>NW_026555326.1:0-4800000 GCF_021234165.1 Pteronotus mesoamericanus
AGGTTGTCCAATGGGAGTGAGGTACTCGACATCTGGGCGGGCCTTGGAGCCACACTGGTCCTAAGCTGTAATTGTAATTGCAATTGTGTAATTGGTAGTTGCAGAGTAAATTGAGTGGCTCGGCCACAGCAGTTCCCAAGAACTGTGCTTGTGCCAGGCTTGGGCAATCTTGCGTCTGCTATTTAAAAGATTTCTCCAAATCTACACCTTCCAAGGAGAAGTCTCTCATATCAATTTAGTATCCCACTAATTTTCACCTCTTACTCAGCCAAAGACCTTGCTGATTAGTGGTTTGTGGATTTGGGATTTGCCGTTTACTCTTACTGGGATCTCTTCCTTGGAGGTTCCATCTAGATTTTAAATTTCTAAGGACAAGCACAGGACGTCTAGTTTTTAGTGAGGTGTTTTCCGTGTAATGATGTACTCTGTTTTCTCTCTACCCTATCACCTGAAGTACAGAAAGTACTAAACAGAATTGAGAAATGTATTTGTTATTTACATAAAAATCGTTAAACACTTGCGGAGTAGGAGCGGTAAATTATTAAACCTAAATTTAAGCCTAGAAAATAAAAGTAAATAAGTGAGCTGAGTGGTCTTGTCCTCCTTTGACTTGGCAGTTTTGCACTGGTGTGCTCAAATCTTCATTCCTTCCTGAGAACTTTAGACCTTTTCCCTTCAAAATAATTAAAATAGCTGCATGCATTTAAGCAAAACTACTTGATGCATATGTACAGAAGATTCCAACCTTGGGTAGGAAGTTGGATTCTAGATCTAGAACCAAATTACTACCTTAAAATATTTCCTTCCTCAGGTCCACTGAGTGGTGAAATTGTACTCAGTCCTCCCAGTCAAGGAGGTTGGAACCTCAAAAGCATTTTTGACACCTTTCTCTTTCCCATCCAAAGTTCCAGACCGTGTTGAATGTACACCTTCACAAATGTTCAGACCAGGACTTCTTCACGGTCTGCACAACCAACCACGAAACATAGTTCAGGGCTTTCAACCCCACTGCCAGATCAGTCTTTAAAAGTGCCACTTTTCATTTTTCCAAAGAAGACTTAGAGATGGCCAACAGGCACATAAAAAGATGTTCAATGTCATTGATTATTAGGGAAATGTAAAAACCACAGTGACATATCACTTTACACCTGTTAGAATGGGTATCATCAAAAAGACAGGAAGCAAGTGCTGGAAAAGATGTGGAGAAAAGGAACCCCTTATGAACTGTTGGTAGGAATGTGGATTAGTACAGCCACTGTGAAAACAGTATGGGAATGCCTCAAAAAATTAAGAATAGAACTATCATACGATCTAGCTACTCTACTTCTGGTTGTTCATTAGACAACCTAAATGTCCATTGAGGGATGAATAAAGATGTGGTGGTATATACAATGGAGTACTACACAGACATAAAAAGGTAAAATCCTGCCATTTGCAACAACATGGATGGATCTTGAGAGTATTATGCTAAGTGAAATAAGTCAGACAAAAAGAGACAAATACAGATGATTTCCTCATGTGTGGAATATAAAAGAAAAAAAATTTAAAAACTTTTTAACTTCAGAGGCAGACAACAGATCGGTGGCTACCAGAGGGGGAGGGGATTAAAGTGAGGGTGAAGTGGTTAAAGGGGGTCAGTTGTATGACGATTGATGGGAACTAGACTTTTGGTGGTTTGCATGATGTAGTATATACAGATGTTGAATTATAATATTGCACACTTGAAACTTATGTTAGAGACCAATCTTACCTCAATTAAAAAATGTTAATTTTAAAAGCTACTACTTTTATTATCACATTTGAAGAACCACCTGGCACTTGTAGAATACAGTCCAAATTTGAAATTCTCCTCAATCTAACTGCTAGCTGTCTTTGCAGGCGTAAGTCCTACCCTGTTCCTACACAAACTCTTTTTTTCAGTTCAGATATCATTACATATACTGATTCCCTAAAAAGTAGTTGTTGTGCTTCCTTGACCCTCAATTTTTACTGTTCCAACATCTTGAAATAAGCAGCTTTTCTCCTATCTTGTTGAATCCAATCTTTTCTTCAAACCCCAGCTCAGCCCCTATCTTTTGATGAAGCCATTCATGATCTGGCCCATGATGCCTCCCTCCTTTCGATTCCTATAGCGTTTACGTCCTACTGCACTCACAGGTCCTGTCATCACATCCCATGGGAGATGGCACTGTGCTCTTTCTCCCCAGAAATTTGTAAACACCAAGGGAGAAAGACCTCAGCTATTTTACACCTCTGTGTCCCCTACTGAGCACAGGATAGATATTCAAGTACGTAATCTAACTTTTAGTTCTCAAGGGCAGGGTTTCTGAAAGTGCTGTCATTGGATTGCCTGCATCAGAATCCTCTGAGGTATTATTTAAAATTCAGATTCCTGGGGGCCTGACCCCAGATACACAGAAACAGAACCTATGTGAAAAGCAATGATAAATATATTTTTAATAAGCTCCCTACATTGTTCTTATGCACATAAAAATTTGTAACTACTATTCTCTTGTCATCTGGATGTTACTAAAAACATTATAGATATCTAGAAGCCAGGGGAAGCATTTTTTTATAATAAAAAGAATTTACATGGGATAAGAAGGGAAACAAATAGCAGAAAGCAAACCAATCGACTAAAGCTAAAATTCATACTTAATACGGTAAGTATGGATAAGATATTGGAAAATAGATACTGGAAACAAGTTGCTGATCAGCTTAGAACTAACGAAACTGGGCTTTGTGAAATGGTCTCTTGTGGAATAATTTTGAGCAAAACTTTTTTAAATTTTTAAAAAGTCTTTTTTTGTTTATCCTTTTGAAGTTGTTCCCACTTTTTCTTCCTTTCCCCATCTCTACCCAGCCCTACCCTCTTTCCTCCCTAAGTCAATTTCCATATTGTTGCCCATGTCCATGGGTTGAGTGTAAGTGTTCTTTGGCTAAGTCCTTTACCATCTTTCATCCTGTTCTCCCCCCCCCTACCCCCCAGCAGCTGTCAGACTTTCCCATGTATCTATGCTCTGATTCTATTTTGTTATTATGTTCATTATATCCCACATATAAGTGAGATTATGTGGTATTTGTCTTTCACTGACTGGCTTAATTCACTTAGTATGATATTCTCCAGGTCCATCCATGCTGCCACAAAAATGTCTTCCTTTTTTATTGCTGTATAGTATTCCATTGTGGAAATGCACCACAGCTCATTTATCTATTCATCTACTGATGAGCACTTAGGCTGTTTCCAGATCTTGGCTATTGTAAATAGTGCTGCTATGAACATAGGGGTGCATATACTTTCTTTGTATTGGTGTTTCAGGTTCCCTAGGATATATTCCCAGAAGTGGTAATGCTGGATTGAAAGGGAGTTCCATGTTTAATTTCTTGAGGATACGCCATATTGTTTTCTGCAGTGGCTGCGCCAGGCCCCATTCCCACCAACAGTGCACTAAAGTTCCCTTTTCTCTATTCTGACAGGTGTAGGGCGATATCTCATCGTGGCACAATTTTAAAGAGTGAGTTGAAACCTGGAAAGAGAAGGATATCATTCTACATGCAAATCACCCAACATTTTGGGGGAGATGGAAGGAATGATAGCTCATGAATCAAAAGGCCTGACTTAATTACTTATTAATAGTATGATCCTGTCAAGTCAGTCACCCTCTCCAGAGCCTTAGTTTCCCCATTTGTACATCAGGAAACAATAAACAAACAGTCTTCTTTACCCTGTCGGCATGAGTTTAAATATGACACATGAAAGGAACCACTTGGGAAAGTGAAAATTATACAAATGGTCATTTTATACACATATGTATTTATTGAATATTTATTTCCCATGCACTGTCTTGAGTAAATATACGGTCTCTGGGTTCTAAACAGGGATTTGGTTACCAAGAATCATCTAATGGGAACTGGATCTCAGTACTAACTAACCTGTAGGTGCTCCTGAACTCCTGCCTCTTCCCATCTGTGAAGACCCTCCATAGTGATTCAGAGGCCAAAACCTACTTGATGAATCCTTTGGACTGGTTTGTCCTCATGTGACTTGATTTTCTTGATCCATAAACATAACTACGTTAGATCTCATTCTTTGATTCATAATGCCTAGCTCGCTGAAGAAATTAAGCAGTTTGTGAAACAACAATATTTATGACAGCAAAATCATGGCCCTTTATTGGTTTCAAAAAGTGCATCAGAGGTAGTGTTCTTTTCCAATCACTATGAAATTCTCTAAAGCACATTCAGGCATGATTCCCAAGATGTGCTCTAACAAAACACCTGACAAACATGCTTTATCTGCAGAATCAAATAGTAGTGGCATTTTCCAAATTTACAAAATTAAAATTTCTCCCTGTATCATTCTTAAAAATTCGATTCTTACTACTCCTTCACTATTCTGGATTCTAAATCAAGATAGTATCTGGTTTACCCTAACAATGTTAATTTTTAGGAAAAAACAGCGGTTTCCTACCTTAGAGGTTCACACCACAAAGTCAGGAAATTGACAGATCAATTTAAGAAGCAGAAGCAAAAAAGAAGTGTCTCACAAATAAAGGGAAGATGAAGAAACACCCCCCAGTCAAAGGGAAAGGAGGAATCCCCAGAAAGAGAGCTCAATGAAATATAGGAAAGTAAACTATCAGATATTGAGTTCCAAACAATGGTTCTAAGGAAGCTCAATGAGCTCAGGGAGCTCAGAGGGAACTACAAAAAACTACAGGGAAACTATGAGGAACTTACTGCAAACTATATCAGCATTGAAAGGGACATAGAAACTATCAATAAGAGACAAGAGGAAATGAAGAATACAATTTCTGAATTGAAGAACACAGGAAAAGGAATCAAAAGTAGTCTAGATGAAGGAGAGGAATGAATCAGCACGCTGGAGGATAAGGTAGGAAAAAAGCTCCCAGAAACAGCAAGAAAATGAAAAAAGACTCAAAAAGAATGAAGAGGCATTTAGGGAAATGCAGGACAACCTGAAACATAATAATATCCATATAATGGGGATACCAGAAGGAGAAGAAGAGGAGCAAGGGATAGAGAACCTGTTTGAAAAAGTAATGATGGAAAACTTCTCTCATTTGAGGAGAGAAAAAGTCACACAAGTCCAGGAAGCACAGAGGGTCCCATTTAGATGTGCAGCTAATATTTTCCTATTCTATTACTTGTCCTTTAACTTTTTTAATATGTAGATTACTATACAGTATTAAATGTTTAATATAGTCATATTGTCAATATTTTACTTTATAGCTTCTGGGTTTGAATATTTTACTTCAGGGTAGGAAAAATATTAGGTTGTATTTTCTCCTAAAACTCCTTAGGTTTTACATATTGATTTTTTAACTCACCTGAATATTTTTTGTATCATGTGTGGAATAGGGCTCTATATTTGTTTCATTTCTAGTAATAGTGGTTCCTGCACTTCGTTTGTTGAATAAGCCTTATTTTTCCCATTGATTTGAAATATCAGTTTAATCATATTATACTACATTGTTAGAGAGATAAATACATTTGTTTCTAGAATGCTCATTTTATTTCATTGATCTACTTGATTATTTCTGTGCTGGTGTCATGTTGTTTTAATTGCTTAGACTTTATAATGGATTTAAAATTTTTAATATTTTATAATGGATTTTGACATTTAAAAAATAATATATAACATCAATCTGCATTTTAAAAAAAGAAAGAAAAAAGAAGGAACTGGAGACATGGATGGAACTGGAGAATATTATGCTAAGTGAGATAAGCCAGTCGGTGAAAGACAAATACCATATGATCTCACCTGTAAGTGGAATCTATTCAACAAAATAAACTAACAAACAAAATAAACCACAAGCATGGAAACATGGAGCAAACTGAAAGTGACCAGAGGGAATGGGGAAGGAGGACAGTGGTGGAAAGAAGGAGAAGGAACTAGACAAAGGACATGTATGAATGACCCATGAACATGGACAACAGCGTCAGAATTGACTGTGGGAGTGGGGGGCAGGCTGGGATGGGTGGAGGAGGGCAAAAGGGGGGAAATTGAGACAACTGTAATAGAATAAACATGATTAAAATTTTTTTTATAATACCGCACTTCTTTTCATTTAAATACTGGCTAGTGTGGCTCAGGGGATCCAGTTAGTAAATCGAAAGGTCACCAGTTCGATTCCTGGTTAGGGCACACGCCTGGGTTGCAGGCCAGGTCCCCAGCTGGGGGCATGTGGGAGGCAACCAATCAATATTTCTCTCCCTGTCTTTTTCCCTCCATTTCCCTCTTTCTAAAAATAAATTAATTAAATCTTAAAAAAATTTAAAAATACATTCAAGTGATTTAAAATTCAAAAGGAGTAAAAGGGTTTCCACTCCCACTCCTATCTTCCAACATCAAGTTCCCCTGCTTAGAGATAACCAATGCTGGCAGATTCTTATATGTGTTTCCAGAGACACATGTTTACTTCCTTAAGATTTAATAAATTCACACTTTAAGAAGCTCCCCCAGAAGGTACATGATTTATATGTATTCCATTGCCTGAACAAGTTTGGAAACCACTACTCTGGACTTCAAGAACCTTCCAGAGTTTTCAGAGTTCTTACAGGTTTATTCAGTCCCATTCATCCATTCATTATTTTATTCTTTAGTTCACTCAAATAACAGATATTTACATATGCACACTATACATCAACAGGATATGAATGTTGAAAGAACCTTAAAGGCTAATCAGTACAGGTTTGGTCAGGTTGGTAACTGACTCCAGGTAGAGCAAGAAGGCTCTTCTCACAGACCTCAAAATAATCCAATTAGTGTCTTTTTTTTTGTTTTACATATCTTAACAGGAGACTTGTTTCTACAATAAAATGAGAACTTCTTGCTAGTAACTTATTATGTGAGTTATCAAAGCTTATTAAAATTTGGTGAGAAAATGGAGACAAATGTATTTGAATAATAAAAAATTTAAGTTTTCATAAACTGAACGCTTTTCTAGATTTTTTTTTAAGGATATGCACACCAAGGTGATTATAATTTCTGAAATTTTCAAGAAGGGTCCTTTGTTAACAGGGCAAGATCAGCAAGTCATAGTGTTCAATTGCTACCATTTTGCTTTTTAATTATAAATTGCTTTTAATTAAGCTTATTATTATTAAAACGGTTTATTGTATAGGCTATTGTGTTGATCAACCAGGAGCATAGACTACGTCAGCGACAGTAAAGATGGTTAGGTTAGAGATTAATTTAGAGGAGTACCTAGAACTTGCAGAGGAATTGAATGTGGGCTGTTGGCATAGCAGAGGTATTACTAATTTTCCCAAAATATGGTGGTATACTTATACTTTATGATTATCACTGAATCCTTTTTTCATTAGCTGTGAGGTCTTTTGCACCATCTAACTGAGCTGTAATCATAAATGTCCAATAACACTTGGCGTGCCCAATCCTTTACCTGTATAGATGAGGAATTAGGATATAGCGTGAAGGGGTTCAGCTCAGGCCATGTCTTCTTGTCCTTGCAGAGTGAGACTACGAAGACTGATGTAGGTGAACTTTCCACACTTTAGTTCAGCCCTGCAAGCTTTTTTTCAAGTGCTTTCTGTGCCAGGCAACGTGCCAGGCACTAAGAATGAAAAGATAAATAAAGTGCAGACCTTACAATTGAGTGAGGGGGGACAACATAAACAAATGATCAAAGACTGTATTATAAGTGTTCCTCCTGGTGTTGTGTGAAAACAGTGGGAAGAAGGTCAAATTTGGTTTGGATGAAAGAGAAGAGGAAATTTAACAGAAAAAGAAATGCCTGCAGTGAGTCTTGAAATAAAACAAAGTTTTCACGTGGATAAGACACACACATACACAAAAACAGTCTCCATTCAAGAAATTAGCTTACCCACATTTCTTCATCACTGACAAGATTTTTCGTATCTCAGTCAATGAATTTACTTATTTCATACAATATGTTACCAAGAAAAACTTCAGTGCAATAGAAGAATTATATTGTGTCACATCCTGCGTCAGAATTTGACCTGGAAGTGGATGGGCAAAGAAAAAGTGGGCATTAAATTAAACACTCAGCTGCCCTCTGAGTATATTCAGTGGAGCAGTGATTGCAAAACTACTATATGCTTCCTTAATGTTCCATTCATATGCAAATTTTATACGACTCTAAAAGTGGTCTTTCTCTTTCATTCTCCTGGAGGAAGCATCTAGTAGGTTTCGAGGCAGTCTCTGTATTAAAATACAGAGATACTGTATTTTACTGCTGCATGCTGGCAATGTGTTCCCTCCTACTGACCTGCTATTTTAGCTCAAACTTACAGAAAATAATCAATTTGAGAAGCTAATAAATCAACCTTATATTTTCAATGTCAGGCAGTGTCTATGACTTGAAAAAGCAGTATTAGTAGTGCTATAGAACTTTCAGGAATTACTGAACTGGAAAATTCTCCAATGTTTTCAAATCTTAGCCTTTGATTTCTGTTCCAAAAGATACAGCTTTTTAAAAACGAGTGTGCCTACGGGTGTGTATAAATATAACCACCACCATAAATTTAATACCTACTGTGCACTAGGCACCAATCATGTAAAGAATCTGGCAGAAAGAGATCAAACAAGATCCTCTCTTAAAGTCTCTCTCATCTGTGTGACACTCTGTTCTCCTGGAGTTTGGTTTCAGTGACTTTTGCCATGTTCAGGCGCAATTTTTTTTTTGTATCCTAGAATCTCTAGGGTCCTCTATTCTTCTCTTATAAAAATTAGTGGATACTCAAGCGCTATTCATTCTGTACAAAGACGTTCATTAAAAAAAATGGAATTGAACGGATCAGACTGTCACAACCATAAGCTCGCCTAGCACTTCACAAATCTTGTATATGTGAAACTATGAAGTCCTGTTACCCAGAAGAAAAATATGATTATCATGAGATAGAATGGTGCTTGATGTTTCTTATTTACTTATTAAAAAAAATTTCATTAACCTCCTATAGTGTGCTGGTCTATTCCAGGTGCTTGGAAAACAGCCATGACTGAGACAAAGTCTGCCTGCACAGAGCTCACCATCAGTAGGAAAACTCACAACAAGTAAAGTTCAACTATAGAAACAAAGCAGGAAATAGGCATCAGAGGAAAAACCATAGGGCATACAGATGTCCACAGATGTTTAGGGAACCAACGAAGTGACCAACTCATCCTGGTTTGCTAAGGACTTTCCCAGTTCTAACACTGAAAACCTCCTGTCCCAGGACCTCCCTACATCCTGGGCTAACCAGGCCAATTGGTCACCCCATGAACCAAATAGACAACAACATTTATTTATTTGGCCTATTATGAGCAAGGCCAATGGCTAAATGTTATGGTCTCAGCCCTAAAGGATTATGAGCTCTAGAGGAATAGATGAGGCACGTGTCCAGGAAAAGATAACTACTCACTCAGGACAATGTTTGATGAGAGCCAAGACAATAAATTCTGAGAAGCCCACAGGTGGTGTTTGTGCTGCAGTGAAAGAGATGAGATTTAAGCTGGACCTGGAGGATCGGGCATAGTTACATAAGTCAAGAAAACAAGAAGAGGAAAGGGAGAACACTGTAACTGCTTACAGCACATCTCTCAGACTCAACGTGTCCAATTTATTAGGTCCATCCACCCCTCTTCCCTCTCTGTCTCATTCATCACCGCCTGCCAGTCAGCGAAGGGAGGAGCTGTGTCGAGGTATGTGGGGCGGGAAGCGCAGCCTTGTACAGGGAGCTTAGAAGATGTGTTGACTAGAGAAGATGATTTCTGGAAGAGTGGTAGGAGAGAAAGCTGGAAAAGATACATTCACTCACTCAACAAATGTTCAGTGCTTATGATAAGCTATTTTCTGGCTGCGTTCTGGGGATAAAAGACAAAAAAACAGGTTTTTCCCTCAGAGAGTCTGGAAGGGGAAGAAAACAAACAAACAAAAAACAACAAGCCAACCATAGATAGTGTAATAAATACTGTAAGATAGGTATGCATAGAGAGGTAGGCAAAAACTATGGTGCGGAAGAACAAGAAAGGCCTTCTAGAAGAAGAGGCTCTGGATTTGAGAACTGAAGACTTATAAGGAGTTAGTCAGAGAAAAATGAAGGGGAACTAATTACAAATGAGGTACAGGGCTCTGAGAGGAGGGCATACATCAGGAAGCTGAAGTGGGTGTGGCGTGAGCAGTGGGCAGTAGGTGAGGGCAAGGCAGGTCACGAAGGTCTCTGTGTGCAGTTATTGAACTATATTCTCAAGTCATTGAGGAGATACTGAAGGGTTTTAAACAGGAGAGTGGCATGATCAAGTACGCTTTTCTTGAAAAATTACATAGTTAGCAGTGTTGGGGATGAACTGATTACAGGGGGCAAGGAGGCCAGTGGGACAGAGGAGGAATAACGAGTGTGAAGAATGCTTCTGAGGTGGAAAGGAGAGATCAGATTCGGGAGACATCAAAAGAACAATGATGATTTATTGGAGGTGGGGGAGGGCAGCGAGGTAATGGACAGAGAGGGGAAAAGGTATCTGGATTGAGTGGCTGCCACTTAGTGAGACAGAGAGAGAAGGAATATAGTAGACATAATACATTGGACAATGAAATTTGGAGATACGCAGTAAGCAGTTGGATAGTACAATCTGGAAGGAAAGAGATCTGGGCTAAAAATAGAAATTTGAGAGTCATCAGTATACAGATAGTAGATGGAGTTCCAAGACTCCCTTGTTCTCCTGGGCAGAGTCTGTAGAACGAGAAGGAAAGAGACTGAGAGAAACCCTGGGAACCCCTATTTGAGAAAGATACAGAGAAAGAAGATGGTACGAGATTATGGTGTGTCAATGAGTTTGAACTTTATCCTGAGGTCAGCAGGGAGAATGAAGAATATTTGACTGGAAGGTGTCATGTTGAAAGCTTTAAGAACATTGGCTGGACAAAGTGGAAGCCAAAGAGACTGACTGGATATGAGAACAGGTGCTAAGCCGTGTGTCAGTGTCACCTGTGGAGCTGCTTAAAGCTACCAAACTTTGAAAAACTTCCAGATGACAATCCAACACCATACCCTGCCCCCCACCCCCTCCTTATGCCCCATCCTTGATGATCACCGGCTTAAACTAAAAATAGCCTTGAGAATAGATGTGAGAGACATTGCAAAAGAAACACTAGAGAGATTTGACTAAAGGAAGGTAGTAAGTCAAAGGGAAGAATTACAAATAATGGTAAAGATTTTAATTGGGTGATCAAATGAACTGGGGCCTTTAACACAATGTCCAAAACTGAGCTAGGTTTTTTTTTTTTTTCCTTTTGTGGGCAAGGGGGAAGTACCAGAGGAAGGAAGAAAAAGGGGAAGCAAAGATGAATCTAAGGTTAAGCATGCTACATTAATATCATTTTTTTAAGGTCATTGAGGCTGGAGAGCTGGGTCTTTATTTTTTAAAAGAGGTGATGATGTGTTGTATATTAATTTGGGGAAAATGAAGACTAGACTGGGCTGATAGCCTGGAGCAGGCTAGAGCAAAGAAGGAAATCACATAAATAATACAAGCATCTTCTTCCTCTTTAAGGAAAGAAATTCATGACAGAAACTAATGGCCAAAGATGTGTAGCCTGTTATGTGCCTGAGTGGTCTCCAGTGCCAAAGGGTCAGGAAGGCTGCACAGGAGAGAACCAGGGCCCAGGGCAGCCTCTTGTATCAGCTGTGGCTGTGGACCAAGGATCGGGAACAAGGCGGCCCTCACTATCCACAAATAGGGCTCAGTGACTTCTCTGGAGACACATGCACTCACCTGTGTCCTTAATCCTAAACATCTTTCACACAAAACTATGACAAACTCTCTTCATGATGTCTTTATAGAAAAAGCAAATATTTATCTATCAACTGAGAATCTCCCAGTTTCAGGCAAGGCCTCTGACAGGCTTCCAGCTTTCCCAGCTTCTTGATCAGCTAAGACCTTTTCTTGTCCTCAGGAGCTAAGTCCCACTCTCTCACACTGAATTATGGTGACTGCATTCCCTACACTAATTAAGTCAAGGATATGAAATAGAACTGGAGAATTACCTTATTTTGTGTAAGATGCAATTCCAGTCCTTGCACATGTTGGAGTCCATATTTTAAAATGAATTATTTAACTATTACTCTTTCTAAGAGACAAAATACTATACCAATTCAATGATGGATGAGCTGTTTCCTTCTATATGCCTAGAAGGGCTAGGAGCTAAGGAAACAAAGGTGAGGACGACGCAGCATTTGCTTTCTTGAAGCTTACAGTTTCATGAGGAAGAAAAGTTAAGCACACAGAGAATCAAAGAATAACAACAAAATGCAATTAGAATTAAAAGAGGAAAAACACTGTTCTGATGGGGAAATGAAAAACAGGTGACAGGAATGAGTTGGACATTCAAAATTAACCTTGAGGAATGTATGGAATTTCAATGGGTAGGTATGAAGAAGAAAGGTGGAGAACATTCTGGCAAGGGGGACAGCATAAGCAAGGCCGCTGAGATGGAAATATGTGTGGCATATTTGAAGAATAGAACATAGTTTCGTTTGGCTGGGGTACAGGAGAGAAGTAGGAGATAAATCTGGAACGCGACTTGGGGGTTTACTACAGGAGACCTGGAATGCCGGGGTGAGGAGTTTGTACTTAATTCTGTAAGCACTGAGAAACTACAGCAGACTGGAGCAGGGCAGTGACTGATCAGAACTGGATGTGAGATATTTGGTTCCCTCAGTTGTTAATTCAAAGAAATCAAGTGGGGAGAGGCTACAGGCAGAGAGAAATTTTGGACTGTTGGGTTTAACATGTCTGTGGACTCTCCAAATGGAAGCTCATTCAATCAGGGTCTGCATTAAGGAGAAGGGTGTGGTTAAGGTCTTTGTAGCCTTAGTATCTTCATCTATAAAATGGGGACAAGTATGCTTACTTTGAGGATTGTATTAGGAATCAGGGATAATGCTTTGAAAAACACTTTTCATAGTGTCTGGCTCAAAATGGGCGCGTGGAACCCATATGGCGATGGTAGGTGTCGTGCTCACAGCGTCAGGAGTAGCTGTAGTCAGTTCTTCCTTGTGACCTGTTTTCTCTCCAGAATTCTGTCATGAGGTCAGGGGAAAAGAAACAAAAACAAATCACAAATCCTTACTGCAGCCAGAATCACTCCTCCCACGAGATGATGAAGACTGCATTTCAGGTCAACAGTTGTGCTGGCTCCTTTGTTCCTTAAGAAAACAACTCTACTAGGAGGCCTCTTAGCCCCTGGTAAGTACAGTTCTCTTGAGTGTCTCTTTGTTTTGTCTGCTGTGTCCAGGCATAACAGCTCAGAAAATCTATAACTCTGAATAAATTAATGGAGCTCAAAAATGTGTAAAATGCTATTTATTGTTTAGGGATATACAGACAGTATATATGTAGTTATATATACACACATCTATGCAAAACTTTACATATTCCTAAATAATAAATAGCATTATATATGTAATGCTATAAGTATATGTGTGTGTGTATAGATAAACACGTGCATGTGTGCACGCACACAAACACACATATAGTCTATTCAGAAGGTATCCAACCACATTATATGAAAAATAGAGACATTTACTGAAGATACAAGAATCATTGTACATAGGACAGTAATGCCTCAGTCCCCTTCAAAGTAGGCACTTTGGGACCTCACACAATTCTCCAATTACCATCGGCTGCCCCATCATATTTTCCTGAATCTCATCGATGGTCTGAAATCTCTTCCCTTTCAAAGGTAATTTTAGTTTTGGGAAAAGCCAGAAGTTGCCGGGCATCAAATCTGGGCTGTAAGGGGGCTGAGTCACATGGGCAATTTGATGTTTCACCCAAAAGCTACACAAGATGTGATGCCTGAGTGGGCGCATTGTCGTGATGAAGCTGCCAGTCGCCAGTTGCCCATAGCTGTGGCCTTCTGAATCATCCCAATGGTTTCCATGGAGGAATGTTCAAGCTTACTGCAAAATTTGATGCGTATTTGTTGCTCTCATTCATCACTCATTTGGAATGGGATAGCCACACAGTACACATGCTCACTCAACAACATCTACCACCCCCCCACTGACTAGTACAGTGAAGTCATCATTGTTCATGCATGTGCATCCCAGTCCACTCTCCTTGGCTGCCAGGTTACAACAATGTCATGAAATCTTGTTATGTTAACAATGGCTAGATTTTTTAGGACAAACCTCACGTACTCACACACATAAACACACACACACACACACGCAGGAATTAAAAACCTCAGATTTAAAAGTCTTGTTACTTCTTGGAAGGAGGATAGGAAGGGTAATACAACTGAGGGGGATACACTGAGGGCTTTAACTATATCTGTAATGCTTTATGTATATGTAATTTAGCTGCATGTTAGATTGGTGGGTGTTTATTATATTCTTGTCTACACACTTTGTATGTAATATGTTACATAATATATTTAATACACATGTATTTTTAAATTTTGGAGTGGAGAATGTAAGGTTTCTGTGTTCCACAAATGGAGAGACTGAGCTGATACTTGGGCACTTACAAAAGGGGAAACCCAGATATGCAGAGAATCCTTCACAAATTGCATTTGATCCAGGCAGCAGACAGTTGCCAACCCTCAGGCACCAGAGTAGGGATTCCCCAACAGGAGCTAGATAATGAAGAGAAAGAGCCTCAAGTACCACGTTTGAGTATGCCCACTCACAGGAAAAGTGACACCACCCAAGTAACACTAGCAGAGAAAAGGCTAGAGGAACAGGTGGGTTGCTAAAACAAAAACAAGAGAAATGCAATCCTTTAGATTCCCAGGGAGAAAGGAAGTAATAGCCTGTCAGTGGCAGCAGGAAAAAAAAGTTAGAGAAGATAGTTTGACTTGTCCAGAAAAATATTTTTATTGACTTTAGCAAGAACAATTTTAGCAGTGCAAGAACCCATTACGATGAAGAAACTTCCACTTCCAGATATGAAAATTAACTGAAACTGGACTTGCTCTCTCACTGGTAAACAAGAAAATTGGGCAAAATGTATGAAATATTTGTTTTCATTGTACAACACACAGTGCAGAATTGTGGTCCCTGGAAAGAGAGAAACAAATGAAGTGATCCCTCCAATATTCCTGGCTTCCTGCCTGGAGGAACTTTTCAAACCACAAGGAAGGAGGACCCAAGTAGATATGAGAATCTTGCTGAAATGAAGGCCAAAAGAACTCAGAGTTTGGGGGATCTGAGGTAGCTGGAATTGTTGAGACAGAGTACCAGAGAACAGGTAAGTATGCATAGAAAGAGTTTCAGAAATCTTGAGTTCTTTGAGTCTCAGGTTGCATGCTAAGGTGCATAGGATTCTACTCCATGAAACTCAGCAAAGAGAATTCCTAGTTATATAGGTTTCTGAGCTGGGCTGGGAGACATTCAAGTTCCAACCAGGTAAATGGAGAGACCTGCTGAACCCTTGTGGCATTCAGAGGGATTGTGACTATGTAGTAGGTCAAAACTAGCCCTAAAATTAGAATTAAATGTTCAACAGACATTTTAAAAATAATTTTTAGTAGGATATGAGTTTATAACTTTAGTAGCTATAAAGTGACTTGGATTTTTTCACAAGAAAGAAAACCATTTTAAGCTGGAGGATAATACAACAAATTATTATTTCAGTTACAAAATTTTGTTTGAAAACTATATGAAAAAACTAAAAAAAGATATTTTACCAAAACAAAGAAAACTCTTCAGTAAGCCACTAAATAATTGCCCGTTGAGTACAAAATTTTTCTGACTATATCAAAGTTCAATTGATTCAACTTTTGAAAAATTGGAAGCACTTTCTTCAGCTTTATGGGAATCATGCCCAATTAATATTTTGGATGTGTTTTGTCTCAAAAGACTTTCAAATTTATGGGGAAAAAAAGCTTTATTTCACAGCCTAAAAACTGAACTCATTGGCGTAGACATTACTGAGTCTTTACATCTGTCAAAGGAAAACTTCAGCTCAATATGAAAACATAGTTTCAGCCCCAACAAACAGTCCTCCAACTACATTAAGTTGAAAGTCAGGATTTATTGAAATTTTAAAGCAAGAAAATAATCTTTCTTCTCTTGCTTCATTTCTCTTATATGATACATAGTGGAGATATTTGTGTTCACTTTTCTGAACAATGTCATGGATATAGTTGTTAAAATTATTCTACATATGTGCAAATGCTATGAAATCATCAGCTTGTGACACTGTAGAAAGAAACACAAGAAAATCAATATAATGATCTTGTTCTTTTCCAATGCTCACTGTTTGAATAGTGGAGGATGTTTACAAAGATTTCTTGTACTGTTATCTCTAATTCATCATTTTCTCGAAATGAAAGGAATACCTGCCAAATATTTAACAATCAAGCACAAAAAACCAGCAGTGTGATTTATGTTTTCTCACTGATATCACACTGCATAAGAATGAGCTAAATCTGCAGTTCCAAGGAAGAAGAAATATATTTGCAATCTAGCTAAAAGGTCTAAGAATTTCTGATGAAATTAAAAACCTTCAAAATAATCAGTAATGACAATTTAACACACTTTAACATGAATAATATACAGATGATTTTCATTGTAAGCAAGAATATTATGTAAATTAGCTGCAAAAGCTTAAAGAAAAATACAAATATCACTATCAATATTGATGAATTTATAATTGCCTTTAAACTTATGCAAAACTGCTTTGAATTCAATATTAATAATACTGAGTTTAACAAAAGAGTTAATGAATTATATAAATAGACAATTTTGAAATTGATAGACTGCTTCAAAATCAGACCATTTTTTCTGAAATAAAGGAAATGTGTTTGACAATATTGATGTAAATATTTAAAAAATGATTTTTGAAACTTGACTCAGTCATTGGAAAACTTTTAAGCATGTTTGGATTAACTTGGTCATGTGAATCTACTTTTTCAACTAACAATTGTATAACATCTAAATACAGATCAAATATTTCTGGTGCAAATTGGAATCAAGAAGTACTCTAAGTTTAAAAATACACAGTAGATTTAGAAGATTCCACATACAAATGTGAAATATATAATTCATAATTTTTATATTGATTACATGTTGAGCTGGTAATATTTTGGAGAGAGCTGGTTAAATAAACATATTAAAATTAATTTTACCTGTTTCTTTTTCCTTTTTAATGTAGCTATTAAACATTTAAACTTACATATGTCGCTCACATTTGTGGTGTGCATTATTTTTCTTTCCAGTTTCCTGAAGCTATAATTGATATACAACGCTGTATCATTATATTTTAATAAGCAGTTCTGCTCTTGCGTAGAGAAGCTTCAGGGGCTGAGCTCTGAAACAAGGTAGCTTGGATTCAAATCTAGTCTCTGACACTTTGTAGTTGTGAACGTACCTTGGGCAAGTGTACCATCACCATGCTGCAGTTTTTCCTATTAAAAGTGGGGATAAGAATAGTTCTTACTTTACAGGGTTGAGACTACTTAAGTAGTGTCTAGCACATAGTAATTACGAGGTATAATAGCTGTTGGTGTTATTATTATTAACCAAGTGACCTTGAGAAGTTCCTTAACCATTATTTACTCATAAAATTGAGATAAAAGAATCTACCTCACAAGGTTTCTTCTTGAATTAAATAAGATATGCAAAATTGCCCACCACATGCTTGATGAATCTTCTAGATCTTAGCTGGCATTCAGAAGTCCCTGTTATCTGGCTCAGCTCACCATTCTTAAATTCAATAGTGTGTGTGGAAGAAGTTGCAGACCATATGGGACTCTTTAGTTGTTAAATGTTATTTTTATTCTTCTCCACTACGAAACTGCTCTGCGAGTATTTGTTCCCTAAACCTGCCTTTCTTGGAGCCTTCCTGTTTCTACTCTCTTACTGTCTAGACCGAAGGCCCACTTTTCCCAGGGGCCCTTGGGATGGACTTGCCAGCCCCAGTACAATCTCTCTTTCTTCTATATTCCTGAAGCATCCCTCTCCCCACCTTTTGTGTATTTGGCATTTAACATACACTTTCTTGTATTGTTGTTTAAATAATCATGTGTATGCATCTCTGGTCAGGTTAGGATGAGTGTTTTATAATTTGTGAATTCACCACAGCACATGATAATAGCTGAAAACGTATTTGGTCAACATTTGGAAAAATTAGGGGGAGAAACGAGTTTTAACCTGAGATGTCAAAGTATTCCCTACAAAGAACAAAAAGTGTCACTGAAGAGATAAATTTGCAAGCAAAAGTTCGAAGTAAGTGTGAAAGGGTAGGACAGAGCTGATGTGGAAAGTGAGAGGGACAGAGCAAAGGTCAGGGAGCAAAGTGAACACCCACCCTGCAAGACAATCCTAGAACTCAAGGCAAGCTCCTTCTCCCCATAGTCCTTCTAAACAGCTATTTCTAGCCACATCCAATTTTAGAACACCACCCAAGGTTTTATCTCAATAAGTTCTCTTGCAGATGTCAGCTTATTTTCAGAGCCTCCTTCCTCTTGCCTTCAGGGCCTTCCCCACACCCAGCTATTTAAGGTATTTGGAAATTCATCTTTCTCCGTTAGTCTTGGCTGACCACCTGAAGTGAATGAAGGCAGGTGCCTTCCTTCCTTGCCTTCTGCACTTACACAACCCCCTATCAGAAGAAGGCACTTGACTACCTCGGTCACTGAGAATCTGAACACAGTGCCTGCTCCATACCAGGCACTCCATAACCACTGAATAGATTAATGTCACTTAGTTGATTTTCGTGTGGGCCACAGTGGAGGGAAAACACAGCTAATGTGGAGAGAAAGATGCTGCTGTTCAACCATGGCTTAACTCTCAACACAAGGTTCAAATTTGTTTTGCATTTTTGTGGCTCCAAAGTGATGGTGAGTTGGCAAGGAGAAAGGGAGGCAGCATGGTGGAAATCAGGAGAGGTGGAATTCAGGAGTTGAAACTAAGTTCAGGGTAAGTTTTGGGTACCAACCCATTTGGATTTGCAAAATACAGAGGTGCCTTCCTGCTTCAAAATTATAAAGTGAGACAGTTGTTAGGCATGATTCACCAATGACAATCACAACTGGAAGGGGGTGGACCCTCTGCAGGGAAAAGGGTCACTAATCACTGGACTTGGGGAAGTAGGACATCTCAAGTCTGGTTACCTTGGCCACCAGGCTCAAGGACATGGGACTAACAGAGGCCAGGATACATGGACATGACTGTTACCTTGATTCCTTGCTCACATTGTCTTTTAATTCACCCAGGTACAGCCAGTCTCTTTCTCTCTCTTTCTTTCTAACTTTATTCCAGGGCCCCAAGCCAAACTCTGGTACATAATTAAGCACTCAGTTAAGTGTTCCCTGATGCTGATTTTTAATGGAGTTGGCCAATGCTGCTTCCTGTTTTGAAGGAGACAACCCCATTTAAAGAGCTAGGTTGTGCCCCCAATAGCCACTGCATCTTAGAAATCAAATAGGCATTTTAACTATTTTAGAAGGAAAGTAATGATATAAATAGCTTAAAGTTCTCGCAACAGAGAGGGTAGCTGTTGAAAAGGGCAACATTGATTGCAGGATGAGATTGTGATACCAAAGCTAGTGCTGACCTACCTACCTACCTACCTACCTATCCACTCACCCTGCCCAGACTGTTCTGAGCTGATATGAAAAAGGGCACAAATATGCCCACTCCTCTTTCCTGGGGTGGTAGGTAAGAGATACCTATAAGACTTTGGAAGGCTTCTTCCTAGCAAATCACTTTTCAGTCTCCCGGATAATTTTGGGAGCCACCTTGGAATGAATTCTAGAAATTCATGTGGAGGCCTTTGAGCTCTAAACTAGGTCTGCTCGTGTTTCTTAGTGGAAGTGCAATCAGGCTGCCCTTCCCAACATTCTGGTGTGCGCACTGAATCATACAAGCGGAAAAGGAAAAGAGAAATGTTGGCAGAGTCAGGGTGTTGGGAGAAATGGTGGGCATTCAGGTGGAGTGTTGTAGTTATTTTCCATGAAGCTATTCTATCTCCTCACCCTAGATCCATGACTGATTGAACTCTAATACTATTATTTCCCTACTTAAAATTTTTCATCCCAAGAAAGCTTGCCACTGCATCCTTAATTTGACACTCAAATTTGGTCCTGCCCCATATCTTCAAATTCATTCGTCTATACCCTCTCTCACTCCTCAATACTCGTAATTTCCCATGCGCACTCTCCTCTCAATGTCTTTGCCCGTGCTGAATTCTATCAGCATGCCTTTTCCCACTTTCTTTGCCTTCCATTTTCTATTTGTTCTCTAAGACAACTCAAGTGCCCCGTCCCTAACACCCCCTTGAGCTTGGTCTCCTGTCACTGTAATCTCTGGGCACCCAGGCAGATCTCTATCATGGTCCTTATTACGGGATACTGTAATCACCTCTTTGCTTTACTGTCTCCCTGACTAGACTGGACCATAAGCTCTTTGGAGGTAAGATTATGTATCACCCATCACTGTATTTCTGGTGTCTTGCACAATGCCAGTCACTTACAGAAAGTCAATAAATGTGGGTGAACTAATTAGTTAGGTATGGATTGGGGGTAGAACTATCCCAACCAACTGGCATAGGCATGGTGCCATGGAATACAGCTGGCTTTGTCTCCAGTTCTTTCCTGGGCATAAGCCTTAAGCTCCTCAGGTACTTTCTGACTTGCGCCCTTCATCCACACAGACTCACATTGTTCTCTCCATCTAGACTTGGACTCTTCAACTCCAAGCTACGTGTTCTCCCTCTTTTGGAAATCTGTTCCCTGTTTAAACCCACTTGGTTATTTTCTGTTCCTGTCTCGGCCCCCCTCATCAAGTGTGATATATTTTTGGGTGCATGTTTCTGTGTCTATTTTTGCACACATGGGTGTGTTCCCTTGTCTCCTACACTCAGGTCAAAGTTTTCCAGATGGCCATGGCTCTCCACCAGGCCTACAGCATGCTGTATGCACAGTGGAGGTCGCCGCCTTCCTGGTCCAAAGCCTGTTTGGGACAATTCACAATCCCTACGGTCTTCAGCCATCACTGCAAGGGGCCAGCTTGTACAACTTCCCCTGTAACTACTCATTTTCACTGTATACCAAGCCCTGTACTGGATCTGTGCTATTACTGAATACTGAGATTTTGCATCTGTCCCAGGGATGTCTGATGAGGAGGTGGTGTATCATGACCTAGACAGGCTCAAAACAATTGAACAAAAGGTGCTATCTCAACTGGGTAGGAGCACTGCTACGATTTCCCACTATACCTTTTTGGGGAGCTTGGCCTTTTAGGGATTGGGGTTCACTAAAATGCTAGGTCTCTGTTGCAAATAGAAAACTATCTTTACATAAGGTTGTAACTCTTGACCATCCATCAGTAGGGTATATGCTCTTAAGATTTATTCACTAAAAAAAAAAAAGAATATTGT
The DNA here is from genome assembly GCF_021234165.1 of Pteronotus mesoamericanus. Taxonomy (NCBI): domain Eukaryota; kingdom Metazoa; phylum Chordata; class Mammalia; order Chiroptera; family Mormoopidae; genus Pteronotus; species Pteronotus mesoamericanus. Next base: position 21,371 of record NW_026555326.1, read on the forward strand.
GTTAAACCACTTTTGTTTTCATCCAGTGCTTCACACTTGAGCAGCACTGGTCAAAGTTAGGAGTACCACCTGTGACCACAGCAGGGATGGAAGTGAACTGGCCCACAAAGAAATCAGATCCGTGACCTTGGCCCTATTACCACTCACCCAAGTAGGATGTGGGCCCAGATGCCTGGCAAAGCTGGAGCTTGGTAACTGCACACTTGAGAAAGAGCAAGCTGTCCTGCAGATGACCAGTTACAAGGTTCCTGTGGCTTCTGGGGCAGTCTGATCCCAGATCCCTGGTGACCAGCTTCCTCCCCCAAATAGCTCCCTTGTTGAGATGGTCTTCCCCACTTCAGCAAGTGGGAGTGAGTCTAGCCAAACGCCTTTCAAGCAGCGTGTCATGATGGTTAGGGACAGGGCATATCTGAGTCTGTATCTCAGCACTGCCACTTGTTTGTTATCTGGTCTTGGGCAGGTTGCTTAACTTCTCTAAACTTTATTTCCTTATGTTTAAAAAGAGGATGGTGACAGCACCTGCTTCGTGTGTTTGCTGGGGGTTAAATGAGAAAAGTCACGTACGGCGTTTAACACTGTGCTTGGCATGTAGTTAGGTGCTCACTCAGCGGCAACTCTTCTTTATATATTCATGATATTAAGAGTAACAATAACAGGAAGTCATGTTTAAGATGATGACAGCAAGACAGGGAGCAGGTCGGCTGTGCTCTCAGGCCACATCCCCAGTCACTCCTGCCTGCCTTCCCCCAAGGTGACCCAGCGTGATGTTGCCAGCTCTGTCCAGGGCTGCTGAGTGAGGTCGGAATCTCGGCCAGGATCAGGCTGCCTGGGCATGACCCCCGGGCTGGCAGCTGTGGGGGAGGAGCGTGAGGGGCAGGGGTAAGCGGGGTGTTAGTGTGCGGGCTGGGACTCTGGGGAGGAAGTAGGTCTGTGGTGGCGAGAGGCGGGGGTAAGGAAGAGGGAATGGGCAAAGCCCGAGAGACTCTTAGCAGGAAGGAAGGCAGTTGAGAAAAAACAATCCACTGTTTCTTGTTGGCTTCTTTGTGTCTGGAAATGAAAATCAGAAAGAGAAAGCAACACAAGGCTTCTAAGGCGTCACAAAATATCAAGACTTTCTTTGATTTCTCTTTTTGGGGGTGTCCTATCTGCAGCTCCAAAAAGGAAAAATGGGCTGTGTTTTACAAATGGTCAGACTGTCAGACCAAGACCTACTGTGCCTTTTTCACCCTGAAAGTCTGTTGCACAACCTGGTGTTATTTCCACAGGCAGCTGAAGTAATTCTGTTCTTGAAACCCTGCCCTGAGTGACTTTTTTTCCTTGTTTGTTCACGCATAATTAAATAGTCATGACAGAACAGTCCCCTAGTTCTGTGGGGCATGGACCTGGGAAGTCATCCCCGCTACTACAGCATCTCCAGCAAGAGCGCGCTGTAGCCGCTGTATCCGGGGACTGGAGTAACAGAACTGGTCCGTCCCCTCAGGGAGCGCCCAGTGTCCTGCAGCCGTCAGCTATCCAACTGAGATGTGTCAGCGCCCACTAAATGACCCACCAGAGCTGTGCCCCATGGAACTCTGGGAAGGTTTTGTTATCACAAACAGGAAGCAAAAGTCATAGCAGAGCACAATTTCAAAAGCAAGGTTTCTTCAGCACCTTGGAAACACCCACTTGCCTCCCCACCATCCCCATGGTTTCGCCTCTTATCTCTGCTCAGCCACTCACTTTCCCGAACTCTTTTTCAGACTTCAATCCGCAAACTTTAATCAGGTGTTATTTGGGGGAAGGGAGGCAGAAGTGAAAGATTTAGACAATTTGTTTGACTTTGAGTCTCCTCACCTCCCCATGACATGGGCTATTCTTTGAAACAGTCTGAAACATCACAGCTTGGTTATCTGTCCTCACCTCAGATTTTGCACATTTGAAATCGATCCTCCTCTCCAACATCAGCTCGGTTTCCTCATTTCTATTAAACAGTACCACCATTTATCCAGTCATTCAAGCTAACCTTTGACTCACACATGCTAGCTTCATAAATAGTCACCAACCAATTTGGCTGATTCTGAATTCATCTGAAATGTCACTCTCCTGACCCCTCATCACTGTCACTTCTATACAGTTCGAGCCTTTATCACTTCCCCATGCCTGGACTTTGGTAACACCCGCACCCCGCCCCAGACCTCCCCAACCCATTCCATGCTGCCCAGCATGTCAGAATTAATCCACCCAGAGCACAGATTTCATCACTCCGTTTCTGCACACAAGCCCCATCATTGCCTGTTATGCAAAGTCCAGCCAGACACCCAGCCTGACATTCCTCTCATTTTTCCAGTCTGGCTGCCCACCTCTCCAGGCAAAGACACCCACTGCTCTCTCCTGCCAGGCGGTTTTTAGTGCTGCCCTCTGCTTGGTAGGAGGAAGATGCTAACTCATAGGAAGGGAGAAGAGGAGGTAAGGAGGTAGAAAGTGCTCAGCTCCAACTCCAGAAGTCATTCTAGTCCTTTCCACTAGCACCCTGCTCTGAACTGCTTACCATTCATGTCTACAGCACTCATTAAAAAAGAAACAGCAATATCAAAAACTTTTATTGTGACAATTTCCAAACGTACACAAAAACACCCTCATGACCCCATTTGCCGGCTTCAATAGCTGTCAAGGTTGTCATATTTTATTTCATCTGTCCTCCTTCCAACTTTTTTGGGGGGTGGGGGAGTGGGGGCCATTTTAAAGCAAATTTTAGATGGTGTGTCAATTTCTTCCCAAATATCTCAGCGCACATCTCAATAAAGGACATTTTCTTACATAGCAACAATGCCATTATCATACCTAATAAAATTGATAACTTCTTCCTATTATATATTTCCAAGTCTATTTTCAAGTTTCCCAAACTAAAAGATTATTTTTAGAGTTAGATCTGTAATACTCAAGATCCAAACAAGGTTGCCCTTACTCATCATATTAGGTTATACCTGTGAGGCTTCTTTTAACTCCTTTTATTTTATTTTTTATTGTATTTTTCCATTACCACTTATCCCCCCACACCCTCCTTCACCTCCACCCACCTCCCCCTTAACTCCTTTTAAACTATAGTAGTTCTTCCTCCACTTTTCCCCCATGTCATTGTCTAAATAAATAAACAAAACCAGGTTAACTGCCCTGTAAAATGGCCCACATTCTGGATTTGGCTGATTACATCCTTCTGGTATCATTTATAGACCACTCGTTTCAACCCTCATACCTTGCCTTTTCCTGTCTTTGACCTAACTTTCGTATATGTATACACAAACTCCCAAAGAGAAAGAGTGTGTGTGTGTGTGTGTGTGTGTGTGTGTGTGTGTGTGTGTGTTTGGCTTTAATGCTATTGAGAATTTTTCACATACCAGCTCCTCAAAAAATACTTACTGAAGAGAATTTATTAAGCTCTAGTGTCTGCAGAATTGCATCATGGGATAGCTCAGACCTCTCTCTGGAGCTCAGGCTCCTCCCTCAGGTGATGCTCCCAGGCAGTCAACGTTGACCTCCGCTTTCCTGTCGCTATGAATAACTACTTTCCCTGCGCCCAGCCTCCCTCCCACCACTCCTAACTTCCCTCCAGAATGCTGTCCTTATAAAACAGCGCTGCGATCAAACGCCCCGGGAGCTCCCCTGTGCCTGCACAGCAAAGGCCCAACTCCTCAGCGGAGCTTCCAGACCCTTCGGGTTGCACTCTTACCTGCAAGCCTCCCTCTCGTTATCTCCCCCTGCAGCCAAACAGCATGTGCAAAGATTCCCAGGACCTTGGCACAGGCTGTTTGCTCAGTCTAAAGTGGCTTTCCCCTCTTTTCCCCATCTTAACTCACCAGCAAATAACTCCTCTTTTTCTTTTTTTTGAGACTCAGTGAAATGGTCACTCTATAACTTCCCCAGGTGACATTCATAGTTTCCCTTTTGTTCTCTTTATAACGTACCTCACTACTCTTAGTTGCAGGGATTTATTTACACATCTGTTTCCCTCAAAAGAGTTGGAGTGTGTAGAACACCTGTGTCTTATTCCTATTTTTTATCCCGGTGACCTAGCCCATGTTAGGCACTCCGTTAATGTTGAGCAAACCAATGAATGAGTGAGTGACTGAGTGACTGAATGAATAAAAGAACAAACTCCAAGGCTCTGGTCAGCTTGTTCTGTCTACTGTTCTTGCACTGTGATCAAGAGCAGAGTCTCTGAGTCAGATGAGTTCAAATCCAGGTTCTGCCCCTGTATAGCTATGCAGCCATACCCTGGAGGCTACCCTTATTTACCCTCTCTATGGCTTAGTTTCCTCATCTTTAAAGTGGGGATAATGATAGTACCTACCTCATAGAATGGCCATGAACATTAAAGGAAATTAGTCCATGCCAAGGGACCAGCATGGTGCCTCACACATAGCAAGCGCTTGGAAACTGGCCATTATTATAATTAGTTTAGAAAACAACCTTCCAGTATATTGTTTGATACCACTTATGGAAAATTACATCTGTTGTCTGTAGAGGGAGAAAGACAGAGCTACATGGAAAAATGCTCACTAAGGTAATGTTGAGTGGTTTTTTTACTTATATTTCCCTTTATCGTCAGACTGCTTTACAATAAATATTGATTTTTATATACACTTAACCACTTCAACTCCCAAAATACACACAAACATTCCAGACCATAATATGCATATACAAACGCTGCAAACACGCACGGAGAGCACACAAACATGCCTGCTCCCTCAGGAGGCAGAAACTCGGAGTCCAGATGTGACCCAGGCTCAGGGACGCTGAGAACGTGCCTGCAGAGAGCACGTGTAGTGGACCTCAGGCCATCTCTGGCGTTCGGCCAACAGAACAGGGCAGGCACCCTGCCAGCTCTGAAACAAGGAAGTGACATTTCTGTTCATCCAAGCCTTCAAGTAAACACCCAGCTGGAGTGTCTGGAGACAGACCCCTTGTGAAATGCAGGCCCCGCTGCTCGCCTCTGCTTCCCAGGGCGCAGGAGCGGAGGTGAGACGGGGCCCCGCACCGCTGGCAGGGAACCGCCTTCCTGCCCGTGCTGTTCACAGCAGAAGGGGCCTAACTGCTGTCAGGAAAGGGTTTCTTTTTACTCCCATACATTTAGGAACTGCAGGAGGAACCGGATGGAAAGAGCTAAATTATACATTTTGGGGTTTTTTTAATAGTTTAATTGGAAATTTCTTTTTCTTCCACTGAAAAAGAAAACTTGCAGTGACTTCTAAACCAGCTTTGGTGCTTAGGCCTCAACCTTGCTGGCGTTTACTATCAAATATGTTATCGTCCTCAGCCTGCTCCACGCTGGAGTGCATGGTGACTCAGGAAAAGCAGGTATCACATGTCCTGCATAAATCAGACCTGCTTTCCCGGTGAGGGGAGCAAATGACTCCAAGTACCAGGACAGAAATGTGGAACATCTCTGGACTGGTGAGCCATCCTGACCTTTGGAGAAGAATCTGGAAAGACTAGCAGGGTTCAAGACTCTCACAGGATGGACCCCGGTGCCAGACCCCAGGTCTATATTCACGTTCAAGTCAACGTGGCAAGGTCACAGGGTCAAGGAACACCTATAGGTGCCCACCCTGGGGAAGAACAAGAAGAGAGCATCTTTAATTCCCTACAAGAGGTATGGTCTCTACCCTCGGAAAGTTCACACTGCAGCGAGGGAAAGGAGATGAGGACTCATGAAACAATTTAAGAAAGTCTCCAATCCTCTCTCTTGGGCAGTGGAGATCCTAAGTGTTGAAGAAACTTACAGAAATGTGTAACTGACCAGGGCCACCACAAAGGTTGTCCCGCATACAGTCTGCACAATCAGACCTCCTCCAACCCGTGTAACACTAGTGATCCCAGCCATCACCAGCCCCACGTGGAAGGAGCGTAACGGTAACAGCGAAAATTTTACTAAATTGCAACCCTGGGGAACCAGGAACTCAGTGCCTCCTTCCACTACTCCAAACTGTCCCAGTTTGCTCTTTCTTCCTTTATTTAGATATAACACAAAACTTATCCCTTTAAAATACACATTTTAGTGGTTTTAAGTATATCTGCAAGGTTTGCAACCGTCCCCACTCTCCAGTTCCAGAGACTTGTCATCACCAAGAAAGAAATCCTGTGCCATTAAGCAGTCACTCCCCACTCCCCTCTCCTCCCAGCCCCGTCTACCATTAATCTACTTTCTGCCCCTGTGTATTTGCCTGTTTTGAACAGTTCATGTAAATGGAGCCATACAATACATGGCCTTGCATGTCTGGTATCTTTACCTTAACATGTTTTCAAGGTTCATGCATGCAGCATATATCAATACTTCATTCCTGTTTGCAGTCTCTCTGGGCATCCCAGATGGTGGTTCCTGTGTGCTCAGGCACAAGTCTCTTCGTGGACATCTGCTCCCCAGAAGCCACTTGGGAGAAGTGTCTCGCAGCTGCTGCCTCTCCTGCCTCCATCTCCTAATGTGGCAAGTGACACTCAGTTCCCATCAGCCTTTCCCTCCCCACACTGGAGCTATAGCTCCAATCCTGTGCAGATTTGTGGACAGGGCCTTCCTCCACGCCGAGTGCTGCCCTTGTCTCCTGGCCTTCGGCATGTAACTACGTCCTTCTCTGGCACCCGGAAGAGGGCCTGGTTGTCTGCTCCTCCATCTGTCTCTTTCACTCGGACCCTAGAGACCAGGGTGGGAAGGAGACCAAGACAAAACAAGCACATCCTAAGAACTGGTGTGGAAGTGATTTTTGAGGATGTGTTCCCAGGAAAAACCAGGAGGGGTGTGGGAAAGTAGCCTGATGGATAAATACATGGAAGCCAGAAAGGGAGCGCCAGCAAGTGCAGTCCCACAGCTCAGCCCACAGGGGAGCGACGGTGCACGTCAGGCCTCTCTGAGCCAGCGAAGTGTTTGTACCTGCACCCGCCAGTCATCAGCTGAAGGCTGCTCCTCGTGTGTGTACAGACCAGGCCCTTCTGCTCTCCGGGACCCCAGGTCCCTGACATCCTGGCAGCCAGGGAGCGGCCCTTTGACATAGAGGCAGAAGTGCTGGCTTCAGAAGAGAACACACACAAGCTCTGCTACACTCTCTTGCTCGGGGTCTCCTTTTCCCACACACATCAGAAACTAGCACCTATTGTCATGTAGCATGGTGCTGAGACCAGGTATTTGTTGATAGGACCTAACAGATAGTTTGATTGAGCAGTCAATAGATCAGCAGACAGACGATTGGTGCTCTAAAAGTAACTTCCTTTGCAACCATTCAACACTTGAAAAGATGGACATCTGGCTAACCCTCCTGCATCTACTGTCCGCACTCTGGCACGTGCAGAGGGAAAGGAAGACAGTACCTGCTAGATTGCTGATGTAAAGGAAGGAAACTTAGACACTCGGGGAAATTGACTTTATGAAGTTCCAGCGGTCAACATTTGATAAGCCAGGGACACAGGCTAATATTGTACTTCTCACCCTGGGTGCTAGAAGAGTCCCTCTCTGACATCCAGAATGGGGGTCACTTTCTTCTTTTTCTATGTGAGTAGAAGCTGAGGAAACAGAAAACAGTTCTCTGACTGCTTTGGGCACATTCCCGAACCTCTTTATCTTTCCATTGCCTCAACAGCTTTGCGCACACCCCAGCGTTGATGTAAAGATTAAATCAATAGATGTGAGAGGGCTTTGAGAAACATAATGTGCTCACAGACATAGTGAATTCTTTTTTAAATAGCCTTTGGCTTTTATCAAAGCAATCCTGGGCCACTGGAGAGAAAAGTTTCTAAGAGTGAGACCAAGAAAGTTCCCTTGAGTCTTCAAAGAGGTCTGTGGATCATTGGGAATCCACCCTGTCCCTGGGCCTGGCCTGCGACAGCACATTCATTAACCTGCCCCCAGAAGCTTGTTTAGAGCTTATTGGCTCCAGAAGGGCTGATTGATGAAGGGCCATGAGGGGCCCCAGCAGAATTAAGAGAATTAAGAGATAAGGCCAAAGGGGAATATATGAATGAGTGAGGGGGAAAAGGAAGGAATCAAACTTAAGTGGGTGGGTGGGTGGGTAACAGGTCAAGCAGTCAGGGGTAAGGAAGAGAGAGGAAGCACAGATGACTGTGCCGGAGACCAGGGCACCACTAGCCGCTGCTCCTGCATCTTTGCAACCTGTGCTTCCCAGGCACGGGTTCTAGGATGGGGGCCACATTTGCCACAGCCTTGTCACAGCCCTGCTCTCAACATTCTGGCTACCTTTCCAGATTACTTAAGGAGGGGTGGGGGGAGTCTGAGAGGGTCTCCAAAGCAATCTGACCTTGACCCCAGCGGATCTCCTAGAGGCCTTGGGCAGAAGGTGGTCAGGAGAGCCAGGAAGCGGGGCCCTGATCTGGCCTGCAAACAGAGGGCCCTCAGTGAGTGTGCCAGCCTGTAAATTGTCCTTTTGTTTTGCAGGCTTTACCGAACACGGTTTTATTTCATGTGACTGTGCTATTTCAGGAGGAGTAAATATTGCCGGCGGTCTGTTTAAAAAGGCCAATGACCTGAAATGTTTTTTTTTTCTCTTTTCTTTTCCACTTGAATTATCTCCAAGAGACAGGCCTGCCCAAGCAACGTGCGGTTTTAATTTGTTGGCTTTTAGTTCTAACTTTCCCTTTTCGTCTCGTGATATGCTGGACTGCCATACAAAAGGGAGGAAAGACATGGGGACAGGCACACAAAGAGCTGACCTAGGCCCAAGGAAAGAGGGGGAAATGTCCAGGGTGCAACCCGGAAGAGGGCAGGGAACTGTGGGCTCTCTGCTGCCTTCCCGGCTTCCGGAGCTGGTGTTTGACCTATAATTATAGCCTCTTTCCTCTGATTTCCTCTGTGAAAATAGCAACATTCAAACTAAGCACAGACTAGAAAAAAAGCACTACATAAAGGATCAGGAATTTATAAATACAGTTAAAATTACAGGATTGTTACCCTCATGGTTTAGTTCTCTGAAGAGTGGGCTGGGAATGGGGGAGCATAGTTCTGGAAACTTGTCTCAGGTCCTAAAATATCCAGGTGTACTTCCATGAGGGCCCAGTCAAGAAGAAAGTCACTAGAGGGTCCTCCCTCCTCCAATTAGATGTCAATCACTGTTTAAAAAAAAAAAAAAAAGGGTGTACCTAGCCAAGCACATCCCTCTCTTAGGATTTTTATTTTGACTCCTTCAAGATTCACACTCACCATTTAATTGTTCAGTCTCCTCTCTTCAAACTCATTACCTTCTCTCAGCAAATACCTCCTAGTCTTCTGGGACCTGCTTTTCCTCCTAGACAATGTGTTCAGGTTGCAATTGTCATGTTTCTTATATGGCCCAGCATACTGGCCCTCCCGTGGTTTTTGTGGTTTTTGTTTTTTTTTTTTTAAGATTTTTATTTTATCTATTTTTAGAGAGAAAGGAAGGGAGGGAGAAAGTGAGGGAGAGAAACATTGATTGATTGCTTCTCACAAGCCCCCAAAAGGGGACCTGGCCCACAACCCAGGCAAGTGCCCTGATCAGAAATCAAACTGGTAACCTTTTGGTTTGCGAGGCAACACCCAACCCACTGAGCCACACCAATCAGGGCTCCAGTGGGATTTCTTAACCTGGGATAAGTGAGGGATCATCCAGAAAGTTCATTTCTGGTGATGGAGACTGTCAGATAAAAATGTAGGCATGGAAAGTAGAGTCAGCCTGTCGCAGTCAAAGAGACCGAAGCAGCCACGAGGGAGAAAGAGGGATGAGAGGCAGAGACAAAGGCCTGGCACTGAAGTTCTTGATTCTCATGGTCCCTGAAGCCTAGCTCCTACCCCTGACCTTTGCTTTGGTTGGATATTCAATCTTCCCTTCAATTCTATGAACTAATACATTTCTTCTTTTTCCTAAACTAGTTCCAGTGGGGTTTCTGATATGTACAACCAAACATCTTCACTAATACAATAGTGCTAATGTCAAGAATTCTCTAGGAAGGTTGACAGAGCAATATTACCAGTGCAGCTTCTCAAGCTTGGCTTCACAAAGGCTGAAAAACAACATTTATAATAAGCTGAATTTGAATTAATATCACTACTCTATTCTCCAGAAAGATTAGTGTTGGGAAGAAGAATGAAAAAATTGCCAAGCAGCATTTGTGACCCAACTACTGAAGAAAAGAAAGGAGTCCGGGGAATAGACTGAAGGCCTGGCCTCTGCCTTCATGTGGAATCACATGGGTTTTCCAGATAGGAGATTTCTAGAAGAGAGTGCAAGGATTATCTTCCCATCACCCATCACAAGGTCTTAATTCCCACTACTGGAGCTCCAATCAGTTTAAACCCATGTGTGCCTCTCAGTAGAGCTGAAGAAGAGTGAGTGACCATTGTCAACACAACAGCCTTTCCTACACTTAGAGCTGTCACCTTCACACTAAATGAATCCAGTCCTCTCAGTGTGTCAAATGTAATGGCCTGGCATGATGGTGTAGAAAATGCCCTGGACTTGGGGTCCAAGGACCTGGATTCCAGCTGAGGTTTTTCTACCAAGTCCTTAGAAGACTAGCTAAGCCTCTGAGTCCAGTTTCCTCATCTGCTAAATAAGGAACTGGGCCAGATGATCTGTAGAATCCCTCTTGGCTCTCATATGCCATTGATCAAAGGTAAGCTACTGGCTTAGAATCATTCTTCACAATGAAAACTATTTGCTTTCCACCAAAAGCAGGAGGGACAAAGAGGAAAGAGAACAAGGAATTCAGACATTTTTTCCCCTCATACTTAAGGTGAAATGGTTCTTCTTCAAAATTAAACATATTTCTAATATACCACTAGCTTTTTAAAATAAATTTATTATATTAAAACTAGAGGTTTATTACAGAAAATATAAATAAGAAAAAGGAAAGAACTTAATCTGTAATCCTTCCTGTCAAAGATAGCCTCTATTAACATTTTGTGTATATAAATGAATTTTTTCCTATATGGAAATATGTATTTTTTTAATACAAGTAAGATCAGAATATCCATTTTGCTTTTCAAATTGATCTTGACACTTAACAACATACTGAAAACATCTTTCTATGTTAATAAAATACTTATATAGCATTGATTTTAATAGTACCTAGTAATCTGTTGTTTGGGTTCAACTTAATTTATTTAACCAATCCATTATGGCCTGAAAGCTGGATAGTTTTATTTTTCATTATTATAAACAATCTTAGAAATACACTATGTACAAACACTAAATGAAATATGTACATATGCAGCCATGCCCCTTCCTTGTGGGCTCAAGTGTTAGTCACATTCTTGCAGGTGGCACGGAGCTGTTTGATTTCTCTGTACCGCATGACCGCTCATCCTCCCTGGATCATGGCAGTTTAACCAGGAGGGCACCCGTGTGCCCTTTGGAGCTGGAGAGGCTGGGTTTGGAGCCTGGCTCTGCAGCTTCTTACCTGAGTGATCTTAAGCTAGTGCCTTAGCCTCTCTGTTCCTGAGTTTCCCTATACGAAAATAAAAACAGCAAGGCCTACTACAACAGGCTGCTGTGAAAACGAAATAAAATTATAGCTATAGGGGCCTTTAGAAGGTGCCTAATATGCGGTGGATGGGATTATTATGCCTCTGCTAATAGGGCTGGCTCTACCTAGAATCTCAGGAATTTAAGGAGTCTTACAGGTCACTGATATCTGCAAGGACAAGCTGATGACTTCAGATATCCTGCTATTATTAGTTTACTCTTTAAGGACTTCTGTTTCTTCCACTAGATTCATGACCTCGAGGGCAAGGGCTACCTCAGGTTCCATTGTGCCCTCCGCCAGGCCGAGTGCCTAATGCATGATTGATTCCGTGGGTTGGAGAGAGAGTATTTTCCATGCAGCCCAGCACAGCCAGTTTGGACCAGCACAGTGGTCAGCTGGGCCAGCAGCCCAGCTGCCCCGCCCCCACCGCAGCCTCCCTGAAGCGGTTCTCCCTGGATGGCAGCGCACCAGTAGCCGTCCCCAGCCAGCGGAAGCTTAGCGCTGTGTGCAGAGAGAATTCTTGGGGCTGGAAGTTGTTATATTCTATTTCAGTTTGCAGGCTTTGAAAAACATCCCCACCAAAGCTAACCCAGAGCCTCCCCTGGCATGTGCCTGACTTGACCAAATGTGTGGGGGACAATTTGTTTTGGGGACTCCTCCCTCCAGGAAGGCAGTGCACTCTGGTTTCCCTCTCTGGGGTGTCCCTGAGGCCTTACGCTAAAGCCCTGGACAAGCAATGGAAGGAAGTGAAAGTTGTTGGTCTTTCTCACCCCTTCAGTCTCCTCTGACCTCACCTGCTGTCCTACCTGGGCTGCAAAACCTAGGCCTGATGGCTGAGCAGCTCCTTAGCCCCGGCTTCATATTAGCTGCAGAGAGGCTCCGCTAAGCAGAACTACTAGAGAGGAAGGAGTTTCAGAGGTCTGGCAGCAAGTTTTGTACTAAAGATATCAGGGAACAGGAATCCTTTTTTTTTTTTTTTTTTAGTATTTCTCTATGCCAGGCACGCACTGGGTATGTTGCATAATAATAATAATATTAACAGTTAACACATAGCACATACCACCTGCCAATTACTATCCCCAGCATTTTAACTAATACATATTGACTGATTTTGTCATTAGCCCAAATCAATGGAATTGGTAATATTATCTCCATTTTATAGCTGAGGCACAGAAGTAAAGTAACTTATTAAGGTCCCACTAAATAGCATACCTGGACATGTACCTAATCCCTACTGAAAAGCTTTTCAATGAACATTTAAGTATGGTAATATGTGTATGTGCATGTTTAATTCTCACAGTAACTCTGTAATAGCTTATAGGTTCATGTGGACCCATTTTATGGATTAAAAAACACGCTCAGAGGGGTTAAATGTGTTCAAGTCACATAATTAACAAGTGGTGAATTTCGTGCCAGGACTGTCTGGCTCCATGACATGTTGACACAGAAGGAAGACTGTGAAAAGGACAGGAAAATGCTGAATGGGCTTGGGGATGTGAAAATGGGATCTGCTGGAGGTAGACTGGGCATAGCAAAGGAGCCAGACCTCAGATTCCTGCTCCTTTGTTACTTTCAAACCACACCAATTAGCCGGATTGGTAAACCAATTCAAATCTCATAGCAGCATGCCTTTTAAATAGGTGAATGCAACAGAGCTGGGGAAAAAAAAAAAAAAAAAAGGCTCTAGATGCAGCCAAATCTCCTAATGGAAAAATATCTAAGCTGTTCTCACCCTCCCTGCTTACTTTCCAAGCCATCTAGTTTTTTTCCTTTTCCCTCTCTGCTGAGGTTCCTCTCCCGCCACCCTCCCTGCCCCCCGCCCCAGCTTCAAACTGTCTTCAGCTCAAGATAGTTAAGATTTTCGACTCACAGAACTAGAAGGAAGCTTAGAGGCAATCTAATGCTTCTTGTCAAGGCTGCTTAAAGCAACAGTTATGTCTTATTAAATGTTTAAAGCTTCTCTCCCAGACTGAGAAAGAATGCTTGCCCCTTGTTCATGGGACTGAGTGGCCGGCCAGTGGCAGAGCTATTTCAGGCACTTAAAGAAAAGATGGTTTTGCCTGCCAACCCCCTACCTCACCACTAGCAAGGCCCTCACTGGAGTAAGTCAGAGGGTCTGCCCCATTTTTCCCAAACCAGAAGGAGCTCTTGGAAGGGTCACCAGGAACATAGAAACAAATAGGACTATTAAGAAACTCAAAGACACATAATGATAATACCAGGAGATTGTGTTAATAGATACCTGTGAGGAGTTTTATGTGAGCACTCAAACCAGAAACTGTCGGTGCCTGCAGGTGTCCAGAAACCTCACCCAGGAGGAGACCCACGGAAGGAACTGAGACCTAGAGAAACTGCAGGCCTGGGTGGCAGGGTTTATCCACTGAAGGCAGGCAATCTGGTTTTGCAATCTGACTTTCCCATTTCTAGTTGTGGAACTACAACCAGTGACACATGTTGGTATTCTCAGACTTAATTTTCATTGTGTAGTGGATTAGGTGGTTCCCCACACTAAAGAGGAAATGATGACTATAAAATTGAATTAGACTTTTCACAGAGTCATCTTCATCATCATCACCATCATCACCAAGCACTGATCGATTATCCAGTGCATTTTAGATTGCATTAGGATGAGGTTTGTCCAATGGAGTGGAGGCTTATATTGAATTTACCATCTCTGGTTCCATCCCCACTGGGGCTAACTTCCCAGCTGTGGTATTGCTGAGGCCCCGAGCTTCCAGGGGAGAGATCTGACATCAGGACACAAATCATCTTACTCCCACACAAGTTGTTTCTCAACAGAAGCTAACAGCTAACAGTTGAATGGCTGCTAAACATCAGACACTCCAGTGAGAGCAATACATACATTATCCAATGAATTGGGTACATTATATCCCCATTTTATAGATGAGGAAACTATAAATAAAGATTAAGTCACTTGTGCAGGTTCCCCCCCTGAATTATGAAGACCATGAGAGGAAGGACTGCCTTCTTCAGAACTAGAATAGTGCAGGCACAGGATGATGTTCAATAAAAAATTCTAGAATGGATGAATGATAGTTAATAAATGGTGAAGCAAAGAGAACTGTATCCTCCAGAAAGATTTTCCAGGCTCACTAAAAGAGCTGTAATAATCTGTGACTCTTTTAACCATTCCTTCTCCATGTATTTACCCATTGTGTGCTTCCGTACGGAAGTGTCTTACTACTCTGTGGGTGTACAAGGCTGGTTGCTAATTTTGGAACACTTGTGAATCCTGGGCCCAGAGTCATGAAAAGCCTGGTGAGTCATATTCCCCACGCAGAGCACCCTACACACTGGCGGTCAGAATAAACCAGGAGAAGTCACCATCTCGTCCTCTGCTCCCATTGTCTCATTTTACAGTACCTTCTTGAAATGACAAAGGATGCTCTGCGGAGGGTGGGGATCAGAGTTAACAGCAGCCTCCTGGATACCCTCGCACTTTACACACCTGCAGACTGCACAGGTCCTCCTGGAAACCTCACTTTCCACTGGTAGAGTTCATCCCTCCCCCCAGGAACCTGTAAGTGGCCACAGTTTCTTTACTGTAGGCAATGTCTGCAGCAGCCTCTCTGTGCCATTCCAGGCAGTTAAGTAACATAACCTGTCACCAGGAGACCATTAGCCTTTTTAACAAAGGACAGAGAGAAAGGTTTAAAATACAAGCACTCCCGAGAGAGGAAACACATTGATTTAAAGTCACACAAAACAGCAAAAAGCTGATGGCAAACATTTCTGGGGCAGAAAGAAAACAGATTCAGGGGGATTAAAACAGAGGTGGAAGTGTATAAATTATATAACTGCCTAATCGTTATGTTGTACCTGAAATAATATAATATTGTATGTCAACTGTAACTAAAAAATTAAAAAAGGAACAGAGGTGGAAGTGGCTTGGCACATATCACAGATTATTTGGTACTTAAAATATAACCTACCGACTCTCATTCATGTTGTGGGTTATTCACTCTCCTTGGCTTGTCCGCGGTAGATGGCTGCATCCTTGCTTCCAAGTCTCTCAGCTGGCAGAAAAGAGAAAACCCAAACTAGGTCAGGTGTTACCTGTGAACGATACCATGATCAAGTTCTGATAAGAGTAGTGATGATGTAAAGGTTAAAATGAGATTGTCATTCTCTCTTCAGATTTTGACTTTCATAACTTCCGCCGTCCCCTTTATTATAGAGAACTGAGAGTAGAGAGTATTTGGGTGTGTGAGGATGTTCCGACTGGATGAGCAGCCACGTGAATGTTCCAAACATCAACTCCTCCACCAAAGTGCCCCATTGTTTCATTCCTCCTGACCAAGCTGGATAATGCAGGAAAAAGAACAGAGAGAGGAGCAGTGCTTTTAAAAATAGATCTGACTTAGTAGTCTTTAAATAGCCAAGGATTATGATATGAGAGAGGGTGACTTTGGGTCTCCAGTTAGACAAAATGGCCTTAATGGACTTGACTAAAGGAATTTGACTTTGCTAAGTGAGAACTTCTAAAAGATAAGAAAGCTGCTAAACAAGAGAATGGATTCTTACTTGGCTAGAAGGTCACTGAAATCCAGCCCACCTTGACATGGAAAGAGAGAGTAAATCTTTACTGTTCCAACTGTGGTTCCCAGCCCAGCAGCATGGGCTTCAACTGGGAGCTTGTTAAAGCTGCAGACTCTGACCCCACCCTCGACCTACTGTATAAGAATCTCCCCTACAACCAGGTGAAACACGCGTGCCTAACAGACTGAGAAACGCCGGACTAAATGACCTTTTCAGGGTCCCCCTACTTGAGGACCTGACGGATCACCCTCAGCTGAGAACCAGCGTGGCCCCCGTGCAGAGGGAGGACCTGGCTGCTAAGGACAGCTGAGGTATACTAGTGTTCTCCTCACAAGCTACAGCTTTCTACTCATCTGTGTTTATAGGACAAGTTTCTACACAACCTCATGGGGATGGCCATTGTAGTCTCTCTGAACACACCAGGCAAACTCCTGGAAGACCACACAGCTTGAGAGTCTGCTGTGTGTTCAGAGGGACTGTAATACAATCCTGCTGAGATGCGCCTCTCTCAGGCCCATCAAGGACTCCCAGAGCAAGGAGTGAGTTGGGTGGTCCGGTGGTTTGTATAGATCCTGGCTCTCCTCTCCGTTGTGGAAACCACCTGCCTACCTCCCCATTCATTCATCTGGGACTACGGACAGTAGGCAGCTCCCAACATCTCATCTGGTAAAGAATCATAAACTAACACATATTTTCCCTAGAAGATCTTATAAAAGTCATTGCATAAATTATTCATAAACAACCAATGAGAAAAAGAACACCGAGATCTCATGTGGAGAGTGAGAGGAGTTCAAGATATGGCCAGCAATCCTCTGACAGGAGGATCTAGTTCATGGACACACACAGGGAGCCTGTCCATCCAGTTGCTGGAATCAACCACTCATCTGCTCTGTTTGGGCTGCTATAAAAAAATTCCATAGACTGGGTGACTTAAAAATAGACATTTACTTTCTTATAGTTTGAGAGGCTAGGAAGTCCAAGGTCAAGGTGCTAGCATATTCGATTCTTGGTGAGGTCTCCTTTTCAGGTTTATAGATAGTTGCCTTCTCACCTTGTTTTTTTACATGGTCTTTCCTCGGGGTGTGCCCATGGAGAGGGAGAGGAGGAAAGAGAGGGGAACCCTGGTGCCTTCTTCCTTTTCTATAAAGGCATTAATCCCATAATGGGGCCCCACTATCATGATTTCATTTAAGCCTAATATCTTCCCAAGGCTCCACCTCCAAATGCCTTCACATTGGGTATTAAAACTCCAACATATGAATTTTGGAGGGATACAAACATTCAATTCATAATGACAACCAAGGTAAGAGACTTCAGAGAGCCCATTTTCTAATCTGTACTTTTTCCCCCTTAAATCATATGTTTTTGGCTAATACTAATGTTTTTTCAATACACAAAGACTGTGCTAACTAGAAAAAATGGAAAATATTTAATTATGCATCTTCGTAATAACTAATAGTCTTGTAGAAATGCAGCTCATCAGCCTCCACTCCACCTCACCATTATTGATGGGCTGTGGTCCAGTAGTCAGATCAAGGATGAGCTGCAATGAGTATATATTCATAGCAAGGAGAGCAGTTGAGATCAGGGGCTCTAGAGTTAGTATGATCTGGCTTCCAATGTGATCCTGTGCTTTCCTATTTATGACCTTCCAAAACTTTGATTTCCCCATCTATAAAATGGAAGGAATTGTAATACCTTATATCATTATATATCATTATATAGTCATGTGAAGGGTAAATTAAATAAAACATGAAACACCCTGCCACAGTTAGACACAATATACAGTGGCTATCACTATTGCTGTGGTTGATATGATTGGTCATGATATTTAGGTCTTTTTGGCTCATAAGTGCTCTTCTACTTCTTGAGACTTCTAAGAAACAGGAATTAAGTTTCGGTGGACTCCCTGTCACCTTCCTGAGATTGTAAAAGGTCTCCTGCTTCCTGTATCTCGTGTAGCAGCCCACGTGCAGCCCTGCCCTTGCTGAGCATCAGAACTATTGTGACCACTTGCCTGACTACTGGCTGAAAGAACTCCTCCCAAGTCTTGAGTGCCCAGTAAGACTCGCAACACAAGTTAGGCCTTGTTTTTTAGGAGACCAGGAATCCTCCTCCACTTCTCCAGTCCTCATTGCCCTACGCTGGTAAACATTGATCTTCGTCCATGCCTCTTTACACCTGCCCACTTCTCCTTATACAATTCTTCAACTCTGAGCACATCTCACACATTGGTCTACAAGGGCGATCTTTCCTCCATTTTAGCTTTCATTTCCCGGGGTTAGCCATCTGAGAAGGCACATTGGAACTCACCCAGTACTTCATGGATGGGTCACTTGTACTTTCCCAGAGTAGAAGCAGGTATCATTTCTACCCTGCCTATGTGGTCCCAACCGTACCCAGTAACATCAAAATCTGTTGTCATCCACCCATGCAAAACTTACATCCTCCAAGTCCTTTACCCCGATAACTTTGTCCAGTGCTCTTAAACCACATAAATGGCTTGACCTGCTGGGTAAAAGCCTTAGGCCTTTCTCCCCCAACCCATCTCCCTGATCAATCACTCAGTTATCTCTTCCAGGAAGTTTCCTGCCTTTTCTCACAAGCTAAGCTCGGTTAAGGGCCTTTCCACTGAGCTCACTTCTATAATTGCCCATTGTATGGGACTCATCTGTGTCTCTCTGCCTCCCCCACAAAACCAAGTTCAAGGAGGGCTGGGGTAATGTTCTTCATCTCTGTATTCCTGGCACTTAACGCTGTCTAGTAAGTGCCAAGCATGCAATAAATGTTGAAGAGAAAGAGAGAGAGAGAGAGTGAAAGAGAGATAGAGAGAGAGAGAAGGAAGGGAGGAAGAAAGAAAGAATGACAGCTATGGGAAGAAGGAAGTAATGAGAAAAGACTGGATCTAATTCTGTAGAACTCCCAATGGCCCTGACCAGTGAAGCTAAAACCCATCTTTTTCTATATTTAATCTTCCAAATTTTCTCTCCATGTTATTAATATAAAAATAGAATGAGTTTATAGACTCATTAAAACTGTTGGCTAAATAACCACAATGGGCTCTGGAGGCCCAGGCCATTTTCAGCAAGCCCTATAAAGTACCCTCTGCTGACAGCAGGATATAAAACCATCATCAAATACAAACACTGAAGTTGTTCCTGGTCACAGATACACAGTCCATTCAAAGGTCAAGGTCAGTCACTCTTCTTGTGTATGTGTGCCTTCCAGAGCTAACAAACATTTCCACACACATCCAAGAAAAGGGAAGAGGGACCAAAAAGCTCTCCGGAATTCACTCTTGATCACAATCGTTTTATAGGTATCTCCACAAATGGAGAGAAACAGGAGCCCAGAAAGCTAAACAGAAAAACAAAGCAGCCAGATAATCAAAAGAAGTATCCATGTGTGTACATATACACATACACTCAACAGTTGAACTTTCCTAATAATGTTTTGCTCAGATTAATAATTAAATGGCCTTGTGTACTTTGAATGGAAGCCAACTGCTCAGCAAGGGGAGACGACAGAGAAGCATATCAAATGAGGTCAGCCTGGAATGAAAATTAGCCAGTCCGCCATGCAGATAATCTAGGGATTCTTACATTCATTCCTCATATCTTCTCTGACTTAAAAAAAAATTATTTTTATTGGGGTAAAAATGGTTAGTAACATATAACTTTCAGGTGTACAACATTATAACTTGATACCTATATAGTCTATTGTGTACTCACCACTAAAAGTCTAGTTTCTATATAATTGACACCCTTTACCCATTTCTCTCTCCCTCTGCCTCCTTATCTCTTTGGTAACCGCCATTCTGCTGTCTGTATCTATGAGCTTGTCTTTGTTTTGTTTTGTTAGATCATTTGTTACTCTTTTGTTTTATATTCTTCATATGAGTAAATCATAGCTTTTGTCCTTTTCTGTCTGAGTTATTTCGCTTGGCATAAAATTCTCAAGATCCATCCATGTTGTCACAAATGTTGTCTGCCTTTGTTTTAACTCAAAATTTTTAGAGGTGGATTAAATACAAGGTATGGAGAAAGTTTACTGCACAAACTTTGGTCTATTCCAGCCAATTCAGTCATTGTTTTCTCTACACCGAATAGAATAGTTTGACCCTAAAACCTGAACCAAACTTTGTTGGTTGCATTTGGAGGACAACTCATCCTGGCTTTGAGAGCCAATCCACATGTCCTCTCCTTCCAGTAGAGCATGCCCCATCACAGACACCATGGCATTTCTCCTAATGAAGAGAAGGCACTCCCCACGACTTACTGTGTGGTCAGGAACTTCATCACTGAAGGTGGAAACTGTGTGGGAGTTCCCATCCAGGGTATCGGAAAAGTGAATGTGGCTGTAGGAAAAGATCTTCTACCCTAGACTATTTTATTAATGCTTTCAAATAGTGGTCCTGTCTCTTGAA
Organism: Pteronotus mesoamericanus; assembly: GCF_021234165.1. NCBI lineage: Eukaryota > Metazoa > Chordata > Mammalia > Chiroptera > Mormoopidae > Pteronotus > Pteronotus mesoamericanus. Next base: position 41,817 of record NW_026555326.1, read on the forward strand.
AAAGAAGGAGAGATTAAAGCTAGCAGAGGATATGAGGGGAGCCAACTAGCACTCAGGCAGGGAAGACAGGAAATAGGAAATAGGAAAAGGAGCATGAGAAGGAAGGTCATAGAAGGAAATCCTCCTCCCAAAGCCAAGGAGGATGAGAGCAGAATGTCCCCAGAAGGCACGCACCAGATGTGGAAGCAGGGGCCTGCCCGGGCCTTCCTCCTTCCCGCCATTCTCTTTCTTTCTCCCTCCCTCCCTGACTCCTTTCCTCCATCCACTTTTATTGACCATTTGTGTGTTGGGTACTGGGTAGGCGGTGGGAATAAGAGTTCCTAACCTCAAGTTATTAATTAGTGAACCTAGTAACCAACATGTCTGACAAGCCAGGCAATGCAATCATGTTGCAGGGGCTGTCTCGGTACCTGTGGGAGACCCACTGGGCCTCAGTGGGAGCCAACAGTCCATGCAGCTGATTTCAGTAACAGTGTGGTTCTCAAACTTTCTTCACACCTCCGGCTCTAGGTTAAAAGAGAATAAATAGAGGTGCCAACACATTCAATGGAAGAATTTTGACTGGATCATGTTTGGAAAAAAGTCTATCAGAAGACATTGGGGACATTTTAGGAGAATCTTATACTGAGTAGGAATTAGGTGATTTAGATAGTTATTAATTTTCTTAAGCATAATAAAGATTATTGTGAATATGTAGGACAATGTCATTTTCAACAGATGTGTGTTAAAGTATTCAGGGGTCATGTTTGTATCTTACTTTGAAATGGTTCTGAAAAAATATATACAGAAAATGTAAACAATCAAAATCTGGGAGAGGGAGCTATATGTTCAACTTTTCTACACATTTGAAATTCTTCATAATAAAATAAATTGAAAACTTATTCCCACTTGTGAGCTGTTATACCAAGGGCTGTAGTAAAATAAAGCCATCTGTCAATAAGCCAACAAATAATCATAACTAACATTTATCATATGACAGGAAATTCTGAGAGCTAACATGAGTTCTCTCCTTTAGTCTTCAGAGCAGCACTGCATTATGGGCTTCCCTTTGCAGAGCGAGAACTGAGGCTTGACCAGCGAAGCACCTATGCCATATCACACAGCTGGTTACCGTCAGGGCCAGATTCCAGCCTGGCTTTGATCTGGTTCTAGACGATCTACTCTTAACTGCTATCCTCTACCTACAGTCTCCCAGAAACACAATGTCATTGAAATGCAATGTCTGGTTGAAGTAGCAGGGACAGAAGTCATTAATCTGTCAACCATTATAAGAGCCTTTCCTGCTTTGATAGGGAAAAGAAGGTCCCCAGAGGCTGCCAGGAGAGAAGAGGCCATAGGTGAAGTGGTGCGGCGGGTGGGAGGGGGCGCAGAACGAGGGAAAGTGGAGAAGGGAAACTGTTGGGGGGCAAAATGAGGCTGTAAGCCTGGTATTTTTGCCTAAAGCGGCAGACAAAATATTTTCTGTTTAGTAAAAACGTTGCTACAATCAACAGTGCCCCACATCACCGATGAGAGCTGGAAAGCAACCACAGCTGAAACATACTATATTAGGGTGTTCGTTTCCCAGGGGGTTTCTTAATCAAGGTCTCATCAAGTCTGAACTTCCCATTACTGACCCCCGCTCAGGATAGCAATGCGATTTAAGAGGATGGGCCGGGCTGCGTGGAGCCATCCCTGCCCTCCTACCCCTGCATGACCTGAGCCAGAGAGGCCGGAGGGCAGGGCGTGCCCGGCCAACTGGCCTCTATAGGAATTTCAACCATGACCTCGACCTGACTTGCCCTCTGCTCTGGTCTCCTGACCAACTAGCCAGTGCACATGGCAAAGCCACCGTTCCACAGCCAGCCTGGCAGACCCACCATGTAATAGACAGGGTCAAGTTCTACTTTGTTCTTAGTATACGAAATATGTAAGAGTTGGAGAAATCATGTAAAAAGTCAGGAGGATGTAAACATTCTGAGCACCAGTCTCCCAGGGATTGGGTATTAGAACAAAAGTCACTTTTTTTCAGTGCCCTTTTCATACAATCCAGCTTTTCCTGAGAAAAGAGCTACCTCTAAAAACTTTCGTCCAGTGGGATGTTCTGAGTAACTCAGGATTAACCATTTAGGCAGCGAGGCTAAGGGTCCCTTTGTACAGAATTTGGGGACTGGCCAAAATTTCCCCTGGGAAGTTTTGTTTGTTTTTTTTAAGCAAACATAATTGTGCCAGTTGATCTCAATAGTATTTCTAGAAAACTCAAACCATTATGACTATCACAGACCTTCCCTTAGCCATGGACCAGGGGTAACACACGGTGAAGAAGCCCTCAGAAGATGCAAAGGGGAAATTAACTCTGATGACTCCTGTGAAGAAGAATTAACAATCGCAGAATGGAAGGCACTCCTGGGGAAAGAGATGGCGCTATGGACAACAAAGTGCTTTCCAGGGCATTTTCCTCTAAAGTTCTCCCTACACCCAAACAGTACTCCTGCCTCAAACACATCTTGCGCACCACAGAGCTGTGAGCGTCGATGAGCTGCTCCGATTTCCCTGCTTCAGAGTCTCAATGCCCCCCCACCCCCAGCCCTGGTCGCCCCCAGCCCTGGCCACCTTCCTCTGGTGTCTCTGAGCTGGAGACTCCTTTCTCCAGTGATCTTTGTAACATTAAGCGTGAAGCTACCCCTCTCCTGCCTAAAAGCTGCGCCTGGCTCCCGATGCCCTGCATGATAAAAATTCACGCTGTTTATTTGGCCACGCAAGGCCTTCATGATCTTTCTCCTGCTCCTTATCCCGGACTCATGTCTAGCATACCTCTCATGCATCCTTTGTTCCAGTCACACATACTCCTGCCTCAAACACATCCTCTAAATTCTCACCCTGTCTTTCATATATGCCATCTGCCCGTGCCTTTTCCCGTGCTGTTCCCCCTGTCTAGAATGCCGAGTCCACAGCGTAAACTGAGGTTTCAAGACTCTGCTCAAACATTATGTCTTCAGTGGAGCCCATCCAGAAATACTTTCTCTCTTCCTCCCTAACTCCCCACGCCCCCTCTCTCTCACCAGACGCCACACACACACACACGCACGCACGCACGCACGCACGCACGTGCACGCACGCATGCACGCACGCTCCACACCTCCCCAGCCACACAACCATCACACCTTTTTCCAGGGCTCTGCTCCACCCTCTGTTCACACATCTGCTTCCCCTACAGGCTGGGAGGGCAGAGCCTATGCAGGGCTCAGGCTTGCCTTCCTGGCTTTTAGCACAGCACCTGGTACCCGAGGGTATTTCACAATGTAGGTAGAGCCCAGACCCTCCCCAGCCAACAGTACCAGACTCGCGTTCTACCTCTCCCAAGTCTTTTCAGACACCTGACAGGAAAGATTGCTCCCACCAGTCCCCCAGTTCTGTATCCTATACTGTCTGTAAACTGATACTTGTCTCTTCCTGAATTTTTTGATATTTTCTAGAACTTTAAAAACGTATTCTACTAAACTAAAATATGCTTTAGGGAAGCTACACATTTTACTCCCTTTCTTCCCCCACCAGACTTTGACTCTGTTTAGGAGATATTGTTGGTTGATTAATTTATCTATTGGTCCTTTAAGAGATCAACATTAATTGTTTAAAAATCTCTTTGTTTATAGAGAAACTTTAGCCTAAAGACTGACTCCATTTGTCCCTCACTCAGAAGCCCAGAGTTTCTGTAAGAGGAACCACTGCTGTATATTCGGAAGCTGCAGGGAAGCAGTGGGTTAATAGGATAAAAGTCCTGGCCCTGGGCCCCAGCCACCTTCCCTAACCGCTCTCCTCCTGCTTGGCCCCTCCCAGGCTGGGCTCCCTTTCCCTTCCCTCAGCCAAAGGGTTCAGAGGCATCCCTAGGTTTTTACAAAAGTCCTCTCTGATTTTCCGGGGGTAACCCTTTTGGGGTCTGACTCTCTGCTGTTCTGATAGGACTTCATCAACAGGACTTGCAGCTCTAACTTACCATGGCTCTGTGACCCAAAGTGGCGGGAGGGGAATTCACGTACATCTCTTCTTTCAAAGTGATCTGGGAGGAGCTTTTTTTTCAGTCTCAGCATTTCAGAAATTCTAAAATGCAGTTCTGGGGAAGGGGAAGGCCGTGTAGAAAAACTCTCCCTTGGCTTCCACCTGCCACTTCTTTTTTTATCACCAGCCTCCTGAAGAGTCCAGTTGTCTGGAGGCCTTTGTCCAGGATGGCGGCGTACTAGAGAGTGTCCTTGGGCTGCTGGCTAGAACAGCATCAAAATGAACTCAGGGTTGGAGCACGCCAATGGGAAAGCAGCTGGTGTCCCTATTTCTCTCTCCCTCCACCTCTATGAACCCAGCTCTTCCTCTCATGGCCATCTTGCCACAAACTACCTCTCAAAGACCTTGACAGTGGGACAATAATTTATTAGTTGAAGGGAAAGACTCTGGTTTCCATGTCAGACCGACATTGGCATAGGCTCCCATAGCCTCCCTTCCCCGGAACCTTCGCAGCCTGGGCTTGAGTGTTGATGAGATGGAATCCAAATCTGTACAGCTGCTCAAAGTCAAGAGATGGCCAGGAGTTAAGGATAGGTGGGCAAGGTTGGGGACTAGTTACTGGAGAGGTGGGCACACATGGGCCCAGACCAGCCCGAGAAGGTCAATGGGACATAATTATGGTTATCTAAGGGTGGGCTCAACCTAGTCCAAGATTCTGGGAGCCTCTCCAGGTGATGAGCAGGCAGCTGACAACATCTTGCGGTTTCAACAGCAGGTATTGAAACGCAAGCTGTGGTGTCTAGATTCAAGGACAGGAACTAAAATGTTAGCTCTTAGAGTGGGAACGCTGCATTCTCAGGCATGGTCTTGGTCAAAACAGATTATTACAAGGCAGATTGCTAATCGTGAGTTAGGATACTGAAGTCAAACCATGCTTACTAGTTGCAACACTGCCTTGTTGGTGGGCAACAGGCTGAGGGCATCTCCTCTTCCTCCCACCTGGAGCAGGCAGGCCCCAGACCTTAGCAGGACCTACTTCTGGTGGACCTCTCCTCATGCTAGACAATCAGCACCTTAATGACAAGGACCATGTCTGGCTAACTCTTCACTCAATGGTCATCATCGAGTGAAGTGCCTGACGTATAATAAGTGTTCACTCATTGAGTGGATGACCATTGTGTGAGTTGTTGGGGAGCAGCTTCCTCCCACCAGAAGAGCAGAATCTGTCTCCATCTTGCAGGTACCACCACTACCTGAGGTCCGTCTGGGCCCTTCAAGCCCCAACCTCTTGACTTGTTTTAACAGGTACCTACAATGTTTGCTATGTGCCAACAAATACCAACTAATTTAATCCTCAAACAACTCTAGGTAGACACTTTTAATTAGCCTATTTTATAGACAAGGACACTGAAACACAGGTCAGTCGAGTAACTTAGCCAAGGTAATGAGGGAGCAATAGAGTCTGGATATGAAGTCAGACATTCTGGGTCTAGAGCCCACGCTGACCTAAAGACTAGAGGACCCAGACCCACCACTATCCATAAACTAGGTAGTGTTGATCTCTGTGACCCTCCAGAAGCCATTCACTATCCCTAGATACCTGAAGCCTGAGATGCTGGTAGTAACTACCAGATATGGAAACAATCCCCACTGCCTTTGAAGTCTCTCAAATGCAAGTGAGACACATGTTAGTAAAACATCACTTTGTAGAAAACCCCCCCGGGGCCCTGTGGACTCTGCCCCTATAAAAGGGCCAGCTTCATGGGTAGGCATGTGACTATACAGTCACACGCGTACCTGTTCTCAGAAGAATCGCACATTTGGTGCTGCCATCTTGAAATTCTTAATTATTTTTGAACAAGGGCTGTGAGATTTTTCTTTTGCACGGAGCCCCGAAAATTATGTAGCTGGTCCTGCCTGTGCTTGTATGTCGTCCATCAGATTCATTCTGATTTCTTCTCTCTCACCCTCCCTCTCCTGCTCACAGAAATCACTCTTACAATCTCGGTAAATGTTTGTCATTCTTAGGTTCTAGGAGAACGTGCGGGTCAACCCTAGTTCTTACGAATCTCTTACTTTTATGTTTCCCCTGAAGGCAATTCGGGGTTTCTTTTTCACGAGATCCGAGGACTCTGATATTCACTGCATTCCTCCCACCCTCTCTCCACAGAGGAGATCTTCTCATGTCCCTGCTTCCTGCTGACCCCAGGGTGAGAGGAAGGCAGTGAGGCTGACGCGGCTTGTCAGCAAAAGGGAGCCTCAATTAAAAGACAGCATCGTAGGGTTAAAAGATACAATAAGCAATATTAAAAATTTTGAGAGTTTATATGAACAAAAATTTATTAAAACCGGGCAGTGCCAAACCAGAAGTGCTTAGGAGCGCTGCTGTGGCAGGAGCCAGGGAAAGGTGCACAGAGAAGCAAAGAAAGAACATTCTTTGATTGACTACAGCTTAAATCCCAGTTGGCTCTTTGTGACTGGTTGTCCTTAGCCTTTTGATTTCATAACCTTGAGACATTTATAGGTTTAGAGTTTTGTTTACATGGGCCACCATGACATTAGGAGTCACCTCAGTTTAAGGGCCTTGTTGATTAATTTAACAGTAGTCTAGGTTAAGGGAGATAGAAAAGACATGCCAACTAAATTAATGCGTGGACCTTGTTTAGATCCTGATTCAAATAAACCAATCGTAAAAAAATATGTTTAGACAATCAGTTGAATACGAACTGGGTGTGAAATGATATTGAGGAATTATGCTTTATTTTGTTGAGTGTGAAAAAGGTATTGTGGTTATGTATGAAAATGTCCTTATTTCTTTTAGAGATGCACACTGAAGTATCCAGGGGTGTTATGACATGATATCTGAGATTTGTTTTCAAATGTTTTAGAAAAGAGAAAGATAGGGTTGGCGAAGGAGAGAGATGAAATAAACACGGCGAAGCACAGATGCTTATTGAAGTTGGTGATGGCATTTCTTGTACTCTTTTCTTTGTGTATGTTTGAAAGTTTTCATAATAAATAATTAAAAAGGAGAAAGAGAAGAAAAGAGGAGGGGGGAGCATCCAGACCACAATGTTTCCTCAAGAGTAGAAGCAGATGTTTACTGCTGTTCGCTTTCAATGGCTTAAAGGAGTCTGGTCTGGCAATGAGCTGTTTTTTTGTGTGTGAAAAGCACTTGACTTTGAGGTTTCCTCTAAATCATGATCTTCTTGAGCCATTTCAGTGATAGTGGGAATGGCTCCACTGAACCTACTCTCCTGTCTGTTCTGTGCTCAATAGCTTGTGAGGATACCAGTGCCATGAGAGCTACAGAGGATCAAACTCATGACCTTGACTTATTACTCTCCTTCCCGAATTTCATTGCATCTGAATCCTGTTCCTTCTCTGGACTTAATTCAAGTGTTGCCTCCTAGGTGAAGCCTTCTGTAACCACCTGGCCTATCCTGATCTCTTCTTCTTTATTTCCCATAGCGATTACAGTCCAGCATCTGATACTTAACTATTTGGCCCTCAGTTGTTTTTGAATGATTTTGTGCAACCTGTTTTTATCTCCCAAACAGATTGAAGTTTCCTGTGCATTTTACTCTGATCTCTGAACAGGTCTATTCCATGCTGAGCACATTGCAGGCCATTTCTTCCTATGTTCAGTCATGTATTCCTCCAATACCGAGCAACTGCTCTATGCTAGGCGGGGAGTTAGATGCTAGGGATTCAGTGTTGGGTCAGATAGACCCAGTCTCTGCCCTGTGGCTCTCTCTGTTCAGACAGTGAGATGACATTAAACAAAATAACTTCATAACAAAGTAATCCATAGTAATGGTGTGAATACTGTAAAAGTTTCACGCATGGTGCTCTGAACTGTAAAACAGGAGACCAGCCTGGTCTAAAGATTCAGGAAAGGCTCCCCTAAGGAAGTGACTTTAGGAAGGGGCTTGAAGGAAATGTAATAATTAGCCCGGCAAGGAGGTGGGAGGAGCATTCCAGGCAGAGCAAACAGCATGGAAAAGGCCCCCTGGGGGAAGGAGTTTGGCCTTCCAAAAGAAATCCGGTTCTACTGACGTACAGAGGCCAAGACTGAAAAAAAGCATACTTTAATTGAGATGAGCTTCGAAGCACTTTGGAAGCTGGGTTCTCCTTGTTATGAGAGATAGACTGTTGCAGTAATAGCTTTCAATATGTCCTTGTCTTCCTGCATGCCTGTCACCTTTGCGGTGTGATTTTTGCCCCTCTTCCTGGCAAGCAGCAGAATCCGTTTCCCTGTCTGTTGCATCTGGACTTGGCTGTATGACCTTCTTTGGTGAATGAGACAGTAGCGAATGTGGCACAAGCAGAGGTTCTCACTGGTGAGAACCCTTCGCCACCGTGGGAACAATTCCTGGTCCTGCCTCCTTGAGGATGAGAGGAACTACATGAAAAGAGGCTCTGGCCGCTCCCATAGTTCCCGCAGTCTACTTGAGGCCCCAGGTGCGTGAGTGAGGCCAGCCCAGACCATCCAGCTTCAACCGAACCAACCCAGACCAGAAAAACCACCCAACCAACCCACAAAATCATGAACTAGAATGACTGTTATCTTAAGTCACTAGGCTTTGCGGTAGTTTGTTATGAAAAGCTAGCTGATACATCGTACTTGTATCTTACACACTCTCATCAGCTGCCTCCTGTGTTTAAAGCATTTGTGAGGCACTAGGGTTATAATAATAAGTAAAAACTCAAAGGTTATAATCTAGTTAGGGAGATGTTTTACCTGTATAAAGATCAGTAACATAGAAGTCCAAAATGATAAGTGCTTGGCAAGTTCTACCAATAGTGCCACCAGAATAGGGAGGAAGAAGCAATGCCCCAAAGTTTTTGGCAGATTCCCTGGGTGCTTAGTCCCTGAGCGGCATCCATGAGCCCTATAATTAGGGCAAGACAGCAGGTGTGCTGAGTCTCCTAGAGGCTGGGACGAGGATTTCGCTACAGAGGAGGATGGAAACAAGAGCATCCACAGGAAAAAGGGAAGAAACGGCTGGGCTGCAGCTTCTGCTCCGAGGGGTCTCGAGCGCGGATGCGTGAGGATTATGGCAGCGTGAAGCAGGATAGAGGTGAACCCGGACCACAACGCTCTGTTAAAGGCTGGCTTCTCTTTTGTCACTGGAGTCCATGAGGAAGGCACCAGAGAAGACATCCGTTATACATTAGCAGAGTAAGGGAAATAAAAAAACATCCACCTCAACCTGGACAGGCGCACCGGATACCTGACGGAATATACACTAGTTCAGTATGAAACGTACAAGGAGGCCCAGGCTGCCCTGAAGGGACGCCAGGGCCAGGGTTTGATGGGACAGCCGATCAGTGTGGACTGGTGTTTTGCTCGGCGTCCACCCAAGGGCAAGAGGAGAGGTGGCCAAAGCTGCAGCAGGAGTCCAGACCAGAGACTTGGCTGGCAGGTCCTCTGTTGACCAGGTGTTCTCTCCAGAGATTCCATTTGACCAGGCAGCCTTGAAGAAACAGGGCTGGGATGGAACTCATTGTTTATAGTTCATCTCTTACCTTTTGCTTAGTGTTTTAGGTTTTCTTTTTTTCTTTTTCTTTTTAGTTATGAATAAATGTCCCATTTTTGTTTCTAAAATAAATAAATAAATAACAAGAAGTGATCCCCAAAGCAGAGAAAATTTTGGCAGGAGCTGGCACTTCAACTTGGTCTTGAAAGGCACTGATTTCATCGTAGGTGGCTAGAGAACAGGGGTAGGATCTCCATGGCAGGAGAAGAATGCTAACGACAGGTCCGCAGACTGGTGCATAATCTGATTTGGTCATAGTGCAGCTGTGAAGGAGACCAGTGAGAGATAAGGTTGGAATGGGGGCGGGGCTGGGGGGTGCAGGATGTTGAGAGCTGGTGACCTGGGGTGAGAGTTGATTGATTTAGCAAATAGAAATGCAGGATACTCGGCAATATTTGGGGCATGCTTATACTCAAAAAAATATTTGTTGTTCATCTGAAGGTCAAATCTAATGAGAAGTTGTTTTTTATCTGGCAACTCTAGCTAGGGTGGCAAACTCAAATGTCTACTAAAAGGCTAGGAGATAAAGTAAATGAGCAATATGGGCAGGGAATAGAGCAATAGAGCAAGGTGGGAACCACGGCAAAACAAGAGAATCGCTTGTTCCACTTGGGGGAACAGCCCATCTTTGCTCCCACTGATTGTTGCCACGTGAAAATACAGTTGCAATATTTCCAACTCTTCTGGTTTTAAAAGAGAAGTCGAAACTCTTGATTTTTATGTGAAATCTCCTAATTATTTCACGTAAATGAATATTTCAATACTTTAAAAACCCAGGTGGGACAAACAAAACATGCCTGTTAGCTGTACCTAGCCTGGGGACCTCTGGTTGCCAACCTCCATTTTAAAGTCCTAACCAGCTCGATACTTTAAGAAAAACAATTGCAATAGTACAATATATGCCTGTAAAACATGCAAACATCAAAAATTCAGGTGAATGTGAAAGTTTTCCTCCTTGTTCTTCCTCCGAATCCAATTCCCTTCCCCAGAGGCAGCCCCTGTCAATAGTCCAAGCACATGTGCTAAGGATTTTGAACTTTATTTTGTAAGCTGCCTGGGGTAAAGCCAGAATCTGCAAATTCTAGATACAGATTCTAGCAGACCTTTTGCATATATGTACAAGGAGATATGTGTACCAGGAAATACAAGGATATTTATTGCTGTGAAAAATATCTTAATCTCCGTTTTAAAGAACTACATAAACAAACTGGTATATTCATATAACAAAATACTACATTGCAATTAAACTGGATAAACTAGACATTTATGTACCCAATAAATAGATTCTCAAAAACATCAGGTGAGTATGGAAAATAAATAAAATTATTTCTCTATGCCTGCCATCTATCTATCTTTCTATCATTCTATTTACCTATCGATCGATCTAGCCCAAGTATAAAAACATGGACCACATGAAAACTCACTAACTCATTGTATTAGTGTCCTGTCAGTGCAAACTTAGTCATTTGGAAGAGCACAGCTGTTCTTGAGGTCAGCAGTCCACAGCAGAGCAGCAGGGCTGTGTTTCTCCTGGAGGCTCCAGGAGAGGATCTTTGACTTTTCCGTGCCCTGGCGGTTACCCATGTTCCTTGGCTCCTGTCTGCCTCACACCAGCCTCCGCTTCCATCGTCGTATCTTCTCTGACTCTGACCCTCCCTCTAATAAAGACGCTTGCGATCACATTGGACTCAGCTGGCTCATCCAGAATACTCTTCCCATCTCATAACCCTTCGTTCAGCCACAGCTGCAAAGTCCCTTCTGCCACGTAAGGTCACATATCCACAGACTCCAGGAATTAGGGTTTGGGCATCTTTGGGGGCCGTTATTCAGTCATGATAATGTTTATGTGAGGACAGAAGAAGGAAAAGCGGGTTGGGGAGATGAGCTAAGAGAGCTTCAATTTTATCTTCTAGGTTTAATGTCTCTGTTTTAAAAAAGTTATCTGAAACAAATTGTCAAATGGTAGCTTTCTAATTATGGATGGTAGGTATTACTCACATTATTTCATATGTGTATTATTTCCTTTATCAATTTCTTCTCAAAATTACAAAGAGAGAAATAAGGTTAGGAAGGGAATCTCTACTTCATATCTAGGGAAGGTATGTTGTTGTGCTACTGTGTGAATCTAGAATGGAAGAATCGGACTTGCGGTTCGAGAAAGACAGAGCAGAACCTTAGCATTTTAGACCAGAAGGGACCACAGGAAACAGCTGGGCCGGTGGTTGGTAGATGGTCCTGGGAAGATCCAGCTCAGGGCAGTACTTCAAAGGGCTGCAGGGGCCCAGAGTGCGTCCTTTACAGTCCCCCACCTTCTCTTATTCCACCCTCACCGCTCCCACCTTCCTTTCAGCCAAAGCACATCCATCTCTGTCTGTATTGTATGTTGGGCTTCCACAGAAGATGTCATCATTCAAAAAGATGTTCTGTTGTTTAAGTAAATGCATATACACATACATGCACACATATTTACACACATAGACCGTCTGAAAAACACTGATCTGCTCCAGCCTTCATCCTTGTGTGATTGAGGAATTTGAATCCTGGAAAGACAAGTGACTTAAGATCCGTGAAAGGTGTTACTATCTCTTAGTAAATCTCTCTTATTTCTGAGTCAGAGCACAGGGCCCCTGTAAATCCACAGAGGAAAACCTTAAGATTTTCCAGTAACTGGAACTGTTTTATCTGAAACGCTTCCTGCAGTCATGGATTCCGAGGACAGGGGTGGAGACGAGGAAGGAGGGGGTGTTTCTTGTTCATCCTCCGGACTCCAGATGAATAAAGAAACTCCTGGAAAGAGGGTTATCAGGAAGGGGAGAATAAGTAATAAATCTTTAAATATGAAAAGTAGTTTAGAAAAATCTGGATTCTTCAGAACTCAAGCGGACACAGAGGCGTTAACCCTCCTTACCTCCTTTAATTCTCTCCCGCTTTTGTAAAAGTATGCGTGTTTTCCTTATTCTGTCTTTCTAAGTCTGCTTTTTGTCTGTATGCCTTTTGTTTGACTTTCATATTTATTATATTTTATTTGAAGTGAAAGGAGAGGGCAGGGAGCCCTCCCTCGCAGGCGTGGGGAGTGTGTGTGGCGGAGGCTGGACCTCAGAGGAGATTTCCTTTGCCAGTTCTGGAATGGAAGCTGTATAGAGGTTCGGAGGGTCCACCAACACAGAGGAGGGCAGAAAGAGGAAGCAGTCAGCCCAAGACCACCCACTTGGCAACGTGCGTGCTATGCAGCATGGAGCGTGGTGTGAAGAACCGGCATCTACTTCTGGAGACTGTCAATCATATTAAGCTTTTGAAAAATATTTGCATTAAGTTGTTGCCCTCAAACCAGTTTGTAGAGGTTAGATTTGGGTGTAGCTGAGAGAACTGATGACTAACATTTCTTGGACACGTTTCTGCTAGGTGATCATCTTTGCCCTGGGCATTCGTGGGCTGTGGTGGAACCTCCTGGTGGCCCACTCAACTTCCATCTCTCCCTTCCTTGCTAGCAGAACCCCAACATTGTTTATCTATTCTTTCCTTTTGAGGCTCAGAGAAAGAGGACCCTATCGCACACCAAAGGTAAGTACTAACTAATTTACACAAATCATGATATTTCCATTTTCCTTAACAATGAGTGGCTATGGGAAAGTTGTATAATACAATTCTGGCCAATGAAGCATAAAGGGAAATCATTTTGGGGGATGGTTAAGGTTCTAGGGAAGAGATGGCCCTTCTCTCTGGGTATTGTGTCTAGATGGGGTTCTTGAAATTGCTGCAGTCACCTTGTCAGCAGCCTCCAGATGAATGTCTGCTCATAGGGGCGGCAGAGCCAAGAGTCCTGATGTTCCTCCCTGGAGGCCTGGGACAACTCTGGGCTTAGTATGTGATAGGACTTCCTAGCCTGTGACATGATCATTTTCTTATGCTTAAATCATATTAAATTGGGAGTTCTGTTGCTTGCATCGGAAATCATCCCGCGATCCAAAGGTTAGTTCACATACTCTTCACCACTGTCCGTGCAGTATCTACTTCCTTTTTATAGATTAAGTTAATACAGTTGGTAAGCAGCTTAGTCGAAATTCAGCCCAGTGCTGACTTTATGACGGAGATGGGACCAGGCACTGCCCTGAGGGTGAGGCCAGGATTTTGTTCACAAGTACCTAGTACAGTGCGTGTCACATAGTAGCCCTTTTGAATGAAAATGAGCTCAGATCCTGTTTATTTTATTACCCTATGCTACTACTTTGGAAATAACAAGTAATTCCTATTTTCCTGCAATATGGTAGACCAGATATTCTTAAAAATCCTACCACTGCTAAATACCTAAAATATCTAAAATGAATCAAACCATTTAAAAAACTTTAAAAAGTGCATTGCTGAGCTGGCATGCCCCCCGCGCCCGCCACACAGAGAAACTAAAAGCCTCCCACTCCCTACCCCTCCAAAAAATCAAATAGCAAATCTAGAGAGGTAAGTGAGTGGTAAAGCCAGAGGCTCTCTGAGGGAAAAGTCTGTCAATTTCTAGAGGCCACAGGGCCCACAGAAGCAGAAGGATCGGATCAGACAGCCCAGTGTGAAGCTGGGCTCCTGGGGACTGACGTGCCGTGGGCGTGCGGTACCTGACAAAGGGACTAATAAGGAATTACTTGTCTTGAAAAGAAGCCTCCTTAAGATATGTGTCACCATAAGGCAGCCCTCAACTCCAGCTTCCAGTCCAAATTCACTCTATCTGCATATTCTGGAAATCCTCAAATTGAGAATTTCATTTAAATTGATCCTCACTAGATTGTGATTCTGAGCGCCAAGAAAAAGCAAATGTAATTCTCTCTGGAGGAATATGCCTCCCTCAGCCAGGCCTCAAAGAATTCCAACAGGTAAAGATCCCATAAATATAAACTCACAGTTTTTAAATACAAACCACAAAAACACACAAGGAAACCAAATGCCGTAAGAGTCAACAGAGGCAACAAAGATGAATCAGACTTCAGATACTGGAATTATCAAACTCCAGAATATAAATTAGTTAAATATAAACATTTCAATTCGGTGGAATGAGGAAAGGAAAAAAGTCATGGGGGCCCAAAAAATGGTGAGAGAATACAGTTAACATCCAAATTACTAAATAATATTGTACAGCATGTAAAGATTCTAGCAGTGAAGAATGTAAGGAAATTCGAAATAAGGGGAAAAAATTACTAGGTGTTTCCAGTAGAAAACTATGCATGGTTCAGAACACACCCTTTAGGATTACCTGACTCTAGCCTTTCATTGCCTTTGAGCTATTTGACAACTCTGTAAATAGTAGATAATTAATGGCAATGCAAATAATTCTCACCTATAGATATTTAATTAACTGGCAATAGAGGCCTTGAGAGAGATAAACCTCTGGGGACTTTCTCTCCTCCTTGGTTAGCTGCGAGCAGGATGAGAGTGGAACAATAAGGAAGCTTCCAGAACTGCACTGTCCAGTATGATAGCCATGATGGCTAATGAGAACATGAAGTGTGATCGCCCAAGTTAACATACGCTGTAAGTATAAAATGCACACCAGATTTTGAAGACTTGTATAATGAAGAATGTAAATGTCTTATTAATAATTTTTTATATTTATTACAAGTTGAAATGACAGACATGCAAGGGAATTCTGTCCGGTAGAGGAACAACATCTCTCCTCACCCTCAAAAAAGCAGTTTTACATCCATTTGCAAATTCCTGATCTATAAATGTGTCGTCCTTTGGACTCCTTGGAACCCATTGCAACATCTGCCTAGTCTTCTCTTTAACAATGAGTTTAAACGATCTTTAAAATATGATCTTTATCTTTTCTTTTGAGTTGTCCTTATAACAAGGAGTATAACAAAATAGAAGAAAAAGTGGAGTCTCCTTCTCCCTCAACCCTTGAAAACCACCGGCGATCTGGTAATCGCGGAGAGCCAGTAGAGAGAGGTGGCGGTCACTGACAGGCGCAGAGCACGCTGCCCCTCCGCCTGGACAGGGTCCACAGGTGGCCCTCAAGGCTGCCCCCAAGGTTAACAGCTGCCCCAGTTTTCTTCGGTGTAAGACTGTCTGAGTCCAAATCATGGCTTCACAACTCAAATCTGAGAAATTTGGGACAACCTTCTTAAAATAAACATTCTGTGCCTCAGTGTCCTCATCTGAAACTGAAGAGAGTGACACAATCCACCCGGTGGGGTTCTTGTAAAGACTGAGTTATATTTGTGAATCACTAGAAATAGTGCCTCAACCAGCAGTTAAAGCAAGTCTTAGCTAACACTATTTATTATTGTCTGCATGACAGAATGGTGTATTTTCAGGCAAATTTCAGTCTCAAACAGTACCAGTGCTTGGCAAAAAGTGCTACTTTCTTAATCTTTCTCCTTGCTATTCCTTTTTGCCCACCCACTGTTTCTGGGGGCTGCTGGGAGTGAAACTGTATGCGAGGGAGACACAGAGGAAAAAATGGGAAGTGAATGCCAGGAATCAGAAGGGCTGGTGTATCTGTAACATCTGATTTGAGGTGGGAGAGGAGGGACATACCAAAAATTTTGTCTGTTGCAAAATATCCCATCAACCTCAGCCCCTTAGTCAATTCATTTCACTGGAGGGAAAATATTTTCTCCAGAAGACCCCATGAAAATGTGATGGAATCAATGGGGGAGCCATATGGAGGAGCAGCTGCTAAGCCTGCAGCCTCAGATGCCACATTGCTTGTGTTGGATATCCTGGCCTGCCACTTTCCCGCAGTGGCAACTTAGACAATTTGCTGGAATGTCTTTACCTCATAGGGTTCTCAGAGGGTTACATAAAATGGGGAACATGATATGCCCGGACAGTTAGCAGTCAATAATCTAGTGGTGCATACAGTATGGGCCTACAGATGACTAGTCCCTTGGCCCTTGACCAGGATTGCACATTGTAATCTCCAGGAGAATTTATTAAAATGCAAGGAGCCAGATGCAAGGGCCCAGACACTGAATGGGGAACCCTACGGGCTGAGCAGAGTTATTTTCCCAAGAGGGGGAGGAGTTACAAATAAGCCACAGTTATACCCTATGGTGGAGGGTACTGGTGCACCAGAATACTAAGTTGTTATCCATGTAGTGCCAAAAATACCAAGAGGTCAAGTGATGGAGTGAGAAAGGCACCAGCCCTGGAGTCAGACAGGTCTGTGATGGAACTTGGGCCCCATCATGTCTGGCTATGTGACTTAGGGAGGGGCATTTCATCTCTCTGAGCCTCAGTGCTCCCATCTGTGTGTAGTAGAGATCATTATGTTTTCTTGAAGCTTGTGCTGAGGATTAATTCAAGCAAGGCAGTGCCTGGTGGTCAGCCAACGTTAGCATCACTTGTCTTTTCTGGATGGAGCCCTTACTGCATTCAACACCAAGGCCCATTTTGAAGTTGGGAAATGGGAATTTGGGGGGCATCCCTGGCAGCAGTTGACCTGTCTGGCCATGCCGCTGGCCTTCAGGCATCGAATGGAACTGAATTTCCTTCAGAAGGAGCAGCTGCCAGGCTGTTGGTCAGAGTTCCTGGTGGGTGGGTCCCTGAGGGTTGCTGCCAGCTCAAAGGTGTCAATAGTAGGGAACCTGGGCAGGGCAGACAGGCAGTGCGGAGAGTTCCTTTTGGGTTTTCCTTCCTAAAAAATAAACTGCCCATTTCAAGAAGTTAAGAGCCTTCAGATTAGCCCTAGGGATATTCTCTCCCTGCCAGCTGAACAAAAACATCCCAACTGGGATGAGCCCTATTAAAGAGGGAGGTGAGTAGTGTGGTTATGGTTATTGTTGGTGGTGTTCCCTTCCATCCAGGGGAAGAGTCCCTTTGATGTTTCCTTCCATTCACCCCTTGACTTACACTCTTGGGATACAATGATCTAATTCTCAGCATTAAATGCACAAACGGATTCACACACGTCATGACACAAAACCAACAACACACAGCCAAACCAGAAGAGGTTCGGAGGCCTAGTCAACAGAGACAACAGAGCACATCAATTTTTCCCTCCCTGATACCCATAACCCACCCCAGACCCCATCAGTCCAGGTGAGAAAGAAGCCATCAAAGGGGAAATTTCCCCTGATGTTCTTGGGGCCATCTAGCTCAAGATATGGCCAATTCTGAGATTAGGGTACATGGGGAAACAGCTACAAGTGATAAAAGCTACAGAAACTGTCAACAAGGAAGTAAGATAGTCCCTGCCACTGGATTAAGGCTTCAAATCAGCACACACCAGCTTGATCCAACATGGCAACTAATTTCGCCTAATGGTGACCCCTAGCCTCATTATACACTCATTGAAATACATTAGCATGCTAAACAACACATCCTACACCCCCATGATCAATAACAGAAAGCCCATATAAAGACACAAAATGGTCCAAGTAGCTCCTCTGAGAAATCTCCATCCTTTTCCCAGGAAGACCCTGAATATTCTTACCCTTTAATGAGTACCCTACCCCCCTGATTAAATGAACTTCAATAAAGGAAGCAAACTTCACTAAAGGGGAGCTGTTCTGTCTGTGGAGCAGCCCACTCTCTGTCTCAGTGCTTTACTAATAAACTCACTTTAGCTTTAAACTTTACACTGGCTTGAAATTGAATTCTTTTCAGCATGAAGCCAAGAACCCACAGTGGGTGGCAATTCCTGGGTCCTCAGACCTCTGGAACACCTGCATCAGTTTTACCAAGTCTTTTCTGGTCATAAGGCATTTAGCAGGGGATATTGGGAATAGGAGTTGGGGAAAGAGAAGCTCAAAAGCCAATTCCCACTTTCTTTGCAGTTGTCTCTTTGTTATTCACTTGATGACTCTTCTTGCTTTTGGACTCTTATTGATGTTTTGCCTTTATTCTGGCCATTGTTGCTTTCTGTGCTGTTTCAAGAGCGCACACTCTCCCCATCTCTCTCTCTCTCTCTCTCTCTCTCTCTCTCTCTCTCTCTCTCTCTCTCTCTCTCTCTCTCGTGCAGCGGAACATCCAGGAACCTCTGCTGGTAAGTTTTTCACCTGTCTTATCCCTCTTTACATCTCAATACTTAGCACAGTATTGGGCTCCATGATGGTCCTCAGTCATGGGTGCTGAGCCAGTGGAGTGGCTTGTTATTGCACAGGAAGTAAGGCTCAACTTAGAGAAGGGTAGCTCTGTTAGGGTTCCTCTAAAAGGTAGCTCTGTCTCAGGCATAACTGGACAGAGGGTAAAGGGGTGGGGGTAGGGGAAGAGAGAAGTCAGCAGCTTTCCAGCTCTTCCCCCAGGCAATGGGAAACACTTGGGATTTAGAACCTGAAATCTTAATTCAAGAGACAGACCTTTCACTTACTAACTGTATGGACCTTGGGCTATTTACTTAAGCCCTCTGAATCTCAGTTTGTTTATTTATTTGATTCCTGGAAAATATAATAAGATTTTTCTTTCCTGCCTCACAATCAAAGAAGTTGTGACAATGAATGAAATAACATTTATGAAAGTGCTCTATAGAGAAGTATATGAATGCTCTATAAAGAAATAAAGTGGTTTGACTAGTGGGTTCAAAGTGTTACACCTCAAAGGTATCAGGTGCCTACTATGTGCTAGGCGTTTCAGTGAGTACTTAACTGAGAGGTAAAAAAAGCACTCTAAAGGCAGCCCAGAGAAGGGAGCCATTCACAGGCCATGCTCAGCCTGGGGATGTCCTGGATGTTTCTGTTGCTGAAGCCTGTAGCCTGTCATCCTTTGGAGCCTGCAGCTGAGCCTGTGAATGGCCCCTTCCTTGGGCTGCCCCCATTTGCACCAGTACTGGCCACAGACTCTGGGAACACTGAGAAATAACCAAATACAATGTTGGCTGAAGCCAGATAGAGGTCATGGACTCTATGATTCCGAGTATCGTATCAGAGCCCCATCTCACCGTAGATACCGTAGGAGAAAAAAATTACACAAAATGTTTGCTATTTCCCTCCTCTATCAGCTCAGATCAGACGTTTCAGATATGCCAGTTTCTCTGCTGGTAGCCAGCCCCTCGGATTTCTGGTATTCACCTCCTACTTTGTTCTCTGTCGCCTCCTCATATAGTTTTGTTCCCAGGAATCCACCAGAAAGAGTGGGTGGGTGAAAAAAAATAGCAAAGGGAAAGATGAAAAAACGAGCACTATATTGGGAAGCAGTGATACTGTTTTAGATTGAAATTTGCCTGAAAATAGACCATTCAGTCATGCAGATAATAATAAATTATATGTAAATGCCATCACTCATGCACATTTTATGCAAATGTCCATGTGGCCTTCCTGGGTATTTGGAGATGGTGTGAGAAAATCCTAAGTATATCCCAGTGGTTAAGAACTAGGTGTTGAAGTCCCTCTGACCTAAGTGTTGAACACTGGCTCTTCTGATTATTGGCTACATGACCTCAGGCAAGCTACATGACCTCTCTGTGGCTCAGCTTCCTTCTCTGTTAAATGGGAATTATACAGTACCCACCTCATGGACAAGTTGTGAGGACCAGGTGAGTAAAGCATTGTAGACTCCCCTTTAGAGTGGCCTGGAAGGAAACAGTGACTCTCATGGGACCTGTTCCTCTTCTCTGCTTTCTTCTCTCCTTGTCAATAACTTATCTTCCCCCCTCCCACACAGGGGCACCTGATTCAAAGCTGACTCCTCCTCCTTCAAGATATCTATCCCTTAGGACTGACCTCCCCTCCTTGTATAGGGAGCTCTGTCCTGGCTTTGAGACAGATTTCTTAAAGTGTCTTCCTCAGTTGCAAGTGATTCAGCGTTGCTTAGAGATTTAATTAACCAGCAATAGAAGGCTTGAGAAAGACAAACCTCTGGGGACTTTCTCTCTCCCTTGGTTGGCTGCGAGCACAGTGAGAACAGAACAATAAGGAAGCTTCCAGAACTGCACTGTCCAGTATGGTAGCCACGGTGGCTAACGAGCATGTGAAATTTGATTGCCCATTTAACATATGCTGGAAGTATAAAATACACACCAGATTTCGAAGATTTGTGTAATGAAGAACGTAAATGTTTTATTAATGACTATTTATATTTATTACAAGTTGAAATGATCATTTTTTATTGGTTTTACTGTTGTTAATGTGGCTACTAGACAATTAAAAATTGCCTATGTGCCTGCTGCATGGTGCTGCTCCAGAGTCTTCATGACTTAATAATGACTTAATAGTGTGCCAACATTTTTTAAAAGTGACTTTAAATAGCTCTTCTTTTACCTTTATGAAGCAGGTATTGTTAAAACCGTTTTTCAGATAAGACCATAGCACATTCTGTGTTTGAACAATCAGTAGTAGACTTGCTCGGCTGGAGCAGATTCAGTCTGGGGACTAATCAGATGGAAGAGCTCTGGCCCGGGAATCAAGAACCCAGGCTTCTCTTCCTCGCTCTAGCTCCTTTGCTGGAGGTGTGACCTGCAAATTACCGCCCCTCTCTAGGTCTCAGATTCTTATTTGAAAAAATAAAGAGATTCATTGGATTAGAATTTAAGGATAGGAAGCCAACAGCCTCAGGGCTGAATATAGCCAGAGATTTGTCCATCTGCTTTGGCCAGCACAGTGCGTTACAGTTTATTTGCACACTTTCCGGCAGGGGTTAGGCCCTGTGCATTGACCGGGGCTCCTACCACTCCCCTTGCACTCTCATTCAACCACTTCATACACTTTCATCACCTGCTTCAAAACCCTTAGCTGCAAATATTAGACTCCAGGTAGAATGGGTCCCTGGGAGGACTGCTGACTCCACCTTCTGTTCACGTGAACGCTGACCATACTTAGAATCATGAGACCTTAAGAGGTGTCACCAGTACCCCAAGCCAATCTTTCTTCTCCCCTTCTGGCCCTCTTTTTTTTTTTTTTAAACTGATGTTACCATCTTAACTTTCTAACAAAAACAGCACCATGTCTGTCTATAGAATCATAAATATTTAACTAGAAGGAAACAAAAATAATCCATTTGGGAACGGCCTTTCATTTTATAGACAAGAAAACTAAAAGAAGTCGAGGGCTTATAGCACTTTTATACTTGCATGTGTCAGTGATTTTATCATCTGTCTTGGAAAATAAGATAAAATACAATTTTTATAAATTCAAATCTTATATTTATTTGCAATTCCTTTGCATGAAATCCAAGTAGAGTTTTATTTTTAAAAAAAACAACGAAAATTGAATAGAATGAATGTCTAGAAAAATCATATAGAACTTCTTCCCTTTCCTTGTGATTATAATGTATAAAATTTAAACAAAAAATAGGTAAATGTAACCCACATGATGAAAGCAAATAGCTGAAGGATCTAAAGCACTGAAAGCAGTCTTTTTGCTGGGATAATAGCCATTCGAATGTGAGCTACTGCTTTTGCATATTAAATACAAGTCTTTGTCTCTTTCACCTCAGTAGTGTGAGAAAGCAAAATCTGGTTTGAAGGGGGAAAAGGAAAAGACCATAAATAAAAGGGTGTGTTGTTTCCTGAGGGACATTCTTCCTAGTGGCATTCTGCCCAGAAGCCCTTTTTTCTTGGCTAAACCTCAGTGACCAGGATAAATTAAGTCACCAGATTGGAGACCCTAGAGGGTCTGGAGAGACCACAAAATTGATCAGTGCCTTCAGGGTCCAGACTTAAGCCAGACCTGACTCTGAGGACAGATTGGTCAGTGTTCCTATTGAATAAACACAGTCATGGAAACCACATGTGATCTGTCTGGAGAGATTCAAGGCCAGTGATGGGGTAGATCCTCCCGGAACTTAGCTATTAACAGGCACCTCTGAAGTGTCTGAAGATAGGATCACTCCCCGTGCCCCCTAATTTCCACCTATTTCTGGGGGAGAAATCTAACCGTGGATACATAGCCTGATTCAGGCAAGCAGTATCTCCTTGTATTTTTCCCAGGCACGTTGCTCAGCACGGCCATGACCTCTACCCTCAGGAAGCCCATGTCCAAAAAGGAGAAAAGACAGATCCATTCTCATTCACAGAAATATAAAAACGTACATGCTGGAAGTTGCCTTAGAGATTCAAGGAAAGGTAGAAGGAGGAAAAAAAAAAAAAGAAGTCTTTGCAAATGGCAAAAACCAATCAACTGACTGAAGTTCAGGAGATGAAAATTAATAAGACAGTTTAGGGAGATACAGGTTTTCTCAACATGCATGTTCATTTTCTCCTTTGCATGTATACACTCCCTAGCAGCAGGCCCTCAATTCTCCCTTTGCTTATCTACAGTCTATCCATCTATGATCCACGGCGCGTCAGGAATCCCATTTCTCCCACAAAGATTTTTCTAACCCTCTAACGCTGCCTTTGCTCTCTGTATTCTTCATTTGCTGCCTTCATGTGGCCTTGAGCAGCTTGCCTTCCTGACTAGTCTGTACACCCCTTGCGTGTAGAGCTCTGTGACTGACAGTGTCTAGTTGAGCTGATCATAGAGCTTTTAAGAGGAGCCGGGGAACAGGCTCTCCATCAACCAGGGCCCGGGACTCCCTGGGACACCGTGTTTCCCTGACTCTTTGCCTGGTTCCCTCTTGGCCAAACAGGGACCACATTCCTCTGTCTTGTTTCTTTCCTCACCAGAATGGAGAAAACCAAAGAGATGTTAATTTTCTCATTCAAAAGATAAGGTATCAGGGAAACAGAAAACATTATGAGCTGTCCAGGGAGGCTTATGACAGTAATTGCCATTACCCAGATTATTAAGATTTTCTTAGAAAACCAAAAGTTCCCATTGAACGGAGCTGGACCATTAAAAAGTAAATAAAAAGGAAGCAAAGAAAAACCTTTTACAGCTTTCTTCAGGATGTGGTTATTAGGTGTGTGAGGACTTTTTTTTTTTAAAGATATGTATATATTGTGTTTACACAAGACACACGTTAAATACAGGTAGGTCCATAAAACAGGAATTAACAATAAAAAAATAGTCCCTACTCAACTGTGCACTTAAAATGGTTAAGATGATAAATTTTGTGTTATGTGTAAAAGCCACAATTAAAAATGCAACAAAAGTACAGTCTGTGTATGACACCAACCATTCAAAGAAGTGTAGCAAGTTGAAAATGGAAGTTGTGGCAGCGCAAGCCTGTGGTGGAAGGTGGGCTATGCTATTTGAGCCTAACTGACGGGCAAGCGCAGTCAATAAGTATGATTATACCACAAGTGAGGTAAGGAAGGAATGATCATTGAAGCTGGCCATGGAATAAAGGTAAGCATTTGTTAAGATGCTTTACCTTTGTTAAGAAAATTAACAATTGTACCTGGAATTCAAATAAATTGAATGCATAACTAAGTGCTATATATTCATTGGATGCCTGCTTTTATTTATATAATTCTCTGCCAAAAGTGTATGTGATGGAGCTGAGAACTATCAAAATATTATACAGTTGAATACATAACTTCATCATTTTTCCCTCAGTGAAAAGTCAGAATGTGCCAAGAACACAAAATTCCAGCCTGACAGATGAGGCGAGGAACAAAGGGAGGAAACGGTAATTTTGGCTGGGTGTCTTTGATCGGGGCACCTGCAGAGAAAGTGGGACACTGGAGGCGAACCCTCCCTGCTCAAAACTTTTTGAAAGCTTCCCCATTGTTTGTTGTAGCATTTCTCCAACATCGGACTTCAGAACGCTTACACAGTACTACACACTTTGTATACATCAACTCATTTAATCCTCAGAGCCACTTGCAAGTTTTTATTACAAATGAGGAAGTGGAGGCACAGGCAGTCACAGAGTAAAGGGTTCAAAGCGGTTTGACTCCAGAGCCTGGGGGCCTTGCCCTCTGTTGAGGACCTAAAGATAGAGTCCGGCCAAAATACCAGTGTTGGAGTTCAAACCCCAATTGTGCTGGTATTTGGAGATGGGGCCTTTGGGAGGTAAAGCAGGTTTAGAGGAGGTGAAGAGGGCGGGGCCCTTTTATGGGGTTATAAGACATCTCTCTCTCTCCCTCTCTCTCAAAAACACCCAGCCAAAGTTGTCATTTCCTCCCTTTGTTCCTCACTTCATTTGTCAGGCTGGAATATTTTGTCCTTGGCACGTTCTGACTTTTAACTTAGAAAAAAAAGAGGATGAAGTTACATATTCAACTATATCCTTGCGTGTGCACAAAGAAGGGGTCACGTGAGCATGCAACAAGTGGCAGCTGCCTACGAGGAAAGAAGTCTTAAAAGGAAACCTACCTTGCCGGCATCTTGATCTTGAACTGCCAGCCTTCAGAGCTGTGAGAAATAAATGTCTGTTGATAGGGCAGCCAGAGAAGGTAACTCCGCCTTCTGCCCAGCACAGAGTTTTAAGGAATGGCGTGTAAATGTTTAGGCCACAACAAACATGGAGCAGCATAACAATGAATGCGGAAATCGCAGGGAGCCTAATGAGAGATGAACGTTGATTGGTCAGCGTTGCTGCCTCCCACTGAGCGCAGGTGCACAATGCTTTGCCCACTCCACTTGCATGGACATGTCATTTTTAAAGGCAAATAGACGTCATAGGATAAAAACCACATAAATATGTTCAATATCTTTTTTTAAATAAATTTTTTTCTTTAGAATACTTTTAGATGTACAGAAAAATTGCAAAGAAAGTGACATATATTTCTTACAATTAGTGAACCAAGTATTGATACATTATTATTAACATACTTGATTCAAATTTCCTTAGTTTTCACCTAATGTCCTTTTTGTGTTCCAGGATCCCATCAAGATGCCACATTACATTTTGTTGTCACATCTCCTTAGGCTCCTCTTAGCTATGACAGTTTCTTAGATGTACTGGTCAGGTATTTTGTTAACTGCTTCTCCATTGGGATTTGTCTGATTTTTTTTCACAATTTGACCGGGATTATGGGTTTTCAAGAGGAAGACCACAGAGGTAAAGTGTCATTTTCACCCCCACATCTTCCTTCTCCTTCCAACTTTATTTTTTAGAGCAGTCTTAGTTTCACAGAAAAACTGAGAAGAATGTACAGAGATTTCCATACACCCTATGACCCCCAGCGGCCT
Organism: Pteronotus mesoamericanus; assembly: GCF_021234165.1. Classification (NCBI taxonomy): domain Eukaryota; kingdom Metazoa; phylum Chordata; class Mammalia; order Chiroptera; family Mormoopidae; genus Pteronotus; species Pteronotus mesoamericanus. The sequence continues at coordinate 67,276 of NW_026555326.1, forward strand.
CTCCCGCTATCAATATACCCCATCAGGGTGGTATGTTTGTTATAATTGATGAACTTACATTGACATCTTTATCATCCATAAGTCCATAGTTTACATTAGGGTTCTTCACTCTTAGTGGTGTACATTTTATAGGTTTTGGCAAAGGTATAATGACAGGTATCCACCATTATATAGTTTCACTGCCCCAAATCCTCTGTACTCTGCCTGTTCATTTCTTCTCCCACTTCACCCCTGAAAAGCACTAATCTTCTTATGGTCTCCGCAGTTTTGTCTTTTTCCAGAATGTCATTTTGTTGGAATCATACAAGTACGTAGCCTTTGCAGGTTTGGTTCTTTCCCTTAGTAACTTGCATGCATTTAAGATTCCTCCATGTCTTTTCATGGTTTGATAACACATTTCTTTCTAACATTGAATAATATTCCATTGTCTATATATACCACAGTTTATTCATTCACCTACTGAAAAACATCTTGGTTGCTTCCAAGTTTTGGCAATTATGGATAAAACTACTATAAACATCCATTACAGTTTTTGTGTGTGTGTGTGGACATAAGGTTTCAATTCACTTGGGTAAATACCAAGGAGAAAAATGGCTGGATCATATGCTAAGAGTATGTTTAGTTTTATAAGAAACTTGTCTTCCAATGTGGCTGTACTATTTTGCATTCCTACCAGCAATGAGTGGGAGTTCCTGTTGCTCTCCATCCTGGCCAGATTTGGAGTTGTCAGTGTTCTGGATTTTGGCCATTCTAAACAACTGTGTAGAGGTATCTCATCGCTGTTTTAATTTTCAGTTCTGGAATGGCGTATGATGTTGATCATCTTTTCATGTGCTTACTTGCCATCTGTACACCTTTGATGAAGTATCTGTTCCTGGTTTTTGCCCATTTTTAATTGGGTTGTTTCTTTTCTTATTGTGGAGTTTTAAAAGTTATTTGTATAGTTTGGCTATCATTCCTTTATCAAATGCTTCTTGTGCAAACATTTTCTCCCAGTCTGTGGCTTCTATTATTTGCTTGACATTGTCTTCTCAGAAATTTATAATTTTGATGAAGTCCAACTTACCAGTTATTTCTTTCATAAATCTGCCTTGGGTGTTATATCTAAAAAGTCACTGCCATACCCAAGACCAGCTATATTTTCTCCTATGTTATCTTTTAGGACATTGCTACTTTTGTGTTTTAGTTTTAGATCTATGATGTTTTTGTGAAGTGCATAAGATATGTGTCTAAACTCATTTTTTCTCACATGTAGATTCACCATTGTTCCACATAGTATCATTAATCTATCTATAAATTTTGGAAGAAAAATATTGGTAACATTCTAGTAACTTCTCATGGCACAAAGATGGCTGGAGAGCAGCTTGGGAAATGTTGGTCTTCTAAATAGAGATGCTCCATAGTCTTGTCCCTCCCACCTCTGAAGACTTGGCCCTCAGGACTTTCTCTACATATTCAGTCCTCTAGCCAGACTGAGCTACAAGTTGCCTTTTTCACCTCATTTTCACCAAAACAGCCACTTTATCCTGGAAGTTCCAGCTTTCACACTGGAAACTTCCCAGGCTGAACTAATGTCTGTGTCCTCTGGGCTAACAGGATACTCTACTTACACCTCTGTTACAGCACTTTTCAGATTCTGCAATGGTTGTTTCTGGATCTGTTTTTACCCTACTTTCTAGAATCTGTATTTTCCTTTATAACACCCCTTTTCAAGGTATAAAGCATATTTCCTCCTTTTTATCACAAACTAGGTGAGTGGGCCATTGCTCCATTCAGGTAGAGTCCTGCGCTGCCTGGGAACCAGTGGATGTGAGGAGATTTGTGTATTTTGTGTAAAAAAAAAAAATTGTGCATTGCAGGCAAAAGCACATAAGGAGTCCCTATACACATGTTTAAGTATTTTAAAGTTATGAATTTAGAGAGTAAATTTTTTAATGTTCTATTTATTTTATTTTTAGAGAGATGGAAAGAGAGAGAGAAAAACATTGATGTGAGAGAGAAACCTCAGTTGGTTGCCTCCTGTACGCACCCCAACCAAGGATTGCACCCACAACACAGGCATGTACCCTGACCAGGAATTGAACCATTGATCTCTTGCTTTGTGAGTTGTTGCCCAACCAACTGAGCCACACCGGTCAGGGCGTGAATAAACTTTTAAATGAAATATATTTTATTTTCTTGCCTTTACAAATATACCTTCAGAATTACACGGAAAGGACAATTTCAAATGCAGAATTCTCAAACTCCTTGGAGTTCTGTGCTGGCCCTGGGGTAGCGCAGGAACAAGGTCTCCCCCGCCCCTCACCTGCCCTGCTTCCCTTCCTGCTCCCGGCTCTCTCGGAGCAGCCTTACACACAAGCTCTCATGCACTACAGTCTGCAGGTACTACAGCCTCTGTCCACAGGGCTTGCAAACAGCCGCGCTGAGGCCCCCTTTCTGTCCCAGAGATCTCACACTGACCGTGAGGTGGGCCCTGGAAGGATGGGTTTGGGGGAAGGTCACACAGGCCCTGGAGGCAGGATCAGGCGCAGCCATTTGTGCAAAGGATTTTGGTGTCCAGGCCCCCTGGAGCGCAGTCTAGAGGGGAGATGACCCTGGTCTAGATGTACGTGGCCACGTCTGCCTGGCTCTGGGGGCTCCTCGTCCAGTGGGGCAAGATATAGCTGGAAGGAGCGTGGTTCTCAGACTTCGGTGCGTGCGGGGCGCCTGGGGTCTGATGCAGTAGGCCTGGGATGGGGCCTGAGATCCTGCATATCTAACAAACTGCCAGGCGGTGCCAGCACTGCTGGTACAAGGACCAGACTTCGAATAGTTCTAAAGCATGGGTCTGAGGCAGGGTCCCTTTGGCCAATACCTTTAGCAAGAAAGGGTGTATTTGAAAGGAAATAATTTAACTACTTCCATGGTAAATTACCAGTAGAACTTGGTGCACGTTTAAATTACACAAAATAATATATGCGTGATACAAAATTTGAATATAGCGTCAACACTCACACTTGGGGAGTGCTTTAGTTTGGTGTGACCAGGTAAGTGTCATAGCTTTTAGCCCTGCCAGTGGTCATTTTCTTCCCCTTCTTGTACCCTGTGACACCTTCCTGCTTGTGGCTCACCCAGTTTCTGACATTTCTGTCAGGGCTTTACTGTTTCTTCTATAGACCCTTACAACACACTTTCTTACTCTTCCTCACCATTTTCTCCACTCTCTTCTGCCCTGTGCCTCCCCACACTCTCCGTGCATTTCTTCTAGCAGTTTCTCCAGCAGGCTTGCTACTTTTCCAGGTCCTATTACCCTCAGCCCTCAAGCCCATTCCATGGGGCGCATACCGGTGGTCCTGTAGCTGCTGCTCGCTGTCCCCAAGCTCCCTGATGTGCTCACCTTTCCTGATGCTGGGAAGCACCCTCCCTGAGGCCTGCCTTCTGGTGTGTGGAGGCGTCTTCAGCCAATTCCATGTGGTAAAAGAAACTATTTATGCCTTTCGGAAACCTCTTCCCTGGAGCAGGAAGTGACCAACTTCCTGACAAAGAACTCCCAAGAACATCTTTCCAAAGGGAAAAAAAGAGGATATATATCTCTGACGTACGTAAGTGGTTTCCTCACTTGTAGCTGGCCTTGCTCCAGCCCAGGGACATGGCTCAAGGCTGAAGAGCTTCTCCAGTGACAGAAGGCCACCCTGCGTGACCTGATCAGGCTCAGGGCCTTGGATGTGGCAGGTGTTTAGCTAGCCTTGACTGAATGGAGTTGGACTTCCTGGGGCTGGAACCGTTTCCTATTTACTTTCTACTTCTGCTGATGCTTTCACGCGCTGCCAAATGTTGGTTAACACATAAAGTTAATTTTTTGCTACGACTGAGTTTTCAGCATATGTCAGAATGTTGAGGCATGTAAATCATGCTATAGGGTATAGAGGGAGATGCAAACTTTCTTTTAGAAAGAGGAATGGTGTAACATGGAGTTATAAACTCCTCACCCCACCCCAACGTATGAAAAATCCACAAAAACCCCTAAAATCTGTCTTGACAAGAACACATAAGAACTTTGTCTTAAATTATGTAAGAGATGGCTTTGGGGGGGGTCAATAAATAGGCTTTTTTAAAAGTAATTTTTATTTTTAAATTACAGTTGACATTATATTAGTTTCAGATATACAGCATAGTGATTAGACATTTATATAATTTACTAAGTGATTCCCCCAATAAGTATAGTGCCCACCTGTGATTTTTTGCAACTGCCAATTTGCACTTTTAATCCCTTCACCTTTTTTACCCAGTCCCCAACCCCCATCTAACAACCATCAGTTTGTTCTCTGTATCTAAGAGTCTGTTTCTGTTTTGTCTGTCTGTTTGTTTGTTTTGTTCTTTAGATTCCACATATAAGTGAAATCATATGGTATTTGTCTTTCTCTGCCTGGCTTATTTCACTTGGCATAATACCCTCAGTCAGAGGTGTCCAACCTTTTGGCATCTCTGGGCCACACTGAAAGAAGGAGAGTTGTCTTGGGCTACACATTAAATACATTGCAACATGTAAGCACAAACAAATCTCATAATGTTTTAAGTAAATTTACGATTTTTTGTTGGGCCACATTCGCAGCCATCCTGGGCTGCGTAAGGCCCGTGGGCTGCAGGTTGGACACCCCTGCTACATCCTTCCATGTTGTCTGTCACAAGTAATAAGATTTCATTCTTTTTTGTGGCTGAGTAATATTCCATTGTATATCTGTACCACATCATCTTTATCTGGCCGTCTGTCAGTGGGAACACATGTTGCTTCCATATCTTGGTTATTGTAAATAGTATTGTAATGAACATAGGGATGCATATATCTTTTCAAATTAGTGTTTTGGAGTTCTTCAAATAAATACCCAGAAGTGGAATTGCTGGGTTATAGAGAGTTCTATTTTTAGTTTTTGAGAAACATCCATACTGTTTTCCATATAAATAGGCTCTTTCTAAATGATGACGTGGTGATGTAAAAGGACCAACAAAGCAGTACTCTGTCTACAGCTGTTACAGATGCTGCGGGGCCTTATTATCCTCTAGCAATGACTGTAGACGAAATCACTGTTGACTTCGTTGTCATTTTGAATATTATTGTAATCATTTCTTTCAAACGTGCCCCCCCAAATTCTAATAGTCAAAGGTGCAGCTCCAGCTCAGAATGATAAAGAACCATGCACTACTGCCGCCTGAGGCCCAGCCGGACTGGCCCCACGGGCAAAACTGAGCCAGTAGCATCGTTCCCTGGGGTATAATTTTCCTCTTCCTGAGTTACCTTCTTGACCACCATTTCTGACTTCACCTCAGCCCAGAAAATGTACTGCTCAATAGTTCTTTCTCCCAGGGAGAGTGGTGCCGAGGTACAGTCCAGCTAATCTGATTCACTAACCCATGCTAACAGCAAATGAAATGAGGCCCTCCCTGCTATTCAACATACACTTTCATGGTGCTCTCAGAAGACCCCACCTTTCTAGTGCTTGTGAGGGTGGAAGGCTGATACATGAGGAAACCTTGGTGGGGACAATCTGCACAGGTGTGGTCTTGGGGCCCTCCCGTTCTATCCTAGCACACTGGGCACATCTATCTTCACAAATGGCGTTCATTGCTGCGATTTGCCTGATGCGCCGGCTGATTGACAGACTTCTCTGGGTGAGAAATGAAGGTCCAAGGGTGTTTTGCCCAGGGGTGACCTTCAGGATAGTGCCCAGGAAGGCTGGGGGACGGCCTGGTGTAAGCCATGATTCACCAGTTAACTCCTGCTCCACGTCAGAGCCCGAAGCGTGGCCCTAGCTGAACAGGTGGCTGTCCTTCTCCCAAGTCAGTGGGTTGGGAGCTGTATTGTTCACCAGTGTTGAATGGAAAGTTTAAGCTATTTTATTTATGTGTCCCCTCTGTTCTGTGTTTCTTTTTTCCTCTTTGTCTTCTTTTAGAGCTGTTGATTATTTATTTATGATTCCATTGCATTTCCACTATTGGCTTATTAGCTGTATCTCTCAAAATTGTTTTTGGTGGTTGCTCCCTGGTTTACAACATACGTCTTTAACTTAACACAGTCTCCCTTCAAATAATTTTATATTATTCGCATGTAGTGAAAGAAGCTTTCAAAAGTAAACTTCCATTTCCTCCCTCTTATTTTTGTGTTATTGTTGCTATACATTTACTTAGGCATATGCGAGAAATCCCAACATACATCGTAGTTATTCTTGCATTAACAAATTATCTTCTAAAGAGATTTAAAAGCAAGAAAATTTTATTTCATATTTATGCTACTATTTAATCATTTCTGATCCTCTCTATTCCTATCCAAATTTCCATTGTCTTCTCCCTGAAGGAATTCCTTTAACATTTCTCCTAACGCAGGTCTCCTGGCAACAAATTCTGTTGGCTTTTCATGGTCTGAAAAAGTGTTTATTTTGCTTTTGTTTCTGAGAGATATTTTCATAGGGTAGAGACAGAATTCTAGCTGGACAGTTTTTATTTCCAGCATAGGAACGATGTTGCGCCGCTCTCTTATTTGCAAAATCTCTGACAAGAACAACACCATTCTTGTCCTTGCTCCTCTGCACGTTATGGTTTTTCCTCTGATCACTTTTAAGATTTTAATTTTTATCACTATTTTTCACCAATTTGATGATGATGTGCCTTGGTATGGCTTTATTTACATTAATTCTCTTGAAATTTATTGAATTTTTTGTATTTGTGAATTTATAGTTATCAAATTGGGAAAAATTTCAGCCATTGTTTTTTTTTAAAACTTTTCCTACCTCTCTTCCTCTTCTGGAACTCAAATTACAGGTATGTGAAATCACTTAATATGGTCTCACAAGTAACCAAAACTGTTTTTTAAAAGACTTTTTTCTTTGGACAGTTTATATTACTATGTCTTCAATTCACCAATCTTTTTTGCTGTGTTATCTAATTTGCTCTTAATCTCATGCAGTACATATATATTTCTACCTCAAATACTGTATTTTTCACCTCTACTTCTATCAAATCTTTTTTGTTATCTTCCATTGCTCCCTTCATTGTTCTTATGTTTTTCTCTGTCTTCTTCAGCATGAGGAACATACTTAAAACAGCTGTTTTAATGCTCTTGTCTGCTAAATCCACCATCTCTGTCATTTCTGGGTCTGTTTCTACTGATTGATTTTTCTCCTAGTCATGGACAGTATTTTCCTATTTTGAGCCACGCTTGTTAAGTTTTGCTTGGTTGCAGGATATTGTTAATTTTACATTGTTGAGTGCTAGATTTTATTGTAATCCTCTTGATGCTGTAGTTCTGGCGTGCAGCTAAATTACTTAGAGTCAGTTTAATTCCCATAGGCTTGCTTTAAGCTTAATTAGGGTGGGTCCTAAGCAAGAGTGACTCTAGGGCTAATTTAGCCCCACTACTACGACAATGCCCTTCTGAGGACTCTACCTGATGCTCTGTGTATTATAGGATCTTTCCATTCTTGCTAATGGCAGCAGAATTCTGTGAGCTCCAGGAACTTGGGCAAATCTTGCTTTACATTGTTCCATATCTTTCCTCCCCAAATTCATGTGTTTTCTCTCTCATGCATGCACAGATCAGCACTCAACCAAAGACGCAATCTGTAGATCTTTGGAGCTTTCTCTCTGCATAGGTCCCTCCTCTCTGCTAAGCTGCCTCTCTAAGTCTAGCCACTTTGGCTTCCGTGAACTTGAGTCTCTCAATTCAGCGAGAGGGCCAGGCTCTGTCTGGGTTCCCGTCTCCACACTGCAGCCTGGGCACTGTCTGCAGCTAGTAAGCTGAAGCAACCATACGGTTGACTCGCGTTTTACCCCTTCTCTCAGGGGCCACGGTCCTGTGCTATTGACCAAAGTCTGAAACCATTGTCTCATACTTTGTCCAGATTTTTAGCTTTCTAAGGTAAGAGAGTAAATTCCTGGAGCGCCTGTTACTTCATCATGGCCAGAGCAGAAGTTATCTTTGTGCATATTTAATTATATAACATGACACTTTACATCATGATGTTTTCACTTAACTGTAGATTTTGGTGATTTTTCCATGTCATTGAATAATTTTGTTAAACATCCTTTAAAACTATGTATACTTTCATTCACTTACCATAAAAGCCATTGATTGATTAAATTCTATGCGCCATGATGAGGGAGTGAACGAAACAGGTGAGATCGCCACCCTCAGGATCTTTTACTCTAGTGGGCGGAAGACAGGTAAAAGATAAGAAATAGCCGTGGCTGCTGTGGCTCAGTGGATTGAGTGCCGGCCTGCAAACCAAAGCGTTGAGGGTTTGATTCCCAGTCAGAGCACATGTCTGGGTTGTGGGCTGGGTTCCCAGTAGGGGGTGGATGAGAGGCAACCACACACTGATGTTCCTCTCCCTCTCTTACTCCCTCCCTTCCCCTCTCTAAAAATAAGTAAATAAAATCTTTTAAGAAAAAGAAGATAAGAAATAAATGAGCAAACCATAGAGCCATATGAGCTCTAAAACTGGGTGATATGTTGGAGAGTCATAAGGGCAACTATTGAAGATAGGGGCTTAGGGACGTCCTTGTTGAGGGGGTAATATGGGATCTACATCCTGAGTGATTATAGGAGCAGCCTTGTACCGAGTGTTCCCACAGGGAGAATGTAAGTGCAAGAGCCCTAGGAAAGTACCAAGCCTGATGTGTTGGAGGGACCGGGGAGACCAGTTTTGTTGGAGTAGAATGAGCAAGGGGGCAGACTGGTCCTGGATAAAATCAAAGAGGCAGACAGGGCCAAGGCTTGTGTGGCAAAGAATGCTGTGCAAGTGTGTCATTTATTTACTTATTTACTTAATTTATACCATTACATAATCGACTTATTCTTATGCTGTTCAACTTCACATTTTTACATTTTAAAATGTTTGGTAGTAAATGACACAAATAAACATCGTGTGTGTGTGTTTTCTATACTTAGAATTATTCCAATATGGCAGAATTCCAGGACTTAAACTAGAGTCTGAGGGGATCTAGCAGAGGCTCTTGGTGCACCTGGGGTCCATTTACCATCAGGGGTGCGCTTCCTCCCTCAGGTGCTTGGACCACGGGAGCCACCTCCCCACACCCCTGGGAATGACATCCCTCCACAGCCTACAGCTGGTGACTGACTGGTGTAGGGACAGAGAAACGGCCACCGCTTTGCCTCAGTGCAGGATAAACTCTGTGGCACCAATTGTAGTCCAGAGCTCCCAGAGGCTCCAGGTGGAGGACACATTTCTCCTGAAGCCACATTCTTGCTTAGCTTCTCCCCCTTCCCTATCCTGCTCCATCCCCTCTTCAGGATCCTTCTAGAACAGTCCACCCAAAAGTCACCTGCACAATAGTCCTCCCCTAAGACAGGATATAACATTTTGAAGAATCCTGATTTATAAAATCCTATTAAGGATTCTGTTTTTAGAAACACTGTGTCCACTGAAGACAATTTGAAATTTACCCAGTTACCATGAAGGATAGGAAGCACTTGGAGGTGGCAGGATTCCTAAAGGTCCTGAGGCAAAGGACCAATTGCAGCTGATGGCCACGAGTAGAAGGAGGATTAAGCTGCCACTGAGGAATCCAAGTCTGTGAGGATTTAGGAAGAGCCAGACTTAACCTCAAATGAGAGTAGTGCGTCGGGGAACATCCAGGTGAACTCATCCCTCGTGTTCTCAGCAACAACAAGAGCCCGCAGGTTACCTCACTGGTCCCAGAGCGCATATCCCGTTTTCCTCTAGGCGAGTGTGCCATTTGATCCCAGAGACCCTGTGGCTTTAAGATAAAAGAGCAAGAGAATAGAAACACTCGATCCAGGGGTGGGAGCAACAGTCAAAAGAAAGAAGGGGACAGACTGAAAGACGGGAATGAGGGTTCAGATCAGGGGAGGAAAACTTAGGGTATCCTGACACTTCAGTGGTGGTTCCTTTTTCCCTCTCCTCTGTGTGAGAAGATAGTTAAATTGCTCCCGGACAGGGGCCTGGCCCTGAGAGGGTCTGCGCAGGACCAGCTGGGGTGTGTGGGTTATTGACCTCGTGTAGAAAAGATTTCATAACACAAGCACAGGTGACTATGAGGGTACATTTATTAAAGCTGAGGACAGTAAAACAAGGAAGGGCTTAGGGTAGAAGAAGCAACAGAAGAGCCTAGGCTGGGCTGCCTTAGCTCACTGGGGTGTCAGAGAAGAGAGGCCTTGGGGGCAGGTTCAGGGGATCAGCCTGGGACCAGCTGCCGCTGCCCATTTCCCCCCAGGACCCTTGGAGCTTAGGATATGCCTGCCTGTGGGGGAAGGAGAGAGAGAAGAAAAGGGGAAGGGGAATGGAGCAGGCTGCTCCCCAGGCAGAGAGCGCATGCTGGGTCCTTTGTCTTGAGTTTTTCTCTCTTTTGAAGCCAGGAATTTTAGGGGAGGTCTCAGGGGAGGGTTTCAGTAGAGTAGTCATCAGTTTTCCAGGTGTGTTCTTTTAGGGCCATGGTCTCTGCTGATTGGTCAGTGAGAGGCCAAGAGGTCATTAGTCATTGCAGTTGGTTCTGGCATTGCCCACCTGGTTTTGCTGCTTTTCTAGTCCTGGAGATGAAACACAACTGAGGTTTAGATGTTATCTCTAAGGAGTTGACCTTCTGTATCTGGCTATAAACTCTTGGGCCAGCTTGCTCAGCTCTCTGTCTCAGTTTCCCCATTCCACTTGCCAAGGAATTTTCCTAGCTTCTTACTATTCTGCCTCAAAATGGGAATGCTGCAGATCAGCAGCGGCTCACACGCACGCACGCACATACGTGCACACTCTTTTGCTCTACCCCGCTCCCCCATCTCCCTACATCCTTTGAAGAAAGGATCTTAGATAAGGGAGCCTGGGCAGTGTTTGGAAGTATCATCTTATTCAGAATCTGAGCAGATTCCAACCTGGCTTCTAAAGTAGGTGGTAACACTGCTGCCAAGCATTTCTGAAGAGGCTGAGATCTACGTGCAGGAAGGCAGTTAGTCTTCTCCAGATTCTTGTGTTATCACTACCTACGTCAGAATGAGAATAGCAATGATTAAATACATACCTGAATATACCTCTTAAGTGCTAAACACACAGTCCTTTAATCTCTAAGGTGGCATGTCCTTTGAGTTGCATTTCCAGGACTATGGATGAGTCTCACTGAGTCAAGATTTTATAGCTTCCAAAATACTTTAATAAATATTAGTATTTACCTGTCACTCATCTATAAGAGCACTAATCTTTTTGTTGTTTTAATTTTTTCACATGAATACATTGAGGGTCAGAGCAATTAAATAACTTGCCCAAGATCCCATAGCCAACAAGAGGCAAAACTTTTCTTCTGAGTCTAAATCCTGCACAGTTCTCACTCTATCTGCCTGCCTTGTCCCCTTCCCTGCTCACTGGACTCTTTCTGCATCCTGATGTTCAGGGCTTAGAGTTCTAAGGTGCTAGAAAGGGCTCTAGGGAGTTGGCCATTTTTAGGCTTCTGAAAGCATTCTCTCTCTCTCTCTCTCTCTCTCTCTCTCGGACCTTCCCATACTTACCAGAAGAGAAGAATTATATCCCACCCTTCTTTATTTTAGGGTACAGCTCCTAACTTCCTGGACAAAGGAAGCACTTCTTTCTCTGCCTAATTTTCTCCTCTGTTGCTCCCAAGGTGGCAGACCACCCCATGCCAATGGGAAGATGGCCGGATGTGTGAGCCTACCCCGGGGAGCAGAGCGCTGAGCCCATGGAGCCCCCAGGGCATGTAGGGAGTGAGTGGGGCATCTCTGGCCACTGTGAAGTTTGAGCACATTGTTTTATAAGCTGCTCCACTGGTCCCCCCTACTGCCCCCCAGCTCCAGGGCTGCCTATCTCACTAATCTGGGGTGATGGAATGCCATTTCTTTTGCTCATTACCCTAAATTAAATGTCATTAGGAAGGTACATGCCCCTCTTAAAACAAACAAATCATCTAACACATTCCAGAGACAAATTTAAATTATTTTAAGATAATCTGTCCTGTGGACTGTCCAAATAATCATTGCTTTTTCTAGCAGAAATAGCTAAGAACTGACACACACAAAAATTCACCTGAAGCCCAAAGCCAACTTGCAGACCAGGCGTAAAGCCTGCTCTGGCGAGGAGGCTCTAGTGAGAGCGTTTGGGAGTTTGTCATCCTGAGGCGCGTGGTGGGAGTAATTTCAGCATTTGCGAGCTCTGACTCATAGCAGAGCATGCTGCATTGTGGGGATAGGCCCAGCTGCGGATTGGATGGCTTCCCAAGGCAGAGTCCCCAGACAGGCCTGGGAAGCTTGTTAATCCTCATCAGGGTGTGATCACTATTGCCAACCCAAGCCCTCACTGAGCACAAGTGCCCTGCTGAGGTTCCCAGGCTAGGACATGTGGGAACAAGACTTGTCCAGAAGAAGATATGGAAGAGTCTTTAGACTGAAGGCTACCTGCCCTGCTCAGGAGTGGAGGCAGCTTAGTCCAGGATGGGGAGGGCGGGGCTATGATGGGGACACAGAGGAGGACGGGTGTCTTGTCCCCCTAGAAAAGTCATGCCTACCATTCCTTTTTTAAAAAATATTTACTTGTTTGTTTATTTATTTATTTTGAGAGAGAGGGGGTAGGAGGAAGAAAGAGAGAGAGAGAAACATTGATGTGAGAGAGAAACATCAATCAGTTTCCTCTTATACACACCTTAACCGGAGACCAAACCCACAACCCAGGTATATGCCCTGATCAGGAATCGAACTTACAACCTTTTGCTTTGTGGGATGATGCCCAACCAACTGAGCCACACCGGCCAGGACATGCCTACCATTCTTTGGCACCATAGAAGTGGGCTAAACAGCCATGCCTGTGCTTGCCAGTGTGTTGGCTAACCAAAGAGGTCCCTTGAGGTTGATTAGAGCTAGAAGGTTCTGCTTCAGTGGTCAGCAACATGGAGCACTGGCTGAGAAGAGCCCTGCCTCTGTTTTGGAAGCAACCAGGCAGAGATGCAAAGAAAAGAGGAGGCGGTTCCCTTAGGAGCTGCTGCAGTAACGAGGGAGAGTTCTGGGTCAAAGACCCAGGAGGCACATATTTAGGAACAGGCTGTGGAGGTGCTCTGTGGACTAAGTTCCTCCCATTCCTTACATACAGGAGGAGACCAGACAAATACATTAAGAAGATACAAATATTAAGCAACAGGAAATGCAGTGATGGAATCAAGCCTTAACTTTCCATCCTGAGCGTGATCCTTACAGATTGTGGGGCACAGCCAGGCCCCCGGCTGCTGACAGCAGGGCTGAAGGCCAGACACAGCCCGCATGGGGCATGGATGTGAGAAGGCAGGTGGCTCTAGCCAGAATCTCAGAGAGCTGGTTCTAGAACAAGTTGGAAAGGGGAAACCTCTAGAAAAAGGACTTTCTTTTTGAGTGAAATCTTACCATTTGCGGGAGCATGGATGGACCTAATGGATATTAAGCTCAATAAAATAAGGCAGTTAAAGAAAGACAAGTACCATATGATTTCACTTATATGTGGAAGATAAAGAACAAAATAAACAAACAAACAAAATTGAAACAGGCTCATAGGCACAGAGAGCAAACTGGTGGCTGCCAGAGGGGAAAGAGATTGGGAGACTGAAAGAAAGAGGTAAAGGGATTAAGAAGTACCCAGTGGTAGTTACAAAACAGTCCCGGGGATGTAAAGTACAGCACAGGGAATGTAGTCAGTAATAATGTAAGAGCTACGTACGGGATCAGGCGAGTACTGGAAACATCAAGGGCAACACTTTTTAAAGTGTATGATTGTCTGACTACTATGCCATACACCTGAAACCAATATAAAATAATATTGAATATAAACTGTAATGGAAAAATTTAAAGTAAAAAAATTTTTTAACACTGAGGATGTAAATCTCTTCCCTCCTAGGGAGATAGACCGTGCTATTGTTTCAGGGGAGAAATGAACTTCCTGAAGGTTGAGAAGATGATTCAAATGTTCCTTCTGGAAAGGTGGCTGGTGGCGAGAGAGGGGCAGGTGCAGCGGATTCAGGGCTGATCTGGGATTCACTGCCTTGTCCACAGTGACTGAGGCAGCCCAGGACCCTGCCTTCTGTGGGCCAGGATCCTGAGGAAGTGTCCTCCATGCAGACACTCAGGCGGCTGCCACGGGGATGGTCTGAGACGCTTCTTGTGACTGCTCCGTAAATGTCCCAAGGGAGAGTCATTTGGAGGTTAAGCTAGGGAAGGGGACAGGAATGGTGCTCTAAAGCTAAGCAGATTCCGGCAGGGACAGTAAAGTTTTCTAGAAAAGGGGATCCCCAAGCTGATTGACTGAGGAAGAGGAGCTCCCTTCTGTCTCACACATGATCTGCAAAGGCATCTCTGTGTGCGCTCACCTCGTCTGCAACAGCGGAGAGGCAGCTTTCAAACAGTCAAGTTGAGTGAGTCTCCTCGCTGGATACGTCAGCTGAGGGGCTTTGCTGAGCTCGTACTGCCCAGTGGGGCTGGGTAATACATTGGAAAGCATCTGTGTTCTGTGGCCAGGAAGTGCTAGATTCAAGTTCTGACTGAGTGGCTTGTTAGTCATGTCTCCTTGAGTAATTTGCTTGACCTCTCTGATTCTACACGATCCTTAATTACAAAATGGGGACAATTGCTTCACAGGGCTGGACTGAGAATGAAATGTGACAATATATAGCACTGGGCTGAAAGTAGTTCTAGTTATTTCATTTCTGTGCATGTCAGAAACAGAGTGGGAGGGCAGGACCCAAGATGGAGACGGAGCGAGGAATTAGATGAACGGCTATGCCCAGTTTGGGGCCTTGTGCTTTCCTCTAATAAGGTCCTATCTGGAGGTGAGCCAACCTAAACCCAGGGTGCCTATCCAAGGTGGTAGACTCCTACGCTAGACTCCTCCACGGAGAACCTGTGACGGGTCCAGGACACATGGGCCACGTGACCCATGCCTCAGCACGGCCATCAGTAAACAGGGCTGCCCAGGGAAGTCCCACCTCAGCCCAGGCTCTGTGGCTGTGCCTAGACAACGCAGCACAAACACGGCGAGGACCTGGGGTGGGGCCTTGGCCCGGTGGTGTATCTCCTTGGCACTGATGATGCGAGTTGAGAAATGAAAAATAATTTCCAAAGGAAAAATATTATTTAAGATCATGTGAACAAACTTTCAGTGGATAGATTTTCATTTTCCTTTTCAATTTTCGGCATTATTTGTGTGTTCTTATATGAGAATATGTGTGTCAGGACATAAATGTGTCAAACAAGAAAGAGAAATCATAAGTCATGGGTTCTAGCTCTCTCTGTCTCTTTTTAGAGGGGAAAGGGGAAAGAGAAACATCGATGCGAGAGAGAAGCTTTGATTGGTTGCCTCCTGTACATGCCCAAACTGAGGGTCGAACCTGCAATCTAGGTATGTGCCCTGACCTGGAATCAAATCCTGAACCCTTTGGTTAGGAGATGATGTTCCAACCAACTGAGAGAGATCTTGGACAAGTCCTTTAATCTTGTTGAGCCTCAATTATAGCGTCTATAAAATGGGAAGACTAATGCCTATCTCAAAGGGTTGTGGTTAGGATCAAATAAAATAATGATTGTAAAAGCCCTTAGTGAACTGGGGGCAAAAGCGATACAATGAACATGTCGAGTGTTGACTGGTTGTCTGCTTGAAGCATTATAATTATTGGGTTGCCTTCCTCGGCTATCTAATGATACCTTGACATCTGTGCCTGCCTCTTCTCTGCTCAATCCCTACCTCAGTCTCCCCCTACCATCAGGGCAAAAGAATTGAAACACCATCCACTCCATCGTGTCTGATACTGGCCAGTTTTTCCTGAATGGTCATTAAGGGCTCTTAGGGACAGAAGTGATAATTCAAATTTGCTGGTGTGAGTGTGAGAAGTCTTTTTCTGCTTGCTTGGCAAACCCTCTCGAGGCTCATGTTGCTCCCGTCTTTCCCTCAACAAGAGTAACAAAGGAAGAGAAGAGAAGAGAAAAGATTCATGGGCACGGAATACAATGCTGACTGCCAGGGCCTCCAAGTTGCCTCACCCACAAAATTTCCATAAAATATTTGACTACGGCAAGAAAGAAATGATAGTCACTCAAGTTGTTCTCTTTGCTTCTTCCTCAGGCACTTCCCTCTTAGACACTGCCAAGGTTGTAGAGAACAAGCTACACAGCGCGAGAGCCAGGGTGGCGGGCACTTCCCAGCCAGGCCATCAGATTGTGAAGTTCACAGTCAAATACTCATCTTGCTTTGAGCATAAGCTACCTCGTCCTATCAATTTTGTTTTATTCAAAAAGTTAAAACCATTTTCTACCTATAAAATCATACATACTTATTGTAGAAAATTTGGAAGATCATGGAAATGGTAAAGGAAAAAGAAAGAACTGTGCATCATTTTACTGCTGCCAACACCTTGGCTGTATTTCCTGTCAGCCTTCTCACAGCCACAAAGTGCGGGTGATGTGTACGTATCTTTTCACTCACTGCTATGACCTGCGGATTTCCCATACTGCTAATATTCTCAGAAAAACATGGATTTTGATGGATGCATAATGTCATTATGCAGATGAATCATAAGTAATTTAACTGATCCCCTATTGTTCAACATTTAGGCTGTTTTTATTATTTTCCGTTAAAAATAACAATGTTATTAATATCCTTGTAAATAAGTGTCCACATCTGTAATTATTTCCTTAAAATAAATTATTAGAAATAGTACTACTGGGTCAAAAGAGTAGGAACATTTTTGAAATTCTTGATATGTGGTGCTAACTTGCCCTCAAGAAAATGGGGACTGGTTACCTTTCCACGAATAGCGCGGAATAGGGCTTGTTTCACTGTGCCCTCACAAGGCCTGTGTATCATCCTTATTTTAATCTGTGCTATTTTAATAAGTGAAAATGGATTGGCTTTATTTTTATGTAGCTATCCCATCCTGTCATTCTGGCCATACTGCTCATTTGTTTGTTTGCTACCTGTTTGTTTACTGTGTATGCCCTGCCTACTTCCAAAAAGTGGTTCCAACTAGATAATAAGCCCTTCGAGACAGTAACTTCCCCTCTTTGTTGCTTCTGTGACTGGCACAGTGGGCATATTTGATATTTGATGCATGTTTGGAAGTTATTTTTGAACTATATAGAGTTGTTTGCTCACAGAAGAGAGTATTCTCTGTTTTCCAGATGTATCTGGCTTTATGATGTCCCCCTTCTCTCGACTCTCATTGCTCTTACACTTAATCTTAAGTGTATATAATTATTTAGTAGTTTTGGGTGAGAAAAAACAAGTGAAACAAATAAATAAAAACACCTGTCTCCTCAGTTGGATTATCGGTCACTTGAGGACAGAGGATATGCCCTTTATTGCTCTGAGAAGAAATGAGTACAGCATTGAGCATATGTGGACTTTTAATTTTTCATTCATTAATTTACTCATTTAACAAGCACCCATGATACATCAGGCACTGCCCTCAATGCTGAAGAAACGTGCTCACAGTCTGATAGAAGGAGTGAGGTATGGGAGCATGCAGAATACCACGAGAACATTAAGGAAGGACTTCAAGCCCTCCAGATTGGGGGAATCAAGGGGGACTTCCTGAAGGAGGCAGTGGCTGAAAAGAGATAGCCAACAAATAATGTGACTGAGGGGTTGAATGTTTCAGGAAGGGAGAGCAGCATCTACAAAGCTTTAGTAGACGAAGAAAATACGGTGCTTGGAGAAATTTACTACTGGTTTAACACACCCAGAACTAAGAGAGGAAGAGAGAAAATGCAGATGAAGAGTCCAGAGAGGTAGTCAAGGGTCATCAACTATGCAATGAGAATAAAAGCAACCACTCTCCATCCGTGCGGGTGTGCACAGGCAATCCCACTCGCATCAGCAGCCAGGTACCACAAGGTCTGCATCCCACCAGCCAGACTAGTGGAAGTCAAGATTCTTGCAGGAAATCAAAGTTATTTTTAGGGCCTTTTCCTCCAAGTACTTAGGGGACTCTGGGGAGTACTTCCAAGTTTCACTGAATCAGTCTAGGTTACCACTTGCCACCGCGTTTAGCCAGTGGCAATTCTGCAGTCCCAGGCCTTCATACTTTAGCAAGGATGCCAACACAAGGCTGGGATGTTTCTCCTACCACTAGCACAAATACCTAGCAGTTTACCAAGCTTCCTATGTTGAAACTGGAGCAACACCACTGCATCTGAAGACCAGAGATCATTGCCACTGCTTTAGCGAAGTGTGAAGGAAAACGCTCTTTCTGGGTACAGTTCAAATAAGCTTCCACAGCAAGGCTGCTTGACTCCACAGCAACAGCTCTTTACACTTCCATACAAGCCTCCTTTCTTCCAGAAGGCACACATGCTGCCAAAGTGACTAGGTGACACAAATTCCAGGGTTTGCTTCCACAGTGAACTCAGAACACCATTCCCTCGAGCCCTTTGGCCCAAATGGTGGATTAGAGTCAATGGCCAGATGCCTTCTTCTCTATATGACTTAGTTGCCAGGATCCCTGCTACTTAGTATTATGCCTCCCTCTGAGCCACCCTAGTCCATCAGGCAGCTGAAATCCAACCCAGCGCCAGGTTCAGACTATTTCTCATAGGCTGCACTGTTCAACTTCTGTGTAAATCAGTGGATGTAATGGATATATGGAGAGAAGGGAGTTGTCTGACTGTTCTTATCAGAGGCATCTGAACACTGTCTCCTGCTCAGACAACACACCTGGCTTTGTTAAAATACTTGGATTTTACTCCGTAGGCAAAGAGGATCCAATAAAGTTTTCATGTAGTATATCAGTATACTAATTGCACTATACCTATTAATGATTAATATTCATTCATAATATACAAAAAGCTCTCAGAAACTGATTAGAAAACACAAACCCAGTAGAAATGGGTAAATGATATAATTATGCAATTCATAAAAGAGAAAATCAAAATGTCCAATAAATATATTTAAAAGATGCTAATGAAAAAGTAATATGTAATGTATTATCACTTTACATGCTTTAGACTGCTAAAAAGTAAGATGAATGATAACACCGACTCCTGGTGGAAATAAAGGGGAAAGAGATGCTCATATATTGCTGGCTAAAATGTGAGTGTTTGCAATCTAACAAAGAATCTACAATTTTAATACATATGCCCTTCAACACAGCAGTCCCACTCCTAGGAATTTAGCCTGGAAATAAAAGCATCACACAAAAGAGACGTGTACAGAGGTGGTTATTGCTGCATTGTTTGCAGTTGGAAGAACACTGAAGGCAAAGTGAATGCCTACCACAAGGGAGTGGTTGAATAAATTGTAGTGTGCACATACCATGAGGAATTATGTAGCCATTTAAAAGTATGAGTTAGAGCTATACTAATTGACTTGCACGGGTTTTCATGAAGTGTAATTAAGTGGGACTAGCTATGTGTAAAGGTGTAGATGTACTGTGATCTGATTCTCAGACAATAAAAGCATCTACTAATAGCAAAACAACAACCCTGAAACCGTGTGTGTGTGTGAGTGTGTGTGTCTGTGTGTGTGTGTGTGTGTGTGTGTGTATTTTTCCATCCAGTCTTGCAGGTAGGAGTGGCCAGTGAGATATAAGTGAAGGTTTTGGAGAGAGTGGTGAAATTCTGTTGCTCTTTGTGTTCTCCTTTTCCTATCTGAAAAAAGATGTAATAGCTGGCACTTTGACAGTCATTTTATGGCTTTGAGGATATCACAGTGTAAAAGATTGCAAAGCAGACAGCTTGAAGGAAGCTGCCTCTCTGATTACTTTATGGAACCCTGGACTTCAAACATATAAGGCTAAACCCTCCAGTGATTAAACTTCTGTTGTTGGGTCATTATTATGAAGAGCCAAACATAGTATTTGATTATATGAGTATGAAGAAAATGTGTGAAAGTATACATACCAAGTTCTTACCATTGATTATCTGGGATGGGAGGGGAATGTAGGGAGCAGAGAAAGAAAGAGAAAAGAAGGTATGAAAAAAATATATTTAGATAAAAGATGCCCTGAATTCAAGACAAAATAGTATTGTGATATTATCCCATTTGTTTACAATTACACATTCACTGTTTCCAGGCCCTCTTTGTTCCTACTGAAAATCATTCCCCTCTTTGGGCCATCCTGTGGCATCTGAATCCCAATGAGGGGACAAGGTTAAGACCTTTCTCTTATATGATTGAGCAACATAAAAAGGTTTCCAAAAGGATGATCATCAGAAAGTTAATGGAGAAATGAGGGTATCTCAGGGTAGTGAGATTTCATGTAATAATTTCTTTCTTGTATTTGTATGACCGTCTTAATTTTTATATTGATCTTGCATTATTTATATAATGAGGAAAAAGACAACAAAGCTACTCTCACTGTGGAACAACAAAAAGTAGCCAAAAAAAAAAAAAAGGAGTGAGGCAAGATTGGAGGCAATGTCAATTAGGGGGGCGTTTTAATAATCCAGGTATGAAATGATGAGGGGTCGAATGCAGGTAATGACACTGAAGATGGAGAGAAGTAAGAATATTTTAAAAATAAGGAAGTAGAATCAATAGGACATAGCAATTAATTGGAAGAGGAGGAGAAGGCAAGGCTTCTAGCTTGAGGAACACAGAAGGAAAAGTGTCTGTTAAACGGAGGACATGTAGCATCTTCAAAATATTGATACGGAGGCTCCCCTCTGCATCAGAATCTCTAGGCACATATTGCAGGTGATTCTGAGGCACAGCCTGGGCTGAGAGGCACAGTTAAAGACCCCTACCCGGGGCTGAGGACCAGAGGACCAGGAAGTTTGAGACTAAGAAAACATGGTGAGAGGAGGAACAGCAAAGCTCAGGAGAGAATATCCGGGAAATCAACAGAGGAGGAAGTTTCTGATACTTAGCGCTGTGCTTGAGGTACAGCTGGTGCTCAATAGATATTTGTTGACTAAAGCACAGAAGGATGGAAGGAACAATGGTGCCAAATATTGCTGAGGAGTCAAGAAAGACAGGGGTTCTAAAGGGCCCACTGGATTTAGCATCAAAGAGATTGCCTTTAATTTAACCCTTGTGGTAACCCTCAACAGTCACGAGCTGTTGAGTGGTAAGGAGTGAGGACAAGAGTGCAATGGGCTGACAACTGCATGGAAGATGACAAACCATTATATCAAAAATCTTGGTTATGCCTTAGAAATCACTTTTCTAAAACATATTTTGCAATCTTAAAAAATGCTCACTCTACTTATCATATATGATTCTGATCCTGGTATAAATTAGAGGCATAAGGAGCGGATTTAAGAGCCTCTGTTCTGGAGCCAGACTTCCTGGGGCTGAACCTAGACTATGCCACTGACTTGACAGGCAACTGTGGGTAAGTCAGTCTCTCACTGGGTCACGGTGAGCCTGGCCCAAGCAAGCACTCAGTAAAAGGTCAGCTATTAAGTGTCAGACTTAGATACGTCCACATGGAAACCCCCAAATGACAGGCGAGATGATAAAGTTCTTACCTGAAAATATTCTGTAAGAAACATGTACTACTTTCATAATTAGAGAAACCTGTAAAATTATATTTAACACAAAAATAAGCTTTTCTGTTAAAGGAATGATAAAGAAAGGCAAAGGGTATAGGATTGAGGTCTCACGTGCTCATGATAGGACAGACATTTTCCTGCTCGTGGCTTTTGGGAAAAAGCTTGAAAGGACTTGAGGGTGATAACATAGGCAACAATGTTTCTGACAGGGAGGAGAGAAGGGACCCTGAGTGCAGCTTGAGGAATTAGCCTTGGACAGGACAGGACAGGCCAGGACAGGCCAGGACATGTGATTGGAGAGGAAAGAGGTTGTGAGTAGGTATAAATGCAATAATCTGTAGGTGTGGAGACAGGAGGTAGAGGAAGTTCGTGACTGAAAGTCCTGATGTCTGTTACTGAAGCCAGCACGGCTGTCTTCTGAGTGGGGTGATTATGCACAGCCACCATAGTGAAGGAAGGAAGAAAATGACACACACAGACATTGCCAAGAGGCAACAAACACCTGGCTTTGGATGTGACTCTGCTGGGGCCCTGACCTACGTCACCTCCAGTGTAGCAGATGTATCCACTGTTCTGTCACATAGTTCTGGTGCATTTGCGGCTTGATCTGGATCCCTGACTGAGCGGCTTTCCACATGAATTCCACTCTTTCTCCCTCTTATTTACAGAAATCCTACTCAGTTGGCAAGGTCCAGCACAGGTTTGTTTATTCACTTGTTCAGATATGAACTCGTCCAGTTTCCAGTTGGTCCGTCAGAACACCATGGCTCCTGGGCGCAGAAATTTGCAAAAGCTCCGTCTATGCCTTTTCTCTTTGATACCTGTGCTATCTGATCATGAGTCATTTCAGGACAGGGGCTTGCCTTGAAGTCTGACTTCCTGGTGATTTTTGATTGGGGGCCAGCATTATATTCAGTCTGTGTATGAGTATACATGTGCTTCCTTTACTTCTGTTATTAGGGACTTAATTTACTGGAGGGGAAGCACCTGTAATCCCTGTTTGGAAAAATGTCTATTTAATGGTAATTCTCCCGGATATGACCCACTTGACAATAAAAGTTCCAATGGAATCAGGTCTCACTCCAGACCAGTTCATGTGCAGATACAATCAGGCACTTGGCTAGCTGCTTGGAAATAACTGGGTTCTCCAGAGAGCTCCATCTCCACCATACCTATCCTCTGACTGTATCAAGACCTCCAGTGCTTCCACCCCTCCATTTTTAAAAACCAATTCAGCACACCTCTTGGCATATTTTTCTTCTAAATATATCCTGCCGGAAATGCATGGCATACCCGCTGGCAGTCTTAGCATCTAAGATCCCTGATTTTCCTGTCATATCCTCTTTGTAGGTCATTGGCCTTGGATCAAGCCAGCCATCTCTCCTGCTTCTATGTCAAGGCTACTGAGCCCTTCATCAGGGTCTAAGACTTTGTCCCAACATGGCCACTAGGGGTTAGAGGGCTAGGGAACAAGGAATTAGCCCTGATGTCACTGGTGGGAGTCAGTGGGACTGCAGGACCAAGGATGGGCCCCAATGCAGCCAGGACACTGGTTATGCACCAGGGGAGCAGATATGTAACTGAGTAAATAGGTAATATAATGAAGATGATGAAAGCCATTTTTTTCTGACTGTTAGTGAAAGGATGCACAAATATAAAAAGGGGAAGGATAAAATAAACCCTTTGATGTTAGACTGGAATTAGAGGTACTGGTGAAAGCTCATGGCTTTCAATACATAGATATGGAAATAGATACAGATGTACATGTGTGTATATATGTATATAGGGGTGGGCAAAAGTAGGTTTACAGTTGTTTGTATGGAAAATAATATAAGAATAAACTGTTTCCCATACTCACAACTTTAAACCTACTTTTGTGAACCTCTGTGTACACACACACACACACGCACACACCCTATACTCATGTATCCTAGCTCTGTCCACTGAAAGCACAAAGGTCCAGAAGCAATGACTGATACTCCAGTAGCAATGAGCACAATAGTCACCCAGATTCTGGTTTATGAATACCACTTTCCATTAAAAGGAATCAAGGCTCCTTGGAGAAATGATTTGAGAGCTAGGGCAGGGAACTTAGGGATGAGCTTAGAGCCTGTTACCAAAATTAGCAAAGTGTTCAAAAAATGATGGAGACATACCAAAAAGGACACAGGAGATAACTTGAAGGGATTCTTACTGGCCAAATGTGGGACAATTTGAATATCAAAAAAATAATAGTAGTAGCCCTGGCCCAGTGGCTCAGTTGATTGGAGCATTGTCCCATACACAAAAAGGTCGCAGGTTTGATCCCCAGTCCAGGCATATACCTAGGTTGCAGGTTCGATCCCTGGTTGGGGGGCAAATGGGAGGCAACCAATTGATTTTTCTTTCTCACATTGATGTTTCTCTCTCTCTCTCTATAAACAGTAAACATAGCCTTGGGTGATGATTAATTTTAAAAAATAGTAATAGATTATAAGTAATTGAATAAAATTAAAATCCATGAGTCCATACAATTGACTAACTAAAAATTAACAATTTGTGGGGCTTATAACATTATGTAGAAATAGAGGATCAAGATGGTGGAGGAGTGAATGGAAATTACACTGACCTCCTCCTAGGAACAACCTGGAATTACAATTAAAGTGTAGAGAAATCACCTGAACAAACCATTGAACAATAGCTAGAGAGGAGCCTTATAACCTTGGAGAGATAGAAGAATCAGCTTTAGTACAACCTAACTGGTAAGGAGTGCAGTAGAGACTCGAGAAGGTGGGCAGGGTGCCCACGGGCAGTAGCACCAGAAGGATATTGAAACAGCCAATTGGATCACCCTGAAAAGAGTGGGGTCTAAACCATAAGTGGGGATCTCTAGCCCACAACATCAGAGCCCAAAAAGTACACAGATAACAGCCAGATGCAAAAAGTGGCAGGGTTGCTCTCTGCCAGAGACAGGTAGTTGGAGATGCGAAGAGCCATTTAAAGGACTAACGCATAAATTTTTATTTGCAGCCACTTACCCTGGTCTCTGGCAAAGGCGGGTACAGAGTGGGCTAGCAACACCTGAGGAGAGGCTGGGGTAGGAGGTTTTGGGAAGAGAACTGAGACAGTAGCCGGCGGGATCCTGGTGCTGACTCATCCCCCATATGGCAGCCATCTTGCTCAGGCAGGCCACTCCCCTGAGTGGCAGCAGCGCAAGAGGACACAATAACCCCCCACCCCCACCCAAGGAGGGACTCTGTCCCACCCTGTGGTGTCTAAGTCTGACTCCTGAGTGCAGCGTGACTAGATTGACAACTGATGGAGACAGCCACAAACAGTAGATTCCTGGAAGTCTCAAACAGACTGCCTAAGGTCAGACAGGGTCAACAGCTGACATCATCAGAGGCAGAGCCAGAAAGAAAAAACAGTGGTCTCCTACCATAGAAGTTCACACCACAGAGTCAGGAAATCAAGACAGATCATTTTAAGAAGCAGAAGCAAAAAAGAAGAGTCTCACAAATAATGGGAAGACAAAGAAACATCCCCCACTCAAAGGGAAAGGAGGAATTCCCAGAAAGAGAGCTAAATGAAAGAGAGGCAAGTAAACTATCAGATATTGAGTTCCAAACAATGGTTCTAAGGAAGCTCAATGAGCTCAGTGAACTCAGAGAGAACTACAAAAACTACAGGGAAACTATGAGGAACTTACTGCAAACTATATCAGCATGAACAAGGATGTAGAAACTGTCAAGAGACAAAACGAAATGAAGAATACAATTTCTGAATTGAAGAACACAGGAAAAGGAATCAAAAGCAGGCTAGATGAAGCAGAGGAATGAATCAGCAAGCTGGAGGATAAGGTAGAAAAAAGCTCCCAGAAAGAGCAAGAAAAATGAAGAGAGACTCAAAAAGATTGAAGAAGTGTTTAGGGAAATGCAGGACAATCTGAAACGTAATAATATCCGTATAATGGGGATACCAGAAGGAGAAAAAGAGGAGCAAGGGATAGAGAACCTGTTGGAAAAAGTAAAGATGGAAAACTTCCCTAATTTGAGGAGAGAAAAAGTCACACAAGTCCAGGAAGCACAGAGAGTCCCACTCCAAGACACATCATCATTAAAATGGCAAATATCTAGGACAAAGAAAGAATCCTAAAGGCAGCAAGGGAGAAAGAGGTAGTAATATACAAGGGAGCCCCGGTATGGCTAGCTGCTAACTGCTCAACAGAAACACTACAAGCCAGAAGGGAATGGCAAGAAATATTCCAAGTCATGAAAAGCAAAGGCCTGCAACCAAGACTGCTCTACCCAGCAAGGCTCTCCATTAAAATATAAGGCAAAATAAGGAGTTTCCCTGACAAAAGAAGGCTAATGAATACACCTCCACCAAACCAGTATTGCAAAATATGCTAAAGAGACGTTTTTAAGAAGATGAAGAAAAAGAGTCTATGAATACCCAGTTCCTTTCACAGTCACCAGTACTTGATATCACCAATATTTTTAATACTTGTTAATCTGATTGTGACAATGATGTGTTATTTTAAGTGTTACTTTATTATTTGTTGAAACTAAACCTGTTTTTGTATATTTCTTGCCTATTTCTATTATTTTTAAAAACCTTTAAGTGACTTTTTGGTATTCTTTATCCATGTTTTGACTAAACATTTGTAGAATTATTTTTTCCCTAAAAAAAAAAACCCACTATTAACCCTTTTTTAGGTGTTGCAAATACTTTCTTATTCTATTATTTGTCCTTTAACTTTTCTTACATGTAGATTACTGTACAGTCTTAAATGTTTAATATAGTTATATTGTCAATATTTTACTTTATAGCTTCTGGGTTTGAATATTTTACTTTGGGGTAAGAAAAATATTAGTTTGTATTTTCTCCTAAATCTCCTTAGGTTTTACATATTGATTTTTTTAACTCACCTGAATATCTTTTGTATCATGTGTGAAATAGGGCTTTATATTTATTTTATTTCAAGTAATAGTGGTTCCTGCACTTTGTGTGTTGAATAAGCCTTATTTTCCCCATTGATTTGAAATATGAGTTTAATCATATTATACTACATTGTTAGAGAGATAAATACATTTGTTGCTAGAATGCTCATTTTATTTCATTGATCTACTTCATTATTTCTGTGCTGGTGTCATGTTGTTTTAATTGCTTAGACTTTAAAATGGATTTAAAATTTTTAATGTTTTATAATGGATCTTGACATTTAAAAAAATAATAAATAAAATCAATCTACATTTAAAAAAAAGAAGGAAAGAAAAAAGAAGGAACTCCTGCCTTTTGTGACAACATGGATGGAACAGGAGAATATTATGCTAAGCGAAATAAGCCAGTCGGTGAAAGACAAATACCATATGATCTCACCTGTAAGTGGAATCTATTCAACAAAATAAACTAACGAACAAAATAAACCACAGACATGGAAACATGGAGCAGACTGAAAGTGACCAGAGGGGATGGGGAAGGAAGACAATGGTGGAAAAAAGGAGAAGGGACTAGAAAAAGAACATGTATGAATGACCCATGGACATGGACAACAGAGTGGGAATTGACTTGGAGTAGGGCAAAGGGGGAAAAATTGAGACAACTGTAATAGAATAAAGATGATTTTAAAATAAAAAAATAAAAATAAACTAAATACAATCTTTAAAAAAAGAAACATTTTAGATATATATCCGAGTGTCTATATTGAGAGATGATCACCACAATAAGTTCAGTCAGTACCCATCACCACACATAGTTAATTTTTATATAAAAATGTAGGCAAAATAAAAAAAATAGAAATAATTAAATGTATTATAACAATAGCACAAAAGGCATAAAGGGGATAAATATATTACTGTATGTCTCTTTATTTATACATAAAGTGATATAATATAATATTATTTCAAGCTATGCCTGTGATAAGTTATGGATGCATATAATAATTTCTAGAACAACCCCTAAAATTATTTTAAAAAATGAATAGCTAAAATGCTAAGACGGAAAATCAAATGGAACACTAAACTTTTTTTTTCCTTTATACAAAACAAAGCAGGAAAGGAGGTAGAAAGGAACAGAGAACAGAGGGGATAAATTGAAAATAAATAGCAAGACTTAAATGCAGCTGTATGAATAATTGCACTAAATATAAATGGTTTAAATATTATAGTTAAAAGGCAGGCTAGATAAATAAATGATCTAGGAAGGCCTCACTGTGATGATAACGACTGAGCAAGTGCTTGAAAGAAAAAAGGGAGAAAGACATGCAGATAACTAGGGTCAGCATGATCCAGGCAGAGGGAGGAGCATGCGCAAGACTGAACCTGATCGTTTTAGAGAGAGCTGATTAGCAGACGCTGCTCAGCAGTGAGGCTGCCTGGATTCTCAATAACTGAAATTTCTGAAAATAGCTAAGAGTTTTGCAGGAATATCCTGTAAAAAAATGACTAATTCAGATTCACAACTATGCCTTTTCAGAGCTTATTTCTTCTCTATATTCCGCCACAAGCCCCATTTGGAAAAGCTGCCCAGTCAAGCCTCCAAAGTTTATGGTGATAACGATCACGGTCATGGAATTAGGGACTGGAATATAACTTAGAGGTCATTCTGCTCCAACCTCACACCCGCGGCAAGGCTGACAGATGAGCTAAGTCACATCCACTGGATGTGGAAAGGAGTTCACACACCCCCGATCCAACTCTTCAACTGATAGAAGGCTGGCCTAGAAAGTCCTTTCTTCTGTGGGGCACAAATCTGCCTCACCGTGGTTGAAGTTTTCTGGCACCTAAGCAGCCCATGAATGAGACACAGAGTGCAAGAGTTTCAACTTGACCATAAGTTTCTTGGCTTTCATCGCCTTCACAGGGCCTGTCAAATGGTTTAGGTTTCAAAACTTAAACCCGTGGCTTTCACTAAACCTTCCTAATATCTTCTGTCAAGAGGCTTCCTGGACTTTTGAAGGGAAAGTAAACCAAATGGGCATTTGTTTCCCATCAGTGAAAGCAAAGTGCTTGCTGAGGCCAGCTGGTCTAATTTTGTCTGTGGGTGGTGGACGGCTGCCAAGAATGAACAGAGGTGTTTGGCTTTGGTAAAGACCAGAGACAGGGGGGTTGGAGATGGTTACTGATACGGGAGAAGGAAGGTTCACAAGCAGGATTCGGAACCTGGGAGCCTCATCCAGAGGGTCCTAGCTCTGCCTTCAAGCTCAGACCTCTCATTCTCCTCCTCACTTGCACCCTCAGATCTGTGGGTCGGGGCTGAGAAGGGATTCATTCCTCTCCTAACAGGAAGTAGATATCGAACCTTGGTTGGGTCATGTCTTGCAGTAGCCTTGTCTTAATTGCATAATGCTCTGATTGCTAGTACCCTGAGTCCAAAGTGCCCCCTCCCCTACCCCTCACTAGTGGGGCTTGGCATTGTTTTAGCTGGATGAAAAAATGCTGCGGCGGGAGGGCATAACCATCTGAGGAAGCACAAAACATCAAAGGAGTCAAGTTCACTCGAGGATTTGGAGACTGACCTAGATTCAAAGACGGTGTATAGTCTGGAGAAACCAACTCCATGGGCCCTAAAGTGCAGGGGTTTCAGGCATGAATTTGGGACTAAGTTGAACTGGGTTAAGTGAAAGCAGTTTGAGAACAAGCCAATGCAGCGTCCTGGGTTATTTTAACATATGCACATTCTTTAACGGCTCATCTGTAATCAATACATACACATGAATGAGTGTGAATTCGGGATGACTTTTTTTTTTAAATAGAGATTTTAAAAAACAGAGGTTAAAATACAGATTTCTGGACTGTGCTCTTAGAAAACCTGATTCAGTCCGTCTGAAGGGGACCCAGAAAGCTGTCCTTTGCAAACTTCCCCAGACGACTCTCGCGTGTGTTTGGGAGGACTTGATTATCTTCCTGCCCGGTCTTCGCAGTTCTCAGGGCCGCTGTGGAGAGTAACTGAGCTTATGTTAAAGAGTGCTTGGCATAACGCCTGGTACTCAGTGATCACTCAATAAAGTCAATATTTATTCTTATTATCTCTGATTAAAATCATATGATGTGTCTGAATGATATGACTCACTGGACCGTGCAATCACATACCTTGAAGACAGTGGAATTAGGTCAACGTCCTACCACCACTAATCCCTGGACTCTCTCCTCCTCCAGGAAACTTCCTGTTTGGCCCCACTGGGTTCTCACTTTGTGCCAGTCTGACTTTCCTGAGTTTGCTTTCTATTCTTTTGGCAAGATCCGGAGCAGGTGTAATCTTCTTTGTTTAGAAATGATCTTGACCAGTTAGTTGAGCCTCCTGCTCAGTGTTTTGGTGGTTTGTTTTCATTCCTTTGTGGTTGTTTATAATTGCGGTACAACTACTTGGAACTAAAATGTAGTTACTTTGGAGACTGGGGCATTCTGTAGACACAGTGTGAAATTCCTGGGACTGGAAGGGTCCCCAGAATGTAATACAATATGCTCTACTAGCTCTAGAACTACCCAGAGTGTTTAGGATTCTCTGTTATAACTAGAACTAGGGTAAATGCAAGATTCACTGATTTGTTTTTTTATCCAGCTAATGTTTATGGGCACATCAACTGTGCTAGGCACTATACTAATACTGGGAAGAAAAAGAGGGTCCCACCATTCCAGCCTAGATCCTCTGTGTCCCCTCTCTAGTCCTTTGATCACAACACTCTCAAGTGGGTGACTTGTTACATTCAAGGTATCCATGGTTTGTCCTTCCATGAAACTTACTAAAAGAAAAAAGGCAGATCCATTTGGTCTGATAAGCAGAATGACCAGGAGATTTATCCAAATCAGGATGTTTTTGAGAGTGGAAAGGAATTCCATGGATGCTTATACAGGCTAGAAAGTATAAAGCAGAACTGTCCCAGGCAAATGGGGACACATGACTATTCCAGCCATTTCCCACTGGTGTGCCACAAGAGGCACACTGATGTGCCCCCAAGAATTTTTAAAACATACAATACCTGACTAGTTAGTCGGGACACTGACTTCTTTTCCCTTAGATTGTCAAATAAAAAAATGACAACAGCCAATACAACAATAGCCATCCAATATGAATGAATCAAAATTATACCTTTTTGTTGTTGTTGTTGGATTGATTGGCAAAAAAATATATAGTTTTTGGTGTGCTGCATAATTTTAGTAATTAGTTTATGTGTGCGATGAGATGAAAAAGATTAAAAATTGCTGGACTATACTACTGATAAAGAATGGTCTCCAGGGAAGATTTTTTAGGTGAAAAGAGCAAGATGTATAACAATATGCCTGGCATAATTCCATTTTGTGTGTTTTTTAAAGAAAAGATACATTCTCATAGTTACATTTGCATAAATCATTTTTATAAGACTATATAAGAAGCCGATTAGTCATATCTGGGGAAGAGAACAACTTTACACTAAGTACTTATATTCGTTTTATACTCTAAGAACTTAAATCACTTTTTATAATAAACACAGAGTTGACCGGTTACATGTATTACTTTCATAATAAAAATGCAAATTTAAGTAAAGCCACAGAAAGCCACACACATTCTGATTAGGAGTTTGCTCCCCGCCTCCCTCCGGTTCTCAGGGCAGCTCCCTCACCGGCCCCCTCCCTCTGTGTAACAGCCTCCTGTCCTCACGCACTGCTGGGTCTGAATCTCAACAGTTGCAATAGGAGGCGATGGGAAAACAAAATACAGTAAATAAATAAACACATCACTATCACACAGGATGAAATCCCTCCAGGTTTCCAGTGGGGACCATTATAACAGTAGAGGCTCAATTTTCCATAGAAGGGCCTCTTTAAAGCTGCAAACTCTCTACTCAGATTGGAGGGAAGAGGTGCCCGTTTGCAGAAAATATTTTTCCACTCTATTCCAAAACCTACTGCACGACAGTAAATTGTTCCTCCCACTCCTTGTTCCTTCTGCAGTGAAAAAGGAGCACATTTTAAAGCTTTCCTCCTCTAGATGATAAGTTCCTTCCAAGAAGAGAAGGGTTGAATTTTAGGTCACTTGTCCACCTACTTCCTGAGAAAAGGTCACTTCCTCAATCCTGATTGTGGAGAGCAAGGGGGAAAGATTGTTCTTTGGCTGGGTGGTTTGGTCAAACGGCCCTAGAGGGGTCAAGTGTGTCTGAAGACCTATTGATTTCCATGGGGTTTTGTCACCCTGGAAATTCCTTCTCTCTCAGGAAGAAGGAGGGACTGAAACAACCAGTTCAAAAGATTGAGAGGGTGGAGGTAGTTTGTTTCCCTGGACAACTTTTTCATAAAGGCAGGAGTCGGACTCGTTCTGCTCCTGCCTTTTTCCTACCCCTCATGGCCACTTACTTAACTATTCTGGCCTTGAAGAGGTTTCCTTCACAGAGTCGGGGCAGGAGTGGGGGACTAATAATACTAGTAAGTGGCTAAACTAGGTTTGATGGAGCCTGTCAGCCTCAAAAGCCTATGAGAATCCCACTCCTCCTCCTCAGAGGAATCCAGCGCCTCCTTCATGCAGGGCTCTTCTCAGCTCTCAGCACCCCTGGCCTTTCCCCCTCCAGCCTGTTCTCTGGTCACACCCCACCCCCATCCTTCCCACCCCTGTTCCCCATCCTTTTAGGTGGGGGCAAGCGGGGGGAGGACAAAACATTCCTCTGCCCTTCAAGGTTCGCTTAGCTGGTCCAATTAAATTGACATGAGACAGATTAACAAGAGAAAATAACCAAATTTAATTACATACATATGTGTGTTTGGGAACTCCACATACATGAGAGTCAGAGACCCTACCTAGAGGAGAGGGTAAAGGACAGAGAGTTCAAACGAGGAGTGTATGGCATTCTGAGCTAAGGGCGAGGTAAGGTGCCTCAGAGCTTCAGAGGGAAGGAAAGCCATTGTAGGAAGATAAGGAGAGCAGATGTTCTGAGGTTAGTAGTTTGCCCTGCCATATAGTCAAAAAGGTTGTATCTGATAATCTCTGATTATGAGCAAGGCCTTAAATTTAAATTCCTTAAGATAGTTAAAGGGGAGGAGAGGGTGCAGAAGTTTTTCTTGAACCCACAGGGTCTCAGTTGCCTTCGCTTCAAAATAATCTACATTCCACAGAGGCACATCTTGGGGTGACTCATTCTGAACCCCTATGCAGGGTACCCTTCTAGTCTTATCTCTTTCATGAAGGTTTGCCTGAGCACTGATGTTATGCTAAAGAGATACTAGATTTAAAAACTTCTTTAAAAACAATATGCAGCCCTGGTCAGGTGGCTCAATTGGTTGGAGTGTCATCCCATACACCAAAAGTTCACAGGTTCAATTCCTGGTCAGGGAGGTAACCAGTCGATGTTTCTCTCTCACATTGATGTCTCTCCTTTTTCTCTCTCTCAAAGCAATAAAAAGATTCGAGTGAAGAACAAAAAATAAAAATAAAAGCAATGTGCAAAGGATTATTATTTTCATTGATAATAAAATCATTGACTTTAGCTGTGGGGCACATCAAGCTTCAGGCCTAGCCCAGTGGCAGCCTATGGTGGACGCACTGTGTTCTCTAGGCTCCTTTTCCAAACTGTGACCTAGAGTGGGCGGGGAGAAGGGGGCAAGTTACTGGTGGCCTGGAGGGCCAAGGAGCTCGCTAGCTCGGATGAAGGCTAAGCCAGCCAGAACCAGCCCAATGGCAGGAGGTGAGGAAGGGAGAAAGCAGACTGCAGTTGGCACATCAAATAACAAGCCGTTTTGTCTCAAATACAAAGGATTCTAAGCGGAAATCAGTTCTTGCTGCTCGCCTGATGTCACCAACACAACTCTTGGTCACTCTGTCTCAGAGTAAGGCAGGGTAGAGTTGGTCCTGGGACAGAACCTGGACAGTCATTTAACCAGCTCCTCGACCAGGGCATTCTGGCCGTCACTGTGCAGACTCAGGTAGCCCCATTTCCAGCTGTGTTAGTGGAAAGAGGATCTGGGCTTGAGCCATAAAATCATAAGATGTTAAGAGGTACTTCGCGACAGTACGGATGGAACTGGAGAGCATTATGCTAAGTGAAGTAAGCCAGGGGGTAAAATACAAATACCATATGATCTCATGTATAAGTGGAGCCTAATCAACAAAACAAGCAAGAAAAATATAACCAGCAACACTGAAAGAAAGAACAAACCGACAGTAACGAGAGAGGGGAGGAGGGAGAGGAGTAATGGGGAAAAGAAGGGGAAGGGTCAAGTCAAGGAACACGGATACAGGACCCATGGCCAAAGCCAAAGCGGGGAAGGATTGAGGGTGGGAGGTGGGGGTGCGTGGGGCAGGGGAAAGTGGTGGTGGGAAAATGGAGACAATTGCATTTGAACAATAAAAAAATAATTTTTTAAAAAAGGCAAAAAAATAAAACTAAAAAAAGGTAGAAGGAACCAGGGAGAAATTCAACACCCTCTGATAAGGTAAATGAGGCCAGAGAGATTTCAGAAGTGGTTCCCAAATGCCAATCCTGATATGGCAGTCTTCTGAAAAGTGAAGAAAATATGGACAAAGTAGTGAGTTTAAAAACTAAATTTACTTAATTTAAAAGACATTTATTCTGATATTATGGTCTTTCCTTGTTTTTAATGTTAAAATGCCTTTTCTTTTATAAAAATGATGTTGACAGGAGATGGCAGGTGCTTTTAATGCTCTTGAAAAGAAAATGACTGTACTTGAAATGCCAGTGTTGAGGTTCGAGGTTCCCCAGGTAAGTTAGCTTACTCACCAGTAGCCCTGTACATCAAGTCGGGGCAGAGATGAATTTTAATTTCTATTAGTCAGTGCTGTCTTCTAAGTCACAGAAACATATATGTGTGACTTGGGGTAAATGATTTTACACCCTGAGTTTTAGATTTGGCATCTGTAAAATGGAGGATAATAAAACCTGCCTTGTGTCACAAGGTAACCAGTAGCCTAAAATGAGGTAATAGAGGAAGAGAGAAGTAAAGTTTTTAAACTGAACATGGTTTTCTCATGAATGTTATATGTCAGCCACGTGATTCATGAGGCTCCAGCTTTGTGAATTATTTGTTTTGAAGTCTATATTAGTTTCCTAGGGCTGCAGGAACAAAGTACCACAAACCAGTAGCTTAAAACAACAGAAATGTATTGTTTCACAGTCCTGGAAGCTGGAAGTCTACAATCAAGGTGTCGGCAGAGCCACACTCCCTCCGAAACCTCTAGGAGACGGTCCATCCTTGCCTCTCCCAGCTGCTGGTGGTCCCCGGCTTCCCTGGCTTCTGACAATATAACTCCTATCCCTGCTTCTGTCTTCCCATGGCTGTCTTCATTTTGTCTCTGTCTCTTCACATGGTGTTCTTTTTATAATGAGACCAGAGGCCCACCCTACTCCAGCTTTACACCATTTTAACATGATATTCTCTGCAAAGACCCTATCTCCAGATAAAGTCACGTTCTGAAGAACTTCAGTGTATCTTGTTTGAGGGGAACACAATTCAACCCATCACAAAGCCCATCTAGGTAAATTTTAAGTTGCATTTTTTTTTTACTATATAGAAATATAATTAATTATTATTATATAATCCTCACCCAAAGATATGTTTATTGATTTTATTTTCTTTTTACATTTTTTTATTTTTTTAAATTTATAAATCATGTATAATCTATTACAGCTGTCTCAGTTTTTACTCCTTTACCCCCCTCCACCCATCCCATCCCCCCAGTCAATTCCCACTCTGTTGTCCATGTCCAGAGGGGATGGGGGAAGAGGACAAGGGTGGAAAGATGGGGAAGGAACTAGACAAAGAACATGTATGAATGACCCATGGATATGGACAACAGAGTGGGAATTAAGTTGCATTTTAAGTAGCACCAGTTGCCCTGACTTTAAGGAAAGCAAATGCCACTCTTCCCACCTCCCCAAGAAGCAACACTGTGAAGGAGAAACAGGGAAGCAGGGAGAGTGTTCTGGAGGACAATTAAAGCAGCTGGTTAGTCAACACAAGGAGCCCTTGACTCCTGACGGGGAGGAGCACGCAGGGCGGCAGTGACCAAAGCTTGCAAGCAAATTCGGGCTGCAGCTCACTCCTTGGAGAGCTCTTAGCTGGAGTGTGGCTCGCCCAGAGCAAACTACACTGTCCGGAAAGGGGGCCCGCACCATGGCTTCCTCAGGCCACAGGCTTCGGCCTGAAGCAGTAGTTACTCACGCAGAGTCCGAGCTGGGTTCTGCTCTGCCCAAAGTGGACACACCAGTGGCAGGAGCGTCGCTGTGCGGCCTGGCCTTTCCAGCCCGGGGCCAGTTGAGTCAACACCACTTTTCCTAGCTACGGGCCTCCGCTCCCTTCCCAGAGGGCTCTTCTGTCTTTTATCCTGATTCAAGGTCAAAGGCAGGCAGCTGCGTCCAGTTCTTTCAAAGGCTGGGCCAAGGAAGGCCCCGGTCACAGCAGCAATTCTGCTCAGCTTTTGGGAAGAATCCATGAAGTTTGTGGAGCCCAAAACATGTCACATTATGGTGTTCACTGGCCCTTGGCATTTTTGCCTTTCTGGGCCCTT
This sequence comes from Pteronotus mesoamericanus, assembly GCF_021234165.1. NCBI lineage: Eukaryota > Metazoa > Chordata > Mammalia > Chiroptera > Mormoopidae > Pteronotus > Pteronotus mesoamericanus. Next base: position 103,199 of record NW_026555326.1, read on the forward strand.
TTCTCCATAAAAAAATATATTAACATTATATTTTATATAAATGGTATAAAGATGAGTATCATCCAGGCTAGATTCATTTTATATATCTATTATTGCCCGGGGCCTGGCATTATTGCTTATCAATAAAAATCCTTTTTGCCTGGGTTCTCAGAAAACACTTTCCTGGTTTTTAACAAAGTTAAAATGAAAACATTTTTGTTGGTCTCTAAAATATCATGGGCCCTCAGCACTGTGCCTACTGTGCCTGTGGATAAGTCAGCTCTGCTACATTTAGGCATGTGGGTGCGGGGTACAGTGGGGTGGGAGGGTGGGTATGTGTGTGTATATTAGACACAGGATTTGATTTAAAATAAACCCAGTCCAGACTCCGGGGAATGACCAAGACGACCTTTGGACACCCACGTAAGCTGGAGAAATAAGGTTTAAGGCATCACGCCTTTTCTCTTTATAGTTTGATGCTCCCTTTCCTCCCATGGACTGAGACATGTATCTCCATGGAAAGTGCATCCACCTTGTCAGGGGCTCCCTGATGTCCAGCTTCAGTACCTGCACAACTTGTCCCACCTCAGGACAAAAATGTGGAGGAGCATATACAGATAGGGTAGTGAGAGGGGAGAAGGCCAGAAGGAATTACCGGGACCACTTATCTAAACAGGGGCCCGGGGCCTGACATTATCGTTTATCAGCAAAAATCCTTCCTTACTAGCGGTTCCAAAAAAAGTTTTCTGTGGACCAGGACTATTCATGGGTTTGAGTACAAAATATTTCATCTAACATAGCACTCACCTACCTTCTCCAACAAGCAAAGCTGTTCCAATTTTACTGAGTCTAAGGAAGCTGAGTCATTAAACTCACTTGAGGGTTAGCAAACTTTTTCTGCAAAGGGCCATGTAGCACATATTTTAGGCTTGCAAGTCTTTGCTGCAACTATTTAATTCTGCTGTTCTAGTACAAAAGCAGCATGGATATGTAAACAAATGGGCATAGCTGTGTTACAATAATACGTTATTCACACACACAGATGGAGGGCTGGATTTGGTCTATGGGCTGTAGTTTGCTGAACCCCAAACTAACCTTTCACTTGCTGACCATATCCTGTTTCTTCTTATGTGATATGCACTCTGTTAGGAATGTTATTTGACCTTGTTTTCTTCTGTATCCTCCATGAGGCCTAATATAGTGCTAAGCTGGGCATACTTTGTTTTCTTATGATATTTATCACTTGCATTTTTGGGGTCTTGTAATGAGTGAGAGGAGGACATTAATTAAAATCACTAAAATCATTTGTATTTGGTGTTCAGTCACCTTTCCCTTCAGGCCTCTGCTTTCCTCGTAGAGCAACCTTTGGCTCTTGTCTGCAAGGCCCACCCTGAAGAGCTTTGCAGGCTGTTAACCATAGTCACTGCTCCTCAGTCAACAAATACTGAGCACTTACCAATACACTGGCAAACTGGTAGACTATGCTGGCAAATATGAAAGTTCCAAAAAATAAAGATACAATCTCTAAGTGTTTATAAACTGTGGTAGACATTGGAGACCCCTCCCCCAAATTAAAATTCCCCAAAACCATACCTCCCACTACTCAAACCCTTTTGAAGTCCTTTGCCATCCTGACTTTGGGGTTGGTTGTGTGATTTCCTTAGCCACTGAGACGTTAACAAACATGAAACAGGTAGATAAGTGCTTGCACATTGGGGCTCTCCTTCCTGAAAGGCTCCCTTTTGGAACTGAGCTGCCATGCTGTAAGGAAGCCCAGGACAACCTGCTGGAGAGGAGGTCCTGTGGAGATGCCCCGGTGAACCAGACACCACGTGGGGAGAGGGGCCAGCTGTTCTAATCTCCTCAGCTGAGGTATCCGACACATGAATGCAGCCCTCTTGGATCCTCCTGTCACAGTTGAGCCCACAGATAACCACAGCTGCATGAGACATCACATGACAACCAGCTGAAGACCCACCGAACCGATTCCAGCCCACATGGTAGAGTTGTGAGTAAATAGAATCATTTTAAGTTGTTCAGTTTTGGAGTGGTTTGTAATGCAATAGATAATTGGTAGACACAATAATTAGGAAGAGTGTGCATGCGCACACATACATACACACAGCACCCAAACAAGAAATCACCAAGACCCCACCTGCTGGATCGAAGGCCTTCACCAGCAATACAAAGCTCAAAGATGAGGGCAGCCCAGCCTGGAACACCACCACCGAGGAAGTGCGCTGGGCCTGAATGGCAGATAGGACTTGAATATGTGGAAAAGAGCAACCTAAGGAAAGAAACAGCCAGAGCAAAGGCTCCTCTCTCTCTGGACTATATGCTTTTAAAAGATTCTGAAGGCTAGACACTTCCCTAAGGGCTGGCTCTAATGATGGACTTCCAGGAAGGTGACACAGGGAGACATTTCGGTGTTTGGCTGGGGCACCCTCTCCTTTCTTTCAGAGCATATATGCAGTTGGCAACCTACTCCACTTACTATAGCACCAGCCGATAAAAAAAGTTATAATTGTAGAAAACTCCTAAGGCTAAATCCCTGGAACCCTAATAAGGGATTCTCTTAGATGGAATAGCCTAGAATAGCTAGGTTTATACCTTCTAATGGCCAAATTATTATATCTCTGGTCCATCTTGCTAGCTACCATGATTTGGTTTGTTGTTTATCTATGCATGACCTAACCTTTGATGGCCAACTCTTTTCTACCATCTGATTTTTTGGTCCCCTACTGGTAACACCATCGACTGAGATCCAGACCTGGACGATCACCACACGATGCTGTAGTTGACTGTTCTTCCCTCTACTTCCCGCTGCAGCAGAGTCCTTGGAAGACAGGGGTTTCCTCTGGTCTACATTGTCTCCCCAGTGCTCACATAGTGCCGGATACAGTAAGTGTTCAATGAATGTGTAATGAGTTAATGAGAAATCCAGAAATATGACCACCCCAAATGAGGCAAATTAGAGTGAAAGGCATGCTAGGCAACTCTGTTCCAGCTTCTGTGCTAACCACTTTATGAAGTGGTTAGCAACCACTTTTGTTCTTTTTGTGTTTGGAGAGTTTTATTTACATTTGGAGAATGTATTTATCCACAGAGCTGGAATTCACTAGGTCCTTCTGTTCCCAAGTCCATGCTCACTTCCTAGCTCCCCTCCTGGATAGTGAACACTACCCAACAATGGGCCTCCCTTAGAGAATCTGCTTGGACCTTGGGAAAGAGCTTACTCACCCCAAGCTCACTGGGAAGGATCAGGTGTCTATAAGAGGCCCGCAGAGTCTTTGCAGACCTTTTCATGGACATAAGGAGGGAGAACTTGGCACTCAGCCTGTGGTACGAATAAGGATGAGTCCCTCCCAGGCTGCTCTTTGCTTCTTCAGAACCCAGTTACGTTCTCTGGAAGGTCTGACAGGCAGGAGAGGGAGCCAGGCCTGTCTAGTCATGGGGTGGGGTATTACCATTTGACCCGATTTCTCCAAAGTTACATGATTAAGATGAGGAGGTAGAGGTGGGGCAGGAACTTGGCATTGAAGCTGAAGTACACGAGGGACTCAGGCTCTTGAAGGGCAGGGTGGGGTGGTGTGACTCAGGGAGGCAGGACCCAGTGTGGGGCAGCCTTTGGCAGGCAGGGGCAGATCTGAGAAAAGTGTCTAACTGCGTATCAGCGCCTGAAGTTTTGCAGGCACCATTTGGCAGCTGCAACGTGGTAACCTGTGACTTCGTATCTGGTACCTCAGGCTCAGGTCTTTGCGTGGCTATTTACTACCTCAATAGCTCTGGTAAAATCATTTAACGTCTCAGAGCTTCACTTTTCCTTTTATAGCGTGGGACCAAAGAGCTAGGCCGGCGTGGCAAAGGAGCATGCTGAACATCAGTTCCTCTCCAGCTCCCCATGCTGCTGGCGCTTGGCGTTGGCCAGAGCCTTTCAGGTGAGCTGTGTCAGGCAGGGGCCCGTTATGACTTTCAAGCTCCATTTATTATCATGTATTTATTGTACTCATTTTTCTTCTGACTTTAAAAAATTAAAACATTTTTTTGCGGGCCTCTAAAAGTATCAGGGTCCTGGAGTGGTGTCTAACGGAGAAGTTGGCGCTGGCATCAGGCCTGGAGCTATTGCCATCGGCTCGGGTCTCTTCCTTCTTCCTGAATCCTTAAGTCCCACTGCAATCAAGATGGCTCAGGACAGTGAATTCACAACTCAAGAGGCATTTTCCCCCGAAGGGGTTTCTGGGTCAGTGAGGGTCAGTGCATTGCACTTGACTGTTGGTATTCCTGCGGCGGTCTCAGTGCAGCTGCGTTTTAGAATGCAGCTGTTTGGAGTAGGAGGTGGGTAGTGCAAAAGCTGAAACTACAAACTTTATTGGTTCATCAAATATATTTTCTGAGTTTCTACCACATGCCAAGTTCTGTAACAGGAATGGGACAAAATAGTGCAATGAGCAAAAAAGATAAAAGTCCCTCTCCTGTCATGTAGCTTACCTTCTGGTAGAAGGAAATAGACAAGAAACCAAAAACTGTCAGGTGGTAAAGTGCTAAGCAAAGTGAGGTGGCAATGGAGTTTGGTATTTCATATAACATAGTCAGAAAACATGTCTTTGAGAAGGTGATGTTGGAGCAGAGCCCCAGAAGAAGTGGGGGGTGGAACCATGTGGCATCTGGGGGAAGAGCCCTCGAGGCAGGAGGAGAGCGAGTACAGACCACGAGGCAGGAGCATGCTCGGGTGCCTGAGGAACCGCAGAGAGGCCAAAGGCAGGAGCAGGAGCCGGATGGGGCAGAGCGGCAGGGGATGAGGTCAGACAGGTGGCACAGGGCTAGATTATGTAGGGCTTTGTTGTAAAGATATTAGCTTGTAGCCTGAGTGTGATGAGAAGCCACTAGAAGAATGTTAGAGTGACATGGTCTGACTCAGCTCTTAGGTCACTTGGCTGCTTGCATGGAATAGACAGGAGGAGGCAAGAAGCAGGGAGGCCAAGTGAGGAGGCTATGGTATGTTCCCGGTCAGAGTTTGTAGGGATTTGGACCACAGGGGTAGCAGTGGTCATGCTGAGAAGCGGTCAGATTAGGCACATGGAGGTAGGGCCAACGAGATTACTGGTACACTAGATACCCAGGTTACCAGAGAAAGAGAGGAGTTAAGGAAAACCCCAGGTTTTGGACTGAACAACAGGAAGCATGGAATTAGCACTTACTGAAATGGAGAAAAGGGGCAGGGTTTAGTGAGGACTTTGATAGGTTTATTTTTATTTATTTATTTATTTACTCACTTATTTATATTTTAATTTTTTGAGAGAAAGGAGAATGAGAAAAACATTGATGTGAGAGAAACATCAATTGGTTGCCTCTTGCGTGTGCCCCACAAGGCATGTGCCCTGGCAGAATTGAACCAGAGACCTTTCGCTTTGTGGGATGACGCCCAGTTAACTGAGCTGCACCGGTCAGGGCCGAGTTTGGTTTTGAACCAGTTAATTCTGAGATGTTTCTTAAGAGACTTTCTGAATGAAAGCACTGGCCGGGGCTTTTCAGTCCTACACTGACCGCACTGACTGTGCCCCCAGCCAGGGGTGCAGAAGTGAGTTAAGGACGCTCCCTCAGCCGACAGGCTTGCCCAGAGAGGGATGCAGCTTTGAGGCATCAACAGGCAACACTCCTGGAAGTTGAGAGAACGTGTGTCTTAATCCTGAAGAGGAGACATGGATGGCACATCACAGTATCCACTACAAACCGCCTCTTGTGCCATTCAAATCCACTCCATCTGGGAAAAGCGCCTCCGGGATTCTGGTTGGTCTGTTTGCTTGGGAAACTCACAAAAGGTTAGTGGTATGAACTAGCCACCCCTACCTCTGTCCCCACTACTGCAGTTAGACTTGAGACCACAACCAGTACTCATGACCTCCCTCCCATTTTACCCACCCCGGAGGCCCCTCACCCTTGGCTGGCACCTCATTGTGCCAAGTGGCTTACCTGCTTGTGTGACCCAGCTCCTCATCTCTAAGGGGTCCGAGCAGTGGGTCACCCTGCCCTTCTCAGGCCAAGAATGCTGCATTTTTCCATTTATCTTTTTAGTTGGAAGGGGCAGTATCAGGAGATGCCCCAGTGGAGCATGTGAGTGCCAATATTCTCCCCTGTCTCCGCAGGGTAACACGGGCTATCACATCATGATGATCAGGGCAGTCACCTTGGTCACCGTGGTGCTCCTTTGTCTGCCTGTGTGTTGGCATTAGGATTCTGAAGTGGCCAGGCAGCAGCCATGACTTTAAGCTACTGGAAGCCTACTCTACCTCATCCTGGTAAAGCATTCTCTCTTTGGGATCCAGGGTCTCTAGACCCACAAAATGTAAAGTTGTAGGGATTGGAAGCAAAAATTTCTTAAGGATATCACTGGAGCAATGGTGAGTGGGTCCACTTCTTGGTTCTTGGACCTGTGTATTCTGCTTATAGGAGACACAGTATCATGTAATGGTTGTTGATTAGGATGAGATCACATCCTAGAGAATAATACTCCAATTTTTGCAGGATATCAACTCCATGTTGATGCTTCAGCCCCATCTTTAAGCAGCCACTTCGCCATTCTATTATGATAGCATTTTCTGGGTATGATAGGACTAGGGTATACCACAGTCATGTGAACATTCCTCACTTCCTTTACTGAAAAGCAAGGTCCATGGTCCAAGGCAAGGTTACACATGATCCCATGTCAGTGGATGTAATGTTCAGTAAGCCTTTGGATTGTGGTATTGCCCAAGGCTCTGCAAGCAGGAAAGGTAAATCCAAATCTGGATTACCCACCAGAGATATGTTGTTTTTAAATAAAATCTTTAATAATTGTAAATGCACATGCAGCTGTAAAAATTAAAACAGAGATCCCATGTACTTTAAAAAAAATTATCCTTACCCGAGGACATTTTTTCATTGCTTTTAAATATGGAGGATAAAAGAGATGGAGAGAAATATCAATGCAAGAGAGAAACATCAATGGGTTGCCTCCTGTACACATCTGGACCAGGGATCATATGCCCTGGGACCAGGGATCAAACCCGCAACCTTTTGGTTACAGGATAACACTCCAACTAAGCCACATCGGCCTGGGCCCCACGTGCTCTTTTACACAGTTTCTCTCAATGGTACCTCTTGCAAAACTATAGTACAATGTCACAGTCAGGATATGGATATGGATACAATTCAGATTGCCCCAATGTTACTTGTAGTCATTTGTGTGAGTGTGCACATATGGGCTTAGTTCTATACAATTCTTACTTTGTAGGTATTCACACCACAGTCAAGATCCAGAATAGTGCCATCCCCACAAGCATCCCTGTGTTGGCCTTGTATGACCAGACTTGCCTCTTCCTGCCTTTGCCCATTCCTAACCATGACAACCATTCATCTATCCTCCATTTTAGAAGTTTTTCATTTCAAAGATGTTACATAACTGGAATCATGCAGCAGATAACCTTTGAAATTGGCTTTTTTCCACTAAAGGTTCATCCAAGTTGCGTTCATCAATAGTTCATCCTATTTATTGCTGGGTATTCCATGGTATGAATGTACCACAGTTTGTTTAACTATTCAACTATTGAAGGACATCTGCTTCCAGTTTTTTTGGTGGTAGTGAATAAAGCTTCTATAAACATCTGGGTACAGGTTTCTGTGTGAACAAAGATCTTAATTTCTCTGGGATAAATGCCCAAGAGTAGAACTGCTGGGTCATATGGTAATTGTATGTTCAGTTTTGTAAAAAACTGCCAAACTGTTTTCCAGTACAGCTGTATCAATTTACACTCCCATCAGCAATGTGTGAGTAATCCAGATTTTCTACATCCTCATCATCATTTGATGTTGTTACTATTTTTTATTTTATTAAATATGTAGTGATATCTCATTATGGCTTTAGTTTGTATTTCTTCTAAGGGCTAATGATATTAAACACCTTTGTTGTTGTTGTTTTTTTAAAGATTTTATTTATTTTTAGACAGAGGGGAAAGGAGGGAGAAGGGAGGGAGGGAGAGAAACATGAATGTGTAGCGCCTTTCATGCACCCCCTACTGGGGACCTGGCCTGCAACCCAGGCATGTGCCCTGAGTGAGAATCAAATTGGCAACGTTGTGGTTCGCAGGCCGGTGCTCAATTCACTGAGCCACACCAGCCAGGGCTAAACACCTTTCCGTGTACTTATTTGCCACCTGTATATCTTCTTTAGTGAAATGCCTGCTCATATCTTTTACCCATTTTCTAACTGGATTTTTTCCTGTTCAGTATTAAGAGTTCTTTTTAAAAAACTTTTTCAAATATTTTATTTATTTTTAGAGATGGGGGAAGGGAGGGAGAATGAGAGGGAGAGAAACATCAGTGCGTGGTTGCCTCTCACGCACCCCCTGCTGGGGACTTGGCCTGCAACCCAGGCACATGCCCTGACTGGGAATCAAACCAGTGACCCTTTGGTACGTAGGCTGGCATTCAAACCACTCAGCCATGCCAGCCAGGGTTGGTATTAATAATTGTTCATATATTTTAGGTACTAGTCCTTTGTCGGCTACGTGCCATGCAGATATTTTCTCTCAACTGTAGTATGTCCTTTCATCCTCTTCACAGGGTCTTCCACAGAATGAAGTTTTTAATTTTGATGAGGACAAATTTATCAGTTTTTTCTTATATGGCTCATGCTCGATGTGAAGTCAAAGAACTCTTTGCTTATCCCTAGATCCCAAAGATTTTCTCCTGCTTTGTTTTCTAAAAGTTTTAGAGCCTTATGTATTACATGTAAGTCCCCGATCCACTTTGAGTTAATAAAATGTTTTTTAATCCTAGTCAAGACAAACTTTTTCCTCTTCCAGGGTGAAAAAAGTCCAATCAACTAGCCACAGTAGCTGGCTCACATCCTTGAAGAATGGTGCCACGTGGGGCTGAGCATCAGCTTCTGTCCCTACCAGGTTGTCATTTGTGGCAGCAGTAGCTGGACTAGACTTTGTGATGGGGAGTTTGTACTGAGGTGGCCAATGACAGAAGCTACTTGACATCAACTGGCCGATGCATTCTGCCTACTTGGGTGTTTAGTGGCAGCTGCTTTCTGGTGGTCATTGATACGTGGTAGAAACAATCTTCGTGCTTCATGCCCACTTCCACAGCTCTAGCCACATGCCTGTCTTCCAGGTCTCCTTGTCCCTTATCTTCTGCTCTTTGTCCTTCCCAGGCCCTTGACACATTCACCACAACCTATGAGTCCTACTATATTCCTTACCTTAGGTTATTTCTCTTTGCTCAGAAGAGAATGACAGATGCATGAGAGCTCTGTCTACTGTGAAGATTTTACTTTACCCGTTTTTTCCAGCCACCCCTGGACAGGCTGAAATGCAGCGCCAGTCCATTTGTGGCTTGACCCGCCCATGATCCAAGCCTGGCTTTATCCTCCTCTATCAGCTGATCATAAGGCCCATGTGGCCAGAAGCTGAGGAAGAGGTGGCATAGATTACATGGGTGTCTGGAAGCTATAGAGCCTTTTCAACCTAGCCTCAAAGTCAACACAGCAGCACTATCATAGTCAGTTGGTAGAAGCAGTCACAAGCCTTCCTAGATTAAAGGAGAAAGGAATCAGACTCTACCTTTTGATGTGGGAACGGCAAGGTCACATTGCAGAAGAGTATGTGGGAGCTATTGAGTCATCTTTGGAAAATACAATCTGCCACAGCAATGTTTCTCTACTCTGGCTGGTGGAAACTTGAATGATTCCCAACCCAGCATGAGCTCTAGAAATTTTTCAGCTTACAGCTCCCCAGTAAGTGTTCTTTCCTCAGCAGTTGTTCTTTGGCTTGACCTTGTGAAGTGTCACCCTATACATGCAGACTATTCAGCCAAAGACTCAACTCTTTATGTGAAGTTCTTCCTTTGTGTAGTGCCCTCCCTCTTGGCATTTACCTAGTGAATTCTAGCCAACTCAGTATCCCGGACTGTAATCTCTGTGTCTTCAACTTAGCAAGACCACTGGGCTCCGTTAGGGTTTTTCTTAAACAACCGATAAAATTCCAACGGTGCCATATTGGGGACTGAGCAATCTGAAAATTGCTTCTACAATTGAGGACTCACCTCATTTGCTTCCCTTCCCTTAGGGATCACAGTCCTGTACTGCTTCTCATCCAACGTCTGGAAATAGTTGTTTAATATCTTCAATCCAATTTTTCCACTGTTTATGGTGAGAGAGTAAGTCCTGTTTTTCATGGGTGGAAGCATAACCTGAATATATTTTGAAGATAAAGCCAACAGGATTTGGTTATGAGTTGGAGGTAGGCTGTGAGAAAGAAAGAGATGTCAAGGATGACTTCAAGTTTTTGGCCTGAAACTAGAAGAGTGGCCTTACCTGTAGTTAGGTCAGAATTGGGAGGGGCGGGTAGGAGGGAGGTAAAATTAGGGGTTTTTAAAATGTTAAACTTGAGATGCCTGTTAGATATCTCAGTTGAGGATTTCAACTTTTCAGTTAAATAATACAAGTCAGGTGTTCAAGCTGGAGGTCAGGCAGAAATATAAAATTAGAATTGTTTCTGTATAGATGGTATAATCAAAGCCATGAGTCTGAATGAGATCACTAAGGAAGTGAGTTTAGATAGAAAAGAGAAGTCCAAGAACTGAGCACTGGGGCCCTCCAATAGTAAATATTTGGGAAGACAAAGAGGAACCCTTGAGTTCATTGTGCCAACTCTCCCTCTCTCCCATCCCCACAATGTTTTCACTCCCATGACTGTGTCCCATCCTGTCTGCTCAATCAGCCTACTCTTGCCACTTTTCTGGCATGGACTTCCGCTGACCTGTTTCGTCCTGTGGCCATCCAAGTCTGGCCCCGAGAGATCGGTTCCAGGACTGCTCTCAGGCCTTGGAAACTGTTCTAGCCAATCCATGTCCTCAGAGTCCTCTGGAGTCATTTGAGATCCATCTGGCACGATCAGGGCTGACTCCTCTGCCAAAGTATAGGGTGGGAATAAGGCAATGGCCCATGACTTCCAGAGTGAGCAGTGCCTTGGCCAGAACCCCTTATCAGTGGCAATACCCCCCATTTTGTGTGCGCCGAACAGGAAAATCGCAGATATATCATTCTAGAAGAAGCCAGTTTCCTCTGCCTAAGATTCAGTCCTATACAGTACTGCTGTGTGGGCAACCTTGGTAGTTGTCTTCTATGTTACTGACCTCAAAACACTAAGTGTATATTTTCCCAATATCCCCAACTTCCCCATAACAATTTACTAGTGACTGGATAGTAGTAATTAATATTAGCATCATTCCTCTAGTCACATGGGAAACGGATTATATAAGGATGTTTAATATAGTACTATTTATAACAGTAATCATATTAAAAATGACCTACATGACCAACAGTAGGAGACTGAGTAAATAAGTTATGGTACCTCTATAATATGCACTCCTTAAAATAATTGTGCAGATATGTGAAGTTGTTTATAATACATTGCTGATTTAAACATTTTAACAAGACAGGACAGTGTGCAGTGTTTAAAGCACTTTAAAATGAACAGACTTAAAGGGACCTCTATATCTAGAATTCTAACAATTAATGACAAGGTGGAAAAGGATGGGCCTGGAAAGGAAAATGAGGAAGAGTGGTCAAAAACATAGAAATTACACAGAAAGTGTTTTGAATCACAGAAAACAAAGGGAGACCTTTTTTTTTTTTTTTTTTTTTTTAAAGAAAGAGGGAATGGTCATTTAGCCATTCAACAGAGTCAAATGCTGAAAAGGCAAAATGAGGACTGGATGGTAACCAGTGTATTAACCCTGGATGTCACTAATGACCATGGCAAGAGATGTTTCCGTAGAGCAATGAGAGCAGGAGCTGACTGCAGCAGGTTAAAGGATAAATGGGAGGTAAGAAAGTTTGTATAGAGAAAGAGATAGAAGATGTATGTTAAGGGATTGTTTTTGAGAGATATATGAATTTATTTAAATAACCATAATATGGATTCAGTAGAGAGGGAGGGACTGGATAGAGGAAAGATTGGATGAATCACAATAAGGTTCATGAAAGGCTGGGGGAGGATGGGATATAAAATACAAGTGATGGAACTGCTCTTGGTTAGTCAGTAAAAAGGAAAACTCTTCATTTATGACAGGAAGCAAGAAGAAATGATGACAAGTGCCCATCAACAGAGGAATGGATAAAAAATGTCATGGTACATATATACAATGGAATATTATTTGGCCATAAAAAAGAATGAAATCTTACCATTTGCCACAGTATGGATAGACTTATAGGGTATTATTCTAATGGAAATAAATCAGTCAGAGAAAGACAAATACCATAGGATTTCACTTATATGTGGACAAAGTCCACATATTTGAAATCTAAAGAACAAAATAAACAAAATTGATACAGACTCATAGATACAGAGAACAAACTGATGGTTGCCAGAGGGGAGGAGAATGGGGACTGGGTGAAAAGATGAAGGGATTAAGTTCAAATTGGTAGTTATGAAATAGTCCTGGGGATGTAAAGTACAGCATAGGGAATAAAGTTAATAATATTATAATAGCTATGTACGGTGCCAGGTGGGTACTGGGAATACTGAGGGGATCACTTCATAAAATGTATGAGTATCTAACCACTATGCTGTATACCTGAAACAAATATAAAATAATATTGACTGTAAACTGTAATTGAAACATAAAATTTATTAAAAAGAAAGGGTAAAGGTGTGAGTAGGTTTAAACATTTGGTAACATAAAGGAAGAACTCAAAGATGATGACTTGTGTGGACGGTGAGGGGGACGTGGGCACATCAGAGGTCTCAGGAGAGCAGGAGAGTGGGGATGGTTGAAAACCTGTGTGGGTGGGTTGGCCAGAGAATGTAAACTCTTCAGCCACCCTTTGGCTCCACGTGGGGCTGGTGATCCTGAATTATAGGGGAGGCAATCTGCCTGATGGTGAGACTTCCTCCAGTCATTTGTGGTGGTTTGGGTGCAGGGAATAAGCAGATAGCTGGATTCATCTGGCATAGGGATTTAGCCATACGGGAGATAAGAAAATCTCTCCCACTTGCTGGCAGGGCTGGGTGGGTGGGGATGAGCCAGCTGCCTGGCTCTTCTGTGAAAGTGCAGCTAGAGGGAAATAGGAAGAGGGTGGTTCCTCTGTCCCCACTCAATGAGTTTCCCTGCAGTTCACCTTCCAAACTTCCTGTCCCTGGGAGAGCTGGCCCTTGGCTAGCCTGACAGACTCCCCACGTAGAGCTCAACCCCCATAAGCTGTTCGCTGTTTCTGCAGGCTTGTCAGGAACAATCCCTTTCAGTCTTCAGAAAGATCCTTTTATATGTTCTGCTTCTTGATCCACACTGTGCTTGTGAGTGCATGGGAGGGACAGGGCTTGAACCATGGAGGAAGGTCACCGTTAACATCTAGTGAGGACAAAACAGCCTTCTTTAATGCTCCAGCTCACTGGATACTCTGGTGCCAACGCTGCTTAAAAGAAGCAGTGGGGCTTCACTTTCCACGGGCTCTTGGCTTCTAAAAAGTAAAATAGAATGGAGACACTTGTGGTGCTCAGCTCTGGGCTTTTTACCCATGGAGCAGAAACAGAGCTGCCAAGTTATAATTTGTGCATGTGTGACATTCCTAACCTGGTCACTGGGCTAGAGTTGGCTGTGGGAAGGGAAGGCTGGTGGAAGAGGATGGAAGGAGTGATGAAATCAGGTTCCAGCTCAGGCACAGGTCTCAGCTGTGGCTTCTACCAGAGAACAGAAGACAGAGAGTGAACACAGGGGTGAGGAACTGATGGCTCTGCTGACATGTGAATAACGTTCCCCAGTCAAGCTGGCTGGGGAGGCAGGCTGGCCTTGGGAAAAAAGCCGCCCCTCGCTCCCACCCTAACATGTATACTCCAGCTAGGGAAAGGCCAACCCCATTTTTCCTGTGTGTCTTTGCTCCCTCTGGACACGGGAACCCCATTTAAATAGGGGAGCCCCACTGGCCAGCTGACAAGAATGGGGATTCTTGCCATCTCAGGGCCTGTTACTTCATCTATAAGCTGAGTTGAACAGAATGATGTCTTAGGCTCTTTTAATACTGGGTGTAAATATGATTGAACTGGGATGACATCAGATTTTAATTGGGGTCACTGGATCCCAAGGTCTTAACACATACTGCATGATAAACACATTGTCCTAGCACTGGTCACAGGTCTGGTGGGGAGAGGGAGGAGGAGAGGATAATTTAGGATGGCTCCGCTCTAAAGAAAGTGTTGCGCCCCCATGGCTCTGACTCCACTCTTTAGGTCTCAGTTTCCTTTACTGTAAAATGAGACTCCAAAGCCTAGAAGATCTTTAAGATGCAGTTAAAAATAAAAAAGAGTCTATTTATTTTATTTTTAGAGAGAGGGGAAGAGAAGGAGACAGAGAGGGAGAGAAACATTGCTGTGCCAGGGAGAAACAGTTGCCTTTCATATGCCCCCAAAAGGGGACCCGGCCTGCAACCCAGGCACGTGCCCTGACCTGAACTCAAACTGGCGACCCCTTGGTTCACAGGCTGGCGCTCAATCCACCGAGCCACATCAGCCAGTGCAAGATGCAGTCCTGATATTTCTGTGCTGAAGGTCCCTGTCCTCGGGCGGTATGAGCCCCAGTGAACAAACGCGTACTGAACCATTTGCTTGGCATGTGTGCAGTGCTATAGGGGGACATGAGGAGCTCACAATGTATTTTACAAAATAAGCTACATACATAGAAAAATATAGTATAACATACAATAGCATCCATAGCCAATGGCTCTCTCTGGACATACTGCAGGCGGGAGGAGCCATGAGTAGAGCTTGCTTCCCCTTTGGCTTCCTGCTACTTAAGCTCTCAGAAGGGAATTTGTGGGGGGCAGGCTGCTGGGTTCAGTTCTGGCTTCACTACTTTCAAATTTGGAGAAGTTAGTCAACCTCTGTAAGCTTCAGTTTCCTTATCTTTAACATGGGGTTAATAAAAGTATCTCCTTGACATACCATTGTAAAGACTGAGTGAACTCCCAACACACTGGGTACAGAGGGAATGTATCTCAACATGCTAAAGGCCATATATGACAAACACAAGCTAATATCATACTCAGTGGTGAAAAGCTTTTCCTTAAAGATCAGGTGTAAGACAAGGATGCCAACTCTTGCCACTTATAGTTAATGTAGTATTGGAAATCCTAGCCTGAGTAATTAGGCAAGAAAAATAACTAGAAGGTATCCAAATAAGAAAGAAAGAAAATTGTCTCTTTTTGCAGATGACCTGACATTATATACAGAAAACCCTAAAGACACCAACAAAAAACTGTTAGAACTAATAAGTAAATTCAGTAAAGTTGCAGGATACAAAATCAATTATAAAAATCAGTTAATTTCTATACATTAGTAATGAACTATCAGTGAGGATTTTGAAAGATCTGTACATTGAGCTCTGGCTGGGTGGCTCAGTTGGTTAGAGCATCGTCCCATATACCAAAAGGTTGTGGGTTCGATCCCTGGTAAGGGGCATATATGGGAGACAACTGATCTATACTTCTCTCTCACATAAATGTTTCTTGTTTCTTTCTCTCTCTCAAATCAATAAACATATCCTCAGGTGAGGATTTTTTTAAAAAATCTGTATACTGAAAACTATAAGGCATTGATAAAAGAAATTAAAGACACAAATAAATGGAAAGATATATCATGTTCATGGATTGAAAGAATTAATAGTTAAAATGTCCACACTACCCTAAATAGATTCAATGTAATCCCTATCAAAATTCCAATGGCATTTTTAACATAAATAGAATCCTAAAATTCACAAAAGACACTGAATAGTCAAAGCAATCTTGAGCAAGCAGAATAAAGCTGAAAACATCACACTTCCAAATTTCAAACTATATTACGAAGCTATAATGATCAGAACGGATGGTAAGGGCATAAAATCAGACACATATATCAATGGAACAGAATAGATAGCCCAGAAAGAAACCTAAGCATATATGGTCAATTAATTTTCAAAAGAGCCAAGAATGTATGATGAAAAAGAACAGTCTCTTCAGGAAATGGTGCTGGGAAAACTGGGCTGCCACATAAAAATAAATAACTAAATAAATAAGACAGAAACAAACAAACAAACAAACTAGACCTCTATCTTACACCACATGACAAAATTAACTCAAAATGAATTCAAGACTTGAACTTAAGACCTGAAATCATAAAACTCCTTGAAGGAAACATTAGGGGTAAGTTGGATTTGACACCAAAAGCAAAGTCAAAAATAAATAAATGGGACTACATCAAACTAAAAAGCTCTTGCACAGCAAAGGAAATCACCAACAAAATAAAAAATTGACCTATGGAAAGGGAGAAAATACTTGAAAATCATAGTATCTGATAAAGGGTTAATATCCCAAATATATAAAGAACTCATACAACTCAATAGTAATAAAATAATCAACTGAATTTAAAAATGGGCAGAGGAATTGAAAAGACATTTTTCTAAAGAAGACATATGGCCAACAGGTACATGAACAGGTGCTCAAAATCACTAATCATCAGGGAAATGCAAATCAAATCCACAATGATGTATCACCTCATATCTGTTGATGTTAGAATGGCTATTATCAAAAAGACAAGACATAACAAGTGCTGGTGAGGATGCAGAGTAAAGGGAAACTTGTATACTGCTGGTGGGAATGTAAATTATATAGCCACCACGGAAAACAATATGAGGTTCCTCAAAAACTTAAAAATACAACTACCATATGATCCAGCAGTCTCATTTCCAGGTATATATCTAAAAGAAATGAAAATAGGATGTTGAAGAGGGGTCAGCACTCCTATGTTCACTGAAGCATTACTCACAAGAGCTAAGATATGGAAACAACCTAAGTGTCCATCAATGGATAAACGGATGAAGAAGATGTGCTAAATATAGAATGGAATATTACTCAGCCATGACAAAGAAGGAAATCCTGACTTTTGCAACAGCATGAATGAATCTTGGGGGCATTAAGCTAAGTGAAAAAAGCCAGGCAGAAGACGACAAATACTGCATAGTATCATTTATATGTGTAATCTAAAACAAATGGAAAAAAGGTCAAACTCATAGAAACAAGAAAGTAGAAAAGTGGTTTCCAGGGGCCAATAGGAAGAGGTTGGCAAAAAGGTACAAAGTTTCAGCTGTACAATGAATGAATCTGAGGATCTAATGTAAATTATGGTCATTATAGTTGATAATACTGTATTTTGTAATTGAAATCTGCTAAGAGATTAGAATTTAAATGTTCTCTCACACCCAAAAAAGACAAATATATGAAGGGATAGGTGTATTAATTAACTAGGTTGGGGAAGAGGGCCTTATATAATGTATATAAAATCACCATGATGTGCCCTGGCTGGTGTGGCTCAGTGAGCTGAGTGCTGGCCTGCAAATTAAAAGGTCGCAGGTTCGATTCCCGGTCACGGCATATGCCTGGATTGCAGGCCAGGTCCCCATTTGAGGGCATGTGAGGCAACCAACCACACACCAGTGTTTCTCTCCCTCTTTTTCTCCCCCGTCCCTTCTTCTTCTAAAAATAAAATCTTAAAAAAAAATCACCATGATGTAAACATTAAATATCTTACATTTTATGTCTTATTATACCTCAATAAACCTAAAATTAAAGAAAGGAATATAGACATTAAATTATAACACCCTCCTAATGAGAAGACATTCCTCTTTTTATCAACAATAAAAAATTTTTAAATTAGAAACAAAAAGGTTATGATCTCAACAAATAAAAAAAGATTAGTGAGATTATCCATGTAAGGTATTTAGCATAGTGTTCCATAATGATCTCTTTCCCACCCCAAACCCCAAAGAAGCCCAGCTATGGGAATGTGACTCCAGATTAGCGAGGGCTCAGGACAGCTGGCCAGAATCGATATGACCCTGGCTTAATGCAAGGTCACCCAATTGGAAGTCTAAATTTGTGTGTATATAGCCCTGCAGTGGCAGGAGTACAAGGATAGGCCATTGTCTAGGAAGAGCACTGTCTAGGCTGAAAGGTAATGCCTGCTTGCTCTCCCAAAAACGGCTCCAGATGCACGTGGAGTCAAGTCAGGATGAGAGAATATCTGCATGCAAATGAAGGAATGTCAAGGAGGGGGGACAAAGGGGAGCAAGGTGGTGGGGTTCACAGGGCAGTTTGCTCCAGGCACATAAAAGAGCAAGTTCTGCCTGCAATTAGTATGGGATTATGTTTCCCTTGTTGAGTTTAGTTTAGTCCTCATATTACTCAAACTTTTAGTTTTTCTGTTCCAGAGTCACTGCCCACCTAAGACAGTATGGAATTGATCTGGCCTAGATGGTACAGCACCTAAAAACTGCCTCCCTCCAACTCAGTTCATGACATGAGAAAACCTTGAAGCCATGGCCCATGGAATCCTGGAGTGGACAGCAGCGAATTGATATGTGTGTGTCCTAAGAAAAATATGCAGTGTCATAAAAGGGGATGCTAGAACCAAACTCGTATGTGTGTTTGTTTTGTTAATATGTTAAGGAAGGTTTGAGCCTTACTGTAAACAGTACTTAGCCTGGTACATAGTGGACATTAGATATAGGCTTTTAAAAAAGAGATTTTATTGTTTTTGCTACCATAGTTGTCCCAATTTTTCCCTTTGCCCTCCTCCACCCAGCTCCCCCCACCATTGCCCATGTCCATGGGTCATGTATGTATGTTCTTTGGCCAATCTCTTCATCTTCTTCCAACCAGTCCCCTCCTCTCTTCTCCCCTCTTACAGCTGTCAATCTGTCCCACGTTCTATACCTCTGATTCTAATTTGCTGGTTAGTTTATTTTGTTCATTAGATTCCACATATAAGTGAGATCGTATGGTATTTGTCTTTCACTGACTGGCTTATTTCGCTTAGCATAATAGTCTCCAGGTCCATCCATGCTGTCTCAAAAGGTAAGAGGTCCTTCTTTTTTACTGCTGCATAGTATTCCATTGTGTAACTGCACCATAGTTTTTTTTATCCACTCATCTACTGATTGGCCCTTAGGCTGTTCCCAGATCTTGGCTATTGTAAATAATGCCACTATGAACATAGGAGTGCATATATTCTTTTGAATTGGTGTTTCAAAATTATAGATACTGTTTTTTGATAATAAATCAACAGATGTATGATAGACACTAAGTAAATGTTGGCTGCCTGTTTTGGTTCATGTTTTTAAAAATGGGGAGAGTATAATTGGTGTTTTCTTCAAAATATAAAGTAATATTCCTGATACGCCATTAAAAGACCATTCATTTGGTATTTATGTGGTGTGACTTGGGCTCTAGTCCAGGCCCTGCCACTAATTAGCCATGTGACCTCAAGTAAAAGACTAGTTTTCTGTCTCTCCGCCCCCTTCCCCCGCCATCTATAAAAAGAGGAGGATGAATGGAATACATGCTGAACTTCCTTCCAGGTCTGAACTTTTGAGATTATTCTGTGGTTCTCAGATAAGAGCTCCAGTGCGCAAAGCCAACTCAGCCACAGAGGGACCAAACCCATGAGCCCTGTTCCATCAGCACGGTGCCCTACAGCAGCCTGAGTCAGCATCCCTAAACACAGACCCATGGGGCCCCCAGCATCTATAACGGGCTTCGTAGTGTCCATAAACTTGCATTCTCTTCCCACCCTCTTATAAGCAACATTTTGTGTATAAGTATTTTGTGAATTTTTCTGAGGTGGGTATCTCTAGATTTCAAAGATTCTAAATAATGTGGAAAACCCCAAATGGTTAAGAAATCCATGAAGTTTTTTAGAGGACAAGTGTGTAAGTCCTGGTTATAACCATGGAAATCTAATGAAATTCAAAACAAAGGTCTGAGCATTTCTGTGCGTGAGATAGTTATTCTAACTACAGTTGAGTCTGAGATACTCTTGACAGAACAATGACAGAGAAAAACATCAGAGGCCTGACAGCAGGACAGTAATCTCTGAGCTGGGTAGAATCCCACCCAGATGGGGTCATCACAGAGGCATGTGTAAGGAAAGTTCACACTGTAATGAAAATCTCTACCTAAGGTAATGATATCCAAGATTGTCACAAAGAGACAAGTGACAGTGATGGAAAAGAGGCTTGTTACCATCAACGATTTGGTTCTTAGCAGTCTAACAAATCAGAGGCAAACAGATGGAGGCTGGGCCAACTGAAAGGCACAGAGACTCCACTGGGCTCTCATTACTGCTGTGCTATTGTCTTACGATAATTCAGTGCAAACCACTCAACCTGGTTGGATCCCAACTCTTTTATTTCATAGGATATTTAAGGTAAGAGGAGAGCACTTGAATTCCTAAGAGGTAATCCCAGGAAATTAACAGGTTTTATTTTTTATGAAAATGGGGAGGTATATAGGAAGTTGAGGTATTAATGGGGATTCACCCAGAGTCCAGACTTCGGGGCCTTACATGGATCTAAGGGCTATTGAAGGTTTAAGGCAACCAGACCTACTACCAAAGATCCACAAGTGTCCCCAAGACAGAGTCTTCACGCCTACCTGCTCAGCAGCAACTAGCCCAAGGGCCTGTTCCAAAGGCTCTCAGAGCCAGTTAGCTCCAGTTGCCAGAGCCCGGTGTGCATGGCATCACAGGCTGGACCTGTATCTCTATGCAGCTGTTCACACATTAGACTGAGTCCTAGCCTCAGCCAGAGGTTCCACATGTGCATCACTGGGGATATGCCACAGGCTGGCTGGGAGAGTGGAGGTAGATCCCCATCTTTGGAAAGCAGCTCGAAGAATACCCTAACTCAAACTGCACAACCAACACCTCAGGTTTGGAGCAGAGTGTAGCTATCCTGCATAACATGGTCATCTTGCAGTAATTTTAGAAGAGACAGTGTTCACTCCTAAGAGCCTTTTAGGCGGAGGCACTAACCTAGTACATTGACCAATTGGACTGGCGATTCTCCCTGAGGAAGTGAGTGCTCAGAATTCACTGTCTTCGGGGAAACCGCAGAGCTCTTCTTTCTCGCAGGGCCGTGTCTCTGGGCGTCTCAGCCAGGGCTGCAGGACTAGTCATCTGGGCTCCTGGTGAGAGCTGTAGCTGAGTGTCAGGCACACGGAACCAGAGGGCAGGGCCTTTGACGACAACTCCCAAAATAAGGTGCCAAGCCCTACTTCTCACTTTCCCCTTGCGCCCTGTAAGATGTTGGCACTGCCTTTGGAGCCATTACTCAGCAGCCTGAATGTACAGAAATAGGCCGAGTGCACTGACCCGGGAGGCTACCGCTCTTCCTCCGTCAGGGCGCTGTCCTGGGGTGGAGAGCCCAGGCAGGGCTGTGTGGGGACATGACCTGGCCTCCCACTCTCACTTCCTGTCAGGCAGTAATCTCATTACAGGACGGGCTTTACTTCTGCTTCTAGGCCTTTGAAGATGTCTCCTGCCCCCTGGGCCGTACAGCACCAGTTAACTGGTGCACACACTCCCCTACCTTCTCCATCTGTTCACCACACGCTCTTCCCACCTTCCTACCCGAAGTGAAAACCTCACCTGCCCTGTTATCCAGCCCTCTCTCCAGAGTGGGCAGCTTTTCTCCCTCCCCAGATACTCAGAACAGGCTGGCATTCTCTGGGCCATGGCTCCTCCGTTCCTCCTGGGCACACCATTTGATCTTATTGTCCCTGTCCTTTAGATTTACTCATCTCCAGCACACTCTTACCCTCCTCGGTGGCATAACACCTGCCTCACGGCTTTTATGGCCACTTCATCCCTGCCACCTGTTTTTGATCCTTCTGATACCTTGGCCCCACAATTATTTTGAAAAGCTACACATGTTCCTGAATTTTGCCCGACTTGTCACTCACTGTAACCGAAATTTTGGATAGGGCATCAGGACGGTCCATGTCATCTCGAATTCTCATTCTATTCTGAACACAGCCTACTTCTTCCTCACCTGTTCACCCTTCCCAGTCTCTTGCTTCCTCCATATGGAGCCTGGACCCCTTGACTTACAGTTTCCAGGGTGTTCATGGATCTTTCATTCTCCCCTGGGTCCTCCCTTGCTGACTTCCCATCTTGGGTAATCCCTAAATCAGCTCTCTGCTTTTGCTCCCAGATTGCTGAGCTATGCTGTACATTTACGAGCTTTCTGTAGTGTTTGAGCCATTCCATTAAGACCATGCATGTCTGACTCTTCCCCCCATACTTGCTCTTCCAGGTAGGAATCCTGGCACCCCAAGACAATTATAAAAGTTAAAACTTAGTACATGCCTGACACTTTACACATACTAACTCACTGAATCCTCCAATGACAATCAGCAAATTACTGTTATTTTCTTGGGGTTTTTTTGATGAGGAAATTGGAGCTCAGAGAGATTTAAATGCATTACATCACAGAATTAAGTGGCAGAGTCAAGATTAGGGAACCTGGGTGAGACATTATACTGTATCATAAGATGATCTTACACTCTGTAGGAAGTCTGACCTTCATCAGAGATCCTGCTCAATTGTCAAATGCAACTGACAATATTCTTCACCTTGCCTGACTTCATTCAATTTTACTCCCTCAATTTCTGTCCTGGATTGTCCCGTCTGAAAATGGGTCCTTCTCAGTCACTTCTGTAAACTCTTCTTTCTCTAATTACCCTGAAATGCTGGCTTTTCTCCACACTAGTGGCTCTCAAAGTATGATTCCCAGGCAGCAGCGTCAGCCTGGCCTAGGAACTTGTTAGAAAGGCTAATTTTTAAGCCCCACCTCAGACCAGCTGAATCAAAAGCTGGTGGGGAGCACAGCTGTGCTACACACTTTCCTGGGCCAATCTCCTCTAAGCTCCACTTTACTACTGACAGGGCATCTCCCCTGGCTATCCATTGGGTGCCGAAAAAAGAATTTCCTCCCATATCCTACCCTTTCTGTATCCCTTTACCCCTAAATGATAATACCATCTACCCAGTTGCCAGTGCCAGGATCCTGGGATTTGCTTGATTTCTCTCACATTTATGCACCTGGAAAACCTCTAGTTCGTCATCGGAGTATGTCTTAAATTGCCAATATCCTCTCATCTGCACTGCCATGACTTTACTTCAGGCCCATCCTCCTTACACTTTGGATTCTGACAACTGCCTTCTAACTGGATCAACTGCCTGCAGTCTGGTTTCTTGCCACATTGCTACCAGAATCATCTTTCTAAAACAAAAATCTAACTGTACTTGTCTACTCAGTCATTTGTCCAGTGCCTCTGAGATAAAGTTCAGACTCAGTATGGCGGCACTGCAGGCGCCTTTATACCTTGAACCCCGCTTGCCACCGCACAGCTTCACCCCCTGCTGTTCTCGACATGCTCTCTCTGCTCCTGCCATAGCAGGGGAAACTGGAGTTAAACAGAGTTCTTTGGACAGGCCACTCTTTCTCACACCCTCAAACCGACGTTCAAGCTATTTTGCCCCGCCTTTACTTACCCACATGGACAATTTCTTCTAGGGCTCAGCTGAGTCAGCTTCTATGTGAAATCTTCCCCGAATGTCCAGGCTGTTTGATGTGTTCCCAACAGCCCCTGCACCATGTCTTCATCAGAGTCCTTAAGATACTGTGTTTTGTCCTCAGAGCGGCTTGAGGACAGGCCAGGATATTACCTTTGTTTAGTGCAATCCTGACACATAGTAAGTGTTCAGCAAATAGCAGCTTAACAAGGGTCTCCTTTTCTCTTTTTTTGAAAGGGATCTACATTTACTGCTTATTTCCACCAACCCCTATTTCTTCATTCCCAGCCCTATTTCACCCCTACCACACTACTGAAATAGCCCTTGAGGACGATGAGCTAACTGCTCAACAAGTTGGCCTTATTCAAACTCTCTTCATCAACTTCTCTGCAACAGCAAATCACCCACTTCTCAAAAAAATTCTCTTCCTGGGCCTCCTCACCTGACACTTTGAATTCTCTTTACTTTCCGCTCTGCACTTTTAATGGTTCCCTTTCTCCTTCATGCTTCTTGCAACTGCTATGCCAGGTACCTGGTAAGCACAAGGTGGGTGGCGGTGGTGGTATATATGTAGTAATGTGCTGAGAAGCTGGCTCTCTTAAGGGAAAAAAAAGCCTCTACATTCGTAGCTTTTGTCTGTTCTGTGGTGTAGATACTCTCACAAATGATCACAGACTAACATTTCAACAACCAGCTCACAAATTTCCTGAATATTTAATAATGGGCTCTCATGAGTATGAGCCAGCTCCAGCACACCACTGGGTATGCAAAGTGCAAGAGACCAGTTTTTTTGAACCCTCTAAGAGGGTTCAATCTGGAGGGAATATGGAAATAATTCTATAGAAATGTGGTAAGCATTACCGGGGGGACTCAAAAAATCATGGAATTATCTTCTGGAGGGCAGGCCCTTTGTAGTATAGGCTTCCCCAACTAGGTGAGTGTTCCAGGAACCCATCTGTATCAGTGAACCAGCTGGCATTGTTGTAAGAGGCTGCATTCAGCTTCAGTGAATTTTTCTGAAGACTCTTTCAATGCATTTGCCCATTTCATGAAAGGTGATTTACAAGCGCACCTGCCCACGCTGCGCTGAGTGTTCAGCAGTTTTTGACCAAAAATGGCATGACCCCCATGCCCCACCCTCCCTGTTCACCTGATCTCACCCCAAGCGAGCTTTTTTTGTTTCCCCAGATGAAAAAAGTCCTCAAAGGGAAATGCTTTGATGATGTTAAAGAAGTGAAACAAAAAACAGCAAAAGTACTAAAATGCATCAAAATCGATGAGTTCAAAAACTGTTTTGAGCAGTGGAAAAAAATGTCTTGATAGCTGTATTGCATCAAATGGAGAGTACTTTGAAAGTGACAGAAGTTTAAACATGTAAGAGTACACACACAATTTTTTATAAATAAATTGTTTTGGGGGAGGTCCCTCCTCATATTGTAGTGTTTAAACAGGGCCCCATGGGATTGAGTGGAATGAAGATTTAATTAGGAAAATCTCTGAATACTTTCTATATACAAAAGGGAGGGGAGCTTGAACTGGACCTTAAAAAGCAAGGACTTTAAGGGAAGCCATAGGGATGGGACTATGCCAGGCAGAGGAAACACCTTGAACAAAGACAGGATAGTACAGTGTCTAGGGAAATGGCTAATAGATCGGCAGAACTGGGACACAAGGAATGTGGGATACCAGATTAGATTCTGTCCTTGACTAGTTTTGTGACCTTGGTCAAATTGGTTAACTTTCCCAGGCCAGTTTCTTACTTCACATTTCTTTAAAATAAGAATTTAATGACTGACCTTGGGAAGAGAACTAAAATACAAGAATGGGGAAGGAGAAAGGAACTGTACATAGTGGGACTTTTAGGAGGCTAAATGCTGCAGGATCTTCCATTAGTCCTCCCTGCTACCTGCAAACTTCTGGCTCAGTTCCAACCCCATGTTTAGGCCATTACATGGTTAGCTGAAGGCTCAGTTCTGCTCTTTCGAACTGAATCTTGGCAGTGTATGTAAGGCAATTTAGTCCATCCTTCTGCTTTAAGGAGCAGAGGATTCTCCTTTTTTCTCAGAAAGTATCAAGAAGATCCCATAGGCTCTCCTAATAAACTTATTCCCTCTGAATAAGTTATATGATCCAGTCTACCTAGGACGCCCCCTATCCCTACCTCTTGAGTACCTTCTCCAGAGAACTAATCTTCATTCCTTTAAAAAAAAAAACACAACACAACAAAAAACCTTTAAAACACTGTGAATGATGAGGCATATACAGAAAAGTACATAAAACGTAAATGTAAGATATTATATAGAGCAAGCACCCATGTCATCAAAACCTCAGGTCAGAACTTTGCCACAACCTAGTTCTCCATGTGTTACTTCGCAAGTACTATCCTCCAGAGAAGCACTGTCTTAATTGTCATAATCATCTTTACTTTGTCTCTTAGTACCCATGTATGTATCCCTCAATACTAGTTCAGCATTGTCTGTTTTTTAACACTTGATATGAACAAAATCACACTGTATGTGTTCCTGTTTCTGGCTTCTTTTGCTCAAAAAAGACTTCATACTGTCATGTGTAGCTAGTCCATTCTTTTTCATTTCATGGTTATATAGTGCTGAGTAGCCCAGTTTATCCATTCTCCTGAGAATGCACATTTGGGTTGTCTCCAGCCTTTGGCTGGCATAAACACGCTATGAACATCCTTGTGTGATGTGCACCGTGCACATGAGCCTCCCTAAGGTACCAGGTGGGAACTGTTGGGTTGTGTGGTATGTGTGTCTTCATCCTCATTCTCTCCTTTAGCTCTCTGTTTTATAAAAATGTTTAACTTCTGTGCCTTTGTCCCTGTTTTTCTAACTTTTGATTTTATCAGTCTTCTTCCTGTGTTCCTATAACATGTTTCAGTACTGATTCTAGAGTTGTATATCACCTTCCTCCAGTGGTTAACAGTGTTCCTCTCCCAAGGAGTAATTTTTTTTATTACTTAAGTAGGTAATGCATTTAGAACATTTTGAGAGTTCTCTTTCAAAGGCACACAAAATGGAAAGTTTCTATTTCATTAGAACAGGGCCAGGGACAGGCTTTTTTCTGTGAGGCACTGTATTATGGGAACTACTACTGTGGACTCATTTTGAGTCAGACCAAATTCACAAGCTATTTGTTGGCCATTATCCTTAGCTTCTTTTGTGCTTTAGTTTCCTTACTGTCAAAATGTGAATAAAGGTTATACCACGTACAGGGTTATTGTGTGTATTACGTGTAACAATCTCTAAGTTTGATCAAAAGAGATTTATACACTTGGTCTTCAGGCAGGAAAGACAAACATCCAAAATGCCTTCTGGTTGTGTGGTGAGGATATGCACTGAACTTGTGCTGGGGGTTTACAGTGAGCCCGAACACTGTTCGCTCCTCGTTCTGGGGCGGCTGGCCAGGGTACACATGTGAGATGCTGCCTGTGGCCACAGAACACTGTGAATTGGCCCACTTGGGAATCAAACCCACAGCCCTGGTCTCATGCACTATTTAACTGGCCAAAATGACATGAAAATGGAGAAAGGGAACGGGGTTAGAAATGCTGTAAATGAGAAGGCGAGAGAACACCACAGGGTAACTTACATTAACAAGCTGCCCTACATGGCATCCTGTCTTTGTACAATTTACTGTATAGGAGAGTTGGCTGGAAGAGAAACCATTCCTAATCATCAAAGAACCTCATTCTAATTTTCCTTATCCTTCAGGCATTCCATGTATAATTTTAGATGCTGTTGCTTACATTTCTTGGGTTTAGGAGGTAGTTTTCCAAAGCCAGATATTTAATTACATGTGCAACACTTCAGGGCTAACACCTCATTACCTAATTAGGGAGCTAAGAAACATTTATTATAACCACCTTCTTCCTACCCCCCACCCTGAAATTATTAATGTTCATTTTGACTTGTCTGATAGTCAACCCCTTTGTGAAGACATTGGTTTTTGGACTGAGATCTTATTTCCATGTAAAACTTTCTAAATCCAACAAGGCTTTTGAGGAAGCAGCATTTCTAACTTGACAGTGTTTTTGTGCTGAATGCTGACCCGTTACATAAGCAATAATACCTAGTGAATTTTATTTTTTTTCAGTTCCTGTTCCACTATTAAGTTATTTCAGTTACACTTACTGGTTATTGAATGATGGGTTATGACAATATTTGCTAACTTCATGTCAATATAGCACGGCCCGATGGTTTATTTATAGTTTGTTGTTTCAGTACCATATATTTTCTGGTAATGCATTGCTAGAGGAAAGGGCTCATTATTTATATAATTACTTTTAGACTGTGGCTTTTAAAAGTAAGGCTGTTAATCGAAAAAAATCTGCCCTTAACATATTCATTGGAACTGATAACTTTGGCACAAGCCCATGAAGGAGATCTAGCATGGTGGGACTGTTAGCAGAGGCGCAGATGCCAGCTCCCGATAAGAGAATGCTACATTCTGTAAGTTCCCGTAAACTGGAAATCAGGGCCTTGAACAGTAACAGCGGTGGCATACTTTGGTGCTCAGGTACCAACTGTGAAACCCCAATGCGGGGTTTGTCCACCAAAATGTCAAATACATTTTCATGGCTGGTATTTTGGCACTGATGTGACCATGGCAACAAGTATTATTGGCATCAAAAAGGAGCCCAGGGAAGAATCTCATTAAGAGAGAATAAAAAATGTACAGTTTCCATAATACTCCTCAACCAAATGTTTGACTCATATCCTACAAAATCAGAGCCACTAATTAAGCAACTTTTTGACTTTATTTGCCTAGAGATTAGCCAGGGAACACCAGAGCCTAAAAAGTAATCAAGTATTGGCTGTAAAGGCCTGCAAGCTGCAGTCTCCTTCCTAAAGGCAAACACATCTTCGACAGCATAGCAGAGCTGGAGGCCTCAGTAAGGCAGTGGGAGGGTGAGCTTTGTGAGAGCCAAAACTCTTGGCTTGCCTAAGAGGCCTGGGTACAGCCCTGGCTGGTATGCCAAAAGGTTAGGGGTTTGATTCCTAGTCAGGGCACTAAGAAAGAATCTAGGATACAGACTTGCAAATTATAGCCTCTCTAAACAGTGGCTGGGGGCATATATGAGAGAACTTCTATAATTTTCATGTTTACCTGGTGGGAAAGGGTCATGGATTTCAAACACCTGAGGAACTGTAGACTTTTCCCGAAAGGCCTACTTGCTCCTTTTGAAAGTGCTGGGATTTGGAGGCCCAGGCAACATAACTTTGAGGACCACAGCTCTAGTAGAAAGTGGACAGAAATAAGTTAGGAAAACTGAAAAGTTACTTAAAACCTTTATTTCCATTTATCAAATAACCCTTACCTTCTGTAACTTATGAAAGTAATTCTAACAGTAATTGCTTATAAATGTTGGCTACTGTATACCAGGTACTGTCCAAAGAGCTATACATGTAATGACCACCCAATCCCATGTTACAGAGAAGGAAACCAGTTCACAGAGGTTAAGAAACTTGCTCAAGGCACACAGCGAGGGCTTGGATTCAAACCTAGGCAGCTTGGCTTTAGAGATTATATATTTTTAACTATTAACTATTATTTATAATGTTGTAAAGAATATAATGAAAACATGCATGAGAAAAGTATTTTACTTTGAAAAGTTAATGGTGCTCTACACAGCTGTTGAATGAAATTCTGGAGGAAAGAATCTGCATCTAGAAAGCATTTCTACATAATGGCTGTTCACATACAACTTCCCTCAAAAGACTTAAAATCTGATCTTTGCCTGTTTTTCTCGACTGCCGATTTCAGCCCATGAAAGTGCCCTAGATAAAGTGAACGCTTTGACAAGTGAAAAGGGAGGAACTCTTTGCAGACCAGGTGCCTCACACAGGGCTTGGCACCCAGGTGATGAATAAGTTAAGTGTTGGCTGAATTGAACACCTAATCAAAGGCATTTTGAAATGTGCTATTCGTATTCCACAAAATGGCTTGAATATAAATTACTTAGAATGTCAAACAGGAGGGGGCATGTGGCAAGTTAAGGAAATTAAAGAGAAATTGGGTATAAATGAAATATTAAACCTTCAAAATCTAAAATAAAGAACCTGGTTATATATCCTTGAAATCCTCTTTCCTGGCTTAGCAGGGAAGTGGGAGGGATGAGCTTTTGATATGGAACAAGACTATTCTTGAATGGTAAAATATCTCTCATTTGTGTCACACATATTTGCTACAGCATACTGTTCTGAACCAGCTGCTTAATATATTCGGGTGATGTTTTTTTTTAAAAGGCTGACTTCACCTTACATCATTCTTTAACAACCTCTACACTTTTTAGCAGAAATAAAATAGGATTTTCTACCACTGTAGACAACAAAATGAATCCCTTGTAACAAGCTGGGCTTATATTACTGGCATCAGATCTAATGAAGCATTAGACTCAGTTCATGTTCAACAAAGTGCTGTTTGGCTTGCCTGTAATTCCCAACCAATATCTAAGGACCTAATGAATAATGCAGGTTTTCCCATAATTCCCAAGAATTTAATGAGTAACTGGGGTTAACCCATGATCTGACATGATCCAAATCTAGCCAGGCAAAGATCTCCTATGAAGATCTATGTGAGAGGCAGTGAGATGTGACAAGCAAAAGCTCACCTAGGCCTCCATGCAGCCCTTTATAAAATTCTGAAGCAGGAACCACCTGTGCTCAATTGCGACAAGGAGGACAATAACTGAGTTTCTTTAGTACAGTCATCCCTTGGTATTCGCGGGTAACTGGTTCCAGGACCTGCCCCCTCCTGCCCAGATGCCAAAATCTGTGGATGCTCAAGTCCCTTATATAAAATGGAGTAGTACTTGTATATAATCAATTTACATCCTCCTGTGTATTTTAAATCATCTCTAAATTACTTATAATACCTAATACAATGAAATGTTATAGAATAATTGTTACACTGTATTATTTAGGGAATAATGATGAGAAAGAAGTCTGTATGTGTTGAGTATAGATGCAATAGTAGGCCTAACTCACAGTACACACCCCAACAACATAACATTTTTGATGAGAGACTGGGTGAACCAGCAGAGGCAGAACCCATGGACACAGAGGGCCGACTGTACAACACTCTCGCTCAGCCTCTCTTTTTCGCACATCTGTAAAATGATGCCCACACTACCTAGGTGTGGAACTATTCTGTAAGACTACTAGGTATTGACTGTAAGAGCAGTGTGAAAGGAACTCCAGACTGTCTTGGGACTAGGAAAATAGGAAAAACAGACCTAAGAGCAGCAGTATGTTTGCTATGATAGGCTCCCAAAAAGCAAATACTGAAATGATCGATGTGTGACCTATAATAAGAGATCATGGCCATAACCTAAAGTCAAGGTGAGCGTTGATTCAACACACACAGTATCTCTCTCTTAAACAATGATCTCCAGGCATCCATATTACACAGTGGAGGTTTTTAAAAAAAATGCCTCCTATACAGGATGTCCCAAAAATCTTACTGAAGTTTTAAGTTATTAGGGCTGAGGATGGGAGTGGTGGGCTGAACCCATCCTCTGCCAGTCCAATAGGGTTAGCTACACATGGTCTTGATTATCATCAGTTAAATGTGCAGCCAAGATTAAAAGAGACATTTTAAAGGATTAATTAGTGAACCCTCAAAAAAGTAAATTAAGGGCCTGTGTTGAAACAGCCAAAAGGAAACAAATCCAGCATCCTAGCAATAGCACTTGGAGTGTATTCAAATGGAAAAGCCTGAGCTGGAAATACTCGTTTAGAAAGAGAACTACATCACTCCACCCTCCTTCATCAAGTAGTCCAAGCCATCCTAAGCGCTCAAGGTCTAACCAAGCAAGGTGTACTTTGGTAAAGCCTCTTTCAGCTTGAACTAGATCATATCCTTGGGAATAAACAAATTTTATTCAATGAACAAGTAGAAGGGACTCTTGATTACTACTATAGTTCTTTCGTGTAGATTACTTCTAGATTAATGCAAAAAGCTCAGAAAAGGACATCGGATAAGGTAAAAGGCTTTATTATTCAGGATCAGCTCAAAGTCTGACACTGACACAAACAGGGACAATTATCTCATTACATTTGACCTTTGGCACCCATTTGAAGTACTAGTTTCCGAGCGAGACAGTTATACCCAGCAGATTCTCAGCAACTCTCGACAGCCACATTTACCCCAATTTCACTCAGTAGAGCTGTCAGGAGATGTGCAGGAATACAAAGAACAAACGCATCTACTTTACTTCTCCTTTTCTTTTTCAAGGATTATTTTCCCCACTGGCTTTCAAATCAAGAGAAAGAGAGATAGATAGCATTATTGGCAAGTATTCGTCATAAATAACACCATCCTCCAGTCTAACACTCAAAAATCAAAAACCAAGTATATGTAGACTTTCTGAATATTCAGTTACCACTGGGGTGCTTTGTTTTGAAACAGCAATTTTATGACTTCCTTTAATTTTTCTCTTTGGATAAAGACAGGAGAGCCCTGCTTAATTGACCTTTGCAGTTCTGGTTGTTACAACCTTAACTTACAAGAATCAAAGGAATTAAAGAGTTATCATTAAGAACAGATTTGAAAAGTATCACAAAAATATGGAAAAAGTGTACAAAGTCCTCAAATACATAGATAAAATGAATCAAGTTTCATGATTGCAAAGGGACTCCCGAGGACGAGGACGTAGCAGAGAAAGTATATGAAGCTGAGTTTACAATGGGGGAAAATATGAAACAGTTCATCTCAAGATGGTCAATATCTAACTGTTAATTAACTGTTAACAAGGGAAGGGATGTTCAGGATATTTAGCACATTATAACTTAGAGTTAGTCTATATACTCTATATTAAATATGTACAAAAAATTCCAAGACTTTTTGACTCAGGGCTATACTAGAAGGCAATTGCTTTTTATGTATACGAAGATAATCCAAAACAGCAAGTTAAAGCCAAGATTTATTTTTGAGGTTCTGGATTTTCAGCTCAGAACTATCTTCTTTTATAAAAATATCAGTAAGATATCATTATTTTTTCTTAAAATCTGATGACTTTCTTTCTTTCTTTCTTTTTTTAAGTTGCAGCACCTGGAGAACTGAGGACTGAATTCAAACCCCAGCTTCAGTGTATAATTACTGAGTTTATAAGCATCTCTTATAAATGGCAAAAATCATAACCTCGTATAGAGCATGATGTTGGATGTTGGTAACATAGTAGATTGTTTAGCAAAAATATGGGGAACTTAAATCTCATGTGCGAAATATATTTTGGGGAAAAAAGACAAATAAGGGTTCTAGTGTTGTTCTACTTTTTTCTAAGAGTTGACTGTTTTTAAAATAAAAATGATTTTAACTAAAGGGACTGTTACCATTGAATCACACGCTAAATCAATATAAATGTACTTCTCTGAACGTCACATTTATATACATACCTAAAAAAAAAAAGCAAAAGAAGCATAGTGAAAAGATTATATATTTTAAATGCAAGTATATTTGCTTGAGGCAGCACAGATCCAGGGGTCTGCAGCAGCTGGCCCTCACAGGCAGGCCTTCTGCCCTGGCCAGCAGATACTTTACACTGTACATAGAGAGTCTCAGAGTAACAAGAGACAAGTCTTGTTTTTCGCCTCTATAAGATGGGATGTCACCATAGTACAGAATATGAATAATTAAAAAAGTGAAGACTACTTATTGAAAATGTTTACTTTATGAAATTTAAATGCAGCATTCATTCTGAGAAAGCTGCATATATACTATGGTAGTAGAATCAGACTAGGTAAATTTCAGTTGAAAGGATTGTCTCTAAAAAAGAAAGAATGGTAGCTTTCTTACAGAGCCACTCTTGTTGTATTTTTATCTTGTTTTAATGGGCCAAAGTTCAGTTAACTTACTCAGATTAAGATCTATAATTCTGTTGACTGTTCAGGACTACAGTAGTCATCTTGGGACTTTCTATGGAAGTATGTACAAATTTTCCTCATGGAGCTGGGAGTGATAGTGACCTAGAAGAAGAAAGTTTAGATTTCAGACATTTTCTAACATAAAAGTCCAGCTATTATCCCAGAAAGTTATAACTAACAGATTCTTCATGTTAGGATGTCTAGAAATTTGATTATTAGTCAGCCAGTTTTCAGTCTCAAACATTTTTATGATAATGTTGCCTTTGGTTGATTTGTACTGAATATAGTGAAAATTTAATACAGTGCACAAGGAAGGCAGGGACTTTTCATGTGAACGTGAATTATTTGCCAGTTAAACCTCCTAGTAGGAACCAAAGAGGTTAAAACTACTATCCTCTTTGAAATGAGTAAATTACCCTCCCAAATTTAAAACAAGATAGGTATTCAAATGGCAGCTACTGACTACCCTCTTCTGAAGAAGTCCACATTATCGTTGTGTACGTAAAGAAAAAAAGTTTAGCTTCAAAGGTTGAAAACATAAACCAGTGTTAAAAAAGAGACAACTGGCCCAGAATGGAGGCACATGTGCAAAGCCCTATCTCAGCAAATGGAGACTAGCAATGTAACACCCATTTGCAGCCCCAGCCTCTCCCAGGAATGTGACCTTTAACCAGTTAATCTGGAATTTCCTGATTAATACCAGTGAGGTAATCTGCTTGATAGACCCCCAAGCTTTCCCCTAAGGAAAGGGGACCTTGTCTGAAATAATTCATGCTTTCAATTTTCCTTTCCCTTCCCCTTTTCTGTCCTTAAAAGCCTTTCATTTAGCCCTCGCCAGGTATTTCAGTTGGTTAGAGAGTCATTCTGATATGTCAAGACTGAGGGTTCAATGCCCAGTCAGGGCACATACAAGATTCAACAAATGAATGAATAAATAAGTGGAACAACAAATTGATGTTTCTCTGTCTTTCTCAAGTGAATAAAAATAATAATAAAATAAAAAAAGCTGCTGATTTTGTACAGCCCCTCAGGGCTCCTTTCTATTTGCTAGATGGGATGCTGCCTGATTCGTAAACTGTTGAATTTTGTTCTTTTAACACTGAAAGTATCTTGAACCAGCACACTCTCTTTAAAATGTTCTGTAGCAAGGCTATACCTGAAGTTTGTGTTTAAAGTAATCTTAAAATATTTCTAGTTTATTACTAAAATTATGGGACAGGCTGCATGACAGTAAGTGGGTGACAGAACTGGCCAAAGGTTACCCAGCTTGTACCTTTTAAAAGGGCAGATGTTGCTGATCATGATCTCTGGAGTGCATTTTAATCATTCCACCACTTTCTCCTTAACACAGGGCACGAGCTACTATGAACTACAGCAGAAACTTCCTTAGCTCACCTCCCTTTTACCTACAAACTGATTAACAGAAATTTTATTCCTTTTGCTGCCCATATCTCACCTTATGCTCACAGCTACTTTTGCCTCCATTATTATAATGAGTCACTTGTTTTTTAAGGTTTATAAATCTACTTCTGCCAGCAGTCTCTGTTTTTTGAAATTATCTAACTTTAAATAGTATATCAGCTGAAAAATGTGAGCCCTAAAAAGATAAGTAAAACTAAGCTGATGTTTATAAAAAGCGTAGATACAGGTGAATTACCACAACATTGGTGTGAGCAAGATAACTGTAAGAGATAAGGGATAGTTGTTAAAACCTAGAAGGAGCCTGCACTTAAATTGCTTTGCAGGTATCTAAGTTTCACTTTATTTTAAATCATCATAAACTGTAATTACAAACTGGTAATCTATTTATGGATGTTGGCAATTTATATGTAAAAAGGGAAAATATAAAAAAGTGTTGTGCCAAGGGCTTGAGGGTGGGGAAAATAAGAAAAAAGGGGGTGGGGAGGAAAGAATGTCAAACAGTGGTGAGAAAGGTATTTTTGAACTGATATCCTAGAGGATGAGGAGGCTTTGATGAATCAGACAACAGGGCTGAGGGGTACGGACCTTAACAGGAGTGACTGTAATGGGAGTCAATAAGGGTGGCCTGATAGAAATACAGCATACACCCAGTTACATTTAAATTTCAAACAAACATCAAATAATTTTTTAGTATAAATATGTCCTATGCAATATTTGTCCTGTATTTTTACATACTAAATCTGGCAACCCTAAAATAAACAGGTTTGCTTATAAAGCACTCTGACTTCTGAGAAGGGATCTGAACCTGCCTTGTTCAAGTTAGGAAATGCGTCCGCCCACACTGTTGACTTACCGGGCCTGGGGAAGTCTTCCCGCTCTGTCTCCTGGAATTAGGGGTCTGGGATGATGGACTTCGTGGTGATGGATTCTCAGCCTTCCGTTTGGCTGCCATGGCCAATAACCAGTTTTTGTTCTCCGGGGAGCTATTCTCTTTGCCCACCAATTCAGACCCTTCTCCACAAGATCCCAAAGGAAGAGGCAGTGTCCCGCAGCCCTCTGAAGCATAAGGACTGGCAGGAGAAGGAGGCTCTGACACACTCATACTGGCTCCTTCAATCTTGCTTGATTTGGTAGGACCTAGCGAGTCCTTACCAAGGTCTTCCTGGTTACCAGTAAGGCAGCACAGATCCAGATGAAGCTTTTCAACTGGGTCATCAAGCTCAGTCACACAGCTGCAACTCTTCACACACTTTTGTTTCACATTCTCCAGACAACTTGAGTCTAGCCTCCTCTTTACTCTATTTCTAGACTCAGAGCAAGCCACTGCTTGGGATGATTTCAGGCTCACAGGAATGAGGGCTTTTCTTGGAGATGTGATCTTGGTCTCAGAAGCAGGCGGAGTGATGGGTGGTGATGAGGAAGGTGTTCGGGTCATCCAGTTTCTAATGGACATCTTGAAAGATGAGGGTGGCTTAGGAGAGACAGAGGAGACGGAGCCTCTTCTGCCAACAGGAGACCGGGCCTTGCCAGGAGGGGTTTTAATGGAGAATGCGGGAGTATTTGAAGGAAGAGGGAGGTCCCCAGCACAGCTCGGAGCACAAGCTGCTGAGGAAGGGGAGGAACTAGATGGACTGCTCTTTACTCTGGGGGCTTTGGCAGGAGTACTCTGGCCACTTGTCACTGTTCCTATTTAAAAAAAAAAAAAAAAAAAAAAAAGGGTCACAAAAGTCAGAAGTGAAAGCCAAAGAAAATCCCTGAATTCACATCAAGGAAAATTATAGTTAACTTAATCACCCAGGGGCTGACTTCCCAATGAACTGATCATATAAATAAATCATTTGATTCTTACCACATCCTTTTAGCATTTCCTTACCTTTTCCTAACTGCCAGCCTCCCGACTACCCCATTGTAAAACTTATACCTGTAAAAATCTAGATAATTCAGGAAAAAAAATAAAGATTAAAAGCATCTGGGTGAACCAATTTTAGTGTTTTTTCTATACTTGGGCATGTAATCTATGTGACTTGAGCACAACTCTTTAGCTCCTCTGCCTCAGTTTCCTTATTTGTTAAATAGTTTTTAATGTCCACAAATATTCCATCAAACACTTAAGGTTATCAGGCCCCATGTGGTTTTCCACCTTGATTTACATATGGCTACTACTCTCCATAAGCCAAAGTATGCCAAAGAACATTTCCAAAACTCAGTGCTTGCTCTCTATAAAGCAAATTAAACAGTGGGTAGAACTATTCTCTGTGTGTCCTGCCCCTTATTTATCAGCAATGGCAAGTATTTCAGGCAAATTCTTATAATAAACTTTACACTTCTTCCCCCTCATGCCCCACCACAGAGAGCACTGTATTTTCTTTCCTTCAGAACTTTCTAGATTTCTGAGTAGTGTTTGTGTCTTCAAATAATAAGGAAAAGACACTTATTTATTTCTCAGTCATAAAGTCTTTGAATTATAACTGTTATTTAATTCAGTTTAATAATTGAATTGCATTTATATGCAACTGAATTTAAAATGGCCTGACATAAAAATACAATCTTTTAGTTAGAAGAAAGGTTTACTAAGTTCAGTCAGTTACCCTCTACTTTTACCCTGTTGCTTTTCACTACTCAAGCAGCCTTGCCTTGAGACGGGGAAATTCTACCAATTGAATTGCCTCAACTTTTCTCATCAACCTTGTTTAGAAATGGTTGACCATTCTAAACATGGAGCATCACGTTAAGAAACGGCCAAAATGATACTGTTCCTTCAATAACGATCATTACTAGAAAGCCCCATTTTGTTATAATGTACTATAGAGGAGGAGCTAGAGACTGGTACCTGTCCATGGAGTGTCTGGTAATAGATCTCACAGTCATGTTCCAGTTTGATTATAGTTATTATTTCAAAAGGAAAGAAACTTTTCATTTGCTACACTCCTCTGTGCAAGTCAACAGTCACTGCACAGCCTTTCAGTCATTAGTGCCATTAAAGTGGATTGAAGTGTATGTTTGAGGCAGAAAGTTCTAAAACAGTATGAGTCTTACAACATGCAGATTTCAAGACAGGATTAGTGTAAGGAACAAAGGAAGTATATAAGTTTCTGGTACTTGAATGTCAGACGCCTGAAGTGTTTATCAAAGGTCAGTGGGAAATATGATGTGGTAGAAAGTTGAGGCATTTCTTTTTCCTTCAGGATGTTATAATGAAAGAAGAAATAGACCATGAGGGTCAAAGAGTAGATTTTGTTAACTTTGAAGGTTAACAGAACTTAAAACTCTGGGTCAAGTTTAAATCCTTTCTCTTTTTAATTTTTTAACAGCAATTAGATTATACAAGTAATAAAAGTCCATGGTAACAAAATTCAATTACAGAGGGGAATAAGGTGAACAGCAAAAAGTCCTCTTCAATCTTCTTATTTCACTCTCCTGTGCATTCCACAACTTTCTTTGTGCTTACTTGCATACACAAAGGTATATGAATATACCTTAAAAAAAATGGATTAACACATGTTCTGCAATTTGCTCTTTTCTCTAAACAGTATATCTCTTCCTCTTTATATCTTTTCATTAAAGTATGCCTAGATGCACTATGCTATTTTTTAACAGCTGGATAGTATGTAACCATACGGGCCTGTAGATTCAAATATGACATGCCGTATAGTACTTCACCTACTTAAGTGTCTCAATCCCTATTAACCTTAAGCACTGCATGAGATCTGGCGACACAGTATAGACTGGATTACTGCTCTAAAGACATTGGAAAAGTTAGTTCCTTTGAGAAATTATATAAAAAACTTACAAATAATCATTCAGTTTGCAGCTTCTTTTTACACAAGGGTTTGCCACCTGGCCTCACTCTACCTTTTCAATCTTACTACGTACTATGCTACTTTAGGATCCTGTTACAGGAGACTACTCCCTGCTTCCTGAACAAGCTGTGCACTGTAACAGCTCTGTCTTTATTCATGTGGTTTTCTTGCCAAGTCTACCCCTTCTTTGCCAGGCAAAAATTTTCCTCATGTTTCCAAGCTCTGAAGACAATTGTGTTGAATTCACAAACTTCTTTCTTTCTATCTCATACATCTCCTCTCTCCCATAGGAAATGGGGTTTCGGAGCCTTTGTTTATACAGCTAGGAGTAATGTTTAGAATGTACTATAGCTATTATATTTGTTTTTTTTAAAAAAATCTGTCTCCTGGACTAAACTGAGACCAACTACAGTGCCGGTGATGATGATTTAGTCATCTTTACATCAAGTGACTAAAATGTATCTAGCCTGGAATTATCAAATGTTTGTTAAATCTTATTACTACTGAGGGGGATGAGGGTGAGGTTCTAGGCATCAATAAAAAGAGACTCTGTAAACATTCTGCTGACTTTTGAGACTGCAACAAGCACTTGAGATAGAACAGGTAAGGTTTCCTTCTCTTCAAGATAAGGATTATCATCTTTGTCACTCAATAATGCCTAGACCAGAAGTTCTCAAATCCTGGCTGCACATACCAGACTAAGCTGGGACTTTATAAAAATACAGGTACTTGGCTTCAATCCCAGATCTAGCAAGCAATTTCTGGGGACACACACTTTTAAAAACTCTGCAAGTGGTTCTGATACACAGCCAGGGTTAAGAACCATTGGCCTTGTCAGGTTTCTGGCTGAAACAGTGAAAGAATAGTAAGCCACAGAGTAGGTACTGGCTACGAAAAGTGGGGCAGAGGGAAAAGGGGCTCTGTCTTGGGATTTAAAGCCTTCCAGCTGGTGTGTTAAAATAGCAAGAAGATATGCAGTCCAGAACAGCAAGGAAAGTTGGGGTGGCCATTAGAAGCTTGGGAAAAGAGGAACATAATTTTCAAAATGGCAGCATGCTTAGCAGCAGCCAATCTGTGGCTGGATGGTGGCTTATAGGACTGAATGGTCAGGGTGCCAGCCTTTGGCACTCGCGGCAGGTTGCTACCCTGTAGTGTTATTCAGAGTAACTCGAGCTTCACCCAGAAATGGAGAAATCTAGGTATAACTCCTGGTTTGGTCTTTGAACTTAGCTTTGCTGTGTCGGGTTCTAAAAGAGGCAGTACTGTACAGTACTTTCAAACACACACTCTAGAATCAGACTGCAAGGGTTCAACTCTGGTTCTACTTTAACTTCACAGCTGTGTCATCTTAGGCAAGTCTAACCTCCTTGAGTTTCAGTTTCAGTTGTTTGGAGGATTAACTGAGATAATCCAAGTAGGTCCTTAAAACAATTATGTAGTACTCAATAATAATGGTTATATGGTGGTGTTATTATTATGGTCCGAATTTGGTCAATACGCAGAACTGTTTTGGGGACTTGGATCCCAAAATTAAGAATACTTAACAACGCACTAAAAATAAAGTTAAAAGCAACACACTTTTCATCAAAAATCTTAAAATGGTTATAGCGGTTGACACAGAAAGTCCACCTCTAGAAATCTATTTTAATGGAAGGGGGCGATCCTAAATTCGTTTAAAAAAATTTCACAGAATATTGGAAACAAATTGTCCAACTGTAACAGAATAGCCAGGTAATTAATGGACCACTTACTCAGTGCACTACTTTACAGTTTTGTTAACAACATAACATACAAAGTGCTTAGAACATCATGTTCAGTGAAAAAAATCCCCCAGTAATTCAAATGTATATACAAAATAACTATGACTCAAGAATATAAAGGAAGAAAAAAATCTGAAAAAACCCTCAAAATGTTAAAATTCTTCACAAGTGGTAGAAACACTGATGGCTTTTTCCTCATATGATTCCCCTCTTTTATGTTTTCTAAAATTAGGGAAAGAAAAGTACATATAAAGACAAGGCAGCAGACAGACATTCCACGTTCATGGATCAGAAGACTTAACACTGATAACATGACAAGGCTACCAAAACTGGTCTACAGATTCAATGCAATCCCTATCAAAATCCCAGAGAGCTTTTTTGCAGAAATTGACAAAATGGTCCTAAAATTTATATAGTAATAAGAGAGGCCCAGCATAGTCAAAACAATCTTTAAAAAGAAGAAAATTGGAGACTCAGAATTTCCAATTTCAAAACCTACTAAAAGGCTACAGTAATCAAGACTATGTAGTGCCAGCATAAGGATAGACATATCCAACGGATCAGTGGAATAGAATGAAGAGTCCAGAACTAAACTCTTACATTTATAGTCATTTGATTTTGACAAGGATGCCAAAACAATTCAATGGGTTAAAGAATAGCCTCTTTAAAGAACGATACTGAGAAAAAGCTGGATATCCACATGCAAAGGACTAATTCGGATCCTTGCCTCACATTGTACACAAAAATAAACACTAAATGGATACAGCTCTAAAAATAAAACAACTGTGAGCTAGAAGAAATACATAGGAGTAAATCTTGAACTTGGGTTAGTCAATGGTTTCTTAGATACACCAGCAAAAACACAAATGACAAAATAAAGAAGAGATAAATTGTACTTCATCAAAATTAGAAAACTGTGTATGTCAAAGGACACCACCAAGAAAGTGAAAAGACAACCTACAGAGTAAGAAAAACATATTTGCAAATCATTACATGACAAGGGACTTATATCCAGAATATATAAAGAATTTTTACAACTCAACAATAAAAAGACAAATAACCCAGTTAAAATATGGGCAAAAGATTTCACAGGTATTTCACCAAAGAAAATAATGATCAATAAGCACATGAAGAGATGTTCATCAACATAGCCATCAGGGCAAAATACAAATTAAAACTACAGTAAGATACCACTTTACACTCACAAGGATGTTAAAAATAAAAAAGATGAACAATAACAAATGTTAGTAAGGATATGGAGAAATTGGAACCCTCATTTTGGGTGTCAAAAATACTCTAGATTTAGACTGTGTTGATGACTGCCCAACTCCGAATATATTAAAGATCACTGAATTGTATACTTTAAATAGGTGCTTTTATGGAACATGAATACAGGGTGGGGCAAAAGTAGGTTTACAGTTGTTCATATGGAATATATTACAATAATTAATAAATAATAATGCAGGAATACACTCTGGTGTTTTTACATACTTACAACTGTAAACCCACTTTTGTCACACCCTGTATGCCAGGCCTACTCCTGCTTAGGGTCTTTGTATTTGCTGTTTTGTCTGCCAAAATATCCACATGGTTCACTATTTCACTTTCTTTACTCAAACATCATCTTTTCTTCGATGCGTCCCTGGGCACCTAATTAAAAATTTTAATAGCACACTTTACAATTTACCCCCTTCCCTTTTTCCTAAGCACTGCTGTTATCTGGCATAGTATGTTTTTTACTTCTTTAATTCGTTTATTGCCTTTCACGCTAACATGTAACCTTCATTTACACCTTTGGGATTCTTGATTCTTTTATTCATTGTTGAATCCCCAGCAACTTAGAACACTGCCTAGCACACAGTAAAGCATTCAATGAATATTTTACAAATAAAAGCAATGCATTGAAGTATTTTGTGTAGATGATAAACATAGTAGTATTCAGAAAATTTTTATTAAAAATAAAAAATGTTAAGATACTTTTCTTTAAAAATATACCAATGTAGCCCTGGCTGGTGTGGCTCAATGGACTGAGCGCCAGCCTATGAACTAAAAGATCGCTGGTTCGATTCCCACTCAGGGCACAAGCCTGGGTTGCAGGCCGGGTCCCTGGTTAGGAGCATGCATGAGGCAGCCAACTGATGTTTCTCTCTCACATCGGTGTTTCTCCCCCTCTCCTTCTCCTTCCCTTTCCCTCTATCTGAAAATAGATAAATAAAATCTTTAAAAAATACATACCAACACAAGATCATATGTAGCTTATCATTCTGTACTGCAGAACTAAACCACTCAAACCGTAAGAAATGTAAAGATATGTATGGGATCCTTACCTAGGTCAAC
This sequence comes from Pteronotus mesoamericanus, assembly GCF_021234165.1. Taxonomy (NCBI): domain Eukaryota; kingdom Metazoa; phylum Chordata; class Mammalia; order Chiroptera; family Mormoopidae; genus Pteronotus; species Pteronotus mesoamericanus. The sequence continues at coordinate 145,807 of NW_026555326.1, forward strand.
TCTCGCCTCTTTTTTCTTCTGAGAGGCCCAACCCACTATGGAGAGTTTATCTGCTGATTTCTCCTCCAGGCCTCTATTCAAGCGCCAGATTTTCAGTGTATTGTCATCCGAGCAGGTAGCAATCTAATGAGAACCAGAGAGGGAGTTAAGTTTTAATCAAAGATTCGCAACAAAGTAAAAAGTACATGAGTCTTAAGGGTTCCTCACTGGAAAATTATTTTGTTTAATATAACAGGATATAGAAAATGAAATCTGAAAGATCATATATTTCTATCCTTTTTTAAAGGAATCATTGCAGGTTTCCAAACAAGTGAATTCTCTAGTTTTTAAAAAAATATATATTCTGCTAGTATGTCTTTTGTTACCAGTCATTTCTTATTAACCCAAAGCTCTACTATAAACCAGATTCATTTCATTTTACTCTCAATAAGTTGGGCAAGTCATTATCTTTATCATCTTCTATGTATCTATGAAATATTTCATTAAGAAACCCTTTTAGCTCTCTCTTTCTCTTAGATGATCAAACAGTGTATGTCACTGATATTCAACTTCTGAAACTTTCTTTTGAATTCTGCATGTTCTGGTTTGTTGCTGAAGTAATGGGATCATTTCCAAGATCAGACTTAGTCCATGACTCTAGTAGGCTGTGACGAGCAGAATGGAACCAATCCTGAGATTTTTTTTTTTTCCAGATAGGTAAAGGAGCAATCTGGTAAAACAAGTTCGTTAGGCTGAAAGAAGTTAAAAATAACCTTTGCCCCTTTAAAAATATCTGACCATTCCTGATCTTGGTCCCAATCCTTTTATGGCAGAGAAAGTCCAGCTTGAAGAGCTTGTGGCAAATGGCCACTGGTACCAGAGCTGTTTCCCAGCATTTGTTTATATAATTTCTCTATTTCAGTCACTAAAGAGAGAGAAAAAAAAAAGAACACACGTTCTCTTAAGTCTTGGCCCCCAAGAGACTGGCAGCTTTTTCCTTTCCTTACTGGGAGGCCAAAAGAAGACACATATTTAACTGCTCAACAAAAAATGCCTGGAATCCCCAGTTACCCTATAGTCTATTAACAAGAGTTATTATTCATAGAGCACCTATTGTGTGTCTGATAATTTGCACTCTTTATCTTATTTAATTCTTATAATATAAAAATCCTTGTACTCAAATAATCTCATCTACAAAATGGGAATAAAGTTATTTGTCTAAGGTCACCATACCTGGGTGGCAGATCTAGTAAATCCAAGTTTTTCCAGTTTCCAAAGCTAGATTTTTTCTTTTAATCATATTTTACCATCCTAACTGTAAGCTAGGGACAAAATTATTTCAAAGTACTTTTTTAAAAGGTGGTCATTAGCCTTAGTATTGGTAAATAGCCCTGCCACTTCTTTCTGTGCATAGAGATAAAGACAACTTATGATGGTTACAAAAAGATGACATAATTAAATAATTAAAAAGCCATCTTAGCAAATTCTGATGATACAGAACTTCATGTTAAAAGGAGATATTTCACTGTAAATAACATGGAATCTCAGAAGAAAAATTACATCACTAGTGTAATGTCAATGTAATTATTGGTAATTAAAGCAATGACGTAAAAAAAAAGTTTATCACGGGGGGTAGGCAGAGACAAATGTATCTGAAAAAAACAAATTAAAAATAAATAAATAAATAAAATAAAAATGTCATTAATCTATGGAAATAAAAAAAAAAAGTCTATCATGAAGCTGACCACAGAAATCAATACTGACAGGGCTAGCAGGGATGCCAGGAGTAGCACAGACACTGAGAAGTTTCTGGAAGATAAATAACAGATGAGAACAATATGCAAAAAAAAAACAAACAAACAAACAAACAAACAAACAAACAAACACAACAACCCCAAAACTTTAAAATGTCAAAATGAGAAAGGGATGGCTCTCCACATAATTGAGATTTCCTATAAATCCAGAACAACTCAAAGACCAGAGGCAGTAGGAGTTGGGAGAGAGAGTGGAACTTGGGCTAGTATTATATGAAACTCCTACATATATATCTAGAGATTTGTTTATGTTTCTGGCCTTTCTGCATTTCAGGTTTTTTATTCATCTTCACTATTAAAAAAAAATTTTTTTTAAGTGACAGTATTTTCTTTTTATTTTAGAGCATCTAAAATATTTTGGAACTATTTCTTGTGTAGTTTAGCCACAAGTAACCTAACATTGCAGGACTTCACCCTAAGCATTTTTTAGCCATGTGAAAATCCAAGCCGGACTGTGAAGAACAGTCAAGGTGTTACCTTCAATCCATTACATTTATAATATGTAGAAAAGGTAAAAAGACAAGTTCTTACCTTAGATTTTCTTTTACCTTAGAGTTTAAGATTAAGTTTTAATTACATTAAAAACTTAATTCTATGTTTATTAAAGGAATGATTCTAGGAAACCAAGAAATCAATCCTTTTCCTTACACTTTCTCCATTGGTAGAGAAAAGTAGAATATGTACAATTAACGCTGATACAGATCCTGGATAGCCTTTAGATCTTTTAAATCTTTATTTAAGCATGAAAGTTTATATGACTCTCAAATAACCTTCAGGAAACTTACAAATCTATGATCTACTTTTTAAAACAACTGTGAATATTTGTTACAAACCTTTGTGAAATCTGATGGACACCAGCACACAGATGTCACCTCTTGAGAATGACCCAGGAGCACAGTTGGAGGATGCCAGGGTGTGGACACCTTAGTGCACCGTCAAAAAGAAACAAAAAAGTCAGCAGAGCAGTGTTAAGTGCTCTCAGATAAAGGCTTTGAATCTCTTCATATTTGTGTCTTAGAGATCTATAGGGTTGTTACCAAAGGCCCCTAAGTATGCCGAGTTATAGATTAGGAAGAGAGTCCCAATGGATAATAAAAGTATTTATGTTATCAATCTGAGAAAACAGAATAAAAAAGGCTAAAAAGTAAGTAAATAGTGAACTCAGATACTAGTTTAGGTCTTACTTCAAATCAGGACCATTTAGCTATACATATTTTAACTAAAACTCAAGATTGACATTGTTCCTCACCTCTTAGCTGGTAAACTTGATGGAAGGATGAGATTCACCTACTAGCCAGTGCACTTCAAGTAGCATCCTGTTTTCACATTGCCTAGACATTTTCAGATCTTTTCTAGCCAGCTACCTTCAGGGACACTACATGAACTATATCCTGAAGGTACCTGAGACAGGCTATCATCCTTCTTGGGACAAGAGGATAGTCATTTGTACAAAAGAAGACCCACTGACTTTTACCAAAGTCCAACGTTATATATCCCTGCATTTTAAAGGCCATAAACTATGTTTTACATGACTCCTTGATACCCTTTTTGGAAGAAAAATTCCTCTAAAGTTTTATTTCAGTTAATTTGCTTAAAGAAACCATGAATTTTCAAATAAGTATTGCCACATTTTAATATATAAAAAGGGTTGCATTGTGAAGTACTATACATGTAACTAAGAATCATATTTTCCCTCTCAATGAGTGCTACCATTAACATGCATTTGACAGGTGTCTGATTCAAGAGTTGTCAATCCGTTTCAGAGGGCATGGGAATTAATTAGTACAATATGGAGTACAAACTCACATAACTATTATTAGCATGTGTTTTAAAAAAAGAAATTATTCTCTTTATTTTCCTGAGGCTCTGAATCATTGCTCATTTATATAAAGAAAGTGGAGGCGACTCCGGAAAGAATATTTGTATGACTAAGTAAACTTAATAGATTCCTCAGATTGAAGTTAAGAGATTTGACACAATGAATCATAAGGTTATCCAAATTATTACTACTCCTCTCTTGGGTTAAATGGCACACATATGATTCAAAAAGCAAAAAAAGACAAAAACTAGAGTCTAACTTGCCTTGTTGTATGAATTAAAGTTTAATATATAGGATGCTTTTTCTGAATACTATCTGAAAGGAATTCACTTACTGCCTACTCCTACCATGTCACAGAGAACAATAATTTATTCCCCTTCGAGTTAGCATATTTTAAAAAATACTTTTATGATAAAGTTTAACTATCTCAATAGCCACAGAAATTCTTCTTCCTCTACTAATGGGCCCCAGCCCATTAAGTTTCTAATCGCCAAAGACCCAAGCAGGTCTGGTAGCAGCAAGTTAAAAGGAAAAGGAAATCCTCATGTACTCTTGACCCTCCCTGGTAGAAGCACATTATTTTACTCCATTGGTTTACTCTGCTGTTGCCTCTAGCTTTTCATTTCATGATATTGCCCCTTCCTCAGTTTCCAGATTTTACAATACCCAGGAGACCTAAATGTGTACTCGAAGATCAAAATAAATTTCAAGAAAAACCAAACATCTACCACTAGAATGTATGTACATTACTGCATTTATCTACAGGATCTAAGAGCAAAAGACAAAGGATAGAACCCTTGAAAAAAACTCTTTACAATTTGATAATAAGGTAGGAATAACAATAATGACAATAAAAGTCAGCATTTGTTGAAGAATTACCATGAGCCAGGCACTTTACATAGCGTTAAAAGTGAAGGGAAGGTTACTCAAAAAGTTAAGCATAGAATTAATGTCCATATGACCCCGCAATTTTAGTCTTAGGTATATTTTCCCAGAAGAATTGAAAACATGTTCAAACAAAAACTGGTACAAAGATGTTCATAGTAGTTTTATTCATAAAGCCAAAGAGTAGTATAATTCCCATGTCCATCAACTTATGAATGTATAAATAAAATGTGGACTATACATACAATGGAATATTCAGCCATAAAAAGGAATGAAGTACAGATAAATGCAACAACAATGACAAAGCTTAAAAACATGTTAAGTGAAAGAACTAGGCCATAAATGATCACATATTGTATGATTCCATTGATATGAAATGCCCAGAATAGGCAAATTCATAGAAACAGAATATAGGTTAATGGTTGCCAGGGGCAGCAGAGAATGGAGAGTGAGTTTTAAAGGGTATAGAGTTTCTTTCTGGAGCAATAAAAATGTTTGGAAATGAGATGGTGGTGATAGATGCATAATATTGTGATTACACTCAAAATCACTGAAATGTACAAGTTAAAATGACTAAAATGGTGAATTTTATATTACATGAATTCTACCTAAACTAAAAAAAGTGGAGGAAGGAGCATGTTGGGAGCTGAAATGAGAGCTCATGTCCAATAAATATTTATGAACGCAGGTTAGGACTATCCTTGTATGGTATGGTATACTTGATGACTGCTTCAAGGAAGATTAGGCTCCTTGAATGAAACTAAGGTGGCTTTTAAGGTTTTCATTCTTATTCAAATAAATTTTTATTTATGGTCACTGTTATTATAAAAAACATTGCCATAATTACACAATTACATTTTTTTTTAAAAGCCTCCCTCTATTTTTAAGAAGGGAAACTATTAAGTCCAAGAGACACTTACATCTCTGCATTCTGGAATTGGTCAAAACACAGAAAACTGTCCTCTCTTACATATTCCACTTGTTACAAAGACTTTAATTCAAGGTATAAGAATTCCAAAGTTAAACTCCTAGAACCATGAAGATACCTCTGATAGTAACGGGCTTTAACCTACAGACCTCATAAAACGTTTTACGTATTTAAACATACAAAAAAGATCAGCAGCTTTCCTCAAAAAAATGTCCTTACTCTGTCCAGTGAGAAACCAAATCTAATCTTTCTTTCTACCATGAGATCATTTACACTTCCTAAAGTGTCAGGCTCAATGTTTTGCCAGTCAGTGGTAGAATGACTGTGCCAAATCAGTTTATTTATAACCACTTCAATACTATTCAGTGGCTCTATTAGAAATGAACCAGGGAAGGAGGGAGTATGGATGAGGGTGTCACAGGAGTAGAAAATTAAAAAGGAAAAATATAATATTAAATCCTTTTATTTTTAAGTCTTCGACATCAGAATCAGTCTATATTATACTTCCCTTTGCTGGGCAGTGGTGAGAATTAAAAAACCATTCTCTTGTGCCTCAAGATCTAAAACCCCTTCTTTAACTATGTCTTCTTACACCCATTGAGTTTTTAGTGTAGGAAAGATACCAAAACTTGAAAGAATTCTGACTCTTTGGAAAGGTAGCAGAGTTATAAGGCAACCTAACAAGTTGGATACTTGGCTTGTGTAAAAAAATTTTTTTAAAACCCCCACCCCCTTGTTTTATCATGGAAAAGAGAAACTGAGCCACCTCACTAGGCTAATTCAATTTTAGGAGCAGTAAGCTTGCCAGGATCTCAAATATCAGAGTCTGCACACTGAGTTATGTGTGGACAGGCGGGAGAACATCATGTCTGACCCACGTCATTCAGCACTAACATGTGACCCAGCCTAGAATTCAGAAAGGATCACCCATGTATGTGACAGCCATTAATTAGATACCTGAAAATGGGTTACTAACAACTGCCAATTATTTTTACTGCATGTCCTTGAGTATCTCTCAACCCTCATTTCCTGAAACAATACAAAAAAGGTCTTTGTACTAGCAAACAGGGATAGGTAGAAACTTTGTAAAAATTGGCAATAAAACTGTATGTCTTAATGTATATAATATGAAATTGATTTAAAGTAATTTTTTTAAATGATCAGGGCACAAACATTTTTTGGGCAATCTTTTATTATGGTTTTTGGTATGTCTGATTTTTCTTAAGAAACTTAAAAAGATACAAGGCCAAATTTGGAACTCAATATTTAAAATATAAGACAGAAGCGTTAGTGCTAGTAACACATATTGTTAAACTTTAAAGCTCAAATCCGAAGTATTTTATAGACAACAAACTAGTTGAAAACATCACAAGATGGGGGTCTCAAATATGTTTTCTAAGCAAATTTTCATTTAAAAATACAAATAAAAAATATGTTGTAGAAAAAGGGGCAAGCCAAACACAAAAGCATCCTGGATAGAATATCTCCACCTTGTGACCATCTATGATATTGTTACTAAAAGCTTTTTATACGGTAGTGTTGCATTTTTGCAACTATAGGTATACAGAGAAATTACTTTTTAGTACTTCCCTCAGGACCATATGAAATTAAGCTCAAGAATTATGCTTCATACCTGACAGGTTCCACCCTTGTCCTAAAATAACATAGTCTTCCTGGAGGTTGGCAGGACTAAAAATGATATAATTTCTCTTGAGAAGGGATTTGGTAATATTGAACCTCTGATTTTATTATCTGGAATGTAGACAGATCCAAGATGGCAAAGAAGTAAGTGGAAGTCACACTAACCTCCTCCCATGACCAATCTGGAATTACAACTAAATTGTAGAGAAATCATCCAGAATAACCAACTGAACAGTAGCTGAAGAGAAGCCTTATAACCTCCAACAAACAGAAGAAACCACTTCACCACAATGTGACTGATAGGGAGTGTGGAGATGTGAGAGGGCTGACTGGGCTCCCATGGGTAGCAGTTGAAGTTCCTGAGGGGTATTTCAGTGGTGGTGGTGCGGGGGGATGGTTCCCCCCGAGAAGCGTGGGGTCTAAACCCCAAGCTGTGCTCCCCTAGCCTACAGGACCAGAGTTGGCAAGGAACCCAGGTAACATCCAGCTGTGAAAAGCAGCAGGGTTTCTGCCTGCCAGGGAGAGACAGCTGGAGATGCAGAGAGCCTGTTAAAGAGCCAACATACAACATTTCGTCTGCAGCCACTTACCCTGGGCTCTGTCAAAGGGAGGGCAGACTGGACTAGAGACACTTGAGGAGTCTAGGGTTGTTGGCTCTGGGGAGAGAACTGAAGGAACAGACGCCAGGATCCCTGGGCTGAGTTATCCTTCATGCTGCAGAAGCCGCCCCTCTCAGACAGAGAACTCTTTTCCAGATGGCATCAGCCTGAGGGGAGCAATAGCCCCACCTGCAGGAATTACTCTGCCCCACCCTGTGGTGCATAAGCCAGGGTGCTGATTACAGCTTAAGGCCATATCACTGACTAATTTAACTAAGGCACATTTCTGTGAGCTCTACGAGACTTCAGCTGACCCTCCCCAGGGCCTGGTGCTGATATGAGCAGCCTGTTTCTTTCTGCACACAAACAGGACCAGCAGAGGAAGCCACACACTGTGGATCTCTGATAGCTCCAAACAGGATGACCAGGGCCAGTCACAAGCAGCATCTGACAAAGGTCTACCCCATAGCCTTTGCAGATCTACCTGAGACACAGAAACAAATACACAGAAGCAGCCACAAAGACAAACAGACCCCAAATGAAAGAACAAGAGAATTCTTTAGAAGAGCTAGTTGAAGTGGAGGCAAGCAATTTATCAGGGTTGAGAGTAATGATTATAAGAACACTAAATAGCACGAAAAACACAGAAACTAGAAACCATAAAAAAGGACCAGTCTGAAATAAAGAATGCAATATCTGAAATAAATAACACACTGGAAGGATTAAAGAATAGGTTAGATGAAGCAGAGGACTGAGTCAGTGACTTGGAAGAAAAGGTAGAAAAAAACACCCTGGCAGAGCAGTGAAAAGAAAAAACAATTTTTTTTAATGAGGAGAGCTTAAGAAACATTTTGGACTGCATGAAGTGTAACAACTTCCAAATCATGTGAATATCAGAAGGAGAAGACAACAAGCAAGGGATTGAGAACCTATTTGAAGACATAATGACCAAAAACTTCCCTAACCTGGTGAAGGAAAAAGACACACATGTCCAGGAAGCTCAGAGTCCCAAATATGCTGGATCCAAAGAGGCCTACACAGAGACACATAATAAGTAAAATGACAAGGCTTAAAGGCAATCAGAGAACCCTAAAAGCCGCAAGAGCAAAGTGGGAAGTTACGTGCAAAGGAATGCCAATTAGACTGTCATCTGATTACTCAACAGAAACATTTCAGGCAAGAAGGGAGAGGCATGAAATATTCAAGGAGATGAAAAGGACCTACCACCAAGGCTACTTCACCCAGCAAGGCTATCATTTAAAACTGAAAGAGAAATAAAGAGTTTCCGACACAACAAAAAGCTAAAGGAGTTTGTTACTACTTAACCAGCACTGCAAGAAATGTTAAAGGGCTTGCTTGAAGAAGAAAAATAGAAAGACATGGAAAAAAAAAAAAGTCTAACAAAAAAAAGGCAATAATACATATCTATCAATAATCACCTTAAATGTAAATGGCTTAAATTATCCAACCAAAAGACATAGGATAGATGAATGGATAAGAAAACAAGACCCATGTATATGCTGCCTCAAAGAGACACATCTTAGGTCAAAAAATATACACAGACTAAAAGTAAATGGATGGAAAAAGATATTTCATGCAAATGGAAAGGGAAAAAGCTTCCTATGTTGGGCACATAAATACCCAACATAGGAACACCTAAATATGTGAAGCAAATTTTTTCATTATGTTTTATTGAGAAGATGCTTGTTGATTATGCTATTACTCACTTTATGAGAAGATGCTTTATATTACAGTTGTCCCATTTTTTTCCACCTTTTCTCCCTCTGCCCAGTACCCTCTTCCCTCCAGCAATCCCCCCAACTTAGTTCATGTCCACGGTTCATACATGTAAGTTCTTTGGCTTCTTTATTTCCTATGCTATTCTTAACTTCCCCCTGTGTATTCTGTTCCTACCAATTATGCGTAATCCTTGCACCATTTGGAGGGTTATCATCTGGGAGAGGGAAGGGAGAGAAAGGGGAAATGTGGAGCAAATCTTGATGGACATAACGGGAGAGAACAATAGAAATAGTCATAGTTGGGGATTTTAACACATCACTGATTTCAGTGGATAGATCTTCTAGGCAGAATATCAACAAGGAGACAGTGGCATTAAACAACACACTAGATCAAATGGATTTAAGTGATATTTTCAGAGCATTTCACCCCAAGTAGCAGAAAACACATACTTTTCAAGTGTACATGGAACATTTTCTAGGATAGACCATATATTAGGGCATGAACAAGTCTCAATAAATTTAAGAAGACTGAAATCACATCAAGCATCTTCTCTGACCACAATGCTATGAAACTAGAAATCAATCACAAGAACACTGAAAAGCACACAAAGACATGGAAGTTAATATCATGTTATTAAACAATGAATGGGTTAACAACGAGATCAAGGAAGAAATCAAAAGATACCTTGAAACAAATGAAAATGAGGACACAATAATCCAAAATCTGTGGGACACTGGGAAAGCTTTTCTAAGAGGGAAATTCATAGCATTACAGGCCTATCTCAAGAAATAAGAAAAAGCTCAACTAAACAATTTTTTAGGTGTAAAGCTCAACTTTACACCTAAAGGAACTTGAAAAAGAACAACCAAGCCCAAAGTGCGTAGTAGGAAGAAAATAATAAAGATCAGAGCAGAAATAAATGAAACAGAGTCTAAAAATGATACTAAAGACTAATAAATCCAAGAGCTGTTTCTTTGAAAAGAGAAACAATATTGACAAACCTTTAACCAGACTCATTAAGAAAAAGAGAGGACTCAACTAAATAAGATCAGAAATGAAAGGTGAGAAATCACAACTGACACCAAAGAAATACAAAGGATTGTAATGAAATATGCGCAACTATATGCCAACAAACTGGACAACCTGGACAAAATGGATAAATTCCTAGACACATACAATCTTCCAATACTAAATCAGGAAGAATCAGAGACTCTGAATAGACAGAGTACACCCAGTGAAATTGAAGCAGTAATAAAAAAACTCCCAACAAACAAAAGCCCTGGGCCAGATGACTTCACAGGTGAATTTTACCAAACATTCTGAGAACACTTCTCCTTCTCAAACTATTTCATAAAATTCAACAAGAGGGAAAGCTCCCAAACTCACTTTATGAGACCAGCATTATCCTAATTCCAAAACCCAATAAAGACACTACAAAGAAAGAAAATTATAGGCAAATATCCCTGAAGAACATAGACGCTAAAATCCTCAACAAAATATTAACAAACTGAATAGAGCAATGCATCAAAAACATCATACACCATGATCTAGTGGGATTTATTCTGGGAATGCATGGTTGGTACAATATTCGCAAATCAGTAAATGTGATTCACCACATACACAAAATGAAGGATAAAAACCACAGGATCCTATCAATAGATGCAGGAAAAGCATTTGATAAAACCCAGCACCCATTTAGGATAAAAACTCTCAGCAAAGTGGGAATAGAGAGAACATACCTAAACATAACTAAGACCATTTATGACAAACCCATTGCCAGCATCATACTCAATGGGCAAAAAACATAAGCTTTCCCCCTTAAGATCAGGAAAAAGATAGGGACATCTGCTTTCACGTCTCTTATTCAACATAGTACTGAAAGTCATAGCCACAATAATCAGGCAAGAAGAAGAAATAAAAGGCATCCAAATAAGAAAGGAAGAAGTAAACTGTCATTATTTGCAGATGACATGATACTGTATATAGAGAATGCCAAAGATTCCACCAAGAAACTACTAAAACTGATAAATGAATTCAGCAAAGTAGCAGGATACAAAATTAATATCCAGAAATCATTTGCATTTTTATATGCCAATAACAAACTAACAGGGAAATTAAGAAAACAATCCCATTCACAATTGCTACAAAAAGAGCAAAATACCTAGGAATAAATCTAAACAAGGATGTAAAAGACTTATACTTGGAAAATTATAAGACAATGAAGAAAGAAATAGAAGATACAAAGTGGAAGCACATACCATGTTCATGAGTAGGAAAAATTAACATCGTTAATATATCCATATTCCCCAAAGTAATCTACAGATTTGACACAATTCCTATCAAGATATCAATGACGTATTTCACAGAGCTAGAACAAATATTTCAAAAAGTTATATGGAACCACAAAAGGCCCCACATAGCAACAGCAATCCTGAGAAAGAAAAACAGAGCTGGAGGAATCACGGTACCTAATATCTAACTGTACTCTAAGGCCACAGTAATCAAAACAGCATGGTACTGGCATAAAAACAGACACATAGATCAATGGAACAGAATAGAGAGCCTAAAAATAGACCGACACCTTTACAGTCAATTAATATTCGACAGAGGAAGCAAGCACATACAATGGGCGAAAGATAGTTCATTCAATAAATGGTGTTGGGAAATTGGTCAATAGATATATGAAAAGATGCTCAACGTCAAAAATCATCAGTGAAATGCAAATCAAGAGCTCAATGAGTTATCACCTCACATCTGTCAGAAGGGCTATCATCAATAAATCAACAAACAAGTGCTGATGAGGATGTGGAGAAAGGGGAACTCTTCTGCACGGTTGGTGGGAATACGGACTGATGCAGCCACTGTGGCAAGCAGTGTGGAGATACCTCAAAAAATTTAAAATGGACCTGCCTTTCAACCCAGCTATTCCACTTCTGGGAATATAGCCAAAGAAACTCAAAATACTAATTTGAAAGAACATAAGCACCCCTATGTTCATCGCAGCGTTATTTACAATTGCCAAGATATGGGAGTAGCCCAAGTGTATCACTCAGTAGATGAATGGATAAAATAACCATGGGACATTTACACAATGAAATACTGCTCAGCCTAAAAAAAAAAGAAAAAGAAAATTTTACCCTTTGTGACAGCATGGATGGACTTGGGGAAACGCTAAATGAAATAAGCCAGTCAGAGAAAGACAAATACCATGTGATTTTACTCATATATGGAATCTAATAAACAAACAACTAACAAGCAGAATACAGACAGATTCATGGATGGAGACCAGGATGACTGCTGCGGGGAAGGGGAGATTAATGGGTAGAGGGATTAAGAAAAAAGGAAAAAGGACTCATGGACATAGACAATGGTGTGGTGATTGCTATGGGGTGGGGAATATAAGGGGACTAAATACTATTAAAAAAATAAGATAAAATCAATAAAAAACAAAACGAAACAAAAATCCAGAACGTGTGAACTTTGATCATTCAATTCATCAATGTCAAGGACATTCATGAAATTATGAGGCGACCTAGAAGATAACTAATTTCTATTCGTAGGCAAACAGCATCTCAATGCTCTTCTCTCTTGAACTTCCAGACATTTCTATAATTATTTATTCCCAAGAAGGACACTTTTCAGTTATTTTTTATGCTATTTGTATGTAACATTTCGGTTTTCTCCAGTGAACTTCAAATGGACAGTTTTAAATTCTTTAGCTTATAGTAATCATTTTAGAGTCACTTACTTAAAAAGTAAACAGTATATATATAAATTTGTGCAGCAGCAATGAGAAATCTGTAAAATCAAAAAATTTAAATAATGCTATTAAATACATACAAAACTTTTAAACCAGCCACATCTATTTTAGTAGGCTAAAGATTGAACTACTTCTAAGATAGGAGAGTAAACAACACAATTGTTATACAAATACTTTTCAGTGCTTTGTGCAAGGTTCTATGGCTGATTTGGGTACAGACTGAATCCTAGAGATTAAAATACTAAATGTATTTTGAATGAGTTTTAAAACACAGGGCCAAAAGGCAGTACAGCATGTTTCTCCAGGAAGCAGGACAAAAGTAACTGAAGTTCTTTCCAGTCTTCTGAATTTTCAATTTCCTGATAACTTGGGAAACTACTGGAGGATATGGATTGTCAATTTCTGAGAAGCTCTAGCCATAAAAGTATGATATGTTTTGTGACAACAGAGTGAGATTTTGACTCTATTAAAAGACAGGAAGCAACTTTTACTGAATGTCTGATGTAAAAAAGTTGATAGCGTATGTTTACACTAAACTTACCTCATCTTTGAAAAAAGAAATATTTGCAAGAATATTTTAGTCTCACATTTGTGGGGGAAGTTTGGTAACTTACCTTCCAGATATAGGCAGCTTCATCGCTTGAGCCACTGACTAAAAACTGGTCATCTGGACTAAGGCTGGATTTAATATAAAAGGTGGAGTTCTGATGTCCATTGAAGGTAGCCACTACCAGAGGGGAAGAAAAAAAGTGTACTGACTATTGATGCAGATGGTCAAGCTACATTCACCAAATAAAAGGGAACTGGGCACTACCAGAAAATAAAGCAAATTCTAGAAAGAGGCTATATTATATTAAATCCAATCTCATGATTCAAACCCACATACTTGGAATGGAGCTGACTACAGAAAAGAAAGTAATAAAAAACATTCTTAAAAGACAGAAACAGAGCCAATGTCCAATCTTTCAGTAAAGTGCTTTTATAGACCCTCTCTCCCCACCTCAGGGTATGGCTTGCTCCGTTGCATAATATATTGATCTTTATTTCTCTAAGAGTTCTGATCTCTTGAGGATAATTTTACGTCCTGTTCTTTCCTCACTTAGACTTTATAGTGCTTTGAATAGAGTAGATCCTCAAACATTTGTTGCATGAATAGGTAAAATTCAGGAACCAGAGTTAAGATTTATGGACAGCTTGTCTGGCATGAGGGAATCTTTAAAACCCAGCACTTAAAATAGGCTGAACAGCAGAAGGAGCTAGAAGGGGTAAACTATATGTTCATATATAAAATGCTCCAAATAGGTTAGGTTTAGCCTTTAGGTTTAGACCTCCCATTACACGTGGTTAAAAGGGCAAGTAATCCAATCTAGAGTAATGTGCTGGATAGGTTGTTCTATCCTAAGGAGACCAAAATTTGAAGTCTCCAGCATCAGAAAATTACTAGGATATAAAAGAAAAAACTTGTTATTGAGAACTTAAGAATACATTTAGGCAGGGGGGAAAAAAATCCCACCTCAATCTTCTAACAGAGGGGAAAGAATTATTAAGGGACTGAACAGCTTTCCATTAGTGCTCACAGAAATCCCTTCCTTTTGCTAGAATAAAACTGGAAAAAACTTTCTATTTATAGCTTTTTAAGAAAAAGCTTACATATCAAATACTCTCCACATTAAACACTTTCACTGTTAAGTTAAGCAGGGTATAAGTCACTTCAGATACATATATTATAGAATACTATGTTTGGGTCTGTTAGGAAACTTTTTGTGTTTTATTGAAAGATTGTACTATGAACAAACATGTTTCTAGAAATTATGGAATGTGTTCATAGTTTGCCAACCAAAAAAATACTGGTATAACTAACAATTCACACTTGCTTACTTCTTAAGTTTTCACTAGAAATTAAGGTTTCTAAGGGTTAAAAATTATAATCAATATACATAGTTAAAACTACTAAAACAGTAAGGGAAACATTCTAGTATGCAAAGAAAATCAGTGTTTTCAGTTGAAAAAACAAAAATAATATAAGAAATGGAAATGTATTTTGTTAAGGGAAAACAAGGTAATTTTGTCCTAAAGAGCAGTTTAAAAAAAAGGAGAGAAACAATAGGACAATATCTGAATGTAAAAAAGGAAGTTATAGGAGGTTTGTCAAAAAAGAACCTTAAGAAGAGTTTTATGCATGGTCATGCTTGCTAACATTGAGATGAATTTAATCAAATAGATGAGTCTTAATACCAAAAGTAACCTGATACAAAATTAGAATTTGGTTTTCTCTCTGTTAAAAGAATGAAGTTTAATTGCACTTTTGGTCTGCTCTTGATGAAGAGATTCTGAATAGTTTTTCTTTACCTGTGAGAAATCTACCTTTAAAACAGGAATTTTATGTTTTATCTAAATAAACTCGTATGTTGTTTTTATCAGGTCTTTGATTACAAGAGCTAAGTTTTACTTATAAGTATCTAACTTTCTGAATTTGGCTGCAAAATCTTTAATTATCATCATGCTTAAATGAATAACTAAGCATTATTTCACAGTGACCTATGATCCTATCTGATTATTTTAAAACATTGTGACAGTTTTTGACAAACTTCCTATAATCAAATTCTAAATGTTGTCTTTTTGACTTCAACTAACTATAATTTTTCAGAGGGCCCTTGAAACATTTCAAAGAATTTATTCTTTTATAAAAAAAGAGTTATCAAACTACTCAGGCTTATTTGGAATATTACATTACATGGGAAACATTGTCAAATAAGAGATAATAAGCCTTCTTAGGTTATATTGCATGGGTGAATGTTAACTTTCAGACCATACTATTAAATTGGGCCAGAATTTGTAGAACTCTAACCAAAAAAAATTGATGGCTTCATAAAACTGCTAACAGAAGGTCAAGCAAGAGCAACAAGAATTAGAGCCCTGGCCGGGTGGTTCAGTTGGAGCATTGTCCCATACACCAAAAGGCTGCAGGTTCAGTTTCCTGGTCAGGGTATATATGGCATGCAACCGATGGATGCTTCTCTCTCACATCGGTATTTCTCTCTCAAATCAATGGTCTTATCTTCAGGTGAGGATTAAAAAAGTAATATTTACATAGGACTAAATGAACTAATAAAGATGATTATAATTTTTATGACTTTTAGTTTGAAATATTATTGGTTCTTTAATCTTTGTTTTCCAGATATAAGAGCATTTTTTCCCTTCCTGAGCTGCCTATGACCCAGAGCAATTTGGTAAATTATATCTATCTAAGCAGAATTAAAACATTTATCTTTTTCTTCCTACCTGATCCCTACAGAATTTGGAAACTCTTACTAAGTATTCTTTTTTCCATGCAATATAGTTATTTATGTAAGTTCACTAAGAATCTGTCCTCTTTGAAACAGGACATAAGTGGAAACATTGGTTATATTACCAAGACTTTGACTGGAATGTCATGTTTGACAGAGACACATACACTCAGATATGACCAGACACCTTAAGGAACTAAGATTGACTTTATGGAAGGCAATAAAGCCCCCTTGGAAAAAAAATCAGCATGGTACCTTGCTTACAGGGTTCACCAGCCTTAACAAGTTCTTTCCTGGCAGGCACAGGAAACAGGATATTTTAGGGACCTCAGTAATTAACTCAAATCTAAAGGTATCACAGGTGAAGTCCAATCGCAAGCCTTTGGCTTGGCTTAGCTTTGAGAGGCTGTTAAAAGTTCAGTCTGGAGATTCCTTATGAAATGTTACAGCAAAGCAGATTTAGAAGAACCGATATGATCAATTGCTATTCTTGAAGTATTTATGTAAATAATCTGACCAAGTTTATTGAAATGATACTTATTTTGCCCATAGTCATAATCTGGTTATCTTTGATTAAAATGAGGGTGGTTATAGAGAAAAAAACACTTTGTTTCAATAGAAACTATAAGACACACTTATGGAAATAAGATTCTAGTTCTACTGTCTATTGTCTTTGAGATTTTGTTTTCCATCTATAAACTGGGCTGGATCCTAAATTCTAGTTTCCTCAACTCAACAAACTAACATTAGGCTAATAACTCAACAAACTAACATGTCCAATTTTTCTCCCACTTTTGACTTGGAATCATTGAGAACCAGAGCTGCATTTTCCCCAAAGCCCTGCAAACTGAAACTGAACTTCATAAACACTTAAGAGGGATCACCACAGTTAAGTCCATTTTTAGACTCTCTTTATGCCTGCTGTTGTGTAAGCCACTCAGAAAGTTTATCTGAGCACCTGATGACATCATCAAAGACATTTCAAACTGCAAAAGATGTTTCAACCCTTACATCTAGAAATCTTCCTGTCTGGTTACTCCCTAGGGTCAGAAATTGGAATATAATTTGCTCCAATCCTTGACCTTTGTTTCTCTTTTGTTTCCAAAGAAATGCCTCTTTATATTAAATACATGACTTCTTGCTTACACAATATAAACCTAATTTGGAAGATCACATGCATCTCTGATTTCTGAAATGAATTTTAACTGGACTGACCTATTGTCAAGACTAAGAGACTGGTTCAATGCAAGAGAACAATCTACCAACTCAGCTTCTGGACCGTGAACCTTCTTGGAGAAGTTTCAAAGGCAGGACTGACTGTAGGGGAGCGAAATTACCCATCCCAAATGTGTCTCTTTGGCATAAGGATTAATTTAAGCTGATTATTTTTAAGAAACAGAAGGCTCACGAAATTTTTCTTTTGCCTGCCTCCCCCACTTAACTGCCTAAAAGAATTTAGATAAAGGGTCTGTTCCCATAATCCAGATATTACCAGAGGCATCTCTGAAGAATATAGACTATGCGTGGTGGGGAACATTAGAGATCAGAGTCTGCTGTGTCCCACTTCCCCAGTATGACCCAGCAAACATTTGCCTACTAAACATTTGCTTTTCCATCTCCATGTGAATTGCCTTCCACACCTCTGAATTTCCTCCCAAACCGCGATCCCCTTCTTCTTAGCTCACAATGACATAAACTCAACGGCCAGTTTGTTGTTGCTATCTCCCCTGCAATATTCTTGTGGCATCCCTGTATGTAAAAAATTAAATTGAATTTTCTCCCATTAATCTGCAACATGTCAATTTAATTCTTAGACCAGCCGGAAGAGCCTAGAAGGGTATAGGAAATTTTCTTCCTCCCTGATAAGGAATAAATCCCCACAAAATAAACAGGCTCCTTTACTCTGACTACAACTCCAAAACTGTAACTGTTCATCTTTCTCAACTCTAAACTATGAATGAAAAACTTAGAAACCATATTTCCCACTAAACCTGAAAGTATTTATTGCCCTCTGCTGGTGTAAGAAAGGCTAACATAAAATACACTATTACTTTGTATATTCAAGCACAATGAAGCAAAAAATCCTTCTAAAACCTATTTTGAGCTCAATTTTATTTTTCTTTGAGCTCTTAAAGTGTTTCATTAAAGTGCTTCACAGTCATCCTTATGAGTATCACTTAGTATAATAAAATATTATGAATTAAAAGTGGGCCAGATCTCCCGTAGAGGGTGTGCGAGAAGCAACCACATTGGTATTTCTCACTCTCTTTCTCCCTCATTTCCCCTCTCTGTAAAAAATAAATAAATATAATCTTAAATATTTAAAAAAAAAAAAAAAAAAAGTATGGGAGATCAAGTATTGAGCCCAGGATCGTTTTGAAGTTTTGAAAAAGAGAGCAGTTACCAGACGTGCCACACACACACATTTGCCTGTTACTCAATTTTAAAGAAACAGTATCATCTATCTTCCTACCTACTTACCTACATATCTGAGGCAATTAAGTTTTTTTAAAAAGATTTTATTTATTTATTTTTAGAGAGAGGGGAAGGGGAGAAGAAAGAGAGGGAGAGAAACATCTATGCGTGGTTGCCTCTCACGGGCCCCCTGTTGTGGACCTGGCCCGCAACCCAGACATGTGCCCTGACTGAGAATCGAACCACTCTTTGGTTTGCAGGTCCACGCGCAATCTACTGAGCTACACCAGCCAGGGTCCAATTATGTTTTTTTAAGAACGCAAGAAAAAAGTTGCTGAATTATTGGTATAGTGGCCTTGGGCATATCTGTTTGATACCAGAGGGACAAAGTGAACTCAGGAAAATAGCAAAGTAAGTTATAAAACCTTTTTCATTTCCTGAATACTCTTGTTCTTGTTTAGGTAACACCAGACCTATTTCAGGGCATTGGAAATGCCAGTTGTGATGCCGCCACCGATTCGAAGTCCTAATAATGGCTTGGGGACAGTCTTTGGAAACTTCTGTAAGAGCTCTGCTAAGTTGTGTACTATTTTGAGATTTGTTTTTCAGCACACTTTACTTTAGCGGGAACTGGGTAGGTCTGGGGATTGGTTATAAAATTCAAAGTCTATAGGAAGAACCGGTTACTAATAAATAGCTTGCTTAACTAATTAATAATGTTCTTGAAACTGTATGACCCAAATAACCCTTTCAGAGTATACTTGAGAAATTTTGGCTTCTTTTTAAAAATGTAATTTATCAGCTTTATATGTCAGATTCTACTTTTAATTTTTTTTGAAGGAAAAAAGGGGTGTGGGTGGGGAAAACATAAAAGAGGCAAAATAGCCTCTGTCTAATATTGAGAAAACTGAAGTAGGCAGAATTATTTGAGGCTTAAAAACTTCAGACGCCTAATTTCATAAACAACCTGCAAACAGAACAAAAGCTGAGCAGAACAGCTTTCTCTGTCCCACAAAAATTTAGATAATTCATTAGTAAAACTAATCAAAGACCTTAAAACCCTCATATGTCTTAGTAAGTTTGGCTTAGAAAAGAACCAACATTAAATTATCTTCAACAGAAAAGTCTGTTCTAGTTTCTGTGTGAGAACATGAATGATGAAGATCTTACCTGGAGAAGTCTTTAATCCAGTCATATTGAACATGTAGATGTTGTCATCTGTGCAGTTAGCAAATAAAGTAGAGCCAGTGGAATCCAAAATCAGACTTGAGTATCCTGGAAAAAGGAAACTTTAGTTAGCATGTCCTGATGACAGTAAGTAGAAATGGGGTAAAAATGCTGAGGCCAAGAGATCATTCCACAAGAACCATAAAATTCTTCTCCAAAGTATGTACAAACCAAAAATATTCTTGTTTTTATTTTTTGAACTCCAAAAAAGATACAACCACATATTAGTTTCTCCAGTCTCTGTTGCTGAAAACTAGCTTAATATTTATTTTTATTTTATTATTTTTTTAATCCTCACCTGAGGATATGTTTTTCTTCCATTGATTTTAGAGAGAGAGGGAGGGAGGGAGAGAGAGAGAAAGAGAAACATAGATGTGAGAGAAACATCAACTGGTTTCCTCCTATACATTCCCCGACTAGGGTTCAAACCCACAACCTAGTTATGCTCCCTAACCAGGAATAAAACCCGCTGCCTTCTGGTGCACAGGATGCTGTCCTAACCACCTGAGGCACCCAGCCAGCGCTATTTTTAAATTTTAACAAAAACTTACAGTCCCCCCAAAAAGTCCTACAAAAAAGAAGTCCTATAGTCTATGAAAAGGCTTACCTAGTTTTCGAGTGCTGCTACCTGGGTACAGGAAAGACTTGGAGGCAATGGGTTCTTGTCGATAAGCAGTATAATTCTTACGTAAATCCCATACTTTAATTACTCTAAAACCAAGGTAAAGAAATAGTTATGTTGTAGTCCTTTTCCAACCCCAACCAGTTTCAACTATATTGAACATGAAATGACTTTTAATCTAACTCCTCTGGCACATGAATTAGGTACAGTGAGGGTATCTCATTGGGAAATAGATTGAACTGCCTCATACTCTTGTCTCCAATGTCAGGCTTACAATTCTGGCAGAACGGAAACAGATGTGATATGACCCAGTGATGGGTTACCTTGAGTTTACTTCAAGGGAGCGGAAAAGGAAGATGAAGGTTGGGTGCTGATAGCCATTGTTTCATTGTTTGCAGAAAAAACATTTCCTAAGCTTTTAATACTCTCTATGTAACCTTTGACAGCATAAGTAACAAGCTGTGCCCATATGGTTATATTTCTATATGGAACTCCTTAAGCTAAACATTATTTTCCTGTAAAATAAAGTATTTTTTCATTTCTTCTATTAGGGGTGTCTTAATCCTCTGTATCTAGTTTGCAGACAACTTGAAAACACATTTCAAGTGTAACGGGGCAGTATTCCTGGAAACAAAGAGAGCAAGCTCTCACAACCATTTATGAGCACAACTGATAACCTTTAAATAATGCTTCATTTGTGCCTCAGAATTTGGTCCACAGAAGACTTTTGGTGTCCAGAAAACACAATGGAAATCCTATTAAATCATCATCTTTTTAAACTATGTTTTTTTCAAGGGAAGGATGTCTTGAGAGAGATAATGAGCAAATAAAGGGACAAAGAAGGGTGCGAAAAAAAAGAGAGTCCCTATACTCAACTAGCTATATTCTAACAGAGCAACCAATCAAGAACTACCACAAAATTATCTGGAAGCCAAAAATTCAGACCAATCATGGATGGATATGAATTGAAAGTGATTAGGCCATACTATCAATCTAAAGTACTTCCAGAAATGCCAACTATATGCTCAGAATCAGATTCCTTCTTTTAGGTTATTATTAAACCTGAGAAGATGATATCCAAGATAGTAGAAATTTTACTTCTTAAAGAATAAGTGACTAAGTTATACTGCATGGACAAGCAACTTATCCTTCTATCTTCTCCATAACAGGAGAAGCCAAAACTACTTGTATATGCTAGATAATGTGCTAAGTGTGATATATGTATTATCTCAATTATTTGAGTAACAGTCCTAACTAGATCTTTTCCAGTGTGATCTGCAGGTCATCTTCTCAGCTGGGTATTCCCTATGTTGAAAGTTAAAAGAACACACATTCAATTATAATGGGACTAGGTGACTTCCCCATCACAGTTCATGAAAGAGACCTTATCAAAAGAACTGAGAAATAAAGACTTACCCATCCACAGCTCCTGCTGAGACTAATGTATTCTCATCTTGAAAGAGGACCACAGTAACACTCTGCTGGAAATCCTAACACAAGGAGGAAAAAGAAAGTGAATAAATCCTACTTTGGATATATCAATCTTCACCATGAAGAGACCAAGATGCTAAAATATTTTTTTTTCCTTTCCCAAACTCTGAGTTAGACTAAATCTTCCCTCTCCAATAATCCTTATCAGTGCTGATTAAGAAATAATTTTACTTAGGAAATAACCTAAACATCATTAAGTTATAGTATACAGTGTTAACACTTTGACATACTAAAAAAAAAAAAATATTGGTTATTAAAAGATTTAACTTGTTTAAACCTGCTGGCTCTAAGAATCAGACATATTAATAAACTGCATATCCTTAGGAAACTCATTTAACTTTCCTGTGCCTGTTTCATCTATAAAATGTCACCACCTTTGTAGATTAACAGAGTGTCTAAAGAATTAGGAATGAAAGATGATTACAGGGGGCTTATGGAAAAGATGACGGCATAGATAAACACAGCTCGCTTCCTCACACAACCACATCAAAATTACAATTAAATCGTAGAATAGTCATCACTCAAAACTGTCAGAAATTGAGTGAATGGAAGTCTGACAACTACAGAATTAAAGAAACCATACCTATCCAGACTGGTAGAAGTGGAGGCATGGAATGGGCTGGTCCTACACCCATGAATAAAAATGCAGGAGAAATATCTCAGGAAGGAGGAGTCCCAACCCATACCAGGCACCCAGCCCAGGGTTCCAGTGCCAGGAAGATAAATCTCCACAACTTCTGGCTGTAAAAATCAGTGGAGACTCAGTTGGAGGAAGAAACTGCTAGATTCCCACACAGTTCCTCTTTAAGAACCCACACACAGACTCACCTGCTCAGACTTACTTCTGAACTCTAGCACTGGGGTAGCAGTTCAAAAAGCACCAGTGGCATACAGGGAGGAACTGAAGTGTCTGGCATCAAGGTGGGAGCTGGGGGACAGCTTTCTCCCAGGCAGAAAGACAGGCAGAGGGCATTGTCCCTTCTCTGAACCTTCCCCCAACAGAGCTGCAGAGCCAGCAGGTGGGCGCCGTATCTGAGACTCCATCAATCTGGCTAACACTGTTTGCCTCACAAGCCTAGATTCACAGTTTGGCTTCACCTGGGAATCTCCAAGCCCAGCACAAGTATCAACCATCTCAGATTGCTTTACAGCCCAGGCTGGGTGGCCCCGGGCAAAACACAGGTTGGGGCTGACCTTGGCATGCACCACTTGGAAAATGGCAGAGCCTGTGCACCCAGTTGACAGCTACAGACCACGCCAGAGCACCACCCTGCCCCTGCACAGCTGATACTCCACGGAGGATGGAGGTTGGTGGCCAGTGGCCACAGCCAGTCCTTGCAGCTGATTGACCTGCCAACAGCAATTAAGGCATAACTACAAGAAGGTATAAGCAGTGCACATGAAGGGTGCACCTTGAGTATTCAGCTTGGGTGATAGGTGAGGCTGTGCCACTGGACCCTATAGGACACCTATTATATTAAGCCACACTACCAAGACAAGGAGTCAAGTCAGCTCTACCTAATACATAGAAACAAACACAGGAAGGCTACCAAAAGGAGGAGACAAAGAAACATGGCCCAAAATAAAAAACAGATGAAAACAGAAAAAAAAACTAAACAAAATGGAGATAAGCAATCTATCAGATGCAGAGTTCAAAACACTGGTTATAAGGATGTTTATAGGAACTTAGTGTGGGCCTCAACAGCACAAAAAAAGATCCAGTCAGAAATGAAGAATACACTAATTGAAATAAAGAACAATTTACAGGGAAACAACAGTGGAGTTAATGAAGCCAAGAATCAAATCAATGATTTGGAACATATGGAAGCAAAAAACCACCAATCAGAACAAGAAGTAGAAAAAAAGAATTGAAAAAGACAAGAATAGTGTAAGCAGCCAATGGGACAACTTCAAGCACTCCAACATTTGTATCATAGGGTGACAGAAGAGAAATGGGAAGAAATTGGAAGTCTATTTGAAAAAAATAATGAAAAAAAATCCCTAATTTGGTGAAGGAAATAGACATACAAGTATAGGAAGCACAGAGAGTCCCAAACAAGATGGATGCAAAGAGGCCCATTGCAAGGCACATCATAATTAAAATGCCAAAAGTGAAAATCTTACAAAGCAGCAAGAGAAAACCAGTTAGTTACCTACAATGGAACTTCCAGAAAAACTATCAGCTGATTTCTCAAAAGAAACTTTGCAGGCTAGAAGGGATTGGCAAGAAATATTCAAAGTCACAAAAAGCAGGGACCTACAGCCAAAATACTCTACCCAGCAGATATCATTTAGAAATGGAGGGCAGATAAAGAGCTTCTCAGACGAGAAAAAAACTAAAGGAGTTCATCATCACCAAACCATTGTTGTATGAAATACTAAAGGCACTTATTTAAGAAAAAGATCAAAACTATGAATAAAATGTCAATGAGTACATATGAACAATTGAATCTAAAAAACAAACTAAGCCAATAAGAACACAGAATCATGGATACAGAGAGCATTTTGATGGTTGCAGGATGAGAGGGGGATGTGGAGGAGTGGATGAAGAGGTGAGGGGATTAAGAAGTACAAGTAGGTAGTTACAGAATTGCCATGGGGATGTAAACTACAGTACAGAAAACAGAGTAGCCAAAGAATGTGTATGCATGGCCCATGGACATGACCAATGGTATGGGGATTGCCTGAGGGAAGTGTGCTGGGTAGAGAGGGGCAAAAGGGGAAAAACTGACACAACAATAATAGCATAATCTATAAAATATAACTAAAAAAAAAATGATTGCATGCTCTAAAAAATTTAAAGGTACACAAAGGAGATTTTACCTCCTAAATACTGTTAACAAGTTTCCCTGGCTCAGAATCTGATTAAAGATCTGAAATATTACTCATTTAACTTCATCTGGTCTCTAAAGACCTCAGTCTAACCCTGTCAGTTTCCATTCATGCGTGTCTCATTTACGGTATGCGATTTTAGGTCCTAATGTTTTAGCAACCACACCTCCCCAAAATATTAAGTTGGAACATACAGACTGGGAGTATTAGAAAAATAAACACATTAAAGTAAGAGCAATGGTGACTTATTTTTAAGGGAAAAAAGATGTTTTTTGAGTACCATTTGAACTTTGACTATCAGTTGCCAGATAAGTACTATGAGAAAACAACAGGAATTTTTTCCCAAGAGAAACTGTATTATAGTATCAGGTTGGACAAAAACTCCATTTAGTTTTTTCCATAAAATAAAAGACACATTTTTTATTTTCACCAATAACTTTATTGACTTGGATATTTTGAGTATATTGGCTATTTCCCACTATTAGCTTCTAGTGGGTAGAGAGGCCAAGGATGCTGTTAAACATCTTCCAATGCATGACAGCCCCAAAGTAAAGAATTATTTGGCCACAATGTCAGTGGTACCAAGAAACTTCACAAACCACTTTTGACACATCTGATCAGTCACAGAACCTTCTCCATACACTGCACATATCTTTTTTGTGTTTCAGTTGTGTTTTTACCTTTTCTGAAATAATAAAGTATAATATGCCAAAAGTGTTGTGTATTTTCC
Source organism: Pteronotus mesoamericanus (assembly GCF_021234165.1). Taxonomy (NCBI): domain Eukaryota; kingdom Metazoa; phylum Chordata; class Mammalia; order Chiroptera; family Mormoopidae; genus Pteronotus; species Pteronotus mesoamericanus. The sequence continues at coordinate 171,576 of NW_026555326.1, forward strand.
TCCAACTTCAATATTAAAATGGATACACAAAAATTCACCATTTTGGTAAGTTTTTTAAAAAAATGCACGCTGATAGGATAGCTTCAACAATACAATGCAACAAAGTTGTTTCAAATTAAGTTAAAGACAACTAAGCACTGCTAGAGCCATCATAAGGAAAACACAAAACAAACTTTTTGCCAACCCAAAACTTTAAATATACTTCTCCAAACTACTCCCCCTCTCTTAGTGAATCACATTATGCTACAGATAGTGCACGCATGAGACCCCTAAGGATGAGGCTCATGAAGCTGAATTTTTAACATGTCCCCCAGCTTCCTCTGTTGCACGTTAGGTATTAAACACCACTCCTGTAGGTGTTGAATTAAAAGTAAGCAACAAACCCACTCATATTAGAGGAAATGAAGATTCTATCCTGCTGTTGAGATCTGCACACATGTATATAGTTATAAAACCTTACCACAGAAGGGGCAAGTCCTTTTGAATTCTGTTTCTTCTTAGGTTTTGAAGGGGTTTGCTTGTCTAAGGTGTTGTGAGCACCACTGATTTGATTCACTTGCCTATAAAATCCATCTGAAAGATATTCCAAGGAAATTTAGTTTTCAGAACTTTATTCCTATGCTAAATGTAACATTTATATAAATAAAATCTCTTTATTAGTGAAATTAGAAAACAACAGTGTTACCACACTATATCTTTTATGGTGAGATTATAATGCATAAAAAAGAAATAAGCACACAGATGTTTATAGCAGCTTTATTCATAATTGCCCAAACTTGGAAATAACCAAGACATCCTTTAGTAGGTAAATGTATGAATAAACTGGTACATCCAGATAATGACATATATTCAGTGCTACAAAGAAGTGAGCTACCTAGACATAAAAAGTCATGGAAGAACCTTAAAAGCATATTACTAAGTAAGAAAAGCCAATCTGAAAAGACTGCATACTGTCATTATATGACTTTCTGGGAAAGGTAAAACCATGGAGACAATATAAAAATCAGTGGTTGCCAGGGATTAGGGAGAGGACGGGATTAATAGGTGGTGCACAGGGTATTTTTAGAGCAGTGAAACTATCCTGTATGATACTACAATGTAATAGCAGGTACATATCGTTATTTACTTGTTGAAACCAATAGAATACACAATACTAAGAGTGAAACCTAATGTAAAGTACAGATAGGCTTTGGGTGATAGTGGTGTTATCAATAGAGGTTCATCAGCTGTAGCAAATGTCCAACTCTGGTGCAAGATGTTATTAGTGGGAGAGGCTTATGAGGATGGGGTATACCAGTATAGAGAGAAGTCTCTATACTTTCTGCTCAATTTTGCTGTGTATATAAAACGGCTTTAAAAAAAGTCTTAAAAAAAAATTTTTTTTTTTTTTAAAGGAAATAAGCAGAGAGATGATCACTAGTTTCTGCTTAATGGCATCATTGGGCACAGTAAGCATATTTATATTTAATCTAATCCTTTAAAGCCAAAAAAATTATAAATTAAAAGATCATTTACCAATTAGCCTATTAATTAATAATTTCAATTCCATCAATCACTTAGGTGAACAGCATTATAGTGCAGAAGACAATACGAGGTAAATACAGAGGGCAATACTTGTAACAATCACTAAAATCATGAGAATTAGAACAGTAAGCAGAAATGAAGAATTATGAACAAGTGCCCCCTCGTGGTTAACATATGAAATGAATGAAACTTTCATTCAAAATAATCAAGTATGGGGACAGACCACAGTCATCAAAATTAAAATGAAACTAGACTACCTTTTTTGTTGCACCTGGTGTCCCAGACCATAATGTTGCCATCTCTTCCACCTGTACAGAAGACAGCTGTGGGGAAACAGTTTATCAAAAAGTTAACAGAACTAATCAATGACATATACATTTCAATTTAAGTTTCCTAGAGTATCTGTTACATGCTAGGGTCTATAACTGGAACTGGAGATTAAAAATCTAAAATATATGGCTCATCAACAAATAAGAGAAAACAAAGTGGGAAGAGAAAGTATTACAAAAAACTCAAAACACTTACATTGAACAAAAACTTTATAAAATAATCCTTGTGTAAATTTTCTTAAAACCACATAAAACACTATACATAAACACACACACAAGAATAATGATAAAACAGCAATTAAAGAAAATACATTGAGTGCTTACTAAGTGCTATACACTCTCATGCCCTATGTAAATTACCTCAATCCTTGTTGTCAACCCTATTAGGTGGGTATTACTATCCCCATTTTACAGATGAGAAAACTAAGGTACAGAGAAGATAAGTAAACTGTAAAGGTATTCTTGACAGTATGAATCCAGAATCCATACTCCAAACCTCCAAGCTGTACCGTCTCAGTATAAAATTATGGACCAGATCCATACAAAATCTGTGAAAGGGGTTTCCTCTGGGGATGAAAGGAAGGCAACGGGATTGGAGAAGAAACACAGAACTTCAATTTATCTGTGATGTTCTATTCTTTAATATTAAACCCAAACAACTCTGCTTCCTGTATGAAAGAGTGGACACTTACCAAACCAATCCACATGCATAACTTTTAAACTCTGGAAAAAAATATAAAAAATGATCTGAGGGCTCTATAGAGACTGAACAAAAACATGCAATTTTTGGAGAAGAGTCAACTGAAGCCAAATGATTGGCTTGGGGGAAGTTACTGTTCTTCTATGGTTTTATCTCGAGGGTAGCCACAGTTGCAAGCAGCTAAAATGCCAATAGAAACACCTGCTGTCTTTCAAATCAGAAAAATTAGGAAAAGGAGATGTGGGGCAACAAGTGCTGCCAGAGTGAGGGGGGAACCCTAGAGAAAGCAAGACAAAGGGAGACCCTAATTCTGTGTTTAAACTCAATGCAAGTCTCTGGCTGACCCAGAACCATCTTTGAAGGGGAAACCTGAAAGCAGCTTTCAACTAAGACTTAAATTACTGAACAGAATTGAGATCGAACCCACTGCCCTCTTGCAGGTTTTATAGTCTGCAACTTGATTCTAACTCAGTTAATTGCTTGTTAAAAACATCAATTTTTTTCTAAGCAAATAACAGAATCCAGAGTCCAACACACCATTCACAGTGCCCAGGATATAACCTAAATTATTTGACATATAAAGAATGAGGAAAATGATGGAAAAGAAATCAGTACAGGCCAATCTTGAAACAACTCAGATGCTGCTTTATCAGATAAAATTGTAAAGCAAATGTACATTAAGAAATTGACATTTACAATCAATGAAACATGAGAAATCTCAATAGAGACAGAACTTACCAAAAAAAAAAAAAAAAAAGAAATTTTAGAACAACAAAAAAACCCACAATTTCTGAAATGACAAAATTCAACAAATAGGCTTAAGAGCAGAATGAAGAGAAGAGAGGAAAAGTTAGTTAACTTGGAGACCAAGCGAAAGAAACCAGTCACAAAAAGGCTATGTATTGTATAGTTCCTTTTATATGAATGCACAGAATAGGCAAATTATGGAGGCAGAAAGTAGTTTAGATTGTGAAGGGCTAGGAGGGAGATGGAAGGTACTGCTAATGGTTTCTATCTTCTTTCTGGGAAGATGAAAATGTTCTAAACTTAGACTGGTGATGGCTGTACAACCCTACAAGTAAATCAAAAACCATTGAAATGTACAATTCAAATGAGTGAATTTTATGGTATGTTAAATTATATCTCAAATTTAAGAATATTGAAAAAATAAACAAAGCCTCACATCCACAATTCTCTCTCTAAAATCAATAAAAGCATCTTTTGGTGAGGACAATAAATAAATAAATAAATAAATAAATAAATACTATGCCATGTTTCCTCTTGAAGGTTTCAGTCTCAACAGCAACTACAATACATTAAAATAGACCTTCTTCTGAGTTTAAACAGCCCAGCAACTCAGTTCCTGAGTGTTCAATTGAATAAGTGAAACTATTCCTTTTAAAAATAATTTTTTTAAATGATAAAGGAGGTCTCTAATATTCTGAGATTAAAGTTAGATTAATCCAACTACTTCTTTGAAAGTTTCTCAGTCTATTTGTAAAAAAATTATTTAAGTGAGAAATAAATGGAGCAAAAAAGCAAAAAAATAAAAAATGAAGAGCTCATTCTGACACCCCTGCAAAGTTTTTCTCTAGCTCATATAGTAGTGTTCTGTATTATATAGTCTTCGTTCTGCATTATAATAGTAAAATAAATATAGAAAGATCAATTTTGAGTTGAAAACATACTAGGGAATAGAGCCATTTAAAGTAATTAAATTGCACGGTAAATTGTTAGGTAGAGAATTATGTTTAGTTTACAGGTTTCCCATCCCAGCCTCAAATTCTATTTCAATTTTACAAGTAGAGTCAAAGTAACTATTTTACAAGTAGAGTTAATCAGTGTCCAGAACAGGGTTTCGACTTCAAAGGACACTCAGAGTTGAACAGAGGTATTGTGGCTGTTAATAAATCTTCACATTATCAGCAAGATTAGAGAAAAAAAATTACCTGAAGATGTTTGACTTTCAGGGACAAGCTAGAGATAATGTCCATAAGAATCAGACTAAAGCCCATCTTAATTTCATGTAGGTTTTCAGTCATATTAGAACCTCAATCACCTCTGTAGGTAAAGTAGCAACTTTCAAAGTAGAAAAGGTGGAAACAATTGCAGTATCTTATGACCCTATTGTAAAAGGGGTTAAAGAGACAAAAGAGGATAGGCACAAACCTACCTTTCTCAAACTTAGAAAAGGCAACCGACTTGAGGCTGCACTGATGACCTTTGCATGTTCCAAGCAGCTCACCAGCTTTTACATCCCAAAATTTGGCTGATTGATCACCTGCTGCTGTAACCTTTAAAAAACATATTATTATAATTTAATAAAGCAACCCTTTATCAGTATCTACTCAAATTCCAATAAAATGAAAATCACTTACAAGTTTAAGTTCACCTGGAACCCAAGCCAGGTCAAAGACAGCATTCCAGTGAGCCATCCATTCTAAACAAAGAAAATGGTGAATGTGAAATGTCTAGACAATGTTCTGTGGTAGTCATAGCCAAAGAAGTTTAAAGGCCTTAAAAGCAGTATTGAAAAGATCAGTGGTCAGCACCCTATGGTCCATTGGCCAAAGAGTATTACAAAGGAAAAGGAAGATTTAAAGAACTTACATTGGATATCAAATCCCTTTCCATGAGGTGACTAGTAATATATTCTATAAAATGGAATTTTTCTGAAACATTTTCCAGTTCAAAAATCACCATTCTGCTTTCTGAAGAGAGTCTAAAGTACTTGGACATTCAAGGTTCTGCACATTTTGCCCTTCATCGCGGTCATTTTGTCCCTTTTATTACTGTTACTTTGTCCTTTATCTCTTACTGTCAAACCAAACTGGATCACTATTTCCTTATTCTATATTATTCTTTCTTATCTCTAGACTTTTGCTAATGCTGTCCCCTCCACCTGGAGTGTCCTACACCATCTCCACTGATCTAGATACCACAGTCCAATTCAAATGTCCTACCCTCTATAAAAAATTTCCTCCTCTTCTCCAGTACGTAAGATAGCTTTCTCTTTGACTTCTATAGCATTTTCTTAGTATGTTTCTATCATTAATAGTCTTTGTTTTATCTTAGTTATTTCAACAGTTGACTTACTAGTTCCAAATTGTCAGCTTCTTAAGGTCAGTAGAACTTTGTCAAAGTTCTATATGTGAAAGATAGTTGGTCAATATAAATATTTTAAAGCACTGTTTCTCCCAACCACATTAAGTGTAAAAGATTTAACCTTTTTAAAAGAAGAACTGTTTTTAATCCTAAAATGTATTTTCCTTATTTTTCAATAAAGTCATTGCCATAGTTAACATTTATTGACAGAAAACAGCCTGGTCCTTAAACAGACTTAATCAGAAGTAAATACAACTGGAAATGTAGTCAAATGATAATTTACTCAAGGGTTTACAAATTAAAAATTTTGAAACTTTAGACTTACCTTTAACACACTTCTTTCTATAGGTTTGTGATTCTGTGTTATATAATCTAACAAACCCTTCTTCATTGGCAACTGCTAGTATGTGTTTCATATTGGGAGCTAAATAAGAAATAAAGAACAGAATATATAAAGAGTAACAAAAAATTTTAAGCTGATTATAAAGACATATATGTAAATATATAACCTATATATAACATAGATTAATTGTAAGCTATTAGGTAAACACAAAGACTTTTTTAAAAGAGGGAAGATGATTCTACTCAAATGGCATCTGATATGGTAGAGAGGTAATTTAAAGTAAAAATTGCTTAAAATTTGTCATATTAACTTAGTAAACGACTCAAAACCATCAAAATTGTATCTTCAGATAACCTCTTATTTAGAGAAGCAATGAATAAAAGGGTGGTACTTAGAACAAGAGTGGTACTGACCAATGGCAAATAAAGTCATATGACATAGACCACCAGCAGGCTGAGTCTATTAGTTTAAAATTCCCTTTGCATAATATTTTACTTTTCCTGTTTTAGAATATTAACAGTGGTAACAAGTATTTTCATTACTGTTCATTTGTTCCCCAATGCATTACAGAAAGATAGATTCACTCAGATCAAAAGTGTTATCTACTGAGCAAAACACTTTTCATGATGGCTGAACCTTTGTAAACTTTTCCCTGCATCGGTTTTTATAATGCTATAATGGTCCTGTGCTTTAGAGGAAATATATAATTATGCATAGAGATTAAGAAAAGTGTACTTCATAAATCAGGAAGAACAGTTCTTAGAAAAACTCTGCTACCTATTTTACTTTTTTTTTTTAAAGGGAGACATCTGTATATTTTTCCTCTAAGTGTGAAATAGATCATTTTTGACCAAGCCTAGCTAGACATTAATTTTCTTACCAGAAGAAAAGGTGCATCCAAAAGGGGGAACTGGGACTCCTGTTTCTCCGTAAGAAGTGTGCTCATCATTAGAGTTGCACTGATAACCAGTTAGTAGGGACTGTAGAGGGTACTGTGAAGACCATCCTAAAATAAGATACAATTCCTTATAGAATTCCAATATATCATCACATTTTAGTACTTTTAACAAATGCAGAAGTAAGTATGTGTTTTAAAAGACTTTATATACTTAATATAAACCTACTCTCTTTCTATGGTCCTCTAGGATACAGTTTTTGGTATTTTACTAAGGAAGAATAAAAGAATGCTCCCAAATTCTGGTCAAGTATGTATAACCCTGGGCTTACCATCTAAATGGAGACTCGCTAGTACACTTAAGTACACTTAATATGCCTTTGTATATTAAAAAAGATTTTAACTCTTCCCCCACCATTTGGTCATGACCACAACCATTAAAACTGCCATTCTCTTCAATTAAAATTTTGATTTTAGAGTTTCTAATGCAACATTATTGTAAACTCTTAAGTTATTAGCAACGTCATATAAAATCCAAATGTCATAAAGTTAAAGGAAATAACTTATGTCAGTGTGCCTACTGTAGCCACTAACATTCACAAGTTGATAGCCCTGGCAAGTAGTAGGGTCGGAAAGTCTTTAAAGGAGGTGAAATCAAACATAAGTTGTGAAAGATAAGCGATTCATTGAATACACAAGAGACGGGAAGACATTCAAGGTGGCAGAAAATTTATTCTGCTTGGGTCAGAAACCTAATGCGTACTATGGTCTAAAAAGTAAGCCATCTTCAAAAATTAATCATTTTCATATGAGTCAAAACATTTTAATATTATAAAAAGAACACTGACTTAATAAAGTTATTGAGAACCAAATGTTTATTAAGTATAGCAGAAAATAAGCTGCAATCTATTGAGATCTGTCTAAATAATGAACAAACTCACATTTTAGGGTACTTCCTTTTTTTAAATTTTTTTTACTTTATTTTTTAATTTATAAATCATGTTTATTCTATTACAATTGTCTCTATTTTTCCCCCTTTACCTCACTCCCTCATCCCACCCCCACTCCCCACTCCCACTTTGTTGTCCATGTCCATGGGTCATTCATACATGTTCTTTGTCTAGTCCTTTCCCCTTCTTTCCACTATTGTCCTCTTTCTCCCTCCCCACTGGTCACTTTCAGTCTGCTCCATGTTTCCATGCCTGTGGTTTATTTTGTTCATTAGTTTATTTTGTTGAATAGAGTCCACTTATAGGTGAGATCATAGAGTATTTCCTTCATCAACTGGCTTACTTCATTTAGCTTAATATTCTCCAGTTTTATCCATGTTGTCACAAAAGGTAGCAGTACCACCTCTCTCTCTTTCTTAAATGCAGATCGATCTTATTTTTTAAATGTCAAAAGTTAATTATATTAAAAAATTTTAAAACCCTTATAAAGTCTCAGCAATTAAACCAACATGACACCAACACAGAAATAATCAAGTATATCAATGAAATATAATGAACATTCTAGAGACAAACGTATATATCTGTCTAACAATGTACCTTATTCATTACTGTTCAACAAATAAGGTACGTATATATCTGTCTAACAATGTACCTTATTCATTACTGTTCAACAAATAAGGTACAATATATAATTCATTACTTATTCAACAAATAAGGTACATGGATCACTATTACTTGAAATAAAACAAATATTAAGCCCTATTTCACACATTATACAAGAAATATTCAGGTGAGTTAAAAATCAATATGTAGAATCTAAGGAGCTTTCAGAGAAAAGACAAACTAATATTTTTCATGACCTGAAGTAAAATATTCAACCCCAGAGGCTATAAAGTAAATACTGACAATATGACTATATTAAACATTTAACTATATAGTAATCTACATATAAAAATAGTTAAAGGACCAGGAATAGAACAGAAAAGTATTTGCAACATATCTAAAACATGGTTAATAGGTGTTTTTTTTTTTGAAAAAAAGTTCTACAAACCTTTAATCAATAAATGGGTACAGAATACCAAAAAGTCATTGAAAGCTTTTTTTAAAAAAACAGAAATAGGCAAGAAATATACTAAAACAGGTTTAATTTCAACAAATAATAAAGGAACAATTAAAATAACATCATTGTCACGATCAGATTAACGAGTATTAAAAATATTGGTAATATCAAGTATTGGCAATTCTGAAAGGAACAGGGTATTCATAGAAACTTTTTCTTCATCTTAAAGCAGTCCCTTTAGCATATTTTGGAGTGCTGGTTTGGTGGAGGTGTAGTCTTTTAGCCTTCTTTTGTCAGGGAAACTCCTTATTTTGCCTTGCATTTTAATTGAGAGCCTTGCTGGGTAGAGCAGTCTTGGTTGCAGGCCTGTGCTTTTCATGACTTGGAATATTTCTTGCCACTCCCTACTGGCTTGCAGGGTTTCTGTTCAGAAGTCAGCTGCTAGCCGAGCCAGCCTCCCTTGTATATTACTACCTCTTTCTGCCTTGCTGCCTTTAAGATTCTCTGTTTGTCTTTGATATTTGCCATTTTAATGATGATGTGTTTTAATGATATGTGCCTCATTGTGTTCCTCTTGAATGGGACCCTCTGTGTGGGGAAGTTTTTCATCATTACTTTTTCAAACAGGTTCTCTATCCCTTCCTCATTCTCTTCTCCTTCTGGTATCCCTATTATCTGGATATTATTATATTTCAGATTGTCCTGCATTTCCCTAAATGCCTCTTCATTCTTTTTGAGTCTTTTTTTATTTTCTTGCTCTTTCTGGGAACTTTTTTCTACCTTGTCCTCCAGCTCGCTGATTCAGTCCTCAGCTTCATCTAGCCTGCTTTGGATTCCTTCTACTGTGTTCAATTCAGAAATTGTATTCTTCATTTCCTCTCATCTCTTCTTGATAGTTTCTACGTCCTTTTTCATGCTGATATAGTCTGCATTAAGTTCCTCGTAGTTTCCCTGTAGTTTTTGGTAATTCTCTCTGAGCTCACTGAGCTTCCTTAGAACCATTGTTTGGAACCCAATATCTGATAGTTTACTTGCCTCTATTTCATTTAGTTCTCTTTGTGGGGATTCCTCCTTTCCCTTCGAGTGGGGCATATTTCTTTGTCTTCCCATTATTTGTGAGACTCCTCTCTGTTGCTTCTGCTTCTTAAACTGATCTGTCTTGATTTCCTGACTTTGTGGTGTGAACTTCTATGGTTGGAGACCACTGTTTTTACTTTCTGGATCTGCCTCTGATGATGTCAGCTGTTAACCCTGTCTGACCTTAGGCAGCCTGTTCAAGACTTCCAGGAATCTACTGTTTGTGGCTGTCTCCTTCAGCTGTTAATCTATTCTCTCTGCACTCAGCAGGCCACCTTAGACAGCTCAGGGCAGGGTGGAGTCCCTCCTGGGGGCAGGGTTATTGGGTCCTTTCACGCTGCTGCCATATGGGGGAGTTGTTCACACTTGGATCCCACCAGCTACTCTCAGTTTTCTCCCCAACGCCTCCGTCCCCAGTCTCTCTTCAAGTGTCACCAGACCTCTCTGTGCCCCCTTTTGCCAGGGATTTACTGTTTGTGGCTGCTGCTCTGCACTCAGCAGACAGCTTAGACAGCAAGGGGCAAGGTGGAATCCCACCTAAGGGCAGAACTATTCTGTCCTTTGACGCAGGTGCCCCTGCCGCTCAGGGGGCGTGGTCTCTGCCTGAGCAAGATGGCTGCTGCCACATGAGGTGGGAGTCAGCACTGAGATCCTGCAGGCTACTCTCTCAGTTCTCTCCCCAAAGCCTCCTTCCCCAGTCTCTCCTGAGGCATCTCTAGCCCACTCTGCCCCTGCCTTTGCCAGAGACCAGGGTAAGTGGCTGCAAATAAAACTTTTGCGTTGGCCCTTTAAACAGTTCTTTGGGTCTCCAGCCACCTGTCTCTGGCAGAGAGCAACCCTGCCACTTTTCACAGCTGTCCGTTTTCTGTGTACTTTTTGGGCTCTGGTGCTATGAGCTAGAGATCCCCACTTTTGCTTTCGACTCCACTCTTCTCGGGGGGATCCAACTGGCCGTTTCAATATCCTTCTGGTGCTGCCACCCATGGGCACCCCACTCGCCTTCTCAGGTCTGTACCGCACTCCTTACCAAGTTAGATTGAGCTAATGCCAATTCTTCTGTCTCCGAGGTGACAAGGCTCCTCTCTCACTATTGTTCAGTTGTTTGTTCCAGGTGATTTCTCCCCAATTTAGTTGTAATTCCAGGTTGGTCCTGGGAGGAGGTCTGTGTGACTTCCACTCACTCCTCCGCCATCTTGATTCCTATTCATTTTTTGAGTACTTTTGATTCTCACTTTCCATCAAACAAGCAAGTAAATAAACAAACAGACACAATTCCCAGTCAGGGCACAAGCCTAGATTGTGGAACAGGCAGCCAATTGATGTTTCTCTTGCACATTCATGTTTCTCTCCCTCGCTTGCTTTCTCCCATCCCCCTTCTCTAAAAATAAATAAAATATTTGAAGAAGTTAAAAACTAAAACAAAGCCTCTGTTCTAGAGTTACATAAATGTACACTTGTGGTTTGGGATTTTTAAAAAAATATAATGACTGCAACCCATAAATTCAAAAGAACTGAGTCTTGAACAATTTAGGTGGAATTAATGATGATACGTATGTTAGAGAAACCTAATTCTTTACAATTAAACAGTGATCCTCTCACCTCTGCCTTATCACCTATAGACTAATATCCAAACACTAACAAATGGACTCACATGACTTAGTAACTAGTTAGTCCCCTCCATTTCTGTACTCCCCACAACACACATTTCTTGGACCAGCCCCTTAAACTACTTTTGGATTCTTATTGTGCTTTGCTGTTTCCAACATGAACTTGTAATGCTTTCCCTCACAACACTCATTATATATATTCAATATATAATTTAAAATTACATGCAGATTTTTCAAGGAGTACCTGAGGACATGAGTTTTCAGAGAATCAAGTTTGTGATATTCAAATTCCATCTATATGCATTTTTAACACTGATTTGTCTGAAAAAGTTGAGTTTTTTTCTCATCTCCCTTCATCACCGCCTTTCTTCTGCTCTCAAAAGAAAGGCATTTCCATGCCCCAGTCTTACACTTTGCGTTGACACAAAGTATAAAAACTACTGTGACCCCAAATTAAAGACAACTGAATATTTCCTTTAATAATTAGGCACAAAACACCCATATCCATCGTTTGAAAAGATATACTTCCAATAAAATTTTACTTTTTGCTAAGTAATTATTGACATTAATAATATATATTATTTTGATTAACTGCATACTAATAACTTCAATAATTCAATCCAGAAAAACTTTTAACACTTAGAGCCTTAGGATTAGATAATATCAATTAAAATTTTTTACACAGGAGTACAATAGGGTTATTAATCAACTTTTCAAGTTTTAAAACCAAATTACATTAAGCAACTATGCAGAATATGTAACAGTTAAAATAATTAGTTCATATTTTTAAAAAATGACTGATGTGGTTATCAAATCACTATAGCATTTACAGTACTAGATGCATTTTAAGAAAGTAATGCAGTATTTTTATTTTAAAATGTCAATATTCACAATATGGCCAGAAATTAAACCTTCATATTTGTTTAAACGTATGATAAAATTTTTAGATCCCAAAGATTCTTCTTTGTAAAAATACAAAGAAGAACAATCAGATTTCCACCCTAGAAAGATCATTGGCAGCAATGTGGAGAATAAACCTGAGAAAGGGGAACTAAGAGGCCACTTGAGAAACTTGTTACAGTCCAGACCAGGAGATCATCAGGGCCCAACCCTAAGGAAATGTAATGGTAGGCAAGGAAGAGATCTAAGATATGGTGAAGTGGCAAAATCAGTAGGGAAAGAGAGGACAGAGTTAAGAGATTTTAAGAAAACTTTCAGTATGTATATCTTGAGGAAAATTTCCCATTTTCCACCTTCTTAGACCACACACAAGAATAAGCTAAAAATGGATTTAAGACTTAAATATCACACTCTATAAAACCATAAAAATCCCAGAAGAAAACATAGGCAGTAAAATCTTGGACATTGCTCATAGCATTATTTTATCTGCTACATCTCCTCAGACAAGGGAAACAAACAAACAAAAAATAAACAAATGGGACCACATCAAACTAAAAAGTTCTTGCACAGCAAAGGAGACTATCAACAAAACAAAAAGATAGCCCACATAATGGGAGAACATATTTGCCCATACCTCTGATAAAGGGTTAATGTCCAAAATTTATAAAGAACTTAACAAAACTCAACACCAAAAACACCAATCCAATTAAAAAATGGGCAAAGGGCCTGAACAGACACTTCTCCAAAGAGGGCATACAGATGGCCAATAAACATATGAAAAGATGCTCAACATAATTATCAGAATATGCAAATTAAACCCACAATGAGATATCACCTCATACCTGTCAGAAGGGCTATCATCAATAAATCAACAAACAACAAGTGCTGGCCAGGATGTGGAGAAAGGGGAACCTTTTTGCACTGTTGATGGGAATGTGCATTGGTGCAACCACTATGGAAAGCAGTATGGAGATACCTCAAAAAATTAAAAATGGATCTGTCTTTTGATCCAGCAATTTCACTTCTGGGAATATATCCAAAGAAACCCAAAACACTAATTCAAAATAATATAAGCACCCCTATGTTCATGGCAGCATTATTTACAATCACCAAGATAATGGACGCAGCCCAAGTGTCCATTAGTAGGGGAGTGGATAAAGCAACTATGAGAATATTTACACAATGGAATACTACTCTGCGGCAAAAAGCAGAAAATTTTACCCTTTGTGACAGCATGAATGGACCTGGAGAATATTATTCTAAGTCAAACAAGCCAGTCAGAGAAAGACAAATACCTTATGATTTCAATCATACGTGGAATCCAACGAACAAACTGAACTAACAATCAAAACAGACAGACTCATAGAGAGCAGGAAGACAGCTCTGAGGGGTAGGGTTAGAGGGTGGAGGGACTGAGCAAAAAGGAAAAAGGACTCATGGACATGGACAACAGTGTGGTGATTGTGGGGCCTGGGAGAGGGTAAAACAAGATTTTAAGAATACTTTCTGGATGTGTATCTTGAAAATGGGAAAATTCTGATTTAACTCTTAGGTTTCTGGCTGGGAAGACTAAGTTTAAAATAATGGAATCACAGCCAAAATTAGGTAATAGAGCAAGTTTGGGGGAAAAGGGAATTCAGTTCTGGTATTTCAGTTTGAGGTGCCTGTGGGACTGACCATCTATCTAGGTTAAGATACTCATACAGGACTGGATGTAAAAGTCTAGACAAGGAAGGTTGCAAGTGGTAGTGGAGGAAGCCCTGAGTAAGACTATGACCATCAATGGGAGTACATGGAATGAGAAAAGGGGCCTTGGAGGGAACACCAACATGGAAGGGGAAAGGAGAGGACGGTCCTGTAATGTTCAGTGCGCAATACAGAAGAATGAATGAATTTCAGAGTCTTTAACATATAAAGATGGAGAACACATGATTGGACGGATAGATTGGAGGATTAGAAGAAAATGTGTTAGAAAATCAAGGCTAAATAGCTTGCCCCAGGTCACACGGGTAGTAAGGAGTGGAGCTGTATTTAAAACTCAGGCATTTTATCTCCAAAACCACAGCTCTTAACCACTGCATTGTATTGCTACCCAGGACACAGAGAATAGAGAAGTTACTCAAGGAAGGTCCCAGGGGAGACAGAAAGAGAGGATATTTAAGGCATGATTTAAAAGATTATCTAAGAGGAAAGTAGGTAAGGATGTTATAAAGTTTTAGAATGGGGGCAGGAAGTTGAGGGACTACTCAGTCTCAATATCCTTTTCCTAGATCAACGATTTTCAACTTTTTCATCTCATGGTACACATAAACCAATTACTAAAATTCTGCAGCACACCCCAAATATGTTTTTTGCTGATCTGACAAAAAATAGATATAATTTTGATTCATTCACACCGGATGGCTATTGTTGTGTTGGCTGCTGTCATTTCCTTATTTGACAATCTAAGGGAAAAGAGGTCAGTGCCCTTGACTAAATAGTCAGGTATTGCATATTTTAAAAATTCTTGTGGCACACCGGTTGAAACTTGCTGTCCTAGACCTACTTCTTAAATATAAAAAGTTCCCTTCTCAGATTCCCTTTTTGTTTTCCACCTGGCTTTAAGGAGAAGGAAGACCTATCCATCTTTAAATAAATAAAACTGCATTCTATCCAGGCTTAGTCTGTGTAGTTACTCCCTTATCAGAAAGTTTCAGGTCAATGACACCCAAACCTAAGCTCAAAATTCCTTATTGTCAATGTTTAACTTAAGGAACCTCAAGAACTGTAGAGAATAAGTAGGATTTTTACATACTAATATGGAAATGTTCCCAAACGACACCGTTAAAGTGAATAACAAAACATTTTTATATCATTTCTGTAAATAACAATACCACCACCTCTGGCATTGAAAAACATTTGAAAAAATATACTTCGACCTATTTAACAGTGGTCATCTCTGGGGGGTGTGATTATGGACACTTTTCACTCTACAATTTCATATTTTTGTGTATATTAAGTAATCAGAGGGGAAAAATCATTTTGACCATGCTGGAAGCAGATGTTCTGTCTCCTCTGCATGACTGAGTTCGTTAACTGCGGGTTAGATTCACTGGTGTCAAATAGAGTGGGGCTCACTAAGATTTTACAAGTTAATATATAAATACGAATCTCCTCGATCTCACATAACTGTCGAGAGAACCACACTAGCACACAAATGCACGCGTTTTCTAGTTAAAGTGTAATTCATAAGCCGTAAAGGAAGCCATTTAAGTCCATTTCCTTTCCTCCGCCAGCCTACATTACAGTTTTAGAAATCCAGACTACGATTAAAAGTGTCCCGAGGGCATGAAAGTTCAGTTTTCTTTAGTCGTCTTTGCTAACACGAAATCACTCTGGCCGTAAGAGAACTTGGGGGCTGGGAAACGACTGGAGTCGGCCTTGGTCCGAGGTGTGGTTTCGGGGGAGGCGAATCCCGCCAGCAACAAGCAGCGGTTAGGGCCGTTACTCACCATTTCTCGGGACGCCAAACTGGGGCTGTCGGAGAACCGAATTGAAGAGCATCTGGGCCAGGGGAAAAGGCTCAACTGAGGGAAAATGTCGTAGGAATGTCACCAGGTTCAGCAGAAGTCGTGGCTTGCGTCCTTCTCAAGAGGACTAGTTATAGCCTCCAACTCCCGCCACTGTAAGCCCCGGCCACCAAACTCCCCGCCAAACTGACGTCACGCCCTCTGATTGGCTCCTACCGTCACTTCCCCCTCCAATCCCCGCCTCCTTTTCTCCCAGCCGCGGGAACCTGAGTTCAAGAGATCACTGAGCGCCTGCGCAGGGGGCCGTAGAAGAGCTAGCGAACGGCGGGGTGACCAGGACGCATGCGTAACACGGCTTGACAGAGCGCGGAGGAAAAATCCGCGAGGTGGTGGAAGAAGATGGCGGTGTTGGGATAGAGTTTGCAATCTTTCTGAATAGGCTAGCCGAGTAACTTATTCGGGTCATGGCGTCAAACTCAACTAAATCTTTCCTGGCAGATGCCGGCTATGGCGAACAGGAGCTGGATGCTAACTCTGCCCTTATGGAATTAGACAAAGGTACTGGAAAGAGCGGGCTGAGTGGCTGTCGGGGGAAGTGGCGCCACCAGGCGGAGGTAGCCTCGGGAAGGCGGGGAAGGCGCATGCGCACAGCTTCCCTTGCCGGGCGCTTGTGCGTTTGGTGAGTCTGGGAGATTGCAGGGAAATTGCCGCGTCTCTGGATTGGCCTTGGACTAGTCAAACAAGAAGCGCGGTCTGATGATAGTCCCGCCCCGACCACTTAGGGGCACAGGATCTCGGTTTTCCGAGCAGTTTTTAAAAATGCTTCATTGAAATTGTGAAATTATTTTTCAGAACGCTCAATTGAGACCAGGTTTTCACCAAGAGAGGTGAATAATAACCTTGCACCGACTTTATAAGGATTTATTTGAGTTCTGTAACTCTGTTAGTTGCCGGGTACTAGACAGGTTAAGTACAGCCGAGAGCACACGAAAACCATCCCCTGTCCATTTTCTGCAGAGAATTACACTAGTTCTGTTTCCTTATAGGGGCGAGGAATGAGCAGTTGGTGTAGTAGAAGTTGGGGCGAGCTTTGGAGTTAGGTTGAGTTGAATTCCAGTTTCACTAATTTTATAATCACGGACAAGTCACCTAACGGGGTTTTTTCGTCTGCAAAGTGGGCACAGTATCATTGAGCTGGCAAGATTGTTGTAAATATGAATATGGAGACAAGACCTGATACTTGTCAGTACAGAACTCAGGTATTAAAATGAAATCTTTGTTTCTGTGTACTTCAACGATTTTTATTGAATGGGGAAGACATTTTGTCACCTGCTATACAGTAAATTCTTGATTAACTGTAGCAAATGGACAGTGTATTGAGAACTGGACTAAGGGTTAGAAGGATCTAATTTAAGTCCACTTTGAGCCATTTCACATCTCTAACTTGGACACCCTATTAAACTTTTGGGGGCCTTGCTTTGTTTTGTTTGATTCTTTTTTAACCTGTGAACATTTCTAGTGGGTTGGTCTAGATAAGGGTTTCTCAGACTTTTAAAAAAGCCTTTAACTCCTTTTGATCAAAAAAATCACAACACTCCAATTTGACATTCCTTTGATTGAGTCACAGGATCTTTAGTGCATCCTCATCAGTCAATATAAGCCTTGCTTTTTCTTGCCAAAGCTATAGGGCTTTTACCCTCTGAAGTAAAAATGATAACATTAAATGTGTTTTTTAAACACTACATAATCTTTTCCTCACCATTCTGGTAATTCCTTGCTTATTCCCTTCTGAGAGTTGCAGGCCCAGATATATAACATTCTTTACCAGTTCTAAAGACAAATATTTAATCCTCCCAGCAGTGTCCTGGGTATTTTACAGATGTCTCAGGCTCAGAAAGATAATTTGAAAAGACAAGAACAAAACTTGTTCTTTTTCACCTCCCATGCTATACCTTTTAAAACTGTTAAGAAATTAGATTCTGCAAATAGCTGATTACTAGAGAGTTTTAAATCTGAGTCATTTCATCCTTTACCTTTTAAGGTATTTCTGTTTTGTGAGCCAAAGGTCATAGGGTCAGAATGCTGTAAGTTCTACTTTTGAGAGAGGCCTCTGTAGTCAAGTTTGTATCAGGTGACCAATTTCATGCCGGAAATTATTGATTCAGTGTATTAGCAGTGGTCTTTGTAGTGGATATTAGTCATGCTGGTGGTCACATCTTACCATCTCTTGAACACTCTTCCTATGCTTGAGGAATGTTCCACATCATGAGAACTGTCTCACCAAAACAGAAGCAAAAACTCACTTTTCCTAGTTTCCCTTTCAAGAACACAGAATGTGAACCAGGCTCTGCCAGTCAGACAGACCTCCTCCAGATTCTGTGATTTAGGAGTTTAGAAGTAAGGAGTAAGAAGGCAGAGTTGAGGAGGACACTTGCAGCTCCCTGTACTGGCAGTGGCTGCAATGTACCTAGTATATAGTAGCAGCAGCAATGGCACAACGTTCCTAGATGACAGCACAGCTCATTGTAACATCTGGTGTTTCCTAGCAACTTCAGTTTCCTCATCTAATCAGTTTGGCAGTGTGGTCTTCGGTGTTCTTAGAAGGTAGCCTTGAAAATGTTTAGTAACCTTTTAATAAACTCATTTCCTGCCTAATCAGGCAGCGTTAGCTTCTGTTGCTTGTAGCTAAGAGCTCTGGCTGATAAGTACCTGGAAATGTGTGCTGTTTTGCAAATTTGGTTAAGGTACATCACAAACCCCAAGTTTACAGTAACTTATGTTATTCTTCCTCAGTTCCCTGGAATTTGTAATTCCTTGGAATTATACCACTCTGAAATCACTAATTCAAATATTCCAATCTTTAATCTTAAACTCTTATCTTTCTACTAGGTATGCTTCTTAGCATAACAGTTAGAACCGTAGGCTCCAGAGCCTGATTGCCAGAGCTGGAATCCCATCTCTTGTTTCTTAGGCAAGTTGCTTGACTTCCTTTTGTCTCTATCCTCATCTTTAAAATGACGATAATAGTGCCTAACTTATATGATTATAAAGTGAGGCTGTAATGTGTATAAAGTACTTTGTAGAGTGTCTGGCACAGTATAAGGACTTAATATGCATCATCATTATGTTAATGCTATTTTGACCATTGTTTATTTTCATTCAACTTCTATACACTCATTTCTGTGCTTTCCCTTACCAAGCAGTCCCTTTCTTTTTTCACTTCTTTATCCAGCTTAAAATTTCATGGTTCCTCGTTTCATTAAGTTCATTTACATTCTTACCAGTACTTTAAATTCTCATCCAAAGTTCTATTCTAGTCATATGTGCCCAAAGGCAGCCAAAAATTGGTAGAGAAACCCACAAACAGGGTGTGTGGCTATTCTCAGAAATGATACAAACCCCTATTTGCCTTTAAAACAGACCTGCAATACTATGGTGTTTCTTTAATCAAAACTCTCCCTTCTTTATTGACATTTCAGATCTTTAAATTTTTTGACAGAAAGCCAGAAATCCTGAATGTTACGTGAAATCTCATTTTTAATTCTGATGTTGAATTCAAAATCTTTAAAAACATGTCTATCAGATAAAGTTATTCTGAGGACTAGATTCAGCAACCTACTCTTTTCCTAATCTACTATAATCAATATAGGCAGAACCAGTCAAGTAAGACACAAGTGACAGAAGATACCTTGAGGATATAAGTGCCTGCCCTCTGAACACAGCTAAACAGAAGCGTGGGCCCCTGCCTCAGAGCTTTGGTGGGTTTGGAGTATAACCCTAGCATAGGTATTTTTGAAAAGATTCACAAATTTTTCTGATGCAGAACCAGAGCTGAAAACCCCTACTCTACAAAACATTCTGCATGCTTTGGATGCTAAATAAGTTTAGAAGATGTGTTTTACTGCTGCCAAGCAAATTTTGGATGAACATGCAGCTTACAAACAACCTGTTTTAATTCTCCATAGTCTGCCTGCATGTTGCAGCTGAATTAAGCACTGTTTAACACCGGGCACTGAAATGGAAGAGAGCTGTGTTTGGTGGGAAAATAAGAAGTAAAATGTCGAAACAGCAATCCCATGCCTCCACCTCAATCTTTGGCTTTGTAGTGGCATTCTCACAATCATTGGATCAGGGCATTCTTCCTCAGGTTGATTGTAATTAACAATGTAAATAAAACAAATAACCCCTTAGACCAACATCCAGTTGTTTTGTGTACCTATTTTCAGGTGCTTGGTTTATCATGGAGTCGAAATTGGTCTATAGAAAGTAAGATGGGTACCATCCTGCTCCAGCCTAATATTGCTAAATAATAGGCTTTAATGCATTTCCATCTTCTCTCGCACTCTGGTTTCTGTCCCTCAGAGCCCGCCTAACTTGTCATTTCCTCTCTTGCAAGGCTCTTCAGAAATAAGCAAGAAATTTACTATTTAGCTTATTTACTTTGATGGCCCAATTAGAGGAACGTGGGTTTACTCCATCTTCAAGAAACAGGATTTGGAAATACTAATGAAATCAAAACATTTCTCTGTCCATATTCAACACTACCTTTGGTACATTTTTAATCAGCATGTTTAAACAAATCAATGTGGTCTGTGGTGGTTTTTCAAGGAAAGGTAACAGATCATATTCTGTTGGGAGACTCCCTCTACATGGATTGCTTCATCCTTCTTTTTTTTCATTCAAGGTTAATTTATTACAAATAAAACTTTACTCTCCTTTGCATCTAACTCAACTACGGGCAGTGAGAAGAGGAAGGGGAAAAATTCAATGACTGTGGATTTTCCCGCCCCTTTCCCCCAGCCACATACATAAGCACACATCTGTTCTTTCTCTGTTCCTCCCACTTCATCCTTAGATGTGCCTTTTTTCGTCTCCCCTTCCCCGTGTCCTTCACTACTCTAGCTCTCTGTCCCTTGACACCCATTTTTAAGTTAGGTCTTTAGAAAAGCCTTTAAGGCTGCATGAGCCACTGTCAGTCACTTAGAATAAGTCTATTGACACTATATATTTGGTGGGAAGAAGAACCCTAGAGCTTTAGTGGCAGTTCTTTTGTATACGTGGAGGTCAAGGAGCATAGGGAAGGAAAGGAGCAGGCAAAGAGGACTTATATTCTAAATATCTTAATTAGAAATCTGAATTAATTTTTCTGTAGAACTTTTATTATAAGTAGTTATTAGATTCTAGAGTTCTATAAGAGCTGATAGAACTATTTTTTTTTCCTATGAGGAAATACGTTCCAAGTCAGATAGCTAACATGAATGCATTTACAACATGTAATCTATTAGTGAATTATCAAAATTGCCTATGCATATTGACTTTCTGGTTGTCTTTTTTATTGAAACATAGTGACAACTAGTAAAAAGCTTTCAGATAAACATTTTGTTTAATTATTTAATGATGAGCAAAGGTTACTGAACAGTGATACTGTAAGGCACGTCTTCTTATGTAGATAAAGTCAGCATAAAATCGGAATGGTAAAATACTTACAAAGAAATATTTGAACTTGATGCTATTAATTCCACATCAAAATACTCATTCTTAATAATTTTTTTGCTTTGCCTGATGTGGCTCAGTGGGTTGGGCATTGTCCCACAAAGTGCAAGGTTGCCAGTTTGATTTCTGGCCAGGGCACATGCCTGGGTTGTGGACCAGGTCCCCAGTTGGGGGCGTGCAAGAGGCAACCGATCGATATTCCTCCCACACATCAATGGTTCTCTACCTCTTTTTCTCCCTCCCTTTCCCTCTCTCTAAAAATAAATTTTAAAAATCTTTAAAAATAATAATAATTTTAAGAATTGAACATTAACTTTTTACCTTTTAATTTTTATTGAATTTATTGGGGTGGCATTGTTTAATAAAATTATATAGGCTTCAAGTGTATAATTCTATATTACATACTTTGTATACATTTTAAATTTTATTGATTTTTAGAGAAAAAGGGAGGGGCGGGGGAGAGAGAGAAAGAAAGAGAAATATCAATTTGTTATTCCATTTATTTATGCATTTGTTGGTTGATTTTTGCATGTGCGCTGACCAGGGATTAAACCTACAACCTTGGTGTATTGGACCACGCCATAAACAACTGGGCTACCCAGTCAGGACCCACCTGCATATCGCACTGTGTGTTCAGCACCCAAAGTCAAGTTTCCCTCTGTACCCATTTATCCCACGTTTACCTTTTGCTACCACTTCCCACTCCTCATCCCCTCTGGTAATCACCATACTATTGTCTGTGTCCATGAGGTTTTGTTTTTGTTTTTTTCCCTTAATTCCTTTACCTTTTCACCCAGCCCCCTAACTCCCATCCCCTCTGACAGCTGTCAGTGTGTTCTCTCTATGAGCCTGTTCCTGTTTTGTTAGTTTATTTTGTTCATTAGATTCCATATATAAGTGAAATCATATGTTATTTATCTTTCTCTGATTGGCTTATTTCACTTCGCGTAATACTCTGCAGACCCATGCGTCCTGTCGCAAAGGTAAGATTTGGTCTTCTGTGGTTCCATATAAATTTTTGGAATATTTGTTCTAGTTCTGTGAAATATGTCATTGGTATCTTGATAGGAATTGTGTTGAATCTACTGATTGCTTCAGGTAGTATGGACATTTAATTCTTCTTATCCATGAACATGGTATGTGCTTCCATGTGTTTGTCTCTTCTTCAGTTTATTTCTTCAGTGTCTTAATTTTTTCCAATAAATTTAACCAAGGATTTTTTTACATCCTTGGTTAAATTTATTTCTAGGTTTTTGGGGGTTTTTTTATGCCATTGTAAGTGGGATTGTTTTTATTAGTTTCCCTTTCTGATAGTTCATTATTGGTTTATAAAAATGCAACTGATTTCTGGATATTTATTTATTCTGCTACTTTGCTGAATTCATTTGTCAGTTCTAGTACTTTTCTGTTGGAATCTTTAGGGTTCTCTATATGCAATATCGTGTTATCTGCAAATAATGACAGTTTTACTTCCTTTCCAGTTTAGATGCTTTTTATTTCTTCTTTTCTGATTGCTGTGGCTAGGACTTCTAGTACTATGTTGAAAAAGAGTGGTGAAAGCGGACATCCCTGTCTGTTCCAGATCTTAAAGGAAACACTTTTAATTTTTCCCTGTTGAATATGATGTTGATGTGGGCTTGTCATATATGGTCTTTACTATGTAGGTTCCCTCTGTTCCGACTTTTTGAGAGTTTTTATCCTAAATGAGTATTGGATTTTATCATATGCTTTTTCTGCATCTATTGGTATGCTCATGTGGTTTTAACCTTCATTTTGTTTATGTGGTGTATCATGTTTATTGATTTGCAGGTATTATACCAGCATTGCATCCCCAGAAATAAATCCCACTTGATCACTTAGCTACCCTATGTCTTTTCATTGGAGCATTTAAGCTATTTACATTTAAAGTGATTATCGATAGGTACATATTTAATGCCATTTTATTCTTTATAACTATGTTTTTCTGTTTTGTTTTCTTTTTCTTCTTAAAGAAGACCCTTTAACATTTCTTGTAATACTGTTTTGGTGGTATAACTTCTTTAGCTTGGTCTTTTCTGGGTAGCTCTTTATTCCCCCTTAAATTTTAAATGATAGCATTGTTGGGTAAATTAATCTAGGTTGTAGGTCCATGCTTTTCATCACTGTGAATATTTTGTGCCAATCCCTTCTAGCCTGAAATGTTTCTGTTGAAAAATCAGCTGACAGTCTTATGGGAACTCCCTTGTAGGCAACTGTCATGTTCTGTCATGTTAAGATTCTGTCTTTGTTTTTAATCTTTGCCATTTTAATTATAATATATGTTAGTGTGGAGCTCTTTGGGTTCATCTTGTTGGGACTCTCAGGCTTCCTGGACTTGTGTGTCTTTTTTTATTCACAAGGTTAAGGAAGTTTACAGTCAGTATTTCTTCAAATAGGTTCTTGATCCCTTGCTCTCTCTCTTCTCCTTCAGGTACCCCTGTGATGAGGATATTGTTGTGTTTGATGTTTCCCAAAGGTCCCTTCAACTATCCTCATTTTTAAGAACTCTGTTTCCTTTTTGCTGCTCTGATTGGGTGTCTTCTGCTACCTTTTCCAAATTGCTGATTCAGTCCTCTGCTTCATCCAACCCACTCTTTATTCCTTATAGTGTATTCTCCAATTCAGATATGTATCTTCATATCTGACTGGTTCTTTTTCATGGTTTCTGTTTCCATTTTCATGCTGTTGAAGTTCTCGTTAAGTTCTTTGAGTACCCTTATAACTGTTTTATAGAACTATATATCTGGTAAATTGCTTGTCTCCATTTCATTTAACTCTTTTTCTAGAGATTTCTCCTGTTCTTATATTGGAGCATATTTCTTTGTCTCCTGTTTTCGCTGCCTCTTTGCATTTGTTTCTATGTATTAGGCATACCTGCTGTGTGTCCTGTGGAACTTAGTGTCACAGTCTCCTTTATTACCTGAGCCGGGTACTCTAGGAATGTCCCTTGTGTGGTTTATGTGAGCCCCCTCCTGTTGTAATTGAGTCTTGATTGCTATTGGGCCACTCATGAGTAGGGTCGACCCTCACGCTGGCTGACTGTGAGGCTCAGCCCCGGCCACAGTGTATGCGCTGCTGTGCAGGTGCTGACCACGTGAAGCTGAATTTGCCTCAGCAGGATCTGGTGCCTGTCAAGATGTTCCTTTGGATATGCCACTTGTGAAGCTAATTGGATCCTGCTCTGATGTTGTCTGAGGTTGGCCACTGGGTGTGTCTGTTCTTGGGCCTCTTGGAAGGGACTCTGGTGCAGATCAATGTCAGACACTGATTGTGACTGGCCTTAGCAACCTGTTTGGAACTACCAAGTGATCCATATAGTTTGTGGCTGCTTCTGCTGGACCTTGGTTTGTGTGGGAAGGAACGAGTTACACTCCAACACCAGTTTCCACCAGCACCAAGCCTGGGTGAAGTCAGCAAAAGGCCCAAGTCACCCCAAGATCAGCTTCCACCTGCCTCTGCCTGCAGGCTGCCTATTAGGCTCAGTCACTTTCCAGTCTCTGGCAGTACTCAGTTACATGAGGTAGGTTCTCAGTGAGACTCCAGGAAGGGGTAAATGGTGTTCACCATCTTGATAGAGGTTCAAACTCAGTGCCGATACTGGGTCTGAGGCCACTCAGGAAAATTCCCGTGGTATATCACGTCTAGCTCCGCCTGCCAAGGGCCCACAGACCTTTGTGGTTGGGCAGGGTTTCAGGGCGTCATTAGGGTGAGAACAACAGAGTTTATCAGGTCCAAACAGACCAAGTATGGCTGTGGATCTCCCGTGATGGGGAGACACCAGTTAGGTTTATGGGAAAGTGGGGGGAATGGCTCTCACCCCAAAGCCATACAACTCGATCACCGACAACCCCTGAGCCTGCTCAGGTCTCCACACCCCGGTCCAGGCAGCTGACTCCTCAGCAGGGTGCGAGCTCCACAGGGTGAAGTGATGGAGAGTTGAGAGTGTGGAGCTATTGCATTCCCTCATGCCAGTGCTGTAAGGAGCGGGGTACTCCACCAAAGAAAGATGATGTCTGTGTTATGGGAGAGGTACTCGGCATGGGGATCCTTTGGCTGTCCTCCCAGCTCTCTCCCCAGAGCCACAAACCCCAGTCTTTCCTTGCATGACTCTAGTTTGCTTCACTCTGCACCGGAATCCTGGGTGAGTGGCTGTGAAGGAGATTTTGGGCATTGGCCCTTTAAGAGGGCACCCGGGTTTCTAGGAGACTCTTGTCTCTCCCTGGTGGACAGAATCCCCTCTGATTTTCACAGCTAGATGTTATGTGGGTGTTCTTCCTGGCTCTTGTTCTCTGGGCTGGGGAGTCCAGCGTGGGGTTGAGACCCCAAGTTCCTCAGGGAGAACTTTTGTAGCTGATATGTCCGCCCAGAATCTCAGCCACCACCTGTGGGAACAGGACCAGCCTTTTTTACATTTCCACCCTTCCTACCAGTCTTGATGTGGCTTCTGTAAGTCCTTGGTTGTAAGACTTCTGTTCAGCTAGTCTTCAGTTGGTTATTCAAGTTGATTGTTGTATATTTTAGTTATAATTCCAATTTGATCCTGGGAGGAGGTGAGGGTTCCTGACACCATCTGCTGCCATCTTGGATCCCCCTTTTTGATTTTTAAAATTAGATTTATTGAGGTATAATTTGTAAATAATAACATTCACCCAGTATATGTAGTCATGAAACCACTACCACAGTCAATGCAGAACATTTCTTTCACTCCAAAAACTTGCCCTGTACTCCTTTTGATTTGATCTCTTCTCTCTCGTTTCTGGGAACCAATGATCTGTTTTCTGTCCCTATAGTTTTGCCTTTTTCACAATGTCACATAAAATAGAATCATACAGTATATAGTCTTTTGGATCTTGCTTCTTTCATTTAGCATACTGGTGTTGTTGCATAAATTGGTAATTTGTTACTTTTTATTGCTGAGTAGCAATCCATTGTATTGGATATACCACATTGTGTTTATTCATTTACCAGTCGATGGACCTTTGGGTTTGCATTTGGGGGCTATCATGAATAAAGCTGCTGTGAACATTTGTGTACATGTCTTTGTATGGACATGTGTTTGAATTTCACCTGGATAAGGATTTAGAAGTAGGATTAGTGAGTGTATAGCAGGTGTTTGCTTTTATAAGAAACAGCCAGACTCTTTTCCAAAGAAGGGTGTAGTATTTCACTTCTACCAGCAGTGTATGAAAGTTACGGTTTCTCCATATTCTCATTAGCATTTGACATTGTTGGTCTTTTTATTTTTTCGTGTTCTAGCAGATATGTAGTGAGTGGTATCTTACTGTGGTTTTTAATTTGCATATTCTTGATAACTAGCAATGTTGAGTATCTGTTCATATGCTTATAGTTGACTTTCATGTTTCCCCTTTAATGAAACTTCCTTTGAAATCTAGCCCATTTAAAATAGTGGGTTGTCTTATTGAATTATAAGAATTGTAGATTAAGTCCTTTATGATAGACAATACTTGTTTTGTAAATATTTTCTTCTAGTATGTGACTCATCTTGGGGAACTCTTAACATTATCTTTTAAAGAGTTTTTAATTTTGATGGAGTTCAGTTTATTACTTTTTTATTTTATGTTTGTGCTTTCTGTGTTTTCTCCAAGAATTCTTTGTCAAACCCAAGCATATAAAGATTTATCCTGTGTTTTCTTCTATGCTGAGCATAATTTTAGCTCTCACATTTAGGTTTATGGTTCTTTTTGGGTTAATTTTTGTATATGGTAGAAGTTTAGAATTAAGGTTCTTTTGCTTATGGCTATCCAGTTGTTCCAGAACCATTTGTTAAAAAAGATTATCCTTTGCACAATCATTGAATTATCCTGGCACTTTTGTTAGATTGTCAGTTTGGGACCTTTCTTTTTCCCTAACATAAGCCTTTGCCAACTGATCATCATTGGTGCCAGTGCAGTACCAGCAGAATCTCCAGTTTGGAGTATGGTGAAGAAGGAAACTTCATTCAGTGCACACAGCTCAGTAGTGATAAAGCACAGCTGTGGAACAGCTCAGTAATGTTACAGCTCAATTATGGGACAACATGGCTGTGAGGCAGCCTTAGGGCGCCTTGGCAAGGTGGCCCTCCAGTTTCTCTCTGTTGGGGATGGGGTGATTGCATTTTTAGTCTTGGATGGAAAAGGAAAGTGTGTTCTCAAGCCAGAGGAGAGCTGACTTGTACACGGAGAAGTACCCAACCCTGGTTCCTGATTGGTTTGTTCTCGCGCAGATGAGGACTCCAAATCCTGACAGTTTGATTGGTCCAAAAAGCACTTTCCTAATTGGTCAAAGTGGGACTGCTCTGTTTGGTTGGTGAAGATACTAATGGGGATATAGTCACACAGCTTTGATTGGGTGGGGAAAGTCTCAGTCCTATTGGTTAAAATATGATTCCAGGACCTCCTTTATAAGTGTTAGCTCAGAGAGCAAGAACACAAAGCAAACAGGCAGTTCAGTGCAGGTCTCTCCCTGAAGTGTGGCCTGTGTGAGAGGCTTTTGTTTAGCAACAGCTACCAGACTCTGTTTCTGAATTGGAGCCCACTTCGTCACAAGGAGACCTTCTTGGTAGATATCTTTTTTCTTGGGGTCAACACATTTAATGTTCTTGAAGCACTACTTTATATCCCATAGATTGTACTTTTATTTTAATTTAGTTCAAGGTATTTTCCTTCTGATCATCTCTTTGACTCATGGGTTATTTAGAAATGTGTTGTTTAATTTCAAATTTTCAGGTATTTCTCTTATTGATTCCTGATTTAATTTTTATGATCACAGATCAAACATGGCATGATTTTAGTCTTTTAAATTTTTTAAGAAGGTTTTAGGAAGGGAGGGAGAAAGAGAGGGAGAGAAACATCAGTGTGCGAGAGAAACATCGATCAGCTGCCTCTCAAATGTGCCCTGACCTGGGACAGCACCCTAACCTAGGCATGTACCCTGACTGGGAATCAAACCTGTGACCTTTCAGTTTGCAGAACAGTGCTCCAACCAACTGAGCCACACTGTCCAGAGCCTTTTCCATTATTCTTTATCTACAAGTGACAATATACCGAATTATTATTTTATATACCATTTTTTTAAAAGTAATGAGTTACAGTTGTACTTTACCTAATTGTTAAGAATTATTATTTTACTGCATATATAACTTGACTGGATAATAACTGTGTAAGTATTTGCTATTTTTGCCTTATTGTAGCCACAAATATGTAAGCTATTCTCCTCTTTTTATTTTTCATAGGTCTAAGATCTGGCAAACTTGGTGAACAATGTGAGGCAGTTGTCCGCTTTCCTAGGCTCTTTCAAAAGTATCCATTCCCTATTCTCATCAATTCTGCATTCCTCAAGTTAGCTGATGTTTTCAGAGTTGGGTAAGTTTTTTTAAATCCTTGGTGTCCCAAAGTACTTTGTTCGTATCTTTGTTTTATACTGTGGTCTTTGACTTTTAGGTCTTCCACATGGTTGGTTACCATTTTAGTTGACATACCAGGGTAGTGTGTAATATTTTTTTGTGGAAGGCTTAATAGCGTTTTAAGCAAAATTCAAGAGTGTAAATTAGAGAGTACTTATTTCTTTGGGTAACAGGGTAAATCAAATTAAGACAACCTCAATATATTACTATACATTTGGGAAATATCTGTGGCTTTGTACTGAATGTTTGAAGAAGTTTGTAATTTTATAGCTTATTTTATAACATGAGATTACATGTTACTGTGAAGTGCCTGAAACGTGTAAGCACTGAATAAAATACCCATTTCTTTTTTTTTCCCCCTACCAACTCCCTCCCATTTCTTCCTACCATTTCTAAGCACTCATGTGATCATACACACACCAAATCAGACTTGAAGGAGAAAAGATGTGGTAGAATTAGCTCGAGAGAGGAGGGAGACCATCTGACCTCCTGGCCTTGGTTATGATATGATGAGATTCAGCTCTGCTCCTGGGCCCCTTGTGTCACTGCCATTTTGGCATCTTGCAGCAGGGCTGACTGCAGTCATTGCTGACTGCTTTTGCTTGGTACCCACCTGAAATACTTCAGACTTTAACTCTTAATGATGAGACAAATAAGATCGAAAAACATCTACCTGTTGCTATAACTTAATATTAATAGTATCATTTTGATTCCTAATTGAATATTACTTTCCTAAAATGGTCTAATTTATTCTATTCCTGGTTTTTTGTAGAAACAATTTCCTGAGGCTCTGTGTTCTTAAAGTTACTCAACAAAGTGAGAAGCATTTGGAGAAGATTCTAAATGTGGATGAATTTGTGAAGAGAATTTTCTCCGTGATTCATAGTAATGATCCTGTAGCAAGAGCCATCACACTCCGGTATATTGCGTTGCTATTATGATTCACCACAAGATGTTTGAGTTATAATTATGTAGCCAAAAAAGGCAATATATTTATTTTTTCATTTTGAGTATTAAAAATTTATTTTTGTTTTTTCAACTAGAACTCAATGCAAAAATATTGTAACTGTCCTAACCTGTAAATTCTTCTCAGTTATCACCTACCATACTGTTTTGGTTGTACATTGTTACCTAACTTGTTTTTGAAACATTCCTTTCTGTAGGTAGATGTTCTAATCAAAGAACTAGGATCTGAATGTAGCTTAGCTTTAACTTATTTTGAACTTCCTGACCTTGTTCTTACTGTTTTGTGTCAGTTTTCTGTAGTCATCCTCAGTTACCTACTCATTTTTTTGCAATAATTTATATTATTTATATTTATATAATATTTATATTTATATATTTATCATGTTTATATTATTTATATACTATAAGTTATAATTAATAATTTATATTAGTTACCCATTGCATTGTATGCAATCATTTATATTTGAACTCCTTGGAGAATGCCAGATATAACCACTATAGTTTCTTCAGCTTTTTCTTTCTTGACATTTAAAACTTTTTTAAAAATTTTGTTAGAATGTATTTTAAAAAATTGTAAGCCTTTTATATTTAACTTGAACTATGTTTTCTTTTTAGCTGTGCTATCTGTGGAATCATGTATAATTTGGGGATTTTTTTTTGAAGTTTACATTCCTAAATTATAGGGCTCATTTCTGACTTTCCCCTTCCAGACAATACTCTCTTTAACCACGAAGTCTAGGGTGTCACTTCTCCCCAGAGTTTCTGTATTTTCACATCAGGAATCGGTTTTTCCTTTTCAGAATTAAGTGCTTTTATGATTCATACTTTAAAGATTTTTTATTTTGCACCTGTTAATTTGGACTTACTAAGTTCCAAAAAAAATAGAAGATGGTGGGAAATACTCATTGCATTAGAAGTGTAGTGCTACAAATTATTTATAATATTACCAGAAATATTTTAGAAGGTAGTGTCATACGGGATTATGCTTTTTTTTACCTTTACATATTACATAGTAACAAACTGTTAATCAATGTATGTTAATATTAGCCTAGTCTGATCTTTCCTTGTATAAAAATATTAGCTTAATAGCCATTTGTTATTTACATATTTTGAAAAATAATCCATCAAAGTTACATATTTTGTGAAATAATTCATCAAAGTAATTTCAGAACTCTCCAATTGAAGTTAAATTACATATTTTGTCCATTTTAGTATCTTGCTTATAAGAATTCTACCTGTGTCCAATCAATTATATCTCCATAAGATAATTAGGAGATGATATGTCAAGTTGGAAGCTAACTCTGGACATTGACTTTGAGGAAGGCAGTCATTGTAGGAACCTGTTTTGTTTCTTGAAATATTTTATAACCTTCTAAAATCCCTGCCTTTCTGCTGAGAAGATTTTTCAAGCTTTACTTTCTATAGTTTGTTACAAATAATAGATTTTTTCCTTTTCTGAATTTGTGATTTTATTATAAAGTAGGCTGTGTTTTTCTCAAATTCTTCTTCCTCACCCTCGCAGATTCTGATAGGAGTGCCAGGGGGCATCCTCTGCCTGGGTGTTTTTGATTTTGAGGAGGGGTTTGCAAATCGTGGTACCAACATTTATGATATGGAAAAAAGGACTAGGGAATCCTACTTTTTTACTTGCCGATGTACATAATACCAAAAATGTTAGACTCCTAATGCTTCGTTAAACTGGACTTCTTTACGCAGTACTGGAAATTGATATTTTAATGCTTTAATAATTTAAAAGATTCTTTTCTGGGTTGTGTTTGGTACCTGGGATATACTTCAAGATGATTTTTAAAAATTTTACTTGTATTAGACAATCCATGTTAATTTTTCTGACATGCTGAAGTATGAAAAAGTGGTTACAAGTTCAGTCACTGCTTGACTCCTAAGGTTGATGCTTAATTAACTGGAGGTTATGGAATTACCTACAAATCTTAGTTTTGGTAATGCAGCTTTGCCTTGCTTCTTCCTTTCCTGGCCTCAAGTTTATTGTGTTTTCATTCTTTCTCGTTTCTCTGTTTCTGTAGGATGTTGGGGAGTCTGGCATCAATAATTCCTGAGAGGAAAAATGCTCACCATAGTATTCGTCAGAGCCTGGATTCACATGATAATGTAGAAGTCGAAGCTGCTGTTTTTGCTGCTGCAAACTTTTCTGCACAATCAAAGTAAGCACAGGCCTTTCAGACATTTGGTTTCCCAAGGAGAGGTTTTGAAGGAGTAACTCAGCAATATGTATTAAATACTAAGCAATTCGGAAAAAAATGTAAATGGCAAGGTGTGTTTTCCAAGACAGTTTACGTCGCATTTGGGGAAGCAAAACTTAAATACACAGAAAAGAATAGTTAAGTACAAAAGTTGTCATTAACTGTAAATGAAATAAGAGTTTCCAGAAGGACAGGATCAGCATAGATTACAGAGCTGGGGAAGGCATTGAGAGCAGAAGCTTTGTTTACTGAAGAGCTTCCCCCAAATATGCATAGCCCTAATACAAAACTGCTGCTTTCGTACAGTCCTCAAGTTAAGCTGTTTGGCAATAGACAAAAACTGTAGTGACTTGAGTTGAAACCAATTTTAACCTGTTTGGGAAGTCATGTTCTTACAGAACAGTGTATATTAAAACATTGTCTTTGGGTGGTAAGATTGTATCTAATTTTTACTTTCTTTTTAATAAATTTCTGTGTATTCTGTCATGAGCAAGTTTTGGTTTTATAATCAAGTGAATATTAAATGTTATTTTTTAAAATAAAAAATAGCATCTCCATTAAGAACCTCCGATAAATTCGAGTAACTGAAATAATCAATATTCTTTCTTCAGCTTTTAATTATGTGCATACTCTTCAGCTGCTTTTATCACACCTTAGAAGTTCAGGATTACTCATTGGAAAAGGAGAGTAAAGAATAGAAGGGATATAACTTTTAACTTACTACTCAAAATCAGTAGGTGTGGCAGTAATTGAGGAGGTGAAATATCTGAGTTAAATAGAGTTCCTATCTATGCTTTTGAAAATTGGAAATTTTTTATTGTGAGTGTCATTGATATTGAGAGAACTTTTAAAAATTGCTTTTTTTGGATAAGGAGGTAGTACTATCTAGTGAGTAATTAGCATCTAATCAGCACTGTCAGATTAAATATGTACAGTGACTCCAAAAGTAGTTTTCTAAATGTAGTTCCTAAATGATAAGTTTGTAATTTAGTTATTCGATTTTATTAGAATCATTTTTGGTTCAGTTTTTCTCTTCTGTTATCAGAAGCTAATTTTACCAGCTCTAGAATTTTTTATCTGTTTTGAGAAATGATTAAGACAAAGTAATATAGAATCAGCCAAGTTCTTCATTTAAAGAATTGATGACCAAACATTTAAATTAACAGTTATGTAGGAGCAGATTTTGACATACCAGGCTTCAGTATACACTTGCAATTCAAAATGAGTACAATGGAAAGCCTGAAGGGCTTATCTAAATGTATCAGAGTGTGAAACTAACAAAATGTATCTCTTTGAGATTTGAGTTTGCCTCTTTCCCCAGAGAAAGATGGATGACCTGGCCTGAGATCAGATATCTCAACTAATAGTGATGGATTTTTATCTTAGTATCTCAATTTACCAAGTTTGGATCTTAAACAAATAAGAATAACTGGCCAAATAAGGCCTTGAGATTTTAATTCTATTTTCTCCCTGTCTACTACCATAACCACATCTAACTTGTTCTAAAAAAAAGTTAGGATTTTATATTTTTAAAGAACTATTCCCAGGGTCACAAATCCCGGTTGAATGCAAACCCAAATGCCTTCAGGGACCATGGGAGCCTGTCAATGGGAGAGGTGCCCTCTAGTGGTAACTGCGGTGAACTGGGTTGAGAAAATTAGCCTTACAATCTCTTTCAAGCCAACAACTCACTCTTAAGTATAAGAAAAATAATTTACAAATGAACTTTATTTTTGAATAAAATATTTTAATTTCTAAAACCAAAGCAATTTTAGATAAAATTTTAGAAAAACCATTCAAAAGTTTACTGCAAGCACACCAAAAAAGTATACTTCTTAATATGTTTCTACATAGGCACAAGGAAAACTAGGAGATTTCAGAATTATGATGCATTGAATGATAATGAGGTTACTGAGATTATTATGGATGTAGTCAAAGAGAGTAAGAGCACAATAGAATAATTGAGAACAAACCGAATTAATCTCAGAAAACACATTTAAACACTAAACCACCATAGAAAATTCTAGAAAACAAAAGAATACACAATCATGCATTCCTTTAGTTGTCAATAGATGACTGTCATCATATATCATGCAGCCTCTGGAAAACTCCATTGTTCACTTGTGAGAGAATTAATTTGAAAATGACAAATCATATCCTAATGGCAGGAAGTATTTTATTTAGACATCCATTGAACTGTAGAGGGAAAGTAGCTTACGTCCTTTTTAAAAATTTGATATACATTTTTAGAGAGAAGGGAAGGGTGAGAGAAAGAGAGAGAGAGAAGCATCAATCGGTTGCCTCTTGTACGTGGCTGGACCTGGGACCAAACCCACAACCCATGCTTGGGCCCTGGCTAAGAATTGAACCGGCAACCTTTGGTTTGCAGGACAATGCCCAACCAACTTAGCCACATCAGCCAGGACAGTAGTTTATGTCTTATATATCATTTATTGTGGATAAATAAGCCAGATTTGATCCTGTTATCTCTTACCATATTTCTTTACATATTATATTTTATCTCAGATATTCATGTTATTAATACTTGTGCAACATTCTGTGATATTTCTGTTGCCATTGAATCAAAAGCAACACCTTGCAAAGTACTTTACACATATATAGTATTACAAATACAGGGCTAACTTGAAATAATTTGGCTTTTATAGTAAGATTCTATCTGTGTTTCCTATTGTATTTTGTTGCTTATGTAATCAGCTAGTGTGTTAAAAGCTTAATTAAAAGTACATCCTAAAACATAATAGATTGAGACAGCAACATTGAATCTTTCAGGCAGTATGACTCAGTGACACGAATTGCAACAACACTCATAAATCAGAGCATCTTTCCTTGCATACCAAGTGAGAACAGTGTTGGCGTAAACCCATATGCTGGTTAGAGTTCTGGTTTCAGTTGCATTTCTAACCTTACCCATAGCACCTAACCTTTGGAATATTAGTTACAAATTGGAGTATGTATCGGCATTTCTCCTATGCTGATTGTGTTGTGTTTCTTTTAAGTCTTTAGAAAATCTTAATTATTTAGTTTTAAATTTTTTGCTGTTCTCTCTTTCCAAAGGGATTTTGCTGTAGGAATCTGTAACAAAATTAGTGAAATGATTCAAGGTATGTATGCTTTATTTAGTATTATGAAGTGACTTAATGGGATTTATATTATTAATAATAGCTGCTAACATTTATTAAGTACTATGTGCTAGTCACCATTTACTCATTTATTCATTCAAATAATACTTATTAAGCATCATCTAAATGCCAGAGCTTTTCTAGGTGCTTAGGATATAGTAGTGAACAAAACGAAATCCTTGCCCTCAAGTAACCTACATTCTAGTGGTGGAGAGAGGGGGAGTAGCAATAGACAATAACAGGACATATCAAGTGCAATGGAGAAAAAGTGAGTAAGAAGGATAGCAAATCCCTAGAGTAGATGGTAGGTAGAAGGGGGAACTTTTCTATTGTATATATGGTCATGAAGGAAGCCCTCTGATAACGTGATATTAGAGTGAGGAGTGCAGTTTTTTAGGGGAAGAACATTCTGGTTTCGGGGAGGGCAGTGCCTTGAGAAGCTCTGGGACACTCTCATCACTTGGCTAATGTCCCTTCAGTGTCTTCAGTTGCAACTAAAATCCACATTCCTTGCCGTAGTCTACAAATGCCAAGTTTCCTAATACCATCTTCCATGCTCTGTTTCATGTGTATTAACCCCATGTAAAAGGGAGCTCAGGGGCCATAGCACTGAACGGTTCCAGAGAACACCACGTCCTTTGTATTTTGCTAAATGACATCCTTTTGAATTGTGCAGTTTGGCAGGCTTGGATAGGTACTGCTATTAAGTCTGTTTTACA
Source organism: Pteronotus mesoamericanus (assembly GCF_021234165.1). Lineage (NCBI taxonomy): Eukaryota > Metazoa > Chordata > Mammalia > Chiroptera > Mormoopidae > Pteronotus > Pteronotus mesoamericanus. The sequence continues at coordinate 207,532 of NW_026555326.1, forward strand.
GAAAAGGAAATAAAATGACTAAATTGAAGACCAAGATACAGGGATTGAGTTTTATCCTGTTCCCCTTTATTCCTGTGCCTTTTTTCCTACCATCCTAAAAGGGCTTTCCTACACAAAGGGCTTTCTCTAGAAGGAAGCATCAGTTATTCATGGAGCAAGTGTTTATTGAATCCTGCTCTCTCAGACAAGATCTCAGCAAAAAAAAAAAAACAACCAACCAGATGTTATACCTTGAATTAAGATAATCCAAGGAGTGTTTAATGAAGGAACCATTTACAAACACATGGGCAGGGTAAACCGTAGCTGATAATGTGGTCTTGCACCCCTTTGGGATGCTGGGGAGGGAGTGGTCATCAGAAACCTGGAGTCATGTCAAGAGGGCCACTTTGAAAAACTGACCTTCGATGAATATGATGTGACCCAGCACAGAGGGAACCAGGGAATAAATACTCTGACTTCGTTCTTCTCCCTCCCGTCTCCTGGGGTTCCGTGCTTTGGCCAAACTCAAGTAGAAGCCAAATAGCAAGGGAGTTTGTTGATGTAAGCCAAAGTTGAAACGCTATCATATGTTCACTCTAAGAGTTATTTTACAGTGGGGAAACCAGTGATTTGCAGACTATAAGTTAGCTTTTGGCATTTATGCAGTACATTATGATTGACAATTTTTTATCTTTATCACCGCAAAGCCCTAGCTCTAGCTCTAATTTTGCTCTAATTTTGCTTAGAGCAAATTCTGCTTAGCTCTAATTTTGATAGGGAAAGATGCATTGGATTTAATCCTCATGGGATTCTAGCTGTGTGTGCGGTAAAGAAAAGCCTTGCTGCACAGAGTTCACAGAAATTCAAAACCATTCCATGCACAGTCTATTCACATCTTGCTTTTGACTTAATGTTGAAGGAAACCATTAAAATTGTAAATATCATGAGATTTTAGCCATTGAGTATGGGTGTGTGTATTCGAGATTTGTTTAGAAGGTACCCGGCCATGTACTATGAAAAACAGAGACATTTATTGAAGAAGATACAGGACACAAACATTGTACATAGGACAATGACTCCTTAGTCCCCTTCAAAGTAGGCATCTTGGGACCTCACAGTTCTGGTCCCCATTGGCTTTCCTGAATCTCATTGATGGTCTGAAATCTCTTTTATTTCAAAGCGATTTTAGTTATGGGAAAAACTAGAAGTCACTGGGCACCAAATCTGGGCTGTAGAAGGGCTGAGTCACCTGTGTGATTTGATGTTTCGCCAAAACTCTGCACAAGATATGATGCATCAGTGGGCACATTGTTGTGATAAAACCAATCACCAGTTGCCCATAGCTGCAGCCTTTTGAGTCATCCAAATATTTTCCACAGAGGAATGATCAAGCTTAATGCAAAATTTGATGCAGATTTGTTGCTCTACTCGCTCAGAGTCATTTTGAATGTGTCGACCACACAGTACACATGCACACTCAATGGCATCTACAGCCCTCCACTGACTAGTACAGTGAAGTCACCGTTGTTCACACATGTGCATTCTAGTCCACTTTCCTTGGCTGCCAGGTTACATTGACGTTACATAAACCATTTTCGTTATATCATCTTCCATCCTCTGCTTCATTTCCTGAACTTTTCACAGACAGACCTTGTATATATATATAAACGTATTTATACCTTTTTAGTATACTATGAGAAGAAATAGGCAGCAAAATGACTTTGCTTTCCACTGTGCCTTTTAAAGGCATTTCCTACTATTGAATATAGTTGTATAGTCATTGAAAATTAATGTTAAGATAAATACTTTTGGAAAAAACTATTGTACTGATTGATTAGCTTTAATATAATTATGTTTAATGTTATAAACATATTACTATACTAGTTGTTTTTAAATGGTTATTGTGCTAATTGAGTTAGACCTTTTACATGTGAGCTGTTATCAAGGATGATGATCACGAATCTCAAGAATTCTTTTTGTATCTAGGCTTAGCCACACCCGTAGACCTGAAGCTAAAGTTGATCCCAATCCTACAGCACATGCACCATGATGCAATCCTGGCTTCCAGCGCTCGTCAGCTTTTACAGCAGCTAGTCACAGCCTATCCTTCCACCAAAATGGTGATTGTTTCTTTACACACTTTTACTCTGCTTGCAGCTTCATCTTTGGTGGATACACCTAAGCAGGTAATTTCAGTTTTCTTTAAACTGCCCTTTCTTCCCTAATCTTGTATATTAAGAATATGATAAAAAAATAAGTAACTCATACATTTTGATAATATTAAGATACCCTTTCTCTGATAAAGATCTGTTTAATTTTCTTTTGCTTGTTTTTGCCTTCTCTGTATTCACAATGCTGACTTTTGGGACCTCTTGAGGAAATGAGGTAGAGGCAGGTACATGGCAGAGCATGGAGCCTAAAGAAAGAAAGGATTGAGTCTTAAAGGCCAGGTCTGTGCTGGAACCTTATGAGTTAAACGATAGTGTCATTTAATACACCAAGAGAACGAGGCCTAAACATGGCAGCCATGGCAGCCGTGATAAATGACAGGGCTGCGATTGGAAATGAGTCCTGTCTGAAGTCTAAAAATTTCACTAAACAACATTGCATCCCTAATGATAATTTCAGTAACAATATTGTTAACTGTGTGGCTTATCTCCCTTATAGATTCAGCTGCTCTTGCAGTATTTGAAGAATGACCCCAGGAAAGCAGTAAAGAGACTTGCTATTCAAGATCTGAAATTACTTGCAAATAAAACACCACATACTTGGAGTAGGGAAAACATTCAGGTATGTAGAACCTTGAACATTAATTTATATAGGAAAATAATATAACATTGTAATAAATTTTTTCCTTAAATTTTTATATCATCTTTGTCATCTTCTAAGTGTATGAATATGAAAAATTTCTAAGAGAATTGTTGAATTTACAGCAAAAGTTTTAAGTGGCAAAATAAATGCATGAAACTTCTATCATTTAAAGTTTCTTTTTGTGATTGAGACTCACCTGTCAGTTTCTTGCTAATTTTCCCATAAACAGTACTATAAGGCTAATTAAGAAGGCCAATTAAATTGTTTATTTTATTCCTGTCTCCTTTAGTCAGGAATTATTCTTAAGGAGAATAATTATTCTTAAGGAGAATAATTTTGGTGCTGCTATGATTTATTAGGGAGAAGATGCTAGATGGGAAATTTGGCAAAGTATGTATATCCTTTTCACAGACAGCAAAAGACATTCTTAAGTTTTCTTTTGTAACTAATACAAGGGTAGATCTCATTCTCCAGACATTTAATATGGTATCTTTTTATAACATTTCTTGGGTTAAATTACTATTTCTTTTCCTCAAACAGTAACCCTATTTGTTTCTGCATTACTGATAACAGATGCACCATTTTCTTAAAAATGATGGTTAAAGTAGAAGATTGTTAGAATTTGCACTTTATTTTCATGGATTCTATTATCTCTTGGTATCATTACAGCTACAGTGTAACAAAAACCTTTGGATTTCAGATTATTAAAACTAAGCTCCTGTGTTTGTTTCTTTGTTTGATTGCAGTTTTCTAAATATGTTTCAATATATCATGGTTTGATAGTCACAAGTATTCCAAGAAATAAGGGCAGTTTAGTATTTACATTTAGTAGATGAGCAAATTTCGGTTCAGAGAGATTTAATATGCTTAAGAGAGTTTCTTAAGAGGACTTAATTAAGAATTTAATTAAGAGCACTTCTCTCATCTAGTGCGTTTTCTACTAAACAACTGTCTTTCCAAGAAGAGAATGTGCCCAGTCACATTTGTCACCTTAGGGAACTTGTGCATCGAACCAAACCAGGGAATATCGCAATATTATTCCTTCTCATTTTTTTCCTCATTGTGAGATAGAGCACACATTCAGAAAAGTATGTTTAATAGTTTAATAATTGTAAGTGAAGACCCATGTAGCCACCATCCAGCTAGAAATAGAAACTTGCAAGATCAGAACCTTCCTTCCTTCCTGTGGTCCTACTTGATCAGAACATTAACACCTACCCAAAAGAAACCACTATTTTGACTTGTGATAATCATGTCTTTCCTCTTTATAGCTTTACCATCTATGTGTGCTTTTCTAAAATACTGCTTAGTTTTGTTTATTTTACTCAACATTGTATTGGTGAGATTCATCTATATGGCTGCATGTTTTTTTCCTTTTAATTGCCAACAGGTAGAATTATCAGATTTTCACTTTTTAACCAATTTAGAAGCTGTAGTTTCAATTTATAATTCCTTGATTACTAAAGAATTTGGACATCTTTTTCAATGTTTATTGACCATTTGAACTTTCTCCTTTTGTGACATGACTGTTCAAGTTTCTTGCCTTATTCTCCTGTTGATTACTAGTCAGTCTGAATATATTCTGGATACTTGTATTTAATTGGTCCTTGGCAATTCTTTATAAATTTCAGCAGCAGCTAGTCAGGTTCCACTTTTTTAAAAAAAAATGGTAATTTGATTAGAATTGCATTGAACAGAAAGATCAATTTGTAAGAAACCTATGTCTTTATAATGTTAACTCTTCTAATGCATAAACATGTTATATCTTTATGTTTATTTAGGTCTCTTAAATGTGTTTTTTGCTTTACTCTGTTTTATCTAATATTTTCATAGCTGCTTTAGCTTTCTCCTGGATATATTTACGTGGTATATTGTTTGCCATCTTTTTACTTCCAACTTTATGTATCATTATGTTTCAGATATGTCTTTTTTTTTTTTTAGATTTTATTTATTCTTAGAGAGAGGGGAAGGGAGGAAGAAAGATATGGAGAGAAACATCAATGTGTGGTTGTCTCTCACACGCCCTGTACTGGGGACCTGGCCCACAACCCAGGCATGTGCCTTGACTGGGAATCGAACCAGCAACCCTTTGGTTCACAGGTCGGCACAATGTTCACTGAGCCACACCAGCCAGGGACAGATATGTCTTAAAAACAGCATTTAATTGTATTATTTTTAATCCAGCCTGGAAGTCTTTGTCATTTTAAAATGGAGTGTTTGGTTCATTTACATTTACTTTGATTTATTATGTATTAAGGTTTAAATCTTATTTTTTATTTTCTATATATTTCCCCTGTTCTTTCCTCCTCTTTTTACTGGCCACCATCTAGACTGTTTTTAATATCTTACTATTTATTTATTTTTATTGAAAATCTAAAATTATGTTACAGAGACCTTAGAACACACTTGAATTCCATTTACAGCCCTCTAAACTTTTATGTATTGTTGTCATGTGTCTTAATTCTATCTTTTCTTGTCAAAAAATTTGTTACTGTTCTATAAATTCAGTGTTCATTAGGACCTTCCACTGTCTTTGCTCTTCTTGCATCTCAGGGTGTCTTTCTGGGATACTTTTCCTTCTGCCTTTGGAAAACCCATTAGTGAGGGTCTGTGTTCCTCCATATTTGCTTGTCTGAAAATGTCTTTGTTTTACCCTCACTCTTAAAAGATACTTTCTCTAGGGGTAGAATTCCCAGAGTATTGAGGATACCATTCTGTTGTTTAATGATTTCCATTGTTACTGCTGAAAAGTAGCAGTGCTCTTTTACAGGAATTTTTTTCCCCTTTTAAAATTTTCTCTGTAATTTGGTGTTCTTTAGTTTCACTATGAAATGTCTGGATATGAATTTTTTTCTATTTAAACTATGTAGACTATTGAGTTTCTTGAATTATAAGTTTGGTGTCTTTCGACAGTTCTGGGAAATTGTCAGGCATAATTCCTTCAGATATTGCCAGTCTCTCAAGCTTTTCTCTCCGCATCTCCAGTTAAATGTATGTTAGCCCTTCTCCATTAATCCCCCATGTTCCTTATCTTTATATATTCCGTGTCCTTATCTTTTTATGCTGCATTTTCGATAATTTCTTCTGATACATGTTTTAGTTTACTAATTACGCCTCCAACTCATCTAAAATCTTTTCAGATCTGTCTCTGCTGTTGATTCCTATTGGTTCTCTGTTGTATTCTTTTTCCTTGTATACCTGGTTGTTTTTACCTTGAGCTACTCATTTTCCTTGGGAAAGTACGTGTGGGAATTCTCTAAGGCCTCAAATGAAAGAGTGTTCTTCTAGAGAAGATCTGCATTTGCTTCTCTTACATAGAGAGGTCATGTAGCGATACACACTGTGGAGAAAACAAAATCAGGAAAGAGGAGTAGTGAGTGTGGAAGATGGAATTTTAAACAGAGCAGTCAGGAAAGCCCTCACTAAGGAGTTGACACTTGAGCAAGGACCTAAAGGAGGAAGCACCGACTTCCTGCGCTTCTGAAAGAAGAGCATCACCAGCAGAGGGAGCAGCATGAGTGTGAGAGTGTTCAGGAGTGTGAGGTCAGTGCCTGTAAAAAAAAAGGCGGGGGGGCAGGGGGATGAGTGGGAGATGCTATTGGATAGATGGTTGGATGGGAGAGCAGGTCATGTAGGGCCCTTGAGTCCTTTGTAAGGACCTTAGCTTTTACTGTACATGGCATGGATTACCATTGGAGAATTTGAAGCAGAGGACATTATCTTTTTGTTTTTTTAATTGAAATATGTCTGACATATAACATTGTGTCAATTAAGGTATTAAGGTATACATGTTAATTTGATACATTTATATGTTATAATATTGTCATTATAGCAATAATTAGCATCTCTATCATTATGTAATTATTTCTTTTTAGTGGTTGGAATAATGCAGTTCTCGTCTCTTAGCAAGTTTGCTTATTATAATATAGTATTTTTGTCTACATGCACTGTACTGTGCATTAGATATATAAGACTTATTTACTACTCGTTGCAAGTTGGTACCCTTGAATAGTATCTGTCCTGTCCCTCCAGTTACCCTCTCCCCAGGTCAGACAGAGAAAGACAAATACTGTATGATGTCACCTATGGAACCTGCAGAGGTCAAAGCAGAGAGTGACATGGTGGTTACCAGGGGATGGGAGGTCGGGGGAGAGGAATTATCTGACTTGAGTTATAAAGGACTCTCTGGCCTAGCTATGTTGAGACTAGATTCTAGGGAGCACAAGGGCAGGAGCAGAACATTTAGGAGGTGGTGATAAATAATCAAGTTAGAAAATAGTACAGTTACCTGAACCATGGGTATAGCAGGGTGGCAGTGAGAAGTGCTAATATTCTGGATCTGTTTTAGAGGAAAAGCTGATGGATTTACTGGCAGATATGTGTAGGGAATAGGAGGAAAAAAAGGATGACCTTAAGGTTATTGGCTTCAAAAAATTTACTTGGTCTGAGTAAAATTCTGGGAGGCTTATTTCTTTAAGAGAAGGTCAAGAAGGAGTTCAGTTCTGAGCCTATAGTTTACAGTGTCAGCCATCCAAGTGGAGATGCCACGGACATCTGAGTCTGGAGTTTGGTGAGCAGATCTACGAGTCATCCATTTATCAGAAGTATTATCAGAAGGCCAATAGGAAAAAAAGAGGATTCATTTGAAATACAGGGTGAGGCAAAAGTAGGTTTACAGTTTTGAGTATGCAAAACACAGTTTATCTTGTATTATTTTTTATGGATTATTGTATTTTCCACGTGAACAACTGTAACCCTACTTTCGCCCCACCCTGTATGGGTTTGGCGGGAGACCTCTACAGGTGCCCTGGCCCTCCAGAAAGACAAGCACATGGGTCCTAAGGCAAATGAAGCCTGAAACATCACTGGAGGCAAAAATGACAAAACTAAAGCTGTCCTACTTTGGGCATCTCATGAGAAAGCAGGGTTCTTTGGAAAAGATAATGATGCTGGGTAAAATAGAAGGCAGCAGGAAAAGGGAAAGACCAAATATGGGAACATGATCTTAAGTTGTGGGTGAGAATGGAGTATGGAAAGGCAGAGATTTGAAGAAACATGGAAATGCAAATAAACTAGGCTATTAGAGGATGGCCAGATAGTTGAGTGAAGGCTTACATGGGGTGGGCAAAAAGTGGGTTTACTGTCCCATTGTGACATTGTTTTGAGTCAATAAAGCAATAGTAATAATCAAAACCTGCATGTCTTTTTCTCATACAGAAAACCTACTTTGGTTAGCCTACCCGTGTAGATAGTATCTGGCATATACCTAAAAATGCTTTTATAAGAGTAGCTCTAAAAAACAGTATTAAAGGTAGGATTATTCTACAGTTTTCCTTTTTGTATACTTTGACAAATTGTAGGGTTGGCATTTTACTGTCTTAATAAAATGAATTGGGATTTTTCTCTTTGTAAGCTCATGAGGGGTTGAGAGCTATGACAGAAACTTTCTATCTCTTGAAGGTATAGCTTTAAAAAGCACAATAAATCCATCTGAATGTAGAACTTTTTCCAGGGATAATATGAGAACATTTCCAATTACATACATGGTTATTGAGCTATTAAAAGTTAATTATTATTTAAACATTAACTACTTTTAATTTAAAATATATACTTTTAAATATTTGTCTTTCCCACAAAGAATTTTTTCCCACTATGCCTAAAACCTGAGCATATTGATTTTCACTAATTGGATGTGGTCAATTCATCGTTTTTTTCCAAAGCCTAGTTATATTTTTGAAAACAACGAAATAGAGCAGAGGCAAACATTTCTAATGATTTACTTTACAAGGTAATAGTTTGTTGATTTCAAATTTGAATTTTACTCTCAATTACCAAGAGTAATTATTATTATTCTAAGACTTCCTCCCTCTCTCTTTTCTTCCTTCTTCTTTCTTTCCTTCCTTTCAGCCAGTCTTATTATGCTGATTGATTTTGGAGTTCTGGTATTTCAAATGCAAATTGTGTCTGCTTCATTGTTACTTTTACTAGTGTGTTGGTAAGTAATGTAATTCTCCATGGAATCAAGTATAACAGGTTTAAAGGAAATGCTTTCATTCTAATATTTTCAAAACCTGATGGAAGGAAGGGCCCAAGTACAGTGTATTATTATTAAAGTCATCAACAGCAATTAATTTTTAGGAACACAAATATTTTTATATATTTATATTTTCTTTGGATTTTATTTATGTCTTGCTAAGATAAATATTCCTTTTAGTTGGTGTTAATCTGTATTATAGTTTACACTATTATATTGTAGTGTTATTGGAAAAGATTTGATTTATGCAACTTTTCTGTTACAAAGTTCTAGATATTCTCAAAGACATTTTATTTTTGGCATTCTCTCTTCTGCCAGGTTAGATGTGTACTTTACATTATATTAGGAGGGATGACAAGCTAAGCCTGAGAATTAATTCTTTTAATAATCTTTTCCTATGTAGTTAGTACAATGGAAACAGAAAATTTAGAGGTGTTCTACCTCAGACACTAAGTACTTTTTATGCATAGCGTTTTCTTTAAAAATTATAAACTTTTTGCCGATCTTTTTCTGGAACACATCCCTGGTGGTCAGTTCCATTCTAGAGTAGAGGAGAAGCCCCTGTTTAGGAACTGACCCAGAAAACAGCAATTCAGGACAGAGCCTCGTTTGAGCAGTGAGTTAAACCAGCATAAAGAAGTTCAGACCTAATAGTCAGTGGAGGACAGTGAAGAGGGGACTTTGTTTGAAGAGTTAGATTTTCCTTTTTGTTGATAGGAAAAATGGTCCTGATAAGAACAATTTTGTAATAGGTAATATCCTTGAAACAAACTTGAACCAGATTTTGTTATTGAGATATGATTGACGTACCATCTCTAGGGAACTTTGTGATGTGCTCTGTTAAGCTTACTAACTTGAATTAATGAACCTTTAAATGAGTACATATTTACAGAGAGCATTTTAGGTATTCAGTACTGTGCTAGGTGACAGACATTAAAAGGTAACATTATAAAGAATTCTATCATAAAATTTTCTAAAAATTTGTTCCATTTTTCAGATGGTAAAATTCTTGCTTCTTTAAAATTATTAATATCATCATCATATATAAAATGTCTCACTTTCTTCTTGGCCATACCAAAAGGTTAAATGTCTGTTATACACAGAGCACTCTACAAGACATAATTTTGAATACATATAAATATAGGACATAGTCTTTAACCTCTGGGGCTATTTGGCTTAGGATATTATTCATAAGCACAAGCTAATTAACAGTGCAAGGCAGGACTGTGTAGGTAATAAAAATAAAAATGTAGGAAATGACCTAAGTATTTAATAAATAAATAAAAACTAAGAATTACCTGATCACAGTCACTTTTTAAAAAATGCTTTGTTTTGAACTTCAAAAACAACGTCTAAGTCTGCTTTTATTTCCTTGTCCCCTGCTTTCTTTAATACACTTGCCTTTTGATCTGTTTCCCTATCACTTTGCTTAGGCACTTAAAAAGCACTTAATGCTAAATACAGAGGCCTTTTCTGCGTTTATCATCTGTCCCCTTACACATTTGACACTATGAATGTACCTCTCCTTTTGGTTTCTTTGACACTTGTCCTCACTCTTCTTCCCGTCCTCTGAACTGTACCTTCTCTGAGTTCTTCACTGCCCCTTTGCCTCAGAGTTTACTCTTTGACCCTGGATGTTTTCTTCCATGTCTTCTCTACCATTCTGGTAACCTCCCTTAACATCAGTATGTGTGTGCATTCTTCAACAGTCTAGCTTCTGAACTGACCTGCAGCATAGCTGCTTGGAGGGGCTGCGAGCGCTTTAACTTTCAAGTTGTTTAATCTTACAGACAATAGATATCACCCCCACTTATATTTTAAATTTTAATTCATTTCTTTTAATGCCAGTGCATTCACATGTCAAAATTCAAAAACCACAAAAGGATATAGAGTAAAATACTTCCCATGAACTGTTCTACTATCCATTAATCACCTTTGCCCAGTGGCAACCAGTGTCTGAGTTCTTGTATACTTTTCAGAGATGTTTTATGTGAAAACAACAATTCTGTATAAATCTTTACCCCCATTTTACAAAGAAGTGAGACTCAAAGATTTCAGTACTTGGCTCAGATCACGGAGATGGTAAGTGGCAGAGCTGGAGTTCCAATGCGAGTCTTTCAGTTAAAAAAATCTACATCTCCATTTCCCAGTGCCTGGAGGATATTTCTTCTTAGACTTCCTAGTCTTCCTATTTTCTGCCCTTCCTCTGAAATTAACTTATCCCCATAAATTTCTAATCTTTGTAAATGGAATCAACATTCTCTGGTCACCAGGTTTGAAATTTTGTAAAAACCATTGAATCCTTGCTTTCATTCCCTCATATACAGGGTGAGGCAAAAGCAGGTTTACAGTTGTGTGTAAGCAAAACACAGAGTTTAGTCTTGTACTGTTTACTTATTATTGTATTATCTTCCATACAAACAACTGTAAATCTGTTTTTGCCCCACCCTGTATAATCTCTTTCAAAATACATCTCATAGTCCTCCTCTATTTTCCATTCCTACCACCACGCTCTAGTTCAGGCCACATCACCACCTCCCTGAATTATTGCCATGAACTACAGGTTGGCCCTGGATTCACAACTCTTTTTATTAACTCACTCTGTTTACCATTGCCAAAATAATCTCGCCTAGCACTTCAGATGATATTATTCCTCTCCAGTGGCTTCCTTTTTCTTTTCTCATCAAGTTTAAACTTCTGCCTCATTTTCAAGACCGCCTGGAATCTAGCCTCATCGTCCCTATTCAGCATTCTCGCTTATTCTTCATCCCTTTGGGATGTATCTTCTCTTAGGCCACAAATAAACAGTCCATATTCTGGCCTAATTGCCATAGTTCTTACTTGTATCACCTAGACTGTGTTTCCTTCCTTTATGAGAAAACTATCTTTCAGGTTCATTTCCATTTCTTCCCTGATATTTTTGCTGCTGCTTCTATTATTGTTATTAACTAGGTTTTTCTTTTAATTGAAAAAGTATACATACACATGATGAAAAATTCACAGGGTTCATAGGTATACAATCAGTGAAATATGAGTCTGTGTTCCATCTCTTCCCATGTCCTTCCTGAATTTTTCACCCATTTGCAAGCATGTATATTTCTCTTTCTTTTCTGTACAAATGAAACTGCACAATATGCATGTTCTGAACCTTTTATCACTTAACAGTGCATCTTAGGGGAACTTCTCATATAAGGAGATAATTGGTGCTCCCTTTATATTCCCAATTCCCCACTGTGAGGACATTAGACTCATTTCCAGTACTTTTACTATTATTGTGTACATTCTATATTGACTAGTTTGTTTAAAAAAAAAAACACCTCTGTGAACATATATTTCTAAAAGAAGAATTTGGGACCTTCTTATACCATACATAAGAATAAACTCAAATGGATTAAAGACTTAACTGTTAAACTCAAAAACCATAAAAATCATAGAAGAAAACATAAGCAGTAAAATCTCAGACATTTCTCAAAGCAATATTTTTTCTGATTTATCTTCTCCGGCAAGGGAAGCAAAATAAATAATAAACAAATGGGACTACATCAAACTAAGAAAGTTTTACACAGCAAAGGAAAGTGTCAACAAAATGAAAAGGAACCCTACCGAATGGGAGAACATACCAATGATACATCTGGTAAGGGGTTAATATCCAAAATTTATGAAGAACTTAAAAAACTCAGCACAAAAAAAAAGAAAATTCAGTTAAAAAATGGGCATAGGACCTGACTAAACACTTCTCCAAAGAGGATATACAGATGGCCTAAAGGCATATGAAAAGATAATCAATGTCACTAATGGTCAGAGAAATGCAAATTAAAACCACAATGAGATACCACCTGACACCTGTCAGAATGGCCATCATTAATTAATCAACAAACAAGTGAGGATGTGGAGAAAAGGGAACCCTAGTGCACTGTTGGTGAGAATGCAGACCGGTGCAGCCACTATGGAAGGCAGTATGGTAGTTTCCTCAAAAACTGGAACTGCCTTGTGACTCAGCGATTCCACTCTGGGAATTTATCCGAAGAAACCCAAAACACTAATTTGAAACAATATGTGCACCCCTATGTTCATTGCAGCATTATTCACAATAGCCAAGATTTAGAAGCAGTACAGGTGTTCCATCAATAGATGAGTAGATAAAACAACTACGGTACACTAAAACAGTGGAATAGGACTGGACCGTAAAAAAGAAAAAAGAAAAAAAAAAGGAAATCTTACCCTTTGTGACAGCATGGATGGACCTGGAGAACATTAGGCTAAGTAAATATGCCAGTCAGAGAAAGACAAGTACCATATGCTTTCACTCATATATGAAATCTAATGAACAAAATGAGCTAACAAGCAAAATAGTGACAGACTCAGAGAGCAGGTTGACAGCTGGCGGTGGGGGTGGAGAGATTGAGCCAAAAAAAAAAAAAGAAAAGACACTCATGGACATGGGCAATGGTGTGTGATTGCTGGGCAGGGAGTATGTAAAAAAAGAAGAATTTGGTGGTCTAATGATATATAGAGAGAAAATTTTGAGATTTAATGCCAGCTACCCACAATGAGGTTGATGCCATCTTACCCTTCCATCAACAGGATTTGGCCATGCCTATTTCCCATACTGTATTCTGTGCTATGTATTATTAAACTTTAACCTTGAGCAATCTGACTGGTGAAAAGCAGCGCTTATTTTAGTTTAAATTTTTCAAATTATGAGTGAAGTTTAATATCTTATGTTTAAAAGCCATTTGTATAATATCTTTGTAATTTTTATAGGTTTTTTTTTTTAATTTGCCATAAAAAAGAATCAAAGGTCTAGTTTTGTTTACCAAGTAAGATGACTGGCCAGTTCTTGAAGTGTTTATTGGATAGTCCGTTTGATTTGAAATGCCATCGTCATACAGTAATTCTAGTCTATATTTGAATCTGTTTGTGGGACCAGTTCTCTTTCATTGATTTCTGCATTTATGAGTAGGAAAAAACCTTTTGTGATTTCTATGGATTTATCATGCATTTTAATATTTAATAGGGCTTGTTTTTTAGGTCCCTCGTTATACTTTGTCAGAATCTTTCTGGATTCTTTTTGTACGATCTTTAGAAGCAGATTATCTAACCCCTTCTTTACCCCAAATTTTGTTAGTGGCTTTAGTTGGCTCATATGAAATTTATTATTTAATTTAACCTTTCTGGAATTTTATTTTCAATTTTTCCCCTAGTCTTTCCTCATTTTCTGAATCTTTATGGGAGAACCGGAATTAGTTCAGTTTAACAGGGTTGTTATTTAACTTTATATTATATGCAGTCTTGTCACAGTCCTAAGAGTAAATATACAGAATGAGGGAACCCTGTATTATGAGCATATATTTATAGCTCACTGCACTGAAAGAAACCCTAGCACCTTGTTTTTGGCAATACTTCAGACCACCTTAGTAAGGAATAAGAGTAAATAAACTGAAATGGGAGGAGGAGATAGGTCACTCAACGTAAACTGGGTGGAATGTCACACTCTACGATTTTTTAAAAATATACATATATGGCCCTGAGTGGTGTAGCTCAGTGAGTTGGGTGGCCACCTGCAAACTGGAAGGTCGCAAGTTCGATTCCTAGTCAGGACATATGCCTGGGTTGCAGGCCAGGTTCCTGGTTGGGGGGTGTTTGGGAGGCCTACAAGAGGCAATCAGTCTATGTTTATCTTGTACATACATGTTTCTTTCCTTCTCTTTCTCCCTTCCTTCCCCTCTCCCTACAAATAAAAAAAATCTTTTAAAAAAACAAAATATACATATATGAACTATTATTCATATCTATTAGGTAAGCAAAATATGGTGGAAGGACTAGAGTACACATAATGACTTTTTAAAAAATAGTCTTTGTCAACATCGTATTGGAAGTCCTAGCCACAGCGGTCAGACAAGAGAAAGAGATAAAAGGCATCCAAATAGGAAAGGAGGAAGTAAAGCTATCATTGTTTGCAGATGACATGATAGTGTACATAGAGAACCCTGTAGACTCTACCAAAAAACTCCTCAACCTTATAAATTAATTTGGCAAAACAGCAGGATACAAAGTCAACATTCAGAAATCAAAGGCATTTTTGTATACCAGCAATGCAATAGAAGAAGAAGGAATCAGAGAAAAAATACCATTCGATATAGCAAGAAGAAAAATAAAGTACCTAGGCATAAATTTAACCAAAGACATAAAAGACCTGTATGCAGAAAACTATACAACATTGAAGAAAGAAATTAAGGAAGACAGAAATAAATGGAAGCATATACCGTGCTCATGATTGGAAGAATTAATATCATCAAAACGTCCGTACTACCTAAAGCAATTTATAGATTCAACGCAATCCCTATTAAGATACCAATGACGTATTTCACAGAAATAGAACAGACATTTCAAAAATTTATATGGAACCATAAACGACCCCGAATAGCCGCAGCAATTTTGAGAAAGAAACACAAAGTAGGAGGGATCACAATACCGGACATCAAACTCTACTACAAAGCCACTATACTCAAAACAATCTGGTACTGGCACAAGAACAGACCCATAGACCAGTGGAACAGAATAGAAAGCCCAGAAATAAGCCCAGGTCTCTATGGGCATCTAATATTTGACAAAGGGGGCAGAAGCATAAAATGGAGCAATAACAGCCTCTTCAACAAATGGTGTTGGGAGAGCTGGACGGCTACATGCAAAAAATTGAAATTGGATCATCAGCTGACACCATACACAAAAATAAACTCCAGATGGATAAAAGACTTAAATATAAGTCGCAACACCATAAAAGTCCTAGAGGAGAACATTGGCAGGAAACTCTCAGATATCCCACGCAGCAATTTTTTCACTGATATGTCTCCTAAAGCAAGAGACATAAAGGAAAGAATAAACAAGTGGGACCTCATCAAAATAAGAAGCTTCTGCACGGCAAAAGAAAACATCAGCAAAATGAAAAGGGAGCCAACCCTATGGGAAAATATATTCGCTAATGATACATCAGATAGAGGTTTGATCTCCAAGATATATAAAGAACTCACTCGACTCCACTCCAAGAAGACAAACGATCCAATCAAAAAATGGACAAAGGACCTGGGCAGATGCTTTTCCAAGGAGGAGATACAGAGGGCCCAGAGGCATTTGAAAGGATGCTCAGCATCACTAGCCATCAGAGAAATGCAGATCAAAACCACCATGAGGTACCACCTCACACCAGTCAGAATGGCCATCATAAACAGATCAATAAACAACAGGTGCTGGCAAGGCTGTGGAGAAAAGGAAACCCTAGTACACTGTTGGTCGGAATGCAGACTGGTGCAGCCACTGTGGAAGGCGGTGTGGAGTTTCCTCAAAAAGCTGAAAATGGAACTGCCTTTTGATCCAGTGATTCCCCTGCTGGAACTATACCCTAAGAACACCAAAACGCCAATACAAAAGAACCTATGCACCCCAATGTTCATAGCAGCACAATTTACAATAGCCAGGTGTTGGAAGCAGCCTAAGTGTCCATCAGTAGATGATTGGATCAAAAAATGATGGTACATATACACAATGGAATACTACGCAGCAGAAAGGAAAAAAGAACTACTAAACTTCGCGACAGCATGGATGGAACTAGAGAGCATTATGCTAAGCGAAATAAGCCAGGGGGAGAAAGACAAATACCATATGATCTCACCTATAAGCGGAACTTAACCAACAATACAAAGATGCAAGGAAAATATGACCAGCAACACTGAAAGGGAAAGAAATCAACAGAGACAAGAGGGAAGGAGGGAGAGGGGGTGCAGGGAAAGGGAAGGGAAAGAGAAAGTCAAGGAACATATAGCAGGGACTCATGGACAAAACCAAAGGGGAAGAGCTGAGGAAGGGAAGGAGGGAGGGGGCAAGGGAAAGTGGTGGGGGGGGAGGCAGAGACAAATGTATTTAAAAAGAAAAAAGAAAAAAGGAAGGAAGGAAGGAAAAAGAAAGAAAGAAAGAAAAAGAAAGAGGAAGAAAGAAAGAAAGAAAGTCTTTTTTTTTTTAGAACAGGGGCAGATTTACAGAAAAATGGATAGTACAGAGGACATGCTATTCCCAGTTCCTCCTGTTACTGATAGTTTACATTAATGTGGTACATTCATTGCAATTGACCGATATTGATACATTATTATTATTCACCAAGGTTCATACTTTGTTCAGATTTCTTCAGTTTTTACCTAATGTTCTTTTTCTGTTACATGATCCCATCTAGGATAATGCATTGTATTTAGCTAACATGGTGGTGGCAGTTTGACCTAAGTTTTTTATCATGGAAAAAAGACATTAATACATGTATTTTTTAAAAGCTAGAAAATGTAAAACGAGTAGAAACTTTTAAAGTATACTGATGCTTTAAGTTTTACGTCCCTTTTCTTCTGCATTTCAGGCACTCTGTGAATGTGCCCTCCAGACTCCTTACGACAGCCTAAAACTGGGAATGTTGTCT
Source organism: Pteronotus mesoamericanus (assembly GCF_021234165.1). Lineage (NCBI taxonomy): Eukaryota > Metazoa > Chordata > Mammalia > Chiroptera > Mormoopidae > Pteronotus > Pteronotus mesoamericanus. The sequence continues at coordinate 224,814 of NW_026555326.1, forward strand.
GTCCTCTCCGCACTCTCTGGGACCATTGCTGTTAAACATTATTTCAGCATAGCTACAGGTAAGGAGGAGAAAGGAGAGGATGTACGGGTGATGTGCTAATCCCTTAACTTATGTTGATGCTTCAGGTTGTTCCCTCTCTAAAGCTTTAGAACCTGGAAAGGTTTCAGCCTCCTACTCTGTTATATGCTAGTGATTTTTTGAAAATTATTTCTTAACTAATGCCCATGGTAATGAAATCTTGCATCCTTGATCTTAAAGATATTGTTCTTCTGTATTTGTTCTTTTTCTAATTATATGTGGGTGCCACGATATTTTTGAGGATGCTTCAAATAGCTGGTTTGCTTTTATATGTCTATGACTTAGAGTGCCCTTTGAATTTAAGTACATTTCAAAGGCCAAGTAATGGTGAATTTTAAAAGCAAATGTCATGCTACCTTTTAGATGGTTGCCTAATTCAAGATGAATTAACTCCACCGTGCCTGTTAATGCCCAGTGAAGAGCTTACTTACGTAACAGACTTCAGGCTAAAAGTTTTTTGTTTTGTTTTAATGCAAGTTTTGTAGAATCTTTATTGCTTCCTTTTGTAGTCAGTTAATTTGAATTGGATTAATTAAAGAACTATAATGTGCATTAGTCCTTTTTATGGTTTCACAGTTTATGAACTTACTGGGTAAAGTGAATTGCCTGACCTGTAAGGTCTGATAAGAGGCTGAAAGGACCTGATACTCTGTTGCCAAGCCTCCCTGGGTATTCTGTTGCCAAGCCACCTAGGGTGCACTCCATGCGGCCGGAACTTACCTAATCATTTCCATACCACAGACTGAATTGAAAGGGGTGACGTGGGAGACTCCCTTTTCTGGTGATAAACAATGACCACAGCAACATCCAGTTTCCAGGAACACTGTAGCAGTGGTTGTTGGCTAGGTCTTGTCCCTTTGGCATCAGTGTAAACTGTGACATCAGGATGTCAGTGACAATGGCATTAATGTCTTCACTGGACTAATTCCACGCATGGTTTGGGCTGTGATCCTGGTTGGTCTCCAGCCTTGCCGTTTTTCCAAGCTTAGTTTTCCAGCCTTTTCAGTAATTCTGTGAGATACTCTGTATCAGTTATCTATTGCTACACAGCAAATCACCTCAAAACATAGTGGCTTAAGACCATGACCATTTTATTTGCTCTGATTCTGCACATCAGTAATTTTCACTGGCCTTAGCTGGGCAGTTCTGCTGGTTTTGCTTTGGCTCACTCACAAGACCGCAGTCATCTGGAGCCTTGATCAGACGGGTTGGGCTACGATGGCCTCATTCACCAGCTGGGAGTTGAACAGCTTTCAGCTGAGGCACCTTGGTTCTCCTCCAGGTGACTCTGAGCGAGCTAGCTGGGGCTTGTTTATATCAGGTTCTCAGAGTTCTAGCAGCAGCGAAAAGAAGGCACACCATGAGCACACACACAAGCCTTTTGCTTGCATATGTTTTTTAATGTCTCATTGGGCAAGGCAAGTCACATGACCAGGCCCAGCTAGGTGGGGAAATAAACACCTCTTAATGTGAGGAATTAGAAAATGACATTGCAATGGGGCATGCCTACGAGGGATGGGAGAGATTATTGCAGTTTCCCAACAATCTACCACAAACTCAATGTGCTTTCAATAAGTTCTTTTTCTGCACAAATCAGCCAGTCTGTTTCTTAGCTTGCAGTTAATAGTCTTAACTGACAACACACTTTGTAAAAGCTACAGACAGAGTATTAATTATATCTTATAATTTTTAGGAGCCTTTTCATACAGAATCTCATTGCTTTTTTACAAGTAGCAGGTGAGGCACATGCAAGGGAGTTTGTAAGTATTGAAACCAAGGCTCAAAGTTTTGATATGTCCAAACTTGCAAATTTATGCCTAAGCTTAGGTCTGAGCCTAAGGGTTCTGACTTACGTTATTTTTAATAGTAAACTACCTAATTAATGCAAGATGACTTTCTCTTTCTTTATTTTTTAATTTCAAAGACATTTGTAAACATTGTCAGGTTATATAATATTCAGGTACTTTTCACACTAGATATTTTGTCTTTTTGTTGAATTTTGTTAAATTGTAAGTTATATATGGAATTACACAAAAGGCTTGAATAACCAGACTAGGCAATGTTCACATGAAATGAAAGTAAAGGATTTTTCCCAGGTTAGATTATTTCCATAGATAACAGTAAATATTTATTTTCATTGATTAGTTTTCTTTTCACTGTAGTCAGGATAGTTTATAAAAGAAACTTAAATTTAGTGTCTAAATTATCACTAACAAATGGCTTTTAAGCATGTAAGGTGTTCAGTATCACAGATATCTAAGAAAAATGCAAATCAAAACAACACGGAAATACTTTACCAGTTGTTGAGATTGGCACAGTCAGAAGTTTGATAGCCTGCTGCGTTGACAAGGATATGGGTAAACAGCTACTCTCATTCATTGCTAGAGGGAATGTAAATTATTAAACCTCTGCATAGGCAATTTGGAAATACTCATCAAAATTATACATATATACCCAAAAGTTTCACTTTTAGGAATTTACCCTACTAATATATTCACACATTTAATAAATGACATGTACAGGGTTATTCATAACATCATTGTATGAAATAGCAAAACAAGTAGGGGATGTAATAGCATAAAAGGGCCTGTCAATAGGAAGCTCATTAAAGAAATTATGATATATAACCGCAGTAAAAATCAGTGCAATTTATTTAAGAGCATATGGCGTGGAATAATCTCCTATAATATAATGTTTAAAGGAAATAAAACAAGACGCAAAACAGTATATAAAAGTAAAAAGAAAGTATGTATGTTTGAAAATCTATAGACTCTCTTTGGAATGATACACAAGAAACTAGTAACAGTAGGTGGATGAGGGAAACTTTTCACTCACTAACTTTTTACCTTCTATTTGTTGAATCTTTTGAACCATGTGAATTTATCATAGAAAGTCATTTCTAAATAGATAAAAATAATTTTATCCCTAAAATAGTTAACATAAAAAAAGGATAAAAAATAAATAGTTTAAAGACAGAATGTTGGCCAGTATCCTGATTATGTATGAAGTTTTAAATAGTATTGGCTTTCATATGGGAAAATTGAAAAGAAATACTCCAGAAAGTTAACAATAAGGTCATGCTGGTTTGTGGGATTTGGGATGATTTTTGGTTTTTTCTTTGAATTTTTCTTGTTTTTTTCCAAGTTTTGTCTCATGAGTGTTGATAGGAAAGGGTCGGAGGAGTTGCAAAACATGGTTGTAGATTTATAAATGCGTCTGCATTTTCCATGTCACATGGGCAAGAAAAAAGAATGGAGGAAGTGTCCATGTTTTCTTTTAAAATGAACTCATAGTTTCATATTTCTAATATTTTGCTTATTTTTAAAACACTGAGGCTTTACCTGAACTAGCACTTTTAAGAAGTCAGTAAAGTTACCACGTGTCCCACACTGCCTGAGAAAGTCTTGGTCATAGCCTGTGGTGATTAGTGATATGTGTCCCCCTCAAGCTCAAAAAAATATGGTCACCCTTGGTATGAGAAACAAGTATGAGGTTGATAGGGTAGAAAAATAAGCAGGGGAAAAGAAGACAGTAATGAGACGCTCTGCTAAGAAGTTAAATATGCTTTAATCTCTTAATTCTTCTTGAAGCTCGCTTTATAACTAAGAGCTTCTCTACTAGAAATAAGAACACTTGCAACATAAACCTTAAGTTACAGAATTTCAGTTGTGAATTTAAAAAAAGTGCTGCCATTTATAGCGTATAACTTTAGGCGTGAAGCACAGGGGTAGTTATTTTATGACCTTGGTGGCCAGATAGTTAAAATCTTGGGGCTTCAATTTCTTCTGTAAAAGTGGGGTGTTGAATCACATGATCCCCAAATCCTCTCCATCTCTAAAATCATGAATGTTTATAAACCTTTTGAGGGATAACTAAATGCAGCCATTGAGATGGGAAAAGCAAACCTAATTTTTTTGTTTCTCCTTTTATTCCTTTCTTGAAGGTAAGGTGTTATCTGACAAGAAGCCTGTAATAACATCCCATTAGAACTCCCAGAATACAATCTGTAGTTTTTTGGGCGTTTGCCCTGTTCCTTAGTGAGTTTTCTAAATATTTATATGAATAATGTGTTACATTGATTTTAGATTCTAATCGTTACACAGTTATTGGCACATACCTATTCCAAGTACCTTGACAGGAGAAAGAGAAATCGTGATATTATATTGATGAGGAACCATGTAGAGGTAGAAAATTTTGTTAGTTTGTTATTGGAGGTTTTCTCTTGAAAGTGAGAAAAATGAACTGGTAAGCTGAAAAGCTTTTGAGCTATATAAATGAATTATAATCTGCATGACTTTTCTCTGCTTGTTTAGGAAATGTGGGTTCTTCCCCCAGATCCTCTGATTTAGTCAAATTAGCCCAAGAATGCTGTTACCATAACAACAGGGGCATTGCAGCTCATGGAGTCAGAGTCCTCACTAATATAACTGTCTCTTGTCAAGAAAAAGGTAAGTTTGATCAGGACTGATGTTATGTATAAGCTTTTGGATTGGAGCTTGGGCAGATTTCTGTGTGTTTGATTTTTTTAATCCCTTATTATTTTTAGCCAGTGTGCTTTGATCTACTAGTTGCCTCCTTTGGAAGTGTTCTTAAAGCAGGGTTTCTCAAGACTACTTAATCCTTTGAAAAGTTTTTTAAAATACAAGGACTTTGGGATTGGCACTGTGGAATTGAAAACTATTGCGGAACATTTCTCATTTCCTCTCACTATTTACCCTTGCATATATGGAGCAGTGGACAGGAACTGCTTATGATTACCCTTGGTGTGAGGCAATTTGTTTGCTTGTACAAAACCCCAAAAAATTTAGAGAAAAAAAAAATCTTCAGTTACCAGGGGGCTTAACTAACAAATAGATCATCTAGGGGCAAGTGAATTAATAGAACAATGTGAATTAAATTTCGATAGAATGTATCTCTAGGTATCTAGGCCATTACACTGATGTGTGTAACTAAGAAAGGTGTACATAGAAATAATACATATATTTTATTGAATTCCTGACACCTTTTGTCCAAAAGGCTTGGAGAAGTCCAGGCTGGTGTTCAAAAACAGGAAATGCATTTTAGATGTTCCATCTGTTTCACTGCTTATTTTGATCTTTATTAAAGATCATAAGCTTAGTGGTCCCTCCTATCCCTCCTAGCCTTCAGCACTGCTTGTTCCTGGTACTTATTGTGTTATTAACACCCTGACCTTCACTAGCTTTTACACTGTTTTCCAAGCCCCTACACTAACTCAGGAGACATTTCTCTAAGTTGTGTATTGATTCTGATTTGAATAATTAAACCTGTTTTATTTTTGGCATGGTAATGAGTGTTTTCTATTACATAACATAGAAAACTGTTATATGTTCTCAAAGCTGACATATATTACCCTAAATACAGTTAGCTAATATATGCAAGACTTTCTAGAACCTGTAGAGAAATTTTAGCCCTAAGGTAGTGAAAATTGCTAAAAAAAACTGCTATTGCATGAGACATCTAAGGGATTTGTTCTTTATGGTTCGACTTAACAACATTAATATGGTATGTGGGGTCCTCATTACATCTTAAAAGTGGTTCAGCTTTCATTAGAAGCTGAAAATTGTAACATTCTAGGTGAAAACGTGCCTTCATAATTTACATCTGATTAGAAAGATTAACACAGGTCTGGTTGGTGTGGCTCAGTGGATTGAGCACCAGCCTGCAAACCCAAGGGTCACTGGTTCGATTCCCAGTCAGGGCACATGCCTGGGTTGCGAGCCAGGTCCCCAGTTGTGAGTATGCAAAAGGCAACCACACATTGACGTTCCCCTCTCTCTAAAAATAAATAAATAAAATAAAAGGAAAGATAAACAATAATTCATGGTTTGCTGTTCCTAGTATTTTCCTCAGCTAATCTGGTAACAGTATTTCAGTTATGCTTTATTTAAATCTTTGTGGCTTTAGCTCTTAATTTAATGTGTATATTTTTATAATCTTTAGTCAGAGGTAGATATAAGTCTGAAGATAGCCTTTGCATTTAAGAAATAAGGCCAGATGTACATTTTCAGGAAGGTTAGCTTTACTCATTGAGGTATTTCCTGTATCTTAAACTCCATGATGTTTTTTCTTGTGTGTGTATTTAATCTTTTCTGCTTCATAAAACTTCGTGTTTTTCCTCTAGACCTTTTGGCGCTGGAACAAGACGCAGTTTTTGGCCTGGAATCCCTTCTGGTACTTTGTAGTCAAGATGATAGTCCCGGTGCTCAAGCCACATTAAAGGTGAAAACATCCCTTATTTTAATATAATGCCTATTTTCATTGCCTAAGTCAGGAATCAAGGAATTATTGCCTAAGTCAAGAACAGTTTCCCTAAAAAAGGGTCAGATAGTAAATATTTTACATCTTGCAGGTTATATACTCTCAGTTCTACCTTTGTAGGACAAACCCTTGACCATGATGTAAAAAAGGGTGTGGGTGTACGTGTTCTTTATTTACAAAAAACAGACCAGGATTTGGCCCAAGGGCCATAGTTTATTAACTCTTGGTTTAAAGGAGCACTTCGCATGGTCTTCACTTTCAAAACTGGCATTTTGACCATTGGAGCTCCAAAAGATAGACAAAATAAAACTCTAAGCTTTGTCCTTTTTTGCCATCAGTTGGCAGTATTTATTAAATTGTAGTAGATACATATAATGGTCCTATTCAGTATAAAGCAAAATTAAGTAGGCAGAGGTCCTGCACTCTTCAAAGTTTATAATCTGAAGTAACACTGGTAAGATCACAAAAATACTGATAAAATAAATGGAGCCAAACTCTGTATATATAGGTTTGTATTAATTTCAAGAGTATAGAATCTCTAGTTGTTAGGCAAAATGAAGAACTATAAAAATTTCACTTAATTATAGAAATTATCTTAGAGGTATTTAAGGTTTTTTAAATGCGAAACGGGACTACTCTTTTTGGAGTAAAACATGAAATATAATTTGATAGTACAAAATTAATAATTAAGAAAAGCAGGGTTAATAGAAGTAAAAGATTGTTAGGTAGACAGTGGAGTATGGTTTGAGGGAATATAACACATTCAGTGATGGTATGATGTGGTCATAGTGATGAACAATAGACGTATTAGTACCATTAAATAAAAGCTGATAATCAAGAGGTAGTAAAGGAAGTAGGCAACCTGTATTTGGAAGGATTCATCCCAAGTCGCTTTAGAAACACAATATGTAAACTTTTTTTGTTTTTGTTTTTTTAAAGAAAGAAAACCAAATTATTTTTCCTCCAATTGTGGATGTAAGTAAAACACTAGCCTTGCCACAGTGGGATATACATAGATGCTCAAGAAAGGTTCCCAAATTGAAGGAGCTCCCCATCTAGACAATACTGACATTTATGTAAGGGAATATGAAACTAGGTAAAATTCAGTAAGTTTCTAAAGTACAAACAAAAGTGCACTTCTACAAAAGTGCACTTCTAATGAGAGGACAGAGTTGAAAGTGATTAATTCCAACTGATGGTGTTAGGTAAGACTTGAACAAGTAGGAATCACTTGAGCATTGAAAGATGGGGTGGAATTTCAGTGTTTGAAGAAAGATCATTTGAACCAGAGGGACCATTGTTACAAAAAGCTTGAAAGCAAAAATGTACCTGTTCTGTTGGGCAGAATGGTGAGTAGCCCATGTGGTTAGATGATAAACAGGAGATTGGAAAAGTAGTTTGCAGCTCAATCATGAAAGATAGCAAATATAATGCTAAGAAACATTAAAATGATTCTATAAATAGTGAGGAGATACTAAAATTTTAAAATAATGGACATGTTCTAGCTTTTGTTGTCATTTTATTGTTGTTTAAATGTGTCTGTTATATGCCACACTTTGTTAAAGGCTTGTATAAGTTTTTTTTAATTTTTACCCTAAGATTACTTCATCTTAGTGAAATGTGTCCTGCTCTTACATTTATGGGAAATTAAGACTCAGAGATAAAATCACTTGTTCAAAGACACCTAGCTAATAGAGAGCAAGCTGACCTTCATCTCTGGGTTTTTCAGACTTTAGAGCTTACTTTTCTTCCTAACAGCACACTGAGAGCTACATGGTTTTAGTGTAAAGGATGGATTAATGAGCTCATCTTTTCAGAAGATTAGAATTAAAGAGAAATTTATGTTGTAATATAAAGAATGGAAAGGAGCTAAAGAGGTCAGTATTAGAGACTTGACAAAAGTGGAAATTACAAGATTTAGTGATCACTTGGCTATAAAACAGTGAGAGGACTCTGGATTTCTAGTTTTGATGACTGGGCTATTAGTGATGCCATTAACTGGCCCAAAGAGAAGCTCTAAAGCCAACTGGTTTTCGGTTTTGCTGGAGAAATAAGAGAAAATTAGAAGCCTTTCCCCACTTCAGCATTCTTAAGAGTCACTTAGGGTGCCTTTCTTACACTGAAAACTCTCAGTGACACACACCAAGTTAATGCATTAAGTTCAGGATGGTGGGATCCAGGAGTCTCTGTTGTAATTAGCATAGGGAGATGATGGCATAGGTGTTTACAAACCACATTTTAGAAGCAGTTCTTGGAAGCAGTGAAAGTAATGGTGACATTCAGTTGGGCATATATTTTGCCTCTTCAGCATTATTCCCTATGATTTTCATCTCATCTTTTTACTTTTTAACAGTACTAGATTGCAGTGTGTGGTTAATGTGCAGTCCTGACTTGTTATTTGGTTTTAAACGTGGCACACTTTGTATATTCTAATATGAGATCCATTACGTCATGTGTTTCTTAGGCAGAAAAATGTTATGCCTACAAAGAAGACTTTTCCTCAGTTTTTTCCAATAACTTATACTAAGTGCTTCTCTTTAAAGCTTTACTTAAATACCCTAAAAGTCTAACTGGTCTTACTTTCTTTTCAATGTGCAGATTGCTCTGAATTGTATGGTAAAGTTGGCCAAGGGTAGACCCCATCTCAGCCAGTCTGTGGTTGAGACCCTATTGACTCAGTTGCACAGTGCTCAGGATGCCGCCCGGATCCTGATGTGCCACTGCCTGGCCGCCATTGCCATGCAGCTGCCAGTGCTGGGCGACGGAATGCTGGGCGACCTCGTGGAGCTCTACAAGGTCATTGGCCGATCATCCACAGACAAGCAACAGGAACTTCTGGTAAACCTGCTATGGATGAATAGGATCTGGTCTAGTGAGAATTATTTTAAGAAGTTAACATTACTATTTGGCTTTACTTAGAAAGCAAAACAAACAACAGGTTAAAGCAATTATCTAAGACCAAGGGAATGCTGAAGTCAAAATAGAATTGGAACCATGAGCTTTTTACTATTTCCACTTTGATTGAGTAAGCCCTATTGAGTTCAGATCTAGAACTTCTTTTTTCATAACTGTTATCAAGTCATCTTGGTATAGCCAAAACCTTCAATCTGTTATTATTCTATTACAAAGAACAAAATGATAATGGATTTTTTCTTTTTTTATACAAAGCAAGTAAATAATGAATTAGACTCTATTTTGGGCTTCTAAAGATGTAAGTTAAAGACCTAATAATAACAGCAACCATAAATTAGCACAGATTACTCTTTTGCAATCCAGGACCTCTTTAGCTGTTTAGGATCCAGTTTAGGTTTCAGTATAGTCCTGAGATTGGGAAAGATGCATGCTTATAAAGAAACAGAAGCCACAGAAGTGATAGAGTGTTGTTTAATTGAAATGCTACCAGGCTGAGAGTAGCTACCTTCTAAATAGGCATCAATTAGATGTAAGCCTTAAGCTGTCCACTCCATATTGTTTCTGCTCATCGTAATTTAGGGATTGGGTAAAGCTTAATGAAATTAGTCAAGCCTATTTTATATTTAATTCTCCAGGGTGTATTTTGTAAAAGATTAAAACTTAATTCATCACTTGCTATCAGGAGAGGGGGTACCCTGAGGACCAAGCGGCAGTGGTGGCCATGGGAGTGACACCACCCAGTTACCACAATATGGATGGACCTTTGTATATATCACCTTCGGGATACTATGAAGTCGTTAGCCAAGTTGTTTTGTTTTGTTTTGTTTTGTTTTGTTTTGTTTTTATTAGAGCAGCATTTTCAACTAATATTCTTTATCCCTTTTTTTGTTAGTACTACATTAAGGCAATTTTAAATTATGAAACATAATTTTTTTTAAAATGTAAAGAGTAATACGATGAAAACCTGTGCATCTGTTACCTAGCTTAAGAAAATAATACTACCAACACAGTTGAACTGTACCTACCTGTACCCCTCCCTTCTCCTAGAGATAATCACTCTCCTGAACTTGGTGTTTATCGTTCCCATGCATATCATTATATATTTACTACCTTAGTGTATATATGAAGAAATATGTACCTCATATTATTTTGCATATTTTAACTTTATATAAATGCTATCATACTGCATGTAATCTTTTGCATTTTGCCTATTCCTGTTTTGTTTAAATCATCTATGTTGAAAAGTGTATCTCTAGCTTACTCATTTCATTGCCGTATAGTATTTCCTTGTGCAATTTTATAATTTATCCATATTTATCAGAATTACTTGCTATTATAAACAGTTGTCTGAAAAATGGAATAAATTGCTCAATAACATCAAAGTGAAAAACTAATAAATGTCAAGGGGGAACAAATTTTCATTTTTGGTGGGCCCTCATTAGTTTTTATCCCTTTGGAGTAAAGTTATCTGTGCTATTGATAGAATTACGGGATTTTTTTAAATTGTCTTACTTCTTGCTCAATGTTAGGTGAGTTTGGCCACTGTGATTTTTGTCGCCAGTCAGAAAGCACTATCTGCTGAAGTAAAGGCAGTCATTAAGCAGCAGCTCGAAAGTGTCTCCAATGGATGGACTGTGTACCGAATTGCCAGACAGGCATCCAGAATGGTAGGTGGGGTCCTTCTGAGTGAATTGTGTCAGTGAAGATGGCAGATTACATACCTTAGACTGTGGGATTGTTACTCCTGGTCAAAACTGAAAAATGAAGATAGAAGTATGTCTTAGTCATGGGATTGAAAGATCATGAACAGAAAGTCCTCATTTTTAGTGTTTTTCATGTGAGAATGGCATGTATGTTGTTATGGGGAAGTTCCCAGGAATTACAAAAATCTGAGCTCTTTCTGGCTGTAGGTTGCTAGCACCACTTTTATTTCGCCCCATATTTTCATAACCACAGCTGTCTCCCTGTTTCTGTCCTCTTTTATCAATATGCCAATTCTTTAATCCCTTTCTCTCCTTAACCTTACCGTTCATATGTAGAAGCGGGAAGTCTTCCTCATACAAATGAAAGTGTGCTGTTCTCTTCTCAGCCATATGGAAAGCCTAACAATTTTCATTAATTTTGTTTGAGAAGAAGGAGACACAGAGCTTTGGGTAGTATAGAAGTCCTTTGGGCTAAGTCTGAAGAGTAGAGTTGGAGAAGCATTATTGTAGGACAGTGGTCCCCAACCTTCTTGGCACCAGGGACCGGTTTTGTGGAAGACAATTTTCCCACGGACCATGGAGTGTGGGGATGGTTTCAGGATGATTCAGCCATATTACATGCAAGCTCACCTCCTTCTGTGCGGCCCGGGTTCCTAACAGGCCCAGACTGGTAGCAGTCCTTGCCTGGAGGGAGGCTGGTGGTCTCTGCTGGCGGGGATTGAAGCACACGTTTTCATTGTTTCTCAGACAAGAGGAGGACCACTGCTGACAAGCCAGTTCTGTATTTCACCCTGTCCCAAGCAGCCAAGCACTGCAGGGCCCTGAGCATTAAATGGCCCACGTTCCCCCCAGTGACTACCCTGTCCCCCAGTCACTTCCAGCGGCAGGCACTGTACTCTTCCTGATAGTCACCTAATGGAACTTACTGGAATTTCCCCCTACCCCACTCAGTAGCTCATACCAAATAACATACAGTAAGTATTTATACTTTCTATATTTTGAACTAAAATTGTAGACGCAGGTTGTAGATAATTCCATTTATTTTCTCTTTGGAACTGTTTTAGTGAAGAACTGCAGGCATTAAGTTATATATCAGCACATGTTCTTTGAGAAAATACTTAGACTGAATCTCAGATAATTACATAATGTGAGGAATGATAGTCAAAGCTTATCCAAGATTTAGGTTTGTCCTTTAGTTGCTAATTCAAGAGTCAGAATTCATTATGTGCCATGATTTTTTTTTTAGGGTAACCATGACATGGCCAGAGAGCTCTATCAGAGTTTGCTGACTCAGGTTGCCTCAGAACATTTCTACTTCTGGCTGAATAGTTTGAAGGAGTTCTCACATGCAGAACAGTGTTTCACTGGGTTGCAAGAAGAGAATTATAGTTCAGCACTTTCTTGCATTGCTGAGTCTTTAAAATTCTACCACAAAGGGATTGCATCCTTAACAGTAAGTCCTCTTTATTCTTCTTTGGTGATGATGACTTGTATGAGAATGATCTCCTGTCTCTTTTTATTATCCCATTTTAACCACCTTGAAACATCTACTGATATACATATATATGGCAATATTAAAATAATAAGTAGGACATGGAAGTAGATTCTTAACCCCTCCCCTACCTCTTAATATTCGTAGATTGTTGAGAGTTTATCACTTTGTTTTTATCAAATATCAGGAACCACAAATGAAGAAGATTGCTGAATCTATGCAGAAGGGATAAATGGAAATAGGATCCTCCCTTTCCAAAATCCTGTTAGTAATGCAGTTCTTAGTAAGACCCCAGCCTGGGTCACTACCACCATCAGCGTAAATCCCCACCCATCTCATACCTTGCAGCTACACATTAAGAAACTATAGTTGCTGGCTTTGTGGGTTAAGAAGAAATTATCAAGGATATTAGTGCCCCCGACCCCATGTCCCCCCTGTGCCAAATTAATAGTTAGCCAGCTAAATTTTTCATTTTCTCTGCCAAGAAAGTGAAGGGGTTGCAGAGAAGGCAGACACTTAACATTTCTTGTTTTCTTGAAATCAGTTATAGTCCCAAAAAAGAACCTGTTCCCTAAAACGAGGAAAAAGTTTATATAATCAACATTAAACACTTTTAAAATATTCTCATACAGCTTTTAAAGTTGTATATATATAGATGGGGCATAAAACTTTTGGTAACTGTTTATATACATTTATCACATAATCAAAAATATTTTTAATGGTAGCACATCCTAAAAGAAATACTTCAAAGTAGAACAAAGAATAAACTGATGTCACAAAAGAAACAGAATATTTAGAGTACTGTGGGTACATATCGTTTGAAGTATGATTTTTTTGGTTAGGATCAATGGCTATTTTAAAACAGAAACTCCTCTCCATTTTAAAAAGTGCCATTGACTACTATGATTTTTTCCTCTTGATTATTCTAGGAAAAGATTGTTGTTGCCTATATCAGGCTAATAAATGCCTCAGAAAATTAAAAGCTACAATTATTGGTTCTAATCAGTAGAATTACATAATATTCTAGCTTATGTGGAGCAGAAAATTATTACTCATTCAGTACAGTAAGTGCTAAAAACTGAAACAAGCCCACGAAACTCTGAGGCAGATAGAACTAATATTATGAAAAACCCTGTTGAATGTTTAATAGTCTTGTAATGATTTGTGTGGAATGTGTATTTAATGAGGCTTTGGTAGTAATTAAGGACTGAATTCTGACACAGGAAACAGAAGACCTCTTGTCTTAGTCTCCACTTTGCCATTAACACATTGTGACCTACGACAGGTTTTTGGACCTCAAATCATCTCCTTTTGTAATGTTGTTCTTTTATTCAACAGACTGTAAGCACTCGCTGCTGTGAATTTAAAAAATAATAAATCAGGAAAAGATTCTCCATTTGCAAATAGTTCTAGAGGGGAAGGCAGTGTGGTCCTTTGAGCCATTTGGCACTTCCCACATTTCTTACTGTACTATACCATCAGGGGGTTTTAAAGATTTTATTTTTAATCTGTTCACTTGGCAAGTATGGATATGACATTACCCTTCTATCTTTTTAACTAAGAGGGTATGAGCATGAGCTGCCCTTTGTGCTCCCTGACACATGAATGGTCTAACCTGAGATTGTACATCGATGAGAATTATTATGCTTCTTACCTGTTTCAGCCAAACTAAACATGAGAAGTTCAAAATTCTGTGCTTATGCGGACCCTGTAGCAGTGTTGGGTGTCTAATTTCCCAACACAGTGATGATAGAATTTTCTTACTTCCTAGGAATAAAACTTGTAAAAAATGTTTGTGTTCATTTTCTGTGCTGTATAACAAATTACCACAAATTTAGTAGCTTAAAGAAGCACCTGTTTAGTATTTCCGTTGCCATGAGTCAGAAGTCCGGGTATGGCTTAGCTAGGTCCTCTGTTCATGTTGTGAAAAAGTTGCCATGAAGACGTTAGCCAGGGCCAATCTTAATGAGACTCAAGGAGGCTTAGGGTCCTTAAATTTATGTAGTTATTGGTAGACTTTATTTCCTCACAGCTGTAGAACTTGGGGAAGCTTTCAGGGCTGGCAAGAGAATTGCTCACCTTCAAGACCCTCTTTTAATGGACTCACCAGATTATGAGAAATCCACGCAGAATAATCTCCCTCTTGATTAATATAAATTTAACTCATTAGGGACCTAAATTACATTCTCAAAATTCATTACCTTTGCCATATTTCATAGTTAGAAGCAAGTTACAGGTTCTGTCCACCCTCAAAGCAGGGAGATTACACAAGGTGTGGATACCAGAGAGGTATGAATCAGAGGAACCATTTTAGCATTCTGCCTACAGTGGCAGATGTTTCATTTGTTTTTTTCTCTTTACTAAGTATTGAATAGATAAAATATTTACATATTTTTATGTAGGGTATATAAATAATAAAACATATCTCAGTTTAGCACATGAGACATTATCATTGCCTTTAAAACTTGTTTTTGTACTGCACCATCTTGCTTGTATGTTTATTTTATCTTAAATATATCTTTTATTTTTTCCAGGCTGCCAGTACACCGCTGAATCCTTTAAGTTTTCAGTGTGAATTTGTAAAACTCAGGATTGACCTTCTACAAGCCTTCTCTCAACTCATCTGTACTTGTAACAGCCTCAAGACAAGCCCCCCACCTGCAATCGCCACAACAATTGCCATGACCTTAGGGAATGACCTTCAGAGGTGTGGTCGCATCTCTAATCAGGCATGTCTGAATTTTGTTTTCAGTGCAGTTTTTATTTACATTCGTTTTTGAAGTTATTTGTGAGGCAAAAAATCTTGAAATTTACAAATCAGTGGTTTGACTCAGACATTAAACCTCAAATGCTTATTGCCTCATCTATTTTGCCAAAAATAGGCTGATGTTTTATTACAACAAAGAGATTGAGGATGTCTCACTAAATGCTACATATTTATATAAAGAGAAAGGATATACATTTTAAAGAAACCTTGTGGTGTTTATATTATTTTAGCATAACTTAAGCTGAAAATGCAGCTTTTTATTGTTTGTGTCTGTACCTCAGATATAAATTACCATAATTTTGTGCCCATTTGTAATTTTATTTGCCCTTTGTTAATTTTATTTAACAAAGTTTATAGAAATGGATGGAATGAAAATGAAAAAGTTTAAATATTTTTTAGGTATTTTTTATGGTTGGACTGTTTTGGTTTTTTTACACAATAACGATAGCATGTTTGTTTATCATAAATAATATTTTTTCCTTCTTTATAGATGAAGCAGTCCATGGAAGAATTTCGAAACCTTGCTTCCCGATATGGGGATCTTTATCAGGCATCTTTTGATGCTGATTCAGCAACTTTAAGGAATGTAGAGCTGTATCCTGAACTTGCCCCAATGTGTCTTGTTCTTTTGAAGTATTTTTTTAAATGTGAATACCTCAGCTATGCTTGACTAAAATATATATGTTATATATCAGATAAGCCTATAAATTTATTATAATTAATAATTTCCCTTTTGGAATCTAGTATGAGAAGGATAATTTTACTTTTTAACTTAAACCAGCCTTTTTTAAAAAGTGGTGACTCAATAGTGGTCTTTCTCCACCTCTAGGAAGAGCATTCAAAACCCAGATCCTACCAGGACTTGCATATGTTGTGCACACCTGACCTACAGCAGACAACCCAAAACATTTTCGCACCAGGAAACTGTTTTCCGCTTTGTCTTACCTTTTATCTTATAGCCAACAACCCCAGTTCCCATCACCGTTATTAATGATCTATTAAATAGTTTTAGTCATCACTTTTGTTCCCTAAGCTCTCTTTAAGGTCTCCATATTTTCTTATTAAGCAGCCTCAAGTCCTTTTTGAGAAGAAGGAATAGATAAATTGTTTTAAGTTGTAAGACCTATAAATCAGTAGTTCTTGGTATTTTGGGTTACTGACTGAAAACCTAATGAATGCTATGGGCCCTTTCCCCTAAAAAATGAACATACCCATATTTTGCCATGTATAATGCTCTCCTGGGTATAATGTGCACCCATGTTTTTGGCCCACATATTCAGGGGAAAAAATCTTCTGTTTTAAATTTTTAATTCAATTATTTATTTATATTTAGATACTTGTTTTTTGTATTATAAAGGAATTTTAACATTTACTTTTGAACACACGGATATCATTATTGCTTTCTAGAGTTACACTTTTAACACATAAGCATAAATAAAAGAACTAAAAGCATTTATATAGATATGGAATTAGTATTACCCATGTATAATGTGCATCCTTATTTTTCCCTCAAAAATTTGTGCAAAAATGTGCGTATTACAGACAGCAAAATACGGTAATGCACCTACCCCTCAAAATCTGCATACAAGTGTAGTCCTGTTAACAGATCCCTTGAGTGCCAGTGTAGGATCTACTCTGCAAACCATTGTTGTTAGCCTTTATCAGAGAAACTGCTATGCCTAAAACAGATTAAAGACCGTTTATGTGGCTCTGGCTGGTGCAGTTCAGTGGATTGAATGCCAGCCTGCGAAGCAAAGGGTCACTGATTCAATTCCCAGTCAGCACATGCCTGGGTTGCAGGCCAGTCCCCAGTAGGGGGCACACAAGAAGCAACCACACGATGTTCCTCTCCCTCTCTTTCTCCCTCCCTTCCCCTCTAAAAATAAATTTAAAATCTTTAAAAAAAAAAACAGTTTCTATGAATCATAGAACCTGTTGCTTGGTTTTCCCTTCCCCAACTTGGCAGCCTCTGGAGTACACTTCCTGATACAGAAGTTGAGAGTAACTGTTTCCGATACCATATAGCCCTTAAATGGAAAAAATAGAGTCCCAAACTAGATAACATGTGCTTCACTAAAATTATGATCCTCACCTTGACTTCTTTAATAGTCAGATAATATAAAGTCTATAGTAGATTTCTTTATTTTCAGGTATAACCTTAACATGAATCCAGACAGCAGCAGAGCTGTTTACTGATATCTCATGCAATAGAAGCTCTGATTTTGGACCCAGAATCCGCAAGGTATTTCTAATAATAGTTTACATTAAAGAGAACTTTTAAATATGTTATGTTACATAACTATCACAACAGTGTTTTAGAAGAGGTATTATAAAGGGCGGGGAGGGGGGACCCAGATGAAAAACTTCTTCAGCATTTGTCTAAGGTCATGTAGCTAGTAACAAAACCTGGGTTTTCTGACAGTATCGTTTCCTTATTTCCTAACTCCTAGTTCCTCAGCATTGACTTCAAAAAATAATTGGGAAGAAATTCATTAAATTTGAACATTTTCTTTTCATTTATTATAACTAAATTTTGGTATGAAAAATTGAGCTAATAATATAATTAAACTTGAACTTTATGTTTTTTTCCTTTGGTTTCCCAAACAAAAAGATACTGCCATTTTTGCTTTATTACAATTCTTCCCTCCACCATTAACTAATTAATTATTCAAATATTTTAATAAAAGATGACCCATTGGTTTTTCCCATTATAATATTCTATTTTTGGAATATGAATTTTCAGCTCTTTATAATTTCAAATCTAGTAAGGCCTGTGATTCCAAGATCAACTTTCTCAAAGAGAATATAATCAGCAATTCATTTTAAATTTCTTTATCCTAAAAGGTTGAGTCACTGTTTCCTTTCAGGGCAATACCAAGTTCCTTGTGTTCTGTTTTAAAGTACTACTTACTCTCAGACAAGTCCACTTGTTTTTTTACCCACTTATCTGACCTATTTTAATATTTTCATGACATGCTAATTTTTATTTTTTGTCTATTTATCCTTCTCTCGTCTGTGTTTATTTTCCCTAGTCTGCAGTGTTGACTTGCTGTGTTGTTTTTTTTTTTCCAAACAAGCTCCTCCTGTTTAAATTTGAAGATGTTCTTAAACCTCCATATTTTTCAGAATCTTTGCAATTAATTGATCAGGTCACACCATTTCTCATTATACAATAGTATATAACCACTTAAAAATCAAGTGTCATTGTACTGTTGGTTGACATAAGAGAAATTAGTGATTTTCTTGATTAACTTGTGATCAGAGAGATAGGCACATTGTCAGCAAGGATGGGGTACAGGGACGGATCTAGCCAGCTTGCAATGTTGCTCTCTCACCCTCTCCCCTTCCTACCACTTTTCTTCACGCTCCTCTGTCCCCTTTTATCCCTCAGACCCATTCCCCTAGCCTTTTCCCTTCATAGAAATGAAAAATTAGGGGAAAACCTGGTACTTTGACGGAGAGGTCTTTGGGTTTTATTTGCAATAGTATCTAACTACAAGGAGTAGATTCCTCCTAAAACTTCTTTTCTTGATAGTATATATTCTGAGTAAAGAAGGGCCTATTGCTAAAAAGACCTTCTGAGTAAAGAAGGGCCTACTGCTAAAAAGAACCTCAAAAGAATGATGTGTGACATTGATATTTCATTGTAGTTTTTACAGAAATCTGTGTATCTCTTTCATAACTTAGAAGGTGTTTTTTGGGAAAAGACACCTTGTTTTGTTCAACTTTGTATCTCTAGTAGCAAACATAGTACCTGTGCTGCTGTATCAGTAAATCTGTGACAGGATGGGAGCGATGTTTATAATCATGAATGTTATTATCTACCTTATACCAACTTTCAGGACTATCAGGAAAAAATATTTTGAGATGCTTGTTCATTACATTTTACTATTCTAGCTTCTTATTCAGTCTGTCATGATTCCTTTACATTTAACCTTTATTTATACTGCCTACAAAATAAGGGTACAACTACAGGGACAGTTTTAAATACTTTTATACTACCTAACAACCGAAATGATAAAGACACATATGTAATTTGAAGTCAAGTCTGGGTTTGAATTCCAGCTTGTCACTTACTACGTACATGAGACTGAAGGCAAATTACTTAACCTCTCCAAGCCTCAGTTTCCTTATCTATAAAAGGGAATTAACAGTGCATACTTCATTTTAAAAACTGAAATGAGAATGTGTGGAAAGAGCCTGATGCATTTAGGCGTAACATAGTTACTGTTGTGGTTGCTTAATTGATACTGATTTTTAACTTCAGTTTCCAGGAATATGGATCTGTTGGAGCAGCCCATGCCGACAGTGAATATGAGAGAAGAATGATGTCTGTATATAATCATGTCTTGGAGGAGGTGGAATCACTCAATCGGAAATATACTCCTGTTTCTTACATGGCAAGTTGCATTTGTTTCACTGAGTTTTTATTATGTGCAAGTGGGTCTTTACCCATTTCTGGTACTTAGGGTGTGACTTCAACAAGTCAGCCTGTCTGTGCCTCTTTCCTCTGTGCCTGTTTTGTGGCAGGGTTAATATGGCATGCACCTCACAGCACTGTTATGAGGATGACATGAGAAGATGATCCATGAAAGCACTTAGCACATCTGTAGCTGCTACAGTCGCATTAAGAGGTCAGATCTGCTCTACCAGAATGCAGATACAACTTCTTTTCTTTTTTAACAAGTTAACTGAAGTTGTAATTGTTCTCAACCCAAGCTATACATTAGAATCACTTCAGAAGCTTTTTAAAAAATACATCAGTATGCAGGCCCCACCCCAGACCAAATGAACTCTGAATATGTGTAGTTGAGGCCCAGGCATTAGCATTTTTGACAGCTCCCAGGTAATTCTCTCATGCTACCAGAGTTGAGAGAAACTGTAGACTAATTGATACCGAAAGAACTGGGCTTGTTATATGACTGACAGTAAATCAGTTCTGCAAGGTGACGCCAATGACACTGTTTAGTAGACTTGTCTGCCTTTCGCCTCCTGAATCTCTGCTGCCTTGGGCACTGGTGAGCACTCAGTCTGTTCAGTCTGTCACCTGACTCCCCAGTTGCAGTACTGATGGACACCCTCTCACCTAGATTTTCTCTTCCGCATCTGGCCAGTCTCCAGTGTCTTAGCTCAGGTCACTGGAACAGAATACTGTAGACTTGGTGGCTTAAGCAGAAGATATTTCTTTCTCACAGTTTTGGAAGCTTGACGTTCAGGATCGTTTTTTTAACAAGCTAAGTGATGCCAACCAATTTGGTTCCTGGTGAGGGTCCTTTTGCTGGATTGTAGGCTGCCTCACTGTGTCCTAACATGTTGTATAGAGCTCTGGTCCTCTCATTTTATAATGCCACTAATTCAATCATGGGGGCACCACCTTCATGACCAATCGAAACCTAGTCAACTTCCAGAAGCTCCATCTCCACAAATACCAATATATTGGGAGTTAGGGCTTTGTTATATGAATTTGGAGAAGGCATGCACATTCAGTCCATAACACTGTCTTTGAACTTTTACTCCTTGGAGAGTTTCTCTTGCCTTGCTCACACAGTAGATGCTGATATTCCCCATAGCTCTCTTCTAGTTCCTGCTCTTCTCATTCTGTATTTTCACCATTTATTAGGTATTTTAGAAGAAATTGGCAGGATATGTTGTTAAAGAGTTAGATTAGATTTTAAGGACAGATACTTTCCTTGACATACAGCATCCCATGTAAAGTCATCAGTACATATTTGCTGAATTGATTGACACAGGTCTGACACTCAGATTGGTTGCTAAGGGAGATTGTAAAGATGATCTTTGAAGTAAACACACACATCTGTGTTAGACATTGATTAAATTATTTTCATACTCCCTCTAAGCTGCACCCTAAGAAATTAAGTAGATGCCAAACAGTAACTTGAGTTTAAAGGAGTTGAATCCACTGAATATATGGAAAGAAGGGGAAGTTTGTGCTCAGTAGGAAGCACAGTACAGAGAAAAGAGTCTTAGGTTCAAACTCACCCTCTGCCATTCAGCAGGTCTGTAATTTTCAACAGATTTTAAACATCCTTTTCTATGACACGGAGACAACATCTACCTCATAGAGTTACTGTGAAGTTTAAATGAAATAATGTGTATTGCCTAGCACAGCGCCTGGCCTGGCACATAGTAGTAGTTAATAAATATTCTCTTTTTTTCTCCACATTGTATTTTACATATTTGATATTATCTGAGCCCCAAATTCAGTTCCA
The DNA here is from genome assembly GCF_021234165.1 of Pteronotus mesoamericanus. Lineage (NCBI taxonomy): Eukaryota > Metazoa > Chordata > Mammalia > Chiroptera > Mormoopidae > Pteronotus > Pteronotus mesoamericanus. Next base: position 246,276 of record NW_026555326.1, read on the forward strand.
CAAGTATTTACTGAATCCTAGTAATAGAAAAATGGCAGACACAGGGTCTCCCTTCGTGTTGCCTGTAGTCTAATAAGGAAGATTTTGTAAATAAACACAATACAATGTATGTGCAGAAATAGAGCTCTGCAGAAGGTAAAGATGTAGCACAAAAGAGAAAGTAATTCATGTCAAAGGATAGGCAAAATGGGGTAAACGTGTAAGTCAGAAGATGTCTTTGCATATGAGTTTTCCAGGCAGATAAGGAGGGTAGATAATTTCAGGCACAGAACAGCATGTTCAAAAGCAGAGGCATGAAATCAGATGGTGTCTTCTGTGCACAGTTTACTTTGCAGCAGAATGTACAGATTGGGAAGAGAGGTAGACAGAAGGCTTTGAACACAGTATTAGGGAGTTTGCACTTCATCCTGTAGGCACTGGCATGTTTTTTAGGAATTTTTAATGGGTAGGGGAGAGAAGTGGTTAAGATTGTGCATGTACCTGTTATGTAGGCACAGAACAGGTAATGGCTTGGAGGTCAAGAAATTAGAGGGAAGAGGTTTGGCTTCTGCTGTAATCCAGGGTAAGGGCCTGATGAATGTAAGAAGCAGGGATGAGAACGGATATGTAAGAAAGGTACTGAGGGGCGACATTGTCAAGGCTCGGTTGATTGGTTTAATTAGATGTGAGAGGATGGAGGCATGACCTCCAGGTTTCCAGGTCAGCAACCACATAAGTGGTTGATCCTTTACTGAGACAGGGACTACAGAGGGATGGTGGAAGAACATGAAGGTTTCACTTTTAAACCTGTGGCTGTCTTATAGGCAATTGGATGATAGTCTTGTGTCAGAAGGAGACAGGCTGGGAAACATGTAAGGTCATTATGAGCGTAGAGGTTCTTAAAGTCATGGGAGTAGAGAAATTGCCCATTAGGAACTAAGGACTAAAAAGAGAAAATGACTAAGGAGATCATCAACATTTAAGGAAGAAGCAAAGGAAGAGCATCTTAGGAAAGAAGATGGAAAGGGGAAGATTCGGAAAAGTGAGGGCAGCGGCCATAAATGAAATTCCTTGGAAGAAGAGTATTATCAGGTGCCACAGTATTGTCAAAAATACAGAGGCTGACCCTGGCTAGTGTGGCTTGGTGGATTGAGCACTGGCCTGTGAACTGAAAGGTTTCTGGTTTCATTCCCAGTCAGGGGACAAGCGTGGGTTGCAGGCCAGGTCCCCTATTGGGGGCGTGCAATCGATGTTTCTCACCCTCTTCTTCTCCCTCACTTCCCCTTTCTCTAAAAATAAATAAATAAAATCTTCAAGAAAAACATACAGAGGCTGAAAAGTATAGGATTTGGCAATGAAGAGGGTGTCAGTGATGCACTCGTCTTCCTGCTTGGTTTAGAAACCATGATAGGCGATTTCACATCTCCAGCCTGTTGCTGTAATAGTAAATTGCTGTTAACTTACCTGGGGAGTTGTGCCCCAGGGCTGGTGGCCTCAGAGGTAGTCCTGCATTCCCAGAGGGGACTTGCAAATATGTATCCATTCTTTTAAAAGGGAGAATGGTGCTTTTTGCCTGGGAGCAGCCTGAGGTCACTTGGAGTCCACTAAGTCCTGAGGTCACTTGGAGTCCTCTAAGTTTATCCTTTACAGATGTTTTCTTTTCTTACACACTATTGTGGCATCAAAGGTTCCACCACAAATAGGATATCCCTGCAAATGCTTCCCAGCCGGAAAATGAATGGTGCTGTTTCAGCAGTTAAACCTGAAAAAAAAATAGACCCAGTGTCTTTAGATCTGTGTTATCATTCTCTCAAGTAATAGACCTGGCATTTGTATTAGTACTAGTCAGTCAGCCACAAAATATTCAATAGCCTGAAACCAGTGAGGAGTGGATTCTTCTGGCTCTCGGCCTTACTGCCCAACTTATGAAAAGTGTTTACAGCGTAGGTGAGGATAAATTTTATACATATGTAAATATGTAAGACATAAATATAAATGTATATATTTATATAAATATATAATTTTATATATAAATTTTATATATAAAGTATATTTTAGATATAATTTATATATTTATGTGTAAATAATATATAAAATTTTATAAATAATAGATAAATATTTTTATATATATAAAAAATAGCTTTGATGCTTTCATGGGTGTATAATTACTTCCATACCCATCGAGTTGTATAAATTAAATATATACAGCTTTTTGTATGTTATTGTATATCAGTAGAATGGTTTTAAATTAAATAAATAAATAATCTTTGAACTCTTAAATTCTGGTTCCGTGATCCTTTTCAGTAAGATTCAAAGGATTTACTATAGTATTACTGTTAATCTGTAGTAAATGCTAGGATTTTCAAAACTCAGTGAAGTTTGTGAAATACGAGAAATAAGGTATTTTATTAAAGTTTCAGAATTCTGTAGAGTTGGACTATATAGTCATTCTTAATCTGAATTCCAGTAAGATTTTGCCATTGCCCACTCTCTGGGACCTCATGGCCATAGGGTCAGGGGACTGCCCTGTGGAGAAGGGTCGACAGAATGAGGCAAAGTCGAAGTTCCACGTGGGATTTGGTGTCAGCTCTCGAGTGTCAATATACTGCTCTCGCTTCTTTACCATATACTTTTTCTCATACTTTGCCATACTTTATAAAAATGATAGTTACTGTCTATTTTAAGGTCATAATATGTTTACTAGCTCTAAGCTCCATAGAAATGCAAATTTTGCATATTGCTTGGCCTTGAGCAATGTGGATTTTCTCCCTTTTGTCATTTATTTTTTATTGAATGTACTACTTCAAAATAAAGTAAAAATCTGTAATTGTACTCCTTAACATGAATGATTTGGCAAATGTTCACAGTTCATGGGTATTATGACTATTTCCTCATTGACAGTATTATTATTGATTTTGTAATAATATATATGAATGTTTGTAGCAACTTCTTCCTGAATGTACCATTTGTTGATGAAATTCGGAAATTTATTTTTACTTGATTCAGGTTTTTTCCCCCCCTACAGCATACAGCATGCCTCTGCAATGCCATCATTGCTTTGCTGAAAGTCCCTCTTTCATTTCAGAGATACTTTTTCCAGAAACTGCAATCTACCAGCATTAAGGTAATATAGGAAGAATGCTAAAGTTAATAGAGATTAACAACCCTGTTAACTTCTACAGATTAAATGGGGTGTAACTGTGCTTCCTGATCTGACCTTTGGTTTTGATAAAACTTATGCTCTTGAGTTGTAAGCCTTTCTTCCCTTTACCAATTGGTTTGGTGAAGGGAATGGAATGCCTGTCAGTACAAAATGCAGCGAGACAAACGTTTGGGTCCCTGGAGATCTGTTCTTTGGCTCCCTATTGCAAGGGCATGTTAAGTGGTTTTCAGCATAGTTGCCGACAAGGATCTTGAGCTGAATTCACCTCTGGTCAGTCTATTCAGACCTAACTTCAAATGAAACAAGTCCAGCAAAAACCAGTCCTTCCTCCAAAGTACTTTTGTCTTTAACAACTTTTGAGGAGTTGACCAATGAATAGAATTAGTATTTTAAAATATTTAAACTACTTAAAATTTGAAAGCCATTTTTGTTTCAAAGAATGGAATTATTGGGAAAGGGGGAAATTGTCACTTCTGACACATTTCCTGGATTATTCCTGTCAGTAAATGTCTTTAGTACATTTTGGCATCCATTCAAATGTTTTTGATTGCAAATAACAAAGCAGGCCATTTCAAACAACCTGGATAAAGAAAATTGACTATCGAAATAAGAAACCCTAAGGTAGCAGGTCTCCAGAGTTGATTAATTCAGTGGTTCAACAGCATTATCAAAAAGACCCAATTTTTTTTCCATCTTTTTATTTAGCAGGACTTGAGCTTTCTGTAGTTGAAGTGGATTTTTAATATGTTTTTTAAAGAAAAACTACTCTAATGAGAGGTTTTAAAATGTCATTTGGTCCATTTGTGGGAATTAACTTTTATACCATGGTGACTTGGTTATGTATGTAATCCTAGAATTTTAAGTTCATTTGCATTTGAATTTAGTCAATTTAAAATTACCTAAGACCAAAGAGACACCTGCTGGACATGAAAATTTACATAGTGTATTTCCCTATTAGAATTGGTTCATTGCCAAAGAAATACCTCTCCACAGAAATTGGGAGAGAAGTGCCTTCACTTTTCTCTAATCTTCTGTTACCCTCAAATAGGACTGGGGCTTGGGGTTAAAAAAAAATAGTAAAAAATGTGTATTTAAAAGGAGACATTAGGAATGAGGAACCCTTGACTTTAAAGGTACATCTGTCTGGTTGTCCCAGCCTAGTCGGAATGAGAGAGAGAGAGAGAAAAAGAGAGAGAGAGAAACGTTTTAACCCATAACCAGAGATTAGCACGGACATGCGTTGGAAGGAAGCCTATTCTTGGTGATGAAGGTTTCTTTTGATATTGTTATTCCAGCTTGCTCTGTCCCCATCCCCCCGGAACCCTGCGGAGCCCATTGCTGTCCAGAACAACCAGCAGCTGGCGCTGAAGGTGGAGGGAGTGGTTCAGCATGGATCTAAACCAGGGCTCTTTCGCAAAATTCAGTCTGTCTGTCTGAATGTTTCTTCCACGCTACAAAGTAAATCTGGACAAGACTACAAGGTAATTAAAGGGGCAGAATTATGATGTGATTTAATCAGCTCATTGATGGAAGTTTTCTAGTGTTTTTCGTGGTTAAACAGATTGCAGTTCTGCCTCCCCGGGGATCAGATGGACACGAGGTAAAAGCACATATTAGGGTTTCGGAGGCTGATAATGATACTTGTCTTTTCCCTGCCTGAACCATTTGATAGACCAAACACCCACGCAGACAGAGATCAAACTGTGAGTGTTGTTGCTGTTGGAGCCAGGGAGAAACCTAGCTTGGGTGCCTGGTAGTAAGGACCTCTGGGCTCGTACCTCTGAATTTCATTTTCCCACTCAGCCTCAGCCAGTGCACACAAAGCCTGCCCCGTAAAACTAACGCAGAGAGGAGCACCTGAAGCCTGAAGAAGGAAGAGAGAATATACTGAGCTCCCCATGCCCGGTCCCCACCCCGAAACTTCACTGTCAGTGGGATTCACCACCTCCTCAGGAGACTGGTACTGTTCACCTAATGAAAGGTCCTTTCATGTTGAGGGAAACAGCAGGAGTGGGGAGTAAGTGTCTCCATAGCCTCTCTGCCCCCAAAAGAACAGGTCTATTTATTTTTCTCTATTCTAAAGAAATTTTAGCATTTTCAAAAAAAAAAAAAGTGCAGTACAGCATTGACATACAGTGGTCAGAGGTAAAATCTTTCCTATGGGTATAACCCTAGGGATTTGCTGTTTTGAGAATCATGGGCTGTGTTAACCAAAATCATGCGTGCTTTGTTAACCAAAGCTAAGATTCTGAATTTGTGTCCATGAAATGCCAGTGTTCCAAACATAGAATGTTTCTTCCTTGAGACATCTCTTTCTCCTTCTGCAGTGGTTTATTCCCAGTAAATAGAGCAAGGTATCAAGAACACAGTTGTATGAACAGAATTGTTCAGAGGCTCAGATTGCCAGTGTCCGGGTTTTTTGGGGGGCGTGCTTGAACTGGGGTTCATAGCAAGGAAAGGAGTATCAGCAAAGACCAGGAGAACATTTTGTTCTCTCTGGTGGTTTTAGGCTAAAAAAGCCAAGGGGAGGTCTGGTTTAGGCTATCCTCGCTTTCTTTACTTCGGTAGCGCTCTCTGGCACTCTTCGCCCTGTCTGATAAGGCTCGGTCTTCATTTTCTTCTCTTCCTCTCCTCTGACTTTCATGACCCAAAGCGTGGTGCCTTATGTAGCCACTCACTAGATGCTTGGTGACGAAAAAATCATTTACTCTATTTAGAGTACAACTGTTATGTTTAGGTGGTCTCTCTTGTCTCAGAAAATCATAGTGAGAATTTACATGGTTAACTGTCTGCAGCCCTCTCCTCACTTTGAGTTTGAAAGAACAGTACCCATGATTCTGTCTGTTCCTTATATATAATGATTTCTACTATGAAGAAAAAAACATTAAAACTGAGAAGTACTGGTCTTTTGCTTGCTGACTTACCGCTTGAGAGGCAGTGACTAAAGTCATGAAGCTGATACAGTAAATCATGTTGTACATGGTTGCTTTGTAATGTTGTTTGCGGTGGGTTTGCAACTTAAAATGCAGCCTCCGTTTAAAGCCATGAGGTCCTTCTCTGGTCCTTATAAGGAAGTTCTTTTTTGGTGGGCATATTCTTTAGGAAAATAAAAACCCTACAAAAGTTGAATATGCAAACAAAAACAAAAAAAAGACCTATAAATAATTCCAGGATCTTGAATTGGTTGGTGACATTGTTTCATTAACATTACATGTAAATGACCATGGAAAACTGACTTGATAACTGCTTATTAAGACAAAGCTTGAGGGCACATTTATATAATTAATTATACAACAGAAGCACACTTAAACGTAGAGCAATGCAGTCAAATACTCACTATGTTTACCTTTATATGCATTGTCAGAAAAAGTGTCTCTGACATACTTCATCTTGTGTCGAGGTAGGGTTACATCTTGACTTTGGAGGACAACAGCATGAGTGTCTGTCTAGCTAAATAAATTAATAAGCCCATAAATCTGTGTTTTACAGTATTTAGTACTGCCAATCTGAACAAGACACTGAATCAGTGAGCGATGTACAAGTTCTGAAGATAATTTAATTCTAAAGTTAATACTAAAGGAGGGAAGAATCGCTGTATTACTTAAGAGATATAAAAGCAGACTAGGAGGAAAAAAGCCTAACTTATATATACCAAGTGTGTTACGTTCTTTGCAACCTCTTACATTTTAAAATCCTGGAAACAGGTGGTTGCTTCCTATTTCTTCAGAATGCCTTTTCACAGACTAAAGAAAGATGGGAATTAGAGTTGGGATCAGGTAAGCAAGTGTAAGGGAGGAAAAATTTCTCTTCTGTCCTCTGAGGGTCTCCAGCTGGGCCTAAGGTTAAACTGACATTAAGGCAGATTAACAGGAGGAAAGCGTACAAATGTTAGTAGAATTTTACATGTAGATGGGAATCTTTACAAGAGAATAAACACCCGATGAAGTTACCAGAGCAGAAAGTTTATGTACCTTTAGACACAGAAATGATAACTTCACTACGAAATGACAAGACAAAGGTATTCGGGCTTGGGGCGTTAAATTGTGAAGAGGTGACTAGGACACCCTTCGGGGCAGTGGGCCAGACCAGTGGAAGATAAGGGTTATTTTAGTAGGTTTGTACAGATCCATTTCGACATCGGTGCCCAGTCTCTGATAAGGATGCTCTTCTCTTCCTGGTATAGGGAGGCTACCTTTCTTGTGGGAAATTTTACTGCCTATTTTAGGTAAACAGGAGCAGGTCAGAGACCCCTGCTTGCATCTGTTGTTTCTCTAGTACCTTTAGCTCAAAATAGTCAGGATGCCAAAGCAGCATGTTTTGGGGTGACGTGTCCCAAACGCCTTCACCAGGAAGGGAGGCAAGCCTAGGAAGGGGTTGAGAGACTCTGGGAGCTCCTTCTGCAAGGACAGTGAAGAGTCGGGTCCCTCCAGAGCTAAGAGCATAGGCCCTGCGTTTAGCCTGCCCAGGTTCAGAGGCCAGCTGGCTCCACCACTGATTCCTGCTTGAGCTTGGAGAAATTACTTAACCTCTCTGCCTCAGTTTTCTTATCTATAAAGCAAAGATAGTAATTGTACGTACCTCTTGGTGGTTTGCATGGATTAAGTAAGCACTTAGGCAGGGCCTAGCTCATAATAAGCACTCAATAAATGTTAGCTATTGTTGTTATTTAACAATTCTTTCATTCCAGATACCCATTGACAATATGACCAATGAGATGGAGCAGAGGGTTGAGCCTCATAATGATTACTTTAGTACTCAATTTCTGTTGAACTTTGCCATCCTTGGAACACACAACATTACAGTGGAATCTTCAGTGAAAGACGCCAATGGCATCGTATGGAAGACCGGTCCCAGAACTACCATATTTGTAAAATCGCTGGAAGACCCTTACTCCCAGCAAATTCGCCTGCAGCAGCAGCAAGCCCAGCAACCATTACAACAGCAGCAACAACGAAATGCCTACACGCGGTTTTAACCATGAGACGAATGCACTACAGACTTTACAGGGATTGAATAAATTGACAAAAATACTTTGCTTTTTCATATGGATTAAGATATGGAAGTTATAATGTGGAGTCCATTTACTCATTGGTTTTTGTAATGTAATATTCTGAAACAATGTGGGTTTTTTCCTTAAAAATTTCATTTGAGAAAAACTGAGTTCCTAACCAGATTTCTTTTCTTTTCCTTTAACCAGGTTCTTTATCTCATATTTGACATTTTCATTCTAATATTATTCTTTTAACTGTTGCTGAGCCTTTCCTTTTTCTTTTAAGTCACATATTGGGATCATTGAGTTAGTAAATTTGACTGCTTCTTACCAAAGCATATCACTTGCAGCCTGACACAGACCTCCGATTCTGAGCTAAGCCTTGGGAGGTTCTGACCAGCAAGTGCAGTGTAAGAAACTGAGTCCTCCCATCAGTGGACTTGACAGTCTCCTGAAACATCCGTTCTTCTGGGTTATGAGAGCAGGCAGTCCAACAGAATTGAAACATCCTGCTATATTATTTCAACTACTTACCTATCAGTTCTGTACTAAAGCAAATTTAATTTATTGTTTTAGTATTTAATTGACCCAAAGAGCAGCTTAAAGTAAATTACATAGAAAGGTTGGACATTAATAATTTGTTTTTTTCTAATAATATGTGCAATTGTGTGGACTTTCTACATTGTTTCTAAGAGTGAAAAAAAATCACTCTCATTTAATTTCTTAATGTTTTTAAGTAGGAGGGCAGGTCTTTGATTGGTTTAGTTTCTTCTTGGCAAGTGATGTAATGCTAGACTCAACTGTCTAGAAAGAACATCTCTTTATAGCACAACTTCAATTAGTTGGAATGCTCAGGGAATAGAAATTTCTGGTTATCCAGAAATCCCCTTTTTTCTATTTCAGTACTCGTTGAAAACCATGATAAAATCTAATAATAATATACTTTCCTGTCTTAATACAGTATACTAGATATAATTTAACTGCTCCTTCTTGATTGGGGATCATTCAGTTCTTTGGGATCATGATTTCTGAACATCAGGGATCACGGCATTGAGATATTGGTGATGTGGGCACTTGCGCTCAAAGCAGCTCCTAAGATGAAGCAGGCACATTCCTTGGAAGTTTCTTTTTAAAATAAATCTCTCAATTTCTTTGCTTGTGTTTGCCTTTTTCTCTTTAAAGTTGACATTGGCTCAAATGAGGGATGGAGTTGAAAGGAAAAAATGAGGTTTTGGTTTTATTTCCTTGTCATATGGCCTTTGTGGGTGAGAAGTAATTGGCAACTCGGGTCTTTCCAAGATCACTTGGCTTCATGAGCTATTGTCACACCGCAATACATTCCACTGCTAACAGAACATTGTCACAAAACATGTAAATCTATAGCGGCCACTGTAGATGACATCTGTGTAGATGTGGCCCAGTTATACCCAGTACGTGATATGCACAGTCATGACAGCATCTGAGAACGGAAGCTTTGGGAAGAATTGCCCGCAGTGCGGAGGATGTGATGGGCCCCGCCCCCGCCCCGCCCCGCTCTTTTACTAGTAGAGCTGAGTCAGAAAGAAGGGGCTCCACTTTGGGCCTTGATGAATTAGCTCTGTGGCCTGGGGCAAGTCACTTCATCTCTGTAGACTTTAGTTGCTTTGTCTGTAAAATGGCTGAATTAGCTTGCGACACTGGACTCCAGTCTAGAGTTTTGTTATCAGACGTGTGAAAGACTTAAAGATCGCCCCCACCAAAAAAAAAATTGGGGAAAAATCTTTTTTTATTCATTAAATGGATATTTTCCAAAGGAAATTCTACATTGTTGATTTCAGATTTCTGGTACTGTTTCAAGGCAGAGTTCTCTAGAAAAGAAGCCAATCTTGGGGGAAAATTTTGATAGCTCTAGTTATAAACTCTGTGACTTGGTGTGCCGCTGGGCCCCTGGCTCAGACTTGGAAAAGAATTGTGAAAATAAAAACATCCAAATAGTTGAGTATAAAAAGAACTTTGTATAAAAAAAAAAAAAAGAAAAGAAAGAAAGCTATATTATTTCAGTACATCTATTAGATCCAGATTTGGGACTCTGATATTATGCTTGGTATAATATCTACTGCATTTTTGGCATCAACTGTTAAACAATTAGTTGTGGTGCAAGGAAACTTTATAATTTCAACACTAGTGAATGAAAAGAAAAAGAAATAACTCAAGGAATTATGCAGAACAGAAAAATACACATACTGATTATGAGGTGAGTATGTTCCCTGAATTTAGAAATATGGATAATAAAGGGCACAGGCTGATTGATTCTAAGAAAACAGGACTTAGCTTTCTCAGTGTTTAGTAACTTTGCAGTGTAACCTGATGGTTAAGAGCACAACCCCTGAAGCCATATTGGCACAGTTTAAACCCTAACTCTTTAATTTGTGACCTTGGACAAGCTGTTTAATCTCTCTATGCTTCATTTTCCTTTTAACTAAAATGAGGAGGCACAGTAGTGTTTCATGGGATAGGTGTGAGGATTAAGCAAATTATTATAGAATTAATATGTATATAAACAGAACTTACCTAGCACAAAGTAAGTAGATATATGTGTTTGCTGTCATCATTGTCACCCGCACTGGTATTATCTTTCACAGTGTTAGACCAGTTTTTAATCTCAGCATTTTATTTATTCAGAATAAAAGTTACCTTTTCCTGCTACTAAACACATTTAAGCTGTCTTCTCTCCTATTCAATTTGGGTACATAGAGCAATAACAAAATAATTTAATGTTGACTTAAAATGGGATTTCTGTCTATACTTCTGTAAATCCTATTTAATTAAAATATTTAAAGACAAACATACAAAGAAAATTATGAAAATGCTTTCTAAGGCTACTGATTACCTTTAAGGGTGATAGCAATATTAACTGTTTCAAAATTAAAGTACTACTATATGCCAGTTAAAACAGAGATTTGAGATACCACCTTTCTAACTCAAACCAAGGTACCAGGTAATTTGCAACTGGAGGCTCTCAGTCACTTTTTATATTAAGATACAGTTCAAAGAAGAACCAACCAACCAAACAAGATTGTCACATTAGGGTCTCAGAGATGTCTGTTTAAGTTCTATTTATAAGATCACTTGCCATGAATCTTTGGATAGGTCACTTGATCTTTCCATACCAATATCTGCCAACAGTGTTGAGAACAGGGTGACCCCACCAGCGGGTACATAGAGTATATACAGCACTGTCCAATAGAAGTTTCTGTGGTGATGGAAATGTTCTAAGTCTGCACTATCCTGTTCAGCCGCTAGTTACACACAGCTATCGAGTATCTAAAATACAGCTAGTGTGGCTGATCTTTTATTTACTTCAAATTCAGTTAAATTCAATTAGTCTCATATGGCTACTTCCTATAGAATTGAACAGTGCAAGAGTGAGCAGTGAAGAAATGAAATCCACTATTACCCTGACAGGGATAACTCTAAGTTTCTAGACAAGGGATCTACCTTGGAATTATTCAACACACCAATGGTTTCACATGGAAGATTGTGTAGATGACAAGGTATTTGAGATTTTTACGTTTGCTTTGCATCTGGTGATAAAATACCACCAGATGCAAAGCAAACTGTTACTCAACCAAACACTCAGCCCTGTCCTTTCTATAATGTGCCCTTGGATTTAGCCTTTGTCAGTCAACAATGTTAAAAGCATGATGGGATGTAGTGAGAAGTCAAAAAGTCTGGAGAATTGGCTTAGATTTCCTACCAGTTATACTCCATTTCTTGCCCAAGAACACAAAGACCTTTTAACATTATGGGCTGTGTATTTTATTGGCTTAGCTGAAGCTAATGCATTATCCTGTGGTATGTAGCCTGAAGTACTCATTCTATGAGCAAGTTAATTTTTAATTGTAATTGAGATTCAAACAGAGTGAGTTGTGTTGTTTTCCTTAAATGACATACCAAGACCTAGAGCCATTGATTTCCACATTCTAATGAAGAACATGAAATGTAAATTAACTTTTTTCAAACTACAGTTACACAGTTACAAAACACTTTTCAGTCTGCATCTTTTACCTTGTCCTCTGCTCGCTTGTTAATCTGTCCCAGAGCCATTCTCTCCTGCACAGCCAAGTTCATTGTGCAGTTGCCCTCTTTGCTTATCATGCAGGTTAAAGATTGAAACTTGGTGAAAAGAGTTTGGGAACTGTCTTCCTTACGGATCATGTCTACAGGTGAGCCTTTGTTTATTGACACCTAGCTGGAAAACAGACTAAAAAATATTTTTTATTGTGGTTTCCAGATTTTTTTTTTTAGTGAAATTATGGAGGTGATACAATATTAAATGAATTAGATCAATCAGGAAAATGAGCCTCTACCCCGTATCCTCAAAAGTCAAGATGAGTTCAAGAAAAAGAGATTGTACGCAGAGAAGAATATTCTATAGTTCACCTTTTGGCTTTCCTGGGAGATTTTATATGTGGATTTTGATGAAGCTTATTTGTGGCTATGAGTCAAAAATACTTAAAATAGAGGACTAGGACAAATAAAATAGGACTGAATTTGACTGAGGCATTATGAGAAGATACTAAAGTCTATTTTTGTTTCCCAATGCCATGGAAGGTGAAAGTAAGCTGCGTTGCCCCAAAAGTTCATTCTACCTTTGGAAAGAGTGAGGCTAATGGTGCTTTTTGTCTTTGTGCGCCATCTCACCTGGAGGAGAGGAACAAAAGAGATGGTGAATTGTTAATACTCATAACCCCAACCTTGCTTTCCCTTCCCCACCCCCACCCACCAGCAAAGGCAGACCGCATGTGATCAGGAGGGTCAGTTCCCAAGTTCTCCCCATGTGGCAAGAGATGTGGGTGAAAAACCTATAGAAATGCAAGCAGGGAGAGAGGGCGTGTCCTGAGATGTGCCCATACCATGCCAGGTATTGATGAAACATTGATGGGTTGCCTCTCAGCTCACACCCCAGGCATGTGCCCTGACTGGGAATCGAACCAGCGACCTTTTAATTGGCAGGCCGGTGCTCAATCACACTGAGCCACACCAACCAGGGCAAGACCTCTATTTTCAGAGGATGTGAAGAGGGCTTTATAAAACCTGTTGACAGAGTACAAAAGATGCCATTTCTGAAATTATGATAGTATCACCCCTTGGACGTTGCAGTCAGGACAGGCTCCTAGGTAATTAGAAAAGTAGCCCCCATGTGGCATTTTCTCCTTTTGCAGCCCTGGGAATGCAGGTGTTCCTTCCTGCTCAGAAAGCCTCTTCTTGACATAATCAGAGACAATTGAGTACCTCCTACTTGGAAGCCAGAGAGGAATAGAAGAGCATTTGGAACAAAAGGTAAAGTGTAAAGTCAATATTTGCCTCAAGGAGATAGATCCTTAACACTCAAAATGAAGTAAACATTGTGCCACGTTGCTGAAGCTCCTGCTGCTTCTTACCAGGCTGTTGGATGACATGGATCCCTCGATGTCACATGCCAAGTTATCAGGACCTTAGAGAGAAGTGACTGTAATCATGGAATCACTTAAGCGATGTCAAATCTGTCTTAGTGTTCCGGTGTCACCGGGGATGTGCAAAAGCATACTAGCTGTGGCTCGAATTGTCTCAGATCGAATGCATCTGGAACCTCCTTGAGGACCCTTGACGCCGGAGGGCCTGTGTGTCCTAAGCACTGCCGCCCCCCTCTCCCCTCCCCCATGTGGCTGACCAAGAGTAACTGATGGGAAGCATTTTTCCTTCATCCTGAGTACTGAGGGTAACTCCACTGAGATCGCAGGGCATTATAGCTCAGTCAGCAACATTTGTCTGAGCAGGAATTTGTGAGCTCAAGCAGATTTCCAGATCTATGCCAAAGGCCCAGCCAACAAGAACACAATTTTCTAAAGAGGTGACCTTTTATTCAATAAATCTTTCTTGAATATGTACAGGGTTGCAGGAAGTGGGAATACAGTGATGGACTAGCTCCTTGGGTTCACGACTGTGCCGCCCCTTGTTTTTGCACACACCGTGGGAGAGAAGGCTTTGGTTATGTTGGGCCTGAGCTTCCTTGGTGGTTGATCATTTCCTCCTGTGAAGGGGGGAAAGGAATGAGTTCGCACAGATCCGCCCAGGTCAGAGTACCTGCCGTCTCCTGTGTGGCCCTTCAGAAAAGCTCTCAGCCTGAGCAGCTGCGCCTCCAGTTCACCAAGTTTTTTCTTATACCCAACCTAACCCCCTGACAGCAATTTTAATTAACCTCCTGCTTCAATTCTCTGTGTTTGAGGGAGATGGCAAGCTCCCCAAAACGTGGTCGCAGGGAAATAGTGCTAATCAGAGTGCCCCCTGACCCCCTGACCCCTGCTCCGCCACCCTGAAACACCCATCTGTCCCTCCAGACCTGGCAGAAACACACTGGCCCTCATTCCTCCAACCAGACTGCACTCTTCGTACCGGTCCCTTTGTGGCCAGCATCAGAGCGAGTCCTATGGACCATGCACTGCCTGACCCTGGGGTTGGCATAAACGTGGACAGATGGTGGCCGAAGCTGCCCTGCCCTGTTAACTTGGAACGAGGAGCCCCCTCCAGCTCTCCGTGCTCCACACCAGCCCCCTGGCTATTTAGTCTCAGTTTCCTCTCAGAACCTTTTTGTGAGCCTTGGCTTCTTCAGCTGTGAAATGGGGCTGACACCTGCCCTGTAGTGAAAATTAAATGTAATAATAGGTGCACAAAGCCTGCTCCTCGGCAGGGGCCGGCCGCGTGTTGGTTGCCTTCCGCCTGTGGGGCAGCGTCTGGCATGGGGTACTGCCCCAGGGAACAGCAGGGAAGGAAGCTTCGCCCCATGAAGCAGCCCTGCAGCAGGTCGGCTCTGCCGGAAAGCAAAGTGATGTTCCGGGTCATTTTAGAACCTTAAGGGGACTAAAATTTCTTGGCTTAAGAGGCATTTATTCTTTTCTCCTGGGAGGATGGCATTTCTGTCCACCCAGCTTTTCTGTCAACACAAGCCTTGAGCCCTGGGGCGAGAGGATAAAAAAGGAAGTGTCACCAACTCAGCGAGCCAACCCGTGCTTCTCTGTCATTCTCTCTGGGTTATTTAGTAACTGCAAAATAAATGGGCTTATGTCCAAAGTTAGTTCTTGCTATCAAATCTATTGGGCACAAGCCCCATGATTCAATGGACACTTTCTACCTGACTGATCAGAACTATTTCCCTACTGAAAGGTTTTGGAGAGTTAGCTGTCTCCCCCAAATAGAACATGAGGACAAAATCGCAGTAAGAAATTTAGTTTGGGCCTAAGGAAGAAGTGAGCTGCGAAAATAATTAAATACTAAAGGAAAGGGCATTTGGACTGTGTAAGCTGTTCTGTCCAACCATAGGGGCACCTTTGCCAACAACCCCTCTGGAGGCAGAGCGGTGGACTCTCTGAGCGCTTGTGCCCCTGTCGGCAGGACCTTGTGCACCCCGGCCCAGGGCTCTGCTGGGCGAGGCGGCGCGGGCCTGCCACCCACCCAACACATGCCCTCCCGACAGAGGGCTCAGGCGGTGCAGCTGCAGATATAAATAACCCCCCTCGTGACTCTTTCTGTCCTTAGAGTAAATGCCTCTGGCCACTGCCCAGAATGGGATGGAGAGACACGGAGAAATGGGAGGGCGGACATTAGGAGGCTTGACAGCTGAGGAAAGAAGGAAAGTGAAGAGGTTATGTTTTCTCTCACCTCCTAAGCGAGTCTTTATATGAGATATGTGTCTAGGCAGGGCGAGGAGCTGTCCTACTTTTGAGGAAGGGGGCTGTTCGTCCTGGTGTTTCCTCCCTTCTGTTCCCATCACCCTAGTTCACAGCCTCGTTGTATGTTCCCGGACTGTCACTTTCGCTTCCTGTTGTCCTTGCTTGCTAGTCTGTCTCCTCTGAGTAATCCGCTCTTCCCACTGCTTCCCAATTCACTCATCTCGTCCAATGTGAATCCTCTTCCCATTGGGTTCCCAATACACCCTGAATTCTCCCATCTCTCATTTTTCTCTTTTTTTCCCCTCCCACCCCACTTTTCCCCCCAGAGGTATAGAACCTCCCAATTCACTTGGAGGGACACAGCTACAGCCCCCAAAGGCAACAAGATCTTGTTGCTGTCAGCACCTTCTGCTTAAACTGCTGCTACCACAAACAGCCGGCCCTGGGGTTAGGTGCCTGGTTCCATCTCTCATTTAAGACCCTCCATAATGCAGCTCAAGCCTAGCCCCAGGCCCTGCTTCATGGGCATCCCTGCACGGGGCAGTCCTGACAACGTGCCCACTGACCGACGTTCACTTTGGAGCCAGGAGGGTAAAGCAAGCGCGCTACGAGTTGCAAGCCCCAAGCAGCAGAAAGATAGGAGCACAGCGCACTGGTATCGCAGAGGTCCAGCAGTGGCCCGAGTGCCACTCAGGATCCGATCTGAGGTGCGAGGCTAGAGGGCATGGGCCAGTGTCTGGAGCTCACAAGAAAGTAAAAATAAGATTCATCTGCCTCCTTCCGTAGAACCACCTTCACTCTCCTCCAGCAATAGCCTTCTCCTGGTCAGACTTTAGAATATGTTGTTGCTTTGGGTAATGGGTTTCACTTTCCTGCCAGGTTCTTCCCTGTCCATCCTTCCGCCCTCCTTCCCTTTCTCTCTCTGCCTTTCTTTTCCACGGACCTGTTGTACCTGGTACCGGTAAGACCCTACAGCAGGTAGAGTCCCGGCTCTCAGGAAGCTTTGCTCAGTGACTGTCCGGCATTTGTCTGTAGTGCCAAGAGCAGGCAGAGGCATCGAAATCGCACTCAGGAGAGACCTGAGAGGTGCTCCACGTTATTGTTCTCACTGACAGAGGAGGCTTACGAAGTGCTGCCCGAGCACCCCGTGGGAAGCAGGGTGGGCAACGAAAGATAGCAAGGAAAAGAAAGGCAGGGAGACGGAGCCAGGGGCGGCCGCTCCAGTGCAGCCTGACGCCAGAGCCAGCTGCAACCAGACTCACACAGCTCACAACCAGTGCTTTCGCTCCTCTGTGGGTCACCTGGTAGCTTGCCAGCCAGCTCCTGTTTCCTCTTGCATCCCCATCCCCCACCTGCTTTCAGGTACAGCGTCTACTGCACAGCTTTTAGACCAGAGGGCCTAACCTCTTGGTGGCAGGACCTGTGACAGGTAAGCCTGGAAGTCATCCAAAACCATGTTCACTGTTATACGGACAGTAAAGGAAAACGGCCCACAGAAGTTCCTGCCCAAAGTTCCCTGAGCTGCCTCTGTGTCCTTATAACGCAGCGGGATATTCATCTCTGTGCTTTTCTTTTGGGCATTCCCCAGTACATGGTCTTTCCCTAATCAGAGGCATCTACAATGCCCTGAGAAGTGGAGGGTTAAAGCAATAGTGCAAAGACAAAGACAAACAAACTCAGTCTTTTCAACATCCAAGATAAGATACTGAGGATAAAAAGAGACAGAGTTTTGACTATAAAAATAGAACGGAGAAAGAACAGTGGGATAACCATGGCCACTTTCGGCGTGTTGATGTTTTTACTTTTCCCTGAACCCCTGTGCATTTCACACCTCCAGGCCTTTGTCCGCACTTGACCTTCAGCATGCAATGCTCTCCTCCCCGTGGCTCTGCGTAGCAGGCTCAGTCCACCTCTGAAGATTTGCCCAGGTTCAAGTTCTCCTGTCCAGGAAGCTTTCCTGAAAGCCCCGCAGAGCTGGGCGCCACCCCAACCTTCCGGTCTGCTCTCTATTAAAGTGCTCAGCTTCTTATAACTCCTCACTATCATATCCGTCTCTTTTTTCATCTAGGATGTGAACATCCACCGGGGGTATTGGGAGTTCATCTTTGCACATAGTAGGCAGTCGATCAAATTTAATTACTTAATGCAGAATTCCATTTCAAGTGACCTAGCCTTACCCCATCCTAGGACTTTAGTCACTAAACACTAGTTTTAAACACAAGAGCTATTGCTCAACCATTGCTGGGAATTTCTAGTTTTCAGTCCTCAACTCAATAGCTCAACTGCTTAGATAATTGCAAGCAGCTCCGCCAGGGGCCCAGCACCCGCGCCGTGTGCCGGGGCAGCCTAACGAAGCTGCAGCCAGTGCTGCAGGGGCCCGCTCCTCGCCGGTCGTGTAGCCCCAACCCTGCAACCTCCCTGGAGGAGTCAGACCAGGGCTTGACTCCTCTGAGACCAAGGTAAAGCTGTGTCATTTCTGTCTCTAGGCTTCAGTTCTCTACAACTGTCATGTGGTTGTGGGTCCTAATTAGAAAGCTCTTAGAGATTCCTGAAAGGACTGTTATTGTACAGTGGCACAAAGAGCATTATATCACAGTGGTGTAAGAGTACAGCAAACAATGTGAACTAGGAATAATAAGGGCACTTATTCCCAGAAGCACATTGATTTAAACCACAAAAGCTCCTTGGAACAGGGCTTGAGAATTGTAAAAGCCTGAGCAATCAACGGCCCCTATGGGAGGGGAGCCCATGCCAGGCCACCGCTGGACGGTTCCTTTATTCCTCGTTGGCAGACCAGTTTTGTCCCTCAGGTATTCCCCTTTGGTGAAATTTCCCTGCCACCAGGACTCCAGCCTGTTTGTTGGGTTCTGGGGAGAAGACACTATTGCTTCTACTTCCTTGTACAAGAAGCAAAGAATTGGCTTTAGCACAGCTCAGTTCACTTTTTACTCTCTGTATGATGAAGACAGGTCTCCAGATAATAGAAACTTCATTACCACACCTGCTTCTAAAATCTGCATAGCAGAAATAGCATCTGGGTCACACCTTGACGCAGCCATTACTATCTCTGGTCAGGAAATTTGGAAAACCACCAGCTGCGAGGTATCTATGAAAAAATAAAGCCACCTTAACACACAGGCCATCCTGGAGTGGACAAATATGTTTGAGCATCGCCCTGCCAGCAGAAAGGGCAGAATCTGCAGAGAAAAAGAATGGTAGCTCTGATTACATACAAATTTAAAACTTTCAAATGACAAAAAGCACCACACACCAAACTGTAAGAACTGTATGATAAAAAAGAACATTATGCTTAGAATTATGTTCATTGAAATAAGTCAGAGGAAGGCAAATACTGTATGGAAAGAAATGCAGATTTAAGCAATGAGATTTAAACTTTTACCTATTAATTGGCAACGATTTTTATTTTTATTGGTAAGTGGTGATTTCCCTTTTGGAACCACCTAATAAAGCTAACAATAGCTATATTCTATGACCCTGAAATTCCATCCTTAATTTCTACTGAAGAAACCTTTGCATTTGGGCCCAGGAAGACAGGTTTGGGAATGTTTATAACACCCCTGTTTGTAATAGCAAACATTGGAAACAGTGCATTTCCAATGGAGGAGCAAAAATTCTGTTGATCTATCCACAGTTGGTCGAATCCACATATGCAAAATCTGAGGGAACAGAAAGAAAATCACATATAAGTGGGCCCGTGTAGTTCAAACCCATATTGTTCAAGGATCAACTGTATTTTCATGTACAGGAGCAGAAGTTAAAAGTCTGGGGAGTCTGTCAATATATCATGGAGGTGACTCTTTCTAAATGGTGCATGTGTTACTTAAAATAATCAAAAAGTTTGTTTTAATATTTTTAATGGCCCTGCAGTAAGAAAAAATAATTCACCTCAACTTCTAATTTTCCAAGATATGTTACAGGCATAGAAAAATAATTTAAGAATATAGTTCCTTATCACTGAAATCTTGAAACATGAATGGAAGCCCTGAAAACTGCAGGGCCATTTACATTGTAAACAGTATTTGGTTTTAGCAAAAAAAATTTTTAAGCTCTCTGGGTCCATGTCCTTCTCTGCTCTATCCAACTACTTTCTGAGATTATTCTGGCAGGAAAGGTGTTTTAATGTCCAGGATCTTCAGCTGCATCCACATTCACCTCTCTGTCCACATTCCATAGCTGTTTACTAGGGCAAGACCCCTGATGGGGCAGGAATGGGGGGCTCTGGCTGAGGGACACCTGACTGGGCCCGCAGTGGTGTTTTCCACACCATGAACGCTCTGAGCCTCTGGGACTGCCTTTGTATCCTTCTCCATCCCACCAAGACCCACCGCAGTCCTTACGGTTGTTTTTAGGTGGCCAACACAGTAAACTAACAGAACTTTCAGTCAGGAGACTGTTCACCCATAAACGGTCACCAAAGGACTCTGGGAATGTTTTCTCAGGGTCAAGCCATCGTCCCATCCTCCAGGTTCACTCATCCTCTCCTGTTCAGGTTCCTAACCACAGCGCGTTGTCAGCTCTCCTGGAGCCTCTCACCTCTCTGTGCTGAGGGGACACACTGGCTCTAGAGCTCAGAACTCACCCAGGGCCCCAGGGTTGGCTCGAAGATGTACCTTTGACCGGCAGGCCTCGCGATTACCCTCTGCAGTCTACAACCTTCTCTAACTGCATCTTAAAACACATCTTGCGATATCCACTGTGGGGTCCCAGAAAGGGCATAGACCTGGGGCTGGAGACAGGAGGTAGCGTGGAAGGCTGAGGGGAGAGAGAGGGCACATACTAGATGCCCAATCTTGGTAGCTAGTTGCTTTATTCTTCTTTGTAATAAATTTTTCTTCCTCCTGCTTGGTCCACGTTCTTTCCGTTCTTATCTGGTTATACTCTGCCATTTGTCTCATGTCAAACTGGGAACAGGGCCCTTTTTAAAATTTAGAATTTCTTTCTTTTTTTTTTTTAAGATTTTATTTATTTATTTATTTTTAGAGAGAGGGGAGTGGAGGGAGAAAGAGAAGGAGAGAAACATCAATGTGTGGTTGCCTCTCACATGCCCCCAACTGGGGACCTGGCCTATAATCCAGGCATGTGCCCTGACTGGGAATCAAATCAGTAAGCCTTTGGTTCACAGGCCACACTCAATCCACTGATCATGCCAGCCAGGGCCAAATTTAGGGTTTCTAGTTCTATGTGAAGACAATTCAACTCTTGGACAGAATCCCAACAGAGGCCTGAGTCACCATCCTCAGCCTTTGCCTGCCGTGGCGGGCCAGTGGTACATGGCCTGAGGGCCCCAGCTGAGGGAAGGGTCAAGCAAAGCCAGTGGGGTTGTATGGAGATAAGCAAGGTCAGCTGCCCAAATTAGGGGTGACTCCTAAGGTTGCTTCCAGGCCTGAGATATCACCATTTTTTAATCTTTCTCTGTTTACTTCATTGATCCAGATAGACTAGCCAAAGCCAAGAGAGGCCAGTTGGCACAACCAAGGTCGCATTGAGCAATGGCTGGCTGAGATTAATAGCTCTGGCCTTTGAGCTATTATCACAGAGCTGGAAGAGACCTTGAGCCCATCCCAGTGGAAATTTCAGACCCATGCATGCAGCATTCAATGGGCCAACAGCATACCACATACGTTCACTTTTAAAATATTCCTTGATAATGTCCAACTCAAATACTTTTTTAGTTCATTAATTCACTCTAAAAATATTTCTTTGTCATCTACTGTAGGCAACACTTAATGCACGTTAAGTTCTTTTTGAGGACAGTTATTTTTTAATCTAATGACCTTTCCTATTTGGAAATCAGGAGTAGGAGGCTGTGGGCAGGACATCCCAGGATTTGCCCGTCTGTGTTAAACCTCCAGGCTGCCTGCTAGACATCGTCTTGTGATTAGAATGAAGAGTAGGAAATAGCGTGCAAGTGAATCAGGCTGAAGTCAAAGACAAGAGTAGCTTGAGACAGGACAACCAATAGCACAATGGTAAGGTGAGCCGGAACGGGATCAGGTCTTCCCATAAACACATGGAGGGGATATGAAAAATTGAAGCATAATGAGCAGAGAAGAGGAAAGCTCTCGAGATAGGAGAGCTGGGTGTGGACATGAAGCATAGAAAGGAAGCAGGAAGCTGCTTTGTCCGGGTCCACCCAATGCCATTTGCATTAGTCAGAGTTACAGAGTATGGAGGCATACCATTATGAGTATGATGGAATAAAGAATTTATTATTAAGTATTAGATCTTACACAATTGTGGGAGGAGCTGGAGGAGTAAAGATCTGAATGTCTGAAAGGAGGTGTTGAAGCCTTATAGAATAGTCACTATTTTTAGGTAAATAGGAAAATAACCTTGGTACAGGGGAACAAAGTAGAGCTTGTAGAAAGTAAGGCAGGTCTGGATGCTGGCATGGGGCTCGCAGAGCATCTTCAGAGGATTTGGTTCTTGTAGATACTGCCTGTGAGTCTGTAGCAAAACGTCTGACAGTGGGCATGGAGTAACTGCTGGTCAACAGGGCCAACAGTATGGAGCAGGGGAGAGTGGAAACGCACAGGGGCCAGCCTACGTCTTTGTGTCTCCCCATCACTAGCTCCAGCCAACAGTGGCCTTCAGAGTATGATCACTGCTTCACTGCTGCCTCCCACATCCGATGCAACTTCAGTTTTGGCCAGCTCTAACCAGAGTCATACAGAGAAGGGGGTGCTGGGAAATACAGTTCCCAGTATAACCAAGGTGGCCAGACAATCCATCACTCTGATCACATAAATGTGGGAAAACACTCAGTTCTTACACACACAGACCCCAAATTTTTGAAGTTTCAAGAAAACATATGGTAGCCCTGGCTGGATGGCTCAGTTGGTTGGAGTGTTGTCCTGTACACCAAAAGGTTGTGAGTTTGATCCCAGTAAGGGCACATACCTAGGTTGCAGGTTTGATCCCCAGGCAATGTGTACAGGAGGCAGCTGATCGATGTTTCCCTCTCTCCCCTCCCCTTCTTCTCTCTCTAAAAATCAAGAAACATCTCCTTGGGTGAGGATTTAAAAAAAAATACAGTAGAGAAGAAAGCTTGTCAGAGTGTTTCTGTTTATCAAGACTCTGGGTTGCAAGTGACAAATCCTAAAACAAACTGGCTTAAGTGAAAAAGAAGCTTTTGCAAAAAAAAAAAAAAAAAAAAAAGTCTTAGGGTAGCCCAAAGAATCAAAAGAATAGTTGCTGGTACAACTATTGCCAGGACAGTCTGATGGAACTTGCCACCATAAAAACTTGCTCTTTCCTTGTTTGCTTCTCTGTTTCTCATAGCCTCACCTCTGGATGGTGGCCTCATCCTCCCAGCCTTCTCGTGTGGCAGCTCTGATGTCACAGTGCCATAGCAACTTGACCAGAAGGAATACATAGTTTTTACCCATCAGTTTTATTTAGAAAAATTCCTGTATGTAGTTTTGTGTGTGTGTGTGTGTGTGTGTGTGTGTGTGTGTGTGTGTGTGTGTCTATTGGTCCTTGAATGAATCTCCAGACCAATTGCTAAGGTGAAGTAAGTAGGAAGTCATTATGGTTAAGCCAGGGTCACATGTCCACCCCTGTGGCCCCAGAGGTGCAGGCCAGGGGACTTTGATCAGTAGCTCAGAACCATGTGGAGAAAGAAAAGAGAAGTTCCTTCAAGGGAAGAAGTTCTGTTCCCAAAAGAGAGGAAAGAGATGCTAGGCAGACACAAGTAACAGCTGTCAACCTTGGCGTCTCAGGGACTGAGTGGAACATTCCTCAAATTCATTCTTCTCAGTCTTCTGCATTTCCTTTAATGCTATGGCCACTGCAGCAAGTTTCTGATGACACTCAACTGGTATTCCAAAGAGAAGTGTCACATGGACGGAGATACTGTGTAAAGAAAGGGTCATGA
Organism: Pteronotus mesoamericanus; assembly: GCF_021234165.1. Classification (NCBI taxonomy): domain Eukaryota; kingdom Metazoa; phylum Chordata; class Mammalia; order Chiroptera; family Mormoopidae; genus Pteronotus; species Pteronotus mesoamericanus. Next base: position 269,993 of record NW_026555326.1, read on the forward strand.
TCAGGCAATAATCACCTTAGAGACATAGATTAAGCAACTTGCTCAAGGCCACTTAATTATTTTAAAAAAGGGAACTAGGATGCTAATGGGGTGTCTCCAAGGAGTACACGAACAGTCTGGTTTATGGATCACCCTGAGGAGATTTGGGTTTGGGTTCTGAATCCATTTCCCAGGGCCTGAGCAACTTATTTTTCTCAACCTGAAAGAAGAGACTAGGGCCAGAGTGATGACTCAGAGACCAAAGATTAGCAGATGTTACATTCATACCTCGGTACTCGTCAGCTTCAGAACTCGTCAAACCCTGTACTCGTTGCATTTTGATGGGGGGAAAAAAATGTTGCAGCTCTCAGCGCTTGCTCGGAACTCATTGGTTTCACCACTCCTCACGAGTTCCGTAAGGAATTCATGACGAGTACCGAGGTACCACTGTACTTGGAATCTGACTTCAGCCTGAAGGGAGGTAGAGATGACTCATGGTGTGTGTGTGGGTGTGTGTGTGTGTGTGTGTTCTGCAAGGTAAGAAAAATGTCGTTGAAATAATATAGATCTTTTCTAGGGGAAGGAAAGGGACCTGAGATTAGGATTTTGGGCGCTCTGAAAAAAGTAGGCAATTTTATTGTTCTTTAGGTTTGACCCTTGGTTAACCACTCTAAATAGAGTTTAAAACTTCCTTTTAGTTAATAGTGTAATTTATTTCTCTCCCTTATTCGTCTCATCAATGATTTCCACTGTGCACCAAAATTACCTGTGGAGCTTTAAAAAAGCTCCCAGATACCAGGTCCCACCCCCACACCCTCCGACTCCCCCATCCCTAGTCTTCCCCACTCCCAATGTCAAGCTCCATGGATGATTCCGGTTCCCAGACAAGATGGAAAATAACTCCTCACGCTGCACGGTGCTCTCCATCGTTCAGACAGATTTTGTGTGCCTTAGCTTGGCCTGACACCCCACAACTGTGGGAGGAAGGCCAGGCTGGGGGACTAAGGAAATGACAGTTAAATGGTGTTTTTAAGGTCAAAAACTTGTAAGTCATGCAACTGTGTGGACTGGAACCCAGTTGTTTGTTCCTGATCCATCAAAAAGGGCAACTAGGTCTTAGTCTTGCCCACTGTGGAGGAGTGACAGGTCAAAGAGGCCTGACTAATAAGAACAGGGCCACTTCTGTACCTCATGGATCAAAGTAACACTCTTGGGTAGTACTGCGAAATGAGCACCTCTCATAGGCAGAGCCCGTACTAAAGTGTACCATCCGTGTACTCTCTCGTCGCCTAATGAAGGTGCCTGCTTTTCCTGCCCTGGCATTTACTACTGTTTGACCTATGGAGCACTGCTTGACCTCCCTGTTTCTTGGTTGTCGTCCATACCAAGAGAGTGTTGGGCTTGGGTTCCTTTTATTCTTACGCTAGATTATTGTATCTGTTCAGGGAAGAGCGCTTGATCATGATGTGATTGCAAAAGAGCTAAAAAGAGCCCTCTGTTTTCTTCATGTCTATCAATGCCTTGTCCTTGTCCATTGGGCAAAGCCTCTTCAGTTGCAATCTGATATTTTTTTTAAAAGCTTAAAGAGTGATGATCCCTGGAAAAGGGATTATTGCATTATGAGCATTATGACTCAGTCTCATTCAAGTAAAAAATGAAAATGATTGGCAGGAGGGGGTGGGGCAGTGTGCAGAGCAGAGAGCTGGGAGGCCACGCCACAGTGTGCCCTCAGGGGGCTGGCGCTGATCGAAGAGAGGGGTGCCAGCAGCAAATGCAGTTGATTGATTCCAGTTTCACCTGAGGTGTGTAGGCCCTGCACCCTGATCCCTTCTGTCCTAGCCCTTTGGGAAGGCTTTAAGAACCTTTTCTCTAGATTTTTAACTACCCTGAGCCAAGTAAGCATGAAATAGGCACTGGAGTCCTAAGTGAATGAAACATTTATATTGGCCCTTGCCAGGCCTGGCTACAAGAACTGGAAGGAGGAACCCAGAAGCTAAGAAGTGAATACAAAGAGAGACACAAATCCATAAGAATAGTGTAAAGAAGGTTAAAGCCTCTATAAAGAGGGGACCTTGCCAACCATGGCAAGGGCAATAAAAAGGCCTACTGGGTCACGTTCAGAGCAAGAAGATGGGCTGGCCCCACAGCCTAGTCCATGTTAACAAATGACAGAGAAACAGAAGAGACATTCAGCTCCCAATTGCTTGCTCTCTTTTCACTATTGAAGACGTGGGCGAGTCTCTGAATCCCCACTCTGAGCTCAGGGTCTGGCACGTAGTAGGAGTACAGTGAAAGTTCCTTCAGTGAATGAAGAATGGATGGGAGGAGTATGAAGAGAAGAATGCCTTTCAAGCTGAACAGAGAGCCCAGGATAGTTGAAAAGGTCCTGAAAAGAGAGTCTGTGCTGTTGATTCAATTAAAATCAGGAGCAAAAGATCATTGTTGTAATAAGTTCCTGAGGAAAGGGTCTGAGATGGAGATTGTGTACAGGAAGTTTGCTGAGCACGCCCTTGGGATCCACTCCCATGGTCAAGTGAAGGGAGTACAAGTGGGCAGAGGGATACGTTGAACTGCGATGCAGGTGCAACAAAGGTCGGAAGTCAATCCCATGGGATGATTCTTCAGAGCTGGCTCACTTTGAGGGGCTGGGTCCTTATGCTTCTTCATCAACCAGTCACTGGGTCCAGGCTACATTCCTAAAGGAGATAAGACCTTGCACCACCTGTGATCTGTCAGCAGTCAACACTCCAATCCCCTCATGGAATGAGTGACTCAGTCTTGAACAAGGGATGTGTGGGCATATGACAGCCTCTGCTGTAATAATTAATCCAATCTCCTCATTTTACAGATGAAAAAGTCCAAAGATGAAATCATATACCTGGTTAAGAGCAGCTGATTACTAGACCTCCCAAATGATTGCTAGAGTCTTAGTGTATGTGGAATTTGGGGAGGGATTTGACAAAGCTATCCACACAGATGAGAAGGGAAAATGGAAATTAGATCAGTGGTTTTCAGTCTAGTTGTCATCAGAATCATATGCAGGGCTGTTAGAACGAAGATTCCTGGGCTCCATTTTCAGAGATTCTATTGTTTGAAGGTCTGGGGGAAGGCCCAAAAATCTGTATTTTAACAAGTGCCTGCATGATTTCTATGCAGCCTAGTTCCCTGCCTGCACTTGTGGCAAAATACTAGAACACCAAGCAGTTTCCAGACTGTTGAAGAGTCTGTATTTAAAAATTAAAGAGTGTTGCTAAAAGATGTCACTCTGGTAGAATATCTCAGGTGGGTTCAAGGGGGCTCACTCTTGAACTCTGTGCTAGTCAACAAATGTTATCAACTTGAAGACTTTAATAGATATATAATAAAGAGAATTTCAAAACTAGAAGTGATTGCTGCCCTGACTGACATGGCTCAGTTGGTTGGGTGTCATCCCACAAAGCAAAAGTCACCAGTTTGATTCCTGGTTAGGGCATGTGCCTGGGTTGCAGGTTCAGGCTCCGGATGGGGCAGGCAAATGGTCACTGTTTCTCTCTCGCATTGATGGTTCTCTCCCTCTCTTTCTCTTTCCCTTCCCCTCTTTCTAAAAGTAAATAAATAAAATCTTTAAAAAGAACTAGAAGAGATTGCTAATAGTTTGGATAATCAAGATTTCAACATGTGGCCTTTATGTACGATTTTTGTAGACCGATATTTATTGACATTGAAAGTTGTTCATGATATCTTAAATGAGAGAAAGCAGCAGGAAGGCAATGGGATACGATGGTTTAGAGCACAGACTCTTGGAACCTGATGGACTGATGGGTCAAATCTCAGCCCCATCACCTACTCCCACTGTGGCTCTGAGCAAGTTTCTTATTTCCTTGTGTCTCTCAGGTTCCTCATCTATAAAATGGGGACAATAATATATAATCATAATACTTACCTCATATAGAAAACACTGCATAAGCATTTGCTCTCATTATGTGTGTTTCAGTTTTCTATTGCTGTTGTAAAAAACTACCCCAAAACTTAGTGGTTTAAAATGACAGTTTTTAAACATTTTTATTTGTCAAATACAATATATATTCATTATTGTTTTATATTAGTTTCAGGTACACAGTATAGTGGTTAGATAATCATGTACTTTACAAAATGTTCCCCTAATATTTTAGGTACCTACCTGGCACCGTACAAAATTATTACAATATTATTGACTATATGCCCTATGATGTACTTTATATCCTTGGACTATTTTTAACTACCAATTTGTAGTTCTTAATACCTTCATCTTTTTCACCCAATTCCCCAGCCCTCTCCCCCTCTGGCAAACAAGAGTCTATCTCTGTACCTATGAGTCTGTTTCTATTTTGTCCATTCATTTATTTTGTCCTTTAGATTCCACATATAAGTGAAATCATGTGGTATTTGTCTTCCTCTGACTTATTTCACTGAGCATGATACCCATTAGGTCTATCCATGCTGTCACAAATGGCAAGGTTTCATTCTGAAATGACAGTCTCTATTCTTACGATTCTGTGAGTTGTTCTGTACCACTTGGTACTGACTGGGGTTCTGGGTGTAATTGGAAGGTCCAAAGGGACCTTACTCACATCATTGACAGCTGATGTGAGCTGCCGTCTTGGAGCTCTGTGGACGCTCCGTCACAGGTTGCAGTTCTCCATGTGGCCTTCTCCATATGGTTGATTGGGCTTCCTCACACACGTGCTTGGGCTCCAAGAGAATCTTCCAAGAGATGAAGTCAGAAGCTGAGATCTCTTTAGGCCCAGCCTTGGAAGTTACCCAACGTTACTTCCCCTGCATTGTGTTGGTTAAAGCCAGCCTCAGGTCGAGCCCAGGAGAGGGGGAGAGGAAAGAGACCCCACCTTTCCATGAGAGGAGTGGCAAAGAATTAACAGCTGTGTTTCCTCTACCACAGAGGTTTAAGCCCACTTCTGTAAAAGAGTGTGTGTGTTTATGCAGAGAAAATAATGTCTGGGAAAAAGGTACCAAAATGTAAACAATAGTTATGTTGAAGAAGAAAAATTACAATATGTTTGTTTTTCTCTTCTTTACCCTTTCATGGTTTGCTTTTTCCCCCCCCTGAATTTTCCATAATGAATGTATACTGTATTTATAAGAAGAAGTAATTTCCTCATTTTATGAAAATATATGACAATTTTAAAACTAATATGAGCCAAAATTGTGATGGCTCTCCCCCGCAAAAGAAATAAAAACTAGCCCAAATTTGCACAGCATTAATAAAATCACAGTAGCTCTATCTAGAACAAAGGTCCCAACCCCACTGTCCTGAGCACCCTGACCACACTGAGTATTACGTGCAGGGCTGGGTTCTGAGTTCTAACAAAGGGAATCACAACCGATCAGGGTGTGAAGGGGAGAAGGATTTCCGGGGTTGAAGAGGAGAGGTTTAGAGGGGATGTGGTACAGCACACATGGCCCTCTCTCCATGTGTGAGGGAAGCTGCCATGGGGAAGAGGTATTAGTTCTGGTCCTTCACAATTTGGAACATTTAATGGAAGTGATGCAGAAGCAGTGTTGAGATTCTTTATACAAAAAGCTCCCTAAATTATAAAAGAATAAAGCTGGAGTAAGCTTCCTAGGAAGGCAACAATCTCCCTCTTCAAGTGGAGACCAGCTGCCCACGGCTCAGGGCAGGAACCCGGAGCAGGGGGTGACAGATCTACAGGTCCCTGCCAAACCCCAGGTGGTATGACTGTCGGCTGACGTTAGAGTAGAAACCAACACAATGTCATTTATTTATGAAGCTTCAACCTTATCCTGGTTAAAGGCAGTGGCCCAGAATAAATGGGTTCTTGAGATTCCTTTTATGAGTCTATAAAGGGATATTGCCCTTGCTGTGGAAACATGATGAATCAACAAATATTATCAAGTGAACACTAGATGGATGGCAGGCCCTGGGTATCAAGATGTGGTCTTTCAGCCCATGGCTTAAAGTTTAATAAAGAAGGAAGACATATAATTGCTGTATAAAATTAACACTCCTAACTGTAATCATGTGGGGGTGGCAAGGACCCAAAGAGTAAGTGATTGATTTGTAATAGTGAAGAAAGCCTGGGGGGCATATGGGGTTGGGAGTTTTAAGTTATAAACTTAACGGTAAGTTAACAAGTTGTAAACACTCTAAGGGATGAGAGATGAGGCGAAAGAAGAGAAGCCTTGCACCACATCTTTATGATAGAGGACAGAAAGCTGCATGCCTGTCTCCTAGATTGGGCTTTCTTTAAAAAAGGACATATTTTAACTCTATTGAATAATATAATAATTATAATCACTTCCATTTTCTAAGGAACTGCTCTTTATAGTAGTTGTTTTATATATATTAACTCATCAAATCTGTTCAATAATGAGGTAAAGGAATGACTGTTGTTTTCAGGGGTCAGGGTCCAGTGATATGAAGAACTATGGTTGAGCTCTTTTGAGATACTTACCTGATTCACAAGAACCAGTGGTAGCTCCCAGCAGCCATCTGTTCAGCTTGAACCCTACTCTCCTGTCCTCAGCTGACTCAGAGTCTCCCAGGCATCTGGAACTGTGTCCAGTGAGAGTTCAAGCTTTCCATGGGCTGGGAGCTGCAAGATGGTAACAAGAACCCCATGGGTAGCCATATGCCTCCAGGCTGAGACAGAGTGGGGGAGAAAGAGACAGAGAAAGCAGATTCCTAGAGATAAGCAGAGACAGGAAGAGCTCACCATATGGTTCCTGGTAGGTAGCCGTCTACCTCTCTGCTCTGATCCTTCCTGGCACCTGCGTGCTTTCCTGCTCTCTATTTAAGAGATAGCCCTATATCTTTATGTTAAATTGACCTTTTTCACTTATGCTGGTTCAAGTATCTATTACTTGCAATCAGTAAGTTCTTACTCATAAAGGTGTTTTGTCCATCTGCTAAATAAAGAGCCAGCCTTCCAACTCGGGTTTGTCTACCTCCAGTCCATTCCCAGGACCTCCTGGACACTTTCTGCCCACTCCAGAGATGCAATTTTAGGGCAACACTTCTTAAAAGCAGCTTTGCTGGGTCAGCTTGCTCTTTGCTTCATCAAGGTGGTTCCCGTGCTGACTGGGCATCACCGGTCTGATAACCAGCTGCCCTGACAAGGGCAGGGGCCTGCCCAGCGGGAGTCCGGCCAGTTCATACAGGCCAGTGGTTCCCCATCATTATGTTCTCCCTGGAACATGCACCTTTCCTGTAAAGGTGCTGCCTTCCAGGTTTTAAAGGCATTCCACCGAACAGTTGCTTTGGCGCTTGGGTTTCTAAGATTATACAGCACCTCAGACCCTACACCTGCTCTTTACACACTGCTCTCCCTTGGTCATCAGAGCTGTCACCCTTGCCCTTCTTGACAGCCTCCTGTTGACTTCTGCCCGCAGACTCCTCACCTGGTTGGAATCGCCCTGAACATTGTACCTGTCTACGATAGCTCTGATGACACATTTGTGTTTTTGTTTGCTTAGCTGCCTGTCTTCGCGCTTCCGGCTGTGATGGTGGCACCTGTGTCCTATTTGGTTTTGTGTCTCTAGACCCAATGGCAGTGGATGGCACATAGTTGGAGTGAATGACTGAATGAATAAATGGATAATTAAATAAACTCACTTTTCTCCCAGATTCATTTCATTAACCTGTCTCTTCACTCTGACATATTGGCTATGCCATGTTTTATTTCACTAATAACGTTTCTTTTAGGACAATTTTGTCTCCCCTGTTTTTTCCCTTGTGCATCTGAAGGACTGTAAAACAAAGGCCTTCTCCCACTCTCCTATTTATACTTAACACAAGTCTTTACGAACAGTTGGAGCCAGTTCATTGGATAGTGTGTGTGTGTTGGAGGGGGTCGTTACTCTTTCACAGAGAATTTCTCAAATGGCGATTCTTTACTGTCCCTTCCTTTTTTCTCCTCTTCATGTGGCTGGCCACCTCCTGACAGTAGACATAGAACAACACAAGGCTTTAGATTCAACACAAGTGACCTTTGGCTTAGGCCACCCAGATAGGAATTTACTCAAATATTCAGAAATAGAGGCATCTAGTTCATTGATCTGATTGAACTTTGGAAAATCTATCACATCACATTCCAGAACTTTCCAACCTGCCTGAACTGAGCAAACCAGAACCTGAGTGACTGCTGAGAGATGGCCACTGTCCCTGCTAGTCAACAGCAGATGTGCACAGTGCAGTGGGTGAGCTCCCCACCTTACCTGGCCATGCACTTCATACCTTTGCTCCCAACTTCTACAGCTTTTACAGACTGTGTTTCCTTCCCACTACATGGCAGAGATAGTGGCTCCACAGATGGACTTGGACCAGGCAGTCAATGAGATTACAGGGGACAATGGTTAGAGGAGGCTTGCTGGCCAGGAGAGGCCTTGATGAGGAAGAACTGACTCTCTCGGTGTTAAATTGGCCATCACCACCTCATGATGTTCAGGTTACCACTCCCCACTGGGCAACCCAGGATGCTACCTTGGTGCTGCTCTTTGAATTTGTGGGCTCTCCAGGCAGCAACAGCTCCCTCTGCTATCCTGGATCATATCACTTTCTTTTAGGTGAGCAAGGGCATCCCTGAGAACAATAAATATATTAAAAGTGAGGGGAAACCTGACAGGTGTGGCTGAGTGCGTTGGGCATCAACCTGCAAAGCAAAGGGTCACCTGTTCGATTCCTGGTCAGGGCACATGCCTGGGTTGGGGGTCAGGTCCCCAGCTGGAGACATGTGAGAGGCAGCCAGTCGATGTTTCTCTCCCTCTCTTTCTCCCTCCTTTCCCCTCTTTCTAAAAATAAATAAATTTTTTTTTAAAGTGAGGGAAAAGTCATTCATTAGTTATTTGGATTTTCCCTTTTGTACCTATTCAAACATTTTGGATAGAGCTATATAGCACCTGAGGGATCAAGGAGCTGGGTCATGACAGATGTGTTTTGAAAGATACTGAAGTAGAAGTCCATTAGGCTAAGGATGTTGGATCTAGAGCACAGGAAGGGAAGTATAGTTTAGACAAAGGGGGCAGGAAATTAGATAGATTTATAGTAGCATTGAAACATCCAAGTGAAAATATCTAGAGAAAATTTTGGACCAGACAGGGATGGTAGGGGCTGTGTTGGAGGCCATATTGTAAGAGAAATAATGATAATAAGACTTACTTTTTATTTAAAATATATACACTTGTATACTTATTTATCATTTTTATTATATACTGTTTATATATTTATATACTATTTCTACACTAGTTATAAGTATATATTTATATATAGTATTATATATAAATAATATGTATTATATATATAGTACTGAGGTCTGCCCAGAAGGTATCCAGCCATGTAATATGAAAAATAAAGACATTTAATGAAGAAAATACAAAATACAAGAAACATTGTGCAGAGGACAATGACACCTCAATATCCTTCAAAGTAGGCACCTTGGGACCTCACACAGTTCTCCCAGTCACTATCAGCTACCCATCGTATTTTCCTGAATCTCATCAATGGTCTGAAATCTCTTCCCTTTCAAAGGTGATTTTAGTTTTGGGGAAAGCCAGAAGTTGCAGCGCACCAAATCTGGGCTGTAGGGGGGCTGAGTTACCTGGGTGATTGGATGTTTTGCCAAAAAAAACTCTGCACCAGACATGATGCATGAGCAGGCGTGTTGTTGTGATGAAGCTGCCAATCACCAGTTGCCCACAGCTGCAGCATTCTGAATTGTCCAAATAGTTTCCATGGAGAAATGGTCAAGAGTAATGCAAAATCTGATGCAGATCCGTTGCTCTACTTGCTCAGTCATTTTGAATGCAACAGCCACACAGTACACCTGTTCACTCAATAACATCTCATTGTTCATGCATGTGCATGCCAGTGCACTCCCCTTGGCTGCCAGGTTACATCAATGTCATACAAACCATTCTTATTATATTAACAATGGCTGGACTTTTTCCAGACAGGCTGTGTTATGTGTGTGTATATGTATGTATACACACACTATATATAATATATATAGTAGTTATAAATATAGATTTATATATAAATAGTATATATATATACTATATAGTGTATATATTAATAGTATATGTACTATATATAGTATATGTAGTATACATATATAAATATTATATATTAATTATCGCAGTTTGTAATTCAAAATGGGGGTTTCAACCCAGCTCTATGAAATTCCAGAGTCTGAGTTCTTAACAATTACACTCTACAGCTTCCTGGGGAAGTGGAATGGCACATTAACAGCATCTGCTCTTTTCATCTTGTCAACAATTCTGTGAAGTATTACTGTCTGCATTTTTTCAGATGAGGAAACCAAGGCACAGAGAAGCTAAGTGACTTGTCCCAGGTCACATAGTAAGATAATAGTTGAGTCAGGCTTTAAATTCAGATTCCCTGATTCCACATCCCCTTCTCTCTCCTGTACATCACAACTGCGCAGAAGGGGGTCCTTAAACTCCCATCATTGCCCTTCTTCTGTGCCCAACCTCCCGTACCAGTGAGCCTCCAGCTATGGCCAACAGCTCAGGAAACCATGTACTACCCCTTCTCTCTGCCCCTCCAGTCGTATTGGCACATGCTGTCAGTGGAAAGGACAATCAAGGACTCAACACAAATCCTTGCACAGGCGGTGACCTCTCCCAGTCCCGGGCGAAACGGTTCCTCCTGGCACTGCATCCATGGCCAAAGCCACTCTTCCTGCGTGCAGGACCCCTGGTCTGTCTGCAGCCCTCCTCCACAGGTGTCTTCTCTGCCACTGACTGGAACAATGGCTGTGTAAGCGGGAACCATGCAAAGTGACCTTAATAAGCAGTGAGAAAAGAAAAGCCTCGCAGAGCAGCTACTGATTGAAGTCTGGTATGCCCCCCACCCCCACGCCTGCACTAAGTCACTCTCTGCTTCTTGCATGAACACCTCAGCCCTGGAGCGCAGCACTCCCTGCGCAGAGCCTCTGGCAAGGGAAGGAACAGTGGAAGCACAGCCTGAGTCCTCTGATACTGTGGAAGTAGCAGAGAAGGCAAAAAGCAGGAGGAGGAGGAGGCAGGGGAAAGAGAAAGAAAAAACCCTGCGTGTCTATTGACACCTTTCTGAACACTGTCACTAATTGTAATGGGACTTGCTGTGTCCCGGTTCATAAATCCTCAAGCACTAAGTTAATAGGCCTTATTAATGGCCTCTCCTTGCTTGCTTCCCTTTCTACTACTGTTTCCCTATTTCCCTGTAAACCTTCCTTCTATTCCAGAACAAAAGCATATTTTTCTCTCATGCTCCTGAAAGGAGTCAAGCAGGACAGTGTCCTTTCTGCAGCCCCCTTTGTCTGCGGTTCCCGGGTAGTCACTTTAGGTGGGGTTGAGGCAAGGATATTTAAGGAAGGAGGTGGGAGGCACCGAGAACGGAGGGGCTGGGAGCTGCCAAAAGAAAGAAATTGGTGGTTCAGTTTAATGTCTACTTCAGTATCAGACACTGTCATCTTACACAGGACATCCCATTGATTGAAATGGACAGTTGCTATTGTGTCTTCTCAGGTTCAGCTCTCCTCTACCCCAAATTCTTATTGTTGGTAACAGCATTGACAGATACCCTTTCCTCTCCTCTCCCCACTCGACCAGAAGATTCTGGTGGGACTGCCAACCACAAAACCCTTCTCCCCTCCTAAGTGTGAGCATGCAACCCAGATCTGGCCAATCAGAGACTTCCTTGGGTTTGTATATATTGACATACAAAAGAGAGGTCCTCCTTCCCTCTGGGTTACTAAGCAGAAATTAAATAAAACTATTTACAACCATTATCACCACTTCTAGGGAGGACGTTCATTTACAATAGGAGAAAAGGAGGGTAATCACAGAAAGAAACAAAGCTGCTTTGTGTGCATGTGCGTGCGTATAGAAAGAGGGAGAGAGAAATTGAGATACATATCTCTGTATCTCTATATATCTATCTACCTACCTACCAACCTCTCCATCCATTCATCTACTTATGAGAGAGAGAGAGAGGAGAAAAAGATCTGAAACTATTTCAGTCTTTGGATTAAGCCATAATATAAACCAATAATACTTCTGTGTACCAATACATTTTTTTTGGTATAGGCTTGAGTTCTGTTTTCAGTACTTAGCATGAGGAGAGCTCTAATAAACGCCTTTCATAGTCATAACAATCTTATGAAGTAGTCAAGGCTCAGAGAATTACCTTATCCAAAAGTCATTTATATAGTCAATCATTGGTGAGCCAAGATTCACTCCAGTTCTCACTGTTCCCGCAGCTCTGCTCCTCGGCCAAGTTGTCTCCTAATGAGCGGTAAAACCCGCTCCTGCCCCCAAGAAATAAAGTCTGCGAGGAAATCAGGCCTTTATAAACCACTGTAAAGTAAGACAGAACACAACGCGAGAACAGAGATACAAATAAAATTCAGTGGGATCCGCAGAGGAAGGAGTATTTGGGACTACAATTGTGCCTCAAGTCAGCTCAGGCCCGGCTTTGGGGGATTCCTGAACACTTGGATGCCCAAAGAAACCCCAAAGTGACCAGTCTCCCAAAGTCACCCTGGGCTTTCCTGGGCACTGGCTAGTTACTGATGTGCAAGTCAGCAGTTATCACAAGTTTGAACAGAAATTGTTTGCTGGGAGCTGTGGTCGCTGTTTGCAGAGCCTGGCATTGTTTGTGACCCTGCCGCTCACGTTTACAGTTGCCCTGAAACCTTTGCTCGGAAGAGCCCCGCCCCACTCCCAGGCCTGATGACTGCCTGCTGCCTGATCCCTCGGACTCCATTACTTCCTGCCACAGCCACAGGGAGCCTGCAGCTGAGTGGGGGGTGGAAAAAGGTAAGTGTGGGTAATTATTTTCTGGGCATCTACCAAGGGAAATGACTTTGCACATGCTGTTTACAAGCTATATGCAAAATGGACAGTATGTTCCTAGAGACAAAAAACATAAGTTTTCAATCTTTTCTTTTTCCTTCTTGAGCCCACTTTAAACCAGGCAAAAGAGCTCACAGCCAGTCAACTCAATCCGTTCTCATGTACCAACGGAAAAATAACTTAGGGGTACTATTAAGGGACCGCTGTAAAGTATATTTGGGGGGATTAAGTGTGCATTTGCTTTAGCAAGTAGGGCATAAATGATTCATATTCAAATTGCAATGCATTATTGTCTTTAGGTATAATTACTGGAAAATTAAAGGCCAAAAAATACAGTTGAAGCAAGTATGCAACACTAGTCACTTTAAGGTTAACCAAACAAATCACAACTAACTTGTTAATGATGGAGATAAATTAACATTAAGTTATAATTAAAAACAAGAATGGCAACAGTAGGAGACCTCGACCCACACATAGCCACGCTGACGGCAAACTAATGACAGAGTTTCGGTCCAGAGAATGTCAATGTGTGGGTAAGGCTCCATCAGAACTTTCTCTGGAAGCCAAACTTCTTGATGGAATATTAAACTAGAATCCTTAATAAAATTTTGGCAGCTCATTGATTTTGGTTTATGAATTCCAAATTAGATTAACCTTTAATAATTCATTTAGCGAGCTATCAGTAAGTCTTAGTTGTACATAAAAATGGGAGTGTATGAATTTGTAAATGGTTTGTCCTAAGAGACTGAAGGGAAGACTTGCTTTGTTGGGTCAATTTGAAGCCTATCAGGGGGGCCTTCAGTAGCTTTTGAGAATCCCTGGCTGGAAGGCTCTGGAACACAGCTGGATGGTAATTTGCAGGGGTCTGAGATCAAGGCAGGAGCAAGAGAGGAGATCTGCGAGCCAGGGACATTTGTCCCAACCCTCCTGCCTTCTGCAGGAAGAGTCTGCCAGGACCTCAGGAGAGAGTGGAGCGTGCCAACCTGACACTGCCAGTGAGGTTAGCACTGAGGTCTGTGTGATTTGGAAACTTTTCACACTCGCTAATTAAAAAAGAACAATGAAGATGGATGTTGTTGACTCACAGAAGAGTTATGATATTTTGTTTGTGGTTAGAAAATTGAATGAGGGAAAGACTAAGAAGCAGTTTGTCAGGAAAACCAGCAGTACTGGTCTCCAAAAGGTGAAATGCCTTGTATTCATACTTTAGGAAATAACAGTCCACAATTGTGTGGCTCTTTTAAACTTTCAAAACACACTTGAATAAAGGGCAGGTGTGATTGCTGAGCTGTCAAGGCAGTTTTGCAGCTCTCTGACCTCTTTTTCTTCTTTTCTTTCCTTAACATTCTCTTTTGCTCTCCTTGGGTTCATGTCCCTCCTAATTTATCCTTTCTTTCTTGTTCTTTCTAATCACTTTGTCAGTTATTGCGTTAATAGTTGGCCCAGGCCTTGATTATTCTTAAAATGAAACTACGGGACTTTTCAGGGTTACTCAGAGATGGCTAATCCTGGGATCAAAGTCTAACTCAATTAGATGTTTTAGGTCCTTTTTTTCCCTTTATTTTTAGGGAGAAGGGAAGGAAGGAGAAAAAGAGTGAGAGAAACATCAATGTGTGAAAGGTACATCTATTGCCTCTCGTGCACTCCCAACTGGGGAGCTGGCCTGCAACCCAGGCATGTGCTCTGACAGGGAATTGAACTGGTGACCCTTGGGTTCGCAGGCTGGCATTCAATCCACTGAGCTACACCAACCAGGGCTGGGTTGTTTTCTTTTTTTAATCCTCACCTGAGGACATGCCTATTGATTCTAGAGAGAGGAAAAGGGAGGTAGAGAGATATTGATGTGAGAGAGAAACATCAATCAGTTGCCTTTCCTATGCACCCCAACTAGGGACAAAACCTGCAATTTAGGCATGTGCCCTGACTGGGAACCTGCGACCTTTCAGTTTAAGGGCCAACGTGCCAACCAACTGAGCCATGCTGGCCAATGCTAGACATTTTAGGTCATTTAAAAAAACCCCAAAATATATGACTTTTCAGTGAGTCATGTAAAGCTCCTTCACTCCTGGATTAATTGTCCTTGGTAAGTGGGTTTATGAATTGTGTATAGCACAATTCTCATGTATAGCACAGGCTCTCTCATGTTTCTAGCCTCATTAAGTCAGCCAGCACCAGCTTACCTGTGTCTTAGTTGCCTAAAGTTCAGTAACTGGGAGAGGGTTATAGGTTGAACTGTGGCCTTCTACCACCCCAATTCATATGAGGTACTAACTCCCCGTACCTCAGAATGTGACCTTATTTGGAGATAGGGTCTTTAAAGAGGTACTCAAGTTAAAATGAAGTGATTAGGATAGGCTCTAATCCAATATGACTGGTGTCATAAAAAGGGGAAATCGGAACACAGGGGCAAGTGAAGGAAAGACCTGCGTGAAGAGATGCTGGGGGAAGATGGCCACCTGCAAGCCAAGGAGAGAGATTTGAAAGAGATGCTTCCCTCACCAGCGCTCAGAAGGAGGCCACCAGCCCACCCCACAGCTTGGTCTGGGACTCTTGGTGTATAGGACGATGCTCCAACCAGCTGAGTAGCCTGGCCAGGGCCGTGCACACATTTTTGAACCCGATCCTCTGCTAAATCTTGGAGATACAAAAAGAGGTATCAACAACCGGTCCAACAAAGAGGCTTAGACTCTTAGATCTGTGTTGAAGCAGCCCTCCTTTTATTGTGCTTTGCTTTATTGCACTTTGCAGATATTACATTTTTTTTTTTAACACAAATGGAAGGTAAGAACCTCCACCAGCAAAAAGATTAGGATTTGCTGAAGACTCAGATGATGATTAGAATTTTAAGCAAGAAAGTATTTTTTTATTTAAGATATGTACATTTTTTAAACATAGTGCTATTGCATACTTACTAGACTATAGTGTATGATAAATAAAACTTTTATATGCACTAGAAAACCAAAAGATTCATGTGACCCACTTGATCATGGTGATCTGGAACCCAATCTGAAATATCTCCAAGGTATGCCTGTAATCTCTAATCCAATTCAAACAAGTGTCCTCTGGCCTCCTCCTGGGGAGTCAGGAAGGGCAGCTCAATCAAGCAGAGCAGAAAGCCATCAGGAGTAAAATGCCAACCCACCTGGGGACCTGGGACCAAAGCCTCACAACCTCTCACTGAAACGTTGACTCGAATCCACCCATTAGAGCAGAAATAGAGCCCCAGGTAGGCTACAGGCACTGCCACTGAAAAACCTCTTAGCTACAGTAACCATTGAGCCAAACAAGGGAAGGTTTTAGTTAGGTAGATCTTTCTAGAATGCCTGCAGAGTCACTGGCATGGGTTACTGACTTTCTTCTTCAACATGAAAGTTTTACCAGGTGCTTGAGACAGAACAGATTCATATGCTGCTTCTGTTGACTCCTGGGAAACCTCCTCGCCTGAAGCAGATGAACTGAGCAAGGTCTATACTTCCTTATTTTAAAAACAAACATTCTCCAGGTTTTGAAAAGTAAATTTCTGCAGGAAACACTTCACATAAGTAATTCTCTAGACTATATGTTTTGTGTTCTCTGTAAATTCTGTAAATAGTTTGCATATTAGCGACAAGAAGATTTTCAGTGTTTACTGTGGACATGAAGGGAAAGGGAGAATAGATAGTCTTTGTTCAAGTCATCGTCTGTTTCCCATCCATCAGAAGTCTGTTGAGGGTTTACTCTATTCAGCACTATGCTGAGCACTAGGGTGACCAAGCAGGACAGGAGGGGGAGACACATACAAAGAATGTGACAACCAGTGCTCGATTAGTTTCCCATCTTATGGACTGTTGTAGGTCAGGTTCCTGGGTCTGAGATAGACATTTGGGACAGAAGTTTATTGGGGAGTGTTCTCAAGAACAATACCTATATGGGACTGAGAACACCAGGACTGGGCAGAGGTGGGGGCAGAACTGTAATGCAACCAAAACCTCGGCTGATCCCGGAGGGAGCCCTAAAGCTGAGATGGCCCTTCAGAAATGTCCCGAATTGAGGCACATTTGTGCTCTCTATCCGCTGTCATTGGACGCAGGCTTTCTCCTTAGAAGGCAAAGTAAACTTGGACAAAACAGCTACCTTCTGTGGATAGAAATTCACAGGAGGGACTCAGCTATGAGCTTTCAGCAGGCAACACACCCAGCAGTGGGGGAATTTGTGCCTTGTCCCTGCAGCTGTGAGTGGCGCACCACAGCGTCCACCATGAGGGAGTATAACATGACAATATGAAGCATGATATCACCGTGCTGCAACACAGGCACAGATGTGGCCAAAGGAGCATTTGGAAGGTGGAGAGGTCACATCTGATAGTGAAAAGGGAAACTTCCTGAGGAAGCTGAGGTCCCTGGGTCTGGGCCCTCCAGCCCCCACCCCAGGAAAGGAGCTAAGGTGACAGGGAAGGAGAAGGGAGCAGTGAGAATCTGCAGTCACCTGCTTCCCCAGCTCTTTCAGAGTCAACAGTCCCAACGATCAGTCACATCTATCTCCAATATTTCATGGCCCCCTCGGGCTCAGGAAGCTTCCTGGGAGAGAGCCACCCGCCGGAACCTTTCAGTATGTCCACTGCCTGCCTGCTTGTGGACCCGCTCACCTGACTGAGCAATCCCTGTTTGGTCCAGGAACAAACCCATCCAAGGTGATATCAGCATTCTGAGTCTAGATGACACTTCGCTAAGACAGCGCCTCTCCTTTTCAAAATGTGTTGTTCCTATCAAGCCCGGTTGTTCGCCTGTTTTTGGAGCAGGGGTGTCAAGGCCAGTGAACCTAGGGCCACCTTTCTGGGATCCGAGTGGATGAGAAAGTGATGCTCCACCCTGTAGCAAGGCCAAAGGTGTTTTCATCAGTTTTGCAATTTATCTTTCTGCTTGAGATGCCTCCAGGTGATGGGAAGCATTTTCCCCATGGATTTACCCCCCAAATAGTAGATGTCTCTCTTCCCACTTTATAATTCTGCTCAGCTATGTCCCTTGAAATTCTTCACCTTCAGGCAAAGCAAAAGCTGCTGTTCAGAAGATGAATAATGGTTCCCCTCCCAGCGCTTTGCATCAATTGTATACTCCAACACACAACTTTCTATGCCATGGTTCAGAAGAATGACTTCAAGCAGGCAAAATTAAACAAACAAAGCAAAGCACTTTAGCCCTATTGCAGACAGAGCCTCATTTTCCTGCCTGTAAAATACAAAGATGGGTCTTACTTGATAGTCTTTATTTGCTAGGCTGTCCCGTGCCAAGAGCCACTGAATTATTCTGACCTTAAATAGCAGATGGAGACCCGTTGGAAAGTATAATAGCTATCTATTGTTGTGTAAGCCACAAAATTTAGTGGCTTAAAACAACAAACATGTATTATCTCAGTTTCTTTTGGGCAGGAGTCCTAGAGCAGCTTAACAGGAAGCTCAGGGTTTCTGAGGCTTCGGCCAGGATATTGACGGGGCTGCAGTCATTTTAAGGCTTGAGTGGGGTTGGAAGATCCATTTCTAACATACCTACACTCACAGTCTCTGGTCCACACCACACGGACCTCTCCTCATGCCGTGGTACCTGGCTTCCTCCCAGAGAAGGGGATCCAAGACAGAGCGACCAAGATGGAAGCCACAATGTCTTTAGTGTCTCAGAAGTGACACACAGTTACTTCTGCCCCATTCTCTTCATCGGAAGCAGTCACTCAGTCCAGCCCATAACCAAGGGGAGGAGACTCAGCTCCTTCACCAACTGAAGGGAGGCAGGTCAAAGAATTAGTGGACAGAATTCAAAACCACTTCAGAAAAGAATGCAAAGGAATGTTACATTGAGTGGCAGGTGAGCCCTGAGCCAAACTGTGGAGTTGCACCCTGTTACAAGCGACACCCCAGGGCTCTTCCCCCTGCTCCCATCACCTCCTCTTCAGAACGTGTTCTCGCCTCTCCTCGCCAACCAGTCCCAGCCTGTTCTTTTATTCTTCCCTGGAGAAGCTTGTGCCCCTAAGGAGATGGTCAGACAAGTTGATGTACTTACCCACTCCTGGCTAACGTCCCCATTTCATTATTGGAAGCTGCCTCTGCTGTGAAAGCAAAAGGTTTCCTCTTGGAGAAAGAATGCATTTAGAGGGCAGTTCCCTGGAGGACATTGTAGGGTGGCTGCCCAAAGTACTTACAAATATGGGGTCTCCTGGGGAGCTGGTATGCAGCAAGGGATCAAGGGTAATGTCCAACATGCTACATCCCCTGAAGCCTGCTCTGCTCCCTTCTACCTCTGGGGTAGGACAGGCTTCAGGCTGGCGATGGCTTCCTTCAGGGAAGCCTTCCTATCAGCTTCTGCTTCTGATCCTGCATTGGGACCGCAAGCCCCAGAGAGATGCTTCAAGTCCATAAGCAAATGAGCACAGTTCTACTGCCCGAGCCCCCGTCCCCTCTCCCATGTTTCACCTACTGTCGTTCCCTCTTATCTGCAGTTTTGTTTTCCATGGTTCCAGTAACCCATGGGCAACGATGGTCTGAAAACGTGAAATGGAACATTCTAGAAATAAACAATTCATAGGTTTTAAATGAGGTGCCCCTCTGAGTAGTGTGACAAAATCCCGTGCCATCCCGCTCCGCCCCTCCCATGATGCGGATCACCCCTTTGTCCAGCACCTCCACGCTGTATGTGCCCGCCGCCGCCCAGAAGTTACTTAGTAGCCCTCTCAGCTGTCAGACTGACGTATCACAGTGCTTCCAGTCACCTGTATTTTACTCAATAATGCCACATTTATGTAACTTCTATTACAGTATCACTGTTCTCCTTCATTATTAGCTATTTTTGCTAATCTCTTATTGTGCCTAATTTATAAATAAAACTTTATCTTAAATAGGCATGTATAGAAAAAAACTAGTATAAATAGGATTCAGTACTCTCCACTGGGAACATGCGCCTTCAGACAGAGGGGGTGGGGACTACTGTGTTACGCTGACCACCTCCCATCCTTTGGGACAGGCGTGGGACAGCAGACTCAAACCAGTTTCTCGGAGTTCTAATGGGTTGGGCCTCCAGGGCCACTGTTAAAACTGTAATAACTGTGCTCTCCGGAGTCAACCAGCCAGGCCTACATCCGGCAGGAACACAGGGAGCTGGACCTACAGCTAATCAACAGTTCTCAGGTTTGCCTTCGCTGGCTGCTTCCAATCACAGATGACAGAATAGCTCTGCTGGTGTCTTTAGGTGTCTAAGGAAGGAGGAGAGCCCATCGAACATCCAGGCTGAGTGCTCAGGGCTAGACCTCCTTTTCCACCCCTTGCTTCCTCCCCTCTCCCTTGCCATGGCCGGGTCCAGGTTTTAGTGGCCTCTAACCAGACAATTGCAAGGGTCTCCCTACTCCCTTCCGGGCTCTGCGTAGCGCACTTCAAACTACACAGAGCTTCTGGCTTGCTCATTGGCTATGCCTCTCAACAACTATCAGTGGCTCTTGATTTGTCTCCCAAATGAAGGATGCATCCTACCCCCGAGCTTTCTAGCCGCATTCCCCACCAGCTGACTTCCCATGCGATGCTCTGGGAACTGCGGAGGACGAGGAAGTGAGAAGGAGGTAAAGGCTACTAGATGGCTCTCTCGATCCTGTGGATGGAAAACAGGGCTAGGTGGGCCTTCCAGCTCCTCACAGCATTGTCAGATTTGCCCATGGAGACATCATGGAACCAGCTAAGATAAAACGGTGAAATTGGGAGTTTTCCAGACCCATGAAATCAAAAGAATTGAACCTTGAAGTCGCCCCTACAATTTGGGCTGGCCAGACACTCGCATTATCAGAACTGGAGATAAGGGCTCCCTGACGATGAACTGCGCCCCTGAAGGCTGGCTGGGTTTGCACCAAGGATCACGCAGGCCATTTCCATGCGCCTCCACCTTTAGCACACTTAACGGAGAGCGCCCATACTATCAATATTATTACTGCTGTCATTTCAGTAACCAAGATTCCCAGCAGGTACTGCGCCTTCTTTCTAAGGACAGATTCCTTTTCATTCAGAATTCCCCTGGTGTAGAGTCTGGGTAAGGTTTTGGGGGAGATTGATCACAGCCTATGTGACAGCATGAGGGACAAGGACAGAAGGGGGAGTTTTTCAGTCCGACTCCTCTGGACGACTGTGTTCACTTCCTTACCCTGCATGTGTTCCAGTGACCTGTGAGTATGGCTGCATGTGCTCTCATCTTTCTGTCATGAACCATCAGGGCAGAGGCAATCTGCGTTCCACTGATCCTCTAGTCAAACAAGTTATCCTAGTGAACCAAGGGAATCTCCATTCGGGCTCCAGGTGTTCTTCCAACCATGGGTGTGCGAATCACTCAACTAACTAGGAAGCTAATTTGAACCAATGATTTCATCTTCTTTCCCATTCTTTTACTAACGTTTCTGTTGGGGCATGAGTGCATCTTCCTCTCCCTTTCCTTGCCTGCTCAGTGGTAATCCTGCAAATGGGTAATAAAGTGGTCCAAAGAAGGCAATGGTAAGAGAGAAAGCAACAGTTTGGATGATTTTGAAATGAGAACTTCAAATAATCCGTTGAGCAATGAGGACAAATTGCATAACATGAGAAGTATGTCTTCTTTTCCCAAAATAACTGAAGTCTTTCATGCCATATTCTGTAATTCTAGGAACTCATATTCCCTATGGGAAGTTGCTGTCTTAGTCTTTTGGGTTTTTAGGTTTGTTAGTTGCAAAGGACAACGTTCAGGTCTTAGAATTATGTTAATTCTCTAACACTGTCTTTTTGAGCCTCACCTTTTAACCTCTCCGATATTGTTGTAGGCCTGTGATTTCACTCCATTCCCCCACAAACAAGATGCCCCATGGAGAGCACACTGAAAGAAAGGTTACAGAGGAGTTAGAGCGTGACTTGTGTCTCCCAGAAGATCCTCTAAGTTGCTGTTTTCCCAACTATGTTGGAATCTGACTCCAAGTCTGTCAGAGCCAGGCCAGTCTGGCTTCCACATCCACACCCTATCCTCTCTCCACTGCCGCCCGTTCTCACAGGAGGAGCAGGAGGAGGAGCCGCGGGAGGAGAAACAGATATGCTAAAGGTGGTTTGCTTTTGAGGGAATTCAATATCAGCTTTTTATACTTTTGAATGTAACTCTCCATCAAGATATTGTTAATAATTAATAAGGCAACATCCTATAAATAACTGTAATAGCTACTTCACAGGATTGTTGTAAGGCTACTATTAATATTTAATAAGGTAATGTTACTTTATTTAAGGTATTATTTAAATCTACCTCACAGAATTATAGTGAGAAATAAAAAGTATATAAAGTGCCTTACACATCAATGATAGTTATTAAATAGTAAATGTTACTGATACTGTGAATTTGGTAGAAATACATTCTCTAACTCTAGAGTCAGACAGCCCTGAATTTAAATAACCTTGAACAAGTTATTTAAAGTCACAAAGCCACAGTTTCCTCATTTATACACGGCAGGAAATAGCTATAATTTCATAGTATTGTTATGAAGATTAAATGTCCTAATGCTATGATATTTAACATTATGCTTGTCATGTAGAAAATACTGCATGAACACGGTTATTATATTAATGTTATTATGAGGTCCTTATTATTGTGTTTTTGTTGAGTTTGTCCTTGATGTCGTCACACATACCATTTCCTTGTTAATGACTCCACGTGACTTTGTCTCCCCTTTTGGAATATCTATGCTTTTGAAATTCCAAAATCAATTTGGAAGAATTCCATTGGATTCCTTTCTTCTAATCCTCATTGAGTCTATTTTATTTCTATTTCCGCCCTTAATTTCTCTAGGTCCTTTCTCTTTGCCCTTATTATTTTAATTTAGAACACTTGATGCACAGCCCATTATTCAAACCCAGCACATCTTGTGACTTGGAAACTCTTTTTGCTCAGTAACAGTCATGCCGTTGATTAAAACCATGATACCTGATTCAAGGGGGCAGTCGTTTTCTCCAACCTTCCACCTGCATGCCCTTGGGCCCTGCATTACCATGAGTGAGAACTCCACAGGGAAAACCGCTGCTCCCAAAATCGGAGAGGCAAGCAGGGAATACGGAGACTCATAACTTGCCTGAGCAGAAACCCATGCATAGAAGCCTTTCGAGGACCCAGTAGGGGGGTAAGAAAACCTGAACTGTAATTGATGAATTGTTGGAAGCTCAGTATGGACAAGTCTGAGAGATCCAGGGAGACTTAGTCATAGGGAATTTGTGAATTTTCCCTCTACATCTGTGAATTTTACCTCTAGGAAATCTACCTGGTTATCACAGTGAATATCAGAAAAAAAATTACCCTCATGTTTCTGGCAGTGTGAAGAGAAAAGAAGCCATTTTGAAATATCCCACAGCATTCTGGTCTTCTTAACGAGGCCCATGGACTTCAAAAGGATAATGAAGAAATACTAGGAACAACTTTATGCCCACAAATTTGATAACCTAGATGAAGACAACTTGCCAAAACACACAGAAAGGACAATCTGAATAGGCTTATAATTATTAAAGAAATCGAATCAATCATTAACCTTCTAAAGCAGAAAGCACTAGGCCCAGATGAGGTCACTAGGGAATTTTAGCAAATATTTAAATAAGAAATCATACCAATTCCACAGGAACTGTCATTCATTGCTGGTGAGAAAGTAAAATGGTACAGCCACTTTAGAGACGGTTTGGCAGTTTTTTACAAAACAAAACACACTCTTGCTGTACAATCCAGCAATCATGCTCTTTGTTATTTTTTCAAAGGAGTTAAGATCTATGTCCACATAAAATCCTACACACAGATGTTTATAGCAACTTTATTCATAATTGCCAAAACTTGGAAGCAACCAAGATGTTCTTCAATAGGTGAATCAATAAACTGTTGTACATCCTGACAATGGGACATATTCAGCACTAAAAAGAAGTAAGCTATCAAGCCATCAAAAGACATGGAGAAAACTTAGCTGCAAGTACTAAGTGAAAGAAGCCAATCTGAAAAGGCGACATACTGTATGATTCCAACGATATGACATTTTGGAAAATGCATAACTATGGAGACAGTAAAAAGATCAGTGGTTGCCAGGGCTAGGAAGAGGAAGTAATGAAAAGGCAGAGTATAGAGGACCTTTAGGGCAGTGGAACTATTCTTTATAATGCTGCAGTGGTGAACACATGTCATTATACATTTGTCAAAATCCACAGAGTACACAATACCAAGAGTGAACCCCAGTGTAAGCTATGGACATTGGGTGATAATGTTGTGTCAGTTAGATTAATCAGTTTCACAAACGTACCACTCTGATGCAGGAAGGTGATAGTGTGGGAGGTTATGCATGTGTCGGGCGGGGGGGAGGGTCGTATGGGAGCTCTGCACTTTATGCTCGGTTTTGGTGTGAACCTAAACCTGCCCTGAAAAATAAAGTTTGTTGAATAAATAATAAAGATAATATGTACATGCAAGAATACATAGAACATGAGTTAGTCTTTAATACCACTCATTTTGACATTTGTCTCTTTTTCCTAATACATGGTTGAAATAAATAGTGTCTAATTTTGAGATCTCTTTTGAGATCTTAAGGCTCAATCCAAAGGGCCTTCCTAACACCAAATGCCAGCTCTGGGCAACCTTTATCTTTTTTGGCTTTTCTGGCTTTATTTATAATGTTCATTTCAAAAGTTAAAGACATTTCTCAATCAATCCTAGCTTCCCTACTAACCCATTATAAACCTAAATATTTTTCATTTTAAGAATACATAATAGCCCTGGCTTGTGTGGCTCAATGGATTGAATGCTGGCCTGTGAACCGGAAGGTCGCTGGTTTGATTCCTATTCAGGTCACAGGCCTGAGTTGCAGGCCGGGTCCCCAGTTGGGGGAGTGCTAGAGGCAACCAATCAACGTATTTCTCACATGTGGATGTTTCCCTCTTTCTCCTTCCCTTCCCCTCTCAAAAAATAAATAAATAAAATCTTTCTTAAAAATTACCATTGAAGATTCTTTAAAAAAAAGAATACATAATAAACTGTGGAAATTTATATCACTTGGTATATTTATACTATGTAATCATTAAAATAAATGTACTAGAAATATGTATTTAGATATTGCATATTAGACTAATGTTTATTAGAAATGCTAGATCTTGTAACAATTCCAAAATGTACAATATTACACATAGCATACTATTTTTGCATTTATTTGTATTTATTTATAGTTTTAATGACATTATTTCTGCAAAGTATAAGAACACAATACTGTTTAATAGTAAACAATTGGAAAGGAAGAAGGAGGATGGGTAGGATAGAAGAGAGAACATGGGACCTTCAACATTGTTTTCAAAGTTTTCAAAAGAATCTCTTATGAAACTTCCATTTTTCTTCTGAAGGACCGTGAGGGGTAAATGTTTCTTAAGTTTCCTCGCCATGTTGTAAGGTAATGCTTGCATTTGTCCCCATGTCTCAGTTTTGAGAGGCGTGCCTAATTGCAGCATTCTGAAATTTGTGAACTTAATTTTGTCCCCTCTATCTTTACCATTACAATTTTATAGGCAGTGCCCATAAGGAGTCTATTCAGAGGTAATTAGGCCTAGGATTAAACTGCCGTTCTACCACTTGTTAGTGGTTTGGTGTCAAGTCAGTCATAAAATTCTGTTTTCCTTGTCTGTAAAATGGTGGTAGCAAAAATATCCCTCTCTGGTTGTTGTGAGGTGTAATAGTGGCTGGCACAAAGCTGGTACTCAGCGAATGCTAATTTCTTTAAGACAAATAATATTCTTTCATAGTCTTGGAATTTTTTATTTGTGGTTTGAATAAGTGAATGAATGGATGCCAGGAGAATTATATAGTCAACAGTGAAGTGGCTATAATGCTAGCAGGCTAGAAATTTTACATGGAAATATAAGTAGTTAGGTAAAGCACCAGTTATCAGTTCATGAATAAGTATATTTTAGGTGAGTACTTTAAAGCACGTCATTGAACAGGAGGCTGATACATCACTGTGAAATGTGTGGTGCAAGAAATTAATTGTCACTATTAGCCTCAAGCTATAACCAATAATACATGGATGGATCTTGTTATGTCATATGATATATCACATAGATTACCTGTATTAACAAAATAAAAGTCATGATCCAGGGTTACTAAGAATAAAATGGGGGGGTAATATGGGGAGTTTTAAAAGTTAAACAGGAAGCCCTGGCCAAGTGGCTTGGTTAATTGGAGTGTCATCCGTATACCAAAATGTTGTGTGTTCTGTCCCCAGTAGGGGCACATGTCTAGATTCAGGGTTCAAGGAGCAAGGTGGGGACCGACTGATGTTTCTCTCTCACATTGATGTTTCTCTCTCTCTTCTTTCCTCTCTCTCTAGGATCAATAAACAAATCCTTGGGTGAGGATTAAAAAATAATAATAAAATGAAAGTTAGGAAGGTGTGTTGTGGTTTTGAATGTAAGAGCAGCTGCGGTTAACATGTGACCTTCTGAAATACCTAGGCAACAGACAGATAAGCCTTAACAAACCAGCACTTGGAAAATTCACAACAGTAAAAGTCTCATTTCCCTTTTTGACCTCAGAAGAGGTTATGTGGCCTCTCGGAACAGAAAGTGCCTAGTCACATATTTTTAAAGGCAGTCGAGTATTTCTTAAAGTGTGGTCTAGCTCACTGATAAGAAGCAAATGGATATCATATGTCTCCATAGGGTATATTCAGAAAAGGACATACCAATTATATAGGATTCTAGCCAAAAATGCATAACTCAAGTCTAATCAATAGAGGACATTAGCTAAGCTTACAATAAGGGATATTCTATGAAATAATTGATTTGTATTCTTTAAAAAATGTCAATGTCATTTAAAAAAAAAAAGCTGGGACACTGTTCCAGATTAAGAGACAAAGAGAATGTCACACTAAATGCAGCATGTGGTCCTTGGCTTGGACCCTGTGGAGGTCACTATAAAAGGCAATGAGGCAATTCATAGAATTGGACTATAGATTGCATATTTGATAAAAGCATCTATCAATGTTAACCGTTCTGAATTTGATAAGTGAAGAGTGGCTATGTTGAGAGACTCTCCTTATTCTTAAGAAATATACACTGAAGTTTTAAGGAGTGAAGAGGCATGATATGCAAATGGCTCTCAAATGATTTAGAAAAAGATTTATAGATAGAGACAAATAGAGATAGAAAAAAGGCAAATGCAGCAAAATATTTAGAACTGATGAATCTTGATAAAGCATACATGAGAGTTCTTTATGCTGTTTTTGCAACTTTTCTGAAATTTGAAATCATATCAAAATAAAAGTTAATTTTAAAAATTGCCCACGGATCACCCGAATCAGAATACTGGAGCGGAGTACTAGCTAAAGATGCAGTTTCATATCCTGCCACTGAATCAGAAATTCTAGGGGTAGAGCCTGGGAGTGTTCATTCAAAAAGCTATTCTTGGTGATTGTTATGCATACTAAAGTTTGAAAACCAGTGGGGTAAACTTCAAATAACTTTCTTAGTTTAATCAACTAGATGCCTCAAAGAAGAGTGCTACTACTACTGCACTACTCCTAAAAGCTGAAATGTGTCCTGTGCTTATCACCTGGTAAAGACTCTATATGTTTTATTCAATTCTCACAATAATTTCTATGACTTACTAAATACTCTTCTTTACAGATGAGGATGGGGGCGCTGGGCACTGAAAGGTTAAGTAAGATGTCAAGGTCATAAACAATTAAGAGATGGAGCCAGGATTTAAATCCAAGGACAGACTGACGCTAGGGCCACACTTTTGCCACCATACTATTGAGCCCAGCTGGGAAACCACGTGTTAGGATTATAGGCTCTGACTATCATAGAACAGACATGTTGTTTGTCTCTTCTAAAGTCAGTCTTTGACTACATATTAAAGAAGGAAGCAGTGGTGTGGCTAAAACAATGACCTTTATGATAATTATGACAAGGCGTGGAATTTCCCTTGCCAATCCTCCATCCTGGTGACAGAGCCTTGGCTGTGACTGAAATAAGACCACAGCCTATTTTTTCTTCCTGATCACTACTGTTATCTTCCCATTCATGTTTTTTTTTTAAATCCTCACCTGAGGATATGTTTATTGATTTTAGAGAGAAAGGAGAGGAGAGAAAGAAACACCAATGTGAGAGAGAAACATCGATTGGTTGCTTCCCAAAAGCACCTTGATCAGGGATCGAACCTGCAACCTAGGTGTGTGCCATGACTGGGGATTGAACCCACAACTAGTTCATGTATGGGAGGATGCTCCAACCAACAGAGCCACCCAGCCAGGGTTTTCCATCCACCTTGTAGATCCTCTTCAGTCCACAGGTACCAGGCTGAATGAAGTCTGGATATACATTCACCAAAAATAGATCCACCCTTACTTAATGTGGGAGGGTTTCCTCAGTGACGTAGAATTTCAAAATTGTTTAATGCTAGGAAAGGAATTATCCATGATGAAACGAAGGGAATGAGTTGACTTAAAAGAGGTAGGCATTTCCCAAGGAAACAGTTCAGCTGGTCCTCCCTCTGGTCCTGCCACCCCTCTGCAGGGGAAACGGCCACCCCACAGAAAGACGCCCAAAGAATAGTTCACTGGACCTGCAACAATAACCTTATGAAGTGAGTTAGGCGGGCACAAGTCTCACTGCTAATATGGACAGATTTGAACTGGAGACCAGTCTTCCAGTTCCAGAGGCTGAGGAGGTCTTCCCATGAAACCATGCTGCCTTGTTAAGAGAGAGGTCAAAATTTCGGAGTCATGATCTCCTGTATTTTTATGTAGACTGATAAGTGCAACCCTGGAGGTAAAAAGCCAAACTATGTTTTTCAGCTGCATCTAGTTGAAATGCAATGTATAAATAATTGATAATGAATTTTGTTATTGAGAGAGCTATTGCTTCCAACTAGAAAAATGAAAAGCTTTCAGCAAAAAACATCACTGTTTTAGGGACTGAAGAACCACCCCCAGCTCCACCCACTGCTGTGCAGTTGCTATGTCCTTAAGAACCTTCAGGTGGCACGTGACATGAGCTTATATGTTGAAAATCATAAGGAATCCACCTAAACTATTACATCTAATAAATGAGTTCAGCAAGGTCACAGGATACAAGATTAATATACAAAAATCATTTTCTATGTACTTCCGATGAAAAATCTGAAAATGAAATTAGGAAACCAGTTCTATTTATAATAACATCAAGAGGAATAAATCTAGTAAAAGAATGGCAAATCTATTCTCTGAAAACTACAAAATGTTGTTGGAAGAAATTAAAGACGACTTAACAATATTGTTAAGATGGTACCACTCCCCAGGGTACCATGGATGCAACACGGTCCTTATCAAAATATCAGCTGGCTTTTTTGCAGGAATCAACAAGCTGGTCCTTAAATTCATATGGAACTTCAAGGGACCCAGAATAGGCAAAACAATCTTGGAGTAGAAGTATAAAGATGACTTCCTAATTTCATAACTTACTACAAAGCTACAGTAATCAAGACAGCATGGAACTAGACTAAGCTGAGACATATAGATCAATAGATAGAATTGAGAATCCAGAAATACACTCTTACATTTATGGCCAATTGGTTCTGACAAGGGTGCCAAGAACATCCGATGAAGAAAAAAATAGTCAGGGACAATTGGATAACCGTATGCAAAAGAATGAGGTTGGACCTCTACCTTCCATTACATACAAAAATTAATTCTACATGTGGGAGCTAACACTTAAATGCTTTGAAGAAAACACAGGTGTAAATCTTTGTGATCTTGGATTAAGCAATGGTTTCTTAGAAATGACACCAAAAGCAGACGCAATAACAAAAAAATAGATAAATTGACCATCAATATTAGAAATTTTTATGCTTCACCAAGTGAAAAGAAAACCCACAGAATGAGAGAAAATATTTGCAAATCATATATCTGATAAGGCACTTGTATTTAGAATATATACAGTACTCCTACAGCTCAACAATAAAAAGACAAACAACCCAATTTAGAAAGGTGAAAGCATCTGAATAGGCATTATTCCAAAGAAAATACACAAAGGGCCAATAAGCACATGAAAAGATATTCAATATCATTAGCCATCAGGAAAATGCATATCAAAGCCACAATGAGATAAGGCTTCACACTCATTAAGTTGGCTATAATCAAAAAAGAGGGAAAACAGAAAGTTTCAGAGAGAATGCAGAGAACTTTGAACCTTTATGCATTTATTGTTAGTGGGAAGGTAAATTGGTGCGGCCATTTTGGAAAGCAGTCTGGCAATTTCTCGAAGTGTTTAACATAGAGTCACCATATGACTCAGCAATTCCACTCCTTGGTTTATACCAAGAGAATTGAAAACCCCTGTCCACACAAAAGCTTGTGCATGAATGTTCATAGCAACGTAATTCATAATAGCGCAAAAGCAAAAATGACCCAAATATCCATCAACTAATATTAAGACATACTAATGATTAATTTGCAAAGAACACAGTTATATATTTTATGGATGTAAAAACACCAGCAAAAAAGCTCCTGCAGGTTTACTAGAGACTTTAGATTGAATATAAATTGAGGAAGACAAAGCAGAGCAGTGGTTAAGTGTAAATTTTGATTCTATAACATCAAGCTTGTTTCATGATTGTTTGTTTGGCTCACAGTCCTAACCTCTTATTTTTAAAGGCACCAATTAGTTTTTTGTTGCATAAAAAGAATGTGACAATTAAGGAGTTATACATACTATTTGCCATTCTTACTAAAAAAGTGAAACATCTTGCAAAGGATGTTAAAATAATCATAAAACTCAATGATAACCGTAAGTAAATAATAATTTCCTTAACTATCTTAATTTAGAAATATGAGTTAGTAAATAAGACAGGAGCAAATGATTATTTGGAAATACTGTCAGAAGCACAGTGCTTGTACCAATTAAAGCTAGATAAGTAGTTCATGGTAACTATTGGAACACTTTCTTGTAGGAGGAAAAAATATCTTAAAGCATAGCCAGATGAAAGGGTTCCGGGCTTCATTTACAAGTGTATTCAAGATTATGTGTGATTGTTAGGTTATAAGGAAGATTGTTTTCCTTGCGGAGCACATTGATCTGAGGTGATTTAAATGGCCCTTGCCTAAAGGCAGCAAGTTAAGGAGCCATAATTTTTTTTTCTACAGCCTTTGATCATTGAAACTAAGGCCTAGACCAAATAGCTTATACTTTGCCTAAGATACTATCCTCTTGGGTCTACCTTAGTGTTTCAGGGCTTAGAAGAATATAATTAAAGTTTCCCTATGTGGAATTCTGAAGTCCAGGTTTCACTTTTACACTCGAGTTAATCCACGTGGTCTTGGAAATAGCATTTCTAACCTGTCACCATGTCCTGCCAATTTTGCCTCCTACATTTCCCTCAAATGCACCATCTTCTCAACTCCATTGTCACCACCCCAGCTCAAGCAACTGTCTCTCACCTGGACACTCCACCAATCTAACTGGTCTTGTTAATTCCAATTGTGTTTTGACAAAGGTAGAGTGTGATCTTTAGGAGAAATTAGATTATGTAAAACTACGAGGGTGGCCAATTCTTAGTTTTGCCCAAGACTGTCCCATTTAAGCACTGACAGCCCCATATCCCTCAGTTCCAGGCAAACTGGGATGATTGGTCACCTTGGGACTCTGCTCAAAAGCTGCCATCGTCAAAGACAGGATGAGTCGGTCACTGTACTACAACAACAGCTCTATTTCTGATACACTCCAATCATCTTTGGAATAAGCCCTTTTTAATGGTCTACAAGGTCCTATAGGACCTGTCTCCTGCCTCATTCTCCAGCTCCTCTCATGCGAGGCTTCCCCCTGGGCACACCACTCCAGGTATACTGGCTTTATCTTAATGACCAGAACTCACTGTTTTCCTTTCCATCTCAAGGCCTTTGCCTTTCATTTCCCCACAGGAAATGTACCTTCTGTCTCCTTTCGCTTAGTTAACTTGGGTTCATTCTTCATATTTTCGCTTAACCATACCTCACTATGTTAGGGTCCTCTGACTCAAGCTCTCAGAATGCTCTGTTCCTTTTCTTCATAGCACTTACCACAATTTGCCATATTAGGAGTAGTTTCCTGTATGATTCCCATACCAGGCCATAAACCCTACGAATGTAAGAAGCATGTTTTTTTGTTTATCATCGTGGCTTTAACTCCTAGAATATATCTGGGATGTAAAAGCTTCCCAACAAATATCCATTTTAATTCCATTACTAATGCCATAAGCTAGACTTGGGATTTCTGAAGCATTTCCTTGCTTCTAACCTATTCACCCTCCAAACCATAATGCACCCTAGTGCCATGCTAATCTTCGAGATACAGATACCCTCTGATTTTCCACAGCCATCACTATGTTCCATATCATTCTTTTGATACGCCCCTGTATATGATTAGAGTACATTTACGTAGAATGGACTGTATACCAGTACTATGCTAAATACTTTGTATTCTTAATCTAATTTGCTCCTCACAACCACCCTTGAGGAATGTTCTACCTATTTTATATGTGAGAAGAGAAAGGCTTAGAAAGATTAGGTAACTAATCTATTGGGGTTATAGGGTTTCTAAGTGATGTCATCAAGTTGGTGCCTGATGCAAAAAACACTTGCATTTTTGACTTTCAATTATGTTGTATTAGTTAGAATTAGATTTGGCTGGATATGACAGAAAAATCCAAAGTACAGTGATAGTGGCTTAAGCAAGGCAGAAAATTACATTTTTCTCATGTTAAAAACAGGGGAAAGCAATCTGGAGCTAGGATGGCCTATCATCAGGCACCCAGGCTTCTCCTGTGGTGCTGTTTGCTCACCCAAACTTGTAACTTCCACCTTCTGTTCCAAAATGGCTACTTGAGCTCCAGTTACCCTCATCCCTTAACATGAAACTGAAAGACGTAATGAAGATTGTGCCCTTGTCCTTTAAAGACAGTTTAGAGAAGTTATAGCTGATTCTTCGGTTTATATCTCATTTGTCCAGAATACAGTCATAGGATCACACCTCCCTGCAGAGGAGGCTGGGAAACGTAGTCTATATTTTGGTCAGCTGTGAGCCCAACTTTTTAGAAAATCTTCTTACAAGAAGAAAGAACAAATGAATATCGGGGCAAATAATCAGACTTTCCAAATACAGGCGATGGCAAGTTCTACTTCTGACTTTCTAATAATTAACAATTTAGTTCCATCTTACATAACCTTGTTGTGCTGCCCTTCACTCACCTTAAACTTTTCCTACAATAGGGTTATTCAGTTCCTCACTTCTCTGTCCCCCAGTCACATCAAACTCATTTTAAGTCGTACATTCCTCGCTCTCTCCTCCTTGGGAAGGCCTCCTGTCAGCTTACACAACGCCTGCCCACACTTTACCAACCAGCTCTCCTCCTTCCTTCTGACTCTTCCAGCCAGGGAACCCCTTCTCTGAACTCCAATGGCAAACATCAAATGCCCACAGAGCACAGAGGCATTTTAATATCCTCTAAAAGTCTCCTTAACATCAGCTTTTTTTCCCCTGAAATAGAATGGGAGAAGCAAAATTCTGGGCACATAACAAACACCTAATAAATAAATACCTGTTGATTAATATGTAAATCAGTCTTGTTTACATGCTCCAACACTTATCTAGACCTCTGGTTTATTCAGCATTTTGTCAAACTGGACTTTCATCATCCTTCTTTCATGACAATATATCCTTCTAATTTATTGAGTACACATTAAAAGCTCCCATGGAAGAAGGGTTAGGTTATCCTTTAATAGCTCTCATTTGGTTTCAAGTTTTGAGTTGATGTGATATTGTTTGTTGTACTGTAGTCCACTACTTATTAAATCTTATTTATACCCAAATCACCTGGGGAATCTTACTAAAATGCAAATACTGCATGTTAGGAGGTATGAAATGAAGCCTGAGAATCTGCATTTCTAACACATCATAGGTGGCATGATGTTGGTAGACCACACATTAAATAGCAAAGCTGTAGAGATCTTCACAGCGTCTGCCTCAGATCACCTGAAGGCACTTTTTAACAGTGAAAATCCAGACCCATTGAATCAGGATCTCCAGGGTGGGCCCAGGAATATGCATTTTGAAAAGCTCTCCAGGAGATTCTTAAATACACTAAAGTCTGAAATTGAAAAGAAGCCAAGATGAGTCTTATGATTAGGCATGTTTAAGAAACAATGAAATAGAGAAACCATGAAATTTTCAGAAGAATGTCATTGGAGTCAACATAACAGGGAGTTACTGAAACTCTACCAAACTTTCATATAAGAACTTAAACTATATTTACTTATTACTCACCCAAGGACATGTTTATTGATTTTAGAGAGAGGGAAAGAGAGAGAGAAACATCGGTCAGTTGCCACTTTTTCGCCCCCCAACTGGGGACTGAACCTGCAACCTAGGTATGTGCTCTTGCGGGAATCAAGCCCATGCCATTTTAGTTTGCAGGACGTCACTCCAACCAACTGAACTACACTGGCCAAGGCAGAACTTAAACTATAATTAGTATAACTTGAATGGCTCTAAACTTTAAAAAACCCCATACTTTCATAGGCAGCATTTTAGCATTACCCTTTTGCCCATAGCTTTGTTTGATTCACAGCACTTAAAAGAGAAGTTTGTGTCTAGAAGACTGTACGATAGGAAACTAAGGGGTGAGGTGTTCTGTACTGACAGTTCCCAATTTACAATCAAGTTACATTTTATGAGAACGTTTGTTTGCATTTCTTATAGAAATAATATTCTGGGTGAGGAGAGGGAGAGAGGTGGGTCTGCCAGCCCTTGGAGTGAGAAAGATTGGGACCTTCACTGCAGAGCCTGCCTGCGGCTGTGTTGGGAAGGAGAAGCTGGTCCAGGGTCCACTCCCCAGCCCTACTCTGGGGGTTTTCAAGACTGTGTGGTTGCCAAAGCTGATTCCAAATAATTTAGATCTCCACTTCAGCTTATGCTTGAAAGCCATAGTTTAAGAGAAACAAAGAATTTGAAAGTATAGTTTATAAAATGTTTCTTGAAGACATTTTAAGAGAAAACCACTTATAAAGAAATTCTTTCTTTACCCTTCTTAACCTATAAGTACCTGCCTACTTCAGGCGGCTACTGTTAGCCTCCCACAAAGGTGTGTGTGTTTGTGTGTGTGGTGGGGAAGGGCGGGGGGCAGGGGAGAGAGAGTGAGAGAGCACTTTTGTTGACTGCAAAGTACAAGAGAAATGCAAGGTGGCATGATTTTCATTACAACAGAGTCTTAGGCACCAGGCTCTGTCCCCAATATGACAAATTAACCTCAAAGACACAGCTGAAATAGGAGCAGAGTAAAAATTTCTGCTCAAACCCCCTATGATTCAAGCTGATGAGAGCCATGAAAAGAGCCATGTTGCACTGCAGAAAGCTTGCATAAGAAACAGAACTTTAACCCAAGTAAGGACAAGTAATATACTTTAGAGGAGTCACTAAACATACTATCAGCCCTGAGTGGCTTGTTAACCCTGATGTATCAGGTGATCAGGGAGTGGGTGTAGCACACAAAAGGTGTGGTGGGCAGAGAGGCTGGACCTCTGTAACTTGGTTAAGGGACTGCATGGGGACCCATTTGTGGGGACCCACATGGGGCTGCTAACCATTTGCCAGGACCAAGAAGTATCCTGGGATGTGGAGCTTTGAGTGCTAAAATGGTGAAAATCTTGGGTAAATGAGGAGAAACTGATGACCGTAAGACCACACCAGTTCTATTTCTGACACAACCTATGATGAACAAGCCACATAACCTCTCCATACCTTATTTTCTTTGTTCGTAAGTGGAATTACCTGTGTTCCTTTCCTATGGGGGAATTCTTCTCCCTCATCAAACATCACTAAATCCACACTCCAATACCAGAGCAAAGATCCTCTAGTGGGTTGTTGGGTTTTTTTTTTAATTTGTGGGAAAACCCAGAAATATAGGACACTGATGAGAAAAAAGTTTCCAGAATAAGTTAGGAGCTTGTTGTCCATGGCAGGACTTGAAGGTGTGAAAGAAAGCTTGAGTTATGAGATTCAATGGAGTTTCCTGAGGACGGAGGTGAGGGAAGAGGAAAGGGAGAGGCAGCTAATTCAAAGCAGCTCATCAGGGAACTATATCCAGAAAGAAATCAATGCTGGGGAATTCTATGGACAGAGTCCAAGGAAATTGCCCAGTTGGAATTCGGGCAACTGAGGACAGTGGTTTTGTCTAGAAACTCAGGGGAACCCAGGAACTTAAAAAGACCTAGCTTTTCCAAAGGGCTGTAAAGAAGCTGAAGAAAGTGGATTTGGCTTTAAACCGGAGGATGAGCTTGGAAGGACAAGAAAATGGAAAGGAAATCAAGCTACTGAAGGATGAGCAGGCAAAGAGGCAAGATGGAGGAGCTGGAACTTGTTTGCATTTTGAGTGGCGTACCAGGGAACTGTGCACCTGGAACTTCTCAAGTCTGTAGTTTATATGCTGAGATCTCCTGGAACTGCAGGTTCCTCGCTGGGCAATTAATTGTAGCTGTCCCCTGCAACAAGCATGCAGAAGGAATCTGTGAAGGGGAATGAAGTCTAACCTTAATTTGAGAGTGTGGTGTTCTCTACAAATGTAGTAATTACTCAGAAAAGGGACTCGGAGTCCTGTAGAAGTGGACAGGCTTCCCCTTGCTGTTGAAAGGCAGTCAAAAAAAAAGAAGGATGGCATTCTAGGTGAGGGAAACAGCGAACATGAAGCTATGGAATGTGCTCATTTAAAAAATAGTAGAGGAGGCTGATTGGGAAGTCAATGAGAATTGAAGTAGAATTTGACAATGTTTCCCAACCTTTGACTTCATGGCACTTATTAAAATAGTAGTAACAGTGTGGGGTAAATGGAGGCAACCAATCTGCTGCCCTAGAACCACTAGGCTTTGCAACAGGAACTTAACTGAGACACTTGGGTGTATATGGCCCAGTGGTTGATAAACTGTAGAATAATGAGTGAGGAATCCGGTACTGAAGGCCCTGACTGAATGAAATAAATCAAATGGAGACATTCAGGCTTGATTACTTAGGGCATGGAAAACCAATGTCAAAACTTGAACAGAAAAATGAAATGTCCAAAATGGTACTTTAAGAAAAATATTGTACAATGACCATATTATCTAGGATGGAGTGGGAATTAGGTGATAGCTTGAGAATGAGGGAAGGAAAATATTTTAATAATAAAAGGTGTAATAGCTTTTTGTGCAATTAGTGATTCCACTGAGGTGCTTCTAACCACTGAATACCACGGGAACAGTCATTTTTAAAAAGACTGAAATACATTTTAAAATAAACTATTAGCAACATTATTTCTTCTGGGTATGGATTGGATGATGGTAACGTCACCATTCAAGGTATTCCACTGTCAACTTGAAAAAATGAAATCATTTAGTCTGAATAAGTTAAACATTGAATTTAAAATTTGTTTCCTACCACATATAAGGCACTAAGCTAGACCCTGGGAAAACACTAATGAAAAGACAGGCGATGTGGAACCCCTAATCTCAGCAGACAACCTGAAATACAAAACACCCAGGCTTGTTCCAGCGCCGGAAGCATGGCAGCAGAAGCACAAATGGAGGGAGACACCACGAATTCTAAAGCGGGGATAGCAGTCGGGGTGTGGATCCTTTGATATCTCACCTGGATGAGGGATGAATATGATCAAACAGACACAGCAAAAGGAAAAGTATGAACAAAAAAAAGCATGAGCTTGAAAGTGTGAGGCTGCGCAGTGCATTCTTTCCAGAAGGTATGTTAGCGTGACTAGTACCGCAGCCGAGGGGAGAGGAGCATGGGGCGGGGGCGGGGCCAGGAGGGAGTGATAAGAGGTAAGGAAGGAAAAGAGTGGCGTCCTCTGAAATTTCCTCTCTCGCCGTGGAGAATAGCTTTCCTACCAGTCTCTCCTAGAGAGGCAGTGTATATGGTCAGCAACCTGGGCTCTGGAGCCTCAGAACTGGGAATCGAGTCCCCTGCCACTTCTAGCTGAGTAACCTAAGGCAGACCGTTTAATCTCTCTGTCTGTGGAATACGGGTAACAACATGGTCTTTGTAAGGTCTGTGTGACAACGGAATGAGTTAATGCACGTGAAGCACTGAGAGAGGGCCTAGAAGTTGAAAGTCAGCTGTTACTAACATAATCAGCAATAATGTGATTATTCTAGTTCTTACATTAGGAAAATGCAATTTTAAATGTGAATTTTCCTTATCCATGGATGTGCTACATGATGTCATAGGTTCTGTCAGTGGAGAAACTTGCTGAAATAGCCCTCTCTAAAATATCTTACAAGAATACTCACCCTCTACAGCACCTGAGAACCTACCACTAGGAGGTTCTTTATAAAGTGTTCATACTTTAGCAAGAGGGAACATGGTTGTTTAGCCATAGCATCTCAACATGAGTTAATTTACCACAGTAGATAGGAAGGACAGGGCTGAGCTAAGAGAATGCAATATTGGACAGCTGACAAAGAAGGTTCTAGCTTAGAGGGTTGTCTCTTGGGAGAGTGAGGTCTTCCCCTAGAGAACTAGGGATCATTCTGGAATTAAGAGGGGAAAAGGGAAATTAATTGAAGAGGACAGCAGCCCAGAGGAGAAGAGAGAATTGTTTAGTTAATATTGCTTAGGGCCGCCCTTGTTAATGAAAAGTTGCTGAAATGGCTTAAATGAAACTGCAGTCAAGCAGTAATAGTTTGACCCAACTTGTCTAAAAAACTACTAAGGTTATAAGCCCTAATACATTTTATATAAAATGATTACTGACACTAACATGGGAGAAAACATATTTTTAGGTATAATATATTTACATTTATAGTTCCCTTTTCGTTTGCAGTTAAAGCTGAAGCAGTTAGAATGCCTGACTCTCTTTGGGTGCTAATGTTTGGGCTGCAGCTGTCCCTAGAGATGTGGGCGCGCGTGCCAAGTCACTGTACACTTACGGCACTGCTCAGGGCACTTCCCCCGGAGGGAAAATTGTTCACTGGAGCTTTAGTGCAGGACCCAGCACAGGCAGGTGAAACCTTTTTATAATTGTCACGAGGAAAACAGGAGGCCCCCGGGGTGGGGGGTTCTGCCCAAGGGAGCCCCTCCCTGGTTATAACCTAATTTGTTGTGTGTATGTGAACCAGATGGGTGGAATTAAACCTTCTAAGGTGTTGTGGTTAGATTGTTTTAAAATATCCGGAGACTCCAGGAATTATGAGAAGTCATGTTTCTTTTTCAAAGGTAGTTTAAATGTGGGCTTTTGAAACTGAAACTATATCGCCTATGGCTATAGGGTGGGGGCTATTTTCCTTTTTCCCCCTATTGGGGTATATATAAAGGCTCTGAATTTCTTGACTTAATTCATGTTGGTGGTTTGATAAACATGGCTCTAAGGTAGCAAGATAGGGCACTAGAAGCTAGTTTGTCATTGAAGAAAGTCTTTGCTTTCTTCCCCTCTTTCTCCCCTGAAGAACTGGCTTTCCCAACCTTCCTGTCAGTCCTTTCGAGCATTCGTACAGCTGTCTGCCTGCGGTGTGGTGGAAATAAACTACAGAAAAAGCACAGGCTGCTGCTTAAGTGGGTTGAGGGCCAAAAAAAATGTATAGGCAAGAGGAAAGTATTACAGATAAGGTGAAAGAATACAAAATATTTATCTAAAATGAACTCTGGCTCTGGCTGAGTGGCTCAGTTGGTTGCAGCTTGTCTCATACACCAAAGGCTGAGGGTTCGATTTCTGGTCAGGGCACGTACTTAGGTTGTGGGTTTGATTTCCGGTTGGGGCACCTATGGGAGGCAACAGATCAATGTTTCTTTCACACATCGATGTTTCTTTCTCTTTCGCCCTTCCTCTCTCTCTAAAAATCAATAAACATATCCTCGGGTGAAGGTTAAATAAATAAGTAAATAAATAAATAAAATGAACTCCGAAATAAAAGATATATTGTTCCATGAAGAAGTCAGCCCAAATGTAGTTTCTTATGCATTGTAGATACTGAATTATCTTGAAACTGAATGTGCTCCAGTGGTCAAGGAAGTTAAAAAGATAAGCCCCCACATTCACCTTGGGGAAAGAAAAGGCATATCTACACTTGGAACACAGTGCACTGCCCTGTTTGCTTAGCTTCAAGAAAAGTCTAATGAGGCTGGATCCAGTCAAGAGCACAGCTGAAATAATCAATATTAGGGCTTCTATGTCCCTTCCATCAGGACCCACTTAAATGGCAAATTCCGCAGTATAAACAGTAGAAGGATAATGTCATGGGTGAATTTCATCCCCCTAAATTCAAATATTGAAGGCCTGACCCTCAGTAGCTCATAATGTGACTATGTTTGGAAATCGGGTCTTTAAAAAGGTAATTAAGTAATATGGGGTCATTAAGGTAGGCCCTAATCCGATGTGACTGGTGTTCTTATAAGAAGAGTTTAGAAGACAAAGAGACAGACAGATGCCAGATACATGCACACACAGAGATGACCACATGAATGACACAGAGAGATGACCATCTGCAAGCCAGGGAGAGAGGCCTCAGTAGAAACCACCCTGCCGATACCTTGATCTTAGACTTCTGGCCCCTAGAATTGTGAGAAAATAAATGTATGATGTTTAAGTCATACAGTCAGTCCATGGTGTTTTGTTATGGCAGCCCCAGCAAACTAATACAGATGAGAACAGCTATGGAACAAAGGATTAAAAGTGATGAAGGGTCTAGAAAAGGATGTGATTATCTCAGGATACCTGCGGGTCAGGGTTTCTTAAAGCAGGGTCTGCATACTGCCTTCATCAGAAACACATATGATGTTGTTTTAAAAAGCAGGTTCCCAGGCCCCTCTGCACCTACG
The DNA here is from genome assembly GCF_021234165.1 of Pteronotus mesoamericanus. Taxonomy (NCBI): domain Eukaryota; kingdom Metazoa; phylum Chordata; class Mammalia; order Chiroptera; family Mormoopidae; genus Pteronotus; species Pteronotus mesoamericanus. The sequence goes on from NW_026555326.1 coordinate 310,647, forward strand.
ATTAACCTTTTCTGGTATGAGGCCCGAGAATCTATCTTTTCAATAAAAACCCCAAGTGATGTTTCTTGCATCCTGAAGTGTGAGACTCTGTGCAAGGTCCTGCCCTACCTCTCGCCGTTTTCTGGGCCTAGCTGACTGGTACTAATCACATCTTAGCCAGTGCTAGTGTATCTGGTGTTCTGGTGGGTGCTCTGTGGTCCAGGAACTGGGTATGCATCCCATTGTAGGTTACATGTCTCCAGGTGTCAGCCAGTGTTTACCAGGAATGCTGAATGGGATGGACCAAATGAAACCTTAGGGGAGTTAACTCTCGATTCTGGGAAGAAATATGTGCCTCACCTACCTTACTTAAACTATAATGACATATTTTGAACAGAAATCTACAGTACATATATTATTTCTCTCATGAGATTTATTTAAAGACGTTATTACCTTGACACCTAAATTCTCAGAGGAAATACAAGGAGTAGAAAGAGCATATCTAACTTTGCTATACATCAGTTAAACTTATACGGGAAGTTCTCTGACAAGTCCTGGTGTCTTTTTAAGCCCTGTATAGTTAAAATATAATATTAGTGAAATAGATAAATAACACATATAGATAAAAACAAAAATAATAAATGGAAAGGGATCTACTAAATTATTTCAGCCAGGCACTGTGCTTTCATGGATTTCTTCACTATCAAAGGGAATGGGAGCAGAAAGCATGCTTTCATACAGCATTAAAGTGAATTTTCTTTCCCTAATCTGTGAAGCAAAGAGAAACTGAAGCTAGAGAGAGAGAGAAATAATTGAGAGTCCAAAGCAAACACAGTGACAAACGTTTTCACAGTAGGCAGAATAGGTGACATTCTGATTTAAAGATGGCAGTTCACTAGAAATATGTAAAGACTACTCCCATCTCCACTTATAAATGTGATTAAAGGCTATAACAAGCTTTTATAAGTTTATTTTTATTTTTTTATTTTTATTTATTGATTTGGTGGAGGGGAGTAACTTGAATTTGCTGTTCCACCTATTTTTGTATGTGCCCTGGCCTGACCCCAACTTTGGCTTATGCGGACTAGGCTCCAACCAAACGAGCTAGCCAGCCAGCGCCTACTAGTTTATTTTTTAAACTGAAATGTAGATAGGCCATTTGAGAATGTGAAGGTGGACAGGTCATTAGGCTATTTCTCGATTTTCCTTCTGGCGGTCCATCCTTGAAATAGGAAGCAGCTAGTGTCCCAGGAGTGACTAAGCCTGTCCAAGTACCTATGGCCACCCTTTTTTTGTTCACTTACTCAATGACAGGCGCTGCAAGTGCTTTTCCCTTCTTGGCTAACTAAATTGTAGTGTCTCTGTGTAGACTACTCATTCCCACTGGATCTGTCCCCCCCGCCCCCCCCGCTTTTTTTCTTTTTTTTTGAGGGAGTGGGGATGGGAGAATGGATGGGGAATTGCAGTTGTCAATGTTTCAGGTGCTTTCCAAAAACAAGAATTCTGGCACTTAAAGTGAATTGATTTTAAACTCTAGACTAACTCTAGCCTAGAGTGATTCTAGGCTAGACCTTAAATACTCTGGCGAGATCCAGGAGAAAAGCTTCGAGAGCCACTGAATTTCATTAGGAAAGAAAAGAGGAAACATTCAGTCTTCAAGGAGACAGCTTCCCAGTCTGGGCAGCGATGGCTTGCCAGAGGGGAGAGCCCTAACAATGAAAAACGGCTGTTTTGGCTGAAAAGGGGGTCTCGACTTGGACCAAAGCGCTCCTCGTGTGGTGTAAGGATTGGTGCGCCTTCCTAGACTTTTCTGAGCGGCCTTTTCCCTCGGTACTGACCTCAGCGAGGTCCCAGCCTTGGGGGCCACGTAGCTCCGAGGGCCTTGACCCGCGGACCCGCGGGGTCGCCGGTGGCGGCGGGACGCGCGAGCCGGGTGGCGGCGGCCGCGCCTTCATTAGAGGGCGCTCTGGGGGCGGCTCCGCCGCAGTCTCAACTCCCGCCGCTTCCTCCTCGCCGCCCCTCCCCACCAGCCCGGCGAACGCAACCGGCCCGTGGGGACCGAGTGTCCGCGCCGCCGGGGACGGGCGCGGGCCGCGCCGCAGCCAGAGCGGGGCCGGGTCCCGCCGCTGCCTCCTTCCGCCGGCCGCGCCGCCGGCCATGCATTCTTCCGGCTCCTCTGGCTCCCGTAGCCCGAGCCAGGGCCCGGCCAGCCCAAGGTAATCCCCGGCCCAGCGGGCGCAGGCCCCGGGGCTGCGGCGGCGCCGCGCCTCGGGAGGCGCTAGGGGGCGGGGAAGGGGTGTCGTCGTCGTGCGGCCGGGGGGAGGTGGCGGTGGCGGCATGAGGGACCAGGGCGCGGTAGGCCCCGAGGAGGAGGCGGGAGCGTGGGGCGTCCGCCCGCCTCCCCGGGACCCGCCCCGGTGACAGGTCCGGCCTCTTGAGTCCTCGCCGTCCCTCTGTCCGCAGGCAGCCGTGAGGGCACTAGAGCTCCCGCTTGCGCCGCGCCTCGGCCGCCGCCGCGTCCATGACCGCGACCCCTCGGCCGGGGACACCCGCCGCCGCACTCGCGCGCCCGGGGCCGCCGGTCCCCGGCCTCGCTCGCCCCCGCGCTCCACCTCCCGCCGTCCGAGCCCGCCGAGGTGAGCCCGGCGCGCGGGCCGTGACCGCCGCCCGGACCCCGTCCTCACCCGTGGAGACAGCTGCGGGCTCCACCCGCCGGCCGAGCGCAGTCGTCGCCTCTGCGTCCCCGCTTCTTTCATCATCCCCTGCTCCCCGGCCTTCTGATCGGAGACTTGGTTCCCTCCATCCCTGTCCCCCTCGCCTTTGCCTCCTGCTGGCTTTTTGCTCCCCTCCCCCTACTCCTGTCCTTTCTCCTTTTCGCCTTATTACCCCCCCCCACCCCCGCTTTTCTCCTCTCACCTTTCTGCCCTTTTTCTAGGCCCCTCTCCGTTTATTCTTAAAAAAAAAAAAAAAAAAAAGGAGGGGGGACGACAAAAACCCCCTTTGCCGCAAATGATCATTTTTAGTGGAACTCTTTTTGCTAATGTGAGAGACCTTTGGCAGGAATGAATCAGTGTGCAGGAATGGTGTTGCAGAGGATACCAGGTTCCTGGAATCTGGGAAATCTGATCGAGACGTTTTGGTCTTGTCACTAGTGTCCTTAGTTTGGAGATACTGAGGGTGTCTGAAGCAAGTGGGTCCATTTGTCTTCCTTACAGTCCAGCGGAAGACTGCAGTGGGACTTGGTGCAGGGACGGCCGCCGATTAGTTAGTGGGAAAAGCATTATCATTTGCTAAATATATTATGACATACCCTGTGCCTCTGTGAACAGCTCCCTTGACCTTGTGCGGCTCCTCTTGCCTCGCTCTCTGTCCCCCTCTGGAATTTCCCGGAGAGATCGCCGAGGTACTACACCGGCAGGGCTCAGATCCTCTATTTTCTTTTATTTTTGTGCTGGAGATGATTTCTATGTTGGTGACTATTTAGATGCGTTTAATCCATTTTCCTTTTTAAATGTATTTTCCTTTCACCTCAGAAAGACAGGACGGACTCCAATGTGAGAATGGCTGTGACTTTGGAAGAAGCTCCGTGGCTGGGCTGGATCTTGGTGAAAGCCCTGTTGAGGTTTGCCTTCATGGTCGTCAACAATCTGGTTGCAATTCCATCCTACGTCTGCTATGTGATTTTACTTCAGCCCCTTCGAGTGCTGGACAGTAAGCGCTTCTGGTACATTGAAGGAATGATGTATAAATGGCTTTTAGGCATGGTGGCTTCTTGGGGATGGTATGCTGGCTATACAGGTAAGAGTTTAATGTATATAAAGAAATATGTCATGTTATGCTTAATTTAGGAGCCATGATTAAATAGTACACTTCAGGTTGGTGATGCTTTTATGCTTTGACTATTGAAAAAAATTAATAGAAAACAATTTTATTGAGTTTTTTTCTTTAGAATTCCAATGAACAAGGATATTTTCAGAAGTATAATTTCATAATTATGTATTAATAAATTCCTTCAATAATATTTATGGGATTGACATTTAGTGAAACCAGTCTGCTAAAGCTGTCCTAGAGAGATAGGAGTGGGTTATATAGAACTTGAGGACTTATAAAATGAAGAGGTAAGATGTTTAGCTCATAAACATTGGGAATTTAGAAAAAGGACTGAGCCATATTTGTGCTAAGATAGTTCAGTATGTCTTTTCATTTAACATATTATTGTACAGTTAATGTTTTAAGCCAAACAAAAAATAGCTTTTTTCTGTTATGTACCTTTCTTTTGCCTACTAGAACCTGTCTATTTTATCCCATAAATCTGTGTTTGAATATTAAATATAAAAATTAAGTTTAATCTGCATTAAGCTAATTTATCTTCTGAGTGTCTTTTAAGTACATTTTTATTTCTGCCTTTAAATTACATTTTGGGAAGCAGGAGCAATGCTGTTCTGAAGTGGACTTTTTTAGAGAGCAAGATGAGAAGTAGTGTTTATATTTTTTTTGAAGGCTTTGAGAACTTGTGCCCCTGTTATGAAAATTCTGGATTGTGAATTATATTTGACTTTCTTCCCCTAAGAATTAGGATGATGAAAAAAGCACTGAGGTTTCTAGCCCTTGTCTTAGGTATGGAGACTTTTATTCTAGAAATTTATAATGGATAGGCTCCTTACAAATCACGCTGTAGATGGTGCACTCAGTGGAGTCTGCAGAGGAGGGTACTCTCAGGGTGCAACGGAGCAGCAGTTCCCCATTTTAAATTCTCTGTCTCCCTCTTTCCTGCCCAGGCCGCACCTGCAGATTTTATCCAGACACATGAGAAAAGGACTGACAGCACCAGCTTTTGTGGAGTCTGACAGACTCTTGCTAGGTCAGAGTGCTCTCAGTTGCCCGAGACGAAGCCTTTTCTCCTGGCAATGCCATTTATTGTTCTGGAAGACCCGAAGCCCCTGGGTAGTGTATGCATTGCTTCCTTGTCATGCGTCTCGTTCAGATCCCAGTGCTTTTTGGATATGCAGGGTGAGCTTCTAGTCCTTTTGCAGGACCTCATGGTAGCAATGGCGGTGATAGAGAAAAAGTGGAGTTCTCATCTGTGGCGTCGAATATTTACCTGAATTGCACTGCTGTTGTAGAATTGCTTTGCTCCATATAGTTTGAGCTTCTCCAGATACCCTGTGTGGTACTAGTCAGTGATTTTGTCCTTTGTATGGTACACTTAAGTTGCTTGTTTTAAACGAGCTGAAATAAGTTCTTAGAAATAAGTTCTAGAATTTTATCCTACTTAAACACAATGAGATGACTGAAATGTTTGTGCTTGTGCGTGTGGTATATTTGTGTATAAGTGTTAGCATGATGAGAGGCTGACAAAATTAATTTGGCATTGACCTTGAGATTGTAAGGCGTGCAATTATAAGTGCTGCTTGAAGTTAAGGTTAGTTACCCTATGGCCACAGCACGGCTGCAGTGTATTTTTAAGCATATTTTCTTGGGGTGTCTCTTCCAGGCTGACTGTAGAACTATAGTTTTTTTTTGCCACCTGCTTGGACGTGGTCTTGACATGATCTGCATTATTTTAGTCTCTCTGAAGCATCTGTTCTCTTCAGGCCACTGCATTGTGACCAATTGATTAGTTTGTCTCATTTAAGAGTGGAATGTTTTAGTGTGTTTATTTTAAATGGTTTTCCTACAGGTAGAATACTCTTAGAGGGCCTGGTCATGGTTTGATCATAACAGAACACAGTTCAGGGGTCAAACAAACAAATGTAAGGACGCCTTTTGTTGAAAGCTGCAGCTGGGTCTAAAGAAGCAAACGTAAGCACCTGCTTGTGTGCTCGTAAAAGCCTCTAGGACAGTGATTTTCGATCCTTTTCATCTCATGGCACACCAACTAATTACTAAAATTCTGCAGCACACCAGAAAAATGTGTTATATTTTTTGCTGTTCTGACAAAAAATAGGTATAGTTTTGATTTGTTCACACTGGATAGGTATTGTTAGGTTGGCCGCTGTCATTTCTTATTTGACAGTCGAAGGGCAAAGAGATCAGTGCCCTTGACTAGATAGTCAGGTATTGCATGTTTTAAAAATTCTTGCAGCACACCAGTTGAAAATCGCTAGTCTAGGAGGTTATATTAACCTTTGTATGAATTTATGCATTTCATTTCTTCCCTTTCTATCAAGATGGGGATGGGCTTAGGTCTTTTCCCCCCTTTCCCTATGCTAAAGTTTCACAGATGGAAAATTGAATGTTGCCGAAGGAATTCCGCTCTGCAGGTTCAGTCTGTTCATGTTTTACGATAAAAATGGCCAAACTTTGTTGAAAAACCGCTTCCGAGGAAATCTTAAATATGAATCAATTAATTATTAATTAGGAAGCTCAAAAGTGAATATTGGTTTAGGAGATCAGTTTTTCAAAATGTGGCATTCAGTCTAAGACCAGTCAATTACACAGCTCTCTGCTAAGGACTTATGTTCTTTATCAATCCTACAGTGCCCCAGATGGGAGCTTCTAGCCTATGTGGCTATTTAAATTTAAATTAATTAAAGGGAAATAAAATTTAAAATTCAGTGTCTCAGTCACACTAACCACATATCAAGTGCTTCATACTAGGTAGCTAGTGGCATTCTCTTTTTTTGTAGGAAAAATGCATTTTATCTTTATAGAAAGAATATTTTTCTAAACATAGTTCTAAACAGGTTTCTTTAAGAAAAGACCGGAAGATTTATTCAAGATTTATAAAATAGTCATTCAATTTAAGACAAATTTCACAAAAATGAGTCCTTTAAACTCATGGGGAATGGTGAGGCTAGTAAGCCCAAGAACTTGAATGAACATTTTTGAACTTAATTTGCATTCTCAGAGCTGGGGTACTGTGTGTGGACATAGAAGATGGAAAGGGGTTTTCTGGCCTTTCTGCCGATTTCTGACTTTACACTTTGTTAGGGGAACACAGATCTTAAAAGAACTCTGAGGACATTGCGGTTTGCTCATCTCTAGCTTGAGACTAAGTAGTGATGCTGTTGGTACCACATTTCCTTCAGTGGGAAGTGCTGTAGAAACATCTCACGTTGAGGAAAGTGTGTATACTGCCTTTGCTCTAACATTTCAAGGTTACACCAAAAGAGATACTGGCTTAATGAATGTTCCACTTTGAGTCAGTATACTCCGTTCCCTGCCCCACCCCTCCAGTTTAAGTGAACATTGGCAGATTTCAGAGAGAGATTTTTTTTAAATGTGTTTATTTAAAATAGTTTATTTTGATTCTCGTTCACTTATTTTAATAAATTCGTTGTTCCCCATCCACACATGGCCAAAAAGTTCATCTGGTTTTTTCTGTAAGATGGCTCTAGTAGCGCTTAGTTGTCTTTAACGTCATTCAAAACCATTTTGTTAGATTGTATTGTGACAGCTGTCATATCAGTGTGCATTTAAAAAACTTATCAAAATTGGTGAATTTTTGTGTAGCCATTTTAATAGTGAAGATGGAAGAAAATATGCAACATTTTTGGCATATTATGCTTTATTATTTCAAGAAAGGTAAAAACGCAACTGAAATGCAAAAAAAGATTTGTACAGTGTGTGGAACAGGTGTTGGGACTGATTGAATATGTCAAAAGTGGTTTGCAAAGTTTTGTGCTGGAGATTTCTCTCTGGATAATGCTCCATGGTAGGAGAGACCAGTTGAAGTTGCTAGCAATCAAATGGAGACAGTAATTGAGAACAATCAGCATTAAACCATGTGGGAGACAGTTGACATACTCAGAATATCCAAAGCAGTAAAGTTATTGGTGAAAATGGAAAATGTATCTTTATTTTATGGAAAAAAAACCTAAGTGGACTTTTTGGCCAACCCAATAATTAAAGCCTCTTACATAAACGTTAAAAAAAGAATTCGCTGTCAATAGAAGCACCAGAATTTGAATGGGAGTCTTTTGGGCCACAGTCTTAACTGAAGGGAGTTGGGGTGTCAGGGCACTTGCCACCAAACCGTTTTTGTTTAGCAAGTGCTGTTTCCCTAGAGTGGGTATTTACTTGAGTGCTTTTAGGGAAAGCTGATGGAGATTAGATTTAGCTTCCTCCCACTCTCCAGGTGACAGCTGTCATGGCTTTATGTTGGTCTTTGTGGGGTGAGTATTCGATAGTGTATTTTTTACTGGGATACAAATTCGTTTGTGTGGGGAAAAAAATCTTAGGAATTATACCTGACCTTGAAATTCTAGAAAATTTTTAAAAGCATATCTTCTTGAGTAGTAGTTTTCCACCTTTGATTGAGTTGTAAACCAATTTACCGTGTCAAGTTGAACATTTTTAAGAAGTGAAATACAATAGAATGAAATAGAAAAGATCAGAAATGTAAGTATCTGTACTAGGTAGTGCTACTGAATTTTTTTTTTTTTTTAATTTTTTTAACCATGAGCTCTGTCAGCATTTGAAAGGCATTGTTCTAGTGGAAAGAGCAATTTAGAACTCTGGGAGTCAGATGTCTTGATCCAGCTTTGATATATTTACTCATTGGTGGGGGCGAGATCCTTACCTGCTGTGCGCCCACTGGACTCTCAGCTCTTTACAGATAGAGAGGTGGTCTTCTTTATAACCCTGGAACCCAGCTGGTTGCCTGATGCTCACAGAGTGCTCCGCAGGGTCCAAGAAGTTCTTGAATGATCCCTTCTCTTTCTTGGTCCCAGCTGCGGTGCTTTCGCCACCTACCTTCCTGAAAGGTCTGATATCAAGGTCATTGCAATCCACAAATACAAGTCTGAAACCGGATCGTGCTTTTCACACACATACGCACATAAAAACATATCCTATAGCACCACATTTGTTCATTTAACATAGCTTTATTGAACTCCTGTTATGTGTGGGAACAGGTGCCCTGGAGGTGCTGAGATGCACAAGACAAAAATCGCTGACTTTAAGGAGTTCACAGCAGCCTTGGTGGGGAAGATAGTGCACCAACAACACCTACACCCTGGTGTAGTGCTCTCCTGGAGATATACCGTGGGATAAAAGAGGAAGGGCTCCTCATCTCCCGTCAGTGGTAGGTGGTAGCAGAGAGGGCATAGGGAATTTAGGGAAGAAGTGGCTTTAAATTTCTTTTTTTTTTTCCTTCATGAGGGAAACAGTTCTCAGTGGGGCTAACTTTAGCATAATTATAATAGATTTTAAAGACTTCAATAATATGTGAGTTTGAAATTTATATTTTTGATGATAATATTAATTAACATTTATTGAAATATAAGCCAAATAGTGTTATACGTATTTTGGTCATTTAATCCTCAGAACAATCTTATCTGGCTGGTTCTATTATTATCCCCCTCCTTCTGTTATTGATGTTGAAATTGAAACTTCCCCTTAAGCATTAACCAAGTTGATGTTGCCACAGGTTTATTTTTGTATTTAAAGAGCCATTATTGATTTTTATGTAATATTCCTAGAGTTTTTCTTGATTTTTACTGCCCATACGTTCTTTTGTTTCTGAGGCATGAAATCTCTTTCCAAAGCTGTAATTCTTTTTAACACCTGAAAGCAATATCATAGTTAAGGATTTCTGCAAGAGGTTAAGAAAATTATTGCTTCAGTGGAAGTATTTTTGGCCTAATGTACATGATAAAAATCCTACTTCCTTAAATCTCTACTTCTACAGAGAACAACAGTTCAACTGGAATTTTAATTTCTGAGCGATTGACAATAGATTCATCAGAGCACGAAGTTACTGTATGATGTTAGGTTGAAAACTGATCTTGACATAAATTCAGCTGAGGAGTTTTCAGTGCAGTGTTTTGATTTTTCTATGGAAAATTAATCATTACAGATAAATATGTTGGTATCTCAGTACCCATCATTTATTCATTTTGGCACGCATCATGAGTGCAGAAAACAATGCGTGTCAAACTGTTAGCAAGCTACAGCGAGACTGACAGGTTGACCTCTGTATGATCGTGAGAGAGGGGCGCCAAGCGGGGGTTGCAGCAAGCGCCAAGTGCTGAAACATTTTTTTTCTCATCAAAATGGGACAAGTCTGGGATCTGACAAGTTCTGAAGCTGACGAGTAGCGAGTATCCCTGTGTTACTAAATGCTTTTAACTCAGCAGTTTGGCAGTACTTCAAATTTGGTAGGTGGTCTTATTTCAAAGATCAAATGCAATTGAATAATTTATTTCAGATTGCTTTTCTTTTGGAAATATGTATTTATTGATGCATACATACCCATGGGTAGTATTACAGAAGCACATGAAGCAGTGTTTGTAGTGCTTAAGAACTCAGATTCTGGATTTGCAAAGAGCTGGGTATACCAATTCCTACTTTTTCTTTGTTGACATTTGCTTGGTATATCTTTCCCCACTCTTTTGTTTTTGAACTATTTAAATGACTGATTTAGATGTGTCTCTAATAATCAGCATGGAGTTAGATTTTGCTTTATGAATCAGTGCTGTCATTGTATTTTACTTTGTTTTCTGTTTTTATATATATAAAATTTGTCTTTCACTGTGTAGTCTGTTTTTCTTTGCTTTTTATTTTTCTGATATTTAGTAAGGCTTCTATATTTGTCTTCTTGGTTACTTTATATGATATGCTTAGTTCTCTATTGATAGTAACTATTAGTTGCCTTTTGATAAACAAAGACAAAATTCTTTTTAAATCCTCTCTTGTCCCTTCCCATTTCTCTTTTCCATCACCCAATTGTAGTCAATATCAGTAGTAGTTATTCACAATAATATCTGTATTAGTACTGTTATGTATGCTTATATGTCTACAACTTGCTTTGTGAGCATTACAGCTATCCATGTACTCTCAGCTCTTACATTAAGGTAATCAGTAAGCTTATTGTACTTCTTGCTTACTTTCTCCCTTCCAGTTTTTGTTATTTGTGTTTATATTTTGTTATATCCTACAATATTTATATTTTACTTTATTGCCCTTATCTCCTCCTGTTTTAGTCTTAATTCTTCAGTTAAATATATATAGTAGTCACCCAAGCACTTTTGCTGAAGGTTTTCCCACTCATCCTTTGGTTGGCCAAAGTTCATTCTCTAGTAGTTTCTCAGTAAGGAATCAAGGGAACAACATAGGAATATTATTCTTACATCATTTTCATAACTACTTTTAATTGCTCTACACTTGAAGGACAGCTTAGGAGGCAATAAAATCCTTGGCCCACTCTTTCTTCCTTACAGGTGGTGTACAAATGTCTCCTGGCATTAAATGTTTCCGTGGAGATGTGTGACGCCAGCTTGAATTTTTTTTCTCTGTTAGTAACTGTTTGACCTTTTTTGCCTATCTACCCAAAGCATTTTCTCTTTCTAGAGAAATATTAGAGAATATTTAGTAACTTTACTAGGATATACTGGTGTACGATATGCTGGCATATGTGTGCCTTTTAATATGTTGCTTCAAATCTATTCGTATTTCAGGAAAGTTTTCTTTAATTTTTATCTTTAGGTATTTATTTTGATTTTCTGTTTTGGTGACCCTAAATGTATGTCTGTTGGATATCCCTTGTGTATCTTTTTGATCTGTAGTTTTCTCTTTAAGCCTTTCAAACACTTTTTATTTGTTTGTCTTTAATGTCTCTTACCTTTGTCTTCTGCAGTCTCTTCTGTTTGTTTTCCTTTTCATCTCTTCTTCATTTCACTTATTGTTTTGTTTATTCTTCTGTTTCTTCTTGAGGTCTGTCAGTTCATGTTTTCCCCATTCCTGTTGCCTAGGTAGTTCTTCCTTGAGTTCTCATGCTTTGTGATCTTCATAGTGATGGTGACTTCATTGATTTTCTTAGATTCGTGCAAGAATATTAAGTTACAATTTTTATGTTCTTCACTGTAATATCTTTCTAGTGAGTGTTCTTTGACACTTGGTATATCAATCATGCTGCACATTTCTACCATATTTCCTGTATCTCTTAGTCAGTGCCGTGCCAGCTACCTTTTTATTCCCTGTAACTGAGTGAATTGGACTTTTCCTCTGTTATTTGTAGGAGGTATGGTTAGGGCCAGGGTAGCTTTCCAGATTTTTGCTTCAGAGTCTTTTTCTACATATGGTGCCTGGGTGTGTTTCTCTGTGTTGCCACAAGTCTTCTGCCTCTCCAAACTGGGTCTCGGAGGCTTTTTGCCACCAATTCTAGACTTCCCACTGCTTTCTTTGCGGTTGAGACTGGAGGGAGGCAGCCAGCAGGCCACTAGAAACCCATCTCCTTGAGGAAGTGCTTTTTTGCTGTGGCTGTGTGTGATCGGCCGCTACTAGAGCCTCCTTCCGCCTCACATGCCCCACCTCCAGCCTCTCTCTCCTCTCAACTCCCAACATAGATTCTGGCTGCTATCAGCCCTGTTGGAGCTCAGCCCCGATCCTATGTATTTTGGAGTTTTTATATTTTTGTTTTTATCCTAGGTTCGCTGAAAAGAGTTTTTTGAAGTTTTCTTCTCTTTCTCCTGTTGCTATGTGTATTTTCCAGGATGATTCATATCTGTAACTCTATCACGGTCATAGCAGGAGTGAAACACAAGATTTTTATTCAACTGTGTAATTATAATTCAGACAGCTCTGTCACCATTCTGCTCTGCTACTAGTTGATTATTGTAACAAGGAGACCAATTTTACCACCTAATTAATTTTCTTTAAGGTCTGTCAAAAAGCAAGAAATAACCTCCCCATTTTTTCCCCTCCCTGTGGTCCCCTAACTGTTTTGATTTTTGGACTACTTACAGTTAAGACATGCACTGTGATTTCCACTTGGGTACAGTAAGAAAATGTCACCAACACGAATGGAAGAAGTGAACTAACCTTTGATACTTCAGTAAGGAATATGGATGAAATGTGACACTAATACTACTATCCTCGCCCTGGCCAGGCGGCTCCCTTGGTTAGAGCGTCATCCTGTGCACCAAAACATGGTTGTGGGTTTGATTTCCAAACAGAGCACATACCTAGGCTGCAGGTTTGAGCCCCAGTTGGGGCGCATACAGGAGGCAACCAATCAATGTTTCTCTCTCTCTCCCCACCTTCCTCCCTCTCTAAAATCAATAAACATATCCTTGGGTGAGGATCAAAAAGAAAATACTGCCCTCTAAGGTCTGGTCTGTGGACCACCTTGAAAACTTTAAGGGTAGGCAATGTTCATCCAAACTTCGATAAATACATTTATTATATATTATATATTAAGTATATATAGAATATGTATATGTTATATATAAAATATATAATATATTAAATATAGTCTATAGTTTGTTTGTTATAAACTAATTTCAAGTGTTTCTTTTCAGAGTTTGCAAAGTGGCCACTTTTACCAGCTGATGTACTTTATTTGGTCTTTATACTATCCCAACTTTTTAAAAAATTAGTTGCCAACATCTCACAATTACGGAGATTTCACAAAACGTAAAAAATAAAACCAAGATTTCCAGCTCTTGAAAAATTAGAAATCTAGCCAGGCTGGTCCCTTGTTTCTGTCTGCAGCAGTTTGCTGGGGCCTGTGCTTGCCAGTTCACCCAAGGTCCTGCTCCTTCCTTGTCTTACTTGGCTCATTTATGTTACCTGCTTAGACCCCAGAGGCTTAGGTGATGTTCATTTAAAAAAAAAAACAACCAAAACTTAAATAATAATTACTAACTGTTTCTGTAAGGCATATGATAGCTTTGCATTTATAAGCCTTATGGCCTATACACAAAGTTTGTTAATGACCTCAACTGCTGATTTCACATAGCAAAGGCATGTGATGAAAACTGAAAATGAAGTGCCATTAGTAAGAACTGTGGTCACAAGGTTTTTCAAGTTTCATGTAACATGTTACTAACCTAGTGAAATGGTTCCTACTTTTGGTGTACTCATTCATTAGTAGAATGCCTCATTTCTTCTCTTCTTTTTCCACCCTCACTCAAGGATACGTTCATTAATTTTTAGAGAGAGAGGAAGGGAGAGAGAGAAACACAAATCAATTGCTTCCGATAGGCACCCCGACCAGGGATAGAACCCACAGTATGTGCCCTGACCAGAGATCAGACCCGCAGCTGTTTTTTTGGTGTATGGGATGATGCTCCAACCAAACGGAGCCACCAGGCCAGGGCTCTCATTTCTTATGAATATAATTGTGTAAAATCTAGGTGACTAAAAATTAAATATTTCCCTTTGCTTTTCATATTTTTAAATATGAAAAACAAAGCAAGTCTAGTTGATTTGTTTCTTTATAGTACAAATAATGTAAAAAGCATGCCTAAATTTTAGTTACAAGGTTATATTTTTTTTCTTAAGATGTAATAGATCTGATCAAGTTTGCTAGCAAAACACCTTTTCCAAACATTTTTTACCATTAAACTTTAAGAACCATTATGACTCATATATGAGACACACTTTGCATATGCTACTAATTAGAATTTGGCATTATTTGGTACTTTAAGGGAAAAATTTTGTAAATTTAAATATATCAAGAAGTTTCTGAATCATCAAAAGACTAAACTATGATCAGTGTAGCTTTAGTATTAAGAACATCTATATATAAACCTCTGTGCTGTACACCTGAAACTAATACAAAATAATTGAATGTAAACTATAATTGAAAATAAAATTAAAAAAATAAAATAATATATATTTAAATTAAAATACAATTCACATACCTAGAATTCACCATATTAAAATGTACAATTTAGTGGTTTTTATTACAGCTGTAAGATTGTACAACTGTCCCCATTCACTGGTTCCAGAATGTTTTGTTGCCACCCAAAGAAACCACAAACCCATTAGCAGTGCCTCCCCACGTCTTCCTCCTTTCAACCCCTGGCAGCCACTAATCTGCCTTGTCTCTCTGGATGTTCCTATTTTGATATGTCCTATAAATGGAATCGTAAAATATTCAGTCTTTTGAGTCTGGCTTGTTTCACTTAGCATAATGTTTTCAAGGTTTGTCCATATTGTAACGTGTCAGTATTTCTTTTCCTTGTATGGCTGAATGATATTTCACTGTATGTATAGACCGCACTTTGTTTATACATTCATCAGTTGGTCAACATTTGGTTTGTTTACACATTTTGGCTATTGTGAATAATGCTGCTATGAACATTCATGTATCAGTTTCTGTATGAACATGTTTTTAAGTCCTTTGGACCTAGAAGTCAAAGTGCCGGGTCATATGATAACTCTATGTTTAACTTTTGAGGAGCTGCCAAAGTGTTTTCCATAGCAGCTGTCCCATTGTACATTCCCAGCAGCAGTGCAGAAGAGTCCCAGTTCTCTGCATCCTCACTAATACGATTTTCTGGGGCTTTGTTGTTGATTTTTGTTTTAATTTGGCCATCCTATGGATGTGAAGTGGTAGCTCATTGTGGTTTAGATTTGCATTTCCCTAAAGACTAACGATGTTGAGCATCTCTTCATGTACTTACTAGCCATTTGTGTATCTTTGGAGAAATGTCTATCCAAATCCTTGGTCCGTTTTTAAATTGGGTTATTTGTCTTTTTATTATTGAGTTTTAAGTTTCTCTCTGTATTCTGTATACCAGTGGTCCCCAGCCTTTTTGGCACAAGGGTCCAGTTTCGTGGAAGACAATTTTTCCATGGACCTGGATAGGGTGGGATGAATGGCTTTATAGTCCGCCACCAGATGCAGCTTAATTGTCACTTGCCATTGGCTGAGAGGATTTTGATATGAGTCTGCAAGCAATTGGTTTATTGTGGTCTGTGGGCAGTCACACCTCTGTGCTAATGATAATCTGTACTTGCAGCCTCTCAGGCATTAGATTCTCACAAGGAGCATGCAAACTAGATCCCTTGCATGTTTGGTTCACAGGAGGGTTTGCACTACTATGAGAACCTAATGGCCGCTGATCTGACTGGAGGCGGAGCTCAGGCGTGCGAGTGATGGGGAGCGGCTGTAAGTACAGATGAAATTTCGTTTGCTCGTCTTGAGCCTTGAGCCGCTCACCTCCTGTTATGCGGCTGGTTCCTAACAGGCCGCTGATCAGTAAAGGTCCATGGCCCGGGGGTTGGGGACCCCTGCTGTACCCTGTACCCTCTCTATTGTGTCATTGGTTGCTTGCACTCTGAGTGTCATATCTGAGAAACATTGCCTACTTCAAGGTCATGAACTTTTACACCTATGTTTTCTTTTAAGAGTTTAGCTTTTATATTTAGGTCTTTGATCCATTTTGCATAAATCTTCCCCTCTGGTGTAAGGTAGGGCTCCAAACTTGGTTCTTTTGCATCCAGTTTTCCTAGCATTGTTTGTTGAAAAAACTCTTCTTTCCACATTGAATGATCTTGGCACCCTTGTTGAAAATCAGTTGGCTGTATGGGTTTCTTTTTGGACTCTCAGTTCTATTTCATTGATTCTATATGCCTCTCCTTACACCACTACCACACTGTCTTCATTATTGTAGTGTAATAAGTTTTGAGTGGTAAGTATATTTTGTTGTATTTTAATTTTTTTAAAAATCATGATCCTTTTTGCTAGGTATTATGACTTCAATAATAATTAGTTTACAAATCAGAAACCCTAATTTAACTTCATCTTTGATTTAAAAATGTTCACTGAGAATAGTGTTTTTCAGTAAATTAATATTCATAATTGGTTAAATGACTCCTTCCTACCTCTGTGTTGAGGAAATATTTACTAGTTATGTGTTTTATTTGTCTTAGACATATTATTAATAATAACAATATTTAATATTTACTTCCTCAAGAAAACAGATCATTAGTTGCAGGAGTAACTTGTGTGATTGATCAACCAAATGTCTATTAACTGCCTACTGCCAGTCAGCAAAGTCGTTGGTTTGTAAAATACTGTGCTGCAGAGTGTGATTTAGACTAATTCCTACCAAAAGGATTTTTGGCATAGTTTTTATTTTGATGGATGGTTTTGGAAATAGTTGAGTTTACTATGAAATATGTGTCCAATGGATCTGCAAGAAATTTTCTGGAAAAATGGAGATCAATATGCACATTTTCCTTCAATATGATTGTTTCATTTCTCAAAGTTAATTGAGGTCCTTGCAGAGATGAAAATTACCTGGAAGCTAAATTTATTTTGTAGAATAAAGTATAGATTATACGGATAAGGAACAAGGGTGTCATTTTTAATGAGTCAGGCTGTTTTTTTGTGCGTGGAATAGAATTGGTTTTTGTACATGAGACTGACTTGGGCAGTTATTTAAAAACTGAAATCATTTAAAGCCATTTTAAGCCTGGGATCCTTATAGAAAGATGTATTTTTAATGAAGAATAGATATTGCTAAATTAAGCATGGTATGAGAGATAGCATGATAGATTGACAAAGTTGACTTTTGAGTTAGTGTGAGTTTGAGTCCTGCCAGCGCCACTTGCCAGCCGTGTAACTGTGAGCTCGTTACTTCTCTGAGCCTCAGTTTCATCAGCTGTAAAAATGGAGGTTATGATATTTACTGCTTGTGAAGCTTAAATGTAAAGTGAATAGCATGATTTTTGGTACTCTATATATAACTTCTGTTAATTTTACTGTATCAATGCCTAGGAAAACCATTATGTTAACCTTTTGGGGAAAGGTGTGTAAAAATTAATAAAAACTAACTTATGGGATAGTTTTAGAAATACATTTGAGGGGACTCGAGCTTAACTCAGTATAGTATAGCTCAATATAGTTTTTGCTTTACTAAATAATGTTATTGTTAGTAATTTAAGCCATAGTCTAAATAAATATTAACTAAATTTTATATGTTTATTAATTATGAAATGCTTCAGAGCAATTCCTGTTTAATTGTCTTCTAATTGTTTCAGTCGCCTATTCTAATGACAACTGTTTGAGCACCTGCTCTGTCAGGCCCTGTGCTGGTGGTTGGGAGAACAGGGGCAAATAAAACAGCACCATCCCTGTGCTTCTGCAGGTGACTGTTTTGTGTGCGAGACAATAGGAGGCCCATGTAATCACAGGTGTAGGGAGGGCTCTAAGGAACAAGTATAGGGGCTGTGAGAGTGAGGGCAGAGGGCTGGGCCGGAGGGTGGGTGGTGTCGGGGAGGAATGGCCTCCTTGAGAAAGTGGTACTGAGACTGGGAACTGAGGCATAAGCAGGAGCTGGCCAGGCGATGCTGAGTGAGGGGTGGCCCTTACAGAAGGCAGAAAGGGTTTGTTGTGTTTGAGGAGCGAAGGGAAGGCTAGACTGAGTGTGGAATGAATGAGGAAGCAGGGGTGGTTGTGGTGGGGAGTTGATGTGCCCAAATCCATTGAGGCCTTTTAAGTGCATATTAAGGATTTTGAAATTTATCCTAAGAGGAAACCATTCAAGGACGTTAAGTAAGGGGATAGTGAGATCAAATTCGTATTTGTAATTCTATACTCTGCCAGCTTTGTGGAAATGGATTAGAGGGAATTGAGAGTATGCAAGGGCTACCCTTGGAAGACGCTTGGGCAAAGTGAGAGTTGCTTGGTCTGGGCGTGATGGCAGTCGGGGCGGAAAGAAGAGAGCTGATTGGAGAGTTTAGTGGGGGGAAATTGCCAGGATTAGCTGAGGGACTGAACGTAGAGGATGCAATTCAGGTGTCACCAGACCAAAGCAAAGTCAAAACTCCAAACGTCAGAGTTTGAAGTAAGGAAAGGTTTATTGACTGAGAAGGCACCGACTGAGAAGATGAAAGACTAAGCGGTACCTCAGGTCCATCTCAAGAAAGTGCAGAGTTCAGGCTTCTTTTATGTCAGGGGAAGGGGAAATGGGGCGGGGGAGGGGAACAGGTGCTTGTGGACTGCAAACAGCAGGGCACCAGCAGGCCTCTGAGGAAAGAGTGAAATTTGTTTGTTCTTAGTCTATAGATTCCAGTTGATGTGTCTAGTCACAAGGTTCCTGCAAATCTTTGATAAACAATCATTATTTTTGTACATACTTCCGTCATCTCCTCTGGAGAGGCACCTTGTGGTAAGGGACTGTTATGGTAAAACTCAAGCTGCAGGCAGACCGCCTCTAATAATTAGCATGTCCGTATGCAGGAAGTCATTACCCGAAGGGCATGGGGACAAAGCAGGCTTGAACAAATGGAGTCAGAGAGGCCCGTCATTTCACTCTGTTACAGAAGGGCAGGTGACAGCGGTGCCCGTGAGGTTTCTGGTGTGAGCTGCTGGGTGGTCAGGGAAGCCTGAAGGAGTGGCATGGAGAGGAAAGATGAAAACAGAGCACAGGGTGGGCGAGGAGCACCCAAGTGGAGCTCTGAAGTAAACGTGGATATGAAGCCTGGAGCTCAGAACAGAAACCTGATTGGGAAAGGTAGGTTGGGAAATTATCAGAGGTGTTTAAAGCCATGGAGATGGATGAGATCACTTAGGGAGACTAAATACTGAGTGATGAGAGATCCGGGATCGGACTGAGAGGATTCCAACACCCGGAGGCTGGGGAGGCGAGGACAGGACGGTGGAGTCTGAGGAAGAACAGCAGAGGAGCAGAAGGAGTGCGGGCCTTCACAGGGCAGGGGTCTGGTGAGTGCTGCCCAGAGTTTGTTTTGTAAGAGGGGAGCTGATGTATCCTTTTGTTGCATTTGGCAAAAGCAGCTTCATTGAAGTGGTAGAACTGGAAACTAGGTTGGAATAGGTTGGAACTGAATGATGAAGGGAGAAGATAAAATGCAAACATGGACTGTGGCTTTCCAGAAGTTGGGCTCTGAAGGAGGAGAAGGCGGTAGTCGCAGGAGAGAAACTGGGTCAAGAGAAAGCTTTTAATATTTCTTTATTTCTTTATTTAAAATTATTTTAAAAAACTCTCAACCAAGGGTATGTGTATTGATTTGAGAGAGGAAGCAGGGGAGGCAGGGGGAGAGAGAGAAACATGGATTGGGTGTCTCCCTCCCCACGTGGCACCCCATCCAGCATCACACCAGCGGCCCAGGTATATGCCCTGATCAGGCACCCGACCCGCAACCTTTTGGTGCACAGGATGATGTTCGAACCAGCGAGCCATCCAGCCAGGACCATTTTTTAATTTTTAAGATGAAAAAGTCAAAATGTTGACCTACGTAGAGCTGTACCTGATCAAACCAGGGTCACTCACTCACATGGCTGATGTATTTAGGACACTTCTCAGCGGTGATGGAACGAGGGAACGCTGCTCGGGGATGTCGCGCGGGAAGCCCTGAAAGGTTGGCCCTGGTGGAGAGGCAGGCCCTGAGGCAGCGCCTCCATAACCTGCTCCTGCTCTGAAC
This sequence comes from Pteronotus mesoamericanus, assembly GCF_021234165.1. NCBI lineage: Eukaryota > Metazoa > Chordata > Mammalia > Chiroptera > Mormoopidae > Pteronotus > Pteronotus mesoamericanus. Next base: position 330,750 of record NW_026555326.1, read on the forward strand.
TCTTATTTGGTGGGGTGCTCCCCTCATTCCGTCCCCATTTTCTCACTGTATTCTTCCTCTCCCTAAGATCTTGTCTTCAGTTTCTCTGAAAAGTTCCACCTACTTATCCAACCCCATGACATGGCTCCCCACGCTTTCAGCTTCTGCTCTTTCCCTCTTTCTGAACCTCTTTGTTATTGTGGTTCCTAGTCTTTGGGCTGAGATTTCCTGTAGTGCTTCAGAGTTCTCTCGGGGGGTCAAGAACCTGTGTGAGTATTAAGTATCACCTGTGGATAAATAATGCCTTGTAACTATATGTTAATATTTTTCAAATGTATGTAGCTGCTGTTTTGATTAATAAGAAATCCCTTAAAAGCTTTATAGACTTTATAGTTGCTTTTTGTTGTGGATATTTTCACTCAGTGCTAAAAGAACTATCATAGATATCTGCTACGTATTTGGACATTAAAAAGGCAATTCGTATTTGAAATGGTTAGGACTCACTGCTTTACGACATAAGCTATTCAAAAATGCTTCCTGTTTTTCACTCTTGTTTTTACCCGTTGCTCTTCCTGTCTCTTTAACTAACTTGTCAATTGCTGACCAGCGGCAGTTGTGGTTCTTTATTATTCTTCTTTTTGTAGTGTAATACCGTTCTGCTGTAGGTGGTAAGCAGCCTTTGTTTTGCAGATCCTTTCCAGCTCTGGAGGTTTTCACAGATCACCATTTACCGTCCACCTGCTGATGGCAAACACTAACTTTGAACCCCAGTTAAGTGAAATGTTATCCCCTCCCAAAAAGAATTCCATTCTTCTCACTAGGTGACCTGTACTGCAGAAAGCTGTACAGTAGCCGCCCTTCTCAGGCTTCCTGCGGTTTCCCTTTCCGCTGCTTCAGTTACCTGTTGCCAACCACAGTCTGAAGTTTTTTATATGGCACGATATTCTGAGTAGCGTGATAAAACCTGCCCTGTCCTGCTCCATCCCCGATGGATGGGAACCATTCCTTTGTCTAGCAGGTCCATACTATAAATGAGCCACCTGCCAGCTAGTCACATAGCAGCTATCTCAGACGTCAGATTGATTGTGGACCTATCACAGTGCTTGCTTTCAAGTCCCCCCTTATATTACTTACTAACGGTCCCGAAGACAGACACATAACTTTTATAAGTGTATCATTATAATTGCTCTATTTTATTATTAGTTATTGTTGTTAATCACTTAATGCACCTAACTTATAAATGAAGCTTTATCATAACTGTGTATGTATAGGAAAATATATAGGGTTCAGTACTATCTGTGGTTTCAGGCATCCACAGAGGGTCTTGGAGTGTATCTCCTATGGATAAGAGGGAGACTACTATATCCAGTTCTTTTTATATTTTGAATTTTGTCAGTAAAATTTTTGGAAATTTGTTGGAAAATTTGTTATATAAATACATGCCTGTATAACATCCTCCATTTTGCTGCTTAACCTGCATGACCTACAATGTTTACAGTCTGACCCTTTATAGAAAATAAACTTTACTGACTTTATTTTTACTGCCTTGTTGTAGTAGTTTCCACTTTTGTCCGCACATCTGAATCATCAGAGGATGTATATCCTCTGCCCTGGAGGTTCTGAATCAGTTTATCTGGATGGAACCTGAGAACCTATATTTTAAACAAGCTATTTAGCTGTCTGGGAATCATTGCCTTTTAATCCATTGATAGAGTTGAACTTCAAGGGATAATGCAGTGAACTTTGGATTAGATGTCAGAGGACAGCTTATTCGTTTTTTATTTCAACATTTATGAACTATGGGATCTTATCAAAGTAATGACTTGTTCTATGGGTTGTTTTTTTTTGTTTTTTAAGTGTAGTTCCTTTGTTTATAGACTGTTTTGTTTTCTCCTCTCCAATGGTAGTTTTACCTTTCGGAATTCACAAAGCCCTCTTTTTAGAATCAGATGAAAGTAATGGGCCCTCCCGGACCCCCGGAAAAGTGCACCTGTATTCATTTCTTACGGCTGCCATAACAAATTACTAGAGAGGCACTTAAAACAACAGAAATTCATTCTCTCACATTTCTAGAGGCTAGAAGTTCAGTTCAGGGTGTCAGCGGCCCTGCCAGAGGCTCCCAGGGGATGCCTTGCCTCTTCAGCTTCTGGCGGCTGCAGCTTTCCTGGTCTGGGGGCTGCATCGCTCCAGTCTGCCTCCCTCCTCTTCTGTATGTCTAGTCTATGTGTCTCTTATAAGGATACTTCTCCCTGGTTTTGGACCCATCCAGGTAATCCTGAATAAGCTTCTTTCAAGATCCTTAATTTAGTCATATCTTTTAGCATATAAAGTAACATTCACAAGTCCTGGGGTTTTGACATGGACATCTTGGGGCGGGGGGCGGTGCATTTTTTGGCTTACGCCAATACCTTTGCACATGCTGACAACTTTATAATTGCAAGGGGCTTATAACTCAGAAGTTCATATATGGACCCCATAGACTCTGAGTTCGAACTCTGTGCTCAGCTGAGAACCTTATATGTGTAGTGGATTCTTATTACGTAGCCTCTGTATTCTCTCTATGCCAAGTTTTACATTCATCATCCTATTAATACCAATCTTGAAATGATGTTTTCTTCTTGTGACCTTAGATTCTTTACTTCATAGCGTGCTTTCTAAGTCAGTGTTTCTGATTTCTTTAGAAACTGTTTATCTTTTGATAAGATTTACATTAAAGAAAAGAAAAGTCATTCGCACGCCTTTTTACTTCATTCTGTAGCAAGGAGGCTATTATTGAATATTATAGAGTATTAACAGTCCTCAGAGGGAGGGAATACCCACCCCATTATATACGCAAGAAAATGGAGACTGATGGGAGTTAAGTAATTTGGGGGACAGAGCTTTGGTGGGGGATAGAGCTTTGGTGGGCGACAGCTTTGGTGGGGGACAGCTTTGGTGGGGGACAGAGCTAGCAAGGGACAGGGCAGGCTTTTGAATAAAGGTCTCCTACTCTAAAGCCCATGCTATTTTCATGATGCCATGAAAACACAGCGTACTTCCCTTTTACACAGGGGCTCTCTATGCTTTGGTTTCAGGGGTCAACAGACCAGGATTTCACGTAGACTACAGTGCTTACTTACAGCGTTGCCTAGGACAATAGCTTCTCTGCACCTCAGCTTTACGGAAGACTGCTACCTGGCTTCTGCGCCTCAGAGCACTGCTCTGGCAATTGAGAGAATCTGAAAGAAAGCTCTTCAAAATAGGAAAATGTACTACTACATAATACATTTATTTGGGTTCTCATTTGGTTATATTCTTAGTACTTTTTTCCTGTACTAGCCTAGATTTCAAAGTTTGGGAATATGGTCAAGCCTCAACCAGAGGCTCTGTTAGCTCCAGCTGTGAATTTCTTGGCTTAGGACCTCTTGGGCATTGGGCTGGTGTAAATGCTGAGGTCTGTTTTCTGCTCTTTCATTTTAGGGACATCCCCAACTTTGTCTCGCTCAGCTCCACCTGGGATATCTATGTTCATGATTATTTTATGAACACTTCTCTTTCCCAGGTCAGTTTTTAACTCCTCTCATCACCCACTTTGCCTTGGGTTTGGTTGGTGGCCTGGGACTGTGGTCTGGAGACTCTTTCCCTTTTTTATTTCCCCCTCCCCCAGTTTCACTTCCATAATTACTATCTCCTTTTATCTTTGCTCTTGGCTTCCAGAATATAAAGATACTAAAGACATTCTTATCTTTTACAAAAATAGCTCCCCTCCCTTTGACAAAAAACTCCTCTCCCTCAGTCCCTCAGCCCGTCCCACCTGTCCATACCGCGGAACGCCTGTTCCCTTCCCCTGCTGGCTTTTTGTGGTTTATAAGATAATGTGTAGAATTCTGGTGCCCAGTTGTAGGCAGAAGCCCTGTGTGCTTCTGTACCCCTCATTGCTGCGGTCCACCAATCCTATTTCTTGAGGACTTTGGGACTTGGCTTGTCCACGCCACTTCCTGGCACAGTCACGGGCAACTTCAGGGGATCTGTGAGCAACTTATCCAAGCTACTGTCCTCAGGGTTCTCCGACCTGTCCCGGGCCAGCAGTGACAGTATGATACCTGATACCATGGTTTTGAACCCAAGTTCCCCTACTTCCTAACTGCAGAACTTTGAAAATACTACTTAGCCTTTTGTGGCTCATTTTCCTTTTTTGTAAATTGGGGATGATAGTATCTGTACAGATGGGATTTTGTTACTAGTTTCAAGTGCCTGGCACATAGTAAGTGCTCTATAAATGTTATCTATTAAGATTATTAGTATTTAATTGTGTGTGTATTTACTAATATATGCCACTATTATTCTTAGTTACGTGACCAGTTCAAAAGCTACACCTTCAGCTTTGCCTCCTCAAACTAAACCTCTTAAGTTTTAAAGGCCAAAAAAAGGGGCACTGACCACGGTTGCCGAGTACTGTCATTCAGTACACTTGGTTAAAAATATAAAGCAGAGCTCACCCGTGCTTCAATCCCAGCAGTTCTTATTTACAGATATGCATCAGATTTATCCGGGGGGCTTTTTCAAAATACCTGGGCCTTTTGGGAGCTTGAGTAGGAGGATATGTAAGGGTGGAGATGAGAGAGAGCGTCAAATCCCTTTCCTCCCTTCATTTTCTTTTAGTTAACAACCCCCTTGCTTGGTTCCTTTCCTCACCAGTCTCCCCTCTATTAATTAGTATCTTAAGCTACTTTCTCATGGCCACCCTTGATTATCTCCTCATTCTCTTTTAATCTTGCCCCATTTGCTCTGCTAACCCCTAACTTTGGATGAATCCAATCCAATCTGCCTCCAATGTGGGCTACCGAAAGCCACAGTTTTTGAGCAATGTGAGGTTCTTTCGTGTGCTATTTTGCGCTTCGATCTTTACTGTTCATATTTCAATACCTGACCTTACATGACACAGTGGTCATATGACTGTTTTATTTAATACTGATTTCAAAAGTAACTTCAACTCTCATGCAATTCAATTACCCAGGATCTCTGATTCTATCAATTATGTCTCATTTATTTTTACAATGTTTTGAGTAGCATTAACGGTATTATTAATGTTTTATAAGTGAGAAAACTGAGGCACATGATGGTAAAATAGTTTGTGACATCAGCTTGCAGGCATAATTTTTTTGAACTTTGGAAGATAAGTCATTATGATCATGTATTAAGCAACCTTCTCTACACTAATTGTCTTGTGCGTCAGTATAATGGCTTGAACATCACTCTTTTTAAGGAATTTGTGATGAATTATTCTTTTTAAATTTTCTTTTTGAGATGGAAAATGTCCTGATCAAGTCTAGTCTATGACTTTTGGGAGAGGTTTATGGGGGGGCGGGGCGTGTGTGTGTGTGTGTGTGTGTGTGTGTGTGTGAGTGTGTGTGTGTGTGTGTGTGTGTGTGTGTAGTAGGTGATAATCCTTGGCTTTGGTTTTTAACAAGAATTTTAAAAATTCTATTACAACTAGAAGATTCCTCTTTCAGTTTTTATTCAGTTTCCTAAATTCCCTTTGCAAATAGTGGACCTGACCCAATTATTTTTTGAGAATTCATTTCACAGAACAGTATGTTAAAATATTTTTGTTCTGCTAATCAAGTTCAATGTAAAAACTGGCAGGCATCCATAGTTTCTTTTTTTTTTTTTTTAAGATTTTATTTATTTATTTTTAGAGAGAGGGGGGAAGGGAGGGAGAAAGAGAGAGAGAAACATTGATGTGTGAGAGATACATTGATCTCTCCCATGTCCCCAGCTGGGGAACTGACCTGCAACCCAGGCATGTGCCCTGACTAGGCATCGAACTGGCGACCTTTCAGTTCACAGGCCAGCAATCAGTCCACTAAGCAACACCAGCCAGGGTGTAGCTTCTATTCTTTAACAAGCAAATAATTCTATTCCGTAGTGAAGATACTGGCTCCATTATTATACTTTCTGGTTCTGGGATAGCAGGGTATGATCTGAGGAACGTAGCTGCTTCATACATAAAATAAATGCTGCTTCTCTTCGAGCATCTTTTATCTCGATTTTGTTAGTCATATAACCCTCTGTAATCTTTGAAGTATATAATGATATGGTAAAAGTTTGGTAGAAGAATACCATTGATACTGGAAATTATAAAATTTAGATTATTACAAAATTCAACATGACTTTATTGCTACATCAGAATACTTTTTTTTTAAGGGGACAGGGGAAGTTGAGCACCACTGGGAAATTTAGTGAGGCCCAAGATGAGTGGATACTAATGTATATTCAGCCCCTGGTAATTCATGTCAGACATTTGAGGAACCTTAGAAGCTTCTTTGTAGAATACTAATGTTTGAAACAGGTGCTCAATTTTATTTTTTTTCTGTAAAGTAAATTTACTATATAAGGCATAACCTCATGGAGATACCACTGTTTTTCCTTAGAGTGTACACATAGGTTTTGATGCAATGACTTTTCATCTGGAGATTTTTTATCTTTATTTTCTTATTTTAAAATGAAGATACTTAACATATTTTTGTAGTAGTTGCATATTTTATTATAAAACAGAATTTGAAGGGCTCTGGGAATCACTTGCTAGTGATGATCAATAGTAACAGTTTGGAATTCATTCCCCCAGACTTTTTCCAATGTATTAGATAATATAAATTTTATTTCTTCTTTAAAAACATGTTATCATGCTATATATACAGTTTTGTGATTTGCTCTGTTTAGATAACAAGTCCTTTTGGGGTTAGGGTATAGAGATAGATGCCTCCATTCTTTTAATGGAGTTATACTCTTCCATTGTATCATAATTTTCTTATCCATTCCCCTGTTGGTGGACATTGAAACTGTAATATACATCCTTTATGTGTGTATCTTTGCCTATTTGGACAAATGTTTCTGTAGGATAAATATTAAAAGTAGAACTTCTAGATTGAAGGGTATGCCCATATTTTATTTTAATGGATATTTTTGGGCTCTGCAAAATGTTATATCAATGTTCTTATTTTTATAAGAAGTAAAGTTCTCAACTTGCAGAAATTTTTGCTGTGATGTATCATCATGAATTTATAGCAGTATTTCTAATATAAGGTTTCTAGTGATGTAAAAATCTTTAAAATGACAGCTTGTTTATTCTTACAGTCATGGAATGGGGGGACGATATTAAAGCAATTTCAAAAGATGAAGCAGTAATGTTGGTGAATCATCAGGCAACAGGGGACGTGTGTACTCTGATGATGTGCCTCCAGGACAAAGGACTGGTAAGCCTTTGACAGCAGGGGGGGAGGAAAGCAGAGGATCAACTCAAGTGTCTTATGAGGGTTGGAACATAGACTTTAATATGTACTTATATACTTTTTCTGAAAATTTAGAAAAACTTAAAAAAATATATGTATTTCTAAGTCACTCCCCGAGAGGAATTTAGAGACTTAAAAAGAAAGAAGGACTGAGATAATGTGAATTATATCTCTATAAAGTGGTTTTTTAAAAAAAAAAACCAACTAGGATGAAAACAATGTTAATATGGTTTCAGTTGGGGGCTATCTTACAGTGAAGTGGTAGATTGCCAGTTTGAGACATACAGACACAGAATCAGTATAGCGTAAGATAGGAGAGTAAAATTGGTCAGTGAACTTGGTGATCTTGGGACTCTTTTGCCAAAGATAAATAAAGTAAATACTGCTTTGGCTTTCATTTACAAAGCATGTTGGAAGGAAAAATATGAGGCCTACTTTAGTTAGTGTTATTAAGGCTCTGTTTGAACTGTAGATTTATATTGCATATATTAATAATTAAGATATATCTATATATTGGGTGGCTTTAAAATAAATTATCTTTAGCATTAAAAGAATTATCACCTAAGGAGAAGTTAAAGAGCTCCTATTCATAGAAAACTAAATAAACAGTATATAAAATTAATGGAGCAGATACTTGGCCTAATAGTAAATAAACAAATTAGTAGATGTTTATTAAGCGCTTCATATTCATGGTCAGTGACTATAAACAGATCACCATCCTATGAGACACTTTTCTACTCATAGAGACACTTTGGTCCTCATAAAGGAGCTAACAGGCCACTGTTAAGGTAGGTGGAGGGAGGACATAGCAAACAAGACATAATTGCAAAGTGAGAAGTACTCGGTGGCTGGTGAGCTCACAATGCACTTGATGGATATAGAAAACTTGGTGGAGGGAAGAGGACATAAACTTCACCTTGAAGAACTAGAATTTAGTAGGACGGAGTAGTGAAACAAGGGCCTTATTCTTTAGTGAAATAGTTTTGGCCAAAGTAACCAAGGCAAGAATAAACCTGCTGTACTTAGGTCCTAGAGATTTTGATTCTGTAGGTCAAGGCTCAGAACATGAGGTTAAAGTCAAGGAAAATATATTTGATGATTTCAGTCTCTGTTTTTCTTGTTTATCTGAAAGGCAGAGTCATACTCTTACTGGAATGTGAATTCACCTTTCTTCTATTAAGAATCTTGAGTTGTTAAAAGACTATTGCTGTGTAGATATATTTGTACTTCTAGTAATATTTATTGCCTTTCCCTTAAATTCATGATGTTAAAATTTTGTAAAAACTAGTTTATTTGGCTTTGTGTCAAGAGAATCCCCAATTAACAGTTTTATTCTTACTGATATGATAATTTCATTTATAGTGATTATTCAGTATCCTTAATTAGTATTAAATCTCAAAGAATGATTAAAATCAGTATAAATATGCCTACCATTATTACTCTAAATCAAGTTTGATATAGATGGTAACTGTATTAACCAGAATACAGTTAATCTAAAATTTGCCAGTCATGTGGACAAAAGAAAGTTTGGTTTGTTTGTTTGCTTTTGTAAAAAGATTTCAGTTAGTTTGTCTTAGGTTCACTCTTTTTGTTCAGAGTAATTTTGCTTTTGTTTTCAGATTAGTTATACTAAACATTTTTATGATCTGATATTATTGAACAATTTGAAATCTTGAAGAATTTTTAAATCTTTTTTCATAAAAGAATAATTGAGAAATACAAAACTGGAAGTATTAAAATTTTTACCTCTTGCCTAATAAGTTAGGGCAGTATTAATTTATATTTACATTCAAGGAACACGGATACAAGACCCATGGACAAAGCCAAAGCGGGGAAGGATTGAGGGTGGGAGGTGGGGGGCAGGGGGGCAGGGGAAAGTGGTGGCGGGGAAAGTGGAGACAACTGCATTTGAACAATAACAAAAAAAATTTATTTTTACAAAGTAGGAATGTTAACTTGATTTATTGTATACTCCATGCTACTTTCAAAGAAAGTAGAGAATTGTCTAGACTCTAGTCACGTTTGTTCTAGCCAACATTTAATTATTTCTTATTTTTAAATATTTTAGGCCGTTGCTCAAATGCTGTGGTTGATGGATCATATTTTTAAGTATACAAACTTTGGAATTGTTTCTCTAATTCATGGAGACTTCTTTATAAGACAAGTAAGTAATGAGCATTTTTTTTTCACAGGGATAGCCTGATCAAACTGATTCTTTATTGTATAAAAAGGTATAATAAAACCAATTATAATAGGTAAAATTAGGGAGCTCTTCCTCTAACTGTGTGTTCCCTAAATCATTTATTTCAGATTAAACTTGAGTATGCATTATAAGCATTAATATGCTGATAATGTAAATATTCAAACCTCCACTCCCATCTAAACAGTACAGTGTTTAATAAACATTTTCAAGCACTTGCCACATTCTCAGCTCTTCTACTTCACACGTATGTGAATTGGCAAGTTATTTAAACTCTGAAAGTTTCCTCATTTCTCAAGTGAGAATAATAGGTGCCCCTCTCATAGGGTGGTTGGTTGTGGGGATTAAATGAAGTAATACCTCTGAAGCGCTCAGGACGGTGCCTGCTACCTTCGTCGTGATTATTATCATGAGCGTCACTAGCATCACCTATATTATCACTGTTATTTTTATTCACATCTATATTATCACTGTTACTTTTATTTTCAAGCCATTATTAAATGAAGTGTATAAATTAGCAGTGGGGGATTATTAAATAAGAGGAATTATTTTGAGAATCTGTAATAGGAAAAGTAAGTACATCAGATTTCTGTGAATTCAGAAAAAAAAAGAGGAGAAGCTGGTATTTGGCATAACATAAAGAATGAGTATGGGTTTGATGGAAGAAGGTGGATTGGGAATGGGTCCTCAGCATTAGGAACAATTTAGTGTGTAGGAAAAAGAATCATAGCCTCTTATCAAGTCAGCACTACATTATATAGTACTTGTCCCATATTACATTTCCCTGATATGGTACTAGTATCACACACTTGATTTTTTCAGAAATGAACAACTGAAATATAATATGCAAGCATTTTGTGTGTGGTAATGCCATGCTTAGATGGTGTTTATATATTTGGCAACTTAAACCTGAATTGTGCAGTACCTTACACATAATAAGTACATAATGAATAGCTAGTGAATCTAATTAAGCCTTTTCTGAGAACCACAAATTCAGAAATAAGTTGGAAGTGTGTAGAAAAATTCTAAGCTCTCTGAAAATAGGTGTCACAGAATACATATTCTTGACTCCAGTTTTATGTACAGAACACATTTTTCTTTTTCACATGCTGTGCAATTGCCTCGTTTCTTCTGGAAAACACCCTTGGTTCTTCTGAGCAGAGAGATGAACAGATGCATTCTCTGGAACCTCAGAAAGAGGTGGAAGTGGGGGATTGTCCACAGGTTGAGACAAAAAAAAATAGTGATCAGAACAACAAAGAAATTAGCCTACTATCTCAAAGTATCCTAACAATTGAAGCTAAGCAGTTTAGGGGAATCCATAGGAAAAATCATGGGGGTCTGAAGAAATTACTGAATTCATAGTATAGTGTAATGTAACAAGTGACCCTAATACGATTCTCAGTTATCAAGAAGAGGCAAATTATACTAATTTACCGGTGTACTTTGAGGGTATAAAAGTAAAAAGGGCATTCTAAAACTGTTTCCTTTTTATTGTAATACAGAGTTTTACATACTTAAAGACTATTTCAAATATCAGAGATTTGCAAATTCATTTCTAAAGAGCAATGTTTTCCCCTGATAGTAACAACAATGTATAACATGGAAGGAAAGGAGAGAAAAAAGTATTAAGAGTAAAGAAAATCTCTTGGGACTTGGCTACTAGACAATTTTGAGAAGTTATTTCCAAGAATATTAAAAATATTTTACATATGGAGTTGGGAACTTAAATACATAGAGCTTAATCATAATTCAGTTCAGCAAATTAGCTAAGAAAATGTCTTACTTGTTTTCTGTTTGGAATAACTTAAAGCCTGAAAGCATAGATTATTTTAGGGAGCTTCTCAATTGCACTGGTTGACAAATTATTAGTGAATTGATCATACTGGAAGGAAGAACCTTTGTAATATTTAGTTATGGGTTTTGGGCCTTTCTACAATGTTCTCTGGATTCCTCTTTTCAGCCTCCCTGTCATCTTTCCTCTCTTCCCTCACAAATAAGATCCAGTGCATCTGAGTTGCCTGTTAGCTTGACTTTGAAATTTTTTCCTGAATGTATTCACTTCTCATCAATATACCATCGTCAAATCTCATCAAACTCCTTTGTCTGGACAACTGCAACTTTCTCCTAATTTATCTCCTGTAATCTTTTTATCACAGGAGCCTGCAGACTTTTTTTTATGTAGATAAGATCATGACACTCCCTTGGTCAGAACTATCCAATGACTTCCTACCCCAAACCACTCACTCAGTGCAAGGCCCTCCCCTGTCTGTTCTCCACCTCTGCCCTTTCCTCTCCGGAGCTGTTCGTCGCATTCATCACACTTCAGCCGTGCTGGCCTTGGTGTAGTTCTTTGAATGGCCACAGCTTGCTGGTTCCCAGCTCAGGCCGTTGTCTTTTTTTGTTCTCATTACCTGGAATACTTTGTCTCGAATCTTCTTCACAGCGCTTGCCTCCTCACATTATCTGTTCTGTGCTCCAGTGTCACCTCCTTGCAGCTGCTTTGCTTTCCATAAAAACCTCTTGACCCTCTGTCCTCTTACTCTTTTTTTCCTAATACTTACGACCAGTTGAGTTTTCATCCCTTATTTACTATCTTCCCAACTCGAGTAAGCTCCGTGAGGGTCTCTTATTTTCTTCTCTATCTCTGGTGTGCAGGGCAGTGCCTGGCAGGGAGGAGTTACTCAGCAAACAGTCACGGAATTGATGAATGAATGAACTTTGAGAGGCAATTAAAGTAATTTTTTCTTTAGAAAGAAAGGTTTATTTATATCAGCACTAGTAACTTCTTTTTACCACTATTCTAGTTTATGATTGGATTTTACTTTAGAAGCTGTTACTACTATTTTATTTCATAGCAGTTTAATTTCAAGTGTACCTGTACTTATATGTGTGTCTACCTTCTAGGGAAAATCTCACCGTGACCAACAACTACTTCTTCTCAAGAAGCACCTAGAAAATAATTACAGGAGCAGAGATCGAAAATGGATTGTTTTATTTCCAGAAGGGGGCTTCCTCAGGAAGAGAAGAGAAACAAGTCAGGCATTTGCCAAGAAAAATAACTTGCCATTTCTTCAACATGTCACTCTGCCAAGGATTGGAGCAACAAAAATTATTTTGAATGCACTTGTGGCACGACAGGAAAATGGAAGTCCAGCAGGAGGAGATGCTAAAAAATTAGGTATGATAGTTATTAGCATATTTTTTCTTTGTTGGAATTAAAGAATTTTCTGGAGTTCCAGAAGATAACGTTCTTTTATATATTTATAATTTTTGTCAAATAGAAATAATACTCAGGGAGAAGATAAAGTAATAAGTGTATCTATTTAAAAAAGCAGTTAATACTTAATATAATTCATTCAAATAATACAAAAATGCATGAAGTCAAAAGTGTCTTTCCTCTACCACATGTATTTTCACTCCTGGTGATTCTTACTGATACAGTAAGCGTTCCTATAAATATATTTACATTTTTGTGAAAGTATTTCTGTGGTGTAGATTCCTAGAAGTGGAATACCTAGAGTAAAAAACATAGGGAAAGAAGTGAAACTAATCGATATGTAAATGAAAGTAGTAATGAAAAAAATTTTTTTCTTATCAAATTTAGAAAGCTTTTTTGTTTTTTATATAGAGAGTGAATTTAATACAGTTTGGCAGTATTTAAGGACCTTAAAATGTTGATAAATGAGTTATTCCACTGCAAAAAAAAATGCTTATCAAAAGGAAATAATCTGAAATACTGGCAAAGAAGTTTATCATAGCATTATTTATAATAGCAAAAAAAATTGGAAATAGCTGGGAGATGGGATAGGTAATTATAAAATATTCGTACAATAGAAAACAACACAGCCATTACAAATGATGTTTATAGAGAATTTTTATTGGCTTGGAAAAATACTTATGCTCTCTAATGATGATGGAGTGGGAGGAACATACAGCTCTGGAGGAGAGTCTGAGCTCAAAGATACAAACAACAAAGCAGGAGAAATGAGTGTGAGGGTAGATACCAAAATGTTAGCCATGATTGCTTCTCCGAGTTGTAACATTATGAATGATTTTTTCCCTCCTCATTTCTTAATGCTTTTCTGTATGTTTTTAAAATACTGAGTATGTATTATTTTTATGGCCAGGAAATGGTAAACCACACTCAAAGATAGAACTGCGTATCTTGGAGATACCCTGCTGAATTGTGAAGATCTGCAGACAATATTAGTGCCAACAGCATGAAGACTGTTATGAGAAAGTTTAAGACACTATCAGAGTTTGGTGATAGAAGCTGAAAGAACCCCACTAGGCCTGTCTCCTTAGTAGCATTTTGCTATTTTTTAAAAAAATATATTCTTTAGACAGAATGAAAATAGCAGTGATAGGCCTCAGAAATAGATGTTTTCAAATGACAACAAGGACCAGACGTAGAGATAATGCCTGTGAGATTGCACTGAGTTTCCCTTTTATTTGTTTTTTTCTAAGCCGCTGCTTGGCAAGTCAGCTCTCTTCATCATCTATCGCAAAGACAAATTGAAAAAGTCTTTTAATAGAAAAGGAAAATTCAGAATAGCTTTGCCACTTGAGAGACACCGTGCAATGTCAGCCAAGCCAAAGCTTGAAGGCAAAGGGCTTCCAGATAGGATTTGCTGCACTAATTAAGACGGCTGTTTTTAAATAGTTTCCCTAGTCCATCCCCTTGATATTCTAGATCTCAAATAGAAGGACAGTTGTCATATTGATTACACAGTGGTGAAGAAAAATATTTTTCTTCCTTGGGAAAGAGACAATTTCTGCTTATAACCAAGGCAAAGTAGTTTATTATTTACCTTACCTTAGTTAAAATTTTTATTCTGTTTAGGAAAATATATAAATTCTAGAAAATTGTATACCTGAAAACCAGCTGTATTTGTATTCTACCATTTTTTCTTTATGTTTTGGTATTATGTACTTTATTTACTCTTCATATTAATTATTTAGTGTTTTATTCCAAACACACCATGTCTTTGTGTCTGTATTAATATGTAATCCATACACATATCAAAATTAAGTGATTAGGTTTTTTGGTTATTGTATTATTTAATAGACATTAAACAACTCTGGTGATTTTCCCCCTCCATGGTTTTATTATCAAAATTTTCAAGCATTCATAAAACTTGAAAAAATTTTACCGTTAATATCCATAGGCTGACCAGCTAGATCTGTAATTAACATTTTACTGTAATTTGCTTTATCATATCTCTCGCCATTCTTCTATCAATCCATTAGTTTTCTTCTTTTTTTTTTTTTAAATGCACCTCTCACAGTAAGTTACAGACATCAGTATACTTTACCCCTTAACGTTTCAGCATGTACTCCTTGGATAGCTTGTCAAAATGTGTTTTGTTACATAAACTCTGTTCCTTTAGCAGTATGTTATTTAAAACCATTTTTTTACTTATATATTTTATGGGCACTTTTCCCCCTTCAGGATGTTGTCTAAAATTTTTTAAGCATTTAAGGCCACTTTGTAATTATTTGACATACCAAAGTAATATGTCACTGATTCCTAATGCACAGTTGGATTTAACATTTTAAAATAAGTATTATTTTTTAGGGATCTCAAATATCTCAGATAAAGAATAGGCCATTACATGTTAAAGACTGGCTATCAGCATTCTGTGTAAAGGTTCCCCTCTCAATGCTTGCTCAACTTTGTACTCCATGCTGGCAATAAAAAACAGTACTTCCCCATTTCTCTCGCAACAGCAGTTACCTGCTGTACCAGCCAAGAGCAGACAGGTTTATCCCTTTCTTTGTATGTAACTCTTGCTACAAGGGGAGGAGTTTTCTGTTTTGTTTTAAACAAGACCAGCAACTGATGATCATGTGTGTCAATAAAATGCTTACTTTATTGCTTTACTCCCATGTTTATTAATGTCTCCCAAGCATCACATACCTTTGTGTTCATGTTCTGCTGTTATATTTCATGAATGTTCTTGTTTGGTTTTGAGATCTACTTTTAATTTTGTGATGTGATACCTTAGCTTCTGACTTTTCCATAAACCAGTTTTCGAATGATAAAATATACATGAGACTTTGATAGTGCGTAATTGTATTGAATACTTCAATGATACATGTTCAATAAATAATAGTGCTGCTATTTGTTCATTTGTTTGAAATTCATCTATTTTATAATAGGAAATGCTTAATTTCATTCTAAGTATATCACATAAAACAGTAACACCAAAGTTCATCCTGTTTTCTTAAAACAAAAGGTATACCAATATGCTTTATACTCCTCAAGTAACCTATACTATGTGAATTATTGTAAATAATATTAAAATTGATCCAATTTTAAGTTGTTTTTTTTCCTTTCATCTCAGGCAGCAAATCGAAAGGCCTCCAGTGGATAATAGATACAACCATAGCTTATCCCGAAGCTAAACCCATAGATATTCAAACCTGGATCCTTGGATACAGGAAACCGACAGTCACACATGTACATTACAGGTAAGAATTCTACATTAGTACTTAACATATATGTAACATAAAGTACCGTCTTAGGACAATGTGAATGTTTCCATATTAAATTTTTAATCAATAATGAAAATGGTTGCCTCAAAATTATGTTGAATTTTTCTTATGAAAATATCATTTGAAATAGTTCTTTTCATTGAGTAATAAAAGTCTCTAAAAATGACATTCTAGTAGCAATATGATTACTTGATTGTCTGAAACGCTTCTGTAAAAATAGAGGACAGACATCAAGGATAAATATATATTCATTTGTGTTAACTAGATTTGTCTTAATAGAAATAGGATTTGTTTATAAATCATTAGATCATGTAAGATTTTCTAAAGATTAAATGGATAACTTAACTCTGATTTACATTTTAAAATATTTAATATTTTAATGCTATGTCATTTGCATAAATAGCTGCAAAAGGTTTTATAAATATAGATTTCTTTTTTAAAAGAGTTTCATGTAAACATTTATAGATATTTATATCAAAGCATGATGCTGCCAAGTTCTGGATAGGTTTGATCACTCTATAATCCATTTATCTTTATTTCCTGGTCAAAGATCTCAACCTATGGCAACTAAGTTACAAAATGAGCAGTTAGTCCCAAGGAATATCAGAAAGGTCACAAAAGCCTTCAGTTCAAGAGGAAAACTACTCAAAGTACATACTCTTTGAGAATAGATAGGGAGCATATTTGTGAGCCATTATATGTGTAAACTATCATAGTTTTACAAGTATAAGTACAGAGTTGGAATAATTTGAAACATAAATTTTAAAACTTAAATATTGCTGTTTGGGTTTTTGACATGTGAGGGATGGCTATAAAATTATAGTTGATTCTGCTATGTGACTTACATTGCTGAATTATGAAGTTCATCCAAAAAGCAAGAAAGTAATTCTTTTTGATTTTAAAGTTTTTCTTTTTCAATCACAGTTGGCATACAATATTATATTAGTTTCAGGTGTACAACCTAGCGGTCAGACATTATGTAACTTCTAAATGATCATCCCAAAATCTCATACCCGTCTGACGCCATATATAAATAATTACTACAATATTATTGACTGTATTCTCTATGCTCTACTTTACATCCCCATGACTGTACACTAACTACCAATTTGTACTTTTCAATCCCTTCATCTTTTCCACCCATTCCTCTCAAAGCCCTCCCATCTGGTCACTATCAAAATGTTCTTTTTATATATGAGTCTATTTCTGTCCTGCTTGTTTGTTTATTTTGTGGTTTAGATTCAGTTGTTGATAGATGAATATTTATTGCCATTTTATTATTCATATTTTTTATATTTTTCTTCTTAAAGGAGACCCTTTAACATTTCTTGTAATACTGGTTTATTGGTAATGAACTCCTCTAGCTTTCTAGCTTTTTCTTGTCTGGGAAGCTCTTTATCTGCCCTTCAATTATAAATGACAGCTTTGCTGGGTAGAGTGATATTGGTTGTAGGTCTTTGCTTTTCATCACTTTGAATATATTTTGTCAGTCCCATCTGGCCTGCCAAGTTTCTGTTGAGAAATCAGCTTTAGGAATCCTAATGCAGATCTCAGGGAGGGTTTCAGCAGAATATTCATCAGCTTTCCAGGGGAGTTCTTTAATATGTTGATGTACCAAAATGAGCGCATAGGGGGACTGGGGTCATTTTCTGGTCAGTTTTACCTTCAAAGGAGTCACTGGAAAGGGACACCCCAGCAACGTCTACAATGTATAATCCATTTGCTCTTAAGTGTCCTTGTTTGGGAAAGAGAAGACCTTGGGTTTATTATCTGGCTGGCAATTGCTTGGCCAGTTTGTTCAGCTACTTGTCTCCATTTCCGCATTCCACTTCCCATGGACTTGTTCTAACTTCTTACTAACTGGCCTCACTTTCATTTGGGACACATTTCTTTTTCTCCTCATTTTGGCAGCCTCCCTGTGATTGTTTCTATGTGTTATGCAGACCTGCTACACCTCCCAGGGTTGGTAGAGTGGTCTTATGTAGTAGGACCCCTGTGTCGGCTGTGTGTACCCACCTGTTGTAGTTGATACTTGGTTGCTGTTGGCACATCAGTGGGAGGGATTTACCCCCAGGCACCCCAGCTGCAAGGATTGGCTGCAACCACTGAGGAAGATGCGCTGTGCTGGTGCCCACCCCACAGAGCAGGACTTAACTTCAGCAGGGCTCTGGTGCCTGCTGAGTTTGCCCCTTGAGTGTATTGCTTGTGGAAGTGGTTAGGTGGTTCTTTGATGCGGTCCAGAGCTGTCCACTGGGTGCACTGGCTCTGGGGCCTCCCAGGAGGTGCAGGCCAAGGTCACCCTCTGCCTGTGTTCTGCTCAGAGCTATCCGGCATGAACTACAAAGTGATCTGCAGATGGCTTCTCGTGTTGGATGTAGAGGTGCCCAGGAGAGGCCAAGCTGTGGACCAAGGTCAGCTGCTACTGGGGCTGGGGCTGCAGCCACGGCCACTTAGCTAGAGGTATGGGGCACACCAAGGCCAGATGCTGCTTGTTTGAGAGATTTTAAAAAAGTCCAAAGCATGAGCCAAGACAGGCCATTTGTATGGAGACCCCAGTGGAAACAGGTTGGGTTAGGCCTGTAAGCTGTATGGGTTGGGGTCTCAGGGAATCACCGGGGCAGGGCAAACAGTCTTTGCCAGGTTGATGGAGACCCATAATATGAGGCACACTTGCCGGTTTTGTAAGGATAGGGTCAGAAAGGAAGCAATGGCCTCTGCCAGCACTTATGTCTGGGAGAAAACTGCCTCTCCATCTCTCACCTGATGCCAGACAATTCAGTTCCTCCCCATATATCCCTGTTGCCCTTTGAACTGCTGCCCTAGCACTGGAGCTTAGAGTGAGTGAAGCCAAGATAAGTCTGTGTGCAAGCGCTTTAAGGGGAACTGCATGGAATTCCAGAAGCTCTCTGTTTCACTCAGCCACACTCCTCCCTGGTTTTTACAGACAGAAGTTATGGGACTTCTCTTTCTGGCACTGGAACTGTGGGCTGGGGGGCCAGGTGTGAGGCTGGGAATCTTTACTCCTCAGGGGGTGATCTCTGCAGTCAAGATAGCCCTCCCAATTTTTATCCGCCACATGTGGGTGTGGGAACAGCCTGGTCCACATCTCTGCCTCTCCTATCAGTCTCGATGTGGCTTCTTCTTTAAATCCGTAGCTGTAGGATTTCCATTTAGCCAGATTTTAGGTGATTCTGAATGATGGTGGTTCTGTAATTTAGTTGTAATTTTGATGTGGTTGTGGAAGGATATGAGTGCCTTACTTACCTCTGTGGCTATCCTGACCTGAAGCCCAAAAGTAATTCTAGATGTCTGTTTTGACTCCATTCCACATATGTTGTCCATTTTGCTTAAATTATTTAGCACTTATGATATACAAAGCAGTGTGCTGGGCTCTGGAATAATTTATCCAGCAACAGTTTTATTTTCACATATATCGAATATATTTAGCTTTCAGTAAGTTTTTAATTGTAATCTATAAAAGATGGTCAGTTCTAATACCCAAACCAGGAAGATGTGGCTATTGAATGTGTGTTTTGGACACATGTAGACTGTATCTGCATTGGATCTATGCAGACCTTCCTAGCATAGCATACCCAAAAAGAAGAAACAAGGAAGAAAGCATTAAATTATCTCATTGTTCATTGTAGTTGACCTTGCCTTTCTTTTTAAATCAATAAATACAAGAAATTTTAGCTTACAGATATTTAGAAGGGACCTTAGAAATTGAAATGTCCTGTTTTTTGTTGTTTGTTTGTTTGTTTTTTTAGCAAAATTATTTAACAGGAAAAAATGCAAGGCTTTTAAATTTACTTGAAGCAGAGATTCTTAACCCTGGGTCCTGTGGATGGCCTGAGAAAAAATTTTTGCTGAATCTCTATACAAAATTTTCTGTACGTTTGCAATTTTCTGCAGAGAAGTTTCTCTAAATACAGTAGGATTAAAAAAAAAGATTAAGAAACCCTGATTTAGGGATCATAACCAAATAATAGCTAGAAGATGAGGAGTGGTTAGTTTGATACCAAAAAATACCTCTATTAATAAAGTAGAAGCTTTTCAGAAATATATTTATTATAGAAACTTTATCATCAGACATAGAAATAATAAAATGGATTCTAATGTGTTAGATTAGCAGAAATTAAATTTTTATTTATAAACGCACACATCTATATCTATCTACCTATATCTATCTATCTATCTATCTATCTATCTATCTATCTATCTATCTATCTATCTCCTAGGAGTCTTGGGAGAAGTGAAGAGGTAGATTTTTCTTCCCAGAAATTTAATAGAGTGCATTGTCTAACCAATGTTAGGAAAAGGGAAGGACCTGTGCTCACATGGGAAAGGGAAAGCAAATGAAAGGGGCCAGAGAGACCGGACGTGTCCTGGTGTCTGGACAGTTTGGAGGATTTGCAAGAAGTTTGTGAGACGAGATGTGGGCCATGGTTGTAGCAACTCCCTGGATGTCTCCATCTGCCGTAGATTGATTAGGTCTCCTCCTGTGTTGTTCTAGGCCATCATGACATCCTGGGGGACAGGAAAGAAGATAGGTTTTGTTTGGGGGCAGTTTGCTGTTTTTAGGGTTGTTTTATTTTTTTAAATACTTCCAAGCTTTCTTAATTCTAAAATAATCTGTTTATTGCTTATCCTGGATTTCTCCTGCCAGGAATAACACCATTAAAATTAAAATAAATTTCAACAAACATATTATTCCTTATCCATTTTTTTTTATTTTCTCAGAAAGATTGGCTTTTGTTCATATTCTAGTTATTTGGTTATATTTTAAAATTTTAAACAAGGGTGAGATGTTTTCAATTATAATAAGAAATTTTAAAATACAGCATTAGAAATCATATATACACAAATGTGAATGATATAAATAACTTGGGTTAGATCTCTTTCTCTTTAAATGTGGGAAGGTTGGCAAGAAAAACAAAACAACATTGGTTGCCTAAAGTGGGGAATGGGTCCCCAGAGAGATAGAAAAAGGTAATCTGGAAATGATAAAATATCACTGAAAGATAGTAGTTTTGCTTAATTTGGGCTACCTTATCTTCACCTATAGGCAGATTTTAAAAATTATGCCTTGGCCAGGTGGCTCAGTTGGTTGGAGCATCATTCCATACATCAAAAGATTGTGGGTTCAATTCCCAGTCAGTGCACATGCCTATGTTGCAGGTTCAGTTCCCATTGGGGAGGCAACCAGTCGATGTTTCTCTCTCACATCGATGTTTCTCTCTCTCTCTCTCTCTCTCTCCCCCCCCCTCCCCCTTTCCTTTTTCTCTCTCTAAAATCAATTAAAAAACATCCATGGGTGAGCACTAAAAAAAAAGAAACTATTCGTAAATGTTTAACAACATTTAAACAACAAAATTGGCATAATTTATTTAACATTAACCAGCGGTTGGGCCATTTTTTATTTCTTTCATACATTTCTTTTTTATTGTTGGGAAGTATTGTCAAGGCTACAAACAATTCTGCTACCTGCGCCTCATTGGAGCACACTGACATGTGTAGGAGGTCTCGGAACAAGGAAAGCATTTTCCCCAGAGAATGACTCCAGTCACACTGTGTTAGTGAGAGGAAGTGCTCAGAAAACATCTGGCCTTTATTTAAATAGGAAAAGAATCATCTAGATTACCAGAATGTTCTAGATGTGTAAGGTTCTGTGCTGAAGCTTAGGAAAGAGCCTAAGAATGCAATAATTTATTTTAAATAAATTTCTTAAATTTTTTTTTCTTCTAATAGCAGTTTTCTGCATTGTCAATTCACTTCTTACTTCTTAGTCCTTTGCTGATTTTTAGGATTTTCAGAAGAGAGGAACCCTAAATATACATGGTATTGTATGCTGTGAAGTACTTTCCTAAACTACCACAAAAGTGAGAAAGTAAAAATTTGTGACAAGATTATATACTACATCCTATCTTACAAATAAGTAGTGTTGTTATCTTTCAAAAGTCATTTTTTAGCCAAGTGCTGGGAACTTATTTTTTTAGAAAATTTGTAGTAAGTGGTGACAAAGTACCCAGGACACATTACTAATTAAATCAATTGTCTGCATGGCTCCTCAGGCAGCCAGAGGTCCCTGGGCTTCAGTGAGTGCATTGTTTGAGCACTAAGTGATGTACTGATAAAAAAAAATATTACAGAACTACAAGGCATCTTACAAATATAACATACTATCATTAAGACATATGAAGTGTGTATGGAAGATTACTAAGTCCAGTATTAGAAAATGAGCATTCCCTGTAGATTGGATATAAGTCACTTACTACTTTAAGAGAAAAAATGTCCTTTCTTATTCCCAACTTGCCAATATTCTGTATTATTTAACTAGGGAAATATTTTTGATTAGTTTGTTTATTGGTCTTTTTCAAAAGTAAAGCTTGTTTCAAAACGGTAACTAAAGGTTTAGCTCTGAGAAACATTTGAAGGGAACAACTTTTCCCTCACCCCGTCCCTACCTTGTCACACTGGAAGGCAGCATCTTCCTATTAAAGATGTAATGGGCACGGTGTGCTGCTGTTAAGGAGTTAATTGGAAAATTAAACATAATTAGATTTTAATCACAGGGATACAGTGTTCATAAGGATGAAAGCAAATTAACCCCTGTCCTTCACATAAACGTCTGCTTTGCCCCAAATTAGGACAGTGAATTAGAGAAGCTGATCATATTATGCAGAAGGAGATTTTTTTTTAATCTCGAAAAATTATGCAACCATGAGTATATGGCATATAGATAAATTACCAAAAGCAGAGATGTTGCTTTCATGTCTAATTTGATTGGGACTTCGGTTACTTTGGAGAAGGCATTCAATTAGAGACTTTGGGCAAGAGTTTATTTTAAATTTTGAGGAGAAATTAACTCAGAAAAGTAACATTTAATGTTTTTTAAGAAAATATGCTCATTAGCAAGACTGGGCAAATGTTGCCCTGGCTGGTGTGGCTCAGTTGGTTGGAGCATCATCCCGCAAGCCCAAAGGTTGCGGGTTAGATTCCTGGTCAGGTCACATGCCTGGGTTGCAAGTTCAGTCCCCAGTTGGGACAAGTACAAGAGGCAACTGATCAGTGTTTCTCACATCAATGTTTCTCTCCCTCTCCCACGCCCTTCCTTCCCCTCTCTCTAAAATCAGTAAATATGTCCTTGGGTGTGGATTAAAAAAAGAAAAAAGAATGGGCAAATGTTAACATTTTGATATATTTGCCTCTGGACATTTTTTTATTAATAAAAGAAATAAAACATGTCTAGTAAAGTTCCCATTGTTCCCCTTCCCAGTTTCCTACCCTTTCCTCCTATCCTTGAAACCACTACCATCATAAATTTAGTGTGCATTCTTCCTGGCCTTTTAGTATACAGATATATTTATAATATTGTTTTGTGTGTTTTTAAAATTTTTTTAATTTATTGATTTGAGAGAGTGAGAGAGATAGAAACGTTTTGTTGTTCCATTTATTTATGCATTCACTGGCTGATTCTTACATGTGCACTGACTGGAGATCGAACCCACAGCCTTGGTGTATCGGGGTGGCCCTCTAACCAACTGAGCTACCCAGCCAGGGCCTGTTTTGTATGTTTTTAAAAATATATACAACCATACCTGGTATATCATCTTGCAATAGTTTTCCACTCTCTTATTTTCTAGACCTTTTCATTTTGACATTTATGGCTCTTTTTCATTCATTTGAACTATAAACACTGTTTATCTATTCTATTCCCATTATATGATTGTTCGATACTTACTTTCTCAGTCTTTTTACTATTATAATAAGTAATAGTGCAATGAACATTCTTAGGCCTTTTTCTCTAAGTATATACTTACGAAGGAGAGTTAAAGTGGGGTATTTGTGTGCCCAGCAGTGGAATTGCTAAATCATAGGGTGTATGCATTTTTACCTTTACTGGGTATAGTCGAATACTGTATTTTGCCATGTATAATGTGCATCCAAGTTTTTGGCCTAAACCTTCAGGGGGAAAAATCTTTTTGCTTTAATTTTTTAATTCAATTATCTATCTATCTATCTATTTATGTATTTATATTTAGAAACAAAACCAATTATAATATTCCAGGGTATTATTTTGCATATGGATATTGCTTTGCTTTCTAGAGTTACACTTTTAATGCATAAGCATTAATAAAAGAATTTAAAACATATACATACAGAATTAGTACTACCCATGTATAATGCACATCCTTATTTTTCTCTAAAAATTTGGGCAAAAAAAGTGCCTTATACATGGCGAAATATGGTAGTTCTCAAGTGGCTGTTATTGGGTTACAGTCTCATTAGCAGTATAAGAAGATATCACCTTTTCCTACATCTGTGTCAAAGTCATCACCTTTGATTTCCACAAATTTGATTAGTTTGAAATGATATGTCATTATTTAGGCCTTGAGTGTGATAATCCTACAATTGATATTAAAACGCACTGCTATGAAATAGAAGATTAGGCTAAGGTACCATCTTTATCAAAAAACTCAAGTAATCACTATCAGCAGCCTTCCCTGTTTGGAACATAACCTCCGTGAGAGCAGACACTTTGCCTGTCTTGCTGACAATTATTTTCCAGGACAGTGCTGGGATACAGCAGAAACGCAGTACTTACTGAATATGTGAATGCTAAAGTTCATGCTTTCTAGACATTCACTGTCCAATGGTAAAAGCTACTAGTCACATGTGGCTATCGAGCACTTAAAGTGTGGCTAGGCTGATAGGAGGTATGCTCTAAGTGTGAAATACACACTGTATTTCAGAAACTAGTACGAAATAGAAATGTAAAGTAAACCATTAATAATTTTTGTTGGTGACATGTTGAAATGATATTTTAGATTTGGGGCGTGGTTAAAGGATTAAATATCTTTCATGTTATTAGAGAAATAACAGAAGGCCAAGAAGCTCCACAATCTGCTCTCTGCAAGCTGGAGAATCAGGTAGCCAGTGGTGTAATTTAGTCTGAGTCCCAAGGTCTGAGAAGGGGTGGGGGGAGAGGAGGCAAGGGTGTTAAGTCCCTGTCTGAGTCTAAAAGCCCAAGAACCAGGGAAGCTGACCCGGTTGGTGTGGCTCAGTTGGTTGGGCATTGTCCTGCGAAGCGAAAGGCCTCTGCTTCGATTCAGGGTCAGAGCACATGCTTAGTTGCAGATTTGGTCCCTGGACAGGGTGCTTATGAGATGCAACCAATGGATGTTTCTCTCTCACATTGATGTTTCTCTCCCCCCAGCCCCTCTCTCTCTCCCCCTTCCCCTCTCTCTCAAAATAAATAAATGAAATCTTTTTTAAAAATGTAAAGAAAGCATCAGGAAAGCCGATGTCCTGGGGCATAAGATGGATGTTTTAGCTTAACCCACGCATAAGAGAGAGTGGGTCACCCATCTCCCATCTTCCCGTTCTGTTCAGGCTCTCAGTGGGCTGGACGGTGCTGCCAGTGCTGGTGAGGGGCCATCTTTACCCAGATTCGAATGCTAATCTCCCAGAGACCGTGTTTCACCAGCTGTCTGGGCCTCTGTTAGCCCGGTCAGACGGACACATGAAATTAACCATGGCAATAGTCTACACAGAGACACTGTGTGTGTTCATGGAGAGGAAGACTTAAAATTATAAAGTTGTCAGTTCTCCCAAATAAATCTCTAAATTTAACATAATTCCAATTACCTTATATTCAGGAGGACTGAGAATCAGAATCTGGGAGGGTTTTTCTGGAAACTTGACAAAATGATTTGAAAATTTATTTGAATAATTATAAATGAATAGCTAAGATAATATTGAAGGTGAATGAAACAGGAATTCTTCCTACCAGATACCAAGGCTCAATGTAATCAGAACAGTGTAGTATGAAGGCAGGGCCAGATCAATGAAAAGATTAGAAAATCCAAATTTATTTGGGAACTTGTATATGATTAAGTAGGTATCACATACCAGTGAAGAAAGAATGAACTGCTCAATAAATGAAATGGTTAGGGACCATTGCTTCTACATATGAGGGAACATAAAATTGAAATTTCACCCCTACCATATCCCCAAATAAATTTCAGATAGATTTTTTTATCTCAACATCAATAACAAGACTAAATTATTGAAAGAAAAATGCAGGAAACTCTTCAGTGTTCTCACAGTGGGGTAGACCTTCCTTATAAGACACAAAAATCATAAGTCATAAATCATGAAGGAAAAATACAGATTTGATGGCAACAAAATTAAAAACTGGAGTATGCAAAAGACACTATAAACAAAGTTAAGGTGTTTGAAGTGCACATAGCAAGGATTCATGTTGGGTATATATGTAAAGAGTTTCTACCGATCAATAATCATTGATATCAAGTATTGGTGAGGTTGTAGAAAAGTGAAACAAATTGGTACAGCCAATTTAAAGAACAATTTGGCAGTTTCTTAAGTACCTCCTCTATGACATAACAGTTCTACTTAGGACTACATATTCCAGATATTAGTACAGCATTTTTTGTAAGAGTAAAAAATTGGAAACAAATATCCATCAGTAGAGGAATGGCTAAATAAAAAAAGAATATACTCAGTAGAATTTTGTATCTGACTACTTGACATCTTCAATGGGGTGTGTAATAGTCATCTCTAAAATGAAACTGGGTTTTCCTAAAAATATATACTCCACATAGCTTTCCCCATCTAATTACCGATAGCAACTTCCATCCTTCCAGTTACTTGGATAGAAAACCTCCACGGAGGTGTCCTTGGCCTGTCTCTTCTCCCACATCTCAGTCAGAAAGTCCTTTTGGTTCTGTATCCAATATGTAGCTGGGTCTGACTACTTCTTTTCACCTTGGTCCTGGCCACCCTCACCTCCACCCAGCACGGAGATCACTGTATAACCGCCTAGTTGGTCACACTGTTTTCACTTTTGTCTCTCTTAGAGTCTGTTTCAAAATCTGTCAGATCATGTCAGTCTTAGGTTCAGAACCCCATCATGTCTTTACCCACCTTAAAAGCCAGGAGCCTTACAATGGTGTCTAGTGCTCTGCCTGACCTGCTCCTTCTCTCTGACCTTACCTTCTGCTGCTTCTTACTCATCACCCTTTGGGTCTCCTGGCTTTCTTACCATCCTTGAATGTTCCAATTATGTTCCTACCTCAGGTCTTCGTATTGGCTTTTTCCTCCTCAAAGAGTCTTCCCTTGGAAAACTGCAATGCGTAGCAATGAATTTGGGATGATTTTTTAATTATATATCTCATAGTTGGTAGTCATAAAGGTAGTGTTCAAAGTTCATCCCGTAGAGGTAGAGTCATTTCTTAGATTCCAGAATTAAGTTCTGAAAAAGAATAAACGAGAGAAAATATTAAGATGCGTATTTTTTACATATTAACATCGCTGAAATAAAGAGGTATCTTAAAATTAGTATAATGCAGTATTAGTTACAATTTAACTGGGTATTTAGCATGCAGCACCTCCAACAAACCAAAGTCCAAAAAGTGACTGCTCCCTCTCTCCTGCCCCCTCCCAAAAGGCTGGATGGTGGTGGCCATAGAGTTGGTGGTCACCCCGTGACTGTGAATATCCCTGGGGAAGGGATCTTACTTTTCACTGAACTACTTGGTTCTGTAATGGTCTGTGAATCAATTTTTAAAAAATTAACTGAAAAAAGAAATTGCACACAGAATTTAGAATTTTGGTTTAATAATCATTTGAATCATCGCAACTAAAGCATTTTTGTCAGATAGTTGTAAGAATTCACTTGGTTCACACACCACTTAAGAGACACTAAATAGACTTTACCCCTTTAGATCAAGGATATTGAAATACTCAAATTATATGGCCTAAGAGATTTTCATATTTTAGTGTTTTATCCATAATTTATTTTTAAATTTATTTTTATTGAAGTATACAAACAATATTGTATTAGTTTCAGGTATACAACATAGATTTGACATTTCTATACCTTACAGTGTAATCACCACAGTGTGTCTTGTAACCACCTGTTGCCAAAGTTATTACAATATTACTGTCTATTTTTCTTTTGCTGTACTTTATATTCCCATGCCTTATTTATTTGGTAACTGGAAGTCATACCTCTTACTCTCCTTCACCTTCTTCATCTGTCCCCCAGCCCGGTGGCAGCCACCAGTTTGCTCTCTGTGTCAGTGAGCCTGTTTCTGTTTTGTTTTGTTTTTTTATAGGTGAAATCATACGATATTTTTCCACTTTGCATTATACCTTCTAGGTCCATCCTGTTTTAGCCATAATTTAACAGTGAACTTTAAGAGGCTTACATTTCTCTAATAAAACTTTTTGGTGTAAAAGTTAGAATAATGTAGAATAAATGTAGTAAATATGAGTTATTCAGTGGAATGGGGACCAGATTTCAGGTCACCTTTCCCCAGTAGCCGTAACTAAAGTTGTTCACAGCTAAGCGGAGCACACGTAGCTGTATGCACTTAATGACACATGTTGAGAGGTTTACCACCCCCAGCCCCAGCCCCCAAGTGACTCATCTGGGAATGAGGTCATGAGATTGCCTCTTGAACTAAACGTAGCTTGCTTTCTTCCCCCTAGCATACGGAAACAGTGTCCTATCTTTAGTTTTTCTTGTGCTAGGACTTTTCTCTGTCACTGCTTATATTGCTCATTTCACCCCTACTCCTGCTGTCTAATAATTTGCTTCTTTCTGTCTGCTTTTCTTATCATCTCTTGTTTTCTATTCCTTTGCCTCTGTATCCTAGTTTTTTTCTGGAAAAGGCTGGACATTTTAGTCATCTGTCACTATTCAGAGCTTCCAGGTGGAAAATGCAAAGTTACACATTAAATTTAATCTTCAAGTTTTTAGTTCTGTTTGGCTGTTTTTGTTGATATTCACCACCTACAAGTTCTTTTTTCGTTTCTGCACTAGCAGGTTTTTTCCCCTTTCCTTCAAGAAAATAAAACATTTTCGTTTGCCACCATTCAGGGTGCTGGAGACGATAAATAACTGGTCCTAACTGAGGTTGACTCTGTTGGGGACCGAATTCTGTATTTTTGTCATGAAGTTGAAGATTTGAAAGAGGTGAATCATCATTTCAAATAAGATAAAAAAATCTCCATCCTCCAGTTAAAGGATATGCTTAATTTCTTCTCAGATGCTTATTAGAAGTCAAACGTGAAAGAATTTTTTATTGTTAACATTGTAAAGAACCAAGACTGTAACATAGAAATCTAATTTACTAGGTTATTTTCACCATATGAACCTGGACATGACAGGCTTGAGAACTGTGATGAGCTTCGCAGATGAAGAGCCGTCTCCCTACCTCCTCGGCCCTCTGCGGGTTCGCTGTGTCTTTTTCACTTATCTGTCTCTTTAGGGTCAGGTCCAATAAAATGACCGCCATTGGTCTTCAAAATCCACTTTTTTTTTTCTAAGTTAATTTCATTTTGTTGGAAATGTTGAAATTTTTAGAGTTTAAATTTTAATTGAATAATGGTTAAGAATAATTCTGACTGATGATCACTATTAAGAATTGGATTGAATCTGAGAAGTGGAGGGGCTAGATTTTTGTTTAACCCTTCGTTTAATATAAGGTGATATGTACACGCATACATACATCTGTTATGTGTGTATGTGTGTGCACACACAATCTCTAAGGGACTGACCGATTTATATAAATATAGACCTTCTCCAGGATCCTGTTTTTAGTCCTCTTTCTTTTTTTCCTATGGCGGTTGAATTCATCATAGCAGAGCTTACAGAAATGGCTTCTCTATAAATGGACTTCTAGCTCTCAGTCTTTCTCCAAAGTTCCAACCCCTCATTTAACTTCTTTTCCTTCACCTGGATATCCTTTTTCTTCTTCAAACTTGTTATTTCTAAAACTGAACTCATTTTTCTTCACCCAAACTTGCTTCTCCTGGCTTTCCAGTTGCGGTTTGTACATCATTCTGCCCATACCCAGAATGGAAATTTTGGAGTTTCTTTGACTTTCACTTTTTAATTTTTAAAAATTTTTATTTATTAATTTTAGAGAGAGTGGAAGGGGAAAAGAGAAAGAGACACATCGATTTGTTGTTCCACTTGTTTATGCATTCATTAGTTGATTCTTGGATATACTCTGACTGGGGATTGAACCCACAACCTTGGTGTACTAGGATGATGCTCTAACCAACATAGTTACCCAGCCTGGGCTATTTTCTTTTCTCCCTTTCTCTCTTTCTTTCTTTTGTTATAAACATTAATGGGACAGTTGACAAAATTTGAATGAAGTAGATAGATTGTAGATCAGATAATAGTATTGTATCAGTGTTAATTTCCTGATTTTGATCATTGCCCTATCGTGCTATGAGAGACTGTCCTTATATTTAGAAAATAAACACGGAAGTATTTAAGGGACACAATATCTGTAACTTAGTCTCAAAAATGGAAGAAAATCATACATATATATCAGAGAATATGTAGAGAGAGAGAAAGGATAAGATAAAGCAAATACGGGAAATCGTGATATTTGGGGAATCTTTAACTGTTCTCTGAGTCTGAAACTTTTTCAAAATAGAAAGTTTTAAGTCATTAGAGAGATGTAAGGAAGTCTGTGTACCTTTTCCACAATTTTACTATGAACCTTAAACTATTAGATCTAAAACCATTAAGTCAGTAAAAAGTCATTAGACTCATGGAAAACATCATAGGAACTATCTTAAGCAAATATACCATTGTCACATCTTGGTATTCAGTTTATTCAGCAAGAATGTTAAGATTCTTCCTCTCAAAGGATGTAACAGGAATAAAAATATAATAAAAACATTTAAGGCCTAGACAATACCATCTCATTGTTTCTACCCTCCTGTGGCATGTTGGCTTGCTATAGCTATGACAATAGTCAAACAAGGAGCAGGCTCAAGAGGAAGGGGTACCAGGCTCAATTATTCCCGAGTGTGAAGGGAATTAGTGGCCTGGGTGCTGAGTATTTGCCATCTCCTTTTCTACACAAATGTTAAAGTCACTTAAAATTCTCTCCTAGATAATCCTGTGGTTGCTACTTTAGACCCTTGGTTTATCCCTGTATTAAAGCAGCTAAAAGTTTGTATCTGAGTTGCTGGATTCTGTTTTCAGATAAGTGAGTGGGGATTTGTTTTAAACCTTTCTAGTGGATCCACAGGGAAGCTATAAATATTATATCTTAGTATGTTGAGGATGAGTCCTAAGCACCTTATTTCAGGACATTGGCTCAAAGCAAAATTTCCGGGGATTGAATGATGGGAGAAATTCTCACATGTTAAATTTGACAGTATCTGTTCTTGTCCATAAATCTATTTTTGGTGGCAAGTAGTTTCTGCATTTCTGAGTTATTCTTGTCACACTAACCCTGGTGGTGTCAGTTAACCATGCCCATGGTATTGATGGCTATCTACAGATGGCACCTCATAAAGTTTTACACTGGCAGATTACTTTCGCTTTCATTCCATTTATCAAATCTGAGTTCCCACAAAGGAGTACGCACTGATTCACATACTGGATATTCGAAGATGAGTATAGCAGGGTCTGATAGAGGAAACAGACACATAAGAACATGAAGAGAACCCACACGGGCAAGCACGGCTACAAAGTTCAGAGTTGTCCCTGGCCAGGTAGCTCAGTTGGTTAGAGCATCATCCTGATACACCAGGGCTGTGGGTGCCATCCCCGGTCAGGGCACATATAAGAATCCATAAATGAATGCATAAATAAGTGAAAAACAACTCTCTCTGTCTCTCTCTTTTCCTCTTCCCCCTCCCCCTCTCACCCACCCTTCCTCTCTGAATATCAATAAGTAAAAAAATTTTTTTTTTAAAAAGGACCAAGAAGGAATTACTAACCATGTAGGAAGGAGGAGGAGAAGAGGACAAAGGAGTAAAAGAACCACATCCTCGTCTCCTTAGGAGGAAGTCAATAAATACATTTTAAATTGGATGATTCAAAATAGTGATATTAGCATATTATTTATAAGCAATATGGAGGTGAATAGCAAAAAGGTTTTCTGGGAAACAAGTATCTGAGGAGGGGAAGAAAAGGGGCTATTACTTTTCATTATGAACCTTGTACTCTGACTTTTGAAAACTACATGCATATTGTTACTTGGTTAAAAAAATTTTTTTTAGTGTTAAATTCTGTTTACTCTTTTAGGCCATCTCAAGTGATGCCTTTCCCACATATCCTGTGCCACAAGTAGACATGCATGCCCCTTCACTTAAACTTACACAGAAATTCTTTAAACTTCTTATACTATGTTGATCATATCCTGGTTTTAGATTATTTGTTCACTTTTTGTAGCCCTCTGCTAGATTATTACTCTTTAATTATGTTTTATTGCTTATGTTATCACAGTTGTACCAATTTTTCCCCCCTTCCCCCCCGCCCCCCAGCCTTGCCACTCCCTCGGGCAGTCCCCACACTGTTGTCCATGTCCACGGGTCATTCGGGTCTGTTCTCTGGCTACTCTATTACCTGTGTGGTACTTGACATCCCCATGACTCTTCTGTAACTCCCAATGTGTACTTCTTAATCCCTTCATCTTATCACCCATTCGCTCCCCTCACCCACCTTCCCATCTGGCAACCATCAAAAAGTTCTCTGTATCTATGATTCTGTTTCTGTTCCGCTTGTTTATTTTGTTTTTTAGAAACAGTTGTGGATAGATACGTATTTGTTGTCATTTTATTGTTCATTTTGATGGTCTTCTTCTTAAAGAAAACCCTTTAACATTTCATATAATAATGGTTTGGTGGTGAGATTATTATGTTTTTGAAGGTAGGAAAAATTTTACCTTAAAACTTTTAGTGCTTAGTAGCTCCCCACAGGTTGTTGGCAGAATTGAACTGAGGAGTTAGCCATGTTGTTTAACTCAAATTTTGGAATCTTTGTGGCATGAAAATTCAAATGTTCTAACTCAAATTTATAGGTGCCAGCTGCTACGATTATTTTATATCTTTTTTTGTGAAAGTATAATTTATCTGTGCTCTAAAATCTGATTCTGTGGATTTTGGTAGAATACTCTGTATTTAAGAGTTCATTCTGGATTATGGATAATAAGAATTTTTATTTCTCAAAAATTAGGAGCTAGTTTTTCATTTGGCTAACTATTGGTATTGGAAAGATTTATTTATTTCTATTGTTTATTTGTTTGTTTGTCTATATCCTAGAAGGCCTCCTTTTATTTAATTCTAAGAGGACTGGTATTCAGTGCATTTGATACTTTGCCATATTAGGGGATGATTAGTCACTTTAATATTTTAATCCCATGGTGACCAAACAATCAGGTTGCTTTGGAGGGAGCATTTGGCCTGCCCGCCTGGCTGTTTCCTAAGACAAGAGAATGCCCAGGCTATTCCAGGCAGATGGTGGCGTAGGATTTCTATTAAAACACAGCCCCACTCCCACACTCTCCCCCTTTTAAAGCCATACATGCTTCACCAACCTCACCACGTGCTTTCAAGAGTTCACTTGATAAACCCAAGTTAACTTGTCCTGTTTATTATAGCCTTACTTTTAATGTCATTTTCTCCTTATAAAGATGTTTTAAATACTATTTCAAGATATTATTTAACCCTATAGCTCTTGCTAAGTTATCCTTAGGTTGATCAGGCCTGATTTTATATTTATAGAAATAGTATATTTTTAGAGGTCAAAAAAAAAATATTAACAATTCCCTAAACCATTTGGCTATGATAGAGATGTTTAAAAAGTGCTACTTCCATTGCAAAACTATTAAAACATTAAATAATCTAAAAGTAAAAGGTAATTTGTAATTCCATTGACTTTAAACAATAAACTGCTTGTTTAATTTTAAAACATTCCTCTAGTATCAAGATGAAAGTTAACTGACTTATCTAATGGACTTACCTAAAATTACAAATATTTAAGGACATTTAATTTGGAGAAAATGAAACAAATCACCAAATTTCCTGAGTAGTTAAATTTCCCGCATAACTCAGGCACCTCCGTTGTGCCAGAACTAAGAATCTGAGGCCTTATTCTGCTTGGACTCTGCCCCACAGCTCCGTAATCCAGGGTCAGCCAGAGCAGTGGATGTGTTTTATACGCAGAAGTCGCGGCTCCCACTCTGCTTTCTTCTCTCTGGGATTCCTCACTTTCCAGCTGTCAGAATCACCCATCTCTGTCCTCTGATTCTTCAACCAGTGAGACTGCTTGTTTCTACTATATAACTTAGCTTCCTTGCATCGCACTTACTGGGAACAAGTCTTAGATAAAAAGCTATAAAAAATGACACTCGCGCCCAGTGTCACTCCCATCTTCCAAGCATTGACTCTCCTCTAATATCTGCCTGCTTTTAGTCACTCTCCAGCATCTTCCACTAATTACGTTTTCTGTTTTGTCCAGAATTTATAACTGTTCCCTGTTAACTGTTCTGCAGTTGCAAGGGGCAGAACTCCTCTTGTTTTATTTTAATGGATATTAAAAGTCACAGGGAAAGTTATAGTTAAATCTCAAATTTTAAGAGGCAGAAGAATAGATTTTGCTCTTAAGTAGGCCCTGCTCACTTTTCTGGCCTTTTGCTTTTAAAGTATTACTGAATTGTACCAAAATGACTATAAACATAAGCACTGAAATCACATGGCAGTACTTGGTTAATAACATGTTATCGGTACGATCCAGGATATTTTTATTAAGATTAATACTTAAAAGAAAGCGCAAGATACCTAGTCTTCAGGAGTCATAGATGGGTCCCCAAAAATATGTGCCTAAACTGGCATATCTCAGTTGTGGAACACTGCTAGCCATCGTCTGCTATGCCTAAACCAGAGCCTACTGATTATTACTCTCCAGTTTGTATATCTTTTTGCAAGAGGCATTCTCATAAATTGCTAGTGGGAATATAAATTGGTGTAATCTTTCTGAAGACAGTGTACCAATGTCTTTCAAAGTTGCTAATGCATTTAACCCTTGACTTAACAATTTTACTTCGGGAATTTTATCCTATGGATACATTTACTTGTACACTATGAATGGATATTTGCAGTGTTATTCATTGTCACATAGCTTGTAAAACAAAAGATGAGGAACTGTCTATCAATAAGGAATAAGAAGAATTGAATGTTTACCATGTATTAATAGATTACAATGAAATTAGAAAATATTTTTAACAGAATGATAGTGAAAATATGATCTATAAAATTATGGGCTAGAGCTTAATCTGTGTTTAGAGGGAAACTTATAGCCTTAAAAAGCTTTTATTAGGAAAGAAGAAAACCAAAAATCTGTGATCTAAATATCTGTCTCAAGAATTTAGAAAAAGAAAGTCATATGAAATCCAAAGAGAGTAGAAGACAGGAAATAATAAAGGAGAATTTACTGACATAGAAAAAATAGGATAGAATAACAACACCAAAAAAAAAAAATTGTTGTGTTGTTGTTTTTTTAACATTATTAAATAGATCATCTCCCGGCAGACTGATAAGAGGAAAAAGAAGGCCCATGTTACCAGTATCAGGAATGAAAAGACAGTAAAAGAACATTAAATGCAGTTCTTTCAGAGATAGAAAAGAGGGGATACTTCCTAGCTTGTTTTATAAGACCAGCATAACTTTGATACCAAAACCTGAACCAAGATTATTATAAGAAAGGACAATTTACAGGCAAATCTCTTACATGATTATAGATGCAAACTTAATCCAGCAATATGTAAAAAAAAAATACATCATATTATGTACTGAGAGCATATATTCCAGGAATGAGTTTGGTTTAACATTCAAAATCAGTCAATTCAATTTATGACATTAACAGAATAAGGAGAAAAATTATATGTATTTTGACAGGTAGAAAAGAACTGATAAAACATGTTTTGTTTTAGGTGGCATAATATGCTCAGAGACTGAACATAATTATTTGTCAATAACTTAACACAGGTTTATTGTGGAAATTATAGTAGTTCCACAAGTCAATAGCATACAGAAACATGTCTCTTAAGAAGCCAATAAAAAATAACACACTCCAAACCAGTGATTGGTTAAGTACGCCGTTGTTCTAGGCAAGGGGGAGAAGAAAGAAAATAATGTTCAAGTCTAGTTTGAGGTAACCTTTCTATAAGTTGGTCCTTGGGAGAGTCGGATTGGCCACCACAAAGCTGACATCCATCTGCTAGCACAAAACAAAAGTTCCTTGTTCCTAGAGTACGTTGCTAGGAAACGAAGATGCTGGGATTGATGAGCAAAATAATGTTCTGGGTTTTTTATTGTTCTATTACAGTTGTCCCACTTTTCCCCCATTGCTCTCCGTGCCCCATCCCCTCCTGCTGCCACAGTCAATCCCTGCCCTGTTGTCCATGGCCGTGGGTCATCCATACATGTTCCTTGACTAGACCCTTCCCCGTTTTTCCTCCCTTATCCCCCACCCCCTACCCCTCTGGTCGCTGTCAGTTTGTTCCCTGTTTCCATGCCTCTGACTCTCTTTTGCCCATTTGTTTGTTTTGTTCATTCAGTTCCTCTTATAGGTAAGATCATATGGTATTTGTCTTTTGATCAGCAAAATAATATTCTTCATGGGGCTTCGGCACCTCCCGGTAAGGAGTTGCGTTAGCTGCAGCAGAATAATAACCCAAGGCCTTCAGAGAGCACTTTCCATCAGCCGAGTCGCCTTGCCCAGACTGAACACTCTCGGGTGGTCCTCATAAACTCTGGGCATGTAGAGTCTAAATGTCCCCTTGCCATAGTTGCCACAGTTGCTTCTCCACTTGTCCTTACT
Organism: Pteronotus mesoamericanus; assembly: GCF_021234165.1. Taxonomy (NCBI): domain Eukaryota; kingdom Metazoa; phylum Chordata; class Mammalia; order Chiroptera; family Mormoopidae; genus Pteronotus; species Pteronotus mesoamericanus. Next base: position 367,363 of record NW_026555326.1, read on the forward strand.
GATCAGCCCTCAGCAGCTGAGCTACTGCAACCACTGATGTCCATGATGACATCCTGACACTTCACTCTTATATCAAAACAACTTTACTTATATAAACTGCACTTTTGTCATAAACCAGTGGATTTGAAATCATATTAAACCGGTACACAACAAAATGCAACTCTTGTTCGTGATAAAAAAAGAAAATGCTCATAGCAAACTGGGATTAGAAGGGAATTTCTTTAATTAATGGGATCTACAGAAAAAATTAGAGCACATATACTGAATGGCAAACTATTGAATGCTTCCCACTGAAAGATGGGGAATGAGAAAGGATAATCATTATCACCTCTTCAACATTGTACTAGAGATCCTAATCAGGCAACAGAGAAAAAGAAATCGAAAGTGTAACTATATGCCCTGGTTGGTGTGGCTCAGTGGACTGAGTGCCAGCCTGTGAACCAAAGGATCTCTGGTTCAATTCCAAGTCAGGGCACTTGCCTGGGTTGCAGGCCAAGTCCCCAGTCAGGGACTCTTGAGAGGCAACCACACATTGATGTTTCGCTCCCTCTCTTTCTCACTCCCTTCCCCTCTCTAAAAATAAATAAAATCTTTTTAAAAAGTTATTTTTAAAAGTGTAAATATAGTAAAGGTAAAAACAAAATTGTCATTGTTTATCTTAATTCCCCTTGCTACCTGCAGTTAAGATTATACGATTGCTTGGTGGATGTAGACACTCAGTCTTTATACATGGTTGTTTCAGACACGTAAAGAGACTTCTTAGAGAAGGAAAGACTTCTTAGAGTTAGGAAAAGCTACTCACAACTGACTTTTTTTTTTTTTAAATCAACTCCTTTTCAAACTCACTCTTAAATGGCGATGGCTTGAGATAAGGAGTTTTGCTTTCTGCAGCTGAGGAATAAGATGGCAAGGTGAGGAAATGTGAACTTAGCATTGTATGGTGAACACTGAGAACGTTTTTCCATAGAAATGTGTTGGCCTATTGACCAAATTCTGTAGGACTTTATGTACATTGAGGTGAAGTAGTCTGTTGAAGCAGCCATAGGATCTTGTGTGTGTCCTATGTAATTTTCCGCCATAGGAGTCTGCATTCCTAGTTAAAATAGGGAGAGGAGAAAGAGGAAACTATAAAATTCTTGAAATATGTCTAATTTGAGAGTTTCACATAATTCAAAGAAGTCACGTTTGAAGAGGTCGAAAGACAAACCTGTATAAATAGCCCAAGATTTCTCCTTATTTGATATTTTACCTCCTTGTCTGTACTCTGATCATATCAATATTAATATTAAAAGAGTCTTTAGAGCCTCTGTCTGCAATTTATCTTTTGAATACTTGATAACAACTCTTTGTCCTTTTTACTTTTATATGACTAGCTTGAGCCTGGCTTCATTATTGCCAATGGTATAGAAAGTATATATGTACACAAAAAGTGCACATATACATGTATATATACATGCACTCACACACACACACACACACACACACACACACACACACACACACTATGTGTATAAAATATTGTACTATCTGAAAATAGTCATGGAATGCCAAACTGTCAGAACAGCTTCTGGTCTAGCCTAGTCACTACATCTCTTACTGTACCCAAAGAACTTGAAAGAACAATAATGCTTATCATGAATAATCTGGGATTCACCAACCAGCAGCACCGCCTCTACAGATGCCAAGGGATGCCACTGTCCTTTGCCAAATACTTTGCACATACAACAAACTACTTTGTAGCATAAATAATATTAATAGCCCCATTTTACAGATGAGGGGACCTAGTCAGAGGTTAAACAATTTTCCAAGGTCACACAGCTGGCAAGTGGTAGAGCCAGAATTCAACCCCGGGCCGTCTAGTCCAGAGCCTGTACATATAACACTATGCCACATTGCCTTCTGGGATTGTTTTAATTGTGCCTAAAAAGCAGATTCCAAGCATAACAAAAAACCAAAACCCCATATTTGTGGAAGAGACTCTCAGCCAGGGATCCCCACTCACTCACGTAGTGAGGCGTATGAGAACGTGAACACGTGGAGAGGTAACACTTCTAGTGTGAAAGAGATCTTTCAGTTACTTAGGAGAATAGCATTAAAAGGGTTAAGAAATACTGGCCTATGGGATAATTTTATGTAAGCATTTAGATAAAAGCATTTAGTATAAGCATTCCCAGTATTTTTTCTCTTTCTAAAAGTAATGGCATTTCTTTAATTCATCTGTTTGCTAGCTCTTTCATAGCAAGGGAAATTTTAATTCTGCTAGGGGACTTTACAGCAGCAAGCTGAGACTTGAAGCTTCTGGACCTTGGCATCTCTTTCCCCTTTAAGATATCTGATAGGCCAAAACACTTATATTCCTGCTTTATAAGAATATAGTACAATATTTTGGGGGAATGGAAAGATGACTAAGAATGGGAAAATTATTTTCTGTGTAAATAAAATTATATTTTGGTTACCTTTCTTTTTTTTTCAAACTTTGAAAGCAAAATTTTTAATCAATAGTGTATGAGTGCCCTGACCAGTGTGGCTCAGAAGGTTGGGGGTCATCTCATAAAGCAAAAGGTGGCCAGTTCGATTCCTGGTCAGGGCACATGCCTGGGTTGTGGGCTCATTCCCCGGTTGGGGTGCATACGAGAGGCAACCAATGGATGTTTCTCTCCCTTCCTTCCCTTCTCTCTAAAAAAAAGAAAACTAAACAAAACAAAAACCTGTGATTTCTTGAAATTGATTTTTAATATATTTTTTCATACTGTCCACTGATACTTAAGTTTGGTTTTTAAAATACCCCCAATTTGATATTTAAATGTTTAAATAAGAGAAAGGAATCTGACTCATAAATAACTTTCCTTCTGACTTTTTAGAAGAGTTGTGTGCAAATGATTATGCTACATGAGTAACTTTTTGAAAAGCCTTTGAGGGAGTCATTTTGGTCATTTGGAATCTTTCATATTATTTGACTGGTCTGGACACTGTTGTCCTGATAAACTATAAAAGTTGTTTAGTATTTTTATGATGGTATGCATTATCCATCATTATATTTTTTAAATCCTTATTAAGTAACTTGCACACATTTTGCCTAAGCTTGAAATAGCTGTATAGACTCCTTTGTAGAATGGTAAGTGGTAGGTACTGGCCAAAGACAGAAAATCGCCTTAGACCTTTCAGAAATAACAAGACAGCTTTCTCAGAAGAGATGGTGGATTTATGTGTACTTTCATGCCCTTCCAAAACCCCCCTAAAAGAACATGAGGGAGGTTTTTAAAGTGTAGACCATCAAGGGTGAGAAGGAGAGCAAGAAAGACAATAGCCAACAATACTTGGGAAGTTGGAAACAGAAGCCCTAAGCCAGCTGAGGGGAAAGCCAAGAGCCAACCTTATTTATACCTCAGAACGTCCAAAAGGCTGAAAAACTGGCAGCATCAGTACCTGTGGGCATGAGATTAAAAGGACTGCTAAACGTGGGAGGACTGGTTCAATCTGTTCAGGGAGAACTCAGATCCCCAGAACCTCTCCTCTCCATTCCAGAGGTGGGTGATTACTCTTTCCCTGCCCCGTATTTCCAATACTGGAGGTTTACTCTGGGGAGGAAATGAGGCTCTCTGGACTCCCAAAGCCGAGGCAGGGGTCCCGTAATGAAAGAGCACGGTTAAGTGGTGTAAGTGTGCCGAGTGCTGGGAGACTCCCTCCTTCCGCTGCCAGAAAGCCAGCAGTCAGGCCTTCACCCGCTAGGCAGACATGAGCCCGCCTTTCTCAGGGGAAACGGTGAAGCCAACTGAACTAGCCCAGCCAGATAATCCTCAGTGAAGTTCACAGTCAACAAACTTCACTCACATGCTGAGAGCATTGTCAGCTGGTAAGGCCCTCCCTCACCTGTAAATGTGAGCGAAAAACAAAGAATTACCAGGTCACTGGTAAACTAATCAGCCTCTACTGTGAAAGATGGAGACTAAAGCAAACATAAGATGGTGACTTGGAAGAACAGAGACTGTACAGGTTAAGAACAGCTTCCAAAAATCCTAAGAGTACATGGGAATTGACTAACCCTTTTCCCTACTTTTGTGCAGGTTTTAAACTTTCCATTATAATTTTCATAGAGATACAATATTGCAACAATAAAACAAAAACATACTATGAAAAAGTTAACACTCAGAGAGCTCATAGAAATTAAAAATATGATTAAAAAAAGCAAAACTCCCAGAAAGGAGGATCAAAAAAAGAGGATGAAGAAAATGAATTCCAGCCCTGAATCCTTTATCTAGTCAAATTATCAAGCAGGAGTGCAAACAGAAAGAAGACATTGGCAGAAATGCAAGGTTTCAAGTACCTTTTGTCAAGAAAGTGTTGTAGGGTGTGCTCCATGAAAATGTGGCGTAAATACAAACAGAGGAAGGTGGAAGATGTAAGAAACATTAAATCCACTTTAAGAGTGCAGAGAATCACCAGGACAATAGCGAAGGGCTTTCACAAGATGAAAACTACAGGCAGCAAGTCCAAAACCTGGCTGAAATCCTTCAGGAGGATGAAATTGAATGAATGTCTGATGTATGTGAATGCCTTGGGAGAAGAGCTAGACCACAGGTCAACATGGCTCCTGCCTGTTACTCAAATAAAATTTTAAGATTGTATTTATTTAAAAAAAATTTTTTTAATGTATTTAATTTTTAGAGAGGGGGGAAAGGAAGGAGAAAGAGAGAGAGAGAAAGATGTGCAAGAGAAACATCAATTGGTTGCCTCCCACACACCCCCAACTGGGGACCTGGCCCACAACCCAGGCATGTGCCCTGACTGGGAGTTGAACTTGCGGCCGTCCAGTTCACAGGCTGGACCTCAGTCTACTGAGCCACACCAGCCAGGGCTCAAATAAAATTTTATTTGAACACAGCTACACTTATTCACACATTGTCTATGGCTGCTTTTGCACTATAAGCAGAGTTTAATTGTTCCAACAGATCGCATGGCCTGCAAAGTCTAAATATCTTTTATCTGGCTCCTTAAGAAAAGGGTCACAGGGCTTTATCTGGAGAATTGATTCTAGACAATTGGCCAAGAGCATGTGGTTGAGATAGTTATGTGTACATAGAAAACTGTAATTGCTCAATTCAGGGAAAACAAAAATTGGTTGCATGGGAAGATGGGAAGGATGTGCATGTGTGATAGGAATGGGAAGAAGAAGGAGCTTAATCTTCGTCTTCCATAGTGGGAACTCAGTAGATAAGCCCCAACGCTAAAGAAGAAACATGGTGATCAATATCAAGATAATCAGCTAAAAGAAGTTAAAATCAATTCCTCTCGGGAAGGAGGAAAAAAGCAGAGGGACAGGGTCTGCTGTTTTCTCATACAAACAAACCTTTTGTAGACTTTAACTGTGTACCGTTATACCTTTGATAAAGGAAAAAAAAAAATTAAACCCTCTACCCCAAAATTTGGAAAACAAACAAGGAAAGAAACTCTTTCTCAAGAGCGGCCGATAGGCAGTATTACTTGTACTCTTCTGTCTGTTCTCACCTCCAGGGGATATTTATCACTAATCATCCCAGTCTAATTGCTGTTGAGTCAGGACCGGGTTGCAGAACCTTCAGGATTGTGTCACAGCAGCCACTACCAATCGGTGTGAGTTGACTTTGCTCAGGAAACCAGTATCTCTGATATAGTTAGTGAAAAGGCACAAATTTAGAGGGATTCTGTCTAGTTCACAGACATTCCCAGCAAAAGAACATTGCTAGGCTGCATTATTTGGCCTGCCACTTGACTACTCCAGTGTCCTAAAGTAGATGCCATTTAAAATTTCATCTGTTCTAAATACCATTTCTACTTAACACAGCAGCATGAGAAGACAGTTGTTTCTCAATAATTTTTCATAGATATAGGATAACTAATATGTTTTTAACATCTAGCACTAACATAATGAGCTAATAAATGTTTGAATGAATAAATGAACTCAATTGTGTAACCAACATTTTTTTTTTAAATCAAGATAACTTGAGAAGCTGAGGAAACCCACCATTGCAAAAGAGGTTCCATTCCATAACTTTCTTCAGCTTTTCAGTCACCAAAGCTAAACTGCGGCTCTGTTTGATTTTGTCTTCTGAACTAACATAATTTTCGCCCTTATTTTCTTAACTAGGATCTTTCCAATTAAAGATGTACCCCTGGAGACCGATGAACTTTCTGATTGGCTCTATCAACGTTTTATTGAAAAAGAAGACCTCTTATCGCATTTTTATAAAACAGGTACACAGAATCCTATTATGTACCTTCCTGAAGTTACCTTTAGTTTTGAAGATGTACTTTAGGAGAGATAATAACTTCTCTGATTCTTCAGATACCCTAAAGGAAGCAAAGTATTTTTATATTTAAGAATTCAGCTTAGAATTTTCATAAGACAAATTTATATTAAACTTATTCAGGCACTTGCTTCATCAGCCAGTGAGCAAAGATCAGATGGTAAGTAACAGGTTATACAAATGGGTCTAATTCAGGAGAGCACAAAGCCTGCAGAAGACTAATCACACATACAGAATTTTATGAGCTGTTTTATGAAATAGCAAATGGCATTTATTTTTTGGCAGTGTACTTGATTGTTTAAATAATACCATCATCTAGCAGTCATTTGAGGTCATTTGTAACTGCTTTTTTATATGTTTATTCTTTTCTTTACATACAGGGATAAAGTTCAACCCTTAATCCCTGTGTAGCTGTGTTCAAGGGTTTAACAGCCCTTTTCTATACTTAATAGTCTCTCTGTTCTGTGAAAACTACAGTGCAGTAAAAAAGACTTAGTGGGGAAGGAGAGAGGCAGGAAGAAAGGAAGTAAGAAAGTAATGGAAGAAGGAGATTAAAAGTGGTAGAGCTCCAGGTACTGCCACAGTGCTTTCACCAACAGCTACCTGGGGGCCTATTGTGTGGGCGCCACCAGACGGGGAGGGAAAAGGTGAAAAGAAAGTTGCCCCAAGCCTGAGGATGGCCATGGGATTTTTGATGAACAGAGGCACTGTTTTCTTCCCATTTAGAAGTTTTTTGGTACAGAATTAAAGTTCATGTTAAATCAGACTCTCAAAGGCCTGGTGTTGAGCAAAGACTGATACTACTAATTATCTTCAGTGCTTTTGATTTTGTGTTTAAGATTGTTTCACTTTGCCTTCCTGATCTTAACTTTCTGATGCTGGGGCTGTGGGGTAGAGCATATTAATATGACAGGAGTTGGTCACTGTGCATGTCTTTAGAATTCCTAATAAGATGTCCTTCTCTGTGTTGGCAGTCCTTGACCTAACTCTCAAATTTTCCTAAAAAGGTAAGACAGGACAGATGTGTAAGAAGGCATGCGGCATTTAAGGAGTCAACAGGGTCTCTCTTTTTTTCAATCTGTCTCTTTATGACATTTGGCCTAAATTGTAGCCACAATAATGGAAGCCTCTTTTTTAAAAAATCTATTTGCATAATAGACCTTAAAACTTGAAAGTGTTCTCTGTACATTGCTTGGGAGAAGCAAATCCTCTCATGAATCAGCTTAGGCTGGGGGATTATCAGCAAGGACAAAGACTATTTGAAATGCTGAAGAGCGTTATCAAGATGACCTTAGGTAGTATTGCTCTGGAACAGCCTAGCTTTCCTGTGCAGAAACCTGTTTACTTTGTGTTTCTCATTATTAAGATATAGTTCATAAATCATACTGCTTTTTGAAAATATCAGTGATTTACAACCATTTAAAAAAAATTTTTTTTTTAAGTTTATTTTTAGAGAGAGAGGAAGGGAGGGAGAAAGGGAGAACAACATCTATGTGCAAGAGATACACTGTTCAGTTTGTATGCCCCCAAGGCGGGGCCTGGCCCACAGCCCAGGCATGTGCCCTGACTGGGAATCGAACCGCAACCCTTCGTTTTACAGACCAGCACTCAATCCACTGAGCCACACCAGCCAGGGCACAGTCACTTTTTTGTGACAAAGACATTTAACTTGTAAATAGAGGAATCGGTATAAGTTAATGCTATTTGGGAGAGTATTCAATATTGATTTCACACATCTTATGTCCTGGCCACTGTGGAAATCTCCAGGATACGGTGGGCAGCGAGGGAGCAGAGTCCCTGCCCTCAGGCAGTTTCTGTTCCAGCAGCAGACAGTCTGTAGAGAAAAGAAAAGCTCGAGAGGGATCATTATAGATTGTGGAAAGTGCCAAAAAGGAAATAAACATGGAGATGAGAGTGACTGGCGGGGCCAGGTGGGGGGTGGGGGGAGCAGGTGGCATATTTTCTGATAGTGGAAGAATGCAGATGCCCCCGCCCTCCCCTGGGGTAGAGGAGGAGCACTTCAGGCTGACAGAATAAGGCAAAGGCTCAGAGGTAGTAAGGGCTCCGCAGGGAAAATTCCATTGAAATGAGATCTCTGCAGGAGCAATGGGAAATCACAGAACACGATTTACAATACAGAAATTCTAGTTAAACTAATACTCAGCTTTTGTTCCAGGAGACCTACCACTACAGTAAAACAAAGTAATATTTCCATTTTGTTTTTTAGGGGCTTTTCCACCTCCCAAGGGCCACAAGGAAGCTGTTTCCAGGGAGATGACCCTCAGCAATATGTGGATCTTTCTCATACAGTCTTTTGCGTTTTTGTCAGGCTATATGTGGTACAACATCATTCGGTATTTCTACCATTGCCTATTCTAGGACCTGGACTTGTCAGAGTCACCATAGGAATCCAGACTTTCAGGAGTGTGCATTATTTTACATGTGCAAATCAGAATATTAAAAACAAACAAACAAACAAAGGAAATTCCATGGATGGATTACTGTATTTATCCCCCTTTGGGATATTTTAAAACTGCGAAAATGAGCATCAGTAATATAGTGACCTGCTAATATGTTTTAAGGACTTTTCATGTTTTAAAAACATACACTCTACCACACACTTAAGCGAACATCACATTTGGAGAAGAGGAAATCGTAAAATCATCCTAGAAGACTGAGAGAAGTTCTGTTGCCAGCAGATGCTTGATCACCTAGTCCAAGCTCAGAGAGCCGTGCCGTCCTCCTAGCTAGCAGCCTCCATAGGGCAGTGCTGCGGGGTCCCCACTACCCCCTCCCCGTGCTCGCTGAGTCACTGGTAACCTCGAGCAGGGCTGGTTGGCACCTTCTGAAGAACGGTTGCCCTGTCGCGTGCAGTGACACTCCAGTCCTCACCAACTCAGCAAGGTTCAGGGTCAGGCATGCTGGGGGCGGGGTGCAGGGGGGAGCGGTGTCCAGTGGACATGTCCCTGTACTGGAATGTGCTCTTTCAAAAGGCTCGCTCAGTCCGTGTTTACATGTGCTAGTGCTTGCCCGTGTTGGGGTGGGCACTTGGTTTCTCCTTTTGTATAGAAGGCATATTGTAGATTGATAATTGTTTCTTACAAAATGCACTTTTGTCAGATGCATCTGTAGCAAAGGGTTGGTAGTACAGCCTGAACACAGACGTAAGCCTAACGGGTGAGTGGGGTTCTCAGAGGCCGCCCTGTCCCGCGTACTTGGCCTGTGCACCCGTGCTCACCAGTGCCTCCCTGTGCCGGGTACCGCGCCCAGCCGAGACTGCTGTCTGGCTCAGAGGCTTTGCTTGTTTCATTTTAATTTTGGTATATTAGCACCAAATGCATTTGGGGATGGTTGAAACAAATTAATGCAAAACATTTAAATGATCAGTACATGGTAAAATAGGCAGTTTATTAGAAAAATAAGAGCTGGCCGGCCAGACACTGGCTTAAATTGGCGACAGGTTGTCACATGGCACCGCCAGAACCTGTCACTCAAGGAGCTGCCCATGTCAGGGTGGTGAGACCGGGAGAGAGACCGGTACATGAGACTTCCCAGTCTCTTCCAGTCACTTTTGGAAAGGATCAAGTCAAGTGTCTATTGCTAGAAGGCATTTTTTTTTTTTTTTGTATTTGTCACTATGTTCATGCAATTTACCTCACAGTAGAACCAAACTCTTCTCAAAAAGTGCTGATACCGCCTCAGCCATCACCTGCGCTCCCTATGTGGAGGCAGAGAATGGTCTTTGGTTTGGGGTTATAAGACCACAAGATGTTAGTGAGTCAGTGGTAGTTTCTTGTGACGTGAGCAGCGTAGATTCCCCCCTTGTCACTAATCATACAAATGACAATTTTGAGAAATAGGCTGGAAGGTAAAAGTAAAGGCTGACGGTTTTTGTTTTTAAATAAACCAAAAAAACCCTGAGAAGATACAAATTTTTTCTCAGTTATGTGGGAAAGGTAAAGCAACACCAAATACAAGCCCACAGCAGCTTCACCTCTAGGTTAATTCAGCGCATGTGGGAAGAGAATGATGCGTTAACTGAAATACCTCATGATTATACTACTACTGGTAAGAAGATGGTGTTCATGTGTTTGGTTTGGGAATGGTGGTTATAAAGTGCCACTGTTTGAAATCTAAGCATTTCACTATGTGTTTTGCAGTGATAGCGAGTAGGCGAAACCAATCTCAACTAAGAAGTACGGAAAATGATAGGAAGCCAAATGGAAGCTTAAAAATGCTTCTGTTTGAGGCCCAGCAAATGCTACTGGGTTACAAGATGAATTGGAATTGTTCATTTGAGAGGTTAGTCAGCCATCTGGGGTATACGTTGTTCACTGTCAAGTACGGCAGACACAGGCCTAGCAATTAGACCTTTTCCTCATCGCTGAAGCAAGCCACAGGTAGAGTGGCCAGTTCTCCCAGCAGAAAACAAGAGAAATGCCTCTGTGCATGCACCGATGCGGTTTAGGACCGTTGGCCATCACTGTGCTCCAAAGGAACATGATATTGTTTAATATACTGTACACATTAAACAGACTATTCTTTAAGATGCTTTACTCTTCAAGCGCAGTCATTTCAACAGCCGCTAGAGTGACAAATACCAATAGATGTGTGAGTCAATTTTTGAACATAGACCTGTGAGTTGTAAATAGATGTGTGTTTGATCTGCCCTGTCCCTCTTTGATTCCTTATCAACATGTTCCCCCTCTTCTCTTTGAGAGCATTGCTAGCGCTTTCCTTACTAGAAACTGGGGCCCTCTTGCTTGCACTAGGGAACATGATGAGAGAATCAGTGTTCTTACGTGGCATCAGGGAAGCCGCAATATGCCACTGTACAGAGCTGGATAAAAATTCCTGACCTGTACTTCCTTTGCAAAGTGAGATGAAAGGAGGTTTAGTAAATATCCATCTTCTCAAGTGGAAAGAAATTAACACTGTGCCAGTTTTATACGAGTAGCTTTTAGAATCTCAGCTGTCCTGCCTAGGTTCCCACAGCAGGCGGGGTTGCAGACTCTCTGCTGTCTCCTGGAGTCACAGCGTTGGAGCATCTGCCTGGCCTCAGGCCGGTGCAGTGACTTCAGAAGTGACCATCCCAGAAGTTCACACTTAACTTCAGAAACTATTACTGGTGTTCAACTATACAGATATTGTAGAGAAGCCTGTAAGACCAGGGAAGGTAAAGAAAAACTACAGAGCAGAAATGAGGTCTTGGGTAGTCATGCAAACTAGTTGAGAATCTAAATAGTAGAGTTTGTTTCTTTTTTAAAGATAGCTGTGATTTCAGATCTGTCTTGTTGTCTGTCATGTTTTAATATTACAACCAACCCTTAATTTTTTACAGTAAAGAACTAGAGATTACTGGATAATTATTCCAATAATAAGTCATAGGAAGCCAAAAATCTAATTGTATTTAGGAGTTTGAATTTTTATTCTCAGCACACTTTTTTTTCTTCCTGGATGCTTGCTAATTTAAAAAAGTGAATTGAATTGTTTATTAGTTTCTCTTATATTTTTTTGACTAATAATGGTGGAAAGATTTGGAAAGACAGCTTCAGGAAGAAGAAACACAAAAACCTAAATAATTCATAGACTTGAAAAGGAATTCCTAATCATCAAGAGTTGGCAGTATTGCAGTTGTTCTCAAGCATTTTTATAAAAATGAAATATTAAATCACCAAATGTAAACCTCAGAACATCATTCTAGTGTTCATATCATTTGGATCAATGTTAAAAATGCCTTTTCATTCTTTGCTCATATTACTCTCACTTCTTGTGGATTTGTCTTAGTAATGTTTTTTGACAATCACTTCCCTAAAGACTCTTCTGAACTAGTGGGACCTGGTTATAATCATAGAACATAGTCTTTAATCATGGATGGTCTTATTGGATTCTTTTTGTATTTAAGAAAATTTTATTTGCACTACCCCATGGGAAGAGTTAGTTATTTTCTCCATTACACAGGGCTCACTCCAGAGTTACCATTATTGGCATACCAGCTCTGGTCCACAAAGGATGGATGAAGAAGGTTAGTCTTATTTGTTGCCATGGAGTGCTGTGAGCCTTGCTTCTGGTAACATGAAAGGCAAAGTCAAAAGCAGCACTGGGCAGCAGGTATGACTAGTTCATTGTAGGAGAGGGTATAGACTAATATGTTTGGGACCAAAACCACCTAAATTGGACATTTCTAGATCATGAGGGGGCCGGGCATTCTCTGGAGCAGTCTCTGGATGGTGCTTTATTGTAATCATTTTGCATTGATCCCCACCAAGTAGGAACTGGACCCTGGGAATGAACTGCGGGTACTGAACTGATGGGGAAGCGTGGCTTTGGCCATATGAAAGATAAAATGTGTTTTTCTGCAAAATTTCCATTTGAGGATTTTTACATTTAATATTTTTTTAAAACAGTTTAAAGAGCAAAAAAAATTTAAGTGTATTCTAGTTGCAAAATATGCACACATATTTTGAATGGCTTTATTTTTATTGTGTAAAACTGTTGAACACACGTCTGTGATGCACAATTTCTTTACATGTAAGGAGTCTATGCATTTTACAGTAACTTATGTTATGATTGGGTAATGGAACAGTTATACATTAGACTGCCATTGTTGTGTTAAGTGCTTTCTTTTTCTTTACAGTTATCACAAAGTTGTATTTATTTTATACAGATGGGTTTTAGTTTTCCTGATGCCATAATGTTTACTTCAGCTTGGTGACCTGTCTTGCTTTGTGTCTCTGCATGTTGTGATGTATGATAAGAATGAATGTAAGGGCTGTGGCAACTGTAATTTTTGTAAAGGGCTGGTCACGCGTGAATCTGGTTTATGAATGCATCGGGATTATTTTAGTAACCAGATTACCTTTTCAGAAATTGAGATGTGAACACCAAAAGAAGCATTTTCTCAACAAAAAAATTAATAGCTGGTTCTATTTTTTTTACCCTAGAAAAAATAAAGTTGATTTTTTTTCAAGTAAAGTGCTTTTAATTCTTAGTGGGGGTGGGGTGGGGGTGTTTTATTGGAGCTATTTGACATTAATATCTGGAGACATGTATGTAGAATACACCCTGGCAGTTGGATGCTGAGGGCAAACTGGAAAACATTGTTCTTCCTCCTTTGGTTTTACGCTGTTTCCCCCTCCCCCTTCCCTGTTCTTCCAGTCCAGTGGTACACTGGTAAATGTTTAACGGTCTGCTCTCCTGGAAAGAAAAATTATGTATACAAACATGCATGTCATAAGTTTCGATGATAGTAAGGATTTTATAACACAATTAACAGATATAAAGTAATAAAATATACTTTACTGTAAATTCCATATAGCCAGTTGGTTCTCCCAAGAAGCTCTCTCTAATTGATTTTTGCAGAACTCTTTGGCCAACCTATGAATGTGATCCAACCATGATTTGAAAAATGGAATTACATCCTAATCCACTCATTTCTCAAACTTGTCATTCAATCTGATATGTGATCTGCTGTTACGCTATTTCTTAGCCTTGTACAGATTATGCTCTTTTAAGTGAATCAGTTTTAGCTTCAGCACCAATGGGAAGCTTCTGTCGTTTAATTTTAGTAACAGCCATTTAACAACTATTGACAAAATTCTAAAACTTAAAACAGTTGGTTCTCTGGCCTGAACCGGTAGGAGAGGTCTTCAGCACACCACTGCCCAATTCTGTTTTATTATTTTTGTTTTGTTTTTTAAACTGTTAGTGTTGAATAAACTCCTCCCAGTTAATCAACTCACTGCCCTCAGGAAATTCCTGTCTTGGACCAGCAGGGGCTTTTGAGGGGTAGGAAAGCGTTAACATCACTTCTACAGAATGGGCTTTGGATTCTGGGGAATTTGACAAAAGCCAATTTTTCCTGAAGTGCATGTAAAGCTTGCGTATTTCTAAAGTTGGTTCTGTGCTTTTATTTCTCAAAGTAAACTGTGATATAGGCATCTCTAAGATTTTGTTTTTAGCATTTAAAACATTGTTTCTATATTTGTAGAATGTTTGATCCCACTGAAAATTTTTAAATGTATTAAAGTATCTTACACAACCTATAAAATAAGTTCAGTAGTTACAGTTCAGTCTACCTCTTCTCTTTCCATCTGGGTTTAGGCTGCTGACTTGGAGAAGTCGTAATTTTTTCCCCCTGGAAGTGGTTTCTGTAGAAAACCAAGAATAAGGGCAGAGGCCCGAAAGCTAGTTTGAATCAGAGATCTATTGCTGACCAGCCCTATTCCTCATGAGTTGGGGGGGGGGGGGGTGGCGGGGGAAGGGGGCCATTGTTTTTAATTTTCACTTAATTGAAAATGTCTGTTTTAAAAATGTTTCTTCCTGCTGGAAAAAAAATAATGTATTTTTAAAAGGGAAAAAGTTTCTCTTTTGGCTATAAGAAAAAGTCAGCTGGTGTGGCCATATCATAACATGCTGATATGATATAAATCAATAAATTTTTACCTCTCAGGACTTGGACAACCTTGTTCTTAACTCTTAGAGGCTTGAGAAACGTAAACCAAGTATCAATAACCCAGATGATGAATGGAACACGGGAGGAGGGTTGGCCAACCACTGGAAATGGGGTAGGCTTTTTTCATGAGCAGAAAATACTCTGAATTAGCTCTGATTAAACCCATTTTTACAGAGGAAGAACGTGGAAGGGTGAGGGTTTTGTTGCTGTTGGAGGGCATGAGCATCTCAAGCTCATTTCCGAGTTCTTCCCTGGAGAATTTTCATGGTCTCTCCTTGGAATGCTCCCTGCCTTTTAGGCGTGCGACTCTAGAGGAGGTGGTAGAGTGCCCTTCACTTTCCTTAGGTAAGAGAGGACACGGGCCATCCTGTGGCCACTGCAGCTGTCACAGTGATGTCACTGAGAAGTAACCAGGCTGAGATACTGCCCCTCACATAGCAATTCACTCCTCTGTTTCACCTTTGCTGAAGGAACTCCCTGCAAAGGGTCTTACCCTCAAGTTTTTTACCTGTTACCTAACACTGATTCAGGATCAGCTGAAGGACGGCTGTGGGAAAATGGCTACCTAGAAGTGGGGAAATCAGAGGAGCTTGGGGTCCTAGGAATAGGAACCCAGGAGTGCTGGACGGCAAGGAAATGCAGAAGGCTGCTGTCGACAAACAGGCAGACACACCCTGACCCGGGAAGGCCCAGGGACCTATTCAGAAGCGAGGAAACCACCTTCCATGGGAAGTCTGTCCGAAGACTGCCATCCCTGAGGGCTCACCTGTAGAGGCTTCCATCCGCCCTTTCAGATCCTCTACCCTCTTGGCAGAAGAAGAGCATGCCTCTCAGCCATTAGGCATCTCCAAGATGCCAAACAAAGGGACAGTTGAAAATATTGGTGACAAGGAACCTCTTTTAATCAGGGCATGTGGAGCCCACATTAGGACTTTTTATCTTTTCCTGATATGTGCACATTTCAATAAGGGCAATGGATGGCATTGGAAACCAGGCATCTGGCCCTGGCCAGGTAGCTCAGTTCGTTAGAGCATCACACCAACACGCCAAGGTTGTGGGTTCAATCCCTTGTCAAGGGTCATACAAGAATCAACCAATGAATGCAAAAATAAGCGGAACAACAAACCGATGTTTCTCTCCCTCCCTGTCTCTAAAATCAATCAATAAATTAAAAAAAATTTTTTTAAAGGAAATGCGTCTGGGCTGCATTGGATATATTGAACTCTGCTCTACTCAGTGTAGGATAGAGCAATGGCAGCTCAGGGCTCCTGAAAAGCACAAAAGAAGAGGCAACCGAGACTTCTTTTGGCTTAGATGCAGGCTTGGCACAGTGTCACTTTGGTTACAGTGAGAGTCTCAGGGACAGTCCAGGCTCAATATGGGAGGGTCTCTGAAAGGGTGTGAATACCAGAAGGTAGGGCTCATTGGGAGCCATCTGTGAAGACCAGCTACCATGGTAAAAAAAATCCCTCAGCTGTTTGAATAATTAAAAAACACGATAGGTCCAGAAGAGTTCTTGCACTTTGACAGGTTTGCCCATCATTTCAATAGCTGGAAATTTGTTTTAAATCCTCATTTGAGGATATGTTTATTGATTTGAGAGAGAGAAACATCGATTGGTTGCCACCCGTACATACCCCGAATGGGGATCAAACCCTCAACCTAGGTATATGCCTTGACCAGGAATCAAACCCACAACCTTTTTGGTGTACGGGATGACACTCCAACCACCTGAGCCACCCGGCCAGGGAAGTAGTTGGTAATTTTTTGTTTCTAAACACTTTCAAGAGGATTAGATCTGTTGACCCATCAATCATTTATATAAACCCCATTAATCAAAGGAACACCTATCTGAAAGAACGGGGGTTTTATATCGGTTTAGGCACCGATTAGTGCATTGGCCATTAGAATTTCAGAGCCAGTGGGAACTTCAGAAATCACTTTGTTTTGAGATGGTGGATCTCAGTCTGGTGTAATTTTGGTCCATGGCTGGTAGCATGAAATGTCTACTTAATGGAACTACAAAGGCTAGAACCAAGTCTTTATTTCCACTCAAATGTTTTCCCCAAAGCAGAAGATTGCTTCTGCTTTTAGTAAGAGTTAAATCTAGAGAATTAAAGGGACTGCTGTTAAAGGGGTGATGGATCCAAAAGCTTCTATAAGTTCCTTTTCCCCGATTTTAAAGTAAACATAATCGTTCCCAAATGCTATAAGATTATGTTTATGCATTCCCCTCAGCTGTTGCAGAGATATAATTAGCCACTAAAAAAGTCTGAAATGCTCGTTTTATCTTTTTGGATACGAAAGTGAAATGTACTTTGTTTGTATTTTGCCCTACCTAGAAGAGAAAGAGAATGCCTGTGTTTCAGACCAAAAGGGACAGTGATTTCAATCTCCTATCAGTTGCTTTCATTTCTGAATTCCAGATATGAAACTGGCAGCAGGTAACAAACTCAGGGCCACGTCTGCCTCCAGTGCCCAGCGTCCTTTTGTCGTGGTGGCCTCTGGGATCCAGGGCTTGTCCAGGTGGGAGCCAGCAGGAGGGGAGCAGAACCCAGGACTCAGCCCAGGAGCTTGAATCCCAACCCCTTTGACAAGTTTCTTCTCTTAACCTTCCTTTGATCGTGTGTTAAATGGGACACTTTCCAAGTTCTTTTCAGCATTAAATGAGATCGTGCACGTGAAGCACTCCATACCAACTGCTCAGTAAGGGAGGCTGTTTTATTTCCCCACAGCTGGGTATCACAGAGGATGTAAACTATTCCTACAGCTGGCCATGTGTAAGGTCCAGGTGACATGTTTGGTTCGTAAGAAGTGTCTATAATGCCCACCGTCCCATTTGCCAGATCCCTGGGTCCTTTGAGTTTCTAAGGTAAACTGAAATGTCATCATCATAGCCAAACTTCTAACCTTCCCTAGTCAGACTATGTCTAGTTATCTAAGGCTCCAGACAGCAGCAAGAAAAAGCTCTGAGGCTGGAGAGCCAATTAGGAAGGCGAAGAGACGAGGGCATAAGAAGGAAATAGGATCTACTAGATGGAAGACATTACATAGTCTTAATAGGAACCTATTTTTGCTTCTGAGACATGATGTCACTTATAGCGAAGACCTTGAACTATCAAAAGGGAGGAAAATATAATTTCTGTAGTTGAAAGCCCTCTACCAGCCCTTAATTCTATGTGTATAATTCATATGATCCTAAATATAAAAACCTTGATGTCATTGATGGCATCCTAAAGATTCAGGAAGCAGAAATTTTTTAAGTCTTTTCCTTTCTAGTTGCAGAAAACTGTGAGGTTTATTGAGAACTTCCATTTCATCTTTCAGTTGTAACTGCAGTGTATTCAGTTCTTAGAAATTGAGGTACCAGAAAGAAATGGGCAGATTAGACTCAAATACTGTGCCGTGGCTGGTGGCTCGGTTGGTTGGAGCATCATCCTGTGCACCAAAAGTGTGTAGGTCAGATTCCAGTCAGGGCACATGACTAGCTTGTGGGTTTGATCCCCAGCTGGAGGGCACATGGGAGGCGACCAACTGATATTTCTCTCTCACGTCGATATTTCCCTCTCTCACGTCGACATTTCTCTCTCTCTCTTCCTCTGCAAAATCAATGAAAACCTATCCCCAGGTAAGGATTCAACATATACATCGCTTATGGTTATTGAGGCAGAGTACAGAAGAATTTAGGTGGAGCTGGAACAGCTCTGCTGGGGGCTGGACAGGGAAGCAATAAAAGGTGATGCTTCAGAGTCTGATCCGGCCCTAAGAGCCCGGATTCTCCAGCCGGATACCCAGTAGGCTGCCCCGCCCCCCAATTCGTGGAACTTGTTCAGAGCACAGACACCACAAGGGAAATTCCATGAGGGAGAGGATATGGGACAAAGGGAAGGTATGGAACAGGTCTCTTAGAGGAGATTAGGAAAGAGTTGGAAGCCATCACCTGGGAAGCTTGGCATGAACGTCACTCCGGTGCCTGCCCAGGCATGACAATATGCAGAGCAGTCCTGCGCTGGCTTAGAGTGAGGAGTGCCTGGCTTTGTTCTCCTAAAGGAAGATTAAAACAGGCAAGGGACGGCATGAATTAATGAATGTGGAATTTATAAAGCAGTTTCCCCTTGGAGACAGAGAAGTGGAATCGTTGACTGCTCATCCCTCCGAACCCGTCTCATCTAAGCTGAGGAACAGTAATCGGATTCAGCCAGAGGCCGTCTGAGCGACAGGTGTCTCCTTCCGAAGGTATCGCCTGCTGGGGGTGGGGGTGGGGGTGGGGTGAGGGTGGGGGTGGGGAGGATGGTGGCGGTGGGCGCAGAACACAAGCACAGAGGACCTGAAACCCACAGATAAGAGGAAGTTAAAGTAAAGGCTGGAGCCCCGGGGGGTTTGCTGTAAACTGGGCAGCAGCAGAGCCTTAAGCTTCCAAAGCAAGTGGGAAGCAAGGAGCGCCCTCCCTCCACGTGCTCAGCCCCGGAGGTTCTGGCGGTGCAGGTGTGCGCTTACCAGCACGTCGACTCGATGAGCACCTGGCTGCTCCTGTCGCGGGCTCCAGCTCTTCCCCTCAACCCTGCGCCCCCCCAGCGGGACAGCAAGCCAAGACCCCCCGCAGGCCCCAGGTCTCAGGGACCTCCTCTCACAGCTCCTTGCCCGACCCATTCCCTCAGGCAGCTGCCCTCCCGACGGGAGGGAGGTGTGACCTGCGCAGGATTTTGAGGATGAGCATATTTCCCCAGTCTGGGGTGGGACAAAAACCACATGGTTCCAGAAGCTTCCATTTCTTTCCTTGACTGGCACTTTTAAAAGTGTGCCTTTTACCTGCTTTCCTTGTGTGATGGACTGTCTTTCTGGCTATTTGAGGTGGTTGTGTTTTTGCTGTTTCTACATTTCTGTGTTATTTCTTTGGCCGGTGGGGAAGGAAGTTCCGTGATCCTGTTCTATTGTGTTGTCTTGAACAGAGTCTAACACATTGAGCAGTCAGTTCGTTAAAGGGTGACTTAGCTCATGTCATTTTCGTGGCTGTTATTACGTTACTACAGCTCAGGAGGAGGGGGGAGAAGATTTAGTGTAAAAAGGAGTTATTTTTGAAAGCCGTCCCAGGTGAGGTGAGATTTCAACCACTGAAAGGAAGAAGGGGGAAGGCAAGTGGGGCAGCAAGGACAGCGGATGAGGACATGCCCGTTCCCTCCATTTCCACTCCGTAGGCAGTGCCCGCCACACCGAGGGCGGCGAGGATCCAGGGAGACAGTCCTCGTGAAAGGGTTTGGAGAACCTTAAAACCCTCCACAAGAGTGAGGGGAGGTTACAGTTAGAATCCACAAGGAGACGGGCCCTGTCTTGTCACTAGAAGAAGTCACAAAGAAGCTGGGCAAGCCTGTGCCGGGGGTACTAGGTAGGAGAACCAACTCTGAGCCCTGAGGCTTGCCCCTGTCTTGAGCCACTGTCGGTCACTGGGGCTCTGATAAGAGCGCCCACTCTGCCTGCATTTTCTGCCATTCTCTGAGGGAAGAGACAATGAGCTCAGAGAACAGACTCCTTTGCTCTCCTCCCTCATAGGAGGCCTCTCCCAGAGCATCAAGCCACCAGGCAGGACCAGCTACGTGGGTAGTGGGACCCAGTGCAAAACGAAAATGCAAAGCTTCTGCCTGGTTAAAAAAACTGTAAGAGTTTTCAAGATGGTGACAGCAGAGCATTAAAACAAGAGCAGGTGACTCAGTTACGAAGTCAGGCGTACCACCAGGACCACCAAGGAGGAAATGAGGAATGGGAAGGACCCTGGGGGTCCTCAGTGTCGCTCCTCGCCAGGGACTGCACGAGGAGCTCTTGTGGAGGAGGGGATAAGAGGGGCAAGCCCCGCAATGCTCCCGGAGCCCGCCCCACACGCCGGCCGAGGAAGGAGGCACTGTTAGCGCCACCATTTTACAGACCTATGAAATGACACACAGGGTTTAAGTGACTTGCCCAAGATCCCCCAACTAGTGGCGGCAGAGCCAGGTTCAGACACAGGCAGTCTGGCCTCAGAGTCTGGCCCCTCGGCCACTGTGATTCACCCTTTTCCAGGGGGTCCTGTGCAGCTGCTTAGAGAGGGGAGCAGTTGCGGGGGACCCGCTGCAGGAGTGTTCCTGGTTCGCCCGGCCTCAGCCTCTTCCCCTTTCTTGCCCTTAGAGAAACCACATGAAACCCACCTGGGGGGCGGGCGAAGTGGCCAGGAGCCGCAGCTGCCCGGACAGGCAGAGATGGCCGTGTGCTCGTCCAGGCAGCGGGTGTCTTCACCTGGGTTCCCTTAGCAAAGCCTGAGGTGAGGCTTTGGGTGCGGTTTATTTGAGAAGTGATCCCTGGAATGTGTCAGGGAGAAGAGAGAGTGGAAAGGGAAGGTAAGGAAGGGAAGAGAAGGGAAAGGAAAGGAGGGGAGGGCAGGAAGGGGGGGGGGAAAGGGATGGGAGGGGAGCGGAGGCAGTGCTGTGGCCTCCTCTGCAGGCTCAGCTCTGCAGGCTGTGCACTCACCCACCACCTCCCGTCCCCATGTTTGGGGGCTGCCCCTGAGACCATTAACTTCCCCAAATCGCTGGGCTGCCCCTGCAGCCGTGGGAAAGGCTCCCCTGGCGCTGGAGAGGCCCCAAGGCCCAAAGCAGAAAGACTCAGAACATGCGCCTGAGGTGGGATGTGCCCAAGCTGAGTGTGAGTCCCCAAGGAGGCTGAGGCCTTGACCACAATGGCAGCTCGAAACAGTGGGCCAAAAGCATATAGTGAGGGACACCGAAGCCACCTGTACAGAGGTCACCAGATTTCCCCAGGGACCAGCCTCCCTCAGGAGGGAATATAGGGGTGGCAAGGATATCTAGGGGCAAATGTCATTTGCATCGTCCTCCTCTCAAATGATTTGCTCCTCAGTGACTGCAGGTGCCCATTCTTTGAGCACCTACCCTCTTACCCACCCTCCTGCCATGGGACAAACACTGAGGCACAGGAGAGTGGGGCAGAGCCCTGGCGTCTGTCCATCTGTCAGTTGTTTCCTGAGGGGACTGGGAAGGGGTGAGGGAGGGGAGAGAAGACACAAGCTCCGTCCCCCTTACGGCAGCAGGCTGACAACCCCCTCATCACCGTCCCCCCCCCCCCCCGCCCACGGTGTAGCTGGGGCCTGTGCTGAAGAGCTTCCAGTGCGGGGTTAATCCCCAGAGTCTTCCTAGAGAAGCAGCCAAGAAGCCCAAGGGAGACTTCGGAGTGAACCTCCGCTGCTGGCAGGAGGACACGGAGGCTCCGCCACCCTGCTCCTCAGTGCCCCCTTCTGCACGTGGGGCCGAGACCTCTGACCGGCTGCTGGCCTGCTAGCCTGGGCTCTGCCGGGGTGCTTGGCTCAGGGGCCGGCCCAGAGCCTCTTGGCCAAACCCTTCCCTCCCTCAGGCCCTCTTCCCTTGGCCACATTTCCTCAAGTCCATTCTCTAGGCCCTAGTTGTTGTTCTGAGAAACTGGTTGACAGGTGGACGCACCCAGGACCCCTGAACTTGCGGAAGTTTATGACTGTTAAGAAACTGTGAGAGGCCTGGGAAGTAGAAATCTCTGAGAAAAGTCCCAGCTCAGCTTCTTTCTAGACAACTAGGTCAGACTTCCTCAGTTTCCACATCTACAGATGGCAGTCAGCCCTGCCACGTCCAGCTCACAGCGTTGGTGTGAAATCAAATGAAACAATGTCTGTGAGCGGAATTTTCAAACTGATGGAGTTTTAAGTAAATGGAACATAAAAACCATTGTTTGCTGCCCTTGTGCCTGGCATCGCATTAGTCCCTACCCTCTCTCCCTGGCACACACAGTGGACTTTGTTGTTGGGAACTTGTTAGCTTGGCAGCTCATTCTTGTCTGGAATCTAAGCTGGACGCTCAGCCAGGCCACTGGTGGGTTGCCTCGGGCTATGGTTCAGTGGAAAGGGCGCTCACTCAGTCTGGGGCCAGAGCCCACAGTCCTCTCTCCAGACCCACCAGCAGGGGCTCCGTGGCCTTTGGCAAACTCCCTGACTTCCTAGAGCCCTGTGTGATGTGCCTGACAAAAGGGGTTACAGTGCCTGCCTGCCTGCCACATGGGCGCTCCTGAGAGTCAAGCTTGATTATGTGGGTCCATGTAGTGCACACTGGGCCCTCAAGCAGTAAGTGATCGTAGGGATTATTACTGACAAAAACCTTTCTGACTTGATTCCGCTACACACGTCCACCCATCAGGCCTGGGGCGGACTTGGAGGCACAGACAAGACCCTGAAATGCTTTCTGGGTCTTCTGAGAAAGTCAGTGAATGAAGACAAAGACTCATTCTGTTAGGAGCCAGGGGTACAAGTAGGCATCCTCACTACGGTGGCGTTGGTCGCATGAAGAAGTGTGTATCAGAAAAAAGAGACCAGAGGGAAAGGGCTCTGGGAATGTGAGTCCCAGAAAAGGAAGGAGAAAATGGCAAGATGTCTTGGGAGGGACAGCAGGAACCAGGAGGAAGGAGCACAGCTGCACCTGAGTGCAGAGCCTGGAATGAGGCTGGTGGCGGGTGACACTGGCTCCCACTGCGGGCCCTGCTGGCAGAACCCGGGTTTTTCTCAAGTCAGAGGGGAACTCTCCCTACCCATGAACCATGGATGAGCCATGATGGACGTAGCACCTTCTGATTTGCTGCTGACCGGCTTATCAGCGTGACCCAGTCCTGGCTAATAGAATCGGAGAGAGAGGCTACTGGGAGCTTCTGGGAAGGATTTTCCTCCTCCTTGGTAGAAAATGAGAGCAATGTGAGAGTCTCTTTCCTCCTCCCATCAACACTCCCCAGTTGCTGGCCCCTCCCACCGGACAGTGAGCCCCTGTGCTGGATAATGTCTGGGTCCTCTTTCCAACCAGCTCCCCCAGCACTGGCCGCACCTTCCTGTTTTGACTGCCTGACCTGAGAGGGTGAGGCTTGGAGCAGCCGGTACCCGGAGTGCTGTGAAGTTAGCCACGCACGGGGACATCGTCAGGTTGCCGAATCATGGAATCCCCTCGGGCTTCTTGATGTGTGAGGGAAGGAGTGCTCTCCTGGTGTAAATCACTTCAACTTCATGTTCCATGGACAAGAAAACCAGGGCTGAAAAAACACCAGTAAGAGGTGCCTCTGAAGGGTTTCTACAGCACTTTTCTATATACTTATTTTGTCACAAAAAAACGAGAGGATAACTGATCCTTTGTTTAAAAAAAGAAAAGATTTATTTATTTATTATTATTATTATTATTATTATTTTTAGAGAGAAGGGAAGGGAGGAAAGAAGGGAGGGAGACAAACATTGATGTGTGAGAGAGAAACAACAATCTGTGGCCTCTTGTACATGCCCCGATCAGGAGGGACCCACAAACGAGGCCCAAGCCCTGACCGGGAATTGACCCGACGGCCTTTTGTTTTGAGGGGACTATGCCAACCCACTGAGCCACAGCAGTCAGGGCTGATCTGATCTTCTTTTTAAAATACAGGAGGAAGCTGAGGCCTGGGAGGGTACTGACGCCCAAGGTCACGCGCTAATCGGTGGCGGGTCTGACGTCCTCAGCCAGGTTTCCTGACTCCCCGCTCAGTACACATCCTACCCGACCTGGGAGAGTCTGAAATCCCGAAATCGAAGCTGAATCGAAGGAGCTGCAAATGCCCCAGATAGCTCCCTGGTCTCAGCTCCCAGGAGACTCACAGGGGGAAATAAGAGAATCTGATCACCAGCTATTGGTCAGCCATTAGGTTAGGGAACTGGGGACCAGACAGCGAGGGAGTGGGGAAGGTAGACAGATGTAAAGGTGGCAGGTTCCTCCACCACCTCCAGGAAGCTCCTAGACGGAGGAGGGAAAGATGAGAAAGTATAAAACAGGGACTGCAGTCTTTCCAAGTACAAGGCCAGCTGACTTCCTGAATGGCAGGCACTGTGGGTCCAGCAGTGGAGAGACAGGTCATGCGATGGATTGGCTAGAGAGGCACGTGTCAGGAGTAGGCTCTGTCTGAGAGGCTTCCAGAAGAGAGGAAGAAGGAGCCAAAGAACCTTACGGAGGACCAGGAAGGGACAAGGAGGGCTGTGGTCCTGTGGTCTCTCCAGAGACGGAGGTCCCTGCACAGGATCTCCAGTCATGGGGTGGAGACGAACATGGACTTGATTCTTTTGTCCTCCTTCCCTTCCTTTCTTCCTTCCACTTTTTCTTTCAATCAACGAATACATACTGAGAACTTACCATGGGCCAGGCACTGTGCCAAGTGCTGGGGAGAAAGCAGTCAATGAAAAGACAAGGTGCCCTGGACCTCGCATGCTAATCAAGAAATAGAAGATTGACCTTCTTATTCTCAGATGTCATATTTGCAAACTCACCTACTTGCCAGAACTTTCAGAGTCATGTGGGGACAGTACAAAGTTGTGAAAATTTTGAGTCACCTGATATGCACATTCCCAGATGAGATGGAACCTTCTTGCTCAGCTCTCATACTGTAAATCAACCTCCTTTTTGTGGCCTGTTTAGTGCCACTTTTTAAAATTTTTCTGAAGTGCTGTCTGTCCAGTAAACGCAAGAAGGCTGTGAAGTGCTTTACAGAGAAAAGACAAGTGTTAGATAGACTCCATTCAGCCATGAGTGCTGCTGGCTGTGAGTTTGATGTCAATGAGTCAACAAAATATATTAAATAAGTTGTCTTTAAACAGAAACAGACATAAAACCAGGTTAGGTGTTGACGGGCTGACAGAAACACTGTGGCCGGTGGCTCATAAGTATCTAAACTTGTGTTTCTCCAGCGGCCCAGTATTTGCTAAGTTATTGTTCACGGCAACTTTCTAGAACATAACTATCTTCATTAATGAGATAGGACTATACTTGTATTTATAATAAGCACCGTGAAGATCAAACAGGGAGATGGATTAGCCTGTGATGGGAGTGGGGTTCTCAAGTGAGACCACGGTAAGACGTGACACTTGAGCTAAGATTTGCATGGCAGGAAATGCAGCCAACTCACCCCCCCCACACCTCCACCCCCCCACCCCCGGCCCCTGCCAAGACCCGTGCAGAGCCAGGGCCGGCAGGGGCACAGCCTGGGTGGGAAAGCTGTGGGCTCGGCCAGGAGCCCGTGTGGCTGGAAGGTGGCGCTCGCTCCCCTTGCGTTTCCACAGTGTCTGGGCCTGCTGCAAGTGTTCCCCTTCAGGTCTGTAATGGTCAAATCGTCAGCCCCTTGACCTCAATTGTATTTATTTTATAACTCCCTGCCTGGTACAGAGGCGGTATTTTAAAAATTGTTGATGGATGAACAAGAAGTTCAGAGGTTGCCGCTGGAACATTCAGGTGCCCGGGAGGATTTGTGGGTATATAATAACTGGGGGGCAGGGGAATCTGTTTTAGTGGCTCAGACGCAGGGGGCAAGTGGGCTGAGTGGGGACAGTGGGTGGTGAGGAAGGGCATAATGCCTCCGTTTCATTCCAGCGGCTTATTCAAGAGGGAAGGTGAGAAGCAGGGTGGTGACTAGGGCCAAAGCGGGGATTAAGATTCCCAGAATCAAATATGTTTATATGCTGAGGAAACAGGTAAGGGGAGAGGGACAGGTGAGAGTTTGGAGAACCAAGGCACGAGACGAGGGAGGGGGATGAGCCTGGAGCACAGGTGGAAGATCAAGGAACAAGGACGATCAGCAGGCCCTCCAGTTTAGATGACAGAGATGGGGCAGGGAACGGAGCATCCCTGCCAAAGTTACCGCATTCAGTTGCCACACAGGCGAGTGAGGTCGCACAAAAGAAAACAAACCCCCCTCCCCCCCCACACACCCTGCATCTTTTCCCTAAGTTAGTTCCCAGAACATCCCTTTTTTCTCAATCACCCTTTCACCTCCCAGCAAGTGCAAGGCCGCTGCTGAACTTCGGTGTCTGTATCAGGTCACCGGCCTCCAGCTGCATCCAGATCCCCAGGTGATGTGGCCAGAGTTCATGGTAATCCTGCGTTGTTCCCCTGTTGTCTTACCCAACCGAGGAGATCCAGTTACCCAACCAAGGAGATCCAGTTACCCCAGGATAGTGTGTACTATTTTGTCTGGGCCATGTGATGCTGTCAAGGGAGGAGCCTGGATGTAAATTATTAAGGAAACCTCAGGTTCTCAACAACTCCCTAGTGATTCAGAGATGCCAAGAAACCTGAGAGGAGTCGGCGCTTAGGGTGCAGGAGCTGGGATTGAGCCTGCCAGTGATTGGAACCTGAAGTCTGAGAGCTCACTAAGACCCTGTGTTAAAGGCCCTCTGCACCCAAACAGCTATAGGGGAGAGAAGATTAGCCCACTGATAGAAACCCAACCCAGAAACTCCTTCTTCGGGGGCCCCTGGCATGTGTGAAGATGATGAGGTGACGTCGGTGCCTGTTCCTCTGGAGGAGTTCCGGTGAGGCATGGCCTCCCCTAAAGAGAGGCTTGACCTCTAATGGAAGGAAAGATTCCTGTGCGTGGGGAGCTCCTGGACAAGCAGAGGACATGCACACACACTGGGACTGTAACTGAGAGCAACCAGGACCAGACATAGGCAAGGGATAAGCACTATGCAGGAGGCCAGACCACTGTAGGGGAGGCCCAGAGAGGAGGACAAGCAAGAAGTCGTCCCCTTCCCGAAGGCCTCCCCCATCTAGGGCAGAGCTGTGCCAAGAAGGCTCCAAGCTAGTCAGATGCCCGCTGGTTCTGGCTGCGGAGCATCCGGACGCTGTGCTTTCTTACAGACACAAAGCTACAAGGATCTTATTTGCCTGTTGCACTAAGTCGCAGACGACTTTCTGGCAAACAGGAAGGGAAGGCAGGGAGGAGTCCAGTGTTCATCCCTTTCAAGCTTCCTTTGGCTTTGATGATCAGGAGAGATAGCCCCTGGGTTTGCTCAGGGCTCTAACTTCCCTGCCATTGAACACATTATCATACTCACTGTGTGTCTTGGGCTCTCAAAGATTGCTGAGCCTGTGTTGTGTGTGTGTTCATGCCCCTACCCAGCTGTCCAAGGGCACATGTGCATGTCTACCTGTGTTGTGATCTCTGTGTGGTAATTCCTGTGTTTGCCTAAGTTGTCCCTGTGCACACGAGTGTATGCAGGTGTGTGTGCTGGGGGTCCTCTTCTACAAACATACTGAGCGTTCGTCCACCAGGTTTTAATGTTCGCCAACATGATGATATCAACATGGTGACTTCAACATGGGAGGCTGAACTGGGTCTCACCACTTCCCTGGCTTTATCCAGAACTCACGCACATGCCCTAACGTCCCAAAAGCCCCTTCTTCCTTCTCAGCCTGCCATGAGCCCTTGAAGAACTCTTGTCTTCTACACTTAAGACTTTCCAAGAAAGGCTGAGGGTGTGTGACCTTTGTTGCTTCTATTGAACCTCAGTTCATTTGTTCACTTAATCCTCAATCATTGAACTTCTGCCAGGCCGGCCCTGTGTTAAGAGTCAGAGATGCAGAGATGAGATAATCCTTGTCTTCTTGAAATGCACACTCTAGTCAGGGAGAAAGGCCTGGACAAAACTACTCCTGTTCAAAGGCAGCTCTGATGAGCAGAGAGGGGTACAGAGAAAGAATGCCCCTGAGGGATCCGGGAGGTTTCATTGAGGTCGCATTTGGCTAGTACTTGAGTTGAGTTTTGACACCAGAACGTGCGGAACAGCGTTCCAAACAGAGCAACATTGCAATTGGAGATCTAGGGATGAGAAAGCCCATGGTGTGTCTACTTTCATACCCTTGCTTGGGGCTGGTGTGTTGCTTGACTCCAGGGGACTGTCTGTCACATGGAATGCAACATGCTCCCTAAAGTCGTGTGGAGCTGTGTGGTCCTGTCTCTCTTCATCTGTATTCATATCAGTCTGTGCCCCAGTCTTTCTTATGTTCCATTAAGCCCATTCCGAGTAGGACCAAATGAGCTAACATGGGGCTCAGAAAACGTGGGGCAGGAGGAGGCAGCTGGACGTGCCGTGACTTCAGACTTCTGCCTCCTGAGCTGTGAGGGAATACATTTCTGTTGTTTGAAGCCACTGAGTTTGTGGGCTTGGTTTTCAGTCCTGGGAAACAGATCCAATGCAAACTTATTTTCTACAAAGGTGCAAAGACAATTCAGTGGAGCTAAAATAGTCTTTTCAACAACTGGTGCTGGAACAATTGGATATACATATGGAAATAAATAATCTTGGGTTGCTACCCTTTAGCATATATAAAAATTAACTCAAACTGGATCATAAACCTAAATGTAAAACCAAACCTATAAAGCGTCTGGAAGAACTCAGAAGAGAAAACCTTTTGACCTTCTGTTAAAGATCTCTTAGGACACCAAAACATACTTCATAAAATTTTTTTAAAAATGATAAGACTTTTTAAAAATCAAAATCTTGTGCTCTTTATAAGATGCTGTTAAGAGAATGAAGAGATAAGTCACAGGATGCACTGCATGCATCTAATAAAAGACCCATGTTTAGATTTTGTTTTTAAAACTCTCAAAACTCAATAATAAAGAAATGAACAACCCAATTTTAAAAACAGACAAAGATGCAAATAGACACTCCCCTGAAGAAGATATACAGATGGCCAACAAGCACATGAAAAGATGCTCACAATCATTTGTTAGGGAAATGCACATTAAAACCACAGATGCTGCTGTGCACCTATCAGAATGTTTAAAATTAAAGAACTTCAGTAGCAAATGATGAAGAATGCAGAGTGACTTAAATGTTCATGCACTGCTGGTGGGAACATCAGGCAGCACAACCACTTTGGAAGACAGTGAAGTAGTTTCTTAAATAAACATGCAACTATCTTATGGTCCAGCTAGTCCACTCCTCGGTGTTTACCCAAAAGAAATGAAAGCATATATCTACACAAAGACTTGGACACAAATGCCCATCAGCAGTTGAATGAATCAAACAAGTTACTGTATTTATATAATAGATAATAGTCAACTGCAAAAAGGAATAAAGTAGCTGTATGTGCAACAGCGAATGAATATTATGCTGAGTGAAACAATCTGGAACAAGAAAAAGTACATAATGTATGTTCCATTTATAGAAAATGTTATAAAATGGAATGAATCTCTAGTGATGAAAAGTAGATCGATGGCTGCCTGGGGTAGGGTGGGCTCTGGGGGTGCAGAGGGAAGGGAGAGAACGTGGAGAGGATGGATATGTTCACTGTCCCCTGGTGATGATTTCATGGGTGTATACCTGTCAAAGCTTATCAAAGTGCATACTCTACATATGTACACTTTATTGTATGTCAGTTAAACCTCAGCAAGGCTATAAAACAAAAAAGAAGAAAAACTGACATCCCCAGCATCCTCAGCATCCGTGCGGTAGCTGACGGCTAACGACAGAGAGTGGAGGGAGGGGGCGGGGCACAGCGGGGTCCCACAGCCCTTACTCCCAGGCAGCCACGCCAGCCCCCCCAACCCCACACTCACACTTCACACACACACACACACACACACACACACACACACACACACACACACACACGCACCGCCCCCGCCGATGGCTGGATGTGATGACAGTGGTCCGTTCCTCAGCCTCTCCTTTCAGGAGGCCACCCTTGCTTGCCTGCCGGCTGCCCGGGGGGAGGAGGGAGTTAGGGGAAATGAGGTCATTAGAATCCTTGGAGCAAGATCCCAAGAGTCAGTACACATGTCAGAAATCATTTGGTCCAGCAGATGCTCTGAGCCCTTGGAGAAATCACTTTCTTTGCTTCATTAGTCTTTGCTGCCATTTGCACATGGAGCTTTCCACAGAACTGGGGGATTCTGCCCCCATTGCCACCCTGAAGTCATGCATTCATTACTGGAAAGAGGGAAGAGTCCAGGGCCTGGGTTTCACTGCGGTAAGACCCCAATAAACTGGGGATACACTTCCCAGATTTTCAAGGGAGTGATTTTTTTCTTTTTAATAAAATTGCTTATTACATGAAATTATATTTTATAGTTTCATAAAGCTTTTTTATGAAGAAATTTTTTAAAAATTCCTGTGAGGGTTTACTCAACTGGAAGATGGAGAGGATTTACAACCATAGTCCCAGAAACCCCTGCTGAAGGACTTTGAGGTAGCTTAGTCTGTAAAGAAATTCAGAAATCCCTCCTGCACTTGACCTATCTGGTTTGTGCTAAACCGGAGTTCAGCTCACGTTTTTGCTAGGCGCAAGACACAGAAATCCAGCCTCCTGTGTATAAATGATCGCAAGTTCAAAATGATTAGAGTCTACGTAATCCGGAGGCATTGAAGTTCTGATGGGACGCAGATGCATAGGTCAGCAGCCTTGAGGAGTCCCCCCACAGTGTGGGTTAGATTCCCAAAGTCCTGGAATAGACTCCCCTCCCCGCACTCGCCCCATGGCCTCCTGTAGCCCTGCCCCCTTTCTCTGAAAAGTAGGTCTACTAACCCACCCCCTGGCTGCCCCGCTCAACATGAAACGGTAATAAGAGCTGACACGAGGGCACTTAGATGGCTAAGTGGTGATGTGAACATTTATATATTCTATTGAATATGTTGCCCAGCAAATCCTTACACCAACCCCATGAGATGGGTAGTACAGTTATTACTATTTTACAAAAAGAGATGAGGTGAGGTGAGGGTACAGAGTTTTTAGTTTTCTGGGGGTGGGGGTTAGATACTTAAATTTTTACCTGTGATAAATTACACATAACATAAAAATTACCATCTTAGCCATTTTAAGTGTTCAGCTCAATAATGTGAAGTACATTCACATCGATGTTCATCCGAACTCCAAAAACCTTTTCATCTTGCAAAACCGAAATTCTGTGCCCATTAAACATCGACTCCCCATTTCCCTCTCTGCCCAGCCTCCGGCAGCCCCCATTCCGCTTTCTGTCACCCTGACTTTGACACGTCCTGTGAGCGGACTCCTGTAGCATCTGTCCGTTCATGGCTGGCCTATTTCACCCAGCACAGTGTCGTCAAGGTTCATCCATGTGTAACATGCGTCCCAATTTCTTAGAGTTTCAGTTTTGCAAGATGAAAAGAATTCTGGACATGAGCAGTTGTGATTTGTACAACAATAGGAATTTATTGTGCTTCATGCCACCAAACTGCACACATAAAAATGGTTAAAATGGTAAACTTCTCCTTTTGTGGATCTTACCACAATTGAAACAACCACCACAGGAACAGGGGAGATTTGCCCAAGGGCAAATGCACAGGAAGCGACAGATCCCAGCCCGCGTGGGCAGGCTCCTATGTGCAGGCTCCTCAGCAGCTGTGCTGCTCTGCCACTCAGATCGGAAGTCGTATGGGGAAAGCCTGAAGCCCCGAGTCCCCGTGTGTGTGCATGGCCGTGGATTCAGCAGCAAAGGGCAATTCCTGTGCCTTTCAATGGGAGACAGTGTCAGATCCAACAGGATGCTGGGGCGCTTGGGTCAGACAGAAGACAAAAGCACGTGTGTGTGTGTGTGAGAGAGAGAGAGAGAGAGAGAGAGAGAGAGACAAGTGAGGACCGGGGGCCGCTGAGCCTGGGATGAGCTCAGGAGAACGGGTGACAGAGGCCGTGTGAGAGTGGATATGCCGAGGAGCCCATTTAATGAGAAGCCCAGTGGGG
Organism: Pteronotus mesoamericanus; assembly: GCF_021234165.1. Classification (NCBI taxonomy): domain Eukaryota; kingdom Metazoa; phylum Chordata; class Mammalia; order Chiroptera; family Mormoopidae; genus Pteronotus; species Pteronotus mesoamericanus. The sequence continues at coordinate 399,645 of NW_026555326.1, forward strand.
CCACCAGGATGAAGGGCGCCTGCCTCTCTGACTTCTGTGAAGGCTCCCAGAGGAGCCGAGGAGGAGGGGGAGACAACTGCCCCTCCCTGAGTGCCTTCTGACCCTCTTCGGGGGTCAGGGAATAGGGGGAGAGTGAAGTAGGGACAGAAGAGAGGGAGGGACAAGAAGCCGGGTGGGTACATGGTCCACTCACCATGACCCTTCCCTCCTCATCCCCTTTCGTGTGTCTTAGACATGACTGTGCCCTGATGGGGGGATGGGTAATTTTCTTTCAACCCCCTTGGAGATAAGGAGTAAGTTACCACTAAAATATGTCTTCTTTATAAACAATTCTGGGTGGTTTTCAGGAATCCAGATAACAAAGAAATCTAGATTAGAAAGTTAAAATCAGGATGATGAGCGAAAATACATAACTGAATGTAAGGTCAGCAGGAACATACAACCTTTCTCCCTCTCTTTCTGATTGGCCCCTGGCCCAGCCTATCTCTTGCTGGGGTGTGTGTGCTCTCACCCTATTTCAGGAGCAGTGGGAAAGCCAGGAGAACCCGCAGAGAATATGCTGGAGCCTTGCTGGTTATCCATGCAGGGGTGAGGTGGGTGGGAGTGAGGGCGGGGCTCTGAGACCGCGGCAGAGGGAAACGTGAGTGGGGAAACCTGAGTCGGGAACCCATGAGGAGGGTACACCCAGGGCCAGAACCCTCAGCCTCAGGCGAGGTCACCACGTCCCCAGCCTCTCAGGGCTTCGTCCTAACAAGCAGGGGCTTCAGCTTAGGCTGTGCCTCTTCCTTTGGGACAGGACTGCTCTGACGTGTTGGCTCAGCAACTGGATTACCTCCTGAGAATCCCTGGAAGGAGCTGAGGAAAAGCTCGGTTCTGCCTCTGTCCCCCCGACAGGCGTGTGGGCCCTGCCTGGCCCCCGTGGGAGAGGAGGCCCGCCTGGGCAGCCAGGCCTGGGGGTTTTAGTGCCCTGGGGGCCCCACAGCAGTTAAAACTTCCCCGCAGGGGAGTGGGGCGGGGCAGGAAATGCACATCCTGGGAGTCAGCGCAGTGGCCACAGCAGGCTATCCCAAGCAGTGGAAGAGCTGGTTCCAGCACAAAGCTCTGTTACAGCTTGGAGCAACCTCCTACTCCCCACGTAGACAAAAAGAGATGCTGGAAGAGTCAACATAAACACTACGCCCTACTTCCCCCTCCCTGGTACCTGGAGCCCTCAATTGCTGGCGCCTCCCTGGAAATTTTCATGGCTCTCTCCCATTCATACACACGTATTTATCACCCTGCCCTCCCACCCCCTCTCCTCCCTCCTGTGCCAACAGCCTTGTTTAGATCCTGCAGGAGATGCTGATTTTGCACTCCCTGGTGCTGTGTTGACTGTGTGCATGTATAACCTTATCTTAGGCCGTACTTCCTGGTGCAAGCTGAGGTCCAGATTCCTGACAATTCTCAGCTTATAAATCCTCGAGGGCACAGGCCCTGAGCCAGATGGCCTTACAAGTTCTGCCAGGCAGCCAGTTTAAGAAAGGGCTCTGGACACACTAAGGTTTTTGACCACCTTCTAATGCTCCAGTGCTTAACAAAAGAATAACTAGCTGATGTTTATGGTACTTGTACTTGGCCCCCAGGGAACTTACATGCATCATTTAATATACCCTTCACCAGGACTAGAAGTTAGGTGAGGTTTTTAAGTCCCTACTAAACATTAAGACAACTAAATCTCAGTAAGCAGGAGGCCAGTTCTCAAACTGGACTTTGTCCCCAAAGCCGTGCTTATACCCAATACCAATGCTTCTCAACTTCTGGGAGCATCAGCGACTCCTGAGGTGGGGGGGGGGGGGAAGGGGTCCACCTCAGAGTTCCTGACTCAGTAGACCTGGGATAGAGCCTGAATTTGCATTTCTCAAAAGCTCACAGGTGGCGCAGGTGGTCCCAGGAGTCCCCATTCAGTTGTGCTGCCCTGAACTGTACCTATGGCCCCCAAACTCCTGCCGAGACCACCTGAGTCATTCAAACCCTCTGGCGTTTTCACCTCGTGGTCTTTATCTAAGCAATCCGGCCACTGTGGGTGGCACACATCCCCACACCTGCAGCCAGAGAGCCACTTGGTTCTCTCCCAAAATCGGGGCTGCAGAGGGGACAGATACCAACTAACATCCCCATCTGTGCTCAAGATGTGTGTTTTTGGTTTCTGGTCAAGATAGTGGAGTAGGTAAATGCTGTAACTTTTCTCCTCCCATGACCATGTCTAAATTACAACTAAACTACAGAACAGCCATCACGGAGAACTGCCTGAACTATAGCTGAACAGAAGTCCTATAAGTAAGGACATACAGAAGAAGCCACATCAAGACTAGTAGCCGGGGCAAAGATGAGAAATGAACTGGTCCCATATCCACATGTGGCGGTTAAAAATCAGGAGGGATATTTTGGCTTCAGAGGAGCCGGGGGTCCCAGCCCCACATTAGTACCCCCATCCCAGGGTTTCTGTGCTGGGAAGAGAAGTCCCCATAACTTCTGGCTATGAAAACCAGCAGAGATTGTAGCTGTGTGAGACAGAGGGCTTCTGGAGTCCGAGACGGTCCTCCCAAAGGGCCCGCACGTGGACTCACTCACTCTGAACTACAGCACCGGGGGAGCAGCCCAAAGGGTGCCGAGACATCCAGGGAGGACCTGAATTGTCTAGCTTCAGGTCAAGGGCTGGAGGGACAGGATTTTCCCGGACAGAACTGCTGCCCATTGTTCCTTTGTTCCAAAGAAACCATCGTTTCTTTACTGAGCCCTTCCCTTACAGGCACAGGTGGGCACCATATCTGAGTCTCCAGCCACCTGGCTAATGCTATTCACCCTGCCCTGGTGATTCCCTGAGACCCTGCCCCAACCAGCTTTCAGGCCAACCCAAGCCACTTCTACTGGCTTTTCCATATAAACTGCCTGTGTTGGCTCATGCTGTGGACTTTCCTAAAATCTCTCAAAGGCTCGCAAACCCCAAACAAGAAACATCTGGCCTCAGTGTGCTCCATACCTCTTGCTAAGCAGCCCCAAGCCTGACACTAGCAGCAGCCAGCCTCAGTTCACTATTTAGCTTCTTCCAGGCATCTCTAAGCTCAGCACAAGTGGCAACCATTTTGTAGCTCATACAAGGTGGCCTCGGGCAGGGCACAGGCAGTGGCTGACCTTGGCCTATACCTCCTAAGAGGCTGCAGAACCAACACACCAAGTGACCAGCATCGGGCTACACAAGAGCACCACCTAACCACCTCCACAAAAGACACACTCAAAGGGAAGACTCATCTGGTACCAGACTCACACTAAAGCGACTCTACTCTGTAGGATCAGCCTCTACACAACACCACCATTATTGTAGTCATAGTCAGTCCTCACAACCAATCAACCTGACCCCCAGTGGGTCAGGGGGACTGGAGGTCAACCTGACCCCCAGTGGGAGGGGGTCAATCCCTCCCACTGACATGACAACAGCAATCAGTGCTCAATTACAAGTGGGCACACAAAATCCACACAAGGGACACACCTGGAGCATCTGTCTCAGGTGACCAGGGAAACTGCACCACTGGGTCCATGGATGTCTACTATATAAGTCCACCTTACCATGATAGGAGACATAGCAGCTCTACCTAATAAATAGAAACAAACACAGGGAGGCTGTGAAGATGAGGAGACAAAGAATCATGTCTCAAGTGAAAGAACAGACCAGAAGTCCAGAAAAAGAACTAAGCAAAATGGAGACAAGCAATCTACCAGATGCAGAGTTCAAAATACTGGTTATATAGATGCTTGCTGATCTCAGCACTTCAACAAAGAGATAAGAAACATACACATGGAGATAGAAAACATAAAAAAGAATCAGTCAGAAATGAAGAATTCAGTAACTGAAATAAAGAATACACTAGAGGAACCCAATAGTAGATTAGATGAGGCAAAGGATTAACTCAGTGACTTGGAAGATAAGGTAGCATAAAACACCCAATCAGGACAGCAAATAACCTCACTCTTTTTTTTAATGAGGATAGTTTAAGGGCTTTTGGGAAAATGTTAAGCATACCAAAATTCACATCATAGGGCGTACCAGAGGAGAAGAGAGAAAACAAGGAACTGAAAATCAATTTAAAAAAAAATAATGATGGAGACAACTTCCCTAATCAGGAAAAGGAAATAGACATACCAGCCCAGGAAGCACAGAAAGTCCCAAACACAATGAATTCAGAGACCCATACCAAGACACATCCTAATTAACATGGCAAAGGTTAAAGACAAAGAGAAAATCTTAAAAGTTGCAAGAGAAAACTTGCAACTTTTCTCGGTTGGTTACCTACGAGCAAACTCCCATAAGACTGTCAGCTGATTTCTCAAAAGAAACTGCAAGCCAGAATGGATTGGCATGAAATATTCTAAGTGATAAAAAGCAAGGACCAACAACCAAGATTACTCTCCCCAGCAAAGCTATCATTTAGAATTGAAGGCCAGATAAAGAGCTTCCCAAGCAAGAAAAAGCTAAAGGGGTTCATCACCAACAAACAGTAATGCAAAAAATGTTAAAGGGTCTTCCTGGAAAAGAAGAAGAAGAAAAAAGAAGGAGTGGGGGAGGAGAAAGAAGGAGGAGAAGAAGAAGAAGAAGAAATATGAATAATAAAGTGGAAATAAGTACATATCTATCAACAATTACTTTAAATGTAAATGGACTAAATTCTCCAATAAAAGTAAAAAAACACAGGACGGCTGAGTGGATAAGACCCTTGCATATGCTGTCTACAAGAGACTCAATTCAGATTGAAGGACACACACAGGCTGAAAGTAAAGGGATGGGAAAAGATATTTCATGAAAATAGAAACAAAGATAAAAAAGCTGGAGTAGCAATACTTATATTAGACAAAGTAAACTTTAAAACAAAGGCTATAGCAAGAGACTAAAAAGGACCCAGCAATTTTACTTCTGGATATTTATCCGAAGAAACCCAAAATGCTAATTCAAAAAGACATATGTGTTTCTATGTTCATTGCAGAATTAGGTACAACATACAAGATATGGAAGCAGCCTAAATATCCATCAATAGATGACTGGATAAAGAAGTGGTGCATATATGCAATAGAATATGACTCAGACATAAAAAGAAAAAAAAGAAACCTTGGTACCTGCAGCACCATGGGCGGGCCTAGAGGGTATGGTACTCCGTGAGAGGGGTCAGACTGAGAAAGACAAATGCCATCTGATTTCACATACATATGGAATCTAAAAAACAACAAGTGAACAAACGAAATGGAAAAAACTCATAGAGAACATTTTGATGGAAGCCAGATGGGAAGGGATTCAGGGGATAGGTGAAAAAGGGGAAGGAATTAAGAAGGACAAAATAGTTGCAAAGTAGCCATGGGGATGTAAAGTGCAGCATAGGGAATATAGTCCATAATATAATAACTATGTGCGGTGTCAGGTGGGTTACTAGATTTATAGGGGTGATCACTTTGTAAGTTATATGAATGTCTAATACTATGTTGTACACCTGAAACTAACATAATATTGTATGTCTACCGTAACCGAAAAACAAAAAAATTATTAAAAAGAAAAGATAGACGTTTTCATCACCAACAAAACACAACAGCGCAAGACTGTTCTATTAGTAATGGAGCTGACCTCGTCCTCATACGGAAGCAGGCAGGGGTTGGGGTCAGGGGTAACTGGGAGATCAAGATCCCCAGCTATTGACTCTTGGACGCCCTGTTTCCACCATTCGCAGCACTTGCTACTGTTGTCATCGACACGGATTTCAGGACTGTTTGGTTAGTGGCCTGTCCTCCAGCTACGATGACAGGGCCATTAGAACAGGCCTCCTGCCTGCCTCATTCCCCGCTGTTTGCCCTGCACCCAGGACGGCAGCTGGCACACAGGGTGTGAGTAACATACATGAGTTGAATGAACAAATAAACAAATAGATGGTAGATAAACAAATGAATAAGTTAATAAACAAATGAAGAAAGAGTCATGGACAGGCCTCGGGGTAATTTGTTGGGAAGCTGGAATATTAACTTGTTTGAATAGAGAACCCAGCAGAAAGACTATTCAGGGGCCCTCAGCTTCCCCTCCACCCTCCTCGAAAGAGCACCCTTTTGCCCACACAGTGATCTGCACCGAGATGTACCCATGTGCTAGGGCCGCTGTCACAAACTGCCACGCACTGGGCGGCTTAAACAAAAGAAATTTACTGTCCCATAGTTCTGGGGGCCAGAAGTCGAGATCCAGGTGTCAGCAAGGCTGGTTTCTGTGAGGGAGAATCCGTCCACGCCTCTCTCCTGGCTTCAAGTGGGTGACCGGCAATCTTGTAGAAGCAAAACCCTGACCTCTGCCTTCATCTTCACCATGTGTCCTCCTTGTATGTGTGTGTCTCTGTGTCCAAGTTTCCCCTTTTTATAAGGACACCAATCGTACTGGATTAGGACCCACCAAAATGACCCCACCTTAACTAATTTCATCAGCAAGGACACCCTATCTCCAAATAAGGTCGCACTCTGAAGTCCTGGGGCTTAGGACTCCAATGCGTCTTTCCATTCAACCTGTCACAGACGTAGAGTTAGCAACTGTGTTTCCAGGCACAACTTCCAAAAGTAGGTCTTCTTTGTTCATTTCAAGAGGGAATCTGTTGACATGACTTTTAAAGTCTATGAGGAGACTATGTCCAGAGCAGTGTGAAGCCTCTGAGTAGGCAGTCCAAGGCGGCGGTGGACTGAAGACCAGCCATGGATTCCCGTGCAGCTGTGCGACTCCCTGGGCTCCAGCGGTGACAGCCAAGGGCGGAGAGGCCCATGGGAGCCCCACCCCAGGTGCTACGGGTCCCAGGCGGACCTCTCCTCCCAGGAGCCTCAGCGAACCTGGCTGCCATAAAAGCGGTCAGAGGAAAATGTGGTTTATGCTCACATTGCCAACTTCCCTTTCTGGAGCTTTCTGTTGTGGATGCAAATTACAACACAGCTGCCTCTTGTGTGTGGCACAGTCCAACACCCCCATCCTCACCGCAATGGCTCGCTTCGCTTCTTCCCAGGGCTCACCATCGCACTGTGCTTGCGATTTCTCCTGGGGGAGGCGGGGCCCCTCTAACCCGCTTCCGTGTGTTAATTGTTGTCATTCAGTCGGGCTCTATAAACTCAGCTTCAACACTTTTACCAACAGCCCCTAATGAAGCAGCTGCCAATAATTACATAAAACCATGAATTTATTGGAGAGCTACTTTTAATCCCAGGCGCCATTTGTAATTTAGTGATTGTAGGCAGAATTTACCCGGTTTTGGACTCATCAGAGGGGGAGCTTGGCAAAGTCAGGAAGACAGAGAGCCCTTCCCCACATGGCTGTGTAGCTGGTGTCTCTGCCTCTCTGTCACCTCCTCTTCCGTGCACACTCCCTCGCTCTGCCCTCTGGGCCACCTCATCCACACCTACACCTGTGGCTTCCACTGTCATTCCCCTGCTGATAACCTCAGATCTCTGTATCTCCTTCCGAGAATGGAGCATTGTCTAGCCACCCACAGAGGAATCCAGTGGGAGGGCCCCTGGCTTCAAAGGCTCGCCCTGGGGCCCACCTGACCTCCTCCCCAGGCTGCTGCTCCTTCCTCCTCATCCCCATGGGCGGCGCCATCATTCTCTGGGTTGCATAGCAGGAAACCTGGGTGTCTGCCTCCACTTCTCCCTCCTGTTTATTGCCTAATTCTGTCACCTCTTCCAGGTGGGCCTGCCTTCTAAAGGTGACTGGAGGGTGCCTCTCCCCTCACGGCCCATTACGCCTTGGTTTAGGGCTTTTACAGTAACTTCTTATCTGTTTGCCCTGCCTCCAGGTGTCACATCTAGCTCCCTCCCTGACTGTTTGTGGTCTTTGGAAATGTGTGTCTGGTTACGGCTCCTTCCTCCATGGAGACCCCTCACGGCCCCCTGTCACAGTCAGGATGAAGCACAAGCTCCTCAGTGAAGATTCAGGGACTTTCAAGGACTGGTTCAGCTCTTGCTCTTGTCGCATCTTCACACACATGCAGGGCTGCCCTGCTCTCTCTGCCTGTAACACTGTCCCCGACGCGGCCCTCGTCTCCCTGGCTAACTCCTGCTTAACCTTCAAAACCCAGCTCGAAGGTCACTCCTGGGAAGTCTTCCCTGATCCCCAAGGCGGGAGGTGGGTGGTACCCTTGCACACTCGCTGAGCACATGTACTTAACTTCTTCAAAGCGCTTAACACAGTATATGACCATGATTGAGTTTTTTCTTTTCTCAGCCCAACTGGACTCTAAGTCTTAGAGGACAGGACTGTTTTAGGCATCATGAGATCCCTAGCACCTAGGGCACAGTCTGGTATGTCATAAATAGGTGGCTTTGGTAGGTCGGTTGGTCAGGCTGTGTTGTATAGAAGCAGCACTTGGTCCTGAGTGAGGTCAGAAGAGGTATTTGCATGCCAACCTCATCACTAAGATGTACCATGTGGTCACACTGGTATGAGCTTTGAGGCCAGCAGGACTTGTTCAAATGGTGGCTTTACCATTCATGAGCTCTGTGACCCTGGACAAGTGTCTTAACTCCTCTGAGTTACAGTTGCCTGGTATGTAAAATGAGAAAAAATGGGTAGGTGGGTAGGGATGGGGTTTGGAATGTATGTTAATGGTGCTCCAGCAGCTTTAGCTAAAATTCTGTGCTGAGTATGCTCCAGACTTTTTGAAAAAACAAAATCACCAGCACCATCACGCCCCACACGCGCACACACAGAAAGGTCCAGGACTTCACTGTTCTGGGATGCACCACCTTGTACTGAATCCTGCCTGTTCCAGGGTTCCAGGAGTTCAACTCACTCTCCAGGTAACCAGTTATATGATAAAGAGCCATTAAATACCTTGTGGTGATTTAAATCCAGTCTCAATTTTGTGCCACCTGGATTCTCAATGGACTAATGCTTGGTGCTTTATCAGCCAAATGATGACACAATTGGCCTATTTCTAATTCAACAGGAAAAAGACCCCAAATTACACTATTCAGCAGGCCTGGTACATTCAATACAGTTTAAACTTCCATAAAAAGTGTCTTCTTCTAAAACCAGATGGGAAAAGTAATGCTTCCTCCCTGAGCTGTGGGAAGAAATGTGACAGCAGGCATGAAGAGGACATTGGCGGTGGGACTCCTGGTTCCCGGGGGCGAGGACCTCGCTGGAGCGGGAGATGGCCTGCCTCTCCCGCAGGGAAGAGGGCAAAACGAGCCCCCCCAACACACGCCTCAGAGCTCACGTCCTAAGAGCACGGGTCCCGCGTGTGTGCTCCACCGGCCCATCTGGCGGGCAGGGACCCTGGTCCATCGTGGCTGCGTGAAGCTGGAGCAGAGCTCAGAGACCGCCTGCCCCCTCATGTCACGTCGAGAAGGGAGCGGAGATGCAGAGGGAAGACAGGGCCCCAGCTGTGCCGCTCACCGCTGCCTGGGGCCTCACCCTGCTCTGTCTGTCCCCGAAGAGCAGCGGCCGATTATTACTGTCTCAGTAACAGGGCCGCCATGTCTATAATCGGCCCCTGTGCAGTCTGTTAACAGCCCAAGGGTTTTGAGTTCTCTAGGGTCCTGTCTCTCGCAATCCACTCACACCCCCCACCCCACAAAAAGAGTGTGCCCATGTTGTTGAGGGGGTGTCACTGTCGTGTCCCTTTAGTGCCAGAGGAGAAGGGCACCCTGCTCTGGCGACAGGCAGGGTGGCAGAGAGAGGGCAGGTCTGAGCAGGGTGCACACTCTTCTCCTGGTGGTTCTGCTCCCTGGATGCCCCTCAGAGCCACCTGGGTAACTTCCTTGAACCGCAGGAGCCTGGCCTCTCACCCGAGACCCTGATGCAGAAGGTCCAAGGTGTGGCCCTGGCATTTTGTTTTTTAAAAAACAAAACCCCACAGGACATGTGATAAACACCTTAGTTGAGAGCTACAGGATTTTGAGATCAGATAGAGGGTGTTACCAAATAACTTCCTGCTCATCGCAGATTTGAGGCCGTTTCTCTCTCTCATATTCTTAGAGAGGGAGGGCGGGCGTCGGGGCTTGGCGGGGCCTGCAGCAGCCTGAGATACTGCCACTGGCGCTGCTCACAGGTGGGATGGCTGCAGTCTGGTCAAGTGCATTGTTGGCCTCCCCAAGGCTGTGGTTCAGTTTCAATCTGGGGCTCCGGCGGAAGTGTGTCTCCGAAGCAGATGTCCACATCATGTTTCTCACCAGAGAAGGGCTGAAGTCACCCCCACTCCAGAGCAGCTGTTCTTGACTAACCTGCACCAGAACCACCTGGGGACCAGAACCACCTGCGTAGGTTCCGATTCAGCTGGGCTGGGCGCGGCCTGCGAGGCTGCATTTTGAACTAGCTTCCAGGGCACGGCATTGCCACTGTCCAAAGTCTGCGGTCAAGGGTCTACACCTCTTAGGGACCACTCTGCTCTAGCTATGGACAGGCTGGGGTGCTTGCAAAGGGGAGGTTCCATAGGCAAATTGACCAACTATGCCTGTTCGCCTGGGACTGAGGGATTTCCTAGGATGTGAAACTTTCAGTGCTAAAACCTCAGGTGGTCCCAGGAAAATTGCACGTCTGGTCCCCCTACCCACAGCCTCTGTCCCAGTACAATTAGCTTAGGTGAAGCCTTGAAATAGACATCTGCGGAAAGACTCAAGGATGCTTACAGAACAACAAACAAGATGTTATACATTGATTTCCGTGTAGAAAAAACTTCTAAATCACTAAGGGAAGGTAAATTCAACTTACAGTCACGGTGAAGTGGGGTTGGTCAAGAAAGGTGGCGTGTGAGCCAGGGTGGGAATCCCGCACAAGGGGTCAGAGCACGACCCAAGGCCAGCATGAGGGAAGCGCTCCCGCTCCTACACGAGCCGGCTTGGGTTGGCGTTAATTTTTTGATTTCACATGATGCCATGTCATCTTGCTTGTCAGAAGCTCCAAGACCATTAAAAAATCATGTTTAGCCCTCGCCAGTGTGGCTCAGTTGGTTGGAGAATCATCCCATAAACGGAAAGTTTTCAGGTTCGATTCCTGCGCATGGCACATGCCTGGGTTGCGGGTTTGGTCCCTGATTCAGCTGCATGTAAGAATGGTCGCTGTTTCTTTCTCACATCAATGTTTCTCTTCCTCTCTTTCTCCCTCCCTTCCCCTCTCTCTAAAATCAATTAGCATGTCTTTGGGTAAGAATAAAAACAAAGATGTTCAAGTGTGAGCTGGTGTATTGGTATTAGATGCCTATATTCAATGCTCATGAGCCACTTTCCCCCGTGCAGATGCCACTTGGCCTGGCCCTGCACGTAAGTCGCCCTGGCAACTTGGATCTGGATTTAGTCCTGTGTCTGCCCTGCCATGTGCCCTGTGATTTGGGGGGAAAGGGGTCAGCATTACCTGTCTCAGCCTTTCTTCTTTCCCTCGTAGGAATGGCTGAGGCGGGAGGGCGACCCAGGCCCTCGCCAGCACGTCTCAGCCTGGGAAGCCTCCAGGCTCCTCACCGCAAAAACTCAACACAGAGTCTGTGGGAGCGGGGCCCTGCCCTGGCTTACGGGTTTTGGTCGCTAGGTGTCAGAGTATGGGGGCTTGGAATGCAGTCGCTTCTGGGCTGGAGTACAGGGAGCTGCCCCATTATAAAATATATTAAAATAAGGGCAGTTTTATTTCTTTAGCAGCAGTGAGAATGTGACCTTTGGAGTCGGAGGGCAAGGACAACTCTGACACATTCTTCTGGTCTGACCTTGGCCACTTGCTTAACCTCCAAAGCTTCGGTTTCCTCACATGTGAGACAGATGTAGTAACAGTTCCTGGTTTTCTGGGCTGCGGTGCGTCAGCTGACACAAGGTCAACGCCCCAGAAGACTAGCCACCCTAGGGTCACCGTGGTACTGCCAGGGTTTCACGGGCTGCTGGAGAAGGCGCCAGGCCGGCCCCTCCCTGCTGGACCTCTTAGAAGGTCACTGCTCATTGGCACGTCGTCCGTGACTGAAAGCTCCAAGACGCCGCAGGGGGACTTGAAAAGCTGTGCTAGAAATCCACGTTAGATAGAGGAGGATAAAATTCTTAGTTTACCAGACTTAGAGAACAGGCTAACTCTTTTTCAGAACATAAGTGGCTTAGTTTTGAAGAGTTTTCGATGCGGAGAAAAGCTATGACGCGAACACGAGAGCTCCCGCGGATCCCGCACCCAGTCTCCCCGTGTCAGCATCTTACAGCCGTGCGGCGCGCCAGTCAGGGCGAGTGAGTCAGGATCATCGCGTTATTGACAAGTCTATACTCGATTCCGATTCCCTAAGTGTTTCACATAATGTTCTTTTTCTGTTCCAGAAGGGGTGTCACAGGGCACTTAGTCGTTGTTGTCACGACTCCTTAGGGCCCTCTACACTGGCAGGTTCTCAGCCGTGCCTTGCTTTCGGGGCCCTTGGCCATTCTGGGCGCTGAGAATCCTCATTTTACAAACGAGGAAACCTAGGCCCGGGAGACTGCAGGGCTGCTAGGGATTTACAGGCCCCTCTTCTCCGTCCTCGTCTTGCCCCGGTGACGGGCGCAGCAAACACTTCCTTCGCCATCAGCTCCGAGGTAAAATTCTACTCGGCGCTGAAATGGCCCAGGTTCTGTGTGAATGTGTGACGCTGGGGATCCCCGGCGTCTTGCCCGAGGCCGTGGCTTCCTCCGGCCCCTGGGCACCCGACGTGCTTCTCAGTGCCGCCCTGCCCGCCCGCCTGCTCCCGTCCATCCCCAGGGCCCGCCAGGCACACTACCAGCCTCTCACATCAAGGACGGCTGGGGACCGCAGGCCGCCGAGAGGAAGCAGCAGAACGGGGAGTTGCCTTTAGCCTGGGTCCCTGGGCGAAAGGGCGCCGCCGAGCAGTCCCGTGTCCGCCCCTGCCCACTGTGCCCAGAGTGCCGTCTCTTCTCTCACAGGAAGCTCTGCTCCAGCCCTGGAGCAGAGCTCGCTGAGGCCCGTCGTCCAGTTTCTGTCTGGCTCCCCTTTTTCCTGTGGGCAGCAGCAGCTTTTCTTTTTGCAAAAATGATCCCGTCCCCTCTTTCTGTGTGCACAACACCCATGCACACACAAGCCTACCTGTGGTGGGCAGCCACCTAGCCTGATGGGCCCCGGCGCTGACCCAGGCTCAGGGCGCCTGGCTCCTCTCCCCTGCAGGCCCCAGGTCTGGCCAGAGTCCTTAAGGAGTCCCAGGTTTCTGGGTGGCATGGGGAGGCATGAGGGCTTTCTCAGAGGTCGGTGAGCCAGCCTTCAAGGGCCTATAGGGTGGGTGGGCACACTCCTGCTTTCTCTCTGATTAACCTTTCTGAGCCTTAGCTTTCTTTCCTGGTAAATGGGAATAAACCAATGCTACGACTATGTGGTGGAGAGTGAAGAAGAATGCGTAGCATGGAGCTGGGCATGGGTGAGTGGCTTCTGTCATTCCCAGCTCTGCGGGCCACATGAATCATGCCGGGTCACCAGGTGCTCCAGGACAGCCCTGCACTGCTGTCCAGGGTAGAGGGCAATGTGAGGGTGGCACCGTGCTGACGCGCCAGCCCTCACATGTTTGAATGTCACCACGACCTCCTCCAATGAGGTCTTCTCTCTGTGCACCAAAAAATTGATACAGAAAAAGAAAAATAGGACAAAGAATAACTTTCACTTTGAGCCATGTTTTCAGAGCACTCTGGAAGGCTGGAATTTAAAATAACAAACAGCAAATGTTAGAAAATCATGACAGGTTTGCGTCAAAAATACAGGCAATACCAGACTTACAATGGTTCAACTTATGAGTTTTTGACTTCACAATGTTATGAAAGCAATATGCATAGTAAATTACATTAGATATTCGACACTTCATTATACAATTAGATACTTCTGTCCAACTGTAAGTTAACATAATTGTTCTGGGCACCTTTAAGGTAGGAGAGGCCAACCTATGCTGTTCGGTAGGTTAGGTGTGTTAAGTGCATTTGACTTTGATATTTTCAACCTATGATGGGTTTATTGTGGGGTTACCCCATCGTAAGTTGAGGAGCATCTGTAATCCTCTTCCCCAAATTACTCTGTGTGGTGAGTTCTAATTTCATGTGTTGGGTTCTCTAAGAGCAGGGATTTAACTAAGAACGTTGTGCTTTGGGTTCAAGTCATGTGTCTGAGAGAAGATATATATGTTCTATATCATAATATGCAACAAATGAAGAACTTTGTAAAAATATACAGGAGTCAGAAGTTCATTAGAAGCCATGTGGCACATCTCCCCAGAGGAGTTTCCAGATGTTTCCTGAACAGGAAGAGAGGAAACTGAGGTCTCTGCATTGTGTCTCAGGTCTGAGTGAGGCCAGTTATGGAACTTGAGGCCTGTGAGGATAGAATGGGGTCTGAAGGGCCACGGCCGGGGCCCCTCCTCTCCTTGGCTCCCCTCGGCCACTTATCTGCCTGGGAGAGAAGCTCGGAGCAGCGCAAGAAGGAGGGCCGGCACTTGAGAGCCATTTTCCCCTGCTTGTCTGTGGGGAAGCGGGTTTGAAACCACTCCCAGAACAGCGAACAGCTGAACCACCGTGCCCTGGAATGCAGGTTTGAAAACCTGCTGAGGACAGGATGCCACGTGGGACAGGCAACGCAGGAGCCGGGTGGGGGAGCCAGGTGAGCGGGGAAGGGGTGGCCCTGGAAAGCACTGGCCAGGGCGGCCAGGCTGGCGACTGTGTACAGCACCCCTCAAGGAGCCTCAGCAGGCAGCAGAGAGTGGCGCGCTGGGTTTCCTCCATGGCTCCCCCAGAGAGAGAATGGTACTCAGTTCCATGTGAATGATACTAAATGTGGCTATTGAGAGAATGATACTAAAAACATGATAGCTATCATGTCTGGGGCATCTACAGCGAGTCAGACCCTACATACACTTCATTCAACCTGCAGTGAAACCCTGTGAGGCGAGTGGTGTCCCCCACTACACACGGCAGGGGCCTGGGTGGCCGGGGCTGATTGCTCGTGGCCTCATCCAGTTTGTGTGTGCAGGGCCGGGCGGCAGCCTCAGGCTTGTGTGACTCTGGGCGGTGAAGTCTGGTCGGGGGCACATGCCAGGCCTCGTGGTGCAGCTGTCATAACAGAACCTCCAGTAGGCACTGGGGCGTGGCTGTTGATTTTTAAAAATCCCCGCCACCTTAAATGAAACTAGGGAAGCCGCCCACACTAGCTGCCAAGACCCTGGGTCCTGTGGTTTCTGCCACTTGCCACCCTAAGTTAGTCACCGAACATCTCGTAAATTCCCCTCGGGCAGTAGTGAGGGGGAGCCAGATGACGCTTACCCAGCATTCACCTGACCTCGAGACCAGTCACTGTGCTGAGGGCCGGAGGGAGCAGGCTATGCTGTAGGCTTTCCTTGCTGTCTCCACCCTGGTATGTCCTCCCTGTCATGGGCAACAGCCCTGAGGTGACCTCCTGCTGGGCTTTGGGAAAGGAATGGAAGTGAAAAAAACAAAGAGAGCGAATGAAAGGCTCTTCCTTCTGGACAGAATGCAGGCTCACCAGAGGGACCTGGGAGCCCACGACGCCCCTTGACTGGGGAGCAGGACTTTGCTGGTGCTTCTGCCTTTCAATTCTGTCCCCAAAAGTCAAAATGAGCTCCTCCTCTGACTCCTTCTGAACCGGCCACACTAAGCAAATGCAGGCCACCACAGCCTCTCCCGAGGTCTCCGTGGGTTGCCCGAGATCACCAGGGACACGACCTCGTATTTCTATGAGATGACGAGTCTTAAGCTTGTGATGTGAAATCATCTGCAGGCTGATGTCATGAGAGTGGTGACGACAAGGGTGGAAAAGCCTCTGGGACAGACCACCCATCCTCCTAGGGCAAAGGACTAAGGTGCAAACAGGCAGAAAATCAGGGCCTGCAGCCACCGTGGAAGGTGCCTGGGGCCACACGCCTGTAACAGACACACACACTCCCTGTCCGCCTTCCTCCACCGTACGGTCCTGCGGCAACCTCTGTGTGCTGGCTTCTGCCCCACTTGACTTGAAAATGCTCTTTGGCAGGCAGGCCACCGAGACTCTCCAAGCGACCAAATCAAGTGTTCTCATTTCTGCCCTCACCTCACTTGTTCTGTCTTCAACTCCTAGCCCTGTGGACCACTCCCATGTTCTTTTTTAAAAAATTTATTTTAAGAGAGAGGGGAAGGGAGAGAGAAAGAGAGGGAGAGAAACATTGGTCAGTTGCCCCTCACACATCCCCCTGACCGGGGAACGAACCCACAACCCAGACACATGCCCTAACCAGGGAAGGATCCAGTGACCTTTTGCTCTGCAGAATGACGTCCAACCAGCTGAGCTATACCAGCCCAGGCCCCATGTTTTAAAAACCATTTCCTCTACTGAAATCTGGGTTACAAATGATTTTCACATTGCGCCTGCCTCCCTGGTCTTTCCTTGGCCTTTGCTGGCTTCTCGTCCTCCTCCTGCCCAGTATAGCCTAACCTCCAGGCCCCTTCCCACCTCCCTTCTCACTCTGCCTCTCTCGGGCATGTTCCTCCCGCACCAGCTCTCTGTCTCCAGCCCAGACGGCTCTGCTGAGACCTTGTTTCCAGCTACTCGTTGGCCGGCTCCCGCACCGGCCCTCGGACCCAGCACGAGCTCAGTGTCCCTCCACCCCAACCTGCTCCTCCTCTAGCACATCCCCTGCTCTGAAGGACACCACCGTCCACGTGGTCACGCAAGCAGGAGTTGCCCTGCCCATTGCCCAACACGATGATCTCTGCATCTCATCTAAGCGACCTCCCAAACCTTCTGGACTCCCTCCCTCTTCTTCATCCCCACAGCTGTTCCCTCAGTTCAGTGGGCCTCATGGTCCCCAAGCTGGCCCCATAACCTCCCACATTGTATTCCTGTCCCCACGTTCATCCTCTACACTGTCACCAGAGTGACCTTTCTACAGCACAATCTGGTAATGTTTGTCTGCTCCAAGCCTCCACCGAGACGCCAACGCTGTCGGAAAATAGCCTCAGCTCCTGGGTTGTCCTGCTCACCTGTTTCACAAGGTGAAATGCATCCTTTTGGTGCACCAACCTGCAGGCCCCTGAATGTTTCCGCGCTTTTACCCACCGTTCTCTTGCTCTCAATTCCAACTCATCCTTTACATGTAGTTCAAGTGTCATCCACACTCCCCGGGGACATCTGTCCGACCTGCACTCGCTGCCACCCTCATCTGTCCAACCTGCACTCGCTGCCACCCTCTCCCTGGGCTCCTTTGACCTTTAGGCACAGCTCTTTCAGTGACGACGACACACTCCACAGGGAGAACTGGTTTCTGCCCCGGTCACCGTTCCAGGGGGACCTGTTTGAGGCCAAGGGCTTATCTTTCATCTTTCTCTCTCCAGCAACTATGCCTGTCTGCCACTCAGTAAATGTTGCTGGTGAAAGTAAAGAATGAATAGAAGGGATGTTGAGAAAGCTAATGTGGACATAGCTACTTAACAAAAACTGTCACCTGGGTAAAACTAAGGATCAAACAGAGCAGTGTTCTGGCTCTGACAGCAGTTCCCGTGAATTTTCAGGAGGAGGGGATAGAATCCTAACATGTTGTAAAGCTTGAAGAGTCCTTTAAGGTCAGCTAATTTAACACTCTCATTTTATAGGGCCCAGAGACGTCAAGTAGATTCCCTACATCACACAGCTTGTCAAAACAGAGGTAAGTGAACTTGGGTCCCTAGACCTCGCACCCACTGTTCCTACAATTTCATTGTGCTGCCCCCAAAGGGAAAATGGGGACTGCTCTCTAAAAGCTTCCATAGTCCCTTAGAAACACGTATGGGCTCAGCATCTATGATTACTTCTAACAGTCTTCTTAACTGATTTATATTATCCATGTGCTTAGAGACAACAAATATCCTGAATTTACAAATATCATGACAGCCCATACACAGTTTGTGAATGGCTCTCTTTATCGGAAAGTTTAACCTTGTAACAGAAGTCAGCCTTCCCTGAACTTGTACCCTTGGGTGCAATTGCGGCACTATCCCTCTGTAAAATGTGGTGGGGCTCAGAACTAAACACTATTTGGTTTCACAGATAAAATTCTTCTCACATATTCTCCCATCACCTGCCTGCCATGAAATCCAAAGCTGTCTCTTAGTTTACATCTTGTCTTTCTGTTTCTATCAAGCGGCACGTCACTATTAGGGCCAGTCTCCACAACGCCACATTCTTTCTTCTAGAATTTGGTTATTTATTGAGCACATAGTATGTCATACACCTTTTTAAAATATCCTTTAGCATCTGATTGCTATAAACAAAGAATCTCTCCTTTTTTCTTTCTAGAAATCTTTTTTAAGCATTTTAAAGAATTTTTATATTCCCTGACTTCAAATTGCTCCAAGATGTACAAAGCGACTTATCTGAGATTTGAAATGCTTGATATGAAAATCTCAAAGTTTCCGGTAAGGACAGGCCTCTGCCAGTGGACTGGTTTGGACATACGGACTCCTTGTTTATTATGAGGTTATTTACAGCCCTCTAGTGGGTCTTTAATGTAACATAAGAAGGGAAGGTGAGGGCAATGAGGTATAGCTTTGTTTGTTCCTTCATTCAATGTACAAATGCTAACTGAGAGCCTACTATGTTCCAGGCACGTTGTAGGTGCTGGAGATACAGCAGGGAAGAAAACAAACAACAAAATCGTATGCATTAGTTGCTTAAGATGAAGACAGTAGAACAAATCTTGGGCAAATGTCAGGAGTTTGATTCTGGTCATGCTAAGTTGTAGATGCCCTCTAGTCCTTCAGGTAGCTGCTGCTGCTTTTTTTCTTAACCTCACTTGAGGACATGTTTATTAATGTTAGAGAGGGGAAGGGAAGGAGAAAGAAAGGGAGAGAAACATCAGTTGGTTGTCCCTTGTATGCACCCTGACCAGTGACTGAACCCACAACCTACGCATGTGCCCTGACAGTGAATCAAACCCACAGCCTTTCAGTTTACAGAACAACGTTCCAAAGAGCCGAGCCACACCAGCCAGGGCTCAAGTAGCTTCTTTTAAAAATAAGTTGGTGTATCTAGGAACACCTGTGGACCACTTGCAAGCAGAAAGCATAGATATCATGCAAATGATCTCTTTAAGATTTCACCAACTTTGAATTAAAACTCACAACATGAGCACATTTAGCATGAAAGTTGTGCTAAAGACACAACTTTAGTAGTTTAACACAACTAAAGAAAGTTGTGTTAAAGACAGTGAAGTAGACCGTGGGTGAGAATTTCAAGCCTTCGCCCTACCTTCATGGAGCAGATCATCCCTTAGTCCTGTTTAAATGTAAACTTCTCAGTTTCTGTCTCAGTTCTTGGTTTGTTTTCTTAATTTTTACCACGATTGGTAACAGTTGGACTTCCCTGTGACCTCATGTTCATTTGCCTCCTCCACCTCCAGGACTGCACGTCAGTCCTACTCACTGGACTATCTTTAGCACCTGGCAGGGAGGGATGAGTTATCAAATTAATAGGTCAGGTAAGATGGATGTACAGGAGAAGCTGGTAATACAGACTTGGATATGGCACATTCTAAATGAGTGAATAACACAAGTAATTGCTCTCTTAGACGGTCACAGTGGGTTGAAGGCAGTCAGGAAATATCTTAGGGAAAAAACCGGGAATGAGCTGAGCATTAAAGAAGGGGCCAAATATGAAGAAAAGAGGTTCTATAAGTGATGGGGATGGGTGTTTCTGATTAACCCCTACATGCTCCTTGGCCACCAATGTCTCTTTCTACTCTGGTGTCCAGTGGTCTCCGCTGAGTTGTCCTGCCCTCACTCCCACCCAGTGACATGGGCTAACTCTGGCCTGTCGTCGGCCAGGGGTGTCCAACCTTTTGGCATCTCTGGGCCACGCTGGAAGAAGGGGAGTTAGTTGTCTTGAGCCACACATTAAATACATTGCGATGTGTAATCACAAAAAATAATCTCATAATGTTTTATGTAAACTTACGATTTTGCATTGGGCCGCATTCACAGCCATCCTGGGCTGCATGTGGCCTGTGGGCTGCAGGCTGGACGCCCCTGCTAGAGTTTGTCATGCCATGTCTATGTCACTCTTTTCTTTATCATTGTCATCATGGCCCTACTGTCCCCTTTTTTAAAAAAAAAATTATTTAAGAAAGAGGGGAAAGGAGGGAGAAGGAGAGGGAAAGAAATATTAATGTGTGGTTGTCTCTCGCATGCCCCCCACTGGAGACCTGGCCTGCAACCCAGGCATGTGTCCTGACTGGGAATCGAACCAGCAGCCCTTTGGTTCACAGGCCGACACTCAAGCCACTGAGCCACACCAGCCAGGGCCCCACTGTCTCTTTTTTAATGAACACCCTGCATATATTAATGTCTATTGTGACACCTGGGGAATAGTAAGTGCTCAATAAACATTTGTTAAACGAACATGTGATCCTAGGAGCCACTCTCCATACTCTGGGGATGGCCCTTTCCCCAATATTTAGCCTCTACCATAGGGCTGGGGACATTTAAAACATGAGTACTTGAGGACTTCCTCTAAATCCTGCATGATTAATAAACTGCTTTTTCATATTTTTATTTAACAAAGATTTATTGCATGTCTCCTTTATTATAGGACTTATGCTGGCTACAAGAAGCTTAGAGTTGAGCTACTTCGAGTTGAGACCCATGTAAACAAGTAGTGATAAACAAGTTAAGTGTGATTTATATACAAAGCGGTCTGTGAACAATGTACATGAAGAAGTTGCTTGTCATGTGCTAGCTGTCTTCTCAGAGTACAAACTGGCAATGGATCCTGAGAGATAAGGTGTGTCCTCTAAACAGACATGATATACTGCGTGGAAGAGCAAATAAGGGAGTGGGGTGGTGGACAGTATTCCAGACAAATAGAATAACAGATGCAAAGGAGGTGGTGGGCGGTGGGGGCTGAGGAACTGTGCCGGGTTTGGGGAATCGGGGCAAAGCACAGTAGCGGAAGAGTGGTCAGAGAGCAGGTCAAGGACTGGATATGGGGCAGGCCAGCCAAAGAGCTCCGCGGATGTCAATTTTTAAGAGGTACTAAAATAAAAGAATATATAATGCCAATTAAATGGCATGTTAGCCAGTAGTAGCTCCTTACATAACTTTTAAAACCTAAATTGGTCCTATTCCCTTGAGGTAAGACGGTGCCCTTGAATGCTACTTCAAAAATTCTCCTGGCTGGCAATTCCAATTGTTATATTCAGTGCATGTAATAAACGTCTCATTTTTAACATAAAGAGGTTTGTAATTCTTATTAATAGAAAATGAAGTTCCTTTCGTTCCCATGGCAAACAGATATTTAAAGAAAGTTGACCTATTTATGCATTGCCAAATCCCTAGTCTGCTGGTAACGGTCAGATTTCTCCACCTAACCCTGGAGGGAGGCCTCCGGATGCCCTCTCCCAGGTAAAAGCTGCACTGTTCCATCTGGCTGGGGGAGCTGGAAACGCTGGTTTCCCCGTGACTCCGGGAGGCGCTACATTCCATGAACTATTGTCAGTTATGTGCGCAGCACCCGGGATAACCTATTTAGTACGTGGGTTTTTTTTTCTTTTGGTAGGTGTCTTAAAGGTGAACCCGACTATCTCTGCCTTAGAGCCACCACAATTCCCGTGGGGACCCCAAAACGTCAAAGGCTTACACATTCTGTCTGGAGGGATTTTACACATCCTCTGTATGTTGACCAGATCTCTGAACTTGGTGTTCAAAAATGAAGTTTCTCTATGATGACAGTCATAGAAGTCATGTGTAAACTTCATTTTTTTTAAAGACTTTATTTTTTTAGAGACAAGATCAGGGAGGAAGAGAGGGAGATTAAACATCAGTCGTTTGCCTCTCATACGCACCCGGGCCCTGGCTGAGCTGGTGACCCTTCGCTTAGTGGGATGACGCCCAGCCACCTGAGCCATACCTGTCAGGGACCTGGGTAAACTTTAAGTCCCTGTACTTTTCAGCCAGGGACTGTACTTTTCATCTCTGGACTCAGCTCTCACTAAGTCTTCGGCATGATCTCGCCCAGACTCAGGGTACAGGAACCTGGGAGAGGGGTCACAGTGCAGAGGTCAGAAAGCAGGTGGTTGAACCAGTGTGCAAAAAAGTCTGAGAAGAGGTCACTGGACTTCGGTTACCTCTGCGACTTCAGCCAGAGGGCCCAGTCAAAGAGACCCGCCAAAGGCCGCTTCCTATCCCCCGCCCTCCTTTTGATTTAGCTCCACCTCTTTTTCCCTAGTGATAGGAAGGTGACGCCGACTTAGACGCCGACGCAGTTCCTATGGATACGACTTCCCAAGAGGCCTAGGGTGTTGTGGTCCTCGTAGCCAATCAGAGAGGGGGAGCCATCTCACTGTGGGCCAATAGACTGCGAGGCCAGGGCCCGCGACGGTTAAACCGGGTTGGGGACTGGGGCGGCAGGCGCTGTGACCTAGAGGGGTGTCCGGGCCGGGGGGCGCAGCTCCGCGCCTGTGGCGTGATCTGCCGAAGTCCTGCGGCGATCCCTGCCATGCCGACCCGGGTGGAAGACTACGAGGTGCTGCACACCATCGGCACGGGCTCTTATGGCCGGTGCCAGAAGATCCGGAGGAAGAGCGACGGTAAGGTGAGTGCGGGCCCCTTTCCTGCCCCCGCCCCTGCTGCGGTTTCGCCAGCCGTCAGCGGCGATCTGTGTCTCGGTACTGGGTCTTTCTAGGGAGGGGAGACTGCGTCCTTTGCTATATATATGTTTCTGTCTTTCTCACTTTCTCTCCCATTTCCGTCCTCTTTTTCCTGCTTTGATATACTAAGGGGCCTTCCCTTAGTGCTAGGTAGTTGACTCCTGAGCTATTTTTATTTTTATTAATTTATTTTTTAAATTAAAAATTTTTAATAGATTTATTGATTTGAGAGAGAGAGAAACATCGATTTGTTGTTCCACTTATTTATCCATTCATTGGTTGCTTATTGTGCATGCCCTGACCTAGATCAAACCCGGAACCTTGGTGTCCTGGAAGGACCTCCAAACCAACCAACTGAGCTTCCTGGCCAGCGTTTCTGAGCTATTTTTAAAGAGTAGAGCTCTGGATAGGAGAAAGGGGCAAGGCCACAAGAACCTGAAGCTTTATGCTTTGCAGTCAGAACTCATTTAAGATACTCTTTATTCTGATTATTGGATCATATTTCCCATGTGTGTAGGTAGGCTTTATTCAGAAGGAAACAATAGAGAGGAAACTGCCTGGCTGATGGTGGAGGGATCTTGGCTCAGGTGTTCCACCCTGGAAAGGCTTGGCTGTTTGAAATGGTCAGGGACTTTGCTTCTGTCTCACCTTTGACCAAAGTGCCATTGCCAATCTCCCCCAAAGCCACTGAGGGGAGGGGGAGGGCTAATGTGCCTCATCTCCCTCTGTCCCATTACATTATTTCCTGCTTAAAAATTAGAGGACGATTTTGGAAATAAACTCAGGGGTCCTTAAGTTCACTGGACGAAATTAGATGATAATGACTCTATGACCTATTTAATAGAGAAGTAATTTCTATAATTTTTACATTTTGGAGCTCTCATTCTTTGTTTTTGAGTGTCATGAATTCATTCATACCTTGGAAATTCATATTTCAGATATTAGTTTGGAAAGAACTTGACTATGGCTCCATGACAGAAGCTGAGAAACAAATGCTTGTTTCCGAAGTGAATTTGCTTCGTGAACTGAAACATCCCAACATCGTCCGTTACTATGATCGAATTATTGACCGAACCAATACAACACTGTACATTGTGATGGAATATTGTGAGGGAGGGGACCTGGCTAGCATAATTACAAAGGGAACCAAGGAAAGGTAAGTTAATTTTTTAAGAAAACATTTTTTAGATTTTATTTATTTTTAGAGAGAGGGGAAGGGAGGGAGAAGGGGAGAGAGAGGAAGATAATGTGCAAGAGAGGCATTTCAGATGGGGACCTGGCCCCCAACTGGGTACCTGGCCAGCAACCCAGGCGAGTGCCCTCGCCAGGAATCAACCTGGTGACATTTTGGTCTGTGGGTTGACATCCAACCCATTGAGCTACAGCAGCCAGGACAGGTAAGTTAGTCTCTTAAATGTAAGCTGAAAAAGGGCCTGCTTTTGCTTTTGTTAAGCGTCCTATTTTGGCATCAGGAAGAAAGTACTTAGTAATGTGGAAGAGCGTTCTGGTGCTTGGGGAGGGGTCCACAGAACTTTAGGAAATGCCTTGTGAATGAACACCCATATTTCATATCAAAATATGATATCTCCCTATTTGTACAGTTTGCAAACTAGATAATTCATTATCCCACCTTTGTAATGGTTTGGTTTAGAAGTTCCATGCTGTGTAACTGCTTTGGTTTCAGACAGTACTTAGATGAAGAGTTTGTTCTTCGAGTGATGACTCAGTTGACTCTGGCCCTAAAGGAATGTCACAGACGAAGTGATGGTGGTCACACCGTGCTACATCGGGATCTGAAGCCAGCCAATGTCTTCCTAGATGGCAAGCAAAACGTTAAGCTTGGAGACTTCGGGCTAGCTAGGATATTAAATCACGATACGAGTTTCGCAAAAACGTTTGTTGGCACACCTTATTACATGTCTCCTGTAAGTATTTCAGGATTGCGATACTCTTTAAACCTTTTAGTGCTAAGCATTCAAATGCAGGAGAAGTTTATTTTTGTGTTTAGTAATATCCGATAGCCAAGAATGAATAACACTTTCATTTTAAATTTATATTTTTTCCAAATGGATCGCCAGACCATTAAACTCCTCTAGATCCACGAGTCACGTCAGGCTTTTACTGAATGACTGCCATGCGCTAGATTTGGAGATTGCAAAGATGAAATAGGTTTTGTCTCTGGCCTCAAGAGTGGTGCTTCCCAAAGTGCCATTGGTCCCAAGACTCATTTGGAGTGTTTGTTCAAAATGCAGAGTCCTGGCCCAAGCCCCAATCCAGTGAATTCGGGTCTCTGGACAGGTCCTCGCACTGTTTTCCTTCTACTTTTCAGTCTGGACTCTGCATTTTAACAGACTCGTAGAGAGGATTCTTATGCATGGAGATGCAGGGCTCAGAAGGGTCACTTCAGATAACATGTTTTTACAGTGTTAACTTTTTGTATTCTTTGTTGTTGCCTTTTCCCACAAGGGAGCTGCAGTCTATCTACTTTCCTGTTTCCTCTATTGCTGGATAATATTTTGTTTCCAAAATTGTAAAGAGCACTGCTATGCATATGAACTATTCTTCCTTTTTGGTTATTTCCTTGGCAGGGAGATCTCAGAATGAAACTGCTGGGTCGAAGGGTATGAACCATTTACAGCTCCCCAGGTCCTGCCTGATGGCTTTGGAGAGCTGGCATCAATAAGCGTTGGCACTCGCGGGTTGTACATGAAATCTGAGCAAATAGAGGTGGAGAGGAGTTGATTTTTTTAGCAGGTCACAAACATTTTCAGGCTTTTCTAAATCTTTTTTAGTTCTGTTAAGACTATAGTATAAAACTTTGTATTAATGATTTTGTTTTTCACTCAGATTAGACATGGCCAGAACAGCGTTATTTTCTTACTAGATCAAATTCCTAATAGAACGCCTTTAACAGAAAGGAAAATTATCCCAGAAGAGGTTCTTGGAAAATCTGAAACCTGCACAATTCTTTTGTTCCTTTTCCCTCCTGCCCTTGTAATTGGATCTGTTCAGCCTTCCCTGAGGCACCAGGAAATGGTATCAGACTCACCTGTTGGACTTTAAAACACTGAGGAGCCGCGTGAACGTTTTGGTACTTGCGTCTGTGCCCTCTGCTGAGATAAGCGCTGCGGCAGACTGTTGCTGCAAGTGTGGAAGACAGACACACAATTAAAATAGGAAACGAGAATATTAGATGGTATCGTTTATACAGTAGACTAAGGAAAAAATATAACTGAATAATTCAATTAGCCATTTATGTCTACATCCATTTAAATGTGGGCTAGCTGTATGTATTGGTTATTCTGGAAGTTCCTCTGGTTCTTCTAAAATGGAGTTTCTAGGCTACAGATGTCATGAGGGTAGAGGTCTCTCATACTCACCTTTGATTATCAGTGCTTCGCCTATAGTATCAATAAACATTTGTGAAGGAAAAATAAGTGAATGAATTACATATGACAAAGTATATAAGGATAGGATCATTGTCTTTTTCCATTAAGAATTTGAAGATAAAGTATATGTTTCAAGACAAAATAAGCTTTTAATTCCTCCTACTTTCTTACCTTTTTCCCCCCTTAAGGAACAGATGAGTCGCATGTCCTACAATGAGAAATCAGACATCTGGTCACTGGGCTGTTTGCTGTATGAACTGTGTGCATTAATGTAAGTATAATGAAGACAGAGTTCTAGTCGAGGTCCGGACTCAGAGGGTCGTCACCTTTCACTGGGTTCGGTTGCTTGACCATCCATGCACGTTCAAGTCTGAAAGAATAGTACCTTGGGTTAAAATTAAGGTATGTGGACTGGTAAAAAAATTATTAATAATATAACCCCTGAGGCTGGATCTTGACTTGTTCAAGTTTCTAACCTGGTTAGATGCTTCCTTGTTAGACTGATGCCCAGCTCAGGGGGAGAGCAAATAGGTAGGCCCGCAACAGAGATGAAACGAAGATCCGGGGAAGACTGGCGATTTGGAGACTAAGAAAGCACTTCAATTTTCTCTCTCTTTTCATTTTTCTCCCTTCTAAGCTGTTCCGTAGAGCAGTGGTTTTCCACCAGGAGGAGGAAGCAGTCTTGCCCTCCATGGGACATTTGACAGTGTCTGAAGACATTTTTGGTTGTTACACTAGGGAGAGCTGCTGGCATCCAGTGGATAGAGGCCAGCGATGCTGAGAAACGTCGATACTGAGAGGCACAGGACAGCCCCCACAACAAAGAATTATATGACCCCAAATGTCTGTAGTGCCAAGGTTGGGAAACTTAGCTATAGAAGAAAATCTATGAAGTGGGAACATAAATAGAAACTGGAGCTTAAATTGTGCTCTTGATTTGTTTCCTAATATATTTTCATTTTTACATTAATTTTTTCCTTCCAGGCCTCCATTTACAGCTTTCAACCAGAAAGAATTAGCTGGGAAGATCCGAGAAGGCAAATTCAGGCGAATTCCATATCGTTACTCTGATGAATTGAATGACATTATTACAAGGATGTTAAATTTGAAGGTAAAGATTGTAAGATTATTTGGTCTCTATCTCGCAGTTAAGTTTCAGAGTATGTGTTCTCTCTCATAAAGCAATGAGACTGAAGAAACTTCAATATATTTCCTTAGCTAAATCTACCCTGTTAATACAAGTGAAAACGTATATAAATTTGGCAAACTGCATGCCCTTGCTGGCCTCCCCTCTGTGCTTTCTTTGCCTTCTCCCACTCACTGCCACGCTAACAGATGGTTGGGAGCGAGAAAAGATCGCAGAAAGCATCCAAACCCTCAGGTTTCCCTTGTCCTTGCCTACCTCAACGTGGCAGATGGTATGGAAGGGGCCACAGATGAGACTCTATTATTCTGCCTCTGGCTCCAACTTAAAGATTAGAAACCAGAGGTAGAGGTGTGTGAGGGGCAGGAAGGGGAGGAGTGGGGGCGGCTAAAAGGAGTAGCAAGGAAATAACGCAGAGATTATGGGGGCAAAATCTGGCCATGGGATGGCGGGGGAGGTGTCCGAGGGATCGGGCTGATGGAAAAGTTAAATGCTGTGGGATTTACACAGGTGACGTGATGGGATTAGGTCTGTGAGAGCATCCTGCTTAGTCTAGTTTAGAGGGGACCTAAAACAGACCCCAGCAATGCTACCGAGCACCTGCACGGGGGTGGAAACTTCTAGGTTAAAGGGGAGGCAAAGGGAAGTAAAAATCTGCATTACCATTTGGACCCAGAATCTCATAGTTAAAGTCACCAGTGAACTTATTTTTCCAGGTGGTTAAGGCCCATCCGTTTTAACGTCACTGCTCTTTCAGGATGAGTATTCCGTTATGAAATCTGAGGGTAGCACTGAACGTTTTCTCTCCAGGATTACCATCGGCCTTCTGTTGAAGAAATTCTGGAGAGCCCTTTGATAGCAGACCTGGTTGCAGAAGAGCAAAGAAAAAATCCTGAGAGGAGGGGGCGATGGTTAGGAGAACCGGAAAAGTTGCAGGAGTCCAGCCGCGTGTTCAGTGAGCTGAAACTAAAGGAAATACAATTGCAGGAACGAGAGCGAGCCCTCAAAGCAAGAGAGGAAAGACTCGAGCGTGAGTCTGCGTGATGGGGCGGAGCGAGGGGGGCTACGGGGGCGGGGGGGGGCGACCTTGGTGTGCATGCGAATCTGTTTGAATTCCTTGTTAGAACAGTCTTATGAATACTTGAGAAACCAAAGTGTAATTTGTAAAATATGTAAGTCAGGCTTTCTGGCATCTTCCCATTGCGCTCTTTCTCCGAGGTCAGTTGCTATCATTGCACTGCTGGGCTCTCACCTGGGAGGTGCCTAACACAGTAGTCACTGTACTTTACTAAGTCTTTTTATACTTCAATACATACATTATACTTTGATGTAGCCGTTATACTTTATTGTTACTTTCTGTTTCTTAACAGATATACCCTGTGGTATTTTCATTGTAAGGGCAGATCTTAGAATTTGCTACCTTCCATAATAACCATTACTTCTACCTTCTGATATGGCTGATCTAACACAGTCCAGGCCTAAAATCCCATGGTATATAGGACTAAATATGCTCAGGCAATTCAGTAATGTAGAGATACGAGATACTCTAGGTTTATAAATACCCTGATGGCAATTACTGATTAGGTGCTGGTTAGTTTCTGTTGTTGAAAGTCTGTCTAGTCCACTAAGGTGACAGCTGCTGCCAGGTTTTAGACTTATGCGAGGCAGCACAGCAGCAAGGGACGTCTCCTGCCACCCTCAGGGCTCACCTGGTTTCGCTTTGCGGCTTTAAGCCCAATGCAGACTTCATGTTCTTTCTGGTTAAATGTACTTACAAAGCGTCCGATGCATTCGGTAATATTTTACCTCCTGTGATAATCGTGTTGTAATGTGACAGATGCTTTCCATAGAGGTACAACTGATGCTTACCTGGAGACCTTTTTTGGGCTCTTCTGTCAAAAGAATTCTGTAAAAATGACAAAAAAAAAAAAATAGAAAGAGGCTTTTTATTGCGATTTTCCCTAATGTATGTAATTTCATTTAGCAACTGAAATCTGGACTTGCTGCATTCTGGGCCATGAATAAATAGCGGCCTGTGTTACTGATGTAGAGAAGTAGCTCCCGATTGAATTGTGGTTTTTAGCTCACTGTTTGGGTGCTGTCATTCACCCAGAAGGAGGAGGGGTTGTACTGTGAGGCCAGGTAACACCTGGAAAACCGGAAGATGAACTGTTGCTCATTTCCAATGAAGATCATTGATTTTTGTTTTCCCAATTGAGTTACTCCCACACAACCTGACCAAAGGTTGACGCTAACTTTGTCCTTGTCCTTGTGCTTACACCAGTCCATACAAACCTAAGACAACATACAACAAACACTGCATTACAAACTAGCACAGTCGGATTGACCTGGGTTTACAGGAAGAAACCTTTCACAAAGCACCGCTGCTCAGGCAAGGCAGCCTTAGAGATTAGGAAAAACAATAAGGTTACCAAATGTAAATTGTTTTACACCCAAAGCCAGCTGTTTAATTTTTTTTTTTTCTTGTTCCACTCCTTTTCTAAAGAGAAGGAACGTGAGCTTTGTGTCCGGGAGAGACTGGCCGAGGACAAAGTGGCCAGAGCGGAGGGCCTGCTGAAGAATTACGGCCTGCTGAAGCAGCAGAAGCTCCTCTCGCTGGCCAGCGGGCCAGGTATGGGAATCGGCTCTGGGGCGGGGGCTGCCGCCGCCGGAGGAAAAGAGTGCCGGGGTTGCCTTCCGGGGGCTTTGGTAGCCCTTTTAATTTACAAAATCTTATATGTTAAGATGGAGTTAATTGGATATATGCATTGCAATGGAAATAGCATACTGTTATAGCAACGGTTTACTCACTGGCTTCATCAGCCAGAAGCAATGAGTCCTCAAGTTTATTTACCTTATAAACAAGGGATGTGTTTAGTATTTGATATTTACTTTTTAAAATTAGAACTTTTTTTAAATGCTGTGCATTTCAGATTTTTCTCTAGGTATATTATCCAAAGTCTATATTTCTCTCCATTTCCAAGGAAGAGTCTAACATTTTCTTACTGCCGCAAGCCCAAATAATACGATGCCACCTCCTTACTGGAAAGTATGGCTTAGAATGTGTGATAAGCCAACTGTAGAATAGGCCATCACTTCTGGATCTTTACTAAGACCCACTCAAATTGAAACATGAATTTGTCAAAATTCCATTGTTTAGTATCTACCTGTGCTCTGCGTGTGTGTAGACAGGGTCTCACACATGCCTTCCCAGGACCCTGTCTCGTGGGGGTGTGTCCCAAGCCCTCTGCTCTAGTGACATATGGTTAGTATACATGCCGGTGGGCCCACGCCAACAGGCTTTCTCCATTTCACAGAGACCCTAACACTCATTTAACATACCCTTCACGAAAAATGCAAAGCATTCAATCTTTCCTTTTGATTTCTTTATCACAGAAATTATTTTTAAAAGTTTTTTGTTGGTTTTCAAAATTGAGTATCTGAATTTTCCAGTGAAACTTATTCAGAGCCCTCACGGCTCCCTCACACCTCGCAGGACAGCCGGCGTGAAGGCTCCTGCTCCCATCTGCGCTAACCTGAGAGAGTCTGGTCACTTCAGTGAGGGTGACAGCGTTTAGTAAATAGAACAGACAGAAAGTAGTGTAAGGGTTACAGTAACTTCACAGAGACAAGTGATGGGACTCAAACGAGCAATAGAAGTAAATGAAACGAAGATTATATAAAGCCTGGGCTTCATCTCTGTTCAAAGATACTCTTTTAGATTTTCTTTTTTCCCTCAATATTTCTACCCACCATTCCAGTATTTTTATAATATTTATTTCAGCTTTTCTGAGATTCCACGCTATCATCCATAAAGACAAAAATAGACTTAAACCATTATTACAGTGATAGAATGAGGAAAAAGTTTTATCTGGATGGGTTTCATGAGCGAAACCTGTTGATGAAAATTCCTAAAGGCCCTGCTAGGGGTGGCTCTTCTAGTGAAAGACTTTGTTTACATCCTGCTTTGATAATCTATGAGCAAAGGATGAAAACACTAGAGAAGGACGGAGTCTTTCACTCCGCAGGACGCATAGTTGGGTACAGGACGCATAGTTGGGTATAGGGTCCGCCTGTATGCGAATCACAGCAAACACTTAAAAGGAGCCACAGGAATGGAGTACCCTTTGGGGCTAGGAGATATTTTAATGTGCTGAGCACAGAAAGTGCTGAGTATTTGGAGCCCTAAAATAAGCGGCAGAGCAGTGGGAGTGGATGCCACTGTGAAACCAGAACAGCTGGAAATCTCTCCCCGTGTCTTGGGCTGTGAAATTCAGACAAGAGAAGAGCATCCTATCAAAGTCTACATAATAAGCAGCCGCATCTTCTCTTTTACAGCTGTCGTTAGTCCACTGAATGAAATATGAGTTCTTTCCTTCTACTTAATGAAATACTAATTCTTTTTCTAAACACTTTACCTTCTAGGATTATCCCATTAGTGAGATGTACAATTTACATAAGTACTTTGTGGTAATAAGGGTGGGTGTGTTTGAAACAATGGAATTAAGGCAAAAAGCAATTGCGTGCCTTGAGGCAGAAACAGTGTCCGAAGGCAGGAAGTTGTGGGACAGTTGGAGGGCAGTGTTTCTTCTCTGCCCTGGAGTCTGTTCCTCCAGGTAGCCTGGTGGCCTCTTGTTTCCTCGCTTTCCTCGTGTCTCTGCTCAGAGTCAGCTTCTTACGAGGCTTTCATCACTGTGACCGCCTCCGGCCCTCCTGTTCCCCCTCTCGGCACCGTTTTTCGCCACAGCCCATACCCACAGGTGTCCCTCACGTACGCCGGTTTATTGGTCCGTGATCTGTCTCCTCCGGCTGCGTAGGATAGGGCCTTGGGTCCACAGTGGCCCGTACAATGAGCTCATAAATGTTTGAACCTATTTCCTTTAAATGAATATAAAGCAAAAAATAAAAAGGCTCTGGAATTCACATTTTATTATTTACTTTATTTTTAAATTTATTTTAGAGGTCCCCAACCTCCAAGTAGTCTGTCAATAGCTAATAGTGTTACCTCTTAATTTTTTTTCTTTAACTTGCTTCAAAGAGCATAATTCACCTTTTTCACTATACTGTTACGTGATTTACCTTTTCTATCCTGAATTTGCTTAGTTTCTTTTTGCAGAGTGTTTGGTCGATTAATTGGCTTTGAAGTCAGTGGTCTGGAATGGTTGACTAACACCGTAGGTGCTCTCCATAAGAAGGAGCTTCTGCTTCCGTACTTTTCTAGAAGCAATGCGTTCTAGGTAGAATGGCACTTGTTTTCAAGAACAGAGATAAATGATGTTGATATCCAGAAGTTGCATATTTGGGCCCCTAATCCTCAGTGCTTTAACCTTAAGAGAAAAGTTGATTGTTAAGGGAATAAGACATTTGTTCTTGATATTTGGCACATTCCAGGATTATTTTTTCAGTGCAATGGGTTAAAAGACTGATTGATTTCTTACCACGTACAGGTCCCTAACCTGCCAGAGAAACTAAGATAGGTTCCAGTTTTCAAATGTGAACTAAAAGAGAATATTACTGATAAGTGTGATAAACATGGAGGAGTTGAACTCCTGTTCAAATAATTCAAATCACTTTTCTTTTTCTTCCTGAAGCACTTTTTGATCTCCCATCCTCGATAATTAAGAAGAAAGTTCATTTCAGTGGCGAGAGTAAGGAGAATGTCATGAGGGATGAGAATTCTGAGAGTCAGCCCACCTCCAAAGCCAAGTGCAAAGATCTGAAAAAAAGGCTTCATGCTGCCCAGCTGCGTGCTCAAGCCCTGTCAGACATCGAAAAAAATTACCAGCTGAAAAGCAGACAGATTCTGGGCATGCGCTAGCCTAGCAGGAGACACAGAGCTGCGTGTGGTGTTTAATATTGCCAGCCCCTTAAAGACTGATATTCAATTGCTGTGGCTGTGATATATATACCTGGTTCTGTGAGCCATGCCTTTTTGTACAGTAAGCATGCTATTTTGGAATTGCCTTTGCTGTTCTTCAGCAATAATTGTACAAAATGTTCATACGTTTATTATTTTTTTTTAAAAGAACACTTTATAGAAAGAATGACACTTTCTTGGTTGGGCTTTTAATCCTGTGTGTGATTACTACTGGAACATGAGATGCTACATTCTGAATGTCGGAGAAAATAATGTCAGGCAAAAATCTTTACCTGGGAGTAGCATTTACTGAGCAGTTTTAAATGACAGAGTGGTGTGCTTACAATGGTCATGTCTAGATTTAAAATTTAAAGTCTGAGGTTTTAAGTATTCTAGAGCTTAGAAAACCTAAATGGATATGAACTGGTCACTAATACTATGCCATGACAAGCTTAGAGATACTGCTTCGATATCCCATTGCTCTGTAGTGCAAATCTGTCACCTGCAAAAACCCATTCCCGTGATGTTTGTGTTTTTTTTCCTTTGTATTCTATCTAACGATATAAAGCTGGCTGTCATTTCCTCATCTCCTCACTGAATAAAAGAATTCTTTAGTTTTCCTATATTTGTGTCTCTTGCATTTCTGACCTCTTAGCTGGAGGGCATCTGTGTGGGTGTGATTCATAGGCATCGGAGGGCGGGAAGGAGAAGCCGGCTGCGTGCTCGCAGGAGCTTGTGTGATGGGACTTTGCTGCCCATCTCGCTAATCCAGGCACGCCAGTGGTTCTTTGCTGGGGGCTATTTTGCCCCCCAGAGGACTGTTGCAATATCTGGAGACATTTTAAATTGTAATGCTTGGGGGAGGGTACTATTGAACGCAGTCGGTAGAGGCCAGAGATGCCGCTGAACATCCTACAAGGCACAGGACAGCCCTCACAACACAATGTCACCGGTGCCATGCTTGAGAAACCCGATCTAATCTAAAATTTGTTGGAATAGATCCCCGACCCTTGAAAGAAACTTACTTTGGTTTTGATGGATTATATTTTAAGTCTGACTTTTAATAGGAATTAGCAGTCCTTGCTGTGCCTACCACATATTTCATGTGATGTTCTCCTAGCAGTGCTAACTAAGCCTTTTAGCTTAATAAGACTAAGTTATGAGGGGTTAATAATGGGAAGATAGCTCCTTTGTTAGGTATTTTATTATGGGTTTACTATCCAGTTGGTAATGTAGTTTCTTAAAGACAACTGATATTACCCAAACACAATCAGAAACTGATTACCATGCCTTTATGGTGTACCCACAGATAACCCTAATGACCACTTTGATACAAATGCTGAGTACAGTTTTCAGGACCTAGTGCAAAATAAAAATGTGGGGCTCCATGTTCAAAAAGCAGGGAACAAGTAGCATTAAAGGTAAGTAGAAAGCCTTGTCCTTTCTTCCAAGGTCTCTGTTTATTGTGGTGGTGTTTGCTAATTAATTTTCAACGTGAAGAAAAAAAAAATTGAATTATTAGCATGGATTTTACTATTCACCTTCTACATTGCGCGATGGCCTAAGGTCCTAAGCCCCCACTCATGTACCATTATTGTCCATGGAACTTGACTTACAAAATGAATTCAAAGATATAATTATTTAGAATTTCCAAACTGCAGCTGCGGAGCAGGCAACTCCAGCGCCCAGCCCCGCTGAACGCCAGGTCCTTGGACATGTGGGGCCTGCGTGACGGCGCTGGTCACAGCTCATGAAACCAGCCCTGTCTGCAGGGAGCTCCTTTTCTGCCTTAGAAATGAGTTTTCGTGTTAAATCCAGGGGCATGCTGAGAGAGCTGCTCTAGTTTTCCCGTCTCAGACTCCACCTTCATTTTTCAGTCTTTCCTTCATTCAATCAACAAACAGCTGAACATGTACTATGAGTCAGGCGCTGTTTAACGTGTCGAGGGTATAGCAATAAAACAACACTGAAATCCCTGCCCTCGGAGATTCCATTCAAATAAGACAAAAATGGTAAATGAGCCACATATAGAGCATGGTAGTGCTGAGGCGCAGAATGAGATTTACAATTTATATAAGTGTTTATATAGGAATTTGCGGTAATAAGGAAAGGGAGACAGAATGGGGGGGTCACCATTTTGGAAGAGGTGGTGATTAGGGGTGCAACAGCAAACTGAGGAGGCAGAGGCTTTGAAACTAAGTTTTCCTTCTGATTATGCTTCTCTTGCCCTGTTCTAAAGCCAACAAAACCTTGTTGCCTGTTCACCCCTAAAGCTGGGAACCCTGGAGTGTGTGGACAGTGATGAGAGATCAGAAGGGGATCTCTTTGATGGAAGGGTCCTCCCAAATGATGCTCCTCCCGCACCTCCTTCTAAGATTTATGAAGATGCTCTGCGAGACACCAACACGTACTTACCGTTACCGACTTTACATAACTGAGCTTTACTAAGCACCACCTGCCCTTCAGCTTTGGAACAGCGGTATTGGATTGGAGTAGGATTAACCAGCTGTTCTGAGAGACGGTAACCACAAGGTGGCGCTATGGTCCTGTTAGACCAGAAATCAGCCTCGCGCGGAGCCGGGACATTTGGTTGCTACTGAGCGATTACAAGCCAGGCGTTGGTTAAATGCCTCACTCCCACAGTTTATTTCAGTCTTCACAACACACCCTGATAAATAGGCATCATTAGTGCCACATTGTTCATGGGGAAACCGAAGCTCAGAGATTACAGTTCTGAAGGGGGCAGCTCGTCTCTAAACTGACATTTTTTGACTCCAAAGCAGGTGCTCTTAAGTAGAATCCTCCACAAGATGGCAAAAGGTTGGCTTTGTTCCCGAATCATCTAGTGTCCCATAATGATCAGACACTAAGGGTGATACTCCATGGTTTTACCAGAGACATTTGTATGACTAAGGAAGGGGGCACCCAGAGCTGGCATGGTTCAGGTCCAGGGGAGGTGGGTTAGTCGCGGGCAGGTGGAGAAGGGTGGTCTGCAAGTGACCCCAGGCTTTCCCCGCTTTCCTCAGCATCTTTCATCCTTCCACCTGCGCTCTCCTTTCCCTCAAAGGCCCCGCCCAGGTGCCCAGGACCCTTGGGCTGCCCAGCCTCCTCCCCAGGGACCACTTTACTCAGGCCAGCCCTGCCCGGAGGTACTGCCTGTTTCAGGTGACCCTCCACCGTCAAGGGCAAAGCAGGTTCCCTCAAACACTCCAGGCTGCTCCTAGAGTAAACCGAGGGTGAAAGCAAAGGCGGCACAAAGGCAAAAAAGAACAGAGAGAATTCACTTGCTGCAGCAAGAAAGGATGGCTGCCTGTTCGCTGTGACTTGGTGGCAGGGAACGTAGGGATCCGTAGGGGGCAGATGGATTTCAGGGAAAGCAGGAGGATGTAAGCATCCTTCGAGGGGACTGCTGCAGGCCAGCCGGCGATGGAGGGCCCGCCTTCCCCTTTACCTGGCGCGCTTCGCCCCTCCCCCACCCCAGTGGAGAGCAGAGGTCAGCTGCCTAAGGGACTCCTACACCTGAAAGTTCAGGTCCAACGCCAAAATCCGGGGGGGCCAGCGGGGGCACACTTGCTTACCTCCACCAAGGCTCTGCTCCCACACTTCTGACACCACAACCACAGCAACGGCTCAGGGGCTCCGCAGACATCTCAGGCTGCCCCCGCCCCCGCCCCCGGCGACTCCCCAGGACCATCAGGCCAGGAAGCAAGTCCCAGCTCCTCCTGCTGCCTTCCAAGACCCCGGCCCCGCTGAGGCAGTTCTGTAGTCTTAGACACACATTCGTGGGGAATGGTCACAGCGTCTGCTCATATTCATTATGTTTTAAA
This sequence comes from Pteronotus mesoamericanus, assembly GCF_021234165.1. Classification (NCBI taxonomy): domain Eukaryota; kingdom Metazoa; phylum Chordata; class Mammalia; order Chiroptera; family Mormoopidae; genus Pteronotus; species Pteronotus mesoamericanus. The sequence continues at coordinate 436,493 of NW_026555326.1, forward strand.
GAATCCGTTTTTCCTTAAGCTATGAAATGACAACATCAATGTAAAAAATTCTAATAATATGGAAATATATACAGGGTTGGGCAAAAGTAAGTTTACAGTTGTAATTCAAATACATAATACAATAATCAATAAATAATAATACAAGGATAAACTGTGTTTTGTGTACTCACAACTATAAACTTACTTTTGCCCATCCTTGTATAGTAAAAATTAAAAAGTAAAAGTTTCTTCACCTGTAAGCTCACTTACTACCTCTCTTTCCAGAAGTAGCTGTTAATGGTCTAGTGCTTGGTGTTCCCTGCCAGGTTGGGTTCAACACCGTATTCAGAGGGGCTTGCGGGGAGACGGGGAAGGGGAAGGCATGGGGGTGTGGTATCTGCATATGGGGTCTGTGGTGTGTGTGTCTGCATATATGTCTGATTATGTGTATTTAAAGCACACTCACAAGTAGGATCTTCATGTACTTTTCCTTTTTTTAATCCTCAGCCTAGGATATATTTACTGATTTCAGAGAGAAAGAGAGGAACATCAGTGTGAGAAAGAAACTGATTGGTTGCCTCCCATGTGCTTTCCAACTGGGGATCAAACCTGCAGCCTAGGTGTGTGCCTTGACCAGGGGTAGAACCCACAACCTTTTGGTGACACTCCAAGCAACTGACCTGGCCAAGGCCATATACTGTTCTTAATTTGCTTTTGAAAATTAACCATAATCCTTTCTTATTGGTACATATAAATGTTCTTCATTCTTTTAAAACAGCTGCCTGCGTCATCTTTTGCATTCATCCTAACGTATTCTAGGAGTGGAACCAGATTTCCAGACTCCGAAGCAATGGGGCCTTAAGAACTTCGGGCCTGTGGGCGAGGCAGGCACCTGCCTTTAAAACTCCTGCACACTCCCACCAAGCAGTTCGTCTGCTCCAGTCACAGAGTCCCTGGCCCCAGCTCTGCTCTCGGGAAGCTTCACGGTCAATTCACCAGGGAAACAGTGGACATAGCCTGCAGAAGCCTCCTGACCGGGGTTTGGGCAAATCCCCATGAGGCCTGGCAGAGAGTCCAGGGCTCCGTACCAGTCGGGAAATGAATCGCCCCTCTGCTCCCTCTCAGCACAGTGTTGGCCCACCTGCCAAGAGAACCACGTCCAAGTGCATTCTTCCGGGGGCCAAACTCTGAACGTAGGGAGCCAAGGCACCTGACTTACACACTCAGCAGCTGCCCTCATTTTGGCTTGTTGGTTTAATCTCTCTGAGCTTCAAATTCCTCATCTGGAGGAAAGGACAGTAATAAGGGTGAAGGTTAAGTAGGGCCAACTGTTGTCAGGGACCTAAACAGGACCTGTCCAAGAATTCATTCCACTTGCCCTCTGCCCTGGGAGGCTGGGGCTGTGGATGGGGCGGGAGGGAGACCAACGCCGTGCATCTCTGTCCCCATTCGGATTTAGCCTGGGGAGAAGGGAGCAGTGTTCGTGCTTAGGACGAGGTTCCCAGTGACATCTGTGGCCCTTCTCCGCTACCCCACCCCTAACACACACAGGCCGAAGTGTTGGGTGTCCAACCTTGTGGCATCTCGGGACCACACTGGAAAAAGAAGAGTTGTCTTGGGCCACACATTAAGTACACAAACGCTAATGAAAGCAAAAAAATCTCATAATATTTTAAGTAAATTTACAGTTTTGTGTTGGGCGACATTCACAGCCATCCTGGACCGCATGCAGCCTGCAGGTCACAGGTTGGACACCCTGGACCTGGAGCCTGAAGTTCGAGCTGGATCACGAGGTCGGGTGACACCAGCTTCTGGGAGCAGGAGGACAGCCTGGAAGACCTGTAAGTGCCTCTCCTCAGGCATGCGTTTGATTTATAATGTTGCAGAATTTTCCACCTATAAATTCGCTTTCATGGAGCGGAGCCCCTCAGTATGCAGTGTGGACCCCAGGGCTCAGAGACGGGACGGGCCGGCGGTCACACAGAGCCAGCTTTCAGTGGTCACCTGACAGCCGGACCTGCTCTCGGCCACTCTGTGCAAAGCTGCCTCGGCTCCTGGCTGTTTTCTAGCATGCAGGAAAGAATTAATTATTAATATTTATAACAACCCAGAAACTGATATCTGTGAACCACAAACCCTGACACTTCTTTTCCAACAGTCGGCCACTTAATCATGGTTTTAGCTGGGTCAGCATAACAGTCTCGTAGCCTCAGAAGTGGAGGGCCATAAAGGCCTATATCAGCCGTTGCTGGGGGCGAAGGCCAAGTTCGCAGCAGGCAGAGCTAGCGCGGGAGCTGCTAATGCTCTCTAAGAAACTCAGATGCTTTTGCCATATATCACGGCTGGGCCTCATTATATCCCCTCACCTTTGGGTCACTTAGCTTCAAAGCACTTTCGTCAACATATTCTCAGTTGATCTCCAAAAGATGCTATGATTGGACTGGGTGGATAACTGTCCTCCAGGAAAAATGTAAAGATTCAGAGAGGGGAGTGACTCACCCAAGCCCGTGCAGACCCAAGGACTCTGTCCTTGGCCCTGCCCACCTGGACAAATCTGTGGCTGGACCATTCTTTTAACTCAACATGAGTCACAGCCATCCTGGGCCGCATGCGGCCCGCAGGTCACAGGTTGGACACCCTGGTGCTGGAGCCTGAAGTTCGAGCTGGATCATGAGGTCGGGTGACCCTTGGGTGTGTTTTGCAGCTGCATGTGAATCCTCTGGAAGTACTGGTGGCTTTTGGGGCATTTTTCTGAGAGTCCGTGGTCTTCCCCAGACTCTCTCTGACCCCGAACAGTAAGAACCACCTCTTTAAAACAAGAGTCCAAACCCCTCCCTGTGCCACTGCCTGCTGCTGCACCTGATGGAGCCTTCTCTTTTGGGTTCTGGAGTTTGCTGGGCTCAGTCATGGCCAGGAGCTGGGCTGGCCAGGGATTTTGCTGAGCTCAGGTGTCTGGCTGCCCTTGAATCTGGGACTGTCTGGGCAACAGACACCAGGCCAGGAGACCTATAATGCAAAGGTCCCACTTACAAGAGCAACACTGAGGAATAGAGTTTACAGGAAATGCACATTACCCATAATAAAGAAATCTGCCAAACTACACTGAGAGATATCACATAAATGTGAAAACATGCCATGGTGAAAAACCTTAACACTGTAAAATGCCCTTTGCCCAAATGTTTTATGCAATCCTAATACAAATATCCAAGGTTTGTTTTTTTTATTTTTTATTTTACCTGACACAATGAATTTATATGGAATAATCCACCTGGAAAACTAAATGTATCAATACAGTCATGACATTTCATTGAAGAAAACATTAAAAGCTTCAGCTAGGAAACAAGAGAAGTACGGAAGAAGGTCAGGCCACTCAATGGAAAAGAAGAGGAAGCCCAGGAAAGAGTCTGTATTAAAGGAAATCAGTAGTATATGATGAATGTGATGTTCAAATCAGCAGGGGAAAGATTAGTTATCTTGTAAATGATGTTGGAATAACATGAGCTAGATCCCTACCTCATCCCATGGACCGAATTAAAATCAAAGTCTCCATTTCTTTATAGTAAGAAGGGATATAACTCCTGCCTCATAGCATAATTGCTGGGGTTAGTGAGCTACTGTGTGTGAAGGTCTTAGCCTGTGTTCAGCTTGCAGTGCCCACCTGGTTAAAATTAGCTGGTATTGTTATGAGTGTGATGATTAATCCAGTTGTATTATAACTCAAACATATAATGACAAAGCTGTGACATTACTGAAAGTTCAGGCAAATATTTCCCTGATCCCAAGGTAGACAAAGCTTTCATGGAAGCAAAGGAAGAAAGCAGCCAAGGCAGAATTTGCCAGGAGCTTTGGGACGTTCTCACCTGTGATCCTGCGCTTCCACGTTTAGGAGGTTTGTCCTGAGTATGTTCTCAGAGAAATGGACAAAGACGGTTACTAAATATTTGTTATAACAGCAAAAAAAGTAGAACCAATCTAAATGCCAAAAGGAAAATAGTTAAAAAAAAACCCCAGAAACCTTCCGTTTGACAATATGATGGATTACTATGCAGTCATTAAAAATTAAAAACTATCTCAATGAACGTTAATTGATTGATTTGGGGAAATGCTAAGATTAGAGTGCTAACCATGACCCAAATACCATATATAGCATAATGTCTTGGGTATATCAAGACACATACCAAAGTGGTTATCTCTTTTTGGTGGGAATAACTTGATTTGGTTTTCCTTTAATCTTTGCAAATTCACTACATTAAACTTGCTTCTTTTGTGATTCTACCAGACTTAATAAAGGTTTTTAACATCTATTTTACAATTTGAAAACATTGGGCCTTTCCAGATCATTTGTGCTTTTAAAGGTTATTTACCAAACAGAGATTTTTACAAAAGAAACTTCTCCCTCTTTGCTTCCCAAACTGGGGGACATTTGGGATTTCTGCTAATAGGTCATCATCACAAGATCATGTCCACAATTTATTTGAATAATCTTCCCATAGAAGTCACTTTTATAGTAAACAAATCCAAACGAATTTTGGGAGAAATAGAAAGTGCTTGTCATTTCTCTTTTCAGACAGAGCAGGAGTCCTGCGCGGCTCCAGCCCTTGGCAGGTCTGTCTTGGGAGAGCTTGTTCCCTTTGGAAGCGGTGGCTGCTGTGGACAGGGGTGTGAGGAGCCTGCTGAGTGGAAGTCTGTCCCCACCCCAGGCCTGAGGTGGCCAACTGTGTGCTGGGCTTTCCTGAGAGTTCAAAGTCTCAGGTGTCACAAGTCCCCAGAGTTAAAGATTTCCTTCAGGTGGAGACTCTCACTTCCCAGAAGCCACCAAAACAAAGCGATAAGCAAACGAGACCCAGAACCCGGCAGGCAGCAGCTCGGGGCTGAACGCCCGGCTCAGGTAGCACCAGTCCAGGAGAGACCAAGGGCTCCCACCAAGGGGCCTGCTGGGGCAGCTCCGTCCCTTTCTCCCCTCAGCAGCTGTCCCTTCTGGGCAGGAGGAGGCACAGAAAACGGGAACACAGCCTGGCCAGATGGAAATTGGCGGGGGTTGGGGTGGTGACCCTGCACAATGCCAAGGCCTAAGGCAGTGACTGTGAGGACGCCTTACCAGGGCAACCTGGCTCCCGGGCTGCCTGCGGGAGCTGGGGAGTGGCCACCCAGGCGTCAAGGCTTCGCATGTCCCACACTTTCTGGGCCACAGACATCAGCCCACACGGAGGTCTCTCAGGTGCACGGTGGTGGGGGGGCGGGGGGCAGCGAACGTCCCACAATTCCAGCCCTGCTGTGACTGTGGGCTGCAGCCTTGACCTTGGCTTGGTTCATGAGAGCCCTGCAGCGAGAGAGTGAAGACAGCCTTCAGCCCCAGGGAAGGGGAGGGGGCCCAGGACAATTAGCATTTATCTATTGGAGCTTGTACTCTGCATGGCCCCTGTATTAGCTGTATACATTTCGTGGCTCACATTTCTCATCACAATTACTGGATAATCTCCATGTCACAGAGGAGGAAACAGGCTCAGACATGATCAGGGGAGACAGGAAGGTCACACAAGGAGTGAACCTCTAGCTGGAGGTGAAGGGATTCACACAGAGATCTGTTTCCTAGGCCCGGCTGCTTCCACCGCCCTTGGCTCTGTGTTATTATGAAACCCACCCCCGGGCCCTTGCGACCCTCCAGGCCCCTTCTCAGGCCCACAGCCTCCCCTGCTGACCCCTGCCTTCCTTCCCTGGTCACGTCCCAGGGACCCCGCCGAAGGTGCCCTCTCGGGGACAGCTGCCGCTCCCCTCTCTGGCCCCAGGCGTGTCGGGGAGCGGACTGCTGCCTTCCCCTCTTTCTGCCTCCAGCACCGGCTCGCAGACCCCCCTTCCCTGGGCTGGTTTCCCCTTGGGAATCAGCAAGCAACCATCAGAAGAGCGAGCATGAGGTCACAAAGGTTCTAGAGCAGGACTGAACTCTCACACCCCCGCCCAGGTTGGTGGTCCCCGGCTCCCTTTGAGAAGGTCATTGGAAACCCAGGCGGACCCTCAACTCTGCTTTTATTTCTGCAAGTTAAGTTTCTTAAGACCCTCACTCCGCTTCTGCCTCTGTCCTTTTCTCGTCCCCGGGGCACCAGAGGTGGCCAAGGCAGAAGGAGGGCCTCCCCTTCTCAGGGAGGCTCTTTGCTGCTTCTCTCGGATTTTTCCATTCCGCCCTGCTCCCCACCTGCTTTCTCAGAGGCCAAAATGGGGGCATTTTCTTTTCAGGCTCCCTTCTGACTTGCAGAAAATGGAGATCAATTTGGTGCTTTTAGCCTTTCTTTTCCCAGCAAGTTACAGCAAAATGTCTCGTCTCAGTCCCTGGGCTTCCAGGAGGGCGGCAGCGGGCTGCCCCTCAGGCCTGGGGGCGGGCACATGCCGCAGATGTTTGTAGGCTAAGCTCACCTCTGCCTTCTCAGAAGGGAGGCGAGTGAAGCCCTGCAGGACCGTCTTGTGGGGTCCCAAAGACGGGAGGCTGTCATCTGAAGCAGGCTTCATGGGGTCCCCAAAGTCCCACCATGCAACCCTCCGCATGGGGTCGCCCTCCCTGTGTGTGGTCTTCCTAAGGCAGCAGGTTGGCTGGGTTTGCCCTGGCCCGCGGTCTTGTGTCTTAGTGTCAACAACACCCTGATTTTACTTGACCTTGGAGGGGGGCCGTCCCAGGATCCACCTGTATGACCGAACCTTAGAAACAGAAGATTGGAGTCTGCTGTTCTCATTTTCTAAGCTCACTCAAAGCTCTGGAATACTAGGTGGGGCTTGCCCAGCGAGGAGCAGCGTGCTTAGCGCAGAGCTGGTGAGCAGCACGCTGGCCGGTGAGCAGAGGCGGAGCCACACAGCTCTCCCGCGCCAGCGGGGCAGGGCCCGAGTCGGTGGCTCCCAGCACCTCCTCTGCAGAAGTGGGATGAGGACCACTCTTTCCCGGCGTTGTTGGGGGAATAGACGGACAGCACCGGCACAGCCCCTGGGATACAGACAGCACTGAAGTCACGTTGGCTATGATTAGCCCTTAGAATCCCAAAGCTTGGGGCGCCCAGTCACTCACTGACCAGCATTCGTGACTATTGTTCAGAGGCTCCATGGGGCAGGCACTGTGCATGCACAAGGGAGCCATCGGCGCCAAGGGGAACGTGGGGTGACGACTCATTAAATATGTGTTGAACAAATTACAAACAGATATGTGATGAATTTATGAAGGGGCATGCCAGGTCCTGAGAGGGCAGCATCGGGGCCCGCCCCAGCCCAGGACTCCCCGGGGAGCTGATGGTCAAGTGGAGTCTCAAGGATAAAAAAGATCTGGCTAGGTCCTTCTAGGCAACTTTGAGTAGGTATTTTCTAGACTTCCATCCGGCTAGAACTTTACTCGTGGTTAGGAGGGTAAAGCACTATAAGAGTTTAAGGTTGAAGTGCAGATCAGGCCCAGAGATTATTTCAGTTCGCCCAGCATGACAGATTCCATTCTCTCGCCAGTGACTTTCAGGGGAAGGAAGCCACAGGGCGGTCTCCTCCGCCCCGCGCCCCCCCCGCCCCCCCACCCCCCACTGCGCCCTCTGCCCACCCTGCCGCTCGCTCACCGACGACACCGAGAAGCCTGACACAGCCAGGAACAGTCAGGCATCGTCTCCCAGAAGGCTCGCTTTCTACCAAGGCCTCCTGGCTCTTACACATCCAAATGACTATGTAAACCTTTAAAGCTGGAAGTGAATGTAAACCTTTAAAGCTAGTAGCAATTGGAGGTGTAAAACTTGGGAGACATGAGCTAGCATTTGTTGAGCAAAATCTCCTCTGAAGTTCCTCACCACTCTGAGAGAAAGATACTAGTTATCAGCCCAATGGAAGCACAGAAAAATTAAGTAATTTGCCTAAAATTACACGGTTAGCAAACGGCAAGGCTGAGATTCAAATCCACACATTTGACTCCTGACTGGTCTCTCATCTAAAGTTGGCCCAGGAAATCTCGCTCCTTCACTTCTGAGCCTGTATTCAACCCAGACTTTCAAGTCTTCATTGCTTTGGGGCATTCCCTTCAGAGATGACTCAAGACTCAGCGTCCCACGTTCCACATTGTACAGAAGGGTCGAGGGGAGAATGTAGAGCATTGCCTGTGGGAACCCCTGAGGACCAGCAGGTGTCTCTGCTTCAGAGCTGCAGAGCCCTGGTCGGCAGCAGCCAGGGGCGGGGCAGGCAGAAACGGGCGGAGAGGAGCATCCAAGACTGTGTCCAGAGACACAGTAAGCGTGGGTGCCAATCTCCAAAGGGGCTCAACCTCCTTGAAATAAGTGTGGGGACACTTAACTCAGGTTTCCACTCACATTTCTTTTCTTTTTTCTTTTTTTGGTTTTATTTATTTATTTTTAGAGAGAGGGGAAGGGAGGGAGAAAAAGAGGGAGAGAAACATTGATGTGTGAGAGATACATCAATCGGTTGCCTCTTGCATGCCCCCAACCAGGGGCCTGGCCCACAACCCAGGCATGTACCTTGACTGGGAATCAAACCAGCGAACATTCAGTTCACAGGCCGGCACTCAATCCTCTGAGCCATACCAGCCAGGGCATCTACTCACATTTCTTCTTATAATTATCTTATGAAAGTTGGTCCAGATTCTGCCAAAGAAAACAAAGCTATTGAGTAAGAATAAACTATATTGTCCCATGTCTATTGACTTCTGCTGAAAAATTTCCCACAGGCTGCCTCATGCAATGTTGCCTGTGTTGACGTAAGAAATGTCCAAACCTGTAGAAAACTTTTATAAAAGTTTATTGGAGGCAAAACTGACCACAATTGCCAGGAAATGAGATCTCAAATGCTCCCAGAGAATAACAGTTTTGCAACTTCATTTGTGCATTTGAGATTAAGGAAGTTTCGCTACAGGAAGGTGGGAGAAAGCAAGTTGGTGATTAGTTACGGGATAATTGACAAGATCATGTGCTCTCTTCAGGGTGGTTAGCCCTTGAGGGGTATTACTTCTGGCATTTCAAAGGTGTTAACAAGAACAAAGGACAGGGCTGGCAAAACACCTTTCACTCAAGAAGCTAGAGGCCTGGTGCGTTACTGCCCACGACCCCCGTGATCTGCCTGGCTAGGAAGGAATGGTTTCTTCCAGCACCCCGTTTTCATCCACACCTAGATCACCCACCCTGAGACCAACAGTCACGTGACGTGGGTGATACCATGGGACAGGTGCTATTTACAATAAACATTTATTTACAAAAACTGACAGGGGACCACAGTGTGCCCACCGCTGCTGCAGCTTAAAGGTGGTAAATGCTTCTTTCTCTTGCGGGTAAAAGTGGTGAAGTGAGTGGTTTTAATGTTGGGGACAGCTGTTTAGAGACCCGGATTCCTACCCTTTACTTGCTGTGCTGCCTCCCAGAGGCCACGCTGTGCTTTGTGTTTGGAGGCCGCACAGCCAGTAAAGGGAAGCTGTGGGGAGAGGTAGAAGGAGATTGGAGAAGACAGGCCGGCTGCCTCAAAGGCTTGGGCCTTGAGGTGAAGCCAGAGCTATTCACATTCCACTGGCCTGTACGAGTTCTCGGGCCACACATAACTGCAAAGGAGGCTGGGAGATGAAGTCTGTTTGTGTGTCCAGGGACAAGGGAGAATGGATGTTGGAAGATGGTCCACAATCTCTGCCACACCCACTAGCCTCCATTTTCCTTCTCCTCGTTCTATATACCACCACCCACCACCGCGCTGCCCCTGCATCCCTCCTCCACGCTCCCCCACCCTCCACCTCCCTCTCCCGGTAACCCCTCCCCCAGAGGGTGGGGGGCGGGGATTGACTCCACCCTTCTGTCCCGAGGTTAGTGTGACTAGTGTAAGGGTAAACCCAAGCCTTTGTCACAGTGATAGTGGGTCAGGGATCTGGACAATCAAAGGGAACCACTCCTGGCCACTGGGATGATTTAAGAATGAGAGAATGTAACCCAAATGAGGCCGTTGGTTTGTTAGGGGTGTTTGAAGAAGAAACAGCTGAAACAGTCTTTCCTTTAAAAAAGAATTCCGTTCAGAATGGTGGGAATGCTGAGGGTACTGTAGCCATTTTGTAAAAAATTGTGGCAAAATATACACAACAAAATTTACCATTTTAACAATTTTTTAAGTGTGCATGCAGTTCGATGACATTAACTACATTCACACTGCTGTGCAACCACAGCAGCCTCCCATCTCCACAACTTTTTCCTCTTCTGAAACCGAAACTCTGTTACTCATTAACACCAACTCCACGCCCCCTCCTCCCGCAGCCCCTGGTAACCACCACTTTACTTTCTGTTTCTAAGAAGGCAACCATTTGGGTAAATGGAATCACGGAGAATTTGCCTTTTCTTGACTGGCTTATTTCACTTAGGAAGTCTTCGAGGTTTATCCATGCTGTAGCATGTGTCAGAATTTTCTTCTTTTACAAAGCTGAATGATACACCATTGCAGGAATACACTACATTTTATTTCTCCATTCATCCATCCAGGGACAGTTGCAGTTGCTTCCACCTTTGGCTGGTTACTGTTGCCATCTTGCTTCTCTGAGATGAAACAGCTTGTCCACAAAGCCAAGGTGTGGAGGAAAACACAGCCAAAGCAGTTGCTAAGAACGGACTCTCCCTACCAGACCGAGCGGACCCAGAAGCCCACCCTATCTCTGGATCAGCAGATCCAGGAAACAAGGCCATTCTTCATTGCTGACCTTAGTTTTAGTTTCTTTATCACTGTAACCACATCTGTATCGCTGGCTGACACATCTCTGAAAAAGTTGCTTACTTTCACAATTGCAGAAGAAAATGAAAATGAGCAGAACCACAGAAAAGTGGGAAATCTTTTGCTGACATGAATGCTGGAAAAAAAAATTAAGCACATTTTGAAGATTTTGTAACCATATATATGCTAGTTACTTCCCTCCTGATGAGTGAGGGTGACTGAGGCTGTGGCTGATAGAAAAACTGAAAAGGAAGACAAATTCGATTAGGTTCAAGTATTTGGTGACATGCCCTATCTGTCATAAAACCCTTATTTTGACCTTTAAAGAGAGACTTTTATAAAAAAGGAAAGAATCGGGTGTTTCCTATACCTCGGCTGAACAAATGCCCGAGAAGAGGAACCTAACCGTGAGCCTGCCCTGAGCAGTCACATGACCTGGCGGCCCCAGCTGTGAATGACGCCAGGGGCCGGACTTGGAGGTCCCTGAACTCACTGGCAGCCCAGAATCTTTCCCAGCTCTCACTCTGGGAAATATCTAACTTCTTTGGGCCCATTTCCTCATCTGTGAAACGGGTTCTTAATACCTTTCCTATCCACCCCACAGGGTTGGGAGTGAAGCTGAGAAGCGCTGTGCAGATTTAAGGCTCCTGGGGGAAAACATTAACCCACCTTCTGTTCAAAGTTCAGCAGCCGGCGGGCGGGGCGGCAATCCCTTTGACGAACAGCCAGGCCTGCCCTTCAGGCCCAGGGTCTGGAGGCCCAGCCTCCTGCTGCCAGCGGCTGATTACAAAAGCGCCTCTCCCAGGGAGAGGATGGGCCCCTTCCCCAGATTGCCCTCCCAAGCAGGTGGATCCTGACACCTGGGCTGGCCGCATGCACACACACCGTCAGTCCAGTTTAAGCCCCGACAGCTGCCCCCTTACGTGCAGGTGAAGTCACCGAGGCTCAGAGGGTTTTCACTGAAGCCCAGAGCTGAACGGAGAACCAGTCTTGGTCTCTGGATTTCTCTCCGCCCTTCCACGCTGCCTTTGGTTCCACACCCTAGGCCCTTTGTCCTCCTGCCTTGTCCCGGAGTCTCTGAGGGGTCTCTCTCGGCTTGCCAGTCTGTGGCCCTGGGCGCTTAGTGTGAGAGGGGTGGGGGTGGCCGGGCGGAGAGCAGATCCTCACGGAGAGGCACGGGGTTCCAGCATCAGGCATCGGCTCACGCGGCCGCGGCCCCGTGATCAGCGCGGGGCTCCTCGCCCTTGCTCTGCCTTTGGAGCGAGCATTGGCACTGAAGTGAGTCGAGATTAGGAGAGCCTCTCAGTAAGTTAACTCTCCACACATTGGTTCTGAAGGGAGAGGGCGCCCCTGGAGGTGGACCGGAAGTGTGACTGCCCACCAGTGGACTCACGGAGCCCTGGATCTAAGGGCAGGGACACTACCTTGACCACCGTGCTGTCCAGAGCCCACCAGAGGGTCTGGCAAGTTCTCAGCACGTGTCTGGTATATGGGTGAGGGAGCAAATGAGTAGTGACGTCCGTGAATGATGGTCACACCCTGCCTCCCTTCCTGTGTCCTCTGAATGTCCCAGCTCTCACTGCCACATCTCCTTCTAGGCTCCTACCCACTGACCTCCTGACCAGTTTGGGTTCATCTCTCTCCTCCTGCCCCGCCCTAGACTCCCTTCCTTACCCCTGCTGGCCTGCCCCATGATAAGCGTTGTTTAGCTGCCTGTGTCCAGATAATTCTCTTCTCTGGCCCTTGCCGCTGCTGAATTCCTCTGCCCTGTGACTTGACCAGGCTGGCCAATTCGATTCAACATTCGTCCTCCTTGCAAAAATTATTAACTCTTTTGAATTCAAGCCCTAAATTCAAGGTGGCTCCTGGAGAGACTTTGGTTGTAAGCTGTCCGAAGAGAGTAGGCATGAGAGTCACTGTCCCTGCAGCGACCCCTGAGCCTCGCCCAGGCAAGGAGATGCCGTGTGCCCCCCGCTTTGGAGGTCTCCGGGAGACAGCCTGTTCTCAGTCAGGAAATCTGGCGGAGAGGGTGCAAAATTGCTTCTTGGAATGTAGAATTCTGCACTGTAACTCCTCCTATCACTCTGGCTTCTGCCTTCTTGCCTGGCCAGACCCCTGGCTCTGTGGAAAGTTCCCCTGACCACCCCCAAAAGTGCCAGCAGTGGCTCGTCTGTGTCCCCAACAAGTCCCATCTGCACAGTTGGCCACCAGCCCCTCCTCCTACTGCTGTCCCTTTCCAGGACTCTCCTGTGAATGGCTCCTGTCACCTGTCGAAGGGACCCATCACGTCTTGCCTCCATTCCTGCCAGGCCTGACACCACCAGAGGCCTTGCAGGCTCCCCTGCTTGGATTCAGCTCGAACGCAGCGTGGGCTCAGCCTGGGTCTCCCTCTCGCCTTCATTTCTGAAATACTTCACCACTTTCATATCAATTTTCTCAGAACCACCCTGTGGCATTACTAGTGTCTTAGGGAAGGAACAGGAACCCACTCAGACCAGCTCCAGTAAAAGGAGAGGTTTGTAAACAGGATTCATCTCAGGCTCAAAGGGTAAAGGGAAGTGCACCCAGATGGCTTGTGGACGTTTTAGAGGGGAGGTGTGAGCAGGGCCGAAATAACTGGCTCCTGCAGTGGCTGTCGTCAGCGCTGCCCAGCCCGCCTGCTGCCCGTGTGTGCCTGTGAATTTGCCTCTTCATGCATCAGCAGCTGCACTCCTGACCCAAGTGAATGAATTTGTTACACAGGCTGGCGTTAATTATTAGAGTCTTCCAAGACTTTGAACTAAGAGCGTGGTAGACAGAATAATGTCCCCTCCCCAAAGATGTCTACGTCCTATCCAACAGTCCCACTCCTTGGTATATGTCTAAGAGAAATGGAAACAGATGTTCACACAGAAACTTGTACACAAGTGTTTATAGCAACATTACTCACAATAACCAGAAGACAGAAACAACCCAAATGCCCATCAACTGATGAATGCATAAATAAAGCTAGTATATCTGTACAATGGAGTATTATTTGACCATAAAAAGAATGAAGTACTGACATGAATAAATCCTGAAACCCTTACGTTAAGTAAAAGCTAAACACAAAAGACGACACATGGTATAATTCCATCCATATGAAAGTCCAGAATAAGGAGATCTATAGGAGATAGGAAGTAGATTAGTGTCTACTTTGAGTAGGGGTTCATGGGTGGGGGAGTGTAGATGGGTAAGAGCTAAAGGGTATAAAGCTTATTATTGAGGTGATAAGAATGTTCTAACATGGACTGTAATGGTTTCACACATTTGTGAATCTACTAAAAAACCATTGAATTGCACACTTTAAATGGGTGAATTCTATGGTATGAATTGTGTTGTCACTAAAGCTTTTTAAAAAAGAAACAAACCAGATGTCTACATCTTAATTTCCAGAACTAGTGAACATGTTACTTTGCACGGCAAAAATGATTTTGCAGGGTTGTATTAAGGATCCTGAGGTGGGGAGTTTATCCTGTATTATCTGGGTGAGTTAAAAAGGTCCTTCTAGGAGAGAGGCAAGGGAGAGAAAGATGGGGGGGGGAGAGGGGGAAAGAAAGAGAGAAATGGGAGGAGAGGGGAGAGGAGGAGAGAAAGGAAGAGAAGGGGGGGAGGTTTGAAGATCCTACCACTTTGTAGATGGAATAAGGGGCCGTGGGCCAAGGCATGAGGGCTCTAGAAGCTGGAAAGACAAGGAACCAAATGATCCCCTGGAGCCTCCCGAAGGAGTACAGCCCTGTTGACACCTTAATTTTAGCCTGGCAAAAGCCATTTCAGACTTTTAATCTCCAGAGCTGTAGGATAATAATGTGTTGTTTTAAGCCACTAAGTTTATGGTAATTTGTTATAGTAACAAAGAAAACTAACATAAGATGTTACAGAGAGAATGTCAAGTGATAGTAGGTTTGGCGCTATGAGGTCAGGTTGAACTGGTAAATTATAGAGAAAGCAACATGCCTCCTCCAGGAAGCCTTCCCTGACTTCCTTCCTCCTCCCACCTTTAATTATTTTAGAGGTAGTAGAGGTACTACCACTACTGAACTGCAGCCCTTGATTACCTGTCAGTTTCCCTTATTCAGATAGCGATTCTGAGAGAGGACAAGAGCTTGAAGACTCATTTTTGCATCCCCAGTGCTTAGAATTGTGCCTGGCAGATTGTAGGTGTTCAGCTATTTGGTGACTGAGTGACTAAGGTCCCTGAAGCTTAGATATCGTAAAGAATAATAATAATAGCTGGTCTTTATTGAGTTCTTACTGTGCTAAGTGCTTTCTATTCATTTCTTATTTGAGCCTCAAACCAACCCTATAAGCCTGGTTCCCTCTAATCTTTACTACACAAATGGGAGGGAAGCAGCTCAGGGAAAGTAAATACCACGCCCAGCCTGCCTCGCATTTGCCCGGCTCAGGGCCTGTTCTCTGTGCCTGTGCCGTCCAAAACCACGGCCACGGACTCCACGTGGCTGCCTACATTTAAGTTAATTAAGATGAATTAAAATAAAAGAGTCAGTTCCTTGATCCCACTAGCCACATCTCAGGTGCCCAGCAACCACACTTGGCTGGTGGCGACCACACTGGGCAGTGCAGATACAGGGCATTGTGCCACCTCAGAAAGTTCTGTTGTGCAGCATTGGTCTCCCACCACCAGCCTACAGCCTATAACTCGATCAAGCAAAGCATGTCATTTCCTTGAAAAAGATAAAAGCAGACCCAGCTGCTCACCTTCCCCAAGCAGGCGTGCAGGTTCTCAGGAAAGCCTGCCTCTCCCAGGTCTTGGGGTGCCCGGGGGACTCTCTCGCTGGAAGATGCAGGAAACATGTGAACCAGCTTACCCCGCACCCTGAGTAGACCTACTAACCGAGGCGCTGCCCACGGGGAAGGTGGTGTGGCTGGATTAAGGTGAGCCTTCTGCCAGCGGATGGCTATCTCCCTTCGGGGCCCTGCGCGGGGAGCCCCGGGGTCTAATTCTTCTCGCGTCTGATAAATCTGTCCGCAAACATACCTTGTATGTAGGTTCCACACGTTTTTGTGCTCTAACCAGTTCACTAGAAGCTTCCAGAAGCACAGTAGGTAGGCAATAACAACAATAAAACAACATCTAGGGAGTGCCTACTGTTTACCAAGCACCGCTAAGAACTGCTTTACAGGTCATTTTAGTTAATCCTTGCAAGTAGACATGATTAGCCCCAATTCACAAGTGACAAAGCTGAGACCCGGCAAAGCCAGGCTGGCCTGCCCAAGGTCACACACAGGAATTGGCAGCTGACACATGAACTTAAAAGCGGCTGAAAACACAAGCCACTGGTCTGTCATGTCCACACCCTGTGGGGAACTCAACTCCCAGCTCCAGCCTCCCGCGGGCATTTCGCGAGATACAGGTGAACTGGGCGAGCCTGCCGCCGGCGCCGGGCATTCTCCAGCCACGCGCAGGCCTGTGGGCTTGGCTGCTTTCCCCACGTGGGGAGACAGGAGCCGCTGGGGCTGAGCAGGCTGCTGGCAGGGATCGCCCTGCTTGCCCGGATGAAAGGCAGGCCTGCTCCTCGGACCCTGGCGTTATGGCAGCAGCCACCCTCGCTGTCCTCCTCAGAGACCAGGGCATGGGGTTCCACCCTGGGAGGATAGAATTGAGGATTTCAGGGAAGCCCCTCCGGCCCAAGAGGAGGCAGCAGGAAGAGAAAATCTCATGCCAGTAACACAGCCTGTGGTTTCTTGGGGAAAACCACAGAAGAGTCAGCATGGGATGGCAAAACCCACAGTCCTACCACACAAGGCGTGGCCCAAGCCTACCTGGGCTGCCAAGGCCCGTGTTGGCACCAGGCTGCACTGCAGCATCTTCCTGGGGCCATCAGTTGTCCTGTCCAGCAGTAACCCAGGGAGGGTGGCTCTGTTGTTGGCGGTCCTACGAGGGGCACCCTGGGGGAGGGGCAGCGGCGAACAGAGGAAGGAGGCCTCTAGCTCTGCCCTCAGCCAGCGCCCAGCATGACACTGGGACACAATCTTTTACCCCCAGGAAGCTCTCAGTCTGATGGGAGAGGCATAGCCCCTTCCGTCAGGGCGCACAGTCTTCGAGAAGAATCTTATGGCAAATTCTGAACTAATAAGGGAAGCAGGGTACATATAGGTGGAAGCAAAATTTAGAGCCAACTCAGGAGTCCTCTCCCAGGGCCCCACCTCCTTTGCTCTTTTGATCAGTGGGTCACATCACCCACCTCTCCCCACAGCAAACACAGGACCATGAGCAAGTCCCAACCCAAGAGTGAGGAACAAGGCCTAGTCTCCCATGCACGTCCAATGCAAGGCAGGTGGTGCGATTTTATGTCTAACCTTGATTTTATTCTAATCGATTTTAAAAAGTAAATCATGAATTTTGATACTGTATCTTTGGTAACAGCTTCATGTGTCATTTTTTGCGGCTGTAAGTTTTCATTTCTCTTGAGTATGTCCCTAGGAGGGGACTCGCTGGGCCATAAGGTAGCTTTACATCTAACCGTGAGAGGAGCCGCCGCACTGTTTTCCACAGCGTTGACGCCGCCTTACACTCCCACGGGCAGAGGAGGAGCGTCCTCATCTCTCCACACCCTTGGACGTGTCAGTTAGTGATGCTCATTGGATGTCCAGTCGGTGATGTTAAGCCAGGTCAGGGAGAGACGGGGGCGGGAGAGTCGCAGGTCATCAGTGCAGAGATGGCGTTTAAAGATCTGACACCGTGTGATCACGCTAAGCAGTGGATGTGGGTCCAACAGCCGGAGGTTGTTGGCCTGATGTGGAGAAACCAGCCGTAGAAAGTGAGGAGGAGGAGCCCAGAAGGCCTGTTGTCCTGGAAGCCAGGGAAGGAAAAGCCCTTTTGGGAGGAGAGAGAAAACAGGCCATGCCAAACGCTGCTAGCGAGGAAGACGAGGGTGAGAACGGACCCCTGCATTGGGCCCCGTGGAACTTTCTGGTGGCCTGAACAACAGAAGTTTCATGATGGCAGGGGGCAAAGCTAATTTTCCCCAAGGGTGCACAGCAAGTAAGTCATTACGCCATTAATTCACACTCAGGTCTTTGGACGCCCAGGCCGGTGCCTTTGTGTGTCACCGCGGAGGCCCTTGGAGTTCACTGTGGCTGAGGTGGGGGCTGAGGTGTGTGTGTGGGGCGGGGGGGCATGTTCCTCAGGGTCTGAGGAGGTTTTCTGAAGCTTGACGACGGATCTTGAGCAGGTTTGGAAAGGGGAGACGAGACTGGAAGCCTATCCATGAAGCTCCGCTCGCCTCTTTCCTGACACACCTGCAGACGTTTTGGCAGCATCCTCCAAACTCTACTTACCTGTCTTGACTACCCCTAAGCGGCAGGACCGCGGCCTTCGCAGGGTGTGGGGAGTGGGAGGATGGCGGTCCCCTCTCAGACCTTCCCATCACATGCTGAGGGCCCTGCTTGCTTCGTGCCTCCAGCCCCCCACCCTTCAGGACTTTTCAGGAGTAAGGAGGCGGCCTCACCCCCCGAGGACAGACATCCTGGAAAGCTGCCACACTCTCTCCCCCTGTAGTGGCTCCAGGCTACATCCTGTGCCAACCCCTGGGTGTTTGGCCATGGCAGCTGTGAGCAAGGCCAGCAGCCCCGGCCTCGTCTGGCAGGGGCTGCCCCATGCCAGCCTCCTGAGGTCAGCCCCCTACCTGTCCCTCCCATCCCCTTCCCCTGGCTTCCAGGCCCTCCTCTTGGCTACCTGCCCCTCCGGCTGGGTTGTGGGCATGGACCCTGAGCCGGAAGGGACATGGGGGCATGTGGTGCACTCTTACTGAGGGAGGAGGAGGAACAGGGAGGTGCGTCAGGCAGCCCACTCTACCCACTTTAGACCCGCGGCAGCGGGGAAGGAGGGCTCTGGCAGCTTTGGCCCCGAGGCGGCCTGGGACACCTTATCCAACCTTCTACTCTCAAAGCCTCCCTACTCACAGCCTTCCCACACGGGTCTGGTGGGCCTGGCCCCGTTCCGCAGGCCCTGCAGCCCCAGGGCTGGCTGCAGGTGGCAGAGCTGTGACCGCGAACAGTACTCCCACATCTGCCTCTCAAAAGCATATGGGGGTTGCATTTATGATAAAGACTCTCAGCAAAGCGGGAATAGAGGGAATATACCTCAACATAATAAAGACCATATATGACAAATGCACAGCTAACATCATACTCAACGAGGAAAAACTAAAAGCATTTACCTGAACGTCAGGAATAAGACAAGGATGTCCACTTTCACATCTCTTATTCAATGTAGTACTGGAAGTCCTAGCCATAACAATCAGGCAAGAAGAAATAAAAGGTACTTAAATTAGAAAGGAAGAAGTAAAACTTTCATTATTTGCAGATAACAAGATGCTATGTACAGAGAACCCTAAAGATTTCACCCGAAAACTACTAGAACTGATAAATGAAATCAACACAGTACAGGATACAAAATAAATATTCAGTAATTGGTTGCATTTTTATATAACAATAATGAACTATCAGAAAGGGAAAGTAAGAAAACAACCTCATTTACAATTGCATCAAGAAAAATAAAAGAGGGGGGGGACCCAAAAAAACCCAAGGAATTTATTTATAAAAAATTGTATATTTATTCTGACATGTTTAAATTTCAGTTACCTTCAAAGTACCCTCCATTTGATGCAATACACCTATCAAGACATTTTTTCCACTGTTCAAGCAGTTTTTGAACTCATAGATTTTGATGCCTTCTAGTGCTTCTGCTATTTTTTGTTCTACCTCTCCCACATGGGAAAAAATGCTTCTCTTTGAGGACTGTTTCATCTTGGGAAACAAACAAGAAAATTGCTTGGGACAAAATCAGGAGGGTGGGGTAGGGGGGTCATGCTGTTTTTGGTCAAAAACTGCTGAATATTCAGTGCAGTGTGGGCAGGTGCACTCATAAATCACCTATCATCAAATGAACAAACGTGTTGAAAGAGTCTTCAAAAAAAAATTCCCTGAAGCCAAATGTAGCCTCTCACAACATCAGCTTGTACACTGGTACAGATGGGTTCCTGGAACACTCACCTGGCTGGGGAAGCCTGCACTACAAGGGGCCCGCCCTCCAGAAAATAATTCCAGTTTTTTTTAGGGGGTCCTCTGTAAAATACCTAGGAATAAATTTAACCAAGAAGGGAAAAGACCTGTGTTTGGAAAAATAATAAGACACTGAAGAAAGAAATCAAAGAAGATAAATAAATGGAAGCATATGTCATGTTCATGGATTGTAAGAATTAACATCATTAAAATGTCTATACTACCCAATGCAATCTATAGATTCAATGTAATTTATATCAAAATATCTATGGCATTTTTCACAGGACTAGAACAAATAATGCAAAAATGTGTAAGGAAACACGAATGACCCTGAATAGCAACAGCAATCTTGAAAAAGAACACAGTTGTAGGTACCACACCACCTGATATCAAACAATGTTACAAGGCTATAAAAATCAAAACAGGATGGCACTAGCATAAAACCAGACATATAGCTCAATAGAGCAGGATAGAGAGCTCAGAAAAAAGCTCACATCTATATAGTCAATGAATCTATGATAAAGGAGTAAAGAACATACAATGGGGTAAGGACAGTCTATTCACTAAATGGTGTTGGGAAAATTGGGCAGATACATGCAAAAAAAAAAAAAAAGAAATTAGACCACCTTCTTACACCATATACAAAAATAAACTCAAATCTATTAAAGACAAATGTAAAACTAAAAACCATAAAACTCCTAGAAGAAAACATATACAGTAAAATCTCAAACATTGCTCATAGCAATATTTTTTCTGACGTATCCCCTTGAAAAGGGAAACAAAAGAAAAAATAAACAAATGGAACTACATCAAACGAAAAAGTGTTTGCATAACAAAGGAAACTATCAACAAAACAAAAAGACAACCTACAGAATAGAAGATATTTGACAATGATACACCTGATAAGGGGTTAATATCCAAAGAACTTATAAAACTCAACACCAAAAAAACCAAACAATCGAATCAAGAAATGGACAAAAGACCTGAGTAGACACTTCTCCAGAGAGGACATACAGATGGCCAATGGACATATGAAAAGATGCTCAATGTCACTGATCATCAGAGAGACGCAAATTAAAACCACAATGAGACATCACCTCACACCTGTCAGAATGGCTACATGAATAAAACAACAAACAACAAGGATGCTGAGGATGTGGAGAAAAGGGGACCCTCATGCACTATTGGTGGAAATGCAGATTGGCACAACTACTAAAGGAAACAGTACGAAGCTTCCTCAGAAATTTAAAAATGGAACCGCCTTTAGGACCCAGCAATTCCACTTCTAGGTATACATCTGGAGAAATCTAAAACACTAGTTCAACAGAATATGTGCCTCCCTATGTTTACTGCAGCATTATTTACAGTGGCCAAGATACGGAAGCAACACAAGTATATAATTGTCTGTTAGGCCGTACACTTGCAACTAATACAAAATAATGTTAACTGCAAACCGTAATTGGAAAATAAAATTAAAAAACAGTATATGAGGGTTGGGTGCATGGCTTGGCAATGGCCCTACTGAGACCCTGGGATGGGGGATGATGGACTTTGGGAGAGGGTGTGGTCTTGGGGGCTTACGTTCGGGCACCACTGTTAGCTTCTGCGGTTGGTCCTCGCAGAAACCTCCCTTTATTCTTCCCCCCTGAAATGCTCTTGGAGTCCATTCCCCAGCTATTAGGTCCCTGGATAGTTTCCAGGTCTTGAAGCACACTGCTTCCTCCCATCAAACAAAGTTATAAACTGGTTCTGCCCTCCTCTTGCTGAAGGCCCCACGGCCGCCTGAGGTCAGACAGCGCCGACGGGCTCAGCCGAGGACGCTCAGTGGTCTTCACTTGGCTGTCTTCCCCATCTCCACAGCCTAGGGGAAGAACGGAGCAAGGGATGAGCCCACAGAGGGAGAAGCAACAAAGGATGTTGGAAATCATTCTTCTCATTTTCAAAGGGGGAAATTGAGGCTGAGCAGTAGAATCCCTTACTGAGGCGTTAAATGGAAAGTCTGTACCGGGTGCTAGATTAGACACACTAGTTCCTGCACTTCCATGTCACTCAGGCACATCATACTAGCTTGGCGAGGGAGGAAATGGTGGCTCTGAGGGCTAGGTAATTTCCTAGAGTCACACAGCACGGAAGGAGTAACATGGATTCTACCTCTGGCCGTTGGCGCCCCTCTCCTCTTCCCCTACCCCTAGGGCCATCGTCCAAGTGCCTGAGAATGAAACTGTAGCCTCGAGGGCTGGGAGCCACGGAGAGTCTGGAAGCACAGAGCCTCTTGGTCACGGCTGCTGTTACCGGAAGGGAAGGAAGCCCAGGCACCAAGAGGGTGAACTTGCAGCCAGTCCGCTCTGGGTTGGTTCACTGCTGGCTGTGGGACATCGGGCCCTTTATTTACCAGCCTCAGCCTCCCTGCCCTCAGCTTTAACATGGGTTTCATATTAGCACTCCCGTTATAGGTTGTAAAGATGAACGAGATCACGCAGGGAAGGGCTCAGCACAGGCACTGGTTTCCTGCTTTCGATGTTGGAGCTGTTCTTGTTGTTGTTGTCATCCCAAAGACCCAAGGCTTAGGCATCATCCGTGTCCTATTCATCTACCCTGTTCCTTCCCCCGTGGTGACATTTCAGTTACAAGGAGCCTTGGCCACAGGAGGCAGGTCGGACATCAAGGGTTTGACACCGATTTCCATTTTACAAGTGTGAGCCACCCGATCTGATCAGTGGCACCAAGCCAGGGCCAGGCTCCACTGCTGTCCCCTGTCCCAGCCCAGGAGTAAGGACGGGCACGAGTGCATTAGGACAAGAGTCGGACTACCCTCCCTCTGTCCCTTCTCTCCTTAGCCCCCTCTGCTTTTCTTCTCAGCGGCTACTGACAGTCTAGGATTAGGGGCCACAAGGCTGCCCTGGGGGCCCTGAGGTCTCCAGGCGCGTGTGCAGTGGTTCCCACTTGGAGCCACAGAGCAGCTGTGAGCTGGGCCAGCCAGCTCCGGGTCCTGCAAAAGACCAGGGGAGAGTGTGGAGAGCACAGGGCTCACGGTTCCTTCCACTGATGAGGCTGGAGGTCCCAGCCTTCTCTCCCCTCGCCCCTGGCACTGAGTGTTGGTGGCCCACAGTCAGGGAACTTCCTCTCTTCCCACCGGACTCTCCTCTGCTGGGGTGGGGGAGGCAAAGAGGAAAATGCTGGGCCCGACCGGGCCTGGGGATGACTATCTGGGAGCGTGAGAGGCTGGTGTAGGAAGAAAAGGTGCTGCTTGCTCTCTTCCCACCCTTTCAACAGCCCTGCTCTAGTGGCAACATGTAGAAGAAAATTATTATTATAATTATTTCCATTTGAGATATAATTATAGCAGCTCTCAAAGCAAAGCCTCACAGCTTTGGCGCTGCTGGGCAGATTAGGCATGTAATCCCGTCGTGGAGTCGTCCAGTCTCACCTCCCTCCTCTCTTCTCCCCGCACCAGCCCAGCCGGCCGTGTCCCACCCCCGCCCGCGTTTATGGGAAGTCTCTGGCCCTGGGCCAGGGAGAGCATTTGTCTCCCTCCCCATCGCCCAGTGCCCTTGGAAGGCCCCCCCCTTTAGCTGCACCTTCCACAGGGTCCAAACTCAGCAAGCTCTGTGCTTGGAGCCCCAGAGCTGAGATCGCTGGTCTGGAAGGGCTTTGCTCTGGATCCTCCGGCTGAGCGGGGCGTTTGCAGAGCCACAGCCATGGGGCCTGAGTCAGTGCAGCACAGGGTGGAGAAGGTGCAGGGACCTGGCGGTGCAGGGAGCCACGGAGTCGGTTCACTGACTGAGTCTCCTTTCTGGAGACCCCCTCAGGCTCCTACATCCTCCTGGAACCAAGGAAGACAACCTCAGGGAAACTGGCCAGGCACTGAAGGGGGCCCTGAGGCCTGCTACTGGCTGGGAAGCTTGGCGGCAGATTCTTCTATCCATCAGGGCAGTGGAGATAAGGCGGCAGGCTCCCCACCCAGGGGCCCTACATAGAGATACGAGTTGCCTCGTTCTCCTCCTGGAGGTGATGACTCATGAGAGAGGCGGTGGGGCGGGGGGTGGGGGGGTGCCTGCATCCTTGTCTCCCTGTGGGAGCAGAGCCCAGGGATCCCCGCAGCCTAGGGAAGGCCCGTGACGCCCGGCGGACGCCGTCACAGACAGCCCAGAGGACCAAATGACTCCTACAGGATCCTGAGATGTGAAGGTGGGGGCAGCCTCTTGCCCCGCCCTGCAGGTGGGCCACGATCGGCCCAAATTCTCTTACTCGAAACCCTTTGCAATCTCTGTCCTTGGCCCTCCTTTCCAGGTGCATTTCGGTTCAATCAAGTCACACAGGGGATTAGGATCATCCGTAGGGTAGAGAAGGCCTATGGGGAGGACCTTGAATAATGGTCTGAGTTGCAAGGGAAGGAAGTGGCTGCTGGTTTTCAGTAAACTGTCTCCTCCTTTTCACTATTCGGAGAACCTCCAAAGAATCAGGCGAGGGCACACAGCTGTGCTGCGGTAGCCAGTCACAGCCATGACACGTCCGCACAGAGACTTGTTCTTTTCTGTGTCCTCTGTCTGTGTTTCTGACTTTTCCCCGCCCTCTTCTCAACACTCATCCTTCTCTGATCCTGGGGGTGTTAAGGGACAGGTTGGCCCACCAGCTGGGGATGCAGCAGGGGGCAGAGGAGGAAGGTGGCCAACCTGTCCGTGACGGTCTGGCGTGAGACCGGACCAGGTGGCTAGAACAAGGGAATCTGCCTAGAGTAGAGAGGAGCATCCGAGAAGCTTCTGGAAGACGTCTCGATGGGGCCTTGAAGGATAAGTTCCCCGTGTGGACGAGCTGAAGAGGGCATTCTGGACCCAGGCAGGGTCGCCACATAAAATACCAAACATCTAGTTAAATTTCGACCAGACGAACAAAAAAACAATTTTAGTACATGTCCCCAGTATTGCTGAGACATGCTTATACTAGAAAGGTGTTTGTTCCTCATCTGAAACTTAAACTTAACTGACTCTCCTGAATTTTGATTTGCTGAGTGTGGCAACCGTAGGTCTGGGAACCAGCAGGAGCAAAGACAGAAGCAGCATCTGGGGGAAGGAGGAGGCGCCAGGCCGGCCAAGCGTCACAGAACCTTGGGCTGTCAGCAACCATGAGGGATTCCACGGGGTAGGGCCAGACTTAGGGTCACAGGCCACCTGTTGGCGAATGCCAGCACGCAGGCCATTGCTCTTCGCTGTGGCGCCAGCCTCTTCTTCCAGATCACCTCATCACCACCTGGAGAAATCGAGTTCCGAGTACTCACTCTTCCTGTTTTTCCTCCCCCAAGCTTCTGCATCGACGAGCCCTTCCCTTGTGTCTGTATTCATTCAGGCTGTTCAGCGTTCCTCTATGGAATGGCAGTCCTGTGCCAGACACTGTGTTTGGCACCAGGGATACGAGTGGCCCATGGAAGGTAAATTCCTAGGCCATGTGGAACTTACGTTTACCTTTAAAAACCTCTTTTGACAGTATATGTGATGGGTGGGAATAGATAACCAAAAAAAATGCATTTATAAACACATACACACTAAATTTCTCCTATCCTCTTTTTTTTAAAATAGCTATTTCAGAGAAAGGAAATTTCTGATCCAGAGCCCTCCTCTGGAATTCTTAACTCCTTTCCAGCAGGGCGCCGGAGCACCTGAGTTCTTAGAGTTCTCTCTGTCACTCTGCCTGTGCCCCAGATTAACAAGCCCCTGGGAGCAGAGCCTGTTGGAAGACAGCGGAGGAAGGTGACTGTCCCAGACCCCAAACACCAGTCTGACGAGGGACGCAGGGTGCACACTGAAAAGAAGCGCCCCTCCCTCCCCAGTCCAAACTGCCTCTAATACAAATATTTACTTAGAAACACAAATTGGTTAATACGAGTACTTTCATTTCTGTCAAGGCCAATAATGGCCTGCAAGTGTTTGGCACGTTCTGTGCACTGAGCCCATCTGAAGCCCTGTTCCACTTAGCGTGTGCCCCACACACACACGCAGTCCTGTGATGTGCGTGCTCTTATTAGCCCTGAATGACAGTTGAAGAACTGACAGCTCAGAGGGCGTGGGTCATCTGCTCAGGGTCTGCCAGCTGCCAGCTGGTAGTGCCAGGTGTGAGGCTGGGCAGAGCCCAGGGCTTCAGGCCTGCAAAGCTCGCAGGGTTCCCCACGCTGAAGGTGGAGAGGGCAGTGTGTGCCGCGGAAGTCTGACATGCAAATGCACGTGCGTCTCCACAAGTGCACCTGCAGTCACACCGCGGCGCTGGGCTCGGCCAGCCCTTTCACTGGCTGGGGCAGTCCCTAAGCCTGGAGGCTTTAATCAGGTCAAGTGTCTCAAGGGTGGAAATGCCTAATTCTCCTGTTGCCCTTTCCTGCCCTGGAGAATCAATGTCTGGTTTGGAATCTCTAGAGTGGTAAGTTTTACAGTGTGGTTTCCAAAGCAGCAGCAGCAGCAGCCTGCACTTGGGAGCCTGATCGAAATGCAAATTTTCTGGTCCATCCATGGAATCAGAAACTCCGGGCCTGCCCATCTGGTGAGTCTGATGCTCCCTCAAGTCTGAAACCCACTCCCCTAAAAGGGCTTACACTTTCCAGCTGCTGCCAAGTTTCTAGGGCCTTTGCTCTATTGATGAGGCAGGAGGCAGCCCTAAGAGGCTTGTCCTGAGACTAGGGCTCCCTGGCCCACTCCTGGCGTGTCGTGGATACTCGACACATGTATTTTGGATAAAATACATGGATAAATATCCTGGGTGAGTAACTGACACCCAGGGTTCACATCTCTGTTACCATGTCGGGAGGGGACTATCACTAGGACACACCCTGGCCAGACTGGACTGCCAGGATCCTCAGGGACTCAGCAAGGCCAGAAGCACCCTGATGAGCCGAAGCGTGAAATTTTACTGCCCTTATGTCTCAGGATGCTCACAGACCACAGGAAGGACCCACCATGCTTGTGACTTTTAGAGTTTTTCAGCAGGAGGTATTAAAAGCGTTAAAAGTTACCACAGAGACAACTGGCTTAACTAGGGGTGTGCTGAGAGGCTACTGTCCGAGTAAAAAGCTCTGGTTTGCAGCTTTGCTGACGGCCAAGGTGTGAATACTTCCATCTCTGCCCTTGGAGGTGCACCGGCTCCCTGGCTGCTCAGCTCGCCTCTGGCCCTAGCAACTCAGTTGAAACTGCAAGACTACTTGTTTTACCAGTACACAAACCATGTACATGTGTGGAGAAAACAAAACAGCACCAAGGACTGAAGATGAGAAACCTCCTCACCCCTTCAGTCCCCGGAGGGAACTGTCTGTAACAGTTTCTGATTTTAGTTCTACTGAAGGTGCCTTCCTGGTCACTTCCATAGCCCCAAATGGTGAGTTACACTGGCACGTATTGGTCTCCCACCCCCAGTGCCCACCGACACCCTGGCCTGAGAGACTAGGAACCTAGCTCATCTTGGGCGCGTTTTACTCCCTGCCGCCCCTCTCTTCCCACGCACATTTTGGTATTATTATTAATGTTTTTTTAATCCTCACCAGAAGATATATTTTTTTATTGCTTTTAGAGAGAAAGTAAGGGTGGGGGGGGGGAGAGAGAGAGAGAGAAAGAGAGAGGGAGAGAGAGAAAGAGAGAGAGGCATCGATCGATTGCTTCTCGTACATGCCCTGGCGGGGGACCAAACCTGCAACCCAGGCATGTGCCCTGAACGGGAATCCAACCCATGGCCTTTCAAGTTATGAGACAATGCTCGAACCAACTGAGCCACTCTGGCCAGGGCACACTTGATTATTTTGATGATACTTTGCAATTCTTCAATTGGTTACCTTTATGTTTTTAAATAACAGTAGCAGGCACTCCTCTAGTGTTTGTTCTTACGCAAGGTGCTGTGATACACACTTTGGACACATTAATGATTGAATCCTCACAGCGGCCCTCTGAGGTAGGTTGTATTTTCATTCCCACTTTATAGATTAGAAAACTGAGGCACAGAAAGTTTGAGTAACTTGCCCAAGCTAGTAAAAGGCAGAGGGAGGATTCAGACCCAGACAGGGCGGCTCCAGACGCCTTGCGTTTAAGCCTCTCAGAGAAAGGTCGTGTGAAATACAAAGTTACTTCATATGAGGGAACAGTTGCAGGGGGAATGGCCATAGGAATATAAATATATATATTTATTTAATATTTGTGAATAGGCTCTAGCCTATTTGCTTTTATTGCCCTTACAATAAGCAAGCCAGGGGCGGATAATATCCACATCAGCCCGCCTCTGCCCCGCCAAGCAGCCTGGGCTGGAAAGGCTCGGGACCCCGCCCGCCTCTAGAAACATGGCAGGTGAGAACTGCTGATGGTCTGTAGGCAGAATTTTCCTTTTTGTATAAAGGCTTCAGGTGATTTGTGTCTACTGCTGGGGGCTTTTTTTCATCCTCATTCGTCGTGTGTGGTACTTGGTGGGCCCTTTCAATCTGGGAGGTTTGAATCTTCAGAATTAGGACACTGTCTTCTCTTACTTCTTCAATAATTCTCTTTATTTTCTCTCTTGAGTATTGGGCTTCCTAGATTGATTCTCTCTCTCTCTCTCTCTCTCTCCCCCCCCCTCTTTTGGCTTATATTTTGCAAGGTTGTTTCATCTTTTTCTTGTGGCCCTTCTACTAAATATTTTGTTTTAGCAATCACAGCTTTAACTTCCGAAAACCTTTCTTTCATTGCTCCTTTGCCTGCCTCATCAGACTGTCTTTGACTTACAGATGTCATCCACATCTTCTGGGATTGCTCTGAAATGGCGATTTAGAATTATCTTAGAGTCCCCTGAGTTGACTCCCTTTATTCGGGGGCCAGTTGTTCTGGCTCCTTATCTTGATTTTTCTACCCGCTGTTTCCTTGGTTCCTGAAGTCAGCCAATGGTCACCACCGAGTCCCCTACTCAGTCTCTGCATGGGGGGCTGTGCCTGGGACCGGGAACGCGATGTCACATTTCTGTCCTCATGGAGCTTTTTATTTGCTCGATCGCATTCCCTAAGCATTGGGCCACTCTGTGCTTGCATGTCCCACCTGCATTTAACATGTTGGTTTCTTGTCTGCCAGCTCCACTAGACCCTGAGCAGGGGTCACATTTTATATACTTATTCCAAGGAGGCCTTTGGTGACAGTTTGGTACACCTTGGTTCAATGGAACTGAATTGAGTTCTATAATTGTTGATATATTCTCTCTCTCTCCTTCTCTCTCTCTCTCTCTCTCTCTCTCTCACACACACACACACACACACACGCGCGCGCGCGCGCTGATGCTGTAGATTTGCTCCTGGAGCTTCTAGAAGGATACGAGAGACCGGAGCCAAATGCCATTCCTCTGGAAGGTTTTGCAGATCACAGTAACCGAGAGGCCACTGTCGTTCGCATCCACCATCCGCTCACTTTGTAAACAAACAGCAAGGCCGCCACTGCCTCTTCCCTCTCTAGTGGCTACGAATTATCACTTTTGCGGGCAGCGTCTCAGCTGCCAACCTTCCACCTCAGTTCTATAATTGCAATCATTAAAAAGAAGGGGGGGCAGGAACGCACTCACCAGGTGCTCCCCGGCGCCTCCCTCCCGCCTCCTGCTCTCCCAGAGCCGGAGGCCTCCTTCCCGAGGACAGTGGGCCAGGCTTCCGACTCCCAATCCATCTGTTTATTCAGGCATTCCTTCATTCAGCCACCCATCCTTCATTAAGGAAACCTTATGTATTGGACTTAGTGCCTAGGTCTAGAAACTTAAAAAAAAAAAAAAAAAGATGGTCCCCTCCTTGCCGTTTCAGGAGTTTGTAGTCAGTAGACTGAAGAATTTGACATTTTTCCAGGGGTGTGGGAGACCCCACTTCATTTTCCTTGCCTGCCCCAACCTTGTGCCTCTATTGAATTTGACCTCTGCTCGCCGGCCTCCACACTAGGCTCCTGCCTCCTTAAGTAGGTGCTTAGCAGATACATGTTGGTTGAATGAACGAATGAGTAGCACTGCCTGGCTTGGTGGGGATATGCCCAGCTTCTTCGCCCTGAGGGGACCCCCTGCCAACTCCCAAAGTATTCTGGAATCCCAGTGACAGTGTGAGACCCATGACAAGCAGAGAGACCAAAACTCTCCGCCGCCTCCTGCTTAGTAGCAGCACCCACGTCGGGAAGGAGCAGACTCTCCTGGCCCACCTGGCTGGGAGCTCGTTAAACCGGATCAAAGGGAGCTTGAGAAATGCAGGGTCTCATTAACTCAGGACCCAGACAGCCCGGCCACAGAGACAGGGTGGGAAGGGGGGAGGGGAGAAGGGAGGCTCTGGGGTGCCAGACGTTGCTGCTAATAAGTATAAAGAAAGAAAACCATGTGTTAACATTAGGGTCTGCGCCCAGCCTCGGGGATGCCTGGTCTGAAGCACAAAGGAGGAGGCTGGGGGCCCCCTCGGGGTCTTCTGCCCTGTGTGGTCACCGAGCCAAACGGAGCTATGAAGTCACTGGCGAATATTGAGGGACCCTGGGATTCCCCGTTTTCCTGGCTTCCCTGGTCAGAAGCAACTGGCCTGCCCCTCCAGTCAGAGAAGAGGCTCTTTCCTTTGCCTCCAGGGGCTGGGGGAGGCCCTTGCTCTGAGCTGTCACTGGTCTCATACCCGCGCTCCAGTGCAGAGGGCTCAGGCTGGGTCTGCCCTCTCTGAGCTCTGTGAGGCAGCCACGGAGCAGACTGGGAGTGCGGGCCAGGAATCCAGGAGGGGATTCTCTGTCCAGGATACGTGCAAAGGATGCCGGGAACCAAGGACCGCAGGGGACCCTGGGAGTGGAGGGCTGAATCTGAGGGCCAAGTGAGCCCGCTGAGCAGAAGCCTCCCCTCTGGCCCCCCAGGGAGGCTCTTGGCAAGGTCCCAGGCAGGCAGGAACAATGGGAGGCGCAGAAAATGTGCAAGGCCAGAGGTCGGGAAGCCCAGGCTAGGACTTCAGCTCTGCGGGCATCCAGGGACCATTTAAGATACGGAGGTCCTGCTTGCGGGGCCGAGGCTGCGGGGCCAGCACAGGGTGAGGCCTGGGTCACCAGGCATGCCAGGAAGAAGGCCCAGCCCTGGGGTGGACGAGTGGCCGGGAGCAGGGGTCCGGAGACGGAGGCCAGGAGCCAGAGACCCAGCTGTAACGAAGGTTACAGAACGGTGTTTATGGGAACTTCTTGGGAGGCCGTAGGCGGGTGGGAGGGGGGTGTTTCTCAGGGTTGGATGAGGAACTTGGAGGCGATGCTCGCACAGCGCCACGGAGGCTGGCTCACCGGGCGGCAAAGCATCCCACCTGGCTCACGGTCAGGGGCATGGGCCGCACTGACCGCAGTGGAGCCACAGGGTACTGCTGCCTGACACCCAGGCCCTCTGTCCTCGTGGTGAGAAGACAATCATCTCCCGGAAAAGGGCAGTGGGTTGGAGTTCCTTCTGTCTGCACGCTTTGCGTGGTCCCCGAAGAAATCAGCTTCCTCCTTGCCAGCTTCCCTCTCCCTCCCTGGCAGTCCGGCCAGCCCCCACCAGACTGTGGACATGCGGCAGCGGTGCCCGCCCCTTGATATGAGCCCCAGGGGCGCCCGGGGACAGCAGGGGAGGCAAAGGAAGAACGGGCAGCCCTGGAGACATCCGTGGTGGTGGCCGAGTCCAGCCTGCCCAGGTGGCACCTCCCTGCCCTGCTGGGGTAGGAAAGCCTCCTGGACAGTCCTTGGCCCCCTTGGTCTCCAAGGGCAGGAGGGGCAGAGCCTCCTTCCTCTTCTCTCTGAGAAACAGCACTGGACACGTCCTGCCTCAGCTCCAGACACCCACCCCCGGGCTCAGTCTGCATATGTGAGGGTGTGGATGTGCGTGTGCTGTGTGGTGTGTGTAAGTGGAAGCGTGTGGGCGTGTGAGCATGACGGCCCAGGAACGAGCGTGGGGGCGGGAGCCTGTGGGCACGTGCGTGTGCTGGGCATGTGTAGGGGTGTGAATGAGCGTGCAGGTGGTGCGTGCGAGTGTGTACACAGGCTCCCCAGCCTGCCGGGCCCTGCGCTCCCCACAGGGGACACTTTGAGGGGATCCTGATGCTCTCCTGCAGCGATGGCAGGTGGCGTATGCAGATCATGTTTCCAGAAGGCCCAGCTTCTGCAGCTCTTCCCCCAGGGAGAGCATCCCTTCTGGTTAGAAGGCCTCATGGCTTCTGGCTTTTGTCTTCCTCCCCTAACACCACCCAAAAAGCGTGCCTGTGCCTGAAGGCACACACAGCATACCGTGTGCTCACTGCGCAGGGGAGTATGGGGACCCCCCAGAGACGGCCCCAGGAGCACATGGCTCACTGCAGGTGCGGGCAGTGTCTGCTTCTAAGGAGGACGGACACGCGCTCAGCCACTGAGGATGCTGGACATGGCTTTTGAGCCTTTGTCAAGAGCTTAGCTCCAACAGGGACACTGGCCAATGGGAGCCAGAGGACACTGTGAGAACCCCCCCTTGGGAACTGAGCCCACTGCCCTGGTCCCCGAGGCCTCTGCTTCTCTCAGCCCCACATGGGCGGGGTATGTTTAGGAGTGAGAAGGACTGGCCCACAGAGCCCTCACTGGGTGTCCTTTCTTGTCTTTATTTTCAGCCAGAGGCTCCCACACACCAGAATCTTAACGGGCCACCGCAGCCCAGGAAGGTCTCTAGTCCCGAGGGGCCCAAGCGGTGGGCCTGAGGCAGGAGACTGGAATTCCTGCTGGATTCAGGCAGGCTGGAAGGATCCTGCTGGGAGCAGGTGCGCTTTGGTGGCAAAACAAACTTTTAGCCAAGCAGTTCCCTGGGGCCTCTGGTTGACCCCAGTGAGCACACATGCAGAAGTTAAGAGCTCAGCCTCTGGAGTCACGCTGATCTGAGGTCGGTTCCTGGCTCTTCCACTCACCACCCACCATACTGTGAGACCTTGGGCAAGTCACTTCATGCCTCAGTTTCTTCATCTGTAAAATGGGTACAATGCTACCCACATCATGGACGTGTCAGGAGGAGTGGTCTGTCTTCAGAAGAACCTACCAGTGGGTTATGGAGAAGACCAGAAAGTCGTGAGCACTGTGGCAGGGGGCCCTGGGTGGGGGGACTTCGATGTGTCTGTACCTGGGACGCTATAGATAGCCACACATTTCCCATATTCTCTCCATGCCTCACCCCAACACATGGGCCTGGGATGTCAGAACTGGCAGGGCCTCGGGGACCACTAGAGGCTGGGCGAGGACTCAGTTTCGGGCTGGGGTCCTGCCCTCCTGACTTGATGGGACTCATTCTAACAAACACTCCCGTGACCAGAGCGCAGCCATCAGACCTGGAGTTCGTCTGCATTCGAATCCCAGCTCTACCACTCAGTCACCTCTCCTCTCTGACCCTACTCTTTCACCCCCAAGAGGACAGTAATACTAGTCCACGCCTTGGAGTAATGCTGGCTGACGCCATCCACCTGCAGGCGTGGCCCTTTAACTTGAATGAAAATAAAATTTATTTCTCAGTTGCACCAGCCACATTTCAGATGCTCAGTAGCCACGTGTAGCCAGTGGCCACTGTACTGGACAGTGGAGACATAGAATATTTCCATCACTGCAGAAGGCTCTGTGGGGCCTTGGCGGGTTCTTGGGAAGAATACATGAGGCGATCAGGACAACGGGCTCAGCTCAGAGCCTGGCTCGAATGAAAGACGGCAGCTCTCACTGTTACTATCGGGGCCTCTTGAGACGTCTTCCTCCCAGTTAAGGCGGGCCTAAAGGCCAGGACGTTCCTCGAGACTGTGGCCACAGCGGTGGTCTGAAAGTACCACAGGACTTGGGGATGGAGAAGTGACCAGCTATACCTCCCCTTGAGTCACACTCTGAGGAAGGGGACAAACGGGTCAAGCTCTGTACTTTACTGACGAGGAAAAAGAGGCCCAAAGAAGTAAAGTGAAGTCTCTAAAGTCACCTGGCAGAGCTGAGGCCAGAGACCTGTTTCCTGACTCTAGACTGGATCCCGCCCACCTGTCCCCATTCAGGTGCGCTTGGAGCCGGCTGCACCAGAATTATCTGGGGGCCTCGTACAAACCCAGGTGTCCAGGCCATGCCTCAGATGTGTTGAGCCAGAACTCGCAGGGTGGGGCCTGAGGTCTGCTTTCTTACCTGGAGTTCCAGATGCTTTTGCTCTGTAGCCAGTTTGGAGGCACTTGGCTAGGGGACCAGGGTTTGACTGGCTCTGGTCCCTGGTGTCTTGAACATGGCAAGCTCACGGGTCATGGGCCCCCCACCCCTCACTCTCTCCAGGGTTTTGTTGTTGTTTTTTTTTCAGCTCATTTCCCCAGAGTGCCCTTCTTCCCCTTGGACACACCTCAGGAACTCTCATGCTACCTCGGGAAAGGCATGAGCGAGGACCTTCAGCCTGCTCCCGTTAGGCGCACCAAGGCAGCTCTCTCCCCGCGGCGGCGGAGGCTGGAGCCCAGCAGCCTGAGAAAGCACTCCGGCTGCAGCACTGAGCTCACAGAGGGACTTTCTTGGCCTGGGCATCTTGGCCCTGCCTCAGGCTGGTTGGCAGAGGACAGAGCCAGTCACTCCATCCCTGGCTGCCAAGAGTAGCCCTCGCAAGAGGACGCTGGCCAGCCTCAGTCTTGTTTGGCTCAGGGGGACTGCTCGCTCCGGCAGGAAGCCTTTAATCTCCACAGCGGTAATCACGAGTTGAGAGGGACCAGCTTCCCATTCCGGGCAGCTCAGTGGGATTGTGCAACCCGGCCCGCTGCAAGGAGAGCCCCCTTTCATCTGAGCGTGCCAAGTGTCTTGTTATCCATGTGCCTGGGGAATAGAGACACCACTTGCCACATCTGCCCCCTGTGTATGTGCAGCTTAGCTGGGAGGGGGCTTCAGTGGGCAGTGTGCGTCTGGATGGCCCGCAGTCATCTGGAGTGGGCGCTGTCCAGAGACTCTCTGCTCTCCACAGCCGGCTTCAGAGACTGCCACATTCCAGTGGGGCAACTCAAGAATGGGGATCCCTTGGGATGTGGTTGGGAACTGTATCTCCTACATCTTCTGTTCAGGGCTTAGTAGGTCACAACAGGGGGCTCTTCTCAAGCACCAGCCCGCTGTTCCTTTTCCCAAAGAGCAGAGCCTGGGAGATTCTCCATCGGGCTGACGCTGCTGATGGGGAGGTTGGGTTCAGAGGACTCTGACCCCTACTCCCCAGAGAAACTACCATGGGGGAGATCTATATGTGGTTAAATGACCCCTCAAGGTACATTCACTCTCTCATCCTTCGCTCATTCATTCATTCAACACACCTTTACTGAGGGTTTCTTGTATGTTCTAGCCTCTGGGGAACAATAGTAAATGAGCATCCTTATTCTCGGGGAGCCAACATTCTTATGGGGGAGAAAGGAAGTAAAAAATTTTAAAAAAAGTTAGTACATAATGTAATGTGAGTTGGAGAAGGGCTGTTTTTGATAGGATGTTGGGGAAATAGGCTCAAGAAGTATTGACTTAGAGTAGCTTTTCCCTGGTGTTAAAAACATCCTGACTTTTTGTCCCCACCACTTGCAGGGTCTTAGATAAATCAGGGGTTAAATTACCATTGAGACTCCTTGCTCCTCACTACCCCCTACTGCACAACTTTCCTGAGAGTGAAATATTCCTACATCTAAGCTTACCAACCATGAACACAGAACTTTTACAATACAAGTAATACAAATTGCCAAGTTGATGTCGTACTTCATTTAAACTTGGGGCTGACAATAAGTTCTGCTCACATCACCTTGAGCTTGATCTCAAGAAAGTATTCCCTTTGGGCCACTCTCTTACCTTCTGCTCTCCTGAACCAGCCCCTCGGGATCGGCCCTGCCATGTCCCCCCTCTCCCTTTTGAAGAGGGTGGAGGTGCCAGGGTGTAAATTGTGATAAGGAAGCCTGCCTGGAGGCTGCGCTGCTGGTACTGATAGAGTCTCCCAGACTGACTGCATTCAATCAGGGCCTGAGCCCTTTTCCGGACAGGCAGTGGGTGTGGTGGACCTAGGGGCAGAGACCTGGTTGGAGTCCCTGCTGCACCGTGGCCTGGAAGGAGCATCGGCTTGGGAGGCAGGCAGATGCAGAATCAGGTCACGGCGCTGCTATTTCCTGGGTTACTGTGTCCTTCTGAGCCTCAGTTTCTGCATCTGTAAAATGAGGACTTTTACCTACCCTTAAAAAACTGTACACAAATCCCTGGCACATGTTAAACCCTTGATAAATGACATTGGCTTTTTGGGCAAATGGCTTAATCTCTCTCAGTTTTGATTTTTCATCTGTGAAAGTGAGATATCAATATATCGGTCTCATGGGGTTATTGAGAGGGTGAGATATGTAACATCGCTTGTCCCAGGGCCTGGAGTCCAACAGTGTGCGTCTAACCTACAGAGGGAGCTCGCGCCAGAGCGGGCCAGCGGGCGGACAGGTGGAGGGCAGGGCACGGATACTGCTCCACGTCGCAGGACGGGCCCTCTTCGCTGGCCACTGGCTTAGTCAATGAAGAGAGAGGAAGGAGAGCAAGTGGGACGAAGGACTTTCTGGGTGTTTCTGCTGATTTAAATTCTGGTTTCAGAATTGGAACTGACACCAGCGGTGATGTACCAGCTGAGCCGATCACATAATTAGAGGGTGGGGTGGATGAGGCCAGAGGTTGGTGAAAAGTGCAGTCTCATAGCCTCCACTTCCCCTGCCCGAGACATAGTTCTGCTTCTCCAGGTTCACCATTGGCCTTCCCGTCTGCTGACTCATCATCACGCAGCTTCAGCTCCGGAAAGCTGAGCGTGTGGCAGGAGGCCTATTAATAGTCTCTGCCTAGGACACTCCTCCTGGCTTTTCCTAAGATAGTTTGAAGCCAGCCTTGGTGCCCTACCCCTCATTCTCGCGCCCCCCACCCCCCCGCCCCCCCGCCCCCCGCCGCCGCCCTATCCAGCACTCTCCTCCTAGAGACTGAGGAGCAACAATTCTTGCCACTGAGTGGCCTGTCATTTCTAGATTGGTTGGGAATTTCAAAATGGCGGCCTATCCATCTGGGTCTGAGGGCGAGGCAAGGGGCGATTTCTGCAGCGCTCCAGAGGGCTCCCCACCCAGCTACTAAAGGGGAAGCTATAGCAGGCAAGAAGGGGGATGTGAAAAAAACCCTCGAAAGTGTCCCCAGGCCCAGCAGAAGGCAGAAAGTAGCAGTGCCAGCCAGCCAGGCTAGGTCTGTGGGGGAAGTGGCCGTGGCCCTGGGTTTCTGCCCACTCCTGGGCACAGTCAGGACGCAGAGTGCAGAAGGCACCTGGACTGTGTGTGGCGTGGGGGCCGTGGTGCCGGCTGCCACCTCTCTGACCACAGCCCCGCACAGAACAGCTTGCTTTGGCAATGTCGCCTGCTCTGATGAAGAATAGGGGCTGGATGGAAAGAATTTTCCCCTGGTAAAGAGACAAGTGGTCCAGGTTCTTGGACACTGTACTGGGGAACTAGCTGGCACATTCCCTGTGGGGTGGAGGGGCTTTGTACGGGTGGGTGAATCAGTGGCAGCCTCATGTGGTACAAAATAGGGCCCCTCTGTGAGCCTCAGTTTCCTCAACTATAAAAAGATGGTGCTGGACAAGATGAGTCCTAAGGTCTCTTCTGGATGGGACGCTCTTAGTTACTATTGTGCCTATTCAGAAATGTGGCTGTGCTCAGGAGAGAGGGGATCAGCTAAGGGGGCCAGGTGCTGGGCTGTGGGGGAGCCTAGGCAAAGGACAAAGAGGGGGAGGCTTGGGGGCGCTCTCTCCCTCAGGATCTCTCCCTGTCGCTTTCACTAGACAGGCTTCCCCGTGGCTCCTCCCAGTCTACCTTGCTGGAAGGTCCATAGCTGTCCTGGAAAACAGTCTCGTGTGTGGTTTGCCTGGGCCTGAAGCAGGCATTCCACCTTAGGCAAGACCAGCTGCCTCTCTGCTTCCTCTTCCACCCCACCTCTGGCCCACACGCCTTCCTTTCCCTTCAGCACCTCTGTGCTCAAGTCAGGATTCAGAGGGCTCCCCGGGGACGCGAGGGCTCCGAGGAGGAATGGAAGTGAAGTGAAGGGGGGCTGGTAATGAACAGAAAGCGTGGCCTGTTGGCATGGGGGTGGCGGGAAGAGAGGCAGACAGGACACAGAAACCCTAGAGCCAGAGGAGACCTCGGTGGAGAACATGAGGGTGCCTCTGACTCCCAACAACCAGCAAGACCTGTGTGGCTCCCAAATTCTGCCTTCACTTCTCCACCTTTACAAACCTGCCCCTTCCTGTCCCAGAAGGAGGTTAGGGGGTGTTCACTTGGCTCTTAGACAGCCTGTTGCTCACTAGCCCTGACAGCGAGGTGGGGAGGGGAATTCAGAGACAGAGTCACCCGCGTCAGGGAAGTCTCACTGGGGACCTGGAGGCACGAGGGGTCATGGATTAACTGCTGGCATGGGAATACTTCAGCACATTTGGACATTATCCCAGGGGAATCTGAGCTAAGGCGCCCATCCCTCTGCCCCCTGAACTTGGCACGAATGGAAGCAGTTGAAATGACTTCCTGGCTGGCGCTCGAGCTTGCACGTCTGTTCAGCAGTTGCTTGTGCCTGCAGAAGCCACCTTGCACACGGCCCCTGGATCCAGATTTCTGCAACGCAGTGCCAGGACAGCGCGGGGGCAGGGAGGGGCACCTGGCTGATGAACTCGAATGGAGCCAAGAGGGAATTTCTGGTTTGAAAATAGGTTGTCTTTTGCTCTGTTGCTATTTCTCTGGCATTACTGTGCTGACTGTGAAAGAGAGGCTTTCGGCAAAAGAGTGTAAGTCTTCCTGGAACAAATAGTCCAGTGAGAATTGACGGAGCACAAAGAGAGAGGGTGGTTTTCCTTTCCAGTGCAGCACCTGCAATTGCAGTAAACAAGCAGAGGGCACCGGCTGGAGGAGGGGCCACGCGCTGAGAACACAGATTCTGAAACCAAACTGGCGGGGCTCAAATCAGAGCCTTTTGAGGGACTGCATGACGTGGCTCCACATTCCTTATCTATAAAGTGGGGGCAATAATAGGTGAGGCTCAGACTGAGGGTTTTTTTTTTTTTATAAAGCAGTTAGAACTATACCTGCTAGATGGTACGTGCTCGGTAACTATTACTTGTAGTTATCATTTTATTACAGACATTTAAGGGCACCATTTCTATCATTAGGGACATTTATAATCTAGTTTAACAGATAAGAAACAAATGTGCAAATTGAGATAACAAATGATACTTTAAATGACTCAATGTAGCAGCACACAAATGGAATGTGTGATTGATTGGCAGTTGGGTGGCACAGCTCCTGCTGTGCCCATAGTCCACTGCTAAATGGCCAGACCATCCTCCCTCAACTCCTTGGAAGGGGCAGCACAATGGGACCATACAACGCATCATTTGCCCGCAAGTATTTGGACAGAGGGTAAACACTTGACCTGGTAACTGGCCAACTGCAGGCAACAGAGACCCGGCGTGGCCTGGTGGGAAAGGATTCATTATTCCAATCAGGTTCTTTTGAGGAAATCTGCGTTGTACCTATGGAGAAAATGAGATACGCGGAAGGAGCAGAAGCTGAAAGGACCGTCTGCGGTGGAAGCAGGTCATGAGGGCGCAGATGTGCACTCACATTACAAGACGACGACAGCTCTGACGAGGAGGCTGCCCGTCAACAGAGATGGGACCAGAGCAGATACAAGAGAGAGCAAAACCCAGTGTGAGAAGGAAGGGGGCCAGGAGGCTCTCGAGGAGCGACAAGAAGGGATGACTTGGGGAGCTGCCTCTGTTCCTTCTGGAGAAACTTAAGTGAGTTTTTGATCCTTGGCACCGGGAAAGATGGAGTGCACGGAGCTGGGAGGGCTGGAGCCGCCCAGGGGGGCAGCGGGCTCCTGTCTGGGAGGCCAGGGGGAGGTGGACCGGGCAGAGGGGCCGGGGGGTGGGGTGTGGAGGGCGTGCTAAGGGAACAGTCACAGCATTGGAGAAGCACAAGGAGTAGTTCCTGGGGAAATGTGAGTAGACTGCTGGTTGGAGCTGAGGATCAGATGGGAATTTGTGAAGGTTCAGAAAGACACACTGTTGTATCCATTCAGAAGCTTTCAGTTGTACCTAACAGGAAACCCAAACAAATCCAGGTTCAACTCTTACAGCAACAGACTGGCTCATGTCTGGGAAAAGTCGGCAGGTGTGGCAGCCTTTAGTCAAGGTCCAATCCAGAGTTCAAAGGCCACAGCAAGGGCCTTGTGTTTCCTGCCTTTCCACTCCTCCGAGGAAATCGTCAACCTAAACCTCCTGGCCTGGCTCGACGTCAATCTGCTGAATGGCCAATTTGCCAGAAATATTATTTAAGGACTATTCTTTTTTAAAAACAGTCAATGAGAAGGCACATATTTTTAATTTGATTCAGAAATTTTGGCTTTCAGAACATTGTTTTTAGGCAAATCGCCCTGCCTCCAGCTCTCCTGGAGGACAAAGATGGCCGGTAGCAGCCCCTAGGCATGGAAGCTTCCTTACTCCTGTATAGGAGGGGAAAGGGCCTCCATGCCCCAGCCCGACCAGCGCAAGTCCCGAGGTTCCCTCTGCTGGGTCATCTGGGCTCCTGCGCCATCCCCTGAGCCAGTGACACTTACATGGAGAATGTGCTGGCTGGAGTGGACCTAGCTCAGGGCCTCCTCCTGAGCCAGTCACTAGGGTCAGGGCGATGAGGCAACGTTGGTGGGCTTACGCTGTTCAAGCCCGACTCCTGGGGCCGGGCATAGGTGAATCACACCCGGGGCACACGGCTGGAAGACTCCATGGAAAGACCTTGGAGGTCACAGATACAGAGGAGTCAATTTGTGATGCTGATTATAGCTGGGGACTGTCGTGAATAGCCAGCCAGAGGGTTTGGACTTAAGGGACCTGACCCTGGAGGTTTTTAGATCTGGGCGGCAACCTCTTCCAGGTGGTATGTTAGGAAGACGAGTCTGACTGTAGAATGGACAGAAGAAGGGGAAAGTGTGGCAAACCAGTGGAGTTATTAGAGGACGCAGGAGGTAAAGCAGTGAGGACTGAAACCGAGGAACAGGAGTATGAAAAGAGAGCGGTAACCAGGAAGTCTGTTGAAAGAAGAAGTAATAAAAATTAGCATCTTACTAGACATTAGGGAAGTGGGTAGAGGGTGGCAGAGGGGGAGTCAGAAATGATCCCAAGGTCCCTAACCTGCTTGAAATTTTTGGAGTGTCTGCCCCTTAACCCTTCTGCATCCTTAACCCTTCTCTCCAGCAGCTATCCTGTCACTCACAGGGAGGATCCCCGTCCTGGAACCCCATTGTTTTGGTGGCCTAGCCCTCCTATTTCTTCGAATGGACTCTTCCCTCCTTCTGGAAATGGCTCACTCCCCACCCTCCCTCCATGGTTACCATGGAGGCCGCTGGGCTACAACACAGCCCCTGCCTAGGGGAACCTGACCTGAGATGGGAGAATTCGAACTCTTCAGCTCGGCAGTAGAACTGAGAGTGACGTCTGTCTCTCTCAGGGAGGTTGCAGATGGGACCACAC
The DNA here is from genome assembly GCF_021234165.1 of Pteronotus mesoamericanus. Lineage (NCBI taxonomy): Eukaryota > Metazoa > Chordata > Mammalia > Chiroptera > Mormoopidae > Pteronotus > Pteronotus mesoamericanus. Next base: position 477,695 of record NW_026555326.1, read on the forward strand.
AGTTGGTGACCTGCTACTGACCTCATTCTTCCACCTAAGCAAGGAGCAGAGAGGAAGCCAGTCTGGAAGATGGAGAAGGACGAAGCAGAGGCAGACTTGGCTTCCCGGAGCAGCTGCCTGGATCCCCGCCGGCCGTCTGCTTTGCGCTGGACTTCCCATTCTTGGGTCTGGGAGGCTCCCTTTGGCTTCTTCAAATACATTTTAAGCAACTAGTTCTGAAGTTGGGAAATCAAGAGTAGCTGCTGATTCTAAAAAGAAGCTCCAGTTCACCCTTGAACAACTTGAGGGGCTGGGACGCCACCCTCCTTACAGCTGAAACTCTGCATAATCTTTGGATTCCCCAAAAACTAAACGGCAGTTGTTCCTTAGTACTTGTGCAGTATTGGTTACAGAACTCCTGTGGGTACCAAATTTCCTGATGCTCAAGGCCCTTATATAAAATGGTGTTGAACAATGCACCCAGTTGGCATTTGCATCTGGGGATTCCCAAATGAGGACGGAAAATATTGTTTTCCGTCCTCATTTGGTTGAATTCATGATGCAAAATCCAGGGATATGGACGGATGACACTGTATTTATTGAAAACTATTTCATGTGTAAGTAGGTTTGTGCAGGTCAAACCTGTGTTGTTTAAAGATCAACTATACATTAATTTGGGACTTACTTGCATTACCAATGAGTTTACTGGAGGTATTCACGTTGGACCATCACTTAGAGGAAATGCTGTAAGGAAAAGCATCACTTGGTGAGCAGACCCTACCTAGGTGAAGAAGGAAGCCGTGGGCAGGTTCCAGAAAGAACCTGATCCCCCCAGAGAGAAAGTGTGGAGAGATGTTCAGAGGAACATTGCACGGCGACCATACTTAGAGATTGGAAGGTGCAAGGGGACTCAGCAAAGAGACGGAGGAATTTACCAGGGATTTGGGGGAGCTCAATGGTGGTGTCAAAAAATGCAAAGGAGGAGCGAATTCAAGGATCTTAATAAACAAGGAAACAATGGTGACTTCCCACAGGCTCTGGGGTTGGTTGATTCAGCCGCTCCAAAATTTTAACTAAAACTCGGGTTCTGTCCGCCTCTCCGCTCGGCTGCACTCAGCTCTGGCTTCACCCAAGTGCAGGTTCCTCCCCTGGCTGAGTAACTGGACCGGTAGAAAAGAGGCAGTGAATGTTTTCCCAGCCATGGAATCTAAGCTTCTCTCAGCAAGCTGATTGAGCCACTTTAGATCCTGTGCATGCTCCTAGTCCAGTAAGACTGCACAAAGAAACGCCCTTTATACAGTGGCATAGACCAATCAGGAGCCAGTCCTTGAGCAGGGAGTGGGATCAGAGTCCTCTGTAGCGACGACGGGTCAAGTAGAGGGTGGTGGCTTCCCCTGAGGCTTCGTAGAACACGCCCAGGGTTTTGTTGGGGAGGAAGGAAGGGAAATGGAAGCGGCAGAGGCGATGAACAGTTTCCCACGTGGACCACAAGGCCCAAGTGAGCTGGGCCTGCCTCGCCTCCTTCTTGCTGGCTGTGCTTTGTATACAAAGTTCCCACATTGTATGCACCCGGTTTCTTTTTCGCTCATGATCTTCTCCTACGCTCATCCCTCAGCGGGTAATAGTCTCCATGATATTTGCCTGACTAATTCCTGTTCTTACATCAAGTCTCGCTTAAATGTCATTCCTTGAAGAGAACTTTCCAATCCTCCTACACTGAATTAGCCACCACCCCCCCCAACTTGTGTCCCTATCGGAATCTAATTTCGAGGTGTAATTAAGCTTTCATTACGTGTCTCTGTGGCTCCGTGGGGCAGAGGCCATGCTTGCTCTGCTCACCAGTGACTCCTCAGGGCCTGGCACACAGCAGAGCAAGAAGGATTTGATGAATGGGTGAATTACAATAGAATATTCATCTGCCTCTTTTTTCTAATGCGTGTCTGTTGTCTATTTTAAGCACCTGAAACATCTTTGGAAGTAACCTGAATATAAATATTCCTACAAAACAATCTCTTCCAAAAGAGTGATGACTTTAAATGAACCTAAATAATAAGGACTGCTTTGAAAGCTTAGAGAGTGCAAGCAGTGGGAGTTTTTTTAATCATGTATCTCTATTCTGTTCAAGTAATTTCGTGTCAGTTACACAGATAAAGACAAGACTAGGGAAAATTGGTGAACTATTTAAACACTGTCTTTGTTCCACAGCCTACCTCATTAGTTAAATATATAATCAAACATTTATTGAACACCCCCTCTGCACCCACCGTTGGGGTGGGCTCTACTGGCCCTGTGTCATGAAAGTTTACTGTAGGGTCATTCTATCTACTAAGGCAAGAAGTAAATGAATACATCTTAAGAATGGTTTTCCAGTACAAGGTTTGAAACAAATAAGCTTTTCTGGTTAACCTTTAGATAATTCAATTAACTTCTATTACCAGAACATTCTAGTCTGCTTTGCTAGTCAGAGTTCTTAGACGAGGGGGGATTAAGTGCCAGCAAGATTGAGGGGAGGCTGGAGGCCTGTTTTGAAATCATGTTTACACAGCCAGCACGCCGGGCCTGCCCAGACTGTATGGCTATTTGGGGTGGCTAGAGGTGGCTATTGGAAATTATGGGATAATTAAATCATTGTCTTCTCTTAACCACTCCTTGCAGCTACCACTGATCCTAGTTAACTGCAGCATAATTGCATTTTGTGTATTAGACTTTGGATACTTCAGGCTTTAGACTCCACTAAGATTTCAAAAGGAAAATTGCAAAGGGAGGAAGCGGCAGTGGTCTGCTGTGCTCCCTTGTTGACCGATATATTTTCCAGTTGCCTCGTCTCCTCCTCTCAGATGGAGACGTGGGCGAGTACCTGACTGTCAGGGCTGATGTCCATGACAGGCTATGGGATAGAGACTATTTAACTCTTCTTTCTTGGGGAGAAAGGGTGTTTTATTTTGGCCTTGAAAAAAAGAGGAAAGTGTAGTTAGAATGCCAAGTTAAAGATCTGTAAGCTGGCAACATGGAAGCATATATTTACCTACCTTGCAGGGACATCATGGCATCAAAACCAGAGGAATGTGCTGTGCAAATACAGAGGATGTAATTTAATAGTTTCCAAATGGCCTTTCTTGTTTTATTTTCACCCATCCACTCCTGACTCATTGCAGGGGGGAAAAAAAGGCTAGTTTATATTTATCCTTCTCATTTATGCTGAATGAACAAATTTCACTGAAGGAAAGCAAAACCAGACAGGTCTGGTTTAATTGCACCATCGGATATTAATGAACATACTGCTTTTGAAGATAAATGCTTTGTGACCTCAGCATGAATCAGCTGTCAGAGCAAGGCGGCATGCAATGTCTGCCATTCTCTGTATGTGGTGAGGTTGTAGCACGGTGGGGCTGGGCTTCATGCTCCCATGACATGTGCACCATAAAGCACCTGCATTAGCAAGAATGTGTGAACTCGGACTTCATCCTCTTTCTCTTTCCTAAATTCTGCTCAGGAAGCTAGGTCTCGTGGTGATGCAGTCCTGCTGGAGGAAAGCGCCTAATGATAATTATACTCCTAATAATAGCTAACATTTACTGTGCACCTCTCATGGGCCAGACACCCAGCTAGGTGCTTTGCATCCTCACCTGTGGAGCCTTCCTGACACCACTATGAGGTCTATTTTACCATCTTACTGTTTTTCTCATTTTGCCGATGAGGAACCTGAGCAGACAGCCCTTCAGGCACCTGCTCAAGATCACACAGCTGAGGGTTGGACCTAAGTGTGCCCGGCTTGGAAGAGATCGTCGAAACTAAGGAGCTGAGGTTTCAGGGCCCTTCACTTAACATGCCCCCTTGCGAGGCCCTGTGCCTAATTTCGTATTTGTGATTCTATGTTCTTTTTCTCAAAGTGGCCCCAAGCTGTCTTAGCTGTAGTCCCCACAAAAGCTGGATCCATCCTTAGCTTGACTTTAGAGTCTTCATTCTTAATCTCCAAACCATAGTTTTTAACCAACTATAAATGAACTGAATGTCCAGGACTATCTTATTTCCAACACAATTTCACCTCAAAGTGTGAGTGAAAGCACAGGTGACTCAATAAATTTCCTACTTGAAAACTGCTGGGGATTGATCGCTACTGTAGGTTAAAAACCATGGATGGATTAAAAAGATGGGAGGGCAGAGAGCCCTGTGAACCCTTAAGAAAAGACTGACATAGGGCACAGAGCAGCAGCAGGGCCTTTGCCAGTGTAAGAGTGACAGGAAGGGTAGACTCTTCTCTGTACCCCTTTACTATTGACAAATCGTGGCAAATACCCCACTGGTGGATTTGCAGCTACTTCCTCTTTGCAGGCACTTCCATAAGAGACACCTCATTTCACTTAGCGTATCCAATTAACGGGAGACAAACAAATTAAAAGGAAGTCCCTGAGGTGGTAGAGACTCAGTGTGCCTAAGTGGATAAACAACATAAATGAATCACGACCCTACTGAAAGCCAGTGTTCAGGGCTGCCTTTGAACAAGTAGCTCTAGTTCTGCAAGAGTTTGCTGGTATCGTTTCAAGGAAAGGCTAGGAGGAAATGTGTTTAAAACAAGAGTTTTTGCAAGACACACAGATGGTGAGGATTGATACATATTGGAAGTAACCATTGAAGGAAGTTGGAAAGTATATGTAGGTTTCTCATGCCTAATCTTGTCTCTTAGAAAGGAACCTGGAAATTCCAGCGTCCTAACAGGATGCATTTTCCCCCAGGGTTTACGCTGAACTATGTGTCAGAGTGAAGAGATTCTAAAAAGGGTGGACTACCCGTGAGAAGAATGAGTGGTGGTTCCCAGGACTACCTTTGCTCTTCGGGTGACCTGACTCCAGCATCCTCTGCCCACCAGCTCCATGCAGGTGTACTCACCTGACTCAGAGGAATTTGTCCCATTGGGATTTTGATTCCCTGAGTACAAAAGAACCGTCTTTGGTATTACATGCATTAAGGCTAAAGCTACTTGCTCTTGCTGTAACAGTGGAACAATGAGCAAAATCGCAAATTGTCTGTCAGATATTGGGGCTGCTTGTAGTCTGGTTTTAGGAACTTATTGTCTTAGTAAGAGGTATCATGACTTAAAATAATTGGTTTTCTACACAAATCAATAAACAACTTCAGTCAACATCCTAATGGGATAAAAAGAAGGAGAAAGAAGAGAAAGAGAAAGAACGCAAAGAGTGGTAAGATAAGAAGGCTGCCACTTTCCTTTCCATATATGAATACACATTACAAATGCTCAGATATATGTGTGGTAATTAAAAGAATGACCCCCAAATCCTGCTCCTACTTATTTATCCGGGTGAAATGAAGACATATATTCACACAAAATTCAAATATTTGCAGCAGCTTTATTCATCATCACAACTCAAATATCCCTCAGCTGGGGAATGGATACACAGGCCGTGGTACACTCATACAATAGAACGCTACTCAGCAATAAAAAGGAAGAACTATTGACACATGTGACACCGTGGATGGATCATACGGACACCATGCTGGGTGAGAGAAGCCAGGCTCAAGAGATGACACACTGTATGATTCCATGTACATAACATCCTGGAAAAGGCATATCAGTAGGGTCAGAAAACAGATCAGTGGTTGCCAGGGGTTAAAGGAAGAGGAAGCATGAGGGAACTGGGGAGAATGTGGAACTGTTCTCTACCTTCCGCACGCTATGCAATTGGCAAAACTCAGAACTACACACCCCAAACAGTGAATTTTACTGCATGCAAACTAAAATCGTAAAATAAACCAGGATTACACTAGTACAGCTGCTGATCAACAAAACATCATAAAGAGCTAGAAATAAAAAGAAGTATAAATAGTTTTGCTAAAGATGTCATTTCACTTCCACGTGTAAAAATTGCATTTTTAAGTAAATGATGCTGGGGTAACTTGTCTTCATCATTACTCTAGCCCCGGCTGGTGTGGCTCAGCTGGTTGCGCATCATCCTGCAAAGCAGAGCGTTGCCTGTTGGAGTCCCTGGTCAGGGCGCAAACCTGGGTTGCGGGTTTGGTCCTCGGCCGGCCGTTGGGGTGTGTGTGAGAGGCAGCCGACTGATGTTTCTCTCTCACATGTTTCTCTCTCTCTCTTTCTCCCTCCCTTCCCCTGCCTCTAAAAATAAAGAGATAAAACCTTAAAAAAAAAGATACCCATATTATACCTTAAATCAAAATCAATTCCAGAAGGATTAATTAAAGGTTTAAATGGGAATAAAAATGAGAATACTAGAAGAATATACAGACTTAAATAATCTTGGAGAGGGGAAGAATGATATAAAAATGAGAAACTATAAAAAAAGAACTGATTTGACTATATAAAACATTTGAAAAACTCAGTAAAAGAAACAAACGGTACCTGTGAACAAGTCAACAGACAAATGACAAAATGGGGGAGATACCCACAACACATATGGTAGTCAAAGACATCTGCAGCGAATGCAGGGGTGCGTGGCCCGGATCCCGCTTCAGGCCTGGGGTGTTCATCTCCCAGCTGTCTGGAATGCTGCTGTCACAGCTGGGTTTCTGCATTGCAACCATCAACAGCTGAAGAAAGCCACTTTTCTGAGGTCAGCCCCCTCCCTTCCAAACCCTTACCAGGGCGGCCGGTGATAGGTCAGCTAAGGGGGCCTCTTGCCTCAGTGCAGAGCTGCGAAGGGCCCTCCCAGCTCCAGAGCTCCCCAAGGGGCAAGCTGAGGGGGCTTTCTGCCCAATCCTGCTTTGTTCGTTTCCCCGTAGGCGCTGACCCCAGGGCACGCCCCCAATAAACTCCAACGTGGGGACCTGTCCTTGCGTCTGCTGTTGAAGAACTCAACCCAATGTCCTTAATACATACAGAACTTTTACAAATCAACAGGAAAAAAGAAAAATGGGCACAAGACATCAACAGCCAGTTTTTACATACACTATAATTAAAATTACCCATACCTTTTGTCACAGCAAGTTCACTTCTAGAAATTTATCATAAAAAAAATAATCTCACAAGTGTGTAAAGCTATACAGCTAAGGCTGCTCATTGGAGCATTGTTTATGAGAGTCAAAAATTGGAAATAATCTTAATGTTCACCAATTAGTTAGGTAAGTGTGATTCTATGCAGTTATTAAAACAATTTAGATGTTTATAAACATGAAACAGTATTCCATATTTAAATATATTCCCTATAATGCATTCCGCAAAATAGGTCACACAAAACATAATATATAAAACGGGAAGACAGTCTGGAAGCTTATAGAAAAAATTTTTGTAGTTAATATTTGTTAAGATTATAAGGGATGGTTATTTTCCTCCTCGTACTTTGTTATGTTTTCTGAAAGACTTTTATAACAAATGTTACTTATGTAACTAGAAGAAAATCAAAAGATTTTAATTTTAAAGGATTTTATTGGATAAGGCTTTAGTATGAAATTCAAGCCTGTTTTTATTTTGTTTCCAATTATTTCAATTAAAGCAAAATAATTAACTTCAAGATTAACATTAACAGCAATATATAAACAAAATCTTAGTTTATGGCTTCGCAATTCATCCTAACCTATAGAAGTCCCATACTACCTGCGTTGGACACCTGTAGTTTCTGCACTTGATTGGTCTGAGTCATATCTAGTCTCCCTCCTCAGGTGACAGGCCCGGGTTTGCCTTTGGGAAACCACCCCTCCTGCTGGGGCTGCAAGGCCCCTGTGAGGCTCTCCCTCAGCCCCTGTGGAAGGGGGCTGATCCATCTGCGTCTCCCACCTCTCTGGTCACAAGGGCCTTCAGGAAGCGCACACATCGTCCCAAGTCATGCAATGAGTCAACGGCAAGGCTTTTGCTGGCAACACTCCCTTTCAACTTGGGTTGCTAAGCCGGTCAAAGACAAGCTTGGAGAAACACCGCTGAGTATAAAGTCAATACAGAACAAAGCCGAGAAGAGAGAGAGGGAGAAAAACATTCCTGACGGTAGTGTTGGTGCCTTTCAATCATGCTACGGCCAAAGATTAATCTCTGAACTTTTCAGTTACATGGCCCAGTAAAGTCTGTTTTTGCTTAAGCAAAACTGTGTTTGAGTTGGTCATCCTCCGGATCTCAAAGGGTGTTACAGTATTATACACACCCTAGTATATCTATCTCCTTGGGAAGCTTTTCATCCATTCAGTCTTTCAATCATTCAATTAAAATGTTTCGAGCACAGTCTTTGGTCAGGCTGCCATAACAAAATACCAGAGACTGAATGGCTTGAACAACAGACACTCATTTCCCATAATTCTAGAGGCTGGGAAGTCCGAGATCAATATGCTGTCAAGATAGGTTTCATTCCGAGGCTCCTTCCCTTGGCTTACAGGTGACTGCCACTTTGCTGTGTGTTCATGGGACCTCTTCTCTGTGCATGCTGAGACGGAGAGCAAGCTCTCTTCTTGTAAAATCCCAGCATAAAAGCCCCACCCTCATGATTTCCTCTAACCCTGATGACCTCAAAAGGCCTCATCTCCAAATACCATCCATCACAGTGAGGGTGAAGGCTTCAACATACAAATTTGAGGGTAGGGTGGGGGCCACAGACATTCAGTCCATAACAAGCACCCAGCACCCACTATGTGTCAGCAAAGACACAAATCCTAGGAATCCAGGGGGGAAAGACACTACCAGAAGGGTATGCTTGGTGGGAACTCAGCCCCAGAGAGCGGCCCCTGTGGGAGCCAGACTGTCTTCCCAGGAACCTTTCCAGCTGCCTCTAAGTAGAAGGTAGGCCATCTTTTTTTTTCTCTCTTTCAACAACCCCCTGGGAGAAGTTACATCTGACTTCTCTTTGGCTCTCTAGCATTCTGCCATTGGATATTTCCATTTATCTGTCAAGTCAAAAAGGCTGCCGCTCTCCCACCTAAGAGACCCGGGCTGGGCAGTCAGAACCAGCTCTGCTCCTGGGAGAGACACAAATGCTCTTTGCCCTGGCGCCCTACTTCTTTTGCTCTTGTCTTGTTGCCTGGACTTTCTTCTCCAGGGGATACAGCGAGATCTAGGACTTCCCATGTGGACTTCCCATGTGGACTTATGGGAAAAAGCTGCCTCATGCCTAAGTCAAAGGGGTTCTGCATGTGCTCCATCCAGCCTAGACCTTGGGCTCCATGTTGGAGGTTGGGGCTCATATCCCAAGAGTCACAGCCTTTGTTGCCACCCGTTTTCCTCTGAGCATGAGATTCCCTCAAGGACCTCACGGAGAGCAGCTGCCAGCCAGGGGACAGGGTCTGGGCCTTCCTGGGCTCCCTGGCCCAACGCTGCCTTACTCTCTCCACCGCTCTCAGTTCACGTGTGTGTATAAGACTTCCTAGGGAAAGTGCTCAGAAGGGGAAGAGAGTTGTGAGTGTAACACTCTTAAAATCCCTAGCTCAGCCAGCGGGTTCTCTCAGAGGCCGTCTTAGAGAATGTTTGAGGCTGTAGATCACATCTCCAGGAGGGGAAAATAAGCTTCCTCAGCAGATGCCATGAGAATAATGGCAACCAATGAGGTCACGTCTGGTAATTATAGAATTATCTTAATTATTTATTAATGTATGCAAGGCTTGAGAACGCTGGCGTTTTCATTATACAATGTAAACGTTCAAAAGCGAGCCCAAGCACTACCTGGAGAAACCACACAGATGGGCAGTGAGCCCCCAGCCATGCTTTGGGGCCTAGTGCCCTAAGCTGGGTTAAGTGATAAACTGTGGACTTTATGGGGCTGCCTACTGACTTTTTTCTTTCCTCTCAATCCTGGAGAATCATAGAATTTGCAACCTCTGGATCCAATGATTGTTCTTTTGGCGTGCGCCTCAGAATCTCCTTGGGAGCTTTGTAAACTTCAGGTGAAGTTTGTAAACTTCAGGTCCAGTCCCCACCTCCGGAGAGACGGATTCAGGGGGCCTGGGAGGGGCTCCCAGCATCTGAATAATCACCGATTAATCCCTAAATTAGCGGATGGGAAACAGAGACATAGACAAAGAAAGCAATTTGTCTAAGCTGACAGTGACCATTTGTCAAAGAGCCAGGACTATCACCCAGGTCCCCTGACTTTGGTCCAGTGTTCTTTTTACAAGCAGCAGTGTAGAGAACTAGTTCTTCTTACCCAAACTGCCTAGTCACCTTCAGTTTCCCAAGTGCCCATCCCGAGGCATGGAGTGTGGCCCCAGTCTGTGCCGGGAGCACAGCTCAGTGATTTCTACCACAGCCAAACAAACATTTGGGTAACAGGTGTCAGACATATCTGTCCTTCATTTTCAAAGACAGGGCCGCTGCCTTTCATATGCCACTGTAGCAGATGAGGCAAGGAAATGTGTGACATGTGTCTCCCTGTTTCCTGTACACACATGCTTAATGCTTAGTGGCTCGTGTCTGTGGTCTCTTGCTTACAAAACTTGGCTCTCAAAGTCATGGCTGGGCCAAAGCCTTTGTTGAAGAACAACTCTTTTATGTTATTGCTTCCGGGAGCTGCTATCTTTTCCTAGTCCTTTCTCTTGAAGTCACTGAGTTTGAATGTGGGCATTTTCATTGGATGTAGGAGGCACAGCCTGCAACATTAGCCAAGCATACTTAGCATTGTGTGTAAGTTCAACACATGCCATAGTTAGAAGGCACTTCAGGGTGTTGGGGAAAAGAAATGTAAGCTGCCTTAGAACCCCCTTTTGGGAAAAACGTCCCCCTTATTCACAGCACACCTAAAAGAACACCTAAAATGCACTCCTCCTGGAGGAAAACATCCTTCAGATACTCCAGGAAACTTCTATCCAGCCTCTACGCGGGGCCTATCTGTAGGAGCTTAGTCACACACTACCATCAACTGTCGCAAAAATGCCACCTTACTTAGCAGAAATTTGGCAACGTTGAGTTGCACAGCTACCTGGACGCTTGGACTCATCACCCATTACAACCACCTGTGTTTTCCCGTTGAGACCAAGTGATTAAAGCCCAGCCAAGGTGACCTGCCTAGAGTTCAGAGTACAGCCAGAGCAGAAGGAAACACTGCTGGGCTTCTAGAATCAAAGGACACTATAGCTGGAAGAGATTCCAAGAGATCATTTGGTTCATTTGCTTCACCGCAGGTGAACAATGAAACCGTCCAAGACTACCGACTGTTTGGGGGCTAAGGCTTCATGATGCCTCCAACCTGTTGGTTCAAGTTCGTACTTCCTTACAGGTCTTCCTTATGCCTCACCAAACTCCCCTTTGCTGTGACTCTTTCTGCCTCCCCACCTCATGTTTAACAGAATGAACAGTGTTTCTCCGTTGCGACGGCTCACTTGTTCTGTCGAAGAGTCAGCTTCAGGGAAGTCTTGAAAACCCCCCTCGGACAGGCTCTGCAGGGAGCTTCAGCGGGCAAAGGGGGACTCTTCTGTATTTTGGCTCTTTTTGGCCCTGCCTGAACGTCAGACAACCGTACGTCCCTCACCCACCGTCTCCCGGGGCTGCTTTTCCTGGAGAAGTCTGCCACACAGATCAGTGGACTGCAAATACAGCCATATCGAAGAGAGATGGCGGCTTTCGTCGCAGACCACTGCAATAAAACACACATCACAATAAAGCGAGTCACGTGAATTGTTTGGTTTCCCATGCCTATAAAAGCTCTGTTTACACTGTAGTTTATTAAGTGTGCAATAGCATTATGTCTAAAATACAGTGTACATAGTTTAATTTAAAAATACTTTATTGTTAAAAAATGCTAACCATCCACTGAGCCTGTTGGAAAAATGGTGCCTACAGACTTGCTGGAGGCAGGGTTGCCGCAAACCTTCAATTTGTAAGAAAATGCTATATCTGCAAAGCACAATAAAGCCAAGTGCCATAAAGCAAGGCATGCCTGTACAGAAGATACGGAGCAACAGTATCCATGGCCATAGGAACCTGCAGGGTGAAGGCTCTCGGGTTAGGGGATTTTTCGGATTCTGAGGGCTATTATTAAAGTAAAATCTGATTCAGAGGGAGGCCATGGTATTCCTTCCCAGGAGGACGCAGGGATGGGAGACAGTCTTTACCACAGGGATGATCCCCCTGTGCTTCCTAGTGGGAGGAGAGAGATGCAGAAACATTTCTGGGACTCTTCCCAACTTTGCCGTGGTTCTTCCCCTGGTCTGAAAAAAAGCACCCATTCTAAGCATTTTGAAAGATCGCTGTGTATGAGGAAATTCATAAGCGAAGTGCAACCCAATGAGAATCCCTTTGAATTTGGCTCTCACCCTTGCTTTAAACCAGCATGGACAAGCCTAAAACGAGATGGTTCTTATGTGGCTCCCCGGGCAAATTTTTGAGAGCTAACAACTGATATTTTCTTCGTGATACTTTCCCACCCTACCTCCTCCTTTAATTAGACTGTGCAGTGGGAGGAGATGCAGAGTTCTGAGGTGATCTCCATGCTTAGCATTTTATTTCATTAAGTCTTCTTTGGGAGTAAACTACCCACCAGTATTTGAATCAGTTATTCTTGAATCACTACCTAACACGAAATGCTTCAGCTGGGAGAAAACCTTATCTAAAGCCAGTTCTTCCTGAAGGTGAAATAATACTCTATGCAGAAGACCTTAAAAGAAAAATATATGGCAAGCCTACAGCCTGCTCTTTACACTGACACTTTTCGGAACACTTTTCACCAGTCTCTCCCAGTTTACCAACTGCATGTCCATCGCTTCGGGAGCATTGACTGAGTCCAGCTGCAGGCCAGGCAGGGCGGGGTTTACCCAAAGGAAAAGGTGTAGTCTTTTCCCTTAACAAGTGTCCAGACTAATGGGGCTACAACACTAACGCAGGCTAATGCAAGGAAATTCCCATTTATGGGCTAAATGGTGTTAGTGTTTTAGGGGATTAAAGTAAACAGGAAGTTTTATTAAAGGGTGCCCCGTCTGAACTGGCTTTCCAGAAAGGGCAGATTTGGAAGAAGCAGAGTAAAAGAGAAACAAACGACGGTGGGGAGAAGTAGAAAGCAAATTATAAAAATTGAACTAGCGTTTAAAAACTCTTAACTATATAAAAAGGTATAGAAGGCCTTCCTCTCCTTCAGATTTTATCAATTCATGGCCAATCTTGCTTCATCTTTCTCCCACACGCACATTTTGCCACCTCATCCTGGATTATTTTGAAGTAAATCCCACTCATCATATCATTCTGTCTGCAAATATTCCAGTATTTTACTAGCAGTTTGAGGTAAGCAGACTGAAATTATACAGGTCAAAGCGTGTTTCAAAAAAGAGCTCACAACTTGAGATCTTGGCACAATAAAAAGATCCCCCAGGTTGCAGCCAATGGTACATTTATTTCCCAGGTCTATTTTGTTCAGCAAAATCCCAGAACATCAGAAGAATCCCTTTTTTTTTTTTTTTTTTTTTTTTGAGGAGAAACAGGTTCAGATAAAATGTGTATGTTCAGAAATACATACACGTTGCTCTAACACTTGGACTTAATGGAGGGCTGAAAGCGTATGGACAAACACTTGTTCCTGTATATCTGCTGCTTCTTATTTAAGTGTATTTCTTTCTTCTATTTTCACCACAGATCAGAGGGGTATTTCCAGAAGACATGCTTTTCTTGAACCAAAGTCCAACAAAGTATCCATGGGAATCTGAGGATGGGGGAGACAGTCTGGAAACAGGAAAAAAAGGGCAGATTGGGAGAGGCAAGGGCAGGGGTGCGGGGTGGGGGAGGTGGTAGGGTGGAGGGACTTCCAGGGCTCCGGCTGGATGTGAAACTGAGGGGGAGGCAAAGAATAAAAGTGGAGCATGTTAATCTTGGAATGAGCATGAGTCATGCCCAAAATGAGATGCTCTCCCACTGATACTTTGAATAATACCTCTTGACTGGGAAAAGAAATGAGATGAATGCTGCTCCTGATCGTGGTAGAGATAGCATGTGCCATACAGAGTGTGTAATTGAAGACTGGACACCCTTCCTAGCCCTTCCACGCTTCCTGGCTGACCTGGAGCAAGACGTCTAACCTCTCAGGGCCTCAGACTTCTCTTCTCCAACAAAAGGATAGCAGGGCTACAATTATCTGTGGATCCCTGGAAACCCACGATATTCAACAACTCAGTTAATTGAAATACGTTGTAAAAGGGCAGATAGATATAAATTTGGAGTGACTTTTGAATAGCAGCTGCTGTTATTAAGGAGCAGAGGTAGAAACTGAGACAACCCAGACCACGCACAAGCTGTCACATGGGGAAATAAAATGATGCCACTAGCCCACATGTATCAGGTATTTAGGTATCACTCAGTTACTCTACCAAGCAGTTGAAATATATGATCTCACTTAATTCTCACTACATCCCCATGAGGTAAGCTCGAATATTATCACATATCATGAGGAAACTGAGGCACAGGAAGGGTAAGTAATCCACCCAAGTAACAGTGCCAATAAATAGAAAAGCCAGAATCAACCCTAGACCTATCTCAGTTCCGAACCCTTAACCATTGCACAACATGCTCTCCTATTATGCCATAGAGCATGGAAGAACCATGTAACTGCAGTATTTTTACCTTCCAGTCAAAATCCAGAAAACTTCCTTAAATATCTGACATAAGCAGCTTGAAGTGGGTGCCACGGGTTAAATCTGGGACAAATTCAGCACCCAAATTAAGTACAGTGATGAATTATAAACCACTGAAAAAATAAGATTCATTAGTCTTTTGCTTACGATAGATAAGTAAGTAAGTAAGTAAAGAAAGAAACTACTGAGGGTTGACTGGTAAATGGAGAGACTGCTAGACCTGGAAAACCACCATTGGGCAGTCATCAGAGTAAAGAGGGGACCAGGCAGGAACCGTCAGTGGATGCTAAATCCAAGGGGGAAATGTTAATGAGCAAGATACTTGCACGGCCTTAAAGTATTTCTCCAGAGTCTGCTTATTACTTCAAGGGAGGGGAAAAATTACACCATGGAGAAATTAAGCAACACCTTGATGGGGAGAGAAATGGACGTTACCAGTAACAGGCAGATGGATATTGGGTGCCTCCAACTGTGATACCCTTAAAAGGACAAAATGTTAATTTTGTAATATCCAAGCAAAGAATGCATAAACAATTATCTAATGCATAAATCATTAGATAAATGCAATATGGGAATGCTATTTTTTTAAGGCAAGGTGAACTGTATTCTTTAAAAAAGACCAGCATTATAAGACTCAAAGAAAAACTGTGGCAATATTCCAGATTCAAAAACAACTAAATGCAAGCCATACCCTAGACTTCATGTTGTACAGGCGGTGGGATTGTGGACAATGATACAAAATATATTATTAGATCAAATGACAAAATTGGAATATGGGTAAGTACCAACATAAATTTATAAAGTTGGTAAATGTACTGTGGTTATGTTGATAATATTCCTCCTTCCTGGAAATGCACACAATACTGTACTTAGGGGTAAAGGATCCTGGTGCCTGTGTGCATGCCCTCATGTGGTTCAGAAGAGGGAGAAGAGTGCAGTGCTAAAGCGAATGGGATAAAACATTAAGAATAGGTAAATCTAAGTCAAGGGTATACGGGGTTCCTGGAGACTTTCTGAGTTTGAAAATATGTCCAAATAAGAGGAGCTTTATTCATCCTTTTTTTTAAGTCAATCTGGTATTACATTAGCAAATGGTGGTCAGTCTCTGGGTACTTGAACTGTGTGAAGGGAAAAAGAAAAAAAGACCTGCCATGAGAATAACTGTAGAAGAAGCTTAAGGCTGAGTCAATTCCCTGGAGGATGGAGGTTCCCCCCTCAGCCAACATGAGGAGTCATGTGGGTCACACAGGAAACAGGCTCACAAATGAACAAATATCAGAATAGTTTCACAGCGAGAAACACTGGGAAAACCAACATCTCTGCATGTGTAAGGAAAAGCTCTTCAGGCAAGGGCCTGTAGCCTACTGATCTCAATACACGTCTACCCAGCCTAAGAATTAGCCTGTTCAAGTTTGTGTTTCGTCAGCTGCTCCTTAAAATATATTGGGACTGACTGGAAGGTTCTGTGTCAGTACAGAAAGACAGTTAACCCAAAGAGCAAGCTGCTAACATTGACAAGGACGCAACACATGCAACGGCCTGGGAACTCTGGAGTGACTAAAAAATTAATGGACAACTTTTTGACAATGGAATTATTATTATTGCCACAGACCTGAGTTACTTACTATGTGCTAGGACCTGAGGATACAGAAAGCAGCTTTGTGGAGAGAGGGACACCCAAAGGTACATTACAGAGCGGCAGATGCAAAGTACCGAATGAATGTCCTTGTCACTGTACGCTAGAGTTTATGGAATAAGACAGTCAGAAATGCTATTGTGGGTATGTAGCACCACGTAAGCAGTAAGGGTAGACATTTTTCCTTCCTTAATTTGTTCCTTCTTTCTGTCCTTCCTTCCTTCATTACAATAAATATTTATCCCATTTTTCTCATTGCAAGGTGCTGTGCTAGACACTTAGAGAGAACGGGGAGATAAAAAGTGCCGCTGAGAGGGAGAGAAAAAGGCATGTATGGGGGGATTAATTAACAGTAATAGCTAAAATGGAATGGGCCCTGTGTTAGTGGCCTGTGGCTGCCACAACAAATAACCACGAACTTAGTGGCTTAGAACATGAGGGGTTTGTTTTCTCACAGTTCCGGAGGCAAAAGTCTAAAATCTAGCTGTTGGCCGGGCTGTGCTCCCTCCAGAGGTTCTAGGGAAGATTACTCTCCTTGCCTCTTCCAGCTTCTGGTGGCCATGGGCATTCCTTGAATAGCTCCGTCTCCACCTTGAATGGTCTTTTCTTCTCTGTCTAGTCACTGTTGTGTGTCTCATTAGTACACTTGTCATTGGATTTAGGGCCCACCTAGATAATCCAGGATGATCTTTTCAAGATTCATAATTGTACCTGCAAAGAACCCTTTTTCTAAATAAGGTAACATTCGTAGTTTCCAGGAATTAGGGCATGGGTTTATTTTCGGGGGGAAGGTCACCTTTCAATCCATTCTAAGCCCTTTCCGTGTTCCAGGCATTGTCCTGAACACCATAAGGGTATTAACTCATCTAATTTACAACAACTCAATAAGATAAGTTAGTTTGGTCCATATGAGGAAATGGAGGCACAGAAGCATTGGGTTACTTGGAACCATTACTTGGGATAATTTGGCTTGAGTGGAGAGCTTGTGTTGAGGAGGAATGAGAGTGAAGTCTGGACAGGCAAGGCAAAGTCCTAAGCAGGATACCTTAAATACTCAGATAAAACGTGCCTTATACTGTGGGTAATGGGTGGCCACTGGGGATTTTGAACAAGAACATCATGTGAGCACCGATGTATAAGAATATTGATCAGAAAACACTGTGTTAAATAGATTGGATGAGGGCAGGAATGGGAGCCTATTAGAAGTGTTCACATAATTGCTCTGAGAGATATGAGGCCTAGACTGGCAGTCAGGCCACAGAAACAGAGGAAGACCAACTAGCTCATCCTCCTTTTCATCCCAGCATGTGGAGCCAGACCCTCTTTTCCATTAGACTTGGCCCGTCCACCTTCCTAGTTTCCATACCAGGAGGCAGGCAAGGTCCATTTGCCCTAATTTAGCACACACTGGTTTTTCCATCAAAGCATTGCTCTAAGATTTGAAGGCACCCGAACAGTGCCTAGAAATGCAGTCCCCACAGTTTTGACTGTGGTCACTTTTAAGACAATGTCACAATGTCACTGAATGATGTCCTCCTTGAGATTGGGAGACGGTCAACTGACTTGTGGTGGAATAAGCCTAGAAGCCAATGAAAGCATAGAGTCAGTAACAAGGACTCATAGGAATGGTCTGTAGGTGCAGCCACCATTTAGGTAGATCTTTGGTCTCTTCCTCTAGAATGAGCAGACAGGCAGAGGGAAGCATCTCTGCTCTCACCTCCCACCTACTCTTCTTGGCGACTATTGCTGCTCCTGGCACAACCTGAATATTAAACATCTCTTATTCATTTTCAGCCTTTTAGGCTTTTTGAGAAGGTTTGATCAGTAATGCCTGATGGGAAAGGCATTTCCTATTGGATAATGAAAGGACTGAATGCAAGAGACACTCATTCATACCCTGAGCCCTCCCTTGGCCCAACCTATTATTCAGACTCCAGGAGCCATTAATGCCAGTCAGAGTAACCAAATATTTCCAAAAGCTGTAATTATTTTTATCTGGTACAGTGAAAGCAAAAACTGGAATGCTTATTCACTCCTGGAGTTTGATTAATTTTAAGGAGCGCTTTCCTATGAGGATATTTGATTTCATTTTAGAATTTTAATATAGAAGTGATATTGTTCATTAAAAAATAAGATTCAAATATGACAGACGAGTATAAAACAAAAACTAAAATTAAAATCTTTTGAAGTTTGAGGGTACTTTTTTTGATGGGACTATCTTAACCCCATGTACTATCCTCCTTCCAGGGTTAAAATAAATAAGCTTCTAATATCTTTGTCCTCAGAGTGTGGTCTGGTGGCCACCAACACTGCCATCCCCCAGGGGTTTATTGGAAATGCGGAATCTCAGGCTTCAACTGCAGACCTTACTGAACCAGAATCTGCATTTTAACAAGACACCCCAGGTGAAGGGGCAGTGTTTTCACTAATGTTAGTTCTTTGGAAGGCATCCCGATTCTTAAAGAAATTGGAAGTGAGAAATGAATAAAAGCCGTGGGCAGGCAAATTAAGCTAATTCATTCTACAGAGTTATGTGTGAACAGAACCCAATTTTGGAACACGCCACTAGAGAATCAGACATTGGAGTGACCTGTTAAAGAGGTGTCACTCACAAGTAGGCCACCTCCCCTTAGTCCTTATAGTAATTACAAATTAATAAGAAAATCATAGAACCAGAAACTTTTATAACTGAGATGAACAATAGAATTTACAGTACTACATGTGAGGTCTCACACGTGGTTTGTGCCCCCAAAATTTGGGTGTGAGGTTTAAGATAAAAATGCTCCTGGTGCAGTTAGGGCCTCACAAGCCAGGGGACCTTGAGTAGATTTTTTTCATTTCTTGCGGTCTTAGCCCATAGTCTGTACAATCCACCTTGCAAGTTTCATTGGATCATCGTGTACTTTAAATAGGGAATGTGGAAGGACTGTGGAAGGGCTTTGAAAAGTGTATTGGAACCCAGAATGTTATCACGGCAGAGTTCAAGGGGGGGGTCCCAGCTGCATCCAATGAATTCCATCTTGTGTGAGATAACGTCACAGCACCAGGACGGTAGCCTGCTTGCAGTAAAGAAAAAGATGAGCTAATTAATGAGGAGATGTCATGGTATCTTCTACATTGTCTAGAAGAAAAGGGTCTTCATGAGAATCAGAGGATTCTCATGTCCCAATATAGATACGGTGTTCGATAAGAATCTGTTGAATGAATGCATGAATTGCTCATCTTTAGAAAGGTGATGAACACTCATTCATTCGACAAATATTTACTGACCCATGCGGTCGAGAGATACAACCGTGAGCAAAAGCACGCACTGCCCTTCTCCCCATGGGGCTTACAATCTACTCAAATACTCATGTGGATAAGTATAAATTGCATCATTGCTCAAAGCCATAAAAGATAAGGGCAAGGAGCCAAGAGAACTTGAACTAAAGCGGTTTAACCTGGTCAGAGGCGTGAGAGAAGACTTCCTTGAGGAAGCGGCCCTTGCACTGAGAGCTGAAGAATGAGCAAGAACTGTGGTGGGGAAGGGGGTGGGAAGAGGGTCCTAGGCAGAGGGAACAGCGCAGGCACTGCCCTTTCGCCAGGAGGGAGCATGTGCGTGCATGGTGGTCGGAAAGGCCAGGGCTGCTGGGTGGAGTAACAGGATGAGGCTGGGGTCTGCGCCGAGCTGTGCGCACTTGACTTTGGCTCTTCTTCTCAGAGCCCCGGGAGACTCCTGAAGGATTGCAGCTGCGATGGTGGAGGAGGATGTGTATTTTGCAACGACCAGGTCTGAGTTTTGGAAAGATGACTCTCGCAGCAAAGCGGAGTATAACACAGGAACAGGAGGGCAGCGCATGTATGTAAAGACAGGCAGGAGGCGGTTATGGTCCAGGAGAGAGAGAGGAAATGCTCCCCTCTACGGAAGATCCAGTGTCTCGGCGTCTAGCTCTCCTCTCCCCGCTGCGGCTTTCCTTCTGAGAGGCCCTGCCCAGCAAGAGGGAGGCAGGCAGCCGCTGCGCAATGAGCTCTCTCCTCTACACACGGAAAGTGAACACACTGGGAATCTGGCCAGCAAATTAGTCCATTTTGAGTCCATGTGAATCAGTTCCTCCCAGGTGAAATGATAAAAATGCAGTCCCTCAATCTGCAAGTTGAAAACCCAGCCCTGGATTCAGGTTGCCGCCAAGTACAGGAAGCCCGAAAGGCCCACCTGAGAGTGTCACAGGCAGCATCCTCACCTTGATTCACCCCTTAACTCACACCTTAACTCCAGTTCAGACACCGTCTCTTACACTCCTCACTGAAAAGATGTGAAAAGTGAAGCCCAGAGAGATTTCATAACTTGTCCAAAGTCACACAGTAACTTTTAAGGATCAGTTCCCTGAACTTCCTAAAACTTATTCGCTGTGTGATACTTTCAAAATGCTGTACTGGTCAGCATCATCTTTATGTGCATGTGATGGAAAGAGTCATAGAAACGTGCTTTAAAATTGAACTTTACTTTTTTACAACTTCTGTACTTTGTACTCTAATTACCATCTCCAGCCTCTAGAGCAGAAGGGCTAAACAATGGGCATTCAGCCTAAACCCTACAACTGACATTCAGTCTAAACCTTACAGCTGACCACCTGAGCCTTCAACAATTTCTGCTGTTACGTAACACAGCACCCAAGAAATTCACAAATGCTGTTCATGAGCCTTTCTGTGTAAGTGTCAGTGCCATTATCTCTAGATGACCTGGAGAACGTAAATCCAGTTTTTAGTCTTTGAGGGAAATGAGTTTTTCTTTGCCGTTCCCTCTCACCTGTTGTTCTTTAGCTTAACCAACAACAAAAAGCCGGGTGATAGTCCCTGACCTCTCAGTGCACATTCTGGTCCCTGCACTGTGCCTGTGTCCCCTTTGCTTCCTTATAGGCTTTCCTGCTCTGACCCTTTTATAGGATTTCCCTTATACCTCTGAGCCCTTTTGTGGTATTTCTGAATTTTATTACTTCATTGTTACTTGTTTATTCTTTGTTCCACTGCCTGTTCCCTCAGGAAGCAGCTAGAAATTCAAACCTTGGCCCCTCGCGTTGTTGCTAGAGATTTTGATTTATATTTGTAATAATTATTCAAGTGCATCCCAAAACAAAACAGATCTGACTTCGCCATCTTTTTTAAGAGTATTAGAAGGGATGTACTGTCACCCACAATCCAGTGCAATCTGGTTTTCACATGGTTTCTTTCCGTCTTTCCATGGGACAGCTTCAGATACTCATAATTTTTGATAACCAAGATTCAGAGGTGGGTCTGTGTTCAGCAGCTTTTTATGAGAATCCTCTTAAACCTACGTTTTGGGTTGATAATCTGCAGGCTAGCTTTTGGAGCCTAGAAGCTCTAGGTTGGAGGAGCTTGGCATTGAGAGCTGGGAGAGGTCCTACTTAGAGGGCTCTGAGTGGCAGAGTTTGGGTTAAACATTTGACTTTCTCTCAAACTGGTAGTCTCTTTCCAAAAAAGCATTATTCTCTCATTTTTAAAGTATGCTGAGTTCAGTTGGTTTGGGTAGTAAGCAAATTATCAGGAGAGTTCTCAAGAATTAGGAAGAAAAGCCAGGCTATTGGACTCAATCTGGGGCCACAATCTCCAGGGGTGCTGGCGACTAACTGCAGGACTTCCCTTCATTTTAACCCCTTCCTGGCTGAGCTGACACTGTG
Organism: Pteronotus mesoamericanus; assembly: GCF_021234165.1. Lineage (NCBI taxonomy): Eukaryota > Metazoa > Chordata > Mammalia > Chiroptera > Mormoopidae > Pteronotus > Pteronotus mesoamericanus. Next base: position 499,481 of record NW_026555326.1, read on the forward strand.
CTCGGACAACCAGCTGTCCTAGGACAAATCTGAATCGAACTACTGGTCTTTTTTCTACACAATGCTAGGAAAAAATAAAATTTATTTGACTGAACTCTTTTGCCACTATGTAAATGATAGTACTCTTTATGAAATACATGATTGTAACTTTTTACCACCTGGAAAATGTACCTCCCTCCCCCACTGCCCAGTGATGAGAAAATAAAGCACATTGTCTGAGAAATGGCTTACAAGAGGGAAAAAAAGTGCTTGCACAAACTAGTTTCTCAGAAGTGACTACTGAGTTGACTTGAATCTAACAGCCTGTTTTCATAGGGGCCTAACATATCCCAATTCAGGCTGCTTGCTTAGTGAAGGGATAACCACCCTGTCTGCTGAGTATCCCCACCTTCTACATCTCCCTACTGCTTCCTCTTTGGCATTAAATTCTCTCATTTGGACGAATCTGTGTTTTTAAATAACGAGACACAGTAGGTCCCCATAGGAGGCTAAACGGTCTTCCAATGGTCTCCTAACCATTTCCATAAGATATCTTGACCCACAAGTGGATCCCCGATTTCTGTAAGGAGGGTGGGGTGAAAGGTTTGAAGCTATGTTTGCATGTATGTTCAGATAAACGCCAATTGTCCATTCCAAGAGAGAGGACATTATGAAAGTCCCCGAACCCATCTCCCTACTCCTCAGCACTGACATCACCCAGGCTTCAGTTCAAATTCAGCACATTAAAAATGAACTCAGTAAGGGATAGTTGCCCTTAAATTCAGTTCCTTGCCTCCCTACCCTTCCGCAGCTTCCTCATCTGTTTAAGGCAGTATCTTCCTTGTCAGGTTAAAAACATTGGACTTTGTTAAATTCTCTTCCTTAGCATCCATCCTCCCACTACCCAATTAATCATTAAATCACAGCTACTCTTCGTTTATAATGTTTTGGAAACTCTCCTCCATACTTTTGTATTCCTGCAGGACTGAAATAGAAGATGAGCTCTCTAGTCTAGGAGGACAGATCAGAAACACCACATACAAGTGAAAAAAATTATAGAAATATAAAAAAGTGCAAAATAACATAACTTTAAACATGCTTATATACTGATCCTCGGGCACTAGCACTGCACCTGTCTTGTGAGATCCAGAACAGTTGGGGGTCCTTCGCTGGGTTCAGGGGCTGTGGTGAGGCCTTCGGGGGTCCAGCTCAGGACGCTGGGATTCCAGCCACCCCCCGACCCCACCCTCTAGGCTCAGGAAGCCTTCGTTTAACCAATTCACATTAACCGATCTCCTCCACTCAGAGCACGGCACATACATATCTAATCTAAAATAGTGTTGGCATAATTTATTAAAAGTATTTCATGGTTATTTTAAAATATTATGTTCATATTTTACCTCCACCTGGACAGAAGCTCATTCTTCTGGATTCTTATTACCCCTCCTCTTCCCCATAGCAACCAACGCAGGGTTCCGCTGTTTGTAGTCTATAAATAAAATGTTTGTTAAATCATAGAGCCTTAGAATTTTAGAGGAAGAAGAAATCTTAGGCGTTTCTCTCGTTCAATCCTTTACAGATGAAGAAGCGAGTCTAGGGAAATCAGTTGACTTGCCCAAATTCACAGTTGACTAGCGGGAAAGGACCAGAAGCCTGGTCTCTCCCGCTTTTAAGTCCCTACCCTAAATTGTCCTCAGATAATCAGTGATAGAAATATCTGATTTTACACACGGTCTCCTAGGGATGATGGAGATTTGCTTTACTGAAACATGTACAAAGATTTCGTCTCAGGACCGCCCTGAAGTACTAACTCCTCAGCTCGCTGTTGGGCAGAGTCACAAGTTACGTGCGGCACTTGTTTACGAGCCCGTCGCCTAATCTAGGTTCTTTTGACAGGAAGGCGCACACCAAGGCCCGGCACACAAGGGGGTCCCTCCCGGCCCCTCCCTGGCTGCAGTCCGTCACACAGCAGCCGCGCGGCCCGCCCCACGTGGACTCGGCTCCCAGGATCAAAGTCTGTTTGCTACCCGTCCCCCGCAGGTGTGCGGTGGGCTGGGAAAACCCGCAGCGTTAGAGCACAGGCCTTGCCAAATACAGGAACCCGGCCTGCCCCTCCCCCTCCTGCTGCACGCGGCCCGCGCCCCCTACCCTCCCCCACGACGCCCGTCGCTGCACCCGGCCGCGGCCCCCCAGCCCACGCCCGGCTCCGAGGGAAAGGCCCCACCCCCACTGTTGGAGCCGCGGCACCGCCCCCTCCCGCTCCGCCGAGACTTCATCCAATGACGAACGCAGATGGGCGGGATGCGGCAGCTGTCGTGAAGGGGCCCTGGCCAATGGGTAAGCGTGCCGGGCCTGATGGGCGGGGCGTCAAAGCCTTGTCACACTCGGGTCCGTGTGAAAACGGGGGTTCCGAGTGCAAAGCAAAGTTTTTTTGTAAACCGTCTGCAAAGGCGGGGGGGCGAAGAAGGCGCCCGACACCGGGCCGAGTGCAGATGCTGTGGCCGCCGCCTTTTTAGCTGCTCCGGCGTCGGCTACTCGAGCCGAGCCAGAGCAGGCGCCCAGCAGAGGGAAGATCTGCGCTGAAAGCCTGCAGATGCTCGGAGCCTTCGCAGCGCGGAGCTGCCTGTCGCCCGCCCCCGCTGACCGCCAGCTCTTGCTTCTGGTCGGGTTCTTGGTCCCCGGGCTCCGGTAACCCCGGCTCCCCAACGCCGCCACCTCCGCCGCCCCGCTGCGGGTGTGGGGGCTGCTGGGGCTGAGCCGGGCCTCCGCCCCGGCTCCGAGGACGGTCGCCTGAGGAGCTGCGCGCCGCTGACCCGCCGGGGACATCCACAGGCGCAAAGGCTTGGCGGCTTGACCCGGGTCTCACCTCCATCCGGCCCCGGAGGCCCCTCAGCAGCCAGGCTCGGGTGGTGAGAGCCCCGCGCCGTCCTCCTTCCTTTGCCGGGTCGTAGAACGACCCTCGGCGCCTCGCAGCCACCGCCTCCCAAGTGTCCGGGCCGCACTTGGCGGGCCCCTGAGCCGCAGCCATGGGGTGCTGGGGTCGGAACCGCGGCCGGCTTCTGTGCATGCTGATGCTGACCTTCATGTTCATGGTGCTGGAGGTGGTGGTGAGCAGGGTGACCTCGTCGCTGGCGATGCTCTCCGACTCCTTCCACATGCTGTCGGACGTGCTGGCGCTAGTGGTGGCACTGGTGGCCGAGCGCTTCGCCCGGCGGACCCACGCCACCCAGAAGAACACGTTCGGCTGGATCCGTGCCGAAGTGATGGGGGCTCTGGTGAACGCCATCTTCCTGACTGGCCTCTGCTTCGCCATCCTTCTGGAGGCCATCGAGCGTTTTATCGAGCCGCACGAGATGCAGCAGCCGCTGGTGGTCCTCGGGGTCGGCGTGGCGGGGTTGGTGGTAAACGTGCTGGGGCTTTGCCTCTTCCACCATCACAGCGGCTTCGGCAACAACTCCGGCCATGGTCACTCGCACGGGGGTCACGGCCACAGCCACGGCCTCCCCAAGGGGGTCCGCGCCAAGGGCAGCCGCTCCGGGGACAGCGATAACAACGTGAGCCCAGGCAACCGGAGACCTGACCAGGAGGAGACCAACACCCTAGTGACCAATAGTAGCAACTCCAACGGGTTGAAACTGGACGGGACAGGTGAGGAGAGAAAGTGGCTGCCTCAGGTGGTTGCGTTTGGGGAACCCGGACCCCAGCCGGGGCCCGGGCAGGTTGGCCCGCACGCCCTCTGGTGCCCAAGTTGGCCTGCGCTACGCGCTGTGCCGTCGCCTTCCCGCTCCGTGCAGGTCCCGCCCCCGCCGGGGAAGGCGTGCAAGTGGGACCCCTTTCAGCCCGGGCGTTGGCAGCCTGGGGGCACGTCTGGGGTGGAGGTGGGGACTGTGCTTGTAGGAGTGGGAGAAGGGTCTGGAGGTGACAGCCCGTTGCAGTGCGCTCCCGCCCTTGGCTGTCCCAACAGGCTATCTTTTCACGATACTGTCTGATTTGGGTTTTTAAAGGATCAAAAATGCTTCCTAATTTAATTTCTTGGCCCCGTTGGGAAATGGAGAAAGTAACCAATTCGTTCTTAGTTGGGTGTTTGAAATCCAGGTAGTTCTTATTGCCCTTTTAAACATGTTTTTTAATATTGTGTTTAGGGCTATCTAACCATTGACTTTTCCTGAGCTCAAAAATGTTTCAGCAATGTTATGTTTCAGTTAATTGTCTCAAATCTAAACCTGAATCCTGAAAGTCCTAGACTGAGGACCTGTCCAGGCATGTTTAACATTTCAGTTAGGATTTTTCAATCATACTAAAATAAGAGTGATGGTAATTTACTCATTGTAAATTTTTAATGGGTGTTGTTCATTCTAAACTTAAGTATAATCTTGAAGGAAATTTGGAAAATAAATGTTGAAAGAAAGGAGATGGAAAAAGCACTCAACGAGTGCCCTACAACCCAACATCAATGATGTTAACACTTTGTATTTCCTCCCAATTTTTTTCCATTTATATTTATTTACCTAGTTGTATACCACATAGACAGTTTTCCTTTTTTTTCAAGATGCAGGACATTAGGTTAATGAAATTCAAGTTGTACATTGAAAAGGTTTAGTAAATAACTGAATCTCCTCTCACTCCCATTCTTCAGGGTGTTATCCCAAAGAATATTATGCTGCTGTGGTGTGCATATTTCCTTTAACAGATCAGTACGTTTGGTTTAAGAGTTATAGGGTATGGGGGAAATAGAGAGAGGTTAGTAAAAAGGTACAGACTTTCAGCTCTAAGATAATAAGGTTTGAGGGACTATGTAATACATGGGAACTATAGTTGATAATACTGTATTGTATAACTGAAATTCACTAAGAGAGTAGAACTTAAATGTTCTCACCAAAAATGAAAACCAGAAAACCCCGATAAATATGTGAGGTCATAGGTGTGTTAATTAAATAGAGGGGAGGAGGATTTGTTCTGATACATACATACAAGTCACAAATCACGAGTACACTCTCAAAATCTTACAATTTTATGTCAGTTATAGCTCAATAAAACTGAAATTTAAAAAACATTCTAAAAATAGGGTAGTGGTCATTTAGTTACAACTTTTACAGAGGTTACTCTGTGATTGTTGATAACTTTATATTGTTGATATGCCAGTTTCTAAGTCCTGTCTACCAAGAAACTCTATGGTTTATATTCATAATAAACATTTAAAAGTTAACCTTAACACCTTAAAGACAAAGAGCAACTGGAGTTCTGTGTCAAATCAGGCCTTTGTATTAGATTTATCCATAGTTGCATTTAATTTGGGGTGTTAGCATTCAATTTGGTTTTCTTTTTGGTACATGCCAGAAAGTATAGCAGAATGTTCACAGGACCCCACCTCCGCAGAAGATGAGCTTTTTTTAGAGTAAAGGGGAGGTAGGGTGGTTAGGAGAGTGGGGAAACTATCATCTTAATGACTTAATTTATCCCTGGCCACTGTGCCCTGGCTTAGTCCCAGTATGTCACTTTACATTAAATTGCCCCAAGCACATTTTTAAAATAAAGAGTAATGCAGAATTTGTATTTCTTTGCAGATCCAGAAAAGTCCAGAAATGATGCAACGGAAGTACAAGTGAATGGGAATCTTATCAGAGAAGCTGACGATATGGAATTGGAAGACGACGATAACACCGGACAACTTAACATGCGTGGAGTTTTTCTGCATGTCTTTGGAGATGCTTTGGGTTCAGTGATTGTAGTAGTTAATGCCTTGGTCTTTTACTTTTCTTGGCGAGGTTGTCCTGAAGGGGAGTTCTGTGTGAACCCATGTACACCTGACCCCTGCAAAGCATTTATAGAAATGATGAATAGTACTCACACACCAGTTAATGAGGCTGGTCCTTGCTGGGTGCTATATTTAGATCCAACTCTTTGTATTGTAATGGTTTGTATACTTCTTTACACAACTTATCCATTACTTAAGGAATCTGCTCTTATTCTTCTACAAACTGTTCCTAAACAAATTGATATCAGAAATTTGATAAAAGAACTTCGAGGTGTCGAAGGAGTTGAGGAAGTTCATGAATTACATGTTTGGCAACTTGCTGGAAGCAGAATCATTGCCACTGCTCACATAAAATGTGAAGATCCAACATCATACATGCAGGTGGCTAAAATCATTAAAGACGTTTTTCATAATCACGGAATTCATGCTACTACTATTCAGCCTGAATTTGCTAGTGTAGGCTCTAAATCAAGTGTAGTCCCTTGTGAACTTGCCTGCAGAACTCAGTGTGCTTTGAAGCAATGTTGTGGGACTCGGCCACAAGCCCATTCTGGAAAGGATACAGAAAAGGCCCCAACAGTTAGCATTTCTTGTTTAGAACTTAGTGACAATCTAGAGAAGCCCAGGAGGACTAAAGTTGAAAACATCCCTGCTGTTGTGATAGAGATTAAAAAAATGCCAAACAAACAACCTGAATCATCTTTGTGAGTCTTGAAAAAGATGTGATATTTGACTTTTGCTTTTAACTGCAAGAGGAAAAAGACTCCATTGAAATTCTAAGTTTGCCAAGTAGTGTAATTGAAGTCCTTGTCTGGTCACACAGCTTAATTCTATTTTTGTAAGAACATAATGGGACTGCTTAACAGAGTTCTATATTACAACTTCGTGATTCTTAGTGCAGAGTACAGCTATGCTGTAACAATTTTTGGAAAGTCAGTTTTAACACTATGTTACATTTTTGTTTAAAGTAAGTATAAACCTTATATAACATAATGACATTTGATTTCCAGTTTGAGTTCCATGGCGAAAAATAAATTAGGGGGATAAATAAATTAAAATTGTTACTGGAATTTCTCTGCTTTTCTTTTCCCCCAGTGTTATGCTTTGTTTATTAGAATTATATTTGCTAGATTTAAAAATCACCAGCTTTTTTCCTTTGATACTTTTAGGTAATATTTACTTGTTCTTTAAGATCATTACATAGCATAATGGCAGCATATTTTAAGAGTGACTCATGCATATTATTAGGAAGTTTCTTTTTTTCTTCACATGGGGTATTTATAATACATTAGTATTACCCTGTATTCTATATTGCTGAGTATTATTCTAATAAACAGTGAGAAATAACAAATTGAACTACAGTTTACACATAATAGGGCATATGGGGAATAAGCAGGGAAGAAAGTTTACCAAATTGAATACTTAGATTACTGTAAAGTAATATTGAGGCGACATTTCTAAATTATTCTGAGAATTTGAACATGTTTTCTCTTACCGAAGTTAGTCTAAAACATGGACGTGTTCACCAGCATTACTTTCTTTCAAAGATTAACATCAGAAACACTGAACTGAAAGTTGACTCACAGAATAGATACAGTGAATGTTTTTAAAGGACTTTTAACTCAATCTAATAATTGCATATTAAATACAGGCTTATTAATGGAATCTTCCAAATTGTGGGTGTTTAAAAGAACGTTCCAGAGTAAAGTCATCTCATAGTGACCCATATGAATGGATTCAAACACAGCTTTTTAGACACAACCAGCAACGTTTTTGTTTTGCCAAGAGCCACTGACTTGGGAGAAGAAAGAAATCTGAAGGTTAATGTAATTTGTATATTCTTAAAAAGTAAAATGAGTTAAGGCAAAATTAATAAAGATTCTGTAAGTCATCCTGTTTTGATACTGCTCAGATCTTCCAATAATGGCTTATTTTGTGAGTGGCTACAGTACCTTCACAGGAGATTGTTCTTGGCTTTTTATTGTTGCTATGGATTTCAAATCCACACACAAATATTATTTAAAGGTATTTAAGTTATATTTTTTTTTATATAGAGGAATTATGCTTTGTGAAGAAACTAGATTTTTGTCCTCAAAAGAATGAATGTTAATATCAGTTATCACATATAGCTCTATTTTTCTAGTAACAAGATATCCTGACTACTTCAGTGACTTTTATAGCTGACTACTTTTGGGATGGCAACCTTTTGGAATTTGAAATAATTCATTGTTTAATGGGTCTTAAGATGAAAGCGCTGGCCTTTGACAGTTAACTTTATAAAGGGATGATCTTTTGTGGTAGATGGTATGGTTTTTTTTTCCTAGGATGAGCCTATTGCTGGCAATGGGCCTATTTAAGAACAGCTGATTTTTCCAGTGAGAACGAGGTAATTTTAGGAACATAGTTTGTAAGTTCACATTTACTATAATGGGCCAAAACCATAACCTGCCAATTTGCAATACATCTTGATATTTTAATACTCTTATCTGATATTGTGGGATTTAGTTCCTAAACTGGTAGTTACTTGGAATTTGCAAAATTTTTTTTAAACATGAAATTGGGTGAATATGAGAGAACTTGAAATTATACTGTATCATGCATGTTCCTGATTTAACACTTTAAACTACAAAATATTAAGATCTCAAAACAGTTTGTTATAGAAACATTTCAGCGATGATACAATAGGATAACTGGTAAAATACACTCAATTTACGAAGGCTTTTTTTTTTTTAAGTTTGTGTAATGTGTAAGACATCAACTGAACAAGGGATTTTTAAAGTGGTATATAATCTTGGCACAAGGGCTATTTTTTTTTTCAAGAGTGCTTTGAAGGTAACAGCCTTTAGATTTCAGTTATCTCACTTTTCATAATTTTTAAGTAGCTTATATGTAACAACGTGGTACCATAGGAGGATTCTCTTTTCAAAGGACTTTGTCATCGCATAATCCGTGGCCACTGGCTCACCTTTTGAGTTTTAGCAGAGAATTATTTATTTCTTTACAATGCACTTTCTAACCCATTTTTAGTTATATTAACATTATCTTTTAAAAATGCTTTTATATTTAAATATTGTGGGGTTTAAGTGTCGCTTTCCAAAATAGTTTATTCTTTCCTGAAAGAGAATGAGAGAAATATCCTGAATTGGGAGACTTAAACTCAATATTTAAATATGCTGTTTTATAATACTGCATCAGTTTTAGGAGGTGCATCTCTCCTGCTGGCTCTTTTGTATTTGAGCAAGATCAGTGTATTTAGAATGTGTTTAGCAGTGTGTCTGTTCTCTCGGTTTACTGAGAAGGGGCGCTACATGTGCCTGTATTCAAACCAACCCAGAAATTTTTCCATGCCAAATGCAGCCTTAGTGATGACAGAGACTTAATTCTCCATTGTCACCTTTTAGCTTTTACATAATTGTTTATAATTAGTATTTTTTTTCCGGGGGGACAGGGGAGGGCATTGTAAAAGTATGGACTGGAACCTACGAAAGAAAAGGTCAAAAAACTTTGCTGTATGTATTTTAACATTTTAGGAGACAATGTTTGACCAACTAAGGTATGTAGTTGGAATAGGAAAAATTTCCATCCAGAGCACCTTCGGAAAAATCACAATAGGTAGGAGACTATGTTAGTATTTTGTATCTTCTTAACACCCTTATTTTAATTTTGGACTGTAGAAAGGTTTGAGGGAAAAGGCCTATGGAACCTAATGTGAAGTACTTAGTAGGTATTGAGTTGAAGATTTTTACTGTTTCTAAGCAGATATCATTTGAATGATGTCATTTACCTGCTGTCTTAAGATGTTCCCATAAATATGGAGAATAATTCTACAATATAGAAATATTTATTTTAATAGAGTTTCAGTTAAGTCATGAAACAGTGTTAAAACTCTTGGGAAGTTGGAGGGTTTTTTTCTGTGTGTGTGCTGTTTTTTAAATGGAAGCTGTTAAATACAGTGTTTGACCCTCTGATACGGAAATTGTAATAGCACTATTTTCATGTAGCCCTACCAGTACTGTGTGGCAATGCGTTTTTGTTTTACTAACAAGCTCTGGAATACTTAGCAGTCATTTTCACTGGCACGGGAGCTTTTTGTATGTCATTCAGTTGAAACTTTTAAACCAAAAACTTTATGGTCCAGTGTCTTTGGCAAAAAGATGCTGAAGGGAATGTAACATACAATTAATATGTGGTTATCTTTATATAAAAAGACACAAATTCTCATGTTATGGTTCTGCCTTGAAACAGCACAATGAAGTGTATCAGTGTATTCTGTGATTCTCTATGGAACTTCCACTCTGTGTTGTTTTGTGTTTGCAATAGCTGTCCTTTGGGCCAGATGTGGCACAGTTAAATGCAACCATCATCTCATTAAATGCAGATGCACATAAATGTCTCTAGTGCTGCAACATTTTACCTAACTTTTTGTATGTTTTATGACTCTGCATTGTTTTCCAAAGCTGTTCCTACCTCACCATGAGGCTATATGGATTGTTATGTATTATAAATGTTCTTTATGAAACAGACTACTGTTTCTTCTCATTTATTAAGAGTTAAGTAGAAAAATAAATTAATTTTTAAATATCTATCTGATTATTTTGTGCATATGGCCTCCCCTCCTATGCTAGGCTAGGCTGGGTTATGTAGAAGAGAGCTGGACTTGAGACATTGAAAGGGAAATTGAAGCTTAACATGAGTGTGGTGAGTGTGCAGAGTGACTAAGTTATAGGACAGTGATGTGGAGGAAAAGAAATGTGGGCAAGAATTCTAATGGAAGTTGAAAGGGCAATAGTGCAGAAGCTCACCAACATGAAATAGTGGCTGTGAAATTTTTTATAGGCATTAAGCGTATACATTAATGTAGCTATAGATTAATCTTTTTGGTCCTTGCTATTGTTTATTTGTAAGCATAGTTACTAAAAAGGATTATTAAATATTTCACACTTACATAATCATCTAGAACTGTTAACCTGAGAGTGTATTAGTTCAGTTACATGACTATCGTAAATGTAGACTCATAAAAGCTAGGAAATTGTTGAAAAATCGATTGACAATAAATGGCAGGAAATAATAGAATTAAAAAACATAGTGGATATTCCAAAGAAGGGATAAAAATCTTTGGAGAAGATTTCTGTAGGTTAAAACTGAAAAGAGGTAGCAGGTGCGAGGCAAGGGGCATGGACTACTAGTATAGACAGTTGAAGGTCAAGAGGTAGGAGAGTCAAAAAGGTTAACAGCTGGTTTGAATTTGGTTTCATAAGAATGAAGGAAGCCATTGATAATATTTGAGTGGAAAGGGCACTGTGCAGGATAGATTTGGAGTGGGAAAAGACAAAGTGAGACTGGAAGACAAATCACTTCACTAGGTATTCACTGCCAAGAGGCTGAACCAGTTCCCAAATACACATGCCCACTCTACATGTACCACATTCCCGTTGATTCCACACGTATTCTGTTTTCATACTTCACCATTTCTCAAATCAGAATGCATAGATAGAATCGGTGGTAAAATTGTTGTTGACTAACTTTTTTTTCTTAATCTGGATGTGTTTTTACTAGTAAAGGTTCAGAAAAGAATTCTGAGTCAATATGGATTTTCAAGAAGCATTTGCCAATGTTTCCTGAAACAATTAGATCGACTATATGCATCACATATTTGGATAAGAGCTATTGCTTTAGAATTAGATGAAAACAAGAAAAGTCAGTAACGACATTGTTTTTAAAGATATTCATAGAGATTTTTGAGCCTTCAGAATTGACTATCATCTTTACCACCAACTATAGCCTATATATCTTTTTTTTCTTTTAAATCAAGTAACTGATGACACTGTTGAATTTGCTTATTTACAAACCTGTTTCGTTATGCAGTGTAAATTCTGAGGTAAGGGCTGTCGTATTTTTTTTTTTTTCAGGATCTAGCTCAGACACTAGCACATGAGACATTCAAAGGTGTTTGAATATTAAGGAATGGCAGGAGTGGAGGAAGATACAGTAATGTTATTAATAGCTAAAATATACTGAGCACTTACTACACACCAGGCACATATGGTTTTATCTAATCCTTATAAACTGGTAGGCCTATTACAGTTTTACAGACAAAGATTAAGAACCTGACCCCAAGTCATCTAGCTGGAGCCAGACTGGATGGTTCAGTAAGAGCTAGGACATAGCAAGTAGCTTTGTTTCCCTGTCACTGTAAATTGTGAACACCCTACTTCATAAGTCAGTTTGAAATGAGTTTTGTTTAATTTTCATTCAATGAGCAGCAATAGACAAAATAAATGAGGAAAATACATTTTAAAGAATTTAATGTTTATTTTTAAAAGTGTAGTCACTAGCTGAAAAATCAACCGTCTTGCCTAAGTTAGACTTTCTTAGATTTCTTGAACTGAGGGCTTCTCTTGGTTTTAGTCCACCCCTGTGGGCAAGTGCCGACCTCTACAAACTAGTAGTGTTTTCACAGAGGCTAAAATACAGTATTCTTTAGAGGTATTAACTGCTTCTACTGGAGCACAAAAACTGTGTGGCTTAAATATCCTTTTGTGCTGAAAATGGCGGGGCTTTGGGGACTGAGGAGCAGCGGTAATGGACGTAAATGTGGACGAGGAGGCAGGGACTGTGTGCTTTTCAACGGGGTGCGGTGAGCATTTGGGTGACACGGTTTACCGCCGTACGAAGCGTCCTGTGCGTCGAGCCTAGCAACCCCAGCTGCCTTCCACACAAATGCCTGTAGCTGTTACCTCCCCTGCCCATCATCAAGCCGCCCCAACAGTTGCAAATTTCCCCTAGGGAGGCCCTGGCCCTATGAGAAAGCGCAGGAGGCTAACCCAGTGAGTACTCCTCCAGTCCCTCCCATGTGATCCAAATGCTACGTCTAGTGCCCTTCTTTTACAGAGCCTGGTAAGAGACCCTTCATGTTTCAGCCTTGAGTGTAGGAACCATGCTTCCCTGCCTGCATCGTCAAATAGAAAGTCTGAGGGTTTGGTTTCTGTGATGTGTAACTATTAATAGGACCAGCGAGATAGGAGCTCCTCTCATAGCTCAAGAAGATTGTTCTGCACAGTCAGCTAGGGCCGTCTGAAATGGTCATGGAGTCTATGGCCGTACCACCTTGAACGCACCTGATCTTGTCTGAATTGGTCATGGAAACCTTGGCTATCTCTTTTGAAATATAAAGTAAAAAATGGGTTTCTGGTGATATGAAAGTGGTTCAAAACCAGTGAGTGTCTTTTGTTAAAATACAAATTTGAGTATTCAGATAGAAATTTAGAAGGATTGGCCTTAATTTTTCTTTCTAATGGTAACAATGTGAAGGACAATATTAAACAAAATTTATCAGGACTTTTAATAGTATGGAACAAGAGTGGCCATCAAGGACACCTGCCCAGGGCTCTTGCATCAAGTTTTAGATTCCCCTGGAAGGTCATGGTGATAAGGCATACTTGTTGGTAAAGCTATTGGGTCTTGGTTTTCTACATATTATTGGAAGCCAATGAGCTGAAAAAATTAGATAGCATTTTATGATAGAATAATGACCCACTCCCAAAGATGTTCATGTCCTAATTCCCAGAACCTGTAAATATGTTGCCCTCCATGGGAGCTTTGCATGTAGAATTCAGGATCTTGAGGGAGGGGGAATTATCTTGGATAATCCGGATGGGATCGAAATAATCCTAAAGGTCCTATGGGAGGAGCCAGGGAGGTCAGAGTCAGAAAGAAGATGTAGTGACCGCAATGTGGATGACAGAAGCAGGGACTGTGGTTAGAGAAAGAGACCTGAAGATGCTATACTGCTGTCTTTGGTGGAGGAAGAGGCCACTACCCAAGGAATGCAGGCTGTCTCTTGTAGCTGGAAAAGTCAAAGGAATGAACAAAACATATTAAAAAACTGCACCACTGGATGGTATATCACTAGATGGTACACTGGATGGCATGAAGCTCCAACAGGTAGGGTGGGACAGGGTGACTCAGCCCTAGGTGAGAGCTGATCCATCTTTTAGCAGTAAATAAATTCTTGGAGAACTTGGAAAAAAAACCCAAGAAACAGATTCTCCCCTGAAGCCTCCATGAGGAATGCCTTTCTGCTGACAACTACATTTATTCCATAAGACCCATTTAGGACTTCTGACCTCCATAATTGTAGGTAATATAATGGTCTTGTGTTAAGCCACTAAGTTTGTCATAATTGGTTACATCAGCCATGAGAAACTAATATGAATATTTTAGTGCGTAAATATAACTTACACACTGAATTTTTGTATTATTACAAAGCCTTTGCTCTCATTGGAGTTAAATTACAGGCTGGGTTATAAATAAATAATTTCATCCAAAAAGGACTAGACACAGAAATGGTGGTATAACTTTTTGTTTCATATTTATGTAATAATTTACATAGAATAAGTAAGTTAATGAAACATTGACCTGTGGTTTTAAGATAGAAAAGAGATGCTAAAGTTGGAGACATGAAATATAATGAGGGGTTTTCTTTAATTATACATGTGCTTTCAATTTGTATGTTGAGATAGCAAGCATAAGGAATAAATAATTCCTTAAGGAATTTGGTGGGAATCCAGACATGCTCACACGTGACAACAAGACCCAATCTGAGCTCATGGTGAGTGCATCAACGTTGTATGGATTGGAGGTGTCACCTCGGAAACCCCCGAGGCCCCCTGAGGTAACCACAGAGTGGCATTCAGCACAGGAGGCTGCATTTTCTTCTTGCATTTCTTCCTTTGTCCTGCATAGAGCCTGATCCCTCCTCCTCTCCTCCATCTTCCTCCCCTTTCGGCCCTGTTCTTCCCTGCCGCCACCCCAGCCCCTGACGAGGCACAGGGCCTTGGCATATTGGATACCTCTTGCAATCTCAGGTTTCAGATATTTATAGGGTCCTTGTGAGGATTAAATAAGACAAAAACTCAAATTTATCCCACTCTGTGTCCTGGCACTGTGCTCAGTGTTTTAGGCCACGTAATGCTTACAATCGCTCCATAAACGAAAAGCTATTATTATCTCCACTTTAAAGAGGAGGACACAGAGAGACTTGAGCGGCTTCTATAAATCTTGTAAGTGGGGAAACTAAAATGGAACCCAGTTCTGTCTAAGTAGGGGCTGTGCTGTTTTTAAAAATTTTTAATTATTTTATTATTATTTTTAATTCTCACCTGAGGACAGGTTTATTGAGTTGAGACAGAGAGAGAGAGAGAGAGAGAGAGAGAGAGAGAGAGAAATGTCAGTGTGAGAGAGAAACATCAACCAGTTGTTTCCCATATGGCCATATGTGCCCCGACTAGGGACCAAACCCACAACCTAGGTACGTGCCCTGACTGGGAATCGAACCCACACCTTTTGCTATACAGGACAATGCTCCAACCAAGCCACCCAACCAGGGCATTTTATTTTTAATTAGAGTTGTCATACAATATTATATTAGTTTCAGGTATACGATACATTTACTCAAGGCCTATACTCTTAACTATGACATCAGCTCCACAGAGTATCTAGCACAGTCTCTGATATCTTCAAATTCAGCAGTATTGCAAAGCGGTCAGCTCTGGAGTCAGACTGTCTGGCTTGGAATACCAGATTCATTGACTTTGTGACTTGTGTAAGACGCTTAGACTTGCCTCTTTAGTTGTCCCATCTGAAAAATTAGGATAATAGTATTTCTCTTAGAGGATTGTTGTAAAGATTAAATCAATCAATATAAGTGAAACGCTTTGAACAGTGCCTGCTCCTTAGTACGTGCTCAGTAAATATTAGCCATGTATTTTATTCCCTTCCTATTTTATACCTTTCCCATTCTTTCCTTCTTTCTCTTTTCTCCTCTCTCTCATTTTTCTCCCTTTTTTCTTTTCCCCTCTCTCTTGCTAAGCCAATGAGTGACCCTTACGAAGACGTTTATTAATCCCATTGTTGAATCTTGAGTTTATAGTGTTCTTTTTAATAGGACCACAAATCTCTCTCTTGTACAAAATTTTAGCCTTTTTTTTTTTCCTGTAGCAAACACCACCTGCAGGAGACAGGAGTATCTGACGGACAAATAGATGTATACATAGTAATCTGTTCTATGACACAGTTTTCTAGGAAAGAGCTTGGGGGAGGAGAGGAAGTGGTGGAGGCTTAAGACAAGGCAGACAATTCCAACAATTCGTGTAGGCTGTGGAGGAAGTGGGTATGAGGTGTTTCCACCCAGGACTGGGTTTGGGCGTGTGCTGTCTGCCCCCTTGCTGCTGGGGAGCCTGGTGGTGATTTCTGCCAAGGGCGGAGTTTAGACCAGTATCTCCAAGACCTTTGTAGCTGAGGGATTTTAGAAGTCCTTGAAAGCGACAGTCATGTGGCACAGTGGAAAGAATCTGAGACATGTGTGATTTTCTACTGCACTGACCCAGCAGGCCCGGCCCCACCACTGGCAATTTAAGGAGGCAACTCCAGAGGAAACAATGGTATCACTGCCCTTCTTCTTCCCCCTCTTCTTCCTCCTCCTCTTTTCCCTTTTCTTCTTTTTCTTCTCCTTCTTCTTCTTCCTCTTCCTCTTCTTTTCCTTCTCCTTCTTCCTCTTCTCCTCCTTTCTTTGTTTCCTTTCCTTCTTTTAAAAAATCAATGGATAATATAATCTTTACCTCCTTTTGAAAATCAGAACCAAGGAGAACCTCTGCGTGCACAGGCAGCGAGCGGGCTCGCGTAGGCCTGGCGAGCAGTGCCCTGAGTCAGCAGCTCAAGCATTTTCACCAACCACCACCAGATGCTGTGGAGGCTTTGACTGCCTTTGAGGGTGTATGTCTGCTTTTTTTTTTTTTTTTTAATTTTCTTGTTATCCTCACCTGAGGACATGCCCAGTGATTCGAGAGAGAAAGGAAGTAAGGAAGAGAGAGAATCATCGATGTGAGAGAGAAATATCTATTGGTTCCCTCTTGTATTGTGCCCTGACCGGGGACCAAAACCACAACCTAGGTATGTGCCTCTCCTAAGTCTAACTTAGAGACAAGTCACATAAGGAACGTCTATTGGAATTATAAGTTAATGAGCAGCAAATAATAATAATAATTTGCAGACTTGCTTGAATATCTGCTTCACATTCATGTGATAACTATTATTTTATAGGATATTAAAGTGTCCATATTCCTCCAAAATCCAAAGTACATAAAGAGAAAAGATGGTGCTGATTTCATCCCATGTGGTTTCTCATTGATTAGAAGTCAAGACTGCTCTTTTACCCGGGGTGGGATTTGTGGAGAAGGGTTTGCAAAGAGCAACCTGAAACTTTCTCTCGTACCTCATCTTTTAAAGCAAAACACTGGCATTTTGTGTGTATTTTTATAAAACCTGTTAACTTTGTTAACTGTATAAGTTAGGTCTTGAATGCACTTTTTCTCTATATTTTGATGCTGGAACACATGGTAATGTATCATCTTATATTTTAAAACTATGAGGTCCGACCAGAAAAAAAATCCATCCATTGTTAATACAATGAGAACAGTTCGCGCAACATCAGTGTAACCTGGCAGTCGAGGACAGTGGACTGGAATGAGCATGTGTGAACAATGACAACTTCACTGTACCAGTCATTGAGGGCAGTAGATGCCATTGAGTGAGGGGTGTACTGTGTGGCCATTGCATTCCAAATGACTGAGCCAGTAGAGCAATGAATCTGCATCAAATTTTGCATTAAGCTTGAACATTCCTCGACAGAAACTTTTCAGCTGATTCAGAAGGTTTTCAGAGATGATGCAATGAGTGCAGTTCAAATAAAAGTGTGGCACAAACTCTTCAAAGATGGTCAAGAATCTGTTGAAAGTGATCCACGTTCTGGAAGGCCTGCAACAAGCAGAACACCTGAGAATGTTGAATGTGTATGGGCTCTAACCAGCAAAGATCGGCTAATGACAGTGCGGGAACTAGAAGCTGACCCTTGAGTTCCAAAAACTACTGTGCCTGAGATTTTGACGTAGGATCTTGGCATGAAACGTGTTATGGCAAAATTTGTTCTATGGCTTCTGCTACCAGAGCAGAAGGAACATCATGCTGCAGTTGCTAATGGCTATTCAAACCGCTACCAATAAACCAGATTTGGCGCTCCGCGACTTCTGGCTTTTCCCAAAACAAAAATCACCTTTGAAAGGGAATAGATTTCAGACGAGTGATGACATTCAGGAAAATATGATGGGGCAGCTGATGGAGATTCTAACAAAGGATTTAGCAGGATATTTTAAACAGTGGAAGAGATGCTGGGAGAACTGTATGAGGTCCCAAGGTGCCTACTTGGAAGGCAACTAAGGCGTCCTTGTCCTACGTACAATATTTCTTGCATTTTGTATCTTTTTCAATGAATGTCTATTTTTCATAGTACGTGGCTGGATGCTCTCTGCACAGACCTCATATATATGTGTCTAGGTAAATGTGTTTCTGTAACTACGTTTTTCTTGCTCAAATAAATGAAAGTTGAACAACTTCTGTCTTTTAAACAGGGGCAGGTTAAAAGGCGAGATCACATTTAAAAGGAACGTATAGAACAAGTTTTGTGATATAATCATCTCAGGTAACAATATTGTTCCTTTGTAAATCATTCACTCTGTGCAAAAGTGACAAAGGACCAAGACCTGGTGCCAAATAAGAGCCTGGTGGTGCTGGGAGTGCCGAGTCGACACTCGAATGTGAAAGGCTGTGGCATGTCGCCAGGCTGGGGAGGTGTGGGTCGTCCCTTGGGTTCTTAGCTGTCCCTGCTCTTTCCCAGTGACAGGAGCAGTGCGTTGACATTTTGGTTGGGAGCCCAGCATTGGACGAACACAAACACATCTGTATCTGGCGTGGTGGTTAGGGCAGGGGGTTGGAGACAGGCACACGAGGGTTGGGGTCCTGTGACCTGTCTGATTCCTGTCTTTATCACCCTGGTCACTTTGGTCTCTTCGTAAGATTGTTATGAAGAAGAATGCATTTAGTCTTTGCCACAGAGCCTGATATTAAATAAATGCTCAGTAAAATGTTATTGGTCCTCACTATAATCCCAGGAGGCAAATATTCTCTCTTGACCAACCACAAAATGAGGCTTAGATGAAGTATTAATCTAGATTATTTATCTAGATTGATTATAAACTAGATTCAGCATTCATCTAGGCTAGGACTAGATTCAAATCCAGGCCTCCAAAGCTCTCAATTTGTCCCTTAAGGCCACATTTAAGCCTTGTGGAGTTTTCCAGAATTTTCCTGTTCTTCTCTGAAACACAGTTTGATTTGTTCATTCAATAAATATTTACTGAGTGCTTATTATGTGTTGGTACTTAGGTATGAAGACCAGAACAGCCTGAATGAATGAAAAAGATATTTGAGTAGAGAGCTAAAGGGAAGGAGGTGAGAAAGCAAGCCCCTCAGGTTTTGGGGTAAGAGCCTTCCAGAGCCCAGGGCCCTGAGGAGAAGTTGGCAGGCTCTTGCAGGACAGACGTGAATGTCATTGGGGGAAGGTCTGTGTTTCACCAACAAAGCAAAAAGGCAGCCTACCGAACTGAAGAAGATATTTGCAAATGCTGTATCTGCCAAGGGCTTACTATCCAAAATGAATAAAGAACTCCCACAACTCAACATCAAAACAACAACAACAATCCAATTAAAAATGGGCAGAGGACCTGAACCAACTTCTCCAAAGAAGACATACAGATGGCCAACAGGTACTTAAAAAAAAGCTCAACATCGCAAAACATCAGGGAAATGCAAATCAAAACCACAATGAGATATACCATCTCACACCTGTCAGAACGGCTATTATCAAAAAGACAATAAACAGGGAGTGTAAGTGAAGATGGAGTAGTAAGTGTCCCTCGCGCATTGTTGGTGGGATTGTAAATTGGTGCAGCCACTATGGAAAACAGTTATAGAAGTTTCTCAAAAAGTTAAAAATAGAAGTACTGTATGATCCAACCATTCAGCTTCTGGGTATCTATCTGAAGAAAGAGAAAGACAAATACCATATGATTTTACTCATGTGGAATTTAAAACCACAAAACAAGTAAAACAAAGCAGAAATAAACTCACAGACTCAGAGAACAGAGTGATGGTTGCTAGAGTGGAGGCAGGTAAGGGAATGGATGAAAGGGCAAAGGGAATAAGACGCACAAATCTCTAGTTACCAAAAAAAAAAAAAGTCAGGGATATGTCCCGTACAGCATAGGGAAAATAGTCGATATTAGAGTAACACCCTTGCATGGTGAATGATGGTTTACTAGACTTACTGTGATCATCACTTTGTAAGGAACATAAGTGTTGTCATAATATTGTACACCTGAAACTAATACACTATTGTATGTCAATTATAATTTAATCTGAAAAAGGGGTGGTGGGGGGAACAGAGAGAACCAGGTTCCTGCTCCAAAGCAGGTTTTCCTGACATTTGGACTTTCTCCCATCAGTCACCAGCCCTTGGCTGGCTCACTGAAGTCTGGAGATGAAACAGCCCAGGGGAGAAGGGCTGGCTTAGCTGTGTTCTGACTTGTT
Organism: Pteronotus mesoamericanus; assembly: GCF_021234165.1. Classification (NCBI taxonomy): domain Eukaryota; kingdom Metazoa; phylum Chordata; class Mammalia; order Chiroptera; family Mormoopidae; genus Pteronotus; species Pteronotus mesoamericanus. The sequence goes on from NW_026555326.1 coordinate 519,696, forward strand.
GCATAATAGCAGTGACTGCTTTGGTGACTCAGCAGGGTTCTGTGCATGAAAGTCAACCCCGTGTGTGACAAGCTCCAGCACTAGGGCCTCCCAGTTCCGGGGATCCCTCCACAAGGTGAAGGAAAGTGTCATCTCTCTCAGCCCAAACAGGACGTCTAGACTCTTGGAGCTTTGAGAAAATGCTTTATCCCAGGAGTAGAGATCTTCCAGCTTGATTTTGCCTCCGTGGAAAAAAGAGAGCTGCCGAACGCAAAGGGCGAGAACATGGACTTTGCAACTGGAGAATTGGTTTAAGGGCACATCCTGGCATTTACGAGTTATATAACATTGAGCAAATTACTGACCTGCAAAATGAGGACAGTAGTATTTATGTCTCAGGTGACTAAGTTCAAGTGTAGTGATGCAGGGAGCGTGCCTAATACCGTGTTAGCACTTAGTAGAAGCTCAAAAGATGGTCACGATGATGACTTTTTTGCTCGTGAGCACTCCTGTGCCAGCAGACAGCCATCACACTACTCCAGTTCTTAATCCTTATCCAAATATTGATGAAATTGTGTGGTTCCCGTACATCCAGGATCGCAACTGGAAACAGGCTGCATAATCTCCACATGCAAAGTAAACTTTGGAGGAACTAGGCTGGGAGTGGGGGTGGAGCCATATCAGATAAATTAGTTACACTTAATAAACTTATGGGTACCCGCCCTTACCTTATAGAGACTGGCTGGGTGTCTTTCCCCTTTGACCTTGGAATGCGCATTTCTTGTGCAATTCCCTAAGCTCATCATTTGCAGATGGAATCTGTGAATGGAAACCTGTTTTGAATGTGGCAAGAGAGAGCACCATTTCAAGAAAATCTGCATTGTGTGTCTTTTAAGAATGTAGATTCACTATCTCCTAATGGTTTGGGTTGCTAATCCAAATTTCTCATATTTTGGTATGTGTATTTTTGCGTTTTCAGAATCATTTTCTCTCTGTCAAATACTTCTGTAGCTATCCACAGGGTCATAGATTCAAAGGCTTTTCACTCGAGTTTTAGGTTCCTCATATACATGGGCTCTGTAAAGGGAGGAAGAAAGGTCACTGGCCAGAGATTAAACTTTTCTAGGGGAAAACGCACGTGGGGCAATAGAGGTCACTGAGTGCGAGTCATAAGTAATCGAAGGGCTGCGGAGATGAAGAGTCTGCACGCCAGCTGCCTTTCTCTCTGTCCTAAGGCATCGCGGGCGCTTTACCATCTACTCTGCTCTGGGGCTTTAAGAATAAACTAATTTTAATTCCGTAATTTAAACCCAGATGTATTCCTCTAGTAAACAATTGAAATAATACTGATAAGGCTCAAGGAAGTTTCCCTCTATTTGTTTTCTAGTTTAAAAAACATAATGGATTTTGAATAAATCAAAATTCTTTTCTTCCTATTGTTATGATCTAAGTTTTCTCCTTTAGTCACTGTCACCCTATGATCTTCAATTTGGTGTGGAGCATTCAAGCCCTTTTCCTCTGTATGTGTGTATATGTATACACACACACGTATCAATGTATCAATGTATCAATGGTACAATATAACAATGTACCATATGTATCAATGTCTATTACACATGTATATATACACATATACCTATGTAGGTATTAAATTAATATGGATATGTTTAGGATACGTTTTTATTGATAAGAAAGAGAGAGACAGAAACATTGATCAATTGCCTCCTGCACGTGCCCTGACCAGATATCAAACCCACACCCTTTTGGTATACAGGACGACCCTCCAACCAACTTAGCCACAGGCCAGGACTAGGCTGTTACTTTTTGTTGAACACTCTTTATATTTTTTATACCGAGAGAAAAGGTCATGTAAGGACACAACGAGAAGATGGCCATTTGCTGGCCAAAGAGAGAGGCGTCAGGAGAAATCAAAGCAAATCTAACACGGTTAAATCTTCCAATCTGTGAGCATGGGATTCCATGTTGTCCATGTTGCTGTTACCAAGCGTGATTACCAAATTTATCAGGAGTTTAGTTCTAAAAATTTTTGTTTGCTTTTGCTTACCTGTTTTTATGGTAAATATTTTTGTAAACTAAATATAGAGACAACGCAAAAATACACATACAAATAGATATACATACATATGTACATACAGACATACATATGCTTGTGTATGTACACACACAGACACATGTATTTCAGCTTACAACTTCTTGAAACTTACTTATTCTTCATGGATTCGCTTTCTTTTTTTTGGAATATATCTTTATTTCAGAGAGGTCTAATTTGGTTAGATGAGGAATTCTAGATTCTATTATTTCTATTATTTTCCCTTAATATCTTATTTAATCTTTGCAAAAACCCTTAAAGGAATTCCTGTTTTACAGATGTAGCTATAGTAGCTTGTCCAAAGCCACACAGGCAACACAAGGCAAACAGGGATTCAAACTCAGTTCCTTCTTGTTTCAAGCTCAGCTACTGGGGCACTTTCCAAAATACCAGACTAACACAGGGAAGTTGATAGAAGGCACTCAGTCATTAGTTTCCTTCTGTCCCACCTTCATCTTCTTCCTATTTCCAAAAGTGGACAGAAATTTTTCTCCCCATGAGTGAATCCATTAGCCAGTGAATCAAGTTCTACTTAGATTTCTCTGAGGAGGAACTGGGAAAAGAGGAACTTTGCTTGGATCCGGAGGCAGTGGGAATGGTGGGGGGACGGGACCGCTGAGTTGGGGGACAGAGGGGCTGGAGAGGCCGCATGTCCGCATTGCCGAACCTCATGCCTGGCCTGTGACCTTTCCGGGGGGCTCCTTCCTGCCTGGCTCTTCTGTCACCAGTAGCCCTGAACGCGCCACCAGGAGCCTGACCCGGACTTGGCCTGTGACCTGTGGTTTGTGACGGAGCAAACCTGGCGCTCCCCATGAGGCCCCGCGGCCTCACAAATTGGTGTATGCCTGGCAAGGCCACGGAGCAGGGCCCGGAAGGTCAGCGGCTGGCAAGCACCCTGCAGCCCAGCACGTGAGACGGTAGGAAAGAATCCTGAACTTCTGAGCGCCCGGCCATGGAACATTCTGCCTTACTAGCTGTGATTTCCTCCCCCTTCTTTGCCAAAGCTAAATGATTAGGTGCATTTGGGCAGCAAAGTCAAAATTAATTTTGCTTCCCTCTGCAATGAAAGTCCAGCTGAGTTGGGAAGGGAAGGGACCTTGAAAGGTATTTCCACCTTGGCTTGACTTACCAGGTTAGTAGAAATAGACTTTTTGTTCTTCCTGGTAGGTTATTAAAACCCTCAAGGAATGTGCAGAAGGCAAATTTAGTTTGAGGAGCCCAGTAGGCCAAGGAGACTGAATAACAGTCTAGTTGTCTGGGTAGCTGGAGGGCTGGTAAGAGGGAGACTTTGAAGGAGGATGGCCCTGGCGGGCACCATGGCCCTGGGGAGCTCCACCCTGACAGGGCCTGCAGGCGTGTCTGCTCTCCATTGACCCCAGTGCCTTCCTGTGCCTGCGCGGCTCCTTGCCCACTGTCCGGGGGACTTTCGCCACTTGGACTTGATTTCCGCTGAAATCCCTTCAGGTTGAGGAGCGCAGGAGGAGAAGGAGGGGTGAGACTGGGTGACAGGGAGGTGAGAGGGAACACGCCACCTTTAGGTGTTCTATTCTGATGCTCTCTGGAGCAGTGTGGCCTCCTCAGGGCGACGATTGGAGAGAGGAGGCAGTACTGTGACCTGTCGCTGTGGAGGGTTTGATTGAGCAGCTGAGTCAGAAACGCAAGGCTGATGACCTCTAATTTCAACCCCAGGTGGTGTTGAATGTTGGCAAACTGCAGAGCCCTCCTTGGTCCTATAGCTTCCGGTCCCTCCTGAGTGGGAGAGGCCTTTCTGGAAAACAAGTCCTCATACCTTCCCATACTCACCCCTACAGAGGCAGGGATCCTGTTTCTAGAAGAGGTGTGCTCCCTGCCGGAGCACGGGGAGCTTTTCCACACACAGCCATGACGTGCCAGCCCTCCTCCGGACCTTTAGCAAGGCCTGCGAGCTGCTGACCTGGCTCCTGCACGCCCCGAGCCTCACTGAACATTCATGACCTTTATACCTAATCATTAAATTAATGCAACAGGTGGATGGAACGCCTACCGTGTGCTGGGCATTGTTGTAGGCACTGAGGATGTTCTTGTGAACCAAATAACGTCCCCTCCCCCATGGCATCTACATTCTAGTGGGGGAAGACAGGTAAAATTTATAGCAAGTCAGCTGGCAATAAGTGTTAAGCAGTAAAACAAAATAGGGAAGGGAGAATAGGGTCCTACTGAAGGATGATCAAGGAAAACCTCGCTGATAATGTGCCATTTGAGCAAATGTCTGAAAGAAGACAAAAGGCAAGTCAGACATCTGGGTGAGGGCATGCCAGGTAGAGAGACCAGCAAGTGCAAAGGTCCTGAGGTGGGAACACGTTTTCCATGCTCAGGAACCACAAGGAGGCCAGTGTGGCTGAAGCAGCGGGTGATGGGAAGTGGGGTCGGAGAGGTGCCAGGGTGTTTGCACTTTGGCTCTCATCCTGAGATGGAGCGCTCTGAGCTGGGAAACAATAGCGTCCAACTTATGTTTTAAATGGATCCTCTGACCTGAGAATAGAACGAAGGAGAGCAGGGGCAGGGAGACGAGCTCGAAAGCTCTAGTAACGATCCCGGAGAGGGGTAATGGAGGCTTGGACGCGGTCCCAGTGGTGAAGGTGGTGGATGGTGGCCAGATTCCAGACGCACTTGGCAGAGCTGTCAGGATCGCACGACAGATTGGATGTGGGTCTGAGACAAACTGGGGAGTCAGAGACGACTCCAGCCTTTTGGCCCGAGCGCCTGGAAGGATGGATTGGCCACTTAGAGAAATGGGAAGGAAGGCTACAGGAGAAGGAGGTTCTAGGGGAAAGAAAAAGAATTTGCCGTTAGACCTGTTAAATGTGAGATGACTATTAAACAGTCCAGAGAAGGTGTCAAATGAGCATTTGGATGTTCAAGTCTGGAATTCAGGGAAATGATCTGGCTGGAAGTATAAATTTAGAAGTCATCACGTCTACGAGACATATAAAGCCAGAAGCCTGGTTGAGAATTGGCTTTATGTAAATTCATGACCACTAACCTCAATGGGCTCCTTAGAGGAGAAAAGTCCAAGACAGAGCCCTGGGGCTCTGCTCTGGGGTCAGGATGATAAAAACGAGCCAACAGAGGACACAGAGAAGCAGTACCCAGTGAGGTAGGAAGAAAACCAAGAAAGGGTTGTATCTTGGAAGCAAGGGAGGACAGTGTTCCAAGGAATGAGTGTTAACTGAGTTAAGGCCCTGAGGGTTCGAGTGGTATGGGAACTGAGAGTCGATTGTTTGGCGGGTAACTGGTCACCTTGACAAAGTGAGGGAAGAAGGCCAATAGAAGGAGGACCAAGAGAAAAAGGCGGATCAAGGAAGGAGGGTAGAAATTGTAAACAGTGAGTACAGGTAACTCTTCTGATAAGTTTCGCACTGAAGTGAAGCAGAGAAGTAGGGCAGTAGCTGATGGCAGACATGGGATTAAGAGACAGCCACTTTTAAAAGATAAGAAAAATAGAAATATATTTGTAGAATCTGATAAAGGGTGAAAATTGATGATGAAGGATACAGAGTAGTATCAGGAGGAAAAGCGCAATATATGGGCCAAGACTTAAGTTGGTAGGTGTGGCGGGAACATGTGAAAGTTGTATTTTATCAGTAAAATGGGAAGGAAAGTCAGGAACTGAGAGTTGATGATAGAAAAGGGGGTGTTAGTGTTTTGGGAAGAGGAGGAACTTATGAAATAGCCCGTTTGGAGAGATGGAGGGTGAATGGATGTGGGAAAAGAGGTCTGATTGCTGGAGAGCACTGTTTCCCCTTGACCATGGACGGCCATGAGGTTGAAGTACTGTCAGTTAGTATGGCTGATGTTATCTAGACATGTTTAGCTCTTGTGGCGCAGGTGTTAAGTAGATAGAGAGCTAAATTTAATCAATTTGGTGTTTTTTCCAGAAAAGTATGGTGAAGGAAGAGAGGGACAAGGGAGTTGATGGTGTATGAAATGAGGGATTAAAATGATTAATTAGGTCATCTAAAATGGACAAGAAGACCCTGGGAGGTGGAGGGAAAGGGAACGGTGGGTAAATCTCAAAATTATTGGAGCTCAGATACCAGAGGGTATGAACTGAGAAGACAGGAGGCATGGTAGTGAGATCATGGAATTATGGGCAGCAATGTACCTAAGGCATGACCGCGGGAGTGAGTAGCCGCGGTGAGGTGGAGGGTGAAACCACTGGAAGCGAGGAGGTCAAGGAATGGAGGCGCCAGCTATGCCAGGCTGCCAGGTTGCCTGTTGACCGCCTTCCTTTCTGTGCCCTCCCCAGTACTGCAGGGCTAGAAGCCCAAGTAGCGCATTTCCCAGAATTCCCTGTCACTAAGTTTCTGGATTAATTTTCAGAAACAAGGGGCACTTATGATAAATTTGGATATAAAAGAGAAGCAGAAATAATGTTGTCCTTTCTCTAGCAGGGTGGTGGAGGACACACACATGAGCTTTGGCTTCACGGACAGACCTGCTGAGGGCCTTGGGTGCCGTTTGTCATATCGCCTGCCTTCCTAATGGAGTCAGCTCGCTATGGGAAGTTTCTCGCCACTTCCGGACTCCCTGAAAGCTGTCAGCAAATTAAGCTCTACCAGCAGCTTCCCTGACTTGTTTTTTCAGCTCTTCCAATATTTTTAAACATTTAATTCCCTGTGTTGAATATCTTTATGCTTGAAAAACCTGGAGGGGTTTCTGGTTACTTTCTTTCCTTTTAAAAATAATGATTTTTATTTTTCAATTACAGTTTACAGAAAATATTATATTAGTTTCAGGTGTACAACATAGTGATTAGACATTTCTATAACATAAGAAGTGATCATCTTGGTAAATCTAGTACCCATCTGACACCATACATAGTTATTACAATATTATTGACTATATTCTCCATGCTTTACATTATACCCCCATTATTGTCTTTATAACTGGCAATGCGCGCATCTTAACCCCTACTCTTTTTTCACCTCTCCCTCCAAACTTCCACCCAACTGGCAACAATTAATTTATTCTCTGTATCTATGAACTTGTTTCTGTCTTGCTTGTTTGTTCGCTTTTTTTTTTTGATTCCACATATTAGTGAATCATATGGTAGTTGTCTTTCTCTGTCTGACTTATTTCATTTAACATAATACCCTCTAGGTCCATTCATGTTGTCACAAGATTTCCCTCTTTTTTATGGCTGAGCCCGTACATACTACCTCTTTGTATACACATATCACCTCTTCTTTACCTATTTGTTTATTGACGTACACTTAGGGTGCTTCCATATCTTGGCTATTGTAAAAAATGCTGCAATGAACATAGGGACGCATATTTTTTTTGAGTTAATGTTTTGAGTTTCTTAAAATAAATACCTAGAAATGGAATTGTTGGGTTCTTCTTTGTCTCTTGTTATGGCCTTTGTTTTAAAGTTTATTTTGTCTAGTACAAGTATTGCTATTCCAGCTTTATTTTTCATTTCCATTTGCATGAAATATCTTTTTCCATGCCTTTTCTTTCATTCTGTGTGTGTCTTTCAATCTAAAGTGAATCTCTTGTAGACAACATATGTATGTGTCTTGTTTTCTTATCCATTCAGCTACCTTATGTTTTTTGATTGGAATAATTAATCCGTTTACATTTAAAGTTATTGTTGATAGATATGCAGTGATTACCATTATTTTATTATTCATATTTTAATCTTCTTTTTCTTCTTCTTAAAGGAGTCCCTTTAACATTTCTTGTAATACTGATTTGGTGGTGATGAACTCCTTTAGCTTCGTCTTGTCTGGGAAGCTCTTTATCTGTCCTTTGATTCTAAATGATAGCCTTGTTGGGTGGAATAGTCATGGTTTTAGGTCCTTGTTTTTCATCACTTTGAGTATTTTGTACCAACCCCTTCTGGCCTGCACAGTTTCTGTTGAGAAATCAGCTGTCTATGGGAGCTCTCTTGTAGGTAATCAAGTGCTTTTCTCTTGCTGCATTTAAGATTCTCTCTTTGTCTTTACCCTTTGTCATTTCAGTTATGATGTGTCTTGGTGTGGGCCTTTTTAGCTTCATCTTGTTTGGGTCTCTGCACTTCCTGGACTTGTGTGTCTGTTTCCTTTGCCAAATTAGGAAAGTTTTCTGTCATTATTTCTTCAAATAGGTTTTCAATCCCTTGCTCTCTTTCTTCTCCTTCTAGTACCCCTATGATGTGAATGTTGGTACTCTTGATATTGTTTCAGATGCCCCTTAAACTATTCTGATTACTTTATTTTATTTTATTTTATTTTATTTTATGTTATTTTATTTTATTATTTTTCTTGTTCTGATTGGGTGTTTTCTGCTACCTTGTCTTCCAAATGAGTGATTCAGTCCTCTGCTTCACCTAATCTCCTGTTAATTCTCTCTAATGTATTTTCCATTCCAATTATTATACTCTTAATTTCCACCTGGATCTTTTTAATTTTTTTTTAATCTTCATTTTTATGTTTCCTATCTCTTTGTTAAAGTTCTCACTGAGTTTATATACTCTGCTAAATTCATTGAGCATCTTTGTAAACAGTGTTTTGAAGTCTGCACCTGGAAGATTGCTTGTCTCCATTTTGTTCAGTTCTTTTTCTGGAGTTCTGTTCTATTCTTTCATTTGGAACATGTTTGGTTTTTTGTATTTTCCTTTAGGCTGCCTCCCTGTGTTTACTTCTATGTCTTAGGTAGATCTGTGATGTCTCCTAGTCTTGGTAAAGTGGACTTACGTAAACAAGATGTCCTGTGGGACCCAGTGGCACAGTCTCCCTGATCACCTGAGCTGGGTGCTCCAGGTGTGTCCCTTGTGTGGGTTGTGTGTGCCCACCTGTTGTAGTTGAGCCTTGATTGCTATTTGCACATCAATGGGAGGGACTGACCTTCAGGCTGATTATTTGGAATGGTCATGACTACAGCAGAGGACCTGTTGGGCAGGGGCTGTCCCCATGGAGCAGGATCCACTTCTGCATGGCTCCGGCGCCTGCCAAGTCCACCCTTTGGGTGTGTCATTTGTGGAGGTGGTTGGGTGGTGCTTTGGTGTGGTCTGAATCTGGCCAGTAGGTGTGTTGGTTCCTGGGCCTCTTGGGAGGGGCTCTGGTGTAGGTTACAGTCAGTCGCTGTCTGTGCCCAGCCTGGGGCTACCTGGTGCAAGCTACAGAGTGACTTGCAGATGGCTGCCACTTGTGCTGGACTTGGAGGTGCTGGGATAGGCTAAGCTGCAAACTGAGGCTAGGCTGCAATCCAAGATCAGCTGCCACTAGTGCTGGGTTTGGGGCCACTTAGCAAGAGGTATGGGGCATGCCAAAGCCAGATGCTGCTTGTTTGAGCTTTGTGAACCTTTGAGAGATTTTAGGAAAGTCCACAGCTCAAACCAAGGCAGGCTGTTTTAAGGAAAGGCTCCTGGAATCTGGAAGCTGCTTAGGTGGGCCTGCAAATTGGGTGGGGGCAAGTCTTAGGGAATCTCCAGGATGGGGCAAAATGTGTTAGCCAGGTAGATGGAGCCTCGGACTTGGCACCTGCCTGAGCCTGCAGGCTGGTTAGGAGGAGGGCTCAACAAAGGAATGATGGAGCTACCACCCTTTTTACCTGTGCTTGGAGGCTGTGCGGATGTGGAAGGAGGGCTCAACAAAGGAACAATGGCCTCTGCCAGCACTTCTGCCTGCCCCTCCAGCCCTTGCCCTAAAGCCAGACAATTCAACTCCTCCCTGTATGTTCCTCATGCTTTTTGAGCTGCTGCCTTAGTGCTGGAGGGTGAGTGAGTCCTCCACAGGTAAGTCCATGCATGGGCCCTTTAAGAGGATTGCCTGGGATTCCCAGAAGCCCTTCGTCTCACTCAGCCACAATCCCCACTGATTTTAACAGCCAAACGTTATGGGGACTTCTATTCCCAGCACTAGAACCCTTGGCTGGGGAGCAGTGTGGGGCTGAGACCCCTGACTCCTCAGGGGGACCTCCAAAGCCAGGATATCTCTCCTGTTTCTTAACTGACACACCATGGGCGGAGGGCCAGCCCGTTCCACATCCCTGCCCTCCTGCCATTCTTGATGTGGCTTCTTCTGGATGTCCTTAGTTATAGGACTTCTGTTTAGGTAGTCTTCAGACAGTTCCCAAGGACGGTTGTTCTGCAGTTTGGTTGTAATTTTGATGCCATCGCGGGAGGAGGCATTTATCGACTCCACCATCTTTACCAGAAGTCTTTTGGATGTTTTTTAATGAACCAGAGTCCTCTGTTAAAGAGAAAACCACAGACTCAAAATGGTGTCATTCATGCTAAAGGCCCATGATAAACCTAGATTTAACATCTGATCTAACTGCGGTTTTAACCTTAAATGTACTCTGAATCAACCAGTCTGCAGTTTTCTGGTCCAGCACCAGAAAGTTAATCTGTCACGTGGGCCCTCTCCAGCTTGCATAGAAAAAAGTTACAATCTGAATGATAAAAAAAAAACCCATTCCTGTTCTCTTCCTTCAAAAAAAATAGGACATCCCAGCCCCAAAAATAATCTTTATTTTTGTTGTTGTTTTGATAGCTCCCTGGTCCTACCCTTCTTCCTATAAAAACCTTCCATTTTGTACAACCTGTTGGAGCACTCTCAGAGTTGCTGGATGGGGTGCTGTCTGGTTCATGAATCATTTAATGAAGTCAATTAGCTCTCCACGTTTACCTGGTTGAATTTTGTTTTTTAAGGCCTCTCACCATAGGGTTTTTGTGCTTGCTGTCCCCACTGGAAAGGAAGGCTGTGCTCCAATGTCCCAGTCTTTACTAAGCTCATTTGATCTTTCCTAATGAACATTGTTCCAGTCATCTTTGCTGCATAACTTATGGCAAAATGTGATACAAACAACCATTTTAATATGGTAAAGAATTTGGACAGAGCGCAATAGGGGTGACTTGTCTCTCGTCCACATGTCTGGGGTCTTAGCCTGGAAGACTGGAGCAGCTGGGAGCAACTAGGATGGTTGAAGACTGGAATTGTCTGGAGACATATTAACTCATGCGGATGAAAAAGGGGCTCTGTGATAAAGCTGACAAGTCAGTGAGCGAAAGTAACCTCACAGCGTAACCAGATCATAAGTTCCTAACTGGGCAGGTCAAGGTGGTTAGTCATGCCCCAGGCATATAACTTCTTTAGTAAAAGTTCCATCTCTGCCTTAAGCAGACCCTGTCGATTTCTCTTGAGATTGTTTTTGTGCATCTAGGTTGACACACTTTTCAAATACCAACGTAATCTTTTTAAAAAGATTTTACTTATTTTTAGAGATAGAGGAAAGGAGAGAGAAAAAGGAGAGAAACATTGACCTACAACCCAGGAATGCAACTCAGGCATGTATCCTGATCAGGAATCGAACTGGCAACCTTTCAGTTTGCTGGACGCCCAACCCACAGAACCACACCAGTCAGGGCAAAATAATCTTCTTTTTCAGACCGTTCAGAGGTATAACTACCTTCAAGGGAGCACATAATGTTGTGTTTTTGTTTTTGTTTTTGAGGGGGAAAACTTTCTTTATTGCTAAATAGGTTACAGTGAAATAAATAGAGTAATGGTTTGGGGGGAATAAAAATTCCAACAGAATTTTAGTCTCTCTCCACTCTGCCTCTAGCTTTTGGCTTCTGCCTTCTTACTGGTCCCATTGGATGACAAAGCCTTCATGGGCATGCCAGGCCTTCCTGGGCCCTTGGCGACCTCTGTCTTTCTGGCCAGTGGTACAGGTACGGTCTTGGACACACAGTCCTTAGGAGCAGCAGCAGCCTTGGCTTTTGACCTCTGCCTGGCCCCCTGGGCAGCGGCCTCTTTGGGGACTGTGCTCCCGGTTTTCTTTTTGGCTGGGAAAGCTGCACCATTCTTGCCCCTGGTGACCGTAAGTTTTGAATTCTAAGTCCCAGCCTTGGTTTTCCTATGGACATTGTCATCTGGGCTGTTCTTTCTGCCGTTACCCTTTGACTTCCCACAGGACCCAGTGGCCCCCGGAGGGGCCTTTGTGGCCTTGTCTGGCTATCAGGGGACCTTCCTGGCCTTGCCCACTTGCCTCTCTGTCCTTGGTCTAGCCACCTTTCTTAGGGGCCTCCTCCTTGGTCTCAGCAGGTCTCCTGGGGGATGACATGGTAGATGTCTTCCTCGGCTTGAGTTTTTTTGTGTGCTGGGAACTAATTTGAAGCTGCTGGTGGCCTCCTTGGCCTTGGAGTTGGTGGGCCTGACGGGGAGGCTGTGTTGCATGCCAGTGTCCAGGGCCCGCTTCAGCAGGTACTTGAGCCGGACGGTGTCTACTGTAGGGTATTTCTGCAGGATAGAAACCTTGGTGGCCACCACCAAGGTGCTCCGGCGCTGCTCACCTGCCTGCAGTGCCTCTAGTACCATATGCAGCACGAGTAGGTGGCGGCTTGGCCGTGGGACGGCGGGACGGCTTGGGCCTGGCTTTCCAGTCCCAGACCACCCAGATGTGGAGCTCATGGACGTTAGGGAGGCTGAGGAGGTCAAGGCGTCGCTGGAGGCCATGCCCCCAGGAGCCACTGCACAGGAAGACACAGATGCAGATGTGTCTGTCGTTAACTATCCTATACCTTGCTTTCTCCCACTTTCGTGTAAGCTTTCTTACATTCTCTCTTTAATTGCAAAGGTATAAAAGAAGCCGCAAAACTTATTGTCTGAAGCATTTGAGATCTTGTTTCCTGGGAAGGAAATGCCAGGAAATGTCACCAAATTGGCCCAGATAAACTCTCATAAAAACTCTGTACTGGTTTGGAAGTTCTTACATTGACACTTATGATAATATATCTTCATGATATATTTTTGTTTCTATCAACACTCTTATCTCAGTTTGTATGTATTCACTGTGGTGACAACTTGGGTCGGGGCTTGCAAACTCAAATGACTGACTAGCACAGCCAGGCAGGACAATGAAGCTGGCGGGGCGTGAGAGACAACAGCGGCAGTGACCCAGAGATTGCTCACACTCTCTGAAGTAGACGGCCACCTCTTGTCACTGTCTAGTTGTCCCAAGAGAAAGCATGCCTAGTGTTGCCAGAGCTTCCAATTTTTCAAAAAAGGTCCAGAGCTAATGGTGTTTATGTAAAATTTCCAATATTAAAAAGTCTCTGCAGACCAACTCCCTGGCACATAGTAGGCTCAATAAATACTAGAAAAGTACCCCGAGGTGCTCTCACACTCATCCATTTTGAAGCCTGTGTGTGGGGAGCCCCCAGCCCGTGGCTGGGGAGCCGTAGGGGGTGACGGAGAAAGACAAGGGACCTAGGCTCCCACTGCAGGCCTAGCATTGAGCACGATCCACGCGGCAGCTCCGCGGGCAGGTCACTCTGCCCCTCCTTTGCTTTACTTTTCTTCTAAATGCTTAAAACCGTCAGAGATGTGCGATTATTGCCTGGCCCTCCCATGCACCTGGTGAGGTCTCACTGATTGTTTGCTTTACACCCAGGGTCTGCCCTAGAAGGTGCTTGGTGGGATCTTACTGAAGGGTTGTCACGTGGGTGTTACAGGTGTGATGGGGGTGGGGGGCAAACACCTTGTGCTAAGTGTCAAGGTAAGTAAGCCAGCTGCGGTTAAAACACAGACAATGTGGTGCAAAACTATGACCACAGGAGACACTTTGTTTTAGAAAATGTGTGCAATTTAAACTGTATTTCTCAAAATCAGTTTCCATACACACTATTATAAGAAAGAAAGAGATTAAGGAATTTGGGGATTAAGTTTGGGATTAAGGGATTAAGATATTACAAGATTCAAGATTCCTATCTATTTCAGGCAAAACTGGATATTTAGCCCTGGCTGGGTGGCTCAGTTGGTTGGAGTGTCATCCTGTGCACTGAAAGGTCTTGGGTTCAGTTCCCAGTCGGGGCACAACATAGGTTGGGGGTTCAGCCCCCAGGCGGGTGAGTATGGGAAGCAACTGACTGATGTTCCTCTCTCTCTGTTTTTCTCCCTCACTCCCTTCTTCTCTCTCTAAAATCAATAAACGTATCCTCAGGGGAGGATTAAAAATAAAAACTGTGGATATTTAAATATGCGATTTAAACGCAGAGCCTTAGGACGGGGAGAGCGAGAAGGGGAGCTCGGGAACCCGGGCAGCCGCGGGGAGGAGCAGGTCCAGAGAAGGGCGACGCTGCCGGCTGGGAAGGCCGGCGTCCTCCAGGGAGGCCGCAGTGCGGGCTGTGATGTCAGTGGGCGCGGACACAGCGCACCAAGGCACCTCTTGGGGCGATGGCCTCATTACGCAGCTGTTCATAGGCGACCAGCGTCCTCCCACACCGCAGCCGATGTCAGACATGCTGGCGATCCAGAGGTGGCAGCCTCTTGTTACACCATGGCCAACAGTGGGCTCATGGAAGGCCTGGGGAGAGAAGGCAAGCCCTCCACAGAGAAATGAATATCCTTCTAGTCTTTTTTTTTTTTCTCATGGAACTAGGTTTTGACCCCAGAATTCCCTGGCGCCCCCAAAACCTTCTTCCCTCCATGGGTTTTGCTGGTTAACCTTGTCTTTTTATAAAACCAATTGATACTTCTCTCTAATAAATGCTACCCATTCCGCAGACAGCAAGAAGTTAGAACAGTTTCTGGGGTCCCCCTTCAAATCACACACACCTCCTTTTCGATCTGCTTGCCACCCAAGGCAGAGTTCCTGCAGCAGCTCTGGACTGTAGCCCCTCGTCTTAATGCTGTCTATTAAGAGGGGCCATGGTGTCAGCTGGCCACCCCGCCACCTGCATATTCGCAGTGCTTGGCACGCAGTGGATGCTCAAGAAGTGGATTTGAGAGTGTTAACCATTATTTAGCACTCACTGGGTGCCAGATACAGTGCTGAATTTTTGCAGACATAATATCTTTAACCTTTACAACATCCCCGAAAGGCAGCAGAATTCTCCTCCATGTGAACGAGGAAATGGAAGTCCTGGGAGCAGAGTGGCCTTGTTCACACCCACAGCCCTAGTCGGTAGTAGAGCTAGGGTTGGAATGGAATCAATCTGGCCCCACGGCAACTCCTGTGGAATAAAACCTGCAGGGGGTGCATGTGTGTGGGGGCGGCGGCGGTGTTTAAGTTGCCTGTATCCAGCGCTAAGGGCATCCAGGTCGAAGCAGGCATCCTTTGATCTGTGTGAGAGTGGAACTCAGGAGGGAGATGTTTGGAGAAGCTGCGGGGAGGAGTGAACAAGAGGAAACAGGTTGGGGCGGTAGGTGGGGCACACTGAAGGTGAGGTGACATGGGCGGGCTAGGTGACAGGCTCAGCTGGGCCCCTCCGGTTGGGAACAAGAGGGTGAAGAGGGAGGAGTCCTGCCCAGAGGTCATAGCTGGGTCCATCGGAGCTCAGGCTGACCTGAATGGTGGTTGTTCTTTCAGATGAACCAGTCAGACTTGCTCCAGCAGCTTCCCAGCTTTCTAAGGCCTTCCTTTCCTTGTTCCTAAGTCAATGGGCTAAAAAAAAAAAAAAAAAAAAAAAAAAAAAAAAAAAATGTAGTGTGTCCACCTGGCCAACTTCCCAGATAGAGCCTCACGAAGTTCCAGCTGCACACAGAGAAGTGAAAGAGGGGAAAGGAATAATCTGTTCATTCTCTCATCCAGTGTTTATTGAGCATCTACTATGTGCTAGGTACCATCACAGGTGCTTGGGATAACAGCAGCATACCAAAAAGACCCCTGCCCTTAGGTTGCTTCTCATGGGGGCTAGGGGGACAGTCCCTAACAACCAAAAGAAGTAAGTAAACAAGGTAACAAAGGCTGTGAGATAAAGACAGAGTGGAGCAGAAAAGGAGGACCAGGAGTCTGCGTGTGGCTGGGGCTGGGGTTCATTCTGGCTGCAACCTCAACAGGTTGTCAGGGAAATGAAGCAATTCCACTGAAGTCCCAGGGGAACAGGGCTCTAGGCGGAGGGACTGGCCAGGCCAAAGGGCGAGGCCGGAGGGCACAAGCCTGTGTGTCTGAGCAACAGCAGGCAGGCAGGGCTGGGGGGTGGGGCAGGGGGAGGGCCAGGGAGGGGGGATAGGAAGAAACGAGGGTGGGGGCATCCAGGAGCCGGAGGATGGAGGCCCTCTCTGAGCTGACATGTGGCACTATCTGACTTCTGTGTGTAAAGGACCCTCCTGCTGCAGTAAGAAGGTGGGAATGGAGCGTCAGTAGAGCCTGGTGCGACATGCAGGTGAGAAAAGAGGGGGTCTGGGCAAGGCAAATGCAGTGGAGATGAAGGGAGGTTGGGTTCTGGATGTAGTGGAGGGAGGAGCCAATAGGATCTCCCCATGATTGGATTTGGGCGATGGGAGAAAAAGAGAAGGCAAAGGAGACCTTGCCTATTCGCCCTGGGCAACCGACGGACTTTCATTGCTGAACGGGAAGAGAGAAAACAGGCTTTTTTGAGGGGGAGTGCAGGGAAGAGCAGGAGTACTGTCTTGGATCTACGGCGTCTGACATGTTGGTCACTCCGGCGGGACATGCCAGGGAGGCAGTTAGGCAGGTGAGTCAAGAGAACTGTTAGAGAATGGTTAGAGAATTGGAACTCTGTGTGAGGTGTCGTCCTACAGGTGGTGGTTAAAGCAAGGAGCCTGCAGGAGGTCACAGGAGCAAATGCGGACAGAGAAAGGACAGGGCTGGGCCTCAGGGACTTGGGAGCTGAAAAGCCCCAAAGAAGAGGAGCCCCCAGGAAAGCAGAGAAAGCCTGCAGGGCCCGTGGCCTTGAAGCTGTGAAGAGAAGGCTTCAGGGAAGAGGGAGGGAGCAATGGTACCAAGTGGTGCTGAATCGAGTCTCACTGCTTTTGCTGCGCCCTGAGCTGCCGCCATTCCCCTCTCTATAAATAGGGGTAACAACGTCCACTCCCAAGAGGAGGGATGATTATTAAATGAAATAATGTACCAGAAACATAGGGCACTTTGAAAGCTCTTGCCAAATGGGAATTTCTGGGGGAGACTTCATACAAATAGTAATGATAACGAAATAAAATTATAACCATGATATGATGTTTATGTCTCAGCAAACAGTGCCTAAGGCAGGCCCTTGTCGTTGGGCAACGTAGCAGGAGTTGGGGGGACCCCGTGGAATGACGGGCAGCCACCAGCGCTTGCGGAGCAGAGGCTGGAAGCGAGTTGCCAGGGGACCAGGAGGGCTTCCTGGGCGGGGACTTTACAGAGAATGGGAGGTGTGGTGGGCGGGGGAGGAAGGGCATCTCTGTGAGGAGGGGTTGTCAGAGAGGTGCAGGGTGGGGGCTGATGGAGACCTGCTTGATTAGAGTGGGGGGTATTGGGGTATGTGTTTAAGAAACAGGGACAGTGGACAAGAGGTTGACAGGGGAGGGAAGGTGGGATCACGTTACACAGTGACCAAGGCCCATGGGTTAGTGCCGGCCCTCGTAGGAGAACGGCAGCCGCGCCCTTTCCCAGCGCAGCCTCCCCCCTCGCTCTGCATGACAATGCCCCGGTTGCTGTCCCCGGCTTAGGGTTTTGTACCGGTATGAAGGAGGCAGGAGTGGCCCAGGAGGAGGCCCAGGGAGAGGGTCCCCTCGGGCTATGCACAGGGTGAGTCTCCCCCCACCCCCCAAGGCACCCAGCACCTGGGAAGGAACAAACACACAAGCCCAGGTCTGACTGTTTGACAGCCTAGCTTAGAGTCTTTGGAGCCCGTCCTCTGTGCCTGGGAAGCCCCTGGTAGAGTCGGGAGTGCAGTGCTTAGGAGGACCCACCGCCTGTCGCTGTTCCCACGCCCAGCCGCAGATCCCAGACCCAGGAAGAGACCCGCTCCAGGTACAGACACCATCACAGGTGGCAGTTTTTCATCCTTCTCTCTGGTGCTGAGGCCCTTCCTGTCCCTCCATGCTCCGGTCTCCCTCGTGCTCAGATAAGGAGCTATTTTTGAAATGCACCGCCCCCCCACCCCCCACCGCCCCGTGCCCTTCCTGTCCCGGAGGCCTGAATGTGGCTCTCTCAGAAAGGATTCCTGAAAGGCCCTGCCCTTCACTTGCAGGAAGGGCTGAGCAAAGAGAGGCCAGCGAGGACAGAGAGGGAGAAGCAGGAGGAGCAGGTGTGCAGAGGGCTGGGAGTGCGGGTTGGGGGGTGAAACCAGACCTGCGGGATCGGGGTGGCAGAGTTGGGGGGGGCCTGGGCACAGGTGAGGGGAGGTGGAGGAGGCCTGGGACAAAGAGAGAGGCCCAGTGGCAGAGCCCCCAGCAGGGCCCGGGCGTGGGGGGCTGGGCCTCTCTAGCTCTGGTTTGGGGGTGTTGGTGGGTCTGGGGACTGGGCTTGCGACGACGGATGAGATTCCTGGGCTGAGCCGGGGGAGGGGAATTGAAGGAGCACAGGAGTCTCAAAGAAGGGGAGGTACAGGGGCAGTGCTGATTTTGAAAGAGGGTGAAATTGGAGATTTTTAAAAATTCAATGCCCCCCACTAATGTGGGTTCCTAAGCAAAAGTGACTCTTACTACAGCATGTGCTTTGCAGATTGGTCAGAGCGTAGCCTACGTGTGGGCTGCTGACAGTTGAGTGAGTGGGGGGGGGGGTGGGAGGGTGAGGGTGTAAGCGTGTGTCTGAGGGTGATGGTGTGAGTGTGCGGTTGTGTGGGGGGGTGAGTGTGAGTGTGTGTGCGTGTGCACGCGCGTGTGGCTGTGTGGGAGGGTGCGTGTGCGTGTGAGCCCTCACAGCAGCTATGCCGGGGGCCCTCCCGGACCTTAGGCAGGACTAGGGGTCTGGCTGGCGCGGCCCCGACGGCAGTTTTAGGCCAAGCTCCTAAAGCCGCTGTGGAGTGGCCCGCCCAGGAGAGAAGTGGGCGAACAAGCCCCAGGCGTTCGAGGGGAGAAGTGACCTGCAGCCCATCCAAGGCGGGGACAGCCCAGGCTGATGCTGTCTGATCGCTAGGAAGAAGACGACAAATAAAACAGGAGACCGTTCCCATGAAGGCTCGGGCCCCTCCAGTCAAGCGTAACCCCTGGGGGAGACAGGGTCTCCCTTGGAGTCCAGAACCTCTGACACCCGAGCTCCAAGCAACTGGAGGCCGTGACTGGTGACACTCAGTGGGGCTGAACACCTGGAGGCGTCTAGGGGTGGGGACAGGCAAATGGGGGTGTTGTTGAGAGTTGGCAGAAGGTTGAGGCCTTACTGAGCACATATTTGTCCATGTCAGTCACCGGGACCATGACAATGAACTAAATACAAGCCTGCCCAGTCCTTAGGAATTCATCATTTCATAAGCAAAATGAGCAAAAATATGGGTTGTTTTGTGTGCTTCGTAAGTAATGATAATGACAACAGCGGGTATGCTGAGCGCTCACACATCTTGGGTGCTGTTTTAAGCCCTCTACACACTCACACTGGGATTGAGGTAGGCGTGGGACATGGGGCGTTAGAGAAGGGCCTTTCATGCAGCTTGGGGCTCAGGGGTGGGGTTCATTGTCCTTGCCATTCACCTCAATCCTGGGGAAAAGCTGCTCCACAAGAGAGAACAGTATTTTCCACAGGGTTCTAAAATGGGTCAAGGCAGACGTCGGAACTCCCACCTCCCCTGGACCAGTAGCATTCCTGGCTGGCCAGTCTCCAACGCTCCCTGCTTGAAGCTGGCTGAGTCAGACTTGTCTAGACCAGAGCAACGATTACCCAATCTCTCCAGCCCATCTCTGGGGCCAATGCTCTTGGGCCTTGCTGGGTAAGCCTTGGAAGGACCGGGAGGCCACAGGAATGGAGGTGGACAGCGGCTCGGGTGATGTTGGGGTGAGAGGCAGGGACCGAGAGGCTGGCGTCCAAGGCTGGGCTGCTGGAGGCCCCCCCAGGAGGAGGGAGGAAGAACCAGCCAGCTCCCTCCTGCCAGCTCAGAGCCGTCCTCTGGGGCACGGGACACAGGGCTAGCCACCTATAGGTGGATGAGGAAGGCAGAGGTAAGTAGGCTGCTCTGGCTTTTGCTTGGCTCAGTGCAGAACAAAGGTGGCCCACCCTTTGGTGTTTCTCCAGTGTTTCTGGAATTCACATGTAACTGGGCGTCCTGTATTTTACCCATCAACCCTTGCCAAGGGCGCCTCCACCCCCCCAGCCATAGGATTGCCTGGGGTAGGAGCCCTCCCAGGCCCACTGGACAGGAACTTCCAGGCTCCCAGTGCTAGAATGTGGCTCTGAGTGGGCACATCTTGGGCCTGTGGACTTTTCTGGCAAGAGAAGGGTCAGATCTCTGTCCCCTGAAGCTCAGCAGGGCCCTCTGCCTGCTCACTGGAGGCATGGGATGAGCCTCCGACCCCCTTCAAGTGAAAGCTCACCTCCGGCAAGGGGCATGCGAGGATCTTTATGGGCTTCCTCAGTGCCCTTACCTCAGTTTTTCCAACATGCCCATGACCCGGTGACCTCTGATGCTGGGAGGCAAACGGGACTGGGGCTAAGAACTGGGGTTCCTGGATAAAATGCAGGGTGCCCAGTTACATTTGAATTTCAAAAAATTTCTTTTTTGAATGGGAGTCAAAACAAATGAATAATTTCTTACTATAAATATGTCCCATGCAATATTTGGGACAAACTTACGCTAAAGAATGATTTCTTGCTGATATGAAATTCACTATCAGCCCAGTGTCTTGTTTTCTTTACTTTGCTTTTATTTGTTTGTTTTGGGTAAACCCGGCAACACTCCCGATGGCGGGGGGCGGCGGAGGCCCACAGACGAGGTTCAGACCTCAGCCTCCCGTCCTTCTCACGGAGGGAGCCTCTCCACTTTCCTCGTCTGCCTCAGGACTGGTAGAAGGACGAGATGGCAAAGTGCTCTCTCTGCACAAGTGACAACTGTTGCAGATCCCTCAGCTAGAAGGCAACAGGGCCGGTGCTCACACTCCAACCTCTAGGTTCATGCCCTCAGTCTCCTCAAGAACACGCAGCAGCACGCGCCTTGGGTACGAGCCCACCCGGCCCTCGAGGGTCCTGGGCGGCGGCTGTGGGGGCGCTGAACGGGGCAGCTTCTGGCCTGGATATCCTGGACTCCGCAGTGACCAGAGAGGAGCCACTCCAGTGACTCAGGGGGATCAAAGAGGAAAGGGAGGAGCCAACGTTTACTCTGTGCGTAGTATATGCCTGGCATTTTGTTCTCTAATTTACTCCACAAAGTCTGCTCATTTCCCTTTTGCAGCTAAAGATATATTCACAGCAACTAAGAGAGGGCCTTTGCCGCTCCCGTTTGAACCAGGGTCCTTGCGGCTGACGTAGTGGTGGCTCATTCTTACCTCCTTCAGGCCTCTGCTCACCCTCCCTTTTGAGAAAGGCCTGGGGGTGTAAGCTCCTTGAGAGCAGGTTTTTCCAGCCTGTTTTGTTTACAGACACATTCCCCATGCCTAAAACAGAGCCTTGTACGTATTTGTTGAATAAATTGAAGATAATAATAACAGGAGCTAACACTGTTTTAGCACCTACTATGCCCCAGAACTAGTCTAAGCACTTTACATATATTCATTTACATATCTTCCTCACAATGCCTCTATAAAGCACAGAGCAGGCACAGAGAGGGCAAGTAACTTGCCCAGGGTCACACAGCTCGTGGGCAATAGTTTCAATCTGTTTGGCCTGAGGTCCCAGCCTACGCTTTTACGCAGTCCGCAGGTGTCCATGACCCTGGCGCTGCTCCTTTCGTGGGCCCCATGTCCCGTGGGAGGCAGCCTGGCCATTCCGCCACCTCTCAGTAGTGAGTGCCGCTTTGCTTCTTTCTGGCTGATTCGTCTCTCTGAGGGCGGGGCGTGTCTCCTCCATCTTTACTCCCTCAGGGTCCCGGTGGCCAGCCCACAGCAGGCTTCCTTTCCGCTGTCCTGGTTGGCTTGTACAGCAGCCCCAGGAGGGGGAGCACAGGAAGAATCACTCTCGGCCCCTTTTACCGCTGAGGGAACAGGCTCAGAGGAGATGTGCTACAGCAAGAAGGGCAGTCCCCAGACCCGGCGCCTCCTGAGTCAGCGCTTTCCTGTCCACGGCCCATGGAGTGGGGACCGACCCTGCACAGCCTGTGGGTTCTGGCTGCTGCCAGAGGTTGAGGGTGAGGGGAAACCACCACCTGATAGAAGTGGGCAAAGGCAAAACACAGGCATGAACCCGGGCTGGGGGAGAGGGTGGTGGTGGACTCAAGGATCCAGCCTGGCTTTCTCAAGGGAGGCCCGTGGGGGCTGCTCCTTGGAGCCGGAGAGGGTGAGCGGCGGCGAGGCGCAGTTCCCAGCCTGTGATGCATGACTGCCAGGTGTGCTTCAAAGCAAACAGAATGCAAAGCAGGGTATATTTAGCCTGTGGTTGCTGCTGCGGTACCAGGCTGCTGCCCAGTCTCTCCCGGTGGGGCAAACCCCTTGGAGCGATTCCCTCTGACTGGGGAATGTGTTCTTTGGAGGTGAGGGAAGGGGGGTGGTTTGTGAAGGGGCCAAACTCTAAAACTAGGTCAAGTCTAGGCCGAAACAAGAAACAGGAACTAGGAACTAAGCTGAAAGACTAAACAACCTCAGGGTGCTGCAACTTGCAGATGGGACAAGAACAACACGATGTGAGCAGACTAAGGGGAACAAGTTGACCCAAACTAGAACAAACAATACCCCAAGATAAAGGGAAGAATTGGAGCCCCCCTTAGTAACAAGATAGGACAACGGTTGAGCCTTGCCTCAGATAAACAGCCTTGAACCCAATCAGTAGAAAAGAAGCTGCCTAAAGTAGCCTATCGCTAACTGCCACTTCCCGCCCTTGTATCCTGCTTGCTTGCTCTGCTTATAAAAACCCGTGTACCCTTACAGCGGCGCGCCTTTTTCCTTTCGAGGGAAAGGTGGCCCCTGCGCAGGTAAAACTTGGCCAAATAATAAAGAGTGTGTGATCAAACTCTAATTCCTGAGCTCATACTTGCGGGGATTATAACAGTTTGTAATGAACAGAAAACCTGGAGACTCAGGGCTCAATGGAAGAAAAGCAACACATTTCCAGGAAGAATATATCCCAGCTGGAAGCAGGTCTTTCTGTCTGTCCTCATTGGCTGCTGAGGGAGTCCTGTAGACAGACGCCTGCTGGAACCTGGGAGTAGTGGGGAGAAGCTATATTCATTCATTCCTTCAGTATTCATTCATTCAACAAGTATTTGTTACATTTCTACCATGCACCAAGCACTGAACTAGGTGTTGACAATATACCGGGGCAATGTACTTGTCCACTTTGAACCTTCAGTTTAATGGGGGACGAACATTAAAAGACCCTTGCTGCTACTTTATTTTTAGCTGTCCGTGCTCTGAAGGACAATTACTGGATGCCATGAGAGGATAAAATAAGGAATTTTAGTGTGGGAGTCAAGGAAGCCTTCCTGGAGGAAGAGATGTTTAAGCTGGGTCCAGGGGGTCTCTAAGAGTGCATTTGGCAACTTGCTGCAAATAGGGTGAGAGGGGCTGAGCACGAGCATTCCAGACCCAGGGAGTGGCACACACCAAGACGTGGAAACAAAGGAGCGTGGCGTCTGCCTGAAGGCCGTGCATGAATGGCTCCCATGTGGCTGGTATCTGATTTTAATCTGATCGGGAGACACAGGCCCCGCTCGAGCACGGGCTAATCTAATGGGGAAAACAATGGAGATCAACCGCGAGAGCAGCAGACTTTCCACTGGCAGCAGACATATGGGGGTCGGAAGCGGGGCTATTTGCCGTGAAGGGACGAGGTAGTTGGGAAAGACTAGCTGGAAAAGGCATGTCTTGAGTTTTGAAGGTGGGAAGTGTCCTGATCTGGCAGAGGGCGTAGGAGTCAAGAGCTGTGCGCAAGGCTGAGGAAGTGGCAACGAGCGTACTTGAAGCAGGAGGTGGGTGAGTGACTCCCTTTGCCTGTGTGTGTCTGTCTTTCCAATCAATCTGAATGGCTCCTCTTGATTTCACAACCACTGTGCCCCAAGCACATGATCCATCTCATTCATTCAAACAAGCCCTTTGAGGTAGGTATGACCATCCTGTGTACTAAGAAGAAGAAGGTGCAGAGGATTAAGTGACATAGACAAGGGGCGATAGGACCAAGAATCCAACAAAATGTGTCCACTCTAGCTCACAGACCTTCCAGCGCACTTGCCTTCCCCATGACCTGACACCTTAGGGACTGTCCCTGCCTGCTCTGGGAGATGAGACATGAGCTAAAACCATGTTTAGCCATTGGCAAGCATTGACTGATAGCGCAGCTATGGTAACAGGCCTGTCGGCGCACGTCCGGCCCTGCTTTCCAGACCACAGAGGCACAGCGGCTCAAGGCTCCTCACTGGAAAAGGTGAAGCCCACAGAGGAGGTAAGGTCCCCCTGAGATCCCCCCTCCTGCTTGTATCCGCTGTCCACAAGTTTGGCTGCTATTACTGGAGCTGGGAGTTCTGTCTGTTTTATTGCTATATTCCTAGTCCACAGAAGGGTGCATGGCACATAGTAGGCACACCCTAAATTTTGTTGGAATAAATCTCTCTGTGAATGGTGTAGCGTTAAGAGGAATTTTACACATACGTTCTCTGCCCTCTGGCAGTTTGTCGTCTAATTGAACACAATACAACACACACATGCATGCACACACGCGAAAACACACACACACACACACACACACACACACACACACACACACGGGAAGCCAGTCTCCAAGTTAGGACATTGGGTAGCAGCCATTCTCCACCTGGGCCATATGAGGTGTGATAGTGTTTTTGTATATAAGTGGACTTGGGCTAGGTTTGAGGCTGCCAGCTATTTTTTCCCAGCAGTGAAATACCCAGAAACAAAAAACAAACTAAACCAAAACAAAACCATCTAATATTTTGTTGCCTTCTCTTTGGAGGTTTTTTTGGGGGAGGGGGGTGGAGAATATAACTTACATAATAAAATTTACAAATCTTGAGTGTACAGCCAGGTGGTTTTTGTGTTTTGTTTTTTTTTTTTTTAGATTATATTTATTCATTTCTAGAGAGAGGGGAAGGGAGGGAGAAACAGAGGGAGAGAAACATCCCTGTGTGAGAGATACATTGATCGGTTGCCTCTCACACACCCCTAGCTGGGGACCTGGCCTGAAATCCAGGAATGTGCCCTGACTGGAACCTGAACCAGTGACCTTCCAGTTCGCAGGCCGGCACTCAACCCACTGAGCCACACCAGCCAGGGCCATATGGAGTTTTACATATGTAACATGTATATGCTGGCGAAACCTCCACCCAGATAAATATATAGAACAGCGATTTTCAACTGGTATGCCGCAGCACACTGGTGTGCCACAAAAATTTTTAAAACATGCAATACCTGACTATTTAGTCAGGGGCACTGACCTCTTTTCCCTTAGATTGTCAGATAAAAAGAAATAACAACAGCCAACACAATAATAGCTCTCCGGTGTGAATGAATCAAAATTATATCTATTTTTTAGATCCGCCAAAAAGTATAATAGGTTTTGGGGGTTCCACCGAATTTTAGTAATTACGTCATGTGTGCCGCGAGATGAAAAAGGTTGAAAATCGATGGCATAGAGCACTGCCAGAACCCTCATGAGGCTTTCCCACGCCCTCTCCCAGGAAAGAGCGCCCCCCTGGGCAGAGGTCACCACTGTATTTCAGTTTGCTTGCTCTGGACCTTCAGAGAAACGAAATCATACTGTAAGTACTCTTTTGTGTCTGAATTCTTTTGCTCAACAGCATGTCTGTGAGGTTCACCATTGTTGCTCTATGTAGCAGTTCGTTCTTCTGCACTACTGTGTAGCATATAAATATTGCTATTTATTTATCCACCCTCCTATTGATAGGCATTTAGGTCATCTCCAGGTTGGAGCTATGAGGAGTAAAGCTACAATGAACTCTTGTGCATGTCTCTTGGTAAGCACAAGCGCTAATTTCTATTGGTTATACATAAGAAGCAGCCTGGCCAGGTAGGCTTAGCTCTGGCAGGTTTGCCCAAAAGTTTCGCAGGTTGTACCCGTTTATACTTCCATCAGCAATCTATGAGAGACTGGAGAGTTTGCAAAGTCAGGAATGTGATGCCTTACCCTCCTCCAGCTTTCCTGGCCATTTCCCACAGACTGGACTGAAACATTGGGTGATAGAGCCGGGGTCGCCATGTCCTGGTGGAGCTCTCTTCAGTCCATGGGGAACCAAGGACTCCTCGTGGAACCAGGGGAGCTGGAGGTAGAAGGCTGGGTGGAGGGCGGGTGAGCTGTGGCGCACGGCTTCTCCACAACTGGCCCACGAGACAGTCCAGGGGGTCGGAGAGCTGCTCCATGATGCCCTAGTCATTGGCCTAGTGTCAGGGTGACATCTCCAATCTGACCACAAATAAGAGGTGGATGGTGCTATTTATTCTAGAAGGAATTTACGGGTAGAAATCCACCTCCTGCAGAAGAACTGGGTCTCGTTCTGTTTCTGAATTCTCTACTCGGCTCCCTCCTTCCTCCCTTCTGTCAGGACGAATAGCTGCTTAGAGGAAATGGGTCAAGCACTCTGACCCCAGGGAGTGGAGAGAGGTAGGAGAGATAATCCCTGATGTTTGTCAGTCCACGGAAGAGGCTCAAGGACTAAAATTCTTGGCCTCCTAGGAGAGGAAGCAGGAACCAGACAGGGAAGGAGTGTAAGGAGGACCGAATGGAAAGGGATAGCCCCAGCTGACTTTAAGAAGTGCCTTCCAGCGTTGCCAAAGTGAGAAGAAGAAAAAAAAAAGATCCACATGGCCCTTCCTTAGTGGGCTCACCTCTGCCGCCATGACCTAGGATCTCCTGGGGAGAAGGACGTAAAAGGGAGCCCAGGGCAGGCACAAAGGGCTCAGCCAAACCTGGATCCCGGTCCTGGCTCTGACCTGCGCTAGCAGCGAGGCCTCGGGCAAGGCGTAAGCTTTCTGAGCCTTCATTTCCCTGTGTGTAAGGCATAGCTGGCAGGAGCCCTCGCCTCCCCATGGCGTTCTGCAGATTAAACAGGCGAGGCACACAGAGACATCAACCAATGCCACTCGGGGAGTGAGCAGAGGTCAGGTGTGCGGAGGCCGGAGTTCCCTGGGACCCCGGCCTGGGCTCACCCGGGGGCCAGAGATGTGGGGTGGGGGAGACCGTCTGCCTGACTCTATCAAGGCCTGTTTCAGACTCAGTGTTCCCTTTCCTGAGAACAAACGGAAGACAGGGACTCAGACTGCAGCTGAAAGGACCAGAGTGACATAGGTTGAAGACGGGGTACTGAAGCGGGCTGCAGAGCCACTGTTCATGAAGCCTTTGGAAGGAATAGAGAATTTCACCCTTGGGTGTTTGGGGCTAGAGTTCTCCTTGGTGTCAAGGGAAGATGTACTGAGTCACTTGTCTCCCATTCCTGCAGGCCAGGCCATGAATAAGCTGTGGCTTGTGTGGAAGCCACAAATTCCATCACCTGTGTGTGCTGGGTTTCACTGGGGAAGATCTTGGCCCTGCTCACGGCTCCTCTGGACTCCTGGTGGGCAGGGCAGGGACCCTCTCCCTGAGGCCCCATCCTCGGTTGCTCCTCCCTCTGGAAGGCCTTTGACCACCCTGGGGACCCACCCCAAGTCGCTTCCTTCCCTTGGCTGCAGAGCCTTTGAAACTGGCTCATGCACTTCCTATCCAGGCTAAAGATTTCTCTAGGCTTCCTCCCTAGCCCCGAGCTGCTGGCAGGCCCAGTGAAGGCTGGGCCAAGCCTGGGGAGGTGGTGGGTGTAGGGCCTCCCTTCTAGTCCAGGGAAGGGGCTGGGGAGGAAGCAGGGCCCCGACGAGCTTGCACTGTGGCGTCACTCGTGGAACATGTATGGGGACAGAGGCACCCAGCCTGGTACTGTGAGAACAGGGGACAGAGCTCCATTTCCATCTTTCCTAGGTGGCCCGAGACAGCTCCATAGGGAAGCAGGGCCCAAGGCAGCTCACTGAAAGAACCAGAGTACAGGAGGACTCCAGGTAGCTGCGGGCAATTCCTTTGCATTAAACTCTGCAAATGCTGAACTCTAAACGTGGCTGATTATCTCAGCTCAGGTCTGATATCCACACCTTTTTTTTCTAACAAATAAAAATTGTGAGTATTTAAGGGGTACCGGGTGACGTTCTGACTCATGTATACATTGCGCAGCGATTACCATACCCAACTCTACTCTGCTTCTTTCTCACAAACCCCACTCCCTGGCCTCTAGGGCCTCCTTCCCTGAGGGTAGAACAGCAACGACGGTCTCAGTCATCATTACAATAGAGTAAACACTCAGAGTACACACTCGGGAGAGTCTTTGGACTTCCTCAAAGCGCCCCTGGGGGGGTCTAAAGCTTCCCTTGGAATTGCAGGCAAGGCCCCTCCTATCCGGCTCCTCCCCACCACTGTTTTAGCGTCTGAACCCAATTAGAAGCCCCTCATGAAGGTGCCAGAGCTAAAGCAAGGAGCACAGGGTTCCTCCAGCTGCCAAAGGTCAGGCAATGGGCGGGGTGTGGTGAGAACACGGAAGGACGGGGTGGGGCTGCAGGGTGAGGGCAGAGCAAAGGCCCCCCCGGCTGTTAGGTGGGGAGAGTAAGAAAGTCCCCTCCCCAACTTTTGGACTAAGGGTCATGAGACCCTGGTGGGGAAGGACACAGAGGGTGAAGAGGTGAAAGATTCGCAGGCTATTTTTGTATGGCATTTGCATACTTTTCATGTAGTGTCTGGAGTACAGCCCAGGGAGAGCCCCCCAGGCCCCATTCTTTCCTCTCCTCCTTTTCTGGGGTGCTGCCAACACCGCCCCCCTCTCCAAACCAGACCTGGCAGGAGAGCAAGTAGGCTGAGCGCCGCTCCCCCTCCCCCCGCGCCATCCCTGTCTTCCTGGGGCGGCCGGGGTGGGGACCAGTGCCTGAAGTCTGAGCAGAAGGAAGATGGAGCCCCGTGGAAAGGGAGCCACGGGGAGGGGCAGTGTGAGGGAGAGGCGGAGCCTCCCCTACTGGGAGGATGAGGGTGGGGGTGCAAGGTGTCTCGGGATGAGAAGCTTTCTGGCTCCAGGCTTTTTTGTAGACCAGGCCAGAAGGAAGGAAGCCAGATGAGGTTTTGCTTCCTGCTGCAAAGCAGGCTTTGACATCAAACACCTTTCTTTTCCAGTGGCCCTGTACAGCCTTTATGCATGGGGCGGGGGCGGGGCGTGGCGCCTGGGAATTGGGGCCTCGGGGAGGGGACCATCAGGGACTGGGCCCTGTGCCTCTCCCCTGTGCATTTACTGTGGCGGGTTGGGCTCATCATCAAACAAGAGTGGGGCTCCTGAGTGGGCTCTTGGGTGGGTCTGAGTGGGAGCTGGTGGTGCCCGAACCCTGGCTGACTTCTGATTGGTCAAGTGTAGCTAGTCCCAGAATGCCCTGGGGCAGGACTCCAGTAACCTGGAGAGATTTCATTCTCACCTTGGGCTGTGGAGGTCTTCCCTGTGCGCATTTTTTCTCTCTCGGCTTTCTTTGCTCACTCTCTTGTTATCTACGTGATTATTTAAAAATCATGAACATAAAAGTATGGCCCTATGGCTCTGTTAGCCCTTTCAGGGCACTTCCCCACTGACAGTACAACCTCCCCATTGCTGCGGGCCACAAGCTCACTCTGTTCTGCCTTATGCTCCTGAGAACGGCTCTGCTGCCTGCTGCGCAGACAGTGGGCCGCGGGGCAGCTGGGGGCAGCAGGGGAAACCTGCTGGGCTGGGGAAGGGTCCGCACGCTGGCGAGGCCTCGTGCCGCATGCAGGAATGGCTGGCCAGCCCGGTGAGAGTGCCCACCACGGGCTGTCGATGCAACTCCTAGGGAACAGCTGGGTGCATCTCTCCTGAGGAGACGCCAGCCCAGCAGAGGCAAGGGACGACTTCCAAAGCCAGAAAACAAACCACCAAGCGGCCTGGCACACCCCCAGGCTCGGCAGGTCCAGGAGCTCTTTGCACACTCAGTCTGGAACCCGCTCCTGGGAGCTGGAAGACGTGATGGGGTCTGCAGGCGCTGATCAAGGCTCCGTGCACGTTCCCAGATTAGAAAACGCTGATAGACTCCAGCTAGGCCTCTGCGCCAGAGCTGTTTGCCTTTAGGCGAAGCTCCGCCTCATCCTAACATTTGCAGTTAGGACACCACTATGCCACGGTGCACCTTGGAGTCACGTAGTCATCCCTGCCTTGTTTTACACTCGAAAAAACTGAGACCAAGTCGGGTCAAGTGACTGATCTATGGTCACACAGCTAATAAGCCATTTCTTTTGAGTTACAGAGTTTGGAATTTGGAGTTGACAGAGGCTGGGTGACTTGAAGCTCAGGAGATAGCAGGAAACGCTTTCGAATCCTAAAGGCCTGAGCTCACATTCAGCTCTACCTCTTTCTAAATGTGTGTCCTGTGACAAGTTACTGAACCTCCCTGAGCTCTCGCTCCCTTCTCTTTAAAGTAGGAGTCATCAGACCTACTCTGCACGGTGGTCGCAGCGCCTAAATGTTACCAGGGAGAGACCGGAATCAGGGCCCCCCCAATACCCCAAGTGTTCCTCAGTTCTTACCTCCCTTGCAAGAGATGAATTCAAGCAACAGACAAACACATAGAGTGGAAATGAGATCGCAAGTTTATTTATGAAACACCTAGAAGCACAAAGCCACAAGCAGGCACCCAGCTAGTCTGAATGCCCCACGTATAGAGGAAATAAAGTTGTTATTAAGTTTATTAGTAAGTTTGTTAGTAAGTTTATAAAATACACTTGAGCACCTGGCTACAAGTGGGCACCCGGCTAATCCAAGTGCGCTGACTATTGGGGTTCAGGGGTTGTATACCTTAGTCAGCTTCCAGATTCCCCTTCCTTTTCCTCCTTCTAAACCTTGGGAAGAAGGGCCAGCTACAAAGGCTTCCTTCCTCAGCCAGTAGAGGCTCTTTGTCTTAGTGAAATTGCTACAGAGTCTTCCTTTCGCAGCACAGAGTCTCAAGGACTCCTCTCCTGTGCTGTCGCTGCTCGTGATGTTCGCAACACCCCACAATTTGATCGGACCAGGCTCAGGACTGCTGAGTCAACCGGTGAGATGTGTGTCCCTCTTCCCTGCTGCCTTAGTTTACTACCTATCTTACCTAACATAAGGATGAAGCACATCAGTGGCCTGGCACACGGTGGCTGGCTCCATAAATGGTTCTACGACTATTTGATAAGGTGGTAAAACAATTGACCACAGGCTATTTTATGATCCCTACCATCGACCAGGCTCTGTGCTCATTGCTGGGGAGACTAGGACACGTGGGGTGTCTGGGAAGGTGCAATGTGGGATAAAGATCAGAAAGCCCTGCTTGTCACGGGAATGACGTAAGAGAAGCACTGACCCCAGGTGGTGTGTGTGAGGAGCGTGTGTATGGGGCGATGGGCAGTGGTGACATTGAAAACTTCCGAGAATTTGAAGGATGAATAAAGTGTAAACAGACAAAGAGGAAAGGAAAGGAGAGTCAAGTTGAGAGAACCGCCAAGACAGAGACTCAGAGGCTAGAGAACGCCTGGCGCGGTCCACTTCTGATGTGGACGCAGGTCCTGGCGTCGGTAGAGCCTCAGCCGGTGTTGGTCATGGCTGTCCCCTCAGGCCTAGCAGGGAAATTCATGGCTCTTCCCCTCCTCCCTTCCTCTTTTTCACTCCTCTTACCCCAGCACCATTCCCACTTGCTCAGGTGTCTTTCCGGTGGCCTGACAGTAAAGCCTTGGTCTGAGCGTCAAAGCTACTTACTGCTTGAGAGCACTTCTGCGACGGCTTCAGGTAGGAAATGAAACCCTACTTTATGACTGTGTGTCTGTCCTGGATGCCAGTAATAAAAACACACTCTAGATAACTTAAAGGAAAGGGAGTTTATTGGCGGGATATTGGAGGATAGAGAGAATTAGGCTAAGAAACGGGTGGGAATTAGGGGAGATTCTTGCGCTGGGGAGGAAGCAGCGAGGAGAACGGGCAGATCTGGGTTTGGGTTTTGACGGGGACGGTAATTTGCGGTACGTACTTGGGCGTGTCCTGTCAAAGGCAGTCCGGAGTGGGGTGGGTGTGTCTGAAGGAGCGTGGGCTTGAGCCGATGGGCGAGGGAGACCTTGAATATGGCCGCGCAAACGCCGAAAGTTTTCAACTGAAGAGTAAAATGAGAAAATATTGAACTTTGCTTCAATTTACTCTTTTTTTTCCCCCCTCAAAAGTGTTGCTTCATTATTTGTTAAAAAACCTTTTGCCTTTGTTAAAGGTCACTGGCAAAGTAATTGAGAAATCCAAGTACCTGTCTACTTACAGGTTACAGTTATGGCTTCATGAACTACTGCTTTGGGCCTTTAACCTGGAGGGTACCCTGAGTTCCCCAGTGATTCACTCTTATTCTGTTCTTAAGGAATTTAACAGATTGCAGTTGATTGTTTTCAAAGCTGTGCTTGATAAGAGTGGGCAGGGAGGAGATTTTTCAAAGTGTTTCATTCATTCAAATTAATCTAGCAAATATTTGTCGGGCATTCTTGTTCTAGGTGCTTGGGGGGAAAGGCTGAATTCCTGCATTCCTTTGGCTAACACCAAGTTCTCAGGCAGAGAACACTCAACTGTCCCAGACAGAGATGACAGAATAGAGTGGGTACGTCCTGGCATTTTCAAGTCAGACCAAACCTGGGATTGAATCCCTGCTCTTTGAACTCAGGCAAGTGGCTTCATCTCTTTCAGGCCCTCGAGGGTAAAGTGGAAGAAACAGAACCTACTTCACAGGTTGTTTTGAAGATTCAATGAGATAAAAAAATGTGATGTGCTTGACATCAAGACTGGTGTAGAGTAAGTCCTTACTAAGTGATAACTGCCAGTACGAATGATCTTTGGGACAACCTCCAAGGCTAAGAGACTGAGTAGGAGAGAGGTTTTATGATGGAGTAGAGGCTGGTAATGAATTTAGGGGAAAGTAGTCCAGCTCACACTTCAAAACCATTGGGTGGAAGGGTTCTCCAGGGTTCGAATTGCGTTTCATTCCTTTTATATGTCCATTGTCTAGCACATGATAGACAAGTTTCTAAGTTGGCCAGGATCCAGGAGAGGGGGTTGGATGTCAGTTCCAGGAAGACACTGTTCCGTGGGCTGGCTACTCTAGCCAGAAAAGGTCGCTAGAACCTGGGGCATCATTGGGAACTGGGTCACTTGTGAAATAAGCAAACATGGCATGGAAACCTAGCAACACATTTTTAGGAAGAGTGCAGAGAGCACAAAGTTCAGAAAAGAGCAGGCTGGGGGAAAGGAAGGATTTGAAAACCTTGGAGAATGGCCTGGCGGGCCCGTGGTTAGAAGCATCCTTGCCCCACAGTTCACTCCTTTGACCTTAACCTCGCTCAGATAATCTGCCTTGCCGGCACCACAGCAGCTTATGCATCAATAGTTCATTCTTCCATTTAAACAAGGATGAGGGGCCTGGGTTTCCCACTCAAGAACAGAATTCTTGGATGCAAAGGATGGTCTGTGCCCAGGGAAGGCATAGCCAAGGTCCCGACAAGAACACCCCATGGCCAGTCTGACAGGGCCAGGACATTCCCCAAATTGGGGGATGGATTCAGGCAATGCCTCATCCTCTCACGCTCACAGATTCGGGGTGCGTTAGAGCTGGACAGAGCTCTGGTCCAGCCCTCCCGGAACACTGGAGGGTCCCGTGTCCCAGAGCGGGCAGTGATTTATCCGCGAAGAGCAGTGAACTGGCATCACTGACACCAGCTCGTTGCTTTCTTGACGCGGTGTACACTCTTTGCGAATGACTCATACATATTATCTCCGAGCTCCTGACTGAGACATCCAGCGGTCTACTTGACATCTCTTTTTGGGTGTTTCAGAGTTTCCTCTAACTCAGTGTGTCTAAGACAACACTTCATCGTCTCCTCAGCCTGGTTCTCTTCAGCATTTCCTGACCCTGTGACTGGCACCACCTGCCCCCCTGAGCAGGCCGAGCAGAAATCCAGGAACCTCCCTTGACACGCTTACTCTCTCTCACACCTTCCATATCCAACTACTTACCAAGCTCTACCAACTTTATCTTCTAAATACTTCTACAACCCCCCCCATCTCTACTTCCTATTATCATCACGTTTCTGCAAGTGACCCTAGCCTTCCCTGCCATAGCCGTCTCTGCACCACACCTGAGTCCACTTTGGTCCTATCCAATCCATCCTTCACAGTGCAGTCACATGACCTTCCCAGGACACAGGTCAAGTCATGTCAACATACAGACCTGTTGGAGAAACCACAGGGGTTTCCCATTTGTTCTTAGGATAAACACAAAGCTCATTAATGAGACTTGCAGGGCCCTGCGTCCCCTGGCTCCTACTTCTCTGTGCCACCTGCCCTGTCACGCGACACGCTCCCTGCTCTCTGCTCCCGCCACCCTGAGCTTTGCATGTCCTCGACATGCTCTCTCCAGCTAGAGCGCCTCTCTTGTGCTGTGCCTCTGTGTGAAGTGCTCGCCTCCCTCCCTTGGCCTGGCTAACACCTTTCCAGCCTTCAGATTCCAGTGCAAACCCCGCTCCCTCAGGACAGCCTTCCCGACTGGGCCCGATCCTCCCATGGTATGTTCTCGTAGCACCTGTCACGCTCATGTTTTCCATTGTTTAGCGAGCATTTGGTGAGTGATGCTTCCTCACCATCCTTTAAGCTCCATGACAGGAGAGACCATCTGGCTTTGCTTATCATACCCTGAGTGCATAGTACAGCGCCTGGCATGTGGGAGGCACCTGAACATTCGCTCGTTGAATGAGCGAAGCAATGACTGGTCTGTTTTTTAGACTTCCTTTGAAGGGGACATGACGGAGAAAAATCGCTGCTTTTCCATCCACAGATGGCTTCCTGTGCCTCTTTCTGAAACAAGATGAGGAACTAGGTGGTGAGATGCATGTGACTTTGGTCTTACCAAGAACCTTAACTCGTAATGGTTTCCTTTAAATGTTCCTAAAGAAGGTCACCGTGTACAGTGGGGAGAAAAACAGACTCAAGTGATATGTGCAGTGTGACCCTACTGTCATTTTTTAACACACTAAAAAAGAAAAGCAGTAGATCATGGGATCCAAATGACCCTCCTTCCTTCCTTCCTTCCTTTATCTTTTTTGGTAAATTTTCCATTTTGAAAATGTATTACTTGGTAGAGAGCTAAAGGGTATAAGAACTTTTCTGGGTGTATAGGTCACATGCACACAGGTTTAAAAAACAGAAGATCGGACACCCAAGAATGCAAACTGTATTTCCCCTCCGCCGGGGACCTTTCTGAAGGTAAAACCCTTTCCACTTCCCCTTCATTTTATCCCTGCACCCCTCCCCTCCCTGATGCAGCCAACATTCTCTTAGTTCCAAGCGACAGAAAATGCAACTCAGATTAACTTAGGCAAGGACAGAGTGTAGGTGCTTATAGAGCTTGACCATTCTGGGCATGGAAGCTCTCAGAGCTCAAGGGATGTCCTTAGGAGTTGAAGGCGTCTTTGTTCCTTGCCTTGACTCCCCTCCCACGGTGGCTAGATGCCCACCAGCAGGCCCAGGTTCCCATATTCTACCAGAGAGAGCTTTATCCCCCAACTCATTCCAGCAAAAAAGTCTTTGACGCAGATCCCTGCACTGATTGCTGTGGCCAGGATTGAGGGGTGGGGTGAATCTCTTATGGCCAGGCCTGGTGCAGGCACTTACTTCTGGTGATGGGACCTACAGGAATCTTACAGACTCCAGGTAGGTGGGCCAGGATACGGAGGAAGGAATGACGATCAGGCAAAACAAAAAGTGATAACTGCACACTGAGCACACAGCTCCGCCCACAGTAGGTGCTCGATCCAGAGTGCTGGCTGGTGGATCTTCAGCCGGAACCAACAGGCTCATCTGAACATCCAGAGAGAGATCAGGGTCCATGCATGTCCAGGAGGTGATGAGGAGGTAAAGAGTGTCGTTTACCTAGTTGCATGGAAATTGCGCTTGAGCTTCTCTGAACACCGTATGCCCGGGAGGTCCAGCTTGATAACTGGTAGAACTGGGCCCAGGTTGGCTAAGCGAGCCACTCAGGATGCCTGGGAGCACGTGGTGCTCTGCTCCCCTCCCTCAGGCCTGGCCCACGCACCGCAGGTGCTCAGGGAGTGCCCATCAAGCTCTAAGGGATCAAACTTCTCTCCAGGCATGTTGAGAATGTGAGGTGGAGAGGAAAGATGGCCATGTGTTTGGGAAGCTTCTCTCCTGATGGGAGAGATGTTACAAGACCAGACTGAGTCTATACTTTGGAGCCTCGGGTCGACATGCCCAGCTCTGTCAGGGACGGCATGCTAACGACCTCCGTACCAGGGACAAGCCTTGCCCGACACCATATCTACTTCCTTTACCAGTCTGTTACCTCTGCCTTCCGTGGTCCCAGCTCAGTTTTTTTTTGTTTGTTTTGTTTTGTTTTTTGAGAGTACATTTATTAAAGCTGGACACAGTGAAACAAGGAAAGGCTCAGCAGAGCAGGAGCAACCGGAGAGACCCCAGGAGGTGCTGCTTTGGCTCTCTGGCAGTGTTATAGGAAAAGAGTGAGCCTCATTGGGCTGCCGAGGTTCACTGGAAAGTCAGAGATAAGGGGCCTTGGAGACAGGTCCAGGGGGTAAGTCAAGGACGAGCTGCCACTGCCCATGGCTCCCCTGGCTGCAAGTTTTATGGGGACCATTAGAGGCTCGGAGATGTGCGCCTGAGAGGGAAGAAAGTTGCGAGCATGCTCCCAGGAGGGAGAGCGCCCCAGCTGGTTTTGACCCCATAGCCTGGTCACGGCTCACTGCATTCCCGGAGTCCCAGCCCAGCGCCTGTCCTGACGAGAGACCCCAGCCTCTCACCTGGGCTCAGCTGCTCAGCTGCCTAAGAGGCACCATCAGGCGAGGCTGGCATAGGACCTCCTGGCCAAATCTCTGCCAGACGGGAAGGCCCCAGGAAGCCTGGGCCCAAAATGAGGAGTAAGGCTGGTTCCTACAGGAGCCTCTTAGATGGGTTTTCTGCAGGCGTCTCCACGTCTAAACCCTCGTCACTGAGGCTGGAAGGCAGTGAGGCGGGGACGCCAGGGTGAGAAAGTGAGAGGAGATGGAGGCAAGAACCTGAGAAGCCAGGGCTGGGAGGCCCATGGGCTGGCTGGGCAGATATGGGACTATCAAGTCACACCCAGCTCAGAAATTCCCCAGGAGCTTCCGGGAGAAACTGGCCCGGCGCTGTCTGGACGGGCAGCTGGCAGTGAGCTCACAGGCCTGATGAGGCCCCTGGGCGAGCCAGCCTCCTCCCCGCGGCCTCTTCCTCCTTCCTCCTCCCCTGCAGCGCACCTCTCCCTCGCTCTCCAGTTCCATTCCTCCCTGCTGCACCCCCGCAACCGAAGGGGGCCTCCTCCCACAGTTTAAGAAGGGTTGGCAGGACCTTGCTGGTGTGGCTCGGTGGATTGAGTGCCGACCTGCGACCCAAAGGGTCCTGGGTTTGATTCCCAGACAGGACACATGCCTGGGTTACAGGCTATATTTCCAGCGGGGGTTGTGTGAGAGGGCGTTGCTCTCCCTCTCTTTCTCCCTCCCTTCCCCTCTCTAAAAATAAATAAAATAAATAAAGTCTTTATTTATTTTTCTGGGATTTTTTTCTGGTGCAAAGCCTGTGTGCGAACTGTCAGTGTCTGCTGTTTAAGAGAGCATGGCCAGGCTCCCACGGGAGTCCTTCCTGACCATTCCGCTGCCACTGCGAAGCTGGATGGTCCTGTTCCAGGCAAGGCCTCAATACACCTTTAATGAATGAGTGGATTAGTGAATGAGCGTATGTTATCTGATTTGGACTCTATAGCAACCCTTTGAGGCAGTTCAGACAGTTACTATCTTGTCATTTACAGCCGGGGAGATGGAGATGAGACGCCATCGCGCTGGTACGCGGTGACCCACGGGAGCCAGAACCCTGTTCTCCCGGAACCCCTGACACCAGTTCCTGCGCTGATGCCCACGGCCTGTCCCCGTAACCCACCTGCACCCTCTCAGCCACTCCTTGGGGTTCAGAGGGTCAGGCTGGGGGATGGTACAGGGATCATGGGGGCAGCTATGCACCCCGCTGGCTCTGGGCCCTGGGGACAGTCAATCTGGGCCGCCATCTCTGGTTGCTGTCCCAGCCTCCCCTCTGGGACTGCAGCACCTGCGGGTCCGCTCCCACTTCCCCCTGCTCCGTGTGGAGCAGGGACAGCACCTGGGGTCAGCCTTCTCAGTGTGGCCACATCCGATCTCGCCGCAATTAGCGTGAAACATGGCTGGGCATGGGCAGCGACCTTTGACCTGTTGACAGGTGCTAGATTAAATGTTACATGACCTCCTCGCCCTCCTGACTTCAGGGTATCAGAGAAAGTAAACTTCCCTAGGATTTGGAGGTGGGTGGCACTGGAATTCTTGAGCACCTCCACTGGTAGTCCTAGGACCCCCCAGCAGCACTGGGGAAGCTCTCCTGGCACCCGAGGACGCTTTAGCCTCAGGGCCGGCCCCTCTACTACCTGCTACCCGTTCCTTTGCCTTGAGGCCCTGAACCTGATGAAGGAAGGAAACAATGTTTTACCTTGCATTAGTATGTTTCATTGCCAACTAATTATCTGATCTTTTCCAGAATAAATTTTTTGGGGGTGGGGCTGGTGGAGGAGGGATGGGCATGACTACAACTACTAACTACTGTGGTGACTTAGAGATTTAAATTCATACAAATGAAATGTAAAATTCCTCGCTTGCACGTTGAGCACTTGGAGTGCTTGATAGTCACTGTACTGGACGACGCAGATGTAGGACATTCCCATCATTCCCGAAAGTTCCACTGGGCAAGGCTGGGCAAGAGGCTGGCCTGCCCCACCTCCTGACCTTGGCTCCCTGGATAACCTCACAGGCCACTTTTTGAAACCAGGCATGTCCAGGGCAGAGGGTGGGGGGCTGGGGGATAAAACTGAGCCAGTCTGGTCACCTCAGGCGGGAGGGTTTGTGTGAAGGTGCCACCTCCTCACTCGCTGTCACACCACCCCAGCCCCTCCCCCGCCCCGCCGGCCCCTGTGCGGACGCCCCCTGCTGACTGGGAGCAGCTGCGTGGGAGGTTGGGTGCGTGCAAAGGAGGCTGGCGGGTGAGCGTGGTGAGCCGGTTCACGGGGGAGTTTGGGCCTGGAGGGGCTCCCCGAGCTGAGTCCAGCGCAGACGGAGCCCTGCGGAGGGCGGCCTATGCCCCTGTTCCCTCCTGACTCACCTCACCTGACTCTGTGCCCCTCCAGCTGTGTTAACCTGGTGGTTACTTTGGCGTAAATGACTGATTTCAGACTCCCCGTGTTCCGGATGAACACACTCAGAGAGCTGAGATGAGCTGCCCGAGGTCTCAGCCCAGAAGCAGAGCAGGGACTGTAACCCAGGCCTGTAGACCTTGAACCCGCGTTGCTGGACATCCCCACAGCTGCCTGGCTCCAGTCCACCAAGGTCACGTGGAGAAAGAAGGCTTGGCACTGCCCAGGTTCGCAAGTCATTACCACCTTAGAGAACCCTGCCAAGGACTGATGTCATACAATCAGGGGTAATGATTCATGTTTCCAAATTCTCCTTCGGGCTGAAAGAAATTGTTAAGTGAGACTCCGCCCCCCTCCGCCCCACCTCCTCCATTCAAGAAGCCAGTCTTCTCACTTGGGAAAGTCCCATCTGTGGCTGAGACTTCAAGGCACTGGTTCCCAGGCCTTCACCATTTAGAAGTGAAAAGACCAGGTCAGGAACTTATTTGCAAAAATGAAGATAAAAGTAGTCTAAAAAGAAGATGGAAATTCTAGGAAACAAGATTACATTCCCCTGTTTCTAGGGTAAAATGAGGCACGCAGATGCCTGCACACTCCGGTCAAACACAGGGCCTATCCGATTCCATCTGGGCGGCGCTGCCCTGGCATCGTCCTGGGCCTGTGCACACCCTGGAGGCCAAGGGTCACAGGCAGCCCAAGGGTTGTTCCCTTTCTCACCACGAGATGTCACTGCTGCTCTCAACTAGTGGGCACTGGGCTGGCCCAACTCCCAGCCAGACTTACAGAATCAGAAACCGGGGGCTGGGCCTGGGGATCTGTGTTTTTGACAAGCCCTCCAGGAAATTCTGACGCTTGCTCAGCTCAGAGAACCGCTGAGCAAGGTCGTCCTGCAGGCCCTGCGGCCCCACGGTCTTGATCAGAGTAACTCGCTGTCCCTGGCCTGAAATTCCCACCCTGCTACCTCACCTGGGCCCGACCTACGTTCGCCTTGGAGAAGGGCTTCTCATGGACGTACTGCCTGCCCTGGTCTGGCCTGACTGCTTGTCTCCAGGTAGCCCCTGGCTTCTTCCTGTCCAGTGAGGAGCAATTCTGCTTTCTGTCTCTTCAGCCACAGAGGTTGTGCGGCAGGTGGGGCAGACTCCAGGGGAAACGAGGCTTTGCGGAGACCTGAGCCTCTTCTCATCCGCCGACCCCCATAGTCACGGGGTCTGAGCCAAGGCCCTCAGTGTCTGCTCCACTGGCAACCTCTGCGTCGGGATAGGGGGAGGGAGGCGCGAGGGACAGAGTTCCTTCCCTGCCCTGTGGCCTGTGGCCGACACTAAAGTTCCCAACTGTATTAGTGTTCTATTGCCATGTAACAGCAGTATCATAAACTTAGCAGCTTCAAACAACACATGTTTATGATTTCAGTGTCTGCAGGTGAGGAGTCGGACACAGCTTAGCTGGGTCCTTCTCCCGATGGCGGCTGTGATGTGTTGTTATCTGGAAGCGCGGCTTAGGGAAGGCTGCTTGCGGGCCCGCTGAAGGTTAACGGCCTGAGGGCCCTGGCTTCCTGCTGGCTGGAGGCACCCGTCAGCCCCTAGGGGCTGCCCGTTATTGAGAGGGCGCCCACGGGGCCTTGTCACGGGCACCTTCCCAGCATGGCTGAGGAGCTCATCAAACCGGCACTGGCTCAGCACTGATGCAACATTGCCGTCCAGCCTGCAGGCCTTACCCCTGTTCGCTGGTTGTCCTGCCAGGAAATACAAGAAGTTCTAGGTTCGGCTGGTATGTGCTCAAACCTGGACTCGGCCACCCCTCCAAGAATCCCTCATTAATTCCAGGGGTAAATGGCATTTCAAGACCACAGTCTAGTCCTTAGCATCCATTTCTTAAAATTTCATTTAATTTTTTTTGCACATATTTAAAAAAATATGTATGAATAATTTTGTTAACAAGTGTATTGTAGTACCTCCTATGTCTCAGGCGGTTTCTGGGAAAAGGTGGACTATGAACGAGCGTAACTGATACCACCAAATTTCAGGGCCCTAAGGAAGTGAGCGAAGCCACACTAGGGCATCTGCTCAGCAAATCCTGGGGGACGGAGTGGCTCTGCAAGCGATAGGTAGATTAGCCTGGTCTCCCAGCTAGAGCCCAAAGCCTGAATGTCTCAGTGTCTATTTGGCCGATGAGGAAGAGACGTTTGAGAAAAGGATGACGCCAGGCACTGAGGACAGGTGATCCTTGTTGCCATGTCTACCAGCCCAGGTGACCCAGGGGACCAAGGGTAGGCAAGAGGAACACAGCTGAGCTGTCTGAGCAGCCTCTCTAGCTACCCCCTCGGGTGTGGCACCTGACTTCTACATAAACAGGCAGGAGTCTCAGGGGCCAACAGAGAATTCTGGGCACTGCAATTGCTCCTCCTCGGCCCCCAGCCCATCAGATAAGGGAACCGGGGCCGCTGAATTTGCCCCAGTGAACGAGGATTGAGAGTGCGGCCTGGAGGTAGGAGGTTAGACACCAGTAAGGGCTTTGGGGAATCTCCCCGGGCAGTTTTGTGGACCGCAGGGCTCCAGACCAGGGCACATGGGCTGGGGTACACGCCTAGGGTTGACTCCACTTCTCAAAAGCCATGGGAACGCGGCCCCAAGCACAGGTCCAGGCTCCGCAAGAACTGGGCTCCTTCCTGCTCCATCCGCCTCCAACCGTGCAGCCGTCGCAGAACCATGGGCAGCAGCTCTGGCCCTGGTGTGCTGTGAAGGGCCTGGCTCTGAAGTCTGCTTGTCTGAGCTCTGAAACTTCCAGCAATTACTCCCCCAGCCTCCGTCTTCTCGTTGGCAAAACCGGGAGACCAAGAACGCGGGCATGGGACCGCTGTGAGGATGAGACGGGTTGATGTGTCGGTGGCCTTGCAGAGGGCTCAGCATGCGGTAGGGCCTCGCAAAGGACAAGACTCCTCCTCCTGTCATAGAGAAGCACCTGTGTGACTGCATGGGTCTCTGCACGAGGCTTGTAAACTCAAACACCTCTAGAACCAGACCTCACGTGTGTGAAGCAGCAGCTTTGGGACCATAGGGAGGGGACTAAGTGGAGGGAACATGCCGATAGCATCTGAGATGTGGCCGCCAGCTTTACCCCTTGTCGCCACGTTTACACTGGGGTTTGCACAAGCAAACACGGGCCAGGGTGGTGGTCTCCCCAAGGTTAGGGAGGACCCTGAGGGAGAGTCGGAGCCTCCTTTGCCCCGTGCTTCACAGAGCACCTAGGCCAGGCCTGCAAAACAGCACTTCTCCAGCCAGGAAGCAAAGCCTCTCTCCACATACACTGCCCAGGGCCTCAGGGTTTGGTCTGGGAGCTCAGGTGGAGGCCAGGATTCCTGGCAGGAAAGGATGGGGCCCTGCTGGGCTATTCTCCATCGCCAGAAGCCTACCCCTTGGGTCAGGTCTGGGTCTGCCTCGGTGACACTTTGCCCTGAGAACCCCACCAGAGTCTCGTGGGGGGATGGAAGAATGAGGGAGCCTCTTCTCTGCCTCCTACCCTGGAGGTGAGGCCTGTGCTGTTGGGGTGTCTCTCCTTAGAGAGGGCTAAGGAGGCTGGGGCTGTGAGCTCTGCCTCTAGACAAGGCAGTGCGGTGACATGGAGAGACTGGGGACACCCAAATCTGAGACTGGCTGCTATTTATGGAGGGGCTGTACTGAGCAGAACGCTGGGCAAGGTGCTTTGTGTACCTGTCTTCTTTAATCCTCACAACTCTACCAGGAAGGGATTATTAGCTCCAAATTATAGCTGAGGCTCAGAGAAGTTGGGACACAAAGGTGGGATCACACAGCAAACAAGTGCTGAGTCTGGATTTGAAGATAGAGAGATAGGTGTCTGAAGAGCCCCCATTCTTCATCCAGAAGGGCCTGTGTCTCCAGGCGGGGCCCCTGTGAGGATGAGACGGCG
Organism: Pteronotus mesoamericanus; assembly: GCF_021234165.1. Taxonomy (NCBI): domain Eukaryota; kingdom Metazoa; phylum Chordata; class Mammalia; order Chiroptera; family Mormoopidae; genus Pteronotus; species Pteronotus mesoamericanus. Next base: position 562,809 of record NW_026555326.1, read on the forward strand.
TCTAGGCAGCTCATCCCAGACACCAGGGTGCGCTAGGCGCCGAGGCTCCCTGAGCTCAGCGGGTGAACTCTAATATTGCTTCGCTGCCCTGGCACACCTCCCCACCTCACTGGGCTTGGTGAGGGAGGGTTGGTATTTGTTACTGCAAGGAGACAAAGGATGTGGAAGTGTTTTGTAAATTGCCAGGTGCTAAGCAAAACAAGAGATGATTGCAGCTTATTTTCCCTCGTGGACATAATGACTCTACTCACGAATTGTGGGATTGGGGTCTCTCTTTAGTACTTTGGCAACATCAATCCCCGGGCAGAACCTAAAAGAGCTGGGGGTGAGCAAATTCTATGGAAATGGGGCATCGAGGTACTGTCTAGCACAGAGCAGATGGTCAATAAACCTCGTGAATGAGTGAATTAGAAATGTATTATGTCTCTTTCCTTGGTTCTCTTTAGTTTAATGTATCTATATTTTAAACAGAATAAGGCTAAATGGAGAACAAGTGGAAGAAGAAAGAGCGAGGGAGCAGGGGCTGAAGCAAGCCAGCTGGGAGGAGGGTGAGCGTGCTCACCTCTCCTGCAGTCAGACACAGCGCTTCCTTCCCCTGGAGAGGGAAGCGTGCGGCTGGGGTGGAAAGAGGGCTGCCTGCAGAGAAGTATGAAGACACACGGGTCTGGCCTGTACCCGCGAATGTCACATCAGCTGAATTCAACCTCCTTCAGGATTTGGGCGACGCAGAACTTCTGCAGGACTCCAGAAACCCAGTGTGTGGCTGACTGAGGGGTCAGAAGTTGTCTGAATGGTCCCCACCGTCTGGAAGGAAGCCAGGGGGAAGGAGACAGGAGGAGCACCCCTATCTGTCAGCCTGACATCTGGGGTCGGGGCTTTCCTCCAATCTCCCCACAGTTTTTAATCCAGTTTCGCACCAATAGCTTCATAATTCCACATCTTCAATTTATTAATCAAACACCATCTGTGAGGCAATGTCATGGGCCCCAACTGGTTTCTCTCCACCTGAATGGTTGCTGCATATTTAACTACGCTCCAGCAGCTTCTATCGATGCCAAATGAGAGAAAAGCAACCACCACCTTCTCTCTCTAGTACAAGTTCACACTCAGCATGTATAATCACAAAGCCTCCGCAGGCCAACAAATCAAAACAAATTAGCAATCAACACAAAGAGCCAGCCCTCTCTGAATGAGGTATCGGGGCAGCAGGCCGGGGGGGGGGGGTGCCTCTCCTGGTCCGAGGCACCGCTGAAAAGCACAGGGAAGTGGCCAGTTGTGTCGGGAAGATGCAGAAACCCAGCCGTCTGTGGATATGTCCCCCAGAGTCACAGCGCAGGATTCGGAAGCTCACATCTTGCCCTGGCACATTGTTGCAATGGGATCTTCTTTTTGCTGGCTTAGAACGTTGCCCTGGAAGATCTCATTTATGTAACTGTGTGTGTGTGTTTGAGGGCGAGGTAGTGAGACCAATGCATGGCTGGAGAAAAGGGGCGACTTTCATTCAAACAGAATGGTCAGTGGTAGACCCAAGAGTGTACGGCCTTTAGCCTAAACTCTTCATACTGTCCCTGCTCTCCGCTCGCCTGCAAGACTTCCGTCTCCTGTTCATCCCACGCAGCCTCCTGGCGGGAGTTTGGCTGGGAAGCGGCATGGTGACGGAGGGAGAAGGACTTCACCTCTCCCCAGCCAGCTCCTGGCATTACGCCTGCCCAGAAAAGTGCTCCAGACGTGCCTGTTGTTGAAGGAGTGTGTGACTTGGTCACTGGCTCCTTTTTCCTGTCACTTTGAGCAACTTCCCCAAAGCGAGGGCAGCGCCTTCTAGCCCCACTGCTGCCTTCCCACCAGCACGGAAATGCCTTGGAATTTCTGCCGTTGGGCAAGCGCCAGGAAGGCAGTGGGATGCTCAGAGGTGAAGGCTCGCTGTCACCTGCCCCAGGTTGCTCCGGCCTTACCTGGCCCTGGGGTGGAAGCCACTTGGGAACTGTGGCTCCGAGGAGGTCAGCGTCAGTTCCTCAAAATGTAAGAGTCTGCCATTCCCAACGGCCCTCCCAGGCTTAGGAACTGTTGTGCTGTGAACTGGTCAAGAGAAGTGTATGAGCCGGCTCCTGGCACAAGACCCCTGCTTGGGAAGGCGGGTGAGGCAGGCAGGCAGGCAGCCAGCCCGATGGAACCAGCCACGGAGCGAGCACAAAGCGGCCTGCCACCCAGACCGCACAGAAAGCAGGTGGGCAAGCTGAGTCCGTTTCATTTCTTCCTGGCTACGCCTTCGGCTTTATCTTCAACACAATCAGGACGCGATGTGCCCACAAGTCACTCCATCACCTGAGATCTATCACAGTGCAGCCCGGTGGCCAGTACAGTGCCTGGTATCACTTGCTGGTGTCATAGTGCCTGGTTAACAAAATAGTCTGAAGTGACATGGTGTCCAGAGCACACGGACAGACAGGAAGCCCAGGCGTGCGTGTGGGAACAGGCCGCCTGTCCATTCCAGGCGTTGCCTCGAATACCTGCGTCAACAACCCCGGCCCACGCCTGCTCTTCTCCCGGGATTACTTCCTCCGGCTTGCCCCTCCCCCAGAGTGTCAGAAAGGCTTTCTGCACTTGGGCTTGTCTTGAGGGAAGCAGGGAATTGCAATTAGCAAAGAGGAGGACAGGTAAGGACGTGTGAGGAAAAGGTGAAGACACATCTTTTCAGGCCATTGCTCTGGGCACCCAGAAGCACCCCTCTCTCTCCTGGTGGAGGGAGGAGGAGGGAGGGGGGCCTCCAGCCAGGAAGCATCTGCAAAGTAGCTGGGAACACCTGCCCACAGCAGGTCCCCCAAGGGCTTGGCAGAGGGTATAGTGAGCATGGTCTTGCTCCCCTCTTTGTGCCACCCAGAGCGCAGCTGAGGAAGGAAGAGGTCAAGAATGCCATCTGGACACAGGCCTCTTTCACCACCTGGGTCTTTCCAGGTGTCTGCGTCACGTCAAGCAGCTCCCCCTACAGGTAATATAGCTGGAGGTAAAAGAGGCTTAGGTGGGTCTCCAGGGCAACCGCAGAGGAGCAGCGGGCCCCGCCCAGTTCTCCAGACGAGCTGCCCTTCCAGCCTCCCAGGAGCCTGGCACACCGGCTCCGCAAACACCAGGCTGGATGCCTCTGCTGGTCAGTGTTATTTTCTCTCGGCACAGATTCTGAGAGACAGAAACAGAGGGAAAAGCATGAGGCTGCAGCCAGCCACAGAAGAGAAATAGGAGGGAGACACTTAGGATGTAGGTGTCGTTCTACCCGGTCCTCCTTCGGCTGCCGAACTTTCTGCTGTTCCCTGAAAAGATCCAGACGCTCTCCTCCCAGACTGGGCAGCAGAAGCAGGACTTCGCTGGACCTTTCAGCTCTGCAGGGGCTGACCTCAGAAAGCCAGGTAAGAGGGTCAGCTCCCCCGGAGACAGTGGCTTCTATGCCCTGACAGCAGCTGTACTTTGGGAAGTTAGAGCAGGGGCCTGGCCGGACTGGAGCTGGGAGGTGTGGCTTCTGGCCGTGGCAGGCTGGGCACAGCCTAAAGAGCAGCCTGGGTCCAGAGCCCAGATGGCCACGGGGAGGCCCCGCCAGCTCTCAGCTAACGGTTCACGGGAGTGTGTGGCCTCTGCGGTGGCCTCAGGCTGTGGCCTGTCCTTGCTTTACACTCCCTCAGGGAACCACAGCCTGTGTCCACTTTGGAACCAACGTGTCTGTCTGGGAGGACCAGGCCCCAGCATTTCCCCTTCTGCTGCTGTGGGGAGGATGCAGGCAAGGGAAGAGCGGTCAACCCAAATCAGAGATGTCTCATCAGTCTGAGAGGTGTGACTTGAGCACCTACCCACACAGCATGTGGTGCAGGGTCCTGGGGCCAGAACACATGGGTGATGTGTGGGCTCAGTCCCCCAGCCACAGAGCTTCCTGGGCGTCCCCAGTAACACGCCAGGAGAGCGGGCCTGGACAGAGCGGTGCCGGCTGGGCTCAGGGAGAGGATAGAGTTGGGAGGAAAGTCTGAGCTGCGACTGTGGGATCAGGGTAGGGTGTCTGGGGAATCGGCCCCCTTCAGCCATGCTCTGTAGGACCTGAGCACGTGCCCCTCCTGGTTACGCCTCTGCCTCACAATGAGGAAGAATGCCATTCGTTCGTTCATTCATTCATTCATTCATTCATTCATTCATTCAGGAACCGCTTATCAAGTGCCTACCACATGTCAGCAGATTCAACAAAGTCAGCCCTTGCTCTCTCAGAGCTCATAGCTGAGTGGAGAGAGAGGAAAACAATAAAAAAAGTGAGAAACATGTTTGCTTCAAATGCCACGGTGACAGGCCCTCATGCCAGGCACCAGCAGGCACACGGGTCTACCTGGGACGGTGGGGGGAGGCCGGGCAGGTAGCGCCGGGCTGCAGCACGTTGCCTGTGTCTGAGGTGGGTCTTAAAAGGTGAACACGTGTTGGTCAGGTGGGCTGAGGCCCACATGTCAGGCTGAGTCACACCTGGCTTGGTGAATGACTTCTGTTATTTTTCTGTGATGTCAAAGGAAAATAAGATCAATTTGCAATCTGTGAACTTGGCCTTGGACCTTGGCCAAAAGTGGGGCTGGGAGGAAGTTCTGTCAGACAGAGAGCACCCACTCTTTGCACCTGCTTCAAGGCCTCTATCCGGCCCCAGGGGCTAGCTTCAGCAGAGCACCCTGCCTGCTTCGCGGAGCAGCGGGCGCCCTGGGGCGGCCTGGCGCAGGTGCTCATGGTCCTGGGTCTGTGCAGCGCAGCCCCTCGCCCTGGCCTGCAGCTGCCCGGCTCAGCTGCTGGAGCCCCGCTCAAAGTGGAGCCTGGGTGGGGCGCCCTTTGTACCAAGAAAACAGCTTCCTGGTGGGGACAGCACTGTCCTTCCTCAGCGGGGGGCTGGTGGCCACAGTACTCACTGGGGTGCTCCTCCTGCAAGGCAGTCAGAGCCTTGCTTCCAGCTCTGAGGGTGCAGCCCGCATTGTTCCAACCGCTGAGACACCCTGGGCCCTGTCCCTGGTCCCCTTCCCACTGAGAACTGCCTGGGAGCAGGCTCTTCCTGCCCTTGGGCCATGGCACTGATTTTTCTGGTGTATCTAAGCGTCTAATGAGCCGCAGCTGGCGGTAGCTTCTCCCATGGAGCCACAGAAAAGACATCCTGAGGGATGTTCAAAAATAGGCTGAAGGGAACGCTGGGAGAAGGTGAGGGTGGAAGAGGTGATGGGGGGGAGAGGACAGAGGAGGGGGAAGAGCAGAGAATGAAGGAGAAAGGGCTGGTGACGCCAGAAGGCAGAGGCCAAGCAAGTGGGGCTTTCCTCCTGGTGCCGGGTACAATGAGGCCTCACCCCTGAGCCTTCCCTTCATGAAGAGCAGGGGGTGGGTGCTCAGCTACCCCAGAAGCCAGGGTTGGGACAGGACCAAGCACAGGGTTGAGGTCAAGCTTGTGGCAAGACAGGGGGTCCCTTAGTTTTTGCACCATAGTTTTTGCACTTTGAAAGCCTATGGACTCACTCTCAGCGAAATGTTTCTAAATGCGTAAAGTATATAGGATTACAAAAGAAACCAGCTGTATTGAAATGCAACTATTGACCTATTTTTTTTTAAAACAACATGAGGTATAGTAATATACATGCCTCTCCATCAACATGTAAAATAATAAAACCTAGTCGCAGGTCTAATCTAACACAGACCATGATTTCATAGTAGTGATGAGCTTACATGATATTTCAAGAAAGGCAGCATTAAAGTGTTATAAAAATATCTGTAATCTTGCTGGAGATAAAGTCACAGTTGTGGTCTGGGGACTACAATTATAACTAACGGAAATACTACATTTCAGTTAAAGTTAGAGGAAATAAAGATGGTTTTTTTTCCTGATCTGAGATCCTAAACCTCTGAATTATCCTTGTGGGACTCAGGACAAGTATCTCTGCACTGAGTGGGACAGTCACGGACCTTGTTAGTTTATTTAGCACTTTACACAAACATTACTTTATTAGCTCGTCACATAACTTGAAGTAGGTACCCTCTCACCTCATCTCACAGATGGGGAAACTGTCTTGGAGAAATGCAGGTGACGTGGACACAGGCAGCATATGGCAGGGAGGGGAAGGCTGTGGGAAATGAACTTAGGTTTTCCCTGCTAATGCCTGCACACGCAACAGCCACCACCACCCCCTGCTCCCAATACCTAGCGCCTCGGCGCCTTCCCTGACCTGGAGATCCACCAAGGGTAGAGGGGGCACGCCCCTCATCATTATTGTAGCCAGTTTCCAGCTGTGCCCCTGCAGACAGGCGGCTGCACCCCTGGGCACGCCCTCAGCAGTCTCTCAATTGCTTGTCTACTTGTTTCCATTGCTCCTGTGAACGTAGGCTCCTGGAGGGAGCCCAGTGCTGAGCGTGCACACCCCGCCTGTGTTTGCTCAGTCGCGAGGGGTCAGAACTCAGGGATGGGCCTCAGGCCCCGGACCCCAGACCCACCCTGCACACACCGCTGTATGTTCCTCAATGCCTGTACCCCTCTGTGAGAAATGCCACAGTGCCATAAGCGAGTGTGACAGGGACCGTGGGCAGGGCCACCGAGGAACAAGTCAAGCCTGCTGGACAGAGTAAACTGAGAAGGAGTCCTGTAAAGCGTGAGTTCTGAGCCAGAGTTTTTCCCACTTTTCAATTATGAATATGCCCAAACATGCAGAAAAGTTGGAAGACTAGTGCAATGAACACCCGCCCATACATTACCCCTAGATTAAACGATTGTTAACATTTTGCCACATTTGCCCAGTGTGTGTGTGCGTATGCATGTAACGTTTTCTGGACGATTTGAATGTAGGACATTGCAGACATTATGGCACTTCAGCCATGAACACTTGGGCATCGCTTCCTAGGATTGGGCTCCTTGTCAATATTCCCCTATAACCATAATACCATTTTTATACCTAAGAAAATCAACGCTCATTCCCGCACCTCCAGCTCATTTTCAAATTTTGCCCAATGGCCTAATTTTTTCTTAAACAAGGATTCAATCAATGTTCATGCCTCAGAGGCAGGTTGTAGATGCTGTTGACTGAATGGGAAGCAGGACTTCATCATGGGAAGGTTCCAGAGTCTCCATGGTGTGTGCCACCATGGCCGGCACGAGCAGCAGTGTGAGGAGCCCTGAAGCTTACACTGGTGAGTTTGGCTCTATCGCAGGGATTAACCCAGAACAAGGAAGGGCAGGATCCCAACTGTGCAGAGCACCCAGCAAAGACCACGCTGTCCTGAGGAAGCTTCTGGGTGTCTTTATCAGATCACACCTGCTATCACCTTCTTCCCCAGACACTCGGTCACAATGAAATGCACGTGGGTTCTCAGCCCTGGGTCAGGTCCTGGGGAGGCCCTGGGAAAAACCAGTCACATCTGTCCCTGGTCTGTCTGGTCAGCCCCACCTCCCTGCCCCACGCACTCTCCCTGCATCCCCCCTCCTTCCTTTGCCCTTAAGAACTTAATCGGACCTGCTGAAGAGCCTCCTGGGAGAACAGCTGGCCCGAGACAGAAATAGCCCAGCAGAAATCCTGACTCTGTGAGAGCCTCTGGCTCCGGCCAGGGTTGGAGGCAGAGAGAATGGAGGGCTGGAAAGAGAAAAATGAGAACATGCCCCTGCCCCTCTGAGACCCCACCGTCTGGGCCAGAGAAGCTAAGATGCCCGGAACCCAGGACTCATGCGGTCACCCCACCCAGGCCCTGCCGCCTGATGTGGGTTGAGCACCTGCCTCTAGAGGCCAGCTCAGGTCGGGGCACAAGCTTAACCCCCGGGAAGAGGGCCCCTGGCCCAGGCTATGCTCTGGCTCTCTTCTCGCCAAGCCCCACCTGTAGTGGGGAGTCTGGGAGATTAAGGAGATGTGTCCATCCTGAGGCCGCTTTCCTTCTAGATCAGGCCCCACTGACCCCTGCGTATTTGGAGTACCCTGCCGTGGGTGAGGTGGAATGAACACCTTTTGGTGTTCGGCATCAGCCTGATCCATGTACTTTTAAAATCACAAGCACCCCAGGAAAGGTGCTATGTTTGCTTACAAGGACTCCCTTTGCCTGAAGCGATTGAATCCTTAGCCCAAGCTCCTGGTGCTCAGGACGGAACCCAGCCCACCCCCACCGCCACCTCCTCCCCACGCTGCGGCCCAGCGTCAGCACTGAACGCACGGAGCAGCTAAGGACTGAGAAGAAAGGCCCTGACTGCCCCTGACTGCAAGAGCAGGGTTTGAGGGTCAGTTTTTCTCTCCCAACCTCCCAAGAGGGACTCAGAATGGAACCTGAGGCCACCCGCAGTGACAGGCTCAGGCTGAGTGGGGGACGACGTTTTTAGAGTCTCTGATTGTGATGATCGCTAAGGGGATTGGTTGTTCAAGTCTCCAGGGGTAAGTAGAAAGTTTGATTTGTGCTACTCTGGAAGGCTACTTCCACCCCGTCATGATTTTCCCATTTGTGTCTGATTCTCGAGCACTCACAGGTCATTTCTCTCTGCTACGCATTGTGGGTACAGGGTGGTCTAAAAATGTGCATGTCCTCGGGAGGGGACACAGGTCTCACGACCACGCTGCTGAGACCGAGCTCATTGACTCTCTTTGCTCTGCATCAGGAGAGCCTCGGCGGGAAGCCAATGGTTCATGGAAGGGGGAGCCCTCTGCAGGGGAAAAGGAATAGAGAGGGGAGGGGGGCCATCTCCCAGATCCACTTCAGATTTGAGTCCAGGAATGGCACTCACCCTCACTGTTGTCAGAGGCACAAACCCTGATGGGCAGCGGGGCGTGCCTGAAATGGCAGCCATTTACCCATTCACCCATTCATCCATCCACCCATTCACTCATTCATTCATTCATTCACCTAGTCAGTCAGTCAGTCAGTCAGTCACCAAACCTGCCTTGAGCAGGACTCTGTGGGAATAGGCTGATGAGCTAGGCCCCCGCTCTCACTCAGCCCTGATGCTCCCTGCACACCAGGTATGCGCCCTCCACCTGGGACACTGTCTCCATCGGTCCGAGTGTCTGATGCCCGCGCTCCCCCTTCACCCTGCTCTCATCCACAAGGCCTTCTGTGGTCCCTTTCGCCGCCTAGAGTCACTCCTCTGTTGCCCCATCAGTACCGACTCTGCACCTTGCCAGGCCCAGTTGCTTCTTTTCTCTTTTGTGATGGTTTTCACTCATCGCATCCCATGCCGCCAGAGAGCTGGGTCCCTGACGTGGTTTCCCACTTGCGTTCCTCCGCAGAGGTCCACACAGTGCTGGCCAGTGCTTCTGGGGGAATGAATGAATGGCGAATAAGTGAATAAGAAAGGGAGGGTGAGTTGTGCTTTTTGCAGGATGATGTCAACCCCGTACAATTCTAAGCTTTCTACAGCGATAGGCAGGGACATTTAGAAACTTAGTGTATTTCCCTGTTAGGCTGACCTAGGATGTAGGCATCTGTGCTGTGGATGTATATTTTCCCCCCCTTAAATCATAGGGGTAAGATTGTGCTCAGCCACACACAGTAGGTTTTCTTCTTTGTTTGGAGTTAGCAGGGATTCAGGAGGCAGTTTCTCTGCACTCAATTGTCTGGATGTTTTAGGGTTTGTTGTAACCATGAGTATATCTTACTTCTTTGTGGTGCTTAGAGCATCCCACGTTTATTCACAGCTGCTTCGCACAACAGCTCTATCTTGTCTTACAGAATTAGAAATGATTGCTCAGAGAGGTTAAGCAACTTACTCGAGGCCACCCAGCTGTGAGGACAAGGCAGATCTTCTGACTCGGGTCCTGGCTCTCCACCCTCCTCCTTCTTCTTCCCACCCTAACTGACGGAGGGGCCCAAAGGAGACACGCAAGCCCTGCCCTGTCTCAGCAGGACCTGAAGGGCCATGTCCCTCATCCCGTGGCTCCGGTGGAACGAGGCCCTGCCACGGCCGTCATCCCGGACCCCGGCTGAGATGGTGCTGGAGACGCTCATGATGGAGCTGGTGGGGCAGATGCGAGAGGCCGAGAGGCAGCAGCGGGAGCGCAGCAACACGGTCAGGAAGATCTGCACCGGAGTGGACTACAGCTGGCTGGCCAGCACGCCCCGGGCCACCTACGACCTCAGCCCCAGTGAGCGGCTGCAGCTAGAAGGTGTCTGCGCCAAGATCCACCCGTCCTACTGTGGGCCGGCCATCCTCAGGTAACCCCCGGCCCTGACGTGGGGCCCAGCTGCTGGGCTGCAGGTGCCAGGGAGCACGGTTGCGGTGGCAGGGCCTGAGATTACCAGGGGGCTTGGGTGACCCAGCCATGTGTTAGAAGGAGCAAGGCAGAAGGAGCAATCTGAAAAAGGCCGTGGGACATCAGGCAGGGGCGGCTCTCGGATCCAGGCTCATGAGTTTTGATAGGAGAGGACCCCAAGCCTTTGAACATCCTGTTCTCCCTGCCCAGACTGTTATTATCCTGGGTTTTAACAAGCTGGCTCCTCCCCTTTAGTCCATCTTCCATATTACCTTCTTAGGGAGGTTTTCCCAAATAACATGACCCTATTTCACACTAGCTTGCCAAAAGTGTGTGTGTGTGTGTGTGTGTGAGAGAGAGAGAGAGAGAGAGAGAGAGAGAAGAGTACAGAGCCCCAGGGCACTGAACATTAAGAGCTTGGCTACAATAATGTTCCTGAATATAAATGTAACTTGATAAAGCCGTGACCTACATAGTCCACTATCAAATGGATACATGTTGAGGTCAAAGAAGCATAGTCCAACAACCGAAAGTAATTTCCAAAGTAACTCAGGTTCTTTACTTGCATTTCTCAAATACTAGTAAATAAATACAGATCTACGATAAAGCATCTTAAAATCTCCCTTAGTCCCCAAAATCTTCTCTCACCCATCTGTAACTAACACATATGTATCTGTTGTATGCCTTTTGCTTTTGAAAAGTTCCTTAAAAACTCCTCCTTCTCCAGTCTGTCTGCACACTTTGGGATTTTGTCGTCTTTTTATCTCCCTCCTGCTTCTTCCTCTGGGCTGAGAATCTTACCCGTTCTTACTTTCCTTATTCTGCACCATGGAATTCTCCTTATCCCCCACCCCATGTATCGAGTTCCAGAAGCGCCCTGGGGACAGGGGCGGGGGTGCTGAGTCATGGGGGCGGGCAAACCAGACCTCGAAAATTACGGGAAGCGGGGGACATACATATGGTATTGATTGTCTTGTCACATTTCTGGCCCCTTGTCGCTGCTGGAAAGTTGGAGCAGTCCCGACTCTGAGCATGGCAGAAGAACCTTCGGGGTCTAGGGGCTTGGTAACTCCATTCATTCCCGAGCTCCAGCAAAGACACTTCAGGTGGAGGAAACGGTTGGGGAGCCCGCAGGGAGCCAGAGAACCAGGGGCTGGGGGGACACGCGTGATTCTTCCTGGTTGGAGCACAGACACGGGCAGCGGGCGACCTGGTGGCCTGACCAAGGAGGCCTGGGAGCTATGGAGGGCAAGTCTGCGGCAGAGACCTAATCAGAGAGACCACTCGGGCCAGTGGGCGGAGCCTGGAGGGAGAGGGTGAGCCAGAAACCCCCCTCCGTGGGAGGAAGGGGCAGTGGGCCCCCTTGCTGCACTGACGGGGATCACCCGCGGTAAGCGCCAGGAGCTTTTCATGTGTCGGCTCATGACACCTCACAAAAAGGTGGCTGTGACCCCAGTGTACAGATGGGGAAGCTGAGGCTCCTGGAGGCCAGAGTGGCAGAGCTGGGATTCGAGCTCAGGATGGGCTGGGGCAATAAGCACGCCGGGTGGCTCCTGACTCGCTTAAGGAGAAGTGGGGAAGTGGAGGGCTTGGGACTTGGCCTCAGGGGTGCACCTCGGAGCCCCGGGGCCACGTGCCACAACCAGGTGACCGCCCCACCCGCGCAGGTTCCGGCAGCTGGTGGCCGAGCGGGAGCCCGAGGTGCAGGAGGTGTCGCGGCTCTTCCGCTCGGTGCTGCAGGAGGTCCTGCAGAGGATGAAGCAGGAGGAGGAGGCCCGCAGGCTGACCCGGCAGTGGAGCCTGCGGCCCCGCGGCAGCCAGGCGCTGGCCGCCTTCAGGACCCGCGCGCGCATCTCTCCCTTCGCCAGCGACATCCGCACCGTCTCTGAGGACGTGGAGCGGGACGCGCGGCCGCCGCCCCGGGCCTGGAGCATGCCCGAGTTCCGAGCGCCCAAAGAGGACTGACCTGCCTGCCCCTGCTAAGGGTCAGAGCCACCTGCGGGAGGGCATGGAAGGCCTGTGACCCTCCGGGTCCTGAAACCTGCCCCCCTGCCCCGACCAGGGGCCCGGAGGCAGCCCCTCCCTGACCCTACCCCACCCCGCTCCCACCCTCTCCCTCTGGCCACGGGGACCAGGGCCAGCGCTTGGAGCTGCAGCAAGGCCACCTCCCTCTCTCCCTCCCCGCGCCAGTCGCCCCTCCCAGCCTTGCAGAGACCCAGGGGCCCCATCCCTCTCTGCTTCTGTCTTGGGGGAGAAGAGTTGCCCTGCCTTTTGCCTTTTTGCCAAGACCTGAGTCCTCACCCCAACTTCGGGGTTGTCCCATTCACCCCATCTCCCTGGGTAACGATGAAGGACCTGCTGGGTGGTGTCCATTCTCTGTTGGTGACTGGCTGGTCCCACCGCTGCAGGTGAGTCACAGCCTGGTGAGTCAGCAGAGCTGGAAGGGGCCACAGAGGTGAGGAGGCCCACTCTGCGGGCTAGTGAAGGAGGAGACTGAGGCTCAGTGAGCGCCCGGCTCCTTCCTCCTTAACCTGCACATGGATCCCCACAGGTGGTGAGGTCATCCCTGTTTGCACATTCTCTTGTCCCTGAGTCCTTGAGCCCTGGGCTATGATGGGACAGGCCCAAGGGCTACCTCTGCACCTGCCTGGGTCTGACCTTTATCTTACCTTGGCCTTGGCATGGGGGTTAAGCTGCTCCCCAAGAAAGGTACCTGGGGCGGAGGTAGATTGCTGTCACCCCACCCCATGGTGCCATCACCTGGGAGGTGGCCAGTCCCCAGCAGCTTCTTCCAGAAGCTAAGCCTCAACACCTCCCAACTTGGCTGCTTTGGAGAGCCCAGCTCTTTTGATTCCTGGGTCCCTTCTGATCCTGATCACACTGGCTCTTTGGCTTTCCCCAAGGAAAGGAATGCTCAAACGCCTAGCTGAGGTGGAGGCTCCTGAAATGTTGTAGAGGAGCCTCCCAGTGGGTTAGATCTTGATGATGGGCATGTGGATTCTCCAATGTGTGGACCACCCATAGTGAATGCAGAAGGCCAGGTGGCCTCCCCACACTCTGGGCTGAAATGGTGTGAGGGGGGATGGGTGGGGAAAGAGTCCCCAATTATTCATGCATGCTCAGAAAATGCAAGTGGATCTTTTTATTAATGTAAATAAAATGCCAGGAGAAGATAAGTCAGCAGGGGAAAATCCATATATCCCGTCACCAAGCTCAGTGGCAAAATTTTTTTAAATCTAATTTTGAATTATTTTCACTCAAATCAAGACAAAGAATCATAGGATGGTGAAAAATGTCTCGTTGAACACTGTCAAGATGGAATTGGTTAGCTCACTCATGTACTCGGTAAAAGTTGAGAGTCTTTTCAATAAAAATATACATCTTAAACATCTTACATGTTTTATGTTAAGACACTAAAAAGCTCATTGAACTGCCAAACTTTTAATGTAGGTCCAAGCTGTGTTCACGTGTGTGTGTGTGTGTGTGTGTGTGTGGGTTGTTTGATAAGAGTACTACACTTCAGTTTTCCTGTGTTGTGTGTCCTGTAATCAGAACAGTAAGAACTGGTACAATCTTTGAAACAAACAGAAGAGACCTTTGATAAGCAGACAACTCAGCTGGTAGGAGCAGGAGTTTTGGGAAACAGAAAAGGACCTACTAGCCATGAGCTTTCTAGGTGCCTGGGATGTGGGCCAACAGGAGGAAACAGCGTGTCAGGGTCCACCTGGTAGGGGTTCCCAGAAGGTCAGGTAAGAGGGTGTCTGATATTTTCCTCCTTCCTCTGCCCCACCCTGCATGTACCTACCTATTCTCCCCAAGGAAAAGGAAGATGTGAAGCTCTCAGTGTTGTGTTGTTTCTTACGTTGAAGTAACTGGCCATCCATAAAAGCCTTCCCGCCCACCTCAGTCAAGACAGACTGAACCCACCAGCCTCAGACACCCGTTTGTCCTGCTGCAGCGAATCCCAGCAGGGAATCAAACCAGTGAGATTCAGGTCATAAAAGGGAGTAATGATGTCTGCCTCAATTTCTACTTTAAAAAGTCAACATATAAAAGAATAAGGCCGTCTGAGGGGCTCCTTGTGAGTGCGTGCTATCTGCTACTGGCAGTTGAAGAGGTTGAGGTTGGGGATGCTCAAGGTTCCCAGGACAGTCCATCTGCACCCAACTCAACAGCAGTAGCCACCAGAGGGAGCCAGTGGGGTTGGACCCGTCAGTGGTTACAATTTATTTCACTTTGGTGGTGGTTATGAACATCTTCAAACACAGAAAGTAGAGGGAAAGTATAAGGAGCCCCCATATTTTCATCACCAGAGTTTAAGAGTTATTAATATTTTTCCATATTTGCTTTATTTACTTTTTTGTGAAGTATTTTCAAATAAAACCCAGACACCATGACACTGCACCCCTGAGTACTTTTAGTATGCCCTGCAAAGGAATAAGGACATTTTCCTGTCACCACAATGCCATCACTCCCAACAAATTGACAGTCATTCCTTAATATCATCTAATACCCAGCCCATATTCAAACTTCTCTAACTATTCCCAACAAATGATTTTTGCAGTTTATTTCTTTGAGGATCTAATCAAGCCCCACAGATTCACAAGAAAGTTGCAGTCTGTTTTATTTTTGGTCATATTGTATTAACTTAATTCCACAATGAAGTATAGTTTAAAGTTAGAGTGACTATGATATATTAGTATTAATATGTGGTAAGTTAATGACTGCATATGAATGATAATAATTCTGCAATTTAGCCCAAGGACACTTTTTACTCAGATCGTACTTATGTTCATTTGATTAAAGTTCTTTCAACAGCAACCAAGATTCTTTAATACCTTGAAATAACATTAAAAATCAGTAGTGACACTATATCTAGTTTGACTTTTCATTTGATTTAAAATTCTCTCCACTTTCCTGTGTTTTATTTTCTCAAACATGCTTCCAAATAGCCATCTAAAAACCTATCTTCTTGCCACTTAGAAACAAACCACTAAACTTTATCCAAAAAACTCAAGGGAAATCTCAAGAATTCTAAGAGTAGGTAATGAAAAACATCTGTCTTTTTTTTGAAGCCATCATTCAACACGCAGTGAAATTTCCATGTCTTAATATTCATGCAGCTCCTTAACAAAACACAATGGTATTTCAAAATTTATTCATCAACAAATAACTTTTAGTTATTTTAAATGAATACCTTGCATCATTTGTTAAAGTAGGAAATTAGCAGTTGCTTTTTTGTGACTATTATTACATATTGTATTAAATTAGCAATATTGATAAGGTGCTAATCTAAAAGTAAAAACATTGACTGAAAATCATGACTTTATCATAGTCAAGGGAAAAATAATGAAGTAATTTTTTCAAGTTTCTGTAAATGTCCAAGAGGTTTGCTATTACTGAGAAAGACATTCAGAAGCCAACAGAGGTCGCAGCGTTTTCAGGCATGTCAACATAAGAAACATTCAAACCTGTAGAGAATTTTTGGTGAGCTTATTTGAGCCAAACTGCTGATAATTGCCAGGAAGCAGTAGTTTAGCACCTTGCTTTACACGTTGGAATCGAAGGAGGATCCATAATAGGGTTATATGAAGTCCACCCGCACTAGATTAGGGAGGCGGGAGAAAGCAAAACAGGAAACCTCTGGGATTGGATAAAAAGTAAAATGACGGACACATCTTTCTTTTATGTCCGTGAGTAAGGGATGGTTAACAGTCAACATTAACATGATAACAAATAAGGAGAGGATTTGTGGTCTCTCTCTGTGCCCAAGGGGTTTGGGAAAAAGGGAAGTTACCTTGACTTTCCAAAGGAATGTTATCATAGAAGCGAAAAGACAATAGACAGGTTTAGTTAAGGTAAAGATTGACCTTTGCTATGGAAAAATACTGGCCTAGTATGTGAACTGCTTTTGGTTCATAAACTTTAATTTTAGACCATCCTCTGTGGTTACTTTCGATCTCTGAGTTTGTGAGTCTGCCTCGCAGGTCTCCCCTGAGCTCGTCAGGTTAATAGTGGCCCCTTTTTTCCCACAGGCACACTTGAGTGTATGGCATTCAAGTCAGGAACAAATGCAGCCTTCCCCAAGCCCCCCACTCAAACTTGGAAGCTCTGCAGCCCATTCTCCAGTCCCGGCTAGGATGTGGTGCTGGTAGAGTTCCAGGAACAAGCCATTTCTTCCATTTTGAGTCCTGAGGCCCACAGCTTAGAAGCTGCTCCCGGTAGCCCCTCGGGGCCTCTCAGGCTCTCACTGAGAGCGCAGGCTCCAGAACACAGGACAGGGGAGATACTGCTGAGGTTAGTGCTCCATAGTAGAAAAGAAACCAAGCCACGAGACAAAGAATCTGCTTCGAAAAGGAGCGGAGAAAGGCAACTTTTATCCAAATAACCCTGTCCAACAATATTGCTATGGACAGAAATAGCTTTGTCATCAAGAAAATTCCTTGTACATTATTATAATTTCTAGTTAAACTAAATTGTCTGTAAGTGTATTCTTCAAAATACATTATAGTTGATAAAATTGGCATGATTTCATTGACATTGTGGAACCTCAGATGTGATCTTTTGGAAATAATTCTTTGATTATAAATTTTCTCCAATTATAACTACACATTTTGTCTTTATCAAAGATGGTTATTTGTCAGCTTCATGTTTTCTCATATTAAATTCTTAGCTAAAAAGAAAAAAAAAAAGAAAGAAAATTCCTTTGCTTTCCACTACAGATGCAAGAAAAAAAGTGTCCTTGCCTCTTCTGTCTGACTATGGCAGACAAGACTTAATGGGAAATACAGAAAAAGAAAAGAAAAAGAAATTCCTTTATTAACATTTGAATGGCCCTTTACAGTTTACAAAGAGCTTTCATCTACAACTATCTCATTTGATTTGACCCTGAGGTGTGAGATGCATTACGTTTTGCCTCAGGTTATAAGTAAGAGTCCAGGCTGAACTTGGAAGCCAGGGTTCCTCCCACAAGCTGCACTGCTTCTCAGAGTTATAGACCTTTTTGTGCTCTCAGAATGGCCCCCCAAATCTTCACCACAGTGATGTAAAGGTTCGTGGTTTTCTGTTCACTCCTGACCCCTTCCAGCACTTCACTGCCTCCCATAGTTTGTGAAATCCTTCAGTGCAGGAACCAAGTCTTGGTCTCTGAGTCTCTACTTTCTGGGCACACAGTGGGCCCTTTACAAATGTGTTTAACAGACGTATGCATATGGACACCAACTTGGAGCTCACACCGAGCAGGGGCAGAGTGAAGCTGTGAATGAACAAGGAGACGATGTCTATCATTCATTAGATTGTTAGCTCTATGAGGCCAGAGTCCATGTCTGATTTCCGCTGGTATTTCCCGAGATATGCTTGGCCAGAGTAAGTGATCAATACACTTCTTCGAAATTCATTCATTCATACATTCACTACTCGTCAACTATTTACTGAGTGCTTCTATCTGTAGTAACCATAAAGGGGACGAGGACAGGGTATGGTTATCTGTTAAGTGTTCCAGCCAGTAAGACAAAGCTGAGCTTTTGGCTCTTCTCTGAATTACTCTGGAAGGCTTCCTGGAGGAGGTGGGATTTCCCAAGGGCACATCTGGTCAAAGTGATACTGGTGTATGGGATCACAAAATGAACCCCAATTGCTGTAGTTCCTTATTCTGCCAGTGCCTTTATTGGCTTACTGCGGGCCTCGAGACTCTTCTCCCTTAAAACAGGTTCTCTGCGGAGAGAGAGGTGATAGGACTCTGGAATTACTATACTTTTCCTGTGTTCAGACCTAGACCCACTCTGGTCAGGACATGCAGTCATAAATGCTTAAATTAATTTTTTCTGGGATTCAGAAGGTGGCCCAGAAACCACCGAATATTTCTGGGTCTGGGAATATTCCAGTGACCTGGAATTTTTCTCTTAGGGGAGCCGCAGAGTGCCACAGAATCCAGTCAACTCCATCAGGGTCCAGAGATAGGGGTGGGCGTGTGATTCCCCCTCTTTGGTGAAATCTTAATTTGGTCTGGAGGTCAGGGCTGGGCGGTGTGCAGGGGTCGTGGGGCAGGGGCTCAGGCTATTGACGACCCTGCTCTTCGGATCAGGCGTTTACCATAGAACCGAGAGCAGGGGGCCTAGGTGACAGCTGCGTGTGCCTCATTTTCAGCCAGTGATTTTGAGAATCTGTACTTTTGAAAGGAATGGTTCTTGGCCTGACAAAATGATTCCCCATGAAGATGCTTGAAGTGTAAGTACTGAAAGCAGGATTTACTTTACAAAGAACTAAAAGATACACAAACATTTGGACAACATATCTCTTGCCAAAAGACGTGGACACTTCTAGGCAGATTCCTAGAATTCTAGAACCAGAACAAACCTCCAGAGCTCAGTCTCCAAGCAAAACTGACTTGATCAAATCTTACTGACATCCACCGTAGACAGAGCTCTGTGTCAGGACTCATAAACACACTGCAGATTTATTGTAATTTTCAAAATTGGAGGGTTTACCCATTTGGGGTAAGAATCTAGAGCAATGCCATTGTATTAAATCGTGAGTTTTAGTTGCTGTGACAGAAACACAGATAGACCTGGTAGGTGCACCTAAGGGCACTAGCGACCCCCAGGGACAGCTCCATCAGTGTGTGACCTGCGCGGTCACACAGGGCCCCAAGGTCAGAGAGGCCGTGTACTTGATTTGGTGCTATGCTGTTACCGTCTTGAAATCCTTAACTTTTTAAAGAAGGGGCTCCGAAGTTAATTTTGCACTTATGTAGCCGATCAGAAGGCACCCATAATTGGGAAGTCCAGTTGTTATTGACCAAAGAAGTTTGTTCACGGGGCAGAATGTGCTCTCTCTTCCCCCTTCCCCTCTCCTCCTCCTTCTTCTTCCTCTTCTCCTGCCTCCCCGCCTCTTTCTTCGTTTCTCTCTCCCTCTCTTCCTGTCTCTGTCTCAGTCTCTGGGCTCTGCTTCACTGGGCGTGGCCGTTTACTGTCTCCTACTGAGGTCACACTCCCTCTGTGCAGTCAAGAAAGATGGCTGCTGATCTCCAGGCTGACAGGGCCCCAGTGTAGGACTCCCAACATCCACACGATGATCCCTGAGAAAGGCTTTGTGGCAGAGCCTGGTCAGCTGTTCCCCAAACCTGCTTCCTCCTTCTCTTGGGGTCTGATGGAAATTCCCTCACTCAGCAGTGGCCAGCTGAGTGAGTTTGGCCAGTGGAAGGTGTGAAAGGCTCCACTTCAGGCGTGGCGCATAAGGACTTCTCAAAAGCAGTGTAACCGAACCCCTCCACTGTGCGATGAGCAGGGGCAGGGCTGGGTTTTACGGGAGTTAAGCGTCTGCAATCTGGAGGGCCCACTAAGAAAAGGAAAACAAAACGAGGTACCGCATATGTGAATACTGATTTAGAACAGTAACAGAAATCACAAATAACAAATTTTATAACTTGACACAATAGCACAAAGATAACAAAATCCAGAAAAATAACATTCTAGTTTTATTAGCTGCTTGACATATCTCTGTATTACTTTTTTTTTCTTTGTGGGGAGGGAATTGTAATTTCTTTGTCACTTCATAGAATAATGATTTTGTAAATTTTTTTTGTACCCAAAGAACTGAAACATAATTCAGTTTGTCCTCTTTCACAGTTGATCAAAATTTGCTTTTTTATTTTTTTATAAAAGGTTTTATTTATTTATTTTTAGAGAGATGGGAGGGAAGGAGAAAGAGAGGGAGAGAAACATCGATACGTGAAAGAAACATCAACTGGTTGCCTCTTGCGCACCCTGAACTGGGGACCCGGCCCACAACCCAGGCCTGCGCCCTCACCGGGAATCAAACCAGCGACCTTTCGGTTCCTAGGTTGATGCTCAATCCACTGAGCCACACCAGCCAGGGCAAAACTTGTTTTTTTAAAAGAAAGGATGCAAAATAAACAATGTGTCTTCACACACAGGCACACTCGCTGTAGCACACATAGTAAGCCTGTGGCCTACATAAAAAGAAATTCAGACAAATTCTATTTTGTATGATTCCCATAAGAAACAAACAAACAAAAAATAAGTATGGTGCCTTTGTAACTGTATATGCCACATTATCAAGTATATCAAGTTTGTGGACAGACTCTTTATTTTGATAGATATTGATGAAAACAAATCCTCTGCTAACAATGTCACGTATTTAATTATTGGACATTTTCCACAATCTACACTCTGGCTCCATACACTTCAAACCTTCTCTTCTACTACTCAACTTCCAGTGCCAGGCACCCTAGGATACATTTAAGTTGTAGGAAGACCTCTGGCCCTGCATCTTGGTGTTACAAAAGCGTAAGACCATGTAAACACAGTGCTGAGGACCCCCTGGGCCTTGGCAGGGCCCTGAAGCTCCGGCTCCCTCAATTCCTGGGGTTGCAGCCTCTGCTGAAGAGGAGATGGAGGGAAAAAGTTTGCTGAGGACAAATCAGCAGTGGGGCTCAGGTCTCCAAATCCCAGTGCACAGTTTTCCTACTAGAATGTATTTTAAAAGCCTCTTTTTAGGTTTTCTTCATTAAAACTATCTCTTGCTAATCAGATGAGTACTAGATTTACTGGGGCATTTACTTTGTAAGATATATAAATGTCAAATCACTATATCGTACACCTGAAACATTGAATTGTGCGTGTCAACTGTAATTGAAAAATAAAAAAAAATTTCTTTAAGCCACCTCTTGCTTTTCTGAAAATTTTTATGATTCAGTAAATTGAACTTTTATCCTAGAAAGCATTTCAGTTCTCCAAACTGAGGCTTTAAAAATAGCCTGACCCATTATAAACCCTCTCACATGGGCAAGCACCCGCTTGGCGGGAGGAAGGAGCGCAGAGAAGTGGGGCGCCCGTCAGACCTGCGTCCTGTCAGCCACCCCTGCTGCTCTCACCTCCAGGGAGCATGTGCTCTTATCTTAATTAACCTACAAATTTAAAAAAGTTTTGAAATCATTTTAATGTCTACTGCCTACACTTTATTTTGCTCTTTGGAAGAGGTCATGGTTACCCCATAATTATGAATATTAGTTTTCCTGGAAAAAAAAAACCAGTCTCTTTGTAAACTAGAATGCCTTTATGTCTTTAGCAAATCAAAAGGAAAAACACCTGAGTCCTCTGCTAGTACATTTCAGAAAGTCACCATTTAAAATATAAGGGAATAACTTCCTTGATACATAAATATGAGGAGCCCAAGACAATATGCAGGAAATGATGTATAGTTATGTGTTAAATCTCTCTGTGATCAAAGATAAAGATGCTGAATTTAAGTATAATCCTAATATAATTTTGCTTTGAGTTAATATTACTGGGGGAAAAATACCCTTTAAGGAATTGCATTCAATTAACAACACTACATTATAGTAATATGGATAAAATCTTAAACTCAGCAGAATATGGTATTCTTGATTATTTTAAGATGTTTTGCCTGAATAATGACATAACAATACCTCAACTTCCAATTAAAAAAAATAAATGTGGCCCTCTCTTCCCTCATTCACAACTAGACTTTCTTAAAAAGAATTTTTTTTTTAATTCTCCCCTACAGACATCCTCTTTTTTTTTTTCATTGCTCTTAGACAGAGAGGAAGGGAGAGAGAGAAGCATCAGTTGGTTGCCTCCTGAATACACCCAAACTGATGATGGACCCCAGAACCTGGGCATGTGCCCTGACCAGGAATCAAACCCACAACCCTTCGGTTATGGGACAAAGCTCCAACCAACTGAGCCACACTGGCCAGGGCTAACTAGGCCTTCTTTTAAAGGCCTAGTTAGAGAAGTCTTTATCTTTTCCATGCCATCTGCAAGTCTTCTGCTTTGTGTAGAACTTTGGTATAGGTATTTTTAGATGCAGTTATTGGATATACTATTTATGAGCACAGACTCAATCTCCTCCTTACCTGCCAACTATTTGAATACAGGATAAGCATCCTAACATTGCCACAAATGGCTTGAACTTCAGGCTCTCAAGTGTTGGATGAGGACTTTCATAAATAAAATGTGATTTCCTAACTCTTTATTGTGTGGTTACAGAGGATGTGAAGACTCTCAGGAGCCCAGGTGCCCTGTGAAAGACATCCCTGCTATCCTTAGTGTGTTGATAGTTTTTATCATTAATGGGTGTTGGATTTTATCAAATGCTTTTTCTATGTCTACTAGAATCATAATGCGGTTTTTGTTATTTATTCAATTGATACGGTATATTATATTACCCTATTTTTGAGGTACTGAACTATCTTTGCATTCCCAGAATGTGGTGTATAATTCTTTTAAAACATTGCTGGGTTCAATTCCCTATTATTTTATTAACATACTTTGTGTATACACTCATGAAGAACCATTGGTCTGCAGTTTCCTTGCGAAGTATTTGACTCATTTTGATATCTGAGTAATACTAGTCTCAACGCATGAGAACTGATTTTTCCTCCTTTGTTTTCTGAAAACATTTTTGTAATTTTTCACAATTTATCCTTTTAAGTAGTCTAATTTGTTTGCAAAAGTTATTCATAATGTTCTCTTATAATACCTTTAATTTCTATAGGGTTAGTAATCATGTTCTTTCATTCCCAAATTTTCGTAATTTGTGTCTTTTCTTTTTTCTTTCTTGCTCAGAATAGTGAAAAGTTTATGAATTTTGTTTATTAAAACCAACTTTGTTGTTTCAAAAAACCAGTCTTTGGTTTTACTGACTTTCTATATCGTTTTTGTTTTCTATTTCATTCATTGATGTTTGGCTCTGATCTTTATCATTTCCTTTTTTCTGCTTGCTTTGGGTTATTTGTTCTTCTTGTCTTAGCTTCTTCAGGTGAAGCTAAGAGTGTTGATTTGACACCCTTTTCTAACATAGGAATTTAAAGCTATGAGTTTCCTCCTGAGCAATGCTTTGGGTGCATTCTATACATTTTGATAAATTTTTTCAAGTTCAAAGTACCTTCTCATTTCCCTTGTAATTTTATCTTTGACCCATGGTTTATTTTATAGTGTGTTCTTAAATTTCCAGATACTTGGAGATCACCTCAATTTTTTTCTATTGTTGATTTCTAATTTAATTCTACTGTGATCAGACATGTACTTTGAATGGTTTCAGTCCATTTACATTTATGGAGAGTGTTTATGTAGGCTTGAAAAGAATGTGCCTTCTTCTGCTGTGGGTGGTGTTACACAGATTTGTTTACTTGGTTGATAGTGTTTTTCAAGCTGTCTATATCCTTTACTGATTTTCTATCTACGTTTTCCAACATCATTGAAAGTAGGGTATAGAAATCTTCAATATTTTGCATTGTCTATTCTCCTCTCAGTTCTGTAAGCTTTTGTTTTGTGTATTTTACAGCTTTGTTATTAGGTGTTTTATTTCCTGGGTTGTCTTAACAAATGATCAAGAACTAGTTTCTGGCTTAAAGCAACAGAAATGTATTCTCTCACAGATCTGCAAGCTCGAATTCCAAAAACAGGGTGTTGGAGGAGCCACGTTCCCTCTGAGGGCTCCAGGGAGGAGCCCTCTCCTGGTTCTCCCAGCTCCTCGGGCCCCCAGGCACCCCTGGCTGGTGGCACTGCGTAGCTCCAGTCACGGGCTTGGTAGCCATCTCATCTTCTTTCCTGTTCATTTCGGAGTGCCCTCTCCTCTTCTTGTAACAATGCCAGTCATTTTTAGGTTGAGAACACCCCAATTTCCCATTCCAGTAAGGTCTTATAGTCACTAATTACATCTGCAAATACTCTATTTCCAACTAAGGTCACATTCTGAGGTTCTGGCTGAACATGCATTTGGGGGAGGATACTATTAAACTCACAACAGCATGAATACATTTATAATTGTTACATCTTCCTGATGTATTGGCCCTTTTATCATAATGAAATTCTTTTATTGTTTCTGGTAATATTTCTCAAAATCTAATTTTCCTGTTTTGTTAGCTTCATAAAATCAATTAAAAGGCATTCTATATCCTTTTATATTCTGGAAGATCATATTATATATAATATGGGATTGACATATTCCTGGAAAATCTTAAAAGGACTAAATGGAAAATATGCTTAATTTATTTTTGGATAACATTTGTAATGTTTTCTGTAAACAGTATAGAAAATACTATTTAAGTTTTTAAAAAATTTTTGAGTCATTTTTGGCAATTTAGAGTCAGTATAGTATAACATACTGTTTCTCAGTAGGAGTTACATTTAGATTTTGGATGGATCAATTCTTTACTGTTAAGTACCATCCCTCACACTACAGGACATTTAACATTTTGGGCCCCTATCCACTAAATGCCAGTAACTCTCCCCAGTCTTCATGAAAACCAGATCCATGCCCCCTAAGCCAGTTCCGAATGTCCCTGGGAGAGGAGTGGGGTCATTTCAGGACCAATGACACAGTATTTAAGAAGATGAACTCCAGAGCCAGACTTCTTGGGTTTGAATACAGATTATTGGAAAAAAGAAAAGCTCTGGCTGGTGTGGCTCAGTTAGTTGGGCACTGTACCACAAAGTAGAAAAAAAAATTACTTCTTGGGTTTGAATACAGATTATTGGAAAAAAAATTACTTCTTGGGTTTGAATACAGATTATTGGGAAAAAAATTACTTCTTGGGTTTGAATACAGATTATTATTGGAAAAAAATTACTTCTTGGGTTTGAATACAGATTATTGGGAAAAAAATTACTTGACTCCTCTGTATCTCAGTTTCCTTATCTGTAAAATCAGAATAGTAATGGTACCTATTTAATTATTGTGATGATTAGATTAAATGATAATGTTAAATTCTTAAAACATGTCTGGTACATAGTGATAAATATTAGCAAATATTATTCCATAAATTTGTCATTTCAACAAATTTTTATAAAACATATTTTTAAAAAAATTTTATTGATTATTCTATTACAGTTGTCCCAATTTTTTCCCCTTTGCCCCCCTCCACCCAGCCCCCCCACTCCCTCAGGCAGTCCCCCCACCATTGTTCATGTCCATGGGTCATGCGTATAAGTTCTTTGGCTGCTCCGTTTCCTATACTGCACTATACATCCCCGAGACATGATAATATTTTTGAAATACTAACTTTTTTCTCCTATTAGTTCATCTCTTCATTATTCCTCTTCCCATATTCCTTTTCAGTAGCTAGGTAGCTGTGAGTTCATTGCTTTAGGAAGAGATAACCCAGGGTAATAAATAGGAAAAAAGAAGTCTTCCTGAACTTGATTTCTAAAAACGTAAGCTATTAGATTACTAGAGAAGATTCTACATGCAGATAAAATATCTGGGGGAAATACAATTGGAAAGAATGAGAATGAGTTTCACCTCCTCACAATCCAACCCCAAGTTGCAACAAAAATAGAATTTTCCCCAGACTGAGGAGAAAGCGGATAATGCATGGAAGTGATAAAAATACAGACATTGATAGATCCTAAAAAGAAGAGCCCTGTACCTTGATTCATAAAGCACTGAGGAAGCAGTAAAATTCTACAGAAATACGTGGACTCTAAGGTAGGGGAAAAGAGGGCTGTACTCTGAGCCTTGGCATATTAACAGTGACTGGGAGAGGAGGTTATGCTGAACAGGCTTTACGTAGCCTTGCATTTACACCCCTGCCTGGCAGTGAGGAAGCAGAATCACACCCATTCCCATACATGTGAGGTGGGAGTAACAGAGAGAGAACCACTATACCTGAAGGGACAGGCAGGTCAGAATGAAGACATCTCAGTGGCAGGCTGTGTGGATCAATGACTGAGAACCAGACAAAATGATGTGACATATCAGAATGGACATACCTGTTCATACCTGTATGAACAGATAACACTGAAAACTAGGTATCATCCCCCATCATGCCTTGAAAACATACAGACCACCCTACCACCTCACCCTTCTATGTCTTCACCCCTGAAATTGAACTCAAAGTTGGAAAGTATGTTTTTATCTGTCTGTATAGTTTTCTGGGTATTTTTTTAAAAAGAAAAATGATGCTATTAGGTTAGCTCCATGTTAACTACATTGCTAAACTCTCCCTCCCTTATATCTCATCAAAATTCCCTGTAGAATTTGTTTTTCTTAACTTATAATGTGAAGAATCCTGTAATAACCAAATATTACATTAAATTATTCACAATTACCTTTCTTTTCTCCTTTTATCCTTTTTCTATCCTCTCTTTCTCTTAATTTTTCCCTTAGTAAAATATAAAAGAATTGGATTTTTAAAAAGTTGGAAGTGGCTTAGTTTATAACAGGCAGACAAGAACATCTCCAGGGAAAAGAAATAAACTCCAAGATAGGAAATCTTTTTATGGTGAAGTTACATTCTCTGTCAAAAATCAAAAACAAATGTGAGAACTAGAAACTCTTAAGAAAAACAAAAGGCTGTACAAGAAAGTCATGGTTCAAATATGAAGCAATACTAACACATGGCATGGTTTTAAGCAAGTGATGGGATATAAATGTACATGATGTAGTGACTTGAAACATTCACCTTTGAGAGTCCCAGCAACCATGACAGTAGATCAATGAGAGGGAAACATACGACCCTAGCACAGGACTTGACACTGCAATAATAATATTTATGTAATGATAATAATGTCAAGGCTGATTATTGATTTTGAACCTTTAAAGTATATCTATGAACAAAAAATGAATAAGGTAGTTTTGGTTGTAGATCAGACTATAAATGTTAACTATTGAAAACATTAAAAAAATACAGTGGGGAGAAAAGATGGAAGAAAGGACAGGGGTGCCCATACATAAAAGAGTAAAATAACGGACTAAAGTTGGTGAAACAAAAAGTAGAATTACAAGAATATCAGGTTTGTCTGGAAGGTATGCAGCCAAGTAATATGAAAAATAGAGACAGTTACTGAAAAATATACAAGATATAAGAAATGTTGTACATAAGACAATGACGCTTCAGTTCCCCGCAAAGGAGGCACCTTGGGATCTCGCACAGTCCTCCCGGTCACCATCAGCTGCCCCGTCGTATTTTCGTGAATCTCATTGACAGTCTGACATCTCTTCCCTTTCAAAAGCGATTTTAGTTTTGAGAAAAGCCAGAAGTCCCAGGGCACCAAATCTGGGCTGTAGGGGGGCTGAGTCACCTGAGTGATTTGATGTTTTGCCAAGAAACTGCATGAGATGTGATGCCTGAGTGGGCGCACTGTTGTGATGAAGCTGCCAGTCACCCGTTGGCCAGAGCTGTGGTCCTCTGAATCATCCGAATATTTTCCGCGGAGAAATGTTCAAGCTTAACGCAAAATTTGATGCAGATGTGTTGTTCTACTCACTCAGTCATTTTGAACGGGACGGCCACACAGCACACACTCAATGGCGTCTACTGCCCCCATTGACTAGTACAGTGAAGTAGTCATTTTTCATGCATGTGCGTTCCAGTGCACTGTCCTTGGCTACCAGGTTACATTGATGTAGCAAAAACCATTCTCGCTATATTAACAATGGCTGGACTTTTTCTGAACAGACCTCGTATTTATTGATGCCAAATTAACTAATGGAAAAACTAATTATAATACAACTAGCAAACACTGAGAAGAAAAGGTAGGTGAGACAAAGGAGTAATTTAAAGTGAGCTAATCAATAGATACAGTTGAATGCAGAGAACATTGGTTATAACCTGATTGCCCAGTATCTGATCTTCCTTCCTAGGATTGGTGAATAAGCCAATAGTTACTTTCCCAATTTCCTGTGCAGCTGGGACATGGGTGTGTGATCTAGGCTCAGTCAGTCACTGCCCAGGGGCTGGTGACACAAAGAAACATCCATTTTGTAATGGTGGCGAAATACAGTGTCTCGTGGCTGCAGTGGCAGTGACGACAGGGGTGCCATTCAGAGACCACAGCACTGTGAGCTGTGGCATCCAGGTTTAGTAGTGACAGGGGCGGCAGAGTGCCCTTCCCAGACTGAGCTCCCAGGCCAGACTTTGCTTGTGCTTCTAGCTACAAAGTTTCACTTTGTTCCCATCCATATTCAGAGATTAGTTCTCTAGGCTTCTTGGCAATTCTATGGGTTACTCAGTATCTTTTCAATAAATTCCTTTCCCATTTAAATCAGTCAGAGTCATTTCCTTTGCTTACAACCAAGAACTCATACTAGTCCGCTGATAAACAAGAAATAGAAGTGCCAGCATATTACCTGAGAAAGAATCAGAAACCCAAATATCAGCAGTGGTGAGTTCTCCAGCTTGGAATAAACCTTCCTGAATTCCACTCCCCCTGCTTTGTCTGAAAAAGGCCTACTCATCTTCTAATTCTCGATTTAGATATCATTTCCTACTCAAAACTTTTCCTGGTCCCCTTAAGGCATGCACACCAAGTCATAACACTCAGCTACATTGTAACGGACTACTTATCTGTCTTTATTGCCCAATATAATAAAAGTTCCTTAACTGATGGGATCGTGGCATGTTTACCAGTATGTCTGGCACATAGTGAGTATTCTCAGTAAACAAACATTTGTTGAATAAACAGAAGTTATGAAGGAGTTTTTAACATTTTTTTCTAAATAACATATACAAAAAAATCTTAACAGGGTGATAAAGATGCCTCAATTCTTGAATCCACCTGGCTTCCAGAAGATAATGAAGAAGAGAAAAACACAGTCATCTAAAGAATAAGATGTTGATCTATGTTGGGATTGGTGATGTTTTGGTTTTCTTCTTTTTTTTCTTTTGTTCATGTTTACCTTAGATTGATATGAGATATGACAAAATTATTCTCTCAAACACTAGCAACAAGTGAGAAACAAATGGAATAATTTATAAAATCTATCTGAAATTACTCAAAAGGTCTTAAAGCAAGGAAAATGCCTACCTTCGTTTCTGCCAGTCCCAGCATCTTTAGGACTTGTATGTGTGAACTTCTCATCCATTCGTGTAAGACCTACCTGCCATGTCTGTAAAACCAAAATATTGACAAGTAATTAGAGAATTTAAAAAGCAAAATTATGCTTTTTGGAACAAAGGAAATGATGCTGCATTTTAAATTCTGAATGGAAAGAGGGTCAGGTATTAGTTATTCACAAAATAGTTTTATATTTCCATTAAATGGTTACCATTCATATACCTGAGTATCTGTCATCAAAAGAACAAAATACGTATTTCTATAACCTTGGAAAAAATCTCACAGATATTTGATCAAAATAAGAACCCTGTTTTAGTTGACTTCGCTTTATAGCCTAAGAGAACAAGAATTTAATATTGATGTGGTTATATTCTTAGATTACATTATGTCAAACTGCTTTTCTCATTGATGAAGGGAAACTGTAATTGCTATACACTGAATTGTGTCCCTGCAAAATTCATTTACTATTGATGTTCTAACCCCCAAATGACCATATTTAGAGTGTCTTTAGGAGGTAATTAAAGTTAAATACGATCATCAGGGTGCAGCCTTAATCTGATAGGACTGGTGGCCTTAAAAGAAGAAAGAGATCTCTACTCCCCTCCGCCACCGCCCTCCCCCCCGCCCCCCCCCCCACACACAAGAGCACACAAGCAGAAAAGGCGGCGTGAGGATGCACCAAATAGGAGGTTATCGGCAAGCCAGGGAGAGAGCTGTCACCAGGAACCAAACGTTGCTGGAACCTTGATCTTGGACTTACTAGCCTCCAGAACTGTGAGAAAATACATTCCTGTTGTTTAAAAGCCACGCGGTCTGTGGCATTGCAGCATCACGGCAGCCCGAGTGGACCAATGGGCCCCACGAGGAGAGCTGACTGTGGCTCCCCTTCAGGGCTGGGCTGTTCTCCCTGGTACCTGCGGCACATCATTCCTATCTCCTTCTTGGGCTCCATGTTTCCCTCCCGCTCTAAAAGATAGGCCACCTTAGGGCTCGGTCCTGAATCTTTTGATTTAGCATCTCTCTCTCTGGTTCCTAAACGTTAGTACATATAAGAAACACAAAGATGCTTCTAAAAGGCAGATTCCTGTGCTCCACAGCCAGGGAGCCTCATTAGAAGACGTGGAGGGAGACCTCTAGCAATTCAAGAAGCCTTGGCACCACGCTCTGAGAAACACTGCTCTCTTAGAAATTTCACGAAGTCATCCAGTTTCAAGGGATGTATTACTCCTCCAGCCCTTTCATTTGTCCGGCTCTCCAATCCCTCATCTCTAATAAACGTTTTCCTTGGAACATCTATTACCACTCTGCACTTTAAAGTAAAACCCAGCTCTTTGAACACTTAGTCATTTCTGAAGGTAAAACCATTTTTCTCTTAGTACATGAATTCATACACCTAATTCATTTACTGAGCCTCTGATCAGGTACTGGAAACGTAGTGGTGAACCAAAAAAAAAATGACACCTCTACATTCACAGAACTTACATTTTGGTTTTGGGAGAAAAAAGGAAGCAAAAAATTTCTAAGGATAATTGTTATGAAGAAAATACACAGGTGATATAATTGATAATGCCCTGGTGGATAGGAATGTCTGCTTCTAAAAAGGTGGTACGTGACCAAGATTTGAAAGATGAGGCTCATCCAGCGATGTGAAACAAAAGGGCCTGTAGGAAAGAACTTTCAATCAGATGGAAGCTAAGTTCAAAGGCCCTGAGGCAGGAGCAAGTTTAGCATTTTTTGATATTCAGAAAGATGGCGGGTAAACGTCAAGGATAGTAGTGAAAGGGAAATGATATGAAGTGAGGTAAGAGGTAAGCAAGGACCAGACAATGTAAAGGGATAAAACCAGCTTTGTGTTAAGGAGTTGGGACTTCATCACAGGTACAGCGGGAAACACTTGGAGGGCAGGAGAATGTCAAGATCTGATCTGTGACAAAGCATAATCTAAAAAATCATCACCAAAGCTGATATCAAGGAGTTTATCCCCTGTTTTCATAAGGAGTTTTACAGTTTCAGGCTTTACATTCAAGCCTGTAATCCATTTTCAGTTGACTTTTGTGTGTAGTGTAAGCAGTGGTCCAGTTTTCCCAGTAGCATTTGTTGAAGTGATTCCCCAATGTGTTCTTAGGACTCTTGTCAACGATTGGTTGACCGTATTTATATGAGTTTATTTCTGAGCACTGTATTCTATTTTATTGACCTATATGTCTTTTTTTTTCAATGTCTGGAGCAATTTTTGGTTATCACAACTTTGAATCTTGTCACATTTTGGTTGCTACTTGGAATCTAGCAAGTAGAGGCCAGGGATGTAGCTGAATATTTTAAAATGCACAGAAAAGCTCATCACAGCAAAGAACCATCCAGCCCCACAGGACAAGTGATAAGACTGAGAAACTCTGTCTTAGTCCAAACCACCAAAATCCCTTTCTTGAAGTGCTGTAACAGCTAATTAACTGAGTTTCCTGCTTTTACTTTTAACCTTTATACAAAGCGCAGCTATATGATCTCTTAAAAACACAATTTTTAATTGAATTATAGTTGACATTAACTATGAAGTTAGCTCTAGGTCTTGTAGATGCCTTTTAACAGGGTCCCCTCTATTTCTAGTCTGTTGAGTTATTTATTCGTTTGTTTTTGGAACACTGATATGAAGACAGCTACATACTTTGTGTAACTTATGTACACATTCTATTTGTTTGCTTTTATAAATATACAAAATTTTTAAGATAGAAAGAAAAGCATAAAGAACAGTTCTTTTGGAGAGGCTACCAAGACTATGTCAAATGCTACCACCTCCTCCTTACTCTTCAGCAACTCTCTGCCATTTCAGCAATGTGGCTTCTTTGATGGGGATGAGGGCAGGGTGCTGAATTGCAGGAATAGGCAGTCTTGTTTGGGAAGCCTAAATCAGGCCAGGGGAAACCCAGCTGGTGGGGAGGTCCAGCTGCTGAGTCCTCTTGGGAAACAAGTCACACCACCGGTCTTCTGGATCACAGATAGTGGTCATTTCTACAGCTACTAAGGAACCAGTGACCTCTAGATGGGTTAGACTCTGGGGCTAACGAAACAATTTTTCCTCATCTTGATTAAGCTGATTTTTTCCTTTTTCTTTTCGTTTTTTAAGAAAACAGATGAATCTGTTTGGCTTACAGTGCTGAGTTCTTAAAATCATGGATGTTGGATTTCGCCAAGTTTTTTGTTTTTTTTTTTTTTGGTTTTTTGCAGCGGGTCATCTATTGATAAGAACATGTAATTTTTCTTGTGTAGTCTGTTATTATGGTGAGTTATACTAATTAATTCTCAAATGTTGAACCAGCCTTGAATTCCTGGGATAAATGACAGTCACAAAGTTGTTTTTTTTTTTTACACACGTCTGCATTCAGTTTGCTAATATTTTTTTGAGGTTTTGCATCTTTGTTCATGAGGGACATTGACTTGTTTTTCTCCTTTGTATTTTTTTAATCTGGTTTTGGTATTAGGTATTGTTGGCTTCATAAAATGAGTTGGGAAATTTTCCTTCCTCTTTTATTTTCCAGAAGAGCTTGTGTAGAATATTATTTTGTCCTTAAATGTTTGGTAAAATTCACTAGTGAAACTACATGGCACTGGAGAGTTTTCCTTCTTGTTATGTAACTATTCACCTTATCTGTTCCCTCCTGGGTGAATTTTGGTAGTTTTAATAGTGGTACATTTCATCTGAGATGTTAAATTTATAGAGTTGTTTTTAAAATCTCCATATTGTGCTTTTTAATGTCCGCGATCACCAGTGAAGAACCTCCTCTTAGAGTAAGTATGTTATAGAAATGACCTAGTACAGTTAAACACAAGACCAAACAGAGAAAAGACACAACTGCAGCTGTACAAAACTCAAACTTGTTATCACTAACTCCTTCCTGTCTTTCAATTCCATATCCAGGCAGATCCCAACTCTTTTTAAT
The DNA here is from genome assembly GCF_021234165.1 of Pteronotus mesoamericanus. Taxonomy (NCBI): domain Eukaryota; kingdom Metazoa; phylum Chordata; class Mammalia; order Chiroptera; family Mormoopidae; genus Pteronotus; species Pteronotus mesoamericanus. The sequence goes on from NW_026555326.1 coordinate 595,767, forward strand.
TTGTCCTTGACAATGTTTCTTGCAATTTCCCCCTATTCCCAAACTGCTTGGGACAGCCTTTAACACTTCCTGACCTGTCTACCTGAACTATTCCACCGATCGGTCTGATGAGTCTTGCCTGATGAGTCTCACTGTCCTTCCCCACGTCTGCAGGTTGCTGCCAGACTTACCCTCTTAGACTTCTGATGGTTCTACACTGCCTGCAAGATAAAGGCCCTCCAATCTGACTTAGTCTTGCCTTTTGAAATGCAGTTCATTTTATTTCTCTAAATCAGGGGTTTTTAACATGCAGGCTTCGAAGGGGAGGAGTGGGTCATGAGTCTCCTAAAAATTGAGTATAAAATACTGTATAAATGTGAAGTGTATTTCCAGAGTAAGGTCTATAGCCATTATCAGATATTCAAAGTGCTAGGAGAAGCCTTAAACCTAATCCTTTTTCTATAATGTATCAAGAACACATGATATGGTCTCCCAATAGCCTTCACCTCAGTACAGAGTAATCACTCCTTTGATTCACAAAATTTTAATGATCTCATCTAAATTTAACATTTTACAGATGAGGAAACAAATCTAGCACTTAGCTATTTTGTCCAAAGTCACTCCTATAGAATTTATTTTCTGTGCAATGGCGTTCGGGTTTATTTGCTATTTTCTTGGCCTTTTATAAATGAATGTCATATTTCTCCTTGAGGTCAGGAATTAAATTCCAGAGGTCTTTGTAAATGCAATTATCTTTATTGTCTTATACAAACTGCTCGAATGTCTTCCAAGAACAGTGACAGTGACGACAGTCATACTTACGCGGGGAAGAAGGCTGACTGAGCCCTGGGGTTAGATGTACACTCTGAGGATGTGAAATACTGCTGAACTCCAAGCTTAGATGCCTGATGAAATGGAACACTCACGGGTCTGTGTGCAGACCTCTGAAAAAGTTCTCAAAGGCCAGTTTTCCAGAAACAGGGACATTCTGGACAGCATTCAGAAGAAACTCTTCAGAAGCAACTAAGAGGCGGTTGCCCACATATTTGGGAAAGAGAAAGTGGTAACAGACCAGCTTTGGAGTAAGCTACACAGTAGATTCAAATTTCAACTCCATCGCAACCACGCTGTTAACCCCAAGCAAATTATTTGACTTTTCTGTGCCTCAGTGTTCTCACTGGTATCTGCCTAAAGAGTGATGCGATGATTGCATAAAATGACGCGTGTACAACGCTTAGGTTAGTGTCTTACTCTTAAGGTATTCTTTCCTTAACGGTTTCTATTATTTAATAAGAGGAGGGGTTCAGGAAGGGAGGAGGGCCGCTGCCCCAAGGTGGGTGGTCCTGGCGAGAGCTCGTCTTTAAAAGAGGGGAGATTCGGAAGCAGCCACAAAGGGTGTAATTCCCAAAGGGCGCCGGGGAAGGAGGCGGCGGCGGGAACCTCTGCACGGCGTGTGACTGCGGGCCGTGCGAGGCGGAGGACGAGGTAGAGCTGAGGGGAGCGTCAGACCAAAAGCACACCTTCCCGAGCACCGTAGGGCCTCAGATAATGTGGTTTTGTTCAACCTGGTTTGGGTGATGAGATGTGCTGGGAACTTGGCTTGTTCATACCAACTAGCGTATGATAAAATTAGTTCTCGTATGCTAGTTTTGCCTAAAGCCTCCGAAACTGCCCACGACATTTAGGATTTACTGTACACATGAGAAGCCAGTGATTGTTTATGATTCAGAAACGCTTATCTGAAAGGGCTCCTCGTCTGGGGAAACCCTGAGCGTGGGGCGCGGCCGGATTTGGGGATTCCTGGCGACCTTCCGGGAGTGACCGAGAAGCCCGGGAGGGACTTGGAGGAAGGGTAGAATGACAGACTGGGGCTGGGGCGCGGCCTCTTTCTAGCCAAACGTCCGATTGGGCCGTCACTTACTGGAAACTGCAGGGGAAACGACCTTTCTCGGCGGGGTCAACCCCCAACTGGCAAGCGCTGCGGCCCTCGGCTGCGAACGTCTGCAGCGAAGCGCGGAGGCTGACGCCGGGCCGCGCAGGGGCGCGCGCGGTGGGGCAGGCGGGGCTTTCGGGCACGCAATCACGTCAGAGGCCGGAAATGTCCCGCCCAGGACCTGGTGAGGGGCGGGGCTCAAACGGCTTTTCCGTTCGCGCAAACCTGGGTTTAACGCCTCGGGTTTGACACTTCCCACAACGATTCTCCGTAGAGCGTCTAAACCGCAAAGGGTGAAGCCAGATTCTGGAACAGGTCGAAAACAAATGGCAGCGTTTTCCTGGAATTTGTTTGGGGTTCCATTTCAAATTCTGTAATAGATTGTCGCCATATGGCAGTTTTCCCGGGATTTTTTTTTTTTTGGTAGATTAATTTGCGCGGATTCGATACCAATACAATGTTTAGACCTTCCAGCAATGTGGTTATTTCTCCCTGAATTCAAGTCTTCCCTTGTTAGTCATGTGAATTCTTTCATCTGCATTTTCAAATTGATTGTACAACATTTTCTACGGTATTACTGAAATTTTTGTTCTTATATTGTTTGTATTCATTTTTTACATTCTGTTGAAGTCGGTATTTTTTCTTTTTCTTTATCTGATTTATTGAATCAGCTTTTGATTTTATTGAAAACCTCTATCTTAGAAGTTTTTGTTTAATTTATGCCTTTATTAATATCTTTTTATTTCTTTGGATTTTTTGGTACTTTTTGTAGATTCTTGAGTTGAAAACTTTTAAAAAATGTTTAATATTAAGTATTGCAAATGTGTGAAGTTACAGAGAATGATATAATGAATACCTATGTACCGATTACCTAACTTTATCATGTCTTAATATTTTTCCATATTTGCTTCAGATTTTAATGTTACCTATTCAGTTAGAACCTCTTGTGAACGCTTCTGGCATCTGACTCTCCCTTTTTCATCCCCAAAGTTAACTCCTCCTCTGAATGTGGTTTCTATCATTTCCACTGAAGTTTTTACATATGCTTTTGTCACTCAAAATTATGTTTGTGAAAGTCATCTGTGTTAATTCGTGTGGTTCTATCTTTTTAATTGTAAATGCTCAATAGAATTCCGTTTGCATGTCTATAAAGCAATTTATCCATTCTCTTGTTGCTGGTCATTTAACAATTTCTGATATTTGTCATTCCAACATGAATCAATGGGCATTCTTGTACATATCATACTGGCACAGGCAAGAATTTTTAGGTACATGCCTACAAATGGAATTGCAAGAGGTAAGTGTTTTCACAATTCGACTTTATGTGCTATTGCAAAATTGTTCTCCAGTGCTTGTGCCAGTTTGCCCTTCCACCAGTGGTGTAGGAGAGTTTCTGTTGCTCCACATCCGTGCCGTCCCTTTTTGGTTTATTTGTTTGTTTTTGTTATGAACAATGCTGGCAGTAAATTCTCTTGCATGTGTCTTCTGGTACACATATGCAAAAGTATCTCAGAATATAAATGCAGGAATAGAATTGTCAGCTCTGTTTTGTTTTAGATATGTATTTAAAAAGCATATGCATGGGCTCCCCACATTAGAGATATTTTCCCATTTAATAGTAATTACATGTTTAGGTTTAATTCTAAATTGTTTTTTCTATGTGTATCATGCTTCCATTGTATTCTTCAGTTTGATAAAGCTTCTTTTTCCAGTTTTTCTCTCTAGTGACTTGAAAGTTATACATTCAATTTTTATTCTAGTGGTTATTTTTATTATAACTCACTTAAATTTATATTTTTTACATAAACATCTATAGAGTAAATCAGTATCCATATGATTGTTCTTATATGGTGGTCAAGAGTGGGGCCTTTGAAGCCAGACTGCCTGGATTCAAATCCTGGCTTTCCCATTTATTACCTATGTATCCTAGGACTTATTGCATAACGGCTTTGTGCCCCAGTTGCCTTATCTGTAAATGGAGATAACACAGTATGTAACTCATAAGATTGTTGTGAGGACATTAACATATAATAAGTGTGTAAATTTCTTAGGACTTTTACGTGCTTAGCACATAGCGCATAAATTTCTCAAATGACCAGTTTTTTCATCTATGAAATGGGCATAATACCTGCCTATCAGATTTGTCATATTCAGTGAATTATTTTACATATACATTCATTTTAATATACTGAGCACCTCCTATGCACTTGAATAAGACATGAGGAGCTTATGATCTAGTAAGGTCACAGACATGTAAACACAGTTGCAATGGGGTGTAACCTTAATACTCTTCCCTTGTCCTCTCTCGTCCCCTTCTTCTCTGTACTCCACACAGAGCAAGTTTTTAGAACAGGTCATGCATTGTCCTGCCAAAATCATGTCAACTTTCATTACACTTAGCATAAACCATAAACTCTTTGCCAAGACTTCAGCCCTAGAATCTGTGCCCTGCCTTCTTTTCTAACCTCATCGAGTGCCACCCTCCTCTCTTCTAATGGACTCTAACCACGCTGGCCTCTTCTCTGTCCCTAAAGCAATTCTTTTACTGTCATGCACTGCTTAACGACCAGGATACATTCTGAGAAATGAGTCACTAGGCTATTTCATCATTGTGTGAACATTCATAGAGTGAATTTACACAGACCGAGATGGTACAGCCTACTGCACACTTAGGTTGTAGAGTAGAGCCTGTTGTTCCCAGGCTACAAACCTGTACTGCATGTTACTGTACAAGACAGCATGAGATTACATCAAGCACAAGAAAAAATGATGCAATAAAGAGATGCTGTAAACACAAGATGCATGAGGCCACTGCGGGTGTAAGACGGCATACTGTTTCACAGCTAACTTTCTGTAAGTAGAAAAAGTATACTCTAAAATAAAGGTAAAAAGGATAATATAGTAAATATACAAACCGGTAACAGTCATTGTATTATCAAGTATTATGTACTATATGTAATTGTATGTTCTATACTTTCATACAACTAGCAGTGCAGTAGGTTTGTTCATACCTCCATCACCACAAACACATGTGTAAGGCGTTGTGCTCTGACTTTATGGTATCACTAGGTGACAGGAATTTCTTAGCTCCATTATAATCTTATGGGTCCACCATCATGTATGTGGTTTGTGGTTAGTGGAAATGTCATTGTGTGGCACCTAACTGCATCCTCAGGGCCCTCTGCCCAAAATGCTCATCCCACCTGCTCTTTCCATGGCTGACTCACCCTTCAGGTCTCAGCCTGATTCAGTTAGGTTCTTAGCTACAAACAACAGAATCTGCACTGCCTGGGAAAGGACCTGATTAATTTATGGAGCACACAGAAGCTCCAGGAAGAGCAGAGGCCAGATGTGGGTGCAGCTCTGCTGGTGCTCTAGTGAAAATCCACTGCTGCCGCCACCGCTCGCCACCCACAGTCTTCGGAAATAAGGCCTGGGTGCCAGAAGCTCTGCCTCTGGTCCCCCGCCCCCTCACCACCTTGGAGCCACAGGTGGGTGCATTTCCTCCTTTCATCTTGCACAAAAAATGGCGAGTCTTTCCAACTCCATCTTTCAGGTTGAAGTTATGCATGGCTGTGCCTGATTGGAGGGGCCTCGGTCACATGCAGAGGCAAGCTTCTCATAGGAAATTCCTCAGACGTTTCACGGGTGTTCGAAAGTGAACACTTGGTATCTTGTTTCCTCAGCATAAAGGCCCTCTCTGACAGCCCTAAGTATGTATGTCTTCTTGCCACCAAGGCCCTATTGTCCTTTCACTGTAGTCTGTTACTGTCTTCAAGGCATTTATCACAACTTACATACTTTTTTGTTCAAGTGCCTTGTAAGTCCTGGAGCCAGAGTCTAGTCTCCACATGGAGTTTCATCCGACAAGTGTAATTCAAACAGCCAAATATACTTTTTTAAATCCTCACCCAAGGACGCGTTTATTGATTTTAGAGTGAGAAGAAAGGAGAGAGAGGGGGAGAGAAACATTGATATGAGAAACATTGTTTGTGGTTGCCTCCTGTACATGCCCTGACTGGGGACAGAACCAGCGACCTAGGTATGTGCCCTGACTGGAGATTAAACCCAGAACCTTTAGGTGCACAGGACACCACTCCAATCAACTGGGCAACCCGGCCAGGGCCAAAAAAGCATTTTAAATGTGCTTTAGTCTTTAGTGGTCTCTTGGAAGAGGAAAAGCATCAAAGGGGCTCCAATCACAGTTCCCAACAGTTCCCATAGGTTCGTATTCCCTTTTCTCTTTCATTCTTTCCAATGCTTATGTTGATTGATACAACTTTTCTCTTCACAAACCTTGCTCCTTGGGCTCTCCTTTGAAATGTTTCCTGCCTGTTCTCTTCTTTTGCATCACAAACATTCAGAATTGATTTGAAAAATACATTATCAGGGGAGGCAGGGCATTTGAGAGGCGAAGTCTTTATCTGACAGGAGACCAGGAACATTTACACATTGACCATTTCAGTTCACCACTTGTAGGTGACCTCCAGATTATGTTTTATGAGGACAGGGAAAATATCTGTTCTATTGGCACCTAACACAAAAATCTGACAAATACATAGTTAACGCTTGTTTTCTGGAGTTGGAGGGCGCGGGGGGAAGGGACAGTCCACCAACTGAGGTCAGGACAAGGAAACACGCAGCAGAGAGCAGGGACTCGGCCTGGTGAAGGGCAGGGGCGGATGTGCAGCGAGTAGTGCTGGGCTGGGAAGGCCTCCTGGAGAAGGGGAGGCCAACACAGAACCTTAAAGGGCAAGAATTCACGAAAGGAGGCGGTGAGGGCAGAGAAGAGTGTTCCAGGTCGAAGTATGGCACAAGCACAGATGACAAACAGTTTGGGGTGCTCTTGCTAAATGAGAAGTAGCAGAACTGTCAGGAGGTGAGGCTGGAGGGCCAGAGGTGGGCATGCAAGGCCGGGTACACCATGCCACGGAGGTGGGACTTGGTCCTGGGGTGATGGAGCCAGTAAGTGGGGTGGGGAATCCTTCTCAGATTTTCATTTAGAGAGATTACTGTGTGGCAGTGTGAGGTTGGATTTGAAAGCGGTATAAGAAAAAAATAGAATAATTACAAAGCAAAATAATGGAGGCTGTAATAGAGATAAGTAGTTAGGTGTAATTTTAAAAATTTATCTGGAGGTCACGTTGGCAGAACTGGATGGGTGATTGGATTGGGGACAGTGAGGGAGGAATCTAGACTAGTGTCCAAACTTCTCAGTTGGATGATGATGTCATTAACTGGGGGAGAATACACAGGAGGAGTCCGGGGCTGGCAGTGGTGGGGAGAGGGGGGAGATTTCCAGTTCACTTCTGGTGAAGTTGACTTTACCTGTAGGACTTCTAGTTTGGGGGGTCAGCAGATACTTGGATATATGCCTGCAGCTTAAGCAAAGGCCAGGGTCAGAGATAGGGACCGAGGAGGGAGCAGCATGGCGGTGGGTAATGAGTTCAAGAGTCAGCTGTGTGGGCCCTGGCCAGACAGCTCAGTTGGTTGGAGCATTGTCCCAATATGCCATGGCTGGTCAGGGCATGTGCAGGAAGCAACCAGTGAAGGCATAGATGAGTGCAATGAGTCGATGTTTGTTTCTCTCTCGAATCAATTAAAAAAATATTTTTTAGAAAGAGTCAACTGTGCCCTGATGGCTGATGTGGCTCAGTGGATTGAATGCCAGCCTGCGAACACAAGTGTCGCCAGTTCGATTCCCAGTGAGGGCACACGCCTGTGTTGCAGGGCAGGTCCCCAGTAGGGGGCGCTCAGGAGGCAACCACACATTGATGTTTCTCTCCTTTTCTCCCTCCCTTCCTCTCTAAAAACAAATCAATAAAATCTTTAAAAAAAGTCAGCTGTGGGGTGCACTGGGAACAACTGCTATTCTCGGGGCGTCATTTGGCCATGTGTACTTTCCCTTCCTCTCTCACTTGTACTTCTCTTACCTCTGACCATCCCTTCTCCAAACGCTCTGCAGCCTCTTCTTCTCCCCTAAAATGTGGTGGTCTCAGGTGATTTCCCTACCTGAGTCCCCTACTGTGCATCTATCAAAGCTCTATCTCCAGTCCAGAATTCTTATGTGAGATTAAGACCCATGAGCCCAACCACCTTCTAAGAGAGAGGAGGAAATCAGCCCTGGGACTGACGGACTGAGGGACCACACAGAGGGCTGGTGGCTCTCTGTCCTGCGTACACCGCCCATTTACTGGTCTGGAACAACCTACCCCAAAAGGGGGGCTGAATTGCACTTGGCTGTGGCTATTTCTTGTTCCTCTGAAAACATCACATGTGGAGGTCAGGGACTAGAATTCAGATCTGTTAACATGCATTAATATGTGCCACTCCTCCCCGCCCCAGCTTTAACCCTGCATATAACTTTCTCAGGGTTAACTCTCATTTTATGCCTAGTGTATTGCTTTCTTTTCACCAGGAATCAATATCAACCCAAAATGGAAATAGAATTTAAATCTTATTGATATACAGGATCTAGCACAAATAACGCTCCTATTTTTAATTACAAAGTCTTTTATTACAAAGTCATAAGCAAGTAATTCTGTAACATAACAATATCACACTCAAGCATATTACATGACATTTTAGGTGAAACGTTCACATTAAAAATATAAATTATTACACCCATATTATTATCCTACTAACCACACTCAAGCAGGCGTTACTTACGATGGACCCTGTAGAATAAAAATAATTTTGTATTATAAAAGAGGAAAAATAGTTTACATGGATCTGTTTCTTTAAAACGAAAATCACAACTCTTATTTGGTAGTAAAGGAGCGCTTTTTATTCCAGAATACCTCCTTCAGTGTCACCGCCTCAATGAAGAAAGGACTCTGAGCCCGTCAGCAAACCACGCCATGACACAATTTTTATGTAGAGAAGTTGGTTGAAACATAAAACCAGTATTATGATAAATTCACTTTAAAATGTTTTCCACATCCACTACTTAAAACTAGTTACACCAGTATGATCTTCTACTCCCAAGGAGTACAGGGACGATCTTGGACTTGATTAGAAACATTGAAAACACACACACAAAACCACCTGTGTGGTCTAGGGCAAGGCTTCCTGAGTTTGTCTGGTGTGATGGGCTGACCACCAATTGTACGAGAGTTCGCCTGCAGCTGCAGTGTAGGCCTTCAGCATCCTTCCGTTGTGAGCTTTGGGATGATTTCTGCACTATGAAATCCCCTTGAACATTTCACAGAAAAAGTTAAGGAAGTTTCAATTATTCTACCTTGAAAATTGAATGTCCTGAAATTTTCACAGAAGACATTAAGAAAGTTTCAGGTATTCCAGAAGCCACTGGAATAAATCATGCCTCTTCTAACAGGTTAACTGTTCAGGAATTGTCATGTGCTTGGTCATCACCTGCGTGAGCTGCACTAAGTGGCCCTCAGCCCCTGGCACTTGTCATTGCAGAATCAAGGGAGCCAGGTCGAAGAGTGAGAAATGCTGTTGCATAATAATGAATTAGGGCTCAGGTAAACTGGGTACTTTTTGTTAACCTCTGGCTTATCAAGAGTCAGAAGGACTCATCTCAACTTGCATATACACCCTCAGTGTGAATACTGATAGATGCATAAGAACATAGTCATTTCTGTCCTTCACAGAGTACTCACGACTTCGACAAGAAAAGTCACAAGTTTATGTAAATGTCCATTTTCATACCAATTTATGAACTCAAAATTTCTTTTGAAAAGAATAGGAGATACTGATTTTAACCATCAGTTTTGGATAGGAGTACTTCTGACACCCATAGGAAATTGTAATGGTGACTCCCCAAGACTTTAAATTCCTCTTACGTGTTTATGACATTTTTTCCATCATATATTAAATTCTGCCCATCCTCAGATTACTATTAACAAAATATCTTTAAATGATTTGTGTGTGTATACATTAAGTGTAACCTTATTAAATTAATATTTTACTGTTTTTGATCTGTGAAAAGTTTTTTCACATGGTTGAAGCTAATAAAATCTGAACTTTAGTTGAATGTTTGTATCTCCTTATATATGTGCTGTGTGATACTTTCTTTTACTTCAGCAGGGAAGATGAAGATGCTCGCTTTAGTTGCCAGTTCTTACACAGCCTTGCAAAGCTGTGCTTGCTGATGACTGGTGAATTTCATGAAAATATTTAGAGGTCTAGTAAATCAGTATCTGACCAAAAAACATCTGTTCCAACTGGACATACTGTCTTTAATCAAGTCTAGAATCAGCAGACTGAAAACCCAGGCCTTTTTATTGGGATTCTGTATCTGCGTTCTCAACAGAGCGCCCACCCTGAAACCCCGTGCTAAGCACCAGTAAAAGAGATATGCCCCACAGACCTTGCTTTCAAGAGACTTTCCTATGATTCAAGAGATAGAAAAATATAAATAACAATAGGATATCCTAAGTGTTTTAAGTTTCAAATGGGAACAGAGTAAAATGTAAAAAGAAGACAGCACTTAGGGAGTTTTCAAGTGACTTCAAACACTAAGGGCAAAAACACGAATATTTATAAAAGTGCACCTCGTTTACATTCAGTCACTGTGCTAACTAAAAGTTTTCCTCCAAGAAGTCCTCCAAGAAGTCCTTTTGTTACCCCAGAAGCAGTGACTAGAGATCCTCTAGGTCAGTTAAATCCACAGCCACTTTCAAGAACACGGTGTCGTCTTTAATGTAGGTGCTCTTGGCATTCTCCAAAGTGGAGTGAGGCACGAAGCGGGGGCAGCCAGACGCAATGTTCATCTCCCCGTCGGGTCTTTTAAAGCTGCTGCTGTTGGGGTCTGCCTTGAAGGTCTCGACAATGTGGTTCTTTTTGCCACTCTGGTCCAACAGCATCAGGGTTACCCTCTGCCTGAATGGCCACTGCAACAGTGAGTCAAACTCCCCTCGCATCACCACAAAGTACAGCGACAGGTGCGTCCCCTTCCCAGAGCCGTCCCCGTTAAGGTACGCTCTAGCGCAGAGCCGGTAGCCACATCGGCTGGTGTAGAAGGGCTGGCTGAAGATGGATACCGTGTGTCCGTCCAGCGCCTCTTTCTTCCTCACTTTGTAGTCAGTCACCTTCCAGATGAGCTTTCCATTATAGCAGGCACCTTCCAGCAGTCTAAATCGCTCTTCATTTCGATTCAGCTGTGCTTTATGGCTGTTAATGTGGGCGTCATGTTTGTGCGTCTCCCCTTCCAAAACGACTGCAAAGAAAAAAAGAAAAAGAGTCTGTGGGCCGGAGCTGTGTTTAGAATTTGCTCACAGTGGACTTTTGTTAATCGGAAAAGAACCAATAATCCTGACATCCTAAAGATGAAGTGAATTATATGTCCACCAGCAGACAGCAGACCATCGGCATTATCAGCCCAGTGAATCTCATGTCTTGGCAAGAGCGGCACCAAGAAAACTCGAATGTGTCCTCTTGAACTGAAGCTCACCCATGTGTAAAGAAGACACACTCCACATTCAGCTAACGTGTGTTTGCATGGTGAGCCCCGCAGTTTTCAAACTGCGGCACTTTTCCCTTTTATGTTTTTCTGTATAGGTACACCTTATTCTATTCCACTTTGTTGGCCTTTGCAAGACATCGTGTTTTTACAGATTAAGGTGTGCGGCAACCCTGTCTCGAGCAAGCCTGTCGGTGTCATTTTCTTATCAGCATTTGCTCACTTCCTGTCCTGTGTCACATTTTGAGAATTCTTGCAGAATTTCAAACTTTTTCATTATATTTGTTATGGTGACCGTGACTGGTGACCTTTGATGTTGCTAGGGCAAGACCCTTCACCAGCACAAATATCAGATGATGGTTATCATTTCTTAGTGATAAAGTCTTCTTTAATTAAGGCCTGCACATTGGTTTTGGTTTCGTTTTTTCTTTTTAGATAATTCTATTGCACACTTCATAGACTATGGGGTAGTATAAATATAACTTTTATATGCATTGGGAAACTAAAAATATCTGTGACTCCCTTTATTGTGATATTTGCATTACTGCAGGGGTCTGGGACCAAATCTACAATATCTCTGAGGGGTGCCTCCACTTAAACCAATGTTCCCACCATATCTCTTTCTTAGGTTTAATATTATTTTCCACTCTTAATTAAAAGCCGTCATTTCTTTGTTTTTGGAATTTCCTGGCCCTTTTCTATCCTTTCCCTCTTCCAGCCCCAACTCACGGCTCTTCATAATTTTTGTCTGAGTAGCCAGAATATCATTGCTGTTCTGTTTCACAAATGCCAGATTCACCCTTTATCCTGGACAGCTGTGACTCTCCATTTGTCCGGGTGTTTGCTTGTTTCATGAACACATGCAGACAGACGAGTCACCAAAAAAGTATAAAATATTGGACGTACCTAATCTTTGATCATTACTTTCTAGCAGGGTAATTTTCTGTTGCACTGTATCAATCGCGTCCATCAAAGGCCTCAGATCAAGTTTATTTTGTTGCTGGCTTGCCATTTGTAATAAATGACGCACTTGAGCTTCTAGCCAAGTCGACTTGTCAATGTGACTTGCAAGAACCTTTCAGTACAAAATGATATTAATATCTTAGTAATTAATTGAGATTACATTTTTTCAAACTCAAACATTTCACATTTACTTAATCAATTAATGAAACAAAAACTACATAGTCCAGAGTAGAAAATGAAGATTGCAAGAGAGATTACCACGCATCCTCCTCCTGTCTATCCCAGGTCCCGTTCCAAATCTTTGAACTTCTCTTCATCTGATTTTTAACTCCTTCCTCAATTTCTCTCCACTTGGTTCTCTATCTTTAGGTATCTATCCTCCTGTTGTCTCACCTCTTGCCTTACCACCTTACCACTGCCTTCTCTTCTGAGAACTGCTCTCCTGATTCGCTTCTGCTCTGCTAGAAGGCAGAGAACGAGCTGGAAGTCAGCCCACTTGCTCCGGCCTGGGCACTACAGGTGGTACACAAGTGCCCTGAACTTCCGATGGCTCCCTTTAAATGGAGATTAAATAAAGCTACCACTACATTTCTCCTCCACCCTCACCCTCACTGCCTTAACTCTGATTGCTCTCTCACTGTGTTAGAAAAAGATCAGAATTAAGATAGTAACATGTAATGCATTTCCTTTTCTTTTGACGCATGCGGGCGAGCGCACGTACACTCTCACACAGTGTGCTGACACAGTATGCAAACTATACGACCCCCATCTTCTTGGATCCAAATTTTGCCCATATCAAGTCTTGAAATCTTTTTCACTATAAATTTTAGAGTCACAATAAAGACATAATTCATTAGGAATCTATTTATGGTTATTTCACACTCATGATTTATAAATAGCTTTTGCTATATTTGAGTGGTGTTTAAAGCATTTTCTTCCCAAGGGAATTAATAGTTTCACTTTGTTGACTATAAAATGCAGGATTATAAATGCTCTCAATGAATCTGAACTCAAGTGACTAATATTGGCCCAACATTAATGAAAAACCTAACTGCCATAAACTATATAAAAGTATTATATCAATGTTAAATTTACTGACATTGCTAAATGTACTGGGGATATGTAAAAGAAGATCTTTATTCTCATGAAATAGACCCTGACATATGTACAGGTAAAATGCCATAATAAAGGCAGCCTATTCTCAAATGATTCAAAAAGAACAGAAAGAGAGAGAATGAACAAACGAATGAATGAATATGAATGATGAAGCAAATGGGACAAATTATTGGCAATTGGTGAGTCTGGGTGGAGAATATACAGGTGTTTTTGCACTACCTTATTCTTGCAGCTTTTCTACACATTTGAAATTATTTCCATTTAAAAAGTTTTAAGAGAAACCCTGACTGCCAATTGCAGGCTAAATCTTGACTATGGATAGAAAAGTCATTTCTCACCTGGATATTTGAGAGGAAGCTTCCATTTTTGCCAAAGAGCTGTGCAAACTGCTTGAACTCCTTTTCAAATGTCTTTACAGTTTCTGCTAGCTGCTGGATTTTACTTTCCTTCTGTTCTAGGCTCTTATGTAAGTCAGAAATCTTAAAAACAGAGATGTAAATGAGATCACTTAAGTGCATGCATGCCAATGAAAACAAACGTAGTTCTAGAAGAATATTGTAGGTAACAAAGTGTTTCTAGGAAACTATATATATATATATATATATATATATAAATATATATAAATATATATAAATATATATATATTTCTAGAAAAATATTTACAGGTAGATTCCTATATAATTCTAGGAAAATACTTGCAGGTGCTTTGGAAAAAACCTGATCCACAGATTTCTCATCAGCCCTTTTTATACTTAACCTGCTGTGATGGTTCATTTGATGATACTGACACCACTTGACTGACCTTACTAAGCTGGTTCTCTTCATTCACTCAGTATGCACTCACTAAACAACAACAAAGTACTAATCACCATACCACATTGAATATTACGTGCATAGTATCAGTGTAATAGCTGAAATTTGTAGAATATCTATCGTACCCTTATATTCATTAACTCTTTTATCCTCAAAGAACCCTGTGAGTTGGGTATGAATATCAGTCCCATGTTACAGATCACAAAACAGAGTTTAAGTAATCTGCCCAGCATAGAGCTAGCCAGCGGTAGTCAAAACATGCTACTCTCTCAGAATTTGTAATCTATTTGAAAGAAATAACCAAAAACCTAAGAGAGAGCCTAGGCAACTCTTCTCTCAACCTCACATCCATTCATTCGCAATACTTGCCAACTTTAACTCCTAACACATAACAAAACAAACAAAACAAACAAAACAACTCTTACATTCTTTTCTCATTTCATCTCATTTTGTTTCGGCACTCGTTTTGGCCTTCATAACTTCTCACCTGGACTGTTACAACAGTGACCTGGCGGTCCTACACCCTCCCCCAAACACGCCCAGATGGGCAGCTCTCTGGGAGCCTGGACTGGCATGGATTTCTCAGGCTACTGTAACCCCAGCGACTGGCGCCTGGCACCAGTAGGTCCTTGATAAATATTTGTTGAACGAACGAACGAACAAACGAAAGAACACACGCTCCCCCTGTCTTCAGTCTTGTTTCCCCCAATGCATCCTTCATATGGTGTCCACAACACTATGAAGAGACAGATCTGGTCTTGTCGCTCCCCACTTACTTAATTTTGGTGGCCTTTTACCAGCCATCCAGAGCCCTCCTACATGGTCTGCCCCTGGCTGCCTTTCCAGCCTCATGCCCATTCACATCCCACGTGTGCCCTGCCCAGCACAACTACACAACTTCTACTTCCCATCAGGCCTTGCTCTCTCAGACACTTCCTCCTTCACCTAGAAAGTACTGCTTTCTAAGCCTCCACTCAAGAGCACATCCTCTCAGAACTATTTCCTTACTAGGACCACCTACCCAGGCCATCTCTCCAGTTCCATGACACCCTGACTATACTCTAGTGTATAACTTACCCTCATTTCCTGTGTTGCTTTTGTTTGGTTATTTAGGTCTTTTTTTCTTCACTAAATGGTTGAGGCTACATCCCACTTATTTATTTATCCCCTAAGCCTCACGCAGTGCCTAGCACACAGAGGGCATCCGATCCCCGTTTGATGAACGAATGTACAAATAGCTGCAACAATCATCTGATCTCTGGCCCAGAATCCTCTATTAAGACCCTGAGAGCTGACTTCCACCTACACACCAGACATACTTCCTTGAACAAAAGCAAATCCAGAAGGCTTCCAACGCTCATGTCTAACCTGCCCCCGAACATTGCCATGTTCCTTGCCTTCTCAGCCAACAGCATCCCAGGGCAAACTCCGAGCGCTTCCCAACGCCGTTCTTCCTTCCCTGCTGACGCAGCCTTGTCTCCACCGTCGCCATCGCCTCCTCCAGCATCCTGCCTCCACCTAATAACTCAATGCTTATGTTCCAGCCACTGTGCTAAGGGCTTAACTATGTCATCTCATTTATTCCTCACCACAGCCCATTTCACACATGAAGGAACTAGGGGAGAGTGAGATTAAGTAGCATCTCTGAACTCACATGCCTAGTGTGGAGCCAGCCTTGGAACCCAGGCATTCAGACCCCTCGCTTATCAGCTCCCCGCTCTGCTGCTGCGCCATCTGGTTCACTGCGACACCCTTCTGCCTAGTCCCTCTGTCCACATTCTTGTCTCTCTGTCTATCCATCTTCCATGCTACTGCCAACTGTCTTACTTTTCAAAACCAAACAACTGGCCGGCCAAGTATTTTTCCAATTTAAAGCCTTCATTAGCTCCCTATTACTGACAAATATTAGTTCAAACTTTTGGCCCTTAAATCCTTTCTGAAATAAGGCAGACTATTAATGAGTAAAAAAAAAAAAAAAAAAAAATTGGATGCACAATGTTCACAAAATGTCTTAGCTTACACGGAAGGCCACTGCCATCTGCATCCAACAGACAGACGGCGGCCATTCCCTGTCTCCCACTCGAGTGTCTCTCCACCCCAAAAGCACATTTACTTGAACCCTCGGCCTCTCTCACGCCTCTCTGCCTTGGCACCAACTTTCCCCTCTGGAATGTCCTCTTCCCACAACATTTTAACTGACAGGCCTTCTCTTCCTTCAAGATGCAGCTCAGATGTCCTTCCCCAACGCCCTGGAGTAAACTAATGCAGCCTCTGAACCCAGACATGGTCCCGTGTCTGGGACCCATGCCATGGGACATGCTATACCTCACAGCCACAGAATCTGTACATTTTTCTGTGTTCTCCAAGGCTAGAGACTGTGTCTTCCTCAACTCAGTGTTCCTAGCAATTAACATGGTAGTTGACTTAGGTAAGGTGTTGGTTAAATAAATGGATGGGTGAATGAGGCAATGATACAGAAAGAACTTGGGAATGGTTACTAGACAGCATGGCTTCTACCGAAGTTACAGTTTAATAAGTCTAATTTTCTCCAGGATCTGACCCCAGAACTCATACCCCTACTTTAATCTGGAATCAGACATTATAGAATAATCAGCAGCAGAAAATTCAGCTCCTTCTCTGCAGAAGGATAGTTTTCTTCCTCATGTGGGCTTGAAAAGTATGATCCTCTGAGATGCTCTAAAAAATATAATTAACTTTTATAATAATTACTCAGTAGAATCAGCACTTGCACATATTCTTTCACTTGAAAATTACAACTCAGTGAAATAAATATGTACGTAGGCATTTATCCAATTGCAAAGCTTCTCAAAGGCAGGAGTGAGGACTTAGTAAAAAATATATAAAATCCATAGGCCCAGAATAGATTGTCAACTGTTGTTCTATGAAAATATTGATTTAATTTTCAAACTTCAGATATCTACCAGGCACCTACTAGGTGCCAGGTCTTATTAGCCAAAGGTGTGTGGAGAGGCAGCAGACAGGCATGACGGCAGCACACGGGGAGCCCTGGACTGTAAACCAGGGGCATGGGTTTGAGATCGAATCCTGACACAAGTGACAAACACATCAGAATGTCTTCGACTTTAGTCTCTTCAGCTGTTGACTCAGGATCTCAAAGGCTCCTTTCGCTTCTAACAGTCTACAATCCCATCCCTCTGTCTGGCCACTTAGTAGAAAAACAGCTACCTCCCATTGACTGCTACTGAAAGAGAATATGAGAATACCAAAGGTTGCAGATCCCAGCAATTCTGCTGCCTCCCTTTGTATTTGAACCCTTGGAAACTTATTTACCTGCTTTTCTAATTGGAAGTTCTTTTCTAAAACGAGAAGCAAGTGGTCCCGTAAGGCTGAGTTCTCATGCTGCTGCAGGTTCCCCTGTTTACCCTTCGGGGTGAAGAGAACAATAAGTCAGGTGGTTGAACGTCTCCCAAAACGAGGATGGTAATGGGCTACTCTGCAAAAGCAGAACTTCAGCAACTTTGCTTACTTGTCTCAAGGTGGGTTGCAGAAAACATGGCCCCACCAGTTCGCTTTTCCGGCATGAGGATTCAACAGTACCCACTGGGCAATTTTAAACTCACAGAGAGAGAATCAAGCTCCTGTCAACATTCTCAACACTGATTTCTTTCCTTGCCCTGGAAATACAGGGTGGGGCAAAAGTAGGTTTACAGTTGTTTGTATAGAAACTAATACAATAATTAATAAATAAGAATACAAGCATAAACTCTGTTTCACATACTCACAACTGTAAACCTACTTTTCCCCCACCCTGTATATGACTGTAGGTTAAGTGTCGTTATCATCTTTCAACTATTCACATATAAAACCTACCTCCTGGGTGAGTTAGCTCCGGATTGGTTCTAGATTAGTTCTCCCTCTTACCAAACACACTTCTATTCTATCACTGTCCTACCATCATAGGCCAAAGATGAGCATCCTGATTGTAACTCCAGCCCATGCAAATCTGTTGCCCTCACAGTCATTGCAAAGTGCCTACATTACGAATAAAAAGCAAATCATTGGGGTTCTGGGTAGTCCATGGACTTGAAGCAAACATTCATCATCAATTTCCCTTCTGTTTAAGGTTGGCCCCTCAGCCAGGGAACAAGTTCCACCCCCAGCTCTGGTACTGATGTAAGTTCTAAACTACAACCCAATTGGAAGTTTGGGTCTAACTATAAAGAAGATTTCTTTCAGAGCTGGAAAGCAATTCTGTATTTCATGCACTAAAAACGTAAATCCTACCCTTTTACCTGCAAAGACAAATATATAGCAAGTAGAAATATTTATAAGTATATGTACTTATGTATTTATACGTCATATATGTTCTATGTCTCCTGTTGGTTCTGCTTCTCTGAAGAGCCCTGACAAACACAACTGCCAAACTTAAAGTTCTCATAGGTGAATGTCCTTTTGTGTCCCAATGGAATCAAAGAGTACAAGCAATTCACCCAATGAACTATACAGCAGAATGTAGAGGCAGAAACAAAACGATACTTCTTACCTTTACAAGACAGCCACAGTGCTTAAAAGGACAGTCTTTTTCCGCTTCAGGACACACAGCAAGGTGTTCATCCACCTACAAAATGGACAGCCTCATGCTACAGAAATTCATCAGCGATTCTCCACTGCCTGGCGTAACTGTAGCAAGCAGGGGGCCGGTGCGGGGCTTGGGAAGAATGGCAGGGACAAGAGAAGGAAAAGGCCACGCTAGGGCCTGGCGGAGGGAGCGCTACGATGAAAACAGAATTCTCAGGAGAAGGGAAGGGAAGGCAGAGGCATGGTTATCATGGGGCCACTCAAGTCTTGGATCTTTGCCTAGGCGACCTCATCAGACACACACCGTCATGACTACTAAAAGTTTACCTTACATAACATCTCCTGAGAGAATTATTTATAGTTACCTCGGTTCTGGGAATAGTCTGCTGGCACCTGTTTGGACAACGTACTGGGTACTCGGGACACAGGTTTTCCTCATGATTCTGAAACAGAGAAAAGTGCGATGAAACAAAGCCACCCTTGCTTTCCAGGGTTCCCTTTCATGCCCTCAGAGTGTTTGCACACACATCTCTTTGGAGATCTATTTATACGGCTTACCATCTACAGGAAGGTATGGCTTAGTTCGAGAAAGGATTATATATAGGTGGCTGCTTTCTTGGTATCAGTGACTTCAATTCCATTCAATTTTCCAATTATTTCAAAAGAAGGTCAGAGGGCACAGGACTCATAGAGGGACAGCTGTGGGAGTCGTCAGCATGGCTCCTTTGGCGCAGGAGCAGGGTACCCATGCTCCGTTTTATGCCTACACGCCACCTCTCCATTTAGACCACAGCATCCCGATGACAGGCACTATCGGCCCCTCTTTGTGACCTGGCACTAGCATCACTCCTTGCATACTCGCCCTCAGTAGGTACTCAGATGATATTTTTGCCAATGATAAAAAGAACAGAGTCCTACCAACAAGAAGGCTTTTTGTTTTTTACAGAACTTCTCTCATGTAAAGTTATTCTTTAGACCTATTTCTACAAAAATAAATCCAGAAAGGTGCTTCTGATAGCCCATCCAAGTCACTGTGATCACTGAGGCAGATTTTAACCCCATAAAAGTGACAATTTTTTTTTACCTGTAGATTGATTACCAGTACATCCTTTTTGCAATAAAGGCATCTTTCCTCTCGAAACTCGCAGTATGCGCTCAAATGTTCTTTCAGGTGTTTCCGAAGGACTGTCTGCCCACAGTTCCCATTAGAACACCGCACAGCTTGAAACAAGCACTGCTGAAGGTGCTCCTGCAACAGACAACAGGGTGGGAGGGAGGCAGCTGCAAGGCGCAGTAAGAGCGCTAGGGGGCGCCAGGAGCCACGGTGGCCAGGGCTGAATGGACCAAGGCTATGAAAGCCAGCCTTACTTGGTGGGAGTTAGGAGGATGGGGGAAGATGGGTGAAGACGGTGGTATAATGAGTTTATTTTAGATTACCTAGGAACGTGCTCACATTCTCTGGTTAGTAACTGAATATTTTCCTTAGGCTTACCAATCAATTTACCAGCTCTTCAAAGGTATTTTTTATTTCTTTTGTGTACTCTTCATTCCCACTACCAGCACCAAGTACTAATCTCTGCAAAGCAGATGGTGAAAGCCAGGATAGGAGGGAAGAAGGAAGGGAAGGGATTAAAAGAAGAAAAGGGAAGGAGAGGAAGCTGGTCTAGAAGTGGTCAAGAAAAGGAGGAAGAGGAAACACAGGATCACAGAACCACAAGAAGGTAGGAATGGCCAGTCTTATAAGGTCAGGAGATGTTTTTAACTAGAATATAAGAGAATAACACCATAACCGGTATTCATTCTAGTTGTCTTCACATTACAGACTTATGAAAACAGGTATATTTTAATAAAACCTTTGAATGACTGTAATTTACTATAATTTTGACAAGTTAACAAGCTCCTAATTAACTTGTCTCCCTGAAAAATCCATTAAAACAGGGTTGGTAAGCTATGGCCCTTGGGCCAACCTGGACTGCTACTCATTTTTGTAAATAAAGTTTTATTGGAGAACATCCGCATACCTATTTGTTCACATATGGTCTATGACTGCTTTCCTTCTAAAATGGGAACATTCTGCCATTGTGACAGAGATCGTATGTCCTGCAAAACCTAAAATATTTTGTCTAACTCTTGACAGAAATGGTTTGCTGACCCCTTCTTTGAAGGAAAAAAAATAGCCAGCCAAGAATTTTTCTATGGGAGGTAAATATTATAGCTATTTTCTTTTGCCTCTGTAAGAAACAAATGGTGATGACAAATCACATCTTATTCACTTCTGCTCAAGATGGAGGCGTAGGTAAACACGCTTCGCCTCCTCTCACAACCACAGAAAGAATTACAACTAGACCTCAAAACAAGTAACACCCAGAACTGCCAGGGGTCAAGCTGTATATACCAAGGAGGTAAAAGACCTATACTCAGAGCCCTATACAATACTGAAGAAAGAAATTAAGGGAGACAGAAATAAATGGAAGCATATACCATGTTCATGGGTTGGAAGAATTAACATCATCAAAATGTCCATACTACCCAAAGCAATTTATAGATTTGATGCAACCCCTATTAAAATACCAATGATGTATTTCACAGATATAGAACATTTTAAAAATTTATATGGAATGATAAATGATCCTGTATAACTGTAGCAATTTTGAGAAAGAAGAACAAAGTAGGAGGGATCATGATACCTGATATCAAACTATATTACATGGCCACTGTAATCAAAACAGTCTGGTACTGGCATAAGAACAGATACAAATACCAATGGAACAGAAAAGATAGCCCAGAAATAAACCCATGTCTCTATGGTCAATTAATATTTGACAAAGGGTGCAAACGCATAAAATGGAGTAAAAATAGCCTCTTCAACAAATGGTGTTGGTAGATTTGGACAGCTACATGCAAAAAAAAAAAAAAAAAAAAAGGAACTTGACCACCAGCTTACACCATACACAAAAATAAATGCAAGGTGGATAAAATACTTAAATATAAGTTGCGACACCATAAAAGTCCTAGAGGAGAACATAGGCAGGGACATCTCAGATATTCCACGCAGTAATATTTTCACTGATATGTCCCCTAGAGCAAGGGACATAAAGGAAAGAATGAACAAATGGGACTTCATCAAAATAAAAAGCTTCTTCATGGCTAAAGAAAACATCAGTAAAGTGAAAAGGGAACCAACTGTATGGGAAAATATATTTGCAAATGATATCTCGACAAGAGTGTGATCTCCAAAATATATAAAGAATACACATGACTCCACTCCAGGAAGACAAAACAACCCAATTAAAAAATGGGCAAGGGACCTGAACAGATACTTCTCTAAGGAGGATATACAGAGGGCCCAGAGACATATGAAAGGATTTTCAACATCACTAGCCATCAGAGAGATGCAAATTCAAACCACAATGATACCACTTCATACCAGTCAGAATGGCCCTCAAACAAATCGAGAAACAACAAGAGCTGACGAGGTTGTAGAGAAAAGGGAACCCTAGTGCACTGTTGGTGCGAACGCAGACTGGTGCAGCCACTGTGGAAAATAGTATGTAATTTCCTCAGAAAACTAAAAATGGAACTGCTATTTGACCCAGCAATTCCACTGCTGGGATTATACACTAAGAAACCTGAAACACCTATTCAAAAGAACCTATATACCCCAATGTTCATAGCAGTACAATTTACAATAGCCAAGTGCTGGAAGCAACCTAAGTGCCCATCAGTAAACAAGTGGATTAAAAAAACCATGGTACATTTACACAACGGAATACTACAAAGCAGAAAGAAAGAAGGAGCTCCTACCCTTCGCGACAGCATGGATGGAACTGGAGAGCATTATGCTCAGTGAAATAAGCCAGGCGATGAAAGACAAATACCATATGATCTCACCTACAAGTGGAACCTAATCAACAAAACAAACAAGCAAGCAAAATATAACCAGAGACACTGAAATAAAGAAAAAACTGACACTAACCAGAGGGGAGAGGGGAGAGAGATAATGGGGGAAAATAGGG
Organism: Pteronotus mesoamericanus; assembly: GCF_021234165.1. Lineage (NCBI taxonomy): Eukaryota > Metazoa > Chordata > Mammalia > Chiroptera > Mormoopidae > Pteronotus > Pteronotus mesoamericanus. The sequence goes on from NW_026555326.1 coordinate 618,574, forward strand.
GAAGGGCCGTCAAGGAGCATGTATAAAGGACACATGGACAAAGCCAAAGGGGGTAGGTTTGAGGGCAGGAGGCAGGGATGGGTGGGGAGGGGTGGAGAAGTTGGGGAGAAATGGAGACAGCTGTATTTGAACAACAATAAAAAAGAAAATCAAGCTGTATGGAGGTCTAACAACCCAGGATTTAAAGAAGCCACATTCATCCAGATGGGTAAGAGGGGACGGGCAGAATCATGGAGACAAGGTGTCACAGAGAGGAGGCGGCAGCAGAATGGGTGGTCCCACATTCAGGTGTGGTGGATAAAAATCAGGAGGGATACGTTGGGAGTGAGCGATCCCAGCCCCAGGCCAGACCGCACAGTCCAGGGTTCCAGCACCAGGACGGTAAACCCCTATAACCTCTGGCTGTAAAAATCAGTCGTGGTTGGGGCAGTGGAAGAAACTGGAGGATTTTCAGGAGACTCAGCTTAAAGGGCACACAGATTTAAAATGTATACAGACCCACCCTCTCTGAGATTCAGCACCAGGGCAACAGCTGAAAGGGAACTAGTCACACAGGGTGAGCGCCAGGCACACCTCCAGAAGCCAGGCAGCAGCACTGTCTCCTCTCTGAACCCTCCTCCCACACAGAAGGACAAAGCCATGAAGTGAGTGGCCCCACCTTGGTGATTACCTAAGGCTCCACCCCACACAACTTACGGGTGCCTTTTCTACAATAGGTCATGCTGCTAAGACAGGAAGTCAAAGCAGCTCTACCTAATACACAGACACAAACACAGCAAAGCTCCAAATTGAGGAGACAAAGAAATATGGCCCAAATGAAACAGCAGAACAGATCTCCTGGAAAAAGAGCTAAGCAAAACGGAGATAACCAACCTATCAGATGCAGAATACAAAATACTGGTGATCAGGATGATCAAAGAATTCATTGAGTACAGCAACAAAATAAAAAAGACCCAGGAAGAAATGAAGGTTACACTAGGTGAAATAAAAGAAAATCTAAAGGGAACCAGCAGCGGAGGGGATGAAGCCAGGCTTTAAAAAAAACAAGGATAGTATAAGGTTCCTTTGGGACATATCCAAACATACCAACATCCAAATTACAGGGATGCCAGAGAAGAGGAGGAGCAAGAAATCAAAAACTTATCTGAAAAAATAATGAAAAAAACCCCAAATTTCCCTAATTTGATGAAGGAAATAGACATACAGGTCAGGAAGCACACAGAGTCCCAAGCAAGTTGGACCCAAAGAGAACCACACCAAGACACATCATAATTACAAGGCCAAAGGTTAAACATAAAGAGGGAATCTTAAAAGCAGCAAGAGAATAGCAGAGTTACCCAGAAAGGACTTCCTGTAAGACTGATTTCTCAAGGGAAACTTTGCAGGCAAGAAGGGACTGGCAAGAAGTACTCAAAGTGATGAAGAGCAAGGACCTACAACCTAGATTCCTCTATCCAGCAAAGCTATCTTTTAGAATCAAAGGGCAGATAAAGAGCTTCCCAGACAAGGTAAAGCTAAAGGATTTCATCATCACCGAGCCATTACTACATGAAATGTTAAAGGGACTTAAGAAAAAGATGAAGATCAAAACTATGAATATTAAAATGGCAACAAATTCACAAATATCAGTAACTTAATCTAAAAAAAAAAAACCCAAACAAACCTAAGCAAACAAGAACAGGAACAGAATCATAGATATAGAGATCACTTGGAAGGTTATCAGCTGGGAGCGGGAAGGGGGAAGAACAGGGGGGAAAGGTACAGGGATTAATAAGCATAATTGGTAGATACAAAATAGACGGGGGAACATTAAGAATAGTATAGGAAATGGAGAAACCAAAGAACTTACGTGCATGACCCACGGACATGAACTTAGCGGCGGGGGTGGGACTGCAGGAAGGAAGGGGGGTACCATGTGGAGGAGGTCAAAAGGGGAAAAACTGGCACAACTGTGATAGCGTAATCAATAAAATATATTTTTAAAAAATCCACGTCTTACTCAAACTGCATTGATGTTACTCTCAACTCACCCAAAAAGTCAGCCATCATCCAGGCTACTACCTGGGAGATCTCACCCCTTATCACGCAAGCTGGGGAGAACAGCCAAAGACACAGGTGCGAAGAAACCAGCCACTGCTCCCTACGAGCCGATATCTGGTCACCAAAGCCTCATTTCCTTTCCAGGCTTAGTGGCAACAACACAGATGGCACAGAGGCCCTGCTCTGGGACCTGACTATTAGAACCAATGGCCAGCCTGGGGCTGTTACAGGAAAACACAACAAAGTTCTGTGAACCTCCAAAGAACTCCCTGGGTTAACAAGGAAGTCATTTACACATTTATAAGCTTGGCCCCTGGGGAGCTTGGAGGCACGATGGAGAAAAGACTGAATCACCTGAAATTTGTTCCCAAATGCGTGGGTGGCAGCGGAAAATCTCAGCAGCGTCCAAGCAATTCCCTGAAAGCTTGACATGCCTGAGTCTTATTCATTCGTGGTGTGATCAGACCTGATACGGGCCTGCCATGGCAGAGCCACAGTCCCAGCCTTAAATGTCACAGGCTTCCCACGCTGGATGGAAGAGCCAGGCAGGGCAGCCTCATTTGAGAGAAAGCTGACTCCCTTCATTTCCCCTGTACCTTGTTCGCTTGCATCTCATAACAATGCTTCACCTTTCAACTCCATCCTAATCTCTGTTCTGATCTGGTATCTGCTTTAGATTATAAACTCTAATAAGAGGCCAGGGGCCCCTCCACCCCCAGTATCTGCGAATGCTTTCGGGAAGTCATATCTTGGCTCCCACCCTAGGGACCCCAAATCCTTCCCAGTTCCCCCCAAATGACACGTCCTTGCATAAACGCTCCTTTTGCCCAGGGTGTCTCACATCTTCACTTTTGGGTCAATGCCCTTAACCCACAGTTTTAGGTCTAGCACAGGCTCCCTGTCTTCCAGGCAGAGCAAACCCCTTCACTCACGCCTTAGCCCTTGGCATGTGGTGCTGCAGAATTTCTAGACAGGAATTCTCTGAGGGCATCCCAACGGACCTCTCATGCTTAGCTCTGTAACTCTCACAAAAAGGTGTCCAGCATCCGTCACTGGAAATTGGCCAAGGCAAATATTGTTTGTGAGTAATACCAACCTGGTATCGTCCCAGAATAATCTTGGCATTACATCCAGGAGCATTTTTGCAATATACATATAAATTGAGGACTTCCCTTTTGCAGCAATTGTCTTTAAACACCTGAAAGATAAACATGATAGGTCTCACACCAAAGCTTTAGAGCAACGTGAATAAAGATAATATTAATTTGGTCTTCAGATACATCTCAGAAGTGGGGTGAAAACTTCCAGACAGCGGTTGGAATGGATATACCAGATTCGCCACCATAAAAGGAAAAACTGTCTCAGATACATGCTTCTGACAGGTCACTAAACATACAAGCCAGGTAATTCAACGTCCAGAGCGGTAGGCTGCAGCGAGGAGAATCTCATGGTGAACTTGACCCCACATGCTCACTGGTCAAGAAGTGAGTTTGTGGCTAAGGGTGGCGCTTTTAGCTTTCTGTCCCAGCAGAAAGATTCGTATCCGGTGGTGTCACTGAAGCTGTGCAGACTTGCTATTTTGGCACAAATCAGGGGTTGGCAGACTTTCTCCATAAAGGGTCAGAGAGCAAATACTTTTGGCTCTGCAGACCATGTTGCAATGGTCTCTGTTGCAACTATTCAATTCTGCTGTACATGACACTTCAGTGAATGGGCCTGGCTGTGTTCCAATACCATGGTATTTATCAACACTGAAATATAATTTTCACGTCGCAAAATATTATTAAAAATTTTTATTTTGAAATAGTTTAAGACTCACAAGAAGTTGCAAAAATAGTACAGAGTTTCTGTGTGTCCTTCTTTTCATTTTTTCCCAATTATTTAAAAATATAAAAACCATCCTTAGCTCACAGGCCACACAAAAACACAGAATTCTGTCCCAGCAAATGTTGGGTGTCCAGCCCATCCAGCAACCCCGTGCTGCAATGTGCCAATGCCTGGCCTTGCGGGGGAGGCAGACACAAGCACGGCACTGTGCTCTGAGAGGGCATTTCAGACTGCGGCGCAGGAGCACAGAGAAGGACGTGTGTATCAGACAGGCACTCGGAGAGCTTCCTGGAGGAGGTGATGCTAGAAGCTCTTATGGCAGAGTGTTAAAGGATGAAAACAGCTTATAAGGATGTTTAAACGGAGAAAATCTTCATGGCCATGGCTTAGGTGAGGGTTTCTTGGCTACAACACTAAAGAGCAAGCGGCCAAACAAAATATGAAGAAGATTTTGTCAAAATGAAAGGCTTTTGTGCTTCAAAGGAAGCTATTAAGAAAGTGGAAAGACAACCGCACAGAAGGGGAGAAAAATATTTGTGAATCATATGTTTGATAAGAGATTTGTATCCAGGATATATAAAGAGCTCGTAGAACTCAACAACAAAAGACAAATAATCTACTGAAAAAATGAGCATGGGATTTGAATAGGCATTTTTTTTTTTTTTTTTTTTACAAAGAACACAGACAAATGGCCAAGCACATGAAAAATGCTCAGTATCATTAATCATTAGAGAAATGCAAATCAAAACCACAAGATACCTCTTCATACCCATGAGGAAGGCTATCATCAAAAAGGTGGACAATAACAAATTCTGGCCAGGATTAGCAGATATTAGCACCCCCATGCGTTGCTGGTAGTAGGATAAAATGGTGTGGCTGCTTGGGAAAATAGCCTGGCCGGTCCTGAGAATGTTAAATGCAGAGTTACCATACGACCCAGTAATTCCACCCCTACGCACATACCCAAGGAACATGTATACTTTAAAAATAAATTTTATGCCATAGGAATTATATCTCAGTAGGCTATTATTAGACACAATAATAACAATAGGAAGTTTAGGGATTAACCCGATGAGAAAGAGAATTACAGGAAACAGGACGTTTCACTTCTCCATGTGACTCGGCTGTAGTGCAGGAAGAGGGTAAGGACGAAGAGGAAGGAGAAACCTGAGGAGTCAGTAAAGATCCAAACAGGCCCCTGTGGAACAGCAGCAGGAGTGAGGTCTGTCCTGACCCCGTGGCAGAGGAACGTGGACTCCAGGGAAGGTCCCCCTCCCACGCTCCTGCTCCAACCTCGATGTCCAATCAGGACACTGGCTTCTCTATCACCTAGAGAGCTGTTAAACCAAAGCAGTGATTTTCTTACCTCCTGAGATTTGATAACCTCCTTATCCACAGGGCAGAGCGGTACCGTATTTAATTCTCTGGAGAGAAAAATGAAAATAGAGCCATAATGAAGAGTTGACCTCAACGGCTCTTCCAAGAGCAGCCCCAGCACCCCTGCGGCACTCGACCCCTCTGAACTGCCCCGGAGCAGCCCAGGCCCTGTCTTTACTCCTGCGATGTCCTTCTCCCAGAAGGCCCCCTGGAACCCCAGGCTCAGCACCTCTGCAGTCTGCCTGGAAAACTCCCATCATCACCTAGGACGCAAGTCAAATAGGAGCCCGCCAGACAGAGTTAAATGTCCCCTGCCAGTGCCCCCTCAGCAGTCCTTTGCTTATCACACTGTACCACGACCTGTCTGCTCCATGAGTCAGGAATGTTCTAGAAGGCAGAGACTGGGTCCTGTTTCACAATGGACCTCTAGCTCTTCAACTCTGGACACTAGAGCTTAATTTAACAAGGTGTCTGGAGCACACAGGTAGTGAATGGATGAACCCATGAATGAATGGGAATTGCCCTGATAACCCCCTTCCTAGGCTTGGGGTCCTTACTGCCCCTGGATAAGCTCCAAATGCCTGCTTTTCTGTCCTCCCTGGTCTCCTCACTCAGCGTGGCACGGCCGAGGGTTTACAGCCACCCCGGAGTGAACCGCGCCCGTGGCGGCGAGTGCCCGTGGCGGTGGGGGCTGCAACACCACCTCTGCCTAACAGCAAGGAAAGGTTCCGGGGGACTCTACAAACGAAGACCCCTGGGAGATATGGGTCCTGCCCGACACAGACTGCTTCTAGGTTTGCCCTTACATGCAAAACAGGTGTGGTCTGAACTTTAACAAAAGGTCAAAATCAGTAAGTGAGCGGCACACAATAAAGATCACTCCTCAGGGTCTCAGAGAAGGGCGCTGGGAGAGCCCTTCCTCCTCTTCGTGGTTCTGTGGCCAACTGCAGTGATTCCAAAACCACGATCACAGTTGGGTGGCCGCAGCTGACATTCAGATCCCAGGGCATGGCCCTCTGGCTCTGGCTGCTGTGGTTGGAGCTGACCTGCCCACTTACCTCAGGGACAGGATGCAGTTCTGGCAGAATCGGTGCCCGCAACCCGTCTGGTGGGGGTTGTGAAGCACTGAGTGACAGAAGGCACATTTGTATCGCTCTTCTAATGGCTCCACGAATAGGTACTCTGTGTTGGGCTCAAAGTCCAAGGAGATGGAGTTGCCGGAATTCTGGCGGATGAAACCACAGGGGCTGCCTCCTTGCTCCTCAGAATAAGCCATTCTGGGGGAGGGGGGAGGCAGGAGGCCAGAAGGAAAGTTAGGTGTGCACATACCGAAACAACTACAAGCATCGGCCTTTTAATTACTGAACATTGCTCACAGTCACTCCTTATGGCCTTGGGACAACAGGGACAACCTCCTGCCACTGGAGGGCGCCCGCAGAGGGGAAACACCTCCTGTCTGCAGGCGAGATTCTAGGAGGCTTCAATCTAGAAGGTCATCCATCGACCTGTCAGTTTGGCCACATGCTTGGACAAAATCTAGCCAGGTGTTAACTACATTCTAAGCAAACTCTTGTTACAAATTTTCTTCCACTCTGTTGAGAGAAGTGGAGCAAATGTTTTGTTAACATTTTTCAGAGGCAAGAACCATGCGCACGCACACATTCCTAGCAGTTCACAGCAACTGTGAACTCACTGAAAAGTGCTGGAAATTGCCCCAAGTGCCGCAACACAATGCATAACAAAAGCGATTTTACTGTAGGCCAATTGATACGAACAAGAGTTTAAGTTCTTAGGGCACCTCAGCAACGTTTAAACAAAAATGTCATTAAACAAAAGTTATTCAAGGACCTGCTGCACATAGTGAAAGCACCACCACCAACCCACATCATTTCTCACCTGCCCTAAGTAAGAACCCGTTAACTGCTTTCTCCTCCAATCCCTTCTCCATACAATAGCCAGGGTGATATTTTCAAAAATCCAAGTGTGATGGATGGTTATTTCCCCTCATCTTTCAGTGGCTCCCCAGGGTTCCTAGGGGAAACGTCATAATGCCGAGCAGGCTGCAAGAGTGCATTTCCCCCCACCGCCCGCCCCCTCAACAGCACCCTGGACTTCTCCCTCCCTTGCTTTCTGCCTTCCAGCCTCAGGCTTTTAGTTCTTCTAATACACCATGCAGTCCCCGGCCGCGGGGCCTTGGCACAAGCTCTTGCCTCTGTCAGGAGTGCTTCCCCTAACCTTTTCCAGTCCCCTTCACTTAGTTAACTCACATTCACATTTCAAATTTTACTTCAGGCTTCATATTCTCCGGTAGGCTTGCTCTTCTCCCTCTGGTCTAATAGCAGGAGGCCCACTGACCAGGCCGGAGAACATGCATGGCCTCCAGGGAGTGGCTGGGGACGGGGTGGGCGGGGGAGAGGGTTTCACTGAACAATCCTTTTGAATTTAACATGAATGCATTAGCTACTAAAAAATAAATAAACATATAAAACCAACAACTAAACGCCCACTGTTCTATCTGTCATAAAACCGGGTTCCTTTCCGTCATAGCAACCCTTGATTTGAAACATGACATGTGTTTGTGGGATTACCTGACTAATATCTGTGTTCCCCGGTGACACACAGATGGCATTTGGTCTTGCTCACTGTTGCATCTCCAGCCCTTAGCACTGAGCCAGGCATGGAGAACAACTCAGCAACTTGTTGAATGGACGTTACTGAATGGACTTTTTGAAAACCCTCAACAGGGCGACTATAACGACTGTTGACCTCTAACATCGTGACTCTTAACCTGCTTTTGAGAAAGAACTTCCTCCTGCCTTTGAAAATTTGATGAAAACTCTAGACCTTCTCCCTGTACCACAACACTCATGCCTGACGTCTGGACCTTTAGGGACCCTCTGAACCGCCCATGTCCCCCAGGTTGATAAAAGCTCTGCCTCCCCTGCAGGAGTGCTGTTACTTCTGGCAACAGTGCCAGGAGTGGGGCCTGGGATGTGTCTGACAATGGCTGATAGATGGGCAGCCATCTGGGGTGGTCGCTTGGGGAGATGTACTTCCCCTGGCTGGGGTACAGGAAGGCCTGGCCGCAGGCTTGCTCGTTGGCTTTGGCTTGCTCTTGGGATCCCTCATGATTCTCTTGCAGCTGATGAGGTCAACTGACCCCACTCAATCGTCAGCTCAGCTCAAGTCAGCAGCTGGCCCGTCTCACTGCGGGAGTGATCTGAGGCTGGGGTGTGGCCTGGGCGAAGCGAGCCGAGAGAGCAGCTGGCCTTTTACAGCAAAGAAAGCTTTCTCTTTGGAGGAGTCCAGCAGACAAGGGAGACATATATTCTTTTGTCCTGGGGTTTCTGACTAAAGCCCCATCTTTTCTTTGTGTATGTTTCCTGAAGAACTTCAAGGGTGATAGATGATCAGTACAAGATGTGATTGTTCCCCTTTTTAACACGGCTTACTCTTGAGATTTAGTAAGTTTTAGTTATGAAGCCCAACAAGCGTAGCACTTGAGTTGCGTGCACAACCCTAACAACAAAGACCCACTTTTTCTCAGGGAAGTGAAGACCAATTCCAAACGGCCCTAATGTGCCCCGTGTTCTCTAGTCCCAAAGGAGGTTGACAATTCACGTCCTGTGCTTCTCTGGGATTCTCTCCCGAGACAAGGCTCATATCTGTGTCACACGGCACCTAAATTCGGACTCAGAGATGTACCCTAAAGCAACAGGCTCATTTGGCCCCCAGAACAGGGCAGTAGGATATACAAAATTCAGTTCGGTTTTCCCTTGGCTACACTCTATCCTCTTTCCTAGCCCAGGAATTTAATGCACTCATATATGTGCCTGTCCATCTTTCTCTACAACAGCAGTTCTCAATCTTTTTGATATCAGGACCCCACCTTTAGACTTTTAATAATTGAGGACCCAAAGACCCAGAATAGCCAGCTCAATAGATAAGATGTAGAACAAGCCCTGGCTAGTGTGGCTCACTTGGTTGGAGTGTCGCCCTGTAAACCAGAAGTTGGCGGGTTTTGATTCCTGGTCAGAGCACATGCCTGGGTTGTAGGTCTGGTCACTGATTTGGGCGCATACAGGAGGCAACTGATCAATGTTTCTCTCCCTCTCTCTCTTCCTCCCTTTCCCTCTCTCTAAAATCAATATGCATCCCCTCGGGTGAGAACAAAAAGATATACAAAGAAAGTAAATTTTTTAAGAAGACGTAGAACTAAATTGGAAGACTGACACCATCAACTTCAAGACTTTCTATAAAGTTACGATAATCAAGACAAGCGTGGTATTGGTAAAAAGCACCAAAAGACAGGTAAATCAACAGAACAAAATAGAGAGCCCAGAAATAGATCCATATAAATACTGATCTCCAACACAGGAGCAAAGGCAATGCAACAAACAAAGACAGTCTTTCCACAAACGGTGCTGGAAAAACTGTGAATACACACACACACACACACACACACACACACACACGAATCTAGACACAGAGTTTATACCCATCACAAAAATTAATTCAAAATGGATCACAGACTTAAATGGAAAACACAAACCTATTAAACTCCTAGAAAATAACAGGAGAAAAAAACTAGATAAACTTGGGTTTGACAATAACTTTTTAGATATAACACCAAGGGCATAATACATGAAAGAATTGATAAGCTGAACTTCATTAAAATTAAAAATTTCTGCTCTGTGAGAGATACCATCAAGAGAATGAGAAGCTATGCCAGAGATTGGGAGAAATTATTTGCAAAAAATATATCTGATAAAGGAATATTATCCAAAATATACCTCACCAAAGAAAATACACATGTGGCAAATAAGCATACGAAAAGGTCTTTCACATCATGTCATCTGAGAAATGCAAAATAAAACAACAATGAGGTCCGCCTATACACCTGTTAGAATGGCCAAAATCCAGAACACTCGTAAGGATGTGTAACAACAGTTGGTGCTCCTCTTCCCCCTCGCTTTTCCCCCTCCTCCTTCTTTTTTTTTTTTGGTAAATATAAGCACACCTTGTTTTACTGAACTTCACTTTTTTTCACTTCACAGATATTCCATTTTCATCAACATTGAGACAAGACATCCACCAGCAAAAAGATTAAGATTTACTGAGGGCACAGGTGATGTCAGCATTTTTTAGCAATAAAGTATTTTTAATTAAAGCATGAGCAACAGGTACTCTAATACATCGCTGGTAGGAATGCAACACTTTGGAAGACAGTTTGGTGGTTTCCTACAAACATATTCTTACCATCTGACCCAGCAATCACACTCTTTAGTGTTTACCTAAGAAAAGTGGGAAACTTATGTCCACATAAAACTCTGCGCACAAATGTTTATAGGAGCTTTATTCACCATGGCCAAAACTTACACGTAATCAAGGTATGAATGGATAAAGTGTACTACATCCAGACAATGCAACATTATTCAGCACTAAAAAGAAACTGAGCAATCAAGCTATGAAAAAACCATGGAGGAATCTTCAGTGCATGCATATAACTAAGTGAATGAAGCCAATCTGAAAAGAGTATATACTGACTGTATGACTCCAACTATAAGACACCTGAGAAAAGGCAAAAAGACGGAGGTGGAATAAAGATCAGTGGTTGCTAGGGGTTAGGATGGAGGGAGGAAGAGATGAACGAGTGGATCACTGAGGGTTTTCAGGGCAATGAAACTACTCTGTAAAATGCTATCGTGGTGGACACATGTCATTACACATTTGTCCAAACCCACAGAAGAGTTAGTTTCCAACTTTTTGATCTCATGGTACACATAAACTAATTACTAAAATTCTGTGGCATACCAAAAAAATATATTTTTTGACAACTTGACAAAAAATAGGTGTAATGTTGATTTGTTCACACTGGACACCTACCGTTGTATTGGCAGTTATTTTTTTCTTTGACAATCTAAGTGAAAAGAGGTCAGTGCCCCGACTAAATAGTCAGATATGCAGGTTTTAAAGATTCTTGTGGCACCCCAGTGTGCCCTGCGCAGCACACTGGTCAAAAACTGCTGCCATGGAATGCAAGAGTGAAACCTAATGTAAACTATGGACTCTGATGATAATGATATGTCAAAAGAAGGGTAGCAGACTATGCCCCCCCAAAGATAACTAGGAACTCAGGACATGCCACCCCAAAATATGCTGCATTAGTGTATTAATTATTTTGAATTGTAGACAGTTGAAAAATAACAAATACAGGAAGTGGCTTTCTCTGAACATCTTTTCTGCCTAAAGACAAGTCCTTCTCCAAAAGGAACTCAGTTATCACAAATCTTTCTGGGAGTTTCATCAATCAGGGAAGACTGACTCATCACTGAAGAAGGAACCAGAAGCTGGCACCCAGATAAACTTTGTTACAAACTCTCATCTTTCATCTATTTTTCTAAGGGCCCACTCATCTTTCCTAAAAATCATTTCCTCTCCCCTAAAGGGTCTACACACACATCCCCTTTCCTTATTAAAATGGTGTCCAAGCCCGAGGGCCACGCCACCCTGGAGAGCTCCTCTACTTTCCTTGGGTAGCTCCCAAGCATACGCGAGGTATATATGTTAATGAACTTCTGTTTGGTTTTCTCTTGTTAATCTGTCTTTTATGACACAGGGTCTCAGCTAAGAACTCAGAAGGGTAGAGGGAGTATTGTTTTCCTCCCTTACATACTGTGGTCCATCAGCTGGAACAAACATACGACTCTGGTAGAAGAGCGGATGCTGGGGACACCGTGCAGGGGTGGGGGTGTGGGGCGTATGGGGAACCTCTGTATCTTCCACTCCATGTTGCTGTGTACCTAAAATCACTCTAAAGTATATAAGGTCTCTTTGAAAAATTGAGAACCCCAAAGAGTTTTTATGTGGGTTATATCTACCAATATTTATCAAATTTGGGCCCTTGGCTGATGTGGCTCAGTGGATTGAGCACCGGCCTGCAGATCAAAAGGTGGCCAGTTCAACTCCCAGTCAGGACACATGGCTGGGTTGCAGGCCAGGTCCCCAGTTGGGGGCCTCAGAGAGGCGACCGATCGCTGTTTCTCTCACACAGCAGGTTTCTCTCTCTCTCTTTCTCCTTCCTTTCCCCTCTTTCTAAAAATAAATAAAATATTTTTAAAATATTTATCAAATTTGAGATTGAACTTGAGAAATTAAAATATTTTATTAATTCACTTTAAGATAACAATGAGCCAATTGTATGCTAACATACATAAAATTTTAATAAAAATTAATCATTTTCCAAAACAATAAAAATTAGTGAGAAAAGTAACACTGTTTTAGATTTTTGCATATTTCTGGGCTTAATATAAAATAGTTAAATTTTCATATCTACTCCGGCATTCGGTCTGTTGCAGTATCACTGTCAGGTCTGCTTCTAGAAAACACCACTGTATGCTCATGAAAGAAGCAAACGATAGCTTAGTGTTATCATGAAGATAGTTTTGCCCACACACATCCCCTGAAAGGGTTTCAGAAAGCCCCAGGTGGCAGGGTGGTGGTAAATGTTTAACAATCTGCTCTACTGGGGAAAAACTCCAGTTTGCAAATTGGCCAGTTTCTGTGCCTAAACATACCTGAACTAAGTAAGAGCCCACTAGTTGCTTTCCTGGTAAGAGCTGCCCCAGTGCCCCTGGGGCCCCGAGGCAGGCGCGCTTTGGGAGCAACGGCTCTATCCGGCTGCCGGTGGGCCTGGGCCTTGTCGGGCTTTGTCCTGGCAGGGCCCAGCACGTGTGACCCTCACTGACAGACTCCTGCTCCTGGGAAAGGACCAGCAGAGGCCTGAGGACCCGTCCCGCCCCATCCTCCCTCTCCCTTCTACTGTGTGCCTTGCCCGGTCACCCCAAGGATGACTTGCCTGCACGCCTAAGTCATCCACAGACCTTGTTCTTACTCCAGCCTGTTGTCTTGTTCAGCATTTGTTTTTATGCAACTGAGTTTTTATCTTATTAGACATTTAAAGAAAGCACTTTCATTCTGCTCTACAGTATGGACTTCGGGAGTTTCAGGGCGGTGTTCTTTTATATAACCGGAGCCGTGCAAGCCCGGTCTCCTTCCTCTGAAGTACTTCAGGCCTGGGACCCATCTCCAAAAATGGAATCAATTCACTGTGCTCCCTGACGTGAGAGAGCCCCAATAAGAGAACTACGAAGGCTGGCAGTTCTCTGGCTCACAAATGCATTTCTCTAATTAATTCAACATTTGAAGCTGGTACAGTTATTCCCAGGCAGTTATTTAGTGGAAATGAATAAGAATTTCATTTTATTAAACCCTTTCCCTTTTGGGTATAAGCTCTTATGTAACAGGAATAGCAGGAGTTCAGTTTTGCAAGTAAAAAAATCAAAGCCATAATAATTACTAATAGAGCTTGTGTATCTCTTTACTGCAGTTAATACCATCTATTCCTGCTACTGATGGAATGTAAAACGTGGTCCTCCGGCTTAAAGTTATCTGGCTAAAAGTTATTAACTCAAACCAAGATAGAGAAGAGAAAATCACATCTCATCTGCTCCCTGAGAACTCTTCTGGAATGTTATTTTTTTAAAAACACCTCTTTTTTGCTTTATAAATTGATGCATTTTTCCCTCTGAGAACTTTTTTAGGGACTCCAGAGAAAAGCTGTGCATGTCATGGTTTAAATTCTTTACCTAAATATTTATTCTGATTCATTTTGAAGGAATACATAAACAGTCTAACATTCTGGAGCAGTGTGAGTTTGGCTTTGGTTACAATAAAAAACACACATAGCTTAGCAGAATTCAGTCTTGGATTAAACATAGGAAGGTAGGTCCTTGTCAGTGTGTCCAGACTATTTCCACAGCCCCTCAACATCTTGTTTAGATTGATGAAGACCTGGGAAACTCAGGAATATGTCTATATATTACATTACACTTCATAAGATATGAGCTGAGGAACTAGGTCTCCCAGGTTTTTCAATTTCTAATTCGTGGGAGTTCTGGCGAATACAGATCAAATCCCAGAGTGGAAAGGGCACAAGGGCCAGAGGGCTGGGCTCAATCCCTGCTCTGTCTCTCACCATCTGTGAAACCTTGGGCAAGATACTCGCACCATGCGTGCAACCCCAAGTTAGGGTCCAACACTAACTCAGAGACCTGTGACACCCCGTCTGTCCTCGAAGGTCTCGAAGTTGAGCAGAGGAACTCAGACACGGAGATGATACATTACAATACCCCGGTGACAGGTGCCACAAGGAGAGACTTAACAAAGAACTGCTGGAGCCCAGATGAGCCATAGCTAATACTTCCTGTGGCGTCTGCTGATTTCACAGAGAAGAAAACATCTCAGGGAGGCATTTTTAAAATGACTGTGATAAAAGAATTTCCCAGAGGGTATTGTAAGCATTCTGGAATGGTTAATAATTAAGCGGAACTAAAGTGGAATTAAGGGAACATGCCAGTCATTTGCCAGTCTGCTCTCAGATCTACTTTCCTCTTCCTCACACTGGTCTGCATCAGGGGGTGTGCTGAGGGTTGACCCTCACAGACTCTATGTCCCAGGCTCCCAGGCTTCCGGCTGGATTCAGCCAATGAGAGGCACGGTCAGGACACTACAGGCTGGGAGGAAGGGACAAACCAGGCCATTTCTCTCCCATTCCTTGGTGCTGGGCAGCGCCTCAACAGTGTCTGGGTCTCGTCCACGGCTTTAATCACCACCAGATGGCCCATCCCTGTGGACTAGTTCCCGCCAGGCAGCCAGGATGGCCCCCAGCTCCAAGCTATGGAAACACCATCTCCTCCCTCTGTTCCTTTAGCTCCGAGTGGTGTGGGCAGCTTCCTGCTCTAACTCACCTTGGAGTTGCCTCACTGAGTCTCCTGTTTGGCTTCCCTGGGGTCTCTGTGAGATGTAAGTGTGGGGGGAGAGGGTGGGGAGGAACACGGCATGAGGAATCCTGAATGTACGCCACAGTTGGGAATTCCAAACTTTACCCCATGGTTTTGATCTTTTTAAGGATGATCAACAGAGAGGGCCATGCAGGGAGTTTAGGGGAAGAGGCTACCACAAGAGAACAAAGGAGGACAACAGCAGTGGCCTGATCTAAGGTGGTCATGTTTATGAGGCATTTCTGAGGTAAAATGCATAGATTTAGAAATGGCTTCGATGGAGGGGCTGAGAGAGGGGACAGTGAAGGGTGACTCCCAGGCTCCAGTTCAGGAGCCTGGATCAATGAGGGCACCATGGGAGAGGATGAGGGAGAGAAGCAGAGGACGCAAAGGATGTGGGTAGAATGCCCTGACTGGCATGGCTCAGTGGGTTGGGCATCATCCTGCAAACCGAAAGGTTGCCGGTTCAATTCCTGGTCAGGGCACATGCCTGGGTTGCGGGCCAGTTGTGGGCCCAGTTGGGAGTGTGCAAGATGGTCAACCAATTGATGTTTCTCTCGTACATTGATGCTTCTCTCCCTCTCTTCCCTTCTCTCTAAAAATAAAATAAATAAATAAATCTAAAAACAAAATAAAAAAAGGATGTGGGTAGGAGACATGTCCCTGTGGGGTACCCTAGGGACAGCCTAGGGGAAAGGGGGCGAGTGAGACCAGCTGACGTGTAACTTCTCTTCCAGAATAAATGATTCTATTGCTAGGAGTGGCCACGTTTCCTCTGTGGTATCAAAGTTTATTAAAACTTCCCGGGGCATTAAATTTTCCTTCCACTTTACAAATCATTTGGTGGTTGTTTTAGTGATGGCATTTGACATAATCAGTCCAGATCTGTGTCAGGAAAATAAGAGCCAGAGAGATAAGACATCCCAGAGAGACAGCAGCGGAAAGACTCCTTGAGGCCAGTACCGAAGCCCCACCTAGACCAGTTGCCGCAGCACGGCCCTGTGTGACTCCCTATTTGGGATTTAATGGGTGCCACTGCCCCGTAGGAATCCCCATTCAGTCTGGTGGGACCCCCCTGGATGGAGCTTGGCCTTACATTAAAGAGGGAGAGATTGTGGTCAGCAGTGAGGAAGAGTGAAAATGCCAAATCCCAAGATGCAGTGACCCACGGGGACGCTGGGCCCCATGCCCTGGGCAGTGCTGGAGAACAGAAGAGCCCGTTGGGACACCAGACGCTCACCTGCTAGGAGGGCGGGCAGTGCCCTCCCTCGGGGTTGCTTCTGGCCCTTGGAGCCTGAGATCCTGCTGCTCCAGGGAGAAAACGTGGGGCCAGGAATGAAGGGGGAGAAGAGGGGCGCAGCAGGGACAGCAGGGGGGGAAGAGGGAAAGCACTGTGGTGCGTTGCCTGCACGGCACGAGGGAGAGCTGAGATGGGCTGGAAGCTGTTACCAAAGCCTCTGCTTGCACCCGCCCTAAAGCTCTGTCCTCTGAAGAAGAAACCCTTCAGACAACGGCCAGGCCCCCCGCCGGCTCTTCCTCTCCGCTGCTCCCCGAGCCTAATGCAACCACCGCGACACAGCCACTGTGCGACCTCTGCAAGAAACTGGTTTTATTTTTATTAATTCTTAACCACAAGGTTAGACAAAGAGGAATGGCCTTGGAGAAATGCAGATGACCATGCAGGGACGCGGTGACGCCACAACAGCCCGTCGCCACGTGACAACAGCCCACCAACCCACGGTCCTGTCCATGGAACAGCTGGCTTTGGTGTCTCAAAGGCTAGGCACGGGCAGTTCTCTTTTCTTTTCCTTGTACTTTCACAGAAGGGCATTTTCTGGGATATAGGACAAAGAATGATGTGGATATGGTTCCTTTGAAGAGAAGTGTGATTTCTCTTCAAGTTGTCAAGAAACCTCTGGTTCCTCATTTTAGTGAGAGGGCAGCAAAGCGCCCGCGGTGAAGCAGGGCGGGGACAGAGGGCTGACGGGCTTCCCCACTCCCCCAGCCCGCACCCTGGGGCCCTCGGTGGCAGCCGCCCGTGCCCTACGGGCAGTCTCCCTCGTGACAAGTCCTGAGTGCAACTCGCTCTCCTGCTTAGACCCCTCCAGGGTCCCTTGGGTTCAAGTAAGGTTGCAGAAGACCTTTTAGATTTATTCTCAGAACGTAGACCAAGAGAGAAAAAAAAGAAAACACTACTGGTCTTCCCACACAAGAACTTCTTCCTCTTTAGGAAGCGCTGACTCCAGAGCGCTCAGCCCCCCTCCTCGGCTCCAACTCTGCCACAGTCCCCACTGCCTTCTAGGGTCAGTTCAGTGAGCGCCTCAGGGAGGGGCTGCCCACGTTGGTCCCCGGATCCTCAGAGCCAGTCCTCCACCTGGCACGGAGCACTCAATCAATGTTTGGTAAATAAGAAGGGGACTTTAAAATTAATGTGAGGCCTCTGCAAAAAAAATAAATAAATAAAAATTAAAAAAAGGCTGTTGGGAGGAGAGCCCTGAAAACAACCCGGGATAAACCTGTGAGGCAGTCAGAGGGCAATGCAGGAGGATGAACACTAAGGGCTGGAAACGGCTATGGGTCAGGATTACAGTTACTGAGTCTGTGTCCAGGCTCAGTGCCAGCTCATTTACAGTCAATGTCTCATTTTCATCCTGAAAACACATAGTATTGTACTATCATCCCCATTTTTTTGACGGAGGAGACTTGGAGAGGTCCTATGGTCAGGAAGCAGCGGAGGCCTTCAGGGGCTAGGGAGGAACTGGGGCTCCTCCCTGGCTCTCCGAGGTCTGCCGAGAGCCGTGCGGTATTGTAGTTACCACCATGGACTCTGGAGTGGACCCTCCAGGGCTCAAATCCTGCTTCCACTGCTGAATAGCCATGCGACCTCAGGCAAGCTACTTATTCTCTGTGCTTCTTGGTTTCTCCATCTGTAAAATGGTGACAATGATAAAAGTATTTACCTTACAGAATTTCTGAATACAATAAGTTAATACCATGCATCGGGGATTGGCCGGCCCACCACTTGTTTTTGTAAATAAAGTTTTATCAGAACACAGCCAGTGCTCATTCCTCTGTTAATTATCTGTGGTTGTTTTTGCATCATCACGGCAGAGTCGAGCAGTTGCACGGCAGGCCATAGGGTCAGTAAAGCCTCAACTATTTATTATCTGGCTCCCTGCAGAAAAAGATTGCTGCCCCATCCCCTTCCCCTGCTCAGCGCAGGGACAGCTTATAATGGCAGTACCGGTGAGTGCTACGAGGGCTATTATTATGAATAAGCAGTGGCCCTGGAGCCCCTCCAGGAGCAGCCCCATCTCTGAGGATAGCCCGATGGCCTGATGTGCCAGGCACTATATCAGGCAGGCTCTACAGGCCAGGGAGGAACAAGATAGAATGGTCCAAGCCTACTCTGGTGGGGCGCACAGCCTAATGGGGGAGGCAAAAGAGAAACAAAAGAAGTTGTTAAAGAACTGTCATAAGCTCTTCGAAGAAACAGGATGTTGAGACAGAACCACGAGGGGCAGCCACTGTAGACTGGAAGGCCTCATGGAGGAGGCGACACTTGAACAGCTACCAGAAGGATGAGAAGGAGCAAGTGCAAGGAGTGGCAGGAAGGGTGTTCCAGGCAGAGGGGACAGCAAGGGTAACAATCAGTTCTGGGAAATGGCTTGTAACATTTGAGAAACACAAAGGAGGCCAGTGTTGCCAAAGTGTCAGGGACGAGAGACACAGCAGTAGGAGGTGGGGCAGAAGCTTGGGCTTATTTTGAGAGCAGAGTCACGGGAAGCAGCACGGGTGTCCTAAGGGGCAAAAAGGACACTGTCTGCTTTGGAATCTAAAGAGACCTTTCTGGAGGCCGAATGGAGAATGGGCCGGGGCAGGCCAAGGCCGCAGGCGGAGCAGTAGGAGGCAGCGGCTACCCCAGCGTCGGGAGGAGATGGAGCAGGCCTGGACTGCGGTGTCGGCAGGGAGATGGAGCCATCCGCGGAATTTAGAATACATTTTCACAGTAGAGTCAGGAGGACTCGGTGACTCAGTATGAGGTTTGAAGGGGGAAGGAATCCAGAAACCCTCTCCCTTTTTCTGGTGACACCCCTTCAGCTGACTCTGCTTCTTCCATATCCCCATGCTCCTGCCCCGCCCCCTTGTCTGGGCCCAGAAGTAAAAGTGATGACTAGAGCAGTGCCCTGTGAGACTGCCCCCTAAACCCCCAAGGTCCCCTCCCCTACGGTCACTACTCCTGTTCAGGCTCAGGTCACAGCTGAAACCTTGTGGGTGGGCACAGCCCATTGCTGACTTAGCTTCACTTGTATGCACAAGCTGTACATCTTTCCATGTTTTTTCCAGACCTCTCCCCCGCTCCCCCCCTCCACCACGAAGTGCTGCTGGTTCTCACCTGGGACCCTTAACTGAGCTAACTGCTCTTCCTCTACCCAGAGCTGCCTTCTGTTGCCATTTTTCTCATTTCCCTATTTCATCCTGAAAATGCATTTTCTTCCTTACTTCACCCAATGCATTCATTTGAGTTCATGGTTATACTGGAGTATCTCCCATTAAACATTTATTTCTTCAGTTATTTACTCATTCTTTTGCTGAGAACCTGCCATATGCAGACGCTGATGGGGAAACAGAAACCCAGCACAGTGGGCTGAATTCCTCACCACCCTCAGCTCAGCAACATCCCCACCAGCCGCCTCCTCCCCTCCCCTCCCCTGCCCTCCCCTTCCCTCCCCTCCCTCCTGGCTCTGGCAGTGCCTGCCGACCTCTTTCCCTCATCAGATCCCACTGGCACCTCCCTGTGGCCTTCCTGCCTCTCCCAAGTTCATCTGCACTCTGCCCTTGAACAAGCTGGGGGGCCTATATCATCTGGGTGTGGGGGTTTGTGTGTGAGGTTCTACATAGTTTGGAAAAGCATACTGTATTCGCTCGATGATCTTAACTGTAATCATATAATGAGACTTGCCCATTAGTCTCTTCTAAATTGTTGCCTCACCCCCTGCCCTTTGTGTGGCATTTGGTACTTCCTTCTTGAAACCCCCTGATGCTTTGGCTCTGGGACACTGTGCCTTTTGGTTCTCCTCCTGCCCTGATCAAGCCTCTAAGCTCTCTGCGGGGCTCCCTGAGGCTGGGTCAGCCCTCTGCCCTTCACTCTCGCCACGCCGCCCACCTCTCTTCATGTGAAAGGCTCCCTTATTCCCAGAGCTGGGCTGTTTCTGAATGTGAGTGTCCCCACATTACCATCGTCATCTCAGATTCACAGTTCCCTCCCCTTGTCCTTTCCTGCCCACCCACTGTTCTCACAGACAGGCTGAGAGAACACATGTTCTCAGAAAGTGGTGGCGCTTCCAGGGGCCCTACAAGCAGATGGACTCAGGAGCCTGGATACTCGGCCAAAGACTACAGTGTGAATTTAGCTTAGAATCTGGAAGTATTTCTAAGGAGGACTGGGCAGGACCTTTGCCTGGCTCCACCCTCACGGCCTCAGGGTGCTCTGAGGAAAGGAGAGAGACCTGGGACCACCTTCGATAGGCTACAGAACAGCCACATCAAGGAGGATTCAGAAACCTTGGCTTGACCTTTTCGTTGACTTTTAGCTCCCAAAGGCCAACGTCATTGTAGCTGTGCCTCACCTTCTCACAAATGCTCACACCTTCGTGTTAGAGCCATGTCTCCAAAGCTAACCACAGACATCTGACATACGCTAGTGTGTCCCAGAGCTGGGAGAGTCCGCGGCAGGGGCAGTTCCCTCCAGACCAGTGGGAAGGCCAGCTCTGGCCCACGCCCAGGGAGGAAGGAGGCAGGGCTGCCTCCGGGAGCCAGGCCTGAGGGGAGAAGCTGCCTGACCTTGGCTACCCCAGGCACACCCCGAATGCTCAGCGCACACATGGGCAGCCGTCCTGGAGCTCGGCTCACAGGATGTTGTCACAGGCCTCATGACAATGCTGTCTTAGGATTGACAGGCTTGATTAGGACAACAGAAGAGGAAGAGCAGGAGGGGAGCCTGGAGAGGGGACCCAAGAAAAGCAGAAACAGTGTGAAAGAGTGGCTTTCCCCGCCACAACCGAGAAAACCATGGAAAGACTTAAAGAATCAACTAGCCAAGAGTTTCAGTTTTCAAAAACAGTGAAACTCTTCAAACCATGTCCCATGCAGAAACATCAGTAAGTAAAAGAGTGTACAGAGGAACTGTTGGGTTTCCTCAGCTCTACACCCCTCAGGCAGCTCTTCTGGGTCATCTTAGGGGTTCCACAGTTTGACTTTTCAAAATGATGACAGAGATGATGATGAGGAGGAAGAGGAGGAGGAGGAGGAGGATCATCATATCACTTTACACACACGTGTACTTTGCGGTTGTGTTTTTACATACAACATCATACCCAGTCCTCACACTAAGCCTGCGGCAATGTTATCATCATCATATTTTTGATGAGGTACGTGAGGCCCCGAGTTGTCAAGCAACATGTTCCCCAAACACATAGCTAGCACGTGGCCGGGGAGGAACTTGAATCTAGGCTTTCTGACTTCAAGTCCAGGGCTCTTTGGTCCGTGCCGTGGCTAGGGGAAAATGTACTGCATCCCAACGAGCACCAAAAAGGGGTCTTGATGAGAGGCAGCACAGCCTAGAGACCAACCAACTCAGGAGCCAGACCGCTTTCAGTCCCTTCTGCTATTCACTTACCTGTGTCATCTTTTTCTCATCTAGACAATGGGACAAAACTAGTACCTGCCCCTCAGGCTTGGAGTTAAGATTAAATGTGTTAGTCCAAGCAAACGACTAGCACACAGTGCCTGGCATGTAACTAAGCACTTAATACTCATGCTCGCCTATCCTTCAGTCCTAGCCAGCATTTACTCAGCGCCCACTGCAGGCAGAGGCCTGCGTCTCAGTCTGCTGTGGGACAGGAGAGAAGTGGAACAGGATCCTAAATTACCAGCCAGTTCCTGTTCCCACGGGATCAGGACTGTGCACAAAGAACAGTCAACAGTTTCCAAAGTGGTTGTGTTAGGTTGGATGGATAGTAAACCAAGACAGGGAGGAGGAGGGAGGCATGTCTCACCCACTAATGCAGCAGCGCTGAGCCTGGTCCGATGAGGTTGCCAGGTGTCCCAACATCACAGGAAACACTATGCTAGGACAGGAGGAGAGGTGCCCTTGAAACTCTGTATGTATCGTTTCCACTATCTGGGAAAGAAAGTCTTTGACACTGTGTATTCACCTCAAGGTCTAGAAGGAGGGAAGAGGAGGGAACCCACAGTGCCCAGAGAATAAGCCCATAAAATAACTTCGGTTAATTGCCTGCCTCTGGTCACTACCTGTTTTATGAGGGGGTCCCTCGTACTTACAGAAAGAGCCCATAAATAATTTTGGACAGCTGCCTCAACTTTAATTAACTGCCTCCTGTCACACATCTATTTTGCAACAAGACGAACAACTGTGATCTGGGGCAAGATAAGAATTCTGGGGAAGAGACCCCCACGCATGCCTACATTTAGGCGGTCATGTCCCCTGGGGGAAGCTGGCACCACCTTTACCCACCAATCAATATGTAACTCCCTTGCCTCATCCTGTCAACTCTATCAGTCCTCAGGAGAAAGGACCCAATGCTTCCGCCACCCTTACCTTGCCTTCCCTATACCCTATGCCTTTCTCCCTCACCTCAGTAAGGCCCAGTTCTCTTCCATGAGAACATACTACTAATGAACCCTGCTTACATACTAACTGACTTGCTGATCTGTAATTCTTTACAGATCACCAAGAAGAACGAATTTTTCCTACATCAGCTGGTTCCTAAGAATACGCCCTGGAGCATGATAACAATATTGGCCTGGGTCCCTTACCCCAGAAAAACACACCTCTCGTTTGGGAGCCTATTTGCTACAATAGCTTGGCCTACCCTAGTCAACAGATTTCAGACTCAGATCTCTCTGTAGCAGCTAGAAGTCTGCTTCCTAACAAGTTCCCGGCTAGATTCTGTAGCCTGTTACCAAGAGAGAAGCGCTGAGATGGACCATTGTGCCAGCTTCTAGGTCACCTTCTTCTCCTTACTGGCCGCTCCTTCTTTCCCCATCTCGCAGAACACCCAGGCTAGTGCTGGATCTCTTTGCTTTTCTATCTATACTCACCATCCTGGTGAGTTGATCTCAGCTCCTGCTTTCAATGCCATCTAAGGCTGACAGTGCCCCAGTTCCTACCTGCAGTCCGAACCTCTACACTGAACTCTAGTCGTTCCAACTGCCTAGCCCACATCCCACGGCTGTTTACTAAGCATCTTAAGGTAACACATCCAACCCTGCCTGACCTGTGCCTCCCATAGCTTCCTCCCCCTCAGCGAAAGGGTGCCCCTGAGCCTCTGTTGCTTGGGCTCAAAATTCTGGAGTCCTCCTTGGCTTACTCTCCATCAAAGAGCACCAAATCCTATGGACTCCTCTCCAAGGATGTCTAAGCGCCGCTCACCACCTCCCGCATAACCTCCCTGGTTGAAGGGCCATCATCTCCGCTCTGGTCACAGCCCTGGTCTCCTATCTGGTCTCCTGCCTCTGCCTCTGCCTCTGCTCCCTCTAGTCTATGCGAAGCCCAGCAGCCAGGGTGGTCCTTTCTAACACAGAAGTCGGACGTGTCACTCCTCTGCTCCTACGGTCCCATCTCATTCAGGGCAAATGCAGGGACCTTACGGTCGCATGTGACTTGGCCTCCATCCTCTCTGTCTTTACTGCCTGGCACTTTCCCCCCAATTTCCGCACTCGAGCCACACAGGCTTTGCTTTTCCTTGACTAGTAGAAGAGCCCCCTGCTTGCTGTCCGTGTCTTTTCCCTGACACGCAAATGGCTTGTTCCCTCATTTCAGGCGCCTGCTCAAATGTTACCTCCCAAGTGAGGCCTTCGCTGACTCACATGGACATGCCACCTCCCTGGCAGCCCCGCTGCTGCCGCTGCAATGTTTCCTTCCTTACTGCCCGTCCTCCCCTGCCACAACACAAGTTCCTCGAGGACAAGGACGTTTCTTTGGTTTACTGGGGCACCGACACTTAGCAGAACGCACAGGAGAGGCGCGCAGTAACTACCCAGAGGAAAGCCGGACAGCCACCCAGCGGTGTGCTGCATGCAGGAGGCACGGCAGCCTCCCTCCCGCCGAGCGTGCTGCCCAGTGCCCACACCTTTCATCGCAGCTCTTGAAAAGTCCTGAAATTCTACCAGCTACAGCTAGAGGAGGCAAATCTGGTCACGACAGCTGACTCGGGGTGGGCAGTCTGCGGAAGGAGGGGAAGGCCCCAGCCCTCGGGGGCCGGAAGAGTCCCTGGGGCCCGAGCAGTGTCCTTATTCCTGTGGACTAGTCCCTGCTGAGGAGCCCCGGTAGCGAGCCAGGTACCCAGGAAGGAAGGGGAAATGCTGAGAAGGACTCTGAAAGGTAGACAGGCCAGCAATTCAATTCCACGAGCATGTATGGAGCCCTCACGTAGGTGCCTCACAAGGTGCTAGAGATCTCAAGTGCTGTTTGCTGGGGTCCTGTTCTGGAGACCTCGTCACATCAGTGGGTAAGAGGGGGCACGGCCAGGTTTTCCCTGTCAGCTCACTCTCCTGTTTTTAGTATCTATTTCAAATGTTTTTAATAGCTATTTCAAGGTTTGTCTCCACAGACCTTGACCACTCCCTGCAGCCTTATCAACAAACCTTACTTCCTACTGCACAGAAAAAACAGAAGTCTTCAGACTAGAACTACCTCTACTTCCTGCCACCAGGCCTCCGTTCTACCTGCACAGGGCCCCGGCTCCACCCTTTCCCCCCCGCAGAGCCGCGGCAAGGGTCACCTCTGAATTAAGCCAGACTGTCCACCCGTCCTGGGTTCTTGTCTCCTCAGGGGTCTTTTGATGATTATCACCCACGTACACCCACCAAGCCACCCAAACTGCTCAAGGTCCCAATGACCTGGGTCCCTAACACCAACAGTCACTTCTCAGTCTTCATCTTCCCCGGCCTCTACACAGCATCTGCTACTGCTGACTGCCCCCTACCCAGAAAGTATAACACACTTTAAAATACTCCTTCCCTCTGGCTCCCTGGAACCACACTGTCCTGGCATGAAAGACCAAGCATGAACTAACAATTCCCAACTGTCTCTCTCCTCTACATCTAAGCCCACACATGCTACTGCTTACCTAGTGTCTCCCCCTGCCTCCAAAGCCAACACACCCAAAGCTGAACCGATCTGCTCCCCTAAGCTGCTCCCTCTCCAGAACTCGCTCTTGACGGCCCCCTCTTTATCTAGCTGTTGTCACCAGACAACTGGCACCCTTCCTGGCCATGCCTTCTCTCTCTTCCCCCACATCCAATTGGTCACTGAGCTCCTCTGAATGCACCTCATGGACACAGCCCACCTACTTCTCTACAGCCTCCCCACCCCAAACCAACCCTCAGTTCAAGCCACCATCCGCTCCGGCCTGGGCCATAACAGCCTTCTCTAACGGGTCTCTCTTCCTGCAGCGGATCCTCCTTCATCTCCCTGCCAATAGCTGGTCTCCCCTCCCCGACTTGCTCCTCCAAGCTATTCTCTACACAGCAGCCTGATTTGGCTTTTGAAAATGCCAAGCCGTTGTCACTCACACAGCCGCACACTGCTCTTCCGGTCCCGCATGCTGGCCTGCCCACACGTGCAGCGTCATCTGTGAGCTCCCCCACGGCCCTGCCCCTCACGCGGCAGCCTCTCTGGCCCTTTTGCTGGTCCTCACATGAGTGTAAGAAACTTCCCTCCTTACAGCCGTTGCCCTAAGGCTGGCCTCCCTTTGCTGAAGCTGTTTCTCTGCAGCAAACTCCCTCTCCTCCATCTCTCCACTTCTCACTGAGCTGGGGTCATGCAAGCTCAGCTGAAGCATCCCATGCATATTCAGCCAAGCCTCCCATACCTCCTTGGCCAGCTTAGGTCCCCAATTCCTCATCACACGCCCATTGTCACCCTGTACATCTCCTTTGTACCACATAGGATTACAATTCATTTTTTATGTAATGACCTGTTTGATATCTGTCTGCCCCAGCAAGCAGAAGGGGACTGCATCTCTCTTTTTCAAGGTGCTGGCACAGAGCAAGCACTCAAATATTTCAGTGAATTAACAGCTGCCTGTCATGGGCC
The DNA here is from genome assembly GCF_021234165.1 of Pteronotus mesoamericanus. NCBI lineage: Eukaryota > Metazoa > Chordata > Mammalia > Chiroptera > Mormoopidae > Pteronotus > Pteronotus mesoamericanus. Next base: position 644,782 of record NW_026555326.1, read on the forward strand.
AGACATCGTGGCTAGGAGTTTTGTATGGGTTGTTCTGCTCACTCTGCACAGCAACCCAATGAGGTAGAGGTACTAATTTTATTATTCACAGTCACATGTTACCGATCGGGTCCTGAAGCTCACGGGAATTATATGATGTGTGCAAGGTAACAGAGTGGGCAAGTGCTGGGTAAGGAGTCCATCTCAGGAGTGTCCCCCATCAAAGCCACTACCGTGCGTCCCCCTCTGCGCTGGCCGCAATGCTCCCTCACTCACTGCCTTAGACTCAGCGAGTGCCCAACCAACAGGGTGGACAGACATTATTCTGGCTCGTTTGGTCCTCACGGTCACTCCTGAGGCCTACAAACAAGAATTCCAATTCCTCTTTTCTAAATGAGGGAGGAAAATGGAGTTTAAGGGGTTCAACGTATCACCTGGCAGTAAGGAAGCATCCTGAGCTGGAACCCATCTTTCCTGACTCCTCCTCTGGGGCGATTTTCTCTATGACTTGGCCACAGTTCGGCTCTGACCGCGGGGTGGGGTGGGGGGGCGCGGTTCTGCAGGGGAGCTGGGTGGTAAAGAGTTAACATAGCAGGCCTGAGACTGAAGCCCTTAGAGATGTCTGCTTCAGGGATGGCCCTCGCTGATGTCAGAAAAGGTGGATTTGGGGCAGGTTCCCCTAACCAATACGGAGCTCCCTGTACCTAAACTTTTTGCAAACGATGTTTGCAAACTTTTTGCACCTCTCTTCTGGAAGTCTGGAATTTTGGTACATGCTGGGCAGAGGGCGCCTGCATGGTCAGACCTGGAGAAAAACCCTGAGTGCTGAGTCTCCAATGAGCTTCCCCGGTTGACAGCATTTTCACACATGTTGTCACATTCCAGTGCTGGGGGAGTGAAGCATGTCCTATGTGACTTCGCTGGGGGAGGCTCTTGTAAGTTTCTACCTGGTTTCCTCCCAGAGGTGTCCAACCTTTTGGCATCTCTGGGCCACACTGAAAGAAGAGTTGTCCTGGGACGCACCTTAAATACACTGTGACATGTAATCACAAAAAAATCTCATAATGTGTTAAGTAAATTTACGATTTTGTGTTGGGCCGCATTCACGGCCACCCTGGGCTGCATGCGGCCCGTGGGAACATCCCTGCTCTAGACTTTGACTCATGTGCCTTTCCCCATTGCTGATTTAGTTTTGAATCTTTTGACTGTAGTCAATCATCTCTGTATGACTAGATGCTGGGTCCTGTGAGCGCTCCAAGCAAATCGTCCAACCTGGGCATGGTCTCAGGGACCCCGGGCACGGCAGCTTTCTAAATAAGACATAAACTTTGAAAAGGATGAAATAGGCATGAATTTGTAGACTAAAACAAGAGCCATTCTAGGCAGAAGAAATGATCTGGAGAAAGTTCAGAACAGGTGAGTCAGGTGCAGAAGGCCCTGCAGCACTTTAACAGGACTGAAGCCGAGCTGCGGAGCAGATTGAGCTGTGACACAGAAGGGGGCGGGGCAGAGAGGTCACACTTGGTAGAAAGGTCCAGTGTCAGTGCAGTGACCCACTGGATGTCATACATAGGGAACTGCTGGTGTCGAGGAAGGACAGAAGGCATTTAGTGTGGCTCTCCACAGCAAACATGTGGCATTGCACATTTCTACGAAAGGTCTAGGGAGTGCTGTTAAGAGGTTGAAGCAACATCCCCAATTACTGGTTTTTTAAATAAACCACCTCAACATGAGGAAACCAGTCTGCTCCAAAATAACCTACTTTCCATTTATTAAGGGCAATCACCGGCTCCTTCCTTTATCCCTTTGAGATGCCTTTGCCACTTGTCCAGCATTCCCCCCGTCCCTCCCGTCCACCCCTCTTCACTCCTGAAGGCTTCTGGGAATAACCCCACACACTTGCTTAATCACTTCTTTTATTCTGCAGCTACTTAGCACATAAGCCTTCACTTTTACGTTATTTTGCCTTTAACCTGGGGAAGCACGGTAAGTTTTCCTAGATTGTGTCACAGGTCTGCCCAGCCTCTTGCCCAGATTCCTCACTTCACAATGGCAGAGGAGGGACTTTCGGGACCTGCTCAGCTGCACCCCACCCACCGCCCCGGGCCTCCAGCAGCAAGGGCCGGTTAACAGAAGGCTGGGAGCACGGCCTGCTGTTCCAAGCCGGCTCCCTTAGTCGGGGAGGGGAAGGGCTCTGGCTGGCAGCTTCTCACCGTCAGCCTCGCCCCTTATCCTGCTCTGACTTCATAGTTGGATGCCACTGAAGTAACTAACTGCTCTGCTCCTCGTGATCAAGGCAGTGGCTGTATTTTGCATCCCAAATGCATTTTATTTCTTCTGCTGGGTCCCTGTGTTGTCTCCCTGCCTAGTGCTATTCTTCTTCCAAGGCAGCATCTGCTCAGCCCACAAGTCGTTCAAAGGACTGGAATCCTGCCCCTGAAACCTGGCCCTGGGGGGCCGGGCCTCCAAGTCTGGTGCTGCCTGCCCTCCTCTCTGTCCTCTTCCTGCTGAGGGCTTGCCCCAGCACATCCCTACCCTGTCCTGCCCCATCCCAGCTCCCCTGCCCTGGCCCCTGAGCTCTGCCTGCTCTAGAGATTGCAAAGTGGCAGCAATAGACTAAAGGATGGTCTGCCCTGGCAGGGGACAGTTCTTCTGATTGTCTGTTTCTAATGTAAATTTGAATGTCTTTAAACTGGACACAGACACACACTTTCTGCCTCCCCACGGGCCCCACAACTCCCTACAGCAATCAAACACTAGGAAGAAGAAAACCAGTTTTACCGAATACCTTCCAGACATTAGGCTCTATGTAAATATTGGCTTATTTAATCCTTCCGGCAACCCCAAGTGGGTGACATTGCTATCCCTGTTGTCCAGTAGGAAGACCGAAGCACCCCGAAGTCAGGCAACTTGCTCCAATCACGCAACTACCATCAGCAAGCCATAAACCCAGAATCAAACCCGGGCTTGCCAGATTCGGAGGTCCACACTAGTTCCATGATGCCATTAGTGAAGGCAGTAAGTCTTGCTTAGGCTCTGCACTAAGGAGGCCGCTCTGCAGCAGCGTGGGAGAGAATTCAGAAAGGCAGGAAGGGGAGTGAGTGCACGATTAGGGTAGCACAGGGAAGAGGGTCCGCGGACCCATGAACTCAGGTAGCAGCCCTGGGGGTAGACAGTGGGTCAGGATCAGCGGGGAGGAGACAGGCCTGGGTGGAGGATGGGGACTGAGGGCAGGCATTGATCTCTGCCTGGGTTAGGGAGAACACAGAGGAAGAGGGGGCTTGGGACGAGTATCTACGGGGCTCGTCAGCGCGGGACCATGTGGCACCCTCCAGGGAGATGGGCAGCAGCTGCAGAGCAGGCTGGCGACAGAGGATTACCAGGCCCTGGAAGCCTTCAAAGGGAGATCCCAGCAACGCAGCAGGTGCACGCACTGAGTGAGGAGGAGAGCACAGGTGCAAGTGCGGGCTGCTCTTCTGGAAGCGTCGGTGAAGGGAGAGGACCGGGCCTGAAGACACAGGGGACCTTACTGTTTAACAGAGACGGTTGTGTGGGGGAGGGGAAGGAGTCAGTTTTGAGAGAGTAACGGAGGGAACCGGCTTGTCTGGGAGGGAGAGAGCGCCGAACCAGGGCCGTAGGTGGAGAAGGCGCTCTCCTGGTGCGCGGTCAGACGGCATCTCTTCCTTGAGAAGCTGAGGGGGGCACTCAGGGATACTCTGAATTGGCCAAGAGTAGACGCTGAGGGAGCACACGACAAAAAACAAGGCCTGGGATCTGCAGAAACTCAGTGAGGCGGGTTCCCTCCCCACACACAGCCCAGGAGGGATGCCCACTGGCTGTCATCCACCATGGGGCCCAAAAGGGAGTGGCGTGGGGGAAGGCAGAAGACGGTGGGCGGAGGGGGGATGCACGGAGATGGAAGGAGACTTGGCGGGGGTTGGGGAACACACACAAAGCAATATACAGAAGATGTATTGTAGAATTGTACTCCTGAAACCTGTATCATTTTATTAACCGATGTCACCCCAATAAATTCAATTAAATAAAAACACTGGGCCCACAGGCCCTGCGGGCACCGTCGGGTGCACCTGCTTCTGCTATGGGCCATCTAAGCACCACCACCTGCCTCCAGATAACAACACGCAGAGAGCGCTCATCAGTGTCACTGCAAGTGGACTTCGAATTTTTCTGTCAACAGTGATGAGTCTTTCTACTTCTATTTCTTCCCTGGCCCTCCAGCCCATTTCCTCACAATACAGGCAGGGCTCGCAGGGGTCGCCCAAGTCTATTGCTGACAGACCCTCCAAATAAATCTTTCCTCTGGGCAAAGTGACAAATTCGCTGGGCTCCAACCCTGGCCTCGGCAGAAGCAGGAGCCCACCGGCCCTGGGGATGGCTCCTGCCCCGTGGCACGTTCCCCTCACCCGAAACCACACACAGAGAGAGGCCCGCCGGCTACACTCTGCTGGAGTGAGAGCTCCTGCCCCAGAGAAACCACAGAAAAAGTTGCCACCTGGGCAGGAAAAGCTCCTCAGAGGCTGGGTCAGCCACTGCCACCCACTTCCCCTGGTCTGTCAGCTCTTAAAGAATCTGTCAGTGGCAAAGGTGTTAAGCAGCCTTCAACCGAACGCCTTTCTGGTTCCCTCGCCCGCCTCCTGCCTGGAACTCTGTCTTCCTCCAGCCTGAATACTATGAGAGAAGCACAGCGTCTGGGGTCAGCAGGCTTGGGCTGGGGTCCTGGCTGGCCCGGCATGCTATGACATCTTTCAAGTCTCGTCTGAGCCCCAGCTTGTAACCAGGTAAAGTGAAAGAAACACCGTCTCCCTTCTCTCAGGGAGGCAGTGAAAAGTTCAGATGAGACGAGCTATTTGTCAGTTGTACAGTGCTATTCCGACCTCTGGAATCTAATAAGCAAGTCCTGCCAGTGGCCTAACCTCTCTCCTCCGCAAGGCCCCGTGCAGCCCATGTTCCCGGCCGTCCGTCCCTGGCAGCCCAGAGCCCATGGGAGACACATTTCCAATGAATTCAATGCCAGCGTTTGCTTAGGCCTGCTCTGTGCCAGATTCCCGAACTCAGACAGGAGCAGGTACAGAACTTGCTCCCTGTGCGCTCAGCTGGGTAGAGCTAATAGAGCGGGCGTCTGTCCATGCGGTGGCTACGGTACCTACAGGAGGATCTGCTCCACGTGGCGGCGACAGACGACGCAGGCACTGCTAGAGCCTGGGTCGCCTCGCTGATCCCCGGACTGAGGAGAGTGGCGCAGATTCAGTCCTCTGAGAAACCAGGCTAAGGAGCCAGGGGCAAGAGGAACCAAACACCTTGCAGGGCCAGGCCTGGCCCAGCAGTGGAGCCGACAGGCTTACTGCGCTCTCAGTGCCGCATCCTCACCATCTGGAAGATGTGGAGGATAGACCTGCTTTGGCCTGGCTCCCAAGGATATCATGGAGGACAAAACGAGGACTAAATGACAAGAGCAATGAAAAAAGGCTTTCAAAAGGAAAAAGCTTTAAAAACAAGGAATTACCATTCTTTCTTCAGGGTCCTCCCCTGTAAAGCTGAGATAATCACCAAAGGTCTGCGTAAAAGCTGACAAGCCTTTGCCACCGCTAGCCAAACAGGACTGACTCAGAGGCTTCCATTCCACCTCCCTCCCTCTGCAGCTCATCTCCACGGGAATATCTGAGTCGCTACAGGTAGTCCTTCCAGGGGGTGGAGCCGGTCTCCTTTCCACATTCTTCAGGCTGCCCTGCCACCCACAGCCCGGGCACTCAGGACGGGAAACACTGCCCATCCAATCCCTGCTGCCCCAGACCTCGGCCCAGAGAACCTGAGAAAGTCACCTCCCCTCCGGCAGGACTTCCAGAAGCTGGATCCGACAGCAGGCTCTGGCCTGCCTATGTCCAAGACCCAGAGAAGGGGATTCCAGGATCCCAGAGCCAAACCATTCCACGGAGTTCAAAACAAGACAGCAACGAAAACAACAAAAAGCCTTCAGAGAGGCTAGACGCTTTTTGCTTTCATCTCATAGTCATCTTTTCTGAAGCACCTTCTGTCTCTTGTGTTCAGATTAGAGAGTAGAGTTGGGGAATGGGAGTGTTTAGATAAGGTTTTCACCCAAACCGGTAGCTGTGCTAACACCCCTGTCTTGGGCTGTGTGCATAAGGCAGAGCAGGCAGCTGCACTCCGGATGTGAGAAGTCCAACCCAGTCTTTCCCTGCCTAACGTTATTTCACACACACCCAGAAGGAGTCTATTCCCAGGAGCGTTTCAACCCATTTCTTTGCATGTTATGTCTTTCACAGCCCTTATAAAATGCAAATATCTCTGAAGAAGGAAATCGTATTCCCCTGGCCCTAGCCCAGTTCCCATACAGCACCTGTGCCCAGATGCTTACTGAATTAATTAAATCGGTTACTAGATGCCTGTCCCCACAGGACACGGGTCAGGGCCCAGGGCTGTGGGGGATGCAGGGGGGAAGCCAGGCCAGGGAGCCACGCCTCATTTCACCAACTTCAGGCTGGCCCAGAGCAGGCCTGCCTGCCACAGCGAGATAACTGAGTTCCGATGAAAGTAAATCTGAAATAGCCAAATATGGAAACTCTGCAGGAGGGAGCAGAACCAGCTGAGAAAGTCTGCAAGCAGCAGTGAGGTGAGCAGTCAAGAACGTGCTCAGAATTGCCAAAACCCTGCAGAGAGGTAACAAGGGGCGGCAATGTGGCGTGGAGAGCCCAAAGAGCACCAAATCTCTGCGTGTCCCTGGGACTCATTTCGCCCCCGAGTCTTGGTTTCTTGCAAGAGCCCTCTGAACACACTTCGCGTGCGTGCGTGTTGGTGTCTAAATGAGCACGCTCAACAAAACAGTTCGAAGAGGTTTCCATTCAGTCCACTACTAAAGTTTCATTCTGGAGTGTTCTGGTTGGAAAGTTTTGCAAAAATGGAGGGAGTGCCCTGGCCGGTGTAGCTCAGTGGGTTGGAGCGTCGTCCTGTAACCAAAAGGTTGCGGGTTGATTCCGTGTCAGGGCACCCATTTAGGTTGCCGATTCATCCCCCGTCGGGCGCGGGGCAACCAGTCCATGTTTCTCCCTCCCTTCCTCTCTCTCTAAAAGCAACGAAGAAAAAAAAAAAAAAGTCCTCAGGGGAGGATTAAAAAAAAAAGTGGAGGGTGTGCCTAAGGGTATGGAGGGCGTACCTAGGCGTTGGGGCGCGGGAATGCGGGGAACATGCGAAAGTCCTCCGCCTGTGAATCCCCCTTGAACCTGGCCCCTTTAATCCACAGCCGCGCTTTGGAGCCGATCCCCAGCCGGGGACCCCAGTCTCCGTCCTCGCCACACCCCTTCTCCGCTAGGAAAGCCCGCTCCGGGGCTCCGGGACCCATTTGCCCCCACACCGCACCCTCTGAGCATCACCGGCCACGGCCTTGCCGACCTGCCCTGGCCCTTGCCGGGCCGTCGTGTCGTCCCCTCCGCCCGCGCCCTCCGCTCCCGGTCGGGGACCAGCCGGAGGCCCCAGCAACCCGGCGCGGGGCACCGGGGGTGGCTGCGAAGCTCTTGCCGCCGCGGCGCTTTCGATTTCAAAGTATATGGGACAAACCGAAAAGCGCTCCTGAGTCCCCTCACTCCAGCCCTACAGCCGAGGGGACTTCACCCCCCAGCGGCGACCTGTCGGGACTCACCTGTGGCTGCGCGAGCGGGGCTCCGCCGGCACCAGTCCGCAGGCTGCTGGGCTCCTCCGGGCAGCGGCAGGCCACGGGGAGGCGGGGCGAGGATTCTCGGCAGCCTGAGCCAGCTCTCGGCCCCGCCCACGAGGGAGAGGGGCGGGACCGAGGCCTGGGGGCGGGCCTGGGGCGGGGCTCCGGGGAGTGGTCCGAGAGAGGCCCGCAGGACCCGGGCCCCGCGAACGCGCTGGAAGATGCTGGGCAGGAGGCTGGAGAGTTACCCTGGCAATTAGAACTTTAACCCACCCTCGCTAGACTCATTAATATCTATAAATAAAAATTATCTCTAATTTCTCTCAAGTGGGTTAGAACAGAGCACATCTTGTACAGTGAGTACAAATTTGCCAGCCCTCCTTGCTGCTGGCCTCTGCAATTCCTTAGAGTTGGAGAGCTTGCCCTTGTACCAAGGGCTTCCCAAGCATTTCTTTCGATCCTCAGAACGACCTTTTGAAGTAGACCTGGTCATCCCATTTCACAGATGAGCTCTCTGAAGCCCAGAGAAGTGACAGGCAGTTATGTGCTGAAAGTTAGACGCTCAGCAGGTGCTATAGCTACAATTTGAATGCAGCTCTCCCAACTCCTAAATAAGAGGTTCTTCCTTACACTACTCTCCATGAGCATATGTTCTGGATGTTAGCATTCTCTATAAATCTCTGTGAAAATGGCACAAAAAGAGCATGGACTTCAGATGGAAATGGACCAGAATTTCAATCCTAGCTTCTTCAGTTTCAGTTTGACAACCGTGGAAAAGTACTTAGCTGCCCTAAGCTTCAATTACTCATCAGTAAAAGGGGAGAATAATGACATGGAGCCAGACAGGAAACATACAGCGGGTTGGCGGTGGGGTGGGGGGTGTCCTGGGGAAGGGGAGGAACTTCGGTGCAATGGAGAGCACTTACAGGGTTTGAGGGAGCAGCCAGGCTCAGTGCCAGCCAGGCCCTACCTGTCTCTTGTTTTTCAGCAAGAGCCAGAAATTCAGATTCAAACCTTCTGGTTGGTGAGCCAGATTAAGCACTCCCAGTGGAAATGAGACCCGTGGGCATCACTTCGGGACTCTAGATCCACCTCACTATCTTGTGAGAACTAAATGAGATGACATTCCTGTACTCCTGACCGAGAGCAGAGTTCTATGAACCTTAGTAACTCTCCCTGCTCCCTGCACAGTATACTTTCACTTATGGTTACCTACTTCCTCTTCCCTTCTCATTACCCACTCTCACCCCAGCACACTGTAAGTCAATATATTTCGTAAAGGTGTATGTCCTTTTAGTGTCTACGAACAGGGATGTCCAGTCTGCATATATGCGGGAATGTGCAGGGCCTTTGGTACTGGCACTGACTGAGTTACTTGTCTCTCCCCACCCGTCTTCTCCAACAACTGAATAAAACAGTCGATTCGTTTCAAGGATGTTACCTAAGCTTTAAATATAATGGAATCAGATGCTGGGGTACATAGTGAATCGCGGTGGTGGCGAGTATGGGCCACATGACTCCAGGGCTAGGAGTCTAGGTAGAAAGGTGGAAGAACGTTAGATGGCTAGTAGTTGGAAGTCAAGGCCATTTTCCCAGGGCTCCTTGCACATCGCAGAATCCTAGGTGGAGCATCTGGCAGAACAGAGAGGACAAAACTTGGGAGCTACCCCAGTCTGATGGAGGAGACATGATCCCTTTCCTCAAGTATCTTGAAGAAAGATGGGAAGAACAGTACCTAAATGTACACATAATACAAACATTATATACTTGCAGTTATAGCTATGATTTATTGTCTTATTACATACCAGGCAATACATTCTTGCTTTATCCATATTAACCTGTCTAATCATCAGCACTATTTTATAGACGAGGAAACTCACCTCTTGAAATTTTTACCCCAAATCGCCAAATTCTTAGTTTGGGAGAGATGAGATTTGGACATGAGAAGTCTGATTCTGGCGCTCTTAGCCACTATATCACCCTGCCTCTCAAAGAAATGGTTGGTGTGAATTCAAACAAAATAACTAAGAAGGAGACAAATTTTAGCGGTTTTAGTGCTCTCAAAATGTTTACAGTAAACAGAATCCAACCTTGAAACTAAATTCATCTACAAAAATAAGGGCAGGTTTGAACTGTACACTAAATTTTTACACAGGAGAAAAGGGCTAAATTTTTGGTTTCTTCTAAACATCCTAAGATTACCCTGACTTCGTAAAAACGTGGTTTTCTGCGGCTTGGCTGGGTAAACTGAAGAGATTGCAGCCCCGGCAGAGAAGAGATGGTGCAGATGGAGGGAGGAGGGCGCCACCTACTGGAGTAAATAGATGGATACATTATTTTCCTCAGGCTGCCCTTGGGTGACAAGACTGATCAATGCAGTGGGTTCTTTAAGGCGAGGTTAAAAGGTCCTATCTTCCATCATTTAGAGATTAGTGAGATCAGACAAGGAGGAAAAATCCTCTCCTTGGGGCTTGGATTGCACTTCTAACTTCCATTGCAGGTTACAATGGAAAGTCTTTGCTCGTAATGGAAAATGTGGTAGAGCAGAAACCACTCTCAGGCAAAGCCTCAGGGGCCTGAACACAGAGCATGCTCCCTTGCTGACTAAGTAGGTCCTGCACTAGCAAACAAACAAACGAATATCTGTGACTGGTCTGTATTTAATTCCTTGACCTAGTGATATGCTGTCCCTTTGCTTTCACCTTCATAACCTTTACCACAGCTCTGCCTGCCAGTGTGCTGATCGCACCTCAAGAAGAGAGGCAGGGAGTGTGGGGCGGGGTGGGGCTGGGGGGCATGTATTTCTTCCAGCACTGATGTAATTTAAAACAAAAAGACTTCTTTTTCAAAGACTCTTTTTCCAAAGATACATCTATAAACATACCGCAGATTATTCACCAGTTCATCTTCTGAAGGACATCCTGGTTGCTTCCACATTTTGGCAATTATAAATAAAACATTTGTGTGCAGGTTTTGGTGTGGGCATACATCCTCTGTATGTGTGCACACAGCAACTGCATTTTTTGCTTAGGAGTTCAAGAAAGACCATGTTTTCTGTCCTTTGTCCTACTTGCTTCACTCTATTCTTACTTATCAATGTATAGGCTCAATGTATATTTGAAAACAAAAATCAGACATGTTATTCCTGAGGTTAGGTGCTGTATTCTGTATTTGTTCTAGGGTGATCCCCACTCGATACATATACTCACCCCTCCCATGCTCCGTTCATGGTTTCATTGTCTGATAGTCACCCTTTTTGTTGGACAAATGAGATTTTTATTGTTTCAAAACTGGACCTGCTGTCTTCATTTGTACCGCTTGGCTAAATGTGGAGTCTGTCCATTCTGAGTTCCTTTGTTGAGATTCACACATCAGTCCCCATTAGCGCTTGGAAAACATTTTAACATATTAACTTTGCATAGTCACTGTAAGGCGTTAAAATATATTTTAAGGTTGTTATTTGGCCTTAGGAACCATGAAGTAAGATTTATTTGGCACAATTTGGTTTTGTTAGATTTTGTAACACATTGGTAACAAGGAAGACTATTTTGGGGTATTTCTTCTCTTTGAGAATGGTGCTTATATGGGGAGATTTTAAACAATGGTCTGGTAACTCTGGTTAGCTACAGCCTCCCTTTCAGAGAAAACAGGACAGAAGGAAACACATGAGCTCAAGAAGGGCTTAGGCTGGAAGAAAAAAACGGACAAAGTTCCAATGTCTCTGACTCCAGCACACCTCAGTGTTCCACGACCTTGTCCCTCTCCCCTGAAAATCGCCCAGCAATCTTCTATAGGCACAATGAGGGTCTCTCATGCGATACACCATCTGGGGCTGCTGCATCCATTGCTCGTGATTTTTTGTTTCATACGTTTTCTTTTTCCTTTTTAAACAACTTTACTGTTCTACTTTCAATACCACAAAATTCACCCAATCAATGAATTTTAGTGGAAGCGTACTGTTCTGCAACCGAGACCACGATGAAAGGTCAGGACAAGTCGGCCACCCGTCCCATCCTTTGGCAGTCAACTCCCAGTCCCAGGCCTTGACTCGGGCAAGAGAGGGTCTGCTTTCTGTTTCTATGGTTTTGCATTTTCTGAAAATTTCATATAAATAAATATGTAATATTCTGTGTCAATCCATATAATGTTTTTGAGGGTCATTCATTTTGCTGCATATATCAGTACTTTCTTCCCTTTTATTGCTGCGTAATTTGCCATTATATGAATACACCAATTTTTGTTTATTCACTTACCACCTAATAGACATTTGGATTATTTCCAGTCTCGAGCTATTATCAGGAATGCTGTTATGAACATTTGAATACAGGTGTTTATGTGGACATACATTTTCATCTTTATTTAGGTAGACACCTAGGAGCAAAATTACTGGGTCTTATTGTACATGTACATTTAATCTGTTAGAAATTGTCATTTTCCAAAGTGGCTGTATCACTGTATCATACTACATTTCTGCCAGCCTTATGAGAGGGTTCCAGTTTCTTCAAAGCCCTGACAACAGTTGGTATTGTCAATCTTTCAAAATATTAGACATTCTTACCCTTGCCAAGGTGGCTCAGTTGATGGGAGGGTTGTTCCATGCACCAAAAGGTTGCAGGTTCAATCCCTGGTTGGGGTGCATACAGGGACGACTGATTGATGTTTCTCTTTCATGTTGATGCTTCTTTCTCTCTGAAATCAATTTTAAAAAAATCCTTAGGTGAAGATTAAAAAATGTTTAAAATATTAGTCATTTAGTGGTGTTTTAAGTACTTGATTGTGGTTTTACTTTGCATTTCCTTTATGACAAATGACATGACATCTTTCCATACATTCATTTGCCATTTGCTTATCTTCTTTGGCAAATGTCTATCCAAATCTTCTGTCTATTGAATTTTTTTGTCCTCTTATTATTGACTTATTAGAGTTCTTGAGTTCTAAGTGTTCATTATATATTCTGGATACAAATTGTATATCAGATACATGTTTTGAAAATATTTTCTCCTGGTTAATGACTTGCTTTTTTATTTTTTTAATCAGATCTTTAGAAAAGATTGCTTACAATTTTGATGAAATCCCATTTATCAATTTTTTTCTATTATGGGTTATACTTTTGGTGACAATTTTTCCATACTTTCTTCTAGAAGTTTGTAGTTTTAGTTTTTACATCTAGGTCTGTGATCCATTTCAAGGTAATATTTGTGCATGGTATAAAGTAGGGATTTTTAAAAATACAGATATGTTCTTTCTGCTGTTAAAGTACTCTGTCACCTTCATTGAAAGTCGATGAACCGTACAGGTGTGAATTTACTTCTGGACTCTTTATTCTGTTCCCGTGCTCTGTGGTCCATCCTTAAGCCAGTATCTCACTGCCTTCATTACTGCTGCTTTAGAACTAGGATGCAAATGTTAGTTTGAATCACAGTTTTGCAAAAGAGGAGCAAAATCGGGTTCTTCTTTTGCAAAATTGTTTTGTTTAGTCTCAGTTTCAGGTTGGTGCTTGTTTTTATAAACAAAGTTGTACTGACATTGAGCCATGCCTGTTCATGAACTACGTGGTAAAGATGGATAGTTACAACAGAGATTGTGTGGACTGCAAAGACTAAAACAATTACTGCCTTGCCATTTACAGGAAAAGTTTGCTGGCTCCTGGTCTAAGCCCTTTGCATTATTATATACGTTTTGGAATTAGCTTGTCAATTTGTACAAGACATGCTGGTTAAGATTTTGACAGGGATTGGGTTGAATCTATGTATCAGTTTGAGGACGACTACCATCTTAACAATATTAAGTCTTCCAACCTGTGAACAGGTATAGCTCTTCATTTATTGAGGTCTACTTTATTTCAGCAATATTTTATATATTCCAAGGAACGTGTCTTTCACATTTTTGTTACATGTGCTCCCAAGTATTTTATTCCTTTTGATACTATTGTAAATGAAATTGTTTTCTTAATTCTATTTTCAGACCATTCCTCACTACTACATAAAAATACAATTGATTTTATATTGATCTTGTGTACTGGGGCCTTCTTAAACTAACATTATTTCTACTATGTTTTTACATGTCAGATCATGTCATCTAAAATGAAGACAATTTTTGTTTTTCCTTTCCAACCTGTACCTCTTTATTTTTCTTTCCTTGTGGCCTTGGCTAAGAGTCTCCAGTAAAATGCTAAATAAAAGTAGTAAGAGCAGACATCCTTATCTTGGTTCCAGTCCTGGGGGAAAGCATTCATTTTTCTTTGTTTCTTTCTTTTTAAGCATATTTTATTGATTATGCTATGACAGTTGTCCCATTTTTTTTCTCCCTTTTTCCACCTCTGTCCTGCATGCCCCCTCCCTCCAGCATTCCCCCGCCTTAGTTCATGTCCATGGGTTGTACATGTAAGTTCTTTGGCTTCTCCATTTCCTATACTATTGTTAACCTCCCCCTGCCTATTTTGTAGCTACCAATTATGCTCTTTAGTCCCTGTATCTTTTCCCCCACTCTCCCTCTCACCCAGTGATCTGCCCCCATGTGATCTCCATTTCTGTGATTCTCTTCCTGTTATAGTTGTTTGCTTAGTTTTGTTTTTTAGGTCCAGTTGTTGATAGCTGTCAGTTTCTTGTCATTTTACTGTTCATAGTTTTGATTTTTTTTCTCAGATAATTCCCTTCAACATTTCATATAATAGGGGCTTGGTGGTGATCAACTCCTTTGACTTGACCTTGTCTGGGAAGCACTTTAGGTGCCCTTCCATTCTAAATGATAGCTTTGCTAGATAGAGTGATCCTAGATGTGGGTCCATGGATGTAGGATGTTTTCAGTTCAAGATGTTTTCTAATTTCTCTTGGAATTAATTTTTTGACCCACAGCGTATTTATAAATGTGCTAATTTCCAAGTATCTGAGAATTTTCCAGATTTCTGTTGATTTCTAATCCCATTGTACTCAGAGAACATACTTTGGGTGATTTGAATCCTTTTCCACTCATTAAAGCATGTTTCTGGAACAGACCATGGTCTATCTTGGAAATATTTCATGTGTACATGAAAAAATGTGTATTCTGCTGTTGCTATGTGGGACGATTTAAAATTTTCAATTAGGTAAATGTAGTTAAATAGTGTTCAAATCTTTTGTATTCCTATTTGTTTGATTTTCATGTTCTGTCAACTGTTGAGAGATGAGTATTGAAATCACAGATTTTAATTGAAGATTTGCCTATTTCTTTTTGCTTTCTGTCAGGGGTCCGTGTGAATTGGAACTTTATCATTATCAAATTACCATCTTTATCTTTGACAATATTCTTTGCTTTGAAATCTTTGACATTAGAAAGGTCACTCCCAATTTAATTCAGATGGTATATATTATTCAGTATATTAGTTTGCTATTGCTGTATAACAAATTACCCCCAAACTTCCTCCAAACACCACTCACTACTTCACAGTTACTGTGGTATTAAGAAATCTGAGTTCTCTGGTGCATGGTCTCTCATAGGCTGCAATCAAGGTGTTGGCTGGGCTATTCATCTTAAGGCCCAAATGGGGAAGGATTCATTTCCAATCACACATAGTTGTTGGCAGGATCGAGTTCCTGACAGGTTGTTATTCTAAGGACATGAGTTCTTTGCTGGTTATTGGTAGAGGGGTGGCCTCAGATCTTTTCTACATGGACTTGTCCAACATGGCAGCTTGCTTCATCAGGCATGAAAGCAAAGCAGGTAATAGCCTACCAACAAGGCAGAAGTCATGGTATTTAAACCTAATGAGACATCTCATCACCTTTGCTGTATTCTGTTGGGTAGAAGTCACCAAGTCCAGCCCACACACACAGAGGCATGAATACCAGGAAGCAAGGATCCTTGGGGGCTGCTCCATATATCCACCTCCAGTTTGACTTTATTATGGAATCCTGAGAATGTGTTTTTCTGCTCTTTTGCCTTTATGAACTGGGAGGTTCCTTAATCCTGTGGGGTTTTTTCCCCCTAATTCTGTTTCCATTTGCCAGTGGCATGATTCCCCAGTTTTCCAGCACTAGTAACGATTATTGTATTTCTTGTCATTTTAGTTGATTTTGGTAGGAAAGAAAAACTGAGGTACAGAGAGAAGTAACTTTCTCAGTGAAAACTGGAGAGTCATGTGGTAGAACTCTTATATATACAAGCCAAGTGATAAACCCCTCATTTTGATTAACCCCAATTTTGATTATTTCCAAACTTTTGGATGGGGCACAGCAAGCATGTGAACAAAGTGTTTTGGGGAATACAGGCCTCTTGAAGCCAAATGCTGCTAATTAAAGCTGTTCTAGGCAGTAAGCTAGATATATCCCCTCAAGAACTATTTTGTATTGTGGTACTATTCAGGATCTTATTGGTTTAACTGTACCTTATGTTTAAATAAGGTTCAGTAACAGAATAACAATGTAACCTTTCTTAAAAAATAATCCAGAGAAATATAAAGCATTCAGGGAGGTTAATCTCTATGCTCTTTACACTTTGAAGATTCCTCCTAGACCTTTCTCTGTCCCCAGTATCTTTTCCTTAAGACACTCTGCTCATCCAAATCCCAGATTTAGGATTCTAAAATGTAAGTCACCACATCGTAAAGACACTCCCTTATCAAAGGACAAGTTTGCTTTAAATCTGGTAATAACAACTTGGCAAACATCTCAATCCAAAACTCACTCCTGGTCTTCATTGTTTTTCCCTTAATATACAGAACTTCTGAGAAAGAAAAGCAAATAATGCAACATGGTCTTTCAGATATGAACTCATGCATCTAGATCACCCCTTTTTAAGTTTTACTCCTGGACTCTATTTTACTAAATTCAGTGCTGCATAGTAGTCCCTCACTGAGGCAGGTAGTTATGATAAAGACTGAGGTTGGTAAGGTTACATGTGACCTATTTTTTCTTAAAAGAAAGCTGCTTATGTATTCCCATAAATGCTGTCAGAAAATAAGGTGGTTTCTTGTAGACATTCTTTAATTTAGCATGGTTCCTCCAATTTCATTCTTGGATTCTTTCTGTATTCATCTACTGACACTTCTTAGGAATGATTATCTATAACAGATGTCTAAATTAAAAAAAAACCTAATATACATGTTTCTTTTTCATATATTTCCTGCAATCAGAGTGTAGTCATCGTTCATCTTGGGGAAGCATGAAGGGAAAGACCCTGCTTTGAGTTCGAAGTCTGGTTATTATTCTCTCTGAGGAGATCCTGGTAAGTGGTAAGACCCCAGTGCGGAGTGATCAGCAGTTATTAACATTTATGGGTAACATACCCTTTTGATAGCTGGAAGAAACATTACAATAATACAATATATTTATTAACTAAACTTGGCACTATAACCAAAGTATTTGCAACATTCTTAATATCCTTGAAAATCATTACTTTTATTTTACTTATTCCCTACACCTATTATTTCTATTGAGAATTTTACATTCTTTCATCTTTATTTTACATTAGTTTACTCAGTTGTAGGATTAAGAAAAAGTTTTGATTATAACTTACCTTTAACCTCCATCCATAATACACTGGGATTAAATTATAGAGAAATTTTTTTATTAATATTACCAGATGTATCAACAGTGCGATTTTAGTTATGTAATGAAAAATAATACTTGGGTGTAGATTTAAAAAAATGATAACCTTGAGATTAATAAAGTGGTCATTAAAAGATTTCTAGGTTTTGCTATCTTTTATAAAAAATTCAGTATTTAGAATTTCACAGTGAAGAGGTCCTAAATTTCGCATACAACATGAAGTTATATAAAAATAGAAGACATAGACATCTTTAACTCTTTAATCCTTTGATTAAGCAGCAAGCATATCACTCTTCCAGGCCAAACACTGCTTAAACAAAAAAGAAAATTAATGACGTGCAAAATATTTACAAAATATGCAAAGCACACAATAAAGACATCTCACTATATACATGTGTCATATTACTACTGAAGCTAAGATTTTTCTACTGTGTGCTCTAGTGTACGTAAATCAAATTACAGCACATCCCTCAGATACAGCACCATGGCCCATGGCTGGGATAGAACAGATTTTAAATGAATCACAATATACGAAACAGCTGGACAGACGCTGGTGCTGACCAACTTGACTGACATATGCCACATACTGTATACTGAAGGCCTACTGACAAGAGACAAGAGACAATAAAAGCTCTATAGTGTGCACATATGCAAGACAACCTAAGTACTTTAAAAAAAGGCTTTAGATATTTTCTTTAGATATTTTGTCCATGACTCTTAAAAGTAAAAATAAGTATAAATTCTTGAATATTAAGTATTTTAAGTTAGGTTTTATCTGGTTACAATCCAGGGGCAGGAACTATTTAAGATGACGCAATGAGAACGACAGACACATCCTGGAAAAAGCTTGAGATTATGCCAGAATTTAAGGTCCTTAACGGAAAAAAAGTGTTCTGAAAGTCAAAATTAAAACTAACCAATGGATGTAAGTTTATAGCTCTTTAAGGCTTTAGAGCCAATGGTAGGGACTATTTCCCCAATAATTTGGGAATATATGATCTCTCAAAATATAAATTAGGCCCATAGATGTTGACTATTCTGTGAAGTGGTTCTATACGTGTTAAGAATGTGAATGTGCAAACATTTAGCTTTAAGTTTCACTAGTATAGCAATCTGAGTGATCTGTCCCTTTGCACAAGTCATGATTCCATTACGAAATCATTGTATCAAAAATATTAGTAACATATTGTTGAAATACAATCACTTGTAAAATATTCTTTGTAGGTGCTTAATGATTATGTGTTGAATAAGAAGACTTGAAATTTTTTTCTTTATAAAAAGGGATCTCAGCATTTTAAGTTAACAGCACAATTGTGACAATATACTGATACATCTTTAGATAACACAGAACAAATTCTTAAATTTATTTTATAAAATAATGCTGACGATTTTACCTTAAACCAAACCAGGCCATACAGGTTGGCTGCAAGAAATACACAAATGTATCCAAATAGTACAATAGAGATTTATCAAGAAATCATCATTTATATTTAATGCAGACCATATTAATAAGGGCAATTTTAAGTTCAGAACTTAAACACAAAAAGGGTATTGTAATAAATGCTTCCATTCACTATCTCGACATAACTGACAAAATATAATTCTTTTCTAAAGTCCCCAGATGTAGGTAACTACTAGTTAAAAGCAGACAGCATTTAGAAACATTGAAAAAAAAAATCAAAGTTAACTTCATTTTCAAGGAACGTAAAGACACTGTACTGTACTTTAACAAATTAAGTCCTCATTTGTATGTAAAATTATTATTCTGATCCTCTTATTACTGATAGATGATGGGTCAATGACCTTTAAGCAAGGACTTTGCACTAGGACCCAAAGCTCTATTTTAAATGGTTAGTAGGTTCAGTACATTCTTTGTGGTATCACATAATTGCTTTGCAATTGATTAAATTGCTTTCTTTGAAAGGAATATATTAACATTCCTTTAGAAAAAAAAGCAAGATTTCTTTTCGAAAAAAGGGATATGCAGCTATAATTTCTTAAATATGCATTAAATGAAAATATGTCAAAATCTGAAATGCAGGCTATTTATTCTTGCACTCCTAACATAGGAAAATGTTAAAATTAAATTAAAGGAAAAAGAAAAAATGTCAAACACCCTTAACTTAAGAACCTTAAGGAGTTTTCACAATTCCTAAGTCAATATTCCTTTACTAAGAGCCGTGACTATGAAGAGGCAGGAGTATAAAGAAATCTCAATAAAATAAATACAGTAAAAACAAAACAAAAGAACCCTTAGTATATAGAACATTTAATCTTTTTCTTTTCTTCCTTTTATGAGACCATGTTGCTGAACATATACTCTAGGAAGGAGGCTAACTGTAGGCTTTTTCTTATGTAACATCTCAGTTGCGTGAACTAAAAAACTTCTTAGACATCCATCCACTACGCTAGCCCACTGCCACAGAACTAGTTTGCAGCCTCAGTATCTAGGAAGGATTAGTCTTTCCTCTTTTGCATCAGTCAGATGAGCATTGGTATAGTGGTGGGGGTGACAAGTTACTGCAGCTCTGTCCAATTTAATTCTAGTGCAGTGAGGACTGTGAATCTGTCTGAATTCCGATAAGTGATGGAGGCTGCTGACCACCAACCGTGGACAATACTGGTCGTGGGTTTAGACGGGGTGGCATAGAATTAGCAGGGCGAATGAGAGGTGGTGGAGGCTGATTTAAAGTTGGCCGGGGCTGGATGAACCGAGCCTGCTGCTGGAGTGGAGGAGGCTGCCGGTGAAGAGCAGGGGCAGCAGGCAGTGTTGGACGAAGAAGTGGTGGAGGCTGGTTCAGGGTGGCAATGGGGGCTGTTGGTGTTGGAGTGGATGATGGGGCAGGAGGTGATGGACCCAGAGTCCGAGGAGCCTGTGGGGTCTGTGCCTAGAGGTGAGGAAACAAAAATACATGTATGAGATGGTAGTTCCTAATGAACTTAATACAATATAGTTTGGGCTGTCACAGGAAAAACAAAACAAATCAAAACAAAACAAAAACATAACACCGGTATTTTTTGGAAGCACAAGCTTCTTTTATTTTAAACAAAACAAAAAATGGAAAAAGCAATGAAGCTACCAAACAGGCATCTTTATTAGTAAACAGCTTTACACTGGAAATAAAAATAAGACTATGAAAGAACAATACACTCTCCATTCTTCCAGGATGAGAACTTGGCACGTCATTATGACTCAAGAGTCACGAGAGATGCACCACTGAGTAAGTGTATTGTCAGCCTTTCATGCGCATTTAGCTAGTCCTCTGACAAATTAACCTTACAGAACACCACACAAAATGGTGATTCCTCGACTCATATTAGCTCAAATTCCATACACAAACACACCTCCTCTTCTTCATCAGTGCTCTTCCCTGATGGCACATTAGAAGCACTTTTTGTCTCCTCCCCTAAAGTAGAAGCATCACCATTAGAAGCCTGGGTTCCTTGTTCTGCTTCCCACTCCTGCAATACCTCCTCTAAGTTAAACCGACGCCTGTAGTTTACAAAGAAGTTCTTCACTTGGCCAACAGTCTTGTTGCCAATTACATCTGCAATAGCTTGAAAATCTTTACCATATTTGCGGACACCTGGAAGGCAAAGTAAATAATACACCTGGTGAAGGATCAATAAGGATTGCTGTGTGTACTATACATCATGCACACACAAAAGATACCAGCAATGAAAATCCTTTCTGATAAACTCTGCTCATTTCTCAGTTCTGAGATAGAGGCTAAAATATCAGGGTCCCAGATGAAAACACTCAATTATGTCATTTCATCGAGCCAGCTACTTGCCTTCAACTGAACAATCAGAAACTTACCATTTTTTACATACTCAGTTATTTTCTCCAATCCTCTCTTGAACTCTCAAATACAGTCCATTTATTGTAAAGCATTGAATTCTTTGTTCCATCCTCAATTCCACATTCATTTATTTCCCTAGTAGCCAGTCACCTAAATTTGAGCAACACCGTTTGTAAACAAAACAGGATGGGAAGAGCCATCTCTTTTATCCCCTCAATGGACTGAGTGAGTAGTCTTAGGGTTCCCCCATTAAAAAAAACATAGTTTTGGTCTTAATACCAACTTCAGTATGATTACTTGCTACCTCACCAGGGTACCAACAAGTAGAAATCAGATAGGAATTAAAGAGAATTAACACAATCTGATGAACAAAAATGGGAGGGTATTTTTCATAGTTACTTAAATTTCAACTCATCTCATAGTCTAAAGACTCTGTATATGAAGAAGTCCTAGCTATGCTTTGTAGACTTGAGAGCAAGGTTACAGTGTGACTACTTATAGAGCATTGTGCTTGTCATCAATACCTTAAATTTAAGGACAGTACATTCAGTTATTTGAGAACCTAACTTTTCATTATGCAAATTTTATGACAATGAATATTTCATTTATGAATTTGAGATAGTCAATTATGCTACAGAATTTAAAAATGACTTCATATAATCAGATGGCTAATCATCTACTCAAGGGAATTCTGAAAGAAGTTCACGTTTACAATCACAGATGAGAGAATAATATAAGAATATTTTAAGACCCCAGCAGAAATGCTAGATTTGGTATTACTCAATTACCCTAAAGCACCATCATGATATAAGATAATTTTTGTTTTTAAACTCTGCCTTTATTTGATATCGAGAACTTGGGAATAAGTATCTCTTGCTACATTCAACTAGCTGGGCTTGACTCTTAGAGCATTTAGTGGGGTGGAGGAGGGGGCTGTGGAGGTCTGACATTATTAAGTTATAACCACATCCCACTTTATTTAATATAGAGTTTTGGGTATGTAGACTATGCTCTCTTGCTCCATTCTCAAAGGAAGAGGACAGACATATGCATGAAAACATATTATATTTTAGCAATGTAAATTAATTTATATGAAAATCCATGAGCTAATTTACAGTTTTACCTTCATACTAAGTATACATTCTAATGGTGACTAGGTTCCACTGAGGATTTTTTTGGCAATAAAAATCCCAACAATGGGATTGGCAATAAATAACCTAATTCAAGGTTATTTAATATTAGGAATTACTACTATATACTTAGGTTCTTCTCTACTACATACACTTTGGAAAACAGCAACTCATTTGAGATCACTGCACTGAACGACAATTATGAATTAGAAATCAAACACAGTGTTCCAAAGTATCCTAATTTTCATAAAAGGTATTTAATTTACATTCTAGAAATGACCAAGCCTACTGTATATATGAGTTTAGAAACAAAAACCTTAAATAAGTCTGGGATTAGATAGATCTTCTGTATTCCTAGCAAGAAATCACATTAAAACTAACTCTGACTCCAAATCTGAAGATATCACAACCCTCAGAATACCTATTTGCTTGTCAAAATATATTCCAAAACCTACCAAGAAGTTGTTTCCACATAGGTTCCTTTATATAACTATCCCTGCTTCTTCTGAATCTGCTCTTTCTGATCTTCCACTTTATTTTCTCTTGCTCAATGGACTTGACCTTCTCACAATACCGTTGCATTTCCAGAATTACAGATCACTGAACCAAAGTTATTTCCTGAAGGAGCTTTAGTTTTCCCGGACACTTTGGATGTCAAGAACTTTTTCCAAGTCACCTAGGTATGTTTATTATTAACTCATGCATGTCTCATATTAACTACTTTGCAAAAACTTAAGGCTCATACCACACTGCAGACTTTCGTAGCCTAGCTAAGGACCCCAATCATGTCCTGAGAACAAGCGGGCCTAGGTACTAATGCTGCTCTGTCCGCAGGATGCCTGGGCAGGGTCTGGGCATGAGCTAGCATTCCTATCTGTTTGTCCTAGTGCGCTGTAACTCATTTCATAATGTTCTGTTTGCCACAATGGGAAAGCTTGGGGAGTATGGTCCTCCTGACTACACATCAGCACCAGCATTGATACAATGCTGAGTATACAGGAAATGCTCAGGAAATATGATGGACTTTTCTTCCCTATAAGGCTTCATTAAATTTTTCTTCCCCAAACCACAAGGGTCACATACGGGTGACTTCTTTATCACCTTCCCACTCCCAACAGCATTGCTCAACAGCATATTTTGGTAATAAGGTGCAATTCTTAAGCTCTACACAGTGGCCGATAACTAGGCTCACTTTAATAAAACGCCAGATAAAGACTTAATGGAACTGCTCCTTGACAAAACTCCCAGCTAGGCCCCTGGAGGACAGCCTGACAGGGGTAGCAATGCTGAGCAACTAAGTTTAGTAGCAACATATGGCATCAGAGCTCCTTTAATTCCAGTTTGTACGTGGAGGAAGGATGGTCCACTCTTTTTTTTCAGTTTATAGTAAAGAAGGCCACCTGACTACTTTATTAACAAGGAAACTGAATACAGTGATTAAGTCTTCCTCTCTCTCTGAAGGCGTAAAAGGCTTAGGTACATCTGAACCACCATTTAAACTTCTCACCTTTAGGGCAAGAGGCCAGTTTTCAAAGGTTAGTAGAATAAAACTTTAAAGGATCCTGGAAGAGGTAAATTATAAATTTCACAGGAAGATAAAAAAGTTGTTTTCATTCAAATTTCTAAATTTCATTTGAAAGGTAAAAATGAAACAACCTGGCCTTCTATCTGGCAGATGATACCTTAAAATCTTTAATACATACTTTTCAAGTTTTGTATTGGGAATTAACATAAAAATAACTCATTAGGATACTGTATTATCATGACATTTCATGAAAGCCCACATGTTCTAATCAGTATTCTATACTACCCAACAAAAAAACATACATTCATGTTTTTTGAGCTTTTTTTAAGATAGCAACTTGAGAGCATCTGTTATATGGTGCTGCCCAACTCTGGACATGGAATTATAGGCTCTTTTTATTTTCCTTTTACAGAAAGGATATCAAGAACTTGTTTTTCATGTATTTAAAAAGTTATTTTTAGCCCTGGCTGGTATGGCTCAGTGGACTGAGTGCCGGCCTGAGAACCAAAACGTTGCTAGTTTGATTCCCAGTTAGGGCACATGTTAGGGTTGCAAGCCAGGTCCCCATTATGGGACGCATGAGAACCACACATTGATGTTTCTGTCCCTCTCTTTCTCCCTCCTTGCCCCTCTCTCTAAAAATAAATAAATAAAATCTTTACAAAAAAGTTATTTTTAAAATTTGATTTTGGACTACAGAGAAAAAAAGAGCTAAAACCATTACAGTGGTAAGCTACTTCCAGGCAGTGAAATTTTGGAAGATATTTTCCCCTGCTTCTTAAAGCAAAAATTCTTAAATTAAGTAAGTACTTAGTATAATCAGGAAATATTAATTTTTAAAAATATTATTTTGAAATAAAAACACAGTAACATCTAGAAACTCCAAGGGTGTGGTTCTTTCCTATCAACAAGAGATCAATTTTTAAACTCTAATGAAAACATTACTTGCTACCTCCTATAAATACCTCAAGAATTTGTATTAAAGAATGTAAAAAAGATATCAGTAGCAGTGGGGCAGTGATTGGCCCATCTAGGCCAGTGTTAGAAGTCCAAATGATATATTTTTTCCACTCTCTAGCCTTTCTCATCCGAGTCCTATGCTGTCATCTCCCATAGCTGTACATTCAAGTCCACCATAAAAATGCTTAGAAATTTGAATCATTAATTATTTGAAGCAAGTGCATCAGAGGGCTGACAATTATACTTTTGGCCCTCCATTCTTACTCTATCTGTTATAACAGAAGAAACTCTAAAGCACATGGTTGCCTTTGAGATGGAATGATATGAATCTCCTATCTCTACTTCCTTTTGATCATTCACGTACTAGGTTTCAAGCTTTATGCCCTAACCAACTGCCAAATCTCTTTTTCCTCTCCTTTAGGAACCATTCTAGCTCTTTTTTTCTTCTTTTTTAAAGTATAAGACTGAATTGGAAAGAAGACAAGTTCTAGCTTTGCAACTTCCATTTCTCCTAAACAAAATGAATGTATGAACTACAGGGAGAGAAGGTAACATTTAACTATAATCATAACCCCCTTGAACATAGTGCTCTCATTTCTTGTTTTATATGGGAAGGTTGACAATACAAAAAAATTAAATGAAAATTAAAATTGACATAGTGATAAAACTGAAAAAAATATCTGTTTATCCTAAAATAGCACAAATATTTTAGTTGGGGAACAATTTTTTTTAGCATTAATGACTACAAAGTAAATGTACATTTATGAGAGATCGAAAATAAAAATGGCAAATATTGTATACTGCATACTATGCTTCTGCCTATATGTACTTTAAAGAGCAAATTTTTTATACTATCATTTAAATGTTACTTTTAAACACTGCTAACAATTGTTTTATTTTACATGAAAAAACCCCCACCTAGAATCTAATCCCTTTCTTAATTCTTGCTAAATAAGAAATATTTATCATATGAATTTCAAGATTGATTTTAGAATAATTTCTAAAAGCACTACAGATTAGAAAAAATATTTATATGACATGAATGAGGATATTTCACCAGTAACAAAAATATGTGAGGACTCTAATTGGTTTCACTGTTAAGTAATTTGTTAATAATAGGAAATTTAGATACTTAAGGCTGGAACAGATTACAGAAGTTGTGGAAATGGAATCCCTTCTTTTTTTCTTTTTTTTTTTAATCCAGTGGGGAAGAGACAGAGAGAGAGAGAAAAACATCGATCAATTGGTTGCCTTTTGTAGGCACCCCAACCAGGGACCAAACCTGCAACCTAGGCATGTGCCCTGACTAGGGAAAGAAGCCACGACCTTTCGGTTTGCAGGACAATGCCCAACCAACCAAGCCATTCTGACCAGGGCTGGAAATAGCATTCTTGACAAGTATTTTAAGAGGATTAAATTATCAGCATCTATAAAATTCCACCTGGGGATTCCTGAGGAATGTTGTTGAAGTTATAACATAGTTACAACTAAAATTGACATAATGAAGTGATAGATTACACAAAGATCTACAGACGTTCCTATCTGGTCTGAGGATGACTTTCCCCCCTTCTAAGGGAGAAAAAACATGGAGCATGATTTATTAATTTAAATATTAAAATAATGTTTATTTATTTAAATATTTACTATTTAAATAATTAGTATTTAGTTAACAACAATAATGAGTGATGGCAGGTAAAGCAGGAAATATGTATCTAGGCTCTAGGAAATAATCTTAATATATTTATTTAGCTTTCAAAGAGTTACAACAAAGTTTATTTAGTAGTAGAGTTATAAATCTCACTAGTGACACGAGTCAATATTTCTCTCTTCAAGTCACTATAACAGTCAACTATGAGCAAGATAAAATAAAGCATTTAACAAATGAGTATCCAATCAGAATATATATGTAAATGTCTTAAATATAAAGTGCTATATAAATTAAAACATGTTACTATCAAAACATAAATTATTTATTGCTTTGCAAAACTAAAATGGCCATAATAACATCATATAAAGGTTTATCATAGATAAAAATTAAAAAAAAAAAGGACAAAAAAAATCTGCCTGCCAAGATCAGTACTGATTTCTTGATAGCCAACCATACATGTTAAAATAAAAACTGCAGTTATGTACCTCAACCACACTGAGACTCAGAAATAGATGACATTACTATATATATTGTTCATAAGACACACTTCTGAGCATTACATAAACGTGTGTGCACATGAGCAAAAATTATACTTTTTCATTCTCCTTCAAATAACTCTTTTGAACACGAGTAGCTTTATATTGTTTTATTTATATAACAATAACCAAAAAGCCCAACAAAAAAAGTGAAAACAAAAATTCCACAAGAGTCAAATAAATAAAAACAAAGACATTAACATATTAAGTAGTTTTGAAATCCCAAGAACACGCATATTTCTGTATAAATTGCTGCATTAGTGTAATTTATTTAAGGTTACTTTTAAGACATGCCTAAGGATATAATACTGAATATATCTCAGTAGAGAGGAAACGTTTGATGATATCTGTAAATGCTCTCTCTTAATATTTATAAGCTGAGATAATGTCCACATATGTAGCTCACACTATATATGTAAATCTTGTGATTGTCCCTTCCCTGGAATGCAGCTTTGCCTAATATACAACCCAGCCATAAGATTCAATGGACCCTATCACTTAAGGTACTGCTGTAAGAACAGCAGCGAATCCCGAGTGCTGTATAGAAAAAGATTAGTCCAAATTTTCCTCGGTGATTCTCTTCAGAAAATCCTCTCACTGGGATAATTTCTTACACTAGCGTATAGAATTAATACACTAATCTTTAAGCAAATGAATGCTGGAAACCAGAGTTAAATTCTATAGGCTACAGACTGTGAGGGAGGGAAGCACAGGCTTTACATCAATAAAAGCAATGCTTACTCAAAAAACTGTTACAGCTCTAAGTCATAGTTCTAAGAGAATTTGAAGAAGCCATTAAAAATACTAATTTTCTAATCAAAATTGCCAGTTTGTAATTTAAAACAGCTCGTACTAATTAAGCTTTGTTCTGACTCATTCAGAAACTTAGTTCTACAATTATGGATGTGCTCAGTACATATCCAGTACCCTGTTCCCACAGGATCAAGTGTTTTTACTTATGAAATGACTGTGTTGTGCTTTAGAGGCCAAAGAGAGGGCTAACATCATCCTGTGGGCACCATCCTGTGGCATTTTCAAATCACACTGGCTGGGTAATTCTTATTCAATCAAATCCAAACTGCAGAGCCATCTATTAATCAATCTTTAATTACATTATTCTCACATCCGAGAGGTGCTTGCATAGCATTTTTGAGTTAAATATGTTCTCTATGTTTGAATACTTGGAAATACTTTTTAAAGGTATACTTATATGTTTCACGGGGGCCCAATTCTCTTACAGTAGTTAACCTCGATAAAAGAGCTATAGTGCTCAAGAAAAGAGGGCTCAGCCAGGAAAGAGCAAATTACAGACCAACTTAAAATTACACAATCAGTCCCGCAGATAGTTAATCTTGAAGGGAGGACAAAACTCGCCAACACTGAATGAAAATAGACAGTTTCCCCTTCTTTAAGTAATTGAAACATGAGAAAACCCAAGTTTATAATGCTTCCAATTTGCCCAACAGTATTTCTCAAACCAAAAATGTTCTGCCATGTAATTCAACAATGCATTCTCATAAATGGTGCATTTAAAATACTATATGTATATTTTTGGATATATCTCTTCAGTCTCTCTTTTATAATATTTATACATCTTAAAGTCAGGTTTCTAAGCATTCAGTGGCACATGCCTTAAGTTATAATACACTGAAAGTTAAGCACACCATTAATATTTTCAATACCTGACATTTATCAAATAGAGAAACACTATTATAGAGAAACCAGAAACACATCCTAGTTTATTCAAGCCTTTAACCGCAAGTTATCAATGACTGACATGGGAAGGACGAACCCCCACTGCAGGAATACCGAAGCAGAGGCAGAGACGCCATACGGTTTGTGCAAGCTTGCCATCACCAGCACTTATTTAGTTCTGAGAGGGAGTCACGTGCTGGTCAGGACTCCAAATGCACACAGGCTCAGTTTCTCAAATTCCCAAGCACGAAACAGAATTCCTGCTCACCAGGACTTTGTGGTGGACACAAGAGCCCTTTCTCGATCCATTTCTACAGCAGGGAAGAACTATGGTAGTCACCTTTCATGACAAGTTAAATAATTATTAACAACAAGAACTGCTTATCTTTAATATACCTTGCACTGCTAGAAGCTGCTCCTCTGTGGTCCAACGGGCATTAATTTTCTGATTTGACTACAAAATTAAAGAGAAGTTTCCTAATGAGGATATGAAGACAGACATTTTTCCAAGTGCTCATTTTTTAACTTTTCACCAAATCACAGACATGAGATTACTAAAATTCTGATTTTGAAGATTCAATTTTTATAAGGATTAAAAAATATATGAGTTACCTTTTACCCCACCAAAAAAAATAAATAAATAAATAATGAAAGGGAAATGCACCGATTTGGGAGAATGAACAACATTCACAGATATTATCTAGTCAGAGAGATTAAAACTGAGAAAAATCTATTAATCACCCATTTTCCAACTAGTGTTCCTATCATCCCACTGCACATGTTCAGTTTGGCCTCGTTTTAAACATTTGAGAGACTATTTTCTTTAGGATCTGTGACTCCTTCTAAAATCTCTTCTCTTCACATTTAGATTATACCTATTCTTACCCTACCCAAAATAGTGCTATATAAATTAATACAGAACGGTGTATCTGAAAGTTAAGCCCTAAAATATTTCCTTAAATTTCTGAAGCAGAAATTTACCCATTACAAGAATACTTCTCCCTCAAGGCCTCCCATATTCCTCTCAATATTTTTGTTTCAAAAAAATCCTAAGTTTAGAATTTTTATTACAGCCATATTACAGTATTAAACACCTGATCAAATTTCATTAGTGTACACTCACAGATGAGTAATCAAGGACCTTCGGCAGTAAAGGAAGGAACTGAAGTACGTACGCCAGCCTACAGAGGTTTGCGGTAGAAACGGCGCAGGTGAAGCGCCCCGTGTGCTGCAAGGACATGCTGGGCAGAACAGAAAGAAGGGAGGACTTCGAGAAGGGGTGTTAGGTCTTATTTTACTAACTCAAAATTTAAAAACATTATTAGAGAAGAAAAAAGTAAGATAGGACTTCGAGTAAGAGAAGGAAAAACCTGAAACAGAAAGCACCAACTTCTAGATGATGAGACTAAAATAGGATAGCAAGGCCGGCCAGGCAAAGACAGCAGGTAATCCTCAAGGTTAGGCTATCGCAAAGGAACACCAGGAAAAAGAGAAAGAGAGGGAACAGGACCTGCAGAAGCAGTCATAGGGAAGGGGTGAACTAAGGCCAAAAAACTGAAAAGAAATAAAAAGATGATAGAGGAAAAACTAGGAAAT
This sequence comes from Pteronotus mesoamericanus, assembly GCF_021234165.1. NCBI lineage: Eukaryota > Metazoa > Chordata > Mammalia > Chiroptera > Mormoopidae > Pteronotus > Pteronotus mesoamericanus. The sequence goes on from NW_026555326.1 coordinate 674,865, forward strand.
TTAAACATATGTTCCCCAAAAGAGTAATGAGAACGGAGTAGGAGCTAATATCTGCGTTAACATCCGGGCAATCTGATTATTACCGTGGCTGTGAAAAGTGCAATAGACAGAAGGAGGCCCTTGGTACTCAGGATAATTAGAACTAGAACCTATTTAAAACACGCTCAAGTATTTCAAAGTGAATGGTTAAAGAAATAAAGGACTAATTGCTTTGATTTAGGTATGAAACTAAAATTTATGAAAACTAGCTTGTTAAAAAAATAGTAATGACTTCATTTACATGTTGCATTTTATTATTATTATTATTTTTTGGCATATCTTCTGTGACTATACAATGGTATACCTTTTCCCAGCTGTGAAATTTATAACATGAGCATAGAATGGGTCATCTTTTGTTTTGAAGACTTCAACGATTTTCTCAAGGGCCTCTCAATTTTTGGTAATCAAACTAGACTTTTTTGAAGTACTTATCTATGAGTCATCATCCTTTTTTCAATTGTTAATTTTGCTAGATACCCATCTGTCAACAATGTTGCAAGTGATTAAAGTCACTCTCTTGTACTTTGATAGACTTCATGAAGTTTTGCATCTTTTGAGAGGTTTACAATTTCATTTTGTTTTGTTTTGCATTTGTACTTTATTAGTGAGGGAATAATCAAGCAAGATGTTGATGTGATGGATGGGATAGATAACAGCAGAGCCCAATTTTCTAACTGCTCAGCTTATGAGTATTTTTCTTGTCTGGCAACTTTCACTTCTCCATGCATCCCTCAGATAAATGAACATTTGGATACTGAGGGTCTCCTGTAGTACACTGCAAATTGTTCCGAGCATTAAATTTAGAATATATGTAGAACATACATAAAGATATATTCAGAATATATGTAAAAAAAAATCTAAGCACAGTGCCTGAACAAACCAAAGTTGAAGTTGATCAATGAATGTTTGTGAAACCTGATAGGCAGAAACTAGAAGAAGTACCATGGAGGAAAAGGGAACAAAAAATGAGAGAAAAATAATGTGCACTATGAAAATTTATTGGAGATGGGGATTCAAAGATGAGAGAGAAAAAGTCACAATGAATGGACATGGAAAACACGGGAAGTTGGAAGGGCTGGAGACTGACACGGGTTTAAGAACAGGGCCGGAAAGGCCGTGAGGAGGAGAAGGCATACCGCGAAGAGGGAACGCGAGAGCTGGTGTCAGGAAGGAGTGACAAGTACGCGTGGAAAGTTGGTGGTATTTAACTAAAGTAAAATATCGTAAGAACCACTTTTGGAAGGACAGTAAATACCAAGGTTGATGAATTCACACTAAATTTAATAAGCAATATATTGTGGGTGGGGAGGGACCAGAGGGAGAGGGGTAGGATTTTACCCAGAATAAGACTTTGAGCCTAGAAAGCTGGAAGAAGAGTGATACTGTTAAGCACGTAAGAGGTTAAGAAATGCTGATCTGGGAAAGGCTGGAAGGCAAAGCTAAGAGGATGAATTTAACTTAGGGTACACTGAAAATGAGGTATTAAGCAGGACATTCAGGTGGAGCTCAGGGTGCACTTGGGGCTGACATAGATTCATCTATTCAACATAGTTTTACAGGTCTGGAAACTGTTTATGAGGGAAAATAATGGGAGTCATATCTTACTCAGATGTGAAGGCCTAAAATCAGCCTATGAATTAAAAGAAGTTTTGTTTTGTCCTGGAGACAGGCACAAGCCCACATGGCCAGGGATTCCTCCAGCACCGGACTGGACCACTAGACCTTTAGTTAAATCCTAAATCCCAGACAAAGCCTTTGGCTCAGATTCAGGGTATTGAATGAAAAACATAAACACGTATTTAAATACTAGAATCTCACTCAGTTCAAGGCGATACGCAGGAGGCATGTGGAAGCTAAAACTGAGTACAGGAAGAGCGGACCCACCCTTCCCAGGCCTGTATGTCCAGCCCACGCAGGGCATACACTCGATATATGGAGTTCAGGGCAGAACTGCCAGCATTACTGCGTTTGCTATGACTAGACATTCTCTTTTTTTTATTTGGTTGAATGTCTATCTTTGAATTTGAGTCATTTAAATATACATATGATGTGACTTTAATATAGTCTAGTGATATGATTGTATGATTTTTCCAAAGAGAAGAGATAGAAATGAATTCTGAGGTTAAAAACTTGTAGAATGCCTATATTTATGTATAGAAAGGAAAATTACAGCTGAGAAGGAGGCGTAACAGTTAGAAAAAAGAACATAACCTCTCAAAAGTTAAAGGAAGAAAGAAAGGTTTTTCATCTATGTCCAAGGCTCAGAAAAAGGAAAAGGAAATGAGGAGCTAGAGCTGTGGAAATTGGTCATTAGCACCAATGTGAACCTTTTAGAAGACACTTCAGTGGAAAAATGCGAGGTAGGGGTTGAAATCATACGGAATTCAACAGTCTATGTGTGACAAGATGGAAGCTGTGAAAAAGGGGTCAGACTGAAAAAGAAAAAGGGTCAAATATTTTAAATACATAGGATTCTTTTAAGTTACCGATTTTTATATTCTCTTTTAAACCCAAGAAACTTCAGTAGGGATTTGTTTAACTTAAGGAAAGGACAACTAAAATAGATCTAGGAATCTAAAACCGTGTGGTAGTTGTGGTTAGCTGGGTGGTGCCACTGAGAACATTCTTCTACAGCAAACCCAGTCTGAAACACCACTGTTTAAAAAATAATAAAATGTTAATATAAAATAAAACAATCCAATACAGGGGTGGGCCCAAGGTAGGTTTATAGCTATGAGTACACGAAACACAGTTTATTCTTGTATTCAGCATCATCACTGCATTCTTTCCCTGCTCAATTAATTTGTCTTTATATCTTTCCCATTTTTGTCAGTAGCAGATTTCTAATTTCTACTACTGAGTGGGAAGAGTTAGAAAGGTCACCAAGTCAAGCCTTCTACCCAATGCCAAAGATTCCATCCAGCATCCATAATGAAAGAATGTCACTTAACCTATGCATGAAAATATCCACTGATGGAGAAATTTCTAGCTTCAAAAAGCACTCCTTTCTAAGTTTCTTCCTTCCTGGATTCATTACTCTCCTGCCCTCACCAACCTACCTCCACCCAAAACAAATCAGAGCATAACCAAACATGCCACCACTCCCAACATACTCACATACTTTAAGGACATACACTAATTTCTACTTCGCTATGTTCTTTGGAGTTATCACTTGATGTTCATTCCTACAACTAATACCTGGCCCTACCTGCTACCCCTTTACCATTTACTTTATTGATCATATGCTTGGTATTTCAGCAGCTGTAAAGTTTCTAAATTATCCTGTATAACACTGACAGGATAACTTCCCTAAAATGAAAAATTTTCATTACATCCTTTCTATACTGAAGGAACTATAGGGTCTTTCTATTTACTTCATTTAAAAGGCAGACTTCTCTTCTTAGCTATCACAAAGACTTTTATACTCTGGCCCTTGCCTGCTGATCTCTACCATACAGAAATCCCTGTACAACTCTACCCTGTTAATAATCTCTCTCACAAATGGTGTTCATTGATCCTCTGCATCCAAGTTTTGCCTTCCTAAACAGGCAATATACTACTTGAGAAAAGACTGATTTACACTACCATTGCATTCTCAATAGTAATTAGCACAATAATAGGCACATAAGAAGTGTTCAGGCAATACCTGGTAACTGGTTCTTAAAAATGCTTTTATTTTCTCCCACTGGATTTGTATTTTGAATGTACCGTTTAACACCAACCCACTGTTCATATGACTCCCTCCGCCCACCCTCTTTGTATGTGAAAAATCCTCCTTATCCTTCAAACCTCGGCTGAAGCGTCCCCTCTAGGAAGCATCCCGATGACCCCAGCCAGAATGAATGATGACTGCTTGTTTGCCTTCACACTTTCCTTATAAATCTACCATGTAACTTTAAGCAGTTTCTCCTATAACATCTAGACTGCAAGTTCTTTTTTTTTAAAGCAGATGGAAAACTCCATCCTTTTCTCATTTTTGTGTGTCCCCCTCTTTCCCAAACATACACTTCTGACAGTTCCTAACACAGTACATTAAGTGGAATAAGTGATCAATACATTTTTATCAAAGTATGAAATTTCCTCATCCAATTTTTCCCTAAATGAAAATAACAAATACAACCAAATGAATAAATAAAGCATTTTAGTGACTGTTTACTTCCAGTTGAGTTATATCATTTAGTTCCAAAAGTTAATGAAATTCCTTAAGTTAGAAATTCTTTTGGATAGGTAATATCTAACCTAAAAGTTAGGGATATAGATTACATGATTTTCTCAATGTCTTTTACTATGACTGTTAATCTAGTATTCTGAAATATGTATATCTATCCAGGTTGTTCTCCCCTGAAAAACAATAGGAATAATATGATAAATATATGTTGGGCATTTTCTAGATGATAAAACATACATGCGTTTTCAAGTCATAGGAATTCAATAAATCAACCTCAAAGTAATATTCAAACTTCAATGTACAAATCATAGAGGGTTAAGACTGTGGTTGTTTCATTTTGATTTATTTTTACAATAAGCCAAAAGAGGTAATAAATGTTCAGTAACTTCTAACCTAATAACTGCATTAAAATGGGAGACTCTACTATACAATTTTCCTGTTACACAAAAATATCTAAAAGAGGTAGCGTGCTATAATCTAAGACTACACTTGGACTCTAAGAATCTGAAATATGGACGGAGGTTCATTATTTACTAGACATATCACCTTGATCAAGTCAGTTAACCTCTCTGAGATCCACTTACCTCATGTAAAATAACAGTACAGGCATTTGTTTCATCTACTCTGAATTTCTGTGAGCATCAAATGAGGTGGCACATAGGAAAGTTACAAGCACTATTACACTTTCAAGTCTTATTTTATATAATGTTAATGAGTGAGAATATCCTGCAATTTTCTGGAAAATTTGAGGTTAGAATTATCATTACCTTGAAAATTTAGTAGACTTTTTCTATAAAATTGTTTGGCCCGGGTGTTTTCCTCTGAGAAAAATGTCAATTTTTCTTTACTTTTATTTAATGATTATATATTATTCAGGTTTTCTTTCTTTTAAAGATAATTTTGATGAGACATTTTCCTAGGAATTGCTAAGTTTTGTTTAAATTTTCAAACATATTGGCATAAAGTTCTTTATGGTTTCCCATAATGTTTTCAGGATCTTATGTATTTTTAAATTTAACTCTTAAATATATTTTTAAATTATAGGCATTTTAAGTTTTTTGCTTTTATGCATTTTAATGAATAACTAAATATGAAATTAACATAATTTAAATGCAAAATTTACAATAACTCTGTTGTAATAATATAAAAAGTACAGTAGTATTCTTGACATTACGCTGTTTTTAAATAAATACATATCAACAGAATGTGTGTCAGTTTACCTGTGGGTTTTGGGATGATATTAGTCTAGGTATATTTCATTTTTTTTTCCATTTCCTAACCCTGAAAGAGATTATTTAAAACAAACAAAGACACTTCCTTCATAATTCTTTCTTCTGCGAGCCTATAATGAGTGAGATGGCCCGGGGGCACTAGTTCTGAAGCACTGCTTCTCCTACTCTCCCCGGCCCTTCACACGTATTTCACTTAGAGATATTTCAGTCAACCTGTGATTTCAGGGGGATGTCCCATTAGGACCAAATAAAATGATTTGATTACTATATAAATAGAAAGGCAAGTCCAGGATATGAAGCATAGTATAGGAATCTTTAAAAAAAAAGAGAGAGAAAAGATTTCATAATAGAAGCTTCCATTAAAAAGACTCGATTGGAGCTTATGGGCATTTAACTCCTACAAGTATCACAAATATCGAAAACATTAAGTATCAGTTGAAATACAAGTAAGACGTGAAAAAATGGTCAATCTATATCTTTTTTTTTTAGATTTCATATTCTCAGGGATGTAAGTACAAGAATATAAATTCACATACTATAATCTTAATTGGAAATCTGAGCCAGACAAGTATCTTAAATTAAAATGAAAATTCATTAAAAAGATCTCCTTTTTCTTGCTGTGTCACCAATTCATACAAGCAGAAAAGGGCTCTGAGCAAACACTGCTATAGACCCAGGAATGAACTGGCTTGCTCATCAATGACCTTCTAGTTCCACATGCACTGGGCCTACTTGTATAGTTATATTTCCTAATTACTTTGCTTCACAGGAATTGCTAAGGGCAGGAAAGAAATGATTTAATTTAAATCATTAGCCAAGCCTCAAAAGACTATCTAAATGACAAAAAATAGATGTAACAAATTATCCATATTATAAAAACCTTAAACCTTCAAAGTATTAACAGTATGACCAAAATAGTAGCTGAACACTGGATAACTCAAAGAACAAGATTTCACCATATTTAGTCACATAGTTTCCTTAATAACGTACCTCAGGAGGTTTGAATTCTTCAATTCCACCTTCCATTTTCTGTTTAAGTGCACTGTTTACTTGCTTAGCATTCTGAACCTTCAACAAAAATAACCCAAATATGAATCAGGACATGTATTTAGGTGAATTTCTGAGTATTTAATAAATGAAAAGGATATATGTACCAAAACTTCTTAAATATTATTTCAGGAGGATAAACACCACACTTTAATCACACTTAGGGTGAGATACTCCACTAATCCAACTAATATATCCATCAACTCATATATATATAATCTATTTAACAGATTAACAGACACAGTTCACAAATCATAGTATTTGAATGTCTTTTAACAATGTCTCTTATAACCAAAGATATATGTTATATATAGGAATTAAAGCCCATCAATATTTTTCATTACCATAATGTATTGATCAAATAACAATTATTTCAAAAAGAATTGCCTTAGCCAGCGTGGCTCGGCTGGCTGAGCATCATCTTGCAAACCGAAAGGTCATGGGTTTGATTCCTGGTCAGGGAACAGGCCTAGGTTGCAGGTTTGGCCCCTGCTTGAGGTGCATAAAAGAGGCAACCAATTGATGTATTTTTCTCTCCTTCTCTTTTCCCCTCCCTTCCTCTTGCCCCCAAAATAATAATGATGATGAAGGTGAATGAATAATGTGTATTAGGTATTTATTCTTGGTGCTCCATGTTACACACTGAGCAAGGAGAATCATTAAGACAGCTATTGTCAGGCAAGAGGTGACAAGGGCCCGCCCGAGGGTGGCAGTGATTGGATTAAAAATGAGGGGGGGTTTGATTTAAACTCACACAACTTGGTTACCACTTGTTTTGTGTGTGTCAGGGCAGTGATAATGGCAAGGGGTGAATCAAAGATGATTCTGATGTTTCAACAGAAAGCAGACAGAGAAAAAAAAATCTTTTGGGGCTTAGGTGAAATGTCCAGCAGGTAGTTGGAAATATAGCTATAGAGCTTAGGAGAAAAGTCACAGCTTGAGAAGTAGATTCAGCAGTCCCTGGCATATAGTGTAATGTTGGTTGATACAGACCAAAAAAGTACACACTTAGAAGAGCAACTAGATAAAGGGTTAGAGTAAATAACAACAGAAACAATCAAAAAAGGGGAAAAAAAGGTTGAGAAAGGCCAGAAACCTAGTAACAGCCATTCATTGAGTACTTACTCTGTGTTAGGCACTGTTCTAAGCACTTATGCTATCTTTTAAAATTCTTCCCAACCATCATATTATTACCCCCATTTCAAGATGAGGAAACTGAAGTTAACAGAAGCTGAGCAGCTCCGCTGATGTTACATAGGAAGTAGATGGTGTAACCAGGGTTAGAACGTGGGCTCACTAACTCCAGGTGCTGACTCAGCCACCACCTGATTATGATGATGATACTTCTAGAATACCACTGCTACTACTACTACTGTTGATAGAGATGAAGACAGTAGCCATTATTCACCGAGCCTTCAAATGGTCCAAATACTGCTAATCTATATGTGTCATCTCAAATAATTCCCAACAACTTATAGGAAAAGTACACTTATTATCCCCAATTTCATAGATATACAAGGGGGGACCCCGAAACCCCCAAAATATATTTATAAAAAATGGTGTATTTATTCTTACATGTTTAAACTTCAGTCACCTTCAAAGTCCTCCCCTTTTGATGTACTACACCTATCGAGAAATTTTTCCCACTGCTCAAAACAGTTTTTGAACTCAGATCTTGATGCCTTTTATTGCTCCTGCTGGGTTTTTTTTTTTTCCACCTCTTCCACATTGGCAAAACATTTCCCTTTGAGGACTTTTTTCATCCAGGAAAACAATAAAAATAAAATCACTTGGGGTGAGATTGTGTGGACAGGGAGGGTGGGGCAGAGGGGTCATGCTGTTTTGGGGCAAAAACTGCTGAACCCTCAGCACAATATGGGCAGGTGCGCTTGTAAATGACCCATCATGACATGGGCAAGTACGTTGAAAGACTCTTCAAAAAAATTCACTGAAGCTGAACACAGCCTCTCACAACAACGCCGGCTAGTGCACTGATACAGATGGGTTCCTACAACACTCACCTAGCGGGGGAAGCCTGTAAAAGGGGCCCACCCTCCAGAAGATAATTCTGGGTTTTTTGGTCCCCCACTCGTAATATTGAAGCATAGAGAGATTCTATTATTTCCCACCACAGAGCTAACAGGTAGTAATGCCAGGATTCAAATCGAGAATAGATAGAGGTATCTTCAATTTGTAAACATGGTACATGTTAAGGAATGAAGTTGATGTAAATGGTCACTGAGAAATGTGCAAAAAATTGAGGTCAAGTAGATAAGCAAAATGGACAGAATCATTAAAAATACGATTTTTATAAAATACCTGACGTTTTAAAGAGATCAACTCCATGTCCAGTTGCCTCAGGATGGTATTGGCTGCATTGGGACTACACGAAACGGCTACCACATCTTCCTGGGTTAAATACATGCCCTTAGGAGGCCGGCACTTAGAACGCTGAGAATGATGGCGGTGTTGTAAACTCTGATACTCTCTCCTTCCAAGCCCGATCTTGCTGGTCTGGACAGGTTGTTCAGTATTACCCTAGGAGAATACAGGTAGAGGAAAAGGTCATTTGGTTTTTAACATGAGTAAGTTGAAAACTGTCTATTACTAGTAGAAGTAGCTGCTACACTAAGTACATCTAGAAAAATATTTCTAACCAATTAGGTCATGTATGAGTCTAGACACACAAAGACACTCACACACATTCATCAATTAGGGAAACATAAGCGTACAACCTAACATACTCTTGATTAACCCACCCAATAAAATGTCTGATTTCTGTACCCAGAGAACTCTGAAAAAAGAAAAAATAAGTTGGACTCTAAATTATTTCTGTTTTTCTTTAAGAGGGGATATATTTCCCCTAAGCAATAAATGGCCAAAATAAATAAATAAATAAATAAATAAATAAATAAAAATTTTAAAAAATTGCTCTAACATTAAGCACAAAGCTTTTTTTTTAAGAAAGTAAAAAAAAGAGCAAATTAGGAATTATGAGAGGTGGTAGGAATGATGAGAGGAAGTATTAGACAGTTGGTTAAAAAAAAAAGAGGTACTTTTCATCCTTACTTTATAGTTGTTTAAAGAGGAGTATGCCTCTAACTAAAGGTTAGAAAGGACACAATTATCTTATTGATGACATTTCTAAACTTCAAGTTTATGCATTTATAAATGAAAGAAAATGTGAATTTTGCATTTTGGAAGACATTAATAAATTTATAATAATGATGACCATGAACCAAGAAGGATTTCATTATTGCTTGCAATACTCTTAAAATGTAATATAAAAATATCATGTTATTTTGTGCTTTTGAGTCATGAGTCCATTAGAGGCTATGTCTACTAAGTTGAAGGCTATTTCACAGAATAGATTTAATCCAATTCTTTAGACAAGGAGCTCTGAGCAAAATTATAATACAATTACATAATAAAGCATAATCCACTTTGTTGCTTAAAAGCTAACTCAAAGCTGCACACGACAGACTTGACGTTTAGGGAGACTCCTCCCAGTTCAGCACTCCTGGAATTGCTGGATCAAGTATTTTTGGAAAAAAAAATCTTTCAAAATTCATTTCTGAGCTGGTAGGGAAGTCAGGAAATTCCTCAGAGACCAGAAATGTTTAGAAAGCAGGAATCCAGAGGGAAAAGTGAGTATGCAGGAGTTGGCATTTGCCTAAAATCCAGGCTTCAATGCACAGTGGGTACCGGGCACAGGACATAAAATGGAACTCTGGAAGGGACCTCACCACTGTACAAGTAGAAAAAAATGCCCTTGCCCCACAGAGGGAGAAAATCATTAAAAGAAGTCATGCCTACCTTATTCTTGGCAGAACGGAAAAGAAACCAAAACAAGTCTCCCCTGTGAATCCCCTACCATAGGCCAACATTCAGGTAGGTTTGAGGACTAAATTGTTATCACCTGTCTGGACTGAAAAACTCAAAATCAAAAATTTAAAGTGTTCCAGGATGGTAGGGCTTTCCGACACTTAGTAGAAGCAAATGCTAACTGTCTCTAGAAAAGTGCACTTTAAACCCAGGCCTCAAATTTCTTCTCAGGTGTGCTCCAAGGAAAATGAGCTCACTATCCCAGGTTGCTATACAAGTCCTGTGAGTGAGAGACAGTGAAGCAAACAAGAGAACTGTACCTGCAAAGACTGCAAATATTAGCATTACTAAAGATAACACAATGAATGTGCTGTATGTGTACAGAGAAATAAAATAATTTAAAACATAGAATATTCTTATAAGGAATAAGAGTCTACCAAAACTAACAAAGCAGATATGCAAAGGAACCAGGCAGAACATCTAGAAATAAAAAACATTAGAAACAAAATTAGAAATTCAGTGGATGGGTTACTTAGCAGACTAGACAGAGTTCAAAAGAAAATTGTTAACTTAGAATGTACATATGAGAAAAATGGCCAAAATGTAGTACAGAAATATGGAAAGACAAAAAGATGGAAAATATGAGACAAGTTAAACAGGTTGGGGCAAAAGTAGGTTTATAGTTCAGACAAGTTAAAGTCCATTACACTTCCAAAGGGATTCCCACAGGAAAGGATAGAGAAAACAAGGGAGAAGCAATATTCAAAGGCAAAAAATGAGAATTTTACAGAACTTAAGAAGACATAGGACCCAGAAGATTACAGTGAATCCAAAGCAAGTTAAAAAAAAAACACCATACTCATAAACATCAAACTGAAATTAGAGAACACTAAAGACAAAGGAGAGATCATAAAAGTCAACAGACAGAAAAAACTAATCCAAAGGGATGATAATTAGACTGACAGCAGACTTTTCTATGGCAATGACAGAAATCAGAAGCAATAGAATAATATCTTCAAATAATACTGTCAACTCCTAGGAGTCTTACCCCAATAAAACTAAGGTTCCAAGAAGAATGGAGAAACAGACATTCTGGACATCACAAAACTGACTGTGTTATAAAGAGATCCTTGGTAAATTAACTTGTAAAGGATTTACCTCAGGAAAAAGCAAAAGTATTTTAAAAGGTCTAAGATTTAGGAAAGACTGGTAAGCAAAATAAACTTTAAACATGGTGGTAAATCTAAATAAACACTAACTATATGTTTAATTTGAAAAATTGGAACCAAGATCTAATTAAAACTGGACAAAAATAACATAAATCAGGAATGCAGTGCAGTCAAAGCACTGTAAGGACCTTGTATTAATCAGAAATTCATTAAAAACACCAAAAGTATGCAGGGCAAAATTCCCAGAGTACATGTAAGAAGAGGAATACAAAAACATCTCAAACTAGTGAGTTAAAAAAAATGGAACAAGAGATGGAGTCTTAACTTAAAAAAAAAAGGCCACGAAGGAGGGAAAAGAAAACAGAAAAAACGTGTCAGATAGAAGATAAAAATAAAAGAGAACAAAAATAGAAATTGATCAGTGATCACGACCAATACAAAGGAACTAAACTTCCAGATAAAATATAAATTCCCACCTGTATGCTCCTCATAAGACATACTTAAAACATGAGGAGACAGAGATGTTAAGTCATAAACATGTATCAGGCAAATCCTTAACAAAAGAAAAATGGTACAGTTATTTATAACCAGACAAAATAATCTTTAGAGCAGAAGACACTGCAAGAGATGGAAGATCAGTGCATATTCACAAAAGATTTAATTCAACCATAAGATTAAAACAATTCTAGACTTCTATGTACCTATTAACAATAGCTTCAAAATATAGAAAGCATCAGTTCTCAATAAAGCAGAAAAACAACAACAAAAACCATGCTAACGAGTAGGCGAGCAATAAGAAAATATAGATTTCAATCACAAAACCAAGAAGCTGAAATTAATAGACACAAACAAAACCTTGTAACTAATAACAGTATACATGGGTGAGCAAAACTAGGTTTATAGTTGTTCATATGGAAAATACAATAATTAACAAATAATAATACAAGAATAAACTTGGTTTAGCAAACTAACAACTGTAAACCTACTTTTGCCCACTCTGTATATTCTTCTCAAGCACATACAGGAAAATATTTATGATAATTCCATATTCTAGGCTTGGAGGTTTTAAAATTCAACCAAATTCCTCAACATTCCAGCCACTGAGAGGTGTGGCGGGTGTGGGGGGTGTGGGATCTGTATCTCTTCTCCTTGATACTGGACCAACTTTTGTAACTCACTTATAACCAGCTGAACGCCAACAAAAGTGATGCTGAGTAACTTCCAAGGCCAGTCCAGAAATGGCTGGGTCGTTTCCACTTAGTGCTTTGGGGATGCTTCCTCTGGAGCAATCAGCCCATGGTAAGAAGTCAGCTTACTCACAGATCACCAGGCCAGAGAGGAATGCTAGCTGACAGCTAGCTATCAACTACCAGTCAGGAGAGTGAGTCAAAAACATTCAGTAACATCTTGCTTGTTGTTAAAACATAAAAAATTGTTGTCTAAAATCAGAGATAGGATAAAAATATTTGCTATTATAACCTCTTTTTAACAGTATAAAGGTGATTCTAACCAGTTCAGTAAGGGAGAAAATAAAAGGTATGTAAGAATTGAAAAGAAATAAAACTGCCATTATTTTCAGATGATATAAATCTCTACATAAGAAATACAAAATAACCTATAAATAAATTACACAAAGATTTCATTTCTTCCCAAGTTATATGTAGATTCAATGGAACATCTAGTAACATCTAGGGCTTTTCTAGGAATTTCACAAACTTGAAGAAGAGCAAATGCACAATAGCAACCAAGTACTTACTCCTGAGAACCACCAAGTAGTGGGACTTGCCTTATGAGCTATCAAAGCTATAGTAATTAAGACACTGTGAGACTGACAAAGGATATTTAAATGACAAAACAAGCAGAACAGAGTTAGGTACACAGAATGGGGAAAAGTAGGTTTACAGTTGTGAGTACACTACACACAGAGCTTACTCTTGTGTTATTATTTATTAATTACTGTATTATTTTCCATATGAACAACTATACACCTAGTTTCACCCTGGTTATAGAAACCTCATACATGATAAAAGTGACATTGTCCACTAGTTGAAAGAGATGAACTCTCTTCTATATTAGAAAACAAATAAATAAAAATGAATCTCTATCTCATGACATGAACGAAATTTAATTACTGACAGACCAAGTACTTAAATGTAAAAAGTGAAACTTCAAATATAAAAATATTGAAATTTGAGTATCTACATGCTTTTGATGTTCATCGTAAGCATGAAGAAAATTAATAAACCACAAACTGCTGCAAGATCTTTTAACACATTTAACCAAAAGATTAGCATGAAGGCTATATAAGAAATTTAGTAATAGAAACATTGTTATATGTTCTGGCATCAAGAAAAAACAGAAAATAATCTAATAAACAGATGGAAAAAATATTCAGCCTCATTAGTAATCTGATGAATAAAACTGAGAACACAATGAGATACTATTTCATATTACCAGATTTGTAACATTTTAAAAGTCCAATTATATTAAGCATTGGCAAGGAAGTAATCAGTACTCTCATGGCCCAGTGGAAGCACATCAAACGGGGAAGATACTCTGCCGTTATCTAGGAAAGTTGAACATGGTCATACAGTCCCATGTCCACAATTTCACTTTCTGCAGTTTGCTACCTGCAGTCAACTGTGTTCCAAGATTAAGTGAAAAACTCCAGAAATAAGCCATTTATAACGTTTAAATTGCATGCAACTCTGAGCAGGGTGATGAAATCTCACACCGCCCTGCTCTGTCCCACCAGACACAGGGACCAGCCCTGTGCCCAGCGTGTCCCTACTGTATATGCCACCTGCCTGTTAGCCACTTACTAGTGGCCTCCGATATCACAGAAACTGTTGTGGTATCGCAGCGCTTATGTTCAAGTCACCTTTGTGTTTTATTTAATAATGGCCCCAGAGCACAAGAACAGCGATGCCGGCAATTCAGATATGCCAAGAGAAGCCATAAAGTACTGCCTTAAGTGAAAAGGTGAAAGTTCTCCAATTAATAAGGAAAGAAAAAGAATTGTACACTGAGTTTGGTAAGACCTACTGTAAGAACAAATCTTCTACCCATGAAATTGTGAAAGAAGAGAAATTCATACTAATTTTGCTGTCACACCTCAAACTGCAAACGTTATGGCCACCATGGGTGATAAATACATAGTTAAGATGGAGAACACGTGAAATTTGTGGGTAGATGATGAACAGAAAACATTCTGATTGACGGTGCGTTGAGGCTAGAAAGCACTGAGCCTATAAGAACACTTCAACAAGGGATCCCCTGAGAGGAATGACACCTAGCCATTCACTGCAAGCAAAGGGCGTACACAGATTCGGGAATACATTCCAACTGAAAAACATAAGAATTACTGGAGACGTTGCAGCTGCCAATGAAGAAGCTGCTGCCATATTTCCAAGAGAGTTAAATACCGGTAAGTTGATTAAGGAAAAAGATATGTATGTATAGGAGAAAACATACTATATTAACGTATGTTAGGTAGGGTTCGGTACTTCCATGGTTTCAGTTATCTACTGGGGTCTTGGAACATACCCACTGTACATAACGGGAGGACTACTGTACCCAAAAACAGAATGATTCGACTCCAGTCGTAGGGTATTGTTACTGAATAAGTCAACGTTGACATTTTCGTGGAACAATCTGTGCTGTGCATTTCAAGAAAGCTGGCATCCCTTTCCTACTATATACCCGGGGTACCTCACAACCATTGTGCAAAAACAGCGAGGAAATTCTCCATAATTTCTAAATGCCCTTTACTCACAGGGGCAATACTAAACCTAGCTGAGAACCACTGTCCAATGTATATATATCCCGGTTATTTCCTTATCAGTATTGTTCATTATAATAAAAGACTGGAAATAACATCCACTAGAAGAGAATGGATAAGCTGTGGCATATGAATACAATGGAATACTATAATACAGCAATAAAATGAGTTAGAAAACCATATTGGACAATAACAAAATATAGACAGCTGAAGAATACACACAATATGATTCCATTTAGATAAAATCTGAAATGAACAAAACTAAATAAGAGCTGCTCAGAGATACATGCATATGTGATAGAACTACTAAAATAAGGGAAGTGAATGATAAGTTTCAAGATAGGGTTCCCTTTTCAGGATGGAGTTTCCTTTGGAGAGAAGAGCAGGGTGCAATTAAGGAAACACACAGGACTTCTGTTTCTTAAGTTCAGTGATGGACACACTGGTGTTTGTTTTATTGTTATTGTTTACACTGTGCATACTCTAAGATATGTGTAGTTCACAACTTTTAAAAGTTAGCTCTGTGTTAAAGGCAATAATATAGTATCATTCCCTGCCTGATGTCCCTGTCATTTGTGAAAGCACAGAGAAATAAATGAAGCTGCTGACATGGCAGTGCCAGCCCTGGACCACAACCCTGCAATATTCTTTTACTTTTTAACTTATTCTCCCCTCACCTTATTTGCTAATAGGATGAACTCATAGGCAAACAGAGACAAAATCTGTATGTATCACCTCACACAGTATTCCAGTGAGGTGACAAAATAGTATTCCACACACATACACTTTCTAGATAACTCAAACTCTTAATCTCTCATATTTGTACAGTAATTACGAGTTTGTAATTATAATAAATTTGACTGAATGCTTACTACATACCAGGATCTGTAGATAAGGTACAATTTTTGCTCTAAAAGAGTTTACCACTCAGGCATAGGCAGGTAGGAGAGGGGAAACTGTAAGTAGTAAACAAGTACCACTCAGCTGAATGAGCACTGCAATCGATTTAAAGAAAAATAAGGAAGTGGTCAATTTAAGATAAAGCTCAAGAGATTTTTATAGAGAAGCTGTATCTTACAGGGTTATGAGGAATTTCATTGGCAGATATTGGAAGAAAGGAAACATCAGAACGAAGGTACCAATATAACCATAGGACAAAACGCAGAGAACTTAAAAACTTATGTAAAACACTGTTAGTAATGGGGTGCGCTGAAGAAAGCCTAGCTAGAGAGTTTGTGGGCTTCTTTTTTTAACAGACAAAGTCATGGAAGCGTTATAAGGAATAAATTTGGTTTTTAAAAGATTGCTTTGGCAAAAGAGTAAAGAATCAACTGGAAGGAGTGGTGTGGAGAGTCAGGAGGCACGGAGATGACAGAAGATAAGGCAACTCAGAGAACCTAAGAATGAGGCAGCCAAACAGAAGAATAAAGAGGAAAGACAAAATTTACAGTTACATGGGAGAATTTAAAAAGTACCAACAAAATCAGCTGAGTAACTGAGAGAGTTACTACAATTGAAACAACAGTTAAAAAGATAGACTGGAACGAGAGGCTGATGTTATAAAAGTCAAAGAGGGGCCAATAACTTGAACTGACATAGAAAGCACAAGTAGAATACAATGAATAATCTTAAATCCCTGGATATGGCGGCAAGGAGGTCACTGTTGACCTCCGTCAGCAGTTCCAAGGAAGTGAAGGCACAGAAGCCTGGCTGAGGCAAACTCAAGAGTGAAGTATGCTAAGGAATAGGGTTTTTCTAGACTAGTTAAGAGATAATTATGTTTGTTTTTTTAATCCTCACTCGAGGACATGCTCACCAATTTTAGAGGGAGGGAGAAACATCAATGTGACAGAGAAACATTCACTGGTTGCCTCCCTTACGTGCACCAACCAGGGGGACTCTCCTACGTGCCGCAACTGGGACCGAACCTGCAACCTAAGCCTGTGTGCCCTAACCAGGAATCCAAACTTTTGAACTTTTGGTGAGTTTCTGGTTTACCTGATGATGCTCTAACCAAGTGAGCCACACCAGCCAGAGAGATAGTTATGCTTTTAAATGGAAGACTTGTGTGCATATTTTTGGGTTGTAATGAAAATACGGCACAGAGAAGGGATGACTGATGGAGAAAGTTCTAGAGGCGAAAGGAAGAGATGAATAGGCTCAAACAATCAGTGAAATAAACAGAACAAGTGAAGGAACCTTTCTTACTGTGAGACAGATATTCAGGCACAGACTGTTCATTCAGCAGATGTTACTAAATATCATTTCATATTACCAGAGTTGTAACATTTTAAAAGTCTGATTATATCAAGTACTGGTAAGAAAGTGAACAATGAGTACTGTGTCAAGTGCTAAGGGGTACAAGATGTACAATGTAACTCAGACCCTGCCTTCAAAGAATTCACTGCTTAGTGGGAAAAATACAGGAATTTTCATATACCATTATAAGTTTAAATACGGTCAAATGAAAAGGGCAGTGTGGTAGCGCAGAGGTTAGGGGAAAGACTGGAACGGCAGGGAATTCCTGCTTGGTATTTCCTCTGTGAAGTAGGAGGTGAAGTTACCAGCCAAGGTTTTGGGGGGTGGGTGGGTTGGAGGTGGTAGGTGATGTGTAGAAAGGGATGAATGTTCAAAAGAGTTGCTAAAAAAAAAGTTTCTCAGATAACAGAACCATAGCAACTTTTATTCAAAATTTACTATGTTCTGAGTACTAACCGCTTTAATACATATTACCACTTTGACTCTTAAAACAATCCTATTATTTTTATTTTACCAATGGTTAAAAACTAAGAGATGCTAAGGACTACACTGAGAATGAAAACTGCTTTTTGTAAGTAGCAGGAATGTACGTGATTGTGCCATTATCTCCTTGCTGTGCCTCTCAGACCAAGAACTGACCCAGCAGCATGCGTTTGTAGGATTAAGGAAGATACAGTGGAAGGATGAGGAAAATAGTAGGTGAAAGATACTGGAAAGAGAACAATTTATGTAGTTGATCATTGAGCTCAGGGAAACAAGGCAGACTTGGAAAAAGAAATGAAGGAATGAATAAATCTGAGACCACTTAGCAATATTAACACACTTAGTAAAATACCAAGTTGAGGGAAGGAAAGAATTTTTAAAATTTTCTGACAAAAAGAGTTTAAGATGATGACAATGGCTAAAATGGACCATGCACTGAGTTCCTTAAAAGAAGAGTCATTAAATTGGATGAGGTCAAAATTTACCTCCAATTTCAATGTTATTTTCACTATTCCACAGCTGCCTATACCTCGTAAGGCTTTACCTATCAACATTTGGTCTATTTTTTATAATTATGTAATTCCTAGCCTTAATAAATGAGCATGTATATCAATTCCCCCTGTTCTTAATGATTTTAGGTCATCACTATTATCATCACATTACGAAATTCTTCCATTTCTTCCTTTGAGGCAGCTTTCAATTTTCACTGCTGTCAGTATACCTGCTACTCATTTCTAATTTGGTATAATATGAAACAAAAAAAAATGTTTTCAATCAAAACTGGGTAACAACCAGAAAGCTTAATTTTACACTGAACACATCTAAGGATATTTTATTTCCTTTCTATGAATTAAAGATTAGGGATCGCGACAGGGCTTTTGATGCTTCCAAGTGGATGGGGTAACCCCAATGTTACTCACGCGACTGATCAACTGGAGTTCTAGATAATGTTTTTCCGAAAAACTCTAATTCATATTGGAATTTATAACCCTTTAAGTCACCGTGTGAAAATGTTTTTCCGTGATATAGAAATATGAAGTGGTCTTCATTCCTTTTGAGAACATTTGTAGGACAATTATTCTAATGATCAACATTACCTCTTTCTTGGCTTCTTTTTTGGGATCATAATCACTATCATTTCCATCCATTGGGTGTGTTTCTTCCACATCATCATCACTGAGAAGAGAAAGAGATTAGTAAACTTAATTCTTTCTTTTTATTCTATTCTAGTGCTCTTATCAAAGGGTAATATACCCTGCTGATAATTTTACTAAGTATTTCCCAACAGAACAAGTGCTGTTCTTGGGAAGGTGAACTTTTATAATTTAGATTTCTGTAGTGTTAAGAAACATTTAAGGCATATAGAATCATTTTAGCAAACATTTCTAGCCAGAAAAGAGATTGGATAGGAAAGATACTTAGAAAGAAATATCATTTGGGAAAAAGAACACATATATTAATTTGATGTAATACTTATTATTTCAGCTTCCAGTTGGACAGTAAACAGACAAAAACCAGTTAACAAAATTATTTTATACTACCATAAAGATACAGTTACAATAATGTGAACTTCTATTACTTGGGTAATTCTGGAAAGAGCATCTTCTATAGAACATATTTATTAGGTATATTTAATAGATTCTAAATATATGTATTAAATATATTAATACTAAAAGGAAGCATTTGTGATTAGAGTCGAACACAGATCAAATGTAACTCAGTTGCAATGTTTGCTGGCTATGATTAACAGTTAAAGGGTTAAAGAGAGTTCTTACTATTAAGATTTTTGATCACTCAGCTCTTCCTGTCAAAGCAGAAACATGAATGTAAGGATAAGAAGTACTTACAATGTGGTGTGATAATTTTTCTGCCTTAGAAATATAATCAATCCAAACAGTGTCCCTAACAACGTAACTATATAAAGGTATCCGACCTACCTGTCACCCTGATTATGTCTATTGGCTAGTTTACGAGCCTGGCGATCCATCAAACTTGTCCTGGATCGAGTTTTTTTCCAGGAATAGTAATATTTTACAAGGCTAGCAATTGTCTTATCTGGAAGCTTGAAAAAAAAAATCATGTTAATATCAGCTAGTTTAATTCATAAACTCCAATTAACAGAGTAACTACCTCTGATATTATTCTTTGATACTTAGCAAACAAAGGCATTGATAAAAACATTTTCATGGGTGCTTTTAAGAATTTTAAAGATAAAAAGCGGGTTATAGTCAAAGCACCCCACCCACACCTAGGTCACTGACATGCCTATTTGTTCTCAGGGGAGGGAGTTTCACACACACAGTGAGAGGGACCCCAGAAGTCCCCAGCACAGCCAGTGCTACTCAATTTTCCCCCTTATGTAAATTAGAATTCTTTACTGATATATAGTTCACATATCATAAAATTCTTTTCAGTTTAAGTGTACAAGTCAGCAGGTTTTAGTATACTTGCTACTATATGCAACCATCATTAAATTCCTGACATTTTCATAACCCCAGAAAGAAAGCCGATACCCATCAGCAGTCACTTCTTATTCCCTCCTTAGCCTAATCCCTACTGATCTGCCTGAACATTTCATAGATATGAAGTCAGACAATATGTGACCTTTTATATCTGGCTTCTCTCACTTAGCATAATGTTTTCAAGTAGAGCTATTCAATTCTTAACAATGATTTTTTAAATCATTTTGTTTTACACCCATGTTTTAAAATAATATATAATGCAAACACACTTTAGCTACCAAATCAAGTCTTTGGGTATTAAAATGACTAATGATCATGTATCGATTTGTCACACAGACAAACAAAGGTGCACATTTTCAATCAAAAATGTTTTTTATGATTATGGAAGACACTTAGATATATTTGCAAACATTATCTAGCTTTTATTCATTCAGGTTAAAAGTGTTTATTGCAGCAACTTCTCAGGTTTATATTATTTTAACACTAAAAATTTAAGAAGTAGAAATAAAGAGCAATTTTCTTCTAAAAAAAGAAAGCAACAGCGCCTGAAAAATACTGAATTATAGAATATTTAAAAATTGATCTTCATATCTAAAGGAATATAAATGGGAAAACAAAATCCTTATGTTAAAAAAATAAAACATTTAAAAATAAAATTGAAGTTATGATTTTTTTCCTTAGAATGACACTTTCTTTTAACAGTATTACACAAATATTTAAGTCATAATAAAAGTTAATTTATTACAATAAAATAACATGTCATGTATTAGAGCGACTGTAGACAACAGGACTGCATGCAAATATACCTATTTCAAATACTTTTAAAACTTAAATTCGGTTGGAAAACTTTTTTTCTATTTAGTATTTAGAGTGTTCAATATCAGCATAAGATATCACTCAGGTATGAATCAGAGTTAAGACCAAAATTACCATACCATTTGTTGAATCCTGTGAAAGCTTTTCCCATGAAAACTAAAGGCTTGTTCAAATAGGACTTTATCTTCCACTGTCCACTCATCCGGAAAGGGAGTAAAATTAGGAAGATCAGCAAGGGACTTCTCAATGTTATGTTTATGCCAGAACAACATGCCAAGTGCCTTTGAAGAGAAATCAATCCCCTTTGGTTTTTAATGGACTTATCACACTTAAGACAGTTAAACACAAATCATGTTACAATCTTAAGCCTATGACTTCAACTGAAGATACACGCATAGTTTAGGGCTTTTAATCAGGGTTGCCCAAGTAGTGGACCTCATTTCTTTTTCTATTTATTTCTTTTAAACCAGAGCCTCAGAATAGTGAATGTTCTCACGTACCATATTTGCTGCAGACTCTGGGAAACACAGTAAGCTGAGAGTGACTATAATTACTAAAGCAGGTTTGAAGGCTCTTATCAAGACTTCTACCCACATTTATTAATTTCTCAATGTGTAGAGGAAAATATGCTACAAGGAAAAATATCCAGTAAGCCAGTAATTGAATAAAAATTATCAATTATAACACAAAACTATAAGTGCTCAGTTGAGACTTAGTGGAGAAATAATTGTTTTAACCTTTTAGAAATATATCATGGACTAAACACTTCCAAGAAGAGTACCTCAACCACAATTGTAACAATCTTTTATCACATATATTTTTTAAATTCTTTATTATCATAATGTACATAAAAAATTATGGAGGCATATTAGTAACTTTAATGATTTTATTAACAAATCATAGGAAAGCCTGAAATGAATGATTTCCAACATTCCACAAGTTCCTCTTTTATTACAGGCAGGCTTTTATCTTTACAGTAAGGTATGGATATCATTTGAGAGGTTAAGTTTTATTTCTTAAGACACTTAGCAACTTTTTAAATATTGAGTTTTAATGTTAATTTCTATACTTTGGTAATATTTTAAAATAAAACATGGAAATGAACATATGTACAGTCTCATTTCAGAGAATTAACTTCCTTAAATATTAAACATGAAGTCAAGGCTTAAAAACCAAATACATAATCAAAGGCTTCAAAATTCACAAAAAAAGATAACTATATTTAGATAAACATCTCAATTTCACAAAAATGATTTTTTTATTATATAACCATGTTACTGACTATAAAGTTAGCTCTTATTAATCCAGGTTACAGGTAATTGACTTATTTTACTAGTAATTCAGGCAAAGGTTGATCTAATACTTAATTGAAATGAGACTTAAGAATGATTCCATGTTCTCCAATCTTTCATTAGTATGGGATAAATAAACCATAAGCTATATATATAGATATACAGATATATAGATATATATCTATCTCCTTTTAAAGTTATCTGCCCTGGCTCGTGTGCCTCAGTGGATTGAGGGCCAGCCTGTGAACCAAAGGGTCGCTGGTTTGATTCCCAGTCAGGGCACATGCCTGGGTTGGGGCCAGGTGCCCAGTAGGGGGCATGCAAGAGGCAACCACATATTGATGTTTCTCTTCCTCTCCCTTTTCCTACACTCTTCTCTAAAAATAAATAAAATCTTAAAAAAAGTTATCTAACTTTTACAAAATGTTTTGTGAATTATTTCACTCACAGTTTAAAAGTCTTCAATATTTCTTTAAATAAAAAATTTAAGTTCTTTTGGATTAAAAAGTCAAAGAGAATGATCTGTACTCAAAAAGTTTTCCCTTTTTGGTAAGTATTTGCCAGAGTAATCCTGAAGGCCTTCATTTCAGATACTTTTAAAACCCAAAGTACAACAAGAAACAGAGGTACTTAGAGAAAAATGTTCAAGCCCTTGAGACAAGTTAACGTTGATAAAAGCAAATTCTTAATGTTGAAAGGTCATATTTTGCTAGGACTTTTGGTGTCGTCAAAGTTGGTTGAACTGTTGCACTATTAGGACAGAAATAATCATGAGATGTTCTTTGGACTTCATAAATACTGAGGCAAGCTTTAATATTAAAATGTTTCTTTACATACCTGTTCCACATTGTAGCCATGTTTCTCCTTTGCAATGGCAATATATTCATCCACTGTAATGAAACAATGTTATACAATTAATTATATTTACTACATTTGCCCAGGTATACATTGTTTTTTAACAAAGCAGAATAATTTCTATTCCAGTGGTAAAAAAATAGCCAAATTCATTTTCCATTAAATATTACAAAAGACTTTTAGTTCCATGAACAGGATCAGAAGTTCCCTTGGTTTAAAATTTTACTTTGTATGACTTCTTTCTATGACTATATAGCATGTACTTATTAAATTCAATTACTATAATTATTTTTGTATACAAAAAAAATCAATCTGAGGGTAGCCAAGAGACCCTAATTACAAGTAAAATATTAGATAATTTATTGATTTTTTTCTTTTGCAGTCTTTATTTGAAGTTACTTAGCTATTTAAGAACCTATCTCAATATTTAGAGTTGGCCCAAAGCCTTTATCTTCTCATTTTGTCAGCTATACATAGTAACAACATATTTAGGTATGCTTCGATACCCTTAACATTTTCTTCAGCTCTTCCTTCTAGGTACACAAAAGGTGTTTGAATATTCCAGTTTCATTCATCCTCCATATGAAATCAAGCCAATAGAGTTATTTAGATAAGCACAGTGTCTGATGATATACTGGCTATTTCAAGGCCTCATTGCTGAGAAGTCTGCCATTTCACATTCATCAAGACTCAGTTTTATGTGAAGTCTATATAGTCATTCTTGATCCACATATATTATTATTATATATGTACATATGTGTATGTCTATATACACATATATACACAAAGATTCTTTAAGCAAATTTTTGAGAAGCAGTGGTTAAGAATTCTGATCCTAGAACATCTAGTCTGCCTGAGCTTAATTCTCAGCCTTGTTGTTAAAGAGTTTTAACTTTAGGCAAGTAACTTGACCTTTTTTGTACCTTAGTTTTCCTCACTCTAAATGGTGATAAAAACAGTACCTTCCTCTTAGGAATAAATGAGCTAATACATGCAAAGTGCTCAGAATAGCAACTGGCACATTTTAAGTACTTTATAAGAATTTGTTATCATTATTAGTCAGTACAGTAAAAATTAATACATAAATATGCTATTAGAAAAATAATGGTGTTAGAATAACTATCTTTTATGGATGTTATTATATCTCCCTAAGACTGTAAGCTTTTGATACAGAAAATCCATATATATTTTGTTTAGAATCCATAGTACTTAAACACATGAGAGTTCTAAATCTATACTGATTAAACTTTAACAATAATGTCTTATAATCCTATAAATAGAGGGCTAAACAATACCAATCAACCCATGGTTTTTAACCCTGGCTATGCATTAGAATCAGCAGAGGAGCTTTTAAAAAGTCCAGCCTCTACCTCTGAAAACTCTGATTGAATTGGCTTGAGATACAGAACAGTATTAGTACTGTTTGTTTTTCAGACTTTCCCCCAAGTGATTCCAATGTGTAGCCCTAAATCTCCTGGAGGATACTCCACATGGATGCTATTCTACCAAGAAATGTTGGTTTTCTGAATTTTGTTTACCACTTTGCTAAGAAAGGCACCATTGTACAAAAGAGTGCTAAAATAGCAAAAGCCAATGACACCCTGATACTCAGTTTGTGAATGAAAACCTGTGACTATAGTGAGGACTGAAGCAAAGAAATCTGAGTCTCTTTCAGGTTTCTCAGTATATAGTCCCAGGCCAAATACAATTTCATGTTTTTGTTTAAGAATGCCTCAAGAACATTTAATTCCTAGATTACCAGCTAGACCTTGTGCTAGTATTTTAAAGCTCTTAAATAGGAAGAATTATCAGGTATGCAGAATATTACTCAGTTTTCAATTTTTAGTTCTCCTATTGCATCTGTAAGTATAGACTTACTATGCACATGGTCACTATTTTTTATGGGACTAAATAAACCATCATGGGACAGCTATAAGATTAGTAAATTTTTTTAAAAGATAAGCTTATTTTACAGCTGCTAGAAAAACTGTTCAGTGGTTTTTGTTTGTTTGTTTGTTTTTAGTAAATTCAATGATAACTAAATGGAGGGGCAGGGATCTTAGTTTTGTTACCTGCACGTTTCCTATATCTGATGTGCCGCAAAGGATCAGGTCCGCTACATCACATGGAAGTCTAAAGCCACACCATGATTCAAGAGGTGCATGGTCAATGATCCAGAAGGTCTCAGTCCAGAAATGGAGAGCACAAAGATGACCTGATTGATGGCTGCTGGAGTCAGTCCTTTCCCCTTTCCTCTTTAAAATGGTAATGATAGTGGGCTCTTTGAAGTTTGAAGGCATTTCTTTACATCTCCATGCACTGAGGCAAAGCCTGTGCAGATGTCTATATAGTAACTCCCTCCCCTGCTTGAGGGTTTAAGCAGCACTGCCATCACATCCTAGGTCTCCTCTGTCTTCCTGGGCCTGACACAAATTGGAATGATCAACCCACTGCCTTTCAAAAGGAAAAACATTCTAATATAACAACCTCCATCAAAACACAAAACAAAATCAAAGACAAATTGGTTTTTCTTACAAGAATTAAGGGACCCAGAAACAAATATAAATTGCATTTTGAATTGGTTGGTAGATCCTTATTGACACAAACGTTCAATTTCAGAAAACTTACATTTGGCGTCTGGGATACTGTGATATGGAGACCATACAAGCATTCCTCCATTGTCTTTATCTGTGTACTTTGTAGCACCTGTGGGAAAAAGTAATTACTTTGAATATGGTGGATTTTTATTTACATTCAAAATTAATGTAAGCAATGTTAGTTTACTTCTATTTTACTACAGTACCTGCAAAAGAGGGCAAAGAAACAAAGTACAAAAAAAAAAAAAATTAAGAGACGGAAAACAGACTGCCATTACCCCCTTTAAATTAAAAAGACTTTAAGTACATTACACATCTCTCCTTCACAGATAACTCTGACTCAACCTCATATACATTACTTAGGAGTCATTAAAAACTCTTTTAAAACCATAGAGAATACCTCAGGTGGTAAGTTAACTGTTTTGCCCTATATCTAACTGGGCCAAGATTACTGTAATTTTTAAATAACTGTATCTGCTTTTCATGGTTTTTATTTAATCTTATTACTTGCTAGAAGTCTGCCAGCTATTCCTTTTTAGACTTCATTTATTACATTTTATATTTATAAAAGTATGTGCTCTGTGTAAGAAGAAAACAAAGTGAAAAAAAGTAAAAGTTAGTAATGCTTTCTTTTTAATCTATCTCTAACCTAGAAACATACCGCTGCTATTTCTAAATTACTTCTAACCTGTTATAATCTAGAAAGTCAGAAAAATCAACCTCTACTGAAACTGCATGTAAATTAAGAGAGAGTATGAATGCCTGACACAGCTATTCCAGAGCCAAGTACATGCTTTTGGGGTCTGGTCTTTTTTTTGACTTCTTCCTAATTCTTAAGTGCATTCAAGTTAATTAAAACTATCAACAAATGAAGAATTGTTTATGAACACGTCCTAACTGACTTTTACAAAGTGTTGGTAGCTACCAGCAACTAATGGCCAGAATTTCAAAATTATTCACATTAGAATTCTGAAGTTAAACTGTAACCATTTACAAAGTTATAGGATATCTGGAATACAGAACATTCTTTCCAGGGACAAAGGAATCACTAGTATAACCTTAATCTAGAGAAGTTATCTATCAAGCAATAATATCAATTATTTCTAATTTTTGGAGAATCATCATACATCACTACTGTACTTTCAACAAATGTTAGAGAATGATACACTTACTGAAATATGCAGCTAAAATTGTTTTAAAAATTTATATCTCTTTTACTATATGGAAAAGTTAAGGATGGAGAAAATAGAAATGAAAGAACACTATCAAAGCACAATATTAGAAAACAATTTTAAAAACATAATTACACAATAAATCTAAAAGCAAAACCTATCACATTTTGTCATAAGTATCTCTAATAAAAGAGGATAAAAATAGGAGCTAAGAATTTAGGAAAATGCAAGTTAGAAGTACATTACCTAAAATTTATATTCAATGAGAATAAATTTTAATGTCTTTTAAAAACTTCAATATTAAAATACACCTTTAATTAAAATGGGTGAACAATGACTATAAATTAAATGAATAGCCAGGGCAACAGGGAACCCAAGGCAACTGCTTGGCTCTCTGGCTCCCTGGCATTTTGTAAGGTTTTGCCTTCCTTCATCAACCACAGTGCACTGCAGCGGGACTTCATTAAACAGGCACTGAGTGTGGGTTTTCAATACATTCTTGGTGTCACAGTGGCAAGAAAAACTATTAGAAAATGTTTCCTACTTGGGGTATAACTTCTAAAATCCCTAGTGATTGGAGCACCTGCTTCATTGGGCAAATCGTATGAACTTTAAAGGACAGACTTGCAAACTGCTTGGAATGATGACTGACCCTATTACCTTCAATTATGAGGCAAGGGGGAGAGAACAAATGGAAAAACTGGATTCAAGCAGAACAAGTTTAATTACACAGGACTGAGTGAACAGATGAGAAGGATTATAATTTTATGACTTTTTATTTGAAATTCTGATTTCTAAAATCTTTTGTTTTCCACATATAAAGAATCTCTCTTAAAGTACCTGTGATCTAGAGCAATTTAGTAAATTACACTTTTGTAAGCATTTGAAATATTTTTTTCTCTCACTCATCCCTCCAGACTTTGGAAACTTTCAATGATTACTTTTATTTTCAAGGCAATATGTTTGTTTCCATTAAGTTCAGTAAGAATTGGTTCTCTTTATAACAGGACACAAGGCTTAGACTGGAATGTCCTATTTGAGAGAAATATGCATAGGTTCAGATATGATCAGAAAGCTTTAAGGAATTACAATTAACTCTGGAAGCCAATAAAAAGTTCCTTGGAAAAAATGCCTGGTATCTTGCTGACATGATTCACAGTAGCCTTTCCAGATAACGAACAAAAGTTGGTCTCTGGGGGAATTCAAGTAAAGAACATCAGGATCCACTGGGTACTTTCAGGAGAGAGGAACTGGCCGCAGTTCTAAAGGTACTGTGGGTAGTCTGATGGTAAGTATAAGGCTTGGCTTCTTAGCCTTGAGAGCTTTTTTCCAAGTTCAGTCAGAAAAATCCTTATGGAGAATTCCAGCAAAGCAGAACTGAAAGAACCTATGTGGTTAATTACTTTTCTTAATGGACTTATACAAATAATCAGGCCAAGTTTACTGAAATTAGACTCATTTCACAAATATATCATGTCTTAATTTGGTTATCCTTGGTAAAGGTGGGGGTGATTTTAGAGAAAAAAATTGTTTCAATGGAAACCATATACCTTTGTGGATAATTAGATCTTAGTTTTGACTGTTTTTTAATTTTTTATTTTTACCTATAAACTGGACTGGATCCTGAATTTTTCCAGTTTTCCTGAACATTTGGCTGCACCCCTCCAAAATGACATTTTCATTTTCCTACCCTTTGACTTGGAATCTCTGAGAACTAAAACAGCCCTCTTTCCAAGGCCATGAAAGCTAAAGCGGGATGACTTGACATAGACTCCAGAAAAATCACAACCATAGCTCATCTTTGGACAATCTTTGTGCTTGCTGCAGGAAGATCATCTGACATTCACACTGTACACCAGAAGACTCTAAGAGACTGTAACTGCCTGCATGCGTTTCATCTAAAGATGACTCGAGACCGAAATCTAGAAATCTTCTTGACTGCCTGCTGTCCAAACTCGGAAACCAAGATTATAGTCTGCTCCAATGACTAACCTTTTTCTTGTTTCCATAGAGATGCCTCTCATTAAAGACCTGATTGCCTGCACCATAGGCTTAACTTTGGGAGCCTACCTGGATCATTACTTCCTGAGATGATACAACTGTTTACCTACCTGAACTTTTCTCAAGACTGAGACTGGTTTAATGAGATACAGAACAATCTACTGAGCCAAATTCTGGAATGTGAAACTTCCAGGGAGGTTTCAGAGGAGGGAACTGTGGGGGTCCAGAGTGAGTCACTCCCAAGATGTGCCTCTATGGGATGCAGACTGTTTTGAGCTAAAGGCTACGTTAGCCACAGGCTCAGAAGAAACTTCTGCCTTCCACCCTTGACTTCCTAGAAAAATCTGAATTAGAGAGCTTGCCCATAAAGATTATCAGCGATAAACTTTTTGATCTACTTACACAGCAGAGCAAACTTTTATTTACTGAGTATCTGCTCTCCTTATCATCCTGCAATGACCCTTTCAAGCCTCCGACGCTCATTACCTCATCCCTAGCTGAGAATGTCTTATACGCTACCCCTGTCTATCTCGGACTCTCTCACGGTGGGGTTCTTGTACATATAAGTGCAAAAAATTTTATTTTCTCTTACTAAAAACATATCATATATATTTAGTTTTAACCAATATATAAATAATATATATTTATTTTAACCATAAAATAAAAACACAATAGCAAAAGAGCCCAATCACTCAATGGAAATACAGATCTTATCTAAACTGATCAGAAGCCTTTTATTATTATTATTTTTGTCCTCACCCAAGGTCATGCTTATTGATATCTTACTGATACTGGAGAGAGGGGAACGGAGGCAGAGAAATATCAATGTGAGAGAGAAATAATGACTGGCTGCCTCTCACACATGTCCTGACGGGACTGAACGTGCAACCTAGGCATGTGCCCTGACAGGGAATCAAATCTGTGACCTTTCGGTTTTAGTGGATGACGCTCCAACAGAGCCACACTGGCCAGGGCAGAAGCCTTAACTTAATTAATAAACTCTATTGCTATTTCAAGTGAGTATCCTAAACTTCAGTCTTTTAACATGGTTTTAACATAGCACTGATTCTTTTTCACAGTGGATTGTGAAAATAAGATAATTTATATCCTACTTAATTAAACACAGACTGCAACAAAGATTCCCATTAAGTCTCAAGTCTTAATAGCATATCATACTTAATATTTAAATGTATTTCCCTGCTTTACAGATTCTTGCATTACAGGTCTGAATCAAAATATCTTCATTAGCCCTGGCTAGTGTGGCTCAGTGGACTGAGTGCCAGCCTGCGAACCAAGGGGTCGCCAGCTCGATTCCCAGTACAGGGCGTGTGAGAGGCAATGACACACTGATGTCTCTTTCTCCCTCTCTTCCTCTTTCTCTAAAAATAAATAAAAATAAAATCTTAAAAAAAAATACATCTTCATTATCTCTTCTTAAACAAATTTAAACTTCTTAAAAAATATTTCCCCACCCTAGCTGGGCAGCTCAGTTGGTAGAAGCATCATCCTGTACACCAAAAGGCTGCAGGTTTACATAGGAAAGGCCGCGAATGTTTCTCTCAGATTATGTCTCTTTTCCCCTTCCTCTCTCTCTAAAAAAAGTCAAAGAGGATTTTTAAAGAAGTAAATAATAAAAAATATTTTTCCCGTGAAGAATAATAGTTAAGTTCTCACCCAAATTCTTAGCACTGTAATTAAAGGCTTGATCTGACAGGAACTGGCACACAAGCTGTGGGGACTAACAGCTCTATGAATATGGACGAATGGGTATGTGCACAGCAATCCTGTCTGCTAGCAGAGAACACCTGATCAGGCACTTCACAGTGTTCTTTCCCTAACCCATGAACTGGACTCCATCATTTTCTATCACATATGTGTTGATGAGGCCTAAGAGGTGACTGAAATTCATAGAAAATGACAGACATTTTAGTACAATGATTAAGAGTGTAACCACTGCAGAGACAGACTCCAGTTTGAATCCCAGTTCTGCCACTTCCTAGCTTTGTCACCTTGAGCAAATTTAACCTATCTGTGCCTCAGTTTAACTCATCTTTAAAAATAGGGATAACAGTACCTACCTCACAGAGTTGTTCAAAAATTAAATGAATTAATATAAAGTAGTTGGCAAACGGTAAGCATTATATAAGACATCACTAGCGTATGCTTATTGAAAACAGTTCTCTCTTAAGTTGCCTTCTTTCTCTACTCTAGAAGGACTTCTCACATGAAATAAATAGAAATATGAATGAATAAAATCTCAAGGGGCTCTAACACAAATGGCTGATGCCCCTTCTTATCAACCCTTTGAAAATGAGATTGAATAGCTGAAATGACCTTTTGGTTTTTCTGACAAATTAAGCCTGATTCCTTTGCTATAAAAGAATACTACAAAGTAACTTGTATTATTAAAAATAATTTGCCCCAGGATACTCTGTATCCAATCAAGTGTCACTGTTTCCACTCAAAAGTTAAAATGAACTAAAATATTGAAAGGATACAAACCTAATGTTTATTTCTCTTTTGTCTGTAACAATATTAAAGATTATCTTAAAACTGTCTGATATTCATGAATAGTACTAAGAAGTAAACTTTACTCACAAACAAAATAACAAAACATTAGACGCATCCTAATTTATGAATGGATTAAAAAACAAACCAACCAACCAACCAACCAACCAAAACCTAGATAGCAAGCTACCACAATTTTAAAAGATATAGTAGTGTGACAGTTCTAGAAATAAAATCATTGAAGTTTTTAAAGATATTAAATGAAACATAAGATTAAAATTTTGAAATTTTTTAGATCTCCTTAACTACAGTTGATAAAGTACATTTATGAGACCAATTGGGGAACATTAACAACCATAAAACAAAAGTACAGTCAGCCTTCTGTATCCATGGCACCACGTTCAGACTCACCAATAATGGGATCAAAAATATTTGGAAAAAAATATTATGTTGCTGGGGACATGTACTACGTAGTTAGACCTATGATGGTTATGTCTATAATGAACATGTACAGTTTTTTCTCATCATTACTCCCTAAACAATATTGTACAACTATTTACATTGTACTAGGTATTCTAAGGATTCTAAAGATGATTTAAAATATACAGGAGGATATGAGTAGGTTATATACAAATACCATGCCATTTTTTACAAGGGACCTGAATATTCACAGATATTAGTATTCTCAGAGGTCCTGTAACCAATCCTCATTGGATACTGAGCAATGATTGTGTAATTTTGATAAACTAGGATTTCCACACCAATAGCAAATTTCAAAGTACAAAAATAAAAATCAGCTTCTTTTTAGATTTCCTTTAAGATTTTTAATATAAAAAATCATGTAACAAATATCCTTAATAACTTAATATTAAAAATATTAAGATACTTCAAATATTTTTAAAAATTCTACCATTTATAAACTAGGCTACTTAATTCACCAACTTCACACTGTGGGTAAACCAAGACTTTCCAAAGGGGTACAAAAGCATGAATAAGTTTTATGGAAATCAAATTCAGAACTTCAACTTCCCTATGTTATCTTTCTCAAGACAATCTGCCTGAGACCTCACCTGCAGTCTAAGGTGTCCACTCATTCTACGTCTGACCTCCTTCTTCATAAATGCCTTTCTCTCATTAAAATAAAAAGGCAGGTCTCTCATCCATCCCATGTCTTATAAGAATACACTACTTAAAATTTTAAAATAGAGATTTTAATTTTATGATAGAGGTTTTAAAATTTTAGGTAGTGTACTCTTATACGAGGGTATCAGCAAAGCCATCCTATATTCAAGGCACCATGACTATTAGAATTTTACTCAATTATATATTAATTATAATAATGCAAGCCAAAAGACACTTAATATTTAGAACCTTCTATTCACAAGAATACATGATGGCAGAGAAATCAGACAGGTAATCAAAAAAGCACTCTCAAGCACAAAAATACATTATAAAATTCTGCAGGGAAAATGCATGGAAATAATTTCAAAGACAAAAAGGAACAATGTAAACTTTCAGATCATTAGGAGCCTGTTCATATATTTTATAGAACAGATACCATCACATTACTCTAGTATTTATAGTTAATTGCATGCATTTAAAATGATATAACAGTTTTATTTCAAAGTGTTAATATTTTCAATAGGTTTAAGATAACACTTCTCAACTACTTAAATAGTGACAAATGATAGATGTCAACTTGAAAATATGTGAGAATTTTTTTTAATTCTTTTATGCGTATGTATGCAGGTTAATTATTTTGAAGAATACTTCTTTGTATACATTAATTTTCACTTACTCCTGTGATATAGTTAACATTGTTTCCATTTTACAAATGAGAAAACTAAGGCCTGGATACCTCAGGTAGTTCATCTCAGGTCACTATGCCATACTAGCTAAAAGGCATACTGTAAGAGGAGAGACTCTTTAACCATCATACAAAATGGCTCCTTGTGCAATACGCAGTTAGTAAGTACTAAACAGAAGTTGGGAAGACCCAGCAAAGAATCAAAATAAAAAGAACCTAAGAAAATAATCAGAAATTTGGTTAGTAAATTTTTATAAAGGCATTCTTAGCAATGGTCCATTAATTAATGTAAACTATTCCTAATCCCCTAACTTCAGTAATTCTAATTTGTCTTAATTCTTCTTATGTTTTCTAAAAGTCATTTAATAACTTACTGTTTTTAATATCTATCATCATCATCTCCAATTAAATTATATACCACCAAAAAAATCCCCTTACTTTTCCTATGTTCTGATCATAATAACCTGGTATCTAAGAAATTTTTCCTCCAAATGACTTACATGGTTATGAGTAAATAATCTCTGTGAAGACACACTAAGACTTAGGTTCAAAATAAGCAAAATATGATCAAGTAAATTGGATAATTCCAATAGTGGCCATGCAAAACCACCTAAAATGTCTTCTGCATTTTTTTTTTTTTAAATCTTCATCCAAGGACATAATTATTGATTTTAGAGAGAGGGGGAGAGAGGGAGAAAGACGGAGAGAAGCACTGATCCGTCGCCTCTCCTATGGGCACCCACTGGGGACAAAGACCAAACCCTCAGCCTAAGCACGTGCCCCCACTGGGAATTAAATCCGCAGACTTTCAGTTTACTGGACCATGCTTCAACCACCGGAGCCATACCAGCCGAGGCAGTTTTGTGCATTTTTAATAAATTATTTCTCAAATTTTGAAATTTGTTCTAGCATTTAGTACTGTGATACAAAAAATGCTTTACTGTGATCAGGCCATGATGTATAAATTTGTTCCAACATGAAGACTCTTAAACACAAGACCTCTAAATAACCTGTGTATAATTGTCTATGAAATATAAATTAAGAGCAAAAAGATAGGTATGTTTATTAACCTATGAAATAATTCTGGCTGCCCAATTCTATACATATTTTTTGATTGATTTTAGAGAGACAGAGGAAGGGAGAGCAAAAGAAAAAAAAAATACAGGTCTGTTGTTCCACTTATTTATGCATTCACTGGTTGTATGTGTCCTGACTGAGGGCTTGAACCAGCAACCTTTGGTATGGCAAGGACACTAACCAACTGAGCTACCTGGCCAGGCCTGGCTGCAGAGTTCTAATTTGGAAATAAGTTTAACAATTCTCCAAAATGCAGAGTCCATATGAAAGCTCCAAATCAACAAGGTATAAATATATGCAGAATCATTCTTAATTATAAAATTTAATCTTTACTGAATAACCACTTAGTCATGTAATCCTGGCAAAAATTCCATGAAATATTTTCTTTCCATTTATAATTAGGAAAACTGAGGGTCAGAGAAGACCAGTGACTTGGTCAGAGCATACAAAGAACTGGGACCAGAACTCAATCTACTTGAAGGGAAAGCACGCTCTTTCCAAATGTCTAGCTAAAACCTGAGACAGCACAGTAATATCAAAGTGCCATTCATCGACTAGCTACATCAAAGGAAATTAATTTCACAAAACATTTAAAATTATTTGAAGCCCTCTTGTACCCACATTGATAGCTTTTGGATAAAATGTATTAACAGCCATGTCATTTAGAGATCTAATGAGCACTGTTGTATTGTTTTTACCTTTCGGAAAATAGTCTGACTGACAATTCTTTTAACACCCATTATTTTACCTACTCCCTTGGAACAGGAAGAGCTGCTACCTAACTCTTTAAATGGTTGGTGAATTTTGCACTGCCATAGCGGGCATGGGTGGGGGGGGAATGGAAATACCTAGTTATACCCTACAATCAAATATGCTACTTCGACACCCCAAGAAAATACAACTAAGACCTATTAATATCTAATACAGATTTCAAGAGTCCGACACAGACACGACGTTTTATAACGAGCAGGCAATGGGCAAAAAGCTGACCAGAACACCCAACCCCTTCAAAGTCTGCCCGAAGCCTGAACTGAAGATGGTCTGCGGTAGGGTGGGGAGGGGAGAGGGAAACACGCTCCAAGCTCCACAACGAGAGGCTCCAGCAAGGGCGCCTCCATATGCGGAACTCTCGCCCAATCCCCGTCCAGGCTGAAATCCCGTGACCGCCAGAAAGCCTGTTTGGAGAAAAGTAGACAGGGAGCCCGCAAGCTGGGTTGGCAGAGGACGCTGGAACCTGGCTGCTCGGGGAGAAAATGTCTCCTTGGCAGCTGCCGCCACTGTCCTGTGGTCTGACTTCCTAGGGCTGGGCTCGCGAGAGAGGTGTGTGCCTCTGGCTTCTCCCCACCCCCTTCCTCCATCCCTTTCTCTCCCCGGCTCCTACACTCCGCAGAGCTGTCGCGAGCAAAGCTACACCATCAGCCAAAAAGAAAGGAAAAAGAAAATCCCCGGTGCTCTCCGGTCGCGGAAGGCTCACCCTGGGCTTCGACCGGTGACAGCAGCCTGGGCACCCGCCGCCTCGCGGAGCGCGGCCCTCCGCTCCCAAGGGCTGGGGGTCTTGCCATTGACATTGGCTTGGTTCTTACTACATGGCCAGCGGCCCGCCGTCGCTCCTCCCCAGACCCCTAATGCGCGAAGGGCCGGCTCCCTCTGCTCTCCCCGACCTCACCTCGAGCTCAGGGGGCAGAAGGGCGATGCCACTAGTGGGCAAGTGGCCTCCAAAGAAACCATGTTAACCTTGCAATGCACACATCTGCCCACACGCCCTGTGTCACAGCCCTGCCAAGCCTGACAGCCTCCCCGCCAGAGATGCCTGCCCATCCCAGCCCCGCATCCCCTCCCAAACGCGCACCCGGACCCCGATCTTGCCCGCCCGCCCGCCCGCCCTCTACCCCTTACACCCTAAAGAAATCCCAGAAAAGGGGAGACTGGATTTCACCTAAGCAAATATATCTACCTGGATCAAATTCAGGGATCCGGGCTTGGTATTCAGCTCCGACTCTCATCCCAACATCTGCAAAGCAATGCCAAAAGACAGAGAAAGAGAGAGGAAAAAGAAAAGAAAGAAAAAGAAAAGAGAAAAAGGAAGAGACACTTAATAAAATATAAAAATTGCTGGAGGGAGGAAAGAAGCGGAGGGTGGCTGGGAAGATATTAACTCCGGGCACTCCGGGAGATGGCAGAGGATGGGGGCGGGGAGGGGGGATGAGGGCGGGGGATTGGTCGAGGGCGGGGGATTGGTCGAGGGCGGAGGGACGGGGGTCGTGGGGGTGCTGCTGCACTGCACCGGGAGTTCGAGGCGACCGCAGCGCCCGCAGCGCCCGGGCTCCGAGGGGAGGGAGCGCGGGAGCAAGGCGGAGGGAGGGAGGGGGCTGGGGGAGGGGAGGAGGGAGGGGGCAGGCGGGCTGGCGGGGAGGAGTTCGAGGCTACCACCGTGCTCGTCGTCGCTGCTGCAGCCGCTCTCGGGCTCTGAGAAGTGCAGCCCGCCGTTCGTGGACGAGGCGCCGCTGCCACCGCCCGCCGGGCTCTTGGCGCTGCCGTTGGCCGATCGGTTCTTCCCCAGTAACTCGGGCCCTTTCTCCATCATGCCGGGCATGGTAGAAGAGGGGAGGGGGAAAGGTGAGGGGAAGAGGTAGGCGGCTGGGTGAAGGGGGAGATCGCTCACGAGGGCGGGCGGGAGGGAAAGGAGGAGGAGGAGACGGCAGCGAAGGAGGAGGAGGAGGAGGAGGAGGAGGGTGTTAATATGGAGCCGCCATAACCGCCCCGGTCCGGCAGTAGCGCAGTCGCCTCACAACAACCCGCCCCGGCCCCGCCTCTCTCTCCTCCCCCCTCCGCTCGCCTCCCGCCCCACGAAGTCCCGGGCTCCCCGCTCGGCCGAGCTCTACCCCACCGTCAGTATCACTCCGCCCCGCAGGGAGGTTCCGGCTGCCGGGGAGGGGTAGGTGGGGGGAAGGCGGGGAGGGCCGGGGAAGCCCCGCTAGCCGGCAGACGGGGCAACCTCCCCCCCATGATCACTAATGAAATCGCCGCAGAGGCGCCGCCGCCTCTCGGACTTCCTTCCTAGGGGGCGCTGTGGAGCTCGGGCGGAGGCGCACGTGAAGGAGCGGGACTCTTTGCCCTCTCCGGGCGGAAGGAACGCGGCTAGCGTGAGAAAGGCCCGCGCGACCTGAGGCGCCCGAGTCCTGGGAGCCGCCCCTCTTTTTCTGAGGGGTTTGCGGGGCCGGATGCGCCCCGGTGGGAGCGCAGCCCTCTTCAGGAACTGCGTTGGGCTGGGTACTGGGTTCCAGGGTCCCTCCGCAGGCATCCAGAGGGTGTGCGCGCTTGCTCGCTGTGGAGTCGAGCAGTGGAGCAGGGCGGCCTGTGCGTTCCCAGGCCCATCCAACCAGAGGAGTAGACTGGGTCATACACGCTGCAGTTTTTGTTTCTGACTCTCTGACCTGGGGCCTGATTCCCTAGAGAGACTTGATGGTGCCGAGCTGAGTTTCCAGTGCTGAGCGATGCAGCTACATTTTGCTAAAAGGTTTTTTTGTTTTTAGCCTTACCCCTACCCCCGTTTTCCTCTTCTCACCTTCTCTTGCTATCTTTCTTTTCCTTTTTTTTTTTTTTTTCCCGGCTGGTATTTCATTAGTTTGGGAGTGGCTGCTCTCAATGGCGAAATGAGGACGGGGTTCTTGCCCAGTTGGCGCCTACCCAGTCGGTGTCAGCCTGTGGTCAACGCTTGGAGGAGAGCTGTAGCGAGGGCGGAGTCCTGAGGCGGAGGTGAAGACGGAGCTGCATTCTGGCAGGCTTTCCAGCCTGGCAGGAGATGTGCTCTGTAGTGCTTTTCTGAATTGCATTAGGCAGGAGGAATAGGGGACTGCGTTATTCGTACCCCAGGTTTGAGGACTTCGGGTATGTGCCAGACTGCCTGGCGTTGGGGGCTATTTATGATTTTCTTTTTTCTCTCTCTCTCATGAGTTAGTATGTGAAGACTGTGAGCATCTTAGTATGCAGATGTATGCAGAGCACTATTTGGGGTCAACAATAAGGTATTTTCCAAACACTTAAAAAGATTGCCCTGGCAGGGTTCTAGTTTAGGTCAATGCAGAGTGGATCAAACCAGAAATAAGCCCTTCTGACCAGAGCAAGGCTTCACTCAAAGAAATCAGGAAATGAGCCAAGAAAAGCCTGGGAAATAAATATTTGGCAGGGCCCATGTCTAAAGGGGAAAGTCTGCCGAGCAGGTGCAAAATCTATCTGGTTCTGGTAGTGGAGACAGTTTCATCTCTCTATCAAAGATTGATATAATTCCATTCAATATTTAAATCATACAACAACCTTTTATTCCTTTTCTCAACAAAGTTAAGATATTTTAATTGCCTTATAGTTTTTCTATAAGGAGAGAACGTCCTGGCCAAATGAGATGAATAGCCATTTTCCTTGACAGTTATATTTCCCACTGTTTTATATACACAAGCTTCTGAAAAACATGATTCAGCATCTCCAGTCCTGTTCTGAGTGAATTCACCAAGAAATGCCACTCGGAGGCCTCTCGGCCAGACAACTTTCTGACGTCCAACTTTGTAACACCTTCCACCCGCTTTTCTGCATACAGATCAACTCTGCATGCAGATCAACGTCCAAAACATTGAAGATTAGGGGACTTTTATAACCTATTTTTATTACTGTAAAACCCTTACAGTAAGAACATGCCACATTCTGAGCACATCAAAGAGGGCAGAACAAGACAGACTGCATTCCACTCCTGGGAGAAAAACCTCGGGGAGGGAGGTGGGTTATGGCATTTTTTAAAAAGAAAGGAAAGCAAGTTTCTGATTTGCCCCTAAAGAAAAGGAGTGTGGCCTGGTTCAGAAGAATGCTAATGGGCCTTAAAATGATTTCCCAACATTTAACAGGGCAGTCTTGAAAGAGACATGAGCAAAGGAGAAAATCTTGGGTAAGGGGCCAAAGGAGGAAAGAATCTGGACAAGAAGAAGAAAGCTTTAAGAAGGGTTCACAAACTGTCCAATGATGTAGAGTCATGGGAAGGCTTTAAGAAATGGCCTTTGCATTTGTCAATTAGAAATGTTCATTATTTTGTGTGGCTGTTTTCTTACTGTATTTAATTTCTTTTTTTTACTATTTCCTTTTTACTTTAAATGTGGAACAGACAATACATTCTAATAGTTCCAAAATCAAAAGATAGGAGTATATACTTCATTACTGCACTGGACATCCTGGTGCCTGCAAAAATGCAAGGGTAGAATGTATCAGGGTTAGAAACAAATACATAAATCTGTTATTTGGAAAAATCATAGTCTATATATAAAATTATAATCTATAAACAATTAGTATTAATAAGTGAATTTAGCAAGTTGCTGCATATAGTCAGCATATAAAGATTAATTATATTTTTATATACTAGCCTACCTAATTAGAAAATGAATTTTTAAAAAAGTGATATACAAATACGTCAAAAATATCAAATACCTAGTATATTAGTTCCTATGGGTGCTCTATAATAGATTACCACAAACTCAGTGGCCTAAAACAATTTTATTCTCTCAAAAGTTCTGGAGACCAGAGGTCCAAAATCAAGGTGTCAGAACCATAGTCCTTCCATAGGCTCTAGAAAAGGATCTGTTTCTTGCCTTTTCTGGTTTCTTTTGTCTGCTGGCATTCCATGGCTTGAAGCCACATCACTAAGCTCTGCCTCCATCTTCACATTACCTCCTCCTCTTTGTCTCGAATTTCCCTCTTCCTTCATCATGTAAGGACACTAATGGTGCCCTGGCTGGTGTGACTCAGTGGATTGAGTGCCAGCCTGCAAATTGAAAGGCGCTGTTTTGATTCACAGTTGGCACATGCCTGGCTTGTGGGCCAGGTCCCCAGTTGGGGGTTGGGTAAGAGGCAACCAATTGATGTATCTCTCACACATCAATGTTTCTCTCTTTTTCTCCTTCCTTTCCCCCTCTCTAAAAATAAATAAATAAAATCTTTAAAAAAAAACACAAACCCAAACTAATGTCATTTAATGCCTGTCTGGATAATCCAGAATTATCTCCTTGTTTCAAGATCCATAGTTAATCAAATCTGCAAAGACCTGTTTTTTCCAAATAAGGTAATGTTTACAGGTTCCAGAGGCTAGGACTTGACATCTTTGGGGCCCTGTCCAGGAATTCACCCTAG
The DNA here is from genome assembly GCF_021234165.1 of Pteronotus mesoamericanus. NCBI lineage: Eukaryota > Metazoa > Chordata > Mammalia > Chiroptera > Mormoopidae > Pteronotus > Pteronotus mesoamericanus. Next base: position 715,620 of record NW_026555326.1, read on the forward strand.
GAATAAATTTTAATGGAAGATTTGTGTAGTCTAAGAACTCTGTATTGAATATTTATTATTTAGAGAAATTAGAGAAGACCCAAGTAACTGGACTGGTATACTATAGTCATAGATCATCAGAGGACTCAGTAATGTAAAAATGTTAGTTCTCCCCAAATTGATCTGCAGATTTAGTCTATTCACTATTAGAATCAAAGCAGGTTGTGTGTGGGTATGTAAATTGAGCTGATTCTAAAATTTATATGGGAATTTTAGAAGACCAAGAATAGCCAAGACAACATGGAAGAAGAACAAATTGGAAGAGTTATACTACCAGATATTAGAAAGTAGACAAATGGAACTGAACAGAGTTCTCAGACAGATGCATATGTGAACGTTTTACTTGTTCAAAGGTGACACTAGTAATGTGGAGAAAAAATGGGTGTTTTAATAGATGGTGTTGGGTCAATTGAATATCCATATAGAAAACAAGAAGCCTTGATATCTACTCATACTGTCTTTGTAACTTTGGGTAATCAAATAGTTCTTAAACAGGACATAAAAACAAGTTATAAAGGAAAATATTGAATGTGCCAAGTACAGAAAATATTATGAAAAATACAAAGAGTCTTGATTATGTCAGAAAACTAATAGTTTTGTATTCTTGGAGCATGAAGTCTGCTCAGAACGAGGCTGGAGAGAGAGGCAAGGGCTGAACTACATAAAGCCCTTCATAGCATTTGAGGGTTAGGCAATTTACTCTATAGATAATGGAAAAGACCAGAAGGATCTAAGCAAGAGAGTGGTGTGGTTCAATGGTATTTTATTTTTATTTTTTTGATAGGCAAGAGGGTATATTTCGTTCTTTAAAATTTTTTAAAAATGTTTTATTTATGCAATTGCAGTTGTCCCATTTTCCCCCCCTTGCTCTCCAGTCCACGCAGCCCACCCACCCCCAACTTCTATAGTCATTCCCCACACCATTGGTTTAGATGGAAATTGAATTGGACAAAGAAATCAATTAGGAGGCTGTTGAAGAAGTAGTCAAGGAGTGGTAAGGTTTAAATTATGGCAGTGGTACCAAGGATAGATGCATAGACAGAGGTAAATATTTAATAGGTAAAATTAGCAAAATGTGGGGATTGATTGAATAATATGGAATGAAAAAGGGAAGCGAGGAGTCTAAACTGATGCCAGGATTCTCTCTTAGATGTCTGGGTGGATGATTGTGTTAACAGGTGGTAAATACTGAAGACTTATACATTTGAGGGACAAGGAGAATTCATTTCTAGATATACTGAGTTCTCCATGGGAACATATCCAGCATTCAGTTGGCTATCTAAGATCAGAACTGGAGACCTGGCGGAGTAGCTCAATTGGTTAGAGTGCTGTCCTGATACACCCAGGTTGCAGATTTCTCCCCAGTTAGGGCACATACAAGAAGTAACCAATGAATGCTTAAGTAAGTGGAACAACAAATCAATGTTTCTCTCTCTAAAATCAGTAAATTAAAAAACAATCAGAACTGGAGAAAGGGATTTGTTACCAATTGATTGTAGCTAAATAAAGTCATGAGACCTAACTAGATCACACAGGAAAAGCATGTAAAATGAGAATTATAATGAAAAGCAGAGGAACACCAACATTGAAGGGCCACAACGAGGAAAAGGAATCCATAAAAGACACAGAAAAACTAGAAAAATAAGAGAACTAGGAGAGTGTAACTTATGAAACCAAAGGTATAGAGAGATCCAAAGAGAAACAAGATCCTCTGGGAAGAAGAGAAGTCCGGTGAGATAAGGCTTAAGTGTATACAGTGCTTAGACAAGTAAGAGGTCATGAACGATATTGTCAAGAGCAGTTTTACTGGGATGATGAACTGAAGAACAAAGCTGCAGCAGATTGAGAAGTGAAGAAGTAAGGAAGTAGGAATAACGAGTAAGAATCTATTCCAGAAGAGTACCCATATAGATGAGAACAGCAAATAAAACAAGGGACTATAGTGTCTTGAAGCTAAATAAGTTACAGGCAAGAGTATGTACATATGTAACAGTTTAAAAATCAAAATACCAAATGCTATTATTTTCCCCCCATTATCAGATGGGCATTTAAAGCTACAAGTTTACTGTAAGGAAAAGAGACAATAAAAGTTATCTGTGTCCTTGGACATAATAGATGTTATGGACCCTGAAATAGAAAATGCCTACTGAAAAGGCCTCCGAGTGGTGTAACTGGGCTCAAGTTTAAAACAACAACAAAAAACAGTGTAATAGCCATTTCTACAGGGGACTCTCACACAAACTGTAGCTGGGAGAAGAATCCTGCACTGAACTACCTGCCTGCAACTGGGTTTCTGCCATCTGAGCCAGCCCTTACTAAGGAGTTCCTGGAATTGTTCAACCAATAGGATTAAGGCGTTCTCTAACCAATTGGAGCTATGCAGCTATATCCCCATCAGCTTCTTCACGAACCAATCAGAGCAGCTCTGTTCTGAATAATCAGGACAGTGCCTTTTGGACCAATCAAATTGCCAGGACTTGGAGTCCTTATTTGCATGAAGAAGGACCAATCAGGGACCGGGTAATGTGTAAGTGGGGTCTGAATGTGTAAGTGGGGTGTCCTCTGGCTCTGGGTTAGCACTTTCCCTTCCCACCAAATGTTCCCTTTCCCTGTGTAGAGCAGATACACTGAAGATGTCTTCCCAGAGCAGAGCAGACCAGATGAGAGCAAATCTGCAAGGAGCAGACCAGAGCTGCCTAGCTGGAGAAGTGACCTGGCTGTAGGGCCTCCGAATAAAAGTGCTACGTCACAACTGAGCTGTTCCACAGATGTGTTGTTATCACAGCCGTGCTGTACCGCAATTGAGTTATTCCACAGCAGTGCAGTGTCACAAATGAGCTGTTTCACTGAATAAAGTTTCCTTCTTCGCTGCACCCCAAACGGGATTCCTTTTGGTGTTGAATTGATGCCAATAGCCTTTCAGTTAACAGTGCTTAACTATTTGAAGAAAACTTTGAGTTCTGTATTAAAGTTTTCAAGAATATTTTTCTGTACTAAAATTTTTCCATCTTGTTTAAATATTACTATTGTGATTAGTTTTTAGCCTTTAACACCAACACACACCCACACAATGAAAGAATGAAACACATCTACTTATGCCAATATAGAACGATCTTGGTATTTTAAGTCAATGTGCAAATAGTTAATACAGCATTCACGTATATTTGTGTGTGTGTATTTTATTCTGCTCAGGCTGCTATAACAAAGTACCACAGACTAGGTGGCTATTAGCAGCAGAAACATACTGCTCACAGTTCTAGAGACTGAAAGTCCAAGATCTGGGTGCTGGTGTGGTTGGGTGAGAGCTCTCTTCCAAGTTGCAAACTTTCCTTATAACTTCACATGGCGGAAGGGGCTAGGTATTATTTTGAACCTATTTTATAAGGCACTATTCATGAAACTTCTACTCTCATGATTTAAGTACCTCCCAAAAGCTCACCTATAAACACCATTATCTTTGAGGGTTAGGATTTCAGTATATGAATTTGGGTGGAACACAAGCATTCAAACCACAGTAGCATATTTGTATTTCTTTTCTAACACACGCACACAAAATATATACATAACTGCCTACAAATGCTCAGACTATTTCTGAAAGGTTCATGGAAACCTTTTACCTCTGGGAAGGGGGTATCAGTCTGGGGTGGAAGGGTGAGTTCATCTTCCAATGTATACTTTTACACAGGTGAGCTCTTTTGTCATGTGTATGTATTACTGTTTTGAGGAAATAAATGTTTAAAGAATTGACTGGTAGACAAAAAACTTAAATTGAGTAGACAAAACAATGTTAAAAATAATTTAAAAGTAATGTAAAAGTAAAGTTAACAGCTAATAGAGGTTGGGAAGTAGAATCGAGGAGGAAATACAGAGGGTGGAGTGTTATCCTTATATTACAATAGAAACAAATTTAAGCAGGGCAATAACTGTGAACTACACCTTGATTCACCAGTTACACCAGCCACACAGGAGGGACCTCAACAGAAATCCTGTTTTATTCATATTAGGCTCATAATCAGTCTCTTTATGATACCAATTTTTCACTGAAGAGTTAATTGATTTGCTTTTTGGTCCTCCTTCATGATTACTTCTGAAGTGCCTGTCTCAGAATAAATTTAACTCTGAAATGGAGTCAGGTGATGCTGCGCAGCAGGGCCAGGAGGTTACCCAACAATGAGCCACTTGTATCGGGCTGAGTCTGGTGGGGACAACCCAAACATATTTACAATAGAAGTTTTTTGTTTTCTTTTTAGAGCTAAAAGGGGAAAAGTGATAAAATCTTAAGAGGTGAAAAGAACTTTAGAGGTCTGGTAACCCCCTTTTTTTCCACCCTCTAGAGTATTACCATTTGTGAAGCTAGTCTTACAACTTCCATTTAAAGTTATATAGAGATAGGTGGCTATCACAAAGTAGGCAATTTTATTTTTTTTAATTATATTTTATTGATTATGCTATTACAGTTGTCCCAGGTTTTCCCACTTAGCCCTCCTCCATCCAGCACGCCCCCCCTCAGGCCATCCATATACCATTGTTCATCCACATGCCATGGGTCATGTGCATAAGTTCTTTGGATGCTCCATTTTCTTCTCTACTGTAATTTACATTCCCATGGCTATTCTTTAACTATTTGTACTTCTTAATACCCTCACCTCTTCACCCATTGCCCTATACTCCCCTCCGATCTGGCAACCATTAAAACACTCTCCATATCCATGATTCTGTCTCTGTTCTTCTTGTTTGCTCAGTTTGTTTTTCACATTCAGTTGTTGATAGATATGTATTTATTGCCATTTTATTGTCCATCATTTTGATCTTTTTCTTAAATAAGTCTTTTTAATATTTCATATAATAATGGTTTGATGATGATAAACTCCTTTAGTTTTTTCTAAACTGCTGGATTTGATGTCTATTTCCTTCAACAAATTAGGGAAGTTTTCTTTCATTATTTTTTCAAATAGAGTTCCAATTTCTTGCACTTTCTCTTCTCCTTCTGGCATTCCTATGATGCGAATGTTGGAATATTTGAAGTTGTCCCAGAGGCTGCTTACATTATCCTCATTTTATTGGATTTTTTTTTCCTCTTTGTTCTTTTTGCTTCCTTATGTTCCAACTCATTGATTTGATTCTCAGCTTCATCCACTCTACTGTTGTTTCCTTGTAAATTGTTCTTTATTTCAATTAGTGTATCCTTCGTTTCTGATTGGATCTTTTTTATGCTGTTGAGGTCCTCACCAAGTTCCTTGAGCATCATTATAACCAGTATTTTGAACTCCGCATCTGACAGATTGGTTATCTCCATTTTTTTAGTTCTTTTTCTGGAGTTTTGGTCTGTTCTTTCATTTGGGCCATGCTTCTTTGTCTCTTCATTTTGGCAGCCTTCTATGTATTAGGATAGAAACAAATATAACATTGCTGCTATGACTCTGTCTTAGTAGCGTGACCTAATGTAGTAGGTGTCCTGGAGAGTCCAGTGGCACATCCGCCCCTATGACCCAAGCTGGGTACTTGAGGCTTGCCAGTTCTGTGAGGAGAGGTCTCAGAAAAGGGGCAACGGCCTCTTTTGGTCTGGGAGAAAACTGTTCCTCAGCTCCTGTCTTGATGCCAGACACTTCAATTCCTCCCTGTATGCCACTGGTGCCTTTCAAGCAGCTACCCCAGTGCTAGAGCTCAGAGAGAGTGAGTCTGAGTAACTTCATGTATGGGTCCTTTAAAGGGAACGGCTGGGGACTCCAGAAGTTTCTTCCTCCAACTTAATCCCTGCTGGTTTTTGCAGCCAGAAGTTATGGGGACTTATGTTCCTAGGACTGGAACCCTGGGCTGGGAAGCCTTGTGTGGGGCTGGGCCTCCTTGCTCCCAATATATCCCTCCCGAATTTTTATGTACCGCATGCGGATATGGGACCTGCCTCTTCAGCATCTCCACCCCCTCCTACCAGTCTGGATGAATGTGGTTTCTTTAATTCCATAGTTGTTAGACTTCCATTCAACTCGATTTCTGGTGGATCTGAGTGATGGTTGTTCTATATTTTAGTTGTAATTTTGATGTGGTTGTGCAAGGAGGTGAGCTGCCTTTACCTCTGCTGCCACCTTGACTGGAAGTCTAGTGATTTTATTTTTAAAGAAAATATCACTTAATTTTTTTTTTTTTTTTTGGTGCCCAAAGTTCAACCCCAAATAACAGTGTCTTAAACAAAATGAAAAATATTTTTTTGTAAGTAAAAGATATCCAGAAGTTGGCAGTCCTATGATGAAGTGAAAACTGCTATGCAGTTGTTAGGGTTCCAAGCTCCTCTGTCTCACCTCTCCACTGGTCCTCAAGTGTCACTTTTGCCCTTGTGATGCACGATGGCTGTTACGGTGCTAGTCATCATGATTTGGCTCCATGCAGCAGGACACAGGAAGAAAGGCTGAAGGCATACACCTCTTTACAAGAAGATTTTCTGGAAGTACCATATATGCTAATATATCAGTGTCCAGAACTTACTCACATGGCCCACTAATCACAAAGGAGACTGGGACATGTCAGAAAGCTCTGCTAAAAATCAAAGTTCCCTTGCTCAAGAGGAAGGAGGAAATGACTACTGAAAGACAACTAGTAAGCTCTGTCATACTGGCCATTTAAATATTTGAAAACAACAATCATGGCCTACTTTAGCTTCTTTTTCATAGTAAACATTATTCTCTTTGACACACTGTTTTCAGAACCTTCACTTTTTTGATCATTAATATGCTCCAGTTTGTACTTAAAATAAGACACTCTCCTTAACTCTGCCAGATCTAATTGGTGCAAAATCTATTGGAAATATTTTGACCCCTTTCCTTTGCATCATATTTTTATTAATTCATCCTAAAATTTTGCAACAACTGCACATGTTTACTAAATCTTGAGTCAAAAATATCCTCTTGGTCTTTTTTTATAATTTATTGTTTAGCCTGGTTTCTCCTCACTTAAGACTCCTGTAGGTTTCTTACTTATCTTTTTGCCCCTCCTGAGTAAATGAGTATATATACATTATCATTTCATTTCATCTGGCTTGTTTTAGCTTATCTGAATCTTTTGAGAACTTTTGGAATTCTACCTTTCTTGCTCAACATGTTATGTGACTGAGCTGTGGGCATTTGCAGCTGTGATCAACTAAATTTCTCTTTAAGGGCAGGAACATCGCCTTAGTTTATAGCCTCAGTATGTGTACAATGCCTAGTGCATAGTAGATCCTCAATGTTTGTTTAATGAATAAATTCTGCAGCTGGATGTACAGAACATTTTCTAGAAGGAAAAATGTTTTTGATTCTGGAATTTCCCTGTTTTTTAAAATAAGTAGACTTTTTATCCATCTGGAAGAACTATACTTTAATGTGTATGCAGTCTTCTAAAAGCAATTTTGCCAAGTTTCTAAATAATATAAATATGACTTTGTAATGATTTATTTGGCTAAAATTTTTTATAGGTCTAGATAATGAGAAGTCCAAAGTTTACATCTTAACTCTGCCCCTGATACACAGCATTCTTTACTAACTCATTCACTTTTTTCTTTTTAAAGAATATTTATTTTAAATTTATAGTTGACATTCAATATTATATTAGTTCCAGGTGTACAGTGTAGTAGTTAGACTTTTTTTTATCCTCACCTGAGGGCATTTCTTTTTAATTGCTTTCAGAGAGCGAGGAAGAAAGAGAAGAAGGGAGAGAGAGAAACATCGATGTGAGAAAGAAGCATTGATTGGTTGTCTTCTGTATGTACCTGGACTGGGGCCCTAACTGAAACCTAAGTAAGTGCCCTGATCGGAAATTGAACCCACAACCCTTTGGCTGCAAGGTGACACTCCAAGGAACTGAGCCACACCAGTCAGGACTAGGAATTTATATAACTTATGTACTGATCCCCCAGTAAGTCTTGAAGACACCTGACACCATATGGTTAATAAAATATCATTGACTATATTTCCTATGCTGTACTTTACATCTCCGTGACTATTTTGTTACTGCCAACTTGTGGTTCTTAATCCCTTTACCTTTTTCGCCCAGCCTCTAACCTCCCTCCCGTCTGACAACCATCAGTCTGTTCTGTGTGCCTATGAATCAGTTTGTTTTGTTTGTTTATTCTGGTTTTTAGATTCCACATATAAGTGAAGTTATATGGTACATGTCTTTCTCTGACTTATTTCACTTAGGACAATTCCCTCTAGGTCCATCCATGATGTCACGAATAGTAATATTTTACTCTTTTTATGGCTGAGTAATATTCCATTGTATATATGTATCACATCTTCTTTATCCATTCAATTTTGGATCAGAGCATTTAATCTACTTACATTTAAAGTAATTATTGATAAGTATGTATTTATTGCCATTTTATTCACTGTTTTCTGGTTGTTTTATAGTGCTTCTCTGTTCCTTTCTTATTCTCTTGGTCTCTTCTTTTGTATGTTGATGACTTTCTGTAGTGTTGTGTTTGGATTTCTTTCTTTTTTATTTCTTGTATATCTCTTGCAGATTTTTTATTTGTGGTTACCATGTACTTCATATATAACGAGCTATGTTTACTGCAGTCTTTTTGTAAGTTGATGGTCATTTAAGTTTGAACACTTTCTAAAATCACTACCATTTTTACTTACTGCTCCACATTTTTGTTTTTTGTCATTTTTAAAATTTCTTTTGTGTCTGTATGTATCCCTTAATTTACTGTTGTACTTACACATCATTTTTCTACTTTTGCCATTTGACCTTTGTACTGGCTTTAGTGTTGGTTGATCCACTGCTTTTATTATGTTTGCCTTTATTACTGAGAATTTGTGGGGGGTGCGATATTTTCTTTTTCATGTTTTTTATTGTCTTTCTTCTTACAGAAGTCCTCTTAACATTTCTTGTAATGCTGGTTTGGTTGTGATGAACTTCTTCGGCTTTTCTTGTCTGGGGTTTCACTTCTTTTCCCTCAGCTTTATAAATTATAAAATAGAATTCACAAATTAATTTTTTCCTATTTAAAAAGGTGTTTAAAGAACATACTCATTAAAATCAGTCTATAGGGAACTCTAGGATCAAATTATGAGGTAATCTGAAGATTTGGAGCTAAGATTAGATGCATTAACTTCTGAAATGGAAACTAACATTACACTGATTTGTGGAAATTATCCTACAAAGCAATTTGAAAATGTTTCAGAAACATGCTGCTCATGAGATTAAAGGCTCCTAAAATATTTTCATAGAGATTGGAGATAGTAATCTAAATATAATGTGCAGAATAATCTATAAATAATGACACAAATGAAGTTGCTGGCACGTAGTAACTACTCAGATGAAAATTGTTACTATTAAATGTATGGATTTGAGTAAAATCAAAGAGTTCCTCCAGACTAACCCAGGAGATGGCACCCTGAATGGTCCCTTATTTCAACAGAAATATTCCCAGAGATAACAGTATGAAGGAACAGGTTCCCTGGAGAATCTCAATTTAGTAGGGTATAAATAGGATTTTAAAAAAGCAGCTGTTACCTACTGTGCTGTATTTAGCCCCCCTTTCCCTGTGGATACAGGGTCTCTTAGCTACATCTTGATCTAATTCCATTACTTTTGGTTATCAGAATAATGCCATTGTATTTCATAGGCCAAATTTATTTAGGCTTGCAGGTATGAAATAACTTAAATGTCCAAACCCCTTTCTACAAATTTATTTGCAAGTATCCCCTTTTTATTTTTCCTAGTCTCAGAGGATTACACGTTCTATTCCTTGTTCAAACCTAGTTCAGCTACTTCGTCCCTACCCTCCTTCATTCTCCAAAATCTTACTCTATCAATTAATCCCTGGTCTGCGTTATTGTTACTTTGTAAAGCTTAAAGGAAGTCCCTGTCTAGGAGTAGCTGCCTGCAATAATAGAGAATGAAGGTAAACCTAATGAAGGTAAAAATAGAGCTGAGAGATGAGAAATGAGGGATGTAGCTGGGCAGGGAGAAACACTTAATAGCAACAAGATTCTATTTTTTTTTTACCCTGAGGTCTCTGGAATTAACTATTTCCTGTAACTTTTTCTTTAATTTTTTGAGTTATCCCAGCGTCCTCCAATACTTTCTCTTTTCGTATTCTATTTCAAGGTAGATTTGTCACTTGCAACTTTAGCAGCAAGTTCTTACTAATATAATAGTATTTATAAATAGTACTAAATCCTGATTATTACACTGGCATGCATTCGATCTGTTTATAACCCATCTCCTTGCAGTATTTTTAACTTAAATAGTAAATAAAATTAAATATTGGAAGCAAAGGTAAGAATTTTTCTCCACAACTTAATTCAAATTCATACTTTCTTAGCCCAGCCATTACTCGGATCCTGACCCACATGAACGGTTAGATAAATGTTAATTAAATAATATATTGCCCCAAAGAAACATTAATTCTCTGGAACAGTAAATCTGAAGCCATACAGAGGAAGGACATTTTCTGACAACATGAGATTTGAAATGGACTGCTTTCCACAATGCATCCCCTTGGAGTCAGTCATTTTAAATGATAGAGTATTTAGTTCCTCTTTATGTTTTCTCTTTGGGCCTTCAGATATAATAAAGGGTTCTTACCTTAGTTAAGCCAAAACCACTAAAATGATAGTTTTAAGTATTTTCCTTCAAGAAAAAAGAAGAGTCTATCCTATTGTTATGGTTACATGACCACCTCTTCTTCCCTTTAAAGCCTTTATTCAGCAAACGTTATTTGAGAAACTACTAATTTGTGCTCCAAGTCCTCTGGCCGAGGCTGGGGTTGCAAGGATTAAGTAGACCTGGTCTGTAGTCAGGGAGTCTGACAAGTCCACAAGGCCATTAAATACAGCTGAGAAGGGCTGAGCCTCCATAGCTGTTGAAACACCGAAGGGGGATTCTGTAAGACTTTCTGTGGGACCTATTTCTGAATGGAAGCCTGAAGAACAAGTGGTAGAAGGCCCAGGTAGAGTAAGTGGCCCAGGTGGCCCAGAAGGGGGTCTCTGGCAGGAGGGGACCAGCATGAATGAAAGCCTGGAGCCTTAATCTTTGGATTATTCCATTCTATCTTTTCTGTATTTTAATGTCTCCCTTTCTATTTGGCTCCTTCTCCATGGCCTAAAAACAGCTTCATGTGTCTTACATTCAAAACAATCCTTCAATATTGTGCCCTCCTCAAGCTACTTGTCCTGTTTTCTTTCTTCTCATTGTAATCATGTTCCTTGAAAGAATATAGGGTCTACCTCAAGTCCCTCACTTACCATTTTACCTTTAACCTGAGGGCCCAGGGGACTTTCCTGAGAAAAGGAGAATGTTACAGGTAGAGCCAATGGTAATTTTGCAAGGTAAATGGTAACGGGAAAACAAGAATTCATAATACATGGATTCAAGTGAAAGTTCTGGAAACTTTGGGGTTGAACAAAGAAGAAAGACTTTTGAGTAGCTTCCAGGTATGTTCCAAGCAATACAGATAAAGAAAGGGGATTTTTATGAAGCTTTAAGTAAGTATTTCTCCTTGGGGACTTTGATCAAATGGTATAGCAAAAATTTGAATTTCTATTTTAATTACTTTAGGTTGCTGGATTTGTGATTTTTTTTTTTTTTTTTTAATGCTGGGACTGAATTGCAAGTCTGAGTAGTATTATGTGGGTTATATTTAACTTTTAAGCTACTAAATGCAATTGTGGTTTTAAAAAATTCTAGTGTTTTATATATGATAATATTTTAAGGTAATAGAAGATCAGTATTTATTGTTGGAACAAAACCATTACTCTAAGAATTTCTGAAATTTGAATCATTGATATATTATGCTGCATTACAATTTCTAATCAAATTATTTTTTACTTGTTTAGATAAAATTCATCTATGTCTCCATAATTCCTAAGAGGAAGAATAAATGACAATTAAAAAGGAAAACTACTGTTGATAGAATAATGCTTGAGTTGCAGAAACTTCTGAACAAATAAGATAGCCAATATTGAAATCAATTCAAGAAATTTTTTGCATTGCAACCCCATCGTGAAAGTAAAGAAACCAAAGGAGTACTGGAAATATTTCTGTTGAAAGAACAGGAATAACAACTTGCTATCACTAAGAGATTGCAACTCATGGAAAAATAGTTATTAAAAATGTATTCTTTAAGTTAGTATGCATGCATGCATGTGAAAAAGAAGCAGTGATAATTTGTAGATGGAGTAAGGAGAAAATATATGGAGTTATCTAGTAAACGCGATGCCCTCTTCCAACTATTGTAGAATTACAAAGAGTTTTTCAGCAGCTGGAAAAATGTGCACAAAAATAAGTTCATTATCTAATGACCAATGGACACACTTAAAGAAAGAAACATCTTTCAAAAAAAAAATCATGTATTTCATCTTCTATTTGTTATGACTAACTACATTTTCTTTACTTCATGTAGTATTTAGCTAAGTTTGTATTACTTTATTCGTTTTATCTGCCAACAACTGATATTAGACTGATGATTTATACTTAATGTTTAAATTTTTATAATTTTCTATTTTACTTAATGTGTAATTGTGTAATTTAAAGTGTATAAAATACTTAGTCTCACATTTTTGTTTTGTGAATTAAAAAGATTCAAGACAGAAAATACTAGTGTTTTAGTTATTATTTGAATCAAATACCCCAATTCAGGTATTTATCCATATTCTCTGGTATTGCAATGATTTTGTTTTTAAAAGATGCAGTTCTCTCATAAAATCGTCTCTGATTTTATCCCAGAGAAACATGGGTTTACTCTCCTGAGAAGATTATGCAGACCCAATGATAAACAATAATACTTCATTGAAATTGTTTATTTATCTGTCACTTTCTATTGTATCACAGAGTCTTTGAATATTTATGAAACTGGAAGTAATTTTATTAATTATAATGGGGAATACTCCTTTCAGGCTTGTTGAATGTTTGTTTGGAATAAAGAAGGACATGAAAGCTGGACTAACTCTGGGTATAAGAGGACCCTTGGTTCTTGAACTTAATTCATTCCTGAAGGCTGTTCGAGAAGCAGTTTGTTCGAAAACTGAATCATTTTTTTTCCAATTAGAAATACTGTATTGGCATGAAAGGGTTGTCTGTTGGAGAATTGAAGTTTTGTTTGACAACTGAGATTTTTTTTCTGTGGAAGACCTGGTCAAGAACTGAATTGTTTGAGATGAGAGACATTCAAGAACTAAGGTTTGACTGTACAACAAAATTAAGTTGTGGACATTTCCAGAGACAGACTGTGCTTCACCAAGGCAGCCAGCTCTGTCTCATTTTTTTTTAACTTAAACCATGTCTAAAATTGAGGACCATCTGTGTCATGTAATAAAAATTTCTAGTCTCTATACCATAATAATAATTTTGAATTTGTATAATTTAATGTCTCTTAAGATTATACAGTACTTACAAAAGTCATTAAACAAAAATGTGTTTAAATCTCATTTAAAATGAAAAAAATATTTATTATTTTCTTATTATCTAACCTGTTTGGGGAACAGCTTAGTCATGATCAAAAAGAGATAATATGTATAGAAGCAATGTATAAATTGTAAAATGCTATAAAAAAGAATCTATCAAAGAGCTACAGTTAGAAACAAGACATTTCCTTTTCTCTTCCCCAGAGGAAATAATCCTAAATCTGTTAACCTTTCCTAATAGGTTTTCATTGCCAACCTCACAAATTCTTCATAATATTTTTTGAAATCCCATTAAATTGCAGGCAGAAATACAGTCCCATGTTGACCCTCTTGCTCTAACATGTCCTCCTACCAAGACAGGACAGACCAGTTAGGCTTGCCCTAGGCCTGACTTTAATTTCTAGTTTTCAGAGATTCTTTCCTCATTTGCATTCTTCTCATTGTAGCATTCTTTCCTCATTTGCATTCTTCTCATTGTAACATTAGGCGGTATCATGCAACATTTCTTTGTAGCTTTTCTTTGAAAGCTCTGCAGAAGTTAGCTTCAAAATTTATTTTAAATAAGAGAAAATATTTAGTTTCTCCCTCTCACCACCAAGAAAAATATGGCAAGTTTTAAGTTTGACAATAATGAAGTTAGCTCTGAAGATATCAGGGAAAGAGCATTCCCGGCAGAGGAAACAGCCTGAGGCAAAAGCCCTGAGCTGAGAGCAAGCCAGGCATCTGCAAGAGCAAGCAAGGGAGCCAGGATGGCTAAAGTGCAGTGAGAGATAAAGTAGGACAGGAGGTCAGAGAACAGGGCGGGGTGGGGATGGTGACGGTGGTGTTGCGGGGAGCGCGGGGCGGGGCGGGGGCGGGGCACGCAGCGGTGGTGGTAGAACGAAATTCTGTAGAAAATTGGTTTTTTTAATCTGTGTCAGATGGGAAAGCATTGGAAGGTTCTGATCACAGTGACATGATCTAGTTTGTTTTAAAGGGGCCCCGGTGGCTTTGATGTCTAAGAGACATGAGGCCTATCAGAAGCTATTGCTGTGATCCAGGAAAAAGTTGATGGCCCAGAACAAGATAGTAGCAATGGAGGTGGCGAGAAACACCAGGATGCTGAGTGTGTTTTGAAGACAGAGGCAACATGGGAAGCTGATGGAATGGTTGTGGGACATGTGAAAGGCAGCAAAATCAAAAGTCACCCCAAGGTGTTTAGACTGAGCAATTGGAAACATGAAGATATTATCAACTAAGATGCATGCGGGGAGCTAGAGATAGAGAAGGTTTGAGGAAGTTTCGGTCTTACTGAGTTTGAGATATCTATTAGACATTCAAATTGAGATATGGAGTAGGCAGTTATATAAACAAGTCTGGAGAGGTGGCTAGCCTGAATATGTAAATTTGGGGAAAGTTATATTGTACATGTACTTTGCAGGGCCCAGTGCAAAATGAAAAGAAGAGTCCTTATTAAAAAATTATTAAGAATTTCAAGATTGTGACAGAGCATTAAATCAAGTATGAGGTCCTTTTGAAGGTGGGGACCTGTGTGAATGCACAGGTCACTCATCCATGATGTTGGCCTTGTCTGGGAGTCATTGACATATACATGATATTGAAAGCTATATGATTGGACAAGATCATCAAAGGAGAGGATGTAGATGAAGAAGAGCACCAAATACTGAGCCCTGGGGTGCTCTGGTATGAAGAACTTGGGAAAAAAAGGAGCCATCAATGGAAACTGGGAGGTAGGAGGAACCAAGGGTATGGCAACCTGGAAGCCAGGAGAGAACATGAGGCAGAAGTGATCAATTACATCAAATGCTGCTGGGTGTCTAAACAAAGTAAGGACAAGGAATTGACCAGTACCTTCAACAATTTATAAACTTTTATCAACAATGAATTTTAATTTTTTTAGTAAGAGGCTAGGCGAAACTACTGAGGGAGTATTACATACCACAAAATTATAACTGTTGAAAATGATTCCTTGATAGTATGTGGCAACAAAGACATTGGGCCATATTTCATATTTGTACAAATTCCCCTAAGTATAGCACATTTCTATAATCACTTTTATATAAGTAAATTTATATTAAAACCTTGTTATATTTAAAGCATAGAAGATCGTAATGTATTGTAAATGAGGTCAGAAGAGGATTTCCTGAACTTTTCCCAAATTTTTTTTGGTGAGTAACTTTTTTGGCCAATATCAAGTATTTAGGAGGCCCTGATAATTTGTCTTGACTCAATATTTTATTTAAAAAATTTAGGATTCTTACAAAGAGAAATTGCTTTTGAAATACTAAGTATCCCCCATTTCTTAGTTTCTGTTGCATTTTTTATCATATTATCTGAAGACACGTCAATAAGAGGCTGATATAGAAGGGCTCTGAAGCAAGAAGAGTCTTCCCAACCTTGAATTTAAGATAATTTTAAGTATCAAATCTGCAGGCATTCAGGGAGTTGTTCAAGAACAAAGCTTCACCTGTTGCCTTGTGTTGCGCATTTTAATGCACTATACCCTAAGAAGAAAAAAAAAGGCTTAACCAGCTTCTGACTTTGCATTAAAATTCTTTTGCAGTGATTTCACAAACACATTTTATAACCCAGACAGTTAAGTAAGGTTTTTGTTGTTGCTATTTTTTAGAAGAATGAGCCAGGCTTTGAAAAGCATTCTTCCAGAAACTTAAAGTTTTGCTAACTGCTTCCAGGTTTAGATATATTTCTGTGGCTATCACAGTAGGGAGCATCAGAGAGAAGGCGAGTTTTCCCCTAGAAAATAATTCTATTTTTGTACTAAAAATTGAATTTACCTTTATAGACAGAATACATTTACATTTCAGTGGGCAGTGGAAATTCTGCTAAAGACCTCTCCTATGTTTAGACAAAAGTTACCTATAGCCTACCACCTTCAGTGACCTCTTTTCCAGTTATCCTGGATCTGCAGAGAAATTCTCCTTATATGGGCATTTTAAGCACCATGAGGAATGTATGACTAACTTTTAGAGACAAGCAGTCTAGAATACAAGAACTACAGGTTATGTAGCTAAAATATCTTTTTCTGAAGAGCATGGCTGTTGTCACTGGGATGAACAAAACTGAGTAAACAGAAGCAGGAGTTTCTGGGAATGACTGGGGCTCATGCTGTGTGACAGGTGCCCAAAGCCCAGGGTGCTAGACAGTGGCCTGGAGCTGCCACCCTCAAGGGTGAGCCAGGTGTCTGTCTTCCTTCAAGAGACGGTTAGGATCAAATTCACCATGCTGCTCATCCTCGTTTTCATTAACCAACGCTTAACTGTCTTGCCCTTGATCTAGTCTTAAACTTTACTTTCCACCTCTCCACAAATTATTTTACTGCATCTTCAGGAAATGCTAGTCCACAGATTAAACAAGCTCTCCGATTGTCTTAAATTCTGATTGGGAACTCACCCCTAAGTCTTGCCTTAACTGAAACCTGGCTCTCTCCTGAAGCTACCCTCCTCTGTGGGCACTTCCAGTAGTGGCTATTCTTTTACCCAGCTATAGAGAAAGGCATTTTGTCAGCTTGTAAATGAGACTGCCTGCCTCCACCTAGGTATTCAAAGGTCACTGTTTTCCATTCTGATTCCCATACCGTGACCCTACTCAGTGCTACCTTTGAGGCTCTGCCAGACTTCCACAGGGTGTGTTCTCTTCTTTTTACCTTGGTGGCCAAAAGACATGATGTTCTTAGTGGGTAATTTAATTGATAAAGTTAATAGTAAGTTTAAATGGTAAGTTTAATAGCAAAGGTTCATATTTTGGTCTCCATATCACCTTTTACTTTTGGCAACAGGAAAAGTTTATTTATATTAAACTTTCTGAGTATGTAGAAGCAAGCAACCAATTAAAAAATGTTGTATCTTAACTACCTTACAGGTTTTGTTTGTTTCTATATTCTTCACCTGGACTTTCTTAATTATTTTCTGAAGTACTAGTCAGTGAAGCCAAATACATTCATTGGTGGATTTAGGCTGCCTTTTCCCAGCTTTGTTCCATAAATCAGAGTTTTGCTGCCTCTTGAGCTGCCACAATACCATGTTTTTATGGGAGTTACTTAAAGAAGCAGTCAAGTCCTTGGAGGAATTCTGATCTATACTGTCTCTGAAATCTTGTAAAAGTCTGCTTCCTTATGTATTATTGTTATTAACATTGTTAAAAAGTTTACCTGAATGGAGGCTACCTATTCTCACATTTCCATAGGGAAGAGCTGTGGGGCAGTCAGCGTTCTGCTAGTGCATATTCCACACCATTGCTTTTCCATCTTTATGTAATAATTCTTATTTCTTTGGAGTTCATACTATCTGACTACCTTCCTTGCTGATATCTTCACATCTTGAAGTTACTCACATCATTCACTGATGACTTTGACTCCTGTCTCACAGTCTTCTTACCCAACACTTGCTACCATGCTAGATGCTCCATCAAAGTCTCAAAGTTCCAGCTGTGACCCCATTAGCCCATCTCTACACTCTATTTTATCAAACTGCTTGTCACTTGAAATGATCCCGTATTTATCACAGTTGTGGGAGGGAAGGAAAGTGGGCCCCAGTTGACCATGCTAGTATTTATACTGTTGTGTATCTCCCTGCCTTGAATCTGAGCTGGCCATGTGACCTGCATGGAAGAGATGCTAATCAATTCCAATCCTAAAGCTCAAGAAGTTCTGAAAGCTCCTACTTTTGCAACCTTGGAGAAGCCATGCTACGCGCTAAGTAGCCAAAACTACCAGTACAGCTTCACTATTAGTACGAGCTAAATAACAACTCTGGTTATGAAAACTGGAGTGATGACATATGTATGTGAGAGAGGTATGAAGTACATGGCTCTCCTTTTGAGCAGGGTCTTCACAGTTCAAAGTAACAGCACATCTGAAAAGAGGTAGTGACATTGTCTAGAGTGATGTGATAAGAAATATCAATGGTTTTTGTTCCCAAAACAACACTTGGAATTTCCTAAGTGATTAGAGTGTCTTTTGTCATTCATTAGACACCCATTTTGAGCACTCCCGAGTTTATGTTAATCAGGTGACTTAGGGTGGGGCTCCAGACAGGCCCAGATGGGGCAAGTTACCAGAAAGACCCTGTTGATAAGAGAGTTGGAGCTTTCAGACCCATCCACTGACCTCTAGGTGGGGAAGGGGAAGGTGGCTACAGATTAAGGTCTACAAAAACTCTTCTAAAAGAGTTGGTGAGCTTCTGGGATGTAAACATGTGGAGATGATGGAGGGGGAAGAGTGGTGTGGCAAGAGAGCGTGGAAACTCCGAGCCCCTTCTCACATATCTCGCCCTATGTACCTCTTCTATCTGGCTATTCCTGAGTTAGGTCCTATTATAATAAGTTGGTAATTGTCAACCAAAAGTCACTGCCACCAACTTAATGTCAATAGGAGTTCCCAATCTGGGGTGTACAAAGGTGAAAAACTATTCAGATGAACAGTTTGAAAACCAGAGAAATGCAGCCTCAGGTGGAAACTGAAAGTGTACTACTGCCCTGAGACCAAGGGAAGGCTTGTCTACATAGAGAAAGCGCCCACTGTGATCCCTCATTGGTCCATTTTATGTAAATGAGAAATGCAAATTTGCACAGTTTGGTCCAAATAGCACTGTCTTGATTGGTCAACTTCTTGAATTCTGATTGGTCGTTATGGAGCCACTCTGATTGATTGGTCAGTAAATATACAAATAAGGATATAGTTGTGTAGCTCTGATTGGACAGCGAAGGTTTCAGCCCATTGGTCAAAATATGATGACAGGAGCTCTTTTATAAGGCACACCTGGTAGGAACACAGTGCAGGAGGCTTGGCGGCTCAGTCTGCTGCTATTTGGCAAAATACAGTGTGCATGAGAGGTCTCTGTGCTGCTAGACAATGGCTGCTAGACTCTGAGTATGATTTTAGGCTCAGTTAACCATGAGGAGTCCTTCTTGGCAGATGGATTCCTTCCTGGGGTCCACAAAATCTAGGAAGTGGAATGTTTCTCTGAGTTCTGTGAGCTGCTCTAGTAAAATAAACCCAAAGAGGATGTTATGGGAACCTTTGATCTAGAGCCAGTTGGTCAGAAGTGTAGGTGACAACCTGGACTTTCAATTGGTATCCGAAGCGGGGTCAGTCTTGTGTGACTGAGTCCTTAACTTGTGGGATCTGATGCTATCTCTCAGTAGATAGTGTCAGAATTGAGTTAAATTTGTGGCACATCTGGTCAGTATCTGCTAAGAACTGGAGAATTGCCTGAGGTTAAAAAAACAAAACAAAAAACCTTTCTGCTAGTAAGAGAGACTCAATGGGAGTGGAGAATGAAGGTGTTCCAAATCTTTTTATGTCCTCCAACTCCAACTGCTGGATCCCTGTCTTTCTTGGTCAGTGCCCTTTCTTGCATACCAGCCAGAGAGTGAGGCAGTAGGCTTAATGGCCCTATAATTCAGTAAGTTTGGGGGTCAGACTTTGCATTTATATTCCAGCTATTGTAATCCTATGGTTTCAGGAAAGTAGATATGTTAGCAATATACCAGAAAGTCCATGGGTTTCAGACTGTGACTTCAGTAAAACATTTAGGGATCTGAGTGGTCATTGTCTCACTTTAAGCTTTCCAGGGCCGTTATGGAAGCTATCCCACACCACAGTCCTGTAATTCCGCATAACCTTCATAGCTATCTATGGTAATGGCCATTTAGTTGTCAATACCTTCAACAAGTGCTTTATTCCAGATCAGTCACCACAAGCCGTAGTGTCATTAGCAATTTGGAGACTATGTGCCATGGACTACCAGGTCATATCACTTAAGACTAATTGGATTTTCTGTACCTTCAGCTCCAATCAGGCCATATAACCATGCAAATATCTGTTCCCTCTGCATTTCCCTTGGGGTGTATTGCCTACCACCACATGTTTTCAATATCTCTCTCATTGTCCTCAATTGCGAATTTCAGAAACTTGCAGTTCTAAGAAAAAAAAGAATATACTGAATATATGTCAGGTGGTTTACAACACCTCCGGGAATGCTAGGGAACCAGGCTAAAAAGATTGAAGCAAGGCATCCCAGGCAGCTGCATCCAGGACCACATCTGCCATCACTGACTATTGGGCACTTCAGCTTTATCACTATCGAACTTCCATCTTGTGGTCCATGATGGCTCCTCCACCTCCTCTTATCACATATGCATTTAGATCAACAGAAAGGAATACAAGGAAGTGGAAGGCTGCCCCCTTTTCATTAAGGCAAGTTCTGGAAATGGAACACATCACTTCCAGTCATATTGATTTATCAGAATGTCATGTGGCCACATCCAGCTATAGAAAAGGCTGGGATAAGCAATTTCTTCTGAGACACCATGTGTCCAGCTGAAATTTTGAGGTGTAATTACTCCAGAAAGAATGGGAGAATAGATAGCTAAGAACAATTTTCTCAACCACAGTTATATTTTATGGAAACAAAATTATTCAAGGAAGTATTATAGCCAAATGAACTTTGAATCAGAATAAAATCTGAAGATAGAGAAGACATAAAATATAAGAAATTAAATTTAGTATTTAATTCAATAAAATGTGTATAAGTCAAAATGACACTGGTTATATAGTTAAGAACTATAGTGCAATGGTTAAGAAAGGACTCTAACAGAAAAACCATGATTATCCTTTATTTAGGTTTATTGATTGTTAATATAAAATATAAAATTTTTTGAAACTTGTAAAATGTACTAAAGGTCTCATTTCAGGATATAGGTGAAAGACATAGTAAATGTTGTATTTTGGTATTAACAGAGAATGCAAATATTACTGTTTATACAAGTTTAGAAGAAACTATTAGAAAATTCTTTGTGGAATTTATTGCCAGAAGGAGTAATGAGAACAATGAAAACAGGCCATTCAACAATATAAGGATAGGGGCAGGGAGGAAAACAATAAGCTACCAAGGGAAATCAAAAGAGAACCATCTTCCTCATCCTTGCATTTGTCAGGGTCTAACACATATTTTCTCATTTTAGATTACGGTATTTTGCTGTGTATAATGCACACTTATGTTATTGGCCCAAACTTTCAGGAAAAAAAAAATCTTTCCTTTTAATTTTGTGATTCAGTTATTTGGCATGTGAAGATGGCGGAGGAGTGAATGGAAGTCACAATGACTTCCTCCCAGGGCCAATCTGGAGTTATAACTAAATTGTGAAGAAATCACCCAGAACAAACAAACGATTAATAGTAAGAGAGAAGCCTTATAACTTCAGAAAGACAGAAGAATCAGCTTCAGCACAACCTGACTGTTGAGGAATGTGGTAGAGACTTGAGAAGGCTGGCTGGACACCCACAGGTGGTGGTGGCAGTGCCAGAGGGATATTTAAGTGGTTAGTTGGATACCCTGAGAAGAGTTGGGTCTGAACCATAAGTGGGGATCCCCAGCCTAGAGCACTAAACCCCAAAAAGTACACAGATAACAGCCAGCAGTGAAAGCAGCAGGGTTGCTCTCTGCTAGACATGGGAGGCTGGAGACACAAAGAACTGTTTAAAGGGCCAAAGCATAAATTTTCATTTGCAGTCACTTACCCTGGGCTCTGATAAAGGCAGGGGCAGAGTGGGCTGCAGGTACCTGAGGAGAGACCGGGGACAGAAGCTTTGGGGAGAGAACTGAGAGAGAGATTAGTAGCTGGGATCCCAGTGCTGAGTCATCGCCCATACAGCAGCAGCCATCTTGTTTAGGCAGACTACTCCCCTCCAAGCAACAGCAGCCTGAGGGGAAACAATAGCCCCACCCCCAGGAGTGACTCTGCCCCACCCTATGGTGCTTAAGCCTGACTGTTGAGTGCAGTGACTAGATCAACAACGGAAGGAGATAGCTACAGACCATAGATCCCTGGAAGTCTCGAACAGACTGCCTAAGGTCAGAAGGGGTCAACATCTGACATCACAAGAGGTGGATCCAGAAAGAAAAAACAATAGTGAATACTAGAGGCTACCAAGACAAAATACACTGTGATCTCCTCCATGATTTGAGATATTTTCTTAACTACATTATAGCTCTTTAACATTCATTTCTTGTCCATCAAGTTTGTGCATATTAAGTCACTAGATTTTATACTAGAGTTAATTTGTCTCCTTTCTTATAATAGTCTTGATCTCTTTACAGCCTCATTAAACTAGTTCATTGGCTGGTGATAACGGGATTGCAGAGGGGAATTATTTGTACAGATATGGGTTTGTTTCCTGGGTTTTGTTGTTTTGTTCTGGCAGCACCAGCACAACAACACACAAGACGTGGTGGGCAGAGTGACCCTCAGTCAACCAACTGGAGGGAAGGACCCACCAAAGAACAACCAAACAGCAATAAAAAACCAATTACTTCCAGAGAGGCAACATAAACAGCGTAAAAGACATACCAAGAGCATCAAGGAGACTACACCACTGACTCTCACAGGTCTCCTACCATAGAAATTCACACCACAAAGTCAGGGAGTCAAAACAGATCGATTTAAGAAGCAGAAGCAAAAAGAAGAGTCTCAAAAATAATGGGAAGACAAAGAAACAACCCCCAATTGAAAGGAAAGGAGGAATCCTCAGAAAGAGTAATAAATTGAAATAGAGGCAAGTAAACTATCAGATATTGAATTCAAAACAATTGTTATAAGGAAGCTCAAAGAGCTCAGTGAGAATTATCAGAAACTATAGGGAAGCTATGAGGAACTCACTGCAAACTATATCAGCATGCAAAGGATATAAAAACTATCCACAAGAAGCAAGAGGAAATGAAGAATGTAATTTTGGAATTAAGAACACAGTAGAAGGAATCAAAAGAAAGCTAGATGAAGCAGAGTATCGAATCAGTGAGCTGGAGGACAAGGTAGAAAAAATCTCCCAGAAAGAGCAAGAAAATGAAAAAAGACTCCAAAAGAATGAAGGGGAGTTAAGGGAAATGCAGGACAACATGAAACATAATAATATCTGTATAATAGGGATACCAGAAGGGGAAGAAAAGGAGCAAGGGATAGAAACACTGTTTGAAAAAGTAATGATGGAAAACTTCCCTAATTGGAAGAGAGAAAAAGTCACACAATTCCACACACACACAGAGTGTCCCATTCAAGAGGAACCCAATGAGGCCCACTCCAAGACACATCATAATTAAAATGGCAAATAAGACAAACAGAGAATCCTAAAGGAAACAAGGGAGAAAGAGGTAGTAACATTCAAGGGAGCCCTGGTACAGCTTCAGCTGACTTCTCAACAGAAACGGTACAAGCCAGAAGGGAATGGCAAGTAATATTCTAAGTAATGAAAAGCAAAGGCCTGCAACCAAGACTGCTCTACCCAGCAAGGTTCTCAATTAAAATGGAAGGTGAAATAAGCAGTTTTCCAGACAAAAGAAGGCTAAAAGAATATACCTCCCACCAAACCAGGATTGAAAGACATGTTAAAAGGACTGCTTTGAGAAAATGAAAAAGAGTGAGAGAGAGAGAAGGACACAGGTGCAAAGGGGAAAAAAAATGAGTAAGTGCCTATCAATAATAACTTTAAACGTAAATGGATTAAATGCTCTAATCGAAAGACATAGGGTAGCTGAATGGATAAGAAAACATGACCTACACCTATGCTTCCTTCAAGAGACCCACCTCAGAACAAAGGACCTGAAAGTAGAGGGTTGGAAAAAAATTCCAAAGAAATGGACTGGAAAAAAAAAACTGGGTTAGTAATATTTATATAAGACAAAATAGACTTCAAAACAAAGGCCATAAAGAGAGACACAGAAGGACATTTCATAATACTCAAAGGAATAATCCATCAAGAAGACTTAAACATTGTAAAACTATATGCACCCAACACAGGAACACCCAAATATATAAGAAAAATCTTGGAGGACTTCAAGAAAGATACAGACAGCAACACACTGATCGTAGGGAATTTTAACACTCCACTGTCAATAATGGATAGATCTTCCAAAGAAAATATCAACAAGGATAGCGTGGAACTGAATGATGCATTAGATGAAATGAACTTAACTGATATATATAGAACCTTTCATCCCAAAGATGCAAAGTACACTTTCTTCAGATGCACATGGAACATTTTCAAAGACAGACCACATGATAGGACACAAAACAAGCCTCAACAAATTCAAGAAAACTGAAATCATAACAAGCATTTTCTCAGACCACAAGGGCTTGAAACTAGAAACCAACCTCAAGGAAAAAACTCAGAGCATTCAAACTCATGGAGACTGAATAGCAGGCTATTAAACAACGGATGGATCAATAGTGAGATCAAAGAAGAAATCAAAAAGTTTCTGGAAACAAATGAAAATGAACACACAACAGTCTAAAACCTATGAGACACAGTGAAGGTAGTCCTGAGAGGGAAGTTCATAGCAATACAGGCCTACCTAAAAAAGATAGAAACATTTCAAATAAACAACCTAAGCATTCATCTACAAGAACTGACGAAGCAACAACAAACAAAGCCCGGAGTGAGTAGAAGGAAGGAAATAATCAAGATCAGAGCAGAACTGAATGACATAGAGACTAAAATAACAATCCAAACAATCAATAAATCCAAGAGCTGGTTCTTTGAAAAGATAAATAAAATTGACAAGCTTGTAAGCAGACTCATCAGGAAAAAAAGGGAGAAGACACAAATAAATAAAATCAGAAATGAAAGAGGAGAAATTACAACTGATATCACAGAAATACAAAGGATTGTAAGAAATTATTATGAACAACTATGTGCCAAGAAATTTGAAATCCTGGGTGAAATGGACAAATTTCTAGAAAAATATAATTTTCCAAAACATAATGAAGAAGCAGCAGAAAGCCTGAACAGACCAATAATAGCTGGTGAAATTAAAGCAGTAATAAAAAGACTCCAGGCACACAAATGCTCTGGACTGGGTAGTTTCACAGGAGAATTTTACAAAACATTTAAGGAAAAGCTAGCCCCTATCCTTCTCAGGCTACTCCAAAACATCCAAGAAAAGGGAAGCCTCTCAAACTCTTTTTATGAGGCCAGCATCATCCTAATCTCAAAACCAGATAAAGACACAACAAAGAAAGAAAACTACAGGCCAATATTGCTGATGAACATAGATGCTAAAATCCTTAACAAAATATTGGCAAACCACATCCAGCAATACAATAAAAAGATCATCCACCATGATCAAGTGGGATTCATCCCAGGGATGCAAGGATGATATGATATTCACAAATCAATAAAGGTAATACATCACATAAACAAAAGGAAAGACAAAAATCACATGATCATATCAATGGTTGTGGAAAAAGCATTTGATAAGGTACAGTACCCATTTATGATAAAAACAGTTGGCAAAGTGGAATAAAAGGGGCATACCCCAACATTATAAAGGCCATATATGAAAAACCTACAGCCAACTTCATACTCAATGGGCAAAAACAAAAAGCTTTCCCACTAAGACCAGGAATAAGACAAGGATGTCTGCTTTCACCACTTCTATTTAACATAGTATTGGAAGTCCTAGCCACAGCGATCAGACAAGAAAAGAAATAAAAGGCATCCAAATTGGAAAGGAGGAAGTAAAACTGTCATTGTTTGCGGTGGACATGATAGTGTACATAGAAAACCCTATAGTCTCCACCAAAAAACTACTCGATGTAATAAATTCATTTAACAAAACAGTGGGATACAAAGTCAATAGTCAGAAATTGAAGGCATTTTTGTTCGCCAACAATGAAACATCAGAATTCAGAAATCAGGGAAAAAAATCCCATTTGCTATAGCAACAAGAAAAATAAAATACCTAGGAATAAACCTAACCAAGGAGGTAAAAGACCTGTACTCAGAAAACTACATAACACTGAAGAAAGAAATTAAAGAAGACACAAATAGATGGAAGCATATACTGTGTTCATGGATTGGAATAATTAACATCATCAAAATGTCCATAGTGCCCAAAGCAATTTATAGATTCAATGCAATTCTTATTAAAATACCAATGACATATTTCACAGATATAGAACAAACATTTCAAAAATGTATATGGGACCATAAATGACCCTAAATAGCTGCAGCAATTCTGAGAAAGGAGTATGAAGGATCACAATACTTGACATCAAACAATATTTAAAGGTCACTGTAATCAAAACAGTCTGGTACTGGCATAAGAACAGACACATAGAACAACGGAACAGAATAGAGAGCCCAGAAATAAACCCATGTCTCTATGGTCAATTAATATTTGATAAAAGGGGCAGAAACATAAAATGATGTAAAAATAGCCTCTTCAACAAATGGTGTTGCAAGAACATGCAAAAAAAATGAAACTCGACCACCAACTTACACGATACACAAAAATAAACTCAAGGTGGATACAAGACTTAAATATAAGTTGTGACACCATAAAAGTTCTAGAGGAGAACATAGGCAGGAAACTCTCAGATATTCCACGCAGCAATATTTTCACTGACATGACCCCTTGAGCAAGGGACAGAAAGAAAAGAAGAAACAAATAGGACTTCATCGAAATAAAAAGCTTCTGCAGGGCTAAAGAAAACATTAGCAAAATGAATAGGGAACCAACCATATGGGAAAATATATTTGCCAATGATACCTTGGACAAGGGTTTGATCTCCAAAATACATAAAGAACTCACACAACTCCACTCCAGGACAACAAACAATCCAATTAAAAAATGGGCAATCCAATTTAAAAAAAGAAGTGTCTGAACAGACACTTCTCCAAGGAGGACATACACAGGGCCCAGAGACATATGAAAGGATTCTCAGCATCACTAGTCATCAGAGAGATGCAAATTAAAACCACAGGGAGATATCGCTTCACACTGGTCAGGATGGCCATCATTAACAAATCAACAAGTAGGGTGAGGTTGTAGAGAAAAGGGAGCCCTAGTACATTGTTGGTGGGAATGCAGACTGGTGGAGCCACTGTGGAAAACAGTTTGGAATTTCCTCAGAAAACTAAAAATAGAACTGCCTTTTGACCCAGTGATTCCACTGCTGGGGTTATACTCTAAAAATTCTGAAACACCAAAAAGACCTATGCACCCCAATGCTCATAGCAGCACAATTTACAATAACCAAGTATTGGAAGCAACCTAAGTGCCCATCAGTAGATGAGTGGATCAAAAAACTATGGTATATTTATACAATGGAATACTACTCAACAGAAGGAAAGGAAGAGCTACTACCCTCTGTGACAGCATGGATGGAACTGGAGAGCATTATGCTAAGTGAAATAAGCCAGGTGGTGAAAGACAAATACTAATGATCTCACCTATAAGTGGAACCTAATCAACAAAACAAGCAAGCAAAATATAACCAGCGACATTGAAATAAAGAACAAATTGATCAAAGGGGAGTGGGGAGAGGGGTATAAGGGGAAAAGAAGAAGTGTCATCAAGGAACATGTATAAAGGACACATGGACAAAGCCAAAGTGGGGAAGGATCGAGGGTGGGGCAGGGGAAAATTGTGGTGGGAAAATGGAGATAACTGTGCTTGAACAATAAAAAAAGTTAAAAAAATAATTTTGTAATTCATTTTTTATTTATATTTAGATACTTTTTATATTATAAAGGAATTTTAGCATTTATTTTTTGAACATATTATGGTACAAGAAATTTTATGTTACAAATAATTACAAAACACAAGAACAGATACAAGGTATTTCAGGTACTACCTGTGTTTAATGCACATCCTTATTTTCTCTCAAAAATTTGGGCAAAAAAATGTACATCGTACACAGAAAAATATGGTACTGCCCATGTTTCCTTGAGCAGAAGTGCTCTTTTCTGTACTGTTTGAGAAGAACATTATTTCCAAGTTTAGAGTCTAGTTAGGGAGAGAGAGACATTGATTTATTGTTCCACTTATTTATGCCTTCATTGGTTGATTCTTGTATATGCCCTAACTGGAGATCGAACCTGCAAACGTGGCGTATCGGGGCAATGTTCTAATCAACTGAACTACCCAGCCAGGGCCATCTACCTTACTTGTAAACCGTCTCAAACTAGTGATTTATTATTATTGTCTCTCTCGTACTCCTCCTGCTTCTCTCCCTCTCTTTTTCAAAAGAGATTTTTATTTATTTACTTTAGAGAGAAGGGAAGAGAGGGAGAAAGAGAGGGAGAGAAACATCAATGTGCGAGAGATACATCATCAGTTGCCTCTTGTACACCTTCCACCTGGGACCTGACCCACAACCCAGTCATGTGCCCTGACTGGGAATTGAACTGGCGACCTTTCAGTTTGCAGGCTGACACTCAGTCCACTGAGCCACACCAGCTAGGGCCTTTCTTCTCTTCTCAATAGTCAGTATTTGTTTAGTTACAAAAATATTTATTAATATATTTGGCCTAATTTTTTGGGCTCATTTAATTTTGCAAAGAACATCATTTAGTTGCTTTTTTCACCAAGAACTTACCTGGTTTGTTCCAATTTATTTCACTTCCCTCTCTGACCTTAACTTCTCTATCTGGATGCCTTGGTTGCGCTTCAATATTTTATTTTTTCTAGTTTAATAGAAGCTCTTTATGTGAATGTTAATTTGAAAAGCACTTTTCTTAAGATTAACTTTAGACTTAAAAAGTACAAGTCTAAAGCCTATGCAGGCTTCTCATGTTAAAAGGTTCACATCCTGTCCAGTTGCCTTATTAAACTTTCTTAAATTTTTAGCATCCCCTGGTTACACCAAATGGGAGCTGGTTTTCAAAACTGTTTTTAAAGCATCCCTTTCACCCTCTCCACTTGTGAGAGTATCATATAACTGTTCATTATGAATCTATTTCCTCCATTACATCCAACCCAACAGAGGAGTCTTTGAATAGCAACAAAAGCTGCCAAACAAATTAGTTGAGAGGGGGAAATACAGCTCTTCCTTAAGTAAATATGTCGAACCAAGTTCTCACTTTTTTGCCTGTTGAGAGTCAAGATAATGGTCTGCATCAGTACATTTTTGTTGTTGAAGTAAATAACTGGTAGTCCTAGTTTCCAGAGCCCTCAGAGAGTGGCTTATCATTATAACTTTTCAAAATGTAATCGCTATGCCTCTGCATTTGCCATTTTTGTGATTTGGCATCAGTATGGTTATCCACGATTCATAACTGAATGTCGCCTTGCTTCAGGCACTGAGCGTGCAGTGGTAAACAGACACATGGTTTTTGTAGTTCGTGATAAAAATGATATGCCTAAGGTGGGGTCAGGTTGGTAAAACTTAACTACTCTTTTTCTGTCTTAATTCACAGCTGGGCTGCCTTCTCCCTCACTGATGCTCCGGTATTGGGCGGTTTGTGATTTGTAGGTCTGAGGGTTTCTATGCCGCATGCTGTTATTCTGTTTTGGTGAAAATAATGTCATCTTTTTGCTGCATCTCTCTTTTTCACATTAACTTCTTTAAAACATTTTTTTTTTTTGTTTATTGATAAGAGAGAGAAAGAGTAAAGCATTGATTTGTTTTTCCACTCTATTCACTCACTGGTTGTTTCTTGGATGTGCCCTGACCAGGGACTGGACCCTGCAAACTTGGAGCTTTGCGGTGGCGCTCCAACCAACTGAGCTACCCGGCCAGGACTTCCACGGTAACTTCTTGAACTTGCAAAAATGATGTAATTTTTTCTTTTCCTTTTCGTTCAGCCACTCCTGCATGGTTGCCAAGGGAAACCAGATAAGTAATTACTAAGTGTAATATTGTTTTAAATATTCTCTGTCTGGATAGAGATAAAGCACATGACTTTAATGATATCTATTTCAAACTTGCTTCAGGCTCTTACATTTACCTTAGATTTTTTTTTTTATCAGGTGTTCTAGAGTTAAAGTTTCTGGAAGTCTAAGAGCCAGATAAATAGGGTAATATCTAGGAAGAGAAAGTCCAGACAATGTTGTTGGGAAAATGGGGGAGGGCACATATTATGGCATATTTGAGATGGTCCTAATTTAAAAGCTATGCTGAGGCAGCAGTAAGCCAAGACAAGTGGGATAGGGAAACTGAGACCATAGCTGAACAAATTGGCCGAGCAATGTACAGCCAGTCACAAAAGGTCCCCACGCTAGAGATAACATCTAGGCCTTAGTCGTATAGCTCTGGTCCCAGAAACGCAGCAAAACTAAGTGGGCAAAGCCAAGACCAGATGCAATGGCTAAAGACCTCCTGCCCTGTCACTCACCAACTAGTGGAGACCACAAGCCTGGGAAAGCACAGCTGGAAAGCTCATGACTAGTGGAGACCACAAGCCTGGGAAAGCACAGCTGGAAAGCTCATGAATTGTCTGCTGAAACTCTCCCCTTCTACCTCCCCTAACATTCCCTGTCTCCGAGACAGAGAGAGAGAGAGAGAGAGAGAGAGAGAGAGAGAGAGAGAGAGAGCCTCAAGACAAAGGACCCAGTGTGTGCTCTCCCTCTGGGGTGGGGGGGCATTCTGCCCTTAACCCTCACCTAACCCTAACTCTAACCCTGTTCCCTTCCCCCCTTCTTCCCTCACTTCTTCCCCTACAGGCGCCTGTCTCCTAAACTCTAAGGGACCCCAGGAGGCTTACAACTAGGGCAGCAGCAGTTTGCCCCAGGCTGATCCCCTGAATCTGTCCCCAAGGCCCCTTTTCCTCTAACTTCCCAGTGAGCTAAGGCAGCCCAGCCTGGGCTCTTCTGATGCTTCTTCTAAGCTAGGCCCTTCCTTGTTTTACTGCCTCCAGCTTTAATAAATATACCCTTCTAGTCACCTGGACTCATGAAGTCTTTCATACATCAAGACTCAGAGACATGAGACCAGCTGACCAGTGTCCTTTGGACCAGCCTTCTTCCTCAAAAGACTAAGTTGCAGCTCCATGTGGCTCCTCCTCCAAGCCTCCACATTTAAAAAAAAAGATTTATTTATTTTAAAAGAGGAGAAGGGAGGGAGAAAGAGAGGGAGAGAAACATCAATGTGTGGTTGCATTTTGTACACCCCCTGCTGGGGACCTGGCCCACAACCCAGGCATGTGCCCTGCAGTGGGTATTGAACCTGTGACTCTTTGCTTTGCAGGTTGGCACTCAATCTACTGAGCCACACCAGCTAGGGCTATATGTCAGCCCTTTTGATATTGTCTCTTAGGTTTCTAAGGCTCTGTTAATTTTTTCAATTATTTTCTTTTTATTTTTCAGACTGCACAATTTCTGTTGCTCTAACTTGAAATTAACTGACTCTGCTCTCAACATTGTTCTGCTATTAGGTCCATCCAATGAATTTTTCTTTCTTTCAGATATTGAAATTCTTATTAAAATATGCAACAATGTTGTAACCATTATTAGTCATTTCTTCACATTTTTTAGTATAGCAGTAGCCTCAAAAACTGAAAGTGGTCAGACCTTCCACGACCTTTGAAAATATTGTAACTTAAAAGATATTCAACAAATGTTTGCTGATTTGGATTCAACTGTAACAAAGCCAGTGAAAGCAACATCAGGCCTTAGAAAGTCTATGAAGGGAACAAGAGAAGGGACCAAAATATACCAGGTATCTTTCCTGATTTATTTTGGGAAGTCAGACACTCTGAGTAGTCTGATTAGTTGAGTACTAAGGAAAAGGAGTGTGTGTCTTAACTCACAGGCAAGGAAGGTTTTAAATCTGTGCAGCCGACAGGTTGAGAGGTGGCTTCCATGATCTCTGTCACACCTTTGTGTGATCCCCTCCCCTTGAGTGGAAACAGGACATGGGACTTGCTTTAACCAACAGAATACGGCAAAGGGGATGGGATCCCACTCCTTATGCAAGACTGCCTTGCTAGCAGACTCACTTTACAAGCCCTCTTTGCTGGCTTGAAGTAAATGGCAATACTGAGGAAACCTACACGGCAAGGACCTATAGGTGGCCTCCAACCTGTAGCCAATGAGAAACCACGGCCCTCAGCCTTACAACCACAAAGACAGGAATTCTGCCAACAGTCCAAATGAGCTTAGAAGCAGGTTTTCCCCCAAAGTGAGCCTCCAGATGAGAACACAGCTCAGGGGACACCTTGACTGCAGCCTCGCTGAGGACCCCGCTAAGCCCCTCCTGGATCCTGACCTCCAGCAATGCTCAGGTAATAAATGGTGTTGTTTGAAGATGCTAAGTTATGGTAATCTGTTTTGCAGCAATAGAGAATGAATACAATCTGCATTGTTACAGAATTTTGCTAACTTTTATTTTGTTGACAGTAATTATTCTGATTTTCATACTTAATACGCTGCTTGAGTTTTAGGAAATGAAATATTTTGAAAGCAGCAATTTTATAGTGTAATTGCAGGAACAATAGGACTCTGGGGAACCCACAAGAAAAGCATATTTTTATGATCTGGTGCCAGCAATTCCACTCTTGGGAATTTGTCCATGGAAATAAAAGCCCCATTCAGTAAGTGAGGATAAATGTGTGTGTGTATTTAATTCCATGGGTGTAGTGGCAAAATTTTTAATAGCTATTGTTAAATTGCTTTCCAAAAAGGCTGTTAAAATGCATACTTGCACCAGCAATGTATCAGTACCCTATTCCCTGTGTGTCTGCAGTGGGTGACTTTATCCACCGACAGTCGTTTGCCAGGGCTGCCATAACAAAGTGCCACAGACTGGGTGACTTAACAGCCAAAATTATTTTCTCACCGTTCTGGAGGTTACAAGTCTGAGATCAAGGTGAAGACAGGACTGGTTTCTTCTAAGGCCTCTCTTCTGTGGCCTGTGGGAGGCCGCCTTCTCCCTTTGTTTTCACATGATTGTCCCCTGTGTGTGTCCAAATTTCCTCCTCCCATAAGGATACCAGTTATATCAGATAAGGGGCCCTCCCAGAGACTTCATTTTAACCAATTGTCTCTTTAATAAAGACCTGATTCCAAATACACTTACATTCTGAGGTACTGAGGTTTAGGGTTTCAATATATAAATTTTTGGAGGGTGATATTTTAGCCCCTACTGTTACTCTTATGACTCAGTTTAAATACTACTTCCTCAGGGAAGCTTTTCCGGACCTCAAGAGAGGTTTGCAATCTTCTGTCGCTTTTCCTTCGTGACATTTTATAGTTGTAATGTTATGCCATGTGTGTAGAAAAATCAATGAGGATCACCCTTTATGTATATGCTTGTATACTTGAGTGTCATGATACGGAGATGTAGAAGCGTACAGAAAGATATGATCTGGATTAGTAACGTTGGTTACATGGGGGTTGGAGGAGAGGCTATAACTAGAGTGAGAGAGATGTAGTCGGTAAGCAAGCAAGCAAAAATCACCAAAAAAACCCTGAAAAAAATATGGTGTTTGTGCATGCATAAGTAATATTATGTAATTTATTATGCTTAAAAGGTGGTTTTTAGGCCCTGGCCTGGCATCTCAGTTGGTTAGAGCATTGGCCTGATATGCTAAGGTGGCAGGATCACTCTCCAGTCAAGGCACATATAAGAATCAACCAATGAATACATAAATAAGTGGAACAACAAGACAATCTCTCTCTCTCTCTCTCTCTCTCTCTCTCTCGCCCCCACTTCCTCCCTCCTTTCCTCCTTCTCTCTAAAATCAATCGATAAAAAAATTAAAACGTGTTTTTTATTGTCTATCTTTTGTAGCATAACAAAGAATTGCAAACTCAGTGACATACAGTAATAAGCATTTGTTTATCTTCTATATCTGTGTTTTGGCTTGGTTGGCTGAGGAGGCTTGGCTCAATGTGGTTCTTATCATCTGGGATGAGCAGGTAGGCTGGGGCAGGCGGTGAGCTCCAGCACTGTGGCAGCAGCTAGAAACGTGCCAGAGACATACAGGCAGGAATTGTCTGGCGTCAGGGTGAGAGCTGGGGGTGCAGCTTTCTCCAAGACAGAAGTGCTGGCAGAGGCCATTGTTCTTTTCTGAGTCTTCCCCGAAAAGAGATGCCGGGTGAGCACTATATCTGAGTGTTCATAACCTGGGTAATACAGCTTGCCTTGCCCTGGTGATTTTCTGAGACCCCGCCCTACCCCAACTTGTGGGCCCACCCAAGCTGTTTCCAGTGGCTTTTCCATATGAACAGCCTGTCTTGGTTCATGCTTCAGACTTTCCTAAAATCTTTCAAGCAAGAAGCAGCTGGCCTTGATGTGCCCCTCTACCCTCACTAAGTGGTTGCAGACCCTTCACTAGCAGCAGCTGGCTTTGGTTTGCAGCTTGGCCTGTCCTAGGGACCTCCAAGCCCAGCACAAGTAGCCGCTGTCTGCAGACCTCTTTGTAACTAATGCAGGGTTGCCCTGGGAGGACACAAATGGTGTCTGACCTTGGCCTGCCCCTCCCGGAAGGCTCCAGAGCCACCTCCATAAGTGATTCACTCAAGGGGCAGACTCAGTAGGCACCAAAGCCATGCTGAAGCAAATCCTGCTCCTTAGGGTGGGCCCCTGTACAGCTGATCTTCCACTGTGATCACAGCCAGTTCTTGCAGCCTACTGGCCTGGGGATAAATCCCTCCCGTTAATGTGCCAACAGGAATCAAGGCTCAACTACAACAGAAGGGTGTACACAGCCCACACAGTGTAGGGGTGTGCACCTGGAGTACCCAGCTCAGGTGATTAGACAGACTGTGCCTCTGGACCCTACAGAACACCTCTACACAAGGCCACCCTACCAAGACTGGGAGACATAGTTCTACCTAATACAAAGAAACCAATACAGGGAGGCTGCTAAAATGAAAAGACAATGAAACATGTCCCAAATGAAAGAACAGAACAAAAAACCAGAAAAGAAAGAACCAAAGTAGAGACCAGTAATCTACTAGATGCAGAGTTCAAAACACTGGTTATAAAAGGACGCTTAATGAACTCAGGGGAAGAGTAGAAGAAATTAACAAGAACTTCAACAAAGAGATAGAAAACATAAAAATGAAGACAGAATATTAAAAACAAATAAACAAACAAACAAACAGAAATGAACACATTACCTGAAATGAAGAATACATTACAAGGAATCGACAATGGAGTAGATAAAGCAGAGGATCAAATCAGATTTGGAAGGTAAGAAAGCAGAAAATACCCAATCAGAACAGCAAAAAGAAAAGGAATCCTGAAAAATGAGGGTAGTATAAGGAACCTCCAGGAAAAGCTCAAGCATACCAACATTTGCATCATGGGGGTGCCAGAAAGAAAAGACAGCCAGAGAGCAGGGAATTGAAAACCTATGCGAAAAAATAATGATGAAAAACTTCCCTAACCTGGTAAAGAAAATGGACATACAAGTTCAGGAAGAATAGAGGATCCCAAACAAGATGAACTCGAAGAGGCTCACACCAAGATACATCATAATTAAAATACAAAAGGTTAAAGACAAAGAGAGAATCTTAAAAGCAGTGAGGGAAAAGCAGTTATTTCCAAGGGAGCTCCCATAAGACTATCAGCTGATTTCTCACCAGAAACTTTGTAGGTCAGAAGGGATAGGCAAGAAATTTTTAAAGTGCTGAAAACCAAGAACCTACAACCAAGGTTGCTCTACCCAGCAAAGTTATTTAGAGTGGAAGGACAGGTAAAGAGCTTGGCAAAAAAGAAAAAGCTAAAGGAGTTCATCACCACCAAACCAATATTATAAGAAATGTTACATCGTCTTCTTTAAAATGTGAAGGAGTTTGGGGGGATAATGAAAAAGGTAAAGGGATTAAGAAGTACAAAATGGTAGTTACAGAATAGTCATGGGGAATATAGTAAAAAATATTGCAATAACTATATATGGTGTCAGATGGGTACTCAATTTATTGAGGTACTAACTTAGTAAGTTATGTAATGTCTAATCACTGGGTTGTACATCTGAAACAACTATAATATTGTATGTCAAATGAAATTGAAAAATAAAAAATTATTTAAAGTAAAAAAACTCATGTGCAATAGTTATATAAATCTATATTTAGATTTAGGCATTTCTATGTGTACATAATGAGCTTTATGAAAGTATGGACCCCAAATTAAGGGTAGTTATGTGAATATGGTAGAGTGTGAAATCATTTTTAGTTTTTGTTCTTTTTACTTTTTGTGGTTTAAATTTTTTGCCATGGATATACTGCTTTGTACAGTCTAACAATAACAATAAACATATATTATTGGGGAAATAAAAGTAACTTTTTTTAGATGAGGGTATGGTGGGGAAAGGGATGAGGAGCTAAGCAGGGAAAACGCTCCAGAGTCAGTCTAGCTCTATATGCAGCCATGATCCACAAGTAACTTAAGTAAAATATCTTCTGACTTTTCCAACATTATTTTCATCATTATGCAAGATCACTGAGTTGAGTCATGTAGTTACTTAGCTATAACTTGCTATATATTATCATCCTAACTTAATTTAATAATTATTTCATACTTTATAAGAAAAGAAATTAAAGCAATAAATCCCCCAAACCTAATGGATTACTAATCACTCAGGGAGCTTTCCAAATTATATAAATCAAAGCCCTTCTGCTAACTCAAGTCTATGAGTTGGGGCTTAGAAACAAGGACGTTCACAAAGCCCCTAGATAATTTTAATGATTACCCACATTTGGAAACTGTTGGGTAAAGCCAGTTTTGTAGGCTTTTCCCTGCATCCTCTCTTCCACACAGATGATGAAAATGAAAAAGAATTAAAAGAATTCTGTGATTGTTTATGAGCCTTTTAGCTGTCTTGACGATCCAGGCTAGCTGATTACATTGCCCCCACATCACAACCACAAATAACACACAAGTTGCCATGTCCTCCATATTGCTTGACTGTGTAGACACAGACATTATAAGTGGCCATGAAACATGGGATCTGATCCTAAGGGTAGTCTATAGACTCGTTGGAGAGACTGATTTACTTTGTAAGAGAAACTTAACAGTTCACAGACAATTTTGACTAGGCTGACCTCCATGCAGAAGGTTTTCAAACAGGGTTGAAAAATATCCATATACCAAGAAGCACTTCCTTAATCTAAAAATGCAAGTTTCCCCTCACCTTTCCAGGCTTGCTCAGTGAACCTAGAGGCACACACTTTAGATACAGGTATAGAATAATTTCTTGAGTTTGATTTTTAAAAAATTATTTGGTTCCTTTAATGCTTTGTAATGAATAACCAGGCTTCAAGTTCAGACTCTTTGGAACAGGAGGAGGTAAGCCTATTTTTTGTACTCTGGATAAGAAAACTGGGAAAAAGGTTAATTTCCAGAATTTGGTGGGGGGGGGGGCAGTTAAGGGAGATGGAAGATTTAGAACCCTTGGATATGCAGGAAGGAAACTCCAGGAGAGAGAACGTGAAGGAAAATAGAGTGGGGGCTACATGTCTTTGGACAAGCTTGTCAAGTTTGTCTCAATGTGAAAGAAAAAATCAAGATGATAGTTGACAATCTGGACCAGTTTTTAAAATGTCTCTATATTACAGTCAAAGGGGTTTGGACTTTACAGAGATTCAGGTAATTTCCTCCTCATATTTTACTTGGGTAAAATATACTGATAAAAGTAAATAAACCTAAACCCGTATGAAGGTCTGGAAAATTCCATTTCCACCCACTTAAACATCTCACTTGTTGAATTTTAGATGATATCTTATACTCCGCACAATAAAAGATAAAGACAAAGTCCTGTTAGGTACGAGGCATCCCAATTTTAGCCAAAAATGTTATTAATTTGTCCCTCTGTCAATAATTAGCAACGCCAAGAAGAAAGTGCAGAACAAATAAAAACATGATTAGAATTACAAATGAAAACACGAGTCACCAAATTCACACTGGAGTCTGGCTCTGTTGAAATGTGCTGACTGGTCTGGGAGGCTGTGGTTAGACCTAAGGAGTTCCAACATGGCGTCTTCTCAACCTCGGTTTTCTCCCTTCACTATTCTCCCTTCATGTTAGGCCACTTACCGTTATATTAAAGCTGGTGATGTGTTTAAAAAAATCAAAACAAAACTAGTTCTTCTAGAACTATTTCATATAATGCTCTAGGTAAAAACATTGCCTTCACTTCTCGAAAGGCAGAAACTTAACCAAGTGAATGTCAGTTTGCTTTAGGTTGTTTTGGGGAACATTTTGGCTGTCCAAAGTATTTTTATTAAAACAGCTACACCTTCACGTCCACTTTCAACTGGTAAAGTGCTTTTAAAATCCTTTAAATTTATTTGAAGTGCAGCTAAAATGCAAAACTCAGTTTCAGGAAATATGTGCAACTTGTTTTCTGATTTAGATTGTTTCAATTTTGTTCTGGTGTCAGCCTTGGCTATCACAAATTTAATTAGCCTTGGAAGCAAAAGGATGAGTCTAGTTAAATAAATTTTTTTTGTGTTATATTTGGCCCTCACTAAGAGAAGAGGTTTTTCTTCTAAGCAAATGGAGAGCAGATTGGGAAGTACTGTGTCAATAATGCTTATGAGTTAATATGATAGGAAATTTACAAGCAATGGAGAATAATTAACAAGGAAAAGCTGGTTTTTGAAACAAGTGATAAAATTGACTGACCAAGAAAAAAGAGAAAACACAAATTATTGAAATCAGGAATGAAAGAGAGGTTATCACTATATACCCTATGTTAATAAACTATTTGGGATGATGGAAATATTCTCTATCATAATTGAAATAAATGGTTACATTTGTTAAAACTCATTGAATTGTACACTTAAGATTTATGCATTTCACTGTAAATAAATTTTACCTTAATTTTTAAAAACTGAATTGAATATATCATGATCTCAGTTGGTTTTTCTTTCCTTTTGTGTATGCTTTTATGCCAACCATCCTTGTTTAGGTTAGACTTGAATTTATTCTACTACCCACTCGGTAACTTGCAAATGAAATCCATGACCTATTCATTCTATAGTTACTATAATTCTATGGTCTTACTTCCTTTCTCCTCAGATGATAAAATCCTTAAGAAGAAGACTGCCTCCTTGCTATGCTGTGTTCCGAGACCTCATGTGATACCATGCACTTTGTGGGTGTTTGACAAATATCTGGATTATTTCTCAACTTTCAGCTTTTGATCAAAATTAAAGTGAGCAGAGCTAAACCAAGGTAGGACAAATAAAAGGCATTTAAGAGGACAATTTAGAGCATGCCTGTGAGTGTTTGTGTGTCTTTGTGAATATACAGCTTATCTGTTCCAAAACAGAGGAGGAACGGTTTGGCTTCATTTCACACTATTTCTTTTCTCTGCATTGCTGGGCATGATTAACACTCCCTGATTTTAATGAGTCTAGAAAGTTACCTCAAAAATATTACTTTGTTTTAAAAACATCTTTAATAAAGTTAAAGATTACTTTGACTCACTTCCCTGTCAGAAACTTCATTAATGAAAATGAAGTCAATTTGGATGCCTAGGAAAAAGTTCCCTATTGTCCATTAAATAGTTAAATGTCTATACAAGTGTGTACAACACCCTCACGGTCAGCATTAATTAAAGGAAAATAAAATAGAAGGAAGAATATTAAATATGCATGGGAATCTTGAACGTAAGGGAGTGGACAAGGTTAACTTCTAAGGGTATTGCTTTCGCGTAGGTCAAGAAGTGTTAGAAAGGCAGACGGGAGAAAGAGAAAGAAGCAGAGGACAACCTGGGGTGAGGACTTATTTTAAAGGTGTCAGAAGCTTGAGTTCATCATTTGAAGGCCAAATGCTCTTTTCTTTCATCCTCAGCATTTCTTGTGCATTGATTTTGTACCAGTGCTCTGTAAGTCTCCATGGCTACTGAGACAGTCCCTGCTCTTGGGCACAGTCTGGGACTCGTGGGGATACTGTGGGTAATATGTACAAAATGCCTCACATTTCTGCACATTTAGAGAACTTTCTGTCTCATTGTTTTTTTTCACTTTTCAGATCCTAGTATCCTGTCCTCCTCTCATTTAGATTTCAGACTCTTATGAAGAAACATGCTATGCCTTACAATATGTTTTCTTTCAATTTTTTAAAATCCTCACCCAAGGATATGTTTATTGATTTTAGAGAGAGAGGAAGGGAGGAAGAAAGAGAGAGAGAGAGAGAGAGAGAAACATCAGTGTGAGAGAGAAACATTGATTGGTTGCCTCCTGCACACACCTGACCATGGATCGAACCTGCAACCTGGGTATGTGCCCTGACCAGGAAGTGAACCTGTGACCTTTTGGTGTACCGGATGATGCTCCAACCAAGTGAGCCACCTGGGTAGGGCTCATCTTTTATTTTATATAACACTTAACAACTATAGACAACATAGTATTACTGTCCTTAGACTCAGGTAAGGGACCTCTGACTCAGAAGTCTCCATTTATCATACACACAACAATAAATGCATGAAGGAACCCACAGGCTGTGTGCCGCTTGTGAGATGACCTCAGCTATGGCAGCATGACCTATAACCCTACGCAACCCCTCTTGAGACTAACAGCATTTATCTCTTAATCCTTTGCTCCACGTCCTCAAAATAAAAGGTGATCACGTCTGAGCGGTGAAGGTTGTAGGCTGCGCCACTCCCAACATCAGAAGAAAACAGTATTTCTGAGGGAAAGTTTTGAGCAGCGGAAGTGCTTAGGTAAGGGGAAAAAACAAATTAATTAACTTGTCAATCCCTTCCTCTCTCCGAGGGATACAATATATTTTTGCATGATGAATTATCATATACCAGTACTGCCTAGCATCCCTTTTCTTGTTTGCTCACAATTGAACATACCTTTTAAATATTAAATAATTCATATTACTCTTATGTTGATAATATATATAGGTCTAAATAAAGCATGTGTGATGGGTGATACTGATTCTTTAAGCTTGGATATTGATATTGATTTAAGAGATGGTAAAAATTATTATTTAACAATGATTTATATAATGAAATTAAAATATTTTGTAATATGTAGAAATTATAAGAATTTGTTATGTGTGGCTTAATTAATGTTTGAACATGATACATAAAATTCATGAGTTGTTTCTGAATCTAAAATCTTCAGAGATTTTTTTTTACTTTGGTTCTGTTGTCTCAGCAAAGCTTCTCCAAATTAAAATCAGTAAAACAAACAAATAAACAAAGGGAACTTCTGTGGTTTAAGAAAGGCCGTCTAATTTGTAAGTACTTATAGGAGCAGCAAATGATGTGAAAATTTTGACTGTGACCAGTATTTAGTGATTTTGCTAAACCCGAGGAAGAGAAGCTGGACCCGGAACAAAGGCCTCAAGCCCTACCCTCCCTTTTCCATCTTGGCAGGAATGTTGTGGATGTGACTTTTACTGACCACCTGTTCCCCTGCTTCCACCTCCCCAATTTCCTGTAGTTGAGACAAACACAAACTAGTCTCAACCAGATCTGGGAGCCATAATGACCTAAAAGTGACCAACAGAGCCATTATAATGTCTATATAATAAATTTGTATTGCAGTTTTGGGGACCATTCTGCTCCCCTCCCCATCTCTGTGACAGTCCCCACAGGACCGAAAAATAAACTGCCACCTGGAGAGGAGGGACAAGGATGAGCCCTATCATCAGTCACCACCATCAGAAACCAAGGACCATCCGATTACCCCCTTTCCTATGTTTAATAAGAACCTTTCCCCCAGACCCCATGATGGTGGCATCTTGTTCTCCAAGGTTGCCCATTCTCACTTCTTGTGTACTTTTGCTTTAATAAATGTACTGTTTTGCTAAATCCTTCCGTCTTGCTCTGAAATCCTTCCTTGTGACGTGACAAGAACCTGGGCCCCGGTATCAGGGTCAGGCCTCCCTTGGCCTCTCGCGGTGCTGCCCCGCATCATACTGAATGCTAGAGAGGTAAACTTCACGGAATAAATGTAATTAATGAATTACGTTCGCTTTTGTTTCATTGCTCATCAGTGACCACTGGCTCATCAAAAGAACACCCACGCATGTGAGAGTCTTTGTCTTTGATATTTAGCTGACTTTTGACCATATTAAAGACATAGTTTTATACATTTATTGTTTTATTGTTATGTAAGGTGATTTATCAAGGTAAGAGGATAAGAGCATATTTTATTTGAAAGTTTATTTTGCAATTTATAGCTTTCAAATCTTTATTGGTATGTGAGCCTCCATTTGCACTTTTGCCCTAGGCCATGCAAATGTTAGGGGGAGTTCCACAAAGTAGAATATGATGAATTTACTGGTTGATATAAGAGCTTCATGGGAAATAAGCTTTTTCTTCATGCTTAGAATGGTTTCCATTTTAAGAAATAATTAGTGCTTTGATTTGCTGAAAATCTTTTATAACAGTTTTAAACTAAAGTTTGTGGTGATTTCTTTTTCTTCTGAACTATTTCCATGTTTTTAAAAAACATGTGAAAAAATGTCAGTCGCTTTCCCTTCCCTCTTCTGAAAAGCTCAAGCTGGCACATCATGAGGTACACAGAGCAAGGCGCGCATCATGCGTGAAGAGGATCCCACGGAGTCCAGTCCAGAGCATGAGTCGGAGCCCCAGTGGAAAGACGAGGCTGTCCATGTTTGGGGACAGCGTGGTGTGGGTGTTCCAGCCAAGCTGGGTGAGGAGGACATTCACGTGGAGGGGCGCCTCAGAGCGGAGTGTCGGAGCCCAAGCATGGCGACAAGGGCGTGACATGAGGTCTCAGAGCCTGAGCCAAAGAAAGAGAGTGTCTACACAGGGGAGACATGGCAGCAATAATGGGAGGTGGATTACAAATGGGGGGATTGATCAAAACGTAAAGACATCAAGAAAAATGGGAATCAGGATTTTCACTGTTTAAAGCACAGCGACAAAATTAGAATGAATGCTGTGATGTTAGTTCGGAATTGGCTGTATCTGGTGAACTCCTGGATTTCAATAAATATAGTAAATTAAATTGATAAAATCAATCAATAAAGACCGGTGTGTGATGGCCTCAAAGTAGCATCTGGTCCCCCTTCACCAAAAGCAATGAACACACCTCTCACCCAGGTTGCTAAATGACATTTTATACTGAGAAGAATCAGGGCTCAGTCAAAACTTTGGGACCTCCTAGTGAGCCAGATAGTAAGAGTGGGATGGGATCCTGTCAGAAGACACAGAAACCAGCTTAAAGGAGATCCCATGGGTTAATTCAAGCACCAAAAAGATAATCATATCTATTATCCAAGGGATGGTAACTCATTGAATATAATAGGAAGTTATGAGCCCATGCTAATATAAATTCATAAATGCAAGGTGGATGAAGAATGGGATTTTTGCAGTGCTTCAAAGTGCCTCTACACAACATATTTGTGAATTACAAAAAGACGAGTAAGTTTACAGTGGAGCAGTCTGGCATGCACTACCCTAATCAAGTGATTAAGGCTGACATTCTTAGTAGATGAATAAATCAAAATCCTACACCACTTGATAGAATGCAATGAGATCGCAGCATTGTCTTTGTAATATTCCTGCCAAAGATGCAGCGGCTGAACTGAACCATGAGAAAACACTGAACAACTCCACTTTGAGGACGTTCTATATAATAATTGCCCTGTAATTTTCAAACATGTCAAGGCCATGAAAGTCAAGGGAAGACTGAAGGAAGAACTCGTCTAGGCTAAAGCAGACCGGGGACAGGACAATTAAGTGCAACTTTGAACTGAGTGTGCAGGGGACATTAGCGGGGCAATTGGGGTCTGAGGATTAAATTGCGTAGTGTCAGTGTTCACTTTCTGACTGTGATGGTTGTGTTGAGAGTCCGTAGGAGGCTGTTCTCGCCTATAGGAAATAAAAAGTATTGGGTGGGTAATGGGGCATCCGTTGGCAATTTATTCTCAAATGGTTTGTGAAGGAAAGATCTTTGAAGTCTACCTGCAACTTTTCTGTAAGTTTAAGATTGTTCCAAGACAAAAAATTTATGCTAAATATAAGAAATTAAAAATAATCCCACACATTAGCTAATTTTAATTCTGAAAATGAATAGAAAATAACAAATCAGTTTTAGTTAACTGATTTTTATTTTTAGTTAACCTAAAAATAAGAGCATGATTTCAGATGGCCTAGGTTGTTCCAATGAAATGGCAGATGAAATGCGAGAAACTCTGAGCCTTATTATGTGATAGATAAGCACAGAATGCCATATGGCAAGAGGAGAAGATCACATCCTCTCTGAATCCCCAACACTCAGTACCATGGCTGAGGTAGGCTGCTGAGTGTAGAGATACTTCTACATTTTAGAGTAGAAAATGGTGTGTTTCTGTCTGCTAAAACAGAGTGTCACAAGGGGCTGCATTGTAAATTAATCGACTGATTGGACCATTCTGGGGCTGCCATTTACTGGCTGTAAGACATGGACAAGTTATTTATTCTTTCTGTGCCTCCATTTCCTCCTATATAAAGTAAGAATAATTGCAGTGTCTACCTCATAAGCACTCGTGGGGTGAACTTTAAGTGAGTTGGTTTATGTACAGAGCTTAGAACACTGCCTGGTGCAAAAACAAAGCTACATGACACAGCGTTAGCAATTATTGTGGTTGTCATTGTTACTAACTTATTCATCGGCAGTACAA
The DNA here is from genome assembly GCF_021234165.1 of Pteronotus mesoamericanus. Classification (NCBI taxonomy): domain Eukaryota; kingdom Metazoa; phylum Chordata; class Mammalia; order Chiroptera; family Mormoopidae; genus Pteronotus; species Pteronotus mesoamericanus. The sequence goes on from NW_026555326.1 coordinate 760,382, forward strand.
TTTAAATTCTTCAGTATTAGCAATGGTGACAATGTGGTGCATCTCCCCACCAAGAACTGAGAGAAACTTCCCTTGCTGTGGAAATTTTTCATGCTGTCCCACGGCCTGTGTCCCTCTGGACCCCCTTTATGGCATTACCGGTACTCACCATGACCTGATCCCAGCTTTCCATCCTGATCCTGGAACCCCACTGGCTGACCTGGGAACCCTTGGTCCATGTGTCTAGAATGTACCTTATATTTCTGGAGAACAGTTCACTGTTTTCTTCATGCAACTCTGCCTTTAGGATGTTTATGTCTTCTTTACCTCCTTTTGAACTAATCAAATTTTCTGGGACAACTGACCAGACTCCACCTCCTCTGTATCCCACAGAGCTTGTCTGCTCACCTCGGTCCATTTTGAAGGTGATAGAATACCTTTGATGCTTTTGAAACTGAAATACTATTGAATTTTATTTGATGTTTTATATTCTCAATAACAGTTCAATGCTTAGGCCCCAAATGTCTATGATTGTGTGCACATTGAACACTGATAGAGGGGGGCTTATGTAATTTTCTTAAGATCAGGTGCAAAATTCTAAGTTCTACATTGTTATCAATCAATGGTTAGACTTTAGTTCTTGTTTTTTTGCATCTGTTTATGGAACTCATTTTGGCAACTCTTTTATGGCATATGAGTCATTTTTTTATGCAGTTTATTGCTGTGTCGCTGTGAAGAACAGATGGCAGAAAATACTTTTTGACTTGGTTGAAGGACTTGAATTTCACTTGCATTTATGGATTCCCATTTTTAATGCTGCCATCTTTTTAAAAGTTGCTTGCTCCTAAACCCATGAGAATATACAGTAAAAACCTATGTGTCCCTTATCTCATCTAACTTTTGTGCTTAAATGTATACACCAGTGGATAGAGTATGAATTTCAAAGTCAGTCACAGCTGCATTTATCAATTGGCTCTCCAAGAAAGTAGTTCATAACAGCCATATGAATTTGGGCAAATCTCTTCCTCAAAGAACGGGGATATTGAATGCTGATATTGACTGCCCAAAAGAGCGCCAGAAAACTCCCCGCCTCTACTGATCGAATAAACCTATGTGCATTGGATTCACTGTGGTAAGGGTGGATATCTTGACAGAGACTTAGTAATACTCAGAAGGCAGAAGACAGGGGAGGGTATTTACAGGGTTTAGGTCTGGCTGGATGATTTTCAAAGTGAAGAACTGATTGAGATTGGGCAGAAATTGTGACATAATAGCTTTGAATTGCTGGGCCCGACGAGGAGAGCGTATAGTTAATTTTTGAATTAAACTGTTTTAGTTGGTTTACAGTTTTATTGTCCAGGAGCAGGTCATTTTTGCTTCTTTTTAGTACTGGCTAACACAGGGACAGGAAGGTACGTCCATGTTCAGGACTGTTTAACGCAGATTTGGGAAATGTGCTGGTTTCCGGTCTCAGTGATCAATCTTGTCACGGGAATGCCCTGAGTGAGATTACTGTCTGTAAATGAGACAGGTACTAAGTGCTCATTAAAATGTTAGTTTCTTTTTTCTCCCAGCTCAGCTGCTTCCCAACCTTTCCACCTCTGTTTGTTTCTATGGGGGTCTCATCTTCCTATTAATAACACCTAAATCAGTGATATACCATAGTGGCAGCACTCAAAAAATGTTTGTTGAATGAGTAAATGAAAATTAAAAGATAACATTTAAAACAACGAAATTAAAACACTTTGCAGAGTTTTAATACCAGTTTAAGGCCATGAAACTCGATTTCTTCCAAAATAATAAATTTATTTATTGCCTTAGTAAATGCAATTTTTCTCATTAACTCATTAAAGTTCTAGAAATTTGAAAATGTAAGGGAAAGCACTAAGATTTGGGTCCCAAATATTTAAGTAAATTATTCAGCTTTCTAACTTTCAGGGGGGGAAAGATGATCCAAAGTAGTTTAGAGTCATTATTTAAAGATATTATAAGGATGCTACAGTATCAGAATAAAGTGGGAGGTCTGAAGATCATGTTCCTTTCAGCAATTTTTTCCTCTTTGAGCTGGTAGTCTTTGTTTTTGATCACTTCCATTAAAAATAATTTCAGTAACTGCTCCTTCAGTTTGCATCTACTTTCTTTGATAAAGGCTCTTACATCCCATCATGCTGCATTTTCTCACAATGCTCACAGCATGGGCTCTCTCTCTCTTACACACACACCTGCACGCTCACAGAAAGGATTTGAAACATCAGATGGGACATTAAATCAGCAGCTCCCTGATCATTAAAGCCTCTCAGAACTTTTAAAGAACACATCAGAATCCCTTTCTCTTCTCACCAACCCCTGGGAGATTGTGATTCAGTTAAGTCTAAGCTAAGCATTTAGGAATCTGTTCGTTTTGTAAGTGCCTCTGGAGGTTTTGCTGATCAAGCAGGTTTGGGAACCACTTTCTGAAGAATCTGGTCTTAAAGGCACTCCCATCCCAGAGCTGCCATTTCAGAGGGGCCTGTCGTCTCTCATACACACGAGGTGCAACTGCATGGATGGTTTTTGTTCCTGCCACTGTTCCGGTTTCAGTGGAGGCCAGTGGGCACATCTGGTTACAGGCATGTTCGTTGGCTGTGAGGTTAAAACAACTGTGACTATTTTTAAAGGACAGCAGGAAGGGAAGATGAACAGGAAAAGAAATACAGTAAAATTCTATTCTTCTTTTAAGAACTGGAAGTCCCTATATTCATTCATGTGTATTAGGTATAAGGGGTTGAGATGTCAGGGGAAAACTGATGAGGGAGACCTCAACAAGAAATGTCTGCATTTCTGTAGACTCTGAAGCCCCAGACTGATCTATTTTAGTTTCAAGGCAGGTACTAAATCTTACGGCTATGGCAGTCACCTCTCAAAAGTGGAATTGGACTAACAATAGCTACCATTTATTGGCAGCTGCTCTGTTCTGACAAAAAGTTCAGCACTTTCTCTACTTTGTCTCATTTAATCCCTTAGACCACTGAGCCCAGCTATCCTCCTATAACAGAAGAAACTGAGGCTCGGAGAGATTAAATAACTTACCCAAGGTTGGATACCATGAATATTACACGGCCAGCACTGAGACCCAGGTATTTTGTTTGTTTGTTTACTTGGTTTTTGTTTTCTCCTGCTCGAAAACTTGTATCCTGAAGGCATTACAGAATAGCAATTAGGACTGGGGACTTTGTGCCCTTCTGCAGGGCTCAACCTCTGCGTAAACCTGAGCAATTTGTGAAACCCTCTGTGCCTCAGTTCCCTCATCTGAAAATGGGGTTCTTAACCCAGTTAATAAATGGGCAAAAGATCTGTACAGATGGCAAATAATACTAAAAGATGCTCCATGTCATATGTCATTAGGGAATGTGAGTCAAAACAATGATGACATACCTCTATACTTCTATTAGAACCAGAAAAACCCCAAACATGGAGAGCACCAAAGCACGGGGGTGGATGTGGAGTGACAGGGACTCTCATTCGTTGCTGGTGGAAATGCAAAATGGTACAGCCACTCTGAGAGACAGGCAGTTTCTTACAAAGCTACACATACTCTTGCTATATGATCTGGCAATTGTACTCTTCGATGTTGATGCAAAGGGGTTGAAAACTTATATTCACACAAAATCTTGCACGTGGGTGTTTATGGAAGCTTTATTTATAATTGCCAGAACTTGGAAGCCACCAAGATGTCCTTCAATAGGTGAATGGATAAACAAATTGGCCCATTCATGCAATGGAATATTATTTGGCAATACAAAGAAGTGATCAAGCCACAAAAGACATGAAAGACCTTTAAATGCATCTACTGAGTGAAAGAAACCATAATGAAAAGGTTATATGTTATCTGACCTTCTGGAAAAGACAAACTGAAGAAGGTAAAAACAGCTCTGTTGCCCAGAGTTTTGGGGATGAAGAGCAGAGCACAGGGGAATTTTATGTGTGATGCTGTAATGGTGAATACATGTTATTTGCATTTGTTAAAACCCACAGAACTGTGCAGCACAAAGAGTTAACCCTAACTTTTGTGCCAATTGATGAGGCCATACTGATACATTATTATTTACTATTCTTATACATTATTATAACGTATCAATATGGCCTCATCAATTGTAACAAAAGTACTAAGCTAATGCAAGATGCTAATAATAGGGAACACTGTGTATGTTTCAGCCACAACCAATGGGTGGAGAAGAAAGAGGGGTATATGGGACACTTTCTGTATCTTCCACACAATTTTTCTGTGAATGTCAAGTTGCTCTAAAAAATAAATTATATTATTTATAAAAGAAAGCCTACTTCAAAAAAAGAGGGTCGTTGTGAGGAGTCAATGAGAAAATAAATAAAACACTTAGAACACCTGCCTGGCACATAGCAAATACAGAATAAATGATGATGATGATGATATGATGGTGATTATGATGGAGATGATAATCTCTATTGCTTCCTTAGAGGTGACCCAGACATTTGTCTGGGAGCAGCCTAAACTTTTGGTGAGAAATCTAGCGTGACTTCGGGCAAGTAACATAAACGCTCTGTACCTTTGTTCCCTCCACAATAAAATGGGAAAATAATTATACCCACTTCTTAGGTTGTTGTGAAAATTTAATGAATTGATGCATGTAGAAGATTAGGAGCAGTGCCTAGCGTGTAAGTGTTCACTAAATGTAACTACTTTTACTATTATTTCTAAACTATCCCCTAACCCCTTAGTACTCCATGGTACTCTGATCAAATGCACCATCTAATTGTTTTCCTTTGTTTTCTCCCATTTTAGCCCAAGAAGGCTTTTAACTTATTATCTCTGGCCTTAGTACAGGGCACAGGCACTTTATGACGTTCAACATCTGCTGAACAAACAAATGCACAGAGCTACGGAACTGAAACCTGGACACCTGCTAGAAGCTGTTCAGCATTCAGTTTTGCAAGAGCAAGCCTGACACACGGTATGAATGAAAAGCATCATACTTGCTTTGCTGGGGGGTCCCCCTCCTTTACTCTCTAATGTGTCTTGGGCTCTTCTTGGGTAAGTCTAACATTTGGGCACTTTCCCTATACCTACCTCCCAGGTCTCCTCAGGTCTACCGGTGCTGTACTGAAGTACATTTCAGCTGTTTGACCATCCCGGTGATCACAGGTTCGAAGCCCTGTGGTTGACTTTGAGTTTGAAAAGTATCCTTTCTGGTATATTATCCTCCCTTCATCAAAAAAGCTGATTGATAGCTTAATTTCTCAGTCTGATATGAATTCTAGATTTCAAATGAACTTTAATTTTTTTAGAGACAGAATTACAAATATTCCACCAAAGGTAATTTCTTTTTCTAGAGTGATGTACATAAACGTGTGTGTGAGCACATGCGTGTGTGCATGCACAGAAGTTATTTGTTTCGTGTTTCCTTCTAGGTTCTATAGGTATTTAATTAAAATATAAACATTGTTCTCTAAACAGAATCACTTCTTATGAGTGCATAAAAGACTGCAGTGTTTAGGTGCAGATCTACAGAAAGGTAGAACTAACAAAGGCAGTTTTAACAAGGGAATCTATTGCCTTATATTTTTAGGTGTGATAATAGTGATTAATATTTTTTTAAGGTTTTATTTATTTATTTTTAGAGAGAGGGGAATAGAGGGAGAAAAAGAGGGAGAGAAACATCAATGTGAGGTTGCCTCTCATGCACCCCCAACAGGGGACCTGGTCTGCAACCCAGGCATGTGTCCTGGCTGGGAATTGAACCAGTGACCCTTTGGTTTTCAGGCTGGCACTCAATCCACTGGGCCATACCAGCCAGGGCTAATTGTGATTAATATTAATGCAGGAAGATTGGGACTGAATTATTCCAAATCAAAAAAATCTAGGGAAAACATATATACTAGACATGATACCATTAGTGATTATTCTAATAATAGGCTAAAAATGCATAAAAGTATTTTACAAATAAACTCTGAATCCTAGTTGTTCACTGGTCCTTCTGATTTATGGAGCCTTGGAGTTCTCAAACATGAATCTTAATCTTCCAAGGTGGCCTGGAGGATGCATTTGGTTTATCAATGCTGACAGTGTAGAAAGTCCTCATAAGAGAGAAGCCTCTCTCTTTGGGTAGTTCATTAATATGTCAGTGAACACCCCGCCCTGTTATCGAGCCAGTTGACTGTGCTGGTTGATTAGTCCACCTTCACAGAGAACCAAGAAGCTTAGAAGAAAATGATATTAAAGTGTTTTTTGTTCCTTAGAAGTGAGGCACTTCACGAAAGTGAAATGGCTGTAACTTTAATAATTTAAGTTTTTTCAGAATACTAGAAGTTTACTCTAGCCTGAGTACTTTGTACATAACATGTTCTGAATGATAATGAGGGAGAGAGGACCATGCAGCACTAGGTATGATGTCCTTCTCTAAAATGAGAAAATTGAGATCCCAGGTAACCGAGTGACTTTTCTATAGCCCAGATGAAACTTGTCTTTCCGACTGATTTACCTGCTCCCATTCCACTTTCTTCAGAGGTCTAAATATTCCATAACTTCCCTCATTTTTCATTCCCATCAGATTATTGCTCACTGGTCTCATGACATTCCAATATTTTCTCTATGTTGCAGCCGAAAAGATCTTTCTAAAAAGCAAATGTGATCCTACAACTTCTTTCTTTAAAACCCTTTAGTGGTTCTCTGCTCTTTGATAGAGTAAACCTTTAACAGAGCTAGCAAGTTCTGATATAAACCACTAAACCTCTCCAAACACGTGTCTACCTTCATCTTGGATGGTTCTTTTCTCAAACTGGATAATTTCCTCACACGCATGTGCCCATCAGTACTGTGCTAATTACACAGGGGGACCTTCCTCAGGCACTCGCCACATTTCATGTGATCAGTAGCCACATGCGGTTAGTGGCCTAACGTTCTGGGATAGTTGCAAACGGTTTGATCTGAGTAGTGACCCTTTTGGGTCTCGCTTTCCAGGCAGGACCAGAGAAGCATTTAGTCTACAGTTCATTCTTCCCCACTGCTGAGACAAGACTTTGCTGAGCACTCTACCCAATGCCCCATGAATTCTGAGCGTTTCCAGTCTGGATTACAGAAATGGATGCTATTCCTAACCCTGCAAGTGACGAAGACTCCAATAGGAGATGCTTTTTCTCTTCTGCTCTTCAGTACTGAGCTGTCTCTGAATTGACTGGATCTGTCAGAGTGTCCCAGTGTAAGGTGATTCTCAAGAAGTGTTTGTGGTTGGTAGGAAAGATAGTTCTTCCATGAACCATTTGTGGGAAATGCCAATACTCCCCAGGAAGCAATTCACACATCACTTCCCATTTCCCCCTACGCTAGTGCTCATAGATTTCTTCAACTCTGACAGTATGTGAGAAGCTAATTTTAGACCTTCCCCCTCTGCTAGAAACTAGAAATATGAAACAATTAATTGATGATCCTAGCAGATGTTTGACCTCTCTGTTAATTTGTCAATCACAGCATTGCTCTCGGCCTTGAGTTTTATGAGTTTATTTTTAATGTCTTGTTGAAAATAATTTCTCCATTTACAAACCTTCTAAGATGCTCTGTAGTTTGCAACTCTCCTCCCTGTGCCTCTCAACCCTGACTGAACACTTGATCCCCCTTTTGTGTGTCATTTCCTAACTGCTAGGCACAGCTACCTTGCCATGCTGGCCACCTCGGTGGCTCTCGCTCGTCTTCAAGCTTCAGCAGAAACTATTTTTGGTTTCTGTAAACCACTTGTCAGCTGTAGATGTATTACCAATTAAGGCTTAAATAAGATCACCTTAACCCCTAGGGAATCGAAGTCCCTTTCCAAGATTTCTGTGTCTCTGAAGCTGCCATGAGCTCTCCTACCTCTGGGTTCTAGTTTTAGTGGGTGGTGCCTCTGCAGGAGCTTGGAAGTAATTCTACTTCCTTTTAAGTTTTAAAAACACTTAACCAGTTCCCTAGGACTTGGCTATAAAATTAGTTGACACAAAGCTAATTTTGAAAAGGTTTACATTGCATTAATGTAAATGACTTCAAGTTGAACATTAGGCACCCTCTTTTTGAAATGCTTTCACTTACTCCCACATCAACAATTTTTATGGCCCTTCACATCAACCACATGGTCTCCAACGGCACATCATGTACCTGCTTATCCTCTTACTCTCTCTTTTCAAGAGCTAAAACACTTTTTTCTCTTGCTCTAGCCACTTCCTAAAATGTTTACCTTGGCACCTGGTGACATTCATGCTCTTGCAGTCAAGCAACAGTCCAAATGTTGGCTCAAAAACATTATAGTAATTTCGCTAATAGCAATTCTGGTGCCAACTGTTAGATAATGCATTTTTTACTTCCATCACATCACAAGGCTCTTTTTGCCCTAACTTTTGCTTACTCTTCCTGCCTTATCTCCTTGCTGTTCCATGTAGTTTTTCTGCTATCAATATGCCAGGTTCCTCCTCATTCCTGTATTTTAAAATCATGTCACTTCTATTCTCCATAAAAAGATATATATTTTCAAAAGGGAAAATCATGCTCCTTGTACAACTATAAAATAAAAACACATCAAAAATTTTATTTAACTCATTACTTAATGAGGGAACTAGTAAGATACTACAACTGGTTCAAAGGAGAATTTAAACAGTTAAACATACAGAGGCTATGGCGGCCATCAAGATTAGTTCAGTAAATTAGTTCAGTAAGTAACTAATTCAGTAAGTAAGTAAGTTGAAAATGCAAAACTGGTGTATTCCACATGGCGGGAGGAAACTCAATTGACCCTTCCTCAGAAAAAAAATTCACCTCTGGACAAGAATAATTTGCATTGCTATAAGCTGTTTACAAATTACAGAGTTGTAAATAGCTCAAAGACCATGAAATGCACAAGGTCCCATAAACCAGGTATATTGGAAGGATATGCTAGATACTGCACCCAGTTCTCATTGCAGATATCCAGTAATCTTTTTGGTCCACTTCCAAGGCTTTTACACTTTTTCTTTATATCTCTCTCCCTCTATCATCTTCTGCTCCTCTCTCTTTCCCCTTTTGGTTTACCTATTGTGCTTCTCAGTGGTTAACTCTTTTCCCTCCAGATTCTCCTAACTGGTCTGTTTAATAACCTGTCAGCAATTTGTTCAGAATCACCATCAAGCTATACTGCAGTTTTCAAAATAATTCATCTCTTTCTGCTTTTGAATAAAATCAGGAAAACATGTCCTTGTGCTTAGGCATCTGTGCCTCCACTGTTTCATGAAGCTGAATCTGGAGGCTTCAACTAACATTAAATTAGTTATAAAATTTCTTAATATATTTTTCCATATCTTTGAATTCCATTTTTTCTTTATCATGTTGGAAAGTTGTATGCAGTTTAAATATTATTCTCTTTAAAGAAGAAGATAAGAGCAAATGGGATCTTGAGAAATTCTATATTCTCTGTGGTTTGTTACATTTATATGTATGTATTATCCCCAAATAATGGTCCCCTGTTTATATGTTCATTTACTAGCTCTAAGAATAAGGTTTCAGTAGCTTGCAAGGTTTTCCACAGTTCTCAGGATATTAAGGGAGTTAGTCTCTGGCATTTGGTTCACAGGTTGACGCAATCCTGGCATTTATCTTTTGCCATTTCTGTATTGAAGTTCTTCTAAATATGAACTACTTGGAGAACTGTAGATACTCTGGTTTTATCTTCCTCTTCACTTTCTTCCTTACTGGGATGATTCATAATAGTACTTTAAGGGCTGCGTTTTAATAGTCAAGAGCTAACTTTATCAAATTAAATCAAATGAAAATCAAATTAAGATTCCTGATTATTCATTCTACAATTTACAAAATAATTTACTAAGCAACTTGCTAGATCGCCACAGAGGGGACCTATTAATGCTGAGCCAGTACTTCCATAAAAGGATGGCCACAGTGAGTAAACAAAGTGGCATTTGAAAAGTACAAGTAAGTAGAGTCCTTGCTGGTGAAGGAAGAAATCTTGTGATAATGTAAACAAACCAAAGCTATCAAATAGGTTCACAGAGATTCTCCAATGACTTCAAAGCACAAATAGGATTTACCGTGCAGTTGGATTTTCAATTCTGAATCTTGCTCAATGTTAAGCATAGAGAAGAAGCTCTTGCGCTGCTCTCCTGGGTGTTCTGGGTGCAGCTGCACATCACTTGTGTGGTTCAGGCTATAAAAACTCACTCACAAGTCTATGGGGAGTTGAAGATCCCTGGCCTGGGATGGAGGAGGAAGGCACTGTCTCCAGCAGGCACTGCAGTGGGTGAGACCAGGCTGGGGTAGGCCAACAGTTACCTTCAAGCCCTCTGCCCACTGCTTTTCTTATGAGACCTCTGTTGCAATTTCCTAGAAAGATGAGTGGGGAAGGGGAGACTTTAGCTTCAAAGATAAATTCCTAACATTTATGGGCTTTTTTTGGTTCTCTTCTCAAGTAGTGTCCTCTTGGCCCTTGAATCGCAGGCAGTTTAGTAGTTGCAAAAATCATTTTTAGATCAGTAAAAGGGCATATAGTGTACGACAAAAAAAAAAAAAAGAGGAAGAAGCAAACAAGGGTATGCCAGACATTACTCTCATATTTCACATTTACTAACTTATTTAATCCTCATCACAACAAAGTAAAGCAGGTAATATAATATCCCTATTTTACAGGTGTATAGATGATATAAAATCAATATATGTTACTCAGTAATTTTGCCTTGCAAAGAAATAATCTACTTTTTTTCTAAAGAAAATGCTCTCACATGTAATTTCAGTCATAGCTAATCCCAAACCTTGGTGGGTTTAGGGGGCGGTGAGGGAGGAGAGTCTTTGTGGTTAATTGAGTTAACTTCTGCCCTCTAGTCCGAAGCATTCTTGCCCCTGCTCCTTTTAATTCCAGAGGGAATAAATTCCATGTGTGAATGTTGGTCATGTCCCTCGTCAGCCGCCGTACCCAGAAATATTGATTTAGCATTTGATAACACTGTTGAAATCACATTGACTCTTCCAAAATACTCTAGATCATTCTAAATGTCTGGATCTGTTTTTCATTTGTCGATGCACCTATGATCTTCACCAGCAATAAAGCCACAGTGGCAGGTTCTCTGCTGGCTATGTGGGTCTTATATTTGATAAAGATCTTTGGCTGACACAGGGTGGTTATAGGAGTCTTTGAAAAATTTTTTTTGGTTATTTGAAACTATACAGTAAGGTAATGAGCTCCAACTCTGTTTATATGCTAATGAAGGGCTTTTATTGTACCCCAAAAGAGTGTCAGAAGCTACACCGTTCCTATAAGAATAATAATAGCTAACATTTACATAGTGCTTACGCTGTGCCAGGCACTTTTTAATTGCTCTAAGTGTATTACTAAGTTTAATCCTTGTAAAAATGTATGCAAGCAAAATGAGTTTCACTTGTTTCCTTCCTCCTGTCGTTTTCTGCTAATTCCAAGTCTCATGTGGACGTAGCAAGTAGTGGGATTTATGTCACAAACTTATACTTTACCTCGGGAGGTGGGATTCATAATGAAGGAAATCAACACAATATAGAAATGTGTTTAAAAGATGCCAGGAAACCATAAGTATGACTAATGCCACTACAGAGACATAGGAGGAAGATCAGGAATGTGGCATTGCAGAAGCCAAGGGAAAGGTGTGTTTTCAAATGCCACCAAGAGGTTCAGTACTATTAAGACTGAAATATGTTCATTGGCTTTAGTGATATGAAGGTCAATAATGACCTAAGCAAGATTATTTCAGTAGAATGATGGGAGAAGATGAATTGTTCTGGGGAAAGAACAGGATGTTAGGAAGTAGAAACAGTGAGTTTAGGCAATTCCTTAAAGATCATCAGTGAAGAAAATGAGAAATATAGAATAGCAATGGATGGAGTAGGAAGTAGGATCAAGGATTTCCTTTTCAGTCCTAATGTGAAGGATTCAATAGGGAGGGGATGTTGAAGATACAGAATAAAAAAGTGTAATCAATCATGGTACAATATTTATATAAATTTACTGATATACTTTGTTTTTTACTAGTTTTTCTGTTAATCATTTCATCTTGCACTCCACTCTTCTAAGTTCATTTTCTTTTCTACTATTGTATATTCTTAAATAGTTTGTCAGCAAATGTCTATCAGTTTTAGTTTTTCTGTGTCTAAAAATATTTTTATTTTCTCCTCCTTTTAATACAGCACTTCAAATGGATATTAAAAAATTTCAAACATACAGAAGTGTTGAAGGAATTGAACAGTGAACAACTATCTACTAACCATCTAGATTCTACAGTTGTTATCATTGTGCTGTATTCGCTTTATCATATGTTTATTGATCTATTTGTCCATCTTATTTATTTGTTTGTTTGTTTGTTTGTTTTTAGAGAGAGGAGAAGAGAGGGAGAAAGAAAGGGAAACGTCGGTGTGAAAGAGAAACATCAATTGGTTGCCTCTCGCATGTGCCATGACCAGGGAATGAACCCACAGCCCAGGAACATGCCCTTACCAGGAATTGAACCGGTGACCTTTCGCTTTGCCAGACACTGCCCAACAGCCTAAGCCACACCAGTTGGGGTTCCATCTTATTTTTTGACGCAATTCAAAATAAGTTGTAGATATCCATATACTTCACCCCTAAACAATTAACCTGGGTGAGTATCGTTAATCAGGTTTCAGTATGTGTTTAGAGTGCCTTTTTCTGAAATAAAATACACACTGTGCATAAAACTCAAATGTATTATTTTATCACATTTGACAAATACATATAATTACGTACCCATACTCTCATCAAGATATTGAATGTTGCCAACACTCCAGAAAGTTCTATCATGGGAAGTCCCTTCCCAGGCAATCCCCAACATCCTCCCTGAGAGACAAACATTGTCCTGATTACTTTTTAATCATAACTTGGTCTGCTTTTTCTAGAATTCTGCATGAAAGGAATCCTACACCATATATAATTTTTGTCTAAAGCTTTTTCATGCAACATGATCTTCTTAATCCTCACCCAAGGATATGTTTATTGATTTGGGAGAGAAGAAGTGAGGGTGCGGGGGGGAGAGAGAGAGAGGCAGAGAGAGAGAGAGAGAAAGAAAGAGACATAGAAAACATCCATGTGAGAGAGAAACATCAATGGATTGCTTCCCATACACAGCTTGACCTGGTTTGAACTCACAACCTAGATATGTGCCCTGAGCAGGAATCAAACCCACAACATTTTGGTGTACAGAGCAACGCTCCAACCAGCTGAGCCCTCTGTCCAGGGCTCAGCATAATGTTTTTGAGATTTATCCATGTTGTTTGCATTTATTTATAGTTTGCTTCATTTTGTTATTGAATCATATTCTGTTGTATGAGTATACCCCAGTTTGTGTATTCTGCTGGTGATGGACACATGCTGTTTTTATGTTTGACTATTACAAATAAGCTGATATAAACAAATATTTTTGTGGACATATGTGGAATTTCTGGGTTGCATGATAGGTAAATGTTTAGTTTTATAAGAAACTGCCAGGTTATTTTCCAACATAGTTTTTCTCATTTTTCATTCCCACAACAATGCGTGAGAGTTCCATATCCTAGTCAACATTTTGTGTTGTCAGTCTTTTTGATTTTAGCCATTCTATTGGATTTACTGGGAACTTACTGTGTATTCCATGGTTTTCTGACTCTCTTGTTCATGTTGAGATCATTAATGTATCATTTTTATTTCTTTGTAGATAGTGTATTTTTTCCTATGATAGCTTTTAAGATTTTCTCTTTTTCTTTTATGCTCTGAAGTTTCCCTGTAATCTATCTAGGTCTGGATTTGTTTGTTGTCATTTATCCTGCCTCTTCAATTTGAGAATTTCTTTAATTCTGGGAAATTCAATTCTTTAAATTGAAGAAATTCTTTCTTATTATCCCTTTGAATAATTGCTTCTTCCTTATCACATGTTTTTATTCCTTCGGGGACTCCTTTTAGACATATGGCGGAGCCTCTCACTTTAACCGCTTATCAGTTGAATTTCCCACCTATTAATTTTTCTAGGCTATGTTCTATGTAATTCCCTTTATGGTTAATTGGGTCTAGACTACTATTTAGAATACTTGGGGAATTTTTATTTCCATGAATCTTTAAAAAATTCTTAATTAGTTTTTCAAGATCTGCCTGTTTTTGTTTTTTGGTTTTTTTTTTGTCATAATGTCCTATTTTCACCTTAAGGATTAAATTTCTTTCTTATTCTCTGAATATTTAAAAATATGCCTTCAAATCACTTTCAAATTGCTCCAGTATGCATTATTCACCAGTTGTAATTTTTCCAGTTTGTGATTGAGCTTTGTTCATGGTGTTGAGCTCTTTTTGGTATAATCTGTAATCAGGTCTATTATGCACAATATTGGGGGCAAGTATTATCAGTCAGAATTTAACATGTATTGATTGGTATAGGTATTTCCTATAGGGACAGTTTCTTTTTTGGTTTCTGACAGGGCTATATGAGATTTCTATTACATTTTTTGGCACAGGGTTCCCACTCTGAGAGGGTAGTTGGGAGGATTTCTTCCCTTGTATGCGGAATGCTTGGTCTAGGAGTTCTGATTTCTGAAGGTTAACTGTTTCCACCCACGTTCTGGACAAGCTGAGAGCTGGGGCTGGTATATGCTGCTTTTTCAGGCTCCTGGCTCTACCAGGGATCCAGTTCCAGCTCCCTGACCACTAGTGGGGCTTGTGTCCTCAGCTTATATCATCACACAAACGCTGAAGCTGCAGCCCCTGACTTACATTTCTTTGGGAGTTACATTCCCCCACCACACTCCCACTAACTGCTGTGGATTCCTCCTTATTTTTGACATCTGCAATTTCCTTCTCTTTGCTTTTGAGCTTGGAATATATTAAAGATATGTTTACAAACAATTAATCTGGCATTTGCTTACATTTGGCTACTTTTTAACTCTGCCATCTTGATTTTAAGTTTTACTTACTCATCAAACCATTGTAATTTGGCTTATTCACCATTAGTCCATTGAAAATGTTGCTATGTATTACATGAGATATTAGTGGAAATCTTCCAGTGTTTACAGCATGCAGCCTGCGATGTAGTTCTTCACTCTTCCCCTCTAAAGACTCTCCTTTTCTGGGCATCTACAGAACTACCTCATTGCTTCTTCAGGTGGTCCCCGCTTCCAAACTGCTCGTTCTCAGTCTCCTCTGAGGCTGTAAACTGGTTATTTCTGACCTCTGACTCCACCCAGCTATTTTTAGGGGGGCTCTATACCTGTGCATTCAACTTCCAACTTGATATTTCTTTACAATGTTCCTCAGGCATCTCAACATTTTAAAAACTGAGTTCAATTTTCCCCAAATCTATTTTTAAAAAGTAAACAAGAGTAGAGCATTATTTTTTATTGATCATGAACTTCAAAGGGAATATTTTACATAGACGTATAAGGGTAGTGGTTTGGATATGGCATTGATGAACTGGATGGGTTCTCACCTCAACTTCTGGCTTCTAGGAGCGGGATCGATGGGACTCCAAGGCCCTAGGGGAGAGCCAAATCTCAGTTGAGAGGATACCAGAGAGTCTTCAGTGAAGAGATCAAGCTGCACTGTAGTTCACTGACAAAGAAGCAAGATATAGAGAGCACAACTGAGAGAGAGTAGCTGACAGGAGAAATGTCATACAGAAGCTAAGTCCTTGGTAAGTGTTTATGGGGCTTTTTGAGGGCAGGCACCAATCATAACCATCTTTCCACCATTAGAACCTACCCCTGTATCTGGTATAGGCTAGACTCTGAGCAAATGTTTGTTCTAATAAAATGAGACTGTTATAAATGGCATTCACTTGTTTTCCATGAGTGCGGATGTGGTAAAAGATCCTGTTCCCTTTTGATAAGAGAAAATGAGAGAGAAGGATAATAGCTTTGGGCATTTAGAAGGATATAACCTAAGGGGGGTACCCCATCCCACAGAGTCCCCCTGGCTGCCATGGGTGAAGAAATAAGCTGTACCAGACATGATTTGCCTGTCAAGAGAGGGGGTGGCGATTCCCTACAGTGGAGAATGTCCCGAGCCCTTCTCTTGAAGTGGCTTTCATTGAGAGAGAGATTTGCAGGGGTGTACAGCATGCTTGCAAAGCTTATCAATCAATGCATAAAGGCTATATTTACAGAAAACAGATAGAGATCATAGATAACAATGGAAGGAACACAGAGATTTGCCTCAAGTCAGGGTCTGGTAGACAGGGTGACGCCATTCAGCCCTAAAACATGGGAAAATGAACTCATCCTATGCTTGGACCGCAAACAACAGTATTCTTTAACTTGAGGGCATTCTTAGCAAAGTAGGTTTCATTGCATTCAATGCATTCCTTTTCCAGGCCTAATTGCCCCCCGGGAACCACCTGGTCCAGATTAGGGCTGTACCTGCCTCTAGTATTGAGTCAAGCCAGAGTCAGGCGGGTGGAGCAGAGCAGCCAAGAGATAAGGAGACTTCTTTCAGATAGAATGAGGACTCTGGCCAAGACAAAGCCAAGGGGTGAGGGTCTTTTGCCCCTTCTTGGTGTCCCCCAAGTCCCTCCCTGATTGCCCCTAGGCGACTGTGCGTGTCTTAAGTTGCCCCTGCCATCAAGGGGTCTTACCCATCATTGATTAACCAGCCATCCTCTGGGGCCAAGTAAGGTGATGTGAGGGAGGCAAGGGCAGTGCCCCTGCCAAGGGGACAGGTTTTGTCTCCTCAGTGGCCTACTTTCCCAAGGCCTCCTTGCTCAGCTCCAGCCTTGGGGCCCTCTTGCCTATTGACAAGGCTACAGTCCCTGAAACCAGGCAAGACAGCTCCCAACAATAACCCAATTTTACAAACATTTAATAATACTTGTTGGTTAGCCACAGCTGAGTATAACACTATATCAAGCATCATTTGCCCCTGTCAGATCCATGGACTACTTTTCTCATCAAGGAGGATCTCTTCCTTGTCCCAGCACTTGTGGGAGGTATCTATCATACAGAATAGATCTTTCCAATGGATATGGCTTACCCAGCTCTGTTCCTATAAATCTGTTAGAAAAATTTTGTTGCCTAACCACATGGCTGATTTGGTTGGAATGTTGTTCTGTGTACTGAAAGGTTGCTTGTTCGATTCCTGGTCAGGGCACATGCCTAGGTTGAAGGTTTGATTCCTAGTTGGGGCGCATATGGGAGGTGACTGATCAATGTTTCTCTCTCTCTCCCCCCTTCTTCTCTCTAGAATCAATAAAAACAAACATGTCCTCAGGTAAGGATTGGAAAAAGAAAAATTTTGTTAAAAGAAATTACATATAAAATAAGCCAGTCAGTCATTGGGTTATGTAAGTTGGAATTTAACATGCTGCAAGCCCTGCCCCCGTCTTTGGTATTTCACTTATGTTGGCTGAGTAGGTGAAGTCACCTCTAGGTTCAGTCTCTCCTACTGATTCTAATGGTTTGCTAATGACGAAGCGTCCTTGCTGTCCATTTTTGCTCTCACCCAGAACTCACAGGCAACTCTCTTCTGTGTGATGGGTTTTGGGTTTCTTAAAGTCTGTCATCTGTACCTAGCACAAGGTAAATGGGAATAAAAAAAAATGTGGTTCTTATCTTTGCATGATGGGATTTATCACTCCCTCTGGCATCCGGCATTGTCTTCTTTATTGATAGTTTTATTGTTGTTGCTGAGCATCACAGTGGATCATCTTCTGGGTTTTCTCCCAGCCAGTCTGCAGACCTCTGTCTCCAAGCTCTCTCTGTAGCATTATGCCTCCCTCACTATCAATTCCATTTGTGAACCCACTAATTACAGCATGGCTTAATTACATTTATGAGAACAAAGACTGGTAAAGTTTATCTTTGTTTCAAGGAGCTTGCTACCTATTGTGTGATAGAGACATAAACATGTGTGATGATTGAGGGGTAAACAATACGGAGGGAGGACCGGAAGAGAGCCACTGAGAAGGAAAGGAAGCTAGAAACATCAGAATAAAATTGCATAATTGCATAATGAGATATTGTATCTTTTTTGGTAGAAGTTCTAGGCAGTTAGAGGGACTTCAGTTTTAGGAACTTTCTGCAGAGAGGAACAGAGGCAATTTAATTGGCAACTCTGGTCACAGTTATTTAAAATTATTCCTTTAAATGAAAAGTGGCTTTATCTTTTATGTAGAAAACATGAGGGCTCTCAACTGGGTTTACCAAAGCACATTGGTGTGTTGGTGTATTGTGAATCTGTGAATCCTTCACAAATGTGTTATAAAATTTTTACAAATTTGTAAGATTAAATTTTGATCTGAGATGCCTGCATCACAGTGCTAGATCTCAGATAGAACTTTAAATGGAGCAGAATCCTGGAACTGAATGTGGAGTAGGCAACAGAAGGCAGCAAGTAGCTTAATGTATTGTCAAACCAGCCCTAAGGAAGATGGTGTGTTTACTGGACACATGCCTCCTTGGCCTGTGAATATCAAAGAGAATGTGGACAGAGCAGAACATGACCCTGTTTCCACCACCATTTAAGGCTGAGGGTCGGCCAGGGGAACGGGGGACCGGCTGGTCATGCTTATGTAGGCACCGTGGGATGCTGTCACACAGTAGTGATGGTGGTTAAAGATTACTAACTTTTTAGTGTTGTTTTAGGTCTTTTAGTCTCTTCAAGTGTGCCACTAAAAATTATAGTATTCTAAATGGCACACACATACACACACACACACACAGGGTGTGTGCTGAGAACCACTGTAGTAGTACATTTAAAATTAAAATAGAAGATATCTCCTTGTTCCTTTTTCTTATCAGAGTTTCTTATAAAACCACCAAAGCTTTAACATACCTCAAATGAATATCAACTGTTTCCTTTTTATTTGAGCCATGGAACATGAGAGCTCATTAAAATATGAGAAATTTTATTAATTCTCTATGACGGTTTTCTCCCCATTATTTTATCTTCCTTTCACAAGCAGGATTATGAGGTTGCTTGATGGGTTTTTAATATTGTCCTGAAAAATCTCCCCTTGGGCATGTTTGTGCAGTAGATAACAGAACTTAAGAGATTTATTTAAATGAACTTATTCAAATGAAGTGGGCAGACACCACAGAATCAGCTTGGCACCAAATACATTTCAGAGTAAATTCTCTTCAACCACCGTTTCCTCATTTGTAATAGAACAAAGAACCACTAGACGGAGCTAGGGATTAAGAAATCACAGCTCTAAATTGGGTGACTGCCCTGCTGGGTAGAACGTCACCACAAGGAAGAAGTTACCGTTACCTTCAAAACCTACGCAAGTCTCACTTAACTTGACCCAAGCAGTCAGTTTATCTTGTGTCTACACAGGATGAGACAAAGGGTGATGCTTGTAACGGCCCAACTTATTTAGTCACTCTAATGATGTTTGACCTTGGCATAGACACTTTACAGTTTAGAGTACATTTTACATTCTAGGATACATAATTACATTTGATCTTCACAGCAGCTCAGAGATCAGAGGACAAGAATTTGTTCTATCCTGGATACTAATAAACTTAGACAGGTTATCTGCAGTACAATAATAAGATGCCTCAGGACCATACAACCAAGGTTGCAGGCTCAGTTTTTTTCCTCTTTCATTTTAATGTTGACTGTTGACCTAGCCTGGAGCAAACTAGAAAACTATCAACCCATTCCTTTTGTGGGAATAGACTTAGTCATCCACTAGGGACGTAAAGTAAAGGGATGGGAAAAGAACACATACAGGTAGAAATGACCCTAAATCAGTGAGCAAAGGAGGGTGGTTTGAGCTCCTACCCAGAAATCTTTGGAGTATGGAAGTCTCTGTTATACCAGGGGCAGGTGTGAAGACCAGCACCTCGTCTGTGTAGTGTGGACTACCCTTTAAGTCAAAACTGAGGTTGTTAATTGCTAAATGTTTGGGAAGTTGCTCCCCCACACCCTCCCCTCTACCCCAAGCATTTGCTCTCAAAGACAAGCCCACCGTTTTGATGTTTGTCACAGTTTGTTCCTGTTTCCTAACCTTACACAATGATCATAACAGCTTGTGCCTCAGCTAAGAAAGTTATGTATATTTGCATATATTTTCTTGTTTTTTTGGTAAAATATTCATTGGAAAAGAGTGGAAATCAGGTCAGTCAGTCAGCAAATTTATCAAACATCTAGAGCCTGCATTTGGCTTTTGGTTATCTTTAAAAACAACCCAAGACAGGTCTTCTGGAGCTGAATCAGTCAGTCACTCTGCAAGTCTGACCTTCTACAACACAACCTCATTAATTACTGGTACAACACTGGCTTCAGAATCAAGGTGGGGCACCTTCATAAATGAGGCTAAGAAACCCTGCGGGGAGGGAGGGGGAAGGTGTTCCAAGAGCGTCAGAGGTCCCAGGAGTTCCGACCTGAAACAGCAAAGGCAGAGAGTTACATTATCACGCTGCCCCAAGACTCGCGGTGACTTGGTACGAAGTGATTCCACCACTAAAGCTGCTCACGCAGCCCACCTCTCCGCCCGGGTAGCCCAAGGCGCACTGAACACAAGTCCCGGATGTGCCCAGAGGGTGGCGTTGCTAATCCAGCCTTCGCCCACCGCAGGCCGCCGCCTCCCGGCCGCCGCGGGACCCCTGCTTAATCTCCAGCAGGCCCGCGGGGGCGACACGCCCGATAGGGGGCGCCGCGGGCCCAGGCTCCGCGGCTCCCTCCGCCCACCCGGAGGCGGCTGCGGCGAGGCGAGCCCCGCGCGAGTGCACTGCGAGGCGGGCCGCAGGGAGGGAGGCGCGAAGAGGGCTCGAGGGTGGCAGCGGGAGGGATCCGCCGCCCCAGCCTACCCGTACCCGGTGGGGTGCATGGGGCGCTTGGAACCCTTGGAGCTGGAAACGCGCGCGGGCCCCTTGCCCTGCTTTCTGCTGCCTTGAGACGCTGTTGTCGGGACACCCCCAGACCCTGAGCTGCCGGGAGGATGACCATGGCTGGGGGCCGGAGAGGACTGGTGGCCCCGCAGAACACGTTTCTCGAGAATATTGTCCGGCGGTCCAATGGTAAGAGGTGCAATCGGGTTTCCGTTACCCAGGCTTTTCATCCGTGCCTTTAGTGCAGGCGTCTCCCGCGCCAGCAGATGCACCAGAACCCGGAGCTCTGCGGGGAGCCGCGGCGCGGGCGCCCGGGCTGCCTCCCGGGCTGCCTCCCGGAGGCTGGGAAAGGTGGGCAGGGCGGGGCGGGGTCTGATGGGCCCCGTCCTAAGAGGAGAGGTCTCCTGGGGACACCTTGTGGGCCTCTCTCCCTCCTTCTCGGTCTCCTCTCCAGAGAGTGTGACAGCGGATGAGCAAAGTACTGGGAAAGTGATGCGAAGCTGGACGCCGCGCGTTCCCCATCCGCACAGTCCACCCCTCCGCGAAGGCTTTCGGGGCGCTCGCGCTGCCGCCGCCTGCGGCGTTGCCTCCCCGCGGGGAGCCGGCTGTGGGGACCGGCAGCTCCGGCCGCCTGCAGCCGGAAAGTCCGAGGTGTAGGGACGCGCGCACTGAGGGGCGTGCTGCAGGCTGCCCGATCCCACCTCTGCACCCTTCGAGGTTAAGGCAAGGCCACGAGGAGCAGAATGTCCTGGACTCAGGTGGAAAGTGGAGGGTACAGGTGCAGATTTGGCTGAGCGATCGCAAGTACGAATTTGTCATAGTTCCTCTCTTCCAAACACAACTGTGTTTTATGCCCATAAATCTTGCTCACCTATAAATTCCCAAACTCACCAAGCCTGTAAATCTCCCATAACTCAATAAGGCAGCGCTCCCCTCCCCTCTCTTTCCCGTGGCATTAAGATGGGCAGTAGCACGGAGGGTGGGGGTGGGGCGAGAGTCCCAGGAGCAGGGCTGGAACCGGAGGCGTTCAGGTGCCTTCAGGACTCGCGGCGGAGCACCCTGGTCAAACGCTCGCGGAGCGGACCGGAGCCCGGCGGTGGGAAGGCGCAGTGCACACCGTTCGTCAGCAAACGACTAACACGGAAGGCGGCCGCCCTAGAGGAGCAGACTCCCTGGACCCCTCTCTTTCCCGAGACAGATGACGTGCCTTAGGAGGACGCGAAGCGCTAACTCAGGAAATGGGTTTTAAACATGTGTCAATGTCGGGTTTCCCAGACGCAGGGAGTGAGGGGAAGGGCAAGAGCGACTTATGCTACTTTAATTAAAAAGTGATTTAAGTTGATCTGGTAGTAAAGAACTTCACTAGGATAGCAAATTATCATGTATTAAATACTTCTTAGATAGGATCGTTTATCATGTGCCTCTTACGAATAAGACTACTGAAGAGTTTCTGGTCAGTCACCTTTCCTTTCAAGGTCTATTTCACTCAAACTAACTAAGGTGGTTTTTAGAGCAAGGTCATAGCCACTACCTGAGGATGCAAGGGGATGATAATTACTACATGAACAGCCACAAGGAACTCTCCTGCCATAAAAAAGCCGGAGGTGTTCATAGATTTTTAAATAAAATCACTATTTAAGAGTTAATGTGCTGTGATTGCTATTGTTATTGGCCTTTTAGGGGGTATGGAGGCAGATTTGGAGATATCTCTGCCAGTGACATTAACTTTCTCATAAATTGTCAGTGACGATTTCATTTTCTGGTGAGGGGGCAGAGTCCTTTCAGTGAAAGTGGAAACCCTGTATCTGATGTATACTATATTATGCTTTTGAATGAAGGCATCAGTGAGAGAATCTTACATGTAATAGTCACAGTCTTCCTTGGGGTTGGTAGGAGGAACTTAAGAATCCTAGAGCTAATACTACAATAAAATAAAAATTTAAAAAAATCCCCAAAGCTGATACCATAATTAAATTCTGGAGCTTAGGAGGCAGAATACCGTTTAGTTTAGTTGATCTTAGAGCCACTTCTCTGTAAGCATACGAAGAACGCCAACAGAATCACTAGCTGAGAATATTTTTAGTGCTGGCACTTTAATTTCAGCACCACTTCGGCAGCTTAACTTCTTTTACCCAACCAACCAAACAGCATCAACAACAAAAACAAAACATGTTGGGAGAAGTAGATAAACTTTTAAAGTATATTTATTATTTCAGATAATAAATCTGAAGTTATTTATTTTAGTTTTAAGTTATCTATTTCATGATATTTCTCGAAAACAAATAGAAAAAGTGTGGACTCTTGGATATATCAAAATATCTACATGCATTGTATTATTTTACTGTGATGGAAAAAGTCTATTTAAGAATATTGATTGTCTCCTAAAATCCACCAGCTTTTTTTTTTTTCTTGGACATTACAGTATTTTAAATAGCATTTTATCTTTAAATAGCACTACATTTTGATCACTTTATTAGGTATTTTCTCCCAGTGGTTTTATGCAGTATTTTTGTTTTTCTTTTAAAGATCAGAAAACTGAGTCCTAAGTGTATTAAATGACATTCAAGTGGCAGGCATACAGTGCCTGAGGCCGCTGTTCGTCAGAGGACAGCGTTCATCTTTCTTGTAGCATCATTGTCTCCCAGACATTATGACTTAGCCTGTGGAACTGTTTTCATCATTCTTTAAAAAAAACAAAAACTATTCTCATTATATGCTAATGGATGAGAGAACTGACTTTGTTTTGGGGCATTTGAATACCTGGCGTCTGGAATATTTAGACCGTAGGACAAGACAGACCTTAGATCTAGTCTGTCCCTGTTCCCCATCATTGTATAGACGAAAACATTGAAGCATTGCTTTTCCTCAAATATAAGGGCAGAACTGATGAGGCCGTAAGCCTCTTGACCCCAGTGCCATGCCCCTCGCAGCACACCATGAAGTGACCTTCCTTGGATTACTATGATTTTCCCTAGAGCAGCATAATTTCCCAGTGGAGATTAAATAAAATGTTATTATAACAACATCCATTCTGGCTAACAGCCATGCTACCACGTCCCAACAGAATATGAGGGCAAAGGAGAAGCTAAGTCTGTTTCAAGGGAGGGCAGTAGTTTTTACCTTTGTCGATGGTTTGGTTGACGGCACTGGCAGGATAACATTCATGTGCCTGTTATAAAATATTAAGTTACCTTTTCATAAAATATCCCCTTTGATCCTCATTAGCCAGCAAAGGAGGTGCAGTTTTTCCAATTCAGAGTTTCAAGAATTAAGAATCAATCCTCCAGTTAAATAATTTACCTATTGTTAGTAAGAAGAAGGAGAGTTAGAAAGAGCAGGTAAAGACAGCTCAGGGACTAGTCAGCAGTTGCGGCTGGTTCATTCATTTCACAAAGATTTATTGAGCGTACTTATTGAACACTGGGGATATAGCGAGAGAAAAGAAACCCCCTTACCCCGAGTAAGTTACAGTCTAGTGAATCTTGCTCCCTTCCTGCAACATTCTCTGGCTGCAATTCTTACTCAGGCCTGATGCTGGATTTGAAAACAAACACTTTTAAGGTGTTTACTGCTTGATGGGACTAAAATCTAGTCTACCTTTCTTCGATACATTCTCAATACTATTTGAAGGAGATATTTGGTAATTGTCTCTTATTTGCATAGGTCTAAGTAGTCAGCAGGGATAATTAATAGGCCAGATTTTATTTGATTTTGCTTATGGTCATCGTATTGGCCATGGTTTCAAATCCTTCTGTTGACTTCATTGCCACATAGGCAAAGCCAGCTTGCTTCCCTTCATATTCATGGTTGGAAAGTGTTGCTCCAGAATATTTTCTCATGGTTGCTTAAATCTGCAGGCCCTTCCAGAATGCTCCCTGAAGCAAATAGGAAGGCTGGCAGACCTTAGTGCCAGGAAACTACAAAAATATTACCCTAGATGGTCCCGTTCAAACAGAACATATGTTTTAGTGTTCAGAAATCTATATCAAACAATTGTAGGTGCCAGTAAGAATCCATGCACAGTAGTAGGAGTGAAACGCGGCACATTTGGGTCCAGATTTATGTACATGTATAATTTACAGATTGCTAAATCAGCTGTGTTTTGCATCGTGTTAAGTTGGTTCAGGTTGTTGATATAATTAGTTAGCAAACAGGATGGGAGCCCCCGGTAATATGGTGTCGCCTCACAGATGTGTCGAGCCACACAGGAATGTTTATAAAACAGAAAAGTGGTTAAATCCATTCTTGCTCTGAAAGAGGAATAGATGATAATGTGGATTATGACCCGGTTGACGGAGCTTGTTTTTTCTTGTAGTATATTCTCAGGTAACTTTTAGTTCAGGCTAAGCTGTCCCCTCCAAAAGTGTCAAAATGTTTAATCTGTTGGCTAATATTAGCTGGGGAATTGAGAGGATGAAGACTTATGATTTAGCATAAGGCAATAAACTCCATGATTTTTATGAAATCCATCTATTTTATTAATATATCATTAAAAATAGATGCCTTTGAGGAAAGTGTGGGTAAATTGGATTTCTGGCTTCATTTTTTTTTCAACGCCAGCTTGTCCTTTATGCTGGGGCTTCTTTTAGCATTACCTTGAAGTCCTTCATTTTTCCCTCCCCTTTTTTTTGGTTAGATAGTTAAAGTCTCGGAAAGAAAGATTTACAATATCCTTTAGTTCTTTATTGAGATGAACCCTTTTCGAAAAGTGAATGTCTGCTTTATACATTTAGGATATTTGGATCGTGGTTTCCTTTTGGGTTTTTTTTCTCTCTTAAAGTAGCCACACCTGTAACTGGCAGGAAAGGGAGTCACCGAACTTTGGTCTGAAGGGACATTCTTTACAATTCCTTTTCCAGTGTTTGAATCTTCTCCAGAACAGTCCTCCTGGTGGTTACGCTTGAATAGCTTCCATGATGGGTCACTTACTCCCTTACAAGGAACGTTCTGTTTTCAAGAAATCATAGTTGTGAAATAGTTTTTCTTTTCTTCTTTTTTCCTTTTCTGCTTTTCTCTTCTCTTTCCTCCTCCCCATCTTTTTCGTACTGTTGTTATTATTGTTTGGTCTTACCAAAATCTGCCCTCTTACAGATTTTGAGCCCTGCCCTTTGGAATGAAACTGACCTAGCCTACTCCCTTTTCCACCTGGAAATCTTTTTTGTGTGTGATTAACATTTAAAAAATTGTTTAATACCACAATAGAAAAGTGCGTAATAATTTAGTAAAACTTACACTCTGTATAAAGTAAATACTGTGCTGTTCCCACCTACGTCAAGAGAACGAACCTTGCCAGCTCCCCAGAAACTCCCTGGGGCTCTTCCTGATCCCAAGTCCCTTGCTCTCCAAAGGGAACCATCTCCTGATTTCATGGTGATCGCATCTTACATTTCTTCACACTGTTACCACCTTGCTTTGCGTTCCTGAACACTGTGTGTAGTTTATTTTTGTCTGTTTTTGAGCATTATATACATGGGACCCTGCAGCATGTATTCTTTTGTCAGTTGGAGATTCATCCATGTTGTTGCGTATGCTGTCATTTCATTGCCACTGCTGTGTAGGACTTTATGGTATGACCATAATACAGATTCCGTTTATCCGTTCTGAATGCTGTTGATGGACACGTGTTTGTGTGCAAACTGGCCCTCTACACAGAGTGCAAGGAGAGACCAAAGAAAGAGGCAGACCACTCCAGAATGACAGGTGGCAGGTTTAATAAACAAGGGGGCTTACATACGAGGCTTGTCTTGGGTGGCTGCAAAACGGGTAGATCCTGGCACTGCTGGCCAGAAATTTAAAAGTTTATATAAAGGCCTTAACTTGGTTCACTCATGTTATCAGCCCAGATGGCTTCAACACCACTTTGCTTTCTCAAGGCTGTGTCCTTGAAATAGGTCTCACTGTGGGAACCATGAGCAGAACGTGCATTCCAAGGACAGGGCAGGGGCTGAGGAGCCTCTCATTACCTGGGTCCAGCTCGAGGGTCAACCCACAGATTACATCTTCTCAATGACCTCCTCCAACAACATGCGAGTTGCTACAGGGTTCCCTTCCTCCCTCCCTTCCTTCCTCTCTCCCTCCCTCCCTTCCTTCCTTCCTTCCTTCCTTCCTTCCTTCCTTCCTTCCTTCCTTCCTTCCTTCCTTCCTTCCTCCCTCCCTCCCTCCCTCCCTCCCTCCTTTCCTTCCTTCCTCCCTCCCTCTCTGCCTCCCTCTCTCCCTCCCTTACTTCCTTCCTTTCTGCTAATGATGCTGCTAAAAATGCTCTTGTACTTGTCTTTTGGGACGTGGGCATATATTGCGTATATGCCTAAATGCATATGTTGAATTGTAGTAGAGTCTGCCAAACAATTTTCCAAAGGGTTTGTATCAATTTATACTCCCACCAGCAGTGTATGAGAGTTCTCATCACTCCACATTCTTGCCAACACTTGGTATTCTCTCTCTCTCTCTCTCTTTTGGTGAATAATGACACTGCCCTAACAATCTAGTAATAAAACAGGGTCATTTAGGATTATGTTAGTAGTGAGCACATGATCAAAATTAAATGAAAATGAAACTTGCTCTTGTCCTTTGGGAGGCATTCGTATCTACTGTGTGTCAGAATGTTCTCACAGTGTGAACTCAGTCACACATGATGGTAAAGACTTGCACAGTTAGAATCATGTACAAAGGGCATATGCGAAGGGGAGGGTGTGTGTGTGTGTGTGTGTGTGTGTGTGTGTGTGTGTGTGTGTAAGAGATTCATTTTCTTAAATTGAGAAGCAGTAAACCCTGGGGACAGAGATTATGTAAGATTTAGAGCTGGAAGTGGGAAGGAACTAGGAAGTGAATGATTTATGTTTATTTTAGTGAAAGGAATAAAACAAAATGACTGAAGTAAAGGCACAGATTTCATGGAGGAATAAGAAAATTAAGGACAAATTAAAATACCAAGCAAAGGCTCGCTGAGGGTTCGGTTTCATAAGCATGGCGGACCTTTTCTGTGCCCGACACTGTGCTAGGGACAGGGAACACCAAAGTGTGTGAGACATTTGTGACTCCTCATGGGGTAATCCATGCTGAAGGTGAACATGCTTTGTAAACCTCCACAAAGATTTAAGAGTTGTTATTGCGACTTAACACGTGTTATGCATTTTCCCCTTATAAAGTCCTTACTCAAAATTATCCTTAGATTTTATAGCTATTTGCTATTTTGTGAGGTTGGATATGGGATGACCAGATCCCTTAAGTCAGTTTAAGGAAGATAGTTACAGAATGTGTGAAGTTTTGTTCTGAGATTTTAAACGAGTCTCATTCCTCTGAGATACCTCATCACTCTGTCTTCTTCGGCACGCTGCTTTGGTCGCTCACCTGTTGTGAGTGTTCAGCATATACTAGATGCTAGAATTCGTCCGATGCTCTGGTTCTCTGTGCAAGTGTCGTCTTGCTGAACGAACAGTGTGCAGTCTGGCCAACTTTGGCATCTTCTTCAGTTTCACGGTCTCTGCCCTAACAGCCAGGCACTCCTGGTAGTGACTAAACTACTTAAAATTCTTTTGATTGGGTATTATTGAGATAGGCCAATAATCAGAATCAATTTGCTTACTCATGCTGAGATTGTTCATTGGGTAAATTAGAATGACAACTTTTCGATTAGTCTTACATTGCATAAAACGGATGTTTTGAAATTAACTGAGTCAATCCTATTATTATTAATGTAATTATTAACTGAGAGTGCCTCAAAGCTTTTGAAAGGTTCTACAGTGACATAAATGCTTCTGTAAAGAGGAGGAATGACCTCTCATTATCCCCTTTTTCTCTTAAGGCAACAGCGTAGGCATCCTCCGCTGGCATTCTCACTGTGCTGGAGTCAGCATTTGCAAGATGACACTGTGTTGGTTAGTTTTACCGATACATATTTCCTGCTTAACTTTCATTTCTATGAAAAGTGAATTTGGAAAGCATATTTAGACTAGAACTTCACAACCATGGAAGGAAATGGAATTAATTTGAATGATAAGACTATATTTATTTCATCTAAATGGATTTTTAAAATTTTTCTTTATTTTTGTTTTCTCTCAGCATTATAGGGATTGAATGGATTAGAGTTCAATGCTGCCCCTATTAATGTGTGTCTTGAGCTTTTATGTGGCCTGATGTATTATACATATCATTTGTTTGCCTCCTCAGAGCCTTTCTGCTTTTTAAAAATTATTAGGTTTATTGGGGTAACATTAGTTAACAACATTATAATACATCGTTTGTACATTCAGTTGTGTGCTCACCACCCAAAGTCTAGTCACCATATATTTGACCCCCTTTATTCTCTTACTCTTTCCCACTCCCATTCTCCTCTGGTAACCACCATACTGTTATCTGTGTCTATGAGTTTGTTTTAATTGTTCGTTGGTTGTTTTTTGTTTACTATTCCACATATTAATAAAATCATATGGTTCTTATCCTTTTCCATCTGACT
This sequence comes from Pteronotus mesoamericanus, assembly GCF_021234165.1. Classification (NCBI taxonomy): domain Eukaryota; kingdom Metazoa; phylum Chordata; class Mammalia; order Chiroptera; family Mormoopidae; genus Pteronotus; species Pteronotus mesoamericanus. Next base: position 789,601 of record NW_026555326.1, read on the forward strand.
GATTTCACTCAGCATGATATTCTCAAGATTCATCTTTTTCATGGCTGAGTAGTAATCCATTGTATGTAGGTACTACATCTTCTTTAACCAATCATCCGTCCAAGCCAAGGGCACTTAGGTTATTTCCATGTCTTGGCTATTGTGAACAGCGCTGCAATGAACATGGGGGTCTATATATCTTTATGAATAAGTGTTTTCAAAATTTTCAGGTACATACCCAGAAGAAGGATTGGTAGGTTATATGGTAGCTCTACTCTTTTTAAAAAAGTCTTCACATGAGGATATATCTATCGATTTTAGTTAGAGAAGAAGGGGAAGAGGCGGGCTGGGGGAGAGAGAGAGTGAGAGAGAAATCAACTCGTTGCTCACAGGGGCTTGAACCTGCAGCCTAGGTATGTGCCCTGACGATGATCAAACTTGCAACATTTTGCTGTATGGGATGATACTCTAACTAACTGAGCCACCTGGCCAGGGTGGAAGCTCTATTCTTAATTCTTTGAGGAACCTCCATACTGTTTTCCACAGGGACCGCACCAATTTGTATTCCCACTGCTCAAAAGAGAGCAGTGAACAAGGGTTGTCTTTTTTCCATATCTTCTCCAAAACTTGTCATTTTTGTCTTATTGATAACAGTCATTCAAAGAGGTGTAAGGTAGTATCTCACTGTGATTTTGATTTGCATTTCCATTATAGCTAGTGAAGTTGAGCATACCTTTTTTTTTTTTTCCCAACCTGCTCTGCATCCTGGGAGGCTGACCTATATATTAATAGATTATGTCAATAGGCTCCTATGATTTCTGGCTCCTGGCTGGCTTCGGCTTGTGGGGCATACTGCTGTGAGACAGGAGGGAGAGGGGGTGGTTTTGGTATTTATTCTCCTAGTTTCTTCCCTGCAATGTCATCGTAGCCTAGCTGCTTTCCCTTGAATACAGTTTGCATCTCCACTTGCACTCTTTGGGTTTGGGTAGGTTTAGGTGGCTTAAAGTTTCCAACTGTTACTAACCCTGGGTTACTGCACTGCCCCTGAGGGTTTCCTCAGCGCTGTGCTGGGGCCAGCGAGCTGGTGTACTACCTCTCAGTATCTGATCATGCACGTCTCTTCCATAATCCTGGTTTGGAGTCTTCACCTTGGTGACTTGAAATCTGTTGTGGCGGGAGTATTTACACCTCAGGAATTGGCCGATGCTGTAAGTTAGAGCTCCTATCACCCCAGGCAGTTTACCAGCACACCGCTGCCAATGTGCACCCATGCCTTTGTCAACAACACTGTTAATTATCCATCTGAGCATGCCCTTATCTTCTGACCAGGCCTCTGTGAACAGAACCAGTTACTTGTTCTCTAGCTGAAGTACTTTCTCAACCTTTTGTCCAGACCAGTTTCAATCATGAGGGTGAACTTGGTAAGGGGGTGTGCATTCAGGTGCTTCTTTCCACCTAGTAAAACACCTGTGTTCTGCCTGATGAAGGCGGTGTGTGCCTGCCCTTGCTTTCAGTTCAGCAAGGTGATCACCTTCAGGCTTGATGAGCCCCTGGCACAGTTTTTTTTAAAATTCTTTTTTCACTTTCATAACCTCAGAAATCAGGTAAGCCCATAAGTAAGTTGGGAGTTTATCAGGGACTTTAGACGCCAGCTAATACTAGTTCTAAGCATCAAGTATAGCTGTTGGTTTTATGACCTTGGACAAATTTAATGGGCTCCCTCACCTGCATGCCTCACAGCATGCCAAAGGTTTTCCATGCATCATCTGCTTTAATTTTCACTATGATTCTGTTCCGAGGGTATTTTTAGTACTCTCATTTTCAAATGTAGAAACTGAGGTTTAAAAAGATTAGGTGAATTAAATTGCTTTTGGTTAATGTCTAGTAATAAAATCTCTAGGAACTTGTTAGGAATGCACATTCTCAGGACCCTACCTCATACCCAATGAACCAGTATCCCTGGGGCTGAAGCCCAGTTATCTGTGCTTTGCTGGCCTTCCAAGCAATGATGATTGACATCGCCGTTTGGGAACGACTGTTTTCCGAGACAATCCCATGCATTTTTTTACTTGAGGGGTTAATGGCTGGCTGCCAGGGTGTGTGGATGGAGGAGGCTGTGTGTCAGAGAATGAGTGGACTTTTTTCTCTGTAGACTTTCAATTAGTTTCCCAGTTTTTGCTCACTTCTCATTCCTGCCTCAGGTAGTAGCTAGCATTTCAGTGTCTTAAGTCTCTCCAGAGACCGGCTGGCTTCATTACCACACCCCCCTCTGTTGCCCAGATCCCTCTGGAAGTTTTAAATCGTGGCTTCTTCAGCTGCACTTCTCTCCTATCTACTTTTCGCTTTCAGAAACAGAGCTCGTGCCTGCTGGCAACCCCCGTCTCTTTGTTGCTGTGAGTATATTCCACTTAATTTTTCAGCCACCGTTCAGGGACAGGAAATAACTGGGTGTGCTCTATCCACCTATTTGAAGTGACCACTGATACTTTTTAAAGGCACAGGAGGTTCTAAATTCTAGTCATTCTCCTTCAGTCGGATGAAATTCCACTGTATACTTTTCTCACCTACCTACAATGTCCAGGGATTGTGCTCTGGCCGACTTCATTGAGTGTGCCACGTTTCTCTGTTATTCCTGTCAAATGACAAAAGTGAAACAATATAGAGCAAGTTTGATGCCCTTTATTTAAGGGAAAACAATGCCTGCACTGGGTGAGCACACTGGAGCACTCCTCTTGAGGGATGTCGGGCAAGGGTGAGTTTTACAGAACATTAAAAGCGGCAACACAGCAATGGAGGTGCTTGGTTAGGAGGCTGGCTAGCAGGTCCTGTGCTCTTGGGTGAGGGAAGCTAGCTAACACCGGGTTGGAGCACTGTGCTTGGTGTTAGGTCTTCTTGACAAGGAAGCATTTCCTGTGAAGACTAACTTAGGTTTAAAGTTGTGATGTGGCCAGGCCATTTTGTGGGTCCCCATGTATGAATGAGCTCTATTATTCTCTCCCCCAACTTTCCAATGCCGACCTCTCATTTGTCTCTAGTGATGCCTTCTCTTTGAATTTTCCGGTTTTCTTCCTCTGCATCTCCCTCTGACTCTCGGTCTCAGTCTCTCTCCTTACTTTCTCCTTTATTTCCTTGGACCCTAACCCCCTAGATTTGGCTGTCAGTCTCTCTCTTGCTCTTGGGTGCCCGTTCTTCAGCTCTGGCTCACAGCCTTGCACCTGTACTCTCTACTGGCCTGTCCCCTCTCCCCATATTCCATGTCCCTCCGTTATCCACTTCTCTCCTTTCCCCATCTGTCTGTCTTCCCACCTACCTATTTCTGCTGATTCCTTCCTGCCATTTTTATTGTTTTAAAAATCTTTTAATGTGATGCTGAATCTTGAAGATTGAGGTCATGCTTTAGAAACCATGTACTTAGGAATAACTACCCAGTAAATGCAGTGTTTGAGTTTGCTTTGAAATTGAAATCTCTCTCCCCATTGTAATTTACTGACTTAATCAAAAATGTATTTTTGTAGGATATTAAAATCATAGACAAAGCAAATAACTGTTGAATCTCCAGAGAGCTCAGTTTGTATTGTGCAAAGATTTGGCCCTTGACAATTTAGAAGAGCGATTTTCATGGAATTTTACTGTTGGAAAACACAATAGAGCCACAAAGTGACTTGCTGATATTAAGAATTTAGATATTTTAGTTAAGTGTATGATATTAACTAAGCTTCTTATTTTTTATCCTATCCTCTTCTTTCTCCCCAATATTACCAAGTCTTGTTCTCTCCTTTTTGATTTAAAAAAATTACTTTTGGTATAGATTTTATTTAGGTTCAGGCAAATCAAACTATTGTTTTCTGGTCTTTTAAAAAACTATATTTTGTTGATGATTCTATTACAGTTGTCCTGATTTTGCCCCATCTCCCCCTCCACCCAGCACCCCCCACTCCCTCAGGCAACCCCTACACCATTGTTCAGTTGATGGGTCATGCATACAAGTTCTTTGGCTGCCCCATTCCCTGTGCTGTACTTTACTTCCCCACGGCTATTCTGTAACTACCTATTTGTACTTCTTAATCCCCTCACCTCTTCACCCGTCCCTCCACATCCCTTTCTCATCCCACAGCCATCGAATCACTCTCAGTATCCGTGATTCTGTTTTTGTTTTTTATGTTGGCTTAGTTTATTTTTTAGATTCAATTGTTGATAGATATGCATTATTGCCATTTTATGGTTCATTGTTTTAATCTCCTTTTTCTTAAATAAGTCCCTTTAACATTTCATATAATAATGGTTTGATAATGATGAACTCCTTTAGTTTTTCTTATCTGGGAAGTTCTTTATCTGCCCCTTGATTCTAAATGATAGCTTTGATGGGTAGAGCAATCTTGGCTGTATGTCCCTGCTTTTCATGACTCTGAATATTTCTTGCCAATCCCTTCTAGCCTGCAAAGTTTCTCTTATTTTTTAAATCATTTTTTGTTGTTATTCTATTACAGTTGTCCCGGTTTTCCCCCCTTTGCCCTCTTCTGCCCATCCCAGTCCCCACTCCGGAAAGTGACCAGAGAGGAGGAGGGAGGGAGACAACAGTGGAAAGAAGTGGGAGGGGCCAGACAAGAGCATGCATCAATGACCCACAGACATGGACAACAGGATGGGCATTTGGTATTTCTTGTCTTCTTGACAACAGCCCTTCTCATGGATGTGAGGTGGTGAGATATTGCTAATTCTAATGAGCAATATGTAATTATATATAATTTTTAATTTTAATTTTATTTTTTATTTTCTTATTGTTCAAGTACAGTTGTCTCTATTTTCCCGGCAACACGCCCCCCCCCCCCCCCCCCACGTCCCACCCTCAGTCCTTCCCCACTTTGGCTTTGTCCATGGGTCCTTTACACAAGTTCCTTGACCACCCTTCTGCCGCTTTCTGCGCTCATCTGCCTCCCTCCTCCCTGCTGGTCACTGTGAGATTGTTCTTTTTTTCAGTGTTTCTGGTAACCAGCAAAGTTTCTTTTGAGAAATCAGTTGATAGTCTTATGGGAACTCCCCTGTAGATAAATAACTGCTTTTCTCTTGCTGCTTTTAAGATTCTCTCTTTATCTTAACTTAACGGGATTTTAATTCAGATGTGTCTTGGGGTGGGCCTCTTTGCATCTATCTTGCTTGGGCCTCTGTGTGCTTTCTGGACTTGCATGTCTAGGAAACTTCGCTGAATTGGAGAAGTTTTCTTTCATTATTTTTGCAAATAGATTTCCAATGTTTTGCTCTCTCTTCTCTGTCTAGCACCCCTATGATGAGAACGTTGGACCTCTTGAAGTTGTCCCAGAGGCTGCTATACTTTCCTTGTTTTTTTAGATTCTTTTTTCTTCTTATTGTTCTGATTGGTTGTTTTTTATTCCCTATGTTCCAAATCATTGATTTGATTCTTGGCTTAATCCGCTCTGTTGTTGTTTCCCTGTATATTGTTCTTTATTTCAATTAGTGTATCCTTCATTTCTGACTGGATCTTTTTTATGCTGTTGAGGTCCTCACTAAGTTCCTTGAGCATCCTTATAACCAGTGTTTTGAACTCTGCATCTGATAGATTGCTTATCTCTATTTTATTTACCTCATTTTCTGGAGTTTTGGTCTGTTCTTTCATTTGGGCCATATATCTTTGTCTCCTTGTTTTGGCAACCTCCTTGAGTTTGTTTCTATGTATTAGGTAGAGCTGCTTTACTCTGTGGCTTGGTAGTGTGGCCTAATGTAGTAGATGTCCTGTAGGGTCCAGTAGCACAACCTCCCTATCCAGGTGCACCCTTTGTGTTGGCTGAGTACACCCTCCTCTTGTAGCTGAGCCTTGGTTGCTGGTGGCAGATCAATGGGAAGGATTTACCCAGGCCAGCCAGCTGCATGGATTGGCTATGACCGCTGACCACCCTCCTCTACCCTCCATGGAGGATCAGCTGTGCAGGGGCAGGGTGGTGGTGCTCTGATGTCTTCTGTACCTGTCCATTGGGTGCTCTGGCCCTGGGGTCTCCAAGGTGGCCTAGGGGCATGCCAACGGAGCTATAAAGCTATTTGAGATGCCTGCTACTTGTGCTGGGCTTGGAGATTCCTAGGCAAAGTCAAGCTGTGAATCTAGGCTGGGTGGTGCTAGTGCCAGGCCTGGGGTCCACTGAAGCCAGCTGTTGCTTGTTTGATAGGATTTAGGAAGTTGGGAAGCATGAGCCAAGACAAGCCATTCATATGGAGAAGCAGTTTGTGAGAGCCCATAAGAATGGGTTGGGTGAAGTCTCTGGGGACCATCAAGGCAGGTCAAAGGGTGTTAGCCAGATTGATGGAGTCTCAGATATGGCACCCTTTTGCCAGCTCTGTTGGGGGAGGGTTTAGATAAAGGACAGTGGATTCTGCTCACCTTGATGCCAGGCCCTTCAGTTTCACGCTCTATGCCACTGGTGCCTTTCGGGCTGCTAACCTTGTGCTGGAGGTCCATGCGATTAAGTCTGAGACGGTGAGTCCCACGTGGGTTCTTTCAGAGGAACTGCTTGGGGGCTCCAGAAGTTTCTTCCACTGACTCAATCCTTGCTGGTTTTTGCAGCCAGAAGTTGTGGGGATGTATCTTCCTGGCACTGGAACCCTGCGTTGTGGGACCTTGTGTGGCGCTGGGACTCTTTGCTCCTGAGATAGCCCTCCTGAATTTTTATCCACCACACATAAGAGAGAGACCAGCCTGTTCCGTGTTTGTGCCCCTCCTACCAGTCTGGATGAATGTGGTTTCTTTAATTCTGTAGTTGTCAGACTCCCATTCAACTTGATTTCTGATGTTTCTGAGTGATGGTTGTTCTATATTTTAGTTGTAATTTTGATGTGGTTGTGCGAAGAGGTGATCCATGTCTCCCACATTCTTCTGGTCTTTGTTTAGTGCTTAGAGAAACCTCTTATTCTCATCATTTATCTCAGTCATTATTTTTCTATTGTTTTAAAATAAAGGAAGATATATTTTTACTCCAACTTTTTTTTTTTGTAAAGCACTAATATCCTTAGTAATCTATAACTTTGTGAAGTGTCGTGAAGACATTTTATCTTGTAAGTAAAACATCTGAAGTCATTAGAAGCATATTGTGAAATTTTTACTGTAGCCCTCTAAATAACAAATGTTGGCAGGGAATAATAAATTTGTGTGAACTACTTGATGAAGGTACCTTTTATCTGTGTAATTGCCCAAACTGAGTCACCTTTCTAAGTCATCGCTTTAGTTCGTTTCTCCTTTGTTATTTGTGGTAATTATGATGAAAAGCGATTTTCTAATAATTTCTTTTTAGAATATTTCTGTGTTATGTTTTATGGGCAAATGATAGGTGTGGAATGATTTTGACACCCCTGACTTATACAGTGTAGTTTGGCGCCTGCCCCATCAGCTGAAGAAACTTTACATGGTGGGGAGGGCATTCATTCTAACTTTTAGAAAAATGTTTATTTTACAAGGAGGAAAACTGAGTGTGGGCTGAGGAAGGTTGAATTTAGGAAACCTTATGTTTAGCTGTGTGCTGTCTATCAGCTAAAGACCCTCAGAGGGTTAAAAAGGCACCAGAAGGAGGCAGAAGCTGGCTAATTTGCATTAGAGACCTGGAGACCTCTTAGATGAGAGCCAATGAATAAATCATGGCCAAGGGCAGCCAGGTTGAACCCGCACATCTTACTGAACAATGTGGGAGGGACGTGATCAGTTTAGAAAATATGAATTTGGTGGTAGGCTTACTGCTTCACGATAAGACACTGGAAGTTACACATTCAACCTGCGAAAGCCATGCATGTATTAAGAGACTATGTGTTTACCTGCCTGGGTTTTACTGGTTCCAAAGACACAGTTAGGTATTGCCCCTATATATAAACGGACACACCAATGTGTAATTTATTTCTACTGTAGAATCCCTTGGCATTACAGTACATTTTTATTTTATATTGCATATCACATCATGTCTGTAAACCCAAACTATTCTATTGAGCAATAACCCAATACAACATGGTTCACCGGAAATATGCCAATTCCCACTTCGTTAAGTTTAGAAGGTGGTTCTGTTTTTATTTATTAATTAATTTACTTAAGTTTTATCTTGAATTGGTTTCAGGTGCACAGTTTAGTGATTAGACAATCATATACTTTACCGAGTATTCCCCTCAATATTTCCAGTACCCCCCGGCACCATACCGAGTTATTGTAATATTGCTGACTACCTTTCCTATGTTTTATTTACTTCCCCGTGACTATTTTGTAACTACCAATTTGTGTTTCTTAGTTCTGCTATTTTTAAAGTGACCCAGGCTTTACAGAGTCCAGCATTAAAGAGGTGATATTTCAGAGTAATGATCAGTTGATTACGCCTCATGGGTGAGCTGGTTGCAGGTTGCAGAGATATATCTGGTTTGTTGTTAAGAATCTAGTTACTTAGCGAGTCCATGTTTATTGCAGCCAGAAGCATGGAGGTCTTCTAATGTGCCCCTAGTGAGGCCTGCAGAGCTGGAGGAACCCCAGCTCATTAGGGCCAACACTACCACTAGAACCTGACTTGGTGTTCCCATTGTTCTTTTAGTTGGCACTCTGGGAACTGCAGGGGTTTCTGGGGAAAGGGAAGAGGAAGGGTGAACTAACAGGGTGTCTTTTACTCCTCATTCTTCCATTGGTTTTCATTGCTGACGAGGTTCCTCAGAGCTGCTTCACATGATCTGGGGGCCTCTCTCTTACTGGGCGGCCTCTGCTTGCAGAGTGTCTGCCCAGCCTCCCCGGTGGTAGGGCCGGCCTTCCCACGTGGCAGCTCAGGCTCCTGGGGGCGCAGAAGCAGATGCTGCCAGACCTGAATGCCTAGGCTTGGGATTGACATGGCATCTATTCCACTGCCTTTTCAAATCTCAGACACTCCCAGATTCAAGGGGAGAGGACTCAAAAAGGGCATGAATGCAAGGAGGCACAGGTTTTTATGGAGGGGTTCCTAGTGTTTATGGACACTCAACTGTTTATCGTGATCTTTGACAATATCAGCTATCATAGAGCTGAGGGCCGAGCCATGCAAGGGGTTGGCCTCTTCTGATATATACATATGTAGCTCATATATATATAGTGTATGTTTTAAAAAGGGGAGAGAAAATGAAAAGGACTTACAAAGCCCCAGCGGTGTCCTGACAGGGATTGTCTTGACTCTTCCTCTGTGGGTTCTTGGGGAAGAGTCTCGCCAGTGTGACTCGGCAGTGCCAGAAGGGAGGCAGCTGGGTGGCATCCCAATACTCTCAAATCTTGGAGCTTTGATATTCGTTAATGTGTTGGAGCCTATTTTACTCCCATTCCTCTACGTTTTTACTCAACTGAAGACTGTCTGAAAGAGTCCAATGAGGATCTAACTACAGTATCAGCTTAATGCCTGTTAAAATGGGTTGGGAAATCATGGCAGTGCCACCTGTCTCCCTCCTTAAACCTACGCTTTGACTTTTGGATCATGAGCTTGATCCTACCCCTGGGCTTGGATCATGAGCTACTGACCTACCCCTGGGCTGGAGCTACCCCTGGTGAGCCTGTCTCAAGTGGGTTCCGAATATCCCAGGGAGGCAAGTAGCTCAAGCCCTCTCTTCCCTCACCTTGCTGGGGCACAGGCGTGTCTGAGAAGCCAAGGCATACGGAGTGGATTCCTCTTGCTCTTGTGATACCTGCTGATAGCCGATCAGTGCACATAGGGAGGAATTAGTGTGGGGGATGACGGAAGGGGTCAAAAGTATTCATTGCAGCACTTCTTTCTGGAAGTGGGTGGACCCTACTTCATCTAAGTGGAAGCTTCACAGGGAGGCACATGTTGACCTTGTAAAAATTCTTTATTGAAGTAGAGCTTTAAAGAGATAACTCTGTTCTGTCAAACCTAGAGTCCCGGAGTCCTATCAATGACTTTGAGAAAGTTGCAGAATTTGTGAGCTGTGGTTGTACTGATTCCGTTAAACATTATTGCAGAATGTTATATAGTTAGGAGTATCGGCTTTGGTGTTTGCGATGGTTAATTTTATGTGTCAACCTGACTGGATGTGGAATGCCCAGATATATGGTCAGACATTCTCTGGGTGTTTCTGTGAGCATGTTTTTGGATGAGATTAATATTTAAATTGGTAGGCTGAGTAAAGCAGATTGCCCTCCCTAGTGTGGATGGCCCTCTTCCAATCAGCTAGTTGAAGTCCTGAATAGAACAAATGGCTGCTTTTCCCTGAGTACGAGGGAATTTGGTCTGCCTGACTGCTTTAGAGCTGAGACATTGATTTTTTCTTGCCTTTGGGTTTGAACTGAAACAGTGGCTCTTCCTGGTCTCTTGAGCCTGCCCGCCTTTGGACAGGAGTTTGAATCATCAGCTCTCTTTGTTTTCAGGCTTCAAATTCGAGCTACAACTACGCCACTGGGTCTCCTGGGTCTCCAGATTGCTGACTGCAGGTTTTGGGACTTGCCAGCATTCATAATCACGTGAACCAATTCCTAACAATAAATCTTTTTAGGTATCTACCTCTTATTAGTTACGTTTCTCTGGAAAACCCTGACTAAATACAGCATTAGGCTGTCCCAGCTCTTTTAATTGCATGATCTAAGAAAATTTTCTTCGAATTGCTAAGCTTTCTTTCAATATCTATAAAAATGGGTTAGTACTAGTGCCTGTCTACCTCACGGGGTAATGACCCAGTGACTATTAATACAGTGCATGTTGTCTTGATGATGAGCATGATGCGACGAAGACAACACCCTCTTCCTCAGTGAACAATGGCAGGTACCCTAACAGTTCGCAGTTTAAACTCTCCAATACCTTGTTTCCAGATTAGGCCAATATCGATGCAGACTTGGGAGGCTATGTTTTTTGATGTTTTGTTCATGCAGTGGATTACTTTCCTAATTAAGGTTTGCTTGGCTTCAAAATAACATTTTCATTTACTGAGTTTGGAAACAATAAATAATCCCAGAGTTGTTTGGAAGTAGAAGCATGTTGCTCCATTTGGCCAGAAAGTCAGATTCACTTCACTAGAACCTTCTTGTTTGGCATCTGTAATCAGCAGGAATATAGCCAACCACCTGGAGGAATTCAGAAGCCTTGACTAAGCAAAGTTGCTCTCATGGAGACCTTGTGCCAGCATCTAGGCACTTTTTAATAGATTTCCACTTTCTGAGCCTTTTTATTCTTTAGGCAAACATATGTCAGGAGGCATGATGGCAGATTGAATCAGACCCAGCAAGGTTCACTTTATTTTATTTAGTGGATCTTCTCTCCCTTGTAGGCTCCCACATTACTGAGCAGCAAGGGGGACTCTGAACTTCCCCGTTAGTGGTATCTAGAGCTCTTCCAGTTTCAGGTAGTCTTTTTGGGTCTCTCTCGGATTTAGATGCCAATTCTACCCATCCCATCACTTCTCTCCAAGATGGCATGTGGGGTAGAGGCAAGGCCTTGCATAGCTTCTGGAGCCTCAGATCCCCAGGTGCAAGGCCTTATTTCCCCCCTCTAGTTTCTTGGTCTCTAGCAATAGCCCTGATGTGCTGGTCACTGTGTGACCAACTGATCTGTGGGGTCAAATTTGCAGCTGGTGCACCTAGGTTCCGTTCTTCAGGTGGAAAAGAACTTGGAGTCTTGTCCCAACCCTACATATTCCCTAGATATTCTCTCTCTCTCTTTCTCTTTCTCTCTCTCTCCCTCCCTCTTTCCCACCTCCATCCCTGCCCCATAACTTGCTAATAATATAGGCTCTCACTGGCCCCGCAGCTCACCTCTGATATGAGCCTGAACCCCCAAGTTGGTCTTCGGCTTGTGTAGTTTGATAAAACATGGCTTTTGGTCACCTACTTCCAATATGATATCTGTCCATGAACTTCAACAGCAGCAGGGCAGCTGGGAACTCCTGGTTTCTTCGCAGGCCCTGTGGGAGGTGAGGGAGACTCAGTAGCGCTAACACAATGAGGTTTGCTGTGCAACACCTCTGAGTCAGCAGTGTGGTGTTCTCTGTGTACCCTGATTCTCAAACGGGGATCCAGGCACAAATCCTCCCCTCTTCTGCACCTCTCCTGTTGCTGTGTGGAAGTAGGACTGTTCTAGAAATACACCAATACAATACATTTTAAGAAGAGGCAATAGTCTGTAAGTGAGGGAAGAGACAAAACATCTCCAAGAGTGACAGGAGAACCCAAGCATTTATAGGTGAGACCATTACTTCTACCCACCTCAGGATTCCCTGAGGGCATCATTGTGTATCACAAGTAGGATCATAATATGTGATGACGATGATGGCCATGTTGACTTATCCATTCAGGTCTTATTATACTTAGTATTTTCATAGGAAGGCACATAAATACTAGCTGTTACACAGATTTTCATATAAATGGTCTGATTTTAGTATTTGAAATGTAGTAAGAAGGAGACTATGCAATAGGGATGATTAAAAGCATGGATTTTGAAGCCAGATAGACCCAGGTTCAATCCTAACTCTAATCTGCAATGATTGACTGTGTCCTTAGAAGCTCTTTTTCTCCATGAATAAAATGAAATCTGTGACGCTGCATTCAGTAAAATAATACCACCTCATAAAGATTGTTGTAAAGGTTAAAAAATCTTAATATGTAATTAAACACTTAGAGCAGAGCCTGGCACAGAATGAATATCAATAAATGCTACCCATTCTTGTTAATGTGTGGAATATAGCTTGTATGGCTTCCCTTAGATCCTACTGATAGATGTAATGTTATGGCATTTGCATGGGTAACTCTGAACTTGTAACAGATTGTGTTCTGGAAAGGTTATTTTCAGGCCAATTGTTTGTAGTTTATAAATGGAAGATAATCCAGAATATGCTCCTTTTCTAGCCAAGGAGAGCAGGGTTCACCTGTGTGTGCTCGGCCAGGTGAGGGAGGAAGAATTTCTTTCCTGGTGGAGACAGATGGCTTTCTGACTGGGACTAGAATCCTTTCCTCTATTCACTGAAGGCCTTGGATAACGAGGAATGCCTAGACCTCCTGTCACACCATGGGGATCTTGCTCCCTGCAAGCTCTCGTATCTTGCTTGGGTTAGCAGTAGGGGAAACTATTTTGGAATTTTAAAATTATGGTGAGAAATCCTCTGAGTGGATGGTCAATAGGCTGATGATTCTATTCTTATGGCACTCCTTATTTTTCTGTTTCCTCTCTAAAGTTGAAGAAGATGCTAGTGGACTTACCTTGTTGCTCCCTCATAGTGCTGTAGGTGAATATGTACCCCAGGGACAGTGGGAACGCTTGAAGAGTGATGAATACCTTTAACGAATGCCCAGAATACTTTTATGAGAAATTGCAGTGATATCTGGAGCCTGAAATATCTCCTGTTCTCATTTTTTAGTAAATGAAACATTTAATCAATAGCCTAATCTTTTCTGATTAAATTCATTAAAAATTAAGAATATACTTATTTTTATCAAAGTAATATATGCTCATGGTTAAAAAATCAAACTGAAGAGCTTGTAAAGAGAAACAACCATCTTATATGTTGTCTTTTTGCTCATCCTGCTCAACAAAGGCCACATGTTCTAATTTTAGCTGTTTCTTCCATGTCTCTAAATAGTACGCATCACAACTATTTCTAGTTTTTTCTTTTAAATGTTTTACTGATTATGTTATTACAGTTGTTCTAATTTTTCCTCTTTACCCCCTCCACCTGGTATTCCCGATTCCCTCCAGCAATCCCTTCCTTAGTTCATATCCCATGTGTCATGCTTATAAGCTCTTTGGCTATTCCATTACCTATACTGTTTTTAACATCCCTTCTGTCTATTTTGTACCCGCTAATTTGTACTTCTTAATCTCTGCACCTTTCTTCCCATCCTCCCCCCCACCAGCTGATAATTCTCCAAAAGATCTCCATATCTATGATTCTGTCTCTGTTCTGTTTCTTTGCTTAGTTTGTTATTTGGATTCAATTATTGACACTTGTGAATTTATTGCTGTTTTAATGTTCACTGTTTTGATCTTCTTCTTTTTCTCATATAATTTCCTTTAGCACTTCATATAATAATGGCTTGGTGATGATGAACTCCTTTAGTTTTACCTTGTCTGGGAGGCATTTTATCTGTCCTTCCATTATAAATGATAGCTTTGCTGGATGGAGTAATCTAGGTTGTAGGTCCTTGTTTTTCATCACTTTGAGTGCTTCTTGCCTGCAAAGTTTCTTTTGAGAAATCAGCTGATAGTCTTAGGGGAACTCCTTTGTAGGTAGCTTTTAAGATTCTCTCTTTATCTTTAACCTTTGGCATTTTAATTATGATGTGTCTTGGTGTGGTCCTCTTTGGGTCCATCTTGTTTGGGACTCTCTGTGTTTCCTGGATTTGTATGTCTATTTCCTCCACCAGATTGAGAGAGTTTTATTTCATTGTTTTTTTTCAAATAAGCTTTCAATTTCTTGCTCTTCCTTTTCTCCTTCTGGCATCCCTGTGATTCAGATGTTGGTATGTTTTAAGATGTCCCAGAGATTCCTAAGCTTATCTTCACTTTTTTGAATTCTTTTTCCTTCCTGCTGTTCTGATTGAATGCTTTTCCGTCCTTGTGTTCCAAATTGTTGATTTGATTCTTGGCTTCATTCCCTCCACTGTGGTTTTCTGTAGATTTGTCTTTATTTCACTTAGTGCAACCTTCATTTCTGCCTGGGTCTTTTTTATGCCATTGAAGTCACCACTGATATCCTGGAGCATCCCGATGACCAGTGTTTTGAACTTTGCTACTGGCAGGTTGTTTACCTCCATTTTGTTTAGTTCTTTTTCTGAAGTTTTGTTCTGTTCTTTCATTTGGGCCATATTTCTTTGTATCCTCATTTTGGCAGCCTCCCTGTGTTGGTTTCTGTGTATCAGGTAGCGTGCTTTCTCTCCCTGTCTTAGTAGTGGAGCCTATTGTAGAAAAGCTCACCTGTTAAGTTGTATATAGCAGAGCCTTAGGGAATAGCCAGGGCAGGGCAACCTGTGTCACCGCTCTGTGGCTCTATGTGGGAGAGGGCTTGCAGAGGGGACAATGCTGCTGCCTGGCCTCTGGAGTTTTGTCTGGGAGGATGCTGTCTCCCAGTATTCGCACTTCCCTTTCTTTCCATATGCTACTAGTGCCCTTCCAGCTGTTGCCCTCCTGCTGAATCCCAGAGGGAATGGGTCAGTGTGAATCCTAAGTCTGTCATGGGCCCTTTAAGAGGAGTCTCTTGAGAATCCCAGTTTCTCCTGTTGACCCAACACCCTCTGTTTTTTACAGCCAGAAGTTATGGGGACTTGTCTTCTTGGTGCTGGAACTCTGGGCTGGGTCATGTGGACTGGGGCTGGGATACCTCCCTCCTGAGGTATCCCTCTCATTTTTCATCTACCACATGTGGATGTGGGATCTCTCATTCCCGTCTCCGTACTACTCCGAGCCATTCTGTCTCCACGCCTCTCTGGCCCTCTCTACATCTCCTCCCCTCCTACCCATCTGGATGAATGTGGCTTCTTTAAATCCTTGGTTGTTGGACTTTTACGCAGCTCAAATTTCTGACAATTCTGGGTGATGTTTGTTTTGTGATCTAGTGGTATTTTTTGCTATAGTTTGTGGAGGCAAAGCGTGTTTACCTCTCTTTCTAATTATATTAATTTTAAGTATCTAGTGGCTTCTGTTAAGTTAGCTGAGTTTTAGCTCACTGTATTTACTTTCTACCTCCTAAGATTATATTGCTCCCTTATTGGTTATTTTTACAATTTTAAGTAAAATATTAATACCTTTCTTTTTTATTATAGCAGCTCGAGACGCCATGTCATGATTGTTCTCTTTTATTTCTCTCAGCTAATCATTTGTATTTTTATAGTATCACAATTGATGAAGTTATATTCAGGTACTTATAATCAAACATTCCATGCTTGACTATATGTTTATTTAAAAAAACTGGAAATTAATAAGATGTTTACATTATTATGACAATGATGTGATATAGTATATTTTGGGTTCCTTTGTTGCACAGCTTTTTTTAAATGTTCCTAATTACCTTTCCTGCCTCCAAATCATACAGCTCTATTGAATTTTTATGTTCATCCATAGATAACTCTCTTCTGAAACTTCTGTTCTCTGGACCATTATGTATTGAAAACTTTCTACTAGCTTTCCCCTCTGCTTTCTAAATTCGGAGCCACTTTTTTTCCTAGGTCCCATGTTGTCTTCTTTCTTGCTTTACTCCCACATTTTTGCTGTTATACATTATCAGCTAACTCCCTAAGAAAAGATATATGGGAAATAAATCACCTGGGTCTTTGTATACCTGAAAGTATCATTACACTACCCTTACCTTTGATGTTTAAAAGCTTTTAAACGTCTACTGGCCTTTTTGCATGTTCTTCTTTCTGTTGTTTTTATTAGGATGCATTTTATCCTTCCTGGATTGATCCTCTACGTCTTATTTTGTTCTTACATTTCTTGTCTCCTTCTCTTTCTGTACTATACTATGTGAGACTTCATTTTATCTTCTAACATTTATGTTGAATTTTAAATTTTTACTCACTGTAAACTTTCAGGAGCTCTTGTTTGTTTTTTAATGGGTCCCCTCCGCCTGCCCCACACACTATAGTGTTCTGCTCTTGTCTTATGGACATAATATCTCCTGAATCTCTCTGAGTATTAAAAAAAAACTTCTTTGTTTCCTATATTTTCCTGCTTCTATAGTCATTTTTTAAAAAATATTTTTACTCTAGTTTTTTGTGTGTGTGTGTGGATTTTTACCTTTTAAATTTATTTACTTTTATTTTAGTGAGGCACAGGATAGGAAAGAAGATAAACAAATGTAGTCAAACCATTATCGATGTAACTGGCTACAATTCTCTTAGCACATATTCTTAGTGGGACATTAGCTATCTAAAATTTCACTCAGTTTTTCTCTCCTACTCTAGGTCTTCTGAGAGAAATTGATTATATTTTCAGGAATCAAGAGAAATAGTTAATCTGATTAAACTTCAGATCCACATAGGGGTAATTTAGTGAATTTTCTTCTTTCAAGGCTTAGTTACTCAGTTCAAGAAATGTGAATTTGCTCAGGGAGAGAAAACCCACATAAAGGGTAAATTGAAAAATTTCTGGAAAAGACTCACCATTCCAGATAGTAATTTCTATGGGCAAAGTAAATTGAAAAATTTCTGGAAAAGACTCACCATTCTTCCCCTTTCTGGCTGCCTGTGCTTTATCTGCTATGCATTCCTTGCTGCCAGACCTTTACTTATGCTGAATCCTCTTTATAGAATGTTCTCTTCCTTCTACAACCTCTTAAATTTACCAAAGACAGGCATCATATTTTCATTTTTATAAATATCATTTTGCATCATCTGTAGTAGTTACATATTAGGTATTCAAAATGTTTAAATGAATCTTACTCAGCCTTCTAGCCTAGAGCAAGTTCAAATGTGTCCCTCTGAATCACAGTTCTTTTTTCCATCAAACAGAATTAATCATTTCCTCAACTGTTTCATTAGTTAGTTGTGCACATGTCTATTTGTTCTAATAAGTTCTTGGAGTGCATGGACCATGTTTTATCAAGGTACTTATTACCAGGGTCTTGCATTGTGCTTGGGACCTAGTGGGTACTCAGAAAGCACAGGTATACCTTGCTTTTTTGCACTTCATTTTATTGGACTTTGCAGATATTGCTTTTTTAAGTGCAAATTGAAGGTCTGTGGTAACCCTGTATTAAACAAGTCTATGGTGCTCTTTTCAATAGCATTTGTTCACTTTGTATCACTTTGTATCAAATTTGTGTCACAATTTGACAATTCTTATAAAATTAAAAAATTTTTTGCTATTGTTATATTTGGATCTTTGATGTTATATTGTAATTGTTTTAGGGTGCCATGAAAAGCACCCATGTAGCATGGTGAAATTAATTGATAAATGTGTGTGTCCTGACTGCGTCATGACCGGCCATTCTCTGTCCCTCTCCCTCTTCTCAGGCCTCCCTATTCCCTGAGACATAATAATATTGAAATTAGCCCAATTAATAACCCTATAATGGCTTCTAAGTGTTCAAGTGAAAGGAAGAGTTACATGTCTCTCACTCTAAATCAAAAGTTAAAAATGATTAAGCTTAGTGAGGAAGACATGTTGAAAGGCAAGATAGGCAGAAAGCTAGGCCTCTTGCACGAAACAGGTAACCAAGTTGTGAATGGAAAGGAAATGTTCTTGAAAGAAATTAAAAGTGCTACTCCAGTGAACAAATGAAGAAAGTAGAACAGCCTTATTGCTGATATGGAGGAAGTTTTAGTGGTCTGGATAGAAGGTTGCACCAGCCACAACATTCCCTTCAGCCAAAGCCTAACCCAGGGCAAGGTGCTAACCCTCTGTAACTCTAGGAAGGCTGAGAGCGGTGAGGAAGGTGCAGAAGAAAAGTTGGAAGCAGCAGAGCTTGCTTCCTGAGATTTAAGGAAAGAAACCATTTTCATAATGTAAGAGTGGAAGGTGAAACAGGAAGTGCTGATGTAAAAACTGCAGCAAGTTATCCTGAAGATCTAGCTAAGGTAATTAGTGAAGATGGTTACACAAAACAACAGATTTCCCATGTAGACAAAACAGCTGTTTATTGAAAGAAGACGCCATCCAGGAATTTCATAGCTAGAGAGGAGAAGTCAAGGGCTGGCTTCAAATCTTCAAAGGACAGGCTGACTCTCTTGTTTGGGGCTAATGCAGCAGGTGACTTGATGTTGAGGCCAGTGCTCACTTATCATTTTGAAAATCCTTGCCTGTGCTCTATAAAATGAAAAACAAATCCTGGATATCTGTTTACAACCTATTTTGCTGAATATTTTAAGCATACTGTGGAGACCTACTGCTCACAGAAAAATATTTCTTTCAAAATACTACTCCTCTTTGACAATGCACCGGGTCACCCAAGAGCTCTGATGGAGATGTACAATGAGATGCATGTTGTTTTCGTGGCCAACACAGCATCCATTCTATAGCCCATGGATCAAGGAGTAATTTTGATTTTCAATTCTTATTTAAAAAGTATATTTTTTAAGGCTGTACTTGCCATAGATAGTAATTTCTATGGGCACAGTAAAGTGAAAAATTTCTGGAAAAGACTCACCATTCCAGATGTCACTGAAAACATTTGTAATTCATGTGAAGAGGTCAAAATAGCAACATTAACAAGAGTTTGAAAAAGTTGATGTGAGTGCAGATGTGATGGAAATAGCATGAGAACTAGAAATAGAATTGAGCCTGAAGATGTGACTGAATTACTGAAATCTCATGATGAAACTTGAACAGATGAAAAGTTGCTTCTTATGGATGAAGAAAGTGGTTCCTTGAATCTACTGTTGAAGATTTTTTGAAGACTGTTGAAATGACAACAAAGAGTTTAGAATGTTTCATAAATGTAGTTGATAAAGCAGTGGTAGCGTTTGAAAGGATTGACTCCAAGTTTGAAAGTCCTGTGAGTAAATGCTATCAAATAGCATCACATGCTACAGGGAAATTGTTTATGAAGAGTCAATCAATACAGTAAACTACTTCATTGTTGCCTTATTTTAAGAAATTGCCTCAGCCATACCAACCTTCAGCAACCACCACCTGCATAAGTCAGCAGCCAACAATGTTGAAGTTAGACCCTCCACCAGCAAAAAGATATGACTTGCTGAAGGTGCATATGATGGTAGCACTTTTCAGAAATAACTTATCTTTTAATTAAGATATGTGCATTGTTGGTTTTTTTTTTTTAGAAATATGCTATTGTATACTTAATAGATTATAGTTTAGTATGAACATAACTTTTATACACACTGGGAAACCAAAAAAAATCATGACCTCCTTTATTGTGATATTCACTTTATTGTGGTGGTCTGGAGCCAAACATGCAATATCTCCAAGGTCTGCTGTGTTTAAGAATACATGGGAGAGACGGAAGGAAGGACTGGTTAAGGATTTTCATTAAAAGCATGTTTATGAAATTGGCAGGTTTTCAGATGAACTTCATGAAAGCTGTGTTTTATGTTTCTTTTAAATAGGCATTTTCAAGAATAGATTACTGTATTTACTTTTTCCTGTTTCCTTTCCCTCCTCCTCCCCATTAGAAAGGAAGGAATGGGTACCTATTGTGAATAAATTATAAATGTTATATACTAGAACAAAATTAACCACCCAAATAACTGAGGACATTATATTCATGTGTCATTGTTATTTTACTCTAAGTAGTATGCACATGAAAACAAAATGCCGTTCCATTTGCAAGAAGGGTATGTGACTGCTTTCCATCTTCCTTCCTCCCTCCCTTCCCTTCCCTTCCCTTCCCTTCCCTTCTCTTCCTTTCCCTTCCCTTCCCCTGCTTCTTCCCTCCCTCCCTCCCTCCCTCCCTTCCCTTCCCTCACTCCCCTCCCTACCTTCCATCTTTCCTTTCTTCTTTTTTTGGAACGGCTGACTCTTCTGTGCAGAAGAGAGAGCCAAGCTAAAATAATGATTACATTTAAATTCTGGATATTATTGGCTTAATTTAAGGTCTTGAAAAGAAAAGAGGGAAGATTGATTTCCTGAGCATAAAAAGTGTGGGGGACTCGATCTTCAAAAGCCTGGAAAGTGGTTAGAATACACCAAGCAGCCAAACATATCTGGCCTGCTTAATCCCTGTGACAGAGGTGAATGGTGGGGCTGGTGCTCTGTGAAGGAGCTCCGAAATGCAACCTCTGTGGCTACAAAAATCTCAAAGTCAACAGGAAGGTTTTGTTCTGTAAGCATCTTCACCAAAGTTCTAGTATTAGGAGGGGCTCATCTGTTTCTTGCCAAGAAGAGGGCTGTCTGTGGAGTGTGTGTTCCAAGAGGCAATCCTGTGCCCCCGGCCCTGCCTCTCTAAGAAGGCCTTCTCCTCCTAGGATGGGAAATGTTAATCAGGGTCTCCAAGGCCAATTTGTAGCCTCTGGCTAAAAGACTGACAAGCCTAAGATGCTGGATGGAGCCCAGAAGAAATTTTCTTGGATTCTTTCTTGTTTATTACCAAAATACTTTGATTGAGATGAAAAATTCAGACTAGAAAATGTCTCATAGGAATCGCTGGATTTCTGTAGGATTCATTGGTTGGTTGGTTGAGCGTGTTTGCTAATTTCTTTGTGGAGTATAGCAACATTAGCATTTGCATTCAAATTATTCACTCTAAATTACTATTGTTTTGTAGTCTTGAAGGGCCATTTTCCTTTTCAAGAGAGTATGATGGAGGGGAAGCAAAATTACCTGGATTGGTTGACATTATTTATGCCCTCATTGAATCTCAACTAATATCTTGTTTCATGTGCCCCTTTCTTCTCCTCTTCCTCCTTTTTTTTTTTTTAACAGATACTAATTTCGTGTTGGGGAATGCCCAGATAGTGGACTGGCCTATCGTGTACAGCAATGATGGATTTTGCAAGCTGTCTGGCTATCACAGGGCAGAAGTGATGCAGAAAAGCAGTACCTGCAGGTATTTTTGATTGGGGCTGTTGGTTGCACAATCTGTCACGATATCTTACGGAAAAAGCAAATGGCTTTCTCAACATGGGAATTGCTTTTCTCTCAATGTTTATTCAGGAATATTTATGGCAAGATCGTCTCCAGTTCACACACTGTATGTACTGGAGAAATCAAAGACTTAAAACATAGTTCCCCCACTGCTGAATTCCCAGTTGGTGAGATGGGGGAAAAACCTAGAAAAACTCAGAAAAATCATTTTATCTATAAAGTGTAAACTCAGAAGCTTCTTAGGTTTTAGATAAAATTGATCGCAAAGTTTAGAAGAGTAAATAAAATTAAATACAATTTTAGATAATGAATTTTTAGGACTTATGACTATTTTAGAGAATAACTACAGTGTTGGGGACAAGGGTCCTGTTCTTAGAGCTTTTCATCAGAAAAAAAAAGAGAACCGGTATTTTGTTGCCTTCTAATTCTTGTTACATCTCTTTTCTGATCCTTAACTCAAAGGCAGAGGCAAATGGTGCTACCAGCATAGCTAGTGCATTTGACAGGGTTACTAACCAAGCAGCACCCTTGGGCAGTGGTGTTAAAACAGCTCTTTGAAAGCATCTTCAAGGTGTTGAGTGGAACATACGGGCTGCCCCCTGCCTGGCTTTTCCCTGCAGTGCCTGGCGAGGCCTCGGTTCTCTCAGCGCAGCCCTCGGCTCCTCACTCCCTCCTCCTTCTGAGTCCTCCGTCTAAAGTGTGTTTCATGAGGCAGAATCATTTCCCCAGTCCTTCCAAGTCAAGGGATAAACTCATCTATGAAGGTGGAAAACCTCTCTGACTCAGGCATTGGTTTTGGTTTTCAGAAGGTACATTTTCATGGGATTAAGTCAACGAAGTTAGGTGAAAAATATGAAATGTTTTGAAAATACTATCATTTTCGTAAATTTTAGGTTTTGAGGATCGGGAAACAGAAAGTTTAAGATCCTTCCCTCCACCCTAGTGCTCAAAGGTTTAGAAATGATGACCCTTAAGTAATACAATAGAATTCTCTTAGATTCTTGGTATGCTTTTACCCTTTAAGTGTCTGTGTCTAGATCTATGTCTATATATGCACATATGCAGTCAGAACAATTGGGAGAGTTACCTTCACTTTTTAGTGGGACTAAAGCAGGCTTTCCTTTTTTTTTTTTTTATACCTTTATCCAAGGACCTGTGAGAGAGGAACAGAGATTGTTGCATCTCACACATACCCCAACTGAGGATCACACTGGCAACCTTTTGGAGCACAGAAGGACTCTCCAGCCATCTAAGCCACATGGCCTGGGCTTCTTACCTTTCCTGCTCCTTATGGTCTATAATCAGATACTTAAAAAAAAATCAGATATATTTGCTCATTTAGCCAACTTTTTTTTAAACATACAATTTTAAGAACCTTATATAATTCTCTGAAGCTGTTCCTTCTGTAGAAATAAAGTAAACATACCTTGTGCTAGCTGTATCCCTTATTGTTCAGGAGCTTCCTTCGCTTAATTCTTACATTGCAGACATCTGAAATCTGATGTTCAGGAAAAGGAATCTTGCACTACAGCTTCAAAAAGTACATAGGAGAATGGAAGCTGGGTGTCGTTACAGCACTTCTTTTATATGGCGACTCTATTTTACAGGTATTTGTTTTACCTTGTGAAGGAAATTGGCAGCATTTATAGCTTCACATCACTTACATGGAGGTCACTTATCTAGCACATTAACTCGGTGAAAGTGGAAGCTGAAAAGGCATTTGAACAACCGGCTAAATAAAATGGTCGTAGAGCTTAAGTTTTTCCTTCCCAGGAGAAATCCTCTTGTTCTTGGCAGGGCTAATTTAGTCTTGATCTGTTCTTCTTTTTAAAGATAATTCAGCAAGCTTGGTCATCTCTTTTCCTGGCTTACAGATGAAGAACACAACATGAAGGCAGAATACTACAAGAGATATAGAGGAGCCACAGATAACAACAGCTCTCAGTGGGCTGGGAAGGGACATAATAAATGGAAGTGACACAGAAGTCATAAAGTCCACAGCTAGGATGCTTTTCTTACAGGGGACTGGAAATCAGAAGCCTGAAGTAAACCCAAGGCTGTTCCAGGATCAAGCTTAGCGTGGTGCTTGACTTGGTAGTTCAGGAATTATACTCCATAACCTAGGATGTTCTTTTTAGCCTTGTAATTCTGTGATTTAAGTCATCACAAGTAAGTTAGATTGCATTTGGTATGCACAGTTTTAGAAGATTGGGAAGATGTTGCTTAGGAACCCCTGCCGCTGCTTTTGCCTTACCTAAGGCCTGAGGGCTGTGTGTTGCTGTCATGTTTTTGCCTCCTGGAGGCCTGGGGTGGGCAGGATAGATGCTCGCTGCATCCAGGGGGAGCCTTTGTCAGAGGACTGTCTTTTCCAGCTCCACTGGGAGGTGGATTCTGCTCTCCTACATTTTGTCAATGCCGCGTGCCATGTTACTCTGCCTAGTCGGTGTATCCTATTCCTAGAGGGGCACAGCCTGGTCTTCAGACCGAGTTTGGTGGGGCCCAGGAAGATGGATAGTCTGGCGGATTTTCTGCCTGTGTTGAGAACCAGCGCTAGTGGGCAGGAGCTTCTAGTCGTCAGAATTTTTCTCTGACTTTTTCCTATGCTGCTGCTTTACCCCTTCAGTCTCCTTTTCTCCAAATGCGAGCAGTGGGGAGTAAGAATTTGTAGGATTTCATCATCTCAGTTTTTTTTTTTTAACTCAATGCTTCCCCCTGTTTTTTGTGGGGCGGGGCAGAGGGCAGGAAAAAAGCTGAATCTCCTGGTTCTTCAGCTCTCTCTTAATGTTTAGAGCATCAAATTTCACTCCTGTTGGTGTTTGGTGAATCTTTGTGATTGTTTCCCCTTAAACTTTTGTTTATTTTATTGGGAATTAGAAGAAAAAAAAAAATCTGTGGTCCAAATTCCCTCTGCATCTTTCCTGAGAGTTCTTTCAGGATAAAGTTTAGGTTACTCACGTGGCTTGTATCTCCTCACGATCTGGCCCGCACTTACCCCTCAGTGTATTCTGTTGCAAATTTCCCTCTTGTCTGTATTCCAGTCGTATTGAACTGAACTATATTTAGTTCCAGAATTAACCTCACTCTCATCTGTGCCTTTGAACATGCTCATCTTCTGCCTGGAATGTTCTTTTCTTGCTAATTTCCACTTGCCCTTTAGCTCTCATTTGTTTTTACCTCTGGGAAGCCTTCTCTGACCACTCGGACAGTGACCTGTGACTGTTTTGTGTTCTGTAATTCCTTATGTTTTGGTCATGCTATTTTCTGACCTGTTCTTTTTCAGTGGTTTCTGTTATTAGGCTGTTTATTTTAGGGGACTCTGATGGAATCTTGATCACAGTTGATTTAGTAAATAGCCTTTTTGATTGAATGTTTTTTTATTGCTTATGTGTGTGTTCATTCGACATAACACACAGTGCTAGGCATAGAACAGAGATTTAATGTATGTGGGTAGAATAATAAATATTAGCTAATCTAACTTGAGCTCTTGGTTGATTTACAGTTTTATGTATGGGGAACTGACTGATAAAGATACCATCGAAAAGGTGCGGCAAACGTTTGAGAACTATGAGATGAATTCCTTTGAAATTTTGATGTACAAGAAAAACAGTGAGTATTCTGAACCATGCGTTGTAAAATATCTCCTCTTCCTCTGTTGCTATCTTGGGTTTTCTTCTTTCCCATTAGCTAAATGTTGTTACCTGAAGCCATTGTGTATGTTGGAAAAAATGGTATGGATTGATGAGTTAGACTATTCCTCAAGGGGACATTTGAACTTGTCACTAACTGATCAAGATTTCTTGATCTTTTTGCTGTGAAGAGTTCGTGTTTTTCCTGTTGGTTTACTTATGGTCAGTTGCTGGTTGTACTTTCTACTTACTCAGGGGAAGGGAAGAGATGGGGCTGAAACTGTGCACAGTTCATCTTTGTATCTATCTTCCACAGCACTTAGCTCAGCAGGTAATACCAATTATGTAGGAACCCAATTAAGAGTATTTGAATAAAATTTTCTTTCCTGATGACCTCAGTTTTCCATTAGAGACAGTATTAATACTCAGAGTGTACTTCCACAAAGTATGTTAAAGAAGTTTTAGGCCAGTTAACCATGCACAAGTATAAAGCTTGCTTTTCTCTCAGGGGACTGGAGATTAGCTGTATTAGAAGAAGAGAGTGGGGCATGTGGCCGTGGCAGGGCTGCAGAGGTTTTGAAGAGTGCTGTGTTTTTAAAAACACTCCTTTGTTCATAAAGAATCCTGTTCTTTTTATGTAGGATTGAATGGTAGGCCAAAGGTTATGTAGACCATTTCCAGAGTGGCCCAGATGGCACATGAGGATTAAGTGTTTATTTGGTGGCGTTCAAAGTGATACGTCTTGCTCTGGAAAGCAGAGGGCACGTGCTGCTGTTATCTGAAAGGGGCGGGGACTTTTTCAAGTCTGGTGACATTGGAGCAGGCAATTGAAAGGACTGTTCATGTGGTGGCCTGTGCAGATGCTGGCCGGGCAGATCAGCTCTGGGCATCCACAAATTTGAGAGGGGCCGGTCCTGTAGCTTTCGTGTCAGTCATTGCCTTGCTCCATCTCACTCCTTCAGCCAGTAGGACCCTCTACCCACTTCGCTACACAGCATGAGAGGGACGAGGTGGAAGACTGTGAAAGGTTCGGTGCCAGTCCTTCCACTATGGGGGACACGACTCAGCGACAGTCCTAACCAGGAGCACGCCATCAGTGGCCCTCTCTGCGTGTGTATCCAGTTGATGGAGTAAGTTAGAGGTTTTCCGCGCTGGCGGCTTTGTGTACTGAAGTGTGGATTTCCCCACAACACAGAATACAAATGGGGTACGTGCAGCACCAATAACTTTTACATTTATATTTTGCTTCAGAGGTTTCACGCTTCTATAGACTATGCATTTATCTTGCGCAAATTCAACTATATGTGTTTGGCACAAAAGGGAGAGAGAAGGAAACATAATTTAAATTGAATTAGTGATGTCACTTGCTATCCCCTGCAGTGAGCATGTGCCCCCGAGTAACTATGAGGTGGGAAAAGGAAAGTCGCTCTTCCTCCAGGGGTGAAGGTCTCATATTGTATCTCATTGCACTGCAGGTGATTCTGGTGCATGACGTTCTGTACGTCAGGTCGACAATGCCTCTGCATGTAGGCCAGTTAGTTCCTCTGAGTGCCACAAAGAATCAGCATCTCTCGCCTTCTCGGAGATTGATGGAGGTGGGCTTACTGACGCATGTCAGCCTGGGCACAGGGCTCTACTTCATGGGTGGCGTTAAGGCATTTTCAAAAGTAATTTTGGTCATGTGCAATTTTTACCTTATCTTTTGACTTCCACGGGCTCAAAGCCTGTGGAAGGTATGACCCCACTCTATTTGAAAATATTGATTCTCTATGCCCTGTGAAGTAGGCATGATGGATGTTATTTAGCTCCACTGTATAAGGAGTTAACTAGTTGAGCTCCTCACCTGAGGTCATGCAGAGCCAACATCTGGTTTCCAGTGCTTGCTCCATAGCCACTCTGCTTAGGTGGGGACAGTGTGCCTGTAGGCACATGGCAGGGCCAGCACATACGGTGGTGCAGGCGATACCACATAGCGGGCAAGTGGAAACCAGCTTGTGGTTTGCTTGCCGAGTCCTCTGTGCCTCCTGACCCAGAGCTACATCTGTGCTGAGGGGGAAGCTTCTCTTTCTAATTCACACAGAGATGCCTATTGGGCTAGCAGGGGCTCCCCAGAGGCTAAGCCTGCGCATCACACGTGAAGCATGAGATTGATGCAGGTGGTGTTGGTTTCTTCCCAGGAACCTGCTCACACCCCCCAACTCCTCAAAATCCCACCCTCTCCCGAGGGATTTAGAAACTTAAAATCATTTGGTAAGCCTGGGAATTATATTCCAGTTAAAACCAAAATTCTATGCTTTTTTCAACAGCTTTTTATTGACCAATATGTCAGACACTAGACCTGGTGCCAGGGATTTGTTTCTGGAAAGATAGATGCATCTTCTTGTCTTATAGCATTTGCAGGGGTGGGCGCAGCGTCTGCAGGACAGAGCCATAGTGTTCTGATGGTGACGCCACATAGGGTAGTCACTTAACCTGCCTTAGGAGGTCAGGGGAGGAAGTCTTCCTAGCAGACAGGAAGTCCATGCAGAGACGAAAGGATCGGTGGGGGTTAGGCAGAGAGAAGCGCAGGGAGCTCCCCGGGCCATAGGAATGCTGTTGGATAGGCAGCAGGTGAGAATGAGCACTGAAGTTTCAAGAGACACGCAGCAGAGCATCCCAGACTTGGATGTGCCTGAGAAATCACCTATGAATCAAACTATTTCCACTTAGTAGGTCTGGGAAAAGGGCAGAGCTTCTGCTCCCAGACGATGGCTATGCTGCTGGTCCACATCTTACACTCTGCGTAGCGAGGACGGAAACCAGCTACAGTGAAGCCTGACTTCTGGGCTCAGGGTGCATTTTTCTTCACAGCCAATCCCCTGCACCCAGCCTTGTGCCTGACACGTAGAAAGTGCTCCAGCAAAACTCATGGAATAATTACCTAAAAATATAAGTAAACAAGAGGTGACCTATGAGGCTGAAAGGTTAATTAGGGCCAGTAACACAGCCACATTAAGGAGTTTAGAATTGGTCTTAGGAGCAGCAGAGGTGGGGAAGGAGGGTGGCGGTGAGGGGCATTGAGAGGGGTTAAGTAGGTTTTCATTTTAGAAAGACGAGTCCAGTAGAGCGCGGAGACGGAATGGAGCATTGGAGACTGGAGGTTGGGGCCCATGAGGAGTCCCCTGGGTGACAAGAGGAGTGAGGCCTGCCCAGGGGAAGAGGCAGCTGTGACGGGGAGATGTCCGGCGTGGCGGGGGCAGTGAGAGGACTTGAGTGTAGGACTCGGCCAGTGGTGCCCACTGACGGGCTCTCCCCTCAGTGTGCCCAGCCGCAGGCCGTGCCCAGGACGTGGGAAGCGCCAATTTTACTGTCAGGAGCTCCAAGAGTCTAGTGCGGAGCTCGGCCTGGAGGAGGTGCTCAGCGAATGTTTGTTCAGTGACTTTGAAAGGAACTGGATGGTCACCAAGAAACAGATGAGTGAAAGGAAAGGCTATGGTTCAGAGCGAGGGCATCAGAGCCAGGGACAGCAGCGTGAGGCTGGACTGACGGACAGTATCCAGGAAAAGCAGAGTGAACAGACATGGATGGGAGGAGAGGGCGGGGGAGGCAGAGTTTGCTTTTACTTTGAAACTTTGTGGTTTGTTAGACGGGAACTTTCAGCATTTAAAGCAGTATAGAGTCCCATGGGGGAAAAGTCACCCCCGTTGAGATTTTTAAAATGTGAAATGTCATCATCTACAAGAGTGTTTATTTTTCTCTCTCTCATTTTTAAATTAAATCATTTTTACTATGGAGAATACATGAAGGTATAATGAAGAAAAACAATCACCCAAAAGACTCCAAGACTAAAAAGAATATTGCTATATTCTTAACTTTTTGGCGTGTTTCCTTTCAGGTTTTGCCTGTGCACATGTTACAAAATTGATATTTTGACATATGCAATTTGAAATCATACAATTATGTAATCTTTATCACAAAAATTTTCCCATCATTAAAATTCCCCATAAACATCATTGAGAAAGAATTTAAATGATACTTCCTCTATTGTTGGATATTTATAAGGCTCTAAATTTTCTTTATTAAACACAATGATAAAGTGAATATCTTTGTGCAAAGATATTTTATAGACACTATGAAATATTCCCTAGAAACTGAGTATTACTGTGTCAAAGATTTCTGAGACATTTTGCCAAATAGTGGTCTGGAGAATTGAACCCATTTCCAAGTTCACTTGATAACTGCATCTGACTCATTGTACTAAAGAGCATTAAACAGTATACTTAAATTATCAAATTGCTTACAATTAAATCTTTTTGTTTAACAAGTATTTTTAATGCTAATGAGACCGAATATTTTTCCTATTTACTATCTATTCAAAATTACCCTTTTATGTTAATTGTTCAGATTCTTTGCCCATATATTTTATTTAATTCTAGTGATTTTCTTGCTGAGTTTTATCCATTTTTAATACATTGTTTTGATTCTTCCTCCCCCCTCACATTCTTCAGTATGTGCAAGGACAACACCGTAGTGAGGATCGTCTACTGATAGCATTTATTTTTGTCTAATTTTTTGGGGAATTGGGAGTAGAAGGCTTCATGGTGTGTTTTGGAATGAGTATGTGGACTACTATCTTGAAGGATGGATTATTTGACAGGTTTATTTCTATTGGCCAGTCTGATCAATAAACCTGGGAATTTTGGTAGTACTATATATTTTTTTATTGTTACTTAACTCATTCTTAGTATGTTAGAAAATTTTCTTACATAAATGACAATCATCATTAGTAAACTTATTCAGTAAATAGTTAGGTAGTCACTCTTGTGCTAGTCCATTACTTTTTCCATTTTTCAAACGAAAATCAGGAAGTATCAGGCCGGAGTGAAAGCAGTACTCCCTCTGGGTGATGCTCCCCAGTGTGTGGCTGACTCCATAACTTGTGGTGAGGCTGTGGCCCCGTGTTTGGGAGCCCTGGACCAGCTTCTCCCTCAGAGAAGCCCGGGAAGGGCCTCTGATAACATTCTGCAAAGCCAGCCAGGAGAAGCTGCTGGCCAAGTACTTAGTAATACCTCCTGTAGGCCTGTGGTTTGAGCCAAAGAGATCCAGATACATGAAACTGACTCTTCCTTTGGGAGGATTATAATCTAGTTGTGGAGACAAATCTCATAGGAAAACAATCGTATTTTGACTGTTTTTCTAGTGGATTGTTTTTTACTTATTCAATGCGAGGAGCTGCTTATATTAAGGGGTATTAATCCTAAATCACACACATAAGGAAAAATATTTTTCCTATTACAATTTTTTTTCTTTTAAATTAGAGACTTTAAAAAGTACCACATAGAGCCCTGGACAGTGGCTCAGTTGGTTGGATTACCATTCCATATGTTGAAAAGTTGCAGGTTTAATTCCCAGTCAGGGCACGTACCTAGGTTGTGGGTTCTATCCTTGGTCAGGGCGTGTATGGAAGGCAAGTGGTCAATGTTTCTCTCTCCCTCTCTCTCCCCATTCTTCTCTCTCTAAAATCAATAAACATACCCTAGTGTGAGGATTAAAAAAATACTATAAGTACAACATTTTTATGTCAGTGTTTTCCTTTGTGTTTCTGAGCTATATATAATGCTTAGGGAGTTCTTCTCCTTACCTGAATAATAAAAATATTCTTCCATTTTTCCTTCTGGTATGTTTGTAACTATGTTTGAATATTTAGAACATTAACCATTAGGAACTTCTTTTTATATGTTATATGGCATGGCAATCTAACCCAATTTACCGTCTACATTGTTTATTCTGTGGTCTCAGTTCAGCGGTTCTCCCTTACCCATGGGGGATACATTACAAGACCCCCTGTGAATGTCTGAAACCCTGGATAGTATTGAACTCTATATATACTGTTTTTTTCCCCCCTCTGTACACACATACCTTTTCACTTAAAGGAAGTACTTTAAGGCTGCTCATTGGCATCTCTAAATTGCCAGCATCACTGCTCTTGCACTTTGGAGCCATTATTAAGTAAAATAAGGGTTCCTTAAACACAAGCACTGCAATACCATGACAATCAATTTGGTCACTGATGCAGCCACTAAGTGACTAGTGGATGGAGACCACATACAGTGTGGCAACATTGGATGAAGGGATGGTTCACTTCCTGGGCAACAGAGTAGGCTCTCGCGAGATTTCACCACTACTCAGTGTGGCGGGAGATTTCGTCATGCTATTGAAAACAGTGTGCAATTTAAACTTCTGAAGTATTTATTTCTGGAATTTTCCATTAAATATGTTTGCGTTGGGGTTGACTGCAGGTAACTGAAACTACTGAAAGCAAAACCATGGATAAAGGGGGATTTCTGTACTATTTTTAAAGAATCCAGCTCTTCTGATTTGAAATACCCTTTTCTTGATATGCTAAATTCTCACACATTCATGGATTTGTTTCTCTCCTCTCCTTTTCCAGGAAGGCTTCTGTAACTTATTATCTATGTAAGTTTGGTTAAAAATGCTTTCCCACTGGTCTTCTCCATATTTAAAATGGGGATAATGTCTTAGTAGCGATTTCACCTTAGAGAATTGTGAGAAGCAAACCATGATGTGCCAGGGCTTGGCCTCATTGTAAGCACTCAATAAATGATATAATTATGTTCATTGTTGCTGGTTTTAGGGCCAGTGCCATTGGCTCTTAATTACTGTAATTGGTAGTTCCTGTCATTTTTCTTTACAAAAATTTCAAAAATTCCTTGGCCATCCTTCTACCTTTATTTTTCAACTTGAATTTCAACTCTCCAAGCTCCAAGAAAAACAACAGAAAACAGAAACAGTTGAGATTCTGTTTGAGATTCTGATTGAAATTGCAATTAAATTTATATATTAAGTGGGGAATCTGACATCTTACAAAATGGAATCTTCTTATCTACGCACAGTGTACCCGCCTCTATTTAGGTTCTGCTTTTTGCTCTTTAATCAAGTTTTCATTATGTCGCGGTTTAAGCATTGATTTTTCTAGCTGCCCCCTTGGCTTGGTTGAAACTGGCCCTCCTCTTCTGTCAGAAGAGGTGGAGGCAGCTTCAGAGTTTCCTGAAACGTCTTGAGATACATTTATCTTTTTAAGCCATTTAAACAACCTTATCAGGTGAGATTGAGCATTCAGTTTTACAGATGAAGAATTTAAAAGGAAGGGAGAAAGGAAAGTAATAATTTTAAATATCTATGTATCAGACATGTGTATATTTTTACTTAATCTTAAGTAGGCCAATTATCCCCATTTTACAAATGAGGAAACTGATTCCTAGGGAAGTTAAAATGACGTGGCCACGCCACAAAATAAAGAAACAGGGCTCAAATCCAGGGCTTGGGATTCTAAATCAGTTGTTCTAATGGCCAGTGGCCACCAAATCCCCCTGGTGCTGTCTCATCCTCTCTGTACTAGTCATTTGTCTTAATGAAGTCGACCGCAGACTGACTGATCTGTTTCCTGGGGCAGGCTGCCATTCCCTAGTCCAGTCTCTGGACCTATCCGAATGGCCCAGCATCTGCAGCCCCTCCCAAGAGCCAATCAGAGCGCCCTGGTAGATTCTGTTGGCCTCTGAATGTGGCCTGGCTGTCTGGCTGCATGGTTACAGAGGGTACCTGGGAGGAGGGCCAGAGTAGAGAGAAGATTGATGGAGGCCAAAAATTTTCTCGCACACCTGAGCCTTGTTGTTTTGTTATCTGACTGCCAGGGTTGAGAAACCCCATAGCAAAGTTGGATGGTCAGGTTCATAGATACATATTCCAACGGAGCTGTGCAGGGGTGAGAATTACAGAATGACAAGAGGGAAGAGCCTGACCTGAACTGCACCTACACTGGGCGTCCTTGGCCAGGGCAGAGCTGCTCTCGCTGCAGGAACAGCCTTGGCTCTCAGTAGGGTTGTCAGATGCTGTGTTTTCTCCTGGATTTGCGTATTGATCTTCTTTTAACAGAAAATTTATGATCGGCCCTTTGTCCTTTTCACAGAAACAGGACATCAAGTACTTGCTTTTGTTGGTTTTTCCACTGTAGCTTCTTGGGTGAGGACATGGAATTTTAAACTCCTCTTTTTAAAATTGTGTGTGTGTGTGTGTGTGTGTGTATGAATGTTTGTGCATCTTTTTTCTTCCTTGGATCTTGATGGCATGGATCCTGCCGCAGAGTCTGGGCTCTAGGCAGGATCCCTGGAGGCCAACACTCTGGCCTCTGCCTCTGGGCTGATCTACATCTGGATGGAGCCAAAGGGCTCCTTGGTTGTTGGGGGCATCCAGAGGGTGAAAAGGAAACTGGGTGGGGCTCCAGGATCGGGATGGTTCGTATTCACTCGAAGAAATTGTTTAATATACTGAAACGTTGAGTGATATTTCATTAGTTAAAAATGCCTTCCTTTTAAGAGGAAAAGTTCATCTGAGACACCCAGGAGGGACTCATGTTCTCTTTTAGAAGAATTTCAGAAGTGAAAATTTAAGCACATTGAACTTGCTTTTCTAGATTGTTTGGGTGGTGATAATTGGAAGAGAGGCAGGTCTAAGTGACAGTGAAGACACTGGGAGCAGGATTTATTCCTTGGAAACTCAGCAAGCATTTCTAGAGCCGCTGGCTACCCTGCCATGGTCACTGAGCTTCACCGCTTGAGGATGGCGGCTCCTGAGCAACGTAATGGCCAAATTGATCCTATGCGTAACACTACGTTAGATGCCATTGTAATGTGGGGTGCAGGATGCAACACAGAAAGTGGATCCGATTTCCTTGGGGTGGATTATGATTTATTTAAAGAAACGGTCCTCAATTGTTAAGGCTTGAGGGGGACCATTACATAGCACTGTTTTTCTCTCCCCGTGATTAGAACTAATTGAGAGAGAACTAATTGAAAGAGATATGGGAATCTGGCAAATGGAGGTTGCACTGTCACCTTTATGAGTAGTAAAGCTGACCCTGGAAAACGTAGTTCATATCTGTGAACTGTGGGCAAGTGAGTTTTGAGAAAATAAAGGAAACTTCAACTAAAAGAGTCAGGAGGGCCTGTAGGGGGAGCTCTTACAGCCTACCACTTCATCATCAATTACCCCAGACTGGAAGAGACCCATCCATAGCTCAAGTCTCCAACAGGAATATGTTTCTGCTTTACTATCCCGGCAGGAGAAAGGAAGAGTTTTCTCCTTACCTGGCAACAACTCAGCCCTTTTCATAACTGCCAATGAAAAGCACTACAGTTGGAACTCTCCGTTTTCTCCAGTGGACTGTGTTTGTAAAAGCCCAACTCACAACCCCCCTCCCTGCCTCATCTCTTTCCTCTCTAAAAGAATGTTTCTTTCCTTTGTTCTTCAGATTTGCCTATGGTTTAGCCACAGCTTGCATGTCTAGAATTGTAATTCTTTGCTATTCCCTCATAAGCCCACTTTTGCAGGTAAAATAATGGACTCTTATTTTTTTTAAGTCAACAGTTCCTTAAAGTGGAATCCTGGAATCAGACAGATTTACCTACCCATCCCAGGTAGCAGGGAGAACTTCAGTTCTCTTAGCACCCATCCTCCCTGCCCTCGACCTCTCCCCTGACATTTATAGAATGGAAGATCAGAGCAGAATGTAGACTAATCTCTAAG
The DNA here is from genome assembly GCF_021234165.1 of Pteronotus mesoamericanus. Classification (NCBI taxonomy): domain Eukaryota; kingdom Metazoa; phylum Chordata; class Mammalia; order Chiroptera; family Mormoopidae; genus Pteronotus; species Pteronotus mesoamericanus. The sequence goes on from NW_026555326.1 coordinate 824,252, forward strand.
AGAGTAGAAGGGGAGAAGTAGCTGAGCTACACATGTCCAATTCTGGCCCCAATTTACCAACACAGGAAAAAGACCTGAGTGTTACATGGACAGATGCCCCTGGATAGGGAAACACCATATCAGCAAAAAGGAGGTTCCTCCCTCAAGTCCGAATGATCAGCTGGAGATGAATGCTAAGGCAATACATACTGACTATATGCATTTTTGGTACAAGACATATTTAGATACTGAGAAAGGATGATCAGGGTAGTATGTGTTTAATAAGGGAACATATCTGGAAGCAAGCAGTGGGCATAATTTAGCGGAGAGAAGCACTCAGCTTTAAACAGTAGGAGCTGATGAAATGGGGAGAGTTCATGAAGAGCGTGAACTGTGGTAAAATGAAGAAGGCTTCCCAATATGACTAACATAATGGCGCTCAAGATCTGCAAGGCATGGGTCAATGTCATCAATCTGAGCACTCATAAATGCAATATAAAGATTAGACGGTACTGTCCTCACGGGAGTGTTCACAGGCATGGGGCTCTGCTGATACGGTGAACTGAGGGGCCTAGACGTGGCAGCTCTGAAGAGGAGGGTTCTGGGAATTCCAACAGGACACGGCTCCTAGTGTTAGACATCATGAATGGTGGTTCTCTCATCTGATTTATTACTAGTTCAGTAAATTAGAAGTGCTTTCTGGCTTACCACCTTAAAAGAAAATCACTTTAAGTTTTCTTTAGTACAAGAAGAAAGTGGTTTTTTTTTGACTTGTTTGCTTTTTTGTCTTACCAGCTAGGATATACCCGAGAGCTGTGGGTGTCTAGGCTCAGTTCGGTGATGCTTTCTTCTGAGTTTTCTGTTGCTTAACTGAAAAATGTTTAAAACCCTGCACCTTCTGAGGAGGAGACCAGGACAAACAGTAACACAAACTTTCCAGTGGACAATTCAGAGGACACATTTTCTTGATTTTGGAATGCCATTTGTGATTTTTGTATGGTGGATTTTCTTCTCAAAACACATTTTTCTTAGTGACATAGTCCATTTGTCTTCTAAGAGCACCCAAAAATTGGCAGCTGAAATTTATGGAAAGGGACAGTGGACAGAGAATTAAAATGAACTATAAATGAATACAAAAATAAGATTTAAATGACATTTTTCATTTACTCTATTTGCTGCTTGTTTTACACAGTTAGTCATACTTACATATGTATGAGTGGGGTAGCTGGATATGTAAGCTAGTTATTAAATGAGACTGGCAAATCCTAATGTTAATCAGATGTTTATCTGTCTGATGTGTAGTATAGAGGCTGATGCGATTGCATGCAGATAACCTCTTGCGGATCTGTTTCCATCTCCAAGACTCAGAGTTATTTGCTTGCTATCTCCTAAAATAAAACAAAATAAAATGCTGAGCACAGTGAGTGCCTGGAATGCAGGAAGCTTCTCTAATATTTAACAACATAGAGGAATATTTATTGTATTTAATTTGAAAATGATTATAAAGTAGTCTGAAAAATACTATTCCGTTATGCAAAATTCAACAAATAGTTATTAAGTTTTATATGCCAGATACTCTGTTAGGAACTGGGATACAAGAACTAGGTAGGGAAGAGACACTATCATTACTTCGTGTCCCTTTTAATTTTGTATCACAGAACTGATCAGTGAGTGTTGCTGATGTCTTCTGTAGACAGAAAACGCTTGTTTGTTTTCCCTCATTATGTTTTGGAAGCCGGAGATGGGCTTTGTGCAGGTATAGGCCACGAACACCTGAGTGGGTGTCTGAGAAGTCAGTCAGATGAGCCCTGCCCAGCTTTTCCTTCTGTGGATTGGCTCACTGCTTTGGAGGAGCTTGTTTATCCCCCACTTTGGTTCAGGAGCAAGGATTGGGAGTTGAAACCCATTCATTGAGCATCCTAAGGCACTAATAGAATCACCACCCCAACCCACCTGGAAACCTCTCTTTCTTGGGGAGCCTTTGCTGGGAGAATCATTGTGGTGATTCTTAATGTGGGGTCATTTGCTATTGCTTGGACCTTTTGGATTTATATTTTGGGGAGAGAGACTTAGAAACATAGTTTCTGATCCATGGTTGATTGAATATGTGAGCCAAACTGATGGATTCCCAAACTGGATTTTGACCCTGGGGCCCTTGGGGACTTTGAGTTTGCATGGTCGGCTGGCTACGTTGGCAGTGCCCATTCCGCCCTCCTCTTTACTTGCCCACTACATGATCTAAAGTAAGTCTTTAAGTACTACCTTAGTTACTACCAGAGATCAGGAGGGATTTCCAACCCGTTTTCTATTCATTTTACACAAGTTAAGAGAGCTGCACTTAGAAAATTATTTTAACGAAAGAAAAGCCCCACTGAGTAGTCACTGTGAAAGTTTTTATTCCAGCAAGAAGAGAAATTAATGGTATAATAATCCCAGCAACTGAAGAAATGAAGCTTTTGAAAAAGTGAATTAATATTTGTAGCTATTCATTCCCAAGTCTTTGCTCCCATAACCCCTCAAATGAGAATGCAAATTACTGACCAACCTTTTGATATTTCTTTCAGGGACACCTGTGTGGTTCTTTGTGAAAATTGCTCCAATTCGGAATGAACAGGATAAAGTGGTTTTATTTCTTTGCACTTTCAGTGACATAACAGCTTTCAAACAGCCAATTGAGGATGATTCATGTAAAGGTTTGTAATTCTGATTCGTAAAAATGTATTATGCCTTTTCTTTTTTTTGCCTGTATGGGGAGTTGCATTACTGCGAATTTGAGGTTGCCAAGGCAATCTCTGCACAGAGATCAAGGTTTCAACTTTAATATGTGCTGGGTAAAGCATTATATTGCTCTGGAATGTATGGAGCGAGGAGAAGGGAGGAAGAAGGGGAGGAAAAAAAAAGCTTTGTTTAGGAAAGCATTCAAATCAATTTTATACCTTTTCAAATGAACTCTTTCCAATAAAGCTTAGACAGAAGAAGGTAGTTGGGCACTTCTGGTATCGTCAGAATCTTCTTGGGTTTTCACATGACAGATTTCAGCCACCCACATGAGGCAGTCCACGGCCACATTCATCTTTGTATATGTGTACTTCTTTAGACTAGACTGAGTTCTAGCATTTCAAGATTGCAAAAGTAGGCTTCAGTTTATTTCTGAGTGCATGGTGGTGAAAGTGTGCAGCCAGTTAATTTACAATATTTGAAACATGGTATTAATGAGCATGAGTAACGTTTCCATATGTGACATTTAATCAGCGGAGTTTAGCACTCACCTCAGCCATATCACATGCATGCACTGTTTAAATAACATCAGTGACTGGGAAAGGAGATGGCTCAGAATTTCTAGAACAACTGCGCTCCTGGAATAACAATGGAATGTTATTCCCAGAGGCTTGGGCTTAGAGGGTGTCATAACACCCTTTTCCATCCCTCTTCTAAAGTGTCCGCTCAGGACAACCAAGAGGCTGGGGCGCATTCATACTGCAGTGCTTCCTGGCTCTGTGGCTGACCAGCTCTGCGCCTGTGATGCGCGGACACGCAGCAGAGCGGTGAGATGGCGTCCAGGGGAGTCCACCTGGGCCATGATTATCCTCGAAGTCACAAAGCTGTGCTTGTTAGATGGGCATTGTAGGAGGAACTAAAAAGCATTCCTTAGGTGGATGCTCTCTCAAGGGCTGTGTCCCTTGAGGATATTTAAAATCCTAGCACATTTGGATGCTTGCAGTTACAGAGCTCAGAGAACGATGCTGTGTATACCAGTGCATTCTGGTTTTTTAAACTATCTGATAGGGTAATAAATCAATTTCCGCCTGACCTTTGGTTTTTAGACTACAGCAGCTGTAAAGCCTCGCCGCCAGTGTCTCGGCCTCCTGCAGTTCCTTCCCTCCCGCAGGTTTGCAGTTCCCTGATTTCTTGTTTCTGATTTGAGAATTTTTAAGTGCAGTAGCTATTACTTGGTGATAGACTCAGTTGTGATTAAGTGTCATCTTGCTACCACCTAGAAAGGCCATTTGCTTTTTTAAAAGAATAAACTCATAAATAATATTTTAAAGGTAATCAGATATTTTGACACTTATTTTGCCAGTTTTCTCTGAACATTTGAAAATATGTGATTCCGTTGAGTCAGATTGGTTTCTCTTCATCACCACTGGAACATTTTTAGGTGATGTGGAGGTGTTGTTTAGTAGGAAAGGCATACTCAACAGAGAATACTCATCACGTCACCTAGTGTCTGCATTTGATTCTTATGAAACCTGAAAGAAGAGATAAGTCACATTTTGTGTGATAAATGAAACTCACTTATGTGAGTGATGTGGTGAGACCCACTTCAGTTTATTTTCCAGAAATAAAATGCTCCACCTTCATTTAACCTGCTTCAGTGATATATTTCCCTTTTGATTATTGGTGTGTACACACACACACACGCACGCACGCACGCACGCACGCATGCGCTTTAGTCCTCAATATTAGCATGCTGTTAGTGCATAATGCCTAACAACTCCTCCAGAACATGGCTTTATAGGCCTGTTCATTTCAAATGCCATGGCAGGTATGTTTAGACTTTCACTTGTCATGTCACTGTGCCCCTGGCCCACGTTGATTTGGTGATCTGATTAAGACAAGGTCAAATTTTATACTAGTCTGTTTATGATGGAGGACGATGATCATCCTCCAGGCCTTGTACATTGTAAGCCTGTAAACTGCAGTTCTGGCCACAAGGATCAAATCGAGATGGAAAATACGCCGCCATGTGGCTGGACTGCTTTTTGCCTGGACGTTTCTCCTCGTATGTGCTCTCGCACTGTGAGATTCCTGCAGATCCAGCGGGGTTTCAGGACGGCACTTCTGTCAGCATTTAGGGTCTTCAGAGTCTTGGCCGGGGCTTGTTTAAAATTCACTTTTGGGATGAAATGGAAGGGTGGATAATAACCAAAAACCCCAGAAAAATCCCCAGATAATTGCTCTTTGGCATAGCAGCATGAGATGCTTTCCCACCGTCAGACTTTTTTTTTTTAAAAGTCAGTTGTGCTCAGATTGTCTCTAAAATGGCTTTGTTTTCTTTGATCATGTAGTGCCTGACTTTGGGCTTGGGATGGGGTGAGTGCATCCTAAGAGTGGATTCAAGAGGCCAGTTGGTGCCTAATATTTTCTCACAAACAACCCACAAAGGGGTAAACACATGGCAACAATCTACTTAACACCAATAACTTGCCTTCCTCCCAGAGCTACGAGCACCAGCGATGGGCCCTGGGACCGCTCCTTGCGCCCTTTCTTTCGTTAAGGTGTCAGTTCTCATGATCCTTCTGAGGAATTACCCAGGCCCCTGACTCCCTGATCTTCTCCCTTCCACCCATCTTGTGGCTGATCCCCTTGCGCTCTCACAGCAAGCACCCACAGATGGCATGGGGCAGGAATGAAGGACAAGCCAGGTTTGCTGTTTGGTAACAGCTGTGGGTGTGTATGTGTGTGTGGGAGGGAGAGGAGGGGGGAGAGAGAGAGAGAGAGAGAGAGAGAGAGAGAGAGAGAGAGAGAGAGAGAGAGAGGGATGGGGAGGGGGGAGGGGTGGGGAGAGAGCGAGTGCAGGAAAGAGCCAAATAAGAGAATAAATGCAAATTCTTGGCTGAAGTGAGAATCTATGATACTCTAGGAGTTTCGTTTGTTTCTTATCTCTTGCTTTTCTGTTATGGGTAATTGGGAGCCGGCTACAGGGTGTTTTTCTCTGTCCCATTCTCCCTTCTGAGCCTGGAGCCTTGGGCAAGTGCATAGAGAAGAATCCAAGTATAAGGCTTAGGATATTTTCTCTGCATTGCTCACCAAAGAATGAGTCACCCCTCTTTTTATTCTCTTACCCCACCAAGTAATCTCCTATTAAAGGAGTGTCTCCATTTTCAAAGATGCATGTATTGACTTCTAAATTTATAGTTAAACCTGAGCCAAATGTAGACAACAAAAGGAATGGAAAACTCCAGAGGAGCTTTTGGAAGGCCAGAGATTTAGAATGTTCGGACACAAGGGCTCTGGCTGGCTGTTGTAACTGCTGACCTGCCTGTATGTGCCTTCGTGTGGGATATTTGTGAGGTGCTCTGGGGAAAGAAACAGAGTGACGGATTCAAGCCCCAGGCCCCCTCTGCCCCTCCAGTGTTAACATTTTATCTTGCTCCCTTAGGATGATGGGAAGGTGATGGCTATTTTAAGACATCATTGTAGATTTTTGGTTATTTGTACATTGATAGGGAAAAGACGGGGGAGGAAGACTTGAGGACATTTAGACAGTGTCCACATGCACTGTCCATCGTGGTCCCCTGTGTCCACTGTTCTCTTCTGCATGTTGGGTTATGGCACCAGTTCCTCTAAGAGAATCTGCCTCTAGACAAGCCTGGCCTCTCAGCCTTCCCACAGGGGTGAAGAGACCTCCCAGAAGTCCTCTGCAGCTTCCACTCAAACGGACTCTGCAGGGTACGGCGGGGCCTGTAGATGGATTTTTTTCTGGTATTCCTGGACCTACAGCTCATCCAATAGCCGTCTCTCCTGGCCTGCGGAAGATACAGGGTTGTGTGGGCCAAAGTAGCCTAGTGGGGGCTTCACCCTGGTTGAGACCAGCAGCCATTGTGGGGTCAAGGGAAGGGGAAGGGTCCTTGCTGAGAATGGAGGAAAGATTTTTGAGTGACTATTAGATTGTGCATTGTGTCCTCCTCCTTCTGCTCCTTCTGTTATTTTCCTTTCATGCTCCCTACTTCCCCCTACCCTCCCTCCTCTCACCCCAAATGTGCCCAGTAAGCGTCTGCTGAATGGATAAGAAAATGGGTATACACTGGAGGGAGTGGGCAATTTTGCTGGGGGTAGAGCAGTAACTGGACGAGGGTACATCGGCTGCCTCTTTTTTTTCTTCCCCAATTATAGTTTACTTTCAATGTTATTTTTGTATTGGTTTCAGGTGTAAAGCTTAGTGGTTAGATGATCATATGCTTTACAACGTGGTCCCCTCATATTTCCAGTATTCACCTGGCACCATACATAGCTAATATAATATTACTGACTATATTCCTTGTGCCTTGCTTTACATCCCGATGACTATTTTGTAACTACCAGGTAGTGCTTCTTAATCCCTTCACCTGTCTTTAACCAGCCCCCTAACCGCCCCACCCCCTGCGTCCTGCCTCTGGTAACCACTGCAGCTGCCTATCTCGAATTAGGTTCTCATTGGGTTGTCCCCTTCCTGTTAGCTGTTTGGACAACAGGAGAGTCATTTCTTTTTTCCCCCAAAGAATGTTTCTCCTGATTGCTCTGCTATAAAGGACATCGTTGGTCCAAGCTGTACATTTTATCATCTATCAAACCCTTTGGCTTCTCTTCCTCTTTCATTGCATGGCTGTCGCTCCAGTCACCCTAACTAGGAACCCAGGGCCACCTGGGTTGCCTCTTCTCTCTCCCTGCAGCCATTGTTCAGTGCGTTGTTGTCTCTGCCTGTGTAGTTTGTCTCAAGTTCCCCCTTGCTGCCTGGCCCAGGTTACCACAGTGGTCCAGGCGGCATGGTGCCTTGCCTGGGGTCCTGCCTGACCTTTTACCTGCCAACCTTTTGTCTTTATGTATCCTGTCCACACTGCCCTTCTGGCCTTCTTAAATGAACTCAGTGTGTGTTTCCTCCCCATCATATTTCAGTTCCTTCAGAGGTTCTCCACGGGTTTTAGGATGAAGTTCAAATCCCTTAATTTGCTGTGTATGTTCTCACCACCTAAGTTCTGCTCGATCTGGCCTCTGACAACCTCTTTAGCATCACGTCAGGACGTTGTTTTTATCTTCATTTCCACTACAGCCCATGCCCCGCTCACCCAACCATGCAGACTCTTACGCTCCATGGACACATTCCCCAACTTAGTGATTTTCTGCCTTCAGAGGCGCTCTCCCTTCTGTGTGGAATGCCTGTCCGTTCCCTCCGGAAGTTTTTACTCCTACCCATCTGTCACGATTTTGCTCTCATGCATCCTCCTCTTGGAGGCCCCCTTGACTCCCCAGCCTGGATGAGATACACCTTCTCTGGAAGTCTTGGCCAGTGTTCTTTACTCATCTCTGTCATAGAACTTAGCTTACTATATGTCATGCTTTTTAATTTATTTGTCAGTCTTCCCTTTTCAAATGAATCCTCTTTGAAGCCAGACCCTGTGTCTCCTTCATCCTAGTACCAGCCCTGTGCCTGGTATATAGTAGTTATGTTTAATTAATTATAGAATTAATACATGAATGAATGAAGTTCTTTCATCTGGCTAGGTAAGGATTCCTACTCGAAAGTGTCTGTAATTCAGAAAGGAAAACATGTAGGTGGAATTTGGGAGAGAACTTATTCCCTTCCTCCAGCACGGGCCGAATCTGCCCATCCTGGTAGAGGTGTAACGGAGGATTGTGCGTTGCTTGTCTATTTCGTCACCCAACATTCATCTACCTTCCCATGCCTTCCTCTCAGCTAGCTCTTGTGAGAGCCACATTCTTGGAAAGTGACTCAGGGCCAGGCCAGAGAGTGAGAAGCTAGCCTGAGCCCAGAGAAATGCTCAGAGGTCCAGGGATCTTTCTTTACATCCTTTTATGCTCTAGCAGCTGATGGACCAGGGCCCCGAGCTCCCTGCCAGGCAGGGTCTGGGGTGTCTGCCCTACCATCTCCTTCTCATCATTGGTCCCAGAATAAGGGTCATGGTGGTGGTGAGGGTAGGACAGGGTGGGGTGGAAGGGGGGTTGCAGAAAACCCTTGTTGATGTTTGCATGTACTGCTATTTTTTATCTGATTGGAAAATATACTTTCTGCTCTTCTTGAAAAGCTTTGTAGAATTCAATTCCAGACCTGCAGAGTCTGGGCTGTCCCTCCCTGTTAACATTAATGGGGCCCCCACAGCGCAACCGCCACACTCTTCTTTCCCAGCTGACTCCAGCAGGCCCATTTTTCTGCTTACTGGCTTCAGGATGGATGATAAAAATGCTCCTATTTTATTAAAGCCCAGAACTTCTGGAATGTGATAAAAAGAACTTATCTGCTATTCTTGCTATGTTGACAAAAATTTATGCAGATTGTGATTCCTAAAGGTTGCGCAAAGACAGAGCCATTCTTCTGCTTAACTGCATTGTCCTCTGGACTCTAGGTTTGTCTTGGAAAGGTGCTCCAGGGTAACACTTGGCAGGTGAGATTTCTGCGGCCAGGCGCTGAATATTGCCAACATCAAAGGACAGAAAACAAGATCGCCTTGTTCTGCTCTTAGCTCTCATGTAAAAATAGTTGCTTACCCTGCCTATTTGCTGGAGACCCTTCACCCCAAGCTTGGCCTTGAAAACGCCGACAGGCTTTCGGGGGTTCCGTGGGGCCATTGCCATGCCCTGACCTTGATGCCAATGGGTTGTTGGATGTTGGAATGGACACTTGTCTTTGGGGATCTTTACAAGATCACTCATATGTCAGCAGAGATTACTCATATGTCTTAGATTCTGGGGAATAGCGTGGGCTGGGTTAGAGAAAGATCAGCGTTTTACTTTTCCTGGAGGCCTAGTCCAGGGGCCTGAGGGGGCCTCAAAACCTTTGTTGTAGCCCATTAATCAGAGCCCACTAAACGTAGCCCCTTTGCTTTGCCCTTTGGCAGGTTGAGTATTGTATTTTCACTTTACAGATGAGATCATTAAGCCCAGACAACTTAAACACCTTGTTGGTGATCACAAAGCCAGCTGGAGGCAGAAGATGGCACCTGTACCCAGATTTCTTTCCTGGGACCTGGATACGAAGTTCAGTGCGAGGCGCTCAGAGTTTCGTGTTTGGCGGGGTCCTGTCACCAGGCATCCCTCCCTCATCCCAGAACAGACTAAAATCTGCCAGTGCTTGTTCCCCGCTACTCACCCATAAATTCATATTCTCCTGGCTTTGGAGAATGTTATGCAAGGAATGGCCATTTGATTAGCTTGTCCATTTAAACCTGGACCCAGCTGGGTCTCTGCTAGATCAGACCTAGGGGCTGGGAACAGGCTGAGCCAAGTCACAAAGTCAGAGAAGCACCTTGGTTGCCTCTGCATCTGGCTGAAGAGCCGTGGGCCGGGGTGCAGAGATCTGGGTCCCTCAGGCACTCTGTGCCTCGGTGCTCCTTTTGTAAACAGGTACTGAAACCTGCCCTACCTACTTCACGAAGTTATGATTAGGATAAAATGAAAGTGCAGGGGAAAAGCAAATGCTGCAGAGATTGGAACGTGCCTCTGTGCTTTTCTGAGCCGTGAGCCTTCATCGTGCCTCCTGGGAGCTGGGGAGGGCGATGGGGGTGTCTGCTGCGGACGGAGTAGCTTGTGCTGGGAATGGCCGTGTACCTTCAGGATGCGCTTGAACTTGTCTTTTTTCTCTTCCACATGCTCTAGGCTGGGGGAAGTTTGCTCGGCTGACCAGAGCACTGACAAGCAGCAGGGGTGTCCTGCAGCAGCTGGCTCCCAGCGTGCAAAAAGGCGAGAACGTGCACAAGCACTCCCGCCTGGCCGAGGTAAGGGCAAGGGGTCAGCTTCTCTTCCGCCTCAATTCTCTGGGGCTCGGGGGCTGGGAAAATGGTACAGAGCACATGTGCTAGTTTGGAGGGGACTTTCAGGATCGCCAGACTCATGTCTTGGCTGGGCCACACACCGCGATGTGTGACTTTGGGTAAGTGACTTAACTCTTTGCAGCTTTGTACTTTGCAAAAAGTACTTTGTACTTTTGCCATGTGTAGAAGAGACTGCAGACAGCTCCCTTTTGCCTGAGCTTACAGGAATGTCAGTTTGCTTTTTTGAAGGAGTATGGAAGGAGCTAGAAGTGCTATATATACAAAAGGGATTGTACCCGTAAACCATAAACAATTTCTTAATTTGAGCAATACATACTATTAAAGGAGATACAGGAAGCAAAAAGGAAATAAAAATCACCTATAATCCCACTAACGAGGGTGGTATTTTCCCTTTTGCTCGGACAAGTCCTTGGGTGATAGTCAGTCTTCCTGGTATCCTGTAACTTAAATACTTAAAATGTGTAAACTATAATTAATATAGCTTATGTCAGATGATGAGGGAATAAGAGAGGAAGAAGATAAAGGTATTTGCTTAACATATATTCACATATGTAAGTTATATATATAAATATTCATAAAATATAAAAAATACCCATAACTCTTGACCTACTCTATGGTTTTCCCCACTTAGTGCCTTCTAACATGCTATCCAGTTTACTTATTCATTGTGTTTGTTGTGCACTAATGTGTGTAAGCACTTAAAACCATCTCTGTCTCATAGTGCATGAGCATCAGTAGTTTCTTTTTTATTGATTGAGCAAATGTATGAAAGAAATGATGTTATTGTTTTTGTCTACCTGTCTGGCATAAGAAATTGCTTGTTATTTGGCAACGTGAGGCAAACATCTGGTTCACATCCCAGGGCTAGTAAATTTTAGTTAATTTGGCTAGAGGTTTACCAATTTTATTGATATTTCTAAATAACCAGATTTGACTTTGTTGATTTCCTCTAACAGTCTCCTGTTTTGAATTTTATTGATTTCTACTCTAATTATTTTTTTCTTCTGCTTACTTTGGATTTGATCTTTTTTCCTAGTTTCCTAAGGTGGAAACTTAGGTTATCAATTTTTGATCTTTCTTTTTTTTCTAGTGTATGCATTCAATGCTATAAATTTCCCTCTAAACATCGCATTCACTGCATCCCACAAATTTTGAAAAGTTGTGTTTTCATTTTCATTTACTTCAAACTATTTTAAAATTTCTCTTGAGATTTCTTTGATCCCCATATGTTATTTAGAAGTGTGTTGGGATTTTACAGCTATCTTTCTGTTACTGATCTCCAGTTTAATTTCACTGGGGTCTAAGAGCAGACATTGTGTAATTTCTATTCTTTGAAATTTGGGAAAGTGTGTTTCATGGCTCAGAATGTGGTCTGTCTTGGTGAATGTTCCAGGTTAGCTTCGGAAGAATGTGTATTCTCCTGCTCTGCTGCTGTTGTCAGTTATATCCAGTTGATTGATTGTGCTGTTCAGTTCAGCAAGGCCTTGCTTTTCTGCCTGCTGGATCTGTCCATTTCTGATAAAGGAGTGATAAAGTCTCCAGCCTTTATAGTGGACTTATCTATTTCTCCTTCCAGATCTATCTGTTTTTGCCCCATGATTTTGATGCTCTGGTGTTTGGTGCATACACTTAAGGATTGTTACGTCTTCTTGAAAATGAACCCTTTTTTCATGATGTAAAACGCCTTTCTTTATCCTTGATAACTGTTCTTGCTCTGAAGTCCGGTCTGTCAGGAATTAATGTAGCTATTCTAGCTTTCTTTTGATTAGTGTTAGCATGGTATATATTTCCGCATCCTTTTATTTTAATCTGTATGTGTATTTATATTTCAAGTGTGTTTCTTGTACACAACATATAATTGAGTCTTGGTTTTTGATCCAGTTTGACAATCTGTGTCTTGACTGGCACAGACTATTGATGATTAAAGTGATTATTGATATAGTTCCATTAATACCTAACATGTTATATTAGTTATTTTCTATTTGTTTCCCATGTTCTTTGTTCCTATTTTGTCTTCCACTCTTTTGTTCTGCCTTTTGTGGTTTGATTTATTTTATATGATTATGTTTTCACATCTTTCTTAGCATATCAATTATATTTCTTTCCTTGCTTTTTTATTAGTAATTGCCTAGAGTTTGCAATATACACTAACAACTAATTCAGGTCTACTGTCAACACCTAACCCCTCTCTCTTGCCCTCCCCCTTTTTGTCATTTATCCTGCTTGGTGTTCTCTGAGCTTTTCAGATCTGTGGTTTAGTGTCTGACATGAATTTACAGAAGTTCTCAGTCATTATCGCTTCAAATATTTCTTCTGTTTCTTTCTCCACCCTCTATTATTTCCGTTACCTGTATCTTTACATCTTTTATAGTTGCCCCACAGTTCTTGAATATTCTGTTCTATTTTGGGGGGAGGAGTCCTTCTCTTTGCCTTTCACTTTTGGAGGTTTTTGTTGACCTATCCTCAAGCTCAGAGATCCGCCTTCGCTGTGTTCAGTCTACTAATGAGCTCCTTAAAGGCATTCTATGTTTCTGTTAGTGTTTTTGAGCTCTCATTTTTCTTTTTGATTCTTTCTTAGACTTTCTATCTCTCTGCTTACATTATCTATTTGGTCTTGTGTGTCACTTCTTCCATAAGAGCCTGTAGCCTATTAATCATAATTGTTTTAAATTTCTGATCAAATAATTCCAACATCCCAGAATGTCTGGGTCTGGTTCTGTTGCTAGCCCTGTCTCTTCACACTGTGGTTTTTGCCTGTTAGTATGCCTTGAAAGCTGGACGTGATGTACTGGCTAAGAGAAACTTGGGTAAGTAGGCCCTTAGCGGCGGGGTGGTAAGGCGTGGGAGAGAAGAAGCGTCCTGTAGTCCTGGGTTAGCTGCTGCAGTGAGCCCGCACCCCGGCTGTGAATTTCACAAATCTGTGAAAGGAAAACGGGGGAAACCGTCTCGGGCAAGGGAAGCCTCAGACCACAGTGCAGATGTGACGGAGGCCCTGCCATTGGTGCAGGGAGCTCTGCAGCAGAGAGGGCCAGCGAGGGGAGTGCCCGAAGGGGGCTCAGCCGCCTCCTTGCCCAGTTATTGGCAGGTGCTTCACTGGGAAGCTCAGGTTTCTGTCCCTTAGGAAGCTAACAGGAGTCGGTCCAACTAACTGCGCACCTGCAGCTGGGCAGAGAATCCTGTCTGCGAGCAGGATCTGAGAGGGCACAGCTCGGAGTCTGCCACCACCTTGTTGCTGTAACTCATTCCGCCTTGATAGGTAGGAAGTTGTGGCCAGTGTACAGTTTACTCTGTGGCCTTCATGCGGCAGTGACCCTGCTGGCGTTTAGTCTGGCTGGGACCACTCTCGTGCCAGTCTCTCTGTCCATGGAACGGCAGTGGGGAAGGCGTGGAGGGGAAGCCACCTTTTCTCTCACATCCTCCCGCTTCTTCCCTGTGAAGGAGCCGGGTCAAGGCATAACCTGAGGCACGCGGCTGTGGTGGCTGGAGCACAGGCACATCCATCCAGTCACGTCAGGGCGAGTTAGTGCTGCCGGCTCGCAGCTTACAGTAGTCACCTCCTCCTTACAAGGCTTCGGGTCGGTGCCATGCGTGCTTCTGTTTTTCACATAGATGACAGGAGTGATGGGCTGAAACAGCGCTACAGGTTACAGCTCATTTGACAACTTATGTAGCTGTGTGATTTTGGGCAAGTCATTTCACATTCAAGAGCTTCTGCTCCCTCCTCTTCCTTCTCGTCTAATGGAGGTAGGAAGTGCAGCCGAGACCACGTACCCATAATAATGAAGCATGAGGGAGATTCTGAATGCAGACATTCTGGCACGTAGTTGAAGCCCAGCAATAATTGCTTCACACTAGATTGGGATCTCGGGTTCTTTATATCCTTTAAAAAAACTTTCTTTAGTCTCAGAAATAAAACAGATTCTTTACCAGATTTTGATACATAGAAGTAAATAAAGTAGAAAGTAAAAAGCTTGTTGTTTCTTAGAAGTAACTATTTTTAACAGAGCATGTGTTTTATTGAAAATATTTGTATATAGGATTTATATTCATTTTTTAAAACAAAAATGCGCATCATACTACACATAATTATTTTCCAATTTGCCTCTTTTTCACTTACTGATATATTTGGGATATTTTCCGAAGAGCACACATTCCCTTTATTTTTTTTTTTAATGGTTGCTTTGTATTCTGTTGTATGACCTATACAGGAGTCCCCCGGTTGATGGATGTTCAGTTTGTTATTAATCTTTGGTAATTACAGAGACTGACTCAGTGAATCTCCTTGTATGTAAATTCAGAATAGTAGAGAGTAACATTCATTTATTTATACTGTCTAGATAATAAACATTAGTTTCTCACTTCAAATTCTTTTTAAAAAATTAAAACATTACAGGTAAAGTTTAGGTCCCCTTAAAAGTTATTCCCAGAAAAATAATCATTACCTTGAAGCTGTGTGTCTGCTTGCTACTGCATTTTTAGTATTTTTATTACTTTTGTATTTATCTATAAAACATATATAGTATGATTATGTGGGCTTTTTAATGTACTTACACAAATTATATCATACTGATATTTTACAACTTGAATTTTACACCCAACGTTTATTTTTGAAAGCTTTTTTTTTGAAATAATTATAGACTCACAGAAAGTGGCAAATCTAGTACAGAGTGTGCTGAACCTTCACCCAGCTTCCCTCAGTGGTAGCATTTATATAACTATAGAACCATATCGAAACCAGGAAACTGACATAGATAGATTATTGTTAATGAAACTAAAAGGCCATATTCAGATCTTATCAGTTTTTGTATGCACTCATTTGTGTTTATGTGTGTGCAGTTTTCTGCAATTTTGTTTCATGTGTAGCTCTGGGTAACCACCACTACCACCAAAATCCAACCCCATTCCATCTCTACCAGGGACTCTGTTAAACGTCCCCTTTATAGTCACGCCCACACCCTGTCCCTAGCCCCTGGAAACCAGTAATATGTTCTCCATCTCTGTAATTCTGTTATTTTGAGAATGTTATATAAATAGAATGATACAGAATGAAGCTTTTGATAATCGCTTTCACCAGTTGTAATGTCCGTGAGATCCACCCAGGTGCACAGAGCAATGGCTTGTTTCTTTTTCCGCTGTGTTGGATATAACGCAGTTTATTTAACCACTCACTTATTATAGGATATCTGGGTGTTTCCAGTGTTTAGCCATATGAATAAAACTGCTATGAACATACAGATTTTTCTGTGAACAAGAGTATTCATATCTCTGAGATAAATGCCTGTAAGTGTCACATGTGTGTGTTAGTGTATGCACGGACATGTGTATTTAGTTTTATAAGAAGCTGCCAAACTCTTTGAAAATCCTAGTTGGTTGTGTCATTTTATGGTCCCACCGATAATGTAGGAGAGAACCAGTTTCTCTACCTTACTGTCATCATTTGCGTTGCCACTCTTTTTTATTTTAGCCATTCTAAGAAGTATAGTAATATCTCATCTTGGTCTTAATTTGCATTTTATTAATGGCTAGAGATGCTGAGCATCTTTTTGTAAGCTTGTTTTCCAACTGTATATCCTCTTTGGTGAAATGCCTGTTGATGAAATGCCTTTTGTCCATTTTCTAGTTGAGTTCTTTGCTTTCTACTGTAAGAGAATGTTCTGTTTACACGCTTTTCAGCCATGTATGAGAAGCCTGTCCATTTCCATGCGCCCATTACTGCCTGGTTGTATTCGAATTCTTACATTTTCCCAGTCTAGGAATTTCATTTTGATTTATATTACTCTGATTACTCGTTAAGTTTATTAACCTCATATCCCTTCCTCTGTGTATTCCCCTTTCATATTCTTTGCCCATTGTTCTGTTAGGTTGTTTGTTTTTTCTGATGGATTGTCCCTTTTATTGTTTATTGATATTCATTATTTGTATATAAAATTTTGCTCTAATTAATATTTTTCTTTACATTATTCTTATTTTCTTTGACTTTGTACTTGCCTGGTATATTTTTTCTATCCCTTATTTTACAACCTTCTGTGGCTCTCTTAATCCATATGTATCTGCATCTTGTTTTTGTTTCAGGACAACATCAACAACATCTAACTCTTACAGAGCGCTTAAACTCAATACCAGTCTAACACTATGAAGGCATAGAATTAAACACACATAAATTATATTAACAGGCTCATCTAATAGCCCTCTAAAGTGAGAATTACTGTCATACAGATTCTGGAATTGAAGCACACCTAGTAAATGGTGGAACTGGCATTCAAATTCAGTCTGACTTAAGACACTGTGCTCCTAACTACTAGGTGAGAGTACCAACCCTTTTGTAAGAGTTGAATCTGCTTATTTTTACTGTGCTCACTGATATAGTTGGACTTCTTTCTGGTATCTAATTTTTTATTTTCTGTTTATGACAACCTTTCTATTTTTTTCTTTTCTTACATTCTCCCTTCCTTTTCCTTTCTTCCTTTACTGATCTGTGTTCAATTTCATTTCTCTGTATTGATTTGAAAGGTATACATATTATTTTTGTTCTATTGATTACACTGATATATTTTAACATGCTTACTTATCTTCAAGTTAATCACTTTATCTAACTTCTCCTAGAACAAAGCAAGGACCTACAATATTTTACCTCAGTTATTTTCATCTATGTGTTTTTGTTTTTCCAAGAGTAGTTTCTTCATAGGGAGCCTGAAACTAATAAATTCTTTTAGTTTTCACATATCTAAATACGTGTTTATTCTTTCTCTTAAATCATAATAGAGTATTTAATTTTAGGTTGACAGTTATTTCTCTAATTTAACCTGTTCATTGAGTTATTTTTATTTTGTATTCAATACCTATCCTTTCCAGTTCTAGAAATTCTATTTGGCTCTCTTTTACATCTCTCTGTTCTTTAAAAATGATGTCTTATTCATGTCTGCTAATATCTCTTCTTTTTTTATTGCTTTGAAAATATAGGCATACTTTAAATCTCCTTTCTTGGTGTTCAGTTTCCTCTTGTGATGAGTTTATCTGTGGCTGGGGGTTTTTGGTGGGAGGCCTCTGGGTCTCCTGTTGCTGAAGCATCTGGATGCGGTGGTTGAGTTTTCCCAGGCCACATACCGTAAGCTTTCACCTGGTTCAGAACAACTTCTCTGTAATGGTTTTGGTCCTGGGGCTCCCAATCATGTGGACAGTGTGACTATTAGCTCCACACACAGATATGGCACAAACTTGGGATTCTGATTTCTCGTGGATAACCCTGTTTCTTCCCAAAGTTCCAGACAGATGGCCAGTTTCCTTTTTATGTCTTTGAGACACGGGATGAGGGTTTCCTGTTTAGTGTTCCTTTGTCACCCCAGCAAGGGCATAGGGCTCCCCTCCCATCTGCTACAGCACGTACTTTCTTCTGAAAAACCCTTGGGCTCTTTGTTTCAGCTCCCACTGTGTTCCTATTATGTTTCTGGACTTGAGGTTTTGAACTTTAATTTTTCTTAAATTTTCTTTTTAAACATCTGTTTTAATTTTTAAACAGCTCTCAATGTGTTAGGTGTAAATGGATGGCTTACCGTGTTTGCTTAGTCCTCTCAGTTGATTGTTAGCTCTCTAAATACTTGTGCTAGCGTGCGTGTGCGGGAGTACTGGAAGGGGAATTAAGGGGATTGGAAGTGTGCAATGACCATTGTTTTGAACGGGTTCTGAAACTGCCCACGTGCACACGATGAGGCTGTAGGAGCTCACAGTACCTCTCTAACCGCCGGTGCCACTTCCTTCTCTCGCCGTCACTCATGATCAGTGCCATCGATTGTTTTATTCAGTCTTTAGTTTTAACATTTTAATTAAAATTTAAAGAGCACCTATTTTTTATCAACTGCAGAAGGATTTGACATGATAACTACGGAGGATGCCTCCCTGACACGCACGAGCATGTGCTGCCACAGCCGCCCCTCCGCGGGACATGCATGAGGAGCATGAGGCGGCACTGAGCTGGCCTCCTCTGCAGGCGGCTCATCACCTGGGAATCCTGCTTCCTGGATTCCCAGGTGATGAGCAGGAGAGCTGTCCTCTGCTGAGGCGGGGCAGAAGGTGGGTACAAATGTCCAGGCTGTTTCAGGGTCCCTGGTCACCTGGTCCCACAGGCAGAATCGCCGGCAGAGGCCGCCAGGATGTGCGTGAGCAAAGTTGTTATCCTTTGTCCTAGAGCCAGGGTCTCTGTGCCTTGACATTGAGATTTTCTGCTCTACATTTTTTGCTTTTTGGGTGTTGACTTTAGTTGGCTTTCTAGACTCCGGGAAAGCTGACCCCACCCCATGGGCCCTCACTGCCCACCTCGCATTCCCTTGCTTTGGAGAGGAAGGTAGCTTTGGCAACAGGAAGCTCTGCCACAAGGACCTGGGTTTTGAGTTTGTTTTGCATCTCATAAAGAGACTTTTAAATACTGAGGACTGTGTCAGTACGGAATAAGCTGTGTTAGTACGTAGTACGTTGGTCGTTACCACTGTGGTTTTGGATGACCACTTGAGGGGATGGTGAAGGCGAGCTTGGGAAGAGTGTCTGGGCTCATGGCCTTCTTGTCGCCTTCCGGCCCTGAAGCCCAGCCTGTGCCTGGCCACTTCACCTGCCCTTGGGGCTGTGGTGTTCCTTCTGGATGGCCCTCTCTTTTCTGAGGCCTGGGGTCTGGTGGGGGCATTCTCTGCTCTTTGAGGGCCGTTGTGCGTGTGTCTCTTGTGTTTTACTGGAGCCAGGCAGGGAAGAACTCAAGTGTTCAATGATGCCAAAGATCAACTCTGCACCTGATTTCAGTAAAAAAGTTATAAATGACCAGCTAAAATGAAGTTTGAGGATTTTCTGCAGCCTTTTTTGTTTGTTTCCTTAGAGACAGGATGATGTAGTGGAAAGAGACGATTTGGAGTCAGACTGACCCGAATCCTCCTCCAAATCGTCACTACATCCCAGCTGTGTGACTTGATAAAAGTGACTTAGCCTCACTCGTCTTTCTTCATCCTCATGAATAAGCATACTACCTACCCTCAAGGACTCTTGCAAGGATTTGTGGTGCTTTAAAAAACAAGGCTCATCTTATTACTCCCTGCTGAAAAATCCTTTAATGTCATCTTATTTCTTTGGCTACGTTTAAAATTTACTTTGTGACTTATCAGACCCAACTCCCCTCTCCAGCCGCACCTCCCCCCCACCCACCGCCCCTCAGCCTCCCCTTTGCAGCTTTCTGCTCGTTCTCAGTGTCAGCCAGGCGGCCTTTCTGCTTGTCAAACCCCTTCTTGTCCCACGCCCTTCCTCTGCCTGCAAGCATTTGCTCCTTTGTCAAGCCTCAGTGTGGACATCACACCTCCCCTGAAAGACCTTCCCAGCAGCCCCTCCCTCAGGCCAGTTGGACCTGCCTTTCGGAAGCCCACTTTTCACGGACAATCTCTTCCTTGGGCACACATGCCCTTGGAAATGCTGTTCTTTAATGTTTGCCTCCTCCAGTAGATGCAGGAGGTTCATGAGGGCAAGAGCAGTGTCTGTTGTGTTTGTTCTGCACCCCTACCATTGAACACACTGCTAGCACTTAGTGCTTGGTAAATGTTCATTAAATAAATGAACGAAGAAGGAAGCGAGCGCCTAGTTCAGAGCTTTGCACTTGGTGGGTCCTCAGTGAATATTGCTTCCCTTTCACATTAACCCCTTCCTCCCCTCATGAAAGTTGTCTCCCTTGGTCATGGATAATGGACAACTATTTGTAGCGGATTTGATAACGATAGCAGTGTTTTCGTGACAACCTCCTCACAAATTCTCAATATTTGAATTTCAAACATATAACTGAAGATTTCAAAATAAGGAGTGAAAAGAATACAACTGAAGTATTTTCTCAGTACAATTGGAAGAAACCAAGATTTTGTCCAATTGAATTTCAATATGGGCTTATATTTGTGAATGTGTCATGTGGATTGGCACTTAACTGTGACATAAAGTATACAGGTTAATACTTTGTCTCCTACTGTCTTTATGTCTTCCATTAAAGAACAAGTGCATCATGGAAAAAATGCTAAAAATAGAGCCTGCCTGGTTTATGGAGAAGGGTGTGTATGATGGGAATAAAGCAACCGTTTAGCTCAAGATGCCTGCAACTCCAAACCAGACTTTACTTTGTGACTAGAGTGTCATTCTCAGCCTCCTTAACATCTGGCTCTCTTCCTTTCTTTGAACCTGCTTTCCTGGGTGGGGACTGAGTTGTCTTCACTTTGTTTCTAAACAGGGGAGGTTTTTGGAGCTGGACGCAGGAAAAGGGAAAATGCACATATAGCTGCAGAGAGAGGGCTGTACCTGGGGTGAGGGGTTTAGAGAATCAAGGTTCCTCTTGACCACAGAGCGAAGATGTCTGAGGCAGTTGTAGTGGATGATGGTCAGGGTGATATTTGCAGCAGGTGTCTGTATCCTTAAATGATCAATGAAGCCAGTTTGGTGGGCGAAGTGGTGAGTACCCAGGGGCCACTCTCAGAGAGCAGACTCTCTCTGTATGATTCTGGGATCTTCGGCTGCCATCATTTAGAGTGATGATTGCTGAAAATCCACGAGACAGTGGTCTTGAGGCTGTGGCTCCTCTGACCCTTGTCAGGGCCCACCTGGCCATGGTGAATTGGCCAGGTCCTCAGGCTCCCAGGGGGACATTAGAGTTTGCCCACAGCTTTGTCCAGTGCTGCTCCTAGTTCAAGCCCACATCCTGCCTCCAGGAGGCCTGCAGTATCTGGTAGGAGGTCTCCCCGTGCTTCCAGACTTGACTCTGCTGGTCCTTCTTTCACACAGATGCCTTCACGCAGAGCAATGATAATGAACCTCCCTTACTTCAAATTCCTACTTTTGCTTAAAGGGCACATCAAGACTCGCCTAACCCCTCTTTGTATTGAGCTGCATTTCTCAACTTTGCCCTCTCTAGATGCCCCTAAAACACAACAACAAAAAGCATATAATACCAGCCTTTCCCCCATGGAGCCTCTCCCACACTGAGCTCTTGCCCCATCTCCCTGACATGTCCAAACCTTGCACACATTGTCTTCTTGAGTTTTGTTTGGCTATGGGCCATTCTTCCAGAGAGATCTTGACAATCACTTTATATCAAAGCCTTTTCTAACTACCTGAATCAATTCGTTGTCTCTTTTTCTCTGCTCTTAAAGTATATTTTTATCCAGGCATCTCTTACCACTTTTTGCATTGGATTTTAGTAGTTTGTGAATCTCTCTTCTGTTCTAACCTGTGGGATCTTTGGATCTTTGTGGGTAAGTTTTGGTGTTCAAGAGTTCATGATTGCTTTTATTAAAGTACTTGAGAATCCATAGAATTGCTGTGTCTGAAGCCATTTTTTCTTTTTCCCTTAACTAAATGAGCTTTATTAGTCTTTCTTTCTTCCCAAGACTTTTCAGTTCTGTCATTCTTGGTACCTGATCCTTGAGCAAGACAGAGACATTAGGTAAAGAGCTTTCATGTATTCCATGAGCTTATTGCTGGAGCTTTCCTGATTCTTATCCCAAATCTTCCTAACCAAACTTTTTCTTTACTTGCACAAAAATACTGGTGTTTGAATACTGCTTAACCATTTACAAGAAACATTTATAGATTTATACATTATACATACACATATCTATACCTGTTTTTTTTTCTTTGACCTTCTCAGTATCTATCTGGTATAAATGGTATTGTCTTCATTTTTTAGGTGAGCAAACTGAGGCATGGAGACCTTGTCTTGCTCCAGATTGGTTAGTTGAGAAGCAAGGGTGGGGGATTCCAGGCTGAGGCTCTGATGGGTTCGGCCTGCAAGAGCTGTATCTTGATTGACTTACTATGTTTGCAACCCCCTCTCCAATGGTTTCCCCAGCCATCCCTTTGTTTTCTAACATGTGCTCCCTTCTCCTCTCCTCGCCTTCTCACCTCGTCTTGCACACATCTGTGTGTACACACATGTTGTGGTTCACATTGTTTAATCCATATTTTGTTGTCTAGTGGATGGATAGTTTATCCATTCTAACTCTACTTTCGAAATACATCCCCACATGTGTTTAAGTTTGTTCAGGATGGTCCTGTGGCTCAGTATAACATCATGGTTGAGACTTGTGCTGTTCAGTGCAGTGACCACTGGCTGCATGCGACTATTGAACAATTGAGATGTGGCTCATCTGAGTTGAGAGGTGTAGTAAGTTATGTTGTCATATCAGATTTCAAACTTAGTATGAAAAATAGGAATGTAAACTATCTTGCTAATAATTTTATATATTGATTGCATGTTGTTAAGTGATGATACTTTGGATATATTGGGTTAAGATATTAAAATTAGTTTAACCTGTATTCTCTTACTTCCTTTATGTGGCTACTAGAAAATTTGAATTACATATGTGACTCATATTTGTGGCTTGCCTGATATTTCCATTGGTTCATGCTGCTTTAGACTATGGGCATTTGAATCAGATTTGGGTTGGAATCTCAGCTTTACAACTTAATTAGCTTTGTGGTTTTGGGCAACTAGCCTACCTAGGATCATCTATATTTTTCTTATCTACAAAATATACACCAATATCTACTTTACATGGTTTTTATGAGGATTAGATTGTATTTTGCATATAAAGTTCTCAGCTCAGAACCTGGCATGGGAGGATAAAGGCACAAAAGTACGGACTTGACAAGTTTTCAACACTTGCTGTACCACTAAAAACCTTTATGGCCTTGGACAAGTTACCTTACTTCCCCAAGCCTCAGTTTCTTCATTGTAAAATGGGGATGACAATAGCATGTACCTCAGAATCATGAGGATTAAATGCATGTAAAGAGGTTACTAGCTCAGGGTAGGGCATACAATAAATGTTAACCTATACCGCAATACCTGGCATATGCTGGGAACTTGCATAATGTTACTTGGTATATGCGGACTCTGCTTTTTATTTTTATTTCTTCATGACAGTACATATAATTGGAATATGGTTTTAAGATATAACATATTCTCTCTTCTTTCTTATGGTTACTGCAGTATTTTAAGAAAATTCTTTACATTATATTTTTGTCAAGAATTATATTATTTTTGGGGTCTTCTTTAATAACTTCCTCTTTGGCTTTATTCAGCCAGTCACTTACTAATTCCAGGGGCTTTTGTTAAGCCTTATGATGTGCCAGGCACTGTCCCGAGGACTGAGTGTGGGGTGGTGAGAAGACAGGCAGACACCCTGTCTTCGTGGACCTTACAGCCTAGTGGGAGAGACATTTATAAATGAGTGCATAAACAGATACACTTGTTATTACCACTCCTGATGGGTGCTATAAAAGGAACGAACCTGGTGATATGATGGAAGGTAACAGGAAGGGAGTGGCAGAGTCTTTTTTTCAGGTAGGGTGGTCAGGAAAAGCCTCTGTAAGGGGATGGCACTTACGCCAAGACCTAAGGCTGACAAGAACCCATTCATGCAGGGGAGGAACATTTCGAGCTGCTCCAAGGTGGGAAAAGAGCTCTGGTGTTTGTGCAGAAAGCCAGTGGTGAGAGGGTGAAGGGCTTGAGTGCGGTTGGAAAGGTAGACAGGGGCTTGTAGGTTATGGTGAGAATGTGAATCTTATTTGAAATTCAATGTAACAAACTGGAGGGTTTTGATCAGGGAAGTGAATGATTAAGTTGCTGTTTTGCCGTGTATAATGTGCATCCACGATTTTGGCCCAAACTTTCAGGGAAAAAAAACTTTTGTTTTACTTGTTTAATTCAATTACTTATTTATTTACATTTAGATACTTTTTTTTTGTATTATAAAGGAATTTTAGCATTTATTTTTGAACATACGGATATATACTTTTAATGCATAAGCATAAATGAAAGAATTAAAAAACATGTAGATATGGAATTAGCACTACTCATGTATAATGTGCATGCTTATTTTTCGCTCATACATTTGGGCAACAATGTGTGCATTATACTCAGTGACATACAGTATATGAATCTGGGGAGGGAGAGGCAGGGAAGCTAGAGCCGTGCTGCAGTGAGAGGGGACAGTGCACTGGTTAGAGTGTAGAAGTCGGAGAACAGTGATGAGATCCTGAGTTATATGTATTTGGTGGCAGAAGCAACAGAACCCCCTGACTGATTAATTTTAGAGGTTTTTTTTGGAGGGAGATCTGAGCTGCATACCTTTCAGGTACCAGGAGAGACAGGGATCTAGCAAAAAAAGAAAAGGACTCACAGACATGGACAATAGTGTGGTGATTCCGGGGGAGAAAGGGATTGGATAGAGGTGGAAGAGGTTCTAAGGGGGATAAATGGTAATGGAAGAAGTACAATAAAAAATTAATTTTTTTTAAAAAAAAGGACCGCCAAGCAAGGAGTGTGTTTCAAAAAGGAAGATGTGTAAGAATCTGTAAGAAGCTGCTGAGAGATGAGTTAGAACAGGGTAGAAGTGTCTGTGGATTTAGCCACGCTGAGATCACTGGTGATCTCGACAATAGCTATTTCATTCGAGAGTAGAGGTCATAGTCAGATTGGAGTGTGTACAATGTGATTTGAGGGGAGAAAGTGGACGTGTGTTTAATACGCTCTTTCAAAAAGTCTGGCTATAAAGGGGAACAATAAAGGAGCTTAGCGAGAAAGGGAAGTTGACTGAGGTCTAAAAATAATGAGGGAATGAACCTGTGTCCAAGGAGAGGTTGATGGAATGAAACGAGAGGGAATCATGGGGTGGGGGGTGTAAAGCACTTGAGGAGGGGGAGGCGGGGGAGGGTCAGGGCACACAGGAGGGACTGGCTTGGTAGGAGGTGGGCCTTCCTCTAGTGAAACAGGAGGGAGGGAGGTGGTTGGGGGTGAAGGCCAGTTTGTATATTTGCGATCATTGGAAGAGAGAGGAACTTCTATTTGATCTGTTTTTTTCAGTGATTCATAAGGCAGAAATGTGAGCTAAGAGTGAGGTGTAGCAGAGAGCAGCACTTAAGAACTTAGAATGCAGTGTTATGGTCTCTGATCCACTTCAGTGAAAACCTCTTTACACAGTGACTGTCACTTGACACAGAAAGGTTTCAGGGTGAATGGGATTTGGTCCTGCTTTGTTCTTAATGTATCTAGGTGTGGCTTTGGGACGGCGGTAGCTGCTCTTCAGGGAAGCAGGATGTGGCCAGTGTGGCTGGTTTGGGACTTGACTTGGGAAATGCGGGAGAAGGTCCACAGGGGAGATGCTGCCTTCAGCCAGAAACCGGTTTCATAAGATGACAGGGTGGCCTGTGGCCATGATTCAGAGGTCCAATGCAAAAGCAGTAGTTTATCAAGAGTCAGTTTATAAGAGAAGAAAAACATCAATTTAGGAAATTGGGCTTGGGCTTAAGGTATTATTTTGTCATCTGCAATATGACTGTGAACAAGCCATTTACCTTCTGATTTTTTTCTCCAATTTGTAAAATAAGTACCAGTCTTCCCACCTCATGAGGTTGCGCAAAACACGATGATGTACGTCATGTGCCATGAAAGGTAATTCAGGCTGTACAAATAGATTAGGGAAGGCTTGAAGGCTCGGAGCTGGCAAGCTGGCTTGTGCTCCCAGCTCTCTGCTTACTCACCCCTGCTGTGACTCAGGGTGAGTCACTCCGCCTCTCTGAACCTCCATTTTCCCATCTGTAGAAACCTCTCACAGGGTGGCTATAAGGATTGAAAAATCCAATAGGGGGCTTCCGAAATAAAAGTGCGAGAGAAATGTGATTTCTCTTTTTCCTACTCTTCATCCAGGGAGAAGCCCTGAATCTATTTTTCTTCCAGAATCAGTCTTAGAATGACTATTCTTTGGCCTCATCAGGTGGCCTGTAATGAGCATTTCCTGCAGGCAGAGCCTGGGACTGGGTGTTGTAGGGGAAGGGACAGGGAGAGGGTGAACCAGCAACATTACACTGGGTGAAGGAAGTGGTATCTGTATTTGGGGGACTCCCAGGCTGATGGGTGTCTAGGACAGACACGGGCCCACTCTTAAGAAGTACATTCTGGAAGGACTGCCAGCTGTCTGCCTGTGGAAGCTTCCACTGTACAAGGCTATTCAAATTGAAGAAGCGAGAAGCATGTGTTCATACTGATTAGTCACAGAAAAGAGGTGGGGTGAGGACGGACCGCGGTGGCCCCCAGGACACTACCCTAGGTCATCCTGCCTCCATGCCCGGTGCAGCTGTCTCTCAGCAGAGCTTGTGAAGTATCACTGAGCATCTAACTTAGGAAAGACTCCTTATGGCTGCACATAAGGTCAGTATGCCCTCCCTTTGGACTCTGCAGCTACTCTGAATCACCCCAAGCACGCTTTCCCTCCCAGGATGGCCGTCACGGCGCTCATCAGGGTGGCGCTGTTGCCTGCTGTCCTGGGCTGGAGCCAGTCCCCCGCAGGCTTCAGAGGAGGGAAGTGGGTCAGTCTCATGGGACTCTTTCCCATCAACAGATTAGTCATTGGCCACCATACTCTAAAAAGACTGTTGAAGTTGGAGGGTTAACTGGATGCAAAATACTCTTCATTAGGAAATTTTTTAAAAGAATATTGTTTATTCTGTAACAAAGAACCCACTCCATGGAATTTCCGTCTTCTCTTTTCCATAGATACTTGCTATAGAGTTAATAAGAGAGTGAAATATATAGGATCTCAAGTCAGATTCTAAAACCTTGCCCTTATGGGAATTATTTAAAACCTTTAATATAAATATTTGGAAAGAGAATGTGTCACATTTATCTTGATCAAATATCCTAGCATCCAATTCTACTCCCAGAATGCAGATATACTACGGTTTCAGTGTAAAAACCTGCACTGCACCCCAGAGATAGGAAGAGAGAAACCGAACGCCAGTCCCCAGCATCTGTCCCTGGGTAGCCTAGCACCTCTCTCACCCCCTTTCAACACTTGTTGTAGCAATAGCAGCAGGGGGAGAGTCTGTGGTCAACGGGCATTTTGGGGAGATACGGAGACATTATGGACTCAGGTCTCGCTTAAGCAAGGCCTCATAGTGTCCTGGAAAGCCTCAGAATGGGAAACCCACCTAGAAATAATTGTGGATTATATCAACCTGTCACAGGAACAGGCATTTTTCTCTGAAAGGGCACTTCCTCCTGAGGGCTTATTACCAAGGACCATGGAGCTCCAGGCGACTTTGGTGTGCTGTCAGCAGGTGGCTGCCGACTTGTGGATTCTTTTGAGTTCTTGCTGAATAGTCTTATCATTCAGACTGTGTTTTGCAAACATACAATAACCTCCAAAATAACTCACCTTTCTTTCTCCTGCCTTTTCCTTAGTTGAATGCCCAAGACCCCTTCCTTATGCTTGTAATTCACCTATATTCAGTTGATTTTTAAAAATTAAACTTCTTATTTTGAGGTAAGATTCACATGCAGTTGTAAGAAATAATACAAAGAAATCCCATGTGCTCTTTATTCAGCTTCCCCTGATGGTAATTTCTTGCAAAATTATAGTCTAATATCACAACCAAGATACTTACACTGGCACAGTCAGGATATAGAACATTTCCATCACCCCGAGAATATCCTGTTTTGTCTTTTTATAGCCACACCCACTTCCTTTCTGCCCTTGCCCACCTCCCCAAGCCCTTGGCAACTACTCATTTGTTCTCTATTTCTATAATTTTGTTATTTTAAAGGTGTTCTATAAATAGAAGTTTATATGCATTTATAAGATGTTATATAAATTTTACGCTGGTGATCCATCCAGATCGTTGCATGTATCAGTAGTTTGAACCTTTTTACTTGCTGAGTAACACTCTGTGGTATGGATGTACCACAGTTTGTTTAACCATTTCTCTGTTGAAGGACATCTGGGCTGTTTCCAGTTCTTGGCTATTATGAATAAAGCTGCTACAAACATTTGTGCTCGGGTTTTGTGTAAGAACATAAATTTTTATATTTTCTGGGATAAATGCACAAGAATGTAATTGCTGGGTCATGTGGTATTTGTATATTTAGTTATTTAATAAAGAACAAAACTTTTCTTCAGTAGCTGTACCTTTTTATATTGCCACCAACAACAAGTGTGAGTGATCCAGTTTATATGCATTCTCACCGGCATTCGCACTGCCACAGTTTTTATTTTAGATATTCTGATGGGTATGTAGCGATAGCTCTTCCATGGTAACTAACAATGTGGAATATCATTTCATGTGTTATTTGCCATCTGCGTATCCTCTTGGGTGAAATATCTGTTCACGACTCTCATTTTCTCATCGGACTGTTTGTTTTTTTATTGTTGAGTTTTGAAACAATATATTATAAATTATGAATTCTAGATACATTTTCTTCATTGGCTATATGGTTTGCAAATATTTACTCTAAGTCAGAGCTTCTCTTTTTATCCTCCTGACAGCTTTATTATTTTTTTTTTTTGCAGAGCTAAAGTTTTAAATTTTGATGAGGTCCAATTTATCAGTTTTTTCTATGGATTGTGCTTTTTATGTCATTTCTAAGAACACTTTGCCTAGCCTTAGATCCTGGGGTTTTTTTCTTATTTTTTTAATAAAAGTTTTATAGTTTTACATTTTATATTTATGTTTGCAATTTTTTTTGACCTGTTGAAGTTGTTTCCTACACAGAATTGCTTCTTGCCAAGATCAAAAATCAGTTGGGCATATTTGTATGTGTCTATTTCTATCTCTATTAATCTATGAGTGTATTCTTCTAACATTACCACAGTCTTAATTGCTGTAGCTGTATATTGTTTTGAAATTGGCTAGATTAATTTCTACTTTATTTTTCCTACTTTAGATTGATTCCTACTTTATTTTTCTTACTCAAAATTGTCTCTAGCTATTTCAGTCCCTTTGCGTTTCCATATAAATTTTATTTTAATTTTTTCCTCGCTTTTGTTTACCTCCTTCTTTAAATTTTTTATTGTTTATTCTATTATATTTGTCCCAATTTTTTCCCTTTTGAGCCCTCCAGCCAGCCAACCCCTCTAGCCCAGAATCAATCCCCTCTCTGTTGTCCATATCCATGTATCATTCATACATGTTCTTTGACTAGTCCCTTCCCTTTCCTTCAACCATTCCTCCCTGCCCCCCTCTAACAGCTATCAGTCTGTTACATGTTTCCATGTCTCTGGTTCTATTTTTCTCGTTAATTTATTTTTCACCTGTGAAAGTTCTTTCTTACACAGAATTGCCACTGAGTTGCTTTTTGCCAGTTAGCTACCAGTTATAAGTGAGATCATACAGTATTTGTCTTTTGCCATCTGGTTTATTTCACTTACCGTAATAGTCTCCAGTTTCATCCATGCTGTCTTGAAAATTAGGACTTCCTTCTTTCTTTCTGCTGGGTAATATTCCATTGTGTAAATGTACCATAGTTTTTTAATCCATTCATCTACTGATGGGCACTTGGGCTGTTTCCAGTACTTGGCTACTGTAAATAGAGCTGCTTTGAACATAGGGGTGCATAAGCTCTTTTGAATTGGTGTTTCAGGATTCATGGAGTGGAATTGCTGGCTCAAAGGGCAGTTCCCTTTTTAGTTTTCTGAGGAGATTCCATGCTGTTTTGCACAGCAGCTGCCCCAGTCTGCATCCCCACCAGCAGTGCACTAGGGTTCCCTTTTCTCCACAACCTCGCCAGCACTTGTTGTTCGTTGATTTATTGATGATCGCCATTCTGACAGGTGAGAGGAGATATCTCATTGTGGTTTTAATTTGCATCTCTGTGATGGCTAGAGTGATGATGAGCATTTTTTCGTATTGTGCATCTGCAAAAGCTGTTGCTGGCATTTTGATAGAAATTGTGTTAAACCTGTATATCAGTTTGGCGAGAATGGACATCTTTAGTATGCTGAATTTTCTAATTTACCAACACAGCACGCCTCTTCATTTATTTATATCTTCTTTGATCTCTTTTATCAGCATTTTGTTGTTTCTAGCATATGCCCTGTTTCTGTTTTGCCATATTTGCACCTAAATGTTTTTTTAATCCTCACCCGAGGACACTTTTTTCATTGCTTTTAGAGAGGAAAGGAGACAGGGAGGGAGAGAAACATTGCTGTGACAGGGAAACATTGATCAGTGTCTTCCCACATGCGCCCCAACGGGGGATCAAAGTTGAAACCTAGGCATGTGCCCTGATTGGGAATCGAATCCACAACTGCTGGGTTATGGGACTACGCTCCAATCAACTGACCCACATGGGCCAGGGAGCACCTAAATGTTGTTTTTTTTCTTTTTTATTATAAATGGTATTCTATAATTTTGATGTTCATTTTCTAGTGTGTAGAAATATTTGAGATACTATGTATGAGACTGGATCTTATTTAAACCTTTTGTTTTAGGTGGCTTCCTGTGATACAGATATGGCAGCAAAAGGGGTAGACGTCCCCTCATTTCTGCCAGGTTGGGGTAGAAGTCGAGGTTTCCAGTTCTGCCTCTGTTGACACCTGTGGGGGGCTCTTTCTTGTCACTGCTGGGTGAGAGTGAGAGTTCCAGCCCCCTGCGAAGCTTGTGCTGACACCCCCCTGGGTTGGGGTGGTGGCAGCCTTGTTGCTGCTGGGCAGTGGTGAAAATCACAGTTCTCCACGGGGCCTCCTCTGGCCCCACTGTGGGGAGGGGGAGGGGCGTCTCGCCACCACTGGGTGAGGCAGAAGTGCAGGCTCCCTGCTGGGCCTTCTCTGTTAGGGCCCCAGAGGGAGTGGGGGTAGGGGTGTGGTGGGGGTGGCGGGTGGAGAACAGGGTTGGGCACTTCATTACAGCCTCAAGAAGAGGAAATCTGGGCTTCCTAGTAGCCTGTGCTGGCCTGGGTGGGAGCGAGGCCACAATTTTTTTTTTTGTGGTATTTGGCCATAGTAAAGTGGTTATTGTCTAAAAGTTCTCCGTCTTTTGAGACTACCTCTTTCCCAATCGTTTTGCTAGAGAGAGTGAACTTTTTTTTTTGGTCTGCATCTATGACTGTTTCCAGGTTATTGGCTTCTTCACCTCCAAGTCTGGGAATGTATGAGGGAAAAAGAAAGCCCAGGGAACTCACCACTGTATCTTTCTTTGTTCGTTTGTTCTCTTTTTTGTTACTTTCAGAGTCTTACATTTGTTTTATATATAATGTCCAGGACTTTCAGTTGTGCTTAAATGGAGGATTAAGGAGAAGTATGCCTACTCTGTCTTTCCAGAAGCGCAAGTCCCATTCATGTAATTTTATTTGCTTTACTCTTACCGGTCAATCCCTTTTCCTGCCTGAGGTCCCAGGGCCCAAACTTCATTAACCACTCTTGTATAAATTTTTTTCTTGAGTAGAGAAATTAAAATCCCAAGTCTAGAAAAGTTCTCTGCATTGGTGGGAGGGATAAAAACAGTTCCTGCACCTGAAGACACACACTGGACACTCTGGATTTCTAGCTTTTCTTTTTGGTCACCTTTTTATTTTAAATCCTCACCCAAGTACATGCTTATTGATTTTAGAGAGAGAGAAAAGGAGGGAGAGAGAGGGAGAGAAACATTGATGTGAGAGAGAAATATCGATCAGTTGCCCCTTGCATGTGCCCCTACAGGGGACCGAATGCACAGTCTAGGCATTTGTGCTGAGTAGAATCAAACCCCTACCCTTTAGTCTATGGGATGATGCTCCAACCAACTGAGCCACACTGGCCAGGGCTTGGTCACCTTTTAATGCCTGGCACCAAATGTAGTTCAGATTATTATATATTCACCAAAGGGTCTTTAATGTCTGGAGGAAAAAAATGAGTTCCCATGACACAAGAAGAAGTTTCACCTAAAGACATGTAAGAATGTGTAAGTGGCACAGAACAGCAGCTGGGCCGGGCTGGGGGTCCCTTCCAGCTTGGCTTAGCCTCCGGAAACATGGTATTTTGCCTTTGACTGTTGAAGTGAAACCCATTTGTGATACTGTTTTAGAATCAAGCTTCTCTAGACTTTTTCCTTCACTGAATCCGCTTCATTAAAAACCTGTCATTTGGGGAAATGTTACCCTGATGTGGAACAGCATGTGTTTGTAATCCAGCTGCACCTACTTTGGGATCCTGGTTCCATCCTTCTTAGCTGCATGACCTTGAAGTTTGTTTATTTACTTAAAAAATGGTCCTGTAGTACCTGCTGTGGGCCAATTACCGTGGGGGGGGGGGGATTGGAATAAAGTAGTGGGTACCAGTCATGGCCCTCTTTTCTTCACTTGTAGCCATCGGCAAGTTCGGCTGGTTTTAGTTCAAAAATATATCCAACGTTGGACTGCTTTTCTCCATCACCTCATCTTTTTCCCAAGGTGTTATAATACATTTCCTGATTCTGTTCTACCCTCTAATCCTCTGCCTCAATTCATTATCAATGCAGCAGCCACAGTGATCTTTTTATAAACATGCATCAAATTATTCTCTCGTTTAAAACCCTCCAGTTATACTCAGATGTACCGAGAATAAGATCCAGGATCTCCCC
Source organism: Pteronotus mesoamericanus (assembly GCF_021234165.1). Lineage (NCBI taxonomy): Eukaryota > Metazoa > Chordata > Mammalia > Chiroptera > Mormoopidae > Pteronotus > Pteronotus mesoamericanus. The sequence continues at coordinate 857,152 of NW_026555326.1, forward strand.
ACGGCCCGCAGGGTCATGTATGGCTTGGTTTCTGCTTCCTCTCTGAACCCATCAGGCATCCTTTCTTTCCTCATTTAGGGTGCTTCAGTCACATCAGACTTCTTCTTCTGCAAACATCACGCTTGTCCTACCCTGGATTCATTACACCAGCTATGCTTTCTGGCTAGGATAATTTCTCCATACAAGTTTGAATGGCTGGTTCCTTGTTGTTATTCAGATTTTAGTTCAAACACTTTCCCTCCCTTAATCCTGAAGTCACATTCTATCAAATCACTGCGTGTCCCATGCCACTTCTTATTTAGCTCTTAACACAATTTGAAATTATCTTGATTTGTCTACTAGACCGAGCTACCCAAGAGCAGGAATCATACTGTTTCCTTCATGGCTGTATGTCCAGTGTTTAGAAAAGTTGCCGGCACAGAACAATAAATATTTGTTGAGTGAAGTTATTTAATTCTCTTGAGCCTCACTTTCTCACTCGTCACATGGAATAACAACTGGCTGATAAAATGAGATTGTATTTAGAACTGAGATAATAAATGTATGTGAAGCATTTATTACAGTGCTTGGCACATAGTAAGCCATGTAATAGTTTGTCATTGTTTTATTGTGATTTAATATAATGTTCACTTCCCTTCTCCCATACCCCCCCAGTACCTGTTCTTGTACCTAATGATCCATCTGGGGCATCACGATGATTTGTCAGTGACAGATGCTTGCCTTTAAGTCCTAACTTAGTTCTCTCTTGGCCATGTTTTTTCTGTACAGGTCCTGCAGCTGGGCTCAGACATCCTTCCCCAATATAAGCAAGAGGCACCAAAGACTCCCCCTCACATCATCTTACATTACTGTGTTTTTAAAACCACGTGGGATTGGATCATCTTGATTTTAACCTTCTACACAGCCATCTTGGTCCCTTACAATGTCTCCTTTAAAACCAGGCAGAACAATGTGGCCTGGCTGGTTGTGGATAGCATCGTGGACGTCATCTTTTTGGTGGACATTGTGCTGAATTTTCACACCACCTTTGTTGGACCAGCTGGGGAGGTGATTTCCGACCCCAAACTCATCCGCATGAACTACCTGAAGACGTGGTTTGTGATTGATCTTCTCTCCTGTTTGCCATATGATGTCATCAACGCTTTTGAGAACGTGGATGAGGTTAGTGCCTTTATGGGTGATCCAGGGAAGATTGGTTTTGCTGATGAGATTCCACCACCCCTGGAGGGGAGAGAGAGTCAGGTACATCCCTCAAATCTCAGACCTTGTTGTCATGTCTTTAAAGCTGAATTAAATGTGGGTGGTCAACAGAAAAAAAATTAATGGGTGGGAACTAGCATGCTCAGAACAGAGGGAGCATGCTTGATAGATCTTCTTGCCCACTGTTCTTGCCTTTGGAGGTTCGGAGGTTCTGCATGTCAGTGAATGGTGTGGAAAAGACCAAAGGCTTCACTCGTCCGCCACGGGGAGCGCATGCCACACTAGCTCAAGGGTGGTGGGGCTGCGGAAACAGGCATGTATTGCCACTGCATTGCTGAACCCTTCATTCTCTATGCATTTGCTGAATATCTACCTATTATTGATTATTTTAATTATGGGGACTTTTCTATCTGCTGCTGCTGACCTTTGGCTGTTTCATTTTAATGAACTCCTAGCAATGAGGATGCTATTTTCCTCTGTTTGCTTGCTCATTTGTTTAGTTATTTTTTAGGGGAGGGGGTAAATATTGAAAAAGAATGAGTTGTTTCTTTGCTAAACTGAGTTGTCCATACTTTCCTTTGCCTGTATTTGCTGAGGTAGTAAGGCCGTAGCTTAGAGAAGTATTGTTACTGGATTACACTGCTTTGGGTCGTTAGTCCTGCAGGCAGTGGAAGGAATTGAAAGAAGATAAATGCCCTGCAAATGTGTTAGAATCAGGACGTGGGTAAACAGTCAGCAAATGGGTACCTGGGACATGCTGTAGCAGGAAGGGGGCGCTGGGCTGGTTAAAGGGATTTCCTCCTTTGAAAAAGCAAGGGTGTCAAGGCATCGCAAAGGAAAATGTCAGATTCTTATCTAGTTTGCGTCCTATGGGAACGGTTCTTCCTTTTCCCTGCTCCTTGGTGGGCATGCCAGTGGGCTTATGATAAGGCAATTTTTCTGGCAAATCTTCAGCTTCAGGCAGCAATGGGCCCTCATCGCCCAAGATGTCAGAGGGTCCCAGAGGTATCGGTCTGGCTGGGCTGATAACTAAGTGGGTAAATCAGTATGTCCTCTGGACGCTGAGTCAGACGAGAGATTAAATGGCCAGTGAGACTCAGTCTTGGGACAGTTGGGAGGAGCAGTCAGCTCCCTGCCAGGATAACAGGGCCTGGCCAGTGACTCTGTGTCTTGCTGGTGGCATATGACGTTTCTATGCCTTCAGATCCTACCACTTCTCCTTCCAGGGCAGAGGAGCTGGTATTCAGATGCTCTGGACTCAGAGCAAGCCCTGCTTTCATCTGTGTGGCGTGTTTTAATACACTTTAAAATCCCAAGGAATAATTCTCCGGTGGCTTGTGTGGATTTTGCAGGAGGATTAAATGAGTCGAGACTGATCATTTACAAGAACAAAATCACCCCTAAAGTGAATGTTAGGATTCTTAAATGTGAATTTTAGTGCATGTTGGGAATATTATTTTTCTCTGTGAACACATTTTTAGAAAATTGTACGTTAGTGAGGAAAATATGATCATTTTGGCTTAGATATTTCAGATGAGTTATTTTAACCTAAAAGAGCTTATACACACATATGGGAAATGAAATTTAACTTTAAAAAACCACTTGGATTATTAAATTAAACCTTTTGCTACTTATAACAATGGTGTTGCAGTTTTGCAGATAAATAGAATAGTTCTTCAGCTTCCACGGATTCTTATTAAACATTGGCAGAGCTATAGCCACATATGTAAATATGTCAAGATTACCTTGTAGGTTGACCGAGCAGAGAGTTTCTCCCCAGGCACTGTGTTTGTTGGGGTGGAACTCCTTTGTCATTAATTGTGAATACCCCTGACATGGTTTCTGATTCCCAGATTCACAAAATAGATTGTAGGTAGTAAAAACATCATTTATCTGTAGCTTTCTAGTTGGCAAAGGGTTTAACATCAAAGCTCTTACTGCCATCTCTTGATCATGAATAATAATATAAATATTAAGGGGCTATAGCTACGATTTGCTTCTGCAAATAATTGATTTTGTATTTAGTAATTCCTTTTAAAGCTTTGGCTCACATCTGACATAATGCCTTTTTATAACAATTGTGGTGAAGATCAGTGTGAGAAAACTAAAAATTTGGCTTCTAGTCCTTTTGGTATCACCTATTAGGGCAGCTGGGAACCTTGTGCATGTCAGGTAGCCTTCCTGGATTAAGTTCTCCTGTCCACTCCCTGGGGATAATACTACCTTACCAGCCTCAACGCATGGCATTTCGGCGGTGGAGTATTTGAGTTCCCCACCAGCTGCAAAGTCTGGTGTTTTCTAAAATGTCATCTGCATTAGTGTCACCTCCAGACTGATTGCATAAATGAGAGCCCCAGCACACTGACTTCCTAACTGTGGTGGGGGTGGGAAGAAGTTGGGGTGAAATGGGAGCAGTTAGCGGGTTATGGTAAGTAGACATAATGCAGAGCCCAGCGGGACCGCAGAGGGCATCTAGTTTCAGCCCTCTTAACTCACAACCAAGGAAACAGACTCGGGAGAATATGACTCACTTGTGATGGCACAGCAAATCCTCATAGTAATAATGAGACCCTTTCCGACTGTTCTCTGTTCTTAAAAGTGGCAGATTGGATAAAATGGGACAAAACACTGAAGGATACAGCCAAGTCAAAACTGACCAAGAAGCTCCTGATGCGTGTGGCTCACCCCTCAGCCTGGGTGTTGTGGAGGGAGCTTGGGCGCTGCGTCTGGGGAAGCGGGCAGCTGCGTTTCCCCCAAAACAGCTGTATCAGTGATGAGATGGGCAGTTTAGGAGGCTCGCCGAGAGACAGATGCGGCACGGTTTTCCAGGCTCAGGCCTTTTTGTTAAAAGGCACCCATAAATTAGTGGGCATGGCAGGCTGGTAGGGCTTAGGGGTTGGAGGGCACCCCACCTGTCGAACCTGGATTAGGCTGGGGGGGAATTCCCTCACTGGAGAATTCTGAGTAATGGCTCAGTAGGTTCGCATTCACCCCATCCTCTCTTCTCACCGCGCTCTGTTGTGGAGTCACTGAAAGTAAGATGGCAGCTCCCTCTGCTCTAGGTCTTTTGTCTGGGAGAGTCTCATTTCTCATAAAAAAACACATGGAGCCGAATGAATTCGCCCTGGTGTCCTCCTAAGTATGCCAATGAGATCGTGTCCCAAAGGAGACCACCGAAGAGGAGGGGAAGGAGGTGTGGTGGCCCTACCATCTGCGTGTGTGTGCGATGGGGGTGTGAGGGTGGCTGTTGGGGTGGAGGGATCTTGAAGCTCAAGGATGAGACCCACCCAATTTGCTGAAGCCAGCAATTGTGCATTCAGCCCTGCGGATATAGCCCATCTCCATGATTTAAGCCACACAAATGATCCCGTTTGGCTTGACTTGTTTCACTTATGTAGATGGCCTACATTTGCGTCATTCTCCAGTCTGTTGTTAATGATCTGCTTGGAGGCTGTTTGGGAATATGTTTGCATATTAGTTAAACTGGTTGGAGGACAAAAGGTCTGGAAACTGGGTGAACTGAAGCTTAGAATGGGTATGCCGAAGCGAAAGCCAAATGAGGATTATTTTGGCACTTTGTGGATTATTGGCCTGGTGTGCTTTATGACTTAAAGATGGAATTATTATTCACAAACATATTCCCTCTCTAAGGAAATCATATTGCTTCTTGCCATTGACATGTGGGAGTCCAAAGGCGAGAATGGAGCCAACCAGCCACACCATTTCCTGAGCCACAATTCTAGTGCCTTGGGGTTTGGGGCCAAGAGCTTCCTTCTCTCCTTAGCTCCGTGACCTTGGGCAGCAGCACCACCAGTTAGTCCTGGTGACAGAGCTGACACTTTCCAAAAGCCCATTCACACAGGGGATGCTCCCCTTAATGCGGAACAGGACAGAGGTATGCCGAGGAAAAGATGAAAATCTAACAGCACTAACCACAGCTTCCCTTTATCCAGGACTCCTGCGATACCGGAAGACTTCAGAGCAGTTTTGGGTTGGGTGGATTATAGAGGACTTCCTGGGAAGTTAAAAAAGAAACAAAAGCCTGTTTACGAAGGTGTGGGAAGAGGGGTAGCACTCTGATGGGCTAGGAAAGGAAAAGGGTCACTGGAGAGCAGGGAAAACGAGCCTCAAGGCATTGTCTGTGGGGCTGGGGGCAATTTTCTTTGGTTAAATCTTTACTTGTGAAGGCAAGTGTTGGTGAAAAATTAGCCACTCACTTGTTAGTGACTCTCTTACCTCAAGGGAAACTCTCAAAGGGCAATAGGAGGTCTATGATCTGGCTCTGATTGGCAGTCTGTGTCTGAGCTGTGCAGACTCTTACGATTCTTCCTATGTTATCGTGCAATGTTTATCTCTGGAGTCCACATGTTAGCGTCTAAGAAAGAGTGCTTCGGTCTTCAGAGGAAAAACATTTGGCTTCAAGGATGTGCTTCCAAGTGAAGCCAGACCAAGGGGTAAGCTTGAGAGCCTCTGAATCTTTAGAAAAAGAATTTTTTCCTTTCAATGTTTTTCATTTTTTTGTTTATTTTGTTTCATTTTTGCTTTTACTTCATTCTCTTTCTTGCAAACTAAAAAAAAAAAAAAAAAAAAAAAAATCAAAATAAGAAAAGAGAGAAATAACCTTTTTTATTCTTTTTCTCTTTTTGTCTCAATTTTTCCCCCTTTGCCCTCCTCCACCCACCCGCCTCGCCCCCCTCTCCCACAGTCCATGCCCACTCTGTTGTCCACATCCAGGGTCATTCATACATGTTCTTTGTGTAGTCCCTTCTTCTTTCCACCATTGTCCTCCTTCCCCATCCCCTCTGGTCACTTTCAGCCTGCTCCATGTTTCCATGTCCGTGGTTTATTTTGTTGAATAGATTCCACTTTTAGGTGAGATCATATGGTATTTGTCCTTCACCAACTGGCTTATTTCACTTAGCATAATATTCTCCACTTCCATCCATGTTGTCGCAAAAAGTAAAATTTTTAAAATATTTTATAATGGATTTTAACATTATAAGCATGTCTAGATTGCAATCTAGAAATGTCTAGATTGACATTTAAAAAATAAATAAAATCTATCTGCGTTTAAAAAAAAGAAGGAACTCCTTTCAATTTTTTACATGTTGCCTGTAAAAATTAAGAAAATATAGATGAAGGAATAAAGATTGCCTATAATTTATCTCATTGTTAACATTTTGGCATATAGTAAGTCCTTACTTAACATTGTCCATAGGTTCTGTGAAATGATGTATGAAAATGAAGTGATGTATAAAAAACAGCTTTACCACAGGCAAATTGATATAAACAAGAGCCGAGTTCCTATGGCATCTCATCAATGTTATTACGAAATGATGTTGAACAAAATGATATTATTTGAGGACCTGCTATATATTGTTTCAAGTTTTTTTCCCCCTTGGAATGTGTGCATATATGTTTACATGTATTTCATTAAAATGGGGTTGTACTATATATAGTGAGTTGTAACCCACTTCATTGTGTAAACAATAGGTTTTATGACATTAAATTTTCTTTTAAAACGTGAATTTAAATGATAGTCCATTGTAAGGACATATTTAGTTTGTGTTTGTTTAGATAATTTCCTTTTTAAAAAACTTTAAAAATAACAGTGCCATAGAGAATATCTTTATAAATAAATCTGTGTCATATTCCTGATTATTTTTTTATTGTGCAGTATAACATATATAGGAAAATGTTTAAAACAGAAATATGTGTCTCAGTGAATTCCTCCAAAACAAACATCTGTATAGCCATCATCAAAGTTAAGAAACAGCACATTGTGAACACCTGAGACATTTCTCCTCTCCTGCTGTCACCTTTCCCTTCCTCCGCCCCCAAGTAGCCACTACGCTTGCCTATAGAAATGAAATGAGACAGTCATGTGTCCTTTCATGTTGTCTTATTTTGTTCAGTACTACTTTGGAGACATTCATGCATGTTTTTGAATGCATCAGTAGTTAGTTCTTTCATTATCACAGGTAACTTATTATATGAATGTGCTTCAATTTATTAATTCAATCTACTGGTGATGTTCACTTATCTTATGTTTTTATTTAATGTATATTTTTATTCATACTCTTAGAATACTCACTTCTGTTGGAAAGAGTAGAATTTTGGGGCCATAGGTGTTACATGTATTATTTAGTAAATACTGCCAAACAGTTGCCTTAAGTGGTTGTCCTAAATGGTTGCAAAAAGTGGTTACAATACATGAGAATTGTCCTGCTTTGCATTCTTGCTAACACTGGTATTTTCAGTTTGTTAAATTATAGCTAATCTAATGAGTTTGTAGTTGTTTCTCATTGTAGTTTTGATTTCTATTTTTGTAATGTTTAAAGAGGTTTAGCATATTTTTATAAATTTTTTTTGGGGGTGGTCATTCTTTTCTTCTTTTATGAAATGCCCATGTAGTCTTTTTCCATTTACAATAGATTTTCTTTTAACAAAAGTGATTTGCGGAAGTTTTCTGTTTAGTCTGAATATGAGCTGTGTGTGTGCTATATGTGCTGTAAATATTTTTCCACTGTATGGCCTTCCTGTTTCTTTTCAATGGTGTCTTTTGATGAACAGAAATTATTAATTTTATTAGAGCAATTTATCTATCTTTTCTTCTGTGTCTTGTTTAAATTTCATATTCCTAGGTTAATGAAAGCATTTTTCTATAATATGTTCCAGGAATTTTTTTTCTTTTTATTTACGTTTAGACCTACAATCCACTTGGAACTGATTATTATGAATGGAATAAGATAAAGACCAAGTTTAACATTTTTGTCCATATGGATATGGCTATCTGGTTGACTTAAGGCCAGTCATTTGAAAATACCATCCTTTCTTCAACTGTCTGCAGTCCAATCTTCCACATGTCAGTTATCTATATAAGCATGAGCCTTTTTCTAGACTCAATTCTTTTCTAGACTCAATTTGGTAGAACTTAACCGTGAGGCAATCTGGGCCTGGCATTTTCTTTTTAGGGAGGTTTTCAATTTATATATTTAGTGATTTTAACAATCAAAGACCCATTCAAATTTTTTTTTTACTTCTAAAGTCAGTTTTTATAAACTGTATTTTTCTAAGAATTTTTCTGTTGTATTTAAAATTTTAAAGTTATTGATGTAAAGTTATTAATAAATAACATCTCTTTATCTTTTAAAGTCTGTAAGATATGTAGAGGTGTGGCCCCTGTTTTTATTCCTGATTCCTGATAACTTGCCATTTGCTGTTTTTTGTCCCACATGTTCTTTGATTCTTTTGTTCTCTCATGTCCTACATTATTTTGGGATTGATAATTTTGTATTATTCCAGCCGCCTTATATTCACCTTTTATTTTTCTTTTACTATTCTTTCAGTGGGTGCTCTGAAAAATACAATGTGCATTTTTCTCGCTCTATTATAAATTAGTACCTGTGCTTCTTCTCAGATGTTGCAAGGATTTTAGAACACCTTAAATTCTTTTACCGTCTTCTTTACTTAGGAGCTATTGATGTCAAGTGTATTTATTCTATTTGTATTTTCATTGTTTTATGTAGTCAATACTAATTTATATCTATTATCCCTTTTATTGTTCCTCATCCTTTCTGCCACCTCCTAACTTCCATCTGGTAATTTCTTCCTTCTGCCAGGAGAGCATGCTTTAGTATTTAATATAGTTTACTAGTGACAAATTCTCATGAGTTTTGTATTTCTGAAAATATCTTTATTTTGCTTTAATTCTTGAAAGATGTTTGCACAGGATATTGAATTCTAGATTGGAAATTATTTTCTTTTGGTTATTTAGATTTATTTTTCCCTAATCATCTGACTTTTATTAATTTTGTTTTGTGAATTCAGCTCTCCGTCTAATTGTTTCATTGTAGAAATTCTGTCTTTTTTTCCCTGTGGCTGCTTTAAAGATACTTAATTTTTCTTTTCATCCATCTCCCCTCCCCTCCACTCCCCTGGGAAGTGCCTGGTAAGGAAAAAAAGGGAAATGGATATGGGACCAACAATTAGCAGTTTGCGTTACAATTTCAAATATTTTTTGAGGACTTCATAAATGTTTAATAAGTGCTAAATATTTTACACACCTTATCTTTTGAACTCTAACGAGAATCTTATTACTTTGACATATCGTCATCCCATTTTACACATGTGGGGCGGTGAAGCTCCGAGAGGTTGGTCGTTTGCCCAAAGTAGCACTGCTGGTAATCTGAGAGTAGGGTTTTAATAAGGCTTGTTTGAGTCTAGAATACACTTTCAACCAGTATGCTATACATCTACTAGCATCTGCTAACTCACAGGTGGAGAGTACGATGACAGTCAGGCAGGGCAGGTGAGGAGATCGAGGGACTGGGCAAAAAGGAAGAAGGACTCATGCACATGGACAGCAGTGTGGCGATTGCTGTGGGGAAGGGGATATAAAGGGACTAAGTGGTAATGGAAAAAGTACAATAAAGGTTAAATTAAAAAAAAAAAAAGAAAGGTTAGGGAGAAGCCAAATTGTGAAGAGCTTTGATTGTAAAGAATAAGAGTTTAGATTATCCGCAGCCCCATATTGTTTCTAAGTGACTTAGATTACATATATGTGCTAGCCAGATCCATTGACTTCATGCTGTGGGTTTCTTCTCCCTTTTGTTGAACCTTGTGCTTTTCCCAGTGAGAACTTGGAACGGGGTCCATCCTTTAAGACCCTAAAGAGATGGCACCTTCTTCATAAAGGCTCTTCCAAGCAAACGTGGTCACTTCCTTTTGTCAATTCCTACAATATTCTATGCACACACAAACCAAAATATATTTGTGCTATAGTTGTATAACCTTAGTACATGATTAATTATGTTCAAACCCAATTTGACTGGAGAAAAGGGATTGTGTCTTGTTCCTTTGTGATTTGTGGCACTTAGCACAGTTACTGCACATAGCAGACATTCACAGATTGGCAGAATGAGGAAAACAATGAAGGAGTAACTCAAGATCACACAATTCAGGATAGTAAGAAAAAAAAAGAAGTCTGCGGAAAGTGTGTTTTTATTTTAAGTAAAATGCTGAACAATTAATTGGTGTGATTGCTACCAGCTGTTCACGAGCAGCTATCTGGTATGTTTACAGGAGAATGTTGGCAAGTCTGTGTTTTGAGTTAATTAAAATTTGCTTTAAATTATTTTATTGCCTTTTAAAGTTTAGAAGAGATTTTTTTTCCCCTAATACTTTAGAAAAGATTTTCTTCCACAAGACTAAGGTAATTGCTTAATATCTATGTAGTTTTCTATTCTGCTTATTTTCAACTTTGAATCTCACACAACCCCTATAAATACAGGTTTTATATGGATTACCTTCAAACTATTGATGGAATCCAAGTCACAGAGAGGTTGTTGCCATTGTTGGAAACCACATAGCTAGTGAGTGATAGAACAAATCTTTTCTTCTCAATTGACATTCTAGAATTATTGAATGTTTGGATGATGGTTTACTTAACCCTGAGTTCACCATAGCCCATGGGCTCAATTTAGCTTATGTAACATAGTGACTTGTACTGGAATAATCCAGCCTATACCAACAACAGCGTGCCATGGCCACAATATATAGAAAAGGTAGTCCAAATAATTTGGAAACTATACTAAAGCATTTTGAGAATTACAGCTTCTCAGGGAATTCGTGTCAAATACATTCCTCCATGTTCAGGAAATCTCTGTGGATAAGACATAATAAGGTTTGGAGATTCCTGAAATGTATTTCAAAGTATTAGTTAGGAGACAATTTTGTAAGAACTAAAGTCTAAGTCTTCCTATAAGAAGTAATAGTTTCTCTCTGTGTGCTGCTACTTTCTTAATATATTGAAAGTTTTCGAGGGCAAAAATGGTGCTTATTAGTTTACTACATAAGTGTCACTGTATGCATATTGGAAATCAGAGTGCATGGAAAGCACTCATTTAGAAACTCCTAGTAGAGTGATGTGACGTGATTAAGAAAAGTCCGCCATACAAATATTGTCTCTCCCCCTGACAATACTTTGATTTTTTTTTTTTTTGCTCCTTGTTATTTGTTATGTGTTTTCATATTAAGCAAAGTAACTTAAATCAAATAATGCATGAGTTTCCAATAGTTATAATTCTGGGAATAGAGTGGGAGGGCTGATTGCTTGTAAACTTCGGTGAGCAAGAGAGAAGAGTGTGCAGTGGTAGATGCCATGTTGGGTGAGAGCTTACCATGGAGCCTCTGAAAGTGTGGGCCGCCTCACAAGGATGGCAATACCAGAAATGAGGTCATGGGCCAGTGGGCTGAGGGTTCAAATACGGACCCAGGAAAGCAGTGCAAGTAGTGAGTGTAGATTTAGCTGTGCTGTAAGCAGACTGCCAGATCAACTTGGGGCTATTTAGGACATACAGATGAAACCTCATTAAGGAGAAACATTAAAAAAATAGAAAGTAAAGAGTACTAAGCAATAGAGGGCACTTTCTTTTTTAATTACATATTTATGTAACTAGATTTCTTTGAATGGATGTATACAAATAAAAAGATTGTGCTTGAACAGAAAAAGCACTGAACAGCATGGCAATACTTAGAGGAAAGAATGGGACCTTATAAATAATGTCATTTTAAATATTTTACCAGAACAGAGGAGATAGTATCTATGAATGTGTGTTATGCTCCTCAGAAAAAGATATGATAGAAACATACCACCTCAGCTCTATTTATTCCCTTCTTTGTCAGCACCAGAACGAGAGCTCTGTATTCCGTGCTTCAGGGGTTTTTAGAGGAAATATCATTTTTTCAGGCTGAGAATTTTGAGCCTGGTCTGATGATGAAGTATCATATTTTGCTGTGTATAATACTCGCTTTTTCCCCCAATTTTTGAGGGAAAAATAAGGATGCATATTATACATGGATAGTAACTGAAGCACCTTGTATCTATTCTTGTATTTTTTAATTACTTGTTACATAAAATTTCTTGTACCATGTGTTCAAAAATAAATGCTAAAATTCCTTTATAATATAAAAAACAAGTATCTCGATATAAATAAATACAAAGTTGAATTAAAAAATTAAAAAAAAAGATTCTTTTTTACTGAAAGTTTGGGCCAAAAATGTGGGTATGCATTATACACAATAACCAAGTGCCTGTTTGAGTCTGTGACTTCCCAGCTCTGTTGCCTTGGATGCTTTCATTATCTTTATACCTTGGTGCTCTTATCTTCAATGAGGACAGTATCTGTCTGGAAGTGTGTTGTGGGGATTAAAGTATGTAGACCAGCGCAGTGCTTGGACATGGCTAGCACTTAGGAACTAGTACTGCTTTAATTATTGTTGTTGTTAGCCCAGGAAATGATCTAAAAAAGCAATTACTAACCTCACAAAGATACTTGGCCTGGGAGGTTTTGCTGTTGGGAAGTTTATCTTTATTCCTGAGGATTATAGCCTTGAATGACCTGATGACCATTCACACTCAGTCCCTTGTGGAGCCTTGGCTAAAAATGAGAGATCCCAATCACCGAAGAGGCTTTGCACAGAGTCAACTCCGAAGTCTGGAGCAGAACGGCCTCCATGAGGACTCAGACTACTTCCTGCTTCTAGGAACGACTCAACTGCACATTAAGCTCACCTAGGTTGCCTGTTCAAAATACATACCCTCAGGCTCCATTCCAGTCTATTGAATTTGAGTTCTGAAACTCCTACCTCTAACATTCTCCTCAGCTGTTCTTCTTTAGGCAGCCCAGCTCCTGACTAGCATTTGAAGTCACCTCACGCCATTTGGAAACTTCCTTGCTGGGCCAGCAATGGCCTCACTGGTATTCAAGGCCTTATCTGCTTATTTCCTGGTTTCCTGGATCCTAGAATGTCTTTGAACACTGATCTACTGGCTACCTTGGCCCTCCTCCTCTCTCACAGTCTACACCATCTCTCCAAATTTGAATCAACAAGCATTTACTGAGCTCCAGAAAGGCAAGGTGTGCAATCAAAGCAGAATGAGTGCTGCCCACTTTGCTCTTTGTATATTCTGTTGCATACATCTCTTTGTACTACAATGATAATAATAATTATACCATAAAAATAGCTACTTAGCATTTGCCGGGCATGTACTGGGCTAAACACTTTATGCTTATCATCTAACTTTATTTTGTCTTTGTAACTCAATGAAGGAGACTTATTCCCACTTTAAAAAATTATTTATTTATTTTTAGTGAGAGGAGAAGGGAGGGAGAAAGAAAGAGAGAAACATTGATGTGTGAGAGAAACACCAATCGGTTGCCTCTTGTATGCATCCCAACTGGGGACTGAACCTGCAACCCAAGCATGTGCCCTGACCAGGAATTGAACCTGTGACTTTTTTGTTTTGTAGGACAACCCCCAACGAGCTGAACCACACCAACCAGGGCTTATTCCCATTTTATAGAGGGGAGATTGAGGCTTAGAGTGTGAGTTTGCTTAGGAGCAAAGGTGATGTTCTCACTGTTGGACTTCAAAATTCTGTTCTTCACCTCTACATGGTGGATTCGGTAGTTGGTATTTGCATCAACTTCTGCTGATAGTTCACGGAGGCTTGAACCTTTAGTTCCCCCAGAACCTCTTACATATGTTAAATGCACCCTAAATGTTGGGTAAGTGAATGAATGGGTGCAGAGATGTGTGGAAAGTGCTCTGAGCGCCCAGAGGAAGGAGTTGTGAAATGGGTACTATGGGGAATTTCATGAAGATGGTGGCAGATGGGCTGGAAGGGAGACTGCTGTTGAGGGAGCTCTCTTGTTTTCACAGATGACACTGTGACCAAGCAGGTTTTTTCTACTGTCACGTTTGGGATGGGTCTGAATTGGGGTGCCAACAGTCACTGAGGACCTGAATGTCATAACTGATCTGGGTGGCTTGGCCTACTTTTGCCATCTGTTGATAAGATTTAGCTAGTATTGGTATTAGGCTTCCTTGAGCAGTAGTGTACTAATGGAGTGTAAAATGTGGAAAACACATAAAGATGTTTAGGTTTTCCAACTTTTCACAGGAAAAAGAGGTGGGAACTGTTTCAGTGTAAAAGATGGCTTTTTTCAAAGACTGCCTATGTTTGTTGAGGATTGCCAGAAATGTATCTTTTTTTTTTTTTTTCCAGCCCATCGGAAGTTTATTGTGTCTTCAAGGCCCCACAGTGGAGACTCCTCTCCCAGAGAAGGGGCTTTCAGACAGGGAGCGCTTCTCCACATGAGCTGCCCATTTGTCATTTTCATAGGCAGCTGGATTCTTCCTCTTGGATTTCTCAAACTCCTGGGTCCCCCATGTGTAGACAAGATAAAATGCTGGTTGGTGGTATGTGAAGGATGGATGTCTGAATGAAGCGCAGCAGATTGGGGACACCCATGCTGAAGCAGCGGAAAGGCTTGCTGCTCCAAGGGTGACAAACTGTAGATGATCACATGCCATGCACCGGCAGCTTCCCAAACTCAAGGCCCGTGATGGCCGCTGTACCTCCACAGTCGTCGGGTCCCTGGGCCTTTGTCCCCCACTTCCGGTAGGATCCCAGATGTAGTGTATCTTGATGTGTGTCTCAGAGAGTCAAGAATGCCAACGACGAGGAAGTTTTAACCAGAGGAAAGGAGTATTAGGGGGTAGGCTGAGAAAAATGTTATAGCCCAGGTGTGGAGGCATTAACACGTATGGGGTGTTCAGGGTATTGGAGCTGCCCTGTAAGGGCTGGAGCACAGTGTATGCGGAAGGAGGTGGGAGATGAAACTTGGAAGGTAGGATGAAACTGGAGTGTGGAGGGCTCAGAGTTCAGGGCACCTTTTTGATGGTGGTACACAACGTATTCATCTAAGGCCTTAACTTCAGCATGGGGCACTGCTTTGATATCATCTGATCCAGCAGAGACCAAAGTAAGGGCCTTCGGGGAGCATTCCACAAAGTCATTTTGCATGTTTTCCCATAATCCATATTGGTGCAGCAACACATAGTTGTCCAAGTTATTGTGGCATTCTAACTCAACTCTACATTGTACTGCTTTAGCACTTTAAATTTGTTCCTATAGCTCTTTTCTATAGGAAATCGCATTTTCAATTCTCATAATCAAAATGGATGGAAGATTGATCGTGGAAGCAGTAACAATTACCACTGTATTTAATATGTGCCTGGCACTCTGCCCATGCTCCAGGAACAATATCACTTTGACGCCACACAGTTGTGCAAGGTAGTTGTCATTTTTCTGTCTTGCTGATGAGGAAACCAAGGCTGAGAATGGTTGAGTAACTTACTCTCAACTGATAGAGCCTCCTAAGAATGGAGCTGAGTTTAAAAACCACATTTGCCACCCTGGCTGGTGTGGCCCAGTGGATTGAGTGCTGGCCTGCGAACCAAAGGGTCGCAGGTTTGATTCCCAGTCAGGGCACATGCCTGGGTTGCAGGCCAGGTCCCCAGTAGGGGGTGCATGAGAGGCAGTCACACATCATTGTTTCTCTCCCTCTCTTCCCCTCTCTAAAATTAAATAAAAAAAAATCTTCAAAACAAAAAAACACACACATATTTGCCTAACAAGTCCATGTTCTTCCCAACCAAGTGGTGCTGCTGCCACATGGGGGACTTAAGGTCCAGAGAGGATACCTTGCCTAGGGTCACACTTGGAATGCTGAAACAGCAGTGTGTCTAGGTTATTGTGAATTTTTTCCTGATGTGTGAGCACCCTGCTGGTTGCCAGATTTCCCTGGAATAATTTAGCATAATGTGAGTCAGTGGCCAGCTGACCCCTCTGGAATATTGCTCTATTCTTTCTTCTTCATTTGCTTCAAGGATCTATGGTCTTCCACCCTCAATTCTGAGGACTCAAAGCGCCTAGTCATGGCAGCTTCGTTATCATAGCCTCTTCTCATATTTACAATTGAATTCACTCTCACTCGCTGTGTAAATTTCCAGAAACAGACATTTTGTAAAGGGCACTTTGACAAGGCCATAATTCCAGCCTGATCTGAGAATGCTGCTGTAATTAGTTATAGGTTGGCATTAGCTAAATTGAATATAATCCATCATGCTTATTTGATGGTGGTGGGGAAGATTTGCACCCTGAAGAATCAGCAAGAAAGACGCATTAAATATAGATAAGCTGAGTATTTTCCCAGGCAGCTGGATATCCAGAGCAGGGCTGCATGTTCCTTAGACACAACTTTTCTGTAATGGCACAGAATAAATAGTAGGCACTGGGGAAGAGAAAGCACTTAGAAGCTTTAAAAATAAATTTGGTTGGTAACAAAATGCCCCTTATAAAAATCAAACAGTAAAATGTGAGAGTAGAAAACAGGGTAATTGACTCTGGTAAGATGGAGTGTTCTCCAAGCACAGGTGTCTTAATACCTCTGGATTGTCCTAGTCACTCACTCAATGGCTTTCACAGCATTTGGGAACTTTGTTATCAGTCTCCTGAAGTGCTCCATCTAAGACACTCTAGATCACAATTACTTTTCAGGTGTTTTTTTCACTTTTGTTTTTCAGTATCAAAGGAAACCTTTATAGGCACTAGGGCTTATGCAGTATATGGCTCTGATCACTTGACATTTTGGAGGAAGTGTGCTTAAAGATAGCACTGTTGTGGCTAGCTGCAGAGATGTCAGAATCAACCCAATATTTATGAAGCTAAATGAATAGACTGTAAGTTTGGATTTGTTTTTATATGTTCCAGTTGGAGAACCAATGTCAACTCATGGCTATCACAAGAAAATTCACAAACTGTTTTTTTTAATTTTAAGTAAATTTTAATTTTTCAATTACAGTCGACATGCTGTATTATATTAGTTTTAGGGGTACAACCTAGTGATTAGATGATATATAACTTACTAAGTGACCACTGTGATAAATCTAGTACACCTCTGATGCTATACATAGTGTTACAATATTATTGACTATATTCCCTGTGCTGTAACTTACATCCCCGAGACTATTCTTAACTACCAGTTTGTACTTCTTAATCCCCTCTCTCATCGCATATGGCAGCCATCAAAATGTCTGTCTGTGAGTCTGTTTCTGTTCTGCTATTCATTTATTTTGTTTTTTTAGATTCCACATGTAAGTGAAATCGTATGGCATTTGTCTTCCTCTGTTGGACTTATTTCACTCAGCACAATACCCGTTACGTCCATCCATGTTGTTGCAGATGGCAAGATTCCATTCTTTTTTTATGGCTGAGTCATATTCCATTGTATATATGCACTGCTTCTTCTTCATCCATTTTTCTGTTGATGGACACTTTGGTTTGTTTCATATCCTGGCTATTGTAAATAATGCTCCAGTGAACATAGGGATGCATTTGTCTTTTTGATTTAGTGTTTTGGGATTCTTAGATAAATACCCAGAAGTGAAATTGCTGGGTCCCCCTTCTGTGTTTGTTATATAGCTTTTGTTTTAAAGTCTCTTTTGTCTGGTACAAGCATTGCTACCCCAGCTTTTTTGTTTGTTTTCATGAAAAATCTTTTCATGAAATATCTTTTATCATCCTTTTACTTTCAGCCTGAGTGGATCTTTCCACCTAAAGTGAGTTGGTTGTAGAAAGCACATATAAGGGCCTTGTTATCTTATCCATTTAGCCTCCATATGTGTTTTGATTGAAGTATTTAATCTATTTGCTTTTAAAATAATTGTCAGTAAATATGTATTTATTGCTATTTTATTATTCATATTTTTAATCCTTTTTTCCCTTCTTTTTCTTAAAGAAGACCCTTTAACATTTCATGTAATACTAGTTTGATGGTGATGAACTCCTTTAACTTTTTCTTGTCTGGGATCTTGGTTGTAGGTTCTTGCTTTTCATCACTTTGAATATTTTTTGTTAATCCCTTCTGGCCTGCAAAGCTTCTGTTGAGAAATCAGCTAAAAGTCTTATGAGAGCTCCCTTGGGGATAACTATCTGCTTTTCTCTTGCTACTTTTAAGATTTTCTCTTTGCCTTTAAGCTTTTGCATTTTAATTATGATGTGTGTTGATGGGCCTTTTTGGGTTCAACTTGTTTAGGACTGTCTTGTGCTTTCTGAACTTGTATGTTTATTTCCTCATCAGGTTAGGGAAGTTTTCTGTCACCATTTTTTTACATAGGTTTTCAATTGCTAGCTCTCTTTTCCTTCCAGCACCCCCATGCTGCAAAAGTTGGTACGCTTTAAGTTGCCCCAGAAGCTACTTATACTATCTTCATTTTAATGAATTCTTTTTTCTTTTTTGCTTTTCTGATTGGGTGTTTTTTGCTTTCTTATCGTCCAAATCTTTGATTTGATCCTCTGCTTCATCTCCTCCACTGTTGATTTCTGGTAATGTATTCATTTCATAGATTGTCTTCTTCATTTCTGACTGTTTCTTTATGTTTTGTAGTTCAATTTTTATGTTTCCTATCTCTTTGTTGAAGTTCTCATTAATTTCATCTACTCTTCCCTTAAGTTCATTGACCATCCCTATCATCAGTGTTTTGAACTGTGCATCTGATAGATTGCTTCTCTCCATTTTGTTTAGTTCTTTTTACAGAGTGTTGTTCTGTACTTTCACTTGGGACATGTTTCTTTGTCTCTTCATTTTGGTTTTCTCCCTGTGTTTGTTTCTATATATTAGGTAGAGCTGCTACATCTCCAAGGTTTTGTAGAGTGACCTTATATAGTAGATGCCCTATAGGGTCCACTGGCACAGCCTCCCTGATCACATGAGCTGGGCAGTCCACGTGCACCCCTGTGTGGACTGTGTACATACTCGTTGTAGTTGAGCCTTGATTGCTGTTGGCACCTCAGTGGGAACTGAAGTTAGTCCTGCTCTGTGGAGTTGGCCCCTGCACAGCTGATCCTCCACAGTGGTCACAACCAGTCCTCCTAGCCAATTGGTCTGGGGGTAAATCTGTGCTGGATCTGACCTTTGCATGTGTTGATTGTGGAGGTTGTTGGGTGTTGCTTCAACATGGTCCAAAGCTGTCCACTGGGCTCACCGGCTCTGGGCCTCCCGGGAGGTGCAGGCCGAGGCCAGCCACCATCTATGTCCTGCCCAGGGCCACCTGACATGAGCTGCAAAGTCATCTGCAGACAGCTGCTACCTGTGTTGGGCGTGGAGGTGCCTAGGAGAGGCCCAGCTGGGTGGGATATCCCTCCTAATTTTTAACTACCACTTGTGGGTGTGGGACCAGTCTATTCTGTGTCTCGTCCTCTCCAAACAGTGGCTTCTCCTTTGTAGTCTTAGTTGTAGGACTTCAGTTCAGCTATATTTTAGGTGGTTCTGAATGATGGTTGTTCTGTAGCTTAGTTGTAATTTTGATGTAGTAGGATGATTTGAGGACCACATTTACCTACAACACCATCTTGACCAGAACCCCCACAGATTGGTTTTAATGTCTACTTCTGTCCAGAAAAGTAGTATTTGGTGTCTTTTACTTTTATTTCTGCTTCATAAACACATTGTAAATTTGTCAAAAATTTCACCCACAGCACAGGTTAACATATCTAAGAATCCTGGGCTTAGATATGGGAGTGTGCGACCCTTGTGGAGAGCAGATGCACTGAAAAAAAAACAAAGATTGGCCCTACTTCTTTTCTTTTGCTAATGATGGGCTGCCCGTGATTACAGGCTCACTTACAGAGGGTGTGAAAATTCCACTGCTTGGTTCAACTCATTCTTGTAAAAGCAACCTAAGATGTATGAAGGCAACACCATTTTTGTATAAAAAGAAAAAAGGAAGAGCTTCCTAGTTTTCATTTCTTGTTGGACACCTTGCTACATTTATTCTGCATCTCCCTTGGTCGTAGACAAAACCTAAGGAGATGCACTGACCATCTCTTGTTTTCCTCCTACTAAGCATGTCAGTCTCCAGGCATGATAGAGAGACACAGCTAGTTGGACAGCACCGCCATGGCAGTGAGTGAAATTTACCTGCTTTATTGAATGTTGTCAAGTCTAATCTCAAGCAGGCAGCACAACGTAAAGCATAGCTTTCATTTTATTTTGCTTCTCTTCTAGAATAAGAATATGATTTTCTTTGTTTTCACTCTACAGAACACTGCCTTCCTGCTGAGCCTCATGTACTAGACAGAAATATTCGTGTGAAGTGCTTATCAGTCTTCTGTTCTTATAGAATCCAATTCCAAGTTCTGGTTCCCAAAATTTATCATTATGGCCATTTATTGTGTCTTGGAACAACACCTTCCAATGTTTTACCTCTAAATATTTATCCCACTGTCAGGAGATGGATTTCCCAGGTGGTGGCTGATCATAACGGAGCTGGCTTGTGTTTATTTTAGGTTCATCTGAATTTTTAAACAGTTCTTTGTCTATCTTGCTATAAAAACTCTTTTATTACTTTTCACATCCTTTTCCTATTTATTTAATTTAATTCTCAACATCTTTATGTGTTTGTTGAGAATTTTATGACAAAGGAAGATGGAGGTCAGGAGCAATCAACCTGTTCAAAGTCTTATTGTTTCCCTGGCTAAAGATCAGATTTCTTGACTTCCAGATCAGTTTTCTATCTCTTATCTGATTGGTTCCTGGGCTTTTACTTGTGATGGTTAGGAACTTTATTTTTGACATCTTCCTTCAAACGACACCTCCTCCCCAACCTACCCACCAGATATCTATGCACACGTTTGCACAGGCATGTGTCCGTACATATGGATTCCCCTTACCCCTCACCCTTTTTAGCTCCTTATTCTGTCCCCAGAGAGTCTTCACTTTTAGAAATGAGTGGAAATGAGGGCAGCTGGGACAAAGAAAACAATTCTGGGGTGTGTGTGTGGGGGTAGGGGTGCTGGGGGAATCTCAGAAGTTTCCCAGGATGCTTGCCTGAGTCACTAAAATGCTAGCCCCATTTCTTCTTCCCTTTGAAAATATAGATGCACTTTGGGCACCCCGAACATATTAGAGAAAAGGAGGACCTGGTTTCAGGTTATGTTATTCCTAATTGAAGTAATATTTATAGCTAGCAAACCAAGAGATTTTCATTTTGAGAGACTTTCCCCAATGTTAGTGATGCAATTCACTTGGGACAGCTGCTCAGTTACTCCTACTCAATCATTAAGAAAGTGAAACACTGGCTTTTCATTTTTCAGGTTGGTGATTTTCTTCATATAGTCATGGTGTGATAAAGGGTGAATAATTTCTTCTATGACTGATTTGTGGACTGAGGAGCCCTTTGTACTACATGCAGTTCCTGCAACGATCATATTACTAATGCTCAGCTTTCTTTTTTGGCAGCCAGTTCCCTGGCATATCAGTCCAGCATGGCTAACATGTAGAATAAGACATGAGTTGGACTCCCTGCCTAAATATGCCGTAAGTGCTATCTACCTGGACCAGGAAATATCTGGAGTGGCCTTATCTGAGTGACTTCAACACGTTATTCCATTCATGGAAAAGATTTGTTCCAGAAAGCCAAAGGATTACTTCAACAGAGGAACATAAGAGTTCTAATTATGGGATGGTCATGAAACCTGCTTTCCAGGTTCAAGATACCTAATGAAGATTTAAAAAGGTGTCAGAGTGGAAAACTCATAGATTCTGGAGCTAAAGGACCAAAGTAAATCTGTAACTAACCTTTGTATCTTTCTAGGTAAAATGTAGGTAACAATGTCTGCCTTATCATATATACATACACATACACTGCCTGATACATTGTGATCCCTGTTCTCATACTGTTCTTATAGCTTCTCATATTGTTCTTATAGTTTTTCATATTTTTTCAATATGTCTCAAGATCTCTCTCCTTATAGAGAGCCTAGAATCAAAGTAGAGAACTGGATGGACTCTTATGCTCTGCCTATTACTGCCTATACCTTTCTCATGACCACATAATTCAGCTGCAACAGACAGAATCTCTTTCAGCCTTGGATTATATCATAAAATAATGCACTCTATTCATTTTTCTCTGGGCTTTCTGCTGACCCACCTGTTTGTTTGCACATGCCATTTTTGTATCATCTCATTAATATCCTTTTTTAATACCTCAGGTTCTTAGTTTACAAGGCATTTACTCTAGTAAACTCTTAGGTTGATTGTATTAGAGAGAGGGACATCGGCTTCCAACAACACGATGCCAGTAAGCCTCATGCTAGTGTAAGTTAGGTCTGGAAAGCTTAGCTGAGGCAGCAAGCCCCATTATCAGTGTGTAGACTCTTTTGAGCACCTGTTAGAGAAGAGGATCTTCTCTGATCTGCAGGTCCCAGCCAGTTCTTTCCATCATGACCGCTTTGGCATGTCTGACCTATATCTGGGACTCAGGTTTACATTTGAGTTCACATACTTTGTTCAGCTTTCTACTTCATGTTGTACACACTTAGCAGTTATTTCAGACAAAGCTTGCAGTAAAGCTTGCCAACCATGAAGTAAGCCATATCAAGAATAAATGAGATGAAGTAGAAGGAAGGAAATAAGATTAGAGCAGAGCTGAATGACATAGAGACTAAAAGAACAATTCAAAGGGTCAACCAATCCAGGAGCTGGTTCTTTGAAAAGATAAATAAAATTGACAAGCCTTTAAGCAGACTCATCAAGAAAAAAAGGGAGAGGACCCAAATAAATAATATCAGAAATGAAAGAGGAGAAATAACAGCTGATACCACAGAAATACAAAGGATTGTAAGAAACTGCTATGAACAATTATATGCCAATAAATTTGAAAACCTTGATGAAATGAACAAATTTCTAGAAAAGTATAATCTTCCAACACTGAAGGAGGAAGAAACAGAAAGCTTGAACAGACCGATAACAGCTGGGGAAACTGAAGCAGTCATCAAGAAACTCCCGGCACACAAAAGCCCTGGGCCGGATGATTTCACAGGAGAATTTTACAAAACATTTAAGGAAGAGCTAACCCCTGTTCTTCTCAGACTATTCCAAAAAATCCAAGAGGAAGGAAGACTCCCAAACTCTTTTTATAAGGCCAGCATCACCCTAATCCCAAAGCCAGATAAAGACCCTACGAAGAAAGAAAACTACAGGCCAATTTCATTGATGAACATAGATGCTAAAATCCTCAACAAAATATTGGCAAACCGCATCCAGCAATACATTAAAAAGATTATCCACCATGATCAAGTGCGATTCATCCCAGGGATGCAGGGATGGTTGAATATATGCAAGTCAATAAACGTAATACATCACGTAAATAAAAGACAAGACAAAAACCACATGATCATCTTGATAGATGCAGAAAAAGCATTCGATAATGTACAGCACCCATTTATGATCAAAACATTCAGCAAAATGGGAATAAATGGGGCATTCCTCAACTTAATAAAGGCCATATATGAAAAACCTACAGCCAACATCATACTCAACAGGCAAAAACTTTCCCACTCAACAGGAAAAAGCTTTCCCACTAAGATTGGGAACATGACAAAGATGTCCACTTTGACCACTTCTCTTCAACATGGTATTGGAAGTCCTAGCCACAGCGGTCAGACAAGAAAAAGAAATAAAAGGCATACAGATAGGAAAGGAGGAAGTAAAACTGTCATTGTTTGCGGTGGACATGATAGTGTACATAGAAAACCTGTAGATTCCACCAAAAAACTACACAACCTAATAAGTGAATTTGGCAAAACAGCAGGATACAAAGTCAATGTTCAGAAATCAAAGACATTTTTGTATACCAGCAATGAAATAGAAGAAGAAATCAGAGAAAAAATACCATTCGATATAGCAACAAGAAGAATAAAGTACCTAGGAATAAATTTAACCAAAGAGGTAAAAGACCTGTACGCAGAAAACTATACAACATTGAAGAAAGAAATCCAGGAAGACACAAGTAAATGGAAGCATATACCGTGTTCATGGATTGAAAGAATTAATATCATCAAAATGTCCATATTACCCAAAGCAATTTATGGATTCAACGCAATCCCTATTAAGGTACCAATGATGTATTTCACAGAAATATAACAGACATTTCAAAAATTTATATGGAACCATAAAGAACCCCAAATAGCTGCAGCAATTTTGAGAAAGAAAAACAAAGTAGGAGGGATCACAAGACTGGACATCAAACTATATTACAAAGCCACTATAATCAAAACAATCTGGTACTGGCATAAGAACCCACCCAGAGACCGGTGGAACAGAATAGAAAGCCCAGAAATAAGCCCAGGTCTCTATGGGCAACTAATATTTGACAAAAGGGGCAGAGGCATGAAGTGGAGTAATAATAGCTTCTTCAAAAATGCTATTGGGAGAGGTGAACAGCTACATGCAAAAAATTGAAATTTGATCATCAGCTGACACTATACACAAAAATAAACTGAAGATGGATAAAAGACTTAAATATAAGTTGCAACACCATAAAAGTCCTAGAGGAGAACATTGGCAGGAAACTCTCAGATATCCCACTCAGCAATTTTTTCACTGATATGTCTCCTAAAGCAAGGGACATAAAGGAAAGAATAAACAAGTGGGATGTCATCAAATTAAAAAGCTTCTGCACGGCTAAAGAAAACATCAGCAAAATGAAAAGAGAACCAACCACATGGGAAAACATACTTGCCAATGATATCCTGGACAAGGGTTTGAGCTCCAAAATGTAGAAAGAACTCACATGGCCCCACACCAGGAAGACAAACAATCCAATTAAAAAATGGGCAAAGGACCTGAACAGACACTTCTCCAAGGAAGACATATAAAGAAAGCTCAACATCCTTTATATCATAAAACAAATAAAAATAAAACTTGGATACTAATTATGGTTAGTTTTTACTAAGGATAAGCCCACTTCAAGGAAAAGTAAGACCTTATAGTCAGGCAAGAGGCCTCAAAACATTATGACTCAGGAGTCTTCCTCAAAAACTCTGTGATGTTTCCTGTGGTTCTTACCTTTTCCCAATTAATAAGCTAAGGTTGCTGTCAGTGAAGATGCTGAACTGTCAAGCAGTAAGGTATGTTCTGGGGTCTCCACAGACACATAAAGAATGCTCAATATCACTAGCCATCAGAGAGATGCAAATTAAAACCACAATGAGATACCACGTTCCACAGGTCAGAATGGCCATCATCAACAAATCAAGAAACAACAAGTGCTGGCGAAAATGCGGAGAAAAGGGGGCCCTAGTGCACTGTTGTTGGGAACACAGACTGGTATAGCCACTGTGGAAAATGGTATGGAATTTCCTCAAAAAACTAAAAATGGAACTGCCTCTTGACCCAGTGATTCCACTGCTGGGACTATATTCTAGGAAACCTGAAACACAAACTGAAAAGAACCTGTGCATCCCAATGTTCACAGCAAAGTTATTTACAATAGCCAAGTGCTGGAAATAGCCTAAGTGCCCATCAGTGAGTGAGTGGATTAAAACACTATGGGACAGTTACACAATGGAATACTACCCAGCAGAAAGAAAGAAGGAACTCTTATCCTTTGTGACAGCATGGATGGATCTGGAGAGTATTAAGCTAAATGAAATAAGCCAGGCAGTGAAAGATAAATACCATATGATCTCACCTATAACTGGAACCAAATGAACAAAACAAACAAATTAGCAAAATAGAACCAGAGACATGGAAATAAGGAACAAACTGACAGTGACCAGAGGGGAAGAGGGAGGGGGATAATGGGAGAAAAGAAGGGAAAGGGTCTAGTCAAGGAATATGTATAAAGGACCCATGGACACAGACAACAGGGTGGGGACTGACTGTGGGAGGTGGGGGATGGGCAGGGCAGGAGAGAGCAGTGGGGGAAAAGAAAATTGGGACAATTGTTAATTGAACAACACTAAAAATAAAAAAAGAAAAAAGAACTAAATGAAACTATGCTAAAGAATTAAATAAGGGTATGACAGCAATGACTCAACAAATAAGGAGCCAGAAATGATAAGACAGAATTAAATAAAAATCCTGGAGTTAAGAAGTACGATAACAAATAGAAACTCACTATAGGAGCTGAACAGCTGATTTAAGGTGACCAAAAAAAAAAAAACAAACAAACAAAAAACAAATACGACTTGAAGAAAGGGCAGTAGAAATAATCTAATCTGAAGAACAGGGAAAAATGATCAAAGAGAAACGAACAGAACAAAAAACAAAGTAAAAAATTTGAAAGCTGCAGGAGAAAATGACTAACAGGCTTATCAATACAAATGAGGTTGACTTCTCATCTGAAACAATGGAAGCCAGAAAACAATGGAGTGACTGTTTAAAGTGCTAAAACTGAAAACAAAAAACTCTATTCAGTGAAATTCAACCCAAAATCCTACCTTCATAAAAACTATCCTTCATAAATGAAAGTAAAATAAAGACACACCCAGCAAAGACTAGGGTAATTGGTTGTTAGCAGACATTCTTTACAAGACATACTAAATGAAGTCTTTTAGAATGAAAGGAAATGGCATGAGATTAAACTTGCATTCCCAGAAAGAAATGAGGAGCACAAGAAATGGCAAATATTGGGGTTAGTAAAAATGACTTTGACATATATATTTTTATTATTTTTCTTCTAACTTCCTTATAAGACAAAATTGTTTAAGTCAATAATTATAATAATGTATTGTTGAGTATATAATGTATATAAGTGTGAAATCTATGACAATAATAGCACAAATCCTTTTAAAAATTGAAGAAGGAACACATTAAAATTTGATGAGACTCATGATACTACGATAACAAAGACGAAGACATAAGAAAACAATAGACCAGAATGTCTTATGAACACAGGCACAAAAGCTTTTAACAAAATTTTAGCAGACCAAATCTGGTGACATATAAAAAGAATTACCATGATGAAAAGGGATTTTTTTTTTTCAGGAATGCATAGTTGCTTTAATATCCAAAAATTAATTAGTGTAATATAGTATATTAATAGAATAAAGGATGAAGTCCATATAATCACTTTGATAGATGCAGAAAAGACATTCAATAAAATCCAATGCCCATCCATGATAAAAACTCTCAACAACTATGAATAGAAAGGAATTCCCTCAAATTGATAAAGAGCATCTATGAAACACCTACACCTAACATCATAATGGTGAGAAACTGAATGCTTTATCCCTAAGATTTCGAAGGAAAGAAGGAAAAAATTAAAGACATTCACATTGGAGAGAAGGAAGTAAAGCTCTCTTTATTAATAGATGAAGTGATTCTGTGTGTACTCTTGGGATTCTACAAATTACCTGAAATGGTTAATATGAGAATGATAAAATATGATGTTTTCATTCAAACATAGCTACAAGGACTGGGTATTCACATAATAAAAGGAAATAGGCTTTGAAATGATATGTTTGCTATAATTAAATTGTGTAAAATTACATATACTGAGGCTTTACTGGAAGGGAATGTTAACTGTATAGTTGATAAAATTATAGTTGACTTTTTTACCTTTAAAAGATTTTATTACTCTTGCTATGAAATACAATAAATATGGCACAGTGAGATAAAAATGACAAATGGTACTGGAGATACTAAATTTGATTAGAAAAGAAGGGATGAAAGGATGGATGGGGGTTTTGTTTTATTGGTTCAATTGACATGATTTGGTGATTGATTAGGATATGGGTTGAAAGAGAGAAAAGTCCCTGTTGACGTGAATTTCTGTCTCAGAAGATGGTGATTCTATGAATATAAAAAGAGTATAGATAGAAAGAGAAGAAGTCTAGGGACCACAGGCAAAGAAAGTGATTTTTTTTTCTTGTTACGTTATTGAGCATGCACCTGAAATAGAGCTATTCAAGTTATGTTGTTTCCCTTTTGGATATGTTGAGCTTGAGGTGCCTATGTGATTTCCAGGTTGAGATATCCAAAGGTCAGAATAAAAACAGAACAAAGAAGTTTGGACAGAAGTTGGACAAAAAAGATAGATATGAGAATCCTATGCAGTGGGTGCTAGAGAAGGAGGAAGGTCATTGACCTTGACGGTTAGGCATCACCGTGACACATGAGGGAGCAGATGAACTAGATGGTGGATGCCAGATGTCAAAGTGCCATACGATTTCAGTCATATGCAGAATCTCATGAACAAGCTGAACAGACAGACTCATAGATGGAGAGCAGGCTGATGGCTCAGGGAGGGCTGCTGGCGGGGGTGGAAAGATGGAGCAAAACAGAAAACAAAGAGAAAGAATCCATGAACTTGGACAACAGTGTGGCGACTGGGCCAGGGAGGACGGTCGGCAGAGGTGGAAAAAGGTATAATGGGGAGAAACGGTGATGGCAAAAACAAAGGGTAGAAGACTAAGTAGATGGGAGGCAGACGGCCCATTTAAGTGTTCTTTTGAGACATTTTGCAGTGAATGGAAGGAGAGAGATGAGAGATGTTAGTAGCAAGAGTGTAGAAAAAAAATTGTTATAGATTTTTTTAAAAAAAATTTTTAAAAATATTTTTGGCTGAAATTTTCCTGTTGCTTGAAGAACCTCCGAGACTCGTGAGCTGAGAAGGCCGGGCAGCCCTCCTTTGACTTCGGGGCACACTCGCCGGGCAGACGGAGACCTTGGCTGATGAAGCACACAAAGTTTCTTTGTGCTCTGTAACTGAAGTGATTGTTTCCCTGATAATTTTCTACTGTAGTGAGAAAAGAATTTTTAAAATCAATTTCTCATTTTTCTTGCCTCTTACAATGACTGTCTACATCAGAAAATAAACGAGCTTGCCAATTTTGACAGCTTCTTTGTGAAAAGCAGGGCTTTATTTTTTTCTTTTCTCTTGATGTATAAAAAAACCTTTTTAAAAGTTACCTTAGGGCAACTGAAAATTATTAAGGCAATGGAGAGGTTTCCAGACAAGGACTGACAAAAAAGGTTAAAACTCCTCAGTCTGAAATTACAAAGGTGGAGCAGGAGAGAACTGGCGTCTAAATTCAATCTGGTTTGCAAGTCCCAGGCATCAAAAATGGGAGGCAGGCTTCTATAGGATAATATCCACCCCACTGGGTCTTTGCTAACATTAGGAGATACTGTGTATAAAAAAATACCTCACAATCTATCACACACTATTCAAAGGCATGATGTTATTATTAGAACTTAGTGGGTCGTGTTTGGGAGAAATAATAGGAAAAAACTGCTTTATAGTTGGATAGGGAACATGAGCCAACAGAACATAAATAGGACTTAGAATACCTCCATAAGATCTCAGGCATTTGCACCTGAGTGGATTTTTAGGACCAGTGGGTCTTTTCTGTACCTTCCCTTAACCCTGAAGATGAACTACCATGTGCTTCTGATCACATCTACTTGTTAAAGACCCAGTCAGTAATGGATTGGATGGACACTAACCCACTCATTCTCTCAGTATATATAGCATTCTGAAAGCTACTTTAAGCTCTAAAATAACATTCTAGGAAATAAATATAAAAGCGTATAAAATTTAACAACTCACTTTTCAGAAGAAAAAATATCCCAATGTATAGCATTTACTGACTTTTGCGGTATAAATACTTCCTCCATAGCGGAGTTCAGGCTGCCCACCCGAGGCACTGGATGCCATTGGGAAAAGACGCACAAGAGCACATCACTGTGTAATGTTTTCACCGTCTGATGCAACAAATATAACAACCCTGGCAGCATGAGTGATAGTAAAGTGGAGTAAAACAGAAAGTAATGTGTTTTGACTATTGGTTGCTTTGATTTTAATAAAATTTATTTAATTTTAAGTTTATGTAACTTTATTTGAATAATGGCTGTGTTTAACAACCAGCTCTCAAAATTCCTGAAAATTTAACAATTGCTCAGTTGAGCTGGTGTGAGCTGGTTCAAGTACACAGTGCTCTGATTAACTTATGGGTTGCAGAAGAACTAACGATGGAGATCAGAAAGTATGTAGGCCTATAAGGTGATGAAAATACTATGCATCAAAACTTGTAGGATGAAGCTAAGATAGTAGATGGCATTTTAAAATATTAAATGCTTCTATTAGTAAAGAAGAAAGATTTAAAAATGAGATAAGCACTTAATTTAAGATAGTATTGTTAAAAAACAGAATAAATCTTTAAACAGCAGCAGATTAACAAAGATGAAAGCAGAAGTATTGAAAAATACAAAGGCAAGATCATCAATGTCAAAAGCTGGCTCTTTGAACAGACTCTTCAAATTGACAAAACTTGGCTGAGATTAATCCAGAAATAAGAGAAGGCACAAACAAAAACCAAAACCAGTCATGTCTACAGATATAATAGAGGTTTAGAGAAGAGTAAGAGAAAATGGAAGGCTTATAGCAACATGCTTGAAGGATTGGTGAAGTAGGAATAAAGGTGTCAGGAGCTAGGTGGGCTTTGTGGCCAGACATGAGTGGGACGGTGCAACCCTGTGAAGGGACAGATCTTGAGATATGGCCCTGGATCGGCTTCTGGAGGACAGAGGAGACATAGAGACGAGGAGGGAGACAAGGCAACAGTGTGTGGCACGGGGCTGATTTCACTGAAGAGGATGCAGGGGAGGGGCCAGAGTTCAGTTAGGGAATCTCTCCTTATACTGTGTTGTTTCGCCTTTTTCCCTGAACAGCCTAATGCTTTTCATGTACAATAACTAATCCGCAGTTACAATAGGCCTTTGATATTTTCATAAAATTACATCATTACAGAAAAAGCATAATTTACTAGATTTTATACCATTACCAATATGTTTTTCTATGCCTGAGGAAACCTTATCCTATTAACTCCTAAAACCGTGACCGGCAGAGTATCTGGAAAGAAACTGCTTCTGCCAGGCAGCTTAAACAAACAAGTTACTAGGAGATGTCACAGCAACCCTGCCCTGTTACCTAAATTACATATGCAGCAGGTTACAATGCTCTTAAAGCATCGAGAACATTCTCTTAGACAGGCAGTAGCCTAAGTGTCTCCAGCTCACTTTTCCCACTGGATCCTATGCTTTACAAATGTTATTATCCGTATTTTCTTTAGGTGTTTTTCCGGTTTTCCCAGGTGCACACAGGCTTCTGCTTCTCCCCGCTTTCATATTGCCCCTCATCGGGGTTTGCAGACTCACACAGCGCACCCGGACACTTGAGTGTGCTGTGTGAGTCTGCATACATTCTCACTGAATGTTCAGGCTAAGGCTCTGTGGGGAAACATCTCTCCTCGCCCCCCGCTTTTCATTAAAAATAGTTTTTTACCCATTAACTAATTTATGACCTTGATAGCAGTTTACACATTTAGATATTCTTGTGAAACTTTTGGGGGGCTTATTTTTTCTCTCTCCCACTAAAGTCTCATGAACGTAGACTTTGTCTTATTTGTACAGTGCCACACAGTGCCTGGCCAGTGGGAGCCACTCAACAGTAGTAAGTAGATCTTTCAGCCTAGTGTTTGTAAGATGTTCTTACATCCTTATTGAAATGAGGGTGAAAGTACCCACTTCGTGGAGTAAAGATAAAATGAGGTGATGCATGTAGAGCACTTAGCACAGTATTTGGAGCACTAGTTATTAGTCTGCATCAGTGGCAGCTAGTACAAGGAACTGGCCACATTCTGGGGCTCTAGTTCAAGGCTTGCCCTTGAGAGGAACGGCCTGAGAAGCAAGGAAATGAGCTATCGGCTTCCCACTTGCCCTCCTCCTGCTGAGCAGTAGGTGGCGCCCTGGAGGAGGCCCAACATGAGGTTCTGTACCTGGAGCTGGCCTTACCCAAGGCGAAGAAACTTGCCTACCACTTACACATCTGCGTTCATTCTTTTTCTACTGTGTCTGTATGGCTTGATCATCTTTTCCTCGCTGACTTCTGTTTTCAAATTACTGTGTTTGCTTCAAGCAGACTTCACACCGTTGGATCACCATTCTTCCTTTTAAAAAAGCCTCCCTGTACCTCCCTGTGCCCAGCCAATTGATTCATAGAATCTTTATATAATGTTATCTCATAATGCTGTTGCTAAGGCCTGTAATTGGATGAGTGGCTCTCTGCACAAAATATAATTACTTTTGCAGCAGCTTGGAACGTGCCAAAATAATGACCAGATGAGAAATCATAGCGGGTGATATGGCTAATTGCAGCAGAGAACACTGATCACATCATTACTAAAATCAATAGCAGCCACCTGGGCCATCTGCTGGTGCACTCCGTTCATTGACTGGGTTCTCTTCTCATCACTTATTCAGCTAGCATTTGTGAACTCTTGTGTGTAGAGTGCTCTAGGACAGGCTGAGGGAGGCGGAAAACTAGCAGAAGGACCCTGCCCTCAAGAAGCTAACAGTGATTTACATATGGGTTGGCAAGGGGACAGGTCAACTGGCCATTATACTGCACAGTGGTGCACGCAATGGGGATGCCTGCTGGGTGCTTGGGAGCAGGCCACCGTGTCTGGGAGCTCAGGGAAGAGTCTCCAAATGAAGGATAAGTAGGGAGTTGGCCAGGTGACAAGAGGGACGAGGACAGTGGGAGGAGATATCAGTTCCGGCAGGGGAACGAGTCTGTGTGAGAGACAGGCAGTGAGACAGACCTGCACGGCTGAGGAATTCAGGTTGTTCAGTGTGTCTGAGTGCACGTGTGTGAGAAGGTGGGCAGAGAGAAGGCAGGCGGAGCAGGTGGGGCCAGTCACAAAGACCTGTGTGTCCCACTGAGGAGCAGGGACTGTCTTGTGAAGCACTGAAGAGCCTGAGCAGGAGAGAAGCGCACTCAGCATCGCCTGGTGGAATAAGCGAGTTGCCACATGCAGAATAAATTGGGCGGGGTGAGCTTGGAGGCTGGGGCAGTTAGGGCTGCTGGCGCAGCGATCCGGGTGAGAGACAACAATGTCAATGTGGATGAGAAAGCTGGACTTGTTCGAGAAACAAAGAGAGGCAAAATGAAAAGAACTGCATGATTGCCTCTATGTGGGAGAAGAGAGAGGAGGAACCAAAGATGATGTCGAGGTTTCTGGAACGGGTGTTCTTTTGTCTTTTAGATTTTGTTCTATTAATATCCAGCAAAAGGGTTATTGGGACAAAGGATACGAACTTTTGGAGACTCTTGATATGCTTTGCAGGTAGTGCATTCCCCAAGAGGCAATCAGTTTACAATACCAAAAAGTGGAGTTTCGAGCAGAGAGTAATTTGATAAAAATAGGATAAAGTCCTAGCAACAGGCAGGTTAGATTTGATCAGAGAGCCCTGGCTGGATGGCTGTTACAGGAATCCAGGCTGAGGTATTAGCCATAGCCTGTCGTGCTGCGCCCAATAGCTGATCACTGGCTTGCTCATTCACCCAGGAATCAGTTACCAAGTGCCAGCTATGTGCTAGGACTGCGCTGCATGCCTCAGGGACATGTAGGTGTGAAAGAAACTGGCTCTCTTGCTTAGAAAGAGTTTATAAATGTAGTAGGAGATCAAGATACACAGCCAAAACTTTGGTAAAAGGTAGGACATGGTGAATGTAAAAATAATGTTACAAAATGCTGTGGGAATTCAGTGAGAAGAGTTTAATTATAGGGGGTGGGTGGGGCAGAGCAAGAGGTCCATTCATACCAGGCTTCTTTGCAGAGGTGTTTGAGCTGGTTTTTACCACAAATGGGTGGAAGTTTGGGACAAGTGGGTGGGAAGAGTCCAGGTGGCGAGTGAAACACACATTCGGGGACGTGACGCCTCCTGTTTATTGTGAGATCCGCCTTTGGGGCTGCAGTTGATGCTCCAGAGGACACAGCCCTGTGTAGTTCTGCATCTGAAGCTGGAGGAGTAATCCAGGAATTCCTGAAACCGGGAGTGTCTTAGTGACTGTCCGCCTCGCAGACCAGTGCCCCAGTTTTGGTGGCAGAATGAAGCAAACGGAAGAGGGTTTCCCATTCTGAACATGGTTTTGCCTCTAGGCTTTCACTGGGGCGGGGCAGGGTGCCCTGCCTCCCTGAGGCAGGTGGGTGCTCCCCGGGCTCCAGGCCAGAGCTGGCAGCCGGGCTATTTCCTGGCTCAGTGCTCCTTAATCTCCGCCCCCTCCCAGCAGTACAAGCTGCGCCTCGGGCCGCCAGGACCTGCTCCCGGGCCAGTGGGAGATAATGAAGTCTGACCCTCCTGGTGCAATTCCTCTAAGACATTTTCAGTTATTTTATGAAAACCAAGGAATAATATTGGTGGACAAAGTTTGTAAACTGTGAAGTGCTGATGGATGCATGGCCTTCATTCATTCAGTTTAACATTGTTGAGTGTCTGCCACAATGTTCTAGGTGCTGAGGATACAGCTGGGTCCCTCAGTGTTTACATTTTAGTATGAGGGGCAGTCAACGAAGAAATGAAAAGCCTATAGTATGTTAAATGTAAAGACTATAAATGCTCTGGAGAGAACAAAACAAGGAAGTGGGAGGAGGGTGTGTTGGGCTTGGGGCTGTGACTGTGAATTGGGCACAGCGGAAGGCCTTATTGGAGAAGCTTACATTTGAGAAAGGACCCCAGGGAGGTGAGTAAGTGAGGGATATTGGTGTACAAATGTTCCAGGCAGAGAAAGAGCAGGTGCAAAGGCCCTGAGGTGGAGCCTACCTGCCATGTATGCGAGGTTAGAGGGAGCGCAGACAGCTGTCAGAAATGAGGTTGGAGACGTCCCGAAGTGAGAGTGAGCGGGCAGTGCAGAACTTATGGGCCTCTTGGACCACTCTGAGAGGAAGCCATTGGGAGGTCAATCACTTTGTAATTTTGACAAATCACTTTGTAATTTTGGAAAAGTTACTTAACCTTTCTGTGCCCCTGTTTCCTTCTCTTCCAGGTGGGGATAATAGTAATTCCCATCTTACAGGAGTTATGAGAATGGAATGAGGTCCTATTTGTAGCAGGCAGTGCCTGACACATGGTAAATGCCGTGTAAGAGTTTGTCAAAAACAGAGTTAAAAAAAAAAAAATACTGCAGTCTGCAGCCTCAAACCAAGATCCAGTGTTCATAGCGGCATTATTCACAAGAGTCCACAGATGGAAACATCTCTAGTGGGTATCAGGAGGTGACGTATACATACAATGGAATATTATTCATCCATAAAAAAGAATGAAATTCTGACACATGCTACTACATGGATGAGTCCTGAAAACGTTATGCTCAAAGAAAAAAGCCGCACAGACACAAAAAGAACAAATATTGTATGATTCCACTTATATGAAGAGTAGTTAAATTTGTAGAGAGAGAAGTGGGTTAGAGGTTACCAGGGCCGGGGAGTGGGGAGTGGGGAATCCATGTGTCAGGGTGGAGTGAGTCCTCTCTGCACCTTTGTTTCCTTATTGACAAGATGAGGGGCGTGGGCTTCATGATCCCGGGGGTCCCCTCCTGATCCGAAGTTCTATGATCCCAGGACTCCTGTGCCAAACCTTATGTCCTCAGCTCTCCATTTATATCTGGGCCATTTAGCGGTCCCACCTCTTGGCAGCTTCCTTTGGCCATCTGCTTTCTGGTCTGCAGATATGGGACTGTGTCCTAGTATCACCAGGAAGGGATTTAAATGAATGTCTATAAATGCATCATGCCTTTAAAACCATTTCTAAATAATACCACCACTACCAGCATTCACTTGTAGAGCTTTTGATTTTAACTTTCCAAAAGATGTCCCTGTGAATTTTTTTCTGCAGCCTCATTATAGTTCTGTGAACCAGATGAGACGGAGTAGTCCCTGCTTGGCTACTGGCTTTTGGGGTCAGTCCCTTTTTCAATCTAGGCATCCGTGGCCTTGTCTGGGGTGGGGCTGAGAATCTGGGGAGTCTTTTATGCCCATTTTGTTTCACCTCTGAGGTGAAGTGATTTGAATAAAGGACAGAAGCCAGTTTCCTGTCTCTGGGCCTGATAAGTGTGGGAAACCCATGTCTACAGATTTCCCGTAGACCATGCACAAGGTGCTGCTCTGAGTGGTCCTAGGATGCCATTCTACCTGTCTGCAGGCACGATCCGAACGTAGGCTTTTTCATGGCGAGTTTTTACACAATGGAAGGAGTGGTGTCTGTTTATTCTACCACTGCTTTTGGTTTTTCCTTTTTTATTCTGCTCTTTGCTGTAGATGAACACGGCCTACTAGCTTCTTGAGGAGGAGGTGAGACTCATCAGTCTCTCCTACAGTCAGGTGGGATTTGGGGGAATGGAGTGAACGAGGAGCACAGTAGGCTGCTTTGTGTCTTTGGAACAGCCACAGAAGAGTTCAGTCTCATTGTTTTTAAAAATCTGATTGCAGTCAGCCCACAACTCATCATCCTTCGTGGCAGTTTGTCCATCAGTTAATTGATTAAAAATCCACACATTCACATAAAATGGGGAGAATTATATTGTGTATCCTGTAGGATAGTTATGAGAATTAAGTTGGTCGATGCATATAAGACTAAGTGAGGACAGTTTGGCATATTGCAAGTGCTTAACAAATTACTGTTGTGATTACTTAGCAGGATGGGGTTGACAGGTTGGGGTCTATATACAACTTTTCCATTAAAATAAACTTCTAAGTGTCATATCCATTATTTTAGTAATTTCTAATTTATGTAGTCAAAGAAGTGCTAGGCCTTTTAAAGTGAGTCTAGAAATACAAACACCCTAGCAGTAAATTGTATTCTCTTCGTTTCCATGGATGCAGGTGTTCTCGGCCTTTCAGTCCTTATCAGGTGCGGTTGACTCCCCGGCTCCCCCCACCCCCCCACTGCCGGGGTCTGCGTGTCCAGAAGCACAGTCAGGGCTTCTGCCTGCTCTCCGTCGGCTCCCACAGCTATTTTGGTCAAAAACCCTTCTTGTGGGCACCTTTTCACAGAGAGGTCATTTCCCCCTCTTTATTAATCCTCACATGGAGGTGCCTTCTTTGACATTTCAGATCCTTTCCTTTATGCTGAGAGCAAATAATCTCTCCCCTCTTTCTGCCTGCCTGTGTCTCTCTCTCTTTCTTTTGCCTTCTCTTTTTTGGCTGGAGAGGAAGGTGACTACCTCTCATGTAATAACTAATACTTTTGTGAGCATTAACCCTGTGTCAATGCATCTTCTCCACTTCACAGGTGAAGAAATGAAGCCCAGAAAGGTCACTAGGGTCACGGAGCAATCAGAGTGTGCCAGAGGCTGGGCCTGGCTCCAAGCTGACAATTTCTTCTCTCTGTGGCTTTTCTTAGCCCCCAAAGTTGTGGTTACTAGTTATTTTAGCCACCCAGAATGATGACTATCCTTATTTACTTCTGCCTGCTTCCAGAAAGTTTAGAGCTATACCTGCCCGAAGCCCGTTAAGGGAGCCATCATGATGCCTTGGACATTCCTACGGGGACCTGTCCTCACGGGACAGATAGCAGCAGAGTGGAGCTCTGTGTATGAGGTTGTTTCCTGGGATGGAAGAGTCTAGAATGATTAGTGGTCTCATCACCACTCACTGCTGAGGCTGCAAGGAAAATAGCCTTGAGGGCTCTAGATCTGTCTGTGAAGATGGGACAGAGTTAAACCATGAACAATGTTAGAGATGATGCCCTGACCCTCCTTCCAGCTCAAAGGGTGTCCTCACTGTCTTAAAAGTAGCAATCCGTCAAGTTATGGCCATGCCGCCTTTCTGAGAGTACTCTGTTTCTCCCTGCTTCTCCTTGTTTCTCCCTGTCTGGTTCTCTTCACCCCTTTCTCAAAGCCCTGTGTGTCCGTGCAGTAGCCAGGACACCTGCAAGTGTCCTGGGGCTCAGCACTCCCCACAGCCTGCTCCAGGGGCCTGTGACCCCTCAGAAGTGTTTCCAGTGGCTTGCCTGGCTCTTGTCCTTGCAGTGAGCTAGTCCTGAGCATGGGAAAACTTTGTACCTTTCCCCAGTCTCCCAGGCACAACCCAGGTGTCTGACTTTTGCACTGCCGGGCCCCTCAGATTCTGGGGAACCTTTCACACACCCAAGCTGCTGCTTCAGCCTTCCCTGCTCCCCAGCCCAGGGGAGGCCTCAAGGCCATACCACAAATTCCTGGGACTTGTCAGGAGGCTGCCCTTGTTGCGGCTTCCTTATAGCTTCTAGGGGTTTCTTTCTTCTTACTTGAAGCTTAGTTTTGGGTGACGATGAGACTGAAGTGGATTATGTTTGGGGAAAGAGGAAGTGTGTCTTTTAAAGGCAAACTAGACTGCATAGGGAGTGATCTGTGTCTCATCCATTAAACAGAGAGCATGATCCCATGTGGTCAGGAGGCATCAGTCGCCCTCTCAGACGCTGCTAGTTGAGGTGATGCTTTTATAATGTCAGCACTGGTTCATATCTGGAGCTCCGGCCAGGCAGGGATAAGTGGACCAATGCCCTAGTCAGGCCCCAGTGCCAAAGGCAAAAGCCACGCGGGTTTTCACCTACACCAGACCCTGACATGCTGTTGACTCTGAGGATTTAAATCAAATTAGCCTAAAGCAAACTAAGGGCATGGCTAATTCTGCATCAGTGTCAGAGCTGCAGGCACAAGACAACTTTATTACTCCTTTCAACCTGAGACTTGGTTCTGACTAGGCTACTTGGATTCTTTTCACTGCCCTGGAAGAAGAAAACCTGATGGGATTTGAGAAAGACAGAGACACGGCTTGATAAATCAGATTCTCTCTTCCTCATCTTTTGGTTTTTATTTGGCCAGTGGTACAATTTCAATTTTCAGGGCCTTAATAAAGCAAAAGAACCTGGTGGTATATTATCACAGCTGAAGGTGCAGTTTATGTCATGGTTGGAATTGTAAACAAAAATAAAGTGGATGGTTTTAAGCAATATTTCTAAACTTCCTTCAATGATAGTTTCCTACAGAGACTGCAGATGTGCCTTTTGGATATATCATTGGATTAAACAAATGGAAGGTTGCAAGCTCTCCCTTCTACTTGGTAACCACATCCTTCCCCTGTTAGATGAACTGGAAAAATATTCCCTATATGCACAGCCACAGGGCTTGTGCTTAGACAGTTTTTATAGTGGCAGCTCACTTGTGTTTGCTGCTGCATTGTAGTTACCTGCAGGCTACGTTTTTTTCTGTGGCCTGATTGTAGGTAAAGTGAGGGCAGGAGACTGCATCTTCCTTGTTTTTCTATCACCAAGAGCTCTTGGCTATATCTTCCTGTGCTAGGTTTTCAGGAAATGATTGCTGAATTGAATTAAACATGCCTAAAGTAAAATCTTGGAGCAATAGAATGGCAGCCAATTATATTTAAGCTTCAGTGAGTAACTTCCAGTAAGATTTGGTTTGCCAGTTTATTCTGTTATGCAGTTGATGAAACATTTATTCTTGAAGTCACCTCTGTTTTAAAGACAACAAACAAAGCAACCTCTGTTAACAAAATAGTAAATTCCTATAACAGACCATTGGGTTTCCTATTGTCACAACTTCTCCTTGTGAGTAAGTCTCAGAGAGAAGCACAGGAAGGATGGAGGAGGATGCAGGAGAAGAGTAATCATGAGACAATGCCCTCATTGCCACCAACCTGTGACAGTGTCATTTCCATGCCTAGGGCAGAAAAAAGAAATAGAGCAGAAAATTGTCGAATCTGGCTAGCTGAGAAGGCAAGATATAACCCAAGTTAATGGAGTGATTTATTTGGTCTAGATGAAAGGTAAAACTCAATAGTTCACACAGAAATAATTCCGATCATTGCCAAATGTCCATTTCAATTTGCATTACATCAATATCACCACAACTTAGGTTGTTTCGATTTCAGAAGGCCCCCTTCCAGGCATAGTTGTTGGCCCTCGGGGGGCGGGGGCGGGGAGGGTCACCAGCGCCAGCGCAGGTTCTTGCCATCCCTTCATCCACGGTGATTCAACTGGAAATTCTTGTTCTTCATAATTTTAAGGTTGTCACAAAGAATTCTCTGCAACCATTTAGAATGTGAGGTAGGTTTTCTGATACAAGAAGTCCCTGGGAAAATGTGATTCTCTACCATATGGTGCTATTGTCTTTTTTATACTAAAATTAAAAAAAAAAAACCCTTTTGAGTATTCTGTTTTATTTATTGCATATACTGAACTTCAGGCAAATTAAAAAAAAGAAAACAAATTAATGGCTTGAAATGATTTTAAACAGCTGGAATTCCAGCAGTTGGTGCAGTAAGAGAGAACTTACGCAAGACTGTGTAATGGAATATCAGTATGAACACAGATAAATAACACAGATAAATATTGCTTGAAAGGCTCCTTAAAGTGAGAAAAAGAATTCTCTAATAATCCAGACTCTTTAATTCAATTTGGGAAATGTTTGAGACCCTTTCTGAGAAGGTGCTGGCTTTAGACCCTGAGTAGGTATATTTATTTCCTAGGGTTCCCTGACACATTACCATAAAGTGGGTGGCTTAGTACAACGGAAATGTATTGTCATAGTTCTGGAGGCTCTGTGTTCTGAAATCAAGGTGTCAGTGAGGCCATGCTCTCTCTCTGAAGGCTCTGGGAGAGAATCTGTTCCATGCCTTCCTCTTAGCTTCTGGTGTTGCCAATAATCCTTGTCATTCCTTGGCTTGAATTACATCGATGCTAGTCATATGGGACTTTCTCTCTCTGTCTACCTCCCCTTCTTATAAGGATACCAGTCATACTGGATGAAGGGCCCACTGTATGACCTCATCTTAACTAACTTACCTGCAACAACCCTATTTCCAAATAAGGTCACATTCTGAGGTTCTGGACAAAACATAGATTTGGCGGGATACTATTCATCCCAATACAGGAGGCTTCTAAAATGAATACCAAGTGCCTCCAATCTTCAGGAAGATATAGTTAGGAAACTACAAAGCAAAGCAGTGTGTTTAAGTGCTAATAGATAAAGATTACCATGGACATTTGGAGGAGTGAGTGATTGGTCGAGACTACAGGATAGTCATGGAGGGCTTTAGTGGCAGACCTGAAAGACGGCTAGTATTGTAGTAGCAGGTCTGAAGGATAACTAGTCAGCAGCTGGCAGAAATGGGGAAGCCCAGGCATTCCGGGCTGAGGGACCAGTTTAAGCAGGCAAAGAAATGCAAATGTGCACCTACTGTATGGGGTGCTCAAGACAACTGGTGTGTATGGCTAGAGGTTAGCCTGGCCTTTGGGTCGTGGGTGCCATGAATGACTGCCACAGAGTGGGGTCTCTGAGTAGCAGCTAAGGGAAGAGCCTCAAGGAGAGGTGGAATGACTGGCTGTTCTTTAAGGGCGCTCGAGGAGACCTTGCTGGATTTCTATGCCCCTTCTTAGCTCTCAAGTTCTGTGACTCTTAGGAGAAATACCTTCTCACTAAACATACTATACCTCTCTCACCAGTTATCACGCTTTTGTTTCCTCCCTCCTTTCTTTCTACCAAGCACCTTCCTGGGCTGGGCACTGCAGATACCATGGTGAGCTAGAAGGCAAAGGCGGCAGCATTCTCATCTCTTCCCTGTGGCATTAGCACAATCGTACACGGCGGGTTCTCGGGACGTGTTGCTTTGAACTGAGCCCGAGTGAGGAAAAATGACAAGGCAGCTTGGCCCTGGGTAGGAAGTTCTGCTTCAGAGTGGAGCTGCTTTGAAAGATGACTTTAGGAACCTCCTTATGAGGAGGTGGAGGGTAGGTGGCTGCTTACAAGTGTTTGATGTCTGAGTCATCAAAAAGGCCCCTTTGCCTCCCAAAATATCTCCTTCATCCCAGCTGTTGGTGCTTTCTAAATTCCATTATTGGAAGTTAGTTTTCCTCTGTTAAAATGCGAATGCCCTGTGGAGAGAGGTTATCCATTTATCTTCATCAATCTTTTGCATCTTAATATGAGGGATTGTGTCAGTCTTTCCTACATGGCAGGTTTTGGAGAAAAAGTATGTGAAGGGCAAAAGGGGCCCCAGGGAGGAGTACTCGACATGCCGAAGGTAAATTTTGTCAAGGTTGTCAGTTTGGATGAATTGATCCTTGGCTTAGAAAAATCCATTATTATCCATTTTCTGGTATATGTTGGAAAAGAAATGATTTTGTGTGTGTGTGTGTGTGTGTGTGTGTGTGTGTGTTTTATATATCATGGCTACAAAACTCCCCCACCCTCATCCCAACAAAAATAATTTGGGTGGCCTCCAGATCCTATGTTCTTTCTTGACAAGGCTATGTTACCTGTAGTTTGTGTGCTCACATGTCAGGGAAGGCCAATGATATAGCTGCTGTAACAAATATCCCCAGAGTGTCAGTGGCTGACTTCAGAGGTTTCTTTTCTTGTTCACATTATAATATATTCAGGCTCATTGGGGGGAAGAGGGTGTTCCAGAGTGTGTTAGGGACCCAGGCTCTTTCCATGCTGCATGTTCACCGTCTTCAGTACTTGGCCTCAAGGTCACACCAGGCTCATCTGGAAAGCAAGCGCGGGCAGGGAAAGCAGGTAGAGACAACACACTGGCTTCTAATTCTAGCTGCCTTGGCCTGGAGTGACACGCATTTCGCCCCAGTCCCATTGGTGAGAACTAGTCCTGAGATGGAAGAAGGCGGGGAAATGTAGTTCAGCTGTGTTCTCAGAAAGAGGATGCAGCCCTGGCGAGCCTCCAAAATCCTTTACACATTTTTGTCAGAAATCATTTACACCTTATCCTTCTGTCTGTGACACAACCTGAGCTTCGGGGGTTGTCGTTAAGGGGACAATGACCTGGGAACTATCCATTGTTTACAGTAGTGAGAAGTCATTCACTCTGCTTGGTGAAGGGCCTTACCCCACTGTTGGACTTTGCTATGTTGGGGAGAACAAAGTCTTGATTAAAAGAAATGTCTTTATTTTGTTTGTTTATTTGCTTTTTATTGGAGGTAGGAAAAACCAATGGAAATCTTCCTTGAAATCAGTTTCGAGGTTCTGAATGGGGTAGCTTCTGTAATATATTTCACTTCCCTTTGGAGAACCTCTAGCCCACCTGCCTCATTGTCTAGACAAGAGAACCTAGAGGTGGCTGCGTTGTCAAATTCACACAGTGCGTTAGTGGCTTATGTGGGTCTGAGACCCCATTTTCCAGATTTCTTCTCTGGTGTGTTTTCCACTACTACAGACAGTGCTATTCTCTAAAGAACTATTCAGAGACTAGACCTATCCTGGTTGGATCACCAGGCACCAACTAGAAAGGCGGAGGCTGGACCAGGTGAAATCAGAGTGTTCCTTTTAGCCGAGGTTCCTTGATTGATTGTGCTCAAGTACTTGACGTCAGCTTGTACAATCCCTGGCCTGACAGAAGGGGTGTTGCTTTGTAAGAATTCGTAATTTTTCTGAAAAAACAGGATCTCAGTTTTTCTTAGCTATTTCTTTAATTTATTTTTATTTACAAACTTTTCAAATATATTTTTTCTAATTATAAAAGCAATAATTTCAGTCATATAAATAAAGTAAATATATACAAGTGTAACAAAAATATATACAAATATAACAACAAATTTTCTATAATTCCCTGTCTTGACAATGCAGTGATAAATATCAGTAGTGTCTTATGTCTTCCTGTGTATATTTCTGACCATTTTTCAGCACATAAATATTTGTACGCTTGTGCACAATATAATTAGAATGAAAGATTATACAATATGAAATGAATGCTATGCAACTCTTAAAATATTTCATATTGCTTAATATGAAATATTATACAATCCTTAAAATTGTTTTAAAATAACTCTTGACATAAAAAATGCTCATATATATTTGTGCACTTCAGCATAAAATGATTCGAGTAAAATTCTAATTTTATTTGGCTTGTTTCTTTTTTTTTGCTTTGTAATGGAAGTTGGCAAAAAGGTAATGGAAATCTCCCTCCCACGCACCTTGGAATACAATTCTAATTTAATTGTGAAAAAGTACACAAATGTATATG
Organism: Pteronotus mesoamericanus; assembly: GCF_021234165.1. NCBI lineage: Eukaryota > Metazoa > Chordata > Mammalia > Chiroptera > Mormoopidae > Pteronotus > Pteronotus mesoamericanus. Next base: position 900,863 of record NW_026555326.1, read on the forward strand.
AGCATTTTTCTGTATCATGACTTATGTTAAAGCAATTTTTTAAGGGTTGCATGATACTGCATCTCGTGGAAATACACGATGCTGAAGGAGACAGCCCAGCGGGGAGGACGGAAGGGGACATGAAGGGGTAGTGTCTTTGGTTCTCGGCCCTGACTCTGCCTCTCTTCTCCTAGGGCATCAGCAGCCTGTTCAGCTCTCTGAAAGTCGTCCGGCTGCTCCGTCTGGGGCGAGTGGCCCGTAAACTGGACCACTACATTGAATATGGAGCTGCTGTGCTGGTCCTATTGGTGTGTGTGTTTGGGCTGGCCGCTCACTGGATGGCCTGCATTTGGTACAGCATCGGGGACTATGAGATATTCGATGAGGACACCAAGACCATCCGCAACAACAGCTGGCTCTACCAGCTGGCGATGGACATCGGCACCCCTTACCAGTTTAACGGGTCTGGCTCAGGGAAGTGGGAAGGTGGTCCCAGCAAGAACTCAGTCTACATCTCCTCGTTGTATTTCACCATGACCAGCCTCACCAGCGTGGGCTTTGGAAACATTGCCCCATCCACAGACATCGAGAAGATCTTTGCGGTGGCCATCATGATGATCGGCTGTAAGTAACAGGGGCTGGGGTGGGGGCAGGAGGCATACTGTTTGGTTGTCCCCTCTCTTCGCTGGAAATAGCGTAATGGCCACTGTGCCAGCAGGATCAGCGGTGTAAAAACTTAAAATGTGGGAGAGATTTTTTTTAAAAGGCTAGTCTTTAGAGTTTTTCCAATAATTAAAAAGGTACCTGTTTGCTGCAAAGAAATTTAGAAAATACTAAAAAAGCACAAAGTAGAAAAGAAAGACCATCTATCTCCCTGTCAGAGATAGCTATCATTGCCTTTTGGTCTGTCCTTTAAAGATTATTTTCTATCCGCCATAGATATAGATTTTTATAAAGTTAAAATGTGAATGCTACACATCCAATTTGGTAAACTGCTTGTTCATAGAACAGTGAATTGTACAAGTCTTTCCATGCCAATTTAAGCATAGTTCTGGATCTGCACAGTTCAGAACGGTACCAAAAAGAGAAAGTAGGAAAAGAGAATGTGAAATACCTCATTAATTAACTTTCATATTGATTATACATTAAAACAATAATATTTTTGATATAGTGGGTTAAGTAAAATATTCTATTACAATTCACTTCATATTTATTTTTGCCTTTTTAATGTGGCTACTAGGGACATTTTAAATCGGATTTCTATTTGACAATGCTGATCTAGGTCAATATTGTTGATGTTTGCCTGATGGTTAAGAAATGTTCCAAATCCAAAGACAACTAACCCTAAAACAAAACAAAACAAAATCCAAAAAAAAAAAAAAAGATAAGGGGGTTTTGTTCAATTGAAAAGTAATGGGTTATTGGATTAACTAGACTGGACTGAAGAACAGTTACTACCTTAGTTCTTGAGGAAGGTACTTAAATCTCCATAACTTACCCCCCCCCACCCCCATTGAGTAGCTGTTGTTATTGCCAATTCTGGAAATAGCCTGAGGCTGGAAGCAATGGGCTCCCTTCACTAAAAGGACCCATAGGGAGGAGGGGGCCTAACAGGTCTGGGGGAAGCACATGACCTTGAGTGGACTGGGCCCATGGTGAACCTGCCAAGTGTGCCAAGTGCACATCAGTGACAAATTGTAACGGGAGAGGACAGACAGCCCTCCCATGAAGCATCAGTTTGGATTGTGTCTGTCTCATGTGGTGAAGCTGGATTCCAGTTCCAGCAGGCAGAAACCCTTTTGCTTGGTGGAGTGCCCGGGTAGAGGTGACGCATTACTTGTTATACCAAACAGGGAACTCTAAGACCAGGGGAACCTGAGGCTTCAGTGTGTCTTGCTTGGTCCAACCCAGCAGAGATTCGGCGTCCTCTTCTACGATTGGATTTTACCCCTAACTGTCACAGTTGCTGCCAGCTTCCTCCTTTTGGGCAACCACCTTGTTATGTCTGATGTAGTCCTTTCGCAAAAGTCCTCCGGGCAAGGCACGGAGCCTGCCTCTGAGTATTTACTGAATGGACCTACGGGGCGATTGATTCATGGGAAGTGTGTACTGATGGAGCTTTTGGGTTTGCTTCTTACTTTAAAATGGCTTTTAATAGAGATGATTGCCTGACCATGGGAGATAACGTTAAGTGTCCCTGGGTAGCTAATTGCTTTAGCTTAATTAGAACTTGAGGTGCTTCCTCATGTCGTGTAAAATGATTTAAGACCTTTGCTCTCCTAGAACTATTTCAGCCTTAAAAGCACCAGTTTTCTAGGCAATGCTTGCAGCAATTTTGCAAGTTTGGGGGCGTCTGCTAAACAACCATACACACAGGGCACAATTTCTCTCTTTTAGAGGGAGAGATGAGACACTCTGCCAATCGAAATACCTCATCATATCCATTACAGAAAATTTGTTAAGAGTCAGTTAGAAAATGGGCCCCATTTCACGGGCTCCCCAAGGGTTTTCAGATGAGAGTTCCTTGCAACTTTTTACTGGGCATAAAAGAAAAAAGAAAATAGTTCTGATGGCATATAATAAAGATAGGAAGTGTGTTTTTCCAAAACCAGTCTTCTTCAGGGAGCGTAATTTCCTCGGTATGGTCTCTAAGGAAAACCTCAAACAATTATTTGTCACCTCTTTTCTCTCCCCACTTTCTCAGAGCTGGGTGATGTTTCCATTTCTTTAAATAAAGGGAAATACACAGGTGGTCGCCTCTGCAACCAAATCTGATGGTTAGGTAGGCAAGTCTGCTTAATGGCAACACCATTTCCTGAAGAGGTATTTGTTAGTCGCCGTGCCAAGTCCTCTAGACACGATTTCTACTGCCCACAGGACTTGTGTGCCTGAGAGATTATTTTCTCCACCTTACACGGAATGGAAGCTCAGAGAAGGTGACTCCCTTTCCCAGGAACATGGGGCTGGCAAGCAGGAGAGACAGGGGTCGGCCCCAGGCCTCCCTGAGTTAGAAGGCCGGCTCTGCCTATGGACCAACCTGCGCTAATGTGGTCTGAGAACAGAGTCCACCAGCTTCTCCAGCTGACATACCGACACTGGGAAAATTCTCTCCATAAACTATAACAAGCCCACAGTTCTGCAGCAGAAACGTTTCATGTGCTTGTTTATTGTTGTTGTTGTTTTAATTTAAGAACAAGATTATGGTACAGACTCAGGGGACCAGGTGTTTCGGAAACCAGCCATTTTTCAGCAACCTGTCACGGTTATAGCTGTTCCACTTTTTGTGTGACATGTCTGACAAATTCTTGTACTAACAACAAAGTTATTGCAGTCTGTGTAGCGCGGTGGCAGTTATTCTTGTAAACTCACAGTCATTCCGAACAGCTTTTGTTCAGGACAGTGCTGATGTCTTTTTTGATTTGTGGGGTCCTCTTTTATCTTGCTTTGCCTGTGTGTGGACATGTGCACACCTACGTCCTTTCTGCATGGCTCATGGGACTGGACTGGCCCCAGAATCGGCACCTCTGGCAACAGGGAGCATTGGCCACGTCCTGCATATACGGCACCGTGCCAGTGCTGCTCTCTCCTGTCCCCCTGGCAGTCAGGCCACCGTGCCTTAAGGGGTACAGAGAGACACAAAGCCAGTGGGCTCTTGAAGTACTGGTTACATTGTGATATTTTTCCTCTTTGCATTGAATTTTACGTGTGCTGGTAATATTATTTCCTGGCTATTCTGTTGCAGTGCATTAGCCATAATATAGATTATCCAGAAGCCTTCTGTTGCTTCTCCTCTCTGCTCTCCGGCACTGAATATCTCATTATAACTTGGCTAATTCCCCAGAGGATGTGAGGAAGCAGGAAAACTAAGTATCTTCAATCTTGCCTTTCTTTCTCAGTTCTGATTAAAACATTGCTATAGGAACAGGTAGAAAGTATTGGCTAAAATTGAGTTTTTGTGATTAACTGCGGGTGCTGGTGATCTACAGAGTCTCCAAATGTCTGGTTTCATATCTAACTTCCATTCCCACATCCTGTCCTGGGCCAGGGGCAAGCCAACTCCTGCCCCCTGCAGCAGGTGCTACCTAACCATCAGATTTGGTGGATCTCCCTGCCCCCATGGGATTTCTAGCGGTCTCTGCAGCCCCCTGCGAGGCCTCACCAGGAGGTGTGGTAAGTAGACTGCTCACATCTTTTTGCACATTTCCTGTGTGCTGGTGATGCTGAGCAAAGCACAAGGCCACTCTGGCCCTCGGCGTGACCCCAGGGCGAAGATGTCCCCCTTTTCAAAACCCACATACTGAGGGCCCCCCCAACAGGCCCCTACTGTGTGCGTAGGATTCGGAGACTGCCACCGTGGGCGTGGTCTGATGGTGGCGGGGGCTGTGGGAAGGCCAGAGACAGGCCCTGCCACCCACCAGCCCGTGACGCGGGCCTGGCGAGGCGGCCCCCATGGTGGCCTGAGCCTTCCCTGGCCTCTGAGGGATCCTTACAGAAGGAGGGACCGGTAGCGGGGAAGAGTCCCTGTGACCGGGAGGTCTCAGTCTCCGGGCTGGGACACAACCCTGTCATGGGGAGCTCTCCACGGAGAGTTTCATGGTGAAGAGACATTTCCATTTTTTTAAAATATGCGTTGCACTTTTCTGATTCTCTCTTCATAATGTCACTGCTGTCATCCTGTCATAATAATTAAGCCACATTTATTTTCTTTCTCTCTGACAATGGCGGGGAGTCTAGACACTGTACTCCTACTCCAGACATCCCCCTCCCTGCCGCCCAGCGCTGAACATTTGACCTCCTACCTGAGCCCTGCATGACACCTGCCTCTTTGAGTTCATTTTTTCCTTTCCAGTCCTTCCCGCCTCAGCCGCCTTCACTTCAGAGCAGAACGTCAGTGCCAAAGGGACCCTTGGGGGCAGGGCCCCTCCTCTCGTTCTGCTGGGCCAGATGCCATCCTATCAATGCTTCAGGCAATGCCACCCGCACCCCGGGCCTAGGAGCACCCCTCCTGGGAGGCCCCCCCCTTGCGGTTTCCTTATATCACCTTCTCACCTGGGGGAAAGGGACACCAGCGACCTGCACCCCCGGGCCTTTGACCCCACTCCCTCACCCACTTGGAGTGTGCTTTGTGGTCTCCCTTCCATTCAGATTATTTGCAAGCCAGTATGAATATTTTCTGTGCCTCCCTCGTGATCTTATTTAAATATTTTTTATTTCTTTTCATTTTGCTTTTGCTGAATTGAAGATGCCTTTTTGTGTTCCATAACAATATACTGGTTTTTCAAAAATGATATGGGGCGCATCTTCCAGGAGGTTGTGAAGAAACTCTTAGGAGACTTCAGACATGTGGTAGCTGCTTAATAAATATTTATGGACATGTTGAATCTGAACAATTGAGAAGGCTCTGCAGTTCTGGAATTGGCCTGCAGTGTTTTGGCCAAGCTTCTTTATTAGTTAGGATATGGTTTTCTGCTGCTGGACCGAGACAGAGACTAAGAGTAGCATCAACAAGGCGTAAGTTTCCTGGAAGTTTAGGGCTGGTCTGGCCGCTCTGCAGTCACCAGAGATGCAGGCTTCTTGCTGTCTTCAGCACGTGACTTCCATGCCAGGGTCCAATATGGCTGTTCCAGATTCAGCCATATGTTCTTCTTCCAGAAAGCAGAAAGAAGGGGAAGGGGAGAGCTGGCCGAATTCTTTCATCTTGAGAACAAGGCTAGGAAATTACCTTATTACTTTTACTCATATCACATTGGCTGGAACTTGGTAACCTGGCTGCACCTAGCTGCAAAGGATACTGGGAAACCTAGTCTTTATTCTGGGTAGCCATGGGTTCAGTCATGTAGACAAGGGGAACAGCTGGAGAGGGACAACCAGCTGTGTCTGTCTGCTTCAGCTTTCCTCCCTCTTCTTGTTTCCCCTCAACTGATAGCAGCAAACGTTAGCCCTCTGTGATAGGCGGACCCTGTAGGAACTTTATTCCTGAATTGCTCGTGGAGAGACTTTGGTTTAAGTCCTACATCTACTCTGAGTTTTGGGTTGTGCCCTTTAATTTCTGTGGCTAAGGGATAAGAGACTGTCCTGACAATCTCACTTCGTGGAATTGAGAACTAAATGAGATAAGATGTATGGTAGCTCTTGGAAGAAATTGAAAATCTTGACATTCAATTGTTGTGATTTTATTGTTGTTAATAACAGCAATTGTTTCTTGCTCTTCCCTGTTTATTTTTTCTTTCCTGTTCTTAGAAAAAAGAAAATAATAATTGTTCCTTTATTTTCAGGAGCGTGAGAATGCTGTTTAATTTCATTTTGGGTTTATGTTTATTTTGGGAAATGGGGCGCTGTCCAGAATACTATGCAAGAAATAAATATTCGTTTCTCATTTATTCTTAGAGGTTGCTTTCCAGCCAGCAAATAAGTTTATTTTTCCCTAGAACCTAATTTTTTTTAAAAAAAGACCCGCCTGCCACGGTGCATTTCAGATGGGTATCCGCATCTCTGACACCATCTCGGGCTACTGTCTGCCCCCTACACCCCTTTCTCCCCTCCCCCAGAAACTGTCTCTGGCCACTCCCTCCTGATCCTCAGTCCTTTGTACTCTTCAGGCTGATGGACCCTGCTCTGGGTTTATTCACTCACCCTTTGGCTTTATACTTCTCTGTATTCATTCTGTGACTTTGTCATTATCTTTCTTGCCCTGTGTTTCTTTTGCCTGGCTCCTGTGAAACTCTAGGCTTCCTGGGGACAGGGCCTGTGGGTCTCCTTGCTTTTCTTCTCTGTGTCTGGGCATACAAGGAGAAGGGCCTGCTCTTTGGAGCCGGGCAGTTCTGGCTCCCAGACCCACCTCTACTCTTGATTAGTGCTTTGACCTTTGGCAGTTTCAGCTGAAAATGGAGATAGGTACCAAGTCCTCCCTGCCCCCGACTAAGTTGTGGGGATGAAAAAATAAACTGATGCAGGGTTTGTAGCACAGAGCTTCACACATGGGCATTCCAACATGGTAGTTCTCACCTGCTCCTCCGTTTCCTCTTCCAGTGTATTTCTAGGACTCATCAAACAATGATGTTCCTCAACATCATTGAGTGTGCTTGGCTTTCAGAGAATTTGAACTTGCATAAAACATCAGGTACATTGCAGTATTTAACATACAGGCTATTAAATAGGTGTATATCTGGCTGTGAGTTTCCCTAGATACAATGCTTCTTAAAAAAAATGGCCGGACTGCAGAGCAAATTAGGGGAAGCTCTTAAAGGAAGAGAAAGTCATTTCATGTGGTCAGGGAGGGTCCCCGGGCATGGCTCTCCAGGCCTGACTGGCAGGGTCTTCACTGTGCAGGATGCGGTACCAAGGCGGGGGAGAGTGCCCCACCCCCTGCAGGGAAGGAACTAGAAATAGCCATGCACTGGAGCACCCAAGACATGCCAGGTGCCACACTGGGAACTTTTCCTTACCCAGCAACTGTATAATAGGCTTTATGCCCCTGTTTTGCGGATAGGAAAATTGAGGTATGGAGACACAAAGTAACTTACCCAAGGTCACAGGATGAGTGGTAGCCAGTCTGGGTTTTGAACCAAGTTTATGTGACATCAAAGTTTTACTTTGTTTTGTTGCTTTCCTTGCTGATTATTTTGGGATGTGGGAGGGGCACAGACTCTGGTGTTAGCGGTGCTGCGGGTGGGGTGGCAGGGAAAGAACGGGGCCATCGAAAGGCTCAGGAGAAGGGGTGCTTTTCCTGGAAGCTTTCCCTGTTATTTTGAACGATAGTTGTAGTGACAGATGCCTGACTATGTGTCTTGTGGGAAGGCATTCTCCTTGTTCGGAGCTGGACTGCCTCACTGGGCAGAATAATTTACGACAGGATCTTAGATGTTAGGAAGCTCTGCCTGTGGGAAGCCACGGGATGAGGGGTGTTGTCTCTGACCTAACAGATAAACCACGCCATTTGCAAAGTTCTTTTCTCTTTTAAAATATAATTTTCATCCAAATGGAAATTGTCACTTAGAGATGTTGCTGTCTTCAAACGTTTTGTTCCTGTTTTGTTTCTCTGTCTCCTTTGAAACTCTTAATGGGACACTTCATGGGACAGGTAGTATTCTTCTGGATTTTTGGGTGAAAAAATTGTGGAGTAGAGTAAGTCCTCACTTAATGCCATTGATAGGTTCTGCAACTTTAAGCAAAATGACATACAATGATGAAAACTATTTTACTAAGGCTAAGCGATATAAACAAGAGTTAAGTTCCTATGGCATTTCATCCGTGTTATAAAGAAATGACCTTGAACACAGTGACATCGCTCGAGGACCTGCTGCCATTGGCCGGACGTCACACAGCTGGTTGGACTCAGAGCAGTGTCACCTGCACTCCCAGCTCAGTGCTCTCCCTGCTCTTCCAGGTCACTTTGATGGCAGTTGCTCCTGGTGGCCAGCAACCCCAAGTGAGGCCAGTAGGTTGTGGCAGCGGGCCCCTTCCTGAGATGTCCTCCGACCTTGATGAGAAGAGGCGAAGGTGGGAGAAGAGTGGTTGAGGCCTCCATTCTATTTTCATCAAAGGAACTTGATTAATCCAGTTTCACTCCTTTTGAGCCACTTCTTGTGAAGCCTTTATTGTGACTCTCAACTGCTAGGCTGACAACTGCAGAAAACTAGTGAGAAATCATAGAGAGGAGAAAAAATTTTCCTTTCCTCCTTTAAAATTTGTTAGAGGAGGAATGCCCACCAGGGAAATATTTTCTAAAAATACATCAGTAAGTATGGCCCTGGAGAAAACAAATGTTAGATTTGCCTGCCAGTTCCCCCGCACCCCAATCGGTCAACAGGTGACCTGAGTACCTCTTTGTTCATTTCACAAACATTATGTGAATCTCTGCAATGTGCCGGGCACTCCAGCACCCTTGGTCTGCATTGCTTGCTCAACAGCTCAGCAAGGGACTTTGCTAGGCATTGGCTGGGGGGTTTACAGGAAGAAGGAAGTGTGTGCAAAGGTGGGGACAGCATAGGGACAGCGCGATGCTTTGCATACAGAGGAGCTTGCAACCAGTTTGTCTGTGGAACTAAATATCAAGATGAAAATCTTCTGGTGAGGATGCTGGAAAACGAAGAGCCCTCCGGGCCGACTACATAAATCCTCACCTGAGAGTGACTTTGCAGACTCAAAAAATGTTTCCATTTTCACTTTTCTCTATTGTGGTCCTCTGTGTGTGTGTGAGAATAATTTTAGCCCTCATCGGCTAGAGGCCTGGCTCTGAATCAGAGCTACCCGGTGATAAAAAACCACTGTTGCCGCAAGAAAGCCTGACAAGGAGAGAGGTCTTGGGAGGAAGAACAAAATGAAAGAGCAGGAGGCTTAGAAAGAAAATCAAATATGTCAAAAATCACCAGTGACTTCTGCAGAGCTGCAGGTGCCCTGCTTGAAGGGCTAACCCTGCTCAAAAGGGTGAGCTTTGTTCGTCCATGAGGAGGGATAGTGGTGGAGGGAGGCAGGGAGAGGAGAGGAGCTGGGTGGCTGGGCCAGGGGTGGCAAAGCTAGAGCAGAGGAGTGGACCCTCTTCCCTATCATAACCTCATACCCGAGTCCAAGCCCCCTTCTTTGAGCCCCCTGGGGAAGCAGAATGCATGCGTTGGGGAAGCAACAGTGAACTCTAAAGGGTCCCTGCAAGACAAGGCTCACATGTGAGGCTCTGCAGAGAACAGCAGGCTGACTGCATCTTTGTGGGGACAACACAAAACGAGAAGGATCTCAGGCCAGGGGACTCCTGGGCAGGCTGAGCAGGAAGGCAGGGAAAGAGGCAGATGCCAGAGGTTCTTCCCTGGTTTACTCTTTGATTCCTTTTCTCCTGGGGAACTCGGGTGTTTAATCACAGGAGCTGTACTAACGGGCCAGCCGGGAGGCCTTGGCTGAAATCCAGCACCTTAGCAAGTGGAAGGGACGCAAGCTGCTGAGCAAAGGCCTTTGTGGACACACAGTGGAATGTGCGGTTTGAGCCTTCCATCTTTGCTTCTCTCCCCATCCTCCCACAAATTTTATTAAACCCCTACTATGTGCCCACCGCTTAGAGATGGTGTGAAGACAGATGGATAATCAGCTATTCTTTTTCTGTCATAATTAACCCGATCTCCCATTATCCCATGGGCACTCACAGAATTCTGGAATTGAGAAGGACCTCAAATGTCATCAAGGTCACCTCTTCACTAGATCTTTGAATCCCTTCCCTGAAGTTTGAACGTGTCCCCCAGGGGTAGGTTCATTCCACTTCCAGATAAGCTCAAGGCTGAGAGTTTTCCTCTTACATGAAACTGAAATCTCCTCCCTGTGGATTCTCTCCCTTGTTCTTGGCTATTCACTCCTGGGACTTCATGGGACAAATCTAACTTTCGTTTTACACAACAATGCTTCAAATATTTGCAGACCATTACACCTGCCTTGAAGCTCCACCTCTCCAAGAGGGATTCTACCAGTTTTTCCCATGCAGTTCTGAGAACTTCCTCCACTCTGGATAATGGTGACTTCTTTTCTCTCCCCATTTGTTTGTGTCTCACTAACGAGGGGCCCAGGACAGATCTGCCTGTGGTTTTGCCAGAGCAGAACTGAGCAGGACCATCTCTTCCCTCACTTTGACAGGGCTAGCAGGGATCTTAGAGACTATCAGTCCCAGCAGTATCATCACGCAGATGAAAAGGTAAGGTCTGGATAGAGGAGGTGACTCAACTAGTTAGTGACAGAGCAAGAAAAGCAGTCTTGTCTCCCAAAACCCCAGTCTTCCAAGGTTTGAACACTTCCCACCACTCCTCACCCCATTTATATACATCTTTCTAGATGTCTCACAATTCAGGCTTATGTTTGACTACTACATCATAGTGTTGATTAAAATTCAACAGGCGCTCAGCTGGAAGTCCTAAGTTATTTCATAGGTTCTACTGGGAGCCATGTTTTTACCACCTTCTACTTTTCCAGTTAACTTTTTGGATCCAAGTTTATGATTTGACATTTATCCACACGTTTCCCCATTTCCCTTGGCTGCACCAACCTGGGAACATAGTCGTGGAACAAAGTCACAGCAGAACGAACAAAACAATGATTCTTTTTTCCATTGCTTCCCAGCCAGATCATTAGAACCCACTTTACGGCTTAAGGAGTAACAGTGGTGTCTCATGTTGACTGGGGAGTGACCTTTGCTGCCCTGTTCGTCCGCCTGGTAGTATCTGCTTTCCTTCCCTGGTCGCTCCTGTCGTGTGCCGCATGGTTTCCCACTGTGACTCCTACCCTGCTGGCCTGTAGATCTTTTTCTCTACCAAAGTGCTGATATTACTCCTTCCACGTCACCCACAATGACATGACTTTGTACCAGTGGGGGGACAAATGCCCTCTTCCCACCCAAGCTAAACTCTCGCACCGGGACAGAGCATAGTCACTTCCAGAATAGAGCACTTCCATTTGACTTGCTTGAAAAAAAAATTCCCAGTGTCTTTTCTTAGACCCTGACTTGGGTTCTCTTGAGTGGTCTAGAAGACACGCCTTCCTGGAATAGGGTAGTTGGGAACACTTTTATGAATTTTACCCACTGGATGTCTCTTATCTCCATGTAGTGAAAGGAGGGAAGTAGTTATAACAATCCCTTAATTTTTCTGGGGGTACTGCTGAAAGCAAGAGCCAAGACTGTCATTGTGTGGAATGGTAGTCAGCACTGGTCTCCAGTGGGTGCTCCTAAGTTTTACCCGATTCTCAGAGGAGATGTGTGGTGTCAAACAGTGATATCAGATCCACAACATCTTGTCCTTCTGTCCTCTGGCCCTGTGTTCACTGTGATGATCTGGCAGCCAAAAGTGGCTACTGCTTGCCCCCTATTAAACAATAGACCTGCTTTTCACAGTCCACTCAGCCTGGAGACCTGGCTGTTTCTAACACTCAGGTTTAGAAGCCAAGCATGGCTCTTGGGACAGAAAGAAGACTTACAAGAGGTCACATGCTGACCTTTCCATGATTAGCTGAGCTGAAAATGGTACCCGTGACGCTCTACCTCTGGGAGTTCAGACCCGACTGCATTTACCATCCACAGTGCCCTTCATCCAGCTGCTTCCCTGAGACTGACACCAGCAGAGAGAGAGTGAATGAATGAATGAATGAGTGTACAGGTGAGGTCTAACTTGAAGGAAGTAAGAGCTTATACACTGGAGCAAGTGGATTTGATTTGGGGGGTGAGAAAATATTAATTCTAGTTCCCTACATTGATATACTGCTTTGCAGCAAAAGACATGTATTGTACACATTATGCCACTTGTACGTGTTGTGGTTGAGGAAGTGAGGCTCAGGGTGGCTGACTGATTTATCTGACGTGACACAGCTACTGAGTGGAAGAACCAGAGTTTACACCTAAGTCTGAGGTGTTCCCTCGACACCCACAGCTGTCCCTTTGGGAACCCCACTGAGAACAAGGATATACTAGGCAAGTTCCACCTTGTTCTTTGTTCACTGAGATGGAAGACATGAGGCTCACACAGAGCTCCTTTGTGCAGTATGTCCATGTGAACATTATTTTTAGCAGTAGTTTCAGTTCACTGGACTCAGGGCCCCTTGTCAGGACCCGAAGGCTCAATAACTGACTGTGGGGGGAGCCAATGCCCTGCTTGGGGGAGGGGTCTCCATTGGCCACTTGGATCATGCTCAGGGTAAGGGAGCAGTTGACCCAGTGGTGCTCTGTGTGTAGAAGCTCAGCAGTACCAACATGTCTTGCTTTTCTATATTTGGATCAGTCAGGAAAATTACCATGTTGATGATGATAGTGAGAGCTAAGGTTTACTGAACACTTACTTATTCTGGGCCAGGTATTCTTAACTCATATTGAGCTCTTTAATCCTGACAACCGTATGAGATGGGACTACTATCATCATTCTCATTCTACAGATATGAAAACAGAGGCACAGAAAGGCAGTGGAGCTCTGGCTGCTGTGGCTCAGTGGATTGAGGACTGGCCTGTGAACCAAAGGGCTACTGGTTCGATTCCCAGTCAAGGGCGCATGCCTGGGTTGAGGGGTAGGCCCCCAGTAGGGGGCGTGTGAGAGGCAACCACACATGGATGTTTCTCTCTCTCACCTTCTCTTCCTCTTTCTCTCTCTCAAAAAAAAAAAAAGAAAGAAAGAAAGGGAGGAGCTGTACAGATTCCAACTGCAGACCCTCAGTGTATTAAAGATACACCCTATGCCAGATCCCTGGGGGACACTCAGCTTTCAGGGCAGAGCTCTTTGTCTCCTCCCTGCTGATTCTTTGCCCCTGCATCCTCCTCTCTAAGAGACTGAAGTTGTGAGGGAGGTCAAGATGGGGTGCACCCTGTGATGAAAATAGGCAATAGAGATGTTCTCCTGTATTTGTTATCTTCCCTTAGCTACTTACGTTCTCAGTGGCTTGCTCCCAAAGCCAAGGGGGACCTCTGAGCCTGTTTCCTCATCTGTAAAGTGCAGATGATGATATTTACCTGACAGGGTGGGGTGAGCCTTGGATATACTGTCTGTGAAATCCCTGACACAGGGCCAGGCACGTGGTAAGGACCAAATAAATAAATGCTGGAGTTATTAATCTCTATTATTATCATTATTTCTTTTTTCCTTCTTTTATATACCCACCCCAGAGAGAGACGTGAGTGTTGCCTGGTGAGCACTAGAAGTCGACCTACCCCAGCTCTTCTTTAAAAAATGGTGTAGAGTCCCATGGCGTGTTGTTCCCCGACGCAGCCGGCTGCAGAGCTCTCTCTCTCTCTCTCTCTCTCTCATTCTGACATGGCAGATGTTGTTCACTTATTCATACCACTGGCCTTTGGGATCCATGGAATAACAATGCCCCAAAGACAATTTCTCTACATCTTCTGCTGAGTTTATCAACCCTCCCTCCCCAGCAATGAGTCCACCAGAGACCAAGGCCCTGAATGGTGGGGGTGGGGTGAGGGGAGGCCTGGGGAGGGGGGCCCGGGGAGTCAGCAGGGACAGAAGCCCAAGAAGGATGCTCTCCTGTACTGTGTGGAGGTTTCTGTGAGGTCACTGCTTTGCAGGGCTCACTCAGCTGCACTTTCCCCCTTTAATTGGGATTCCAGCAAAGCAGTTATCTCATTTTTTTAAATATTCTCTATTGAATGTTCTCACATTAATAACTTAATGGCCTTAATTGTGCATATTAATGAGAAAGTACTTGCCCGTACCTGCTGAGTTGCCACGGTTCCTTAGAGGCCATGAGCTGGGCTTCTAAGTGCATGTTTCTTGGTCAGATGCATAAAGTGATCACAAGACAAGAGACCTGGTAACTGGCCATAGCCTTCACCATGCTGGCTGCAGCTCCCTGTCCCCAGAGGCTGGGTGTAGCTGGCAAAGCTGTGCCACCTCTACGGGTGGGGAGGAGAGAACAGCATTTGGAGTGGGTCCATTTCTGTGTCAGGTCCCAAGGAGCAGATTTGCTTTTTCTCTGCCTCTGTGTTTCACCACTTGAAGGCTGAAAAAGTAACCCTCATCCTTCCCTCCCTGAGAGGCGGATACATGGGGTACACCTGAAACTTTGGGCCACAGCTTTCTGGAGAGAACTTCAATGGGAAAAGCCTTGAGGGTTGACTTGAGGTGTATTATTCCAATAGAATAGAGAACAGGGGCTTACTCACTTGGTTAAAATATTCTATTTTTTTCTAAACCTTTATGGAAAGCCTACAATGTGCAAAACACAACCTAGATATTTCCAGGTAGCAAATAGACTTTGCTTTGAGCCTACGTCTCAGTCGGTTTTTTTTTAGCTCTTTGCTGACGTAACGAAATACATTCTATGTCCACCATCTGTGCACAGAGTGGGTGGTGGCAATATTGCTAAAGTAAAGACAAGTCCGTTGGCCTAAATGTGCTTCCAGAGGCTTGACCTCCTACCGTGGTTCTATCGGCCCTTCCTCGGTCCTCCCAGAGCGGTTGCCAATTTACTGCCTGTGATTGATGAGCATATTTCATTCACTCATTTAACAAGATCTAGTCATCTACATACTGAGAATAAATAAAACCATAAACAAGATTGCAAGGAGGTGACAGTAACAGGGGGACACACAGTTCTGCAGACAATTCTCACAAAGCGAGATACGCCCTGTGACTGTAGTCAAGTAGGAGGGGTCAAAGAACTGTGGCTGTTTACTATGACCTGAGGGCTGGCTAGAGTCAGCCAGGTGAAATAAAGAGAGGTGAGAGGGCAGGGAGGCAGGGAGAGAATAAAATGAGCTCCTATAGTGAAACAGAGGGGGAGAGAGCCCTTGTGAATATTAAGTGTCCCGCGGAAAGTGGGGGCTCTTCTTGAAGGCCCTCTGTGCACTTCGCCTGGGGGCAGGAGAGACAGTCCGAGGATTTTCTGCAGGGCATTTTACCCTTAGAGAACGGACTGGAGGTGAGCAAGGCTGGATCGCGGTCAGTGTAATGGGGTACAGGGTGCTTTGTATTATTTCAGTGGAGAGACGTTGACAATCTGAGCTACAGCGGGTGCTGGTGAGGATGGAGAGAGATGGAGGGATTCGAGAAATATTAAGAAAGTAGATGGACATTGCTCTTGGCAATGTCCTTGCAAGAGGTGGGGGACAAAATGCGCCATTTCACTGCTGCTTCACCATGGGCGCCCTGCCAGCCAGGCAGATAGAGGCGGCATTTCGGCAATGCCCCGAAACACCGCTTCCAGCCATATGGAGGGTCTGTGGGCGCCTGGGCAACAACAGCAGGGACAGACGGCTGCCCAGCAGCAATGATGAATGAGCTTGTCTCCCGAGGCCAAGACTTTCCTCTCAGCCTCCTTCCTGCCGCCACTGTGGGCGAGGGCCCGGGGTCACCTCTTGGCAGAGTGACACCGTGGTGGTCAGCAGCAAGGCAGCATCTTTATTTGTTCTTTTTCCTGCAGTGTCCTTCGCTTGTGTTCTTTTGACTCTTCTGGAACAAAACTGAAGAACCGCTCTGTCTTTAAGAGATTATTTGATTAATACTAAATGAACCATTGGTCAGATGCTAAGAATCACCCCCAGCCAAGCACGATGTGCAGATTTTGTCTGCTCTGCGGAGCTGGGGATGACTTGCTCCTGGTGAGGGGTTGCGGGGGAGGGGCAGGCGCCCACTCCCCTCTCCTTCTGCCTCTCGCTGATTTGTCTGCTTCTGGTTCATGTTTCCTCAGGGTATTTTCACCATGGTTCCCAGGGCTCCGTTCCCCCCACCCCCTGCTCCTCTGGGTCACCCACGAGTGCACCTTGGAAGGCGCCTGGCATTCTTGGGGAAGCCAGCCCTCAGTCCTGGCTGAGAGGCAGTGGTGTTCAGAAAAGGGAAGGCTCCCCTCTGTTCTCCAAATGCCTGAGGCTTGGAGGTCTAAGCGTTTAGATGTTTGTTCTGAGATCATTACCTAGTTATTTTTCTCATTTGAGGCCATAAGGACTTTGCTGCAAGGCCACAGGCCCCGTGACCCAAGCTAGACCCATGTCTGTGTTCCTCCCCCAACTTGCCCCTTCCCCTCCTCCTGCCTGTGGGGATGTACCCATGCAGGACCTGCTCCCCTGCTGGGCCTTGCATTCCTTCCCTCTGGCTCTTTACACGCTCTTCCCATAGCTGTCTGTCTGTTTGTCTGTCTCTCTCTCTAAACAGTCCGGGACTGCAATCCTGAGCTCAGGTGTTTCCCGGTCGCGTGGCTGGGTTTGGAAGGAGAGAACCTGGCTGTCCCCTCAGCCAGGTGTGGGCTGCCACAAGGTCAGAGACCGCCCCAGGGGCTGGAAGCCTCTCACCCGGGAAGCCTCTCCTGGCAGCGTTCAGATCCTTGGCTCTCATGCCAGCCCATCAGTGAGCCCATTCCCCTTTGCTTGTTGGGGAAGAAACCGCTTCAGGGGAGGGGTCCCTTCCCTCCCAATCTCTGACACAACGCGGGAGCTGCTGTTCACTTGGATAAACGGGCAGCACGTGCATTTTTTCTAAAATTCTTCACTTGCCCCTCCCACCCCTGACCTGGTGCCCCAGACTGGGAATTTCCTTGAAGTCACTAGAGAGAGAGATGGTTCACTTTACTTTGGCACTGTCTCTTAGATAGTGGGAAGGGGAGAAGGGATGATGGGGTGGGGTCTCTGTGGGGGCCTGCTCCTGTTCAACTCCATGGCTGAGGTCAAATACCCCTTCTGCACTTCGCTGGAGGGAAGGGGGCAGATTCCATGTATTCCTTCTGGCTGCGGTGGGGGAGGAGCTGAGGTGCTTTCTGGCTCCACTGCGGACTCACGGGTACAGTTATGTGCAGTTTCCCTCCTGGAAGTCTCGAGGGCAGGGTATGTCTTTTAATTTCGTTCAGTGGGTATGAGATGTGCATGACTGGAACTGGGTACCAAAGCTGCCTTCTTTCTATCTGGCTAGGCTGAGTTGAGGAAGGATGGGAATAGTGGAGAACAAGGAATCATCTATGGTTGGAAAAAAGCCCATCCGCGCGTGAGCCCTTGTGTTCCTTTAATCATTGCCTATGAGGGTGACCATGGCCTTTGTCATTGCCACGGACAGGCAGCTTGTGTGAGCCATTCAGACGCTCTCCTTGTTCCACCGTGACCTTGGTCCAGTGTTTGCACACCAGGGCTAGGAGTGTGGCTAATTGCATCAAACCCGTCTCAGTACCATCTACTGGCCTAGTATTATTTTTGCCTGGAGTCCTGTTCCAGAAATTCTCTAAACAGACTAAACATACCCACGCGCTTCACACCTCCCACGGCCCTTCCTAGCTGACCAGGACTCACAAAACATATTTGTTCTTTCAAATGAAACTGTAATCTTGGCTTCTCTAGTTGCAATAGTCCAGAGATGTCTGTAGCTGAAACATAAAGAAAGAAACAAGGAAAGCGCTTCTGCTCATTCTGTCTACACAGCCCAGCTGGGCTCCAACAGGGTGCGAGGCATGATCTGTGACAGATGTCCTCCTGCCTCCCAGCTCTCTTGGTACCTGCACGGGGACTGCTCTGAGCAAGCTCTATTCCCATGCAGAAGTCGCTGTGAATTTTTTAATTGAATGTGTTGGGGTGACATTGGTTCACAAAACCACCCAGGTTTCAAGTGTATTAACGACACATCAGCTGCATTCTGCATCGTGCGCCCATCGCCCAAAGCAAAGTCTCTTCCTGACAATGCTGCATTTTTGAATTCCTTTATATTTGTGTAATTATTTGTTTAAAATATGTCTCTGCTCTTCCACTACCTGCTATTAATTTCCTAAAGGGATGGAAAAGGGTGTATCTTGTTTACTGCTGCATTCTCAGGACACAGGGCAGTGTCTGACCAGCAGCAGATGTTTGGGGTTAAAGAATTATACTCATTTACTACCTCATTATCCTAAAGTATCCCCTATCATAGTGGGTCTTCTCTACTTCGATTACAGGGTTGTTTTTTTCTTCAGATATGACTCCAACATGTAATTCCTTTGCAAGATTGGTTTGTAAGAGCAAGATAGCCATTAACAGATACCTTGGATCTGTTACTTATAGCGGTGGGTTTGAATTCTGCTCTGCTCACCTAACGGCTGTGTGGCCTTGGGCAAGCTGCTCAACCTCCCAGTGCCTCATTTTCCTTATCTGCCAAATGGGGACACGTTTCTTACCTTAAAAGTATTGTTGTGAAGGTTGAATGAGGTCATAAGTATAAGCTGCCTAGCACAATGCCTGGCCCACCAGTCAGTGGTAGTTCAATACAAATACAATTTGAGAGTTTGTCTTTATCATTGTTCATCTAGATCAATGGTTTTCAAGACTCCTTTATAATCTTAAAAATGATCAAAGATACCCAAGAGCTTTTGTGTGTCTGAGGTATATCTATTAATACTTACTGCTTTAGAAATTAAACTGGGACATTTTATAAATATTTATTTATTAATTCCATAAAAATAAGAATAATGCCCTGCCCCGTGTGGTTCAGTTGGCTGGGTGTCATTCTGAACAGCAAAATGTCGCCGGTTCACTTTCCGGTCAGGCACATGCCTGGGTCGCAGGTTCAGTCCCAGTCAGGGAGCGGTGGAGAGGTGGCTGATCGATGTTTCTCTCTCACATTGATGTTTCTCTCCCTCCCTTTCTCCCCTCTTTCCCCTCTGTGTAAAAATAAATAAAATCTAAAAAAAAAAATGTACTTATTAAATATTGACTAAGGCTATATTTTCCAAAACAAAAAACATGAGTGTCAAGCATGGCACTGTCTCCTGTCTTTGCAGACCTCTCGAATGCTGCCTTCACAGGTGACAGCTGGAGCCCCGTCTGCCCTGCGGTCAGTCCATCGCACCGTCACAGACCGCGTGACCTCTGCAAACTCCCCTTATTGTGCACTTGGGAGAGACTGAGAGTGCAAAAGGGATGGAATGTCTTAGTATTATTAGGAAAATCTTTTTAAAGTTAAGGACCCTCTGAAAGGGTCTCAGAGACTCTTAGGGGTCCCTGGTCACATTTTGAGAACTGCTATTCTAGGCCTGGGGTTCCAAAAACAAGGATCCTACTCAGATATCTCGGGCTAATCTGAGCGAGGAAATCCACAACATTGATTGAAAACCTTTGTGACCTAAGCCCAATAAGGTGCTGTAAGAATCTCAAACGCTGAGCATCTTCAGTTCATTCTTTCCTCCTTCTCCAACATCCAGTCAGGTAGATGGCTCTCTGAAGTGTCTTCATTCACCTTTATCTTCTGCAGTCCTTTTGTCTCCACTTGAGTCTAGCCTTTAATTACCCGGCTCCTGTGTATGGCACTGTGATACGGAAGAAGGAGCACGGATCCCAGAGTCATCCATGGCCGGCTTCCGATTCTGGGTTCATTTACCATGAGGATCGGTTGCCCCGTTTGTAGGGAGTGGCTGCCAGGCCTCTCCGTAGGGGTCTTGCAGTCCTGGATGAGATCATGTTGCCACACACCTGGCACAGGGCCTGGCCACGGCAGGTACCAGGTGCGTCCTGCATTCTGCCCCCTCACTCCCGGGGTGAACCCCACTCCTCGGAGTCCCCACGGTGCCTAAAGCCAACACTGCATTTACCACTCACTTGCATGTTGTGTTGTTCATTAACAAGTTTCTCAAGATTGTAAGGCACAGGAGGGAAAATCATGCCCTTCATGTTTCTTTACCTTCTATGAGGCTGAGGTTTATAAATATTTATTGTTTTGTGTAAAAAAAAAAAAGGGAAGGGCACACTTTCTGCCCTTGCCAAATAAACAGTTTAGTGGGATGACATATTCCATTTGTACAAGGAAATACGGTTGTATTTAGAAAGTGATATTATCAATAAGTGACAATCAGTAGGCAGGTCAGATCCATGGATAAGAGACAGCTGCTGCAAACACATCTATTTAGCCAAGGAGATTTCCAAGCCTTTCCCAATGGTGGACATATTTTGAGTATATTTCAACATAATGTAATTCACAGAAATAAAAATAAAAGAACATAGTGATATAGAGTTATTCAGAAAGGCATTAAACTAAGCCAGGTGCTATTGGAAGAGGCAGCTGAACGGTGGTCATGGCCAGTCACGATGTGACCACTCCCGCCAGCCCCTCCAAGGGCCTGACCATCATCCCCTCCCTGTGGGGAAACCCTCTCTGAGCCCGCTGATGTGTGTCCCCTTCTGGACTTGGAGCCTGCACTCTCTTTCCCAGCTCTGCCTCTTGGCTTTCTCTGTAGCATGACCCCTGAAAGTCCTCAGAATGGCAGGAAACAAAAGCCTGGGAAAGGAAGGGGTGTGTAGGCTGGCTGTGTTTTTTACTCTTCTCAGCACACTGTCCCCCTCCCCCGCACACCCCCAAAGGCAGGTGAGCACGCAGGGCCCCACGCCTACTTGAAGTAGAGAAAACTGTAGCAAGAGCAACACAAAATCCAAATTAGTGTCTCGGTAAAAGACCTTGTCTCATTTGAAAACCGTAGTAGGCTCCTGTCTGATTTCCTGCTCCACAGGAGCCTGCGGAAGACTGGGGTGTCATCCTCACAGCCTGGGAGGGCACGGCTGGTCTCCTCGCCCGCCTGCGTGGGGCCCTGCAGAGCGTTTGAGGTGGAGGCAGCCTCTAAAGTGGATCCCACCTAATCTCTTGCCTCCTGGTGAGAGTATAATCAACCCAGTCAGCACACATCATTATTTGTCTTGAGTTCTGAAGGTTTTAAGCCAGACACTACCCAGTCTTTCTTCTCCTTCCCAGTTTTGTGTTAGTCAATTCAGCTCCATCTCCTGCTCTCAAGTAAGGATTTTCTCTCTCTTTTCCGCTGAAGGGAACACAACTGGCTGGACCCCTTCATGCCCAGAGGGCCCTCGGCTGGCTTGAAGAACAACGCCTCCCTGTCCTCTGCATCATTGCGGTCAGGTTGCCCTTGAGTCATCTGGGTTTTAGTCACCTAGGTGTCAGTCTGTGCGTTAACGGGAACATAAAGCCTACCTTTTTCCTTTTCTTAGTTTTCCTCTTTTGTGCCTGTTCTTTCCCCCTCCCTCCTTACCTACTTTCTTTATCCCTTTTCTTCCTTCTTAACTGCTTTCTTTGTGTATCAGGAGAAGACACCTCCTCCTAGAGAAAGATGAACTGCACTGGGATACTGGGTACAGGAACCCAGAACGTCCCCATATTAGGTTGCGAGGCAGGTTCCCTCTAGCTTTCTGGAAAAGGTCTCCAGTTTTAGCCATATATCTTGGGTTCACATGTCAAATAAACTCCATTCTTTAGAGATTTAGCTGCGGCTACAGGGTCCAGAACCTTGTCCTTTCCCTATTCTGCCACTTGCTGGCCGGGCTCTGCTCTTCAGCCAGTCTGTCCAAGGTGGAGACAAAAAACAAAAGGAGAAACACCTCTAGTCTTTGGGCAATTTTTGAGTTTGTCTATTATACCTTGACCTTGAATGGCTTAGAGGGATTCAAGGGCAATTGCCTGCATCCTGTTGCTGGTCAGATTTTCTCCAGGGCTTATGTTTTTGATGGCAGGGGTTTGTTAGCGAACCTTTAAAGAAGGCGTCAGACCTTGATGACTTTATCAGTTACCCATGGTCTGGGGTAGTTGAAGCTAAGTTCATAGAATTAAGGACTGGGAAAACCAGTTCTAGGCTTTATCACTTCACCATTTTGGATTTTAGGTTCTGCATTTAACATGGAAGAGCATGGACGTATCTAAACTAAGGTCCAAGAATGGGGAGGATTCAAGGAGATTGTTGTTATAAAAGCTCCTTTGCAGCGTGCATTAAATTTCTTCTCACATACCCTCTGCTCAGGGTCAGCAACTCCAGGAACAATTGTTGACATCCTACATTTCCTGGGGTCCCTGGTGGCTGTCTGCAGCGGCACTGTAGGATTGGTTGTCTGATGATCTGTCTACATCAATCTCAGCTCCATGATGTAGTTTCGGGTGTGTACGCATGCATGTGTGTGCCTGCCTGTGATTTGGTTCTGCTGGTAAACAAAGGCGGAGAGACGGTCCTGCTAAGTGACCACAATGAGAGAACCAAGGAGGAATATGAAGCCAGGGGAACGAGGGGCCCCTACCCCTCTTTCTTTTCAACAGCCTCCTCCAGAAAGCCCTTTTCTTTGGTTTGGGCCATATTTCTTCTCTGATACCTTGTCTACCTTATCTTCTGCTCTCTACTTTTATCTCTTCCCTATATCTGGTGGTCCTGGTGTCTTCGTCTCCAGACCCCTGCTGGTAATGGGTGTGTATAGGGAAATAATTATGAGCCAGAGAGGCCTTCTATTGCAAAGCGCCCTGCATACAGTGTGACCACTGTATGGGATGGAGCCATGCATGGCAGAGCCCTTGGTGGGAGCAGTGACTGCCTCTGAGAGCCGAGGAGGGTGTTGTTATTGTTAACGTGAGTGGGGACTGAGAGAAGGAATGCTCTAAAAGCAGGACCGGGCATCTCCTAGGGCAGGGGGTGAGCCTGGTTTGCAGATGAGTTCCAGGTATTTAGGGACTGGTAGGTGTGACTGGGAGGTGGGTAAGGGGGCAGGGGCAGGCGTTTATGGTGAGACTTTATTTTTGGCGTCATTCTTGCTCTGTTCTCCGTAGTGCCTCCTGAAGGCAAATAGGAAATGACGTTGCCTTCTGATACAACAGCTGAGGAATGGCCCTGCAGAGGTTTGAGTAACTGTCGGGGCCAAGTAAGTATTTGCCCTGAGCTGGTCCTGAAAGAGTGAAGCTTGTGCACAGCAGCCCTCTTCCTCTCTCCCTGGTGACTCTGCTAGAAGGGATGGAAGACACTCACCTGAAAATGCTGTTAAGCTTCAGCTTAGAAATTGTGGTACAAACTGGTCTGAATGCCTGGCAGAGAGCAGAGCAGTGTGTGAAGTAACATTTAGCTCCCCTCCCCGTCCCTCCCTGGCACAATTGGAGGGGGGAGTGAGTGCTTCCCCGAGGCAAGCATGGCTCCAGGCCAGGCCCATGGAGTGAGGGCAGGGTGGTGGGGCAGGGCTCGCGGCTGCTGCTGCTCTGCTCCCACCGACAGTGGGAGTGACCTTGCAGTTGAGGAGGGATTGGTGTAGGGCCTGAAGCCAGGTCTGGGTTGGAGAGCCAGCTCCATGATACACATTGTGGGCCCTTAGGCAAAGGTGCTTTATCTCCCTGAATTTTTGGTTCTTTATCTATAATGTGGAGCTGGAAAGAACTTTCTGCCTGCCTGGGGATTCTCAGGGTTCAGGAGTGCTTTGTGAACCCTCAAATGATCTGCAAGTGCCAGTTCATGGAGGAAGACAGGTCCTCTCAAGTGGCTTTTGAGAAGAGGCTGCCTGAGGTTTAGACACCATATCGTTGGACTTGATGCTGTGGGAGCTGAAGATGGCTGTGGCCAGGCGTGGTCCTTGCCTGGCATCGGAGTGAGGCTCGTGGAGGTCTCTGTCCTTTTCAAAGGGTAATGGCCGTGCCTCTGTGCATGCATGTGCCTCTGGGTGCAAGAATTTCTCTGCTGTCTTGTTGCTGCTCCCTGGTTCTCTTTCTATTCATACCTCTCCCTGGATCTGACATGGGCATCCAAGGGTATGGCTTAGAGCTGTTAGTGGCTGCAGAACTGAAGAAGTTGGTGAATAATTGTCCAAAGCATGGGGCGGGAAGAGGAGGTTTGCACCAGACCAAATCTTGTTTTAATTAAACCATCTATGTTTAATCCTTTGATAAACCTCGTTCAACAGTCATTCATTTTCTATTGCACTTCTTACACTTCAGCCTTTGTTCTAGATTCTCTCTCTTTTTCCTGAATAGTCCAATTTCTACCAAACTGGCCTCAAATGGTCAGAACTGGGCTGCCCAAGACAGAATATCATAAGCCTATGAATTTGTGTAGATCTTTCCTTAGACCTTACAAAGCCTTTCTTATGGCTCTCCTTAATTCTCTCAACACCACTATGAAGTATGCAATATAATTTATGTGCACTTTCAGACAGGCTGGGGGGATGAAAAGAGATTAAGCAGCTTGCTCAAGGTTGCACAGCTAGTACGCGCTGAGCTCAGGACTCAAACCTAGCTGCTGATTCTGGAATCCCACGGCCACCCTGACAGGACAC
This sequence comes from Pteronotus mesoamericanus, assembly GCF_021234165.1. Classification (NCBI taxonomy): domain Eukaryota; kingdom Metazoa; phylum Chordata; class Mammalia; order Chiroptera; family Mormoopidae; genus Pteronotus; species Pteronotus mesoamericanus. The sequence continues at coordinate 925,323 of NW_026555326.1, forward strand.
AAAGCATATTGTGCGTTGTCCATGAGGAAGGCCAACAGTTGTTAGCATGTGTGCTTTGTGTTGTTCTTGTGCCAGGAGTGGATTCATAGGGAAACTCCTTCACCCTCAATACTGGCGTCGTCTCTCTTTAATGAAGCGCCAAGGTGCACCAGCCCATCTGACTAGGTTAGCCTCACACGTGTCGGCCAGGAAAAAGCTTTTCTCTGAAATCAGAAGCAAACCCCTGATGGCATCCTTTATCTTCTTGAGCACAAATTCACTGCTGTGCAGTGCTGAGTGTAGTGCCTAGGAGTGAATTTATTTGCATTCATTTCTCTGAAAAGGCTTAGACCTGCATTGAAAGTTTTGCTAACCTCCCTCCCTGCAACTTCATACCTAGTGTTTGTGTCTGGTCTATTGGATTTGTAATTTAAAAAGAAATTTAGGTGATTTCATTTTTTTAGGGCAGGATTTATTCATTTTAACCCCCACAATGGCTACCAGCGCTTATTACTCATTCTTCTGTAATGTGTTCCTGCTACGTGTGTGGCTGCATGCTTCGCAGTCTTTTTCACAGTTTCTATGTTTTACTGGATATTAATGACTCCATTTTGCAGAGTGATAATGTGGTGATGCTTTTTCTTTTCAGGGCTGAAAAGGTTTAGAGATTCTGCCTGATATGGCTTCTAATGAGGCTGGAGTTTAGATGCAAGCCTCGATTCTTTCCCAATAAGGAGAATCACCTCAGCTATCTCCCAGCAAGCACACTCAGCCTGGAAGGGGAATGATTTTCCCTCCTAGTCCTCATCCTCCTTTTGTTTGTATCTTCTTTCCCCCTCGGCTGCTCACAAGTACACCAAGAGCTTCTGTGACTCATAGCAAAGGAGTCCGCAAGCTCCCTCTCTAATCTTGAATGTTCCGGGCTTTGAAGTTACACAGGGGCCAGTGGGCTTGCCATTTGAGCCTGTTCTGGCATCTGCAAACCTACATCTGAGCAACTGAGGTTCTTGAGGGTTGTTTTTGATCTTGAGATCTGGGAACGAGGTTAGATGTGTTAATCAGTGGTGGGGCAAGATTTCTTCTGGAGCTGTCTTTGAATCTATCCTGAGGCTTTCTGCTTCTTCCATCAGAACTTAACTTCTTTTTCTCATGGGGATGGGCTTTATCCAATCACTGTTCTGTAAGCATGTTGCTTACCTGATTGGTATGTGCATCTATGACTACACATGTCAATGAAAACCACTTCTTTTGGGCACCTCTTTTAAACAACATATAAGGGAGTTCTTTTAGCTCGAGACTTCATAAAGTCCAACGATGGCCAATGTATATAAATAATTGAGTACAATATTGAATTCATATGCTAGATTTGTAATTCAGGGAGAAAATTGAGTGCATTCATTATTTATGCATTTAATTAATTTCTGCGCATTTGAATGTTTGGCTTATATTGTCAACGACCGGAGGAAAGGGATTGTTCACTCATTTGTTCATTCAGTACTATATGTGTTTCAGATAGCCCCTTATTAAAAATACAGTGATGAACAAGATGGACAAGTCCCTGCCATCCTGAAGCTTATGGTCTAGTGGAGAAAACAGAACACTTATTAAATAGTAACCCCTTCCACTGGTGGGCCGCTAAGAGGACACAGGCTGTAGAAATCTTCTCTGTCTTCCTCAGAAGATAATACAGTGAGTGATAGCACACAGGAGTTCAGTTTATTTGCAGAACAAAAGAATTGAAGAATTTGTTTGGAATCCTGCAATGAGAAAATGGGAACAGATTTGGAGAGGAACTTTTGGGTGGTGATGAGTGAACTTTTGGGGGTCGTCAGTACTGTTGCTGATGAAGCCGGTGGGCCCGATCCAGGCGTGGAACTGGGGACATCATGCGCCCTGCTCGCCGAAGACGTCAATGGCCTGCCCAGGTCCTAAGGCTGCAGCTTCATTCATTCCCCCGCGGGAGCTGGGACTCAGAGCTGCTTCCTGGCTCATGTCTGCACGGATGAGGCCCCCTGTGGACTGCACTCAGTGTCCTGCCTCAGACTCTGCGTCCCGATCATCTGCCCTCCCACTGTGCTCCTGCTCTTGCCCCCTCTTTCTTGCATTCTGCACACAAATGACCAGATTGGTTACACTTCTAATGAGGGATGGCTTAGTTAAACTTCTAGAAAGCAGCTGCCAGTAGCGAATAGCACTTTCTGCACACAAGTTATTTATCCTGTCTGCTGAACTGTGGAAATCAGGCGTGGTGGTGGTGGTGGTGGTGGTGCCCTTTATTTAAAAAAAAAAAAAAATTCAGGGGAAGAGTCACATGCTATGCTGACTAAAGTTTCCTTCAAAGAAGAGGAAACACCAAATTACCTTTTAGTTGCTTAACTCAGGCTAAGAGCTAGGGTTGATGCTTGGAAAGGAGGAGAGGTGGAAAGGACAAGTTTGTGCACTTAATCCACTTGGAGTTAATATTTTTAAATTGAGAGAACATTGGTTAACAACATTATATAAGTTCCAGGTATATAACATTATCATTGAATATCCATACGCACAACTGTAGCATACTTGCCACCAAAAATGTAGTTTCCATCTGCCACCATATATTTGACCTCCTTTACCCATGTTGGCTTCCCTCCACCCCCTTCTTCTCTGGTAGCCAGCAATCTGTTGTTTGTGTCTGTGAGTTAGTTTTTGTTTTGTTTGTTTACTTGTTTCTTTTCTGTTTTATATTCCACACTCGAGAAATTGAGTTGATTTTTACTGTGACCCACTGGACGCAGAGCAAATTATGCCTGCGTTTGGCCATGCACTCCGAGAGGTGCTCGGTGACACTAAGGGCACTGAGGAAGGGAACACCAGCTGCCCTTCACAGCCCCATGTGGAGCTGGGTGCTTTGTGCCCCTGGTTGCTTCAGTGCTCCTTGAAGGAACAGGGATCGCACTGGTTTGCTCCTTTAGTTTGTGGACAGGAAATGCTGCTGCATTTTCATGCCTATCAAGAGAAACCCATAAAACCAAAGGCTGTACAGAGATGGGGAGCCTTTAGGGATCTCTGTGGAAGTGGGAAGAAGAGCGAGGAGGAGGTTTAGGTCTTCCTGTGGTCCTAGTCAACCCTGACCTTTGCAGTGCAATTTCAGGGAATATGTCACAGCCTGTCTGCATCTACGGAGGAAAGGAGGGTTGAGTCCTAGGGGGACAGGCAGAGAGCTTTCCCTCCTGTGCCAACAGACACGTTCAAAACAGTGTCTGTCAACTGAAAAGGGGAAGATTCTGGAAGAACAGGTTTAGGATGGGGATGGGGAGGATAGATGAGAGTTTCAGTTAGGGACTCATTAAGTTTGAGGTGCCAAACAGGTGTTTCCAGTATTCTTTAATCTCCTCTCTACTCTGTCCATCACTGCATTGGTGTCTACTTTAATATAGGTGTTTAATATATTTTAACCAGGTCAATTTTCATTTGTGTTCTTTTTAAAATTATCTTAATTTTTTATATGCTCTTATTCTTGTACATAATGTTAAATCTTATAATTAATGATTTATTTATTCATTTATTCAAGAATTTAAAATTTTTTCTTATCATACAGGTTCAATAATTTTCTTCACTAATGTTCTGTACATTTATGTTAGGTTTATTCCTAGGTGTTTTAGCCTGTTTTGTTTTTTTTTTCCTATTGTGAATAGTGTCTCTTTTTTTACTTACTAAATTTTCTAACTGATTATTGCTTCTCAAAATAATCCTGTTGGTTGTTGAATGCAGATTTTATATCCAGCAATCTTGTTGAAACCTCCACTTCTTTTTAACAGTTTTTTCCTGATGATTCTTTTGTTTTTTTTTTAATGTAGATAAATATATAATTTACATCTATAATTTTAACTTATTTTTTAATCATAATCACTCTTCGTTCTTACTGAATTTTTAGGACATCCTGTAACACTCAATAGCAGTGTCATGTTAGGCTTCCTTCCTTTGCTCTTGACTTTAAAGGGAAAGTTTTTAAAGTTAGACCATTGAGAATAATGTTGACTCAGGTTCCTGATAGATGCTCTTTATAGTTGAATGAGTGCTTTTTAAATTTTGACTTTTTAAGAGTAATTCATGGTAAATTTTATTGACTGCTGTATCTGTATCTCTTGAGAAGAATGTATGTTTTACTTCAGTCTACTAATGTGGTGAATTACATTGGTAGGTATATTTTCCCCCTCCCTTCTTTCACTTCTTTCTTCCCGCCTTCTGTCTCCTTCCTTCCTTCCCTTCCTTTTAAATATAGAGAATTGAGTAACTCAAAGGCTTGGAACACTCAGTGACTTGGTCTGTCAAGGCCTTCTTTTTATTATTATTACTATTACTATGATTCCTTTTAACTCACCATTTTACTTTCTGTTTGTATATTACATGCATTCTTTGAAATATACAATGGTGCACTGTGTGTATGTAAGGGTGTGTATATGTTTACTTGACATAAAAGGTATTATGCTATGAATATCATGGTTTCTTTTTGTTTCATTCAACATTATGGTGTGTGGCATATCTATGCAGTTATATATAAATATATAGAAATATTTTTAAGTTAATTAATTGAAAATTTTTGGTAATGTAGTAAAAATCCATCATATTACTTCTAATGTGATTCTGCACACAGTATGATTTAGGCAAATCTGCACTTTACTTATCCAGTCCTGTAGTGATGGACTAGGTCACCTCCCATGGCTGGGCGCTACAAGCAATGCTGTGACGAATATCATGTTCATGTTTGCAGAGGACTTTTGGAAAAATTTTTCTAGAGCCTATGTAGATGAAAGTGAGGCACATTTGCTAGGTTTTCTAATAGTGGATATGTTAACCTTAATATCTAATAATATTAACTTCTAATATCCAATATTCTATCCTCATATTTCTAGGATAAATCCTACTTGGTCATCAGAATACATTTGCATATAAACAGAAATTTCTAAGTCCAATTGGCTTAAACATTATTAAGAACATTTATTATCTTACTTATAAGATGCACTAATGTAGAGTTTCTTCAACTCCATGTAATTCAGTGGCTCAGGGATTCCTTCCATCTTTCTGCTCTGTCTTCCCCACTGGCCTCGTTTTCTGCAAGAGTTCCAGCGCTCAATGGTGCCCAGCAGAAGTATAAGACAACTTTTTTTCTTTGACTCCTTATAAAAGTGAGGAAGCTTGTCCCAGAAGCTTCATCCCCCACCCTCAGCAGACTTTCTTTTGTGTCTCACTGGCCAGAATCATATGATCTGCTGAGGCCTAACCCACTGCTCAGCCGGGGGAATAGGACCAGCACAGTGGTTTGGACCAGCGACTCCTAAACACAGCTGCGATTACAATCACCTGGGAGCTTAATGCGTGAACCAGAGGCCATCAATTCTGCTTATCTGATTTATATTTGCTAATATTTTGTCCAAACTTGTTACTATTATCTCAATGTCTTTTGTAGTTATTGGTCTATTTGAATTTTTAAAATTCTTTAAACCTTATATAATTATAACCCTCTTTATGATTACTTACTGCCTACTGTATCTGGAGTAATTTCTCCTTATTCACTTTATATATTATTTTTATTCTTTCTTTTTTTTAATGTCTCTGAACCAGTGGCATGTCCTTCTCATGGCAAAAGGCAGGGTCTTAGAGGGAAATCCCAGCTATGTGAGATTGTCCCAGCCATTTCAATCTTTTGTTCATAGTGTACTTTCTAGAATTTCATTTTTCAAATAAAGTCATAGGGTCAAGTCTAAGGTCAAAGAATAGGAAGTTTAATTACACCCACTATAAGGCTATGGCAGGGGTGTGGATAATAATATCACTGAGGATAAAGGAATACAGCCAACAATTCGACCTACCCACGTAGGAAATGAAAGAGGAAAATTTAGTGGTTACGGTAGCCAAAAATGAGAGAACGAGCAATTCTGTCAAAAGCTGAAGAAAATCCAAAGACTAGTAGAACTTCTAAAAGGCTACTTAATATAGCTCAGAGACCATTGGTGATTTTTAGAGACAATTAAATTGTTGGGGATAAAAGCTGGATTAAAGGAAGCTAAGAATAAGGTAAATAAGAATCATAGACTTGATAAACTGTGTTTATGAAGAGCTGGAAAAGGGAAGAAAAAAACATACTCTTGTTTTTGTGAAACGGGCGATCTTATAGATTGGGAATGTTTAGAGCAGTAGTAAAGGGAGACTGAAACTGTTTGAATGGTAGTTAGAGAATAATTATCATCATCATGTCAGGCAGAAGATGGTGTATAATGTAGTTGGAAGGGCTGGCTTTACTCATCGCCATTGTAGCCAACATCTACTAAGCATTTACTGTGGCGCAGGCACAGTACTTTCCGTGGGTTATCTTCTTTAACTCTTAAAATAACTCTCTTTTGTTATTTTATTATATTATATTTTTATGTTATTATAAGTTATGTTATTATAAGAGAGTTAAAAGTATAACTCTCTTAAAAGAGACACACAGAATGTATTATCCCTATTTCATAAGATGACCAGAAGCTCAAAGGGAGTAAGTTAAATTGCCTAAGGTTACCCAGCTAGGAGGTAGAACTGGTACTGGAATCCAAAAGCAGTGTTAATTCATCTGGTGTTATCTTCCCTCCTTTTTTTGCTTTAATGTATACCTAGTAATTTTGGATTGAATGCTGGAAATCATAACGTTTATGTTGTTGAATGTTGGATTTTTTTGTTTTTAATGAATGTTGGACTATGTTCTATCAGGCAGTTAATTTACTTGCATTCATCCTTTTTTAAGCTTTATTAGAACTTTATAAAATAGAGTTTACTTTAAGGCTCATTTAGTCCTATTACTAAGCTGTGACTTTTGTGGGGGGGGGCCTCTTTGGCATGCCTTTGATGTTCAACGAGGATGTTCCTTTCCAGCTGGTTAGAACTCAATCTTCTACTAGCTCTCTATTACCTCTGGGAGTTACTCCACCCACAGGCACCTGGTCATTGTTTTTAACCCTACAGTTAGTACTCAGCTGTGGATGCAAATGCACCTCTGTGCAGATCCTGCACCTTTTCTACACAGCACATTCCAGCCACCTCAGCCTCTCCAAATTCCATTTCTATCTCCTCAGCTCAGTGATACCACCATGCTGTGCTTGGATCTGTGTTGTGGTCCAGAAAGTTCTCCCAGGCACAAAGCTGGTACTTCACAAGGCTTATTTCTTTCCTTCCCTGAGGGTCCTAGAACTATACTACCCATTGCCTAATATCTGAGAATAGCTGTTTCAAGGATTTTGTCTGGTATTCTAGTTGTTTGCAGCAGGAGAGCAAGTCCAGTCCCACCCAGTTCTTCTTTCATGCCTGGAAGCAGAAGAAAGTAATGCCATGAAACTACCAAGCATTACCTCTCCTTCTCCCCACCTTACTCCTAAAACTGTCTTTGATGTATTCACTATCCAAGTCTGATTTAGGTCTGCTGGTTTTCTCTTAACCTAGAATACCGTGGGCTCCCCAGCACCGGAAAAAGCACAGGGTGCTCTCCCAGCCGAGAGTCTCAGCTCCCTTTCCCATTGTGAGCGATGCCACCCAGCTGCCCTCCCCCAAGCCCTATTTTAAAGATATACGCACCTCTCTGCTAACAGCTGCAGCCTGTTAGTCAGTTGGCTTTGCCCCCAATGTTCTTATCCTGGTTCCAGCATCTCACTAGTCATTACATACCTCATTAGTGTACGTGCCAAGTCTCAAATCTTAGCTTTGCTTCTTTCTCATCTGCTGTCCAGTTGGAGATCTCTGACAGAGGAGGATGAGAAGCTGTCCGTTGCAGGGCAGCCCTTTCTTAAATCACCCTGACCCTCAGTGATATTTATACATTCTCCCTACTACAGTTGCCTTTTTCTCTCTCTGCTCAGCACGAATACACTTCACAGATGTGAAATCATGAGGCTTGAGGGTACATAGTCATCTTCACTTCAGCTCCACGCTCCTCCACACCCATCTTGCCTTCGGATGAATAACACTGCCTTTGGATTCTGGTGCCAGTTCTGCAACTTCCTAGCTGGGTCGCCTAGGCAATTCAACTTACTCTCTTTCAGCTTCTGGTCATCCTTTGAAATAGGGATAATATATTCTTTGTATCTTCTGGGGTTATTTTAAGGGTTAAAGAAGATGGTCTGTGTAAGGCACTGTGCCTGCACCATAGTAAATGCTTAATAAATGTTAGCTGTGATAGTGAGATAATTAGGAGAAAGATCACTTAATAGAAACAGACCCAAAATATCAGAGAAGATACAATTCACAGATCAGGCCTTTAAAACAACTATTATAAATATACATGTAACTGGAATCCCAGAAAGGGAGGAGGGTAAACAATAAGACAAGAAATAATGGCTAACAACTTGCCAAATTTTGTGAAAACTATAAACTCATGTATCCAAGCATCTCAATAATCTCCATTCATGATAAAAATAAAAGAAACTCACAACAAAAGAATTTTGATTTATGATCAAATTACTGAGAACAATTTATAAAGAGAAAATTTTGACAATAGACAAAAATATTGTGTACAGATGTAGACATATTACATACAGAAGAATGAAGATACCAATGTCCACATACTTCCTGTCAGAAATTTTTTAAGCCAGGAGAAAATGAAAGGATACCTTTAAAGTGCTGAAACAGAAAACAATAAAATATGCTATTAACATAGTGCTCTATTTATAGCACAAATACCCTTCAAAAATAAATATGGGATAAAAACTTCTGAGAGACAAAGGCTGACACAGTTCCTCACCAGCAGACCTGGAATGCGAGTCCCTACAATGCCTGGCTAACGACATCAGTGAGCTCCACACATGACGCAAGAGCACCGTGTGTGACTGAACACAAAAGGAGGAAAAGCCAACCCAAAGAGGTTGTATACTTTATGGCTATGTTTATATGTAATATTCTTGAAATGACAAAATTATAGAAATAGTGGCCCCTGGAGGTTAAGCAAAGAGGATGGGAGGGGAGGGGAGGGGAGGAGGAATGGGTGCGCCCCTAAGTGGGGAACATGGGGGTCTGCGGTTGTGGAAAAGTGCTAAGCAGAGTATTTCAGTGATGAAAGTCGTTGCAGTAAATGGTGCTAGAAAACTTGATATTCATATTCAGAGATGGACCTCAATCCTTGCTGCAAACTAGACAGAAAAATTAATTTGAAATAGATAAAAATTAAAATTGTATGACTTTTAGAAGTCATAGGAAATCTTTGTAACTTTGGGGTAGGCAAAGATTTCTTAGGATACAAAAAGTATGAAGTATAGAAGACAAAAGTAGATACATTGGATTTCATCAAAAACAGTATTAAGAAAGATACCATTAGGAAAATGAAATTTCTTTCCCTGGCTGGTGTGGCTCCCAGTCAAGGAACATAAGCAGGTTGCCGGTTCAATCCCCAGTGGGGTGCTTACGAGAAGGCAACCAATTGATGTTTCTCTCTCACATTGATTTTACTCTCCCCTGCCCTCTTCTCCAAACAATGAAAAAATGTCCTGGGGTGATGATTAAAAGCAAAAAAAGAAAATGGAAATTTCTAGCCACAGACTAGGATAAATAGCTGATAAAGGATTTGAATTCAGAATAAATAAAAGACTCATATAACTCAGTAATAAAGAATCAATTCAATTTTTTAAATAGGCAAAAGATTTGGACAGACATTTTGTGAAGGAAGTTGTATGAATGGTCAAAAAGCACATGAAAAGATTCTCAATTTAATTAATCATCAAGGAAATGCAATTTAAAAACCACAAAGAGATACCCACTAGGATGGCTAAAATTAAAAAGACATAAACCTTATGTATTGCTGGTGGCTGTGTGCAATGGTATTACCATTTGGAAATCAGCCAGTTTCTTACAAAGCTGAGCGTACACTTAGCATAAGACCCAGTGTTTCCACTTCTATGCATTTACAATATAGCAATGACAGCATATGTCCACACAAAAACTTGTACATTAATGTTCATGATAACCCAAATCAGGAAAATTCCAAATGTTTATCAGCAGATGAATGGATAAACAAATCGTAGTAATATGTTCATGTGATGTAATGCTATCAGCAATAAAAAAACAATAGAGATACACATAACATGGTTGAACATAAAATATATTAGGCTGATTTTTTAAAAAAGTCAGACTCAAAAATAGTACTCACAGTGTTATTTAAATGATATAAAATCATAGAAAAGGAAAAACTAACCTGTAATGACACAGCACATCGCCTGGGGCTGGGCACTGGGGCAGAGACAGAGGCGCAAGGGGACTTTTGGGGTAATAAAAATGTTCTATACCTCGATTGTGTTGATGTGTACATTTGTCAGAACTCGTTGAACTATAAATTTGAAACAGTAACTTTTTGTCACATGTAAATTATACCTCAATGAAGTTGTTTTTTAAAAATCATCTAGTTCTTTCCAGCCCACTGTGGCGCACACGTATAGCGTGCTCCAGCAGAGCTCCTGCCAGGGTTCCACTTCCCTCTTGGCGTTGCCTGGGCTTTACATGAAATTTACTTTTATATATCCATACAGGTGTATATATGCTTTATTGAAATAAAGCCTGCATCCCACACAATTCACTGGTTTTTGGTATATTCACTGAGTTGTGAAACTATGACCACTGTCAACCTGAGAACATTTTCATAACCCCCCAAAGAGACCCAACACCCACTCACAGTCACTTTCCATTCTCCCCACATCTAGCCTTAGTTACAAGGCTACCATTAATTTAATTTTTATTCCTAGACATATAATTAGCCTATTCTGGACATTTCATATAAATTAACAAATAGAACATGTGTTTTTCCTGACGGGCTTATTCCATTTAGAATAATGTTTTCAAGGTTCATCCATGCTGCAGTGCATATCAGTACTTCATTTCTTTTTATTGCTGAAGAACATTACAGTGTATGGATAACCACATCTTATTTATCTGTTCAGCCGTTGATGGACATACTAGCTGTTTTCACTTTGCTACTATGAATAGTGCTGCTATGAACATTCAGCAACATGTTCTTGAGTGGGCATTTGTTTCCATTTCTTTTGCATATGTATACACCTAGGAGTGGAATTGCTGGGTTACATGGTAACTCTCTCTTCCACATTTTGAGGGACTGCTGAGCTGTTCCCCAAAGCATTTACACTGTTTTGCATTCCTACTAGCAGTTTAGAGGGCTGTCAATACATCATGACCAACACTTACCTTTTTACTTATCTCCATCCTAGTGGTGTGAAGTGGTTCTCATTTTGATTTTGATTTGCATTCCCCTGATGATTAACGATGTTGAGCAACTTGTGTTTGTTGACCATTTGTAGATCTTCTTTGGAGAAATGTCTATTTAGTTCTTTTGCCTGTTTTGTAATTAAGTTTTCTTTTTTATTATTGAGTTAGTTCTTTATATATTCTGGATACAAATCTTTTATCAGATATATGATTTGCAAATATTATTTTCCATGCTATGGGTTGTATTTTCATGTGCTTGATGTATTTTTTGCAGCACTGAAGTTTTTAATTTTCATATGCATCCAGTATACCTATTTTTTTCTTACTTGTGTTTTTGGTGTCACAACTAAGAAGGCTTTGCTTTGCCCAAGATCATAAAGATAGACTCCTATATATTTTTAAAGAGTTTTGTAGTTCTAGCTCTTATAGTTAGATCTATGATCCATTTTGAGTAATTTTGTGTGTGGTGTAAGGAAGGAGTCCAACTACATTGTTTTGCATGTGGCTATTTAGTGGTTCCAGTGCTATTTGTTGAAGAGACTGTTCTTACCCCATTGAATTTCATTGATATAAAATATTTTTCTTAAAACTAAAGCTGACCTTTAACATACTTTTTGATTAATATTTAGCCTATCCCTCCATCAGCTGCCTGAGAGGGAGAATAACTGTAAGGATGAAAATGGGAATTCCCCATTTCATTTAATTGTGCTTTGCCCCACAATCTAGGCTAAAGTTCAAAGTAAAAAATTAAGATAAAATAAAAAGATAAGAAAAGGGGACGTCTGATTCTACTTTTAAAAAAATAAGAGAGAGTCTGAGCTGTTCCCATTTTCTCCCCACTCTGAGAACTGTCATGGGGCAGAGGGGGGCCAGTATGCAGCAGGGCAGCCCAGCTCCGTCTGGCTTTCATGCCATTCAAAGGTACTGTTTTCCAAAGGCTTTCTTTGCTATGTAAAATGTATTTATTAGCAAGACAAATAACATTTGTGAGTTACTAGGTTTAGCTGTGGCACTGTAAACTGTGCACATTTAGGCATCAAATGAACACATTCTAATTAATAAGAGATTGCTTTAAAAACAAACAAAACCTTGTTCCTACTATCTCAAAACCCAAGATAATTTTGTTTGCAGCACCAGGTCCTGGAAAATTATTGTCTTTGAGTTTGAGTAAGTTTTTAGCAGATTTAGACCTGGATTAGATATGGTTTCTGTGCTTAAAAACTGCATGACCCTGAGCAAGTTATCTAAACTCTTTAGTTCAATATCAGGTACAAAATGGAATAAATTTTAGTGAGGACTAAATTAATGAGCTGTCATATGAAAATACTTGGTCCAGGCATGGCACATACAGCCCTGCACTGGGAGAGGAAATGCTCAGGACAGTGCTTGGTGAAGAACACGCATTCAGTGGTGCATTGATAGGCTCACCAGGTGAATCAGACCAGGCCTCTCTGCCTCTCGACATATCTGAATTTAGGATTTCCTTTGTTGCAAGTTCTCTGTGGATTCAAGGAAATTCTCTTGGCCACACCTTACTTTCTTGGGAAATAAGTAATGCTGACTGCTCCCTTCTATGTACCTTCCCATATACGTCATCACAGCCTAAATCAACACGCATGCCCTGCAAGTTCCTCCTCTTGCCTTCCAGGTCAGGGCAGATTCCAGTTAATATTTAGTTTCCTTGGGTTTTATTTCTTCTTGTATGCCCAACACATAGCAAAGTATCTATCACGTAAGTGTATGCTCATGGATGTTTGTTTTGAGTAAAGCATGTGGAAACACTCATCAATCCTGTCTCTTAGCATGAAGGAGTTCAATGAAAAACTTTAAGTCCAGATAAATGTGGAAAGCAGGGCCTGTTGAGGGCAGCTGCCCACAGGATTTGGAACTCTTGCTCTATAACTAGCTCGGCTGAGAACTCAAGATTCAGTAGGAGACATGTTTGAAAGGGCCTTGATGACAAGGGTGAAGTGACCCCAGGAGATCAGCACCATTGCCTGGGCCGGATCACTGGTCAGCCAACCGGCAGATCAGATGAAGAGTAAACTGATTGTCTGATTTTCAAAGAGCTTGTGAGATTATTCTTTGAAAATAAATGAGTTATCCAGGTACAGTTCATGTACCAGCAGGTGGAACGAATCATCGAAGGAGAAAGAGCAAAGAGCAAAGCAGATTAGAGCTGAGCTCAGCCCCCTAGTCCACCAGTGAAAGCGTCGCCAGCCTTCCCAGCTGAGTCGGGAGGCTCTGCTACAGAAAACCAGCAGGCAGGCGGAGAGGGCAGGGGCGCTGGGGATCCCGCCAGGCTCGCTGAGACCGCGCTTGCTGTCCATGGTGCTGGCGGAGCAGCGGCCTGCTCTCTCTGGCCCAACAATACTCTCGATATCCTTCCCTTACCTGCTCTCTGTCTTCTGTTTAGTTCCCAGCCTAAAAAGGGAGACTACAGTCAAGGTCATACCCTTAAAAATCTGCATACATGTACAACCAGGACTTCCTCTTTTGCCCGGCTGCTCCCTGCAGCCGTGGCCACAGTGCTCACACCTTTGGTGGAGTCATTGGCCACTTGGCCACCACAGAGGCGGTATTATTTTGGGGGGAAATCAGCTCTGCTTAGAATCTGACAGTGGCTAATGAGAGGTTTGAGAAACATGGGCTCATGTCTTTTTTCCTTTAAAAGCTTTGTTTAAAACAGTGTGCGAGAGAGTCAAAGACTCGGTCCCCTTGCTGCAGGTTCTGCCCCTGCTTACTATGGCTCCTTCCCCCAGCTCTCAGTGGTGTCTTTGCCCGAGGCGAGTGATGTCACTGGCCTGGGCTGTGGGCCAGTTTGGAGGTGGATAAAGCTTCAGATGATACTCTGGAGAGGAGACTTTCAGAACTTCCCCACATTGGTACCTTTTCCATCCTTCTTCATCACTAAACATCTGCATACAAGTGCAATCAGGTCAAAATGAATAAGGAGCCCAGCCTTTCCAAGACAAAGAAATTGCAAAGGGTGGCCTTCAGGGTGAGCCCCAGGCATTTTTAATATCAGATTAAAGTGTATTGTCTGAGTTACCACTTTCTCCCTTGGAGTTGTCATGATACTAAAGCCATTTGTGTATAAGCTGATGTGAGGTGCAACTTGCACCTTGGTGGGCTGGTCCCAGGTGGATGCGGCCCTGAGTTGTCACAGGTTGTGACTGGTGGACAGCCACCTGTTGCCACTCTTGTCCTCAAGTCTCCCAGACATATCCCTTCTCATTCTGCTCACAGCTACTGTGGGTAAAGGGCTGCCCCACAGACCCAGGTTTGGGGAGTTGAGGATCGCCCAAGCCCTTTCCCGCTCCTTGTCTCTGACCACGCTGGAGTTCAGCACTGGCCATTCTTCCTCCTCCTGGGCCGGATGAAGGGTCTGAGGCAAGTCGTCTCTGGGCCTTGATTTCCTCCTTTGTAGATCGAGGGGCTCCTCTTCCATTTCTATTACTCTGTGAAATGAGATAAAAAAATTCTCACTATGACTTGATAATAAATTGATATTGGAAGAAGGAATTGGTTGTACTGTATGAAATAAGGTGTGTAGATTTTAAGTTAATGTGTGGATTCCAAATATAAAGGCTCATTTGTCCTTATAATTGGTCATTTGCTGACTTTTTCCTACTTACCACAGAATCACATAAATGAAAGGCAGCATGTGTCTAGAATAACATGATTTTTGATCCTTGGTTAATATAGCTATGTGGTAAGACTTATCAAGAATGTTAAACACATTATACCAATAGACAGGTATTGCTCTCATTTTTTAGCTAGAGAAACCCTTTTATAGCTAGGGATATTAAAATGTTATCTAATTCAAACTGATCTGTCTTCTAGAAGAAGAATTAAAATGCTAGACAGAACATTCACAAGAGGCAGAAGAGAATCAGGTGGACATTAACTAGGACCGTTTGGGTCTGTAGGCAGAATTTAGACAAGGGTATTGATCAGAAGGACAGGAATAACAAACTGTGGGCCGATCTGCCAAAAATAATGTGAGTCAGGGTGGCAGCAAAACTTGAGAAATATCCCCCAAATTATGTTTCTACATAATTCGACACAGGGCGAGGGGCATTGGTAGCTTTTTAAGATCTTAAAGGTAAACACTTCTCTGACAAGTTCTACCCGGTCAGGCCCAGTCTGGGTTCTGTGAGTGCCCTGGTCCCTGGGGAGGAGTCACAAGGCCCTTGCCCACCCAGGAGCCCTCGGTCCTCTTGCTCTGCCGTTGGTAGGGTCCCCTGGGGGTTCTGAGGGATTGTGACACTGATGGGCTCAGTGGGGTTGGCGTCTCATGACAATGTCTAACTCTCTCTGTTTGCCCTCCGCTCGGGGGCCAGGCCTCTGGGGAGTGGTCCTGCCAGCAGGGTTTTGCTGCATCCCGTATGTGTAGAAGCGGCTAAGCCTGGCTTTTTGTTATTGTGTACTGATTATGCTGCCTACCCTGGGCTTGGGCCCTGAGATGTGATCTCTTTTAGGCCACAAAGGCCCTGCCAGATAGGCAGTACTTCTGTTTGACTGAAAAGGAAACAGACCCAGAACAGAACAGAAGTTCATGCGGTCAGTAAATGTGGGCAGAGCCGGGTGTTGATCCAGCTCTGTCTCACTCCGTGCCCCTTGCTCTCTCTGTCTCAGCTGACAGATTTCACTGGAAAAATGAACACCTTAGTGGCTTTTTGCACAGCCATTTCAGGGGCCCTGCGTTCATGCTCGGTTCCCCCTGGACGAGCCACTGCATGATGGAAATGGTGGTACTAGAAAAAGAATAAATAGACTACATGGTCCCAAAAGAGGACATGTCACTTGGTTAAGATGTGGTTGTGAAACTTAGTTCTTCTGGTTCGCAGGCCAACTCTCAATCCACTGAGCCATACCAGCCAGGGCTGAAACTTAATTCTTTTGAGCATAAACAAATGGCATAGCTGTGCCTACAATGTTCTGAATTGCCTTTGACTGTATGAGTCTTTTCAGTGGGATATTGAAGAAAGTCTACAATTTTTGCTTGATGTGTGAAACGTATGTTTGCTCATGTAAGGAAGAGAACCATGAAATGATCTTAACCTTGCACAATGTTTATGGCTATAGGGGCAGTTGTTGCATCGCTTGGGCCAAACATGTTTGCCTAAACCACATTTAAGTAGTTAATCTCCCTGCAGGTAGTGGGATAGTGTCTCTAAGGGTGGGCTTCCCTTTCCACAAGGGTTCTGTTAATTTTATGGCTTACAGAGGACAAGGAACTCTTTTAGATTTTTTTCCTCAGCAATTTGTGGACAAGAATCATTGAAGTAGAGTGGTTTTTAGAAATCACTTAGATTGTATTAAAATTTACTCTACCGACCAGACAAAACATTCCTATGGAGCCCATGTTAATGGAGGGCTTACTACATGCTCAGCACGATGCTGGGGCTTTCTAGATGTTACCCTCACATGGCCAGTCCCCTCCCCGGCCTTCTGTCTCAGTGTCCCCTTGCTCTGTAAGCTCCCAGCTCCAAACAGCTGAGCATTTGTGATCTTCAGAACATGCCCGGCCCTTCCTTCCCTCTGGGCCTTCCCAGTGATGTGCCTTTGGCCTGGAGTCTCCCCCTCCACTGTTCCCTTAGCCAGCTTTTCCTCATGCCTCCCCTTAGACACGCTTTCTTTACTTCTCAGCTGGAAGAAGCCCGCCCACACCGCACTTGCCTTCTTTCTAGGAATGGTGTTTCTAATCCTTCTGAAGTCTTCCAATCTGCAATTACATATTCGTTTGTTGACTGATGCAGTTTCTGTCTTCCCCACTAGTCTGTAAGCTGTGCAAGGGCAAAGGCCACGTCTGACCTGCTCAGCAGCGTGTCCTTCGTATTACCATGACTCCCGGCACATTGTGGGCAGACACTCAATACTTACTGATTTTGGAATTAGTCTTCTAAGCCCCAGTTGATGCAACTGAAGATCAGGGAGGCAGTGCGATTTCCCAAAGTCATCGCCGAGTGAGTGGCAGAGCCGGGACTCTAGCCCAGTTCCTGGCTCTCAAATCCAGGGCTCACTTCACTTTACAGTGCTCTGTGACTTTTATTTGTTTAGAGAACAAAGCTTTTCTTTCCTCCTTCTTGGAATGAAAGAAACATATCCTTTTAGCTGTTATAGTTATGTCTCAGCTCAGAATCAGAGAAAGTCCCAAACGTGGCACCTGGCCATGTCAGACTGAGAACATCGAGGGAGAAGACAGTACGTTCTCAGTGACTGGAACTTCTTGGGCTCAAGTCATCACTGTCCACAGGCTGGACATCACTGACAAGAGACAGGGCTGTGACTGGAGACAGGGCTGGGCCGACTCCTAACTCTGTTCCCAGAACAGATAGCAAGCACATGGTGTTGTCTTATGCAGATACATGGAATAGAAAGGCTGATTTTGAACAGCCCTATGGGTGAGCAAGAAAGTCATTTTGGCTGGTGTTAGAAGGCAGGGAGCAGCCTCTCTCCTGCTGGATCTGAAACAACCTCTTTGTTCATGAAAGAAAGATGCTGAGCATGGCTAATGGAGGCCAGTGGGCTATAAAGAGCTGGAAGAGACATTTGGATCAAGCTCTAGAAAGTGGGCTTTTGATCTATCCCTGGATGCTGACCAGCAAAGCCCATTTTCCCTTTCCTCCCAGGAAAAGCTGTTATTGTGGTTTTGACTCATCATGAATCACTGATTTTGGAGTGGCATTGTTCTACTGCTTGGCTTGCCACTGGGGCTGCTGCGTCAGGCCTGAGCTGGTGCCCCCAAGTTCCTCAGGAGCCCTGCTTTGCCAAGGCCGAGCTGGCAGAGCCATTGGAAGGGTGATGTGCCTGCTGTCTCTGGAGCCCGGTTTGTATACAGCAGTTAATCTCTGGGTTCTGCTCTCAACACTAATCCCAACTTTTACATAAAAATTAATGACTTGCACTACCCCCTTGCTGCTGATCAACCCTTCTTCTGCAATGTGTTCCCTGACTTTTCTCCCTGTCCTGAAAGCCTTTCTTCTGGGACAGGCACTTCAATGTTTGCTTTCCTTCTTCTCAAGTGTGTTCAGGTTCAGCTCCCTTCCCAAGCTACAGGGAGGACTCCAAGACACACACGTCTCACACAACATGCTGTACCTTTTAGACTATGCAGTGCTGTGGAGGCCAGGTGCTCTGTAGAGACCGAGACTTGAATCACAGGTAGTGGCAGCAGGAAGGGACTTGGTGATCATCTAAAGGGTTTCCACTCTGTTCTCTGTGGAGCCCATGGGTCTTTAGCAAGTGGTAAGAAGGGGCAGGGCTGATGGAGCTCCCTTCCCCTCCCATTGAAGCAGCTGTTCTCTATTTGTTTTACATATTGAACTTCTCTCTAAAATGTTGCTTGATTAAAGGGCTCGTGGCTTAAAACCATGGTTTGACAAACTCTGGTCTAATTCGAATCCTCCAGGGAGATGCAATGCTGCTCTGAATGATTCCTTGTAGAAATCCTTCTCTTAAAGGGAGACGTTGAGCTTTTGGCAGATAATCTATTATTTTTAATTTTATCTGAATTATATCCACATAGTAGAATGTTTATAGGATTTTGTACAAGTACATGCATATTCTCATATGTACACATAATACACATGCACACATGGATGTATTTGTGTACAACCAAGTTCCAACACCCACATCTTTAAAGAAGCAGTTTGTCTCCTCCCATCTGGAAATAATTGTGCATTGTCTTTTAACATGCTACTTAAACATTTTTGTTTTCCCCTGGAGTCATTTCACTTTGCCTTAAATTGTAATTAGTTGTGTACATTCCTCTCCCTTGGTAAACTCCCTTAAGATTTGAGACTTAACTAATTATCTTTGTAACTTTTGTAACACCTAGCAATGTGCTCTGCCCATGCAATTAAAGAATCAGTACTTTATCTGAGTAAAACCATGAAGTAGAATAAAATATTGTTTAGGGAACCCAGTTGGTAAGAATATAGTATATTGTGATGAAACCAAAATTTCATGCATGGACCTCCTAAGGACCTAGTTAACTTCTCGTAGAGAACAATGGCACCTGGCCCAGACTGCACCCTGGACAGCCATGTCACATGTGTCTGCTGTCACTCACAAGGTAGGGCAGAGCGGATGGTCCTGATGGCTCAATGCAAATTAATTTTAATAACTGGAAAAACAACCTTAGGTATGGGGCTTATTATAGAAAGCTAAGAGTGTTAGTTTTGTAAGAGAATTTATGGAAATGGTATGATGGCACATTTTACACATCAATGTGACTGGGCCCCTGGGTGCCTCTGTGAGGTGTTTTTGGATGAAATTAGCCTGTGACTTAGTAGACTGAGTACAACAGATCGCCCTCCCCAGTGTGGGTGGTGTCAGGCAGTCAGAGGCCTGAACAGAACAAAAAGCCTGACCCTCCTACGAGTAAGGAGTTCCTCCTCTCTGCCTGACTATCGAGCTAAGACATTGGCCTTTTCCTGCCTTTGGACTAGAACTGAAAAATTGGCTCTTCTTGGGTCTCAAACCTGCCCGCTTTCAGACTGGACCTTGCACCATCACTCTCCTGGCTCTCAGGCCTTTGGACTCAGACTAGAATGACATATTTGCTCTCCTGGGTCTCTAGTTTGCTGACTGCAGATTTCGAACTTCCCAGCCTCAGTAATTATGTGAGCCAATTCCTTATAATGAATTCCTTTCTCTCTATATACATGTTCCATTGGTTCTGTTTCTCATGAGAATCCTGATCAATACAGACTTTGGTACTAAGAAATGGGGTGCTGTCATGACAAATGTTTAAAAATGTGTTAGTAGCTTTGGAACCAGGTAATAGGTAGAGACTGGGAAAGTTTGGAGATGCATGCTAGAAATACAAACATTAAGGGAAGTTTGGTGAGAACTCAAACAGAAATGAGGGACATATTATTGGAAACTGGCAGAAAGGCATTCTTTGTCATAAAATGGCAAAAACTTGACTGAACTGTGTTCTAGTATTTCATAGAAGATAGAACTTATAAGTGATGAAATTAGATATTTAGCTGAGGAGATTTCTAAGCAATGTGTTGAGGAAGTAGCTTTGTTCCTCCCTACAGCTAATAATAAAATAATAAAGGAGAAAGAGAAATGAAAGAAGGACTTGTTACACAAAAGGGAACCAGAATTTGAAGATTTGGAAAATTTTCAGCCTTTCCATGTTGCAAAAAATGAGAAAGCGTGTTTTGAAGAGAATATCAAGAATGTTCTCTTCAAAAGAATTTATAGGATCGTAAGAACAGAAACACTACCAGTTTGAACCCAAGAGGACAGAGATGCAGCAAAATGAAGGAAGATTTTGGACTTGGGTTTGACAGGATCGGATGATAAAGTTATTTGGCTGCAAATGTGTGTTCTTCAAGGAGAGGGAAAACAACCCTGAAGGCCATTCAGAGATCTTCAGGGTCACCACTTCAGTTTCACAGGTCAGACGGCCTCTTCCAGGAGCTTTGGTGTGAGACCACTCTGCAGAACCGTGGGGCAGGGCCCCCCAGAACTCGGGGTGAGGTCCTTGCTTGGCAGAGTCCTTGGGGCTGGACTCCATCTGGGGCTGTAGGGGCGACACTGCCACCCCTCTGGACCTAAAGGGCAGAATCAAAGAGGATTATTCTTGGGCTTTACAAGCTAATGTAATTTGCCTTACTAGGTTTTGGACCTACATGATATTTACATGTGACTTTGCTCTTTAGACTTTATGCTGGGATGAGTTAAAACTTTGGGGCCTGTTGGGATGGAATAAATGTATTTTGTATGCAAGAAGGACATGCATTTTGATGGGACCAGAGATAGAATGCTATGGGCTGAATTGTGTCCCCCTAAAATTCATATATTGAAATTCTAACCCTGAAAGTATTTGGAGAGAAGGACTTTAGGGGGTAGAGTTAGATAAAGACATAAATACGGGGTCCTAATCTGATAGGAATGGTGGCCTGATAAAAAAGAGGATAGGAGATTGTCCTCTGTGTGAGTATATGCACTGAGGAAAGGCCATGTGAGCATCCAGTGAGAAGGTTGCTGTCTGCAAGCCAGGGAAAGAGTCCTCACCAGGAACTGAACCTTTTTGGACCTTGATCTTGGACTTTCAAACCTCCAGAGTTGTGAGAAAATTAAGCCAACCAGTCCTTGTTTTGTTTTGTTCTGGTATTTGTTTTGGCAGTCTGGGATAACTATTGCAATGCAATGCCTTGAGATCACTCTTACACTAATGGTCTAGGATCTGTGTGTTTCATACAGGCTACTGTGTCTTGACAGAACTTAACTCAAATGCTTACTGCATTGAAGTGAATTTATTAAGACAGGGTCAGGAGAAAGCCATACGGCCAATTAGCCAATGAGAGACATGAGCCTTGGAAGATTTATATTGTTCATGCTCCAAATTCTCTATGTTAAATCATTTTCTAAACAGGGGTGTCCAACCTTTTGGTGTCTCTGGGCCACACTGGAAGAAGGGGAGATGTCTTGGGCCATCATTAAGTGCACAAACACTAACAAAAACTGATGAGCAAAAAAAAAAGGTTTTAGGTAAGTTTATGATTTTGTGCTGGGCCAACATTCATAGCCATCCTGGGCTGCATGCAGCCTGCAGGCCATGAGTTGGATACTCCTGTCAGACTAAGGTATAAAATGATAAGCAGGAGAAATCATGTATTGAGTAATGTAATTCAACATGTATTGAATGTTTACTACCTATAAGGTACTTTGCTAAGAAGGAGCTCCTCTCTGAGGAGAAGGTATCAAGATTCATAACACATGGCCTCTGCCTTCCAAGAACCTGTACCTCTGTGACCTTCCTGCCTCACAAATTATTTTTTTTTTAAATTTTTTTTTTATTCATTGATTTGAGAGCCAGAGAGAAACATTGATTTGTTGTTCTACTTATTGATGCAGTCATTTGTTGCTTCTTGTGTGTACCCTGACTGGAGATTGAACCTGCAACCTTGGCATATCAGGATGATGCTGTAACCAACTGAGCTACGTGGTCAGGGTTCGCAAATTCTTAACTTCATAAGTAGACACTATCAACCTTTAATGTTCTTCAGGCTGAGATTACCCGGTGATTATAACTATTCTTCATCTCCAAGAACAATTATCTTCCAGAATTGGGCCCAGCCTGTCACTCGGTCTTCCACTCTTCTTCCCTGACTTGTATTTACTCTTAGATCTTGGGGACTGGGTACATTCTATCTAGCTTTGTTCCTGGTCATCTTGATCAGCAAGGAGGTGCTAAAAAAACTTCTAAAAAATGGAGAAAGGAATGATAAGGTCATGTGTTACAACAATTGCATGAAAACTTGATTTAACTTAGGTCCTGTGGGAGATGTTAGAAGATGAAATTTAAATTTTGGTATAATTTGACATTTTGCCTCCTTACACAACCAAAAGAGGGACAACAACAAATTTAAAAACAAAAACTAACCTGGCTGCCAGAAAATCAAACTGTATGGAAGTCTACCAGCAAAGCAGTTAAAGAAGAAGCATTCATCCAGACTGGTAGGAGGGCAGAGACAGAGAGATGGGCAGCTGGAGCAGAAAGGACATGTGGCAAGGCGGTGGTAAATTTATGATTTTGTGCTGGGCCACATTCATAGCCATCCTGGGCTGCATGCAGCTTGCAGGCCATGAGTTGGATACTGGACATGTTGCCTGGACAACCAGGCAGGTGAGGCAGTGGCTGGCAGACCAGGCGGTCCCACATTTGTGTGTGGATAAACTGCGAAGAATAGCTGGGGAGTGAGAAAGACCACACAATCCAGGGTTCCAGCACGGGAAAAGGAAGCCTCAAAACCTCTGGCTGTAAAAAGCTGTGGGGGTTGAGGCAGCAGGTGAAACTCCCAGCCTCACAGGAGAGTTTATTGGAGAGACCCACAGGGTCCTAGAACATACACAAACCCACCCACCTGGGAATCAGCACTAGAAGGGCTCAATTTGCTTGTGGGTAGTGGAGGAAGTGACTGAAATCCGGCCAGGAGCCAAACAAGTGGCATTGTTCCTTCTCGGAATCCTTCCCCACATACAGCGTCACAACGCAGTGACCTGGGTTGCCCTGCCCTGGTGAATACCTAAGGCTCCGCCCCCTCCAACATCACAGATGTGCTGAGACAAAGAAAAATGACCCAAATGAAAGAACAGATCAAAACTCCAAAAGTAGAACAAAGTGATGAAGAAATAGCCAACCTATCAGATGCACAGTTCAAAACACTGGTAACCTGGATGCTCACAGAAATGGTTGAGTATAGTCACAAAATGGAGGAAAAAGTGAAAGCTATGCAAAGTGAAATAAAGAAAAATTTACAGGGAATCAACAGTAAAGGGAAGGAAACCGGGACTCAAATCAACAATGTGGAGCAGAAGGAAGAGATAAACATTCAACCAGAACGGAATGAAGAAACAAGAATTCCAAAAAAGGAGGAGAGGCTTAGGAACCTCTGGGACAACTTTAAACATTCCAACATCCAAATCATAAGGGTGCCAGAAGGAGAAGAGGAAGAGCAAGAAATTGAAAACTTATTTGAAAAAATAATGAAGGAGAACTTCCCTAACCTGGCAAAGAAAATAGGTTTCCAGGAGATCCAGGAAGCTCAGAGAGTCCCTAAGAAGTTGGACCCAAGGAAGCACACACCAAGGTACATCATAATTAAGTTACCCAAGATTAAAGATAAGGAGAGAATCTTCAAAGCAGCAGGAGAAAAGGAGACAGTTACCTACAAAGGAGTTACCATAAGACTATCAGCTGATTTTTCAAAAGAAACATTGTAAGCAAGAAGGGGCTGGAAAGAAGTATTCAAAGTCATGGAAGACAAGGGCCTACACCCAAGACTACTCTATCCAGCAAAGTTATCATTTAGAATGGAAGGGCAGATAAAGTGCTTCCCAGATAAGGTAAAGTTAGAGCAGTTCATTGTCACCAAGCCCTTATTATATGAAATGTTAAAAGAGACTTATTTAAGAAAAAGATGATCAGAAAGTATGGACAGTAAAATGATAACAAACTCACAACTATCAACAACTGAACCTAAAAAACAAAAACAAAAACAAACTAAGCAAACAACTAGAACAGGAAGAGAATCACAGAAATGGAGATGAGAGGGGAGAATGGGGAAAAAGGTACAGGGAATAAGAGGCATAAATAGTAGATATGAAATAGACAGGAGAGGTTAAGAATAGTATAGGAAATGGAGAAGCCGAAGAACTTATATGTATGACCCATGGGCATGAACTAAGAGTGGGGGACTGCTGGTGGGAGGAGGGTGCAGGGCAGAGGGGGATCAAGGGGAGGAAAAAAATGGGACAACTGTAATAGCATAATCAATAAAATATATATTTAAAAAATAAATTTTGGTATAATTTCCTGGTCAACACTAGTGATCATAATGAACCTTCACTTCTCACCAGAGATTATGATTTGCAGTGGCAGTCACCTGACTCTAATTAATGGAGGCATCTATTGTGCTGCTTTGCTGTTGCATTTGCTCTTCAGCCATGACATGAGCAACAGGCCATTTTAGCTTTTGGATTGGGTGTTATTCAGCACATAAATGATGTGATTTTGTTACCTTGCTTTGAAATCTAGTCTCTAACTCTTACGATGATTTCTAGGCGCAGGAATCTCTATTGACTTTCCTATTAAAAAATATGAAAAGATCTTGACTTTCTTGTTGGCACTGCCTTGGCCTTCCTTCAATATTGGAAGAGGCTGTGATATTTAAATTTGTGGGAAAATCAATCAGACATTTGTGGGTTAATTGGCAATATTTATATGCTATAATTAGTCCCATCATGCTTTAATTATATTAATTAAATTCATGTCCTGGAGTGTAGGGATTTACTCATTTTTTTTTCTTGAATTCTTCCAAATGTGTTTCTGGATGCTGTTCTCTGTAGTTCTGTGAGCACATGGGGCTGGCTCCATTTTTTTTTTTTTCCCATTGTTATGACACTAGAACAATTCTGGCCTATCATAAATGCTATAAATCTCTACTGAATTGAATTATACATACACGGACATAGCTTGGAAAATCCATGGTGGTAACTCCAGTGGCTTCTAAACTGTTCTTTATGTAAAACAAATGCCTCAATAGCTAACCCACACAAATGCTTTGCAAGTCTTCCCATTCCCATTCATTTTACTGCATTAGCAAAAAAAATAAATCAAAATCTACATAAAAGGCAAGAGATGAGAGAAAGGAGAAAACATATTTCAGTGCCAACTTTATGGTAAGCACAGTGCTAGGACCTATGACAGACATCTTCGAAGTGGTTTTTCCCTTGTCCCAGCAAGTTGTTTTTAACAAAAAGCCAGCCGAAGCAAAAAAGGAATTGCAACTTGGCTTGTTGGAAATCCTGAAAGACATCAGAGGCTGCTTAAGAAGATTAATAAAAATGGGGTTAACATTTTATCTCGTGAACTCATCACCTGTTGGCCAAATAGTTTTCTTGATGTTAAGCCATATTGCACTACCAACTCATTATTTCTTACTCACTCAGAGTCTATAATATTTACCTAGAGCATTTCTGAAGCCGGGCTGTAGGTGAGGTAGAGACAGAATGCAAGTTGCCTCCTTCCAATATCTATGCTTTAAAAGGAGAGATAACTGTAATAGAATAAACAATTTTTTAAAAAGGAGTTGAAATAGGTGACATTGTGGTAAACATGCTCTTAAAACAAAATGTGATTACAAATCATAAATGATTGCCCTCCATCCCTGACAGGAAATGAGAATATTATCACTGTGATAATGCATTAAATGAACATGATCCTGTGACTCTCTGTTGTTTGGTTATTTTTAATTAGCCTTGACCTCCCCAGCCCTACCTTTGTGTGGGTCAAGATACAAGAACATGCAGGGATCCATTAATGTCCACTTAATGGCAGTTCATCCCCCATTTTGTCATTTGCTGGAAGATTTGATTTCACAGGTGAAAGAATTTGAACCCAAAGACCTGCTGATAACAGATACCAGAGAAGAGTTATAGAATAGAAACATCAGCTTTCAGCAGGAAAAGGAGAGTGTAAGCATTTGTTAAATGGTTAGCTTGGCTCTTCCACCTTTTGAAGAGGTAAGCACATTAGTGGTTGGTTTCTTAATAAATTATACAACAGGATGTGCCAGGGGGTCCATTTCCTGAAGGTGGTTGTTTAGCATCATGGAGCACTGAGCACTGTTAGCACCATTAATGGCCTATCAGGGTCTAGTGGTCTCGAAATGCCACTCCAATATTTCTTGAAAACACATTAATTGAACCTGACAAGAAGAAGAGCTAGGCACCAGACAGTTGATGCACTGTAATATTATCCCTTTTTCTTACTTATCCTAGGAAAGCTCTCCTTACCTACTGTGGGTTCAGTGATGTGTCCATTTTGACAATGGTGATGATTTTGGCTATTTTACAGGTGTATTCTTTATTTGTTTTAGAGGAAAAACTACTTAATTTATAACTCTGGCTTACTACCTTGTTAATCCATAGAATGAATGAGGGAATGTGGGTGGTGGGCCACCATCCCCAGCTGGGAAACGAGAGCTTCTTGGGGTTCCTGCAATCTGTCAAGGTCGTCAACCTCACCATCACGGAGGAGTTTTCAGCCTGTCTTACTTAAAGTCCATATGATGTCACAAGAAATCTGAAAACAGTAAAACCACAACCACACAGTGGTGGTATGAGTAATAGATATCATGATTAAAGGAGCTAGCTTTGTGCCCGGCACCTACTAGCCACTCAGTAAAAGTTAATTGAATTTGAATTCCCCCACCATCCCGGGGACATCACCTCATTAAAGCATTGTACCTTTGGCTAGTATATAATATGTATTTTTCATCATGTCCATTTGTTAGCTCAGTCCCTCGCCATCTGTGTTCCTTGTCCACCTGCCAACCTAGAAAAATTATCTTCTTGTCTCCAAATGACAAGTTTGATTTTCTTTAGATAACACTTTTTTATATTTTGAGTGTTATTATGGTGGAATGCTATAGAGTATTATTATTTTCAAGAAATAATTGAGTGTCTTATCAAGATAATTAAGACCTTACATGTTATATAGGTGAGCTTTCTGGTCTTGGTAGGGAAGAAGCAATGTGCTCTTGTGCTATTTTTGGCTAATAGAGCAAATGGGAAATTCAGAGCTGGTAAGGGGACTAAGTCAAATTTGCAAGTATGTTAGGTTGTTAGATTTACTGAGTAGCTGCATGTTGCTGTCTAAAAATAGTAACACCACAACCTATCTACCTGTCTATCATCAGCTTGCAGTAAAGGGACTTAGAATACTCAGTGGCTTATTTCTTTGGAAGTTCATTAAAGATGGAGCTCATGTCATATCCAATTTAAAACCTGTTTATCAAAGGTTTTCAGGATTCTCACATCCTATCATCCAATGTATATTTTTTTAATCTCCACTAGAGTGTGCATGGGGATTTGATGACACCAGGTCTCGTCCTTACATCACTTCCACATCCCCTATCATGACGCTTATATTCCAGCAGTATTTACAATCTGCTAGGGTTATTTGTAGATTCATAGATCCTTAGAAAAAAAGACAGCGTCTTGAAATATACATGGGAAAACCCTGTTAGTGGACAGTTTCCCCTTAATAAAATAAGAGGAGAGATCGCAGATGCTTTGAGGTGCAACATGTTGAAAGCTATTGTTCCAATAGAGGCTCAAGAATCCAGATACTTATGGCCCTATTGTCTTCTCTCCATGTCCAAGAAGGTTGCTTCAGTTGTCACAGTGGGTGGCAGAGAGAAACATATAAATTTCTTAAGTGGCCTTAGGAACATCTATGTTTCCTCTAGCTTTATAGAGGAACAACAAGTCACCATCTCAAAATTAATTATTATTTTTCCAAGCCTGGCGCATATTCTAAGATTCAGCCTTGACTGTGCAGGGAGCAAAATAAATCTCCTGTTTTCTAATGGCTCTCTTTACAGCACAAAGGATCCCTGAAGCTTAGGGCTGGAAGCAACTAGCTGAGAGCAGATAAGTATAAGTCTCTTGGGCTTACAGCAGGCCTTGGAGGCTGGTCTGTGAAAATATTAATATGAGTGTGAACCACCATGGCTCCTTCTTAGAAGAGGACAGGTATAAAGGCACTAAACTAACTGAGATGAGAGTAATTGGGAGGAGGGTGAGGCATAAGCTGATGAATCTCTTTAATACTTAAATTACTTTAATACTTTAACAAGAAGCAGCCCCCCATATGATCCCATTCAAGACGGACCATTTTGGGGGCTCAGATTTTGGATAATTTTTTAAGTAGTAGGAACAGATTTTTGCAGAAGCAAATGCTCTGTTTGCCTGACTGCCTTTCTGATTACTGGCCCATATTTGCAGGACAGCTGGTCTGGTGTCCATTCATGTGGAGAGAGGTAACAGGCCAACATAAGATTCAAAACCACGAATTTGACCTCCTTAGGTGAAGTGTGCTTACCAATGGGGTAAACTGTGGCATCCTTCCTCCTGATGGTTTTGGTGAGCTTGTGACTCATTTGAGTTTGTTTATTTACACAGTTGCAAGGAAGCAGCTGCTACTTAGAAGACGTGAGGGGCCTCTTGTGTCTGCAATGGTACCTCCACGGAAAACTTTGAACACTGACCCAGACCAGCCCCTGACCTTTCAACCACCCCTTGAAAACAGACTTGTAACTTTCTCTTCAATATATCTAGAGAAGACTCCAAATTTGCTATTGCAAGCCTGCTTTGCAAAATGCTAGGAGCAAGTTCTTCCAAATGTCCCACCCCAGGCCCATGTGCTATGATGTTATAATTTGCATTTTGCCCTTTCCTGATGAGGTGCACAGGAGAGTCCCCAAGCACCCAAGGGTACCCCCTGCCTCACCGAGGCCTGGGTGCAGTAACCGGGAGAAGTAGCTCCAGTTACTGTTCAGTTCTAGTTTTCATGGTCTTCTTTTCTTGTTGTTTTCCTTTATTTATTTATTTTTACCCCTTCACTATGTATTTTCTTCTCCTGGCTTTTCATGTAAGCCACCCAAAGACTGGAAACACTCAGGAGAATGGCTGCTCCATTTTTATTTTTCAGGTCTAGGCTGATTTTTTTTAAAGCAAACCAACTCCAGAGCCATTATCTAAGTGTGTGCATTGCCTTCTCTGAAAGGAAGGTGCCCCAATGCAGTTCACACTGTGAATGGGAGACATCTATTCTGTGGCCCATGTTGTCATAGACTGAGGAAAACAAATATGTGATCAGATTTTTGCTGGAAGAGCCTTTCGGAAAACATCAGAGTGCGTACACACGCATGTGCGCCCTTCACGCCTTGCTCTCCCAGCCCTGGCTAGCTGGCTCATGGGTCCTGGGGTTATTTCCCCAGTCCAGATAGATCTCCCTTTAGACAGACGGTCAAGAGGTTCTTTATTTGTCATGGAGAAGATAGAATCCAGCCTAAGGTGCTTTTGTATTCCACTATGACTACAAAAGAGTTTAAAGTCTAACTTCTGAGTTTTAAAAGACACTTGGAATATCTCTAAGTGAAATTGAGCAGAATATCACTTTAAAAGTGGAGTCTAGTTTGATATGAAGTTATTCTGTTCTATAGCCCTCAGGGAACTTTCCTTACTGTAAACTTGGAAAGTTCATGAAAGTGCTATTTTATTTTTTAAGATAATAAGCATTAGTTTAGCTCTTTACAAAGCATTTTAACAAAGTAATAACAACAAGGTAATAATGTCTAGTGTTCATTAATTGCTGACTATGTGATGGACACTGTTGTAAATGCTTTCCAGACAAATTTAATTCTCTCAATAACTCTGTCAGGTATGTACTATTACTATACCCATTTTCAGATGTGGAAACTGAGGCATTAAGGGACCAAGTGACTTTTCCCAAATGACACAGCAAGTAAATGCTAAGCCAAAGGATTCAACTCTAGGTATGGCTTATTCCAAGATTTTTTGTACTTTCCAAACCCTGTGTGTCCTCTTAATCATCAGTGTTAAGTGAGAATCCTGAGTTTCAGAGCAATTAAGTGACTTGATTCTGCTTCCCCAGCCAGAAGTGACAGAAAAAGATTTAACCTTTTCCTTTTACTAATTTTTTCTTCCTATGTCATGGACCTCTCTAGGTCAATGCTTTGTTGAGCTGGAAGAATTCATTGAGTCCTTATTATGTGCCAGGTTTGAGTCTCCAGGAATGAATGGGAATTAACTAGATTGAGACAAGGAAGTTGTTCTGGAGAAAGGGAATACCTTGTGCAAAGGCCCAGGTATATTTGAGAGCATGGAGTCTCTGGGGACCTCCACGGGCTTCTCTGTGACCTTGGGTTTAGAAGAAAAACAGCCAGAGAGATGGGAGGGACTTAGATCATAAGAAACACTGTACACCATGGTAAGCAGTATTGATTGACTTCTGCAGGTGGCTGGGTGTCACTGAGAAATTTTAAGCAGGTATTTTAGAGAAGGGGCTGGAGTAGATGAAGTGAGCTTGAAGGCAGAGAAACCCATTTAGGGGGCTATTAGAATTGTCTAATAACAAATAATGAGGGTCCTGACCTAAGGCAGAGGCAGCGAGTCAAGCTTTCCCTGCCTCCCCAGGACACGTTTAATTGATTTATTTGTTGCTCTCAGCAGCTGGCATGTCTGCCTGGCTGTCGCCACTGAACTTTCATCACTTATCTTTATAGTATTTGCTGCCTTTGTCTTTCCGCACTGCAACTCATGAACCTGTTTCTCCTATGAGACCTCGATGTATTCTTTTTATCTTTGTTTTTGCTGCACAAGCACTGTGTCTGGTACATGTTTTTCAAGGTCATGATGGGGACATGATCAATTTAGCATGACTGTAGGCTAGTGTCCTTTCTGAGAAGTTCTAGGAAGAAGAGGTTGTTGGGAAGGAAAGATGGAGGAGAATTTCTTTGCTCTACAATAAATTGGGGAGCGGGAGTGTTGACAGTTAAGAATTTCCTATGACTTCATTTGGTCTCCGCCAAAGTGCATCAGCATTCTTCTGGGACTTCAGGTAACTTCTTGGCAGGCTTCCTGTTTACTCGCAGTAATGTTACACAACTTCTGTGCCATCTCTTAAAAATCAATTAGACTTCAACACAAAGAATTAGAAATAAAATGACATCTGGTGGTTTTATAGCCAACGTCCCTAAGTACGAACCCGTCTACTCTCAACACTGTAAGTGATACCCCACTCTCTTCCCTATAAATTCTGTGGGGTGGCCATTTATTTAGCTAAGGAGTTTGCAGATTGTCTTTATCTTATTAAATACAAAAGCCTACATGGAAGCTGATACAGAAATCAGATTTTCACAGGAAGCTGTTCTCACTGAAGCCAACGTTTTGAGGGCCTGGCATCTTGTCCACGTGTCCTCTTCTGCATCCCATCGCCAGCTCCAAATAAAGGGACTGCAAAAGTCACTAATTAAGGCCATTAACATTTTCCCCTAACTATTCAGTTTGATCCGGTTCCTCTTAAGTTTCAAACTATTATTATGTGAAGTTTTTCATAGGTACTTGGTGGCTTTGTTTTTGTGGTCTATAATGCTCCACCACTTTTTGGACCCTGGTGTCTTCCAAGAAGGGGGGGATTTGGATCCTTCCTTCCCTTCCTCCCTCCCTCCCTCCCTCCCTCCCTCCCTCCAAGGTTTTCATATACTATTCTTCAGGATTGACTGAAGGACATTCTTGTACCTAGCTGTAAATGCCTACAAAAACCCCAAATCAGAGGTAATCATGATTTAGATAAAATATTCCTTTGAAAAGGTAAATGTTAAGAAGGAAACATTTCCCTTGAATTCACAGGTTTTTTTGGGGGGGGGTTAATTTTAATTATTCCTCATGGGGTTCTGTCACACATTAATATATTTAATGGCCTATGGGCTTTTACTGATTGTGTTAAAATTAATACTTGGCCTTACAAAGTAAAGCGCTACGCTCTGCATCTAAACATTTTTTTTCAAGATTACTAAGAGGCTTAGAGAGACCCCAGAGACTTCAGTTTGTTTGTGCCTACATGTGAAAATGTGGTCGTTTGTTTTTCTTGAATGCACACAGACTATTTGGCACATAAAATTTGGTTGAGGATTACTTATTAGAAGAAATGAAAGGCATTCTATGGGTATGGATTTTTAGGCACTCTGTTCCCTCTGTTGATGATTGCGCATTTCTCCTCTTCTGTTTTCAGAAGGCTTTACCACGCATGTGCAGGAGTTTACCAAGGGGTGCGGCAAGGGGCCGTCTGTCAGTTAGGCAAGGAGGCTTTGTAAAAAATTCTTCCTGCCTAGAAGAATAATTCTGAGCTTGTTCCCTGCCTTTAGAAATCTGATTTATAATCACAGCCTATTTAGTAATTCTCAGCTCTGTTAGAGTTATTATTCACTTTGGGAAAGGTCTTTGCAAGTAAGTGTATTTACCTAAATTCCTGAAGATAGCCGTCTCTTAGTGTTTCCCAGGTATTGCGTATGGATCATTAATAATCTAGAGTAAAGGGGGGAGAAACTTAAACCTACAGTGTATAGGGATCTAGTGGTTCTTTGAAGAACAATCTGCAAAAATGGTAAAATATCTCTGAAATGATTTAAATTCCTAAAATTCAACTTATACATACACTTTTTTGAGAAATGCACCTATTTAACAATGCCTAGGATATGGCAACTGTAATTTGCTGTTTGCTTTACTGTGTAATGTAGAAGATATTTCGTATGTTCCGATGTTCTTGAGAGCCACAAATCCTCAAAGCATAACAAAACAAATCACATTAGAGGAAGGAAAAAATAGAAAATCCATGAAGACTGAAGAATTGGAAAATGGGCTCATCAAATTACACCAAGATACTTGGAATTATTCCTTTGAGCTTCAAATATTTGAGTGTCCAGTATATAGGTTTAAGTTGGGTATTATTGAACATCTGATCAGGATCAGATGGGGGCCATAACCTTTTCCAGCAGACCTCCCCAGGAGCTCCCTGTTTTAGAACATTGTAGGAATTTAGTAAATCAGGATATATCCAGAGAGGACTGACTGTATAAAGAAAGTTCTGGAAGCGATTTTGTTTGAGAAACTGTTAAAGAAACAAGGACCGTTTACCAGACAAAGGGAAGATTAAAAAAGATTGTATCCTCACTGAGGATATGTTTTTTGATTTGAGAGAGAGACATCAATGTGAGAGAGAAACATCAATTGGCTGCCTCCTGTGAGCCTGTGAGCACCCTAGAACCTAGAACCTAGGTATGTGCCCTGACTGGTGATTGAACCAGCAGCCTTTTGGTGTATAGGATAATGCTCCAACCAAGTGAGCTACCCAACCAGGACAAGGGAAGATTTTTGGTAAAGAGGTCATGAGAAATGTCTCTAGATCTTCACTATTCAATATGATAGCCACTAACCATGTGTCACTATTTAAATTTGAATTAATTAGAATTAAATAAATTAAAAAATTAATCCCTCAGTTACACCAGCACATTCTGCAGGCTCAAGGGCCACCAGTGGTTAGCAGTTACCATACCGGACAGTGCTCAGTTATAGTGCGTTTCCATCATGGCAGAATGTTCTGTTAGAGAGTACTACTCTAAATACTTGAAGAATTGCATGTAAGAGAAACAATAAATTTATTCTGCACATCTCCAGAAGGTACAGTTACACCCAACAGAAAAAAAAACCTAGAGGGGACATTTTTCCAACACTTGAGGTGGTCAGTAAGAGAAGAGAAACAGAGTAGGAAGCTTTCTGAGAGGGGAAAGACTGACTCTTGGTGACCCTTGTCAAGGATGCTGCAGGAGGAGGTGGCAGTAGATGTCAGACGTCCTGGCCATTGGACTTTGTCTTCCCATCCATGTCAGGCTCTGAGCCGCGACCCAGCCAGCCCGCTCAGGTGTCTGTTCGGAGCTCTGCAACTTCCTTCGCTGTTTGGTGACACACAGTGCCTGGTGGTTTGGCTGAGAATAATCTCAGCTCTCTCTCTCAATTCTGTCTTAATCTGATTTCAGCCCTCCTTGGAAAGACTGGTAATTTATAAAACTCATTAGGAGCTTTCAAAAGTTATGCATAGAAAGATTTTATTTCTGTAAATCCAAAAGTGGAGATATATTTTCTGAATATAAATTTGCATGGCTGATGGATGGGGATCATGAAAAGGCCATGTTTTCTAACTCTACATGGATTTGAGTTATCCAAGATCCTATATATTTAAACATTTGAACTTAAACAGAATAAAACATCAGTTAGAAATTGGCAACAGTATTTTCCTTGGATAAGCCAGAAAGCAAGTGTTGGGAGCAACCTGTGTTTGCAAGGTGTCGTTAGGGCAAAGTTATGCCTTCTCAAATGGGTGCTTGAACCTACAGAGTATTGAAAGGCCATAATTAGTAGATATTTATAAAGCTCTCTTGTAGCTTTTAAAGAGACTGTGACTGAGAACTCAAAAAATTATTTCTGGAAGTCTAAAACCAGGGTTGCTTCCCTGAGCACATTTCTTACTTGAAATGATGGTTGCCCTGCATATGAATCTCAACTCTGGTCAAGCCTGGGCAGTCTTACTGGCCTTTAGGAGTTCTGGAAGGAGACTCTCAAACCTCCTGAGAGTACCAGAGGAAGAAAATGACATGCAGTAAATACGTTACAATTATCTCTCCACGAGGTGACGAGAAAGAATTGCAGTTCTATAGTCACCGGAGAGAGATTGTGGTCTGAACACCTCGGTTGTCTTAGGTTGACCTTATTTTCTAAACTCTACATGGGAAGTCTTTGTCTACTTTTTTTTGAAATCTTAGTTGTTTATTTTTGGACATTTGAAAATTTGCTCCTTTGGATGGTATAAACAGCTGGTCTCTTTTTTCCCTCATTTCTTTACTCCTAGTAATGCAGAACCTGGCTCATTCCTACCTAGCACATGGGGATAAACTACACTCTAGGGAAGTGTTATACCATGACATGTTCTAACCCACCCTGGGCTTGAAACTGAGGTATCAGCTCTGTGCGCTGACCCTCCTCGAGGTAAACACAGCTGCATTTATTTCCCAGAACAAGGTGGCTTTGGAAAGCATCCTTGGTTTGATCTGGCTCACTGAAGAAGGAGCTCTTAACTGTGTCTGCACACAGTCTGGAGAAAGTTCTCATTGGAAGTGATGCTTAAGCGAAGTTAAAGGATGGAAGGAGTTTGTAGCATGGATGAGAGAAGAGAGTTCCAGGGAGTGGGCATGGCCCATACAAAGGGAGAGAAACACCAGCGCTTCAGATGTTTAAAGGAAACTCAAGGATGGTTTTGTGAAAGAACTAGTGAGTCATTCATTTAATAAATATTTATTAAACACAGTAATGAATAAAACAAAGATTCCTACCCTTATGGAACTAATAGGTCAGTGGAAGAAGTCAGAAAATAATCCATATGCATAATGAAAATACTAAATTATTTATAAAGAGCTTAGAACAATCTTTGGCACATTATAAAGGCTGAGTGTTTGACTGAACTGAATAGCTTTGTGTGTTTGTTAGAAGGCAGTCAGTGCTGTGGGAGTGTGTGTGCCATAGGGTTTGGTAAAGGAAAATCAAAAATGCCAAAGGGAGAGGGGTGTGATGTTATAACCTCTTTGAGAAGCCTTTTTGAAAAAGTACCATTGAGCAAAGACTTGAAAGGAGTGCGGAGTTAAGGATGATCATTTTGGTAAAGAACCCTCCTGTGCAGGTAACAGCCAATGCAAAAGCCCTGAGGCAGGAGAGTGTCCTCAGGGAACAGCAAGGATGTCAGGGTGGGAGGATGAGGTTGGAGAGGTGGGAGGGGACAGGTCAACATAAGGCCATCATAAGGACTTCAGTTTCATTCTGAGTGAAATGGAGAGTCATAGGGATGTGATTTGACTTAGGTTTTAAAAGGTCAGTCTGTTTGCTCTATTGAGAATAGACTTTAAGGGGGCAAGATCAACGGCTGCATGAAGACGTAGTCAGCTGGGCGGCCACACAGGCACCAACCTGTAAAGAGCACTGAAATAGCACTAGGAATTTTATAAGAAAGAGATTGTTCTTGCCGGAGTTCACCTTAGGAAAAGTATTATTTATAGGCACTGAAACAACCCTGGGGCATGTTTGGTTGGGTAGCAAAGACATTCACTGAATGGCTTCTGAGGACTATGGATCTCCTTGATTGTAGGCCTTTGATTCTGCTGAGTAGGAGCTGCAGTTTGGGGCCAGAGCTGAATTTTGAGAATTGTAGAAGAGAGGCCAAGTGGGCCCTTCTTCTAAACTTCCCTCGGCTTAGAGCTCAACCCCTTCTTAGACTGGAATTTTTATTGAATTAGACAACCCAGAGAGCCCTGTGTTTTAGTCCCACTACCTTAAGGAGAGATGTGGGGACCAGATTCTGAATGACCTTGAACGTCCTTCAGAGCATACCTAGTTCCATAAACCATAAACACTTTCATAATAGCCTTCTTTTCCTACTCCCAGATCCCATAAGAAAATGTTTTATTCTTTCATCCTGAGAGCATTTTTATTTCGTTTTTCAGCAATAATGATTCATTGTTATTCAGAAAGTCATGGCAAATCATTTCTGAAAGTGTCTGCTCTTGAATAATGGGATTTAGATGAGGATGGCTCAGAGGATTGGATGCTGCTGTCCTAGAGATGTGGACCCTAGGTGGGAGGGGAGCCCTTGGGAACTTTGACATAGCAGCTCCCAGAACCACATTTCAGAGAGGACAGTCTTGGGCATTACATAATGATAAAGAGGTCAGTTCTCCAAGAAGACATACAATCCTTAATGTGTATGTGTCTAACAACAGAGTGTCAAACTACATGAAGCAAAATCTGATAGAACTGCAAGGAGAAATAGATGAATCAACTGTCATAATGGGTGACTTCAATACCCCTTTGTCAAAAATGGACAAATCCAGCAGGGAGAAAATCAGTAAGGACCCCTTTGAACTCAACAACACCATCAATCAACTGGATATAATTGACATATATAAACTACCTCTTCATCCAACAACAGCAGAATACCCATTCTTCTCAAGCTCACCTGGAACACTTACCAAAATAGACCAGATTCTGGGCTATAAAGCACATCTTAACAAATTTGAAGGAATAGAAATCATACAGTGTCTGCTCTCAGACCAAATGGAATTAAACTAAACATCAATAATGGAAAGAGAATTGGGAAATCTCAAAAAGAACAATCTGACCATCAACAGCCTACTCTCCCTTGGCATGCTTTTGTTGAGCACCTGCTACGTGGCAGGCCCCCAAGGCGAGAACCATGGCTCTCATTTTTGACTCCATTGTCTCTGTCAGTGCTTGTACAGTAACAAAGCAATGATTTAGCAAAACAGTAAAACTGACTTGGAATTCATAATGTACCAGCAAGGGGTGGGGGTGGGGTGTCCAGAGAGCCTGGCAATGATAGCATATTCCATTAAGTGCTCTGAGACTTAGACGGTTTTTGGGAACATTGAGGAGGCAGCCCTTATCGGGGTCTGGCTTGCCTCTTTGTTTTGTCTTACATTCTTTGCCTTTTTCTCTCTCTGTGACATGGTGAGTTCCTCTGTTTATGGTATTTTCTGCATATTTCTCTGCCTGTAAGTGGGGGCTTAATAAAGGACCTTTGATGAAGTAATGACAGCCACCATCACTTACTGAGTTCCTCCCATCTTTACAAACATTTTCTCAATTAACCCTCCAATAGCCTATGGAGGCAGGTGTTATTTATCTCCATGTTATCGATTAGAAAGAGACACAAATGGGCTAATATGTCCAAAATAACCAGCTAAGGTGATGACTGTTGGAACTGGTTTGTGACCCCCAGATCCACCTGACCCCAAAGCCATGCCCTTAGCCACCACGGTATTCTGGATTTGTCCTTTGTGATTTGAATGGAACAAGATGATTTAATACATTCTATCTTCCAGTTCCCCTTTGGGAAAATGGCAATAACCCTTCCTGTCTATTTTATTGAGACAGGGGCACTTGGGGTGTTTAAATGGAAATTGTCATGCACAAATATAAAGTATTAAAATAATTACTGTTTACTACATAGCAAAAGCTTCTTTAGCACAGAAATTGTCTTACTTATCTTTGATCTTTCCAATTCTCCAACTAGACCCTTGAAAAGTAGTCATATTTGTTAATGTTTGTGTTGTGACAAAATTACAAGTTAGAGAGAGATACATAGTCATGAAGGGTTTTGCAAGCCGGTATTTTTTAAAGGTTAGAATTGTGTTTATCAAATTAAAAAAAAGTAAATTTATGTTCCATCCAGGTTTAAGAAACTAGCTTTTTTGATGGTGAATGTATTTCCCATCAGATTCCAAGTCACCACGCGCCAACTCTGCAGGCCCCGGGCAGACTTGGCAAAGGTGCTGCCCAGGCTCTGTGCCGACACAGCGTGGTCGGGAGGGATAGGTAATTGCTCACTGGGCTCTGCACACGAAGGCACATTTTGCAAAGCTGCTTTTTGCACATTGTCAGTTGGAAATGTAACTTTCAGAGTGTAAGTCATTTTAGTTTGTATGTATTCAGAGTGACTGCAGAATTGCTTTAGCAGATAATTTCATGGTGAGAATAAAAATACGTCTTTGATTTCTCAACTGAAGTCCTGAAAGCTGAACTGGAGGTTTTCAGATTTCTTCTTTCAAATGAAATGCTCCCTTTAAAAATATGGAAAAGGAAGAGTAACCTGAAGTTCTCTTTCTCATGAGGGATAAGATGTTATGCCCCGTATGGGGCTTGGCCTACAATTGATTTTATTGTCTGCAATGAGTCGGGCTGATGTGAGGTTCCAGCTTTATTATTTTCACTTTGTTTTTTGTGTGTAGTATTACTGATTCCCCAGGGCACCGCCTTGTGAAGTCATGGGTGCAGGGACAGAAGAGGGCCGGGAGAAGGAGTGCAGAGGTCTCCCAGTAAACACACTGTTGCCATGAGGAAAGTGCTCAGAGCATATACACTTACTGGCTGTGGGCCTGGAGTCTCCACAAATAAAAGGTAGGAGCAGTAGCATGCTATTCTCAGGTCTCTTGTGCAGTGCTTCTGAAGAAGTAGTTTTTGGTCTTTCAAGACACCTAATGCAGGCCTGGCCAGGTAGCTCAGTTGGTTGGAGCCTCATCCCAATGAGCCAGGGTTGCAGGTTTGATCCCTGGTCAGGGCACATACAGGAAACAACCAGTGAATGAATAAATAATTGGAGTGGCAAGTCAATGTTTCTCTCTCACTCTCTGTCTACCACTTGCCCAAATCAACCTTTAAAAACTTAAAAAAAGGTATCTAATCCATCTCAGACTAATACTTTTGTCAAAATAGAAGTTAAATGTAGAAAAATTAAATTTAAAAAAGTGAATAAAATACAAGCCCCAATTTTTGTTAACTTCAACAGACATAAATTTATATTTCAGTAAACATATTCAGGACATTGATAAAAAGGAAAGAACAGCAAACACTTCACATTTTTTAGTTGACCCACAAGTGATTATTGTACAGAATTCCCATTATACTTGTACTTTGTCATTCCACAATCGTAATTAAATGAAGTTTCGAGTCTAATGCAATTCCTGGTATTAAATGATTCTATGAGCACTTTGAATGAATACCATGCATATGTGAGCTTGCTTCTTGCTTGCTAATTTATCAAATCTAGACTGGATTGACAAAAATACTCTTCTCAGGGCCAGACAAGGGAGCCCGAACTGAATGTGTCGAGGCCACAGCCAGGCTCAGGCACTCAGCGAAAGCATGCCGGACTGAGGCTGGTTGTTGGTGACTAACCGGCCTTTTCTGAAATGCGGTTCTGGGATCTGCGCAACCATGTCAGAGGTCCCTAGGGCTCCACCCCCAGGTGGGGTCCACATCTCGAGGACAGCAGCATCTCATCCTCTGAGCCGTCCTCAGCTAAACCATTGTTCAAGAGCAGGCGCTTTCAGAAATGATTTGCAATGACTGGCTGAATAACAATGAATCATTATTACTGAAGAATGGAATAAAACTGCTTGCAGGACTAAGGAACAAAACCTTCTCTATAGGGTCTGGAGGCAGGAGAAAAGGCCATCATGGAAGTGTGTGTGGCTTACAGTCCTAGGTATGTAATGAAGGACATTCAAGGTCATTCAGGATGCGACCATTGAATTCCTCCTTAAGGTGGTGGGATTGGCGTCAGGTCCTCTGTGGAGTCTGATCTCATGTTGACAGGAATGAAAAAAGAGACACGAGCAAATTTAGCCCTGTTCAGAAGATTTATTTTTTAATTTTTATCTAAAATGAAGCAAGTGGTGCTGTGTTTTCAAAATTCATCAGTAGCCAGTTCTAAAATTATTAAATGTAAATTATCTTTTGATGAAAAAAACAAATCCACAGAATTTTCTCTTTTTTTAAGGTTTTTTAAAAATTTTATTTTAATTTATTTTTTCAAATACATTTGTCTCTGCCTCCCCCCCACCACTTTCCCTTGCCCCCTCCCTCCTTCCCTCCCTCAGCTCTTCCCCTTTGGTTTTGTCCATGAGTCCTTGCTATATGTTCCTTGACTTTCCCCTTCCCTTCCTTTTCCCCGCCCCCCCTCCTTCCTTCCCTCTTGTCTCTGTTGATTTCTTTTCCTCTCAGTGTTGCTGGTCTTATTTTCCTTGCATCTTTGTATTGTTGGTTAGGTTCTGCTTACAGGTGAGATCATATGGTATTTGTCTTTCGCCCCCTGGCTTATTTCGCTTAGCATAATGCTCTCCAGTTCCATCCATGCTGTCGCGAAGTTTAGTAGTTCTTTTTTTCTTTCTGCTGCGTAGTATTCCATTGTGTACATGTACCATAATTTTTTGATCCAATCATCTACTGATGGCAAAAGAAAACATCAGCAAAATGAAAAGGGAGCCAACCATATGGGAAAATATATTCGCTAATGATACATCAGATAGAGGTTTGATCTCCAAGATACATAAAGAACCCACTCGACTCCACTCCAAGAAGACAAACGATCCAATCAAAAAATAGGCAAAGGACCTGGGCAGACGCTTTTCCAAGGAGGAGATACAAAGGGCCCAGAGGCATTTGAAAGGATGCTCAGCATCACTAGCCATCAGAGAAATGCTGATCAAAACCACCATGAGGTAGTCACCTCACACCGGTCAGAATGGCCATCAGAAACAGATCCACAAACAACAGGTGCTGGCGA
Source organism: Pteronotus mesoamericanus (assembly GCF_021234165.1). NCBI lineage: Eukaryota > Metazoa > Chordata > Mammalia > Chiroptera > Mormoopidae > Pteronotus > Pteronotus mesoamericanus. The sequence continues at coordinate 966,595 of NW_026555326.1, forward strand.
GGCTGTGGAGAAAAGGGAACCCTAGTCCACTGTTGGTGGGAATGCAGACTGGTGCAGCCATTGTGGAAAGCAGTGTGGAATTTCCTCAAAAAGCTGAAAATGGAACTGCCTTTTGATCCAGTGATTCCCCTGCTGGGACTATACCCTAAGAACACCAAAACGCCAATACAAAAGAACCTATGCACGCCAATGTTCATAGCAGCACAATTTACAATAGCCAAGTGTTGGAAGCAACCAAAATGCCCATCAGTAGATGATTGGATCAAAAAATCCACAGAATTTTCTTTGTGTAAATCTAGGAAAATAAATTCAAAACGTTTTATTAAATTCAGAAAATATTTGGTGATGGCTTTTTGCGGATGTGCTGTATCAATTTCATCACCTTCTTCACTGATAATTGTTAAGTTCTGGAACATGTCCTCAACTATGGAAATTGTTCTTTTAAGCTTTTAGCTTTTAGCTTTTGTTCTTTGGTCTTCGATTTAATCTGCCATTGAAGAGCATGTTGTTCTCTTGCATGGAAGTATTAAGATAATTCAAATAGCAAGGACAGACAAATAAGTTTGGCTGTCTAATTCATATCTTTAGTAAGTTGGGACCAAGCTGGTTTCTTACCTTGCAGAACGCACTAAACAGTCATTCTGTACCTTTAGATGTTTTCCTTTGTATTTATTTATTATTATTTAAAATTTGTTTTGTTGTTCAGTTACAGGTGTCCCGCCTTTTTCCCCATTGCTCCCCCCCCACCGACCCCCGCAGTCGGCCCCCTCGTTGTCCATGCCCCCGAGTCCTCTACGGGTGCTCCTTGGCTCGCTCCCGTTACCCACCTCCCTCTCCCCTCTGGTCACTGTCAGTTTGTTTTTTATTTCCAAGTCTCTGTTTCTGTTTTGCTCATTTGTTTGTTCTGTTGATTAACATTTCCTCCCCATATCCATCGGATGTCAACATGCAATGCTGTTGTTTATGACTAGCTTCTCTCAATTGCTCACTCAGAGTAATGCTGACTTTAGCTCATTCACCTTTACATAATTCACAATTTTACTGCCTCACTAGGTACAATGTTTAGTTTAGCTGACTTATTTTTTAGGCAAATCTTTGTTACGAAGTCAGAAATGCAGTAATTTACATTCTGGTGCAAGTTTAGTAATCTGGGTGATCATTCCAGAATGTCTTCCTATTGCTGCAACAACGCCATCAGAACTTACTGCTGCACAACACTTACGCTCCAGACTACAGCTGTTGGTAAGGCCATTCTTTTGGGCTTTATGCATTTGGGAGCTAGTTGTGTCTTTCGGTAACGAGCATAAAAAAATAGGACCCTTCCTTCACGTTACCGTTATGTCAATCACACATGTACTGACAGGTGGCCGTGTAGGCAGCTTCGTGCCCTTGCCAAGCTCCAGTGAAAAGGACTTTGCTTGCGTTGTTTGGTCTGTGAGTTGGTGTCTCCTATAACGAGCCTGGTATGTTAATCTCTGGTGTCATTTGAAAGTGGCACGGTTGCTACCTCCTTTGCCACAGATTTGCCCAACATTTTTTGGCAAACATCTCCAATGAAGATTTTCACTAATGTCATCGATTGCACATGGTCTTTTGTTTTAGCGCCCCGAAGAGCTATTTTATTAGAAGCCTCAAAACGTTAATACGTAAAATATTGAATATTTGATTCCATGGCTTTCTAATCCTCTAGTCTTTTATTTCAAAGAATTCTTTTGGTTTTGAAAATTTTTTATTTACCTTTGTAAGTAAATGCTGCCCAAGAAGTCTTGAAGGTTATCATTTGTTAGCTTTCTGCCAATAACACAATTTTGGGTTTTCACATGCCACCCTCTATCATGGCTTCGAACCCAAACTTAGTATATGACGTGTGATATTTCCAAATGAAACCAGCACAAATTCTTTGGCTCCCATTTTTTTATGGAAAAGCTTTCATTGCGACTATTTGGCTCACTTCCACTGATATATGCAGACAAAGTATGTATTTTCTTAAGATAAAAAAAAAGTCTGTGAAATTTCTTTTACAGTTTGTAAATGAGAGCTAAAAATACATAATATAATTTTTTGTCTTTATTTAGCTGATAATGCTAAGCTGTAAATTAAAAGCAGGGTTGATTAAAAATTGAAATGATCACAGAAATATACATGCCAACATTTTCTCTATTCACCTTGTCTTCTGTGGTCTCCTTCATCTGAGTTCCTAATTGGCCACCTCCACTTCTCATCTGAGCTGGCGAGGAGGTGGTTAGAAAGCTGCTTCTCTAGTAATTGTTTAAATCTCCCTGTAACCTAATTCATGGGGAAAAAGATACAGGGACTAGGATTTTCTGACTTGTGTTTTATACATTATATGTCACTTCCTAATGGGGATGGTAGTACCTTATTATATGTCCTGGGGGAATGAGGTATTTTCCCCATTTCATGTATAAGATCCATAATTATATTGATTGCATTTAATTGGATATGCAGCATCAAAAAAGGACTGACTTTAGGTGAACAAATATATTTTGAGCACTTACAGTGTTCAAGGCCCTGTGCCAGATATGGTGAGGGAATACTGGAGCAAGACCAGCATAGCTTCTGTCTTGAATGAAGTGACAGGTTAGTAAGGAGGGTCACTCAAATATAAGGTATGCTGATGATGATCTGTTGCGGCATAAGAAATTACCCCAAAGCTTACTGATTTAAAACAACAACAAGTTTTAATTTATCTCATAAATCTGCAGCTGAGCAATGTCTCATTTCCGTGACACAGGTTGTCAGTAGGCTTAGATCCGCTGGGGACTGGCTGATCCTCTTTCATGTGATGACTCGCTCACATGGGCGGCTACTTGGTCCTTGGATATAGATTGGGAACCCAGCAAGGGCTCTGAGCTGGGACCCGGGTGCCTTTCCAGGTAGGTGTCTTCACAGGCTGCTTGGGCTTCGCCATAGTGTAGTGGCTGGGTCCAAGTGTGAGTGTCCCAAGAGATCACAGCAGAAATGGATAGCACTTCAGAGTCCGAGCCTCAGAAGTCACATGGCATCTACCCTGCCATGCTCTGTAGGTTACAGATGCAGTCACAAAGGCCTGCCGGGGCGAAAATGAGGGCAACAGGCCCCTTGGCGGGTGTGTGATGAGATTATAGACTAGCACGTAGAAGAGATATAGAAGATAGGACACATTGTTGTAACCATCTTTAGAAGATACAATCTGCCATACAAGTTATTCATTCACTCAGTCAGTCGACAAATACTTACCATCTACTTCCTATGTGCCTGGTGCTGTTAAGGGCTGGAGAGTCAAAGACAAACAAAACAGGATGCCTGCCTAAAGAAACTGATAGTTGCAGAAGAGAAAGATGATACATTATAAGTAACTCTGTGTAATAAAATGTTTTAGGTACTGTGCCAGAAATTTGTTCAATTTACAGTGCTCTCAGGAGGACGGAGAGATGGTACAGTCCCCCAGGGTAGTAGCTTCCGAGCCGGCTCTAGAAAGGAGCGTAAGCAACAGTTCTCAAAGTGTGGCCTGTGTGTCCATGGGGTTCCCAAGACATTTTCAGGAAGTTTGTGAGTTCAAAGCTATTTACATAATAAGCCCGGGTCAGTGTGGCTCAGTTGGTTGGAGCGCTGACCCGTACACCAAAAGTTTGTGGGTTCGATTCCCCGTCAGGGCACATAGCTAGGTTTCAGGTTCAGTTCCTGGTCCAGGTGCATATGGGAAGCAACACTAATCAATGCTTCTCTCTTGCATCAATGTTTTTCTTTCTCTCCCTTCCTTTCTCTCTAAAAGCAATGAAAATAAAATGTCCTCAGGTGAGGATTAAAAAAATTTACATAATAATACTAAGACATTATTTGCCTGTTTTCTTGTGTTGGTATGTGTACTGATGACAGAAAAGCAATGGTGTGTCAAACAGTGGGTGCCTTTGTGTGAGTAAAGACCGTCTCAAACTGTACAGTAGTTGCCATCATATTCTTCACTGCCGTGTACTCACTGAAAAATGAGAATCCAGTTTCACTTGCAAATGCCCTTGACAAAACAATACAAATAATTAAATTATTGAATCTCAGCCCTTGAGTGTATATTTTAGTATTCTGCATGACAAAATGAGGAGAATACATAAAGCACTTCTGTATGCTGAAATATGGTGGTTGTTCCAAGAAAAAACACTTGTGCAGTTGAACTCTAAGCTGAAATAGCTGTTGTTTTCTCTCATGTTGATTTCAGTGCCATTTTTACTCGAGAGAACACCTGACAAACTATGGTCATTTACACTGGGATATTTGGCAGATGTTTTCTTGAAAACCAATGAGGTGAGCCGAGCCCATCACATTAGGGAAAACAACTGACAGTATTTGTTGCCAATTATAAAATCAAAGCTTTCAAGCAAAAATTAGAATTATGAAAAACTGGTATCTGTCCCCATGAGTTTGACAGGTTTCAAAACCAAAGATGGTTTGGTATGATTGATGGTGATATTAACAAATTGGGTTTTTTATATTGTTTAATGAAGTGTGTTAATTTTTGGAAGACCTGCATAGTTCAATTAACTCACATTTTCCAAATGATCAATACATGATGTTACAAAACTACATATGGCTAGAGCTCTATTCAAAGTGCAAGATTGACCAATGTATTAATATAACAGAGGGTGAGAAGTTCATTAATATGGCTTCAGATTCTCCATTAAACTCTGAGAAACTACCACTTGTTGAATTTTAGGCTGGAATCAAAAAGAATGTCCTATTAAAATATTTCTTCCTTTCCCAACTACATATCTTTGTGAGACAGAATTTTCTTCATCTCCTTCAACCAAAACATCACTTCAGATTGAGTGCAGAAGCAGGTATAAAAATCTAGCTGTCATCTAATAAGCCAGACACTAAAAAGATTTGGGAAAGTGTAATACAGTAACACTCTTCCTATTAACTTTTTTATATTTGGGACAATATTATTATTTTTATAAAATATGTTATCTGTTAATCTATAATGAGTTTATTTCTATTAAGTATATAAATAAATATTTTAAAATTTTTTCTGATTTAATTTCTAATACGGTAAATAATATATCTAATCCACAAAAACAAAAGCTCTTTGTTTTCCTCAGTCTTTTAAGACTGAAATGGAGTCCTAGTATCCAAGTCTGAAACCCATAAGGGGGTTGCAGTCACCAAAATAATGGACATGCTGGGACCAAGGACCCAGGATTCTGAGTGAGAGAACTGGGCACATTCAGAGCACTGGACAAAGCTCAGACGGGCTTCGGGGAGGGGCAGGAGACAGAGGAGAAGGGGGGAGGGAGGAGAACGGCTGGTAAGCAAGGACCAGTGGAGTGATAAAGCAGTCAGACCTCCGGCTGCCTGGGTTGAATTTTGGTTCTGTTGCTTGGTCCCGGTGTGCTTGGGGCATTATTTAACTTCTCTGTATCTCTGTTTTTAAATATTTAGAATAGAGTTAATAACAGTGCCAATTACCTAGGTCTGTGAGGATTGAAATAACCTCTCTAAAACACTTGACGTATTGCTTGGCACAAAGGAAACACTCAAATATTGGGTATTTTTTATTAAGGTGTTTTTTTTTGGACTCGAGTAAGAGAGAGTTTGGAGAGTTTTAGCAAGAAGAAGACATGGCTGTATTAAGATGTGCTTGGAAGAAAAATACAGGGAGAGCAGCATTGTAGCTGGGACTTTTCCTGATGCAGTAAGGCCCTCGGGGGAAGGCAGTTACAGCCGCGCTCCACCGGCTACTTTTGGGATGGGAGTGTTCACCCTCAGGAAGGCTCTTGGAATACCTCAGTGCCCCACTTATTTTTAAAAAAATTTTATATACATCTGGGAATCTGTTCTCTATTGCGGACAATTTTGCTGGCCCACTGACTTTCAAATTTCAGTTGATTTGTTTTTCCTCCTTTTCAGTCAGCTATGCTTGTGCATTACTAGTTACAAAATCATCTCACTCTCCTCAGGTAATTGGATGCCTGGTGACCATTCTTACATGACCATAGTTTTTGAGTGTAGCCAAGAGTTACCATGGACACAGTCAGCAGAACTGGGCTGGTCCGGGAGCCCCTCATAGGGACATGGCACACTGGTGGCCAAGAAATCACTTGGTTATTACGGAGAGTGAAATTCAGTTCATCAACAATATATTGAGTATACTCAGTACCAGGCACTGAGGAGCAACAGAGGTGAAAGAATAAACCTCTCACTCCTTCCTGAAAGGAGCTTGCATGTCCTTTTCATGGTGCGTGGTTGGGGTGGGGCAGTGGAGATGAGTCATCTTTGCAAATGACTGCAATGTGAGTTTTGCGTGACAAGTGCTAAACCAGAAATAGAAGCCGAGTGCTTTGGGAACCCAGAGGAGAGCCTGCTTCGGGCTTGAGGAGGTTGGCCAACACTGGATGGCATTTACCTTGAGCCTTGAAAGAGGGGTCAGGTCCTAGCAGGGAAGGATGGGCAGATAAAGGTCTTTCTATGGAGAAACAACATGAGTAAAGATACGGGGTGAAGAGCAGGCGGAATCAACAACATAATTGTGGGAGCCAGTGCAAAATGAAAATGCGAAGCCTCTTGTTCAAAAATGATTAAAAATTCCATGACAGTAACATTAGAGCGTTCACCCAAGCATGGGACCTTCTGATGGCAGAGGCCAAGTGGCTGCATAGGTCACACATCCATGGAGCCAGGCCCGAATGCACGATGCATACGAAGAAGGGGAGGTCAGGCTTGTCTGAGGCATAGCTGTGTGAGAGTGAGTCGTGGAAGGGAGGTGTGCATAGGCAGGTTGGAGCCACGTGCTTGGGCGCCATGTGTAGGAGGGTGGATTGGATGCTGAGTTCAGTGTGGAACCTCTGACGTTTGGAGCTGGGAATGATGTGGTCAAAGGAGTATTTTGGAAAGATAGTGACAGAAGTGTAGAGGCAGGTCTTGAGGTGGTTTGAGGGGGGTTGCAGAGAGGACGGGGGCTTGGGAAGAGGCTGAAATACGGACCTGTGATAAAAAATGATTCTGAACACTAGAAGCAGCAGCAGGGATGGTGTGGTGAAAAGGGACGCAGAAACATATCGGAAGTAGAGATTTCAGGTAACTGAACTGAGAAGGATGAGGACAGGGATGGGCGGAAATGATACGAAGGTGGTTAGCCTCCATGGGGGCACTGAAGAAAGAAGTCAAAAGAGAGTTGGTAGGTGAGGAAATCCAATCCAAGTTCTTCGACCAACTGGCTGATTATCTGCAGTGATTTTATTACTAGGACTTAACCAAAGCAGTAAGAGTTAAATGGTGGAAATAACTGAGTCTTGGAACTGCTTCAGTGAAGGGCAGTGCCGCACCCTCCTTAATTCAGTGAAGCTCTGAAAATGTCCATGGGTCCCTAGCACAGGCTAGTGGTGTTGCGAGGTGAGCAAGTCTTGATGAAGTCAAATCCAAACACATGATCTTCAGGCCGCTGCACACCTGCCCAGCCACTCTCTCACCACGTCCTGGCCATTCTCTAGGTCCCAAAGCTGAGTCAGGTGCGTTGTTTGGGAGTCTTCCTTCCTCGCTGCACTCACTGCTGCACTTCCAGCTCCCCTGTGTCTCTCAAAACCCTCCTCTGGGCCCGGTGCTCACCCTACCCCCCACCACCGCCCCTGGCCTAGGGCGCTCCCTGGCCACACCACGTCTCACTCATCTAGTCCTGTGGGACCAGGTCTCAGTGGACATTGTATCCGAGTGCTGGTGCCATGCCTGTCACAAGGGAGATGCTGGGTAAATGTTTGTGGAAAGAGTGAATGAATGAAGAGGTCAAGTGTGTCCCTTGGATTGAAGCTGAAAGCCCATTCAATTTTGGATTAACCAGTTGACAGCTTTTAGCTCCAAAGAGGCCATGTGATCTGCAGTTTCTAAGCAGCAGAAAGGATGCTGCTGCTGTTTAAACATCCAAATACTAAATGGGGCTCAGAAAATCCCGTGCTGTCGGTTTTGTCATCCTGACACCGCAGCCTCCCTGTTGTAACCAGAGACCAGGGAGGAGCAGAGCCACCCCAAGAGTGAGCTTGAGGTGGGAGTGGTCCACGCTAGTGGATTGGCTGTGGAACACGTAAAAGTATTAAAATATCAACTGAAAGTTGGACTGTTTCTATTATCACCAGAAGCTGGCGAGGCTAAATGACGTCAGTGATAAAATACTCCTCCCCCTCCGAGACGGCCTCACTGCCTTCTCCCACGGCCCTGCTGCGGAGCAGCACGGCGTCTTAACCATGCCTCTCGGGGCGGAGTACAGACTATTTATCTGCTCTTTCTATAAGCTTGAGCCCTCCAAAACTTCCTTTTCCCTCCTCATATTGGTAACGTCATGGCGACCTTCCTAGCGCCACTGCCTGTCCCTTCTCAGGGTCTCTACCTCCCTCCCGGCAGAGTCAGAGAGGCACCCGGGAGGGCCCACTGGCTCCGAGGAACCTCTCTGAGCGGAGTTGGAATCCGAGTGCTAGACGTGGTGGCTGTCCCGGAGCCAGGATCTCAGCCCTGAGTATCTGCCGGAGAAGGGGCAGGGTCTAAGGTGGTGGGGGCAGCGAGGGGGGGCTTCTGGGCTTCTGTTCCCTAGCACAGGTGTAACTTGTAGAGAGCACTCAGTGAACACGTCTTCCTGAAACTTGTCCCCTCCTCTGGTGCTAAATTAAGTTGGAAACGATTTCAAAAACTACAGAGTGGCAATTTGAAAACTTTTACTAGGCAACATTTTGTATCAGAATTAGCAAACAAGCTAATTCTGCAATGTATATTGATATCCCGTCTCTCTCAGCAAACCAAATGAGCAGTTTGGAAGGTAGGGTGATACCAGCCTGTCACTCACAAACAGCAGCCATTTGAAGGAGCCCCCACTTGTGGGGCTGCTCCGATCCCTCCCCTGGAGCCCGTGAGCTGAGCAGCGTCCAAATCTGGGGATGCTGGTTGAGGTGGTTGTTTCTGTGCTAGGTTCAAGGGCAGACTTACCAGGTATAGATTAGGAGCTCGCTTGCCTTCAGGATAAAACCGCAGGACGTCCTTCATGATGTGGGCCTTGTCACCTCCCAACCTCCCATGTAGGATCGCCCCGCCATCAGCCTTGCGTTCTAGGTACCAGCTTTGCAGAGCGACTTCCACTTCCTCCGACAAGATCTGTTCTCTCAACTTTCCCACCTTGGCCATGCTATTCCTTTCGCTTGGAATTTTCCATTTACCCCCACGCCCCCACTCCGGGATAATTCAGGACTGAGTTCTGGCGTCTTCTCATGCAGGAGGCCTTCCTTTGCTCAGGTCCCCAAATGGGGTCGGGCAGATGCAGACTTTGTTTCTGTATACTTGCAGCTAAGCAGCCTCAGCTGTCTTCTGGCCCATGTTGTTCTCGTCCCTGCCTTCTGCCCCTTGGTCTACTTCCGAGTCTGGAACACCCTCCCATGTGCCGCCTCCTGACCTCGGCTTTGCCCATCCAGCAGAATTCTCAGGAGAGCTGTTTCTCCTGCATCTCTCAAGGCTGATTATGTTTTGCGAGGCACTGTTCTCACAGGACCTGAGAGCTACCGCCAAGTTCAGTGGTGGTGCTGTGGTGGAGCTGACTCGGAAATCTGGAGAAGTTCCCCACTCAGGCCTCTTCAGTTAGCAGCAGCACTGCCAACAGAAGAATAGGATCCAGTGATTTCTGATTGCTATTTTTTTGAATGACTTATCAAGGTATATAAAATACCTTTTCAAATAGCACTGCAGTTTTCAACTGGTGCGCTGCAGGAATTTTGAAAACATGCAATAGCCAACTATTTAGTCAGTTGTGAATTCCTAACTATTCACACCTCTTTTCCCTTAGATTGTCAAATTAAAAAAAAAAAAAAGACAGCAGTCCTCACAACAATAGCAGTCCAGTGTGAATGAATCAAAATTATGCCTTTTTTTTTTGTCAGATCGGCAAAAGATATCATATATTTGGTGTGCTGCAGAATTTTAGTAATTAGTTTTTATGTGTCATGAGATGAAAAAGCTTGAAAATCACTGAAACAGCTAAATACAACTTGAATGTTTTTTTCCTCCCTAAACTCAATGTATCTGACACTGCTTAGCTTAATTTTTATTTTTCTCTGTACCTTCACGATAGCCCTGAACGTCTTGCAGCCCTCGCCATCCCAGGAGGCTTGGGACCTTTGGCCTGTCCTCGGTTGCCATGGCAGACACTCAAGGCTTGGCTCTTCAAACCCTTGGTGAAGGCTCTGTTTCTTCTTCCTGACACTTGGCCAGCCTTCCTTAGTCATCTCTCTTTGTGTAAAATAATGGCCCACTAATTTCAAGGCCTAAAATTACCTTTTCCTCTATATACTAGTAATCTTTCCTCTTTCAAGGGAGAAAAGAGGAAAAAAGGAAAGACTGCAATATTTTCCTAGTCTCTATAAAATGTCAATTGAACCTATGATTATTTCTTTCAATGGGGAAAAAATTTCATTCATCCACATAGTTACTAATTTCTTCAATTAGTTACTCCCCATCTTTTATTTTTTTTAACTATCAGTACCCAATTATTATTAAGTACTTCCTGGCTAAGCCTGTTGTTTTATCATCAGTTTCATAAAGACATTATACTTTTTTCCTTGACCATTGTAAAAACAGTTGAACATAAGCAGACTTTTACAAAACTGGGCATCCGGTGGTTACTTGCAGACTCATTTAGAGGCTCCCAGATGGGGATGAGACAGCACTGCCAGTAAGAATCATGGGAAGCTTTCCAAAGTCTACTTGGTCACCCTCTTCTCACCCCACTCCACCCCTGGGTATATACCCAAACGTAGGAAAATGTAAATTTTACAAAGCTCTCTTGGTGATTCTAATATGCTCCTGCCTGAGAAGTGTGGTCGTGGTGGCTACAGCCAGGTAGAACCCCTCTGAGTATATAGTTAATTTCACATGAGTTACACTGGGGAGCGGGGTGTAGGATGTCAGGTGTGATGAGTTGGGGGCACTTCCGGAAGAGTTATGTTTTGGGTTGGATCTTGAATAATAATAACTGATATGTGTTGAGCACGGGCTGCGTGGAGCACTTCATATATGTCATCACGTTTAATCCTCATCAAAATCCTACTGTAAGGCCGATGATAGTATTGCATTTTTACAGATGAGAAAAATGGAGCTCAGAGAGATCCACTGCTTTGACCAACATCACACAGCAAGTAAACAGCAGAGTTGGTATTTAGCCCTTCGGTCAGCGTGACCACAGCTCTGGCTGCTTCAACTGGGGGGGCGGGGAAGCAGCAGAGATGGTGTGAGGTAATGACAAGAGAATTATTTCCTACCAGAGCAAAATCTTTGTGGAAGAAAGATATCCGGGCTTATGAGAAGCCCTAAAGTCAATTATGGGCATCACTCTTAGGCTGGAAATTGTCTTTGTGTCTCTAAGGTGAGAAAGACCAAGTTTTTATCATCATGAATAGATCTGGTATAATATCATTCACTTCCATTTTTCTTTCTAATTCTATAATTATAATTCATAATAATAGTCATTTATTGGAGGTCAGAGGGACTTCAGATCCCACGGAGTCCTATTTCTTGTTGGACTCCCTCAACCGGCAGGTTTATTTACTCAAGGAAAGGCAGCAGAGTGCAGAGCGGCTGTTCTCAGCTGGCGGTGGATTTGCCTGCCAAAGGGCATGCGGCAACTTCCGGATACATTCTTCATTGTCATAAAGGGAGGGTGCTACTGGCAGCAGTGGGTAGAGGCCAGGGATTCTGCTAAACATCATTCAACTCCGAAGTCAGCTTCTGCAGGTGCCTCCTCACCTGCAAGCACAGTGCTGGGTGCGGTCGGGCCTGCGGTAGGGAGACCAGGGCTGTACTCCAGTCCCTTTTCTCCCTGGTTTCTCTCGCTCCAGTGAGTAACTTGGTTCTGAGACAGCCTGGGACGGTGCCCCAGGCCTGTGCCCCAGCAGACCTCTTATGATGGCCTGGCTGAGAGAGTTAAGTTTGAAGGGGAGGGGGGGAACACATGGACTTGGAGCTGAGGAACTGGTTTGCAAACTCATCCTGGACAATTGCAGATCAAAGAAAGGGAAACCAGAGGGCTTAACAGCCAAATTTGTGAACTTAAAAGTTCTTAAGTTTAATAAATGTGGGCTTGACTTCAGTTTCAACTTTCCCCAGGCTACCTAAATGGAAAAAGCTTGAGTTCAGTGACAATAGAATCTTTGGAGGGCCCCACAGTTTAGCAGAAAAACTTCCAGGTCTCACACACCTAAACGGCAGTAGAAATAGCAGCACCTTGGAACCTTTGAAAGAGTTGGAACGTTTAAAAAGCGTGGCCCTGTTTAGCTGTGAGGGGACTAATCTGAGTGACTACTGAGAGCGTCTTCAAACACCTGCCCCAGCTGGCCTACCTGGATGGCTATGAGAGAGACAATGAAGAAGCCTCTGACTCAGGTGCCAAGGTGATGGTGTAGCTGAAGAGGATGAGCTGGAAGTTTGATGATGAAGGTGAAGTCAGTGGGGAGGAGGAACTTGGACATGATGGAGACATTGATGAAGAAGAGGAGGCTGAGGATGAGCATGGGATGATGAGGAGGAAGAAAGCCGGAAAGGTGAAAAGAAGAAGAGGACCAGTTAAGGCGAACATGCTTGTTTAAATGGCTTTATAATTTATTCGTTATTTTCAGTGACTTTATAAATTAGATTCTCTTGGATGATTCATGTTGGAGAAATACAAAACTTGGACCTCTCATTATGAAATAAAGCAAGACCCGGGTTTGTAAATTCACAAGCTAGTCTACCTTCAGCCAGGTTTACCTATAACTAAGTGGTTGTCTCTTTGTAATCAAGAACTCAGCAAGCACAAAATAAGTGAAAGTAGCAAATTATCTGGAGACCCCTTCCAACCTCTGTCTGACCTTTTTGATTCATTTGCCGAAGTAATTGCCTTTGGAAATTGATGTGCTTTTATCTGTTGTGCTATTAAAGCACCGGTTGAAATGAGGTTGCGCAGACTACATTGGTAACAGGTTAGCACGGAGTGGGAGCTGATGTTTTATTCGACAGATGAGAAGTACCTGAAAATAACCCTTGTCTCCCGTGTAAGAATTTTGCTTGTTAAGTGACATTCACCAGCACAGCAGAGTTTCAATGTGGTATAGGAATGTGTGCTATTTTTAGCAGGATATTAAATGAGAGTTTGCAGGCTCTTCTTGTTATATAATGGGGGATGCATGAGTGTTTTGTAGTCCTTGATGTGGGGGGCACTTTCTGTGGCCAGGATAATAGCTGTCCAGCTTAAGGAGGGAAGAGGGCATAGTGCTGACAGGAAATTTGGAGGTGAGTGGTAGTCATATCCATCAAAGCATCCTGTGCATCGATGTATAGTCAATCCCCCCGCCCCCCCTTATTTATACGTTCTAACACTGCCAATGGATGCCTGAAGCCGTGGATAGTACCAAACCCTATGTACTGCATACTGTATTTTTCTCTATATGTAGATACCTTTTCACAAAGGAAGCACTTCACAGTTTCTTGTTGGCATATCTGAATTGCCAGCATCACTACTCTTGCACTTGAGGACCATTACTAAGTAAAATATACATGACCGTCCATCTGATAACCGAGACAGGTACTAAGCAGAGTGTATGTAGTGTGGATACTCTGCATATTTTGAACAAAGGGATGATTCACGTCCTGGGCAGGATGGAGCTGGACAGCTCAAAATTTCATCACAGTACTTAGTACAGGACATGATTTAAAATGTATGCATTGCTTATTTCTGGAATTTTTGCATGGGTACCCATGGAGTCTGGAGAGCCTCCTTGGAAAGTGAAACCGCGGATAAGGAGGGACTACTGCGTTGCTAACCTGTGGGATCATCTTCCTGCTGTCGCCTGGCCCCATTGCCATTGTTCTGTCTGGTGGGGTCAGGGAGTTGCCTCCATAGCCTCTTCCTGCTTCCTCAGGATGGCCCACTATCTCCCTCCTACCTCCACCACATGACTGGAGGGTTGGAACTTTCCATCTCCCTCCCCCAGATGCTGCAGACTGAGTTCAGTCATCAATGGCCAATGATTTCATCATGCCTATGTATTGAAACCACCAAAACCCCCTAAAGGATGGGGTTTGGAGAGCTTCCATGTTGGAGACCCAGAACACTTCCCTGTGCCACCGTGCAGGAACCTCACCCTACGTAGCTCTTCATCTGGCTGTTGATTCGTATCCTGGTCAGGGCAGATACAAGAATCAACCAGTGAATGCATAAATAAGTGGAACAACAAATCGATGTTTCTCCTTCTCTCTTTCTCTAAAAACCAATAATAATAAAAATAACAAAACCCCAGTAATCTACGGAGTAAGTGGGTTTCCTGAGTTCTGTGAGATACTCTAGAAAATAAATCAAACCAAAGAAGGGGGTCGTGGAAACCCCTCATTTATTGCCAGTCAGCCAGAAGCACAGGTAACAGCCTGCACTTACACTTGGCATCTGAAGTGGACAGCAGTCCTTGAGACTGAGCCCTTCGCTTGTGGGATCCGATGCTACCAGAATCACGTTGAGCTGTAGGACATGCAGCTGGTGTTAGAGAATTGGAGGTGGTGTGTGGAAACACCCCACCCACATTCATTTGGGTCCAGAACCCTTACCTTGTGTAACTAAACCTGAGCGAGCTCACCTCTTTGGGACAGTCTCTTCGATGGTCACAGAGCAGCATTTACTCAGCACCCACACGATACAGGGAAAGGTATCCCTGCAACGGCCCCACCCGATTCCTGCACGCCAGAAAGTCTTCCATTTAAGGAAAAGCACAAGCCTGCGTATCAGAGTAGGATGTACCCACTCAAAGCCAGGGCTGAGGGGACCAGAATCCAGGGGTGATGGGTGGAGAGAAGTTAATACTGAGTGGTTCAAGAAAGAAACAGGAGATTTATTTCAGATCTACCCCATGCCAGCACTGTGTCTGCATTTGTTATGTAAATTCATTGAATCTTCACAGAAACCCCAAGAGGTGGAACTTATCCTCTTAGGACCTGAATTAGTGTCTGGACCCATAATTCAAATCCAGGCCTCCTTCTGTTCAGAGCCCAAGTTATTTTCATTATGCCATGGTGCTTCCCCACAAGACATATGAGTCACTTGAGTCTTCAGTTAATGTTTGTGGAATTAAGGACCTAGGGAACCTGTAGATAGTCCTTACCCATCCTGCTATTAATTATTGTTATTATTTACTGGGCTTTTATTATGTACTAGGTACTGTGATAAGCATTTTATATACATTATCTCACTTATTAAAAATAAACTATAAGGTGATTATTAACTTTTTATATGTGATGAAATTAGAGAAGGCGAATGATTATCCTGTGGTTGGTCGTGGGACCAGGATCCCAAATTGCAGCTTTTCATCTCCCAAGCACACTCTTTGCATTGTCCCTGGCACAGCAATGAGCAGTTAGTTACTTCCTTTTCTTCCCACTATTACTACCCCTGTCTTCTCGGACAAAAAGATTCATGGCTATGGATTTCAAGTCACAGGACATGGGATTTTAAAAGTTAGTTGCCAGTTACCATGCCAACATAAACATCCTCACACCGGCTCCATCAGCATCACATTAGAATAAGCAAAAGTAAGAACAGCAACAAAGATCAAGAACACTACAGTAGCATGAGATATGTTGCTGTCATGAAGGCCATATGAAGCAGATAAGGGCTAATGTTGTTCCCAGGCCTCTGCCCTCCCTACAACGACCCCACCCCCGCTTACGCTTCTTCAGCCCTTCCTAATCCATGAATAGCTTCATTCAAAATCACTAAGTAGTATTTCAGCTGAGGTGTCAAAGCTAATAGCACTTATGGAATGCTAATACTTCTTGAAGGCCTTTGCGCATCATGAGTTTGGTTTAAAACATCTCTCTGGTTTCCAATATTTTCCTATAATGATAATTTTGAGTCCATTTATGTAATAAAAAGACCATAGTCACCATTCTGGCTAGTATTTGAGGTTACTGTCTTAATGAAATGTTCTCTGATGTGTGTGTTCTTGACAGTTGACTCCAGGACAATTAACTGAAAGAGAAGGTAACATTAACGGTCTCTGTGTTGCAGCTCAGTAGTCTGGGTACTTATATACGCTATCTCATTTAATTCCCCCAACAGCGCAGGGAAGTGAGCACGTGTTTTTCCTTTTGTCAAACTGACAGAAACAGAGCGAAAAAGAAGTAATTTGCTTCTGGCCATACAGCTCTAAGTGGCTGAGCTGGAATTTGAACCGAGGAGGGTGTATCTTCTAAGACATTCTCTTTCTTTCCTTATCAGGGGATAATATGTGGGTGCAGAAGATAGGTGGGGGCTCACCTATCAGGATTTGCTGGGCTGCCCTTAATGTAGAAAGCGGAAGAGTGAATGTCTGAGCTCCTCTGCCTTTTTAGACCCTTCTTGCTGTATCTCTTTAACGTCTTGGAAATGAGAGGGTGTGTCCGGACTGCTGCGAGCTCTCAATGCCAATGGTGTATGCGCCAATGACCTTCCCCCCAGATCCACCAGGGCAGCTACCTGACTTCGCGAGAAGCTTGTCCTAATCGGATGGCTAATGGGAAATCAAGGATCATAAAAGACTGCTGATTTTATTTTAAGGGAAATTTGTAGAAATTATTTTTCTTCAAAAGAAATGAAGTAATTAAGCCTCATTAAAATAAGTAGCAGTTAGGCATAATTTTAACAAAATATTTTATTTCAGGCACTATCTGGCTTAAAAGCAGGGATTGGAAAGGGTTTATACTGCCTCAATTTTTCCTGCTGGTCCCTAGGAGACCTGAAGGTAGCAGGGTAGACAGGGTGTGAGCAGAGTTGAAGGAGGAAGAGAGGCAGAGAGACAAAGAAAGGGAGAGAGAGAAAATAATTTATAATCTATAATCAGAAAATAGGTTTCTTCTAAATATGCTACTCTTTCCTTTCGAACTGCCTAAACCTACTCAAAAAAAAAAAAAAGGGTAAATAATCCAACCCACCACGAAGAACAAATCAAACCAATGTTTATTTCCATAGAGTTTGACAGCATATCTGAAATAAAACGTGAATTGCAATAGAAAATAGAAAGTTGGGATGCTTGCTTCTCAAAGTTCCCAGCAGTAATAGTATCACCTGGAAACTTCTTAGAAATACAAATTTTCTGGGGCACTCTGAGACGTTAAAAGGACGATCATAAAGTTGATGGCACTAAGGATTCTTCAACATAGACTCCAGCCAGGGCACCCTACATTGACTTCTCACCGTAGACATCCTTCTTGCTGATACAAAGCTTTTAGGCAGTTTTCTAGGCCCCGCTCTTAAATACTTGCACCTAGGGAATACCACATCTTTTTAAGATTAAAGTCAGGCAAACACAAGTTAAAGTGAGGAAACAAAGACCAAACAGGGAGAAGAAAACTTAAAAATATACAGGATCCAGCTGAAGTAATACCATTGAGTGTGGTTGGGAGGGTACGTGAATGTCTCGCGCCAGATGGACAGCAATTTGAACATTTCACCTAAAATGTCATATGGTGTGCTTGAGTGTGATGCTGTTATGTTACAGAATTACATGCTTATGATTTTTGTGATAAAATATTTTTATGTAATAAAAAGGGGCATTATTTGTGCCAAACCCTGTATTTATTTGATATCTTAAGAAATAAAAGAAGATATTACACTGATGAAACTAAACAAAATGCTATTGGAAAAGAACATTCATAAAACAAAAAAAATCATGGAAATTACAAGAATAATAGCAAATGAAAATTAAACAAAGGGGATAAATGATAAAATTGAAGATATCGTTTATAAAGTGATGGAAAACAGAAGACAAATCTGAGAAAATTAGATCAATCCATGAGTCTGACACTTGAATAACAGGAGATCTGAGAAATAGAAAATGAAGAAGAAACCATCAAAGAAATAACCCAATAACTCTGTGAGGTGATGAATATTAACTAAACTTATTGTGTTAATCATTTCTCAATATACACATATCAAATCAGTGTGTAATACACCTTAAACTCATACCATGTTATATGTTTATATCACAATAGAACTGGGGGGAAAAAGAAGGCCTGGAAAATCTTTTGCCAATATGACTTTGAAAGCCTACCTCCATTTTTAAGATTTTTTTCAGTTATTGTTTTTTTCCTGATTTGTGTCTCCTTTATCAATAGTTATTGCCCCGATGTATTCACTCATCCCGTGCTTCTTCGGTCCTTTTCTGTAATTTGGAGTAAGGGGAGGGAGACGTGTCACAGTCAATGTGGCTACGTTCGTATTGGCCCATCCTCCACGACCAGCACGTCCCTATCATTGCCGGATGGAGTTTTCAGATAAGGAGCTCACAAAGGCCTCATGGCCTTCTGCTGGGAATTAAGACTGTAGAAACAAACATTGGTTTAATGGTAGAGTCATATTTAAATTTGATTTTAATATATCATCTAGAGTTTTGCATAGAAAAGTTGGTTTGGATAGACATATAAACTACCAACAGAGGGCAATAATTTTTTCATTGTTACAGAAAGCAGAAAGACTCATTTTAGTTCCTTCTGTATCTCTAAGCTTTGATACACTTGCAGAGGAAGCTATTTATTTATTTGCTTATTTATTTCAGCATTCTCGAGTTTAGGCATAAATTATACCCTGCAAGGTTGTTAATTAGAAGTTGAAGTGCATTTTGCAATAGAAATAAGTTTACAAATAATGGCCAACTCGCCAGAGGAGGCAGACGTCTACTTAAGCCACCGATTGCTGAAAGTCTGCCGGTGAGGCTCTAACAGCTCTGCAGAGACTGGTCTCCTGGGCAGCCGGAGACGCTCCGCTAACTCGGAGATGGGCTCTTCCCATCGTCGCTTCCCTGTGGTAGCAGGCAGACGAGGTGTCCAACCAGCTTCTGGACCCTGAAGTAGATGTCCCAAAGGGAAAGGAATGAGGGAAGGGGGAGGAGTGTGGCTGATGACTCTAGAGACTGGGGAGCTCAGGAGAAAGGGGAGCTAGACCACAGGTTAAGTGTAAGTGAGAATAGCTAGGGGCTTAGGACCTGTGGCCTGTTAACCACACTCCTTGCCTCTCTTTTCTGTTCCAC
This sequence comes from Pteronotus mesoamericanus, assembly GCF_021234165.1. Taxonomy (NCBI): domain Eukaryota; kingdom Metazoa; phylum Chordata; class Mammalia; order Chiroptera; family Mormoopidae; genus Pteronotus; species Pteronotus mesoamericanus. Next base: position 985,632 of record NW_026555326.1, read on the forward strand.
TAAAGATCCTAGGGGTTGAGCTACCTACTTCTTCTTCCGCTGCCCTTATGTTGACTAGGATTTCCCTCCATCCTGGGTTCATGGAACAGAACAGTCTCTCACTTTCCTTTCTCCCTTGCCTTTTTAGAAAGTGTGAAGGATTTTGTTTCAAGTGATAAAAGAAAGCTGACTAGAAATAAAAAGTATCTGTGTTATGCTTTACTCCACTTTGATCTGCAGAAGGTAGGGAGAGAGAGAGAGAGAGAGAAAGAAGGAGGAGGAGGGGGAAAGGGAGGAAAGATGAGAGAGAGGAGGGAGGGGGAGGGGAGAGAGAAGAGAGAGAAAAGAAAATTTCTTTGAAGGGCATAAATTTCCAGATTGAAAGGCTTTATTGAAAGCCTAGCATAATGGATAAAAATGAACCACAGCAAAAGGTCCATTATTCTGAATTTTTAGATCATTGAGAAAAAAGGATTTCAAGAGAGAAAAAAACAAGTTCAATTTGAAGGATGAAGGCTCTGAATGCTTTTGACTTCTCAACAGCAAAGGAGCACAATGGAGAAATGCTTCCAAACTCTGAGAGAAATGATTTCTAATCTAGAATTCTACACCCAGCCAAGCTATTAATTGACTTGAAGAGTAAACATTAGTTCTCACAAATTGCGCTCCCATATATCCTTTTTCTGAAAGCTGTTAGAAGATGTCTTCTACCAACAAAAAGGGGTCAACGAAGAGGCAGGAAGACATGGGATAGAGGAACTGGGCTCTAACCTGAATCCTAAATGAAGGGACTTCCCAAGACGCTGGGTGGAGCTGTCCACACAGCTGACCATGCAACAGTCCAGCAGCCTTCAGGAGAGATTTCTTTCTAGAAATGAAATTGATAAACTCACTAATGTGTTTCAATATATTGAGAAGAGGCATTGATCTGTGGGAGAGTTTGGAGTCAAGTTAGTGATAAGTAAACTAAGCAAGAAAAGACAAATACTATTATTGGCCACAATAAAAAGAAAATGTTGCAGAAAAGGAAAAGTAACCACAGTACAGTACATGGCTTAGCTGTGACTAGCATTCATTTATTTCTAATAATGTAAGTATAATTATCTAATGAATATGATGGTAGAATTACATTGGGAGGGTGAGAATAGAGGTGAGGGAAGAGAACGAGCTAAATTCTCAGAGGTCAGTGGATAATGCCTAGAACTGAAATAGGATATGGCATGGTATTAAAATATGGAGATCAATAGCAAAACAATTAACTAATACAATGGCGGTGGGTGCTTCTGCAGAATAGTAAATTTGGGTGAAAAGAAAGACGGCTTAGGAGAATGAGAAATTTTTAAATGCCTTTGCTATTTGACTCTTTAAACTTTGTGTGTATTATGTATACAAAAATAAATACTAACTTTTAAAAAGAAAGACCAGCTTTTGCCATCCATCCCCTCAAATTCCATATAAGCAATTTCCATTTAAGGGCCAGAGAATACCATCTCACTGTTCTTTGGATGGGACCCAAGAGTCTTGATATGCTACAGTATTAACTGTAAACCACTCAAATATAGAAATAAACCTCTCATCCCAATCAGCATCTTGTCTCGGGGTCGGAGAGTTCTCCTTTCTCCCTTCCCCAGATGGAAGGGCCAGCCAGTCCCCATTTAGGGTCATCCAAGGCCTCCTCTGCACTGGGGCTCGATCGGGACGGGGACGTGCCTACTACGCTCCTCCTCCCGTCCTCCCACATTCAGGTGGTAGCTGGGCTTGTGCCCTTCTCTCCCAGTTAGGTTGTATTTAAGGGCGTAATGCTTCATATATGAGATTTCAATAGATAAAATACATACTGAAAAACACAACCCCCTTCATATAAAATTAGAGAAGGGCCCTGGTGGGTAGCTCAGTGTCACTGCATTCACCAGAAGGGTGTGGGTTTGATTCCCCATCAGGGCACATACCTAGGTCTCAGGTTCAGCCCCTAGTCGGAGTGCATACAAGAGGCAGCCGATCAGTGTTTCTTTCTCATATCAGTGTTTTTTTCTCTCTCTCTGTCTCTCTCCTCCCCTCTCTTCTCCCCTCCTTCCCTAAAATCAATGAAAGCGTATCCTCGGGGGAGGATTAAAAATAATAATAATAATAGTAATAATAATAAATACAACTAGAGAAGAGGCATTGAGAACAGAATCATCCGTTTTTAAGAATAATAACATTTTATAATAACAGCAATAATTGAGTAAGGCCCCCCTGAGGACCCTTGGCCTCCCAGGCTGCTCAGAGGTAGCCTGGGACAGGGGCAACCCTGGGCCACGAATGACAGATGTGGCAGCACTGCTGTAGCTGTGACCAGGACACCGTGGTCTCAGACCTGCGCCTGGTCCTCCAATCATTAACAAAAGAGCTATTCTTTCTGTATTGATTTGGCGTAACTATTTTTTATGCTCAAAATTAAATTAAGTTCCTGGCAGCCATTCTGCGGAAAGCACCTGTACTCCTCACGCGTGACCTCTGGCTGATTGTGGACCAGAAGACGGAGCTGAAGCAGGGCTGCCAAACAGGCTTATTGAGTTAGGGTCAGACTGACTGGAACAGGCAGCCACCTAGGACCTGGAAGGCAGGTGCTGAGCCCACTCGGTGACATTACTGGGGTGGAGGAATAGGAGCTTCGCCCCTGTTGTGTATGATGCTATTTATGAGCTTAGAAGAGCTGGTGTCTGCATTCTTCAGGCTTTGACTATTGCTTTTTATCTGCCTCATTTTGTTCAGATCGACACCACTCCCTGGTAGCTCTTCAGAGCTGGCGGCACTTTGTGATCCTCGTTGACAATTCTCTTCGGGTGGATTTGCGTCCTCAGTTTTTCAGGCAGCCGTACCCAGCACTGCTGGGCAGACCAAACTGCGGGTATCCTTCCCTTACTTCTAGATCCAGGGCTTTCTCTCGCTCTTTTTTCCCCTCCCCTGGTCCATCAGTTAAGTCTGAGTTAGGTTATTTGAAAAAGATGATATAGCGTGTTCATACCATGGGGCAGAATTCATCAATAAAAAGGGGAGAACTGTTTATATAGGCAACCGAGTAGATGGATCTCAAGGATATTTTGCTAAGTGGAAAAAGCCAGCCTCAAAAGATGACATACTGTATGATTCTATTGATACGATGTTCTTGAAATGACATAATTATAAAAATAAAATCAGTGGTTTCCGGGAGAGGTGCAAGTTGTACAAGGGAGACCCCTGTGATGATGGGACAGTTCTGTATTTTGAATGTGGTGCTGGTTATGTGAACCTACACAAGTGGTAAAATGACACAGAATTACGCACATACTTTATAGCATTGCAAATACTTTGGTTTTGATATTGTACCCTTGTTATGTGAGAGGTAACCAATGGGGAAACTGGGTGAGGGATACCCAGAATCCCTCTGTACCACCTTTACAGCTTTCTGTGAATTTAGAATTATTTCAACATAAAATATTTCTTTCTTAAAAAGAGAAATGAGCTATTATTGATACATGCAACAACATGGATTAATCTCAGAATAATTATGCTCAATGAAGGAAGTTAGTAAAGTACAAAAAATATAAAGGTAAATTGGACTACCTTAAAACTAAAAACTTTCATACTACAAACAATGCCATCAAGAAAGGGAGAAAACAACCCACAGGATGTGAGAAAGTATTTGCAAATCATATCCAATAAAGAATTTAGATCCAGAATATATAAAGAACACTTGCAATTCAATAATAAAAAGACAAACAACCTAACTGAAAAATAGGCAAAAGATTCAAGTGAACTTTTCTCCAAAGATATGTGAATAGCCAAGAGGCACATGAAAAAAATACTTAATTAACATCATTAGCCTTCAGGGAAATGAAAATCAAAACCACAGTGAGTTAACAGATCACATTCATTAGGATGGTAATGATAATAAATAAAGAATAGGTAATTACAAGTGTTGATAGGACATTGGAGACATTGGGTAATTCTCCCAATGTAATTCTTCAAAATGTTAAACATAGAATTACCATATGACCTAACAGACCCACTCCTAGGTATATATATACCCAAGAGAAATAAAAACACATTAATACAAAAATTTGTACGTGAGTGTTTATAATAACGTCATTCATAATAGCCAAAAAGTGGAAATGACCCCAATGCCCATGAACTGATGAATGGATAAATGAAAAGTGATATGTCCATACAATGGCGTATTATTCAACAATAAAAAAAATACATCTTGTAAACATTGTGTTAAATGAAAGAAGCTAGCCATGGAAGGCCACATATTATATAATTTAATTTATATGAAATGCCTAGAATAGACAAATCTATAGAGGCCAAAAGTGGTTGGCTAGGGGATGGGAGGGGGGTGGATAGGGAATGACTAAAAATGGGTATAGGGTTTCTCTAGGGGAATGAAAATAATCTAAACTTAGATGTAGTAATGGTCGTACAGCTCTGTAAATACACTAAAAGCCATTGAATTGTATACTTTAGTGGATGTATTTATGGTATATGAATTCTATCTTAATAAAGATGTTTTCAAAAATACATAATGCATACCTTATGTTCCATTTATAGAAGAGTATTGAAAATGCAAGCTAGTCTATGGTGACAGAAAACATCAGCAGTTGCTTGGCAAGGGGAAGGTGGAGAGTAGGTAGAAGCGGGAGGCGGTAGAGAGATTATGAAAGGACATGACAGAACTTTTGGGGGAGATGGAGATGTTCACTATCTTGATTGTGGTGATGGTTATATGGGTATATACACATGTCAAAGGTTATCTAATTGTATCCTTTAAACATGTGCAGTTTATTATACAACTGGCTTATTTAAAAATAAGAAAGCCAGAGCAAAAATGTGTATGAAATTCACAAATCTGACAAATATTTATTGGGTGCTGGTACAGTGATAGCTCTTGGGGATACAGCGGCAAGGAAAAGATGGGTCCAGTCTTCAAGCAATGTGTACTTTGTCAAGAAAGAAGCACGTGTAATATGAGCTCTGTAGACATGCCTGGAAGTCCGGGCCACCCTTGTGGGGAGGCTTCCTGGAAGGGCGGGTACTGGAGTTGAGCAGTCAAATGCAATGAAAGTTAGAGGTGGAAGGCAGGGTTTGTGATGACATCATGGTCCTTCAGGACACTAATGTAGGGGATCAGCAGGAGCAGAGTATGTCCTTGCTGCATCTCAGAAGGAATCTGATTTTATTCTCACCATATTAAAGCCACATATTTCCCTTCAGGATTCCCATGACAGTGAAATGGATTGTTGTACTAGCATCCTGAACAATAAGTGCAAAGCAAAGATAGAACTCCATCGCCCTCAGCAGACTTGCTATTATTTATTTATTTGTGATTATGCATTCCAGGTCTGTCCTTCTGCTACGTTGTTTGCTGTGTGAAGGCCAGGACTGAGTGTCTCATTCACCCTCTTGTTCCCAGCAAGTAGCATAGGGCTTGGCACATGGCAGGGTTTGATAAAGGTTACTTGCTGGTAGGTTTGGATTTGGGCTGATATGGAGCCCCCCAAAGAACATGTCTGACTGGTGGCCGCAGACTGGCTCACACAAGTGAAGCAGTCCAGCCGCACCCATCCCCCATCATTCTCTGGATCCTAGCTCTGGCCCCAGTAACGTCAGTTCCCGTCCACCCTGGCTTTGTCCTATTGGTCTGATGTTAGGAGACTTTTTGTGGGGTCCACTCCCAGAGGCTCCTGACTTGAGGTTCTCTTGGGAAGGTCAGGCCAGCCTGTTCTTGGGAGGCCAGCTCTGGCCATTGGCCTGCTTTGAGCAAGGTGGGCATTCTTGGGCCCTGGTTCAGAGACCACTCATGTGTTGTTTCTTCTCTTCCTCCTGTCTCTAGCACTTCTTTATGCCACCATCTTCGGGAATGTGACAACCATTTTCCAACAGATGTACGCCAACACCAACAGGTACCATGAGATGCTCAACAGCGTTCGGGACTTTCTGAAGCTCTACCAGGTGCCAAAAGGGTTGAGTGAGCGAGTCATGGATTATATCGTGTCTACCTGGTCCATGTCCAGAGGCATTGACACCGAGAAGGTAAGGAGGGTGACGAGCTCAGCAAAGCCACTTGTCTGCCAGCTTTCCTGGGGAGACCCAGGGACTCTCCTAGGGCATTTGTTCTCACACCTGGCTGTGCCTCAGAACTCACCTGGGTAGTGTTGGGTCCTACCTCCAGAGATTTCGATGGCTTCCGCATCAGCCTTAAACTAGCAATTAAGAGCCATTATTTAAGAAATTGGAAAGCAGGGTATGCCTCCTGGAAAAAAGAGGAACTGGAAGCCTAACTGTCCAGGATGGAATTTCCCAAACATATGACGATAAGAATCAGGGCCACCCAGGGTGAGGTCATCAGTATTACTGATGTTCCCTTTGCGTCAGGCTAGGATGGCAGAAGATGGCATGGTACTGCTACTGGTCCTGTGTTTATTCCAACTTTTGATATTTTGTTCATCATGGAATTTTTGTATGGATTTTTATTTTTTAAAGTATTGCCTTAAACTCTGATTTATCTCAGTTACCGGCTTTTTAACATCCCCTTCAGTTTTGTGCCCAAGACTGCGGCCTCACTCTAGTCTCGGCCCTGACAAGAGTCCCATGTTGTAATCACTCAAAGGAGATTCCCAGCCTCTACTCTGGATCTATGGAGTGAGAATTTGCGGGGAGGGTGTGGAGAGACTGGAAGCCTGCATTTTTAACAAGTACCCAGGTGAGCCTGTCGATCAGCCAAGTCGGCAACATGCTGAGCAAGGGCGTGTGCCTCCGTCATCAACTGACCTGAGCAGAGAGCTCCTTCCTGGGCAGCAGTTTCCCCACCTGGAAAATGGAAATGGCCGCAAATCCCTGTTGTTTTCTAAGAGTTGCATGTATTATTCTAGGTGCACTTCAATGAAGTCAAGAAAATTTGGCAGTATTGGAAAGAATAAAGATAGGAGGACTTTCTATTATTCATTTAAGGATTATCTTCTTTTTATATTGTCTGTAAGCCAAAATGTGATCTTAGGTCAGTTTTCCTCTGCTTTTCAGTCTTTTCAAATACACTTCTCCTTTTATCGTCAGTTTGTAAGAACTCAGGGACTACAGATTCCTTTCGTTGTTAGAATGAGGAAAACAGATAATGCTACAGCAAAAATGCCTTATGACACATTGAAACCAAATTCAGTTGGCTTCAGATCAGCTATTCGTGCTCCTAGTCTTCCTCCACTGGAACAGTTGAGAGTTGACAGTTTAAAAGGAAAAATTGAACTAAACTTAATTGATCCCAACTTCAAAGGAATGATACTTTGGTTCGGTTGAAAATGTACCATAACAAAAACAGTAACACAGCGTTGACACCACAGCACCAGCTACGGTGACTTGAACGTCACCGAGTTTGCAGGCACAAATATTCATTGCACTTCTCTACGCACCTGGTCCTATTCATGCTTCATGTAGGCTCCACAACAACCCTGCCGTTATTTCTATTGAAAGGGATAAGGACACAGAGGCCCAATTAGCTTTATTAACTGCCCCAGGTCACAGAGTTAAGAATGGCAAAACCACCCTGGCAGAGTAGCTCAGTTGGAGCCTTGTCCCAATATGCCAAGGTTGAGGGTTCCATCCCCAGTAACGTCACATGCAAGAATCAACCAATGAATGCATGAGTCAATGTAACAAAATCGGTATTTCTCTCTCTCAGATAAATAAATAAAAACTTAAAAAAAAAGTGAATAAATAGAAATAATACCTTTCTTTAAAAAGAACAAAAAGAAAAATAGCAAAGCCAGGATTTGAAGCCAGTTTGTCTGACTTCATAGCTTATGCTTTTCCTACTATCACTTTTTTAAAATTTAAAACATGTACTGGAAGGAAGAAGGATGAGTCCAGGTAGAGTTGCCCTGGTCTCTCAGAGAGGCGGGGCACCAGGGGGGCAGGGCAGCTCCTGGCTGTGCCTGCCGTTGCTGCTCTGCTTTCTCAGCAAGGCTGTGGGTTCTGTGAGTTCCCAGGAGCTGATGGAGCAGAAAGGAACTTTGATCTCTCAGCCCCGGGGCCCCTTTTCCCAGGGCCAGGGTGCCAAGGTGCAAAGCTGGTTGTGGGGAAGAAGCCTCGTCCCCGCCCTCGCTGCAGGGCTGAGCTGGGTGGCTGCCCAGGGGAGGCGGCACCGTCCGCATCGGCGCTCCCTTCTCCTCCTGTTGTCTCATGTCCCTGGAGGGCTTTGGGACCTGCCCCAGGTTCTGATCTGATGGAAGAAGGGATAGTGTGGCAATTCACCGCAGAGCCGGCCTGGGGTGGCGGCTCTTCCTGGCCGGCAGCCGCTGTGGAGAGGACCAGCAGCGTGGCCCCATGCCTCTTCATGGGTCCCCGCTCCTCCGTTCTGGGTCAGAATGGTCAGTGATGATGAGGGGAGCTGGCGGTGGGGTGTGTGGCTGGAGGGCAAGGGCGCTGGGCTCATTCAGTTTACCGGTTATTGGCTCATGACCTTGAGCATGGCACTTGTCCTTCTGAGTCTGTGACACCTAGAAACTAGATGACTTTTAATACTAAGGCTGACCTCTAAGGCCCTTTGGGCTCTGACATTCTGGGCTTCAGAGCCCCCATCAGGCCAACCCACCACTCTGCTGGCTTAAGAACATCAGAAATGAGAGCCCCGTGCACTGGGCCCTGGGCGTGCCAGCTCAGGGGACCCTCAGAAGAATTTTGTGCTCAAGTTCCAAAGTGAAGACTTGGGGAAAAGTTAAGTATTCCTTCAAGTTCCCGTGACTACTCAGTGTTAAAGCCAGGAATGGGATCCAGATCCACTTCTCCCTAAAGCCTGTTTTCTCAGCCATGCTGCTGTCCTGCCCCATCTGGGGTGACTCCAGGAGCCTCTATGGTGACATCTTCCTGTGGCCTTCGAGGCCTCAAGGTCCAGCAGAGAGAGTCTCTTCTCAGTACCAGGCAGAAGGGAAAGTGGCCCGTTGCAGGGCCTTAAGCTGACACCCTCCGTCAGAGACAGGAATTCAGGGTCCCTCACCCCGCGCAGCATGGAGCCAACAGAAGGAAGCTGGAGAGGCCTGATGGCTTTGACAGTCCGTAATTTCCACTCCACGATTCCTCCCCTCACACGCGCTTCCCAGTGGCTCCGGGAACAGTGCCCATGAGTAAAACACTGTCACCACGCCAGAGCCTCAGTCACTAGCAGCCTCTGCCAGCAAAGTCCAGCCAGTGGGAAACCAACTATTTAAAGGTGAACTTGAAAGAATAAATCTTGGTTTCGAACCACTGGGCACAGTTTTGATATGACATATGTGCATTCTACACTCCCTTGTGTTCTGTTTAGAGAGAAGAAGATCCAAATTAAATACGCATTTCTACAGAAGTCTTGTTTTTAATGAGCTTTAAAGAGGACAGTATTAGCAAACACTCCGCCCAGGCATTGCTAGTCTGAATCTTCCTCCATCTCTCCAGCCCTCCGACTCTCCAGCCCTCCGTCCCCTCTGCCTGAGAACATGCTGACTTGCTGGGCATGGTGCAGCCCTGGGGCAAGAACGCAGAGGGAGGGACCAGCATTCCTGAGCCCCTTACTAGGTCCAGGCACTGTCCCAGGGAAGTGTGCCGGGAGATGCATTACTCCTCACCAGCCATTATGAGCAGTGTGCGTTTTACAGGAGACACCGAAAGGTGGAGTAGTTAAGTCACTTGGAAAGGAAGGAGGTGGGGTTCCAACGGTTTGCCCTCTTTTAACTGTCGTGCCTCCAGGGCGCAGGGGCACCTGAGCAGGGTGGGATAGGAGCTAAGCCGTCATGGGCAAGCTGAGGTTGGAGCTGGGTTTCCAAAGAGGCTGCAGGATTTCCAAATTTCACGCTGAGCTCCGGACTTAGCAGCAAATGGCCTGTGCTAAGGCTGAGAAGGAGGATGGGGAAGCGCCCCAAGGAAATGTCCTCACTGGACACCGTTGATTTAATGCCCCCAGCTTTGTTCCCAGCTAGGAAGGGGGACAGGATTAATTAAGGAACACTCCTAATTTCTCTGGAAAAGTCCACTTGGGGTCTCATTGTGTTGCGTAGTATGTAAGGGGCTACGCAATGGTTTCTTGACAAAATTTTGTCCAAGGAAATATTTTTCCCACTAGAAAAGGCTGAGAAATTTTTCTTTCTTCAAAGCATGAGGCCAGCATGGCCTCTTACAGTTCCCGTTTACTTTGGTTTCCTAAATGCTGAAAATCAAATCACAAGCCCATTTGTTTTGGGCAGCCACATAATAGAAGAAGCGGTTAGTGTCTGAACTAGGCTCCGGAGTCCAACTACCTAGTTGGAGATGCCAGCTCTGCCATTTCCTGGCTGTGCCGCTTTGGGCAAGTTGTTATCCTCCCTGTGTCTCGGTTTCCTCATCTGTAAAATCGTACAATAGCAGCAGCACTTACATCCTAAGGTTTATATGAGGATTAAATTAGCTAATGCCCATAACACTTAGAAACGTAAAATATCACCCCTCCCTGACTTTCCCTCTCCTACTACTCATTTTAGCACTTACTGCTAAATTATTTTGCTTACTATTTGTCTCCTCCCACTAGATGTTAAGTTACATGAAGGCAGGGATTTTTGTCTATTTTCTCAGAGCCTGGACTGGTTCCTGGCATACAATAAGATGCTGTAAAATAAGTATGAAATGAATGAACCACTCTAAAGTACTTAGCAATACATGGCACATAGTAAGTGCTTAGTAAATATTATTTACATCTCTCTTTCAATCACAGCCATCTTCCGTCCGTCTGCAGATTACGTCAGTTCCATCTTCAAAACGGGGTCTGAAAATGGTTGCTTCTCACTGACTCTACTGACAGCACTTCAGCCCAAGTCCCCTAAGCTCTTCCCTGGTCACCTGCAGGAGCGGCCTAACCGTGATGTCAGAGGCTCACGGGGAGACCAGGGGAGGCCTCGGTCCAGTGACAGTCTCCAGGGTCTTGTCTCTATGCAAGCAATAATTTGAGAATGACATAGAAAGGTTCAGTAAAGCACAGAGATTTTATTAAAGCGAAAGTGCACCCTCAGATAGGGAGGGAGTCGCCCTGGAGGGTGTTGGGGGCGGGGCTTACCTTTGGGTTAGTGGGCAGGAACTCCTAAAGGCAGGGATGTGGGCGGAGTGGAGGCAGAGCCCACCTTACCAATGGGAAGGAGGGTTTTTAATCCTTATTTGATCCTTTCTGGAACTGTCATGGTGTTGGTGCATGATACATACTGGTCTATCTGCAATGCTAATGATATTATAATGGAATTATATTGACTGTAGGTCACCTTTCAGAGTCAGGGTGCCTGGCCTAGCTGGATAAAACTGGACCTTATCCATCTCTGCGGTTTTTCTTGCAAGCCTGTTTCCATACAGCGGGAGAGGGAAGAGGGGCTGAGTACCTCAGTCTGGCTATCCTGCCTCAACTTGATTCCTTGGCTGCATCTTGCTTCTGAAAGTCAGGACCCTCTAACTTCACTCTGTAGCTGCAATGATCCTCTAAAATATAGTCCAGGCCCTGTCACCTCCCTGCTCAGCATCCTCCAATGTGTCCTCATCACACTCAGAATAAGTCAAAAGCTTTTCTTACCTGAATGTCTCTACACACTCTCCTGCTTGGTGCTCTGCCAAATCCTGATCTCCCCCTGTCCCCTCATTCACACTGGCTATTGCTCAGGTCTCCTCACAGCCTTTGTTATCCTCCTGGAATAACATCCTTCACATGGCTCCCCCTGACACACCATGAAGGCATCAGCTTAAATGTCACCGGCTCAGAGAAGAGAGGCCTTCCTCAGCTACCTGAAGAGCCCCACGTTCTTCCAGCCCCCTGCTCTCGGGCCTCTCTTCTGAGCGTTTAACACAGGTTTTTGTGGTCACCACCTCCCGAAGACAGCAAGCACCACGAGGACGGGGGCTGGCCGCCTTGCCCACCGGCCGCAAGCGCTGTCGAGCCTTGTTGGGACTGCTGCTGTCGGCATGTTGAGCAGCACTGGGCTGGGGACCATGGCGAGGAGGACGCTGACGTTGTTTTTTCCTGTGCCCGGCCAGGTCCTGCAGATCTGCCCCAAGGACATGAGAGCTGACATCTGCGTGCACCTGAACCGCAAGGTGTTCAAGGAACACCCGGCGTTCAGGCTGGCCAGCGACGGCTGCCTGCGAGCACTGGCCATGGAGTTCCAGACAGTGCACTGCGCCCCGGGGGACCTCATCTACCACGCAGGGGAGAGTGTTGACAACCTCTGCTTTGTGGTCTCCGGCTCCCTGGAGGTGATCCAGGACGACGAGGTGGTGGCCATCCTAGGTAGGTGTTGCCTTTGCTGGAAAGAAACATGCTGCTCAACCGGAGACTGTACCACAGGGCAAGAGCAATTGTTAGCATCTGCGCTTCTATCCAGCAGACACATATTTGAGTGCCTGTTTTGTGGCAGTCGCAGTCTGAGTCACTTGGGGCGTCGCAATGACGGAAATGGGTTTTGTCCTCAAGAGCCTCCCAGTCAACTGGAGGAGAAGGACAAATAAGCAGACATTTGCAGACAGTGGAAGGGGTATCTGACCCTGTATTCACGTGTCGGGAGGGCTTCCTGGAAGACATGACGCTTAAGCTCAAAAATAAATATGGAGAATGAGTTAGCAGAGAGAAGAGACGGGACAAGGGAGAATTCTAGGCAGAGGGAGCAGCGTGTGTGAAATCCCTGCAGAGAGAGAGAGCATGGTTTGTGTGTGGAACTGCGCACACGCGGGTGCGGCTGGAGCACACAGGCCTGCAGGGGGCATGTGAGGGGCGGGGCTGGGGAGGGCGCGAGGGCCAGGCAGATCCCGCAGGCCCTGGGGTCCACGTTAAAGGACTTGGATTTTACTCTGGGGGAGCCAAAGAAGCGGTCAAAGCAGGGGAGAGGCACGATCAGATTTGCACTGTAGGCGGGTGACGGTAGGCGCAACCTGGGGAGCGAATGGAAGGGAGCAGGCTGCGGGTGGCAGATGCGGCTGGAGATGTCGCCTAAGGGCAGGTTGGTGGTGAGCAGGCGAAGAGAAGCGAATGGAGTTGACATATGTGAAAAGTGGACCCAACAGAACCTGATGAAGGATTTACTGTGGGAGGAGAGGGAAGAGTCAAGGAGGACTGCAGGGTTCCTCACTCGGGTACCAGGGAAGCTGGTCCGCCGTGCACTGCAACAGGGAACACAGGAGGAGGACAGGGATGTGGCGGCACATGTTGGTGTTTCTCATGTTGCGCATGGGAGGCCTTTGAGAGATTCATCTGATCGCCCGAGGAAGCTCAGGGTAGCTCCTCGCTGGGGACATGTCTACCCTGAGTGGGCAGGCCTCATAATAAGATCCATCATTTATGGTCATCTATTCTGCACCAGGCATTTTACATACAGATTCCCAACGGACCCTTAGAGTAACTCTTTGAAGCGACTGTATCATCGCCATTTTGTATACGAGACAGTGAAAACTCTGAGAGGTTAGGAGGCCCTCCCAACACCTCACAGCTGACGAGGCCCATGAAACCTGCACCCCGGAGTCCCTCAGACCCCAGAACCTCTGCTCCGGCCCGTTCAGTAATTCCGCGGTCCTAATGATAATTCATGTAGTTCGCTGGCCCAGCCAGTTGCCAGACTCTGCTAGACATTGTAGACATACATGGGGGGACCCTCCGACAAAAACCCGGAATTTATTTATAAAAAATTGTGATTTATTCTTACATGTTTCAACTTCAGTCACCTTCAAAGTACTCTCCGTTCGATGCAGTACACCTTTAAAGACACTTTTTTACTACTCAAAACAGTTTTTGAACTTGTTGATTTTGGTGCCTTCTAGTGCTTCTGCCATTTTTGTTTCACTTCCTTCACATTAGCAAAATGTTTCCCTTTGAGGACTTTTTTCATCCAGGGAAACAAACAAAAAAGTCACTCCGGGCGAGATCAGGTGAATAAGGAAGGTGGGGCAGAGGGGGTCATGCCGCTTTTGGTCGAAAACTGCTGCACACTCAGAGCAGTGTGGGCAGGTGCACTCGTAAAGCACCCATCATGAAATGGGCAAATGCTTTGGAAGAGTCTTCAGGAAAATTCACAGATGCCAAACACAACCTCTCACAACAACACCAGCTGGCACACTGATACAGATGGGTTCCCAGAACACTCACCTGGCAGCGGAAACCTGTACTACAAGGGGCTCGCCTTCCAGAAAATATTTCCAGTTTCTTTTTGGACCCCCCTCGTATTTCAGGAATCTGAGACAGAGAGATCAAGTTACACCAAAGTTAGAATTGAAATTCAAACTAAGTATCTAGACATAGATAGTATTTTTTTTTTTTAAAGCCCAAACTTTCTTCCTGTTTAACCTTTGAGTGTATAATATGCAGACCTCCTCTTGCTCCCCTGGCCCCAAGCACACTTGCTCTTTTGGTTACATTCTGCTCAGGTTAAATCAAGAATGATTTCCATTCCTTCAGCATTTGCTGGAGACTGGGATAGAGACTGGGTGGGGGAGAGAGGCGGAAATTGTTTGCTGAAATAGGTGTTCTGGATTCCTGGTATTCACTGAATTCTATGGATAGGGTTATTCTGTCCCTTGCTTTCCCATCCACAGCGATGTGAGACGACTGTGTGTGAGCGGTACATCCATTACCTTAATGTAGCCGCAGGGAAATGACATTTATGCCTGCCTTTAATCAGTGTCCTGGATAAAGAGGACTTTCCATTGGTAATAAAAATTAGGACTATGTTTGCCTATCTGAGAAGAGTGACGGGTGACTAGTAGGTTCTCCTTTGATTTTGAATTTGAATCGATCCTTTGGTGTAGGGCATCTTTTACCCATCCCAGCCCTCTTCACCCCCCGATAATTCACCACATGGCTTTCTAAGGGTTACTGTTTGCCTTACATACTCAGGGTCAGGGCGCCCTCATCGATGTAGCCTAAACCGCAGTGCTATCAGGAGTTGAGTATGGACAGCCAGCCACGGAAGTATGACAGAGCCACGGAGGAGCAAGGAAGGCAAATGACTATGTCCAAGCCATGTCTCATTTCCCCTCAGCTTGGGCTTCTTGTGGGGAGCACTGGGGTTTGATTATTGTTGATTTACCAGGTCCACTGACTGCTCCTCCAAATCCAGCTCTGCCTCAGGCCTTCCTGAGCATCCTGCCTGCTCCAGTTAGCAAGGCTCTTAAGCTGTCCCAACTAGAAAAAACCTCTTCCATGTGTCCCCAGCGGTCAGGACATTTCAAGAGGCTCTTATTCTATAAAAGGATGGTAGAAGTTCTTTGAGTCAACCTAACCTCTGGACCAGGACTTGTAAGAGTTTTCAAGCTGTTTGCTTTCTGAAAACTTAAATTCAAGGCTTTTTTTTTCTGATTAGAATATCTTTTGCTCAGTGAATTGAAATCAGTTTGTTCTTGCAAAGGGGGTGCAAGCATCAGATGGATATGAGAACTAGGTCTTCATTGCCCTTTGATGCTCTTGAGTTCAATCCAGCCAAAATTTATTGAACTCTTGCCAGGCACTGTCATAGGGGTGGGGACGCAGCTGTGGGCCCAACATTATTAGCTCAGCCTTCAAGGCATTTCAATGGGGGAGACCAACATTATTAAAAAGCAACAATCACACTGCTGGATAAATGTTATCATAGAATGCAGGTGTTTCTAGAGGGTCACTGGGCAAGTAATTATTGAGCAGCTGCTGTGTATCCAGCGCTCCGTGACAAAGGGGAGTGGCCAGGTCATCTTTAGTTATCCTGAAGCAGGAGTCTGCAGAAACCAGCCCAGGGCTCGTTTATCTCATCTGTTTGGTCTCTAGCCCCTAGTTATCAGTTCACTCATTTACATTCTGTTAATTTGCTTCCTGCTTTCAGTTTTAATGCTCCACCCCCATTCTCTGTTTAATTTTAGCATGGACTCCAAGAGTGAGGGAAAAGGTCACTGTTCATAACTGAGTATGTTTAGTACATGTCTTAAAAGAACCCTTTGTAATGAAAGTGCTCTAAAGGAGTGTTTTTTCAAACTTTCTTGACTGCACCTCACCATATGAAATGTTTATTACATCATGAACTAATCAACATGTGTACATGCAATTATACATAAATCTCATAAAATATAACTGGCGTTTTCTATTAGATTCTATTATCTTTCATTTAAAAAGAAATTGACTCTCATGACCCACTAAATTGCTTTCTTGACCTGCTACAGCCTGCAGTTTAAAAACATGGTCCCACAAACATAGACTATATCTCTCTAGGATTGAAGGCCATGCTGTGTCCAGAGAGCAGAATATACTAGGTAATCTCTTATGAGTTTCTTTTCTGCTGATGTTCTCTGCCTTAATTTTGAAAGGACGCCCTCCCAATCTCCTTTTGGAATTCTCTTAGAAATCATTAAATGTCTTCTCAAATTTAGTTTCTTGACTCTTTGAAATAAATTTAAGATTTTAGCATATGCACTTTTATTACAGTTTTAAAAATAATTTTCTTCTAGTTTTTCATAGATATGAGAATAAAAAGACACAGGCACCCATTTTGGCCCCTGACCAAATACTACTATTAGCATTTGCAAGTAACTTGTATCTCAGTTCTGTGTTACACAGCCAAAGTAGATGAATCATGGGCCTCCATGGGGCCTGTGTTTGAATGTGGTCCATCTCCCTGAGTTTCTATCTTATAAATGCAGCATTTAAATAATCTTGTTTCACTGTGATTTAGTGTCTCTGGAGTAACATTTTAATACTTAAGTCGTATTTTAATCACAGATCATCTTGAGTCTTCTCTTTTTTGTCTTGTTTTGTTTCATTCTATTGGGCAAGACTGAGGTCTTTTTGGCCAGGCTGCCTTGAGTAACGTAAAGAGCCCTGGACCTGGAGCTGGAGATTTACCTGTTGCCCTGAGTCTGCATTAACTCCCTGCAGGAGTTACTACTAACAGGTTTAGTCTCCAAGGCCTCCTGTGGTTCGACCGACCAAGCCCATCACTCTGCATCAATCACATGTTTACTCATCTGCTTCTCCTGTGGCCCTTTGATTTCATATCTCTGACTTGGCTCAGCCTATGGAAGGCACTAGAGGCTGCTTGCTGAATTGAAATGAATGGAATGGAATGGGAAGTTAAGCTGTGGAAGACCCCATGGTCCAGAATAAGGGTCTAGACTTTACCTTGTAGGATGGGGGCCCCAGAGAAAGTTTCAAAAATGAGAGTGACGTGAAGATCTGGTTCCACAAATACAGAGGTGTGGAGGTTCGGGTGAGAGATGATGAAGACCTCAGTAAGGTGGTGGGTGGGAGATGCAGAAGACCCAGAGTCCAGAGGTATCAGGGGAGGGAGAACCTCCAGGATATGGGAAGCGAAAAGAGGCAATAGTGTCTGGCAGTGGCTAAACAGGGAATGGAGCTGGAGGAGGAAAAGAGGAGGAGGAGGATTGAAGGATGAGGGGTTTATCCTGTTGAGTCTACTGTGTCTTTTTGGCACAGATCTGCACATGGCTCTCAAGTAGAGGGAACTCTTCTCAACTTGTGGGTGAGCCAGGACCCAAGGAAGGGGTGCAGCCATGAAGAGGGCTGATGGGCAGGCCCTGGCTCATCAGATCTTCCAAGGTAGCTTTCTACTTGCAGTTCTGTCACTACTAAGCTAGGATTTACATTCTGCTTAAATGGACATGTAAATGTGTAAATGCTTTTTCACCAATGGAGTCTTCTTTTTCCTAATTTGGAAGACACGCTCACCTTTGCTTTAAATAATCCGTTGACCTTGCCTGGATGTTAATATGGCATCTATTTATTCACCAACTATCACAGCATAACATGGTGTTATTCTCTTTGAGGGGGGATGTAGAGAAAAATCCTTGTTTTGAATGGATGTTCTATCCCAATTGGGGAGATAAATGCATGATTAGTGACAATAAGTAACACGGGCACCTCTTCCTGTAGGCTTCCTGGAGTGAACAGGGGAATGCTTGTGGAAGAGGTAAAAACTGACCAGGCTTGGCAGGACCAGTAGGAATGTTTTATAGGTTGGGTTTTAAAGTGGGAAGAGTAGTATGGGCCTCTAGAGCCATCAGAAGTAAGATTATGTGTAGGCATATTCAGGGACTAGTGTGAGTAGAGCAGAATGAGAAGACTTCCCATGTGGACTGGTGGTGTTCAATGCTAGTGAGCATAGCACTCAGCTGGAAAGCTTGCTCATGGTGCACATGCCGAGGTCCCTCCTGTGGATGCTTATACTGCAGCTCTAGGATGGGTTCTTAGGATCTGCAGGGTCAGAAAACCCTCCCTCACTCATGTGATTCCATTGAATGTGGTTAGAGGATGATACCTTGAGGACGTTGCTGTGGACAGTCACTATTTGATGTTTTATTTTTGTGTATGGAAAGGGGTGAGATGATGATCCTGTAGAAAGTAGTAAGGCAGGGAAGCCAGAGGTAGGGGCCCACTATTATAGTAGCTTAAACCATATGAAATTGCCAAATTTCAACTATTTCTGACCTGCCAAAATGGTAGATAGCAGGTGATCTATATACAAGGGAAGGAGGGTGCAGCCTAGGGTGGTGGCCCTGTGAAGATGGAGTCAGGATTTGGATACATGAGGCAGCGCATTGTAGACGGAAAGAGTGGTGGGAGCTGAGGCTGTGGAAGGGTGTGTTTTGTAACCACAAGACCAGCACTTGAGCTGGAGCTGAGAGCCCTGAGGGGCAGCAGTGGGGCCTGGGGCTGGAGAGGCCGCTCAGGGCTAGTCTGTGGAGTTTCTAAATGTCAGCATGAAGAACTAGGCAGTGGGGAACCACCGAAGGTGGTGAGTCACACATGACACCATTAGGGCTGTGATTTGTGAAGATTAATGAGTTAGACACAGAGACCAGGAGATCATGAGGCGACTATGGCTTGTAGAAGAGATGAGAGGTGTTGAGGCATGGGCAGTAGAAATTAAGAGGGAAGTAGGGATGCCAAATAAAATACAGTCAAATTTGGATTTCATATAAAGAAGAAGTAATTTTACGTGTAAATATTTCCAAACAGTCAATGGGACATACTTATGCTAAAAAATTATCCATGTATCTGAAATTCAGCTTTAAATGGGTGTCCTGTATGTTTATTTGCTGAACCTGGCAACCTTAGGTGGGAGGGACAGGTGGATGGGACATTCTGGAAAGAGAGTCTGAAAGGTTATAAATAATAGGATATGAGGAATAGATAGAGGGAGGTGAGAGGGGTGATTTTGACCTTCGAGTAAGAAGGGAGATGGAGACATTGGTAACGTAAGAAGGCCTCCAGGAGGAAGAGACGGTGGGAGAGGAGAGTGATGTGGTTCTGACTTAAAGACCAGTGGAGTATCCGGATGGAGTCCTCAACAAACACGCAACAAGGTGGGTCTGGAACTGGGAAAACACGCCAGGGCTTAAGATAGGGATTTAGGATTCAGAGGAAGGAATGGGAGTAGGGGGGTGGAGAGAGATCAGTACAGAGAGAACATATGAATATTTTTCTAAATAACCAAGTATTTCAGAGCATGTTTTAAAGAAATAAGAGTGTGGTCTTTCAGAATGTTCACAAAGAACTTTAAATGTCATTAGAAACTTATGATAAGTAAAGTAAGTAAAATACAATTTTTAAGTGCAACAAAATCTCAGCTATATGGGGAGAAACATTTGTAGATAAAAGCCCTCCCACACTTTCATCGGCTTGTCACTGTGGATGTCTTTGGTTTGTAAGGGCTGTAGCTGATTTTCCTTTTCTTTTTTTATATTTGTCCATTTTCAAGTGTTCTTTAAAATGGCATATGCTACTTTCAAAATCAGTAAATTTATTTTTAAAGCAGATCTTGAGAAAGTCAATGTCATTCCAAGTTTTACAGATCCTTTCGGTTATTAAGATGCAATTTGAAAAAAAAATAATGTTTTTAAAGACTTGACATTTACTGATCCAATCAGCAAATAATGACATTTCTTTTAGTAGGTACTACATAACCCCTCCCTCAAACAGGTCTTGATTAGGAGGACAGTTAAGCTAGACAATGCAGACAGACTGGCTATCTAACAAAGGTTTAAGAAACAGCAAAAGCTTCATATAAACCCTCATTCTTTTAGAGATGGGGAAGCTAAGTCCCTCACAGAGATGCTTCTGAGATTTTTGTGAGCTGGAGGGGGTGAGGGGGCATGCTCCACTTCCCGCGCTGCCATCTGCCATGGTGCCTTACTCCACATACCGAGCGGACTAGCTGACATGCCATATAATACAATTTGTATCAAAAGGTATTTTCATGCTCAGCACAAGGGAAAGAAGCTATGTTTAAGTGTCTCTCTAAACACTCCAACCAAGCATTAATATTCATATAACTGTTCCATCAACCAAAGCAATTATATTAAATCCACACTCCAAGTGAGGAGGTGTAGTATGAATAATCTAGACATTCAGAAATGCAAAAACATTTGTATCAGGTAATGAACATATTACCTGATTGAGAGAGGGTGGGGGTGGGGACCAGGTTCTCCTTCCTAATTCTGTTTTTGCTGAAACAATTTTTAAAAATTGGTTTGCGGTCCCTAAAGACACTGATAGTTAGGAAAATTAATAGAGTTTTCTAAAGGAAATTCTCATAACTTTAGTGCCCAGACAAAGCAAATTGGTTAAATAAAAAAGTACGGTAAGTCAAGATGTAAGAAGTTTTACTGGCATGCAAAGCGTTTCCAGTATAATATTAAGTGGGGGGAAAGCAGAATGTATAACTACCTATGCAGTAACAGTAACTTCAATTACATAAAAATGCATATATGAGTAGAAGGAAGATGGGAAGTGTACCCTAATGTTGGCTGATGTTTTCTGGATGGTGGCCTTATTTTTCAATATATTTTCAATTCTTTTCTACAATGTACATGCAGTCATACCTTGGTACTCATCGGCTTCAGAACTTGTCAAACCATGTACTCATCGCATTTTGATGAGGAAAAAAACACTTCATCACTCATCACTTGCTCAGGACTTGTCGCACTTGCTAGAACTTGTGTGAGTCACTATGCTGCCCTGTAAAAAAAGGCGCTTCATCACTTGTCGCTTGCTCAGTATTTGTCGGTTTCATCACTCGTCATGAGTTCTGGAATGAATTAATGATGAAGTTCTACTGTATATTGTTTTGTAAACAGAAAGGGAGAGAGCAAGTCACTTTTCAATTCTTATCTATAACAATCTTGGAAAATTATGACTTTCTTTCAGTGGAAGATTTTTGGTCTGTATAACTTAGTGGAGATGCATTCAACTGACTTAATTTTATCTAATTGCCTTTGTGAAGAACAGGAGACACACCATGATGTTTCCAAACATTTGCTTTAATGTAACCATGTGTGGGTGGCCCCACTCAGATAGAGGTGCAGGGTTGTTTGCTCATGCTCTGTACCTTCTTCACAAGGAAGGCTGGTGCCACATATTTGGGTGAGATTCTAATTCCTTTACAGAGAACATTTATATCATAAGGTAATTTCTGATATTCAGTATCTTTATTTATTCTTTTTAAACTTGTCTGTAAATTTTCAGCTAAGTATCAGTGTGGACCAGAGGGAATTACAGGAGTGTTTGTGAGCAGGTCAGCAAATTCCTTCTTCAGTCAGGCTGACGTGTAGCTACCTCAGGACACCCGGGTGCCTGCATTCAGACTGGAGACCGAGTCTCTCCTTTAAGTCACCCATCCTGAGGCATTCTAAGTCTTTCATATCCTGGCCCACCTTACACTGTTCACTCAGACCTATCTTTTCACTGACGTGTTGTTGATTCGTTCACTCCATACACGTGCCTGGTGTAGTGCTTGGGATTGGAGACACAACAGTAACCCCAACAAACATACCTGGTGTAAAGCTAACAGTCTCACCAGGGCAATAGACAAGTAAATACGCAGTTTTATAATACAGAGCCAAGATTTATAATAGGAGTAAGAATGGGATGCTATGGGAACTTATAAGACAGGTGAGCCAGGAGAAACCAAAGAAAGCTTCCTGACAGAGGTGGTATCTGCACTCGTACTGCATGATGAATTGAATTCCACCAGGTGCAGTAGTATGATGGTGGTGGTTGGGATAGGGGTGTTCCAGCAGAGAACAGCATCTACAAAGACTTAAAGGAAGAAGAGGGACAGAATCACGTTGGTGTTTTTAAAGATCATCCTGACTGCTGTGAAGAGAATGGATAGCAGACACGGAGACCAGCGAGGAGGATGCCGGGAGATGAAAGTGACCTGAACTGACTCAGTGGCAGTGGAAATGGAGAGACATAGACACACTCAAAAGATATTTGACAGATGAACTCGTCCAAGCTTACTTACTGGCTCTGGAGAAAAGGGAGGAGTCTGGAATGGCTCGGAAAACTTCCACAGGGATAAGGAACACTGGAACATGGGCTCACCTGGGAGGGGCGCCGGTTCTGTTTCGGGTCTTTAGATTTGAGCTAAGCCAAATTGTCCAGTGGGAGATTCTGGTCTCAGAAAAGAGATCTAGGCTTGAGATATAAATCTGGGGGTCATCATGATCCAGGTGGCCATTGAAGCCAGAGAGAGGCGGAGCAAACCCAAGGAGCGAGGGGAGGGAGGGTAAGAAGCAGCACGGTCTGGAGCAGGGCCCCAAGGAACACATTCATACGGACACGTACAGGAGCCTGCGGTGGAGCCCGCAGAGGGGACAGGCCAGGAGAGAGCCGTATCGCAGAAGATAAGGAGAGGCAGAATGGTATCTTCAAATGTTACAGAACCTGATGCACTGACTAGAAGATGCCATGGGTTGTAAGATACACCAGGATTTTACAGCCCAAGAAAAAAATGCTGCCAATTAAACTGTGACTTATCGTCGGTTGTAAGACACATTCTGATTTCAGAGCTAAAAAATGTTAAACAACTTAAGTATATATTAGAAGCAAAGAGCTATTATAAGCTGAGGACTAAAAAATATCTTTTAGCTTTATCAAGAAAAGTTATTGACTACCGAGAAGGTAGTATTAGTGGAGTAGAGGGGTCAGAGGCAAGATCAAAGTGGCTTAAGAAATGAAGAGAGGTGGGTGTTGGGTTCGCAAATTGCATCAATCTCCCCAGAGTTCCAAGCCAAGAGAGAGACAGTAACATAGGTACAAGACAGAAATCACCTTTTATTTTTTCTGATAAAGCTAATATCGGAGAATGTGCATTTTATCTGCATCCAAGGTGCCTGCTCAATATTGAGCTCCAGAATTAGACCCGCCCTGGTGGTACTGACCATCACAGACCTTCCCCTGTGAGGGCCTCCCTGCAAAGCTCATGGTGTGGAGAGACAGAGAGACATGCTTCCCGTGGGCGGACAGACCCCGAGGACAGAGCAAGGGGCTGGCCTCACATGGCAGCTTCTCCCAGACTCCTCAGATGAGGGGAAGACAGAAGCCAGGAGTGTGACGTCCCTGGAGCTGCCTTCCCCGAGGGAAACATCGGGAATAGGGATAAGTCCTTTTCCCTTAATAGTTAGAGGGCAGAGACAGTGTCAATAACACTGACGACAAACTGAGCCGTAAAAGAAAGGACGGCGTAACCCAGACCAGCTGTCTTCGTTCCCAGCCACCCAGCTTTTTTTACTCTGTTCTTTGGAAAAATTATCCACCTCCTTCATGCACCTGAATCCTCTTACCTTACCATAGAGAGCCAGCTCCATTCCCGTTTTCTCCATGAAGTCGCCGTGGTCCTCCCTAGCCCAGTCTCCACATACCTTGAAATTTCATTTTACTTGTTTGATGCCCCCTTGTTACCTGCATGGTAGCTTCATCTCCTTAGTCGTCAGCCCCTTTAATGTAGAGACAATGTAATATCCATCTGTCTTATCCCCATTAACCATGGGAACACTGCCTGACCCATGGTAGGTAAGGCCCAATGGCTGAGCTGGATTGAATTGTATGCAAAGATGGTGAGACGGAACCCCGCCTTTGGGAACTCCCAGTCAGATACCATTCACATCAGACTAGGGGTACAACGTCACAGGTTCCTGTGAGGGTCTCAGTGTCTGGATATGTGGGTGACCCATGCAGCATCCCATCTCTGTTATAGAGATGGTTTACAGAAAGGTGTAATTATTGCTGCCCTTTGTACCGACCTGAAAAGAAAACAAGCATTTCTTAGACACCTCTGAAGTCTCCCGTAAAACCTAAAATAAGAGCAAAACTTTCTAGAACAAGATACCCCTCAGAGGTATGTGGTAAAATGCACGCCTGTTCCTGGAGCCAAGTCCTTCCCAGCATCACCAGTTCCCGCTTTCTTTGTTGGCAAAAGAAGTCCAACAAAACATGTTGGCTCAACACCCAACACCACAACACAATCAGATAAGACCACTAAGGCTTTATTCCTAGTAGTGTATTTTTACTGCTAGGACGCTTGGACGGGAAGGCAAATTGATGAGATTTCTACTATGTCTCTGTCTTTGATGTACATTCCCCGCTTCTCTAAACTGGAAGAAGAGGCAGAGGTCCCAGACTGCCAGCAGCATTTTTTTTTCCCCCACTAAGATCAAGAAGAAGGACTTTGTAGATTCACTACAGATAAGAGAAGGCAAAATTCAAGGTGTCAGGACTTTGCTTACCTACCCCCCACCCATCAGATACTGCAGGGCAAAGAGCCATTAGTGCATGTGGGAGAGTTACGAAGCATCCCAAAATAAGCCGGAAAGCCTGGGCTCCCGCGCCTTTGGGGCAAGGCACACAGAGGCGCCTGAGGCAGAGTGCCCGGCCCCTGCCTGGCCCGACACAGCGTGAGTTCTCAGCGGAGCCTGGCTCCCCGGTCCCATCAGGGCTGGGCCCGGAAGTGGGTGTTGTCAAGGCGTTTAGCTCAGGTTGCTGGAGATTTGCTCTGAATGTGCTGCCAGAGCCCCCATTGTCAGGTCACTGCGCAGTCTTTCAGACACGGAACCCGTGCTTTTTCCTGGAGCAGGGGCAGAGAGCAGGTGTGTGCGCACCACCCCATTAGAGCTCAACACGTTGCCTTGCCCCACGGGACTGTGGACCCCTGAGTTGGCTTGGGTGTGGGTTCAGCTGCTTCGACAACAGCCCCACCAAAGAAGAGTTTAGACAAGACAGAAATTTGTTTTTCTCTTGTGCAGCAGTCCAGGTATAAGACAGCTAATATGGCAACTTCACAGTGTGGGCACTCGGCCTTCTCCTAGCCCCTTGCTTCATCCTAACTAGGTCGTCACCTCGGCCTCCTGGTCCGAGGAAATGCACATCCTTGTTCCAGGCAGGAGGAAGGGGCAGAGGGGAAGGGCAGGGCATGCACCAGGGGTTGTGCGCATCCTTCTGCACCCCGCCCCTTGACCAGCACGTGGACAAATGGCCTCGCCTAGCTGCAGGGCAGTCTGACTCTGGTTGTCCTCATGCCAGCTACGAGTCATGGGCTCTGTTACAGTAAGAGGAGGGAATAGCTTTGGGGGAACAGCTGGATTCCTAGGCCAGAGCCCCCGAAGATCAGAGCTGCCTCCGAGGGTACCTTTTCCTCGTCACTTGTCAGGGTGCCCATCCAAGGTAGATCTCGTGAATGCTGCTGGGAGGAGGGCGGCCTGAGGGAGGCCCGCAGAGGACAGCCCCGTGGGAGCATGCGCCGCCCTCCCAGGGCCGAGGTCCGGGGAAGCGGGGGGAGAGCTCATGGGGTCGCGGCAGTCATATCACCTCTTTGGAGCTCATGGTCCTCTTTTTAAAGTGGGGCTGATGATGCCCGTGGAATATCCTTACAGGGCTGATAAGAAAATTCTCCTTTTATTTTGACTACTATTTATCAAGTCCCTACTGCGTTCCAAACACAGCGCTTTGTTCTCATCGTTTCATGCAAACCTTACGGCAGCCCCATGAGGCGGTATTTTTATGCACATTTTATAGCTGACTGCGCTGAGATAGGGAGGTTGAGTAAGCTGCCCAGCGCTGTTGGTTTACTTACACGCGCAGCACCCACTGAGTGCCTGCTGCGCGCCAGACGCTGCTCCTGCTGCCAGTGTAGCAACGGGCGGTACGAGGAGTAGTTCCAGACTGCAGGGGCATGTGTGATGGCAGCTGCTCTGGTTAAGGGGTCAGGGAGCAGAAGCAGGGCATTTCAAAGCAGAAGCGCAAGTCACCAAGGCCAAGGTGCAGGTTGGAGTGTCGGGGGCAGTGCTGGGAAGGCCCTGAGGGGAGAGGGGAGCTTGACCTGGAGGGACTCTGAGAACCTCGGTGTGACTGCGGGGCAGGGAGGGGTGGGGGGAGGGTGCCGGGAGGGGGGAGGCCCGCAGGGACCAGCTCCTGCCCTGACAGGGTGGAGCTGAGCTTGAGCTCAACTTGTCTGGCCCTGAAGCTTGTGTTGAGAGAATGGATGATGAAGTACTTGGAAAACAGCCTGAGGCAGTACCAGGGAGGAGATTTTGGTGAATTTTCTTTGTGTCTTAGACATGTCTCCGAGGACCAAGGAGAGGACCTGGATTTAACGTGCCTGGCATATGTGAGGAATCAGGAGGTCTGAGATCTGTCCCTGTCCTCTTCACCGTCCCCCTGGACCGTCCATCAGTGGGTGCGCACAGTCTGCTCAGGGCTTGCCGGGGGAGAGTGGTCCAGCCCCTCTACTCTGTGTCTCCCTCCTAAGCAGAATCATTCTTAGGAGCAGGAGAGACAAAGGCTGTCCCTCAGAGGCCCTCTCAGCCATGCCAGGGTCTCTGCAGTCCCATTTCTCCATCCCAAGGAAGTGAGTGACAGGCCCCGCCAGTCCTGAAATGGCTTGAGGACAGAGGACTTCCTGATGCCCCAGAGAGAAGGAGTAAAGGCAGTACTTAAGTGGGCTGGGGGGCCTGGCCCTTGCTGCACCCCCTGTTCCTGGCACCTCTCTCAGCACCCCCAGTGGAGCCGCCAATGGCGCAGCAAACCCAGCCCCTCAGCGAGTGGGCGTCACATACTCCGGATGCACAGTATACAAGGTGCTTAGGTGAGTTTGCAGCTGAGTGAGGAGACCAGGCTCTTTCATCAACGGATTACAAAATACACTGGCAACGCTCATCTCTCACCAGGTGAGCGAAGGAGGATATAACCCAAAACACAGGGTTTTCCAGAGGCAGGAGCTTTCAGTCCTGCTAAAGAGCCACATCCTGTGCCGCTTCCTCTCCCCAGGACCCCCTCTGTGCTTCATCTCCAGGCTGGTTAACTGGAGCCCATGCACACGTCCTTCAGTCTTCCCTTAGCCCTTGGGCTTGGGTGGATAGCCCTCCTGCAGCCGCCCTCGTCACGGGCCCGGTCGTGTTATAACCCCCTGAGTGGCGGTCTCTCTGCGTGGTGTCTGTCGTTCCACTGCTATCCCTCGGCCCCTAGAACAGTGCCTGCCAGAAGTTGCATGAATGACTGAGTTCTTTCCAATTGGCTTGGGTCTGGAGAAGCTTGATTTTAGCGGCAGATAATGACTTTAACTGCAGAATTGTATTTTGCTCAGTACAGGACCCCCCACTGCGAAGGGTCCTTACGAGAGCACGTGACAGGGAACAGTGAAAAGAAACAGCTCTCCATTCCGTCTCTGCCCTTCCCTCTCTTCACTCAGAACTTGTCTTTGAATAAACAGGGCCTTTTCCTGGACAGTTGTCAGTTTCAGGGTAGAATTGCTTCCCTGCAACTCTTTAACTTGCGGGTAGGCTCTTTGATCGCCGCAGGGCCCTAGTTCCAGCACCTCTGGACTTTGCCCTGACCATCCGCCCCTCTTAACCCAGCCCACTCCCACTCCCGCACCCCCAGCCTCCTCAAGTGGTTGTTCCAGCCTCTGTCCTTCGCCGAAGCAAATCATCTGCAGGGTCTGGGTTTCCTCCTGTGCTGTGCCCCCTGCAGAGATCTCCCCTCCGTCTCCCGGGGCCTTCGGAGCTGTGTGTCCCCGCACCTGTCCATGTTGCTCCTTCAATCCCACATCTGTAGCCCGTAGGGTCATTTGTGTCCCCTCACAGTGGCGCTGCAGTGATGGCAGCTGCGTGTAATTGCGGGTGGAGGAAGAGGAGTGATTGTCCCAGGGGTGCTTGTTTGGAGTTTTAATTAGACTGCCTTCCCTTAAAAATTTCTCCTCCAGCTCAGAAAGTCCACTTAGA
Source organism: Pteronotus mesoamericanus (assembly GCF_021234165.1). Lineage (NCBI taxonomy): Eukaryota > Metazoa > Chordata > Mammalia > Chiroptera > Mormoopidae > Pteronotus > Pteronotus mesoamericanus. The sequence continues at coordinate 1,013,625 of NW_026555326.1, forward strand.
ATGTATTTCAGAAATTGGAACGTCACTTTAACATTCTGCACCCAGCGCTTCAGTGTAATAAGTAAATCAATAAGCCAATTGCTTCAAGTAGTTTGATTTCCCAGTGCATTGGTGTTCCTTTTGTTCTTGGGTGAATGATTATTTCACACCAGGGAACAAGAAGTGAGTGTGGGTGTAGGGCTTGTCCTTGCTTCTGATTCACAAGCTGACCTGGGAAGTCATTGTTCCCAGCAACGCGTGTAACTTACAAGTAGCCTGCCAAATGCTCGGTCCCCTTCCCTTTGACACTTTCCGCAAGTTATGTGTGTCACACATACATTTCTCATTTGCCAGAATAGTCTTGCTTTGTTTTGAACCTGACAGGTCCTCCAATGCCACATTCTTAAATCTTACTAACATGATTTATACAAAAACGCGGCCTTGACAGGAGGAATCAGATGCAAGTTAGGACAACACTGAGACCAAGACCGTGCACGTTAATCACGATTATCTCACTGCGAAGCACTTTTTGTGGTAGAACTACCCTCCATTTGTTGTTTCTGTCAAAACCTTTGCTTGGAAAACTTTTACAATGGGCATATTGTCATTTCTAAAGAGTCACTTGTTTTTTTCATGGTATGTTTCAACCACAACATGATTGCCCTTTGTTTTAAGCAATAGGTTTGAAGAAGTTTATAAACTGAGTTTTTACAGATAACTCACATTTTAAATATACACGGGGAGCTATTATTTTACTTTAGGGTTCTTTTATAATTAGAAAACTAACTCCCAAATCTGTTTGGAAAGTGTAATGCTCATATGTTAGATCTTGTTCAAATGAAGTAATTTAATAAGAATCAAGCAAGGTTACCAATGCTCTTCTACTCACAATAGTCCTGGCTTAGTTATACCCCACTACTTCCCAATAGGAGACAGCAAGTTTTGTAAGCTCTGTATTTCTCATTGATATGCAAGATGCTCACTCAGGACCATCTGTCTCCTTTAGAGCCACTTCTTGCCCTTTCTCGTCTCCTTCTTTCAGGGAAGAAAGTGGGGTGCCTGCTTGGACGCAGGCCTGGTTGTGATGTTCTGCTGCAGTATTAGGTAACCTGTTAAGTCTCATGGGCCTAGATTTCTATGATTCAGTGTCTCCTGGCTATCTATTTCTGTGTAACAAACCACCCCCTGCTCCATTTAGTGGCTCAAGAAATTCATTATTGTTTCTCACCATTCTGTGGGTTTTCGATCAGCCGCGTGGTTCTCACCTGGCCTTCCCACATGTGGGAAGTGCTGGCTGGGGCTGCAGTTTGCTGCGCTATTGGGCAGCCAAGGTGGCTCATTTACCTGAATGGCAGAGGCTGGCTGTCCGCTGAGAGCTCAGCTGGGCTCTCCACAGAGCACCTATAGAGGACCTCCTGCATGGCTCGTTCTTCTCAAAACATGGTGGTTGGGTCCCAAGAGAGCCAGGCAGAAGCTGCAAGGCTTCCTATGATCTTGCCTCAAAATCCCAGGCATCATTTCTGCCACACTCTGTTGGTCAAAGCAAGGGACTAAGGTCAGTCCAGGATTCAAGGGGAAGAGAATTAGGCTTTGCCTCTTAATGAGAGTTGCAGGATACAGATGGGGTCCATTTTTTAGCTTCCATACTGTGTGTAAGAAGGAGAGCGTTCTCTGGAGGAATAAGATTAAGTGAATATGAAAGGCAGGCGGGGCATTGTGATGCACTGAGGGGAGCTTATGGAAAGATGAATATGTACGGACGAACTGGCCAGGGTTGCTGGGTAGAACTCAGTACTAGGGAGCAGGGAGCACACACTGAATGAGCCTTGCTCCGTGGAAGCCAGGCAGCACCCGCAGAGACGGACATTCCCATCCACTGGCCACCGCCCTACATTAGCCCACTCCTATTACAGATGACTGACTCACAACGTGGTAAGGGAATTTAAATAGCAAAGTTTTAAAGGCACGTCTACCTAAAAGCTCCCCCATGCATGGGACCTACTCACATGGAGTCAGTAAAACCATCTTCATAAATTGGAACTGCACATTACTTCTCAAACACATAGAGAATGGTGCAGTCATGTGTCTACTACACTTGTTTTTCAGCTCTCATGGTAGAAGTGCTCAGAAAAGGCTGTGCCCAAGGGGTACTTATATACTTAGAATCACACTTTGTGTGTTTAAGAAAAGGTCAAGTTCTGTCCAGGTGCTTGAAAGTCTGATTGCCTTTGAAGCCTGGATCCAGAAAACAGCGGTCCTCTTAATCGTACTGCATCACGGGTACACGGGTTCCCGCTGTGGAGGGTGGCTGCTCTGGATACAGGAGCAGGCAACCGTCTTGAGGGTTGTCAGGGTTACTTTTCACCCTTGTGGCTTTCTTCCCTTCCCCTGCGTACTCCTCTCTGGCTCCCGGAGGATTCAAATTTGTGTTTATCTGTGCTGAAAATTTAGAAGCAAGATAAACATTACTTCAAGCTATTTATAACCAGAGGCTGTGAATTTAGGCTTTGTATTAGACATATGTTAAAATATGGGTTGCTGGGAAAAGTAGGAAGAATATCTTTAGGTGTGAGAAGCAGATATTTAGAGGTTGATAGAAGTTTAACCCAGAACATGGCTATGTGGAATTAGTTCTCTGTGGATTTATGACAGGTACTCCTGTGGAATGCTACGCTCTTAGCATCCTGGAGATATCATGTATACAGAGCCAATATTTTTGTTCTACCAGGAGGGCATTGGCAAGGTTGAGGAACATGGAAGAGGCATGGGCGAGGGGGTGAGGAATGGAGGCCACCGTACAAATGCGAACTCAGGGCAGTGGACAGGACGTGAGAGGGGGCGGACTCCGCTCTCGCCCGACTTCGCCCATGTAGATTATCCTACGCAGAGGAGACCTCTCCTATTCCTTGGCTCCAATAAGGAGTCTACACCCTCCCGCTAACAGCCCACTGTGGATCCATCATTCACCTTCCTTCCTCACTTCTCTTGACTCTAAATATGGACAGAACTACTATGTGCCAGACACTGTGTTAACGTGCGGGGATAAAACACATGAACTCTCATGCCAGGGAACAGACAATAAACAAGCAAATAAATAAATAATTTCTGATTAGGATTGGTGTTTTGGAAAAATGGGGGTGTGTAAAGAATAACAGAGGGTCTCATTTTGGTTAGACTGTTCAGGAGGTAACATGGATGATCCCAGAGTCATTGGTTAAACTTTGACATATATTTTGTGGCATTTTTAAGTTTCTTAAATTGCATGTTTCTAAGGTTCAAATTCAAATCACTGTTGCCTTTGCTGAGCCCAAGCTGCAGAATGGGCCACATTTCTGGGCAGCCGGGGGAAGCCACCGGCTGGCCAGACCCCTCCTGGATGACACTTTCCTCACTCACTACTTTCTCTCTTTAGGGAAAGGAGATGTGTTTGGAGATGTGTTCTGGAAGGAAGCCACCCTTGCCCAGTCCTGTGCCAACGTTAGGGCCTTGACCTACTGTGACCTGCATGTGATCAAACGGGACGCCCTGCAGAAAGTGCTGGAATTCTACACGGCCTTCTCCCACTCCTTCTCCCGGAACCTCATTCTCACCTACAACTTGAGGAAGAGGGTGAGCTGGCAGTTTCAGTTTCTCCTCTATCTCTGCACTTAGGATACCTGCGTGCACCCGGGAAGTCCTGTCGCGGCTTGTTTAAGTGGGGCCATTGGTCCTGCAGAGGCTCCGTTCCCTGCTTGCTCTTCAGAGCTTTGGCTGTAGAATGAGGGAGAGAGGAAGGTTACTAGATTAACAGACAGATCAGTTTTAGAGCAGAAGAGATTCGTTCATGAATGTGTCTGTGGGCTTCCCCCCAACAATAGTTAGGCCTTTAATATTTTGAAAAGATGACTAATACAGGAGATCCTTAGTCGATAAAATGGCTGAGTGGGGCCACTTACTGTAACCTGAATTCTCCTCAGTGGCTGGGCCACTGAGTGGTGTGAGGACATTAGCCAGTGGGCAGTAATAATGTTTTAAAAGATAGGAAAATGATGCAGGTGGGCCCAGAAAATAAGAAACATGGAATATGATGGCCTAGGGCATATTTTATATACGAATGCCAATTTCACTAGCTGGGGAATATTACAGGTTTTGAGAATCAAAAGATTTCTCATCTGAAGTGGTTTCTTGCCCCTTTAAATCATCAGAATTGCTCCATCTGACTGTGAGGATTATAATATTTCTTGTACTCTAGGTTTTCATGGTTCATTTTCTTGCACTTTATTGAACTCTTTTAGTTAAATTAGTAACGATGTAGCTCTGGATCTACAGAAATCATCTGGAAGGATTGCCATAGAAATCTTGCCAAAAAAGACTTCATGATCTTTCCCCCCAGGGTCCTTGTCTCTACTAACATTGTTCATATCGCCCCAAGTTTCCAAGTTAGAAACCCCAGTACCACCGTGATCCTTCTCCTCCCCCACGCCTCAGGTTACTCACTGACCAGATCCTGTTGGTTCTGCCTCGCCTCTCAAACCTGAGTCCACATGGTGCTTCCACCTCAGGGCTCTCCCGGGGCTCTCAGGACACAGCGCCCCGACACGGACCCTTCCCATGTCCTGGATGCTGCAGTGGGCTCCTACACACCCTCCCGCCTCGTCTGTCCTCAGTGCGGTGCTTTCTCTCCTGGTCACATGAATGACCTTAGACACTAATCAGATATGGTCACTCTGTAAAGATTTTTGCTCCCACTCTGACTACAGGATAATGTCTGTGAGCCTCAGCATGGCTTATGTGGTTTTTCACATCTGGCCCAAACTTAGCCCCCAAGCCCTAACCTCAGCCACACTTCCCACACCCAACCTCTGGCACCCAAACATCCCCACCCCGAGGACTCCGCACAGCTCTGCAGCCACGCCACGCCCTCCACACCCTCTCAGAGCACTGTGCCTCCACCCGGACTTTCTGAGCTGGGGACTCTTTTCTCTCCTTCTGTGTGTGAGAAACACTTGTTAACCCTTAAGATTGTGCTGAAGTGCTTATTTGTTCATTCATCAAACCCAGGACATACTAACTGAACTAGGTAGATATACAACACTGAGTAACACTCAGGTCCCTGTTTCCAGGAACCCAGAGTCTCATAAAGGAGATAGGCACAGGAAGCACAGTGCAGTGCGCGATGCTAACTAGGTACTGTGAGTGAGGCTTGTACGAAGGGCTGTGGATGCACAACCGAGGCGGGCAGCTCAGGGGGGACTGAGGAGAGTATCAGGGGGTGATATCTGAGATGAGTCTTAAACGATGAGTTCGCCAAAAAAAGAGAGGAAGTATTCCAGTTGGAGGGGCAGTTTGAGCAAAGGCACAGAGAAAGGAAACAGTCTTCCAAATCCTTTGTAAACGATTCTAAATGCCTGTCATTGGGTTATCCCAACAAGAGGCTTCCAAGTATTTCAAATCTCTTGAATTCCATTGCCTCATGCGTCTCTGCTCCGAGACCTGGGAGGACAAGGGCTCGGTGAGTTGGTGTCCCCAGTGCCCAACACAGGACAGAGAATTAATAAACATTTGGGGATGGCAAGGAGAAAGTGACGGGATCTCTGGGCCTCAGTTTCCAACGTCACAACATGTGACATTGTAACTGGACGATTTTTATGGTTCTGTGATTTGAAAGCCCGTCATTTAAATTCCAGTGGGGAATGGGCAGGGCTGGAGAAGAGAATATTTACAGTTCTTCCTTATTTATCTGGGAACATGGAGTGATTGTTGCTGATACTTTTAGCCAAGTAGATTCTCTTAAAGTCTATTTTTTGATTTATTCCTTCTTTTTATGAAAGCAAGTTGATTATAATTAGCTTGCAGTGTTGCTGATAATATAGATTGAAAATGTGCAGTTTGGGTTATTTGGAGGAGTAATCATCTTCAAATAGTTGTGGATCTAATCTGTCTTAAAAAAAAACAAGGGCAACAGCAAAACCACCATCTCAGTGGCCAGGTGCTGGACAACTCTGGAGAACAAAAGGCTCGGGGGCCCCAGTTTTGAAGGGTGTCGTGGAGGAGCTTTGGGCACGGTGTATAGGGCCACAAGGTGCAGAGAAAGAATCAAAACTGCAGACAGTATGAGAAAGACCTTGGAAAAGTTGCAAGCTGCCCAATGAGCACAATAGGCAGCTTTGAGTGATATCAGGCTTCTTGTCCTGAAGGTTTTTAGGCATCCCCGAGGTACCCTTCAGAGACATGTGGAGACTTAGGTACCCGGTGGAGAGTCACGTTAGCTGACCTTCAAATATCCTTTCAATCGCAATTGCCAATGAGTCTGCTATGGATGCAAAAGAATTTTAGCGAGATCCTTTCTACAAAGAGGTAGCCATTCTTTTTCTTGGAATAAAAAGAGGCTTGTCATTTTGGTATTGCCATTGTAGTCTCTGGCTGTGCCCTTCTGAGAATTAATTTATAGTTACGTAGGGCATAGAAGATGAGAACATTACATGCATGAATTATCCTTGTAGTTAATTTTTTTTTTCTGGCAAAGTGAAGTGCATTCTTGTAGTTGTTACTATCTTGGCAAAATCGAGTGCGTTATTTGTGAAGGTTCCTGAGAACACAGTGCCTCTGACATCTGCTCAGGGAATTGTTCGGTCCGCGGGCCTTCTCCAGTGCACAGCAACAGCTCTGGGCCGGAAGGTGCCTCCGTGGCCGCCCAGTCTCTCCTGCCTTAACTCCAACCCACACATTTCATGCCTACGACAGCTGGGTTAATAACGAATGAGCCTGGCTTGGTGACCAGGCTTCTCTCTGCTTCTCACCACTTCCTGGCCCACTCCAGCCTCCGTATCTGAGCCTCATCCTTGCATCCCTAAATCCGTGTGCCTGAAACCCAGCTCTCAGCACTGCTCTGAAAGCCAACTCAGGAAGGGAACGATTGCCTGACTCTTTTTTCTCCAAATAGCCTGATGTCATAGGCAGGAATGAGGGAGGCAGAACCTGGAGACCAATTCAGTAGTTTGACCTTTGGTTTTCCTTGCCTGTGGGCACTGAGCCAGGGGAGACCTCCGTCTGTGTCCTGCCTCTGCCATTTAGTGCTGCTGTAAGTGACAAATGCTTCCTCACTGCAAAACAGTGAGAAGTTCTACCCCTGCAGGATAATTGTGAGGATTAAATAATGCTTGCAAAGCTCTTTCACACAGGGTCTAGCACATAGTATGTGCTCAATTAAGTTATGGGTTATGATGACTTGGCTCCGTCCACTCGACACCCTACTCCATTCTACTCTTTATTGTCTTGTGCCTTTTGGAAAATAAAAAGAAGGCAATTCCTCTGACTTTGTTTGTACAGGGTGCTCGCTCTGCTGAATGAATGTTCTATGGGCCAGTTTTTATTCCAGGGCTCTCTGTGCCTCCTGCAGCAAAGGCGGGGCTGGCTGACCTGGAAAGTGGATGTGGTGCTGGCCTCACAGGCATTTTGAGCTCCTGCCAGTGGAGGGGTCAGCACTCGTCCTCTTTTTGACCAGTTCCATTCACGGAGGGGAAAATTAGGCTGTTCTGACGTCTCAGGTCAGTCACTGGTGAGTCCAGAGGGAAGCTCAGCCTTTTCCTCCTTCTGAGGGAGGTGGCCTGTTGTTGTCCATGGAGGGTGCAGACAGCACCCCAGCCCCTTGGCTCTCTAGGGTGCCGGGCTCTCCTCCAGGCCCTGAGTCATCTTCTGCCTATAACCAGAGCTCTGCACACTGTTTATGGTAACATTCTTCCCAACTCCCAATACTGTGCAAGCGACACCACGACATCAGTGTGTGCTTTCTGTCAGCTTATCAAATCCTCAGAACAGCGCATGGCATGACAGAAGCAAGCCCATTTCTCAAGGGAATAAACTAGGACCCTGTGGGGGAGCGAATCATTTTTCCGAGGTCACCCAGCTCTAAGTGACACCCTGCACGCGCCTCACTTGTCAGGCAGCGTCATGTCCCATGCTTGACCTCCGTGAAGAGTGGCTCCCAGCTTTTCCCTGGCTGGCGTTCTCTGGCTCCTGCTTTCTCCCAGGCTGTTGACTTTTCAGAGTAGCACAGGTTGTCCGCACAGTGTATCTCCAAGGGCCGTCTCCAGCCCCCTGCACACTCAGACACTTGCCCAGCAAAACCACCCTGGTAGCGAGACATGAGAAGTCTCCCCTCCTGGGGACAGGCACACACTGCTGGGTGTGCTGGGGAGCCACGACTCACTTCTCTTTGGTTAGGCAGCAGGCTGACCTGGCCATGGCATTCGTAACTTACTAGGAAGACCGCCGGCTTCGGGGCTAAGGACCTAGGTTTGAATCCTGGTTTGACTGCCGACCAGCTGTGTGCCCTTAGGCCCGTCACTGAGCTCTTGTAAGCCTCATCCATAATAAAGGTCTAATAAAAGTTCCTCCTTAGGAGGTGTACTGAGATCACATATATCAAACAAGCAGACATTAAAAGAGACATATACCTGTAAGAACCACTCAGTACATACATATTTGTTTCCTTTTCCTCCCGCTGCCTGTCCCATTCCTCCACCCTCAGCCTCCTCCCCACTAGCAGATCTCAGTTCATGCTTTGCTCCCCTTGGCTTAGAACCAGATCCTTTCTCTCATACGTGTTTCACTTGGGCTCCACTTTCCCTTCAGCCTGGGATGAAGTTTCATTCCCAGATGCTAGCCAGGGGGAGGGGGTCCTCCGGCTCATCAGCAGGACATCGAGGACAGGTGCCACAAGTGAATGGCGCCCTGCTGACGAGCGGTTAGGTAATCGCCAGCAGTCAGGGCATGGGATAATGGGCATGTAGATAATTGGGAGGGTGTTTCTCATTCTCTACGTGTGGGCCTTTCCTTTTAAAGCTCATATTGTTATGTATTTGAGTATGTTTTTGTACAGTGCTTGCTTATATTAATTTGTTCCAGGATGGATTTTTCTTAGCTTGGTAAGGCCCCAACCTAGTGAGTTAGGGAGGGAGCTGGGACTATACTCACTGGTGCTTTCAAAGCAGGGCCCTCTTAATGCCTGTTTCCTAAAACTGAGGTTGCCATAGTGAACTGTCTTGAATCCTATATGTATATTTCTAGGCCGCTTTAACCAAAGGGAATTTTATCCTGGAAAAGAGAAGATTAAATTATGGAGCCTCAGATAGAGCTCGGCTAATAAGTGGCATTGGAAAGCCTTTCAATTTTCTCCCTGAACAAATTCTTGCAGAAGGTTGATAAGATGAGAAGAGAGACTACAAAGCCGGGTGTTTAGAAACACATCTCCTTGAATCCCACTGAATCATCACAGCTTAAGTTTTTAAAATGATCTCTATGTAGCCCATATTTTCCCTGTTATCTCTCCATAATGAGGACTTCTGTGGAATTAAAACAATCTATTAGACTTTCAAGCCATAAAGATAATAAAATTGGGATGTTGGAACAGGGGAGGGGAAGGGAACAGATGATGTTAGTGATAAGATCATGATTCTTTCAGGACAACAAAATGTAAACCAAAGCCAAGACCCTTTGTCCTCAAGAAAATCTGGGAGTGTTGTTCAGGACCTGTGCAGCCTTCCATGGATCCTCAGAGATCCTCTCTTATAGTACCCCCCAAAACTTAGCAGAACCCCAGGGTGGGAGATAATGAAAGTATTCCATGCTTCTTTATGTATAAATTGGCGTAAATTGTAGGTGGTCAAGCTATATCCAGCCGTTTTTAAGGAAACTATTAACAAAGTTCTGGAATGAGTATGGGCTTTCAAGCTAGATCTCCACATCTGGGCTCTGCCACTTGCCATCTGGGGGGCAGGGAAGATTGAATAAACACCACTGTTCCTCTTCTATGGAGACATGCTGCCTACCCCAAAGGGTAGCTCTGGGGAAGGGTGATCAAGTGCCGGGCACATATAGCAGGTGCACCCTCGAGTTAGTTCCCTTCCATTATTCATAGGAATGGGAGGAGCAGAGCAAAGGAGAGCCAGAGCTAGAACAGTTTGGCTCATAGAGCGATCACAAGGAGACGGTAGGGAATGGTGGTTAAAAATGTGGACTCTAGAGTCACAATACTTGGGTTCAAAGCCAGGCTCTCCTTAGCAACCTTGGGCCAATTACCCATTCATTCACTTATAAAACAGGGGCAGTTATATACCTTGAAAGGGTGCTTTGATGTAGCAAGTTCTCAATGTATGTGTTGCTGTCACCGTTAAGTGATAAAAGTTTTAGAACAGGAGGAGGGGCTGAATTTTAATACCTAGAAATCTTAGAGCCAGATGATTCCAAGGTTTGTGCCTGGACCCCAAGTAGCACCAGACAACCAGGTGGTTCATCAGTGGGGTTTGGTAAAGAACAGCGCTATTGGGCTCATCACGGATCTGATTTCCTCCAGCGGGTGGAGGGAATGGTAGATTCCCACATGGATGCTGGGAAAAAAAGAGGTAATTTATCTTACCACTTATTGACCTTAATGTATTGTTACATAGTGTGTTTATCTACAAAAGACCTGACCTCCGTTAGAGGACCTGAGGCCAACGCTGTCTTTGGAGAGGGCTGTACATTCCTCATATTTTCTTATGAGGTACATGTTTGATTCATATTAAATGCTAATGGATCCCAGATCAGTTTCCAGTGAGCAAGAAGCCCCCATTGGCTTCTTGATGTCTCAAGGTGGTTAGGCCAATGTTTCTTGCATTTATTTGGCCCTTGAACACCATTTTGAATTATACTGATAAGTATCCATTATCTATTATAATATACCTATTAACATCCATCAGAGCTAGTGTTTTACAGAACATCTTTAGGAAGCAGAGCCTATACTTTTTAATGTCTCTTCTGGCTCAAATGGTCAGTGACCTGTAGAATGGGCAGTTAGTTATCTGCAAACTAAAACTGGATAAGAATACCAAAAAGTCATTTAAAGCTTTTTAAAAATAATAGAAATAGGCAAGAAATATACAAAAACAGGTTTAGTTTCAACAATTAATAAAGTAACAATTAAAATAACACATCATTGTCACAGTCAGATTATTAGGTATTAAAAATATTGGTAATATCAAGTATTGGCAACTGTAAAAGGAACCGGGTATTCATAGACTCTTCTTCATCTTCTTAAAGCAGTTCCTTTAGCATCTTACAATGCTGGTTTAGTGGAGGTGTATCCTTTTAACCTTCTTTTGTCTGGGAAACTCCTTATTTTGCCTACCATTTTAATTGATAGCCTTGCTGCGTAGAGCAGTCTTGGTTGCAGGCCCTTGCTTTTCATTACTTGGAATATTTCTTGCCATTCCCTTCTGGCTTACAGTGTTTCTGTTGAGAAGTCAACTGCTAGCAATATAGGGGCTCCCTCATATGTTACTACCTGTTTCTCCCTTACTGCCTTTAGGATTCTCTGTTTGTCTTTGATATTTGCCATTTTAATTATGATGTCTTGGAGTGGGCCTCATTGGGTTCCTCTTGAATGCGACCCTCTGTGCTTCCTGGACTTGTGTGACTTTTTCTCTCTCTCAAATGATGGAAGTTTTCCATCATTACTTTTTCCAACACATTCTCTATCCTTTACTCTTCTTCTTCCCCTTCTGGTATCCTTATTATACAGATATTATTATGTTTCAGGTTGTCCTGCATTTCCCTAAATGCCTCTTCATTCTTTTTGAGTCTTTTTTCATTTTTTTGCTCTTTCTGGGAGCTTTCTTCTACCTTGTCCTCCAGCTCACTGACTTGATCCTCTGCTTCATCTAGCCTGCTTTTGATTCCTTCTACTGTGTTCTTCAATTCAGAAATTGTATTCATTTCCTTTTGTCTCATTTTAGAAACTGTCAAAAGGACAGTTTCTATGTCCTTTTTCATGCTGACATAGTTTGCAGTAAATTCCTCGTAGTTTCCCTGTAGTTTTTTGGTAATTCTCTCTGAGCTCACTGAGCTCATTGAGCCTCCTTAGAACCATTGTTTTGAACTCAGTATCTGAAAGTTTACTTGCCTCTATTTCATTTAGTTCTTTTTCTGGGGATTTCTCCTTTCCCTTCAATTGGGGGGTATTTCTTTGTCTTCCCATTATTTGTGAGACTCTTCTTTTTGGCTTCTGACTCTTAAATCGATCTGTCATGATTTCCTGACTTTGTGGTGTGAACTTCTATGGTAGGAGACCACTGTTCTTTCTTTCTGGATCTGCCTCTGATGATGTCAGCTGTTGACCCTGTCTGACCTTAGGCAGTCTGTTTGAGACTTCCAGGAATCTACTCTCTGTGGTATCTCCTTCAGTTGTTAATCTAGTCACTCTGAACTCAGCAGTCAGGCTTAGACACCATAGGGCGGGGCAGAGTCCCTCCTGAGCGTGGGGTTATTGGGTCTTCCCATGCTGCTGCAACTCAAGGGTGTGAGCCCCTGAGCCAGATGGCTGCTGCCATATGGAGGAGAAGTCAGCACCGGGATCCCACTGGCTATTCTCTCCATTCTCTCCCCAAAGCCTCTGTCTCCAGTCTCTCAAGTGCCTCTAGACCACTCTGCCCCCTTTAGCTAGGGATCTACTATCTGTGGCTGCCACTCTGTATTCAGCTTTCAGGCTTTCGCACCACCAGGCCAGAGCAGAGTCCCTCCTGGGGTGGGGGCGGGGGCTATTGTGTCCTCTCATGTGGTTCCACTCAGGGGAGTGGTCTGCCTGAGCCAGATGGCTGCTGCTGTCTGGGGGATGAGTCAGCACCAGGATCCCACTGGCTACTCTCTCAGTTCTCTCCCCAAAGCCTCCTTCCCCAGTCTCTTCTCAGGTGTCTCTAGCCCACTCTGCCCCGGCCTTTGCCGGAGACCAGGGTAAGTGGCTGCAAATAAAAACTTATGCGTTGGCCCTTTAAAAGGCTCTTTGCATCTCCAGCTACCTGTCTCTGGCAGGGAGCAACCCTGCTGCTTTTCACAGCTGGCTGTTATCTCTGTACTTTTTAGGCTCTGTTGCTGTAGGCTGGAGATCCCCGCCTATGGTTTAGACCCTGCTCTTCTCAGGGGGATCCAACTGGCTGTTTCAATATCCTTCTGGTACTGCTGTCCCAGGGCACCTTGCCTGCTTTCTCAAGTCTCCACCACACTCCTTACCAGTTAGGTAGTACTAACTCTGATTCTTCTGTCTGTCCAAGGTTGTAAGGCTCCTATCTCACTATTGTTCAGTTGTTCGTCCCAGGTGATTTCTCCACAATTTAGTTGTAATTCCAGATTGGTCCTGGGAGGTTAGTGTGACTTCCATTCACTCCTATGCCATCTTGATTTCTCCGCGTATTGCTATAGAGTTTTAAAAGCCCTGACTGTAAGATGATATCTGTAGAGACCCCCTCTTCTTCTTTCTCCCTTTAAAGCTTTGCCCCTATATTCCATACTGTATCCTTTCCCATTTCTTTCCCCCAGGCCCTGGGTGTAGATGTCTCTCCACCTCCAAAGGTACTACTGATACAAACATAAAATAATAATAATAATCACCCCCATTTATTGAGTGCCTCCCTGGCAGTGTATGTGCTAAAGCCTTTCTGTGCATCATTATCTACTTTATGTGCTAAGGAAACTGAGGCCCACTGAGGTAAGTAGTTTTCCCCAGATCTAATAAGCTCATTGGCATAGGTGGCAGTTAGGGCAGGCTGGCAGTCACCAAGACTATACTCTAAACTTTGTATCTGTCCTCTAAATGGGGACCCCACTTCACTGATCCGGGGATAGCAGCCCTGGCTCATGCTCCCTCGGTTTCCCCAAAGGTTACTGTCAGCCTGATGATGGCCTTGGAGGCTGCAGCACGCCCCGCCTGTCTCCTGTGTAAATCCATTAGCGAGTAGGCCCTTGGCCACTGCCTAGCGGGGTCTGGGCCTCCCCAGCACAGCAGGGCTCTATGGCTGGTGGCACTGGAAGGCTTGGGGCTTGTTCAGGGAAGCAGAAAGGGGATGCAGACAGGTCTAAGGGTGGAGCAGAATTAGGAGGACTGGGCCTCCTCACAAGCTTCTCTTTTGCATGTGGGTCTACTCTGGTCCCACGAAGGTGGCCTAAACTCCGGCATTATCTATGGCAGGAATATTCACTGCAATTTATTTCAGCCTCTCCTGAGAGGCCAGGGAAATGACCTTCAGGTCTCTACCGGGTGGCCAGGTTGACTGGAGATTTGCATCCGGGCTGGCCCATGAGGGGTCAGGCCATCGCCCAGAACTCTGCCAGGGCTGTGAAAAGGCCTTAATGTCAGAGTGGGAATGTGATGATCATGAGTGTAAGGCTTTTTCTTGCCCAGGAGTAGTTAGCAGAGGCCTTAGGGTAGTAACTTTTAAACTAGATTTTGATGGCAAGGTTGGAATGGGAATTTTTCAGGCTGGGAGAGCAATCCAGTCCTCCATGGGTGTCCCTCTGCCTGATGGAAGGCACCTCTATGTCCCACAGAGGGCACCTCTGTGCCTCGTGATGGACCGGGCACAGACGTGGTTGATTAAGTGGCTGATATTTAAACAGGAAGTCGTCTTTGCAAGGCTAATGGGAAAAGAGAGAATCTGAATCACTAGTCAGTAAGAACCTGCAAAGAAAGGGCCTCCTGAGAAAAACCAGTTTCCTCATCCCCCAATTTTTTTCTTGTTTCTTCCCCATTTGGTTTTCCCTAAGAGAAGGCTGCTTGAAGGCTCCATAAGGAAATTTGTCTCGGACTTACAAGGCTGGGCTGCTACAGGATTCACCTTTTCTGCAGGTGTCTAGAGACTCCAAGGAGAAGTGGATCAACATGAACAGGGAGCCAGATGCTCTCAGGGAGCCAGAGTCAGTTGGCTGCCTCTTCCCCCTCATTCCCAGTGTCCTTGGCAACAGTATAGGGACCCAGCAGCTCCTCAAACCTGCCACGTTCCAAGCTTTTACACCCACCTGACTGCCCCTGGGCCACCTAGAGTAGCAAGAGCTGGCATATCGTTTGTGACATTTCATTTTTAGAAAGCCCCTGGCTCTAAGCAGTGTGCAGAATGTGGCGTCTCTCCCTTGCAAATCTGGAACGGGGCCCCTGTGTTCTGCTGTGTTTCCCAGCATGCTTCTGTAGATGCTTAAACCAGACATGAAAATCCTTCTGGTTCACAGAGTATAAATTTTTAACAGTGGTTACTTGTTCATGTTATAACACCTAAAATCCAGCACTTCTCAGGCCGGTGCATGTCAGAGCTTTGGCACTTCTTGTAGGTGAGGTCTGCTGGTGCATCCTGACCCTGTCAGACCTCTATAAGCCTCTGAATGAATAGAGAAGTGAAGCGGGGTCCCAGTGGCCCTAAGCAGGGGGAGGACTTCCCCAGGTGTATGACAGATCCTATGGCAGATGCAGCAGGTGGAAGAACGTGGGAAATGAAGAGAACCCCTGAAGAGTTAGTTAGGAAATAGCATAGAATACTAAAAATCCTCAATGAAGTTTAAGGACGTTACCTAGACTCATTGTGGTGATCACGTAACAATATGTACAAATATTGAATAATTGCGTTGTACACCTGAAACAACAGAATGTCATATGTCAATTATAACCCCCCCCCCTAAAAAAACCCACTGGAAACCCTGACAAGGAAAAGTGTACCGTGGAAGGCCCCGGGGCTCGCAGCACGCCACGCAGTCTCTCCTTCCTGAGAGCCCCTCACTGAAGCGTGTGGAGGGATTTTGCTATAGGAATTTCATTGAATCATATTTCATAAAAGAAATGATGATTCAAGGCTTGGGAGGTGTGGAGGGTGCTGCTTTTCTCTGGTACCTTCTCTGCCTGGTTTTCACTTGGCGCTGGGGTGGGGAGGGCTCAGAAAATTTGCTCTGAGTGGAAGCCACTTTCTTTTGGCCTAGGACAGCGAGGATCTGGGGAAAGCACTGGCGAAGGGGAAGAAAGGGGCCTGACAAATAAAGGCCAAGGCCTCCCTGACGGGAGCTTCAGGAGGATGAGTGGGTTTTGCAAACGTTATTCGAAGAAGGCCGAAGTGTCTGCTCTGCACAGCTTGACTTCCTGCCCAGGGAAGCAGATGCCTTTGCTAACCCCCCACTGCGCACCTGGCTGGAAGAGAAACCCAGGGAAGGGCTTGCATGCCAAGTCTCCTTTTCCCAGTCCTTCTGCCTCCAGGCCAGTCGAACCCAGCGGCAGAGCGGCTTTGTTTCACTACTGTACTGCCTGTTGAGGCAGCGGGGAAGCTGCCAGGATTTTCATCCCAAGCTTTGCTGTTAAGCACTTCCTAACTCCGCTCTGACATTTCTCTCCCGTTAGAACCAGAACAGGGGTCTTGCGCCCTAGTGCTGAAGGCAGCTCCTAATTATCTGTGGTCAGGAGTGACAAAACGCCTCGGAATCTATAGCCAGTCATTTCAAGCAGCGCTTCCACTTCCAGCAGCTCCAACTCACCGGAGAGCGGAGCAGCCTCGTGCCAAGAGCGGGCAGCAACCGCCCCCCCCACCGCAACCCGCCCCCCCCCCCGGCCCCCGTGCCGGGCACTGTGCTTCCTCCTTTCCTCTCTCCCACTGCTGGTGACTGCTCTGTGTGCTGGGGCTCACAGAGGAGGCCGGAGCATAAGCAGCTGCCCTGTTATCACTGTGCAGGCATTGCTGTTGGCCCCTTCCCCAGAGCCAGGCACTGTTCTGCACGCTGACGCGCACGCCCCTCTCACACCCACGGCTGGAGGTTTGTGGGCTTCCCCACGGACTGCTCTGTCTGCCAGCAGCACTGCCTCCGCTGTGCATGCGTGCGTGCGTGCGTGCGTGCGTGTGTGTGTACAGCATTTCCTTCTGGCAGCGATTAGTCCTGAAGGAGGCAGCCACACTCCCTGCACTCCCTCCAAAGGCTCTGGGGAGAACCCCTCCTGGCCTCTTTCAGCTTCTGCTGGCTCCTGGAGAGCCCTGCCTTGTGGAAGCACGACTCATCTCTTCCCCTGCGTGCGGGTGGCCTCTCATCCCCTGCTTCTGTATGTCAAAGCCCCCCTCTTTGCTCTTACACAGGTACCGGTGATTGGATTCAGGGCCCACCAGAAATCCAGGACGATCGCATCTTGAGGCCCTTAAATTAATTACACCTGTCGAGACCCTGCTTCTAAATAAGGTCACATTCATGGGTGCTCGGGTTCAGGGCTTGGGCCTATCTTTTGGGGCAATGCATTTTAAGTCAGGATACCACCCTATCCCTCCTCCTCTTCTTTCCTTTTTTCTTCTTATTTCTACTCTTTGGTCTCCTCATCCTTGACTTCTCCTTCCTCCGTCCTCCTCCCCCTTGAGTACCTGCCCAGCACAGAAATATTTTTCTTTCATAAGAAATATACTTGTGTAATGTGTGCTTCTTCTCCTGGATGTTTCTTGGAATAACATCTCAGTATCTGGTTAATCCTTTGAATCTCAGGGTGTGTTACCGTTTTCCTTTGCTTTCGCACAAGTAGTGTCTATTTGAACACACTGGAACGCCCTGTTTGAAAAGAACTCTGTGTTAGACATAAGAGAGAACTTCCTGCCGGTAGAGGTTGTGAGATGAATAAGTAGCCCCTAAGGGGGTATGGACTCTCCTTCACACAGATGGTTAAGAACAACCCTTAGTGGACCTCCTGCCTCTGATCTCTGTCATTTTCTTGTTCTAAAATCTTGGATGGTTTCTCACAGCCTCAGAATACAGGTCAGACCAAGGGGTCTCCAGTAAACTCATGCTTCCAGCTGCAGAACACACAGCTCCTTCAGGCTGCGTTCTGGTGTCTTGGTGCCTCTCTGCAATGGTTACAAAACACGCTTCGTGCCTACTGCCGCCCGTGTCCTCGTCCTGGGAATGTCCTTCACCGTCACCGCCTCCCCTCAGGACCCAAGCCAGCCTTCCAGACCCAGCTGAGATTCTGCCTCCTGCTTCCTCCCTGTCTACATTCAGCTAGAATCTCTCTCCTCTGATTTGTCTTTCCGTGGCATTGTCTGTCCTTCAGAGGCGGTATCACTCATGCTTTCTTATGTGTTAGGCACACATCAAATTTCTCCTCTGGATTTGGGGGCCCAATTCATGTTTTTATTCCTTGCATTTCTTCAAGTCACGCCTGGCATTAAGTAAACAATTATTTCAGCTACTAGAATCGCAACTAAATTGCCACTCGCTCTGCTTTTGTGGTTCAAGTGCAAAGTTCGCAGGTGGGGATTCCAGCCCCACGTTGTCCTCTCTCTCCAGCAGGCACCCTCAGCCCGCCACCCTGCCCCCCTGTATCCCAGTTTGCCTGCAACTGCCCTGGTTTCAACATTGAAAGCTCCACATCCTGAGAAACTCCTCAGTGTCGGGCAAACAGGTCACCCTACTCCACACTCACCCTCCCTGACTTGCTGAAAATCTCTCTGAACGGAATGCAGGCCGGGCTCCACCTTTCTCTTGTCCTTTGTCATAGCGCCGCTGAAAACTCTTCTTCAACTGGCCCCAGCCCTACGCAGCCCTCCCAAGGCCTCCCCCAAAGCCAGCCTCACAAATGGGACTTCTCTGCTTCACCCGATCCCTGTAGCTGACCATCCCAGGCAACTTCTCCTCCTCCTTCTGCTCCCAGTTCCCTGCCTTTATCAAATCAAAGAGGGTCCCGGGAGGATTGGATCACCGACAGAATTCTCCCCTCTGTAGAGCCACAACTCAGAGATACTGTTCCATAACGCTCCCCCCAGGAAATGCTTTCTTTTCAGCTCACCACCGCCCCTCCTTCTTCCCCTGGGAGCCTCTAAGTGATGGAATGGAACCTGGACTAGTTGTTGGCACCTGGATTCTACCCCAAATGTGCCATTAGTACAAGCTTTATTCGCAGTTTTGCTAACTGTAAAATGAGAAAGTTAGGTGAGCTCTAATGTTTTTCCAGCCTTACCAAGCTGGGATTCTAAGGGCTTTGCACGATACAAATGCTTAAGCAAAACATCAAGCGATAGGAAGAGGCCTTTGAAATCGTGGCACATCCCCACCACCTGTTCCCACTTGACTGTAATTCCCATCTTTATCCTTCGATTCCCTATAATCCCATCCCGGCCCAGATGTGAGTGGGACAAAAAAGCCAGCATCTACAGCTTAAGAGATTTTACAGTAGATTAGAAAACCATGATTCTTTTCCTATGACTAAGCTTACAAAATAAGATTTGAAAGGAGAGGTTAAATTTCTAAGCCTTGTTTCTGGCTGCATTTCCACCAGACCCAGAGCTATGTCTGATTTTTCCCTCTGTTCTCCAGATGAATTTGTCAGGACCTAATTGTTGTTGCCCTTGTATGTTTTCGATACAGCGGAGTTTATTGAAACAGTGGACTGGGTGACTCCCCAGCCTCAAACTCTAGAATGTGTGTACATTTTTATGTATGTGCACATACTTTTTCAACATCTGCACCCCATGTTACTTTGGACAGCACACTTTCACTTTCTGTCTCACCTGATACTTGCAACAACTTTGTGAGGGTGGTACAATGATTACCCCTATGTCCCACACGGGGAACCTCAGGCTCAGAGCTGTGAAATGTCGAAGTATGTGGCAGAACTAGAACTTGAACTTGTATCTTCCAACTCCAGATCCCGTCCCTTCCTGTGTGCCTGCAGGGGGTGGTGAACAGCCTGGGACCCCCCCCCCCCCCCCCCCCCACATAAGGCCCATGAGAACATTGCACTCACAGAGGTGGCCACAAATAGCTGCCTCGTCCTCAGGTTAGTTCTGCAAACCAGTGTAGCTCACCCTTTAATGTGCACACAAATCCGCTGTGACCTTGTTAAAATGCAAATTCCAACTCAGAAGGTCTGGGGAGGGGTCAAAATTCTGCATTTCTAACAAGCCCCCAGGCCATGCTGGTGTTACTGGTTGGGATGGCACTTTGAGGGGCACACTGCGTGGCAGGGCTGGAGACAGCTCTGGTTGACACGTGCAGAGGGGACGGGGAAAGGACAGGGGACCTGTGTCTCCCCAGGCCAGTACCGCTCTTCTTTCCCAGGGGACAGGGGCTGTGGAGAGGCCCAAGAAATCTGACCCTGGAGTGTGGAGGGCGTGCTCCCGTGTAGTGAGGGGCAATTTACGTGTGATTCTAGTAGCTTAAATAATTGTTTACTTAGCGCTCATCATGTTGTCATCACTCAGGGCTCAGGTGGTAAAATGAGGCAGTTTCTCAGGGGGCACGGTCAGGGTCGCAGATGAGAGCCCCTTTCCCCCCTGATGCTGAGGTTCTGGGCATGATGGGAGCAGGTGGGGCGGCGTGGGGTGGGGGGCGCAGGGGAGGGCTTTGGGCCTGAGGCCTCGGACAAAGCTGGAGAGAAGCAAGCCTGGCTGGAGGGGGCTGGTACAGGGAGGCCTCAGGGTGACGGGAGCCATGTGGGGTCAGGGAGCCAAGCCGGGAAGGGTGGGAATGTCCCCACAAAGCCAAATGTACCCTCCAATTAGAAAATCTCCTCAGAATTCATGCCTTGGGGTGGGCCAGGGGGGCCTTCAGGGCAAGGTGTGGATCTCCAGTGGAAGGTCCTGGTACCTCCTAGGGGAGCAGCATGTTCGGTAGGGTAATAACATACGATTACATAATAAATTATATGATTGTGTAATGTATACAGTGCCATAATATTTTGTTGGGTTTTTTAATTACCCTTCCCCAGTAGTGAGCTTCTCCCTAATATGCAGCCCTGTGCTGGGCACTGTGCTGTCTCTACAACACTTCTAAGGTTTCTGAGGGCAGGGATCATGGCTTTGGAGGTATGTGTGCTTCTGCACATACTAGCCGCTCTGTAAGCGTTCCAGTAGCCAAGGATTCTTTCCTCCTTTTGATCTTTCAAAAATGGCTGCCTGTGAGGCAGATGGAGTACGGTGTGTTTGGGTTTTTGCTTTTGATGGTCAAGGTTTGGCATGAAAGTGTGGAGGTCATGTGATAAGAAAACCCAAATACCCACCCTCCCTCACCATCCACACAGTTTCCTGGACTCAGCACCGTGGTGTCTTGGCTTCTGCTCCCCTGCTGCGTCTTACTCGGGAGGCATCACCAGGACCTGGCCTTCTCGCCCTTGAGGCTGTGGCCCCTGGCAGAGAGAAGCCAGTCCTGCCCAGAGCAGAGCCAAGGCCTGTGGCTGGTGATGCTGTCATGCCTGAACACACACATGCGTGCAAAACACATGCACACACACACACACACATGCACGCACATGCACACATTCCAAAGCTGCTTTACCCACTTGTTCCCTGGCAGACGATCTCTCCTCAGGGGTTGAATCTTATTCATGGAGTTTTCTTTGTATAATGACTACGCGGTCCAGTTGGAGTACAATAAATTGTTTTTTATGATGATAAATCGGCCTAATTTCACAGATGGAAACCATTTGGTAGGATATCCAAATGACAACTAGCAAAATCCTAAACTGTAGAAAGGTGTTTAAAAAGTAGTTAGAACACCACCCCATTCTAGTGTACTTAGTAGTAAATTACAGACAGCAAATATTGCCTGTGAGGGGGGCCTCCTTGAACTAAAAGAGCCGTCGTTTACATGTGAAAGGTAGGGACGAACTGTGTATTCCTTTAGGACCTTATCTTCTTCCCAAGTCTTATGTGTTTATTCATGTGCTCCTTAAATCTTCTAATAAATATCGCGGTACAAGGCAGCCCTGTCCTTTGCAACCTAACGAGACCCACATTTAAAGCACTTTACAATAATATATGCTTCTCTTGTCCTCCTCCCTGCCCACTCAGAGGCAGCGGGATGAAACGAAAGCCCCCAAGGCGGGACAGAAGTGTCTTCCCCTTGCCGAATGCCCCCACCCGGGCCCTGGGCCCTTGGACAGCAGGCCAGCAGCTGCCTGCGCTCACCCCAGGCCTGTCCCCGGACCTCACAGCAGGCACTCTCGTGCCGGACTTCCGCGTGCTCGCCCCGCGCGGTCAGCCTCGCGCCCTGAGGGCTGCTCAGCTCTGGCTGTGACTGGCACCCCCGGAATGTCAGGCATACTCAGGCCCGTGCAGAGCCCCAAGTCTCTGCCCCAGGACCGCCCAGGTGGATGGGGTGACTGGAAGTACCTTCCACCTGAAGGGAAGACCTGACTGAAACTGTGAGGCAGCCTGGCCCTCCTGGGAAAGCTGAGCTTGCCCTGATCCTGCTATTTCACCCCAGAGCCCCTCCCAAGGCACTCTGGCCAGCTCTTATTGTTCAGTTAGCCGCCTGTGCACTGAGGGAGGAAGACCAACCACACGATGCCTTCCCCGCACCTACAGGAAATGCTGGGGCTGTTGGGTAGGTCCCCAGCTCCAGGGCCCTCGTTTGGCCAGAAGCTCACATTTCTCCCCCATCTTTTTGAAGTAATCTCTGTTTAATTTATCACATGAAACATTTACAAACGGCCTCCTTCCTGACTTTTAATTTCTTCTCTGTGCTTTCATCTCTGTCTTCTTTATTTCCTTCCTGTTGCAATACATTTCCTGGACCTATAAATAAGGCCACTGATGATGCTTTGAAGTATTTTTGTAGTATCTTCCAGCTCTGAGAATGAACACACACACACCACACACACACATGCATGCACACACGCACACATGTACCAGGGACTGAGCCTCCTCAATCCCTTTTCCTAACTTGAACCTCTCAGGTACATTATTCTTCCTCTTGCTCTGCACTTGCCTCTCACAGCTCCTTAGACCTGCTCCAGACAGCTACTCAGTGAACTGTCCCTCCAGATGAGAGCTGGGAGGGTGGGGACATTAGGGACCTCATAAAGGGCCTTTATTTACTCTCCTTTACTGAGAAAGTGCCTGAAGCAGCAGGCTAGGATCTGGAGGAACCACGCTGGGATTCAGCTCCATTCCACAAGCTGTGCTGCGTGCCCAGCAGTGTGCTAGGCTACATACAAGCCCCACGGTGCTGCCTTGTTCAGTCCACAAGATATCAAGGGCTATGAACTCTCAAACCAGGAATCCCACTTCCCATCTGTTGTGCCCCAGCGTGGTTCCCCTTTGGCGTGGCCCCTTTTGCTACAATTTACTCCAGCCAAATTCTCAGAAGTAAAGTAAGACTTGTTCCAACCAAATTCCCAGAAATAAAATAATTCCTTCAGAATGCATGGTAACTAGATTTGATCTGTTGTCATTTGCTTCATTGTTTTTGTTTTCTTGGCATTTCTGTGCCCTAACTCAGTGTGGCTGAGGAGGCCTGCGTTAAGGAAGCACCATGTCCTCTGGCCCTCAGCCCCTGCAGGTGACTTCCCAGCTCGGCCCTGGCAGCTCACCCAGTTTCCTGCCTTCCAGGAGTTATGAGAGCGCTATCTCTAATCATTTTCTTTCAGGCAAATTGAGCAAGATCTTGCCTGCCAGGGATCCTGTCCACTCTCTTTAACCTAGCTGTGCTCTTCTGCCCACGCCCGACATGGTTCCTTGGTGTGGATCTTTAGAATACAGCCACTTCGATGTCAAGCTAATTCACACAGACCACCAATGCAGGTGGCAGCAAGTGCCTCTTAGGTTGGTGGGCTGTGGATACTTTGCACTTGGTACCGAAGGCCCAGCACCTAGGACACTGGCCGTCCCCACAGTGGGAAGAACATCTGCGATGTAGAGCCCTCTGGGAGGGCCTTCCACACGCCAAGCGCACCTCCATCCTCCTCACGCCTGCTTCCTGCAGTGGGGCTGGGAGAGAACCATTGCTCACGTGCAGGTTGGTGTTAGGATCCCATAGCTCAGAGCCCAGGGACGACAATGGCCTGAGTCTTCACTTCTGCCTGGCCCCATCTGCCAGCCGCTGTTTCCGTCTCCTTATTCCTTCTGGCATTGCCCCTCCCACCGTCTGAGCAGCAGGGCTGAGGAACAAGACCATGGCGGAGGGAGAAACCAGTTCGGCCTGGGTCCCTCTGCTTTCCTTTTCTCATCTGGGGTTTCTTTTGCTCATGTATATGGAGCATGTTATATTCACCAGCATGTTCCAGTTTAGTAATACAAATTCATTCATCCCATTGTTGGTAAACTCTATTTTATAGAAGGCGAAATGAAGTGGAAGTTTAGCAATATTCTGTTATTTTTTGTGTGCCTTCATAATGATGGATGGCATGATTCAGGACACCCTGCGGCTCACACTCAGTAATGCAAACCCCAGCCTTTTGAAGGGTCCTGATGACCAGTTTATCAAAGCCTGTCATGGGCCAATTGAAATGAAGATGTGTCCCCTCAGGTGGGAGTTATTTAGTCTTTTTAGAGATGATTTTATGTGAGGGGAGAGCAGGCACCTTGATGACTCTGATTAGGAATGATTAAAACATTGCCTTCAATTTTGGTTTCAAGACAGCTAACCTTTCCCATTTCTTAGCCTCTGGAACTGGCTTTGTCTGCTGATCTAGTGCCCCATCATGGTCGTTGTTGCAGAAATTCCCTCTGTCCTTCCCATCATTACCATCAGAAAAAGACAGGCTGAGGGTGGGGTGGCTTTCAGCAGCCTAAGTTTGCTTTCT
This sequence comes from Pteronotus mesoamericanus, assembly GCF_021234165.1. Lineage (NCBI taxonomy): Eukaryota > Metazoa > Chordata > Mammalia > Chiroptera > Mormoopidae > Pteronotus > Pteronotus mesoamericanus. The sequence goes on from NW_026555326.1 coordinate 1,037,917, forward strand.
CACAAGGCTCTTTAATACAGAAAAATATTTTGAATCGTAAGATTTGATGAGAAACTTTTTCTCTAAGTAGGCAGAAAGGGACAAAGAAGGCAGGTGACCTAAGGAGATGACTGTTTTGAATTGGCCTCATTAAATTCCAACAGGCAAATAACAAAGGACAGGGGACTCAAGACAGTGGCAGCCTGTGAGTAAAAGTTAAAAGCTTTCCAGAAGAGACCCACTCTGGCCAAGTGTAGGACTGAGGATCTAGGAATAAAAGAAGGACAGATATTCCCAGCAACAATAGCGTTGGGTATTCGGGAGAGGAAGAGCAGCACTGGATGTGAGAAGCCTCATACCATGGCTAACAATCCATCAGGTCTAAATATAGTCCCCATTGTTAGAAGGTAAAAGTCTGTTTAAAAAAGAAAAGAAAAGAAAAGATAGGAGAGAATGCAAAGAGATTTATCAGAGAGTTGATTTTGTGACTCTGTTTGAAGAATGTATTTTGGTATGATTTCAAGAAGAAAGGGTTGGGGCGTTCTTTTCAGAGATGGTATTTCCTGGGGTGGGGGGAACATTCGAATGCATTGACGGAAATAAGCATATGGGACTCGATTGTCCGGTTCATCTCTGTCTGTGCCCCCTGCCTTGTGTACCCTTCTCGTTATCACATTAAGTTCCTCCCTTTTCAAATCCCTGGGCAGGTCTCTCTTTTTCCCAGGAAGCTTTACTATCTTTACTCAGCTCTTATCCCTCCAGCAGCCCATATTTATCCTATGGAGTTGCTGCAGGTTTTCTGTTTGCTGTTTGTGTTCTTGTGCCTGCTTTTCCTCCTGGCATCCTGGGATGATCTTAGGACAGAGACTAGGATGGGACAGCTTGGCCTTTGCACCTGCAGAATGCAGGACCTGTGTCCTGGAGCTGGGTTCAGGTTGCTCTCAGGTTTGTCCTCCTCTGGCTCACGGAGGACACTGTCCAGGGTGCTGATTGACTATCTGCCATGCAGTTAAGGTAACTTCTAAACACCCAGAGAGCTTGGACTGAAACCTCATTTGGGCTATAGCCCTAATGGCTGATTTTCAAACAAAACTGCAAACATTTTTTTCAATCCTCACCCGAGGACATTTTTTCATTGCTTTTAAAGAGAGAACAGAAGAGGTGGGGGGGCAGGGGGGTGGAGAGAGACATTGATTGGTTTCCTCTGATTCGTGTCCTGCAATCTATGTATGTGCCCTGAACCCACAGCCTTTCGGTGTGTGAGACAACACTCCAACCAACTGAGCCACACCAGCCAGGGCAAAACTGCAAACATTTTAAGTTAGAATTGAGAAAGGCTGTCAGTGGGCACTCATGCCAGACTGTTAAGGAGCTTTTATCGGCATTTCTTTCTCCATGACCCCTGTTGCTCTCCTTTCAGTGAAAACGAACCTGGTGATGTCAGAAAAATTGTGCAGGATCAGCCCAGCAGGAAAGGCTCATGGTGGGTTTGCATCCTGACAGGCTGACACCATCTCTGGGGATTTGCCATGGCCAGACATGTTTTTGAAAAGTCAAGAAAGCAAACCATGTGGACTGTGAAGGCTTCTAGCTGTTGCTTGCATGGCTGTCTTATTCCAGCAGCTATGACTCAGGATGAGGGGTACAGTCCTAGACACTGTGCAGGAAGAGACTGACTCTGCTGCTTTAGCCCTTGCTAGGACAGAGAATGAGCATTTTTCAGCACATAACTGGCCAGTTACCCTCTGAATTTTGTGTTGTTTATTTGGCATGCAAGCTCTAAATTCCAGACTGTTCACACCATCTCCCACTTGAACTTCTTGGGCTTTCATTTTCTTTTCAGTAAAATGAGCAGTTGACTCACATTTTAGAGATATGAAGAGATAGGGGAGTCTGCCGGTATTATTTTTAGGAAGCTAGTCTAGTCTAATTTTAGACTGAGGACAGTTCTTAGAATGCTAGAGGCAAGAGAGCTAGTCTGGCTAGAGCTCACATGAAGCATGTCACACTTTTGCTAGGGCTGGGGTGGGAAACACGAGAGTAGGGGAATTGGGAAATAAAATGACCTACCGATTGGAATTATTAAAGTTCAAGCAATAGAAAGTAACACTGGCTAACTTGAGGAAAAAAGAATTGATTGGAGGGAGCTAGAATAGCTCAAAGAATTGAAAGCACGGCCGAAGAATCAGGCTGAGAAAAAACAGGATCCAGAATTGGCCAGGAACGGAAGCACAAGACGGTCAGGGCACTGCTGCAGAGGTGCATCCATGCCAGTTGATTTTCCCTCTTCCCATCCCTCAGTATTCATGGCCCAAGAGGGGAAGCCCATTGTCCTACCTTGGACCATATGCCCCATGTTAGCTAGGTTTCCTCATTCGTTCAAAAATATGTAATGGGATGTAAACATATCATTATGTCTGTGATATGTCAGGCCATGTTGTATATCTGAAACACATCACTGAACAAAATTGATACCTTCATGGATTACTCGATGTAGAAAGGTCAGAGGAGCCTTCATGGATTAGGGAACATTTGAGCAAAGATTCAAATTATATGAGGGAGCAGGCTGTGTAGATACCTGGGGAAAAGGGCCCACACAGAGGAAATGGCAAATGAAGAGATGTTGAGGTGTCTGAAAGAAAGCAAAGAGGTGAATATGGTTGCAGTGGAATGAGTGAGAGAAAGTGGTAGGAGGGGAAATCCGAGAGGTGGAGGTGGCACTCATCCTTACACGACATTAAGTGGACATTGACCCTTACTGTCAGGCAGACGGAGCTGTTGGAGGGTTTTGAGCAGGACAATGATGTGCTCCTCGATGTTGAGGTGAACCCAGTAGCTGTGCTGAGAACAGAGTGGAGTAGGGCAAGGGTGGGAACAAGGAGATCAGTTGGGAAAACACTGCAAAAATCCAGGTGAGGAATAACGGTGACTGGATCCAGGGCCCCTGGCATTGGCGGTGTGGGGAAAGCGGTCAGGTGCTACAACACAATTGCCTGTGTGTGAGAGTGGAGGGCAATCACAAGGCCTTTGGCCTGACTAACTAGAAGGGGAGTTGTTACTAATTTAACAAGGACTTTTACAGGGTCAAGTTTGCGTGGTGCAGGAAGCCCAGGTGGGCACCAGGAATTCAGAATCAGAGATCAAAAGGAATTTGTGAGCGGGCTGTATAAATGTGGGAGCCATCAGAATGTGTGTACATGTATTATTTACACGTACACATTTACATATCTGTATATTTCAAGCCACAAGACTGGATGCGATGACCTGCAGAGCAAAGACTTACGGCAAAGGGAGCAGGGCAGAGGTCTGAACCTTGAGCAGAGGAGTATGAATGTTAATCGACCTAATCTTATGAATTGAATGAAGGACTAATGTCCATAATTCTAAATACCAACAGGGAAGATAGCAGACAAGCATAAAGTCTCTTGCTCCTGAAGAAAAAAGATAAAAACACGCACTCAGCCTACAGAAGCCCGCCTTCTCATTATGCACCAGAGGACTTTCTTTCCTTCGGTCCCTTCCCTTTGGTCATTTCCCCTCCTCGTGGCTGCCTGGTGGCTGAACCCCTTTCCACCAGCATCCTGTCGCTGTGGCCTCTGGCTCCCTGCATCGCATTGGAAAGTCTCCTGTGGAAGCCATGGTGTCAGGGAATGGAGAGGCTGAGGATAAAAGACCCGCCTGTGCTTGGCTCTGGCCACTCCTACAGTGCTTTTCTTCTTTGTTTTGGTCCTAAACCAGAAAGGGGCTGCAGCTTCCTTTAGGGAGAGCTGAATCCTGTACTTCTGCCCAAATAGTGATGATGCTTTGGGGGATGTAGGGGACAAGGGAAGACTCTTGGGTGAGCAAGCAGCCCAGGCACCCAGCCTTGAAATCATGCCTAGTGGCCCATGATGCTGTGCAGAAAACTCAGGGAGAGGCATGGGTACTTTGAGAACTAGAGCCTAGCTGAACCGGGGAGTGGGGGCGGGGACAGTCCCGGCCACTTAAGAAGCTGCTCCCAGGACCATCCCCAGCCCCTCCACCCTCCTCCTTCACTCATCCCCCTACAACCTGGGCATCGAGGTGCGTAGGACTATTTGGGGCCAAATTTTGTGTGCCTTTTAGGAATGGATATGTCTTCTTTTTCAGGGTTTGTTTCCTGTCTTGACCATTAACCTGGGAATCCCCAAGGGCAGGGGGTGTGTGGAGCCTCTGTGCCCTGGTCAGGGGCAAACTCAGAGCTGCTCCCCTCCCTCAGGGACTTCCATTTTTAAAAATCTGAAGATTAGAGTAATAAATAAAATAATGCAAAAAGACAATAAGTTAAAGTGCAGTCTTCAGAAAGCAAAATACATAAGACAGGGAGCATGAGTATAATGAAAAAATATAAAGCCTTGCACAAAACATCCACAGAGAAGTGAAGTGGCCCAAAATGGCGGAAGTGCCTTCCATGTATGTATTGTGGGTGCATGTGCAGGGGGTAGGTCAGGGCACAGTATTCCAGACCCGTGCACTCAGCTGGTGGGGAGAGGATAGTATAGTTTGACTCATGAACAAGTAAAAACACCAGCCATGTGCGGTAAGACATGGAGACTTTTTGGCAGCCCTCTTGTCTTGCAGCAGTGGGCTGAGGACTGACCGGCAGACCTTGGTAGACGGGATCCTTGTCCTTGGTGTATGGCAGTCCTCTTTTACAGGCTTTAGTGATGGGCAAGTCATACCCACCTTCCTTTGCAGCCGTCACCTCCTCCCCAGCGTTATACACACTCCCACATACACACATTCTCATCACACATTAGGTGTGCGTCTTTCATGTGTGGACAAGGCATGCGGAGATGAAGCCTCACTCCCCAGGGTTCGAGACACCTGAAAGAAGAGATGGACAAATCACAAATAATGGCAACAGGACATGATGGGCACCGCCTCCGGGATGCACGCTAGGTCCACGGAGGCAGGGAGCTGAGAAGTCGCAGACACAGCGCTGCCTCCTTCTGGGTCTCATCAGGGCAGGGGCACTTTATTGGCGGGATGGGAGGCTGTGCAGGGGGCGTTCCAGGTAGAGAGATCAGCACACAGAGACCCTGAGGTGTGAAAGCGCCTGGGAGGCGTGGGGACTCTCAGTCACTCCAGACTTCCTGGTGGAGTCTGGAGCATGAGTAGGTGGGGGGAGGAAGCAGAAAATGAGGCTACAGAGTTAGGAGGTGGCCAATTGTGTAGGACCTTGTAGCTTTAAGGAGCCTTCAGAGGGCAATAAGTAGGGGAAGGATATGGTCTTTTTTTTTTTTTTTTAACTACATACGAGGAAGAGGGGGAGAAATATCAATATTAATAACTAACGCTCTTTGAGTGCCTGTGGTGGAGCATTTCACATTTATTATTTCCTTTAATCCTTCAAACAACATTGCAGGGTGGGTGCTATTAAGGTTTCAGTGGGCACCCTCGCCAGGTCCTAAGGATCCTGTGAGCAGGCGGACCCTCGGAGTCAGGGCCTGCGGCTCTCACATTCCCCCTGCTGCCAGAGGGCTTGGCATCTGCCCACACACGACTCAGATGGGAGATGAGAAGCCTGAGCCTCCTAGGAAGGTCTGTTCCTTTGCCCCAAACGCTGCTTCCTGGAGCATCCTTTGTACCCAGAAATTTGAGGAGAAATTATATGAAAATAAAAGCAGATGTTTTATGGAGTAGAATGCAAACTCTGTCTAATTGTAAGATACATTAAGATGTAAAGAAATAAATGTTGCATTTTTAATGGGCCTTGATGTAGGTCTCTGTTTTCCCTCTTATGCCCTGCTCCTTCTGGAACATTTGGGTGGGAAGGTTTAAGAAACTCAGTAAACCAGTGTTCTGACCCCTCAAGAAGAAATAGCTTCTGGCGAGGCGCCTGCAGGCGGGGGCTGCCTGGGAGCAGCTGGGGCTGGCTGCAGAGTGGGAAGTCCCAATTAAAGGACTCAGCACACCACTCCCCCAACTTGTCTTCTTTGTAAGTTCACCATCCTTCAGAACTAGGTGCAGTATAAGTAACGACAGACGCCTAAATTGGGGATTTGTTTATGATTCCTTATTGCAAGATTTCAGAACCTGGTCTGGTAGCACCATGGACAGAGCTGTCTGAGCCCACACTGACTTCTTAACTTCTCTAGGGGAGCTGAGTGTGACCTCTAAAATGTGAGAAATAGAAAAACTAGTTGAAGATTTTCCAGGCATTTGCTTGTTGGAGGAAAAAAGTGAACTAGGACTTAAGACCAGACCCTGCACAGGGCAGGACAATGAGGCTGCTAAGACTTGTCCACCTACCCTGTCCTCTTCCCCTTTGTCAGATACTCAAATGAATTTGTATCCCCACCCAGCCTCTCCCCTCACAGCCCTACCCAGACCCACTCTCTTCAGCAGCCTGTGTCCCCTCCCCTGGCTGGCTGTCACGTGAGGGCTTCCTTTTAGCCAACAAAGTTCGAAATCCCAGGGGGCCTGGTCCATGCCCAGAAGTCATGTGGCTGACCCTTCTCAGGGAAGCAATACCATTTTAATAACTATAGGGATATTGTGAATTTGCTCCAATTAAAGCCTAAGTATTACTACAGGACCTTATTAATGAATTGTTAATTGTGTGATTGTAGGCTCTGTGACAGGCTGGTATGGGAAGTAACGGAGGGCGAAGAGGGCTTCCTGGGGGCTCTCGGATCGTACACTTTGTCTGCACATGATCAGACGAGCTCTGTGCTGCAGTGCAGCCCCATCACCGTCTGGATTAACCCTCAGGCGAACTCAGCACTCAACCAAATTCCCACGAGTCTTGCTTCCTCTTTCTCAAGTCAGAACATTTCTAAACTGAAGCTTATATATGACTTGAGTTCCACTCAGAAAGTCTCTACACAATTTGCACAGCTTTCTGATAAAGGGGGGAAAAGTTCATCCTGCGAACTTGAGGACAGAAAAAAAAAAGGCGACACATTTTGCCATGTATAATGTGCACCCACATTTAGGTACTACCCATGTATAATGTGTGTCCTTATTTTCTTCTCAAAACTTTGGGCAAAAAAAAGTGCACATTATACACAGCAAAATGCGGTAGGTCTCCATTTAGCTTGCTTCATTTAATTGGTATGTTGATGTCCATGTTCTTTTGCCACCAAAAGCAAGGAGGAAGGAGCTTGTCTCTTCAGCTCTGACAGATTGAGAGGAGGGGCTCTGCATCCTAAGGGCCCCGCTCAGAAGGCTGCTTCCCCTCAGCTCTGAATGACCCTTCCCTGATCTGAAAGGGGTTAGGGCCTCCCGTGTACTGAAGCCTGAGCAAGGCTCTGTCCTGGAAGGCAGATGGAGGGAGGAACTCTGTCCTGGACCCGTGAACATGCTGTAGGTGAGATGGCCGGGCCCATGGCACGGCGCGGAGCAAGGACGCTGTGCTGTAGGTGCTCCGCTAGTGCAGAAGTCAATGTCGACCCCAGGATGTGCACAGATTGTTCCCCCTTCTGGTCCGACCCACTGTCTCCTTGGCCACTTCTCCTGGCTGCTTCATGTGTCTTTGTGTCCCATTTGGTTTCTGAATGTGAGGCTGCTGAGCGATACCCAAGGTGGCCATCCATCCCAGAGAGCCCACATGGGGTCACCTGGTTCTACCTGATGGGAGTGGGGCCAGGGAGCCAGTTTCTGGAGGGAAATTCATTCTCAGCCAGCTGGCCCCTCCCAGGCTGTGGCCTGGTGGTGGGGTCTGCAGCCACCGCCATCTTGGATGTCCTCAGGCCCACTGCTGTCCAGGGTCCCCCTCTGATCGAACACGCTCCTGAATGACTGAGATGTTCAGGGACCCGCGTGCCTCGGGGTGGCACACTGGACCTCAGGCTACAGGAGTGCACTTAATTTGCTTCATTTGCTCCATGTGCTCCAGCCTGACACAACCTAGCTCTGCACAGAAAGCCAGAAGTGGTTGAAATAAAAGGCATGATCTCTTTGCCACATGGGTGGTGAAGCACCCTGCTGAACTCACAGGAGGAATCGGGCAGGGCAGGCTTTTTGTATATTGATTCCCTCACTTGCTCCGCGTTTGCTCAGGTCATGATTTGTGAGTTTAATAAACATACCTAGAGTTCTAGCACCTTACCTGAGAACTCCATCAGAGCCCCCTCAAGACAGCTGTGGGTCTGATCAGCAAATCTTATTTTTAAGGAAGTAATTTAATCTGAACTTACATCACTTACTGTTGTTTTTCAAAGGCTTGCGCCATATCTTGAAATCCCACCTCTTTTATAAAATTTCCCCCCAGGAAATGGAAATAGGACCTTGAGTTTCTCTCACCCTTTAACACACCCGTTTCTACTTTCTTAAACGCGCTCATTTAAGCCTGTGTGAGTTGATTGCCTGTGGAGAGAGGGGGTTTTGTGAAGAAGAGAGAAGTGGGCCCGACATGGCAAAGGTGGTTGAGGGTGACAACTCTGAAGCCACGGAGCCTGGGCCCGGACCCTGGTTCCGCTTCCCTTCTCTCATAACGTGGGCAAGTTTCTTAAAGTCTCTGGGATCATTGGCCGGGAAGATTTTTATGCCAAGTGCCAGAGCATTTTATAAAATGTAAAGATCTATGTACGCATTACTACTGTAACTATAAAGACATTTCATAAGAAGTTAGGGAGGGTGGTGGCAGAATCAGAAATCGCTCAGCATCATTTCGGTTCTTAAAAAGCTTGCAATCTCTCTGGACAGATAAAACACAAGAAAAAACAGGATGGAGACAGCTCTCAAATCTTCTCTTCGTACTCTAATCAGTTGGCCCCCATTCTCCTGTAAACAACAGAATTTTCATCTTTCATAAAGCAGAGGAGAGTTTAAAAGACAGAACAACTAAGGTCAATGCCCAGGCGTGTGCCTGGACACTGTCCAGAAGGGAGGGTTATAATGGCCGTTGAGTATATTGCAGATCGGAGTTGGAAAAGTCACTTGGTGTGATTACAGTGGGGCACGAGTAGGCAACGCGAGTATTCCAAATTGTTTGAAGTGTCATTTGAAAAGAATGAAGCTGCAACATGGGAGCTTGCTGGGCTCTCGGCTGGGTAAGAGGCTTTCTGCAGAGCCCGGCAGCCCTTGAGGCAAGGTCAGGAATCCAGAGCATTTGAATTCACTTTACTCTCGCCACGTCCGACCTCTGCCTTCTCAGAAAGTCATCCGGGCCCCTAGCCACCCCTGGTTCTCCCTCGAAGTAATAATAAGACACCAGAAGAACTCTGCTAGTGAAACCGGGAAAGCTGGCCGTTGTGCCATCACCTACCAGACCCAATAAGCTGAGACAGGGATTGAGGATAAGCTGATGGTGGGTCTTCTTAAATTCCATTTTAAACGGACCCTTTTTATAAGGAGAAAAAGAGTGTAGGTAAGGGGATTGGAATTCAGGGGAAAAGTTAATCAGATAAAAGCTGCAGCATTCTTGCACCTGTATCCTGGGCGGTGGACTTTATCTGTGCCCTGAGCAGTGGACGTCTCACCTTGGAGTACAATGGTTTGGATGCCATCTTGATTGCATGCAGTCTTCCTGGGGCACAAAGGTGGAACTCTTTATGGTCCCTTGGTGTCAAGGTGGGTCATACCTTCAGTTCCCAGAACGGTAACTTTTTACATGCATTGATTACTAAACTTATTAGCTATTATCCAAACTCAAATTTTCTGTCCATCACTAGGAAAAGTTAGAAAAGCGTGAGGAAATGACAAGTTTCTTCACTGATTACTAGTGCAGTATTAGAAGGGGTCAGAGGTGGGAATGAGTCAGGTTATCACTCAGCTGCTCCTCAGCTCAAAGCCACTTGCTGCCCTTAGAAAGGCCACATGTGAAGAAGCCACTGTGGTACCCAAGGTCAGCTGGCAAATGGCATGAGCCATTCCACTTCCTTCCCGCCCCCCCGCTCCACTTCCATCAAGAGTGCTTTCTGACTTAGAGGGACCATGCTTTCACACCCAGGGATTTAGCCCTGACCATGTCTCTCTGGAAGCTGGTACCACCTGCCTTTTAGAAAGCAGGACATTTGGACCTTGAATCTGATTTTTCTGCCTGGCCTTAGGCAGTAATGGTTCACAGATGCAGCTTTGCGATGTCACCATCATAAAAGAGCAAACATTTATACAGCATTTACTGTGGGCCAGGTGCTCTCCTTAGCTCTTTCAGATATACCTATTTTAATCTTACCCCTCCTGTGTCATATTTCCCTGGAAAACAAGACCACTGACGCTTATTTTAGAGTAAGACTTTTGGCTTTATTTACTGAGAGCTGTTGCTGGACTGAGTAGGGAGGGCTCATGCGGAAGCTAGGGGGCCTCTCCAATCTCCATTCCTTGATTGACCTCACCTGGACTGGGTAGATGATATTCATGAAAGAGGGTGGGGAGGACAAAAATGACAATGGCTATTCTTCAGATACAGTAAGTCTCAAAGCAAGGGGATATGGCAGAGCTACAGCATTGGAGCACTGAGGCTCTCCTGTGGACCTTATTCTGCATTTGCACACTTTAAGAGCTATATGTAAAGTACTGATAACAGGGTTTTGAAAGAAGGCACCATCTTCAGGGGGAAGGATCTTATCAGTTTGCTGGGGCTTCTCTTTTTCTTTTAATCCTCACCTGAGGACATGCTTATTAACTTTAGAGAGAAGGGAAGGGAGGAAGAGAGAGGGAGAGAAACATCAATGTAAGACCAGAGACTGAACCCACAACCTAGACAAGTGCCCTGTTCAGGAACTGAGCACGCACCCTTTCGGTTTATGGGATGATGCTCCAAACAACTGAGCCACACCATCCAGGGCCTTCTCATTTTTTTTTTTTTCCCTAACTCCATTTATCATTGAGTAAGATAGATTGATTTCTTTTTCACAATAAGTTGTGAGGTGTTTTGCAAGTAATTTAGTACTACTGATAGTCAACCACAATGTTTTCAGACAATATATTTTTAAAAATTTATGCAGCATTCAGAGTTACAACTGTAGTAATGCCATTCTCACTCATTGTATTTCAATATGCTTTCTTGAGTGGAGAGAATTGTGGAGGTACAGCCTGCAAGCCAGGAGGGCCATGTGGCAATGAACAGCGTGCTTGAACATCCCTGCTATGTGTCACAGTCACACTATCACCCTGAGTTTTTAATGCTAGGCTCGTAGTATTTCTGTCAGAAGTTTCCCTTTAATTTTGAAGCCATGGGGAACGACAACCAAATTTTTTCTTGGTATCCTTTGAACTAAAGTTCAGTCCAGCAGCCAAAGAAATAAGGAAACACAAAATTAAAGAAAACCCTAAAGAAGAGCCACTTATTTTGATTGATTGGTCTCTTCATTCATAAATGTACCCCATACTTTAAATCCCCTTCCTCTGTCTACCTGCATGCTGGGGAATTTAAAAATACAGAATGAATTGAAAGGAAAGGATTACTTTTCCTAAGCTTTTTCTGCCCAAATGGAAGCCTAGCTTTTCATTCAAAATCCAACCTCAGCCACATTATTGTCTATTTTGAGCTTTCTTTGTAATTTGTTCTTACCTGACAGTATTTGCTCTGGCTCTTGAGCTTCCACATCCGAATTGCTCTAGGCACTGCCTTGAACAGGAAAGTTAGGATGCAGATGGCTAGGGATCAGATGGCAGCAACCCTGCCCAGCCAATTTCCAGCAAGACACTTGCTGGCTCTGTTTATGCACCTACAGGTTAAGTGGCAAAGTCATCAAATGTAGAGCTGCACTTTCTACCTAAGGGGCTATCTAAGGCTGAGCTTTTCCTTTGTAAACATGTGTGAAGCTGGCTCCTCCTGCTGAGCTGATCAATATTGAGTGTGGCAGTTGGGTCCCTGGGTGGCTCTGTCTCCTCCTCTTCTCTTCTCTTCTCTTCTCTTCTCTTCTCTTCTCTTCTCTTCTCTTCTCTTCTCTCTCTCTCTCTCTTTCTCTCCCTGTTCATGTATGTGCATGCACATGGCACATGCCTGCAACACATACCTCAAACCAGTGGTCTCCACTGTTTCTTTCCCTATTTCATATGCATGATATGGAATGACCAAAGAGAAAGATATTTCTGATTTCCATGTTATCAAGGCAAAAAAATTAAGTTCAAGTTCATGTTTTGTAATTGCTATATTATAACCTATTGTTTCTCCCTTTGTGTCCATTCATTCATTATGCCATCCATCTAATCAACTGTCCTTCTACTTGATCTCTCCATATAGTCTATTTATCCATCTCACCATCTACCATGCATTAAGAATTCATTCTGTGCCAGGAATTGGAAAAGAAACATACAGTCTCTTTCATAGGCACTCAGGCTCTCAAGTTATCACTTAAGAGGGCACAAAGGCAGTCTGGAAACTCAGAGCTTATCACCAGAACTAGGACAAAGGGGCAAAGAGTCTTCATACTCCTGAGCCTCAATTCATTATGGCTTAGAGCAGTCTGCCAAACTTTAGTTCCTGAAGAGCTTATTTTAAAATGTAGGCTCTGGTGCCAACTCCATAGATTTAGATTCAGTAGGTACTGGGTATTCCCCAAGTGTATGCATTTGAACAGGTAATTCTGACACATAGGCACTGCTGACCACAGAGAATACTTTAGACACTTCAAGTCTTCTTCTTCCTGCTTTAATGGTTCATCCATAGTTGCTTCACTTTGCTATGTAGTTCGGATCAATCTCTTATTCAAAGGATCGTCAAGATCCTTGTGGGATTAGCTGTGTAAACCTCTAGAGACTATTCATCCCTTTCACCATCCACCATCCACAGGCTTCAGAGGGCTTTCCCCCCCAGATTTTTGCTGCTTCCTATCTCACAAGAATCTCCTGGACCATTTTGAGTATTGGAGGGAGGTTGACAATGCACCTGGCTTTTCCATGTTAACAGAAGCCTGGCTCCCTGGATGGCTTGCCAGGTCATTTCCAAAGAATGAGATTCTCTCATGCCTTAATTGAAAGGAACTTGTTTTGCTTAAATTTGGGATAATTTCTTATATATCTGATGCTAGAACATCTAGATATATTTTTTTGAGATGAGATTTCATCTTGCTCCTTTATCTAGAGTTGTACATGGCCCTTGCATCATTTCCTCCTGGACAATGAAAAGTGAACCAGGTGCTTGCTCCTATATCTTATGGGCTTCTTGTTACATGCTTACCTTGAAGGAGACTCCCATGGGAATCTGCATGGTCTCGCTGATCAAAAATAGGCTTCAGTATTGAAGTACATACTTCTCTTTCAACACCACCCTTTTAAAAAATAATTTTTAGACTTATATAACTTACTGAAGATCAACCCAATAAATCTCATACCCATCTGACACCATACATTTTTATTAGAATATTATTGACTATATTTCCTATGCTATACTTGACATTCTCAATTTATACCTTTTAATCCCTTCAGATTTTTCTCTCATCCCCCCAAGCCCCTTCCCATCTAGCAACTACCAGAATGTTTTCTGTATCTATGAGTCTGTTTCTGTTCTACTTGTTCACTTATTTTTTTTTTTTATATTCAGTTGTTGGTAGATATCTATTTATTGCCATTTCATTGCTCACATTGTTAAATCTTTTTCTCTTCTTCCTAAAGAAGACCCTTTATGATTTTATGTAATACTGGTCTGGTGGTGATGAACTCCTTTAGCTTATTTTTTGTCTTTTAGCTTTTTCTTGTCTGGGAAGCCCTTTATGTGTCCTTAGATTCTGAATGATAGCTTTCCTGGGTAATCTTAGTTGTAGGTCCTTGCTTTTCATTACCTTGAATATTTCTGGCTAATCTTTCTGGACTGCAAAGTTTTTTTTGAGGAATCAGCTAGTAGTCTTACAGGAGCTCCCTTGTAGGTAGCTAATGCTTTTCTCTTGCTGCTTTCAAGATTCTCTTTGTGTTTAACTTTTGGCATTTTAATTATGATGTGTCTTGGTGTGGGCCTCTATGAGTTCATCTTGTTTGGGACTCTCTGCACTTCCTGGACTTGTATGTCTATTTTATTCACTAGGTTAGGGAATTTTTCTGTCATTATTATTTTTACATAGATTTTCAATTTCTTGCTCTCTTCTTCTTCCAGCACTGCCATAATGTGAATGTTGGTACTCTTGAAGTTGTCCCAGAGTTTTTTCACACTATCCTCATTTTTTAAATTCTTTTTTTCTTTTTGCTCCTCTGATTGGGTGTTTTTGGCTCCCTTATACTCCAAATTGCTGATTTGCTTCTCAGTTTCATACACTCTACTGTTGAATCCCTGTAAATTATTCTTAATTACAGTTAGTGTATCCTTCATTTCTGACTAGTTCTTTTTTATGGTTTTCATGTCTTTTTTTATGCTGTTGAATTGCTCTCTAAGTTCATGTACTCTACCCCTAAGTTCATTGAACATCCTTATAACTAATATTTTGAATTCTACATCTAGTACATTGCTTGTCTCCATTTTATTTAGGTCTTTTTCTGTTGGGTTTTTTTTTTTTTTAATGTTCTGTTCTTTTATTTGGGACTTCTTTCTTTGTCTCCTCATTTTGGTAGCCTCCTTGTGTTTGTTTCTATGTATTAGGTAGAGCTGCTATGTCTCCTGGACTTGGTAGAGTGGAATAATGTCATAGGTGTCCTGTAGGGTTCAGTGACACAGCCTCCCAATTCACCCAAGCTGAGCACTCCAGGTATAACACACTCCCAAGTGGGCTGTGTACACCCTTCTGTTGTAGTTGAGCCTTGATTGCTATTGGCACATCAATGGAAGGGCTTTCCCCCCCCCACACCCCACCTCTGAATTGTGGGCTGCAAAGACTGGCTGCAACCACTGTGGAGGATCAGCTGTGCAGTAACCCACCCCACAGAGAAGGACTTACTTCAGTGGCTCTCTGGTTCCCACTAAGTCTTCCCATGGAGTGTTTTTCTTGTAGGGGTGGTTGAATGGTGCTTTGATGAGATCTGAAGTTGTCCACTTAGTGTCCTGGCTCTAGGGCCTACTAGGAGGTGCAGCCCAAGGTCAGCCACCACCTGTGCTCTGCCTAGGGCCACCTGGCACTAGTTACAAAGTGATCTGCAGATGGCTGCTACTTGTGCTGGGCCTGGAGGTGCCCGGAAGAGGCCAATCTGTGATTCAAGGCCAGCTGCCACTAGTGCCAGGCCTGAGGCCACTTAGCAAGTGCTACGAAACACACTGAGGCCAGATGCCTTTTGTTTGAGAGATTTTAGGAAAGCCTGAAGCATGAAGTAAGTCATGTCATTGGTATAGAAAAGCCACTGGAAACAGCTTGGTTTGGCTCACAAGTTGGATGGGGTGGGGCCTCAGGGAATCACCAGGGCAAAGCTAACAGTGATAGCCAGGTTGATGGAGACTCACATATGGTTCCTGCCTGTTGGCTCTGTGTGGGGAGGATCCAAAAAGGAACAATGTCCTCTGCTGACACTTCTGTCTGGGAGAAAACTGCCCCTCCAGCTCTCACCCTGATGCCAGACAATTCACTTTCTCTCCGTACATCCCTAGTGCCTTTCAAGATACTATCCCAGAGCTGGAACCCAGAGGGAGTGAGTTTGAATAAGTCTGTGTGGGCCTTTTAAGAGGAACTTCCCAGGACTCTAGAAACCCTCTGTCTGTCCAGAAACTTCAAGCCATAATGCCTGCTCATTTTTACAGCCAGAAGTTATGGGGACTTCTTTTAAGTCTGAAGCATGAGGCAAGTTGAGTCATTGGTATAAAAAAGCCACAGGAAACAGCTTGGCTCACAAGTTGTTTCCACTGGCACTGGCACCCTGGGCTGGGAGGGCTGGTGTGGAACTGGGACTTCTCACTGCTTAGGAGGGATCTCTGCAGCTAAGATATCCCTCCCAACTTTTAACCACCACATGTGGGTGTGGTACCAGCCTATTCTGTGTCTCCACCCCTCCTGACATTCTTGATGTAGCTTCTTCTTATATCTTTAGTTGTAGGACTTCCTATCAGCTAGATTTCAGGTGGTTCTGAGTGATGGTTGTTCTGTATAGTAGTTGTAATTTTGATGTGGTTGTAGGAGGATGTGAATACCACGTTTACCTATGGTGCCATCTTGACCGGATGCCTCTTTTACCCTTTTGAAATACACACCATCCTCTGCCCTGGTGGCCAGAAGAGGTTTTATTTATTTATTTTTTTGTCTCTGCAATATGAGGACTCATAATAGATCACTATAAAAGTTTGTACTCTTTCTAATCCCACACAGCATCGAGACAAAAATAATCATTCATCATTATTAACGACTGTCAACCCTTTAACACATACCAAGCAGTGACAGGGCCAGACTGAGTGTGGTGACAAAAGCATGGCCTCAGCCTCCCTAAGCTCATTCTGCACTCACAGTGAAAAACATGGGAAGGGTTTCCATGGCCATACCTCTTCCCTGTGTGTTCAGTCAGTGGGTTGGAACCAATACATTTTTATTTTATTTTATTTTATTTATTTATTTATTTAGAGAGAAGGGAAGGAAGGGAGAAAGAGAGGGAGAGAAACATGGATGTCCGAGAGGTACATCAATTGGCTGCCTCTCGCATGCCTCCAACCGGGACCTGGTCCACAACCCAGGCACGTGCCCTGACCGGGAATTGAACCGGCAACTTGTCAGTTCACAAGCCGGCACTTGATCCCCTGAGCCACACCAGCCAGGGCTGGAACCAATACTTTTGAGTGAACAGAGAAGAGCAGCCTGATCCTCCACTCTGGCGCTGTGCATGGTCCTGAAACATTAAGCATGTTTTTTCACTTTGATTCACCTTATTCAGAGGTTCACTGTAGCATCTAAATAGGAGAAATTTTTGTCAAATTCATCTCCTTAATCACCTTATCATGCATCTGAAAGTGCTGTCCTTCAAATGAGATAAATGCTGGGGTTACTAGCTAGGATAAGGAGGTACAGGCTCTGGCCACAGAAAAGTGTGCCTCATTGTGCTGCAAACTGGCCCAAGAGGACTTGAATCTGACCTTGGTCCTGGCAACACTGGGTCTAAGGAGTTGAGCTGCCCCCCTGGGATGATTCACCACACGCTGGGCCAAGTTCCCTCGCATTTCAGGTTCAAATGCCAACCCGGCAGAGTTCCCTCTGTCCTCTCCATGTGTTATTGCAGGCATTTGAGAGGGGCCTTTCCAGTTATTAGTTGTAATAGGATTCATGAATAATCAATTGGCTCTCAAGTCTCCTTATTCTTTTCTGTTTGCTTATCGTGTAATTGTGCATATGAAAATCACCAAATGAGCCTTCCTTTCGGAGTTAGGCGAGGGCTGTTGCCTGGTGTTCAGGAGCTGGCACCAGAATCCTATTTCTTTACCCCTCTTGTAGCCTGCACTGGGGAGATTCACCTTGTGATTGGAATGGAGAAAAATAATTCATGTGAATTATTTTGATATGTTGCTTTTCTCCTTCATTGCTCTGTCAAAAAGAAGACATATAATATGTCTTCTGTCTACCAAACACTGGGAATGTGAGGATGATTAAGAGGCAGTTCCTGTCCTCCAGAAGCTTAGAGCCTAGAGAGGCAAATAAATTAATATAATGTCACAAGTGCTGTGATTGCCCATAGGTAGAGAAAACTTCACAGGGCAGGTGGTATCGGTATTGGACCTTGAAGGGCAAGAGCTTAATGGACAGAGGTGGGGGGTGGTGATTGCATTGTGGACAAAGGACACAGACAGGCCCAGCAAGAATGAACATCCCTGAGGGTGCAAGGCCTGGATGGAGAACAGGGGGCAGTGGTGTGGGGCTCGGCACAGGGGACCGAGGAGGAGAAGGGGCCAGGAAGCCTTTTTGTGGAGGGCCTTCCAGGAGGCTTAAAACATTTGAATGAGGAAAATATGGTCCTGCCTATAGACGTGAGTTTCTATAGCTGGTCACTAAACTCCTGATGATCCTTGATGCCTCTGTGCGGATTTCTTCCATTCATATTTCTTTTTGTTCAGGAGGCCTTCCCTGTGTACCTCCTCCCACTCCTCCCAGGCTGAGTTCAGTGAAACATGGGCAGGTCCATCATTTAACCATTGTTTAGTCCCTACAATAGGTTCTATTTACTTTTTATGCATCAGGCTTCGGCACCAGACTGGAAGCTGCCTCAGGTCAGGGGCTGGGCCTTACCTGGTGTTTTTGTCCAGTGTCTAGGGTAGTCCTAGCAGGGAGAGGATGCTCAGTATCTTGGATGAACGTATTAAAAACTGAATAAATGTCCTAAAATTCTCTGTAAGATAGAACTTGTCATATTTACAGATTCAAAAATGCAGTTCTAAGTAATCCAGACGCTAAAATGTTACCTGGGCAGTGGGAACAGAAGTTCCATGAGAGGACTACTAGCCGGGAAGACCTTAAGGCAGCCATAGCTATGGCCTGGAGAGAGCAACACGCTGATGGCCCCAATTAGCCAAGCTCTGTTCTGCAGCCCAGCTCGATGTCTCAGCCAGAGCGGCTGCGGTGGCTCTCATTCTCAGGAAAGCAGATGTTTTCATATGGACAAGTATGTTCCATCATTTCCTCACGACAGGAAGAGTCAGGGAGGAGGGATGTTCTGTTCCACGTGGCAGTCAGTGGACGATGTTTCAATCCTGTTCAGTGTGCCCTAGAAAACGAGGACTATACACTGACGCATTCATTGGAATTGGCAAGCAGGACCCATCTGTCTGAACAGATGAGGTATAAGCGTCACATTGGCCGTGGATGCCCTTCTGGAGTCGATTCACTCACTGTGGGCCCCAGAAGGTAGCATGAGACCCTGAAGTCAAACTGCGGCTCAACTCTCCGGAACTGGATGGTAGACCAGAGAGATTCTGAATGGCTGAAAATCTAGTTCCCAAAGCCCATCCATCCTACTGTACCGGAAACACTAGTCCTCGGCCTGTCTCGTACTCTACTTAGAAGGAAAGTAAACCTTAGACCAAGTGGATTTTCTTTTTCTGAATCCCACTCTCCAAGTCCTTCCTGTAGGAAAGCCATTTGATGAATATTTCTTTATATTTCTGGATTGTTCCTTCATTTGAGCAGAGGCCTGGAATCAAATTCAGATCAGATTCAGATACTACTATTTACTGAATCAGTGGTTTTTCAGTCTTGGCAGCACTTTGGAATCATGGGGGGAGCTTTGAAAATACTCCACCCTGGAGATTCTGATGTATTGGCCCACTACAGTTTGGGCACTGGGCACTACGTTTTGGGCCACTGGGCACTACAATTTGGGCGCTGGGCACTGTGGTTTGGGGTTCAAGATGCAGCTGTGGTTGATAATTATTATATGTTAAAAACCATCTTGGAAAAGTTACACAACCTCTCTGGGTCTTTTTTTTTTTTCTTGCCTGTAAATTGGGAATTATAATATGAACCTCACAGAGTTGCGAGGGTGAAATCAGATAAGGTCGGCACAGTAAGTGGTAACTACTGTTAATACCACACTGCTAAAGACGGGGTCATGGGTGGCCCACGTAAGCCGGTGGCCTCGAGTCTCCCATGTGATGACCCAGGGCACACTCTTTCCCGGCTGGGGTGGAGACCATGTGCGAGGCAGCGGAGGCTGAGTGAAGCCTGCGTCTGGTTCATGGCACGGAGCACTCAGCTCCCTGCAGGACGGAATCACAGGCCTCCTTTCGCCTTGAGGACACCCAGTGCTGCCCAGCCTATCATGCTTGGACACACAGGTGCCCCTTTGTGAACCTGCCAAGGGCTAGACTTTTCTGCTCTAGTGGTTAACTTGCTTTAAAATTATTGATTTCTTCTTTGTTTCTTCTTTTAATACTCCAGAAGTAAGGACTTAAAGCCAGAGGAACCGAGAGAAGAAAGCACTTTGCTTTTACTTCCCCAGA
Organism: Pteronotus mesoamericanus; assembly: GCF_021234165.1. Taxonomy (NCBI): domain Eukaryota; kingdom Metazoa; phylum Chordata; class Mammalia; order Chiroptera; family Mormoopidae; genus Pteronotus; species Pteronotus mesoamericanus. The sequence goes on from NW_026555326.1 coordinate 1,057,631, forward strand.
AGACCTGTCTGTGTTTTGATGTAGTTATCAAGTTACCAGTTAATTTTCAGGAAAGATATATTGGGAACTAGTTTCTTTTCAGATTTTTCCCTGGGGAGAGATCCCTGGGGACTACGGTATACCCTTCCCCCTCCGTCTCCTCCACCTCTAGAAGGTGGCTGGACCTGCAAGGGAGGCTTCCCCGCCCAGCAGCCGTGTTCACTCCTAGGGCAGAGACGATCCACAGTGATCGACCAAGACCCTCACGGCCCTCCTAACCTAAGAACATGTTTCTGGTGGCTAAAGCATCATAGAAGCCCATTGTAACTCTCTATTACATAGTTTTTCCATTTTAAGTTGAAAAACTTAAGATATGTTTCCCGCCCCCCCCCCCCCCCCCGGGGAAAGAAAGGGATGCAGGGGCCAGGCAGGCTTCCTGTCTGGCTTTTCCATCTGACTTGCCCTGCTTATTGAAGCGCTTTGGTCAAACATCTTTACGGATGCATCTCCCCTTCACAACTGTGTGCCCTTCAGCAGTCTGTTTACGTTTCCATAAGTCCATGTTGACTTTATCAGGTCACTTTCTCGAGGCCTTCAGAACAGGAAGCACGTTCACCCCAGCCTGGCAAGTGTGGGTTTTCCCAGGAATGCCTCAGTTCCCCTCCACAAACAAACAGTGAAATTTTGGGGAGGTTGTCCTCTGCTCATTATGTAAATGAATTGCTCATTTTCCAGCCTTTGGGCTTCGGATTTTACTTAAGATTTTAGATGTCCTGGAGCCCATTCTGGGGTATCTCAGAAACTCACGGAGGCTAGTCATTCATTCTATCAACTTGTATTGAGTCTGTGTACAGTGCCAAGCCAAGGGATAGCAGGTGACGCAGACCCCAAGGAGCTCAGGAGGCTAAGCGAGGACGCGTGAGTCATGTGTGATGATTCCAAGGGGGCAGGGCAATGACCGTTCGGCAGAGGCACACAGAGGCAGGGCGGAGGGGGGCAGAGTGCATCTGCAACTGGCAATGCCACTGGGCACAGGAGAGCTCTCATTCCTCCTCCAGGAGCTCTGGCTTTCCTTCACTCCCTGGCCATTCGCTGGGCTCTGCCATGTGTGATGCATCATCCTCAGCGCTAAGGAAACAGCAGTTCACAAGGCAGCCACAGTCTATGTGTGATGGCCAGAATAATGGGGGGAGGTGGCCTCACCCTGCGAACTGGGAGAATAAAATACGAATGTATATAACTGTGTATACAAAGCACATACAGAAACAAACACTAAAGCCAAAACAGCGCTTGGAGCCCCAGGAAATCTTTTAGGGATGAGTCCTTAGTCCTGTCTTGCTAGAGAGTTTATCTTTTCCAAGCGTCTCCCGTCCTCGCCCTGAGCTTCACCCCAGCCTGAGAAGGAGCATGGCAGAGATTATCACCCCAGTTCACATAGGACAAGGAGGGGACTGCTTGGGTTTCAAGTGCTATCTCTTGGCCTTAGAGTAGATTTTCCTTTGCATGTGTTTGTGAAGTTCACGGTCTCTTGTGAGCTCCAGCTCAGGGCCTTGGCCTCCTTATGGAGTTCAGGGCTAGAACCCACTGGAACTTGCTTAGTCCTTAGTGATGGTTTGATGGGCCTAGAGGGAAGGGGGAGGGTATGCAGGGGCGAGGCACATCTTCAGCAGATCACGAATCAGTTTAGAAACATAAGGATACAAAAGCTGGGTAAGGTCCACCATCCCTCCCTGGAGCCACAGAGACAAGGACAGCTCAGACCTAGCAACTGGCTTCTGACAGCTGCTTTCTGTAGCTTCTGACATGTCTCAAAAAAAAAAGCAGTGAGCGACTGAGACAGCCTACTCTGTGGCTTGTTGCCTGGGAGCAATTCTGTCCGTCCATAAGAGCAATTCTGAATTCTGCTCCATCCATCCACTTCTATGCAGTCTTCCAGGCTCAGAGGCATTTCAGGGATCTCATTACTCTAAAACAACACAAAAATACCTCAAGAGAAAATGTATTTTATAAGACCCAGAAGTTTTATTAACCCTGACCACCAAGTGCTTATACAGCTGGTGGCAGCCTTTGTGAGCCAAAGCTCTCGCACTCAAGAATTTTCATTAGGATTAAAAAACACTCTTGTCAGGCTGGAGGTGGTGAACGGCCAGGGCAGCAGGGCCTGGGACGTGCAGGCTAAATTTAGCTGCTTTTAGTCACCAGAGCATCAAGCACCTATTGTGTGTACAAATTCAGCATCAGGTGTGGAGACTGCAAGACACCACGGCGAAACCTCTGAACTGAGGCGGGAGGCCTCCTGGGTTCCCCACCTTGGCTCCCGGTTGCTCAGGGCTCCTGTGCTCAGCGCTTCGCCCTGCTTCTCGGAGTCACTGAGTCCTAGCGATAAAACGAGGTTAAACTTGGGTCTCTCGGGGTCCTCCCAGCCCCACAGCTCCAGGAGAAGTGTTACGGGTTGCAAAAGTTAGAAAGGAAGGAGCTGCAGGAGGGTGATGACATCCATGTCAGAAGTTACCCTCATGTCATGACATGCAGTTTTTCTTGACTCTGTTCTCTTCCCACTGGCCCCAAGGAGGCCCAGCTTCCCTGAACAACACTGAGGAGCAGGGAGAATACTCTTCAAATAATCTATTCTAAATACTCCCATCCCTGGGCAAGAGAGAGATCTGCCACTTTATCCGGGGTCAGGGGCCCTCCAGGCAGGGATTCAGCCAAGGAGAGCAGGTAAGACATAGGACTTATCACACACACCACCCCTGGCCAGAGTTTTCCCAGAGTTTCTGAGAAAAACAATACGTCTTTATTGTTTCCAGTTCTTTGGAGCAAGCAGGTTCAAGTTAACCCATTTAGATATAATGAAAATATTATCCCTTATGACTTCACCCTTTGTCTTTGGCACAGATTGTTCCACATTCTTCTCCAGACTGTTTCCAAGCTAACCTGACCTTGAGAGACTTCACCTTGTTTACTGTTTACTTTCATTGCACATTGTTATTCCCACTAGGATATCATTTCTATAACATGGAGATCACATGCCTTGGACAAGCCAGTGCAATGTCAGGCTTCATGAAATTTTATTAGTAAATCCTCCTTAGTTAAGAAGAGTTAAACCTTGGTTAAACCATGGTTACACCTTCTTAGCTCACCTCTTTTTTTTGGATGAAAAGAATGCAAAGAATTCCCCAATTCTGTCCTCAACTGCTTGTCTCCCACACACCTTTGTTTTCTCTTTCTCTCTCCAGAAGTTCTGGTTGACCGTACTAATTTATGGCTTTTCCAAATCCTGATGCTCTTTCTGCCTTCTATAAAGCGGGTTTCTCCCAGTGATTATGCCCTCTCAGCAGTTTGCAATTCGCCTTCCCACCAGTTCTGTCCGGCCATAGCGTGTCCTTCCCGCTATGAAGGGTTTCCAGTGTAGCGCCGTTGTTTATCCAGTGATGTGGCCCCGGTTTTCAGAAAGGTGCAAACCTGCCTGCTCCCCGACTCTGTAGAAATGCAGGAAAGAGGAGGGGTGCCCAGACCACCCACACATAGCCACTCCAGAACAGGGAGGGAAGGAAGTGCGATGTGCCCGGCCTTGGGTTGGGGACTTGACTTTTTCTCATTCAATCCTCATACCATCTTGCGAGGTGGGATGGATTGCCCTGCAAATTTACAAATGAAGCAACATACTTCAAGAGTTAAAAAGAATGTCAATTAAAAGTTAAAAGAAATTACGCATCCCATTCCATATATTCAATTATACTAGAAAAATGACCTTAATTTAGGTTTCATTCCGAGCCTCCATGCCTGCAAGTGGCAGAACCTTCATCTCAGGGATTTGGAGGCTACTGTCTGCATTTTTAAGGTGCTGACCCAAGTTCTGGCCAGCTGTGTCCAATAGAACTTCCTGTGATAATGGAAATATACTTGTACTGCCTCTATGCAGTGCGTATGTGACTATTGAGCATTTGAAATGTGGCAAATACAACTGAGCTAATGATTTTAAAATTATACTTAATTTACATTAATTTAAACATAAAGGGCCTATAGTGTTACTATTGGCTATTATATTGGACAGTGCAGTTATGAGCAGAATTACTTGGTACAATAGCATTTAGTTGGGGGTTCATCCTGGTAGTTGCCATAGTAATGCATTTTTGTGTCACACATTTCCTTAAAGCAAGACCAGTCCAAGTGTTAAAAATGGAGCATCTTTGCGCAGAGATGGGGGCCTCTGCTTGGAAAATAGGATGGCAGGAAGTGGACATAGAAACATGATGGTTTGCTTCCCTGCAAGACCATTCCATCGTCCCAGCCTCTGTTTCCCTGTGGAGCCCTGAAACCAGGGCAGCTGTGCCCTGGGACTTCTCCTGAAGTTTATGTTCTTCTGCCTGAAGGCCAGACAGACCCATCAAGGACTCTTCCTATTCCAGGCCCTACAAAAAGCTGTGCTGGTTCAGCTACGTCCCTCAGAGAGCCTTCCTCCTTCAGGCCCTACAGAGAGGATCACACATAGGCTTGTTGGTGGTGTTGATTTAGAACCCAGAGCGCCTCTTTCTTAGCCCTGAAAAATCACAGAGATTTGTGATTGTCTGTAACAATTAGCTCTTAATAGGAAATTTATGCTCCAGTGATAATGGTTCAAAACCCCGGGCAGGTTTTATGAGAGAGATCAATAATGCTAAGTTGAACCTAATCCCCTTATGGTCTCTATTGTGTTGTAGAAGTCTGGCTATTGGCAGCTGAGGCTCTTGTCCCCCCCTGTCCTAGTCCTCATGCCAGGAGTGGCCAGAGACATACCCTGTACCTGGGTGAGAGCCATCTGGTGCAGGCAGCACACTGGTTCTTCCAGAAACAGCCCAGAGGCCTGGCAGAACGGGTGGAGGCCTGTGCTTGCTTCTCTGGGGGAGACCTGAGGTTTCTGCCCCTAGACCCTTTGTTGAGTCATCACCTGTCTTTGCTGCTTCAGGCCTCCCCGTGGAGGCAGGTTCTTCCTGTAGACATGACCTGAAGCCTTCTCTGAGGGCTGGCCGCCCCATGCGCTCCCTCCAGGACCAACGCAGGCCTTCAACAGAAAGTCTGTGCTGGTCAGACATCAGCATGGATCGTCCCCTTGGGAACTAGCGCTCTGACTGGGGAGATAGTGCGCAACCCAGAATATTCCAAGGGGCTCCCGTCAGAGCAACGGCCAGGGACAATGGGGTTTTATACATGAGCCCCACACAGACACTACATAATTAAGCACCCACACTTGGTGCTTATCTTCTGGGTTGTTTCCTCCAGAAGAGAGAGCCCCAGAGAGACAAAGGGCATACAGAGGAGCATGAAATGCACAAAGATAAAGACAAAAATGATATAGACCCCACCCTCTTTGAGAGCAGGGATAGTGTCACAATCCTTTGTGTCATGAGCACACAGCACAATGCCTACAACACGGAAGCCAAAGGCTACCTGTTTGAATGAATGGATGGATGGAGACCATAATTCATGAATTATTCTGCACATGTATACTGACCTCTGTCATAAACATGTATATCCAGCCTTGTGTATGTGGATGCAACAAGCTCAATACATGTCATTGCATTTAGTCTTCAGTTTAGACCCATTTCACTGATGAGGACACTGCCTGTTGGGTTCAGCACTTTGCCTAAGTCACATGGTAAGTAGCAGCAAAGGCCCTGAGGCTAGGCAACCAGGGCAAAACCACAGCAAAACAGCAAGGAAACAAGTATCTAATGAGCGCAATCCTGAGCCAGGTTTCCTTACCAATGCTTACTTCCTTATTACATTTATATCTTACAAAATCCTGCGAGGTAGATGTTACTGCCCTCTTGCTGAGGTTCGGAGAGCCGGCAGGCTGTGCCCTAGGAACACACAGCCTCAGCCGGTACACAGAGACGCCGCGTTGCAGTCCATCTACAGCTCTACAGCCCAGAGCTCTTGCGTGGCCGCCACACCTTCCACGGCACCCCAGTCACGGCAAGTCCTCTCTTCCATTCACCTCTCACAGCGGCCATAGTGCCAGCAACATACCAATCTGTAGGGTGGAGGAGAAACATCAGTGCTTAGGACAGTCATGAGAAGCCACCTCCCCGAGTGGCAGGAAAGCATGCAAGCCCCCCTAGGCCTTCCTCAGAGGCTCCCAGGACACAGGTCCAGTTTGTTGGTGCTGGATCCCTGCTACCTCCACTCAGAGCTGCCTTGGTCCTGAGTGAAGTGAGCTTCAGTGTATGTGACCTCTGAATTTTCCACTTCATGAAAATCTCTATTACAACGTAAGCAGATGCATTTGATGACTGCTTAGGTGCCTGGCCCTGGGCTGTGTCCTGAAAATACAGACACGAATAAGGCAGGCCAGGGGGAAAGGCAGAGAAGAACCATGAAATAAACGCTAAGTTGAAGCACTAAGTTGCCATGTGCTGTGAGAACCGCTAACTCAGCCTCAAACTCTATAGGAAGGCTTCTGGACGGAGGTGGCATTGGAGCGCCTCTGTGGACGGGGAACGAAGGGTCAGGCATTGTGGGCTGAAAAAAGAAAAGCCAGGATAGAAGGTCTGCTCTTCCCCACAACCACTTCCCTAACCCCCTCACGCTTCTGGGCTAAAACACTACCAAAGCCAAGCACCGTTAGGGGGACAAATCTATTTTCCTATGAAGAGCGAGGGAAGGGATGACATCTTGATGTGTATCTTGTCCCAGAGCTGATAGGCCTGGCTATTAGATGATGCCTATTTAGTATTTATGGAAGAAAGGAGAAAACAGACTACATTTCCAAAGCCGGAGCAGAATTTCATCTTCAGTCCCGAATGCATGATGGGACACTTGATAACCTCCTCATGAGTGAAGGGCTGGCTACTCCCAATCAATCACCTTGCCATTTTTGCTTTGACCTCTAGGAGACTCACAGCTAGATCTGTGGGATCTGTCAGAGCCTTGTGGTTGGCACTTGGCTGTACCTCATTTACTGCCTTTCTTTCCCTCTATCCTCAATGTTCTTGCTAATTTGATCATTTATCATGTACTTCATGCATTTAAATAAGTACCTTTGAATCTGTTTTGGTTTTGAACCAAAATAGAGAAAAAAAATTTAGAGGTGAATAAAATAAATTGACAAACAGAGGAACAAACCCAAGTTAAAGGAATCTTGCCTAATAGCACTCCTGACAGAGCAGAAGGGCCAGACAGAAGGGAGGGAGGAGGTGACTGTCCACAGCCTCTCCAAGGCCTTGGCACTGGCCCTGGGGCTCGGGGGCTAGAGCTCCAAGACTCGCAGGCAGGCCCAGGTTCACGTGGATATGCAGCGCTCACTGTCCTTTAAGACACAAAACAGGAACACGAGGGCCACAGCATTAGAAATGGCTGCTTCAGGAAAGCAAAGACAAGTCTTCTGAAAAGATATGAGCCGGACTGTCTGTTAGAACAGCAGCCAGTTTTGACATCAACTCCTGCTTCCTTAAGTGTTGTTTTTGGTGGAATGGACAGCCAAGCTGACCAAGGAAAAAAAATCAAAACAAAGTAGGTATAGCATCAGAAGCTTTGCTCAGCATACTGCAAAGGACATGCCCTCGGCCAAACAGATCAGGAAGCAGCAGGAGGCTCTCTCCCTACCCCCTCTGCCTCCCGTCCCCCGGCCGCCCCCTCCTTCCTCCTGCTGGGAGGTTCCGGGCAGCCCTGGGCTCTCTCCCACTGAGCCAAGCTTCTGCTTTCAAGTGTCAGTGAGTGTCAGGAAGCAGCCTCCAGGAGGTGAGCATTCAGTGTGAAAACTTCACATGGGCTGAAGGACCCTTGCTTGGCTTTATGTTTAGCTCATCGGAGCTCTGTTTCTATTTGTGAGTTGTAGTTTTAAGGACAGTTGAATATTGTTCATGGTTGATGTAGCATGGCCATGTTCCTTTCATGGATCCTGGAGGCTTAAGATGACTGGTGTGAATGATAGAGCTTTTCTTTTTGCAGCCACGTCGTGCCTGTCTGTGCTCTTTGCTGGATGTCACGGGATTCGTGGGCTGAGTGTGGAGCTCAGAGAGTAGCCCTTGACTTGCTGTCAGGAGTGAGCACCCTGGGCTGTGAATCCAGTCGAGGGCCAAGGTGGCTCTGATCAGTTGCCCTTTTGCCCTGATGAACAGCAACGTATGTGGGACTGTGTCTGCCCAGGTGAGGGGACACCTTCCTGGCCTGGGGCCCAGAGACTCCCTCTGGAGAAACTTAACTGGCCTCTGAGAGTCACAGATTCGTCACCGGGGTCTTTGTCATGCACTCCTCCACCAGTTGTTTGTCCTGCGTCTGCTGTGTGCAGACCCTAGGGACAAAGAGTCAGCAAGGGAGGCAAAGTCCCTGCCCACCCAGAAAACAGCTGGCAAGGACCTTGGACAAGTAAATAAGCTTAGGGGGTGCTGTAGAGATGACATCTGAGCTAGGACCTGAGGGAAGAGTCGTGACTGGCCCGGGAAAGAGGAGGAGGAAAGACAAGTCAAATCAAAGGGACGGGATATAAGGTGTTGCAGAGGCTTCAGGCGCCTGGGGTGGTTGGGAGTCTCTAGGAGGGATAAGCAGAGTGAGGGCCAGGTGAGATAGGAGCCAGGTTCCACAGGCCCAGGGCTACCGCTCCTGTGTCCGGGGAATAGGAGTACAATTTGGAGAGTTAAAAGGGAACCAAACTGGTCTCTGAAGGAGATACCTCTACCAGCCCCCAACCCTCCCCCCTGGGCTCCCTATGACTGACTCCTATTTAGTCATATCTTAACAGAAGTCCAGTGGGCAACCACAGTGTGATTGCCCAGCAAGATTTCTGACCTGCATGACAGCATTTGAATCAGCCATAAAATCTGGCCTCCTCCCCCCGCCCCCCCCATGGAGGGTCAGAGATTGGCCAGAGAGAGATGGCCTGGTTAGGAGTGGACCAGGCGTGGGTTCCATGGGCCAGGAACTGGACAATCAAAATAAAGGGAGACTTTAGGGCCAGAGACAGACTGAGCTGGTTCCCACCGTGGAACAGAAGCCAGGAGAGTCCAGATGAGTAACGTGAGGCCAGCGTTCAGAGGCGGCACTGTGAAGGGAAGGAAGCTGCAATCACAGAGCAGAGAGGAGGGGCCACGCGATGGCCCTTGATTGTACTGGGGTCACTGCAAAAGTGAGGGTGGACAAGTCTGGATTACAGGGCATGGAGACATAACACTTCCCCTTCTAAGTCAATCTGGACAACTGGGGTCCATTGAGCTCCTTATTTGAATGTGGGATGCATGAGGGTAGAGCTGTGCAAAGCAGCAGGAGGAGCCTGTGGTAGAGATCAGGCAGACTTGAATATGAACCCCAGCCCTGGCCACTTACTAGCTCTGTGGGGTTAGGCAAATGACAACCTCGCAGAACTTCAGCTTCCTGTTCTGCACAACAGGCCAAGAATGTCTATGCCAAAGGGTGTTCAGGAGGACTGGCGGGACATAGTGATTGTGCTGTGTAGATCTTACGGTCTCCTTGAGTGGTGTTTCCCCAACACTCAGCAATCTCTCCTCAGCCCTGCGTGGAAGGCTACTGGGCTTGGGGGAAGGCTTGGTCAGAGCATCTACACAGCAGTTAGGTCCACCGACCCACCCATCGATCCATCCATCCACCCATGCGCTTCTAGCTGTCTGTACATATGTTTTTAAACTAATAGGATTATGGATCTGATGCTTAGTTAACTTAGCTTCATAACATCGCCATCAGACCCCCAAGTGGTTCTGTCTTCAGTCTCTGTATTAATTTGCTAGGGCTGCCATAACAAAGTAGCACAGTTACTTATAGAAATTTACTGCTTCACAGTCCCAGAGGCCGGAAGGTCAAGATTAGTGTCAGCATGACACTAATTAGTGTTGGTACCTTCTGAGGGCTGTGAAGGAGACTGTTCCAGGACCCCCTACCCCCAGCTTCTGGTGGTTTGTGAGATTCTTTTGTGTTCCTTGGTGTCTGCTGTATCACCCTTATCTCTGCCTTCACCTTCACATGGTGTTATCCCCGTGTCTGTGGCCAAATTCCCCCTTTTTATAAGGCCACCTGCCATGTTGGATGAAGGGCCCACTCTACTCCAGTATGATTTCATCATAACTAATTGTACCTCCCAGTACTCCAATGCCAAATAAGACCACATTCTGAAGCACTAGGGGCTGGGACTTCAACAGGTGGATTTTTGAGGACATAATGCAGCCCGCAATGATCTCTCACTCTCTTTCTACCTGCTGTGCATTTGTGAGGTGGGTGTACATGGTCATGGCCACAGAGTGAGGTGGGGTTTAGGGGATGAGTCCAGTGAGCACCGAGAACTTGATTCCACAGCCTTGACTTGCTAGGACTTAAAAAGTGGATAGATAGTGTTACCTATTTCACCCTATCATTTTGAGTTATTTATGCCTGTCTCCCCCATGTGTAAAAGAAAGAGAAGCACCAGGGTATCCTTCCCAAACGCTGCTGCAGCCCCCGGTGACGGGCCTCCAATACAAACACCTTCTCCACGTCTGTGGGTGGGTGTCCCTCTCCCCCCGCCCCAGGGATGTGAGAATAATGCTGGTGGCAGGAGTTTTGAGACTGTTAACATAACAGAGACTTTTCATTTTGGAAGTGGGAATCTGAATGTTCCAATGAGACCAAATGTTCTAGTCTTCTTCTTTCCAGAAACTAACCCGGCCTTTCCCTGATCACTCCTTACTTCAGCAGGCAGCTCAGGACTCATGTCTGAATGGGGGTGTGGATGCAGGAATGAGTGAGGCGATCCTACCCCGTGGTGGATCAGTCCGGTGACCCCACAAGAGGAGAGGAAATGAATGTACTCTGAGAGCAATGAGCAAGTTTAAGGGGTCAATTCATGGTGACTGCGAACATGAAAGCCGTGTATGAACTGTAGCTGTGAAAATGGAAGACCTCATGATGTGTACTGTTTTATTGAACATCCTAGACAGTGACAGTGTCTGGGAACAGAAGAAGCCTCTCAGGTCCTCCCACGTGCCATGGGCTCCGGGTCTGGGTGCTGCTGGCTGCGGAGGCCCCGTGCGGTGCCTCGCTGCAGGGGCACAGCTCTGCAACCACCCCCCGCCGAGAGGTGCAGTCCTCGTTCAGATTCAGAGCACCCAGAGGCCCAGCTCCTTACCTGCGCATTGCTGGGCACTAAGAGCCCACCTCGGGAGAGCTCTGGAGGCTGGGGAGCCCGTCTAGGCTGGGGAGCCCGTCTCTCGAACCCCCTCCCCCGCCTCCCAGCCTTCCCCAGCTCCACCCTTTTCTCAGGAGTCCTGGCTCCTTCCCTACAGGGCCATGGTGGGCCTTTCCCCGCCTTGAGAAGGGGCACCGAGCTGACTCTCAGATAACAACCTTTCATTTTGCTAATGCCAGGTACCACGTATTGCACCCATTTGATATAAAATTCAATGATTCGTTGAAAAAAATCCTTCCACTAGGTGAATAGAAAAAGAAGCAAAGAAGGAGAAGACAAACTGAAAAAGCCTTCCTGCCTCTGTTGTGTACACTTCACATGTGTTCATGTAAGACTGTGTTCATTCATTCAAGACACATTGACTGAGCTCCAGCTATGTGCCGGGCACTGCGCTCAGCCCCCGTTGCGGGTGCCGAAATGAATCAAGACAGAATTCCTGCTCTGGGGGCTGATGAATTAGTGGGAGAGTTCAGATATGTACGTAAAAGACTAATTCAGGGCACAATGTGTTTACTATTAGAGCAGAATGGAGATCCTGCTATGTTCAGAAAAGGGTTGAGCACCTCCGGCTGGGAGGCTCAAGGGAGGCTTCCTGGAGGAAGTGGCATCATCAGGCCTGAAGAGGGAGGATTTGAGCCAGCGGACATGGGCACAGGGGAAGGGGGAGCAGTCGGGTGCGAAGGCAGCCTGAATGGCTCCGGGCTGGGGAGGAGCGCAGGCGGGGGGGCTCGTGCGCCCCTTCTCTGCCTGCGGAGTAGGCAGAGGGGCTGTCGCAGACACGCATGATGCTCCGCTGATGCCCCGTTTATGCGTCTGTGCTACATGTGATTGGGTCCAGATTTGTGTCATCGTGTCGTCTCAATAGGTACCTGAGTCACACACCTGCACCGTAGCTTGAGCACGGTGCAGAGCGGGTGGCAGGCCTGTGAACATTGTTTGTCTGAACAGGTTCATTTGACGCTTCAAGGGAGCACAGCAAGGCTCTTTCATTTGTTCTCTCCCTCGGACCAAATGTGTTGATAAGCCTTTTATAGGCCCCAAAGGGGAGGGAATGGCCTGGCTGTAGGAGTTGGCCTGGCTTTGCGAGCACACAGAGGCTCTTTAGAAGATGCTCCCACAGACAGGCCACATTTGGAGCCCGTGGTCTGCGCCTGGACTGGGGCCTTAAACAGCATCGTGGTGAAGAATGTCAGCTGCCCTCCCATGTGGCCTGAGGGCTTCCAGCTGAGCACTCACACCTAAGCCCTGCTGGATGGAGCAACCGCTTTATTGGCCGTATAAAAATCGGCAAGGAGGAGTGGAGCAGAGCCCACGTGGTTCTACTGCCAGTAATTGCTTGTGCCATCCCTGTCCTTGAACAGAGCCTAATGCAAATAGCTCTCTCTGGGAGCAGAGTCTGAAGCAAGCCAGTCAAAGGCCTGCCTGCTTGATTATAGGCAGACTGTCCGTGCAGCCAGCAGAGGTCTGTGCCGCTGGGTGCTGGAAGCATGGGGACAGACCCCTCACTTCAGAGCTGGGGTGGGCGGCCTGCCCAGGCACTGATTCCCCGGCACCCCTCTGCCCCTCCTGGGCATGGCCTCCCTTGCCCAAACCTACCAGACTCCTCTCAGATATTGGTCAAGCACTAGGTTATGTGGAGAGCTGACCTCGGTGCCTTTGTTACCTGTCCCTGCGCATATTTTACCCACCCCAACACCTACTGTTTTCTTGGGCTGTGAATTCCCAGAGAGTAGGGGCTATGCTCTCTCCTTCACACCAGCCTCCTGTGTGGTGTTGACATAATGTGGGTTCGGTACATGTTTGTCAAATGTGAGGTGAGAGAGAGAACGTGCAAAATAACAGCCAGGGACCTCCCAGTGCTTCGGCTCTTTTTTCATTTAGCACTGACTTTACTTGAGCCTCAGTTTTCTTATCTGCAAAATGAAAATAACAGCATCTACCTGGGTCAGGTGGTGAGAATTAGCCGCTCCACTCAGCAAGAATCACTAGTTGTGCTTTCTTGCCTTTCAGCTACTTGATAAGAGCCGGGGTCTGGGACACAGAAGAGCCGGCAGGTTCCCAGTTCGGGCTGCTGTTTTCTGGCTGTGATACCTCAAGGACATCCCTACTCCTCGTGGGCCTCAGTTTCCTCATCTGTAACACAGAGTTGAACAAAGCGATATGTGAAGTCCGTTCAGCCCAACTGCCTGTGGTTCTAGTTAAATCATTAGGCATCTATCACCCGCATTCTGAGTCACCAGCCATGGCTCACATAATCCCATAAACAGTGGCTAAAACAAAGGTCATTTTTATTTGACTTTCAAATGCTTTGCTTATTTTTTGGTATACTTTACTTTCTACTCTGCATTTTGCTGCTGCAAAAACCAAAAGTTGTTTACCCTTCCTGAACAAGTCAATGACTGCGGATGGGAAAGGGTGACAGCGTTGACCTCCGGGGCTGCTCCCGGCACAGTCGCAGCTGTGAGCACTGGGGTCTGGATCCGGGCAGCTGACGGCAGTGCCGGCTGAGTGAGTCTGGGAGGAGCACGTCCCCTCCTTCTGTTGGCTGCAGAAAGCTTCGTGGGAGAGGAATGATTTCAAGGTGTTGAAAGTAGTGACAATGTGGGGTTGCATTAATTGGCAAAAGACAGGATCTGGAGTCCAGGTCCCTTGATCTGAATCTCAGTTCTGCCGCGTAACCTTCCAAGTCTCAGTTTCTTCATCTGTCACATGGGACTAGTGATAGTATCTACCGTAGGGTTATTATAAGAATGGAATGAAGTACAATATGCAAAAAAAATGGATGGTACAGCACCTGGCTCCTAGTAAGCGTTCCGTAACGTTACTGCTGACTGTGGCCGGGGGAGCATGGTTTGGGGGTGGCACTGTATAGGAGCAGGCTGGAGTCGGAATTAGGAGGCCCGGGCACTGGGGAGGGAGGCAGCATAACCTGAAGGGAGAAAGTAAGGAGGGAGGGACCGGTCATAAGGGGGTGAGTGTGGGCAGGGAGGGGGACCCTGACTCAGAACTGCAGGCAAGGGGATCCCGGGGGGGGCGGGGACCAAGGAGAGGAGAGACCATGAGGCTTCAGAGTTGAGACCTCTGAGATCTGTCGTGTGAGCTCTCTCCTTCTATTATATCTTCAGAGCAATAATATCAGGTGGTTTTAGCACGTTTCTGTTATAGAAACTGCAGGCAGCTGGGGCCCGTGTCTGAGCCAGGGTCCCCAGGAACACCTCTGGCCTCGGGGGGAGTAAGCCTGGCTCTCCGGCTCCCAAGAGCCCCACAGCCGTCACTGTCGCTGTGACAGATGCTGCTTGCTTAGCCCAACATCACCCACCTTGGGAAGTTCATTTTCTCTGTCTGGCCCGAGACCGTCATGCATCCCTCGAGGTGAAGGTGACACCCCAGGGAAGGGAGACTTGAGAAGCCTGTAATTCTTCTCTGCCAGCTCTGTCAGTTCATCAGGTACTGGAGCAGACCGGGGACTGCGGGGGAGTCAGACCTGAAGACTTAGAAAAAAAGGTCTTTTCACCAAGGGCCTGAGCTGGCAGCTCCTTTTCCCTGGCGAGGCTCGCAGGTCCCAGCTATTGCACCTCTCAGCAGGTGCCCTGTACTTTCCCCCAGCCCAGGCTGGGCAGAGAGGTTGCGGGGGGGGGCCGGGAGGGGGTGTTGCTGACGTCTGCGGCTCTCTCCAACATCCTCAGTGCTGATGAGATAAATTCCCATCTTCGGGGCCTGTGTGCTACCCCACCTCCCTGCCTTCTGCATCCCCTCCCCCTTGCCTGGGAAAACTCAAACCAAGGCTCTCCCAACGCCACAGACCCCTGCTGACCGGGTGGGAAGGAGAGCTTGGGTTTGCAGCCTGGCAAAGAGAAGGCTCCGGATGAGTCATTCGCTGCCCTTGGCTTCGCAAAGGATGTGTAAGAGGGAAGAGTATTGACCAGCTTCTCTCCCTGTCTATGAAGAGAAAGCAAGTGGAGTTGCATTTAAATAAAAGCAGACAAAACTGTGCACGTATATGAAATTGACCATCGGACAATTAAATACAGAATGGACCTTCAAAAAAGAAAATGGCACTTAAGGCCGGAAAAGCCAGGGACCTTGCCTCTCCCAGACTTCTCTTCATCTACATGCGATAAGAATACTCCACATACGCTGCAGGGCCCCTGCGGTCCCAAAGGAGACAGTGTGTGTGCCAGCTTTCTGTCACCCACACACAGGGAACAAATGGCAGTTGTCATATTGTTAGTAATGGCCAGTTGGATTGAATGGTTTAGAAGGCACGAGACGGCATGAGGTGACCTCGTGAAGTCCCTCAGATTCTAGCATCTCTCTCTGGGCTCGTCTGCCTCCGTTATCAGAGGAACCCTGGCTACGGGGAAACAAAGGAGGAGAGATGGCAGTGAGTCTATGCAAAGGCTGTGCTGGCGCCTGGGGCCTCGAAGCCTGGAGGCTTGGAGATTGTTACTAGAAATGAGGGTGATAACCTAAACTTTGAAATGCCGGGAGGTCAGGAATCCTCCTCTTGAGATATGGCATTGTGCTGTCCTCAGCCCCTCCCTTCCTTTAGACCTCACAGCAGGGGGCAGGAAGGGCCCCAGCCTTTGAGACAAGCTCTCAAGTGGCCCCAGAAGCTTCCCCCACCCTTGATCCAGGGAGACTGCATTGTGGTGTCAGCCCTGGCCCAGGGCACCACTCCCTGCCTGGGTGTTGCTTCCTTATGTGGACCGCTGGCCTGATGGGGGTCCCGAAGGGAAGCGCCTCATCTCTCCAGGGCTGGCTGCGGACAGGGTGCGCTCTGCCCTTCAGTCCCGGAGTGCCATTTCTGGACACCAGCCCCCACCCCCAGCACCCAGATGCTTCTTGTTCATTTTAGCTGCTGGCCTATGCCCTCTTGCCTTGGGGCTGGGCCTTCAGAGCAAAGTAAGAAACTAAGAACACTAGCCTAAGATGGCAGGTTTATTCTAAGATGGACCGCTGTACTTCAAAATCAGATGTTTAAGGAGCATGCACTGTGTGCCCTGCACTGTGCCTGGCAGGAAGGGTTCCACTGCTGGCCCCAAAGACGGCCTACTGAAGCTTCCCCTCCACAGGGTGGGGCTCTGTCTTGGCCATTCTTGTACTTACGGTGCAACAGTATCCCCCTGCCAAGCTCAGTCCCAGCCAAGACATGTCCACACCATGCCAGGTCTGACCAGACACAGCTCCTTTGGCCCCTGGTGGCAGGGCTGCCCCTGCCATGGAATCAGTGACATGTGAGGGCCACGTCTGCAATATGAGGAAGGTGAGACCTCAGGTCCAGGGTAGGAGGGGACAGAGAATACCGTTCCTGAGCATCCAGGAGTGCCATATGCTTTATACTCCTTAGATCTCACTTAATCCATGTGCCCATCCCGGGGAGTGCATTGTTCTTTTCTATGGGATAAGAGAATGGCACAAAGATAGACCCAGTCTGGGCAGGAGAAGATTTCAAAATAGAGTTAGAGCTCAAGCAGAGATCCGACCTGGGGACTTAAGCTTATGTTGCGTGGGTCTGACACACAGTCAACTGGGATGTGAGAATGGAAGAAGGAAATGAGTCCCCTTTTCAGGTAAAGGTAGAGTCCCCATTTTCTACTCCCGGTGAGAATCAAGGAGGAAGGAGCAGCTGCCCGTGGCATCTGTGGGGGGCTGCTGGCCGGGAGGCAGACAGGGGCTGCAACCCACAGGCTTCGGTGTCAGACAGGCCTGAGCTTGGCCCCTCATTCACTGTGTAGGCTCTCAGCCTCAGTTTCCTCATCTGTGCAATGGGATGACAACAGCAGGACCCCGTGGGATTGTTTAGATTCACTGAAATAATGTATGTAAAAAAGTGTTTACCACACCTCAGAGCCCCTGACGCACAGGGAGAGCACAGCCCCTGTCTGCCGCGATCATTATCCGGTGGTTCTGGGCTCCTTTCTGTGGATGTGGCCCCTGCTTCTCCCCTCCCTGGTTTGGGTACCTGAGGCTCATTTCCCTGCCATTCTGATGCCTCTGCGCCCTCTCTTCTCCATCCTTGCTCTTGCTATTTCTTCTTCTCCCCTCCCTGTGTGGCTCTTCTGCAAGGGCTTCCTGTCCTCTTCTGCTTTCTCTCCACCTCGCCCTGGTCTGCTCTGTCTATCCCTGCCTTAGGGCCTCTGTCCCTCTTGGGTGCTGGTTCCCGGCGCTGGAGCAGGCATCCCCCCGCCGCTTTTCTGGCGTCCTCCAGGCCCCTGGCCCCTTTCTTGCTCCCGGGGGATTTCCCACAGGAGCAGCTGTGGGAGGCACCCGCCTTCAGTGGTGAGAACTGGCCGTCGGGCCGGTTTGCAGTGCCTGTGCTGCCCCGGCCTCCGCTCCCCCACGCCAGCCAGGAATACTCCAGCGTCCCTGCCTCAAGTCCGCGGGCTGAGTGTCGGCATGGGATGGGAAGGACAAACTGTCCAGATGTTCAGCTTCGGGGTCAACTCAAAAGCCCAACAGTTGTTTCTGGTCGTGTCAGAGAAATGTTGAAAAAGGGAAGGCCAGATTCTGCAGCCACCTATACCAGTCTTCCCACCCCGTACTGGGTTCGGGACCCCTTCTGCCCTATGTATGCCTGTCTATCCCTGTGCCGTGTGCTTGCGGTGGCATCGTGTGAAAAAAACACACAATAAAGGAGGTGGAAGCGATGCAGTCACTTGATATGCACAAGTCCTCTAATTCTGCATCGGCTGCTTCCTGAAAATTAAAATGTCACAGATGCATTGATATGGGTTACTCTACCGGAAACAGACTTGCCTTGTATGGGGGTGTGGCTGATGGGGGCCAGAAGGCCCTTAGGAACGATGGTCTTTGGCAGATGCATGGCCAGGCCCCTTCTGAGAGGAGCTGGTCCCTAAGTCCAGCACAGACCACAGGCCAGTAGGAGGCACACCCCCCGCCCCCCCACCATGCCCCCTGTGGCAGTGACTGGCAGCAGCAGCAGCATGGGGTGTTTTGTGAATGTACCATTTGGGAGACAAATGATTGTGCGTGCTCCCTAAGAATGAGGAGTCGTCTGCAACTGAAATAAACACATCTTATGCCTGCATTTGGCAAAAGCACCTTACAGAGCTACCACGGAGGCAGACAAACATTCCCGAGGGCTGAAAGCACTTCTCAGCCCCCAGGCCTAGAGCTCGGTCCCAGTGCCGGAGGCAGCTCTGGGTCTGCATATCTAGCTGGTCTTAATTTCTTATTATCTCATTAATCCTCAAAGGTGTTCAGAGCTTAGCCTAGGCCAAGCTCAAAGCCCCGTGCAAGCAGGAGTCCTGCCCTGCTTCCTGTGTTCAGTCTACCGGGAGAGTCCTATTAACCCCCCAGGTGGTTGGCTCTGCCCAGGGTCCTGGAGACCTGCCCAGGGCAGCTTTCCAAGCAAAGCAGAGGCAGGAACCCCCGCCCTTCCCAAAGCCCCTTGCTCTGGAATCTCTGGGGGTCCCAGCCCTGATGGCATGGCTTGCATATCTACTGGCTTGGGCTCCAGGGACAGTTGTAGGCTAATTGGATAAACTGTCAGCCAAGGACTTAACCTGCCTGAGCCTGAATCCCTCACCTTGGAAACAAGATTAACTCCTCATGTGCTTGTGGTTGAGAGTCAAGTTAAGACAGGTAAATGCTTAGCATTGGTTTGGCCCAGTAGCCCGCTGTGAAGTACACTACTTCATCCAAGACCACAGCTGGGCCATGATCCAAAAACTGGCTATTTCTAAGACAAACTGGGCTAAAATTCTGCCTTCTCCTCCCCAGCATGGGTGTCTGAATGCATTGTTCTCCCAAAGCTTTAGGAACAATAGATCCTCTGAATGACAGGGATAGATTGAGCAGAGAGGAAGAAAGCGGGGACCGTCCCTCCCCAACCCCGTCCTTGTAGCCGAGAGAACCGAGAGGAAGTCAAGACCTTGACTGTAGCCCTCACAGGCTCCAGAGAGAGAAAGCAAGGTGCTAATGGCACAGACCAAGGTAACACTGGCCAGGGCCCGGGCCCCAGCCTCCGCAGGCAGCCTGTGGCGAATGAATGCAACAGGGGCTGTGGGTCCCCACGTGGGGGGTCTAGGTCCTCGCCTTCTCATGTGTTGCTAGGTTTCAACCTCACTTCTCCCCTCAAGTCTCCCCCCATCAGCAAAGGACCAGTTAGGAAACCAGAAATTGAAACCACACTGATTTTTTAAGAGAGATTTAAATTAAGGATTTAGAAGGCTGAAAGAGAGAAAAGATGTTGGGGGTGCTCAGCATTCATAACTAGAAGAAGCAGGTCCTCTCCAGAGATGGTGGCACAGAAGAGTGGCGTTTTTATTCAATCCTAGGAGGCCTGAGGAGGGGCCCAGAGTCTAAGGGGTGTCCCATGCAGCTAGTGCTCAGGCCTCTGAGGCCTCTGCTGGGACATCTGAGGAGGGGGTACCAGGACGTGGCCCCGGAGCTCTGGGACGGAGCTGGACACAGAGGTTCCTAGGGGTGAGGGGGACCATGGGGCTGCGCCCTGACTGCCCACATGTGGGGCTGGGCTGCTGCTAGGCCTCGGGGGACCATGGCAAGGTTTGAGCAGGACACAGCCGGAAAAGCCACCGGAGGGCGGTGCTAAGGCTGACCGCTCCTGCGGGCACCATAAACACAGAGCTGAAAGCAGAGGGGAAACCTCTTCTCCCCTCTTCCGGCCTCAGTCTGGCTGGGGCCTGCCATTGGCAGCACCTGACCGGAAGCCAGCTGGCCGGGGGCTCTGGGAAGCACCAGCATCTCCCCGCAGAGTGGGGAGGGTGGATGTGGTGCGGGTTGGCAATGAGGATGTAAATGACACGTGAGCACACACACCACCCCTGGGGTGGACAGTCTCCTTGCATCTTCCTGACGTTCCTCCAGAGACTGTAGTAAAGAGTATGATTCCCAAGTTATAAAGACAAAACCAAAGACCAGAGAAGTTCCTTGATTTTCCCAAGTCACTGGGTCAGCAGGCATTGAATGCCCCCTGTGGGCCACACCTTATTCTAGCTTTGGGGCCACAGCAATGAGCAAGACGGGGCTTGTGACAACAAGGACACTTGTATTGTGACTGGGGAAGTGAGGACAACGGGCGTGACGGGATAAGCAGAGCACCCACAGAGGCTATACTGGCCACGTCAGGTGCCGAAAGCAAACCCTGACGCAGCGTAAGCCTGCTAGGTGCTGTGGGAGCTTAGAAAAGGGCCAGGCCTCTGGGGACGGAGATGTCAGCAACCACTACCAAGAGCCCAGGTGAATGGCCAGTGGCCATTCCGAGTCGCCCTCAAGTCTGTGCAAGCTGCTGGCACCTCGTCTCCTGAGCACATGTGCACGCGTGTCTTCCAAATACAAGTGTGACATAGCTGCCTATGTGGCAGTCTTGATGAGGCATAGTAAGTTCCCCAGGTGATCTGTCCCTCCCCCTGTAGACAACCGCTGCTGGGAAGTGGGCGGTGGGGGGAGGTGGTGGCAGGTGACTCTGGGCTTCCACTCTTAACATACAGGCAGAGAGAGAGCCCTTTGTCACCTGTTGGCTGTGAGCCTCAGGGTGGGGCTGTTCATGAGAAGTGGGAAGAGCTCTCCGGTCTCTAAGAGGTGCCATTTAGGACGGGTCTCCCTGGGATTTCTTCTTCTCTAATGATTTCTCCTAAGAATGAGGCTCCTGTGCCCCTCCACCCAGGCCAAGGACCAGAGTGGGGCCTCCTGGGAGCGGAGGCATGGACGGGCCGGCTGCTGAAACCACCGGTGGAAGGGCTAAGAGAAGCCTTGTGGTTCATAGATGGTTCCATCTGGCTTCCCGGCTGGGAGACATGACAGGGGCCAAAGCCCTTCAGGAACAGGCAGTATGTGCCCCCTGAGATGCCCACGTGCTGCACACCCTCCTGGGGGACCTGGAACAGATGTGACCCCAGGCTGAGGTTCAGAGATTTCCGATCGTGCCCGTCCCCCTCACACCCTGACCTGGCGAGCGCATCTAGAAGCAGGCCACACCCGTGCTGAGTTCCATCTGCCCATTCCTCTCTTCCCTGGGTCTCCTCCTCCGTTTGTCACTAGCTACCATCACAACCTTCGACCTGGCCTCCCTCCCTTCAGGTGCTCCCCACACCCTCACCCAGTCGTCCACAGACCTTGCTGCCCTGCACACTTTGCCTAGACAGAAAGGCTGTTCTGGCCCCGGGGGCAGCTGGGCCATGCCTCCCCTTCTGGGAGGTTCCGTGGCAGCAGCCACAGTGTAGCTGGTATGGGCAGCAGTCTGCCCGGCACCGGCACTGCCTGAGAGCAGAGCGGGCTTGAGCAGCCCCAGCCCCCAGATGGGGAAAGCAAGGCTGGGAGTGGTAGGGTGGCTGGCTCATCACTCAGCTAGTTGTGGCTGGGGTAGGACGCTGGGTACAGTGCTGAAACAGGATCTCGTAATAAAACGGAAGACAGACCAGAACTCTGGACTTCTCTGCTCCTGAGGGTGTTTGCAGAGAAGCCTGCTTGGGACAGCCTTCTGTTCCATGGCTGGTACCTTCCTAAGACAGCCCAAAACTGCTCATGCCTACACACGCCTGCGTCCAGGGGCCTGATGTGATTCTGGAGCTGGGGTCTGGTGCCCAGTTAGCAGGGACAGTGAGACCTCGGCCCTGGTCTAGAAAAACAGCAAAGCTACTGTGTCAGATGCTCCACTCTCATCTCTTAAGGAGCATAGAATGGTCAGAGAATGGACGTGTGAGAATGGAAGAGACCCCCTCTAGTGCATCCCCTCACACATACACCCCGTATTCTCCAGGAAAGGAGACTAAGGTCGCAAAGGAAAAGCCAGGCACCCTGTCCCTTATCATGACAGAGCCCTTAGCCTCCGAGGAGCCCACCTCCGGACCTGTCCTCCTGCATCCCCCACCCCTGGGATTCTGCTGGGCGGGCCCTGTGGGGGATGTAGGCTTCCTCCTAACCCAGCTCCCAGTTCCTCCCTACCCGGTCCCTAAAATTGCAACAGCCCTGCAGGGTCAAGGACAAGAAGGACTATCTCTCCAGATGAGCCCACACACATGGTGCAGGGTCGCTGTGCACACAGCTTATGAGGAGGCACAGGAGCTTAGCGCATCAGAGAGACGTGGCCTTGTTCTGAGATCCTCCCCATCCCGCTCTCACCAGACCCTCCTGGGGGTGCGAGGCTCACATACAAACCGGTCCTGAGTATGTGTCCGGTGTAGCTGTGAGTGCGATTATGGTGAACGCTTCCTCCAGGAGCACAGGCCCGGCAGATCCCTTGGCAGCTGAGCAATTGCCCCGGATGAACCAGTGGGAAGGCCCCCTGCTTGAAACGCATGTATTTGGTGGCTCTCAGATTCAGCATCCTAACACGAGAAATGCATATCTGAAGAGGTCATCAAAAAAGTATTTCCTGGGGAGAATCAACCCCTAGAACCGTCCAAGCAGAGGCATTGTTATAACCATCATTTTTCAGAACCAGGTAGGTGTGTGAATCGGAGAGTTGTTTGCGCTGGTGCGTTGTGCATGGGATGGTGCGATCTGGCGGCTGCAGGGTCTCACAGCAGCCCGACCGCTCGGCGCAGACGGGGTGGCGCAGGTCACAAAGGCCCTGGCAGCGGTGTCAGGGCCAACTCTCCAGTGCTGTGCGAGTTGTCAGAATTCTCTGTTGTTTGTCTCTTCTGGTAAAAAAAAAAAAAAAAAAAGAAAGAAAGAAAGAAAGAAAGAAAGAAGAAAGAAAAAAAGAAAGAAAGAGAGAAAGAAAGAAAGAGAGAGAAAGGAAAGAAAGAGCTATTTTTAAGAGTCGAATTGTAATTCTATAAGTAGATGCTTTGTAAGAGATTCTTTCATCCCGAAAAAAATTAAGAGAATGTAGCCAACCAGACGATGTTGGGGATGGGTGAATCTTTCTTGAATTGTTTCCTATCTTGGTGGAAAGGAGTAAAGCTGCAGAGATAGTAACCCAGAGACCACCAGGGCGAGGCTTGCCTGCGTGAACGGCTTCTGTGCCCGCCACACGGGGTGGTGGTGAAGAGTGAGTAACAGGCGTGGACAAAGGGCTTAGCCCGGCGTCCGGTCTGTCAGTAAGTGTTGGTTGGTGTTAGCCACCACTGGGCGGAAGGCTCAGGTGAGGAAGGGAGGGGAACGCGGGAGAGTGACTCAGACGTGAGGTGGTGGCAGTGAGCTGTGGACCCGTCGGTGCCACCCCGGCTCCCTCCGCCCAGGGGCTCCCCTTGCTGCTGACTCCAGGACAACTCCTGTCCCTCTCTTCCATTTTTCTCCATCTCAGGCCAGAAGGCAAAAGGAATGTTCAGAAGATAGGTCCTGGCTGGAGAAAATGTAGCCCCAAGTCCGCAAGGCCATGGTGAGCAGGATAGTGTAGGGGCGTCCGGCTGAAGGGGGTGAGGGGGGTGAGCCGGATGCCCCGTAAGAGAAGTATTTGGTGGGTTTGATTTCTACATGCCATGGACACCTTCCACGTGCTTACCTTCTCCCTTGGAATAATGAGACAGCATAGTGTTACGTCCCATGATTTCAGAAGTCAAGATTTGTGCTTCCATAGACAGGGGGAGGCATTATTCAGGGTGGGTTGGAGGCTGAACACTGGTCCACTTGTCTTAGCCCCTGAGCATCTCTGATGAAGAGGGGCCGGCGGCTCTGCATTCGGCCCCATGTTCTGCCTAACGGCAGAAGGCCTGAGTGGGAAGAGGGACTGAGTTGGCTAGGACACAGGAGGTGGATGTCGCCATGCTCGGCAAGGGAAGTCTCAGGTTATGTTGCTGGGGCTTCAGAAAACAGCAGCTTGATCTGTAACTATAAAAGGAGGGAGGGGCCTCTCCCAAATGACATTTCATTGCATCAGTATGACAAGCCTGGAGGCAGGAATATTGCAGGTGAGACAACTGAAACTTACATCAAGACATTTCTTTGGGGTCTGTGCCAGCAGAGCAGGGTGGGCACTGTCACCAGCTCCTGTTGGCACCTCAGCTGTGTGAAGCAGGTGAGTCCTGGAGCCGGACCCTGTGAGGACACAGCAAAGGGCAGGGCTTTGGGGGGGCCACACTCAGGGGACAGGAAGAAGCAGCAGCAAAGGAAACTGAGTCCCGGTCTCCTGTGGCTGCTATAACAAATGACCACATACTGAGTGGCTTAAGATACCACCAATTTATTTCTCACCATTCTGGAGGCTAAAGTCTGAAATCAAGGCGTCTGTAGGGTTGGCTCCTCCTGGAGCCTCTGAGAGAGCACCCATTCCCTGCCCCTGCCCTAGCATCTGAGCGCCCCTCGGTGCTCCTCGGCTTCGTAGCTGTGTAGCTCCAACAGCTGCCTCCATTGTTGTGTGTGTGGCCTTTGCTCTATGTGTCATGTCTTCTCTTTTCTCTTATAAGGACACTCATCATTGGATTGAGGACCCACCCTAATGCAAAATAATCTCATCTCAAGATCCTTGCCTTTTAGATCTGCAAAGACCCTTATTCCTAATTAGGTCCCATGTGAGGTTCCAGGTAGACATGTCTTTTGGTGTCCACAATGCAACCTCTTACACTGAGGGGGTACAAAGCAAGGAGGAGAGTGACAAACATGGCCCTGGTAAAATGCCAGAGGCCCGCAGCTCCCACACAATGGCGCCGTCACCTCCCCGAGCAGCAAAGGATATGTCCCTTTCCCTGCACAGTGTAGAAAAGGAAGGATCCTCATCCCTCTTGGGTTTGAGCTTTGTAAGGACAGAGGACTAGGTGCATCCGCAGGAGTCTTTCAGGCCCCAGGTGAGTCTGTCAAAAGACGACCTTGCTGATCTCCTGCTTTCCCTGGGGGTCCCTGGGGGCACTTACAAGAGTAAATAAGATGATCCCACTACTCATGGGATGTCACTGAGGGGTCTGACCAGATCATTCTTAATGCCAGAAGAAAGGGCAGATGTTGTGTGGTGGGAGGGACCCGCCTGTGAGCATCACTCTGAGAGCTGCTGGACCAGGTCACCTGGGAGCAGAGCATCTCTAGCCTCTAGACTCCTCTTGGATAAAGTCCACCAAGACCTCTGCGTTCCTGCCTCTCCTACCCAGGGCCATGTCCTGAGGGTAACTAGCAACCTCACCATTCTCCAGGGAGGCAAGATTTTTCCAATAACCAAAACACTCAGCTCATGTGCTACACAATCCCTTGCTTGCTTTCACCAATCAAGGCTGGATCTCATCTGGAGTCATTCCCCCATCTCGACTAATTGAAGGGGCACACAGCCTAATGTACCTAGTGAGTTGGTCCCTCCTGCAATGATCTGGGAGTCTGATTCTTGGCCTCTCTCCTCCCCTTGGCTATCTTCTCTCTGCTTCACTGTTCTGTCCTTGAATTCTTAGTGACGTTGCTGATGGACAGGGAGTGAGAGAAGCTAGCAGAGAAGGGTGGCTAGAAGTTATTAACATATGCTGAGAGAAAGTCTTCCCTTTCCCTGTAACCAAGGTCTCCTCCCCATCAGAATGGTTTTAGAACACGGGCATGGGCGGGGATGCTTGTGGCTGGGGTTTCAGTCTTAGCTCTGCGGTCATTGTGCCCTTTAGTTTCTTCATTTGAAAAATGAAGGCTATGATTTTGTCCACCTGCAGGGGCTGCTGCCAGGAGGGTGTGAGGTAGTGTACGCCACACATTTAACAGCAGGGCCTGGCACATCCGAGGGTCTCCCTCAGTGTCCCCTCACTGGGACTGCTGCCAAAGAGACACTCTTCTATGTTGGGTGGCATTTCTGCCTCGGTGTCATTACATATGCTGTTCCCTGTATGAGCACCTTCATCTTTTCTACCCAACCAATTCCAGCACATCTTTCTAGAATCATCTCAAAAGTCACCCCCAAAGAACGATACCTGGTATATTTACTCAGCAACTATTAAATGTCAAGCTCTCTTCTTAAAGTTTACTGATATTATCCAGCTTAGCCCTCTGGATAGCCTTATGAAATCAGAAGTGTTACCTGCTTTTACAGATGAGGAAACTGAAGCTTGGGGAACAAATATATCTGATTTCCAAAGCTCAGGCTCGTACTGTCTACCACTCCATGCTGACTCCACCAACTCCCGCCCACCCCGGGCCCACTTAGAGCCTTGAACTTAAGCTGACGTTTGCTGGTCTGCCTCTCTGAGGGGAGGGCTATGTTTTATTCCCTTCTAGCTGCAGGTGCTGACAGCGCACGGCATTAGCTCAAGGAGCGACCGCTGTCAGTCTTTCTGGGATTCCCTTGCCCTCCCCGAGGCTCAGGGTGGTCCACACGTCTGTGATGCTATTGAGAGAAAAAGGTAACATTTGATTCCATCATCAACGGAATGGCCATTCTGAGAAGTTAAGGAGTGGCCTTTTCAAAAAGCAAAACCCACCCAACTGCCTTATTGTGTCAGTCCATCTCTAGTTTGTTTTCCCACATTTCCGGTGTCTTTGATGGCCCAGTTTGTCAATCTCTGTTCTATGCTGGGCAGCAGGAGGAAGGGGCTGGGTGGTGTGTGGTCACACTCACATGCGAGGACAGCAGAGTGGCAGTGATCACACAAGTCCTCCATCCAGGGGTCCGAGACCATGATCAGCAGATCTGGGTCAGGCTGCCTGCGTCAGAGTCACCTGGGAGCTTGTTACAAATGTCAATTCCTGATGTTGCCACAGGAACGTCTCTCTCAGTGGATAACAACCTCTCCAACTGGCTCTGAAGTGCAACCAGGTTTGAGAAGTGTTGATCTGGTCCAGCCAAGGAGGAGCATGACTTGCCCAAGGTCACACAGTGGCTACTCTGCGGCAGGGGTGGGGCCGCTCCAAGCCTATGTTCTTTCTCCTGCTCTCTGCATGTTCCAGATTTGGGATATGCGTTTGAGTACAGGGACACCAAAATAAATCCCTTTTAATTTATCTACAGTTTTCTATGAGATTCATACCTTAGTGCCTGTTCATTTATTCATAATGTCACTGAGAATTGACATTATATATATGTTTTTTACTCCTCAGTCTGAGCTCTTTTAAGCGCCAGCTCTATTTTCTGTGCTGTCAGGACTCTGGGAGGTCCGTGGTCTCCCATGTGCTGCTGGGACCCTCTTGCTCAGTGACCCTGAGGGGGTCCCTGCTCCCCTTGGGCTTATGTGGGTGGGCTTGAGAGGGGCCGGACCCCCCTTGACTGCCACCCAGAAGAGGTGATCAGCTGTCCTGATTCACCTCGGACCTCGGGGGTTTGCTTTTTCAAATAAACTCAAAAATAGCTTCTCAGAACGCCCTGCAGCTCAAGGAGCCAGGTGTCAGTTCATTTCAGCTTAACAACCGTTCATTAAAGGCCTCCCAGGCTCAGGCCGTTGCTTGGTGAGCCCTCAGAGGGATGCAGAGATGGATGAGGGAGGCACAGCGGCCACCTCTGCCCTGAGGCGTCCTCTGTGTCTCCTATTCCAGAAAGGCATGAGCTGTTTAGCATTCGGTGAGGGCCTCGCACCCGCCAACCCGTGAGGCACCACTGTGAGCTGGCAGGACCCTGGCTGGCCCGGAAGGATCCAGACTTAACCCATCACTGGTACCAGGATCTGTGTCAGCCTGTCTCGAAGGCTGGCCCTTCCCAGGGGGTGATAAGTGGGCTACTAGTAACAAGCTCTCCAGACAGGCCCTGGCGCCTGCCTATTGATGTGGCCGCTGTCTGTAGATGGCCAGTGTCAAGAAAGGTGATATCAAGGCAAGAGTACTGGTCCACACCCTGAAGTTCTGTTTCTCCCTAGCTGTGTGACCTTGAGCAGGTCACTCCTCCAGCTAAGCCCCAGTCTCCCCAACTGTCACACTGTGGAGGAGACCCCTCCACACCTCCCTGGAATTTTGGCTTAAATGAGACAATGCACTGGAGTATGTGGAATAAGCTATAAAGCACAGTAAAAAGTACTGTACTATTATAACCATTCATCATTCTCAAAGGGCTTTTAGAAAGGATCTCATCCAGTGGTTTTCAAATGATTTTTTTGGACCATGGAATCCTTGCCCAGAAATGAAACCCTGCAATGAAGCCCAGTACATAAAACAGGAAAACAAAAGAAGAGAACCTGGCACCGCTGTGATGGGAGCTCGGGGAGGAGGCGGCCCAGCTGGTAAGGGCTGGTGGGAGGGCGGCTTGCCCCGGGCCCGGCCTCGCGGGCAGCAGCGCCGGCCGACACAGGCACTCCGGTCTTCAGCCCCACACCAGGCTCTTCCCATGGCATCGACCGCCCTCCACAGGGAGATTCAAGTTTACACAAAAGAGAACTTCAAGAGCAGTTGTACTCTGGAAAAACCTTCACCTCGGAGCTGCTTCTAAATATCAGCTCTCTGAGCTCGTGTAAGAGACTGAAAAAGTGAAAATTGGCCAGGCAGGGATGAGGAAATCAGTGTTAGGTCAGTCTGAAATAGGATGAGTGGAAATGGAAGTCCCTTAGGACTTTATTTATACATTACTCTTCAGGAGCACATATGTTGTGCATTGAGAAATCTATCTGTAGTTTCTCTCTTTCTTTCTCCCCATTACACCACAAATATCGGAAATAGACACGCGTGTACATGTGTGTGTGCAGGGGTATACGCATCACTTCTTTCAGCCCAGCATGGGCCTCACAAACTGGGTTGGCCATAATTTATTCACTAACATATTCATTGATTCATTGACCATTGACTGAACACTGTATGTGCCAAGCATGATGCCGAAGGTGAAAAAAAAATGGCATAAAGCATTATGCCCACCTTTAGAGAGCTATGCCTAAAGGAAAAAACAAATAAGCAAAATGCTGCCTCTCGACAATGGTTGCAGTGATCTGTAATGGGGGCACACATGTGGCTGCCCCGCGTACCCGGGGGTGGGGGAGAGTCAGGGAAGCTTGTTGGGGCAGGTGACTCCTAAGCTGAGTCCAGAAGGTCACGTAGGAGTCGGGTTGAAGAATGGAGAGGACGACGAGATGGAAAGGAGCTTTTTCAGGACCTGAAATTGCTCAGTATGGACAGAGCACATAGAGCCACCGATGGGCAGGGGAGTTGACCCGATAGCTTCATCAGTCCCATCACAGAGTTTGGATTGATCCGTTTCCATCCAGTAGGGGACAATGCGTCTGCAACGGGGGCTGCACACCTCAAAGTCTGGGGGCTCTGCAGTAGGGGTCGAGATAGTAGGCACCAGGGAGCGGAAACATGGACTAGGACACAGCCTTTCCATCCATTGGGGCAACACACTAATGCAGAGGGCGCCTCATCCCGCCACATTGACGTAGTTCCGGTGTTTGCTAGAGGGAAATACTGCCCTTTACAAAGAGAGGGTCTGGGGGAAAGGGTTTAAGACATGCGGCCTGCGATATTGCCCCTGTAGACATTCATACGGTTCATTAGCACATTAAGGCTCGGAGAAACCCTGCAGTAAAGCAACACATTTAACATTGTCAGGTAGCTCAGATTCATTTCATTATGAAACTTTTCATTTTTATGGCACCATTAAAATTTCATGGAACACTTGGAAAAGTTCCATAGAGTGCATCCTGGGCCATGGGCTTGGGTGTTGCCCATCCTTCCTAGGGCACCTCACTGCTGTGGGAGCCGTGGAGCCTTTCTGAGCAGATGAGAGCTGCTGTGGCGGGTGCTGGCAGCACAGACCTCACTGTCGTGAGTCATGCGGCCACCCCTGCCCCCTGGGATCTAAAGTACTTGGCCAACAGCCCGATCGTGGCCGCCTCTGAGACAAAGAGTCCATGACCAACTTCTCCAAAAAAATGGTTGACGTGAGCGAGCAGAGCTGTAGACCCCGGATCAGTGAAGCTGTCCCACCACATCAGCTCTGTGTCCTCGGGGGATGCTGGTTTTCCTCTCTGATTTCCAAAGGAGGGCGCAGGCATTTCTGGAGGGCAGAAGCCCTCTTCTGGTTCACCGGCCCATTGGACGAGCCAGTGAGGTTCAGGTGGAGCTGCCTTTGGCACCCGGGATGACCAAGGGCAAGAGTAGGGTGACACTTTAGATAAAGCCAAGAGGCTTCTGAAGAGGCAGCACTAATCCAAGGAGATCCCCAGCCCCTGAGTGCCGAGCTGCCCCTGTTAATGACGTGGCCACAGCATCGGAATATGCTGCGGGGCCCTGCCGGGCCCTGGCCCCAGCCCAGGATTCTCACCTGCAGGGCCTTGGGCTGACGAGCACATCCAGCTCCTCTAGGAGGACCTACCCCTTCCCCTCACGTGCCCACCTTTGTTAACCTGTGTATGCGCCACTGTGCCACCTCCTGGGATTAGTTTTGTGTTGATACCTCCATATTTGAAGAAGTGCGTCCTTTTCTTTAGCCTTAAAACATCTCATTTCCAGTTTCAAGGGCTGCCCCTGACCTTTGCTGTCGGGAGTGGGTAAGAAGACCATGTGTTAAGAGCCAGTCCCTTCCTTTTGTAACATCAATTATGATCTCTGTGATTTCAGCTTTCCAGGCAGAAAACATCCTCCCATTGACTCATTAGCTCCTATTTATCTGTTACGCATTCATTTATTTATTCATTCATTCCACAAATATTTCTGAAGGCCCCCCTAGTTACCAGGCATTTCCCAAGTGCTAGAAATAGTGAATAGACAATCTCTGTTCTCTTAGGGTAGATAACTTTTTAAAAGCAAAATATATACATTGTTTGTAGGCATTTTGGCTAAGATCAAGTGTAAAGAAAGTAAAATACATAATGTGACATGCAAAGTATTATGGTGGACCCATAGGAAGCTTTCACAAGGCATAAGATAAAAGATGTAAATAACGGGTATCTTGTTTGGGAATTTTTGCTTACAAAGAACAGGACCCCACTCACACTAGCTCAAGTAGAAAGTGGGGAAACTGTTAAGAATCAGACGTCCCTCAGAATAAAGGGCAGGAAGCAGAGCAATCAGCTCTAACAGCCACCATCCCTTTTGGTTACATTTACATTCCTATTCATTCTCCCTTCCTCTTTTTTCATCTCTCCCCTTTGTCTAAATCTCCCTTGTTCCCCTCTCCCCTCCTCCCCTTTCTAAGATGGAATGTGACTGGGGAAGGAAATAGTATCTCTGCTGCAAATGGACACAAGATAGGGTGTAATTAGGGCACAACAGCAAGGGCTGTTAGAGCTGGGAAGTGGGAGGATCCCTTAGAGCTCCATGGAATCAGGGAAACCTTCCTGGAGGAGGTGCTGTTTGAGTGGAGGCTGCTGGCTGCCTAATGAGGAGCAGAGGCCTTTCCCGGAACGGAGAACCTCGTGAGTGGAGGGGAGCACAGGGGATAAGAACGCCAACTGAGAGCACAGGGGAATAGGCAGAAAGGGTCCTGATCATTCAGCTTAGCATCCTCCCTCCATCCCTGTGATCCTTTAGCTGGATTTCTCTTCAGAGTGGCCAGGATGCTGCCGGTCTGTGGTCTGGACTCAGGAGTAGATGAGCTGTGACTGAAGGAGACCAGGGCAGGCAGGGTTGTAAGATCACAGCTGGGCAGGGCAGGGATGGGGGAAAGGCTGCCCAGTGGAGACACCGAGACCCAAGCAATGCGGCATAAAGATTTAACCAGGTGGCAAGAGGTGGAGGTTCTGGCCCGCCCACCTTTGTGTGACTCAAGTTTGAAGTCATTGGTGACAGGAGCTTTGATGAAAAAGTCCGATGACAGGTGTGAGCCTCCAGTCTGCCAGCGATTTGCTGATTGATCGCTGGCATCAAGCAGCTCAGTGCTTGTTGGGTTCCTCTGCATTTATTGGCACTAAAAAATGACTGGCATGCCAGCCATGTCTGATGACCTGCATGGTGCCCTCTGGCCCTGGGCAGGCGGCTTCCTGAGCAGGAAAGGGGAGTTACGACTCATCTGCCCCGAGAGGCACAAAATCCAAAAGCCCCGGCAGAGCCTTCCCCACGCCCCGGGCGCAGGAGGCTGCATTTGGAGATCTGCGGTGGCCAGTGCTTTCACAGAAGGGATCTTGTGTTGGTCTCACACCAAGTCAGGAAAGTAGGAATTTTCCCCACTTTTTAAGGAGAAAAAACTGAGACTCACAAGTCAAGATACCTGTCAGAAGTCACACAGCTAGCGGCAGGGCTGGGACTTCACTCTCTCTGGCCCCAAACGCTTCCTTCTGGTGCGCCACCACGCGTGCCTTCCCACGACCTGGGGTCCCGTGGCAGGTCAGTGGGGCCGGTTCGGGGTGGGTCCAAGGATGCCACAGGGCCCGGGGTTCCAGATGGTTCTGATGGAAGAGCTGCCATTCTCCCCTCCACGCGCCTCTCCTCTGCTCCCCCGTCAGCTCAGTACCCCCAATTTTCATAGAGACAGCAACCTTTTGCAGGTTGCTCCCTGCAAGTGTGGATGTGCTTTGAGTCAAACATGTCTCTGAGTGTACCTGCCACATGCACTGGAAGCTAGAAGTGACAGGCTTTTCCATAATTGGGTGTCGGCCCGGGCAGAGCCCTGTCATAGGCAGCTTGCACTGCACTCAGAGTCAGACTCAGGAGACAGTATTGCTGTCTGTCTGTCCTCTGCATGAAGCACTGTCATCGTCAGGACGTACCTACCGGACACTCAATGGATCTGGGATTTGATATCTTGGGTACGAGTTCCTCCAAAGGAACTTATCTGTTATGCAATGTCTTGATTTCCTCTTCTCTGAAGTGGGGATAACAAATACTGTGTCCCGGGGACCTCGGCAGTGCTGTTGTAAGGAAAACATGACGCAACAGCAAAGTGCCTTACAGACTGTGAAGCACTGCCCGGTGTTTGTTGTAGTTGGGACAAGCTCGTGTGCGAGGTCATGGGCCTTCCTTCCTGTAAGCTCCGTGCGGACGAGGAGGGCGCCTGTGTGAGACCAGCCTTCACCTCGCACAGCCTGCCCCGTTCGCCCAGGGTCCCAATGTGCAGATGGCGTCCTTAGCTGTGGCCCTGCCTGGGGACGCAGCTGAACCTCCTTACCCCGGAGTGTGCTCTAGATGGAGGTGCTTGAACTTGTGTGCAACAGAATCACCTGGGGAGCTTTGGCAGTTCAGATTCAAGGACTTCCCACCTGGAGATTCTAATGCAATGGGTCTGAGATGGGGTCAGAAAAATGATTTTTTGAAAAGCTTGTCACGAGATGCTGAATTGCAGGCCAGGGCCGGTGAAAGGGGTCCCAGCTCGTGGCTCAGAGGCCGGCACAGTCGCCGGGAGGAGGCCACTGGGTGGCTCCAGCCTCCTCACGAGTGGGGATGGAGAGGCTGGGGGTTCGTTTCTCTCGCGGAGGACACAGCAAGAGTCCACGTCCTGCTGTCGAGAAGCCAGGAAGAGTGTTAGGAAAAGGGAAGTGAGGGTGTCGCTGAGAAAAGCCCCAGGAGGCCCTGGCAGGGTTGCGAAGGGGCTGTGAGCCTCAGCCCGGGGGCGGCGGGGGGCGGGGGTGGGGGCGGACAGGGAACTCAGAGCAGTGACGGGCAGAGGGGCCCAGGGCCGGTTAACACCGCGTGTCCTTCTGTCCCACTCCAGATCGTGTTCCGGAAGATCAGCGACGTGAAGCGGGAAGAGGAAGAGCGCATGAAACGGAAGAATGAAGCCCCCCTGATCTTGCCGCCGGACCACCCCGTCCGGAGACTCTTCCAGAGGTTCCGGCAGCAGAAAGAGGCCAGGCTGGCGGCCGAGCGGGGCGGCCGGGACCTGGACGACCTGGACGTGGAGAAGGGCAGCGTCCTCGCCGAGCACGCCTCGGCCAACCACAGCCTCGCGAAGGCCAGCGTGGTCACCGTGCGCGAGAGCCCCGCCACGCCCGTGCCCTTCCCGGCGGCCTGCCCCTCGGCGCCGGCCGTGTCGGACCACGCCAAGCTGCACGCGCCCGGCTCGGAGTGCCCGGGCGCCAAGGCGGGCGGCGGCGACTGCGCCAAGCGCAAGGGCTGGGCCCGCTTCAAAGATGCTTGCGGGAAGGGCGAGGACTGGAACAAGGTGTCCAAGGCCGAGTCCATGGAGACGCTCCCCGAGAGGACCAAGGCGTCAGGGGAGGCCACGCTGAAGAAGACGGATTCGTGCGACAGCGGCATCACCAAGAGCGACTTGCGTCTGGACAACGTCGGTGAGGCCAGGAGCCCGCAGGACCGCAGCCCCATCTTGGCGGAGGTCAAGCACTCCTTCTACCCCATCCCGGAGCAGACGCTGCAGGCCACCATCCTGGAGGTGAAGCACGAGCTGAAGGAGGACATCAAGGCCCTGAACGCCAAAATGGCAAATATCGAGAAACAGCTCTCTGAGATCCTCAGGATATTAACTTCCAGAAGATCCTCTCAGTCCCCTCAGGAGCTGTTTGAAATGTCCAGGCCCCAGTCCCCAGAATCAGAGAGAGACATTTTTGGAGCGAGCTGAGAGGCCCGTTAATGGAAAGTCAAAGACAAAAACCCACCACCCCCGCCCTAGGCAACACCCCCACCACACACACCTACATGACCAACAACTTTCCAAGTAGGCTTCTCCTGACAGAAAGTCAAAGTGGGACCAGTTGCTTAGGCACACACTCTCTTCAGAAGCTACAGGAAGAGGAGTGTGCGGCCCAGCCAGCCGCCAGCTGCATCCGAACTGCCTTCGCACAACTTCGCAAGAGAGGGCATGCTGTCTAAAGGGTGTTTTCCTTCATTTTAATTTTTTACTGCCATGATATTTGTAAAAGGTGAAAACTACCAGAAAAGAGCAGCAGCCATTTGGATATTGGTGGGGGAGCACCAAGAATCCCTCACATACATACCCTACTGGGCTCCTTTGCCAAGACCCGCCAAAGACCGAGATGGGCACAGGGATTTCCCAGCATTCCCTATCCTTGTACAGCCTTTGTCAGGCCTCACAGTATATTTTCCTACAGGCATCATTTGTAACAAGCTCGGGACAAGGGGAGCTTGAGGGACAGGGAGGGTAGAGCCTTTCAACTTTCTGTCTCCGATGGTTAAGGCCAAAAAGCAGCTGAGGTGCTGTGGGTGCCTCCCGTGGACGCTGAGAGCCGGGAACCTTCAGGTCTCCTTTCCCCAAAGAGGTGAGCTGCGCATAAGAGCTGGAGAGGGGCCCTGGGGATCCTGAGGGTCTCCTCAGCTCGCTCCCGCGGGATAGCGTCGTGCCCCTGGCCTCCTCACACCGGCCCCTCTGCTTCTGTTCCTTCGCAACCTCCCCCCACGTGCTCCTGCGGCAATCCTCAGGGTAGGGGGCATCGGCAGGAAGGGCGGTGAGCCCAGAGCTGCTTCCTTAGCAAAGCAGACACACACACAACCTCAGAAAAATGATTGTAGCAAGTGCTATGTTTGTAACTCTCGATGGGGTAGCCCTTCAGAAGTTTGTATTTTGTCCACCGCCTGGGGTCATTATAGGACATGTGGGAGCCAGTCTTGGCCTTATTTTAAAATTAATCTCTTATCTCCTACCAAAGTCAGTAGGACTTCAAGAGAAACTGTGAAAAGATTGCAGGGCCACAATTGAACATACTCGCTTCAGGTCCTGGAAAAAGAGAACGAGGCAGCGGGTTGTCCGGCTGTCTCCGTAAGCTGATGGCGAGTGGTGGCCGTGGAGCTGTGGTCCATTGCAGGGGAGGGGGGTCTGAGCTCAGAACCATGATCACGGGGTCGCCTGCAGGCCACCCAAGTCCCTATGCCACAGTGCTCGGGGACACTCCACTGCCTCTCTTGACCGGGGGTTCGGTCATTTGTGTGCTTGGGCTTCTTCCAATGGAGGAAAGAAAGAGGTCTCTCTTAAGCAACGTGGGGCTCACCCAGGTGTATGCCTGCAGAGAGGAAGCAGGACTCCTAAGAACTGACATGCAAGGTTGAAAGTTCAGCTCTAAGGACTCAGCTTTGAGGGCGTGGAGCTAGGGGTGCAGGTGGTCTGGACCGTGGTGACAGCATGGAAGCAGCCAGGGCGCGGACTTCTGCGCGCCTTACGCTGCCGCAGCCCCATCCTGGCTCCCCTGCCTGGCGGTCACGGCTTTGCTGCCGAGAGCCTGCACCTAGGGCTGATTTTCCTCGTACTGAGGGGGACCTGACAGATTGGGACCTGCCCTCCCAAAGATACTCAGTGTCTCTGAAAGCCTGCGGGCTGGGCCCACCCACCCACCTGCTCAGCGGCCATGGCAGGACCCGGGGCTTGGTCCTCACTTGTCTGTGTGGAGTGGGACTGTCCTCTCTTGGGTCCCAGGGTTGGCAAGGATGGCCCTGGGGAGCAGAGTCTGGAGGTCAAGGCCAGGCGCCTTCCCCTGAGGCCCCACACACTCTGTAGCTTCTCAGTGGGGTGGCCCCAGACTTCCTAAGGCTGAGGAATCATAGATTTCGCCCCAGGTGGAAGCATACAAAGAAGAGGAAGTGAAATTTCCTGAGGCCGAGTCATGATTATTTGTGATTTGGGGTAAAGCATGGGCTTTCCCTGTTTTTACCTTGAGAAGCTACCAACTAGTCCTTGGGCAGAGGCTATAAAATTTCTAGAATCCATCTGCCAGCTTCCCCAGAAACGCTCTAGTTTGCCTTTCCTTAAACATGCTCCCCCGCCTGCTTCCAAGGTGTCGGACCTGCTACATTTATAGCAGAGTGAGGGCCCCGTGACTCTAAGATCCAGCTTCAGAAGCCCCTGCCCAGACACGGGGACTGGATGACAGGCTCCCGTCCAGCACCCTGCAGGCCAGATGCAGCCCTGCATCTCTGCCTGAGGGGCACAGGTGTCTACTCGGGAGCCAGCCCCACCAGGGTGTGGGGCCCAGAGGCTGATGCAGGAGGCTTTGAAGTCCAGACTTGTTGGGGGGAAAGCAAAGCTCCATGAATGTCCTCCTCCAACTGACTCTTAGCATTGGAGCTGGGCTGGACTGGGAGCCCAGGTCTGTCCGACTCGAGGGCACGGAGCCCACAGCCTGTGCCTGTGTGGCGACAGTGTGGCTGTCTATGCTCTGTTCTCCACGTAAGGACTTTAGGGACTTGTGCTGTAATTGTTTTCTCTGGGAAAAAACAAAAAACATTTTGTAAATAAGCCAAACCTTCTCCTTTCATTTTTATGCTTTGAGCTAACGACCTACTCTTGGCTAAATGCTATTCTGGGTCCCCAAGCAAAGACCACGAGCTTCAGACACCCCTGACGGAACCTGCCGCTAGAAACCGCGTCGGCCGGTGTTCTCCAGCAAGCATGCGGGCTGACGGGCAAAGAGCGGAGCAGCCAGGGTGTCAAATTTGAATTGCGATATTGAACTCTTCAGCAAATCTATGAGCACCTTCAGTGACAGTGGGAAAATCTTTTCCTATAGCTCTAAGTTCTGCTTTGGTCCATAGGATGTAAGAAATGTGTTTAGTGGGATCCTCCAAAGACCTAATACAAGGGAGAGAGTTTAGTTTAACAGGCTTAGTTGGTCAGATTTTAGCTCTAGAGGAGGAGGGACATTCTGATCGAGGAAGAGGTGAGACTAGGGCAAAGGTAGAAATGGAGGACGTGGAGCAACGGGGTTGGGGGGACCACAGTTGGTGCTGCCAAGGAAGGGGCCTCAGATGCTTTAAAATCTTGTTTTAGTTTTTTTCTTCAGTTAATTTAGATACAGCATTTTGTAAAGAGGCAATTTTAGAATCCTATGTTTAGAAGCCTCTGGGTACCAATTAAAATAGCTTCTCCATTTAGATCCTTTAGTTCTATTACTGTGATATTCTAGTTTACTCTGGAGAAAAGTCTAGGGAGATTGAGAATTCCGCATGATGACCATGGACGATCTTTAGTAAGGTTGGTCCATTATGTCAAAAATGCACATGAAGCAAAGCTGTAATTTTTTAACATAAAGCCAACTGGGGTCCCTGAAGGAGGGCCAGCTTCAAGCATTTAGATGGCTGGGATCCCATTTTTCAGAGGTTTCCTTGAGAGCAAAAGAATTCCTAAATAGTCTCAAAGGGGCGCTTTCAGGGTTGGGAGTTGTATTTTGTTTTACAGGGACAATGTGCCTTTTACCAGGGTACACTTTTCTCCCCGAGGAGGGCCTTTGCCCTAGTTGTCTGACTCATGATCAGGTATTTCCTGTTAAACAGAACTTTTCCTGGGGGTTGGCAGGCAACCTAATGTCAGTCTGGCCTCTCTGGGGTCAATTTATCCTCTCCGAGTCTTTTGCTTTGGAGATCAAGTCTCTCATAAGGAGACAGTGCGCACTCTGGTAGATTTATTTGCTGGACCCATGATCACTGATATTATTTTTAGTTTTTGCTCTCAAAAATTCCAAAGTAATTATACCAAAATTCTAGTGCACTACAAACAAAAAAGCAGATGAGTAGGACACAAACACTGAAACAGAAAGAACGAAGCATTTAAACGGGTTCTGAATAAAGTGGTGGAGCTCATCCAAAGGGAAGAAGCTCAGAATCTAAGACTCCCCAAACCGGAAGCGAGGGAGGCTCGCTAAAGCAATGAGCACAAAGGGCTCGGTTAGGGTACCCCACTCAATTCTGAAGGAATTCCAAGGGTCATTGTCCCTTGGGGGTCATTTCCTTTGCAATTAGGGACAAGCAACCTGTAGCAAACTATAGGCAAGTCCTGAATTGCAATTCCTCTGCTATTCCTGAAAACTCATCTTCTTTGACAATTTTGAGCTTGCCTCTTAGGTGGACAAAGCCAACTGTCAAACTGTTGTCCAGGCCTCTCCGGGGACCACATGAATGCCTTAGGAACACCATTCGCAGAAGGAGCCTCATCTCCCCTTGTTGCATTGACCACCATATGGCATGTGCACCTTCTGGGAAATTTTAGGAGCCCCGGTGGAGATAGAAGTTGATGTGCATTTGGTGAATAGATTGTACAGCATTTTGCAATAAAGATGTTTAGCCTTAAGACCCTTGAATGGAACTCCAGCTGCGGTGGAGCTGCCAACACTCTTCCCCCTTCCCTCCCTCCTCACGGTGTTGCTTCCACAGGAGGCCCACGGAGGGCACACTCCGGCCCCCGGGCAGCCTCTCTTCTGTGTAAATCATTGTACTGCCGTCGCGCTCGCTTCAGTAAGACTTACCTTCACCAGCTCTTGCGCCCTCCACCTGGAGCGGATACCACTGACCTCCCAGCACCAACTGCAGCCGCCAGAGAAAGCACCGTTCTTCCAGGAACCAAGGGGTTCATGTGGAGAAGTTTTCATTTCCACCCCCCACAGATCAAAAGAATCAATGTGAATTTGCCTGAAGCTTAAATTAGTTTCACGTGAAACTTCATTTTCATGCAAGCCTTTCAGACTTTTTCTGGAGCCTCTAGAACTGGACTTGAATTACCTGCAGGTGCCGGACCAGGCCTGCCGTGAGACTTTTCTTAGAGTCATTGTCTCTTTGTGACTTCTGGATCCATTCGTTGTACAATGAGAAGTTCCCGGAGCTTGTATCAGGATATGAACTGCTTTTGTGTTCAGAAAGATGCAATCCCCCAATGAATGTATTCTCTTAATATTCAGACACTGCGTTTGTGTGTCAGTTGGACTGTCCACATGCGACCTTCCGCCAGCGCTGCAAGGACACCTACTCACGAGCAGTTTGTCACTCTGGGGCTTCTCCATATACTAACACTCTTTCCGTTGAGTCCTGCCAAATTCTTCATTGGGTTTTCCTTTTCCTTTGCATCTGTCACTTTGTCCAAACGAGCATGAATAAACAGGAGTGCAAATGAGCTGATACTATTTTTGTGGCCAGCGGAAGATGCTGCCAGGAACTCCCCTGTATTTCTGCAACTTGGGAGTGTTAAGAGAAACATGAGGCCCTCCATTGGTGATATTCCCTTCTCAACATTTTTAAACAAGCACAAATGATATTTGTAAAAAAAAAAAAAAAAAAAAAGTTTAATTTTATTTATTATGGTAATAAACTATTTTATACATGATGCCTACTTTTGCCTTTCCTTATGTAATTTCTATTGGGTGTTCTGACCTAAAAATGACAGAACAAGGATAGCACTTTCTATTTCTTTTGAGAGATTGGGGAGCTCTAATATGGAAGCACCTGCAATTGTGGTTTTTGGAGAACTTACAGTTTCAGAGACACCAAGATTGTGTGTCAAAGTACTACGCAGCGAGGTAACAGCAACAACTGTGAAGTTGTTTTGCAATATGATCTTGAAATAGAGCTCTGTCTGCTATACCAGTGTACAGAGATGTCTTCAAAACCTGGCATCACTGGAAAACTGTGGTATGACACATGATTTAACACATATCTGAAACTGACCCCCGCTTAGAAGTGAAATTTATTTTGAACAGTTTGGATTAAAATTTGTGCAAGATATGAATGCTCCCCTGCCTTTTAAAATATAGTGTAAAAAAAATTGAATCTTTTCAGAATGACTCAGTGTTGATAGAATGAGTTGGATCTGTGCTTTAATTCATTGACGGTCTCAGAAGCTATGAAGGTAGAGAACTGCTTGGTCCACACTAACTAGTCCTCCACACCAGTGCTGTTTCAGCTGTGCTGCGGTTTTAGCAGGTGCTGCTTCTTGCTCATGGCACGATTCTCCGCAGTACTGCCAGCCTGCGTTCTTATTTAATACCAATGGGCCACATTTCAAAAACGGTACTTTTCTTTTTACAGACAGGTCCTCTGCCTGATCTCATAAGTCCACATCCTAGTATTTAATTACGTTGCAGAAAAGCATAATAGAAATAATTAAGGGTATGTTGCTTAAAATTCCAAATGATTATTATTCATTTTAAAGGTCTCACCTCCTAAAGCAGCAAACATTGCATTCTTTTGATATCCTCAGTGGAGGGGAAAAAACTCTATTTGTGAAGACAATTTTTATAATTAGTCAAAAAGACTAGTAATACAGAGACAAGTAACACATTTTGAGTGCCAGGTGGGTTTCAACTATTAAAAAAAGAGAGATTTTGTTGCTTTGTTTTAAAATAACTTCCGTGAAAAAAGACCTTGGAGCGGCTTCCCAGCAGGCTCAGAAAGGCTTGCCCGGTGAGGGGGTCGTCTGGCTTCTCCGTGGCTGGCATTGCTGAACGGATACGTTTGCTAGGAAACCAACTCATTATTTTATGGTTAATTTCTTATGCTTACTCAACCATTATGTTAGCATCTTAAATAAGCAAGGGAGCAGTGTCAATTTCTCTAAGGGGGATCCCCTCCCGCTGTTACTACTCTCCCCATATATAGATCATTATACATCTACACATGTTTGATACATATTTTTTCTAGGTCTACAGTCTTGAATAGAACGAAGGGTTTTTTGCTGTCACTTCAAGCAAATTAATCTGAAGAAATCATACCATACTTCTAAGTCTCTCATGCAGTCCTAAGAATTAGAGTGACTTAAGACACCGCTGTCCCTCAGGTGGCTTGCTTGCCTCCTTGGGGATCATCTTGGCAATCAAGCCTGGAGGTTGTGCTAGGTTGGGGTCAGAGGGTCCTGGGGCTGGAAGTGACCTTGGGACCTGGTCTAGTTGCTTCCCAGCCCAGAGCCTGAAGCTGCCCAGGGCTGAGGACTATGAAAAGTGACGTGTCGAATGTTCCCCAGCTAGGACCACCCTGCCCAGGGCACCTCAAGTCTTTCAGTTAAAGCAACTCCAAGATTTTAGTTCATATGCATGAAGACAGAGATGTTATCATTTTCATATGATAGTTGGGGAATAGCAAGAAGCTGAAGTAGGAAAACAAAGGTCCTGGATAATCAACATATTGGTTAATCGGTCCTCAACTATATAGCTAAACAGTCATCATTTACTAACTCCTAAGAACCACTCCAATCATATAATAGCTTAAAACAAGTTCAGGATTATTACTTTCAAATACAGGGTCCGGCACAAATAACGCCCCCCCCCCCTTTTTTTTTTTTACAAAATCATAAGCATGTACTTCTGTAACATAACAATATTATGTTATGTTACACCATATGACATTTTAGGTGAAATGTTCAAATTAAAACTATTCATTAGTACACCCATATTATTACCCTATCAACCACACTCACGCAAGCCTTACTTCTGCCAGACCCTGTATATTCCAATACAGTTTAATGAATGAACTTATTTTTACATAAATGGTGTCTCTAAAGAGTTCAAAATCTTTTCTATTATATACATACATACATTTCCTCACAATCATCCTCACACTCCCTCTTTGTCCCCCTCGGAAAGCACTTTCCTTTCATGTAAACGTCAGCCCAACTCCCTCCCGCAGACCACAAACCCCAAGTCAGTGTGAGGCCACGAGCCTGCCCTGTACTCATCTGAGTGCTCACTCTTCCCCAGCCTTGTGCCCTCCTTAAGACTGCCCAGAGCCTTGGAGTCGCCTGCCCAAGTCTCCTTTACCGAGCCAGCTGCCCTTTGCTGCCGCGTGTTCAGGCCTTCCGCATCTGCCCCTGCTTCCAAACAGAGTGGCTTGGAAGAAATGGCATCAGCGAAACGACTTGTCCTGCACTCTGAGTGTTTAAATCGCATTGAGTTAATAACTGCAGCCAGGACACAGGGACAGCACCAAATAATTAATATGAGACAGTCGACACAGGCCTGGGCCAAGTGAACCTCAAGACGATTCCGTTCATGTGCTTGAGGTGTTTTAAGCTCTCCCATAACTGGGTACACTACGGATTCAAATTTTAAAAAGCTTGTTCACTTATGCCCACCCCCACTGCTCTCTCAAAAAAAATAATAAAAATCCAAAGCCAAACAAGGTGTTCTGAATTACCTACCGTCTGGGGCCATTAGTAGCCTGCCAGCACCTTTCCAGAGGAATGAAGAGTTAAGAGTTATATAAGTGTGTTTAAACATTTTCCTCAAAAACTATTTAAAACAATTCTACAAAAAAGTGACTTCTCTATGTGATAGGAAAGGCTCCATTTTATTTGAAACAAAACCAAACAATATAAACCACTGAATGCAAACCACTGAGAGGGAAGATCCTGGTGGGACTTGCGTGGGGAAAGGAGCGGAGACCTCAGGGAGCCATCTTTGTAACTTGCCTGATAGCACCTGCCTATGGGTACGCTGTTCCCTGGTTTTTAAATTCTGCTTCTTTATGTAGAAATGATGAACTGTCAGGTAGAGGCACTGCATGTTGACACTTCTCTGCAAATCTAGGAAAAAAGCAGCCAAGTGTAGATCGGCCTGATAAAGTTCAAACAACAGGTCTCCTTGGGTACAGACTCCTTGGAATGTGACAGAACATATTCTAGCTTCTTTACTGGGTAAACAGAAACACAGCTGTGACTTTGCCACCTCCCTGCTGAGACCACACTGCAGGGTGTGGGGAAGGGGGTCACATAGATAGATGTCACTAAAATGTTTTAGAAATATTGCCCAGTGAAGGACAGGCCTATCACTAGTCAGGATTTCTGGGCCTCAACCAAAAAATCCCCATTATATTTAATTCTTGGGAAAGGAGAAAAAATTTAAAGGGCCTTTGGGACTGGGGTCCAGACCGCAGTGCCACCCTGTGCAGATGGGCAGGACACTCTACAGCTCTGGACCCCAGCTTGCTCAACAGGAAAATGACGGCGGGGGAGATGATCTCTGTGTCCCCAAAGGTGGAAAACTCTGGTTGTCGATTTTCTATGAGAGCTCCAGCTTCCAGTCTTGGAGTGGGTCTTGAAGTAAGGTCAACAAAAGATGAGCAGATCAGGCGCTGGTCCCTTGGAGGTTATCTTGGGGCATGCGATCAGGGAGAAGCACCGTTGGAGGCTGACAGCCAGGCTGGCCTGGGCCCACGGCATTAGTTCGTGGAGTAGGTCTGGGCCCAGGCGATGCCCACGTGGGAGTAGCAGTACAGGAATCCCAGGACGGAGAGGGTCACCCACGGCCAGCCTGCGGGGGACGGGGGGACAGCGATGGAAGAGCAGTTAGAAATGCCTGAGTGGGACCTCCCACGGGTGCAAACTGTCCCCCTTTGGAGAGGGCAACCAAAGAAAGAACATGGGTTTACGCCTTAAGACATGCGCCTCAGGGAAAGTTTGCTCTAACTGGCACGCCAGCGAGTCGAAGCTTACATTCCCATTGGGGTCAGCATCAAATGAGCGGTGTGCTATCACAAATGCAAATTATGTTTAGAGATAGGGCAAGCTTTTAAAGAATACATATTTAGAAGACTAAAGCCATTAATAATAACACAGGAACAACAGTCCATGAGGCCCATAGTAAATCTCCAAATCGACGATTGCATTGAGTTGTCATCAGTCAGCACACATACGGGAGAGCCTCAATTCAACATTTGCTTTCAAAACTCACATCTTTTAGTGGTACCTTCTACAAGTACTTAGAATATCTGATGTTCTCTTTCTCCTTCTTTTAATTAACAGTGCTTTCTGCTGAGTATTTGTTTCTTAATGATCTCCATGTCTTGTACATGTTTTACTTATTCAAACATTTATTAGGGGCTTTGGGGAGCCAGAGGTACTGTGGAAGGTACCAGAAGCCCAAATAGAAAGATCTAGTCCCATGAGGCTCTCACTCCAGCTTGGAAAAGACAAGCACACCCAACCGGGATTTATGAGCCGTGTAGCATAAGCTCGATAATGACGTGTACAGAGCACAGGTAAATTGGACCGTGTGGGGTTAACAAGAGTTTGTCAGATGGAAAGGGGCAGGGACAGTCTACCAGAGGGATCACCATTACAGCCTCTTCAAGGAACAGGGATCCTGTGATGTGGCTACCACACCGGGAGGGGCAGGGAAGGGGTAGGAGCAGGAAGTAGGCAGCGGGGAGCCACTGAGGGCGATTACGACCATAGTAGGCTCTCTTCTTGCCA
This sequence comes from Pteronotus mesoamericanus, assembly GCF_021234165.1. Classification (NCBI taxonomy): domain Eukaryota; kingdom Metazoa; phylum Chordata; class Mammalia; order Chiroptera; family Mormoopidae; genus Pteronotus; species Pteronotus mesoamericanus. Next base: position 1,102,348 of record NW_026555326.1, read on the forward strand.
TGCCAGCCACCAGCGGCTACTATTATTAATGACGTAAGTTCACTCAGTATAGCACAGTGGTTAAGAGTGTAGACCCTGAAGGGGGATTAGACACAAATTCAAATCCTGGTTCTGCCACTTGCCAGCTGCACAACCTTCAGCAACTGAAGAAATATCGAACGTAAAACGAGGAGGGATAGAGCAACTTACTTAAGTGTCTTTGTAAATCCCATGGACTGAACTGTGCTCCCCACCCGAATTCACGTGCTGAAACCCTAATCCCCGATGTGATGAGATATGGAGGCTGAGCCTTTGGAAGGTAAATACAGGGAGATGAGGTCATGAGGGTGGGGCTCAAATGAAGGGATCAGAGTCCTTATAAGAAGAGACACCAGAGTCCCCTCCCCCGCTCTCCCCCCTCTCGTTTTGCCGCGTAAGGACACAGTGAGAAGGCAGTTGACTTTAAGTCAGGAAGAAGGTCCTTACCAAAAATCAAATTAGCCAGCACCTTGATCCTGGCCTTCTCAGCTTCCAGAACTGTGAGAAATAAATGCCTGCTGTTTAAGCCACCCAGCCTGGTACTTCATTTCGGCAGCCTGAGCTGACTGAGACAAAAAGATTCCGTCCAGGGACGGTCCCGGGCCAATGGCGGGCGTTACAGAAAGGCAGTGATAATGGAGACGAGAGGGCACAGGAGTCTTTCTCCAGCGAGTCATCAGGGAGGCCAAGCCCGACTGTTTTCAGCCTGTTCCCTAGCCTGGCTTCGCCCAGGGGTTCTCCCAGGTCCAGAAGGCAACACAGGCCAGGGCGGCAGAGAACGTGCAGCTGCCTGGCTCCTGACGAGCCCTGAGGCCCCGCCTTCTGTCTGCTCTCAGCCGGGGGTCAGCTTCCTGGGGCTGCAGGCGCTCCTGCTCCGTGGCTTCAAATAACAGGAATTTATTCTAGAGGCCACAAGCCTGACATCAAAGTGCTGGAAGGGCCACTTTCTTCCTGAGGACCCAAGGGGGGCCTCCTTGCCTCTTCCAGCTTCCGGTGACCCCAGCAATGCCCTGCCATATGGCAGCACCGCTCCCATCTCTGCCCTGTCTTCACACGGCCTCCTCGCCTGTGTCTTTCTGTGTCCTCTCCGTTGGTAAGGACACCGGTCATTAGATTTAGGGCACACCTGCCATCCAGGATGAATTCCTCTCAAGATCCTTAATTAATTACATCTGCAAGGACCCTATTTCCAAATGAAGTCACATTCTGAGGTTCCAGATACACATGACTTTGGGGGGCACTATTCAGCACAGCAGAGTCAGATACTTTTGTTAAGTTTCAAGATGGACCCATCCTGCCATGGGGCCGTCAGGTCTCTCAGCTCGGTGGCTCATGCACACACGCCGGGGGGCTGTCAACGCCTGCTCCTCGGTGAGCCCTGGGAGCAGGCCGAGGGGCGGGCGCTCCAGGGACAGGAAGTGCTCCCACACTTCAGCTGTGCCTAGGGTGAGGCGTCGGCAGGGGGCTGGTGAACACAGAACCCAGAGGCTGGCTGTGGAGCTGAGCGTTGGGATGTTCCATTTGCACAAAGCTGGGTCTGGGGTGTTGCACAGCTGTGCCTGGACGCCCCTGTGGAAGCCTCTGTCCAGCACACAGAATTTTAAGGAGAAACATCCCCAACACTGCCCTGAGGTGAGGTGTGCAGTTAGGACCACAGCTGGGCCCTGAAAATGTTCCCCACCGTTACTGCGCCATTCAGGGAGGCAGCTACACAGCAGTTAGGAGACTTGCGATCCTGACTCTAGTAAGAGATGCTAGTAGGGTCTCAGTTTTTCCATCTATACAATGGGAAGTCAAAAATAAATCATAGCATGTGAAATAAGATGCGATCACAGTTTGGGGGGGGTGCTTTTATAAGTGTTTCAGAAAAACAAAGGGTTACTATAGGACCACCTGAGCATTCTCTTACATACGCACAGACAGCTGGCCGTTTCGATGCATGTGTGTTCCTACAGACAGAAACCCCGGTGTGTACCAGGCGGCTGCCAAGGACCTCTTACCCTTTCTTGACCTAGAGTGTAGTATGTGATGACAAAGAAAGGACAGATTCTGCAAGTCCCTTCCATGCTACACAGCCAATACCTGATGGGCCTTTGCTGTGTGCCAGGCCCCGTGTTAGATGCTGGCATTGCCATCTGTGGGGAGCCACAGGTACAAGGCCTTTGGCTGTGGTGGCTGCGACCCAAGCACTGACGTGGCTCAGGTGTGTGTGGCGAACGGGAGGGGGCGCTTGGAGCAGAGCCTCCTCTTCACCGGAGCTCAGAGGAGCCAGGACCGTAAGACTGAAAAGACTAAGGCTGTCATTCTGGCGACATTCCAAGGGTTGCTCTGATGTACAATCGTCCAGGGTCGTCAGCTGTTGACCGAAAAGATGACATCCAAAGGTCCGTCCTGACCCATGATCACTGACCTCCTCCTTCAGTCCTCCTTCCCCATGGCCTTCCCCTGCTCTGTCTTCTCCTTCTCGGCTCTCCCTTCCCACCAGGATTTCCAACGTCCAGTGTCTGGTCGGCTCCCACACGCCCACAACGCTGACCCCATGTGTGCTCCCGCTCACGCGCTCTGTGACTGTGGGTCGTAAAGCCTGGTGGGCAGCCAGCTATTTCTTGGTCAAAGGAAAAGGTCCTTCTTGAGAGGGTACTTCAGGGTCAAAGCCCCCTGTACACTCTGCATATTCACGGTGGGACCCCCAGAGTAAATGAGGCGTGTAGCTTGCTAGTGGGCTTTTGATGCTGACCTAACAAGATCTAAACAGGGGAAGAGTTTAACAGCTTGGAGATATTATGAACAGGATGCTAGCAGCCTGGATAACAGGTGTAAAAACATAGGTAATATAGTTAATAGAACAACTTATCTCACAGGTATAGCTAAATGCATTTAAGTGGGATGTATAAGACAAAAGATTCAATTAAGAGGACCAATGTGTAGATGGTATAATAGATGAAGTAATAGGATATAGGTGGATGCATCATGATATTGTTAATAAGGTGTTAGTGAGGTGTATAGTAACTACAGTTAATGAGAACAGGTAGAACACAGAGGGAAAGGCTGCCGCTAATAGAAAGCGACAGTGTTGTTTTGCTTGAGGCGTCTACGGCTGAGCAATTCCCCAGGCAATTGCGTCAGTGTGGAAAGACGGGAAAGGCCGGGGCTCGGGACAGGGAGGAGGACACGATCATCACGCAGGGCTGCACGGAGGCAAAGGACAGGTTGAACTGGTTTTCTGGGGAGGGAAGGGATAATCAGAACAGGAAGCGCATCTAATGAAAAACTTTGTTTAATATATAACATTGTAAAATGTAACATTACAATGTAATATCGTAAAATATAGCCACAGCAGGAAACAATATGGAAGGTTCTCAAAAAGCAATTAAACATAGATTTACTACACATACACCCAAAATAACTGAAAACAAAAACTAGAAGAGATACTTGTTCACCCATGTTCACAGCAGCATTACTTGCAATAGTCAAAGGTGGAAGCAACCCAAGTGTCCACAGACAGATGAAAGAATCAACAAAATGGGATACATACATGTAATAGAATAGCTTTTGGCCTTAAAAAGGAAATTTTAACACGTGCTACAACATGGGTGCACCTTGAAGGCTAAATGTCTTCATTAGGCTAAGCCGTTAGACATAAGCCAGCTGCAAAAGGACAAATGCTGTATGATTTCCACTTATATGAGGCAGAAAGGAGAGTGGTGGCTCCAGGCGCCGGGGAGTGAGAGGAGTGCGTGTTTAATGGGGGCAGAGCTTTAGTCCCACGAGATGAAAAGACCCCGGAGGCGGGTGGCGGTGACGGTTGCACTGTAGGAATACACTTAATGCCACACTGACATGTACACTTAAAAATGCTCAAGGTGGTTTTATGTTCTGTATAATTTTCCACAATAAAAAATTTTATGCTGAGTAAAAGAAGCCATTGAAAAAATAGTACCCACTGTATGACTCCATTTATGTACAATTCAAATTGATTTATAGTAGCAAAAGCATGTCAGAGGTCGCCTGCGGCTGGAGCAGAGGAGGGCTGATGACAAAGGGCCCCAGGAATCTTTGGGGATGATGAGAATGCGCTGTGTCTCAACTATGGGAATGCTTTCAAGGGACCGCACATCTGGAAAATTCCTTAAATGGATGCACTGTATTGTCCATAAGTTATTTCTCGATAAAGTTGTTTAAAAAAAATTTTAAGATAACAGAACATTAGCAAATCACAGGTTTATGGTATGCTGCAATGTCCTGGGATATACATACCCCAAGGTATTAAGACAAAAGATCAGGGAGATGCATTTCATTTTTTCTCCCGTCCTGCCTCTCCCTCGGGTCGAGAGCACCTGCCACGTGTAGCTGAACACTGGTCCCCCCAAGCAGGCGGTCTCCCCCCGGGGCCTTGGAGGGCGACAGCGGTGGTTTGGAACCACACAGGCGCGTGCAGCAGCTGGGGCAGCACAAATTCCTTCCTCGGGGAAGACAGCAACCCCGCCTAACGGGAGGGGAGTTAGCTGAGCTGCTGAACTGGGTGCCCGCGGCCCATCACAGGCTCACTGGGCAGTCAGGCGGGACAACACTCCTGAGCCCATGGCCGCCATCTTGGCTCTAATGGGTTTTCAAAGGCCACACCAGCCATTAGAAGAAAATGGCTGGTGACCAGCGCATGAACAAACTTTGCAGGGAAGCCTTCTTCCTGCCCTTCCTCCCAGTCAGCCAGCACCTTAGTCTCTGTCTACACATGTATCGTATATGAAGAATATGCCATCGACCATAGGATTTGCAAAGAATTCAGTCTTCGGGAATCCTCACAACACCCTGAGATAGGACTCACTCCCCTACACCAACATCCTTGCTTGAAGTCGCCCTGCCTTCAAGGGCCCAGAGTCCACCTCCCAAGCCCAGGGTGTCAGGTTGGATTCTATTTGGAGAACAGTCTAAAAGAACTTCAGTCTGCCCTGTGGTCTTTATTTCCAGTTATCTATGATTTAGCATGAACAATGCCCTCGCTTCCTCCCTCCCTCCACGCAGGCAAGCTTTCTAGCCAGAGGCTCTGGCTCCCTGCTGCCTGTCGTCCCTCTTACTCATCCCCTTCTCAGGCGTCACCTTGCTGGGTCACGTTTCTCCTGAGGGATGAGAAATACCGTGGCCTTCCCGGCTTGGCTCTTGGGTCCCTACAGTGGGACTCTCACTTTCTGGTCCCACGGAGCAGCAATGTTGCCCAGTGACTCAAAGCCATTCTAAGAAAGGAATAAGAGGAGCTTCCCATTACTTCTGAAACCATCAGGCTACAAAGGAAACATGTCTCACCTCCCCAGACAAGCTCTCCTTGGTTGGGCCTAGGTCGGCAAATGTGAAAGATGGATTATGGTCATTGAATGCCACCCACACATCCACCCACACCCCCGGGGATGCAGGTGCTTATGTAACATCCTGGTGAGGCCAGCATAAGGCTGGCGAGTTTCAGCCTGCACAGAGGGCCTTTGCAGATGGGCAGGCTCAGAGAAGGATGTCCAATGGGGAAACGGCATGAAAAGATGATTTTAGGAGATGCTGCAGAAGAGAACGAGCCATAGGTCTTGGTGGCTGGTGGATGTGAGGACCAAAGAACATACTTCCTCTCACTGACCCTGAGCTCTGCCTCACACAGTTCCCTCAGGGCTGACGGTCAGCTGGTGCACGTCAGAGAGACTATACCTGATGTTAAAAGACCGACATGCCTCCCTACTAGTTAGTAAAAGCTACAGACCTTGCCTCTCCCTCATGCCTGTCCCCTGATACAACCATGAAAAGGGTAACATCTGGCTTTGCAGGAGCCCCCAGGACCTGCTCCAGCACTTGTTCGCCATCTTTTCAGATCAGCTGGTCTGTGACTATGTCTTACCACTTGCTAGATATTTTTAATGCCACCCCCGACCCTACGCATACACTGCTCTGCACGGGTGGCATTTTCTACTCCGAGGCCAGTGGAGGCTGAGTGTGTCTTTCCTGAGAGAACTAGCTTGTGCGTCAGACCCTGGTGCTTGGGTGCTGGCTCTGGATCTGAGAAACAGCCCGCCCCCTGGCCTGGCACTCTCTTCCAGCTCCGCCAGAGCCACTTCATTCATTATGCAAAATGGCACTAGTCCCCGCCTGGAGATGTTGCGGAACCGTGTATCACGTGGTCCTGAGCCTGCAGACCTTCCTTTAGAGCTAAATTTAGAGCTTTCACCTAAACAAAGATACAGGGCAGGAGCCTTCTCCTGTGGCAGGGCTGTCTCATCGAAGGACAACGGCAGGAGCAGAGCTGCCCAGCCTGTGAACCTGCGACTGCGGGGTCTGCTTTCATGTACCTGGGAATGTGGACAGCAGGCCTGATAAACAGTCTCCTGTGACTTCAGGGTTATAATGACAATTTCTTACCCTCACATAGTTTAGAAACCTGGGCCTCAAACCCAGGTTTCTAAAACACCAGGTTTGGAGGCCTTGGTGTTTTTGTTTTGCTTTTTTAAGCTCAGCTCCCTCTTTTACATCCTCTGATGAGAAAGGAGGACTGGGTGGTTTAAATGGTTCTAGCATGAAGTCCTAAGGCACTGGTTCTCAACCATGAGCCCACATCAGAGTTGCTAGAGGACATGTTGAAACAGGGGTCTGGGGTGGGCCTAAGATTTGCATTTCTTACAGCCCCCCAGGCGATGTGGACGCTGCTGGTCCAAGGACCACCCTTTGGGAAGTACTATTTTGGGGGAACTCTGAAGAAAGAACTTCCTGCTAATGGTTGGTTGTCAATTGATGGGGCTCTTTCACACAGAGGAAGAGAGACAATCACTGAGCATCACCAGCTGCCAGGTGCTCTGCTTGGAGTCTGCTACAATCCCAACCACCTTATCAGGATGGTGTTATCAGCCCGTTTTGTAGAAAAGGAAACTAAGGCTCACAGAGGTACAGTGACTTTTCTAAGGTCTAACAGTTAACCGGCCGTCCGGCCACGCTGGGACCTTGGGGTTGTGCGCCACTTCCCTCCAAGTGCCGGTTCTTATTAGGCGTCATCCATCACTAACCCACTCGGTCACTCCCCTCCAGAGGCCTCTGTTTCTCCATCTTTGTAAAGGAAGATGAAGAAAGCATTGACAAGCATGTTTCTGTCCTTTGTCTTAGTGCCTAATCTAGACTCGGAGCCTTGGAGAGCACGTGCCCAGAGTCTGGATGATCTTTCATGAAGACTGTCGGAGCCACAGTTATTTGGCCCTTGCTACGAGCTGAGTCTCCCCAGGGCATCCAGCAAGGTGACAGAGAGGAAGGGTGGCTCTGAGCACCCTCAGGGAGCTTCCTGCCATCCCGGGCAAGAGTCGCCTGCTAGCTGCTGCGTGCACGCCTTCGCTGGCACAAACAGCCGTCTTTAATGAATCATGCTGTTCACAGCCAATTTCACATCCTGATGAAGCCAACCTGTGCTTCATTTTTCATCCACCCCCGCCACCCGGCCCAGGCCCCGCAGGCAGATGCTTGCTGGAGCGCTTGCTTCCATAAACTAAAATCATTTCACGTGAAATTGGGGAAGCGACGAGAAGAGGCCAGGCCACTTTTTTTGTTGTTGTTTTTTTAAAAATTCTGACAGTGCAAGCAGAAGGCAGGGCTGAGAAAGACTTCTCTCTCTCTGGGGCTAAAAGGGTTGGGGATCTGCTTCTCAGAAAACTGTCCCTCCTGCTGGCGTCACGGCCCCGACTCCAGCCACTGGAAGCACCGTCAGAACACGTTTCCACAGCCGTTTCTCTTCCATGACCTGAGTCTTAATAGAGCCAAATTGGGAGGGCCAATCCACGACCACAGCATATAACACAGCGGGCGCTGCCTCGCAAATGAGCTCACGGAAGACACTCCCCTCAGGCAGAGGGATGTACGCACACAGTGCGGACCACGCTCCTTGTCACCTGGCCCTGCCAACACTCCCCCACACTGGTGTTTATGAAGCACCTACTGTGTGCCAAGCATGTAGACAGGCGGCCTTGACACGTGCCACACAAACAGCTGTGTGCTCGTCTGAGGCCTGTGTGTGCACTGAGGACGAGGGGCGCACTCTGGGGCCCGAGGCTTCCCCTGAACCTGCAGGTTCAACTCTATGGCTCCGCCACCCATGTGTGCAGGTAACAAAAGGCTCAGGGGAAACACAGATGACAGAGACAAGAGTCTCAAACTGCTGGCGAGCCCAGGATGATGGGCTGACACTAACAGGCTGAAATTTCACTATGATAAGAACAGCAGAGCTTTAATGGCTTTGTTTTGTCCTAACATGCGATGGCAGAGGGCTGGGCACCGTGTCACAGAGGAATGGCTGCGTGGTCGCCTGAAAGAGAAGACTTGAGAGGAGAGAAAGTTGCCACATGCAGATATATCAAAGTCGACCCCTTTGGAAGACGGATAAGAAGACATCTGCCACCCTCCCCCCTTCGCAGGGGGCAGAGGGACACTGGCAGCGGCAGCCTCCCTCCGACACGGGGACAGGCTCGGGGGCCCCGAGCTTCCTCTGACCGGGAGGAAGCAGAGGCGGGACAGGCGGCGGCCCGAAAGCCGCGGAGGAGGGGCCTCTTTCCAACCCGAGGTAGAACCAGGGCTGAGAACCTATGACCCTGTTTCTTCCTCCCCAGGACATGGGACCAGGGCACACATGGTAAAATGGTCAATGACTAAATAAGGGTGCGACAGAAGGAGCAGGCTATTGACTCTTGAGTACTCATTCACAAGACTCCCAAATCCCTACTACAGGTAGTTACAAAGATCAGTTATTGCAAAACCCCTGAGCAGGGAGCCACATGGAGGTCTGCTTGGCCTCCACTTCTACAGCCCATGGGACGTGAAGCCACTTGACAGGGGTGCCCACAGCCTAGGCTCATGCACGTTTGCAGGTGTGCCTGGGAGAAGAGCCACCTGGCATGTACTGGCCAGCAACATGCAGGCTTTTCCAAGGGCCAGGAGGTGGAAATGCCACTCCAGGAGTCGTCCCTCCTCCTGCCCCCAAATGGAGAGACCAGAGAGAGCTGGAAAGGGAGACAGAGCAACGCCGAAGCTGCGGAAACATCTGGCAAGGTGAGGTCAGCAGATGCGGGGCTGACATGTTCTTTTCCTAAAGCAGTTGTTAGATAAAGGACTCCAAATTACTTGACTTAAATTTCCCAGTAAAGAACAGAATGATAGAACGAGCTCCCGGCAGCTGCGACAGCAGCAATAGTTCTTCCTGGGGCTCTCAGAAGCAACCGTGGGCTACGAACGCCAGCCACCCCTCGGGAAGAGGAGGAAATGTTCCTACTTGTCAGAGACGGCGTTATTCTCACGGGCTGCTCCCGCTCGCTGTGTCTGCGAAGGCTAGTTTGCTCATCTCCATGCCGAGGCGTGGATGGGTCAGAGGGCCAGAGGAACGAGGGGCTAAGGCCCGCCCGAGCGCCGACTTCTCTGCTCCTAGTCCGGGGGCTGGCCCCGCTCTCTGCTGCTCCTGTCACCTGGTCAGAGGCAGGCTGGCTATGCCTGGGGTGCAGCTGGTGGCCACAGAGTACATTCTGTCTAAGGATACTGAGCTCATGGGGTGGTCTCATTAGTGCTGACTTTAACCACCTGAGCTGCCTGTTGCCCTCCCGAAAAGGAAATAGACACGCAAAAGAACTCGGAGATTCGTTCAGAAAAACGTAGTTCCACCACTTACAAGTGGTATTTGGAAAAGGTATCTTGCTTCCTAGGCACTGGTATAAGGAGGGGTGTGGAAACAGAGGTGAGAAGAACGTCCAAGCCCGGGGACGCTCTGGTGGCAGCAGGATCGCATGCCCCACCAGGCTGTCGGGTCGCGGGGGAAGCAGCTCGCTCGTCCCGCAGGAGCTCGTGCCGCCCGCGGTCTCAGGGCGCCCAGGCCCTTCTCTGCTGAAGAAGCACTTTATCAGAGAGAACACTTTGTAACCTGTATGAATGTCTATCTGCTGTGCCGTGCCTCAAGCGAACACACAATAGTGCTAAATGCAAACTGTGATACAAAGATAAATTAACAATTAAAAAAAGAAGCACCAGGACCTCCCTGAAATGTGCCGAGGCTCTCGGGTCACTGTTCTGGGGAGAAGGATGCAGAAGACCCCGCTCTGTGAGGCTGAGCAGGGGGGCACAGAGCTGTCCCACCGCACAGCAGCTCCTCTCCTGCCCACGCGTAAGGCCTTGGGGCCACACGGGTGCACAGGTGAGTGCAGCCACCTGCCCAGTAGCCACAGCCCCTGCCCTTGTCATCTCAGGCCACACGGCTGTCAGAGGCTTACTGAGGGGGTGTGTTGAGCCTGCGTGTTAGAGAGAGCACATGCACCTGAGCACAGACTCAGGCGAGGCTGACAATCCACGCACCATGTTCAACAAGAGACACCATCGCATGAAAGCCCTCTCTAGGGCTCCTAGGGCTCCAGTGTGGGCTTACTGATCAGTCCCGGCTAAGCCTGGAAAAGGCCACGCGGTCATGTGGAAAGGGAGCCAGACTTAGTCTACGTCTCTCCAGAAGACAGAACTGGGCCGACAGATGGAGGATAGGAGAGGCAGATTTTGGCTGCCCCAGACAGGAGCCTGGACCACTGACAGCCTCTCACAACGTGGGGCATCCGGGGTCCCGGCCCTGCCCGCACCCAAGCAGAGTTCTGGGAGACAGTTACTGAGATAGCTGCCTCCCGTGGGAGGGGGGCCAGATGACCCCGCAAGGCCCCTTCCAACTCTTACTGATCACAGCCCAGAAAATTCAAGGCCTCAAACCATCCCCCCCTGAGAAGCAGTGTCCGTCTGTCCTGGGAACAGAGGCCATGTCCCAGCAAGCTCTGGAAACGCCACAAGGTATAGCAAGTTTTAAAGTAAAGTGTTTGTGAGGATGTTTATCTGTTGGATAAAGTGACTCGAACACTTTTTTGGACTCAGATTAGAGAGAAAGACATTTTGTACCTTACATATCCCATTCTGAAGGAACACTGTCCCCCTTAGGCCCCCACCTCTGGCTGATGGCCCTGGCGGGGGAGGGGCGGGGGGAGGAGCTTCTGCCCGGAACAGCTGGCCAGATGCTCTGAGCCCAGGCTGGGACTAAAGGGCCCCTCTGGCGGCCTTGCTCACTGGGGCAGCCTGGAAGACCCTGTGCAGGCCTTCGCAGGGAGCAAACATTCAGCAAGCTCGCAGGGAAGCTCCCTTGCTCGCCTGCCAACCTGCTTAGAATCAAACCCCTCAAACCAATCCCTACAGGGGCAGAGGGGATGGGGCAGGGCGCCGTGGAGGTAGAGGTGGGGAGGAGCGATCATGGCAGCCTGGGTCCCTCAGGGTGTTAGGAGTTAATGAGGGTGTCAGCACCTTCCCTGCTTCCTCTGGGGTTCCTGTTGCGCCAGCAGGGCTGCCAGGGCGGCTGGGACCCTTCAGGGAGCTCACCCCCATTTCCTCCCTTCCTGGTAGTCTTTACATGGAGTTAATTGTTGGTCTCCAGGGAAAGGCCCTCAGCCGCCCCAGTTTCTGGCTGGGTTTTGTTTGTGGCCTCAGAGCACAGCAGGGACACTCTGGACTCCTTGTGGGGCTCCCAGATGCTCCCACAGTGTGGGCCGACTCGGGGTGTGGGACCAGCCTCAGTGTGCTTTCTTGGAGTCTATTGAAGTGGCAGGGCCATGTCTACAGGAGTCGGCTCTATGACATGGCCCCAGACTTCTCTCCATCCCACCGGTAACATCTGTCGAGCTCCTCCTAACTGGCGTTCCAGCAGCAGAGCTTGACGCGGTGGAGAAAGAAGGGACTGCGACAGCCCCAGGCCTGCCGGCGCCATCACTGCCCGCACCCTCGGGTGGAGTGCTGACCTAGGCGGTTGACGCCTTTCGCCCCCCTTTCCCAGCGGGCTGCCGTGGGGCCTACTGGGGAGGATTTGGCTCCGTTCTTGCTGTAAGGGCTGGGAAGGATCTGAACTGAAGACAGACTAATCATCCTTGTGATTCTCATCCATCATTCAATGCTTATTGAGCTCCTACTACATACAGGACACTGGGCTAAGTGCTGGGGATACCAAAGAGATTGTAAGGCGGACTTGCTGTTAGGAAGACAAAAATTAGATGTAAAAAGATAGAACACAACTTTAGGGCGTTTTCCCAGAACAAATAAAGGAGTCAGCATTCAACATTTATTAAGCTTTTTCTGTGCACTGGACATGATGTCAAGGGCTGGGGAAAATGGGACGGGAAGCACTGGCCCCCACGCTCAGCGAGCTCCCTTCTGGAGAAGGAGGAGGCGCCTGAGGTGGGGGCCCCAGAGCCCTGAGAGCCAGGCCCTGGGAGGAGGAAGGAGCAGACGGGGCTAAGAAAACAAGGACCGCCTTGACTCCGACCCTCACCCGTGCACGGGCCGGAGGGGCCGCCCGTGGCTACCATTCCACTGTCCTAGGCCCAGGCCTTCCGGTAGTTTCCATCCTCTGGATAAACCCCCTTCAGCGGAAGAAGGCCTGCCCCCCAGTAACATTATTCATCTTCTGTGCCCTCAAACAAGGCTTAGAAGGAATCTTTTTCCAAAAATTTTAATCTGTTTATATTAGATTAAATAATGCACAATATAAAATCCAAAGGCACTAAAGGGTAAGGAGGGAAAAGAAAATATCCATCTTCCCACCCCCATGTCCAACTGACCCAAGTCCCCTCCCGTGAGGCGCCTGTTCCTAGTTCCTGGTTTCTACTCCCAGAGCTAGTCCACGCACACAGCAGCATGAGTGTTTTATACACATGACATACGAGGCCTGTCCAGAACAAGTCCAGCCATTGTTGTTATGATGAGAATGGTTTGCATGACATCCATGTAACCTGGCAGCCAAGGAGAGTGGACTGGAACACGCATGTGTGAACAATGACAACTTCACTGTACTAGTCAGTGGGGGCAGTAGACACCATTGAGTGAGCATATGTATGGTGTTACCATCACATTCAAAATGAGGAGAGCAACGAACCTGCATACAATTTTGCATTAAGCTTGAACATTACTTCGCGGAAACTATGTGCATGATTCAGAAAACCACGGCTATGGGCAGCTGCTGACTGGCAGCCTCATCACAACAACATGCCCACTCATGCATCACGTTTCATGAAGACTTTTTTGGCGAAACATCAAATCAGCCAGGTGGCTCAGCACCCCCACAGCCCAGCTTTGGCACCCTGGGACTTCTGGCTTTTCCCCAAACTAAAATCACCTTTGAAAAGGAAGAGATTTCATACCATCAATGAGATTCGAGAAATATGATGGGATAGCTGATGGTGATTGGGAGAACTGTGTGAGGTGCCAAGGTGCCTGCTTTGAAGGAGACTGAGGTGTCGTCGTCCTATATACAGTGTGGCTTGTATCTTGTATTTTGTTCAAGAAACAGCTCTGATTTTTCATAGTGCGTGGCTGGATACTTTCTGGACAGACCTCATATATAACACACAGATACATACATGTACGTGTATGTGCATATGTGTTTTAAATGGCGTTTAACTTTTCATTTTGAAATATACAGGGTCTGGCAGAGAAGTAAGGTCTGCTTGAGTATGGTTGGTAGGGTAGTAATATGGGTGTAACAATTTATAGTTTTAATTTGAACATTTCACCTAAAATGTCTTACGGTGTGCCTGAGTGTGATATTGTTATGTTACAGAATTACATGCTCATGACTTTGCAATAAAAGATTTTGTAATAAAAAGGGGCATTATTTATGCCATACACCCTGTACATAGTTTGAACACAAATATTATACATACTGTTCATTTCCTTATTTTTTAAGGTTGACTATCTTGGGGACTGTCCCGTATAAGCACATAATTTCGCTTTGTCTTTGCTAATGGCTGTAAACATCCCTACTGAAGTCGTGCGCCACCGTTCATTTTCTCGGCCCCTCCGATGGCGCGTGTGTCCGTTCCAATCTTCTGCCGTTACAAACTGTCCCAGTGAATAGCCTTGCATATATTTCACTTCCCATGTATGAAAGCATATCTGAATGACAAATTCCGAGAAGTGGAATTTCTGGGTCAGAGCGGGTGATACTGTCATACCACCCGCTACAGAGGAGTCACCACGTTATCCTTCTGGACAAAAGAGGCTGAACTTTTGGCCTACGTGATCTGGGGCAGTACCTTATTGAACTTTTAACTTGCATTTGCCTCATTCAGAGTGAGGTTGAGCATCTTTTCATTTGTTTTGGAGCCACTGTGTTTCCTTCTTCTATGAATTGTGTGTTCACGTCCTTTCCCCATTTTTCTATAGGAGTGAGAGTTGTGTTTGAACTGAGAGTTGGCATGGTCTCTGTTTTCCTGACTAGACCTTGAGGGACACATCACTTAACTCCCAGTGTGAGCTCCGAGCCTGGGAAGGTCCCTGTGGTGTGGGGCGTATTAGGGAAGGAGAAGCAGTAATCATGTGAGTCTGGTGAGAAGTGTGCAGGAGGGTCATCATGCAGAGGAGGGAGTGGGGGCTTGGGGTTCATGCTTTACAGAGAATCGCCCGGAGGGGTTCTCGTGAAGAGTTCTCTTTCTCTCGGGGTCAGAGTCATGACCTGTTTCTAAAAAATTACTCCAGGCTCCATTCTGAGCCATTTCCTCTCTCTCCCCAGGGATGACATTGTATTGCTCCCAGGAGAGAGTTATCCAGGGCTTCCCAACATGACATTTAATCAGTAAAATTGCAAGTAGTGAATTATCTTCTCTGCCTTTTTTGTAATTTATAGAATGAGAATATGTAAAAAAAAAAATATTTGGACCTCCTGGACCAACTAGGGAAGGAGTGTGCTATGAAGCTAGTAAGTTAATAACGGAGAGGGTTACCCAGGGCCCATACGCCTCTAGCTCATTCCCTACCTTCCCATCACCTCATGGGAAGGAAGGGTTCAAGAGCTCACCTTGTCTAATTTAGTAGCTACACAGGAATATCCAGCTGATCTAGATATTCCTATTATTTAAGATAATTTAAGAGATTAAAAAAAAAAGTCTTCTATCCAAGAGCTTCCAAACGTTCTGATGGTTTGATTTGCAGCTGAATGCCTTTAAATGTGTTTACAGTTGGCTAAACTCCAGAGCTACAAATAAAAAGGCCCTTGCATTACATTTTCCCTTCTAATAAAAAGAAAAAATAGTCAGATTATGCTCCCCTTTGCTAAGCCCGAGTATGCACCTACAGTACAACACTTTCCATGGAACCTTTGATAATAACTTTTTAGTAATCCCCTCTCCTTCGGCACTCTCTCTAGTGTGAGGAACCACAAAGCAGAAAGGAACAAGTGACTTGTCTCCATGGTTGGGGCCAGTTTCAGGGAGCGAGGACTCTAGGACCCAGACGGAAGCCTTGCTCTTGCGCTCTGGAGCCCTGAGTTCCCCTGCTTGTCAGCTACGTCCCGCTAATATTTAGGGACCTCTTGTTTTCCTTGAAACTAGGATCATCGATCTCTACACATAAAATCATTATGAGAAGTGGACTGGTCTGATTCTTCCTTAATTCAGCAGGATCCCCACGTAGGGCAAAACTCTGGCAAGGATAGACTTAGACATTTCACAAATTTAAGTCCAAAAGTTTTCCTTATGCCTAAAACTAGCCATTGAACAAGCCCATTTCCGGCTTGTTGAGGTACGGAGGCACAACTCCCAACATACTCTGGCTGCATAAACACCCTGCTATCATTATTTCTACCCTACCCCCCAAAATGTGCTGTCATTATTTAAACCTATCTGCCTATCACCCCTCAGCAGGGCTATCAGTAGCATGATTTCTGTAACACCAGAAAACCTCACACCCAACATTTCAACACTCCACTTTCCCCTCCCCACAAGCTAGACAAGCTGGTTGACACCCCATATGCCAGGTCTAGGCCATTCATGACTCTGACCCCCATGTGATCACTGCCAGAGACAACGGAACCTGGTGCAGCCACCCCTTGCACGGTGAGGGCCATACGGATGTCACTCTGAGCGGCCCACCCTCACCGCTGGAAAAATACTGCGCCACCTGCATCCCACTATCTGAGGTCACATTTGCACACAAAGGTCTACCACGGCCGTGGCGAGGCCGGCCTTCAGCACCGCCAATTGTCGCTGTACCCAGTGCGACCAGCACTGTGCTGGCGCAGCCTCGTCTGACCCCCTCGGCCCTGTGAAGCTACTCTCTGAAAGCTGGTGTGGACCGTGGTTTGTTCTGCGAATCCCTTTGCGGCTGTGCTATGCTTAGACTCCTGAAAATGAGTCTGCATGCCTGCGCTCGCTCACACATGGCGAGAAAAGGGGCTCCTGCACATGCTGGGTGGTCAGAGGGCACCCAAAATGTGATTCCACACACTGTCTAAAGACAGCCATGTATCTGAGGGTAATCCCACATACACCTACTAGAGTTGAATATATATCTAAATATATGCTTAATATCCCTTCTACCTTCCCCAAGTATTGGGCTGAGGCCAAGATTATACAGTTGGGCTGATTCCAAGGATTTGAATTACTGGAAGACGCTTTCATTATACACCAATTGGGTTATTTAACACAAAATTCAACAGTGCTGGATGCCTGAGTCTGCATAAATTATAGAATCGTTATGCTGGAAATGGTCTGGCTTTAAAAGGCTCAATTCTGGAGTCACTTTAACTAAACCACAAATTCCCTGCACATTTCTGCATGCAGGCACATTAATTCAAACATTGGTACTATGACCAGTTTTTGCATAATGCACGTTCAGACCTCTGTGAAATTTTATAATTAATCCTGCATTTTGTATAAACACATGTGCAATACACACAGCCACTAATTTCTCTACAGAACAAATAAGTCCTCACTTGGAGAAGAAAACATGCTGGGGAATGCATAGGGTATTGTGCGTAATAAATCAACTTGTGGGGCTTTACGTGTATAGGGATTCAAGGTCTTGGAATAATAACTGAATAGCACCAAATAAACAGATGGATACTGAGGACAAGACTGAAGACCTCCTCTTCTGATGAATAATGAACCCAGAGCAGGGCAACAGCAGAGAAAAAAAGACAAATGTTGCCAAGAAGAGGGGAACCTGTTCCGCATCACTGGCCCCGCCAAGTTCACTGTCAGGGGAGGATGGGCCTGGATAATAAATGCCCGGCTCCGAGTCTCCTTCAGCCAAACATACATTGACTACACATTCATAGCAGTCCTCTAAGGACCAGCATGGCACCAGTCAATTTAACTGAAACTTTTTTATCTGTGATTGTCCCGTGGACCCCCTTCCCTTTCCCATGCAATAGAGGTTCAGATGTTGAGACTGATGAGACCACACATGTGCCCAGAAGGTAATGGAAGGTATTACTCATGTAAAGAGGACGCCTGGGGAGAGCAGGTACCCAGGCCGTTCCGGCTTTGGGCTGCACTGTGGATGGGGGTGGGGCCAGCGTGAGCAGCGGCCGGGTTTGCCGGTGTGAACTTTCCTACAGCGTCCGTTCTCTTGTTGGTCTGCTTGCCCAGTGATGGACACTAGGGGACAAAGGAGGGGTAGGCCTTGAATGTGATCGTCAGCCAAATATCAAAAATGGAGCCAGGCTCCTTAGTACAATTTTCCTACCGTTAGGCTTCCATTTAGGGATCTGAAACACTACTCTAAAATTGACCTACTGTGTGACTCAACGTAAATATCTCTCCTTGTCAGCAAAAGTCGTATAACGTTTGCAATAAATGTCACACACGTGAAAGGAGACTGGCCCAATGCCTGCATGTAACAGTTGATCAATAATTGTTTCTGAATGTCAATCTGGAAATTATTGTAAAAGGAGAAAATAATCTGTTTACCTTTTTGTTTCACCTTTACCCTTAGTTTGTGTTCTTATGAAAACAAGAGACAGGCCATCAACCCTAGAGACACTTGAAAGTCTTTCCCAGAGATACTGGGGTCAGGGGAGGGAAAGGAGAACAGAGGTGTTATGAGGCGGGGGGGGATGGTGTCAGGGCACTGCAGGGGCAGCTCCCTAAGACGTCACAGCACATGTCCGTTTGAGGCACCTCTGCTGGTCACAGTGGACAGGTAGGTGTCCCGGCAAGGGAAAGGATGACCCCAGTAGGGAGGGGTAAAGGACAGGAAATGCTAAGTGTTATGGGTTGAATTGTATCCCCCAAAAGATACGTTTAAGTCTTAACCCCCAATTCCTAAGAATGTGGCCTGATGTGGAAATACAGCCTTTGCAGATGTAATCAAGCTAAGATGACGTCATAGTCAATTAGAGTGGGCCCAGATCCCATAGAGCTGATGTCCTTGGGAAGAAGAGGGAAGAGAGACACAGAGACAGGCAATCAGAAAGCATGTCACGTGTGACAAAGGCGGAGGTTACAGCGGTCCGGCCGCAGGCCAAGGGGCCCCGAGGAAGGCTGGCCGCCAGCAGAGCTGGAAGAAGCAGGAAGGCCTCCCCGGGGTCTCAGGAGAGCATGGCCCTCCTCGTACCTTGCCTGCGGACTGCTAGCCTCCAGCCTGCAACAGAGGAATTCCGCTGTTTAAGCTCCCCTGCTTATGGCGTTCTGCTAGAGCAGCTTTCGGGAACTGCTGCAGTGGAGAAGAGACCATCCATTGCTTTCATTTTCTTTCTTCTTTGATGATTTGAATGTGTCATTTTACTCAAAACTGGAATCACTGGGGGATGCTAAAGATTTTTAGAATAATGAAAAATCACAGATCTTCATATATTGCCAATTTGCCTTTAATCCCTCAACATTATTTTAAATTCACAATAAGAACATATTTAATATAAAATATCAAGAGTTTTGGCTCATAATAACTTTTATACCACATGGTTAATATTATAATGAATTTGTAAACAAAAGATAAAAATGCGTTCTGTAAGTAAAGACAAAATATTAACAGTGATTACATGTGGGTGATGATATTATACATAATTGATCTTTTTCTTCTAAATTGTCCTCATTGTAATAACAAATATTTTTAAAAGAAATACCCTGGCCAGTTGGCTCAGTTGGTTGGAGCACTGTTCCCTACACCAAAAGGTTGCAGGTTTGATTAATGGTCAGGTACATAGCTAGGTTGCTGGTGTTTCAGTGTTTCTCTTTCATCTCTCTCTCTCTCTCTCTCTCTCTCTCTCTCTCTCTCTCTTCCTCTACACACACACGCGCGCACACACACACACACTTCCTGTCTCTCTAAAATTAATAAAAGCATATCCTTGGTGAGGATTTTTGAAAAATTTTAAAAAGGAACATATTTTACTTTCCAAGAGATATTATTTTCACAAAAGCAAGAAACAGGATTCAATGCTTTCTCCTTCAGGTTTTTTTGTCCTGACTTTTGATTCTGGGGCTCAGAGATATGTTCACAGCCTCCTGATTAGGCCTAAATGGATTAGACTAGGGCATGCAGTGGTAGAAACATCCATTTCTTCCTTTGGAAATTGGGAAAAGATGAACTTATCCTGCCAGCCAGCACAAGAGACTCAGGCCAGGGCGCTTGTGGGTAATTTATTTTCTGATTTAGTATAAAATATAGACAGTCCTCTTATTCTCAGGAGTTTTCACAAATAGGCCTTAAAGTCCAGCTGCTCATAAGGCTCTTTGTAACACAAGTCAAACATTTAAAAGTAAACAGAGAGTTCTGGCTCTGGTACAAACCCAATACAACCTCCATCTCCTGCGACTTAAAACTAAAAGCTCTGCAAAAATACATAAAGCAACTCCCTGAGGACTCAAAAAGTTAACAGAAGCAGCAGTTTACTTTTTTTGACTTGAAGGAGTCAAAATTTGGCGAAGCACAGGGGTAACATTCCCACCGTTATTTCCCCTTTTCTCTCTCAGCCTTGCGCAGAGCGTGGGTCTGGATGGTAGCGTCGAGAGCAACCGTAAATGGGGTCCCTGCAGGCTGCAGAGTGTAAGGGGAACCCTGGGGAGGAGCAAGGTTGGACTGAGAATGGAAATGCAGAACTTGCAGTTGGAACCCAGCCAAGGTAATTGTTCTGTACCTTGATGGTGGCAGTGACTTACACAGGTCACTTATCAAAAGTCCTTGACTGCTATACCATACTTGAAGTGGCTGCATTTTATTATATATAAGTTATACCTAAATAAAGTTGACTTAAAGATAAACACAAGAGAGCCCAGAAATAAAGCCATGCATATACAGTTAATTTATAATAAAGGAGCCCAGAATATACAATAGGAAAAAGACAGTCTCTTCAATCTATAGTGTTGTGAAAATTAGACAGCCACATGCAAAAGAATGAAACTGGACCACAAAAATTAACCCAAAAATGAATGAAAGACTTGAACACAACACCTGAAACCATAAAACTCCTAGGAGAAAACATAGGCAGTAAGCTCCTTGATACAGGCATTGCTGATGATTGGTTAAATCTGACACCAAATACAAAAGCAACAAAAACAACAAAACAAAAACTAAACAAGTCAGACTACATCAAACTAAAACACCTCTGCAAAGAAAACCATCAACAAAATTAAAAGACAATCTATTGAATGGGAGAAGATATTTGCAAATCACATAGCTGATAAGGGAGTTATATCCAAAATATTATATAATATCCAAAAAATGAACTCATACGACTCAGATAAAATGCAATTTAAAAATAGGCCAAAGATTGAAACGGATATTTTTCTAAAGAAGACATCCAGGTGGCAAACCGGTGCGTGAAAAAATGCTCAACATCGCAAATCATCAGGGAAGTACAAATCAAAACCACAATGAGGTATCAGCTAACACCTGTCAAAATGGCTGGTATCAGAAAGACAAGAAATAACAATGGCTGGAGAGGATCTGGAGAAAAGGGAACCCTTGTGCACTGTTGGTGGGGTTGTAAATTGGTGCAGCCATTATGGAAAACAATATGGAGGTTCCCCAAAAATTAAAAAAGAGAACTACCACATGTTTCAGGAATTCCTCGTAGTATTTATCTGTAGAAAACAAAAACGCTAACTTGAAAAGAGACATACTTCCCCATGTTCATTGCAGCATGATTTACCATAGCCAAGATACAGAAACAACCTGAGCGTCCATCGATGGATGAATGAAGGAAAAATTTATGATATATGTGCGCAGAATATTATTCAGCCACAAAAAACAAACAGAGAATGAACTCATGCCACTTACAACAATGTCGATGGACTTTAAGGGCACGCGCTGCCTTAACTAGGTCGGAGAAAACCAAATGGCATATGATCTCTCTTATATGTGGAATCTAAAAGATAAGTTAAGTAAGCCCACAGATACAGAAAATAGATTGATGGTTTCTAAGGGTGAGGGTGGGGTGAAATAAGGGTGAACTGTTGAGTTTAAATAAACTGAACTGTTATTTATTTTTAAAATTAAATGAATTAATGAAAAGAGAAGAAGAAACGCGGCACATGGCGGCGTCTCCATGCTGAGGGCAGAGCCTGGAAGGAGGCAGCCCGGCGTGCTGGGAAGCACATCCTATCCGCTGAGCTGGGTGGCCTTGGGCAAGCCATTTAACCTCTTGCATTCTTTGTCTCTTAGTCTATAAAATAGGGATTATAATAAGAAACCTAAAGAAACCTGGGAGGACTAAATGGACAGTGTAAGCAAAGGCCTAGGCAAGTGCCATTAGTAAACATGAGAGGACTTTTACTTCCAGGGGGCCACTTGGAGGGCACGGGGCGATGGGCAGCACGTGGAAGTCACAGGGAGAGGCCTCACTGGGGGCAAAGGCTGTTAGACAGATTCATGTTGCCTACTTCCTCATGACAAGTGATTCCAAGCAAAAAGTGTTCCATGGCTAAGTGTTCACGAAATGCTGGATTAAAGTCAAATAAATGTCATTATATGGCAAGACTGCCAATACATACTAAATTTTCAAAAGAAGACATGCTATGCAAAAGTTTCCCAACTGATTTTGCCAAGGATCTCTCTGTAGATGGAATATTTCACTTTTCTAAGATGTTATTTCAAGACTTAAATTTGGGGATACTTTGGAAAATGCTGACCTCTCAAAATGACCATGGGCCTGAGAGTCAGGAGGCCTGGCCTCGAGTTCTGATCCTACACAAGTAACTTCACCTCTCTGGGCCTCAGTTTCCCTTTCTCCCAAATGGAGGGTGAGGCCAGAACCCGTCCTCCAAGATCTTTTTGGATCTAATTTTCCACAATTCTATGCTTCTGCAAAGTATACTAGGTTGCTTTGCAGTGGACAGAGGGTGAATCAGATGATCTCCAAATTTGCAAATAATTCTTCAACAATGTCCGTATTTTCAGCTCCAAATCACAAAATAAATTAATTTCTCCATGGCATAAAAATTTCCAGAAGTATTACAACTCAATTCTTGGCATATGAATATATCATTTTCCGCGAGCTCTAAACACCACTGGCTCATCTGTGTAATGTTTCCAGATGCTTCTGCAATTAGCTCTGCTGTATTTAAATTCTGTCCACTAAATTGAATGAGATGTTCCCTCTTCTCTTCCAACAAAGCTGTCTGGTGGCAAAAATAATGGCGCTAACGAGGGACAACAGGAAAGCTGTGCTCTGCAGGCTGTCAGCTCACAGAAAACCCTCAAGCGATCCGCTTCCCAGCGCTAAATCAAGGGCTCGAGCAAAACGGAAGAGAAGCCAAATCTTGCCAAATTCATAACCATATTCAATGCAACTCCAGTTCAATGTCAACCTACTTATTTATTTTGTAGAAACTGGCGAGATGTTTCTAAGTTTTGTATGCAAATCAAGGATCTAGAGTACCCAAATAATATTGGAGAATGAAGGTGGAGGAGTTGTATGACCAGCAACAAGAATTATAAAATAATCACAGGGATGTAGAGTGCAGCATGGGGAATACAGTCAATAATACTGTAATAACTATGCACTGCATAGGTGGGTACTGTAAGTATCAGGGGGACCACTTTATGAAGCATGTGATTATCTAACTGCTATTCTGTACACCTGAAACGAATACAAAATTATATTGAATGTAAACTGTAATTGAAAAATAAAATTAAAAAACAGAATTATAAAACTTCACTAATTAAGCAGACTAGAAACAGACTCATAGATACAGAGATCATTTTGGTGGTTGCCAGATGGAAGGGGAGCTGGAGGGGTGGGTGAAAACGTGAAGGGATTTGGAAGTACAAATTGGTAGTTACAGAATAGTCATGGGGATGTAAAGCACAGCATAGGGAATATAGTCCATAACACTGTAATAACTATGTATGGTGTCAGATGGGTACTAGATTTATTGAGGTAATCACTTTGTAAGTTATATAAATGTCTAATTAATACTGTATGTCAACTGTACTTGAAAAATAAAAAATTATCTTAAAACGATAATACAGTTTTGGCTCAAGAGACAAATACACCATTGGGCGTCTGACTTATGACAAAGATTGCACTGCACGTCAGTGGGGAAATGATGGTCTTTTCAATGAATGTTGTTAGAGCGATTAGATGCTCACATAGACAAAAACAATGGATCCCTATCTCATCTCATACACAAAAATTAATCCCAAATGGAGTGTAGATCTAAATGGAAAGGTAAAAAGTAAAGCGTCTAGAAGATAATGTAGAATGATATCCTAATAATTTTGGGGTAAACAAATATTTCTTAATGAGGACACAGGAAACATTAAAAATGAAGGAAAAGACAGATAAATAGGACAATGAAAATTAGAAACTTCTGTTCATCAGAAAACATCATTGAAGAAGTAAAATATGGAAGCTACAGAATGGGGAAACATATTTGCAATACATAAAATCAATAAAAGACTCTTACCCAGAATACATGAAGAATACTTATAAATCAAGAAGAAAAAAGCAATGACTCAATTTTTTCAGTGGCCAAAAGACTTCTGAAGGCGCTTCACAAAAGAGAATACATAGGTACAATATATGCAGAGACACTTAAACTTCAGTCATGAGGAAAATGCAAATTAAAATCATGATGAAATCACATATGCATACTCAAGCCAGAAGAGCTAAAATTAAGAAGATGGACAATTCCACATTTGGGAGAGGATTCAGAAGCACTGGAATCCTCCTGTATAGTGGTTAGACAATAAATCAGAGCAACTACATTAGAAAATTGGTGATGTCTACTGAAATTGATCATACAGGGATCGTAAGACCTCACAATTCCACTCCTGGGTTCACACCCGGTAGAAGTGTGTACATAGCACACTAAAAGACATGTATAAGACTTTTTAGAGCAGCACTACTTTTAATGGCCTCAATCTAAAAACAATCTGAAAAGACCATCAACAGTTGAATAGATATATGAATTGTGGCATAGTCATATAATGAAATACCATAAAGCAATGAAAATGAAAAGACTATTGCTCTATGTAACCATAGGGCTTGAGTGAAAAAAACAGAATTAGGGGCATAACATCCAAAAACTTTGCCAGGAACACATTTAAAAAAGACAGAAATCTAATAAGATCAGTAGTATGGTTTTAGATATCTAAAATGGTTAATAAATACTAAAATAAATAGTACTTCATGTTTACAAAGACCTGACGTTTGCTTATGGAAGTGGATGTCAGAAGGGTTGCAGCTTGCAAATTATTGCGAAGTGATGGAAGGAAGGTTATCTGCAATTGGACAGGGTGTTATAGCGGATCTGACAGCAACATTGGAAGTGGTCGAGTGTAACTCATAACACACTGGATGAACTGAGGTAGCTGGGCGACGTCTGGGGTGTGTGCAGGTGTGCGTGTTGCGCGTTGCTACTGGGCTCTGTGCAGCTGGGTACAGTTTCCTGCATTCACCTGGTGCTTCTTGAGCACAAAATGGCAAATAAGCAAACACTAAACTGCATAATGTTTAAATTGTTCC
This sequence comes from Pteronotus mesoamericanus, assembly GCF_021234165.1. Lineage (NCBI taxonomy): Eukaryota > Metazoa > Chordata > Mammalia > Chiroptera > Mormoopidae > Pteronotus > Pteronotus mesoamericanus. The sequence continues at coordinate 1,127,117 of NW_026555326.1, forward strand.
CTAATGTAGCAATCACGGAAATTTGCATTTTCAAAACAAGCATTATAGCAGAACTGACAATATCTTGTTATTCTATTTAAATAAAGTTCAAACACAGGCAAAATTAATCTATGACATTAGGTAACAAGATGCTGGTTACCCTGGGCAGGAGGGGGGGTGGGGGTGACTAGAAAGGATGACACATAGAAATTTCTAGAGTATTGGGTAGCGGTTAGACAGGTATGTTCAGTTTGTGAAAATTTGTCATGCCCCACAATTAACGACTGTGCACTTTATATGTTATATTTATTTTAATATTTATGTTATATATAAATATTAATATATTAATATTATTAATATTTATATTTATATGTTATATATATTTTTAAATAAAATCTACCTCCTTAAGGAAGGCTTCCTAGGCTTTTAAGATAAATGTTGAGATTTTCCTGTCTAGCTAGACGGACATTTAGTTCCTCCCCAAAATGCATAGACTAATCGCTGATACTCATGTCATAAACATTTATCTAGCCCTTTTCATACCGTGTTCAGTAGTTCATCATTCATACCCTAAAGAATAACAAAGTAGGACTCCTAAATTATCAACTGCAGACAGATAATTGCAGAAACATAAGCATTTTCTTAGCAAGGTGATATAGTAAAATGGCATTGAAGAAGGAACGAGATGACGCGGCTTCCAGCCTCAGCTCCCCCATTTTGCAAGTCATTTAACTAAGTTCTGGCTTCCTCATTCACTAAAAAAGACCGATAATGCCTTTCAATCTATAACACATGACTATAATGCCAATGACAGGGCTTTGAAAAATGTTAAAAAGAAATATATGTATAAGATGCTATTACAGTGTTTCCTCTCTCATGTTCAACTGAAATTTAGCTTAAGCCCTCTCTTTCTTTGTTGGTAGAGACCTATGGTGTTTTGGACACCAAGATCCCAAATAACATGGATGGCCGCAATTAGCCTAAAGTTTGTTTTGTTGTTGTTATTGTTGTTGTTGTTGTTTTAACACAGCACCATGTGTAACTGGGGGTTCCACAAAGGGCTTGTGACGGTGAGGGAGGTGAGGGATTTGGTACTCATGGATTTATGTCTTCATGTGGAAAATATGTGTCCACACAACATGTGCGGATCTAGAGGGATTTGAAAACATCCTACCCATCTTACTGGAGTCAGCACTCAGTTACTGCGTTCAGAGAAGAGTTGTCGTTACAGCTTACGTCAGCCCCACCCCACTCCCCGGCCCTGGTCATCCTCTTCCTAACACTCCTCCATCTTCTCTCCTAAAACTCAAGTTTGTTTTTCCTATCGAATCAAGCCACCTGAAGATGGTGCAAAAATCTGATATCTAACAATATGCCTCTAAACCCAGATGCTGATTATTTGGATATGTTATAGTCTGGGTTATCTAAATCATGGGACGTGGGAAAGTTGCCTGGAGCTGTTGCGCTCTCGCCTCCCTCAAGACTGTCAAAGAATGGTATAGAGTCCACCCACTGAACTCAGCAGGAGAGGCTCACACACAGAGTGAGTCCTGCTCCTTCTCAGCCATAAAGCTACTCTTCCGGGATTGAAGCAATGGGCACCAGGAGGGCACTAAAAGGGAAACAAGAAGTTTCTTATATGTTAACTGACACTAGCATTAACAGATCAATTATTGTGGAGTATCTCAAAGGTGGTACAAGGATCATTTCGGTCCGAACCACTAGCAGTGTTAATTAAAATACAGAGTCCTGGGTGCTACCCTAGAGCTACTGAGTCAGAATCTCTTACAGGTGGGAGCTTAGCTGAAAGTCATGCTTTTCAGGTGATTCTAATGGGCAGTAAAGTTAGGAAATAACTGTACCAGAGATTGGGCAGGAGAATGGCTGATATCATACTGATTGAGGATGACACAAAGGGGCGCATTCTCATTAAGAAAGCCGTGTTAGACAAGGTTACCCTTGAAATCACTCACCATTGTGTTACTAATGAGAAATGCAGCTACCAGGCATCAAACCTGCACTGAGCCAGACAGGAGGCGGGAGAGAATGTCATACATATTTAACATTGAGCTGTCACAGCAAATAAACAAAATCAGAAAATCTCCCACACACCATTCTGAGGACTCATCAGAGGTAAGACGTGACCCAGGTGTTCAGCACGCCCCTGGCTACGAATAAACTCTCCACTCTCCCCAAATCTACCCATCCATCTGTTTACTGGATGGATTGTAAAGACCACTTCTTCTGGAGAGTGTGAAAAAGTCACCTTATGACAGGCAGTTGCAAAGCATAAAGACACAGAAATGCAAAATTTGCAGGATGAAAGGCAGGGACTAGCACGGGTCCTGGACTTTAGCAGAAGATCAGGGAATGGTTTTTGGATTTACAGAGTGAGGAAGGGAGGGGAAAATGGGATGGGATGGGAGAATGGAAGGGGTAAACTGAGAGAAGAAAGGGCAGATGAATGGATGGATGCAGGGACAGGTGGACCGAGGAACAAATAGGACTGCCATGCCCGACCAATGACCTTTTAGCCCCAAACTAATTTTTAACAGACTTATTGACATAGAATTAAAACATCATCACACAATTAATTTTAAAATATTTTATCACTCCCCCTCCCCCCAAAAAAACCTATGCTCAATAGCCATTACCCTCTAAACTCCCATCCCTTCCAGCCCTAAGCAGCCACTGATATACTTTCTGTCTCCATAGATATGCCTATTCTGGCCATTTCATAGAAATGGAATCATACAGTATGCAGTTCTTTGTGACTGGCTTCTTTCACTTACAATAATGTTGTCACGGTTTATCTATGTTATAGCATATTTTAGCATGTCATTCCTTTTTATTACTGAATAATATTCCATTATATAAATATATCACAACTTATTTATCTATTCACCAATTGGTAGACATATGGGTTGTTCCTACTTTTTTCATTATTATGAATAATGCTGCTATGAACATTTGTATACTAGTTATTTATACCTAGGAGAGGAATTGCTTGGTCATATGGTAACTCTGTGTTTAACTTTTTGAAGAACTGCCTGATTATATTCCAAATTCTCTGTTTTCTATTTTACATTTCCTCAGGCGGTGTAGGAGGGTTCAAATTTTCTACATCCTTGCTAATATTTATTTTCCATTTTGAGTTTGTTAATATAGTAATATTAGTGTTTGTGAAGTGATATCTCATTGTGGTTTTGATTTGCATTTTCTGGATGGCTAACGATGAATGTTGAATAACTTTTTCATGTGCTCATTGGTCATTTGTATATCTTCTTTGGGTAAATGTCTATTCAGGTCTCTTGTCCATTTTAAACTGAGTTATGTGTCATTTTATTATTGAGTTGTAATAATTCTTTCCATATTCTAGTTACAAATTCCTTATCAAAATTTTCGCCCATTTTAGTTACATTTTCACTTTTCTGATAATGTCATCCAAATCACAGAAAATTTTATTTTGATAATGTCAAATTGATCTACTTTATTCTTTTGTTGCTTGAGGTTTTGGTGTCATATACAAGAGACCACTGGGTAACCCAGGTCATAAAGATTTACTCCTGTGCTTCAGGTCTTTGATGTATGTTAGGTTAATTTTTGTGTATGGTGTGAGGTAGGTGTCCAACTTTATGCTTTTGCATGTAGATATCCACCAAACTATTTCTGATAGAAGAAAAAGGGGCCATGTGGGTAGAATAACATTAATATAATATTACCAATAATAAGCTATCATTAGTAAGGGCTTACCATGTACCAAGGACTGTGCAAGTTTTTATATACATTACCTTACTTAATTACCATAGTCAGTTATGAAGTGGGCATTTTCCCCAATTTACAGGGGTGAAGCTAAGTATTAGACAGGTTAGGTGCCTTGTCCCTGGTTCCACAGCTAGCGAAGGACATCAGAGTCCACTACCAGCAGGCCACATCTCCAGTGAACCGCAGCTCTCAGAAATAAGAGAATTCCTCAAATACACCTAACTTTTCTTAGCAATCCAACATAGAGTCAATAACCAACAATTTACCTCATGTGTTCTACTTGTACTTAAACCATTTTATCATTTCTTGGCTGTTTCAAATGCTATGTTTGACTGAAAGAAAAATCAGGATTTCTTTAGACTCTAAGAAAAAATTCTGGTTTTGGCGATAGCAGATAAGTTATTTTGGTCAATTCTCCCATTGGAAAGGAAAAAAAAAACTAAAGGTGCTAGATAAATATCTCAAAATCTTTTCAAAAAGCTGCAAGTGTTCTGGTATGACAGAGTAGGAATTATGGGGCCAAAATGTAAGAGAAAATGAGAACCAAGGGAGACAAGGAAAGTTCTTAATGTTTTTGTTATGAAAACATTGGTCTGCCTAGACTGTGCTACAATATTTGGGGTACGGTAATAAGAATAAAGTCCCACAGCTTGCTCAAAGCACTGAGTCTAACAGGTGACCCACAAAAGCACAGTAAGCTGGGGCCTAGAAAGGAATCAAATCCCCTTGAAGTGGGTGCGCACCAGGAGTAAACCCAGCCCCCCTCCTCCAGAGCAAAGGGGTAACCCGCTGCCCAAGAGGGTGTAACACGGGCCAGTCCTGCGTATGTCAGTTGTAAGTGCAAATTTTGTCTGGAGGAAAGTACCTTCATACTAGGTCTCAGGAAAACCCCACATAGAATTATGTTAAACTGCGAACGGCACCTAGTCAAAGACGACAGAGTACATAAGGAAAGAGGCTAGCCTATGGGTAAGACCCAGCATTAAAAAAGGCAATAGATACATGTAAACACAGATTTAAGACACCGAAAAAGTATCAAAGAGATTCTAAAGCAACTATACTTGCTATTAAGGAACCAAAGACAAATCTGAAAATATCTTTAAAATATAAAGAGAGAGCAAGAAACTACAAAATATGCCCCTTCCAGAGTTCATCCAACCCTGGAAAAAGTTTTAATTCAGGCAGTGTATGGAGCAAGTTACTTATCTCCACAAAGACCCCCTTCCACCTTGGCGTTTTCCTTGGCATTTGCATTTCCCCTCAGATTCCAGAGGCGTATGTAGGTCAGAAAACAGAGGAGAAATCTGCAGTGACTATTCTTTCTCCAAAATTCAGAAACTGATCTATGTGAACTACAAAAACAGTAGATAGACCTCTAGTATTTTTGCCCCCGTCTCAAGTACCAAAACCATTACGCTGTACCGATTACATGTGCTTAGATGGTTCCCAAACTCTTCCCTGGGAGAAACCTCAACATTTCTCATTCTGTCTACCTGTCCTTTGGCACTCGCAGCCCTGCCTGTCTTCACCCGCGTCGCCTCCTGACTGGCCTCCCCGCTCCCAGCACCGCGCCCCAGCAAATCAGCCCCCACATTGCTGCAGGAACCTTCCAAAGACGAGGATCGCGTCACTCTCTCATAAAAATCTTTCTGTGAGCCACCCCAAGCCTATTAGGGAGGATGTCCCCACTCTGTAGTGTGGTATGTGTGGCCTTTCTCATCTTGTCTTCAGGCCATCTTCGTGGTGGCCTCTGGAACCTATTCGCCACATCACACCTCATGTCACGCTCGCTATGATCCTGGGATGCTTGCTGTTTCCTGAATGTGCCACTTCTGCCTGCAGTCTTTCCGCACGCCGCACCCGCCCCCCGAGTCTGGTACTGCCTCATCCTTCACACCTGCCTCTGACATCGCCTCCTCCAGGGCGACCTTCTCATCCAGAAGATAAGGTTAACCATTCACTTCTCATTTTTGTAAGTAAACTTTTTAATTTTGGAATCATTTCATATTTACAGAAAAGTTGCAAAGATCATACACAAAATTCCCACATACCCCCACACCCAGTTTCTCTTGACAGTACATTTGTCAAACTAAGAAACCAACATTGGCTCATTGCTATTAACTAAACTCCCTATTTTATTCTGATTTCACCAGTTTTTCTACTAATGTCCTTTTGCTGTTCCAGATTCCAATCCAGCATTCCACACTGCATACTGTACCCCCCCCTTTTTTTTTTTTTTTTTACCATTCATTTCGTTGTCCTCAGAGCACTTTGTCTTCAATGCACTCTATCACATTTTACCTTGATTACAGCTGCCTCGCAAGCACCCAGTATAATGGCCAGGAGAGAGAAAGAGGCCTTCTCCTTCCAGCAATTTTGCCCACAGAGAAAGATCGTAGCCTTAGGCAGACTCACCTGACCCCTGTACCTCTTTTTCCTGAATCCGATAGGTTGGGACGCTTCCCAGATTTCTCATTTCCTTACTGTGTACTGTTGTTTCTTTTAGGAAAATCCTTGCTGATGATAGCAATTTTTTACAGAAATGTAGAAGGTATGATCCAACCCTCCAGCAATTTTGATGGAGCAGCCACAAAAAGTAATGAGAAAAGTAATCAAGAGGCAAGCTTCGAATACGGGAAAATTGAGTGATAGGTTACTGTGGACATAAACAGAATGTTAAAACAGGACCAGAAACAATTTTATGTTAAAATGTATCTGGTTTTTTCTAGTTTAGGTTAAAAAAAAATGACTTTCCGAGAAGAGTCCCAAGACAGGCCTGTGTGACCACTGTTTGGCTCTTTGTCATTTCCAAGTCAGCAAATCAAAGCAGCCATTATGTTGTCTGGCATCTACCAGATTTTGCATGATTGACAACCCTCTGAATACAAATGGTCCACTCTTGCCTATTACAACGAGTGTGCTCACCTAGAAGACTCAACCTGGAACCAAGACAAATGACAGCAGTCCCCTACCCCCAACATGTGTGCAAACAACTGGGAAAAGGGAAGCCAGACTCATCAAGCAAAAACCCATGTTCCTGTGTCAGAAACTGGGTGGCGCGGCCCCACCCAAGCAAATCAGGCACACCTTTCCAGTGCTTTCTGGCACAGTGTCCCAGCCCTGGCTCAGCCCCCAGTCACCCATTTTCTTCTCTCCCCCAAAACGACAGGCGACAGCCGCAGGTAAGCCCTGTGGTGCACACCCCTGGCCCCGGGACAGTCCTAACAGCAAAGGAGTGCAATCATCTTTAAAAAAATAATAATAGATTTCCCCGTTTATTTTACTGATAGCAAGCGAGTCTTCTCAGTCTTTTTTCCCCCAAGGTCACATGAAAATGCCACCAGAAAAATGAAGTCCTGAGATGTGCTGCCTAGGGACTTAAATAGGGGTAAAATTAGCAGCTGCCTCCTTCTGGGGGCAAGAGCTGGCAGCGGCTGGAGGGTGACACCCCCCAGAGGGGGGCAGAGGGAAGCAAAGAGGCACCGCAGGCCCACACGCTGCTCACCTGGCCCCCGGACGGGCTTCGAGCCTCCAGCCGCCAGGGGCTGGGTGGCTCCTGAGGTCAGGATCAGCCCCACCTGCCTCCTCAGGAAGCCTCAATCCGCCAACCTGACGCGGAGTGACATGCACTTCCAGGCCAGCTGTTTCCATCTGCTGCTTTCTGTATAATCAACGTCGTGGTTTGGAGAAGGACACACAGGGAGAAGATGAATATTAGGGTAGGTGGTAGCTGGAAGTTTAGCTTTGTTTTATAATCCGCTAATTAGTGCATCCCTGGACAGTCACTGGGGGTCCCTGCTCCTGCTCGCCCATCTTCGCTGACCACGTCACCGCACTGAACTGACGCGGGCCACCTGCAGAAGACAAGGGTCACCAGCAACTAGAAGGCGGGCTTTCCTTGCTCGTCACTTTCCCTGGGCCCTCGCCGGGCCCCTGGCTCAGAACAGCCTGCTCCAGATGACTACGTTCACCCTGTGACATGGCTGTGGGCGGGTGACTGTTGCCACCCTTGCTTCACACTGTCGGGATGACTGTCCTATGGCGCAGAGAACAAAGTCTAGCTGAGGTGTGGACCTCGACGCTCGAAAAGGGTGCTGAACTGGACTCTTGCCTCAGCTGCGTTTCTTATAGAGGAAAAGGAGTCAACGCCTGCCCATCTCATCCTTTGTCCCACCCCCGACCTGCCCACGCCCCACAACCTGTATGAGTTTCCTAGGCCATTCACAACAAAGTTCTACGAAGTGAATAGCTTAAAACAACAGAAATTTATTGTCTCACGGTTTGGAGGCTGGAGTCACGGTGTGGGCAGGGCCGCGCCCCCTGCGAGGCCTCCCAGGAGGGTCCTCCCTTGCTGTCGCCAGCTTCTGGTGGCCCCAGGCCTTCAGTGGTGGCATTACTCCAACTTCTATCACCTTTTCCCCGTGGCTTCACATCTTTTCTCTGTGCACATCTCTCTCTTTGTACAAATTTTCTTATAAAAAATGACAGCAGTCATTTGGATTAAAGCACACCCTAATGACCTCATTTTAACTTGATTTCCTCTATATAAACATCCTACTTCCAAATAAGGCCACGCTTGGAGATAATGGGGTATCAATGTATTTTAGGAGGACACAATTCAATCCATAACTCCCCCTCCCCTTTGCCATACTCTCTCTTACTAGGTTCTCCTTGCAAAGAATACTCCACAGCAGCAGGTAAGGTGAACAGGGCGGCAGCTGGCAGGTTGCAAGAAACGCAAGTCAGTGCAGAGAAGAATGGTCTGGATGAGGCTCCAGGGCCTGTCGACGCAAAGCTCTGACCCCTGGGACAACCCTGCGGGGTACTAAACAGGTGCTCACAAGACGAGATTTGTTTCTTTCTGTCTTTAGTTCAAAATGATAAAAAGTTTTTCTACATGGTTTTTAATCTGGATTACTGAATATTCACTGAAATGCTTGATGGCTTTGATTACACTCAAGAGAGGTGACCACGGTGCTGGATAAAATTCCCGAGGCAAGGACTGGTTAGCTCCCTTGGATTCCACTCTCTGATCTTTACTACAAAGAAAAGAACCACAACCAACCCACCCTGTGGCCTTCCACTGAGTTTCCAGCACCGGGCGACGTGTTACTTTGCAACAGGCCTTCCGTGCTCGCTCCTGAGACCATGCTATTTCTCCTGTTCAGCTAGCATACCCAAACAAAATGATCTCCCTCCACTGCTCTCTTGGTCTGAGTAAGAAACAAGGATTATGAGCAAGCTAACGCAATGCCTGCAAGGGCATAAAAGCGGGAACTCCAGCACCCTGGGTGTTGATTCATCTGGTGAGCAAGAGTCCTTCACCAATGGAGGAGGCTCGGAATAAAAATAATTACAGGTATGCAGAAATAGCCAGTGGCCAGTGCAGCCAGCAGCCACAGGCTAGCTGTCAGCAGCAGAACCTGGAAGGTCTGATTCCTGTCACTACCCCAACCCCTCACCGAGAAGCACCAGAAATAGAACAATAAACAAGGTGCCTTAGACTTTGTCTCTGGCAGTGACACTTCGAGATGTTTTGCAGTGAAAACTGATTGCTTGTAATGATTTAGGCCTCACAGAGAAGAGAGGGCAGAGCAGCATAATATAAAGGCTAAGGGATTTGGAGTCAAAAAGCTTGCAATCTGAGCTGGTTTCACCACTAACTGGCTAAATAATGCTCGTTCTTTTAAGCCATTACACGTTGGAGTGGTTTGTTATGCAGCAGTGGCTAGCTGATATATGCTAACCCCAACCACCATCCGGTCCAGATCAACACTTCTTTTCATTGGGGCTATAATAGAGAAATGAGGTGAAACACACAGAACAGAGCAAACCTCTTTCCCCTATAGACCAGCAGTCTTCACAAGGGGTTGCACATACCACAAGGGTTAATACAGGACTTTCCAAAGCACATAAGCAACATGGAAAACTAGAAGAATTGCTGTGCAGGTCCTCAACTTTCATATATACGTATATATCCTTCTCTAAAATTTATCTAAGTTTTTTAAAGCACATTTTATTGATCACACTATGACAGTTGTCGCATTTTTTTTCCCCCTTCTCCCCCTCCGCCCTGCATCCCCCCCGCCACCAGCACTCCTTCCGATTTCGTCCATGTCCCTGGGTCGTACAGATAAGTGCTTTGGCTTCTCCATGTCCTACAGCATTCTTAACCTCCCTGTCTATTTTGTTATCCTCTGTACCTTTTCCCCTATTCTCCTTCTCCCCCTCCCTCCTGATCTTCTTCCATGGGGTCGCTATTTCTGTGATTCTATTCCTGTTCTTGTTGTTTGCTTAGTTTGTTTTTGTTTTGTTTTTTAGGTTCAGTTGTTGATAGTTGTGAGTTTGTCATTTTACTGTTCATAGTGTTTGATCTTCCTTTTCTCAGGTAAGTCCCTTTAACATTTCATATAATAAGGGCTTGGTGATGATGAACTCCTTTAACTTGACTTTATCTGGGAAGCACTTTATCTGCCCTTCCATTCTAAATTGTCTAAGGTTAAGGTTCTTCTTTCCCCTCCTCCTCTCATATCCCACTTTATAAAGGAAAGTCAGTCCCCTTCGCCATCCTTATTTTACCTCGGGCTGCAAAGCCCTCAAGGGAGCTGGTGTAAGTATCACACTGAGAAACTGCGTGACTGTCTACAAAAGCTGAATGTGTGTACCCTATGGTGAGCAGTCCACCCAGCACATACCCAACAAAAGGGCATACACGGCTTCACCACAGGACGTATATGGGACTGCTCATAGGAGCCATTAGCTAGTATGTTCACCAACAGCAGAATGGATAAGTAAATTGTGGCATGTTCACACAACGAAATACTTTACAGTAATAAGCAGGAAAAAGCTATAATCATAATAATGTACGGATGAACCTCTCAACATAATGTTGAGAGAAACTGGACACAAAAGAATACATACTATGTGATTCTATATATATATATATAGACAAACAAAACAAACAAACAAGCTCCCCACAGGAAGATATGCCTGCAGAAGTCAGAATAGTGGTTACTCTTAAGGGAAGGTGTGAGCAGCAGGGGTCATGGGAGGGGCCTCTGGGTGCTGGTTAGACACGCATGTTCACGGGAAGAAAATTCTAATGAGATATATATGTGCTTTTCTAGGCTGTATTATATTCTAATAAAAAGCTTGAAAAACAAGAGACGGAATAAAAGGGACAAATATTAGGGAGAGGAATTCCTAATCCATTCCTCTTAAGAGAAATGTATTTCCAGTAAACTTCTAATTTTTTGTCTTAATAATTAGTCATCAAATGGTGTCATCCTTGTTTTTGAGTTATACACTACTAATAATTGTAATGATAACTCAATCCAGAAGAAGAACTATTTACATTTGTAGCCTCATAGTGAGAGAAAAACAAACAAAAACCAATAATGCTGTAGAGAAGTATGATAACTGATAAAGGAAACAACTTTTTGACATGACAAAATTTTTGAGGGGCAATGAAACAGAAATACGTGATCAAGGAAACATTACTATCAAAGAAGATCTTGCTCATGTATATTTTTGAAAGGATAATGGTGTATGTATATCAAAGCATTAAGTTATTTATAATTTATATTATTTAAATGTGTCCATTTTCTTTTTAAATGTCAATATTTATAATATGGCAAATTAGATCTTTTATAATTATTTAAACTTAGAATAGGAAATTTTGATGCCCACTTTAAAAAGCATAACAGGGTATAGCCCTGGCTGGCGTGGCTCAGTGGATTGAGTGCTGGCCTGTGAACCAAAGTGTCACCAGTTCAATTCCCAGTCAGGGGACACACCTGGGTTGTGGGCCAGGTCCCCAGTAGGGACTGCATGAGAGGCAACCACACATTGATCTTTCTCTCCCTCTCTTTCTCCCTCCTTTCCCCTCTCTCTAAAAATAAATAAATAAAATCTTAAACAAAATAAAAAGTATAACGGCGTACATAATTTGTCAAAGTTAACTTTATTTGGGGCACAAGAGAAAAAACAAAGTTATACAAAAAATGATTCAGTACGAAAGAATCTCCCCAAATATCCTTCACTTAAGAAATTGTCACAGTGGTATATACTCCACCCACATTAAACAGAATGCTTCTGGTTGCAAGTGAGAGAAACCCCACCAAACTGGGCTGTCAGTAAGTGAAGGCCCTGAGACTTTCCTCTCCTCGGAAGCAACAAATCAGCCTGTCAGTTTCATGGGCACTGGAAGAAGCCATGAGACTCTTGGGTCAGAGACACAGGACTTTCCTACTCACAAGAGTAACAATAGCCGGAGCATTTGTGCCATTCCCCTGAGCCCCAAATCCCACAATGCAATGTGGAAGGGGCCAGATGATACCTGCACATGCAGTACTGTATGTGCGTGAATATTGTAGAAGACAAACCCCAAGGAAATGCAAACACTTTACAATGGGGAGTAAAGGACCCAGACCTTCGCCTCCAGCAAGATATATTTATTATACTGAACAGTAAACAAATATCTAATATTTTGTAGGAGGACACCATCTCCAGTTTCCAAAGATGGTTCCTATACAAACATTCTTGGAAAGATATTTTGGAACAAAAGCAGTGAGAATCTTTGCTCAAAAGACAAACCGAAACAAAAGGGAGCCCTGGGAAATTGTCTCCCAACGCCAACTGAGGGGGAAAAAAACCTTGTAACTAAAACATACATGAAATCTAGGGCCTTAAAATATACGGCAGTGGGCTGTCTCAAAATACTGTCTCAAAAACACAGCATCTCACAGGCAGCTCTGCTTTCTTCTCTACTCCAGGCAGCAGGAGGGCTGCCAGCAGCTCCGCCCGGTACTCTGACGCGTCTGCAACAGCAACGGGAAGAGAGCTGCTCCCCCTGACAGTTCGGCAAAAACTCCGGGATTGCATCGCATGGGCAGGATAGACCACATGGTCCCCAGTCACAGGCTGACCCTCTATCTTAGAGGTGGGGTGTGTCCCACCGGAATGGCACAGAAGCAGAACAGGGCAGGAGAGGCCTGTTCCCAGAGAATGGGGAACACATGCTGAGCAAGGAAAACTGGAGCCACCTTCCCCATATACTCCCTGCCCTCAAGATAGCAAATCCCACATTTCTTCTGTGAAATTCAAGCATCATTTCTTTCTACAGACAGACTCTCATTTTAATAAGGCTAGTGGCATATCCAAACTGCTATTTCATGATCAAATCTCCGGGGAAGGAAGCTACTAAAGTGGTGCCAGAGAAAGGAGGGTCTGAGAAATCTGTGTTATCTGATCGTGCTGTGTTGGCTCAATAATGGCGCCTCCAAAGATGGCCATGTCCTAATCCCTGGGACCCATGCACGTTAGCACCTGGCAAAAGGGACTTCGCAGATGTGATCACGTGAAGGATCGTGAGATGGGGAGAGCATCCTGGATTGCCCAGGTGTGCCCGATGTAACCGCAAGGGTCCTGGGCAGGAACTGCGCAGGGGCAGTCAGATAGCAGGGAACGTGACGGTAGGGGCAGAGGGACAGAGAGACAGAGACGCAAAGATGCTCTGCTGCTGCTGCTGCCTTTGAGGAGGAGGAAGGTGAGCCCAGAGCCCAGGGGTGCAGCTGCCCCTGGAAGCTGGAAAAGGCAAGGAGACAGATTCTCCCCTGGAGCCTCCAGGAGGGACCAGTCTTGCCAACACCTGGACTTCAGTGCTGCGCTTTTTAAAATGTGCAGTAGTGACTGGATTTCAGTCCTCTGGCCTCCAGAACAGTAAGAGGCAAATCACTGTTGTTTTAAGCCATCAAGCCGGTAGTAAGCTGTAGCGGCAGCCCCCGGAAAGGAATACACACAGCAACACGGAGCACGCGGCCAGTGCCAGTACGGCAGGAAACAGGGACAAACACGACTGTGGGTCCTGCTGAGACGCCGGACGGTGACAACTCTTGCTAGATTTTCCCTTCTCTTATAAAAACATTACCAAATTCCATATGAAATAGTCTTAATTTTGAACATTTAAAAAAGATGTTCAGTAGCGTTTTGAGGAGACAGTCTGGCGAAAAGGGCATCTGATAGACCTTTCAGACTGCCGGGCGCTCCCCAGACCACCCCGCTGGCACGCAGTGGTGCGCCTCGTGCTGGTAGAAGCTACAGTCATAAGCGGTCACATGACTTAACACTATAAATTCCTGGATGTGTGCTCGTTTCAGAAACCACGCATGTACTACAATCCCAAGTGACTTCCCAGGTTGGTACAGATGTGGGAACCCCTCTGCAGGTATCGTTTTATATACTGAGTATTTATCACATGGTGAGCAGCTTTGTTACATACGTAGTTAGAGAATAAAGGGGACTCAATTTTTTAAAATTATTTTGGTTTTATTTTAATTTTTATTACCATATTTGTAATACCTTTCCCCCTGAGTTTTATTGAGATATAATTGACACATAACATTGTATTAGCTTAAGGTGTACCACATCATGATTTAATTATACTTTTGAATAACACCCTGCGTATATACAGTTGGGGGCAGGTAGATGAGGGGCCAATGAGAGAGAGAAGCATCAACTATTATGGGCTAGTATTTCAGTAAAGATCAACATCATTTTATTTTTATTTGGTTAGCTGTGTCTAAGCTATACCATTCTTTACTTGATATTCTATTTAAAGACACTTTAAATGTTTCCATATTCCATAAAACTCTTTTTAAAATGAATTCATGAAAGCTCCTAGGTAACAGGGAAGTTTCACACACCCTCACTGAAAGGGTTTAGATGCACTCTGATCCCGACTCCCTCCTGGACACTTCAGAAATTTTCTCAGGTGTGACATCGCCCCAAGCAGCCATTCCTCGTGTCCCATGCCTTGTGACGGGGCCTGAGATACTTTGGGGAAAACTGGTGCCCAAGACATCTGGGTGGCCACGTGGCATGGAGTAAAGAAGAAACCAAGGCTTCTGCAAGTCGTGAAGTTCAGATTCCAAGCATGGTCATAAAGGGACCAATATGTAATGATGGATCAATCGCTTATCATGTATTGACATATCAACCTCACCACCAGTACATGGGTGGGAAGTTCCTGCTCCTCGAGTGTTCTAGAACTCGCAGAGGATCCAGCAAGGCAGAACCGGAGTCAACCAGAGCCACAAAAACTCCATGTGAAGGTTCGGGCTCGTGAAGACGGTGAAACAAAGTGATCACAGGGAAAGCCTGTGGGACATCGACGTCTGCCCTCTGTCTCCTCTCATCAAAAGGAAATTTTAGCCCCAAGAACTTAACCAGATGTGAGAGAATAAGTTTCTATTTAACTGCAGCCTTCCAGAATTTCCAGCACAACACCCCAGCTCAGCGTTAAATAAAATGCCTGTCCAGAGCTATTTGAGTCAGGAGATGAATAAACTGCCTAGACAGGGTAGTAACTGGAGAGAAACACTGTCTCCTTTCTGGGATGGAAATAACAAGCAGGGAGGGGGGCCTAGACGTGCTGACCTGCATAAGAAAATTACAAGCCCCTCTTTCACTGCGAGGCAGAGGGGAACGGACCGGATTCTTCTCACCTTGACACAGGGCTGGCTACTTCAGGAGCTAAGTGTTGAGATGGAGTTCGCCAAACTAGATCAGGCAACAGGAGGGAAAATGTGAGTGAGTGAGTGAGTGAGAGAGTGAGTAAGTGAATGAGTGCGTGCGTGCGTGCGTGCGTAGAGAAGTTAGACTAGAGAATGTTTGGTGGATCCACGGCTCTCCCAGGACCCCATCACTGCAAAACCCTAGGTGCAGAATCCAGTGAAATGTTCGGGTTCCCTTTTTACAAAGCCCAGGCCTTCCGTTGGCAGAGGTAAAGGGACATTTCAGAAGGAACACCACACTGTGCCCACACAAACATAAACCTCTCAGCCCCCTCAAGGCCAGATAGATGTCCAGTGTACACCCACCCTGCCGTCTGCCTTTCTCCCCACCGCCCCAGGGCTAGAGCGCCGCAGGAGGCCAAAGACACAGCTGGTTCATGGAGACGGGTCCTGCAGATTGGGAGACAGAACACAGCGCTATTTTTTAGTTACAGAGCAGTCATCAGCTGCTTGTTCAAAAATCAACTTAGACTTCACTGTCAAGGATTTATGGCAGACGTGAGAAAGCGCCTTCCATCAACAAGTGCTTTGGAGAGCCAAAGTGTTATGTAAGAAGCAACCTGCGTTTGCCTCTGCAGAGCATGACACAGCAGGCACCCTCCAAAGCAGCCCTGGGGACTAAATCCCTGTCACATCCTTCTCTGAACCCTGGACCCAGCCAGAATACACACACACACACACACACACACACACACACACACACAGAGGCTACTGTGCCTACACATTCACATGTTCACATTTCTCAAGCTGCTTGAAGTAATCTTCAATCATAAAAGTTAGGGGATTTTTTATAGATTGTTTTCCTCAACCACATTAATTGCCCGTTATGCCTCTAACCTCCACAGCAGAGGGGGCACTCGATAAAAATGGTCTGCGTGCGAGGCGTGCCGAAGAGCAGCGGCCCCGTCGCTGGGCCGGCCTGCTCGCTCCCCTGGACAGCAGGGCTGCTGTGCAGCAGGAAGCGGGGCTCTGGCTTTGCAGCCTCCTATCACCAACCCCGCTGAGACCGGGAGAGATTTTTACATAAGCTACTAGAATAAGCTTTCCTGCTTAAAGCAAACAAACTCATGTCTAAATCCAGTGAACTGGAGGCAAGAGGGATGCCGACCTTCAGACAACTCCTAAGGGCTAATCATGAGCTACTTCTAAAGTCGGTGATGCTGGGAAAAGTCTCCCTGAGAATGAGTGAAGCTGTACCTTCTACCTCCTCGTTGAGCTCTGTCCTCCGGACGCCTGTCTGTCCCCTTCCTGCCCCTCCAGGACCGACTGAGGCGAGATCTGTCACTGCAGCAGGTCTGCCCATGGAGGCACAGAGGGCGGCAGTAGTTACCCCCAAGGAAGGGTCACCTCCTGTTGAACCTGGAAATCTAGATACTGGGCTGAAATGCTCCCCATCCCCTACAGACAGGCTCCCACCCTCGCCCCATCGCACCGGCCCATGCGGCTCAGGGAAGAGCCCGTAGGCGGCCAGCCTGTCAGAATCCTGGCTCGCTCATCAGCCACTGTGTGTTCAGGTCAACAATCCCTTACGTGAAACCTCTGGGGCCAGGGGAGTTTCAGAATTCAGGTTTCGTTTTAAATTTTAGAAAGCTAATATAACACCCCAGCAGAGTCTGAGGAGGCATCCAATGGACTCATTAATACATTTTTGTATCAAAACATGAATATTCATACTAATCTTCTAGTTACATAAAAATCCAGACTTCTCAAGGGTGGGGGATTTGGCACCATCTGGTTTACTTTCTTCCAGGAGATACATAAAGTCAATCACTCAGGGACGAGGACAAAGATCAGGCTGATGGGGCAACAGCCAAACCCCAGTCCACATCCCTGACTCAGAGGCCACGGGGCAGAGCAGCTGAGCCCTAGCACCTGGCTCGGAGGAGGACACCGCATAGGTCCAGTCATAGACCCTAGTGGGACCCACACTGTGGCGGCTGAGCCCTAGCCCCACGTAACCGATGCGGGTGCCACAGGCTGCAGGGCAAATCGCTCTGAGCTTCCCAGAGCTGAGAAGCAGAAAGGATGTTAGACAGCTGGTGTCTTTCTCTCTACCCCTTTAAACACCAGCCCCCCAGGCTCCACCGCCAGCCCGCCCTCTTCTCACGCTGCGCGTGCTCCCTTTCTAGATGTGTCCACTCCCATGGCCTTGCCTACGGCCTGTATGCCCTCGACTCTCACATCTCAGTCATTTCGCCCTGCCCTCCTCTCCACTCCAGCTTACATTTTCAACTGCCTTTGCGGCACCTCCAGCTGGTTGCCTCAGGTACCTTTTCCCACTGTGCCAGGCCACTAATACCAGTGTTCCTTCCCACATCTCCCCACCTTGCTCATAGCGTGGTCACATGATGGGTTCTGACCAATGGAATCTGAGCAGAAATGCTGTGTGTCACTTCCTGCGGGGTATTTAGCTCCTGTGCACCATCCCCATGTCTCTTTCCCTCCCTGTTGCCAGGGCAAGGCGGTGGATAATCAAAACAGAAATATTCTCGGTCCGGAAGTCGCTGCTTAGAAAAAGCCACTGCAATGCATTAAATTATGAGAAGAATAAACGTCTATGGGGAAAAATTACTGTAAGTTCAGAATTATCTGATATAGCAGTGAATGCTAAATAACCCACACACCTGCCTTCCTGCCTTCTCCACCAGGCAAGTTCCTACTTGCTCTGCTCAAAACCCCAACTCAAATGCCACCTCACCTCCTCTGGGAAGGCAGGTTGGCTACTCCATCCTGTGACGTCTGCCCGTTTACTCAAGCATCTGGCACAGCAGTTACCTGAGTCTACTGACACATTTCCATTTGCAAGTTTGGGTCCCACATTTGTGTGTGCTTCTTATTCCATCCCTGTATTCTCAGTGCTTTCACATTGCAAACACCCAATATGTCTGAATTACCAGAGCAAAAAGCAGAGCCTCCTTGCTCATGTGACCACCAAACCGCAAGTCCCCTGAGACACAGCCTTCTCCGCCCTGTGCTAGGTACCACGGATGGCAGGAGGCAAGATCAGTAAGACATTGTCACCCACCTCTAGGAGCATTTCTGATCTTTAGAGGCTGTGCACCCCTTTATCTCCCATCTTTATTAAAGCACAGCCTCCACCTGAAAAGTACATAGTCTTTTCTGGAACGACCAGAAAGCAGGACCAAAGAGGGCCATTGCGGCGCGGAGGTGACAGCAGACCAGGGTCCTCTCCAGGCCCTAGGAGCCTGGCTCAGCCAAGCCCGCCCCCGTGCGGAGACGACGGCCCAGCGTGCGGAGTCGCGTCCTCGCTGCTTGGCAAAGCTTCCCACACCGCCACTGGTCAGGGAAACGGGACAGAGGGGACTGGCTAGAGTAGCATGTACTGTGAGTCCTTCCCTTTCTCCCAGTTCTCTCAAGGACATGATGCAACCCTTAGTCTAGCCCCAGGGAAATGGTGACCTTAAATAAATGATGATCAATTATTAATGCATGTTTTCACAATACTTCCCACGAACGAGCATTTTCCCTGTTGCAGGTGTGGCTTTGCTGTGGACACTGAGATTAGCCACTTAATGTACATTAAACGTGCAGTCGGCTGGCTGTGCTGGCGTCCCAGTGCTCAGACAAAATCATCCCCTATGAAGAGCGGTGGCAAACCCTAGTGCCACCCCCACAGCTTCTGCACAGCACAGTGGGGACTCTAGGACATGATCCTAGCAGGACTTTCAGAGCAGGAAATGGAACAAGGCTAGGCTCTGCTGTACATTGAAAGCTGGGATATATAGACAGGTAGTAAGATTGGAAAAAACAGAAGGGTAACTCAGCAGAATGGAATGGTAGAGTTTGGGAGAGTTGAGACAGTATATTTTGATGTTAAGGATCACATGTCATAGGTAAGAAGTACATCAAAACACAGGGAATTGTCCCTGGCTCGCATTTTTGTAGGTCACATACCATAAATAGAAAATGAACGCCCCTCCCTACACCGCCCATCCAAGTTACCGAGTGCATATGTGGAAAACAAGAAACTTACTGAAAACAGCATTGCCCGGTAACTTACCCTGTATGAAGATCCTATTCCAGTAGATTTTCCCCACTTGGTTGCCCCCAAGAAACACCAGGTTGGACAGGATCAGCATGGAGGTGGAGCAAGAGGCGAGGACCGCGTGGAATCGCCGGCGAGCCCGTGGGGAGAGGAACTGTTCCTGTGGGCCAAAGGCAAGAAGGCATCTCATCACGCGGGCAGGAAAGCAAGACTGAGACATTATCCAGCTCTCCTCGGTCATCAGCTCGGGATGCCTCCCTCACAGCCTGAACTGCTATTTAAATTAAAATTGCTATTGAAACAGGTCTCAAAACTTCTATTCCCACAACATGCTCACTCTGGTCTAAGGAAAGAAGCACCGCACCCCCAGGCTGTTACTTCCTATGATCAAAACGGGCTTCCCTCAGAGATGTGTTGCACAAGTTCTGAAGCTGGCTAAGGTTTAGCTGGAATGTCTCTATATGCTTCCTGTATGCAAATCTACAGGTACAAGAACTGTTTAAACTGCTCACCACGATAACAAACACAACTCCAGGTCAGGCGATCTCCTGGGCCAGGTACTTGACCCTAGGAAGCCACCCCATAACTCTGACCCACTGGTAGGAGGAACCCCATGAAGAGGGTGCAGGCGATGCGTACAAGCCAACTGCATTCCTGGAATCAGGGCTCAGGGTGCCCATCCCGCTGAGAGCGGGCTCCCAGCAGTGTCAGCAGATGGTGGCTCATGACAGCGCCTGAAACGCGCAGGCGCCGGGGAGGTGTTCCCCAGGGCTGATGGTAGAGAATTCTGCGCATCCGTCCGCCGAGGCCTTCACCGCACCTTTTGCTCCCCTTTCAGTATCTTCTTAAGGATTTCATAAAGTGAACAAAGCCTTTATTTCTCCGCATTGACTGTTCTGGTGGCCCTCTTGAGTGAGGTCACACACCGTGCTGTCTGGAACGTGTGAGCCCCGTGATCAAATCGCAGGGACTGTCCTTTGCGACTGTGTATTGAGAATGAGAACCAGGTATAGTGCAACTGCCAGACAGACACCCGGGGCCCCAGAGCTTCTGACAAATACCTCAGCCTAATCCAAAGGCACAGAAAAGAGAGGAAGTAAAGGGCCTAGAGGCGGCTCCTGAATGTTCTCCTGAAGCCACTCATCTCTGGGGTGGTCGCCTGCATCCTGATTCCAGCTGTGCCCCAATTACAACTGGAATTCTGAATTAGCCGGATTCATGACAGGCAAAAGGACTAAGCTACAGGTGACTGTACAGAAGGAGGCTTGCTTACTTCTGGGACCCTGCTGTGGTTTCCCTGTGGCTACCGTGTGAGCCTCGGTCAGGGGCCTCTGAAAAATCAGGAGAAACCAATTCCTGACACCTCCCCTCTTCCCTCCTGCCAGCCCCAGCGTCTGTTCTGCATCCGCAGACATAGCTGTTGCCATAGATCTCCTCGTGCACGGCTCTCTCCTCCAGCGTCACCTTGGAGCATGGTTCACTGGCACCAGATGCGAGCGTGGCCTTCTCACGCATAAGCTGTGCAGTGGGCACTGACTGAGCTGTCTGCCTTCACGTGATTGTTCTGGAAAGCTCTTCAGTGAAGCTAGCATGTCCCTGATTAGAGGCCACCAGGCAAGACAACCCCTAGTCTCCCTCTCTGACCTAAGAGGTCACAAGGGGATGCTGTCAAACAAGACCAGATGAGAGATAATGACACAGTATGAAACTGGTAATGAGAGCGGAACGGGGACAACTCCGCACTCCTCACCTCTGAGAATAAGGAGACATTAATCTACCGGCTTCTGCATTTTAGAGCAGAGGAAGTTATTTTCTGGGCATTGCTGACTCAGTTAGCAATAACTGGGGAGGCAGGATGAGAGGAGGCAGGGAGGCAGCAGGAAAAAGTCCCTAATAATAAACCAAGAAAAGATGAATTGTCTTCACCGGCATAAAAGTGTCCAAATAGCTCTCTTTAGGTAGAGGGACACTGATAACACATTTGATTTCTAAGGGACCCAATGAGTCAGACACTCTGTGACTTCTGTTCTAACCCCATTCATGTCCCCCAACCTGACATCCTGTCTGGGGAATTCCAAGGCCCCATGTGGTCTTTCTCTCATTAGTGTCAATTACAGAGGGTACACATAGCTCATTTAAGCTCAAAGTAATTCCCCCTTTATGGAAGATAATTACACTTATTAAATAATCAATAGAGATATATTGAGAGAGGAAAACACTCTTTGCATTGGGTTGCCCAGCAGGGCTGCGGTGCCAGGTTACCTGTACAGGGCTGAAGGCCAAGGGCAGAACGAGGGAGCGCGAGTGCAGGAGGCACAGGGCTCCGCTCCAGCGCCGAGGCCCTGGTGCCCGCAGATCTTCCATGAGTTCTCTGATGACCCCCATGCTCTCTCAGCTACATCGGTCAATAATTCCCTTTTTCTACCTAGGTGGGGGGGAATGTCACAATACTAGCAAATATGAAAGAGCCTCTAGTCTCAGAGTCAGGAGGGAGGACACCTAAAATCTGAAATGACTGACCACAATTCAATTTTTGAAAGAATTAATTTAAAAAAAAAATAAGTAAGAATGTTAAAGGCACAGCTGTTGGACTTAATATGCTAGAAAGACTTAAAAGGAGAACTCGAGATGCTTATAGGCAACTCTTGATTATCCCCCAAGGGGGAGGGGGTGGGAAACAGAATAGATGATAATAAAGGAACTCCAAAAACCTAATTTTAACTAAGAGCCCCATCCTCTGAGCTGACAAAACTGGCCTTACCAATGGGCGGTGCACTCAACGGAGCACTGCCTGTCTTCACTGTGAGTCAGCAGGAGAGCAGAACGACGGACTCCAAGGGAGGGAAGAGGAGGCCTGTCTGGATAGTCCACGGGGGCGGGGCGGGCAATGACCAACCGCAAAGGGGGCGTTAAGTCTCGGCTACAACCGTCCCTCCTCTTCAGGCTCCCTGGACACGGCAGGAGGGAGCTGTTTTGACATTAGGGATTTCTTTCTCTCTGTCTTGGGAACCATCTGGCCTCAGCCATTGCTTCACGGAAACTCGACAGCAGTGATTGCCACCCTTTTTCACCTCACGGCCCACATAAACTAAATACTAAAATTCTGTGGCACAAGAAAAAAAAATGTTTTTTGCTGATCTAATTAAAAATAGGTATGATTTTGATTGATTTACAAAAAACAGTAAGAATTACCCTTTGGGCTCCAAAATGACTTTTTAAAAAATTAGGTGCCTAGATTTGTATATAAGGATTTCTGGTACCAAGAATTAACCAATCAGATGCAACCTTGTTATACGACATGAACAATAAGGTGCAACTCTACTATATGACCTGCATATCTATGGTTCAAGACAGGGCATTCACACCGGATGGCTATTGTGTTGGTTGTTGTCATTTTTTTATTTGACAATCTAAGGGAAAAAGAGGTCAGTGCCCCTTCCTAAATAGTCAGGCATTGTATATTTTAAAAATTCTTACGGCACATCAATTGCAAATCACTGCTCTAGAGGAAAGTTCCACACTTAGGAGTCCCAGGAGGAAAAATGCCACACGGGGAAGGCTGGAAGGCTATGTTCCCTTGGCCCAGCCAGCTCCATCGATATATGTAATTTTCTGAATCTCTAGGGCTCGAGGGCCGAAGTTCCCACTTTAAACCCTTTAAACCGTTGCCCCGTCACCTCTGAAGTCCCACAGCAATTACTGTAACTACTCCTGTGGTCCTTCACATCTAGGATGCTGGCTGTCCATGCGCAGGGGCGAAGACTTAGGTTACCCATCCTTACAGCTGAGATGCTGGCAAACCCCGCTGGTAAGAGAACTCATGTTGAGGAATCGTCAACTACGTGGGGAAATCGCTTTGATCAGGGTACAGTGAAGAGCCATCAGGAATAAAAATAAGAATCTCCAACTCGATCAGATAAGGCAATGATTGGTAAATAGAATTTGATTTTCATTAACACGAATATATCAAGATAAAAAAGAGCTCTGGGCTGGTCATGGTCTCTCCCAGATAGATGAGTCTGCGGCAATTCAATGTCCTCACAGCAAAAAGTGGAAGAGGCATGTGCCCCAGGGAATGTCTAGAAATTTGCTGGGCATTTTTGGTTGTCCAAGGACAACACAATTGCCAGGAGGTGACTGTGCATTTGATGGGCAGGGGGCAGGGATAATAAACATACTGCGATACGTGTGACAGAACTGTCCTGCCTGAAATGTCAACAGTGCCCTCTGGGGAGAAGGTAAAAGGTTTTCTCCCGCATTCACTCTAAAGTGACTTCCCTCTCCACCTGTGCGGGTGCAGAGCTTCCCTTCCTCCTTCCTACAAAGCCGGAACTGGGCCCCCTGCCCCCAGGGGCCCAGGAAGTACACTTAGGGGCAGGAAAAGGGCTCCTTAAACAGGGCCCCAGTGGCAGGTTGCTCCCACCTCCACTCTCACCACAGGGCACCACATAGAAGGACGAGTCCTGTGCTCTCAGCCACGTTCAGGCAAGATGTACCCCAGTTTTGAGCCTCCTCACCCCACACCCCTGAAGCCGAAAAAAGAGGAAGGACGGGAGGTGGAGCAGGTTAGGAAGCCTCGCTGTGCCCGTGCAGGGTGACCGGTCCTCCGGCACGGACCAGGACCTCTATGACAGGCGGGGGCAGTTTCTCCCCATGTTAATGTTGCTATAACCCCATCTTCAGGCCCAAGGGCAGGTACGGGGCTCTGGGCCTGGATACAGCAAGCCCCGCAGAACCTCCAGAAACGCAGAGGCAGACCTCTAATTTCCCCGTGGGAGTGCGCTGTGACTGGAGACAGAGAACTGGGGTGTGGGGACGTTATGACTCCACTTTAGCGGTGGATTCGCGCTTCCCTCAAAGACACCCATTCCCAAAGTGCGGCGTGCAACCCAATAAAGTAAACCTCAGGGCTGAACTAAACTTCTGTCAAACTAGTTTGGATTTCCTGCTGTGAGGTGTCCATGGCTTGTGTCCAAGGGCTCATGTGTGTTTATTCATATCTCCATGGCAACTCTTCTATCTTTTCCAGTCAACATCCTGTGCCTGGAAATCACAGGACGGTTTGGGGCAAACCAGCTGGGCCCTGGGGGTGTGGTCTGCAGAATCTGGGTCAGAAGTGATGCTCAGCACAGCCCTGGGGTGGAAGGCAGACGGTGCGGTGGCACTGCTGGTGGCCGCGCTCAGTGGGCCCTCACTTGTCCATGGAGAGGCTGCCTATGGGGGCATCTGGGCTGAGCATCTGGGGGAGCAGATGGGCTGGAGAAATGGCTGCCGGAGATGGTGACAACAGCTTGGCAAGTGGGACCTGATGCTGTTTACTTTCAAGTGGGGGGAGAAGCTAAAAACAGAAACTGGGTGGGTTTGAGCAGCTGGACACAGTTCTTCCAAATAATCACTGAAGTTTTTCTTTTCTAATAAAAACGCTAACCAGAGGGGAAGAGAGGATGAGCAGGGAACTGACAAGGGGGGAGACGGGTGGGACGGTACCCCACAGGCTACAAAGATGACACCAAAGACTACAAAATGAACAATTCTAGCTGTCCTGAAAGACCAGGGTGGCCAGGGCAACACACTCAGGATTGGGACTTGAACTCCACAGCCATTCCAGGGTCCCCATGTCCCGTCTCTGGACCAACCTGCCAGGGCACTGCTCTCCTCGATTCCTTTCTCAAGGCACTTTGGTCATTTCCACCTAGAAGTGTGTTTTACCAGCTGCCCGTCTCTCTTGTGTTCCTACCAATACTGTACATTTCTGAAGGATGGGGTGGCTTTTTCTTTAATCTGCGTCACCCAAGATCCATGAACATTCTGTGTGTTTCTCACTTGACCCTAAATAAGATACAGAATCTCACCTCATCCTATATCCAAGCCAAATGAACACATGGAGGGACTCAGAAAGCAATGCTTCCTTCTTATAAGTCTACGGAGCTTCAAAAAAACTATCTGGTCAATGAAGTTAAATCTTCCAATCTATGCTTGCTACTGAGATCTAAGCAATGTATGAGAGAGAATCAAATGCCTGCAGTGATGGAGGCAAAACTTTACTTAAATGGACAAGTCACCTGCTCTGTAGTTTAGATGTGCAGCTTAGTGCAAACAGCAGAGGCTGTCCTGTGGGTGGAAAGCCACCGTCAGGACAGAAGAGAGACATAATGCTTTCCTATAGGCAAAGGTGTCAGGCGAGGGTGCGTTTCATCTCCCTACTTGTTTAATCTGTACACAGAACATTTCCTACGAAAAACTGAGCTAAACTGAGAAAAACTGAGCTGGGAAAGGAGGAGAAAAATTGGTCAAAGAAATATCAATAACTTAAGATATGCAGGTGATACCATCTTCCTAATGATCATCTCACTAACAGAAAACCAGAAAATAGTACTTAAAATAGAAATAATCAAATAGAACAATGCGACAGATTAGAGCCCCCAAATGAAGCCATGTATATTTGGATATTTACTATGTATTAAAGGTGATCTTTCAATTCACTGGGGAAAATATGAACCACTGAACAGAACAATTTAAAAATTTAAAACCATTCTTAGTTGCAAGCCATAGAAAAACAGGCAATAGACTAGATTTGGTTCATATTTCACCAACTCCTGCTCTATCCTACCTATTTTTGACATGTGCCCTAAGGGAACACTTACACACACACACACACACACAGGGAGGCATGAGCAGGCATCGTCACTGCAGCTGCATTTGCAGAAGAAAAAAATTAGAAGCAACCTAAATTTTCAACAATAGAATGGTTAAACAAATGATGATATAACTGTACCATGTCCAATTATGCAGATCTGCATATACTAATATAGAAACATCTTCAAAACATAGCATAAGGAGTAAAAAAAGCACAAGTTTTAGCATATTTATATATTTCTTAAAACACACACATGCACAGAGTAGTAAATGTATGGAAAGCTATACTCCGACCTCATGACGATCATTACCCCTTGTGGGAGCAAGGTGTCATTTGTTGGGGGAACGGGTGTCTTAAAGGACTTCAGTTTTCTCTGGTTTTTTTTTTCAAGAGCATATGGTCATGAATGATTTTATCAATTAAAAAAGAATAAAACAATAAAAAAAGGAAATCTAGGAATCTTTCCACTAAATGACCTTAGACCCTGGCCACCTCCCCTGAGTACAGAGAGTCAAGGCAAATGGGTGGGAAGATGGAAGCCAGATGACTATCACGCCCAAGTTACAGCTGCTCGGGTACCGGGGTCTCCCTCTCCAGGCAGCACTGAGGCCCCTTGGGACTATTAAATAAGCCCAGGATGTGACAGCTGTGGCCTCAGTTATATGCTGTTCAAAAATAAAAACAACAGCTTAGGGCAAGGCCTGCTTTTTGAGCAAACTTGTTATTTAAAAATCTAAAACTGACAAACAGGTAGAGCGTTGCTAAATGATTCACTAAATGAAAGCACAGCAACTCGTTTACTAGCATCCAGTTAAATATGGTAGATGAGACATCTCTGATCCCTTCACTAAACCTGCTAAAATGAAAGCAAACATTTGAAATGGTAGAAATCCACAGGCAAGAGCTAAGAGAGAAGCAAACAGCAGGTGAGCAAAGTCAACCCGTTTTTGTAAGGTAGGAAGCAGATGGAGGAACTAGCAAAGCTGAGATCCCTGAATAACTAGATGCCAAAGAAGAAAGTCATTCATATATCAGATCCTTAGGAGGTCCACCCATGGGAAAAAAAAACATATGCCACAGGTGGCAACAGCAAACCATGGGGGAAAAAAATCAGGGAGGTTGGTCAAAAATACAGGCAATGAGCATAGAGACCTTGAGTTTCCCTTTCCCCCCCCCCCCCATTGATGAAGGCTTTTTTTCATCATTGTATCAGAGAGACTCTAAACTGAGGGGCAACAGGTACAATAGCATTTCAGAATACCAAAGGTATTTGTATTAAGCGTCTAAGGAGAGAAACAGATTACATACAAAGACTCAAAATGGAATTTCTCAACAGTAAAGCTAACAACTAGAAGACAAATATCTTCAAAAATTTCAGGAGAAATTACTTTTTAACCTAAAATTCCGTGCTTAGATAATCAATCAAATGTGACGATAGAATAACGTCTAAAACAATTTTATCACCGTGGTCCTTTTCTAAGGGAGCTATTAAAGGATGTGCTCCACCAAATCAAAGGGAGGGGTGAAAGAAGAAGATCTGGGGCCCAAGACATGGGGATGCATCACAGGAGAGAGGAGAAGAGATGTGTCGACAACAGCTGTACGGCAGATCCAAAGAGAAATGAACCGATGGGAAAGCAGGACGGGAGGGTCTCAAGGGAGGGTCTCCAGGAAAAGAAAAGAGCGGACAGATTATCAGACACGTCCGACCACGTGGAAAATACTATTCTGAGGATTTCTCAGTTTTGTTGGACAGATTGGGAAAAAGTGGAGACAATAAACTACTAATCAAACAAAAAAGGTAATGCAATCCTTAGTCCAAGGGAGATAAAACAGTTGACTAACAAAGGAAATGCAATTAGTATAGTATATTAACAGGCCTGTCAGGGAGCCACACTTAGCACAGTGATAATAATGTAAATACTGAGTCTGGTTTAACCAAAATTAGAGATTTCATTATGTTAGAGGGAGAAGCAGCGAGTAGGTCTAAGATGCTAAAACCTCATGCTACGATTTACAGTTCATAAATAAAGAAATTACAGACTCTATTTAGAAAGACAGAGGTATCGCTTCTCGGCCTTTTGGCTAAGATCAAGTGGACAGAGAGAGGTAAGTAATCAGAAACAGCTAAGAGAACTGAGAGCGGCCGCTGATGGGAGAAGGAAGGACACAGGAGTGGGGGGATGAAGATCGCTCCGCTATTTATTTGTCGAAATGAAGCCTTGTGATAAGACTTGACTTTTGAGCCATGCACACACAATTCTTAAGCTTTCTTGGTTTTAGTTTTTTCTACTGTAAAATAGGGACAATGATAATACTTACCTAGAAAGCTACTACTAAAAGCACATGAGAGAGTGGGGTAACAATGCTTTTATGAACATTCCCACTTCGCTTGGACCACTTTTTCAGAAGGGTTACTCCACAGATAGGTTGAGAGGAGCCACAATTATCCAAGGACTGAGACCTGGAACAGCAATTAGTCTAATGCAGGATAAGTCCAAGCAGCAAGGAGACAAGACGTGAGTGTATGATCTACGTGCATGGGGTTTATCAAGGAAGACCTCGTCTAGACTGATAACAGGGAAGCTTACAGTAATCATGTGCAACTGGATTTGACTCCCAATTCTAACTGAACTAACCATGTGTTCTTAGAGAAATTCCTTACTTTCCCCAGTCTAGCTTCCTCATCTATAAAAGTGGAGGTAATTGCAACACATGCCCTAAAGCGCTGTTGAAGTGGTTCAATGTGAAAGATCCTCATGCGGCAGCTGGTACAGCTTCCTCTTTAGCAAAGAAAGGCCAGTTTCAGACCCCACATGAGGTATTGTACATTTGCTCCCGAGAATGACAACGCTAACCTTCAACTCTAACATAGATCAGGCGCCCAGAGTCAGTCAAGCAAAGCCTCCTCAGGGTGAGTCCATCCTGTCCTCTTTTCTCTCAAGAGCCTTTAATTAGACAACAGTACACATTCACTGTAGGGAAGGTTGAAAATATAAACGGGCAAAAACAAGAAAATATATATCACAAATTATCCCACCAGTAAGAGTTAGGCACCATTAACATTTTAGTGCATAACCTCCCGCATCCTTTTTTGTACTTGTGTGTATTTTTAAATAAAAATAAAATTTCGGTACACCTATTATTCTTTACTCTTCATTTTCATCTCTCCTCACAGTGAAATTATTTCAACATTATCACTTCAAATAGCGGCAGAGTCGGCTTGACAGATGTCCTGCACTTTTAGAGTATGCTCTTTCCTGCCAACCTCAGGGGACAGACAGCGGCTGGAGCAGCACCTACTCCAACCTACTGGGTGGACTTTATGGTTGACACCAGAGGAAAAAGTTAGAGTCTCCTTAAATAAGCTGTGTTTCAATACACGCTGGTAAACCACAAATGCATTGATACCAATCCAGCTCATCTCAAACCAGGCCAGCAGCTGCTCAAAATGCTTTTTTAAGCCACGTTTATTTCTAGGAGTTGGGAAGAATGTGAGATATTCTGGAAGTTCTGCACATTTATGGCTTCTCAGGGCTTTAAAAAAATGTACACATATATAGACATACACACATATACATACTACATCTTACGTATATAATACACATTGTACATAATACATAAATACACGTTGTAGGTAAATACATATGTAAAAAAATTGCACTAAGCATGTGTACATTATTTTGGGAAGAAGGGACTATCGCATCCTTTTATCGACAATAGGAATGCTAGAAACCCAAGTTCTGTTACTTCCCATGGCAATTCGGATTTTCTGGTCAGAAAACAGACACAGATTTAGAAACACACATCCAAATCTTCCACATGTACTCAGTAAGACTGCTTTCTCCCAGGTTCATCTGTGGAAAGCTGCTTGGCACTAGACCACGATTAGGGTACCCACCACCCACCTGTGCTGTAGACGCAGCACTCAGGGACTCTCAGGGAAAGAACCTGGCCCTACTTGCCACCTAGAAAAGCCAGGTTTAACCATTTACATTGAAGCCACAACTCTCGTCTTTGGCTTAGTGTTTTTTGCAGGTGGCGGTTCCCCAGAATGAAAGGCCATGCTGTGCACTTAGTGGGGAGTGAACAAGCAGCAAATGCCGAGAGCCTGGCCCCTTCCATGCTCTCGGCTCAGCTGGGAGGGACTGAAAAGGCAGCCAATCTAAGAGCCGGCCAGACCCGGGCCTTGGCCAGTCTATGAATAACTGAAAATGGATAGTAGACTCAGACATGGAAAGTTAAAAAGAACCTCTGAAAATACTTCTGCCATATTAAACATTTTTGAACTAAAAGGTGGAATTATTTTCAGAATTCTGCCTCTCAGACCAGAGGGGTTAAGGCCAGGGTTCAGATCCCCGCAGAGAAGAAAATGAATACCCAGTGAATCACACAGCGTGTTTCCTGCCTCACTAATGGTCCTTCGGAGTGGGAGACGATGGACAGGGTGCCAACAGGTTGTCATCCACCAGGAACACACTGTTCCCAACGACAGGCATTCCTTTTTCCAGACCCAGAGGCCCCCTGAGTGCTAACCATCTGGCACAGCAGGCCAATTTAAGGTGCAGGACTAATACGTTAATTTAGCGTTCTCCTTTTTGGTTAAGTGGTTTGCATTTCTATATTTCTAAACTTGGCGTTCAAATCCCTTTAAATGGGGGCCCATTTGGCCTCTCCAGTCTCTGTTCCTCTGCTCCTCTCGTGTGTCATGGCTTTTCCACCGGAAACGCAGGCTCCGTGTGCGCTGGCCTGGGATGCCTGTCTTCTCCCCTCTACCAACCACTCGTAATTCTTCAGAGTCCTACTGACGCCCAGCTCTTCAACTAGGCCATTCCAAAAAGTTTAGCTCGCACTGACCACTGCCCCTCGTGAACATCAGCTGCCTCCACGACTCACTCTGGTCTCTCTGCACATCACGCCTCACACCGGTCCTCCACGCATCTGCACACATCTTGCCTCTCCAACTAGATCATCAGCTCCTGGGGGACAGGGAAGGTGACTCACAGCTCTATCTCCCGCTGTCAGCACTCTGACGTGGTGACACCACCATTCTTTAACCTCGCCTTACCTGGCCCCTCATTAGCGTCAACACCACTGCCCACACACTCCATGAAATACCCTTTTTCTTGGTTTCTCTGAAATTCCCCTCTGGTTTTCCTCCCACTTCCTGGCCCCTCCTCCTCCATCCAACTTCTAAATGTTGGTTCAGTCCCAGGCTAGTGCCTTATCTTCTCTTTCTGCGGGCTCTCTCTTGAAAGTCTTGAACATTCCCATGGCTCCAAATACCATCCACATTCTCCCACGTGTCTGTCTCTTGCCTTGGCCTTTCTTCTGAGCCATGCCTGGAACACTAAGCCAGTCATTATTTTTGATGTTTATGGAGACAAGTCCATTTTTTTATATAGATCGTTGAGGTCTCAGAGAAGAAAGCACTTATCCCATGGTTTTATTGCCTCTTTAATCCAAAGCAGCCACTGTAAAGATGATCATCCTGATAGGAGACCAGGCAAGAGGCTTATTCATGTAAGAGATGTATTAATAAACTCTGCACTTACACTGACAGCTCAGCACACTATCTGCATGGAAGCACTGAAGGAGGAAGCCAAAAAAAAAAAAAAAAAAAAAGGAAAAGGAATTAGGAGGAAGGAATCATGTCTTTGGCTCAGAGTTCTCCAGTGCTCTGCAAACTGTCTCCCACATAGGCACAGAACTTTTTCTTTTCCCATAAATGAGCAAATAAAGAAACAAAGGACAAGGCTGACTGCCTAAGTGAGCTCAGTCTAGGAAGGGTTCTGGCCTGGAAAACGTGGCATGTCTAGAGTGAGCCCTGACCTCCCTTTGTTGAAGTGAATCTAAGTAGCAGAGGAATAGATGATCATGAGCCGTAGGAGCTGTTACCAAACAGAACAACGCTTCCCAGAGCAGTTGGCTTCGTATTTGTTCAGTGAGTCAGCTGGGGCTGGGGTCACAGACCTCTAGTGAAAGGGTTCTCTAATCAGGCCGGCCAATGTGTACATCTCACCAGCTGGTGATTTAGGATCGTGTTGATAATTTTATAATCCATTATCCTTTTAAATTGAATGGTCTCTTAAACTCTTGGGATTTCTGTACCTGCATTTCAGCTGTTCGATAGAGCCAATAAACTGAATGGACATCACCACAAAACCATGGTCTTTGGGTTCTTTCTGACACACCAGGGCACTGGATCCCTTGCAGAACCATTAGACTGACCCTCCATGATTTTCACTGGAGGCATGCTTCCTCAATTAGGTCTATAAATAGAAATTTTACTGCTTCAGAGAGAATATAAATCAGCTTAGCAGGATATTCTTGGGGCAAAGAAAAGGGGAGGAAGTGGGGGGAGAAAGACATATTTATATTATTCAATGAAATGGAAATCAGGGGAGGGGGTGGGTGAAGAGCTGGAGACGGAGACTCTTCTTGGTGTTGGAAAACTGACAAGCAGCCTTAGACGTCGTTCTTCAAAGGAGAGGTCAAACTGAAAATTGGCAAGAAGTAGAGTCATTCTACTGATGCTTCAAAATATTTCCATTTATTAAAAGATTTCAGTGCTGAACACAAATCCTGGCTCCCTGGGAGAGCTCTTGTACAGAGAGCACGCATGTTGCTTCAGCAGTAATTCCTCTCTTTGTCCACCCTGCTTGGTGCTTTATGAAAATGCCTTTTGTCAGCTTCCTGCAGCTCTGCCTGGGTGAGTCACAACCAATAATCCCCCCTCTCACAAAGCAGCAGGGTGCGAGGAAGGCTAATTTCTCCCCACTCCTGTCTTTATCATATGTATTTTGTGCACTGAGCATTAAATAGCATTTTGCCACAACATTTTGTATCTACCCTGCTACAAAATAAAATAAACTCTCTGTATAATGCTGAACAAGCTGCACCTTGGTAAGCTGTTCCAGCAGTCAACCTATATTGTTCCTGCTGCTATATGAGCCTATTTCCTCCTGCACTCCCTTCTGTGAAGCCAGAAAATGCCATTCATTCACTCAACAAATAGGTACTGCATGCTTACTCTCTGCCAGCCAATGTGATGATGCCAAAAATACAGATCTCTGACCTCATGAGGCTTATAATTCAGAAGTGGAGCTAAGGGTTAAATAAGTTATCGTATAAAAATATTCCATGGCAACTGTGATAAGTATAGCAGAAGAGAGCACGTGCAGGCGGCCAACATGACAACATGAGTTGCTAAATGAGACCTGACTGACTTAGGAGGGCCAGTGAAGGGAACCCATACCAGGTATCATATGAAGGTGAAATATGAAGGATGAATAGGGGGGAGGAAAAGAAGAGAGAGCATCCTAGGAGCTGGAAGAGCCTGTATGGGGGAGCTGAGGCTGGAGGGGCCAGACAACGTATAGGTGAACAGAAGGAAGACCAGTGTGTGAGGGGGGAGGGGCAGAGAGGGTGAGGAGTAGCAAGGTCAAGATCAGACAAGGCCTCACATCGGTCATTTTAAATATTGTGGACTTAGTCCTAAGAAAATAGGATGTCACTAGGGATTTTAAGGAGGACAGCAATATGGTTAGGATTTTATTAAGCGTCACTCAGCACTATGAGAATAATGAACTATAGAAGGCAAAAGTGGAAGAAAGGAGACTAGTTAGAAGCTACCTGGTAGACCCAGCAAGAAATGAGAACAGTTAGAACAGGATGACTCAGTGGAAATGAAAACAAGCCAAAAAAGAAACTTAAGATTTACTTAGGAGGTAAAATGTATAGTACACACAGGAAAAACCGAGACAAGGGTTGTACAAAGAAGATCTTGTTGGTTTTGGACTTGAGTCACTAAAGAGATGATGGTACCATTTGTAGAAACAGAGAAAGCTTGAAGGAAAGGAGCTGGTTGGAATTATTGAAAGATAAGAGCACAAGAATTTAGAATTACACATGCTGAGTCAGATACCCGGGAGATACTCGAGTGGAGAGATTCAGTAGCCAGTTGGGTATATGTGGGACCCACATTAATGAAGATCATTTTAAATTATAGCAGAGGCAAACACTCCACAATCTTTTAATTTTTTTCTAGGAAAGACACATGTTCTCGAATTTTACCATACAAAACGGAAGTTGCTAGCCACGTGGGGGCTACTTGAATTTAAATTAATTAAAATTAAATAAATTGAAAAATTAGTTTCTCAAGTGCTCGGTATGGCTAGAGACCCCTGCGTTGGACAGTGCAATGGACATTTTCATTACGGCAGAAAGTTCTAGCAAACGGCCCTGCCTAGGACGTCAGAAGGCTTGCTATTTACAACACTCAGCTCTGACTCAGCTCTCTCAGTGACTATTCAGCTGCCATTCCATCGACA
Source organism: Pteronotus mesoamericanus (assembly GCF_021234165.1). NCBI lineage: Eukaryota > Metazoa > Chordata > Mammalia > Chiroptera > Mormoopidae > Pteronotus > Pteronotus mesoamericanus. The sequence continues at coordinate 1,161,410 of NW_026555326.1, forward strand.
CCAAGAACTAGAATCCTACCGTACTGCATGCCCCAGACAAACTGTTGAGGTTAAAGACATGGGAAAGAAGGAATGATAATCCCTGTTGTTCAGATTATCTTTCCACCTATCTTTAAAAGACAGATGAAGGATAAATGCCATGGAGAGAGTGTAAAAGGGGCAAGGGGAGTGAACCCATACTGTAAAAATATTGTCAGATCAACTGGGCTGACTAACGTCAGATGAAAGTAGGTGCCAAGGAGGCATTAGGTCATTATCTAGATTCTGACAAAAGAATGGGAACTGCATTCATGAGAAGAGAGGGAAAGAGGGTAACTCAATTGAGGAAATACTTTTTTCAAAAGGTTGTGAACCTTTGGAATGCCAGCCATATGTTTCTGAAGGAAAACAGAATCTGTGCTGACCTTGGAGGAGAAACAGTAACGGAGGGAGAGCCCTTGGGTGGACAAGGAGCAGCGTTCATTGTGCATTGACTTCACACTGAGGCACCCAGCTGACCGCTAGGGATTTCAACAGCAATGGGACCCTGGCCTGGTAATCAAGGACACCCTGGTCGAAATGGCTGTCACCAACTACCAAGCTGTCAGGAAAAAAGAGGGCTGATAAAAATGGGTTTTACAAAATATGTTCTTGTTCAACAAATAAGTAAATAAAACACCATATCTGCAATATATAAGGCAAATATTTCACCAAAAATGCCTATTCAAAAAACAGCATATTCCTAGGCCTCTGACTTGTGGAAGCAAATCCAAGGGAGGTAAACACATGAGGATCCTCAGACGGGCTGTGATGGGCCAGAGCAGATGTGGAAGTGCTTCTCCTGTTTTCCTTGACTCCATCCATTTGTAACCAAAAATAACAAGCCATGGGTCACACAGCTAGTTTGGGTGACTCTTCATCATTTTACATTTTAAAGATTTATTAATAACACAAGCATTAGCCCGAAGTCTACAAAGCGCTGCTTAACATTAAGTTCAAGGTTAACGTGAGACCTCCCATGAAGGAGCAGGAGAACATGTAAGCGCTTCTGCCTGGGCTGGAAAGAATTCTCTGGCTTTCCCGGGTCGGTTTCAGGCTTTGGAAAAGACTGCTCAGACTGTAGGATGAGGACAGAAACCTTTATGATACTGCACCTTGTGGTTTTTTTTCTTTGTGTTGTGTAGCCACGACTTTCACTGAAATACCATTGCCTATCAGAGTTAACTGACATTTCTTTTCTGCTGGCCAGTGGGTAATACTACTGAATAAACTATTTATCTTAAATATGCATGAGCATATTTAAATTCCTTCAAATGTGTTATTTTGCTATGTACTCTGTATCAGTTGTTATGGAAATAACTGTCCACTTGTACTACGGCTAGCTTTAGAGAAAAATACTCAAACGTATTCTATCTCGGTAGTGTTGGTTTTTGAAAAATATATTTGCTTTAGTTGCATATACTGATGGAATTTAGCCACATTAATCATTTCCCACTAAATTCCTTATGTTCTATTGCCTACTGTGAACACTAATGCCAGTATATCGCTTTTTAGTTATCAGAGTATTGCTTCATATTTAGAACTGATGATTTCCTACAAGATTCTGGTGCATCATATACCACATTTACATGATGAAACATTTACTCATAGTTTAAAATCACTTAAAATGTGTAAAGCAAAGTGATTGATTAATTTATTTTCCAAGTCATTTGCCTGTAGAGTTGGAATGTGTCTTAAATCTTTAGCCTTTTAAATGCTACTATCTCAGTAACTATTAAATTAGCAAAATTAAAATACCAGTACTACTCAGTATTGGTGAGGGCATTCCCACATTGGTAGGGATCTAAATTGGCACCCTTTGTCTGCAGAGCAGTTAAGAAAGGGTTAAACAGTATGCCTGCCAAACCTTAAAGGTGAGACAGCCTTAAATACAAAAATTCATCCTGGTTATGATATTCATCTCAATGCAACTCATGAGTGCAAAAAACCCAGAATAATATGTTATTAACAATAGAAGACTAAATACATCATAGCACATATAAAAAGGCTGTTAGAGATGGATTTGGTGGCATAGAAAGGTGGTCCTGATACAACCATATCTCTGGAATTATAACATTTGTTTTCAATAGTGTGTGTGTGTACAGAAAATATCTGGAAGAACGGGGGATTAACAGTATTTTTTCTCCTCTATTCTTGTCTAAATGTTCTAATTGTTATATAGTAAACATATATTGCTTTCATAGTTAAACCATTAATGTTTTTAGATTCTCATCCAAAAACCTTTCTGCTTTGCTTTTAGAGAGAGAGGAATGGAGAGAGGGAAATATCAATGCGAGAGAGAAGCGTCACCTGGTTGCCTCCCACTCGTGCCAGGACAGGGGGTCCAACCACAACCTAGGTACGGGTCCTGACCAGGAATCGAACCCGCAACCCCTCGGCTACAGGACGATACTCCAACCAACTGAGCCACACCAGTCAGGGCTTAAAACATTAAGTTTTTTTAAAATAGCTACATTAGACTGTTTTTAATCTGTCCTACCTCTAGGCACAGGGGCTTTGAACCCACCTAGCAGGACTGACCCATGACGCGCTGCATCTGATGACGGCCTCCCTCCCAAACCTACTCCCCCGGCTCCGCTGTCCCCTACGGCACGAGCAAGGCTCCCGCTCACCAAGCTGTCCTGGATGCACGGGGTCTCCGCAAGCCTCCGGACTCCATTCTCCACGGTGACTCCCAGCCAGTTGAGGGCTGCCCAGCACCAAAGGTAGTCGTGCCCCCCATGCCAGTAGCTCACAAATGCAAAAGTCATCGCAGTGGAAAGCAGTGTCCCCAGCAGGCCATGCTGGGACCCGCCCACGGGAATGTACACATACCTAGAGAAAGAAGAGACCATTAGGAGCCACACCAAGGGCTGTCCCTGCAACACATCTGGTCCCCAGACTGGACTCTTCTGTCACACGTTGATACTCCCCATGAGCAGACCCCTCCTTATTTCCAGGAGGCCACAGGGCACTTCAATTCTCCATCGCACAGGGAGTTGGCAAAAACACAAGCCTCAGCTCTGCAGGGCTGTAGGTCACATGAACACATGCTAACGGGCTGTCGTGACCAGGACAAACAGCACTTACAAGAGGCAGGGTGAGGAGCAATGCATTCAGTTTCTAAAAGGGATGTGTCCAACCCTAGAAAGCCCATCACAGAATGGCCATTAAGCCCTGGCTACATGGGACACCAACATTCAAGGCAGGTATGAATTTTACAGCTTGAACTACAGGGTCCGGCAGAAGTAACACCTGCGTGAGTGTGGTTGAGTAATAACATGGGTGCAACAACTTATAGTTTTAATTTGAACATTTCACCTAAAATGTCATATGGTGTGCTTGAGTGTGATATTGCTATACTACAGAATTTCACACTTACGATTCTGTAATAAAAGAGTGTGTAATAAAAGAGGGGCGTTATTTGTGCCGGACCCCTGTATTAAGTTCATGATAAACCTAGTATTTAAGTGCAATTGCTGAAATGGCAGGGGCAGGGTGCAGAAGAGGGTGCCAAGGCCGGTCCCTCAGCTTTCCGGGCAAGCTGCCCAGAAGCAATAGTGAATACACAAGTGAAGAGAAAAGCTCTGCATTCATAGGGCAGCCAAATTATCACCCAAAATGCACAGCCATCCCCTGGGAACGGTCTCTACTGCTGAGCCAGCCATCTGACAGTGTACAGGTGGGACCGTGTTCTCCCAAATCAGTATTTTCCTGCTGGAGTTGGACAAGACTCACAGCTTGGGTAGGGTAGGACCTGGAGAGCTAGGTATGTACCCTTTACACTTGGTCCTGTCTACGTATTAATTTTTGTAGGAAATTTTGTTTTGAAAATCTTTTTTTCTTTTTTTAAATTTTTTAGAAACAGAGGGAGAGAAACATTGATGTATGGTTGTCTTTCATATGCTCCCTACTGGGGACCTGGCCTGCAACCCAAGCATATGCCCTGACATCGAACCAGAGACACTTTGGTTCACAGGCCAGCACTCAATCCACTGGGCCACACCAGCCAGGGCGGTAAATAATTTTTGAATAGAATAATTTTATAGGTAAGCCAAAAAATAAAAATAAAAACCATTCCTCCTTTACCTTCAAATATGATGCAGTTTAGATTATTATTATAATTTATTAATTATGTGATCAGCTTAGACAGCCCCATTTTATGGGTGAAAAATCTGAGGTTGGGAAGTGAACTTGACCAAGACAGACAGCCAGGAAGGGGAAGAGCCAACCTGCATCTGTGGCACCAATATCAATGTCTTCCATTACACCCTTGGGTTTATTTTGAAAGCCCTCTATTTTACACTCTAATCAGAAACAAACCAGAGAGCATGGGAGAATGTAGCCGTTTCAGAAATAAATGAAGCAAAGAAAAATACTACTTTCTTCTGTGCAAAACCAAGACCATCTTGGCAATCAAATTAGCAAATACATATCAAGCACTCCATGCAGTTTAAGGGATCGCCCACCTGCTGTCAAGTATTTATTTAGGCTTCTGGGGCAGACCCGGCATCATGGAAGACACAGAGACATAAGATACTGCTCCTGCCGAAAGGATATGCACAGCTGATTGTGAAGCAACAGCAAACGCGTCCCACATTAAGCTACACAATAAGGTAAGAGGTAGACCATGAGGGTTTAAGAACATGGAGGAGAAGTGGGTGAGTGGAGGCAAGTAGGGTAGAGGAGATGTAACAGCAAAGGTCTCCACCTTGGGCGGCCCATAGGATGAGTTTTGCTAGGCAAAGGGGAGAAGGCTTGGATGCTGCTCCATGGACTTGTAAGGGCTGGGCATCGAGGCAGAAAAGACTGAGCGCGCAGGCACAGTGTTTTTCATTTGTGTTATGCTGCCCCCTAGAGGCTACTTGGTTATTGGAACAGTTTTCAGCAGAAGCCAAAAAGAACCACAATTCTCAGCATGGGACCAGACAGAGCCATGGCCCATCACAACACTCCGTTTAGCTGGACTTGTATTGTGCTGGTCAAAAAGTCAGTATGGTTTTTTACATAACACAAAAGATACATTTTTTATTTTCACCAATAACTTTATTGATTTGAATATTTTGAGTATATTGTCTATTTCCCACGTGGTAGAAGGTTACTCTTTCTCAATTAATATCTCAATTTGATCTCTATCAGCTTCAGCTAGTCTACCCAACTGTGAAGCATCATCCAGCAAGAAACCTCCAACAAGAAACTCTGCAAACCACTTCTGACACGTTTGATCAGTCACAGCACCTTCTCCATACACGGCACAAACCTTTTTTTTTCCTTTGCATTTCAGGTGCATTTTTGCATTTCTTGAAATAATAAAGCATATGCCAAAAATGTCACTTATTTTCTTCCATCATAAATATTAAAATGGCTACACAAAAATTCACAAATTTTGATAAGTTTGTTTTAAATACATGGATACGAGAGCTGTCACAATATAATTTAACAAAATTGTTTCAAATAAAGCTCAAGATAACTAAACATCACTAGAGCCATCTTACAGAAAACCAAATGACCTTTTTGGCCAACCCAATACAATCAGTGCTGTGTGCAAGAAGGCTGTATATAGAAAAAGGAGATGTGGTCAGGCCAGTTGCAAAAATATGAGGAATGACTTCTGTTTATAGAAACTTTGAAGATAATTGTTTTATATAACAAGTTAATAGTAATATGAATACTCTTCTCACCTAACGTCACTCTTTCATGTTGAGATTTTCATTGCATCTCACTATATTACAGTGTGCTGCACTGTATATGTCAGAAAGCCCACGACAGAACAAAAACCTCTCATCATCCGCAACCAGTGGACCTTAATATTGGATCCAACTCCAAAAAGGGTGTGTTTTCAAGCTTGTGAGGAAGAAGCATCGAGCCCCATAATTACATGCTCAGCTATTTTAGGCATCTCTTGGCACTGGCGCTTTGTTACTGTGCTTTCAAAGTGACAGGCGACAAAAATTCCTTTTCTTGTAGATATTCATATAGGGCAGGTCTCCAAGGACATGAGCTGCTTGTTTTAAACCAGGAGAGAGTATGGTTTCCAGACTGGGAGATAAAAATCCCTTCTTCGCTCTTAGTTTCTAAAAAGGAGTAGGTGTGGCAGAAGGAGAGTAAACAGGGTATTTCCTTTTACAAATTCCACCAGTTTTGTGTCAGTTCCATAATTAATAACAACAGAGCTGTGTCTCTCTTTTAGAAAAGCAGTAGCATGACCCCACTCACCTGGATCCACTGCACAGTGAAATTGATTTCCCAGTGGAAGAAAGCACTGCCTTCTCAACAAAGCAAAAAGAAAAGATTTCTTCTTGCCAGAGACTGTGCGGGCACGGGTTTGCCCAAGGCCTGACCCTGCCAGCCGGCTTCATGTGCTCACTACCTGCAGAGATGCCGCTTGAGGAAGCTGGCACCACCTGCCACCACCAGCTGAGTCAGTGCAACATGGCAAACCCCCAACCAGGAGAGTAACCTCCGAAAAAGGTGGATGTCGCTAATAACATACACCCTTGACTGAACATCTGCAAGCCAGGTGCTTTATATATACCATTTCTAATGATTAAAACAACCTTGCGCCCTGACCTGACCAGTGTAGCTCAATGGACGGGGTGTTGTCTTGCAAAGCAAAAGATCACCAGTTTGATTCCCAGTCAGGGCACATGCCTGGGTTGCTGGTTCAGTCCCCGGTTGGGGCAAGTACTAGAGGCAACCAATCCATGGTGCTCTCTCACATCGATGTTTTTCTCCCTTCCTTTCTCCCATCCTCCTCTCTCTCAAAATAAATAAATAAAATCTAAAAGCAGCCCTGCAAGGTGCTAATGACGAGACCTGTTTTACACAGCAGAGGTGAAATCTGAACCTAGAATTTGCCAGTTCCAGAACTCCCAGGCCTGTGTGCTATTAAGTCACTTATCATTGTGGGACCATTTCTTGGTGGTATTTTCCTCTTATTTAACCAAACCTTCCCAGCAATCTCCACAGAAACATCCACTATTATTTTATCAACTGAAAAAGTGTCCTTTGTAGGAAAGAAATCTTGCTTAGAAGAAAGATACTCATTGTTTCAAAGGGGTTTAGGCCAAAAAGCTGTTTCAGAGGCCAAAGGTGCAAGTTCAGTTTCTAAACAAACTAGTTTCCTCCCATCCCACCAGCAGAGGTTACGCCTGCTGTCTTCCCCGGGCAGTGTCCTGCAGCTAGCTGTCCGACTATGTAAGAAGTGGGGCATAAGAACTTAATGACTGGGGCTTGGTGCTGAGAAGGTGTCTGTGAAGGGAGAGGAAAATATCTCTCTCCTTCCTATCCGCCATGAAAAACTTGGGAATATGCCCTACAGTGGGGGACAGGAGTGGTGAGAATCCATGTGATAAATACATTAATCTCAAAAGCACATGCTCCCTTTTCCCAGGCCGTACACAATAGCTCCCTGGCTTGCCACATTATATTCAAACTCTGCCAAGGACTAATCCCAAACCCCAAGACAAGGGAACAGGGCACCTAAGATACTTGGGTTTTGCTGTCCCATGGATGAGTCAAGGTGGGCTTGCAGGCCCAGTCTTCAAGCACCTACTGTTAGCAAACAATGGCTAACACCCTGTTCCAGCTCTGCCTTATCTTCTGCCCTTATTTCCAGCAGTTCTCTTAACGAAATCGAAAACCCCGAACAAGTTGGGGTTGTTCTCCGATTTTCCAATTCCTATTCAGTCTACAAAGTCCAGTTAATTTTTCACCTCCTCCAGGAAGACTCTTTTGGATATTCCAACTCTCTATTTAACCCAGAGAACCTACTGTTCCCACTGAGGGAACAGTTATTCACCAAAACATGCCTTTCTTCTTAGGGCTGCCATTTTAACTGAATGGTGAGACTCCCTTGAGCAGCGCTAGATGTGTGCATGCACGTGTGTGCGTATGCACATGATAGTTGCTAATCAACAATATTTCTATATGTAACAACACCATTTTCATTAGTTTTCACAGCCTCAAACAGCTTGTAAACTTGTGGTAAATGTCACCATTGTCACAGACTGTTAGGAACTCAGGGATGATGATAAGGTCCTACTCCAGCTTTTGGGAGAGACTTCAGAAGACATTCATTCCCAAAGAATGCAGTTACTTCAAGGACCCTGGTATCTCTCCACACTTTATAATCATGCTTATCCTAGTAAAATCAAACGCATTTGGCCCCAAACTTCTAGAAGAACCCCAACCTCAAGATATTTTTAAAGTGAAAAGTACTAGCCTTTTAAAGACTAGAGCCTTTAGTTGCGGGGAAGGGAAGGCGTCTGGCTGCATCGCACTGGTGGTGGGGTGACCTCACCTGGGCTTCCCCTGGGCTCCTGCCTGGAGGTCTCTGTAAAGCTGGCCACACTGCCCTAAACCCAGCTCTACAGGCAGAGGCTCCCCTGGCCTGACTGTGACTCTGGCTTTGGCCTTGACCTGCACGTGATGACCCACCAGTCAAACACTTATGCTCCAGGTAGTGGACAAAGGCCTGGTGTCTGGCTCTCACAAAGGAGGCTATTGATCTGCTTATGAAAAGTTTTCAGCTCTAGCTGGTGTGGCTCAGTGGACTGAGTGTTGGCCTGTGAACCAAAGGGTTATGGCTCAATTCCCAGTGTAGGGCACATGCCTGGGTTACAGGACAGGTTCCCAGCAGGGGGCATGCAAAATGCAACCACAAATTGATGTTTCTCTCCCTCTCTTTCTCCCTCCCTCCCTTCCCCTCTCTAAAAATAAATAAATAAATAAATAAATAATTTTTTTTTAAAAGAAAAAGTTTTCAAAGGTAGATGTACACAGGAAATAATATAATTTAGTTTCCATATCTTTCTGTTTAGTATAGATAATAATGGAATTTTAACAAGTAAAAAGCAGCAGTCAGCTAATAGGCAACTATAGACTGACATTTTCAGAAAGCTAAGGGGGGGCCACTTGCAAAGCAGAGGGCACATTTTGGGGGAGCTAGCTCTCAGAGCTTTTACTGAAAGATGCTGGTTGTAAGTTTTATAAGCAATTCTGAAAAATGGCCTATTTAAAAAAATGCCATGCCCTGTTTGGCAACAGAACATTGTATAATTAATAAAACAGAGATTAAACACAGGCCATAGTTAGTCTACATTTAAAGTTCTAGGTTCAAGTAGCTAGATGCCAACAAATAAAAAAAATAATGTTTTCTTCCCACAAAGCCAGTAGCTCAGTGGGTTGAAGTACTGTGCTCATGGACTCAGGCCTTTAACTTGTATCCTGAGAAAGGTTCAGCTCTCCCTTCGTAGACCAAACTCCAGCTCCTCCAAAGCTCTATCTTCCTCACTGCAGAGGAGGATGAGGGGACGAATGGCGCAGCCCAGTTGTCAGCATCACGAGAGGCAGCCCGAGTAGCCACAGCCACAAAGCCCAGGATGAGAGGGAGGGCACTGCCTGAGAGATAGAGAGACATGTCCTTGGTGTTGCCCTGCTGACTTACTAATGTTTGTAACCTTGAGCTTGTCAATTAAGCCTGGTCTGCTCAAGTGTGTACACTGAGTTTATTCTGGGAGCATTAAAACTTTCCTGAGTATGACTTGCTGTGAACATCAGATGAGACAATGTATGTGTAAGGAGCCTGGAGATTTTAACACTCACATACTGAATAATAATGGACCAGTAACATAGCAAGCTTGCATTCAGGGAAAAAACAAGATGCCACCATCATAAGGAATAGCATCCCTAGATCTTGCACGAACATTTGAAAGCGCCAAGACCTCTGGCCTGCCAGCTCAGGGGTGTTCTTTACTTGAAACCACCTACCTTAAGGATGTCGCCATCAGAACCAGGTCGTTCAGTGCTAAGAGGTCCGAGCTATGGATTCCATACCCACGCGGGCCTGTTGATTGTGCGTAAGCCCGATGGCGGCCCGCGGCTCTCCACGCACCTAATATTGGCCATGAGGGGCCAGCAGAGGGTTTGGGCGTGGGTCAGGGTGAGCAGCCCCTATGACAATGGGGCCCATCACCTACGTTTCCCCTTCAAATCACTGCAGCCCTTCCACTCAGGTTCCCTATGGAGTACAAAAGTCACCTGGCCAAGTCCTTTCCTTGTAACGGTGACTGCTGTGTGGGCAAGGCCCAAAGAAAGTGCTTATGTGGACTTACTCATCCCACCATCTTAAAGCAGCCAAACTGTGCTCCATAAGGTTTGCTTGGTGATACATGAATCTTTGCAGCATTACAATCCTCACACAACAAAATGAAAAAAACCACCTCCCTCCCCAAAACAAACAGAAAGCAAACAGGCATCCCTTTAAGACACCATACTTCAAAACTAGCTTCCAGTCACTAGGGGCATGGGAAGGCCCAACAAGGTGGGGGCGGGGGCAGTGGTGACACCAGGAAGGGGCACCCAGACAGCACACTGAAGGCTCGCAGTCCCCAGGGCTCCCAGCCCCATGTCTGGTTCAGGTTATAAATAAACATCATATAAAACAGAGTCTTCAGAGGTTTGAGCAAAAGAGACAGAGCAGGAGTTTATACTCTTTAGTGCTGTGGAGCTGAGTCTAATCGCTAATAAAAAGGTCCTAGAAGCCTCAGTTTAATAACCACCAAGATTTCCTGGCTGCCTGCCTGTCTTCCCACCTGCCTCCCAAGAGGATGCACACTAAAAGCATGTATAAGCTGTCCTGGGCCAGGGGGAAAGGGGAGTGTATGCAAAGCCAGACATAAAGAGGCAAACCCGGATGTGTGTACGATGTAGGGGTGTGTGATCCCCATCTCATCGTGAGAGGGAGAGGGTTTCAGGGGGAGATCCAGTCCTCTCCTGCTCCCGACACAATTCTCAACCTCTGCTCCCTCCACAGATCTCCAACCGGGATCAAAATTACGACCTTCCTGGGCATATCCCTCCTCTTATTAGCAACTGTACTGTTTGTTCCTCCTGGATGCTCTCCTTTGATCTCTGCCTCTCACCCACATCCTGTTCAGTGCCATTCCTGCTGGTCCTAATCTTCTTACTCATTTATCATGGCTGTTAGGAAAATGTTCACTATAAAATAAACTTGTACAACTCGAAAGTGGCTGTTCTGGCACAGTGCCTGGGGGGTCTCTGGAAGACTGCTCTGAAGCCAAGTGTATAACACAGAAATGCCTGTGTGACTACTGAGGCATTTCACTCTCCCTCTGGGTGGACTGTGTAGTGGCTTTGAGACAGCCACTTTATTGCTGGAGAGGGCCCCACAGAGGCAGGGCCCATGGCCCGGACAGGTGTACAGTCTACATTTTCATGGCGACACAGTATCTCACATAGAGAGTCTAACTGGTTGGCCATTCAGGCAAAAACAAAAACTGACACCTGAAGAAAGGAAGAGGCAGGTCCTTTGTCCTCAGGAAGCATCTAGTCTGACAACGGCAGTCGAGTCCTTACCCTCAGGAGGTCCTGGCTAAGCGGGATTCCTATGGCATTAGGTCCTAAGTTAAAACCCATCAGCCTGGCTTTGTCAAAGTCATTTTCCAGCTGGCTCCCCACTATGTCACCAGCTCCATCTTACGAGACTCCAAAATAGATTCTCCACTCCAGCAAATGAACTTCACTGTTGCTCAAGTCTGAGCCCCACAATCCTGGCCCCACCCCCACAACCACCGATGGCCTCGCTCCCTTCCTCCTCGCGCTGCTGTCTTTTCCAGCATTTCATCTTTCAAAAGGGGTTCACACGCGTTTCGAGGAAAATTTCCCCGGTCGATCTCTCTGTATGCTGGAGGCCCGTAAATCCTTCATCTCCTCAGCATTCATGTGTTCATCTTGGCCTACGTATTAATTTCTTCAGACTTTGACATGCTGCTCTTCAGCATTTCTGAGCTGCTTCGTCAGGTCTGTGGGTCTGTGGGATTCCCCACCTCATGGTCAAGACATGGAACAGAGAGTTATAACATTTCTGTTTTGATTTCCCCAGAGTCTAACTTAGACTCTGAATTCAGGGCATGCGCAATAAATCCTCATCAGCTCTTGCTGTTCTTTCCCTCATCCTCCTCATTTCCCCGATTCAGTTTCCTCTCTGGTCTTCTTTTCTTCGAATACCACTCTCTGTAAACAAAAGATGATCCTCCAGCTTCATAAGTAAATGTCATCCTTCACATCTGCCACCACCACATTCTTCTCTAAAGTGCTGTGAGGTATGGAGGGTGATGTTTACAAACTCAGAATAAATCACATACACCAACAGGAGGTGCCCTGCGCTGGCAGGCGCAGAGCGGTGGGACATGTGCCAACTCCAGCTTCACCAGGAAGCTGCCAGAACTACCCAAAAGAAAAGGGAGATTTAATCAAAAGCAAAAGTTCAGTGTTAAATGGTTAAAAAATCAAAGCACCTGAGTTGGGAGGCTTAAGACTTGTGATGTTAACATTGAAAGCCTCAAATGAAACCACGGCTGTGCCCATCAATACTGGATACGTGTGAGAGGAGCACCATCAGGAGGCAAACAGGAGTGTGTGTGACTTCGACCCTCTGCTGGCTGAACTCTTCTGAAAAAAATCTCTTCCTCTGCCACAATGTCACTTCCTAATCCAATGTCTATTTTGGCCACAAGAGAAGTGGTGAGGAGTCAGGACCATTACTGGACATGAACGAATGAACACACACACAGACAGAAAGTGCCTCAGAGCATATGGAGGCGGGAGCGTGGTTGGCTAGCCAGGGTCACAGTTTCTATGATGGTCCCTTTTCTGGGCCATGTTTTAAGACTGGGAAGAGGTCAAGGGCTAGGGGAGAACTAGCGGATGAGGCCTCTATGGTTTGGAATATTTGGGATATAAGAATGTGCTTAAAGGGCTATGATCAATCCCAGCAGCATGCTGTTTTGCCACTGGTTTCTGAGGCTCTGTCTTCTCTACTGGGTTTGCAGGGCATGTCCTTAGACATTAGCTTACACTCCCAAGTTCCCCGTTTCCCCACCCTTCTGCTGCCATGGAGCTACCTCATGAATTATGTGAAATGGAGGAGCAAACAGTTATCTGAAGGAAGCCCACAGTGAATCTTGACTCAGGGTGACAAATCCTTTCCTAATAGCAAATTTCCATTCCCCAATGGATCTATTTTGTCAATGCAAACATTTCTGTTCTGGTCTTTCTTTCTTTCTTTTTTTACAGATTTTATTTATTTATTTTTAGAGAGGGGAAGGGGAGGAGAGGGAGAGAAACATGAATGCGTGGTTGCCTCTTCAGCGCCCCCTACTGGGGACCTGGCCCACAGCCCAGGCATGGGCCCCGACTGGGAATCGGACAGGCAACCTTTTGGTTCACAGGCCGGTGCTTAGTCCACTAAGCCACGCCAGCCTGGGCTGTATTCTGAACTTTCTTAAGAGTGACAGTCCATTGATAATAACAGTGATCATCTGGGATGCCCCTAGATGGGACTTAACACCCAGAAAAGGAGACAAGTGGGAGAAAATGACAGTGGGTATCATGCGAGCTCCACTTTCAAAACACCGCCATTCAAAACTGTTTTCAGGAGGAAGAAAACAAAGGTCTCAGGTGCTGAAGTGATTTTCAAAAAATAATCACAACGGAATGATTGCTGGTCGTGATAATGAGGCCGTTCCCTCTCTGGATTGAAATCAGCCCTCTGACAAATCAGCTCTGACAGAACTGTTTCAATTGCCTCTCATTTATCACAATTACGATCCACAGTCCCTCTCAGACATGATACTTTCCAAGGCTGAGCACTGGAAGGGAAAACTGAAAATGCTTGGGTTTGGGCATGAATGACAATAAATCCACAGCAGTGTCCAACGCAGCCATGCCAGCACAACATTTACGGAAACAAAGCAAGAACCTCATCCCATGCGCGGGAAACAGCGCCGGGTAAGCAGTTTTTCCCTTAATGCAGTGAGAGCCGCCCAGATGACGCTGCTTGTTCAATAGATCCCATGGTAATTGGATGGACTCTTGAGTGCACATTAGAGATTAATATTTTAAGAGGTGGCATTTAACAGACGGTCTGATGATGACATTCAATGCGTGTCATAAAAGACAGAGTCTTCTGAAGATTAAAAATGCTACCACTCATGCAATAAAATAATAGAAATCCAAAGGTGTCATCCACGTTGGGAAAGAGTGGCTTCCCAAGGTTGGAGAAAGAAGTGAACCACAAGAATGGAATTATAGTTGCTTACTAGGTTCCTATCAAATGGGGTCAAGATGAAGAAAGATGTTTCACGGGCTGAAAAAGTCTTGTGCTTGACGTATGCCTTATTCCTGAGAAAGGAAGAGAAGGGTGAGGGGTTATCAAGACCTCCTCGCTTCAGGGGTCTAAAATGGCTGCAGAGAGAAGCCAGGCCTGAGGCTGGGGAAGGAGAGAGGCAGCTGGGGTTCAAATGAAGGAAGTTCTGTTCCCGGCTCTTCCCTCCCACATCACCATCCTGCCTCCAGGATCTATGGCTGGTGAAAGTGCAGACAAGGGGCAGCTGCCAAGAGCAGCCATTTCATGAAAGTCAAAGAGCAAAGAGACCCCTGCTGAGCTCCTGCGTGCCTTGGAGTCTCACTGGCCCATGCTACACGCACTAACACAAATGTAAGGCCCAGGAACGAATCCAGCAGGCCTGGGCCTCCAACACCGTTAGATTTCCAGAAGAGGGAGGAAAGGGCATGGAGGGGTGCAATCTCTCCGGGTCATGTGCCCAGACACAAGGTGGAGGGCAGAAGGGAACTGACTCAGTTTACCATCTTCACCTTAGGTGGCAGAGATGAAGAAGTTTATTTTGAGAGCTCAGTAAGCAGGCCTTTTTCAATTCCATGACCAAGGCTAGGAGACAGGGATCCTCCTTCCAGAACATTCCTTCTTCTCCTAGAAGGAGTCTCCAGAACCTTCCAAGAGAGAAGGGTAGCTGCCCATGATGCAAGCATGGAGGTGCTACAGTGCAGCTGTGGCCTTGAACCACCCAGGGGGATGCTGGGAAGGGACAGACAGGGGACAACCAATCTATTCTTCAGAGTCCAACTGTGGGGCCAAAATTTGCAGTCCAGCTGGTTATCATCATGTCCGTGACAGTCTCTTGCTGCCTCACAGTTACGACAAGATCCCCGAGGTCTCCGGCTGGACCCAAGGGAACTGCCTTAAATGGCCTCTCCTGGGAGTCCCAGCTCTGCAATTCTCAGCCACTTCACTTCTCAATGTTCTAGCTCCTCAGTAAGGAGTTTGCTGGAAAAATGGAAATCCCCACACTACTCCAAACGTCGAGGGTGATTCCCAACTCCCACTGGCAAGAAGGCCCCTCGAGCCTGAGGCCCCCTCTGCCGGGGTCAACACATCGTCCTGGGTGGTGGGTCTGTGGCTTGTTACCTTCCCCAGCAGCACCTGCACAGGTGGCTGGCTCTGGCGCAGCTGCAGAATCCTCAGCCCTTTCTCTAGCATCTTCCACACTCTCCGGGGCCCCTCTTGCACAGTGTCATGTGCCCAAAACCACTCTTGAAGGAGCATACAGGCCTGTGCAGCTCTTTGGAGGACACTAGTCCAATGTCCCCTTGGAAATGAGACAGCTCTTTCCCCAAGGTGTCTCTGAGCAGGGCACAGGACTCCGCAAGGGATGGAGGCCTCTCCCATGGCTCTAGATGGGTTTAAATACTTCTAGCAGGTATACTCTCTGGGAAGCATGCAGGGCTCAAGGTAGTATGTCACCCTTAAGGGCACAGGATTCCAGAAACAATACATAAAGCTCCAACAGTGACTCCAGGTTTCACCTGTATAACCTGATATCACTTAACTGCATTTGACTATCCAGTAAAATCAAACCAAGTGATTCCTTGCTCCCAAATCATGTGTGTGTGTATTTGTGTCTGTGAAAGGAATGTGCCTATAAAAAAATATGCTGAGAACCAACTGTGGATTAGATGCTATGATAGACACTGAAATGAGATGATTAGAAAGGTCCTGTGTCTGTCCAGAATGGCCAGTCTAGAGCGAGAGTTAGGCATCAGTGGCACAGTTACACACTGCAAATCAAAGCAGAAAGAAATACATGCAGCCCAGGGATATGAACAGGCATGTAGTGAGGTATGCAAGGGAAGAAGGGGCAAGTTCCGTGTGGAGGCCCTGCGGGAAGAAGCCAGAGAGAAGGCCACATCTGACACGGAGAAAGAAGGGAATGCAGAGAGAAGGGGAGGCCCCTAGTTTGTCTTACTGGCTGGTAGAGATCAATTCCAAATTAACACTAATAACACTGACAAACTCTCCTCAAAGCCAATGTCAGAGGGAAAAGATTATCGTTGCCTCCTGCAATCTTTCAAGAAAGAAATATCTTAAAAGTTGACAAATTTTTAAAAAATGTAATCTTACATTTCACTTTGGAAAATCTAAGTGGTAGCCTACAAAGAAACACGTGGGCACATGATAAATGAAGTAAAATGAAGCTTTCTTAACGAGTTACCTGGGACTCAAGGGCACCTCGATATCACACCTGGAGGTTAACGAAGCTGCCTGAGGAGTGAGGCTGGGTCTGGAAGGGCCGTGGGTACATGCCAGGCTCTGTCTCCACCTCCGCAGTCTGAACTGCTGGGATCTAGGCAGGGCCACAGGGTCACCATCTACAAGATACACTTGCAACCCACGTCTAGCTCACCTCATAGGATTCAATACGATGATCAAATAGGGCAAAGGGGATGAAAAGAAACTGAAAGTTTATGTAAAACAAATGATTATGCTAATACTACACAGATAATAGTATACTAGGACTTCTACTATCCATACTAATCAAGGAAGGAGTTTCCATTGAATTAAATCATTTTCTTAATGAGGAGGAGAAAGAGAAAATGCTGATTGCTCTCTATAAGCCAGGCACTATGTTAACTTTTTACCTATGTTATTCAAATTTCAAATCTAATCTAGGAATTTCCTTCCCTGCCCTAACTTACAGAGGAGGAAAATAAAGGTTATTTACTTCCCCAAAGAGCTGGCAGACTTGTTTCATGTGGCATCAGACAGCAGAACCTGAGCCAACCGGTGGCAGTTGCCAGCAAGCACAGCCTCTTCAGACTGAGCTGCCTGAGAGTAGAAAAGGCGATAGACCTAGAGGTGGAGGGGAGACCGAAGCTCAGGTCTGAGTTCAAAACGCAAGCTTTCTTCACTAAGTCATGTGGTTTCTCAATGGTAAATACGGATATCAGGCACAGATTACCTATGTGCTTAGCATTAAAAAGATAGTTAATATTTATTTAATTTTTTGTAAAATTTAAATGATTTTTATTTTTCAATCACAGTTGACATACAATATTATATTGGTTTCAGAGGTACATCCCAGGGATTTGACATTACATATCTTACTAAGTGATCATCCCAATAAATCTTGTATCCATCTGACATCATACATAGTTATAAGAATATTATTGACTATATTTCCTATGCTGTACTTTACATCCCCATGACTATTCTGTAATTACCAATTTGCACTTAATCCCTTCACCTTTTTCACCCAACCTATCAACCCCCTCCCATCTGGCAATTGTCAAAATGTTCTCAATCTATGAGGCTGTTTCCATTTTATTGTTCATTTATTTTATTTTTTAGATTCAATTGTTGATAGATATGCATTTATTGCCATATTATTATTCATATTTTTTATCTTTTTTTTCTTCTTCTTAAAAAATACCCTTTAACATTTCATGTAATACTGGTTT
Organism: Pteronotus mesoamericanus; assembly: GCF_021234165.1. Taxonomy (NCBI): domain Eukaryota; kingdom Metazoa; phylum Chordata; class Mammalia; order Chiroptera; family Mormoopidae; genus Pteronotus; species Pteronotus mesoamericanus. The sequence goes on from NW_026555326.1 coordinate 1,179,047, forward strand.
GGTGGTGATGTATTCCTTTAGTTTTTTTCTTGTCTGGGAAGCCCTTTATATGTCCTTGGATTCTAAATGATACTTTTGTTGGGTAGAGTAATCTTGGTTGTAGGTCTTTGCTTTTCATCATTTTGAGTATTTCTTGCCATTTCCTTCTGGCCTGCAAAGTTTCTGTTGAGAAATCAGCTGACAGTCTTTTGGGAGCTCCCTTGCAGGTAGCTAACTGCTTTTCTCCTGCTGCTTTTAAGATTATCTTTGCCTTTAACCTTTGGCACTTTAATCATGATGTATCTTGGGGTAGGCCTCTTTGGGATCATCTTGTTTGTGACTCTGCACTTCCTGGACCTATAGGTCTACTTATATTCACCAGGTTAAGGAAGTTTTCTGTCATTATTTCTTCAAATAGGTTTTCAAATTCTTGCTCTCTCTCTTCTCCTTCCAGCACCTCCATGTTGCAAATACTGGTACGCTTGAAGTTGTTCCAGAGGCTCCTGGTTCTGACTTGTTCTTTTTTATGATTTGCATGTCCTTTTTATGCTGTTGGAGTTCTCTCTAAGTTCCTTGAGCATTCTTACAACTTATGTTTTGAATGCTGCATCTAATAGATTTCTTGTCTCCATTTTGTTTAGTTCTTTTTCTGGAGTTTTGTTCTGCTCTTTCATTAGAGACATACTTCTTTGTCTCCTCATATTGGGCAGCCTCCCTGTGTTTGTTTCTGTGTATCATGCAGAGCTGCTACATCTCCTGGGCTTGGTAAAGTAGCCTTATGTAGTAGGTATTCTACAGGGTCCAGTGGCAGAGCTTCCTTGATCAACCAAGCTAGAACTCCAGGTGCCCTCTCCCCATGTGGGCTGTGTACAATCTCCTCTTGGAGCTGATCCTTGATTGCTATTGGCACATCAATTAGAGGGATTTACCCCCAGGCCAGTCAACTGCAAGGACTGGCTACAACCACTGACCACTGTAGAGGACCAGCTGTGCAGGGGCCCACCCCACAGAGTAGGACTTACTTCAGCAGGGCGCTGGTGATGCTGAGTCCACCCTTTGAGTGTGTCCTTTGTGGAGGTGATTAGGTGGTGCTCTGATGTGGTCTGAAGCTGTCCACTGGGTGCACTGGCTCTGGGCTCCCCCAGGAGGTGCAGGCCAAGGTCATCCGCTGCCTGAGCTCTGTCCAGGGCTATCCGGCATGAACTACAAAGTGATCTGCAAATGGCTGCTACTTGTGTTGGGCCTGGAGGAGCCCAGGAGAGGCCAAGCTGTGAACCAAGGCCAGCTGCTGCTAGTGCTGGGCCTGGGGACACTCAGCAAGAGGTACAGGGCATGCTGAGGCTAGATGCCTTTTGTCTGAGATTTCAGGAAAGCCTGAAGCATGAGGCAAGTCAGGCCATTGGTATAAAAAAGCCACTGGAAACAACTTTGGTGGGCCCACAGGTTGGGTGGGGCAGGGTCTCAAAGAATCACCAATGCAGGAAAAATTGCATTAGCCAGGTTGATGTTGGCTCAGATACGGTGCCTGCTTGCCAGCTCTTGCAGGGAGGGGAGTCAGGATAGGAAAAATGGCCTCTGACAGTACTTTTTTCTGGGCAAAAACTGCCCCTCCAGCTCTCACCCTGATGCCAAACAATTCAGTTCCCCCACCGGATGTCCCTTGTGGTTTTTGAGTTGCTGTCCCAGCACTAGAGCTCAGAGGGAGAGAATCCAAGAAAGTCGGTGTGTGGATCCTTCAAGCAGAACTGCCTGAGACTCCAGGAGCCCTCCATCTCCCTCAGCCTCACTCTCCACTGGTTTTTCACAGCCAGAAGTTATGGGGGCCCTCTTCTGGGCTGTGGAACCCTGGGCTGGGGGGCCTGGTATGGGGCTGGAATGCCTCGCTCCTTAGAAAGGAACTCCACAGCCCAGATATCCATCCCAATTATTATCCACCACACATGGGTGTGGGATCAGCCTACTTCGTGTCTCCTCCCTCCTACCAGTCTTGATGTGGCTTCTTAAATCCTTAGTTGTAGGACTTTCATTTAGCCAGATTTTAGAAGGTTCTGAACAATGGTTGTTCGGTAGTTTAGTTATAACTTTTTTAAAGATTTTATTTATTTTAGACAGAGGGGAAGGGAGAGAGAAATAAAAGGAGAGAAACATTGATGTGTGGGGGAAACATTGATTGATTGCCTCTTGCACACCCCCAACCAGGGAGCTGGCCCACAACCCGGGCATGTGCCCTGACTGGAAATCGAACTGGCAACCTTTTGGCTTGTGGGCAACGCCCAACCAGCTGAGCCACACCAGTCAGGGCTATTTATAATTCTGATGTGCTTGTGGGAAGGTGCCGAGTACTGCATTTTCAAGGTAGTTAATATTTAATCTAATATTTCTTAGCTTTTAAAATATCTATTGAGCCCCTGGTAGGTGATAGTCACCATGCACAGTGCTTTATGTAGTATTTCATTTGATTTAGAGGGTGCTTCAGCACTCTTTAGTGCCTCAGAGTCATTTTTGTGAACCTAAATTATCACTGTAGCAGCAAAGCATGACTGTTCTAGATAAGAGCGTCCAAATCATTATGAGATGACAAAAAACCCAACGCATTTCGACTCAAATAAATCTAGTGGAAACTTACAACATCTCAAAGTCCAGAGGACGAGAACAACCCCCTGCTGTTGGCACACAGGACCCTAGAGACAGAAGGGGTGTGAACGGCCATCCTGGGTATGGATGCCTGTCCTGTACGCACACTAGCAATCACCCAGCCTACATTTCAACATGCTCAGTGACAAAGATTCTCAACTTTTGGAAACAGCCTTTTCTACTTTTTGGGACAGTTTAGATGGGAGAGAATGTGCTTTTCTGTACTTTTTTTCATCCATTATATCAGGTCAATTGGCAGCCTGTAAAATATCTGATGAAAGTTCTGATCTCCCTGCAAAGGCTTAATTTTGCATGCAACAGAGCCTCAACTTCTTTACCCATTCTGTTATGTCTGGTTCCAAATCTAGCATACTTTTCCCTTTCTCTAGATATTTCCTCATTTGTCTGTGTTCCTCTGGGACTGTGGTACTTAACAAAGACTGATCATTTATGGAAGAACATGAATAATGAAGTACAGACTAGAAATACCACATTCTCTTCCTAAGCATATATTCATATCCTCGACAAACATTTTCTAAGCACCTACAACGGGCCAGGTACTATGCTAAAACACTGGGGACATTCAAGAGGGTGCCATGTGAAATGCCCTTATAGAGGTAACATCCAACCTATCATATTGATGAAGCCTGTTGCCAGGCAGCCTTATCTCATACCAAAGTTCTCACCTACTACTTTGCTGAGAAAGTCAACACCATTATATAATAGAACGCTTGTCTTCTTTCTAACCACATACATCTTTATCTCCATTGGCACCTACCCACTCATTCTACTCTTCTCTTTGGTTCTAGCCCCTTCTGCCTCCTGAGGAACCATGCTCCATCACTGTCTCCCTCTCACTCTGTATCCTTATGCAGCTTATCCGAACTGGTGCTCTCCTTAGCATAAAGATATATTCCAGTCCTTCTCATTTTATAAGCACCTTTCTTTTGATCACAACTTCTACTTCTTCATCTTCAGTACTAACCACATTTCTTCATGACCAAGTATTTCAAGACCTAAGTATTTCAATACCTTTCTCTAAGTCCTACCTTCCCATTCACTTCTTAACCTGCTACACTCTGACTTCTGCTCCTCCCCGTTCCATTTAAATGACTTTTTTCAAGGTCATTTAATGGTCTCCAGACAGCCAAAGCAAACAGATATATTGATATCTTTCTGTTATATTTGGCATTGACTGTGCCTTCCATTTTCCTCTTTTAATAATTTCTGCGTTATGTCTCACCCATACAGTACTACTCCCATTCTTTATTGAAGATTTAGAAATAGACATAAAGATTCCAGAAATAACTACCAATGACCTTTCTGTGTTTGTCCTCTGCCATTTTTCTATAAATATACATAGACACTTCTTACAAGAATAGGATCACGAATGCACCACTAGGTAATTGCTCTGTCCACCTAATCCATCATGAGCATCCCGCCGTCGCTCTGCCTTCCTTATTTACCTCTGCCCTCCCCTGGCTCCAGCAACACCACTCTCTTGTTTTCCCTCCGCCGCTAGAGCCACACTTCTCATTCTCCATCACAGGCTTCTCGTTCTCCGCCTGGTTCTAAACATGACAGCAACTTAAGGCTCTCTCCCTGGATCTGCATGTGCTCACACAGGGAGGCCACAGTGCACGTTAACAAAGCCATCACTGGAGTGTGGGTTCATCTACCCCATTAGCCAGGTCGTCAGGTAGATCAGGTGAACAGTGATGCTACGATACCAAACCTGCTCAAGGAGTATGTGCTAAACTAACCAGAGGGCAAGAGAAAGGGGGAGAAGAGCTGTAGTGAGGGGACTGCTGGGGAAATGACTTTGCGCCAGTGAAGACCAATGTGAGGGCAAGGGAAAGAAGAAAGGAGGGGTGAAGGAAATATGACAGAGAAGCATCAAAACGAGACTCTCTCCTCACCTTTGCTGAAAACTGGATCTGCCATGCAGTTGCTGAGAAGCACCACCAACCAGGCAACCAGTCGCTCCCAACTGCACTCTCTGGCAACCAGCCTCCAGCAGCCACTGTGCAGGAGCACCGTCGTGTGGTGACGCGGAAGATGGCCTCCCTGGATTTCACTCCAGTGCAGCGTTGAAGAACCCTACCCGCCACGCATCCTACACACTGTCTCAGAGACTGCCTTTCAGTCCCCTCACCCCAATTTCACCTTTCAGCCTTTTCCCAGATTAACATCATTCATCTGCCAAACCCAAATGGCGATCCCTGAGCTCTAACACAATCTTTACTGCTGGTCTAAAATTCTTACAGTTTTTGTAACTACAGTTGGTCCTCTGTATCTGCAGGTTTCGTATCCATGGATTCAATCAACTGTGGATGAAAACAGTATTTTTGATCTAAGGTTGGGAATCCATGGATGCAGAGGGCCGACCATATGCACTGCTCTATACCATTTTACATAAGGGACTTCAACTTCCTTGGACTCGGGTACCTGCAGGGGGGTCATGGAAACAATGTCCCACAGAAACTGAGGGACAGCTGTATACAAGTTTTCAACTGCTTCATTTTCTTGGCGACACTGGAACACCACGGGGCTGAGATCTAGTCTGTTACTTGACTCTATACCCCCAAATGCCCAGTCCTCTTTTGTATTCCCTCTAGGTGCTTTCCACAGGCAGAATTACCTGATCCAGGGGCACTGAAATAAGGAGAGGCCTTAAAATGCAGTGGTTAAGAACATGAGCCCTCCCCTGGGTTCTAATCCCACCTTTACTTGCTCATAGTATGGCTCTGAGCCTCAGGTTCCTGATCAGTAGAATGGCGGTAATGAAACTCACCTCACAGAGATGTTACAAAGGTTAACTGAGATATTGAATGCAAAGAGCTTAGAACACTGTCCGGCAGCCCTGGCCAATGTGGCTCAGTTGGTTGGAGCACTGTCCCATAACTGAAAGGTTGCAGGTTCGATTCCTGGTCAGGACACATACTTAGATTGCAGCTTCGATCCCCAGTTAGGGAGTGTACAATCCTAGGTCTGGGTGCATATGGGAGGCAACCAACTGATGCTTCTCTCTCACATTGCTGTTTCTCTCTCTCCCTTCCTCTCTCTATAAAATAAGTGAAAAAATGTCCTCGGATAAGGATAAAAAAATTTAAAGAAAAGAAAGAACAGTGCCTGATACAGCAAGCACCCAATAGATGTCAGGTATAGCTGAGACAAAGAAAACACACCTAGTAGAAGCCACGTGAAGAGAAATCAAGGGATCCTGCTCCTCTAGCCAAAGCATTAACGTCCTCACAGCCACAGCATGTTCAGAATTCTATACTGACTCCCGCCCTTAATTCTTGGTGACTGGATTTTTAAAAACTACAAAGCACTCCTTTTATTTTGTAATGAATATCACAGTCCTTAACAAGCTAGATAACAGGATGCCCCCAATGTCAACACTTTAGAAAAATACACACTATTCCCAAATACCTTCTCTAATTAGCATTTGTATGATTTGTATAGCTAATGTATTTTACACTAAAGGCTGTTCCAAAAATAGCAGCAAATTCCCTCAGTGCTCACAGATAACCTAAAATTGAACTGGTTTATTGCACGATATTTGTGAGTTGTAAACCTGTAATTAAGGCTTCATTAGTCCCTGTAATGGCAGGCTCTGCAATGGCTGATACAACGTGATGAAGTTTACACCACATTCAGTTAATTTCTATCATATTGACTCATTCATTCATTCATTTGTTCATTCATTCAATCCCTTCTGTGGGTGCCTACTATGCACTAACCACTGGGCTAAATGCTGGGGACACTCACACTTCAATTACGTCTCTAAAATTTTCATGACACCAGACAGCTCTTGTAGCGCATCCAAGGTCGTCGTGGAACAACGGCCTCACCCCCTGGACCACCACCAGAGAGAGGGTTCCTATTATCTCAGACTAATCAGGTTCTTGGCCTCATTAGAAATGTTTCTGAGTGCAAATGCTCTAGTTTTGCAGACAAATCATGGAGTCTCGTACATGTTTCACCAATGTCACAAAAAAAAATACCTCCATATTCCTGGGTAGCACAATGGCCAGATGGCCAAAAGAAGGGACCATATCGAAACATCTAGGTAGGTCATTGCAGAGCGGCTGGCACAGCATCACAATCAAGTTCAACCCCTGTCAAGCACATGCGGACAAGATCTGGAGCTGTGTCTGTGCCCTGTGCTCCTTAGGACACTTGGTGGGAGGACCGAGCCACTTTCGTGGATCCCAGGCCTGTGTCCTGGGTTTAGGAGCCAGACAGGTCTGGGGCGAAATTCAAGCTCCACTGCTTAAACTATCAGTGTGACGCTGTAAAGTGAGCTAAAATCTATATATAATGGGTGCTGAATAATATATGCTGAATGGAATTAAAAATCAGAGCTATTACTAAATGCTGATTCACATTAACCTCTACCGACAAACCTCTCCTCTAGCGCTCGGAATCTACCCCATTGATTCGACAGCTACTTACTGAGCACCTAATATGGGCCAAGCAGACACAGATTAAATTGTTTATTTCAAACTGTGAACAGAATACACAAGGTCCCTCCTCTTTTCAAGTATTCCAGTGGAGAAGACTTAAACAGGTAAACAATGAATAGGTGATACACATTGATTAATAATTTCTGTGAAAAGTAAAACAAGATCAGGGGTCAGAATCTGACCACATAGTTAGATGACCGCCAACTCAGATGCCGCTGTGTTATTCACTATTCTTTCCTCTATGTTAATCCATCTCCTAAACTAGGAGATAAATTTCTTGGACATACAGACCATGCCTCCTAACCCTTTATTCCCTATGACATCTATTGGAAGGCCAAGTACACAGCAAATGCTCAGCAAATCCCAATCAACTGATGAAAAAGATTCTGCCAAGTTAGACATCATCTAATTCCATGAGTTATACTTGACATGATTATGAAATACACAGAAATTCAGTCTCCTCACTACTTCTAGGCCAGGAGGTTTCTTGTGTACTTTTCAGCTCTGGAACTAATCTGACCCCAACACAGTCCCAAGCCTTCCATTTCAACTACTTTGGGCACCTTTCCCAAGGCTGCCCATCAGACTGCATACCAGCCACCTGACCCCAGCCGATGGCTGCCTGGCCCCAAGGATAACCAGCGCAATTCTGAATGGATCAACAGCTTTTTTCCTACAGCCTGTTTTGAAGGAGTGAAGAAAAGGGCAGAGATCGTTTACCCATTTGGGAATAAAAGCACCTTCCTTCCTCACTTTGCCAAAACTTGTTAAGCCCTCCCAATCAGGATTACCTTAAAGTTGACCAGGAAGCAGGCAGGAATAAAGCTTTTGGTTTTCTCCTTCTTTGTTTTAAGAAAACAGGAGAAAGATACTACTTAAGAGGAAAGTCTTTCCAAAGGCCAGACAACATGAGCCAGTATGCGAGGAGGCCGCATACTGTCTGACTTACACTTCCTCCCAGCCCCCGCCTGCTGGAGACCAGCTGAGACAGGACAGCGGTCGGGGACGAGGAACAGAAGCAAGAGTAGAGTCAACCAAACCCTCTGCAGACCACAATTCTGATTCTTCATGAAGTACGTTTTCCAATGAAAACTGTCATTGAAAAAAAAAAAGTCAGGGGGAAAGGAGGATGAAAGAGAAAAGAACATAGATGGCTGCTCTTAGGAAAACAGGACTCCGAACATTCGCGTTAATAAGCAAATTTATTGGCGGGGAAGAAATTTTAATCAATAATAATCAGGCACAGCTGGCTCACTTTTCCTTGCCGGGTTTAATAACACTTCCCAGCGCTTATCTGATCGGAGTCCACACACACGCATACTAATGAGGACACCATCGCAGAATGTACTGCTAGGCTTCCAAGGACCATTTCTGCCCCTGGTGGGCACCATTTCTGTCCCCAAGTGTCTGTCTACCAACAGATGAAGCTTGCGCCATTAGTTCAGTTGGTTTGTGAGTTAGCCCCCAAAGGCTTCATCCCATGTGTCTGATGGCACACACGGCTAGCCCTCTTTCTAATAGTTACGAGCGTAGCGTAGGAAGGACTGGCTGGTTTGAAATAGCACAAAGTTCCCCTGTGAACAGAGAAAGCCAGAGCATTTCTTCTTCTGACGGCGATTTCATGATGGCCTCTTCTGACACGTCCCCCACTGCACCAGCTTCTGTCATCCACCCCACAGACTCCCAGTGATGGTAGCCACTCTCTGAACAGGATCTCAGTCCAGTTCCTAAAGTTCTCAGGCCGTCTGTCCCACAACTCCAGTCTCACGTGTGAATTAAAACTCCTCCTTCCTGCCGCCCTCGCCCCAGGCCGAAACTGTTGTGTGTTCTCCTGGCTGGGAGAGCAAGGGAAGCAAGTTGTGGGGGCCTACGTTTCTCCTCCCCTGATGTGTGCGTCACCTCTGGCGTCAGGGTGGGGCGGGGGCGGCTGGGCAGAGGGGTCTTCTCAGGTGAGAGCTATCACAAGGAAGCAGCCGGTCCTCTTGGGGGCTGTCCCTGTGTCTTCTGACTGGCTTCTGGTTGGTTTTCCCTTGTGGCAATGGGTCCAAATGCCAGCCTTTGAGGGAAGTGCTTATTGGTTCCTCAGAGGAACCAGCACCAGGTATGAGATTTCCACCCCAGGGTCACTGTAGTCCCCGCCTTGCCTGGTCCCTCCTAGAGGAGGCCCAGAGAACCCGCCTCCTGCTTCCGGGACCCTAATCTGGTGGGGGAGATGGGCAGAAGAGAGGGTAGCAGCAGGCGGCTCAAGCCCAGCCACCTTCCGAAGGGCCCATTTACGGGACATGAACCTCATCTATTTCCTTTTTTAAGTTTTATTTTTCAATTATAGTTTAGATGTAGTACCATTTTGGTTTAGTATCAGGTCCAGGGGTACAGCATAGTGGTTAGACAGCCCTGTGCTTTACAAAGTGGTCCCTCCGCTATTTCGAGCTCCCGCCTGGCACCCCCGTAGTTATTACAATGTTAGTGACTATATTCCCTAGGCCGCACTTTCACACCCGGGGCTATTTTGTGACTGACAATTTGTAGTTTTTAATTCCTTCACCTTTGTCACCCAGCCTCCCAACCCCCTCCTCTCTGGTAAGTATCTTTCTGTTCTCTGTATCCATGAGTCTGTTTCTATTTTGTTTGTTGGTTCATTTGATCTTTAGATTCCACATATAAAGTGAAATCCTATGTTATCTGTCCTTCTCTTACTGACTTATTTCACTTGGCATAATACCCCATGGGTCAATCCATGCTGTCACTACTGGTAAGATTTCATTGTTTTTAAGGCTGAGTAATATTCCATTGTATATGTGTACCACAACTTTTTATCCACTCATCTACTGCTGGGCACTTGGGTTGCTTCCATATCTTGCCTACTGTACACAATGCTGCAATGAAGATACTTTAGTATTTGTGTTTTGGAATCCCATGTGTTTCTAGCCTTGCCGAATGGCCAAAGAACAAACTGCTTGATGATACCCACTCTCAGACCCTCCACCTGTCTCCTACCCCTGACTCCCAAGCACAGCAGCTTCCGGCATTTTGCAAACTCAGCGGCTGGACAGTTCTCAGAGGTGAGTGAATCACCAGTCCTGATTTAACCGAGGGGTCGAGATTCTGCAATATTCTCACGGGGTTTCCCGCTCTCAGCTTTGCAGAGGGAAAACACTGCTCTCCCTCCCTCAAGGGGTGCGGAGTGGGGGAACTGAAGAGCCTCTATTTATAAACACATCACTTCCCCTCAAACCCTTTCCTCTGGTCCAGGTAGGTGGCGGGAGGGGCTCCTAGAGCTGCCCCTCTGACTCAGGACTGTCACCGAGCCCTGGCAACACATTCGGAACTTAAAATGCGGGGCTATTTGCCTCTAGTCCCAGTTTTGGGCCTCCACCTGCTTCCAGGTTACAAAGAAAAATCTTTCCTGGCATCATGTTCCAACAGGGTTCCTACGCTCAGTTCTCCACAGACCACGTGGGGAAGCTTGAGAACAATCTGTTTGGATGGTGCCATACAATTCCATCCCTAAAGACAAGAAGTCCCCACAAAACCACTCTCCTGGCCGCGGTTTAGGGAGGGCCCCTTCCCATTTAAAACCCCTCAGCACCTTTACAGGCTCAGGCTAAAACCTACCCCGTTCCTCCCCAGCCACTCGCCACCCACGTACACCCACATGGGCACTCACACGTGCTCATGACACCTCCAGGCTCACACACGGGGAGGGTGGTCTGGTCTCTGGGTAGAGAGCGGCGCCTTTATTCCAAAGTCCAAACCTCAGCCTTCAAGGCCCCAATCCTGCACTGAGCTCTGGCCCCCGCTTCACCAAATGGTGAAACCACCCCCTCCGCCCTCAGACTTACTGCATCCGTGGAGCACAACACCAAACCAAGGCTCGTTTTCCAAAGCCAAGAGGACAAAGCAGCCAACCGAGGCCATGCCACCAGCTGAATTAGGAGAGAGCTACAGGCTTCCTGGAAGTGATTAATTTAAGAAGCATGTTTGAACCCCTGCATTATCATAAACACTCTAGAGGGCACAAAGAGTATATAGCCGTGAATTTAAGAAAAGCAAAACAAAACTCTGATTACACAATTATAGCAGCAGGTGCCCTCATCCTAAAATTATTAACCTATCTGTGTTACTATTATTATTATTATTGCTGTTGCTGTGCTCTCTCCCCTGAAACGCCTGCTAGAAAAATCCCAGGACCAGGGCCCTCGGCGCCCCCTCCCTGCCCCTTCGCACAGCAGCCGCAGGCCCCGTCAGCCCTCGGCGTGGCTTGCCCTCGGCGAGGCTTTGTGCGCCCATGATGTATGACAACATAAACCGAGCCTGCTCCACTTGAAATTTTCAATAAAAATACAGATCCAAGTGATGAATATTTTATCTAGGGAAGAAAACAACTTCAGGGCCATTTCTAATAACATGTCACCCTGAGACAGGAGTGGGCGGGAGCTGGAGAGTAACGAGGAGGATAAGCGTGGGAGAAGCCAGGGCTCCAGAGGGAAGGAGACGGAGGCAGAGACAGAGACATACAGACAGACAGACAGACAGACAGACAGAAAGAGGCAGGGTATGGACTGAACGGCTCTGAGCCCAGCCCGACTGGCAGAAGAAGAAACGGAGGCGGACAGGGAAGTGATTTGGGAAGGTCACACCACAGGGGACTAAGCCAGTCGTGAGCCCCAAGATGGGTCGCTCTGGTCTCAGAGGAGCGTGCGGTGGATGGCCTGTGCGCACGAAGCAAGGGTAGGGAAGAGACCCGCGGAAGCCTGCAGGAGCCCGTCATGAATGGGCGACAAGTCCAAAATACAGGTGGGTTTGGGCTGATTCCTCTGCACATACTCACGTTTCCAGGTCCCTCTCTTCCGCCCTCCTAGGTGTGTTTATCTATCTCCTTGAATCTGGAAGACCCTCAACAGAAGAAATAATGTCCCTCTCTTCTGTCTGGAAGGTTCCTGAGGAAAGGGAAGGTGTATAACCTCTCTTAGCCCCAGCCTCTCTGGGAGCCTCTAACGGCAGGGCACAAAGAGGGGCCCACACTGAGAGGCGAAGACCGAGCAGCAGGGGCTGCCACACTCTGAAAACTTGGCGTGGGGGCTCTTCTTGCTGTGGGCCAAGAAGTCAGCCCTGGCCCCTTCCTTCTGGAGCCACTTGGGGACAAGAAGCTTCCACAGCTGACTCTGGAATCCTACCTTCTCCCTCCTCAGCCACTCAGTCTGCCATGACCGTAGGAAGATGCTGGAGCCTTAGGACAGAGGGATGCTGAGGAACGAGCAATGCGGTAGGAGCCACATTTAATACTTCATTCACCCGTGCACACCGAGCCCAGGTTCCGCACTGAATACCGGGGACGCTAGGTAGAGGTGCCCTGCTCCCTGCCCCCAAGGAGTTCACCATCCCAGAGAGAGAGAGAGAGAGAGAGAGAGAGAGAGAGAGAGAGAGAGGTTAATTGAGACAGCGGTAAGCAGAGAGGAGAGTAAGAATCATCCTGTGAGGGGAGAAAGTCAAGAAAGGCTTCTCAAAGGGAATGATGAGGTGACAAGTGTCTGATGACCATATCCACTTACTTTCCTGGTTCACAGCATGAAGCCTAGTCCCTCCCCAGGAACTGCCCTCAGTCAAGAATGGCCACCTCACCCAAAGGCCAGCCCCTCCCAGGAGGCAGCTGCATCCATTAACTGGTCAAGAGGGAGGCAGGAAGTGAGGTCCAGCTTCCTCATCTCAAAGGAGGACAACTGGGAAAGGCATCCAAGCTCCAGGGTTACCTGCGGGGCCCACTAAGGGTGGCCTCTTTACAGATGAGTGCAGTTCAAGCTTCCCGGCGCTTAATCCTGCTTTCCTCATTCCTTCAAATGTGTTCATCCCAAGTGCACATCCCAGTAAAGAATCTGCACTCAAACCTCTGTCTCAGAGTCTGTTTCCCAAACAACCCACTGTCTCAGCCGGGTACAAGGCACAGGCAGAGGCATTCAGGAAGGACATCTAGAGCCCTGGCCAGCTGGCTCAGTTGGTAGGAGCTTCGTCCTGTGCACCAAAAAGGCTGCAGATTCAAGACCTAGTCAGGGCACATACCTAGGCTGCAGGTTTGATCCCCAGTTGGGGTACATACAGGCGTACAGGAGGCAACCAACTGATGTTTCTCTCGCTCTCTCTTTCTTTGTTAAATCAATAAACATATTCTCAGATGAGGATTTAAAAAAATTTTAAAAAAGAAAGGCATCTTGAAAGGAGATAAATCTGATACAATCTGATACCTAAGTTACTTACAATGTAAGCAAGCAAAGTGCTGATCATTTGCCAAAGGTGCTGACGTTCTCTCAAAGCACTCTGAAAGTTATGAGTCATCTGGAGGAAGCCATATGGAAAATTCCACACTACATGCCCCAAGTTCTCTCAAAACTTATGCTTGCCACTTGCTTCCCTGGACATTATCCTCATTCTTCACAACTCAGTTTGTCTAGAGAAACAAAATGTTAGAGCTGCCAGCAGAATACAAATGGGGAGAAAGTTACTCTCAAATCCATCAGTAATGCCGAGGGACAATGTGACTGCAAACTTTTAATTTTTTTTAACTGCTGGTCATGGACCATGAACCACAAAGAAAGGCAACTCTTCACATTATACTTGACTGTCAGTAAGACCAGCTTGTTTCTTATTAGACTTTCAGCCACTTGACGAAAAATCAGCTCAGGCATATAACTGAAACGGCCATGAGAGTAAATAAAAATATTCGTTCACTTTCCGAAACTTCAACATTACAGAATTCTCCAGGGTGTTCCTTTCTGCAAAGTTTGCACATCTATTTACAAAGGCAAAAGCTTCGCTGAAGTGCCTTTGTTACCAGAGCAGCCTGGGACCGATAAACCAATTTGTTTTCCTCTCAATAAATCGTTCATTAATGTTGCTATGACATTTAAAGTTTAAAATGGTTTTATGACTTGAGAGTTAAAAAGAATGGTTCCAATAAATTTCTTATAACCGAGAGGATTCCTGGCATTTTGATTAAGTAGTTCCTTGTGATGATAAAGTTTTATCTTGAATAATGAAGGGGGAAGCATTAATCACTTTAAAGCTGGTCTCAGGAGCAGCGGCCCAGCTGCCTCTCAGGGGATTACTCAGAAACACAATTTTAAAAATCAACAAAATACAAACTACCAATCTCCTATAAGGGTTAGAATTTTCAGAATAATTACCAGGTCGGAGCTGCCTCTAAAATGGTGCAGAACCATTACAGTCCCAAGCAGTGCCAGGTCCCCTCCTTCCAGCCGCCCACGGAGAGTGTGGCAGAGGCTGGCTCTCCCGCTGGGAGCCGTGGGCAGCGCTGACAACCAGCAGCGCTGAAATCTGGTTGCTGGGGTGTGCATGCCGTCCTACGAGGAACCCAAGGCTACCAATAGATTCTGGGACGTCACTGCTGAATCCCAAACTCGGGCTAATGTCAGGATCCCTTCCACTGCTGCGTGCATTGGCTTCTGAAGATGAGGCAAACCAATGAGAACGAAATGTTGGGCTTCAGCAGAGGTAAACACCTCTCTTTCCCTCCTCTCCTCCCGCATCCCTAGCCATCCCCTGCAGGGGAGCAGGGAACAAAAACCTTCACTGAATGCCTACCACGTGCTTGCTCATGGCTGGGCTCAGAGCTTCACGTCATTTAAACAGCATGGCAATCCTGAAGGCGGTATGAACATCAGGATTTTAGAGCTGACAAAAAGCGAGGTTCAGAAAACTTAACTAGTTTACTCAAGGATGCACAGGTTGTACATGGAAGAGGCAAGACTCCGATCCCAAGCTCCCAAGTGCTGTTTCTACTGTATGGACAGATCTCTTTCCTCTGATGTACTTCCAAATGTACACACATCAACCATGGCTCTTACATTCAAGTGGCCTGTGAGGCGGTTGGAAACTCAAGCCAGCTGAACAATCGGTCAGTGCCCATCTGTGTATTTCAGGACAGAAGGCACACCCTGTGGCTGGGATAATCCAGTGGCCCCAGGGAAGAGGCGAGACTGTAAACTGGGCTTGAAGGGACTTCAATGTCACTACATTTACATAATGGGGGACAGGGAGAATAAACCCCTCAGAAAGGACCACAAAGGCCTGCAGCTCGGTGCAGGGGAGGGTGTCAAATGGGGAATAGGTACAGTCAATTTCCTTATCACTGGCCAGGGTGGGCCTTGGGCACACGTATCCCGAGACAAATGATGACTCGTTATGTTATTTTTAAAGGCAGAATGCAAGCGAGTAGTGGTATCTGATTTAACAGTCATACTGTATTATTATTCAATTATGGTTATCTTTTTTCCAAACGATTTCCTTTTTCCTTTTTATCCTGTAATAATTCCATAAGGTAAACAGGGCGTGTGTTACTCTGCTTACTTTAAAGAGAGGACAAATGAGACCAAACTTGCCCACAACTCCCCCAAGTTCATGGTGAATCTGAAACTCGGGTCTTCTGACTGCCAGGCCCTTCAGGAGATAGGTGTCTTCCCATTACTAGCCTCAGAGAACTGTCTAGAGCTCCTCCTCACACACCCCTTCACACAGTTTCAGGAGCTCCGGGAGCCCTGCCAAGTTACCCCAGACTTCCTAAAGGACCATGGGCTCTGAAGATAAACCCTTCAGAAGACTCTGCCACTCTTCTTAGTGTACCCTCAACAAAACACATTCCCCAAAAGGCCTCCCTGCCGATGGCTCAATACAGAGCCACTGAGAGCTTGGCGGTTAAGTTCCAAACATCCCACTGATGAGTGAAGTCAGGAATTGTCTATTGCCCGATCCCTAGTGCACCAAAGAGAACCAGAGCCCTGAACATGGCATGAGCACCAAGCTGCACCTGGACCCCTGCCTCCTGCCTTCTCTACCCATCTGGCCTCACTAGTTCCACCAAGTCCCCTTGTTCCTGCTCTAATCCTCAGCTTGGACCCTAATTCACCCACTCATCCTTTTGTTCTTCATTGTTCATCCATTTATTCATTCAGCTTACCAAAAATTATTAGAGATTTACTGTATTCTAGGCCTCGTTGTAGGCTCTGCCCTACGTCTCTGTCAACCCTTGCTTCCCCACAGCCAGAGACCCCCCCACCCTGCGGCACCTGGCCCCTCCTGAGGCCACAGCACCCATCCCGGGGACCCCACACAGGCCACCCCCAGGCCTGAGCGCATGGCCGCTGGCTTGGCCTGGGTAATTGGGCCAGGCCCCTCTCCTGAGTGTTTGTCAGAGCTTTCCCCAAGTGTCCTTTCCTTGGTGCCCCCGAGCCATGAGCAGAACACTCCAAGACAATGGCAAACCCCAAGGAAGGGCCGCTGCTTCCGGCAGCAGAGAGCGCAGCAGGGCATGAAAGGCAAGAGCAGATTCGAGAGTTTCATTAGTATCTTCCCCGAACTCTTGGATTCTGTGTCACGTAAACACCATCTTGACCCACCGTTGTTTATACCCAGCCTACATGAATAGTTCCATGTTTCAACTTTGTAAAGCCATTGTCACAGCAAAGCCCATCTGCTGTGCCCTCTACCCACACGAGAGCTACCTACCACCTGTGTGCTCTGACCCTCCTGCTCAAATAGCCCAGGTTCAGCACAGGCAAAGGGAAATGGGTCCTTGAGTGAGGTTCTGGGGTCACCGGGGGACTTGGTCCAATATAAAAATTAAAGCTATTTGGGGGGACACTTGGGTGTCTGAATTACGAGAGGCCTCAGGGGTGTCCGACCTGTAGCCCACAGACCGCATGCTTCCCAGGACGGCTGTGAACATGGCCCAACACAAAGTCATAAATTTACTTAGAACATTATCAGGTCTTTTTGTAATTATATGTCACAATGTATTTAATGTGTGGCCCAAGACAATTCTTCTTCTTCCAGTGTGGCCCAGAGATGCCAAAAGGTTGGACACCCCTGCAGAAGAAATGAGGTGTTCACAACTCAATCATATTCCTCACAGCTGTCGACGCAATGCAACGCCATTCATACAGCGGGAACCCAGTAAGTTTTAGAGAATAAAAACAGTAACTAGGTTATTGCAGAGCTGCCAAATAGAAGCCCTCTGGAACCGGTCTTAATGAGCGGATGGACACAACTGTGCTCTTATCACAACTAGTGAGAGCGCCTCTTGGGGCCAGGGATCTATTTTCTTAATGGGATCATACATGTCCTTACAATTTTTTATTAATACTATTAAAATGTCTGGAAACTTCCCTTTTCGTGGAGAACCAATTCAAATTTCTGCCCAGGCTGTGTTCAAATCATGAATCTCAATATTTTTTCTTGTAATATATTAAATTTAATTATCTGTATTATGCTTTAACCCACCCTGCCATCTACTGACCGCTAAAGCCCCCTGGAGCCATTTGAAAGGGTCCAGAGATGCCCTGGGGACCGCCCCAAGACAAAGCATCACTATCTACCCCTTCACCCTAAAAACTCCAAGCCGTGCTTAGCTCATTCTCCCCTCGTCCTTACCGATCGAGGTTCATTATCGGCTCCTCTCTCTCTCGCACTTTCTTGATGTCGCTCGGATCGTCCCACCCTCCCCAGCGCACCGTCATGGCAAAGCTTCAAGCCCCTTTCAGCCACTGCCCCGATCATCACACCAACCCCTTCCCCGTCTCTGCGCCTCCGTCCTCACCACCCGCAGCTGACGCACACCCTCCACTCTGATACTGGGTTGCCATTTCGGAGACAGAAATCTGATCCTGTAGTGCTGGGTCCAAAGCCCTGCAGAGACTCCTCACTGCCTGAGCAGGACGGAGTCCCACTCTGTCCCTCAAGGCTCCCCTCTCCACCATGGGCCCGTCACCTCTGCTCCAGCCCCACTGGACCCTGTTCTTTCCAAACACACACTCATCTTCCCACCACTGCACCGTCTGCTGCTGCTGCTTCCTCTCCAACAATGCCCCCTGCCCCGGTCTGCCATGCCTGATGGTATCACATGCAAATCTTCAAGTCCAGCCCCTGCGTCACACTCTCTGAGACACTCCCTGACTCCATGCTCCCTCTTATGTATTTCCCTATTACTTTATTCAAAGCCCTAGTATACTGTCAGGGACCGTGTGTTTTCCATCTTCAGGTCTCCAGTGTGTTGCCTGGCACAGCAGACACTGAGAGGATGTTAGCTGATCAGTTGAATTAAAGAGTAATTCAGGCGGCTTGAGAACCAGGGTGGCGCACTTTAACATAAGGCATCTAGCCTGTGCCTTAAGTAAGAGGAAAAAAAGAGAAGAGCTTCAATGAGAAAACAGTATGAACAAGTATATTATAGTAAGTGTTCTTCCTCATGCCCTTCAACAAATATGTAAAGGAACCCATTAAGTGCCAGGTGCTGAGCAAAATATGGGTGACAGAATGAACAAAAACACAGACATGATCCCTGCCTTAATGGAGCTTAGAGTACAACAAGAAAAAAAGCAACCAAATCACTTCACAAATAAATGAAAAGCTCCAGTGAGGCTTCAGAGAGGTAGAACATACTGTTTAGAGAGAAATAATAAGAGGACTTGACTTGCAGTTCAGAGAAGGCTCTCCTGAAGAAGGGATGACTAAGTTGAGTTCTGAAGGGAAAGTTCTGAAGCAAAGTGAGAAAGGAATAGCATTCTTGGCGGGTGGAACAGCTTATGCGAATGTCCTGTGGCAGGAAGGGGAGGTGTACATTCAAGGAACAAAAGAAATGAGGGATGCACGATATGAGGTGAGGCTGAAGGGGAGACTTACAGAGAGTCTTACCTCTAGGTCAGTTTAAGAATTGTTTCTTTGTCCTCAAAGCAATGGAAACCACTGCACTGTTTTAAGCAAAGGGTACCATAGTCAAAACTGTGTTCCTAAAAAGACATCCTCGTTACATAATGGAGAATGGCTTGAGGGTAGGACTAGGAGAATGAATGGAGGGTGACCAGATAGGAAACTATATTATTATACAGATAAGAGATAAGAGTAGTGATAGAAATTTAGAAAGAGTGGGAAAACTTTGCACATATTAGGTATGTAGATTCAACAGACGTGATAATGTATTGATTTGGGGACAAGGACAAGAGAGGTATCAGAGATGACTTTGCAGATAACAAATTTTTAAGAGAACAGATCTTCGGGGAAGATCATGAGTTGTGATGAATATATTTTGGGTGAACTGAGAGGGGCCCATATCTATAAGAGAACTGGACCCAGGTAGAAGCTGGGTTATAAATACTTGGCACAATCTTCTTTTTTACAAAATACTTGGAACCCTATTAGACCCTTCCCACTTTCCCCAGATAAAGATATTTGAACAAGGTCACTTGCCAGGAAGGCGTGTAGCCAGAAGTCACTAGGACTGTATGCATTGCCAGCTACACCCACCTCGATGGAGATGCCGAGAGCTTGAACGTGCCCTTCCCCGGGAGGAACGGAGGTGGGACGGTGGGACGGAGGGCCGGGCAGCGCACACCACTTCCTCCTCTGCCCTTGTACCAGGATCTGGTGGTGGAGAGCGCCAAGAACCATGGACAAACAGACCTGGGATCTCAAAGACAGTTCACAGGCCATGAGCAACCCAAAGGCGCAGAGGGGAGAAAATTTAACACCGTCTTCGGACTAACAACTGTTTCAGCTGCCTCGGTTACACGCAAGGTGGGAAAGCAAGTGAAGAAAAGTGGGGTTGGAAAGGTAAGCTGGGGCCCTAGAGGAACGCTTCTTACTGGTGTGCCTCTGAACCTACCGTGTGGGCAGGGGGAGCTTTCAAAATGGGAGAGCCTAACAACGAAGTAAAAGAAAAAAATACAAGAGGTAAAAATTCATCAAACAGGACTTCAGAAGCATCGAGAGAATACTTGAACAACGCCTTTAGTTTTTCAGATGAGACAAACAAAACCATCCTACTCATGGAGTTAAGCCTTCCTGTCGCCTTCTCCCCTGCCCCTAGGAAGCTTGCATTTATGAAATTTGCTGACTTTCTTTTCCTTCAAAACACACTTGCTTTTTTTAAAAGCCTCTCTGTTATTTCCTGATCATGGAATCACTAAACATGTTTCCCTTTCTCAGCAGGACTGAGGTTCCTTAGAGGTTTTGGAACAAGAATATGAAAACTTTCACTTAACTCTGGTCCTCACAGTGGAATAAATTGCAACTAATGTTCACCATGACGCTTGCCTGCGAGATACAGTGCAACTCTAACCCACCTCTGTGGGCAACCAGCTCTGAAACAAAACAATCAAACAACAAATACATACACATATACACAAACATAAATGTGCAATATGTATACAACATGTACATTTGATAGGGTTTAGGATAATATTCTTTTAAACAAAACACTGAAGCAGCAAAAACAGTTTAGAATGTCACTAGTGTCTTAAGCCTACCACTGGAACAGCAAAGAAAAGGAAAGAAACTAATGCTTTCACTGGACTGGAGAAGAATCCGTTGTATTTTTCAAATGCAGCGACACCAGTGGGCAACCATGACTCTGGGAATGCAGGGGGGCCGGTTAGTGACAGCAAGAAGGCTAAGCAAGTGGGAGGCCGATATCCGGCCCCGTCTGTTCAGCCCCCTGCCCCCCGGAGGCGGGGAGAGGCTGGCAGACGGGCGAGCCGAATAATCAAGGGTGCAAAGGTGTCATTTCGGTCAACAGGGACAGCTTCCTTTCTTACCCATCTGGAAACAGTTTGAATTTCATCTCCTTTGCCTCCCGAAAGGCAGGGCTGGAGGCAGACAAAACAGCTGAAAGGTGCCGAGGAGGAAGAAGCAGGGGAGGAGGGAGGTGAATCCACCAATCGGTCCGTTGTCCCATTTAGACACAAGACTCCACGGAATCAATCCTGACAGCCTCCCCTGGCCCACCCAGAAGGTGTCCGCCAAGCGGAGCCGCCTGGCTGGCCGGGAAGGCTGAGTGGACCCCGGGCTGAGTCATTCAGACCAGGGCGGCAACAATTCCACCCAAGTTCCCTGAGGTTCCCTGCAGGAGGGGGTATTCTTTTCTAGGACGGTCAACCTTTATGTATAATGTACATTTTTTCAGAAGGTGGCTTCACTGATTTTTCACAGTTACCAACTTTAGGGGACCACCCTGAGCATCTACAGAGGCACAGACCTATCCCTGCAGCGCTTCACCCCCAGCCACGTACACAGGCGCCCTCCTGCCTCCCCTGGGGGGACCCAGCATGACCACAGTGAACAAAAACTCAGGTCCTGGAGTTGGGCTGCCTGAGTGAATATCTGGCTGTAAAGACTTGGAAAATAATTTAAACTCTCTGAGCTTTCTAACTGTAAATAGAGTATTAGTAGTACGTTCCGACTAAGTACCATTCTTTCCAACTTCCAACTAAGTTCCAACTAAGATTTAACTGAGATAATACATACAAAACACTTAGAAAGTACCTGAAAACTGCCCTGACCAGTGTGGCTCACAGTTGGTCGGAGGTCATCCTACAAAGCTTCATTCCGGGGCAGGGCGCACGCCTGGGTTGCAGGCCTGGTCCCCGGTTGGGGGCGTGTGAGAGGCAACTGATGGCTGTTTCTCTCTCACACTGATATTCTCTCCCTCTCTTTCTCCCTTCCTTCCCCTCTCTCTAAAAACAAATATACAAAAAATGTTTTTAAAAAGTACCTGAAACTTAGTAAGTACTCAATAAACTTGGCTCTTATTGACATCATTTATGTGTTTTGTCACTCAAGAGGAGTCACCTTAAAAAGCGAGAAAAAAATTTTATAGACTAGAGCATCGAGTGTGGGAATAGACATAGTTCAACTCATTTTACAGGTGTTACCACAGAGGCCCGAGGGGTGGCACATTTTACAGGCAGGTCAGGGCAGTTTGCTGGCTCCCAGGCCATTGTTCTCTCTAATGCACACAGAGAACATGGTGTGTTTAGATACAAAAACAGAAATAAATGAAAATATTCACCTGCAGTCAGGGTCGGTGACTCACTCACAATTATGGTGTGAACATGCCTGCAATTTGTGTCACTAAGGAAAGTACTAGAGCATGTGTTATTATTTCAGATTAAAATTTAAAAATTAGAATTTTCCATGAAAATGTACAACCCCAATTTTTTTTAAAAAAAAGTAATCTCATGTTTTCAAATCACTGTTCAACCCGTGTTATGAACTGCATACTTATCACTGCTTTCTGGGACGTGAGCCATAATTTTCTGTAACGCCCTCCAGCTAAGCAGGCGTCCCTGTGCTTTTACAACTTTGCCCATCGGTTTCTCACTCCCATCTCAAATCCCTGCTAGTGCTCTACTCAGAAACAACAATGAAAACCCACTTCCCCTTGGCTTGCTTGCTTAGATGAATATAAGAGTGACAAGGTGTGGGGACTGGGGTAGCCAAAGCCCCTAGTTTGACAAAGAAACTGAGGCTTAAAAGGGGAGAGAACGGGCAACTTCTTCCATGTCATATAACTGGTGGTTTTTCAAAATCATCTTTCTCTAAATGCATAAAGGAAATCCATGAATTCTCCCTACCATCCCCTTTTTGTCATAGTGACCAATCCCAGGGCTGTGACACAATCTTGCCAGGTCTCATCACAGTCCCCAGTTTATTCAAAAGAGGCCAGTGCAGTGGGGCAGAGAGAAGGCTCGGGAGTGGAATGGATCTAGATTCAAACCCCCAGGTCCACCTGGGAGACCTCGTCAAATCTTTACCCTCAAAGAACTTGAGTTTCCTCATTTAGAAAACAGAGCTATCCTATACCCTCTTTATTGGATTCACAAAAAGATTTGGGGAGAAAATGCGTGTGAAGAGCTTCCATAGTACCTAACACAAAGTAGGTACTTGCGAAGTCATTTCTGGGGTTTCTGGGACAAAGTAAAAGTTGCTCCGAGTAGTCTCTGATATTTTAAATATAGTTTATTTATTCATTTAAAACTCGATACTTACTCATTGAAGCAAACATGCATGTACTATGGGGGATGGAGAGGGTTAGGGATAAAGAGAGCGAGAAGGCCACCCACCAACAAAGAAAAAACCATGTCAATATAATATTTTGATACGTTTTCCCAGTTTTATTTCCTACGCAACATTGCAGATGTTTACATGTTTGTTACATTGCTGTAGTTATATTTAAATTCAATTATAATTCTGATGATAAATGCTACCTGGGAGAGAGGCTGTTCTGGACCATCTTTCATGTCACGTTACAGGATTATTGTCTGAATTAGGAATAACGATCCCTAACAACATTCTAATTTACTTTCATGTTTCATTCAGAAGCCACGGTGAAAAGAAACACGAACCCCTCTGCTACCTTCTGTCATGAGAATGGCAAAGACATCAGGGTAGTTCACTAGATGACAAGTCATCTCAAGATTTTAGTGATAAATTGAGAATTAAGCCTGATGAGAATCCCACAGAGCAATCCAATCTTTTCATAGTTCTTCATTGATTTCTAATTTTTATTCTACTTCAAGAAACTTTTTTGATTAAAGATTGCAAGGCAGTATATTAAGTAAGTCCTTGATTATCTAAAAATTCCTTTGTATTGAATAGTGAGAATTTTCTTGACTAAAAGGAACAGATATGCGCTCATGTCCAAGAGGCTTTATTGCTAAGGACCCAGGACAAAAGGCAAGGCTTCATGGGAACAGGAAAGGAACTGAGACCGGTGCTCCGTCTCCTTTCATGGCCTCTCTCTTCTCTCTGACCCTGCTCTCTCCTCCCCTCTCTCTCAGGTCAGCTTCTCTGCCTCCCCATAGTTTCTGCTTCTCCCAGAAGTTTTGCCTGAGCGCCATTTGACTGGCCACCATGCCAACAAAACCCTCATCTCTCTGACTTTCCAGCTCCAGTCCTGAAAACCCACCCAACATTTTCTCTATTCCAAGATCCTTGAAGAATCCAGGTAGCCCAGCTCATCTCTGTTGGCCAGATCTGAAGTCGCAGGCTACTGCTTGCAGATGTCCGCTCCCAGGCCAGCCAGGTTAGCTGGAGATGGCAAGGTGCAAGGCCAAGTCTACCTGCTCCACAGGCCCTTTCAGGGAAGGCCATCCCATGAGAAGGGGGCTTGACCACAGCAGGTGCCAGCCACAGCATTTTTAAAGCAGTCCTTCTGTTGACCTCACACATTAAAACGATTCCACTGGAGAGGAACCTCTTGAACCACCACCTTTTCCCCTCAGTGCTCAATAGCCATCGTTTCACCGTGTCTGCCAGGAGGTGTTGCCAAGCAGACATCTGACATCTGTTTACTCCTTACAAGTCGCCCTGTTTTCTGCTTGGATCCTTGTACAGCATCTTCCTTTGTTCCATAATTTCAAAATTATGGCAAATGTGCCTTCATATGGCTCCTTTTCTGTGTATGTTTTTTTCTGTAATACGGTTAGCCCTTTCAAGCTCAATTTTTCTTTTTTTTTTTTTTAAATTGCTCTGCTGTCCTGATTCTAGTTTCAGAATCTTCAGGAACTTCAATAATTCTGTGGTTATTTCTCCGTTGCTATTTTCTCTCATCATATTCTTCCCTTTATTTTTTCTACAACATGGGAAAGCATCCCAGAACTGCCTTCCACGCACACGTCAATATTCTAAAGTGTTGCTTCTGATTTGCACACCCTCCAAAGCGGATTTTAACTATGTGTCTGTCTGCATCCTTATTTTTCCTGTAATCCTTTCTTATTCCATGTAAAGATATTTTCTTCCCTTTTTATCCTCTATTTATGGCTTATCATTCCTATTTCTTTTATGCCACATCTTTATATCATACTTAGGAGAATAAAAATTTTAAAACCATTTTTACTCTTTCTTATACTAAATCACTTCACAGGAATAATCTTCTCTGTGATTTGGGATGATATGCCCTTTACTTTATAATAGATATTTTCCCAATGGCTACATATTGTTTTTTCTCTACATAAATCTCTAGATGAGGTAAAATATTAAAATGTATTGACTTAGTATGTATCAACAACTTGATATCTATCAAAAAAGAACATATTTCTTTAACTTTTTTATATTATATTCAGCATTCTATTTTAATGATGGAAAGAACTCATTATCATAATGTACAATAATAGCAAATTATGATACATAATTAATCCATTCTCATTAAAGTCTATATGGAGAAAAACAAAGAATACAAAGTACATACAACTGTTTAAAAGAAAAATGCCACATAACATAAAACATGCTCTAATCACTATTTTTAATTATAAAGAAGAGAAAATCATTAAAAAATTTACAGTATTTCATTACAAAAACATATAGAACCACAAAATAACTCTCTGTAAAATCAATAAGGACTTCAAATGACTGAAGTTTCTCAAAAAAAAAAAAAAGTAAAGGGAACAGTTTGTTGCCTTTTACTTTGTTCTCTGTCTTCTTAGACGTCACATCTTCCTCTCAGGCAACTCACATGAAGAAAAAAATGACAGGCCAAGACCGAGACCAGGTCCAAGACCAAGCTTCCCACAGGTATTCTCTGATTCAGTTCGCTTTTCCTTGGGGGCACATTTTCTTCCACCCCATGTCCTTGCTCATCTGATCGATTAACCAACAGGACACATTGAAATGACAATTCCCGACATGATGGCGGGGCCCTTCCTGTCTCCACTGTCCCCTCCAGTAGTGACTTGCGAGGACGGCACGTAGAAACACACCACAGACGGTCTAACGCCACATCCCCCACGACCTGTCTGCCTATCTTGTTAGGACTGGAGTCTCCACACTGAGGCAAAAAAAGGGGTGCTCATGAAGGGACAGAATACAACTATTATGCACTGGGGGAGGGCAGCCCACTTTTCTGGTGAGAACAGACCATGTATCTGTCGGGACAGAGAGTGGGAGAGGGCGCGGGGCTTCACAGCACAGTTCCCACGGCCCTCCAATATCCTTTTCCGGCCAGTTTCCTGTGCCACATTAAAAGAAATTCTCAGGGCACCTACCTGGGTTGCAGGCCAGGTCCCCAGCAGGGGGCGCTTGAGAGGCAACCACACATTGATGTTTCTCTCCCTCTCTTCCTCCCTTCCCCTCTCTAAAAATAAATAAGTAAAATCTTTTTAAAGAAATTCTCATGAACTCTGACAAAAGGCAGAATTCCAGTCTTGCTTTCCATTTTTTATTGTGTTCATCTTTTTCAGTTTTTTAGACATTATTGTAGGCAGTTGGGGGGGGGCTGCATCAGAGCCATAGACAGGCATCATTTCACACTTGAAGCCCTGTAGACACCTTTCCCACATCCTCTTCTGTCTACATTTCAAAACCTGACATGGCATTTTATTTTACAGCAGTGGTTCCCAACCAGGAGCAAATCTCCTCTACCCACCCCACCCCCAGGGACATTTTGCAGTCTGGAGACACTTCTGGTTGTCACAACTGAGGGAACTACTGGCATTTGGTGAACAGAGTCCAGAGATGCTGCTAAGCACCTACAGGGTACAGGGCAGCCTTCCCTAACAAAGAATTATGTGGTCCCAAATATGAATAGTACCAGGCTTCAGAAACCCTGCCTCATAGGGAACGCCCAACGGAAACAGCAGCCTATGGGGAAGTTACATGGCAGAGTTCTTGGCTAGTCCCCCCGCAGCTATATTAGCACTATACCCATTATCTGGATGCCCCAGTTACCTTAACATTCATTCTGTTGATTAGGACACACAAACCCTTTTCCAGCTCAAATGTGAAAGGAAAGCTTTTGCCCTCTTGGGTCGTCCCACTGCGCGATGAGGTGCAGGAGAGATCCAATCACTAACAGGGAGATGCTGAAAGGCGCGCAGTGCACCAGCAGGAACGTGGGGCTCATCCCAGCGTGACTGGGACAGAAACAGCAGACAGCTGGGCTCTCCCAGCAGGAAACTGAGAGA
Organism: Pteronotus mesoamericanus; assembly: GCF_021234165.1. Taxonomy (NCBI): domain Eukaryota; kingdom Metazoa; phylum Chordata; class Mammalia; order Chiroptera; family Mormoopidae; genus Pteronotus; species Pteronotus mesoamericanus. The sequence continues at coordinate 1,205,874 of NW_026555326.1, forward strand.
ACCGGACACATTCTGTCTGATCAGATAGTGTTGGAAGAGCATCGGGAAGATGCTGTGAAACTCATCAGGACGCCAGCGGCAGCTGTGAAGCACCAGGAAACATCGGAGTCAGGCACTCGGGGTTGGTGGGTGGCAATGGTGAGGGTCTGAGTGCTGAGAAGAGCTCACCTCTCACAAACGTCTCAGAGCACCCTTAGTCACTTACAAATTTTGCAGCAGTGGCTACAGATTTTAGCTTACCAAATCTCTAAAAGTTTGCTCCCCGATGTAAAAGTAAACATTTTTTGAAAGGAATTCCACCACCGTAAGACAGCCAGACCCATGGGTCGTCAGCAGTGCGGAGGCCAGGGACGGGCAGTGGCTGCACCTGGCATGCACGTGCTCTCTATCCCGGCCCCGCCCGGCAGCCTCCGGCCCCGCAGCCCCGGGTCCTGCAGCCCCGGGTCCCGCAGCCCCGGGCAGGCTCCGTTCTCTGAGTGAAGGACGGGCTCCTTGCTGCGCCAGGGCTGGGTGACTTCGAGCGACCCCAGGCTGCCCCTCCCGCCTCTGTGATTCAGCACTGAGGGCGTCAGGCCGCTGGCTTTCAGATTCTAAAGCGTCTTTATTTTCAATGACCTGGTCACAGCTGAAATCAGGCTGCCAATGATGCTGTTAAAACATTTCTGTTGTTATTGCTGCTGTTTTGGTTTCATCTGAAATGTTGTATATTTTGTCTGTTTTTTTTTAACTCTTGGATATATAACAATGGGTGTGCTAGTTACATAAGGATTCTCCCCCACCCCTAAATAATCTTTAGCCAAAAACTTTGCTCTATTTCCTACGCAACTTAAAGTAGTGATGCCATTGCTGGGTTTCCTTGCCTCAAAAACATACCCGTGGGTAGACTACATACACGTGGTGAGAAGCTGCTGCTTGCCTGCCTGCTCAGCAAGATGCGTCAGAAACAGGACAGCAAAGCCCTTAGGCGGGGGAAAGCTTTAGGATTCCCATCCACCTCAGCGGTAATTACAAACACAGCTAGGCAGTGCAAAGACTATGTCCACATGTAAGCCGACGGGCAGCCCACAGCCATGCAGCCGCTCCGACCATGTCTGCTTCCCTGGAGTTCACTGCCGCCGCCAGCGTCTGTGCTGCTAAAACAGCAAAGCTACCGGTATGACAGCCAAGCTCCGCTGGGCCAGCCACCGCCATCTCATGCAGCAACTGCTCCTGGTCGTGGTCAAGTTCAGGTGCCGGTGAACAGGAGTAGGGCCACAAGGTGAGGCTCAGGGGGTTCCACTAGTCAAGACACTTAACGCTAAAGAAAGTGCTGTACTAGATGTCACAGGATTTTCAAACATGAAGAAAAAAAGGTAAGTGTCCAAGGCACTCATACACAGAATGAGAAAGACCCACCCAACTATATTCCCCCCCCAAAAAAAAAAAATGGCAGAAAGAAAATGAACAGTCCAGCTTTGGCTTTGAAATAGGACAAAAATCCACATCCCATTATTTGGTTATAAATATTGTCCTTAGGAATCTGTCCCTTTCTGCACATTCCCCACTCGGATGCTTCCTTCCTTCCCTACTCCACAACAAATAGAGAAAGCTGGAGCTCTGGCATTTCTCAAGGGGTTAATCTCTCTGATCATGTCATAAACGTCAGCTTTCCCTCTCCAGTTAGACTCCAGAAGAATGAAGCAGCTGCCCACTCTTCCATCCCCTCGCTGGCCTTCCTGCACTCTGCACACAGCAGGAATTCTCTGCATGACCCTGAACGAACAGGAACTTTAGTACTGTAAACGCTGCCGCGGGCCCCTGGAAGGCCAGAGTTCTTGGGTTGCTCAGGTGCTTACAAGAATGTGTCCACTTTCATTGAGCTACAGAATGCTACATTTAGACAAAGTCAGACCTAGAAAAGACCTTTGAGACCAGAAGGTGTTTCACGAGTACCTGATGGCCAGACACTTAAAATTATTTTCCCAAGGCCGTGTAATAAACAGCCGGAACTGGAATCGCGGCCCCTGAGATAATACGTATTTGCATCTCATCCCAGCTGAACACTTTGCTCTGTAACCAGATGCATTTCCTCAGCCAAATGCTTTCTAGTTCATTATTTTGCCTTAAAAAGGGATTAAAAGATTCAAAATAATTATTTATGTCCATTTCCAAAGTGGATTTCACTGCAATAGACTCCATGATTTAAACACATATAAATGTCACTCTGTGAAAAACGTATTGTCTGCAAGTGACCTTTCAATTAGAAACAGACGCTGTGGGCTTTCAGATTCTCAAAGTGTTTTTATTTTCAATGGCCTGGTCACAACTGAAACCAGGCTAAAGGTCCATTGCTCTTTCTTTCTACTCACTCAGGGTCCATTTTGAAAGTCTGACCTTCCCGTGGGATTTTGTGCAACTCTCGAGCACTCGGGAATCGCAGCCTGCAGGGCCAGAATGTGCTCCTGAATCTGTCCTCTCAACAAAGATCGTCCCTCCTTTGCCACTAAGTAGTTTCCACACTGATTTAGAAGGAGGAAAGGAACCATGTAGGTTGCAATCCATGTAGATATTTCTCATCGGATGGAATCCAGTTCAAATATGGACTGAACACTCATCATGTGTTGGATCCCAAGAGACTTTTCTCTCCTTTCTCCTTGATGCGGGGGGTACTGCATAACAAATGGATGAGAAGCCAACAACAGCAATCACTTAGGGACCTGTCTTAAGTATTTCACATGCATTATTAACAGACTGAAGATACTACAGTTATCTCCATTTTAGAAATGATAAAACTGGAGCTCAGACCTAAACTGAGGTAGGGTAGAAATTCAAATCCAGGTGGGCCACTGCAGAGCCTGAACCACTAAATGCTGTGCTATTCCAGCTCTCTAGCCTGCACCAGTAAGCGAGCCTACACATCTGCTGCGCTTCCACCTCTTAAACAGTGCTGGGGGCCATTTATTCCACAGTCCATTTACCTACAGGCCAAGGGCCCTCCGCCCTTTAAGTTTACAGAACTCTTCTGAACACAGCCTGCTCTACTGTAACACATGCATAGTTCATATATGACTGGTAAATAAAAGAAAGTGTCCTTATAAAACAGGAACTGTGTCCGTTTATAAGCCCCCAAGTAAAAGCATCTGAATGTGGCCTTTACTCGCAGAGCTGACCCCGTTACTGCCCCGGACACCCACTCACCCCACCCCCTTTTCCTGCTGGCCTCCTTGAGCCACACGCTCTGTGCTCTGCACAGAGGGCAGCTTTTCCCAAGATCCGGTTTAGAGGAACAACACAGAAGAAGGAGCCATCTAGAGCCATCTAGCCGAGCCATCATTCGGGTTTGTGCAAAACCTGCCCGTGCTTTCCCCCACCGCCCTCTGCCCTTGTCCCCGGCACTCAGCAGCCTCGACTCCTCCTCAAGGCCCCTCTCCAAGGCCCCTCCCACCAAGGCACCACCACCTTTTAAGGTAAAGGCTGACACTAGAAAAGATTTTCAGGGCATTCAGGGTGCCTGTCCAGTTGTGCTAATCATCTTATTAGGATTGTTACTGCTTTTCTTACTGCCCTGGAGAGAGTCACATAGGTTTTGAATGATTTGTCCACCTCCTACTTTTCCATAAACCCTCTTAATTTTTGTGCGCAATTTTATGTAACCTGAGGGTCTTCGAGTTTGTACGCCTCCCACCAGACCAGAAACACCTGAACTGGCAGCCCAGAGGATAAACTTTATCTGCTCATCTCGAGTGTCCTCCGGCCCCTCTTCAGCACTGAGACGCTGTGGGAAGAGAACTGGTTCATACGGTCTGATGTAACATTCAGAGTTTTCGGTTGCACGCCCCCGAACCCACTCTAGCTAAGTGAAGCAGACAGGACTCTCTTAAAGGACTTCAGGTCACAGACTACCTGGGTGGGCCAGCACATCGGACCGGGAGACCATCACTGCACCAGACCACGCCACCAGACACTGCTGTGGCGTGACCTGCACATGCTGGGGGCCCCTGTCCAGGCCGCACCTGAAAGTGGCACGAGTCTCGGCCACCCCCATGGGAAACCCTTCTTGGGGTGCCCTCTTGTTCTCCCCACTCTCTTCTGAATCAGTTACCTTTTTAATGCATCTGAGTGGCAGCACTGTGGACACATTCTGGTACTAGCTGTAAGGGGAACCCAGAAAGTGACTTTTGACTTGTACTTTGGGGAGGCAGAGTTTATAAAGGTCAGAAATTCCCTAAAAGCCAGGAAGGTGTTCAAAAGGTACTAAATAGCCAGACTATGAAGAAAATGTCTCCTATACATAGGAAGCAAATTTTACCCAACTCTCACCAAATACTGATCTCTTGGTCCTAGGCCGGCCCCACCAAGCTCCTGCCACGTGGCCAATCACCCCCATCCCCCGCAGCCTGCTTACGTCAGTGTCCTGTCTGATGTGCACGGGCTGAAGCACATGTATCCTCATTGCAAAAGAACTTGATCTTGGATGTTAATCAACATTTGGAGCCATCCCCGAGGTTCTGAGGCTGCACTCATTAGTGGGCGACATTTGAAGTGGTAACATAGTCCCATGACCACAGCGGATTTTGACAATCCCCACAAACAGGTGCTGGAGGAGCAAATCGCTGCACTGACTCACGGCACCGCACCTATTTCCTGGACCATCGGCCCCTCCTCATTCCTACAGACGGCAACGTCCGCCCGGCTCCCGGCCCGCTGATGGCGCTGCCACGCACTTCTCTCATTCTGGAGCAAGTATCTGGATGCGAATGAGTCAGCTCCAATTAATGCAAAGTGTTCATCATTGCAAATGTCAGTATTATTATTCTTAACATATTAATGATAATATTCCCCACGAAGGATCCTTTTACTCAGAATATTAATTAATAGGCTACACCATGCATTTGCTATTTAGAGTTCCTTCCCATCCATATGGCAATTCCATTGTCTAAATGAGGACTTTTAGACATGTTAGGAGACAAGGGCATATATAACTTTTATTTTTTTATTTATTTTTTTTTAATCTACCCCCAAGGATACATTTATTGATTTTAGAGAGAGGGGAAGGGAGAAAGAGAGATAGAGAGAGAAACATAGATGTGAGAGAGAAACATTGATGTGAGAGAGAAACATTAACAGGTTGCCTCCCGTACGCACCCCAGCTGGGGACCAAGCCTGAAACCTGGGCATGTGCCCTGTCCAGGAAACAAAACTCCAACATTTTGGTGTACAGCATGATGCTACAACCAACAGAGCCACCCAACCAGGACAATTTTTCCATACAGTTACACTTTTCTCAGCATACTCCTTAGCCACTCATTCCCAAGTTCCTGCTTAGAGTTTAAGCCTGACTTTGATCTTTAAAATGGCATTCAATGCCTCGCATGGCCTAGCCCAGGACGACCGCCCGGCCCCACTGTGGCCCCCCGTTCTGTGCTCCACCCACAGGGAATCTCTTTTCTGTTCTTCCTCCTGGATGCACCCTGCTCCTCCACCACAGGCTTCTCCCTTCCCTCTGCCCCCGAGCTTTCCTCCTCGGAGAGCCCTCCCCGGGGTTGGCCCTGCCTCACGTCTGGGTCAGGTGCCCTGCGACACTCACTTATAGGGCCATGTGCCTTTCCTTCCTGGCAGCTCCGGCTGCTCTACTTTTCCAGATACACACATGAGCTCTGAGAAGCACCTCTCTGCTCCTAAACTATAAGCTCCGTGGGAGTAGGAAGGAACTATGTCTCTTTTTGGTCACTACTGTGTTCACAGTGCTGAGCAGTGTTTCCAGCCCACAGAAGACACTAAAACCATCTGATGAATAAATGAATGGATTCATACATTTAGAACAGTTGATCTCACCATTTGGTATGTATTTGTTTAATTACCTTCCTAAGATGGCGGGTAGAGTAGGGTCGAGACAAAGCGGGTAATGCATTCCATTTGGAGCAAGCTAAGTGCCTGATAAGGTGGCTGCTGATCATTCAAGTAGGCAGGCAAAAATACAGGAGAACACCCAGCATCCCTACAGGGCAACTGGACAAACGGCATTGCCACGTAGACCCGTGTTAGCCAAAAAGATGATGGAAATGTTCCCTATCTGCACTGTCCAATGTGGTAACCAGCTACTGAACACTTAAAATGAGCTACCGTGCCTAAGGAACTAAATTTGTAATTTCATTGAATTTTAAATTAAAATAAATTTAAGTAGCCATATGTGGCTGGTAGCTACTGTACTGAATAGTGCACATCTGGACAATAGATACTGCTTTCCTAATTTTAAAAACACTAAAGCTTCTCATCAGAGGCTGTTGAATTGGGAGAGATTATCAGACATAACGATCTCGTTTCACAAATTAGAAAACAAAGGCCCAAACAGAAGTGACTTGCACAAAATCATTGCAGCAAGAGAGCAGGAGGGCAGGGTAGAGCCATAGCCTTGTATATCTGGTCCAATGCTCCCTCCATTTCACAGGCTGCTTCTGTTACTGATGCAAAGACAGCTGTGGTTTTGTTTAATTCTCGGGTGCGGACTGAATACAGTCATGGGTGAAGCCCCCTATAGATCATGTCCTCCCTCTGCTGGGCTGGACATCGTAGCTAGCTCAGATATTGTAGGTACAAATAACAGAACCCACTCTAGTAAGTCCTACTATAAGAGGAGTGTATCAAAGAAGTTTCAGCAGTTTGCAAAAGCTCTGAGAGAGAGTCTCAAAGTCAGGCCTGGAAGCTATGCAGTCCAGAGCAATTGACAAATTACGCCACCGTGGCACAGATGGGGCCCTACCGCTCCAGCCAATCACCAGGGCTGGGCCGGGGCTCCATCCCAGGGCATCTGACTCTCAAAGCTGGACGTTACCACTTCTACGCTCCTCAGAACACCCCCCAGCGCCCACCCCTGCCCACGTTATTCTCAGTGGGATCTAGATCGATGAGGGGGGGACTCGAGACCCTTGCTGCAAGGAAGTAAAGCAAGTTTCTGGCTTCTACTTCATATGGCAGCCCTGTAAGGCAGACAGAGTACCTAGACAGAAGGGAGATAAATCTAAAAAAAGAGCGAGCGAGCGAGAGAGAGAGAGAGAGACCACTTAGCAAATGTCCTAGAGCTGGCCTCGCGGATTTAGGAGGCTGTGTCCGAAGGGTTGCCTGACATCCAGCTGGAGTGGCATCAAGGCAGGAGTGTGGAGGGTGATGAACCAGACCTTCAGAGACCTCACAGATAAAGTGCCAGCAAAGGAGCGAGAGCCTGGGCTTCTGAGAGTTCCCAGGAAATGTTGGTAACGTGTCCCCACAAGAAAGCCGCAAACCCCCATCCCAAGTGACTCCCCAGCGCCGGCCCCGCTGTCTCCAGCTTCTGGAGAGAGCCCGTTGCCACGTTCCGCCACTGTTTGACTGCCTCCCACTTCAAGTCCACGTGTGTAATTACATCTTTTACAGTACACCAAGCAGACATAAAGAGAAGGAAATTAAAGGACTGTGAGGGCTATTGTTACTGAACACGGAGTGGCTGTCACGGCAGCTGGTTGTCACAGAACCTCCCCCGAGGAGCAAGGACAGGCCTCGGTCACCGAGTCCCAGCTGGCGGTAGAGCAGTGGGGTGACGGCTAAGATTCAGAAATCCCAATTTCACTATCTTCCCAGCTCAGCCTGTCACAGTGCGTTTTGAAAAATATAAATCAGACCGTGTTGCTTGCCTACCTGAAGCCTTCCAATGGCTCCTACTGCATTCAAAAGGGAAGCCAGCCCTCTTCACAGTCTGGCCATCACCTCATCCTCCAGACCCGTGGGGGACGCCTTGCCACACAGCCTCTGGCCTCACAGCTCCCTTCCTTCTGAGCCTCAAACATTCCTCTCTCCATCTCAGGGCCTTTGCGCCTGCCCTTCCCTCTACCCGATGCGACCGAGACCCAAGTCTCCCCCTGGCTGCCTCCTTGTCCTCACCGATCTCTCAGCTGAGTGTCCCCTATGGCCTCCCAGCAAAAGCGGTTCTCAGACCTCGCCTCCCCCCACTATGTCATGCGTATCCCCGTGCCTGCTTTCCTGTGAGCTCGTCCACGCTGCCTTCACCCCTGGAATGCAGGCCAAGAGAGGCAGGGACCTGGGAGACCTCGTTGTTGATTTTAGCTTAGCTCGTGGAACCGCTCTTAGACTGCTTATTTGGTTTCGTGAGTAAATGAACTAAATGAAAAGAAAAGGAGATGGTGACGAGGTCCTCTCACATTTTTGAAAATTAAAATGTATCCATTCAAACATTTTTAAGGGTCCTCTAAATATCAGATGTTACAAAGTACCATGGGGACTCCGTAGATGAATCAGACCCTGTCCTCACAAAGCTCCCTGACCAGGAATGTATGACATGCACATAAAGGACTCTATAAAGCTACAGGCTCCACACTTCCCTGTGCACAAGAGCCACCTGGGGTGAGGGGTAAGTATATACTAATTCCTGGGCTCCACCCAAACCCACTACATCTCCAGGAGTAGAGCTCGGGGACCTGGGAAGACCCCCCGATCCCCGACCTTTGGAAGACGGAGAGGAAAGCGTGTGCAGGGCACAGCTCGTGAGGTGAGCTTGCAGGGACAGGATTTGGGCATGTGGGAAGGTTGGGCACTTCTGGACAGAGAAGCCATGAGTGAAGGAAAGATGCCAGGAAACAGGGAGGGACATAAAGCAGCAGCTGGCTCCACGGGCAGCAGCACTAAGGGGAATGATGGTGATGTGGGAGGAAAAGGTGGCCTGAAGACCCAGAGAGGCGGGCCCAGGATGTGGGCTGGTTGTAGAAAGTGAGAGCATCAGATAAGGAATCAATTTATGGATGCAGGCTCAGAAAGGGTTAGTGAGCTGCCTACAGCCACACAGGTAGAAGGGGAGAGGCCAGGACTCAAACCCTTCCTCTGGCTTCAGGGGCGAAGTGGGGAAGGGGAGGGACAAAACGATCCCTTACTGAGTCCCGCTGTTCCCAGGCACAGAGTGACTGATTCACATTTAGGATGAAACCTCACTATAGCTCCTGAGGCAAGACGCCTCCGCTGAAGACAAAGGGGCCTATCCTTTCACCACAAGCAGAAAGGGAAAGGCTACATGAGAGATGCTAAGGGGGCAGGTGCAGCAGGTTGTAGGGCAGAGGGGGCAACGCATGGAAGGGGGACACCCCTGTGGAAGGGGGACAGCCCCGTGGAAAGGGGACGCCCCGTGGAAGCACACCGGCGTCTCTTCAGCACCCTGCCTGCTTTTTCATTAGCTGCCTCTGCGGGGCCTTCCCTCACGTGCTCTTCACTTTTTGTTTAAATCCCTTTGTCACGGGGACACCGCAGCGACTGTTAGCTGCTGGTCTTCACGTACCACAGTGAAAGGAAAAGAAGGTTAAACAAGAATGCCCTGAGTTTGCAGCAGGCAGGGACAAACAACCTCGTCCCCGCATCAGTTGCCACCAAAAGCCACCGGCGGTGCCTAACCAGGACTACAGAGACGCGGAATTTAGGCTCACCTCGGAGGGGAGCAGCTTTCTAATCCGCTCGTTTGCTTTTTATGCCACTATTAAAAATTAGTTACCTAGACAAAAAAGTTGATTTCCGTGTTATATTAAAAAATAAAAATTCAAAGCCCATGTAGATACATAGAATAGCTACATAATGGTTTTTTTTTCTTTTATATTTATCTACAAAAACACACACAATGGCTTCGTGCATGTATTTGTTGTTTTTCAAAGCTGTCAGGCTGACTAGCAGATGCTAACTACCCTCCTGTCACCAGCTGGCTCTTACTCTCGGGGCCAAATGCCCACTCTCTCCTCTACTTCTCTCTTGTTTCCACATCAGCTCAGAGGCCAGACAGGCCTCAACAGTCCTAAGAACGTACAGGAAGGACAGGCTTACCCCAGCTCTGCTCCTTCTCAAGAAAGGTCCTTTTCTCTCTCCCTAGAACCTATCAGCGGCTTGTGCCGTGCCCAGCACCTCTGCTGGTCCGCGGGTATCCAGAGCTTCTACTTAGGACAAAAGTAGCGGCTCTGATGGCTCACACAATGTCTTTAGAATAAAAAAGGAAATTGGTGGTAAAGAAAATTTATTTTGCTAATTTGAAATGTGTATTTGAAATGGACTGAATAGCCAAATATAAACAATGTAGAAAAGAAGAAAACATGAGTGAATATTTTTCTAGTTTTTAAAATGCATAAGCAACGAAAAATTGTAAAAGGAAAATGGACAAGTTTAGTATTTCAGGGATGGCTCCAGGTTTTCCTTTAAAAGCCATGATGGCATTCTGTGTCACTTAAAACGATTCTCCAACCTGAGCAATTGAGAAGGGAGCAGATGGGCAAGATCGAAGCAATTGTAATATACCTTCATGAAAGGTGTGAAGCTGCTACAGTTCCAGGTAAACTGGAAAATGCCTCAGTCAGCAAGAATCAAACCAAACCTCATGAGACATTCTTGCATTTTTGCCCAAACTAAACTAAGCTCTATTTAAACAGGCCACCTTATTATCTCAAATGACACAGAGCTCTCCTCTTCTATAACCTCTTTTCCCAGGTCGGTCACTTCCTTCCTTTTTCTCTTGTAGCTCCCCATTAAGGGCTCCAGCCTGTAGTCTTCTTCTGAGTTTCTTAAGTGTGTTGTGAGTACTGTTTCCTGAAAGCCTTTCCTTTGATTCCTATATGATGCAAAAGGATTCAGCGCATTGAATTTTCCCAGTCATTATAAAATACCAAAAACGCTCACATTTCATTAAATGTGACAGCTTCTTCCTGTGCAGGGCTCAGCCAAACTCTCCATCAGCTTTAAAGGAAACATCCCTCCTTGCAGTTGCCTAGGCTGAGATCACAAACAGGGCTCTTGGCTTTGCGGAAATTTATGTCGTTCCAGAGAAGTCGGCGACACTTCCATCAGCGTAAAGACGCAGCTGATTCATTTCAGGCACGCTACTGTTTCTACTTTGCCAGACTCTAGGCATTCCATACAGCCTGACAGGCCAGAGCACACGCTGAGAGCTTTTTGGAGCCAATAACTGGAGTTAATTTCTCCAACATCTCCTCTTTCACAAGGGGAAATAGATTTTCTTTTCTTGGCCTTCACTGAGTGAAAAGGATTCCTCAAGTACCTCCCCCTCGCCCTGCCAACCCTCTGCACTGCTCTTCAGCGACGTATTTAGAGAACACGCCACTGCTCTCCGGGGTTTCGAGGGCACCACTCACTGCCTCTGCTTCCTCCTTCCCCTGGCAATCACACTTGCTTCTCTCCAGACAACTGACACCACTTTCTCTAAGTCTAAAGGACACTTTAGACCTGCTGGTGGCTAACTAGTAAGAGGTGCTCCAATATAAAAAGGGAAGAAATCCCCACTCAAACCTCCCTCTCCATCAGCTGCAGGGCCTTTCTCTCCTCCCCTTCAGAGCTTAACTTCTTCGCCAATTGCTGCTGCCGTCCAGCCCCTCACCTCCCACTGGCTGGCGCCCCCACCTTCCCGAACCTGGCCTCAGGGGCCTGTTCCAGTGACAGTACTCAGGAAGGTGCTCAATGACACCCCCTGCTCAGTCCCCATCAGGCTTGGCCTCCCAAACTGGGAGCCGGAAGGGCTATTGTTTAGAGAGGGCTGCAAATAAAGAGGCGGCACCCTCAACCCCATCCTGGGATTTCTATGAGGTGGAGGTCCGGCTGCTCCCGGAACCACCTCCCCCACCCCCACTCTTCTCCAGAGCTGGGCAGGTGACCGAGGAAGGGGGCTTCGGGTCTCTATAAATTCTTGGATTCGTGGGGAGTGCTGTCATGGGAGGGGTGACAAAGAGGCCTCGTCGCAGAAGCGGGGACTGCCTTCTCATTTCCCAGTTGGATAATGAAGGGACATGTTATTTGCTCTGTGCCTACCAGACTAGGGGAAAGAAAACTGCAGAGACGGCAGGGCAGAAAGAAGCCCTACTCCCTCACTGCTTGGTTCACAAAGCACGGATTAAGGTGACTTTAAGGTGATTTAGTTAGAGCATCTTACCAGTATCCACCAAAAGGGGTGAGGGCATCTCAGCACCAGCTTATAAGAGGCACTTAACCAGGCCTCCCTCCTCCCTGCCTCCCACCCCACCAACATCCGAGACAGGGATGGAGCCCAGAAGAAGGAAAGGCAGGAGGGGTCCCAGAGGGAGACCGCCCTTCCTCCCCATGACACGTGACACACCGCAAGCCTGGCAGGCGGTAATCTCAGGGAAAGCTTTGAATCAAAGTTTGCTTTTCTCACGATGGTATTCCCCAATATACCCAAGTGAGGGGCACAGGGGAGGCATAATAATTGTTTGCGGAATAAATCATTTGTTGACTGAACAGCTTCATCTTAATCCTCACCTTCCTTGTCCTTTTTTGCCTCGTTTCATTCATCCATTCATTCATTCACTACAACTGCAAATGTTTAAAGTTGATACTATACAATATAATCATAGAAAGGTGACTAAGTAATGTCCCCTGCCCTCAAGAAAGTTACTAGAGAAAATAAGAAAAATAGAAACTTGCATCCACAACAAGAAGTGATGTGAAAGTAGCAAGGCAGTAGTACAAAGCACCAGGGCCATTAACTCAAAAATCCACACGTCTCCCTGAAGCACATACCCAGACAGCTCTTCTGATCAGTTTGGATATGGAAGTCTCATGCCTGCCTTTCCCACGGCTGCTGGTCCTTTATCCCTCCTGCTAAAATGCGTTTACCCTTGACGTGCCAAGTGAGCAGCGTACACACTATCCGCATGCGACATCCTGGAGAAAGCCAGGACCATCCATCGTCCTTAGGCCTGGGGCAGCCCTGGATGAGGCCCTGGAGAAAGGGCAAGGCACTCGTGGCCTTTCACAGAACACCACCACGTGTGCTCCACAACAGCGAAAATGCTGTTGGTTCGGGACAAAGGTGATGCTGATTATGTCCATTTCCTCCCAAGAGCACCTTCCCCATAAGGAGTTGGTCATGTCCCATGTGGAAAACTGAACCACTTCTGCCAGAAATCACATGTGATTGACAGAAGGTTTAATAGCAGGCTCTCAGTCAGAATTAATTTGCATCTAGAGCCAGGAGTTTGCAGAAAGCTCATCACTCTACATGATTTCTGGTTTCCTTGTAATCTTCAGCTTACAGTCCTTCAGCAACCATTATTGCTTCCCACGCATATTTTTGACAGGCACTTTAATGATAATTTTTCACCTTTGTTAGAATAATACATGCCCAATATAAAAAATCTAGAAAATACAGCAAAGTTGATAGCAGAAAAAAATCTCATGCATATTCTTACCAACACTGTTAATGTTCTAGTATATTTCCATTTTAACCTCTGTTTGATTTAATAGCTACTTGGAATTAATAAGCTTCATAAGCCAACTCTGGTAAAAATCACAAATAAATTAGGATATAAACTGCCATCTGTAATCTCTTTCAATTATGAAGAGGTTGTATCTTTATGACTGCAAAACAAACAATAGATTCAGCTTAAAAAGCTTAAATCAGCGGAGGGAAGATTGGTTAAATGGGTTGTTTAATACATGAACACAAGCTGGCACTCGGCTCTACTTGTCTTTCCAGATGCCCAGCGGTTGGAATTAAGCATGTCTAAGCTCTTGGGTAACTATCACTTTAGATAGAAACCTCTTTAAACATAAATTTCTTTTGATTGTTGAGGAAGGATAATCTCATGTGATTCTGGGAAGCACAAAAAGACAGTGCTAGTGGTGTTTTCTCGACAATTATACAACTGCCATTATTAATCAAGATGCTGAACAAGGATTTTATTTTCATCTTCGTCCTCCCCATTAACATGCTATTCGGTGACATTGAAAATAAAAATGATGGGCTTACCTGATTAAGAAATCGTGAAGTCCAACGTCAAAATACCTGTTCAAAGGAGACACAGACAAGCATATCAATGGAAGGGATTTACAAAAATGGTGAACTTGACCAAAAAAATCGGTCATTTACACTCAAGAGCATGGTAAATAAATGGATTACTCTATGAGAGCTGTCCTCAAAGGATGGCCTCTGGGGCAGCCGCAGCAGCAGCACCTGGGATCTTGCTGGAAATGCAGATTCCCAGGCCCTACCTCAGACACACTGAGTCAGGGATTCTGGAGACGGTTCCAGCAAGTAGACTGAGCAGGCCCTCCAGGGGACTCAGATGCAGAACCGCTGCTCCAGGACGGCAAAGCAGTTTCAGCAAGTCCAAGCTGTCACTAGAAAGCAAGGCCCTAACTGGTACCCCCCATTTTCCAAGAGGTGAGTCCTTTTGTAACCCTCGTTGTCTCAGATGTTCATTTACTCAAAATTAAATGAAATATATTTTAAAAGCATAAAACGGCACTGGCCAAAGGGAAGAACTGGGTGGGGAAGGGTCAGCTCCAGTCCTCCTGACTCCTCCCAGCCGAAGTCCCTGCAGCTTTTCACAGGGGAGAGCAGCCCCCTCCACACCTGGGTCTGCCGAGGAGGGAGGGAGCCGAACAGCTCCACATCCCGCTGCTGAGTCTGCCGCTGAGCTGGGGCCTCACACCTGGTACCCAGTAAGCCCTGGGTGGGGTGCTTTCAGCCACAGCCTTCCCTGGACACCACAAAGTTTACTGAGTCCATATAAAGAGCACTGCCCTGGTTTCCATGGCTAGCATGGGTTTTCCCATGGTGCACTCTTCACGGCATCAGACAAGTGGGTCTGGCATTAGAATATCAGGGAGCAGGTTTGGGGAAACAGAGCAAAAGCCTAGTGATCTGGACACCCGACAGTGTTGCCGAAGGAAGAGGGGGCAGGGGCCAGAGCCAGGAATAAGTGGCTCGGGAGTGAAGAGCTTTCCTAAACTACCGTGGAAAATGCATCTCACTGGATAGAAATAGAAACTCAAGGGAACAGAAACTCAAGGCCTGAGCTTGTACTCTCCCACTTAACAGTGTTTGACCTTGAGCCAAAAAATCACCCCTCCATGCCTCAGTTTTCGTAACTGTACAAAAAGGAACAAATGTAATGTGCACTTCATAGACAGTCTACAAATGTTCCAGATTATTTTCTCTCCTCCTTAGATTTTACTGAGTTCCTGGAGGTTCTTCTCCAAACTGCATTAACGCCGTGTTCATTCATTTATCCAACAGATATTTATTAAGCACCTTTTAGACGTCAGGCACTGCAACAGATGCTTAAGGGATACAACAGTGAACAGGAGAACTAAGTTCCTACCTTTGCTATATTCTGGAAACAAGATCTTTATCAGACATATAATTTGAAAATACTTTCTATCCATCTGGAGCTTGTCTTTTTGTTTTCTTAAATGTGTCATTTTAAGCACAAAAGTGTTCAATTTCTCCGATCCAACTTATCAATTTTTTTCTATCATGCATTTAGTGTCATATCTAAGACATCTTTGCCTCATCCACGGTCTTAAAATTGTTCTCTTACGTATTTCATTCTAAAAGTTTTATGTTTAGCTCTTATATTTAAGTCTGTAATCTATTTTAAGTTAATTTTTGTGCACATTGTGAGGAAAGGGTCTAAATTCATCTTGCTTTTCATCATGTAAAAATGTCACCTGAACATATTTGCCAACACAGGGGTCGCTGGCAGCTTGAAGAAGTGCAGTGTCACCAGCTGACTGAAATGAAAGCCAGACCACAGCCCAGTGAGGGGTAACTGTGAGCCCTGGCCAGATGGTTGAAGCGTCGTCCCCTGCACCAAAGGGTTATGGGTTTCATCCCCCGTCGGGGAGCACGCAGGAGGCAAGCAACCTATGTTTTTCTCTCCCTTCAATGTTTCTCTCTCCCTCTCTCTCCCTTTCTCTCTCTCTCTAAACTCTACACACATGTCCTAGGGTGAAAATTTTTTTAAAAAGAGCAAGTGTAAGGGAGAGGAGGCAGGGACAGTGGGCATAAACAGCTCCTACGACAAGCTTGGTTCTGAAAGGGAAGAAAAAAAGATAGTAAATGCAGCAGGATGAGACCAATGAGTTTGTTTTTTTGTTTATCTGGAGGGAAACTTTCCACTGTGCCAGGTGATGGGTACAGAAGATATAACAGAATACGGGTAAAGATACCAGCGTATTTGGTAGAAGGAAGAATTTCAACAGAGTATGAGGCAAAGTCATCAGTTGAGAGAAAAGTGGAAGGAACTTCCCACTGGGAGCCAGGTGACCCATAGAACATGACCTGGGCTGGAACCAAAAGTGTTACTGAGATGAACAGGGGCTGGCTCTGGAGCCATAGCAGATCATGGGAGATGCTCTTCTCTTCCATCTTCCAGGCACAACTTGCAGCAACGATGCCCAGAGGGCAACCAAAAGCAGCGAGACAGAGAGAAAGAAATCCATATCCCTAATGAAACTATTTATAAGGCCTGATGATCCTTCTGCCCAGGTTGCCTTTGACAACCTGACTACTAAATTATCTCCAAGTAGAGAATAAAAATATCTGACTTTTGCCTTTTATTCCCCCCTCAGGAAAGATTATATAAAGGCATGGGCCTCAGCTTCTATTTATTTATAAGGGAAACTGGACCCAGGATACCCAGTGTTTCAGGAACCGCAATGAAGCAGGTCAGATACCAAAAGGCTGGGGCCTGGGAACCGGGCAATTAAACAAATCAATGCATACCCCCAAAATGCCACCAGTCATAGGAATTTAACACAAAGCAAACAGTAACTCAATCTTAAAAGATGAATAATGTCTTCTCTGTACATATACATTTACAATCAGTCATCATTAAAATCTCATTCTACCATACAGCATTTCTCTTGTGGATACAACATTGCAAGGAGAGATTATTCATGATACGTGTTTGATGAAGCTGCTTGTTATGGTTTGAAAAATTACCATCACATGATCATTTCAATGATATGATTTCACCCCTTAGAAGAGAGAACATTTGGTTCTGCCGCTATTAGCAATCTAAGGCCAACTGGTTTGAAAAGACTCAAGTGTGTTTAAGTGGAGTAAAGTACACAGGCTTTTCCTTTTCTTCTTTTTTTTTTAAGTGGGGAAACAAAAGATTCTTTGCCATACCTAGAATTCAAATAAAATAATCATTAGATCTAAAAATTATACTTAATAATTTTAAAATAAATTCAGTATGTGTCCTTCTCACCAAACTGTATCATTTCCCTTCTCAGTTTTATTTTTCCATGAATTATATATAGAAACCTTGAAAAGAATGTCCCTTTGGGCCCTGGCCAATATGGCTCAATTGGTTGGAGCGCAGTCCCATAAGCTAAAAGGTTCTGGGTTCGATTCCTGGTAAGGGCACATGCCTAGGTTGCAGGTTCTATCCCTGATCAGGGCACATATGAAAAGGCAACCAACTGATGTTTCTCTCTCACACTGATGTTTCTCTCCCACCCTCTCTTCCTCCCTTCTCCTCTCTCTAAGAAATCAATAAGCATGTGCTTGGGTGAGGATGGAAAAAAAAAAAAAAAGAATGCCGCTTTTGGTATTTATTCCCTACTTGACTGTCCAAGATACAAACAGAGTGCCAGGGTTTTAAGACAACCAAGTCTCTAAGTCTTTGTAGCCTCTCCTACACTCACTACACCAGCACAATTTCTTAGTCTGTCTCTGGGCATCTCTTACTTAGATGGCTCCAGCTAGTCAAAAGGGGTATGACTATTTTTCCTTCTATAAACTTCGATCAAATTCTCTTTATTGAAATTTAGAAGAGGAAAATAAAAGAGGTTATACAGCAACATGTTGCCAATGGGAGAATAACCCACATCACAGTCCAGCAGATACAGGAATGGGGAACGGGGAGCAGAGACTAGAGGGGCGGGGCAAGGACGGAGCTCTGCAGGCGGCACCACGGTGCGGGGCAATTTCATTAGACAGTGATGCGCCGGAGAGGAAGTCACTGCACACAGCTGACGAATGGCGCTGCCTGGTCTGCAGGGAATCTGGCCCTCAGGACGTGTGCCTACAGAGGCCCTCAAAGCTCTCTGGCTCGGCAGTCCTCGGTCTGCCACTCAGGCCACCGGTGGTCCACATCTGTGTGATGAGAATTATGTCCCTCTCCCACTGGATGTCACCCAAAGCGAGCCAGACTTTGAAGGAGAAAGAGATCTTACTTGGAGAAATAGGAATTATATTGTAAATAGTCCCTGACATTTTAAAGTTCACATATTTCAAGGAAAATTAAAATTTGCAATTTAATAGAAACACTGAGGAAAAAGTAGCATCATATGCACACTGCACCAAACCTCGTGAGCATAAACCCTTAAAGAGAACAGAGAATTGAATTTCTTCCTCTTTTTCACAAATACGTATCGAGCCCTGACACTGGACCAGAGGCTGTTAGGTACTGGGAACAGTCTCTGCCTGCAAGTGTTTATGGCTTAGGGAGGTAACTGATACACAAGTAAAAAGTTGTAGGAAACCCAGCATCTGCCATTATTGGGAGCACATCTCAGAGAGCAAAGGGGCCTCACTTCCTGGGGGCCCTGCCGAGAACAAGCGTCCTCCAGGCCTCCCTGTGACAGCGCCTCACAAGATCTGATGGTGACAAGCCAGAAAAGGCCTGCAACCGCAGGGCTGACAAGTAGTATAAATAAATAAGCATTTTGAAACTCAAACAGTAAACACCAAACCAGGAGGCTTCTTGTAAAACAGTTGCTTTCCAATTAATTGGTAGCACTTACTTTATTCCAAGAAACTATTCAATTTTGAAACTCCCACAGTTTTAACTTAAAAGCCAGCGGCCATATGTTTTTACTTAGTGTTGTGTTTTCGACTGGCCTCTCAACTGTTTAACTAGAGACTTCTGGCCCGCTTAGAGTCTATTTGCACTTCAAAGATAATTTGTCCCTTTTCAGTTACTTATGCTGGTAAAAACAAACAAAAAAATATCAGCTAGGAGAGAGCTAAAACAGATTTGTTTTTCACAGCCGGGTATATCAAATTATAGTTAAAGTCATGTCCACAATTATCCTATAAGACTCCTTTAAGTAGGGCACACCTCTATGTATTTAATAACCCTACTTCAAAAACACAAAAGATTAATTGTACCCCCATTCATTAACAGAAAAAATTTCCCTCAAGCTCATTGCTTAGCCCACACTCACCAGCCAATAAGCTCACAGAAACAAAGGCAGGAAGTGTAACTACTGTCACAAACCCACGTATTATATTCTATATTCAAAACACTTGAATCTAAACACACAGTTATGCATAATGTCTGGCCACAGATTTAAGGTAGAACCCACAGGCATGTACTTAGCAAATGAGCAGCTAGGTAAAAGATGCAAACTGCAGAAATCAAACTCTATTTAGGGATACAGAGTTCCACATAGCCTATTTAGACTTCAATTGTATTGTTTCACTGTGAAAATCACTAGTGTTCATATTCATGATCTGAAAGTCACTGGTAATTAACCATGGTTGTATATGAATATCAACTGCTGAGATTCTTAAATGGGCTTCTGCCAGCTCACTTACACCTCTGCCCAATGGTGCATGAGCTGCACAGGACCTACCGGTAGGTTATAACCTGAGTGATTCAATAATATATTAAATACACACACACACACACACACACACACACACACACACAGAGAGAGAGAGTCAGGGCTCATTAGTCTTTCGTCCTCTTCTCTATATGTTCACTCCCTTAGTAGTCTCACCACCCAGTCTCGGGGTTTTAAAAGCTCTCTGTATCCTAAAAACTCCCAGGTTATTATTTCTAACTCAAACCTTTCTCCTGTAATCCAGGTCCATACATCTCCCTAATGATTAAACACTTCTACTTGAAAGTCTAAAATAAATTTCAAGCCTGGCACATCCAGAACTAAAAGTCTTGGCCGTCCCCTTGCACCTCCTCCTCCTGCAGTGTGGCTGCTAAGGCCATAACCCCTGCCACCGTCCCTGCCTCTCTGATCCCCACATCCAATCTATCAGCAAACCCTGCAAGCTCTTTTTTGAAAAACATATCCAGAATCTGATGACTTCTTGCCACCTGCACTTCCACAGCCTCCAATGGACTCCCCTTGCCCTCCTAAAGTCCATTCTCAACAGAGCGATGAGGATTATTTGAAAACCCAAGACACATCCCTCCTCTGCTTAAATCCTGCACCGGCTCCCCACTTCCCTCAGAGGAGCAGCAGAGTCTTCACCGCAGCCCCCGAAGACCTGCACGTACGGGACGGAGACAAGGTGGTGCGGTACGAACATGTTAAGATTCGGGAGGGCGTGGGGTCAGCTAACAGTGAGCTCAACAAACCAACGGCGTTGTGAGGCAGAAACAAAAACAAAAACAAAAACGAAAAGCTAACATTTGTCCACACTAGTGGAATTACAAAAGAACTGAGGTTGTACCCTTGTGCGCACTAGGCCCAGCACCTGGGGAGGGTCACTCTCAGTTTCAAGCGCCTACTTTCCAGAGAGATTGACAAAGAGGAGCATGTCTAGAGGGTGCCAACCAGGATAAGGACAGGATCTGAAAGCACATTATTTGAGGGGAAACCAGGTAAGTGTAACAGATGAGTAATAGATTGGAAAACAGGACGGAATGATTCCATTTTCAGGTAGATTTAGTGCAATTGTGATTATAACCAAATGGGCTGCCTTGGGAAGCTTCCTGTCACTAGATCAGATTCCCTTGATAACATCCATCCATCCATCCATCCAGCATTATGAGCACATTACATCAGTGGGTATGTAGGAATTACCAAGTTATACTCCATTTTTTATGGGGTGGGGGCAGGGTTTAGGGGGAGGGTAATCAGGGAGTGAGGAAAGGCCTTCAAGTAAACAGGCCATTTCCGCGTTGCATGATAAATGACGGTCCGGAAAGAAGTGGAGCAGTGGGAACCGATGAGACAGAGAGAGTGACATCCAGGTAGGCTGTTCATAGTAAAGGCACCCTGACCGGAGCTGAGCTTTGAAGGCTGTGGGAGTCAGCCAAAGGGTACAGTTGGTGAAAACAGAGGATACAGACAGAGGAGCGAGCGCGCGCGCGCGCGTGTGTGTGTGTGTGTGTGTGTGTGTGTGAGAGAGAGAGAGAGAGAGAGAGAGAGACAGTTTCGACAAAGGGCGCAGCTTACAGAAATAGAGAAAGAGACATGTCTTATTAGGTGGATGAGGGTGGAGAGGTATCTGTCAATAGTTTGGTACCTTACCCTGAGGGAAGGGTGTGGGGCAGAGTCAAACTGAGAGCAGAACACAGTAATCATAGTAATAGTAAATGTGTATTGGTTGTTCAGTATGTGTTAGAACTCACTTAATCTTCACAGCAACCCTGTTAAGACTGTACCGTTATTCACGGCTCCATTTGATCATGGAGATGACGGAAGCCCAGAGAGGTAAAGAATAACTTGCCCAAAGGTTCTTGGCTGGTTGGGGCTGAGGCAACATCCTAACCAGGAAGGGTGGCTCAGAGCCCACAGTGGTCAGCGCTGCCTTATGCTGCCTCTGCGAACACGCTTGTGTGTCGTGGGATTTACAGTTTATCCTGAGGGCATTGGAGAGCCATTAAACACTTAATCAAAGGGGTGATTGGGCTGGGAATTGCCTTCTAGAAAGACCCCACCTGGTTTCAGTGAAGCAGTGGGGGGGGGGGGCAAGAATGAGGTGGAAAGGCCAATTCTGAGAGACGGGGTGAGGGGCCTGAGCCAGGCTTGACCCTGCATGGACTAAGGTCACAGTGAACTTAAAGGCACAAGAATAAATCGCTGCCCCCCACCCCGTCCCATTTCTTTCCACTTCAAATCAAGGACTTTATTTAACCCCATAAAAGTAGTGCCTTTGCGCAGGGCATGGGCAATGGCTACAAATGAAGGGGCATAAACACTTACTGGCTGGTTTTTGTTGTTGTCTTGTTGGGGTTTTTTGTTTTGTTTTTGCCTGTTGCTCCTTACAATGTGTTGTTTTTGTCTTCTGGTGGAAAAATATTAGTTTTATAATTTCATATTTTAAAAACCAAAAGTAAAAACCCTCTCTTATGGAATATTTTCCTTAGCAGATAAAGTCTCTGCCATCTTTCCCTACTACTGAGTTTACGTTTGACAAAAATTAAGACATGACAGCCAGGTTAAATGCCAGACACCTCAATCTAAATTTCCAGGGTAATGCCACCACCAGGTACTATGGGTCCCTGTTTCATTTCCTTTGTGAAAACATTAGTTTTGACTAATAGTCTCATTAAGGAGTTTAGCCTGAGGACACACAGTAATGTCAGTAATGAGAGAACTGAGGGAAGTTCTCTCAGGTGTTTGATTCAGCCAGAATACCAACTCTCAGGTGAACATGAACTTTCTCAGGTTTGGTATTCGAGCCTCAGTTTTCATGTCCAGTGAGGCCTTTCCCTAGAAAGTTCTCCTGGGAATCAAGCCCAAGGAAGGGCATTTCCACCCCAAATGGAGACGTCCAAGGCAATCAGTAGAGACATGTCTCTCCACTCATTTAAATTTGCAGTCATTATTTCCAGCCAGTACCTGCTGGGGACTGAAATGCTCAGAGATGCCTTTCCTTTCTTTAGAAAATGCTGAAATACCTTTCTTAACTTAACAAGCATCTTTTCTTTTTCTTCCCCCTTCTAAAACATTATTTGGTCCATTCCAGCCCAATGTAATGTGAAAGCACAAGAAGCCTATGAGCCTGGAGCCCGGACCCCTCGATCAGACATCAGGCAACAAGGCCCACATGCCAAACCTGGTCTGACTGAGGGAACATGGTACCGGTTCCCAGATTTCAAAACTGCGTTTCAGATGCATCGTGGACTTTTGTAGGGTTACTGTTCTTGCTGAGACGGGTTCATAAGATTCCTGGCTTCCTTCTATGTCTCAGCGGTTAGTAGAGGCTCTGCGCTAGGACATGGAAAGGTCTTTAAGGACTATGTCTCCTACAGATAAGCCCACTGGGCCGATTTGAAATAACGGAATGATGTAACTCCCTTCCCAAGGGAGCAGCACTACAGAGCCCGGAGGACAGGGACTTGGAAGTGACACGAGATGAGCGTGCGTAATTCTCTGCTGAGCCCTCTTTAACTACAGGTATGCATCCAAGGGTAGTGTGCTCTGGTTAATGTGGTCATGGGCGGTTTTCCTAGATTTTTCAGATAATCGGCATGCAGGCAGCCTGACCGGTAACATCAGCTTTACGAGCTCCAAATCAGAAATCAGAGCCTGGGAGTTGGTAGTTACCAAGACTACACTGAATACTGGTTGCTACAGAGGAGAAAAAGAACCTTACAAAAGGAGGTCCTGGTCAGAGGGAACTGGCAAAATACTTGGGGGAGGCTGACAACATACAAAATAATGATATGGGGACAATTATAAACACCAGTCAAGAAGTACAAAATAAGATCTTCAAATTAGGCTTGCCTCTCTCTGAGCAAGTATTTAATTGATGTTTACTCAACATGTATGTATTTAATTATGCAGAGCAATTATGTAGTTAAACTGGCAGGGGCTCAGAGTGACTTTTCAGTTACTTCTCCTGAAGAATCCCAGTTTCTCCCTGCCTCGTGTTTACTTTCTTCTCCTCTTCCACTCCCCTCCTTCTGCTTGGCTAAAGTCCCCACTTCCCACTCTTAGCTCTTCAGGCCTGCAAAAAACAACTTAACACAACCTTTTGCAAAATTGTCACATTTTAAAGATATAATCTACATTGCATTCAAATTCAGTTGCACCAGAAATGAGTAATATATCAAAATAATGATTTCCTTATCAAAGGAACTGGATCTTGAATGAGCAAGTGCTGGTAGAAAACCCATTACCTAGGATTTTTCAGTTGGCAGAACTTACTATAAACCATGCAGGAAAATACTGCTTCTGAGGTTCACCTTTTAGTACAGAAATTTCCTTTTTCTCTCACACCAAACTTGATAGTGGGATTCCTCCCCATTTTGGCTTCTTTCTGCCTATGAATGTTTTATCTCTTATTCATTTATTCTTTCACTGAACAAACAATAACTGAGCACATACTAGGTGCCAGGCATTGTTTTGGCTCTTGTAATACGTCAGTGAACAAAACAGACATGGAGCTTCCGCTCCAATGGGAAAAGAGAGCAACATTACACATCACGGGTCAGTAGACTATAGAGTGCGTGAGGGGATGGTAAGTAGTGAAGCGTGCGCATGCGCGCACTCATACGCGCACAGTAGAGCAGGATAAGGGGGGGGGGGAGTTGCTGTTTTAAACAGAACGATCAGGGTTAGGCTTATTTTGAAGGTGACATCTGAGTCAAGACTTGAAAGAGATGAGGAACTTTGTGATACAGATATGTTGAGGAAGGACATTCAGCCAGAAGAAAGGGAAAGTCAGGTGACATTTACAGATGTCCCTTCTATAATATGAACTACTGTGCTGATCCATCACGTTCTCCAGCAGCTCTGGGTCTCTCTTCCAAGCTGTTCACTGCCCATGGTACTATCCATTCCTTGTATCTCATCACAAAAACACACATGTCCTTTGTGGCTGTCAAAACGAATATGGAAGAGGATGGTGCTCTGTGGCAACCTCAAGTCCCCTCCCTGGGAACACACCTGGCCCTTGTCTCTCAGCTGCACACTCCTGGAGACCATTTCCTTGAAGTCTAGGAGAGAACTCAAATAGCTCTTGTGTGGCTCGACAGGAAATGGTGTTTATCCTCATCCATTGCTAAAAACCCCTCCTGGTTCCTTTTCATTATTTTGAAGTATTACCCAAATCTAAGCAGAGGCGCCCTTGCCACATCCTCATGGTTCCGTAACCCACTCTGCTCTCACCCTGGACCCCGAGCCCCTCCCTCCGCCCACAGGCCTGCTGCTTTGCCTTCTGAACTGACTCTCAAGTGACTCCCCAGCCACACAGGTTTGTGACATGCAGCCCTCCTTGGCTTCTGTCTTCTCCCACCCTCTTCCCCGAGATCTGAACTTCTTAGCAATAAAACCTGAAAAATCACATCATAGGAATAAAGACTATCCTATGGAAACTATTTAAAATAATTACATGGTTTTAGGTTGAGAGGGACTGTAAACTTCATTATCCCTCCTTTTCACACTCTTCAGAGACAGATTTTTCCCTCCTTGTGGACAAAAGCTGAAGAGGCTTTCCAAGCCATAATGTAATCAGCAAGTCAAACTTCCCTTCAGGCTAGTAGCCTGGGCAGAATTTAATGACATGGGGCAGGGACGCTTGCCTGTCTGTCACTGAGGCCAACAGGAAGACAAGCAAGGGGCTTGCCCTTAGATGACAGAGATTCCTGAGCTAAGTGCCCTTAATCCTTGAGTTTGCAGAGAAGCCCCTAACTTTTGAGGGACACAAACTACAGAAAAGGGACTGTTAGATATGAATTGTAAATGCTGGTGGCAAATCATCTCTATAATTAACAACCTCGGAAGCTGGTGTGCTATGTAGGAAATGCTGTTCTTCCCCTACACTGAAGGCCTGTGTGTGGACTCTGACCGCCCGTTCAATGGACACACACTCGGTCAGTCCCACCCTTGTCTAGCAGGCAAGGGCACATGGCTGAAGGCTGTCAGAGTACTTAGAAGAGCACTCAGTCTCTAATTATTAACAATGTGAATAGCACTTTCAGCATCTCCAGAACAATTCTTCAAAATGAGGGAAGAAGAAATGAGAAGCTGATTGGAGTGGTTTCATTATGGGCAAGCGTTAGCTTAATGTAGTCTTAGGAAGAATTCAGAAATATGCTCTTTAACTGGTCGCCATAGAAATTCATGTCCCATACTGTGAGAATACTTTGTGTCTATGTGTCTCTGTGATTGAGCTAGCAAATGTACTAATTAACATCCCAATTATACTTCTATCATTAAGGATAATTTGGAGGGATAAGAAATTATTTTAAAAGATAAGCTATGTGAAGCGCCTATATTGCTCAACATAAGAATGGAATTCGTAGAGTTGATGGGTATGACAAATATATAAGAATACTTCAAGCACATGAAATTCCTACCTCAATTTTGAGAATTAGAGAATTTTAAAGCTGAAGAGGATCCTGCAGATTCCAATTCTGTTCCCTTTTTTGAATATTAAAGGACACTGAGGTCCGACATGACACAGCTTATCGGGTGCTCGCCAGACCGCACAGGGCATGCAGTCTGAGGAGGCATGGTCCAAGCGGCCCCAGAACGTGGAGAGCTGCTGCTCACGAAGGTTCCTGTGTCAGTTCCGCTGGGAGCACCAAGGAGGGGTGGAATGGCCCTGTTTTTAAGCGTCTGGGAAGACGGGAATGAGGCCACAGCTGTGCCCAGAGGCCGGCCAAGGGACAGTCTATGGAGCCTGACCTCGAGCCCGCAGAGAAAGGCCTGACTCCGGCGGCCAGATGCTGGGGTCCTGACCGTGCTATGTGGCCTAGAAGAAAGAGCTCCTTTGTTTAGAAGCCACACGCCCAACGTGCATTCTTCATTCTCACTCCCTTCTAGGTCCTGGGCCCATTCCTGCATGGGAGGGGGTCTGGCCTCTTTCTTCTCTCCTTCCTCATCCTCACTCTCACGTACTGTCTTCTCTCCATTGTTCTGCCAGCCATTCCACATGAGGAAAGATACTGAGGTTCAACTTTGAGCTTAACTGGGATCAGAGAGATTCCCAAAACCCCACTTTGCTGGTACTCTGCAGACGGCCAGCCATGACCCTGAACGTATTTATAGACACGTCAGGGACCCCAGAAAGATGGTTGGCAGGGCAGAGTTTCCACTTATGAGGTATCCCTTCCAAATACATCTGAGCATATCCAAGTCAGGCTGATGGGGATCCCATAGGTCAAGACTGGAAAAATCTGAGCCCTAAAAAATAAAGTACAGCAATTAATTAGGAACTGCTGAAGAACAGAAAGTGGCACAATTATATAGATAATAAATAGATAAACAAGCCAGAGAGAGATTCTTGTTTACAATAAAATGCCAACTGCCAACTGGTAAGTGCCAAAGTTGAAAAATCATCATTTTGCAACCTTCCTAGTAAAGACGGGCGCAGGCAAAGATCAACCATAATGTTCTAGGGGGAAATTTTGACAAAGAACAGGATATTTGTACAGTCTGAAAGTGTCTCCCACAGAAAGCTTATTAGTTGCAAGACAAAAAATATAGTCACTACACAATGGATTAACCAGACTATACTGAAGGGCGTTTGGTCTAGTCTTTCAGGTTGATTTAACAATGGGAAGAGGTGGGCACAGCTGTGCCTCCAGAGGTGTTCCCAGAACAGGACACATTTCTCATGTAGCATTCCTACCCAGAATGCATCTGACTCTAATCACACGGAAACATCGCACAAAGCCACAATGGCGACTGTTCTATTAAATAAGGAAGAACTGTACCCTTCAGCATTATAAAGGCTGTGGAAATGTTTCACATTAAAAAATACCCTAGAACCATAATTCCGTGGCAGTCCAGCGCTATCCCACACTGTCCTTTGGAAGAAATTGGTCTGGGGTTAATAACAGGCTATATCATTCCTTACAGGAATAATGCATGGCTGGAAAATCAGTTTTTTAAATTCATAGATCTGTTACATAACCTAGCTGATGCTGAGTCTTACAAAAAATATATATATATGTATGTGTGTGTATATATATATCTATCTATCTATCTAGGTAGATAGATAGATAGATATATCCCCCTCTCCGTAAAGATGAGCCTCCAAATCAGCCACAATGTCATTTTGTTTCTTGGCTTTTTCTTAACTAAGTTTTTTCCTCTGAATTCTGAATTCATATCATTCTGAACACAGTTTTTGCTCTGTGACAAAATGGGTTTATTCCTTTACTATCAAAATACAGTTACGTTATAGAAATAGATTTAATGGATTTATACCTATAATATCCTACTTTAGTTGCTGTATCTTTAATCTCCCTTCCAACTGAACTTTCAAAATGCATTACATTTGGAGATACACAGTACATTGTGGTAAAAAAGAAACTTCCTTCACTGAGCTGCCCACAGCTGACTTGAATCTGAGGTCCTAATTCATTTAGAAAATAAAAATACAGCAGATAATATCACTTCCTCCACTTTGTATTATATACATTATTTATCTGGATCACGGTTCCTAAACATAATCAGGAACCGACCTTCTTTCACCCCACTTTCCTTTACTCCCACACACACAGGAGCCCCACTTCACAGGTGAGGCAACGATGGCCCCGTGGTCCAACAGCCGCGTCACGTTCACGCAGGCAGGCACGGGGCCGGGAGCCTCCCGTGGCTCAGAGCGGCGTTCTCTCCACTCTCCTAAACAAACGTGGAGCATCACTAAGTTACTGCGCCTTTTGGTCTAGCTCTCTGGCTCACCCTGAAAACCACTGATAATGGCTTGATTCATTACATTTAATTTTCTACCACTTGAATAGTCCCAACGCTCTCATTGCAGTAGAAATGGAGGTTTGTGGATTTCATGCCAAAATAACAGGAGAAAGACTCACAGTGACAAAGGGCCACCAAAACAGGAGATAGTGTGATTATTGTGCATCAGTTAAATTTACTGGTAGCAAATCTACAAGAGACACATTCACGTCAGACAATGTGGATGAAAAAATAACCCTCCCCAGGGCCCCAGTGTCCCTAAGCACAAAAGAGGCCACATTTACACAGTGCGTTATCTTTGGAAAATAGCCTCTGGCTTTGAATCCAAGACAGAAGCGGAGATCCGCTTGGCACATGAGGAAATAAGACGAGAGTGATGAAAAGCTACTGTCATGGATATATTACACCTTTTAAGCAGTGAGAAATTCATTTAATAAATCGATTGAAGCCTGAAATCTAATTAAATCTAAAAGAGGTATCAACCTGAAATGCTAATAAGTTCACGCTCGAATTGTACACAAGAAAGCTCTGCTGTGCGTGCCTTTCATAATGCAGTGCCTGAAGTTTTTTCTGTATTCATTAAAGCAGGGCAGCAACGTGACATGAATTATGTCTACGCTCAACTTCATATACAAATATCAGGCAATCTGCTAAGCCACATTCCCCTGCCCAGTCAAGGCAAATGAGCGAGGCTCTCAAGGGCTGTGACTACGGTGATAAAAAGGAAACTCCAAACTTCGTAAGGAAATATACAGACCTTTTTTTCGGAAAAACAATACAGTATTTTTCTATTTAATTACTGGCACCCTATATTTAAAATAATTTATAAGTGTAAGACTAATAATTCAGAACACCAAATTGCTTTTTCGAAACTAAAGCTTCAGTCAGTGTCCTTTCGAGCTGGAGCACGTGGTCAGATCGGCGCTGGCGGCAGGGGGCACATGGCCCTGGGCTCGGCTCTCTCGGACACCGCAGGCAAAGCGGCCAGGTTCCAGGCGCTGCGTTCCATTTGTGCAGTGGGAGTGGCTTAGTGTGCTGGAAAGTTCTTTCTTTTTTAAATGAGGTAGCGTTGATAAATAGCATTATATGTTTCATGTGTACAATCTCATAATGTGATATTTGTAAACACTATTGCTTGCTCACCACCAAAAGTCTAGCTGCCATCCATCACCATACATTAGACCTCTTTGCCCATTTCTCCCACCCCCGCTTCCCTCGGTAACCACCAATCTGTTGTCTGTATCTATGAGTTTCTTTTTCATTTGTTTGTTTGTTCATTTGTTACTAATTTTTAATATTCCATTATGAGTGAAATCATAACAGTTTTTTGTTCTTTTCCACCTGATTTATTTCACTTAGCATAATGCTGTAAAGGTCCACCCATGTTGTTGCAAATGGCAGTATTTTCTCTTTTTATGGCTGATTAGCATTGCATTGCAAATATGTACCACATCTTCTTTAGCCATTCACCCAGTGATGAACACAGGCTATTGCCTTATCTTCGCTATTCTAAATAATGCTGCAATGAACATAAGGGTGTATAGACACATTTTGCCTCTCACAAGATACAATTTATTTCTCTTGAGAGTCCAGAGATAGGTAATCCAGGGATGCTATGAAGTTCGGCTTCACAAAGTCCTCAGAGACCTGGTGCTTCCGTTTTGTTGATCACATGCACGGCCTTCCTTCTCTCAACTCTCTCATGTTCCAAGGGCGCCGCGGCAATCTCTGACGTTACGTCCAGGGGCTCAGAAGACTTGCGCGTGAGGACCTTGGTTGTGCCACCAGGTAAGCCAGTGAAGCCTGCAAAGGTGCAAGCTGAGATAATGGTTCTAGGGCCTGGAAGTCCAAGGTCAAGGTGTCAGCAAGTCTGGTTCCTTCTGAGGCCTCGCTCCTTGGCTTGCAGATGGCTCCCTTCTTGCTGTGTCCTCCCTGTGCACAAGGGTGCATATATCTTTCTAAATTAATGTTTTCGTATTATTTGGATAAATACCCAGCACAGGAGTTGCTGGATCCTTTGGTAGCTCTATTCTTAATTTTTTTTTGAGGAACCTCTGTACAATTTTCCATAGTGGCTGCCCCAATTTACAATCCCATCAACAGTATACAAGGTTCCTTTTTCTTCCACGTCCACTCCAGCACTTGCTATTTCTTGTCTTTTTGATAATAGCCATTCTAACAGGTTTTAGGTGATATCTCATTGCGGTTTTGATTTGCATTTTCCTAATAATTAGTGATGTTGAGTATCTTTTCATGTGTCTTTTGCCCATCTGAAGTCTATTCCAATTCTCTGACCATTTTTAATGAGGTATTTTGTTGTTGAGTTGTATGAGATTTTTAATATATTTTGGATATGAACCCCTTATCAGAAATACCATTTACAAATGTCTTCTCCCATGTGGTTGGTTGCCTTTTGGTTTTGCTGATGGTTCCCTTCACTGTATGGAAGCTTTTTAGTTTGATGTGGTCATATTTGTTTGTTTTTGTTTCCTTTGCTGCTGGAGTTAAATCCACAAAAACATTGCCAAAACATGTCCAAAAGTTTTGTGCCTATGTTTTCTTCTATGTATTTTATGGTTTCAGAGCTTACATTCAATCAAGTCTTTAAACAATTTTCAGTTAATTTTGTATATGGTGTAAGAAATTGGTCTAGTTTTATTCTTTTGCATGTGGCTCTCCAGATTTGCCAACATCATTTATTATAGAGCCTTTCCTTTCTCCATTGTTTGTTCTTGGCTCCTTTGCTGTAAATTAATGTCCATATATGTATAGGTTTATTTCTAGGCTCTTAATTCTATTCTATTGGTTCTGTGTGTTTGGTTTTCTATCAATACCATACTGTTTTGAATAATGTAGCTTTGTGATAAAGTTTGAAATCGGGGAGTGTGAGACCTCTGGCTTTGTTCTTTTTTCCTCAAGGATTGCTTTGGCTATTTAGGGCCTTTTGTGGCTTGATACAACTTTTAGGATTATTTGTCCTAGTTCTGTGAAAAATGCCACTGGAATTTTGATAGGAATTACATGGAATCTATAGATTGCTTTGGATAGTGTGGAAATTTTAACAATGTTAATTATGCCCATCCATGAGCACAGAGTATTCTTTGTATCTCTTTGTGTCTTCAATTTCTTTCAACAATGTCCTATAGTTTTTCCATGAACAGGTCTTTCATCTCAGCTTATTCCTAGGTATTTTACTGTTCTGTTGTGATTGTAAATGAGATTGTTTTCTTGATTTCTCTGATAGTTTGTTGTTAAACCCAAACGTCAAGTGTAAATCAACTTTTCTTTTATCTCTTCTTCAAAGGAGTGAGGGGCATGGGGACGGGCATTCATCTTTTGCTCAGGAAATACCTGTTTGTTGAGTGCCTACTATGTGCCAGCAGCATGCTAGGTAATGGGTGAGGAGTCTACAGAGAGCAGGCTTTTGAGAAGCAAAAGAAAACCTGTTTCAGTGGCTTGTGGATCCTCACACTAGGAATTCCTGCCCTATACAAAAAAAGAAAAGGCAGATGGGGTATAGAGGGGCTTCCTCAACTCATCACCGAGGTAAAAACTACTCAGGAAAAGAACGAGAGACCTGACTGCATATAACCTAAGACTGATACATCAAAATCTCTGTAAACATTTCAGAGAAAGAGCAGGTTTCACTCTGCATGATCCTCAGAACTGAGGTGTGGCAAAATCAATGCTGGTCTGCTGAGGGGACGGTGGGTATTAGAAATAGGAGAGCACGCGGGGCCCCGAAGTTTAAAGACTGGCAGGCATGGGGCAGTTGGCTATCCTCGTTGGCAAAGAGATCTGACCCAGCCTGAAGTGAGCTAAAGGACAGAGTAGGAGAGGGAGGACAGCCCTCAGGGCAGCCGTGGGCAGGGGACGCAGCAGGAGACACTGGCAGGAGAAACAAAGTCAGGTTTCTATGTGGACATCAGGCGAAGCCTTCCTTCCCGCACCCCCCCAGAGCAGCTGTTTCCACATGGCAACATAAGGGATGCGACCTAAGAACAGAAGCCCCGCCTCTCCCCGACCCTACACCACCCACGCACTCAGTCACTCGGGGTTAACTGGCAGCTCCCTTTCCCCTCCCCACCCGCTGCCCGACTGCACCCTCCCCCATCACTGCCTGCGCCAACTCCCCTTCTCGGGTCGGCACAAAGCCATCATCACTCTCTGGTGCGCCTACGTTCCAGATCCTGGTAGATAAGCTTCCCAGTCCAGGCCCCGGAGGAGGACACTGCCTCAGCTCCACTTCACAAGACACACAATAAAAGGTAGTGATTATGAGCACACACTCTAGGGCCACATGCTTGGGTTAAAACCTCTGTGACTTAAGGAGAGTTCCTCAACCTCTCTATGCCTCAGTTTCCTCATCTGCAAAGTGGGGATAATAGTACTTACATCACAGGAGTGTCGTGAAGATTAAATAACTTAAATATGTAAAAGCACTTAGACGTGTGCCCGGCACAAGGTGAGCACTGAGTGCTGCTGTTGTTAGAGTCACCATATCCCTCTTTCTGGCATTATCACGAGGACGTCTTAGAAGGGTCTCACTCTCGGTCTTGCATCTGGCTTCTTCCGTTGTAAGGATTAGGATGTTGTCTTTCAGCACCTCCCTCAGAAAAATCCCATCCCTAAGGACAAAAAGCTGTCAAACTCCCCTTTCATATCAAAGTCTGAATTAAATCTCTCTTCTTCCTTTACATTGGCAACTTTCTCCCTCATCTGATATCAAAGATGTGGCACAATGTCTGATAAAATAATGATAGTAATTACGAAAGGCGTACATTCCTCATTCCTTCCAAGGCAGATTCATGCTCAAGAAAACTGTGAGCAGACACAATATTTTGGCACACCGTGCAAAACACTTCAGGAGGAAGCTAGGGAGACGCCGACGGGGGCCCGGAGAGCGGGCACATCCGAGCCGGGTGCCCCTGCGCGATGCTACGTCGTGCGTGCTGCGGGCACACCGCTCGGCTGCCCGGTCAAAATACCCGAAGAGTGTGCTCTTTGAGACCTGGCGATCAAAATGTCCGGGGAGAGTGACCCTCCGATCCTTCAGTCAAGAGGTCCTGAGTGGCCACGGAATGCTGGGCACCACGGAGGGTGCTGGGGACGCCGTGTTAAGTAAGAATGAGGTCTGATCACTGCACTCAAAGCTCTAACAGTCTGGTGGGGTCTGAGTAAAGAAAGAAGCAACTGCTGTGGGGTTTGACTAATGCCATGAACAGCACAGGGCGCTAGTTCCACGAGGTATTTACTATAACATCTCCATTTTCCAGGGAAATAAACTAGGCACATAGAGGTCCCCAGGTGATAATCGGGGGAGCCAGGTTTCAAACCCAGGCGGCCAGGCTCTGGGTCTGGGCCCAGCATTTGGAGATGCCCCGGTGTTCGTGCATCAGCCTCCTCACCCTGAAAGACTTCGGTCTGAGGGTTCGCTCAGCAATATGTGAGCTGAAAACTGCTTCCACACAGAGAGAGAATGGAGAAGAGGCCAGAGTACCTAGCTTTGAAGTAAAAATAAATCCAGGAAGCGAAACATAATGATGGCTCATACAATATATCTCAACTTGCTATTCCCTGTCTGCTTTGATTCATGCTAGTCTCTGTTCGGAGGTAAGGGGATTTTGAAATATGATGGTTAAAAGAAGAAACATGTTTTCTGAGTCCACTGAGATGGGTTCATAAGAGAGAAGGAGTGACTAAGAGAGGTACCCCCAAAACGTGAGGTAATGTAAATGTCCAGTACCTACAAACTGTTGGCAAAAAGAACTCCATAGGGTAAGGAGAGGTCACATGGTGCAGCTCATGGAAAGCCCCTGTTTTCCGTTCTGAAGTCCATTCCTTCCATCCCAACCACCTGCCGCCTCCTCAACCACCTTTCTTTTCTGGGAAGTTAAAAAACAAACAGTATAAAGTTTACTTTCATATCTATTAACTGTGATCTTTAGCTAACATTTTGGTGTCCACATCCACAGCGTGCCCGCTCTGTGTTCCCTGCTTCAGAACATGACCTCGCTTGACCGTGCAACAACCCCGCAGGGCAAACACTATAACCAGCCCAATTTTAATACCTCAGAAAACGGAGGCATAAGGAGGACGGATAACTAGCTCAGTCACATGGGTAGTGACATGGGTGGGAGCACTTCAGCACCAAGACGCTGTGGCCATGCCCATCCAACATGGCCGGGCCTCGGCCAGCAACAGAACTGGAGGGGAACAAAGACCACCTCGGGACAAGGGCGTGCTGTTCATTCACCCGACGAGGAACCTGGGGCAGAAGCAACTTGATCACACCCCCTCCTCCGGGGGCAGAGCCCGCGACTTCTCCCCCACAGGCTCCCCCACAGGCTCCCCCGTAGGCCCAGAGCTGGACCAGAGCCTAGACTCGGCCATTCCCCTCGCTGCCCATGGCTTCCCCAGTCTGGCCCATCCTCAGGCTCATCTCTGTCACCTCTGGCTTTGTTAGATTTTCAAGAGCAAAAAAGGAAGAAGCCTTCCCTTCCTGAGGACCTACTATACACCAGGTTCAATCAACCCTCACATCACCCCTGTGAGACAAGTGCTATTATATCTCCATTTTAGAGATGAAAAGGTTGGCTCAGAACATTTTAAATAATTGCCCAAGTCACACAGCTAGTAAGTGGCAAGTTCTTAGTTACTACGTTGCCTCCCAAAAAGGTGAACTCTGACTAACAGAACTTTCTTCCATCTTTTCTCCTTTATGTTCATGCTGCCCCTGCTGTACGGCATATATTTCACCAGCTCCATGCTTGCCATCCTGCCTTGCCACCTTAGGTTAAACATGACTCAAAAGAGGACTCGTGCGAAGTCAGCAAGTTCTGTACCGCCTGGTTTTCATCATCTACCACAGGCCTGGACCAACTCTCCGCCTAGGGACTTAAACTCTGAGGGGCTCAGGCCAAACATGTCCAGTATCTTAAGGTCGAGCCGCCTCTCACAGCGCCCAGATACCTCTGGGATAAGCAGTGATGCATGCGTTTGCCTGTGAAGACCTGAGAGCGTCACGATTCAAGAAATGCAGAGGACAAGCTGTGTGAGGTCCCTGAGATAAATGAAACTGACCCATAACTCACCAGCCGCCAGGGGAAATTCTATCACTTTGCACACTTCCATAGCTCGAAATCAAATCAGGGAAACATGATCAGATTTCTAATTTGGAACCTTGGACGTGCCACATCATCTTTGATGACTCCTAGCAAAAATGCTCATTACAGATCTCAGCCTACTGAACTTAATATGTTAAACCTAAAAATGAAGCAGAAATTTTCAATTTCTCAGGTCAACATGGCCACAGAAAAATTGTGCAAGTCGGGATACGCATACTCCTTAGGGTTCTGTTATGCCTGCAAATATCAGAGCTAGAAAAACAATACACAGGCCATCAGAGATGCTAATGCTCAGGTGTGGGCCTTCTGGGTGAATAGCAATTTTTCATGATCCATCTGAACTATCACATCAGACCGCATTATCCCTCTGCTGATGGCCAGTTTCATCTGTTCTAGGACGCAAGCTCAGGCTCCCCGATACGGTCGGCTGCCGGCTGCAGGTCTTCCCTTCACTGGTGAGTGGTCCAAAAGACAGGGCAGCCAGCACACTGTTCCGGTGTGGGAGGCACCTTTAAAACAGGGGGCTCCATATTCATCTCTCATCGGCACTTCTAACCTCATTCAGTGTGGATTTTCTAGAAGTTTGGGTAACCATGAACAATATCCATGGGTTGTTTTGAAATCTCTCCCCTGCACCCCGCCATCCGCCCTGCCCGCAGGAAGACCTGCATCGCCAGCGTCCACACTGGCTCTGCCTCCATTCTTCTCAGGCCTGAATCCAGGAAAAGGGAGCAGTTCTCTGCCTGCAGCAAGGCCTCAACAGGTGCCCCAGAAATAGTAGCGTGAAGTTAGTTGCGAATAGAAAGCACAAACTCAAAGCTGTATTTTCCCTTGACATGCATTCTTACAGAGGAAAGTTCGAGTGGGGACCAGGAGCAGTGTAGGGTCGTACTACACGCCCCTGAACCCCCGGAGCATGGAGCATGGAATACCTCCCCCTAAGGGTTAAGGAACACCTGCAAATAGCATAGTAGATAAACTGTAACTTTTATTCTTTTATCAATTAAAAAAAAAAAACACTTCTTCTAAGCCTTAAATTGCACACTGCTGCTCAAGGGAACTAAATACCCCTTCCTTAATCCAGCTACTAAATATGAAGTGGTCACTGTGTACAAAAAAAACGCAGACCCAGGGGTTTCTAAGTGTAATTGTCAAACCAGAAAACCCTTCAAAAAAAACTGAAACACATGTGAAGGGGACGTCTGCACCCATGAAAGCTAAAGTGAGCCGGGGTAAAAGTCTAGGTCACTCCCAGAAAAGCCTGTGGGTGCTGTTCCGTCACATGTCCTTGCGAGGCTCTGCCTTTAGAACCAATGGCTCCCAGGGGCCACCCTGGAGCCTCCCACTCAGAGTGACTTCTCATTACTGCTCCCTTGCCCACGTGGTCACTGAGAGGGAGGAGAGAGCGTCTCAACGACCTGGGGCCCACACTAGCTGAGTCTAGTGCTGAACAGAAATAACAGGTCTTGGCAGACATGCTCTCTCACCTCTGTGGTTTGTACAGCACTGAGGGTCTTAGGCAAAAAAAATAATAATTCATAGGTTAATTAATTAAAAGAATAAAGGACAAGAAGACAACCAATCCGAATGTGAAATACAGTGGCATGCCTAAACCACCTCCTGTGACACTTGGTGCACTGGTATTTACGGACAAGGCGCCGGGGCCTGGAGCCAGCCTGCCTGCCCGACGTCAAGGTTTTTTACGATGCCGGCTGACACTGGAGAGGCCCTTTAGAAGAATGTGCTTCCCAAGAAACGCATTAATGCAAGCCTTCCACCCAGGAGACGGAGGAAGGGTGCTCGGCGCACGCCAGGCACTCGAGACACATCCCCCAAATCATGCTGAATCCTGACCCATTTTTTCGGTGAATTATCTTTATGAGTAGGTCAGAAGTTAACAGCGCCTTCCAGCCACTCCCTGGCCCCTGGCTAGAGACAGTCCCTTTGCTAACCTTGACATTAAAACTGGTCAACCTATGATATTCTATAAAGTAATTAAGGACAAATCAAAGCAATTACTTGACATCCCTTGCAATAGCCAGATGACATTTCTAATCCCTAAAAGCAAATTAAGCCAAAAATAAAATTTTTTTTCAGGGGCTTGGATACATTCAGCATCAATAATAAGTTACAATGGGAAACCAGGGCATTGTGTACTATCTACCCTCTTTTCAATAGCAATATTAGGTATCGGAATAGACACTGAGCTCTTCCCCTACTATGTCCTGCCTCTTCTGCCTACAAGAGGAAAGTATAAGGCTGAATGAGCCACAAGAATGAGCCAAAATGGCCGTTCTGAGAAGGGCCAAGACGAGGGTGAGGCAAATGGAGGCACCTGTGGAGGCAACTGAAGTGGCGTTGACTCCAGTGGGTGTGTCAGTCTCCACCCTGAGGTTGTACAGTAGGTTTGCAGTTGCAGATGCAAGCCTGCCACTTGTTACATACTGGGAGGAATAAGAAAAGCAAGCAGCAAGCAAGCCCACCCAGAGGACAACAATCAGAAATAGCAGGAGGTTGGGGGATCTTTTGGAACGAAGACGCCAGGCCAACGTAGGGTTATGGAGCAAAATCAAGAAAAGTCAGAAAACTTAAAATAAGCCTCTATCTACCCATGTGCACCAAGTATAGGAATAACATAAGAGTAAAAGCTAACATTTGTGAACATCTACTATGTGCCAAATGCTTTAAATGCATCATCTTATTTAATCTTCACAAGAACTCTTGGAGATGGGTGTTATATTATTATCATTTAAAAGATAAGAAATGGAAACAGAGATATTTAGTAAATTCCCCCAGATCTTAGAATTAGTAAATGCTGACACGCTGGCCCATGCTTTATCCTAAGTCTATTTTCTTAATTGACTGTCTCACATATACAGATGCAATTTCAAGAAGGAGACAGCAATAAAACAATCAGCATAGCCCAAGTTGGTAAGAAAGCACTTGAGTCATAACCTTTTATGCATTTGTACAAAGTCACGGTGACATGCTCTCTTATCTCACATATCATCATGGCCTACAATATTTTTGACAGGTCAGAAAGTACGGATTATCATCCTCTTCGATGAAGAAACTGAAGTGCTAACTGTGGCTTAAGTGAGGGACAGAGAGACAGGATGGTGACCCAAGACCTTTGAAGTGAACCAAGCCATGGCCCCTCCACGAGACACCCAGAAGGGCTTACCAAACCACTGACCTCCACATCCCCGTGAAACTGAACATGGTGCTGACACAGCGAGGGAGGGGCGGCGGTGTGAGTCCGTCCAGGCGCATGAGCAGAGCTGGGATGCCGAAGAGCACCAAGTACTTCACGTAGAAAAAGAGCACCTGGGCCA
Source organism: Pteronotus mesoamericanus (assembly GCF_021234165.1). NCBI lineage: Eukaryota > Metazoa > Chordata > Mammalia > Chiroptera > Mormoopidae > Pteronotus > Pteronotus mesoamericanus. The sequence continues at coordinate 1,244,503 of NW_026555326.1, forward strand.
ACGCCAGTCCTCCTGAAAGACAGAGGGCGCCATCAGACACAGTGACAGGAAGCGGAGCCATCTCCTGGCAAAGACACGGCATTCCAGGAGGCGCAGCACCTGCCCTTCACACTTCTCTACCCACCCTCCTCCTTCCCTTCAGCACTCATTATTTTTCTAAAGTCTCCCACCTTGGCTTTGAGCAATGAAATTTTTAGATTAACAAATATGAAGTTTCTTTTATTACTGCGACAGGCAATAGGACCTCTTTGCAGTCATGCTTCTACAGATACTTGAAAAGGACACACTTAAAAAATATATTGCATTAAAGAACTATGAGAAAGGGAAAATCCTTCCCAAGACGTTTCAATCTTACATAAGTTCACACCCACTAAGATGACATGAATCAAACAAAACGTCACATCAACAACGGCTGGCAAAGGTGTGGAAATACTGGGACCATCATACACTGTTGGTAGGAATGTAAAATGCTGCAGCCACTTCACAAACAACTTGGCAGTTCCTCCAACGATTAAACACAGAGTTACCATGTGACCCCGCAATATACCCAAGAGAAATGAAAACAAACGTCCACAGACACTTAAACCCAAATGTTCAGAGCAGCATTGTTCACAATAGTCAAAAGCTGAAAAAACCTAACTGTCCATCCACAGAGGAACAGATAAACAAAATGTGGTCTTTTCATGCAATGGAATATTACTCTGCTGTAAAAAGGAGTGAATATTGATACCTGCTACACCATGGATGACTCTTGAAAACATCATGCTAGGTGAAATAAGCCAGAAATAAAAGGCCAAAATAAATATTGTATGATTTCATTCACATGAAAGTCCAAAATAGGGAAACAGAGACAGAAAATTGATTTGTGGTTGCTGTGCCTTGAGGTAGTGGGGGGTGGGATTATGGGATGGTTGTAGTTAAAGGGTAGGGATTCTTTTTGAGATGATAAAAACGTTCTAAAATTGGTGGTAGTAATAGTTGCACATATCTGTGAATATACTGAAAGTCATTGGACTGTACACTTTAAATGGGTGACTTATACAGTATGTGAACTATATCACAATAAACCTGTTTAAACACATACACACACACACACACACACACACACACACACACACACACACACACACACACGAGGGCACCAAGCTGCAGCAGCCAGCGTCCTCTCGGCCTGAGTTTGCATGTTTCTGAGGGAAGAGGAGCCCAGGGTGCGGGTGCGGGGCACGATGTGAGGCCTGGCACGCATACGACGGCCCCAGAGGCCTCCAGCTGTGGGGACGCACCACAAGTCCGGCTGGGATTCGGAGCGCTCTGTCAGCTACCACCTCTCCTCGGGCTTCCTGGTCAGTCACGTCACCCTCTCTGCCCTGGGAAGCGGGGGAGGCCCTGGCCGTCAGGCTGGTGGGACACCTCAGACCTGGGCAAGCTGCTGGCCCTGTCCTCACTGCCCCCAGTGCCCAGGTCCACCAAAGCAGTGTCCACAAGGAGCAGGCCCAGGGCGAAGTGCGTGAGCAAGTCCTGGTGACGATAACTGGCAGCTGTGTGGTGTCCAACCTCAGGGTCCCTCCCGGGTGCGCAGGGGAACACCGCAGGGCGGGCCGGGGCACTGATCGGGTTACACCACTGGGGTATTCGGGAGGAAATAACTAAGCCTTAGATAAGCGGAGCAGAAAATGGTACTGTCGGGACCTCTTCACATTACCCAAGGGTCTTTGAAGGACCGTCAGCCACTACCACGGAGTGCCTGGCTGTAAACCGTAACAGTGCCAGCAGAAGCTCGTAAGCCATTTTCTGAATATACAGTTTGGGAGATGGCAGAGAGTGGCTCAGACTGAGAGCCATGTGTCCCACAAGGAGAAGAGCCCAGGAGTCACTCATTCCCATTCAGACTGGTCAAACAAGCAGGGTCTTCAGACTTTCGGAAACCAGAGTGCAATCAAATCTGTGGGAAGGGCAGGGTACAAAATTACAGCATTCTTGGACATGGCTGACAAGAGTCAAGAAAAAAGGCAGACATATGTGTGTGAGTGTGTATGTATGTATATGCGTATGCATCTATACACACATTAATATCAAGAAGTAGGATATAGGTACTAGCAATAGCATTGGCGGGGGGGGCACACGACTACCCTGAATAAAAACACATCATCAGTTTCCCTGGCTGAGGGGGTGATGTGGGAGACTCTACAATACTGTGGTTAGAAAAATCCCAGAGCTGGAAATGACAGGACACGGGAAAAGATGACCCATTGAAGGGCACAGGGCTTCCAGAACTAAAACCGATCGGCTTGAAGGACCGAAGGCGTCAAAGGAGCTCTGGGAGAGGGGCCTGGGGAAGGCTGCCGGAGCTCTGCGCATGAGGCCCCGGGGGGTTCTCTCCCGGTAACTGAGTGCGGGATCACAGAGAACAGACTGCTTCCTGTCTCAAACACTGACTTTAATTTGATACCATCTTTGCACAGTTATTATAGCTGAAGCATATAAATTAAAATCCATAGTTGAGTCTACATTTTTATGAGTCACCATTTACACACAATGTTTACCATTTGTTAGTATTGTCATATAGAACTGGGCTAAAGAAATGGTTGATGTAATATATTTACTTTAACTCTATGGCTAGATCGAACTGAAGATGAAGTAATTGAGGATTTTTACCCCAAGATGGATGGAAAGCACAAGAAGCCACACATTAATGAATATGCAACTGGTGCTCTATTTACATGTTATTGAATATTTTTATAGGTAAGATACAAAAGGTATAAACTTTTCTTTTTTCCTTGACATTTTAATAATTGGCTCACATGCTTATAGGAAAAAAATGACGTATAATGGTTTTTAAAGCATTATATCTGTATTGTGTAATATTTAAGAAAATTGTATTTGCACCTGAGTTTAATATTTCTGCTGTCTTGCTGTCGATTTTCATCATCACTGTGAAAGACGCAGAGCTCATTATTCTTTCCCCTTGACCTAAAGATTAGTCTTTCCCTTGCGAGAGTTGGTCTAAGGTTCCAGGGCTAACCCTAAGGATTTTGCTGCAGTCTCCCACTAGGCACACAATATGACAAAAGGCAGCATAAGAATATAAATGACTCCATTCTGACTAAAAGTTATTTGACATACATATATTGAATTAGCTTTCATTCTATACAAAAACACAAAATGTAGCTATTTTTCAATGCTTAAGAAATTTTTGCTGGGTTTGTATTTAAAAGATTCTTTCATTTCCAAAAGTTCTCATTGATTTTATCGAACCTAACCCCTTTCCAAAGTAAGCCGGAGATGAGGCTCATTCGTTCAGCGAGCAGGTACTGAGGGGCTGACTACTGAATCACTAGGTATGGGCCATGAGAAGCAGACTAGAGGACAACTGGGTGGGCACCCTGCCTCGGGGACTCACCAGTCAGTTCCAACTACAGTCCCGTTTGTCCTTCCCTTTGGGCACTCGGTGTTTCCTCCTGCCATTATGCCCCATCGCTCCTTCTCCTCTTGGAAAAATCCCATATATCCTTCAATCCCAGTTCAAATGTGGCCTCTACCTTGTATCTTCAATATGCTCCACACAGAATTAATGACTTATTTTTGCATTCACTTACTATATAGCTGTTACGCACCAACTGCTTGCCAGACACTAAATGATACAGTGGTGAAAACGAGGAATGACCCTTCCCTTAATCAAGTGTACAGTCTGTCAAAGAGGCGGGAAATAATGTAAATCAGAAGTGAGATTAAAACCTACACCGTCAGGACAGGCAACAATCTGAACACAGTGGCTTAGACAGTGGCTTACTCACACCTGTTAGAACATTTAACAAATATGCACTGTGCGCTTAGTGTGTGTATGTGTGTGTAAAGTGTATAGTCTCAACTTCCAGGGCAAGTTCACCAATACACTCGTTTCTGAGAGTGCCTTACGGCATAATAGTAACAGCTGCTGATTATCAAGCACTTATTATCTCCATACGCCAAGTAGTATGCATCATCGTATCTAATTCTCACATCACACTTCTCTGGGAATATTGTTATTACCCACGTTTTACAGATAGGAACGTGGGCATAGAAAGGTCACAAAATTTGCCCAAGATCGCACACTAATAAGTAGCAGAGTCAAGACTTGAACCTGGGTCTGTTTGCCTCAGGGTCGCTATGTTTACCAGATTCACATACATCTCTGAGAGCAGTCTCCAAGAGTCCGTGTGTAGCAGGCCAGGAGACAGGATGAAGGAGTCGTAAAAAGGAGCTAAAGGAGGCCTTCCAAGCAGAAAATAAAATGAAGGCACATAGAGCTGAAGATCCTTGGAAAGCCAGCCTCCAGGAGCACCCTGTGAGCAAAGACATCTGAGAAACACACACACACACAGTGGCGGTGCACTGCGGTGAGCGACTCCCCATCCACAGATTTAAGATCCTGATCCTCTTCCTGTCAAACTGAGTCATTATTAATGCAGGAACCCAAAGAAGAGTTTACTTCCCAAAATGGTTCATCTCTGGACATATTAGTTATTGGAAAATCTGGTTTTGAATACTTTCTTCTTCTTGGGGCTTAAATCACCAAAATACCTCTCTTCAAAGAAAGGATATGTTGCTTGGGAGAAATAAAGTGACATAGGTAGATATTAAATCCAATTTGCTCATCCTCTTTAATTATATATTGTTAATGTCTTGAGGGAAAAGACCATAAGCCTCAAAATATCACACAAAATCCAAATTAAAATTTTCCAATAAAAATACTGAATACTTCACAAAATATTTCTTAATGTAAAATCAAGGCGCTTCAGAAGCATTTTTATATGGTAAAATAAATTTAAGCTAAATTAAAAAACAACTTTAGTAGTATAACAGAACAGACATGCTGAATTAAGAATTTATTTATGTCTACAAAGGCCCTTCCCAATCCAAAAACTACAGGGAAGAAGACTCCACCCATCATAATTGAAGTAGCACTTCACACACACCTGCATAAGAGTTAACAAAGTGACGTGGGGAAGGGAGGGAGACTTTACATATGACAAAATGAACCAAAAATTCTGTAAAGCAAATTTTCAGGTAGGGACCAGGTGTAGATTTCTGCTTGAATTTTGATGCTTCAGAGTAAACTGCTGTGCCCAGTAGAAGTGCTCTATAAAGTCTATGTACAAAAAGAATTGGATATTAACTAATGTTTAAAGTATTCTATTGCAAATCCTTCAAGGAAGGAAAGAATCCCTTTAAGAAAGCAAATAATTGTCTCCCTAAAGTATCCAGCACATTCAGAGTTCCATACATCAACTTTGCCTAAAAGAGAGATACATCATCTGATGTCATCTAAGAAGTTATCTGCATACTAATTTACCTGGCCATAATCGTGGATTAGATAGGGGTTAACAAATGCGGTAGCATCCTAAGGGATATTGGGCTTGGAGGGATGGAGGGCAGGGAATAGCTGGTGTTTAAATAACTGCTGCAACTTGCTGCTCCTGATAACGCCACAGGGTTGGGCGGGCGCCTCTCCCATCCTGTAAGCATGCACCATGAAATTATCCTCACACCACATGAAGCGTCTGTAATTGAACAGTCAGGTTCACCGTAGTACGTCGCAAAGTAGCTGCAGGTTCGCACTGCACTGATTTTATATAATCTCAGGCTTCTAATCCAAGGAGAAAATTTATAAAAATTAACTTTTTCTACTGTATATTAACAAACCTTAGAATGTTTAATGCCACCAAAGAGTGGCAAAAGCAGAGAATTTTATGCTCTCTGATATGTGTTTGTGTTCCCAGTTTTCAAAATAAACATGAGATATCAAATATCTTATCCCTCTCCCCTCACTGTGATGTTGTAGAAGGAAAAAAAGCAAATGGTCGCCTTGTTTGGCATTTCATTACTATTTATATAGGTGCGCAGACATTATCTCAACCACAGTTGACGCTTAAACACTGAGCTAAAATCCCCTCTAAGTACACCCATTCAGGAGATAGGTCTCCAAACTGCAGCCCCTGAGCAGTTAAGATTTTCAAAAAATTCTAATGTGCATCCACAGAGCTTTCCTGTGTCTTTGCCATGTAAGAATAACTTTCCATCACTCTCACCTCCGCCCCTTCACTCACTGCCAAGCCCCGCCAAAGCTCTCTTTTGTCCCCATTGTCTCACACGCCTGGATTTACCACAGTCAAATGTGATCCTTTTCAACACTGTGATCTTTTTGAGCTCTTTCAAAGAAAAGCTGTAAATTACCACCTTAATCCTAGACTCTACCACTTTGGGGTATAGTTACGATCTGCCATATTTTATCTTATAAGACTGTAAAGTTCAAGAGAGGAATGAATGGATACATCTTATGGTACATTTGCCTAAACCCACAGAATGCAAAGCGCCAACAATGGACCCTCGTGACTTTGGGTGACCACGATGCGTCCGTGTCGGTCCGTCAGCTGCCATGAATGGACCCTCTCTGTTGGGGGATGCCGATCGTGGGGAGGCTGTTTGTATGTGGGTGCAGGGGTTACGTGGGTTATCTTTGTCCCTTCCTCTCAATTAGGCTGTGAAACTCTCTTAAACTGCTCTCAAAAACTTTGTCTTTTAAAAAGCAAAAGAAAACGAGAGTTATCTTTTCAAGAGGCTACCAAAGATTTATGGATAATGATAAGCTGTCTGGGATTTGCCTCAAAACAGCATAGGCGAGAGTCCAGAGGAAAACTGTTGAACCGGGGTAATGAATACATGGGGGGATCATTACATGTTTAGGCTTTTAATTGGCCAAAATACCAAGCTTTAAGGGGGAGGCATTAAGAACCCCCATCAAAACTCTGAATTCCAGCCAGGAACAGTCACCTTCCTCCTCAGCCACCGACCAAATGCACCTGCAGAGGACAATGAGCCAAAAGGACTTGAATCTGCGCGATTCCACCTCCTTGCTCACCCTGTGAGCACAGAAAGTCCTAAAGGGCTAAAATGGAAAAGGGGCAAAGTGCCACTAGGCAGAATAATAAAGTCACCTATCAGGGCTCCAAGCCCTGGGAACTGGCAGCTGTGAAGAAGTGTCTCCCTATGGGAAGATGTCCCTCCACAGTTTCCATCTGTTACAACAGTGCTTCTCAGACGTATCTGGCCCTAAGAACCACCAGGGATAACAGTGAATTACAGGTTCCTAGACCACTCCTTGACAAGCGCTGATTTAGCAGGTTTGGGCCAGAGTCCTGAAATCTGAATGCAAAACAAGGTTTTTTTTAAGAAGATATATTCAGTCAAGTTTGAGAAATTGCCATTTAGAAGATCCACACCCTACTCTCTTTCCCCAGGTTTAAAAATATACATCAATGTGTAAACAGCAATTTGGGGGGTTGGTGAGGTTCCCTTTATGTTGCTGTTCATTCCTCTTTTCTGATATAGAAAAGAAGTTCCTGCCTCATTGAATCTATTGGTTCCACGGCAGAGCTTCAAAGGCAATGGTCCCGACTCGTTCTGCCACTCACCACTGAGTTGTCCAAAAAGATAATATGCAGAGAATTTAAAATAAATCTTGTGCTGTAGGACTGACCTTTAATTTTATTAGCTCAAGGCTGCTATAATTTTGACAACCACAACTTCATTGTGGAGAAACAATGTTCTGCAGACTCAAGAGGGAAGAAGAGCAGCCTCCGGACCCAATCTGATGCTCTCTGTTAGAGAAACAAAGCCCCAAGCTTCTCTGCAAAGGGTTCTGCTAAAATAAAAATCTCCCCAAAAAGTTGTGCTACAAACAACTCTTGGCAAAACTTAACCGCTCTATTTCATAAGGCAAGGCACAGTGTAGGAGAAAAAACTAAAGTCACTGCCAGGTAGCAAAGCCCCTCAAGAGATAAATCCCTCAGGTAGCATTTTAGGGGAAAAAAAGTCAAAGTATGTTTAATCTGCTTATAGATTCTATCTATGTATTTATTTAATCTTGTAGAATTGCTATAATATAGTCCCTCAGTTATTGTGATAGTGCTTGAGGTATGGGAAAACGATTTAAAGTGTAGCAATTTTAAAAGATATAAAATGATTTCTTTTAATCTTTCAAAATGTGCAAGTTGTACTCTGAGCACCTTCCCTCTTACAGGAGGAGAGCGGTTTGAAAAACAGGGTATATCTAAGGCCCCAGCAATCTAGCTGGGTCTTTACTGACCACCCATTTGCTCTGAATCCCAAACTCTCGTGCCTAATGCCAATATTTCTCCTAAATTCTGGAAGTGTAGATAAGATCACCCCGGGCCCTCACACTTCACCCCTGGACCTCTGGACCTCTGGCCCCCAAGTGCCTCATGAAGGTCTGAAGAATGCACAAGTGGGTAGCGGTTGCCTCTGGAGGCGTCGTGAAACTTTGTTGGATTGATTTGAATTAAATGACCATCATTTTGTCATTGATCACAATTTGATTTGAGGGCAGTTTGCACTTAAATAACACTTTACAATCACTGAGCCCATCCAAACTCCCTTAATATGCCTGGTGTTACAGAGTTGATGACAATTCAGGACTAGAACATTCAACTTCTCTCTGCTAATCAAAAGTAATTCATTATAGCTGTTGGGGGGAGGGTAGAAGGGGGTATCACTGGCCCAGAAGTGAGCTGTTTTGAAGCGGGAGTTAACTAGATAAAGGAAACCTCAGCAATGATGGGTACAAAGCACAAAGGTATGAAAAGGCCCCCGAGGGGGCAAGCAGGAGGATGAGGGGGGAGTGGGAGGATGGGGGGAGTGGTGGGGGGCGTGCCACTGAGCAGTACGACTTCATAGTAAAAGAGCTAAGGAACCACGCAAGAAAGGGGGATGCTCTGATTTGTGTTTCTGAAAGATCATTCTCTAAGAAAACAGGAGATGGTTTTTGTTCCTAAGAGAAGAAGGGCAGGAAAAGAGGGCAGCAGAGAAGAGGGCGGAGCAGCATGGCTGGAAGCAGAGCCTGAGCTTCAGGCCTAGCAGAGGAAACAGGGAGCTCCAACTGCCCATTTTAAGTTGTCTGTGTGGCTCTCTTCCCAACACAAGTCCTGTAGCACACGATGCTTCATCTCAACAGATTTTTGTTTGGGGTATGTGTGTGTACCAATCAAGTAGAAGAACCAAGTACCACGTGATAGTCAGGGCAGTGCAAGGTGATCCCAAAACAGAACTAATTCCAAAAAGCAAGAGCTGGGAGACAGAGGGGGCCCTAGGCTGGAAGCCTAAGGAAAAGTGCTGGGCTCTGCTCACCCCTGGGAACAAGAGGCCAAGTCCTATTTATCTAGAAATTAAGGGGCTGGTACATAACTCACTGCTAAAATCCAGTGACATTCTCATCTACAGCCTATATACAAAAACATGTTCTATATAAAAACTGGAAACTAGAGTAAATTAAGAATATTTTAATATTTTGCAAAATTTCATGAAAAGAACTTACAGTGATAAAACTCAGGGATATCATGAAAACTGGAATACGAATAGCCACTTTGGTCGACCCCCTCTTTCTGGTCAAGAAACAACACCACAGCTCCACCTCAATACTTTGTAAATTGACCAGGACAGGCTGAATATTAGGTTAATAAAATGTTGTCCAATTTGACGTTCTCAAATGACTTCTTAGCTTTTACTGCCACCTCCTGGACCTTCCTAGTATGTCTACCCTGAACTACTTATACTAATAGCCACGCATACACTAAAGCAATTATCACGTTCAAGAACCTCTGGGCAATGCAAAAATTATCCACAAAATATTAATAAACTGGGTTCGACAATACATTAAAAGGATTCTACACTGTGGCTAAGTAGAATGCATCCCAGGGATACAAGGATGGTTCAACATCTGTAAATCAATCAAAGCAATATATCACTTTAACAAAATAAAGAATTAAAACCATAAGATTATCTCAATAAATGCAGAAGGATCATTTGACAAAATTCAAAACTTTTGATAAAAACTCTCATCACAGTGGGTATAGGAGAAACATATCAACATAATAAAGGCCATAGATGATGAACCCACAGCTAATATCATAATCAATAGTGAAAAGCTGAAAGCCTTTTCTCTAGGATAAGGAACAAGACAAGGATACCCACTATCAGCACTTCTATTCAACATAGTATTGGAAATCCTAGTCACAGCAATAATACAAGACAAAGAAATAAAAGGCATCCAAATTGGTAAGGAAGCCCTGGTTGGTGTGGCTCAATGGATTGAGAGCCAGCCTGCAAACCAAAAGGTTGCTGGTTTGATTCCCAGTCAGGACACATGCCTGGGTTGCAGGCCAGGTCCCCCAGTGGGGGCATGTGAGAAGCAACCATTTATCTCTCACACATTAATGTTTCTCTCTGCCTTTCTTTCTCCCTCCCTTCCCCTCTCTAAAAATGTAAATAAATAAAGTCCTTTTAAAAAACAAACAAATTGGTAAAGAAGTAATGCTCTCATTATTTGCGGATGACATGATACCATATATAGAAAACACTGAAGATTCCACAAAAACTATTAGTATTAATAAATGACTTCAGTAAAGTTGTAAGATACAAGATCGATATATTGAAATCTGTTGCGTTTCTATTAACCAATAATGAACAATCAGAAGAAGAAAGAAAACAATCCCATTTACAAATGTATCAAAAAGTGTAGACTACCTAGGAATAAATTTGACCAAAGAAGTGAAAGACGTGTATTCCTAAGATTATGAGACATTAAAGAAAAAACTGAACAAGATACAAATAAATGGAAGGATATACTTTGTTCATCGATTGGAAGGACTAATATTGTTAAAATATGCTTACTACCTAAAGTTATATACAAATTCAATGCAATCTCTACTAAAATACCAATGACATTCTTCTCAATTAGAACAACTAATCCTAAAATTTATATGGAAACACAAAAGACCCCAAACAGACAAAGAAGTCTTCAGAAAGATGCAAGTGGGAGGTATCAAACTCCCTGATATGAAACTATACTACAAAGCTACAATATTCAAAACAGTATGGTACTGGCATAAAACTAGACACATAGATCAATGGAATAAAATAAAGAGCCCAGAAATAAATTCCTGCTTATATGGTCAATTAATTTACAACAGAGGAGGCAAATGTATACAATGGGGTAAAAACAGTCTCTTCAATAAGTAGTGTTTGGGTTTGGAATATTAAATCGATCTCCTATTCTGCAAATTTTTCCTGGGAAGACGTTACATTCTTCTGGAAACGACGCTAATTTTCTGGAGTTATGGGGCTATTTAATACACTGCTTGAGAGTACCAAATGCTACCCAAAATTGGACAAATACATGCAAAATAATGAAATGGACCACTTTCTTACAATATACCCCCCAAAAACCTCAAAATGGATAAAAGACCAAAAACTATAAAATTCCTATGAAACATAGGCAACTTCTGTGAAGTTGGCAGTGTAGGTAAACATGGCTTGTCTCCTCACACAACCACATCAAAATTACAGCTACACTACAGAACAATCATCATTCAGGTCTGTCAGAAATCGAGCTGAACATAAGTCCTACCAGTACAAAATTAAAGAGTAACTACATCGAGACTAGTAGGAGAGGCAGAGACACAGAAGGGGCTGGTCCCACAACCATGAGTGGAAGATAAAAATCAGAAGGGATATCTCAGAAGCTAGGGTTCCCAGCCCCACACCAGGGTTCCCAGCCCCACACCAGGGCTCCCAGCCCCACACCAGGGCTCCCAGCCCAGGGCTCCAGTGTCAGGAAGATTGAGGCTGTGAAAGACAGAAACTGCTGGACTCCCTGGAAGTTCCTCTTAAAGGGCCCACACAGACTTACTCAGACTCACTCCCTCTGAGCTCCAGTGCAGGGGCACCAGATTGAAAGGCACCAGAGACATATAGGGGAGGAACCGAATTGTCCCGCATCAGGGCCAGAGCCACAGGCAGCTTTCACCCAGAGGAAAGCGCTGGCAGAGGCCACTGTAGCTTTTCTGAGCCTTCCCGCACCACAGAGCCACAGAGCCAGCAGCCAGCAGCATATCTGAGACTCTATCAACCTGGTTTACACTGTTGTCCCTACTCTGGTGATTCCCTAAGGCCCTGCCCCACCCAACTTCCAGGCCCACATAAGCTGTTTCTAGTGGCTTTTCCATACAAATGGCTTGTCTTGGACAATGCTTCAGATTTTCTTAAATTCTCCCAAGCAATCAGCTCTGGCCTCAGGGAGCCCCATACCTCTGGCTAAGTGGCCCCAGACCCAGCACTGGCAGCAGCCAGCCTCAGTTCACAGCCTGGCCTCACCTGGACACCTCCAAGCCCAGCACAAGTAGCAGCCAACTGCAGATCACTTTGTAGCTTATGCTGTTTGACCCTGAACAGAACACAGGTGATGGCTGACCTTGGATGTGCCAACAGCAATCAAGGCTCAACTACAACAAGAGGGTGTACACAGCACACCTCAAGTGGGCGCACCACAAGTATCCAACTTGGATAATAGGGGAGGCTGTGCCACTGGACCCTACAGGACACCTACTACCTTAGGCCACTCTACCAAGCTTAGGAGATGTAGAAGCTCTACCAAATATTAATACATAGAAACAAATGCAAGGAGGCTGCCAAAATGAGGAGACAAAGAAACATGGCCCAAATGAAAGAACAGAACAAAACTCCAGAAATAGAACTAAACAAAACGGAGACAAGCAAGCTACTAGATGCAGAGTTCGAAACACTGGTTATAAGGATGCTCAAGGAACTTAGTGAGGACCTCAACAACATAAAAAAGATCCAGTCAGAAATGAAGGATACTTTAATTAAAGAACAATTTATAGGGAACCAACAGTAGAACGGATGAAGCTGACAATCAAATCAGCAATTTGAAATATAAGGAAGCAATGAACAATCAAAACAGCAAGGAAAAAGAATCCAAAAAAAAATGATGATATTGTAAAGAAGCCTCTGAAACAACTTCAAGCGTACCAACATTTGCATCATGGGGGTGCGGGAAGGAGAAGAGAGAGGGCAAAAAATTGGAAACCTATTTGAAAAAAATGACAGAAAACTTCCTGAACTTGGTGAAGGAAATAGACATGCAAGTCCAGGAAGCCCAGAGGGTAGGGTCCCAAACAAGATGAACCCAAAGAGGCCCACACCAAGACACATCATAATTAAAATACCAAAGGCTAAAGAAAAAAAGAGACTCTTAAAAGCAGCAAGAGAAAAGCAGTTAGTTACCTACAAAGGAGTTCCCATAAGACTGTCAGTTTAGTTCTCAAAAGAAACTTGGAAGGCTAGAAGGGATTGGCAAGAAATATTCAAAGTGATGAAAAGCAGAGACCTACACCAAGACTACTCTACCCAGCAAAGCTATCATTTAGAATGGAAGGACAGATAAAGAGCTTCCCAAACAAGAAAAAGCTAAAGGAGTACATCACCACTAAACCAGCATTATATGAAATGTTAAAGGGTCTTCTAAAGAAGAAGAAGATGAAAAATATAAACAATAAAATGGCAACAAAGACGTATCTATCAACAATTGAATCTAAAAAATAAATTAAACAAGCAGAAAAGAAACAGAATGATAGATACAGAGAACGTTTCGATGGTTGCCAGATGGGAGGTTAATGGGGGGATGGGTGAAGGGGGCAAAAGGACTGGGATGTGCAAATTGGTAGTTACAAAATGCTCATGGGGTGTAAAGTACAGCATAGGGAATAGAGTAGCCAGAGAATGTACATGCATGACCCATGGACATGGACAATGGCTGAGGACTGCCTGAGGGAGTGGCGGGGGAGCTCGGTGGAGAGAAGCAAAGAGGAAAAACTTGGGAGAATGGTAGTAGTATAGTCATAATATATAATTTTAAAAAAACATAGTAAGTAAATTCTTAGCAATATCTCTTCAAACAAGGGAAACAAACAAAGCATAAATTAAAAAATGCAACTACATCAAACTAAAAATGTTTTGCACAGTAAAGGAAGCCATTAACAAAATGAAAAAATAGCCTATTGAATGGGAGAATATATTTGCCAATGATATATATGATATGGGGTTAATATCCAAAATACATAAAGAACTCATACAACTCAACACCAAAACAATCCAATTAAAAACTGGGCAGAGGACCTGAATAGACATTTCTCCAAAGAGAACATACAGCTGGCCAACAGACATATGGAAAGATGCTCAATATCACTAATCATCATAGAAATGCACGTTAAAACCACAATGAGGTATCACCTCATACCTGTGAGAATGGCCATCACCATTAAATCTTAGGTAAGTTCTGGAGAGAATGTGGAGAAAAGGAAGCCCTTGTGCACTGTTGGTGGGAATGCAGATGTGTGTAGTCACTATGGAAAACAGTACGTAGATACCTCAAAACATTAAAAATAAAGCTGCCACATGATCCAGCAATTCCACTTTCGTGTACTTATCCAAAGAAAACAAAAATGCTAATTCAAAAAGTGTCTTCATTGTAGCATTATTTACCATATGAAAGCAACGTAAGTGCCCATCAATAAATGGATGGATAAAAAATGGGGCATGCACAAATATATATATATATGTATATTATGTATATATAGACATACACACACAAGGGAATATTATTCAGCAACAAAAAAGAATGAAATCTGGCCATTTGTGATGAGATGGATGGACCTAGAGGGTCCATCCCATGGCCACTCAGAGGGTGACATGCTACGTGAAGTAAGTCGGACAAATATCATATATGACTCATAAGTGAAATCTAAAACAACTAAATAAATAGATAAAGAAAACAGAAATAGATCCACATATACAGAGAACAAGCTGATGTTTGCTAACGGGGGTAGGGTGGAGCATGGGAATTTTTGAAAAAAAGACTCTCCAGCCAGATGCGGCGTCAAATCAAACCACGACCACATTGCCAATGGAAAGCTGTGACACCAAGCGGGAACCCCTGCCAAGGCAGCCGCACCCTGACAAAGTCGCCCCAGCCGGGCTGAGCTCCCCTGGACTCACCTGTCAATACCCAATGGGAGATCTGTCCTGGGGCAGATGCCTACAACCAAGCTCACGGAGACCGATCTCTAATGCCAATTTGCTGACCTACAGTGAGGAGAAACACCCCTAAGGGAGCCCGGGCCTCATATTTTCATATAAGGATCCCTCTTCTCGCCGGGTCAAGCCCACAGAAAATCGGCTTGCTCAGAGCGCTGCTGAGTGAGGAAGAGCACAGGGCCGGGGGGCCTGGCCAGAGGACACGAACCTTAATGGCATTCAGCCCTGAGAGGGGGAGGCGTTGGCCCCACAGCAGGGGTGTTTCGCCACTGGACGTGACAAAACAAACTGCTAGGACTGCGTTCCTCCCAGTCGCTGCTTTGATGGGAACTGTCAGGACTTGCCTTGTGGATCTTTCCCTGCCTAGTTCTGACCAAAGCTCCTCCCATTCTGGTCGGCAGAATCTTCCCAAGAGAAAGATTTCACCAGGTAAAGCCTCCAGTGAAGCTATCGCCAGTCAGGTCTGACTGAGACCCCCACCTGCGGTCCGCCGTGCATTGACATAATGGTCTGCTCCAGGAATGGGCTGTACTTTCCTATTTCCAAGCTTTCGGGGGCACCCCTCTTCGTGTCATGTACGTCCAATAAACAGGTAACGACAATTTCCACGTGTTGTGTGATTGGAAGTTTCCAAAGAGCTCGGGCAACCAGAGAGCAGCTGTTCTTCTCCAGTAGCCTTTGGGGTTCTTTGGGCAAATGCTGGGATTCTGATTTGACAGAGAGGGACACTGAGATTTAGAGGTGCTAAGAGGTACCTTCCTCTTAATGTTGTTGTAAACGTAAAATTGCTCTAAAAATAGAGTCTTTTTTTTTTTAAGTTGTATAAAAGGGAATCATGAACATATCTTTGAGGAGAGGGTGAGAGAAGGTGATGGGACTTTGGATACAAATGGGGCTTCTAAGATTCCGGTTCATTCTTAATCTGAAGGATAGACACACACATGAATCTTTGACGACTTTCTTAAGTCACAGGACACAGCGCCCCTAGTGCTAACCTTTGAAGTAACAGTCGTATGAGGTACAGCTTTCCCTTTTTGCTTAAACTTCATTTTGAGTTGTGTTTTCCATTACTCAGAGTTAAAATCATCCCAACTTATACCACCTCTTAACTTGAATGCAGGACAACCGGGGCTCGATTCAGTATAAGCTATCATATGATCCTATTCTGCTTTGTCCAATCACATCGCTAAAACCTTAGAAGACTAATCATTCCAACTATAAAAAAACATTTGCTCAGAAAGAAGAGGCTGTCATCAAAACAGCTCAGCATTTTTCCAGTGTGAAAAGACAACTTCCTTAAAAACACTCGCATTAAGCTTGTGTGACACCAACGACAGTCAGGGTTTGGTTTGGTTTGGTTTTTTTCATCTATAAATCACCACACAGATTAGGAGTAGCCGATAAGGAGTCTGGCTTGATCCCTTGCCCTCGGCAGGGATCAGCTTAATCTGGCCGGAAGATCACACATTTCCCACTGGAGCACAAGCTGAGGTCAGACCACAGGGTGAATTCAGCTACCACTGGGAGTTCTTGAAAGGAGAGCAAACAAGGAAATGAGGAGACATAGCTGAGCACGGGGCGTGGCCACGGCTTGTTTGGCCACAGGAATAAGGAACAGCAGTTTCTGCGCAGATGAGTCCTGTACTGGAAACTTCATCCTGCTGAGGAAATGACTTCCATCTCACCTGCTTGCGGATATAAAGAAACAGGTAGGCAAGACAAAGGGGCTAAGACAGAACCCTACACAGGCACACGCCATTTACTGGAGCTAGCAGGCACTTTGTGAGGTAAGCCCTTCACCTGCACAGCTCCAGTTAATTCTTGAGACAGCCCACAGGTCCTGTTCTCTGTACAGATGCGGAGAGTTTTAGCAAGAGGCCAAAGGCTGCCACTAGCCGTGGGTGGAGCTGAGCTTCCGACTCGGACTGTCCGAGTCTAAAGCTCATATTCACATTCTATATGTACACAAGAACAGTAAGGAGGCTGCAGAACACCTCAGCCCTGGAGCCTTGCCTCCTAGCAGGGACACAGAGGTGACCCCCAGCAGCTCTCGCCCTCTGCTGTCATGTGCTGGCCATGCCAGGCAGAGGCAGACCCAGCTAAGCTTAGTCAGGTTCCATTAGGAAAAAGGATTGACCTTCCTTGGTTCCCAGACCCCAAAGCTTGGCCCTCCCCTCCACCAGCCACTTCACACAGGTGCCATCTTGGCCACAAGAGGAACAAGGTTAAAAAAAAAAAAAAGGGTTTGCTCAAGGCAACTGCACCCCCATCGACCTCCAGGCCAGGTTCACTCTGAAGCTAATTCTTGACGGTGGTTATATGGATAGCGACTTCCACAATTACCTAAGGTCCAAAAAGAGACAGTCCTCAGGAGCGGGGTGCTGCCGTAGAGGGCGTGCATGTACATGAGGTGAACCATCAGCTCAGCCAGGCACCAACAGCAGAAGAGGCGGCACAGCCCCCGGGCGAGGACGGAGATGCTGATCTTCAGTGAGCAGGGCTCTTGCTGCTGCATCTAAGGTGGAAACGAAACAAGTCATCAGACTGCACCTCCCCCTTGAAAGTCTCTCGAATCATCCCCGACACAATGGTTTTGATAAACTGCCTACAAATACAATTGCTGTTTCTACCAAAAGAGGTTTGGTTTAGTTTGCCTTGGGAACACTCCGTGTTTGTGGGTTAAAAAATCACACCTGAGCCTGAAAACTCTGTCCCCGAGTAAGAACGGGATGGAATGACAAGCTAGGCTACTGCCAAGAGCCAAGACGGGTTCTGCAGACCTTCGCGCTGGAAACAAGCCTGCAGACACCTGGGACTCGGGTCTCTCCGGGTTCAGTGTTCCCCTGCCTTGTCTCCCACCCACATCTAAGGCTGGTGAAAGTAGGGCCATGTCAAGAAAGGGCAGAGGCCTGGTAATGAGACAGGGAGCCTGAGAACAAGGGGAAAACTAGGTGTGGCCACATCGCCTTAACTGCAGGTGCTTTTGAAACGAGGCAGAGTAAACACAATCAGGGACAGCATGTGGCACAAGTCTCTGGCTTAACGGGTAGTACAGTGTCATAGTCAAGAACGTGGACCTTAGAGTGAAACAAAGTCGAGATCAGATTCTAGCACAAATCACATAGCTCTGTGATCCTGAGCAAGTTACTTACCCTCACTGAGGCTTGGTTCCCTCATATATAAAATAATCAAAACTTGTTGTGATGATTAAATATAAGGAACAAGGTAGTACGTACAGCACCTGGCACATGAAAAGCACTGGGTAACTGGTAGTCAATGTCTGATAATTAGGTGCCTTGTAGCGCACATTCTCCACCTTCACCTTCTTCCCCTGTGGTGTCCCAGACTAGCAGACCCGGGGCAGAATCAGGGCACGATTCAGGGCCAGACATCAAAGGTGACAGAGGGATGTTTTGACTGTGCTAGACACAGACAAACCACTCAGCATGTACTCAATACCTGTGGACAATACAGACCAAAAAAGTCTAAAGTTCTGCCCAGGTAGCCTGGTTCTGTGATCTCGCCTCACCGCCAGCTGTTTAGGGATGCGCAAAAATTTAAAACAGATTCTGAAATGCGTAAGCATGCGATAAAAGCTGAAGTGAATTCTCTTTCAGCCTCACAGCACCAGACAGACAGTAAAACAAGAGAGCCTGTGGAAGTTTTCTGCATCTGACACCGACAACATTTCATTAGACAGGGGGCCGCCTTGAAATGCAGAGGAGCGGCGAATGCATAAAGGATGGGGTTGAATCTGCAAACATTAGCTGGCAGGGGCAATGGGCTCGATCCAGCATTTGACAATGAGGGTTCTAGACATTATATCAACAAGGCCTATTCCCTGGGGCAGGTAATCCCTAGGTTCCTCTTAAGCTTCCACTCTCCCCCAACATCAAGGCGTGGGGGTCCCTGGGTGGCCAGGGGGAGGGGCTGGCGCTCCCCTGAGAGTCCACGGCAAATCTGCACGCCAGGGGATTTATGGTTATTCCATTTTGACACACGTTCTACCGCTTTCTCCACCTGCCCTCGTACAGCAAGAAGCCAGACTAAGAAGCTTTGTCTGGCTCATGGCATTACAATAATCTGCCCTTTTGCCACTTGGTTAGTTACACGAGGGACAGCTGGCTGATTTCATTTTGATGTAAATTGATCATATTAACAGGAACTTTCTTTTTCCTTTAGTGTCCCATGGCCACACCAACCTGCATGATTAGGAAATAGCGACTGCTTTGAAGGGTTCACCAGGTCAGCTATGACAGGGGAGGCGCCAGCTGGGAAGGGTCGGCCAGGAAGGCAGGCCGGGCAGGGCGGGGGTTGTAGACTGGCATTGATTGCAGCTGACTGCCATCGCAGCTGCACGGCGTGAGCCCATGCAGATGCCCCCGCAGGCATAAACCAAGGGTGGTTTCCACTGGAATCCTCACCTCAAGAGTGCAGTGCTCTGCCGGACCCTGCACAGCCGACCTCACCAAGCTGGTGGATGGCTAGATCCTCGGCGCAGAGGTACCTACCTGCCTGACCATTTCTGTCTGTGTGACTTAATTGAGATGGAAAAGGAAGAGCCCAAAAATCCAACACTAGAAAGTTGGTGAACTGCATGACTGATCCTCAATATTATGGAGCCATGAAAACTATTTTTGTACAATGAGTCTAAATAATGAAAGGTTGGAAGGATGCACACCAAGTTGGCAACAGTGATGGTCTTCTTTGGAAGGTAAGATTTTTAGGTTGTGTTCAACAATTGCTTATTTTCATGATCAGGGAAAAAAGTAACACGATGTTGTGAAGACTGTGGCCCTGTCTGCTAGGAGGCAGCGCGGTCTGTTTCCTCACCCTTCCTCTAAAGCATGCCTAGTGTCGGCGTCTCCCGGGGAAGCCCCGCATCCTCCTGGAGCAGGCAGCCCCTCCTCTCTCTCATGCTAGCCCCCGTCTTTCTTTCTCCTGACCTTCCCACCTCACTCCTAGCTTTTCTTAGCTATGCACGGAGTTCCTCCTTGTTAATTATCAACCCTTTCCAGCTCTCTAAACCAAATTCACTTTGACATAATGACCGTCAGCCAATGAGGAGACGATTACAGAGTGTCCCTTGTGGAGGCCGGAAGAGTTCCCACCAAGGCAGCATCAAGGCTAAGACACAGAGGCCAAAACCATTCAGACCAACAGACCGGCCTTTCTCGGAGCCAGACTCTCGGTGGGAAGCAAGTTCCCCGGACAACACGATGCTGGCCTCAAAAGCAGTGTTGACAGAAGACAATATTTGCGCAATGGAATGTCTCCCATTTCCAAGTAAGCGACTCTGCACGTGGCCCATGGGCCCCTGAGCAGAAGCCGCCCCCCAGCGCAGGCCCCCTGAAGACCAGACCTGCACTGGAGGCCCCGGCGCGTCACCCGGTGTGCAGCCCACCCAGGGAGCGGAGAAGCTGCGTGGGACGGAGGCCCCACCAGGCCATCGGGAAACGCCTCCATCCAGGCACCGCCCGGCTTCGGGCATCACACTGCAGCGACAGTTCAGAGGCCCTCCTTTCTCTTCCCGATCCATGTGCGGTCCAAAATGACATCAACATCTATGATTAAGAAGAAACACAATGTGCACTTGTGGCTGGTGGGCTTCCCAGTAATGACTTACCTGCCCTTCCCAGGGCGACACTTCCCTACAGGGTTTCAGGAGGCAAACCGTGCGCCACCACTGGCGCAGAAGGGACCTTCCCTTTTGATGCTGGTGGCCGCCCCGCGTGGGGAATGGAAGAGTCTACTCCTCCACTGCACAAGGGCACCCAGCAGAAGGAGACCAGTCCGATTTTTCATTCTACTTGCTTTTAACAAAAAAGTGGTTATTGGTCTTCATCTTCAGCGTCAGGTCATTGTTACAGTCTATTTATATCTCCAATCTAGTAGACTTCCTTTTAGATAAGAAATTCGGCACTGGTCCTTTGTCGATCCAGCAGGAAGAAAAGACATGCCACGCACAGATCACCACTGAGCAGGGTTGCTCTCTTGTCAGCGTGCAAAGCACTTCATTCGAGATATTTCCAACCTAGGGGAGTGCCAACCTTAACGCCACTGGAAACTGCCATCAGTGGGAATTTAAGGCACCACTAAAAAAATACACATTCACTCATCTGCAAAGTGCATTTTAAAACAGATTATATTTTAAAACCTCATTTCATGCAAATTGCATACAAAGGAATATCAAAGGCTTTTAGAGATGTTCCGATGATTAAAGATGACAGTTTTCAAAAAGGAAAGGTTCTTTTCCTTCACGCAGTAATAATACAAGTGTTTGAAGGCACCAAACAAAAACCTTCCCAGAACCAGCTGTTCAGCTCTGCCTCCTCTGCTCCAACCCCTGTGCTTGGTTCCAGGCACTGGAGTCGGGGGGGGGGGGGGGGGGGGGGGAGCTTCAGTCCAGTTGGTGGTCACAGACCAAAGCTCTACTCCCAACAAGCCATTCCCAATCAGACCCTCGCTGCCCCCTCCCCCGTCAACCAGACCAAAGTAGGTGGTACACAGTGGCCTCTTGCCAGCACAGCAGGTGGGGCCTGCAGTGGGCGTTGCTGCCCAGGACTGGCACCTGGTCTGGCCGGCGGGAGCCTCCAGACACGCATGGCCACAAGCCTGGCCGCACCTTCTCTCTGAGTCCTGGGCACTCCCCAAGTCGGCACACAAGGCTCAGGCCTTTACTCCTCCCACCCCAGTCTGCATGCTGTGAGCCTCTCTCCTCCTCTGCCTCCATATTACCAGCTGTGCAGTGGTCATAACAACAGTATCTCTCTCCTAGGGCTGTTGAGAGGAGGAAATGAGTTAGAATATGCAAAGCCTGGCTCGGAGCAAGTGCTCAGTTAGCATTACTTATTAC
This sequence comes from Pteronotus mesoamericanus, assembly GCF_021234165.1. Taxonomy (NCBI): domain Eukaryota; kingdom Metazoa; phylum Chordata; class Mammalia; order Chiroptera; family Mormoopidae; genus Pteronotus; species Pteronotus mesoamericanus. The sequence continues at coordinate 1,266,305 of NW_026555326.1, forward strand.
AGTTTGTATTGTTCCAGATAGGTTCTCGAACCAGAGCCCGGTGCACGCCCTGCGCAGTTTGTCCGGGACGCTGCCTGCCTGCCTGCCTGCCTGCCTGGCGCATGCTGGACCTGGCCCCTTGAGGGCTGGGCCCCCCCACCCCAGGCCTGCAGCAGCAGCCCTGGTCTCTCTCCCAGAGAGACGGAGCCAGCACGCTGGCCTCTTCTGCGGCCAGGATGCCCTGCTGCTGAGCCCACTCCCACACTGGACACCCAGGGTCTCCGTTCAGGCCTAAAGTCACCCCAGAATTGCCCCACATTTTTTCGCATAACGACAGCAACATTCACAGTAATGATTAACACTTTATAGTATTTACATGTCAAATTGAATTACCGATACAAACTCATTTAATCCTTAAAACAATCTTGTGAGGGATAAGGAAACTGAGTCACAAGTAAAGTAAGTCACCAAACACTCCCAAGCCACAGCAGGACAGGGATTCAAACGCTACACGAGGGCTGGTTCCAGCGTCTTCACCATATGCAGTTCCCTATCTGAGCGCGGGCGCTTCTTCAGGGAGCAGAGGCGCGGCCTCAGCAAGAACAAGCCCCGGCCCTACCCACCTCCGGCTCACCGCCTGCCCCCAGCCCAGTCCCACACTGGACAGTTCAACCTATCTGGAGTAAGATGTGGGGGCCCAGGCCACGCTAAGCAAGTGAACAGCCCGCCCTGCCTCCTAGACCCCCTGGACCCCGGCCTCACCCCTAGCTCAGCATCTAAACTCCACAGAACATGGGAGAAAAAGAAATGGAGCTCCCGTCCCTGACACGGCAAATGCCATCAGAGAGGACCCTCGAGTGCAGGCTCTGAGGCCTTTCAACAAATTTTACCTGTTCATGATTGATATGTGCAAACTCCACATGCCTCTTACATTACAGAAGACACCCCATCTATACTCCCCTCATCTTGTGTGTGTAAATGTACGTGCTAAAAAAAAACTGGATGAAAGATATCTTCTCCCACGGGTGTGCCTAACACGGTCATCTTGGCAATTCCAGTTGGAGGTTCCCAGCTGGCCACTGCTTTTCTGTCCTGGGTTGGTTTCCACGTGAGGCTCTGCTGCCCCCTGGTGGCACAGCCTCATCCTCCTGCTCTCACTAGCTTGTAAGCACTGACCTGAGAGGCTAAGAATGGCGAATTCTAACATTACAGTCCTTCTGTCTGAAGTCATGTATTCATTCACGCAAGCACTTGTGCAGAGCAAACCTTGCTTACAAGCCCTCCCAGTTAGCTTTCTTCCTCCTGTCCCACCGTTCTCTTCTGGCCTCTCTGGAAGGATCCTTCCACCCCTGGATTAGCTTCCTCATTCAGCGGCTCCACTTTTCGACACCCATTTCCTCGTTGGAGGTCAAAGTGCCCCGCAGGCACCTCTGGCAGCTGCAGGACCTCCCGGCTGTCTTTCCACTTGCCCTCTGGCTCACTAAACATCTTAGCTTTTCCAGACCAACTTTTCTGTGAATATCCCTACACCACAGAGAACGGTTTCAATGTGTGTTTCTGAGTTCCCTGCTTTCAGAAATTGCTACCTGTGAGAAGGGGCAGCAAAGAGGGAGATAAGACACAGGGGTCACCCAGGCGCCACACCTGAGTCCCTGCAGGAGGACACGAGCCCTTCTCTTCCCCTGACTGAAACTCAAGGGAGCGTTGCCCTTGGCTGAGGATTTAGATGAGCAATGAGCCCAAAGCTTGGCTCCGGTAACAGACACAGGACCCTGCAATGGGCCTCCAGGGGTCCTGCGAGACCCTCCAGGGCGCAATTTCAAAGACGGAAGTGAGAAAGAAGAAGAGTGATGGTTTGCGTAATCATAAAGTGCACATCCCATAGGGCAAAGCTCCTCAGTGGGTAACAGTCAGTTAGGAAAATAACCTGCTTCCTCTTAATGGATTGGGTCCATTTTTCTCTGAAAATTACTGTCTTGAGAGTGGTGTCTTGGGGCGGCGGGGGGGGGGGGGGGGCGGCAGGCGGATGTGGCTGTTTAGTCCAAAAGTTATTGGCTGAAATGTTGGGAAGAATTCAAAACTCACAATGGTGAGGAGATTATAAAAGAGACAACTTGGAAGGCCTGAGCCCACCCTGCACTGTGCCTACCAAATCCCACCCCGTGCACCCTCATCTTCTGAGGATCTCAGGGCAGTGGTTCTCAACTCCCCGCATGCATCGGCATCGCCGGAGGGCCGGGAAACCGCCTGGCTGGGCCCCACCCCTAGCCCCTGACTTGGCAGGCCCGGGGCGGGCCTGAACCCCTGAATCATAACAAGTTCCCAGGTGATCCCGATGCTGCTGGTGCAGGGCCCACACTTTGAGAACCAGAGTTAGAGGATCAGCTGCCATCACTAACCGCCTCTTCCTTTTACACAATAATTTTAAACATGATTTTCACACAGATTTAAAATTACTTCAGGACAAAAGAATGATTGATCCTATGTAACCCAAACTGAGGTTTGCAAAACCAAATGCTAAACACACATCTGCCTAGAATACCAACTTCACTTAAAGATTTGCAGAGGGAAAAAAGTTAAATAATGGGCAATTTTAAAATATGACATTATGATTATAATGCAGAATATACTTTTGAATACAATACATAAATGCATAAATTAGTGGAATTTTTAAGACATAATTAAGGGATTTCTAAGAACCCTATGACTTGTCTAGGAGGCATATTCCAGGGTGTCCTCCAAAAATGTTCAACATTGACTTTGCACTTTAAACTACATTTCTAGGCATGTGTGTGTACATGTGTGTGGACTTGCACATGTGTGTGTGGTATGCACACATGCTGTGTGTGCATGCATGTACCACAGGTGCAGGCATGTACTGTGTGTGCAGGCATATTATTCTTCTCACCTCAATCAAGATTGTTTTGTTTTGGTGGTAGGTGGTGGGAATGTCCCTGAGAGACACTTTTTGGGTATTTTCAATTACGAACACCATCGGTGAATTAATTTTATAAACATGTTCCATGAGGCCAGCTGTGGAATGAGGGAAACAAATCTCAGGTGGAGGAAGAGTGAGGTGAGAATGATGAAGACAGAGTGGCATGAGCTTCAGACACGGCTGCTGTCCAGCGAAGGCAGGCAGGTCCTGGGCTGAAACAGGATCCCAGACCCCAAAACACTATTGCCTTCCAGATCTCTTTGCCTTCCCATCTAAGTTGCCCTGAACAATTCCCAGGCTATAGCAGTTCATAAAAATAAAAGAGAGCATACTACTTGCCAACCAACAGCTTAGACAGTTCCTCTTCCTACTTTGCAAGCAATACCGTGAGATTTCAATTTTTTCTCTCCCCGGGCTGCCCTGCAGGGTTCCCCATGAGTTCCTCGCTGCGCCGTTATTAATCCTGGTTGCTGCAGTCCACCAAGAATCAGGGTTGGGACAAGGGGACCTTTATTTTGAAGGCTGATTTTCCTGAAGTATTTATTACATTAAAAAAAATCAAGACAATAATATGTGTTTTAAATTTGTGGGCGCCCCTGAATGAAAACACTCAAGAGGAACATGTCAGCAAGGACAGAGGCTCAATCTGCAGAAACCAATCCAGTCCCCAGGGACCCACCTGCGCGACAAACTCCGGGAAGCTGAGGATGGGCCCATTGTGGAAGACCGGGTAATAGAAGACGTAGGCCATCATCCAGGGCAAGGAGTAGAAGGTGCGCCCAGAGGGCAGCTGCTGCCAGCAGAACTCGAGGCTGAAGCTGGTGTAGTACAGGCAGCGGACGGTCAGCGTGAACTGCAGCAAGTAGTACTCGTTTTCTGTCTTGTACCACCCTCTCTGCAAAGCCACCAGGAGAGAACAGCCCGTGAACGGCAAGGAGGGACATCATCCAATCTCCGGGGAGAGAGATTTCTTCCACGGGTAGAGCAGGAGATGTACCATAAAGGGAGTTGAGAACCACTGAACAGCAGGAAAATCTCCTTGGCAATCAAAACAAGCAGTTAATGAGCAGTGGGCAAAGGAGTGTCTCTAACATCAGCTTAGCATTAAGCCTGATGCAACATAATGAAGGTTTTCCCAGATATGCATCTGTCAGCTCTATCCAGTAGGTTACCGGGAGGTTAGCCACAACCAGTGGACACTCTGACAGCTCCTCCAACAATTCTGAAGACAAACAGAGGCTTATAAATGTTACTCGGGTTGTCCACTCTCTCACCTTTCCCATCATGTTCTTTCCCGTGACTGTGCCAGTCCACAGCACACCAGTTCTAAGTGCTATCGCTTGAATCAATGATTGAGCAAATGAATGAACACGTGAACAAAAATAAAGACACCACAGGAGTTCCAGTTCCACCGTGATTTAAGAAAGAATATAATAAAATTCCCAACATTCTCTATGCAAAGAAATACCTGCCTTATCTGTCTCAGGGGCTACCGTGGTACCAGATGAGATATGGAATGAGTTTCCTATAAATTGTACCGTTCCCTCCAGATGACTTTTTTTTTGTTAAATGCATAGGGATCTATTACTTTCTTTTCCCTTTATTCCTGACCCAGTGATGTGTGCCACCACCCATGCCTACCCAAACTGGGAGAAAATGTACAAGGTCAGCCCTGTGCAACCTCAGAGGACTTAGTCCCCTAGAAAAGACCTGACTGCAGAGTTCACCACCAGGGTTCACATGCATCAACCCCACGTGGCCACTAGGAGGAGCCCCACCACAGTTCTTCTACTGACTCTTGCCTGAAAACAAAGGTATCTACCGGATGGGGGCACCGCCAAAGGGACCTTCTCCTTGCCAAAGGTAAACAGAGACACTTACCTTCATTTCCTCCACATCTTGCATCCTCAGTGTGGAGAGCAGGAGGAGAGAACAGAGCCATGACAGGAACAGCGACCGGAATTGGGCTACGCAGAAGGAGACGATGGTGTGGAGAAATATCATGGCCGTCCCTGGGGCCCCCAGCACGCACCAGCAGGCCCACATTCCATAGGCGGTGAGGATCCAGGGTCTGTGCTGTGCACAGGAGCCCCAGCGGGGGAGGCACACAGGGTGGGCGAGGGGAGAAAAGAGAGAAGGGTGAGCTAAGGGGCTCTGTTACTGGAGATTCTACGCAGGAGAGGCTGGCGCTCCGCAACCCCACGCACACACGGTCCTGCTACAGCGAGGGTGAAGGAAAGGATTGGTGAACATGTCTCAGGAGCCTCACTGGGAAGCCTGGGCCATCCAAACCACAAAAGCCTTTTAGAGTTGAAACCACAGATTCAAAATTAAGTATCTAATTATATTTTTATTTAGTAGCATATTATTCACAGTCACATTCATGTCACAGAAAAAGTGTATGTTACCTGCTTTCTGTGATTTTGAGGCCTTTGCATAGTCAACCTGATTAAAACATTTAGTCTTGTCTTAAGAGAATCAGAGAATATCTTCCTATTTAATTATCAAATTGTAATAGTGATTGACATTGAATAACCAAATAGATAAATTAACATGTCTTTGCTTTTGTGATACACTCTTGGCCATATTTGTCTTACTTAAAAACCACAATAATGTTTTAACATTGTTCGAGAGGTAACACATCATAGCTGTTTAATTACTCAAGCTTTGAAATCCGACTGCCTGAATAAATCCTAGCGCCCCCATTAACTAGCCGTGTGACCCTAAGCAACTTGTTTAATGTCTCTGTGCCTCAGTTTTTTCATATATAAAATTAGGATAATACCACTATTGACTTCAGAAGGTTGGTGTGAGAATTTAGTGGGTACATGCATGTAAAATGCTTACAGTGGTGTCTGCATACATCGTAAGTCCAGCAGAACTACTTGTTATTTCTATAGGGAACTATGATGTGTCTTCTCAGTGTGCACTTAAAAGTATGGTTTCTAGGAATGTCTTCTCGTAAAAACAAAGACTTCTTTAAGGGAAAGTCAGATGTGGGCTGAAAACTGTACCCATCCTTAGATGCTAACTCTTCCAAATTATTGCTGAAGTACAACTTTTCCCAAACCTATGTGCCAGCTCAAGAGAAAACATTTTAAATGAGCAACTACGTCAGGCACTTTTAAGATCCAAGAAAATCAAAGAAATCTGCAGTTCATTTTTACTATTTTTCCATCCTACTACCCACAGAAAATAGCCACATAAATTTGCTTCAAACTTTCCCCCAAACACTCACCTCTGGGCAGAGTGCAAGTATAAGGAACAAGGTCGCCAAAGACTATTTTAAGAAGTAGTTACAACAAATGAAAAAAAAAAAAAAAGGTTCTTTTTCACCATGACCTACAGCAATTACCACTTGGAATTCTTTTTCATGCTACGGACATACACATATACACAGCTACATTTTTATTAAGTGCTATTTGATCCCTTTGGAAAAAGCCTGTCTTCTGGGATTCATTTGGGAATATAACCTCAGACTTAGGCTGCTTCAACTTGGAAAAGCTGAACAAGCCTCCAGGAAATCCTTAATGGTGCTGCAAGAACCTGCTTGGGAGGCTCTCTGATGAACTTAAGTGTGCTCATGAAAGCTACCCTGGGGGCACAAGCTTGTCCCATAGTCTCACCCCCACTCTCTTCCTCCTGCCAGACAGTACAGACAGACAACATCTGATGTCATTCTAAGACTTCACAGAAGATGCTCGCACATTCACATGATGTTCTCTACTAACCCTCGTATCACCCGCTCCCTCGCCCCGATGGGTAAAGACAACTCATTGTGAACAGGTGGTGAAATGGAAAAGATGTGAACAATGCAAAAGAGGCACCTATACGATACTGATTTTCATTCTTTGTCTATAAAAATGTGACTCAAATCCTATCCTCAAAACTCCACTAAAATCCTGATATAGCATGAGTAGCTTTCCACGCCTCATTTCAAATATTACACAGTATGTAACCGTTGGGGTTAGCCTTTTCCCCTCAGCATAATTCCCTGGAGAGTCACCCAAGCTGCTGCAGGTATCAAAGCTTCGCTTCCCTTTATTGCTGTGTAGTATTCCACAACATGGACCTACCACCACTTGTTTAACCCGTTGAAGGACATCTGGGCTATTTCCAGTTTGGGGCTGTTATAAATAAAACGGATATGAACATCTGTGTTCAGGTTTTGTGCAAAAAGAAGTGTTCATTCCCCTGGGATAAACACCCAAGCATGCACTTGCTGGTTTGAATGGTAGTCACATGTTTAGTGCTACAAGAAATTCCAAACAATTTTCCAGAGTGGCCATCTTACACTCCCACCAGCAACAGGTGAGTGATCCGATTTCTCGGCATCCTCCCCAGCATTCGCTGGTGTTGCTATGTTAGAGCTGAGCCATTCTGGTAGGTGCGCAGGCCTATCTCTCCGAGGCTTTAAAGTGCATTCACAATATTCTTTCACAGGATAGCAAAGTGTGAGCAACCTGAAGCTTGAGAATAAGACAGGTTGAACTTTGCTGGGTGCAAAGTTCATCAGAACTATCCCAGGCCCCTTGACTCTCTTTATTCCAGGCTCTTCAGTTTCTAATAGAAGATTAAAAAAAAAAAAAAGGCAGAGAAAAGGAGAAGCTTATTAAGAAATGTTTGTGGCAGTAGAGAAAAAGCCAGAGTAAGAATACTATGGTCTCTGTGATGGGACACAGTGCTTGCTGCCCCCGACTGAATTAGGCAGACAACCTTGCTCTCTGCTCCCACTGCTCCCTGTGTTTACACAGAATCCACTTCTCAAAACGGGGAAGGGGTAACTGGCTGTCCACTTCATAGCTTCCCTTAGAAGGCTAATATCCTGTCTTGTTCATATTATAATAATCTGAGCCCAGAACCCAAGACAGTACCTAGCATATGGCAAGTGTTTCATAAATACTGGATGGATGGATGGATGGATGGATGGATGGATGATGGGTGCATTGGATGGGTAGATGTGTGGATGGGTGGATGGACATAGATGATGGATGGATAGAGGGATGGATGGATATGCTTCCCCAAGTCTTGGGATTTAACCTTGTAGTTATGACTAAAAAGTAACAAGAAATTAGCACCAAAATTTTGGGCTTTCTGGTCCACTAATGTGAGATCCTGCTGTTTTCCAAAGTCTCTACTTGTACCACTTAACCCCTTATAAACAAAAGCTGCTTTGCCAGTGCATATGAAATATGCACATCACATCTCCCTGCCTACTGTGTGTTTTCCACTCACAGGGGTCTTTTATGTTGGGAAGATCTCAAATAGTTTGTAACTGGTAGGGCCCAGACACCAACCTGTGAAAACAGACCTCTGTGATAGCACCCGCTGCCTATTACCCTAGCGAAGCCTTCCAGGCGACAAACCAATTGAGCTGGCCCATTTCCAAGGCTGAAGTCAGCCCCTCTGAGAAAAGGCTGTGGCCTTGCCCTCCTTTCTTTTGTAAATCTATATCCTCCGGAGCTCCTCCACGGGGAGGCGGGGCCCAGGCACAGGAAGTGCTGGCTGACAGTGCCCCCTCTCACACCATCACTACTTATACGTTAGCTTTTCTGGGCTGTGAGCACAGACTGATAATAGGATGTGCCTGAGCGGCTTCCCTCATTATCTTGTCTCTGTAGGGAGGAAGGGAAATGTAAAGCCTTGGTGGAGGCTCCTGTTGGCAACTGTACCAGACTTTGCTGTGCATTAATTCTTTTTGTACATCTGCCCAAAAAGCACTCAGTGGAGCGTTGTTTGAGAAACAAAAGGAGTCAATCCATAATCCTTCTACGTGGCATAACTTATTACATACTACATGATGGAGGGCAGCTGCTGCTGAAAAATATATCTGCTTATCTCCCCCAAACAAATAGGGGAAGAAACAAACCCATTCCAGAGTCCAAGCAACTCCATGCTAGCCCACTTTTCCTGGGAGCAAAGGCCGGTGGGCCCCTACAGAGCAGATTCCATCCCTCCCTAGATCTGCCCTGATGGAGGCGGCAGAGTCTGGTTCCAGGAAAACCATTAGTGCCTGAGATTCCCATTAGGTGTGTGGTTTCGGTAATGGGCTGGCAGGGAGCGCCTGCTCACCGCGTCCTGCAGAGGTTAGTCTGCTCATCTCAGCCAACATGCTTTTCAGTCCTGTGGCCGATGAGCTCAGCCAGTCTGGGCCCAAATGCTAATGATGTGGGTTCTGCCTGTCAGAGGTGCGCTGAAAACTCGGCTCTGCGGTTAGCAGCAGCGCCCACCCCACCCCCGCACCAGGCCAGCCTTCTCAAAACGTTCATGTGGGGTTATTTTTAGTTCTGAGGGCAAAGAACACAATGTCTCAGGTGGCAGCGAGGCCACAGGGGTGTTCAAGAGGGGGGAACTGTCTGACCCACCCTACACACACTCCAAGCATAACAAACCCACAGTCAAAGCCCAGAGCCGCCCCTCAGCCTCCCCTCCCACGGCTCTGGCCCTGTCTCAGTCTCACCAAAACCGGAGAAAGCCCTACCCAGAGGAGACGCACTTAACCTCAGCCAAGGAGCTCAGTGGAAAGTTTTATTACTTGTCATGGCAAAAAAAAAAGAGAGAGAGAGAGAAAGGAAAAGAAAAAGAAATAAAATCACACTTTGGAAAAAACCCTGCTTGTCTCTGGAAGGAGGCAGGGCTCTCAAAGGAAGAGGCGACATGAGATATTAGAGGGAGATGGGAAGCATCTTTAAGGGTTTAGGAGCTGTAACTGCAAGATCTGCTAACGTCTGGCCCTGCACAGCTCCGGCCACAGTGCACAACGCCTCCAAGGACAGAGAAATAAATGAACTCCAGCTCAAATCTTCCAGCCTGAGTAAGTACCCAAGCACCCACCCGAATTAAGGCCATCTGGAACACTTAGTCCAGGTGCTGAAAGCGCAGAGCGAAGGGGGCCAAAGTTGCGGTTGATACTTAGGTAAGGGCCAAGCAGACGCAGACAAAGAAAGCACTGTGCGCCGGCCCCAGCCAGAGTGCGGCTCCCCAGCTGTCGCACAAATCAAACCTGTGGTCACAGAGGGGACGGGAGAGAGACACACACACAAAGATGACTCTGTGAACTCTGCCTCATTCCAAGAGAAAAAACACAAAGACCCCTCCTACTGACTCTGGATAAGATGCTCCCTGCAGATAAAAAGGCAAGTCCACCTGTCCACTGTGCCTGTTGATGAGGTGCAACGCTGAAATAAGCAAACAACTCCACTTCCTACACGTCCCAGCTCAAAGCCACATCCTGGGAGACCTTCCCTATGACCCTTAGGCGGATGTGGCCCACTCCTCCCCTGCACCCAACCCACCACCACATCAGGTCCAGCACTGCAATTAGAGTTTGGTTTCCTAGGTACCGTGCCTTCTCCCTCAACTCTCCAAAGGAACGGGCTGTGTCTCCCAATCCCTCCCCCCAGGACCCCGCATACACTTGAATGAAACAGGGTCAGAGAAAGACATTCATGAGAGGAATGTGGCTATGACTGCACAGGCAGCCTCAAGACAGTCACCTCCTTCCTTGGACACCGAGGAGGAGACCGCTCCCAGAAGCACACGCAGACCACACCCTCAGCACACGCTAAATGCCCGCAGACGCCAGCAGCAGCCACCACTCACTTGGCTTTTATCGTGTGCAAGCAGAACCTTAAAAACACCAGATCCTCAGCACTACCCCAAGAAGCAAGTGCTGTTGCACAGAATGAGGAGATGAACTCGAAGATATTAACTCACTTAAGGCTGCATAGCTTACAAGCCACGAGGCTGGGATTTATCCACTCTGCATACTGCCTCCCAAGGTGGAAAAAGCCTTAACTCAAAATTGCAAGCAAATTAAATAGAGGGCCATCTACATTTTAATCTAGGCAGATTTCTGATGGTAGTAAATGCAAAAAAGGAGCTGAATATTGAGGAAGTTTGGAAAGAGGAAGGAGCATCAGGCCAAGAACATAAGAGTTAATCTACATTCCACATTCTCGATGAGGGTTATATCTCCTCCAGCAGAGGGGGGATTGGTTCTTGGCAACAAGAAAAAGCATAAAGCGCAGGCATGCACACAGTACATAAACAGGTATTCAGTATGTCTGTAGTTAAAATTCCACCGAGAATGCGCTGGAGGGCGTGGCTCAGTTGGCTGGTGCGACATCTGGTAAACTGGAAGGTCGAAGGTTCAGTTCGGTCAGGACACAGGCCTATGGTGCAGGTTCACTCCCTGGCTGGGACACGTACAAGAGGCAACTTATCACTGTTTCTCTCTCACCTCGAGGTTTCTTTCCCTCTCTCCCTTTTCTCTAAAAGTGACAATTAGGAAAAAAATACCTAAAAAGGCTACTGGGGGTTGGAGGCAATAACAAACAAAGCCAGGGAAAGACTGATCTACAAGAGGCAAACAAGAAGTAGCAAGAACAAGAGGGAAGCAAAGCAGACCATCCAGATGGGGCCACATCGGTCCTAGCGCACGTGGCAGAGGCCCGGGGCACACAGGACATGAAGTTGGGGTGCCCAGGGCAACCTCGCCTTTTCTTCTACCTGCCACTGCATTCTTCCACATGATCAATTAAAAACATATCAAATATCAAACACAGAGAAAGGAGTGTTAATTAAGTTTGTCAGGTGTACAAGGAAAAATGAAATAGCACCGGCACGCACACCAGCAGCTTAAGACAGTCAAGACTATCAGTGCTTAACGGGCCCTGGGCATCTACCCTGATTCCACCTATGTGCCCCCGCCCCCAACCGGCTGTAACCACTTTCCTGAATTTCATATTAATTTTTTATTATCTTACCTTTCTTTGTAAATATACAAGTGTGACTTCAGTTTGCACACTTCTGAGCTTTAAGTACATGGGATCATATCTGATAGATTGCTCTGCAACTTACCCTATTAGCTCAATGTTTTAATCCAGAAATTTATCCACGCTCATAACTATAGTTTTACTTCAAAACCTTATATTCATTGCTTTGAAAAATAACTTGGAGGAAGTAAGTGTAGGATAAGAATGTATTAACCCTGTGTCTTAAATCTCGGGTCATCATTAACAATTTGTTCTCATTTTTCCAGGCCTCCACAGCTCATATCCATGTCTACTGATTCTTAGTTCAGGGCTCTTTTGTCACAAAAAGCAAAGAGAAAGAGGCTTAAAAGGAAGTGATGCACATAATCGTACCTTCCTGGCAATCTGGTTGGCCACTTGAGACACAGCCAGGTGGCCAAGGAGGAGCCACGCCAGCCGCTGCTTCCCCCACTCCATCCAGAAGCTCCACTCGAAGTCGGTCCGGTCCTAAAAGGCCAAGAGAGGAATTTATCAGAAGGACTGCGGTACATATCTGAGGCAGAACACAAACTCCAGTTAATAAACCAACTCGAAAGAAGGCCAATGGGAGTCCAGACTCTGCAAAATGGGATTTACACAACACTCCCAGCCTTTACCCTGCCAGACCCCCACCCACATACACTCCCCCTCCAGCTTGGCCTTGGCCAGTCGTTGCCCATTCTCCAAGTGTCTTTGTTAAGGCTGCTTTCCCAGGACTCTCTGTGGACTGGAAACTATTATTAAAAAATTATTATTATTAAAAATAAGGAGGGGTTAAAGAATTCAATTCAATTATTATTAAAAATAAAGCGGGGTTCAAGAGTTCAACTCAGTTACCCAACATCACACAGAAAGGTACATAATGAACTGAGGTGACTGAGCAGTCACCCAGGTGCTCTCCCTTAACACGAGAAATGTAAACTGGACACTAGGAAAGTTGCTTAAAATTATGTTAAGTCTTGCTGCCATTTATAGGTAAGAGATTATTTGATAGAGAAAGGAACTATTTCCCTCTAAGATTCTAATGAAAGAGTAAAAGGTACACTGCCCTTCCCTGTGTCTGTATCCGCACCAGCCTCTGTGTCTACAAGGCTCCCTGACAGGGGAAGATGGACGAGCCTCTGGCAGAATGGGACACAGCACGGGGACCCTGGGACTGCCACCTGACACTCTGAGCCTCAGGAGCCCCGGGGAGACCATGGCAGCCCAGCTGGGCATGGAGGGAATAGACACATTATGAGGGTGGGGAAGGGCTCCCCAAGAGACTCTCTTTTTTATGCTCACCCAAGGACATTTGTTCATTGCTTTGAGAGAGAGAGAGAGACATGGCTGCAAGACAGAAACATCAGCTGGCTGCCTCCTGTACACACGCCCGCCAGGGAACGAGCCTGCAACCTAAGTACGTGCCCTGACTGGGATCGAACCCACAACCTCTCAGTTATGGGACAACGTTCCAAACAACCGAGCCACGCAGGTCAGGGCTCCCCAGGTGACTACTGATACTGAACAACTCATCAGTCTCTGAAAGTAGAACTCCAAGTCAAATTTAATTGGATTTAGAGTAAAATACGTGGGGTTATTTTTTTTTAACCTGAACATTGAGAGGCAACCTCATACCAGTTACACATATTATAAAACTGTATTTACTTTTCAGACAGCAAAATATAGATAAAAATGATCTTGATTCATACAAGACTATGAAGGCAGAGGGAGCAAACCCAGCAGCTGAGTTTGCAGGCTCAGCTTGGCTTGCATCCCAGGTCTATCCACACGCGGCTATGACGACCTTGAGCAAGAACTTCGCCTTCCTGCTCTGTCAGCTCAGTGATAACAGTGCAGATCTTCTAGGGGTTTGTGCAGTTTAAATGAAAATGTCTATCTCATTTCATAAAAATAGGACCCGGCACACAGCGCTCACCGAGTATTATTCCCTGCCACTCTCCCTGAGTCCGTGTGCTTCCCATCGTGTGCTAACCAGCCATGGTCATATCGTGCTTTATACGATGTCACTTGTTAAAAAAGATTTTTTTCATTTTCCAAATAAAGAAATATAGTATTGTGCATTCTCAAATACATGCTCCCCACACCCAATGTCCTGATAAAGGCTGATACACACGCAACCTCCTCATAGAGCCCAGTCCCCAGGAAACCTCGGGTCTGGTCCAGTTCCTTCCATTTGGAGACAGTTACACCAGGGCCCAGGAGGCACCCTGCCACACAGCCGGGCAGCGGCCGAGCAGAGAACCAAACAGTTACTTGGCTGCTGGTCCCTGACCCAGAGCTCGTGTCCACACCCCCAAATCCCAGCTCAGTAAAGAGTCAATTTACTGACCGAAGGCAAACAAGATCAAGGCCACGTGATGAGGCCACACATAAAATTCCGGTAATACAGGTAAAAGACACTAAAAGCCAAGATTAGATTTTTTTAATACTCCCCCTCCAAGAAAATCCAAGCACTTTACCATTTTTAATGGAAATAATGTTTTTAAGACTCAAGACTGCATTTAGAATTAATGATCCCAGGCTTACCTATGTCTCAAATTTCCAAGTGTAATTTTTAGGGGGGAAAAATGATATAATATCTCATAAAGTAGAAGAAACCAAAAAAATTTTTATGTTCCACCAGAAAGCCCAGGACCACTGAAAACCTTATGCTAGTAAAATCACATTAACAAAAATTACAGGCTTTCATCACCAATTCTTTCAGAAAATATCCATTTTAAAGGAAATAAAAACATTTCTCTTATGTCTACCCTCCTCCATTTAAAACATTTACCTAAGGAAAATGACCGGACAAAGAGCTGAGCCAACAAATGGAAATGAGTCAAAAACTCACGGTCAGTGATTCAGGTAAGAAAGGGGTTGACTCGCCTGCTCCTGGAAGCAAAAGCTTTCTAGACTCCGAGCTCAGTCACTCACTTCAAGGCAATTGTTAAAGTCGCAAATCAAGAACAGCTCCTCCAGGTTCTGCTCCTTCCCCATCTCCTATCATCTCCTGCAGACCTCAGTCAATGAGAAACCTTAGTTCTTCAGTTCTGTAAAGGATCCTTAACTGAGGGAACTAGCATCACTAATTTGGAGATCCACAGACTTTAATATCCACCGAGGGACACCAAGAACAGAGAAGACAGGGATTATGCGGGTGGCCTTGGAGGAGGGCCTGCCTGTTGGCAGCAGATTCTATTTTCACCCTGAGTTTGTGTCCCCACCATGCCGGGAAAGAGGGCTGTGTGTGGACGGGGTTCACACTCAGGGAACCCAGGCTTGAGTTCCAGTTCCGTCAGCTATCGATATATGACCTCGGGCTGGTCAGTCTTCCTTTGTATAATCAGAATTAAATATAATCATGGAGGCTAAAGGGGTTGATCCATGAAGCCCAAAGTCTGAAGTTGGAGAAGTTAATGTACCAAAAATTGAACTCGTCCCTCCAAATCCATCCTTCTTATTGTCATCAAAATAATCCCACTGAAACAGGGTTAGCAGACTTTTAGAAAGGGCTTGATGGCAGGTATTTTCAGCTCTGTGGGCCACAGTCTCTGGGACAATGACTCAGCTCTGATGGTGCAGCCTGAAATCAGCCACAGACAGTGCACAGACCAATGGGTAGGTCTGTGGTCCAATAAAACTTTACTTACAAAATCCGGTAGAGGGCCGGGCTGTGTCCACAAGCCATGGTTGGCCCATCCCTGATCTAAGGAGTTGCCATGTCTCTGAGACTCATCGTTTATCCCCCAGGGAGAACAGGTCAGCAGCGTTGTTCTCATCACACAGATGGACAGCATTTGTAGGAAATTCGCTGTCAGATCTGAAGTCCACAGCTGCCGAGGAAGCAGGTGCCATGGAGGCCGTAGAAGAGCCTCAGCAGTAGCCCACCGATGAGCCTTCGTTATCCAGGAAGAACTCAGAGTTACTGCACATCTTCTTCCTCCCCGTCCTCTGTGCTGGACTTGCTTCCATCCTGGGTCCTGTTCATTTCACATCTAGGCTTGTTCTCTCTGTTCTGTCCCCTCTTCAAAGCACCAAAGTAATGTTTTTAAGACCGCACCTGAACACGTTACTCCCCCACTTAATATTCTTCACATCTTCCCCTTAGCCTTCCAAGGAAACAGTCTAAGCAAGACTCAGGCAGCTCTTCATACCTGGCCCTGCCCGGCCCTTCATCGTCCTCCCCTATCCTGCCCCCACCCGCCTCCTGCAATCCAGCCATGCCGGCCTCTCTGACAGTCTCCCAGATGCGCAGCGTTTAGACAGCCAAAACTTCCCACCCTTTGCTCCCTCTGCTTGGAGAAACATGTCCCTCAAATGTCACTGCGATGGTGACCTACCTTTCAGGTCTCAGTTCGGGCAAGCCCTCCCCTACAAATCCTTTCCTAAGCCATCCGTTTACAGTCCGGACTCACAGTCCCTCATCTCCGCTCCCACAGAGCACTGCAGTTAACCTTTCTCGTGGCAACCTACCACATTGGGCTTTACTTGTAGGTTCCCGAGGGGCCTCTCCGTTGAACTGGGAGCGCCTTTCTGACAGGAATGACATGTGCATTCAGCACTGTATCCCCCAAGAGACTGGCATATACTAGATGCTCAATAAAAGCTTGTTGAATAAATTGAAGGAATAAACAACGGGTCAAATCATTTTTAAGAACCCAATACAAGCACAATCTCCAAAAATTGGAGAACCTGGCGTCTGTCCTTAAATGCATTTATGAGCACAGTTAGAGAACAAAAACTCAGATCAGTTCTACTGAACGATATGCTCTGCAGATTGTCCTCGCTAATCAAGGCCTACTCTCTGGTATATCAATTACTCACTCCAAAGAGGTGGACAAAACAGAGTACTATTATAATACAGGACTATCTGTGACTTAATTATAAGGTTTAAATAAATTAAAATATGGGACACACCTGGAATAGTGCCTGGCACTTACGAAGTACTATGTGCATGTTTGTTAAATAATTATATAAACAAACAACAAACTCCATTTTACTCCGTTAGCCCCAGAAACATAAACCCAGGAATTTTCAAGCTGCATATCCTGAAACAGAAGTATTCATGGTAAAATCTGAGAGCACTGAGCTACTCAAGAGCTCCAAACACAGACAAAAGAAAGGAAAGGAGAAAGGTTCTAGAAACCATGGACTCAAAAGGAGTGAATCTACAGAAAACAGCATCCAGAAAGACCACAGCATCTGAAATGCCATGGGAAAGCAACAATCTTAACCTTCTCTTCAAAATATCTGCTCTACATGTCAGATACCACTGATTGACTCACACTCCTCCAGCCCCCACTAGAATGACTTCCTGCAGGTCAGACGTTGAAAGCAGAAAACTACATTTCCCAGAATCCCGGGCAGCTAGCATATCTGCATATGACCTTGCTTCTGGTGAACACACAGGAAGAATCTGAAGGTGCAAGAACATAGAAATGTGCGCAGTGAGGCCCTTTTGAAAGCATGGTCGCAGAGGCCCTGTGGTTGCTCCACAGCAGCCCAGGTGGAGACTCCAAGGTCCAGTCGGTCCGGAGGTACAGCAGCTTCGTGGCGTGGCAATGTGTGCTAGGGCTCAAGCCGTTTTGCAGGGCACTCTGGGAACTGCTCCTGGAAGCTCACTTAGAGCCTGTCCCTCCAGTCCTCTTGATTATTCTGAGATCTTAAATTCCCACAATCAATTCCTCTCTGTTTAAACTAACTGTGGAGAGGGTTCTGTTTTCTCAATGACACTTGATCAACATACTTTGAAACAAATTTTTCATCTGATTACAATTCATCTCTAGCTTTATAATAGAAGGATTATGGAAATAATTCACTTTGCAGGACACTATTCTGAAGTAAATCTATTCAGTGGAGGAAAATAAAATGGAGGAAAACACTAGCTAGGTCAGTCCAAGGAATGTTCTAGATCTGGATAATGGAGGCAATGAGAGTTTACATTAGAGCACATTCACCAGTGAATCTATTTATATATTTCAAAACCAAATAGAAAACGATCTACCTTACTACCAGTCAGCATTTTTCATTACCATACCTTTCTCCTCAGATAGAGAAAACAGTGGAGAGCTGAATATATTTATGTTTTCCTTACCCTTGTATCCAGAATTTTGCAAAAAATGAAATACAATATAAACACTAGACATTTTTGTTTACCTAGTTCCTAAATAGCATCATATGCATATTACTTACTTTGAGACCATATCTAATTCCCAATCACACTGAGCAAAACTAATCTGTGAACCTTTATAAGGTTCTGGGGAAAACTCTGTAAGACACTCTAATGCAGAAATGTTTCCCTGCATGTTCAAAGGCAGCAAGCTCACCTTAATGGCCTATAAATCTCCAAAGGAGAAAGAAAAAGGGAAGACGTATTTATAGAAATTCTGCACAGAAGCAGCGCTGCTCTCTGGATGAACTCAGCCTGATGATTCATTTAGCAATTATTGGAAGAGTTTTCTTTTCCTTTCAACAGATGCTTTGTTATTTCTAAAATAATTCGAACTAAATTATTTTACTGCTCACAATTTCCACAGACAACACTCTTTCCCCAGCCAACATTTCCTCAAAGATAAAATGTTTTCATTAACAAATTTTTTTTTTCCTGCAAAGAACAAAGTCTCTGCTTAAGTGTCTTCACCATCCTGTGCAGGTGAAGAAGGTGCTCCCAGGGGTGGGGATGCCACCAACAGAACCAGCACAATCTGCGCTGTTGTCCCAGGTCCCATCTTGGTCTCCTAATTGGTCCTCATTAACGAGGCCTGGGAAAATAGGCCAGAGTATAACGGCGGCAGAGAGGTGTTTTGTAGAAGAAGGAAAGAGAACATCTCTCAGGGACTTGGTTAAATAAAGAGAATCTAATTGAGGTGTGTTAAGTTCTTCAAATGTCTTACCTAATTGCTAACCTAAACTCAGTAACTTCTTCTGGCTACACCGCTACCTACCTACTTCCTAGAAGTCACTCCATACTTGATCAAACTTCAGCACATACTTGATCAAACAGGTACAGATTCTGTCTCCCTGCTGTGCCTATTCTGTATTTCTCCCCTCCTAGAGCTAACAAAGAATGAGTCACACTTATAAAAAGAAATACTAAATTCTAGTATGAAGGTAAAGGTACAATAACTATATTATTTCCCCACATTCTCAAACTGGAAAAACACTAACCACATTTTCTACAAGGTGTATATATATGGAGAAATGAGTTGCAAACAGTTAATAAGGCTGTCAATAAGTTAGGGATCTTGAACATACACACACACACACACA
Source organism: Pteronotus mesoamericanus (assembly GCF_021234165.1). Classification (NCBI taxonomy): domain Eukaryota; kingdom Metazoa; phylum Chordata; class Mammalia; order Chiroptera; family Mormoopidae; genus Pteronotus; species Pteronotus mesoamericanus. The sequence continues at coordinate 1,285,271 of NW_026555326.1, forward strand.
CACACACACACGTATAATAGAATGAGAAAGAGATTTTGCTTTCTGCCTAGGAAGTCTTCACGCATTCAAGAAAACTAGTTAATACATAATGTCTCTGTGGTGGGCAAACACTAGCAAACTGTAACTCCAGATGGAATCCCAAAATGTTGAAGGTCCCCAAGGCAGAAGCCAATGAAGAAAGGGAAGAGTGATAAAAGAGAGAAAATGAAAAAACTAACATGCTAGCCATCCATCCAGGGGGGACACGAGGGGAACTCTTCATAATCCCAGATACCACTTGTCTCCTTGAATTTCACACACTGCACGGAAGGCGAGGAAAGGGGACAGAGGATGTGGAAAAATTCTCCCGCACGCCACTTCAATCTGTCCCCTTTACCCTGATCTCTGCTCAGCCCCCTACCGGTGGCTCCCGATGCACCCTGTGAATACTGAGGTATCTGTAGGCTCTCCAGGGTGATGACTCATATTTCATTTGCATACCCATAGTGCCCTAGTACCCTGCACAGAATACAATCCTTTCAAGTTTAAAAGGTTTTCTTTTAACTTGACACTTCTAACTATGAGAGCCCTTCTTACAGACTTCCTTGTACAACTCTAGGCAGGAAGTACCTCTCAGGGATCAAGAGCCACCATCAGTCAACTAGGAGTTGCAGTTACTGGAGGAGGGAGTTTGGGGAAGGGAGGTCATACTCTGGTTTCTCTTCAGATCGTATAAATCTTTCGCCTTTTACTAAAGATTTCCGTGGAGAGGAACAATTCTGAGTGTTTACTCAATTTTTTGAGGCCTTGCTTTAGCAAGGCTAATATAACTGGTATAAAAAAAGACATTTGCAAAATAGAGTGGAACACCGCAGGTTTTTTCAACACTTACTCTATAGGTGTGTCTATTGTTTATTATTAATTTTGCAATAAGAAAAAGAAAGGCATTGATGGGTTGTCTCTTATATGCACCAATTGAACGTCAAATAAACTGAGACTTGCTAATTAGTACAATTATTCACATTGGATTAACAGAGACTTCTTTCCTTTCTCTGTATAATTAGGGAATAAGAGACCCTGAGTTGATGGCCCTGAGGCTGGTTTGCCTAACGCTGAACAGAGAGCTCAGAAACCCACTCTGGATAAAACCACATCCTTGGAAAGAACTTTCCATGGTACCTAGTGCTACAAGGTCCTAAAAGGACCCCATCCAGGCACAGGACAGGTGGATCTGAGCTGGTTTCTACGGCTTGCCTCATAAATGTCTGCGTGGATGACAGAGTGTGGTCTGAGATTCACTTTCATGAACCGGGGCACAAAATTATGATGGATAACCCACGTCCACCCTAACAGCCCCTGTTATCCTGAAAGTGGCTTCGGTCGGTTCCGCACACACGCAGACACCGCCCTTCACCTCCCACAGGCACGGTGATCTCACTCTTACCCTGCAGCTGCTTCTAATTTCTTTTTAACAGAGACTTATCAACTGTCATGTCATGATTTTGAAAGGTAATAACCTTGTGTAGAATGTTGACAGGCACCATTTTTAGGGAATGAAAGAGAAGGAAGTATTTCCCCTCCTCCCCGCCTCCACGTCTCTCCAAATTTCAGCTCCAAGCTACTGTTCAGCTTGCTCTAACCTGGAAGAATCTCTGCTCCTTCTTCTCCAGGAACCCTACCAGTTAGATCACTTCTATAGGATACATTGTAGAAATTAACTCACCCACTTTCAAGGGATGGTTTTTAACATTTAATGTGCCTAAATGGGGCACCCACAGTCCAGAACAGCTTCAGATGAGTCCTTCCCACAAGGTGCTTGCTGGAGTACTTAGCTAAGGACAGAGAACAAGGGCTTCACAAGCTTTCAGGAACAGTTTCAATGGTGGGTTTTGCACATGTCTACTCTTAAATGTTGGCACATGTGGCAGACTCCATATCTAGACTCCGCCCATAACGTGCCACTTGGAGGCAAAGTTGTGAGACAGGAAGGCATTTAATGCTCTCCGCCTCCAACTGCCAGAACCAACCAAGAATAAAATCAAAGAAGGGGATTTTTGTTGAACAGTCTTCGGTCAGTTCAAAACATTTCCTTTCTGTTCAAGTCTCAGCTCCAATCCACCTCCTCCAGGGAGCTTTCCCTGGTTATTTCCAGGCTACACATTCTCCCAGCAGTTTTTGGCTGTGCCGGCCAGGGACACACGTGCAAAGGAAAACACTTTGTTACATGTAACCCCAGGGCCAACTCTCGGGTGGGCTGCACAAATAGGGCCAGTTGTTCTGGCTGTAGACAGCTGGAGTCTGTTCAGCTTGGTTGAAGCCTCTTCCCTCTGTTAAATGCTCAGAACGTAAGCTTCATGTCGAGAGAAACCATGCTTCTTACTTCCCTTAACGCCCCGCACAGATCGCAGCCTCGGCCCCAAAGCAGCTGGTAAGCAAACAGTCACTTGGAAACTGACTGGTTTGTGGCTCAGGAATTTTTCACCATTCCAGACCTATACCTGTATTGCCACCTCAAGATTTAACTAAGTATTCATGGAAAATGTCTCCCCCTCCCCATACACACACATACACTTGCACTTCGTGTCACAGAGCTATACCTTTGGTTTGAACTTCACCTAATTTTCTCCTGGCTCCCTCAAGGATCTTTATAATGAAGCAAATAATATTTTCATGGACTAATAGACATAAAAGAGACAGGAGGGCAACGCAGGGCATGTGGTGGCTAAGAATTTATAGGCCAATGTGAGGTTTATCCATTTGCATCGTAGACCCCACTTTTCCTACGGCAGACACTTCCCATTCCTCCCCTCCCGGGAGACCGCTGCCCCTCACTCTCTCCTGCCTGGCTGCAAATCTTTGACAAATGAAAAAGGAAATCCAGCAGGGATGAAACTACACAAGAGACAGTGCACTGACAGGTAAAGAGCAGGAGTGCTTTGTTAACAAGAGGGAGCGAGCCCACCGCGGGCTGGCGAACCCTCCTTCCCTCACTAGTCCATGGGTTTCCTGCCTCCACCATGCGAAGACTCTCCGGCCCACATCCCCTTTGGGGGAGGGGCTGGCACGGGGCCCAGCAGGCAGCCTGGGCACCGCCTGTGTGAAGGGGCAAGGCTGCATGACATCCAATTTTCTGTTAATAAGGGCAGGCTGCGCGTTCGCACACACAGCCGAACTCCTTACTTATCTGCTCCTGGCAGATGGAGGGATGCAAAGATAGGACAGGAAGGCTGGAGTCATCTTTGAGGGGCTGCAGCCTAGTGAGAGGAGGTGAGGCTCAAAGTCTTCAAACTTGCCAGAATTTAGACACATGAGACAAAGCAGACGTTGTCCAGGGACCAATGTTCCTTCACAATAAGTTTCCCAGCAGATAGGCAGGTTTACCTCAATCCAGCAAACACTACTGAGCACCTACTATGTGTCAGGCAGCGGAGGCAGCGATGGAAGACCCTCTTACATCTAGAACAGATAGCGGTTACATAGCAGAGGTTCAGGGAAGCGTCCTGGGATTGGAACTCAGAGGAGGGAGAAATGAACCGTGATAGGCAGAGGGGCAGGAGGAAGGGCGCAGAGGAGTTTCCGCGCAGGCTGCTCCCTGAGCGGACGGGAAGCGCCTACCAGTCTGGGCAGAGTCACATGAAGCAAACGTCCAGGCATTTGTGGGGAATGGCAGATGATGCTGCTACTTAGTAGCACAGAGTGATCACAGGGAGCTGAAGCTGCTGAAACAAGGTAGGGCCTGTGGGCAAATGGGCCTGAATGCCAGCTACAGAGTTTAGCCTTTATAACCATAAGAAATGGGGAACCATGTGTGGGCTTTGAGCAACATTATGAGATATACATTCCAGGGCACTGACTCCAGGGGTATACAAATCTTGAGGGGAGAGGGGAGCAGGCAAGGTGGGGGAATCACAGGGCTCCTGAAAGAGACCACAGAAGAGATGGCAGTGGCCTCAGGCCCTTCGGTAACTGTCCACTGCCTTCCCAATCAAGTCCGGACTGCATGTATGGCACCCGGTGGCCTCTATCTTGTGTCATCTCCCTCCTCTCACTCAACCTCCTGGCCAAGCCGAATGACTCTCCCTCTCCTGTTCTTCTCTCCACCCAGCTTTCCGCCTGTCTCCCAGTACCTCTGGGTGTTAATGCACCTTCGTTTCCACACGCCCTACGAATGGCCGCCTCACTCCCTTCACTATCTCATCATCGCCACCTCCCGAATTCAGAGCCCGGTGAGGACAGAGACTGAGCCTGAAATGTCACCTCATCCCAGCACCCAGCACACTGCCTGGAAGCTTCTTACACTAGGAGTTCAATGAACATTTATTTGTTAAATGAATCAAAACAGAACTTGGGTTTTTGGTTTTTGTTTGTTTTTTTGTCTTTGCCCAAGGAGATATATATATATATATATATATATATATATATATATATATATATATATCAGCAAGGAAAAAGAGACAGGGACCCTCAAACACCAAGTCCAGCGGCGGCCAGGACAGCAGAAACGGTGGGCGGAACCCATCCCTGGCCACACACAGGCTCCCAGCGCAAACCGGCTCCCGGGGCAGCTGGGCCTGCAGGGGAGGCGCTTCCGGGCCTGGAAGAGCAGACACTGCAAAACAGGCTGAACGTGTCACAGCATGCGACCAGAGCAGTCCCAGGTAACTGCGCCCACACCAGCTCCCCTGCACACAGCCTCTCGGTGAGTGCAGTCACCTTTACACCAAAGACACTACCAAGCCCCAAGGCATCCCTGATTCTGGCTACAATCCTCCAAACTGTGACACCATCAGAATGCGGAGGCCTGTCATTGGGCCCCGCTGCCTTTCACTGTCCCAAAGGAAGCTTCACCTGGAGTCATCATCTCCCTTGCCGATCGCTAAGGGCCCTGGAGCAGTATCTCCTCCGCAGGTGACCTTGCCGAATCCTACCCACTCTGAGGAGCTGGGGGTGGGGGAGGTCAGCCTCCTCCCCAGAGGCAGCTGGCAGCTGCTTGTGCCCACAGTGGTCTCTCCCGGCTCAGACCACAAACACGGGCCCACTCAGCAGTTACCTACACGTCTGTCAGGATGCCCTCGGGATGGATGCATTTCACCCCAGTGCGGCAACGGGCCGGTGCCGTCGCTCCTTCCTACCGCTGCACTCCATGGAGCACCCGCCTTTCTGCCGCAGGCACTGAAGAGACCGGAGTGACTAAACCCCAGCCCGCCCTTGTGGGCCTTGCCATCCAGGGGAGGGTGGATAACACAAAATAAAACTGGACAAATTATGTTTATCACCAGAGGGCACAAATACGATCCAAAGCATGATTCTCACATCACCCTGTTTATTCCCTTTATATCATTTAGCTCAATCTGCAGCTGTTATATTTGTTTCTTTATCTACGGCTGGTCTGTCCCCACTAGCAGACACCAGGACAGGAAACTCTCTGTCTGGTGCACTACTGTGTCTCAGCATTCAACATGGACAAGGGCACGGAAACACACTCATTAGAAGCCGTATTTGTGGAAGGAATAACAAGAGAGGCAGTGAAGTGTCAGGAACTGTGGGAACTAAGCCCAACCTGGAGGCCCAAGCAATGCTTCCGCGGCAGGGACACCTGGGCTCGGCTGTGGAGAGTGAGGAAGGACCACCCGAAAGGGGTGAGACACAATCCAGGCGGGGACACAAGACGTGCAAAGGTAAGAAATGGCAATCAGCATGACAAGGTGCGGGGGCTGGGGCGGGGCGCGGCGCACAAAACCCTTAAATATTACTGTAGGCCAGTTGCTATCAAAGAGGGGTGATTTGCCCTCAGGTAACAAGAGGCAATGCCTGGAGACGTTTTTGATTGTCATGACTTAGGGCAGCAGGTGCTACCTAGCACCTGCTGGGTAGGGTCCAGGGAGACGGCTAAACACCCTAAAATGCCCAGCACAGCTTCCGCAGGATGGAGTATCGTTGTGTCTCAAAGATCAGCAGCGCTGAGGTTTAGCCGCTCAGCTTTTGCCTAACATTCAAGGGATGCAGTGGTCAGAGAACATAAAATCTTTCTTCTAAACTTCATGATTTCTATGCATGCCGTATTTCTTCTTTTGATTAGAATTTGGACCAATTTTATGGCAGTATTTACTTGCCACCACCGCAAACCTCCCAGAAGGGAAATGTTCAGTGAGGGGTGTCCAGGACCTATCGGGCCTCTATTCGAGCCAAAACAAGAGTATCAGCAGACTTCAGTGATCCTCACCAGGGACACAGCGTAATTTCCATCTACTAGGCCTCAGCATTTTCCTTCCAAAATCTAGCACTCCTAACTCCCCATCCCACGTGCAAGGTAATGGCATATAGAAAGATGAGGACAACAAAAGGTGCTCAGTAGCACCAGAGACATGGATAGACAGGCAGGCAGGCAGGCAGGCAGGCAGAAGAATGGACCCATAGACTTTTCAGGATAGCAAAAGACTGATTCTTTGGAGCTCCAAGGGTGAGTATCTGCGCTTTGCACACTTTTCAACAAAAGGGGAGTTGGCCTGATCGTTGGTAACCTCTGACTCATGCACTGTTATGGGAGGGCTGTCATGGAGAATGCTTAGAAGAAGTCATCTCCCCAGGACTCTAGAACCTTGGCAGGGTGTCAGGCAGCTGGACAGAAGCTGAGAGGTCAGTGAAGACAAAGTCCCCTTTGTCCAGAAGCAGCAAAACCCAGCAGGGCTGAGCCTGACCTTGACAATGAAATCTGCGGTAGGTCCAAAATTTGTTGGGGCCTGACCCCCAGTTCACCTTCTCATACTGCTTCACAACTGCTTCTCTTCAGCTAAAAGGCTCAGTCTATTTTGGCCTCTGGCAAACAATTCAGGATTCTCTGAAATGCCTGAATTGTGACTGTTAAAGGAAAAAAAAAAATCACGATTTTTTTCTGTGGCAAGAGAGCCAACAGTGGTATATTTCTAAAAAGTAGACCTCAGACACTCACAAAGGCTATTTCCAAGGCAGCTCAACTCCTACTAGGACAGAAAGCTTCCCAGATTTCCACATCCCTGAAGTAGGCACACTACCACCTACCTTACAAGTCCTACTAGTAATCCCAGGAAGGGATTATTCTAATAAGAAACACTTACAAATGATTCAGTGAATGAAAATTCAATTTCTATCTAAAGTTTCATGGCACTATCTGGTAGGTAGAGGAAGAAAAGACAGGAACTCTTCCCAGTCCTTAGGCAAACATGAGCCTTATGTCTAATACAGTGACTCTGTACTGAGCCACAGTTGGAAAGAAGGGACAGGTTGACCTAGAAAATTGAAATAGAAATCAAAGTAAATTTGCTACAATTCTAAGCAAGATCTGCAACTCTCAAAGTAGAAGGTCAGTATAGGCAGCGTCCAGTTGGCAAACGCAGTGTCTTCCAAAAATTCATTTTGCAAGTCAGATGTTCAGAACTTTCAGTGCAAGCATCATTTTCTGTCCCAAGCAAGCCCAGAAAAGCTGATTGAATTTATAGTATATCCAACATGCTATGCCCTTAGAGGGAAAATAGTAAAAAGCAATGTTTTAATATCATTTTTAAAAAGGTATCAAAATGCTTAGAAAAACAAATACACAGACAGCTACCATGAGCCTTGACCTGAAACCCAAACCATGAGCTGGAGCCTGGACTCCTGAGACCCAAGTCATTACCAAAATGGGGGTCCTGGGAAACTGAAAGAGGAGGCTGAGAACCCCAATTTCAAGTGGTTCTGCTGGGAGGAAAAAGGAGCCTGGCATCTCCCACGTGGAAGAGAAGGGTCTGGTGCCTACCAAGGATATACTCTAACAAACAGAAGTGCTGTCACCTCTAGAAGGGCACAGGGTATGTGACAGAACAGCAGCCACCTCGCCTGCTACCTCAACAGGCGCAGTGAGCTGCAGCCGAAGATAATGAGCGAGCCCACAGCCACCAAAGAACCAGGGAGGAGCGGGGAAGGGGGTTCCCAGCATGCTCTGCGGCTGCGTGGACAGCCAGGGCCCTGGGAGGCAGGGAGGAAGAATTTCCTGTCGTTGGCAATGGTTGGTTTAGGGATGCCCCGGGCCACATTTAATCTAACAAATGTGTTAGGCCAGGAAGAAAGTTTCTGAGTTTTAAGAGAGTGAAATTCGTATCAACTGATAAGGTACATAATCAGGTTTTTGGTGTCTTGAGAAGAGAACAGGGGACAAGGAGAGAGAGACCAGGGGGAATGCCGTACTCAACACAGCACTCACAGCTTACACAACAGGAAGGAGACTTCATTCCCAATTGTTGAGGAATACTATACCTGGGTCAATGCCAATACAAAAGGGGTGCAAAATTCTGAAACACGGTTTGAAAATTGAGAAGGTTTATCATTTATCCGCTTTGTACCTTCTTTAATCCTCCAAATAAAGTGCCAATCGCCAGGTCAAATTCTTGGTCCAATTGTTCTTCATGTTCTGACAAGAAAAACAGTGTCCATTAGTCACAACTCTAAATAAAACTGGGGTGGTTTAATAGCAGAGGCACTAAAAGAAACTGGAATATGTCCTGGAAAAGACGCCTGTGCACTGAGCTACAGGCATGGAAATGTGTCGTGCTCCTTGATCTTCCTCTCCAGTTTTCTGTGAGCAAAGTTCCTGGAAAGGCGCGGTAGGGCTGCTGGAAGTGTTCCCTCCCACTTGTAATAAGGCTCACAAGAGGAGAGGTGTCATGAGAGAAAGTGTCCAGCCCAGGGACCCATAGGAGGGATTAGAGCAAATGCCCCATTTGTACAGATGGTACAGTTTTTTTAAAACAGACCATTCCACACAGTGATGAGGATCATGGCCTCATAATATGATAAACACTAACGAGATTATAAAATAGAATCATATAATAGTAATACGTATATGTATAAGTACACAACACAATTGGCTTAAAACAAAAGATGTAATAAAATCTTCATTCAAATACTTCTTCAGGGTGTACAATAACCAGACAAGGTGTGAGGTACAAAGAATGAAACAGAACAAGATTAGCATGTCCTTTGCTCTCCTGGGGCTTACTGCACACTAGATAAGAGAGACAATTGAATAATAAAAAATTACAATAGTGTTAATGAGTGCCATGATATAGAAAGTAAGGAAGCTATGAATGTTGAGTTTGGGGCATCTATGTGATACACAGTCGGAAGCTGGATAGGCGTGGGTGGTCCTCCAGAGTGCTCTAAGTTGAAGATAAAGACTCAGTATAAGGGTAGTGATGAAGCCTCCAGAATGGCTGACATCACCCAAAAAGGTGCTCAGTGCATAGACAAGAACAGGGCAAACCACTGCTTATTGGAGCAACAAAAGTGCAAAAACCACAGAAAACCAAAGAGGAACTACCCAGGAAGATCAAAGGAAAACCAGAGGAGAGTGTGTTACTAAAACTTAGTCAAAAAATGGTGCTGATCTAGACCGAGTAAGGACCAAGGGGCAGAGACACACACACTAGATACAAACAGGAGCCCCACCTCAAACCCAAGGCAACACTGCCCTGGGAAGGACAGGAAAGGGAGGGGCGCTGAGCCCTGGGCCAGGGTGTGGCACACACAGCTCTGCCACACACTCACATGGCATTCCACGTGGTCCAGGAGGTGCTGGGGGTGTGGCTGCAGCAGGGCCTGTCTGGTTCTTTCTGTTAGAGCTGCACACACATCACACTGTGTGTGTGCGCGTGCGTATTCATGCACACGTGAACACACATGCGTGCTGTGTTGTGCACAGACTCAAGTCCAAGGCAACAGCCTGCAAACAGCAAGCTACTGCTATCCAGCAAAGAAGTAACAGGAGCTTCCTAATTAATTAACGTAAATTGGGTGGAAAACCTCCCTGCTTCCTGTCTCTTCCGTTTTAGCTTCACTTTCATACACAGAGCAACCTCCAGAAGCAACAGAATGATGGAGAATTGAAACAAGGCAGAAACTTGAGTTCTTTCTTTTTTCTTTGGAAAAAAAGAGTACATTCAGAAGCAGTGAAGTTTACACGCCCAGCCCAGCGCCAGACGTCCTGAAGCTGGAGAACACCTCCCTCTAGTGGGGAAAAGGAATCCCAAGCAGGCAGAGAATTATGACAAGATCCTGCCCAGCACTCTGACCGACTGAAATCCCACCTCACACACATTTATAATTTTAAGTCTCTAGTAGCCACATTTTTAAAGGTTTTAAAAAGTGAGATCAATTTTAGTATATTTCCTTTAACTAAATATGCCCCATGTATTATTTCAACATGAAATCCATATTAAACAATTATGAATGAGTTACTTTACATTCCTTTTTCTTACCAACTTTACATTCCTTTTTCTTACCAACTTTACATTCCTTTTTCTTACCAATTAATTCTTCCAAGCCCAATGTACATGTTCTCCTAACAGCACATCTCAACATGAAGTGGCCACATTTCAAGTGCGCGTTAGCCACATGTCTGATGGCTACAGTGATGGACAACACAGCCCCACCGGGGGGTCCAAGCCGCGGCCCACGGGCCGCATGCAGACCAGGAAGCCTGTGAATGTGGCCCAACACAAAACCGTAAATTTACTTAAAAACTTTTTTTTTTTTTTTTTTGCTCATTAGTTTTCATTAGTGTTTGTGTATTTAGTGTGCAGCCCAAGACAACGCTTCTTCTCGCAGTGTGGCCCAGAGACGCCAAAAGGCTGAACACCCCTGCTAGACCAAAATTCCCCCTCACGTCTCGGAGAACTTCTACAAATCACCCTTGTCTGATTTCTTGACACAAACAAATGCTATATAACATACATGTTAAATTACAACTTAAATCCATTCATGACCTCTTCGGAAATCAATGTCTTCAGTCGGCCTGAAGCCTGTCAAATATGCATTGAGGCAAAATGTGGTTGATACAGGAGCAGGGAGGCAGAGACTGCAGCAGGCGCTCCTTCCCTGAGGACCAGGCCCTCAGATCCTCTCTGATTATACCCTCCAGGAAGGGGCCCATGTTATCACTCTGTGGGCAAGACCAGTTTCCAGCTCACACACACTCAAGTAGGAGAGGGACGCAGACGGAGAGCAGTCTCCTCGGCCCGAGAAACTCTCTCCCCACCACACAACCCCCAATCCTGTGATGCACAAAAGTGCCTGAGAGCAGAGAAATGAAACAATTTCTGCTGATGAGCCCTCACTACTAAGTCAGCTGTTGATTCTCCTCTCTCCACCCACCACCCAATATGCCTGGTCTACCTACTGAGTAAGAGAATTTGCATTTTAATCGCTGCCAATGGGCTCTGGTGGTAAACCACTTACTTAAGAGCTCTAACTAACCTACCCCTTTCACCCTCAACAGTTTGATGGGAAATCAGTTCTTGGCGGGGAATGAAAGGGTAATCAGGGGCAGTAATCAGTGAGAGGGGACCTTACACACTCACATGCCCTCCAGTGACACAAACCACTCCCTGGGAGTAGCGACCCAATCTTGGCTTCACGTGTCCTGCTGTTTCTATGCATCTGAAAAATTCTAATCAGCTCCTACTGGTGTTTTATTTTTCTAGGAAGCCTGTGGGTATAGAAGACTGTGCTAGTAAATGAGAATAGAGAGAGGGAGCAGAAAAGATGGGCCTCTAAAGACAAGAAAATTTCATGGTGAGCAACTCTCAAATATTCCTGTAAAATATCATGCAGAAAAGGGAGGCTAAGGTGCTGGTTTTTCCGCAACATTCTTGAGGTGGGGGGGCTCCTCTCCTCCTCTCTCCTAACTGCCACTCAGAGAATGAAAACTGATTTAGAAATCCCCCAAGTAAAAGGAAACTGTATATGTAAATAGGATGCAAGGCAATAAAGGGTATAAATGGTCTCAAACTTTCCTAATAGGGCTGCTCATCTGCTATTCACCTAAGGAGTTCTGGGTCTGCCAAGGCAAACCACCAGGCATGCCATGAGCATGGAAGTCCTGAGGGCTCCAGGGAGAGGCAGAAGATTCTCCAGACCGAGATGGAGACAGTCCAGCAAAGAGGAAGCCATGAACTCTGTGCCCGTACTCTGTACTTGATCCAACATGGAGCCCTGCCTGGGGGAATGGGGAGCAAGGAGCTATGGAGACTTAATGCTAGGGCTGCCTTGAAACGTCCTGCCGCCGAGGCCCTGGCCCGAGCCATTGTGAGAGGTTTATTGAAAGCATGAAGAAAGCAGACTCCCTGGAAGCCGACTCTCCCCTCCTTTGAGGACCAGCCTCAAAACAGAAGGCAATGCAAGTGTGAGCCTGGAGGAGGAGGTGGGCTGGGAGACTTGGAATCCCCATAGGAAGGGGACCGTAAATGACGCTACTGTTTCCTGTGACCCTGGTCACAGGGAACAGGGAAACAAAGGACAAATATAACGCAAAGCACCAGGTCACTCAGAGCCTCCGCTGAGCCACAGCACCCACCACTAATGCTGGCCCTCACGCAGCCAGTCCATCTGTGACTCCCTCTGGGGCCCTGGAAGGGGCCAGGGTGGCCCTATCCCCAGTTAGCCAACTCACCTGCTTCCCAGGTCAAGGTCACCTACTCAAGGATAAGACCAGTAAGTGGCCTTTGTTTCCCGACTCTGAACTGCCCCCCCCCCACCAGAGTTACTGGCCACCTTGCAACCAAATTTCTCTAATCACAAAAGCAGACAGGAAAAATTACCTCCTGGTTAATAAAGCCCATCCCCCATAAGACGTTAGTGTGTTGCATGAACAACATAAAAGAATTAATCTATAGCTGTGGTTATATCACTGGGTTGAGTATTATCACTGCGGTTATATCACTGGGTTGAGTATTGGCCTGCAAACCAAAGGGTCGCCGGTTTGACTCCTGGTCAGGGCGCATTCCTGGGTTGGGGGCAGGGTCCCCAGTTGCAGGTGCACAAGAGGCAACCACACATCGATGTTTCTCTCCTTCTCTTTCTCCCTCCCTTCCCCTCTCTCAAAAATAAATAAAATCGTTAAAATAAAAAGGAATTAACCTATAAATGTGTGGCCACATCCTTTCTCATAAACTGAGATCAGTGACAAATGATAAGAAGAGGTGTGTATAGGAATAAGAAAAAGGTAGAAGGTGAATATGCTCAACTAAAGTCTTGTTTTTATACAGCGGGTGTCCACTCTAAGAACACCCACTAGATAAAAACAAAAAAAATGGAGGTGGCAATAAATAATTTCCTCCATATTTGCTTAAATATCAGGGCTCACGGGTGTCACAGATTTTCTTTAGAGAAACATAAACTACTGGTCACTGAAGATTAAAGAAATGAGAATCAAGCACTTGTGAAAGGAAATGCGAATCGATGGCAAGTGTAGTTCCGTGTATAAAATGTCACCAATACACAACTTTTCAGAATGATGCAACTGCATAAAAGGTGAGCCTGGGCTCTGAAAGCCAAAAGCTTCGAGAGCAGCTGCTGTTCCTTAGAAAGCAATCTTCACAGAAAACCAAAAAGTGGCAGAATTCATAAATAAATCCAAGAGCTTAATCTTTGAAAAAGAGCATTAACGTAAAAACTGGACAAAATTTTTGGTAAATTTTCTAAAACAGGAGAAATGAGACACATGTGGGATTCAAAACATTTTAATAATATAATATACAACTGTATGCTAATACATTAATGTTTCAATGAAGTGGAAAAATATAAATTACTCAAACTGACTTAAGGAGAAAACCTAACTATATCAATCACCCTAAAAGATACTGTGTAAGTTTTCAGTGAGTCTACTTTCAAACTCTACACCTCAACAAACTTACAAGTGAATGACATCATATTTGATGAAGACATCTCATGTGCTACTTAAACAGCCCCATAAAGGAGAAAATGAAAAGCTTCCTGATTCATTTTATAAAGTCAACAGAATGCTGACATTGAAATCTGAGGATGAAGGAAAAAATAAAACTACAGACCAACCATTCTCACTTAGAAATTTTTTATAATTATTATTTTTTAAACTTGGAAACCAGCAGTATATTTAAAAATACCATGGTCACAGTGGGTTTGTTGTAGAAATCCATATAAACTGTATTGGAAAACTGTGTAATCATATAAGTAGATACTTTTAAAACAGGTAAAATGTAATATTTATTGCTGATTTTAGAAATTTATTAAAGTGGGGCTAGAAAGATTTCCTAATATGATTTTTTTAAAAGCAAAGTTTATTAAAGTTTTCACTCATGTTAAAAACAATACAGGGATTTTCATTAAAGTTAGAATTAAAATAAGGATAGCATTGTTTCCCAATTGTTGAACAATTATATTGTTCTAGAAGTTCTAGCTAAGCAACAATTGATGAAGCAAAATCATAATCATTACTTGAGGATGATATTATCTACATACAAAAACCAGGAGAGTCGAATGGAAACTCTAATGGAACCAATGGAACAAAACCTGTTGATCCATTTTGTTCCATTTGTTCTAATGTAAAAACCAATGGAACACTAACATAATTTAATAAATTGTTAGAATATAAAATAAATAAACCAAAAATATACACCTTTACTATAGACAAGAAATAAACAGCTAGAAATTATAGAAAATATAATTGGAAATATCCCAATAATAAAAGAGAAAAAGTGGCTTAAGAAATAATCTTAATAGAAATTTTATCAGGAATTATTATGAAGAAGAGCATGAAACTTCATTAAGAGAAGTAACAGAAAACTATATATAAATAAAGAAAAAATACCATATTCCTGGATGGAAAGATACAGTATCATAAGAATGTCAATTATTTACAAATTAATTTCTAGGTTTGTTGTAATTCTAATAACAGCAGTAATGAGGTTTTTTTTTTTTAGAATTTCAAATATGCATCCGGAAGAATAAACCAATAAGAATAGATAAGAACAGTGTGAAAATAAAGAACAGTGAGTGGTAACTTATTCTATCAGATACTGAAATACTTAATAAAGCAAAAAAATTAAAGCAGTTTAGTACTGATGTGAGAAATGGTTGATAAATCAAAGAAAGAAACAAAGAAAAAAGGACATCTCCCCAGATGGACTGGTGTACCTATAAGAATTTAGTACATGATCAAGATTGCATCATAATTCAATATGGAAAGAAAGATTTAATAAACTGTGTTTGGTTACCTGTTTGGGAAAAAATGCTATGAGTCTTCACCTCATGTGAAGTATCACATACATGCAGGATGGCTTCAAGGAGATCGCAGTACGACGCACTCTGTGCGACGGAACAAGTGCTCACTGGCACAGCCTCCTGGAGAACAATCTGGGCACATCGATCAAGAACCTTAAAAACATTCATGTGGTTTGACTCTGTAATTCCTCTTCTGGAAACCCTCCAGACAAAAACAATCAGATACAATTCAACAACACACACAGACTTCTTACAAAATAAAGGCACTAAACAGTCAACTCAAGAAGTTGGAATAAAAAGGAACAGAGTAAGCCCAAAGAAACAGTAAGGATGGAATTAATAAAATAAGGCAGAAATCAATGAATTAGACAATAAAAAGAAGAAAATTGAGAATTTTAACAAAGCCAAAAGCTGAAAAGATTAGTAAGGTCTCTGGCACAGCTGATCGATGAAAAAAGAATAGGAGGCAGAGATGAACAAGGGAGAAAGGGAGCAAAGGAGAAAACGGAAGTAAACAAAATGTACAAGAAGAAAAAAAGCCAACAACAGAAACAACAAAAAATTAAAATAAGAGTGTTATGAACCACAATATACTAATGAAACTGAAAACCTACACAAAATGCATAGATCCCTTGAAAACTAAAAAACGTCAAAACAGGTAGCAGAAATAATAGAAAATTTCAATATAAACCGGTAGGTAGTAAACTGAAAACGTAGTCGAACGACTTCCCCTCGCAGGTGCTTTTCCAGGTTTGCACTGATGAGAACTGCACTGAACTGATGGAAACCCAAAACTGCGTGGCCCTCTGTTAGGCAGAAGTCACCTACTGCAGGGCGTATCATGCCTTTCCTCCCGCGAGGTGTAAGCTGGGAGAAAGAAGTGTTTCTACCTCTACTAAACCAGAAAGCGCAAACTGAGAGCGGTAGGCCTAGACTGGCCCCAAGACTGCATGCGGCGTGCGTGAGGGACGCTCGCCAGGCAAAGCAGCAGCACCTCCACCCCAAGTATTCCCACATGCCTTTGAGATGCTCTGTGCTTGGTAGAGCTGGGAGGAACAAGGGGTGTCCTGTTCAGTCCCTGCTGTGGATTTACCAAGAGACTCCATGTGCCTAAGGCTGTTAAATCCAGCCTGCTGTCCCCAAGCGCCTGACAACCCTGCCGCTGCTGACGGAACAGAGCAGCACACAAGCTCCGTGCCCAGGGAATGCTGCTGTGCAGACACTCGCCGGCAGCCTTTCACTTAACAAATAAGTTTTGAGCGTGTAATATGTTCTAGACCCTATATTTGCTCCACATACAAAGGTCCCCCAAAAGTTCACAAAACATAGTTTCCCAGTGGCCTACCTCTATAATGTGAGTAAGTAGCACTTTTTCCTGAATTAGGAAGTAAGACATGGAGCCAAAACTCAACGTTGTACCAGTTAAGCATCCACCTTGGCCAAGCAGAATGATGGGCTTCCAGGAGCTGAAATGGCTAAAGCATTAGAAAGAAGATATTTCTCGGGAGTGTCCAAACACTTTGGCACCGACATTAAAGGGAAAAGCATAAAAGACAAAGAAGCTTGAGCCTAGGGAGCAGTCAGTAATAAGCCGACCAGCATGACAGCCTCTGAATCAGCTGAGGTGCAGAAAAGTGTTTGTACTCCCCACAACAGGACCCTGTCCCACCCCCATCCCCATAGCTACTATGACGCAGAAAGGAAAAGTTTTATTCCCACGAGATAACATTCTAAAGTTTAAAGTTCAACAGTAAAGTAGGCAAAAGGGCTTGACCTTTAAAGCAAGGTGCTTTAGGAAATTCAATTATCTATAAATACGAGTTGCAGAGTAGAACAAAATATTGGATCTAGAGTTTAAACCCAGCCCCACTACTTTTTAAATGTGTGACCTGGAACAACTAATATGTTTCTGCCTCAGTAGTCTCATCGGGGTAACGTGTAACACCCATTGCGGTGGTGAGACTCCAAAAATGGCCACCAACAATCCCATTTCCCCACGTGCATACACTCTATACCGGCTGTAAAGAGGTGTGGTCATTCCTCCCCTGGAATCTGGACTGGCCCTGTGGTTTGCTTTAACCCATAAATGAGGGAGAAGTGACCTATACAACTTCCTAGGCTGGGCTTTAAGAGATCTGAAGCTTCTGCTTTTGTGCACTTGCAACACTTCCTCTTGGAACCCAGCTGTCATGTTATGAGAAATGCAAACCATGTGGAGAGCTACTTAGAGAGAGCCACAGCACTCCAGCTGACAGCCAGCCTGTGAGTGAGCCATCGTGGACACTGCAGCCCAGTGGAGCCACCAGATGATGGCAGCCCCAGGTAACAACACATGAAGCAGAAGAACTGCCCAGCTGAGTTAAGTCCAGGCTTATTAAAAACACAGCCTCACCAAACACAAAAATCAATTAATGAAATTCATCACATCAACAGGTTAAGAAAGAAAAATCATATGACCATATCAATACATGCACAAAAACCAGTTGACAAGATCCAACATTCATTTATGATTAAAACTCTCAACAAATTAGAAATAGAGGGGAACTTCCTCAACTGAGAATATCTACAAAACCTACAGCTAACATTATACTTAATAATGAGAAACTACAAGATTTTTCACTAAGATCAGGAAAAAGGAAAAATGTCCCCTCTCACCATTCCTTTTCAATCTCATACTGCAGGTCCTAGCTAATGCAATAAGACAAGAAAATGAAATAAATCATACACAGAATGAAATGGAAGAAATAAAACTGTCTTTGCATGCAGATAACATGATTATCTATGAAGAAAATCCAAAGAACTAAGGAAAAAAACTCCCGGAACTAATAAGAAATTAGAGCAAGGTTGTATGAGTCAATTGTTTTCCAATGTATCTGCAATGATCAAGTGGACTTTGAAATTATAAACAATACCATTTAAATTAGCAGCCCCCAAAATGAAATACTTAGGTATAAATCTAACAAATATGTACAAGTTATATGTGAGAAAAACTAGAAAACTCTGATGAAAGAAATCAAAGAAGAACTACTGTTAAGATATCAGTTCTCCTCAACTTGATCTATAGATTCAATGCAAACCCAATCAAAATCTCAGCAACTTATCTTGTGAATATCAACAAACTGATTTTAAAGTTTATATGAAGAAGTAAAATATCCAGGACAGCCAACACAATATTGAAGGAGAAGAACAAAGCCAGTAGACTCACACCACCCAACTCTGAGACTTAATATAAAGCCTCAGTACTAAAGAGAGTATAGTATTGGTGAAAGAAATGACAAATAGATCCATGGAACATGATAGAGATCCCAGAAATACACCCACATAAATGTAATAAACTAACTTTTGACAAAGGAGCAAAGGTGGTACAATAAAGTACAACAGTCTTTTCAACAAATGGTGCTGGAACAACTGGACATCCACATGCCAAAAAAATGGGTCCAGATACACACTTTATACCTTTCACAAAAATCAACTCCAATTGAATATCATAGACCTAAATATAAAACACAACACTCTAGACCTCCTGGAAGTTAACATAGGAGAGACTCTAGATAACCTTGGCTACAGCACCAAAGGCTCAATCCGTGAAAGAAAAATTGACAACCTGGACTCATTAAAATTTCAAATTTCTGCCCTATAAAAGATACTGTCAAGAGAACGAGAAGACAAACCACAGCCTGGAAGAAAATGTTTGCAAAAGACATATCTGAGAAAGGACTGTTATCCAAAATATGCAAAAAACTATTTAAACCCCAGCATAACAAAAGGAGCGACCCGATTACAAAATGGCCAAAAACCTGAACAAAGCCTCAGCAAAGACAACAACATAGATGGCAAATAAGCCTACGAAAAGATGTTCCACACGATACGGCATCAGGGAAATGCAAATTAAAACAACAATAAGCTACCACTACCCAGTTGGTTAGAATGGGCAAAATAGAGAACACAGACAACACCAGCGCTGGCCAGGATGTGGGGCAACAGGGACTCATTCACTGCTGGTGGCAACGAGAAAGTGTACAGATGACAGAGCCACTCTGGAAGGCGGTTTGGCGGTTTCTTATAAACCTAAACACACTACCACCATACAATCCAGTGATGTGAGTGATGACTCCTTACCTCTGGAGGCTTTGTAAACTTCATAGAAAGAATAGAAGTGGAAGCCCAGCGACGCAAGCAGGTAAAAAAACAGTTCCCATTGAGGCAGCATTGCTTCTTGTGACAAGAGGTCCTGATGCCCAAGTTGAGAGTTTCTAGACAGAGACAGAGAAATAAAAACATTAGGCCATGGACATGACACTAGAGAGCAGCACATTGTCACCAGTCAGTTCACTCGCCCTCCCAGGGACCCTTTCTCTCTCTGAGCATCTCCAGCCTCCATCTTCCTCCTCTCACAGTGTACACCAGGCAGCTCTGTCCTCGCCGTCTGACACGCCTGCTGTCCCCATGGAGTGGACCTTTAGGGAGCAGGGACCATGGTCCCTGGCACAGGGTGTGTGATGCAGCAAGAAGAGACTACAGGCAGCTTCAGGAATAAAAAATGGCCGCAAAAGCCTGAACAAAGGGAAAGGACTAATCATCTCCAACCTCTTCTAAGCCATCAGCTTTCACCTCCTCATTCTCCCTTCAAATCTCACCGCACAGTTGTCCATAAGAAGGGGTTAATGAAACTGCTCTGCCTCCCGTCTTGCGTGTCCTACCGGGGAAGCTCCTGACCCAACCCAGGCAGCGGCGGCCAACACTGCTGGTGGCCAACACTGCTGGTGGCCCACCCTGCAGCAGGCACCACCCCCCCTTCTTACAAAGTGGTTGAATTTTTATCTGAACACGTAGGTGCATTTGAATAGTTCTAGCCATGAGGCTGTGGCCATCTCCTTCCTGCTGGGTGGAACTGGAATAGCCACCCTGGACCAAGAGGCAAAGCCACGTGGAAAAACAAGGTAGAGGAGCCTCACTCCTTGACTTCAGGTACCATCCCACCTCCACAGCTCCCCCGGGGAGACTTAAAACTGGACTATGACATGAAAGAGAAATGCCATTCTAGATCTCTCTGTTATGGCAGTCAGGTGTCCCTTCAAGTAAGGGAGCAGGTGAGGGACAGTTAGGTTCTAACATTCTGCAAATTAAATGGGCAGTTCCCCCGTAAGAAAGAGCCAGCTAAATGCGCTCTTCTGCAGCCGGCACTGCGTCCCTGAAACCTCTCACGCACGTCTCATCGTGGATGCCAAATTAAATCAAGGGCAACTTTGAAGCCCCAAGCAAGTCCTTCTCATATGTGGCGGTAATGCCGAAACCAGAATTCACACGTTATCTCATTTTATTTGCACAACAGCCGAATGAAGTATGTGGAGTAAGGGAGGTAGGCATTTCACAGATGATGAATGTGGAAAAGGTGAAGTCACAGAGTCGGGAATAACTGAACCAGGCTCAAAACCAGGTTTTGGGACCACTGGGCCCCCACCCGTGCCCTGAGCCAGGGCATTCCAGGAGGTTCTCAGCCTTAGAGCCTGGCCCAGAGCCTGCCGCGCACAAGCCCCTTCCTTCAGGCTAAGGGCAGAAAGGGCAGGAAGGGATGTCATCTTGGGCTTTCATGAAACATGAGCTCAGAGGTCGATGGTCCTCCCACCAGAACCCTGAAGTCAGCTCAGTCTGGGTTCTCCTACAACCTGAGATCCAAACACAGCCAGCCAGCCATGCTCCCGACCCCGGGCTCCCTCATTCCTCCTACTTCACCAGAGCCTTCTCAGGTGCTCCCCATGCCCCCCCCCCCGCCCCCAGCGTTTGTCAGAACCCCTTCTGGCTTCATACATTTCTAGTCCCTTTATTTTTAAATTCCTGGCATCTCCTAGAATTTCTTAAATTTTCTTTCTGGAACTTTATAGAAAGATGGTAGCCTTCCCTTTATAATGTCTCACCTTTCAATGAAGGCCACTGTTATATTAGATGACCCCCTCACTTTGTTAAGAAGTTGTGATCAAGTGCCACTGAAATTTGAACACAAATAATCTTGGAGACGATAGGAAAGTTCTAGAAACCCAGCTCTTTGGAAGCTTTTCAAGGACACTCTCTTCCAGACACTCAATTCCTCTGCATCAATGAGTTTACTGTCAGGGAACTAGAAAACTCAGCGAGACAACATTTCCCTGTTTGCTGCAGCTCTTAGCTATATTTACAGGCACCCTGCAGACGCATTTGGGACTTCTGACCTCCAGAGCTGTAAGAAAGATTTGTGTTGTTGTAAGCCACTAAGTTTGCGGTCATTTGTGAGGAAGCCATGGGAAATTAATATACCATTCCTGCCTAGTGAGAAGACAGTCCCTAACTCAAAGGATTTATATAAAACATCAGACTGTTTTAATCCAATTGTTATAAAGTTAAATTGCAATAAAATTAAATCTGAAAACAAAATTCTGTATTCAGTCCTCACCTTAGCATTTTGGGGGGGGGGGGCGTTTACCTCACACTGATATTAATCTTAACATCAAACATAACTCTTAAGTCTTTTTATATGAACCGCCCTTAAGCCAGATGTCCGCTGTTAGAGACTAGCAATAAGGAGTCAGCTTTACAAAACCCTAATTCAGAAAAACTAATGATGTGATATCGTGTTCTTTTCCCTGAAAATTCCCGATTTATTTTAAACCTTTTTTAATCACCATGAGTGATGCCCACCACATCTTACACTCCCCAGATTAGGGCATCTGAATGAACCAAATACTTTATAATATTTTAAGTAAAGTTTGTATTAAAATATACTTAAAGAAAAAAACTTAAGATTTTCAAAAAGCGGACTCACTCCAGTCACTACCACTCAGATTAAAAAAATCAAGGAAAAGCCTCAGAAGCCCCCTGTCCTTCCCTTTAAGGCCTGACCACTAGCCTAATGTCTAACACCCTAGTTTATTTAATTTTGCCCATTTTTGAACTTCACGTAAATGAAATCACATGGAACTTCCTCCATTGTGTCTTTCTTTTGTTTAGCTTTGTGTTTGAGGTTCGTCCGTGTTGTATGTCAGGCAATAATTTGTTCACTCTCATTACTGTAGCGTATTCCATTGTATAAACACTTTATTTCTCTATACATTCGACTACTGATGAGCATGTGGGTTGTTCCAACCCAGGACCATTATGAAAAATACTGCCCTGCATAGCCTTTTGCATGCCTTTTAGTGCCCATATGTATGCCTTACTGCTGAGTGTTTATCTAAGAATCGAGTAGCTAGGTCACAGAGTGGATGTCCAGCGTGATAGTAAGTGATCGCGCAAACAATTTCCAAAACAGTTATACTACTTTTCATGACCATTAGCAATGAGAGTTCCAGTCCGTCCATATCCTACTCCGCACTTAGCATGGACAGTCTCTTTAATTTTAACCACTCTGGTGAGTATATACTGATATCCCACTGCAGTTTTAATTTGCACTTCCCTAATTGCTAATGAGGTTAACCACCTTTTCATATGCTTCTCAGGAATTTGGAGATCCCCTTTTATGAAGTGACTTGCCATTTAACATAGAAGTTGTTTCTGTATTTGGGGTATGAGTTCTTCATTGGGTATATCTATTACCTTCCATAGCTTGCCTTTTCACTCGCTTATAGAATCCTTAGACAAGCAGTCCTTGCCAATATTTCCCTCGATAATTAGAGCTCTTCGCCTCCCACTTAATAAACCTTTGACTGCACCTCAGTCATAAAGATAATTCACTTTGCTTTCTTCCAGAATCTTTATTGTTTTTGCCCTTACTTTAAGCTATATGCCATATCATTTTTTTTCACTGAATTTATTTTAGAGAAAGGGGAAGGGAGAGAGATTTATTGTTCCACTTATTTATCCATTTATTGGTTAACTCTTTTTTTGCAATGTAGACAATGGATTTTAATGTGACAGATTATGAAAATTTCATTGATATAATTTCAAATTCCACATAGCAATTCATTGGTAGATTCATGTATGTGCCCTGACCAGGCTCGAACCTGCAACCATGGTATATCAGATGACGCGCTAAGCAACTAAGCTACCCATCCAGGGCTGCATGATGTACCTTGATTAATTTTTGTACATGAGATGAAGTACATGATCAAGATTGACTTTGCCCACATGGATATCCAACTGGCCCAGCATTGTTTACCGAAAAGACTATCCTTCCTCCACTGCACTACAGTGTCGCCTGTCATATGCGTGAGCCTGTCTGTGGATTCTCTACTCAGTCCCATCGCCTGTCTAGCATTGTGCCACTACCATCCTTACATACGACATATTGACCTAGAAGTTTAAGTCATTCAACTTTGCTTTTTCTTAGATTGTCTAGAATTTCCAAATAAATTTTAAAATTGTCTCATTAATGCCTATTTTTGAAAAAAAAATCTGCTGGGATTTTGATTGGGACTGTACTGAATCTATAGATTTAGTTGTGGAGCAATGATGTACCTGCTATTATTTGAAATCTTTAAATCCTCTCATGTTTTGGCTTGCAAGGAATTTTTATCATGAATGGGTGCTGAGTTTTGTCAAATAACTTTTCTCCTTTATTCTGTGGATATGGTTAAAGTATCTTTATTGGTTTTCTAACGTTAACTTACACTCCTGGAATAAACCCCACTTGGTCATGGTTTAGTATCCTTTTTAAAGATTGTTAGATTTCATTTAGCAAAACATCATTTTAAGACTTTTGCATCTTTCTGTGAGAGTTTGGCCTATAATTCTCTTGGAATGTCCTTACCAGGCTTTAGTAACAAGGTTACGCCGGCCTCATAAAAGCATCCAGGGAATATTCCCTTTTTATCTCTTTCATAGAATGTAACATTTCACTAGTAAAGCCATCTGGGCCTGGAAATTTTGCTATGGAAAGATTTTTAACTGCAAGTTTAATTTCTTGAATAGACCAAGAACTATTCAGATTCTCTAGTTCTTATGTCTTAGGCAAGGCATTTTACTCAAAAATCTTGTTCATTTTATATGAATTTTCTAACGTATTACCATAAAATTGTTCAGCATAACATCTTAAGATCCCTTTATTAAATGCCTGTGGGATATGTGTGATAGCTGCTTTCTCTTCCCTGGCACTGGTACTACCATACACCATTAAGGTTCATGTCCTCTCAAAAAAAAAAAAAAAAAAAAAAGCCAGCCACGTACTCACTATATGACACACTCCCACTATCACACCTATTATCTCTAGCAGAATTACTCACAGGAGGAGCAGGGCAGCCAGAGAATGCAAAGAATCCAGCAATTCCCTCTCAACAGCTCTTGCCACCAGAAACAACTGTGAACCTGAAC
Organism: Pteronotus mesoamericanus; assembly: GCF_021234165.1. Taxonomy (NCBI): domain Eukaryota; kingdom Metazoa; phylum Chordata; class Mammalia; order Chiroptera; family Mormoopidae; genus Pteronotus; species Pteronotus mesoamericanus. The sequence continues at coordinate 1,309,577 of NW_026555326.1, forward strand.
TCTAACTGAAGGAGAAGGAAACAGCCAGGAGTCATGGTGTAAGGTGGTCAGCAAGGACTCAGAGGAAAACCACCCCCAGGCAGGGTGTGTAACCTAGGATACACTCCAAGGTGTCCACAGGAAGAATTCAGCGGACTATGAACTTAAAATTTTTTTTCTCACACATCTTTATTTTCACGAACCTCTATCAGGGGTGTCTAACCTTTTGGCGTCTCTGGGCCACACTGCAAGAAGACGAGTTGTCTTGAGCCACACATTTAATACACAAACACTAACAAAAACTGATAAGCAAAAAAAAAAAAAAGGTTTTAAGTAAATTTACGATTTTGCGTTGGGCCACATTCTTAGGCATCCTGGGCCACGTGCAGCCTGCGGGCTGCGGGTTGGATACCCCTGCGACTGAAATTCAGGATTTCATTTGGTTATAAATGTGGACAACAAACTATACCAGTAAGAGCAATTCTGGTGACATTTTCACCAAGAAGAGTCATAGGCATTTTCATACCCCAGTGCAGCTGCAGCAAATATCGCAAAATATCATTTACATGAGCCTCACTAGTCTGAAATTATGAGTTATTACATACAGCACTGAATTTTGTTACTTAATGCATTAATTAATAAATACTCAATTACAAATTTGATTTCTTCACACGATTTTGGTAACTTTGTTTCACTATAATGTTTAACCCTATGAACATTTTTAATGCCTTTTAAAAACTGGCTTCCCCATACTCCAAAGAGGTCAATGGCACCAAAAAAGGCAAAGAACCCCTACACGGAATTAATAACTTCATCGGAGCCAGGGAATTCCAGTGCAACAGTTGAGGAGCACATGCCCTGGGCCAGGCCGGGTGCTGGAAGCAGGAGACACACAGGTGAGTAAGGCCCACCCTGGTGAGTTCCTGATGTTACCTGAAAAGCTCCCCCCAACATCTGGCCACCCACAAAAATGGCTGCTCTCCTCAGGGGCTTGGCCTTCACCCTAAGTTAGTCTAAATGACCTTCTTCCCAAAGAGGGACCAAAGTAAAGCACAGGTTTAATTCAGAAAGATAAGTTCTCCCAACATTACTAGTTTGTGCATTTGGCATCTCCTCTAAGTCTTTATTCTTCTGTAAATGTAGACAATACTACCTATCCTTCCCAGGTACCAAAAGGTTTAGAAATAATGAATTTAAAACATTTGACAAGCACACTGTCCCTGTTAAAATTAGTTGAATCTTTCAGGTCAGGACTGACTGACCTCACCCAACACTTCGTCACAGTTAGGGACTGCCACAGGGACAGGAGGGAGGAAAGATGGAACATAAAGACTAGGAGGGGGAAATCATATTATTCTTCAAATTCCCGTATAAAAACACCACCTCCTCCGTGAAGGCTTCCCTCTGGGTTGCTTGTGTTCCCACAGCACTTATCACATCGAAGTAAACTCCTAGTTCTGCCAGTGAATAAAAGATACGAAACAGAAAGTAAACAATGAATCTCACCCCCTCATAATGCAAACCAGCGAGGGTGCCAACCCACTACTCTGACCGCCCTGACCAAAGAGCCATGAACCAAGGACGCAGCGTATTTCTTAAAACCAATGTCATCCCAGACCCCCTCTTGTCCGCTTTAGTCGGGCTTTGGTAGGCATTGCCGAGAGGAGGGCCTTTCCACATAAAGGCCACTGCCATCCAATGGCTAGATTTAAAAGAAAAGAGAGACGGACACTAAGAATAGAAAGCAAAAGACATCTCTAACTTTGAGGGTCACTGGAGCCGCAGCAGTCGGGCAGGGGTACTGCTAATACTGAGAAGGGGACCACCGTCCGAAATTCCACGCAACGAGGCGGAAAACGCTGGACGCAGCCAAGGGGAGGGGAGCCAAGGGGAGGGGACACTGGCAGGGGCGTCAGTGGACGGCGGCTCGCAAGAGCCTGGCCTGGGCCCCGCGCACGGTCACGGTCCCCCGCGCCTTTGTCTCCATTGTAGGACCAAGCTCTTCCCCTGTCCCGCCCTCGGGCACGCACGCAGGGGCCGGGCTAGGAAACGGAAAGCGTCTTGTGAATTTTTTTTTTCCAACGAAAGCAAAAAAAAAAAAAAAAAAAAAAAAAAGTCACCTAAAACATCCCCGGGAGCCGCTGCGGTCACCAGCTACCCACCTCCGGGCTGTCCCGGGCGGCGGCGGCGTTCACGCACGCCCCGAGTTCCCAACACCCCTCTCCGCACTTCCGAGCCAGGCGGCGGCGGCGGGCCTCCCCGGGAAGCCGCCCTCTTTTCCCGGCGCGGCCGTTGAAGGAGCAACCCCGCGCGTGCTCTGAGCACGCCCTCGCGTCGTGCCCGCGCGCCTCCTGCTCCCGGCCGCCGGGCTCGCCAGCCCGCGGCGCTCCCGGACTGCGGCGAGCCGGGCGCGCTACCCGTTGGGACGCGCCAGAGGGCGGCCCACCTCTCCACCGTGCCTGTGCCCGGTATCGACCGCCGGGATCCCCAGCCCTCGCTCACCTAGGGTCTGCGCGGAACCGCGCGCGGACCTCTCCCCGAAACCCGTTTGTTAATTGCAGGCTGGGACTGCGAGCGGGTTTGGGAGCGGAAGTCACCTGAAACTTGAAGTGAACGCTAAATCTCAGCCGCGTTGTCCCCAGGTCTCTGTACGTTTTGTAGGCAATCAAGGAGGCAGATAGCTGGGTGGGATGGAAATAGGGCTGGCCTTGCAGCCCGGAGTGCTCCCCGAGCTGGCTGTTTGAATTTAGGCTTTGTGCGCCTCCCTGTCCTCAGTAAAGCAGTAATAAACTTCCCTGCCTTCCTCGCGAATTCGAGAGAAGAGCAAACAGAATGCACTTGAATTGTAAACAACTTACAAAGATTATCACCACCGTGAAGTGTATACCAGTGATTTCGAAAGAATTGTACAAGAGTGGAGGTCTGAAACTGCCGTCATGGGGATGTAATTGGGAAAGCGACATTATGTCACGTGTTGTCAGAGGCCTCCAACACCACAGCTGTCCGAGTTCCACAGAGTTACCGGAGCAGGAAAATCGCCTGGGTTCTCGTTAAAACCACAAGCATCTGGCTCTCTCTTCAGACCAAAGAACTCAGACTCCCCAGGGGAAGGGTGTCTCAAGTGACCGGCCTAATTAGCAGGTCAATGTCAGAGCTGAGTCAGGCAGTAGGAAAACACAGAGGTTGTGCTCTAAGTTTAATCTAGCGCTCATTGAAATAGTCCAGGAGATTCTTTTTGTGGTTGCAAATTTCTCTGGGAAACCAGACTATAAACTCTGTGTTCTCATCTGGAACTTCATCTTTTCTTTCAGTTCCTGGGTTTCCACCCCCAACACCTAGTACAGGATGATACTCAGAAAGCAGATGTTAATAAACTAGCCCCAAGTAGGGGGGTGCTAGATTTAGCAAATTAAAATACCAGATGCCCAAGCAAAATTGATTTTCAGGCAAACAAAGAGTAGGCCTAAGTATAGTATACATCAGAGGGCTGACTATATATACTACATTTTTAATGTATTCATCCATCGATGGACAGTTGGATTGCATCTACCGTGTGGCTGTATAAATAATGCCGCTATGAAAATGGGTATACAGATATCTCTTTGAGACTCTGCTTCCAATTCTCTGGGGTATATACAGAGAGGTGGAATTGCTAGATCATGTAGTAACTCTATTTTTTAATTTTCTGAGGAACTATCACACTGTTTTCCATAGCAGCTGCCCTGTTTTCAATTCCCACCAACAATGCACAAGGATTCCATTTTGTCCACATCCTTACCAAACTTGTTATTTGGGGTTTTGTTTATTTTTTTGATGGTAGCTATCCTAATAGGTGTGAGGTGATATCTCATTGTGGTTTTGATTTGCATTTCTCTAATGATTAGTGATGTTGACCATTTTTCATGTGCTTATTGATCATTTACATGTCTTCTTTGGAGAAATGTATTCAAATCCTTTGCCCATTCTTAATCAGTTCGTTTGTCTTTTCGTTGTAAGAGTACTTTATGTATTCTGGATATTAACCCTTTATCAGATATATGACTCAAAACTATTTTTCTCCTTGCTTGATTGCCCTTTCACTCTTGATTTTGTCCTTTGATGCACAGAAGTTTTTAATTTTGATGAAGTCTAATTTATCTGTTTTCTCCACTTTTTCACTTTCATTTTGGTGTCATATCTAAGAACTCATTGCCAACTCCAATGTCATGAAGCTTTTCCCCTGTGCTTGCTTCGAAGAGCTTTATAGTTTTAGGTGTTTGATGTATTTTGAATTAATTTCATGTATGATGTAAGGTAAGGGTCCAAATCCATTATTTTTGCATGTGGATATCCAATTTTTCCAAAACCATTTGTTGAAATGGTAAACCAGTGTTAAGAAATCTTTTAAAGGCCAGGATTTGGAGTAGACGTAATGAATGGTGGTAGACTCCGTTGCTCTTGGAAGTGAGAGATAAAGTATTTGGGGGAAACAAATGTCAAGGTCCAAACGACAGGAGATAAGGTGGGGGTTTTTCTTGGTGCGATGGGAAGCAGCGGGGAGGATTCCCCCTCCTCCCTTCAATGCTCCACACACAGGCAGAAATGCCTGGCTTTCAAAGATCTGGGCCTGTCTCAGAACAGAACGCTCGGTCTCTGGGACTCCACGACTTGGGTCCAGAGTGCGGCCCCAGAGCCACCTGCAGCCAGAGCTGCCTTGCCTTGGAAGGAGTCTGTTCTGACCCTGTAAGTGAAACCAGAGAGAATCCTCAGTGGAGTGAAAAAGCAAACCAAGGCAGAGTAAATTGAGCAAAATTGATGATAATTGAGGCTTAAAAGAGGAAACTAATTTGTGCCTTGGTATTGTATTTCTTTAAAAGCAAAAAATGAAAATTAGTATGTAAATGTGGGTAATTAATGGTCAGTTACTATTTATACCATTATTTTAATCCTAAGTCATTAATCAGGCATTTGCCCTGGGCATGTTTTTTCTCCCTGGCCCTCTCTGTCAGTCCGGCCTGGGGATCCCAGCGGGGCCTCCCGTCCAGACATGCAGCTCTGAGCGCCCGGTGGCCACTCTCTCGCCTGAAGGATTGGTGCTTCGGACGGATTCACTAGGCCGACTCTTCCTTGTAAATTCAACCATGACTCAGTCATAGAAATTATATTCATTCAACTGAGGTACTAATGGTTGTTACGACTTAATTAATAAAGACTTAAAGACAAAGGAGTGAATTTCTAATTATGAAATTTCAGGAACAGGCAGTAACAGGGAGGTATTTGGAATGATTCAAGGCATTCCCAGCCCTCACCGCCTGGCGCAGGCTCTCATCTGCACCACCTATGACGACGTAGGCCCTGGTTTGTGGTGATTCACAACAAACAGTCAGCATTGAACTAGCACACGACCAGCATCCATTTTACACACAAAACTGAATACTGGGGGAGACTTTTTTTTTAAGTGAAAAAAGTTCCTGCAGGAAGTTGAAGTCTAGCTGGAGATTCACCAAATATACACAGAACAACTAGGAAATCATACACGCATTTCAAATAATATAGTTGAAGCTATCCACAAATGCTAAAGAACAGATTCATATCAGTAGCTAATTAGCAAGTAAAGCTAATAGCTCACAACTAGACTTAATTTTTTAAACAAAAAGTAGAGTAGAGGAGACTAGAGAATAGAATAGAATAGAATAGAAAACATGAGAACACATCGCTGGATTTTTAGTAAGAATTGTGAATGTTGTTAGAAATACTGCATCCAATTGCTATAAATAGAATAAAGAGCTAGTAGAAGGCTATGATGAATAGCAGTTGACTAATACAAGTTATTCTATCTTCTGCTAACAAACATCTCATTTGATTTCCTGATGTATGATATGAATATGACATCATCATCATTACAGGACAATTAACATAGTCTATATTTTAATTTTTTAAAAAAGATTGTATTTATTTATTTTTAGAGAGAGGAGAAGGGAGGGAGAAAGAGAGGGAGAGAAACATCAATGTGTGGTTGCCTCTCATAAACACCCTACTAGGGACCTGGCCCGCAACCTAGGCAGGTGCCCTAGACTGGTAATCGAACCTACGACCCTTTTGTTCGCAGGTCGGTGTTCAATCCACTGAGCCACACCAGCCAGGGCCAGAGTCTATATTTTATATAAACACTATTTAGTTTTTATTGTAAAGCCTTCTTCTAAAAGGACCTTATGAAGTGGGATATGTTTCATGTTTGCATCAGATATACATTTAATTACATTAGCATGAATTATCTTTTAGTGAGATTTCTCCTTACTATTAGAAAAGAATGACGAAATAAAATTTTGAGGAATGCCCAAGTTCAAGCTCCAGATATTCAGAACTGGAAATAGAGAGAGTGCTGAGAAAAAAATATTTATTCTACAAGTAAGCTTCAGCTTCATTTAGAATGATGTGCACTCTAAAAACAGAGACAGAATGCAAGATTTCATAAAGCAGATTATCTAAAATATATTTTCTGGTGTGTAAAATCCAACCAAAGTGACAAACTCTGATATATTATTTGTAATGATACCTTCAAAACTAACAGGACTCTTAGAAACAAAGCATGCTGGACTTGTCAACAAGCCCCTCAAACATTTTTAAATGAAAACAGACAAAAAATTATTGGCACAATTTCTTAGTTGCTCTACAGAATGTTAACGAGATTTAGTTGCATATGGTCCTGCAAAAGAGAAAATGGCGCACGCAGATGTTGAAAAATTACTTTTCTAACATGAAAAGATATCATGCCTATAATTTTTAAGGCTAAATCTGCTGATAAATTCAAACTTACAACTAGTTCTAGTCAAATCTGCACTACCGCAGGACCTGCCAACTGCAGACTGCTCATGTGGTGAAAGTCCAGTAGAGGACTTTCCAGTAGAGGAAAGTCCAGCTTGGGACCCATCCCCAAAAGAGCATGGCTGCTGCATGTTACTCAACAATCCTGGTTCATCCAGGATGACAAGGGGGTGTGGTGTGTGCGTGTGCGCAACTTTGCATGTACTTGATCAGATACATTTACAGAATTGGAAAAATGCCTCACTGGTGAATATCTATTAAGCTAGAAAAATAATAAAGGAATCATGAGTACTGGAGCCAGCTGGTATGGCTAGAAAACACAGCAAAACTATTCAAATATTGTTAACATCTATTAACAACACTTACGCTTAGAAATCAACCTCAGTAGAAACTCTACTTGGCATCTCTAGAAATAATTCTGCTGTACCTCATGGAATTGTTAAAAACAAACAAACAAACAAATAAAAAAAACCACGGTGAAGGTTGTTAAAGTTATTGAAGAGAGCTCATTGAATAGCCAAAATATTGATGTGTTTTGGAACTAACCAGACCTTCCTGGTGAATGTACTGGAGTTCATGGATGGTCCTGAGGGAACCTGAGGGAAAACATTGAGCAAGGTAAATAAACTCAGAAATGAAGGTCACATTTTTTCCAGCAATATCACTTGTCAAGCAATCTCATTTTCAAAGATGATGTTTGGGATTTAAAATTAGTATATTTGAGAATTTGCCTATGTTTCATTCAAGTATTAATAAGATAAATTAATAATAAAAATAAATCAATAACTTCTGTGGTTTTAATTTTCTATATATAATTAGAGTGCTCTACAAAACTTCTGATTTGGCTGTGTGGAACAGGAGAGGGGGAAAAGAACTGTTCTTCACTGCTGTGCATAAAGTATTTCTCATTAGGAGTTGTGATTAAAAGAAGGTTGAAAAGCGCCTCTCAGTGTCTGCCTTCCCAATGAAACCAACCACTATAGGATATAAACTCCAGAAGGGCAAGAGTTTGATCCATCATACTTACCAGAAAATCACCAGTAGCACTTAGATTGGTGCCTAGTACAGATTCAATAAATATTTGCTGAATAAATGAACAAACCAAAATGGAGGGGGAAAATCAATAGTTTGTAGTTCTTTTATTTGCATTATGCAGGTATTTATTTCCCTTTTATAAATGTGGGATTTAGGGAAGATAAAGAGAAGTTACTACAGGCATTTGCTATAAGGGCCTGCAGCTTGCTAAGAACCAAGGACTCCGATGCCTGTAGGCTGGGAGAAGACCCTGGGTGATCTTAGGGAGTCCTGGCTGAGGGGTCACTGGGAGCAGCAGGAGGGACCACGTGCAGGTCAAGTTGCAGCCTTGCATTAAGACCATTCCTTTTCAAACTCAATAGACAGCAGCTGTGCCTTTAACAAGGTTATTGAACTCTTTGGGAGCTGAAAGAGGCAGTCCAGTCCCCAGCCCTCATTTATAGAGCTGGAGTACACATGATGGAAGAAATAGACATGAGAAATGGTCTTTAGATGTGGACAGAGCGGACAGCGTCAAGTTTACATTAACCTTTGTTTCCTTTTCACAAAACAGGGATAATACTTGTACCTATCATGGATACATTATGAGGATGAACTGAAATAATAAATGGGAAATGTTAAACACAGGTGCCTGACCCATAATACACACTCGATCATAATTAGCTATTATTATTACTATTATCAATAGAACAAACAATGTTTGGAAATATTAAGTGATATTTTATTCCTTTGTACTTCTTTATACCCAGTCCTCTTTCTTCTCCTCCCCTGTCATGTGCTATATACTTGTTCTCAGGCAGAAAATAGATTAAGCTGAGAATAAAAGTCTGTTGGATGTATGGATTCATTTTAAACTCATGGTAGAAATGGCATCTTGAAAGGTAGGACTTCCTTTTATTCTGAAAGCTGTCCATTTTGAGAAAGAACAAGACAAGTATGGAACTGTTTTCTGATTTTGGGTATGAAGCCCAGAATGCAGCCCATGAACCAAGCCCCAGGGGAAGTGGACAATACAAACCCACTATGAGGGCAGTGTTTCTCATACTGTGCATTGAGACCTACTCACTCTTGGGTCATAAAATTCATTTTGGGGGATTGAAACCAGCATTAAAAGAAATTAAATAGAATGGAATAGAAAATATCAGAATGCATTGCAAGAAGTGATGGTAATACTCTCTCATGAAGCTGTTTCATTTGCATTCATCACGTCTACTCAGCCATGATGTAAAATGTGTTTCCTATTGTAGTCACAGTCAATGAAACCATTGGTGTAGTCACACCAGTGATGTGGTGTCCATCATCAGGGACACCACAGCAGAGGGCACATGTGTCTGTCTTCTCAGGATGTCCCAGGGAGGAGGACAGCTCCTGGGAGAATATCACATCCAGAATGGTATTGGAAGAACGAGCCCCAGGTACCTTAGCAAAGTGGTGAAAGGTCTGGCAAGTCACTGTGGCCACCAAGAAAGATGTGTAAGAGGTGCTGAGCCAGCCGAACAGACCTGGAGGAGCCGGAGCCTGGACCATGAGGACGCAGGCAAGGGGAGGTGATGGTGAGAACTTGGCCATCAGGAACCGAGGCTGGCTCGGGACAACGGGACCACATGGGGAGAGTCACCCATCGGTGAAAGCTGTTGTGGACGCTGCTTTCCTCCCCACGCCAGGGTGATGCCTGAGCTCCACCTTCCAGACCCGTGTCCTCTGCAGCTACCGAGACCGAGAGAAGCAGGGAGCATAAGGAGGAGGAAGTTCCTCATTAGCTACTGCAGAGAGAGCACATTTTAATCCTGTTTTAAGACAGAATTGGCTGAGTTTTTCTTGGATGAGGAAGGCTACATTTCGAGTTGCTGGTCTGAGGTCAATCTAGGAAAATAAGGTCCACCAGGGGCTGGGACTGTATAAAATATCAAACTGAACATTTTATTATCAACGAGGCCTTTGATTTCGCAATGAGAATGTCATGAGCAATCTCTTAAAGGTCAGTTTCCATGGAAAGGCAAGGACAGAAGCCAGATGGGAATGCGGTAAGGACAGTTGTCAGAATAAACTGCTCTTTGGAGACACTGGCAGGGGAATCAGGTGTGGAGGAGCACGAACAGCAGGCTTGAAGGCAAGTTTTGTTTGTTTTAAGTGGAGAAACCTAAGAATTTATAGGCACCTGAAAAAGGGCTCACATAGAGCTATGCTGGGTAAAGTTCAAGCCAGGGGTAAAGGTAACTTCTCATGTGGTACACATCGGATATATTTTTATTCAGATGAAAACAAATAAAATTAGCAAAGAAAAGGTGACGTCACACAATGGCACCATTCATTATGGTACTTGCAAGATGGGGTATAAAACTGGGGAAAGATGTTGGTAACGGTGTGCTCCGGGTGAGCGATCTTGCACATCTCTCCCAGCGCCGCCTCCTCCCTGGAGCCAGCACTGGGGGATCTAGAAAGATCGTGGTCAGGCTCCAGAGCGCCTCCCCTCGGAGCCTTCTTGGACGCCGGGGCCCACACTGCTCCTCAGACTCCAGGCCCAGCCATTGCTGAGTTCTGCCGGCCCCTGTTCTCTGCGAAACACTCAGCTTATCCTTTTCTGTGTCCTCCCAGTTTCTCAGTCCTAAGAGACTTTTCTCTATAGGAACTCTCAAAGGGAGAGTTCAGAAGTGAGGCAAGTGATCTTTGCTAAACAAGTCTCTCAAAGCCTGACTTTTCCCAGGAAACAAGGGCTGCCTGTCTCGCCCTGGCGCTCATTCCACCCTCCCCACTCTTCCCCTCCTTGTCAAAGGCATCTCTGAGAAGGAGGCCATGACATCACTTCCTTCAGACGGGTCAGGGTCACCCACACCGGACAGACTTTGGCCACCTCTCCCAGGGAAAGGGGGCCGGCGACCTGCGAGGGACACGCCCTCAAGGTCACCCTCCTTTCTCTTCTGGCTCACTTTCCAAGGCGGGTCTCACAGGTCTTGGGGAAGTGGACAATCTTCGGAGGACCTCAGTCTGCAGCTTGTTTCTCTCAGCTCCTTCAGAAGCTATGGGCGGGGGATGGGAGGTGGGGAGGGAGGGAAAGAAGAGGCTCCACTAGGTGGCAGCGCGAGACCTCGTTTGTTTCTGCAGGCGGGGCGCTGGGGACGAAAAGAGACCGTACCTTACCCAGCTGTTCCGCGCGTGGGTGCGTATGTGCGCCTCACGCGCACGCTCAGTGGGGAGAATGGGAAGGTGAAGACAGAAATTTAAGAAAAACCAAAATCAAAATTCCTAAATTTACAAAACAGGTGACTAGAGGGTTATTTTTCTTAATGCCTATTAATGAAAGGAGCTCAGAGCTATCTAAGCTCTCTAAGCTATCTAAGGAGCAGAATTTCCTTAACACCTTTAATCACTTTTAGATCAGTTACTTAGAGAAAGTGTTAACCTACTAACATTTCTGCCTACTGAAAATGAAGCGGAAATGAGAATGTTGCATGAGATCTGCACTCCTCTAAGAATCTGATCATACATTCATTTTCATTCATAATCAGAAATTTAGTGAGTACTATATACTATACTATATACTATGTACTATACCCTCAGCTAGATGCCGAGGGTACAACCGTGAACAAGGCTGACAAGACCCCTGTACTGTCGCAGAACTTACATTTTAGAAAAATGCATGCACACAGAAAAGATTACAAACAATTTCTGTAGCTCTTCCATTCTATGATTCCATTACTAAGCCCTTCCTCTGCCCAGCTCTCACATGTAGAAGTACCAGATAATCAAGTATAGTTAATCCACCAAACTTAGATGCACACATGTTTTCTGGAGTAGTGCTGTGATATACTTTCCAGTACTTGGTCATTACACCATCAGGAGTTTCCGAGCCTCTCTTCCTTATCCATCATCCCTTTTTTAAGTGATCTACCAGGGCCAGGACACACCGTCTGAGATGTGGTCCACTCCTGGGGCAGAAAGAGCAGTTGGGCATGCTGAAGACCAACACTGAAATACTCATTTGGAAAATAAGAGAGAAAAATGGTCCAAAATCCATGATCCTAAGAAGATTGTGGAAAAACTCAGAAATATAAAGGTGTGGCATTTTTAAGCACTGCCAAATTTATTTCTTCAGCCAAGTCAAACATGACACAATGGAAGCTAGCTTCCAGACTCCCCGCATGAGAAAGAATAAACTCTAGACTCAGTGTGAAAATCATGACTGGGTATGGAAGTTGTCTGGCTTGGCTGGCCCAGGGCAGGGATGCTTTGCATGCCCTTGTCTGTGCACATGAGCACATGTGAGAGCTAGTTAGAGGAAAGGCTACTCATGCAGAATCAGATCAGTGGCGCTGGAAGAGGTCATTTAATCCATCTTCTCATTTTCGAGATGCAGAAATCAGACCTACAAAAGGGAGTATCTTGCCCAAGGTCACAGAATCATTATTACTGAAAGGATTAAGACTCGAGTCCATTGTCTTGGCTCCTAGCTCACAACTCCAGTCTATTATATCTGTCCTACACATGTTATGAAGATGTTGGTTGCCTTCCCTATTTGGATTTACCTGATTTTCCTTTACATTTGTATTGGTTAAATGGCAGACTCCAGGTATACCTGGAAGCTGTCAATGTGATCTTATTTAGCAAAAGGGTCTTTGCAGATGTAATTAACCTAAGAATCTTGAGATGAGATTATCCTTAATTAGGGGGCTTCTTGAATTCAATGACAAACGTCTTAATAGACAATTTAGGGGACAAGACACACAGAGAAGGAAGGACTGTGTAGGCAGAGGCAGAGGTTGCAGTGATGCAGCAACAAACTAAGGAATGCAGAGGATTGCCAGAAGCCTGGAGAGAAGCATGGAATGGATTCGCCTTCTGGAATCAACTTGACTAACATCTTGATTTTGGACATCTGACCAGACCTGTGAGAGATGACATTTCTATTGTTGTAAGCCACCAAGCTTGGGGTAATGTGTTACAACAGCTGTAGGAAACAAATACATCTGTATCTCTCAGTTCCCTCTACTGTCTTTGTTCCTTTTCTTCCTCACCTTGGAAAGGAGTTGTGTTAGCACAATAATACAATAACACTATCGGCAGAAGAAAGGTGGTTGAAAAATATGAAAATGTGGGACTAAGGCACTGAAACCAGTCTTAAAAAGCCCTCAAAAAGGATGTCCCAAAGCTGTCTCTAGTATGATCCAAATAACAGCCAAAAGGAAAAGAAAATAGTAGGTTTCCCCCATCCTAGGTGCTGAGTCTGGTCATGACGGGCTTTTGTTAGAGTTGTGTTCTCTCTGCTGATGTGCTGTATGAACGAGTGTCTACTCCCCGCCCCCAACCCCTGCACCGTGGTTGAGTGTGGCTTATGGACTGGTGTTATGGAGCAGAGTTTATGCTCTACCAGAGCTCAAATGTTGAAACTCTAACCCCCATTGTGATGGCATGAGGAACTGGGGCCTTAGGGAAGCTGGTCAAGTTTAGATGAGGTCATAAGCGTAGAGTCCTGTGATGGATTAGTGTCCTTACAGGAAGAGAAAGAGAGCAAAGTGCACACAGTTTCCCTCTGTCACTAAGGACCCAGCAAGATGGCAGTTGTTTGCAAGCCAGAAAGAGAGTTCTCACCAGAACCCGATCATGCTGGCACCTTGATTTCAGACCTCAGCTTCCAGGACTGTGAGAAACAAATGTCTGTTGTCTAACCCCTTCCGTATTTTGTTATAGCAGCCCACGCTAACTCAGACAGACAAGAGGTACTCTTGTAGTTCCCTCAGCACTTTTCTACACATATACATATGTCAGGGCCAGAAACTTAAAAGCCAGTGTTAGCAGTTAGTGCCTAGAGAAACAACAGAGCAGCCTGACCCGTCTGGTGAGTGGAATGAGGAAAAGAGGGAGCTTTGATCCTTTAAGAAAATGCCTCAAGTCAACTGTGAGCATGAGAATACTTGAGAGAGGCAACAGCCAGCAGAGGTGACCCTGAGGGCTTAGGGAGGAAGTACGTGAGCAGCGCAGGAGTCAAGCAGCCTCACCTTCAGCAGAAACACGGACGGATGCACAGCGAAGACCAGGCGTCTATCCCTGTCCTGTCTCTGATTTTCTCACTCGGGACCAGGAGGAGTTGGATTTCTTCTTTGCTGAGATCTGCTCCCAAGGCAGATGTGATCACTTAAAACAAGAGTCACCGAGCTGAAAAGGACCTTCAAGGTCGTTTCAATGTTCCTCCCACCCTAAAAAACTGGCACGGAAGTCCTTCCAGCCCAGTGGGGCTTGCTGCCTTCAGAGCTCCAATGTTCTCCTGCTGATCTCCTTAGAAAGGCTTTTCAACCCAGGCTGATCTTGCCCTGAGCTCTGGGCTTGGCCTGTACACACTGATCCAGAGCAGGATTTCCTTCTGGGGAAGCGTATGGGCCAAGTGGTTTCTGTTACCAACAGGACTATGGACAATCCTCTGGAAACCGCAGGGGCCACCCACCAGGAAAAATAGAGCAGGAACCTAGAGCTGGGAAGCACAGGAAAGGCTCCACAACCCATGCTACTGATAGCCCAGGTTTGTGGCTCCTTCCCTTTCACACAATCCTGCTCCAAGCCTCAGGAGCAGGGCTGGTAGGAGACCCTCATCACCTGAAGTCTAAGTAGAAATGGCTTGGGTAGCAGGGCACGAAGACCAGGACCACGCTAGACCAGGCAAGGAGGCGATGGCCAGGGTGTCTATTCCTAACAGCCTAGTGTGTGTGATAATATCTCAGTTCAGCCTATATCACAAATACTCTCAGAAAGGCGGGGGAAACCATGACATCACTGAGTACAAGTTATCATAAAAAGTCCCTAAGATTTGGATTGAATCACACAAACATCAGGAAAAGATACAGATGTGTCCCGACTTTGAGAAACCCCGAAATGGACACTTCTACACAACAGATATATTACGTACACAGTGATGGTTCACTTTATCACCAAGTCTTTTTGGGGTGTGTGCATGACTTTTGGGAGGGTTGGGAAGGGTCATACCTTGAGTGAATTTAAAATAGAAATTCAATTGTAAGTAATATTATATGGCAAATCTATTGCACAATACAATGCATTCAAGTTTAGTTTTCCTTTTCATGTGGTTGGCAAATATCTGGATGGGAAACAAGATCATTCTTTTGGGAGACTTTCTCTTTGTGTTGCTCAGTGTTGCAGAAATAAACTCACAACTTTAATTTGTTCCCCAAAGAGAAGATAATAAAAACAACCACTCAAAACTAGTTTGAGTTGCTGGAAGAGCCAGGAAATAGCTCTTGTGGTTTGTTAGATTGTTTGTTTTTCTTTGTAGTTTTCCGGGAAATACAATCAAGACAGTAGCTACCCTTTGGGTAGCACATTCATTGCAAGGCCAAAGGATTATGCATTTGCTGAAAGTCTCACATCTATGGTTTGAGCAAGTCCATGGTACCATTCTAAGGAAAGCAAGACAGCTGATATCAAACTTGGTTAGAAGGAACAGGGTCTGATAAATTCCACCTTGAGCCCAGACTGAGGTCGTTGCATGTCAGAGAATGTACCTAAACTGCTGGGTAGACAAGAATAGTCCATTTGTAAACTTGTTGTACGGGGCTGAAAGAGAAGGGAAGAAATTTAGGGACCACTGGTGAGTGTGAAAATGAAAGGCCAGCATGAGATTCGTTTCCTACCTGGTACCCTAGCTTCATGTCTGAGCCCTACAGGAAAGGATGTGTAAGCCCACGCTGTGGGACTGGTTTTTGTGAAGGAGGCTGTGAGGCCTGAGGCAGAATAGCATTCTTACATTCCTAAGGGACCAGCATGACACAAACAGCCGGACAGATGGGCCAGGACATAGCACCGCTGCTTGTGGACTGGCAGCTCTGGCCCCAAGATTTAGTTGCCTTGGCTTGGATGTTGGAATTCTGACAGTTGTGGCTAGAAATTGGGACACTGGGAGGCACTTTCAAGATTTGTGGACAGAGAACATTGGATGGGGGTGGGGACAGAGGAAAGGAGATGCACCAGAGGGAATGTGTGTGTGGACTACATGACATGGCCGTGGTCCCTAAGAACATATGAGATTCCTCTCTCGAGAATGGATAGGGCATTGCTGAACAAGGTAGAAGGTTCTCACAGAGCACATGGCAGGAAGTCAGTAAAACGTGGGTTGTTAAGGTGACCCCTTCTGCATCTGGGCCTTCCACCAGCAACGCAACCACAGCAAGTAGCTATTTCATCTACTCTTCCTACGGTGAGAAAGGTCTTGCAACATAAGAAAAAGGTCCTCATAGTTAAGAGAAATGTCTTGAACAACCCTGCTTTAGTGTTCTCTTGGCTAAGGCTGGTGACTTGTATGTAGTAGATTTTCAATGAATTCTGTATTTATTTGTATACACAATCAAGCTAAAACAGGATTTGAAATGATAATAACTTTTCATTAATGGATGAGACCAGAACCAGTAATTTATTTCTAAAATACATTGACAAGAACAAAGCAATTTAAATATTAAGCACTGGGAACATTGTTTTATTTCTTTTGCACAGACTGTAAATGAACAAACACAAGTCATAATTGGAAATAATCAAGATAGTAAAAATCATGAATACATTGTTATTAACTATATTTCAAAGTTATTGCTGGTTGTGTGGTTCTGTTGAAGAGTTGTTGGCCAATTTTCTATAGCAAGAAAGAATAATGACCAACTCATAAATTGTGTTTCTGTATGCATTTTGATTAACAGATATTATTATTAATTTTTAGAAGGGTTTGACAAGATTAAAATTCCATTAATAAATTAAAACTGAAGTTAACAGTTTTGAATGTCACTAGTCTAACAATTCATAACGCACAGATTGAAGAAATAATTTTTTTCAGGCAGAAGGTCTCAATGAAAATAGTTTTGAAATACCAGTACACTTTGAGGCCCAACGAAAGACTTGGCTGATTGTTTTTCTCTACAGTAAGTTGCTGAACCATTTGCAAGAACCTACCCATTTGTGTAACTATGTCTGACCAGATGGGTCTGCTCCAGCACAGATCATTCTTTTGAGAGCCAGTCAAAGCTAGCCAGATCGACACTTTTGAAAAAGGCCATCATAAATCTATCAAATCACCTCTGACTTGAGCTAAACCACTGAGCAAATATAACCCCATGATCTTCTAGAATGTTCTTGGGAACTTTACTGGGAAGACTTTGAAAGGTAGATAAAATTCTCTGCAAGTCTCCTCACCTGATAAGATTTCTCTATTTTGTTTAGCACAGGTCATAACTATAAGGAACTATTTTGAAAGGGAGGGTGGGTTAGCATTACCTAGATTTCCAGATTAGAGGCCATTGCACCACAATCTTGGGGGACAGGGGTAACTTGAATCAGAATATATGGACCAGAGGCAGCCTTCCCTGTGCAGCAATAAACCAGTCCAAGAGACGTGGCACAACAACTGTCTGTTGCCAAGCAGGCAAAGTGATACAGCAGGGTCTGATCGAAAGGGGCCAAGTGGGAATCCAGTTTCATGAGTTCTTGGCAGCAGTGATGCTCGCTGTTAGGGGTAGACCGAAATGCTAACGGGAACCAGCCAGTCCCATGTGAGGCGTGAGACTGGGATTAGACCAAGCCCTGGGAAACTGAACTAGCAGTAAGCAGCTAGGCAGCTGGAACACAGGCTGGACCTAGTTCAATGTCAAAGACTAGGGCAGAAGGGACCGAGCAGGCAGCCTGGCTACTCATAGGCTTCTATTTTTTTCTATCTTACAGCCATCATCAAGGCTGTGCTCACAGTGCTCCAGCCACAGGCAAGAGGCAGCAGCAAAGGGTCTTCCCAGCCCTGTCTTGATGGAAGAGAAATGCAGCCTGTAGCCTTGGCCTCCGCGGGCTGTAAGCAGGGCAGGTGAGACGGGGCTGGGGATCATTGCAAAACATAGGGTGATGCTGGGCCAAGAACATCCTGATTTCAGAGTGGCCAAACTTGGGCAGGGCAATTCGCAAATTACATGAACTTCTTGGTAAACTACCACCAAAACCTTTGATTCTACATCTATTCTTGAAAACGTACTTTTATTGAAAAACCAAGATCAGCTTTTCTCTGGCTGAATGCATGCAGGTGAATTCTGCTTTCGAAGCTTTTCTCACATCCTCTAAGAATGTTTGAATCCTTGGAAAAAGCTTGAGAAGGCACTGTTAGCCTTCCCGTTTCCCTCCACAACTCTTTGTTTTCGTGCATGTTCTCCAGGGGCTGGGAACGAAGCCCCAAAAAATGTTGGAAAGAGGGGGGGGTTTCTAATGTAAAACAAATTCAGATTCACATTTAGATGACTAAATGTACATGTGCAAAATCACATCTCAGTCTTGCTCTGAATTTTTATCAGTCCAAAAAGCAGGAATCCAGAAACAGTTCCTTTTCTGAGTCTAAAGGCAAGTAAGTACCTTTCGCTGTCTGGAACCAGTTTCCACCATGCCACAGAGCCCCCTGGAAGATTAGCCAAGATCGCTTTCAACTTACTACTTGCAGCTGCTTGGAATTCCACACTGATGCTCTGCTGAGAGCAGAGCCGAACTGGGCGAGCCCCGCAGTAAACACATGAATCTCTGCCAGCGCTGGCATCTAACAGCACCAGGATTTGCAAACATGTTGAATTGCTATTTTATTCAATAAACGGAACTTACAATAGAAAATAGATTTGGAAGTTACATCAAACTTGTTTATCCTGTTACAGTGGGCTGGGGAAAGCTATGGTGCTTTGGTTGGGAAGGCACTTCTGTTGGGAAGAAGTAAGAGGAGCTCCTGCCTTACTTTCCTAGGCTAATATTAAGCACTCAGGCCTCCCACCGCCACGCCTCTTCCTTCAAGACCTCTTGCCCTAGCACTAACTCCATAGTTTAGGTCAACTAATGCTAATTGTGCCCTTAGTTCCAACTCTCAGTATTATTTATCCATGCCATTTTTCTATGTGCTCTAAGAAAAAATTATATTTATTTTATATATAATCTTTAATGGAAATAAATGTATGTGCACATATATAAGTGCATGCATATATATATATCTATCTATATATATATAGATAGATATATATATATCTGCATGTGTATATACATACAATGAGGGAATATATATATACTCCCTCATAGTCAGGGCTGTGCCATCTCCAAGCTGATTGCTCTCCAAGGCCAGAGATCTGTGTCTCCTCCCTTAGTCTCAGAGGCTCCTGGGATGATGCTCTGTCTTCCCTGCCTGTCCCCTGTCAGGGAGGGCTCAGGAGAGAAGAGGCAGTACCCTCTGTATGTGACCAAATGAACAGAGGGCAGTGAGCACGCAGCTGAGCACACAGGAGGAGGGAGGAACTCAAAGACTGGCCCACATAATAGCTACACTTACTTTGCCAGCGTTTTCTGTCTGAGCAAATGGGTGTGGTCATTATAAGAAGGTGACTATTCCCTCAAGTAAATAGGGTATACTATTTGGTGGAAAAGGAAATTGTAAGAGAAAGTGTCTCATTTCTGCAGTTTGAAAGCAGGTAATGTCTGTAGCCTGGGTGTCTATTTACACTGCTTTTCTGCACTAAAGGGTAACATTATCTTAATCACCCGCTCATCTGAGGCAAGGAGGATACTTAAGGCATCAGAGAAAGAGGCATTTACTCTGATGAGCCACTTTCCCCAAACAGCACACGATCAACACCATTTGCCCAGGAGATTTTTTTTTTTTTTGAATTTCTAAAAATATTTCCTGGTTATGACATGTGATCTAGGGCACAGGCACCGTTGGCTCACTTTCAGTGATGGCTAATGACACCTTGATTCCCACCGCTGTCAGAGAGTGGGAAAAAGGGAAGATAAATGTAGCACTAGACTTGGAGAGAAGAAAGTTTTACAAGGTAAAAACCCAACTACGCAATTGTGAGGCAGAAAATGGCCTAGTAATTTGATCTCAGGGCTTCCAGAAACACCTCTGGGAGAGAGTGCTCAGTCAATGGGAGAGTACCAGCTTCGCTCCCCAAACACAGAGGAGCTGGAAAGTTGGTTTTCTCGCCTTCTTCTCTTTCAAAAAGATCCCTGAACCTTTCTGACCGAGACACCACTCTCTTTTGGCAACAGGAGCATTTATTTCAAAATGGCCTTTTTTTGACACCTGGTTCAAAAGCTGCCGGATGACAAGCCACACCCATACCCACACCCACAGCCTCAGGGCATTGTTCTTGGTTCCAGCCAGCTTGGAAACCTGGTCTCAGCTTGCACTTTCAAAAGGATCTAAAGAGAGAGATTGGGGGGAAAAATTTGTTTTTGTTTTTGTTTTTTAATAGATATGGCCCGAGGCATACACTGTTTTGTGTGTGTGTGTGTGTGTGTGTGTGTGTGTGTTTCCCATCATCAACACGTACTACTCACAATGCAAGCAGATGCTTTTTCTTTGACTAAGAAAGCTTTACTGGGCATTATGGCAGTGATGGGGACTGGGGATGTGTACACACAGTGAACTCATTCATTCGGGCACAGCTAAATCTAAATCTGATCATTTTGACCTTTGAAGAAAGGTTGGGTCTTTTTACTTAAAAAAAAAAAAAACAACAAAAAAACAAAACCCTGTTTAAAAAGGTAAATAGAAAGGCGAGGCAGGATCAGAGCAGGCGCGCTCAGTCTATTTGGCACGCTTCTAAGTACTGCAGGATATTGCCAGCATGGAAATGGATGCTGCTCAGTACAAAACCGTCTTATCTGTTCATTAACTGGCTCCAGAGAACCGTGAAACCGCCTCTGGGGAAACCCTATGAACAGTTGACTCAGTTACGATCATGAAACTAAAAATACTTGAAATGGACTCAATAGTCTTTAAAATGATTTTTTAATGCAGGTTGCAAGGAGGCAGGAAAGTGTAGGTTGTAGCTTTGGAATTCCTGGGTTCAAATCCTAACTTACCCACTGTATAAAAAAACGTTAGGCAAAATCACGGAACTTCTCAGAGCCTGAGGCACCGCATCCTTTGTAGGAAGCTTCTCAGCCTCAAAGAGTAAACAAAAGATTGTCTAAGTGTTTCATAAACTGTAAAGTACTAGACATATGCACTCGGCTCTAACCACCCTGCTATCAGATTATACGATCTATGAATCTGAATTTCCTCCAGGGGAGCTCAGGAACCTGTATTTTTAAATGTGATTCCTTTAGCGTTCATTGTGCCATTAGGCTTGGGAACCAGCGAGATGTAGGCCCTGGATCAGCAGCAGCTGCACCACCTGGGAACTTACTAGAAATGCAAAGTCCCAGCCACTCTAACCTTCTGAATCAGCAAGTCTGCTGGTAAGGTCCTGCATCCGAGTTTTTATGAGACTTCCGTGTGACTCTGAGCCAAGCAAGATTGGGAACCATTGGTCTCACTAGCGCATTACTTCTCAAGCTATAGTGTCCATACAGATCACCTGCAGGTCTTAAAATACCTAGGGTGCCTGTTTGGGGTGTCTGGGTGGGAGGGGTGAGGAGAGTCTATGTTTGCTTATTAAAGATTTATTTAATTTTAGAGAGAGGGGAATGGAGGGAGGAAGAGAGAGACAGAAACATCAATGTGAGAGAGAAACATCAACTGGTTGCCTGTGGCACATGCCTGACCAGGGACCGAACCTGCAACCCAGGCATATGCCCTGACTGGGAATCGAATCAGCCACCTTTTCCTCCGCAGGACAACACCCAACCAACTGAGCCACATGAATCAGGGCAAGAGCTTGTGTTCTTAAAGGAACTCCCAAGTGATATTAATACTGCCGATCGGACTTTAGGTAGCAACCACCTAGAAGATCCAGCTCCCTTTGGCAGAAGGGGTTCCCATCATGCAAGAACACCTCAGGCCACCGCTTGACAATATTGCAGAGACAGAATTTCTCCTCCTGCATACATCGCACAACTGAGACGTGGGGTAGGAGTAGTGGTATTGCCCCAAGGTCTCTGTGCCCAGTGGAGAAGGAGCAGGTATGGACTGGGAGGGGGGTAGGGTGCCGTGGCCCTGCCTGGACTACCCCTTTATATGGTTGGAACCCTGCTCAGGCTCTAAAATCACAGTCAAGGCTTTGTGGGGTCATCACAGCCCTGGAAGAACCCGACTCAGTGTCTGCTCTGGAATCTTTTTACGAGGATGCGCTTTTGATAAAGGGAGGATGGGAGAAGTAGAGCTGGTTCAACCCACTACGGGCTCCTGATTACTGTCTCCCTCACGGGAGCCTGACTCTGGGGAAAACGTGGCCAGAGAAGCCTTTGATTTCAGACTCAGGATATTTCCAGTGATGGCAAAAATAGACGTTGCATTCAAACAAGGAAAAGAACTTGGCAGAGCCTCGGCCCCTCCCGCCCCCTGTCCCCTGGCCCCAGTGCCAGCCTCACCGACATGGCCCTTGTCAGAGAATGAGGTGTCGAGAGGAGGTTCTTCTTGATGGGAAGAAGCATCTTCCTGGGTTTTAATGAGATCATTTATTGTCTCTTTGCTCTGACGAAGATTGTAAATGTGATGGGTGAAATATAAAGAATAATTAGTCCCAGAGGTGAACCCATCCCCTACAATATGTCTTTTCTTCCCCTCAGCCTGTTGAAAAGTTTACTGCTTCCAGATGCGCCTGATTTCAACAGTTAAGAGGAGGCCGTTCCTTTTGAGCTGCAAACTTGTCAGGGAAAGGCTTGTTTCTGAGAACAGGCTTACACTGAGAGATGACTCCCGAAGAAACAGCCGACATGGGAGAAAATACAGCCATAAGAGGGCATTTCTGGTCTCCCCAGGGGCTTTGACCCCTAGAAGGAGGTGGGGGAAGGCTGGGTCAGTCCCCATCACAGTAGCAACTGCTCACTAATTAGCTGTTACGGAATCCAGCAGCCTCTGAAGGAGACATTTGTGAGGAATGCTTCCTCAGATGCCGCCAGTGCTCCGGCAAAGCCAGCGAGCCCCAGCCCGGCGGGAACTTCCTGCTTCAGCGGCGCTTGGCGCTTGGGTCAGGCCTCAGCCACTGTCTGGAGAGGCTGCTGGAGCCCACACATCAGTCTCTGATAAACACCAGCCTTTCCCTCTTTAGAAACATAAGCTCTTTAGTCCCTGCCAGTCGCCTGGTCGCCTGGAGAGAATCCTGCAAGCTATGCGCCCCCAGGGAGGGCAGGATGCAGCCCTGTGACTTCAGACAGGAGAAAAGCTAATACCGCCCAAGAGCTGCTTTTTCTCTCCTGTCCACTGTCTTCCTGAGGCTCCCTGACGCTGGAGGGTGTCCCTGAGGAGAAGAAACCGGGCGGGGAGGGCATGGCCAGATGTGGGCTTCAGGAGGCTGGGACAATGAGCCAGCCTGGTGCGGAGACCCAAGGCCTGAGGTCTCCCCTGGTAGGAAGGGGAGGCATAGGGCAGAACAGATAGAGGCCTGTCTGTGAAGAGCGACGGAGGAGAGGGGGCTCTAGGGGTGGGTGGGCCTCCCTCCACTGGCCTGGGAATGAGCAGAGTGGGTGGACGTGCAGGAAGGTGCGGTGGTGCAGAGAGCACACCTAGTGCCGAGGGAGCGCCGCCGGAGGGGTCCCACAGAGAAGTGCCGCAGGGCAACCCCCCTGCAGTGGAGGCTGGGTGGGGTGGGGGCAGGCTGAGTCTGTGAATGCTGTTAGTCTCCTTCTCCCACCCACCCTCTCCCTCCACAGTCTCTCTGCTGGGGTTCCTCCAACACAGTAAGCACGCCCCTATGTCTTAGTTTGGGCTGCCCCCAAAGCCGACCTGGAGCTGGGGGCGCAGAGTACACACAGGGACAACATCCATTTGGGTTATCCATGCCAAGGGCCCACAGTACTTTTGGGGGCTCACAAAACTGTTTTCTTTGTAGAAACAGAGTAAAAATGAAATTTTAGATAAACAGTATTTTAATGCATAATAATAATATAGTCATCTTTATACCAATGTAGTCATAAAATATATTTTTATTTAAGAAAATTTTTTTTGAGGAAAGGGTCCATGGCCACAACGGCAAAACAGTGCCTAGGACTCTGGGGACAGTTCTATTATTACCCCCACGTGATTAGTAAAAAAACTGAGGCCCAGAGAAGGGAAGTCTTGCTCAAGGCCCCAGCTAGTAAGTTGTGCAGTTAGGATTCCAGTTCACGTACGTCTGACTCCCATAGTTCTTGTTCTTCCCCACAGTCTGTGGAAACTTGAAGGACTTGGGTGGCTGGCAGGGAGGAAAAGTTCGACGGGGAAGACGTGACTTTTCTCTTGGCCACTCTCATTTCTCAGTAATGGGACCAGGGAAGGCACCGGAGCCTCTGGCAGCTAAACATCTGCAACAGCCGTCACGGTGCATCTCTGCAGACTCTTGGAGCTGCTCCGACGACTGCAGCCAGATGCGTATTTGTGGCTTTCCTCCTTGGCTTCTTTCCCCAGGTTCTCATTCCTTTTATTCTGAGATGGAGCTGAAATTTTTCCAACAGGGCTCATGGTGGACACCCAGAAGTCAGTAGGGACTCCAAAAGGAAGTTAGGGCCGGAGAAGGGGGCCAAGAAGAGGGAGACCAGCCTCAAGTATACAACACTCAATCCTTTATTACTCACATGTGGCCTGACCGCTGGTGGATGGGCTCCAGGAAAATCTGAACCCTGGACTAAGCCTCACTCCAGGCTGCCCAGGCCAGGCCTGGATGTCTCCCCACATCTCCCCCCAGAGTCAACCTTATTTATTTATTTATTTATTTTTTCCATCTCGTAACTGCAGGAAGCACTGAGCTGAGGCGCAATAGACTTGGTCCCTCTAGTCCCAGTTGTACCACAAACTTGAGCTGTATGACTGAGAGAGAAGCGCAAAACCTCTCTGGTTTTCAGGTCGCTCCCTCCTCTGGGAAAGGGGAAGGCTGTTGGACTTGATGATCTTTGAGATTCTAATCCTTGAACAGACAAACCTATGTTTCTAAGCTGATGAATGAATCTAGAAAGGTACCTCTTTTGCTATTAAAAAAAAAACCCAAAAAAACAAAACAAAACACTGCCCAGAGGCCCCCTAAGTCCCCTCTGGTGAGTGTTTTATTGAGGACAGTCTGGGCACAGCCCCCAGTTTTGGCGGCGGCATATTGAGGGCAGGGGTCTTTAGCGGACACACATTCCTGGGGCAGAGCATCTGCGACAGCCACAGGCCAGCCCGGAGCCTCCTGGCGTCCCCTCCCGCCCGGCCCCGCGTGGCTCCGGCTCGCGGAAGTCGCGCGTTCTTTCTTTCTTTTCCCCTCGTTAGTCGGGCTGAAATCTGATCGTGGAAAGTCTGGGGCGGGTCTCAGACCAGGCCGGCTCGGGCTCTCAGCGCCCGGGGCGATTCCTGCTGGAGGAACCCGGGCGGGGCCCGCGAGGGGGCGGAGGTCGGACACCTCGGGAACAGGCCGCTTTGTCTCCCGGCAAAGCCGGGGAGGGAGTTAATTGCAGGGGCGGGGCGGGCGAGGGGGCCGGGTGAGCCGAATGACACCTGACAGCTCGGGAGAGAGCCCCGCAGCCCCCGACGCTGGGGGGTGGTCCTGCTAATCCCCTTCGCGAGAGGAAGCTAATTGCTGCAGCCAGAGAAGGCAGGATAAAAGCCAGCGTGGACCCACACCCACCAGGCCTGGAGTCATGGTATTTGCTGCTAAATTAATATAATTATAT
Organism: Pteronotus mesoamericanus; assembly: GCF_021234165.1. NCBI lineage: Eukaryota > Metazoa > Chordata > Mammalia > Chiroptera > Mormoopidae > Pteronotus > Pteronotus mesoamericanus. The sequence continues at coordinate 1,334,957 of NW_026555326.1, forward strand.
TACCTAATGCAAAAATCACGTTAAGAACTCCGGCTTTTGGCTCCAACGAGGAGCTTCTGATGGGTTAAAGGCTACATCTTGGTTTAATTCCCCCTTTTTTCCCATCCTCGCCCCACCACCAGCAACTACAAATGTCAGAAATAAATTATCGAAACCAGATGTAAGGTTTTGGGTGCACATTTTCGGGCAGTTCTGTGCTAACAGATGCCTTGTATTAATAATGTACAGTTGTGACAGGAAATATGGTTTAGAGTCCTGGAAAAACATGAAAGCTAATTCCATTACCCCTTTTCATGGTACCTACTTTTTCTCAAATGCTCAACTGGTTTGGATTACAGCGAAACTTTAGAGGAAAAATGATTTGGTCTGAAACGGTAACTTAGCTGTGTTTTCCAGCCTCTCCCCTCAAGCAGCACCCACCTTCCCAGCCACCTGCAGGCCTACATTGTTTGAGCAAATAACCGCAGATGAGAACAGCTGGACGAGGTCACTCCTCAGGGGGGACAGTCCCAAATGTTCCCTGCTTTCCTGTTCGTGAGGGCTTGGAAGACGGGAAAGCAGGGCCAATGATCCTAGCGTCACACTCTTGCCTGGGACAGTCCCTGTAAACCTGGCCTACCCATTCACACATCACTTGGAGCAAAAGTAAAAACAATAAAACACTTTTATGCTCGAGGAACCAGATAAATCCTGGTAATTGATCTCAGGAGAGAGATTATTAAGGGGCTAAGTGCAATGCTTTCCAGAACCGGGGGTGTAATAAGCATGAAGCCAAACAAATGCACAATTTGTTATCTGTATTTCATCACTTGATGCATTGTAAGCAACTGGCTTGAAAATGGCTTTTCTCCAGGAGGGGAGAAGGCACTAAAATAGCTGTAACACATGCATTGACAGTTACGCTCTGTTGCTGAAAAATGTCTGCCCTCCCCATGTCTTGCGCCAGCAGGCGCACCCCGGATGGTCAGAACGCTCCTACTCTATTCATTTAAGGGACAGCTGCCCCTCCACTTGATGCCACTGTACAATGCAAAAAGAGAAAACTCTGGGGTCTTCCCCCCGCCCCTGCCTCACTTTCCACCTGTGAAGAAGCAACAAAGCAAGCAATGAGGGCATCCTAACTGCCCTGGACCCACAGGTGAGAAAGGCTTTTCCTATCCCAGGTAAAGAGCAGTTAAGGAGAGACATTATCTTCCAGATCGGTTGGGTGGAACCAATGAATAATGACATCCAAAATCATAGCTAATATTTATGGAGAGCTTATGATGTGCCAGGCACTGTCCTATCTGCTCACACACCTCGCGTCATCTAACCCTAACAATGCCTATACAGGGGTGTCCATCTTTTTGGTGTCTCTGTGCCACAGTGGAAGAAGAAGAGTTGTCTCAGGCCACACATTAAATACATTGTGACACATAATCAGAAAGAAATCCCGTGTTTTAAGCAAGTTTACAGTTTTGCGTTGGGCTGCATTCACAGCCATCCTGGGCCGCACGCGGCCTGCGGGCTGCGGGCTGGACGCCCCTGCTCAGATAGGTGCAGTATAATTATACCCCTTGTTTACAGAGGAGGAAACTGGGTTTTAGGGATGCTGAGTCATCTGCCAAAAGTCACAGAGTTAGTGAGGAGCCAGCTCTCAAAATTAAATCTGTCTGATTCCAAAGATGGGTTTTAACAACCTCAACCATGATTCACCCCGATGGGTAAGAAAGTGGGTCCTGAACTATGGGCAAATCCAAGTTGTATCATTCTTTTAGCAAAACTCTTTTTTTTTTTTTTTTTTTTCAGGCAGAGTATACAGCTAATGTCCAGGATAAATTAGCAAAAGGCTGCCCTGTACAAGTTTTGTTTTGGTGGCACCAATAAAACTGGGAGTAGAAGAAGCTACTGGGAATCAGGAATCCGAGTCCTGGCTCGACTCCCCGGCTTTAACCCTCATTGGCCATGAATTCAAGACAATTAGTCTCTTTGTTTAGTTTCTGGACTTTTGAGGTTGACATGACAATACTTGCCCTGCTTGTGAAGATTATGTGAAATAATGGCTATTCAAACTTTTGACAAATCCTCATGTGGTCAATGTGATCTTGAGCACATTCTTTCCCCTTTCTGATCCTCAGTGTCGCAACTGTAAAATTATGGGATTGAATGAAGAACATCCAACTTCCTCTCCTGCTCTGAAGCTGTACAGTGCAAGGATGAGTGTTGTAGCAGAGTTCAAAGGAGCAAAAGCCAGAAACAGAAGGAATGCCTCCCAAGAGGGTAGAGCGGGATAAATTACTGCATATCCACATGAGGGAATAGTATGTAACCAAGGAACGTGAAAAAATCAGAACTATGCCAGATAACTCAGAAGAATGTCTATGAAGTGGTATTGAGGGAGAAAAGTAATATGTGGGGGGAAAGGTGAATAAATGATCCCACATTTGCAAAACAACAAACAGCACCACCCCAGTGTGTGTATATGTGTATAGTCTGTGTAGAGCTATATGAGCACAGAGAAAAATGAGGACAAAATACTCTATATTAAAGGCATTAAGCTGGAGAGAAAATAAGGCCAGGGCAGACCGTAAAAAGAAAATAGTAAGAAAGAAATTGCATTAAAAATAATTTTAAGATTCCATATATGCTCAACATATGCACTTGTGTAAGGATGTATATGTGTGAATATGTGCTACTATTTAGAAGATGAACCAGTTATAAGTTATTTAAGATAAATAAATAATAATTTCATTTCAACTGTCTGGATGCCAGAGGCTGCTCATGTGCATGTAAGTAAGTGCTAAGGGCGCCTGCATCACAAGTTGGCTGTATATCAATGGGTATTTAAGATAGAAAGTTCTCTGAAACTCATATAATATTGAGTGTCAACTATCCTTTCATAATTAATTAAGCCTATTTTGAGATGTAAAATAAATAAGCAAATAAATAAACAGAAATAAAATAAAATAGAAAGATCCCTAACATAGTTTGAATATTCCCCCTGTTTTTAAATCATGTTCACACTATATATTTGCATAGGAACCCTTTTCTCATAAAAGAAAACCTTTCCAGCTCTCACCCAAGGGCTTCATTTATGTCCCACAAAGGCAGGAGATGCAGCAGTGAACGGAGCCCCTGCCTACATGGAGCCTGCCTTCTCGTGGGGGAGCCGGTGATAGAAACAAATAAATAAAATATAGACCAGGGAATGATACACAGTATGAATAAAAATGAAGGCGGAAAGGGAGCACAAGAGAAGAAGGTCTCTCACACCATATCCATGAAGGCATTGAGAGAACACCTCCAAGGAGGCGATATTCTGGTAGAAGTCTTGATGCAGTGACATGGTGGGTGGCATGCAGTCTGGCCAGAGGGAAGAGACCAGGAGGAGGAAGGGCGTCTGGCGCGTTTGAGAAGGAACAAGTTTTCAAGCAGGGGGAAGACGCAGTCTGATTGGCCTCGTCCCCACTGTAGCCGCCAACCTGGTCCAAGCCGCCCCTGTCCCCCACCTGGCCCATTACTACAACCTCTAGCTGGTCTCCGGCTTTCCGTTTCTTGCCTTCTATGGTCGATTTTCAACACTGGCAGCCTGAGTGATTCTTTTAAAATGCAAATGAGATCATGTTACAACAATGTGCAAAACCTTCCCCTTGCTTCCCATCACTTAGAACAACACTCAAAGTCCTTACCTTGACTGACAAGCTCCCCAGGATCAGGTTCCAGCTGCCTCCCTTGACCTCAGCTCGCCAGTTTTCCCCTTTGCTCACTCACCAGCTTCCTTGCTTTTTCTTGAACAGGCCAAGCACACACCTGCCTAGGCATGGAGTTCCTGTAACTGGACCATGATTCATCTAATTGCTCCTGCCATGGATTTCCGAGTCATTCTCGACTCCTTTATTTTCTCATGCTCCACACTGAATCCATTAGCAAGTCCTGACAGGTTTACATTCGAAAGAGATCCCAAATCAGATTGCTTATTATCACCTCTATCAGGGACCCTAATCCCAGCCATCACCACCTCTCACCTAGATTAGCCCAGCGGCCTCTCAATGGCTCCCTAGCTTTCTGTCACATCCAATCCTTCACCCAACGGCCAGAAGGATCCTGTTAAAACATTTATACAACATTTACAAAATATTTATTTGGACTCACTATGTGCTCGGGTCTATTTTATATGCTGGAGATTCAGCATTGAGAGGGAAGGTTGGGGGCCTGATGAAAAGTTCTGTTTTGTACATGTGAAAATAAACAGTTGGTTTAACTGGTCAATTTTATCCAAAATGTTTGGGTATGTGGATACAGCATTAGCCAGTGACACTTCATTTTTGTCCCTTTCAAACTTTAAGGCTCTGCTCCGTTGGTAGTAGCTGCCCTGGTATCACATTCCAAACCATAGTGTCTGTGTTGTACCTAAGATCTAGTTTGGAATGATGAAATTTTCAAACATTTTAAAAATGAAAAATATAATTCTTTACTAAAGCACGTGAACCCAAGCACTCCATTTGAAGATGCTCAATGAAACACACAGGCAAAGACATGTATCTACTGAAATGAGTCAGTTCCAAAAAGGATTTAAGGGAACAAAGCTGTACAGAATTGGCTATTTTAACTGTCACCGATCACAAGTTAAGCTTGGTCTTATTCCCAAACTTTGATTGAAATGCTTCTTCCAAGTTACCTTTATTTTTAGTATTATTATTATTTTTTTTTACTTTGGATGTTTGCCCCAAGAACCTGGATGGTTTATTCCTCATTTGACCTCAGTGCCTGGTATGGTCCCTGGCACAAAATGAATGCTTGTTGAATGACAATTAAACTTTCCTAGGGCAAGCTTTAAATGTAGGTCTTCTATCCAAATTGGAATAAATGTTGGCATAAAGAAATACCTTTCTAGCTTTTTATGGACATTTCAGCAAGGAGAGTATTATGACTGCCCCTTTCCTTGGACAAAAACTAAAATTTTTTCCATTTTCTCAGCTTTTTTTCCTTCCAAATTCCCTTATTTCAAAAAAGTTCAGTTATAGGAAACAGAAACAATTATACCCATATTAAACAGAAATATTATTTACTATCAGGAGTTAGGGGGCTGAATTTGTGAGAAGGGCTAAAACAGCAGGCTCTAGTTTGTTCCTCTAAAAAAATGACTGTCAGAATAACACCTGTAATGGCCAAATGGGGGAGCTGCCACCTACCATGGGTGAATCTGAAGCTGATGAATTAAGAAACCCATGTGGTGGCCCTAGCTGGATTCAAGGATCAGGAATCTGTCACCTTTACCACCACAGCCACTTCCCCTTGACTTGTACAAGGCTGGTGACAGGACACTAGAAGGCTGCTGCAGAAAAACACAGTGTCTGCACCGCCCTGCTTGCAGCTGTTCTGGGATTCCTCTGGGCAAGACACTGAGGTAGGACAAGCTGGGATGCTTAGTTCTCAGGGAGATGCTCAACAGCAAGAGGTGCAGGAAGAGGGCATTTTTCTGCTTGCATGGAATGCAGCGAGTTAGCAGAACCTAATCCCATCCAGAACCCTAGCTGCAAGGGAGTCAGAAAATAAGAGCTGACTTTAGTAACCTGTGTAATGCAGCAATTCATACTTGGGATGGTGGAATAGATGCTGAGGGCCAATCGCCCATAACCACCACAGTCCTTTCACCTATTTGGCAGAATCACAGTAATACAGATAACACATTGCATTTACTTTTTGGCTATTTAAAGAATAAAAAAACATCTGTAGCAAACCTAGCATGAGAGCATTTAAATTCCCCCATGAACAAACAAGTATCCACTTCGACAGAAGGAGAAATTACAACTCAGTTAACATGAGGGAATACATCATCATTGCTGAAACTAGAAGTGGGCAGCAAGAAGCAGAGAGACATTTTAGCTGGTAAAAAGAAAGGATGAGAGAGGGAGAAGAATTTCCCGTTTTGAAAAGGAATCTTCTGCTTCAGAATGACTTCTCCGTGGCTGTGCCAAATGTCTTCCAGCCAGTCAGTGTGCTGGGTGGGGAAGAGACACAGCTCTCCCCAGTCCGAGGAGAGAAACCCATTTTCTCCTTTTAGGGCCCTCTGGCTTGGTGAGCTTCTCTCTGATATAGTATCGACTACAATTAGACACAAAATTTGACAAAGGAAAAAATTAGATTAAATGGAGAGGACCCAAGCATAGGCATCGAAGGATTCTGAGGGGGTCTTTGGGGAGAACACAGTTAAAACGATCATGGGGCTGTGTGGTTGGGGGAGCAAGGGAGAGAACTCAGCACAGGCAGCGTGTACCTGACAACAGAACCCGACAGCAGTTGAATAGATTCCTGAGAACCAGAGGGGCGGGAGGAGGACCCAAAGCCACTCAGCTTGTCTGCACATCCCAGTGAGGGTTCTACCCAGAACCATCCTGGGCACCAGAACCAGCTGGGCTCTGAATGCCCACCCTGGCTAGGGCTGGGGAAATCAATGGCAGGACTAATCCCTGCTGAGGTAAGACTCACTCAAGGACACTGGCCAAAGACTGAATAGGTTTATAATATCTGTAAAGTATCATGATCTTCTGTGAGCCCTTTCTAGTACTCTCTTCAACAGTATTATATCTTATCTGTAACATGGTTTTACTTCTATTTTTTAATTGAGAATATGTTTCTCCAGATGTACTAAATTCATGAGATTATTTTTAAAAAGACTGAATGGCCTTTGGCAGGGGAGGCTGATTTGGTCAGTGACCAAGTGAGATCTAGCCAGAAGGAGCTCTGGAGGTGGTGGAAAGAAACCTCTCCTGGTCATGTGGAATGAATGGAAACTGTGCCTGGGGAATCCTTTGCTTGTCCTTTAAAAAAGCTCAACAGCACCAAATAACAAGAAAAGTGGACTCCACCAGGGCTCTGCCCCTGTACCATCTTCTGCTCACCTGGAGCAACTTGGACATGAGGCTGCCCTCCCCGGGTAGGCTTCCAAGGCCATCAGGGAAGAGCCAGCAGCTGTCCTGGGACCTCTCTGGTCATACAGAGCCTGGCTCTCATTCTCTTCAGTGACCTCAAGGGCTTCTCTGTCTTTTCCTTCCAAGTTAAGCTTGGTCTTATTCCCAAACTTTAGGATTTTGTTTAGGATTTCCAGAGTCAGGATCCTTGTCAATTAGTGATTAGAGAATCCTCTCCTCTCTGTGTGTCTCAGATTCCTCATCTCCAAAGTAGAGGAATAAAAATGTTTACCTCAAGGGGTTGTTGAAAGGTTAAAATGAGATGTAATTAGTTTAGACACTACATTAATATGTAATTAGACCAGAAACTGGCCCACAATAAACGCTGAATATATAGTCAGCATTTGTTGTTTTATTTCAATGGATTCTTTTCAGGAGCCGGAGATCAAGGATTGTCTAGACACCATGGTAGGTCGCTGAGAATGGAATTGGGGTGAGGGGAGGGAGTTTGGATGGGGAAGGGACAAAAGCTATGGTAAGGGAGAATGACTGAAGGAACTTTGGCAATGAATGAATCATGGTAGCGAAATGTCAGAGGCTGACCAGCCAGATGGGATGGAGCCTAGAAGCAGATAAAACTAACTCAGAGGAGGAAAAAACATGGCTGGGATCATTATGGATTAGAATACAGGTTTGGCTACTAGACTAAAGGTCAAAATAATGGTGTATCTAAAAGGAATATCTATTACCTAAAAACCAGGGTAGATGGTCCAGGGTGGGGAAGGAGAGACAGTGGAGCTGGAGATACAGGCTTCTTCTGTCTTGTTGCGGAGCCAGGTTTCTTCTATCTGTTTCATGTCAACGCACCTCCTGCACTAAGACGACTGCTTCAGCTCTGGCCATCATGTCTGCATTCCAGCCAGGGGGAAAGGGAGAAGCGGGATAAGGGGCCTATCCTTTTCCTAAAGGAATGATCTAGAAAACACACACATGATTTCTGCTTACATTTCATTGGCCAAGACTCAGTGGCACATCCATACAGATGCTGAAAATGTGGCCTTTAGCTGCGTAGTCATGCGCCCAGCTAAATCTTGGGGAATTTTTTCCTAAAGGAAGGAGTGGAAGATGGATGTCGGGGCAACCAATAGTGCCTGCTGCAGGGCTAACGTAAGTGGGCGTTTCATCCCTAATGATTTGCCAAAACACCTGGCAAAGTTTTACCATTTTATCTGTGACAAATATTCAAAAGACCAAACAAACTGTGCATGGAGTTAGAAACTGGAAGCTTTCTACCATGACCCCGCTACTACCTGCATTCCAAAGCCACTTCTCTTATTATTGTTGACATAGAAAGACTTGAATTGTCTGAATCGTCTCCAAGAAAATATTTTGAAGACTAATTAAGTCAAATGACTATTAAAGAAACTTTCTTCCTCTTGACTTGCTCCATGCATTAACACTGAGATTTATTAAGCAGCTTACCTTTCCTGAGAAAGGATCATTAAAGGACAGAATATGCCAAGCTTTTTAAGTTTGACAAAAATGCTCACTTAGATTATTATTAGATTCCGAGATATGCTCTGATGAAGGGGCTTGCTGGCATGGAGCCAAATGCTAATGCTGATTTCAACAGCTGAGCAAGATCTGTGCAAGCACTCCAGGATCACTCATGTTCTCTACCCCGCTGTTAAACGCCTAAGACAAACGTGTGCACACGCTGAAATGTTTTTATGTGCCCCGAGCCCTTTCTGGAGGGAAATGGGATACAAACAAACCACAGGCTGGATACTTCCCCAACTCTAAGGTGAGAATGGAGTCCTTTGTTTTTTCCCATTCCTCTCCTGATAGGGGTGTATCATTTTTAACAAACATATCAAAAGTATGCTATTTCTGAAAAGGGATCTGTATTAAAACCAGAGGGCTTTTTTGTCTTGCAATTGCTCTGCTATGGAAACTGAGAAAGGAGATAGAGAAGAGAAAAGAGAAAAGGAAGGAAAAAGGAAGAAAGGCACTCAGTTCTTCACCTTTTGATCGTTTGGAACCACAGACCACTTGGACGGACTAGTGAAGCCTCTTTCTGAATAGTGGTTTCAAATACATAAAATAAATACACAGGTTTACCTAGGAAACCAACTTCACTGAGATAGAGTTCTACACACAGAATCCTCTGGAGGTCTGTGGATACCAGATGAAGAACTTTCTTGGTTGCCTCCCATGCTTAGATTATCAACTCCCTTAAAATCACCCTCAAGCACCAACTTTTTAAAAAAGATTTTCCAAGTTTTCTTTTCTTTCTTTCTTTTTTAAAAGAGTTTATTTATTTAGACAGAGGGGAAGGGAGAAAGAGAGAAACATCAATGTGTAGCTGCCTCTCACACACCCTCTACTGGGGACCTGCCCCACAACCCAGGCATGTACTCTGACTGGGGATCGAACCAGCAACCCTTTGGTTCTCAGGTCAGCCCTCAGTCCACTGAACCACACCAGCCAGGGCTCAGGTACCAACTTTTTAGGCTGCCTTAGCTGAGAGTTTGACAACACAGCCCCTCATGTGAAGTTGTCACAAAACATGCCCAGACTCCGTTCTCAGACACACAGTCACTTGTGTGTTCTGAGGACAAGTGTGCCTAGCATTTGAAGGCTGTTGCTATGAAGCTCAAATGCACAGGCATCCTTACTGCAGGTCAGGTGGGTCCCACCGGCTCAGATCTGCCCAGATGCCACTTCCTGTCTTACAGCCTTGGGCCCAGAGATTCAGTGTTGGGATCCATTCCTCTGAAGTAAAAACCTCATAGTAAATACATGAGTTCTCCTCTTGATGAAATATCGGTGAAAGAAGGCTATTTTTATAGTAGTAGAACCTCCTGGCCTTTGAAAAAATTCTTTGTTTTGGCAAAGAAAGACAAAGGTGAGGCAGGCTGATGGGGAAAGATAGGGAGAGAGTCGTTATCTCATGCCTTGGTTAATTCTTCCTCAGCTGCGGATCTGGAGTGAGGGACCTGCAAAGGCCAGATACCACCTCAGCTTTGGCCTTTCGGTGCTTCTCCATGCAGACAAGCGTGAGAAAGATGATACCAGGCCGGGCCCCTTTCCCGTCAGTCCAGCATCTCATCAAGCCTTACTAGGTAATACAGTAACTTGTCATGTGTCCTCAGGAATCCCCAGAGGATAAACCTTCCCCAGGTTGCCTTCACAGAGAGCCCATACTCAAGGGGGACCATTTTACTGGTTCAAAGAGAGACTCCGCCAATGAAGGTCTTAGAACCCAGGTGCTTCCCTACTCATCATGATGGGCTCAGAGAGGGGACGAGCCATCTACAGATTTCACCCAAAAATGTGAGAGCCCCTCTGATGGGTGGAACAACAAAAAAAGCCCTTCATCTATTTAAACCCCACACAAGACCCCACCATTATTGGACTGCACTTAGCCTGAGTTTGGTTCCTGCCCACAAAGGGTTTGGGCCACATCCCTAGGGAGGATGCTGGCAATTCCGTATTCCTAGGAACCCCATCCCACAGAAAGAGAGAGAACTCTCACCTCAGGAGTGTAATGCTTCTGGAATTTCTCTTGTGATTCTCATGCGCTCATAGGACTGAACACTAAAAAGGTAAATTTTACTACCTGTACAGTTAAATAATATATTATTATTCATTTTTGTCATATATTACGATAAAACAAAATTAGAACATTAATAGTGGTTTATTTCTGGACAGTGTGATGGGTGGTGATTTTTTAGTTTCTTCTTTATGCTTGTGTGTATTTTCAAAATTATCTTCAATAAGCTAGTATTGCTATTGTAATCAGAAAAAAAAGAAAAAGAGAACATATCTTTGTAAACAACTGTTGCATTGAAGCCAGGTGCAGATACTAAGTCTTGTCCAGTTCAAAGGCAAAGACCAAAGGAAATCAACCCAAGTTGGTTAAAACAAGAGGTCTGCAACAATTTAGGAGAAATTGCAAAATTCGTTCAAAGACCCAAATTACAAAAGTAGATACAAAAAGAAATAGAAAAAATCTTAGTAGTCTTATCTCTATACTAAAGAATTCAAATCTATAATTAAAAATCTTCTGAAAAAGAAAACTCTAGGTCCAGATAGCTTCTTTAGTAAATTGCTATAGAACATGTGAGGAAGAGATAATGCCAATCTTACAAAAACTCTTTCAAAAATAGAAGATAGATTAATATTTCCCAACTGATATTATTAGCCCACTTTAAACCTAATATTCAGGTTTGATAAAGACAAGGACATTGCAAGAAAAGAAAACTGTAGAGCAATATCTCTCATAAACCTAGATGCAAACCCCCTAATACAGTATTAGTAAATGGAACCCAATAAAACAAAGAAAGAAAAAAACTTGTTCTCTATCAACTCTGTTATAGAACCCAATGTAGTAAGAACTCTATGAATTCTTTTTCCTCCTTCCTTTTTCTCTTTTTTATGGAAAGAGACCAACAACAACAACAAAAATTGGAGATGAAGGGATGTTAGGTTCGTCTCGTCTAACCCCTTTATATAGTTATGAGAAAATTGGAGTGTCGATATCCTGAAGGTCATACAGTTCTGCCTCAGTTTCCTCATCGGTAAAATGGGGACAATTTAAGAATGAAATGTGCTAATATGTGCAAAGCAATAAGATCAGTGCCTGGTCCATAGTTTTGCTATTTTTACTGTCATTGTTAACATCTGTTCTCCTATGAACATCTGAAACACCCGTGTCTTTTTCAGTTTTTATGTAAGTAATCCACATCCTTCCCTGCAGAGAGCAGGACAGATGGGGGCAGAGGGAGAGCTGAAGCTGGAAAGGCAGAGACCAGCAACCCAAAGCGGCTGCTGGCACCAAAGGCCACTGGGTAGCTCCCCCCTTAGCCCTCATCCCCGCCGCCCGCCAGCCTGTGCTAATAGAATTCAGAAGGTAATACAATCCCCAGACTCTGAATTCCTCGAGGATGCTGGCTGGGGGCTACTGGGAGCTGGCAGGAGGCCTGGAGGCAGAGAGAGCTCAGATAAAGATCAAATACCCACAGCCCTCAAGTTCCACCGGGGCTGCCTCCCTAAGCCCGGCCTCAGCACAGGTTTGCAGATTTCCTCCAGTTGGCTGCCTGGGGAGAAAGTGTTCAAGCCCACAGGGCCTCAGGAATGGAGTCTAATCAGGCCCAGGTGTAGAGAAACCTCTCCTCCCTTCCCCTTGTTCTTGCTGCTTCCACCCCCCAGCTGGGAGGAGACAGGAGTGGCCAGGTCCGGGAGGGCCTATCCTGGGGGTAAACTGGTGGCCAGGGTCCTTTGTGCCCTTTCTCTAAGTCCTGCTCCATGGCCCGAACTTAGAGACGCCTTCTCTGTTACCCTGGCAGGGAGCTGGATCTAGACAAGGCTCTTGCCTCTTTTTTGTTCCTCCAGGATCAACAAAAGTAGAAGCAACAAATACAAGAGAGTTGGGACAGGGAGGGAAAGGTCAGAAAACACAGAGAGAGGAAAAAGCTAGTCCCCTTCGCGCGCCACCGCCCCTCTCCCCCCGCCCACCCTCTCCCCACCCCCCGCCGGCTGTGAGGACACACAGCCTCTGCTCAGAGCTTGCTCTTTGGGGCCGCTACGTGAGGCCCCCCCAGGACGGAGAAGGGGGGCTACAACTCACTGTAGTAACACTGTCTCTGACAGAAGAGAATGGTGTGGCGACGTGGGGAAATTCCTTTGAGACTCAGGAACCAAATTCCTGGCAAAGCATGAACAACGCTGGCAATAAACTGCCTGGAGCGCTTCCTGCCTTCTCCTCACTGAGATTCGGAGTCAACACTTTCTGAAAGCTCGTCTACGCCAGGCATTGTGTAGGTGCTTCCACAGACGGGCAATTCTCATTATTCATGGTAGTTATGCGCTATATAAAGTTGCTGTGAATCCTGAATTAGCGTAATGCTGAGCCATTGCTCCTGGGGAAAAATGGGGTTGGGTCCCTGGGAACCCTGTCACAACACTTTGGTCTCAAGATCAGTACATACCCTTGTTTTATGTGTGCTTCTGTTGACTTAATATATTGAACTCATGGCTGACAGCACTGAACTCATGGCCTGAACTCACAGCCGACAGCACCATAACTCATGCCTGACCCAAGCTCATCCAACACACGTGTTTTCTCTGTAAGGCGCATCGCAGCTGTATTGTGCTTAAGGAACACTAGACCGCACATCAACACTGTGCTTGGGGCATTTTAAACAGTGAAATCGTCAACAATAAGCACAAAAATGACAAAAACATGGCACTAAACAGACCGCAAAAAGGACACTTGTCTACAGTATGACGGTTGAAACGAGAAGGCAGAGTGTACCTTGTTCGACCTCAGCTGGGAACTTGCATATCAGGTGCCTCACATTGCCTGCCACTTCATGCATGTCCAAGAATGATCCCAAAAGCACTGCAAATATTGATCTGGGGCTTACAAACCAATTCTAGTGAGTATGTGAATTCACAAACACAGAACTTTGCAAATAATGAAGGCTGACTCTTCATTATCTTATTCACTTTCCCTAACAATCCCATGTGGTAGGAATTACGATTCCCATTTTAAAGACTGGAAAACTGACTCTCTCAAGGGGTTATGTAATTTGCACAAGGTGATACAGCTAACAAGTGATGCTTTGTATTTCTCCTGCTTCAAAGTTAAGACATTTTATTGGGAAAAAATACTGTCAGAGAGGACCATGCTAACCCCGTCAATCCTTTAGTCAATACCTATTCTCTGCACCTGAATGGACTTGTTCAGCTGTTGCTGTGAATTGGTGTATTCTGCTTACCTGGTTTGGGGATGCTTCTGGGTATGAGGAACCATATCCTCCTTCCCCTGCCCCCATACTGATGCTTCCTGAGTATAGAGAGGGTCTCTCTTGCTGTTTATTTAAGCAGATTCTTGAACAATCAGAATCGGAGTGCTAGCTTTGGACAGCACTCCGGTGGATAAAGGGGAGTCAGGAAGGCTAGAGTAGGTGCTTCTTCATGGAGAAGACTCGAAGCAGGCTTTGAATGGTGAGTGATATAGATGGAAGGAAGAAAGGAAGAGAGAGAGAGAGGGGCGGAAAGGAGGGAGGGAGGCAGGGAAGGAAAGGAGGGAGGGATGGAGGGAGGAAGTCAGCCCTCAGGACGGTAGGAACAAGCACAGCCTCTGAAGAGACCAGTACGTCAGGGTTTGGGGGCTGGGGCTGCACAGGGCAGCACATTCTCTCTTTCCTCCCAAACAAACTGTGTGGAGCCAGGAAAAATGTATCTAGGTACCTTGCCAGTTACAATAGGGCTTGAACCCATTGCAACTTCTGAGCCCTTGGGCACGAAGAGCCAATGCAGGTGCCCAGCTGACAAGAGGTCATGCAATGGAGATGAATTCCCTGGCTGAGGGTCTGTGGCACCCATCTTCATCTCTAAAGAACCAGAGCTCTCTTTTTCTCCCTCATCTATTACGTTTGTTCCTCAACTCATCCTAATCTGGCTTCCGCCCCCTTTTTCATTCATTTTCCCAGTCACTAATTACCTTCATGTCCATACATCCAAGGCACATTTTTCAGTCCTCAGCTAAGCGCGTAGTTCTCTCCTAGAATGTAATCATCATGAAGTCAAGGAATTTTGCATTCACTACTGTGTTCCCGGCACCTAGAAAAGTCTAGTATAGAAGGTGCTTGATAAATGAATGAGTGGAGTTTCTTCCAGTGGCTTCTGTGACACCTTACTCTACAGTTTTCCTCCTACCTCCTTGTTACTCCTTCTCTGTCTCCTTTGTAGACTCACCTTCATCCTGCCCTGTGGGATCACTCCCAGCCTCTTCTAGGCTCTTTCCTCTTCTCATTTATATTCTCTTTCCCTGGGCTATCTTATCCATGACTTTCAATTACCATCCTTGGCAGGTTGTCTCCTCTATATATTTATCCTACCCCATATTCACATCTTACAACCTAACTGACACTACTCCACTGCAAAGTGAGGTCTGAGCTTCCTCCTCCTGAATCTGGGTGGCAGTTTCTGACACCCTTGGCCAAAGAAGTATGATGGAAGTGACACTATATGACTTCTGAGGTTAGGTCATGTAAAGCATACAGTTTCCACCTGGCTTTCTCCCTTGAGATTTTTTTACTTTTGGAACCAGTCTATCCTGTTGCGAGGAAGCCCGGACCACATGTGGGTGTTGCAGCCAACAGCTAAGCAGCTAAGCTAAGGTCTCAGCCAACAGCCAACATCAACATCAGATAATTCCAGCTCCCAGCCTTTGAGTCTTCCAGCTGAGACCTCAGACATTGCAGAGCTAAGTCACCCCATCTGTACCCCGTCCAAAGTCCCGAAACACCCAAACCATAAGAGATAATAAATTGTTGTTGTTTTAAGTCACTGAGTCTTGAGGTAATCTGTTACTAAGTGATAGACAACCCGTATACCATCTGAATGCTGCTGTCTCCTACGTTTATACTTCCACCCCAGTCTTCTCTTTTATCTCCCGATCCATATATCGAAATGCCTACTCATCATCTCCGCCTAGAAGTCTCAAAGGAACTGAAATCTCACCATGTCCAAAATTAAACTCTAAATTTCCCACAAGTTCATTCCTTCTCCGGTATCTCAGTAAACGGCTCCGCCTTCCTACCATTTTCACAACCCAGAAATTTAGGCCTCATTCTTAACTCTTTCTTCTCTTCCCTGACTTAACAACAAATTCCAACCATTTATTTCTTAAATGCCTCTCTCATCTGACAGCTGAGAGCTAGTCACCCTTGTGCCAGTCTGATCTAAACCGCTACGCTGCTCGCCCGCCTCCACCCCTGCAGCCGTTCCACATCGTCCCAATCTCACTTCTCCCCAGTTTGTTCTCCACGCTACCGTCAAATCAATCCTGTGTAGAGTCCCTCAATGCCTTCTCCATGCTCTTGAGATCAAGGCCAGAATCCTTAGCACGTGCTGCAAGGCCCTAGGAGACTTAGCCCTTGCCTAACCTCTCGAAATCTATGTCTTCCTCCCCTGGAACTCTGCCCTGCACCGCACTGCCCTTTGCTGATTCCTGGATTGAACGGTGTTCCTCCCAACAGAGGCAAGGACACATGGGGTCACCCTCCCAGGAAAATCTCCTCTGTTCCCTATCTTTCACCTTGTTCATTTTTATTTGTCCTTCGGATCTCAGCTCAATCAAGGAAGCCTCTCTTGGCTGTCCCCACACAGCTTGTAAACTCTCCCGTTATGTGTTGTTGGAGTTCCAGGTACTTTTTAACCACAGCATATCGCTGCCTATAAGTGCATATCATCCATGGGACTATTTGGTTAATGTCTCCACTTCAAGACCAAAAGCTCCAGTCCTGCAACAACTATTTTGTTTCACCCCTTGCACAGCGAGAAGGCAGTAACCATAATATCTGTTGGGTGTGGAAAGAATGACTTAGGGAGTGGATCCAAAGAGGATAACTGAGCAACGGGCTCCAGCCTTGAGAGCCAGAAACGCATTTCTCAGTTTTATGAGCCTGGGAAGCCAGGGAGATTTTGTCATGAGCTACACAGCACCCTTTGCCCTTTAAGGAAGACATATTTTCTTTCTAACAGAATATAAATATCCTTCAGGTTTTAGACCCCAGCACCAGTGTGAGAGTGGGAATGAGGGATCTCAGTTAGTTTAAACCTGTCATGGGAATCCCCTTGCCCTGAACTGACGTAGGAATGGGCATGGACACGAGGCTGGGGAGACAGGAAGGGAAGTTGCGTTTACTGAAGGGACAGGCGAATGCTCTCAGGTGAAGATGTGGTACTTGGAGCCACTGTAGTCTATTGAGGCTCTCAGGGAAGACAGGCCCCATTAATGGTCAAGGCAAAGCCTACCAATGGAGAGAACACAGCTCTTCAATGGATAAATAAAACAGCCAATCCTAGAACTGATTGCGAGGTAGAACGATAAATTGTTCCTTATTAGTTAAAGCCAGGGTTTCTCAACAAATCACTAACATTTTGGGCCACACGATTCTTTGTTGTGGGCAGCTGTCCTTTGTATTGGAGGATATTGGACAGCATCCCTGGCCTCTACCCTCTTGATACCAGTAGCAATCGCACATCCCAGTTGTGACAACCAAAAATGTCTCCTAACATCTCCACATATCCACTAGGTGATAAATCATTCCCATCTGAGAACTACTGGTATAAGCCAACTGATCTAAACTCTTTCTTACTCACAACCAAAAATATCTTAATTGATAAGCACCTGTCTGACCTTTGTTTGCTCGTAGCAGACTGATGTATTTCCCCCTGTTCATACACACATCCGTCTCCAGCCTCAGACTTGCTCATAGACTCAGTAACATGATTACACCTTCCCATCAACCCCCTGCATCCTAGACTTTCTTACCTCCGCTTTAGACGAACTCTCCGCACTCACCCACTACAGCATCCACAACCCCATCCGTCTCTGCTGTCACCATCTCCTGCCAGTTTCTGTAGGAGTTGATGGGAACGCGCTTGGCGCCATGTTCCTGCTCTGACGCAGACCTCTGCTACTTCTCCCACTCATCAGGGTGCATGAGGCTCTAGAAGTTTCCTTGATGGCTCTTTGCCATCCCTCCATTCCTGCCTCATTCGTTTCGTCATCTCTCCGTTCATCCACCCACCACTCACCCGTCCATCATCCATCTATCCAGGCATCAACCGCTCATCCTCCCGTTCACTCACCCACCCACCCTATTTGTCCATCTGTCTGTCCGCCTGCACATTCATCCATTCCCCTATCTATTCACTGTTCACAATCTATTTTGCATGATTACTACAATAGGCGCTGGATAGTAAATTGACCAAGATACAGAGCTTGTCCTTAAAGAACACATATTCTGGCTAAGAAGGCAGCTCACTAAGTCAATGAGAAGTGCTACTAATGTTGAAGATCTCTGAACCATTAAAAACAAATATGTTTTTACTCCTTCTGTAGCCCTCACATTCAATGAGCTATTCAAAAGGATGCTAATGAGGATCTTCATCTATACATGAAGCAGGACTGGCAGGCCCATATCTGCCAATATGGTTAGTCCAGTTCCAGTAACTGGATGAACTTGGGAGAAAGAGAAGGCCCAAGTTTAAACATATTCGGTTAAGTTAGATTTTTTTTCATTCCCCTCTGGACTTTTCTCCAACTGGTCTGAATTAGTGAGGTCCAGCTGTTTCTATTTAAAGAAAAAGGCAACAAAATCTTTAGGGCGTGCCTCTAAAACTTGTGCCAGAAGACACACACACACACACGAAAATGCACGCACACACACACCACGGCCACCACCAAAGTCCGTCATCCACGCACTCTGCCCTAGGGACAGGGACGCACACTGACACACACTATGAGGCATGAAGGAAAAAAACAGAAATCGGGCATCAGCTCAAACAGCTTGAAGCTAAAGAAATGGAAGGAGGGCGGTGAGAGGGCAGGGCCAGAGGGGGGTTGGTGAAGAAACTGTTCCAAGCACAACAGAAAGGTCTCGCCTGAAGATTTTGGATTTCCTCTTTGGTTCTTTCAAAGAATACGTCTCTGGTTCTGTTTGGCTGGGGGACCAGCACTTGTGGGGTGTGGCCTTGGGCTCCCTCTTCCCCTTCACAGTAACTCTATTGTTCAGAAACTGTGGCCAATTTATGGAAAGAGGTGGAATGTTTATGTAACTGACTCTGCTTTAGACAAGACGTTTGAAAGAGGAAAAAAAATGACAGATGGAAGGAGGCCAGTCCAAACAGGGTTTTTCTTCCTTTCTGGACACAGATGTTGGAAAAAGGAGGCAAGGGAATGGGGGAGGGAGAGAAGAAAGTCGGGGGTGGAGAAGGATGCCGAAGTCCGAGCTGGCCAGAGACAGCCTGAGTCTGTCTTTGTGGCCAGGGGCAGAGCCTTGGAGCAGAACCTCCATTTTTGGAAGCTGCTGTTTTAATTAAATAGGTCAACCCAGTCAGAGCAGCTCTGGTGTAGAGTCTGGATCTCATTAGCCTCAAATGGGTGGGGTAGGGCTGGCCGTGGGGGAGTGGATCCCCTGGTGTGTGCTTGGGGGCTGGGGCCAGGGATGAGGGAACTTCTTTACTGCTTTCCCCAAAGCCAGGCCCCAGGCAGCTGGAGCTGCCAGAAGGGCCAGACCACAGATGGAGAAAGCGCTTCATTAAGCAGGAGTCCGCTCTGCAGCCTGGAGGCCCAGGCAGACTGGAAAAATCAGAGCTGCTTTGAGGGGGAGTAGCAGGGACAAGTATCACTCTTCCTCCCTGCCCAAGTGAGTGGGGAATCAGAAGAATGGGCCTCCTAACTTCCCTTGGACCTTGGAGGTGACTACAGACTCAGAAGACAAGGCAGTAGCAAGGAGGAGATGAGATCTTTGTCTTCCTGACCAATTCCTGTCCTTGGCGGGGGGGTCCTATTTGTTAGGGGAGATAGTTGCCTGTCTTTAGGGGACCCCAGTTTGGTGGGGGAGAGCCACTCCCTGCAGTCTGTCGTCTGATGGGGGAGGCAAGGCCCTCGTGAAAGAAGCCGTTATCAGATTTGTATAAAATTAGCCTGACCACAGGCACCAGTGAATTCCATGCCCAGCGAGGACAAGAACTGATATTTAGAGAGGGATGGGGTGAGAAATGTTTCCTGGAGGAGGCAGCTCTGAGCAGCTGGATGGCCGTGGGTTGGCAAGGACAACGGGACAAGCCGAAGTGAGCAAGTCTGTGTGTTGTACACCCTTAGTTCTTAGGGAACAGAGCTTAGAATGACTGATTAGGGGCGGTAAGGCCGGGCCTGGACGTCCAACATCGGAGAGCATAGATCAAAGACAAATCAACTGACTGCCAAGGTTTCCCCGTGGAATTCAAACCCAGCCACTGGCATCAATGGCTGCAATGACATCTCTGTCAGCACATCCTAGATGCCAGAGACCTATCAGGTGTCCCCCAAGAATACGATGGCCATATAATTGATCATTTAAAGGGGATATTTTGGAGAAAGAAGGGGATGTTATTAATAATTATGCTGGGCCTGCAGGCATAAATCAGGCCTATTTCACATAAGCCAAGATATTTTGCCACCCTCTGGACCTAGAACCTTTAAGGGCCTAGGGGTATATGCAGTTGAGGTTTTAAGAAACCAAAGGATTAACTTCAAATATCCTCCTCAGCACCTCATTTCACCTCCAAGATTCTTGGAGAAACATGATTACTATGCTAAATAAAACATGTGTATATGTAGTATGTACTTAGAGAATAGTATATGTATGTCTATGTTGATATAGGTAGATAGATAGATATATCTGACTTGGATTTTGGGGCCCTTGCTACCCTGAGACAGAGTAATCCCGGGGAAATCACTGACCCTCTTCGGGTTTCAGTTTCCTTATCTGTTACGTGAAGGAGTTGGACGAGCTCCCCAATTCTTAACCTTTTCGATGTCATAGACTCTGTTGAAAATCTGATCTTCTTTCTCCCTGTCCTCACCCCACCCCCCAAATTGCACACTCTACATTTTCTATGATATTTCAAGGGGGTCGTGGACAGTTTAAAGTTCATTTCTTTGGTGAGGGGATTCAAAGTTTTAATCAGACTCCCAAAGAGATCTACTATCCCCAAATTATAAAACCCCTGCTCTACGGTCCCCGAGAGCGAGGATTTTGGAGAATTATGTGCTGGAAGGCCTATCTGCCTGCCAGTCTTGGCTCTGCCCCCTCGGAGGAGCCTTCCATTCGTCAGGCCACAGTTTTTTCATCTGTAAAATAAGGATAATGATACCTGCCCTACCAAGCTTGTAGGACTGTTAGGAGAATTATATCGTAATAGAGGCACAGGGCTCTGTAAGCTATGAAGTATTTTATAAATGGGAGAGGTCAATTAGCCAGCTTAGTTTTCCCTTTTCTACCTTCAAGGGGTTGGTGGAGACATCAAGCCAGAGTTCACAGAGTTTGTGGCCAGGGAACTGGCTCCCCAGGGTTGGCCTCTCACCAACAGTTGACCTTCTTCCTATTCCCAGGGCCACGCTGAAGCGGCATCGGTTCCACGGTCCGGCCCGTGACTGTCATTCTCTCAGAGCTTTCCTCCACCCCACACACTGACTGCGGCTGCCTGGGCACATCTCTCAGATGCTGCCTCTTGGGGAACAGTCCCGTGGTCATTCATCCACTTCGGTCAGGGAGGGAGGACAGACTAGGAGAGTGCGGTGCCATCTCTCCAGCCTTGCGGGCCTCTCCTTCACGCTCCCATTTCTCAGACCTCAGGTCTCAATTCAGGGCTCAGCACATAGGAACGCAAGGCCCAGGGGCACTCTCAGACTGGGGGGATGCACGTGCAGCCTGAGTAGGGTCCAGGACACACACTCACACACACCCAGTCACACTTGCCGCCGGAGGTGGGGCGGACTGTGTCTGCCATAGGCCTGACCTGGCCTGTGTGGCACTGAGGCGAGGCGCTACATCAAAGGAGGGGAGTGGTGAAGTCCGTGGTTACCGGGGCATGTGGCTCACCTTCCTGCCAGTATTCTCCAGACAAGACTTTACTTGCCAACCACATCCTCCCTCTCCGGTAGCAGAGAGGATTAAAGACCGCTCTGTTCCTAACAAAGGCCCTGCCGCCCAGGAACACCACTGTCTGCGGCCCCTCCCCCACCTGCCTGCCCAGTCCTGGCACCGCGCACTCTAGGGCGGCCCCACACATCTCCTGCTAGGGAGCCGGATGATACCGGGAGGAAAGGAGTGGGCCAAAGCCAGGTCGCCCCAAGGCCCTCAAGTTCCTGGGAGTTACTCTGGACAATTGCTGGGAATGGCAACAGCTTCCAATGCCTTTTTGTGGTCCCGTGGCCTTGAACTAGAGGGCTGGGCCTGAGGGCCCACAAGAAGCAAGAACATGGTACCTAGACGGTAGAGAAGGGCAGAGATGTTGTTGTGAACCAGGTGGGACTTGCAGGTCTCCCTGTGCAAGGACTATACTGTTCACTGTGGTAGCCGCAAGACACGTGTGCCTACCAAGTACCTGAAATGTGTCTTGCTCTAAGTGACATGTGTTGTAAGTACAAAATCTACACTAGATTTCAAAGACATAATTCAAAACAAAAAGAATATAAAATACCTCATTCATAATTTTATGTTGATTACATGTTGAAGTGATAGTATTGTGTGTATATTGGGTTAAATACAGGTATTATTAAAATTAATGTCATTTGTTGATTTGAATTTATTTTTTTAATGTGGCTACTAGAAAATTTGAAATCACATATGTGGTTTGTGTTATATTTCTACTGAACAATGCTGGTCCCATACATGCCACCAAAGAGCCCGCCCAGGGCCGCCAGCTTTGCAAAGACGGCCAGTAGGGGAGGGCCCGCTACGCCCCCCCAACAATCCTCCCCATGAACTTTAGCTGGAACAGGAGCCTCTGAAGAGCTGATCTGAGAGTGAGCTCGGCCTGGAACTGAACCTGGTGCCCAGTCCGGAGCTCTGTTCCCTCAAGACAAGCTCTCAGGGCTGGGCTGATAATCTCACGGCTCCTGGTGGAGGGGAGGTAGCAGGTGCCCCCAGGACTCTGGCACATCTGTCCAGGAGACCTTCCCTGCAGGACCCACTGAGGTTTCAGGAAGCGGAATGGGAGGAGAAGGGGTGGGGGGAGTACATGCTTCTTCCAGCCAGGGGCAGGGGTCGGGGGTGGGGCTTGTCACAGCCTCGGAGCTCGGAGAATCGAGATACCCTTTCCAACACAGGGCATGTTCTATTATTTACTAACCCCGAGGAGGGCTGCCCACGCTGGCCTTCCAGCTGGTTAATTGGATTTCATGACAACTTTTTTAAAGGGAATTTTCCAAGGAGCAATGTTGTGTCCTGCCCCAGGGGGCCTGTGAGTTTCCCTCCATCTCCATGAAAACACAGCCTCTGCTGCATCACGGGGAGCTTTAATCATACCTGCCCGGCAGTCCCCGCCCCATGGACGCTGTGGCGGGGCCACACAGCTGCTGATGCTCAGGGGTGGGACATGCGGCCCTTTATTGGCTGAGATGAAAAAAATATGCACCGTCTGACATGTGGGGGGCTGCTGCTTCATTTGTGTGCCCCTTCCACTCTGAGGGCAGCCCCTGGTAGGGTGCTGCTCCTCAGGATCAGAATGTCAAAGGTTTGCCTTTCCGTCTGGTGAGGAGACTCCAATAAACAGAAGGTCTTGTGATGATAGTTATTATCAAGTCAGAGGCCCCTACTTAAACAATTACTTTGAGAATAGGCAGCAAAACACTAGGATGTCACGGATCTGTTCATTTCTTTCCTCTGCGGTCAGTTCTGCAGTGGTTAAAGCCTTACCCGGTGGATGCTCAGGGGTGGACCCAAGGGAGGGGGGGTGCTGATTCCTGGCCACTCACGGTTTCATGGACTTGGCAACAGGTAACGAGAGGCACAGGCCTGCTGTGCGAGATCTACACCCAGCACAGCCTGTGTTTGCAAGGACGGGCAAGGGTTCTGGGTGATATGGAGGGACTTACCGGAAAGCTCTTTTAAACTGTTAGATTCCTGCCAGGGTGGGTCCGCTTCTAGGGAGTGTTGCCGATGCTGAGAAACCTAAAGCAAGAAGGCCAGGAGCTGAACCCTGTCCCGTGTCTTCCTTGTGCTGAGTCGAGGCTAGATGCTTGTGAGAAGTATGTGCCCTGAAACCACTGTCCCATGATCTCCGAAGAAGAGTCTTGCTCCTAGGCTTGAAAGGGACCCTGGAGAGGAGGGAGGGTAGAAGGCAAGCGCTGAGACGTGGACACCCCTAGAGATGAGGCTGGTGGGGGTTCAGGCGACCAGGGTCTCCTTCCACCCTTGACTGTGGGTTCTCTCTTCCTGGTACACTCCTCACACCCCCTGAACTGGGACAATGATCATAGAGCTAGCTACTGGCATTATATGCCTACATTGTGTAAAATGACTTACATGCACCATCTCCTTACATGCCTTAACACCCTAGTGATGCAGGTATCGTCATGAGTCTCACTTTACTCAGGAGGCAATCAGAGTTTAGGGAAATCAGGACATTTGTTAGAAAAGAGACATTTACAGTATATGCCCATTGACTACTGTCCCACAGTCACAAAAGTGTGTGAAGCCAGCATTGTAACTAAGGTCTCTTATTTCAAAATCCATGTTTAATTCCTACTTTATAAGGCCTTTATGAAAAAGAATGTCATATGCGCGCACGCACGCACGCGCGCGCGCACACACACACACACACAGCCATTGTAGAGAGAAGAATATTATATTTTATATATCATAAAACAGGTGTAGAGTGGCCAGGGAGGCTTCCTTCAAAATGTAGACCTTGAGTGGACCTTGAGAGGAAGTTCCTCTTTGCCCAAGTAGAGACAGGCAGAGGTTTTCCCAGGCTGGGGGAAAAGCAGGGGTGGGGGCTGAGAAAGGGGAAGAGGGGGGAAGGCTGCTAGGCTGGTGCTCCAGGATGATCAGCCGAAGAAGGGATGGGGAGGAAATGCGTGGGGACGTCTGGGAAGGAGCGGGGTCTGGGCTGGTCAAGGCTCCCATGGCCGTGCACTTCAATTTCCAGGGAACTACAGGGAGAGAATGGACCCATTGCGGGGGCAGAAGGAGAAGTTGGGATGACTCTGAGGCTCCCGTTAGAGAATGTGGACAACATCCCTCCCTTCAGCTGGCCCATCCCCAGCGTGGCCTGAGGCTGGACCCCAGGCGGCTGGGCATTCCCATCCTGCAGGCCTGGCTTGGGGCTACGGTCTCCCTTCCCAGCTCCTCCCCGCCCCCTCTGCAGAAAGTCTGAGAGTTCCCCATTTCTCCAGCCTCTTGTTTCTCTAATTTTATGATTGTATGAAAATAAGGTTCCCAAATTGCCTTTAATTAGCTTTAATAAGACAGCCTTTTTGCTAATTAAAATGATTATTAAGAAACCATTTATTGAGAATGAACACAGTTGCTAGAACCTAGGAGAATTCTGAACTCTTAATAATAATAACAGCAGCCACCACCAGCCCCGTGGGAGCATCAGTTCGTCTAACCCATTCCTGAGCTCGGATAGGGTGGCGCTCCGGCGGGGGGCCCAGGGTTTCAGCCCTCTCCCGCTCCAGGGCGCCTCCAGGACCAGATGCTTGCCCGCATTCCCGGGGCTGCTCCTTTCCCGAGCGCTGGCGTTCTTGTGGAATGTGGTCTCCCGTAAGCACTGGGGTTTGCCTATCCAAGTAGCTGGTGCAGGCAGAGGGCAGGCTGGCAGAGGACTGCGGAGCGCTCACGCCAGCTCCCTGGGCCTCTGCGTGGCCTCGGAGACCGCTGCTTCGCTAAGGCTCCGTGCTGCCAGGCCTGTGCAGCGGCTCTCTCGCAATCACACACCTCTGGTTAATGAAGGAGCTTGGGGCTGGCGGAGCCTCGTAGCTCATTTTAGTTCCCTCCTCCCTCCCCGGGAGAGCTGCGCAGGCAGCCTAGGCAAGGGGATTCCTGTCGCACAACGGGTGAGGAGCCTCAGAGACGCCGGGGACCCGCCAGTACAAGCCGGCGGTGCAGCGAGGCGAGACCCAGGCGCTAGGCAGGAGGCGCGGAGGTGTAGCTCTTCGGTCCCCGGGTCCCAGGCTGAGGCTCTTCCTCCTGCCTCCTCCCCACTCCGCCCCTGGCGGTGCAGCTGCCGACAGCTCCTCGGTGATGGCGAACGGCTTGTGCTGTCATCTTCCCATCCTGTAGGGAGGGGACTGGACCATGACCTTTTTGCTCTTCCCGCGGCGGCGGGGGAGGGGAGAGGGGCGAGTCAGATCGCGAAGGTGGTGCAGAAGTCGCGGCTGACAGGCCTCCGTCTGTTTCCAGGGAGGTCGTCTGGGCCGGGGGTCCTTCTGCGCCCTGACCTTCCTTCCCCGCAGTCCTCCCAGCGTCCTTTCTAGGGACCTGGTCAGTTTGAGGCCTGACAAACGGATTAAAAAGCGGTGTTTTAAAACTGTAAACTATTAAAATGGAAAGAACCTGGGCTCGGAGTCCCGCAGCCCTGGGCGCCAATTCGGTGGGCCAAACTACTGGCTTTGTGACCACTTGTGACACTTAACAGCCTGAGTCTCCCGACAGTTTTCTTCCCACAGGGCACCTGTAAGGATAATATGCAATCATGGAAGTGAAGTTGCCCATTCAGAAGCTTGAGACCAGCGCTAGTGGTGGAGGAATGTGCACTTGACCTCAGCCAATGACGGCGAAGGACAGTCTTCAAGGCCCTAAGCCCCGGGCTCAGCGTTCCCTTAGTCGTGAGTCTGTAGGTGGCGTCGGGGTCTGATTGCTGGGTAAAAGCTCCCCAGGTGCAGCCAGAGTTGAGAAGTAGTGACGCCTTCCCCCAGTGTCGGGGAAGGAATAAACAAAGAGGCCTCGGCGCGCGGGAGGGAAAGGACCGGTGGGTCTCCTCCAGTCTGCAGGTGGCCCCTTCAAAACACATTCACATGTCCGCAGACGTGGTCACAGGCACGCCCCTGCACACACGCCCGCACATTCAAGGGGACCCACACTCAACCTATACACACGCCCACTCACGCTGTCACGAACACTCACACACCCACGGTGATCTCCGGGCAAGCCCGGCGGTTGGGACCTTGGTCGCGGACGCCGGCCGTGGGTCGGGGCCCGGCCGCTCCAAGGGTCTTGGGCCGGGCGGCGCTGGGCGCGCTGTAGCCCGTGACTGCGCGGCTCCTCTGAGCTCCCGGCGCTTCGCAGAGCCCCCGCCGGGCCGCGCCGCGCTCGCTCTGGCTCTTTGTTATGCTAATTCCCCTTCCCAGCTGGTGCCAGCTGCCTGCACAATGAGCGCCGCGAGCCCTTGCCAGCCCTCGCCAGCCAGGGAGTGGGGGCGGGGCGCGGGGGGGAGGCGGGGGTGCTCCGCGCCCTGCGCCCCCGATCCCAGCCTGGCCCAGTCTGTCCCGGCCTGGCGGGGTGGCGAGCCGCCCAATAAGCAGCCTCCTTCCCGTCTCCCCTCCCCCATCCTTGCAGGGCCGCGCCCCCCGAGGTCTGCAGGGCATCCACTGATTCATTCCATCGCCCCGCTGCCCGCCCTCCAGGTGCCAGGGCTTGATGAAAAGTAAAAGGCTCCTTGGCGGCTGGAGAGCAGTGCGGATGAAAGAGAAGCAGCCGCCTCCCAGACCACACAGCTAATCCTCCTATAAACCTCGAGCAAATAAGGGAAGAGGAAGAACAGGCCGGCTACAGATGTGGAGTGCAGCCTCCGGGGATCCCCAAATTAAAACTCGTGCAGGGGAAGCACTTGGACCACCACCAAATGACACTAATTGGGTTATGGGACCATAATCTTGGCTCATATGAAAAAAAAGAGAGAGAAAAAACAACAGTTATAGTCACAGCTGCAAGAACTGTCTTCATAAAAAGAGGGGGGAAAGTCCGCTCTTTTATTACTCATAAACGAGAGAGAAGAGGGTTCTCGGACCTCCTGCCTGTGTGGGGCAGGCAGGCTGGTTGCTTGAAGGGGAGGACAATCTTGTGCCAGGGGAACAGCGCTGTGGCTGGCTGGCTCTGGATGTTTTGAGCTAATGGGCTAATGAGAGACGGAGCGGGGGTGAGTAACTGTACCCAGACACCACCGGGAGCATGGCCTGTCTGGAGGAATGCATTTCAGACAATAGGTTAGCAGCCATATGCAGAAAACGATCTTTCTGGAAAGGAAAACTCAAACTCAGAGATGTATTCTTTAAGAAACCTCCAGAAGCAATTTCTCTGGGTTTTTTTTAGGGGTGTGTGTGTGTGTGTGTAAGCTTTCTGGTAAGAGAAGGGACAAGATGACATGTAGACAATTCAAGTGAAAAATCTTCAGAAAGATTATCATTGTTAGAATCACAAATGTTAGGGCCAAAAGAGATCAATCTTAGAGGCCCTTTGAGTGCAGCCTTGTCATTTGACAGGTAGGAAATTAGGACTCAGAGAAGTTAAGGGGCTTGTCAGTGGTTAGACAGGTAGTGGGTGGTAGAGCTCAGCAAGAACCTGTCTCCTAACTCCTAATCTAGTGCTCTCAATATTAACTTGGTTATAATTTTGTGGTTAAGAAACAGCAGTTGTTTGACAGAAAACCAATATAATAAACTGTAAGAAAACAAGTTAAAAGTTTGAAAATTTTAGAACGATGGAGTTAAACCTTGTCTGATCTATAATGAGAATGAGAGCTGGAAATCCATCAAGTCTTGCAAATGCCCTCCCAGGGTTCTTCGTAGCCTGTATTTATTTATTCATCCCTTACAACACCCAGGTGGAAAGGCAACCCCAGGATTTCTTTATGGTTCTATTCTGTGTGGAGACTAATACTGTTTTCAAACAGAGAGATGGCCTCCATCCTCGTACATTAAGTCATCTTGGCTAAAACCAGCTAGGTCAAGGTTGAACTGGTTGAGAATTCTAATTGATCCTCCTTGCTTGTTGGACTCCTACTCACCAGAAAATAAAAAATCTACTCCAGCTGCTGAGTTTCCAAACACAGAGAGGAAAACGGTCTGGAGACGGCTGGCCTGGATCTCCCCAGGTGGGCTGAGGTGTCCTGGCCTCCCAATTGGATCAGCCCGCCCAAATTCAGCTATCGGGCGCCAATCACGAGGTCCTAGAGCTGGCTAGGGTGGGAGGAAAATCTACTCCAGAGAGGTCCTGGAAGCATCATGGCACGATGCTGCATTTTCTTTTATTACACTCCGGTGCCTATTTCCCTTTCTCAAACCATATGGCTCTGTTTTGTTCTCATCTCAGACCTACCAATCAGCGAGCTTCACTACAGGTATACCTCACCTTATGGAAAATACATACTCTCCTGAAACATTGAGAGAGGGAAATGGAATTTTTTTTAATGGAATCCTATTTTGAAGCCATCAGTTGGGCTCTGAATTTATTTATTTTCTAAAAGATTTTATTTTATTTACTTTTAGAGAGAGGGGAAGGGAGGGAGAAAGAGAGGGAGAGAAACATCCATGTGTGAGAGATGCATCAACTGGTTGCCTCCCTCGCGCCCCCGATCCATCGGCAGGCCTGAGCCACACCAGCCAAGGCTGGGCTCTGGGCTTAAACGCAGCATAGGAAGGGAGGAGGTTTTGAAGTAGGGTCAAGCACACCCTAGTTGATCTGCTTTTTCAACTTGGATCTTGTAAGTGGAAACTTATGCTAGCTCTTTTATGATAGTCCGTGGCCTCAAAGTTATAATTATATAGACATTTCTGCCTTGGCCTCCTTTACCAGCTATAGGAACATCAGGAATAATGTTTGCTCTACACTTATTTACTCAATTCTGTATTTTTTTTTTCTGAGTAAAAACAAGGTCTAAGAGAATTATACAATATAGTAATTGAATAAACTTGAACTTTGGCAAATCCTGGGGATAAGTCAGAGGTAAATGGTCTTCAACTTTGCACTTGTAAGGGATACCTCTTATTCCCTTCACGTAGCCAATGCTCTGAAAGATTCCATCTACAGAGTGAATTGTATTTGTTAAGGGTAGCGCCTTCTTTTTCCCAGTCACAGCTCCTTCTCGGCTTGCGCTAACCGTGTTAACCCAGGGCTGACTACAGTGCAGCCAAAGGTAAGGAAATCTGACATGGGTTCGCCTGGGCAACTGCTCTCAGGAAATTTTATCATTTCCAGTAAGCTTTCTGAAATATTAGAAATATCTCAGGAACATCACTGACTACTTTCATAGCTGTCTTAGGGTCCTGGGTCCCCAGGTTTGACCCCATCCTCCTATTTAATTTCAAGCTTTCTCCACAGAACCCAGAAGGCTGAATGCTTTTCACAAAAAGAAGGATCTGGTACTGTTAAGCCTGCCCTTCAAGGCATCCAGGGACAGCACTGGAGAAGTCCTAATAACTCACTGTCCTGCACACCCATGACAGGCACCCAGACACCTCAAGAAGTGGGCACCCCATTTTACAGCCAAGGAAACCAAAGCCCTAGGAGACCAAGGGCTCACTGGCCAAGGCCAAGGTTGTACAGCTACAGCGACAGGGCAGGAATTTGTGTCCAGCTGGTGTGATATCAAACGCGACACTCTAAGCCTCTGCTGTGTTCACGAGAAACCCTGCACTTGCTGAGCCTGAGCTGAACAAGAGAGAAGTGCCTTGGGCTAAGGCCTATAGGTAGTCACAAAGGTATTTCGGTGGGTTCCTTGAAAAGCACAGTATCTAAGGCCTTGGAGAACAACAGTGAGAAACCCTCGCAGCTCCCAGAAAGGGTAGACATTTCTCTCTTCCTGTAAAAGCATAAATAAAGGAAAACCTTTATTCCCTGAAATGATTTTTCCTGTGTTCATGAAGAGGTCTGACAAAAAAAAAAAAAAAAAAAAAAAAAAAAGGAATCTTCTTTCCTTTTTAGACTTTTCCTTAAAGAAAGTGAATTCACTCTGCAATGCATGGAGAACTCTGTTTCTCAGACTTTTTCCACTCTACTCCGTCAGAGATCAACTCCCAATTTTTTGCTGAGATCCCTTGCCTTGTAGCCTGTCATTCTCCATCTTTTCCTTACCATGCATGCAGGGGTTTCGCAAGTTTTGAGGGTGGCGTAGATGCCTGAGTGCTGTGCCGGGTGCATTCCAGAGATATCCGCGCACTTCTTGATTGCCAGGACACAAGAGTTATGTCACATCTGAGCTTAGCTCATTGTAGTTGCTCAGAAGACATCTGCAGGAAGAGCACCATGTCTAGAAGTTTCCAGGCTGGGTTCATGTGTGAGCTGACCACTCAGAGGGGGCAGCAAAGGATCACAGGCCTGAGCCTGGACAGCCTCTGCCGTGGAATTACCCGGATGGAGGCAGTGCCCGCTGAAGGCTATGGCCCTCTTCCCCAAAGTTCGGCTATTTGCCCACTGTCTTGGATCACAGAAGGACGCAAGACCACAGCTTATGTCTCTGTGAGTTCTTCTTTGTGTGTGTTCTCCCTCTCCCCCCAAAGATAGATCATTTTATAAGATTTTGTAATTTTAAATCAAGGGAACAGCTATAAAAATGGGGTTGAAAAACATGGGAAATTTCATGAGAAATGACTCATTCATCTCCATACATTCTATCAATTTCACTGTGGTCAAAAGCAGGTGTTTCCAGTCTATGAAGAAGTAGTTTGCATTTTCAAAATTAACAAATTGGACCTACACCGAGGGGAAAAAAAAAGAACCAGAGAGAGCCCACCAGGGAACTGTTTACCAAAGAATATGAAGCTCATGGCGGTGGTTTGCAAACAGCAGCAGACTAGCTTGTGTAAATTCCCTCCATTTAGTCATCGTTCTTCAGCCTGTCACAGATACTGAAGGGAAATGCAGAAACAGGAAATTACAGACTATTTTAAACAGCATGTTTTATTAAACTCACTTGCTGATGCACTTTATGGCAGGATGCGAGATTCAAGTGTTCATAACTTACATTTTTGCAAGTGCTTTCCTAAGTGAGTTCTCCCAGCTAAAATATGGCATGTACACATGGCTGGAAACAATCTTTAAACTAGTAACTGCTTGACCCCAGGCCATGTAGTTCTATCACACAAAATGCAGAAGTTTTAGCCATGTGAAGAGAATATAGCTTCCTTATCCACTATTACTCTAAGAAAGTGATGGGAGCATCGTGTAGTAACTTAAAAGACCCCTCATGCATTTATTTTAAACCACAGAATCAAAACACAGCTATCTTAAAATAAATTACTAGAAACCATACATTGTTTCTTGTATTATCTAAATAGTGATTTCATTCTTTTCTTCCTGGGACAATTCTGCTTCTAGTTTAAACCATTATTGTTAATTCTATGCAGAGTCCTTGTTTTTCAAATTGGCAGGGGTGCAACCACCTTAACTGTGAACTTCAGATTTAAGGGATTGTCCCCAAAATGGATTTGAACAAGTAATTATTTTCAAAAATGTTTTCCGCTCACAATTTGAAGGATATAAAAGCCTAGCTGAATCGCATAAGAATCCTCACGCTCTTGTCTGACATTTACCATGAGGGTGGCAGCTGTTTGGTGACATCTCATCGGCAACGCCCATGTCTACTGCAAGGCGTTCTCTGCTCTCCTCTTGATACGTGGAAAGGAAGTTGCCAAGTGGAGCTGTAACGCAAGTTCACGATTGGAGGGGTGGGTGGCCACGCTTTGATGAAGTTACCTACAAGCTCTGTAAGTAAATACCTTCATTCACTTGCTCTGGCATTTATTTAACAAAGTAGCAAGTAAAATCACCTAAATTTGTATTGTTTTAAAAGATCATGCCAAAGACGCTGTACCCTAATGATTGTCACAAAGTCACTGCCAACAATCTTGACCTTTTCTCCCTTTCTCCCAGGTCCCCGTCCCTGCCATCTTGTTCCCAGGACCCCTTTCGAGGTGAAATGTAGAATCTTAGAGTGGAAGCATATGATGATTACCTTTGCCCTTTTCTAGTGCCTTTACAGACTGTCTTCTACACCACCCACTTTTAGAGAGGAAGGACCAGAGACAAAGGTTAGTGATTTGGTTAATGACATGCACATAGATGCCTAGGGGAGTAGCAATTAAAGGCACTCTTGGGGAGCAGGGCCATTTTCTTAAGTGAAGATTTTCCCTCATTTAACTTTTAAAAGTCTGGATTCTGCCACATCAGGTTTTCTTCCAAAGCTGAGCACAGCAATGAGAAAAGGTGCTACTTCCAAGTAGGGAGGCAGCATGTGAGGTGAAGGGAGGTGTCTTAGATTTCCTACTCTCTGAGGCTAAAATACAGAACCCAGTGAAGACATTTAACTTACTGCTAAGGGGTGGGCGCCTTGGCCATTCTGGGAAAATGGCACTTAGTATGTCCTGGGCCGGTATGACAATGCAGGCACGTAGGAGGCCCTCATGCTCTCATACCAATGATAGGGATATTTTTGTTATTTGGATGGATGTGTAGGAATTTTGTTTTGTTTTGTTTTGTTTTGGTGACAAAAAAGTATTCCTGTTAGTATGCTGGAAATGTCCTAGAAATCAAAACTTGGTGATTAAAAACTACCAATTTTTATGCAGCTGGATTCAAAGGTACCGCTTCTACTGCAGAGAAGCTCGCGTGGGTTCTCCGGAGCCGATGCATGAGCCCGCAGCTCCGGTGAGTGCCGTGGAAAATCACCAGCTCCGTCATTTACAGTTTTGTCATCAAGAAAAACATCTGGCAATGCTCGGCTTTTACAAAGCAAAAGAATAAGTCCTTTCTTTCATATTTAAATCTCTATAATGTATTACTCATAATAAGAATGCTACATTTGACAAATTAATTAGCTTCCAAGTAGCTTTTCCCTTTCTTCCAATAAAATATTAGCCTCTGAGAATAACATTAATACAGAATTGTGTGCAATACTACCAGCAATCATCTATAGCTGTTCTAACCAGTTAGGCATGGGTCATCTTCTTGACAATTAGATATTTCCTAAAGGAATTAGCTAGGATTCAGTATTTACAGATTCTTCTTATGCTATTTTTCCCCAGAAACTTTGCAAAAACAAAAATCTTTAGGGTCTTTAAGATAAAACCTTATTGATCCCCAATCACATCATTTATTCACACTGTGCTCTTAATCCACAGAAATCTAAACCTCAGACTACAGCCATTCTTAAACGCCTGTTACATTGACCTCTTCAAGGAAAAACTCCCATGTGGCCGCTGCTCAGCATGGTTTCTAGATGTTTTGAGGTTTTTAAAGGAGAAAGAGCAATATAAAAGAGAGATGTAGCTGATAATCATTAAAATAAGACAATCTTAATGAATTTTGATCATTTTAATAAATATATATCAAGAAAACCTCACTTTATTACAACAACACATTCATATACAAGCGTCTATCATCTAAGTTTTCAACATCAAATGTTTATCAAATATTGAAAATAAAGGACAAACCTTACTAGACTATTTAGCCATAACACAAGAACATGTTTTAAAAATTGGT
Source organism: Pteronotus mesoamericanus (assembly GCF_021234165.1). Lineage (NCBI taxonomy): Eukaryota > Metazoa > Chordata > Mammalia > Chiroptera > Mormoopidae > Pteronotus > Pteronotus mesoamericanus. The sequence continues at coordinate 1,368,678 of NW_026555326.1, forward strand.
CCTTGTGGACATTGTCCAAATGATGATCCTACTCATACACTGTATGAATGAGACCTATATTTAATATTAATAGCAATAATAAAAAAGCTTTATCTTGGAGAAACTGGGAGGACTTACTTCTTTCCTCCGTTTGGCATTTGGTTCTTGTGCAGTACTGTTTAAGGAGGCCCAGGTCAATCGGTAACCTTGGAAATTGGAACACACTTAGCAAGAGGAGCTGGCTGGAGTAGGAGGAAAGCAGGTCAGAGGGGCACTCTGAACGCTCTGACAAATGCATAAATTAAAGAAATTATTGAGAAAAATGTTGACCAAATACATAGTAGCTATGGCCGACTGAGTCCCATTTCTCCAAAATAACTTTCCAAAACCTAAAATCTTTACATTCTTTAAGATAAAACCTTATTGATCACCACATCATTTATTAACATTGTGCTTCTTAATCAACAGCAAGTTATATATAAAAAACCACATGCTTTTATAATCTAAACAAGTGAAATGATGCAAAACAGATTAAAATATAACGCATGCCACTGGTTCATGAACTTCATTGGACAAGAAAACCAAACCAAACCAAACAACCCAAAACCCAAAAGACCCAAACCCCAGCAACAGGCCGTTGCCATAGAAAAGCTCAAGCAGCTAGCGCTGGTTTCCAACAGCTCTCTCTATTGTTTCCTCCATCCCCTTCTAAAAATGCCAAATTCAAAAACAATCGGGCATCACAAATAAAGGAAGAATAGAGATGTCGAATCAAAAGTCGAACCAATAGCTCGAAGTTAAAGGTTTCCAAACAATATTGATCCACCCTGTGTTTTTTTGTTTCCTGTTTGTTAAATCCCTGCTGTAACTCTGATTTATCCTTAATTTTCACATTGGCAAAAATTAAGACAAAGTAAGGCACCAAAAATCGCCCTGTATAACACTTCTCTAAAAGCCTTGATCACCCATTGCAGGCAAGCGGGAACTTGCAGGCAGTACCCTCTACACATAGTGTTGGTTGCCGCCCCTAGACAGGTGTGTTTCATTTACGTTACATCCTATCTTCATCTGTCACACAACACTGTTAAATACAAGTACTTAACAGCACCACGAAGCCATTTCACCTAGTTCCCTGTCTTCAGTCTTTTGTTCAGAAAAAAAAAAAAATACTGTATCATATAGATGAAGCAGACATCCTTTGCTGGTTATATTGATTTGTTTACCAAATAACTACCTAATTAATTGCAAACGTTGAAGTTTCTTAGCTAGTGACAGGCTCCTTGGGGGGTAATGGAAATATCACAAGGACACATTGTTGTCCCACCCCCATCTAATCTACTGGTCTTTTCTGTAAGAAAACTAAGATAGACTTTGAAGCATTAAGTCAACTGTTTTCTTGATAAAATTACCACATTCCTAAGTAGCTCGCTGATGCCTACTATACAGATGTTTTATGCAATCTGCTCCCCAGGCATTAAAACGACACGGCATGTTCATGGCATAATCGTATCAGTTGTACAAAACTAGAAAATCCATTCAGAATAAAATGTACGAGTGCTAATTGATCATGCTGTGCATGCTCCAGAGCTGCGGTGAGAAGACGGCTCGTGTTTTACTTCCTTTTGCTGCAGCACAGTTTGTTACTTGGTGAAGGCTCCTTTTTCCTTAAGGACTTTTTCCAAGACTCACTTACACTGTTTTTTTCATTATAGCCAGTCTCAAAATAATCATAAAATTGGCCTTTGCACTCAAAAGCCAGGTCATTTCCCACAGGTTCATGGCTTAGGGGGCCACCATCCCTGTTGGCGTCATTGTTTGCTTTCTCATCATTTAATTTGGCCTTTTCCTGAACACCAAGTGACCTGACATTAGTAACAAAGATTTCGTTGGCAGGTATCTGGCCATCACCCTTGTAAACTGGTGCGCTGCCTACATCAAAATCCACCTGGTGGGAACAACTCGGTAAAGGCAGAGGGGGAGAGGAAGAGGAAGATGAGGCGGCGGCGGCGGCAGTGGAGGCACTTCCGACATTAGCATTGACAGAAAGGGGTAGATTTAGGTAGTGACCACCACAATCCTGGTAAAAGCAGCAGGCATGGATCTTCTCACACTCCTCTTTGGCCATCCGCGGTCGTTTTCGGTAAGGACAGTCCTGAGCCATAAACCACTCTTGGGCAGGGCTGCCGTTGAAAGAGCAGGCAGGAAAGCACCAGTTATTCTGCATGATAATTTCTCCATGGATCCTTTTCATCAAATTGTTTATAAGGACAGATCTCCGGAGGTACACTTCAGGATCATCGATAAACTTCAGCTTTTCTAAGGACATGTAAAGGATGTGGGCTCGTTCCTCAAAACTTGAGATGGTCTAAAAATCAAAAAAGTAAGAGAAAGCTTAGGAAATGGACTATGTAAATATACCATCGCCACATATTTCTTTCTCGGCAGTTTCTGGATCTGGGAATGTTGTGGTCCCGTCACCCTCAGGTTCACTTGGAGATGCTGTTCCCAGCGCTGCTCAAGTCCCCCTCCCTGGCTGACTCACTGGCGTGGTCAAGTGCCCGGGAATCCAGCCACAAAGCAGACCTCCGCAGGGACAGGTCAGGTTGTTGGCTCTTTTATGGCACAGTGAGGGGGATGGAAAACACACTAAACTATGCTGCAGGAAGTCAAGAGAGCTGTCTCTTTGGGGGCAGAGAGGCAGGGACTAGAAGCAGGCACATGGAGGGGTTCTTGGTTCTGGTGACGTTGCTTCTGGATCTAGATGCTAGGGACATAGACATGTTCCCTCCGAAATTCATCAAGCTGTACTCTTACGATACTTGTGCTTTTACGTGTGTGATACAAATATACATGCACATACACACACATACTCATATACGGCATGTCAATAAGTTTTTAAAAGATGCCAACGCGTGAGTCAGAGTGAGGACACTTCGCAACCTGGCCTAGCCGTCAAGGAGCAGGACACGGGCTTTCAGTGCCATCCCTCTTCTCAATCCCTGGGTTTCACATTTGCGATGATCTCCAGTCAAAAGGCGGACAGTGATAAGGAGCAAAGCTCAGAAGCTGAAAGGACTGGAAGAGCCAAAGGAGCATCCTTCTCGGGCCAGGCAGGAGAAGAGACGCCGACAGGGAATGACAGGGCTCACTCCTGAGCTGGGTGGTACCATCCCTGTGGGATGGTTGGCAAAAGTCCAGTGGCAACTGGAAAACGGCTACAACCACAACACACACTGAAGAGGAAATAAACTGCTAAGAGTCCTGGGGGCCAGCCATTCCTGCTCATAAAAAAGCCCGGTGGTAGCATAACCCAAGGGGCTGTGAACGGAGCCAGCTGGGGCTGCCCAAAGGCAGGAACGACCCCAGCACCTGCCAATGCATGCTGATGTCTTCAAGAGCAAGGCCAGAGAGACATCTAAAGGACGGGGTGGTGATGGGGGGGCGGGTAAGAAGAGACAGAAAGATGACTCAAACAACAAAAACATCCTCTCCGAATGTCCCGCGACTATGGTCTGGGTTGATTAAATCATCAGCTTCTTTTTTTTTTTTCTTAAAGGAAGATAAACATAAGGAAAAAGAGCTGGTATTTGAAAAGCGTAGATGGCCAGTTCCATGCTTCTACACACTTTCCCGATCGTTATTTTCTTATAATGCATGCAAAAAAGTTAGCTTTGGTGTTTTGGGGGGAAAGGATGATGCATTTTAACAAACTAAACACATGTAATAAACATGCAATGACGTGCATGCTTCTGCTGCCATGCACACATCTAAGGGAGAGCGAGTCCACCCCTAAGGGGTGGAGAGGCACCACCGCCCGTGGGCGCGTGTGGAAGTGGCACTGGCCGCGGGAGCTGGAGCTCAGAGCAGGGCTCGTCGGGCAGGAGCAAGGGCGCTTCAGCGCGCGGGCAAACCAGGACTAATCATAGCACTTGACACAGTCTGAGGAAAATTAAATCATTTGTGAAGAAGACATTCATTGGATTATCTGATTTTGTTATTTCTGGGTAGAGGAGCTCCTGCTGGCTCTTTCTTCAGCTCCTTGTAAAAAATAACACAGGACCCAAAAAAGTGACAACGCTTAATATGGCTCTGATGAGGAGTAGCTCGTTTTCACTGCTTGGGTGGAACAATTTAATTTTTGGAAATGGATCAAGCAACTGTTACTCAGTATCTTAAACTCTTAATAAAAATAATGACTATTAAAAAAACATACTTTATGGCTACAGCTGCTGAGTGGTGGGTGAAAATCCTCTTCTTCCACATACTTCCTCTTAAAGTATGCGATCTTGGATGTTGTTAAAGGATTTGAAATTCCCCTGTAATGTGATCCTGTGGTAATAAATCAGATATGACAAATGACATGCGGTTTGCCAGAGGTTCTCCAAACAAAATACTTTTCTTTCCTTTCCTTCTAGAAGATAACTTGGCTATGTATCTGTCTGTACATGTGGTGATTAAAAATAAACACTTGTCTTAATAGTTGCTATCATACAGATTCTTGTGACCCAGGCCAGCCTTTCTAGACAATTATTGAGGAAAATGACATATTTCAGCATTTACTCGATACTCAGATTCTTTGCACAGTCAAACCCATAAAGGGGAGGAGTGTAACAACTCCGAAATAATGTTAGCATTTATTCAAACTGTTTAAATAAACCCAGGATATCATAACACCACTGTTCAAATACATACATATTAAATTGTAAGCACCAATAATTAAACAACTTTAAAATATTATTTGCTCTCGTTAAGGAAAGAAATGATTATATGTACATTGAAGTTATACTATTTCTTTCAAAATATAAAATTTTAAGTTTTAAACTAAAATTTTGGGTACCTGAAGTCCTTTTTGCTCTCAAAAAATGTATCATGTCATCTATGAATTCAAGTAGGGTCTAATTTTTAAAGACCACAGCTTGTAATCCTTTTTAGCAAAACAGACTTCATGCGTACTTGTTTGGCATCGTAGGGTTTTTAAAATTGCTAGTACTACACAAAAATCCAAAGGAACTTACCTTAAAATATTAGGCTACAGAATCAGAAAGAACATATTTCTGTTGTCTGGGCTTTGACATCTTTTCCCTACAGTACCAAAGCCAGCTGTGTGCTTAATAAAAGAGGGGACACAGAGCTGCTGGCCCGAAGTGCAGAGCCCGTCCTGCCTCCTGGGGTGGAGATCTCGCTGTCAAGCCCACTGGGGCTCGTCTAGCCCTGAGAAGCATGCAGTTCTACAGAGTGGAAAAACCAAAACCCACACTGCGAGTTTCAAATCTGGTTTGGCTCTCTTAAAAATACAAGCACATGACTTATTACACAAAGCAGCAGCGCATGTCCAGACTCAGATTTGAATGCCATTTAAATACCCGCTCTGGTCCTCTCCCTGGGGCCCTGGGCTCTCTTAAGAGAGGTGCACAGGCAGCCTGGAAAGTCCCTGGAGCCGGCTCAGCTCCCAGAGGCGCTGCAGACACCACCTCCTCCCACCAGTCTGGCCTCAGAGGGCAGCAGGGGAAGGTCAAGAGCAGTACCTGCCAGTGGGGGGCCGGCTCCCCGGTCTCCCTGCAGAGGAGCCTGTGCTGGCCCTGGGGGGCTCGGACCTCCGTAGCTGTCAGCCTCCCATAGTGTCTGGTACCCTGGAATTTCAGCAGCTCCTTCCGAGACAATGGGCTCGCAGAATCTATTCATGGACAGAACCAGAGTCATCTCTGACAGCCTCAGATCTGAAAAAACAGAAAACAGCCCGAATCAAGAGGCCGCCAGGCGACGGATGGCCTTGGCACCTTCCTCCCTTTGCTTTGGGAAACTTTTACTTCTTCGTCCTCCCTTTCACCCTGAAACATTTTATTATTTTTTCAAAGAAAACCCCAGCAAACTCTCTCGCTGCTCTTAGCTCGGCCTCGGCGTTCGGCAATCTGCATTTCGTGGGCGGATCTTTAAATCCCCATTTCTTATTGTTCTCAGATTCCCCTCAGCCCTCTTCAAGACAGCTGCTCTGCCTCCTAAACACATCTTCCTCCTGACCTTGCTGCAGAAAACGTACCGCTAGGAGGCAAGGCCAAAACCCTTGCGTTTCCTTTCTATTAATAAGGCACAATCAATTTTCTAGCCAGTCCCCTGAGAGTCTCCTTTGATGAAATCTGCTAATCAATCAAAGGAAAGGGGTAGGCGAGGCAGAAATCTCCATCGGAATCCCTGCTGCTGCGCTCAGGTTCGTCTGCTCCGCTGCCCCCTCCTCCTCTCGTTTCCGCAGGGCCAGTTCCTCTACAACATTCTGGGGCTCCCTCCACTTTCTTCTCCCAAAGCGAAGCAGACAGAGACACACTTGGTAGTTGTTTCCACCAGCCCTGATCGGCCTGAACTGGATCTGCCTCCAGTCAAAACACTGAGAGATGAAGACAGAAAATTGGCTCCAGTTTCAAGCCGTGAGTTGCAGTCCCACAGGAGCCAAGCACAACATCAACGGAGCAGGCAGAATATTAAACAGGAGCCAGGGTTTCGGGGGCCAGAGGCAGCCGGCAACTCTCTACACTACAAAGCCCAGACACAAGGCAGGAACTTTCCAAGAGGCAACACACCGCTGCCCTTCTCTCCAGTTCACATCCTTCCCCAGGGCTCCAGGGAGGCAGGGAGCCTCTCTGCTCTGGGATGCACCCTGGGCTCCTCCACCACCCAGGCAGGTGGTCATTTCCTTGGGGGCTCAGTGTCTTCACTTCATCCTGATGAGGGCTCACGGTAGGGTCAAGGTTGAGTTCAAGGGCAGAAAGGGTCTGACACTAAAGTAGAGAGACCTAGAGACCATAGATCAGCGGTGAGAGCAGAGCAGCCTCGGCGCCTCATAAGGGGCCAGTTCCCTCAGGAGAGCCAAACGTCCACTCTCTCACTTTACAGTCTGAAGGACTGTCACCAAGAGCGATGTCAGGCCTGCTTTCTGCAGACAGATTGTCTTTCAAATATGCACGAAGCGTCTAGTTCTTGCTTTCTTCTCCAAATTACACAGCTCATCACGTTTTAGGGAAAGGGAGACTTTCCCATTGTCTCCTGGGAGACTGGTACTACCTACATGTTATAACAAGAGTCCACTTCCAGGTAAAAGACACCAGGGGCAGGGAAAATAACTTCATTAAAGTGACAATGTCCTTCTGGCTAACAGAGCAGCTCTTGGCAGCGACGGCTGCATCCTCCACCCAGGCTTCCCTTTGGGATCCTGAATTCCATTCCAGCCTCACTGAAGAATGAAGCAAAGCCTTCTGACAGACGGGGGACGTGTCCAGGTCAGTGGCTGGGATTAGGCCCCAGTGGATTTGGGCTTCTAAACCACCTACCCCGTCTCTTTTCAAGTGCCCTCCAAAGAGGCAGCAGCCGTGACTTAGTAGAAAATCTCATTGCAAGAGGGAAAAAAAAGAGGTTCAATTAATTCTTTAGAAAGTAATGGTGGGACATTTTATTAATTTTGCTCTTTGGGTCATCAACCCAAAAACTGAGACTACATTGATTTAACAAACTACGCCATTCTGTCTGACACCCCCTCAAACTCGGTATCCAAACATGGTATCAAACCTCATGATAACTTATTCCCTGGAAGGCTCTCATGAAATGGTCCCAACTGAAATTCTTAACCTGTTTTAAGACAATTGTATCAGGAAGTGCTACTGCCAGGAAAACATGAATTATAGCTTTTTCTGAGGCAGTGGCTCTCTTTTAGCGACTGCAGTGCTATTTTCCAGCTTGAAATTTACCCTCCCTTTTGCGCTGGATTCTGGGAATAAGATCCAGGGGTTCTGCCTAAGAACTTTTTATTACATCTAAACCAAAGCAGGTTGACAAATCCATGCCCCTTAATAAAAAAAGAAAGCATTTGCAGGCCCCAAGCAGCAATTACCTTTGTTTAATAGGACATTATGTGGGCCCTGCACTGTTTTATGTTAGTACCAGTTTGTTTATATTTTAAGGACTCATTGTTGTAGCTTTTTTGGTTAAGGATTTCAGTGTTTCTATTTGTTAGTATTGTTTCCAGTACATAAGATTCTATCATTAAGCACTGAAGTTGATACATGAACTTGAAACAGGGCAGAATTGTTTTTATCTGGGCTGAGTTTTTTTTTCCTTTATGACACCTAATTTCAATAAGTTTTTTTTTCTGAACTAGGAACTTTTACACACAACATCCTAACTTGGAGAGGCTGTTTCACAGTTATTTATATAAGTGTGAATAAAATATAAGTGAGTTGAGATTATTTGGGGATGGGGAGGAGATTTTGCAATTGAGTTTTCCTAGTCTATGTAGAATTTACAGCAGGGGATGTTAACAAATTAAGAAGGCAAGTTTAAGGTTCACGAAGAATTGGAATGTGCAGGGCTAAGCACCAATGTTTCCAATGATTCTTCATGTGTGTATGTACAGATCTAAACTGTCATTATCCTCTTTATGAAGAGATTTACGTTGCAGTTCTGCTACTGCATTCAGAAGTTTAAATCCACAAATGTATATGCTGTTAATATTGGATATAGCCACTAAGATGTATACTAATGGCAAAATCTGCTTAACATGACAGGTGAGAGGATTCAAAAAAAGGGTGTTCCAGGGGAAAAAAAAAAAAGGAGGAGGAGGAGGGTGTTCAAGTGTGTTTAAAAAAATAAGAAGGCGCTAACCTTTTCTCCTCAGGCTCCTGCATGTCTGTTTAGTGAGCCAGGTGGATGTCGGGGAATGACACCTCAAGCACTCCCAGAAGGCCGAGGGCTAAAATGTCAAGCTTTTCCAGCAAATGCTCACAGTGAAGTTACCAGGCATTGCTATGCAGTTTGGTTTTTCCAAATGAGCTGGGCTTCTTTTTCTCTCAGGGCCATTATGATGCTAATAGGAGAGGCTGGCACATGGAAACCGGTAGCTGCAGATTCAGTGGCACCTAGAGTCTAACCGGGGCCTCTGGTCATTCTTTCCCCACCCCTCCCACATCTGTCATTGGAAACTAAAGAACGTTTTATTAAGAGCAGTATAGCTGTCTGATTCCACGACTGGAGAGCAAGGAAGTAAAGGGTTGATCTTTTCAAAGCACCTTTGACACTGCTGGCTGTAAATGTCTTGCCCAGGTGGGACCGAGCCCAGACCTCAACATGGTCCCTAGTAAGATCTCAACAGCTCGACCAGCTCTGGGTAGCGGTGGTCGAACTCTCGAGGAGAGGCTGGATGAGCAGAATAAAATCCTTCAACCCCTTCGAAATAGACAGATACCACTTTCCTGCCAGCCCTGGCGGTACACCTGTCTGCCCTGGGAAGAAGCACATTTCTCAGCGGTAGCGCCTCCGGGGGCCCAGCCGAGAGCCGAGAGCTTTATTTAGGCCTGGGCTCCGGCGCTGGGAATGCGGGTCCTGGGCCTTGGGGGGTTTGGGCTGGCGGGGGCATGGCGAAGGTGCCTGGGTGTCCAAGCCTGGGCGCCAGGTCTCCGTATCTCAGGCCCAAGCCTGGGGTCCAAGGTTTGGGGAACCGACCCCCTGCAGGCTGGCAGCAGCCAAGGGGTCCGGGCTCCCGAACAGCCACGCCCCTGGGGGTCGGGGCCTAAGCCTCGGAGCCCCTCTCTGGGGTACTGAGCAGAGCCCTGCCTGCCACCGGCAGCAGGAGAAAGTAAACAACACCCCAAGTGTCTGGGAACAAAGGCAAGTTGTCTTTCCACGGTGCCCGAGTCCTGCGCCTCTCCTGAAGAATAAGAGCTATTATTATTCTTTCTTTTCTTCTTCTTCTTTTTTTTTTTTTTAAACCAAGTTTCCTTCTAAGGGAAATAAACACTAAAGGTAGGATTCCAAGGAAATGACTCAGGGCGGTTGGCTGGGCTCTGGCGAGGCTGGCCCCGGTCTGCGCTCCAGCCCGCAGCCGATCCTGCCCGGCCCTCCCGCTCGCCCTGCCCAGCCTACTCGGCGCGGAGACTGCGGGAGCGCCCCGCGCGGCCGCAGCACCGGGGCTGCGGGGGCACAGCCGCACCTCCCGCCGGCTAGCGCCCAGCCCGCGCCACACCCCACCTCCGCCGCCCCAGCCGGACACTCGGGAAAGTTGCGAGGGCCGAGGAGGCGGGAGGGGAGGCAGGGAGGCAGGGAGCGAGGGGCGGAGGCGTGGACCCGGCGGGCAGCAGCCGAGCCCGCCGGGGAGGTGAGCTGAGGACAGAGGAGCCGCCGCCGCCCGCAGCGCGGCTCGGCTGCCTGGGAGGAGAGTGCGCGGGCGGAGGTGGCGGGGACAGAAGGTGTCAGCTCCTGCAGCTATTCCTTTTCTAGTGAACGCGCGCTCCTGACATCCGCCATCCCCTCCCTCCCCACCTGCCAGGCGCCGCGGCGTCCAGACCCAGAGGCATCCCCCCCACTGGCTTTCGTCCCCGGGGAGAAGGGGATGGGCGGCCACCCAGGACCCTGAGGTCTCGCCCGAGCTGCCGTCTCCACCTGCCCCTGGACTGGGCTCGGCGCGCGCGGGCGGTCGCCGGGGCAGCGCGGGAGGCGGCGGCTCCCGCCCGGGGAAAGGCGCCTCGGCGCACTCCAGTCCCGCGCCACCTCCGCGCCCAGCAGCGCCCTGGCCGCACGCCGTCCCCGCCCCGGCCTGCGCGACACCACTCGGTGACCCCGGCGCAGCCCGGGTGCCCGGAGGCGTGCGGGAGGCCGCATGGGCGCCGGTCCTCAAGCAGAGGCCGGGGGATCGGCCTTGGCCCTTCCGCCCCCGCCGCCCACGGCCAGCCCGGCTCTTACCGCGGGGTCAGCGGGAGGCGGCGGCCGCAGCGCTCCAGCTGCTCCCTGTCCGCTCGGGCTCGGCGCCAGCCCGGCCGCCGGTGCACAGTCGCGTGGGTCCCGCCCGGCGGCCCGGTCGGCGGTGGCCGCTGGTGCGCCGCGGGCGAGGGTCCGGGCAGGTCCCGCCGCCGCGACCGGGGCGCCGCGCCGCCGTCGCTGCAGACGGTTATGGTAATGAGCGGCTCTGTCTAGCGAGGAGCGTGTGAAACCCGTCAATCCTGTTTGCCATTTCCCCGTGGATTTCCGAGGAGAGGTTGTGCAGGATGCCCCCAGGGTGAGAGAGGGAACATGACAAGCGCGCCCGCGCTCCCTCCCTCCCTCTGCTCCCGCCGCCGCCGCCGCTCCTCAGGCAGCACACGGGGCGCCTTCCCTCACCCCCACCCCAGCCCGCCCCCTGCCTCCTTCCCGCCCTCCTTCCCCCCTCTTCCCCCCTCCCGGTGCCCGGGGACACGCGGGCCCGGCTCCAGCCCGCAGCCCAGACCCCACGCGCTCCCGGCTCCCGCCCTAGCCCCGGGGGCTCGGCTCCAGCCGAATAATGTATTCACTCGGCAACCTTCTGAGATGCCTTCTCTCTCTCTTTTTTTAAATTTGCTTTAGTTTTGTTGTTGTGTGTGCGTGTGACTAAAAAAAAAAAAAAAAAAAAAAAAAAAAAATCTGCGCGTTCCCACCCTTTGCAAAAGACTTTCTTCTCCTTTGCCACAGCAAACGGAGATGAGAAACAGATGTCTTTGCAGGACCGAGCAGTTATTCCCCCCTCGCCGCCCGCCCCCGCCCGGTCCCCTCCGGAGCTGCTTGTGTATAAAAAAGCAACCTTGGTCTTGCTGCAACTTCAATTGGCAACACTTTCTGGCTGGGGAGCCTCCAGGGAAAACCTCCAGGAAATAAAAAAGTAATAAAGGAGGTTGTCCTTGGTCAAGAGAATGTAATTTAAACCACCCCGGAATCACATTATTTTGCAAATAGTAATTTTCCCCTATATTGGGCTCAATTGGAGTTTGTTGTTTTGAAACATTAATTCATAACTCCTGTCTAGGGACCCCTCCGAAGTCGAGATGGGTCATTTCAGGTGTAATGAACGCAGAGGCTTGGAAGGCATAGACCTAATAAAATCAGGGGGAAGGCACCTGCACAAAAGTGTTACAAAGACTATAATGTTTGTTTACTGCTACTATGCCAGATGTGCTAAATATAACACTTCTTTAAAACAGTGATCCTCCGACTGTGAAAAAGCAAACCTCTGGCTCCCTGACTCCCTAGGAATTAAGGGGAGGCACAGACTGAAAACCAGAGAGGAAAGGAGCAAGATAGAGGATGAGGATTAGCATCTGCAAATTGAACTCTATCTAATTTGCATGTTTATTTCTTAGAATTGTAATTAAATTTGTGTAATAAATGTTTTCCATTTCATTTGTACACTCAAAATTTGGGTGACTGACATGCAGTTAAGTGAATTTCTTTCTTTTTTTTTTTAAAGTAAATGTAGTTTATTCAATAAAGCAGCAAATATTAACTATAATTAGAACTAATCTACTTTGAAGATATTTTTGTTGAACTTTGTACATTAAAGACTCTCAGAGGTTTTAAGGGTATTAGGAAGCTGAGAGAAGGCAATTACGCTGAAAACAGACAAACTCAACAGACTTCCAGGAGCAGTATTTCATTTTTGCCAAAAGACATTTCAGGGTTGCACACCGAGAATTGGGAACGGGCATTCATTTTGTCTTTATTCAGAATCATACTAAATTGCATTGGCTCAGGCACGATATAGGCCATTATCATGATAATTTAAGGATTGTAAAGATGCCATTTTGTGCAATCAATAGGTGTTGCATGCCCAGGTTATGGGCCGAATATAATTTTCATTTGCGTGGGGGAGGAGGGCAAGGAAAGGCACAGAGGCATTTAAACCGGTGCAAGAACTTGAAAATCTAAATCTATCAAAAAGTGGTTTGTGCTTAACTCAAATGAAGAACTAGATGTGAGGGCTTGGAGGCACGGCTTATTATTGTTTTTATCTCCCTATATTAAAGTTTTATAGCATTTAAAGGACTATGGGGAAATCCCCACGTACACTTGGCTGTGTCAAAATACATAAAACCAAAAGGAGTAAATTAAGCATAAAATTGAGAAATAACATGAGACGAAGTATCAGCATGGGTTGCATTGGCATCTTTGGGGCTTTGGCTTTGGGAAATGAGCCTTCTGGGAAATCGGCCATTGCCCTTGGGTGGGGAGGACTCTTGGCTTTACTGTTACAACAAAATGACATCACAACACGAGTATGAACTCATTGTGCTTCACAGCACCCTCGTGGTTCTGAGTATGAACTTGACCCTGTGCTGTGCTGATACATTATGTTAGCATGTTTTACTGACAGCTTTCCCTGCCTTACCTTTAATCTCAAGCGTAAGTTTTCTGAGATTCAGTGCCCAACTGTTGACAATGTGAACCAATGTCTACAAGTAAGAAAGGCAGTCAAATAAATGTCCATAGAATGAGAAACATTATTTAAAAATTTAAAAGAAACAAAAAACAGCAATACGTCTGATAAGGGGTTAATATCCAAAATGTATAGAGAACTTAGAAAACTCAACACCAGAACAACAGACAACCCAATTAAATGTGCAAAAGACCTGAATAGACACTTTTCCAGAGAGGACACAGAGATGGCCAATAGACATATGAAAAGATGCTCAATGTCACTAATCATCAAAGAAATGCGAATTAAAAGCACATGAAATACACCTGTCAAAATGGCTCTCATCAATAAATCAACAAACAACAAGTGCTGGCGGGGCTGTGGAGAAAGGCGTGCCCTTTTGCACTGTAGGTGGGAGTGCAGATGGTGCAGCCACCGTGGAAAGCAGTATGGAGACACCTCAAAAAATTAAAAATGGATCTGCTTTTTGACCCAGCAGTCCCACTTTATCTGAAGGAACCCAAAACACTAATTTGAAAAAACATAAGCACCCCTATGTTCATTGCAGTGTTATTTACGATCACTAAGATATGGAAGCAGCCCCAGTGTCCACCAATAGATGAGTAGATAAAACAACTAAGGGACAGTTACACAGTAGAATGCTACTCTGCTGTAAAAAAGAAGAAAATTGTACCCTTTGTGACAGTATGGGTGGACCTGGAGAATATTACGCTAAGTGAATTAAGCCAGTCAGAGAAAGACAAATACCCTATCATTTCGTTCATATACGGAATCTAATGGACAAACTGAACTAACAAAGAAAATGGGGACAGACTCATAAATGGAGAGCAGGATAACAGCTAGGGTGGGCTTAGGGAGGGGAGGGATCAAATATAAAGGAAAAAGGGCTCATGGACATGGACAACAGTGTGGTGGTTGCTGGGGGGAAGGGAGGGATATGGTGACTAAATGGTAATGGAAAAAATACAATAAAGATTAAATAAAAAAAGAACAAACAAATAAATAATGAGATATTTGGAATGAGCTAATGTAATTTAAAATGAGTTGAAATATTCATCAACAGAACTATGATGTCATCATTTTGGATGTGTGTGTGTGAGAGAAACATTCCAAGTCAGAAATTAGATTATAAAACTTAAAATACCTTGAGCTGCAAATTCACTGAAGGCAGTGATTGTTTTTCTTCAGTTAACAAAGAGAGTGTCAGACTCAAAATCACTAAAACGTATTTCACAAAAAAAGTTTCTGTCATTTGAAAGGGGGATTTCTCAAGTAAAATTTGACTGATTCAGGTTGCTGTGGACACAATGCTCATTGAGATGAATAAAAAGTCTGAATTACTGGCTTTTAAAATGAAGTGTAACCTTCTTACAACAAAAAGAGGCGTCTGTGTTCAATTGCTCTAACAATCCTTCTCCTGTTCTCAAATCTCCTCCAGTTAGGCTTTCTCATCCCACTGTTCCACTGGAACTGGGATTGCCCAAGTCGCCGATGACCTCCACATTGCCAAATCGGATGTCTTTTCTTGGTTCACATTTTCCTTGACCTTTAGGCAGCGTTTGACCAAGTTAACTCCCTTTTCCTTGAAATACCTTTTATTCTACTTCCAGGAAAACATACTCACCTGGTTTGCCCCTACCGGCCTGGTTTTTCCTTCTCAGTCTCCTTCAGTGGTTCCCTGCCTTCCTTATGGCCTCTGAATGTGTGAGCGCCTCCAGCTATGTCCTTGAACCTAGTCTCTTCCTTCTAGCCGCTCTCTTGTAGATCTCATCCGGTTTCCTGGCTTCAAATACTGTCTTCATTCTGACTCCCAAAGTCAGGTCTCCAGTCCAGACCCCTCTCCAGGTAGATGTTTCCTAGATATCACAAGCTTTACAGATGCAAAACCCAACCCCTGATTTCCTCTGTTCCCGCACTAGCACTATGCCACTGTTACACTTCTCCATTCCAGTTAATGAACCATACTATTTTGTCAGTTGCTCATGCAAAAAAGAAAAGAAAAGAAAACCTCCCAAAACTTTGAAGTCATCCCTAACTCCTTTTTCCATTATGCCCTGTGTTAAATACATCCGAAAACTCTTCATTCTCTACCTTTAACATTTTTCTAGACTCCGATCACTTGTCCTCTCTGCTGCCACCACCCTGGTCAAGCCACCAGCATCGCCTCTTGCCTGAGATATTTGCAAGAAATAGCCTCCTAACTGGTCTCTCTGTTTCACTCTTTAGCCCTTTTTACAGGTTAGTCTCAACTCAACAGTCAATGACATCAATTTTCACTAAGACTCTTCCTCAGGCTCCCACTTCACCTAAAGTAAAAGCCAAATCCTTACAACGGCCTACATAGGCTGGAAGTCTCCCTTTACTTCTCTGACCTATCACTGTCTCCAGCTACTCTGGCTTCAATGTGTCAGGCACGTGCTTACCTCAGGACATTTGCACTGGCTGTTATAATCCCTTTGCATGGAATGCTCTTTTCCCAGATAGCTGCACATATCATTGCTTCACCTCTTCCAAGTCTTTGCCCAAATATCATCTTCTTAACAAGGCTTGACCACTGTGCTTAACATTCTAACACTTCCTCTCCATACCGTATTTTATTTTTATCCAAAGGATTTAGCACCTTCTCATAAACTCTATATTTTACATATTTATTCTTTTTATCACTTACCTTCTCCCACAAGAAAGTAGGTCCATGAGGGCAGGGATTTTTGTCCTTTTTATTCACTCTTATATCTCCAGCACCTAGCCCACTGCCTGACACACTGAAAGCACTCAACAAATACATGTTGATTGATTGAGCAATTGGTCAACAGTGTTTCACATATGTACATGACCATGAACAAGGTTATTAGAGATGTTCTAGTCTAGCATATGTAGAGTGGTAAAAGAGGCTGCTCATTTTATCACCAACTCATTGGCCTCTTGTAACATTCTCTGGCCCTGTGCTCTGGTCTAACCTGAGGTATCCTAGGACCTGAAGGCTTTCCCAAGATGCTCAGGTACCCAGTGGTTCCATGCTGCCTTCCTCCCTTAGAGTCTCCAGTTTCATCCAAATGGATGCTGGTGCTCTGGACCAACTTTCCTTTTCCCCACAGCAGATTTCCATTTATTGCCAAGATCCTTTTCCTAAACTATAGTCTTAAAATTACAAAGTGCGTAAAGTTGCTCTCCAGGATCATACAGTGTCACTTCTTGGCAAAGCCACCCTTTCAGAAGCCAGGAACTCCTTCTTTGTCTTTCTCATCACTCTTTAAAATTCGCTCAATAACACTTTAATAATTGCGTGCATTTTATATGCAAGCATTGAGCTAGGCAATGCAGGTGAATTAGAGATGATTAAGACACTGTTCCTAGACTTACAGCGTTGTCAATAGAATGAGTAGCATAAATCAAGCTTAGAAATAATGACACAACCTAGTAATTCAGGGCATCGTTGATATCACAGGAGTTCAGTGGTGGGACAGATCAGATCCAGCGGCAGGGGGTTGGGGGAGGCTTAACCAGAAAGACTTATTTCAGAAAGTAAATCTGAAGTTGACATTGCAAGATAAGTAAGTATGTTCTCAATAGGTGAAAATGGGATGAAAGGTATTTCAAGTGGCGTAAACCATTTGAGGTACATAGGTTAGAAAGCAAAGGGGAGAGAACAGTGAGCATTCCCGTTTTGCTAGAGGAGGAAGGTACGCGCTGGTAGAAGGGAGGTGAGGCCATATGATAATAAACATTTAAAAACAAGATGAGTTTGATTTTCATTTAAGGAACTGGCAGCATCAAAGGTTTTTGAACTGGAGAATGACGCAATCAAAGCTTTAGGAAGAATAATGTGCAGTGGAGAGTGGTATTAGGAAGGCCTTCCCGTAGGCTGGGCGAAGGGAAACCCTGGTTCGCGTTGCAGTGGTGGCCCCCAGAGGGGAAGGAGGACACAGGTGGGATACAGATTGAGAATCTTTTTTAAAAAGATATTATTCATTTAGTTTTAGACAGAGGGAAGGGAGGGAGAAAGCGAGGGAGAGAAACATCATTCAGTTGTTTCTCGCTTGTCTCTCGCACACTCCCAGCCAGGGACCTGGTCTGCAACGCAGGCATGTGCCCTGACCGGGAATTGAACCAGTGACCTTTCAGTGTGCAGGACAATGCCCAAACCACTGAACTGCACCAGTCAGGGCCAGATTTAGAATCTTTAGGATGACATCATTGATTGGTTGTGGGGAGAAGTGTGAAAGATGACTCTGAGGCTCCTACTTGAGTTATTGTGTGACTGAGTGGATCCATAACACATGAGGAGAGGCAAGTTTGAAGGGGATATACTGTGTGTTGGTTCTGGTTATGGTGAGTGTGAGGTGTTCATGGAACCGACAGATGGAGATGCCTGGGAGACAGCTGAATATTCTGGCCCAGGTGAAGATAGAATTTAAGAGCAAATTATAAAAATTTAGGATTATTTCAATAACTATTGAGGTTGAAGTTTTAGGACTTAATGAAATATTTGCGACATTACAGAGAATTGAAGAGTAAATAACTTAGGTCAGTACCTTAAAAAATCTGATAAATGCATTAATTCAAAGGTACAAATAAGTTTTGGCTTAATATATGAACTTTTCAGTGGTATTTCTATTTACTGGTGTACAAAGACCCTTTTGGCTTAAATTTAAAAGAGGGAATTTGGAGTGGGATGGTGGATTTGGGCAGCAGGCAGTCTCTGTTAACTATCCGGCTTCATGACACAGATTTGGTTATATGCCCTGCTTCCCTGTGTGGCTTCATCTACTGATTCACCATCACAGGTGGAAAGGGATTTGATATTTCATCAGAGAATCCTGAAATAATCCCTGAAAAGATGCAAATCATTGTTAATGAGCTTGAAGTGTTCTCTCTCTGGGACACTTATATTTTAGTAGGAGTCTCCCAAATGCTTAAAAAAAATTATAATCAAAATAATTAATAGCTAATGAAATGATTATTAATTATTTCTGAATGGAAATCACATACCATATATGGTCCCTCGCTCAGGCCACTATTTTGGGGGACCTATGTCCCCCCATAGGGAGGAATCGTTTACAGTAAACATACCGATTATTTGTAAAGAGATGTTTCTCTAACATACTTGGTAATTTTTGGAATTAAAAATTACTATTGAAATGGCTTTAATGTTGTTAGTATCATATTAGCTAAACAAATGTAGTAATCAGGCATATATCGACCCCAACACTCATCCAAAGTCTTCAGGGAAAAGATGGACCATAAGTTAGGCAGGTAAGTTGGGTGGGACCTGGATAATCAGGAGGCGGAGGGAGGGGCCCTCCACGAGGATGAGGGATCATAGTCCTTGATTGCAGGTTAGGGCACAAGCACAGAGTAGTCACAAGATGACGGACTGGATGGAGGCCTAAATCTTCATATTTGGACAGATGGCAGTGCTATTGTCAGAAGAAGCACAGAAAGTAGAAGAAGGAGCTATTAGAGCAAGGGAGGGTTGAAGTGTGTGCTGTGTGTGCCGTATTGGGGGCGAGGTGGGTTTAAATTTTTTACAAAATGAACTGAAACAAACAAATAAATAAATAAGAAAAATGGCAATAAGATGATAGGAATATTTTCTGGCAAGATTACTTTTTTTTGGTTCTAGTTTCCTTTTCCTCTTCCAAGGAGATTTTCCCACCCATATTCTTTTCTTTCCTTTGGGAGGAGGGACCTGTGTAGTACTTTTTCTTGACCAAAAACCTAAACACTTTGGTCTACACTGCACCAGAACACTAGTTCAGAATAATGAATTACTGAATAAAACAGTGCAGTGTTTCACATAAAACCTGAAGACAGATTTTGCTGAGGCCAGGAAGAGGCTTGCAAGGTTGTGTGAGGGGTGGAGCTAGGGAGCAGAGCATAATTTAACTAATTCTAAGCCTAAATATAATCTCATCGTGTAACAAGGTAGGCTCCAAACTTCCTAATTTTGTTATCTTGTTAAAAAAGACCACAGTAATAGACAAACCAAACAGAGGTAGTCTGTAGAGAAAATGTGGGTACTTGAATTTGATTTCAAAACCCCTTTTCTCCCCTATTTGCCTATCTGTACATTGTTATAAAACAAGAAAGCTAGACATTTTATGAGGCTTAATATTAGAACAGCAGGTTATATATATGACATTGTGTCATCCTATCAAGAAGCATTTAAATGACTAATAGTTGCATTGGCACAGAATTAATGGTTCTTGGAGGAGCTGGAAGATTGGTATTTTCTTGAGTTTCTTGGAGGAGCTGGAAGATTGGTATTTTCTTGAGTTTCTTGATTTCAGCAGTATTTTCTTGACCTTAGCCTTTGCCTTACATGTATGTATGTATGTAATTTCTAGAAATCTTTTCCCCTTAGTGGATAGCTATTTCCTTTTTGTTTTTTGAATTTTTTCAAACGATTCAAGTCTCAAAGAAGAGTTTTGGTAGCTGACAAAGGCAAGAATAGAATCCAATTAAGTAAAAACTTAAGCTATATAAAAATTATAGAGATTTAAACGTGACTTTAATTATATTTAGTGAATATTATTCAGTTTAAGTAGTACGCTCTCTCTGTGTTACAATAATCAATGTTGAATTTAAGGGAAATGTGTGTACTTTTCACAAGCATGTGTGATTTTCATAGGTCAGACATTTTATAAGAAAGACCTAGAATAAGTAAGTATTCTGAAGCCATAAAGCTCTAATTAGGATGAAAATAGAAGGGAACAATAGCATGCGGTAATCATTTTTTCCATTGGTAGGCACCGGCCTTGCCTTGAGCTAGAACTACTTCATACAATGCCCAGGTACAGAATGCCAGCAGAGCGAACTGACTGTATTAACAACTCGTGTCAGGAGAGGGGAGCAAGGGATCATGTTCTGACAGGGTGATACTTAAAGACAAATTCCTCTCTGAGCATTTCATTTTGTATTCCTGTCTTCTGAGCGGTATAAAATGTGCAGGCACATCAAAGTTCATAACAAAAACTGCTCATGCCATCAGGAAGAAGTATTTATTTTCAACAATGTAAAAGGAAACACATACAATTGGGGTGGGGAGGGGGAGAGAGGAGAGAGAGAGAGGGAGAGAGAGAGAGGGAGGCCTGCCGCAGACATCACCTGAGCGGGGAAATCACACGCGCACACTCCACACACACATGCACAGAATTCATCTCTGACAATTTAATTGTTTAATGGTAGGACTAACAAGGAATTCTTTCTAAAGTAATGGCATATAAAGGCTTCCGAGTGAAGTTAATATTCCTGCTGCATTTGATGGGTGTTTCCCATTTGTGCAGTTCTGCCCTAACAGACTCCTGGTGCGTGATGGGGGAGGCAGGAGGGGCGGTGGTGTCTGGGTTCAATAGCAAAATCTGGAGAACGCCTTAGCCTGTGACCTTAACCATGGAAGCAATAAATCTGAGGCCACGATTGGCACCAGAACAGCTGCTCACATCAGTTGTAATGTCTTGGCTTGCAGGCCTAGGATCTGGTCCTCCTGGATCAGAGGCTGGGTGTTTTGAGCAGACTCCTTGCTTGCATAGTTGTCTGTTTTTTCTTAGTTCCCTGGAACCGGGGTTTGGCAGCCATTTGTGCTGAGGTTTCAGGGCTTCAGTTTGACCGGTCTCCTGGGTAATGAAATGCACAACGTCTCGGATACCAGGGTCCGAATTCTCCTCCTGCGCTGCAGCCTCTTCTCCTGTTTCCTTACGGTTCAGTCTTGCTTATTTCTGGGCTTTAACCGGATCCCTGGGTGGCCTGCCTGTTACAGTGGAGCACGTCACAAGGGATGGTCCGCAGAAGAGTATCTGTGTCTCAAGAAACAAAATTCTCAAACCAGACCCAAATGTTCTCATTTTCGTTTCCATTTTTAAATCAATTTGATTTAAGAATTGAACATTTATTACTCTGGTTACTTGGCTTTGAAACAAAAGTGTCTTTGCCCGCATCAGAGGACCCCTGCGGCGGTGCTGGAGGTGGAACTGGAGCGACCACAGAGAAGTTGCTTTGCTCTGGCGCGCGGTTCCCCTTCGCGGTGGACAGGCCCCCAGGCCTTCGCTCCGCTCGCTGAAGACCTACCTGCGTCTCCGTCTAGGAACGGGCTTCGTAGGCAGAGTTGAAAACTACAGGCTATTTTTAACACGAGCTTTAGAGCCCACAGTTCTGGTTCTTATTTCTATTCAAAGGCGTTTATTCCCAAATATCATTACCCTTTATGGTAATAGGATCAGCAAAGCAACCACTTAAAACGAACCAAAAACGAACCAAACAAACGCAGAACTATTCCGCCCTCCCTCCAGCTCCCTGCCGCCATCTGACTTAGGCGGGAGGAGGAATTCTTACCGTCACTACCACGTTCTGCCGCTTCAGAAATACCACGTAACGGGAGCTTGGCAGTGGGGAGTGGCGTGGAGGCACGCGCGGTCTAAGGGAAGAGGAAGGCGGTAAAGAAGTTCATTGATTAAACAAAACAAAAAACACAAAAGAAGGCGTGGAGGAAGGTGGGAAGCTGGAGGTGTGCATTCTCTACACTGGGTTTCGGCCGAGAAAAATCCGTCTAAAACAGCGCCTGCTGGAGTGAGTCTACAGTGGGATCACATCGTCTGTCCCTGTGTAGTAACAATACCGAGTGTACCGAGGGCCTACCCACGCCATGTGCTTTCCATGTGTTGATTTGTGGAACTTTTTTTTTTGAATCCTCACCTGAGGACATTTTTTTTTCCATTGCTTTCCGAGAGACAGAGAAACATCGGTGCAAGAAAGAAGCATCGCTTGGTTGCATCCTGTACGCGCGCTAGCTGCGCATGATCCATGCTCCGACCAGGGATCAAACGCGCCTCAACCCCGGTAGCATGCGCCCCATGCCTGGACCCAGGTTCAAGGCCACAACCTTTCAGTTACGGAAGGACGCTCCAACGGACTGAACGACACCTGCCCGGGCGGTTTGTATGACTTTTAATAGGGCGGTATGATTATCCCCGTTATACAGCTAAGGGAACTGAGGTTTAGAAAGCCGACGTGACTCCTCTAGAGTCATAGGCTTCAAGGGGGTGACACGGCAGGCCAACTTGGATCATCGGTCCAAAGACTGTGTTCATAGCCACTACATTTTTTTTCATATCGTTACCCACCATATTATATTGCCTAATATTTTATACAGTCATTTGTCTCTCCACTCATATATTTATTTATGTATACATCTTGTTCCAGAAATTATTTAGGATGGTGTAAATGCCTTGGAGCTATGCACATACCTAAGCATATAGGACATTCTACTAATTTGTTGCTTGGGCCATAGAACATCAGTTTCCAAGAGTTCAGAACTCTTTGACTGTGGAGTCCCCTTCCTTTTTTTATCTTTAAAAGTAGGCCAGCCAGAAACCATCTGTGCAGGATGGCTTGGGCCCAGGGACTGGACTAAAAAATTCCCCTGAATCTCTTCTAGATCCACACTCATATAAAGGACTAGATTACCGTGCTTTCTGGGAATGAGTTTCTCTTTACTAATTAATTACAGAAATGTAAAAAGTGAATTGGCAGGAGGAAAAACGAATAACTCTGCTGTGAAGTAACCTGACAAACACCGCCTCACCCAGGTGAACTAGGTCAACATCAACAGTCATTAGTCATGTTGCTAGCTTGTGCTCTTGATACGATGTATTGAAAATGGCACTTTACCTCTGAAGAAATGGCCTTCTTCCCCCGAGCCCATAACTTCAGTCTGATCATGAGAAAAACATCAGATAAATCCCAGCTAAGGAACGCTTTACAAAAAACCTCACCAGTACTCCTTAAAACTGTCAAGATCGTCAAAAACAAGGAAAGTCTGAGAAACCGTCACAGTCAGGAGTCTAAGGGGTGACTAATTGTAATGTAGGATCCTGGAACAGAAAAAGGACATTAAGTGGAAACTAAGGAAAACTGACTGAAGTATGGACTTTAGTTAACTATAATGTATCAATACTGGTTCACTGATTGTAACAGGCATACCATACTATCATACAATAATAACAGGGGAAACTGAGGGCAAGATATATAGAACTCTCTGTACTATCGTCACCATTTTTTCTGTAAATTTAAAGCTGTTCTAAAAAGTAAAGTCTAAAAATATAAACACACACACACACACACACACACACACACACGGATTGACCAAGATTATTAAGAGACCCAATGGCATGACTAGAAGTAGAATATATGTCCCTGCCTTGAAGGTCTGATCCAGTAATCAAGATGAATAGCTTTTTCTTGAATAATGCAATTTTATTTCCTGTTGATCTCTGTCTGGATTTTTATGACTGCCTTTTAAATATCTGAAGATAGGATCAAGCTGCTGAGGAAGGTGTACCCAGTTCCCTGTTCTCAGCAGATGAGCTTTATTGAATGAACACATGCCATTTATTCAGCATTTACTTATGGAGCCCTCAGATTCTACGATGCACGTCACTCAGCTTGGGCTCCAGACTGTTGGGTGACGGCACCCGGCAGCCCAGCCCAATATCAAGCTTCTCAAGGTCATTCTCATTATTCAGAGACCAGCCAGAGTTCCTGAATCACTCCAGAAACCGACGAAACAGTTTTTTCAATTCAAAGCTCTAATGCCACCTTCTGTTTGGATTTCTATTTATTGAGAACTCCCAATGTCTTACATGTTGCAATACCAGTGACTTCCTAACCAAGAGAAATCACAGATATTTGCCTATCTCATTCCAGTTGTTGTAGATATCTCAAAATATCATTTATACTCATCACTACTTTGGAATTGTGGCAGTGATTAGATTTGCTACTGTATCTTGATATTTAATGCATTAATAAAGAAGCATATGTATACTGAATTAAACATATTAAATATTTTGATATTTGTATTTTAATATAACTGGTTTCCTTTGTAATCCTATGGTGCTTTTAAAAATACAATTACAAGCATTTTTCTGAGAAGCAGTCCAAAGGCTTCTGCAGATTCCCAATGAGTGAGCTCATGGCACAAAAAGCTTAAGAACCCTCGATGCAGTGGAAAGAACACTGAACCAGGAGTCACGAGTCCTAAATTGTGTAATCTCCATCAAATTCCTTGACGTCTGGGTTCCTCATTTTTCTCACCAGTAACCATCTCAAAAAAAAAAAAAAATCTGAGCAGATCAAATCAGATAATGCAGAGGGAAATGCCTGTGTGTTCAAAGCCACGTAAGAGTAAGGAAGCACTGTTGTTATTTGTTATGTATGGCCATTAGATACAAATAACTTTTTACCTAGGTTTTAAATGCCAGTCGTTGCTAGAAATATTCCTCACTCAATGCTGTAGGCCATGTTTACATCAGCAAAATGAAATGGAAAACTGAGTCAATTCTGTGGATAATAATTCGTGCTAATATATTCCTATGTTTGCCTGCAACATCCAGATAATAAAAGGAAATACGTTTTTATCTGCACAACTGTATCAGAGTTCTCAACTCTACTTTGAATGTATAGATTCAAGTATCAGGATTGAAGTTCTTAATACTAAGAACAATACATTTTTTCTGGCCCCTATTTTAGAGATATTCTAGATGTGCACATTGAGATAGCTCATGTGTTCTAGAGACATCCATGGTTTGCTGTGCATCAAGACACAGACATAGCAGTGATTAGAAATTTCTTCTGTGCTAGGTACACATTTTTCAGTTGTATTCAGAGATACCGAAACCACTTGAACTTCTGTGTAATACATATGTCTTAGGATAGTCTTGTCTAGTGAGACCCTTAGCAGTTTGCCAGTGAGAAACATTTTAAATGGGAGGCAGGCTTACCCTTACCTTAGTGTACAGATCTTACGCAATCAGTACACAACTATGTACAATTTATTTTCGAAGAAAACCAAATGTAAACAGAAAGGACTCGAATTAGTTAGAAAATCAAATAAGGCAGGCAACTGGAAAGTCTTAGTGGCTCTGAGCCCTTCCACTCTCTACTATAAAAGTAAATGTATTCATTCTACCTTAAAAAAAATCAGTAATTACATTTTCTTTCTCTGCTATCTCCCCCCACAACTTTCTGTATGCAACTATAGAAATGTAACTCAAGAGGAATTTAATTCAATTGATGATGCAATTATGTTAGAAGATATACTAAAAGCTGACACCCTGGGAAAGGTTTGTAACAAAAAGAAAGTCATCCGGGGAATAGCCGATCACTTAATAGAAAAAGCACATTGCGCACTTTATGAGTTTGCCAGGGTTGCCATGAGGAAGGACCACCAACGGGGTGGCTTAAGCAACAGAAAATTATTTTCTCACAGTTGCGGAGCCTAGAAGTCTGAGATCAAGGTGTTGACAGGGTTCGTGCCTTATGAGGGCTGTGAGAGAGGATCGGCTCCACACCGAGCCCTGGGCTTGCCTGGCTGGCAATTTTCGGTGTTCTTTGGCTTGTGGAAGTATCACCCCAACCTCTGCCTTCATCTTCACAAGGCGCTCTCTGTGCATCTGTGTCTCAATGTCCCTTTTTTATAAGGACATATGCCATATTGGATTACGGTCCCCCGTAATGGCCTTACCTTATCTAATTATATCTGCAACAACCCTATTTCCAAACGAGGTCATATTCTGAGATACTAGGGTTTAAGATTTCACATAGGGATTTTTTGGGTACACAAGTCAACCTCTAACACTCATACTAAATGTTCAATATATATTTGACCTACAGCAAAGAGTTATAGGGACAAGCCCTTCTTAAGAGGTGACAGGCCAGACAAGCTTGATGACGTTGTTACCATGTATATAATCCACCAGCTAAATTAAACCAAATCTCTAGCCATCCTTAAAGTAATTTCTAGCAGCAGTTCTTAATTTTTATTCTGAAGTATCTTCTAACAGCAAAGAATGACCGCATCTCCTGGGGTTTTATCTAAAAATGTATAGGAATGTTCTACCATCTTCCCTAACATAAGTATGTTTTCTAAGACATTTAAAAAAAAAAAAAAAAGAAGAAGCGCTACATGAATTACCCTGGGTAAAGTATTTTAAATAATAATAGGTGATTTTAAAAGCTCTTTTCATGGGCTGGGCTCTCTGCTAGGGACTTCACATGGACTATCTCATTGTGTTTTCACAATATGCAGTTCTGTGATGGACATTATTTCACAGAGGGGCAATAGAGATTTAAAGAAGATAAATATCTTGCCAAAGGTTAATAAGTGTTGGGGCCAGAACAGGAAGCAAGCTCCAGCTGTGCAAGTTCTTAATCCCTCTGCTGTGCCTTTCCCTGTCCCTTCCACCTTCACCCACAGCCTTTCTGCTGTCTTTATCCTCTCCCCAGACGAGAGGGTAAGCTCTGTAACTAGCCACCTATGCTAGTTCTGAGCGTGACAGAGTGTGGCTAATTGCAGTGAACTTGTCACTCGTCCCTGTAGCCAGTGTCAGCCCCAGACAACCAATGGTCTACTTGCTGTCTCTACGGATCTGCTTCTTCAAGATATTTCATATAAATGAAATCTTACAGTATGTAGTGTTTGTGTCTGGTTTCTTTCATTTAGCATAATGCTTTTGAGATGGGATAGCAGCCGTGAACTTTTTTTTTTTTTTTTTTAATTACTGAGTAGTACTCCATTGTGCAGCTATACTACATTTGGTTTGTCCATTCACTAGTTGGTGGACATTTGGGTTGTTTCCACTTTCTGGCTATTATGAACAATGCTGCTATGAACATTCACATGTTGGTCTTAGTGTGGACATGTTTTCATTTTTCTTGAGCAGATATCTAGGAGTAGAACTACTGGATCACATGGTAAGTTTATGTTTAGCCTTGAAAGAAATAGCTACAGTTGACCCATGAATAATATGAGGGTTAGGGGTGCCAACCTCCACACAGCTGAAAATCCATCTAAAACATTTGCTCCCCCAAAACTTAACTACAGTCATCCATCGGTGTCCATGGGGGATTCGTTCTGGGATCCCAACAAGTACCCAAATCCACAGATACGCAAGTCCCTCATATAAAACGGCATAGAATAATGCATACATTCAACCCCCCACATCCATGGATTCCCAACCACAGGTCAAAAATCCACAGTTGGTTAAATCCGCAGATGCAAAACATGGAAATACAGAGGGCTGACTGTATATTTATTGAAAAAAAAAATCTGTGTATAAATGGACCCATGTTGTTCAAGGGTACTTGCATTTTAAGCCTCATCTCTGAATGTGAATTTAATGTCTTTTCCCTCAATTACAGAAACTCAAACATCAGTAAGCAATGGGAACTGTGACTTCGTCCTTTAAGGGTGATCTGTGGAGCGCCTGAGGCCCTTGCTGGGGATGGGCCGTGTACCGCACGGCTCCCTTCCATTTTGGGCAAATTGGTAAATGCTGCTGAGGTCGAGCCCTGGCTGCTGTGAGGGCTGAGAGAGAGTCTGCAAGGGCTCGTGACCCTCAGAAAGTCCGACAGGAAATCTCCCCTCTAGACAAACGCAGCCTGCAGAAATGGATTGTTGGCCTACGCAAAGTTTTAAAAATTAAATTTGAATATTTATAGATTGCTATGCATCCTCCATTTTACTCACATTTCTCATGACTCCCTGTTGACCGACATAGGAAATGTTGGAGGACTCACACTACCTGATTTCAAGACTTACTATCAAGCTATATTAATTAAGACAGCGTAGTATTTGGTGAAAGAATAGACATAAAAACCAATGCAACGGAATACAGAGTGCAGAAATGGACCCTCTGTGTCATGGTCAATAGATTTTTGACAGAAGTGAGCAGGCAATTCAATGGAGAAAAGACACTTTTTAAGAAATGGCGTTAGAAATTGGACACCCATAGGCAAAAAAAAAAAAAAAAAAAAAAAAAAACCTTCCCAAAAAGCCTGCAGAAACAAAACTAAATACCTCTACTCTTTAAAAACACTGTGAAAAATATAAAAAGAAAGTCACAGACTGAGAGAAAGAATTTACAAAACATGTATCTGCTAGAGGACTGGTAATCATACTACGCATACAAAGAACTTTTTGAAAACCCTCAAAAACAGAGAAACAAATAACACATTAAGAAAATAGTCAAAAGATTGACCATACACCACACCCAAGAAGATATACAAATGGCAAATATGCATATTAAAAGATGTTCGACATTATTAGTCATTAAGGAAATGCAAATTAAAACCACAATGTGTTACCACTCCACACCTATTAGAATGGCTAATGTAAACAAACAAACAAACAAAACCACCTTTCAATGCCAAGTGCTGGCAAGGATGCAAAGCAACCTGATCTTTCATACCTTGCTGGTGGAAATGCAAAATGTTACCCTTTGGAAAACAGTTTAGGAGTTTTTAATAAAGTTAAACATCTACTTACCATATGATCCTATAATCCCATCCTGAGATATTTACCCAAGATAAATAACAATTTACGTTCACATGCACAAAAATTGTACATGAATGCTTATAGCTGTTTTATTTCTAATCGCCCCAAACTAGGAACAAAAGAAATGGCCATTAGGTGGTGAGGGATACATCCACACTATGGGACAGTGCTCAGCTATCAAAAGGAACAAACGGCAGGTGACACATGTGGGTGAATCTCACATGCATTCTGCTAAGTGAAAGAAGCTGGCTTCACCAGGCTAAAGACTGCATGGTTCCACTGACGAGACACTCTCAGAAGGCACAAGTGCAGAACAAAGGCTGACGGCGCTGAAGGATTGAACGTGGGGAAAGACAAACAAACAGAAGCATGAGGAAAATTCTGGGGAAAGGGAGGTGCTGTGTTTTCTGATTGTAGTGGTGGTTATGTGACTGTGAGCATTTTCTGAAACTCACAGGGCTGTACTCTATTCACTAAAAAGGATGATTTCTATTGAATGTAAATTATTCTTTAATGAACCTGAAAGAATAGCCTGTAGGACTACTTTCAACTTCGGCATTTGTAAGATAGTAACCTAATGGTTCCAGGTAACCTTATAATAAGGAGAGCTTATCTCTTTTTTTTAACTAGTCAGTATTCCTTATGAGAAAAGGAAGGTTACCAAACTTAGCTTGTATAGAAGATGCTCGCAATTGTATCTCTTTAGCATAAATCTAAATAAAGCTCTTCTGGTCATACTTACAGGCATGCGCACATTTTTTTTTACCTCCCTAATATAGCTGTTAAGAATGTGAAATCTTTCCAGTTTTTTCAACTATGAGTATTTTTCACTTAGGTTTTCTGGTGTGCATGTAATATAAATTCTGTTGCATCACCTTATACCTTTTGTTGTTTCTGATGGTAGCATTTGCAAGTCATGTTTAATTTTGTTTGCCCAGAATAACAATGAAATTCTAAAATATATATGCATGTATATATTCTATTCACACTTCACATTCTTATAGCAACAGAAGCGCCTTAATGCACTTCTGTCCTCTGAGGAAGCTTGTGGTAAAACAGGAGAAACATTATGAATAATTAAAAATATGATATTTACTCCAGCAGAAAGAAAACTCTTTGAAAAATGTCTGCTGGCAGAAAGCTTCATGATCAGGTGCCATATTCTTATAAATAAATTGCTAGTCTTTTCAGGTGTCAAGGGATTTCACAGTAAGATATTAATGAGATAAAGATGCTCAACTTGATCATTAACGTGGAGGAGAATGAGGATCGAGTTACTTCTTGTTAATTCTTATCATTCTTCATTGTTAGGTAGCAAGTAGGTACCACATGCTTAGTGTTGTACCAAAATAGAGTTATAAAAAGATAAGGAGAATCTTAGCCTGAAGAGTTAATTCTGACAGATTCCATTTTAAACTATTCAGAACTTAGGATATTAACTTACTTTGTCTTTATCATGGAGGTCTGATATTTTCTACGTGATTGACCTTTTGGCCTATTACTATTTTTCATATTATTACAGAAAAATCTATCTTCTAAGAAAGAAATGGTCAATCTGGCCAATGGATATGGTAATCAGCTGGGGTTCAGTACTGTGATATTAACGAGCTGTGTGACTTTGGACAGCTGACTCAACCTATCTGGGACCTTACTTTGCTTATGTGTACAATGATGTAGTTGAATTTGATAATCTCTGAAATCAACTACAGGTCTAAAATCATTGCTGATTCTGCATGCAACATCAATTTTCAAATTATTTAAATATGACATATAAACCTATATTAAGTATAATTAAATCCTCAATAATTCAGAATGTATTTCAAAACACTGCATGCTTTACAGCCATCATTGTGAATGCCCAGCAAAGTTCTGGTTAAACAGAAGTTTCAGACAAATGGAATCCTCATTTAATTAGCCTTTAAAGTGTTTTACACAAATATAAAGTTTTAATTGTAATAAAATTTTTATCCTCATTTTAATAAAACAAAACCTAATTCTGTAGTCAACCAGGAACAAAAGGCATGTAAATCCTTTATATATGGGTCGAAAAAGTTCACATACAGCATTCTGACAATTGTTAAGCAGTCCAGATTCTCACTACCATGAAATGGAGATTATCAGCTATTCTTTATAAAAAAAAATTTAGAGAAGACAGAATTTTCCAGTGGGCTCTAGGCAGGCATCTATGATGCAGTCTATATGGATTTCACTGTACTTGACTGATTTAGAAGCTAATAAATTAATTTAAAAAATAAGGAATACAGTTAACCCCTTTTAATAGGATGATGCTAACTGAAGTTTGAGATACAGTAAATAAGGCCAAGTTGAAGTTTACATCTCCTTCCCTCTCTCATTTCTTCCTTTATTCCAGCCTTCTCTCACCAAACATTTATTGAATGGTTACTATATCAGACTCTGTAATTGCAAAATAACTCAAACACATATAGGACAAAAATCCCTGCCCTTAAGGAAGGTCACAAAGTATCAGGCAAAACATATAATTTGATAGTTATAAAATAATGGGGCAATTAGTGATAGAAATACTCATAGGCT
Source organism: Pteronotus mesoamericanus (assembly GCF_021234165.1). Lineage (NCBI taxonomy): Eukaryota > Metazoa > Chordata > Mammalia > Chiroptera > Mormoopidae > Pteronotus > Pteronotus mesoamericanus. Next base: position 1,399,736 of record NW_026555326.1, read on the forward strand.
ATGCAGAGAGAACTTACTGACTTGGGCCTTGAAAAACACACATACACATTTGTTTGAAATGACTACTCCCTGTCAAATTTTAAAGAAAAACTATGAACCGCTCTTTATCATTTTTCAAGCACTAGGTTTACCTACAAATAACATCAGTCTCATTATTTTCAACTGCAGATACAGGAATCCATACTTAAAAAAAAAAACAACACAAAACCCCTGCACTTTAGCACCTATTTTAGATGGAATGATCATCTGATATTGGTAAAAATAAAGGGAGGCAGGCATCTTTCATATGTTCCTGGCTAGGAGGAAAAATTGATAAGACCTTTCTGGAAGGCAATAGGGTGTGATTAATCAGAAGTTTTAAAATGTACATACTTGGATCCAGCAAATTTGTCCTAGGAAACTAACTGAGGATGAATGCGAAGATTCGGCTGTTAGTGCATACACATTTGGGATTATTGTATCTTTGTGATGAATTGACCCTTTTATCAATATGTAATGCCCCCAGTATTCCTAAGTGCTGTAGGCAAAGCAAGTCAGTAATTCTGTCAGTCAGTGGAAAGATACAGATAAATAAATTTCTATTATAAGGAGTGGCAATCTTGAAAAATGTGCTCTTCAACTTCCTATTAAAAACAGTTGCTTGGATTCTGTTTGAGCCTGAGCAGGTACGTTAGTGATAATGTATTAACATACATTTGTAGAAATAGCTTTTTATTATTAATAGTCTGAGATGCATGGCTTCTAATTAGGCAGAAAAACAACAGTAAACTTTACACATTGTTCACATCATATTAGGGGTTTACTACCATATAAATTGTTTCTGTAAAATCCATATGACTTATTATGTGATCCCATTAGATAAGTTTTATTGCTTTCCTATGGCTTTGTGCTTTGTCTTAATATTATTTTTGAGCACCCCTTTGAGTTTATATTACAGCATTTAAAATGATCAGTGCTAAATAACTAAGCAGAATGCCTAACACGAAACAGACAAACTAAGCTACATTGCATCTTTAGACCGAATCTTCCTTAGCAAATTATCTGGCTATTTTTATGAGAATTAATTAAGCTCAAGGTTGTGCTGACACCTTGTGTCTAAATATATTTGAGAAAGGTTTTGCGAATCTAAAAGAATCCAAATATGAAACCTAATATGTGGCTAAATTTTCACCTTTCCAAAGACTGAAATTTTTTCTTGGTTATATTCAATCATCCATTTTACTTTCCCTTTGCTCCCAAACTATGTGCTATGGTTTGGTGTTGGGATATAGGAAATTGCTCATGTTCCGAATAATGAAATCATAGTACAGAAGTAGATTTCTTGAATGGCTGCAAATTCTCCGTTACCCTTCCTATTAAGAAATGGAGTCTAATTTCCTTCTCCTTGAATCTGGGTTGGCTATAAGTGACTTGCTTGACAAATGGAATGAGGCAGAAGTGACATTCCAGGACTTTTGAAGCTAGGTCATAAGAAGCCTTGCAGCTTCTGCCTGGGTCGAGTATACTCATTCGGAGCTCTGAGTGACCAGTTTTAAAAGTTTGACTACCTTGAAGTCACTACACTATAAGGGTACTCAAGCTACTTCCTCCCTGTTCTAGTCTCCAGCTCAGCTCCTACTGTCTGAGAATCCCAACATCATGGAGTAGATAACCTGCTCCATGTAGATATCCTGCTGTGCAATGTCTGAATTCCAGACCCACAGATTTATGAGCAACACAAACGATTGTTATTCTGAGTAGTTAGTTACACAGCACAGGTAACTGGAGCATATATATATTTAAGTCTTGCATCTGTTTTTTAAAGATTTTATTTATTTATTTTTAGAGGGAGAAAAAGAGGAGAGAAATATCGATGTGAGAGAGAAACATCGATTGGCTGCCTTCTGTATGTGCCCCAACCCGGGACCCAACTGGGAACCCAGGCATGTGCCCTGACTGGGAATCAAGCCGCTGACCTTTAGCTTGTGGGGCGACACCCAACCCCCTGAGCGACTCTGGCCAGGGCCCATCCCCCTCTGTGAATGGCAGTGTTTATTGCTCTTCCACACTCTCGTGACATCATTGGTTATTGAGTTTGTGGGAAAGGCAGAGAACTTGTATCTTTTTTGTGTGTGTGGGTCTTCAGATCCATAGGAACTGTATTTAAGGAATTGCATTGAGGAGCTTTATCCAAATGGTGAGATGCTGACCTTTGGGTCAGTGCTAAAATGGGTTGAGCCTTTGGGGAGCCGGGAGAGTCGGTAAGCGCATTTCTCATGTGGGATGAATGCAGTAGTTGCAGCCAGAGGACCAACTGCAGAGATGGCTGTAAATTCCTTGCTACTCCTTCCATTGATAGGCAAAGTCTCTTTCCTTCTCCTGGAATCTGGGTTGGCCTTAGTGACCTACTTGACTAATAGAATGTAGCAGAAGTGACAACCTGGGACTTCTGAGGCTGGGTCATAAGAAGCCTTAGAACACTTGTGTCAGAGCCCTGGCTGTTGTGTAAGAAGTCTGCATCCCTGAGGCTGCCATGCTTGGACGACGGTCAGAGGCTGTGTGCAGAGAGAGACAGACAGAGAGACAGACAGACAGACAGACAGACAGACAGACAGACAGAGAGACCAGGGGCAGTTCCAGCTCCAAAACATTGGGACAGTCCCAGCTGAGACCTCGAACATCATGGAGCCTATAGACAAGCCATTCTCTCTGCGCCTTGCCCCAATTCCTGACCCATAGATTTGTAAGCAAAAGAAATGGTATTTTTTTTTTGTTATCGGGGATTAAGTTTTGAGGTTATTATTTAGCAACAGATGATTAGAAGATCCCCTTTCACTCTTAGGGATCTCATTACTATTTCTTGTGACCCAGACTTGATCTGGGTTTGTCCCAGTTCATCAGAAATATTATTTTATTCTTAAACCTCAGTGGGTGACAGTTTATTCTTGCTCCTCAGTCCTCATGTAAATCAGTGCATGCATAGCCATTCGATGGAATTTAAACTAACTAAATCCACACTTCGGTACCAATGAACTAGGCTCGGTCCAAAAAGGTCCTAGCAGTGAGGGGTAAAGAGAAATTCTTGCCCAAATCAAATGTTCTGCTATGAACAAACATATTCAAAGAACATATAAATTACTGAAAAAATTGTAAAACAATATTCAGTGTACAATAAATGTATTTTAGGTCTACAATAAACATTAAAGCCAGGTAACATTTTCTAGACCTCTAGAGACTATGCATTCATTTGCAGGGGTGTCCAACCTGTGGCCCTCAGGCCGCAGGCAGCCCAGGATGGCTGTGAATGTGGCCCAAAACAAAATCGTAAATTTACTTAAAACACTATGAGGTTTTGTGTGTGTGTGATCATATGTCGCAATGTATTTAATGTGTGGCCCAAGGCAACTCTCCTTCTAGTGTGGTGCAGAGACGCCAAAAAGTTAAACTCCCCCGGTAAGGCTTGAAGATGTTGGAGAGTAGGTTCTGCACCTGGAGTTTATATGTTACCTCAGGAATTAGCCCCAGGTTCAGGCTACTTCAGAAGAAATATTTAAAGAATTTTCAGAGGAACGAACCAGGAAGAGTAATTCTATAAGTTGAGAAAAACTGATGCATAGATCCAGCCAAGAGTAATTCTGTTGGCTCACGAGATAAATCTAATTGATCTTTGGGACACCTGGGAGGATGAAGCCTGAAAACCTGTATTTTTTAACACGCCTCCCTCCCCAGGTGAATCTTAAGCACATGAAAGCTTGAGAAGAACAGAGAAAACTGAGATTTTTTTCTTATTCCTCCCTCTTTCAAATATCCTCCAAGATAGTCCCTGCTGTTGCTGTCAAAGAGAAATCCATTTAGAAAAAAAATCAAAATAAAGAATAAAATCAGAAATGGCTTTACTTGTGGAACAAAGTGATTATGTGTGTAGTGTCAATGAGCAGGTAATGATGACCAGCCACTAATGGCTTTCAAGAAATGAAGACTAAAAAGCCTTGGGTAATCCAAATGATTTTTCTTTTTCTTGTATGCCTCAAGCCCATTTCTATAGTTTCTAGTGCATTTGGCATTATTTTAGTTAGCATTTCATTTTCAAACCATGAACCCCCATTGACACTTTGAATATAGTCTTGTGACTCATATACAGTATATTATTTCACCCAAAGGTTTTCATGGAAGATATCTTCTTCACTTAATATTAATATTGCTGCATTCAGACCCCCAATCAATCCATTTTGGCAGGCATTTTACTTTAAAACTATCTATGAAGCAATTTCCCCTTCAAGACACTTCACTCTATGGCTGTCAAAGAGAGAACCATTTAGAACAAAATCAGAATCAAGGCAGACTTGGAAATAATTTTATTGGGAGCAAAGTGATTGTGTTTGTACTGGCAATGAGTAGGTAATGACGACCATCCATTAATGGTTTTCAAGAAATTACTATGAAAAAAACCTTGAATAATATGAATAACCAATTAGTTTTCACCTTTTAAAATTTCCTATAGCTTACTGATAATCTGGACAGTGTTAAAGATTTATTATCTAGAAAATTCAACAGCCAAATTGAGTCAACCGAAGAATCAATGAAAAGAGAAGACCATATGACTTTAAAAATAGGTTTATGCCTTAAAGCTAGGACAGAAAGCTGAGGGACTGTAGCTACGCTCTTAAGGATGTCCCACATAATGTATATAGGTGGAAAATCTGTCAGTTTTTCTCTAAAATAATACTTAAACTACTTCAACAAAGGCATTACAAAATGAAAAGGAGCCATTGGATCCCTAAACTTTTATGGGCAGAAAGTAGTCTGGTAAAACCACTCAGCTGCAAACATGGGCTGAGTTTCATACAAAGGACGGAATACTCAGAGGGCAGAAATCTTTTAGAACAGTAGGGTTTACAGTGGTTATCCTCCTCCTTGTATCATTGCATGATGGGTGCATGTTGAGTAGGTAACTTGTCTGTTTAGTTCACAGTTCTCCAGCACTCTACTCAAGGCTGAACTCAAGGAACTGCTCCCGAGGAGCCCCGCCCACACTTGAGACCTGATTGCCAGGATGAGATTCTGAACTGTGAGTTGTCATAATAGTGAGAGTCTTAGGGCGCTTGGAGGAGGGGTTTTGTATGTGGGAAAGACATTAACTCTATGGCCAGAAATGAGTCTGTGGCAGAAAATATTGTCCAAAGATGGCTACCGGAACACGTTCTTACACTGGAACTCCTTCTGAGTCATGGGGTCTATGCTCTCCACCGAGGCAGAACTTTATGGCTGCGATGGCCAATACAATGTGAAGCAAGTGATGCTCAGTGATCTCTGAGGCTTGGTCATAAAAATGCTCTACACTTCTGTGTTGTTCTTGGAGCCCAGCTGCCCAAGCTATAAGGAAGCCAAGACCCCAGCTGAGGTCCCAGCTGACAGCCAGCACTAGCCACAAGGCACAGGAATGAGTCTTCAGAGGATCCCAACCCCTAGCCATCAAGCGAGTTGGCCTAGCCAATCTTTGAGTCACCTCGTTGATGTCATATAAAAGAGTGAGAGGCCGTCCCCCCTTACCATACACAAAGTGTAGGTTCATGAGTGAAACTAATGGCTGTCAGCTTTTTAATGCTGCTTAATTTGGAATGATTTGTTACGGACCAATAGAAAACTGGAACAAATTGTGATATATCCATTCCATACAATGAGATATTATCCAGTCAAAAAAAGAAGGAAGTGTTGATACATGAAACAACACAAATGAATCTCAAAGATTTTATGCTGAGCAAAAGAAGCTGGACATAAAGAGTATATACAATATGAGTCCATTTATTTGAAATTCTAGAATGGGCAAAATTAATATAAGATGAATAAATACACTGAGTAGTGGTGGCTTTGGGGTGCAACTAAGAAGGGACACATGGAAATAGTCTTGGTAAATGAAAATGTCTGTCACAATAGAGGTGTGGGTTACAAGGGCCTATCTATTTGTCAGAATTGTATAGCTAATATTTGTGCATTCTGACGTATGTAAAATTTACCTTAAAAACTAAAAAATAATAGATGAAAATTAAGGGGGAGTAGGGAGTAAGAGATAGATAATATTGTATAAGAATGACAAAATGTTAACTATTAAATCTGGGTGAGCGATACATTAAAGTTCTTTTTTTCTATTCTGTTTACTTTGCATATGTTTTAAACTTCCCATAATAAAAAAGTTTTTAAAAGAGAGAGAATAGTGCTTATTTTTGTTTAAAATGAGTTTTGACTATAAAACAATGAAATATTTTTCTTATATGGCTGCTATAGAGACTCTGAAAATAATGTCTGAACAATAAGGCAGTATTGTTTAAATGGATGGGTAGGAGACTATCAAAGTACAGTGCTCATTGCAATGTGTAAATATTTGCTTTCAAATCAGTTCTATTATTTTATATGGGTCAACCTTTTACTTTCAGCAGCTCATAGAATTTTCATTATTTTTTTAATAGTTATATTGCTCGCCACCCAATATTCATAGAACATTAGTGGTAGAAACTACCTAAAAACAAAATTAAAAATACATACAAAACAAAAAAAGATGGAAAGAAAAAGAACTAATTCCTAATGATTTAATTGGAAGAGGGACAACAGCAACTTAAGTGAGCATTAACACTAATTATGGTAGCTCTTTACATTCTAGAGAGAGCTTTTTAGGTGTCACTTAATTTATTTGAAATATCTTCTAATTATTTTATAATAGTCCCTATTTTAAGAGTGGTAGGAGTGTTAGCTATCATCTGCACTATATTCCCATTGGGTTTAGTTTGCTTAAATGATCTTTAATATTCACCTATATAACATATATAGGTTATACTATATGCTATGGCTATATAACCAACTCCATTTATCCAGACTCCAAATTATTTGAATTAGCTCAGCTTTTCTTCTGTGCTTCAGGCCTTCATATGTAAAACCTATTGGAAATCTTCCCTGGGACACCCCCGCAGGCACCGGACACAAACTTGCTCAGTATCTCGTCCTTCAGAGAGGCTCAGCCTGTTCTCCCTCGCTTCGTAGAAGCAACATCCTCTGTCCAACTGCCCAAACCTGAAACTGGCTATCTTCCCAGACCTCTCTCTAATCCTCCACATCTAGTCAGTCAGAAAGGCCTGTTCTGTCTTCTGGAGCATTTCTTTCTCTTTTTCTGCGTTCCTTCTGCCATGACCTTCGTTCAAGCCCCCAACACTTCTCACCCAGACTCCTTGGATGGCTGAATTATAGGAGGTTCTGCTTCCAGTTTTTCCCTTTGCTTAAACCTATCCTCCAAATTACTGCAAGAACAGTCTTAATAAAATGAAGTCACATCATGTTACTGTCTAGTCTGAAACTCCTCAGGGATTCTTCACTGCCTACTGGTAAATGTGAATCTCTGAGCAAGGCTAACAAAGCTGTGGTCCATTCCTTGCCTCTCTCTCCAGCATTATCTTCCACCCTACGGCCCTCACGTGCTATGCTCCGCCCATGATAAATGACTTATGGTTCTCATAAAGAGGCACGCTGCCTATTTCTTCATGCCTGTGTTCAATCTGCAACCTCTCTCTTCCCAATTCCCTAGAAAATATGTGAGTATATGCCTTTTTCTAGACTGTACTCATGTATTAGGTCCTTGTTAAATTCTTTCTGATGTGCTCCCATCCCAAAGAAGAACCCACCACTATGGCATGTGTGAGCCTTTGGTACCACTGGCATAGCTTCTACAATATATTGCACTTTTAACACTTTTTTTGCCTTGTTTTGTTTTCAGGTCTGATTCCCTCCACCAGACTACACTTGGGAAAGAACCAAATATTATTAGGTTAATACAGTCTGTAACACATAGTAGGTGTTTAATAATTACTTGGTAAATAAATCAAAGCCCAAGTAAAAAGGTTTCCTTTGATATTCTACTGTACTTTTATAAAAGAGGCAAATAAAAATTGATATTGCAAAACATATAGTATAGATCCAGATTATATTTAAAGTCCTCTAAAAAAATAAAGATTTCCACAAAAAAGACTTACACACACACACACATCTAGTCTGAAATCTTATCACTTGCAAAGTTATACTCATAATAAATATTCCAGTGTACATCTGATTCATTTAAAAATTTCTTCACTGAAGTTCAACATTTTTTGTTGCTTTCAAATTCTTTGGGTAGTATATGCATGTATGGTATGCAATATATGGCAACTTCCAGTTAACAAAATGTGAAACTAATTTAAGGTGAACTCCTGTATTGTATAGGTTAAGTAGCAAAATACTGCCTAGTGGTTAAAAGTAATTCTCAAAATTTTTGTTTTGTTTAAATAAAAGTTTTGTTTAAAAGCCTGTAAATAATTAACATTGAATCCTCACAGTCATTTTGTTATTCAAAAATAAAGGAAAAGTAAGATAAGTGGTATTACATGCAGAGACATAAAGTAAGCCCTTACGCTCTGCCCCTCAACAGACAAGTGGGTAGCAGCTTAGAGTTCACATGTTAGGATGGTGTTAAAATAGTTCAAAAGGATCCAGATTCTAGAGAATATAGGAAGTCTGGAAAAATATGATTTATTGAAATTATTAGTATTATTAAGAATAAAGATGGATGATTTAATAATGTCCCTCAAGAATGTGAAGTTACTGTGCTAAAGCTAATGAGTTTCCTTTCATTAAGCAGGAAAAGATTATGCAAACACTTATTAAGGAAGGACTAGATAACTAAGCCCCAGTCAAGCCACTTCAGACTCCTAACACTGTGCCAAGTCATATCTCCACATAAGGAAATAAGCTCAAGTGATTAAAAAACTTCTCAAGCACTTTTTGTTTCAGCTCCAACATGCAGAACTTGGAAATTGTCTCTCATATCCATAAAACAAGAAAAAGCTGAGCAAACTGAAATACTCTTTTGGATTTGGAAATTAAACAACATGCTTCTAAATGATACATGGGCCAAAGAAGAAGTCTCAGGAGAAATTTCAAAATATATAAGTAAAAATGAAAAATACAACTGGAATATGGAGAAAGCAGTGTTTAGAGGAAAATATACAGCTTTAATGCATATATTAGGAAAAAAAAAAAAGGAAGATCTATAATCAATCACCTAGGTTTCCACCACAGGAAACCAAAGAAAGAAGACCAAAGTAAGCCTAAAGCAAGCAGGATAAAAAAAAAAAAATTAAACTGAAATCAATGAGATTAAAAATAGGAAATCAGCAAAACCAAAAGATGGCCTTAGAAAACATATCAATGAAAAGAAAAAGAAAAAGAAGACACAAATGACCAATATCAAATGAGAGAAAGGCCATCACTACTGACTCCATGCACATTAAAAGGATAATAATGGGATACTATTAACAACTCTGGCCCACAAATCTGATAGACAAAATGGACAAATTCCTTGAAAGACACAAACTACCAAAATTCAAACAAAAGGAAAGTGGTAATCAGAATAGGTCTTAATCTATTAAAAATTGAATCAATAATTAAAAACCTTCAAAAAAGAAAAAAGAAAATACCGGATCCAGATGATTTCACAAAAACAGTTTAGCAAACATTTAAGGTCAGCATTATTCCAATACTAAAACCAATTACAAAGAAATAAACTATAGACCAATATTTCTTATAGACATAGATGCAAAAACCCTCAACAAAATATTAATAGAGTACAATATATAACAAGAATTACAAGCCATGACCAGGTGACATTTTTTCCAGGTTTGCAAGGCTGAATCAACATTAGAAAATCAATCAGTGTCATCCATTCCTTCAATAGCTAAAGAAGAAAAATCATATGATCACTATCATTCGATGCAGAAAAAGCATTTGACAAAATTCAACACCTATTCATAATAAACTCAGCAAATTCTATATTTAGGTATATATTAAATAATATTCTCAGAAAACTAGGAATAAAAGAGAATTTCCACAACTTGATAAAGAACATCTACAAAAAGCCTACAGCTAACATATTGGGTTGGTCAAAAAGTCCATATAGTTTTTTCTGTAAAATGAAAGACACATTTTTCATTTTCACCAATACCTTTATTGATTTGAATATTTTGAGTATGTGGGCTGTCTCCTGTGTGGTATAACGTTGATTGTTCTTGACTAATGTCTCAATTTGATTGCTATCAACTTCATCTGGTCAACCCTACTGTGGCATATCATCCAGCGAGAAATCTCCAGCATGAAACTTTGCAAGCCACTTTTGACACGTTTGATAAGTCACAGCACCTTCTCTGTACACTGCACAAACCTCTTTTTGTGTGTGTGTTTTTCAAATGCATTTTTATGTTTCTTGAAATAATAAAGCATAATATACTGGAAACGTTGCCTATTTTCTTCCATCTTCAATATTAAAATGTGTACACAAAAATTCACCAATATTGATAATTTTTTTAAAAATGCATGTTATGAGAGCTGTCGCAATACAATCTAACAAAATTGTTTCAAAAGAAGTTAAAGACAACTAAGTGTTACTAGAGCCATCTTATGGAAAAACCAACTGAACTTTTCGGCCAAGCAACTCAATACTTAACAGTAAGACACTGGATGCTGTCCCTCTGAGACTGGGAACAAGACAATGATGTCTCCGTAACTCCTCCCATTTGCTGTTGTACTGCAAGTCTGAGCTAGTCCAATAAAGAAAGAAAAGGAAATAAAACACACACACACTGGGAAGGTAAAAATAAAACTATCTTTGTTTGCAGATGACATCATTGTCTGCATAGACAATCCCAAAGAATTAAAAAAACCTCCCCGAACTCCTAAGCGAGTACATGGCAGGGTCACAAGACGCGATGAGTCCCTGCTATGCCCTGGATTCTGTTCTAGGCATTGGTGACGCAGCTGTGAACAAAGCAGACGGTTTCTGCCATCAGGGAACTCACATTCCAGTGAGAGGATGTGTTGGCTCTTGGCTCCTGTGACTTAGTCATTCTAGGGCTTTACATGGTTCCCAGAGTCTTTACCTCTCCCCTCAATGTCAGTTCTTCATTCCCGATCCATGGACATTTCCCACCAAGTATCATTTCAAAGTCAGCACAGCTAAAACCAACTCTTAAAAACCTGGCTGCTTCCCTGGACTCCTTTATTCCATGGCTCCACTCCTCACTACCTGCTTCGTCAGTCCGCTCTAATTCCATCCTCTCTCCTGAACGTCTCCTGAACAGGCATTATGCCCCAGAAACTCTTCCTTCGCCCTCTTCCGCCAAGCTCATTTTTAAAAAAACATTATTCACCCACCTAATATCTAGTCACTTAATGCTTTTAAACATCTATCCGGATCTCAAAAGTAGCTTCTTAATCGATTTCCTCTCCTGATTCTTATTCCCTAATAGATCAGCCTTATTAAACTCCCAGTGTGGCAGTCATCTTGTCTCTTGTATTTCTGCTGTTCTTGTCTCACCTCTGCTGAGTTAAGAGTTCACAGCTTGCTTTCTCTCTCTCCTTGCCCTGTAACCCTCCGATATCCTTACTGCTTCAATTCCTTCTCTCAGTTTGAAGCTTAAGTTTTAGTTGCTTCTCTTTCAGCTCATTACCTCATTTCATTTCATCTCTCGGTTCATAGACTCACTTCTCTTAGTTCGGTCAAGTTGGAGAGTCAAGTATTTTGAATCTAACCGCCTTACAACCAATTCCTAAAAATAACTGTGTCAAGTAGTGCTGGCAGCTGGTGTTCACGAGATCTACCTTTCTTTGGTTTTGCCCCCAAACAGTCAGGTGTCGGACCTTCTCCTTCTTCACCCAGTAGAGAAATTTGGGCCTTTCGGCTATAGTGCCTTCCACGCTTCTTTCAGTTACTAGCTTGGAATCCATGAATTTACCTAGGCGTAAGGTAGATGCTACACGAACAAAATAGGCTGCAAGTATCTTATGCGTATAGCTCAAATACAAAGAAGTATACTTTTTGCTCATGTAACATGCTGAAGAAGCTATTATTGGCTGTACGATGATGATTTCCAAGCAATGATTTAGGAATCTAGGCTCCTTTCATCTTGTGGCTCCACCATCCCCTTGGGCACTTGTCATTATCTGCGACAAGCTAATGATCGTGGAAAGAGACCGATGGAGGCACTTGACCTAGAAATGACACAGAATATATCACTACCACTTACATTCCAGTTGGCTAGAACTTGGTCATGTTGCCATAAAGTTTTGCGAGAGAGGCTGGGAAATGTAGTCTAGCACGTGTCCAAAAAGAGAACAAAGTTTTTGTTAAATAACTTACATTCGACCTAAGAAAGGCAACCTCAAGTCTCATCCAATTACTGCAGTCTTTTCAAAGTCCCTTCTCTCTGGTAATACGCTCTCCTTTCCATCAAGTACAGTGACCTGGGACTTTAAAGAGAAGGTGCCTGCACCCGAACTTCCACAAAATATACAATGTAGAGCAGGAAGTGGATAGTCGCACTCATTGGAAAAGGGGAAGAATGAGAACCATACCGCAGTCATTGATTTCTGGTGGTGAGAACTCCAGCTTCTCCTGGTAGAGGAGATGACTTACCCTGGACCTGTTCTCTAAGGGGAACTTCCTCATCCATTATTCTCAGCAGTGCCCTGCTCTAACTTTGGGAAGGTGTGCCTTGTCCATTACGTGCTGCATCTTCATTTGAAGTCTGTGCCGAGAATCGGTTCCTTCTTGGGGGCTATACTACATTCACAGCTTCCTTCATAAGAATCAGGTTTACCTTGAGTTCCTCTGAAATAAGAGGCAACACTAAAAAGTCTGACCTTTGCCGCATGGTTGTGTCCCTTTGTTTAGTTGAGCACTCAATACATAGGCTTTTCCGATTCAAAATTCCTTTTAGTCTTCAGTCTTGCTCTTTGGGGTTCAGAAGCTGATTTTCTTTTTTTACATTTTTAAGTTTTTTATGGAATGCATTGGGGTGACATTGGTTAACAAAATTATATAGGCTCCAGGTATGCAATTTCAGAAGCAGACTTTTCATACCCCTAAGGCCTTTAAATCTCTGGGCTCTCTCCATTCCCTTCAGTAACTGCTTGAAAACCATTTGCTTCTTGACTGAGTTTTACTGCTTTCTTGTAATATCTTGTAGCAAAAACATATCAAATAACCTGTTGCCTGGCTTCTTCCATCCACTTCCCCTAAACTACAGGTTCGGGAGTCACAGTGACCGCCTTCCAAGTGTAACAGACAACTCCTGTATCAAACGCCTCGCATCGGCGTTTGGTCTTCCAGCCCGCTGTACGACTCCTCCCGCAGCCGCTACGCCAGCCTAACAGACTGGAGGTTTCCACGCTCGCAGAACCCCAGTGGAAGGTCCCAGTAGTTTTAGTTTCCATTGTTTGCAGTAATAAATGGTGTCTAATATGTGTAATGGCTAAAATATAAGGCTTTCTTATGTTTACATTCCAAGATGGATGATATCTGGCTGTCTCTTTTCTGTGACGTGACTCAGTTACTCAGGATCTTGCCAACCTGTGGCTCTGCCTTTCCCTCAGCTTTCGCTTTCCTCCATACCCAGCTGGTGGAAAGTTCTTAAGACATCTCCTTAAAATTGGTGCATACCACCTCTGCTCACATTCCGTTGCATAGAACTCAGTCATATGGCCATACCTAATTTCAAGAGAGGCTGAGAAATATAAGCTAGCCATATGACCAAGAGGAAGAGGGAAAGAGATTTTGGTAGAGAGCGAGCAGTTTCTATCACCTATTAAAAGTATTGTTTGAAAGGTTTTCCTTTTGATATATTTTTCTTATTCCAACTGAAAATAAGCCTTAATTTTTTTCTTCTTACTTATAAGCTTATAAGATCCTTATATAATGTCTCCATTTGACATTTAGTCATATAGAGGAATTTACTGTATTATTATACTATTATAATTCATTATAAAGTATTAATCAAACAAAATTTTTAGTATTTTACTGAGACCTTTTAAAATTGAAAATGGCTTTATCTTCAAATGGGAAACATGGAATATTTTGTCTATGGAAAGGAAAAGTTGACTTAAATATTATTTTGCATATTGGAGATCAAAGGATTTATACTCAATTTGCAATTAAAACAATATTAAGCATATAACATGGTGTGAACAAATAGCTAAATTGTTTGTAAACAATAAAAATGATAATGATTTACTAGTTAGAATGCAGATGTACTTACTTTTTTGCTGAAATTTCACTTTGTATCTACTGTAATTTTGTGAAAGACACTAAGCCATGACCCAGATGAATGTGACTTTTTTTGGAGTAAGCTCCTAAGTAAGTATTATTTTGCTCCTTCAAACTCAAATACCTTAATAAGGAAAGCCCAAAATGTTTGAGAGAAAGGAAGAATTCAGTGGCAAGTACTGGGAAGAAATATAAATCCCTTAAACTTAGTTGGAGATTAAATTATGAACCTGTTTATGTTAAGAAGTGTTCCATGTTTTCATTGTGTTTCAGTACAGACACTTCTTACAAAGACAAAATAATTAAACTAGACGAATTGGTTACTGGTGTTCTACTCTAAAAAACATTAACTAAAAATGGGCTCTGGAATAGGCTTCTTTATATCCATCTTGTTTGGGACTCTCTGTGCTTCCTGGACTTGAATGTCTACTTTCTTCACCAAATTAGGGTGAAGGAAATAATGAAATAAGAAAGTTTTCTGTCATTACTTTTTCAACTCGATTTCCAAATTCTTCATTAAAATACCAAAGGTTAAAGATAAAGATATAATCTTAAAAGCAATTAGTTACCTGCAGGGGCATTCCCATAAGACTGTCAGCTGATTTCTCAAAAGAAACTTGGCAGGCTAGAAGGGATTGGCAAGAAATATTCAAAGTCATGAAAAGTGGGGTCCTAGAGCCAAAATTCGTCTACCCAGCAAAGCTATCATTTAGAATCAAAGAGCAGATAAAAAGCTTCCCAGAGAAGGCAAAAACTAAAAGGAGTTCACCATCACCAAACCATTATTATATGAAATGTTAAAGGGATTTAAGATCAAAACTATGAACAATGAAATGGCAATAAATGCGTATCTATCAACAATCGGATCTAAAAAACAAACTAAGCAAACAAGGACAGAGACAGAATCATGGATACGGAGAGCGTTTTGATGGTTGCTGGATGGGATGGGGGCATGGAGGGATGGGTGAAGAGGTGAGGGGGTTAAGAAATACAAATGGTGGCTACAGAACAGCCATGGGGATGTACAGTATAGCTAATTGAGTAGCCAAAAAACATAAGCATGACCCCTGGGCATAAACAAAGGTGTGCGGACTGCCTGAGGGAGTTGGGTATGCTGGGTGGAGTGGACAAAGGGGGAAAAACTGGGATAACTATAATAGCATAATCAATACAATATAATTAAAAAATAAAATAAAAAATGGCTTCTGGCTGATTTATGGAACTAAGGATTCAAAGGCAGAGAATAGATAACGTAGCGACTTTAATTTCTGTCAATTTTAGAGCACCGAAAGTTTAAATTCTTTACAGTATGGGAAACAGTACTCGCTAAGTCTGTTGTTGTAAGTGTTTGCCGCTGGAAATAAAATGGTAATGAAGGTAATGAAATATGAAAAAGTATCTAAACTCAAGGTCTTCGGGAAACAACATTAATAGCTACCAAATAAGAAAGAATTAAAAAGCAACAAGCTAGTATTGCCAAATAGAAAATGATTTTGTTTTAAACAGAATCACAATACCAACACGAATTATAACAAAATCATATTAAATAGAAGAGCAAGCTAGATAACACTGTATACATATTCATATTCCACAAAACATTTTAAAGCTACTTAATTTCAGTCTTGGTTTATTAACTGAAAAGATTATTATTTTAAAATGTTTAAATTTGTATTCTATCTTCTTTGGCAGTAAGATTTGATTTAGAATTAAGGAAAATAATGTGACCCAATCATTTTGATAACAGTATCTCACAGCATATTTAAATGATTCTTTTCAAACTTGAGATCCTGATAGCATTTACGTATATCCATTTGATGTTCGCTATGCAATCAAAAGTATTTTATTTGCAATCATATTAATATTTATTTATCAATGATATAAATTAGGGCTGATTTTTGTGTATCATTATCAGAAATCAGACGCTTACCCATTCCTGTGCGTACTAAAGTGTGGAGGGATTTGTTACAGAAAGGTAAAGAAAAGTAACTTTTAACTCACGCAAAAATTTATTTTCTGGAAAATTAAACTGCCATTAAAATCTCCTTGGATTAGCAATTTAAACAGTTTTCACGTTGTTTACACAGAGGTAAGTAATTTCTTTTTGTAATACAATTATACAAAAGGAAAAGGGCACCGAGACAATCGGTGTATCGAGATAGTAGAAAAGTAGATATGAGAATAAAATGCAACATATAGCACATTTCCAATTATATGAAAATGATTAGATACATGATCATTCTATAAAATGAGTTGTTTCACACACATCTGTTTATAATTTTGACCAAAATGCATATTAGTATGTGACAATAACACAACACTATTGATAACCATACAGACATTTATATCAATAAGATCCATTAATGTTGTAGAGTCACTGGAAAATATGTCGGAGACAGTTTAAGACCAAGGGAAATGGTAAACAGGAGTGCATTTCTTCAGATGGTTTAAGAGTTTTGCTCACAGAGCATTTAAACTTCATCACACTGTTAAATCCATTATTAGAAAAATAAGTAAGAAAGCTCTGTAGAAACTATATTATTAAGGAAGCCTCTTGCCTCAAGAAATGAAATAGGAAGAAAGGAAGGGAGGGAGAATATGGAGGGAGGGAGGGAGAAAAAGGAAAGAGAAAAGTAAAGGGATATTGAATAAAAGATTCCACTAACTGAATTTTCCATAGTACATTGAGAAATAAAACATAATGCAAGAGTTCTGAACAGTAATAGATATGAGTTTTAGAAAAAGAATAGATCCCAACATTTATCAAGACCCTTAAAACTCACATAACTGTTCATCAAGATTAAGTGAACTGAGGATATTGATATACTTCATATTTCAAAATTCTAGTAAAAATCCAAAGTTTGTCTGTCCCTCTATGACAGCTTCAAATATTCCTCAAAATTATTGCCACTCTACTATTTTCACTATAAAAATAAAAGTCATCTCAATAGTTATGCAGAACAATCCTAAATTAATTTTGTAATGCAAGCTATGACTGAAAATTTTCTTAAATATTTGTCATTTCAAAATAGTGTTTCAAGTATCACCATTATTTTCTAGCTGTGCTTCAAATAATTGTTTAAAAATACTTAAATAGTAAGAGAGCCAATTTGTATGCAAAAGCTACCCTGATCTCCCCCATAAAATAAATGTGACATAATTATAGAATGTTGTAAATATTCCCAGTATTTATCCAAAAGTCTGCCCCAAACAAAAACAGGCCCTCCCTCCCCCCAAAAGGCTGTCCTATGGTTCTTCTGTGGTGTAGACTTCGGTTTCCTCCTTATGATATTGCCTGGTTAAGAACATTTGAAAATTTTAAAACCAGGTTTTTAAAAGGCTTTCTCACAAAATTAAAAAAAAAGTGTGCAAGCTAAATAGGGAAGAGAGAAGACAAAAAAGGAGACAATTTTGGACATAAGCACCTACACTCTCATTTCCAAGGAGCTTACTTCACATTTAGGTATTAAAGCTGCCACCCTATACCGCGCGCGGCCCTAAGACACTCATTCTTTACACTTCAGGGATCTTTTCTCCTGTGGGTGCTCCCGTATTTCTTTCAGCAACATTAATGAGGGCTATGAACAGGAATCACTGGGGAGAACCTACCCTGAGGGCACAAAAACTGTGATTGTCACTGAAAATACCACGAGGAGGAGGTGAGCACCCTCAGAACTGACAAATGAGTGTTGGGAAGAGGTTCACAGTCAGCCCCCTTCACCCAGATGTGAAAGGCAAGGGAAACAAATCTCAGAGATAAGGGAAATTCCCATTTTCTCATTAAACAAAATAGTCGTATTCATATGAACTGCTTAGACTTACGGAAATAAGCATTCTAGCAATATCGATATATTAACAAATTTTAGAAAATTATTTTTGCAGTGTGTAATGGAGTATTATATCAATATTTCATCTAGTGAGTATTCATTTCAAACAGTGTCAGGTGAGCAACTGATCAAAGGTTAAATAAACAGGAAGGTGTTAAGGTTTTTCTTTTTACAGTAGGACTAATATTTGAAGGACAAACTCAAATATCAAATAGTAACCAGAGCAATAAAGAAACGGGTGAGAAGGGCCCTAAAATAATAGGACAATTTAAGACATAGACTGTCAAACTGACATGGCAGTCAGGTCAAAAATCCTGCACAACTACTGCCACAGCAGTGACTTTGTTCTCTTAATTATTTATTTAGAAATTTTTATGTGCAAAGAAGAGCTTGACATTCTGTAATAAAATCATGTCAAAAGTATTGATCTTTTGTTAGATCAATAATCGAATTTTCCTGTCTGCTTCCAACCCGCACAACATGACACCACGGCCCTCCACACCATTCGGGGTAAGGGCAAAGACACTGAGAAAGCAACCACCCCCCAACTAGAGTATCATGGTTTGCTCTCTCCCTCTCATCTTGGAGAAAACCCCTCTGGTCCTCCCTGCTGTCCGGTCCATGTGGTTACGAGAAAAAAGCCAGGGCTTCGCTTTTGGACAGGCATTATTCAGCCTTGATGAAGTCTAGCATCTAGTGTGAATGCATATGCATGGGAGTGGGTAAAAGAGGCAGGGAAGGAGAAAGAAGGAACATTTAAAAAGAGATACATGCTTGTCCAAACCAGGAGAGAAAAGAACAGGATTCTCACATTCATTTTTGATGATGCACCAATAATTCCAGTCTGTTGAACTCTTTTCAAATTAAGATCGCATTAACCAGCTCTCAAGCTATACCCAGGCCAAACACAATGATACAGCAGCAGTCACAAAAACAGTCTCGTTCCAGAACCATGTCATTTCCAATACTCAAATCACCTCATTTTTCAGTGTGCTAATCACAGCTTTTTGTTGGAAAAAGGACCTTTCGAAATGTAAACTACTACACCCGGGAGGAGGTATGGCTACCCTTGAGATGAGGGAAAACAGAAACTCAGATCAACCCTGCCCACAGCCTTTAGTTTTAGAGAAAGAAGAGGACCTGGGGCTGCAGTATTAACTTGCTGTTAGAAATAAAAGACCCTAAGAAAGAGCAAAGCAATCAAGGAAATAGAGATGAGAGCAGAGGCGATAGAAACATTGGTGTTCCTAGTGAAGGACCCAGGAATGAGGTTCATCTGAAGACTGTAATGACAATGGAGCCATTGACGACGACAAAAGGCTAGAAAGCTTACTCTGCAGAGAATGAAAAATGCCACCCCACATTCACTGAAAGGGTGGTGCTATTTCATTTAGATTACGGACAGAGATATACTAGATAAATATCTCCTCAGACTCTCCCTTTACCTTGTATCTATCATTGTAAAGACAGTTTGGAAGGAAATTATTTGAATAATCATCTAGAAGAATCTTCAGGAATCATAAAACCAACATGAAAGACTATTACACCAAGGAACACTTTGGGAAAGTTATGTTGAATGCAAATATGCAGGAACTCATAACTAACTAGCCCTTTTAATGTTTTCATTAAATAGCTTTCTGTTTAAGGAAGCACAAGTAAAATCAACAGCACAATCCTAGTCTTAATCTCACTCTTATTTTTCACGATCACACTTAAAGATCTAATCTATGTGTACTGGAACACTGCTATCAATAACTGCTATATAATGAGCTCAATATTCTATCCCAATAAATCTCAGACTTCTTGGGGAGCTTAATAAAATGTAGATTCTTGGGCTCCACCCCAGAGCAAATGAAATAAAATTTGTGGAGATGAGGCTTTGGAATACAAATTAAGCTCTCAGAGTAATTCTTAAATAAATTACAGTTTGGGAACCACTGCTTTAAATTTTGCGCTTGGACAGAATATGTTCCCGATAGGAGTCTAATCTGTATTTGTTGAGAATCAACTCAGGGGTTATCTTCTCCAGAAAGATTTTTCTGAACTCCATGTTGTACTTCCCAACTAACTAAACCTGTATCATTGTGTGCGATTTTCCTACCTTAGAATGCAAGCTCCATGAGGAAAAAGAGGGTCCAATTTATTACCTCAGTATCTGTAGCCCTTAGAATAACAACATGGCACACAGTAGGTACTCTTATATGTGAAATGAAGGAATAAATAAATCCATGCATTACACAAAATTCATAAAAAGTGACACTTATGTAACACTATTGATTTCTTCCATAGGGGATTTAGCTCAATTCAGTATATATCATGTGCCTAGTATGAGTGAGGGGCACATAAAGATAATAAGACAAGGCATTAAGTACTATTAAGGGGAAAAGAAAAACATATGCAATAAAATTAGCTGTAATCCAGTTAAATCTTAATAAAGGGCACAGAAGAAACAAATAAATTGCAATGACAGCCCAAGAGTCTCTCCTCTCACTGTTGATACGGGCAAGATACAGGTTAATGGATATGAGCTATATCCACTTCATAGGGCAGAAAGGTGATCACCTATGATTAAAACATCCTGGATTTCCAAAAATATACAAGAAGTAAAATAAACTGATTAATTACACTTTCAGAATACAAGTATAGGCTAAACTGGCAGAGTAAGTTAGATCACCAAGCCTTTGAAATATCAAAATCCATGAATATTAAACACACAAAAGTACCATGTGTCCTGAGGGCAAAACCAATCTCAAATCATCTTTTCTTCTCTGTCTTGCATTTCTCTTTCCTAAGCTCTGTTTCTCTCTCTCTCTTTTTTCAAGTTCTGCCATTAAATTGAGGTGGGAGGGGTTACTGATGAATATACTGCAGTTCTGTTTTTCTTGCAGCTACTAAAGAGGGAGGCAGCTGCATGGTACGGGTTTTAGGGTAACTTATACCTGCATTCAACTGCAGTTCTCCTGCTTACTTGCTGGACGACCTTGAGCAAGTCTGCTTAACCTCTATGCTGTAGTTTCTTCATCTCTACAATGTTGATAATATGACTTACCTCACAGTATTGTTGGAAGAATCAAAGTAAAATTTCTGTGCTAGATCTTAGTTAATTATAGCAGTTACCATAATTGTTATTATGCATTTTGGTGGACACATGATGTTTTAAAGATTTTTTAAAATGCTCCACATCATGTTCAACTTTGTGCTCAATATGGAGTTTGGCTGGGGACGGTGATACTGATGGCCATGGAAGAAATGGGGACAGTGAATGGGGAAAAATAGAGTTTTGTATAATAATTATCAATGTGAAATAATATAACTATCAATGAGAACAATTTCTATAAATTGCCTATGTAGTCTATGCATGAAAGTGACCATTTTATACAAGTGGATTTGTGTTATTTCTTCATATCTGGATAAAGACCTTCTACAAAATTTATTGGTGACTAGTGCTCTTAATTCATCTGAAATTTGTACCTTCAAAGAGCCTATCTCTCGGTTCACTTGAAAAACTCTGATATCAATTGGTCTCCAACTCATCTAGAAGAACACCCACAATTCTATGACCTCTTTCCCTACTGGTGCTATCTTACTTTGCAAGCACTGATTACATTTCTGATTCAATTGAAAAGTGAAAGAAAAATTATGATGATATCAAGAAAATAATTTAAAATATAGCCCTAGGTATCTGTGCTAGGCTGGATGAAGCTGCCTGACAAGGCCCTACACTTCAGCACATGGACATTCATCAGAGTAATTTAGGTATTTTCTCATTGGTTGTTCTTTTTTAAAATTGTGGTCCAATTTGTTGTTTTTGTAACTAAATATAACATTACTGAGAACTCTCTGGATGCACAGTAAGAAAATATGCAAATGGATTTCATATAAAATGTGGAGAGTACAGAATACACAAGACCGTAGAAGAAAACTTCTGAAAGGTATAAGGATATTACACTACAATTCTTTGCTGATTTGCAGTACACTTGGTTTCCTGGGCAGTAATAAATAACTACATTTTGTAGTTCATTTGGGAGACAAATAAAGGCCTGTAATTCCAGGCTCAGGAATTACAAGAATGCCAGTCAATTGCTGTATTTGGACTATCTCCTTTTATTATAAAACTTAGGGGATTTTAAGAAAACAATAAGAAAGTGGGTTATCTTTCTCAGGTTTCTGAGACAAACACCTGCTACCCACCAGTGGGCCCCTATTTCCTATAATTACTGAGATATAAGATTTTGCCTTTAAGCCTTCATGCAAATTCAAGCACACAAAAGAGCAGTTGTACTGCCTTGTACATTAGATTCAGTAGAGTGAAGTGGGTCTCTTGAGCCTTTTCTAATCTTTTTCTAAAAGAATAGACAAACTTTTGGGAGTAATTACTCTAAGTTGTGTCAATCCATAGGACAAAAAAGATACATATTTTGCTATGTGAGGAGGAGAATGGCAGCAAATAGCACCTCAAACCAAATATAATTTCTAGTCAATTATACATAGAGGAGAAAAATAATCTACAAACCTGATAAATGTTTTTCTATTTAGTTATCTGAAAAAGCCAGGGCAACTTCATTTTTACACACATGCATGACTGTGTGTATGTGTGCAGCATCCACACATGTACACAGATACACATACACTTAATTCATAATCTTTGAGGATTTGGTAGCAGGGGTGGAGAGAGGGTCCTTCTTGAAAGTTTTTAAGATTGTTAATTAATTTTTAGGCAATATTGGATTTGATACTTACACCAGGCAAATCCCCAAAGACATATCAGAGCATACACACACAGTTCTGGGCATAGTCTAAAGAAAGATAGATTTAACAGTAACAGCTACCTAAATCTTGTCCTTGCTGAAGGAAAAAAGCACCAAGCTGGTTTTACAATGGTGTAATTAGGCTTTGTTACAGCTACAAATAATACCGATGACTCTTTTTATTAGGAAGAGTCCAGTTAGCAATGCAGCCGGTTGTTCCAAAGCCAGAACCGATACTTGTAGCATCAGATGCCTAAATCTAATTTCTCAGTAAAACCTATACAACCCTCTCAAGGTTCTTGTTCCATACTGCTGCTGAAAATACTTCCATGAGATAGGCCATTTGATTTATGTTCTAACTTTATAACTTAAATCACTTATAAAAAATGCTGGAAAAAGCTGATTAATGTAACAATAAAAGACTGAACTTTTTCCTTTAATGGACTCTATAACATTTATTCTTCAGCCTCATGTCATCCAATATCACATTTGTATTTTACCTCACAATTCATGTGTGTGAATGCAGAGAGCTGCCATTTTTTTAAATCTAAAATATATTAGGAGTTTACTGTCCTTTTGGATTTCTTTTAAGGCCTTTCCGTACAGCCCAGTTGAAATAATATTTATGCATGGTTTTGTTATTATGATAGTAACAAGTCCTAGCTTACAATAATATATAGTAATTAGTTGGGACTAGGAAAAACGATACACTTCTTTTTAGTAATTGGCAAATAGTTTGTTTAGTTTAACTAGAAATTAGAAAGAAAAAATTATTTTTCATATCTACAAAACATACTCAATAAAGTATATGCATAAAATTATATACTGAATAACAAGCAAAATTATAAAGAAAACAGCTTATAATATTCCTGATTAATAAGAGTTCCTAAATATAAAAGCAACAAATGAAAATGCCATGTGATTTAAAAAAAAACAGCACATTTTACATACTTCAGAGGAAATAAAGAGCTTGTGATACTGTTCGGAGGAATCTTTCCTTTATAAAAATCGAAGGCCTAATTTTGCAAATACAACTTTCAAGCTGTATGAGCAGATGTAACTGACATGAAAGGCACAGGATGACATCACGTTGAACGCATCTGTGAATTTCATAAAATCTAGCCACAAGTCTCTAGAAACTTCATAAGGAATCTCAGGACTATTTTGAACATGATGTTCTGGTTCAAACTGAGAACTGGAGAGTCTTTGTATCACAAATACAAACTGAAGTAAGAGTGAAGATTTAGAGAGAGAAGAATTTATTTGAATGCTACCTGCTTTATGCAGTGCTGGTTACTAAACACTCAGAGCAGATCATTAAAATTTTCTTTAACTTAAATTGTTTTCAATTTTCTACAGCTTATCTACTATATTTTTTAGTTTGTAAAAAATGCATTTGCACATTACTACAACTTTAAAGAGTCGACCATTGAAAGAAATTTTAATGTAAGGTCCTGTTCTATTAGCTTCCTACATTGGAATACAAGAATACAGGAAGTGCTTTCAACAGAAAGTTACATAGTTCTACAGTACAACCTGTCTAGAAGACTTGCAAGGGACCAGTACAGTGACTTGGTCTCTTTGGATCAGGCAAAAGCAGAGGCAAATGAAGTAATGAGTTTTAAAAATAACATTAAAAAATACCTTTACGACAATGAAATCTTGCTTGCACTCAGATTTAGTGCTACTGAGAAGAACGGAGGCATGAAGAAACTAAGTGCATAAAGGAAAAACATCAGAAATAAAACAATTTTCAATGTGACTGAAACCCTTCACCATCAGCTATGACTTACAATAGAGCTGGAGAACTACTTTCTCATATGAAAGCACATTTCAAACATCAGGTACAAGCCAGTCAAAATGTTTTACGGATTATATGTAGTGTGATACTCAAATAGTGTTGCAACTAAAATTCTCATTAAAACATCATTTATAATTTTGATTTTTGATAGAATAAATGACTGGCTCTTTTGCTAAAGTAAAATTAACTTCAACCCAAAAGCATGTTCTGAAAGCTCCAGAGGACTGTTAATTTAACAGTGACAATATTAGTTTTTCATCTTCCCAAACAAGCTCTACTGGAGATATAGCCTTTCTTCACTTATGTCAGTATTAGATATTCTACCACAGAACTTAAAACATTTTGGTGGAATGCTGAAGATGATTCTTCAAAGAATAACTCTTCTAATGGTGGCTAGGTAAACACAGGAACGCTGTCCCTGGAAATAATGGCGCCTGGGGCTGCAAATCTTGTTCTGACCATCATGACTCCAGCAACGCGTGCCATCTGCAAACTTGCTGTCCTTTCGACTCTTTCATTTCAGTCCAGTGATTGAGCTCCTCTTCTCCGGAGCTGTTCAGACCTAAAGCAATCCAGCCGATCATCTCTTTTCTTTTCATGCTGCGTTTGTTATACACAGACAGTATAAGTGTCACGTCAGAAAGCTGAAATAGGGCCACTTGAAATACAAAAGTTTCCTTGTATACTGGGTTTGGCTGCCCTCTGCGGATGGATGTCTTGCATTTAGACATTTCTTGACCCATGGAATTCAGTAGAGTTAATTTAACATATGTATCTATAGGGGAAAAAAAAACAACATACCACAAATATCATTTGAAATCAACTCAAAACATCTTTTTTGTAACATCTGCTGAGAAGATTAAGTATTTGTATTTTATAAGGATATGGTGTATACCATGTTTAATGGAAATTCAACTAATTCCATTTTGATGTAGGTGCTTGTAAAATGTGACAGGTACAGAGAATGCTAAGTAGGCACAAATCTTTTGGGGGCACTAGCATCTTAACCTCACTATTTCTACATTATGATTAGAATTTAAAGGTATACCTCATAATCCTTCCTCCACCCTCCCACCCACTCCTTGACCTCCCACGACCACCCCGCCCATCCCATCCCCGTTTAGCTTCACTAAGCAGGACATCATAGCATTAATAAACACTTAGCAAGCTCAATTAGCCACAACACTGTAAAGCATTCCACTGTGTTTTCAGAGAATAAGAATAAACAAACAAATAGAAATGAAGGCAAATGGTAGAGAGGATAAGAGGAAGACAAGAATGCAAAGATGACATCAAAACAGCTTAGGATGAAATGTCAAAAAAATCTCTGCATGGATGTGGTTTTTAATTATATTTTAAAACCAGTTAAGGACCAAAATGACGCCAAATGCATTAAGGGCTCAAAGTTCAGCAAATCAAGTAAAACTTTCTCCTGGTTTCATGCAACAGTACATTTAATGTGCTTTTTGGATAGTCAAAATAAACACTATAGGATTCCTTTTGACACAATTCAATGCCAAATTTTAAGTACGGTATCTTAACTATTTTCATGAATTATAAAAAAAGTTGATGTGATGTTTAGTGTACAAAGTGAAACATGACAGGTCTTTGCCTGATTATTTGGGAGATAAACCCTCTCTTCATACAACTGTGTTTCTAAATTCTTTTGACTCATGCAAATGATCTTCAGCATGTTGATCCATCATGTGTACTTCATATCAAAATTTCAATTAATTTTAATGAAAATTGCAATATTTCTCATGAAGTAACTTCTGTTGTATGAATCAAAATATAATGAATGAAAAAATAAAACCTTAAATTTAAAAAGTTTTGCTTATTTTATACTCTGAATACCATCATCCATAATCAGAGATAAATTCTAAGTTAGTTTTATTTAAAGTACCACAGATAGTAAATGTGCATTTTTTTGAAACCAACATGGTGGACAGCTTCACTGCTGGCAAGTTTTAGGGTATTTTGTTTTTGCATGAAAAGACAACATCCAATTAGCCTCTACAGGAACTCACCTCGGATTATATAAACCTGTCCACCTATCAAGTGTTTTAGACAACAGAACAGTCCATCTGACAACAGGGGGTGGAAAGCAGTAAAAGAAATAATGACCAGATGTCAATTGTTGGGTGAAAGAGGGTCAAAGGTTAGAATTAAAGAGGAAACACTGTTCACTGGAGTGGAAGAACACAAAACTTTAGCATTCTAATTCAGGTAGAGGGTGAACAAAAGGGTTGTTGGGTAAAATTCATGAAAGGAGAATTTTTAAGGTCTTTGTGTAATGTTAAACAAAAATCACACTGTTTTAAGGGGGGCATCTTTATAATGATATCCTCTTGGTCTAAAGCACATTGAACATAGAATCATGCAAATTATCAGACTATATGAGACTCAATAAAAGTCATTATAGGATAATTCTTATTACTATTCTAAATTTTTAAGTTTATCCATGCAATATTTAATATTTTAAATTTCTTATTACTCTCAATACAATATAAAATTAAGTTATGAAAAACAAAAGAGAACTACCAAAAATTTTGCTCTTGAACATTGCTATTGTTTCTTTGGGTAAAAATTGTATTACTCAGTCTATACCACAGTTCAAAACTTAGTACCTAGGTATGTACAAAGGGTCACAATCTTACATAATATATACAGTATAAGATGAACTGATAAAACTGTCTAATATTTTACTTTATAAATGTTCCATATAACTAATTTTAATGTTGACTTATATTTAACTGAACATACTAATACTGAAGATCTAATTCTAAAATAATGGCTATTTCTTTAACTTACTCTTTAAATTCAGAAAGTTTTCCTTTTTGTTGTGGCTGCTAATCTCTTACCCTGTTTATTATCAGCCCTGCCTCTACCCCGTTCCCTTCATTTTAGTTCTGATTAGTGATTTCTCTTTCTATCAAAATGGTGGAACAGGGACACAAAGGCAAACTATTTTCATTTCACTATTTTTTAGAATCTCAAGTGAAATGTTTGTCAAAAATTAAACTATTAGCTAAAGCAAGAATGAATGGCAAACTGAGCTTGTGGCTACACGCAACTCCAAAAGCATCTTATTTGTTACAATTTTAAAAACTTTTTTCACTCTGAATATCTAAATGCTGGGTGTACACTGGCCCATTTGTCACAGGCCTCACCAGGCGCCTTATCTTTCATCTACACATTTTGCTCATTTAAGTTACTTCCCAGGCCGTTAGAGTGCGCATTCTAAGTACGCAATAATGAAGATAACCAAGTAGCTGTTTTTCTTTCCTCCCTCTGATTATTTCCTTCTGAAAAGAGAAAGGGGACAGTAAGTCCCTCCTTCTTTTATGCTCCTTTATCTGATTTGAGTCTCACAGTTCCCTGTGAGAGACACAACCTTAATCTTATGTATAAGTAAACAGACGTAAGGGAGATAGGTCACCTGTCCAAGGGTAGAAATAGAAACATAATTTTGGCCTTCTGACTTTTAATTTAGGGATAGATACATTTCATGATGTACCTAAGAAGCAAGGTTTCCAATACCACTTAGGGCAAACCAAATTTGTATATATGACTTCTCATTTTGGTTGAAAAAAAAAGTTTTAGGACATTTAGAAGTTAATTTATTTCAAGGGTGGAAAAAGTTTCCCCTCCTTCAAGAATTATCTGATACTTGGAGTAAAAGATTGCTTTAAGTAAGTCTGAGAGAAATCTTTAAACAAATTTAAGGTGGCCATTATTACTTAAAATTTCCTTTCAAATGTTTAGTTTAGGACATTAACAGCTTTACTTTAGACAAGTACAAAGAAGCTGCTACCTTCTGAGCTCATTTCCACAGATATCAACAAATAATTCTGGGCATACACTGGGTGACAATTTCTCTGTACTCCTATAACTTACCTCCACCCTTTGAGCTGGGAGAGAGATAAGGAAACAAGAGTGAGAGGCATAGAGACAGGGCAGAGGTATACCATCTAGCTTTCCCTTCCTAGTATTTAGGGTAAATATAAAAATATTCCTTATTTTGTTTGTCCTGGTTACGCCAAAGTACATTCCACTTAAGAAGACACTGGTGGCAGTACTGATTTATAATTTTAAAGGAAGAAAAATGTGAAAAAACAGTTTCTTGTTAAACTGTTAAGGGAGAAAAGAAGGAAAAATATAGAAATTTATACATTAGTTTATAGTTCTGCATGCAGACAGAAAGCACAATATCAATCTTCAGTTAACAGCAATAACCATACATATTCCTGATCATACTTATGGAATAGTTAACTTTAAAAGACCCTGTAACTTCTTTCTGGCATTAGAACATAATGGCCGTGATAGGGAGAATTTATTCTGTTGACATTAGAAAAATTAAAAGTCTTGACACCTTACAATTAATGTTTTGAATTTCGAATTTTTCTACTTCCCAAATGACTGGAAATAGAAAAAATGAAACAGATTAGCTGATGATTATTACACCATTTCATTCTGATCGGTTAAGACTAAATGATAGGATTGAAGTCCCTAACACTGAGATCCCCATACGTGCAGAAAACATTAGAATTTTGAAAAATATTTTTCACTCACTGGGTGGTCTGTTTGCTGCCAAGTTTTTGAAGTGGCTGCCTTTTATGACTTCTGCTGAGAGCCTTCCAGTAGTAGCGTTATAAAGTAAGCCAATGAGAATTTCTGGAACTGAGCCATGTTCAAGCGACTGACAGGAAGATGTGCTTCCACTACAGGACACTTCTGACACGCTCACTTGGGAGTCACAACCCTGTAACCAAAAGTGAAATCTGTATAGCATTTTGTATAAGATACACTGTTAATGCCGTGTTTATTGGAATTAGTCAAGTAAACCACAATAAAGATAAGAGTTGCAAGCAAAACTCTAGATTAGAAATGTTCTCAGTATATTTTAGTCTCTGGATCTCTTTTCATCATACAGCAGTCAAAGAAATAACAGGGGATGAGGTTTTATAAATCCCAAGATATTTACATACAAAACAGAGATTCTTAAACTCATGGATGTTAGTGAACTTCTTAATGTGAAAAATTGTTGTATAAAGCCTTATTGACCTTAAAAGACAGAGATATTTACACTCAATTACATTAAATGTAAATGTCTTAACAATATCTTTAAAGACAAAGATTGGCACACTTTCATTAAATAAATAAGATAAAATAATTTTCTATTTATAAACCATTATGTAAAACACAGAGATAGACAGTTGAAAAGAAAAGGATGGGAAAAAACTACGGAAAAAAAAAGGAAAACTGGTATAGTAATGTTAGTATTAGTGAAGGTTATCTTTAAGGCAATAACCATTACTTAGAGATGAAGAAATACACTCAATAGTGATAAAACTTTCAATTTACCAGGAAGATAAAATAATTCCATATTTGCATGCATTAATAACATGGGTTCAAAATACAGAAACCTAAAAAATGCCATAACTAGAAACAGATAAATTCACAACCAGTAGAGACTTCAGCATACTTGTTTCAGTAACTGACCAAACATGCAGACAAATACAGGAAAAGGATGTAGAAGATCTGAATATCACGATAAGGAAATTCACCTAATGGTAATATACAGAACACCGTATCTTACAGAATATACATTTTCTCAGGCTCACAGTGGAATTCTTATAAAAATACACAAAAATAAAGCAAATAACAATGGATTTCAAATAACGGGAATCATTCAGAATGATTTTTAATCAACTAGAAATATAAGCCATCTTCTATAGAAACAGTTCCTATATATTGGGAAATTAAGGATATAGTTCTAAACAGCCTATGGGTAACTAAATCATAATGAAAATAAGTTACCTGAAAACACTAATAAAAACAGATAAATGTTGGAGAGTCCAGCATTAAGACTCTTTTTGCTATTAAGCAGAAAAAGAGAAAAGAGAATTTATGGTTTAAACCACATACCAGTAATGAAAAAGGAGACATTACTACATATCCTATAGACCATAAAAAGGTAAAAACAATAGCATGAACAGCTGTTCACGGATGAGTTAGTTACATAAGAAGGTAAAACTTTTAAATCTAAACATTTCTCAATGCCAGTAACAAATCTGAAAATAAAATTTAAAGATAGGATTTATTAGAGTATGAAATATAAAATATCTATGAATAACTATAATAAATGATATTAAAAGGCCTCTATACAGAAAACTGTAAATATTAGTGAGAGAAATGTAAAAGTGCTACATATACTAGTTGATATACTAAATGGCTCAATTTTATAATAATCTCTCTAAATTGCTCGATAGATTAAATGTAATCACAATAAAAATCTCAACAGGTTTGTAGAACTCAACAAACTAATTTTAAAATATATGTGGAATACACATTAAATGGAATATTATTCAGCTTTAAAAAAGAAGGAAATATCTCCATGATAACAACATGGATGAAACTGGAGGACATTATTAAGTGAAATAAACTAGTCATAGACATTTATTGCATGATTCTGTATTATACATTTAAAATTTGTTAAAGGGAGATGGTAAATGTCTTACCACAATAAAAAAATAAATTAGTATATAAGATAGAAGACCCTGCTCTAGTATCAAAATTTATATTTTTAATTATACTTTATTGATTATGCTCTTACAGTTATCTCAGTTTTTACTCTTTTCCTCCCTCCACCCAGCATACCTCATTCCCTCAGGCAATACACACACCTTTGTTCATGACCATGGATCATGCATATAGGTTCTTTGGCTACTTCTTTCCTACACCAAACTTTACATGCAATTGGCTGTTCTGTAACTACCTATTAATCCCCTCACCTCTTCACCCATTCTCCCATATCCCCTTTTCATTTGGCAACCATCAAAATGCTCTCCATATCCATGATTCTGTCCCTGTTCTTCTTGTTGCTTAGTTTGTTTTTTTAGATTCAACTGTTGTTAGATATGCATTTATTGCCATTTTATTATTCATAGTTTTGATCTTCTTTTCTTAAACAAGTCCCTTTAACATTTCATATAATAATGGTTTGATGATGATGAACTCCTTTAGTTTTTTCTTGTCGGAGAAGCTCTTCATCTGCCCTTTGATTCTAAATGATAGCTATAATGGATAGAGCAATCTTGGCTGTTTTGAATATTCTTTGCCAATCCCTTCTAGCCTGCCAAGTTTCTTTTGAGAAATCAGCTGACAGTCTTATGGGAACTCCTTTGTAGGTAACTGTCTCCTTTTCTCTTGCTGCTTTTAAGATTTTATTTTTATCTTTAATCTCTGGCATTTTAACTATGATGTGTCTTAGGGTGGGCCTCTTTGCATCCATCTTGTTCGGGCCTCTGTGTGCTTCCTGGACCTGCATGTCTATTTCCTTCACCAAATTAGGGAAGTTTCCTTTCAATTTTTTTATTCACGTAGATTTCCAATTTCTTACTCTTTCTCCTCTCCTTCTGGCACCCTTTTGAAGTGAATGTTGGACCTCTTGAAGTTGTCCCAGAGGCTGCTTATACTGTCCTCATTTTGGGGGTTCTTTTTTCTTCTTTTTGTTATGATTGGTTGTTTTTTTGGCTTTCTTATGTTCTAAATCATTGATTTGATTCTCAGTTTCATCCATTCTATGATGGTTTCCTTGTAAATTGTTCTTTGTTTCAATTAGTGTACCCTTCGTTTCTAACTGGATCTTTTTTATGCAGTTGAGGTCCTCACTAAGTTCCTTAAGCATCCTTAAACAGTGTTTTGAACTCTGCCTCTTATGGATTTCTTATCTCCATTTTGTTTAGTTATTTTTCTGGAGTTTTGAGCTTTCATTTGGGCCATGTTTCTTTGTCTCCTTGTTTTGGCAGCCTTGTGGTGTTTGTTTTGGTGTATTAGGTAGAGCTGTTATGACTCCATGTACTGGTAGTGTGGCCTCATGTAGTAGGAGTCCTGTAAGGTCCAGTGGCACAGCCTCCCCTTTCACCCAAGCTGTGTACTTGAGGTGTGCCTTTCATGTGGGATGAGTATACCCTCTTCCTATAGTTGAGCCTTGATTGCTGCTGGCAAGTCAATGGGAGGGATTTACCCAGGCCAGTTAGCTTCAAGGACTGGCTGTGCCCACTGACCACCAGACTATACCCTCTGTGGACGATCAGCTGGGCAGAAGCAGGGTGGTAGTGCTCTGTGTGGTCTGTAGCTGTCCACTGGCTCTGGTGTGCAGGCCCTGTGTTTCCCATGTGGTGCAGGCCAAGGTCAACCCCACCTGTGTTTTGCCCAGGAGACCCTGCCTGAGCTATAAAGCAATCTGAGTTGTCTGCTACTTGTGCTGGGCTTGGAGATTCCCAGGTGAAGCCAAGCTATGAATCTAGGCTGGCTGCTGCTAGTGCCACGTCTGGGGCCACTCAGCAAGTAGTTCAGGGGCCTGGGGGCTCACTGAAGCTGGCTGTTGCTTTTTTGAAAGGATTTAGGAAGCTACGAAACATGAGCCAAGACCAGCCATTCATAAGGAAAAACAGCTTGGGTGGGCCTCTGTGCTGAGTGGGATGGAGTCTCGGGATATCCAGGGTGGGTCAGTGTTAGCCTGGTTGATGGAGTCTCAGATATGGCACGAGCCTACCAGCTCTGTGGCTCTGTGAGGGGAGGGTTCAGAAAAGGGACAATGGCTTCTGTCAACCTTTCTGCCTGGGAGAAAGCAGTCCCCTAGCTCCTGCTTTGATGCCAGACACTTCAGTTCCTCCTTGTATGCTACTGGTGCCTTTCAAGCTGCTTCCCTGGTGCTGGAGCTCAAAGGGAGTGTCTGATTAGGTCTGTGAGTGGGTTCTTTAAGAGGAACTGCTTGGGACTCCAGAACTTTCTTCCACTGACTCAATCCCTGCTGGTGTTTGCAGCCATAAGTTATGGTATCTTACCTCCCTGGCACTGGAACCCTGGGCTAGGGTCCTGGTCTGGGTCTGGGACTCCTCGTTCCTGATATATCTTTCCTGAATTTAAATCCACCACACATGGATGTGGGGCCAGCCTGTTCCATGTTTCTGCCCCTCCTATTAGTCTGGACGGATGTGGTTTCTTTACTTCTATAGTTGTGAGACTTCCATTCAACTCTATTTCTGACTGTTCTGAGTGATGGTTGTTCTACATTTTAGTTGTAATTTTGATGTGGTTGTGTGAGGAGGTCAGCAATGTTTACCTATCTCAAAACTGTTATAAAGCTGTATTATTTAAGACAGTGACAAAAAACAATGTAGAACAGACTAAGAGAATAGAAAGCCCACAAATTAATCTATGCATATATAGACACTTAATTTACAACGAATGTGAAACGCCAGGCAGTGGGGAAAGGATAATCTTTTTAATATATAGTGGTAGGCAACTGGTTATCCACATAGAAATAAATGACAACCCCTGCCTCAAATCATACCCAAATTTCAATTCTGGATCTAAATGTAAAAGTTAAAATAATAAGTCTATAAATTAACATAGGGGGCTGTATTTATGATTTCTGGGTAGGGAAAGGATTGCTCAAGAGGACACAAAAGCATTAATCATAAAACAAAAGTTTGGTGAATCCAGTAACATGAAAATCAAGAATTTTTGATCTTCCACAGAGATTTGCAGGATGATGAAAAGGCAAACAAACCCATGGGAGAAGAGTTCTGTAATACAAATATTTCCATAATTAGTTCAAATCCAGAATATGTAAAGAACACCTATAAATCAGTAAGAAAAAAACATAGTATAAAAACAGCCAGACAACTGAACTAGCAATTTCATAAAAGAATGGCCAATAAATGTATGAAAATGATGTCCAACTTCATTAGTATTCAAGGAAATGGAAATTAAAACAATTGAGGTCACACCACACAACAAATAAATGGGCTAAAAAAATTGTGTGATGAGGACACAAAGCAATGGGAACGCTCATATTCCTCTAGCGGTAAAGTAACATGGCTTTTAAAATGTTAAAAATACATGTGTATGACTTGTCAAAAAATATATTCATCAGAAATATGTGCAATGCTTCTCTAGTGACATATGAAGGAATGTCCATATCAGCATTATTTATAATGGGCCCAGACAGCAGACTGGATAAATAATCTGTGGTGAGGTCATACAATACAGCAACTATACTGTACCTACTGTATATATACACTATACAGCAAAAAAACTAACAACACTTACAAACATGACTTTGAGTGAATAATGCTGAACCCCAAAAAACACTTAGCTATATAATCCATCTTATGTAAATTTCACAACAATAGGAAGAATGAAACCAAAAACCAAAGACCAGGCAAAACTAAACTGTAGTATTTCAGAACCATGAATATCTGGTGAAACTATAAAGATAGCAGGGAAGCAGTTAGTATAAAAGTCAAAATTGTGGTTACTTCTAGAGGTGGGAAGAGAAGGAAGAGTGACTGGGAAGGCATGCTGAGGACTTCTGGGGTTCCTGATGTTTTATTTCTTGGCCTGGATGGTAGGTAGTTAGAGGGGTAGTGAATTTTTGTTTTTTTACACTTTTCTAATGCGTGTTGGGCTTCATAAGAGAAAAAGTTTAATGAAAGAATTACATGATACAAGGGTACAATGTATACAAATTAACAGACAATGATAAAAATACATAATTAGGACTTTCCTGGAAGATTCCTAAAGGGATTCACTCCATGAGTTAAATAAAAAGATTAAAACACATTTTCTTATAACAGATTTTCAAATTTAACAAATTTTACATTTCAAAAAATGTTTTATACAAACCTTCAAGTTTGAATCTACTGTTGGCTATATAAATAAAGAAGAATTGATACATACTCGGGAATTGAATTAACACACTGGACTAACAGAGGGATAAAATCTCATATTTTCAAATTTAACTCTGAACCACAGAGGAGAAAGCCAATGAGAATATATACCTTATGCTCATAAATCAGGGGTACCCAAAACACAGAGCCTGGTATGTTTTCATGACAGTTGGAGGAGAAAACAATTTTAGTAAGTTTCAATTAGGATATATCATCACTTATGAAAATAGTGTCAAAAAACATGCTTGTGCACATTTGGCGCACTTGCTGTTAGGCTATTATACTAGCAGCATCTGTCAGAATACTGTGAAACACATTTTTCATAATATCCTACTTTTCACATTAACCTATTATCAGATAAGATGTGAATCTAATATTTTCTTATCAACACAGACATTATATTGATGAGGCTGTTCAAGAGTTAAAATTTTTTTTAGCTTTAAGCTATAGGCTTAGTGATCAATGCATACAGAACGCTGCTGTTCCAGGAACGGGAATGCATGACTGGACCTACCCTGACTCCAGGAGGCCTGCGAGCATTTCCACCTTTGTGCCTCAGAAGGACTGCAAGTCATCAAGATGGTATCTGAGCCATTGTGCTCCAGGGAGAGACGTCTGCTGCCCAGGACGCAGATAAAGAATCACTGGCCAGCAGATGAAAGGGTGCTAGAAAAGTCACAGGACTGCAGCTTTTATCTGATTAACCTTTTCCCTGAATTCCAAACCCCTTACCTACTCTCTTCTCCTTGTAAAAAGGTCAGTTTGAGATATTAAGACAGGTTTTTGGGTACATAGCCTGCCTTCTTCTCAGATGGCTGGCATCTGAATAAAGTGCCCATAAATTCCATCCTTGTCTCTGCTTACTGGTTCTGGTAGTGACAGGCAGCACGCACACTAACTTTTCCAGTTTCAATATTGCCAATTTTCAGCAACAAAGTGAGGTCCCAAGAGAGTGCTGGGAAAGGCCTTTCTGGCCTTCAAACCCAGCAAAGAGCAAGCGTGAGAAGCTCCTTGGCGATCACATTCTGTTTTAGTAAGCCCTGCTGAAACATAATAGTGTGTAACGGGAAAAACAAACTATGGTCTAAAAGAGTGCATTCTGAATTTTTAGACCTTAGAAAATGTGTTACTCTCATGTCCTTTCCCTGCCATCAGTGTAACTGCCTAAGAGTGGCACAGCTGTGGCCGTCTGAGAAGATCACTGAGCACGACCAAGACAGCAAGAAAAACCTCCATAAATAGAGCAACTGGAGTAAAGACAAATTAAATACAGATGCGAGATACTCCAGGGGCACCCTTCCTCTGACTGTTCCTCAGGGCAGGCTGCTCCCCCTGGCGTGCATTCAGGAATCTATCTCATCTCTCTGCAGACCCATCATTAATTTATAACTGGGGCTCGCCTAGGTGGCAGTGACTGCAGGTGATTAAACCAAAGCCAAACAAATCCCAATCATAATTAGGTCTACTTCAAGGAACAGTCCTACAGGCTCCCCAAAGTAAATTTTCTTCCCATCTAACATAATTTTTTTAATACTTCCTCTCCTTCCCCCTGAGTCCTCTGCCCTAGGGTGAAGGAGTATTGTATGAAAATGGAAAAAACTAATTATTCAGAGAAATGAAGGAACTCTATATCATGTTTACCATAAGAATAATCAGTATGGTGTGAATAGGTTAAAATTAGGTGGGAACTGGTAAATATGGAGAGGAAAACATAAGATTAAAAATACAACAGAATTCCTATTAAGTAAATGTCTGGACTTTTATTAAAATTAACCTGATTCCATCTTATGTGTAACCACTTATACTCAATAGTTTTAAGGAAAAACTGAACAGTACAATGACAATTGCTATATATTTGACCCGTTTCTGTTGAATTTATTTTCACTGTGGCTGGAAGGTATTCTCCAGCCACAGTGAAAATAAATTCAACAGTGAAAATGGGTATATGTGAAATGCTTCTGTTAGACTTTTCTGAAAATGGGGCGATGAGGACATGGAGGGCGCAGACGTGTCACCAGAGGGAAGTCACCTGGTGCAGTGCAGGTGCTGCCCTAATGGCGAGTCTTCTCTCCAGCAGCAGCGCTGCTCCACAGGCCCTCTCCTAACCTAAGCACTCAGCAGCGATCGGAGGCAAGGGGACGGCAACCAGAGGCGATTTCAGGGAAGAGAAAGCAAGAACAGGGTACCTGCTCCAAATCTCGTCCCCCATCCGGCCCACTCCCTCCCCAGTTCAGTGTAAAGGAGGGCTTGTCTGTATTTTGGGAGGGTCAAAGCACCAGCTGACCCTAAAAGGTAACTTACGGGAGTGAGCAGGGGCTGGCTGGAGAGTTTCAATTTCAGCGCGTGGTAGGATTCAGGATACTTGAGGTTGCAAACAACAGAACAGCCGATTTTAACTGGCTTAAGTGGCACGGGATTCATGGGCTTATGGGACACAACAGTTGGAAGAGAGAGAGCTTCAGGACGCATCGACCCAGTCCTAAGCCCGCGTCCCGAGGAACCAGTTCTCCTCCATTTCTCAAGTTAGGTTCCCAAACATGGCTTTGATCTCAGGTAGACTCTTTCCTCCGAGTTGCTGCACAGTTTCTAGCAGCTCTGAGTGTTGTAAGAAGGAAGACAGCATCCTGATTGCTCTCACCACAACCCCAGAACTGGCTAGTTAGAGTTCATGAGATTTAATTCCAGGGTTTTGGAATAAAGTCGCTTCATTAGAAGCACCAGGGCAGGCTGGCTCCCAAGCAAAATCTGGATACTGTGGCCACATGAAGATACAGGTACTAGGCCAGAAAAAACCAGATGTTTATTACGGAGCCCATCAATGGAATTGTTTGCTGCTGCATTTCCCCCTTGGCCTTCAGTAAGGACCCTCAGCCATGTCACTAGGGAGCCGCCAGCGTCACTGCCATTGCTCCGATTGTGGCTATTTTCCTCAAACTCTTTGCTGGATTTGGTCTGCATTCATTAGCCTTGCGAGGGCCAAGGAAGAGGAAAAGGCGGTTCAGTGAACAGAGCTGGGACATTCAGGTAGCAGAGAGTGGAAAAAAAGTAGAAAATTCTCACTTTCGCTTTCATAAATAAAGTTTTTTCATATTAACACTAAAAGCTTAACATATTGATGAGAAGATTTAAGATATGAAAACAATTGTAAAACAAATAAAAACAATATTTTATAGTGTCAATATCTGACTACAAAGTCATGTAGATATGGTGATAGAAATTTCCTGCTCTGATCAAAATCTGTGTATTTACATATCAGTATATGTATGTATGCATATACATGCACAGATGATTTTTTCACTGTACTCAATATGAACATATTTAATTGGTGTTTCTGCATACATGCCCATGACATCAGTTTATAAAGTTTATAAAATTTTCCCCCACTCTCAAATAACTCCTATGCTATATAAACTATTTCAGAGGATGAAGAAAGCAAAAGTACCCAATTTTTCTTTTGAGATTTGTATAATTTTGCCCTGGCTGGTGTGGCTCAGTGAGTTGGATGTTGTCCTGCAAACTGAAAGGTCATTGGTTGGATTCCCAGTCAGGGCACTTGCCTGGGTTGTGGGCCAGGTCACCTGTTAGAGGCATGTGAGAGGCAACCAACTGATGTTTTTTTCATGCATTAATGTTTCTCTCTCTTTTTCCCTCCCTTCCTCTCTCTCTAAAAATAAATAAAATCTTAAGAAAAAAATTGTGTAATTGTGACATCAACTAGACAAGAACACAAGAAAAAAATGATAAACAAATCTTTCCTGTAAACATGCAGAATCCCAAATTAAACATTGTTAAATTGAATTCAGTAAAAAATACACATATGCACATGTACAAACATATATAAACACATATACATATGTATATATCTTTCATCAAATACGTATTTTTCTAGGACCGTTATATATTCATTGATGTTGGTTAAAACTTCCCTTTGAAACTCAACCATCTTCCATTTTTCTCTTTCATGAGAATCTTGTGGACTACTGATTGAATTTCTTTGATGGTAATGC
The DNA here is from genome assembly GCF_021234165.1 of Pteronotus mesoamericanus. Lineage (NCBI taxonomy): Eukaryota > Metazoa > Chordata > Mammalia > Chiroptera > Mormoopidae > Pteronotus > Pteronotus mesoamericanus. Next base: position 1,438,950 of record NW_026555326.1, read on the forward strand.
CTTTTTTTAAAAAGTATATTTTCTTGATTATGCTGTTACATTTGTCCAATTTTTTTCCCTTTGCCCCCTTTTGCCCAGTACCCCCCTTCCTTCCTGCAATCTCCCTGCTTAGTTCATGTCCACGGGTGGTGCATGTAAGTTCTTTGGCTTCTCCCTTTCCTGTACTATTCTTAACATCTCCCTGTCTATTTTGTTCCTAAGAATTATGCTTCTTATTCCCTGCCCTGTTTGCCTCATTTTCCCCCTCCCCTCTCTCAGGGGATAGACCTCCAAATGATCCCCATACCCATGATTCTGTTCCTGTTTTTGTTGTTTGCTTAGTTTGTTTTTGTTTTTATTTTTTAGATTCAGTTGTTGATAGTTGTGAGTTTGTTGTCATTTTTAATGTTCATAGTTGTGATCTTCTTTTTCTTAAAAAAGTCTCTTTAATATTTCACGTAAACACGTGACAGGCCGGTTGCAGGTTGACATGTGGTGGATAACAGTTCAGGAGGGACATCTCAGGAGAGAGGAGGCCCAGCCCCACACCAGGCCCCGCAGCCCAGGGCTCCGGTGCCAGGAAGACAACTCCCCACCACTTCTGGCTGCAAAACCCAGCGGGGATTTAGTCAGTGGGAGAAACCTCTGGAGACCCAAGCAGTTCCTCTTAAAGAACCCACACGAACTCACCTACTGAGACTCACTCCCACTGAGCTCTGGCACTGGAGTAGGAGCTTGAAAGGCACCAGTGGCACACAGGGAGGAACTGAGGTGTCTGGCATCAAGTTGAGCATAGGCCACTGTCCCTTTTCTAAACCCTCTCCCCACAGAGCTGGGAAGCTGGTGTCGTATCTGAGACTCCATCAACCTGGCTAACACTGTTTGACTCGGAGATCCCCCAGAGACTCTGTCCCATGCAAATTAGGGGCCCACTCAAGCTGCTTTTCCACACGAAGGGCTGGTCTTGGCTCCTGCTGAACGACTTCCTAAATCCTATCAAATAAACATCAGGTGGCCTCAGTGAGCCCCGGGCCCAGCACTAGCAGCAGCCAGCCTAGATTCACAGCTTTGCTTCTCCTGGGAATCTCCAAGCCCAGCACAAGTGGCAGCCATCTCAGATTGCTTTATAGCTCAGGCAGGTTGGCCCCTGGAAAACACCAGTGGGGGCTGACCTTGGCCTGCACCATATGGGAAACCCCAGGACCAGTGCAACCAGTTCATAGCAACAGACCACACTGGAGCACCACCACCCTGCCCCTGCACTGCTGATCCTCACAGGCGGCAGGGGTTGGTGGTCAAGGGTCACAGCCAGTCTTTGCAGCTGATTGGCCTCGGTAAATCCCTCCCATTCATCTGCCAACAGCAACCAAGGCTCAACTACTAGAGGAAGGTGTACTCAGCCCACATGAAGGGTGCACCTTATATACCCAGCTTGGGTGATAGGGGAGGCTGTGCCCCTGGACCCTACAGGACACCTTATACCTGAGGCCACACTACCAAGACAGAGGGTGAAAGCAGCTCTGCCTAATACATAGAAACAAATACAGGGAGGCTGCCAAAATGAGGAGGCAAAGAAACATGGCCCAAATGAAAGAACAGATCAAAACACCGGAAAAAGAGCTAAACAAAATGGAGATAAGAAATCTATCAGATGCAGAGTTCAAAACACTGGTTATAAGGATACTTAAGGAACTTAGTGAGCACCTCAACAGCAGAAAAAGGACCCAGTCAGAAATGAGGATACACTAATTGAAACAAAGAACAATTTCAAGGGAAACAACAGTAGGTTGGATGAAATCGAGACTCAAATCAATGATATGGAACACAAGGAAGTTAAAAAACAACCAGTCATAACAAGAAGAAAAAATTACCCCCCAAATGAGGACAGTATAAGCAGCCTCTGGGACAACTTCAAGAGGTCCAACATTCACTTCAACAGGGTGCCAGAAGGAGAGGAGAAAGAGTAAGAAATTGGAAATCTACGTGGAAAAAAATATTGAAAGAAAACTTCCCTAATTTGGTGAAGGAAATAGATATGCAAGTCCAAAAAGCACAAAGAGTCCCAAACAAGATGGATGCTAAGAGGCCCACTCCAAGTCACATCATAATTAAAATGCTAAAGATTAAGATAAGTCTTTAAAGCAGCAAGAGAAAAGAAGTTAGTTACCTATAGGGAGTTCCCATAAGACTGTCAGCTAATTTCTCAAAAGAAATTTGGCAGGCTAGAAGGGACTGGCAAAAAATATTCAAAGTCATGAAGCAGGGGCCTACAGCCAAGATTCCTCTATCCAGCAAAGCTATCATTTAGAATTGGAGGGAAGATAAAGAGCTTCCCAAACAAGAAAAATCTAAAGGAGTTCATCATCACCAAAGCATTATTATATGACATGTCAAAGGGACTCATTTAAGAAAAAAAATAAATCAAAACTATGAACAATAAAATGGAAAAGACTACACATCTATCAACAAATTGAATCTAAAGAATAAACTAAGCAAAGAAGGACAGAGACAGAATTATGGGTACACGGAGTGTATTCTGAATGTTGCCAGAATGGGTTGAAGGTGACGTGGAATGGGTGAAGAGGCGACGGGATTCAGAGGTACAGATACTTACAGAATAGCCACAGGGATGTAAAATGCGGTGTAGGACGCTACTCAAGGACACGAACAATGCTGAGAGGGCTGCCTGAGGGAGTGGGGCCGGGGGTAAAATGCTTGTTTGAGGGGGGTGAAGGGGAAAAAAATTAGGACAACTGTAATAGCATAATCAATAAAATATTTTAAAAACTGCAAAAAAGTATACTTAACATTCTCATTCCACCCTCCATTCTCCATACCCTTTATTCATATTTTTCATTGATTCTATTTTTAAGAATTCCATTTTTCATTCTTGAAGTTCCATATGGTAATTATTTAAATCTGTCTCTTTTCCCATATTGTCATGTTTTTTTCTTGTGCTCTTTATTCTTTTAGCTCTTTATTCATTTAAAGCACATTTATTTTATAATCTCTTTCACAATGTGCTATTAATTCATGTCCTAGAGATGCCAATATACTTATCTTTTGGGTCTGCTGTCATTCATGATGGATCATTTCTTTATGCCTACATTTTTTAAAGGTGAGTTCATCTTCAAGGGGGAGTAATCTTTTCTTTGGAAATCCTAATAGTCTAGGTTTGGCTACCTGAACAAAAAAGGATGCCATTTAAGGCAAAAGTAGCAGTGAGAGCATACTGGGAGAAAATGAAGTGTCCATTACACACTTGTACCTAGTATTTATATTCTCAGTTGAATAAATTTTAGAAACACTCATATTGATCTCACAACTGGGTTGTAATTTAATTTGTGACCAGAGTTCAGATTAGTAGCAAAAAAGTAATTAATAGACAATACACGGTTTATCACACTGAAGGAAACAGGATGGAATAGAAACAAAATAGCTATTTGGAAACTCGGCAGGATAAAACTTTATGGAATGTCTGTTCTGCACAAGGCACTGTCCTAAGGAAGATGTAAATTGATTTCAAAGCAGACAGTGATAAAAATGCCGTGACAGGTTTTATGGGAGAATAAAACTGGATGTGATTAACTTTGGGATATTAGGAACTATATTCCTGAGAAGAGAGACATTCGAAGTGGCCTAAAAGGATTTCAATAGGCAAAGGGATGGACATTTCAGACAGGGAGGATAAGCTAAGGCCCAAAAGTAGATAGCACATTTTACATGTAAATTGATCTGATGTGGCGGGTATGTGTGGGGAGAGAGGTGGAAAATGTAGCTACAAAGGAAGGATGAAGCCAAATTTCACTCACTAGGGAACGTTTCTATCAGAGACTTACCACATTGCATGTAACCTTTACTTTGTGTTTCCTCCTATACTGTAAGTCACTTGAGAGCAGAACCTTTGTTTCTGTTGTCTTTGTATGCCCCTGAATTAGTACAGTGCCTATCACTCAGCAGGTGCTTAATAAATATTAGTGAATGAAAACCCTAGATTGTGAAGGTGTGAACTGTGGTGGTAAGAAAACCTGGGCTTTCTCTATAGGCAGTGGAAAGCAAGAGTAGCATTTTGAACCGGGGAGTCCCATGCCCAGATCCATGCCTGAGAAAAATAACGTAAGGCCAAACATGCGGCGCAACCAAGTGCTTGGGCAGGGTCACAATCCACTTTGCTGTCAGGGGTACAGGTCTCCTCTTGAGGTAGTACTTGTCGTTTGTCTTTGTGTACAATTTACATCTTGTGCCAAGAACTGCAACGTTTATGCTGCAGCAAAACATAACACTTTACAAATATCTGATTTATGACAATCAATCTTGGAGATCTAGAAACATGTTACAGTAATTGTGTAAGATTTTTATAACCTAGCCGCTGTAGCACATATTAAGAACTATGACTTCTCTTTCAAAAGTAATGTGGCTAACTTCCCTGTCTTCTCACTGGTCTATCGCATTTTTGAAAATTGCAAAAGCTTTCTTTCTTTGAGCTGAGTCACTGGCAACACATATTGGGTTGCAGGTAGTAGAGACTCTGCACCCCAGAACTGCCCTTACGTGTACAAGGTACATCTGGGGACGGTGAGAGCTTTAAAAAATTGATCACTAAGCTTATTGAGTTCTAGAATCATAGTTGTCCTATTGTTACGGTATCTGAGTAAGTTGGTGTATCCCAAATGTCTTAAGTGTCCCCTTTAATTTAACTGAGATAATTTGCTACTGTCTTTAAAAAAATATATATATATTTTATATATATATATTCCAGTAATAAGTATATATACTTTATTAATATATATTTTATTTATACATGTTTATTACTGGAAAAATAATAGAATGACAATTAAAAAATAATAGACCGAATTTATTTTTAAATGCCTTCTATGTTTTGGGTTATATTCTATTATATACAGGTTACTGGTTTTCTAACTGTAGTTAGTGGAATGGGCACATTTCATTTTTAAAACATAGTTTTAACTATTTAAAAACTACAATAATAATATGCACACAAATGAGTATTAAAATAGAGGCAGTATAACACACTGGAGAGGAAAGCGAACTCTGGGGCCAGACTACCAGTGTCTGGCAGTCCCTGGGCTGGGGCTTTGGGCCGGGCACACAGCGCCCCTACGCTTTAGTTTCTTTATCTGAAAACAGCGTAACTGCCTGCTTCCTTCATCGTTATACCACTTGCTAACCCATTTGAGAACACTAGCGCATTTACTTTTTGTATTGCAGATTCAATCCATTACCGTTTCTATTTTGAACTAAAGATTCACCTGCCACTTCATTGAATTGAGAACTCTTTGGAGATTGCAGGGCAAACTGTTTACAATAATAGTTACCATTTGTGAACTCCTTATCTGTGTGAATCAGAGTTTTTCTATACACTGTATAATTAAAAAAAATAAATTGAATCACGTTTTAGGCCTGGAGTTAAGACGAACACCTATTATCGGTGACTGTGTAATCATAGGTGCCTGTGCGTTGGAGTGAGACAGTTGTTTTTTTTTTAAAGTTTCTTATTCGGGAAATTCCTTCCATGGAGGACTTTTTATTTACTTTATAATATTATGACAACATTTTAGTTATTTACTTTTAGAGAGACAAGGAAGGGAGGAAGAAAAGAGAGGGAGTGAAACATCGATGCGAGAGAGAAATACCGATCTGTTCCCTTACACGGCCCGCCCAGGGGCCAGACCCACAACCCAGGCCTGTGCCCTGACCAGGGATCAAACCAGTGACTTTTCACTTGGTGGGACGATCGTCCCACCAACCGAGTCACACCAGTCAAGGGGACAGTTGGCTTTATACGTAAGCTCTGCTATTTTGCCATCTGTGTAACCTTGTACATATTTTAAAATTTCCTTGAGACCCAATTTCCTTATCTGTGTGTGAAAGGAAGATAAAAACAGTACTATCTCACACATTTTATTCCAAATTTTTGTTCATCAAAACAGCTCTATGAATTTCACTGTTTTACATTATAAATACTGTAAAATCAGATTTCTCTTAGTAAAGTCTCACTTTCATCTGTTTTACATGTTGGGTTACAAATAATATTTCATTTGAAATAAAGAGTGTGAGTGCTTGAAAAAAATGGAAAAAACCCATGCCCCACACTCTTCAGAGCCTGTTTCTCAGTGGCCAAAATTTATGTTCGGAAACCAAAATTTAAACACTGAGAGACTGTGCTGCCCCCTGCTGCCCTAGTTTCTCCAACATATTTCGTGTCTTCTGAAAAGTCAAAACTTTATTATTACAGTTAAGTAACCCTACAGTGGCCTGGAAGGCAATAATAATGCGGATGGCAAAATACTGAATGTAGCTCTAAATAATATATGAAATTTGTTAAGACACTGAAGTCTGATGGTGGAACAAATAAACATAATAATACACTCACAAACTGCGTAATACTTAACAAATTTTAGATGCCCCATTCCAAACAACTGCTACAAGTGCTATTATTTAAAGTGCTACTGACACCTTGTGGAAATTGGCAAAATATATACATTTTTGCCTTAAATTAAATCTTCAGTAATTATTTCCCTGATTCTTTCACTGAATTAACAGAAACTCGATCTTTATTTCCCCACATTAGGAAAGCATTTGTATTGTGGCTAGTTGCAAAGTGTAAAATTATACTTTCAATGCTAGAAATCTTGGACATCTTCTCTCTCTTAATCTCACATATCCAACTAGACACAACCTGGTGATTTTCCTCCAGAAATCACCTCAAAATTGATTGTTTCATCCTTACTACGAGAACTCCTCTAATAGTCTTGTCAGTTAGTACGGCAAAGTGTCATTGACAAGAAGTCAGAAGAGCTAAGAGAAACACTACTTATTGTTAGCCCCAAGTCTCTGGGTAACTTAGCTATTGAGAGGCTCATTTTTCATGTCATGCCCAGTTATAAGATTACATGAACTAACGTACGGTAAGTGCTTTGAAAATAGATCACTATAAGACAACTTTATTTTTATAATGCAATAGCACGCTCGCTAGCTTTTCTCCATTCTGAGGCTTCCTGCCCACCGCCCTCCATGCGCTCCGCCCTGGATGGATGAAGTGGGAAACGGGGGACGCAACTGATGGGGGAGAGCTGGCGCTCAATTGGGTCATCCTCCTTGTCCACTTAATTTGTTACTTACTTTAGATTCTGAACCTTTGGCCTTGTAGCTCTCTTCTGATAATATTTTTTAGGTCTCACTTCATCACATGATCATTTGAATCAGTTTACTACGCTTTGTGTCACCAATCTCCGTGCCAAGAAAAAGACATGGGACACCGGTAAACTAGACTTCTATAAAACTGGCTTTGAAGGTGACATACCTCTACTCAAAAATATGTAAGAACAGAATGGTGAAGTAAGTACCTCTGAAAATCTCCTCCATAAAAGCAACTAGAACACTGGCAAAAAAATTGTCAAAATCAACTTTTTCATAACTCTGAATTAATCAAAACTTACAATAATCTAAGAAGTGTTTATTCAAGAAAAATGACAGTGCCTGTAAGAAAAACAGGCTTTGTGGCATTTTTAATTTCCCTTATTCCATTCCTTCTCTCCCCAATTTCAAGGCAGCCTTGAAAACCAACAGCCTCACAGGCATAGGTGGCTGTGAAAACCAGCTTCCTAGCAGACACTAGAGGGGTAAGAAAGGGTTTGGAGCTTCCCCAAAGCCTGATTTCCAGAGAAATGTCATTACTTGACTTGTATGACAGCTCTTTGAAAAGCTTCCTTCTCAGGCTTTATTTTCGACCTTATTCAGACTTTGATATATGTGTATAATGCAGCTATATCTTTAGGCAACTGCTTAACATCACAGCCACCTGATGAAAAAGCATCAGTTGGGCTAACAAGAGGTTGACCTAAAAACTTAAGAGGAAAATCTTGGGAATGAGAGGTTCATAGGGGGCTTTGATAAACTCTAATACATGACATCCATGCACATGTTTAAGGCTATGCACATGCCTAAGAAATACCTGAAAAGGCCCTAAACTCTCACCTCTGGCTGACCTTGAGGCTCTGCGCATACATGAAGGGAAAGCAAAGGCACAGTGGTAAACTTGCCACTGGGGTACTAGAAGCATGTCCCAAACACACAGAGCCCGAGCCCCTTGGCAAAGGCCCAGATACAGGCATTTAGGGAAATTTCTGTCCGATCATTAGCTGACAACTAATCTAACTGAACAGAGACTTTCAGTGACTGTGTATTACAAATAAAACAAATCTTACAGAATTAACCCATAAGAATCACCAAAGAGCAAAAACAACAATGATTTCCAGAACTGAAACATTATAATATTTTAAAATATCTAGTTTTCCACAAAAACACAAGCTATGAAAAGAAACAGAAAAAATATACCTCATACTGAGGAGAAAAAGCAGTCAACAGAAACTGTCCCAAGTAATCTCAGATATTGGACTTAATTGATAAGACTTTAAATCATCTTTTAAAAACATGTTCAAATGCCCAAAGGAAATCATGTCTAAAGAATTAAATGTCTCACCAAATAAAGAATATTCATAAAGAGATAAAAATTATTTAAAAAACAGAAATTCTGGAGTTGAAAAGTATAATAACTGAAATAAGAAATTCAGTAGAGGGGTCAAGAGCACATCATTCTGAATGGGCAGAATGAATCAGTGAATTTGGAGATAGACCCACTGAGATTATCCAGTCCAGTCTGTTTAGAAATAAAAAATGATTAAGAAAAGAGTGGGGGTATCCATCAAGATGGTAGCATAGTAAACGTGGCCCCTGAATCCTGCCACAAAGATCAAAATTACAACTAAACTACAGAACAACCATCATTTAGAACCACCTGATATCTAGATGAACAGAAGTCCTACAACTAAGGATATAAAGAAGCCACCAAGAGACTGGTAGGAGAGGAGGAGATATGGAACAGGCTGGTTCCACTCCCACATTTGGCGGATAAAAATTGGGAGGAGTAATTTGGTTGTGGAGAGACCCCTAAGAAGCAAAGGGTCCCTGCACTGAATCTGTGGACCCACCCAAGCTGTTCCCAGTGGCTTTTCCATATGAATGGTCTGTCCTGGCTCATGCTTCAGACTTTCTAAAATCTCTCAAACAAGCAGCACCTGCCCTTGGCAAGCCCCATACTTCTTTCCCAGTGGCCCCAGGCCCAGCACTCGCAGCAGCTGGCCTTGGTTTGTAGTTTGGCCTCTCCTGGGTACCTCCAAGCCCAGCACAAGTAGCAGCCACCTGCAGATTGCCTTGTAGCTCATGCCACCTAGCTCCAAGCAGGACACAGGTGATGGCTGGCCTTGGCCTGCACCTCCCAGAGACTGCAGAGCCACCTCTACAAGCAACACATTCTGGGCTCAACTCATGGGCACGAGAGCCCCACTGAAGCAAGTCCTGCTCTGTGGGGTGGGCTCCTGTACAATTGATCCTCCACGGTGGTCACAGTAAGTCCTTACAGCCAATAGGCCTAGGGGTAAATCCCTCTCATTAATGTGCCAATAGCAATGAAGGTTCAACTACAACAGAAGGGTGTACACAGTCCACACACAGCACACACCTGGAGTTCCCAGCTTGGGTGACCAGGGAGGCTGTGCCACCGGACTCTACCTACAGAACACCTACTACTTAAGGCCATTCTGTCAAGCCTGGGAGACATGGCAGCTCTACCTAATACATGGAAACAAACACAGGGAGGCTGCCAAAATGAGGAGACAAAGAAACATGTCCTGAATGGGAGAACAGAATAAAATTCCAGAAAAGGAACTAAACAAAATGGAGACAAGCAATCTACCAGATGCAGAGTTCAAAACATTATTAAGATGCTCAATGAACTTGGGAGAAGAGTAGACAAGCTTAGTGAGGACATTAATAGAGAAATAGGAAACATAAAATTGGAACTAGAAAACATAAAAAAAAGGACCAGTCAGAAAGGAAGAATACATGAACTGAAATGAAAATATACTATAGGGAATCAACAGTAGAGTAGAAGCAGCAGAGGATCAAACTAGAGATAAGGGAAGATAAGGAAGTGGAAAAACACCCAGTCAGAACAGAAAAAAGAATCCAAATAAAAAATGAGGATGGTAAAAGGAGCCTCTGGGACAACTTCAAGAATACCAACATTTGTGTCATGGGGGTACCAGAAGGAGAAAAGACAGAACAAGAAACTGAAAACCTATTTTAATAAACTTATTTTGTGGAAAAAATGACAGAAAACTTCCCTAACTTGGTGAAGGAAACAGGCTCAATTCAGCAAAACTATCACTTAGAACTGAAGAACAGATAAAGAGCTTCTCAGACAAGAAAAACCTAAAGGAGTTCATCACGACTAAATCAGTATTACATGAAACGCTAAAGGGTCTTCTTTAAGATGCGAGGGAGGCTGGGGAATGGGTGAAAAAGCAAAGGGATTAGGAATTACAAATTCATAGTTACATAATAGTCACAAAGATGTAAAATACAGCATAAAAATACAGTCATCAATATTGTAATAACTATGTATGGTGTCAATGGGTACAGGATTTACTGGGTGATAACTTAGTAAATTAGATAATGTCTAATCACTGGTTGTACACTTGAAACTAATATAATATTGTATCACAACTCTAATTTTAAAAAATAATTTAAAGTCAAAAGGAAAAAAGGAAGAGAGCCTCAAAGACCTGTTAGACACCGCCAGTCACCATCACACACATGAAAACATGCTCAGCATCATTAATCAGCAGGGAGATGCAAATCAAAATCACTTCACACCCACAAGGATGGCTAAAAAACGAAACAAAACAAAACAAAAACCAGACAGTACCAAGCACTGAACAGTGTCTGCAGAAACTGGAACTCTAATGCATTGCTGGTAAGATGGTAAAATAATGCAGCCACTTTAAAATCTCTTTGGTAGCTTCTAAAAATGTTAAGTATAGAGTTACCATCAATTCCAGAGTATAGGCCGATACTCTAGCAGGGGCGTCCAACCTTCTGGCATCTCTAGGCCACATTGGAAGAAGAGTTGTCTTGGGCCAGACATTAAATACACAAACACTAACAAAAACTGATGAGCAAAAATAAAGATTTTAAGTAAATTCACAAGTTTGTGCTGGGCTGCATTCATAGCCATCCTGGGCTGCAGGCAGCCTGCAGGCTGTGGGTCGGATACCCCTGCAAGAAATGAAAGCATACGAGGTCTGTCCAGATAGTACCCAGCCATGTAATAAAAAAAGAGGCATTGGAAAAGATACAAGATACAAGAAACACTGCAAATAGGACAATGACACCTCAGTCCCTTTCAATATAGGCACCTTGGGACCTCACACAATTCTCCCAATCTCCATCAGCTGCCCCGTCATATTTTTCAGAGTCTCACTGATGGTCTGAAATCTCTCCCCTTTCAGAGGTGATTTTAGTATTGGGAAAAGCCAGAAGTTGCAGGGCGCCAAATCTGGGCTGTAGGGGGGTTGAGTAACCTGGGTAATTTGATGTTTCACCAAAAAACTCTGCACGAGATGTGACACACGCGCCAGCACTTTGTTGTGACAAACTTGCTGATCACCACTTGCCCATAGCTGTGGCCTTCTGAATCACCCAAACAGTTTTCGTGGAGGAATGTTCAAGCTTAACGCAAAATTTGATGCAGATTCGTTGCTCTACTTGTTCAATCATTCTGAGTAAGATGGCCACACAGTACATGTGTTCACTCAACGGCACCTAACCCTACTCACTGACTAGTATAGTGAAGTCGTATTCATGCAGGCGCATTCTAGTCCACTTTCCTTGGCTGCCAGGTTATATCGATGTTGTGCAAACCATTTTTGTTATATTAATAATGGCTGGTCTTTTTCCAGACAGACCTTGTATGTCCACACAACTGCACACAAACGTCCACAGCACCGTTATTCATAATAGCCAAGAATGCAAACAATCCAAATGACTATCAAATGATGAATGTATAAACACAGTGCTGTATATCCATACAACGAAATATCGTTAACCCTGAAAAAGGCATGAAGTGTGGATACATGCCAAACATGGGATCAACCTTGAAAACATTACTTTAAATGAAAGAATCTAGACACACAAAAAAACAGAAATTGCATTTCATTCATTCATATAGAGGCAAAACCAAAGAGACAGAAAGCAGATGTGGTTTCCAGGTGCCTTGATTGCTAATAGGTATAGGATTTTATTTTTGGGCGATAAAAATGTTCTGGAATTAAGATAATGGTGATGATAACACAACTCCGTGGATATTCCAAAAGCCATTACTGTATACTTTAAAGAGTAAAAAATTTCATGGTATGTGAATTACATCTTAATAAGGCTGTTATCAACAATTATTTAAGGGCTCCCTGTTTCAGAATAGTATTATTTTAGAAAAAACTTCAAAGATAATTCAATTTGGTGGTTTCAAAAATCTTTAGTAACATTTTGGAAAAAAATAAAACCATTTTCCAAGCTCAAAGACATTAAAGAGGTAAGTATAGTAATTACATTGGTATACATTTATTATTCAGTTATAATTTATAACAGGCTATTTTGATAAAAAATAGAAGTTTGATATTAAGGTTACAGGTGACAGCTGCAGTCATAGATTAGTTTGGCATCCAGTGTTTGTGTTTTGCGTCATGTAAATATTAATAAAGTCCTGGTAAGTTTGTGAATTACCTTGTCTTCCAATGTCAGAATATTAATCCATTTAACTGACCAAGAAAAGTGAAAGACAAAGTTATAGAAAACTAAAGAAACTTTTCAAGTTAAATCACTTAAACTTAACTAACAATTATTAGTATTTTTGTATCTAAGAATTACTTACATTTAAAGAATGTATTACCCTGAATTTACACAAATCATTAAAACTTTAAAACTACCTCATTACTGTATCATAGCAAAAGCACTAAATAGTATTGACTATGATGCATCAACTCAGTAAAATTGTTAAACTGGTGTGGGCAGTCATAGATAGGACCAAATTCAGCAATGTATAAATACTAAGCTATACTATCCTAAGCAAGGACATAATTATAAAAAAATTTAAGTACATAGATAAAGCAGAAGCAGCTTGGTTAGTGACTCTATGGGGAAAAAAGATTACATGGCGTGAGCTAGCATGTATTTTCCAATGGATTAAAATTTAGGACCTGGTATGTGTTTATATTAATTTTTTTACAATCCTGCATTACACTCTAATTTTAAAAGAACTTTGAAGTAAACATTTGTTGAATTCCAGAAGCATTTGTGTAAAACATGGTTCAAATCCACATATTTTACCTAATATGCTACCTCAGACATGGCAGAAGGCAGGCCTGGGGGCGAAACACGTTTCTCAAAGTTTCATACCCAGTTATGCCACAGGAAATGGACAAGCACTCAGGATTCTTAGTCCCTCAGTCATTTCTTACTAACAAGCCTAAATCTCTCTTCTGGTTTCCAAGGATCTCTATAACGCTGGCTTTATCCAAATCTTCAATCTTACACTTCTTCCCTCCGTAACGTGGGACCAACAGACCCCAAAACGTCTACTGAGGAAGGCCATGGGAAAGCAGCTGCAGGGAGAGCACTGGCGGGAGGAGGCCGGGCCGGGACGCTGGCGGGGGAGGAGCAGCAGGGGGGCCCTGGGGGACTGGAGGCTGCGTCCCGTGCACACCCCTCCCCAACGAGGGGCCCTCTCCCTGCTCCTCTTCAGAGCTGCCGGCATTCCTTGAGGGGGCTAGCAGAGGGAGCTGATGAAAATTATGGATAGGATGAAGTCCCCTCAAACCTGTCTATGATACTGACACGAATTTACTTTTCTAGCATTTTGCAGCATATACTTTCATAATCCCTGAAACGTTTCTGTAGAACACGGTTCAGCCTGAAGCTCCCGCCATCTGACTGTGTGCACCACCCTCTTTTCCCACAGCAATGTTTTCAGCTACTCATCATGTAAGCAGACCCGTTCATTTGCTGAAGGTTTCCACCTGGCTCACAGCCTTCCCTTCACCCTAACCTCTCTGATTTAAAGTGAATTAGATTTCCACATAAATGACCCTTCTTGCACTCCTGGACGTTAAGTTATTTGATGCTTTTGTTTCCAATGATATTCTCCTCCTGGTCTCATTATTTTTTGGATCTCAGAATTACCACAGGTTTTGATTATGTCTTCATCAAAATTACTACATAAAAGTCCTAGGTGCTAGGCGCAACGTCTTTTCCATTGTCATCTAACTGAGCCAGTACTCTGGCAAAACCACTGCAATGACTGCACCTCCAGTTTCTCAACACTATACTTTCTGTTCATTGGTCCCTTCCTGTCCTCACTTCCCCATCAGGTTTATACTTCAGGATCCATCACTACAATCATGTTCTGGCCTTAAACTTCCTTACTGCTCTGTCTGTTCAATGTACTTGACTAGCTGGCAAAATGCTAACTGTGGATGCACTTAACATTTGCTATCTGGCCCTTTACGGAGTCAGTTTGGTGGTCCCTATCCTAGGGGTATGTGGTAGAGCAACTTGATAAAATAAAAACGGACCTATGAGTGACCATGTGGAGCAGAGGCCCCCCATATGACCTGTATTACCCCCACTGATCTTGAGGACAGGGAAACTGATGCAAATATGTTGATGCAAATGCTGCCTACTATGTCAAGAATAATAAAGTCCTTCACTGTCAATATCCATTAAACTGGCAGGCTACCTTGTCAGTGAGAAGTAGGTTAAATTTTATCAGCCTCTTCACAGTGAACAGGAACCTTCTGTTTTAAATATTTTTCTCTTAAACAACAGAGTTTTAAAAAAATCCATATGAATATCTTTACAGTATTTAGTCCATTTACATATAATGTTATCACGGACACATCTATCATGTTCTTTGTGCTTTCTATTTTTACTATCTGTTCTATATTCTTTTCTGCCTTATTTTTGATTTTTGAAAATCAACCTTATTGAAGGACTGTGTATATACAATGAGATTAGTGTAGCAACTTCAAGTGTACAGTATAATGAATTTGGTAAATGTATACATTTCTGGGTAACAACCTCCCAACCGATATGCATAGTATTTCAATCACCAGGAAGTGTTCCACTGTGCTTCTTACCAATTTTCTTATGAATTTGAAATTTAATTTGTAACTTCTACTTTCAGTCATAATAGAGCAACAGAAACTGGGTTAACTATTGGTATAAATGGGTTTAAAAAACCAAACAAAATGAATGAGACAATGGTTTTCATATATCCGACAAGCGGCAGTGCAGGACAGTGCAAATTACTGCTTAAAGGAAGATTCTGGGCTGCAGTGTAGACAGGGAGAACTCAGAGAGAGCCTGGGGGAGCAGCGCAGAACATCTCGGGAGGCCTGGTAACCAAGATTAACACGGGAAAGTATCAGAAAGTCAAGAACAGCCCAAAGAGCTCTTGAAAGATCCAGCGATCTTCAAAAAATACACTGCAATCTTCGGCTGAGTTTTGATTAGTGTATGCGTGTGAGGAAACTACCTGTAACCAAAGAGGGAAGCGCTGGAAAGAATCAGGCAGACCAATTGGGAGAACTCACACAAGCCTGGGAGTAATTCATATTCTGTGAAGCCAAGTGGGGAAATTCATAAATATATGAGGTACTGGGCTGAGTGATTAGAAGGATACTTCCTGAGATGTGGGACTCAATTAGCCCTTGACCAGGGGGATCGAACCTGCGGCCCGGCTCACAGGTCGCATGCAGACTAGGATGGCTGTGAATGCAGCCCAACACAAAATCGTAAATTTACTCAAAACCTTATGAGATTTTTTTGTGATTACAGGTCACAATGTATTTAGTGTGTGGCCCAAGACAACTCTTCTTCCAGTGTGGCGCAGAGATACTAAAAGGTTGGACACCACTGTCCTGGACTATAAAGAACCTCTGGTTTTGTACTGTAAAACTTTTAAAAGCTAACCTCAAAAGGACTGAATTGTTTTCAAGTAACCTGATTGCATCCAAAATCAAAGCTCAAAAATGTTTAAGGACAAAAGCATTCAGCATCTAACAATGTAAAACCCACAATGTTTGGCATTTAATAAAAAATTATCAAGCATGCAAAGAAAGAAGGAAAATAGTACAATACAATACATAAGAAGGGAAAAAGTCAACTGACAGACCCAGAAATTACACAGATTTACAGAAAAGAACATTAAAACAGCTATGATAAATATAGCAGTCCCCCCTTATCCACAGTTTCATTTTCCATGGTTTCAGCTGCCTGCAGTCAACTGCCACCTGAAGATATTAAATAAAAAAATCCAGAAATAAACAATTTATAAGTTTAAAATTGTGTGCTGTTTTGAGTAGCATAATGCAATCCCATGCTCTCCCACTCAGTCCGACCTGGGACGTGAACCATCGCTTTGCCCAGCACGTCCATGCTGTTCTGCTCCGCACCACTAACCAGTTAGTAGCTGTTTTAGTTATCAGATCCGCTGTCATGGTATCATAGTGCTTGTGTTCAAGGGACCCTTATTTTACTTAACATTGGCCCCAAAGGCAAGAGTAGTGATGCTGCTTTGGCATCAGATATGACAAAGAGAAGCCATTAAATTCTTTTTTTTAAGTACAAAGGTGAAATTTCTTAACTTAATAAGGAAAGAAAAAAATCTTACGCTGAGGTTGTTAAGATCTATGGTAAGAACAAATCTTTTGTGAGACTGTAGAGAAGGAAAAAGAAATCTGTGCTAGTTTTGCTGTTGTACTTCAAACTACCAACATTACAGTCACAGTGGCTGACAGTGCTTAGTTAAGATGGAAAAGGCATTAAGTTCGTGGGTAGAAGTCATGAACAGAAAATGTGTTCTAATTAATGGCAACACGTTGTGCCTAAAAGCACTGAGCCTATACAAAGACTTCAACAAGTGATCCCCTAAAACGAGTGACACCAAGCCATTTACTGCAAGAAACGGATGGTTACACAGATTCAATAATAAGTTTGAACTAAAAAACATAATCACTAGAGAGGCTTAGTCTGCCGAGGAAGGAGCTGCTGCCGTATTTCCAGCAGAGCTGAAGAAGTTGCTTAGGGTTTTGGTACTATCTATGGTTTCAGGTATCCTCTGGGGGTCTCAGAATAGTTCCCTGTGGATAAGGAGCGGCTACTGTAAACTCCAGAGTTCAAGACAATAGGAAAAAAAGCATAACCATGCTAAGGAGAGAGAAATAAGATACAAAAGAGACCCAAATTTAATTCTAGAAATGGAAAAATACAACTCAGATGAAATACACTGGATTTGATTACCAACATAAACGACACTGCAGAAGAAAGGATGAATAAACCTGAAGGCACAGCAACAGAAAACATCCAAAATCAAGCCAGAGAGAAAAGAGAGAAACCTGTGGAATAACTTGAAATGGTCAGTGGTCTGATACATGCGTAACTGTAGTCTCAGAAATGTGGCAGATGGGCCAAAATTTGTATTTGAAAAAATAGTGACAAAAAGCATTCAAATTCAATTGAAACTGTAAACCTGTACCTCCAAGAAGCTTCACAAACTCTAAGTAAAAAACCCCCTAAAAACCATAAATAAAATTACACCAAGGCACATAGCAATTAAGTTGCTTAAACAAGAAGAAACGATCTTTAAAGTGGCCAAAGTAAAATAAGACGTTACACACAGAGCAACAAAGAATGATAAAAGACGCTTTGTCGAAAACAATGTAAGTTGGAATAATGGAGTAATGTTTTTTAAAGCTTAGAGAAAATAACGATCAACCTAAACTACTATATTCAGCAAAATACCTTTCCAAAACAAAGGCAAAATAGACTTAAAAAAATTTTTTTAAAATTTATTTTCAGAGAGAGGGGAAGGGAGGGATGCATGCCCCCAACCGGGAACCTGGCCTGCAGCCCAAGCATGCGCTCTGACTGGGACTGGAACTGGTGGCCTTTCGGTTCACAGGCCGGCACTCAATCCACTGAGCCACACCAGACACAGTGTGAAAATGACTTTTTAAAGACACAAAAAGTGAAAGAATCTGTCATAAGCATATTAGCACTAAAATAAATTTAAAAGATGTCTTCAGGAATAAAGAAAAACAGTAACATATGGAAATCTGACTCTATATAAAGGAATCAAGAGTAGTAGAAATGGCAGACATGTAAGTAAACATAAAAAACTTTTTTTTATGTTTTAAATCTCTTTAAAACGTATCTGACTATTTACAGCAAAACATAATAACAATGCACTGTGGGATTCATACAGAAATAAAGTATATGACAACAATAGCACATAGACTGCAAGAAGAAATATAAAATTATTTTATGGTTCTTAGTCTATAGATAAAGTGGACTGTGCATTATAAGTTAAAGATGTAAGCTATAAAGCCCAAAGCAGCAACTAATAAAACATTATCCTCATCAACAACAACAAGACAAAGAGATACATGTTATAAGTCAATAAAAGAGACAATGAAATCACAAAATATTCAGTTATTCCAAAAGAAGACAGACAAAATGAAGAAAAGGGAATGTAGATGGAATATATAGGAAATAAATGGCAAGATGGTAGACTTAAACAGAGCCAAATAAACAATCACATAAATAACAAAATTTATCATCGGGTTTGACAAACGCCTTCAAGGCAAAAGTGGCTTTAGGGCTGTGTTTGTTTATCTTTTTGGGTTCCAGTGTTTTCTCTAGAATTAAACCTGGTAATTTCTCAAAATTTTATTACTTCTTAAATGCGTAGGATATTTTTACATGTTTCATCTAGTTTTCTTTGCAGTTTACTTAAGCAAAAAGATTAATTCTAGTTACCCCATACTACAATTAATCTCAGTTACGCTCAATTACTAGTCCCAATTATCCTTGTAATTTACAATCTAACAATACCCTTAAATATCCCATGAAATAAATGTGTGAAATAGCCTGCTGTTTAAATTTTCAGGGTTAGGAAATTCAAAAAAAATTAAAACCTAGAACAGAAATCAATTTGACTAGCAACATACCCGCAAGAGAAGTGCAGAATTTTCAAGTCTCCTAAAGGCACCTTTAAAAAGTGTTTGCTAAGTTTTCAAAAGAAGACATGTTGACTGGATACAATTTGACAATACTATTTATAAAGTTAATAATGATATTAATAATGAGATGATCCTCGAACTAAATGAGTGATTAAAAGAGACAAAAAGGTCATTATATAATGATAAAGGAGTCAAACCACCAAGAAGCTATAACACTTATAAATATCTATGTGCCCAACATCAGAGCACCTAAATATAAAACAAAAACTAACAGCAAAAGGAGAGATTAACAACAATACAATAATAATTGGGGACTTTTCACACCCAATGTCAACAATGTACAGATCATTCAGACAAAGAATCAATACGAAAAGAGCAGATCTGCACCAAATAGAACAGACATACATAGAATATTCTATCCAACAATAGGAGAACATGCATTCTTCTCAAGTGCATATGGAACATTTCTAGAATAGACCATATGTTAGGCCACAAAACATGTTTTAGCAAATTAAAGAAGACTGAAATCATACCAAGTATCTGCTCTGAATACAAAGACAAGACTTGAAATTAATAAGAGAAAACTGGAAGATTCACAAACACATGGAAATTAAACAACACTCTCCTAAACAACCAATGGATCAAAGAATTAGAGGGAAATAGAAAAGTTTCTTGAGTTACAAGAAGATGCTCAACATCACTAATCTTCAGGGAAGTACAAATCAAAAGCACAATGAAATATCACCTCACACCTGATAGAACAGATATTGTAAGAGACAAGGGAACCCTGGCGCACTGATGGCGGGAACGTAAAGTGGTGCAGCCATTACAGGAAACAGCATGGAAGTTCTTCAAAAAATATTAAAAATGGAACTACCCTATGATTCCACTTTTGGGGCTGTATTTGAAAAAGACAGTATCACTATCCTGAAGAGATATTTGCACACCCGTGTTCAATGCAGCATTATTCACAACAGCCAAGACAGGGAAACAACTTAGATGTCTAAAGACGAATGGATAAAGAAAATGTCACACACAGAGAAATATTTGTACAGCCTTAAAAATGAAGGAAATCCTGCTGGGATACCACACATGGACCTTGGGGATGTTATGTTGGGTGAAACAGTTCAAGTGCTGTATAATCTCTCTTCCATGTGGAACCGAAAAACATTGAACTCAGAAGAGTAGGTGGGTTAAGGGAAACGCAGAGATGCTGGTTGAAGGGGAAAAACTTGTAGTTATAAAATGAGTAAGTCCCAGGGACCTAAAGTAGAGCATGGTGACTGCTGTTAAATATTGTCCTGTATACTGAAAACTGCTCTGAGAGTAGAGCTCTAATGTTCTCACCATAACAACAGGACGGTGAGTAGGTGAGGTAAAGGATGTGTTAACTAACCTTCCTGCGGTAAGCCTTTCACTCTATATGAGAACCAGATCATCACAATGTAAATACGTTTTAAACGTACACAGTGTTATATGTCAATTTTATCTCAACAAAGATGGAAATAAGGCAGATTCCATAGGGCAAAGAATCAAGGCTGCTCAGGCGCTAGAGGCTGCTGCAGAACTTTTTAAAGATACAGACACTCTGCTCCAATTCCTTCCAGCCTTTGATTCAACAGGTCTAACTGGGGGACTATTCATTTTTATTTTAAAAACTCCTCAAGTCATACTGGTGTAATCAGGACCGAGAATCACAATTTTTTGGATTTAGCTCAGAACCAATTAAGCGTATCAGAAAGACACTAATTGTGTGAAACATAAAATTCAAGATTCCTAATGGGATGCACAGAAAAGTACAGTATTTTGCCGTGTATCATGAGCACTTTTTGCCCAAATTTCTGAGGGAAAAATAAGGCTACGCATTATACATGGGTAGTACTAATTCTGTATCTATATAAATAGTTTTTATTCTTTTATTTATGCTCATGCCTTAAAAGTGTAACTCTAGGAAGCAATAACAATATCCATATACAAAGTAATATCCTGGAATACAATAATCAGTTTTGTTTCTAAATATAAATAAAAAATTGAATTAAAAGATTAAAACAAAGGTTTTTTTCTCTGAAAGTTTAGATCAAAAACGTGGGTGCACATTATACATGGGAGCACATTACACACAGCAAAAATATTGCATGTTTGACTCTGAGGTATCTTCAAATTGATTAAAATAGGATTTCACCCATGGTATGGCCAATCACGAAAGTTTTAATGGGTTTTTAAAAAGACATTTAAATAAACATTATATTGATATTAGTTGGTTATCTCCTTAGCAGCCAATCATCACTTCCTTCCAGTAGTTAAGGTTTTCCTTTCCATCTCTTATCGGATGTCCTTTGGGAGGGGATCCATTGCCCAGGTCTAGGGCTTAAGCTCACCAGTGCAGCCCATCCCTGGAGCAGCAGTGACTGGTTCTGGGATGGGGGTGGGCATGTAACTTAGTGAGACACAAAAAGTTTCAAGGGTGCCGCTATGTGATACATGATTATGAAGTTGATACACAGAAGACAGGGTGGTGGAAGGGAGTAGAAAGAGAGAGAAACCAGGACCTTAGCAATACTACTGAGTCACTGGAGCAAGCCATGCCTGAAGACAGACCCACCCTCTGGATCGTGTCTAGTGCATTACAGTTTGCATTCACTTGAAGCTGATAGAATCTAACTGATGCGAATATTTACTCAATGTAATCTCCGGCTTTTCATGGGTAATCTCAATGAATTAAATGAGAGTGTGAAATTTTCTAAAAAGGAAACTTCTCTTCCTATTTTTTACTATCATTTCACTGACACTTCTTTATAACTCTACTCCCCCTGGCTATTTTGAATGCCCCAAGAACATATAGTACTAAATATCTGAAAAAGAAAACAACATGTAAATATGTATGCAATGTATGATACACACACATAATAATAGAACGATAATACTCAAAAGGGGAATAAATATTTCATATGTCTTGCATCTAAGAAAAAGTGGTATAAGCCATAAAAAATAGTATGGTCTATACTAGTGTAAAACTAAAACTCCAAAAATTTATATTTTGTTTTATGTAAGTTCTACTTCTATACTAATAAGACTATCCATATCAAAAGTGAAAAATATTTTTTGAAAAAATTATCCATATACAATGTTAACAGGGATAAATGGATTGTGAAGATAATTAACTGTGGATTCCCACCAAAAGGAAACCAAATTACACTATTTTTTTTAAAAGCTAAAAGGTGAAAGCGGTAGTGGTGGATGGTAGCATTAATGTAGAACAGCAGTGATGC
This sequence comes from Pteronotus mesoamericanus, assembly GCF_021234165.1. Taxonomy (NCBI): domain Eukaryota; kingdom Metazoa; phylum Chordata; class Mammalia; order Chiroptera; family Mormoopidae; genus Pteronotus; species Pteronotus mesoamericanus. The sequence continues at coordinate 1,461,136 of NW_026555326.1, forward strand.
TGATGATGAAGAAGAAAAAATTAAGTACAACTAATATTTGTTGAGTGCTTAACTAAGTCCCAGGTACTGTGTAACTTCTTTATACTAATTATATTCTTAAAAACACTCTCACTAAGGCAGTAGGACAATGATGATTTTAGTTTAAATTTATGAACACCTTGAGTTTCAAATTTCATTTCTTCAACTTCACAATGACAATGACAATTCTCTTGTGTTGTAAAACAAAGTATTTGAAGACTAGTTCTGAGTTAAGTTTTGAATGTTATGAATAATTTAATGACAAATGAAATAGCAAAAAGTGATTTATATGTTCATTAAAGTAAGAATATAGAAGGATATTTCTAAGAGTCTTAACTCACAGTGAATTCTCTAGCTACCTGAGTTATTACACATGATGTTATTACTGTTGTTTGGTACACATCCTCATAAGAGCATTCAAAGCAGTTCCCAGGAAATGAAATACTAATAGCTACAGGAACAGCAATGCCTTTTTTATCATTTTGTCATGAGGTACACTGCTTTAGAACAAATTTTTAAATGCTATTTTCATTCCCTACCTATGTCACTTTACAGTGTGAATTTCAGGAAAGGCCAGGTGGGACTATACTCTAAAGATGGCCTGGAGGACTCTTACTGGGCCACTTGGTTTATTTTCCCAAATTTGTGTTGCTAATGAGGCCCAGGAAATGCTGAATTTGTCAACTTATGAAAATCTAGTTCTAACATCTCCGTGCTACAATAAACTTGTTTAAATAAACTGAATCCAAACATCTGATGAAACATAGAAAACAGGCAAAAATGCATTCTCTGAACTTACCTATATAGTTCCTATATCCCTCAGCTCACTCACATCCACAATATTTTTTGGGAAAACATTTTTATACGAATGGTCTTGAAATTTTAGTTTATTCAATGATCACTTGGGAAATTTATTTAAAAGAAAGATTTCAAGGCTGCTTCCCAGTGGTTATGATTCGCTAGATCTGGTTAAAAAGTATTCCAGGAGATTTTGATACAAGTCATGGAGAAATTCTGTTTTTAAACTGTAGGAAAGAAGAAGGATAGGTGGTAGATCTGTTTCAGAAGAAATATTTTAGCTTTTAAGTTTATATTTTAAATATTCATTTCTTGGAGTGGCATTTCTAATATGTATGTAGAAGTATGAAACAAATTAACCCAAAGGTTAAAAAAAAGTCAAGTTCTTATTAGAAAAAATAAAAATATATTAGAGTGAAGGGAAAAAAAGTACTATATGTGAGTTGTAAATTTTTGCTTGCTCTAACTGTATAAGACAGCTGTTCACTAGTGAAGAGACTACATTCATAAATCTACTTTGAGATTAATTACCATAATAGCTTTTAAATATAAAATGTATACTTGGAAAGAGGAGAGAAATTTAAAGGAGAAATCATTCATTTTATATACATTCTTCCAGAAGATTTTTCAAAGCACAAATGCGAACTCATGAACATATACACTTGAAGTTTGCTACCAAAATCCCTGATTGTAAGCCATGGTGAACACGGCTGGTTGCCCACTCAACAGCCATTCCCATCCTCTACGTCTTGCTGGAAGAGCTCTTCTCTCACTTTGGACACTGAAATACTAGGCGCTTATACTTCCAGTCTCCCTTGCAGGGGCCGTGAGCATGTGAGCAAACCCTGGCCAATGGACTCTAAGGGGAAGTTTTCAGCAGCCGTCAGCAACCACACACACAGACAGAGACACACACACACACACAGCCGCTTCTGCAGCTGGATTTTTCAATGGGGGGGTCTCCTTATCGACTCCCTGAGGTGCCCGTTTCCAGACTGCGTGAGCCCCTGCCAGGGGAGTGAGGGTGGGGATGGGAAATATGCCTATCTTATTATCCAATAAAAATAAAGTCTACACAGTGCCTAAATTCCCTTTGAATCTTTGGTACTTTTGTAATATTTAGCCTTAACCCAAACTGTCAAACATTGACCTGTTAATGAACTTTTGACATAAATACAGGTACACATGTTCATTAGGTGTGTGTGGTGGGGGAGGGCTACCAGTAAAAACCCACTTTATCATCTTTTCCATTTTAAACATTCAGCCCTCTGTTCTGAGAGCCCCTTTCACTAAGGAACATATCATCAAATGCCTTTAATTTTATGTGTGTAACCAACACAATTTAGTAAACTGTTAAACTGATCTGAGCTGTGAGATTTTAAGATTGCTAATGAGTTAACATATTTCACAATACATTCTTGGGTTCAGAATCATCAAGATACAGAATGAAATGAAAGAAACGCCCAAGAAATGTAACAGTTTCAAAATGTATAAACATTTAAAGAGAAAGGGTACAGAGTAACAAAGAGGAGCCCAGCACTGTTTCATGAAATTATTTTGGTTATGGTACATTCTCAGCAGAATGCCAATGCTGATTATCACAAAAAGAACTTTTAGTTTTCATTTCTGGATACATTTTATGTTGGATTCTTCTTCCTAAAAGTCACAATCTTGACATTTTAGAGCTTCTGAGGTTTTTACATCTAATAAGATTAAGTTATATGGGAGTAAAGACATAGTGATATTTTGAAGTTGATCTTATCAACAACATTTCTAGACAAATCCAACTTTCTTTTAGGTCAAATTCAGTCATCTAAAGACGTAAGGAGAAATAAAGTCCAGAATCGCTAACAGCACAGACTGTGGAGGTCGATGAATTAAAATCCCTACTCTGCAACTTCTAAGTGTGTGACCCTGCGCGATTCCGTCAACCTTTCTATGCCTGTTTTCTCAGCTATAAATTAAGGCTAAAAATAACTATTATTAGAGATAATTGTGAGGATTGAATGAATTAATATACATCAAGTGCTTAAAACTGTACCCAGCACAAGGTAATTGAATGTTACTTCTCTTTCTCTTCCTTTACTAATGAAATTATTCTCAGAAATTACATGAAAAACTATTTGACCTAGAATCAAACCTTAGTTATAATTGACAGTGTCCTTGTATAGCATGAACTGCCCTGACATAAATTTAAAAACCTGAAAAAATCACAGATCTCTTACTCCAGCATTAATACTAAGCCTTCCCTGTGAACTGTGTCAGTCACGGTTCCGTGAAGGAACCAGAAATCGCATTAGGTAGAAGGAAGAGGTTTCATTCAGGCATCAGGTACTTACAAAATTGCTGGAAGAGCTGGAGGGACAGGGTCAAGCTGGGCCTGCAGGAACGACTCCTAGAAAGAACCCGGAAACACTGACCCACAAAAGGAGCTACTACATTTACCAAGAAGGTGGAGAGATACATTGTGAGTTAATTATTTCAGTTTGATCAAGGGATCAGAAAGTCATCACTGCTACCACAATCACCTCTTAGCATCCAGGAAGCCGAAAAGTAGCTATTGGCATGTTGCTGGAGGGGAAAGACATCTTTCCTTGACTGTCCCTGCCCTGAAGCAGAAGGAAGAGGGCGTCTGCTCCACTCTCACCTTCTGAATCCGGCCGGAGTGCATTTACCTGGGGGAGCCTGGCCAGTGTTTGGAACCTGGGAGTCTGGGAAATATACTCCTCCGAAGGACAGGGGAGACACCGGAAAGGGTTGGGAGACTTATAGGTTACCAAGTCATCAAATGTAACACAGTGACTTTGGGATAGTCACTCACTAAAAGATATTTTTCTCATCTGTAAAATGGGAAAAAAATAATTATACCCATGATTGTTGTGATGAGGGAATAAGGAGACAATGCATGCAAAGCACTTTACAGAGTGAAAATAACTTGACCCTGGCTGTTTTGAAGCCTTAGCTTCATTGTCCTCTAGCATCTACCTCTGTAGTTGAGAATTCTGATGCCAATCTAATTTTCATTCATTTTAATGTTACTTGGGGACTTTCAGGAATTTCTCTTTACCCTTGGTGTTCTGAAATTTCACAACGGTGTGGCTACGTCCAGACTTTTTCATTTATTGTTTGGGTCCTTTATTTAGCTTTGGTAAATTTTCTTGTCTTTTTTTCAATTACACTTTACATTCACTATCATTCTGTATTAGTTTCAGATGTACAGCAAAGTGGTCAGAAAATCACGTGCATTGCAGAGTGGACCCCCGCTGCTTCAAGTCCCCACCTGGCCCATACACAGTTACGACGATACTACTAACTGCATTTCCTACGCTGTAATCTACACCTCTGTGACTGTTCTGTCACTTCCAGTTTGTACTGCTTACTACCTTTACCTTTTTCACCCAGCCCCCTTCACCCATCCCCTCTGACAACTGTTGGTAAGTTCTCTGCATCTATGAGTCTGTTCCAATTTTGATTATTTTATCTGATTCTTGTATTATAATGCAACTTCCTTCCCTGTTTTCTTTATGAGTCACCTCTGAGGAATGTATTATAAATCTTCCTGCATTGTCTTTTTTTTGTCTTTTCATCTATTTTTTTTCTACTCTTCATTTTCTGTGTCTGAAGGTTTTTCTCATTTCTATCTTGTGACTAAGGGTCAGCAAATTGTTTCTGTAAATATTTTTGGCTTCGCGAGCAATATCATCTCATCGCACCTCACTCCGCTGAGGTAGTACAAAAGCGGACATAGACAATATGTAAACAAGTGGACATAGCTGTGTTGCCATAAAACTTTATCTACAAAACAGGCGGCGAGCCGGACTTGACCACGGCCACACTTTGCCAATCCCTGCACTGACTCTTCTACTATGTTTTATTTAGGCCATTGTATTTGTAATTTACAGAAGCCCTTTCTTCTGACTGTTCCTTTTTCAGAGTACTCTTTTTTTTTAAAAAAAAAAACAACTAGATCTTATATACCATATAAGGTATTATATTTTACAATATCCTATCAATGTTTTTCCTGAAAATGACTAATTAGATTAGTTTATAATTTTCATCTCTGCTTTATATACTCATCCTGGAGAGTAATTAAAAAAAAATGTTTCTTTATTCTGGGTTTTCTCTTTCCTGCTGGAGGTTTCCCCTTAGTGTCTCCTGAGTCACAATTACGAATGTATCCCTAAAAAGCCCACCCAAGACCCTTCAACTTTTAAACAGTTTGTTCACTGATGACTGTAAGTGTGATTAGATGGGGACCAGGCAATTTCCCTGAGGAATCTTTAACATAAGTATGAGGTGGTCTCTGCTTAGAATCACTGAGTTTTTTCAGAGAAGAAGCCTATGATATTTACTGACCGAGGTCTAGTCACAAACCTGCCACTATTAGTCACAACAATACATTTTATAGCCTTTTCGTGACTCTCCCTTCCAATGCCGACTCCTGGTATCCTCCACTCTCCCCAGAAGCAGGTGTGGTCCTGAGGATCAGACTGGTTTTCTCCTCTTTCTCTTCACATGCACTTTTCACTAGGCTTCCATTGTTCTCAGCAGCTGCCACCCTCTGTCCACAATGCCGTCCGGAAACCGACGTCTCACATCTGCTAATGCCCTCATTCCAGTTCTCCGTGACCTTGTGGGTATACCCGTGAATGTGTATATTTGTGTGCATGTGTGTGTATTTATTTCGGTAAACTATGGTACTATTATTTTAGTAGAAGTTGCAGGAAGAAGAAATAAATGCATGTGGTTAATCCATTATCTTTAATTATGAGGATAAACAAACCGTTCTTTGCATTTTCTTCTGGTGCCAGCTCAGGCAAACTTGTTTAATGTATACTAAAATCTGTCACATATTTAAGTTTCCCAAGTCCAATAATATTTTTATAAATTAAGAACGTGGAATCAGGAATTGCAATAACTGGACAAAGCTAAGTATTTAGAAAAGACTTTGCTATGCAAATTTATTACTCCTTAAGATTTACAAGAAAATGTATGCTCCAAGAGAGCAAATTTTTATACTATAAAAGCAAAACTTTATTTACAAACTGCTGTTAAGTAAATTATAAATAATGTTAATCTACAGATAATATTAGTTCTAGCAATTCTTTGTATGGAATATTGTTTACAATTATTCACGGCCCCTCGTTCTGGACATCACATAACTTTAGACCAGAAGTCAGCAAATGACATGCTCAAACTGAATGCTGCTTGTGGCCTGTTTTGTTTTAAACAGCTAAGAATGGTTTTATATTCTTCAAAATGATATTAAAAAGAAAAAAAAAAGAATATGCAATGGAGACCACAGGTGGCCTACAAAGCCTAAAAAAAAAATGAACTCTGGCACCATATGGAAAAAGTTTGCCAATCCCTGCTTTAGACACTGAAATGTCAGTGGAAGGGGCAATGTCAATTTTGGACAGAAGCTTTAAGGGACAATGATTAATTTGCTACATCCTCTGTCTGACAACCAGCAAAGTTTTAGAAAGCACCTCCCCCGTCAGTGTGGACCTCAGAGTGAAGATCACACGGAACAGAGCTGAAATTGACCTGCAGTGGACATGCAGCACAAGTGAGAAACAAACCTTAGTTGTTTATAAGCCATTAAAAGTTTCAGGGTTTGTTATCTTAGAACAACTTAGCCTAAGATGCTTGATATATTTTGCTAATATAATAGGAATTACTCCATATGTCTGAAAGTAACAGAACTGCAGAAGCCCAAGACAGTAACTTCAAAGATTATAAGCACCCATATGTTCACTGTAGCATTATTTACAGTCATCAAGATATAGAAGCAGCCCAAAGTGTCCATCAGTAGATGAGTGGATAAAACAACTATGGGGCATTTACACGATGGAATACTACTTGGTAGTAAAAAAAGAAGAAATTTTTACTCTTTGCAACAGCATGAATGGACCTGGAGAACATTATGTTAAGTGAAGTAAGCCAGTCAGAGAACAGACCAATACCATATGATTTTACTCATATGTGGAATCTAATGAACAAACTGAACTAACAAGAAACGTAAGAGACAAACTCATGGATAGAGAGCAGGCTGCCAGCTTGGGGGCGGAGAGGTTAGGGGGTGGCAGCATCGGAAAAAAAGGATGAAGGGCTCATGGACACGAACAACAGTGTGGTGACTGCAGAGGTTGGGGGAAAGAGTAAAAGTATCTATGGTAATGGAAAATTAAAATTTTTTTTAATTTAAAATTTTAATTCAGACTTAATAATTACTCAAAATATATTTCTAAAAATTGGTGCTTTAAAAGCATTCAAGGACTGAATTGCCAGGTGCTTGCATTGCTGGAAATAAACTTTTGTACTGTTGGATTAAGCCCTGCTGCTCTCTTGTTTTTATTTTTTATTTTTTTATTGTTCAAATAAATTTGTCTCCATTCCACCCCTCCTACCTCCCACCCTCAAGTCCTTCCCCACTTTGGCTTTGTCCATGGGTCCTTTATACATGTTGCTTGATCTGTCCCTGCCCCTCCTTTTCCCCATTACCCCCCACCCCTCTTTCCCTCTTGTTACTGTCAGTTTGTTTTTTTTTTCAATGTTGCTGTTTATATTTTTGTTGCTTGTTCATTTTGTTGATTAGGTTTCACTTATAGGTAAGATCATATGGTATTTGTCTTTCATCCCCTGGCTTATTTCGCTTAGCATAATGCTCTCCAGTTCCATCCATGCTGTTGAGAAAGGTAGCAGCTTTTTCTTTCTTTCTGCTGCATAGTATTCCATTGTGTAAATGTACCATAGTTTTTTGATCCACTCCTCTATTAATGGGCACTTGGTCTGCAATCCCACACCATTGTTCATGTTCATGGGTCCATGTGTGTTAAGTTCTTTGGCTACTCCATTTCCTGTACTGCACTTTACATCTCCACGGCTATTCTGTAACTATGTATTTGTACTTCTCAATCCCCTCACCTCTTCATTCATTCCCCCAAACCCCCCTCCAATCCAGCAACCATCAAAACCTTCATATCCATGATACTGTCTCTGTTCTTCTTGTTTGCTTCATTTGTTTTCTGATTCAATTGTTGATACATATGTATTTATTGCCATTTTATTGTTTGTACTTTTGAACATCTTTTGTGTAAGTTAGTCCCTTTAACATTTCATGTAATAATGGTTTGGTGATGATGAACTCCTTTAGTTTTTTCTTGTCTGGGAAACTCTTATCTGCTCTGTGATTCTACATGATAGCTTTGCTGGGTAGAGCCCTCTTGGCTGTAGGTCTCTGCTTTTCATGACTTTTGAGTATTTCTTGCTGATCCCTTCTAGCCTGCAAAGTTTCTTTTGAGAAATCAGCTGACAATCTTATAGGAATTCCCCTGTAGGTAACTAACTGTTTTTCTCTTGCTGCTTTTAAGATTCTTTCTTTATCTTTAACCTTTGGCATTTTAATTGTGATGTGTCTTAGAGTGGGCCACTTTGCATCCATCTTGTTTGGGATTCTCTGTGCTTCCTGGATGTGTATGTCTATATCTTTACCAAATTAGGAACGTTTTCTTTCATTATTTTTTCAAATAGATTTCCAAGTTCTTGCTCTTTCTCTTTTTATTTTGGCAGCCCTATGGTGTGAGTATCGGGATGCTTGAAGTTGTTCCTGAGGAAGCTTATGCTATCCTCATTTTTTTGGATTCTTTTTTCTTCTTGTTGTTCTGATTGGTTAGTTTTTGGTTCCTTATCTTCCAAATCATTGATATAATTCTCAGCTTCATCCACTCTACTGTTGTTTCCCTGTAAACTGTTCTTTTTTTTCAATTACTGTATTCTTTGTTTCTGACTGGATCTTTTTTATGCAGTTGAGGTTCCCACTAAGTACCTTGAGCATCCTTATAGTGTTTTCTAAATCATTTTTATTGTTATTTTATTACAGTTGTCCCAATTTTTCACCCTGTGCCCTCATCTGCCCATCTCATCCCCTGTTCCCACAGTCAATTCCCATATTGTTATCCATGTCCATGAATCATTCATACATGTTCTTTGACAAGTCCATTCCTCTTCTTTCCACCATTATCCACACTCTCCCCTCTGGTCACTGTCAGTCTGTCCCATGTTTCCATGACTCCCTGCAGTTCTATTTTGTTTATTAGTTTATTTTGTTCATAAGAGTCCTCTTATAAGTGAGATCATATGGTATTTCTCTTTCAGTGACTGGCTTATTTCACTTAGCATCATATTCTTCAGTTCTATCCATGCTGTCACAAAAAGTAGGAGTTCCTTCTTTCTTTCTGCTGTGTAGTATTCCACTGTGTAAATGTACCAGTTTTTTGATCTTGTCATCTACTGATGCACACGTAGTCTGTTTCCAGCACTTGGCTATTATAAATAGCACTGCTTTAAACACAAGGGTGCACAAGTTCTTTGGACTTGGTGATTCAGAATTTTAGGGTATGTTCCCAGCAGCGGAATCAATGTGTCAAAAGGCAGTTCCATTTTTAGTTTTTTGAGGAGATTCCATACTGTTTCCACAGTGGCTGCACCAGTCTGCATTCCCATCAACATTGTACTAGCTTTCCCTTTTCTCCCCATTCTTGCCAGCACTTATTGTTTTTTTTTATTAACGATGGCCATTTAGACAGGTGTGAGGTGATACCTCATTGTGGTTTTAATTTGCTCTGATGGCTAGTGATGTTGAGCATCTTTTCATATGTCTATGGGCCACCTGTATGTCCTCCTTGTAGAAGTGTCTATTCAGGTCCTTTGCCCATTTTTTAATTGGATTGTTTTCCTTCCGTGTTGAGTTGTATGAGTTCTTTATATATTTTGGAGAACAATGAAATATCAGAAAGAGAAACTAGGAAAAATAATCTTATTTACTACTGGGAAAATAAAGTACCTAGGAAAAAATTTAACCAAGGAAGTAAAAGACCTATGCTTGGAAAACTGAGAACACTGAAAAAAAAATTAAGGAAGATACAAATAAATGAAAGCATACACCGTGTTCATGGATTGGAAGAACTAACATCATTAAAATGTCCATACTACCCAAAACAATCTATAGACTCAGCACAATTCCTATTAAAACACCAATGGTATATTTCACAGATCTAGAACAAATATTTCAAAGATTTATATGGAAACATGAAAGACGCCAAATAGCCTCAGCAATCTTGAGAAAGAACAAAGTAGGAGGGATCACAGTACCTGATATCAAACTATACTACAAGGCCACTGTAATCAACAGTCTGGTACTGGCATAAGAACAGACACTTAGATCAATGGAACAGATTAGAGAACCCAGAAATAAGCCCAAGGTTCTATGGTCAATTAATATTTAACAAAGGGGGCATGAGCATAAAATGGGGTAAAAATCGCCTATTCAATAAATGGTGTTGAGAGAACTGGACTGGCACATGCAAAAAAAAATGAAACTAGACCACCAACTTATACCACAACCCACAATAAACTCAAAATGGATAAAAGATATAAATATGTCATGACACCATAGAAGTCCTAGAGGAAAACATAGGCAGTAAAATTTCAGATATCCCACATAGCAGTATTTTTGCTGACATATATCTCCCAGGACAAAGGAAATAAAGGAAAAAAATAAATAGGACTATATCAAATTTAAAAGCTTCTACATGGCTAAAGAAACCATCATCAAAATGAAAAGGGACTGAGTATATGGGAGAACATATCGGCCAATGATACAGTGGACAAGGGTTTGATCTTCAAAATAAAGAACTCATACGATTAAACCAGTATTTTGGACTCTGCACCTGACTGTTTATCTCCATTTTTAGTTGTTTTTCTGGAGTTTTGATCTGTTCTTTCATTTGAGCCATGTTTCTTTGTCTCCTCATTGGCAGCATCCCTGTCTCTGTTTGATGTATTAGGAAGAGCTGCTCTGACTCCATGTCTTGGTAGTGTGGCCTAATGCAGTAGGTGTCCTGTAGGGTCTAGTGGCACGAGGGTCTATCACCGAAGCTGGATACTTGAGGTGCACTCTTTGTGTGGCTGAATAAACCCTCCTCTTGTAGTTGAGCCTTGATTGCTCTGACAGGGCAATGGGAGGGATTTACCCAGGCCAGTCAGCTGCAAGGACTGGCCATGACCACCGACCACGAACATCAGCCTTCCCAGGAGGATTAGCTGTGCAGGGGCACGGTGGTGGTGTTCTGACATGTAACTGTCCACTGGATGCACAGGCCCTGGGGTTTCCCAGGTGGTACAGGCCAAGGTCAGCCTCCACCTGTGTTCTGCCCAGTAGCACCTTGCATGAGCTATAAAGCAATCTGAGATGGCTGCTACTTGTGCTTGGCTTGGACATTCTCAGGGGAAGCAAAGCTGCGAGTGTAGGCTGGCTGCTGCTAGTACTGGGCCTGGGGCCACTTAGCAAGAGGTACAGAGCCTGGAGACTTACTGAGGCTAGCTATTGATTGACAGAATTTAAGAAGTTGCGAAGCATGAGCCAAGACCAGCTATTCATATGGAAAAGTCACTATTAGCAGCTTGGGTGGGCCTTTAAGTTGGGTGGGAAGGAGTCTCAGGGGATCACCACTGCAGGGAAAACAGTGTTTAGGTTGATGGAGTCTCAGATATGAGACCCACCTGCCAGCTCTGTTGCTGTGAGGGGAGGGTTCAGAAGAAAGACGATGGCCTCTCCCCACCTTTCTGTCTGGGAGGAAGCCATCCTACAGCTGTTGCCTTGATGCCAGACACTTCAGTTCCTTCCTGCATACCACTTGTACCTTTCAAGATGCTACCCCAGTGCTGGAGGTCAGAGGGGTTTTTGTTTTTTTTTTAAGGGAACTGCTTAGGACTCCAGCAGTTTTTCCACCGACTCAATCCCCACTGGCTTTTGCAGCCAGAAGTTGTGGCGACTTCTCCTCCTGGCACTGATCCTGGGCTGGGGTGCCTGCTGTGTGTTGTGACTCCTTGCTCCTGAGATATTCCTCCCAAATTTTTATTCTCCACACACGTGGATGTGGAACCAGCTGATTTCATGTCTCTGCCCTTCCTACCAGTCTGGATGGACATGGTTTCTTTCATTCTGTAGTCAGACTCCCATTCAACTAGATTCCTGACAGTTCTGACTGACAGTTGTCCTATAGTTTAGTTGTGATTTTGATGTGAGCATGCAAGGACATAAGCCATGTTTACCTGTGCCACCACCTTGACCTTACGTACAGCTAATATTTCTAGTCTACGAAAATTTTCACATAGCTCATTACTTTTAATGATTACAACCTTGTGAAGTAAGTACGGTAAATCCTCCCTTAATGTTAGTAGGTCCTATGACTTGAAGCAAAACAATGTATAACAAAACCAATTTTATCATATGATAATTGACATAAACAAGAGTTAAATTCCTACAGTATCTCATCAACGATGTAACAAAATGACACTGAATGAAACGACAGATGTTATTCAAGGACCTGATAAACTTAAGTCAGGTGGCATTACTATCCCAATCATTGAAGTGTCTGCTATGGAGAATTAGCCTTTTCAGCAGAACAGACCTTTTCCTGATCAATACGTAAAAATGTATTTGGCTAGCACAGGAGCTCTTGGTAGTGAATGAGCACACATGGTACTCACAGGTCTATGTCATTTTCAGTAATAGAAATCTACCATCTGTCTGCTTAATATAAACAGCATCAGAAATTTATATACAGGGTTATCATATACGGTTATTTTATGACCACAAGTATTTTTTGCCCTGAATAAAGTAAAATGTAACTTTCAAGTAGATACTTATTTCTGTCTCATTACATGTCCCTACAGAATCTACAGACCGAATGTGATGATGGGACTGAAAAGCCACTAATAAAAGATTTCCTTTGGCCCTGGCTAGATAGCTCAGTTGGTTAGAACAGTGTCCCCATACGCCGAAGTTGCGAGTTTGATCCCTAGTCAGGGTACCTAAAGAATTAACCAGTGAATGCATAACTAAGTGGAACAATAAATCGATGTTTCTCTCTCTCTGTCTCTCTCCCTCCCTTCCTCTCTCCTCCTAAAATCAATCAATAATGATAATATATAAAAAAAAGTTTCTTTGTCCTAGGCTTGTTCTTGTTTATAAAGGCTATATCTTACCTATTTAGGATGTTCTGGTTCAGTCATCCTTAATCTCATAGATCACCATAAGAACATAAACACATCAAGTGTAAAACTGCTTCTTTTCTAAATTAAATTTCTAATTATCTAGAGAAAAAACTTGTTTTATTTTGTAATCGGTATTAGTTCTCTAAACTCTTGCTGCATGCCTAAATAAGCATTACTCTGGAAAAGTAGTACTAAACCCTGCCAATCTCAAAACAAATGTTGCAGAAGATATAACTACAATTCTTTTGGAAGAAATGTCCCACATATTATTAATTCAGATAAAAATAAACAATGTTATTACGACTGGTTGGTTTATAAAATATATTCTGATAAAATACTTTTCCGTATCTAGCATTTTTCAAAAATAGTACCACTTTAATAATTTTCCAAAGAAGAACCTACTATTTTAAATTCTCTCAAGATTTTAACTGTGAAAATCCTGGAATTAAGGATTTGGATTTTTTAAACACATTTGCCCACTGGATACTGCCCTGTTATTTAATATTAACATGATGGGGGAAATGACAAAAAAATTAAAATTGCTTCACTTTGTTATTTCTTTTATTTTTAAAGGGCAGACCTCAAGGTCAACCTCATTCAATGTTATTGTTCATTAATTATCACCTGTCCACTAAATAGTAAGTAAGATAATAAATAAGAAGCAAACTGGATACAACTATTCTATTATTGTGAAACAATCCAGAAGAAAGTGAACTGCTGATGGTACTGAAAGTGCTTCTTTAAAAATATATGTATGTAATTTCCCAGCTGTTGGTAATAATAATGAAGACAGCACGCGGTCAGGATGTTCACCAATTAGACCGTCCAAAGGAACAATTTTTTAAATAGTGGTCAATATTTAGACTTTGAATGTTATGTATCTCCCCATATTTCTGTAAAGAATACTATTTTATCCTCTCTTGCTCTATTTTAAAGCATTTTAATGTCCTTAATTACAGATGCTATTCATTGCACCCAAATTTACTTATCTTTAGTCTAAAATGATCAAATAGTACTCTTTCTCCATGAAGTTTTGGTTAATCTCATTTGAATTACAACCAACTGAAATCTGAATCTTGGAAAAGTTAATTGCATAAAATAAGATACAGCAGAAGAGGAAAATAATACCAGTACTTTAAGCTTATCTTTTAATTTGCTGATTTATTTTTGTAAAAAAGTACTATACACTAAACAAAATGTATAGAGTAGTATTTGGTAGTTTATAGATTAGCACTTGGATCGTTCAGCTAAAAGAATGCCATTAAGTCGGTTGCAGTTTTTTATTCTCTGCACTAAATATTAAAAGTTTTAGTCACAAACTTTTCAGTTTCCTCACTCAATTTCTTCCATTTTTTAAAATTTCTTGATACTTAACATTTAAAGTTGACTTCTTTTTGTTCTGCAAACTAAGAATCTAATCTACACACAAAAAGCTTCATTTTGCTCTAATTCAGCCTCTTTCATTGAAAGATTTATCTGATAACAATCCTTCTTGGAAGATTAGTTATTCCTCTCTACCAATAACATATGCTCCCTTAATTTCCCTTTGAGTAACTGTCTCTAAATAAGTCTGTAACTGGTTTTAAATAAGTGAGCCATGACTCATTACTGTTGTTGTCTAGGGAACTGAATTGCGCACATGCAGCTTCTCCATCATGCAGTCATTTTTATCTGTGATCATTAGTTTACCATGAAGTATTCATTTTACATTGTTTTATGATGAAATGTAATCTACATTTAGAAAAATGTAGATCTTTATTGATAATGGTAGTATGTGAATTATAGGGAATGTTAAAATAGGTGAAGCTAAGTTTTAAATGGTATTCGCTAATGTAGCTTAAAGTATGATTCATAGAGGGATACATATTTCAATTATAGGGAGAAGCAATAATCTACCTCTCAGAAATAAAAGTAATAGTACTAAAATCAAACTAAATTAATTCAACCTATTAACATAAAAATAGGCTATTTTTGAGATACAAGGATTTTAGAAATTAAAAGTTGAAATTACAAGTTATGAAAAGAAGATCAACACTGCAGTCAGTCTTGCGGAAGCTTGGTCACTCTTAGGACACTGTGGCATTACACACGCTTGAGCATGAAATAATAAAGCGTATCTGTCCCTAATTCATCAATTATTTAAAAATAAAATGATTCCTGATGTGTTCTTATTTACCTTGAGATGCATACTTATTTGATCCAGGTCAAAGAAGATTCCTAATAGGACTGTTTTTAAAGATACTGGTACCTATCAGGTAATTTTGTGTGTGTGTGTGTGTGTGTGTATAACTTAAAATTTTAAAATGATCAAGTTTATCCGAACATCTTGACAAATCAATTTAACAAGTGTTCACTGAATACCTGTGTTCTAGGTTCTATGAAAAATACCATATAAGTAAAACACATACATTCTGTTCTTAAAGAGCTTAAAATCTAAAAGAGAGACATAGAACAAGTCTGATAAAAAAGAAAGCAAAATTAATTACAAAAAAAGCCCACCAGAAGCAATAACTTAGAAATAGTATGTATCATACGCACTCATTCACACATTGATCCATTCAGTATTTATAAAGCGGTAATCAGGACTAAATATTTGGTACACAAAGAGAGATTAAGATCAGCTAAATTATACTAGAAATAATTGAACACATTTCTACAGAGGTGGGATTTAAATTAGGCTTTAAATAAAATCTGAGATTTTAAGAGTCAAATTATGATTGGAATTGACATTTGGACACTCACTCTCACCACTATTACCCAATACAGCACTGGAAGTCCTAGCCATAGCAATCAGACAGAAAAAGAAATAAAAGACATCCAAATTGAAAAGGATGAAGTAAACTGTCACTATTTGCAGGTGGCATGATACTATATATATAGAAGACCCTGAAGAATCCATCAAGAGTTAACAGAATTAACAAAAGAATTCAGTAAAGTAGCAGGAGAAAAAATTAATATAAAGAAATCCATCATATTCCCATACACTAACAATAAACATTCAGAAGAAACTAAGAAAACCAGATTTACAGTTGTATCAAAAAGAATAAAATTCCTAGTAATAATTTTAACTAAGGAGGTGACAAACCAATACTCTGAAAAGTGTAAGACGCTGAAGAAAGAAATTTAAGAGAACACAAATAAATGGCAGGATATGCTGCTCTTATGGATTGTTAAGGATTAACACCATTAAAATGACCACACTACCGAAAGCAATCAACAGGTTCAATGCAATCACTTTCAAAATACCAATGACATTTTGGAATTATGTAAATGAAGACAAATCCCTGATACTGGCCCTATCTTTAACATTCATTCTGTTATTCTCTGTACCTCTTCACTAACACAAACTTCCATTATGTTCCTCCTTTTCAGAACCTTTTCACGATGCCTTTGGCACTTCTGATCTATGATAAACTCCTCCACAACTTTAGTTTCTTCTCTAAACCTCCAATACCTTGTTTTAATTGAAACCCAATTCTTCCCTGAGGATACGCCATCCTCTGCAGACTTTTCATCCTGCTTAGTATTCCCTCATTCCCGAACAGTTTCAAGATCAGGGAGCAAAGTTCTCTGTTGCTTTTTCAAACACTGCTCCTTTAAAACTGTGGAAAAGAATAATTATTTTCCTTTAAGACTCACGTCATCCTGCCCACATAAACATTTTGTCCCCAAAATTTCATCTTCATTCCCTGAACATTTCTTCTTTATTCTTTGAGAACAATGACCCTTGATTCAGTCTTGTTTTATATTTCAATTTCTGCCATCTTTCGTGACTTCAATATCCATATGGATAATCCACCCAAGATGCTCGCCTTTCCGGACCAACTTATTCATCTCCAGTGATTTTATCTTTTACTTCACCTCTGATGCCCAATTCCACCACCACACTCTGGACCCTTGTCAGCTCATCTCATTAAAGTTAAAATATTCTCCTTTCTAACCATAGTCTCCTAACTTTCCCTACTTCTTCTTCAACTGTTCTTCCCACATGTGTTCCTTGACATCTTTGGGACTTTCAGTCCACCAACGTTCTTACTCCCCCGCCGCCTATCAGTCTCTTTCTAGCTTCACCTCTCTCTCTATTCCACTTAAACTTCATAGTCCACAATCGAAATAAATCCTTGAAAACATTTTTGCTTCTCTCTGTTCATCCCAGACACATCAGTTAATATCTTTCTTCAATTACCTCTGCTATAGCTTATACTCCATCTTTTTATTTTATCATTTGCTTAGCATTTAAGCATGCCCAAGTCTCTCCTAACCTGAAAAACATTGCCAGAAACCCTGCTTTCCAAACACTGTCCCCTCGTCCTGTTTTCATAGCCAAATTTAGTAGAAAAGTTGTCTACATGATTGCCAGTCTAGCAGGGAATCTGGGCCCTGCACCTCAGCAAAGTTGGTCCTTCTAAGGCTACCCATTGCCCCCATATCCTAAATGCAACACACAGTTTTCAGTACTGGTTCCATAGGTGGCATTTGACAAAGTTGATTACATCTTCCTTTATAACTTCATTCTTGGTTTTCTTTTCGACATTTTACTACCTCTCTCTTCCTACCCTACCCCTCCCTTTCTTCAATCTTTAAATCAAGTGTTCTGAGGATCTACTCTTCTCACTCTTGAGACAATCCCATCCATTCCCATGTCTACTTCCTGTAACTTCTCTGCATTTACATAGACATAAAATATGGAACCAGGTTTAATAAAATACAGATATCTAGGCACATATTAAGAACCCTCCCTCATTAGAACTTCACAAAACTTAAGTTTTCCACAAAGCCTTATCTTTCCTCTTATTCCTTTGCTTACCCTAAAAAAAAAAAAAATCTAGCTGGGAACTCATCTGTATATTCATTTTCACTAAACTGACCAGGGTCCAAATTCCCTGACCATTTCTGACTCCCATTTTGTCTTTAAACTGACAAATGGTTATCATAAATTATCCAAATAATACAGAAATGAACAAAGATAGAAATTAAAAATCATCTTAAACTTTATAACTTGTCATTAAATAAACATCTTGCAGATGTAATTCCATACATATGTACAAACAGTAGGAACAGAAATAACTTTATAAAAAATGGAATCAAACTGTAGCTTTTTATTTAAAAATCCATTTTACTTTATATAAAGTTAATAGAAGAAAATGAAATAAAATAGCATTTTACATAAATATTTCTTCCTCACAGAGATTATTTTTAAAATAAATGATGTTTCTCTAAGTTAAAGCTGAGGGAGCAACCATGAAGAAAAAGAATAAATAGGGAATATCTGCAGATTTGATTTATATGTTTATAGTTTTATAAAGGTATTTTGCTGGAAACTTCATGAATTTGTAAAGAACATCCCACCAAGGTGAAAAATAGATTTACAGAATGTTTTCTGAGTATTTGCTTCAACAAAGAAGTGATTTGCACATCTGATATTCAATTTCAATTCCTAGCTGTCTAGTGCAGAGGTCAGCAAACTTTTTCTGTAAAGAGCTAGACAGTAATATATTTTAGGCCCTGTGGGCTGTATTAGTTTTCTTTTTCTTTTGCTGTTTTGGAATTCAAAACCTTTCATTTTTAATTTTTTAAGTATACTTTACTGATGATGCTATTACAGTTGTCCCAATTTTTCCCCCTTTGCCACCCTCAGGTGGTACCCCCATTCCCTCCAGCAATCTTCCCCTTAGTTCATGTCCATGGGTTGTGCATTTAAGTTCTTGGCTTTTCCATTTCCTACACTATTCTTACCTTTCCCACCTATTTTGTTCCTAGCAATTATGCTTCTTAATCCCTGCACCACTTCCCTTTTCCTCCCCTTCCCCCTCCCAGTTGATAACCCTCTAAATGATCTCCGTATCTGTTACCCTGTCCCTGTTCTGGTTATTTGCTTGGTTTGCTTGTTTATTTAGATTCAGTTGTTGATAGTTGTGAATCTGTTACCTTTTTAATGTTCATGGTTTTGATCTTCTTTTTCTTAAGTAAGTCCCTTTTATGGTTCATGTAGTAATGGCTTGGTGATGATGAATTCCTTTAGCTTTACCTTGTTTGGGAAGCACTTTATCTGCCCTTCGATTCTAAATGATAGCTTTGTTGGATAGAGTAATCTAGGTTGTAGGTCCTTGCTTTTTTTTTTTTTAATTGTTGTTCAATTACAGTTGTCCCCATTCCCTCCCCTGCCCTACCCACACCCCACGTTCCACTTTCAATCTTCCCCCCAGTTGTCTTTGTCCATGGGTCCTTTATACATGTTCTTTGAGTTGATCCTTTCCCTTCTTTCCCCACCCTTCTCCCCTCTGGTCACTGTCAGTTTGTTCCTTATTTCCATCACTTTGAATACTTCTTGCCAGTCCCTTCTTGCCTGCAAAGTACCTTTTGAGAAAGTTGCTGATAGTCTTATGGGAACTCCTTTGTAGGTAACTCTGTTTTTCTCTTGCTGCTTTTAAGATTCTCCCTTTATCTTAAACCTTTGGCCGTTTAATTATGATGTGTCTTGGTGTGCTTCTCTTTGGGTCCACTTGTTTGGGACTCTCTTTGCTTCCTAGACTTATATGTCTATTTCCTTTACCAAATTAGGGAAGTTTTCTTTCATTATTTTTTCAAGTAAGTTTTCAATTTCTTACTCCTCCTCTTCTCCTTCTGGCA
Organism: Pteronotus mesoamericanus; assembly: GCF_021234165.1. NCBI lineage: Eukaryota > Metazoa > Chordata > Mammalia > Chiroptera > Mormoopidae > Pteronotus > Pteronotus mesoamericanus. The sequence goes on from NW_026555326.1 coordinate 1,480,642, forward strand.
TCCCTATGATTCCAATATTGGTACATTTGGAGATGTCCCAGAGGTTCCTAAATCTGTCCTCACTTTTTTTGAATTCTTGTTCCTTCTTTTTGTTCTAGTTGAATGTTTCTCTCTTCCTTATGTTTCAAATCGTTGATCTGAATCCTGGCTTCCTTCCCTTCTCTGTTGGTTTCCTGTGGATTATTCTTTCTTTCACTTACGTTACCTTCATTTCTTCCTTTATTTTTTTGTCATATTCAAGAAGTTCTCTGACATCCTGATAACAAGTGTTTTGAACTCTGCATCTAATAGGTTGCCTATCTCTGTTTCCCTTAGTTCTTTTTCTGGGGGTTTGTTCTGTTCTTTCATTTTTCTTTGTCTCCTCAATTTAGCAGCCACCCTATGTTCGTTTCTGTATATTAGGTAGAGCTGCTTCTACTCCCCGTCTTCATAGCATGGCCCATAGCAGAAAAGGCACCGGTAAATCATGTGGGGCAGAGCCTTAGGTAACTGCCAGGGTGGAGCAACCACTCGATCACTTTGTGGCTGTGTGGGGAGGGTTTGCAGAGGGGACAATGCTGCCACCTGGCTTCTAGCAGTTTTCCTGGCACTCACCCTGTTTCCAGTAACTTCCCTCCCTACCTATGTGTGACTGGTGCCCTTCCAGCTGCTGCTACGATGCTGAATCCTGGAGTGGGTGGGTTTGCATACGTTTTAAGTCTATGCCAGCCCTTTAGCTGGTGAAAATCTGGCAGTTTCTTCCACGACTCCAAGCCCCACTCATTTTTACAGCCAGAGGTAGAGGGGATCTATCTTCCTAGTACTGGAACCCTGAGCTGTGTGGCCTGTCCTGGGGCTGGGATAGCTCATTCCCGCGGTATCCCTCCCATTCATTCCACGCCACAGCTACTGTCTTTCCACTCCACACCGCCTCTCTGCCCATCTCTGCGGCTCTTGCCCCTCTTGCCCATCTGGATGAATGTCTTCTTTAAATTCTTGGTTGTCAAACTTCCACACAGCTTGATTTTCTGACAGTTCTGAGTGTTATTAATTTTGAGATCTGGTTGTAATTCTTTCTACGGTTGTGTAAGGAGGCAAGCACAGCTACCTATGTTTCCATCTTCACCAGAAGTCTGTGTTAGTATTGTACTGATGTGTAATAATTTACTTCAAACCTCATAGGTTTAAAAATACCCATTTATTATTTCACTGTTTCTGTAGGTCAAAAGTCTGGGTGTGTTCAATTGGGTTTTCTGCTAAGGGTCTTACAAGGCCATGATCAAGGTGTTGGCTCAGCTGGGCTCTTATCTAGAGCCTGTGGGGGAAGAATCTTCTTCCAAGTTCACTCAGGTGCTGGCCAAATTCAGTTCCTTACAGTCATAGAACTGAGGTCCCTCCAGTCTTGCTGGCAGCTGGCCAGAGCTCTTAGAGGCCTCCCCTCAGCTCCTAGAGGCTGCTCTTTGGTCCTTCTACCATGACTCAGTCCACCATAGCAACAGAGAACTTTGTGTTGAATCCCACTCATGCTTTACATCACTTTTTTCTGCTACCAATCAAGAGAAATTCTTTGCTTTTAAAGGGTTCACATCACTGGGTTAGGCTCACCCAGATAATATATTATCTTAATGTCAACTGACTAATCACCTTAATTACATCTTCAAAATCTCTTTGCCATGTAACATAACATAACCACAGGAGTAATACTAGGGGATGAAGGTCATGGGGACCATTTTAGAATTCTGCCTGCCACAGTATGCCCTCTGGACCCCTTGGTTCACATACATCCAACATGTAAAATGTATTCACCCTAGTCTAATACTCCTAAAAGTCTCATCCTACTATATTATCAGTTCAAAGTAAAAAGACCAGACACATGAATTTAAATCTCATCATCTCAAAGTCCAAAATCTTATCCAAATCATCTGCTCTTATCTAAATCCTGGCTCTTGATGTAACAACTCTTGGGCAAAATGCTCCCTAGTTAGGGACCTATGTAACTAAAGAGACAAGTAATCAACCACAAACACTTCAACATTTAAAAATTTAAAAAACCAAAAAGTGATAGTAAATATAGTATAGCCCTATGGGTTTGTAGGATATTTAGTCTTTAGTAGGAAAACTGGTAACTTGTTACAATTTTAAATTTCAAAATTGGCAGTTACAGGAAATGCCTTTAAAAAAATGAAATCAATTTATCAGAGGAGAGAAAAAAAGTGAAGGTCAATTGAATACTCTTCCATTCTTAATATGATTTTTAAACTTTCTCATTATTCAGTCTGAGTGATCAGTAGCTAAAATGGTATGGGCTTCTATTGTGAATGACAGTCCAATATGATCTAATGCTGAATGGTATAAATTCAATGAGACTCTAATCTCGGACTTATGTTTACACACTTAAAAGTTTAAAAACAACCTTAAAATATCACACCATTATTTTAAAATATTAATCTATTCTGAAATCTGTATATTTATAATATAAAAATGTTTTTTGTCAGTATAATAGATGAGTAAATATAATTCATAATTTACATTTACAGCATACCACAGATTTTCTCATAATCTAAGTAACTATGTGGCATAATGCATCTCCCTGGTTGAAATAAACAGTGCAGCTCTCTGGTGATCTGCAATGCCTTGTGGGAATTTAGTTAAAAATACAGGGAGAGAGAGAGATAAAGAGAGACACACAAACACACATAGTTTTATATGATCAGAACCTAGAGAAAAAAGAGGAAAGGCAGAACAGCTCATAGAACTAAATTTAAGTATTCTCCCAGAAATACTACAAAACCTTCATTTAAAAGGGTGGAAAACATAACAAGGCCATTGTTTTTCAACCTTTAAAAACTATTTCATAGCAGTCATGACCGAGGCAGCAATACATCTTCTACACGGGCAAATAGTATCAAAGGAGCTAGTTAGCTCTTAATATCACTTAGTTTTAGCCTGGAAAGAAAACAATATATTCTATAAGGAGTTCAGATGATGTCATAATCAACCATCTAATAAATGTTTAACAACGGAACAAGTGTTTAAGATACTGAGCTAGACTCTTGAGAAGGTTAAAATACATAAATCATATATAATCTTCAAAGGCAACTTTTATAGGTGAGAAAAATTTACACCTACCTATTCAGAGCTTAGAAATTTTGTAAAGGCATGATTACTATGTACAAAATAGAATAAAAAGGTTGCTGGGTTTGTTATATTAAAATTGTGCATACCATGAACTTAAACTGTATGTGGTCTATTTGATCAGATACTCACAGAATGATTGTAAGACGGTTCCAATATCACAGGTAATGACATTTTCCCTTGAAGATTCAATTTTGTTAAATAAAAAATCTTTTCCCCCACAATCTTTTCTTTTTTCATGCGGTGTACACCATACAGTCTAAATCGAACTGCATAATTTCCAATCATCTCCGATTCAACATGGTTAAATTTGAATGTTTCTGTGAAGACAGGGCATGGTCCTCTCTGGATGCTGGTTTTTGCTCTCTGTTTCTTTATAGGTAGAAGAACAAGGTGTACTTGCCATGAGTTGCCACCTGTCCTGTTATATGTTGGGATATCTGTGACAGCTGTCACTGTTACCAGAAGCTTCTGTTCTTGTGAGTCATAGTCAAAAGTCACATCCAGTGTGCCATATTTAGCTTCTGGCTCAGGATCAAAAGGTTTAGGAAGCTGCGAAGATGATCCTTGAGCTGACATATCCTAAGAAAAGCAAATTGAAACATTTTCAGTTTTAACTCTATTATTTAATCTGGCATGTAAATAAAAACCTGGTATTTCTTTAGGAGGATGATGGGAGAACTGTTTTGATTTGATAACACAAAGAAACAGTAATTAACAGTCTACTGCAATCAGAAGCTACTCTACAGGGCCACAGTAGTTGTAAGTAATGAGCTAAACTCAAAAACGTATAGAAAGACAGAATTTAACATTCACAATTTTGAGAAAGTTGGGACATGTTTTTATAATGAGAATTGAAAATATGTACTTCAAGGTGTAGGAAACGACTAACTTTTACTTTCAATATAAACAATGCAACTGACAGCTCAACATTAGCCTGGACAACAAAAGAACATAAATAAAACTATTATGCTATTGAAAAACTGGTCCTTTTTTCAGAGTTTGTTGTAAAACACTCCTTCTATAACATAACATAAACACATTTAGGCTTGAAAATCAATGGAAATGTGAAATATGAAAGTATAAATACAAAGGCCTCAAAATATTTGCAGCCAAATATTTTCTGTAACATATACTACTTAATTTTTAATCTGAATTTAAAACTACGTATTATTTCTGATACTGATTACTACTGAAAATGGCAGAATGATACACATTACAAAAGTTCAAGAAAGATGCAATCTGTTCATTTTAATTATGCTATGAAAAGAAACTGTACCCATTTTACCTGGAATTGTCTCAAATTCCTGCCAGTGTAACTATCTGGAATGTAACCAGAGTTTCAGCTAGTTATTGACAGCGCTGAACCCAGGTCGCTGACCTTTCAACTATACCACCGGCCCTTTCAAGTATTTTAATAAATATTAAATGTTTTTCATTTTAAAATGTGAACCATTGTTATAATTTTCTAAATTTTTCTTAACTTTTATTTAATGTCTTACTTACTAGTAAGTAGTCACTACTACTGACCACCAATCTCCTCTTTTTTGCACTTCTCAAAAGAACAACCTGAGTTTTAGCCAGAGACACAGTGTCTAGCAGAAGACTGTAATTCTCAATTTTCCTAATAGCTGGATGAACATGAGACTCAGCTTTGGCCAATAGGAGGCAAACAGAGGTAATGTATAGAATGTACACATCAGGTTTATAGGAGAAATTACTTGCCCTTCTCTTTCTCTTTCCCACACTTTCCACAGAAGAGCGGATACTGAGACAGGATGTGTGAGTCGGTGTAGACTGTGTAACACGTGGTCTAGAACAACACCGTAGGGATGAAAGAGTGACAAAAAGAAGGAACTGGGCCCCTGAATGATGTTGTAGAGCAGAGCCACCTACTCACCCTGAACACTCGTTAATGAAAGACCAGGTCATCTTCTGTGGGTTTTACCCATTGTATTTGACTCCAGTTCTAAGAGCTTAATACTTACCCTATTACACTACTGTGTGCCAAGCCCTAGCTTAGGTGGGAGGGATGCAGTAGAGAATCAAAAAGATCCAAGTTTTTGATCTTATAAATATTACACATTTATTTACCACGACTCACTTGGTTATACAGAAAAAAGAGGACAAACGAAGAACACTTGGCAGAGGAAACAGTCTCATAGAAGAATGGGTTTCTAATACCATAGAATTCAATCAGAGTAAATGCATTTTTACTCTGTGAAAAAATTTATAGTTTAGAGCAAAATGTTTTAAAGCATGCCACTTCATAATGATAATTAAAGATGATTAATTATATGGCTTTGATATTTCAATTAAATATTTTCTAAAATAGTGTCATGACAGCTAAGATTTTCAAGGCAATAAAATAAAAGCTTTTATAAGGTTCTAGATAGCTCGCTTTGAGTTGTGTTTCTCCTGGTGCCTTCCTAATTTTTCCCTTGGCATTCTGACAATTCTCACAAAACCACGGGTTAAGAGAATGGGACCTTTACACATTAATATTTGCATTCTGCCAATTGGCAATTAGAAAATAGTTCTTCCTTTCAAGGTGTCCTAAAGTTTTGAACTTTGCCTAGCCAGAGGTCATCAACAGAGTTTATGAACGCCACGCCAAGGAGTTCTTCTCAACCCTCACTCCCTTCCCCGTTCAGTGGTGTAATGTGGAGAGGCACTAAGAGGTAGCCAAATCCTGAATTAAAGCAACAGGAAAGCAAAAATTTTGTATTGGACTAATGTCCAATAGAGGGATAGTGGGAAGTAAAATAAACTTAAAAGCACAAGAGTGAATTTTGTACTAACAGGCTATTAGGATCTGAATATTTATGCAATGTGCATTTATTTGCTCTATTGCTTGAATATAGTCTATTCTGCTGTAGAAGACACAAAACTAGGCAGGACAGGGGAGATTTGTAAGAAGTGTTAACACAGATAGCAAGTTAACAGCTTCTGAAATACGGGCAAAACTCACAGGCTGTCTTAACTATAGATAATGAATAACGAAATTAACTCTACAGAGATAGACAGAATTTTGACAATGTGTTAAGTATAAATGTTAACTAAATTAATAACTTGTAAGATATGTCAAACATAGATAACAATAAGCAGAAAACAGATCATGAATAACAGATGAGTATTACCTATGAAAAGGCATGGAAAGCCCAAGGCCATGACCACGTCACCTCTGGGCTGACAGCTCTGTCACCCATGTGTTCCATGAAAGAAATGCAGATAGAACCTATGCCTACTTAGCAGGTTAACTGGCAAGGTTCACCGCTGACCAGGAGTACTTGCCTCTGTACTGCTCCCCTAAAATAAGTTATGTGTTTCTGGTCCTGGGAACCCTGCTGCTATCTCAACGCTTGTCCTTGTTTCCACATGTAACTGGGGGAGGCTGACGGAGCAGAAAGGGCGAGACAGGACATATGGGCGTTACAGGAAGCAGGACTCACGCAGTGTGGTCTGGCCACCTGTACCACAGGTAGCCTATCCTAAGTGTGTAACTGACCTCCCCTTCATCCTCGTACTTCTTGTTTTGTATTTGAAATTTTGGTAGGAGATGAAAATTCACCCAGTAAGAATGATGACACGCTACAGCTTTGCAAAATGTTGTCTAGGACAGAAGTTGTAAAAATCTGCAATCTAAAGAAAGTAATATTTAAAAGTAAATATTACCTTATAAAACCTCTAGACTACCTTGATAATTTTTATCTTTATAGAAATATTTTTAAAAAATCCTTTTTTAACACAGGAAGACTTCAAATGTGTACTGCCCCTATTTTTGGTGTCATTTTCACATTTTTGCTCCAAAAGAGGAAATAGCTTGGGGGGTGGGAGAAGCAGGCAAAGGGGAGGAAATGGGGCATCTGTAGCGGTGCCAATAACAACAACAAAGTAAATAACTTAGTACACAACCACTCAGCCACTCTGAATGCATTATGCCATGAATTCCAATGTTATTAGTAAAGCTGAGTATGACTTCTCTCTTCCCTGTTCTATGATGGGAAAATGTGAAAATGTTATTTTGTAAAATATTAATGGGTAGCTTACCAAGAGTAAAAAATACCCAAAATAAAATATTTTTAAAAAGACACAAACACAAATAGAAAATTCAATGTAGAAAAAAACAGGTAAATAATTCCAGAATGCTTTGTTTAAAATGTTAAAAGTTAAAAAAAAAAATCTATCTTGAGGTTGAAACTTGGGCGAAGATAAATTTTCAACAGGCTGTGTTTTCCTCTCCCTTTTAGCTACCCACTGTCTTTTGGGGGCAGAGGGAGCTGCAGACGGGTTGGAACACCCTGGCAAATCAGCTGGATAAAGATTAAATCTAGGATAGAAACTGGCACAATTATGCCACAAAGGACAAGACAGCGATAAAACCTTCTTACCACGAGGAGAAGTGCAGGATTATTATTCTCCCAATAACAATCATTTAAAAAGTTCTGTGTGCTTTTACTTACTTCGGGGCTCAGGACTGCGGTGCTGTCACTTGGAACATCTTCTTCACATCCTTTGTTATGAAAAGTTTCTATTCCATGACCTGTGCTTCCTTCACTCGGGCACTTGCTATATGAGCATCTTGGACTGTTGCTGCAGTGGGAAAATTCACATTTACTGTCCCCAATTTCTGAGGGTGTACATGAGAGATGGGGAGAACCACTGTCATCCTGATATGGCGGTGGCTGCAATTCATCCAGTGGGGGTGTTCTTCTCATTCTCTGAATGCAGTTTCCTGATAATGATCAAGAATCTGGTCACTGTTTTCAAGTAGCCTCAACATGCAGTACAGTCCACAATAACTGTCAATAACTTTTAAAAAACTGATTAAAAATTCTGTGGCAATATAACTGATAGATTTTATTCTTCTTTAGTTCAGATGAAGAAATAAACTAAGCTTATTTCCCACTCTTCTCCTCCTGCACAGTAATGTCAGGAAAAATAAAATATACTCTCATATATTAATGCTAAGAGATATCCTTTTATATGGCATAAAAAATGGGAGAGTGATGAGTATTAGTGAAATAGCTTATTCATTCAGTTCTTTCTTTCAGAACAGTCCTGAAGCATACACACACTTTATCTACTCCCTTAGGATCTGTGGCCTCTTTAGCCACAGCAGGTAAAAATATTGTAGGTAAACACACACATAAAAACTTCATTTATTTTCTTCAATTACTGAGATGAACTTAAATTACCACTCAGTTTAACAGGGTCAGAAACTACTTCCCACATTTATCCTAGATCCAGAATGCTCGCGTGAAGAGCCCTGTGGATCGAGGCCTAATCCCCACGGATCGGCAAAGGCTGAAGGCTGCGTTCCGTCCCGTTCCCAGTGCATTATCATTATCAGGAGGCCCCGCTGGCCCCGCTCCAGTCTGGTCTGCACTCGTCTACAGTGCGGCTCCACCTTGTCTGCAGCAGGCATCTCCACCTCCAGCAGTTAATTTGAAAACACATTTTCTTTCACTCTTACATTATCCTGTAAATTTTTACATCCATGATTTATCTTAATGACTGAGAACAAACACGTCTGTGAAGAGGACAGAGGTGGCGGCAGGAGGGGGATGTAAGGAAACAGAGCTCAGCTTACAACCTAAGAACAGCTAAGTCCATGCAGATAAACCCTGAATGCAGTATCATACTAAATTTAAATGCTGCTCTGTTTTTCTTTAATGGACTACGAATCTCCTTTCTCAAAAGGGACCCTGGAAAAAAGACAGTTTGTATTACGATTCTTATAGAGGAGTTCAGTTCAGATGTTCCAATAGGTCATCTGTTCTTCTCAGATAGAAAAACTTTACATAAGAACTCTTAAAACTCATTTTTAAATTATTACAATTCCTGGTTCAAATGAAAAATATTAGTTTGTATGGACTTAGCACAAATTTACATATTTGCTCAGAAGCCCCAATTTTGGAAAAAACAAACTAAATGTCTTACCTAGTGAGAATAACACACTAACTTTAGTTTATTAAACATGAAGAGTTTAATAAAAAATAGAAAAGTTACCCAATTAATACAGCTGAAGCTAAATTTGAGAAGATAGGATAGGTTAAACAGATACACTGAGAATAGTTGACAATAAAACACAATGTCCCAGATTTCAAGATGGGGCTCCAGAAAAGCTTCTGCTTTCCTGACAAAAGCAAGCGGACTCAGCTGGCACGTCCTCTCGCCAAATGGCCCCTCCCCTTCCTCCCGCCCGGAGGTGCAGCAGCCCTCCAGGAGCCGCAAAGGAACAGGCGTGAGAAGGAAAGCTAAGGCTGCAGCAGCAGCAAAGTCGTGTGAGTACCTGAAACAATGCTAAGGACCTATACTCAAATTTCTTGATGCTTGAGACAAGTAAGTCCCTATTTGTTTTTTAAAATGACAGAGTAACAAAAAATCCAAGTTGATTTTATGTTGTTTCCAAATATATTCTCTACCAGTAGTTTTGATATCATTAAAATTTACTGTAACATAAAGTCAATTAAAATTTCCTTAATGCAGTGGTTCTAGAAGTCAGCATATGACCTTTTCATTTACTGTTTTTTGTCTGTTTTTTTCTGAAGACAGGTTATCTTTCCCAGAAGTCTCTCAGCATATTACCAACAGGTATCACTGGATAAAACTGGGTCACATGTCTTTTTCTAAACCCACCTCTAACAGGGAGAATGGGATTGTCATAATTGGCTTAGATTAATCAGAAGCCATTAAATTAAAGCTGTGATGGGGTCAGTTTCACTGTTCATACCTATTTGGGAAAAAAGTAGATGCCACAGACCGTGAAAAAAATGAGAGAAGACTCAAAAAATAAAATTAGAAATGAAAGAAATTACAACTGATACCATAAATACCAAGAATCATAAAAGACTACTATGAATAATTAAATGCTAACAAATTGGAACTAGAAGAAATGGGTAAATTTCTAGAAACATACAATCTACCAAGACTAAATCAGGAAAAAATAGAAAATCTAAACAGTTACTAGTAAGGAGATTGAATCAGTAATAAAAAAAAAAACAAAACCTACCAACAAACAAAAGTCCAGGACCAGATGGCTTCACTGGTAAATTCTGCCAAATGCTTAAAGAATATTTAGTAACAATTCTCAAACTATCATAAAAGACAGAGAGAAGGGAATACTTAAAAACTCATTTTACTAGGCCAGCATTACCATGATACCATAGCATATAAGAACATTACAAGAAAAAAGAATTGCAGGCCAATATCTCTGTAAAAACATTCAACAAAATATAAGCAAACTGAATTCAACAATATTAAAAAACACTGGATACAGAAGAAACATACATCAACATTATAAAGGCCACATATGACAGACCCATAGCCGATACACCACACTCAATGTCAAAAAGCTGAAAGCTCTTCCTCAAAAGAACAGGAACACATGGAGTCCAACTCTCATCACTTTGTTCATCAAAGTACTGGGAGTCCTAGGCAGAACGATTAGTCAAGAGAGAAAAAAAAAGGCACCCAAATAGGAAAGGGAGAAATAAAACTGTCTCTATTTGTAGATAATATAATATTATATATAAAAAACCCTAAAGACTCCACACACACCCACCCACACACACAAATTATTAGAACTAATCAGTGAATTCAGCAAAAATACATAATACAAAAAAAAGTATAAAAATCACTTAAATTTTTATACATTATCAGAAAATTATTTTTAAAAATCTCATTTACGATTGCAACAAAAAATAAATAAAATATCTAGAAAGAAATTTAATGAAGTGGGGGGTCAAAGACCTATATGCCAAAAAATAAAAGACAATGATAAAAGAAACTATAAATAATATTAATAAATGGAAAGCTATTCCATGCTCATGGACTGGAACAATTAATAGTTTTAAAATATTCACACTACCCAAACCGATTTACAGATTCAATGCAATCACTATCAAAATTCCAAAGGTTTTTTTCACAGAAATAGAAAAAAAACACCTAAAATTTGTATGGAGCCACAGAAGACTCCAAATAGCCACAAAAAAAAAAAAAAAAAAAAATCTTGAAAAAGAACAAAGCCAAAAGTACCACGCTTCTTGATTTCCAACTATATTAAATAGCTATAGTATTTAAAACAGTACAGTATTGGCATAAAAACAGACACATAAAGAGAACAGAATGGAGAGCCAAGAAATAAATCCATACATATATGGTCAATTAATTTACAACAAAGGAGCTGAGCATATACAATGAAGAACAATAGTCTCTTTAATAAATGGTGTTGAGAAAACTGAACAGCCACGTGCAAAACAATGGAATTCAACTATTATCTTATACCATATACAAAAATTAATGCAAAATTGGTTAAAGACTTGGACATAATACTTGTAGCAATAAAACCCCTAGAAGAAAACAGTGTCTTGACAATATGTTGCTGCAAAGGATCATCAAGTGAAACTACCCCATAACATAAAGCTCTTGCATAGCAATGAAACCAGCAACAAAATGAAAAGGCAACCTATTGAATGGGAGAAAATATTTGCAAACCATACAATGGGTAACAGGTTATATCCAAAATACACGAAGAATTCATACAACTCAATGGCAAAGAAAACAAACGATATGGTTTAAAAATAGGCTGATGAACTGAATAGACATTTTTCCGAAGAAGACATCCAATTGGCTAACAGGTAAATAAAAAAAGATGTTCTATATCACTAATTATCAGTAAAATGCAGATCGGAACTACAATGATTATCATCTCACTTAGAATGACTATTATCTAAAAGATGAGAAGTCACAAATGCTAGCTAAAATGTGGAGAAAAGGGAACCCTTGTGCACTCTTGGGGGGAATGTAAACTGATAAAGCTCCTATGGAAAATAGTATGAAGGTTTCTCTAAAAACAGAGCTACCATATGATCCAACTATTCCACTTCTGGGTATTTATCTTAAGGGAATGAAATCACTATCTTGAAAAGATATCTGTATCCCCATGTTCATCGCAGTATTATTTGTAATAGCCAAGACATGGAAGCAGCCAAAGTGTTCAGTGACAGATGAATAAAGAAAGAAAATGCGGCATACACATCTGTAAAATTAGGCAGAAAAGATAAAGATAAATACTGTATGAAGTCAGAAAAGATAAAAATAGATACTGCATGATGTCACTTAAATGTGATATCTTAAAAACAAAACAAAACTGAGCTTGTAGATACTGAGAGCAGATTAGTAGTTGCCAGAGGTGGGGGATAAGAGTAATGGATGAAGCTGGTCAAAAGGTATAAACTTCAGGTATAAGATAAGTAAGTCCTGGGCGCGTGACGCATAGCACAGTGACTATGGTTAACAATACGTGGAAGTTGCTGAGAGAGTAGATCTTAACAGTTCTTATCAGAAGAAAAATTATAAGTATGTGAGATGCTTGATGTTATGTTAACTAAACTTATTGAACTAATCACTTTGCAATACATACATAAATCATTATGTTGTATACTTTGGACTAATATAGTGATATATATCAATTACATCTCAATAAAACTGGAAAAAGGAAAGTAAAAAAATGACTCACCACATCCTTTACAAAAGTTTATATGCTAATTGGGAGTATAAAAATACACACACATGAAACAAAAGCAAAAAAAAAAGTAGATGGCTGAAGAATACAGGGTACAGGAAGGAGGAAACTAAAGGATGTTGGCTGGAAAAGCCAACATGATCAAGCTCTGGTCTTCCTTATCCTTCAATGTGACAATAAAGATTTCACCTTTATTAAAGTATCTTCTCTCTCAGTGACTCTTTTTCCCATAGCTGTTAAACTATAATAATCCTTCTCTGAACTTCCTTTTGATACGAGCAACATAATATAATTTCTGGTAATAATGTTACACCTTACTTCCTTTGGTTTATTATTATTTTTATATCAGATCCCTCTCTAGTTGCCTGCGAACTAGGGTATTTACACAGCTGACCTCCAGTCACCTGCCTCTTGTTTATGTTTAGTGTAACTGTGCTCCAAAGACTAAAGTATAAGTTACCCAAAGAGGGTCACTGATATTTAAAGATGCTAAGGAGGCTCTCTAGGTAGACTTCACTACTGTTTCTGGATTTGAGAGAAACAATTTTAAAGCTGTGAATTGGAATATACAAATCACTTTAAAATGTACAAGTTATCTATTACATATAATAATATATAAACGTATATAAATTATAAAAATACTCAAAGTTTTGAAAATAATAATACCTCCCTTTACTCTTTACTTTTGCATTTTACTCTTCAAAGTGAAAAACACTCAAATGTACACGGAATAGGAATTTCATTAAAATGACTTTTTTTTTTTTAAGGCGGTCACTATTATCCTAATTCCAAAACCAGGTAAAGACACAACAAAGAAAATTATAGGCCAATATCACCGATGAACAGATACTAAATTCTCCAACAAAATATTGGCAATCCAGATCCAGAAATACATTAAAAAGATCATACACCATGATCGAGTAGGATTTTTCCCAGGGATGCAAGATGGCGTAACATTCACAAATCAATAAACATAATACATTACATAAAATAAAAGACAAAAATCATATGGTCACATCAACAGATGCTAAAAAAGCATTTGATAAAAACCAGCACCCATTTATGATAAAAACACTCAGCAAAATGGGATTATGGGGAGCATACGTCAATATAATAAAGGCCACATATGAGAAACAGACTGCCAACATCTTACTCAATGGGCAAAAACTAAAAGCATTTCCCTTAAGGTCAGAAACAAGACAAGGGTGCCCACTTTCACTACTCTTATTCAACATAGTATTTGAAGTTCTAGCCACAGCAATTAGAAAAGAAAAATAAATAAAGTCATCCAAACTGGAAAGAAGGAAGTAAAACTGTCATTATTCGCAGACGACGTGATAGTGTACATAGAAAACCCCATAGTCTCCTTCAAAAAACTACCTGATGTAATAAGTGAATTCAGCAAAGCAGCAGGATACCAAGTCATTATTCAGATTGATGGAATTCTTGTACATCAACAGTTAATTATCAGAAAGAGAAACTAAGAAAAAATTCTATTACTATAACAAGAAAGATAAAGTACCTAGGAATAAATTTAACTAAGGATATAAAAGAACTGCACTCAGAAAACTGAAAAAAGAAGTTAAGGAAGATACAAATAAATGTAAGCATACACCGTGTTCATGGATTGGAAGAACTAACATCATTAAAATGTACATACTACCCAAAGCAATCTATAGATTCAATGTAATTCCTATTAAAATGCCAATGACACATTTTACAGATCTAGAACAAATATTCCAAAAATTTATATAGAACCAAAAAAGACCTTCAACAGCCAAACCAATCCTGAGAAAGGAGAACGAAGTTGGAGGGATCACAATATCTGATATTAAATTATACTACAAGGCCACTGTAATCAAGACAGTCTGGTACTGGCATAAGAACAGACACAAAGATCAGTGGAACAGAATAGAGAGCCCAGAAATAAACTCATGTCCTATGGTCAATTAATATTCAACAAAGGGGGCATGCGCATACAATGGAGTAAAAACAGTCTCTTCAATATAGTGTTGGGAGAACTGGACTAGTACATGTCAAAAAATGAAACAAGACCACCAACTTACACACTGCACCAGAATAAACTCAAAATGGATACAGGACTTAAACATAAGCCATGATACCATAAAAGTCCAGTGGAAAACATAGGCAGTAAAATTTCAGACGTCCTACACAGCAATATTTTTTTGACTATATCTCCTAAAGCAAGTGAAATAAAGGAAAAAATGAACAAAGGGGACTACATCAAATTAAATAGCTTCTGCACAGCTAAAAAAAAAATCATCAAAATGAAAAGGGAACCCACTATATGGGAGAACTTATTTGCCTACATTGGACGAGGGTTAAATCTCCAAATTATATAAAGAACTCATAGGAATCAATGCCAGGAAGACAAACAATCCAATTAAAACATGGACAAAGGACCTGAATGGACACTTCTCCACAGAGGACATACATAGACATGTGAAAAGATGCTCATCACTAGCCATCAGAGAGATGCAAATTAAAACCACAATGAGATATCACCTCACACGTATCAGAATGGTTATCATTAATAAATTAACAAGCAACATGTGCTGGTGAGGATGTGGAGAAAAGGGAACCCTAGTGCTCTGTTAGTGGGAATGCAGACTGGTGCAGTCACTGTGGAAAGCAGTATGGAACTTCTTCAAAAAATTAAATATGAAACTGCCTTTTAACCCAGTGATTCTACTGCTGGGAATATACCCCAAGAATTCCGTATCACCAAGTCAAAAAAACTTACGCTCCCCAATGCTCATTGCAGCGCTATATACAATAGCCAAGTGATGGGTAATAGCCCAAGTGCCCATCAGTAGATGAGTGGATTAAGAAACTCTGGTACATTTACACAATGGAATATTACGTAGCAAAAAGAAGGAAGGAAGTCCTACCTTTTGCAACAGCATGGATGAAACTGGAGAATATTATGCTAAGTGAAATAAGCCAGTCAGCAAAAGATAAATACCATATGACCTCACTTATAACTAGAATCTAATGGACAAAATAAACAAATGAGAAAAACAGAACCAGAGACATGAAACATGGAAGAGACTGATAGCTGTAGGCGGGGAGGAAGGAGGAGAATGGTGGGAGGAAGGGAAAGGGATTAGACAAAGAACAGGTATCAATGACTCCTGGATATGGGTAATGGAGAAGGGGATGGGCTGTGGGGGAGAGGGGTGGGATGGGTGGGGGAGGACAAAAGGGAAAAATATTGGGACAACTGTTAAAGAATAAACAATAAAAAAGTGGAAAAAAGAGTAAAAGGAAATAAATAACAATGGGACATTTACACAGTTCAATTACTATTCGACTGTAAAAATGAAAAAGTTTTACAATTTGTGACAGTACGGATGGACCTGGAGAACATTATGCTAAGTGAAATAAGCCAGTCAGAAAAAGACAGACACCATATGATTTCACTCATATGTGGAATCTAATGAACAGACTGAACTAACAAGCAAAATAGAGACAGACTCATAGAGAGCAGGCTGACAGCTCAGGTTGGGGTAGGTTAGGGGGTGGAGGACTGAGCAAAAAGGAAAAAGGACTCATGAACATGGACAACAGCGTGGTGACTGCTGGGGGAGGGGGTTATAAGAAGACTAAATGGTAATGGAAAAAAAATACAGTAAGAAAATTTTAAAAAGAATTTTAAGGAATAGGTTATAGACATAGTTACAAAGTACCTCTCCAGTTAACTTTGTATTAACTACAAAGTTAATAAGTACTCTGACAAAGTACTTATTAATTACAAAGAGTAACCTTATAACTGAGAAGCCTAGCAGATAAACTTCTTTACTGAGGAGATTAAAGTGAATATTATGACCAATGGGACAAATCAGAATCGTGCCTTACCTCCCAAGATGCAATGAGAGGAATACAGCACCACTTCCGTGGTATTCTAGCTAAGGATGCATCACCTGAATCTGATCATGAAAAACACCAGACAAACTCAGATGTTGTAAATAAATCACCTGTAACCTTCAAAAAAAAAAGAAAGACTAAGGAATTAATTGTTCTAGACAGAAGGAGACTAAGGAGACGTGACAACTAAATGCAAAGCATGATTGTGCACAAGATCCTTTTGCTATAATGGAAATTATCTGGACACTGGTTGACCACACATGAGTTCTGAAGATTAGATAGTAATGATATATCAATGTTAATAACTTAATTCTGATGACTGTATTGTGGTTATTTAGGAGAATATTCTTGTTTGTAGAAAATATACATTAAAGTATTTGGAGGGGGCGATGAAGCAGCAGGTGAGGGGGCTGCTTACCATCAAATGGCTCAAAAGGGGTAAAAAGTACTCTGTAATACTTCCCTAACTTTTGTTAATTTTGTGAATGTTTTCTTAAAAATCTCCATAAAAAGACAACTTCATGCTTTCTCAAAATAAATTTGAAAATCAGGTGATATAGACAAATTCCTAGAGAAATACAACCTATCAAAACAAACTCAAGAAGAAACAGGAAAATGATATACTATTATATCTGTTACAGAAATTGAATGCATATTTTAAAACCTTCCTAACAAAGAAAATTCCAGGCACAGATGGCTTCACTGGTGAATTTACCATTTAAGGAAGAAAAAAACCACAAATCTTACACAAGATATTTCAGATAATTCAAAAAAAAGGAAGTATTTCTGAAATTGTACTTATACCAGCATAACCTTGACATCAGGGTCTGTAAAATATTTTATAAGAAAAGACTCTAAGCCAATCCCCCTTGTGAACACAGATATAAAAGTTATATACAAAGTATTAGCAAAGCAATAGATATACAAATTCTATAGAGAGATAGCTTCCAGTCAAGATGGCAGCACAGGTAAATGTAGTATTCACCTCCTCCCACAACCACATCAAAAATTACAACTTAACTGCCCTGGCTGGTGTGGCTCAGTGGATTAAGTGCTGGCCTGTGGACCAAAAGGGTTGCTGGTTCGTTTCCCAGTCAGGGCACATGCCTGGGCTGCAGGCAAGGTCCCCAGCTGGGGGTGTGCGAGAGGCAACCACACATTGATGTTTCTCTCCCTCTCCTCCTCCTCCTTCCATTCCCCTCTCTCTAAAAATAAACAAATAATACAAATAATTACAACTAAACTACAGAACAACCATCATTCCTAAGCACCAGAAATCTAGCAGAATAGAAGGCCTGCAACTAGGGAATTAAAGAAGTCACACTGAAATGGGTAGGAGGGTTGGAGACGTGGAACGGGCTGGTCCCATACCCACATATGGTGGATAAAAATTGGGAGGGATCTCTCTGCTGCAGAGGTCCCCCCAAGGAGCAGGGGGTCGCAGCCCACTAGGTTTCCTAATCCAGTGTTCCAATACCAGGAAGAAGACTTCCCAGAACTTCAAGCCAGTGTGGGTTGGGGCTGAAGGAGACAAAGAGCTTCCAGAGTCCCAGGCAGTTCCTCTTAAAGGGCCCATGCATGGACTTACTCAGACTAACTCCCGGTGAGCCCCAGTGCTTAGGCAGCAGCTTGAAAGGCACCAGAGATATATGGGGAGGAACTGAATTGTCCTGCATCAGGGCAAGCGGGGGGACAGCTTTCTCCCAGATAGAAGTGCTGGCAAGGGCCACTGTTCCTTTGATGAGCCTTCCCCCCCCAAAGCTGGCAGGCAGATGCCACATCTGAGTATACATCAGCTAGGCTCATACTGTTTGCCCTGCCTGGTGATTCCCTAAGGCCACCACCCGAGCCGTTTCCAGTGGCTTTCCATATGGCTTGCCAGCCAGAATGGCATGTCTTGGCTTATGCCCCAGATTTTCCTAAAATCTCTCAAAAAAAGTAGCATCTGGCCTCAGTGTGCCCACTACATCTTGCTAAGCATCCCAAGGCCTGGCACCAGTGGCAGCCAGCCATGGTTCACATCTTGGCCTCTCCTGGGAACCTCCAAGCCCAGCAGAAGGAGCAACGGTCTGCAGATCACTTTGTAGCTTATGCTGCGGCCCTCGGCAGCACACAAATGGAGGCTGACCTTGGTCAGCACCTCCCAGGGGGCTCCAGAACCAGTGCACCCAGTGGACAGCTTCAGACCACATCGAAGCACCACCACCCGAACACCTACACAGTGACATATTAAACGGGCAAAGCAGGCGGGCCACAGAGCCCCGCTGCAGTAAGTCCTGCTCAGTGGGATGGGCCCTTACACAGCTAATCCTCTGTGGTGGCTGGTGTTCACAGCCGGTCCTTGCAGCTGACTGGCCTGGAGGCAAATCTTCCCCATTTACATGCCAACAGCAATCAAGGCTCAACGACAGTAGAATACTGTACACAGTCCACACGGGGTGGGCGGGTGCACCTGGAGTGCCTTACTTGGGTGAATTGGGAGGCTGTGTTACTGGCCCCTAACTACAGGACACCTACTACTTAAGGCCACTCTACCAAGCATGGGAGACATAGCAGCTCTGTCTAGTACATAGAAACAAACACTGTCAGCCTGCCAAAATGAGGAGACAAAGAAACATGTCCCAACTGAGAGAAAAGAAGAAAACTCCAAAAAAAGAACTAAATAAAATGGAAGCAAGCAATCTACTAGATGCAGAATTCAAAACACTGGTTATAAAGATGGCCAAGGAATTCAGGGGAAGATGAATAGTGAGAATATCAACAAAGAGATAGGAAACATAAAAACAGAGATAGAAAACACAAAAAAGAACCAGTCAGAAAGGAAGAATATGCTAACTGATATGAAGAATACATTACAGGAATAAACATTAGAATAGATGAAGCAGAGGATGAAATCAGAGATCTGGAAGATAAGGAAGTTGGAAACACCCCGTAAGAACAAGAACCCCCCCAAAATGAGGATAGTACTAGGAGCCTCCGAGACAACTTCAAGTATACCAACATTTGCATCACAGGGGTGCAAGAAGACAAGAGTAAGAAACGGAAAACCTATTTGAAATAATGACAGAAAATTTCCCTAACTTGGTGAAGGAAGCAGGCATACCAGTTCAGTAAGCACAGAGAGACCCAAACAAGATGAACCCAAAGAGACACATAATTAAAATGCAAAAGGTTAAAAACGAAAAGAGAATCTTAAAAGCAGCAAGAAAAAAAGCTGTTAGTTACATACAAGGGAGTTCCCATAAGACTGTCAGTTGATTTCTCAACAGAAACTTTTCAGGCCAGAAGGGATTAGCAAGATATATCCTAAGTGATAGACAATGAGGACCCACAACCCAGATTACTCTACCCAGCAAAGCTATCACTTTGAATTGAAGGACAGATAAAGAGCTTCCCAGACAAGAAAAAAGCTAAAGAGGAGTTCAGCACTACCAAACCACTACAATAAATACAAATCTATCAACAATTGAGTCTGAAAATTAAAATACATGAACAAGTTGAACAGAAATAGACTCATAGATACAGAGAACAATTTGACAGTTGAGAGATGGGTAGGGGTTTGGGGGATTGGGTAAAAAAGGTGAAGGGTTTAAAAAATACAAATTGGTTGTTACAGAATTGTCATGGGGATATAAAGTACAGCATAGGGAATATAGTTAATATTCTAATAACTACGTATGGTGTCAGATGTGTGCAAGATTTATCAGGATGATCACTTAGTAAGTTATGTATTGTCAAATCACTGGGATATACACTTGAAACTAATATAATAATGTAAGTCAACTGTAATTAAAAATAAAATATTTAAAAATTCTATACGAAGTATTAGCAAACTAAACCCAGAGTCATATAAACAGGGTGCTACATCACAACAAACTTGGGTTATACTAGGAACATAAAGTTATTCTATGAATGCAAGGTGGGTTTATCATTAGAAAATTTATCTAATTCATTGCATTGAAAGAATTAAATAAATTAAATATGATAATCACAGGCATTTGATAAAGTTATTATCCTTTCATGATAAAATCTCCACACAAACTGAGATTAAAAGACAATTTCCTTTATTTCATAAAAGGTGTCTTTAAAAGTCCCACAGCAAATACCACATCTAACAGTGAAATAAATGTTGAAAACTTTACCTCTGAGATAGGGAATAAGACAAGAATGCCTATTATCACCACTTCTACTTAACAATGTATTGGAGGTGCTAGCCAGTACAGTAAGTTGAGAAAAAGATTAAGTAAAAGGATAGGAAAGAAAGAAAGTCCATTACTCTCAGATAACAAATGTTATATTGAAATACCAGTATAACTTAGGGGTATGTTAGAATTAGAAGCAAACTGAGCAGGGTCACTGGATATGAGACCAATATAAAAAATCAGTTTCTACACACATACAATGAGCAATTAGTGAAATTTAAAAACAAACCCATATATCATTGCATAAGGTAACATCAAATACCTAAGAACAGATCTTAAAAATCACCTTGCTATTATTTTTCCAGTTCTTGGGTTTACAATTAGAATGTATACTCTTAGCAACTGGCCACACTTTGGCTTTCTAAGCAGTGGCTATTTGGTATAGGAAGGGACAGCTGGAAACCAGTGGAGCTTCCTTTCTCTAGCAACAAGACACCGCAAGGGAAAAGCAGAGGCCAGTCTACAATCAGAGATGTAAATACTGGGGGTCTGGTGAATATCTTCATTAGCTTGGCCACTGCAAAAATTAGTAGGCTTGACAAATGATGTCAGATTATCATAAACTTAATTAGAAGATGAATGCAACTGGAGTTGTCATTCCAGATGGAGTCTTCTTATTAAGCAAATTCAGACAGCCTTGGTGTTTGATAGATAGCTTTAATTTAGCAAATGCTTTTTTCTTCGGAACAATCCAAAGAGAACAAAAATAGAGGTTAGTTTCACCAGACAAGGAGAGCAATACTCCTACTGTCCTGCCACAGGGAAACGCTAAAATAGTCTTGTTCTGTGCCACAACCTGCTCTGCAGAGACCCTGGCCACCTCCACATTCCCTACTGTGTCTCCTTAAGCCTATTGTGTATGCCAGCAAACTATTAGTATCTGAAGAGTTGAGAGAGGAAGTGCCTTGGTAAAATATGCATGGGTGACAGAATTGAGAACTAAATCTTATGAAAATACAAGGGCTTGCCTCTTCAATAAAGTTCCTGAAGATCCAAAGGTAAGGTGAAATATTCGTCCCAAGGTCAGAGAGAATTTACTCCCCCTTGTCTACTCCCCTTCTCCAGCTTCACTGCTCAATCCTTCCTCTTCGCAGAACTCTTACAACCTCTCAAACTAATTGTGATATATTAGCAGTGTCCTCAATGTGCCATGCTCCTTCATGCTGCCATAGGTACATGCTTCTCCGCTGCCTGGGATAGCCTTCACCTGCTCCTCCCCTTTACTTAGCTAATTTTACTCACTGTCCTTCAACAATCAGCTGCCACCTCTTTGAAAAATTTCAAAGATACATTCTCTCCTATTCTTCCCAGTTGTATTCATCGTCCTCCTCCAAACATATCCACCCCCCCGCCCCAACACACACATCGAAGCATGCACCTCAGACTAAGTGTTTCTACTATTTCTACAGCACCTGTTGCTTCTACCATTTCCAGGGCTGTTCAACCTGTGGCCCATGGGCCGCACGCAGCCCAGGATGCATATGAACGTGGTCCAACACAAAATCGTAAATGTACTTAAAACATCATGAGATTTTTTTGTGGTTATATGTCACAATGTATTTAACGTGGGGCCCAAGACAACTTTTTCTTTCAGTGTGACCCAGAGACGCCAAAAGGTTGGACACCCCTGATTTACACTATATCACAATTATTTGTTCTGATACTAGGAATTCTGAGCTCCCTGAGAGAGCAGGTACTATCTTTTTCCTCTTTGTACCTGCAGTGCCTAGCAATACAAAGCTTAAAACACAGTATAATGTTTTAAAAACTTTGTTGAGTGGGCAAAATAATTGTTGCATAGGTATTTCCTCAGTGTAACCCAAATATGGCTGGCAAGGCCTTCCAACTTCTGGATTCATGGACCATGGACTCAGGCTATATTTTTTTGTTTAAACTTTAAGGAAATAAAAAAGTGGCTAGTGTTCAGGGATGTTCAAGCTGCCCAACATTTTAGAACTCTTCTAATTAAAGCATGTCACAGAAATAAGTCAGTGTGGAAAAGGGAATAAGGAAAACATTATTTAAAAAAGTCCTTCCCAAAAATAAATGTGAAAAAGTCTGACAAGAGTCGTTAAAATAATCTGACTAGATATTACAAATATGAGTCTGAAAATAATGTAAAATTTCTTCCAGGGGATAGTGCAGGGTTATGTTCACAAATTGGCTAAACAATTAAATGAGATGAAAGAGGAAATTCCTGCTATTGTTCCTTTAAAAGGCTAATTTTATTTTAAATATACAGAGCAGATATTTTAAATTCATTACCATAATAATTCACTGAATCATCCTAAAGAACACAAACAAAACAAAAAAGGTGATTGGTATTCCTCATAAAATCTTACAAAATTGAAAATTCCAGGGTTAAATTTAACTGAATTTTGTTACCTTTGAAATAATATAAGGAGAACTTAATATCAACAGTGGTAACTGGGATTTCTCCTTTTTACGTTGCTCAACGATACTAAGACTACGAGTCTCCTGGCGAATTAAACTGCTAGTTGAATTCTGAAAGAAAGCCTGCCGAAAATTACCATGTTACTTTCAATAAATATTTTTGTTTCTCATTTTATTTTTGTGTTCAACGCTACTCAATTTTACTTGCAGAAAATATTTAATGTTCCTAAGTGATGAGAAATAATAACCAGGAATTTGTTTTCACGCATGAGGGAGTAACTGGTATTGGGTTAGCCCTTGTGCTCTGAGCAACTGTGCAGGGAAGGGAGTAGCAAAAGTCTGTCCACAGCTCCCATGAGTCCACAGCTAAGTGCTGGTTGTACATGTGCAGGGGCAGACCACCCAAGGCTTTCCAGGTAGCAAGAGCACAAAGACAGTAGAGGCCAATCGGTGTTGGGGAAAGAACTGCACTGGGGGAATTCCAAGTGCTGTCCTGTCCTGTCCTGTGGTGGTTGGTTAAGAGCATTCCAATTAGTAAAATCTTCAACTTTTTAAACCTACTTTATGTGGTATATCCTACAGAGAATAAAATCCATCATTTCAATGTACATTCCAATGAGTTTCGACAAATGTATAGCCCTATAATCACCACCACAAAGGAGATACAGCACATCCCCATTGCCCGTAAATTTGCTCATGGAGCTTTGCGTCCCACAAGTCCAGCCACAAGCCAACCACTGATTTGCTTTCTTTCACAACAGTTATGCCATTTATAAAATTTCATATGAATGGAATCATACAGTACAGTCTTTTGTATTTTACTGTAGTTACAATTTATCCTTTCAAATTGTTTTACAGGTGGCTGCACCTTTTTGCGTTCAAACTTGTAGCGCATGAGAGTTCCATTTGTTCCACATCCTGACCAGTATTTGGTACTGACAGTATTTTTAATTTTAACCATTTCATTGCCTGTGTACTGATATCTCATTGTGGTTTTAGTTTGCATTTCCCTAAATCACTAATGATTTGAGCATCTTTTCATGTGTGTATTGGCCATTCTTAAATCTTCTCTGGTGACGCATCATTCAACTATTCAACATTTTTAATCAGGTTGTTTGCTTCTTATTGACTTGTAAGAGTTCTTTGTGTAATCTGGATACAGTCCTTTATAAAATGTATATTTTGCCCAAGTCTGTGGCTTGCCTTTTCATTTTCTTAGTGCCTTCTGAAGAGCTAAGTTTTTAATTTTAATAGTCAGTCATTCCAGTTTTCTTTTATGATTCATGTTTTTGATTCTCATCGATAAAATCTTTGCTGATTCAGTCACAAGGATTTTCTATGTTTTGTCCTAGTAAATAAATATATATATATATTTAGCTTTTACATATAGGTTTACAGTCCATTTGGAATTAATTTTTGTGTATGGCTTGAGGAAAGGCTTGATGCTTATTATTTTTCAATATGGAAAGCTTCTTTTCTTGATTGGGCATCTTACTGAAAATAATTGTCATACGTGTGTGGGCCTGCTTTCTAGACCCTCTCTTCTGTTTCACTGATCTATGTGTCTAGCCTTCTGCCAATAGCACACTTTCTTGGTTACTATAGCTTCATACAAAATCTTGAAATCAGGTAATAAAAGTACTTTAACTCTGTTCTTTCCCACATATATTTTGACTATTCTTTTTGGGGAGATAGGTATCTTAACAATATTGACTCTTCCAATCAATGAATATGGTATATCACTACATTTAAGTCTTCTTTATATTCTTTCAGTAATGTTTTGTAGTTTTCAGTGTAAGTTTATTATTATTCCTAAGAATTATTCTTATTCCTAAGAATTTCATGCTACTATAAATAAGGTTTTCAAATTATACTTTTCAACTGCTTTGCTAGTATATAGAAATATTTTGATATCTTTTCACTAACTTGTTATCCTATTGTAGATATCTTAGAAATTTCTACATAGATAATCCGGTCATCTACAAATATAGTTTGACTTTTTCCTTTCCCATCTCTATGACTTTTCTCATCTTTGTCTTATTGCACTAGCTAGACCCTTGATTAAAACACTGAACAGAAGCAGTAAAAGTGGAAATTTTTGCCATACACTGGATTAAAAAAAAAGCATTCAATATTTCATCACTAACATGTGTTAACCTAATGTAATTTTATTTTTGTTTTACCTTGTTATGTTTTGTTATTACCTGTAATCACAGATTGAGAAAGTATGCAGGAAGGTTTTATCATTAGTGGAACTGAATTTTGTCAAGTGCTTTTCTCCATCAAGTGGGGTGGATGATTATTTTCTACTTTATTCTGTTATGTGGATAAACACACTGTGATTGGTCTCTCAATGTTCAACTAAATTTACATTCCTAAGATGAACTCTACCTGATCATGATAAGTTACCCTTTTTTATTGCTGGGTTTAATTTGCTAACATTTTAAAAGGACTTTGTATTTAGATACATGAGCAGCACTGGTCTTTTCCTTTTTTCTTTTCCGTCTTATAATTTTCCTGTCTGTTTTAGCTGTTAGGGTAATTCTAGCACTAGATTCAAAATGACTTGGAAAATATTCCCCCCCCGCTTTTTTTTTAGTTTGTACTGAATTAGAAATATATTTCTTCTTTAAATATGTTTAGTAGAATTCATCAATGAAGCTCTCTGAGTCCAGAGTTTTCTTTGCAGAAGGGTTTTAAACTATAAATATAAGGCAACTGAAGTTAACCCTCTTCCTGAGTGAAGTTTGGTTATTTGTGTCTATGAAGAAATTTATCTATTTCATTAGGTAAAATCTACAGGTATAATGTTACTCATAATCTCCTATAATCCTCTTATGTCCATAGGCTCCACAATGATATACCTATTTCATTCCTGATGTTGATTAATTGCGTCTTCTTTTTTCTGGATTAAAAAAAGGCTTACAAATGTTGATTTTCCAAGAACCAGTGTTTGGCGTCATTGATTTTTTTTTGGTTGGTTCTTTACTTATCTCATTGATTTCCAATCTTCATTATTTCCTTTCTTACACTTACATTACTTTTTAATTTCCTAATTTCTTAAAGGAGAAGTTTACATGGTAAACTTTCCACCTTCCTTGCTTTCCACTATAAGCAATTAATGTTATAAACTTCCACCTAAGCATTGCTTGCAGCTGCATTCCACAAATGTTGATACATTGTACTTTCATTTTCATACAGTTCATAATACAGTCTGATTTCCTTTCTGATTCTTTGACCCATATTTAGGAAGTTATTTTTAATGGCCAAATATTCACAGATTTTCCAGATACCCTACTACAGCTGATTTATAACTTAATTACACTGTGGACAGAGAACACAGTCTTTAAGACCTCAGTATTTTTACATTTAATGATTTTTTTAATGACCCCAAATATGGTGTTTTTGGAGAATGCCTATGAGCACTTGAAAAGAATGTATTCTATTAGTGCAGAGTGTTGTCAGTATCAATTAGAAGAACTGGTTGATTCTGTTGCCCAATTCTTTATCCTTATTGATTTTTGTCTATTTTCCTACTCATTGTCAAGAGAGAATGACTGAAATCTCTAAATATAATTGTGAATGCCTATTTTCCTTTGCTTCAAGTTTATTGAAGCTGTTATTTAGGATTATGTCTCATTGATGAATTGACTCTTACTGTGAAAAATGTCCCTCTATGAGCCTAGTAATAATCCTTGTTCTAAAGTCTTCTTTGTCTAATATTAATAAAGCCATCTCACCTTTCCTTGAATTCATGCCTGCATGGTATATCCTTTTTTAAATTAGCTGTGCCTTTATATTTAAATTAGGTTTCCCCATTCTGCATTCCCGCCAACCACGGAGTAGGTTTCCCTCTTCTCCACATCCTAGCCAGCACTTTTTGTTTGTTGATGTTTTAATGATGGCCATTCTGACCAGTGTGAGCTGATATCTCATTGTGGCTTTAATTTGCATTTCTCTGATGGCTAGTGATGTTGAGCATCTTTTCAAATATCTCTGGGCCCTCTGTATGTCTTCCTTAGGGAAGTGTCTGTTCAGGTTCTTTGCCCTTTTTTTTTAAACTGGATTGTTTGTCTTCCTGGAGTGGAGTCATGTGAGTTCTTTATATATTTTGGAGATCAAACCCTTGTCTGAGATATCACTGACAAATATATTTTCCCATATGGTTGGTTCCCTTTCATCTTGTTGATGTTTTCTTTAGCTGTGCAGAAGCTTTTTATTTTGATTAAATCCCATTTGTTTATTCTTTTCCTTTATGTCCCTTGCTCTAGGGGACATACTGGTATGAAAATATTGCTGCTTGGAATACCTGAGATTTTCCTGCCTATGTTCAGCTCTAGCGCTTTTATGGTGTCACAACTTATATTTAAGTCTTTTATCCATCTAAATACCATATGGTCTCACCTATTAGTGTAATGTAATCAACAAAACAAAGCAAGCAAAATATAGAGACATTGAAATAAACAAAAAACTTACAATAACCAGAGGGGAGGGGGAGGAGGTAATGGGGGAAAAAGGGGAAGGATCATCAAGAAACATGTATAAAGGACCCATGGAGAAAGCCAAAGGGGGATAGGACTGAGAGGGGGAGGTGGGTGTGGGTGGGGCAGGGGAGGGTTGGGGGGGAGCAGAGACAACTGTGCTTGAACAACGAAAAAATAAAATTAAATTTAAGACAACAAAAAAAAGAAAAAAGAAATCAGGTTTCTCATACACAATATATATTTGGATTTTTGTTTTTATATGTAGTCTTGCTTTTGTTTTTTAAATCTCACCTACAATCTATGCCTTGTAGACATATTTAAACCATTTACGTTTAATGTAATTTTCTACATCAGGAGTGACACATTCTATAACAGACCACATAGTAAGTATTTCAGATTTTGTAAGCCACATATAGTATCTACAACATATTCTCTGCAGGCATGTTTTATAATGATTTATAACTAAAAAGAAATCTGGTATATACATAAAATAGAGTATTATTCAACCATAAAATGAATGTCATTATGACACATGCTACAACATGAATGAATCTTAAAGACATTATGTTGAGTGAAGTGAGCCAAACAAAAGGGACAAATATTGTATGCTTTCACATATATGAGTTACCTAGTCAAATTTATAGACTGAGAAAGGATAATGGTGAGCGGCAGGGTCTTGGCGGAGTGGGAAATAAGGGGCTATAGTTTAATGGGTACAGCATTTCAATTTGGGATGATGAAAAAGTATTGGTAGGCATGACGGGTGTCCAACAATGTGAACTTACTTAATGTCACTGAACCTTAAACTTAAAATGGTAAGTTGTATGCTATGCATATGTTTCCACAATGTAAAGAATTGTGAAAATCATTTCTAGGTCACGGGCCATACAAAAACAGGTTATGAGCCAAATTTGGCCCATGGAACATATTTTGCCCATCTCTGTTCTGTGTAATGGCGGAGTGTAAATCTACCCTGCTGTGACTGGCCTTTTATTTGTCCTAATTGTTTGCTGTGTATCTTTCCTATTTTTCTGAGTTACTTTGGATTGCGTACTTTTATAACTCCATCTGCTCTCCAATATTGACTTGTTAGCCCTAGTTATGTTTTATTTTCCCGTGATCCTTCTCAGGTTTATAGTATCTTTAACTTGTAACAGTTTATCTGAAAATAATTTCAAATCACACAAAAAACTTACAACAAAATGGTTCTCTTCCCACCCTTTGTGTTGTCTTTTGCTTTGACATATTTTATACCTCCCATGATACACTACTATCATTGAGAAAAACTTCCATATTTACTCACAATCTTTTTTGCAGATCCAAATTTCCATCTATCATCACTTTACTTCTGCCTGAAGAACTTCCTTTAATATTTAATGCAATTCAGGTCTGCTTGAGACAAATTCCTAAACATCTTATTTGCCTGAAAAAAAAGTCTTTACACTGCCTTTTTATTTGTGAAAAAATTTCTTGTCAGGTGTAGAATTCTAGATCACAGTTTTTTAGAAATTCCTTTCAGCACTTTCAGGGTGTCATCCCATCATCTTCTAGTTTTTGCAGTTTCTAAGTCTGCTAACACCTTTTACCTTTATCCACCTATAATTTTTCATTTTCCTCCGGCTGTTTCAGTCTTAATGGACCTTCTAGTGTCTGTAGAATAACTGCTTTCTTCAAATATGGAAAATTTCCAGCCACTTCATTTTCTAATACTTCTTTGTTCTCCTTCTCCCTTATACATATGTTAGTGCACCTAATTTTGTACAGATTACCAAACATTTTTTTCATTTTCAATCTTTTTTTCTCTGTTCTACTTTGGATTGTATCTATTGCTATTTCTTCAATTTCACTGATCCTTAATTCTTCAAAGTCTATCTGCTATTAATCCCATCCAGTATGTTTTCCATTTCAGATATTGTGTTTTTCATGTCTACAAGTTCAACTTTGGTCTCTTGTATGTGTTTCATTTCTTCATTATACTTTCTCTTACATTCTTGAACATATTTATAATGTTGATATTAGCTGTTTTAAGATCTTTGCTAATTCCACTATCTTTTCAAAAAAATTTAAAAAATGTTTATTGATTTTAGAGAGGGAAGAAGGGACAGAAACATCAATTGGTTGCCTCCCTTCTGCACCCCAACCAGGGAGCAAACCTGCAATCTAGGTATGTGCCCTGACTGGGAATCAAAACTCCAATATTTTAGTGGATGGATTGATGCTCCAATGAACTGAACCACACCAGCAAGGGCCCACCATCTTTTTTATTCCTGCTTCTTATTCTATTGATTGTCCCCACCCTTTGTCACCAACTATGGGTCCTGGTTTCCTGCATCTTTGGTTATCTAGCAAATATTAATTAGATGCTGTGCACTGTGAAAGTTTTATTGTTGAATGCTAGGTTTTGTTGTATTCCACTAAAGAGTGTTTTAATGTTGTTCTGGTATGCAGTTAACTTTTAAGGATAAGTTTTATCCTCTTGAGACTTCTAAAACTTTGTTAGAGTGGGTCCAGAGCATCATTTATTTTAATGAATTAGCTGCACTACTAAGGTATGATCTTTCTGAGGACTAGACCCAACACCTCATGTATTATAAAGTCTCACTATTCTGGTTACAAGGAATGCAGTTTTCAACCCCACGTAAGTTCTGGTAATTGTTCTGCCTACTGCTTTCTGGTGGTTCCTCCAAGCCACGGGTAATTACTTCACAGGCATGCACAGATTAGAACTCAGCCAACAACCTGTAGGAACCACTCTGAAGATATCTGGAACTTCATCTTGTGCAGCTCCTCCTTTCCAGCACTGCCCCACAAATTCTAACTTCCTTCTTCAATCTCTGTCTTCTCAGCTCAAGCTATTTCCAGAGCCCATTTAGGTTTCTCCTCCTTGTACTGCAGTCAGGAAACTGTCTCCAGGCAATAAACTGAGGTCTCCACAGATGATACCTTATTGATTTGCTTTCTCTCGTGGATCTCAGTCTTCCCTTACTATTGTCCAATGTCTGAAAACAGTTGTTTCTTAAAATTTTTTCCTGGTGTTCTAATTATCAGAAAATCAAGTCTTATAGAAGTTAGTTCTTCCTGGAAAATCCAAGTATTGTAATTTTAAACAAATTAGATATAAGCTAGATCACATATTCTTAATGGGGCTACATTACTCCCAAGGGGGTTAAAATAAGCTCAGGAGTCAAGAACAAAAATTGTACATATTACAAATATTGTGACTACTCAAAACTTAACTACCTGACAAAATCTTAATTAGTAGTTATTTTTTTGTTATCCACGAATTAAATTCAAATTAAATTAATTGAGTTATATAAATTAAATTAGAATTGTCTCAGTAGGGAGGCAATAATGGGAAAAAGTTGAGAAATACTGATCTAGATAGTTTGACAAGTCATTCAACTAAGCTTAAAAAAAATCAGTGATTAAAAAATTGTTATATTCCTAGAGTTTTAAGCATTCATACATGTGTCACAAAGAGAGTCAATAAAACTTTTTTCTGACATTCTATTCAACCACTTGAAAATTCTAGTGTACACACTAGGGAAACATGTTCTCACATCTTTTTGTTCTTCAATGCACAGTCGAGACCAGGGGATTTCAAACTCTTGAACCACGATTCACACAAAATAAACATATTTTACAAATATATATTTTAAATCATGAGAACTAAGTAATGCTTATCCTTACTATGTGCAAAAATTATGTTTTATGGCCAATTTCATTTTTTAGAAATGTTTATCAAGATCGCCCTGGATGGTGTGGCTCAGTTCGTTGGGCATCATTCTGTAAACCAAAAGGTTGCAGATTCAGTTCCCGTCAGGGCACACACCTAGTTTGTGTGTTTGGTCCTCTGGTCAGGGCGTGTGTGAGAGGCAACTGATCAATGTGTCTCTCCCACTCTTTCTCCTTCCCTTTCTCTCTTATATAAATAAATATATACATACCTACATACATGCATGCGCATCCTTGGGTGAGGATAAAAACAATGTTTGTCAAGACCCATTGGTTTCATGATCTATTTGGAATCTGAAAATCACGGGATCAGCTTTGCCAGACAACTTAGGATCCCCTGAAACAGATGTGCATTATCATGCCCCACTGACACTGCACATGATGCTCAATACGTTGTTCTTTATTTCCAATGTCAACCTAGGGATGTCCTTGTTTCCAAGACCTAAGACTCTACTTCTAGCATAACCTTTTCTGCTCTGTTTAACTATTCCATCCTTTGCACTAACATACTATATCTAGTTTCCATAGTACTCAGCACTATAAATAATTCTTTGGTTAAAAAATATTTTACCAAATCACAGAGACATATCACTTCTAATAATAAGTTTTCGTAATTTGTAAAAATCTAGAGCTTTCATTCATTGCTGGTGGGCATGTACAATCATACAACCACTTTGAAAAATAATTTGGCAGTTTCTCAAAAAATTAAACATAGAATCATGACATGACTCAATTCCACTCCTACATTTGTATGTACCTAAGTAAAATGAAAACATACATCTACACAATGATTTGTACATAAACGCTAACAGTAGCATTATTCATAATAGTCAAAAAGTAGAAAGAACCCAACTGTCTATCAGGTGATAAATGAAAAAATAAAATGTATCTATCTATATAATTTGGCGATAAAAAAATGTAGTACTGATACATGCTATGACATAAAAGAACCTTGAAAACATTATGCTGAACAACAGAAAGTGGTCATAAAAAGCCACTTATTGTATTCTGTTTACAAGACAAGCATGGAACAAGCAAATACTGGGGGTCAGGGGCAAATGGATGTTTACTGTTGTGTTTCTTGTACTCACAACTGTAAACCTACTTTGGCCCACCATGTATATACAGACAGAAAATAGATTAGTAGTTGCCTTGGCTGGGGAGTGAATGGAAGAGTGGCTGTTAATGGGTACAATATTTCTTTTTAAGGTGATGAGAAATGTCCTACAATTACATTATGGTGGTGGCTGCACAACTCTGTAAATACACTAAAAACCACTGGATTGCATGAGTGATTTTTATAACATGTGACTTAAATCTCAATGAGCTCTTAAAAATATGTATTTCTCTTACTTGTTCTGTGATTCTAATGGAGAAACTGACTATTAATATTCCCAAATTCTACATGTAAGGTCTCAATAGATAAATAAATATTTTATGATTACCAGAATGTTAGTTGTAGACAACACAGAATAAATAAGATGAAGGCTTTCTATCAAAATGCTTAAAGTTGTTTGCCAAAGGGATGAACCTATGGGAAAGAAAATTACATAAAACATAAAGCTTTACAATATTTAAAAATAAATATGTCATGTAGGTACTGCTATACACAAATTAAGTCCCATGTCAACATCAAAGATATACTGTTGGTGTCATTAAATCTAAGCAAAGGAAACCTTATGGAGAATTAGAAGAAATATATTGCTTTCTGGAGGGCATTTTCTTTATATAGAAAAGATTTTATAAAATTCAGACCCAAGTAACCTGTTAACATCCTAACAGAAATTTCTGAAAGAATGTAGCATACTTCCTCCAACATTATTAATAAACGATGTGAATGATAGGGCAGGAGTTGCAGGCTGACAAAGAAATGCCTATGTTTGTATCAACACCTTATGCTTATACATCAATTTATGATCTATGCAATACTTAACAATACTTCACTGTATAAGAAGTACTGGTATCAGACAGCCTGGTTCTAACTCTACTTCTGCCATTTACTAAATGTGTAACTATTGGCAACTTATTTACATCTTTGATGCCTGTATTTCTTCATCTATGAATTAGGAGTTGTAATAGCACCAATTTCACTGGGATTTTTCAGGATTACTTGAGTTGTTTTAAACGTTTAGCATAGTGCTTTACAGTAATAGTAAATATTATTATAGTTATATTAGCATTAATTAATACAATAACCCTATTAGGTAAGCAAGACTTAGAGAAAGGATAAATTCAACCCAGATATATTTCATTTTTTATTTAATGTTCTTGAAAAAAGCAACAGCATTTCTAAATTTGTTTTTGGTTTAATTGTGCAGGAATTCCACCCTGTTAAACTGTCACCTTGCTCTAACTTGTAAGAAAGAGGTGGTAATATAATCAAACAGGAATTTTTCAAAAAGCAAGATATAAAATTATTGCCCATATCAGAGTTATTTAGCAATATACTCCATGCCACCTATATTAGTATAAGGAACTTAATTTACAACTTTTACTGTGGTTCTCTCTAGTAGTCAATATTAATCATGACCGTAAATTGTTACTAAAGCTTTAATTAAGCTAAGGATAAAAATACAAATCAGAAAGATTTCCATTAAAAAATAAAGAGGACTTCTGGTCAAGATGGCAGCACAGGCAGACATGGCTCACCTCTTTGCACAACAACATCAAAATTACAACTGAAATATACAACAACTATTACTCAAATCACCAGAAATCAAGTTGAATGGAAGTCTGACAACTATGGAATTAAAGAAACCACATCATCCATCTAGACTGGTAGGAGGGACACAGAGACAGAATGGACTTGTCCTGTAACCACGTCTGGTGGATAAAAATTTGGGAGGGATGTCTTGGGAGTGTGGAGTCCCAGCACCACACGAAGCCCCCTAGCCCAGGATTCCAGTGCCAGGAAGATATGCCCCCACAACTTCTGGCTGAGATTGAGGCAGTGGAAGAGACTCCTGGAGCCTCAAGTTCCTCTTAGCCCACACACAGAATGACCTACTCAGACTCATTTCTGCCAAGCTCCAGCACCAGGGGAGCAGCTTAAAGGGCACCAGTGGCACACTGGGAGAAACTGAAGTGCCAGGCATCAAGGTGATCAGAGGCCACTGTCCCTTTGCTAAACCCTCCCCCCACAGAGCTGGCATGCTGGTATCATATGAGACTCCATCAACCTGGCTAACACTATTCAACCTGCCCTGGAAATCCTCAGAGACTCTGCCCCTCCCAACTTATGGGCCCACTCAAGCTGCTGTTCCAGATGAATGGCTGGTCTTGGCTCATGCTGTATAACTTCCTAAATCCTATCAAACTAGCAACACCTGGCCTCAGTGAGCCCCAGGCCCAGCACCAGCAGCTACCAGCCTAGACTCAATATTAGCTTCACCAGGAAATCTCCAATCTCAGCACAAGTAGCAGCCATCTCAGATTGCTTTGTAGCTCAGGCAGGGTGGCCCCGGGCAAAACACAGGTTGGGGCTGATCCTGGCCTGCAACACATGAGAAACCCCAGGGCCAGTGCAACCAGTTCACAACTACAGACCACGTTGGAGCACCGCCAACCTGCCCCTGCACTGCTGACGCTCTACAGAAGGCAGAGGTTGGTGGTAAGGGGGTCACAGCCAATCTTTGCAGCTGACTGGCCTTGGTAAATTCCTCCCATTGATCTGCCAACAGCAACCCAGGCTCAACTACAAGAGGAGGGTGTACTCAGACCACACAAAGGGCACACCTTGAGTACCCAGCTTGGGTGACAGGGGAGGTGTTGCCACTGGACCCCACACATGACACCTACTATATCAGACCATACTCCAAGACACAGAGTCAAAGTAGTTCTATGTGATACACAGAAACAAACACAGGGAGGCTGCCAAAATGAGGAGGCAAAGAAACATGGTCCAAATGAAAGAACAGATCAAAACTCGAGAAAAAGAGCTAAACAAAATGGAGATAATAAATCTATCAGATGCAGAGTTCAAAACACTGGTTATAAGGATGCTCAAGGAACTTAGTGAGGACCTCACTAGCATAAAAAGGACCCAGTCAGAAACAAAGGATTCACTAACTTTAATAAAGAACAATTTACAGGGAAACAACAGTATAGTGGATGAAGTCAAGAATCAAATCGATGAGTTGGAACATAAGGAAGCAAAAAACCACTAATCAGGACAACAAAAAGAAAAAAGAATCCCAAAAAATGAGGGTAGTAAAAGCAGCCTCTGGGACTTCAAGAAGTCCAACATTCACATCATAGTGGTGCCAGAAGGAGAAGAGAAAAAACAAGAAATTAGAAATCTGTTTGAAAAAATAATGAAAGAAAATTTCCCTAATTTGGTGAAGGAAATAGACATGCAAGTCCAGGAAACACGAAGTCCCAAACAAGATGGATGCAAAGAGGCCCACTCCAAGACACTTTATAATTAAAATGCCAAAGATTAAAGATAAAGAGAGAATCTTAAAAGCAGCAAGAGAGCCCTAGCTGGTGTGGCTCAGTGGACTGAGCATCAGCCTGCAAACCAAAGAGTTGCCAGTTTGAGTTCCAGTGTAGGGCACATGCCTGGATTATAGGCCAGGACCCCAGCAGGGGGCATGTGAGATACAACCACACATTGATGTTTCTCTCCCTCTCTTTCTCCCTCCCTTCTCCTCTCTAAAAATAAATAAAATCCTTAAAAAAAAAGCAGCAAGAGAAAAGGAGTTAGTTACCTACAGGGGGTTCCCACAAGGCCATCAGCTGACTTCTCAAAAGAAACTTTACAGGCTAGAAGGGTTTGGCAGGAAATATTCAAAGTCATGAAAAGCAGAGATCTACAGCCAAGATTCGTCTAGCCAGCAAAGCTATCATTTAGAATAGAAGGTCAGATAAAGAGCTTTACAGACAAGAAAAAACTCAAGGAGTTCATTATCACCAAACCATTATTATATGAAATGTTAAAGGGACGTATTTAAGAAAAAGATCATAATTATGAATGAAAAAATACATATCTATCAATAACTGAATTTAAAAAATAAACTAGGCAAACAAGAACAGAGATAGAGTCATGGATACGGAGGGCTTTTGATGGTTGCCAGACTGGAGGGGGGTTTAGGGGAATGAGTGAAGAAGTAAAGGGATTAAGAAGTACAAATAGGTAGTTACAGAATAGCCACGGGGATGTAAAGTACAGCACAGGAAATGGAGTAGCCGAAGAACTTATACGCATGATCCACGGACATGCACAATGGTGAGGGGGCAGTGCCTGAGGGAGTGGGGGGTGCTCAGTGGAGAGGGGCAAAGGGGGAAAAATCAGGACAATTGTAATAGCATAATCAATAAAATATAATTTAAAAATTAACAAAATAAAAAACTATAGAATTCTATTGCTTAAAGAATAAATTACCAGCTATCTTTGAGGGATATATGTGACCAGGGATTTACAATATTCAAATGACATCGGGGATGCAACGAATCTAATAAAATAGGACTGCTTTTATTTCCAAGTGCAACTTTTAAATATATGGTACCTTCTCAGGTCTACAAGGTTTTATATGCTCCTGGAATTTCATGTTCCTGTCAATCAGCATATGCTCATCAGTAGATGAAAGTAAAAAATTAATACAACAATATTAAATCATGTCTGTTATATTTCCCATTGTGTATTATTTCATTCATATAACAGACAAATAGCTTTTTTCACATCTAAGTTATAACTTAAATCAATCAATAATCTGAAATTATAAATCTCAGCTTTTATTGACTTATTTGATTACACAATTCAGAAAAAAAAATTTTAAGTGCTACATATGCAATAATATATGATACTATAACACATACTAAAGATTTAATTTTAGAATCAGCTTAGGTCCTGTTGAATTTATAGACTATATTTTTTTGCTATTAATAATTTGGTGAGAAGTTTTTATATTTGTTTTATGAAATGGAAAAGAACAAATGTTCTTAGAAAGACAAAAAATGTAATTCAGTCCTGGCCTGTAAAATACATATAGACTTGCATTAGATGTTGTTAACAGTGTAGTTTGGTAAGGTGGTGGCGGTGGTTACATACTAATAAAGACAAGAATGAATACAACTAATTAGCTTTCACTTACGACATAAACTGGAAATAGGATCACAATTTTTGGAGGATAAAACAATAAGGCAGTTTTCCTTCCCATTTTGTGTTAAAAGACTTCAGGCATTCTGAGGACTTTTTATTTTTTCATTTTTATAACACCAGTAACCAGGCACTTCAAAAATAGATGGCTGAAATTGTAGCAATTTAAGATTATAAAGCAGTTAAGTGCTTCACAATGTTGATGTAATATAGCAATTATAGACCTTTGTAATTCAGCAAAAAGGCTTTGTTTTCTTCTTATTCATATTGAAACTATACAATAAGAATACCTCTTTATTTTCACAGGAAAGGGCTCAAATTTTTAAAAATCTTTTGCATTAATGTTTTGGCCACCCCTACTGACTCACCATTGAAATTTATTATTTTGTAGCTAAAAATAAAATAAAGCACTAAGAGGGAAAAAGGTTGTATAATGTTAGAATTTTGATTAGCAATCACAGCTGCACAAGAATTAGTTTCTATAGCAACAGGAAGAAATAATGTGTTGAATTGCAATGCAATACAAGATTATTCTTTACAGATTGCAATTCAAAAGAAAATCTTTACAGAATTGGGTCTTAAGAGTTATTAATCTTTTTTCCATAATAATTCCCTAACAGAAAATACTTAATTATTATAGTCTACTTTCCCTAAATCCTATTTTAACTCATTCAAATTTAATGTTTCAAAAAAGAAAATTTAATATATCTGAACAATAGGAATTTTGGCTACTGTCTTATTTGCATTTTGAAATAAAGACACAAGGACTCATTCTTACACATTGTATAGACAGAAAGAAATTTTCCGAAATACCTAAGAATCTACAAGGAAAAACCTAAAGCATGCTATTGTGAATAGGTTGTGTAAGAGAGATAAGAATTAAAAAGGATAAGCAAAGTCTACATTTCTATCAATATGAAACTAACCCTTCCTTTCATCAGTGTGTACTCGCATGTCCAAATTATGACTGAGAAACTACAGTACTCAGAGGATTCTGAGTGTACATCTCTCTTCCTTTAGTAAAGGACAATCATTAAATTTCAAATGCTGCTGATACTACTTCTAACAGTGAAAAATATTATTTCACTGCATCTTCTCCAGTTCTAGCTATTTTTGGAAACTAATTAAAAGCATATGCATGAACCTTTTATGTATTTTGCCCTTATAATGAGACCTATTACTGTGGCTTACTCTATCCATCTGAGTACCAAAGTATCTTTGGAGTCACCATGGATACCAGTGACAGGCATTCTCCCACAACTGCTCTGTGTGTCTCATCAAACACAAGAAAACTGACATGGCAGGAATCAAGCCATCTAGACACCATGAATTTCTAATGGTTTGTACTACTATTCATGCTTTAAAAAAACAGTGCGTATGTGCGTATTTTTAAAATTAAGCCAGGGGACTGAAGCATTATTTTAAAAATCTGAGGAGACATAAAATCATAGTGTATAAAATAAAGAGGGATTAAAAAGAAAAGGCACCAGCCTGGGCTGGCTGGGGAGCTAAGTTGGTTAGAGCATCATCTTAATATGCCAAGGTTGAAGGTTCAATTCCTGGTCAGTGCACATATAAGAAGCAACCAGTGAATGCATAAATAAGTAGAATGAATCCATGTTTCTCTCTTCCTTCCTCTCTGAAAGGATGCTCAGCATCACTAGTCATGAGAGAGATACAAATTAAAAACACAATGAGATACCACTTCACACTGGTCACAGTGGCCATCATAAATCAACAACCAACAAGTGCTGGCAAGGCTGTGGAGAACCCTAGTGCACTGTTGGTGGGAAGGCAGACTGGTGGAGCCACTGGGGAAAACAGTATGGAATTTCCTCAGAAAACTAAAAATGGAACTGCCTTTTGACCTGGCAATTCCACTGCTGGGATTATATCCTAGGAATCCTGAAACACCAATTCAAAGGAACCTATGCACCCCAATGTTCATAGCAAGGCAACTTACAAGAGTCAAGTGCTGGAAACAGCCTAAGTGCCCATCAGTAAATGAGTGGATCAAAAACCTGTGGTACATTTACACAGTGGACTACTACACACCAGAAAGAAAGAAGGAGCTCCTACCCTTTGCTACAGCATGGATGGAACTGGAGAGCATTATGCTAAGTGAAATAAGCCAAGCGGTGAAAGACAAATACCATATGATGTCACCTACAAGTGGAACCTAATCAACAAAACAAATAAGCAAGCAAAATATAACCAGTGACATGGAAATAAAGAACAAACTGGCAGTAACCAGAGGGGAGGGGGAAGGGGAATAGTGGGGGAAAGAAGAGGAAAGGCCATCAAGGAACATGCATAAAGGACGTACGGACAAGGACGATGGGGGTGTTGACTGAATGTGGGAGGTGGGGGTGGGTAGGGCAGGGGAGAGTAATGGAGGGAAAATGGGGACAACTATAATTGAACAACAACAAGAAAATAATAATTAAAAAATCAATTAAAAATAAATTAAAAAATAAACCAATATAACAGTCCATCAGTGATTTGGAGAGTCCAAAGTAAAACCTGAAGCCCAAAATAAACTTGGGTTTTCAGATCTTCAGTAATGACAACCTCTACTTGTATTAAAGACAACATATCATAGCAACATTCACACATACATATATATCTATCTCCCATAATAATTTTCAGAAAACCTCATCTGTGAGAACACACAGAATGTGCAAAATTACCTGTTGGCTTGTACCAGAAACAACACTGCAGCCCTGACTGGTGCAGTTAGGTTGGCTGGGCGTCATCCTGCAAACCACCAAGTTGCCAGTTTGATTCCCAGTCAGGGCACATGCCTGGGTTGCAGGGTCCCCTGCCGGGCTGGGGTGTGCAAGGAACAACCAATGGATGTTTCTCTCGCACAACACTGACGGTTCTCTCCCTCTTTTTTCCCTCCCTTCTCCTCTCTCTAAAAACATATAAAATCTTTTTTAAAGACACTGTGAAATGGAATAGATTATTTTTTATTATCAGGCAAAATTACCAGTAAGAATTATTTGGACTACGTCAGAAATCACCGCATTCTATCTATACTTTTTTCTTTCTTACTGTAACAATCTAATTTTTCTTAATAAATTAAAACCACTTACTAAATAAAACACCCTTTAAAAAATCAGCAATTGAATATCAAACTTGACTGCTGACAGGAAATACTTTCAGCATCTCCGTTTGTGACCTACATTTTAAAACAGTGTAAATATGTAAGAGGTGCTGAGGTGACTTCCTAACAGAGGTAATTTTACTTTTTAAGACAAACACACAAATCATAAGTTTCATTCTCTTCACAGGACATAACAATTCACAAAAATTGTATTCTTGTGACCTATTAAGTGTGGACAGGCATGTCCTTTTAATGAATGTTTAAATATTCTAAGTTTTATAATTAAGAAATGTCAACCTAGTAATACATATTTTTCCTTCTATAAGGACTTGTGACCTAAAGATCATATTGTCTGGTTAAACATAACTACTTTTATTACGCAATATGCAATTACTGATTTACTAAGGGAAAACTCCTGAGTTTATAAGCAACACATACAGTGTATGAAAATTCAGTTGGATACAGTAAATTCTACAGAGTTTCAAGTTAAACTTCATAATGCCTCAATTTCTCCATCTCTAGAGGGGTAGAATCTTTTGTAGTTACTGAAAGACTGAAAAATTTCTAAACAGAAGAAAATAAAAACAGTTAAAGAAAGGGGGAATACTCACTATAAATCAGAATTAGCTTAATGAAAAATAATACATCTCTGAAAATCTTATCAGGACTCAGAGGACATGTTTAATACCTGTTTTCCTTATTACTAAGGACTGTAGCCAAAGTGTGTGGGAAAAATTACGTTCCAACTATTCTTGCTGAATTAAATTGAATAGCTGAGAAAATATATCCACCTAAATCAGCTTCTCTCATGACTGCCACAAGAGGCCCCATGCCATGTTCTGTTAAGAGTGGTATGGGAAAAATATCATGTAGACCTACACAGAAAAACACCTACCCGATTTTAATGGGCCTCCTCTGTGCCACATCTAACAAAGCGCAGGCCACTTAACACGGAACAATTCCAGGTTTACCTGTCTGTTCCTCCCGGGAAATGGGAAACAACATACACTTATGTTGGTATATATCTTATGCTAGGCACTATTCAGAAAAATACCTAATTTATGAAGGCTCTATGTCTGGGATAAGGAGAATAAGGAACATCAAAAAGGGAAGGAGGGGCCTTGGGTTTGAATCCACAGTCTTCTATGGTCTGTTTCTGAGAAACTAAGTTAGCACTTAACTCTGGTCCTGTGCACACAAAGTGGAGAAAGTG
Source organism: Pteronotus mesoamericanus (assembly GCF_021234165.1). Classification (NCBI taxonomy): domain Eukaryota; kingdom Metazoa; phylum Chordata; class Mammalia; order Chiroptera; family Mormoopidae; genus Pteronotus; species Pteronotus mesoamericanus. Next base: position 1,522,407 of record NW_026555326.1, read on the forward strand.
AGCTAGATCACTAAGATCCTTAAAATTAAAAAAAAACAAACAACTTTGCATTTTTAATTACTTTGTATCCATAACATTGGACAGTTCCATTTAACTGGTATAATATATTAATTTTCTTAAAGTGAAAATTGTTAATGATGTACTGGTTTATAAAGGAAACTACAAAATCTCCTTTCTTAAGCAACAACAACAAAAAACTTTATTTGCTCAAACCAAGCTTTACTTTTGGTATTTGAGATGTGTAATTTCCTGTATAACAACATATAACTCTCAAGAGCCCATCCAGGTTGTAATTCTACAACTAAATGCATGAAGACTGTACAACACGAGATGGAAAGCTAGGCAAAAAAGATTGCATGTAAGGCTTCAAGGAGGAAAAGGGAAAAACAACAAGATGTTTATATCAAGTAATGTAAGTGACCACTACATTTGCAGATGTTTTACAAATAGTTATTAATAATTACAGTAAGTAAATATTAACATATATTATGCTAAATCTTAGAAGTAATTTCAACTTAAATGCAAACACTGTTTTCTCTTAATGTTTCTAAATTTATAAAGCTGTGTAGAATCCTTAGAAATATCCCCATCCCTGAGGACCATCAAATGTGAAGACCATCAAAAATTTTTGCACACTACATTATGCCCCTAAAAATTATATCAGGCCAAAGGCAAGGAAGGGAAGAAAAACAGCACAGAAAAAGTGGGATGAATACAACAAAATAACATGGCAGAAGTAAATTCAAACACAATTATAATAACTTGCAACAAATATATAGGAACTACAGTTTTATGAGCTATACTGAGAACTAAGAATAAAGAAAGGCTGAATATTGCAGCATAGAAAAAATATATACATACTTGATAACTATAGAAAGAAAAAAACTGTACTGGTACAGCAAATGAAATAGCTTTTGAGCCCCTCCTACAAAAGGCATAAAAAGGAAAGGATAAAGAGATTTATTACAGCATAACAACACATGGGATGATTTACCAGAAATACATCAACTTGAAACATGTAAAGTCCCTTGAACCATAACTTTAAAATATTTAAAGAAAAGTGAACAGAATTCCCAAAGTCTTGCAAATGCACAATCATAATGAGAGACTCAAGACATCTCGCCTAATAATGAAAAGGTAAAGCAGAAAAATATTTAGGAAGGATACAGCAGGTCTGAACACAGTAGGTTTGATTGAAGGACATTTATAGAACCTTGAAACCAAAAATTTAAGAATACATATTCTTTTGATGGATATACTGAACACTAACAACCTGCACCTACCCCCAATACATTAGCTATAAAACACAAGTTTTTTAACAATTGGGAAGAATTAACATCACATAAATTCTGTTATCTGATCACAAAACAACTACTTAGAACTCAGAAACCAAAAAGGATTTTTTAAAAGCATTTGAAAATTTTCTATACATTTGGATATTTATTAAAGAAAGGTTAAGTCCAAAGAAAATAATAAAGAACACAACACTAAGGAAAGTTTTAAAATATATTCAATAGAGAGAATTGATATAAAGCTAAACCAGGATCCTTGAAAAACTAAGGGGGTAAAAAGCCCTAACAAGAGTAAGCAAAGAAAAGAATACTATTAATAACTTTTAACCATAATTCTGAAAACATAGAAAATTCCTGGGAAAATAAAATGTACAAAATTAACTCAAGAAGTATAGAGAAATCAGTTACACACACATTTAGGTATTGAATCAATAAAAATCTACCTGAAAAAAAACTTCATAAGGTAAGGCGACTTTACAGACTGATTCTACCACACATTTAGAGAACAAACACCCATGATTTTATATAAGTTCTACAAAAATGAGAGAAAATAGCTCAAAACTTGTTTATCTCATTCTTATGACTTTGTGAAACTTGATTTCATTCTAAAACTCAAACAAGGACAAGCTGAGAAGGGAAAAGTTTACAGTAAGCTCCTTTAGAAACACAGCTGTAAAAAGCCTAGAAAAACAAAAGAGTAGAGAAATTTGATTCTACCTCAGAAACGTAAGGTGAATTGAACAGAGGAATATCTTTTAATATAACTTAAAATTAACATATAAAAGTTAAAACCATGTGATCTCATAAGATCAGAAAAAGCAACGGATAAAACTAAACATTAATTAATAAACTAAACAAAATAATCTTAGAAAATGAGGAACAGAAAGGAATTTTCTTAACTCAATGAATGATACCTTCCAAATACATACAGATAACTTCATAAACTGAAACATTAGAAGTATTCCCATTAAAACAGGAACAGGAAGCACTTACTACTATTCAACATCGTACAGGAGTTCCTAGTCTGAGGCAGTGGCAAATTTTTAGATATTTTAGAAACAATGAGCAAAGCTGCTAGATAAAATCTTTTCTAATAATTTGCCTGTACAGTGTGCTTCTCTTTTAGGCAGACAATCATAACATTTCCAAACAATGTCTATTTTATTTCTTCCTTTCAAATCTTTACAAATTTTATTTGTCTTATCTGTTGTACCTAGGAACTGCATCACAATGTTTAATATCATTTAGTAGATTGCCAAAAATGCCGAAGTTTGGCAACTACAAGGGCTGATGAATACATAAAAGATTAGTAAAAATTGCTTACACACTGTTAACGAAGGGTAAGAAATTCAAAACATAAAAAATGCATGGGAATGATATACACCATATTATAGACTATAAAACTATATAGAGAGGTCTTCAAATCTAATGTCCAACTTGTTTATAAGAAGTTCTTGGAATAGAGTGAAATGTTAGAATCTAAAAAAACTAGAGAATACATGATCATTATAAAAATATTTGTCTACATGCTTAAAGCATATAATTTAAAAAACAAATTACTAGAAGACCAACTTCCAGTATGACAGCACAAGGAGGTCTACTGATTCACTCTCCAGTGAAAATGATGAAAACTCTTTCTTTACAAGAGACCATTTAAAGTGTCCAGAAATGAACAACAAATAAAGATCAACTCAGTAATACCTACAAAGATTCATGAACCTGAGAGTCTATGGTATTTGACCCTAGGCTGCCCCTCCCCTCATTCCTCCCAGCTTAGCAAGGTGGAGACTACTCCAAATTGCTGCAGCCCCCCAAAAGGGACACCGCATCTCCTCATCATCCAGATGGAAAGCTTTTTCCTGGGAGACGCAAAATGTCAGCATTTTTCATCCTGTCCTCAGCTACCTGTGGCTGAGGCTAAGTCCTCAGCAAGTGCAATGAACAGACGGAGCTCCCTTCTTTTGCTCAGCCCCGAATCGTGAAAGAGAGGCCTGTAACTCTGGGATGAGAATAATTCGGCTGTGATCACCTCTGCCTGGGCTTGTCAGGCATAGCTCCACACCAGCGGAGGCAAGCCGAAAAAAACCCAGGGTGCTCCCTCCCCTCCAATGAACAGAGCTCCTACAGCTGGTCTGTCAGTCAGAGAAAAATTTACCGTCTCCAAAGCCTTGCTCAGAGATGTTGCCTGGGGAAAGAAACAGGCCATAAAACAACTCCCAATCTCTTCCCAAAAGAACGGATTTCTTTGCAACAGACAGTGAAGAAGTTCAAGCCTAAAGGTATTCTCAGGAATAGAAGAGGCTGTGAGGAAAAGCAATGGGAGATTTACAGATTCAATAAAGATGCAGGGTAAACTGTGGGCAAGCTATTTTTCAGGAGAGAACAGGGGAGTAAGACAACTAAACGAAGATGCCTTAAAGTAGAAAACCAGCAAAAAACACATCAAACACTGACTTCAGAAACTGTCCCTTGAAAAGAGGCAAAATTTGACTGGATTACTTTATAGAGGGATTTATGCTTCAAGGCACTGTTTCAAGCACCTGAGCAATCAGCTGGAAATTACTGGAGTTTCACAGAGAGGTGTGGCCAGGGAAAGAGAGGAAGAGAGCCCTACCAGGTGACAGTGGACATACTCAATTATCAACTGTCAACCCACTGGCTGTCCTATATCCAGCAAAGCTGTGGCTCCTAAGGAACAACACCAGAGACTGAACACTATGGCAGAGAAACAGACTTCGCGAAAACAAGTCAGTCACTAAGGAACCAAATGACGAAATAGTAAAAACAAGCCACAGAGTGAGGCTGGGGGTGGGGAGGTCACCACTACCTAAAGTTTCTATTTTATATAAAATGCCTAATTTTCAACTAGAAATTATGAAGCAAAGAAAGAGGAAAGTATAAATCACACACCAGTAAAAAAGGAGGCAACAGAAATTGAGAAACCGGATATTGGATTTATCACAAAGACATGAAAATAACCACTATAAAAAAGAAAACCATGATTAAATAAAACAAAGTATGATTAGAATGTAGCATCTAATATCACTGAAGAGTAGAAATTATCAAAAACAACGCAGTAGAAATTATGGACTTGCAAATTACAATAACTGAAATAAAAATTTCACTAGATGGGTTGAACACTAATGTGAGCTGACAGAGGGAGGAATGAGTGAACAGGAGATGGAGTCACAGAGATTATGTAAACCAAAGAACTGGAAGAAAAAAGAACAAAGAAAAATGAAGAGAGCCTTAGAGAAATGCGCAACCATTAAGCACCCCCATATACGAGTAACAGAAACACCAGAAAGAGAGGAAAAAGAAAAAAAGTGTTCAAAGATGTAATGTCAGAATACTCCACAAATTTACTGGAAAACAATAACCTGCTCATCCAGGAAGGTCAACAGACTTCAAACAGGATACAAACACACATCATAGTAAAAATGCTGTAGGTCAAAGACAAGGAGATAATTTTGAAAGCAGCAACAGAAAAATGACTTGTCGCATGTAATGGAACCCAATACATTAATGGCTGACTTTTAGGAAAAAAAACTTTAAAAGCCAGAAGACAATGGAATTACACATTCAAAGTGATCAAAGGAAAAAAAAACAAAAAACTGTCACCAGTAATCCTATGTCCAGCAAAGCTATCTTTGAAAAATACAGGTGAAATAAAGACTTCCCCAGGTAAACAGAAATTGAGAGGGTATGTTGCTGGCACATTTACCTTACAAAAAAACCCCAAAAAAACTAAACGAAATTCTTCAGGCTGAAAGCAAGTGACCCCAGATGGTAATTTGAATCCACAAGGAAAATATATAGTAACGGTAAAGGTAATTAATTATAAAAAACAATATAAATCTATACTTTCTTCTTACTCTCTTATTTAAAAAGTTATTTGTATAATATTCATATTACATATTGCTGGGCCAATAACAAACATAGAGAAATGTAATATATGTACAATGTATTTACTAGTCATAACACAAAGGGGGTAGGTGGGAGAAAAACTATACTGGGCTAAGGAAATGACTAAAATGGTAAAATAATAATTTATAACTGCATTCTTTGGTTTGTAACATTAACAGGTATGACATGATTTCAAGTAATACAGAAAAGTTGGAAAGCGAATAACATTTTCATACCACTGGAATTAGGCTAATATAAATCTAAAGCTGATTGGGATAAATTAAGAGGTATACAGTAAACCCCTAGGCAACCAATTAAAAAAATACTCAAATACCATAGTAAAAAAAACGATTAAAGAAATTAAAATGCTGTATTGTAACTATCTCATAATGCAAAAAAAGCAATGAAGGAGGAACAGCAGAACAACAGACCTGAAGTTCAAAGAACAATAAAATGATAGAAATAACCCCAACCATATCAATGATAATTAATATAATTGGATTAAATAACACATCAAAATGTAAAATTTTCAGACTGGATTTTAAAAATATGATCCAACTATATCATGTTTAAAGGAAACACATTTTGGATTAAAAGATACAAACGGAAAGTAAAAAGTTAGAAAAAGATATACTTTGCAAAAACCACCACAAGAAAACAGAAGTGGCTGTAATGACTTCAGAAAAGTTAACTTTAAAACAAATAAAAAAAGTTATTAGAAGTAAAAAGGGGCATTTTATAATAAAAGGCTCAGTCCAGCAGAAAGATAGAACAATTGTAAACATATAAAGCATCTAATGACAGAGCACCAAAATACATGAAACAAAAAAAGACAGAATCAAGCAATTTCACTTCTTGGTATATACCCAAAAGAACTGAAATGAAAGCAAAGATCAAACAGATACTTGCACACCACTGTTCACAGTAGCGTTAGTCAGAGGAGTCTAAAGGCAGAGGCAACCCAAGCGTCCACTGATGGATGAATGGATAAACAAAACGTGGTATATACATACAGTGGAATATTATTCAGCCATAAAAAGAAACAGGGTTCTGATATGTGGTACAATGTGGAAGAATCTCAAAGACACTACATTAGGTAAAATAAACCAGACACACAAAGACTAATATCGTATGATTCCATTTATATGAAGTCCTACTTCTAGGGGGTAACTTTTTTGCTATGTACATTTTAGCACAATAACAACACGAAATTTTCAAAATTTCACTTGAGTGAGGGAGTTAAAATCCAGCTTTCAAATGACTGAAAATAATGGATGGCTAGTGAAGATATGAGGTGTGGGTAACTAGCTTTTTAAAGAGAATTTATGAGTAAAGAGGGTTTAGTACTGACATTCTCTTGAGTACTCAAGAGATTAGGATGATATTACCTCAATTAAGTTGAAAACACAGAAGAAGATTAGAAAGATGGACATTGTTCATGTAGAGAAACCAGAGTATTTAAAAATACAAGGAGGTAGACCGTGGAAAGAATTAAGTTGTACAATAAAAAAGGATAAATGACTACTGATAAATGATCCTAGCTGAGGCCAAATGGATAATGTAACAAAGGCACAAGAGAATTGTTTGACTTCTAAAGTACAGAGATGACAGACAGAAATACAAAGATACTTTGAAATGGAAAGAAGAGATGCTGAAAAACTTCACACTGGAAATTAATATCAGAAATAAAAAGAAATCAAGAAAACACCTTTGTTAGAAGAAGGTCAATGTGATCCCAAACAAAATAGCACAAGAATTGCTCTAAAATTCATCTGGAAGAATTAATGTACAAGAATAACCAGGAAAAAAGAACAACAACAACAAAAACCCAATGTTATAATATATCACTAGACACTGTAAGAGAAGAAGTAATCAGAACAGAATTTCAGAAGTAGAAAAATGTCCAAAAAGAAATTTACTATATGATAAAAGGACTACTTCAAATCTGTGGTTAAAATACTACATTTTTTTTTAGTAAACAACATAGTGATAAATGGTTAGTAATGTGGAGAAGAAGAAAGCTAGACCTCTACTTTAGTCCTTGTCTCAAAATAAATCCCAGCTGGGTCAAAGATTTATATATGTAAAAAATTAAGCCATAAAAATATTATAAGAAAACATTTAAAAAATCTCCAAACCTCCAAATAAGAAAGGTCTTTCTAAACATAACATAAAATCCAAAAGCCATAAATGAAAAACTGAAAAATCTTAACATAATATTAAATTTGAATTGGAAAATCATTATTAATTATATTTTAAAAACTTCAAAAATATTTATTAACATACAACAAAGAACTCCATGAGTTCTTATGAATCAGTAAGAAACATAATGTCAATGCAAAAACAAAATGGGTTGATTTACCAGAAGTCACAAATATATGAGGTCTATCCAGGAAGCTCAACGATTGTTGATATAATGAGAATGGTTTGCACGACATCCATGTAACCTGGCAGCCAAGGAAAGTGGACCACAATGTGCATGCATGAACAATGACTTCACTATACTAGTCAGTGGGGGGAGTAGACACCGTTGAGTAAGCATGTGTACTGTGTGGCTGTGTTATTCAAAATGACTGAATGAGCAGAGCAACAAATCTGCACCTAATTTTGCATTAAGCTTGAACATTCCTCCGGGAAAACTATTCGGATATTTCAGACGGCCACAGCTATGGGCAACTGGTGATTGGCAGCTTCATGACGACAACACGCCTGCTCATGCACATCTTTTGCAGAGTTTTTTGGTGAAACATCAAATCACTCAGGTGACTTAGCCCCCCTATAGCCCAGATTTGGCACCCTGTGACTTCTGGCTTTTCCCAAAACTAAAATCACCTTTGAAAGGGAAGAGATTTCAGACTATCAATGAGATTCAGGAAAACATGAAGGGACAGCTGATGGAGACTAGAAGAACTGTGTGAAGTCCCAAGATGTCTACTTTGAAGGGGACTGAGGCTCCTACATACAATGTTTCTTGTATCTTATATCTTCTTCAATAAATGTCTATTTTCTCATATTTGCATAGCTGGATACTTTTTGGACAGACCTCATATATGTATGCATCACATATAATACAAGCACATATACTTTAACATCCAAAACATTTAATCTCAAACTCTAGAACTAACAATTCTTTTCACAATTAAAGAGCTATCACAGATTTAGAGGATATTTATATTTAGAAATGTAAAATAAAATAAGGGTGTCAAGAATATGGACTGTGTTTCTAATTGACATATTTCCCAATTTTCATGGAAGTGAAGGGTACAGGTTTTTATGAGACTAGAATGTCAAATTCCATTTTAAACTACAATATTTAATGGCAGGTATTCTCAACTCTAGAATTCAAAATGGACAGGCTGATGGTAGGGTGCTATAACTAACAACAAAAAACCTCCTATTTAAAAAAAAAATTAGAAATGGCATGCCCGAACAATTATCTCATAAACTCTGAAAGATGATCTTTACTGACTTGCACATTACTGTGTTTTCTACTGTTAAAAGTTCAACAAATTAGAAAAGAAATCACTGACCTAGTACACTTATCAGACAGCATCTTTTATATTTGTAAAATGCAAAAGAAGTTATTATACAGGCAGTCAACCATTTGCACAGATCATCCCTGTATAGTTTTACACTGTAAAAATCAAATTCCCAAATATGCACTTGGTTATTAGTTCTATTTTTAACCTGCCACTCATATACTGTCATGCACTTAAAATTCAGATCATGTTTACGCTATCCATCTAGCAGGCTAATGCAACTGCACACCAGACAGTCATGCATAATTCAAATCAATATCCTCAGGCTTGCAACTCTAAGTCAAAGCTGCCTTTAAAAAAGCTAGGGTGTGACTTTAACATGAATAAAGTATATCTAATTTTTCTTTTTATTTGACAAATTGATACTTTCTGCATTGATTTGCCAAAAAGGCAAAGCTACTGTATAGTAGATCTTTATACTATTGAAAAAAGAGATAACTGAAAAAATAAGGCAACTACAGTAGTTTTAGAAAATTAATTCTAAATAGTGAAACACATAAAACTGAACAAGACTGAAACAGCAAAGCTCACAATATAACAATAGATTATATGAAGTTTTGCCAACAGCCAGAATGTATGTAAAATTATAAAATCAAGGATCTAAGAGCTGTTTTTACACAGAAATTCAATTATGGCTATAATATCAGTAAAGCTAATTTCATTTAAATTCCTTAAATAAAAAACTACTTTATTGAATTTCTGTAACTGGTAATATGTCTAGAAATGGCCTAGGTCTAGAAAAACTTGAGTCTATCAAATTTAAATGGAGATTAATCAGCTAAGTATGTCAAGATATAGCCCTGAGTATGTACCGTACCAGGTTCTAGTCTCTATCACCTTCGAGATGGTATTTGCTTTTTAAAAAGTAAGAAGAGAAAGATAACTGAGTCTTACTCTGTAAAGGTCTTTTTTTGAGGCTACTCAAAACGTAAATACCAATAACTTGAAATGTGATGCATAATTGATTAGCCTCTGGATTAAAATTCTCATAAGTAAGAATAAATGTATATATTTTGACAATTTTTAATCTCAGAAGCTTTAAGTTTGACTCATCATTTAAAGAAACCCTCTAGATACAAACAACGTCACTGCTCGGACAACTTGGCTCAATTATGAAAATTTCATATTAGTCCTATTCAATATTACAGACATATCAAACATAATATCCTCTACGATGACAGTCCATTAATGTTAAGGTGCAGTAATATGAAGGATGAAATTAATGGGATCGCGAGAAAGGATTCAATGGCATCTGAGATGATGGAAAAAAAAGATTAAATGGCAGGTCTTTAGGAAACACAGTAAAGGCACAGAAGTCCTTTCGATGAAGGCAGAGATCTAGTTTAGGTACACAGAACATATCTTTTCTGCTTTCTTGTGGAGATGGAAAATGTAAACAAAATTTCAAATGATAGAGTGGATAAATCAAAGATGTCTTCATTGATAAAGCCCTGAATTTAATTAGGAGCTTATAGATAACACTGTTAGCCACATCTGTCCAATAACTATTCTATTAGAGAGTAGTATTTTAAAAAGTTTTAAAGCAATTCAACTATGGACTGATGTTAGAAGTTTCTCTAGCATCAGTTTTCATGAGTAGAAACTCAAAATTATAACAGCAATGGCAAATGAAAAACTACTCTAAAAAAGGAAACTCAATCTCACCTAACAATAATAGTGGCATGGACCATGGATAATTTTCCCCTTTTATTTAGAGGATATTTCCCTTTAAATTTCCATATTTCTTGCCCATAATTTCAGCAAAGTAATATTTTTAATGCTCTTCAAAGATAAATAAATTATTAGTTGAGAGGTTTTCCCTTTATTTATAAGCCTTCTTTGGAGAATATTTGTAGTATAACATTAGAGTTCAAAGAGCAGAGTATATCACATTAATTTTGACAGAGACTAACGAATAGTTTTTAAAAAACAGACAACAAAAAAAGAACTAAAAGAATGATTATAGGCTATAAACTATATACATAAGCAATTTATTTTTCATAAATAACTTGACATATGATACTGAAAATTATAAAGGCAATAAAATAGAATTTTAATGGTTCTAGTTCAGAACACAGGAGCTCATAATGTAAGAATCAGAATGAATAAGAATTAGAATGAACCTTATTATATCATATTTTCCAACCCCATCACTTCTGTAAAAGGAAGCACAACAGGCCTGAGACATGCCCAAAGTAACAGTTTATAGAAAGGGTAAGATCAGAAGCCAGGCCTCCCACTTAATAGGATTGCTGAGTATCAACCTGCACAACCACATGATGGCTTGAACCATTTATCTTAAGGAAAAAAAAAAGGGAAGTTCCATATAAAGTATTAACATTAATATAGACATAACAGAGGCCAAAACTAGACTAGAGCTGAGGTTCAGGTACAGCTGATAGATGGATTAGATGAACCCCATCCCCCAAGTTTCAACCTCTCATTCTCCAACCACCCACTGATTTTACAAGTGAGAGGGGTGAGAAGCTTCCCAGGAAAACACCTTAAGCTAAGACTACATATAAACATGTCTGGCATATTGGAGGATGAAATGAATAAGACAATCCAAATTTCTGAAAGGAGCACTGAGACGTTTGACATTCGTAGGAAGGGAAGGCAACAGCTGTCACAGAAAACCATTCTAAGCAACAGTGCCTGAAGTCAGAGGAAAGTAGAGACCCTCACGCAAGCTGATGGCTGGTAAAGGAACCTATCTTACCCGACAATTGTGGCCGTGCAGTCATGCTCCCGGCAGAAAACACGCTGCATGTGAGCCGAAGGAACAGCTTCTTTAAATTGGTTAACACTTTGGAGCCCACAACACTGACAGAGGACTCCCCCAACTAAACATTACACAAAAGAATTCTTTTTCTCATTTGCAAAAGAATGCTGAATTGCCCTGTCCCAGGGATTACTGAGTGCCCTGGTGGTAGAGACCAACCAGTGCAGCTCAGGGCAGTGCTGACAACGGGAGCATGTGCCTGGGTGGCACACCTGGCCGAAGAAGAACAGTTTAGAGCAATGCAGGTCAAAAAGGAAGTAGTGATCTGTCTTAACCTGTGTTACCCAACAGCACCCTTAACAGTCCCCTAAAATAGTTGAAGGAATGGGAAATGCATGGCATTGGACATTGGAGTCTCCATGCGAATGAGTATTTAAAACTGGCACCATTAAGATTTGAGCATTAATGTTAATGTGATCCTATTCATGTCCATATAATAGAGAAACTTGACAATGTATATGTACACACATACAAACACAATTTCTCTCATTCAGATTACCGGGAAATTTATCAAATCTTAACCACCAAATTCATTCCCAAATTACTAAATATTATATGCTTTATGTAACTCTAATGCTGTATTTCATTAATTACAGATTCATAGCTAGTTTTCACTATATACTGTATATATTTATATTTATCACATATTTTTAAATATACAACAGAGTCTAATTGATTTTTAAATATGTAAGAAGTTTATTAAACTGTCTCAATTTGATGGAATACAACAACACAAAACTTACCTTTCACTCTAATTTCTATGTTTTCATTGTATGACACTGAAATTTCCCTATTCTGCCCTTAATTTGCTCTTACAGCAGAGTTCATAGACATTCCCAGTCCCTTTCTGAATCTCAAGCTAGAAGAATTTAAAGACTCCCTTCCCAGGTCTAACTCAAATCTCATTTCTAGATCTAAATTTCTAATACAAAACAGAGTTAATAACAATCCACAGCTTACAGAACTGTTAAAAGACTGAATGAATTAATATATAAGCTTCAAACAGTGCCAGCTACATAGTACGCACTTTAAGTATTACCTTTAATTACTCCCTCCCACACATGCCAAGTAAGCTTTTGCGCACAGAACTCTGAGTGGGAGACAAATGTGGCTGGCACTTTTACTCCTCCTTCTACTCCAGCACCTTGGTAATAACTCAGGTTTGGAGTATCTTTTCCCCTTCTCCCTTCCAACTCTAACTACTGATATATAGAGGAAAGAAATTGCAAAAATTGCTAGGGTTGCCTTACTGGCTGCCTGCAGGTGGTACGAAGGTACCCCAGCCTCATTCGAGTTTTAGTTGCTGATGCGGCCGTTACTTCCCAGGTGCTGCGCATACTTCACTTGTTCGCTTTCATCCGGCCTCCCCGGAATAGGGCAGTCAAGGCTTCCCTCCCCTGAGGTCAGTAGTCCATGCTCCCAATCACCGTAAGAGCTAGGGCACCGACGGGCTTGCTGGTTGCCCAATATGCCTGCCTCCATAGCTCCTATTTCGTCCTCTGTTTTCCACGCTCCTTCTCATGACGCCTCAAAAACATTGCCACAACCTCCAAGAATTTCAAGTGCCCACTGTGAAGTGGCGTGGGGAAAAAGAGCTATACCGTTTCCTGCTTTCAAACTCCAACTCCTTCCCTTCCTCAGTCTCTTTATTTGATAAGGGATGGGAGTGGGATGTGGGAAAGGGACTGATATTGGGGAATAACAGACCCGTTCTGGGCTGCCTCGTAACGAATACTTAGGGAAGTGTCTGATCAGAACGCTGTCAGTGGGTGTAAGCCCTAGACTTAGGATGGGGTGTGGAGACGTTAGCAGTATCACGTCCTCATTCCGTCTTTGGGCCCCTAGTCACGAGTAAGAAATATCCCAAGAAAAGCCCCATTAAATCAGCCTGATATAGAAATAAACTATCTTCCCCAAACATTCCTGTAACATGTTGTAGGTACAGGTCCTGACACACAAACTAAAATGATCAAATGCTTATGTGAGAGCAGACAGGGAAGGGCAGTGTGCGTATTCTATATATTTTGAAGGATGATCCTCTTTACCCCTAAAGAGCCATAAGAAATCCACATAGCAAAAAAGGATTCTGTTGTCAGCCTACTGGGAAAGAGAAATACAGGGTTTGGGGGAAGTAATGCCTGCTTTAGTGTAGTTGGTAGGGTAATAATATGGGTGTAATAATTTATAGTTTTAATTTGAACATTTCATCTAAGATGTCATATAGTGTGCTTGAGTGTGATATTGTTATGTTATGGAATCACATGCTTACGATTTTGTAATAAAAGATTTTATAATAATAAGGGGTGTTATTTGTGCTGGACCCTGTATAGTTTTCAAACATGAATAATTTATTATATTCTGTGGGCAAGTCAAGATGAATGCAAAATGAGGAAGAGCATAAAGCATGTTAAAGAATCACACTCAAGAAATCCAAATATATAAATCATTAACACAATTAATGTTTGATGATAATGAGGTAAACAGAGCTTTTTACTGGGAAAAATCAGGTTCATGACTTGAGATACTAAATTTGTGCATGATGAGTACTATGTGAGAAACTGGAAATTCACACGGAAGTACAACGAAATAAATTATTATATGGAACAAAAGAACAACCCAAAGCAATTTAATCAAGATCTACAAAAATTTTGAGAAGAAAAAAATCAATGTGTAAGAGTGTTAGTGAGAATTTTCATGGCAGGAGCTGCCCTCAACTTTGGCCTTGAAAAATACAGATAAACAGGCAGAAAGAGACCCTGATGTTCCACATTAGGGCACAATATCAACAAAGGCACAAAGTCAGGAATAATCATGATAACCATGGGGGGAAATAAGGACTAGCTAACTGGAGAAGGTATTAAACAACAGAGATGCAAAGAAAGGTTAACTTATATGTTTATACTACTTCTCAAGTTTGTCTTCAATCTTCTGATTTCAACTATCAATACTATTAAGTAATGGTTTTCAATAAAAAACTTTCTAGTTACAGAACCCTTTGTTTAAATTGGACCTAACTTATTTAAACCAATAAAAGAACAGATAAGGAGCTATATCTCTGTTTTCCTCATTTTTATTCCCACCCCTCACTTTATCTTACTCCAGAGCAAATCGCTACCAACAATCCACAGGACTCATTCGTGAAACACAGGTTTAAAAATGTGGTGGATTTTTTTTTAAAAATCAGAAAACTTGAGTTAATAGAAGATTCTTTTTAAATTAACCACAGTCTTTATTTTCAGTGTCATATATAAATAAAAAATGACTCATTTTATAGTTATTTTAGCTCTATAATAAAAATTGTACTATCTAGTTAATGCAAAATTTCAATATTGTCTCAAAGATTTCTCAATAATTTATTATTGAATATTTAAATGTTTTTCTTATTAGGTACAATTATAGTCATGCTCCATTCTTAAATTATTCTCATTCATGTTAAAATTGGGTTGTTTGGGTTCCTAATATTTATTGTGGAGAAATTTTTAATTTTTATATCTGTTGGAGAAGATAATCAAGAGGAGTTGACCCTCAAATTGGACACAGGCAACTGAAAGCTCCTCATCATATTCCCTGTCCTTGGAATGTAAATATTTCCTGCCCACCATTCCCATGGAGGGAGCTGTTGAAAGGCTCAGCCTTGAGAGAGTAAGGTGTTGTTGAGACCATCTGAATGGTGTACAGGACTAAATCAGTTAAGACCTTATATAGACTTTAAAGATTCTGGGGCACTGATGCAAAGATTTATTTGCCTTCCAGTTGCCCAAGACAAGCCTCATAAGTAAGTTCCCTTGCTCATTAAATATGCCACCTACCAAAAAAAAATGTGGTGGAATATTTTTGGGGTCTCAACTAGTTTTTAGTTGGTCCAATTCTCATCTTCTTTCATATGTCATAGATTGCTTTACTCATGGTTTCACTGCAAGCTCTTGAGAGACATATGCTTTGTCAGTACAACTTTTGTAATAATATGTCATCAAGTGTATGTTAAAGAACATAAACTTATAAAAATAAGGTTTGGGTCTAATTTATATCAATGTTTTAAGTAATTTTAAATAAGCAAATGTTGCCTCTACCTGTGTAATTACAGAACTTTCACCAAAATCTGATGTAGTCTTAGACAAAATCGTTTTTAAATTATAGCATCAAAAAACTTACCTGGTGTTCCTAAACGTTCTGTAACAAGAGAGATATCCTTGTTTAGAAGCGGTTTCTAGAAGGTTTGTCAAAGGTGAAGTGACAACGGCAACTGGGAACTCAATTTAAATTTTTAAGAGTAACATTCTGATAGGGGGAAAAAAATGAGCTAGTTTGCCTTCTTGATTAATAAAATATCAATAAAAAAAGTTGTTTCAATTTTTTAGATAGTTCCAAGTTTATGAACTCTTATTTTTTCCCAACAGATTAGACTCAGAAAAGTTAATTGTGTCACATAGATAGTAACAATTAAAAATAAATCTGAATTAAATTTGTCTACACTGTATTCATTTCCGGACTCAAGTGACAGAATATAATGAGAAACAAACCAAGGCACTCCACAGAACTCCAGAAAGGCTCGGGTACTATAGAAGGTGGTAGGAGAGGCATGTGCTGAAAACAAGAAAAGGCAAATAAAAGCCTGCATAATAAAAAATTAACAACATCCCCTACCCCAAACTATCTCCACCCTAAGCACCCAAGCATCCCATTAAGGGACATAAAGGCATAGGAAGAGAGAGAGAGGCATTATAGTGAAAACAGAGTATTAAGTGCAAATCTGTATGAGGAGAGCTGAGTTGTTCAGCTACCTTTTATTACTCAGTTCCAAGCGTGCTTGCAGACAAGTATATACCACATGCCAACCAAAAGAAGAATGGAGGATTCTTCTGAAAAATAGAATGGTCTCACAGGCTATACTTAAAATATAGCTGTGCCCAAGGTATATCATTACAAAATTGTACAATATAGAGGAGAAGTATATTCTAAAATTTCCAGAGAAAGTAAAACGTCTAAAAATGACAGAGAACTAAAATGGAATAGGCTTCTTACAGAAACACTGAAGTAAGAAGACAACAGAGCAATGTCCTCAAGGTTCTAAGGGAAAATGATCTCCAAATTAGGATTCCATACTTGGCCAAACCATTAATCATTTAGAATAAAGATACTTCGTAAGTACAGCACTTCACAAAGCTCAAGTCCATATCAATATTTCTCTGGAAACTACTGAAAATATATTCTGTACCAAAATGAGGAGGTAAACTAAATAAGAGGACTGTTGATTTTTTTAATGTACTCTTATCTACATGAATTACTTTCATGAGTGCTAAAAGGTGTTCTGACAATAAGACCAGGGTTAGAAAAATGGCTAATGGCTTTAAGTTTTAATGAGATTGGTGCCAGAAGTTAAACATTTAAGTACTCATTCTATACAAACAATCCACAGAACCGCCCAATGAATGCTAGGAACTGTTTCATTTAGCTACTTTACAATATTCTTTTTATTGCTAAATAAAACTTTAAAAATTTCTTGGCTGAACAGTTAACTTATCTTCTAATTTCTCACAGGTCTAATCCATTATAGACTTTGTAGTGTTATCTTCCTGGAACAAATGTCAGGTCATGTAACTCTGTTTAAAAATCTTCTGACTCCTGGTCAAGACAGAGGCGTAGGTAGACATGTTTCGCCTTCTCATACAACTACAGAAAAAATTACAAATAGACCTCGAAACAAATAACACCTAGACCCACAGAAAATCGAGCTGTATGGAAGTCCAACAGCCAAGAACTTAAAGAAGCCACGTTCATCCAGATGGGCGGGAGGTGGGGAGATGGAGATGGGTGGAGAGACGCAGAGGCGTGGTATGGCGTGGAGAGGCAGTGCAATGGGCGGTCCCATGTTCATGTGTAGTGGATAAAAACCGGGAAGGATACCTCAGGAGCAAGGGATCCCAGCCCCAGGCCAGACCACACAGCCCAGGGTTCCAGAACCAGGAAGATAAATCCCCATAACTTCTAGCTATAAAAACCAGTGGGGGTGGGGGCAGTGGAAGAAACTGTCAGATTTTCAGGAGACTCCACTTAAAGGGCCTGCACAAGTTTAGAAATTACACAGACCCACGCCCTCTGGGATTCAGCACCATGGCAACAGCTGGAAGGGCACCAGTTGCATACAGGGAGTAAGTGAAGTGACCCGAAACAGGGAGAGTGCTGAGCAAACATCCAGAAGCCAGGAAGCAGCACTGTTCCCTCTAGGATCCCTCGCTCCCTCCCCTACACAGAGCTACAAAGCCATGAAGTGGGTTGCTCTGCCCTGGCGATTACCTAACGCTCCACCCCACACAATTTCCGGGTGCTTTTTCTCCAATGGGCCATGCTACTAAGACAGGGAGTCAAAGCAGCTCTACCTAATACCCAGAAACAGGCACAGGGAGGCTGACTAATTGAGGAGACAAAGAAATATGGCCGAAATGAAAGAAAGGAACAGAACCCCAGAGAAAAAACTAAATGAAATGGAGATAACCAATGAATGTTAGGAACTCTGTCAGGTGCAGAGTTCAAAACACTGGTGATCAGGATGCTCAAGGAACACATTGAGTATGGCAAAAGCATAAAAAAGACCCAGGAAGAAATGAAGGTTACATTCAGTGAAATAAAGAAAAATCTACAGGGAACCAGCAGTGGGGTGGATGAAGCCAAGATTCAAATCAACAATTTGGAACATAAGAAAGAAATAAGCATTCAATCACAACAGCAAGAAGAAAAAAGAATTTAAAAAATCAAGGATAGTATAATAGGGAGCCTCTGGGGCATCTCCAAACATACCAACATCCGACTCATAGGGGTGCCAGAAGAAGATGAAGAGCAAGAAATTAAAAACTCATTTGAAAAACTAATGAAAGAAAATTTCCCTAATTTGGTGAAGGAAAGTCCAGGAAGCACAGAGAGTCCCACACAAGTTGGACCCAAAGAAGACCACACCAAGATACATCATAATTAAAAGGCCAAAGGTTAAAGAAAGAATCTTAAAAGCAGTAAGAGAAAAGCAGAGAGTTACCTACAAAGGAGTTCCCATAAGATGGTCAGCTGATTTCGCAAAAGAAACTTTGCAGGCTGGAAGAGACTGGCAAGAAGTATTCAAAGTGATGAAAATCAAGGACCTACAACCTAGAGTACTCTATCCAGCAAAGCTATCATTTAGAATGGAAGGACAGATAAAGTGTTTCACAGACAAGGTAAAGCTAAACATTTAAGATATAGTTAAGAGACTCAATCCTATTAAGTAAAAAGAAAACAAAATAACAGATATGACTAGTCTTTCAAAAGAATTGATATTGATATTCTACAGAAAGTAGTCTGAAAGGTATTTCCGCTATATGTAGGAGATTGGTTGAATAAGCTAGGTGTATATTCAAGAATGTAACCTGCAGATATAGAAAAGATCTCACGTGGAGTGATTATTAAGATATATTAAGTGCGTTAAGAAAGATGAAAAAATATATATCTATAAATATACACATACTTATATATAGTATACTACCTTTTATATAACACCAAGGGGGAAATAACAAAATGTATGCTTATTTTTGGAAACAAAACACAGGAAAGATAAACCAGAAACTAATGAAAGTGGTTACCTATACAGGTAAGGGAGAATGAAGTGGAGGAAATACAGAAGGAAATGGGATTTATCTGAGTATACCTTTTTATTTAACTTTTACTTTTAAACTACACTGATGTTTTACATATTCAAAAATATAATTAAATTAAAAAATGGAAAATCCAACACTAAATGAAATGAAAATATGAACTGAACTATATTTATACCAAATAAATAACCACAATAAAGAAAATAAAAAGAATTAATCCAGATAGCTTTTGAATACATTATACACCCTTAGTAGGATGCATTCTAAGGATAAATGGAATGCAAACAATTCTTGAATTTTATTTAATAGGTTTACTGTTCAAAGTAGTATAATACTTGTATAACAATTCCCAAACTATTTTGTGCATATTGTAGGACTGAGCAAGTAAGTATGTGAATGCTGCTGGGAACCACAGCTCCTACGGTGGGTGAATGGAAATAGAAACTCAGAATAGAGGAAGGAGAGCAAGAACCCTGTGGCACCAAATCGGTGCTATCAGAATGGACTGTATCCACCGAGAGTGCTTAGGAGCAGTGACACCCCAGTAGTAACCAGCATTTCCAGATCTTGGTTTCCAAACACCATTCCTCACAAAAAAGAACCAGGCTACTGTAAAAAATGGTTGATTCTGAAATCAGCCAGGTAGAGAAAAACAAATACCATATGATTTCACTCATATGTGGAATCTAATGAACAAAATAAACTAACAAGCCAAACAGAAACAGACTCATATGTACAGAGAACAGACTGACCGCTGTCAGAGGGGACTGGGATTGCGGGGGCTCGGTGAAGAGACTGGAGGGATTAAGGGAAAAAAAAACCCCTCATAGCACACAGACAACAGCATAATGGGGGATTACCAGAGGGAAGGGGGTTGGAGGAGAGAGAACAGGGTAAAGGAGGGGTAAGTGGTGATGCAATACAATACACAGATGATGTATTACAGAATCGTACACCTAAAACCTAGGTAATTTTATTAACCAATGTCACCCCAATAAATTCATTTAAAAAATAGAAACAAAAATATCCAATTAATAGGCTAACTAGTTCAATTATAGGACAATTATCTATGTCATTTCACTCAACTGAAAATGCACAAATTTTATTTTCCTTTTTATTGAGTTTACTGGGTGACACCGGTTAACAAAATTATACAGGTTTCAGGTCACAATTCAACACATCATCTGTACACTGTATACTGTGTGGTCACCACCCCAAGTCAAGTCTCTTTCCATCACCATTTATCCCCCCTCTAGCCTTGTCCACCTTTCCCTAACCCCCCTTCCCCCAGCAATCACCACACTGTTGTCTGTGTCCATGAGTTCTTTTCTCCTTTTTTGTTCTTTTTTGTTCAATCCCTCCACGCCTCTCTGGGCCCCCACCCCTGACAGCTGTCAGCCTGTTGCTCTCGATCTATGAGTCTGTCTCTATTTTGCTTGTTAGTTCAGTTTGCTCATTAGATTCCACATATGAGTGGAATCATATGGCACTTGTCTTTCTTTGGCCTGTTTGCCTTAGCACAATGCTCCCCGGGTCCATCCATGCTGTCACAAAGGGTAACATTTCCTTCTTTTTCATGGCTGAGTAGTATTCCATTGTGTAGATGTACCACAGCTTTTTTACCCACTCATCTACTGACGGTCACTTGGGTGGCTTCCAAATCTTGGCTATTGCGAATAATGTTCTAATGAACATAGGGGTGCACATATTCTTTTCACTTAGTGTGTCAGGTTTCTTCAGACAAATTCCCAGAAGTGGAATTGCTGGGTCCTGAGACAGTTCCACTTTTAAGTTTTTGAGGTAACTCCACACTGCTTTCAATTAAAGTTTTATTTTTTAAGGAACATAATCTATTCACTCAAGTATTGGACATTCACTCCTACAGAAAAGCAGATTTCTTATTCAAAATACTACTTTTCACTATTAGCAGTTTTGCAAGTGTAAATTGTGTTTAACATTTGATACTGAATTTAGCAGAAAACAAAATATAATAGCCTAATAGCCATCAATGTTTGTAAGGGAAAAAAATGTATTAAAGTTATTTAGATGGGCATTATCCACACATTTTAAAATACCAAGGAACCCCTTTTTAATGTTATTACAAAGATTTAATATTGATCAACTACATCAATCATGCCAAAAAGAACAAAATGTACAAAAAAACCCAAAATTTATTCTTTACTTTGATGTAAAGAATAACCACACAGTTTTGTTTTGTTTTTTTAATCCTGAGGACAGTATTTCACCACTTCTAGAGAGAGAAAGGAAGGGAGAGAAATATTGATGTGGGAGAGAAACACTGATCAGTTGCCTCCTGTATGTGCCCCAACTGGGTATTAAACCCACAACCAAGGTATGTGCCCTGACCAGGAATTGAACCTGCAATCTTCTGGTTACAGGACAAAGCTCCAACCGAGCCACAATGGCCAGGGACTAACTGCAAGTTTTTGATAAGGTATAATAAATGTAGCCATTGTACTTTTACTGAAAAAAAAAATTGTGTTTGCCCATAGCAATTAAATTGTAAGGCTGAAAACATCATTGATGTCAAACATCTGTACTATTCAGCAATTTCCAAATCATCATCAACAACACAACTGAATGATGTATTGGCTTAGTCACTTTCTTTCTACATCTCAATAATCTTCACAGCAAACTGCTGAAGAAATGATTCATTCAAAAATCATCACCTTACTTACTCAGATACCTGATTGTTACAATCACCTTTTTGGAGAATTCTGTTAGGTACTAGTCAAAAGAATTTATCACATTAGTAATTAAGATTCTTCCTGATTAGTATCTCCAGTTTATCCTAGTCTCAAAATGTTCATTTTGTAATGTTAAAAATGTTAATTTGTAACATTTGTCACAGAACTTGTAATATTTCATAGTGTCAATTGTTATTCATTGTGCTTACTTATAAACATCACGAAAAAACAACAAAAAAAAACAAAACCAAAAACAAAAAACAAGGCATCTCTCTCTCTTGTTATCTTATCCTTGGGGCTTAGAGATATATGGAATTTTGCTAAACAATAGTTTCTAATCTCCTAGAACTAATCTCATTAAGGGAAGTTTTGGTATTTAACACACATGATACATGCTGGTATTTTTTTCCAATTTTTGAATTTTGTCATACATCATACACAAACATAATCTATATGAAACATAAACATAATTAGATTATGTTGAGTTTTTATTTTGTTTAGCTTCTCTGTATTCACTAGTGTTAACTTGTTTATGTAACTCCCTCCCTCTCTTCTCCATTTCTCTCCACCTGCAGGGTGTATTCCATGATGACAGCCTAGTATATTTTTTGTCTTCTGCCAGGCTCACAGAATCATACACCAATGTGAGCGAGAATGCATACGTCGCTAGGGGAATTTGTGGCACAGTGCTAGTGTCCCCAGATGTCCCTTCCCTTTGCTTTCTTTGAGGCCCAACGACTACCGGGCAATATGGACAGGGCACATGGCTGTGTCATACGAGGCTGTATGACCATATGACTAGGTATGGTCAAGGGGGTTGGCAGGATAGAAATGATTCAGGCAACTCTGGACATTTTAAAATATACAGTGGCTTTCTCTCCATGCTCTCTTTCTTTCTGAAACATGGCACTTAATTAAAAGTAAGGTACTGGAAAGCAACCCACAGCCCAGAGACTGAAGCCATACGCTGGAGATGGTAGAGCTTCCCCACTAGTCAGGGTCCCACCTGACATCACTGAGCAGACCCCACCCTACACACCCTGGAATGTCATATGAGAACTAAACAAATTCTCTTCTTCAAAGCACTAGACCTTAGCAATACATAATGTTTTATTATGAATGTTTCACATGCAAAAAAAATATTTTTTGCATCTTGCTTTTCTCTCTGCACACTACTTCATAGAACTCTCTCTCAAAAACAAACAAAAAACCCCACTACAGTTTTATTCATTTTTTTCATTGCAATCAATTATTTCTTAATGAGGAGAAAACAAAACTTACTCAACCATTCCCCTCAATGTGTATATTCACTTTACTTTCCATGCTTTTCCACTACAAATAAAGCCACAAGAAATACTGTCATACACGCATCCACACACTAGGCTTTGATTTCTACAGGATGGATTCTCAGAAGACATGCAAGTCAGTCAATGGTGGGAAAAACCTTAATAGATTTTGCCTTCTATTTAAGGTAGATTCACATTTCCAACAGAAAAGTGGAAATCTCATCACCACTCTAATTGGCATTTCCCTGAACTCTACTGTGTCTTAGCTCCTTTTCAGATGTTCTTGGGCCATATGAATATATTTTTATGTGAAATGTCCATTCACAATCTGATCCATATTTTGTCTGCTAATCAGTAAGACCTCCTGGTATGTTGTACACATTAATGCATAGTCTCAAATATTTCTCCTAAGTCTATTATTTTTCTACTGATCTTGTTTACTATGTATTTTACCATACAAAAATCTTTTACTGCACCTGGTTAAATATTTCTATAATTTTTTCTATAGTTTCTGGATTTGGAAAGGTCTGAGGGTTAGAAAGGTCTTCCAATTCCTAGACTTATTTTTTTGCAAAGTTTTTGTGTTGTTTTGAAACTTCTGGATTTGGCATTTGTAGGTTAACCTTTTAGTACATCTAAAATTAGTGTTTGTTATTGTTTTTGTTTTTAGAGGGTGAAGGCCCAGTTTTATTTTTTCTCCAGGTAAATAAAAGGTTATACCAGCATCATTTATTAAGTAAGTCTCTTCTCAAAGTATTGACAACAAACTGTTGTTAAATCTTTTACAAAATTATTGATTCTTGGGCTGTGCAGGGAAAACACAAGAGGAATATAGAAATTTTCTGCCAAAAAGTATTTAAAGTAAGAAAGTGCTCAAAGTATGATTGGAGCATGTCAAAACAACACAGGGGTCAGCCTGAATGAGCAACCGAGAGCCAAATTTAGAGCGATTTGAACATACAAATGAAAAATAACAGGAATGGATTATAACACTGAATATAAAAAACCTATGAATACTAAGGCTAAAAAATAGTGATAATTGATTTAGGCAAAAGTAATCAATAAAATGCTAAAAACAGTGATTAGATAAAAAACAGTGGAGAACAGGACAGTCTCAATGTATCAATTGATCCAAAACGGGGAAAAAAACCCTCTAAGATGGAGCAAAATACTAGCAAGCACACCATTTAAGTCAAAGTTAATAGTACGAATAATGAGACAAACTAAGATGATGTGGCCACTAACGTGACACCAAGGACACTTCACTCATGCAAACAAATATTAACCTGAAAAACTCCATGCATTTTTGTTATTTATATTTTGCATAATACATAACTTGCATATATAACTTGCATTCCCAGTTCTTGAGCTATAGTCAACCTATGTTTGTATTTTAAAACATCTGTAATATTTTCAGGATATTTAATGAGACATCTATGGAAAATATGATCTATAGCTTCGACCTGTGTGTTTCAGTTGGTTGTACGTCTTCCTGCAAAAGGAAAGGTTGCCAGTTTAGTTCCTGGTCAGGGCACATGCATAGGGACTAGGGTTTGGTCCCTAGTTGGGGGCGTATACATGAGACACAACCAATCGATGTTTCTCTCTCACATTGATGATTCTCTTTTCCTCCCTCCCATTCCCCTCTCTTTAAAAAATAAACAAAATCTTTAAAAATTATATGATCTACATTAAATTCTGCAAATTAGGTTATACAGAAAAAAGGTGAATAAATAATGAAGGGGAGAAAACACTACACCTAAAGCTAGAGAAAAATCCAAGTAATTTTTTATTTTTTGCTACATTAATTCAATAAACATTTACCTTTCTATGTGCTATACTATTTGACAGGTCCTAGGCAGGCAAACAAGGATAAATCTGGCAAAGTACATGCTACCTTTATTCTTGTCATAAAACTTTCTAATCATAGTAAGTCCAGTGAAAAAACATTATTAACCTAAACTCCAGTTTTAAAGGACTAGATAATGGTGGATCTAAATTAGTTAGAATCCTCATTTAACTACAATGATCACTATAACAACACCACAGTAATAAAAATAAATGTTAGATTAATTGATTCATTGCAGAAATAGAAAACTTAGTGATTAAGAACAACGAATATAGCCCTAGCTGGAAAGCTCAGCAGGTTACAGTATTGCCTTGGATTCACATACACAGAATCTACTAGTTATTACTGATATATACACCACCAAAACGGTTCCTTCAAATGTTATCCTACTATTTTTGACTTTTAACAGCTTTCTTAAGGTATAATTGATATACCAAAAACTACATATATTTAGTGTACACAATCTGATGCGCTTAGACACATGTCTATGCCCATTAAACTACCACAATAATCAAGGTGATAAACATAACCATCACCGCCATATGTTTCATTGTGTCCCTTCGTTGTTTTGTGGTAAGAACACACCAGGAGATCTTTAAAACATTTCATTAAGATGGTAGGTCTCATCCTGATGCTATTCTACACCAAAGTTCAGAAAGATGAGAAGTCTTGTATCAATTGGTAAAAATCCTTTTGGTTTATTAATATAGCTTTACTATTACTTCAGAGACATGAAATTGTTAGAGGAAGGTTTTTTCAAAGCCTTCACCTCAGGAAAAAAACCCAAAAAACAAACAAACAAACAAAAAACAAAGCCTTCACTTCAGAAAAAAAAGAGTATTCCTTCAAAAATGCTAGTAGCATTATTCTGTTTTAAAAGTCCAATTTATCTGAATGCAAAAAATGCACACACACACAGAATATACTCTCCCTTAAACTATACTAAAATTTACAAATTTTAAAATGTTAATTTGAAATGTAAGGTTCAGAAATAAATGAACTTCAAAAAACCAAATTAGTTCAGGGAAAGCATTTACTTTGTACTTAGCACTATTTTGAATAAACAGATCTTCATTTTGACAAGGTTTTACAATAGAGTAGGAAAATATTTTCTGGACTATGAGGTCTGTCCAGAAGGTATCCAGCCACGTAATATAAAAAAGAGAGACATTTACTGTTTTTTACCTAGGATTCTTGTACAATTCAGGCAAAAGTGTTTTCTCACACAGTTGGATTCCTTTTCATTTTGATGATATTTTCTTTAGCCGTGCAGAAGCTTCTTTTTCTGATGTATTCTCATTTGTTTATTTTTCCCTTTGTCTCCCTTGTCCTAGGAGATGTATCAGTGAAAAAAATATCTACATGGGATATCTGAAATTTTTCCCATTTGCCTATGTCCTGGCTTATATTTAAGTCTTTTATCCATCTTGAGTTTATTCTGGTGCATGGTGTAAGGTGGTGATCTAGTTTCATTTTTTTGCCTGTGCCTGTCCAGATCTCCCAACACTACTTATTGAAGAGACTATTTTTACTCCATTTTATGCTCCTGTCCCCTTTGTTAAATATTAATTGACCACAGAGACATGGGTTTATTTCTGGGCTCTCTATTCTGTTCCACTAATCTATGTGTCTATTCCTGTGCCAGTACCAGACTGTTTTGATTACAGGAGCCTTGTAGTGTAGTTTGAGATCAGGTATTGTGATCCCCCTGCTTTGTACTTCTTTCTCAAGATTGCTGGGGCTACTTGGGGTTGTTCTCATTCCATATAAAATTTTGAAATATTTGTTCTAGATCTGTGAAATATACCTTGGTATTTTAATAGGGATTGCATTGAATCTATACATTGCTTTGGGTAGTATGGACATTTCAATGATGTTAATTCTTTCAATCCATGAACATGGTATATGATTCCATTTATTTGTATCTTCCTTAATTTCCTTCTTTAGTGTTCTGTGGTTCTCCGAGTATAGGTCTTTTACCTCCTTGATTAAGTTTATTCCTAGGTACTTTATTTATCTTGTTGCGACATGAAATGGGATTTTCCCCCTAGTTTCTGTTTCTGATATTTCATTGTTGGTGTATAAAAGTGCCCTCAATTTCTGAATATGGACTCTGTATCCTGCTATTTTGCTAAACTTACTAGGTTCAGAAGCTTTTGGTGGAGACTATAGGGTTTTCTATGTATACTATCATGTCATATGCAAATAATGAGTTTTACTTCCTCCTTTCCAATTTGGATGACTTTTATTTATTTTTCTTGTCTGATCGCTGTGGCTAGAACTTCCAATACTATGTGGAATAAAAGTGGTGAAAGCAGACACCCTTATCCTGTTCCTGATCTTAAGGGGAAAGCTTTTAGTTTTTGCCCATTGAGTATGATGTTGGCAATCTGTTTGTCATGCATGGCCTTTTATTATGTTGAGGTATGCTCCCTCTATTCCCATTTTGCTGAGTGGTTTTATCATAAATGGGTGCTGGTTTTATCAAATGCTATATCAGCATCTGTTGATATGATCATGTGATTTTTATCTTTCATTTTGTTTATGTGGTGCATTATGATTATTGATTTGCGAGTATTGTAACACACTTGTATCCCTAGGATGAATCCCATTTGGTCATGGTGTATGATCTTTTTAATGTATTGCTGGATTCAGATTCCCAATATTTTTTAGGACTTTAACATCTATGTTCACCAGAGACATTGGCTTGTAGTTTTCTTTCTCTGTTATATCTTTACCTGGTTTTGGAATTAGGATAATACTGGCCTCATAAAAGTTTGGGAGCCTTCCTACGTCTTGAATCTTTTTTCTTTTTAGTAATTTGAGAAGGACAGTAGTCAGTTATTTAAATGTTTGGTAAAATTCGCCTGTGAGGCAGTCTGGTCCAGGGCTTTTGTGTGCCAGGAGTTTTTTGATTACTGCTCCAATTTCACTATTTTGTTAACAGTCTTTTCAGGCTTTCTGCTTCTTCCTGATTCTGTTTTGGAAGCTTGTATGTTTCTAGAAATTTGTGTAGAAATTTGTTCATTTCGCCCAGGTTGTCCAATTTCTTGGCATATAGTTGTTCATAGTAACTTAGTACTATCTTTTGTATATCTGTGGTATTGGTTTAACTTCTCCTCTTTCATTTCTGATTTTATTTATTTGGGTCCTCCTTTTTTTCTTGAAGAGTCTGATTAAAGGCTTGTCAATTTTGCTTATCCAAACATATAATAATGGTTGCCTGGGGCAAAGGGGGAAAGACTCAAGATAAGGAAACATTTAGCTTTCTCTCAGGTTACATTTTTAAAGAAAAATGTGTTATTACATAAACTATTTTAAATGACAGCCATCAAAATTTCTGGAAAAAAACTATGCTAAAATATCAATGATGGGGGATTCTGGGTGGTATGAACATGAGTGAAAACCATTCACTTCTTTGTATTTAGTGTTTAAATTCCTACCAGTCCATCAGAAAGTAAGGCACAGCTCTTTATTGGTTCAGTGGTTTACGCTTACCGGATGTTCCCACAGTCACAACAGCTGCCTTCTTACTGCACCTGAAACTATACTTGAGTACCACTGATAGTGATACCTCTAATTATACTGAGACTGTTACAAAGACAAAACATTGGATGGGGCTTCCTAAATATTCTATCATGTAATCTAAAGCAGAGGTCTACAGTTAAGATTTCTGCGAAGATATTGAGACAGAATGATGAAACTACAGTGCAGCACTGCAGGCATATGTAGCACGCTGCCTGTTGAGAGATGCTTTTTGCTCTTGCTGTGGTATCCTTATTGTGATAGCTCGAGGTGACAGGAGGTTCATTCTAGACCCTAGATAATCAGAATACTTCTCTTGGGAACCCACTCTTAAAAGTCTCTCCCCTTATCTAAGTGATTAATAACAAGAGTCTGTCATGCTGAATTTTGCGCTATCTCAATAAACCCCTTCTGGCTTTTTGGGACTAAGTCTAGCAGGTCAAGTGAGATATCACTAGTATTCCGCCCAACTTTCTGTATTGGATTCCAAGGATAAGAAGTCTGCATACAAACTCTATGGTTTTATTGGTCTGAACAGCTTGCAGAAACATTGCCCAAGTTTTTTGTTGAATACAGAAGGCACAAGAAGTGCTTCACATCTGAGTTTGAGACCAAAACTCCAGGAATTTCATAGTTGTATGCTTCTTCCTTTTCCTACATGGCCAAAGTCTTCATGAAGTTATCTTAGAACAATGAGAGAGCATTCTTAAAAGAAAAAAATTAACATAGTTTCCTTATTCTTGTACTAGGTAGGAGAGTATCTGATATAGTAAAGTACCTAAGCTCTGGAATCAGTTGAACCTGGATTTGCATCCCATCTTAGAGCTGCGTGACTTTGAGCATGCAAATGCTCCTGTCTGAGCTGCTGGGTTGTTTTTTTTAATTGGAAGAATAATTAATTGGATAAATAAGGAATAAAATCACAAGATTTTTGTGAAGAGGAAATTAAATACTCTACACAAAGACTTCAGTAGTGCCTGAAAGACAGTAAAAATAAATGTTACTCTAGCCACATTAAAAAAACATCCCTCAGCTTGAGGGCCCCCTCATCTTGGGTTTTTCTGGGGTTCCAGAGCTGGCCGCCATGCTAAGCACAGTCTTTAGAAATAGCTTCGAGTTTTCCACTTTATCTCCTTTAAGAGATTATCACACCTCCGGGAGTACAAATAGACCTGCCTCCCTCATTAGGTACAGTTGCCTATGAGACCTTCCTTGTTGGTAAGCTTGAACTTACAGTAAATACAAATACTCAAATCAGTTTAAACTACCGCTGCTGCCCTCAGGCAGTAAGATTATTGTCAGTCCATTTGCTACTCTCTGTGATGTGCTCTAAATGTATCTGAGGCTGACCTCCTATAGGCTTTGGAAACAGAAACCTGGAGGTGAGGCATCAGGTCCCAGGAACTGCCAGATTGCTGTTAGCATTATTCTTCCACTTACCAGATATGCCTCAAACCCTAATAATGGATACAGCCTATGTTCAATTTATAGTGTATCTTACCTACTCGTTTCTCACTGAATAATTCTTTTTAAAAGCATGGACCTCCTCTCTGGTTACAAACACTTACAGCCTCACTTTTACCACTAATGAACTATATGATCTTAGTAAAATCACATCTCTGGGTATCAGTTTATAACCAATCAAGTAAAGATATATTTAATATCTGTCATGTAATTTCTATCACTCCAGCTACCCATTACCTCAGACCAAAAAAAAAAAAACCCAACAAAAAACCCCAAACCTGAGAAGGATGTGTATAGATCCACCATGGAAAATTCAGCAATCTTACCGACATGCTTTGAGATCGGAAGTGTATAAACACAGATGCTCAGGGCCACTGTGTATGCCTGTGCACTTCATGCACGGTACAAGGCACCTGGCTCAGGTGGGTGCTGAACTACAGGCTGTGTTGGTAGCTTGCCAAATCTTACACCTGGAGGAGAGGATGCCTGTTTCTTCTTACTTAGGTGCTTTGTGCTCACTGCACTATACTTTCACGGCAGAGTATCTGTTCACAGGTGATACGTTTTTCTGATTCATTCAACCCAGCAAGCTGTACCTTTATCTAAACGGCACAAACACATCTCATCTTATAGGACAGAGATGGCCTGCAAAAGTAGCACTGTAAAAGACTTCTGCACTACTGGGAGCAATTGATCTTATCACATAAAAAGATCTCCAAAACACAAAAATGCAGGGAAAGTCTCCAAGATCAACTTCTCTTCAAATCAACCATATTTAAAGTGCATACACATATACAATAAAGAATTCTTCAGAGAGTAAATGTCCACGGACAAAAACTAAAATCAAACAAAGAGTTTTACAAAATATAAATAAACTATGTAATATATATAACTTCCACTATTTTAAGGTACTAAACATTTTCTGTATCAAAGGAATCTTTAAAAAATATGGAAGTTTTTTGTACTTACCTTCTTCACAAAGAAATTGTGGAAATTAATAGAACCTTTGAAAGCAGTTAAAATGCACTTCAAGAAAAGATAAACATAAAGAACTATTCAACTATTAAATTACTTAAAAAGTAACATTTAAATAAAAGAATAAAAAATGTTTTAATGCCCCTACTTTTAAGGTAACATCAAAACTTATAGAGCTTGTGAAGTAGACATAAGAGAATGGCAAGTGTGTGTGTATACATATGAAGTACATACATATGCTAATACACAAGTAATGCTGAAAATTATTTTTAATAGAATTTTAAATTAACTCACCCCAAAAATAATATCATGTGCTTTTAATAATACTGCTATGCCACAATATGTAAATACAACTTGGTAGTCTCTATAGTGAACTAAGAAAAGCTATAAAATAATAGAAAGACATGCTAATAATTTTATACTAAATTTGCTCTTTATATAAAATCATCTCCAATATAAAAATGGAAAGTATTAATTAGCATGAATGGAATTTCAGAGGTTAGTCTACCTTACCAACTTAAATAAGATATTCACAATCTATTATTTAATTCTTTCTAAAGAGATGATTATCAGAAAATGCTCTTAATTTTAAGAACATAGTAAAAATGAATTCAAATTATTAACAAAGAAAATTTGATAAATTATTTTTCCTAGAACATTTTCTTACAGATAACATCCCCTTTTGTAGCTCCCCAAAATGGAAGGTTAATATGGCCACCTAGAGGAGAAAAGGTGATCAATACATATGTCATCATATTTTCTTACTTTTTCTAGAACACCTGCATTTCAGACTTATAATAAATATACTGTTCTAAAGGACCCAACTAAAGGGTTTAACAATGTATGAAATACACTTAAGGAGGATACAAAAGGCGCAGTGATGACCTAACAGAAGCTAAAACAACATTCGGTTTGCAGTGGACAAGTACAGTTTTATTTATAACTTACTGTGACCTTAGGTTAAAAATCATGTATTCAATAATCCAAAAACTTCTTCTCACTAGAGTAAATAGGGATAATCTGCCCCAGTTGGTGTGGCCCAGTGGACTGAGTGCCGGCCTGCAAACCAGAGGGTTGTTGGTTTGATTCCCAGGCAGGGCACATGCCTGGGCTGCAGGCCAGGTCCCCAGTAGGGGGCGCATGAGAGGCAACCACACACTGATGTTTCCCTCCCTCTCCTCCTCCCTCCCTTCCCCTCTCTTTAAAAATAAATGAAATCTTTTTAAAAATAGGGATAATCTTATCTACCATAATGAGTTTCAGTGAAGATTGTATATGATGATGTGTACAGAAAGCAGCAGAGCAGGGCAGACTGGAGCTTGATAAATGATAGTTCTTCCTGGTCAGAAAGTTCTGCTGCACTGGTCTCTCCTAATCTCTGTCCAGGCCCTCCATGGTCCTTCTTTGCTCCTGCAGATGTTTCCAATATTGGCTTTGCAAAGCTTGTCTACTGGAATTATTCATTGTTGAGAAATGGACTAGTGGCTCCTTACCAGCACTAGTGAGGTCTGGGTACTATTCTTGGGCTGGACTGAGAAGATGAACACTTGGATTACAACTACCTCTCTTTCTTGACTCTGGAAGTTAATAAGGAGAGGGTAGGTGGTTAGAAAGTACAGGCAGCAAATGTATACTTTCTTAACAGTTACTCTCTCCTTAACAACATTCAATGTAAGTTATTATTCTATCCAATTTAAACTTAAATTGAAACTGATCAACTTCTCAAGGATAGGGGCTTATATGAATTCTCATCCTCTTCAATCTCTGAGGCATTCAAGTCTCCTTCCGTGGTAAAATACAACACTCTCCTGATATTCCACTTTATTGCTTTTACTTTCTCTTCTCTGTTTTAGTGACACCCTTAATTCTACTGCTAATAAAAGGAAATGATTCTCTGATCTTTTCTCTCCATATTCTCCCACATCAATTTCATCTATTCCCATGGTTTCTACTCTGTAAGTATATATGATCTGAAAACTTCTCTCCCTAACTCCATTCATTTGTGTGTATAGTATTTGTATAGAACCACGTTTATGTCCTCCTAGGCCCCCCCCACTTTCAACAGAAAACAGATCCCTGGATTTCCTATTTACATTATTAACCTCATCACCTCCCTACTCCAGTGATTCTGAGCCAGCGCGCCACAGAAGGCACACTGGTGTGGCACCAGAATTTGGTAAACACGTAACACTTGACTACTTAGTCAAGGGCACGGACCTCTTTTCCTTTAGAATGTCGAATTAAAAAATTACGACAGCCAACACAACAAAAACCATCTGGTGTGAATGAATCAAAATTATACCTATTTTTGTCAGATCAGCAAAAACCATGTTTTTTGGTGTGCCACAGAATTTCAGTAATTATTCTTTGTGTGCCATGAGATGAAAAGGGTTGAAAATCGCTGTCCTAGCCATACATGCTGGAAACCAGTATCATATATGACACGTTCTTCCTTCTAGTGGTCCAAATACATTCAGTTCCCAATCCAGCAAATTTTACCTCCTATATTCCTATTGCCACTATTGTAATTCAGATTTCTACCACTTTTTGCACGGACTACTCCAAAACCCTCCTTAACTGGTGCCTTTCTTAATAGTCCCCCCGTTGCTAAATTAATCTTTCAGAAGCACATCCCTAATCATGGTCCCTTGTTGAAAAACTGTCAGTGAGTTCTCACTGGATAAACTAAATCCAAACTTTAGTCAGAGAGGCACTCCAGCCTTTAGACCTCATCTCTCCATTTTATCTCCAACTTACATACATACATTTTATATGTATACACACATACACATACGTGTGTATACATATATATATTCACATATTGCTGTTGAAAAAATGTCCAATATTGTTAACAGGAGAATGGTTTGCCCAGCATCGATATAACCTGGCAGCCAAAGAGAGTGGGCTGGAATGCACATGTCAATGACAACTGCACTGTACTAGTCAGCGGGGAGCGGTAGACACCATTCAGTGAGCATGTGTCCTGCATGGCCAATGCATTCAAAATGACTGAATGAGCAGAGCAACGAATCTGCACCTAATTTTGCATTAAGCTTGAACATTCCTCTGCGGAAACTATTTGGTGATTCAGAAGGCCGCAGCTATGAGCAACTGGTGAATGGCAGCTTCACAACATTGTACCTGCTCAAGCATCACACATCTTGTGCAGAGGTTTCTGGAAAAACATTGTATCACTCAGGTGACTCAGCCGCCCTACAGCCCATATCTGGCGCCCTATGACTTCTGGCTTTTCCCAAAACTAAAATCACCTTTGAAAGGGAAGAGATTTCAGACCATCGGTGAGATTCAGAAAAATATGAAGGGGCAGCTGATGGTGATTGGGAGAACTGTGTGAGGTCCCAAGCTGCCTACTTTGAAGACGGCTGAGGCAACGCTGTCCTATGCACAATGTTTCTGTATCTTCTTCAATAAATATCTCTATTTTTCATATTATATGGCTGGATACCTTCTGGACAGACCATATATACATGGTAGGCTTCTCTTTACCACTTTTCACTTTGGGGTTTATGAAGTTCCCTCTAAAACACCTCTACTTAATCTATTCACTGACTTTTCACCAATCCTTAAAAGCTGAACACAAATGCCATATTCTCTGATGTTCTCTCCTACCTTCCCTGATCGATGGTATTTCACTCCCTTCCTTAAAATCTTTTAGCATTTAGTAAGTACTTCTGCATCTTTGGGTATGTTCAGAATTTACTATCATGTGAAATTGCTTTTCCCTAAGATCTTGAGCTCTGAAACCTCTCTCTCCAATCAAATTTTCCTATTCTACCTCCCCTCCACTAAATCTATTTTGGGCTCAAAATGACCTTTGATTTTTCAACAGCAGTAATCCATGATTAAAAAGAAAACTTCTAGTCTACTATAACCTACATTATAACTTGACCATCCCCCCATCCCAATGAAAAAATTTTAACATTAACAATATCCACCTCCACCTGGATATTCCATGGACACTTTAAATTTAGCATGACCCAACCTAAGTTATCTCCTCCCCCAAACTTACTTCTCTCTAAACTAATTAAAAATCTTGATTCCTCACTCATTACACACATTCAGTCATTCACCAAGACATACTGAAACCACCCCTAAATCTATGAACTCTGTATCCCTAAAATCATTGCCAACGAGGATCTCATCACTGTTTACATAACTGGTCTTTCCTGCTTCCAGATGCTACTGCTTCCAATTCATCTTCTGATACAACAGTTAAATAATCTTGTCTAAATATAGCGATCTAAAAGTGCCACAATGTCCAGCTTAAAAACCTCCCAGGACTCTTTATTTCCTATAAGACAACATCCAATATCCTAAGCATGGCATTCAATCCTATTATCTGCCCATTCTCCAAACACAGGCCCTAATTAGACAATGAAATACACTCTCTTCTGCTTTCATGCAATCACTATTCCACAGTCGCTGAAAGTCATTTTCACTCAAGCCCAGGTCGCCTATTCTGTGAAGAGTTCATTAGATACACCGCGTCCCTACCTCCCAAAGTCTGAGTCGCCTCCTCGTCTGTATTCCCACAGTGCTTTCTTCATGAAACTAACAGACCGTTTATCACATTAAATTGCCCATACACTCATGGTCTTCCTTCTCCCGTATGTGGGCTCTTTGAAAGAAGTTCGGTTTATTCCAATTTTATCCACAGTATCTGGTGTGGCACATAAAAAGGTTTCTACAAATGTTTATGAAATAAAAAAATCTAATTTCAGAATGCCTAAAATCAATCTACCCTGGGTGTTTTATCAAATAATTTAGGGTAAAAATGGTAGCAGAGTACAGATGGGTCCTATGTGTGCAGGCGAAGTGAATAAAGAGGTGATCGCAGGACACTGTGAGCGTTAGGGCAAGAACAGGAGAGCCAGCGGTTAGGCTTCTCTCCTCCCTGCTTTGGCCACAGACACAGACTCACACCAGGATAACAGGACCACAGGGAAGACGCAAACAAGTCAGCAGAGAAGGGCAGGGAGTGAGGGGGAAGAAGAAATCAACAGGAAAAGGTGAAAGTCCTAAATTGAAGCTACGAAAAGGAAGCGTCTAGGGTCACAAATCACAAACTCGGGGCTTGCTCATCACCGTTGCTCTTGTCACTGCCCTCACCTCCAAGAGCCATTTACTGATCGCGTACCTATTAGCTGCTTGACACTACGCTGAAAACTACAACATATATCATTCGATGTTCATGACAACCCGATCATGAAGGTATTATCCACATTTTAGAGACAAGAGAACGAACTTATAAACAACTAACTATATTGTCCACAGTTTCATAGCTAATATGTTAAGTCACACAGCCAGATTGTGAAAAAGGTTCAGGCTTCAAAACCCATTCTCTTTCTGCTCTGCTATCCATGTACTTGTACATAAGCTGGGGACTGGCTTGATAGCTTTGCATTATTTAGTTATCTTTATGAGCACAATAAAAACATGTCTTATTTTGTTAGTACTAGAAAGGTACTTTTGAGAGTACAGTCCATGTCTTATTTTATTTCCCTCCTAGCATCTCATGATCTTTCTGTATAGTAATCACTCAGTTTTTGATTAATTTCTTATTATACCTGGTTACCAGTAGAAATAAAAGGGGGTGTATCAATCTTCAGTTAACATTAAGCCAAATCAAAAAAAGATGATGTAGCTCCTTTGACTACAATTTGTGCTGGGGTAAGACTTTAAGTCATCAACCGCAATAAGCCCTAAAACACAAACCACAGCTATAAAATTAAGGATGATTTGGTATATTAATAAAAATGCTGTCTAAGATATACTGCTCTTCTCTTTAGATCAGGGTATAAAGATAATAATTACTGTATGAGTAATCATATATTAAGCACATGAATAACTTACTTAAATGTGAAGATAAATATGCTTTAATCAATTAGTAAAGCCTCTTTTATTTCTCTTATAGAAAGGTATCAAAATGTGAGAGCAGACTTATGTTTTCCACACAAGTTGAGGTCTGAAGTCAATGTCTGTACACAAGGCGAAAATCAATTAGAGACAAGATAATCCTTGAAAATTCCTTAAATCATCCTTAAAACACAGTATAATACAGTATCAGCCCTCAATAACTCCACCTTGACAGTTTTTCCTCCGACATGGAACAAACAGATCGCCATTTCTTCTGCTGTGTGCCACGTGGAAGTATCTGGCTCATGTCTAGAGGCCATACTGAATGAAAGAGCATACATTTACACACTGGGATCATATTCAACATTGGGAGATATTTAGACTCTATCAGTTCCCAAAACTTGTGTTAGGAACCGATTTCATCGGAGAGAACAGCACATTCACATCTTTCATGTCATGCTTGTTAGGCATATGTTCACTGTGGAAAAAGAGCTAGAATTACAACTGAACTTAAATTATTTAGTGTTTTGCTTTTCCGTGTTGTGGTTTTAGTTTTGTTTTTTGTCTTGAGACCAAAGATATGAATCTGAATAAATAATATTCCCAGAAATGTGACTCTACTGTATGTGCTATCTCTTGTTTATTGTTCAATCACAGATGCCTACATTTTATGCATAAATCATCTAATACTATACTGCATCAACTAAAAAAATGAAACAATCTATCTTACCTTCATCTATTGATGCTTCACTACTGTATCCATCATACTCTGCAGATAGAGGACTATATTTTTGTCTTGTTTCCCAAGTATAATTCTTTTGTCTAGAATCCACCAGTGGTAGTCTGGAATTGTGCGTTCGGGATAAGGCCTCATGGTATTTACCCAATGCTTCATCTTCACTTTCAGAGGACGAACCATGCTCATCTTTGTCCATGTAGGAATTATCTATTCGCAACGAAAATGAGAGCAAATCAAAATTTTAATGTAATAAAGGATGATGAATTTGTTATAGTTTTATATATATACAACATACATATAAACACATATATGTCATATATATCCATATACATACAAATATATATAAACATATATATACAAATACACAATCTGAATTTTCAGTTTTAAGGAAGTGTAACTTTTCACTTAAAAAGCCCAAGATTCTTTTTAAAACCCAAGATTTACATTTTGTTTTAATAGAAAAAGATTGATCTGTTTACTCTAATTACACAAGTAATGTCAGTCACAGGGATTCTCCTACAATGTTACACAGAAAGAAAATAGGGCTTCCATCTTACACAATTTTTATAAGTATCAGTAGTACACAAAATGTTATAAATATTGCCAAAATATATGGACCTCATTCAAATAATTCATGTTACAAAAGACCTTCATTATTATTACCTTAGCCAAAAATTTTAAAACTGACAATTCCTAGTGATAGCAATGAGACATGGGCACGCTTATACAGGGGTGGGCAAAAGTAGGTTTACAGCCGGGAGTGCATGAAAAAGAGTTTATTCATAAGTTTTATTTATTATTATATTATTTATTTGTATTACAACTGTAAACTGACTTTTGCCCACCCCTGTATTAGTGGTGAAATTATAACTGGTAAAACTTTCCTAGAGAACAGTTTGGTAATACATATTAAGCTTTTAAATCTGCATAGTGTTTGATCCATTTCAAAGAATTTATCAATTCCATTTCTAAGAATTCAGCCTAAGAAAATAATTATCAGGTGAGCGAAGATATATATTTGATACAATTCACTGCACTGTGTTTAATAGCAAAAGAAAACAAAAATAAAATAAAACCTAAACATCTATCATTGGGTCTTGGCTAAATAGATTATGATGTATCAATGCAAAAATATACTATGCAGTCTTTAAAAGTGAGGTGAATTTACTAGTATTCACGAGGAAAGAATCACTGTAACATTATATTAAAAGAAAAGAGAAAGTTATAAGATAGAAGGCATACTTATGGTCTCATTTTAAAATATACACACACCCCCCCGACATGCAATATATACACACTACATGCAGTATGTACTTATATATACATACTAAAATGTGTGGAAAGATGTATGACAAACAACACATTATCTGCAAGTGGTGAAATTATTAGGAAAATTTTCCTTACATATACCTGTATTTCACATAAAATGTTTAGGTGGTGTAAATTTTTTTTTATTTTTAAAAGTACTAGTTATTACCTTTTCAAAAGGTAAAATTATTGAAACTTCAACATGCTGAGATGTATTTAAACCAAGGTGCAACCTCTTAGAATTACAAATCAACTCTAGAAGGATGAAGAGATCGCAGCAGGTAGAATTTATGACTTCAGTCTAGATACTCTTCTCTTTATACTCAGTTGAGATCATCTGCACTAAAGAAATCAAGGTTTGAAATTCAAGTGGGGAGGTGCAGGATGAGTAATTTAACAATATGGGATAAAAATTGAATGTTTAAAGACAGAGGTACGGGACCTTGGGTGCCACTAGTCTAAGTCTCACATTTTAATTCAGTAAAATAGTAATAAAAGGGTAAGACTATGGCCAATGTCATATACTGCATTGCCCAACCTGTAATCACCAGCCACATGCAGCTACTTAAACAATTAAAAATAATAAAATTTAAAATGCAGTGGCCCAGTGCTACTGGCTACATTTCAAGGGCTCAACAGCCCCATGTAGCTAGTGGTTCTTATGCCAAGTAATATGAATATGCAAAACTTTTCCATTATTACAGGCAATTCTACTGGACAGTAATAAGAACATAGGAATTGTGTTCTAAATTCAGAAATTTCAGCACTTCTGGGGATACCATCGCGGTGGTCTTAAGGGAGCAGGAAAGCATGTGGACCGTAACTAGAAATTACACGGTCACACTTCACCTATTACAAAATATTGCCTAATGCAGCCTTGCATTTAGAAATAGAGAAGGAAACTCTTCCTCCTCTTTTTGTATTTGATAAGCTCCATGTCAGAACCAAGAATAGAAGAACTAGTAATATCACAGTTGAGTACATGAAAGGAAAATGTATGGATCAAATAATTTTTAAAATGACTTTTAGAACATAACATGTTTAAGTTTAGTACTGACGATAATCTCGAATATTTGAGAGGTATTTGGGTTCTTTAGGCTTCTTAATGAAAACAAATAAAAAAAATTAAAAATTCTGTACTGCTACTTGTGAAGTATTTATCACTAGTGTGCACTCTGTTATTTTCTGAATAAAATAATATGTAAACTATTCTGCTTTTTCTTTCTTTATTTCTGCTACTTCAAATAATAGCAAGGCTACTAAAAACCTCTGAATCTGACATTCATGCTGCCAGAAGAGTAGATTCCAAAATGGACATAGTTGATCTTTGGTATCCACAGGAGATTGGTCCTAGAACCTTTTGCAGATGAATTCTGCAAACTCAAAGGATGCTCAAGTCCCTTCTGTACATCCTCCTATATACTTTAAATCATCTCTAGATTACTTATAACACCTAATAACACTGTAAATGTTATGTAAATACTTGGTATACTATATTGTTGAGGGAGTAATGGGAAGGAAAACAGGTCTGTGCATGTTCAGTACAGATGCAACCATCATACGCCTAACTACATAGTACGTGTCAGTGACAACATAACATACATACATATACACATATATATATATATGTAACATTTTTTTTCCTTGATCTGTGGTTGGCTGAATCCATGGTTACAGAATTCGTAGATATGGAGGGCTGGCTGTATTTCCAAAAACCGGTGTTCCTTTTTAGTTAGCTCATTCACCCTGGATCAGCCTCTATTATATCATTTAAATACATTTATATAATTGATAAACAGCAGATCCCTATTCTGTATAAAGTCATGTAGCGGAACTGAAAAGTCTTCATCATTTCTAATATTACTCATATTTTGTTATTTTATGAGAATCTCAATTTATAGAAAAGTTCCAGAGGCATATTTTATAAATAAAAGCCAGTGTACTTTTGGCCTTGTGATGAGATCAGCAATAAATGCAAATGATTAAGGTATCGCCAGAAATAATTACTAACAGTAGGAAGCAATTCTGCAACACAAACCAAGTAATTGTTGACTAACTGTTCTGAAAATTGTTACAAATATTGTAGTTGAAAATTATAAGTGCTTAGTTGGAATCTTAATGCTATAGAGAGAACTCATAAATAATAATACATTGTTCATGTGTACTCACTGCAGACACAGAACCATCATGTAATTCTTAAAGTATGGCTAAATGGACAGACTCTTAGCCTGAAGCATGTTACTCAATAAAATAAAACCTATTGCTCTCAAGGAAAAATATAAAACACTTGGTATACATACCTACTGGGATAAATTTGAAGAGCAACACTGTACAACGGACTTAGGGGTTAGTTACAAAAATATAAAACTTTAAAATGCACATGAAAAAACTGCAATTAAAGGATGCATACTACTTAAGAAAACCATGGAGTTTCTGGTTTAAAATAAACAGACATTAAGAGAAATTAAGGCTGCTGAAAAATAGGCCAAATAACGCAGGGACCAGGGGCAATACTTAAGAGGTATACAAATAACATAATACTCTTGAAATGATGTGAGGAAAAAAATGAATGACTTTAAAAATGTCTTCCTAGTAAGAAGATTCAAGAAAGTTCAAAACAGATATACAGGCATGTATAGGAAAGTTCAGAAATTTGGATTGTATTTTCCTAATTTCAAAAATCAAGAGAAATTTTATCACTCAAACCCACATAAGGAGACCTCACCTTTTTCTGGTTTTATCTTAGAATATTTCTCATCTTTATTCTTTGCTGTTCCTTTTTTGGCAGAATTGGCTTCATTTTTCTTTGTTTTTATGTCTCCTTTCCCTTTGTAGCATTTTGTTGAACTTATTTGCTCTTTCATTTTTCCGTGTAACTTATCTTTAGAATTAGCTGACGGTGCCGAATGTATGTCTTCTTTCGTAATGGATTTCTGTATCATAGGTCTACCACTTGCCAAAACACCTTTTGCAGAGCATTCATTTCCTGAACACTCATTCCCTTTGGACCCTTTACTTTTAATATGTTTCTCAGCTTTCTTTGAATGATTTTCTCGCATCTGTTGATACCTTACCTCCTTTAAATCACTCTTCCCATTACCAGAAACTCCCAATCCAGTTCTTTTATATCTGTCAGTGTGTCCCAGTTCTTGACCGGCAACTCCGGCCCTTGCATCCTGCTTCGTCAGTGATATCCCACCGTCACTCACGCGGCCTTCCACAGAGTCACCCGTGTTACTGGTTCCTTGACACTCTGACACTGCCTGCTGCCTACCATTAACATGTTTAAGTGCTCTTTCTTCACTTACTCCTTGACCTTGCCTCTGTGAAGCTGAAGTATTGGTGTAACTTCTTTGACTTGTTCTGTGCTCTGAATTGGATGGTGTTTTCTGACAACTGGTGTCTTTGGAGACTTCTGGTAACGTGGCATTCTCTTGCTTAGAAGTATCTACAACTTCAGCTGCTGAAGAGCTTTCCTCTTCTGGGCGAAATCCATGTATCATGCTTGTGACCTGTTCAGCAACCACATCAGATAAAGCATAGCTGACCTCCCCAACAGCAGTGGTCAGCTCTTCCACAGCATCAGTGATGGTGTCCACCAGAGAGGACACCGAAGGCAGATTCGGCTGAAAATTTCTGAAAAATGCCATTTTCTATTTCCTTGTTCCTACAAGGTGCAATAATGAAATTTTCTCTTCTCAAAATATCAACCACTTTGGAATCTCAATTTAACATTTACTTAAATGTTGCTACTCATGAACTTGATATTAGTATTTCATATTGTGACTTTTAAAATCTTTCTGTAAATGCATTATGCATTGGAAGAAATACGTTGAAGCAAAGACTCTTCCGAAACAAACAAAAATCATACCACTTGCTTTAAATGTAATGACATATTTTCCCACTCCATAGCTATCATAACAGCAGCAAGACAATATTTTCCCCTCAAATACTATTGGTTTTTAATTCTATACCTGCAAGAAGAAGTATAAAAAGGATTCTTATTATATGCTTCCAGTTCATTTATTAATAGGGGAACTACCCTATCTTATTCACAAACTACCAGTATCATTTAACATAAAGAAAATATTACAGAGAAATGTATGTCTAACTTTACCTTATTTAATCTTATAATAATTATAGGAGGTAAACATTATTATTCCTATTTAATAGGTAAAAGAAAAACAAGGCTGAGAAAAATTAAGAAGGTACCTGAGACCTTTCCAACGGATCCTCAAGGTCAAAACTATTTCTCTAATACTAGTAAGAAGATACAATATTGAACTTTTTCATTTTCATTTGCTCACAAATGAACACTGGAGTTTTCCAGAGACTGTACGACAGACTATATGCAGAAGCAGATATGAGAACCCAGCTGTTTCTCTCTTCTATGCCAGTCATTAGAGATTTTCCAAAAATGTAAAACAGTGTCACTCTTCTCACCAATATTTTTGTTTTAACAACTATACTTTGTAATTAAAAATACTGTTTATATTAACATGTAATAGGTTTATTGTTGGTTTTTTAAATAAATAAATTGTTAAAAAATATTTTTAAATCTTCTCAGCTTTAACTTCTAATGTACTACGTATCAATAGATACAACTTATAAGCAAAAGCCCCCTGGGGTCCTCAATAATTTTTAAGAATGTAAAGTGGTCATTAGACCAAAGAAATATCGGAAATGCTGAACCAGAGAATTACTGGAGGCTGCCCAAAGAGGTAGCTTTAGCCAGTTCCTTCTAAACAAATGATCAAAAAGCAGGACTGAATTATGAGAAATAAATCAAAACTATAAAGTCCTACAGTTTACTAATGCAAGTCACAGATGTAATTCAATAACAAATACATTTTTTATATACAATGAGGCTATCCCTTTTTAAGGTATCAGAAGAAAAAAAGCATATGTACATACACAAGAAAAGCAAACTTTCTCCACTATAGCTCCT
This sequence comes from Pteronotus mesoamericanus, assembly GCF_021234165.1. Taxonomy (NCBI): domain Eukaryota; kingdom Metazoa; phylum Chordata; class Mammalia; order Chiroptera; family Mormoopidae; genus Pteronotus; species Pteronotus mesoamericanus. Next base: position 1,566,224 of record NW_026555326.1, read on the forward strand.
CACAATTTTTCTAAATGAATGCCTTGCCTTTACAATGGTCAAGTTGCTTCTGTTATCATTTATATAATCCAGCCACTGGAAATAGCAAAGAACTCAATAATTTTTTTTAAAATAACTCCAAGGAAAACTTTCCAACAAGGGAAAGAACAGTACTAGACCCCTCGCCTTCCCGAGCACCGAGGGACAGTAAGTGATGTGATGCCTACGATGCCAAGGTAGGAAAGGGAGCACTGATCCCTTATGACTAGACTTTAACGACACACTAAGTCCATAAACAACAAACAAGCAACCCTTCTCCAGACGATGAAGCTGTCCATCAGCTGAGATTTGAACAGCAAGTAAAGGAAAGGGTGAATACTTTCAAAAGCCTTCTAGGGACACGGGGAAAAAGCTAATTAGAGAACTATTTAGATAAGAGAGTTGAGCTATATAAAGCAATAAGATACTGCCTTCTTCTTAAAGCGTACCTATTCATATTATAGCCTAAAGAGTAAGCCTTATATATGAAAAATAAAAGTTACTTTTAACAGTATCAACCTATCTTTATGCAGTATATTAGCAATTTGTGGGCAATAGAAAGACAACTAAACCTAGTATACTTACCAGTCTTTTACTCTCACAGAATACTGGCTCAAATGTTACTTTACAGTATGTTAAAAACCAAACTATTTATTATATATTAATAAAACAATAGGATAGTACAGATATAAAGAACAAACAAGAGAAGCAGTGATGGTACTTACAAATTTTATCTTGTGAATTCTTCCTTGTACTGTATCCTGAACCGAGATCTGGAAACCCGCCAACATTTTCAAAACAGAACTTCTTATTAATATAGAGAAAAAGGAGCAGCATCAAGATAATAAACACCCCAACAGCTGACAAAAATCCAACTGCCTCTGGAGATACTAGAGAAAAAAAAAGCCACAGCTGTAAGCATTTATTCCTTTTTAAGCTACAAATAAGAAGGAAACCCCCAGAGAAATGTTAGATTACTGTCTTATTTGAATTATATTTTTAAACTATCATAGTTCACAAGTGTTTAGGTTATAAGAAAAACAAACCTCACAGTTTAATGAGTTGCTCAATTCACTCAACATCATTTATTCAACTCTTCTAAAAGTTTCCCTAGAAATCACATTGGAATAGTCTTAAAAGACAAAAGTCTACAAATTAAGCATTTTTATGTTTAGTTCATTGAAGAGCATTACAAAAATTTTAACACAAAAATTACAAAAATAAACATATATTTCCCATGCATAAGTATATTACTTAATCAAATTTGTGAGAATGTATATAATTATTTATTTTTTAAATCCTCAAGGACTTTTTTTTATTGCTTCTACAGAATGAGGCGGGGGGGAAAGAGAGAGAGAGAGAGAGAGAGAAAGAGAGAAAGAGAGATCGATCACTGTGGGAGAGAAACATCGGTTGGCTGCCTTCTCATATGTGCCCTGACCAGGAATCAAACCCACAACCTTTTGGTCTACGGGACAATGCTCCAACCAAGCCATACCAGCCAGGTATTTTTATTTTTATCTCATCAATGGCCCTTTTTTATTAAATAAACATTGGACTTAACTTGACATTCAAAGCTCCAACCTCTCTTTTCAATATTACACTCCAATCAAATGGTTCTACTCATTGCCTCAGAATCAGCTACATGTTACTACCACGAACCTTGTTTTTGTTCAGTCTCTTCCCCTTGCCTAGAATGAGAAAGTCTCCTCTCTACCATATCCCACTCACCCTCTCAACCAACTCATATTATCTGAGCAGCAGACATACACCACACATTATCATATACAGTTTCTGTCTTCCATGAACAGTCTGGTGAAAGCAGTTACAACGTGGCATAACAAGGGCTATGGCTGGGGAAGAACAGGAGCTATGAGACCCGTAGATATATACTTAACCCAGTGTTGAAAGATCAAGTAAGCTTTTCTGAAAGTAGTGACCTCTTTGATAATATTTTAAGAATTAGCTAGAATTGCCCTGGCTGGTGTAAGCTCAGTGGACTGAGCTCTGGCCTGTGAAGCAAAGGGTTGCTGGTTCGATTCCCAGTGTAGGGCACATGCCTGGGTTGCAGACCAGGTCCCCAGCAGGGGGCAAGCAAAATGCAGCCACACATTTTCAATCTCTCTCTCTCTCTCTTTTCAATCTCTCTCTCTCTTTCTCCATCTCTTCCTCTCTCTAAAAATAAAGAAATAAAATCTTTTTTAAAAATTAACAAGAATTGCCTGAGTTAACACTATTCCAGGCAGAAGAAACAGCATGTGAGAAGGTGCAGAAATAAGAGATCATTGTATACTCTAGAAACTCCATGAAACTTGGTCATGATGAACTATCAGATTCTCAGGAGAATATGATCTCAAAAGAATACAGCCCTGACCAAGCAACTCAGTTGGTCAGAGCATCATCCTGACATGCGAAGGCTGTGGGTTCCCTCTCAGGCCAGGGCACACGCATGAGGCCATGAGAATGCATAAACAAGTGGAACGACAAATCGATGTTTCTCTAACTCTCGCTCTGTCTCTCCTCCCCCCCATCGCTAAAACTAGTATGTAAATTTTTTCAAAACTTTATTTAAAAGAATACATGAAATCATCCACAGAGATTTTTTAGCATGACAACACAAAATCTTCTCCAACTTCTCCAGTCCTCAACAACTCTCTTTCCTTTCAACATCTGCATTATTTGTCACTACATCAATCATGGGGAGGTAACAGAAACGAAATTTTTGTGTCCCCAGTGCCTTAAATATAATACTCAACTGTTAGTTGAGAATAAATCCTAAGCTTCAAATACCCTCTACAACCTATACTCTTTCTTCCTCCACTGCTCAAACAGCAACTAAAATGTGATCTTCTTCAAGACTCTTTTCTTAATCAGAAGAGCCATGACAATTAGAATTTAACTTTTTAAAATAAAGTCACCAACCAGTCAATGATGAGTGCTTTAGTCTCCTAGATTTTCTTTATTTGTAAAGATCATTCATCCCAGGTGTAGAAATGATATGACACCATATCAATTGGAAGTTGGGTCAGTAGTATTGTGATAGAGGGTGAAGCAAAGAATGATAGTGTAAGAGAGGGACAATGAAGAGTGAGAAGAGGAGGTGACAGGAACGGTAGAAGTGCTGTAAGAGTATCAGGCTGATGCCGAGGAACAGTTCTTGGTACCCAAACAAGAAGACGACTATGCCCTGCCCCTCTCATTTTGAGGCTGAAGAATAATCATGAAAGAGAGCAGTATTTTAATAAAAGGATATAAGGCATATGACAAAAGCAGTGATATGCATCAACCCAAAAGGATGAGATAAGAATGAAAACAGAAGAATTGTCAGGATTTGTAAAAATAGGGAGGTTAGAAGCAAGACAAGGCCTGGTATGAACAGGCAAAATGCTCAATAAACATTATGACAAAGCAAAATGCTCACTACACCTATATTCAATATTATGTTATGAATAGCAAATATGTACAGGAGCTCCCCTTTATCACTCAGAAGTTTGATGCCTTAAGTGAACACACAGGGTTAGAGAATATGCAGCCTCAAAATCCCCCATTTCTTAGAAAACTAAAAGAGAAAATACAGCTCATCTCACTTAAGAAAGCTAGTTACTGCTAATGAAAACAGCAGCAAACATACACAGCATATATTATGTGCAACTCACTGTTTTAACACCTTACATATGTAACTCTTCCAATCTGTACAATTATACTAGTATTATCCCCATTATAAATTGTGGTACAAATATATTAAATAATGTACCCAGCCAACAAGTAGAAGAGTCACGATTCAAACCCTACCTGGCTCCAGAGTCTGCGTTTTTAACTACTGCTCCGTCCACTTCTCCTATTTTCCTTCTCTCCTTCCCGTCTTGCCTCAATCCTTATTTCTATGTTCCTCTTTCGTCTCCCTCCTTCCCATTTTTAAATTTAATCTAGAGGAAAGATCAACTATAAACAAGTGTAATAGGGTAAGTGCCGAAACAGAGGTATGAGCATAAAGTATTACTGGAACAGAAAGAAGAAATGCTACCTGGGGAAGCTACGGATGCTTCAGAAAGGACATGACACTTGCACAGGCATTAAAAATTAATAGAGCTCTATGAAACAGTAAAAGGGCAGATGAAATCGCACGGCCAAAGACACAGCAACAACGGACACACACACTCCTAGCCACTGCTGGAGCCGCTGTCTTACCTCCATAGTCTCAAAGCACCCAGGACAATGCCCCAGAGCTGACATCATATAAACACTTGTAAATGAAGGGATGTGTGTTCAAGAAAGAGAAAACAATGTACCAGAGGAGCTGTGACTGGAAATGAAAGCAGGGTCCAAAATGTCAAAGAACCTTCAATATCATCCTCAATCTTTTATATTTATTGAACTATTTTGCTTAAAACAACTAGAAAACTAAACTACAGTAGGAAATGAATGGTGACAAAAATATGAGTTCTTAAATCAAGTGGTAGCAGGGATGGCAGAAGGGTGAATTCTAGTCTCTGTTCAAGGAAAACTGATAATAAACCAAAGCAGGGAATGTGAATGAAGAGAGGTTTAGGATAAATCTAAAGTTCCTAGCATAAGTAAATAGTAACACAATTAACCAAATGAAAAAATGTAAGAAAGGCACGTAGATTAGGGAATGGGGCTGAGAGGGAAGTAGGAGGAGAAAGGCAGATAATGAATTCAGTGTTTGACCTGTCACATTAGAAATGTCAGCAGAATGTCTCAGTGTGGACAGCAAAGACAGGGAAGGGCGAGCGCAGGGCTCGGCTGACGTCCGCTTAGGCAAAAAGTATCTGGGGGCTTTCCCTTTGCTTATTCTATTCCACATCAAAGACTTCACTGACTAACACAAGCCAAATCGGCAAACGATAGGTGCTAGGCTTTATTAATGGTATTAATGGTAAATCTCTTATTTGACAAAATTTTAGATAAATATATACTGTGACAGTGGACAAATTAAAAAAAAAAAAACTTTCTCCACTAGGAAAAGGTGAAAGATGTCTAATGTAAACATACTACTCACACAATTCCCATTTCATCCACTTCCTGACTAAATGTTCATTCCCTGCATTCATTGAGATTTTATACTTACAATTTTTAAATGATAATATGGTTGTAGACAAAAAAATAAATAACGTATTTTCTAAGAGAAAAATATTAAAAAGCTTTTGACTCCTATTTTCATCCTTATCTCACGATTAGAATAATATTTACTTCAAATGACATAATCCCAGAAGCTGGCCAGTAACAATTCTAAGTATAAAAACATTTGATAAATCCCACTTGTGCATAAAACTGCAACAGAAATACACAAAAGTTAAACTAAAGATATGAATGCCGTAACAACATCAAAAAATTGAAGTTGTATAACTTAGCCCTCACTAGCATAAAATATATTTTCATCCAGGACAAGAGGGAAATCTACTCCCAAAATTTTATTTATATTATGAATCTGCTTAAGAAGCATAAATATTTCAAGATTCTGGTTAATCTACCAACATATAAACATACTTTTTTCAAATATTCTAGATCATACAATGCAGACAAGTAAACAATACTTAAGGAGGACCTTCAAAAATCTTTTAACAGCACACAGCTACAACTTCAATACAACCCAATTTTATAGGTATGGGTATTGAAACTCAGGAAAAGTAGAATTCGAGATCTTTTTAAAAGTATCTTTTAGTGATACAATCTAGATTTGAATGCAGGCACACTGACTCTTGAGGCCATAATGTTAAATATTAATCCCTATTGCTCCCTATTTGCCAGGCAGTTATACTTTCTTCCATTTTAAACTTTAATGCTCAAAACAGTTTCATGACAGTTAAGTACTATATATTATCTTAGTCTTTAGATTAGTAAACTGAGGCCTAGAGGGTAATTAGCTTGTCTGAGGTCACAAATCTAGGAAATGATAGAACCTGGATTGGAGCCCAGACATGCTGGGTTCTCCAGAGCCCATGGTCTTAAACACCAAGCAACACTGCTTCCTTATCTGCCAACCTGCAATATAAAAAGGAAGGGAAAGCTATGTGATCAAAGTAATATAGCCTGCTACATATGTTATGAAAAAATATTTTATAGTTTATCTTTTATATATGTTCAAAGATGGCAAATGATTTCAGCTTTCTCAAAATAAATATATAAATTATCTAACTGGAATCATAATTTTTATACTTGAGATGACTTTCAAAATATTCTACAATAAATTTTAGCACTATGCTTAGAAACCAAAATCAATGGTACATTCTTATTAACATGTCATGTTCTAAAAGTTAATAAAATAAACAAAAATTACAAAACATACTATAAAACAGTAAGTTGACGTTCATTACTAATAATGCTCAATAAAAATATAGGTAAGGTTTCTGTGAGTGTTATGATTCTCTAGATGAAGTATCTAAAGACAATACTGAAAAGTAAAACAGAGTACAAGGTACAGTAATGTCACCAGAAAATAACAAAGTTTAGCTATGTATTAATATTATGTATGCTATGTATACTTAACTGGCTTTCGCTGTTATCTTTATATTTAGAAATAACTATATATATATTTAGAAAAGATAAATTTGTTTAAAAACTACTATTTTGTCAACATTGAAGCTTAAATAATAGTAAAATTAACTTTAACTTCTACAAACTGACCATAGAAAGAAAATGATAAAAGAATAGTCTTACAAAGTAAAAACAAGAGCAAATCCATATTGCCTTGAAAGTATTACAGAATTCACCTAAATTCTACTTGCCATTTTATTATAAAAGAACATTTTCTATGTAAAGTTTATTTAAAAATATTAGGATATACATAAAAATAAGTATAAGGGAAATATTTATTAAGCCCACATATTTTTCAATATTAATTTATTTGTATAATATTCTCTAAATAAAAATTATAAATTATAAGATTAATTTTATAAAACTATTCTATCCATTATATTGTATATGCAAATTTAAATAACAAGTACCTATGCTTCTGATAATACTTTAAAAAGGAAGGATCAAAAGAAACAACTTACACTTTGCATTAGAAGGCCTGTGTTGCTGATTTGCCCTGCTGCGCATGAAACACTAGTCCTCCAACTACATGTCATGGACACTTTAATAATTCATTTAATAGATGCAATTCTATCTCTTGAATAAAACGTAAACAATGTAAGAAGTCATCTTTTATTTTTTAAAAAACACTTTCACTTCTGCCCATTATAAAATAAATACTGTTTAAACAGTAAAAAAAAAAAAGCTCTTTCTGTTTAATAAGCCATAAATATTTTTCTGATATTCTTATCAGAAAAATTCCACACTTTGTTTTGCTCTATTTGAACATAAAATAGTAAATTAATCAGTATTTCCATGAAACAATGTAGAAAGATAAAAGGTTAATTTGATATAGTCAAAATTCCTTTTGGAACATTTCGACTACTTCCATAAATAAAATCTACCTTGAAATTTCCACAACATGATATAAATGATGCAAAGCTGGAAAGACAGCGTACAAATCAAAGGAAGGAACATAATAAATAACACATAGCCATTAACTCAATTTTAATTTTAAAAATCAGTTAAAGGCAAAAAAGCATTTACTCAGAAGTGATATAATCCATTGCTGAGTAACTTAAAGGGACAACAGAGGGGAAGGCACTGACGGCAGCGATGTCTAGAACTTCAGAAATAAAACTGCTCTCTTGGGAAAGTTACCTGACAACGTTGATCAAACAAATTCTACCCAACTTGCATAAAATGTCAAACCTGACTGAACCAATATTTCTGTTAAGTACCATGTAATAAATTAAAATTTCATTCAATACTGGAACAGCAACAAAAAATCCTAAATCATATTTTTTGCTGTTCAGTTGTTACATATTATTTTTGTTACTCTATTACAGTTGTCTTAATTTTCCCCCTTCGCCCTCCTCCATCCAGCCCAGCCCCCGCCCCGAGTCAACCCCCATGCTCTTGTCCACGTCCACGGGCCATTCAGACATGTTCTGGGCCTAGTCCCTTCCCCTTCTTCCCACTATCGCCCTCCTCCCGCCTCCCCTGTGGCCGCTGTCAGTCTGTTCCACGTTTCCATGTCTCTGGTTCTATTTTGCTCATTAGTTTATTTTGCTCATTAGATTTCTCCTATGTGAGTTTATTTTATTAGTTTATGTGAGCTTATTAGTTTATTTTGCTTATTAGATTCCTCATAAGTGAGATCATATGGTATTTATCTTTCACCAACCGGCTTATTTCACTTAGCATAATAGTCTCCAGTTCCATTCACACTGTCACGAAAGGTAGGAGCTCCTTCTTTCCTTCTGCTGAGAAGTACTCCATTGTGTAAATGTACCACGGATTTTTGATCCACGCATCTACTGATGGGCACTTAGGCAGTTTCTAGCACTTGGCTATTGTAAATAACACTGCTATGAACATTGGGCTGCATAGGGTCTTCTGAATCAGTGTTTTCGAATTCTTAGGGTATATTCCCAGCAGTGTAATCACTGGGTCAAAAGGCAGTTTAATTTGTAGTTTTTCTGAAGAAATTCCTTACTGTTTTCCACAGTGGCTGCACCAGTCTGCATTCCTGCCAACAGTACACTAGGGTTCCCTTTTCTCCACATCCTCGCCAGCACTTCTTGTTTGTTGATTTCAGTTATAATATTTTAGATATTAACCCCCTATCAGTATATGGTTTGCAAATATTTTCTCCCATTCCATAGGCTGCATCTTCATTCTGTTGATTGTTTCCTTTGCTGTGCAGAAGCTTTTTAGTTTAACGAAATCGCACTTCTTTATCTTTGCTTTCATTACCTTATGTTGTCATATCCAAAAAAATCATTCCCCAGACCCATGTTAACCTTCTTCCCTATGTTTTCTTCTAATAGTTTTACAGTTTCATGTCTTACAGTTAAGTCTTTAATCCATTTTGACTTAATTTTTATATACAGTTGTAACATAAGGACCCTAGTTTATTTCTCTGCATGTAGATTTCCAATTTTCCCAAGACTACCACTAAAAAGACTATCCTTCACCCTCATTTGCTCTTGGCATCCTTGTTGAAAAACAGTTGACTGCAGATGCATGAATTTAGTTGTGAGCTCTCTAATTTTCCCAATGGTCTATATGCCTTTTTAAATGCTGTATCATGCTGTTTTGATTAATGTAGCTTTGTAATATAGGTGGAAATCAGTTGGTATGATGCTTCCAGCTTTGTTCTTCTAGTTTAAAATTTCTTTGGTTGTTTGGAATCTCTTGTGGTTCCAAGAAAATTTTAGGATTTTGATAGGGATACCCCTGAATTTGTACGTCTCTTTGGATGGTATGGGCATTTTACCCATATTAATTCTTCTAACCGATCAACAGGGGATGTCTTTCCATTTATCTGTGTCTTAATTAGTTTCCTTCATCAATGACCTACTTTTAGAGTCTTTTTATCTCTTTGGTTAAGTTATTCCTAATTATTTTATTCTTTCAGTTGCTACTGTGAATAGGATTGTTTTCCTAATTTGTTCTTCAACAGTTCGTGTGTGTGTGTATAAAAACATGACTGATTTTTGTATGTTAATGTTGTATTCCACAACTTTATTCAATTTACTTATTAGTTCTAACAGTTTTGTTGTTGAGTCATTAGAGTTTTCTACACATACGATCATGATCATGTTATCTGCAAAAAGAGGAACTTCTTCCTTTTTTATTTGAATCCTTTTCTTGTCTAATGACTGTGGCTAGGGCTTCTAGTATATGCTGAAAAGAACTAGTGAGATTGGGATTCCTTGTTATACCTTATACCAAATCTTAGAAGAAAATTCACTTTCCATTTTCCCCATTATGATGTTGGCCATGGACTACATAAATATGGCCTTTATTGTGGTGTAATTAAGTTCCTTCTATCCCTTTTCGAAAATTTTAATTATAAATAAATATTGACTTCATTAAATACTCCTCTGCATCTATTGAGATCATCATTCAGTTTTTTCCTCCATTTTGATAATGTGCTGTATTACATTAATTGATTTGAGTATGTTAAACCATCCTTGCATCCCTGGGTTAAATCCCACTTGGTGATGGTGCAGAATCCTTTTAATGTGTTGTTGAGTTCTGTTTGCTAGTATTTTTATTGAAGATTAAATGTTGTTTGCACCAACATTCCTCAAAAATATTGCCCTGTTGTTCCTTTTCTTGAAGTGTCTTTTTCTGGTTCGGTATCAGGGGCTTGCTGCCCTCACAAAATGAGTTTAGAAGTGTTCCCTCTTCTGTTTTTATTGAAAGATGTAAGAAAATTGATATTAATCCTTCTTTGAAATTTTATATAGAATTCACCCATGAACCCATTTGATTTGGGGGTTTTTTTGTTGGGAGATTTTTTTATTATTGATTCAAAATCCTTATTTGTTATCGGTCAGTTCAGGTTTTCTATTTTTTCTTGATTCAGCCTATCAAAATAGGCTGTACGTTTCTAGAAATTTAACCATTTTTCTTGGTTATGCACTTTTTAGGTGTATAACTATTTATATTAGTCATGACCATCTGAGGCTCTGTTGTAATATCTCCTCTTTCATTTCTGATTTATTTCATTCTCTCTCTTTTTGTTATTCCAGCTAAAGATTTGTCAATTTTCTTTTATCTTTATCTTTTCAAAAACCAACTGTTAACTTTATTGTTTCCATTGTTCAATTGTTCTTCTGTTTTCAATTTCTGCTCTAATCTTTATTTTTTCCTTTATTCTGCTAAATTTGGGCTTATATTTTCGTCTTTTTCTAGTTCCTTGGAGTGCAAAGTTAGGTTTTTTGAGTTCCATCTCTTTTAAGGGCTGGCATTTATCACTTAATCCTCCTAGTTCTTACTGCTTTTGCTGTATCCAGTAAGTTTCATTTGGTATGTTGTCTTTTTGTTTTCTTTTGTTTTGAGATACTTTAAAAATCTCCTTTTGATTTCCTATTTGGTGCAAAGGTTGTTAAAAAATGTGTTGTTTAGTTTCCAGGTATTTGTGAATTTTCTTATTTTCTTACTATTACTGATTTCTAGTTTGATTCCATTGTGGTAAGAAAAGATACCTGACATTTCAATCTAATTAAAATTCTTAAGACTTATTTTGTCACCTAACATGCAATCTATCTTGGAGAATGTCCTGTGTGTGCTTGAGAAGAATGTGAATTATTTCCCTGTTGGGTTTAATGTTCTGTATATCTCTGTTAAATCCATTGGATTTATACCACTGTTCAAGTTAGTTGTTTATTGATTTTCTACCCATTATTGTAAGTGGGATATTCAAGTCCTCTACTATTATTGTATTGCTGTCAATTTCTGATTTCAGATCTGTCAATACATACTTTATATATATATTTAGGTGATCTAATGTTTGGTGCATATATATATTTATAATGATTATTTCTCTCTGTTAAACTGGTCCTTTTTCATTATATAACATAATTTGTGTCAAGAGAGTTTTTGACTTAACTTCTCTTTTGTCTGATATAAGTATAGCCATTCCTGTATTCTTTCGGTTATTATTTGCATAAAATGTTTTTTCATCTCTTCACCTTCAGATTATGTGTGTCTTTAAATCTAAAGTGAGTCTCTTATTGGTAGCATACTGCTTCATCTTGTTTTTTAATCCCTCAGCCACTCTTTGTCTTTTGCTTGATGAGTATAACCCATTTAAATAAAAGTAATTTTTGATAGGTAAGGGCTTACTATGACCATTTCGTTAATTATTTTCTACCTGTTATACAGATGCTTTGTCCCTCTCTTCCTCTCTTGGTGACTTTCTTGGTTATCTGATAATTTTTTTGTTAGTTATTTCTCTTTATCCGTGTGCATCTATTCCAGGTTTTATCTCTGCAGTTAGCTTGAAGTTTGCATAAAAAATCTTGTAGTTATAATCCTTTAAGTTGATGACAACTTAAATTGCATGTAAAAATTCCTCTACACTTTTACTCCCCCAGCTGTATTCTTATAGTCAGAGCTTGCTTTGTATATTGTGTATCCATTAACAAAATTTAATGTATGTTTTCCTATACTTTTGTGTTGATGTTTAGTGAGATTTTATTTTAATTTTATGGACTCCTTAAATATTTCTCATATAGCAGTTCTAGTGGTGATTAATTATCTCTGGTTTTTGCTTATTTGGAAAAGACCATCTCACTTTCCTGGTTAAACAGTATTTAAACAGTATTTTTTTTTTCAGGTATAGTATTCTTGGTTGGCAGGATAGTTCTTTTAGTTCCTTGAATATATAACATCTTACTCTCTGCTGGCCTGTAAAGCTTCTGCTAAGAAACGTGCTCATAGTCCCTATGAGGGCTCTCTTGTATGTGACTAGTTGGTTTTCTCTTGCTGCTTTCAAAATTCTTTATCCTTGACTTTTGACAATTTGATTGTAATGCCTTTCAATAAAGCCTTCTTCGCATTATCCTGTTTGGGAATATTTCAGCTTCATGAATTGGGATGTCTATCTCCCTCCTCAGAAAAGGAAGGTTTTAATGATTATTTAGGAAAGCTCCCTGTCCTCTCCCTCAACCACCTTCTCCATATGAACTCCAATAATGCACATACTGGCTCCCATGATGGTGTCCCATAAATCCCACAGACTTTTTCACTATTTTTTTATTTTCTTTCCCTTCTGATGGGATAATTTTAAATGCTGCTAGGGTCCTTCTGCTGCCCTTATCCTCAGTGGGAGGAAGTTGTGGTCAACAGGATCTCTCTTGACACCAGAGTGTTAACATGAGTCTAGTGGTGGAAACGGTGTTCAAGGCACAGCTGTACTGACACACCCACAGCAGTGTCAAGGCCTGGGGTGCCGCACAGGCAGATCAGCTGCAGCCCCTGTGTCTGGGTGCATGAGGAATGGTTGTGAAGCTAGGACCTGGGGCATTAATACAGTGGCACCAGGATCGGGGGTGGGGTGACAGGGATAATGTTGGCTCCAGCCTGGGAGTGGGGAGAAGAGATGGCTTCAGACCACATGTGAGGGTGCTGCAGTGGCTCTGTTCCTGAGCAGTAGTGGGACACAGTGGTGTGTGCTCCAGGGGGATACGGTGGGGTGGACTCCAGGCAGCACCTTCAGCGTAAGTCTGTGTTGCAAAGACTGTGGAGGTCCTCTGTTGTGAAAGCTGCAGGTGTCCGTGGCGGGGGCAAGGGCTACTGGGTTCCTCGATACTAGTGGCCAAAGTTGCTGGAGACTTCCCCTCTAAAGAGAGGTCATAGCCAAGGAAATCCCTCTTGGTGACAAGCTCTGCAGGACTAGAGGATGAGGTAATGCAAGTAAAATGCTTCCTATGCTTTTCTATGTGGCTTTTCTCAGTTTTTATGACCCACTGGATTGCTGTACCTTCTTCACTGTACTCCAGAGCTGTCCTAGAACTATTTTCATCCATAGTTGTTTAATCATTTGTGTGTGCTGGGGGGGGTGCTGTGCAGTTGGGGGGAATAAGTGTTGTGACCTTCTAGTCAGTCCATCATCTTGCTGATGTCACTCTCTTAACTACTTCTCTTCCTGATGAATATAATATCCTTTGCTCACCTTAGAAACACCTTTTCCTCCCCAAACTTGGTCCATTCTGAGAAGACACGGTCTTTGCTGAAAATAATGCATAGTTTAAGACATACGGATTTACTGTATCTGAATACATACGTATGCAATCATAAGTCCTTCCATCTTAAAAGCATATTGTGTATTCTTATTACCATTAAACAGGTCCAGCACATGATAGTGGTGAAAGGAGCTCCATTGTGAAAAGCGATGTCTTTCTACCATTTTTGTTGACATATATACCCAAAGACATCATGAAAGCAAAAATATTTGAATTTTTTAAAAAAGTTATTCTAAAAGCTTTGCCAAAGAGCTCTAAGACATTCCCTCCAACTTCAGCTGTAGATGGATCTACTGAACAAACAGTAAACAAGCATGGCAGTGCTGGAGCAGAATCAAGTATAAAGCAGAGTGTTTGGTCTTTAGAGATTGGAAATGCAAATTTCAAACCGCTGAGATAAGAACGTATTTCAATTTAAACTGCTTTATAAAAGAAGGAGTGGTGTTGCAGGTTAACTAAAACAACGGTAACAAAACCAGCATTGGTCACATAGCTGAAGAATCTGTTAATCATAAAAGAAAAGCAATGGATTGATAAAACTGAAAGAAATAAATTTGATGGGATACCATGACACAACTTTCAGTAGGGTCTATTTTAGTTGGAGGTTTAGGAATTATTATATAATTTAACTAATAAGAAAAGGTCTTTATATTTTAAGTGATAAAAAACAAAATTTAAAGGTTTTGCTGAAATTTAAAAAATATAATACAAATCTTTAAGAATTTTCATGCTAATTTTTAGCAGGTATCTTTATATACCCATCGGGATAGATGTTCTTTTCTTTCAGTGGAAAAGTCTGAAAAACACTAAGTTTACAGTGTTATTCAATAAATATCAAGCAATAAAGTCCGAACAAAACAAATTGGTCCCTGAACTCAGACTCAATAAAATACTACAGGGGCACTTACCCTTGATTTGGGAAATGAGAGAAGGCTGACTGGAGGAAGTAACTCCTAAACTGAAGTAAGAAGATTCTAAAATAAGAAAGGGCGAGGGACAAAGCAAAAAAAAAAAAAAGAATATTTATATTAAAAGGCCCAGAGGCAAGAGATAATGACACACTAAGGGACTAGAATAAAAGGTGTAAAGTGTCAAGGGAGAAAGCTGGATATCAAGCAAGAGCAAAACCATGAAAGTCCTCGGAAAAATTGTTAAGGATTCCGTGCAGATTCAATAAAGTATTTTAAGCATGGAAGTGGTAAGATCACTCTGGTAGAAATAAGGATGGGAATGGAGAACTAGACCTTTTAGGTTGTCTCACATACACAAACTTGTAAAGGGATAAACGCACACATGTTATCCTACAATAATTTTTAAAATGCTTTTTCTGTACTTACTTCATTAATGCTTATAGTTCCAATAAAGGAGACATTCCAATCCATGGCATTATATCACAATCATCTAACAAAATATCCATTACTTACTGATTCATTATTTACTGAGCACTTACTGATTTTGTGAACGTATTTTAAAAAGCAGTGCCCTGACCGGTGTGGCTCAGTTGGATGGGAATCACCCCACAGAGCGAAGGGTCCCCAGAGTTTGATTTCTGCTCAGGGCACATGCCTGGGTTGCGGGTACGGTCCCTGGTTGGGGTGTGTACAAGAGGCAACTGACCGATGTTTCTCACATTGATGTTTCTCTCCCTCTCTTTCTCCTTTCCCTTCCCCTCTCTTAAATAAGTAGTAAGTTAAGCAAATGAATAAGCAGGTAAGTAGCAGTTATTTTTTTCAAAACAATCGTGGCAGCTGTATGAGAAAATATGAGTCCAAGTTTTCAAAATACCAATTTTCAATTATCTAGAAAAACATGTGATACCAAGGAGCAACTTTTATGTCTCAGAAAAATGTCAAGATAATTTACTAATTTCTTTGTGTGAAAAGAATGATAACTTATGCAGATAAGGAAAACATATGATGTCTAGCTTTCCTAAATAAACCTCACAATTTTCCCTAAAACAAAACTTCCATTTAATCAACAAACTTAGGACATAGGGTATAGATTCTAGGTTAAGATGTGAAAGCCCAGGTAAGTCAGGAGGCTTTATGGCAGGCCGTACCGCCTAGGCTCTCTCTCAGACACACACTGGTACAGAACCAGTTTTGATTCTTCGCCTTGTGCCAATCTTGCTGTTTTATCATATTTGCCCTAATGGCAATCAGGCCTAATGCCAAAAAGGGCATTCATGTCACTCCCTCTCTAACTGAATATTCTTTTTCTAGCCCAGCAAGTTAAAATCAGGAAACAGTAAACAGCTGTGTATGTGACTTGGTGCTGAACACAGAGAGATAGGAGACGGCATAGGAACCTGGGCCCACGGTCCCAAGACACTGGATTTAAAAAAACTAAAGAGCTGGTGCCTCCCCACAGCCCCTAGCCCTGATCCCAAGGACACCAGGTGGCAAGAAGAAACACTAATAAGCCAACCACAAGGATGTCACCACCCCTCTACTCCCTGCTCGCTCGCGTGCGCGCGCGCTCTCTCTCTCTCTCTCTCTCTCTCTCTCTCACACACACACACACACACACACACACACACACACACACACACACAGCATAATTTTATCTACGGTCCAACCACTTGCTTTTCCCACCCCATCTGGAAAATTCCATGTGCAAGTGCACTTTGTCCCCAGCTTATAAAAGCAACTAAGCAGAGCCAACCCCCAGCCCAGTTCAGAGGTCCTTCTTTCCCTCTCTTCTGCCTCTTGATTTATATCTTGGGGAATCCGAAATAACCAATTGCGGGTAACAGATAGGAAGGAAAGCAGGCAGGTAGGTACATAGAATGAATGTGCACAAAAGGATGTTAAGACTGCATCTAAAACTCAATGTCTAGAATGAGATTAAAGAAAATCACTCTATACACTGTTACCTAATACCTTTACCAATAACCTGGATGAAGGAATTGAGAATATGTTACTAATTTTGAAAAAGGTCCTAGGAACACAAGGTTGGGCATGGTTGCTCCTTCATTAAAAGACAGACCCATGAGGGACCTCAATATATTAAAGAAATAATACATCAAAACAAAATTAAGTTACTACTCCACCAGGACCAAATAGTAGTAAAGGTTAATGAAAATGATGGGTTAGTAAAATATGTCAGGAAAATATTAAAAATAAATTATGGTATAATATGTTAAATAGGTATCAGTAAAGTTGCTAACAAGTGTAAACTAAATTTTCTATTATTACACTATCAGATACTTATTAAAGCAGTATGGACTTTCAAAATAAAATGGAGAACACTAAAAAGGTACAGAGAGAAACAAATTCGCTAAACATATATTTAAAAGCCTTAGCCAAGGCTGAAATTATACTATAGGAGAAATGGCAAAAAGATATTTATCAAAGTTATAGTATACACAGATCAGTTAGACCTCATAATGTAGAACTCTCAGATTAGAGAATATAGAAAATGACCTGTAATGATATCCAAAACACTGGTTACAGAAACACTGTGAGGATTAAGACAGAAACAGGCTATCAGAAAAGCTATAAAAGTATAAAATTCTGAGGACTGAGATTAACAATCTGCTTGAGAGAAAGCCTAAGAAGGTCCTATTTTAAACACTGCCCAAATGGCTAAATTATTGTAATGAAGATATTTAGAAAGTTCATCTTCATAAAGGAATTTTGAGAATTTTCAAAATAGACAAATTAACGGAAGTAAAAATATCATTATAACTGTGTAAAAACACTAAAGTAGATCCAGTGATTCAGAAGTTTTTTTAAAAAACTAAACCATGGATTTGGAGATTATTTCACGATAAGGAATAAATAGAGACTATTTCACAATTAGGACAGATGACAGCTAGTGGGTGGGGAGGAGGCACTGAGCGAAGAAGAAAGAGGACTCAGGGGCATGGTCAACAGCGCGGGGACTGCTGGGGGGACAGGGCAGACGGGGACTGAACGGCCATGCCAAAAATAGAAAGAGTATAAAAAAATATATTAACTGTAGTTAAGTAGGACAATATTAAAAAGACAAAACAATGAAACAATATGAAAATTAAATATAACCTAGCAGACAGTAATTTGGTATATGATAAAGAAAGTTTGTATCTGCAGAAAAAAATAAATTTGCTGGTTATTCAAGAAATAGTGTTGTGCTCCCTGGGAACAGGGATAACACATGTGGTTTTAAATTTCTTTTTTAATCTCCATTTCCCAAATGTTTGATAGTAAATTTATAGTTCTTTAATAACCAGAAAAATATGTGCTATTTGAAAAATAATTAAGTCCAATAAATTTTAATTTTAGGTAAAACTTATAAAATAAATAATTACAAACATGAAAATCTTATGTATCAAAATATGCCAAAATCAAAATTAAAAATTAAAAAAGAGGGCAAAAATTAACATATAAAAAAAGTTATCACTATAAATATATCCTTAATATTTGTAAATTAAAAGTTAATAAACCTACAAGAGTAATTTCCAAAGGACATTCACCAAAGAATTATAAATCATCATTAAACATGAAAAATTACCTCAAATAAATCAGAAATGTAATGTAAAACAATAACATACCATTTTGACAAAATTTTTAACCAAAAAAATTTAAAAGCCTTTTATGAGATTATTATCAATGTAAACTGTAAAGTATTTCATAAAGGACTCTGAAAACTAGGATAATTCTTTGACCCAGATAGTCTACTTCCAAGACTTTTTTGGCAACAGAATTTTTTCCTAAGGAAATAATCAGAGCCATTACAAAATTATAAAATTTTTGTACTCACTAAAGCAGTATTAGTAACAGTACAAGAACTTATACATTTAAAATCCAGAAATCATAGGTTGGTTATTAAAGAATAGTATGTTTGTACAACAGAATAACATGATTATTAAGAGTCATATAAACAATAGTAAAATAAAAAATGATCAATAATATGGGTAAATACCCATAATATCAGGTAAGTGAAAAATCTGGATAGGAAACAATTTATACAATATGATAACCATTTTGTTTATGTATATGTGTATATAAAAAGACTATATGGTAACCTTTTAAATATTAATAGTTGCCATCTGTGGAATTATAAATGTGATTTATATATTTTCTAAGTCTTTCTCTGAATTTTCTAAATTTTTGAGAATGATGCAGCATTATTATATGACCTGATAAAATACAAAACATTTTATTCCATTAAAACAAACAGTATATACTTACTCCTTTATTCTTAAAAAGGGAATGTAGAACAATTTCCAAAATAAGGTCTAAAGAGCACCAGGTCAACAGGGTTTTAAGGTGTTATTTTTTTAAACGAAGGAAAGCAACAGTTCCTTGGGGAAGCACAGTTAGGAAACACCAGGCTGAACAGCCTTCTGCTTCACTGCAGGGCTGCTAGGGCCTTTAAGCTGCTCATTTTCCTGACCTGAGTCACCTCCCTGACAGCCTCGGGAGTGGCTCCACAGAAATCCAAACATCTGGAGAACCACTTAAAAATTGCCAATCTAATAAATCATTACCATGGTCTGGATCTATTTTATAAAAAACACAGGGAGAGAGGGAGAGAGGGAAGGAGAGAGGAAGGATGAATTCTCTGTTTACAACAGAAGTGAGGTTCGGCACTGCATTAATTTGTAAGTATATGTTGGAACTAGGAAGAGGAAATGGGAACTGAAAAAAAAGAAAAAGAGCAGTTTGTAAGGTTTGTAAACTCAACTTGCTTATTATAATTGGTTTTCTATGCAAAATTTATATTGAATATAACTTAAAGTATGATAATTGCAAATGTATGCTTTATATGTCATGGAAAATCAGACACTGTTGTAGTTGAAATTATAAATACTATAAAAGGAAATAAAAGGTATATATACATATGCCTACGTGTTTAAATAAAATTGCACCTTGGGCATTTAAAGCAATGATTTCAGTGTTAAAATTAATCAGCATATAAACAAACTGCTACGCATTATGCCATTTACTAAACAGATTTTCATATTAGCCATTAGATGGCACCACATACCTATCAGTTAACTGTGCACTAATTTCCCCAACATGCTTAAAAAATATTATAAAATGTTTAACTTTTAAGTAAATAGGATAAGCATTATCTTTTACTATTACTAAAATTTCAGTTTTAAAGTGAAGAAAAATAACATAAGCAACTACATTCATATCACATTTCTGGAATATTACAACTTAAAATAAACAATCCCATTCAGAAACCAAACTGTATTGTTCTAAGACAACCACTCAAAAGTTAAATGTCAGCAAGCAAGAGAATGCCCTTCCTTATGGCAGCTAAACCTAAGCAAAAACTAATTGTCTATCTAAAGACATTTTCAAACTTTTGATTCATAAATCTACCCTGTCCTATCAATTCATATCAATTTAAAGTAGTGTCCCAGCCTCTACCCTGAAATCCTCTGCTTCAGGTTTTTGTGTAGTCTATTTACATACCAAAAATGACCCCATTGCGACCATCACTTTACCCAGTGAAGACAGAGTTAACAGGCCCGGACACAGACAAGACTGACAGACTGATAGCTCTCCTGGATTCTGTGGGTGGTGGTGCATGTCTGCTCTTAGTTGGCGGAGAGATTTGTCTGGTTGATTCTGATAAAAATAGAGTAACAGGGATAAGATTTACCCTAGCACCCAAAAACACTAACACATCAGACAATGTATAAAACAATGGCACCAAGACAATAGACATAGGAAGGAAAGGGCATTCCCTGGAGAAAGTTTCCAAGTAACAGCAAAGAGAGAGGAAACCAAAGCAGAGCCCAGCGATCTGCCTGAGCTGAGGAGAGGGAAAACCGAGTTAAAAAGGTCAGGGGGCTAAAATCCACACGGCTGAGCACCGGAGGAAAAGGAGCTGTACAGAGCGGGAACTCTGGGTGTCTGCACCCCGTGATCCATGAGCTGAGGACTGCTTGGGATGTTCATGTGAGGAAACTATCGGGGCTCCCTCAAAGAATTAAGAGGGGATGCCCTGGCTGCTGGGGCTCAATGGATTGAGCACGGGCTGCAGACCAGAAGTTCACTGGTTCAATTCCCCATCAGGGTACATTCCTGGGTTGCAGGCCAGGTCTCTGGCTGGGGGCATGCGAGAGGCAACCAATCAGGGTTTCTTTCCCTCTCTCCCTCTCTTTCTTCCTCACTTCCCCTCTCTCTAAAAATAAACAAAATATTTTTAAAAGCACTAGTAAATATAATGTAAAAGCCAGTATTACTGCATGTAATTTTAAAAAGAAATGCATAAAACAATAATTATAATCTAAGTTAAAGGGCATACAATACATGAAGATGTATTCTGCAACAATAACAATTAAAAGGGGAAAGGACAGAGCAGTATAGAAGCAGGGTGTTTATATACTACTAAGAGTAAGTTGGTATTATTTAACTACTTTGTTGCAAGTTTAAGATGATCATTGTAATATCCATTGTAAAAACAAATAACTTTAAAAATATAAAAAAGAGAAAAGAAGGGAATCAAGATGGTACACTACAAAAAGATAAACTAAATATTTTTTAGAAGTGGGAATGAAGGAACTGAAGAAGAAAATGTTTAAAATATGGAAAACATATGCCTAAATGGCAGAAGTAAATGTTTCTGTATAAGCAATTACTTCAAATATAAATGAATTAAACTCTCCAATTAAAAGGGAGAGACTGGCAGAATGGATTTTTAAAATGATCCTGTCTACAAGAGACTCACCTTAAATACAAACAGACAAAGGTTAAAAGTAGGAGGCCAGAAGAGAGACGCCGTGCTATAATGACCAAAAGAGAGCTGAGGTCACTGGCCACATTATTAGGTAAAAGAGGCTTCAGAATGAAGGACATAATATTTAAGTAAATGGTTCAGTAGAGCGAAAAGGTATGACTTATAAACATATGTGTACCTAACAACAGTGTCGCAAATTATATGAAGTAAAAATGGGAAGAAATCAAGGGAGAAATACTTCTACAAAAGTAGAAACATCGCTTTCTATATCCACTTTCAATAACGGATACAGCACCCAGATGGAAGACCAATAAGGACACAGGAGATTCCAACTCTAAGCCAGTGAGACCTAACAAAGCTACACAAACCACTCCACCCAGTAACAGGAGGATACACATTTTCCCCAAGTGCGTATGTGATGTTCTCAAGATATACCATACATTTAGGCCATAAACTAAGTCTCAATAAATTTTAAAAGAATGAATCACACAACTGATCTCTAACTACAATGGAATGAAACCAGAAATCAGTAACAGGAAGGAACAGGAAAATACACAAATAAATGGGAATTAAATTTTTAAACAACCAGTGATTCACATGGGAAGTTAGAAAATACCCTAATATGAATTAAAAAAAATATGTCAAAATTTATGGACTATATCAAAAGTAGTGATAAGAGGGAAAGTTATAGCTGTAAACACATAAATTAAAAAAAGAGGATCTTGCCCTGGCCAGGTGGCTCAATTGCTCAGAGTGTGATCTCATACACCAAAAGCAGCTGTGGGTTCAATCCCTGGTCAGTGCACATACCTAGGCTGCGGGTTTGAACACCAGTTGGGCACACACAGGAGGCAACCAATTGATGTTTCTCTCTCACACTGATGTTTCTCTCCTCCTTCCTCTCTGTCTAAGATCAATAAACATATCCTTGGGTGTGGATTAAAAAAAAAGAGGATCAATAACCTAACCTTAAATCTAAAGACACTAGTAAAAGAAAAGCAGACTAAACCAAAGCCAGAAAAAGGAATAACAAAGATCAGAGCAAAGATAAGCAAAATAGAGACTAAAAAGACAAAACAAAACAGAGGAATATTAATAAAAACAAAATTCGGTTGTTTGAAAAGATCAACAAAACAGATAAACCATTAACTAGATTGACTAACGGGGGAAAACAAAAAAACCCCCTGGTTCTTATAGCTCTGTGGATTGAGTGCTGGCCTGAGAAGCAGGGGGTAACTGGTTCAATTCCCAGTCAGGGCACATGACTGGGATGCAGACCAAGTCCCCAGTTGGGGACATGCAAAAGGCAACCACACACTGATGTTCCGCTCCTTCTCTTTCTCCCTCCCTTCCCCTCTAAAAATAAATCTAAAAAGATCTTAAAAACAAAGAGAAAATTCAAAATCTGAAATTAAAGTGGAAACATCACTACCAACATTACAGAAAAAAGACAATTACAAGAGAATATTATGAACAATTGTATACCAACAAGTTTAATAATCTCAATTTCATCTAGACAAATTGCTAGAAACACCAGATTTAGGAAGGAACAGTAAATGTGAAGAGATCTGTTAACAAGTAAGCAGAGTGGATCAGTATTCAAAAACCTCTCAACAAAGAAAACCAGGACTGCATGACTTTCCCGCTGCACTGCAGCACACATTTGAAGAATAATTAACACCAACTTTCCCTACGCCAAAAACAGCAGAAGAGAAGGATACACTTCTAACTCATTCTATGAAGCCAGCATTACATCTGATAACAAAGCCAGACAAAGACACTACAAGAAAACTACAGGCCAAAAGTCCCTAAAAATACTGATGCAAAAATCTTCAACAAAATACTAGCAAACAAAATTCAGCAGCATATTAAAAAACTGTATACACTATGACCAAGTAGCATTTATTCCAAGAATTGTCAACATATTAAAATCAGTCAATGTGATACATCACATTAACAGACTGAAGGGGAAAGGACACATGACCATCTCTCTACTGATGCCAAAAAAGCATTTGACATAATTCAACACATTTTCATGATTTTAAAAAAAGCCTCAAACTAGGAATACAAAATACTTTCTCCAAATGACAAAAGCCATATATGAATATCCCCCAGCTTGCATAATACTCAATAATAAAAGACTGAAAGCTTTCCTTTTAAGATCAGGAACAGGAAAACGATGCCTGCTGTTGCCACTTTGATTCATCTTAGTACTGGAAGATCTAGCCAGAGAAACTAGGGAAGAAAAAGAGACAAAAGGCATCCAAATTGGAAAAGAAGAACTAAAAGTATCTGTTCGCAGACCGTATGATCTTATACAAATAAAACCCTTAAAAAAACACCAATAAATCCAAAATTGCTAAAGCTAATAAACAAAATCTCAGTAAAGTTGCAGGATACAAAGCTAATGCTAAAAAAATCAGTTGTATTTCTACACATTAGCATTCAACAATCTGAGAAGAAAGAAATTAACTCCATTTAGAATAGCATCAAAAAAGATTAAAATACTTAGAAACAAATTTAATAAAAAAATTGCAAGACTTGTAGAATGAAAATTACAAAACACTACTAAAAAAAATTAAAGATTGAAATAAATGGAAAGATGTCTCCTGTTCATGGACTGAAGTACTTGATACTAAGATTACAATACTTGCCAAAGCACTCAACAGAATCAATGACCTCTGCCTGTATCAAAAACCTAACCAATTTGTTTGTTTGTTTTTGCAAATATAGAAAAACACATCCTAAAATTTATGTGGAATTTCAAGGGACTCCAAAGAGCAAAAACAATCTTGAAGAAAAACAAAGCTGGAAGACCCACATTCTCCAACTTTATAACTTGCTACAGAGCCACAATAATCAAAACAGTGTGGTACTGGCATAAGGTAAGCCATCAGATCAATGAAGAGAACTGAAATCCATATACACACAGTCAATTCATTTTGCCAAGAGCACCAGGACCATCCAATGGTGAAAGCAAACTTTCATCAACAACTGGTGTTAGGAAAACTGCATATCTACCTGCAAAAGAATACATCTGGATGCATACTTCATCCTGTATATAAAACTTAACTCAAAATAGATTAAAAACATAAAACTAAGAGCTAAACCTGTAGAACTCTTGGAAGAAAATACAGAGGCAAATCTATGCCATCAGGATTTGGTAAGAGTTTTTAAGAAAACACCAAGAACACGGGCACCAAAATAAAAATAAATAGATAAAATGGACTCAATTAAATTTTAAAAACTTCTGTGCAACAAAGAACACTAGTAAGAGAGTGAAAGGACAACCCACAGAATGGGAGAAAGTATTTTGAAATAATATATAAAAGAGATTTAAAACCCAAGATATATAAAGAACCCCTACAATCCAATAACAAAAAGAGAGAAAACACAATTTAAAAATGGGCAACATACTTAGGACATTTTTATGAAGAAGATACACAAATGGCTAAAAAGCATGTGGAACCATGTTCAATATTGTTTAATGATTAGGGGAATATAAATTAAAGCCGCAATACTACCTCACACCTACTAAGATAGCTATTACAAAAAAATAACAGAAACTAAGAAGTGTATGTGGGGCTATGAAGAAATTTAAACTTTTGTGCATTGCTGGTAAGACTATAAAAGGGTACAGCCACTGTGGAAAACAGTTTGATGGTACCTCAAAAGGTGAACAGAGAATTATTATTTGACTCAGGAATTCCACTCCATAAGTAGTACTCAAAAGAATTTGAAAACAGGTACTCAACCAGGTATCTTTACCAATGTTTATAGCAACATTATCCACAAGAGCCAAAAGGTGGAAACATGCCAAGTGCCCATTAACACAGGAATAATAAACAAAATGTAGTATATATTTACAATGGAATCTTATTCAGCCATAAAAAAAGAATGAAGTTCTGATACGTGCTATAATATGGATGAAGTTGAAAAATATTATGTAATGTGAAATAATCCAGATACAAAAGGATAGATACTTTATGATTCTATTTACACAGGTATTTAAAAATAGGCAAATATAGAGACAGAAAGTAGTTTATAGGTGACCAGGGGCTTGGAAAGGAGGAATTGGGAGCTACTAAATAGGTAATGAAAATATTCTGGAAATAGTGGTGCACAACAGGGTGAATATACTTCTTATCAGTGAACTGTACATTTAAAAGTCTTTATAACAGTAAATTTTATATTATGTATATTTTACCACACAAAGGGGGGAGATATTCAACTTAAAGCAATAATAACATGGTAATAGAAAATTATATGTAGAAGTAAAATATATAACAAAAACACAAAGGCTGGGATGGAGGAATAGAAATATTTTTTTTTAATGGCTTTATTTCACATTTTATTT
The DNA here is from genome assembly GCF_021234165.1 of Pteronotus mesoamericanus. NCBI lineage: Eukaryota > Metazoa > Chordata > Mammalia > Chiroptera > Mormoopidae > Pteronotus > Pteronotus mesoamericanus. Next base: position 1,591,856 of record NW_026555326.1, read on the forward strand.
TTTTATTTAATCTTTATTGTATTTTTTTCCATTACCATTTAGTCCCTTATACCTCCCTCCCCCACCCCACATTCCCCACGCCGTTGTCCATGTCCATGAGTGCTTTTTCCTTTTTGCTCAGTCCCTCCACCCTCTAGCCTCCTCCCCACTTAGCTGTCAGCCTGCTCTCTCTGAGTCCGTCTCTATCTTTCTTGTTAGTTCAGTTCGTTCATTAGGTTCCACATACGAGTGAAATCATATGGTACTTGTCTTTCTCTGGCTTATTTCACTTAGCATAATGTTATGCAAGTCCATCCATACTGTCACGAAGGGTAAAATCATTTTTATGGCCGAGTAGCATTCCATTGTGTAAACGTCCCATAGCTGTTTTATCCACTCTACTGATGGACACTGGGGCTGCTTCCGTATCTTGGTGATGTAAACAACACTGCAATGAACACAGGGGTGCTTGTGTTCTTTCAAACTAGTATTTTGGGTTCCTTCAGATACATTCCCAGAAGTGGGATCACTGGGTCAAAAGGACCCAGTAAATTTTTAATTTACTGAGGTATCTCCATACTGCTTTCCACACTGGCTTCACCATCTGCATTCCCACCTACAGTGCAAAAGGGCCCTCCTTTCTCCACATCCTCGCCAGCACTTGTTGTTTGTTGATTTATTGATGATAACCATTCTGACAGGTGTAAGATGGTATCTCGTTGTGGTTTTTATTTGCATTTCTCTAATGATTAATGACATTGAGCATCTTTTCATATGTCTACTGGACATCTGTAAGTTCTCTTTGGAAAAGTATCTACTCAGTTCCTTTTGCCCATTTTTTTAATTGGGTAGAAATATACAGTATTAATTTATATACTATTTTTTATACTATTTTTATACTATACATGAGGTAGTAAAATTTCACATTTTTAAAAATTTTATTGCATTTTTCCATTACCATTTAGTCCTCTTATAACCCCCTCCCCCTGTAATTACCACACTGTTGTCCATGCCCATGAGTCCTTTTTCCTTTTTCTGCTCAATCCCTCTACCCCCTAACCTCCCCACCCTTAGCTGTGTATACCATAATCATAATGAAGCCACCAAATAATGAAAAGTTATAACACGCTAAAAATTAGATGCAGCAGAAGAATAAAAAGTAATCCAAGAGGAGGCAAACAGAAACAAAAAGGAAGAAAAGATAAAACAAACAGAAAACAAATAGCAAAATGATAGGTATCTGAAGCCAACCATTATAAAACACTACATTAAATGTAAATGTCTCAATATTCCAATTAAGAAGAAATTGTGAGTAAATTTCTGAATAAAAATGCCAGATCAATTTACTAGAAACCTATTAAATATAAAGTTAACAAAGAGGTTATAAAGTAAAATGACAAGAAAAAGATACCATAATAATAACAAAAGAAAACTGAAATAGCTGTATTTTGTTGGTATCACAGAAAGTACATTTCAAAGTAAAGAATATCACCAGATATAAAAGAAAGGGTCGCTTTATTATGACAGAGGTAAATTAATGAGGACTTAATAACTTCAAATGTTTATAACATTTTCAATATAGGTGAAACATTAAACAATAAAACTGCAAGGAGTAGGCAAATCACAATTATCACTGGAGAGTTCAGCATCCCTCTCTCTCAATAACTGACAGAACAAGTAGAAAATCACTAAGGACACAAAAGACTGGAACACTACTGATCAGCTTGACATGACTGATATTTATAAAAAACACTCCACAAAGCAGCAGTAGAATAAACTTTTTATTTACGCACACACAAATATTTACCAAGATATACTATATTCTGAGTTATAAAAAAATCTCAATAAATTTAAAAGGACTCAAGTCATTTACTGCATATTTTCTAACTACTACGGAATTTGACTAGAAATCAAACCCATAAATAAACTGGAAAATAGTCAAATATTTAGAAAGTAAAAACACATTTTTAAATAACCCATGAGTCGAAGAAAGAAAATGACAATACACAGATTTTGTGTGATGCAGCTAAAACAGTGCTTCAAGGAAATTCTATAGCATTGAATGCCTATTTTAGAAAACAAGGTTTCAAATCAACATCTCAAGCATCAGCCTTAAGAAAGCAAAAGTTTAAAAAAACAGCAAATAAAACCTAAAGTAAACAGGAGAGGAAATAATAAAGTCTACAGAAGAAATCAATAAACAAAGAAAACAGACATACATTTAGAGAAAAATCAATGAACTCTAGCTCTTTGAAAACACCAAGAAAACTGATAAATCTGTAGCTGGAATTACCAGGGTAAAAATAAAGACAGAAATAACCAATACCAGGAATGAAAAAATTACATTACTATCAATATTAATAGACTGAGAAATATTGTGGACAACTTCATGTCAATAAATCCAGCAACTCAAATGAAATGAAGAAATTCCTTTAAAGACCATCAGAGTTCACTCAAGAAGAAATAGATAACCTGAACAGTCCTACTGAAAACCTAAATGTGCCCTGGCTGGTGCGGCTCAGTGGACTGAGCACTGGCCTCCAAACCAAAAGGTCATCAGTTTTATTCCCGGTCAGGGCACATGCCTGTGTTGCAGGCAGGTCCCCAGTAGGGGGTGTACAAGAGGTAACCACACATTGGTGTTTCCCTCTCATCCCCTCTTTAAAAATAAGTAAATAAAATCTTTAAAAAAAAAAAAATGACACCTCAATGTGTAGTTCAAAACCTTCTCACAAAAATAACTCCAGGTTTCTGTAATCTGACGCAGCTGCTATAAAACAGTATGGCAGTTCCTCAAAAAAAATGAAAATAAACTACCATGTGATCCAGCAATTCTACTTCTAACTATTTATCTGAACTAAAGGAAAACACTAATTCAAAAAAATATACAAGGTGAGACCCCACAAAAAATAACAAAATTATCTTCTGGAGGGCGGATCTCTTGTAGTAGAGGCTTCCCCTGCCAGGGGAGTGTTCCAGGAACCCACTAGTACCAGTTTATCAGCTGGTGGTGTTGTGAGAGGCTGCATGTGGCATCACTGAATTTTTTGAAGATTTTTTAATTGATTATGCTATTCCAGTTGTACCCAATTTTTTCCCTTTGTCCCCCTCCACCCAACATCCTTCCACTCCCTCTGGGGATCCCCGCTTCTTTGTTCATGTCCATGGATCATGCATATAAGTTCTTTGGCAAATCCATTTCCTACAGTTGCTCTTAACATCCCCCTGCCTATTCTGTAACTACCAATTTGTGCTTCTTAATCCCTTCACCTTTCAGCTCATTTGCACATTTCATGATGGGTGATTCACAAACATACCTGCCCACACCACTGCGAGTTCAGCACTTTCTGACCCCATGCCCCACCCTCCCTATTCACCCAATCTCACGCCAAGTGACTCTTGTTTGTTTCTCTGGATGAAAACAGCCCTCAAAGGGAAATGTTTTGTCTATGCAGAAGAGGGAAAACAAACAACAGCAGAAGCACTAAAAGGCATCAAAACTGACAAGTTCAAAAACTACTTTGAGCAGTGGAAAAAAAAGTCTCAATAGGCGTATCACATCAAATGGAGAGTACTTTGACGGTGATTGAAGTTTAAACTGTAAGAATAAATACACAATTTTTTATAAGTTCTGGGTTTTTTGGGTCCCCCCTCGTATGTATCCCATGTTCACTGCATCATTATTTACAATAGACAAAACATGGAAACAATCTAAGTATCAATGAATAAATAAAATGTGGTATACATGCAGATACACATATATACATACACACACAGGAATATTACTCAGCCATAAAAAAGAATGAAATCTTTCCATTTGTAACACATGGATGAACCTTAAAGGCATTAAGCTAACTGAAAATTCAGACAGGAAAACATATACCACATGACCTCACACGTATATTCATATGTGGGATCTAAAAGAACCAAATTCATAGAAATAGAAAATAGAATGGTGGTTGCCAGGGCCTGAGGGCTGGATAAAATGAGGAGATGTCAGCCAAAGGGTACAAACTTAAAGCTATAAGATGAGCGAGTTCTGGGGAATCTAATGGATAGCATGATAACTATATGTGGAGCCTAAAAATCAAAAACAAAACACAAAACCGAACTCACAGATACAGAGAACATATTGGTAGCTGCCAGAGGCAGGAATAGGAGTGGTCAAAATGAGTAAAGGTGGTCAAAAGGTACAAATTCCCAGTTATAAAATAAGTAAGTCCTGTGGCTGTACTATGCAGCACAGTGACTATAGTTAATAATACTGTATTGTATACTTGAAAGTTACTAAGAGAGCAAATCTTAAAAGTTCTTACCACAAGAAAAATGTGTAACTATGCATGGTGATGCATGTTAACTAGAGGTGTTGTGGTGATCGCTTCACAATATATATTCATATATTCAATCATAAAGTTGTACACCTGAAACTAATATAATGTTATAGTCTAACATACCTCAATTCACAAAGAAGCTGATTATAAAGTTACAATAATCAAAATAGTCTGGTAATGGCAACAAGGCAAGCAAATAGACCAATGGTGCTGGATAGTGTTCAAAAATAGACCCATAAATATATGGCCTATTGATTTTCTACAAAGGGACAAAGATATTCCAATGGAGAAAGGATAGCCTTTTTAATAAATAATGCTGAAGCAACTGGATATCCATATGAAAAAAAGTGATTTTTGATTCATATATCATTCCTCAAAATATGCCCCTTGGCACTGACCTTCTGTATAGAAAGGAGTTAACACAGCAGGCCTAAGATTTATCCTTAGAAAGGCCTGACTGCAAGGTTGGCCCTTCATGGCACCTGGGGACATGGCTCTCAAAATGTTCCCAATCAACAGTTAACTGATCAGAGTTGTTCCCTGAGCCGACTGTGCAGACACTATGGTTTATGCTGAACCTCTGTTTCCCTTCAGGGAATCTAGAATTTTGCTACGAGCTAGATAAAAGGTTTCTACATAATCTGTCCCCTAGAAAACCTTAGGCTCTGAGTCTTTAATGGAGTTTCTAACAGGCAAAAAGAACCATCACACAGTGTGTTGCTGAATTTTCTGTTGTCACTTTGGGAAGTATGTCCTCTGTGTGACCACCTCATGTGAGCGGAGAGCATAAGGAAGCCTGCACATCAACTTCCTCAGATTCTACCCATGGATTTTTCCCTTAAAATCCAACTGTGTATCTTCCGAACTGTGTATCTTTATTACATCACTGTAATAAATCTTAGCCACGAGTAAAACCGCAGTGGACTTTTGAACAACACGGGGGTAAGAGATGCCAAACTCCCACAATGCAGTCAAAAACCCATATACAACTTCTGAATTCCCCAAAACAACTATAGTCACCTCTCAGTATCTGGAGGGGATTGGTTCCAGAACCCCCTGAATACCAAAATCCACAGATGCTCAAGTCCTTTTGTAAAATGGCACACACAGAACAATGCATACAGTCAGCCCTCCACATCTGTGGATTCCCAACAACAGAAGAAAATAGCATTTTCAATCCCCGGTTGGTTGAATCTGTGAATGCAAAATCCAAGAGCATGGAGTGCCAGCTGTATATTTATTGGAAAATATCTGCATATCAGTGAATCCACACAGTTCAAACCCATGCTGTTCAAGGGTCAACTGGGTCAACTGTAAATGCTAAGTCCCATGAGTCCTTCTAGCAAATTATCAAACACAGGAGTTGGTTCTGAGCACCCTCAACACCTTATAACAAAAAATATTAAATAAACACTATAGCATGCTGTTTCATTCCCCTAATTAAACCATGCATTCATTTATAGTCCTGGTCATTCCAAAATAAATATATAGATCAATAATTCTTTTATATGCAAAAATAACTAGACATCAGTAAAAAGTCCCATTAACATAAAAAAATAAAATGCAGTAACAGTAAGAGTAAGAAATGTGCGTGCCTATACAGTTCCACTGGGAGACACCAGAGAAAACACAAAGGGCTGCCATGTTTCTGAATAGGAAAATAAATGTATTTAAGAATTTAACTCAATCTCATTAGGATTATTTTAGGGGAATGAAGTGGAACATAAATTGTAGAAGAGGATACTTGACAAAGTGATTCCAAAGTTCACCTGGAAAAATAAACATAAGAGAATAACCAGGAAATGATTAAAATAAACATTAATGCAAGAAGCCCTTTTTATCAGATAACAAAAGCCACAATAATAAAAGCCGTGTACTAGTGGTTCTAAAAAAAGACACATCAGTGAACAACAAAATTAAATACAGAAACTGACCCACATATGTATAATAATTTAGAATATGATAGTGATGCTTAAATTATCATGAAAAGAATGAATTATTCAATAACTGGTATTTGTATAGTTGTCTAATCAGTTAAAGATCAACATAAGGCCAGATCCTTCCTTCACAATGTGGGATGAAATGAATTCCAAGTGAATTAAAGACTTACATGTTTAATGATGTCCACATTTTACAGTAATTAGAAATTCACTGAGTTGAACAACCAATTCTTTAGGGAAATCATCTGCAAACCTAAGTTATATCACAAGATATATCACTTAAACTTTGTGGATATATTTGTTAAAGGTTTGTTTTGGTTATCTAACTTTGGAGGTTGGAAAAACCTCCAAAAGTTAGAGAGGATGAAAAAAGAGCATTTTTCAGCTGATATATGGAAACTGTCCTCTGCCAACATCTCCCTCCTCTTGAAAATGATCACAGGCCAATATTAATAACCAGAAAATTAAATTTATTGATCAAAAAACCCAACCACATGTTTTTATATATGAAATTCATTTAAGTAAAGTAAGTATGTAAGCTAATATTAATCAGCATATATTCCACTCTTCTGTCTGGGTCTCAGGATGAAACAGGTCCATAAGAGGAAAATTCTGCCTTCTCTCCTACCCTGCTCCTGATGGGAAAAAATGTTAGAAGAGAGGAACCAACTGAATTGGTAATGGCAATATTCTGTAAAATACCTGGACTCTTATCATTAAAGGGGGCTGTAGAGATTGGTATTTAAGTCATAAATTCTCTCAAGATAGTATCAGGAATCCACCCATAGTGCTCCTCTCAAGGATTAAAAAAGAATAGGTACATCCATCCTGGGCATCTCAGCTTCTGATCGGTGAAACATCTATCCTGAGCAAACATATGCATGGAGCACTCCCCCTGGACCAAGGGCTGGGCAGTTAAAAACATTCTGGTCCTTCAGCCCTAGGACCAATAAATGGACTTCTTTTTCCAGTGCCAATTATTAGAGTATGAAATGCAGCATATGGGCTAGAAAATACTGAAACAAACTTTAAGTTCTGAAGTTGTTCCACAGATACCATTCTGCGAAACACCACAGTTTTACACTCACAAAATTTCAACTAATACAGGCTTTAGAAAAAGAAATAAATGGAGGAGAGAGGGAATGGTACTTTTAGACATACGTATTTCAGAGGAAGGCAAGACTTGACAGGACTGGCTCTCACAATGGTTTCCTTGTGACTTTGCTCTCCATTTTCATGACTTCCCCACTTCCCTACTCCTGTGACCTTCAAAGTATATTCTCTCCCCTTAGCCCTGGAACTTTACCCACCCACCCCCCTTCAAATGCTGAGGGTCTGCCTTGCTTAATGCTGATATGAACTTACAGCGGCCTCAATTTGGAATATAAAACTAAAAATAACAAGCGGTAGGCTTTTTTTCCCTCTGGGTGCACATAAACCTCTCATTAAGAAGTTCATGGAAGCTGAGATTGAGTCAGAAAATATAGCTCCATGACTTCTGCCTTCTATTAAACTGTAAACATAAATGTCATTTTAATTATAGTAGCAAAAGACCTATTCTTTGTTACCCATCAAGGCTCTGTAAATTCACAACCTAATTGGGAATTCTTGAGCCAGAAAAAATAAAAAGCTTACAATGTACTCCAACAAAACAGCTGCAAAAATATCCTGGTCCCCTCAGTTCAAGGAAATCTCTCCTTAGCACTGTCTAGAAGTCACTGAACTATATCAAAGGGAAAGATATCTACCTTAAGAACCAGAAACACTGAAAATAGTACAAATGGAGAGACCTATATTACCACTTGATATTTTTTAAAAGTAAATTCAAACTAAATTATATGCTGAGATAAAGAACACATTACTTATATTATTTAGTCAGAACAAAGAAATAAAGCAGAGAAATAGGACAAAATTACAATTTCTACGAAATTTTTAGTATTTCACATTTGAGTGCTGATCTAACAATAGAAAAATGATTTTACTGGATCTGCAGAGAAATTGAACATCGAGGTCTGCTTTTATGCCAAGTTCCAAAGATTAGTGGTCAGAGTTTTTCATTCTAGGAGCCATTTCCTTGTTCAGAGATCAGCAAGTTTGCTTCTTATATACATATTCCATCATCTAAATAAATTACTGAAACATTTTGGAAGGCTCATGTTACCAACTCACTAGTAATTCTCATACATTCAAAATCCTAAATGCCAAACCACTGAAAGAGCAATAGAAGCAATCAGAACATACCCTCTAGATTTATACATACAGAATACATCTGGCCCATCCCTATGATTCTACAACTATCAAGAGTGACCCTAACTCCAATAGGCTAATAATAACATGCCTATACCAATGTACTAGCTACAAAGGGTTTCATATACTTTATTTCGCTTGGTCCTCACAAAGTCTTGTGAGATTAGTACAGATAGCACTAATTGTATCACCATTTTATGTATAAGGAAATTGAGATGGAAATAATTTAGTGACTTAATTATCCCGTTGCCGAGCCTGGATGAAACAAATTAGAAAATTTAAGCCATGTCTGCTGGTTCCAAATCCTGTATTCTTTCTACTGAATACTAGCTCCACTAGATACTAGGAAGAAGAAAAAATACTTACTGTTCTTCTACTCTAGATCATTAGCACTACAAAAGGTTTAAAAGTCAAGTCTGGTCACTAACCAAAAAGTTCCTGCCCATCTCCAGCCCCCAAAAAGTCAAAATAGAGTTCATTCCCCTATACATGTATAGCTTTGGGGAGTACAATAAAGGTCTACATTCAAAATTATCATCTACATTTTCAGATACCTAATGTTCCCCAAAAAAAGGGACACTAAAAACAGCATCAAAAAACAGACAAGTCCAGGATACACTGAAGGAAGAGAGAGAAACAAATCTGTCTACCCAACTACAAGGAAGATGCTACAGGCACAGGCAAGAAGGGATGAAAACTTAATTATATTACCATCCATCCACAAAGCCGTATCAGCCAACTCAAAGGAGAAATGATAACCCATACAGAAATATTACTTTAATTGTCATAGCTAGGAAAGGCAGCACCAAATTCAGTTCCCCTCACCCTCAGCTCTGTTAAACTGTAATCATTCTCACTTCTTCTGTCTTCTACTCTCTCCATAACTTCATTAGGATAAGAAACTATCAGAACTGAACAGATACCAGACACTGCCTAATCCAGTCCCATAATTTGCAACCTACCCCTACACCAAGCATAACCCTATGTCAACAATCATATAAGTTTTTACTCTCAGATGGGTAATAACAACTATCCCTACTTTGTTAATTAATGAGGTTTAAGTTATTATTTAGGATCGTTTTTGAAAGAAATCATAAAGGTCACCTGGGCTAGTGACGAGCAGCACATAAAGAACCGCAGGTGACCTATTAGCTTCAAGACTATCTTCGGTTCACAAAAAAAGCCACAAATGGCCAAAGCAATCTTGAGAAAGAAGAACAAAGTTGGAGGGAACACAGTACCCAATATCAAACTATACTACAAGGCCACCATAATCAAAGCAGTCTGGTAGTGGCACAAGAACAGACACAAAGATCAATGGAACAGAACAGGGAGCCCAGAAATAAACCCATGTCTCTACAGTCAATTAATATTTGACAAAGGGGGCACAATAATACAAAGGAATAAAAATAGCCTCTTCAATAAATGGTGTTGGGAGAACTGAACTAGTACATGCAAAAAAATGAAACTAGACCACCAACTTACACCATTCACCACAATAAACTCAAAATGGATAAAAGACTTAAATATAAATCATGATACCATAAAAGTCCTACCAGAAAACATAGGCAGTAAAATTTCAGATATCTTACATAGCAACATTTTTGCCAATATTATCTCTAGGGCAAGGGAAATAAGGGGAAAAAATAAACAAATAGGACCACATCAAATTACAAAGCTTCTGCATGGCTAAAGAAACCATCATCAAAATGAAAAGGGAACCGATCGTATGGGAGAACCTATTTGCCAACATATCAGACAAGGGTTTAATCTCCAAAATACATAAAGAACTCATACATCTCAACACCAGGAGGACAAATAATCCAATTAAAAAGTGGGCAAAGGACCTGAATAGACACTTCTCCAAGGAGGGCATAGAGATGGCCCACTGACATGTGAAAAAATGCTCAACATCACTAGCCATCAGAAAGATGAAAATTAAAACCACAATGAGTATCACCTCACACCTGTCAGAATGGCTACCATTAATAAATCAACAAACAAGCGCTGGCGAGGATGTGGAGAAAAGAGAACCCTAATGCACTGTTGGCAGGAATGCAGACTGGTGCAGTCACTGTGGAAAACAGCATGAAATTTCCTCAAAAAAATTAAAAATGGAATGGCCCTTTGATCCAGTGATTCCTCTGCTGGGAATATACCCTATGAGCCCTGAAACACCAAATTCAAAAGAACTTATGCACCCCTATGTTCATAGCAGCACTATATGTAATAGTCAAGTGCTGGAAACAGCCTAAGTGTCCAGCAGTAAATGGGTGGATCAAAAAACTGTGGTACATTTACACAATCGAATACTATGCAGAAGAACGAAGAAGGAATTACTACCCTTTGCAACAGCATGGATGGAACTGGAGACTATTATGCTAAGTGAAATAAGCCTGTTGGTGAAAGATAAATACCATGTGATCTCACTTATAAAAGGAATCTAATGAACAAAATAAAGTAACAAACAGAACCAGAGACACGGAAACAGGAAACAGACTGACAGCTGCCAGAGGAAGGGGAGAGGGAGAATGGTGGAAAGAGGAAGGAAGTAGTCAAAGAACATGTATGAATGACCCATGGACAAAGATGTGGGACTGGTTGTGGGAGCAGGGCGGGGTGGCGTTGGCCCGGAAGAGGGGGAAAAATTGGGACAACTGTAATAGGAAAAAAATACAGTCTTTGGTTCAAATGGGGTAAAAGATAAAAAAGTTGGTTACTAGTTTTCAAGTACAACCAGGTGTTTATAATTTACTGGTTTATATAAGGGATTTTTCTCCTAGTCAAGAAAAACCACAGCAGGTCATAAATGTGAACATCTCAACATTTTCCCCCATGGACTCAATATAGCCATTTTCATTTTTAAAGTTAAAAATATTTTTCACCATTTATGTCTCTTATACTCTAGCCAATACAAGAATTTTTTCTAGACTTTCCTAAACAAATTGTCATTTGTATTGGCATATTATATATTGAATTGTGTGTAGATCTGACCCTTAAACAACCGAGGTTTGAACTGCACAGGTTCACTTACATGTGGATTTTAAAAACCTGTGTTTAATGGACTCAGTTCAAACCCATGTTGTTCAACGGTCAACTGTATTTTTGATCTGTGGTTGGGAATTTGTGTACGTGGAGAACATACTTAAGTTACATGCTGATTTTCAACTGTATGGGTGGTCAGCACCTCTACCCCCTGAGTTGGTCAAGGGTCAACTGTGCTAAGTAAACTCAATTCAGTAATGAAATCTAGAGTATATAAAATATATTACACAGAGAGCTATAGAGAGTCCTGTATCATCAATCTAGACACCACCTACCAAATTAATATGAGTTGGACATATTAACCATTCACACATACACACACACATTAATTTCAGGTAGATTAATTACTTAATATGACTTTAAGGTTTAAAGGCAAGACTTTAAACTTTTTAAAATAATATATTCTTATTTCCCCCCAAAGTCTCAAAGAGTAGAAGTGTGAATGACAGTGAGAGTGAAAGAGAGAAAGGAAGAATAAACGAGAAAAGATATTTAAGACCTTACAGTGAGTTAATATTAACGTTTTTGTTCATCACAACACCTTTGACACTCGTATTTCTGAAGCAAATAGAAGCCATGTCCTCCCCAATTTCTCCTCCCAAAACTGTACAAAGAAGAAGGGAAAGGTAAATCTACATAAAAACCATGTCCTCAAAATAACCTGAACACAGAGAAGGCTGCAATTTCAGAGGAACCGTTAGGAAAAGGACAAAGCTTGCTCACTGTAGGGCCCAGTCTCTGCTGCCCTCACCCACTGCAACCCCACGGAACGATTTTGTTACAAGTGAGGACAAACTGCTGAGGAGACGGAAGGAGGAAGACAGCAAGGGCCCAAAGGCTGACCTGAAACTACTGGTAAGTCCATTCTGAATCTGAAAATATTAAAAAATAAAAAAATAATTGAGAAGATTAGAGCGCAGGGAGGGAAGTTCAAAGTCCGTGAGTTAAAGAGACAAAGCATGGCTTCAAGGGGTAGTTGGGCAGTGCTTCTAACTCATGGTTCTGGAAAAGAAAAACGGCAAGAAGAGAGACGGTCTTTCGGCAGCCGGGCGGAGGAAGGGGAAAGCAGCAGAATGCCAGAGTCCCGCGGGACTAAAGAGACGCACACAATCGGAGGACTCACAGTTCCTTCCCCACCAAAACAAAGCACAACAGACCCACCACTATTGTATCTGTCCATATCACCCTCCTCTTCTACCTGGACTAAAATTATTTCACGAATGTCACACCTTTAAGTTACACAACTACACCTAGAGGGAATTTATCCAGATGACGACCATTAAGACAAACAGAACATGTAAGACTAGGGGAAGGTGGGCATATTACATTAGGGTGAAATAGCTGGTAAGCGGGAGAACGAACTCACTGTACGTCTTGGGCCCACTGGCTCACTGACATTTCCCATTTTGTTCTGAGATGAGATGTAGTCGTGCAACCAAATTATTAATGAAATGTGACTGCTGGGCAATCTGTCCTGCTTCCAGGCCTAGTCCACAGTAATCTCCGGGGCACGGTCTCCTTTTCCCTGCCCTCTTGTGCGCCCCTGCTTGATGCAGATGAACCCAGCAACCTCTGAAGCCACACACTGAAGATGCCAGAGCCACAAGGGAAAAGCAGACTGGATCCCTCACTCCCTGCCCAACGGAGGGTCCCGTGGCAATTTGATACACCTGATTTAGGCTTTACCCCGTGAGAAGGAAACCTTTATCATGGTTAAGTCATTCTTATTAGGGGGTTTGCTTGGTACAGCAACTAACAGTTCCTTAAGTAATATCCTATGTTGGCAAATTATTCTATAGGGAAGCTGAAAAACCTGAAGTAATGATACATGATACAGAAGTTCCACATCAATGAGAAGAAGGGTGGTGGCAGAAGTAGAATCTGAAATGACAGAGAAACTGGCATGGAGTCTGAACTCTGATTAATGAGGAGCTGAGGTGGCTGTCTGAAAGTAGACAGTAAAGACAGAGGATATTTTAACAGATGTGAAATTGTACAAAAAAAAAAGCGAAATATATTTACTCTATAATAATGTCTTTACTGTAAATAGTATTGATCATCAAAATGTAAATCCTGAAAACTGACTTAACCAAAATTGAAATACCACTGTACTGGGGAAATGGGATGTGGACAAATGCATGGGGAGGATAAAATATTTGTATTATTTTCATAAGGATTAAAATTATTAAATTTTATTATTAACTTTTACTGCTTGGTTTTACACAACCAATGTACTGATATACGTTTCATGTGTATTAACTCACTTACTCTTCACGGCAACACATGAGGAAGACAAAACCGCACAACTACACACTGAGGACAGGACACATAAGGGCTCCGTAACCCGCCCAAGGTCACAGAGTTCACGGGTGATAGAAAGACTGTGAACACCTAGCAGTCCTGACTCTAGAGCCCCGTACCTACCCACTGTGCTACTATACCTACCACAGCAGGAGAGCAAGAGATGTCGAAATGATTTTAAAATCAAGAAACAGCAGAGAAACTTCATTTAGAATAAAAAGGCAGGCAGGAAAAAAAAAAGGGTTGAAAGCTGTTGCCTCTGGGGAGGGGGACTGGTATGAAGCATGGAAGGGCAAGGGAATGCAATTATTAACTATGTAAGCAGTACTACTTTCATTTAAAAATCAGAGCTTCCACTTTTAAAGAAAAGAAGTAAGACAAATATTACAAACATCGTAATTTTACTGAGGTCTAAACCTGCTGCTGTAGCTTTACTTTTTAAAGTGGCTCTATCATTCCACAGGTTCCTTCCTATACCACTTCTATTCTCTTAGTACACAGACTATAGCTTTTCTTGCTTACCCTTTATCTGCCAAAACCATACCCTCTAAACGAACTATATTAAAACCAAACAAGAACCCTTATTCCTTCCTGCAAGACGCTTTTAGTGAAGAGTCAATGAAAAATAAACAATTACTCCAGTAGAATGCAAGACAATCATTAATTTTTACTAATTCCAAAGATAATAAATTCATTAAGATAATAAACTATTCATCTTCAGCAACTCCAACATAAATATCTTTAATTTTTACATGAAATCTATATTCATGTTAATGCTCTCCTTGGTCATCTCTTTCTACCTAAGTTCACCTCTTGGGTGTTCTCAACTAATCTCATGACTTTAAAAATGATATATCCCCGCCCCCAATTTATACCTACTACCCCGACCGTTCCCGTTGAATCCCATATTTAGGTATCGAACTACCTGTCTTCCTGACACCTTCAGTAAATAGGTACCTCAGAGTCAGCACATCCCCAACCAGAGTACCTGGTTTCTACGTATCATCAGCCCTGCTCCACCAGCTGTACAAACTGGGCGTTGCATTCGCACTTAGGTAGCACCACCATCCAAAAGCAATACCAAAACCTGAGGCATCCTCTTTCCCTTCCACCCCCTCACCAGCACTAATCCATCTTCAAACTTTGTCAATTCTACCTGCAAAATATACCCTAAATCTAAGGGCTCCTCAGCATCACAACTGACGCTGTAACCCAAGCCCCATCACGTCCTACTTAGACCCCTGCAATAGCTCCCTAAGGCGCCTCCTCACTTGCACTTTAGGCCCGTTACAAATCATGTATGAGCAGCAAATCACATCGCTCCCCTGCTTAAAACCCTCTTTAGATCTCATTGTGTTTATAATTAAGCACAAATCCTGTACCATGACCGGTCAGTCTATACACGATCTGGATACCTCCTCCCTCGCCCACCTTGTTTTGTGAGACTCTCCGTGCTCCCCACTGCTACCTCAGCTATGCCAAGCCTTTTTCCCACCATGGCCCTCTTCTCTAACTACGACCTCTCCTGGATGTCACATCATGCAGATGTTGGCTTAAATGTTCGCCTCAAAGAGGCTTCACCTGAATATTCTATCTGAAGTCTCTCTCCCTTTCCCTCCCCCCGACTCCTCTCCCCACACACCACTGTGTTCTATTTTATTCATAGTATTTATAGCTATTGAGACTTATTCTATTTGTTTATTGCCTGTTTCCAATAAGCCCCAAGAATGAAAAGCAGGTAAGTTGTCCTATTCACTGCAATATCTCCAGCACCTAGAACAGTGCCTGGCACATCATCATATGCTAAATAGATTACATATACAAGAACACACAGACACACAAGAAGAGGGTAAAAAAGAACTTTGTTCATTCTCCAGACTTTTGGTTCCCACCAACGACACAGGGAGATCGCTGAATGACTCCAAAACTGGCTGCCTTCCTGCCGCTGCTTCCTCTTTCACAGCGTGGCAACCTGTGGGCCCATCACCCCTTCCCCTAAGGAGTAAAATGTTACTGGAGACATAATAAAATGTCGCAGGAGCCCACTCAAAAAAGGAAAGCAAGAAAGCAAGCAAAAGAGCAAGCAAGAAGACCAGCTCCTGCCTGCAACTCTAGGGCCTTAGATTTAGACATTGTTGAGAAGGTGTTGCAGAAGTTACAGTATCACACAACTAGTTGGACCACATTACTAACCTGGCCTTTCCCTTCAGACTTTAGACTCCCTTATTCACACCAAGTCAAAAGAGAGATGAAAATACCCAGGGGCTCCGTTCTCCTCGATATTTGGAAAAGAAGAAACAATGCCAAGCAAGGCATGGTAAACCTACAGCAGAGATGCAATTTGTCTTCAGCGTCCTCTAGTCAGACTGCCCTTGGCATCTAAGACCTGCCCATTCCGGGCAATATCCTACAGTGTCTCACTTCTGCTTTTCACCCACCGACCCAACCTCTTCCCCACACTGTCCTGGGTATCATGCCTTCAGGTCTATAATTTCCCATTTTCCATAATGAAGGTGAAATAATCTGATATACTATCAAAGGGTGTTTAGATGAAAATGCCGGAGGACAAAGACTAACTCCCTACCTTCTCACCCTATGTAATATATTCTGAAATGAACTTCTATGATTAGATAGATCCTAATTACAGCAAATGTCAGGGGATGAGAATCCATGGAACACTGATAGGAAAGACATTTCGGAAGAAGCACGTTCTTTCAATGTCTTTTGAATAAAACCATGCAAACATCTGATACTCAACGTCACTTATAAGGAAATGAAAATTTGAATGATACTGAACTACAATTTTTTTACTTACCAGATTAACAACCAAAAAAATCCAAAAGTTTAAGACACACTCTGCTGGCAGAACTGTGAATTCATGTACTTCTGGTAAGAATGCATAATGTACAACACATAAGAACAGGAATTTTGCAATTTCTAATACAATTATGCATCACTCTTTAACTCAGCAACCCAACTTTTCAGAATCTACCTTAAAATAGACCACAATACCACATGCAGAAAGGTATTCAGTGTGGCATTATTTTAGTGGCAAAAGTTTTAAAACAAAGCAATTTCCACTGGTAAGAAATTAGCTGAACAGCAGGAGCGAGTTGATGAGAATATTGTCATTTGGACGCACAGTAAGGGGTACCCACTGTGCCACCACTCTGGCTCTAGGCCTGCCATCTTTGGAAGCCTACCTGTGGCCAGCGTGGCTACGCTGCCAAGCGGAGGAGAAAGAGTAACTGGAATGTCCAGGCCAGAAGACAAAATACCACTGGGACTGGCTAAATGAAGCACCTAAAAATTGTGTACCACAGATTCTGGCACAGACTCCATGAAAGAACAACACCTAAACCCAAAAGGGCAGGCGTGCAACATCCAGCTCATCTTAAGAATTCCAATGATTAGTCACACAATAATGTTCTGGTTTTTAAAATGGACAATTAAAAAAGAATTAGTTGAATAAACTATAGTATTTTTAACATAGTGTAGTACAATACAGATAACTGAAAGACTGAGAGATCTTTACCTACTAATTTGAACTTAACTCTAGGATATATGGTTAGGTTTTATTTTTTTAAAGCAAAATACAAATATATAGTATTTCACATTTTGTAGAAAGGAGAAATAAGAATATATAATTATTTATATATTTCTTATCTGTATCTTATTTATATTTTTCCTATATTATGTATAAGCAATTAAGCAAATCTAGAACATAAGCTGGCGGCCAGACAACCTTTTGCAAGTGCCTCAAAATGAATAAAAGTTCATGATATTCAGTGCTGCAGAGGACTCTCTGAAGAGATTAGACATGTGACTCACAGATTCCCCTCAGCCATCACAGCAGAAGCCAAAAACAGAGATGAAATTATCTAAGAAAGACCTGTGAAGGAGCATCTTGTCTAATGAACTAAAGTTCCATGACATACCGAGGAGACTCACAAGAATCTTTTTTGAGAATATTATGCCAGCGGAAACATCGCCAGCTTGAACGGAAAGGGATGAAAAGAAGACAAAATGAAAAAAGGCTGACAAACTACAAAAATTTTACAGGCAGGAAGCAGGTTCCACCCAACTGAGCCACCCAGCCAGGTCTCAACATATGCATTTTAGAAATGTCAAGTTGTTATTCTAACAGACCTCCAGACAGTAATATCAAGTAAGCAGACTGCATTAAGAGCAGGGAGCTCAAGGACAGCTCAGAGCTGGATTTATAAATGTGTGCGGCATTTAAAACAACGGAATCAGATAAAATCAGAGGGAAAAGATAGAAAAATGAAGCAAACCCAGGACCAAACTCTGCTACCATCCAATATGCAGAGGTCTCACAGAGGAGAGGAGCCAGCAAAGAGGACAAGGAACAGCCACACCAATGAAAAGAAATTGACTATAATGTCAGAGATGCCATTTTACCAGAATCTTTGAGACCAATTACAATGATTCTACTTTATGTAACCTTCATATGCTCTACTCCATGAAAGTCCAGCTTCAGATTCAGAAGTGTTAGCATTAATTTTGAAAAGATTCAAATACTTACGGAACATCCTCTAGAATAAGGACACTTTTCCGTGACATGACTACAGTGTGATAAATTTTTTTTTTAACTTTAATCAAAGATTTAGAATTCTACAGAAAAGGGGAAGAAAGTGGAAAGGCTGGACTAATACCTGGGCAAGGCGTGGTCTGCAAACAACGTGGACGGGAATGGAGACAGCAACAAAGAACATCAAGTCACAGCAAGAAGGTGCTCGTCATCTATCCCCGTCTGTGCTATTTTCCCCACTGCAGCTTCCTGTGCCCACTGTAGCCACAGAAGGCCTCGGCACCTTTTATTTTCCTCCCTCCTAGCTGTCCCTATTTTTGTCCATATTCTTTCTTCACCTCACCAGTTTTGATAGCTTTTGATTCCAACTGATTTGTATAGTGCCTTTTGTTGTCCAGTCAAATAAATTCTGTGTTTTAGAAGTTTTAGTGAGACAGGTAATAACTATAAAATTATTCAAAACATTTTTATTAATTCTGGATTGATACAGAAGACTAAAAAATTTATGAAGAGAAAGGACAATGTATAAAGTTGTCCCCTCTCTCCCTCATTTTAGTTAAGAAGCACAAATCAACAATGGTTATAGTGTGAAATTCACAATCCTAAATGTGAGATTTCAGGGAACCGATTTCAGTTTCCTCCTTTGTGGGAGCAGACAAGAGGTAGAGAGGTAAACTACGCTTTCATAAGAAGAGAATGGAGTGTTTTTAAATGAACAGCAATTGCAAGCAGCGACAATAGCTAAACTAGTATGGCCATGTCAAATTCACCTAAAAAGGGCTTTTCTCCGACACTGACGAGGCTGAGGCTTTTCAGGCCTGTGGAAGACACACTGGACACACACTGACCGCCCCCCGGCATGCCCATCACCCTCACGCCGCGCACACATGGACACCAAACCTCCTCAGGGTGAAATATTAGGGAGGAGGGCTGGCCAGGCTCAGGGGGCCAGGTCAGTTTTCAAGACAGATACAAGGAAAAGAAAGGAGAAGAGTTTAAAAAAAGGAAAGAGTAGTAAATGTATGAGGATTTCTTCCCCAGACCTCCTCAGGTATATCTTTTCCTTTCTTCACACCATATCACAGATTTGTGATTATTTATGAGTATGCGAACTCCCAAACCTCTCCTGACTCATCCAAATATAGAGAATGCCTAATTGCTTGCTTCCCACCTAATAACTGAATTACCTTTCCTGGGGCCACCTTGTTGAGCCACCCAGGTGTCAGGTGGCTCCTTTTAAGGAAGCAAAGACAGTTGTTGGTATCAAAAGATGTTATGGTCTTTGGACATGTTCCCAATTTGAATTTCAACAACTCCTCACATCACTCTGATGGGGTACAGTAACAGAACAGCAGTCAGTGGCCGATCAGCATGCACTCGGATTCCAGATTCTGAAAGGGGACAAAAATCAAACCCTCCACTCTTCACCGCGTCCAACAGCCAATACACTGGAAACCAGCTCTAACAGCCCATCGACGCTAAATACAAGTAGCAACGCTCGACTGCCACATGAAAGCAATATGGACTTTATGGATGTTTATGTCTATAATACAAATAGAAAATATTAGTTTTTCTTAAATTTCATACTTTATAAGTCCAAATTATCTGCCATATTACTAAAATTTATCGTACACTGTAAAATGCTGACTTTGTGTTCAAATATCCGTGCAGAGCATTGACTTACCTTTTCTAATACAGATAAGCTCATGTACTCCACAGGTTCTTTCTCCACCTGGTAAAAAAAAATTTTGTTAGAAATTAAAAACAGAAAATAATCTGACTTTGACTGTTAAAAAGAACCACTTAAATTAGCTTCTAGAAATTAACTCAGGAAAAGGGTTTGCTAATTCTTCTCTTTAAACTTCACTATATGAGTATACATATATAGTGATACATAGTGATATAGGTATACTCAGATATATAACCTGACATAGAGAATCTTCCTGAGGCAAAAAATTAACATCTTACAAAGTCTTGGAATAAAGAAGTTGTATTCAAGTATTTATTTTTAATGGCAAGCTTCCCAAGAGCAGAAACATAACACCATTTCCTAAGCACCTCTTCAAGTCGCCTAGAAGGAAGCACTGCAGGGGAGGACCCACGTTTGTGTCTGAGCATTAATATATACAGGTAAGTAATTATAGAAGCGTCAACCCTGTAAAAACATGTTTTATACTTTATCACTATACTCACATCGCATAAAATGAAACGCGACCCTTTCCCCATTCTTCAGCTACTCACTCTTATAAATCTATAATGGTAAGACAAAATTTATAAAGAAAGAGTATGATGGTAAAAGCTCATTTAACTGAAAATTTATTTTATCATAATTATCTAAAATTACTTTATCATGAGAGTAATATTATTGGTTACTACAGAAATAGTATTTCCTTCACTCTGAAACATAGTGCCACTACTTTAATGAATGTAAGCTGAATTAAATTTTGTAGTGTCCTATATATCCATGATCTTATAATTATGCTGTAAATTATGTTTAAACTCTGCATAATAAAAATACTAAACAATTTAATCATTTTAGTTCATTATAAAGCTCATCATAAACAGTTATGTTATAAGAAATATTTTACAACAGTAAGATGAGAAATAAAAACCATGATATCCACTAAAAAAAAAAAGAAAAGTAGGTCACCTGGGAAGCAAGCTAAAAAACTAGAAAACAGTATTTCTATCACTAAATTAGGTTGGAGCTACATTCTAACTTGGCTGTAACAATGCCATTGCTTCTTTATTATCAACACTACAGAATAATCACTGGTTATAAGGGATATAGACTCAGCAAGTAAAAGCTCCTAACTTACCTATGATTATAAAAGAATTACTATTCTGCAAACCTCAGTGCAAATACAGTGAGACCTTATTAACTGGATTATTACCAATAAGCAACCAGTGATCACTTGCTGAAGGGCGAGAATGAACTATACCTACACACCACATATCTTTAAAATGGAGAAGACACTAGTCACATAACTGGGAGGAAAATATTTACCGAATTATAGGAAACAAACTTCAAGAAATTTAGAAGATCATGCAGTAACAATAACTTAACTATAATGTATATTGATGCCATCACTGATATTTGTATAGGCTTAGAAATATTTCTCATAAGGCCTGCTCTCTAAAAGGTAACACTCAGAGCTTAGTTTGAGTTATGCACTTAATTCATGTAACAATGCTACATTTTTTAAAGCCTGTAATTAAAACTAAACTTTCCCCCATATTAAATATAAATTGGTTAGGTTTTACTATCACATCTAATCTTAAGTGTAACTACATAGTTTTTATAAGGCTTAGTATTAGCAGTAACAATAAATACTATCATATTTTTTAAAATACTATTATATTCTACAACATTTCTCCACATTTCAGGCTGCCAATGAAAACTAACTCCCACTTTTAAAAGTATTCAATATACCTATATCAAATAAAAGAACTGCAAAAATAAAAAGCTCAAATAATTAGTATATTTTAAATTTAGAGCCAATTGATAATTGTCAAGTCTGCCAAAGTACGCACTAAAGTCACATAACTAGAAAAAGTGAGTGTATTCTACTATTCTTGATATCTGTTCTGAAAATTCTAACCAATAAGTGAGATTATAAGATAAACTGATGTACATGGGAGATTCAAGAGCAATCAATATTATTACTGAAATAAAAAGGCATATTAAAGATAAAGAAATGCCAGGCGATAAAGCAAAATTTGGGGGGAAAGAACCTTAGTTTTAAAAATACAAAAATAACTCTCCAAAAGTTAAATGAACTTTATTATAGTGTCAGACACTCAAATCAATGCTCTTTTTATCTTCAATCCTTCCGAAGAAAGAGTGTAAGAGAAAAATATGGACTCTGTACAGTAAATGTATGTTTTAATATATATGTTTGGGAGTCAAAAGGCTACAAATTTTATGCCTTTTTTAAAAATGTCTAACAGTAAATCTGAAATGTTTCCAAGAAAAATGTACAATTTGTAAGAAAAAGGCAAGTCATACCCTGACTTAGATATGACGGTAATCTAAAAAGTGGTTGTCTGATTTTAAGAGTATAATGCACAAGGAGAATACATGATTACCGATTTTTTAAAAATTTCAGCTCTACTGAGGCACACTAACCAGATAATATTCTAAGATATTTAAAGTGTACATTGTGGTGATCTAATACACTCATAATCAAATATGTATATCCAACGTACAGGGGAATGATTATTTTTATTGAGTTATATTTGACATATAACATTGTATAAGTTTAAGATATACAACCTGCTGATCTGATACAGTTATAACTACAATATGATTACCACCTTAACATTAGGTAATACTTCGATAATGTCACATAATTACCATTTTTGTGATGGGAACAATTAAGATCTAGTTCCTTAAGCTTCTCTGAAGTTTATAATACAATATTGTGGTCTATAATCACTATACTGTGCATTGATCTCCAGAACTCATTTATCTACTGGTTGCAAGCTTATACCCTTTCAACAGCTCCCCAATTCCTGTGCCCTCGAGCCCTTGGTAACCACTGCTTGGTACTCTCTGTTTATGTGAGTTTGGCTTTGTTTAGATTCCACACACGAGTGCTACCCATCTGACAAGTCTTTCTCCATCGACTTATCTCACTTAGTAATGCGCTCAAGGTCCATCCACATTACTGCGAATGGCAGAATTCCCCTCTTTTCCATGTCCGAATAACATTCCATTGAACACATATATGTGTCACATCTTCTTTATCCATTCAGCTACTGACAGATGCTTAGGTTGTTTCCATATCTTAGCTACTGTGAATAAGATTTAAATAAATGTGCAATATACTGTTTTCATTACCTTTAGATAGATTATACCCAGGAGAGAGGTTGCTGGATCATATGGTAGTTTTAATTTTAGTTTTTTGAGAAACCTCCAAAAACCAAGAAGTGACTAAACCAATTTGAGAGAATGGTTACTTAAAATAATCAGTTAGTCAATCTTTTTAGAAAGAGATGCATCTTCCACTAAAATATGTAATCATCCACAAAATTAACTCTTGTATAAGAATAATTTTTCACACATCAAATATACTTCAAAGACATAATGGTAATGAAGAATTAGAGACCATATAAGAATGGCGGGATATAAGACTCTTGAACTCAAAAAAAGTTGCCTAGCTTATTATAGATAAACAAATCAAAGCACTAAAAGTTAAGTAAAGTTGCCCAAGGTTACTAGTTAATTGTTAGGAAAAAATATTTTGAATACTAGGTTTAACAGAGTAAAAAAGTAAAAACTGATATTTCTTCATTCTTATAAAAAATAAAAATTGTACCATTGTTTTCTAACCCTTTAAGTTAATTTAAATAAAATTTCTCAAAACTATTCTTGGAGATAACAGTAGCAACGCTCTTGAAATAATCATCTGAGCAACTTGGAAATAAGAAATTGGTAGACAATAACAAGTTTAGTCAAAGTTACCATCTTTTCCCTCAGGCAAACCCATGTAGGAACATAATGTAAATTGGCATAATCCTCTACAGTTGGCCTAAGTACATGGTGTAAGAGGAAATAAATGTGTGTGGGCACACAGACATGTGCTCTGAATGTGTGCGTGTGTGTGTTTGCATCTGAACACACATATACTGAAGTGTGCCTGAGAACTGGGCATTTTTTAAGGGGGGTGAGGGACTTATTATGAAGTATGTACTTTTCCACGTCTACAGAAAGAAAATATGTATGATGTTGGATTCCCATCAAAATACAGCCAGAGGTACAAAAAAGGAATTAAACCCAAAAATTTATTCCCTTCAAACTGGATCTAGGAGTTCTTTTTAAAACTGACTTATTTTTCTACCATGTTTATTTTGAACATTAGCCTAAATCACTACAGTTTACAGGTTCTATTAATTTCTTCTCAAACACTGTAAGGCTACTTTCGAACTATCTTAAATTCCCTCTCATCTAAAGACCTCTCTCCAAAACACATGCATTAACATAGTCACAGCTTTTAAATTACTATCTACCTTACGCAGATAAGCTGTTACAGCTTATTCTTAAGCAGACACCTACACTGCACACAAGATGCATGAAATTTTAAATATTTTCTATTAATACTGCTAACTTCCACCAACTTAACCCATTTAAACCAGTGAATAATCACTAGACACTTTTTAGTTTTGTCCCTAATTAAGTCCTTCAAGGAATAACACCAATTTTAGTCCCTAATTAAAAAACACTGTGTTGTAGAAATACCATGGTTTCTTCCATTTTAAAGTCAGCATCACCTAATATTGTCTCTGTAAACCTTGTGCTTGTGACTTAACCTTTGGAGTAATGAAAAAATAAAAATAACTAAACTATTTGTGAAGTAGTAATAATAACCTCCCCAGGATAGAAAACAGTTTTTATCTCGCATACCAATTCTGTAAAAGGAGTTGGTGGAACGGGGGTAGAGGGCGATGTTGAGAATGATTCCGAAACCAAGTCCACAACTGGTGGGGAAAAAAGATACTTGAACCAAACAGGTGCCTGCCACAGTCAAGAGAGGGAGGAGTGCCAAGACACCTGCTGTCCACAACCGAGATGATGGAGAGATGATGCCTGGCCCATGGTGCGCACCCAAAATACGTCAATTCCCTTTGCATTCCTCCTAAGTAGAGCACAACATTCAGAGAAAACTCAGATTTACCCTGGAAACAGAGACCTCCCTCTCTGTATGTTTTCTTCCCTTCCACAGTATCAATTATTTAATTTCAAACACCCTCCTGTGTAAATATTCCAAAACATTTATCTTTTCACTCTTAACTTGTCCTCTTTTTTTTAGAATTTTTCTTAAAAAAAAAAAAATTCAGGTTTCCAACTCCCTGGGAATTTCCCTCTCAGATTGGAATTTCTTTACTTTTTTTTTGATACTAAGTAATTATTGTCGAGTGAAAATGGCGTGAATTATTTTCTATATTTACTTTTACAAACTTGTTTTATTTGTGATAGTCCTACCCAATAACAGCCTAAATTTTAAGACACTCACCATTTCCACATCACATAAAATAACTAAATATATCTCGTCTCAAAACAATATCTTAGTGCACTTTATAATTTGCAACATACACTTTTGATCCATAAGTTATCTTTTGATCCATTATGTTCCTATAAATTTATTTGATAATTTTTTCTAAGAGGTTTAAGTTTTATCATATGAGTAAATTAATCAGTTTTCCCACTTTTAAGCCACTTTTTAATTCAGTATTTTAATTATGTTTTTGAGTGTTAGAAGCTCATTAAGATAATATCATAAAGCCCTGAATAAGTATATGCTCACAGAAAGGTACTCTACTTAATTTTCTCGTTAACTGAGAACACCTTTGTGTTTTAATTGCTGCACCAGGTCATTTTTGAAACTACTAATATGCATTATTGCATTAGTAAAGTCAGAATACTGAAGATAATTTAGTATTTCATTAAATTCCTCTACCTGTTGATGACTTACAATATTACTGTAAATACCCATTCTAATACAGACCTCAAAGTGTGAAGATAAGATACTCTTTTGAATATACATACAGATCCTAGAAGTTTGTTTCAAAATAAATTCCTAATAACAGCTTCCTGTGTTGTCACTATTTTCTCTTTCTAAAAAATGGCATATCAATGGTTCCAATTTGTCAGGTTTGAATTAAGATTTTACCACATACGAAAAATGCATATAAAGATTTTACTACATACACAAAGTATACATACAATCATTTTATTCAAAAGCTTGTAATGTTTTATTTATAGTATTTTGTCCAACCCTATGTAGGCATTTTCAATTAGGTATTAACTAGCTAGGATTTGCGGCAGAAAGAATGAAGTCAGCCTAAATGGAAATCAATCCATGAAGACCTCTACTACACTACTACACATAGGCTATGTACTAACATTGTATTCAATTGTGAAAAAGCAATAATGCAGATATTATTCAACAGGCTAGGTCAGAGAGCTAGGTTCTGCTTTCCACACTGGCATGTGCTGTCGCATTCTAATACTACTTAACACAACAAAAAATGAAATACAACTATTTCTCCAGTGTTCCTTACTTTTTTCTAGTTTTGTTTAGTGAATGAGATAAGAAACCTTAAATAAATTAAAAATTACTAAAAAGTACTTGCAGAGGTCCCTGAACAAATCTACCTAATATCCAAACATCCTAAATCTCTGTGAAACATAAATTTTACTACTGCTGAAAGCCAGAGTATCCACTGATCAAACTGAACTGTAAATCCTCCAAAAATAAACTATTCAAAAAACTGCCTCACTCTGCCAGACTGTGGATAGGTGTGACTCTCTAATTATATTATCCCCTATTACAATGTAATGATAGCTTTCTAATAATAACATGGGACACAAAAAAAAGTGTGATATTTTTCCTCAAGACTAATAATATATTGTGTCTGCACTGTTGTTTTTTTTTAATTCAGTATTTCAAATGGCTTTTTGAAGTCCAAATTCTGCCTTGGAAATCTTGGAGTCACAACGAGTCTTCAAGAGCATCTCAGAACTGTGCTGATGATTTTAAAAATATATGTGAAAGTATGTGGTTAACTATAAGGTGCATTACGAATAATATGTACGTACATATGCACACACAGATTCTAACTTCTTTTGTAATTTTTAAAAATGCTACCCAGAGAGGTTAAATAGTTAAGAGTTAAAATATAGCAAGTCAACAATAAAGATGAGTATTTTTACTTCAGCAACACACTTTCTCAAGGAGTCTTCTGATATTCTTATGGAAAAGAGAGAAGAATGTGGGCTGGATGAAAGAAGGGCACAGGCCAGATCATTAAAGACCAGCTCTATCCTAAGGTTTTAAATAATGTGGATTTGCATGAGAGAAGGGATGTCACGCACATGAGAATAGTGGACTTGTAATTTATTGATCCAGAAAGCAGAACCAGAATGAGTACATAAATAGACATTACTGAATAGCAGATTTCTGGTCAAATAAAGACTTTACAAACTACAAGAATTATAGTTTCACACTGACATATACTGTTCAGTGTTTGTTGGCATATCAAGTCAATGAACTCAATACCACTAAATGTTTTTATACAAAAGAAGGATGATCCATCTCTTGGTTCACACTATATTGTAATAGCATGGTTATAATTATCTGTCTTTCTCGCTAAAACAAGTGCTCCTTGAGGATAGGACTGTGGTCTTATTCATTTTTATACAGCCCAGCACGGAACACTGAGTACAAGTAGTGCTCACTGAGTCTGCTGAATTAGGTGAATGAAGTAATTGGGTATATTACAAACCACTTCATTGGGAAGAATGTTGGACGAGAGGACCTCTTGGAGTCCTAATATTCTTAGACATCCCCAGTACCAAGTCCTGGTCCAGAGCTCATATTGCTTCGTAACACAGCATTAAAAAATTTGCTTTAGTACATGAAAAACAGCTTTCAGATTAACCTAAACTGACATCTTTATTTGAAACACTGGTTATTAACTATAGTTCCTTTGCCAAACTATGAAAGACAGTTTGTGATCTTTGTATTCTGAAACCTTATGCTTAAGTGTGACATTATTTACAAGAGTATCTCAAACACAGAAGAATCTCTAGAATATAGGAATTAAA
Organism: Pteronotus mesoamericanus; assembly: GCF_021234165.1. Lineage (NCBI taxonomy): Eukaryota > Metazoa > Chordata > Mammalia > Chiroptera > Mormoopidae > Pteronotus > Pteronotus mesoamericanus. The sequence continues at coordinate 1,619,861 of NW_026555326.1, forward strand.
CAATCTTGTTCTTTAAGCACCCAAGTAGCTGTAGGCAGAGCAAAATGGCATCAGTTGATATGAAAAAGGAATCAATCACATTTAACTGCTAAGGGCCGAGAAAAAGAGGAAAAACTGAAAAATACTTTAAGAAATTACAAGTTAGAGAATCATATATGGATACTATTTGGCTAATTCTTCCTCATCTTCTGCATAATCCTTTTTACCTTTATCACATCAAAAGAAATTCTACCACAAATTGGGGAAACAAAGTACAAAAAATAAATCGTTTCATTTGGCTTCTTGATTTTTAAATTCTAGTAAAAAGTATAGAGAGGAAAAAAGGCTGAAATTATTGATCTGGATAACAAGACTATTAAAAGATGACAGGTAAATCTTATTCCTGGTACTTTCCATAATTTTAGCTAAAGTAGATATTTAAAACTGTGTGAATGTCCAATCAATCAAATAAATAAATGTAAACACACAGCTAAGGCAATTTCGGGAGTCCACAGGATCTGACAAAAAGAAGCCCCCGAGATATATACTACTAGTGGGTCACCGAAATGGAAAGTGCTTTGAAAAGTTTTACTTAAAGGAGCACATAAAATATAGGCTAATAACGACATAGCCATTAGGTGCCTTGTACACCTGTACAGATGAACAGACATACATACACACGGTGAATTTTACAAACTACTTTCATTGTTTGAGTTAATCTAAGAGGAGCTGGAAGACGTTGCGGTCTTTCACGTAAGTATCCTAACCATGTGATATTAATTTTCACAAAAACAAAACAAAAGTGGAATAGACACTTAATTCCAGTTACACGTTTTTGAAACAAGGGAAAAATACACTTAAGTGCCAAATACCTTCTTTAGGAACTTTATTAAGCTTTTTTTTCAAGCATGAGTACTGTTGGCACTATAACAGTAAATAAACTGAAATGTCCACAGGATTCTAAGACTGTGTATTTGTTGTAAAGATGTTTTTACTTCTCCTTTCTAGAGAAAAAAGCAGTTTTGAATATTAGCGGACAAAACCGCTTGAAGAAGAAATTAACCTCACTGCAATTTTCCTGGTCCCCCACAACAGCAAACCGAAGGGAAAGGGACGAAGAGTGCGTGCAGCCCAACGCTCAAGAGCAAGGATTGAGGAGGGCTGGGATTGGGACAGCAGCAAAACTAGACTAGCAGTTTGGTAGGAAGGCGGGTATTGCAGGAGGATGGTTTGCAGAAGCTGAAGCGAGGTCAACGGAAACGGGTACACCCTATGGTCCAGAGCTCCCGCGAGGTCTGCAACACCGCACCGGATCCCCGCTACGCGCCGCCAGGAAGAAGCGACGGCCCTGGCCCAGCACCTGCCAGCCGAACCGGCTCCTCCCTCCCGCCGGGCCACCGACCGAGGCCAAAGGACCCGCGAGGGCCAAGCCCGCAAGCCAGAGTCTACCGGATCCGCGGCGCCGATTCGCGGCGCCGCTCCGCCCACCCGCCTGCCGGGACGTGGTCGGGACCCCTGCGCCTCTTGATCCCGCTCCCCGCCCCCAGGAGACTGCCCCACCCCGTACCGCGGCCTCCAGGGCTCCGCCGAGCCCCCGCTCCGGGAGCGTTCACCCTCCTCCCTCCCCGTCGTCGGCCTCCACTTACCCTCAATCGCCATGATGTGCTGGCCATGGACCGCACCAACTGGATCGCGGGGGCGCGGGCGGCCAGGCGTGAGGGCGAACGACGCGCGGAGGCGGCCAGCGGGAGGGGCAGGGCCGGCCCCGCAATCTCCGGACTGCTTGGCCAGGAGGGGGGCTGCGGGCGGGGAGGGCTGGGCGGGGCGGAGGAGGGGCCCCGAGCTCCGCGGGCACGAGCTGCGGGAGAAATGGAACCTTCCCAGGCCGCCGCCGCACGTGACACCGCCCCGCCCCCACCCCACCGCCCCCAGGGCGCCCCGCGCCGTGATTCAAAACAGGTGCCCAGTCCGAGAAGCCCTGGCAGCCGCACCTGAGACCCGCCGGAGGTGCCCTGAGCCTGGGCGGGCGGTGCGACCCGCTCAGCCCGGGGCTTCCCTGGGCCTGGACCACCGCGGAGGGACCCGCTTCTTGGGTGCGGGGTGCATCCGAAGTCCGCAGGGGACTGGAGAAGGCTGTGGTCAGGACCATGGACAGGTCTCCTCTGCTGAAGACTGGGTTCTGGAATTCCCACCCAGGGACTCGCTGAGATTTTGTAATCGGAAGGTCTGTTTTGTTTTGTTTTTGTTTTGCTCTGCCTGCCTCGCCTCCGGTCTCCGCCGTGCGGTGGAGGGACAGCCCGCTGGCAAAGAGCAAACCGGAGAGAGGGATCCTGAGGACAGCAGCTTGTCTCTCTCCTTGCCTCCTCTCCTCCGTCTCCTGCCACTCTCACCCCTTAGCCTCGCTCCGGGTGAGGCTTGCCACTCCCCTGAGCTTGGTTTTCCCCCTTGAAAATATGAGTTGGCATTTGTCTACACATTTGAAACACGCATTTAAGGCCATACAAAAGTAAAGATCAGACAAACGTTTTGACAATGGGCCTGAAAAGCATGCCACATGCCGGTTTTTCAACTTCACAAACCTATGAGCATCATGAACAGTCACAGGCTGAGCCTTGAACACAGTAAAAATTGGCCCTTTAGTTTTTACCTGAGGGACTTGAACCGCTCAACCTCGTACCCAGCTCACTCTCTGAGGACCTAGACAATCAGTGGCATGAACAACATTGAGGAACAGGAAGCTAGTGATTCTTCCTGGTGAACAAAAAGCTAACTCCTGGTGCAAAACTGCTGTATTGGGGAGTAGCACAAAAGAGAAAATATTTTGCACTTATGTAAGTGAGGTTGGACTGTAAATCTAGAGCAGAACTTTCATTGCCTTTATATAATCTCTCCCTCTGTCGCGGTTTATGTTCAGTTGACTTTCCTTCTTTATCATTTTCATTAGTTCAGTGAGTATTGAATCAAGTGCTGTGCTGAAAGCTGGCTAAAAGCAAGAGGTGTTATGGAAGGATCGAAATACGATTCTACTCAGAAAATATTAAAATGTCTATATTTTAGGAAAGCTCTGTTTGTGTGTGTGTGTTTACTAATAGTATCTGTGATATTCATGTAAAATATGTGTAGTGCCAAGATATTTTTCCAGGCAACCTCCCTTAAAACAGTCTTGAACTCCAAGGCATTGATTTAAACTTAAAACCACAGATCTGGGTTATGGTTTCTGGCTCTTTAAAATTTAATGTTGAAAGTCAGAAAAACTTAATTATTATTTCATCACAAATTACATAAATTACTATATATGTGACCAAGTTATGTGAGCATTCAGAACCCAGGTTCATATCATGAACTAGTTTGTGTGCGAGGTGAACTTAAGCTTTCAAACTTGTCATATCTGGGAATTTAGGCCAAGGCTATTCTATATTGTTGACATTTCCTTCCCAGATTATAATGCAGAATTCTTTCTGCCAAAATTGCCTTTAAAAAGAAAACAAAGAAACAAACAAAAAACCCTTTGCTCTCCAAATATTAGTGGGAAAATTTCTAGGACACTAGTGTTGCACAATATCATACGGCTTCACTTACCTTTCCAACATTTCATATAGCTTCTGAGTTTGCTTAGCAGCCACTTGGAATTGAGATTTCGCTTCTTATACAAGTACAATCCTATTTATAAAGTACGCTGTTGGTTTGATACTTTTAATTTGGGGGAGTAGCAATCATTTATAAATTAAATGTTTTATATCTTATTAACTACACATCCTACCTAATGACACAATTTTTTTTCTAATTTTGACCTTATTCCTGTGAACTATCTTTAGTCTGTACTGCTTTATGTACTAGAGGATGTTCAAGAACTGCTTCATTTTTAGTTCTCTATTAATTAATTATTTCTCAAAACAGTTTTCAAGCATACAGCTCAAGCAATTACCTAATTTTCCAGTCATGTGTCATAGAGGTAGTTAGAAGCTAAAATGGGAAAAGAGAAAGTTTTGAAAAGTCAAAATAATTCCCTTCCCTGAGACCAGGAAATGGAAATGTGTTTTTGGTATTTCAAGTTTCAGCTCAATATTTCATGGAAATATTATTTAAAATGATAGTTTGATTTTCAGGAAGACCACAAAGCTTAATTTATTGCATAATACTGCTGAAATATCAGTGGACAAAGAAAATACTAAAGGCAAATCATGTGGAAAGGCCAACTCAAAGGGAAAGTGGTAATTTCACCTTCTTCTGTTAAGTAGTTTTCATGTGCCAAACAAACTAATCTACCACCATTAATAGTGATACTATCTTGATGGAAAAGTATGTTCCAAGTTACTAAAGTTCCCAATATACTTTCAAGGAACCAATGATTTTTAAAATTGACCAAAGTCACTAAAAGGAAATAATATCTAGCAATCTATGTGTATAGTTGCAAGAATGAAGAAAATACAATCTAGCAATATATAATTGCATATATAAAAACCTCTACCAAAAGTACCTATATCAAAATAAAAAACTATATTTTGGAAAATTTAGTAGGTGTTAAATTATGTTATCCAAGGATTTTGAGTCTTTGAGCAAAAGAGACATTTTAAACTTTAAGTTTTGTTAAGCAGTTCCAGCTACCTAAGAAGATGTAGCTGGATATAAGAATCTAATGAAAAATCTAGTTAAAACCATTAACGTTGGATTTCTTTCATAAATCAAGTCATGGAAATGAATATAATGCTAGTTATTTATTCCGGTAGCTTTGCCAATGAGAACAACTCAACCCGAACTAGCTTAAGGAAAAATGGAATGTTATTTTTTTTTAATAAGTATAAAAATAAAGTTGGGCTCAATATCAGGTAGACTTGGGAACCTGCATGCTGTTACTATAACTTTCTGCCTCATCTCTACCTCTCTCTCTACATTGGCTTCATTTTGCTTGCTCACCACAGGCTAACTTTATCCATATGGTGGAAAATAGGACCACTGAAAAATTCCAAGCTTTACAGCTCACAGATTTTGCCAACTTTCTGGGCCCCAAGCCTAGAAACTTCAAAAACGTGGGGTGTCATTGGCTATCTTTACTTAAATAAGGCACCCTACTCCAGACCAGTCAGGAGGCCAGGTACTAAAATTGGCCAGCTAAATGCAGCCAATGGACAGGTATCCCTCTGACCCAACAATGACAGGGCCATGGAAAAATACAGCAGCCCCCATGGGGCGTATATGGGTGAACTGGAGAAATGGAAAACAGTCCCCAAGAGGGGGTACTTGGACAGAAAACGCTTAAACGATGACTACAAGGGTACTCTACCTGAGCACATTTCCCCAAGGTTCCCTTAAAGCAGAGCTCTTCAGGTGAATTGCCTGTGGTAATGAAAACTTTCTCTGTGCTGTGCAATACAGTGGTCACTAGCCATCTGTGGTTATTTTCTGTTTTATCAGACAGCACAGCCTTAGAAGTATATAAATGGCATGGTGATGTTCAGGAAGAGACTGTCAAAGAAATGTCTTTGTTACTTAAGGGGTGCTTGGTAGGGTAAACTATAATGTTTCTGGTGAGGGGAGAACAGTAGTAATTTCCTCTGTGTAGATACTCTACCTGATGACGTGGTGTGGTTAAAAATGTGTCCATCGTGCTGTGGGCAGATAATGAAAGATTGAAATGGGAAGAAAAACAAATAAAAATATAAATAAGAATAATCTTTTATTCTCACCCATTTCTTCTGGCAATTATTTTCCTCAAGACTTATCACTCCACTATAAATAGCACAATAATAACTAAGAAAAAAAACGACACATGGAGCATTCCAGACTTGTTTTTGTTCGCTTAAGTCAAACGGTAGTTTTCTTCCTTGTCACCTAAAACCTTGGCACAGACACCAATGTATTACCCTACACTTATTTTCGTTATATTTCCTGAGCCTTTTCATGCAGGGCCACCTACACTTCCCTTCCTTTCCTCTAAATATGATGTGTTCTTGTATAATCTCTGTTATAACTTCTTATGGGTCCATGAAGTTGTTTATATTGGCTAAATGCATAGAGGAGTACACTGTGATTTGCTGACACAGTTACAACATAGCATGATACTGGCCTGTCACCATGGAGGAGTGAACAGAACTTCCAAACATGTAGACCAATTTAACACAAAATGCTCGCCAAGTGCATGCTTAGTAGTATACAAGCTACAGTAGCTAACTGTTCTTATGCACAACAAAGAAGTATATTATTTTGTTGTAGGGAGGAGTACTTGATTATATTTAAAACCTTTTTTCACAGCTGGATCATCCCATGATACTGACAAGTGACAGTTATATAACAATTTTCACTCAAAGGTCAAAAAAATATGCCACATACCTTTTAAATGACATAAATACGTCACACACCAGTAAATGCAGCCACCAAGCATGCACAAAGCAGGAGGCAAAGCCTCAAGGATGTACATATGCAGGAAGGAAATTGATTCTACATTTAAGAAAAATAAATTGATAATCTGAGTTAGATGAAAAAATCATCTTCTCCTGAAAAAGTCATTCAGATTTCCTTAGTTTATATAATTGCTTACATTCATAAAATACAAAATGTCAAATATAATTCTTTGTATGAAATTAGATACTCAAAATTTTGTTAAGTGAATAAATAAATCATACTAGGTTTAGTTTCATGGATCCTTTATAGTAATAGTTCTTAAACTTTGAAATGTTCATCTACACAACAACCAGATAAAATAACCATTGAAAACTGTGATAGAAACTTAAAAGAACTCTTATCTAGAATCATCCCTTTCGTTATCATCTTTCCAATTATTTTTTCCCAATATAAAATTTCTTCCTCCTTAACCACATACTGTTCAAATGAAAGGAAAATTTTTCAGAGTTTAATATGGTATGCCATGCCATGCTCTTACATTTAAAAAGTTTATTTGTCCTTTTACTTTACAATGAAGCAATTTATTAAAGATATTATGGAACATCTTTGAGGATTCAGGAAGATGGGCCCCAACAATCAATTATAGGACAATGATTTGTAAACATACAATTTTTTAGTTTTACATGATATTCTAAGGTTTGTAAGGAAAGGCTCTAAGCATAATATATGTTTCTATTGCTATGATGAAGTTTTCATTTCCTGAAGATGCTCACTGAATTTCAAAAACACTACAAAATTAGATATTAAAATATATGTTATTAAATTCCTAAGCAATCCAATTACTCTCCTATAATCATATCACAAATATTTTGTTTAACTTTCAATAAAAAAGATGATATAAAATAATAGATATGCTATTTATTAGGATACCTGCTACTTCTACCACTTTCTGTCTACTACATCTTATTGTTATCAGTTTATATAAAGAAAGTACTTTTCCAGATGCTAAGCTCTTTTTTCTTCTCCACTCAGACTCATCCACCAACCAAAATATACTTTTTCAAATTTATTCCTATACTATTAAATATTTATCCAACTTAATCCCAGAGGTGGAATTTGTACCTAAGATAAAGTCAGAGAACTCCTAAGAAGCTGAACATCTGCCTAACAAGCACTAAGGCTACTAGTGTTGGCACTCCACATTAAATCCTCCATATTTTAATACATTGTATACTTATTTTAACCTGGTCCTTTATTTTAAAATATGAATAGAGAGGCAAGAATCTCCAGACATTTTAAAAGGACCAAAGTAAACAACTAGATAAATGATCCCAAGTGAAACTCAGAGAGTTCCAAAGAGATATTACAAACCATTAAACAATAGTGCTATTGAGAGAAAAGAGAAAAATCTAAGAGCAAGGAAGCCTATTAAAATTTGAAAATATGATTGTTATTAGAAGGAATGGAAATGGTACCACCAGGACTTTGGAAACTGTTTGGCAGTTTCATAAAAATTAAACACATTCCTACCATGTGATCTAGTCATACCTCTCCTAGGTATGTAGCCAAGAGAAAAGAAAGCATTTGTCCATACAAAGACTTGTACATGACTATTCATGGCAGATTTATTTGCCAAAAACTGAAACAACAGAAATATTCATTAATACGTAAATGGATAAGCAAACTGTGGCATATCCATACAATGGAATAATACTTGACAAATAGAAGGAATGGACTTTTGATACCTACAACATCATGGATGAATCTCAAACTAAATATGCTGACCAGATGGTGCTGGAGCAGAACACAGAGGTGTGAAGTGGATGCCTTCTAAGATGATCGCCCGGCTTGGCAAGGAGATCAACAACTCAGAGTGAGAGTATTACACTGACCGAGAACCACAGCCCGGTACTGAGCCCGGCACTCACAGACGGTTTGCTGGGTGACATGATCTTTTTCCATTCCTACAAGAACCTAGGCCTGGTCCTGGACATCGTGGAGGACCTAAGGCTCATCAACACCCAGGCCATCTTTGCCAAGCACTCTGGCATGATCATCCTGGGCGAGGGTGTGATCAAGCACCACATTGTAAATGCCAATCTCATGCTGAATGGGGCTGACTATGCTGTCTACATCAACACGGCCCAGGAATTTGATGGCTCCCACTCTGGTGCCCAGCCGGATGAAGCTGTCTCTTGGGGCAAGATCCAGGTGGATGCACAGCCTGTCAAGGTCTCTACTGATGCTTCCCTGGTCTTCCCCCTGCTCATGGCTGAAACCTTTGCCCCGAAAGCAGATGCCTTCATGCATGAGAAGAACAAGGACTGAACAGCTGTGGCCCCAGGGAGGGCCCGTCCCCATTTATTCATTTGCAGACCCAGCCCCTTCTTCATTCCTTGGTCCATGGCACTGCTAGAATAAATGGTCTCAGTGGTCCAGAAAAAACAAAACAAAACAAAAAAAATGCTGAGCTGGGTCCAGGCACTCCCACTCCTCCCCAGAGAAATCTACTGACACATCCTTGAAGGTCAAGGATGGCGGCATTCCGCACTCACCTCTGCGGAAGACGCAGCAACAAGTATCTCAACGCCAGTAGTGACCCTCGGGCTTCACATGCTAAGCTAAGATAAGCTTATGTCACGGGCTTTCACTTAGCTAAGTGAAAGAAGTCAGAGAAAGAAGAATGCATGCTATAGTTCCCTTTATATAAAAGTCTAAAATATGCAACCAACGTAATCTAGAGTGACATAAATCAAATGAGTAATTGGGGCAAAAGAAGAAAGGTGGTCCAGGGAAGGGCAAGAGAGAGAGCTTACAAAGGGGCAGAAGAAAGCTTCTGGTGGTGATAGATGTGTTCCTTTTCTAGATTGTGGTGGTGGTCTCATGAGTGCATACCCATGTCAAAACTTGTCAAATCACTTTAAATATAAACAGTTATGTCCATTACAATTTTATGTCTATTATTTCTCAATAAAGCTGTTTGAACAAAAAAACACAAGCAGAATATGAAGGAAAGAAGAGGAGCTAGAAGAGAAAAACTAGCAAATGAATGGCAAATATGAGAAAAATATTAAAATTCATAGATAAGTCTTAAAAGTCTTATGTTTAGCTGATAAGAGCTAAGGGAAGGGATAGAGGATATGGAACACAAATAGTTAAAAGAACAATGGAAAAATAATTCCCAGATCTAATGAAAGCCTTTGGGCTTGAGATGGAAAGTGGCCTCCAAGAGCTAAGTAAGATGAATGAAAAAAACCCTGTCTAGACACTCCCCATCAAATTTCAGAATATCAAGGATAATGAAGATTATAAAAATTCCAGAGACAGAAAAAAGGAAAATAAAAACAAAAAAGTCAACTCCCTCTCAAAAATGACATTCAAATTGGCATCAGAAATCTCAACAACAAAGAAGATGTTAGAAAAGAATGGAGCAATGCCTAAAATTACTGAGGAAAAAATGATTATCAGACTAGAATTCCATATCCAATCAAACTCAATAAAGAATGAAGACAAAATTAAGTTATTTAATAAATGCATTACTCTCATGCACATTTAATTTTTTAAATTTAATTTGATGATATTGCCCAACAAAATAAGAACAGAATCCAAGGAAGATGAAGCTATGGATCCAAGAAGCAGTGAAACTAACCTATGAATACAATGAAAAGAAATCATAGATGACTCTTTGGGCAACAGGTCTAGAAAACAACATACTCAGAAAGTCTGAAGAACATGTTGAGGAAGAAAATTCTTTCCATTCAACAACTAATCTACTCCAAAGCAAGAGATCTTTAAAAAGACATTTTTTCAATAAAAAAAAAGAAAGGAAATTAGATACTGTAGAGGGAGGAAGCCATTTGGTTGACATGTGAAGCAAAGCAAACATGACATGATTCTGAGTAGTTGTCAGAGTTTAAAACAAGAACCTTGACCTTGACACTTGGGACGTTCTCTTTAGGGCAGCACTGTTTTAGCAACATAGCATTACATTTTCCAATTTAGGATTCTAATCATAAACTTGGGTTATAGTAAGTAATATTTATTTAACCATTAATATTATAAATACCACGTATTTGTTCTAAGGTGTTTGGAAAAGCATGAAATATTTACAGAACAGAATGTAAATGTTGTCAATCCTGACAGCATCAAAGTAGGAGACAGCCATCGGAGGATAAGAAATGAGGCAAAGGGCGGAGACAAGAAAACAAATAGTTTGTTGGTGGTAACGCCTGTCATCTTACCTAAGGGAGAATTAGAAGTTACTTTTAAAAATTGATGGAAAATAAGTAAAAGTTTTATACATTTTTAATTGATATAAATGAGCAACAGGTGAGTATATGTTTATATTCTCCCATTAATAAATAGAGGGCTAATGGAGAAAAAGGTAGGAAATAATATACATGAGCCAAATTTCTCTTTTCATAACCTGGAGTCAAGAGGTGTTGTCAAAAGTTAGAAATAAAAATATACAATTATAAGTATATTCTTCAGAATTATGGTGATAATCCCAAAAACCAAAAACAGAAGCATATAAAAGAAGCTTACCTCTTGGGAACATGCAAGGTATATGGAAGTCTCAATTGGAAAATATTTTTATTTTGTTTTATATCATTCTATACCTGTGTTGATTTACTTCTATTTAAAACAAAAAACATAGGTTAAGTGGCTCCCACTTCCACTGCCCTCGGGATAAAATCCATACATGCAACGCTCTTGAGAATCTAGTCCCAAATGACCTTTTCGAGCTTGTCTCCCAGAAGTCATGCATCCGATCATCTCACTTAATCCTGAAGGAGCCTTGCTTTTCACTCCTGCATGCCTGCCTTTTGCCCATGATCATCTTTCTGTCTTTAGGTGGAAGATACGGATCTTTTTCCTTTATCTTTTAAGATTTTATTTATTTATTTTTTAGAGGGAGGGGAAGGGAGAGAGAAAGAGAAGGAGAGAAACATCTATCAGCTATCTCTCGCACACCCTGAGTCAAGGACCTGGCCCACAGCCCGGGCACGTGGCACAGCTGGGAATCCAACCGGTGACCCTTTGATCCTCAGGATGATGCCCAATCCACTGAGCCACACCAGTCAGAGCAAGATAGAGATCTTCTGTGCTGAGGAAATTTCTATTTGTCATTTAAGAATAATATCAGCAAGAAATCATTTAAAAAGAAGGATAAATGTGACTACATAAAAATTTAAAATTTCTGTCTGGAAGAAAGACACTATAAACAAAATTTAAAGATAAATACAAATTAGGAAAAGAAATATTTGCAGCATATATGACAAAGGGCTGGAAGGCAGTAGAGAAAGTGGGTAGGGTATGAGATCCTAACTACTTCATGAGTCAAAATGCCTGCTAACAACTGGCTCCGCCACTTAACAGCTGCAAGATCTTGAGCATTTAATGTGCATGTGCCTCAGTTTCTTCATCCGTAAAGTGAGAATAATAATTGTGCCAACTTTATAGGATATTTCTGAGAAATAAATAAGTACACGTAAAGTATTAAGAACAGCATGTAACATATACTAAGTAGCATCTAAGTTTTAGATATTATGTTGTTGAGAATTTTAAAAAGCACTTAGAATCAGTAAGAAAACAATATGTTAGCATTCACTAGAAAAGAGATTGTCGATATGAAGAGTCAATTCACATAAAAAGTACTAAGGCCAATTTGTATGTGAAATTGTTCAAGTTTACCATTTATGAAAGCAATGCTAATTAAAACAAATGAGACTTCTATCAGATATCCGATTGCAAACATTTAAATGATTGTTATGGCTTCATTTTGGCAAGGGTACAGGCAAGGGGGCATGCTCCCAAATGTGGGGATGTGGGAGGGGAATATCAGGGATAAATTGGTATAACATTTCTAAAGACCAATGTAGCAATATTAATCAAAATTAAAGATATGTAGTCTATTTTTGACACAGCCATCCTAATTTTATGAATTTCTCCTAAATAAATAATTTGGGAAAACAATCTTTTTTTCATTTAGAAGAGTAAACAATTAGAAATAACCTAAATGTCCATCAGTAGGAATCAGTTAAATAAACTAAGATTCATCCCTGTAATAGAATGCTATGCATTTACAAAAAATGGATAAAGTAGAGCCACATTTATTGATATACAAAAATACTGATAATTATTGAGATTTTTTTTAAAATCTAGCATTTGGAGGGTTTATTCTCTATGAGGCACTTTAATTGCAACATTTTACTTAATTCTCATCACAACTCTATAAGTTATATCATGTTATTAGAGCAGTGTGACAAATGAGGAAATAAAGGTTCAGAGCCATCTGGTCACTTAGCAAGGTTACAACTCAACCCTAGGCCCAGCGACATTCAAGCTCATGTTCTTAATGCCAATGCCATAATGCATATAAGTTATAGGTCAGTTCACACAATTAGAGCCTATTTATTACTTATAATAAATACATTGTGATGATATGTATCAAATTAACTGAGCCACAGGGTGCCCAGCTATTTGGTAAGAAATTATTCCAGGTATGTCTTTGAGGAACTTTCTGGATCAGATTAACATTTGAATAGTTAGATGAAGTAAAGCGGATTGCCTTTACATGAATATGCCTCATCTAATAAATTGAAGACCTGAATAGAACAAAAGGCTTAGTAAGAGTCTTGAACTGGGGCATCAGTCTTTTCTTGCCTTCAGACTCACACTGAAATACTAGTTCTCCTTGGGACTTCAGCCTCCCAGCTCTTGGACTAGAACTTCACCATGAGCTCTCCTGATCTCCAGCTTGCTAACTGCAGATATTGGGATTTATTTAAAAGAAAAAAAAAAGGAAGCCAGTTCTATCTATCTATCTATCTATCTATCTATGAGGTCTGTCTGAAAAAACTCCAGTCATTGTTAATGTAACAAGAATGGTTGGTGCAACATTGGTGTAACCTGACAACCAAAGAGAGTGGACTGGAATGCGCATGTGTGAACAATGGTGACTTCACTGTACTAGTCAGTGGGGGGCGGTAGATGCCATTGAGTGAGCATGTGTACTATGTGGCCATCGTATTCAAAATGACTGAGTGAGTAGAGCAACAAATCTGCATCAAATTTTGCATTAAACTTGCACATTCCTTCACAGAAACTATTTAGATGATTCAGAAGGCTGCAGCTATGGACAACTGGTGATTGGAAACTTCATCACAACAATGCACCTACTCGTGCATCACGCCTCATGCAGAGTTTTTTGATGAAACATCAAATCACCCAGGTGACTCAGCCCCACTACAGACCAGATTTGGTGCCCTGTGACTTCTGGCTTTTTCCAAAACTAAAATTATCTTTGAAAGAGAAGAGATTTCAGACTGTTGATGAGATTCAGGAAAATATGATGGGTCAACCGATGGCGACTGGGAGAAGAGTGACAGGTCCCCAGGTGCCTACTTTGAAGGAGACTGAGGTGTCATTGTCTTATGGACAATTATTTCTTGTATCTGGCATCTTCAATAAATGTCTCTTTTTCATATTACATGGCTGGATACCTTCTGGACAGACCATTTATATATATAAAATTTCCTATTGACTCTGCTTCTTTGGAGAACCCTACCTAATACATATGAAATAAAACATTTTTAAGGCAAGGAAGTGTTGGATGGATATATACCAAACTGTTAACAGTTGTTTCCTCTGGGACCAGGAACATGGAAAAGACTTTCACTTTATAGTTGATCATTCTGTGGTCTTTGAATTTTTCACACCTAGCAAAAATAACATTTAAAATTAGAAGCATATAATTAAGTTCTGAAAATAAAATTTCAAAGGGCTCCTCCCCTGGATTTGATGTCCCCCAACTCCCCTCCTCCAATCAGAAGTAAGAACTCTCCTGACATTTTGCATTTACATACATTATAAAGTTTAAATATAAATTTTTATATTCAAATACCTCTCCTCATAACTGAAAGGGCCCTAGACTGAGTCCTAAATTAGTCACCCCATTTCATTCATCTTCCTGTTCTCCCTTCATGAAGAATGTTAAAATGAGGCAGGTCCTTCAATAGGTTTGATTTGAGGTAGACCGAGCAACCTAAGGGAGGAGGTATGAATTCAGTCCACTTTTTCCTGTTCTTCTCCTTGTTTTTCTGGAAAGTGTTAAACTGTTCTCTGTTAGGGAACATTTCCTTTTGATGTAGCCTCCTTTCATGTCTGAGACTTAGTTACATAATCACTGCCAGAGCTCTCTGTTTCCTATGCAGGGCTTTGCTTTTGGTGCTGGTCACTGGGAAATCATTTAATGTTCTGAGCTACCTGTCTGCAGAAGAGGAGAATCTGGATTCAGGGGATAATTTGAAAGAAAAATTTAGACAGTGACATCAAAGACCCACAGCCCAAAGAACACCCCTGAGTATAAATACCTCCAAACCGGGGGCAAAGGTTGGATGGGTATGTTCTTCCCTCCCTTCTTACTGTATGGGAAGAGCTAGGAAAAACCCAGTCTTGGATTCTGAACTCCCTCACCCTGACCAGGCACCATATACTGGCCATCATTACCCCAGTCTATCTCAAATATGAGTATGTGTTCCTGGGGTCATTTGTGCAGAATATAAAAGTACTAACTCTAAAACTTTGTTTTGCGGTTAAAATGGCCAACACCTGTACTAATCTACTTGATTTATGTTCTCAACGCAATAAACTCCAGAGGGGACTGGAGAAGGGCTCTGTCCAGAAAGTGCACACACCTGAGAGTGAGAGCCTCCTGAAATTTTACTCACCTAACCATTAGCCCTGCGCCTGGATCCTGCCATATCCAGCTTCCCTGGGTCAAGCAATGGAGAGGATCCCGGTACTGATAAACATTTCTCACTCCCAGTGCCAGCTCCAAGTGGTTCCTCATTAGTAAAAATGTACTTAATTAATGAGAAGTCTTCGATAAAGTCCTGGAATAAATGAATGAAAACAGAATAGAGAAGACCTAGGCCACAAGCAGCACAAAGAGAAAGGACCTAGAGTTTTCACTGAGAGTAGCTTTAATTTATATATCTAAGGGGCCTACTAACATTATTAATGTAATTTTAGGCTGCAATTTTAGGTGCTTTATTATCTATCACAAAGAAAGCAGTAACCCCATTCTTCTCTGCTCTGGCAAGAAAATACCTGAAGTGAATTCTGTGCAAGATATTTTCAATTATATTCTATGAGAAAAGGTTACAAAGCTGATAATGTTTAGTCTGAAAAAGAAATGACTCAGAGACTCCATGATAATTGTTTTCAAATATTTGAATGGTTGCCAGATGGAAAGGGATCAGACTTGCTCTGTGTAATCGCAAGGGTTAGAGCCAAAGCCAGTGGGTGGCAGCTGCACAGAAACAGATCTTGGCTTGTTATGAGCCCTGGTGCCCAGATTATTATTGTTACGGGTAATCCCTCTTGGTTTAGTGTATAAAGTAATTGGATTTTTTACCATTGTAAACCAGACTGTAATCATACCCTACACGTACGCACTATTGGAACAGAATTATGCTAACAGGCCTAGTCAACAAAAACATTAGGTGGATGGCAGATTTGGGAAGCTGCCATCCCTCCTTTCCTTTTACCCCTTTCCCCTCTTATTCACTTGCCTTTTGTTACCTTGTGTTGGTGGGGGCCCTTAGGATAATTGAAGAGGATGATGTTTTCTGAGGTGGTCTTTCTTCTTGCTACAAGACTCTTCCTAGAACTCATCCCATACTCTCTCCATCCCTTCTTCTCGTACAGCTCAGCCCCCCAGTAGACTTCATTTTATCCCACCTACCTGCTCTCTGAAACCTAAGGACTGTATGTTGGTTTCATCACATAGACCAGACCTTAGATTTTTTTCACGCCAACCCACCATGTATCTCTATTTCCCTTTCCCTCATGTCTTGCATATCCCTCCTCTCCATTTATGCTTTTGTTTTAATCTGCAGAGCTTCATCTATACCCTCCCTAAGGTCAAGACACTAAAGTAAAGAACAATTGATGTTCATATAGAAACTTTCCACCCCTGTGATTCTATGATTCTAAAACAAGCTTGGAGTGTTTTGAGGGATGGTAATATTTGCAAGATACAAAAGTTGCATAGGGAGAGTAAGAGTCAAATTAGAAGGTTCTGAATGCTATTCTCAGAATTTGAGATTATCTCCAAAATTTGAAGGCTTTTAGTAAGAAAGTGATATGTTCACAGTAAGGTTGTGGTCATAAAATGATAAGGCAGAATAGGATTGGTTAAGAAAGAAGGCAGAAACTAATTAGAAGATGCTTTGTTAGTCCAAGAATAAGATAATGGAAGTATGGACAATGGTAGCAGCAATGGGCATGAAAAACAAGAGTTGGATTGCAGAGGCGTATTAGAAGAATTTTGACAATACTCACTGTACTAGAGGTTATTGTTTCATCTGTCTAGAAAAAATGTACCCCTTCTTTTGAAGAGCTGCCCACTCGAGCCGTATAATTCCGGAGAGGACTGAGCTGCAGTCGTGACAAGGCTCGGGTGACTAAGGGCCCAGGGACCACATTTTGAAATCCACCTCCAAGCCTGCACTGAGGCCACACCTCCCACGGGCTGCTCCCGCGATGAGTATGACTGGAATTCCAAGGCAGGTCAGTTTCTGGGAGACAACGGGCTCTGTTTTCAGCTAACTTTGGCTCAAGAACTACCTGATAGCCTTGCTGAACCTTCCATACACTGCCCAGTAACCTGAACCCAGCCCTATCTCTCTTTCCTTTCCTCAGGGTTAGACTGCATCATGGTCTGATGGCTTCCCAGCCATTTCCATGACATACAGACATTTCCCCCCAATAAAAACCTTATACATTTAATCCTGTGGTGACATCTGCTTCTTAGAGGACAAGGACTAATAGAAATGCCAATCCCAAACCCAGTACAATATCCCACCAGCCACAGTGATTGGTCCAAGAAATAGGCACAAGACCCAACCTAGACCAATATGAATGCCTCCCTTAGACTGGCTGAATTTAAATTGGAGGCCATACTTAGTTTTTCTTTATGCACATTGTGCTGTTGGTGCATGATATAAAGTCCTCTGGCATCCAAAGCTTATGGAAAATACCCAGAAACTATAGCTATCTTTCAGATATAAAGAGCACATTCTAGTGGCCCAGTTTGCTGGTTCCAGTTCCAGATGTCCCTAGACTTGTTCTACTTCCTACAGCTCTTTTTTTGATTTTGTGAATTACCCCTGGATGCTTCCAGCAAATTCCTCTTTTTCCTTAAGCTAAATAGAGTTTCAACTTTATCATTTTCAACCAAAAGAGTCCTAACTAATATGTACAGTGTCAAAACAGATACAGGTTAAGGATAGGAAAAAAAAAATAGTTCTAATGTTATAAGAGTAAGAGACCAAAATACAGAGCTATTCACAGAAACATAAGGATTAGAACCATTTTATGGAGGATGATTAAGTCCCAACAGGATACCCAAATAAAAATGCGCTACAGCTCAGTGAGGTTAATAAAAAGATTGAAGCCTTAGTGAGAGGTCTCAGCAATAAGACACAGACACAGTGTGCCTTGCTACTTGAAACAAGAATGTAAATTCAGTTCACCAAGGTAGTACATTGAACTTTTGCGGTGTAATGAGATGATTATTTCCTCTATTTTTCTTTTGTATCCTTGTACATAACCTCTATGAAATTGTTACTGTGAATATTCTTCATTAATGTAATTTGGCAATTAGTTCAAGTTAACTACATTTTTATTTGTTTTAACAGAGGTTAAACAAGGTTAAAAACAAAATAATGGTTGAACAACACAAACAATGGTGTACATTATAAATGTTTCCAGGGGAGGAGAAGTCAAAGCAAAGTTATAATTAGTTTTGCAACTTCATGTATCTAAAAGAATGTGAATGTAGAGTGAGAAGAAAATATTCTACTGATGTGTCATTTCACCTTTTTAAAACAAACAAACAAACAAACAAACATGGACTGTGTCATTGAATAGGGAGACATCCCAAAAGATTTGTTTCTCTAGTGTTTCCTCCTGAGACACTGAAAAAATAGTCTTCAGTACCTCTTTTTCTTTTTTTTTTTTTTTTTTTTAAGAGAGAAGGGAAGGGAAGGGAAAAGAGAGGGAGAGAAATATCGATCGGGAATGGAACCCACAACCCAGGCATGTACCCTGACTGGGAATCAATCCTGAGGCCTTTTGCTTTGCAGGACGACAATCAACCGACTGAGCCACACCAGTCAGGGCTCTTCAACACTTGCTAATATTTGCAAAGCTTCATTAGGTGTTAGATTCCTGAACTTAAAATCACCTGAACCAGGAAAAAGAGGAACTGGAAAGCTAACTCATCATAAAGCTAAGGCAACAATGGATTCAGTTTTTAAATATTTACCTCCATGGATGCCATTTCCGAGTCTCATGATAACGTATCTTACGCTTCCCTTAAGAAATATTAAGTCCGCTGTCACTGTTATAACAGTGGTACATTTAAAGATACAGAGCATTAAAAATATATAGATGACTTCTCCTTAATAAGAGATAAAGAACCTCTTTCTCAGAAAATTGATTAGGCCAGTGGGTGAGGAGGCGGCTGTGCTAACGATCATATTGTACCATGCTCTCATTGACCTGCATTTTTCACTGAGAACTTTTGGCAGCAACCTCATAACTCTTGCCCAGAGGAGTGTACCCTGGTGGCCATCCAAACTAGTGAATTAAGCAAAATGTCCCCCAAAAGGTTTTAAATACCTGCCTTTCTTTTAAATACCTGCCTTAATGAAGTCATGTGTTTTCTTGACTCCTAAAATAAAAATCAGATTTTTTTGTACCATAGGATAAAAAAGACCTCTGTAGGTGTTTCTCAAAGTGTCACCTTAACACTGCATCAGTACAATCTGGGAATTGTTAAAAACACAAATTCGCATGCTCCACTTCACATCCAATGATGTGAACCTTTGAAGGCAGGGTCCACATGTTAAAAAGCAACCCCTCCAAGTGATTCTTACAGAGGCAAAGTGTAAGTCCATAAAGACTGATTTTTAAATGCAGAATATTTTCCCCTCCATAGATGATTTTAAGTTCAGGAATCTAACACCTAATGAAGCTTTGCAAGTATTAGCAAGTATTGAAGAGCCCTGACTGGTGTGGCTCAGTCGGTTGACTGTCGTCCTGCAAAGCAACAGGCCTCAGGATTGATTCCCAGTCAGGGTACATGCCTGGGTTGTGGGTTCCATCCCCGATCGATGTTTCTCTCCCTCTCTTTCTCCTTCCCTTCCCTTCTCTCTTAAAAAAAAAAAAAAAGGTACTGAAGACTATTTTTTCAGTGTCTCAGGAGGAAACACTAGAGAAACAAATCTTTTGAGATGTCTCCCTATTGCGTGACACATCTCCCCTTCTCTGAGAACAGTTCTGCCAGTTCTGGGAGTCACGTGTGTGTAGTCTTGGGCTTGCAAACAATTTGGAGCCCATGTTTTAAAATTGTCTGTATCTATACCTGTGAACAAGAGAATGCCATTCATTGTTGCAAGAGAGATGACTTAGCCCTGATTGATTTAGACCAATCAACCTGGACCTGGAAGTAGGGCCAGTTTTCACAGCCACATGGGGGAGTGTTGTGTAACCAAACAAAAAAATAGTAGTGGTTGGAGAAAGGAAGAGGGTGCTGGTTGCTATGTAGCCAGCAAACACCAACACAGTGGGTGTTTTGTTTTTTTTTAATTCAATTGTTCTTTTTCCTTTTATATGTGATTCTGGAAAGCCTCCTCAAATCCACTGCAGACTGAGGAGCAGTATAAATGTTCACGTACACAATTAAATCAATCCACACACACACATATATATTATCAGAGGGTGTTAAACACAGTTCAAGGAGCCAACCCAGTTCAAACAAATTACTTATATGTACTACTTAGCAGCTAGGCATAGTCGCTATGTACATATTGACAATAATCATGTTAATTTAATCATATTAATGTGATTAAGTTGGTATGGAGCCTATTAACAAGTAATCATGTTAATCTTGTATTTGTACATAAATTTAGTTTTCACTTGGTTAGAATAATTCAACAATGCTGACATGTGTTTAGTCTTTTCAGTTTGTTACGCTTGCAGAACAGCTGCCTTTCCACACCTTTCTGAATGTTCGAAGAGATGCTAGATGGCAAGAATACCCCGCTGACCCCTGTGCCCCTTGCCTGTGCTCCTTGTCGTCCCTTCCTTCCTCCCCCTTGTTCAGCGTGTCTTTCCAGTGCTGTCCATGGAGGCAAAGAGAAAGAGAGTTTATTGTGAAGAGAAAATGTGGAAGAATGGAAAAGAGAAAAATAAGAGACTATTACTTGGAAGATATTTATAATCAAATTTGAAATGGAAAACTGCAGGGTGTATAATCCATTGTATAAATAAGCATATGTAAAATATATCCAAACAAAATTCAGACTGTATTAAAAATACAAACTAGACTGCTTTGTAGCACTATTTGAAGTCTTTAAGAATGACACAAGTAATATATCAAGTTAAAGCATGAGAGCTTATCATTATATCTAAGATTTAATTGAGACTTCTCCCCAATTAAGTCATTCATTTTAAGTGGCATATGAAACATTCCTCATCCTGAATTTGTTCCAATAACCAAATATCTAATAGCCAGATATTTAGTTACAATGAACTTTTATTTCCCCCCCAAAAAATGTAGTTATAATTTAAAATGATGCTGAAAACAAAACAAAAGTAGTCAATTCTCTTGAATAAAAAAATGTCTCAGGGACATTTTGAAAGTATAAGCTAAGCTACTAATTGAAGAATATTTTATTCTTTGTATAAGTTCCCTTTCATCAAAAACTAACTGAACATTGTTTCAAAACTGCAAGATATAATTTAGAATTTTAATGACATTTATAAACATATTTATTTGCAGACTAAGAAAATCGGTCGATGAATAAGCCTTTGAAAAACTCAAGTAGCAACTTTTTAAAACATATAATGTTATGGGAGATGACTATTTTGTTCATTGGCATTTTTAGGGTTTTAAAATTTTTTAATTACTCCTTTTCACCAAAAGTTAATGCTTTTCTATGTAATAGGAATTGAAGTTAAACAGCAGTTTCACCCATCATTTTCCCTTTTATTTATGGAATTATTGGCAATGGAAAAGAAGAAACAAGACGTGCTGTTTGGCAGGGCCTGCTTGGCATGTGCGTTCAGAGGGGCCCCACGGGAGCGAGGCAGCCTGACTTGCTAGAGCTGGAAAGTAAGTAAAAACAACCACAAAAATATCCTGGGTGCTCCTGGAGTACGACTACCCACACCATCTCTGTATGAAGCCATTTTTAAGGAATTGTAATCCTGTACTCTGTTTTCATTTTGTTTTGGGTTCGTGGCACTGCAGTTATAAAATGACCCTGTAACTACAATGTTTTTTCCCTCATTATTTGCCCCCACCACTCCAAGGTCAAGCATGGTGCCCATCTGAATCTCTGCAGACCCTGGAGCCACACTTCTTTAATTTAGGTTGGCCCTCTGGGGACACTGGGAAAAAATCTGAGCAGTCAGTTGCCTCCAGAAGGTTTATTGGGAGTAGTCTAGGGAGACGGAAGAAACTGAGGGAAGCGCGATTGGGCAGAGGCGGAAAATGACCCACAGTGAGGTAGCTCTTGAGGCTTCTGTGGATCCTGCAGGGAACGTGGAGGCCACGATAAGGCAAGGTGGGGTTTGCCTTTATATCCCCTCATGCAGCCAGTCATTGGCCATGCCACCTCTGGCAAGTGGTGTAGCCTTAGGTGAGATAGTTCCCTGAAGCTCAAGGCACTTTCCCCATGGAGACACAGCCTTGAGACATCAGCCGCTGTTGTTCCCAGCTGCTGGCAGCCGGTTGCTTTGACCCTGCAAGAGGGTATCTGGGTGGATCGACACAGCATCCAAGATGGTTCACTCCTTGCTTTCCTCAGGTTCACTTGCTTCCCAGAGTAAGCTTTCCCTGGCAACAGCTTCTCCAGAATGAAAGAGGTATAAATTTGTCAGTAGGTACCTGAAAGGGTAAATATAGAACTCTAAGCTATTTTGAAGCGAGCAGTAGCAGGAAGTACCACCAGCCCGAGGGCTTCGGGAACAAATGGAAGAGGCTGGTATTGGTAAATCATAGAAACTAGAGGAGCCACCCTTGTGAGCTGAAACTCCAGCCCTGGGGAAGAGATACTGCCTGGCCAGTGCAGGAGAGGGGAGGCAGGGGTCTCTGAGCCAGGAGGAGGGGCTCTGTGGAGCTGGGACCCAAGCCTCGGAAAAGGGGTGCCTGCTGGCAGATGCTGGAGACTCTGGGGAGGATGTGATGAGACATATTCCACAACTGTTGGAAAACTGCTGAGCAAGTGTAATGGCTTTCATGGGAAGGACCTGCTGCGGCCAGGATGAAGCTCACAGGAACTGAAGCTCTCACAGGCTTACAGGTTCCAGCCTGGGTTCTCTCTTGCGCGCCCCTATTGATTGAGTCCCTCAGAGACCGCTGGCAGAGCAGATGCAGGCCGCAGGGTCTCCGCTCCAGCTCCACACGTGGGTTTGGCGCTGAGAGACAAGGACCTGAAAATGAGTATGGAAATGCATAGGATGGGTTAGAGCACCCACTAGAGAAGTGTTCCAGCATGGCCACAGGTTTGGGAATCGGTCAGGCTCAGGCGAAACCTTCTCTTCTGCTTAGAGGTTGTTAAGTTTGGTGATTATCTTAATTGTATGTGTTTTTAGTTTTCTCATCTGTAAAATGGAATCTATAGTATTTGCCTCATGAGGTTGTTTTTAAATAAGTCTGCTTAGCTCCTAGTGATTGCTCAGTAAATAAATTACGATTATCACCATGGGAAAGATGGTGGAGAGGCCTGTGGGAGGCAATGGTAGTAGCACAGGATATAAGTTTTAAAGACCTGAACTATCCTGATGAAGTAAGAATAAAAATCATGGATGGATAGATGTCAGAGCCCCCTTGAAAGAAAGAAGAACTCCAGGACTGGATGTGTTGATTCCAATGGAAGATAAACGAAAGAAAGGGAGAAACGATCAAATCAGTGACCTGTTCAAAGGCACCCTATTCATATGGAACTGCTCAGGCCTTCTCATAAAAACCTTTCAGTAGCTTTGTGCCAGCTTAAAGAAATAACTCCAGTGATCAAAGGAATGCATTTTAAACCAGTGTTGAGGTACCCTTTAAGATCCGCTTAACTATAACTTCCCTCCGCCGCAGTAGCTGAGTGCAGCCCAGCTTGGGGCGAGCCTGGTATACAAGGACAGCGCCTGGGGCATGGTCCGTGAGTACAGCCCTTTTGAAAAGCAATATGGGATCATTGTCAGAAATGGTTTAAATGCTTATTTTATTTTGAATCAGTAATTTAAAAATTGAAATTCATAGAAGGATGAATTCCTGTACAATAGGAATGTACAGGGCATCTCAATGACCTTAGACAATAAATTGAGCGGCATATTACTGATGCCATCAGCTGTACTTTGGCAAAAAATTGGTTTGACCCAGAAGCCATGTTTGATGGCTCCTGTTCTTCCTTTTCACCTTGAGTCCTGCAAATGAACCAAGAGCATTTTGTTAAATAAAGTTACATAGCCAGCCTCTAACAGTAGACACCTTTCCTCCTTGTCTGGGCGGTTAATCATAGCCTTATAATTTACAAGTGTATGGGGTCCTTCCAGTTAAATTATATGCTCTTTCCAAAAAAGCATGATGACTAAAAAATCGCTGAATGACTCAGGCTCCAGCCGCAAACGTCCGCAGTGTCAGGGCAGCCCTGGGCTTCCTCCTAGCGCCCTGCCGTGTTTTCTTCCACTCGGCTCGCAGCGATTTAGCAGCATGTGCTCGCAGAGATTTAGCAACATGTTTTCTCAGCTTACAAGACCTAAAAGTGTCTCACTCAGAACTTCCTCCTGATATACTGTGTAAATGGTCCTTTAGCTTTTGCTTGCAAACCTCTGTTGACATTTAGGTCAAAGGAGTAAAATGGCATGCAGTATGACCAAAATAATGCACTAAAAAATTTTTCTGTCATGCAGTTATGTATATACTCAAATTATATTGATGACATCGTTGCAGTCTAGAAAACCTACTTCCCTCTCTAGCCTCAGCTCAAAGTTGTAGCTTCTGTGTCTTGACACCTCCTCCATGAAGCCTCCCCTGCCCTCCCCAGCCTATGAGAGGCACTGTCTCTATGTTTCCTCAGTGTGTATAACATTGCACAGACCTTTATTACAGCAGTTCTTCTTCTGAAGTAATGACATTTGCATGTCTCTATTTCTCTCTATACTATGAGCTCTTCACTGTAGTTTAAGAGAAGCAAAACGTTACCTCTGCCCTCTTAGGGCAGCTGGGACCAAGAGTTAAGTTGATATGAGACAGATTAACAGGAGAAAAGCACAAAAAGTCTATTTAATCTTCTACATGAACATGGGAATCTTCACAGAAAAATGAAGACAAAAGAGAATTTAGGCCTAAGTGTTTATATATTAGGTTGAACAAGGAGTAGGACCTATGGGAAAATAACTAAAATAAATGAGGAGGCTAAAGAGAGATACAAGTTATTTGTAACAAGACTTGTTGGTACAGGTTTCTCTCGGCCTCAACTCCCCGTCTCTGGTAATAAGAATGGTCTTTTCCTCCTGGTGTAGGGACAGCATCTTACACATGGGCATTTGATCTGCTGTCAGGAAGAAAAGGGGAGGTCAGAGAGCCCTTCTGGAACCTGCTGTTTTTGGAGTACATTTAATTCAATGTAATTAATGTACCAAAACAGCATATTTGGGATGCCATATTCAGTAGCTAATGAAGGGGAAGGGAGGCTTAGGCCGACCTAAGATAATTGACAGTTCTGAAAGCCCAAGTCCTTGACTGGAAAGGCTTTGTAGCCCTGGCCGATGTGGCTCAGTTGCTTGGAGCATCATCCCACGCACCTAAAATTCGTGGATTTGATTCCCAGTCAGGGTGCATGCCTAGGCTGTGGGCTCAGGTCCCCTCCAGTCAGGGCTGCATATGGGGGGCAACCGATTGATGTTTCTCTCTCACATCAGTGTCTCTCTTGCTCTCTCTTCCCCGCGCCCCCACCTGCTTCCTCTTTCTCTAAAATCAAAAAATGTATCCTTGGGCTAGGATAGGGACAAAGGAAGAAAGGAAGGAAAGGGAGAAGGGAGGAAGGAAGAAAGGAAGGCAGGGGAGACGGAAGGAAGGCTTCGTAAGCTCAGTAATGCAGTCACACACCCACACACAAACAGGCCCCTAGGAAGGGTTTACAGGAAGAAGTCAACTGATTCAGACTCTGCAGGGTGACTTAGCTGGTCATGAAAAACAGGCAAACTGATGCGGTAGCGTTTTCTCCGCCAGCAGCCTTTGCACCAGATTCCCTGTGTCCCATGTCTTTTAATGTCACAGCTGCAGGCCAACTACTTCACTCCATTAAAATTGCAGGCAACTGGTTATATCCTGTATGTTCTGACACCAGCTGAAGCCTAGGAGGCAGAAGAAATAAGGTTGAAGAGGTAAGCCGGCCTTGCCCAGCAGGAAGGCCTTGCCTGCCTTACTCAGGAGTTTGAGTTTGAGGAGATGGGGAAGGTATCAGAGCAAGAGAGCAACATGGGGAGATGTGCCTAAATGAGAATCCACGGACAGCAACGTGAAGGGGGAGGGGAGTGGAAAGGTCACTTGGAAAGGGGTGAAGAGAACAAGTGAAGAGGAGCGCACTCCTTTAAGGCAGAAAGAGAACATAAAGGGGAAAACGAAGACAATGGAGAGCTGGTGATAAAGGCAGTTAAAATGCCCTCAAATTTTACTCCTTAGTGTATTAATATTCAGAGTTTTGCAAACTTTTTCTGTTTGCAAGGGCCGTATTTGGGCTTTGCAGGTCATATAAGCGTGTGTCATGACTGCTCAACTCTGCTATCGTAGTGCGAGAGCAGTATAGAGAACTTGTCCGGAATGACTATTACTCTGTTCCAATAAAACTCTACTTACC
Organism: Pteronotus mesoamericanus; assembly: GCF_021234165.1. NCBI lineage: Eukaryota > Metazoa > Chordata > Mammalia > Chiroptera > Mormoopidae > Pteronotus > Pteronotus mesoamericanus. The sequence continues at coordinate 1,646,110 of NW_026555326.1, forward strand.
AAAAAAATAAAAAGAGTTGAGGATAAAGGAGACAGAAAACTGAAGCAAGACACGGGACGCTAAGAGAGTTCATTTTATTTTTTAATTTTTAAAAATGATTTTATTTAATTTTTTTAGAGAGAGGGGAAGAGAGGGGAAAAAGAGAGGGTGAGAAACATTGATTGGTTGCCTCTCGGACGTGCCCCAACTAGGGACTGAAACCGCAACCTAGGCATGCGTTCTGACGGGGAATCAACCAGCAATCTTTCACTTTGCAAGACAATGCTCAACAAACTGAGCTACACAGGTCAGGGCGGGAGAGTTCATTTTAGAGGGTCTTCAACTTCTCAGGTAAGAGGGAGACAGGAGGAGAGGAGCACAATGTTTCATCTTGGGGAGAGCAGTTTGGTGTGCGAGTAGCATTGTGGGGAATTTGAGTAACCAGCTGTAGTCAGTACTTTTAGGGCTTTTTATCCAGCAAGAACTGTTACCTCTTTAGTGTAATCTAGAGGCACCTGCTTTGGAGAAAACGTCAACGAAGGCAAAGAGCAAGTCCCTGAGACCAGATGTGATGGCTGTAGGCTCCCCTGCTATACATACCCCACAAGTGCACCTCTTTGTTTCTCTTTATCTCTTTTCCCCTTTCAATCACTTGGCAAAGACATATTGAGATCTACACTCAACATTCGTCTGTTCAATTCATACTCAGAGAGTGCCGAACACGCATCCTAGACACTCACTGTTCAAGATGCCGGAGTTAAAGTGAATGAATCACATGAGTTAACAAATCCTGCTCTCATGAGACTTACATTCTAATTGGGGAAACAAACAATTGAGAAGTTAAAAAATAATAATGATCCTGTCTACTGAAGAGTGTTGTAAAGAAAGTCAATCAGGGTAACAAGGACTGGTCTGAAGGAGGCATCGTTCGAGCTGGTGGTCTGGGAGGGCTTTATGAGAAGACAACAGCTGAGTTTAGATCGGAGTCAAAAGGCTCCAGCATGTGACAACCCGAGGTGAGACCCTTCCAGGCAGAGGGAATACGTGCAATGGCTCTGAGGTGGGAATGGATCTGGAGCATTTGAGAAACAGCAAGAAAGCTGGTGTGGTTGGAGTGCAGTGAGCACAGGGAGAGGTAGGAGGTGAGTCTGGAGAAGTAGGAAGCAGAAAGATGGGGCAGCCAGGACACTGGCTGAGGCATGGGGAGACTGCATTCTCCTCTAGGCCTTGCCACTGATGTCCTGTGTGACCTGAGGACAGTCTCTCTGGATCTCAGTTTCCTGTTGCAAGATCAGAGGCTTGGGCAAGATGATGTGCACTCTAGCCTGTCACAGGGGAGGCACTTAATGATGTGTGTCTAAAGGAAGAATCTTTAAGGTTCTTTGTAGCCTGTGTTCTATGCTCCGTGCTGCTCTGGCCTACCAGGGCTCTCTGCTCCTTTTCTGACAGAATTTCCCTCTATCCTTTAAGATTCTTCAGCAAGGCTGTCCTTCTCTCCGTAGCCAGAACAGACCACTCTCTGTCCACCTCCACAGGCCTACCTATGTGCAACTCCCTCCTTTCTTTTTTCCATCTGTTCATCTTTCATCCATTCTTTGAGCTCTAGATTAAATCCCACTTTGCTCATAAAGCCCTCTTTGACCACTTATCCTCCTAACCCTAAGACAGTTTATTCCCATCCATTTATTCAATCTTCCCAATATTATTCTAACCTCCTAAGGGTGCTGTATTAGTGAGTGCTCTCCAGAGAAATGGAACCAAAGGATGTTTCTACATATGTATACATATAGCGAAAGTGATATATTTTAAGAACTTGGGTAAAGAAATTTTGGGGATTGGCAAGCCTGAAATCTGCAGAGGAGTTGATGTTGCAGTCTTCAGTCTGAAGGCCTGGAAATAGAATTCTCTCCTCCTTGGAAACTGCAGTCTTTTCTCTACGACCTTCAACTGATTGGATGAGGTCCACTGTCCTGCAAGCGTTCAGGACCCAGCAGGTTAACATGGGATTCGAGCGGCCGGAAGAAAAGACGCAGAGCCGTGAGGATGGCTGACAGGCCTTTATTTCAGGGTGGGGCGATCTACGCTGGCGGCAAGTTCCAACTCCCTTGTACACTAAGCAAACACAAAGCCGGCGGGGTGCCAACATATGACAGTATTGTTTATGTAACAGGGTTTGATTCTGCACATGCGGGCCCTTATCATGGTTGTAAGAATGCTGCTGAGTCCTGGTCACCCAGATATCCGGTGAGAGAGCCCAGCTGGCTCCATTGTCCCTATATCCACCTACATTATGGAGGGTAATCTGCTTTACTCATTGTGTGCTGGTTTATGTGTTTGTTTTTGTTTGTTTGAATTTCCAGTTTTATTGAGATGTAGTTGACAGACAACATTGTGAAAGTTTCAGGTATACAACATGTTGATATGATCCACCTGTATGTTGCAAAATGACTACCACCATAGCATTAAGTAACACCTGCATCATGTCACATAATTACCATTTCTATTTTGTGGTGAGAACATTTAAGATCTAGTTGCTCAGCAACTTTCAAGTATATAATACTATATTATTAACTGTAATCACTGCGCTGTACATTACATCCCCAGAAGTTACTCATTTTATCACTGGAAGTTTGTACTCTTTAGCCAGCATCTCTCCTTTTCCCCCATGCTCAGACCCTGGTAAACACCATTCTAGTCTCTTAATATTTTTTAATGTCTCCAGATTTAAATGTTAATTGCATCTAAGCATCTCTTCATAACAGCATTTAGACTAGTGTTTGAGGAAAAAAACTGGACACCAAAGCCTAATCAACTACCACAGGTGAGGATGGAGCTTCATGACTCTTTGTATTCTTCACTGAACCCAACACAAATGCATTGTGTGCAGTAAGCACTTGATAAAGAGTTCACTAAAGGACTCTAATTAGTGCTATATATTCATTCATTCAGCAAACACTATGTTTAATCAGCATTTACTTTGTGTCAGGTACTGTTATAAGGACTAGACAAATAGCCATGAGTAAAACTGATAATAATTAAGTCTGAATCTTTTTCATTCATGTTTTGACATCTTGTAGACCCAGCCAGAGAGGGTTTTGTTTGTTTTTAGTTTAGTTTTGTTTTTAATTAGCTAATGCTGTAAAATTACAGTAAGTGTAAACCCTTGGACTGTGTAGTCATCAAAACTATCAGAGTAGGATTCTAAAACACCCAAGGCTTATAGAGATGAGGTAGTTTGCTTAATTGTCTTAGAGTATGTAATAGAATTCTAAAAATGGCCGCTCAGGATTCTCGTCCCCTAGTTCTTCGGTCAAACACTAATCCAGGAAATGCTGAGAAGGGATTTTGCAGATATAATTAAAGTCCTCAGTTGGTTGACCTTGAGATAGAGAGATTGCCCAGGTGAGCCTTGCCCATTATGTGAACCTTTAAAAGCAGAGAGTTGTCTCCTGCTGACGGAGCTTCAAAGCATGAAGGGGACTCGTTCCATCATGGCTGGCTTGAGGAAGGAACGGGTCATGTACCAAAGATGTGAGCAGCCTTGCATTATTAGCTGCTTCCCGCCAATAACCAGCAAGGAAGTGGAACCTTAGTCTTACAGCCACAGGAGCTAAATTCTGCCAACAAGCAAAATGAACTTAGAAGCAAATTCTTCCCCAGATCCTCCAGACAGGAGGCACATGGCCAACGTCTTAATTTTGGCCTTGTCAGACTCTATGCAGAAAACTCCGTAGAGCTCATACAGACTTCTTGCCTACAGCCGGAAAGAACTAATAAAGAGTTGTTACTTTAAGCAGCAAGAGTTTGTGGTAACATGTTATGCAGCAGAAGAAAACTGAGTATATCGCTAGTGACATGGCTTGTTTTAAAGTCTTATTTTTTTTTTGAAGTGCCTTAGAAAGTAAAATGCTTTCTAATATGAATGATCTTTGACAAATTTGCATAAAAGAATGTTTTTGTTAAGTGGTTAGTGGTACCTATCTATAAAAATACTGCAAATCTGAGACATCAGTTCTGTTTTGGGTTAAAAAAAATGTCTATGGTAAAGTATTAAGCTATTATGCTAAAAGCAAAATAAATTAATGAGGACTTATAAGCCATATCCACTGTCATTTGTGTAAAATATTTAGTATTGGCTTTATCACATTTTGAGAATAAGTAATAATATAGTCAAACTCTGGGTGTTAAATACCCCAAGGACTAAAGAACTTATGAAGGAAATGAATAATTTGTTACTGCTTTGGAAATGAAGGCTTTGGGCAAGCAGAGCTGAGTTTCCTGCTCTTAATAAATGTAGATAGATGTGTTTCATGATAATTTAATATGCCTGGAATTAACTTCCACTTTGCATCTGGCAAGTTTCTCCCTTTTTATTTATTAGATTTTTCCTCTAGACTCACTCATCTCCCAAAATGTCTCAGAATCACAGACACACCCTGAAGGAATTAGGCCCAAATACTAACTTCTGGATATAACTAGAACATGAGAGTAGGACGGGTGTCGTTGGTCCGGATCCAATCACCCGTTGTTCCTAAGAGGGATGTGAGGCCCAGGAAAAGACCTTGTCCAAGGCTCAGGGGTGGGGTGGTGAGGTTGGAACTAAAACTTTATTTTTAAAATGCTAAGTAGAGATATAAGTGAACCTACCTGGGCTGACTTTACTCATTTAACTTGGTTAACATGTATGAGTTACTTCTCACAAAATTAGAATAACTGATTTTTAGTTTTCAGTTCTGGGCCCCTAAACAAAAATTGCCAAAAGAACCCCCACCTTTTCATTCTTTGTTAAGTGTAAAATGAGTAGGTTTGCCGTGGTAGGCCACCTTTGAGGGAGGTTAGAAAGCATTGATGTGTATGGCTTAAAATCCCTGAGGAGTCCTGCAGGTGAGCTAATCTATGAATGTAAGCTTGCCTTTGCTACAGACCAGGAGAAAAAGCTTAGAGCCCTGCAGGAAGACTCTGACCCAGCAATGGAGCCAGGAGTTCCGACCCTGCAATGACCCTCTTTCTCCTTCTACACTCTAACTATTAGCTAATGTGTATAAGAACCATTAGCCGTGAAGGACAAAAGCATCCGGTTTATTAATGGCTTGGCAAGTGCACTGCAATCTCCACAACACGGCGATCCATGGTACAACTTAGAAGAGAGAAAGCTGCCTAGAACTGATGCCCAAGTGCAGACTTTCACCTCCACACTGGAATCTGAGCCTTGGGATAAGCACGAGGATCCAGGAGACAAGGGGATACATGGTGACAGGTCGGCTCTGGGCCAGCTCACAACGACCCTACAAGGCTCGTGGTGCTGTCCCCATTTTACAGCCAAGGCAACTAGACTTAGGGTAGTAATCTCCCCAAGGTCACGCCCGAGACCTCCACGGGCTTCGGCCTCCTCATCCATGAAATGAAAGCGATGGACCAGGTCTGAGGTCCCTCTTAGCACTCACATCAGGTGCATGCGAGACTCTTTAACCCTGGGGGAAAGAACAGAAATAGCGTCGGCAAACCTAATACCTAAGTGTTTCAGGGCTGCTGGGAGGTATCCTTTGAAGAAGACACGTATTTCCACACGCGGGGGATTGGGTGAACGGTGAGATCAGTAACAAAAATTGGAATGACAACGAAGGAGCATGTTTAGGGGCAAACCCGCTGAGTTCAGACCTGAACACTTGGACTTGGGGCTGCGGGCAGGATACGCAGATGTGGCTGCTCTCAGGGGAGAGCCCACTAACACACACCTGTTTGGCCCTCCCTTCCTCGCCCAGCGCCTGTCCTGTCTCCCTCTCTGTGTGCCCTTTGCATCCCCTCCCTTTTTTTCTTCCCTCTCTCTTTTCCTCTACTAACCTTTTCATCCTTTCCTTCTTTTTCTTTTTTCCAGCTGAGTTAAAACATGCAGAAGCCTTTTTGAACTGAAGCTGTAACAATATGAGACTATTATTAATATTCTTTTTTTCTCTATAACAGTGATTCTCAACTGGGGGCAATTTTTTCTTCCAGAGGACATTTGGCAAGGGCTCAAGACAGGAGGATATGATACTGGCACCTTGTGGGTAAAAGCCAAGAATGTTGCTATCCTACGACACACGCAAGAGTGCCCCCCTAAAAAACATCAGTAGTACATTTAGGCTCTTCAACTGAGCTTAACTTTTGTGTTTTTAAAAAAAATCACTTTTTAGTAATTAGCTTTTATTGAACTCTACAAAAGTATTTGTCTATGAGAGACAGGAAAATTTTAAAACATACTGGTTCATCATCACAGATAGCATGGGAAGCATAGGGTTAACAGGTGCAGACACTTACAACAGCCCCTGGCCTCGAGTAAGTAGTTAACAAATGTCAGTTAGTAGTGACAATCGCACTATTTTCTAACAAAATGAGCTCTCTGTATTAAAAATATATGTGTGTATATATATGAGGAGGGACCCTGCAAAGAACAGAATTTATTTATAAAAAAGTGTGTATTTATTCTTACATGATTAAATTTCAGTCACCTTCAAAGCACTCTCCCTTTGATGCAATATCCCTACTGAGATGTTTATTTCCACTGCTCAAAATAGTTTTGAACTAGTTGATTTTGATACCTTTTAGTGCTTTTGCTGTTTTTTATTTCACCTCTTCCACATCAGCAAAATGTTCCCCTTTGAGGATTTTTTAATTTGGGGAAACAAACAAAAAGTCTCTCAGGGCGAGATCAGGTGAACAGGGAGGGTGGGGCACGGGGGTCATGCCATTTTCGGTCAAAAACTGCTGAACACTCAGCACATTGTGGGCAGGTGCACTTGTAAATCACCCATCACGAAATGGGCAAATACATTGAAAGAGTCTTCAGAAAAATTCACTGAAGCCAAACTCAGCATCTCACAACAACGCCAGCTGGTGCACTGATTCAGATGGGTTCCTGGAACACTCCCCTAGTCAGGGAAGCCTGCACTACAAGGGGTCCACCTGCCAGAAAATAATTCCAGGTGTTTTTTGGTGGAGGGAGATATATATATATATATATTCATTCCTGAGATTTATCTTCCATGTCATTTTAAGTTGATCCTCAATTCTATTAAATCTCTTTCCTACAGTGTGAGCCATTAAGGGAAGTGCTATTATACTTCTTACTCATTTATCATATATTATCGGACACTAAATATTTTAACAGCCAGTGTCTGCCATTAGTCTCAAGGGGAGTATAACCAGCAGAGTACAGAGCTATTCTGGTTGTCATCCTGCCACAAGAGGTAATAGTCTTACACTGTGCCCCAGCCGCTGAGAGATCAGTCTCCCTGACCCCTCATCAGGTAGGGGTCAAAGAAAACCAGAGCCAGACAGGACAGTGGCCAAAACAGACTTTGTTTGGACTATTGCCATAAGGGAAGAGACCCAGGCTCAGCTCCCAAATACTGTCTGGGCCACTGGGAATTTAGAGGAGCAGGGAGGGCGTCAGTGAAAGAAAAATGGCTAAGAGAAGCAGCAGGGGTCGGGGGATTGTGGCTAAACTGACCTAATGAGGTCCTTGCTGATGACAGGTCACGGTAACCAGACATCACCTGGGGGATGGAGGGAGATGAGGAATCTGATCAGATATAAGGTCAGGGGTTCTTGCTAAAACAGGACTTTACAAGGATAATGCCCAGGCAGGGTTAGGGAGAAGTCCAGGCGCCTGACTAAAGTTTGATCAAGCAAAGAACCTTTGTCAGAGGGAGACCACTTACTTGCCCTTCCTCCGCAGCCCGTCTGTGGCCCAGTGTCCCTTTCCTAAGGAATGATGCTATTTAATAGTCCAGGCACTGTCAGATCGTCCCAGCTGTTCTTCAGTTTCCCTTAGAGAGGCATCAGAAGCACAAATTTCAAACAAAACAAATTCCTGGGTAGCATAAATATTAGCACTGAAATGGTTATTCCTCTCCCTGGTACTATTGACTACCTCTAAGTTTTCACTTGGCCAAATGAAAGGGATGGGAGAAGTAAAGGAAAAACCCATTGCATGCAAGCCCTTGAGCACGTCCGAGCAGAGTGCACTCAGACTTCCTGAACTGCACTTCTTCCTCCCTCCCTCTGACCTACTCTATGCAGTCTATTTTTTCTTTCCTCTCTTGAACCATTAGACTCACATCACCTACTCTTCTGACACCCCAGTGGTTTTACAAGGTCACTGGCAGGCAGGTCGTGACTCCAGTCAGCCTCATTCTTCCAAATTAAGGCTGTCGCTATACCCTCTGACTTAAGAATCTCTTATTCCTTATGCCCTTTAAGATAGCCAGAAAGGACAATGAAGTATTGGAATCACAACACAAAGGTCTAGAACAATTTTCCTAAGGACTCGCTTGGCTCACCAGGCCACGTACCAAACTGAAACTTCCTGTGGAACAGTGGTCCTCGGGAGTGCGGCGCAGGGCTCACACGCTTCCTCTTTGCTGAAGCTCCGAGGGAGGGCCTCTTACCCGCTCAGTCATTCACATCATAATAAAATCTCTTTGCCCCAGAGGAATGCAACTACATTTCTTTTGTTAAAATCTCATTAAAGCCTGCCTCCGCCTATAATAATTTGTTAATAGATGGCAGTGTTATTTGCCTTCTATTGGGTTTTCTTTCATTTTTTTCCCCTTCTCTCCAAGGCATTTGATTGTCACCAAAGTGTAAAAGATGCTATAGCCGCTGCAGACCGCACGGACAGCCCCCATTATTTGTGAGGAAAGAGATGTCTCGTTAGTTTCCTTCCTCCCTTTATTGCCTGTTTAAGGCTCTTCCTAGTCAGCTGAGAAATATGGCCCTTCTTATAAAGTCAGGACAAATTCCAGGGTATTTTCTCTGCCCAGTGGTTTGAGTTAAGCCTACTTGCCAAGGGTCCCTTTCGGCTGTGTCTACAAAAAACCACCAAAGCAAATATTTTAGATTTTTTAAAAAGGTGTTTTCTCAATGTCCATCCAAATGGCAGCAACTAGAGCATTTCCAAAGGCATGTAACAGAGTCTGCCTGTGGGTGGGAGGTCGCCGTTGGAGTCACAGGAGATCACAGAGGCAAGAGTGACATAAATTATAGCCTACAGCTTAGCATTAGGATCAGGACCCTGAAGTGATTCAGAGCAGCCTGAGTTCTGGCTGAATTCTGGAGACTCGGGCGGCCTTACGCCTAAACAGGCGGAAAGTACTTTACCCAACACCAGATCTACCAGGCTCTGAGCTCCCTTTCTAAAATATAAAGCAGGGTGGGGCGCGGAGGAATGGGTTGTGTTTTCATTTGCATCGCTGCACCTGCCAATCAGTTTCTGCCACCAACCAGAATGCAAACAGGACAGCCGAATTACCCAGGCACCCCATAATCTCTTCAACACTTATGGGGTAAAATCCTCCTGATGATTTGATAGGAATAACGGAATTCTATTATTATTACTACCGCTACTAATAACAACATCAATAGCTAACATTTACCAAGTATTTATTCTCTGCCAGGAACTGTTCTAAAATCTAGGATTTTACTTGCATGATTAATTCCTTTAGTTTCACAATGTATTATGGGATAGGCATTACTGTTATTCCAGTGTTAAAGATGAGGAAACTAAGGGTTAAGTAATGAGAATTAGAACCTGAGCATTCTGACTCCAGAGATTGCTTCCTTATCTATATAAGCTCTTTATATTAGCTAAGCTAAACTGTATTTATATTTATTCTAGAAATAAAGGGCCAGGCCACTTGTGCTGCGCCAAACTACCATAACGGGCCTTAGATTGGGAAGGCAGTTGAATTTCCCTGAACTATTGGCCAGCTACGTCACAGTTATTGTTCTACCCTAAATTGAACTTCAGACCTCCCTGCTAGAGAGGGAGGTTTTCTGGAAAAAAGAGACTTAACATCAGGATTAGTGAGTGGCAGAAGGCACATAATAAATAAGGCATAGAGGTATAAAGAAGGGTGGATGGTCTTGAAGATTGTCAGGGGATGTGGAATGGAGCAGGTGGGGGTCTTCACTGGAGATAAAGGCAAAGAGTTAGCAAAGACACCTCACCACCTACCTCAAAAACCACCCTGAGACGCTTGGATTACATGCTGAGGGTTTTAATCATGAAGATGACATCAACACATCTGCCTCTCGGGAAACATTCTGTGGTAACCTTGCCAAAGACAGAGCAGGGGTAACTCTTACTATTGAAAGTGCAAGGGAGAGGTAGTGAGAGCTTGAGGCTCAGGACAGCGGTAGAGAAGGGCGTGGTCAGGAACAGAGGTGGTGAGGAGGTATAAGATTTTGTATGTAGGCAAGGGAGCATGGGGATGAAAGAGAAGAAGCTGGCTGGGAAGGTTCCCAGATTTGGGGCTTAAGTGATTAGGGGGATGCGCATGCCAGTAAAGAGAGTCAAGTGGAAGAGCATACTCTGAGGGAACTCTTAATGGGTTTTGCTTTGCACATGCTGACTTCGTCCTGAATGAAGACTGTTGATTGTGCAGTTGGATGGGGAGGATTCATGCTCAGAGAAAGAACTGAGATCAGAGACAGAGACTTGGAAGGTTTCAGCCTGAAGACGGCAATGAAGTGGGATCATGTGACTGTCCAGGGCTAAGAAGAAAAGACAACTAAGAACCGAGTGGTACTGGGGAGCGTAACTTGGTGATTGGCCCAGGGGAACTGAGTAAAACTCTGGAACCTGTGTGTTCACCTCATGCTTGTAACATCTTTGCATCCTGGCAACTGGTTAAAAACACAAAAGGCCCTTGTGTTTGCGTTTGAGGATAACAAGGAAGAGTATAGCTGAGGAGCTAATAATCTACTCAGAAGTTAGTCTTGAGAAGAGAAGCGGTCTGAGAAGAGTAGATATGAGGAACGTCTGTGAAGAAGAAAAAGCAAGCGGATCCCTAGAGCAGCATCTGGGGAACAATGGGAAGGCACTGGAGCTGGGCTGAGGGCAGTGCTTGTCTGGTGGAAGGCTCCTGTGTTTGCTGACATGGGGGTCTGAGCTGAAGGAATTGCCTTATTGTCTTTCAGGGAATATGGGTAACATCACCAGATCACAAAAAAACAACTGACTGCTACAAATGCCAAGTTGGTGCCAAGAGAGCCTCCTTCCCAGGCAGATGTGGCTGGACAGACCCACAGAGGAACAGGGAAGGCTTCAACACCCCCTCCCCAGGGCTGCCTCGCGCTATGCTGGGAAGAGAAGGGGTGGGTCTGTGTGCTCTCACAAAACCTTCACTTTCACATCTGCTTTTTCCTTCCCCACTGGAAGAAAATAGACCAGGATAGCACTTTTAAGCCCATCGTTTCCGTTTTGCAGAGACCAAGTGTTTAAGCTGCATGAAATGCACCTTAAAAAAGTGTTCTAGATTTGTAAACTCCATAGTGACAAAGACTGGGACTTCTGCTTGTTAAGTAGCTTCTGCTACTTTTCCTTTGTAAGACCATGAAATAGGCAAAGTTCATCTTCCAATCCAATTTTTCTTGCTGGAACTGCTACTCATCCCCTCTCCACCTTGTCTGTATTCTCCTTCCTCTCCTCCAGATCCCAGAGCTTTCCATTAAAACTCATTGACAAGAACGCGTTTTACAAGCATCATTCGTGCTGACAGTGTTTACGAGGGCCCCCACAGACAGCTGTGTGCAGGCTGCACGGACAAGTCTGAGCGGCTTAACGTGTGACGCTTCCTAGTGATGGTTCGGCCAAGGGATGATTCTGAAATGGTGGGAATTTAGTCATCAGTTGAGCAGATGAGAGGTTTCTGAATAGGACTGAAAGAACCTTCCCCTCAGTTCCTGAAATCACATAATGGCTGTGTCTCCCAATGACTTAGAAGGCTGCTCTTGCTCCCTGTGCAACTTCAAAGGCAATTAAAGTCAATCCTATGTTGTCATTTTAAAAAGCCACCTGACGTGATGGTGAAGGATGGCCCGTGTCAGCCACTGCCCTGGGTTGTCTACTCTGCACACCTACAGCTTTTCTCGTCCACTAAGGTTAGCTTCCCCGGAGAGATTGTATATAAGGCAGAGTCATTTGTGCTCACTGAGCTTGTGGGATTCTTCTACTTTGCAAGTTAATACTTTTAGTGAAATAATTCCAGCTCTTTGGAATACAAATCCTTAGCTCAAGGTTGCTTGAGTGGAAATTTTTAACGAGCAGGTCCCTCAGCTACAGAGTCAGGCAAAATGTGATTCTCTTAATCTGTGTGTTCCCACAGAAAGTAATAAATGAACATGACTCTAGTATGGACACATCCTATTACTCAGCTTGATCCTAATATCACTGGCAGAAAAACCCCATTTGCTGCACTGGCAAACAGCTGAATTCATTAAGCCCGGCTACATGAATATTCCCCAGACAGCTTCTTGTTGACACACAGAGAGCACGGGTCTCTGAGGGATGGCGGGGCTGCCAGGCGGAGCAGCGAGTGTTGCCACGGCGCCTTCCACTGCTCCTGTGCTGTCCCGCTAATCAGAAGTTGCCACCTGCTGCTGAGAGGGAGATGTATGGCGGGTGCATGACATTTCTTTATTTTTGAGACCAGGGAAAAAAGGACACCAGGAAGGAAGGAACAATCTCTAAGTTGAGCTTGGGAGAGGGGACAGTGATAGAGCAGAAGGTGAAAGACTGCTGAGTTAACCACACCTGCCGTCACTCGGAGCTGAAAAATAGGTCATCAGTATGCAGCCAGTCGCACACGGCGACTCTGGCACCTCAGGTTGAATGGGCCCACTGAAGGACAATTGGTCTCTCCCCTGCCTTCAGACCGACTTGTCTCCACCCCATGCCAGCCGGGGGCGGGAAGACTTCTCTTAAAGGACATAGCACAGCCACCACATCCCTCTTCTAGGTGGACACAACCCCGTAGAGCAAGTTTGGGCAGCGGCCCTGAATTCAAGGAGTGACAACTCTTCAGAGAGACAGCATCCATCGTCCTCTAGGAGGACACTATTGAAAAACCTCCTCTGTGCTGCTCTTTGTAAGCCAAGCCCGTCAACCTAACGTAACTCCCCCTCATACGTCCTCCTATATCAGTTTGTATCCTCCTGTCGCTTCACTCATTCATTCAGTCATTCATTCTCTCAACAAGTACCTAAGAGCACTTACTAAATGCAGACCAGGTGCTGTGTGAGGCAGTGAGTGGGGACACAGTTATGAACAGGACAGGGAGTGACCCGATCTCCTGGAGCTTCAGACCAGTGGAGGGTGATGTCCAGTAAACCGGTCCTACCTGTTGTTGCTGAGAATAGGACCAACGGGTTTTACAGCTGAAGAAATACGCTCTTCAGAGTCTCTGATTCAGCCTTGGTCCACATTATCACCATCCGTCACTGAGTATTTGGCAAGCCTCAGGTGAAAGGAATCTCTTTCTTGATGAACAGTGCTCTTTTGCTGTTCAAAGTGCTTTTCTGAGGCTGCCAACCTCCAAAATTGTTTTATGATACCAAATTCTCTCCTCCTCCTCCAACTAGAATCTTTATTCTGGTTGGGCAGCTGCGTAACTAGGTATGAGAGAGAAAACTATCGTATTGAATGAATTCATACTAATGCATGAATGATTGATTCACACATAATCTTCAAAGAGTTTGAGTTTTTATAAGAAAATCTTTTTTTTAACATTCTGATACTACATTTTATTATAAGTTGCTTTCCCTTTATTTCTTCTTCATATACAGTGTAAACATTAAATTGATCTTTTTTAAATTAGGTACTTAATGTTATATTTTCTATTCATTTAATGCCAGCATGGAAAAGGGACAGTTGCAAAATATTTAACATGAAAAAAGAGTCATAGACTGATAGGGTTAGGAACTGTTAGTCTATATAATCACAGACACAGAGAGCTAATAGGGACCCCCTCCGGATTTAGGTAGCAGAAAAATATGGAACGCTTCACGAATTTGCGTGTCATCCTTGCGCAGGGGCCATGCTAATCTTCTCTGTATCGTTCCAATTTTAGTATATGTGCTGCCAAAGCGAGCACTTCTATAAGAAAATCTTTACTGACTCTAAATGATATCTCGATATTTCAGTCCTCAGTATAAATTTGAAAAAAAAGAAGGTACTCTAGGAAAAATTTCTACTATGTTGTAAGCTGTGGGTTCCTTGAAGGCAGAGAGCATCTCATTTTGAGGTGCTCAGTCATCTAGCCTGATCAATGGGGTACCTAACCAACATGTATTGAATTGAGAGGAGCAGAGAAATACAGAGAGTGGGCATTGGAGAAGGGAGGGAGAGGAAAGGAGAACAAGGGAAGTGAAGGGAGAGAAAAATAAGAGGGAAGGAGGGAGGAAAGAAGGGAAACAGAATGAGAAAGAGAACTGAACACACCCCAAATTATGGTATAGTTTCCGATTTCTTCTGCAGACAAGGTCCTCAGAGAAGCTTTAGCAAGGAGGGATTTATTCCAGTAGAAAGGAAGGAAATGCTGCTCTTTTAAAGTGCCAACAAGAGAATGGAGCCAGAAATTGCAGAGCGCTAAGGAAAGATATTGATCAAAGCCATAAATTTCCACTTTCCAGCACAACAGAAATGACTCATGACAGATGACTGGCCGCTACCAATTAGCCTCCCCAAGGGACCCCTGCATTCAGAAGAATGGGTCCAAGATATCTAACGATCCCAGGAACTCAGGGACTAACCCCGTTAGGGTTATAAAAATTGGTCCAATGTAATTAGAGAGTCTGCATTCATCTGTAGAAGGCTGCAGTGGAATTTTCCTGAGGCCAAACTAAAACAGAAACTTGAGAGAGAAGTGGAGGTCAGAGGCAGGGAGCCAGAACCACCAATTTTCTTTTGGGTCTCAGGAAATAAGAGAAGAAATCTTTTTCAGATGCTAAAGAAGAAAAGTGAAGCAGCAGATTCTGGCTACAGGGAACCCGAGACCAAATGTTCCAGAATTCAGAGAGAAATGGGCTCAGGCACTCTAAAAACAATGGAATCCTTGAGCAAAATCAGCCCCAAAACCAAAGGGTACTGGCATTCATTCTTGTCGAGATAGGCCTCAGGAAGTACACGCTTCATACACAGGGATTAGCCTGCTTTAGACAAGAATATGAGAAACAGTTCTGCTCAGTTCTCAGCCACTAAGATTGTATGCATTTAAATGCTTGCTTCCATCTGTACCAACAAAAAAACCATGGTGTCTGAACTTAGTTTCAAACAGAATCCTGACCCTCCCACTCACCTGTTTTACAACCTCGGTCAAGCTGCTTAATTTCTCTAATCTTTAATTTTCTGATCTGTAAAGTAGAGGTATCTGCCTCTCTCTGTGTATGTCATTTACTAAGGGTTTTCTGTTGCTAGACACTCTGTGCTCCACAAATGCAATCTCTTTCACCACCACCTGAAGAGGTGGTAAACATTGTCTTTTGACAGACGAGGCTTAGGGAGATTGCCTCGATTTGTCCAAGGTCACACAGCTGGGAAGTGCCAGGCTGGATCTGACACTTGGTCTAACTTCAGAGTCCACGGCCTCACACTGGGTGGCCTCCCTGCTCCCGCTGTCTGAAAACCACACCGCTGAGCTGAACGAAGAGGAAGACGGAGGATTTCCCTGCTCCTGTTCAAATACAGCTGAAGCAACATGCTCCTTCCACGCCCGATCCCAGCAAGATCTACAAAGGGGAGGCCCTCCCTGTTTATTTTTCAGTTAACAAAAGGCACAGGGGCTTTTCCTGGTTTTTGTTTCATCTCATGGACATAGAAATATCCTAAACCCACAGACAGGGAAACACAAATCTCAGCCCCCAGATCTCCAGGGAACAGAAGTATTCCAAGGAACTGTTTGTCAGCTTTGCTGGGCTCCTTCAATAGGGCAAGGGCATTGCCAAAGCGTGGTCCCCGTTTCTGTAAACTGTCATTGGCTGCACCCTTGGATTTTGACCTCTCCAGTTTATTAGGACAACAAATTACCCAACACGAGAACTGCGGAGTGCATTCAGACGGAAAACGTTCTCTTTTTATGAAGTGATTTAATTAGGAGCCATTTTCCCATCAGCGCAGTTGTCAGGGCGCGGCTGGGGCAGCCGCTGAGAAGAGCGTTTGGCCCCGCTTTCCTGGCTCCCTCTTTTCTGCCTCTGCCTCTTGGAGGAGGAAACTGAAACCACTTTAGGAAAAAACATTTCAAGCTGGGAAAGGAGACAGGTCAGGCCTGAGGGCCCTTCTGTAAGGTCTTCTGAGAGCCCACAGTTTCAGGCTGTGATTTTTCCAATTTGTAGCCCGATTCTCCAGGACAAGGATTTTTGAAGCCTTTTGCTTCTGGTTCCCCCTTGTGCTCCTCACCCCTTGCCAGACCGCCTGCCGCCCTGGTGGCTGAGAACACAAAGTGAAATTCAAAGGGATCCTTGCTGGAAGTAACCCTGAAGGACTTTGGCTGGAGGAGGATTAGAGTGAGGTTGAATCCGGTTGGCCTTCTGTTGTTCAGAGGCTGAAGAGTTTCTAAAATGGCATTGGAAATCTGATTATCTTTTGAAAGCCTAGGTTTCATTCTGGACCAGCTTGATTTTGACATCTTTGTTGCATTCCCATCACGTTTTCAGCACTCAGACGTACAGGATTTTGGTCTGTAGAGACGATACGTGATTCTCCATCACGCAGGGGAAACGCCATCCCCCTCAGATTCGGGAATAAGCAGGGCGAGAGCCCCCTAGACACCAATGGGAATTTTTGTTGTTGTTGCAATTTTCCTAAAAGGAAAAGGATGAGGATGAGGTTTAGAATTAGTATCTGAATGTACTACAGAAATGTTTGTCAGTACTGAATGGGTCAGAGCTCAGTAAGCCTAGTCTGGAAAGAATTCCTGAGAAAGTGAGTTTTAAACATGGTTTGAAAATATTTCACAGATTTGTGGCTCTCTTTATGCACATTTAAACTTTTTTTGTCCAAGAAAACCAAATAATCACAAGTTCTTTCTTCTCACCTATGAAAAGTGGCATAGAAATGTCATCTTTCAAAAAGAAATATCTTTCCCCACTGTTCAAGAAAGCGTTCTTTTTTGCTTCGTGCCTGGTCAAGACAGCATGTCAGTAATCCTGTCATTAGCATTTACCAAAAACAGAGCTGAAACAAGACCTTTTAGTAGGCTGTGAAGTCAATTGAGTGAGTCATGACCAGCACTTTTAGAAAGGAAATGATCGAACAGAAAAGAAGAGAAAACACGCATTTAAGATTGGAGGTGTGCTTTTGCACGTGCACAGGGTCACAGTGTAAAGTGTAGTTTTTATCGCGCCTCAGAGAGCTCAAGTTTGACATCAGAAGACCAAGGTTCTAATTTTGAATCTCGTATTAACTATGTGACCTTAAGTAGGTGCTTAATGTCCCTTCTCTAAACTTTCTTTCAGCGTGTATAAAATGAAGGGCTCTGGTAAAATTCTAAGCTTCTGTGGTTCCATAACACAGGAAAAACATAAATCTACTCCTGCAAAAATGTTCTACATCCCAGGGGCAACTGGAAAGGGATTGAGGGTTTTTTGGAGTGCCTGCATAACTGCTCCTCCAATGGCATCCACGTCTTGACTAAAATAAGCCTCCTGAGCCATCTAGCCACATGTCAAAAGTACTTTAAGTTTATTGCAGATTTTATGGAAAGGATATATCAAGTCATGATGACATTTTAGAAATGAAAATGTCAAAGACCAAATTCTTGGCACAAGAACTTGCTTGTGGCTTAAGCATTTTGTCCACTAACACTTCATCTCTCTTGAAAAAGAAATTTCACAAGAAATACATCACTAATCATCAGAGAGATGCAAATTAAAACCACAATGAGATATCACCTCACGCCTGCCAGAATGGCTATCATTAATAAATCAATAAGCAACAAGTGCTGGCGAGGATGTGGGGAAAAGGGAACCCTTGTGCACTGTCGGTGGGGATGCAGACTGGGGCAGCCGCTGTGGAAAACAGTATGAAGTTTCCTCAAAAACTTACAAATGGAACTGTCTTGTGACCCAGTGATCCCACTTTTGGGAATATATTCCAAGAAACCCAAAAACTAATTCAAAAGACTATATGTACCCTATGTCCATTGCAGCATTATTTACAATAACCAAGATCTGGAAACAGCCCAAGTGCCCATCAATAGGTGAGTGGATAAAAAAGCTGTCGTACTTTTACACAATGGAATACTATTTGGCCATAAAAAAGAAGGAAATCTTACCTTTTGTGACAGAATGGATGGACCTGGAGATTTTCATACTAAGTGAAATAAACCAGTTGGGGAAAGAAAAATACCAAATGATCTCACTTATATGTGGAATCAAATGAACAAAATAAACTGACAGACAAAATAGAAACAGAGGCACAGTTACATGGACCAGCCGTCCACGTAACTGACAGCCGTCCGAGGGGAGGCCGTTTGCGGGGCTGGATGAAAGAAGGTGAAGGGATTAAGCAAGACAATAAATATATATATTTCATTGTAGTTAAATATATATAAAACATATAGATACTCACAACAGGCTGGTGTTAGGCAGAGGGAAAGGGAGGTGGGGGTAAACAGAAGATGGCAAAGTGTGGATAGGAGGAAAGAAAGAGACTTTGCTTGGGGCTCACGATGCAGTGTGTCGATGATGTTTTGTTCAGTGGTGCACTTGAAACCTATGTGGTTTTGTTAACCAACGTCACCCCAATACAGTCAATAAAAAATAAATAAAATAAAATTATTATAAAGATGGTGTGAATTTTAAAAAAGAAGTCCAAAGCTTTACGGAGCTGGGGGTTGTGCCTTGTGCACGTTAAAATGCAGTTCACCCTGCTGTTTCCCATCCACACACTATGTCAGGTGCCATATTGCAGAACCGAAGTTCTCCTCGCATGTTCTGCTCTGTAAGCTACACCTTCCTTTGCGATTGGATAAAAGTCTGATTTTTACCACAGCTGGCCCCCCTGACACAGGCCTGAAATGTAATCTGTCTAGACATTGCTCTGCAGACCAGTCACGGTCTGAGTCAGGACGTCTCTGAGAAGTCACAACCATCAGGTCCCATAGGAATGTACTTCGGATGAGCCACCCAATTTTTGGTCTATCCGACACATATTACGCTGCAATGTCCTTGAACCTGAGCCCCACTAGCATCTGAAATTGGCATGTAATGGAACTTGATTTAGGTTTTGATAATCAATTACAGAACAATTATGGCAATAATTGTAATGTTTTATGATTGTGTAACTACTCGTATGTCTCTTTCACTATGCAGTGAGTAACTTGAGTTATATGATTTAATCATGTATATTAGTAGATTCCACTACTACAAGAGCATCACCTGGCACATTCAGGTTCTTGCTAAATGCTGCTGAAATTCAATTTATTATGGGAGAAGAAAAAAGAAAATACGTTATCTAAAAACAAAAAAATAAACTGTTGGTGTTATTATATTTGGGATATTACATTTATTATGTGTGTGATATCAAAGTCATCCACTTCTAACCTCAGGAACTGGTGAAACTTAAGGTACTTTGGAGGTTACCTAGACCTGAGGTTGACAAACTATAGCCTCTGGGTCAGATCCGCTCTATGGCCTGTCTCTGTAAGTCAAGTTCTATTGGAACACGAGCACATTTTGCCTACGGCTGCTTCCATGCGGCAACCACACAGTTGAGTAGTTATGACGGAGACTGTATACCCACAAAGCCGAAGGCATTTACTGTCTGGCCCTTTATGCAGAAAGTTTGCTGAGCTCTGACGTGGACAGAGTGCCACTGTGATTTTGTATATAAGGAACGCGAGGCCAGAGAGAAGAAATGCCTTGCCCCGGTTCATTAACGGTTCAGCTGAGGTGGGACTCGAGGTCTCCACTGTCCTGTTTCTCTTTCTGAACATCCCGCTCTTTCTTCTTTACCTGAATAGCAAATGCTCAACCTGAAGATGTGATTCAAAAGGGCCAAGAAAATGGTCCCTTGTGTTTCTCTGCTTCCTTAAGGAAGTACCTGTGAGCCTCTCAGAGCTGATGGGGGTGTTCTGTCTTCCCAGTCACATCCATTCGAAGGGGTGACAGGGTCTCAGCCTGAACCCAAGCACTGCGTACCTTGGGTTCAGACATCCGGGGCAGTTCGGAGACGCCTGGCAGGGGCCTGCCAGGGAAGAGTTCATCTTAAGGGGCAAAGGGCAGAGCTGCACAAATCCGGGTCCATGGGAGAAGAGCAGAGACACACAGAAAATTCTCCCTCTGGGCACAAAGGACAGCTGCCTGAGTCCGAAGGGCTGCGATCAGGAGGGCATTAAGACTGAATGAGTCGTTCCACAGACCCGGCAGGGGCGTGGAGGCCTTAGACAGGACACGTGATTTGTGGTCCTGGCGCTGGTGCCCTTGGCGCATGCGTGGCGGTGCGTGGTGGGCTCCAGGTGGCTTCCCTGGCATACTTGATCTCCGTGACAGAACAGCCCAGCAAGCCAAGGTGCGGGGAAAATGGGGGATGCTGGTGATAACCCAGAAAGCTATTTTATTTATTTTTTATTTTTATTTTTTAATCCTCGCCTGAGAATGCTTATTGACTTTAGAGAGAGGGGAAGAGGGGAGAAGGATAGAAATGGGGAGAAGGAGGAAGGGAGAGAGAGGCAGAGGGAGAAACATCGATGTGAGGGAGAAACATCGATTGGCTTCCTCCTGTATGTGCCCCAACCAAGGGCCGAACCCACAACCTAGGCATGTGCTCTGACAGGGAATCAGACTTGAGACCTTTCAGTTCACAGGACAAGGCTTCAACCAACTGAGCCACCAAGCCGGAGCAAGAGGACTATTTTGTGTACAGATGTGAAATGCTTCTCAGAATCCTCTAGAACCAGCAGGGAGAACTCTGAGGAGGCTGGAAAGTTCACCGTAGCAAATGGGGCTGAACAAGAAAAACGCTGTTTTAAAATCTCTGGCTGGTGGAGCAGGTAGCGATAACAGTTACAAATGCTAATCCTCTCACCTGCCTTTGCCCCTTCTAGAAGGCCACGGAGGCCAGTTTGAACCCTTCGCAAGCCCTGCCCTCAGAGGTGGACAGTGAGGCCTCCGAAGGCCCGTGGCTGAGTTTATTAACCCTGGTTCAATAGGGCAGGGCTGTACTCCAAGCCATTCAACAAGCAATTCCCTCACTGTCAGATACCGCTTGTCTATAAATAGTCATTGTAGTTGATGGTATTGGCACAGCCAGCCCAAGCTTGAGTGGGATCCAGGGAAACGGCTTTTGGCCTATGGAGAAAAGTAAGAAAAAAAAATTTTTTTAAAAACTACAACTCCCATTCATAATAGGAAATAGTGGCTTATAAACATAGGGCTTAAAATAAGTCAGGCAGAGAGAGGTAAGTCGATTCATTCCACGTGGGTGGTTATTTCCGAGGATCATGGAGGGAGGTGTGAAAATGGGAGGGAGGTAGGCCGGGGTTGCAGTTTGGGTAATGTAACTTCTGAAAACCGTTTTCTGGCCCTATGCATGACCTTGTACGGTGACTTTATGTACAGGCAAATGGCCTATAAATCTTATAAAGAGAGAAGCTGTTTGTTAAGAAAAATCACCCAAAAGTTTTTCATGTGCCATTTAATGCCATGTCATTGCACTGTCTAACAAGCCCACCTAAGTAAGAATCGTGTGATGCTCAGGGGGGTGACTGAGCAAGACTTACTAGTGGTCAGGGCCAGACTCTGTAAAGTGAGATGTGAACTTGAGAAGATTGCTAAGTTGCAAATGACTTTTATTCAGCAGAAATGCAAATGAATTCCGACAAAAAGAAAATATAACCCCAAAGTCTGATCTTACGTTAACCAGTTTCATCTAACTTTGCAAACCTGCTTCCTCATCCTTTCTTTTATTTGTAAGTTTCTTCTATTTGCCTTTGATTTGGCTTTGTCGTCATGCTGGTTCCCTCACTAATGAGTTAAATAAATCTTCAGCTATGTGTCTGTATGAGCATCGTGTTTTCAACATTTTATAGAACGTCCCACCTCCAAAATTCATCATGGGCTTCCCTGTTTATATTCTCTGTGCATCAGAACAAATTGGATTCAGCTGGCTTCCATTTCGCAGCTGGCAGATTAGACAAAGTCTCTTCATTTTAAAAATAAAAGTTATGTTCATTTCTACTTTGAAGCCAATTCACTTCAGCAAGTTGCTCTGTGACCTTTTGGGCCCAGTGTTGTACGGGTTACTCCATGAATTACAGAAAAAGGGTCATAGCTCCTGTCCTTACGTGTCTTACAGACCAAACGGAGAGATGAATCATATGTGTTCGTTAATAACAGTCATCTGCATTGGGAAGCCGCTATGGTGTGCTCAGACCAGTTAGCTGCCTTGAGCTCTGAGGCTCATCTCATTTTTATTCTAGGATCTGCACAGGGGAAAGATAGCAAGAAAGATGATTGGAGCTGGAGCAAGTTTCTGCCTCTCTTGGCTCCCACCCAAACTAATCAGCCTGGGAGACCGAGATCCCCTCCAGCCAGTGTCTTGTTCACCATTTCTGCTCATCGTGCTCTGGCATTGCTTCCTCAGAGGACGCCCATCATCCCTAAACCATCCCCCATCTTCTTGATAAATCAGCAGCCGGATGCTGGGGATGCAGGATGGAAACACAGAAAATACACCTGATTCACAGACTCATTTCTTCTTCTTTCTTGTTACCTTGGCTTCTCACATCAAAGAGAATCATCAGGCAGTCTGGCAGTGAACCAGGAAGGGGGAGAGAAGGGGGGGGGAGGTGGGGGGGGGAGAGAGAGGGAGAGAGGGAGAGAGGAGCTGTGGGAGTAAATAGAAGATTCCTGGGATGCATTTGAGGGAAGAAAGCTTCTGAATGGCGTGTCCTCTAACCCCTCTAATTCTCATAGGCCCATCTTTGAGAAATATCTTGGAGACTGGTGCTGATTTTACAGTTTCTTCAAGGTCAGAAACAAAGGCCCGTGTGTTCAGTGTTAATTCAAAGGGAGAAGGAGGAAAGAGCGGGCGTTGGCACCACATGTTCATTTGGATTAAGAGGCTAAGGATTGGCTGGGGGTAGAGCGGGGAGGAGGTGGAGACAAATCTGTCCATACTTCTGTTGAACTGTTTTATAAATGAAACCCAGCTGGGGTCTCCCCATCCTTCCAGATCCAGATAAGGTTTGTTTGAACTGCCAGGATTATTCAAAAGCTAGAGCCCTCTTGCAAATTTCTGTGAATTATGAGGGAGCTGTATGATCTTGGTTCAGCTCTGCCTCCAACTTTCTGCCCCTGCCGAGTTCTTGTTCTCTGCCCTACATCTTATGGCTCTTCCTTTATTTTCACCTGGCTTTAACCCAAAGATGAAAGGACTTGGCCCCCTTTCCATTCACATGTGGAGATGGAAGACATTTATATGCCACAACATAAACTATTTAAAATCAAGTACTAGATAGTCCTCTCCTTAGAAGTCCTTTGGCCAGTGAGCCTTGTTGCCCCCAAGCCTCTTGCTCTTTACGCAAAGGCAGCCTGGTGGTCTACCGAGGGGCAGGAGAGCCGACAGATAGAGTTCATATGCTAGTCGAACCCTCAGCAGCTGCACACCTTGGGTAAGGCACTTCACCTCCCTGTGCCTCATTCTTCTCATCTGTAAAATGGAGATAATGACCTGCCTACCTGAGAAAATAGTTGCGAGCATAAAAGAAGATACAAATGCTAATAAAAACACTGAAAGGTGTTCAACGTCACACATCATCAAGGAAATTCTAGTTAAAACTGCTATGAGATACTGCTTCACACCCACTAGGATGGCTAAGATAAAAAGTTCAAATACGGACAAGTGTTGGGAAGGGCGTGGAGTGTGTGCTGGGTGGAGGCGGGTGTGCAAGGCCCTATGCCTCCATCTAGAAGGAACCCTCAGAACCCTTCTTCCTTGTCTGCTTCTGCCTCTTCTCCTCCAACACTGGCCTCAATGTCCTCCACCCTCAGGACAAGCCAACAAAGTTCTCTTGGCCTGGAAAAGGCTGCTTCGCCCAAAGCCCCCCAAAGCTCCCCAAGCCAGGAAACACCAAGGACTGGTTCGCTTTTTGGTGGGTCTTGCAGGAACAGCTAGAGAAATAAAAACAGAGCAAAAGCTAGTGTCTTGGTGAGTCAGCCTGCTTTGTTTTGATGGAATTTAAGGAAACTGTCATGCTCTCCTCCCTCGCAGAGCCAGACTTCTGTCACAGTGCAGCTGGAATTCTGTCACGGAAGGAGCAAGAACAGGACTCAGCTGGCATTTTCTCCTAGTTCAGACTCCTGCAGCGGGAAGGGGCCATCCTAGCAATGATGGCTGCCGAGTGAGATTTCTTTCAGTGCCCGGGAGCCTCAAACTGCTTTTCCAACCAGGACGCCTCACTATGTCAGAGCAGCCACATGGCATCTTCGCCTCAGGGTTGGTAACAGATAGAACCAACCCGGAGCCTCTCCTGGCCCACCCACAGTGGCTCCGAAGGGTTTGGTGACAGGTGTCACACATCCATCCTCTTCCTGTCAACACCGCCTCACCCCATGTGGCTGGAGATAGAAAGGAAAAGAACAGTCAAAAACTCCATGTCTGAGGTGCAGGGTGGCTACTTTCTGGGAAGGGATTAGGACCCCTGGGAGAAGCTGGGCTCACACTCCGAGGATCTAATGAAAAAGGCGAATCTGCCACCGTGGTGCTAGAGCGAGGGGAGATGCAGGTGGCTGAGGGCCCACCGGGAGCTGTGAGGGCCCGGTAGACTCACTCGGCCCCTGGGGGCCCGTGGTGCCTGCATTCCGGTGCCTCCGAAAATCAGCCTCCTACAGGAGGCCTTCCTGGGCTTTTTAGAAAAACAGAAAACCATTATCCCACCTGCTAGAAAACAGGTTTTCCCCCCTGTCAGCCTTCACCGCTGCCTCTAACACACACACACACCCCGCTCGCATACACAGTGTGATATTTAGTTTGTTATTTGCTTGGAGGTTTGTTCCTTTGGCCCCTGGAGAGGTTCCTGGCCCTTTTCGCCCCCCACCCCCATGCCCATCCTGAGGATTTGCCTCTTGCGAACCAGCACATTGGGTAGTCGCTTGGTGCGATAGTATCAGTTTCCCTCTTCAGTGTATCCAAGGAGCTTCTCTTGAGGGTGGACAGTGGTTTGGAGAATAAGGTGGTGGTCCTCAGCCTCAGCGGTTGATTTAGACAACCAATGGAAAAGTCTAGAGGGGGGCATGATTAAATTTGATTATAAACTGTAAGGATTTCCCAGGGATGGTCATTGGAAGGGGGCCTTGAAAGATGAGCAGAGTTAACAGGTAGAAGTGGGACCGGGCATTCCTTGTAAAGGAAACAGGGCGGCCAGAGGTCTCTGTCCACTGGCCTGCTTCATTTTCTTCCAGCATTTACCACCATCTGGAATCATATTTTTATCTAACTTCTAATGGTTTATTTTCTGTCTCCCCGTTCCGGCTGCACCATAACCCTCTGAGTGCAGAGGCATGTCTGCCTCATGCACTGCTGTGTCCTAATGCCCAAAAGAATTCCTGGCACATCATGGGTACTCAGTACATATTTGTAGAATGAATAAATCAATGGGCATGCATGGGAAAGGGAAAGAAGGGAACTCTTATGAGCTCTACAAGGGTTCATGTGGCTTCCTTTCATTCTTACAATACCATTCCCCAAGAAAGACATCGTTATCTCTACCTTACAAATAGGCAAACTGAGGTAAGACAAAGGTAAGCAACTTGTCTACCGTCACATGCTCGGTAAAAGGTAAAAGTGGGATCAAAGCCAGGTCATCAATTTCCAAAGTCAGGACTGTACCAGGAAAGAGGCTAATCAAGGCCTAATCTACATACACAGACGTGGAATGGGAGTTCGAGAGCAGACTCCTGCTGAGAGGCCTGCGCCGATGAAAGTGACCAGACATGAAAGGGAGACATCCCCACGCAGGTTCATCGCCACCCGAGCCGCTGGCCCTGACATGTGGCCTTGGCCACTAACTAGGTATC
The DNA here is from genome assembly GCF_021234165.1 of Pteronotus mesoamericanus. Classification (NCBI taxonomy): domain Eukaryota; kingdom Metazoa; phylum Chordata; class Mammalia; order Chiroptera; family Mormoopidae; genus Pteronotus; species Pteronotus mesoamericanus. The sequence continues at coordinate 1,671,925 of NW_026555326.1, forward strand.
TAACTTTGGGAGAGTTACCTAGTTTCTCTGAGCAGCTACATTTAAGGTTGTTGTGAGATGACGTGCGTAAAGCACCCATGATGGTTCCTGGTCCACAGTAGGCGTTCAAGAAATCCTTCCCCATGGTGTCCTGCTGCCTCATGGCCTGGCTAATACGGTTCCCCAGGGGAGGACCAAAGAGGCCGAAGTGTTAGGACATCTGGCCCCAGCACAGGTGAAGAGGTGGACAGTTGCAAGAAGGAACTGAGCAGCAAGCTAGGCCTGGGAGAAGTGAATGGAGGAGAGGCCAGGAAAGTACCCAACAGTGAAAGCTCCCATCTCTGCAGCATAATCTCTGACTCCTCTAGAATGAAGGTTCAGACGAGCAACCAGAATTCTGAGTCACTGGCCATCGTGGCCAACCTCCTCTCTGCGGAAAGGGTGTCGCCACAGCTTGGTGAAGGGGGGCCCGGGGAACGCTTGGCTTGGGCCTCACATATACAAATTTGGTGGTATCTCCAAAGGAAGATATTCAGAAAGTTATTATATAACTTTGGGCTTATGTTAGAAATGTTAATTTTAAAAGTTACGTGTGAGTTTAATTATACACTGCACCTATTTTTAAGACTTTCTATTTCTTAAAACAGTGTTCACTACTCTACAGAAATTTTTTCCTGAAATAAATACACCATCTGTGGAATCATTTTTATAAGGTATTAACTTATAAACAATGAAGTTATCCCACGAGCTTTTGTATCTGTCTTTAAATGTTTACATTTCCTATGTGTCGGAGAGAGAGAAAGAGCGAGAAGCAGACCTGGGTCCCTGCCGCTCAGAGGCCAGGACTGCAGCCACCCAGAGGCAGCCAGAGGCAGGTTGAAGCGCCTGCTGCTGCTCTTGTTTTCAGCGCCACCTGGTGGTTATAACTAAAAAAATTCCCAACTTCCTCATTCATAGGAGCTGGAAATTGCTCAGTAAAAAAATCCCCCCAGCTATTTTCTGAAGCATTCTCTCTCAAATACTTCCTTTTTACTCATTTGAAAAGAATGCAGGTTATAAGCAAGAATAATCCAAAATAACACTTGACGTGTCCTGACTTTCTGATGGGTGGAGGTTTTTACAAAGTTTCGAAACAATCAGAGCTGATGAAAAAAACCCAAGTGAGCGCCCCATCCTGGAGTGCATTCAAGCAGAGGCTGGAGACGACCAGTGCGGGTGAAACACACGGGTCAAGCGACAGGTTGGATCACAAGACCTCTAAGTTCCTACGAAGCTGGGGATCCTGATCCATCTCCTAATTTTACTTTAAAATGTAGCTGAAGAGATGAAAAAAGGGGTCACCAGCTTTCAGAATTAAAGCCTGCTTTCTTGCCAGTTCTTTTTCTGCTCCTATCAGTTTCCATTAGTCCTATGAGGGGACACTTTGTCCCCCCTTATTTTTGTGCCCCCAGTGTGGATTGGAGATGACAGAAGTGACAGTGCAAAGTCACAGACACCTTAGTGCTCATTCCCCACTGCCCCCAAATGGTCAAGCATCATCCCTGAAGTTCAGTCTTTCTGTTGGTTTCTGCAGAGAACAGAAGAAAAAACAGGCAGTCTATGGACTTCAGGACTCATTGATTGCATTTGTCTTCTGTTTCAGTAAGGAATCCTAACAGTAGGGGCGTGGCCTCCGTGGCTTAAACAGTGTGGGGATTTAGGTTTTCCTACAGGAATGCGAAGGGAGGCTGTGCCGGACCAGCATGGCAGGTGCAGAATGTGATCAGAAAACAGGCTCCTCTGACTTTCTGTGCCACGTCTTCTATGCTCAGAACTTCTGTCCTCAGAAGCTTCAGCTGGAAAATGCAAGAACAAGAGGAAAACGGGTTGCTCTCAGTTTAAAGAGCTCTCCTAAAAGTCTGCCAGTGGTTAGTGTGCATTTCCCTGGCCATAGCTTACTGCAAGGAGGACTGGAAAATGTAGCGTTTTAGCTGGGCATTGTGCCACCGCAATGAAGTCCAGGGCTGTGTTATGAGGGAAGGAGGAGATAAACACAGAGCAAACTATAGCAAGTCTCCTGCTGTCTCTCTCAGCCCCTGGCAGGGTCGTGGAAATCACTCCCTGCTTTATAAAAAGCTGGGAAATAGCCAGGAGGACCTGCAGTAGGTTGGTGGTGATGTGGGTCTCACCACCCAGCTCAGTGCCAGCCTTGAAAAACGATGGAGGACGACAGAAGGCATCAGCCCATGAACATCTGTGGCAAACCCCGGCTGTGAGCCCACGGCCGTCTCTCCCAGGGGACAGACGGAGGGCTGCAGAGGGCAGTGAGGACAGGGCCGCAGGACACTGGGCTCCGTGTCATTCCCTCACTTGGCAGGAGGTAGCCTGCTCTGGCCGTGGCTCAGTTGGGAGAACTGATTGGCAGGAAACCAGTGCAGCTTCCAAGTCAGCCAAGTGGCAAAGATTCCTTCCTTCCCACTCTGTCGGCGAGGCTACAGTTCCTACCGGGTCACAGCCAGCTGCACAGGCCTGAGACCGAGGAACGTGACAGCAGGGCCGGGAGCAGCCTAGGAATGTGCCGTCCCCTCCGACTGGCGGGCCCCTGAGGAAGACAAGCAAGTGCAGATGTGTCTCCAGCAGTGAGGGGAGACCGGGCAGAGCCGCGCACCAGAGACAGGAGCAGCTTTCCCAGTGCTGGTGCACGAGCCCTTGTGGCGACCAGCTCTCTCAGTCCCGACTCCTTGGAGCACACATTTCAACCATTGGGAGAGTCAGCTCATCTTTTTTTTTTTTTTAAATCAAAGCCTGAAGCTCTGTGCCCTCATGCCCTCCGCTCCCACGGGAACAATGGCCCGAGGTGTTTGGGGAGCCTGGGATACCACAGGAACACATGCACTGCAAGCAGGGGCGCGTCCTTCCCACGGGCGAGGCAAGTCCTCCTCATTGAGGGGAAATGGAAACAAGCCAGCGTGAAAGAGAAGAGGGACGTGTGGTCAGCTTCAGAAACAGGACGGAAAATGCATAGAATTTAGTGCAACTCTGGTTAGAGCACATGCTGTAGGAAGGAAAAAATGCAAGTTTTTAGAAACACTTTCTGCCAGCTGAACGTGATGGGGTTCACTTGGGAGGGAATGTCAAGGCCCAAAGGAAAGAATGAGTTCTTTCATCCTCCAAAAACTAGACCCATTTTGGATTATCTGTGTATCTACACCCAGTTGACTGACTCGAGCTGACTGTAGCTAAGCTTCCAGAAAATCTTGTTTCAGTGAGAAGTTTGGAGTAGAAATGTGGAGATGAAGATCATTACCATAAGTGCTTTCAGAGAGAGAAATCGGGAAAGAGATTGAAGACGACATAGTGGGAGAGGGTGGGCCAGCTCTGAAGGCTCCGTCCCCCCTTGGAGGATGCTCCCCGAAGGGAGCAGTCTATGCATTTCCACTACATTCCTCTCCCCCAAGCTTCTGGCACCTCACAGCCACCTGCAGGTTGCCCAGTGAGGCACTTCAGGTGACTATAAAGAGCTTGCAACTCGCTCGCTCACCCCAGGCCCTCTGTAATCGGAAGACCCTGCACTCATCGAATCTGAACTGCTGTGTGCAGCTGCACTCCTGTGGCCTGCAGAAGGCTGGGCAGCAGGTGGCCGCAGGCTCTCCCACCACCTGCCTTCCCTAAGCCCCCTGGGCAGCCTGGCTCCTTGCCCCCACGAGGGTACAAACAGGACTGAGCGTCTTCCTGAGCCGCCCTTGGCCCTCTGGGGTGTGAGGAGTCAGCAGGGACACACTCCCCATGCCACCGGAGCCATCTGCACTCAATTATAAGCCTTTGGAAGCCAGCAGAGGGCTGTTTAGCTGCTGCTGGTTCTCTCTGATTAGCTAGTTCATGTTTTTGAATATTGCACATGCTGCAGCCAGCTGTAGGAAGCATTCATGATTCAAAGCTTCCCCCCCGCCACAAAAAGTGCTAAGCTAGTTATTACTATGGGAAAGGGAAAAAAAGTGTAAAAGCCTTTCTTTCTACTAAGTTCCTCTTCCTATCTATAAATCCAGCTTCTCCCAGGACTGGAACCATTCCTTTGTCCATTTTCTGCAGGCACCATATTACCACTTGCTGCAAGATGGTGTGTAATTCCAGCTCAGGCATTATCATCCAAGGTCCAGTAGACTCACTTCTCTCCTTTATTTTGTGTGTGCAAGAAACCTGATGTTAAGGCATCCTTTTAATGAAACCATTCCAGAGACTCAACTCTTTGCAAGTAACTCAGGAGCCAGGACCTACTGCTGAGCTTACTTTCTTTCCCAGGTGCTGAGCCAGGAACAAATGCCATACTTTGTTTACACCCGAAATCCTCAGTGTTCTCTGCAGGCAAGAGGCAGTCAGCTGGCTACAAACCCTCATCAAAATCGCTATGGATGCTCACTAAAATGTGTATTCCCCAGGCTACATCGTGGACTTGAAATCTAGGCTCACATGTGAGCAGATGCCCAGAGCTGAAGATTTGGGAGTCTGGTGAATACTGATCATGAAAGCCAAGAGATTAGCTAGTTCACAGGGAAAAAAATACGGAAATAGAAGATGCGGGTAATGAGCATTCCTTCCTCCTTCTATCTCTGAACAAGGCAAATAGACTCATTCCTTTCCGCATAATATACAAGCTCGATGGTAAACAGCAGCACCAATATGCCAATAGGCACAGGACACTCTATGGATATCAAGTTCTTTGTAGCATGGGTTCTGTAGGCTTATGACTGTCACCTAAATTTTCACAACTTTAGGAACCCATCTACATATGGAACAAATAATTCTACTTTCCATGTTGAGAGAGAAAAAAATGCCTATTGAAATAGCAGGAAGACTCAAAAGTGATTTCATTTTTTTGATATGCAATTTTAACTGTGTCTAAGTAGAAGAAAGTCTGTACCAATTAGGGGTTGTTCACTGAGGAAAATGGGAGCCACATGTCTCACTATCTGAGGAGGGAGTCAGAGATCTGAAAAGGGAGAAAACTAAAAGGAATCGGTGGTGTCCGACCAGATTCGGAGGCATGGTGCAAATTCAGTTTTCAATATGTAGATACAGAAGTAAGTGTAGATATTGTGTGCACATGTGTGTATAAATGAACACACATGCAAGCAGTCCCAAGGCCGGACCACTGAGATGGCCTGGGACCAGTGGCTCCACGACAGCACTGAGCACACTGCCTGGCCGGTGTGGCTCAGAGCACCGTTCCACAACCAAAAGGTTGAGCATTCAATTCCAGGCCAGAACACAGACTGGGTTGCCGGTTCAATCCCCTGTCCTGGTGCATACAGGAAGCAACCAATCGATGTTTCTCTCTTACATTGATGTTTCTTGCTTTCCCTTCCTCTCTCTCAAAAAGCACTGAAAAAAGGTTCTCTGGTGAGGATAAAAAGTAAAAAAAAATAATTTTAAATAGTACTAAGCACACCTAACATTCAGATCTTAGCTTTAAAATAATTTTCCACGGTAAGACTGGAGTAGGGAAAATAAAAACTTGAAATGTCTCACTAGGCCAGAAAATAAAATATAAAGGGGACATGTCAGAGCCACAGGCTCCAGCTTGAAGGTGCTCCCACTGGCCCGACCTGAGACCATTTAAGCATCCAAAGAAAAAAGGTTAGTAATGGACCATAACCCAATGAATGAAAAATGAAACTACAAGTCTATGCTGATACAAATTACTAAGTAAAGAAGGGAAGTGATTCTACCATGGAAAAGCCTGGCAAATACCACCTTAAACAAGTGGCCAGCTACTGTCATCGGAGAGGGGACAAGTGGAAATCGGGCTCCACCTGATAAAATGCAGAGAGGACACCGCATTGCTTCTGTGCTGTTCCTGCCAGAAATGCATAAATTAATCCTAATCACACAGAAACACCCAAAATAACTGGCCTGTAATCTTCAAAAAGAGTCAAGGTCAAGAAAGCCAATAAAAAGCTCAGCTGCTATTCCAGAATAAAGGACGGTACAGAGGCAAGATAACTGAAAGCAGCATGTAATTCTGAACGCACCCCTTGCCTAATAAAGGTCGTTATTGGGACATTTGGGAAAACCTGAATGAGGTCAAAGGATTAGATGGTAATAAGGTATTAATGGCAATTTCCTGATTTAATGGTTGTTTTGTGGTTACACAGAAAATTGTCCTTGTTTATAGGAAACGCACACTAAATTCAGGGGTGGTGCTCAGGAGTATTAGGCCCATCAAGTCAGCAGCTTACTCTCAAATGGTTCAGGTTCTATATTTTTAATTTTTCTGTTTGAAAATATTTCAAAATAAAAAGTTTTTAAAGGTGCCACTTCCTTTTTGTCTGCTGTATGACTTTAAAAATCACTAATGATGAAGACGGTGATGCTGAATATGGATATTTCAACATCAAGAATTTCTCAAAATTTCCCTGGCTGGTGTGGCTCAGTTGGCTGGGTGTCATCCCGCAAACTGAAAGGTCGCTGGTTTGAGTCCTGGTTGGGGCACGTGCAGAAGGCAATCAGTCAATGTTTCTCTCCTGCTCTTTCTCCCTCCCATTCCCTCTCTCTAAAAAGAAAGAAAAAGAGTTTTAAGAAAAGTTTCACAAAATTATTTCTTGAAACAATAAAAATTGTTTATATAATATTTTGAGTGTATTTTGTCTAAAACATTTACTATGGCTAGTTTTTAAAAATCAGCAAATGAATATGCACTCTTCTAGGTTGAATTAAAGTTGAATATTTACAGTTTTAAAAAGTATGATTGGAAAAAATACAGTTCTACAAAACCTGTGCAACCCAAATTACCATCAAAATATTATCAAAATTAAGATGATATTCAGCAGCATTTCAATTTCTCATAACCAGTTCTCACAAGCAAAGATATGTATGCTTTAAGAAAGTGTCAAAAAGAAATAGGCAAATCTGAACAAATTTACCAAGTGTAATAAATTAGAAATAAAATCATAATAAATGAATTTATGGCTCACGAAGACATTCACAAGTAGAAGTTTCCTTTATCAGCTTCTCAGAGTTCCTCTCATTTGCTCCCTCCTGACCTCTGAAAGGTGGGAGTCACCACAATTTGGTTTACATTGAACTTTTCAGGGACATATGACCTGAAAAGAAAGAGGTATCGGACATGATGCTGCCCGGTGCTCCATCCGGTAGCAGCCCCTCTCCTGCAGAAATGATCAGACTTGGATCCAAGTGGCACAGAATCAAGCATTACGTGTCATGCCAAATGCCATTTCCCGCCCAGCAGATTCTCATCTTTCTCCGGTGATGAAGAGGTGGACGTTCTTCTTGGACTGCAGCATCTGCGCAGCCCGCTCCACGCCAACCACCGCTGCCAGCCTCTGGGCGTCGTACTTGGAGTAGAGGGCAGTGCAGGTCCAGGCGGCTTCCTCTCCTCTGGTGGTGGCTCTCAGCATGTTACAGATGTCACTGTAGAAGTGGGGATACGTTGGCAGTTCATAGAAAATCAGGTTCCTGATGCCTTTTATGGTATACCTGTTAGAAGGGAAAGAGAGGCTGTGTCTACTTGAGAAAACGCATGGAAAAGCTGCCTCGTTCACTCTTGCTGCCTCATACTCACGGAGGAAGATAGGAGCACAAATAAGACCGAAGGTTATTCTCATCTGAGCTTGAAGGGCTTATTTTTTTGACAACATATTTGAACTCCTCATATCTGGCTTAAGGTAATGCTAACATAAATTGCATTTCTTGAGCCTACTCTGGGTAGGCTGAGGAAGGGTGGACCTACGATTACAAGTCTGAGAAAACTTAAAAAGCAGGAACTTAAAATTTAACATTATCCTTTTAACAATCAGGCAAAACAGGATGTTCTGTAAAGAAGATGAGGTCAGAGCCAGTACATAAAATAAACTGCAAAAACTGTAAATGCATTCCTCTTAGTCTTTTGTCGTCACTCTTTAGACCTGTTAACTCCATGGCAGATGTCCCAAGTTCACCCATTTACAAAATCCTGCCTGAGGACCCATCACGCATTATGAAAAAGCAATCTGTTTCAACAGCCCATGCACTTCTTTTCCCGCTGCGCAGTGCTGCACGGTGGGGGCTGGGGGGAGACCCTAGGAACTCCTGTATGGCTCAAGTCGAGGTCAGCCATTCCCTTCGGGGTCCCGTGACAAAAGATTTTATATGTTGACACGGCTCTGGTTTTTCCTGTCAGACTTTCTCACACATTGCTGATGTTACAGGCTCCCTCGGGAATTTTTATTCAGAGGATAAGCTTTCCTTGCCTTTTCATCCCATGGTTCATCCTACTCTCTCTGAAGACCCTCCTCTTTCAAACTGTACCTGCAATCCATTCCTTGGTTCACCCTTCGACGTCACCTTTCCTTAAAGGAATTCTAATGGCTAATGAACGATGGCTAATGGGTAAGCTGTTCTACCTCACTAGCTATTAAAACAAACAAAAACAGCCCTGGCTGGTGTGGCTCAGGGGATTGAGTGCTGGCCTGTGAACTGAAGGGTAGCGGGCTTGATTCCCAGCCAGGGTGCATGCTTGGGTTGAAGGCCAGGTCCCCAGTTTGGGGGCATGTGAGATGCAACTGATCAAAGTCATCTCTTGCACACGGATGTTTCTCTTCCTCTATTTCTCCCTCCCTTCCCCCTCTCTAAGAATAAAAATGAATAAATAAAATCTCTTAGAAAAATTAAAAACCAAACAAAAACAAACATGGAGTTCCACTTCAGCTTAGTATGTAGAAAACTCAAGAGAACATTGTTCCCACACTAACAAGAAAACTCCAGGTAATCTACAAAAGCATTCCTTTTCCTGATCCTAGACAGCTGATGTCAGGAGGCAACCAAATGAACTGCTTTAATGGGATGCTGCTGTATGTTTAACAAATGGTTCTTACTGAAGGGAGGGTGCTGATTTGAAGCATTTGCCAATTTCTATGGTGTAAACACTCCCACCATGGCCAATTTCAGGCTACCAGTGTCATGTTGCTGAATTTGGAATTGGGAAGAGACATTCAACCAGATCTCAAGAGCCAGGAAGAGTCCAGCTTCAAGCCACCAAGGACTGTATTCCAGAGTGACAAACCCCTCTGAAGAGAGGACACAAGAACTTGTTTGCCTTTGGCAGTGAACAAGAAGAGAACAGCTGCCAGGCAAGAGAAGGAGACAGAGAACATGGGTGTGTGCAAATATGGCAAAATGCTAATAGCTGGCAAAGTCTAAGTGAAAGGAGTTACAGATGTTTGTTGCTATATCCTTATAATTTCAAAATAAAAAGCTGGGAGAGGAAGGATGGGATAGAACTACATATATTAACTTAAAAATACATCCATGATACATAAATATATATACACACTCATATATATATATACACATATATATACACACACATATATATACATATACACACACACACACACACCCCCCCACACACCAAAATGTTAACGTATTCAATTTCTTTTCAATGAGCACATAGAATTTTTAAAATTAAAAAAAAAACCCATACCAATTTTGGTATGTTTTTAAAAATGCCTCTGTGTATACATGTGCATAGATGCATGTGCACCTATTTTTCACACGCACACACAAAAAAATAGAAAATATACCAAAATGGGGATTTTTATCAGGACATTGAGATTTCGTCTTCTTTTTAAACCTATATTTTTTCCAAGTTCTCTACAATAATTGCATAACACTATTATAATGAATATTTATAAAACAACACACCAACTCCATTAAATGTTGTATTTTAAAAACAAGAAAATCTCTCCTCGTCCCATGCGTGCACAGTAGAGACTAGGTACCCCCTGGGGACAGACAATGTGACCAGGGCCTCTCTAGAGAGGCAGTCAGGGCCAGCTCTCCACGACCTTCGGAACCATTTTCCCTGCCTTCCTTCTCCCTTGTATGCGTTCTGGATCTGAGTGATGCCTATGAATACGGCCTAGCACCCCGATGGGACCTGAAATTAAGAACGTTCCAGATGTCTATTCTACCCATCAACTGTTAACGATAAATGAGGCTCCCACAACCGACTTCAAAGGCTGGCTCCTCTGCATGGTCTATGAAGAACAGGTCTACTACTCCTAGAACTGGGGTTCCCATACAAGGGCAGGGGGTGCTCAGAAACACCCCAGCAGCCGTCCCAACTCCACGAATCCCACTTCCAGAGTTTCCGCCTTGCCCCCGGCTGACCGCTCTGCCTGCTGTGGTAACCCAGAGTGCTTGGGAAGGGGCCGCGAACCTCTCTCCTCAGGAGGGGCCACCGTGACCAAATGCCCACCCAATTCTAAGATTCTACTGGTTTCACCTCCTCCAAAGAAAACAAATCTTCAGGCTGAAAATTTTTCGCGAGCTCACAAATAAATTATAATATTTCTAACACTGTCTACTTCCATAGAGAACGTAAATACAGAATTTCAGAGTTGGAGAGTAGTAACGTTTACAACACGTGTCCTTTTCCTAAGGTTAAATAAGAATCGAATCACAAAAGTGCTGCATATCAAAACCCCTGCCACCACCTTGGTGACCTCTCAAGCAAAAACTCTCTGACTGCAAGCCCTGCGATAATTAGCAGTTACAGAACTCTAAAGTACATTTTTCCCATTCACCTTCAACACTGGATTCACCTGTCAACCTGGTGTAGGTTATAAAGCAAACAGCACATGCTAGGTCATGCTAGGTTTGTCTTTATAATGACCTGCAGGCAAAAACGGTTTGGTAAATAAATGAATAATGTAAGGGGACCATCCTGCCTGCTTCAGACGATGAGCTCCTTTCTCTTAAGTAGGACATCCTGTTCTTCACTTGAGAAGCTGCTCAAAGCAGCGCTCATCCCAGCTACTTCCCACTCGCTGAGACACTGCACCAGGCAGCTTTCCAATGTGCCCCTTCACTGCAAGGGCCTGCTTTCATTTGTCATGCCGACAGGAAGCTAAGAGCTCTTAAAGCCTGCTGAGTACAAACTCCCCCAAAACACCACTCTCCAACATGAATGGAAACAACTTACTGGGACATAACGTCAACACGCGAGCACTCATTAACACTCTGGCCAACAGCCTTGTCTCTTGGGTGGAGCCCACGAAACACAACTGTAGTCATTTCTCAACTCTCCACTCGCAGGTCACCTAGTCAGCAGAAACCCAACCAGATCACGCTGCGGCAGTCCGCTCTGCCCGGAAAGCTGCTGGGTTCCCGCCTCCCCATCTTGGTAACAAGAGGCATGACTGCGGAGCACCACCCTAAGATCAGCATACAGGCAACGCAACACCGAGATGCATCGACCCATATGCTCCAAAGCCTGGGAGATTTCTGGCTCCTATGTTGTGGATTCTCCGAGAAAACGTGCCCCTTGTTAGTATATATGACTGAGAGTAAATAAAACAGTAAAGTCAGAACTTAAATTCACTGGACATTACTGTGAATCACAAAGGAAGGGGCAATAGGACAAAATTTCCATCTCTTCGTAGGTGAGGTCCAAAAAGGGCTTTCTCATTTGGCAGCAGAGAGAATTAGAAAAACTGGGGGGACAAAGGGCAGCAACTATCCCCAAAGTAACAGAAGGCTCAACATTACCAACACTGTAATTACAATTTTTTAAAAAGGCCAATCTCACTTATTTTATCAAAGTCTCATGGTGGGGAAGCTACATAAAGGCTGAAACCCTTAAACAGCCAACTCTAAGCCCTGACCCTTTGCCTCCAGCAAACATCAAGGGGCCCCTTGTCCTGCTCCTCCTCGGTGAGGACGTAAATGTGTGCCCACCCCTTCAGGACTCACCGAAGCTTTCTGAACACTGACGCTGTGCTCAGCGTCTATCCCAACATACTACACAGCCCCCAACTTGTGTCTGCGCTTCTATGGCAGGTCCCTCCCCGCCCTGTATTCACTTGCGCTGCCCCCATTAAGGGCTGTTCGACCGTGTCCTTCCTGAAGTGCACGACCACAGCTACAGAAAGAGCCCTGCGTATGGCCCACTCTAGATCTGTGCACGGCTTGTGCTGTAGTCACTCATTCATTTCCACAGCCTTTTCTAATGATGCCCATTTCAGGAGGAAACCAACCATCCAAGAACAGTCTGGCCAGCCCCAAACCTCTCTGGCTTCTCTGCAGGGGGCAGAGTGAGGGAGCATCTTGTAACACCACAAAGCCTACCAGGTGCCACGTGCTCAGAAGCAGGCCATGATTTGCTCTGCATCCCCAGCCCCGACCCAGAAATGATGCTCAAAACCTGGCACTACTTTACCTTTTATAGAAATGGAAGCGCTCTGTGAGGAGTAAAAACTGCTTCTCTCCCTGAAGGAAAAAGTGTCTGGCCCTGGAGATGCCTGACCTCTGGGTGTACTCGCAGATGTGGGTGAAATTCAGCTCCTCCTTCTTGAAGTAATTTCGGAGACGCACGAAGTCAAAGTAGGAGGGGACGTAGATGAGCGTGTGAGACATGACTGCATCACGATACTGAGGCAAAATCTTGTTCACAAAGAAGTTAAACCTGATTTGGAAAGGCAAAGGGCAAAGTCAATGGTCTACAGCTGAGCCCACAGCATCACTGCTCACCGATGACGCTGGGCAGGAAGCAATCTATCTCCCTTCACCTCCCCAAAGAGGCCAACGGGGCTTACCTCATTGCAAAGAGATTACACAAGCATAAAACCTGGTAAGCACATTAAAAAAATAGGCACTAACACCATTCATCAGAAAGGACAGAATGCTAGTTATCCCAGAAAGTTATTCTAGGAACTATCCAACCATACCACGCATTCATTCATTCATTCAGTCTGTCATCAGTCAACAAGTAATTGCTGAACACTTCCCACACACTAAACACGATTCTGCTACCATCGGGCCCCTGACTAACACGATGAGGAGATGGGACAAAAATACAATCAGAAAAATTGTTCTTCCCCTGACTGATATGGCTCAGCGGATTGAGTGTCATCCTGCTGAAACCGAAAGGTCGCTGGTTCACTTCCCAGTCAGTTGCGGGCCAGGTCCCCAGCTGGGGGCGTGCATGACATAACTGATGGATGTTTCTCTCGTGCATCAGTGTTTCTCTCATCCTTCCTCCTTCCCTTCCCTCTCTCTAAAAAACTAAATAAACAAAATCTTTAACAACAAAAAAGAAAAACAGTTCTTGCCCTGAAGAGCTTGCAATTCAGTTGTTGACCTGGGATACCTCGCAATACTAAGCAGTGTAATACAGCTTTGAAACACCACAGTCTAAAGGGAAGGACCCCTGATTTACTGTGTTAACCCTGCCACTAACCAGCTAGGAGAAGCAGGCCTAGGCACCTAACAACGCGTGATTAGGGTCAACGATCTCATCCCATTGGGTAAATGGTAATCTGCAAAACCAGCATGGATCCAAGTTCTAAATCCCTCTGTGTGGCCCTCAGGTGTCTGATGGACTGGGAGGGATAGGTACCTGGCATCAATCACTGAAGCGAGGTTTTCAGCTTCCATCCTCTGGAAGACGTGTGGGAGCTGCACCAGCACGTGACTGATGGAGCCTGTCATCGGGACATTCCTCACAGCCACCTGCCAGAAGTCAATGAGAGCATTAGGCGGCGAGCTGCCCCCACTGTTGACCAAATGCTCTCCTCTCCTTCCACCTCACGACCCAAACAATATACAACGCTTCGTGGGTATCCAGAGAACGCACCTGGCCTTCCACATTGATGCAGTACCTGTTGAACACGGAGTTGATCTGGGCATCCTGCAGGGCCCCGAACAGCAGTGTCTGGCGATAGTACTTGGACCAATTATTGAGGCTCCACATCCGCACCCGAGAAAAGTCCACTCCGTGTGAGTCCAGAGGCAATAGGTTCATGTGGTTCATCAAGTGCTTTCAGCAGAAATAACACTACCATTAATACATATTGAATATTGCCAATTGGGCACAGCTAAGCATTTTACAAGTCTATCATTTTATTTAACCCCATGGATAAAGTACATACTATCATCTCCCAAATTACAAGAAAAACTGAGGGTCAGATCGAGTGAGTGACTCGTCCACAGTCAGGCAAACGACCCCAACAAGAAGATAAGATTGGCCACCTCTTGGACTTTTTGAAGAGGATCAAAATGTTATCTACAGAAGCAGTCCTTTAAAAGGAACTTCTGAAATGCCCCCCTAGTCACTCCATGGGTTCCTCAATCCCACACTTGGACAAAAAGGAAAATGACATGGAAAACAGAGCTAGTGTCCTTCAGTAATGTATTCGCAAAACATGAAGTGATTTCCAGAGCCATTACACGTTTTCTTCTCAAATTAAAGACTATGACAACTGCCCTGGCCGGCATGGCTTAGCTGGTTGGAGCGTCATCCCGTAGACTGAAAGGTCACGGGTTCTATTCCAGGTCAGGGCACATACCCACGGTGCAGGTTTGATGCCTGGTTGGGGTGCTTTTGAGAAGGCAACCAATCAATGTTTCTCACATCAATGTTTCTTTTTGTCTCTTCCTTCCTCTCGCCAAAAGCAATGAAAAAAATGTCCTTGAGTGATGATTAAAAAAAGCTATGACAACCACTAACACGACTTTTCCATTTTAATTGTATTTTTACCTTGTAATATATGTTGAAGGGTAATGACTACTATAAATCTATCCCCTACTTTATAAATAAGTACTCCCTTTATTTGTCCCAAACTTGCTGCAAGTCCTGGGGCTGTAGGACAGGTAAGCTCTCATATGCCTTACAACACAAACCTATAGTTCTGTGATAAGGATTGTTCTAAAGCACAGGCTTTTAATCCTAAAACTGACAACACTGCAGAGTATGTGGAGAGGGAGAGATAAAAATTACAGTAGGGGATAAAGACATACTACATTTCTCTGCAAAACAAAGCCCCACGTTAAGAAATCATGAGCAATGTTTTCCAATCTCCACTGAAAACCAAACAAAAAAGAATGAGCATAAACTGTAAGAGGAATTAGGTGAGGTAAAGACATTTCTAATGGGAAGGATTTTCAACTAACCAAGCAACCGATCCACCATACTAAAGTGGTCTATTAGCAGAATTCTTTCAGGAGAAGAAATCTTGTCTGAAGATCTGAAAATACTGGCAAGAATTTTTGTTTCTTTGGATAGTTTACTGACCAATCTGTGGGTAGAAGAGGGGACAAAATTTTTCACTTCCAGTTAGGAAATGTGGACTATTTCCTTGTTTCCAAACTAACTGCAATTTACTCTGGACTTAAATAACCCCACAGGATTTAAACCATCAAGTTTCATGTCCCTCTAAATGTGAACGAGCAGCATTACCAGGACATGTTCCCAGTTCTGCATCAGGTAAATGTCAGCTTGATCAATGATGAGCAGCTCAATAGAAGACAAAAAATCAAAATCTCTCTTCTTCTCCCCTTCTGCACCGAGGATGGTCCTCAAACCCAGCGGGGACGCAATAAGGATGTCCGAGGAGTAAAAGGGGGCATAGAGCCGGATGCTTCTCTGAAGGATTGCCACTCCTACACAAAACAGCCAAGTACACATCAGTTCGTTCATCGCTACCTAGCCATTGGCTTCCCCCCTCTCAAAGTACCTCCACCCTTATACCTTCCAAATCTTTCCCCTTAGAACATAATCGTGCTCAAATTGATTTGGTTATTAAAATCAGCATTGCCCCTCCCTTGCCCCTGTGGTCCCTTCCAGCTCCCACTCTTTTCCTTTCCTTGGCTATCAAACTTTTCCAGAAAACTGTCTCTACTTTGAAATCTCCCACTCACTCCTCAATGCACCGCAATCTGGCCTCTGATGCTCAGGGTTCACTGAAATGGCTCTTGGTAAGGTCACCAATGGATCTCAGTTACCAATTCAACGGCACTTCAGTGTTTCTTGCCATGAATGTGTAAGTATTACTTTGAGCACAGCCTCCTTGAAACATTCTTTTCCTCACTGGTGGTTTCCAGCATGTACTTCCATTTCTATCACTGACCCAGCCATTATTGATCTTTCCAGATCCAAACAGCTTTTCCACAAATCCCTGTATTCACCCTCAAGTTCTACTTTCACTCTATATAGAGCTTTGGGTACATTTATTTGCTAACTATGGTTTTCACATCACCTTTTCACAACCTCTTTCCTGAGTCCCAGGCTGGTAATACATATTGGCAGCTGGCTGGACACTTGTACATGTTTAAAACGGTGTATCAGCTTTTAACCCCTTGCACCCTGCACTCCAGCCATGCTGAAGCCTGTGTGACTTAGGTCACAACCGGCTTATTTACCCTGAAGCCCCTGCACATGCAGTCTCCTGCCTGAAATCTCTTCCTCCACTGTGACCACCTCCATTTGTAACTGGCTAAGTCCTACCCAAGATTCAACTTAGTACAGATGGCACCTCCACCAGGCCTTCCCTAACCACCCTGTGCCCATGCTGGGAAAGGAGACTGTTTTCAATGTTCCCAGAACACCCACTGCATCCTCTGATCCTAACAGTTATGATTCTGTACTATTTCCCCATGACGCTGGACTTTTATTTCTACATCCCCAGCTTCTTAACAGTGCCTGGCTCATAGTAGATGCTTAATAAATGTTTGATGAATGGGCCTATGTAACTTATGAACATTTTCCAAGAACTTCATTCTATCAATGTACAACCAACTGAGTATGTGGGAGCTGAATGAGAGGCGAGCAAAAGCGTGAAATGTTGAGTGGGAGTAAGTCCTGCACGGCGGTAACGGAGGGGCAGGCACTCTGCACGGCCGGCAGGAGGGAAGGCCACCGTTACACCGACACTCAGTTCACCCAGCCTCCCCGGACCGACCCCCTCAGCCAACCGCTTCCAGCTCCCTGAGAACTCCTGTAGTTCCGACTACATGCTATAGCTATGGGCGTGCTGAGACCTTTCTGTTACAATGTGTGTGTTTTTGTGCCTTCAGAGATGCTCCATCCCAAAGGCAGGTGTGCATCCCATCGGCCTCGGCAAGACTGTCCCCACCAGTAGACAAGATGTCTCAAACGCACTCTGCTTCTGTAAGGAGGCTGAGTCAGCGAGCCACTGAAAGAACGCCTAATTCCAGGCTTCCAGCCTCCAGCTCTGCGAACCTCGCCCCTGAGGTTCCCGAGGGTCTCAGTTGTGACAAGGAGGAATTACCGATCCGAAAGTGGTCGTCGATGTTGCCGACAAACACAGCTTCGTAATCCTCAGGCCTCTTCAGGTTGGGTGGTCTCTCCTCGGGGTCCGAGCCATACTCTCCGTTAAACCTCTTTTTGTTGCTCACGATTATTTTCTTCTTGCTGTCGCCCTCCAGGAGGCTAATGAAGAGCTGTACCACCCTCAGCGCAGCTTCCCGGAACGGGACCACTATCAGCACCTGTGGAGGAAGCAAGGGGCAGCCTTGGTGGGGGTGGGGGTGGGGGTGGGGAAGGGGAAAGGGAAGGGGAAGGCAAGGCAGTTCCAGGTGAGCCTGCTGAGGACGTGTAGCTCAAGAGCTCTCTGTATGTACGGCAGTGGCCCCAGCCAGGGACCATATCTATGTCAACCCCTTTGCATGGAACCTGGCTCAGTACTAGAAGCTGAGCACCTCTCATATCCACAGCACCATGTCCTGTGGATTTTAATCTCACGGTTCCATGGGAGGCGATTCTCAGGCAGAGTTTGGAAATACTGTTGAGACTAAGGCAATGCCTTTAACAGAGGCATCTAGGAGCAAAAACGCAACGATGTAAACACATAAGCTCCTTGAGGGCAAGGAATGTGTCTCACTTCTGTCTCTCCCAATACTGAGTACTGTATTTTTATATGTAAGAACCAAGGAACAAATATATGCTGAATAAAAAATGTTAGATGTAATAAGTAGAAAATAAAGCTGATAAGGAAAAGCACTAATGCATCATGCATCACTACTTTTCTAGTACATTCTGTAGTACGTTTTTCAGAAATAATGATAAAGCATTTCTGAAATAAGATCATATTTTAATGGGAAATATAGGACTTAGTAGTTTTCCAAATACTTCCTAAAATGCTTACAGTTACAACTGTTGATAGGGAAAAAAAAGAGGGTTCTTAATTTCTAACTACCCTTTTGTAAACAATACAATCAGTGGAAATAATCCCAATCAGATCATCCAATTTACCGTATTCTAAGTGTGCTTCCTGGGTAACCTCTCTCTTAACTTACTCTTTTTTGCAATTCTAAATGGATACAGATAGTCTCATAATCCTGATGGTCAAGACCCTGAGGTAGTTCCTCAGAAAGACAACCAGCACGGGGGACAGCAAGTCACTGCAGGGACAACAAACAGAGAACAGAGCGCAGAGTGACTGGCCCGGCTGTGAAACTAAGCGAGTGTCTAGGCTTCGGTGTCCCCAGCTATCAAACAAGGGGGTTGGAGTAAGAAACTAAGAGCCACATTAGTATTAGAACTGGAGGGTCCTAGGAAGCTCAATGAGAGGCATCTAAAAAGGTCAGGCTTCTTCGGTGTAGAGCGACATGGGCAGAGGGGGAGGAGGGACGGCCGACGTAAGACACAGGTGGCTCCATAACGTCATTAAAAGTTTAGGCAGAATTAAAAAGTGTTTTCTATCACAGCCCTAAATCCACTACAGCCTAGGTTTATAAGCCCAAATAAATGTAATCATCACTTTAAGCAGCATAACTATATAATGGGAAAAAGAAAGTTTTCTTTTCAAAGGTTTACATATGTATGTGGCTTAGTAAAGAAAAATCTCTGGTTCTCGTCCCATCTCTGCTACTCCTCCTGGTTCTCTTTAGCGAAGCCGCGGCCAATCGTAGTCTCAGTCCAGAGCTGTAACGTTGTAGGGATTAAATGAAAGGCTCATTAAGGTCCCATCCAGCTCTATAATCACACAGAACGGATTTATTAAGGAATGTTATTTATGTATGTTCAGGGTTTATCTTAACGGAGAATTACCACGGACGTACCTCCTACTCACAAGCTTCTGGTCTGAGCCGCTGGGCTCTGACCCACGTGGCTCATCGGACATGCTCACTCTTGGAAGCATTCATACCTCTAATCGTTAAAGTGCCTGAGCACCTGAGAAGTGCCAGGCACCGATATGGCGCTGCCTCACAGCCTCCTCGAGAACAAAGCTCTCCTGCTGCCACTCACCTTGGGCCTTGTTAGCCCTTGGTCCCTGAAGTCATCATCGTCACCCACCCCAAGTTTCTGACTTCGGCGTCTGCTGTTGTTGCCAAGCACCTGGGCATTGGCTTTGAGGACATGATTTATTGCGTGCAGGCAGTACACGTGGCGGATCTCCTCCCCATTCTTCAGGGCAGTCCTCTCTGGGTAGAATAAGTCCCGGTAAGAATTCATAATTAAGAAGAGCTCTTTCTGGAGGGGTGTGAAGGGGCTACTTGATTTTTCGGGACTAGAGAGAAACTGGCTGTTGGTCTTGGTCCAGGTGGATTCTAGAGGCTTCTGGAGATGAAGTGTCTTTAAGTCAAGGTCCTTTGAGGGTTTAAATGTTTCCAAATTCTGAAACTTGGATGAAAAGACAAGCTGACCCAGAATGGGCCACTAGAGGAAAGAAAGACCAAGAGCTATGTTAGAAATAAATGATATAAAACCTTATATTCGCAGAATACTTCATAATTTACCAAGACCTTTCCCGATTTACAGATCATCTCATTTAATCCTCACAACTATCCTGCAACGTAGATGCTTTCTCTTATAGTTCAGGGAATGCTGAGGTTCAGTGAGGTCATATGACTCCAACAATCTTTTTCAAACACTTTTGAAATGATAAAATTATAGAAACGGCAAACAGATTAGTGGTTACCAACAATTAGAAATGGGGCCAGGGAGGTGGGTGTGCTTCTACAAGGGCAAAGAGAAACACCGGGACCTTTATGGCACTAGAAATGTTCTGCATCTTAAGTATGGCGGTGGGTAGGGGAAGCTACACATGTGATAAACAGTATAGAACTAACAACACACACCAATGAGTAAGAGCAACACTGGGGAAATAGGAATAAAATGGGCAGACCGCATCAATGTCAACTTTCTGGACCTGATATTGTACTACTGTTCTATAAAATGTTACCATTGGGAAAAACTGGGCAAAGGACATAAGGGGCATCTTTGTATTATTTATTACAACTGCATTGATAATTATTACATCAATAAAAATTCCAATTAAAAAGGTATGACCAACTCTCATAAACAGCATCGATTGGTGGAAAACAAAAAAAAGCAAGGCAAAAACTGTTCCATATTTGAGTAATTTAGTTGTGAACCTATATCTGACATTTCAAATAAATGAACAACAGCATAGCTACTTTTTACTGAACATTTTCTATGCATCATTCAATAAATTCCTTTATTTTGAGGTAGGCATTACTGTCCCCTCGAACAGATGTGGACAGTGAAGATCAACAAGGTGGATCAATTTGTGTTAGGTCCTGTTAACAGCCCGTCACAGACGCTGGTCTAAACCCCACTGTATGGGTCACCGAAACACTCTTACCTGTCTGGCGCCTGTGCTCCAGCTTCTCAGCACCTTTTCATGCTACCCCTGCGCCCTGCGAGGCTGCTCCAGCCTCCCTGTGCCCTGCTCCCCCATCAAGCCGTCTGCCGCTGGTGTGTATCCTATGTTTGGGGAGAGTGCTAAAACCCGAGACCACTGCTTTACTTAAGAGCTTTCCTTCCCTGTGACTGAGATGACCAAGCAGCACTTACTTTTAGCTCGTGGGTAGTTTTGGGATTTGTGGCAACAGCGTGAATTTCTTTTTCGTTCAGTTCTTTGTTTACATGTTGTAGAAATGGATCTAATTCAGAAACAAAGAATGTCAGAACATTTGGAGCAAATGGCAGGTACGTTTTGGTCTTCCCCTGTGACATCATGCTGTTCTCCATGTTAACTCATCCTTTTTCCCATCTACTTGCCCCATCCTCTCTCCCAGTTCAGAGCGTGAAAGTTTCTGACAGGTTCATTTTCTTAAAGCATTTCTCTAATCATATTATTTCCCAGCTCAAAAACCTTTAAAGAAACTTCTCATTTTGAAATTTGAATTTTTGAATTAGATGGTCCTCAAATTCTTCTGCCTCTGTGGCTTTCCTTCAATTAAAAATTCTATCCTCTCCTTTACCTCATGCTTGTCTATCCAAACAGCGTCAGTGCAATAAATTCCTACCTCCCAGGAGCCTACTATGTCAGGCGCAGCGCGAGCTCCATTAAGAAGCCATTCCTGGCCCCGTCACACAGTCCCCGAGCCTGCCTCCACCCACCGACTCCAACACCCACCTGAGCCTGTTTTACCTCATCCACCGGCCTGTGAGATCCCTGAGGGCAGGCTGCCTGCCCGATCCATCTTGCACTGCAGGACACATGGATGTGCTCAGTACTCACCGAGGTGAGCGCACAATCCAAATGGCAGCACCCGCACTCAGGGTTACCCTCAGGGCTCGGAGCTGGCCACCCAACCTCCTCTTTCAGCCCCCTCATTAAGAAGCAGAGCAAAGTTAAACGAACCATTCAAGGATGCAGATGGTAAAACTTCAACCGCAACCTGTACTAACACCCAGGATAAGAATGAGCATTCTGGGTGCTAATATATCTGTACAGGCGAAACCACCAGAGATATTTTAGGATAGTTAAGCTTCCTAATGTTTCCTCTAGGAAACATTTTAATATTTGATGGTTTAGAATGAGGTTTGTGCCCCAAATTCTACCTCTATTTCTCCCTCTCCAGCATAACAATGAGCACAACCAAATAAGACAAATTAAAATTTCAGCTTCATTAGTGGTAGAGCTGGGCTGAAGAATAGCACTGGGACCAAAAAAGGCAATCAGGACGCAGAACGAGACCAACCTGGCTTGCCCATCCAGTTGCAGGTTAACAAACTGGACAAAAAAGAGAGAAGAAGGGAGAGAGAGAGAGAGAGAGAGAACAGAGACCTGCCTAAGTGTACCACAGGGTACTAAGTGTACCCAAGTGGCTGACATTTAGACAGAGGCACGGCCAAGAGGCTACGGGAGACTGCGGAGACAGAGTGGGGCTTTTGGCCTCTGGGGCACTCCATGGTAATGAGAAACAGTCACATTAGCTACTGGGCCTCACAAATCTGGGAAATTACTGCTCCAACAAAAAAAGGGCAAGTGAAGAACAGAAAGAAAAATGTAAAGCACTTCTCTTTCTTCCATATTTCGGAAGAAAATCAGAAGTCTTCCCCTGACCCCAACTGTCAAAATGTGAGGCCTGGGAAGTTGGCCTTCCCTCTTATCATTTGTAAGCTGTTTGTTCTCCTAAACAGCCTTCCCCATCACCCCTAATTCCCAATACTGCCTAATCACTGGGAAACAAAAAATGCCTTTGAGAGGTATTTCTTCCCAGCTTTTATGTAGCTGCTCAAGAGTCTGTCTGTATTGCTACTCATTCCAGTAACAGCAGATTTCATGTGCATTATTCTACAACCCCTATTAAGCACCTGATGAATTCAAACAATACACACTGAGCTCTGACCTTGTGATGTTTTCAGAGAACAGCTGCCCCCGCTTTCCTCTTCAAGAAAATTGGTTTCCAGGCTGAAAAGTGACTCGTGTTTTGTATCTGTGAACTCCTCCGGGGATTCTTGTTGCGATGTGCCAGGTGGCTCATTCCCATCTTTTCCCTCGGGGTCAGCAGGTGAGACCTTACCTCCAATTTTGAGAAACAGTTTGTAAAAGTATTAATCATAAATACAATTATACTTCTGTTGACAAATAAAATCTAACTCCTTGACCAATATCAACACTGATGTTCACTGCCATTATTTACTTTTAAGCAAATTCAGGTGAAAAACAAATTTCAAAACTAAGCTTGATTGTTGACTCAGTTCCACTTCTAGGAACTTATTCTAAGATGATAAGTAAACAAAGTACACTAAGCCGTACATGTAAAATGTCCAAAGTAGCAGTGGATTTTACGATAACTGGGAAAAGTGATTCCGTCATTTTCTATCAATGGGGTATTTAAATGACCACATGTCATTTACAATGGGATATTATCTAATTAAGAAGCTAATGTAAATCCAATTACACACATGGAAAAATATCCACAGTATATTATTAAAGAAAAAATAACAGAAATATGTGAGACCATTATATACACAAATACATGTACATATTTGTACTTTTATATATTACATCTATAAAAAAGTAGTCTGGCAGGTTATATAAAATGTTAAACATGTTTATCTTTAGGTGGTGGGGATACAGGTTAACTATACTACCTTCCTGAATTTTTACAGTAAATATATATTATTTCTATAGTTTAAAAAAAACAGACTTCATTTTGAAAAATCCAAACAGGAAAGAAAAACAAAAACAAAAACAAAACAAATAAGCCCTAAGTCTGAGGCAATTAATTTTTATCCTAGTAAAACTAATAAATTAAAATACTAAGAACAGTGCGCAACACCTTAAGATAAAGGAAGAAATGCTCTGCAATAGGCATTAAGATAGTGAGATATAGAAGGTCACCCAGATATATTCAGACAATGAAGTACTACTCCAGCAATAAAAAGTAATGCATTACTAATACATGAACATGGATGAATCACAAAATGAGGAGCCAAAGAAGCTAGATACAAAAAGGGACATACTGTATGCTTCGATTAATATAAATTTTTAGAACAGGCAAAAGTAGGTCAGCGGTTGCCTGATGCCAGAGGTGGGAAACGGACTGTAAAAGGACAAGAAGGAGCTTTCTGGAGGCACTGGAAATGTTCTGAAAGCTTCACTGTGATGGAAGTAACATAGGTGTAACATAGGTGTATATATTTGTCAAAATTCATTGAACTATATACTTAAAATGGGTACAATTTTATTATATGCAAATCATACCTTAATAAAGTTGATTTTAAAGAGTCACCTAGAAGTCTTAGTGAGAAATAGGCCCTTTACTGAAAGAATAAACAAGTGGGACTTGATCAAAAGAAAAAGTTTCTGCACAGCTAAAGAAAACATCAGCAAAATGAACAGGGAACCAATTGCATGGGAAAATCTTTGCCAATGATACCTCAGACAAGGGTTTGATCTCCAAAATATATAAAGAACTCACTCACATGACTCCAATCCAGGAAGACAAATAATCCAATTTAAAAATGGACAAAGGACCTGAACAGACACTTCTCCAAGGAGGACATACACAGGGCCCAGAGACCTATGAAAGGATTCTCAGCATCCCTAGCCATCAGAGAGATGCAAATTAAAACCATAATGATACCACTTCACACTGGTCAGAATGGCCATCATCAACAAATCAACAAACAAGTGCTGGTGAGGTTGTGGAGAAAAGGGAACCCTAGTACATTGTTGGTGGGAATGCAGACTGGTGCAGCCACTATGGAAAACAGTTTGGAATTTACTCAAAAAACTAAAAATGGAACTGCCTTTTGACCCAGCAATTCCACTGCTGGGATTATACCCTAAGAATCCTGAAACACCAATTCAAAAGGACATATGCATCCCAATGTTCATAGTAGCACAATTTACAATAGCCAAGTTCTGGAAGCAACCTAAGTGTCCATTAGTAGATGAGTGGATCAAAAAAACTATGGTACATTTACACAGTGGACTACTACGCAGCAGAAAGAAAGAAGGAGCTCCTCTCCTTCATGACAGCATGGATGGACCTGGACAGCATTATGCTAAATGAAATAAGCCAATGGTGAAAGACTAATACCATATGATCTCACCTATAAGTAGAACCTAATCAACAAAACAAGCAAGCAAGGAAAATATAACCAGAGACACTGAAATAGAGAACAAACTGACAGTGACCAGAGGGAAGGAAGGAGAGGATAACGGGGAAAGTAGGGGAAGGGTCATCAAGGAACATGTATAAAGGACCCACGGACAAGGACAACGGGGATAGAATTGAGGGTGGGAGTTGGCGGTGGGTGGAGCGGGGGAAAGGGGTCGTGGGAAAATGGAGACAAGGGTACTTGAACAACAATAAAAATAAACAATTTTTTAAAATGTTTAAATAAAAATAAAATTAAAAAAACAAAAGAAACAGGCTTTTTAAGCTTTCAATCCCATGTCTTCTCTGAAGCCTTCCTTGGCAGCATGTGAGCACTCAACCATGTATCTGTTGCATAAAAACCTGCTTCTTGAAAATTTTTGTATATTTGTGTCTATTTTCCATTAAACTAGGTTTCTTTGGGGAATGGTAATCTGATAATTCGAGACCATTGAAAATGTAGAATTATATTCTCTTTCCTCTGATTTAGGGAAACTTTGAGAAAGTCTAGGAAATCCTAAGCAAAAATATTATTTCTGCATTTTTCTGGCAAGAAGGTCCTATGTTTTCATCAGACTCCCAAAGATATCACTGAGGCCAACAGGGTTAATAGCCTCTGCTTTGCATCCACACGCTTTCCCCCAGCTCGCACAGCACAGGGCACTGTGTCCACGGGGCCATCTGTCTGTGCTCCTGGCACAGAGACAAACCCACACGAAAGACACTCACTCTCCTGCATGTCACAAGATGCTGCTGCTGTCTCTTCCTCCACACTGGCATCACTGTCACCATCTTCATTGTTCATTTCTGCCTCATCTAAGGCACTCTCTTCTTCTTCCTCTTCTTCTTCCTCTTCCTCCTCCTCTTCTTCAGAAACATTCTTCAATGTGGCAAGTAGTTTGTGGTACCCAGAAACTTGTTCTGGTTCACTGTCTGCTTCACTTTCAGAATTTGAACTATCTGAACTCTCTGACTAAAAAGAAAATGGAAGTTTTAAAAAACAAAATGATAGCGTTCTCGGTGCTACCCTACAACTATCATCTGGACAACAGCATAACGGGCTCAGACTTTCCTAAATAAAAATTGCTTTTATGCAAATATACAATCCTATCTATTCTATTCAAGCAAGCCCAGCATCACATTTATTTAAAATAGTTAATATAGCTAAGACTCTAGCAGCTCTTTTTCTTTGAACTAATGTTCCACATGGGAAGAAAGCTGACAAAAAGCTTTAGGCTATAAGAAGACCTAACATATTTGTCAGACATTTGGCCCACTTAAAGAAGCAGCAAGAGAATTACAATACAACAAAAGAATGTAGGCTGGTAAGTGTCAACAGGTTCTAACAGATTGACCTCTCAGGGCAGTTCAAACTCTGGTTGCTGTTGTAGTTATCACAATGGCATTTTAACAGACAGCTGCATTCAAAATGAAGCACCATTAATAAAATAACAGCTTACATCTAAAATAGAAGAGTGGAAATGTAGCCAAACATTATTATTATATATAACTTTAAAAGTGACAACCCAGAAACAACTATTATAAAGAAGGTATATGCCCTTCTTTATAAAAGGGCCTGGCTGGTGTGGCTCTGTGGGTTCAGTGCCAATCTGTGAACCAAAGTGTCCCAGGGTTCGATTCCCAGTCAGGGCACATGCCAGGGCTGCCGGCCAGGTCCCCAGTTGAGGGCAGGCGAGAGGCAAACAATCGGTGTTTCTCTTGCACATCGATGATTCTCTCCCTCTCTTCCTCT
Organism: Pteronotus mesoamericanus; assembly: GCF_021234165.1. Taxonomy (NCBI): domain Eukaryota; kingdom Metazoa; phylum Chordata; class Mammalia; order Chiroptera; family Mormoopidae; genus Pteronotus; species Pteronotus mesoamericanus. The sequence continues at coordinate 1,698,299 of NW_026555326.1, forward strand.
CTCCCTTCCCCTATCTAAAAATAAATAAATAAAATCGTAAAAAAAAAGAAAAGAAAAGTATAAAGCATTACCAGTTGACAAATCTGTGGTTTTGCTTCCTTTCCAGAAACCCTGCAAAAAAAAAACCAGGTAATTTTTAACTGTAAGTCTGCACCAATTAGGAAAAGTCTAATGATACAACTGTAAGTGAAAATGGCAGAAGATACCATTATAAACACATTCTAACTATAGTCATGTAAAAACAGCACATGCACTGGGACAGAGATTGTAAGAATATGACAAATAGATAACAACTGACAAAAAGTTTCACGAGGTCACACAACAAATACTAGAGTCACACAATAACTGGCACTCATCCAAAAGATGGCAAATAAAACACCTTGGGGTCACGTTCACTAGCAAATTTCTTCATTAGAATACTCCCCTACGTTACTGATAAAGCGGCCCACAAGGGTGGGATGGGCGTTAAGATCATAGAGTCTGGACACTGACTGAGGGACCCACAAACTACCGACACATCAGTTTCCTCACTGTAATTGGATAGATCCGTGCTGCCGAAGGTCCCAAGCAATTCTTTAAAGAAAACAAAAGACAAATCAATCCAGAAACTCTCTAACCACAAAAAAAAAAAAAAAACCAGCCGGAGTGTGGTCTGGCATGAAGTTACGAGCTCAACAGACGGTAGGAAGACCGGTGCAGAACCCCATCTCAGGCGGGTGGCCGTCAGAATGCTCCCTAGATGAGTACACGAGGCCCAACCCTGAGCACAGGCGGGCGCCAGGGAACCGTGAGAAGAGGCGGGAGCAGCCCCGTCACCATCCCAGGGGAGACCTGCGGATCTAGCCCGGAAGACGGGGGCTCCCGCTGGGAAAAGACGCTGGCAGCTCTGGCCCCAGCCGTGCCCCTCCATACTTGTCATAAAAGGGATGCTCCTCTCCGAAATCCCGAAGATGCTTCTTCTGCTTTTTAGTCATGGAGTTGAGGAGCTGGCTCTGGCTCCGGCTCCTCCGTTTACCCATAGCGAAAAATCAAGTTTGTCCGCCTTCAAAAGTCACGTTGTCTACCAGAAGTTCTCCCTACTACCCACTAGCGTGAGCTCTCCGAGGGCACTTTACGGCAGAAGCAAATTGCCATAAAGCAGACCCGCTTGTACGACAGGCGCTAGAAATTCCTGGTTCCGATTCTGCCCCCTAGCGAGGCCCTTTAGAAGCACAGGCACACGTGTCCGTTTGTTCTCGAGTTCCAGGCTGCTGGCACGTAGGCTTGGGGCCGTCAGGGTTGAGTAAATGGGTGGGCGGGCTTTGAGCTTCTGTTTTGATTGTGGGAATCAGCCTGAAAAAACACGTAGTAGCGGAGGTGGTTGAATGCAGTGACTTTATATTATACTTTAATAAAAATACCAACCAATATGTAAGGGTGCCCGCACAACTCCCTTCATCCTCACAACACTAGACAAATATATCTTACTAATAAGTCTGATACTGTAGATGAGGAGACTGACGTTTAGGAAAGGTTACACACTAGCACGAGAGGAGATGCAAACCTAGGTCTTTTTCATGTGACCACAGGCTTTTACCCATGACATCCGCATGCTCCTTGAGGTTAGAGGCACAGGGCTGAGATCCCCATCCTGACCTCTTTTCCTGAAAGTTTTGAAATCAATGGATTTACTCTCGCACACCCCCAACCGGGGACTTGGCCTGCCACCCAGGTATGTTCTCTGACTGGGAATTGAACCAGCAACCTTTTGGCTCATAGGACAATGCCCAATCCACTGACCCACACCAGTCAGGGCTCACCTGAATTTTTGAGATGAAACAGGAGCTGGCAAAGAGTGTTCACTCACTTGGCTCTGCTCCTAGGGGGTGCTTCTGTGGGAAATTTGAGCTTTGCCCCATGCCATGTCACACCTGTAGAAGCTGTGCTGGAAACTACTAAGATCCTAGTCTTGTCAGTTCTAGAGGCCACCTCCTACTCCTAATTAGATTCCTGGAGGCTGGGTGGAGTCGGGAGGGCAGGTAGAGGAAGTACCAAAGAAATATGCAACAGTGGGTGGTGCCAGCAGCTGGCCCAGCTAAGGAGCCCATAAACAAACAGACATCTGTCTTCTGCGAAATGTCAAGATAAAGGGTACAGTCACTTATGTTAACAAAAGACTGTGTGAAGAATGTCATAATATACTTTGAGGCGCTAACCACAGTATAACCTGGCTATAACAATCAAGGCAGACTTTTTTTCCTCCTCCCACCCTCTTCCAAGGGCCCCAGCTTCCCTCCCCAGAGGCAACCAGTTTCTTGGTATTCTTCCAGAGATCTTCTATAACAAGCCATATTCTTGGTCACTTCAGGTGACTCCTTACTCGCTTGGTTTCCCCAAGCTTGCAGTCCTGCGGACAGGTCTAGACTGTTCCCAGGTTCAGGCAAAAATGTGCTTGGCTCCACACAAGGGGCCTCTTCATTGGTTCACTGAGCAAGAGAAAAGGGGCCCCCTGCTCCTGAAAATATTTACATTAACGTTTGACAACGTAAAAGGGGACCCTTTGTGACATTTTAACCTGAGAGCCCAGAATATGAACATTTTTTTCATGCCTCAAGTGGAAGTTCTCTTAGTAAAACCCACACAAGGAAGATGTGTGTGCCAACTAGTGGAGGCCCTGGGAAAATTGTAACAAATGCTAATCTGTTCTTCGCTTTCTCCTTCCTGCAGGTACCCTTCCTTTTCCTTCCTGCGAGGTTTTCTTTCACCCTCACCCTCAGGCGCTCAGTATTTTCAGCAGTAAAGGCAGTCCAGGAAGTAATCTTTCATGCTGGCTCATAAAGAGATGTTTATGAATTAACGTGACTTTCCCCAGGATATTTGCAATTCCTGGGATAATGCTCTCAAGGGGTGAGGGAGGGGTGAGGGCTATCCTTTAGGACAAGAATATCAGAATGTTCAGGAAAGTGTTAATAATTTTTTTTAAATAAAAACATTGTTTTGGGGAAAATTTCGAGTATATACGAAAGTAGACAGAATGGTATAATGCAACCCCATGTACCTATTACTCAGCTTCACTAATTATCAATACCAGACTATCTAGTTTCACATATATGCCCAGCCACAGCCCCTGACACCCCACTGTACTGTTTTTTCAGTACCAGTGAATCCCAGACATCATATTATTTCACCCATAAATATTTTAGTATGCATTTCCAAACATAAGGGAACTTTTTAAACATGGCCACATTGGCATTATTTCACCTACAAAAAGTGATATTTCATATCATCCTATATCCAGTCAGTGTTCAAATTCTGATGCTCTCATAAACATGATTTTTTATTTTACATTTTGCTGGTTTTACAGGTTCTACTGTTCTCTATATTTCTCGTGAATAGGTTGTTGGACCTAGAACTCTGATCAGATTTCATTACAGTTGGTATTTTAAATTTCCAGCAGTAGGTGTGTAACATTTGGTTGCCTTTCATTTTGTGATGTTACCAGCCATTAGTGCTTAATACCTAAATTCGTTAATTCATTAAAGGTTGCATTGTACTTCTATCATAGGAGGAGATTCTCTAATTCTATCATTTCTTCTTCACTAACTTGCTGGACCATGTCCCTAATGACAGACTTTTTCCTTATCTAAATTTTGGTTACCCAATGATAAAGTTTATATAGAAAAGGCAGAATAAATGCTTGGTTCTCTCCCTTCATTTACTAATTTTTAACACAAGGAGTCAATTCATGAGATCTCCTAATGGTGATTAATCAAGTTTTTCTTTCTCTTTTCAGTGAATTATTAATTCACAGAGTTATACAAATCGATGCATTTTAATCCCTTGCAAACATGATGATGTATATAGTTTGAGAGAGCTTATTTGATATATAGCTCCATATTTGAAAATATATAAACAATCTACTTTTTAATGCAAGTTACAGAACGTAATCAGGGGTCTCGCTGAGATTTTCAAGGGTGAGGGATGGGGGTCAGAACTTGAGGATACAGATCAGATACTAGGGATGTGTAGGTTTAGAAATTTATGTAATAACAGGGCACGCCAACTCAAGACTGTGGACAGGAAAACATATAAAAACCCAAGCTATGACTGATGATAAAAGTTCAGGCAGCTACTTCTTTGGGAAGATTCTGGGGAAGGGGTGTGTGTGTGCATGTGTGCACGTGTGTGTGTGCACCTGTCTCCTCACAGAGGCTTTAGATCGGAGCTCCCTGCACACAAGACCAGTCCCTCCACCACAAGCGTGTGCAAGTATCTATACACACCCCAAAGCAACCCAGCCTCTCCCTGAGTGTGCTGGCAGGAGTCAGTCTTTGGCTACCTTTATAATGAGCTTATTAATTCATTCAACTATTTACTAAACACTGTCAGTCAGGAGCTACGCCAGCAGCTGAGGTGAGGACAAAGAGTAAGATCCATTCCTGCCTGTTCAAGGAGTTCACAGTCCTGTCCGGATATGAGTAACTATAAGTACACAGATCATCACAAAACACTGTGATGCACTCTGAACTGAGAGACTCTGAAAGCTAAGGAAACAGGGAGAACGGTGTTTTGGGCTGGAGGCCAAGCTGGGGCGGGGGAATCTGTTGCCTTCGGGCATTTGTCAATCAATCACATTCGTAGAACATTAGTACTGAACTCAAAATTGATCTAGACTCTGGATCTTAGGCTGTATGAGTTCTTTCAGCGGACTTCATGAACAGCGTATGTGTGTTCAAGACAGGATATGAGGGATATAGAACAACAGGAAATTAGAAAGCTGTGTAGTCATCAGGTTCCACAGCGTGTATTGTGTGTGGAGCAATAAGCTTTCTCGGTGGAGAATATTTTAGGAAAATGAGATAATGCCTGAGAATAGGAAAGCTTTGTAATACACTTAAATGCCATCTACATAAGATAGAAATGCAAAATATTATCATGCATAGTTGCTACCCTTTCTGTTCATCTGAATCCATAACAGGTTACCCATTGTCAAACCCAGAGCCTGGCATGTAGTGATCCTTAATAAATGTTTTCTCAGGTCTATCAGAGATTGGTTTATATTAGGTCTATCCTAAAACTGAAATATTTTATCAGATTATGTTATTCTAATTAAGAATGAGTGAAAAGGTTCACATCCCTCAACTACACTCTATTTTTTATATTTTCTGGCAAAGGCCTAGCATGCCTATGTTCATTCATTTATCAAACATTTACTAAACAGATACTGTGTTCTAGTCATGAGGCATCCAGGTTTTAAAAAGCTCGAACCTCAGCCCTGTCCTGGCAGCTCAGTTGGTTAGAGCTTCGTCTAGATGCGCCAAAGTTGTGGGTTCTATCCCTGGTCAGGGCATGTGCAAGAGTCAACCAATGAATGCATAACTGAGTTGAACAACGAATTGATGTTTCTCTCTCTCAAATCAATAAACATAAACGATCTCATAATCTAGTTAGGGAAACAAAGCAATTAACAAGCAATTACATTGTTGTGGGGTAAGCGCTGCTTTAGAATGGTGTGCAAAGGAACCCAAAGGATAGAGGAACACTGCTATGGAATGGGGGAAGGGCATGGAGAGCTACACAGAGGGTGTGCCCAGTCGAGGTTTCCTGGGGAAACTCTTAGGGAAAGAATGTTCCAGAGGGAGGAAATAGCTCGAGTAAAGGTGTAAAGATGTGTTTGGAGAACTGTCCTTGGTCCATGTTGCTGAGGAGGATGGGTGGCAGAGGAGAGGTGCAGGGGCAGGCAGGTGAGAGTCAGTCCATTAAAGTCCTTTTTTGCCTTCTGGGGCTGGGGTTGGGGGTTAGGCCCAGTCCCATATATGGTAAGGAGCCATTAACGGATTTCTAGCAAGGGGGTTATGTGGCCAGATTTGTGCTTCAGAGAACTCTCATTGCTGTCTGGTGTGGGTGACGAGGCTAGTCAGTCTCCCCTTCCAATGCCTCCCCCGAACAGTTAGTTTATTATCGATACTGCCCACCAACACTTTGGAGACGTTCTCATATGTTTACCAAAGGCTTGCTCCCACTTCTCGACATCTCTTGAAATGTGTATCTCAAGTTTCTCCTGATAGAATCATCCTAATTTGAGACTGTAGTGAATTAAGTTTTTGAAATCTACACCATCCATGCTAGTCCCTGTCTAGGGCATGGTTATAACATGAGAGGGTCACATGGGCCTGTTCTCTACAGCTGTTAACATTTTTTATTTATCAGTTTTATTTTAAGAGAGAGAGAAGAGAAATATCGATTTGTTGTTCCACTTATTCATGCATTCATTGGTTGATTCTTGTATGTCCCCTGGCCAGGGATTGAACACACAATCTTGGTGTAGCAAGACCACACTGTAACCAACAGAGCTATCCAGCCTGGGCCCCACAGCCTTTAACTTCTCTTCTTTCTTTGTCCTTGTGGGCTCAGAGACCCTGTATACCTCTGCCCAACAAATGTCAAGATCATTTGATTTGCATGTTAAGCCTGCGATTTCTATTAGGTATCCAATAGAGAAGTCCAGAAGGTAGTCAGACATGCATGCACATCTGGGGTTCAGAGGAGAGGTCCAGCATGCCCATGCATTTATGGGAGTTTGTCAGCATATAAATGAGGCCAGATGAGATCATCTACCATAAATACAGAGAAGAGGCCTGGGAACTAAGCCCTGGGGCCCTGCACATTTAAGAGCCTTGGGAGAAGAGAAAGAGCCAGCAAGGTGTCTAGGAAGGAGCAGCCATGGGGAGAACAGGAAAGCTGGTGTTGTCTCTCTTTTACTGACTGATCCTTCTCAGGAAAGGCAGGTTCACAAAGGAGTTACAACCAAGGACTGGACTCAGATGGATCTGGATTGAAATCTCAGTCACACATTAAATACTAAGTGAGTTTGTGCTTCATGTGTGCCGCTGGGTCCAGCAGAGGACCTGGAGAGCATTTATTGAGTACCCATTGATTACACGCTGGGCATATTATGAGTGCCAAGGGAATTTATGTGAAAATCGAAGACCCTGGTCTCAGGGAGCTCACAGTCCAGAAGGAGGGAGCAGTTCTAGAAGCGGATGATTCTCCATGACATCACAGTGTGAAAAATTCTTTAATGCACATGTGAGTCATGCACTGAGAGAACAGAGATGAGCAGTCATTCATCCAACCTGTGATGGCCTGGCTTAAACGTGATACATTTTTTCTCATTTGTCTTTTTCATGCCATCTTGTCCAAGATAATCATGACTCTTCTTGGGCATCACCGATCAATCTTTATATATAATTCTTTTTCTTTTAGAGGAAAAAAGTGAAAAAAATTCTTGGGGTAGAGTCTGTGGTCCTACTTTTTCAAAAATAAGGTTAAAAATTACCATCTTGAATGAACTGGAATCTATAATTGCCTATTAGCCCAATTCAACATCAGCTGCTGAAATGCTCTCCTACTTTTGACTGTTCCCAGATCTCTCCCCAGTGCAGCCTGCACGCATTAGGCTTGTCTCCCGAGGGTCCGCTGCATCTGCTGTGGTAGGCTTCGGCGATCTCAATCTTCTTCTTTGGGCAATGATTCACCTTCCTACTTGGGGGGCAGCTTTTCCTTTAGATAGCAAAGCCCCAAGAACATCAGCCTTTCTCATATTTAACAGCCGCACATTTCTCACGAACAAGGTTTTCTAGGGCCTTTTTGTGTCTCCGGGCTTTCTTTTCTTTGCATTCATTCCAGTCAAAACTAAACATTTTCAGGTAAAAAATGTGTAACTAAAGATGTGCTTTCTGACTGTATTATAAATTCTTGCACTGACAACTCCACAAGGGCAGATCGCCAAGCTGTTTGGAACTCAGTATTGAGCACAGAAGAATCCTAGCCTTACTCTGCAAATTTACAGCTCCTGCTGCTCTGCCTGCAGACATGACTAGGGGCTTGGGAGCCAAACAAATGTTTGGATGCTTGTGTCCTCTGATCCTAGAGTAACTGTAATCATAGTCGCTCTGATGGCTGGCATGGATGATAGTGAATGTATTTGTGACAAGGCCAATACATTTTCTAGTGGAAAGGGACATGAGGTTTACGTGGGCGAAGAGTTGAACATTGTTAGCTGGGATCCAAGGAGGAAATTTTTTCTTTTTTTTAAATTCTCACCTGTGCACATGTTTCCATTGACTTCAGAGAGAGAGGAAGGAGGAGAGAGAGAGAAACATCTATCAGTTGCCTCCTGAACATATCCCAACCAGGGATGGAACCTGCAACCCAAGCAAGTACCCTGACTGGGAATCGAACCAGCAATCTCTGTATGCACTGAACAATGCTCCACCAAACTGAGCCACCCAGCCAGGGCCCAAGGAGGAAAATTTTTTGACCACACAGGTATATACCCTGGAATCAGAAATAAAAAATGACCTTGGAAAATCCTTATACGGAAAAAAACTCAGGTAATTGCGTATTCCTGATTTTAAAATGAAGAAAACACTTGGCTTTTCCCTTAGAAAAAATAGTGTCACCAAACAGCAAGAAGAGCCCTGCTGCCCAACACCACCCTCAGCGCAAAGTTGCAGAGGCAAAGGTTTGTTGATCAAGGAAAGGAGTCTTTACTCAAAAGCAACACAATTTTGGAATAACAGCTTTCCATATACATTAGTCACTTAGAGTTTTAATCACTTAAGCCTCTCAATTAAGGCTAAAACCTTTAACTTTTTAGTTATAGCTTTCATCGCTCAAGCCTATCAATTAAGGCTAAACTTTTAACTCTTTAGTTACAGCTTTAATCACTTAAGCCTATCAATTAAGGCTAAACTCTTTAATACCTGAGATCTAGCATTTCCCCAATGTTGGTTTTTAGTTATCCTATTTCTATAGGATTAGTTTATAAACTAGAACAACATAAGATACAAAAGCTGCACAATTTTGGGAGAATGGTAGGCTCTGCCTTAGAGCTCATCCCCTCTAGACCATGCAAAGGATAACCCTGCCACTCTCTGCCAGGCCTGCCTGACCCTAGGCTGCTCCCAGAGTTCCTTCCTATCGTTGGGAAATGCAAGCAGCTGCAGCATTATCATCCAGGCATCCTTGAGGAGGAAGAGAGAACCTGAGAGGCAGTCTCTGCTCTCTTTATTTTAAATCTTCTGGCCCATAGTTCGCCGTGCTCAGGAGGCATTCAGCTTCTCAGCCAATCCCATCCTAGACTGTTTACATTACCTCAGGCAACCTCCCCCTGTGGCCCCTCACTAGTCTTCCCCAGTGATCTGATCGATCTCTGTATCAATAGTAGAGGTTGTTCTCTAAGAAGGGTATATATTATTTGAAGAATAGTCATCTTTCAAAGTTGTCCATCTGCTTCAGCCTTTAACTAAAAGGACTGAATGTCTTTTGCCCCGGCCAGTGTCCTCAGGTAATTGGAGTGTCCAGTAACTGAAAGGTTGCTGGTTCAATTCCCAGTCAGAGCACATGCCTAGGTTACGAGTTCTATCCCCAGTCAGGGTGTGTGCAGCAGGCAACTGATGGGTGTCTCTTACATTGATGTTTCTCTCTCTCTTTCCCTTTCCCTCTCTCTCAAATGAAAATAAAACAAACCTTTACAAAAAAAATCAAAGGATTGAGTGTCTTTTAATGTAGGAGTCCCAATGACACTTGAGTATAAAGGACTGAAGGAGTGAAAACTTCACATGTTGCAATCCTAACAACCAAAGCGACCATATCAGTAGGTAGGTCCTCTGGGAGGTGAGTAGATTCTCAGGGTGGAGCCCTCATGAATTGGCTTAGTGCCCTTTTCAAAGGGACTCCAGAGAGCAACCTCCCTCCTTCCTTGGGTGAGGGACACAGTGAGAAGACAGCTTCTAAGAACCAGGAAGTAGGCTCTCACCAGACACCAAATCTTCTTGGACTTTCCAACTTCAATAATTGTGAAAAATAAATGTCTACTGTTTATAAGCCATCCAGTTTGTGGTATTCTGTTTTAGTGGCCCCAACAAACTAAGACATCGAGCTTCTACATGAGTAGCTTAGCAAGAAGCCCAGTCTCCGCTTGGTCTGGCCAAGCCTGTCAATCACGTGCACCCAATACAAAGGGTCAGTCCTGGTTACATTCATCTTCGATAGTCACTGCTAAACCTGGCTGTGCTCCAAGGGAACATTCTTTCCACATTCCTCTTCCCCCCACCTCCAGCTTGTTACACGCAGCCTCAGGTGTGCCATGCCAGAGCTAGCTCTCAATGGGACCACTCCTTAGGGTCCGAATTCTGCAGCTGAGAAGTGCATGGCCTTTTCCCCTGCCATTCCCATAGTGCCATTCTGGATGGGTTGGAAGGAAGCTTCAACATCACGTGTTTCCAGAGCCAGTTCTCCCCTCTGACGAACTCTAGGTCACTGGTCCAGATTCTCCCCTGTCTCACGGTGAAGTTTATTTCAGTGGCCTTGTCACAGCTGTCTGTCATTGAGCCTCAGTCCGGGCACCCCTAGTTTATATGACATGTTCTGGTAACTGAATCTCAAAGAAACAAGATCAATAATGTTCAAGATGAGCTGTTCTTACTGTTGAGCATTATTTGCTGTCTAAGCACAAGTTCCTGTAAATTAAAATGCGTGAACCAGAAAGGAAGGAGAGGAGTTGACTCTCTGCTCCCAGATGAGTGGTGTGTGTGTGTAGGGAAATGAACAGGCTATAGAGTCCAGGCCCCGAGAGCATATTCTTCTGAGATCCCGGACTCTCCTTTCTTGTGATTTCCTAAGAGAATTTAGGGTAGGACCAATATAAATGTATTAAAGAGAGATTCCGGGTGACAAGGAAATTTTATAGCCTCTTGCTAATTTGCCATCATCAGTGTACAGTCTAGAATTCATGAACTTATGGCCAGGTTGTATAGACGCCTTGCATGGCCAGTACTAACCACATAGAACATTTCTATCAGTTTTGACAAGCACATCGCAGGCCAGCTAGGAATCATACTGTAGGCATGCCAGGAAAGCCCAGACCTGTCTGTTAAGAGCGCAGAGAATCCAGAGAGAGGGAAAGAGGTTTCTTTGGCCTATCCCAGTTTAAGTTGGCACAAGCCAATTAGTAATGTATTTCCTCTAAGCTCTGCCTTTAGGGAGTAAAATGCTGTGGCTCTTTCTGTGAAAGAGTTGATCACCTTCTTGGGAAAAGCAGGAGGATGCACTCCTAGAAATCATTAAGACAACAGACTGCTTGGGACTTCTGGGCATGACTGTTGTTAGCTGTCCTGGTGACTATCGTATGAACAGCTACATTTGGAGACAAACACATGTCTTCTCAGAGGGTTCCTCTGCACAACAACCACCTGATTCTTGGAATCAAGGGAGAATGTGCTCTTGATGGTCAGGGCACTTGGGTTGAGAGTTGAGATGACAGCAGCTGGCATCTCTTCTGTCTGGCCCAGAGCTAGGGTAGAAACTGTTTCCCCAGGCTTCGCCATTCACCATGTGTTTTTGACCTGGGAAAGTAGGCACAGGTATGTCCCAGGAGAGTGTAGCTACTGTGCCTGGAGAGCTGGCTTCCTTGTGGTGGTGAAGAATCATCTGAAAAGATTAAAAAAGAAATGTCTAAGTCAGGTTGGGTGGCAACAGGGGCAGGGACTTCTAATCCAACCCCAGCATTGGATTAGAAGAGGTTGGCCATCTCCTGAGAGAGTGAGCTAGGTATTTTTCGCAAAAAGTAAAGGCCCCCAGTTTTCGATGGGGCTCTGAGAAAAGTCACTTTTAATTATGCTAATTACACCAACAGAGCTCTTAACTCCCCAGGAGAGCGTTTCATCTTCAAAGGGGCTTCAGGACAGAGCATCAACTGTTGACAGGAAAGTCTGCAGTTCCAGAGCCCAGGTAAGAGGGGCCCCAGCTGTGTGGGCCGGGGCACTTGGTAGGGGCCTGAAAGGCCAACACCCAAGGACTTCTCTGGCTTCGGGGTGGGGAGCAGGTCAAGGCAAGGATGTGTGTCCAGAAACGGGCCCCCCTGATATTGGAGAGGTGGGCAGGGGCGGGTGGGGTGGGGGTGAGTGTCAACCTCAGTCCAGTTCTGCAGAGCCCTGGCCCCCTGCATTGGGGTTGCCAGATAAATACAGGACACCCAGTTTGAATTTCAGATAAATAAAAACACATGTGTGAGCTACACACACACACACTCAGGCATGCACAGCCCTTGTGCCGTCAGGGACTGCGCTTTCTCCCTGACAGACTCCTACCTGAGAGGTCAGCAAGTCAGGGCGTGTTCCCTCAGAGCCACAGGGAACAGGGCCTCGCCAGGCCTGCCCAGACCCAGCCCCTTTCCCACCCTCCTGTGGGAATCGAGGAAAGTCCTCCTCACAGCCCTGGAGGGGCGGGAGCTCAGAGTGTCCATCCTTCTCACCTCCCTTACTTGCCTTGAGTTGGCAATGAAACCGCCGCGGAAGCGGAATGTCTAAAGTTCCCCTTCCCTCCCCTTCCATCTTTTCTTCTTTACACCCTGACACCCACGCCACTGACCCTGGGGCCACCTACTCCCTACCCTCTGAACAGCTGGAACAGAAATACCTTTGTGACAAAAACCAGAGAAAAATGGTCACTGGGCTGAGAGGAGCTTCCTGGCAGTGGAATCCAGGCCGCCAGGACGGGTCTGGGCCTGAGCTAGAAATGTTGCTGGTTTCCTGGGCTGGGCGGGAAGGGAAGACAAGCTGGCACTTGCCACAGCACAGAATAGTAACTGGGAGGCGGGGACGCGTGCTTTGAACCAGAGCGAAACTCACGGGGCCTCCAGACATTGACTCATAGAGTTTCCCAGGCCCCTGTAGCTCCAGATCCAGCCCCCGGGCTCGGTCGGCCAGGGTCAAGGACAGAACAGGTTGCCTTCTTCACAGCCCCGGGACAGACAGACGGTCACACACATCCTGGGATATTACTTCAGGCCTGTGGGCAAGATTAAAGTTTCAAAGCTTGAGTTCCCCTTCCTGGCCTAATGGAAAGGGCATGAATGAGACCAATTGGGTAGGGTCAGCTTTCTGCTCACCATTTACCAGCTGAGTGACCTTGGATAAGACTCTTTTGAAAATTAAATTTTTTAAAATTCCTCAATGTACTTGAAAATAAAGCCCTTTAGAGAATGGAAGCGTATGAAAGATAAACCTGGCTGGCTGGCCGGTAGTGCTGTGCAGGGGGTTGGGGCTCTGAGCCCCAACTGTTCCTTCTACTACAAGATTCTGAAAAGATTCCAGAAAAGTCAGTGTTGGGAAATGACTCTTGGAATTGATTTTTGGGGAATAACACCTTTCCCATGAATTGTAGTAGTTAGTAAAATGTGCTAGTAGTGTTTCCTTCCTTCTTATCCTTTTTTTTTTCCCCCTTAAAAAAAAATTGCTCCCAGAGAGAGGGGAAGGGAGGGAGAAAGAGAGGGAGAGAAACATCGATGTGAGAGAGAAACATGCATTAGTTGCTGTATGCGCCCCCACTGGGGACTGATCCACGACCCAGGCATGTGCCCTGATGGGAATCGAACCTGTCACCTTTGGTTTGCAGGATTTTGCCCAGCCAACTGATCCACTCTGGCCAGGGCCCTTCTTATCCTTTCTTAATAAATTTAAAGTGTGTGACTCTATGAATAAAATGCAACACACTCAATTCATAGGTATCATTCAAATCATTACCTGCCAGTTATGGAAATATTTGACACGCTGGCCAATAAATGTTTATTGACTGAATAACTAACCTAATGTCTGATTAGAGGAAAGGAGGAAGTGAGGAAGAAAGGAAGGAAGGATTGACTTGATGTCAACTAAGTGGATCTTAGCATGGAAATCTTGACTCTTACTTTTAGAAGCCTCATCTCTGGTGTTCTATTTCCCCAAGACCCCCTTCACTGGCTCTAATATTTTCCCACCTCCTTCCAATTCTATTATTGCAGCAGCCTTGCCCAAGCTCTGCTAATAATGTTTTGTAAATAATGAACAGAAAGAGCTTTGAAGCTACCTGGCTGCCCCAAGGGATTTAGTCAGCCAGGCGCCTGGCCAGTGAAGGCCTGGAGGGTCCTTCTTTGGATTTGAAAGGCTACCGCTAGGCAGATGTCGCTGTGCTGGGGAGGGACAGGTGGTGTGTGGGCTGCCTCAGTCTCTGATTCCCAGGTCTGAATAAAGTAAGAGTCCCAGAGAGTGGGATCAGAAGTCTCCCAGGGGGCTTAAAAACAGGTGGAGCCTCACACAGGACATGAGGAACAGGTGGGGACAGCTTGGGGATAGTGGGTGGTGTAACGGTCTAATGCAGAGCTGTTTCTAATCTTAGTCTATTTTTCTTGCCAGTCATTTTGTCTATTTCAAAGTTCAAAGATTTTAACTTGAGTACAGCCACTTCCCTTGTGGCCTGTTTTCCTCCATGATCTTGTTTCCTCAAGTGTAAAATGCACATACTAATAACTAACCCATATATACAGGGTCTGGCACAACTAATGCTCCTTTTTTAGTACAAAATCTTTTATTACAAAATCATGAGCATGTAATTCTGTAATATAACAATATCACAATCAAGCACACCATATGACATTTTAGGTGAAATGTTCAAATTAAAACTATAAATTATTACACCCATGTCATTACCCTACCAACCACACTCAAACAGGCCTTACTTCTGCCGGACCCCATATAAATTTAGTCACTATGTGCTGAGCACCCACTGTGTGCCGAACACCCACTGTGTGCCAGGCCCTATGTGTGGCAAGCGCTGAGAACACAGTGGAAACAAGACAAGGTCCCTGTCCTCCTAGAGACTATTTCTCCTATGGGACAGAAGCCCCAAAAGGCAGCTCCTGTGGGATGTTTTATATGGGACATGTAATTCAAATAAAGAAAAAAATTGTTGCAAACATATAAAAAGTTGGAAGATTTTAACTAAAAATCTAGATTTCCCAGCAGCAAAACTGGACCTATGTCTCTGTATGGCAACCATCGGCCAGAGCTTAGTGGCTGTTTCCTTTAAAAGGCAAGCTCTCCCTCTCTTTCCCCCTCCCTTCTCCTCTCTCTAAAAATAAATAAATAAAATCTTCAGAAGGCCAGCATACTGCCCAGGTAGCCACAGTCAGCATCCCCAGGCACTCTTACCTTGCTCAACCTGAAGCAGTGTTTTTGGTTTTTTTATTTGTTTGTTTTACATAAAACCTTTTGATGCCTTCTCACTATAAATAGGAGAAAGTCTTCCTCTTTAACAGGACACTCAAGGTCTTCCCTGTTTCCTGCCTGATTCATCCCTGCAAATGCTACAACTCCAGCAAAGAACAGTTTCCTGTGGTACCTTTGAACTTTGCAATGCTGTTCTCTTTGCCCGAAATGTCTTTTCTTCTATTTTTCTATCCAGAAAACGGATATTGACGTTTAAGGGTAATCTTAAACATTTCGTTTGCCCCCACCCCTTCCCCTTTGTGAAAGCTTCCTGTGAGGAAATGCCCAGAGGGTCGCATGATCTGGAGAACTTCAAAGATGCAAATGGTCCTCTTGAGACCAAAGGGCCATCCGTAGTTCATCTTATGACTGGGCCCAGGAACCTTGGAATTGGTGATAATTTGTAAAAAGCCTCAGTTTTCCCAATAAATGGGAACAAAATATGAACATTAAATGAAATTATGTGTGTAAATAAAATTAGATAATACATAAAAACCATTTAAATGGAGTTACTGATGCCAATGAGTAGTAACCATGATTTCAGATGTTATTAAGAACAAGTGAAACTAACTTCATCAAGGATGGTAGGTAAGGAGCTGCAGAATGTGTTCAGGGAAGAGCCTCAGGAAGGCAGGGTGGTGGAATCATAAGAGATACGGTCAGAAAAGTGGGTGGGAGAGCCAGAAGGGTTCCTTCTGCCTGCTCCCCGCGCTTGGCCCTTCTTTCTGTCTTACACACAGCAGCCACAGCAATTGTGCAAAAACAGGTCACCCCAAGTCACTCTTGCTCAAAAGCCCCTAGTAGCTGGTCGTTATCTCTCAGAACTTACATCCCAACACTGTCCCCTCACTCCTTCTCTCCAGCTGCTGGGCCTCATGTTGATGTCCATGCTCATCCTTTGACGCCAAGCGTGCCCTTGTCGCAAGGCCTTTTCGCTCGCCAACCCCTCTCCCTGGACCCATCTCCCCTCTGCTGCCCCCAGCGCACCCTCCATCACTTTCTCAGATGTCTACTCAAATATCATCTCCCGGTGAGTTTATCAACAATTTTACTCCCTCCTTGCCCCCTCCCCTTCCCACCCTCCTTCTGTTGCCTTATTCTTCTTCTTAGGATTTACCACCAACTAACACACTTTACTTATTTTACTTATTCCTCTTGTTTATTGTCTGTCTCCTCCACTGGAATATCAGCGCCATGAGAGCAGAAGTTTTTGTCTGCCTCGCTCATGGCTGTTTCCCAGTGCCTAGAACAGAGCCTGGCACACAGTAGATACATAACCAACATTTGCTGGATGAGTGAATAAAGTTTCTTGATTCAGCAAACATGGGGGAATCACAGAATGTTCCGAGCAGGAGAGCGAATGGATGCGAGCTCACGGAGGGCTATAGAGTAGGTGAGAGTGGGTCTGGAGCTTGGGGGATAGAAGGTGGTCATGACGGTAGGACAACACAGGACTTCAGCAGGAATAGAAGACAATAGGAGGCAGTATGTTTTATGGGGGCAGGGATTTTGTCTGACATATACTAGGTGTTCAATAAATATTTGCTAAACTATGGATGAAGGACTATAGCTTGTGTGTCATGTGGGATGGATGAGTGCTGGGTCTGAGCCTGTCTTTGAAAAGACCTGAACCTTTTTTGCTCTTGATTTTGGGGTTCTCCCTGCCAGGGTTACATGAGGTCAACACTGAACTGCACCCTGGCGGGGTAGCTAGTTGATTAGAGCGTCTTCCCGATACACCAAGGTGGCAGGCTCTATCCCCAGTCAGGGGACATACAGGAAGCAACCAACGAGTGCCTAAATAAGTGGAACAGTAAATCGGTCTCCCATACCCCTTCCTCTCTCTCTTTAAATTCAATAAATTTTAAAAATGTTAAAAAACAACAACATTGAGCTCCTACATCTCTATGTACTTCTTCCCTTCCTTCCTTGACTGGGCTAACCCGCTGTGGCATATGGTCACCTTCAGGCTTCAGTGTAGTGCAGGCAAATTGCAGCTCAGGCTGGAGGAACTCAGGTGAGGTCTGGGCTGGAGGTATCTAAGGGCATTGACTAGGTCAAATGACTTATGAATGCCATACAACTTAAGTTTTATTTTCTTTTTAAAAATATTTTATTTACTCATTTTTAGAGAGAGGGGAAGGGAGAGAAAAGGAGAGGGAGAGAATGTCAGTGTGTGAGAGAAACATCAATTGGCTGCATGTCGTGTGCCCCTAACTGGGGACCCGGCGGGCAACCCAGGCCTATGCCCTGACCAGAAACTGAACAGGCAGCCTTTCAGTCTGCAGCATGACGCCCAGCTCACTGAGCCATACCAGTAAAGGCACAATTCAAGTTTTAGGTGATGTGGAGAAATTACTGTGGAAGGAAGTCTGAAGTGCAAAAACTAGTGTGCCCGTCCAGAGCCACTCAAGAGACTGGAAGTCCCCGTGGATACCATCCTTACCTCTTCTGCAGGACCACAGTTTATTGGATACAAGCCTAATCTAGCTTCAAGCTGGGTACGTGGACTATGTTAAGAGCAAGTTCCCACAGTAGACGGGTGGAGGAGTGATAGACAGAGCTGCTGTTTGGTCAAAGAACCTCTCCTTCATACTCTCCCTTGCCTGCCCTTTAGTGAGCCACGTCTCCTCAAAGGAATCATTCAATGGGCTCTGAGATCTGCACTCAGACCTTGCCCCGAATCCAATGAACGGAAATGAGGACCTTCATATCCTTCCTGCCCCAAGAGTAAATATTTAGTAACTTGTTTCTGAATTCTTCAGGTTTTTATTAAGTGAATGCCGGTACCCAGAACTGTGTCAGATCCTTGCCTGAAGATGGGAGGGTGCAGCCGTGAATAAAAATAACATTTGCTGAGACCTATTACTGTTTTATTTCATTTAATTCTCTTGTTTCATTTAATTCTCTTGTTAACCCTGTGAAATAGGCAGCATCCTCAAGGATGAGATGAGTAAACTGAGGTCAAGCTAGCTCATTTAACTAAGAACTGAAAGAAGAGACATTTGAGATAAGTTTTGACTAATTCCCAGATGCAGGCTGTTTCTGTGAGGACGTCAGTGCTGCCACTCGAAGCGAACCATCGACCTGGGACCTGTGGCAGTAGGACGGTGATTGTAGAATGTGTTCAGCTGCTTCAGATGAAGGGCTCAGGCTCCTATAACGACAGGGACAAGCTGTTACCCAGTGCCAAGCAAAGGTCTGACACCCAGGTCTCATGACTGCTGAGTGCTCTTTGTTCTTTCTTTTTAAAAAACAGTAATGGCAATATTTTTGTCCAATATCATGCATATCTGCTTTAAAAATCAAATGATACTGAAAGCTTTATAATCACACCATCAGCCCTCTCCACTCCCTATTTTTGCTGAAATATTTCATCTCCTAATGTTTCTGGTGAAATGTCTCATTCCTTCTTATTTCCTTTCCCATGCTTTTTGTCCTGTCTTAAATTTGTGAGTCAATATCTTTTTAAAATTCCTTCATTGTCATTATACTGGAATGGTCTGGAGTGGGAGGAAAGATAAAACATGTTCAATCAATCAGTCCAGTTTCTTACCACACTGCCTCCCCCCTCCTCCATTCTACATACCCAGAGAGCTCATTTTCCTGAAGTCAACACATTGTCCAGTGCTCAGGGAGCTCGCCCTGAGCCTAGCCCTGTGCCACACCTCCTGGCTCACAGGAGTTCCTGGCTGGCCTGTGCCCTGCTGCCCTCCAGGACTTGGCTGAGACCTGGAGAGAATCGTTTACACTGGAAACAAAGAGCAGGTAAGAGCAGTGATGATCTTCCCAGTCTGCACAGCACTTGCCCAGTTTCAGAAAGCTTTTATATCCACAGCCCCACTTCATAGCAGCATATAGTCACTGGCTAGGTTGCTTGGTGCTGATCATGAATTCAGAATCAGGACACGGATCTGTCCCAGCAGAGCAGCATATTTGAAATCAGTATGGTAAACCCTCACATTCATGAGAGTTGTAGTTTCTTATTGGGTTCTTTAGTCTTCAGGGCTAATGGAAGCTTCCTTTGCCTGGGGAGATGGAAGGGAACCCCTAGACTGGCACTGAAGGAAAGGAGGAAGAGAGGAAGAGTCCCCAGGAGTGGCAGTGGAGGTGGGTAGCTTATTTCCAAGTGTCTTACTGGGCCTTGTTTCTCCTCTTTCTCTTCCACATAGACCCAAGTTCGGTATAAAGAAAGCTGCTTCTTTGGGAACACTCACCAGAGCTCAGCTTGGCTCAAGAATAAAGAGAGTCTGAAAACTTAGTGAGATTCCTCCTAACTTTCCAATGCAGTCTATTTCATTGACTGGGTTGGAAAGAGATTCATTTATGAATTTATTTCTGGTGCAGCTTCTGTTGCAGAAATAACAATTCTAGGATTTGGATAGCAGTCAAGGATAGGCTCTATGGAGGGTAAGGAGACAGAGGAAGGGACAAAAACCAATGTGCATTAAAATTTAGGCTCTAGTTCAGGCTCTAATTAGGCTCATCTGTACCTCGGTACCTTAAAACACTTGATTGGAGCCAGAGAGAAACCACGATGGAGAAAGGACTTGGGGTAGACCTGATGGGCCTCAGAGTGCTTTCCAGAAGGCTGGTTGGGGTGTGAGTGCCTCTGATGGCACAGAATTGGATTGTTTAGCTTGAGTCCTCCCTCCTTCAGCAGCCCCACCAACCTCCCGCACAGTCTCAGAAAACATTTGCTGTCCCCGACTCCAGAGGCCCTCAGCTCTCCACTGCACTGAGCTGCTGAGAGTCTCCCTGGTTGCCATGCCCTCTGCTCTGCTAAGAAGAGTGGGTTTGGGGTCACATGACTTTATTGTCACTTGACTTTGGGGTCACATGACTTTATTATAGAGGCTAACGCCTCTGAGTGGTGAAAGAGATCCCTCCTCACCAAATCAGAGCTGCCTGGGAGCAGGAGAGGAGAATCCCCATTCCCTGCAGTTATGAATCAGAGACCCGGTGCTGAGACATACATCCCACTGCCTGAAACTCAGACTCAGTGGTGAGTCAGCATCGCTCCACCTGAGAGGGATGGAGGGCAAACAATGGGAACTTCGCAGGCCTGAGCTACACTGGGGATGTCTGAATCCTGAGAGAGCTCTTCAAGAACATAAAACTGATTCTTCCAGAGACTCGGAGGGCTTCACGTTATGTTTTTATTCCTCAGACCAAGCAGATGAGATGTGTCTCAAGCCAGATTTCACCATTCGAAGAGTCAGGAAAGTTCTTCCTGACATCTACCTTAATTCCTCTTGCTTCATTGCCTTTCATTGGCTCTTCAGTAGAGTGACCCAAGTGTTGGGATTTAGTTTTGTTCACCCTAGTATCGAAAGTGCCTAGATACAAGGTGATTTAAAAAAAAATTTCAGTTCTGACCAGAATAAATGCTGGTTGGGGTGGTGAGCCAGGTCCAAGTTGAAAAAGTCCTGGGCTTGGGTTCTAGTCTTGGCTTTGTGGCTCATTTTCTGTGTGATCTTGAGCAAATCACTTGACCTCTCTGGGCCTCAATTTTCTCACCTATAAAAAGAGGAAATTTGGACTAGAGGTTGCAAACTCATATGTAGGCAGTGAGTATCCAATAGGGTGAATCCAATAGGGTGGGCTTGTGCTAAGTGTGACGTGTAGACCCCTCTGCAGGGCAGCTGTTGCCAGGTGGAGCTGCTGGCCCAGGGCGCTGAGGATCTGGATGTTTAGTGAAATCTCCTGGGGCTTAAGACTGTGTGGATCAAACAAACACCTCTAAGCCAGCTTTACCCTCCAGACTAGAGGATTTTAAGGACCGCCATGGGTTGAATTTTCTGACACTGAAATATGTGTTCTCTAAAGAAAAATCCTTAATGAATCACCTTAGTTATGACAATTTCAGCTAGTGCAAATGTGAATGCCTGTGTGTGGGCTTATACTTGTATGCCTTTGGCTTTTAGCTCCCCTTAAATGTCCTGGTGGTCTTTCCCCATCCTTACACCTGCAGTGGATTGTTCACTTGGTTTCCGGAGCTCAGCTTTGGGCTATATAGAAGATGCTGCTTGTCCGTTGAGTTCCTCGGTAGTAAAGACCTGACAGTGCTGATAACCCTTCCCCTGCATGAAGGAAGAGTGGCCACAAGCAGGGCTGAGACAGAGACTGGCTGAGTCAGGCTTGGGGATTGCTGCCTTCCCAGGGCTTTTTGATGACTATGTCCCTAAGCTTAGTTGGGACTAGGAATCAAGTCCACATTATTACAAATCTGGAGCTCTTCAACCTACCTTCATTAGTTTGCTAGGACTATCGAAACAAGATACTGTACACTGGGTAGCTTAAACAAGAGAAATTTATTGTCTCACAGTTCTGGAGGCTAGAAGTTCAAAATCAAATTGTCTATAAGGTTGGTTCCTTTTGAGGGTTTTGAGGGAAGGATCTGTTCCAGGCCTTCCCTTGGCTTGTAGATGCCCTCTTCTCCCTGTGTCTCTTTGCATTATCTTCCCTCTGTGCCCGTCTTTACGTCCAAATTTCTCTTTTTTATAAGGTACGGTCATGTTTGATTAGGGTCCACCCGAATGACCTCATTTTAATTTGATTACCTCTGTAAAGCCTCTATCTCCATGGCTTGGTGGGATAGCTCGTTTGGTTAGAGCATCATCCTGACACACCGAGGTGGGGGTTTGATCCCCCGTCAGGGTGCATACAAGAATCAAACGATGACTGCATAAATAAGTGGAACAACAAATGGATGTTTCCTTCTGCCTGTCTGTCTCTCTCCCCTTTTCTCTCTCTCTAAAAATCAATTTTGAAAAAGACCATCTCCAAGTGAGGTCATATTCTGAGATACTGGAGGTTATGGGACTTTAACACATAACATATGAATTTACGGGTGATACAGTTCAATCCATAACCCTGCTCTTTCACAGTCTCTCACTCATTGCTTTAAACTCCAAAACGTAAGTACTCTGCTTATGGCCCTTCTTACCTGTGACTTTCAGGGTCTCATGTAGTGGTACACAGCTTACTGCAAGCATATATTTTTTTTAAATCTTCACCTGAAGATATGTTTTTTATTAATTTTTTTGAGAGACAGAGAGGAAGGGAAAGAGGAAAACACTGATGTGAGAGAAAAACATCGATCGATTGCCTCTCATAGGCACCCCGACTGGGGATCAAACCTGCCCCCAACTGAGCAACCTGGCTAGGCCTGTAAGCACGTATTCTATACGGACTGGGGTTCACTGCAGAGGGAAAGGTGAGGGAACTTTCATCAAGTACCTGTTAGGGGATATACAGGCCTTGAATTTCGGGTAATAACAGGCAACCTCATCTCATTCTGTCAGACACTGTTTATATGGTATTATTGTCCTTATACACTGATAAAAAATTGCAATTATTTATATAGCACTCGATAAGTGCCAAATACTGTTTGAAGCACTTTATATTAACTTATTGAATCTTCACAATACCCCTGGGGGCGAGGGGCTATTATTTACCTTGTTCTACCTCAGATAAGAAATTGAGGTCTAGGTAGCTTAGACATTTCCCGCAGTCGGTAGTAACCGATGGAGTTGGGGTTTGAATCCCAACCCTTTGAAATGAGATGAACAACTGGAGCGTGAATCTCCAGAGGCCATGCGTTTAATCTTTACCGGAGAGTGGAAAAGGCAGGGACTACTATCTCACTGAATAGATGGGGAAACTGAAACCAAGAAACTAAGCAGCCTTGCCAGGGTCACACAGGTAACAGGCAGAATTAAGGCAAAATTCCTGCTCTGGAAGCCACCGTGCTTCCTTCCCTCCAGAAGGGACCAAGAATGCCTTCCCTGTATCCTGCATCCCCGGGCCCACGGGTAGTATGGTCAACCCAGAAGCTTTGAACCCTTATGGGTTTAATAGTCTCCATACCGCTGGGTAATTAAGAGGCATGAAGGACGGTGGCACCCTCTAGACTTAGATCTGACCTCCCAGTGCTTCCTGTTCCCGAGACTACCAGCTACCCCCCGCCCTCCAACTCTGCGTAAGGTGTGAGCCTGAATCTGGAAATTTTCTCAGCCCGGGTGAGAAGCAGGGGAGTGCTGTGGGGCGGGGGCTGGACCGGGCTGGGCCGCCCAGGAACACAGAGTTTCATATTTCTAGCAACCCGCCAATCCTGAGCGCCGGAAGGCGTGGCCACACCTGGGAGGCGTGGCCAGGTGGCGGAGAGGGCCCCTGAGTCCTGGGAGAAGCGCTGACGTGAGCCGAGCGCACCTGGGCGGAGCAGGTAAGGGCCGGTGCGGGACTGTGAGCAGAGCCCGCAGTCCGTACCTGCGTAGGGCTGGGTATTACTTGCCCAACCCGTCGAGGAGCTCAGTGGCGACTGGTGATCTTAACTGGGGACATGGTTCGGAGGGACGTCCGCTTCTGGTAGCCGGATTGACGAAAGGTGGGGACGCCAACTTTTGGAGGCTAGTTTGAGGGAGGAGGGACACGCCCGCAGGTGGAAAAAGGTCCGCTCCAGCGTTGGTGGGGTCAGGGAAACTTGCTTCGGAACATCTGGTTTTTTTGAGGGGGATAGCCTCTGGGGCTGGCTTCCTGTCTCCCTGCTCCAAGTGGCTTTTGGGCTGTCCTAGTCCCGGGGCGCTGGGCCCTCCCGACCCCACACTCTGTCGACTCCCTTTCCCTCCCCGCCCAACCCGCTCTGGGCTTCTACCCACTCACCATCGGATGGAGCTAAGACGTCTCCACCCCGCCAGTCTTACCGGCTCGCTCTGCCGCCGGCCTCTGTGTACTCAAGGGCGGAATTCCCAGGACCGCCGGCCCTAGGTGCTGGGGCGCGGGGGAGTGGGAGGTGGGGGCGTGGCTGGGAAATTGGGGTCGGGGAGGCCAATTTAGCCAGTTTGTTTTCTCTCAGTCAGGCCCCCCGCCCTGGGAGACACCAGTGGATTTCCAAGTAGACCAGCTAGGTATTGGGAGGGTGGCGCCGGGCGTGGTCGCTCGGGGGTGAGGCCCTCTTCCCTTGTAGGGGCTGGAGGGCGGCTGGGGAGAATTGTGGAAAGTCTCCCAGGCTTACTGGAAGGGAGACCCGGGGTGCCACACTTTACAGGGATTCTGTTTGGTGGTGAAGGGGTCGTCCCTGCCCAAGCCCTGCTCTTGGAGGATGTCAAAAGTGGAAGCCAGGGAAAGGAGAGAGAGAAGACGCTTGAGTGCGTTGGTGAAGGCTGGTGCCGGCCCGGGAGAGTCGTGTAGGGTTAAATGTGCGTGTAAGGAATGCGTGGCAGCAGCGCCCAGTACCCTGCACAGTGCTCTCACAGCCCCCAACTTCAATCCAGCAGAGAGGGAAAGGCTTTGGAACAATGGCTATCGACCCAGAATTTACTCCTGAGCAGGGATAAACCAAACGGAGGAGAGACTGGGAATCTGGAGGTTGGCATTTTAATTCCCCCAGGAGGAAGGGGAAAAAACAGGACCACCACCGAGGCCGGTCTGCAGGAAATAGCGGTGTGTTTTATTCTGTGGAAAACCACTGACAGTCAGATCTCAGCTTTAGGGTAGCAGTGCCCCTGGAAATTGTCTGGGTAGGGGCTGCAGAGGTGCCTGCGGGGTGTTTATAGAGCACGTGCCCTCTGGAATGGGGGAGAGGACGGTTAGTGCCTTGGGGAGGCTGACCGTGGGCCTGCTCAGTGCCTACTGTGAGGGGGAGTGGGTGGGTTAGTGTCTTTGTTCTTTGGCTGGTTAAATACATGCTGGTTATACAGGCCTTTAATTTCACTATGATGGCAATTAGAGATACCCAGGCTGAGTTCAACTAGGCCAGGGTTGTTCTGTGGGCATTAGGGTTGGGTGGTGAGAATGTTTTGAAAGAAAACTCTGATTTAGGCGTGTTTCAAGGTGGGTGTCATGCAGTCTTCTCCCGAACCACTTCATTGACTCTTCAGGCTGCTGGCATCTTTGTTGGTGTTTTTGGTTTCCTCTCTTAGTGTGTAGAAGAAAGGAGGGGCTCCGGCGGCAGGGTGCAGTGGCAGGATCTGGTACAGCACACTCTGACTCAGAAGTGTTGGACCCAGGCCCCAGATGAAGCACTTCACTTTTTTGTGTCTCAGTTCACCCAGCTATAAATGGGGATGAGACTAATACCATTTCCAGATCAGGAGGGTGAAATCAGACATGTTAAGTAAACGCTCATGTAAAAGCTGTAAAGCCTGTGTAGATATAAAAGATTGTTGCTACCTTGGTCTCATCAGCTGAAGGCCATCATCTTTTATACCTTCCAGTGGCCAAGAAATGTCTTAGCTTTCTGTGGTTAAAAAAATACTACTTGTAGTTAATTAAAAAAAAAAACAAAACACAACAACTATAAATTGAAACATGTCATGGCAGGAAGATGTGAATTGTGTATAGGCAAGTATAAATCCACCCATAATCCTATCACCAGGTTTCCATTGAGAATATCTTGTGGATTGGTGTATTCTTTCTTTCCCTTTTTAAACTTCTGTGTGTAGGTGTATACATACCCAAGTGCATTTTACGTTACAAGAAGGAGATACTACTATACAGTTGATATTATTGCTGCATTTTTCCCCTTTCCCCAAATCCAATAAAAATTCTTCAGATGCCCTGTTAATGGTTGCTTAATATTGCAGCCTGAGAACGTGTAATTAGTCATTCTCCTCTGTTATTTGGTTGCTTCCAATTTTTCCCTTTCTGCCTGTTTCTAGAGTCTTAGTTACTGGGTGGCAGGTGGGGCGATCTTGCCTGACTTAGGTTGGCAGTGATGGACGTGAGGCATGGCAGAGGGCAGGCTGGGGTGGGGTTGCCTATGGGTACTGCCATCTTGGGAGAACGCTGAGAAATTAGGGCTCTAGATCTTAATCATGGGTCTCTATGGGTGGCTGCTTCACCTTTCCCAATGCTATGTGCAGTTCCTTCTGTTGGCCTGGTTGCCTTAATTTTTTCTTCATGGGCTGTGGATCAACTAGAATGAGCAATTTTCTTCAAAGTCCATGATCCATCAAGGAGTGGATTTCACATGTCAGACAGGCCCAGACACAGGACTTAGATGCATTGCAATATGAATTCTCAAAAGCCCCTTGCTAGGTTGACTGATTCGCTGCCCATTTTTCTATTCTTTTCATCCTTCCCTTGCCCCATCCCCCTGGCGGCAGGCTAAGACTGAGGAGGAGAAGGTAGAACTTGCCCTTGGGAGAATGTGTTTCCTCCTCCTTATAAGGTAATTGTTCCCTGTGTTTTAATGGCTTGTCTTGCTGCCCTGCAAAACAACCTAAACCAAGGCCAAGACCAGGGCGGTGGGGGCTGCTTGAATGCTGCCTGCCAGCCAACCTCACCTGCCCACTGAGCTGTGCTCCCAGGAGGAAGGTTTCAGTTGCAGGACTTGGTAACTGGGTCAGAAGGCTCAGGTGAGAGCAGGTCCAGCCTTGCTTTTAAAGTGCCAGGGGCTGAGTTGGGTCTGGGTTTTCCCCATTGGGTGGAAGTCTGGCTGGGGAGAGAAGCGGTATTAGGGGCCACCGGGTCAACTAAGCTCCTCTGAGTGGGAGCCTTCTGCTGACTCAGCTGATTTGGTTTTTGAACTGTGATCCAGTTGGGGATCTTTCTGGGTTTGAAAGTGACTTAAGTTCCTTTCCTCCTCAGGCCTTTGTGGGGCTTGAGCAGTTCCATTGTGGATGTCTTCAGGAAGGATTCTGATGAAAACATTGAGCTTTAGTATTTAGTAACTAGCATAGTACTGATGACAAACTAATTGTTGAATGAATGTTATTTTTCAGGTATTTCTTTCTCACCTTAAGTGAAAACAAAGTAAAATAAGGACCACAACAACAACAACAAAAAAACAAACCACACACTTTTTTTTTTTTAAGTACAACATTCCAGGCAAACAATTCTCCAGTGATTGGCTTTTCCTTGGGGCACATAATCCAGGCAAGCCTTTGTTTTCCCGCTGTGGGTGCAGGCTGCCACTGAAGGTTATCTGTTATGCCTGGGTATTTTTATGAGAATCAATTGCAGACTTTACCCAGGCTGGTTCTGCAGCCAATCAGTTCTCTTCAGCCTCTGTCGGGAAATAAACAAATCCAGGTGAGGAGGCTGTCCTAGCAGTGCAGCGACTGTGTTTAGTACTCCAGGGTTGGGAACAGCGGTGTTCGATTATTCCAGGGCTTCTGAGCCTTCCCAGACTCAGTGGCGGGGCAGGATTCTCAGAGCTTTTTTTCTCCAGGGTTCCCAAGTCTTCTCCCACACACTGGGTTGTTTTGCGGATAACAGGGTATGAACCCTTTTTCTTGGTACAGAATCTTTGGGTGGCCCAGAGAAAGGACAGCTGACTTGAGGCCCAGCTCATCAGATCCTTGTGGACACACTGCCTGCTCATCTGTGTAAGTGAGGACTTTGCAACTAGGACCTTCCCTCCCGCGCCTCCCACCCTACCCGTCTACTTCCCTCTCGCCATGATGGTGTCATTTTTTACTGAAATATTCCCATTTGTCTTTAGTTGTCTTGGCTGAAAAGAGAGTGCGCTTCTGGTTCTTGCCCATGTCCTTAGTGTTTCCATAGTTGTTTTTTTCCCTTTCCTGAGATGAGATTGAAAAGAGCAATTTTTCTTCTCTTCCAGAGCCCTTGGTATTTCAGGAAGGACTGTGTTCCAATAGAGATGACATCATCTTTTCATTTTTCTGCTTCAGGATTTAAATAGAAGAAATGTGATCTACTTACATGATAAATCTGATTTGGCTAGAGCATGAAGTATAAATGGCTTTGGAATAAGAATCAAAAGAACCTTTTAACCTCTTTTCTTTTCTTCCCCACCTGGCACAGTGTATTCCCATATTTAGTTTCTTTGCTGTAATCTAATGAAACTGTAGCTCTATCATGAGGGAACGGTGGCTGGGAAAAGCTCCCAGTGACCGGCCTAATTCTCCTTGCTCTCCCCATTTCTTCCCCTCCCCCACCCAGATCATGGCCCTCCACCCCCGCAGAGTTCGGCTGAAGCCCTGGCTGGTGGCCCAGGTGGATAGTGGCCTGTACCCTGGGCTCATCTGGCTGCACAGGGACTCCAAACGCTTCCAGATTCCTTGGAAACATGCCACCCGCCATAGCCCCCAACAAGAGGAGGAAAATACCATTTTTAAGGTAAAGAACCTTCCCATATGACTTGACAGATTTTCTATTTCTCTCAGACCAATGTGCTTTTATGTTCTATTTTGTTTTCTCTTTTGACATGAGGAATACGCTAAATCCAAAATGCTAATGCAACAGGGTTTATGATGGGGGTGCTCAAACATAGCAGGCATCGTAGTTTCTCATGTTGGGGGCACGTCTATGATGGTTGAGGTCGTTTATTCATTCCCACGGGTTGAAGGTACTCAACTCACATCTAAAGGGTCCAGATGGTAAAGTTGGCCAGACTCCTGTGAGTTGTTTTAACAGCTCCCAAGGGTCAGCAATGGACTATTCCTCTTCGTTCACTCAGGGCTCTAGCTATGAAGAAAGGTGTTTGAGCTTGGGAATGGCTCTGCAGACCAGGGCAGAACTACTGAGCATTAGCAGGTGCCTAGCATAGTCTGTAGGATAGGTATAGAGGGCTCTCCACAAGTTTCTCTTTTGATAGTAAAATATTTTGCCCCATCCATACCTCTGCTTAAAAATTAATGGTGATTTGCCCTGGCCAGATAGCTCAGTTGGATAGTGTCATTCCGATATGCCCAGATTGTGGGGTCAGTCCCCGCTGAGGGCACATACAAGAATCAACCCATGAATGCATAAATACGTGGAACAACAAATCGATGTGTTTTTTTTCCTTCCTTTTCCTTCCTCTCTCTCTAATAAATTCAATAAATAAAAATAATTTAAAAAATTAAAAGGGATTTAATTTTATTTTTATTATACAATTTTTTTAAAAGTAAAAAGCAGTAAAGGGGATATAGTCAATAATATTGTAATAACTATATATGGTGTCACATCGGTACTAGATTTATCAAAGTGATCACTTCATAAATTATATAAATGCCTAATCACTATATTGTATACCTGAAACTAATACAATATTGTCTAGCAACTATATTTAACTTTAATTAAATAAAAAGTAATTAACAAATAAAAAATAAATACAACTACTTTAAAACAAAAACAATCTCTGATATTAGAGTAATTTTACTTAACTGAAAACAAGATTTAATCGCTTGGCATTTTACAACATTTAAGTGAAACCAGAGCTTGACTTAGACTTAGGAAGGTGGGAGGCCGGCTGTGGGAAGGGGTGTGATGTGGCTGGTCACTGGGGAGCCTGTAGCCCAACTCCATACCAACTTCTCTGTGCTGGTCAGTCTTCTATCTCATGAATAGCTTTTGTTACTGCGCCTCCAAGACACCAAGATGTGAGTTCATCCTGTTTTTTCCTGACTATGAGCTGCAAGTCAGACGTGATATCCAGGCCCTACCACGGGCCTCTCAAGATTGGTACCTCAGGTTCTTGCTGAGATAGGCTCAGGGAAGGGGGCGCACAGCTCAAGGGAGAGCCACCCTGTAGCTCTTTCCCAACCAACTCAGTCAGGTCAGGAACAGAGACAGGAGGCGGAGAGAAAATTGGCCTGAGATTACTTAGAAAGTGAATGAGCACTTGGTTTAAAAATTAGATAATGATGTAAAAGAGAAAGGCAAACATCTGTAAACCAGCAGCATCTGTTTGGGTTGGCGTCAAGAGGGGAATGGGCCCGCCCTGCCCAGCTGGCCCGTTGTGGCCTTGCTGTGGCCTTGCTCTAAAATTGGGTTTGCTGTTGAAGTGTCTCCTGGCCGCTGGCTATGGGGGAAGAGGCCCTGGTTCCTGGAAGCCCCATTCAGGAGACTGATCTGCATGCGTAGGGCTTGAGGAAAAGGGGCTTGTGGGAAGCTGCTTTGTCTTATTTCTATCTGTGTATCTGTTTGGGGCGTGCTAAGGGAGAGCCTCGGCAGGCAGGAGAAGAATGAGGTTGCTTTCACAGATCCAAAGCTCTGATGGGCCTTGGATAGGATTGTGGGGTGGGGGTACTAGTTATTAAGTGGGTGCCTGGTCCATTCCCTGTGTCCATTATCTCATTTAACTCTTGACAGCTTTGTAAGGGACATGTTGTAGACACCAAAGCTGAGTCTCTGAGGGGTGAAGTAACTTTCCAAAATCACACAGCCAATTAAGTGGTGGAGCCATGATTTGAACCCAGGTCTGCCTGTTCCCCCAGCCTCAGGCCTCCCCCTCTGAATAGGAATTGAAAGACCTGGCTTTCAATCCTGCTACTATCAATTGCATGTGTGGTCTTGAGCAAGTCACATAATCTCTTTGGGCTTTAGTTTCCCCTCCAGTAAAGTGGGGATGACTTTACTTGCTCACCTCAGTGCACTGTTGTGAAAATTGAATGAAAGACTATACAGGAAGGGACTTATACATTGTCATAAAAATGCAGGGATCATTTCCATTTTTAAAATGGAAGGGATTTTTAAAAAAGAGAGGAAAAGGAAGGGAGAGAAACATCAATGCATGAGAGAAAACATCGGTCAGTTGGCTCTTGCACACCCCCAACTGGGGACCTAGCCCACCATCCAGGCATGTGCACTGACTGGGAGTTGAACTAATAACCTTTCAGTTCACAGGCCAGTGCTCAGTCCAATGAGCTGCACCAGCCAGGGCAGGATCTTCTCCATTTTAGGGAGTGAAATAGGGACCTGTACAGTGACCAGAATCTAAGAAGCATGACTCAGAATGGATTTGAACAAGTGATGTTTGTACAATAAATCACAACGATGGCCATGTGGTGGGTGCTACTTTCTTCTGCGTCAGCATGGGTCCTCCATGTCATCTGTGTGGCCTGGGAGAATGCGCTGCTGTGAGCAGGAAGGCTGGGGCTGTGGTTCTGGGTTAGTCTGGCTGTTCTCTATGGAGGGGCAGGGATGTAAGGGAGCCACAGAAATTCACAGGCCCGCGCCAAAGTCAACACAGCCGGAGCCAGCTGGGTGGGGCCAGAGTGGGAGTGGGCACAGGGGATCAGATAAACGGGGGTCACCTGGTGGGCCAGGTAACATGAGGCACAACTGGAGATGTGCTTCTCAGGCACTAGGGACCAGTGAAGTTGAAATCTCTGAGAGGGGTTGGATGGAATGGTGCCTGCTAAGCCACCTAGAGCAGCATGATTTTCAAATCTCCATTTTATGCTTCATAATGAATGGAGGAGCCCCCAAGTCTGGAGAAGGTGGTAAGAAGTGAGCCTGAATTGGAGAAGGATTAGGTGTTAGAAGAAACTTCCGCATGATTACAAGGCTCTGTATGGAGGGATGAAGCCAACCAGAGATCCTAAAGGATGGGGCAGAAAAATTGCACTTCTGCTTGAGGGAGAAGTTTGGTCAGGAGCAGAGATGGGGAGGTGGGACTGGGCACGAGATGTGTATACCCTGTTAGCCCAGACAAGTTGGTATGTGCGTCCTCATCTTGAGTGCTCTGCTAACGTTGTCCCCACTTTGTGCACCAGAACATGCTACCCTCCTGGGGAAAGCAGAGAGATCTGAGACTATGTTAGCACTGGGGGAGCATGGCTGTCCTGCCCACAGAAACGTAAATGTGTTAGACCTGGAAGGAGGAACCAGAGAGGAGGAGCCAAGGTGGTTTTAGCCCATGCCACCAGCCACTGGTATTTCCAGCAGCGTCTCCAGTGAGGTGGGGGTGTGAGGAAATAGGAAAAGGCAGAGGGTGTGGGCCTATGCTGACTGGAGGCCGTCAGCCTTAAGCTGAGGCAAGCTGAACCCCCAATGTGCTTCCTGTCTTCCTGTCACTCCTAAAGGCACTTGATTTCTACAATTATGTGCACATCCGATTAAAGACTGAGGGGGAGGGGAGAACAAAGCCAAACTCTTCATATTGTGTGTCATTTTCTTTGCCTCGTTATTAGAGAGATAATTCACGTCAAAAACAAGAAAGCTCTCCCCTCCACCTCGCTTCTCAAATTGCTGGAAATCCTGTTATTTGAAGTTACCATTAGCATTTTGGTGAATATTTTTTTCAGACTTTTATTTTCAGTCCTTCATTATAGCCAGGTGGTGCTGGTACTAACACTTGAGATATGTCGCCTCCTTTCAAAAGACTATGTTTGCACATGGCTTAATATCCCTCAGGCCCCGTCTGCCTGGCTGGCCCTGAGGGAGATGCTTCCCGCTGCAGCCTCTGTAAATTGAGGTTGGGATGGTGGG
The DNA here is from genome assembly GCF_021234165.1 of Pteronotus mesoamericanus. NCBI lineage: Eukaryota > Metazoa > Chordata > Mammalia > Chiroptera > Mormoopidae > Pteronotus > Pteronotus mesoamericanus. The sequence goes on from NW_026555326.1 coordinate 1,730,530, forward strand.
GCAGGCAGGCAAGGGTGTGTGTGTGAGAGAGAGGGTGAGCACACTTGGCAGTGTTTCTGGGCAGCAGGAGGCACTCACTGAAGTTTCCTGTTCCCCAGGCCTGGGCTGTGGAGACAGGGAAGTACCAAGAAGGAGTGGATGACCCTGACCCGGCTAAATGGAAGGCCCAGCTCCGCTGTGCTCTCAACAAGAGCAGGGAATTCAACCTGATGTACGATGGCACCAAGGAGGTGCCCATGAACCCGGTGAAGATATATCAAGTGTGTGACATTCCCCAGCCCCAGGGCTCGATCATTAACCCAGGTGAGGCCCCAGCTGCTGGGGTGAAGGTGGACAGTATGCCAAGTTCTAGGCTGGACTCTTAAAGAGATAGTCGACTTGAAAATTACCCAGTTTCCTATGTTTTAGACTGGTAAACAAGAAAGCCTTTCCCGGGAAGGACCCAGAGAACAGAAGATGTAAACTCAGCAAAACCTTCTTGCTCACTTAGGGGGATAGACACTAGCCTGACTGCTAAAGAGGATGATAAGAAAGTAGAGGGAGTATAGATTTCTACTGAAAAATAACTTCTCTTGGGACTCAATGCTAAGAGGAGAGGCCGGGTAGTTTAGAAGAAGGAGGAAATAAAACTTAGAAGGTTTGAGTTCTAAACCTGGTTCTTATCACTTCGCTACTTGTGGGACATTGAGTCAAGGCATTTGAACTAGTCAATCTCAGTTTCTTCAACTGTAAAATGTGGGCACTCATCTTCCCTGTCTACTTCAAAGGCTGTTATAAAAATCAATTAACATAACATGTAAAAGCTCTTACGTTCTCTTTTATAAATGTTGTGGTGAGTGATCATTTAATTTTAGAATACTTTTACTAAGAGAATACTGGCTGATCCTCCTATTTACCCAACCCTTAACAAGAACCTAACAAGAGCCAGATAAATTTGATTTGTCCTCCAGCAAATCTAGTGAGGCCCTGCCACGAGGGAAGGGTTTGTCCTTGCGCTAAGCTTGCAAAGGAAAAAAGTCATCCTTACACCCTTAAAAGTGATGCAAACGTGTAGGAAGAGGGTTAGAGTACAAATTAAGAGAATCCTGGAAAGGAGAATTCTTCTAGGGTTTGTAGCTCCTGAATAGAGGAGGGGAAGAGAGCTTACATCAGGGCTCTGGGAAACATTGGAACCAGGGATTAACACACCCTCAGCTCCCTCTCTAGTTAGGGCACCGAGGGTGCACACTGCACCCGAGGACCCTCTGTGCTGCACACCCCTGGCTTGTGCTGTGAGTCAGCTGCAGGGGTAATAGTGCAACCTGAGTTCACTTGTGCGCTTGTGTGCCTGTTTCTTGGTAGGATCCACTGGCTCTGCTCCTTGGGATGAGAAGGATAACGATGTGGATGAAGATGATGAGGAAGATGAGCTGGATCAGTCACAGCACCATGTTCCCATCCAGGACACCTTTCCCTTCCTGAACATCAATGGTGAGTAGGGGGGATGGGTTGTACAGAGGGTTGAGGAGGGCTTTGACTTTGCTACTGCTGACCCCCGAGCCCCCACTACATTGGGAGTGGTGACCAGGCTCCGTGGCCAGGCTGCTGGTCTATTAGCAAGTAGGGATCATAGGCAATGGATCCCTACTGGTCTAGTCAAAAATTTTATTCATTCCCAGTCCCACATACAAATACACAAACTTATAAATTTTGTTAATGTCCTTCAGGCCAAGTTGCAGATGACATTTTCATGAATTTTACGTAAACTCTTCTGTCCTTCCTGTATAAATTTTGTGGCACTTCCTTAACAGTCTACTCTGCTAAGGCTGTGTGACAGGAACTTTTGGTTTCTACAACTCTCGATGCTAGACTCTGATGACAGAATTTGTCTGCAAGAGACTTTTCTTTTGTGGGCTTTTTGAATTCAGCTTCCCAGAAAGAACGAGTTGAGAGGTTGGAATGTCCCTGGGTAACAGAGCCGGTATGGAATCTCCCATTGCACATTCTAAGGATGCTTGGCCACAAGGCGAACTGCTCCTTTGCAGCATCTTCCCTTGGACTGTCCACTGAAATGCTCCTTGACATGCATTCAGTTGAGCAGCTTTCTGCTGCCTTTCTAGTTCCATCTGGCTGCTACGGGTCAAATGAGATACTTGCGGGCTGACTGGGATCCTTTTTTAGGAAGATGTGGGACATATATTAAAAACAAAAAGTAAAATGAGTACATAGGTTTAACCAGACTTGTACACAAAGGGTCAAAGAAACATTAACCTCTGTGATTTCAGAGCTATTGGGGCAGAGGAAGAAGAATTGTTGAAGAATAGATGCCTAAGAGGTGAGGCTAGGAGGAGAAATCTGTAGACTTTGGAGACAACTTTGCCAGTAGCCGGGAAATAAGATGGGTTTTTTATTCTCTTTTAATCATAGCTTTAATTGGATACTTTTGAATAAATAATATTTTTACATGATTTAAAATCCGTAATGGTACAAAAAAGATAATCGGTGGAAAGGTTTTCCTTCCATTCTGTGTCTGAACCTTCCCTGGAGGAGACAGATCTTTCCAGGTCCTTGAGTATCCTTCTAAATGTTTTACACAAATAAAAGTATTTGTTTTTAATGGAACTTTTGATAAGTTAACACTTACTCAGAGATAATCAACTAATTCAGTTGAGTTCATTTTATGAAAGACAACCAGGTTCTATTTAGTTGTAGGGTTCAAATTTTACCACAGGGGCCTCTTATACACGCCCATACTCATTTAACCCCAGAGGACATTTACCCCTCTGTTAATCTTCAGCAAACACAGGTTTCCATAGCTGTGAGTTTATGGGAGAACTAATATGATTAAGCTTCCCAGAAGCAGGGGAACTGTGTTTCCTATTGTATTAGTTGTGGGAATCAGTGATGGGCTGCCACATCAAGCCACGGTCCAGTGTTTGACTCTTGTCTGTTGACTTTGTTGGGTTTTAGAGCCTCAGACCAGGTGCTGTGCCTGTGTGGTGGCCCTGCCTGCTCACCCACATCGTTTTGTTCTAGGCTCTCCCATGGCGCCAGCCAGTGTGGGCAACTGCAGTGTAAGCAACTGCAGCGTGGGCAACTGCAGCCCTGAAGCAGTGTGGCCCAAAACGGAACCTCTGGAGATGGAAGTGCCCCAGGCACCGCTTCAGCCTTTCTATAGCTCTCCAGAGCTATGGATCAGCTCTCTTCCAAGTAAGTGGGCCCGGGTCTTTCTTGATAGGTCTCCAACTCCTATTATAGTTCCTTCCTGCCCTGTCTTCTACCTTCATTTCTTTGCCTTATAGAATAGCTGTCTTTCCCTCAGGTACCTTCTGTATCTGGTTTCTGGCCAACTGATGACGGGCCACCAGGGAAGAAGTTAAGAAACATTAGCTTATAAATCGTCCATGGGGATGCTCTTGTTTGGTTACAGCTCCAGGCTACTCACCTCTTAGGTGGATGGGAGGCCTGAGTATGAGTGTGCCTAGGGAATTTGGGGAGAAGGCCAGTTGTGGGATAGGGAGGTAATGGCTATAGATTTGGTCAAGGAGGTTTTTGGATCAGGGGCGTTAGTGCCCAGAGGAAGCCTCTCTGGTTTGGGTACGAATTTATTTCAATGAAGAATCATTGTCCTCTTGGCGGAGTGGTTCAGCTGGTTGGAGATGGTCCTGTGCACCAAAAGATTGTGGGTTCGATTCCCAGGCAGGGCACATACCTAGGCTGTGGGTTTGATCCCTGGCGAAGGGGAGTAAGAGAGGCAACCTATCTATGTTTCTCTTTCTCTCTTTAAAAAAATCAACAAAACATATCCTCAGGTGAGGATTAAAAAAAATAATAAAATGAAAAAGAATCATTGTCAATGCTCCAAATCCTTTTTAATTTACATGTGGTGGGGAGGGGGATGTGAGTGCTAGAATTTTGTCTAAGAGGCTAGTAGCTTTCATAACACCATAGGGAGACTTGCTGAGTGAAAATTTAGTTTGCTGTGAACTGTGTCCTTTTTATGATATATAGTTAAAATGGAAAGTTGACTTGGTATTTCTTCCTACTTTTCTGGCTTCTTTAAACAATGAGACAAAAATATGACACAACCAGATACCTTAGTTTTTGGCTCCTTCCAGTACCTATTGATACAAAGACTCAGTATGAAATGGGGAGACCAGGACTCAGAACTTTGCTAGTGCTTAGGGTGTGGTGATTGAACAGAGACAGTATAGGTGGACCTTGAACTGTTTGCTTCAAGACAGCCTTTTGAGTGAGTATTCCAGGGTTATGTTGATGTCTCCCTTAATTGCAGGAAGGACAACTATGACAGTGGCCTTCCTGAATGCTGGTTGAAAGGTGGCTTGATCTTGACGGACTCGCATGAGTCTTAGGGATATAAAGAGGCAGAGCAGCAGAGCAGGACTCTTACTGTCCTCTCTCACCTTGCAGTGACCGACTTGGACATCAAGTTTCAGTACCGTGGGAAGGAGTATGGGCAGACGTTGACTGTGAGCAACCCCCAGGGCTGCCGGCTCTTCTATGGGGACCTGGGTCCTATGCCGGACCAGGAGGAGCTCTTTGGTCCCGTCAGCCTGGAGCAGGTCAAGTTCCCAGGTCCGGAGCATATCACCAATGAGAAGCAGAAGCTGTTCACCACCAAGCTTCTAGATGTCATGGACAGAGGACTGATTCTGGAGGTCAGCGGTCACGCCATTTATGCCATCAGGCTGTGTCAGTGCAAGGTGTACTGGTCTGGGCCATGCGCCCCATCACTTGTTGCCCCCAACCTGATTGAGAGACAAAAGAAGGTCAAACTATTTTGTCTGGAAACATTCCTTAGTGGTGAGTGTTTTTTCAAAAAGTTGATGGTGGGAACTGGTCCCTGAAAACGTCTTCCCTCATCCCTTCCCCCTTTCCTGCCTCTGCAAAGATTTTAGCCCAGAAGTTTTTTCTGGAGCAAGTCAAGGTTGAAGAGAACCTTGGTTTTGAAAAATGATAGTGACCTGGGCAACTAAGAATAGCATTCCATTCCAATGCTATGTACTTAAAAGCTATTTTTTGGTTGGTTTTGGTGCTTTTAGTGGCAGGAGAGGGAAACAGCCTTGTCATTACCTCTCAAATACTACCAGCTTATCCTTCGTTTTGGAAGGAGACCCTGTTCATCATAATCAGCAAAGCATATACTCTTCTCCTTTGAAGAATACCTGAGTGATGAACCCAAACAGAGAGATTTAGGGAGAGCACTGAGTTGTGAATTTTACAATGTGGTTTGAACCCTAAGTTTAACTCAGTGGTGTCCTCTGAAAAAATGAATATATTCTATATTTGTGTTGTCCAGTATGGTAGCCAGTAGCCACATTTGGCTTTTGAGCATGTACATGTATTTAATGTGACTAAGACTCTTTAATTAGCTTAAGTTTAATAGCCACATGTTGTGGCTAGTGGCTACTATATTAGGATAACATAAAAGGTGGTATTTTCTGAGTGGAAACAGAATGACCCGGTACTACCAAACTTGCTCTTCCACCTTCTGCAGATCTCATTGCCCATCAGAAAGGACAGATAGAGAAGCAGCCGCCATTTGAGATCTACTTATGCTTTGGGGAAGAATGGCCAGATGGGAAACCCCCGGAAAGGAAACTCATCTTGGTTCAGGTGAGGAGATAAGGATATGTCAACGATTCTTTACCGTTTTAGCAAAGCTTTAGCCCCTCAGTGCAGGATAGAGCCCTGAGCAAGGACCCATCAGCCTGTGTGGCTTTTAATCCCGTCAGATGGAGTTTGTACATTGTTCAGTAGGCCCATGTAGGGGAATACAGGGTCCTTAAGGTGGGTGATGGATTTAGTGGAGACCTTATCTTTCATTCTCTTACTAACATTAGTCTTGCTGAAGCCTAACAGGATATGACCCTTTCCAGCTCTTTTACAAAAACCTTTGAATTACTTTTAAGAACATAACTTTATTATAGGAAGTAGAGGCAAGATCACATGGGTTTGCCCCCTGGATTTCTGCAACAAGACAGGTGATAGATGAAATCTGAGTAAAAGTCTTGCTAAGTGAGCAGTTATTTGCTTAGACATGTGATGTGATGCTATGTCTAGGTTCTTTACCTTCATTTGAATCAGCTTTTAGAGTGAAACTTGGTAGGATGGTTCAGAGAGATGAAGGCATATCCTATATCTAAAGTAGGGGGCTTCCTCAGGGCCTCACTTGTCCTTCGTTCGATCTTGGGTCCCTCCTGCTGTTTAAAGATAACTTTGCTCAGCAGATACCTGTGTGCTCTGTGACCTGAACAGGTTATTCCGGTGGTGGCTCGGATGATCTACGAGATGTTTTCTGGTGACTTCACACGATCCTTTGACAGTGGCAGTGTCCGCCTGCAGATCTCAACTCCAGACATCAAAGATAACATCGTTGCTCAGCTGAAGCAGCTGTACCGTATCCTGCAAACCCAGGAGAGCTGGCAGCCCATGCAGCCTGCCCCCAGCATGCAACTGCCCCCTGCCCTGCCAGCTCAGTAACCGTGAATGCCATCTTCCCTTTTTTACAGTATTGTACATATGGATATTTTTTATTATTCGGATTTAACCAGCTTTTAAAGCCTCCTTTCTTTCTAACAATGTTAGTAGTTTCTGATTCTCCAAATATGCCTGGCTCTTTAAGTTGATTTAATTTATGGAAAAATCACCTTTCATACTTGCCCTTCCTTTTTTTAAACATCCCAATGGTAGTATAATGTAGTAGAAGGAGAATTGGCCTGGGCATTTTGGACACCAGCATTCTAGTTACAGCTTTGCTTCCCATGTGCGACTTTGAACCAAGTCATTTAACCTCTGGGCTTCAGATTCATTACTGCAAAGTGAAGGGGTTGGAATGATGCCTGAAATAATGCCTGCTTTAAAACTCTGACTCGATGACTTCATTCTACTTGTATAAAACTGCCTGGAACAGAACCCTTCTGCATTGTTATTGTCCCACATTTTTTTCTGGCTTTCATTAAAGTTCCCTCAAGCACTGATTTGTCCAGGATTGATCTCTGTTTGACCTGTTCTGCTAGTATAGTAACCTGGCTCCCTGGAAGTCAGAGGGAGGGGAGCTGGATGGTTGCTTAGAAACCAAACTTGATATCTAAATAGAAATAGGTGCCAAAGTCTCAAAGTCACCTGGCCTGTGGAGTAAACGCTCATAAACTGAGCTCCTAAAGGGAAAATGTTAACACAGAAGTCCCAGGGATCCTGTCAAAGAGTTGGTTATCTGGTATTTACCTGGCCACTGCTCAGCTCCCACTGTGTGTGGGTGGGGGAGGAGGTGGTAGATGAGATGTATGACTCAGTGGCAGCCTTCAGAGAGGACAGAGCTCCCTTCTTCTTTTCGAGGAAGATCTGGGCATCTAGGAAAACTCTTCAGTATAAAAGGGGCAGCTGCTCCTTGTTTGGAGAATTTTACAGTTTTCCTGTCATTTGGATTATTTGTGTTTGGGAAAAATTGGGTGTTGAGTGTGGTAAAGTGAAATGAAAGAAGAGCTGATCAGTGTTTTTCTGGAATAGGCTTACCTAGCACAAACCTGCTTGTCTCCCTAGTGGAGGTAGTTGGGTGTGAATAATTAAGGTGCAGAACTTTGCATCTATACGTGCCACAAGCTGGTTTTATCTATTAACTTAAGCTTGGCCCCTGACGCTTTTTCCTTTTTTTGTTTGTTTGTTTTGCTTTTTGGTCCTTGCGTGAGGACACTTTTTTTCCCATTGCTTTTTTTTAGAGAGAAAGCAAGCGGGAGAGAGGCATCAATGGGTTGTCTCTGGTGTGTTATCTCTGGACTGGGGATCCAACCTGCAACCTAAGTATGTGCCCTGACCAGGAATCAAACCCGCAGCCTTCGCAGCCTTTTGGTAGGGGATGATGTTCCAACCAACTGAGCCATATTGGCCAGAGGTTTTTGTTTGTTTGTTTGTTTTTTTTAAAGGATGGAATTATGATTTAAACGTGAAGACCTAAATGGTAAACAAGATGCTGATCTCTGGTAGCAGCCCCAGTCCTGCTGAATACTGATGGCTGTTGGTGCCGGGCCATATTGGGAAAGCCACATCTAGTCTGCTACCCTTAAACTAAGCCACCTCCTACTTGCTACTGGAGTTGAGCTAGGTGAATTTCAAAAAGCATAGCCTCAACTCAACTGCAGGTGGCAGTGGGACTTATTTAGAATGCTTACGCCCTGGTTTTAGGGTCTGTAAGGGACCTAGTGGGATCTGCTGTTGTTGAAGTGTGACCAAGAAAAATCTGGGTAAAGGTGAGATGCTCAGTTGTGAGCAGAAGTTGGCTTTCTAGAGACCAGGAAACATAAAAGGTATAGGTATAGTAACTTCCTTTTTTTTTTTTTTTTTTTTTTTTTTTGTTATTTCGTTGAGTGGGTGAGGTGAGGGATTTGGTATTGATGTCTGGCTGCCTCTGTCACTGTCTGCATAGCTCAAAATTATAAAGAAACCACTGTACATAATTGGTAGGGCAACTCTTGGATCTGGGCAGGTCCCTTTCCCTTATACTGTGAGATGCTAGCAGCCAGGCTCCCATCTGGATTGGGGCCCAGATAAGGTGATCTGACCATGGGTGTTAAAAATAGTGTTCTAAAGTGCCAAGAAGCATCAAACTTTTAGTATGTGACTGTAATAAAAACTTTGTAAACATATCAGAGGAATGAGTGAATGGTTTTATGTGGTCTTAACTAGAGCCCAGTTTCTTCTTTTTTAAAAAAAAAATTATTTCCAGAATGCTGGGAGACTGCAGGCCAAGTTCTCCACTGATCCCCTTCAGTGTTCCTTCCCTGGTCCTGATGGATAGATACCAGGTGTCCGTCCTTTCTTGCAGATTTAGTTTACTATCTCTTTTGGTGGCTGAACCACACACCCTTGTTGTGTTCTACTTCCTTGCCTTCACCTTGCTGAAGACTGGGAAGGGAATTAGATCGTGTCACCAGCTCTTCTTTTTCTTCACTCTGCCACCAAAGTTATCTCAAAGTTAAGAATAACCACTGTAGGTAAATTGGGAGGGCAAGTGTTGGATCTGGGCTTGTCCCTTCTGCATATGATTAGGTCTCTGGTCAGTGTTGCCATAGCACCCTAAACTTCCTGAGTAATCAATTCCCTTGTTAATTGCTCAGCCTCTGTGTCTTGACTACCAATTTGCTGAAGGTAGGAACTATTTGTTTTGGATTTTGCTGCCTGCCTTTAGCATATTGTCTAGTAATAGTATGTTTTCAAATATTTGCTGTTAGAATAAATGAGTGAACTAAATAAGTCTTTCATTTTAGGGATTTATTAGTAACCACCATGGTAAAATAAATATGGGAAAGGAAAAAATTCTAAAATTAGTTTCTAGTCTCTGCTCCTGAGTCTCTCAGCACTAAGGTCTAGTGTTAGACTAGGAGCCCCTACAGCTGGTTCTCCTTCCCAGCTGGCCCCATCCTTACTCCACAGCTGCCTCTTCACGTCTGAAGACATCACCGACATAGAACCCGGAGTGCAACGTCCAGTGTAGGTGTGTGCACTTCCCTTAGCCTCCTCCCTATGTTATCAATCAATTTGGGCCATACTCTCAGATATGAATTTTCTCAAATTCTTTCCCTTCGTTGTATGGGTCATATCTCTGGTAGTTAACCCTTCCGTGAAATAATACTTTTTCTTCTTAAAGACCTGCTTGAAAAGCCTCTGTATCTCTGTGTCTCACTTATATAAAGTCAGCAGATTGAATTCCTAGAACTTGAGCTCCATGAAGGTGGGCCGTTTATCCGTTTTGTACACTCTGATACCGACACTTCCTAGAAGAATATCTAGCATATGCTTGCTCACACCCAGCTTAGAGATGACAAACCTGGACCAAGAGAGCACTTACCTACCCACTTCTCAGAATTCAGCCTCTCAAATTTAGGATTTAGATGGGCCAAGTTTCTTTAAAAAACCTCCAAACCCTCAACTTGGTAGTACCACCCACCCATAGATGTGGAGATTCTGCAACACTTGTCGCTCGTCTTGAGATTAATTTCGTTTGGAGGGGAAATTGCATTTCTCCAGACACAAATGAAAGAGTGCTTCTGTGCCGTGTGTCCTGGTTCTAACTTCCTAGGCGAGCGGGACGGCTGCCCCAAAGCCAAGCGGGGGTAGAAGCAGGCAGCCGCTTCCCCAGGCCCCGCCTTCTCTGGTCCACTCCCGCCCCTCCCGGAGCCTACACAGACCAGCAGCCTGCCACTGTCTGGCGGGAAGGGGCTGGGGGCGGGCGCCCACACTCCCAGCTCACAGCCAGGCGGCCTCGCCGGGGGTTCTAACAAGAGGCGTGCAGTGACGTCACGGAAAGCGGCGGGGGCGGGGGAGCGGGGGGGGGGGGGAAGAGTCGCGTTGGGCATGCGCAGTGGACCGGCTTCGTGACCGGAAGCTGGGCCAGCGGGGATTCCAGGGTGGCGGTGCGGTGCTGGGCCTCGCAGCCGCTGGGTATGGCAGCGCGGAGGAAGGACGTATGTGTGTGAGACAGAGACCACTGCCCGGGTTAACACGTCATGATAATTTGCTCAGGAAAGGGTGTGGGGATCCGAGTGAGCTCATTTGCTGAGGGCCACGAATGGCGGCCGGAAGGGGATGGCGTGGCCAACAGAAGATAAAATACAACCCTCCTACAATTCTAACACATTTCATTTATTCACTTTTATGTCCAGGGTATACTAGTGTAATCAGAGTTCTATTCGCAGGACTATTCTGGCGGGAAGAGAAGGGGAAATTGGCAGTGGAAAGAGTGCATTCGGAATCTAGAACTCTATCTCAGAGGGCAGTTTCGGGTGGAATACTCTGAATTTTGCCAGAGACTGTCTGGCCTCTTCTCTGCCTCAAAGTCCTTACGGTTTGAATCGGAGAGGGTAATTTACAAAAGGTACAATTTAGGCTAGAAACCAGAGAGAATATAAATATAGCCCTAAGGCCATAAAGACACATGCATTTGGGACTGAGGGAGACGAAATCAACCATAGACATCAGGCAGAATTGCCGATCGGTCTCGCCCGGTGCTGAATTAGCATTCCAAAGCAGAAGGAGGGACAAAGTGACCTTTGGAAGGTGCTGTAACACTCGGGGGAAGGCTGTTGGCAGGTGTTCTGGTATGTCACTGGCTGGTGTTAATAATTCCCTGGTCCTGCTTTGTTTTTAGGGTCTTCAAGTGTCCGGGGCTCAGAGATGGGGCCCCGGGGAGGGAACTGTGGCTAGTTCAGGAGGCCATGCCTGATGTTGCTTCCAGACCCCATGTCAGCACCGAGTCCTCAGTTGCTGGTGGCAGCTGCTCAGCAGGCCCTGGGAAAGGGAAGGAGACGGGGCCCACCCCGATCTGTCTGCCTCCACCTAGCCGGAGAAGTACTGGCTGTGGCCCGGGGACTGAAGCCAGCTCTGCTCTATGATTGCAATGGTGCAGGGACATCAGAGCTCCAGAGCTATCTGGAGGAGCTGCAGCGTCTGGGCTTCCTGACCCAGGGACTTCACATCCTTGAGATTGGAGGAAACAGCCTGATTGTCAGACCCGAGCACGTGTGTCAGCACCTGGAGCGTGTGCTGCAGGGGACTGTAGCCTTCGTGGATGTTTCCAGCTCTGAACCTCAGCCTTCTATTCGCTCCCTGGATCAGCTTCAAGGCTTGAAGTCCCTCATAGCTGAGATCATCACCCATTTGCAGGGGTTGCAGAGGGACCTATCCCTGGTAGTCTCTTGCAGCAGGCTCCGTTCCTCAGACTGGAATCTCTGTACTGTGTTTGGGATCCTCCTGGGCTATCCTGTTCCCTATACCTTTCACCTGAACCAGGGAGATGACAACTGCTTAGCCCTGATCCCACTACGGGTGTTCACTGCCCGGATCTCATGGCTACTTGGTCCACCCCAAGTCTTGCTCTATTCCTTTAGTGTCCCAGAGAGCTTGTTTCCAGCCCTGAGGGACATTCTAAACACTTGGGAAAAGGACCTTAGAAATCGATGTAGGACTCAGCATGACTTGGCCAACCTCACCGTCTCCTCTGAGACAGTCACACTGCCAGCTGTGGCCCTCTAGCTGACTGTCATGTAGAAAGTACTCAGTAAATGTCCAGCTCTAAGGCAGGGATCGCAAATAGGAATCATCTCAAGTGCCAGTTCCTAGCATCTTGAGAACTCTAGGGAAGAATGCTGTCGTCAGTTGGCCACATCTATGATGGGCATGGGAACAGGTGGAGGCGTTGGCAGCATTGGAAGTATATATGTGCCATTTCTATACGAGGGAGTCCTCTTGACTTAACTGAGATGTCTTCCTTTTTCACTGGATAGAAGATGGAGGAAAGAGATTGTGGAGAATAATAAGGGAGGTGGAGGACAAGTAGCGTATCCTTGTACTTTATGCATGGTAAGGTATGGTAGGGTTATAAATATACCTACCCTCGATGTGGGTAGTGTTCACCAGGAATTAGCAGGACTGGGTTTCACTGAATATTTATATACCTCCACCTGAATTGGACTGAGAACAGTAGACTTGGATGCTCAAATGTCTTATCTTTGTGATGTGATAGGTCATTCAGGAATAAACAGAATTCTGGGGACAGAGACTGTCAGGTGCAGTTTATTTGTTTATTTTACAGTAGGTTAAAAAAATAATGAAATCACAGTTGCATTGGGAAAACCCACACTTTAACAAAACCTTCTGCAAATTTATTCAGTTTTTTACTTCTGATTTCCACCCAAGGAAGCTGTCACAAGTTTTTCAGATCATTAGGCTGTCCTTGTTGGCCAGGAATACCGCCAGTGCTACAGCAATTATCACCATCAGCAGCGAGAGCCATCGACCACGGTGCCTCTGAGGAGGGAGGGGGAGAAGAGAAAGAAGCCACGGGTTGGTTGGAGAAGATAGAGGAAAAATAATCTTCCTTCTTCCCATTCTGGCCCAGTGGAAAATCTTGGTTGGTGGAGGTGGGAAAGGTTTTTACATCACTGTCTGTCACTTTGTCACCTCCCTTGGAATAGAACCACTTTACTGGTGGTCACTGGCCCTTAAGCCAGGGTCATTGGCCCATGGAACCACAGCCAGCAGGGCTCAGGTACCAAAATGCTGAAATGACCAATCAAAGGTGGAAAATAACTGAACAAAATTAAATTATTGTCTGTTCCAATTCTTTGGTACTTTCTCTCATTCTGTCCTTGCCGCTACTACATTCAAAAGGCTAAAAAACACCATTTTGTAATTTATCTATTACTAAGTCTTTCCCTTTAGGCTTAAGAGTTCCATGAAAATTAAGTTTGGGTACATAAGTCAGTGTTTCTTTCCATGGTTGCTCTACTGGTAGTATAAAGGAGGGGCAGGCTCAGATGTTAGCATGCGCTGATACATTTTATCAAGGAGAGAGAGTCCCACCATCATCTAGTGCTACATGGGGAGATCGACACTCTTACTCTGGGAGGCAGCTTCTGGCTCTGGTTCAGCTCATCTCGGCAGTGCTGGAGCTTACGCAGGCAGGAGAGGTACTCGTCACTGAGGTTTTCTAACTCCGAATGCAGTTCTTTGCACTGAAGGGGAGAATACCACCAAGGTCGTCACCACGTAGGGGAGAGGGTCCCGTGTAAGTTACTCCTTCACTCATTTGGAATTCGTACCACCTTCCTCCCTTCCCAGCCTTTCTCAGAGATGTCAGTTTGCCTTTTGACTTTCTCACCTAGCTTGTCCAGAATGTGTTCATTTACATGATTGATTATAATGCATATTATATGTTATACAAGTAAGTGCTTTGTAAATGGGGACACCAAAAATGAAGTTCTTAGCAGTATGGAAGACCTGCAAGTGATCATAGTGTAAGTCTCTCTGTCAGTAGCCAAGGATAAGTGTTTGTGAATTTGTAGATGGGAAGAGTGAAGAATTTTGTCACTTAAAAGACTATATAAAGTTTTAGCATAGTGTAAGGCAAAGTTTGAAGAGTTGATGTTTATTAAATATGTTTGCGATTAGGTTGACTTTGTACAAGATAACTAATAAAATGAATAAGGATTGGTATAAGTGAGGAAGGGAAAAGATTGACAAGTTAACCCTAAAGCAAGGACATTTTTTTGCAGGCAAATGAATACCCGCAGGCATCCAGTCAGCGTAGATGCTGAAATCCCTGCTCTCCAGCTGCCTCCCAGCAGTTGTCCCTACCTCTGTGGGCTGAGCCCCTCACTAACTGAGGTCAGGTCTCACCTCCTTTTCCTTGGCCTGGAGCTGCAAAGTCTTCTTTTGCAGCTGGTCTCTGAAATCCCAGTCTTTCTCCTTCCCTGTACCCTCAGGCTCCACTTCGTTATGGGAGGGCTTTGGACTCCACACAGACAAAGCCTGATCTAAAAAAGCAGCCACATTCTCAGTGATAGTGAGGCCCACACCTCTGAGGAAGGGCCCTGTCACTGAGAGAACCCCTAGGAGGGAAAAGGAGGGGAGGGACAAAGGGAGGGCCTGTCTTGGGTTAGACTTCTTGGAATGGAATTCTCTGACTTTTAAAGAATTCCATTGGGAGTCCCTGCTCAGCCTGGACAGTGAGCTGGAATTTGAGCTCCATTGAGGGCAAGGATGGCATCTTACTTTTCTTTGTTATCAGTCCTGTCTAAGGCTAGATACTTCTAGGGTACATTTATTAACCCAATTTCTTTGGTTTTTGGCCACATCCTTTCTAGTTAGTCTGGTAGGTTTGCTGGATGCCTCAACATAAAACTCCCTTTCCTTCTGTCTTCATTTCAGTTATGAGAAGGCAGCCATATCCTAGAATTCATCTCCATGTGGTTAAAGATGGTATTTCAGCCACCTGGCAGCCTTAGTCTTGTGAAGAGCGCACTGGACTAAAAGTTAGAAATTCTTAATGGTTGTCTTAGCTGGGTCTTTAATTTGTATGACCATAGGCTTTCATTTTCTTATCCATGCTATGTGGGCATAATCATGTCTGCCTTGTATTTTACCCAGTGATTGTGATGAGAAAACAAAAGGCTATGTGTAGTGGATAAGTGAGGACCGTTTGCCTCTCTGCATACATGATGAATTCTTCTCAGGAAGCTAAGGCAGCAGACTCCTAAGGGCTGAGAGGGAGGTAACCTGTATGCAACATGGTTTACTTAGGAAGTTGGATGTGATTTGGAAAGGCAAGTGTAAAAATTGACATGAAATCCTGAGTTCAAAATCAATTTATTAAAATGTTCAACACAGATATATATTTTCAGGGGGATGAGAAATCATTTTTCACCGTTTACGTACGTCTCACAATAGGAGGCTAACTAGTTGTTCTCAGAGTCAGTGATTAGTCCTTAAAAAGCGTCCCCAGATCCCTGACCTAACAGACTCCCAGAACTGGATGGAACTCCAGGAAGTCATGTAGTCCATCCCCCTGCCTCTAGGCAGGCAAGGAAAGAGCAATGTCTTAGAATTTGTGGAAGTAAATTTGCTGACCTTTCTTTGTTAAGAGTTTCTCCTGTTCTTGAAGCTGTAAGGATTGACTCTGAAGCAGACCTGTTGGAATACACAAGAAGCTTGTCTGTGCTAGCGTATTTACCACAAAGAGTGTCTTTTCAGAACTTAGCTCAGAATCTTAATTATTAAAGATGTTCCCATCTGTTACTGGTTGAATGGTGTTCCCCCCCAAAATCATATGTTGAAGTTCTAACTCCCAGTACCTCAGAATATCACCTTTCTGGAGACAGGTATTTTACAGAGTTAATCACATTAAAATAGGACATTAGGGTGGCCCTAATTGAACATGACAGATGTTCTTGTAAGAAGAGGCATTTGGACACACACATA
Organism: Pteronotus mesoamericanus; assembly: GCF_021234165.1. NCBI lineage: Eukaryota > Metazoa > Chordata > Mammalia > Chiroptera > Mormoopidae > Pteronotus > Pteronotus mesoamericanus. Next base: position 1,746,283 of record NW_026555326.1, read on the forward strand.
CAAAAATGGAAGACATATGAAGAGACACATGAGGAAGAAGAAGACAGCCATCTACAAGCCAAAGGAAAGTAGCTTGGAAGAGATCCTTCCCTCAAAACCCTCAGGAGGAGCCAAACTTGCTGACACCTTGATTTTGGTCTTCTAGCCTGCAGAACTGTAAGAAAATAAACTTCGGTTCTTGATGTCACCCAGTCTGTGGTACTGTGTTATGAATACACCATCCATATATTTCCTCCTACCTTGTCTTTACCTTTAAGTCTCTTCTTAAATGTTTACCTTAGAAGAAAGGCTTTCCCAGATGGCCCTTTATAAAATAGCAAGTATTTTCCTTGATCTGCTTTATTTTTCTCCATAGTAGTTACACTACCTGATACATATTTATTTGTTCATAAAAACTCCATACTTTACTGTAGAGCTTTCTTAGAAGGTAAGCTTCACGAGGGAAGTATCCATGTCAGTTACATCCGTCACTGTATTCACTGTATAGCTGGAGTGCCTGGCCCTTGGTAGGGGCTCACTCACTATGTATTGAATAAATGAAGGCATGAGTTTCTAGTGACTTCCTGCCCACTCAGCGCCTGGTATGGAGGAGCACAGCTTCTGCTGGTATGTTCTCTCACTTTCCCCTGTGGTTGCCTTCCTATTTTAATATTCATTGCTGCGTGCATGAAACTTCTCCCTGGGTGTCAGAGGTTAAGGCGGTGAGCAATGTGCCGAGCTATTGATTGAATCAGGTTCTCCAGCTTCTCAGAAATTGTCTACTTTTCTTACAAAAGGTCCCTTTTTCCTCTTTGGTTCCAATATGTAGTTTTGAAATGGATGGAGGCATATGTAGCGTGAGTTTATATCTGAACCATCCCTAGTGACAAAGGTCAATGTGACATATTCCTGTATGTAGTAATATATGAAATAAGAACTACCTTGGAAAACCTCACACTTTAAAAAATCTGCAGTTCTGGGGGAGATGCAGGTGGTAGTCCTTAGTATGGAAGGAGAGAAGTAGAAAAGGGGGAAAAAAGGACAGGTTAATATTTAACTTGTGAAGAGCTATGCATAAGACCTCACTTCATAAGAAGAGGATCCGAAAGTGCACGGAAGTAGAGGAGATGCTAAAGACTGGTCCCCTCAATCCCTCCTCTGGGTGCCTCTCATGGGGCAGGAGGCCCAGGAGCACCAAAAGGCCACTTTTAGAATGGGAACGGGGACTCACTGTGCAACTGCTGTACTTTGGTCGCCAGGGCGAGCTTCTCCTCCTCTGACTTCTTTAGCTGATCTAAAAATGAAATAATGCAAACCGAAATAGAAGAACCCAAGATTAATGAAATCGACACCTGAGGGCGGAAATTCGAAAGAGGTATTGCCTTCTCCATGGCCTCTGCTCTGTGTCAGTTGGAAGTTGCTCTTCCACTTTTCCCAGTTCTGAAGCGGTAAACCAAGACCAAAGTACCTTGGATGGGATTTGCATTAACAAGTGGGGTTGGATTAAGTGTTGTATTTGCACACAGTTTGGTCTTCTCTCAGCTAACCGCGCAGGCTGTGATGGAAGCCTTTCAACTGACCTTTCTAATTAGGAATGAGGCCTTGACATGTGACTGAGGTGGGAGCAGCTGTGATCTGACTGAGAGGCATGGGCTGGAAAAGAGCTGATGTCACAAGATTCTCTAGTGCTGCAAAATTAATTTTCAGCCTTGCATGACTAAAATAGCCCCGTCTTTCCCTTAAGGTAAAATGAAATCTTCACGCCAACCAAACAAACGAAAGACCGAGTGAAGCCCTTCTCTCCATCCAGTTTCCTTTCTCTGGGCTCGTTCAGACAGACACCACCAAGGAGTAGGGGGGTACCTTGTAGGTGCTGGGTGTCCGAGCTGCACAGGTCTCTGTCCCCCTGTAGGCATTCGATCTTGGCCTGCAATTCCTGGTGCTCATTCTCCAGAAGTCGCAGAGCCTGGTTCATCTGCAAGTCTCTACTGTCTGCTCCCTGCAGCGGGGAAGAGGGGCCAACACAGAAGCAGGTCAGTGCTCAGGTGGAGGGTGGGGGCTGATCCCAGGGAAGAAGAAAATTGTAGAACATTGTAGAATTTTAGAGGTAGGAACGTTAGGGAGATAGAAAAACAGGGAAGTTTTTTTATTTATTTTTATTTATTATTTCTTTAAATCTTCCCTTTGCTTTGCTCTATTCCTGTGACTACAAACAATGCATTAGTTTTTTTTTTTTGATATTCCCAAGGGTCTCATTTGGATAAATGCCCAAATTAAATTAAATAATAATACCAAAACATCATTTCTCTAGGTATCTTTACTTTTCATTTTAGCACTATCAATTTTTTTTGGTAGTGTCATTTTCACAAAGAATTAAGGTTAAAAAGAAAGAGATCTTTATAAGAGTTGCCTTGTAGGTGATTGGGATATGGAGGCAATGCAGTGGCCAGCTAGGTTCAGTCCTTTGATAAGACACCCTTTTATCAAACGAACAGCAGTCCGTTTCCTCCTTCAGTAAAATTACAAAGATAAACTTTTGAGGCAGGTCCTCAAAATTCCAAACCAAGTAAGGAAAAATAATGGCTAACATTCATTGAGGGCTTATATGTGCCAGGCATTGTGCTAAGTGCTTTGCATGGATCACATCACTGAACCCTCATAGCAATCTTATGATACAGATATTATTATGCTTATTTTAGAGATGAGGAACCTGAGGCTTCAGAGGTTAGTTTACTTCTCCAAGGCAAATGCAGAGGAGAATGAGGAACCCTTGGGAATGCCAAGGATAGGGCAGGCTGTGTTAATTAATATTCAGTCTATAAGTAAATTAAGGACATTTGTTCTCTGCCAGTAGTGGGAGTCTCTGAACTAGATGCTCTGCTGGGATGGGATGCAGAGGGCGAGTTGGGATATGGCAGTAGGCTGATGACTATTTCAGCCCCTTGCATTTGGGTTGTGTCATTCCAGTGAATACTTGGTTTATTTGCATGAGCAGTGCAGATGTCCTTGCTACACTTCACTCCAAATTAGATTTCAGAGCCAAAACATTGAGTCTGGTACAAAGTGGGCAGTGAGTGAGGAACTAAAAGCCGGATGCTCTCAGTCACCTTTGAGGACTCCAACCCGGGAGCAGCTTCTCTCCATCACTGCCGTTACCAAGCCTTCTTCCCTTAAACCCTGCCCTCCCTCCCCACCACCCCACCCTCAGGGCCCGGTACCTGCAGTTTGGACTGAAGCACATGGAATTGGCTCTCCAGCTCTCTGTGCTGGGTCCCCAGGGTCTTCCAATCCTCCTTCAGAGCCTCGTACTGGCTCCTCCACTCTTCACACTTCTGCTCAGCCAGAGCCAGGGACCGCTGGGGGAGATCAAGAGAGAGGGTAATACTTTGGGGTTCCCTGCAGTTGCGCAGCCGGCTCCCAGAGCTGCCTTGGTGTGCCCAGATCCAAGTACCATGCAGCATCTCCAAACCTGTGTGCTCTGCAGTTGCTGCTCTGCGCTCATTTTCTCCTCCAGCACTTTCTGCAGTGACTCCTTGGCTTTCTGCTCATAGCTGTTTTTCTGGTCTTCCATCTCCATCAGTACCTTTTTCATTCCCCAAGGGGAATATTTCTGTAAATTTGATGCAATTCAACAAATACACATTGAGCTTCTGTGTGCCAAAACCTGAGCTGGGGTACAGAAATGAGAAGAATTTTGTCCTGGCGCACAGGACAGAGATACACAGTAATCTGGTGGAGCTTTTCTTCCAGGCTAGCGGTGGGCAGGGAAAGTCCCTCAGGAAGTGAAGGGTGAGTGGGGATAGTAAACAGGGCCCTTGGCAGGCGGGGCATTGTCCCCCAGGCCTTCCACAGGCATTAGAAATCCAACATTTCCAAAGCGAAATCATCTTTCTAAATCTGCTCCTTTCTCTTGGGCTTCCCTTATCTCAGTGACCAACATCATCACCCTCCTGGTCTCCCAAGCCCACACCTGGGGACTCACCTCAATTTCTTTCATACTTTCCCCTGTATTCAGTTGGTCATCGACCCTTGTCAAGCCAACCTCCTTTACAGCTCACACTTGTTTCCTCTCTATCCCTACTGCCACTTCCTTACTTCAGGCTCTAATAATACCATTATATGGATCAATGCAATAACCTCCCTATCTTTAAGACTTGCCTCCCTTCAAACTCTTTTACTTCTATAGCTACAGGGTCCTTTCTAAAATGCAAATCTCATCATGTCACAACCTGCTTAAATCTCAGTAGATTCTCAGCATCCTAAGGATTAGGTCCAAACTCCTTGGCTTGGTTTCTATTTATAAGCCCAGACTTTCATTCTGTGTTTGTTCTGCCCAAGCTGAACTGCCTGCAGATCCCCTAAGCACTGTATTTTCTGGCCTCTGCCTTTGCCTCTAGAGGTGCTTCTGCCTCCTAAAGCATCCTTACCCACCCTTTTCACCTGGTTAACTTCTACTCATGCTCAAGATTCAGCTCAAGAATCATGTAGGTTCTGATAGATCTTAATTAACCACCCCCACACCCAGCTCATTATGGATTAGGTAGTTTTTCTTAGTGTTCACATAGTGGCCCCTCTATGTCTCTATCTTTCCCCTCTCTCTGTCTCACTTATGAGACTGTAAACTCCTCAGGGCAGGAGCAGGGAGCACGCTTTAAACATTTTAAAAAAAATTTATTTATTTATTTATTATAACCTTTGTAGTTTCAGGGATCCCCAGTACATGAATGTTTTAAAATTAATACATGTGCTTTTAAAAATTTCTCCTGGCTTCAGGGTCAACAAAAAGAGGAGCAATTTTGTAAATTCACTGGGGCTCTTGCTTTCCCCGTGCCTTTCATCTTCATACCCTGTGTACTGGGGAACAGAGGCAGCTTTTACTGTCCATTCTGAATTGCCCACTAGGTAAGCAGTAACCTAGATAATGCACATTTAGGGATCAATATGAAATTCCCATTTAGCTTTGTAATCATCTGAAAATTTGAATTAAATGAGGATAGGCCTTATGTTCTTGGAATTTTTATTAGAAAGCATATCCAGGAATTATTGGTTGAAGTCAGACATGGGTACCTCCCAGTCATTGGACTTAACTGTACTGGTCACTGGCCAGATTTGTTATCCACTAAAAATGAATTCATTGGCATTCTGGATTATATATCCATCTCTTATGAGTTTGGTTGACATTATTTAGTTCATGAGAGTCTGACAAAGGAGATCATACTGAAAAAATAGAAGTTGTGGATCAGCAAATCTACAGACTATAAACCCTTCTCCTGCAAGATTCCAACTGTGTGGCTGGTCCTTATTACAGATAGGAGCAGACTTCCTGTTCTACCTCATTCTTTTATTTGACATGTCCCCAACCATCAGGAACGCATCGCTTCTCAAGTGAAAGCTGTTTTCTCTCTGTCTCTCATAATCCAGGATGAGGCCAGTCAAGAGACCACTGAAGCTGGATACTTTTGTCACAGGGAAGCCAAGAGTCCCATTCTTACTTTCTCCCTCAGTTGCTAAGAGATAAAATCTGTCCACTGAATGAAAGTAACTTTGCAAAATTTCATGATAACATTCAACCCATCTGTTTGAAGACTGGGACCTGTGCAGGTATATCTGTGTGATATGAATCTTTGCCAAAGGCTCCTCCCTACAGTTTCAGGTATTCTCAAGGCTTCCCTGGAGCCAGCAAAGTGCCTGGTGCTGCAATTCCTTCCCAGGGTGTGGAGGGAAGGGCACTGGGAGAAGGAGAGAGGAGGATGGACGTAGAGCATGAACACGTGGTGAATCAGGGATCAAAATGAAAATGGCAAAGCCAGAAGTGGGAGGATGGGAGTGGATGCCTTAATCTCTGTCAGGTAGTATCTTTAGAGAGTAAGATAGAGGTTCCAGCATTCTCCTTTAATTCTAGATTCCTGGGCTGGAAGTGTTCTCCAGAATGCTTACCTGGGTACAGGCGTACAGCTGGTTTTCCAAGGATCTCAGTTTGCCCTTCAATTTGTCTTCATTAAGTTGTCCCTGGAACAAATGGGATGAGTAAATAGAGTTTGGGCCAAAATATAGTGTGCAAAATGTTTTGTTCTGTATTCTCAGTTTACCACCTACAATATAGTCTGTGCTCAATGTTTGTCTTTCAAGAGATAGGGAGGAGAAAAAATGACAAAGGATGTTTGGGTAGAAGAGGATCTTTTCCTCTTTTTCTGGAATAGGAGAAAGAAGAATCAGACTGAACCCCAAAGTCCTCTTTGTACCTTGAGGTTCTCTATTAAATGGCCCAGAGTATCCTGCTGTTACACGAGACAGCATAGGAAGAACTCTGACTGCTCTTCTGTTGCTAGCCAGCGACTATAGCATCCTGGTTGCCAGGCAACACCTTTTAACACTTAGGTGGCAGCTAGGAATTAGTGGCCAAAGCGGAAATAAAGGCAGGGCCCTCACCATTACAACTGAACAAAGAACTTAATACAGGAGGCTAAAAGCAAAAGCTCCCATGATGACCCAGTAACCCTGAGCCTGGTCCGATAAGGCTGCCAGGCATCCCGAACAACAAAGTGAAACTACACAGTGTGTGGGGCGGGGAGCCCTTGAAAGTCTGTGTGTATCATCTCTACTAGCTGGGAAAAGGAAAACCTTGAGACCACACATTCATCCCAAGGCCTAGAAGGGGGAAGAGGAGGGGAACTATAGTGCCCAAGAGAAAAAGCCCATAAACAACTTTGGTTAACTGCCTGCCTCCTGTCACATACAAAATGAGCAAGATAAGGATTGAGGCTAAGAGGCCCCCACCCATGCCTATGTTGAGGCAGCCATGTCCCCATGGAAAACTGGTACCATCTTTACCCGCCAATCAAAATGTACTCTCTCACCCCTATCCTGCCAATATATAAGCCCTTAGAACAAAGGACTCTTTTTCTTCTCTTGGCTCATGGCTCTCTTGCCATATGGGGGCCCCTGGCCACCAGGCTCCTGGCCACCCCGTTTTGGCCACCTAGTCCTCTGGCCACCTGGGCTGTGGCCACGTGGGTGCTGCCTACCTGGCTTCCGCCCACCCTACTCTTGCCACCTTGCTTTTGCTCTCCCATTAAAACTTAGCATTAATAAACTTTGCATGCATGCTAATAGGCTCGCTGATCTGTCATTCTTTATTGCGTTGGTGAAAAGAACCAGGATTTCTCTGGTACCACTACCAAGGGTCCACCTGGAGGAAAGCTCCTAAGCTGTCCTTTTCTTCTCTCATTAGTTCTCTCTCTCTGTCTGGACACTTCTGCATGCCTCACCTTTTTCCAGTCATGTACAAGGACCTTTGCTTCTAAAGTACAGGCCAATAAGATTAAAGGGGTCTCCTCTCCCAGGGGGAATATACATTCTCTCCCTTCCCCTCTGTTACATGCTGAATTTTGGTCCCCTTCCCCCCATTCACATCTTGACATCCTAACCCCTGTACCTCAGAATGTGCCTGTATTTGGAGATAGGATCTTTAAAGAGGCAATTAAGTTAAAATGAGGCAATTAGGGTGGACCCTATTCTAATATGACTGGGGTTCTCAGAAGGAGAGGAGATTAGGACATCAGAACACCGGAAGGAAGCCAGCCATCTCCAAGCCAAGGAGCGATGCCTTAGGAAAAAACCCCAACCCTTTCATCACCTTTATATCAGACTTTTAGCCTTCAGAAATGAGAGAAAATATATTTCTGTTGGTTGAGCCACTCGGTCTTTGGTGATTTGTTATTGTAGCCATAATGAACTAATACACTCCCCTCCCTGGCCCACCCCCCAATTCAAAATGAGGAATTCTTTAAGACAGCAAGAAATGGAAGAGAGATAGTAGCGCAGGGTGTGTGTGGTGGGTGGCGAGGGAGGAGAGGGATAGTAAGAGGGCTTTCCAGAGAGCCACATTCTATTTATTCATAAACTGGGTTTGCCTAATGGCATTTTGGACATTGCAAGAGGGATGCTAATCTCAGGGGTGAGATTAGATTTTCAGTATTTCAGCTGAGTAGCTAACAACTTCCTTGCCGCCTTGTTCTTCCCTCCACACGTAGACTTGTCCCTTTCCCCCAGGGAGGGGTTTTGTTCTTCTAACCTTGAGTTTGATTTAAGGTTGTGTATAGGAGCAGATCGGGGAGAGGGGAGCGTGCTGCCGAGAACAAGTTGCCTGAGGAAACGGCTGTGGATCCCTTTAGGAGTAACTGATTTTCATATCCTTTCTCTGGCTTTTTCCAACCAGGCCCTGTGGGACACTTGTGAGGTCTGGAAATTACGTTTCTCCTCAGGCCTGAGGCGCCAGGGCTCCTCTCAGTCAGGCGCATTTCCAACCCTCATCATGCTTTCCAGTCTATAATCACCTGGGGGCAGAGGAGGGGACTCTGTTTTGAGGTTTGACTCCCTCAGTGAGTTCCAGGGCACCTGGGGTAGGCAGGAAGTGGTAACTCACAGCCCCTGTTTTGCTCTTGTTTGGCTGATTCTTCTAACCAGGGGGGGGCCAAGAGGTGCCCCCACCCTTTCTGCTTCCTGTATTACTCAGCTGGGCCTTGCAAAAGCAAAAGGCTTTGCCAAAAATAATTTTTTCAAAGTGTCTCCTGCTATTAATGTTTTTCATAATGTCTCCTGTGAGGGCTGAGAGTCAGGGATTTCGCACGTACAATAACCACAGGGCTTTGGGACAGATAAAAATGGTGGACAAAGACTTGCACTGTCCTGGGCTTTGGAATAACTGGTTACAGGGCTGCATTCCCCCAGTGGCCTGTCCGTTGTCAATGAGCTGAACTTCACTCCCTCCACACCCGCTCTTGTGCTTCAGATCTTCCAACTCGGCGCATTTTCTCTTGCCTGAACTCTCACTATGCAGATTGCAATCAGACCCACTGAGTTTAAGGTTTGCCTTGCTATAGTTTGAAAAGAAAACAGACCAGCCCAAAGCAACATTCTTACATTTTCCCCAGTCTTCTACCCTTTTTTCTGGTGGCTCCTCTCTTCTTTCTCACTATGGTTTTAACTCCATAGTTTACATCTTCTGTTTTTGTATTTTAGCTGTACCCCAGATTACTTTTCATTCATCTTGCAATACAGTACAATTCATGATAGCTCCTGCAGGGGGGAAAAGGCCACCCAAGTCTGGGGTTTAAAAAATCTCTTGTCTACAGCTCTGCCTTCCCAGACTCCCCAAGGTAGTCAGGAAAATTGCAGTCAAGTTGTTGCAAATGGGGCATGTAGTTTCCTGGTCTGAGTCCCAGCTCGCCCCACATGAAGCCCAGTGGTATAGTATGTGGGGAGAAGCACTTCTTACAGGCCTGCGGACATTTTTTGGGCAATCACACTCCTGGAGCCCAAGGCTCAGGGAGCACAGTACCCCCATTTGGAAGAAGGAGCAAGGTGGAGGCCATACACACCTGGTGCCGGTCTGAGGGCTTCAGCTCCTGCTTCTGCTTGGCTTTCCCTTGCCTCTGTTCTTCAGAAACACTAGCACCTCACCGCAGAAGTGCTAGCCCCAGCTTCTCTCTGCTCTAGCAGAGGTGGCTTAGGACTTGCAGCCAATCCCCTTCTGCACTGTCATCTCAAGATCTCATTTCTACTTTGCGGAACTTAAAAACCCATTTGTGCCCCCTTCTGTTTTTGCATTGCTCAATACTGAGAGCTTGCTTTCTTTCCTCCCTGAACTGTTTCTGCCCGGAAGGTTGTACCCTCTTTAGGACTCTGGTAGTGCCTCAGGGCCTATTGCATCCAGAAGGCCCGGAGTCCACTTGGAGGCTGGAGGCAATGGAGGCAGCTGATCCTTGGGGTTCTAACAGAGCTTGCTGTGAGCTCCTTTGCATTTGAAGCTGAAGATTCAAATCACCAGAAGCCAGATGGGAAAAATAAAGGCTTGAACTGGGCCACATCCTCCCAATTGTTTTTCTCAAATACTACAGACTGGGGCTATCCTGTCATTGAATTTGAGGCTTCCATGGAAGAGGTAGAAGGTTGAATGGTCTTGTTTTTGGGGTAAAGTAACTGGAAAGTCTTAATTGAAAAATCTGAGACCATTTTTCTTAAAAACAGGAAGCTTTGGGGTTGGTGGGGAGGAGGAAGAAGGGGAGGGTGAGTAGTGGGAGGGATGGGAAGAAGGGAGGGAGAAAACCGCAGCCTGCTGGAGTGTAGAATGAAACTGCCCCTCAGAGTCTACATCAAAAATGTCTCCTAATGTCTCCCCCCACCCCCTTTCCCACCCATCTTGCCATCACTCAAGTGCTGATTGTGTCCTACCTGGGATATCATAAGACTGCTCACCACCCCCACGCCCACCAGGAGCCAGGGTCCTCACCTTTCAAAACACAGATCTCATTGCTCTAACTGAGCACCTTCGAAGGATGGACCAGACACCGTAGGACTTTAAACCTGAATAAAGCGTAGTTCCACTGCTACCCTACTTATTGTCTATAGCAACGTTTCCCAAACTGGGGACAGCACTCAGTCTCACGGATCTGAAATATCTGTGTTTTCTCTCTAAAGTAGAGTCCATACCTTGTTTAAGCTTGAGATGGTATGTTCAACAGAAAAAGTTTAAACCTCATAATTCTAGAGGCCTGTCTGAGGTCATTTCTGATCTTATATTTGAAGTATTCTGACATGATCTTTTCATTTCAGCCACACTCTGCTACACCGAATGCTTTGTCATACCTAGGCCTATAATCATTCTGATTTCTTTCTCTTTTTGTTTTCTCTTCCCCAGCATCATTCCCACTTCTATACTGGTAAACTCCTACTCATCCTTCAGGACCCAGCTAAAATGGTCCCTGTCCTTTAGAACCTACCCTATTCCACCTCAGTCATGATAACTACTCTCTTCTCTTTTTGTTGTGTCACTTTGTGGACACTACTGTTATAGCTTTATCACATTGTATTAGAGTTCTTTATTACATGTCCCTCCCTTCCCTGCTGGAGAGTGAGCTTCTTGGCAGCAAAGACCCTGTTCCTCATTTTCCCCTCTAGCACGGGGCCCAGCCCATAGTTGGAACTTTTCAAATGTCTGTTGAATAAATGGGTGAGATGATTTCAATTTAGTTCAGCACTGGAAACAACCTGGCATGCACAGTTGTCTGCTCCAGGCTCCAACCCTGCTGATGAAAATGTCTTCCTTAACACTCAGTAGTCCTAAACATAGACACCTAAACCCAGGTACAAAGATGGATGTGAAGAGAGAGGGCTGAGCTTAGAAAATCTTTTTTACATCACTGCAAATGGCTCAGTTTGGTTCCATGCCCTCCCACTTCCTCTCTCTGTCTAAGTACATGTCATCTACATGGTAGGTTAGATGTTCACAGAGGCCCATGAGGGTGTGTGTTCTCTCTTTGCACCTGGTGCTTCATGCTCTGATGGTATCAAACTGCTTGTAGCTCCCTAAACACACTAGTCTAGGGGTTTCAATGCGGGGTCTGAGGAGCCCTGGGAATTCCTGTGGCCCTTTCAAAGAAGATCTTCCCTCTTCCAACCACAGATCTGTTTGTGGACAGATTTTCATCATATACTTCAACCAAAATAATATATTGCAACAGATTGAATGCGGAGAAGCAAATATGAGAATATAGCTGTCTTCTGTTCAGCCAGACATTAAAAAGGTTTGCAAAAGTTTAAAGCAATGTGAGTCTTCTGGTCAAGATGGAGGCATAGGTACACACACTTCGCCTCCTCGTGCAACCAGCCACAAAAAGGAATTGCAACTAAATCTCAAAACAAATAACACTAGAACTGTCACAAACTGAACTGTATGGAAGTCCAACAACCAAGGATTTAAAGAAGCCGCATTCATCCAGAAGGGTAGGAGGGGCGGAGACTCAGAGATGGGGTGGAGAGGCGAGGAGATGCGGTGTGGCACGGAAAGGTGGCCGCGGTGGCAGAATGGGCATGGCATGGCCCCACATTCAGGTGTGGTGGATAAAAAGCAGGAGGGATACCTTGGGAATGAGTGATCCCAGCCCCAGGCCAGACGTCAGAGCCCAGGACTCCAGCACCAGGAAGATAAATCCCCATAACTTCTGACTGTAAAAACCAGTGGGGTTTGGGGTGGTGGAAGAAACTGCCAGATTTTCAGGAAACTTTTCTTAAAGGGCCCACATGGTCTTAAAACCTACACAAACCCACCCAGGGTGGAATTCAACACCAAGGCAACATCCAGAAGAGCATCAGTCACATATCGGGAGTGGGTGAACTGACTGGAAATGCGGCAAGTGCCGGGAAATCCCCCTGAAGCCAGGCAGCATCACAGTCCCCTCTCTGAGTCCTCCCGCCACACAGTCACAAAGCAATGCAGCAGATTGTCCCACCTTGGCAATTACCTAAGCCTCTGTCCCACACAATTTACAGGTGCTTTTTACAGGAAGTCAAAGCAGCTCTACCTAGTACACAGGAACAAACACAGAGAGGCTGCCAAATTGAGGGGAGACAGAAATATGGCCCAAGTGAAAGAACAGAACAAAACCCCAGAAAAAGAACCAAATGAAACAGAGATAAACAACCTGTTAGATGCAGAGTTCAAAACATTGGTGATCAGGATGCTCAAAGAACTCACTGAGCATGGCAACAACATAAAGGAAGAAATGAAAGTTGCACTAAGTGAAATAAAGAAAAATCTACAAGGAACCAAACAGTGAAGGGAAAGAAGCTGGGATTCAAATAAATGATTCGGAACATAGGAAAGAAATAAACATTCAACCAGAACAGGAAGAAGAAACAAGAATTCAAAAAAATGAGGAGAGCATAATATGACTCTGGAACATCTCCAAAGGAGCCAACATCTGAATCACAGGGATGCCAGAAGGAGAAGAGGAGAAATAAGTGCAGGAAATTGAAAACTTATTTGAAAAAATAATGAAAGAAAACTTCCCTAATTTGGCAAAGGTAAAAGACATGCAAGTCCAGGAAGCAGAGAGAATATCAAACAAGTTGGACCCAAGAAGGATCACACCAAAACACATCATAATTAAAAGGCCAAAGGTAAAAGATAAAGAGAGAATCTTAAAAGCAGCAAGAGAAAAGCAGAGAGTTACCTACAAAGGAGTTCCTGTAAGACTATCAGCTGATTTCTCAAAGGAAACTTTACAGGCAAGAAGGGACTGGCAAGAAGTGTTCAAAGTCATGAAAAGCAAGGACCTACAACCTAGAGTACTCCATTCAGCAAAGCTACCACTTAGAATGGAAGGGCAGATAAAGTGCTTCCCAGACAAGGTAAAGCTAAAGGAGTCCATTGTCACCAAGCCCTTATTACATGAAATGTTAAAGGGACTTATGTAAGAAAAAGAAGGTCTAAACTATTAACATTAACAAGGCAACACGTTCACAACTATCAACAACGGAATCTAAACAAACAAACTCAGCAAACAGCAAGCATAGAAACAGGATAACAGGTATGAAGATCATTTGGAGGTTTATCAGCTGGGAGGAGGAAGGGGAAGAATAGGGAGAAAACTGCAGGGGTTAAGAAGCAATATTGGCAGGTACCAAATAGACAGGGGGATGTTAAGAATAGTATAGGAAATAGAGAAGCCAAAGAATTTATATGTACAACCTGTGGACATGAACTAAGGGGGGAGATGGCTGGAGGGAAGGGGGTGCTGTGTGGAGGGGGACCAAGGGGGAAAATGGGGACAACTGTGACAGCATAATCAAAAAAATCAAAGTTTAAAGCAATATTATCCCTCTCACTGATTTTTAAAAATATCCTTAGTTTTCATAAAAATATAAAAGTTAGGTTAACATGTAATAGATTTACTATTTTTTAAAATTAATATATATTTTAAGGTTCCTCTTTTAGTTCCTAATATGATAAATTCTAACGTGGCAAATATAAAAAAACTGAGGGGATTTCAATAATTTTTTTAAAGAGTATAAAGGGCTCCTGAGATTAAAAAGCTGGCAACTCATTTCACTAGACTCCAGCATGACTTTTGGTCTCTGACTGTGCTATATCCCCTGTCTGGAATACAGTTCCTTCTTCCACATTTCCCTGGAAAGTACTTGTATAGCTATACATATTTACTTGGTTCTCCTCTTCTCTAGAATTATTCATTCTTTCTTGTATACAGTTATATCCTGAAAATATTTATTTCTCCTATCTCTGCATTGTTTAGGCGTCTTGTCTCCCTGACAAAACCACAAGCTCTCTAAAAGTGGGAACTCTAATTAATCTCATTATTTCCAGTGCTCAGTAGAGAGAACATGATCTATGAATATTTATTGACTACATGGACTAAAATCAGGAGGTCTGAATTTTAGTTCCAGTTCGGCCTCTGACCAGCAGCGTGCCTTCGGGTAAGTCACTTGACATCTCTGGCACTCAGTTTCCTCATGGGCATCATGAGAAAATTAGGCCAAAGCATCTCTGAGGTTCTTTCCCACTCTGATTCATGTCTGGGCTGAGTAGTAGGGGCAGGATGGCTTCGAGTTCATATTGGTGTGAATCCCATACAAAAACAACTGACATTTGCCAGAGTTAGTAATATTAACTGTGCCAGGATCTTCTTTCTTATCTTCTAACAAATTAAAAATTGGGGATTCTTGCCCCTTTGGGTTCTGGGTCTTCCCTGGGTATGTAGCAACAGAGCCCTCCATCGACGACCCGGGATTTAGCGGAGCTGTCCCACGCATTCACTGTGGCCTCTAGGTCTTTACCGTTTGACTTCTAGGTCTTGGGATCATTCCCTACCTCCTGCTTCCTCAGCAGTGAGAAAACAGCAAACAAGCCCTTCTCTTGCTGGGAGGGTATGGAGAGAAGAATGAGATGGCCAAACTTAGATGCCCGTGAGCTCTGTTCAAACAAAGGTTTCATTTCCCTTACCTTCCAAGAACTATCAGAAGCCCGAACCAGGGTAGACAACAGGTCTTGGAGAATCACCATTTTCTGTTTTAGCACCAGCTCCCTTTGTAGGGCCTCCTGGGGGGCAAAATGCAAGAGGGTAAGATTAACCTAGAGGAGGAGGGAGTAGATGAATGACGGAGCTGAGGGGAGCAGGCACCTGTTACTTACTTTGAGGTACTCAGAAAGCTGCATGATTTCCTAGAGAGAAAGAGAAAAGTAGTCAAGAAGACTCCAGTTCTCCTGAAGGCCTGGAACGTGGAACCAGAGCCAGGGGTGACTTGTGTAGAGTAAACTTTCTTCCTTGGTTCAGACAGAGTCCCCCCGGCCCCTCAGATCTATGCTCATCCAGGGAGACGGTGCCCCACCCCCACTCTAGCTGAGTTTATCACGAAATTCCAGAATATCAGAGTTTGGAGGAGCTTATATACCATCTAATCCACCCCCTCCAAGGTAAGGATTTTCTTACCTTATCTAGAACTGCAACTCCATAACTGGGAAGAGAAGAAATAAAAACAAAAAATGACCATGGAGCAAAGAAACCAGCACATCAGGAGGCAAGGGGTTGATTCCATCTCTATTGTCTTCTGAAAAGCCAGTAGGGTGGGGAAAATCTTCCTCTTTTTAAATTAAGGTGGATATGGACATTCACTGGGTTCCCTCTTTACATCCTGGGTGAGGGTATTCAAGTAAAAGCTTAGCAGAGAGGAATGGATGGGGCGTGAGGGAGCTGGGGTCAGGAACAGGAAAAGCACTCACTTGGTTTGCTGACTGGCATCATTCTTGATTGTTGGCTGTGCTTCTTTTGCCTTTGTCTGAGTGCCTGAGAGATGCAGGATAAGGTGATTCAGAACGAGGGGGGAAGAAGTGGGGGAAGTGGGGAGGGACAGGGACTCTCCACTGCCAATGAGCTGGCACTGATGTGGCAGGATTCTGTGCTGGTCCCAGTGAGGGGGGAGGGAGGTTCTGCTCTTACCACGGTGGTGGTGTTTGGGTGGCTTCTTGACAGGAAAATCCTGTGGCGGAAGGTCCCCAGCCTGGGAGGGGAGGTGATCAGCTTGATCCCTACAGATGCCTGGGAGAGGTTGGTGTTGGTTTGAAGAGACCCCACAGCTGGTCCCTGACACCTGGAAAGCAAGTAAGAGATGCTGGAAGTCTAGAGTCACTAGAACAGGATTCTCCAGCTGATTGCAGAAAGATGAGCCAGTGATCAAATTTCAGACCCTGAAAACCAAAGTAACCCCTTCAAGACTTCAAAGCTACAAGGTTATTTGCTCTTGCCCTCACTTGTCCTGGCTGGCAGGGATGGTCCTTCTCAGGCCAGGAAATAAGGAGCTGACTCCGATTACACTCTCCAGAGTCCTGATCTACCCTGTTTGGCCTCAGCCACTGACACAGCCAGCGTGGTGATACTGAAGGAGAACCGGTCTGAGGGGGGAGCGAGGGGATCTGGGATTAGAGCCTGCCTTTTCCACGCCTTGGTCTCCTGTCTGTGTGATGAGTTTGGGGTAAATGAACTCTAAGGTCCTTGCACATCCTAGAGATGGCTTTCTTCCTCTTAGTAATAGCTGGACTATCGCTGAGGTGTGTGTGAAGAGAAGGTAAACTAGAGAGTTATAGAAAGGGGTGTAGTAGTTGTTACAATTCAGTCTGCTCTTTTTATATTTTCTTCTTACACATTCAAAAATTCTATGCTTGTAACATAACACTCAAAGGCTAAGAAATGCCTTTGGTATTTAATCATGCAGACTGACTCAATCTCAATAAAACTTTAGATAACTGATAAGCTCAGTGGAATTCTTTAGTTAATTGTTTCCCGATATTTTTCTCCCAAATTTTTTTTTTCCACCAAAGTATCCAGAAACCTTCTTGCCTTAGAAAGTGCACAGTTGTTTTTATTTTACAGTTGGGCTCAAGGATCATTTTCTGAACAGCGCCTCCTATTGTGGACAATAGACCCACTAGTCCAGAAGCGCTGGTGAACTGCCCACTTTAGGTGGAGCACAAGGCCAGGCATTTCCAGGGAATACAGTAGACCCGTCCCTGCTGTCAGCGGGCTCACGGCAGGGCTAGGAAGACGCAGTTTGCTGGCCGAGGTTGTTTTGATGTACCCTGTTTCCTTTGCTAACACAGCTTCCTCCCAGGCCAGACTAGTGGGCTCTCAACTCATTACTTAATCTTAGAGGATTAGTAACCTCATAAGGACCAAAGAGAGCAGATGTGGTCTGGAGAAGCTCGGGAAGGCTCCCTGGATTAGATGAGGCTGTGGCTGAGTAAATTTAGTCCCATTGGAATGGCCCAAGAGAAGGAAGGTGGGTGGGTGCCACAGCTCACAGAACAATAGAGGGTGTGTGTGTGTGTGTGTGTGTGTGTGTGTGTGTTTCAAATGGGGCATCAAGGAAATTGGCCCCTGTACCTGGCATACAATCATCATTCAATAAATACTCATTGAATGATGGATGCAGGAATGCTGCAGAAGATATGCAGACTGCCTAAATTTGAACTGATACTAGGAATAAGCTATGGGGTTGTTTTTTAAAATTATTTCTTCTCTCCTATAAGTGCAAAAAAAAAAAAAAAAGAAAAAAAGAAAAAAAAGAAGAGCCAAATAGACATACAGAAAACACAACAAAAACCCCTGAATGAGTAAGTGGCTAAGGGAGACTTTACTATATGACTGAGGAAGAAGGGATTCAACTGAAATCACTTTTCAGTGACCTTGAGCCCCCCCCCCCCCCCCCATTCCCTAACAGAGCTGGGCGTCTCTGGACATGGCTCACCTGCTGTCTCGGGGAAGAGATCCTGTTCACACAGGTCGAGGGCTTCCTGAGGTCAGTCACCTGGCCCGTCCTCCTGGAGGGGCCCTGCTCCCTGGTCGAGGGGCTGTGCGGTTTGTCTTCCTCTTCCACCTCCAGGTTCCTTCTCCTGAAGAACTGCTGATGCCGGGCTCTCCGGAGCTCCTCCCTCTGCTGGGTTCTTAGCGCCTTCCCCGACTGGGACTGGCGGCAAGTGGTCATGTTGGGGCGGCGGCGGCGGCTTTCGCGGGTCTCCTGCCGGCGCTCGCATTTGGCCTCATAGCTCTCAGCCCAGCGGGCCAAGCCAGGGGAAGGCCTGGGGTCCAGGCTGATCATGATGAACTTCTGAACACCTGTTGTGCTTGGCTTCCAGTTCCTGGAATAGCTGCTAGGGTCTGTCAGATGCCAAGAGGGAGGGGAAAGGGAGAGTCAGGAGATGGGCAGAAAAATGACTATCTCCCTGGACAAGGGGGCAGAAATAGCACATACATGTGGGTTGAAAAGTGAGGAGGTGATGATGTCAAACTGAGAGTCAGGACTCCGGGGTCCAGTCTGCATGCTAATTTCTGCTTTTCTCTGGCTTTTGTCTCTTCCTCCGCAAAGTGGAAAGGCTTTCTGGAGGCCACTTCTTCATTGACCAAACATCTCACCCTGCCCCTACGTCCGGGGATCATGAGAGGTAATTGATAAAAATAAGCATGAACTTGTAACCTGTTGGGTGACAGGGATGTGTTAATTTCCCAGGAACTTCTAGAGGACCAGTTATTTTGGCTCCCTGTTCCCAAATCTAAAGGAAAAGCCAGCATTTATACTGCTGTCTTGGCCCAAGTTGTTAATAGAATGAGTGAGTGACTCTTCTCAAGGCCTGGAGGGATAGCCAGACCCCTCCAAGGTGTGGCCAATCCTGAGACTGGCATCCACTGCTTTCTTCTTAGCAACTAGCTTGTGAGCTTGGTCCTGGGCGTGGATCGGGAGGGAAAGCCCACCCTAATCCATCCAATCATGATGTTCTGACGGTGGTCCACGGGCACCCCAGCCCAGCCCAGCCCAGGCCCAGGCTCTGTCAGTGCAGAGCATCTCAAATCAGCATTGGTCAGGCACCCGCCACTGGCCCAGGGCTGCTGAAACCTGTCTCATAGCGTGCGGCTCAATGATTCTCTGAGCTGAAAGTTCTGTTTTTTGGGGGATCACCTTCCTGTCAGAGCTAAGTATGGTACCAAGTCTGCTCTCCTTAGCCCAGACACACATTTGTGCCATAAAAACCAACAACCATACAGATTATACCTCATTAAGGCCATTACAAACAAAAATGAAAATAAAAAATTAAACAAACAAAACCAGTAACCCCAAGTCCCCAGGCCTTCATGTAGGGGCCAAACTTTGCAGGCCCTTTATGTGGCCTTACCTGCTGCTCATATAACCCCCAAATCCTTCTTTCTTCTATGCCTCTTCTCTCTCTCCTCCTCTCCCTCACCTACCTTCTGCAAATTGGCTTATTCTCCAGGACCTTCTGATAGCTTGGCTGAGCTGAATCCTGAGCACTAGAAATTCTGTGCCCTGCTTCTACTGATCACAGGAAGGAAGAGGGACTCTCACTGACAGCTGCCACTTCTCTTCTTGGTCCCACAACCTTACTACCCACCACCCTGGGAAGCTTAGTTCCTGGGTAAGTCAGAGAAGGATACCCCGACTTCACCAACAGCAGGTCTTTGCCAGCTCTGGCCCGTTGGGTTTATTTGCAGGCCAAACAGACTCAAAAGGCAGAAGCCTCTCTGCCCCTTCAGTGGAACTTTGCCGCCCATGTGGCACAGTCTGGAATTCTTTGCAAGACTCTTGCTCTCTCTCTGATCATACTACTCATTCCCTGGGGTCGTGGTTGGGGTGGTCTTACTCCCCGAGAGGGGTCTTACGTGGTTAAGCTCTGTGCCCTCCCGATTGCCTGAGTCTTGGATGGGGCACAACCTGGTCTTTGGCAGAGCTGACCGCAGGCTGAGCTGTGAGGTTGCTGTCACGCTTGTTCCCTCATCCCGTCCCTGGCTGGCTCTCACCTTTCTTTAGGTTTTCCTCCCTACTCTGTAGAGATCCCCTGACTTCCCACCTGCAACTTTCTTTATTTAAAAACTTAGATAAGGATCCAAGAGGCCCGTTCATGTGAAGTTGTCAATGACCCCATGGAGGAGACTGGGATTATGTGCAGGCGACCTCCATGTCCAGGGTCTATGCTGTGGCATCTTGTGCTATGGCCCCTGGCTCTTCTGCTGCGGATGGGGAGGCTGGCTCCAGGCTCAGACTGTGGCTTCATGTCCTGGCTCTGTCACCAACTGCCTGCGTGCTTTTGAACAAATGATTAAACATCTCTAATCGTCAGTCTCTTCATTTATAAAATGGGAACCTATCACATGAGGTTATGAGGATTAAAGAAAAAATGCACATCAAGCATCTGGCACACAGCATACAATAAATGTTAGATTTTTATAATAATAATAATAATAAACATAAGCTATGATGATTATTATCCCTGTCCCGTTGATCTTGGCTACGGAAGATGCAGTGCTCGGAGGCAAAGGCCCCACGCTCACCTGGAGCTCCCAGGACCAAGCATGCCCCATCCTCCAGTCCCTACCCCCCTCTTCTCTTTGAAGCTACTGTTTATCTCACGGAGGGCATGCTGGTCCCGGAGGTAATCCTATTTACTACTCTGCTTCATCTGACCTCTGGGTTTGGGCCAGAAGAAGAAAGAACTCCTCTCTGGTCTGGACACAACCACCTTCTCACTTAGGTAGGGCAGAAAGGCAAAGAAGAGATGGGGGTGAAGAACCGGTGACCAGCCTGCCTGTGTTCCACCATTTAACGGGGGATGCGAGGTCCCCACCCTGCTTGGCTCCAGGTAACCTACAGGCTATGCAGAGGAGGCGGGTCCCTGGTTATGGAGAATCCGCTACCTTTCTGCTGTGATGAGGAAAGGGCTGTGGGGAGGAGATGGGGTCTGGGAAGAGGGCTCTCTTGGCTCTCCTAGGCTGTGCACACCAGTCCGCTGAAACGCATGCTGCCCTGCGCTGCTTCCCAAGGGACACGTGGTGGAGCTTGTTACCCAAACAGGCAGATGCAGGAGAAATGGCTCCTTAGAGAAGGGAGCAGTCCCCGGCTCCAAGGCCCTGACACCCGGTAGTGGAATCATACCCCGCTTTCGGGGACATGTTGACTTTCTGATTTGCTTGCACACAAGAAGCCATGTGGGAGGCTGACTGACAGGGACAGGCTGGTGAAGAAAAAGGAATTGGTCCCCTTGTGGTTCAAAGAAAGGTCACTGGGCCACTGTCCGGACTTTCTGGCATCTGTGGGGTGTCCCTTGGCGGCATGACAGGGCGCGGTTGGACTCCGGAGAGCCGTGGGACTGGCTGGGGACAGCTCTCCTTACTGCCAGAGGAAGACATGAGGGTGCTGCCCCTCACCTGACAGTGGTTTGTCGTTGCCACCCCGAGCCGCTGCTCCCATTTCCTGCCTGTGTGTGCAGAGAATGGCTCCCTACATGGGTTGGCCTACGAGCCCAGAGCACGATGTGCTCTGAGGAGAGAAGGGCCTACACCTAAGCTGCTGGAAAGACCGCTTTTTGTTAGGGGGATCCCTGCTTTGGTGGGAGCTGTAAAAGTTCATTTAGTTTAGGTCCCTGACACTTGGCAGCCCAAACCCTGCCAGTTGACTCACTCCTAATTCAATCTAATGGATGGAGGGGAGGAGCAATGGAAGCTGTACCGCTGTGCTGTGGCCAGTGGCTCTGGAAACCAACGCAGGGTGCTGTCTTGGTTACCCAACACCCAATGCTCTTAAATTATACCATCTGCTCCTGCATCTCCCCCTTCAGCCCAGGCAAGCTGGGGTGATGGAGGGTCTTCTGTTCTACCCCAGAGTTGGAGGACCCTAACCTGAGCACAGAAACATCCTCCTCTTCAGTTACCTCAGGTCCCAGGCTCCAACCCAAGCAGCTCAGAAAAACCTTCCAGCTCCCGGGCAGATCTTGGCTCTGGTCTCAGGTGGGGCAAGACAGCAGCTGAGTAAAGTGCAAGTTCTCAGTCCATGGCTCTGGGCCCCCTTAGCATTTTTCTTCTCGATACCGTGTTTCTCTTTGCACAGAAACCTTGCCGAAACAGGAAACAGACAAAGCCACAATGCTTGCTCACCCCAGTTCCTCTCTTGCTCTGCGGCACAATCTGAGTGGGCCCCTGAACCCTTGAGGCCTCCAGGGCTGGGCTCCGGGGCTCCTCCCATCAGTGGGCACCCCAGTCGCCCTTTCTCTTGCTGCTGGGTTGGTCTGAACACTGGGACAGTTTCAAGCCAAGATCCTTTTTTCAGGAGTAGACAAGGACGGGTCTCGGGGTCGGATTCAAAACCTTGCAGTTTCGATGAGGGAAAAATGTCTTTTTGACCTAGAAGAGATGTTCCCGGTATAGGTTTTCAATTTTGTCTTTACTTTAGTCACCTCTTCCCAGTCCTAGTGCTGTAAAGAGTTTCTGCTCTCCTGAAGTATTGGTGTCTTTTGCATAATTTTGGAATGAGGCCAGCTTTGAATTTGCTCCTTTCTAAGGCAACGTGGGGTATGAAAAGGTGGGCAGCTAGGTAATGAGGGGAACAATAGCAGTCAGAAGCTTATGAAATATCTTCTAGTCAATGGACTAGAAAATTTGGGGAAAAACTAAAAGGAATTGATTTGTGTGCATTTACAAAGAAAGTTCCCAAGAAGTCAGGAAATTCCCAAGAAGTTCAGGATAAGATAGTGGGAAGGACAGGGACAAGTTAACCGAGTAGCTTTGTAGCCTTGTGTAGTTCACCTTGTCTGAATGGCACACTCAGTACATGGTTGGGTGATTTATTTGGTGCCTATGAATTCTAAGGCTTGACGTGACTAAGGCTTGAGTCACGTAATGAGACTTTTAAATAGTTATAATAACACTTATTAACATATGGGGAACATGTCACAACCTTCTTCATTGCCTACTACTTCCCCTATTCTCTGAGGAGAAAAAGGACAAGGAGTAGACAGGGAAAAGTGCAGAGGACGGATTCTCAAGCACTGTTACCAGAGGCAGACGTCATGTTCCCTCAGGATGAAAGACAAGAGCCCAAGGTCCTGCGTTTGCAGTTTGACAGATGGAGATGGGAATGGGTAGAGGACAAAGGTGTTGGGGAGCCCAGGTGGCAGAATAAGAGAATTTCATCAGCACAGAAGAGCGAGAGGGCCCGGGGAGTTTTAAGATCTAGAGCATCAGAAAGGACAGGAGCTTGTAGTAGCAGGTCCTGTGGACCAACTATTTGGGCTCCACTAAGAATCAGAAAGAAGTGTATATGAAGGTCAAAATCCCTTTAGAGCTATGCACTCAATGGGACACTACATCCACTTTTACTGGGGTTGCAAGAGGTTAACAATATGCTCACAGTCACACAGCTTTGCTTGACCTCAGAGCCTAACCTTGTAATACTTTGTTCTGCGAACAATGCAGTTAATAAGGTTGTAATACTTAAATATCTGTATGGCGAGAAAGAGAAAGAAACATACATCCTGAAAATAGAGAACATATGTTATTTTTAAGTGCCCATGAAGCATCAAAAAAAAAAAAATGACCACATTGATTATAAAGCAAACCTCAGTACATTAAAAAAAAAGTTGATCTGTTAAGGCAGAATTCTCTGACCCTATGATACAATTAAAAATAAATAACCACAGTGGGAATAAATAAATAGTTCAACTTTTTGGAAAAAAATTCTCCTGCTTTACTCTTGAAATATAGAGAAAACCATATTCACAGTTAAGAGTGCCTTGAGCCCTGACTGGTGTGGCTCGGTTGGTTGGGCATTGTCCTGCAAAGCAGAAAGTAACTGGTTTGAGTCCCAGTCAGGGAACATGCCTGGGTTTTGGGTTCAATCCTCAGTCGGGGCATGTATGGGAAGCAACTGATTGATGTTTCTCCCTCACATTAATGTTTCTCTCCATCTCTTTCCCCCTCTCTTTCCCTTTCTCTAAAAATAAATGAATAAAATCTCTCTCTTTTTTTAAAAGAGTGCCTTGAAAACAATGTTAATAAGAACATTAAGGACAAAATCTCTGAGGTATGGCCGAGGCACGACTCAAGAAAAATTCATTATCTTAAATATTTATATCACTGAAGTAAGGAAGATTAGGAATAAATTAGCTATTTATTTTTAAACAGATTCCTAAGAAATGATCAGAAAAAATCAAGGAAAGGTGAATAAAAAGAATGGAAAAAGAGAAAACAAATGATGTTAGAATTCAAAGCAGAATTGATAAATAAATTCGGGAGCTGGTTTTTGTGTGTGTATGTGGTGAGAGAGAACAATACCAATAGAAAACAAAATTAGTAAAATAAATTACCAGCTAGCTAAATCAATTAAAACAAAGAGAAAGCACATCTATAAAAATTTATGAATGAGACATGGAAAATAAACATAATACATGGGAAATAAAAATAATTTTAGAGTCACTTGTATAACTATGCTAATGTTCCAAAAATCTGGATAAGAAGGATTTAAGAGAACTCAAATTAACCAAATTAAGCTCAAGTGGAGATATGTAGTTTAATCATCAGCCAGCCTCTACCTGGGGGTACCTTTCTTCTAGTATGGGTTAGTGCTGACGAGGGTTTATATCAGTCTTGAGCTGGTCACCTGGCATTTACTGGCCAGCACTCTGTGCTTTTCCTCACCATTTCCAGGTCCTTTTGTTGATGGTCATATCCTGGAACTTTGGGACATAGTCTCCTTGTTAGATGCTGGACCCTCTATGGGCTCCCATGAAGGGGTAAATATAGGGTAAGCAGCAGCTTGATTTATACTCCCGTTGCTTTATCCTTTACAATATCACACAAGTGTGTATAGGATTACCAGATTTTATTGTAGGGTTGGGGTAACTAGACAAAATTCCCAATATGAAAGGGAAACATTTATTTTTATTTTATTTTATTACTTTTAAAGATTTCATTTATTTATTTTTAGACAGAGGGGAAGGGAGGGAGGAAGAGAGGGAGAGAAACATCAATGTGTGGTTGCCTCTCGGGTGCCCCTATCCAGGGACCTGGCCCGAAACAGGCATGTGCCCTGACTGGGAATTGAGCCGGCAACCCTTTGGTTTGCAGGCCGGTGCTCAATCTGCTGAGCCACACCAGCCAGGGCTGAAAGGGAAAATTTTAAACTGTATGCTAATATGCCTTTTCCCATACTGCAAGAGACAGCACTAAGTTAAACCCTCTAAGGCGGCTTCTAGTTCTAATCTTGTTTCTTCTCCCATCCGACTAGATGACTCCCTATCTATCTTTCGGGAAAGAGCAACCTTGCTCATAAGAATTGTTCTTGCCTTAAAACCCTCCCCTGTACTTCCTCCAATGTTTTCTCATCAATGCATTCCTCAAATCTAAGCTATTCATTGTAGAATAATGCCACAGACACTCTTAACAGGATAGTCCATGGTGACCTTGGCACCCCAAGTTTTGCAGAAGGTGGAAGGAGTGGGTGGTGAGGGGACCTTGGAACTCCAAGTCTTGCAGAGTGGTTCAGGTTGGGCATACTTAAATCTATTCCCGTTTAAGATCTCCCCAGTGAGTGACTGGCAAACTCTCTTTGTCTCTCAAGTGTCCAGCTGGTACCTAGATGTCCACATTGACACCTTAAGCACAAATATGCCCAAAACTGCTACTGTCTAAACCCATCAGGAAGAAGATAAACATTTCCTTAACATCTGCATTTGCAAGGTTGCCTCTCTGAAGCTGCAACTTCACATTTGTGGCAGGACCAAGTTCTCAGCCCTTTTCCCTCTTTGCTTGCTTTGTGTCACTGTAGATAGTGGACCTTTTAGTATAATAAATCTTCAAAGTTATGCTGTGAGAGATGATTAATATTAGCAAGAGATTTGTCTGTTTTATAGGTGCTAGAATCTAAAAGATTTAAGCCTAAGGCACAACTAACTATGGATACATTCTTACGGATCTCAGCTTTGAGAAAGACAAATTAGTATTCATCCTAGGCTCCTGAGAAGGACGGCCTCGCTAGCTTTGACCTTCAATTCTCTGACAGGAACCTTAGGCCTGTGGTAGGGCCAGAGGGCTCTGTGTGTGTGTGTGTGTGTGTGTGTGTGTGTGTGTGTGTGTGTGTGTTACACGCAGAGCAGACAGAAAAGGAAACAGGAGGGTAGACCAGAAGGCAGAGGGCCTCAACAGTAGTAACTGTACTTACATTAACACTCTAATTCCAGAGATGTTTGCTCTCTACTAAAATTATTATTTAACAGTGTTAACCTCTTTCTGAAATTGGCAATTCTGATTCCTGGTTAAACTGTCACTTGTTCCCACAGCCTTGGTTTATCTATTCCAATTATTTTCCAGGTCATCTCACATTTCAGACTGAAATATCCTCAAGAGCCTTTTCTGTAAACTTTACACATTTCTACACTAACCTTTCAATCTATTTTATACTCAGCAAATCTATTATCCATATCAGAGAATATTTACAATGATGCAGGAAAATTGACCAAAAACTGATCTCAACAAAGCACTAGCATATTAGGTTGCTGCAGGCCTGCTCTGCAGAGAGCACTTGAGGGATCGGCTTTGCAGACTAATAGTGAAAGTAGCTTGATGGAGAAATAAATGGGTCAGAAAGCATTCTGCTTTTCTTTTACTTCCTTTTTTCATTTATATAAAAGTTGTGATATAATACCATTAAAAAATTCTTAAAATAGAAAAACAAACACCTTAATACTACTACTCAAACACAAATAGTTGCACGTTTTTCATTCTCTTCTAGTTTTTGTCTGTATGCACATCTTTTTTTCAACAAATTTAAGTGTAGCAATCTTATAATTCTGTGTTTGTTTTTCTGTTTGATACTCTTGATACTATGTTATAGATATTTCTCATGTTTTTACATTTTCATACTTTTACCTTTTAGTGTTGTCATAATCTTTCATAATGTTTAATAATTTTCTTATTATTGAACAGTAGCCATGTCTACCCAGCATTGTAGGATAATTATTAACTACTGGTAAGTACAATTTAATGGACAAAAGAAAAACGGAAATCAGTGTGAACCCTGAGAAAAAAAGACACCTCCTAAGAAGGGCTCTGGTGGCTAACTGGGCTCAAATTTTTAAAAACATAGCCTAGCAGCCATGTCTGCATAGGGGCCTCTCACACCAAGTGCCCTCCATGGAGAAGCCTGTACTGCACCGCCTGCCTCGGTGCTGTCTCTGTGCTGGACTGCCTCCTGTGCCCTGTTTCGGCCATCTGAGCCAGCCCTTACAGAGGAATTCCTGGAATCCTAGTTCAATCAGTTAGATAAGGCTAAGGCTTGCCTGGACCAATCAGAGTTGTGCAGCTCCAGCCAATCAGAACTATTCTCTTCTGAATAATGAAGACAGTGCTTTCTGGACCAATCAAACTGTGAGGATTTGGAGGACTCATTCGCATGAGGGCAGACCAATCAGTGGCCTAGGGCAGGGACTCCTCCTGTCCCCATCGCCAGTTCCCTCTGCTTTCAAGAGCACTGTCACTTGGACAGGTCCCACCACTCAGGTTGCTCTAAAGTCTATGAGTCCTTTACATCTCAAACATTAATCAAATCTTTATAATACACACTAAAATCCGTGTTCAGTAAATTTAGAGTGTAGTGAACTCAAGTGATTGACAAATAGAAAATGACAGGGGCGCTGCATGGGGTGGATAAGCACCCAACACAGCCTAGTGTAAGGGAAGGAGCTTTTTGTGGAGGAGGTAATGGTGGAGCTGAGTCTTAACGGATGAGCAGGAGTTGAGCAGACAGTGGGGAGAATGAAGACCTGTCTGAATAGAAGAGACGAAGGGTCAAGGCATGGTGGGAACAGCAGGGTGCCTTGAGTACCGGCAGTTCCCCGCCTTCGGGAATCAAAATCAAGGCCAGCGGCCTGAGATGTGGCTGGGGAGGTAGCCAGAGTCCTTGTACATCACATTAAAGAACTTGGGTTTTCTATGTACCAATTTAGCCAAAAATGGCTTTGAATGTTTGCCAGCCTTCACTCACAGCCAAGAATCGGTCAGGATTTCCCCACACCTTGACTGTTCCTTTCCCTGTGAAGCTCAGAGCACCTTGCTTTTAAGGGTGACCACTAGCTGTCGCTATTGAACAGCTCTGGCTCCACACCGCTCAAAGCCAATGGTGTCCTTGGCTACTGGGGCCAGGCAGCCCTACCAGTTGACTGGGTCCCGCCCCACCTTCACCAGGTCCGTTCAACCGTCCTAAGCGATGACTCATGAACTGGCACGCTATGAAGAGTTGATGGTAGCTCTTGAGCAGAAAGAACTGGACACGTATTGGCGAAACTGTGAAGTGCGGTACACCATCACGTCAGCCACGAGGTGGCGCTGCTACCCCTGACGGCAAAAAGGAGGCCTGAAAAAAGGAAAAGCCTTTGGTAGAGAAGCTTTGCTCTGTGGTCCTGGGGTGGCATGGCTTTTCACCTGCTCTGTTACCTGGAATTCAGGTTACCACAGGACTGTTCCAGGACAGGAGGAGAGAGGTCTACCAACCCAACAGTCCCAGGTTGGCCAAGCACTGCACAGACAGACACAACACTGACATTTTCTGGGTCCTTCAGGCCTTACCTGTGTGGGTGTTTTGATCTGTCCCACAGTTTCCACCCCTGGTTCCAGGTGATGAAACTGGCCAATGTGCCATCCCCTTTGGCTTCTGTTTCCTTACCCTCCATCCCAGAAACTGCTATCGCCAAAGCTTTCCCAACACAGTGGGTTTGCATTGGGCACTTTTCTGTTTCTTAAGACTCTATTTTCCCTGGTGCATTACCTTTCGCTCTAGGTCCATGCCCTCGCCCTGTGTGTTCTGGATCTGTGCGGAATTAATTCTGCTTCTCTTGGATTCTTTCCTCCCTGTCGACTTGGGGTTCTAAGTCCTGTTTTACTTTTTTGAAAATATCCTCTTTTTCTCATCTGCCTTATTCTTTCACATTTGCCCTGTTCGCATTCTTCTCCCCCCACACCCTTTTAAAAATGAGAGAGTTCACACACATTTTAAGTCTAACTAGACAACTTGTAAGTCTAAGAACTAGAGACCTTAGGTGAAGAATTGCTGAGAGGATGGAGGATTTAGTATTAAGGGATATCCTCCCTTTCCTTGGCATTCTCCACGAACTGGTGACTCTCAAGTGGGATGGAGATTTAGGGGTGCTGAGTTTTTGACATCGAGGGAGAGTTGCTGGACACACTGTGAGACATCGTAAGCACTGTATGGGGGCGGCTAATGTAGTTTTCCCTGGATACTGCAAATTAGTTTGGTTTGCATACCTCCTGTGAGAAGTTAAAGGAAGTTTCTGGGACTTAGCATACGCGTCCCAGTGTTCTGGGCTAGGCACTAATGAAGAAGAATGTGGGTTCTTGGTAAATTCCCTGGACAGCAGGCAATGCCAGAAGGGAATATGTAGCACCCTGAACAGAGAGTGGGAGCTCACCCTGAGCTGGTTGGTAACTTAGACCCGAAGAACTAGTTAGTAGCATAACATATGCTGCCTTCTTTCTCTAACACAACTTTAGAGCCATGGTCTCCAAAGGGGACACATCAGAGGAACCACTGGGTTTGGGGGAGCAAATATTAGGATTTCTATTTATTTTTATCTTGTTTTTTAAGATTTCTCTTTTTCATATGTTTTATGTTAGTAAATATTACATGCATATATTATAAAATAACTGTATATCTATTAGAAATACATATGCCGAATCATTTTTTAATGATGAAGTGTGTGACCAAAAGGTTTAGAGACTACTTCTATGGAGGATCTTTGATGCTTTGGGTCTGAGATGCTAGCCCAGAGCAGTCCAGTCAAGGATAAAGGTCCAGCCTGTGTGGACAGTCTTGGGTGGCGAGGTGGAACCTGATTGTCCTTGGGAGGGAACTCTCTAGCATTTGGGATGACCTTGCAGATGGTCAGTGGGAGTGGCTCCTGTCACCATGGTTAGGAGCCTGACATCTTTGGGACTGTGTTCCTCTGTTTTGGCTACGTCCTTATTTCTGTTGTGATTTATGTTTGTGACAAATACTTTAGGTTGCCTAACAGAAACTTATTTTGGGAGGGTAGAAAAGTGCTTCATTTTTCAACCTCCCTTAAAGGGAGGGGCGATTACACGATGTGAGTCCAGCCCATGGAATGTGAGCTGCAGTCATGGATAGGGCTTCCCAGTTGGCTCTTATCAAGGGTTAGGTTTATCTGGCATGCTGCACATGTTTTGCTCTTCACATTCTCGTTCTTGTCTGAAACACAGCATGATGCTGAAGGTAGAGTGGATGTCTTGTGCTCGTACAGTCACAAGAATGAGGATGGGTGGTTGAGTGGAAAGACAGAAGGAGCCTGGCTCCCTGAGGCCCCGATCTGTCCTTCCCAGACATTTTGTCATGGGAGGAAAAAAAATGTCTACTGACTTCAGCCACTGTCAGCCACTGTGGGTTTTTCTGTTACCCCCGGGGAGTGCTGTGCTAGTCAACGTGAAGGTCAACTTTGGGACTTGCTGATACTTCTGTTAAGGCTGTTGACTTCATCGTACAAGATGCTGACAGCTTGAGAACTGAAGGGTGTGAGTACCTTGTCTTTGGGAGCCCTTGTTCCTTCTCTTTCCCTAACAGTGGAACAAACAAGCAGTTCTTTACTTTCACATCCTTGGAGGAGAGAGACATTGGGCTGGGCCTTTAAGCATAGCTAATTCTTTCAGGAATGAGGAAAGTGTAAGTCAGGGTGGTGTGCTGGAGCTGTGCACAGATTTGAGAGAGCCGATGGTGCATATCTCTTCTAATAAACATTCAGTGAGGTCAGTTGGTGGCTTGAAACTCACCATGGTGAGAGTATTTAAGTCATGAATGCAGCAAGTACTACAAATCAGCATTCTTTCCCCCTTATTCTGGAGAGCTAGTTTTTAAACATATACCAACACACCCTTGGAAAGGTACAAGGTTTAGTTTACTGACATCAATATTGTTTCATAGCTTCTCTTGCTTTCCCCATGCAGTCCAATAAGCAATAAGTGAGGAGAACCAGGGAGCTGCTGATTTATACTGAACCAAAGCTGAAGCCTTAATATGTCTTTGGGCCTAGGGGGACCCCTAAAAGTTCAGGCTAAAAGCAAAATTAATTTTACCTCACTTTGGCTGTAAACATGTCATCTGAACATGCTTCTGCCTTGACATGCATCTCCTTATGTCCTGGTCAGCCTCCCACCCCGGTCCTGCTGATGATCTACAGGGCCTTGGCTTTTGCAAACCTAGTGCTTTTGCAATTTGTGTTACCTGCAAAAGCCTCTGACCCTGGGAATGGTGCCAGGCTTTATCTCCCACCTCCAGATACCTCTTGATCATCTCTGATCCAGCACCTACGTGCCAGGCAATCCTCTAGGTTCTGGACACACACTGGGCTAAGCAGACAAAACCCCTGCCTCATAGGACTGACATCCTAGTAGGGGGCTACGGCGCATGGTGTTTTCCAAGCACAGGTACGCCAGTATGTACACCACCCACATGTTGTTTTTTGGATGTGACATGCTACTCCTCTGCCAAGAGGTAGGGTCTGTTTTTCCTTCTCCTTTGAATCAGGCTGGATCTTCCTAACTGCTTCAACCAGCAGCATATAGTTGGTCATAAAAAGCAACACAGCTTCTGCCTGGCTCTTTCTCTTGGGACATGTACCTTTGGAGCCCTGAGCCACATGTAAGAAGTCCAGCAACCCTGAAGCTGCAATTCTGAGATCCTGAGGAGAGGCCACTGGAAGATAGTGATACCTAAGGAACTCTTAGCTGTTCTAGGCTCCAGCTGTTCAAGTTTTTCCAGGTCAGGCACCAGACACATGTATGGCCAAGCCTTCAGGTGATTCTAGATCATGACTTTTGAGCCACCCTTTCTGTGCTGAGTGGAGCAGAAATGTGTTGTTCTTTCCAAGCCCTGCCCAACCTGCAGATTAATGAATGAAGTAAATGTTTTTTTCCTGAAATTCTTTAGAACTTCAACATATGTGTTTTTGGGGAACATTTCAACCCATAATAGTGCCATTACTGGAATCACAGGTTTGCTCCTCAGAGGGAAGCTCCTAATTTTGCAGGTCTTAGAATGGTAAATTATGTGAGTTAGCCTCCCTATTACACACACGTGTACATGCGCACATGCGCACACACACACACACAAAATGGGAATGCATGTATGTGTATAAAATTTTAACATAAAATGTATTATATTATACATATTTGTAGGCAACTTGTTTTATGCACTTAACAGTATGTCTTGAAGGTCCTTGCATATGAGTACATATAAATCTACCTTATCCCTTTTTATCATGATATAGTGACCTCATAATATTGATCTCCCATGGGTAGACATTAAGACTGTTTTAAATTTTTTGGTTAGGGTTAGCCCTAACCACAAACGTAATGGTTAGTGAATTTTTAATTTTCCTAACAGTAGTGCAACAATTCTCGTGATAAGAGAATATCTTGTTTAAAAAAACTGCTAAATGGCCTCAAGTTAGAGTCAGAATCCACCCTGCATGATAAATGAGGGAGGGGAAGGAGGACAGGAGCAGAATTCTCTGGGTGTCAGAGTCTTAAAGGAGGTGGAGCCAAGAGGAAGCGCCTTGAAAGAGACAAGGCCAAGGGAGGTCTTTGCAGTTAGATGATTCACACTAAATGAATGTAAGCTCAGTTTTCCTTCTGCCCTCCAAAATACTGGAAATAAGCAACAGTGCTCACTCAGTAAGAGTGGAATTACTTAATTATTCCACAGTAACTATGACAGTAACTATGATTTCTGTTCTCAGACTTACTTTCTGAGATTTTTCCCTTTGGGTTTTGGGGAAACCCTCATTTAGCAAGAGGTTTAACCTTTCTCCAGGCAAATTCTGACTCATTTTAGTACTGTTCCTACTCTTCAGTAAAAGAGTTGTTGCATTTCATCTCTTTACAAAAGTCTGTGTAGAGGAAGCCTCATTTCTACGGGAGACAAAAGGGTATTAGTCTGATTGGGCAGAAACCAAGACAGGTACTAGTCCACCTGTTACTAGTGTGTGCATTTGTGCACATGTGTGTCATTATGTTATATAGTCAGAAACCCGACTAAGTTCTTAGTCTCTCTCCTCGCACACAGGTGCATTCAGACCTCTCCTGCTTGCGTGCACTGAGCATAGCCTGGGAGGGACCTTTTTCTAAGAAAAGTCCAGTCATATTCACATTCTCAGGTCCAGCTCCTTGATGATGTGGTTGGAAGGCTCAGTGGACTCCAATCTGTTTTGCTGTCCAGTCATTTAGATTAAGAGGCAGGAAAAGGAAATTTCCCTTATGCTTCCAGGCCGATGTCTTGTGCCCCAGAATCTCTAACCATGGAAGCCCCACATTTGAGAGTGTTGGGTTCTCCTGGATGTGCTGTCTGTCCCTCCAGAACACTCTCCATCCTTTTCTATCCTGCTCTGTGCATGGGGAAGCCTGCCCTGTATTGCCTATATCAATCTGTTCCCTTGCCCCTCTGTTCAGCTAATAGAAGACATCAGCAAGAAATCAGAGGGAGGGAAGAGTGAGGTTGGGGAATTTATTCTCCCAGATCTCTCCTTCAAGGTCTTTGGTGCACTGGTTGCATCCCTGAACTGAATGGCATGGCTCCTGCCATGTGGCACTCTCCAAACAGTTCTTTCTATCTCTGGGTTTTCATAATGGTTCTCTCCCCTTATTCCCATGGTGGGCCTAGGCTTGGAAACAGCTGCAACTAGCCCTGAGATACTACATTGTTTTGTGATTGCCCTTTGACTTTGCCCACACTTTTGTAAATAATCCCCTTGTTATTAAACTTCACTAAAATTATCCAATTTGCCTTCTCCTACCTTTTGGGGACCTGATGAGGGCTTTGTTGAGTTGTTAATATAGCTGATGTCTTGTTTCCTATTTGGTTGTAGTCAGGTGATGCCTGGCAGGTGTTTGATAAGTACTTGTTGACTGAATGAATGACTAAATGTGTGAGTGTCAGAATTTGAACTCCAACCCCTTCTTTCTAAACTTCTAAAAACCAGTTAAGCATTTACATGTATTGTTGCTTGATACACTCCAAGTGCAATAAACAAACATAGGTTCTATGGCTTAAGCTTCCCGGGACTTCCACTTCTGTGAGTTTTCCCTAGTGATTCATACCCAGGTGTTCTTGCTAGAGGAGCAGTAAAAAACAATAGAAAAAGCATTTGAAATATACAATATAGTGACAGCATCATGTCCATTGGGTCATGTCATCACCCAATGAAGAGTAGGGTGATTTCTTCACCTCAAGAACAATTAAAATATTTAGATCCCAAAATAAGAAATAAACATGAGTAATTTTTACTTGCATAGGTTATGGTTTTAAAAGAAACATATTGAATGAAATGAAGCTATAGCCATTGGTTATGATTTATGAAGTTTATTTGACCTTTGTTATAATTAATATTATATTAAACATCATAACATTATTATATATGAGGTAAATTTGATATGACAACCTTGTAATTATGCCTGTGGTTACTAACAGTTTCGCAATGGCAGGATCCCATAAAAAAGAAGGAAACCTTAGTCTTTGTGACAGCATGGATGGACCTGGGGGGCATTACGCTAAGTGAAATAAGCCAGTCAGAGAAAGACAAGTACCATATGATTTCACTTATATGTGAAATTTAATAATAAGCTAACAAACTAATAACAAAACAGAAACAGACCCATAGGTAGAGAACAGACTGACAGCCATCTGAGGGGAGGAGGGTTGCCAGGCTGGTTGAAAAAAGTGAAGGGATTAAGCAAACAAAACAAAACTTGTAGACATGACTGCAGGTCAATGACATGTATTATGATTACGTGTTTATTGTGCAAGTGTTAGAGGAACTCTTTCAAATGATCAGATGTGAGGTATAACTTCCAACTCTCTGGGTAGATACATTTATTTCTCAGGGGAGATGCCATTATGGATGGAGCTTAGATGAATATCAGGCAGAACAGTCCCAACCTCCCTTGTCATGCCCAGCCCAAAGGGAGTTCCTAGTTGTTTATAAATTTGTTATATTATAATATCTTAGGGAGAGAGATTCCATGAAGTTCCTGCCCAGGTGGTTCAGCAGGAGACTGGTCCTTACCAACCAGGATGTGTCATAATACATCTCCTCTTGGCGCAGAGCGCCCGCTTTGATGATCTCCAGGGCACAGTCTTCTTTTGGAGCTGCTTCTAAGTTGAGTATCCCAGAAATTGCCTCCATGGCTGAATCTGTAAGTGGCCAGAGAAGAGTGGGGTTATCCCAGACTAGTGGAGTCTACTTGGCGAAAGGCCTGCTGACACCAATAACTTAAGCATTAGGGGCTTTTTGCCAGTCTTTGCTCTGCAAAGCCCATGAGCCCTATAGAAAATACAGGGGTATGTTGAGGGCCTGTTGGGCAAAGAGGGGCTTAATACAGGCCTAGTCTCCCTGGATGAAGATTTGCAGGGGGCAGTTAGAGCTAATTAGTTGAGAGATTTGAATCACGTTCCTCTCTTGGGTGTTTTTGGTTGGAGTGAAGGAGTAATATGGGGGAGCAGGACAGAGAGAGGTCATATGAGGACCCAGTAGCTAATGGGAGGTGTCAGTGGGCAAAGACAGAGTGCTGTATGGTAATGATTTACTGACTTGAGAAAGGAAGAGATGCACAAGAATTCAGGCCTTTGCTCCCTTGACATTGCTAACAGCTTTCATTTAGAGGGAAACGCGAGGGTTACCTTCTCTCTCCTTCCAAATTTCCATGTTCTTGCACAGCTTCTGTCTCTTTCTCCATCCCTTTCTCATTTCACTGTGTGTCTCTTTCTCTCTCTCTCGTTCTGTAACTGCTACTCCAGTCACTCAATTACTCTTTCAATAAAATTTCCTTATCATATGAATAAACTTGCACTTGGACTTACAGAGAAGTTATGAAAATTTTACAAAATATTCCATTATATGCTTCCCTTATATGCCGTCCCTAATCGTAATATCATACATAACCATTACACAATTATCAAGAACAGGTACAATGTAATTGGAACAATATTATTAACTAAACTATCGATCCAAATTTTTCACCAATATCCTTCTTATATTCTAGGATCTTATCCAGGATTTCACTTAGTATTAAATTCTTATTTTCCCTCTAATCTGTGACAGTTCTTCAGTCTTTCCTCATCTTTCATGGGTTTGCCCATTGTACCCTGATCATAGGAGTGAGGTTATACATTTTTGGCAAGAATACGATGAAAGCAATGCTGTGTCTTTCTCAGTGCATCATCTCAAAGGGTTATATACTGTTATATCTTATTACTGGTGATATTATTAAGAAAAACAAATTTGTATTTGATAAGTCTCGTATAGAACAGTAATGGTCTTTGGCAGTCCAAGAGGATATAGGTGCTCAGAATAGGATCAGGTAATGAGTATGGTGTCACTCAGCGTATTTGGCAGTCAGAATGGAAAGAAGGGGGTCAAAGAATAGTCAGAGGCTTCACTAGGGATAGCAGCACTTCATTAAATGAGAGCTAGTGCTCACTGGTTTTTAGATCATTACACATGAATCAGGGAGTTAAGCACCTTCCTTACCCACAATGGTAAGGCAGGCAGTCCACTTGCAGGCCATTTATTCCAATATCTTGACCTTACCTGTGTTTATGAGGCCGAGGATACAGAGAGTGACTGACACATTGACCTTGGTCATTGCGTATTCCTTCCTGATGGAGGAGAAAAACCCGTCGAGAGCAAACTTGCTTGCAGAATAGGGAGTAATAAGTGGACAAGCTGTTTTCCCTAAATAATAAAGAAATGAGTTAATAAGATGATCCCTTTCAGCTCTGAAGAACTGATCTTTCCTTTATTTGTAGCAGGCTCTGCAACTCCTGTGGAGTTCTTTTACCGTTTGAGTTATAGTTTTACTCTACGCCCTGTAGAGATTATCTTGCTGTACTGAATTTATAAAAGAAAAAATTATTCTTCTCCATCCTTAACATGTAAAGAACTCTTAAAAATACAAACAAATCTCTTTAGAGAACCACTTCAATTCCATCCTCAATTATGAGCTTTGGCTTGGAATGACTCTACAGGCAAGTTCTTGAAATAGGTGTGTGGTACAGGATGTCCAACCAGAGTATGTGATACTGACTCATCTAGTGATGATTCAAAGACCCAGGCAGAGTTGCAGGACATGTTGTTGGTAGCCTAATCAGAATTTAGTTCCCTTTCCTTCTTCTGTAACATAACCCCAATTGAATGCACATTTCTACCTGTTGCAGATGCTGCCAGTATTCTCTCAATGTATTTTCCTGCCCTTCTTCCTTAGTCATAGAACCCCTGATGTGTGGCTGGGATAATAGTTATCTGAAACAAAGCCCCTGTTTTTCTGCTTCTTTGGGCCAGATGTTGCCAAATGACAAAGTGCTGTCCTTTGGGTTGTACACAGCAGTGTATCACGTGATTCCTGAGATATGTCTTTAAAGGAAGAAGCCAATCTCTCCCTTCCCACTCCTGTTCCCTCTTGGTCTCTGAAGGTGGATATGATGGCTCCAGCTCCAGAACAGTCTTGGACCATGAAGTAGAAGCTGTCTGTTGAGAATGGCAGAGCATTGAGAGAGAAGGAGGGAAGCTGGGCGACCATGAAGCTGCCATCCTA
This sequence comes from Pteronotus mesoamericanus, assembly GCF_021234165.1. Taxonomy (NCBI): domain Eukaryota; kingdom Metazoa; phylum Chordata; class Mammalia; order Chiroptera; family Mormoopidae; genus Pteronotus; species Pteronotus mesoamericanus. The sequence goes on from NW_026555326.1 coordinate 1,783,563, forward strand.
GTCCTAAACTGCCGACCTCCAGACTTGATTTACGTTATCCCTTATTTAATTTACTGGCATTTTAGGTTTTCTGCATCAGAGAGTTGAACCTAATCTTCATTGGTAGTCCTCCTCACTTTCATGCAGACCCTGTGCCAAAATTAAACGCTACCCTCTCTAACTCTAGGGGTGGGCTTGTATAATTTATTTAATCCCATTCTCCTTGTCCCTAACTGATAGAGGAATAAATACGTTGCCCATTTGGACAATGATATGCAAGAATTTTGTTCTTCCAGGAAAGGTTATTGAAGTAGCAATCCTGTCTCTCTCCTGCTGAGCATTTTTGCGTGTGGCTATGGGGGCTGGAATTGCCGCAGTTACCTCACTGCCACCCTGAGGATGAAGTTCATTATATTTTCTCCTTTGCAAGAGTTTAGGCTTGTAAGCCCTTACCTGAAACCTTTAGGGACTATTTGTGTTATGGAATTCAGAATTATTTTTGGATTTTAGAAGGTGGTGTTGGGCATATATTTATATAGCCATACATAACACTGCCAGTAGGTTCTGGGGAGGCGTCCTGTAAGCAAACACTTCATTATTTCTCCAGTAATGTATTTGTAAGTTCACACTGAGATAAAGGCTTTAAGTAACCTTACTCCAAGTTCAAGTTAAGTTAATTATGTGGCATTAATTATGGAAAAAATCCTTAGTTTTCAGAGCTTGCTTGCTTGCTTTATTTATTTATTTACTATTTTACCCATAGTTTTTTGGATTTTGGAATTGTAGATAAAGGATTGTGAACAAGTCTAGGCTCAACGAAGGAAAACTGGAACACATCAGAAAGTAGACAAAAAGAGAAAAGCAGAGAGAAGACTCTCCTGGGTTTGCTATTCCAAACAACCCTGGTACATTTCATTAAAGTTTGTTTTCTATTCACCATACTGTTCTTAAACATTTTTCCATAGAGTGTTAATTAGTTTGTATGCAGCAGCCTGTGCATTCTACGGTCTGGAAAATATATTTAGTAGTTTTAGAAAGCTGAAAAGGGCAAAACCTCCGATTTTTATTTTTTAAGAATGGTTCCATGAGTTAAGAGACTTTGATTAAAATGGAATAAATAATATGTAACAGGGTGTTAAAATATGACCTGTCCTGCTCTGCTTTCAGCTGAGGTTCAGAGGCTGAGAACACAGTAATTGGCCAAAGACTCCATATTCTTTAAAATTTTTTTGTGTCATTTATGATATTATGGTTGTCCCAGTTTTTCCCTCTTTGCCGCCCTCCCTTCAGCCCCACCTCCCCACAGTCAATCCCACACCATTGTTCGTGTCCATGGGTGATGCATGTTCTTTGTCTAATCCCTTCATCTTCCAACCAGTCCCAACCTCCCTCACTCACATCTTAGAGCTGTCAGTCTGTTCCTTGTTCTTGTGCTTCTGATTCTATGTTGCTCATTAGTCTATTTTGTTCCTTAGGTTCTAGTTATAATTGAGATCATAGAGTGTTTGTCTTCTATTGCCTGACTTACTTCACTTAGCATGACAGTCTCCAGTTCCGTACATGCTGTCTCAAAGGGTAAGAGTTCCTTATTTTTTATTGCTGTGGAGTAGTCCATTGTGTAAATGTGCCAAAAACTTTTGTATCCACTCTTCTACTTATGGGCACTTAGGCTGTTTCCAAATATTGGCTGTTGTAAATATCACTGCTTTGAACATAGGGGTGCATAGGTTCTTTTGAATTGGTGTTTCAGAGTTATTTGGATATATTCCCAGAAAAGTAATTGCTGGGTCAAATGGCAGTTCCATTTTTAATTTTTTGAGGAAATTCCATACTGTGTTCCAGAGTGGTTGCACCAGTCTGCATTCCCACCAATTGTGCACTAAGGTTACCTTTTCTCCACATCCTCACCAGCCCTTGTTTGCTGATTTATTGATGATGGCCATTCTGATGGGTGTGAGGCGATGTCTCATTGTGGTTTTAATTTGCATCTCTGCTTGCTAGCAATGTTGAGCATTTTTTTCATTTCTGTGTGCCATCTGTATATCCTCCTTGGAGAAGTGTCTATTCAGGTCCTTTGCATATTTTTAAAATTGGATTGGGTGTTGAGTCCTATGAGTTCTTTGTTTATTGTGGAGATTAAACCCTTGACTGATGGCAAATATGTTCTCCCATACAGTGAGTTCCCTGTTCATTTTGCCAATGGTTTCCAAAGACTCCATATTCTGAAGAGAAGTTCCAGACAAGAGACCTTACATAAGATTTGGCAACACAAAGAAGTAAAACACACACACACACACACCCCCTCAAAAACTAAAAACGAGTTTGCAATATGTTGACCCTCCACCATTCCAAGGGAATAAAAGGTCTGAGGCTAAGAGGCCAGAGAGGATGGGAGTTATGGAGAGGAAATGAGCAGTGTCTTAGGGGTCCTCCAAGAAGAAGAAGAAGGGGTGGGAGCTTACCCTCATGTTAATCCCTCGTGGGGAGCTTGTCCCCTGGAGTTTGAGATGCACCAAGGACTGACGTCTGACCCAACCCGCAAGGCTCTGATTATGGGCAGCACCACTGCAGAGCTAATGCAAACAGTGTCCTGCATGAGGGAACTCTCCCAGTGGGGGGCCTGAAATCCAGCCCACAATCGACGCATCACCCTATGGGCCTTGTCCTAGAGCTCATCCCTTCTTCTCTGGAGTCATTTCCAATCCTGCCCCAAAGGACAGCCCGAAGTGGTAAGTGTATTCCCCTTTATTTCCAGGGTCTGAGGGAAATAACAGAAGCAACTGCTGGCCAAATCGCAGGAAGAACTACCAGTATTTCAGCAGGGGCCTCCCAGAACCCATGAAAGCACCCAGCGCCAGAGTCAGTGTGCTCAGCCCCCCAGCCCAGAGAGCATGAGTTTTGAACATCTGCCTTGGCCAGAGGAGAACAATGCTGTAATAGCTGGGAGCTAGCCAAGTAAGGCCTTTCCTGCCCCAGTGCTCTCTTCTTCCCTGTAGTCTCCACTTTCTGTTATACAGAGAGGCTAGAGGATGCCTGGTGAGTTACGAGAAGAAAGGGGAGGGGAGGAAAGGCTGAACCTTTCTCTTTTTCCTACCACAAGTTTCCTGCAAACAGTAGCTTGATGATGGGAGAAACTTTAGTTAAATTACACATGGCTGGACATTTTAATTTCTGAAATGAGACTGTTCTGGAGACCGGAAGCAGCTGGGGGATCTTTGATTATCCTGGAGTGTTGCCATCTGCCCTAGATCACGCCCAGGTTCAGGGTAGAGCTCACCCATAGAATAGGTCAGAAGAAAGAATCAAGTTGTTTTCTCATTGCATCCTACAAGATCAACTTTTTCCACCACCAGTTAAAAAATATGCCAGAGGAAGAGCTCATGCTCTTACTCTGAAATGACTAAGTAAATAAATACACCACTCTAATATGCATGAAGCAGGCATGAGAGTGAGGGGATTAGAAGCCTGAGTGCTTTGCCCAAGGTCAAGTTTTGGTTTACATGGGGAGAATGCAGCTATCACAGCAGGATAGATACATATGGCAGCTAGACGTCTCTTCTGGGAAGTTTTAGAAACAAAGAAACAGAGCTTTGGTGACCATGTTTTTTGAAACCAAATATGGGACATGGGAGTCTGAAAAGTAAGAGTGCAGACTTGGTGATAAAAGGGAGAGGCTGCAATGAGCTCTCTCCAGAAATGCTGCGATTTAGCCCCCGTAGAACCAGGAGGAGCCCGAAGGCTGGCAGACGAAGCCGTGTGCTGGAGCTTGCTGGCTGAGCGGAAAGGGCAAAAGCCAGGCCTCAGTGCTTTTATTAGTCCACCCTACACCATCTACCCGCAACTGCCTTGGTGAGATTTCAGAATTATTTCCATTTCAAAGGCAGACTTTAAACTGCTTTAATCAAGAGCTCTGAAGAAAGTGTGCAGGATTGAAAGGCCTCATTTCTGCCCTGGCTAGTGTGGCTCAGTGGATTGAGTGCCGGACTGCAAACCAAAGGGTCCCAGGTTCGATTCCCTGGGTTGCAGGTTGCAGGCCAGTTCCCTGGTAGGGAGTGCTCAAGAGGCAACCACACATTGATTCTTCTCTCTTTCTCTTTCTCCCTCCCTTCCTCTCTCTAAAAGTAAATACAATCTTAAAAAAAAAAAAAAGAAAGAAAGGCCTCATTCTTACGTGTTTTCAGACTTGCAGAATGATCCAGGCAGATGCACTACACCTTCTGCCAAGCGAGCCCCTACTTGAGGCTCAACGTGCCTCGATGGCTTTGAGGCTGGGAACTCTTCTTGGATCCCACCCCTTTTTTTCCAGCTCCTCCTAAAGTTTTTTCTCAGCTGTACCCCTCATGGTCTAAACCCTTTAGTTGTTTGGGTTCAGTCAGATTTGAAGATTAATCCATCTCTCTCCTTCAGGCTTTAAAGAACCTGAGGTGTCCATTATAATTCTTGAGATAACCCATAATCCAAGGGTAATTGAGGAAGTGGAAATGGATGAATTGCCCAGGGAGACTACTTTGAGCAAAAAGAGAAGAAAGCTTAGCAAGGAAGAATCCCAAGAAACTAACCATAAAACTGGGGAGATGAAAAAAACTGAGGAGGGATAGTCTTAGCAGCTGGAGGAAAGCCAGGGAAATATTTTGTCTGAGAAAAGGGAGGAGTGTATGTTGTTGAAAGAGCACAAAGTACGTCAGAAGATGAGATAAAGCCTGTTACTTAATTTTATAAGATGACTTTGGCAAGAGCATTTTTGAGAAGATATGGGGCTCATGAAATGTGGCTCCTATTGTCTCAGAGCGTCAGCACATCTCCCAAAGCAAGAATAAAAGCATGGATTTTTAAGAACCCCTATGATGAAGGGTGGGCACAAACCTATTCTACCAGCTTTACCTACTTACCCACATCTGGCCTAAATAGTTGTGCTTGGAGAAGGGAGAGTGGTCAGCGTCCTGTGTGCCCACTTAACCAAGGGTGAACAGAGGCATTTGCATTCCTTTCCCCTCAAGTCACATAAGTGGGGCTTCAAGAAGATTATTTGGAGACTTTTATAGGTGTCCTCTGGAGTTTGGGGATGGCTATTTGACTCCCAACAGGAAGTCTACTGGCAAGAGGAAAGGCTGGAACTGCCCTAGCTTGAGAGCAACACTGAGCGCCTTATGTGATCATATATGTTCATGAATGGCAGGCTTCCCGGAGACCAAATGTGGATCCTGTGAAGGGGGCTGGCCTAGGGTCACCTGCCCAGGGATGATGGGTGGACTAGGCTTAGAAGGCTGAGCTGAGCAGTGCCATGAAGCTGAAAGGAATGAGCTAGAGGAAGCATTGTTGATACCAAAAAGGATTCCTACAAAGATCTCTGAGAAATCCATGAAAAAAGCCCCACAATAACCACTCTTACCTCTTCCAAATCACTAGACCAACTAGGATGGGGATTTTTAAAAAAAATTTTTTGAAATAATTTCAAACTTAGAGAAGAATTGCAAGAATAGTATAAATAATTACACCCCACCCTCACCTTCATGAACTATTTGAGAGTAATTACTATAGTTGAGGTGATTGCTGGACCCGATGTCCCAGTCACTTTGAATAGGTTGGCATGCGTTTCCTGCACAGAGAGACATCTCCTACATAGCCATCAAAATGAGGAAAGTAATATAATTCCCTAGACCTGCCATAATAAGTTACCACAAGCTAGGTGACTTAAGACAACAGAAATTTAATTCCTCCCAGTTCCAGGGACCAAAAGTCTGAAATCAAGGTGTTGGCAGGGCTGCACGCTCTCTAAAAGCTCTGGAGGAGAGAGAACCCTCCCTTGTCTCTCCCCACAGTGTAGTGGCTGTCAGCATTCGTTAAGGCTACATCACTGCAAACTCTGCCTATTAAATTAATTAATCAATTAATTAATCTCATCTCCCTCCCCCAGCCTGGCCATCATCAACTTATTCTCTATATCTATGGGTCTATTTCTGTTCTGTTTCATTTATTCATTTACTTTTTAAAATAATTTACATATAAGTGAGATTATACAGTAAATTTCTCTGTCTGGCTCATTTCACTGAGCACACCTTTCTCTAGATCCATCTTGCCACAAATGGCAAGATTTCATTCTTTCTTATTGCTGAATAATATTTCATTACATATATATCACATATTCTTTAGCCATTCATGTATCGATGAACATCCGGATTACTTCCATATCCTGGCTGTTACTACTAATGCTGCAATGAACATAGGGGTGCACATATCTTCGTGAATTATTACATTTTTTTTAAAAACCCAGGCATGAAATTGCTATATCCAGTGGCAGGTCTATTTTTAATTTTTTGAGGAATCTCCATACTGTTTTCCATAGTGGCGGAATAAATCTGCAACTCTGGCAGCAGTACACAAGGTTTTTCTTTTGAGTATACTGCATCCTTGCTAAGACTTGTTTGTTGATGTCTTGATGATAGCAATTCTGACAGGTGTGAAATGGTATCTCACTGTGGTCTTAATATACATTTCCCTGATGAGTAATGATGTTGAACGTATTTTCATGTCTGCTGGAGAAACATCTGTTCAGGTCCTTCGCCCAATTTTTAAATTGAATTGTTTGTTTTTTGGTGTTTATTTGTATGAGTTCCTTATATATTTTGAATGTTAATCCCTTATTGGGTGTATCACTTGCAAATATTTTCTCCCATTCAGTAGGTTGTCTTTTCATTTTGTGTATGATTTCCTTCACTGTGCAAAAACTTTTTAGTTTGATGTAGTTTATTTTTTCTTTTGTTTCTCTTGCTTGAAGAGATATTACCCAAAAAGATATTGGTAAAAGCAATGTCAAAGAGTTTACAGCCTGTTTTCTTCTAGGAGTTTTATAGTTTCAAGTCTAACATTTAAGTCTTTAATCCATTTTGAGTTTATGTTTGTATATAATGTAAGAAAGTGGTCCAATTTCATTTTTTTGCTTGTATCTGTTCTGTATTTTTAAAAATGTTTTTAAGATTTTAAAAATTTATTTATTTACAGAGAGAGGGAAAGGGACAGAGGAAGGGAGAGAAACATCGATGTGTGAGAGAAACATCGATGGGTTGCCTCTTGTGTGCCCCCAGCCGGGGACCTGGCCTGCAACCCAGCCATGTGCCCTGACTGGGAATTGAATCAACAACCTTTAAGACTTCTTCTTCTTCTTCTTCTTCTTTTTTTTTTACAGGATAGTAGTATTCCATTGTGTAAATGTACTACAGCTTTTTTATCCACTCATCTACTGATGGGCACTTGGGCTGCTTCCAAATCTTGGTTATTGTAAAAAATGCTTCAATGAATATAGGGGTATGCATATTCTTTCAAATTACAGTTTTGGGCTTTTTGGGATATATTCCCAGAATGTAATCACTAGGTCATAAGGCAGTTCCATTTTTACTTTTTAAAGGTAACTGCACACTGCTTTCCACAGTGGCTGTGCCAGTTTGCATTCCCACCCAGAGTGCATGAGGGTTCCCTTTTCTGCATCCTTGCCAGCACTTGTAGTTTGTGGATTTATTGATGATGGCCATTCTGACAGGTGTGAGGTGATATCTCATTATAGTTTTAATTTGCATCTCTCTGATGATTAAAGACATTGAACATCTTTTCATATGTCTATTGTCCATCTGTATGTCCTCTTTGGAGATGTGTCTATTCAGATCCTTTGCTCATTTTTTACAATTGGATTTATTTTGGTGTTAAGATTTTTAATTCCTTTATAAATTTTGTATATTAACTCCTTATCAGATGTATCATTGACCCCATTCAGTGGGCTGTCTTTTAATTTTGTCGATTGCTTCCTTTGCTGTGCAAAACCTTTTTAGTTTGATGTAGTCCCATTTGTTTATTTTATTCTTTTGTTTTCCTTGCCTGAGGCGATCTATCTGAAAATGTATTGCTATGACAAATGTCTGAGTTTTTACTGCCTATGTTTTCTTTCAGGATTTTTATGGTTTTGAGTTTAAAATATCCTTAATTCATTTTGTATATGATGTAAGGAAGTGGTATAGTTTCATTTTTTGCATGTGTCTGTCTAATTTGCCAACATCATTTATTGAATAGATTATCTTTACTCCATTGTACGCTCTTGCCTCCTTTGTCAAATATTAATTAACCATAAAGGCATGGGTTTATTTCTGGGTTTTCTATTCTCTTCCATTGATCTATATGGCTGTTTTTATACTAGGACCATGCTGTTTTGATTACTATGACCTTGTAGTAGTTTGTCTTCAGGTAGCATGATTACTCCAACTTCGTACTTCTTTCTCAAGATTGCTGTTGCTATGTGGAACCTTTTGTAGTTCCATATAAATTTTTGAAATATTTGTTCTAGTTCTGTGAAATATGTCATTGGTATCTTGATAGGAATTATATTTAATCTATAGATTGCTTTGGATAGTATTGACATTTTAACGATGCTAATTTTTCCTATCTATGAACACGGTATGTGCTTCTGCTTATTTGTATCGTCTTCAATTTCTTTCTCCAGTGTCTTATAATTTTCTGAGAACAGGTCTTTTACATCCTTGGTTAGGTTTATTCCTTAGTATTTTATTCTTTTTGAAGCAATTATGAATGGGATCGTTTTCTTAATTTCCCTTTCTGATAGTTCATTATTGGCATATAAAAATGCAACTGATTTCTGGATATTAATTTTATATCTTTCTACTTTGCTGAATTTATTTATCGGTTCTAGCACTTTCTTGGTGGAATCTTTAGGGTTTTTTATATACAGTATCATGTCATCTGCAAATAAATACCGCTTTATTTCTTCCTTGCCATTTTGGATGCCTTTTATTTCTTCTTCTTGTCTGATTGCTGTGGATAGGACTTCCAGTTCTATGTTGAATAAACAGAAGTGAAAGCAAACATCCCTGTCTTGTTCCTGATCTGAAGAGGACTGCTTGTAGTTTTTGCCTGTTGAGTATGATGCTGGTACTGGATTAGTCATATATGGACTATATTATGTTTAGGTCTGTTCCCTCTATTCCCACTTTGCTGAAAGTTTTTTATCATAAATGAGTGCTGGATTTTATCAAATGCTTTTTCTGCATCTATTGATATGATCATGTGGTTTTTATCCTTCATTTTTTTCTTACTGTGGTGTATCACATTTATTGATTTGTGAAGGTTGTACCAACCTTGCATTTCTGGAATGAATCCCAGTTGATCATGGTGTACGATCTTTTTGCTGTATTGTTGTATATGGTTTGCTAATATTCTGTTGAGGATCTTAGCATCTATGTTCACTACGGTTATCCCACAATTTTCTTTTTTGTAATGGTTTTATCTGATTTTGGAATTATGCTGGCCTTGTAAAATGAGCTTGGGAGTCTTCCTTCCTCTTTAATTTTTTGAGGTAGTTTGAGAAGGTGAGGCATTAGTTCTTTTCAGAATGTTTGGTAAAATTCACACGTGAATCCATCCAATCCAGGATTTTTGTTTGTTTGGAGTTTTTTGATTACTGCTTCAATTTCACTAGGTGTAATCTGTCTATTCAGGTTTTCTGAGTCTTCCTGATTTAGCTTTGGAAGGTTGTATGTTTCTAGGAATTTTTCCATTTCATCCGGGGTGTCCAGTTTTTGGCATATAGTTGTTTTTAATGTTTTCTTATAATCCTTTGTATTTCTGTGGTGGCAGTTGTTATTTCTCCTCTTTCATTCCTGATTTTATTTATTTGGGTCTTCCTTCTCTTTTCTTGATGAGTCTGATAAAGGTTTTCAATCTGTTTATCTTTTCAAAGAATCGACTCTTGGATTCATCAATCTTTTGTATTTTTTTTTTTAGACTCTATTGCTTTTATTTCTATTCTGATCTTTATTGCTTCCTTCCTTCTCACTTTGGGATTTGTTTGTTGTCCTTTTTCAGTTCCTTTAAGTGTAAAGTCAGATTGGTTATTTGAGCTTTTTCTTGTTTCTTGAGATAGGCCTGTAATTCTATGAATTTCCCTCTAGGACTGCTTTCCCAGTGTCCCACAGATTTTGGCTTGTTGTGTTCTAATTTCATTTGTTTCAAAGTATTTTTGATTTCTTCCTTGAGCTCATTACTGACCCATTCATTGTTTAGTAACATATTATTTAGTTTCCATGTCTTTGTGTATTTTTCAGTTTTCTTCTTGTGATTGATTTCTAATTTCATGGCATTGTGGTCAGAGAAGGTACTTGATAGGATTTCAATATTCTTAAATTTAATGAGACTTGTTTTGTGTCCTAACATGTGGTCTATCCTAGAAAATGTTCCATGTGCACTTGAAAAGTATGTATAATCTGTTGCTTTTGGATGAAATACTCTGAAAATATCAATTAAACCCTTCTGAAAATATCAATTAAACCCTTTAAGGCCTCTGTCTCCTTGTTAATTTTCTGTCTGGAAGATCTGTCCATTGAAGATCCCCAACCGGGGATCAAACCTGAAACCTCGGTATGTGTCCTGACTTGGAATAGAACCCACATCTTTTTGGTGTCCATTGGAGTCAATGGGGTAATAAAATCCCTGACTATGACTGTATTTCTGTTGATCTTTCCCTTTATGTCCATTAAGATTTGCTTCGCATGTTTAGATGCTTTTATGTTGGGTGCATAAATGTTTACTAGGGTTATAGCCTCTTGTTGGATTGTTCCCTTTATCATAATGTAGTGTCCTTTGTCATTTACTATAGCCTTGGTTTTAAAGCCTATTTTGTTACATATAAGTAGTGTTATCCCAGCTTTTTTTTCCTTCCCATTTGCATAAAATATCTTTTTCTATCCCTTTTATTTTGTGTGTATCTTTTCTTCTGAGGTGGTCTCTTGGAGACGGAATTCATATAGGTCTTGTTTTCTTATCTGTTCACCTATCCTATGTGTTTGGAGCATTTAATCCATTTACACTTAAAGCGATTATTGATAAGCATGTATTTATTGCCATTTTAGTCTTTTAACTATGTTCCTTCATTTCTCTTCCTTTTTATTCTCCCTCCTCCCCTCCCTCTCCCCTGCCTTTGCCTTTTACTCCTCCTCCTTCAAAAAGACCCTTTAACATTTATTGTAATACTGGTTTGGTGGTTACAAACTCCTTTAACTTTTTCTTGTCTGGGGAGCTCTTTATTTCTCCTTTAAATTTGAATGATAGCCTTGCAGGGTAAACTAATCTTGTAGTTTCTTGCCTGTCATCATTTTGAATATTTCATGCCAATCCCTTCTGGCCTGAAATATTTCTGTTGAGATCAGCTGACAGTCTTATGGGAGCATCCTTGTAGATAACTAACTGTCTTTCTCTTGTTACTTTTAAGATTCTCTCTTTGTCTTTAACCTTTGCCATTTTAATTTTTTAATCTTCACCCAAGGACATGTTTATTGATTTTAGGTGGGGGTGGGGAGAGAGAGAGAGAAAGAGAGAGAAGCATTGATGTGAGAGAGAAACTTCAATTTGTTGTCACTTGTACGTGTCCCAACCGGGGATCAAACCTGAAACCTACAAACGATCCAATCAAAAAAAGGGCAAAGGATCTGGGCAGATGCTTTTCTAAGGAGGAGATACAGAGGGCCCAGAGGCATTTGAAAGGATGCTCTGCATCACTAGCCATCAGAGAAATGCAGATCAAAACCACCATGAGGTACCAACTCACAGCGGTCAGAATGGCCATCATAAACAGATCCACAAACAACAGGTGCTGGCGAGGCTGTGGAGAAAAGGGAACCCTAGTCCACTGTTGGTGGGAATGCAGACTGGTGCAGCCACTATGGAAAGCAGTGTGGAATTTCCTCAGAAAGCTGAAAATGGAACTGCCTTTTGATCCAGCGATTCCCCTGCTGGGACTATACCCTGAGAACACCAAAACGCCAATACAAAAGAACCTATGCACCCCAATGTTCATAGCAGCACAATTTACAATAGCCAAGTCTTGGAAGCAACCTAAATGCCCATTAGTAGATGATTGGATCAAAAAATTATGGTACATATACACAATGGAATACTACGCAGCAGAAAGAAAAAAGAAGTACTAAACTTTGCGACAGCATGGATGGAACTGGAGAGCATCATGCTAAGCGAAATAAGCCAGGGGGCGAAAGACAAATACCATATGATCTCACCTATAAGCGGAACCTAACCAACAATGCAAAGATGCAAGGAAAATATGACCAGCAACACTGAAAGGAAAAGAAATCAACAGAGACAAGAGGGAAGGAGGGGGCAGGGAAAGGGAAGGGAAGGGGAAAGTCAAGGAACATATATCAAGGACTCATGGACAAAACCAAAGGGGAAGAGCTGAGGGAGGGAAGGTGGGAGGGGGCAAGGGAAAGAGGTGGGGGGGAGGCAGAGACAAATGTATTTAAAAAGTAAATAAATTAAAAAAAAAACCAAAAACAAACAAAAAACCCCCCTGAAACCTAGGTATGTGTCCTGACTTGGAATAGAACCCACATCTTTTTGGTGTATAGGATGACGCTCCAACCAACTGATTCACCCCCCCAGGGCATAAACTTTGCCATTTTAATTACCATATTTTGCCATATATAATGCACACTTTTTTGCCCACATTTTTTAGGGAAAATTAAGGATGTACATTATACATCCATTCCATGGTTATACATCCATGGTTATAATGATTACATACTATGGGTATAATAATCAATAATAACACCCCATAATAGTGTATAACATGCACTAAATCATTAGTATGCATTATACACAACAAAATGTGATATGATGTGTCTTGGTGTGGGCCTCTTTGCATTCATCTTTATTGGAATTCTCTGTACTTCCTGGACTTTTGTGTCTTATTCTTTCACCAGGTTAGGAAAGTTTTCAGTCATTATTTCTTCAAGTAGTTTTTCAATTTATCGCTCTTTCTGTTCTTCTAGTACCCTTATGATGCATATGTTGTTATACTTCACATTGTCCCAAAGGTTTGTTAAACTGTCTTCATTTTTTAAAATTCTTTTTTTCTTTTTGCTGCTCTGATTGTTTTCTGCTATCTTGTCTTCCAAATTGCTGATTTGGTCCTTTTCTTCATCCAACCTACTGTTTATTCCTTCTGTTGTGTTCTTTATTTCAGATACTGTATTCTTCATTTCTGACGGCTTTTTTATGGTTTCTATGTTTTTTTTTTATACTTACTATCTCTTTGTTGAAGTTCTCACTAAGTTCCTTGAGTATCCTTATAACCATTTTTTTTTGAACTCTGTATCTGATAAACTGCTTTCCTTCATTTCATTTAGCTCTTTCTGGAGATTTCTCTTTTCATTTGGAGCATTTTTTTTTTGTTTCCTCATTTTGGTTGTCTCATTGTGTTTGTTTCTATGTACTAGGTAGATCTGCTATGACTTTCAGTCTTGGTAGGATGGCTTCGTGGGACTCAGTGGTACGGTCTTCACGATCACCTGAGCTGGGTGCTCCAGGAATATTCCTTGTGTGGGCCCTCCTGTTGTAATCGAGTCTTGATTTCTATTGGCCTGTTCATGCATGGGGTTGACTCTCGGGCCAGCTGACTGTGAGGACTGACTTACATACATCAGTGTACGAGCTCCTGTCCAGGTGGCTGACCATAGGAAGTGGAATTTGCTTCTGCAGGGCCTGGTGCCTTCTGAGATCTCCCTTTGGATATGCCACTTGCCAAAGTTACTTGGATCCTTCTCTAATGTTGTCTGAAGCTGGTAACTGCATGTGTTGGTTCTGGGGCCTCTTGGGAGGGACTCTGGTTCAGGCCAAATGTCAAACATGACTGTGAGTGGCTCTGGGCAACCTGTTTGGAACTACAAGTGATCCACAGTTTGTGGGTGCCTGAGTGTGCATGGGAAGGACCAAGCTGTGCACAAAGGCCAGCTTTTACTAGCACTGGGCACAAAGCAGTTCAGCAAAAGTCCTAAGGCACCCCAAGATCTGCCTCTGCCTTATTCCACATGTCATCTGCCTTATTAGGCTCATTCAGTGAAAGTGCCTCAGGTGGTGCTTGAGTTGCATGAAGTAGGTTCTCAGTGAGTCACCAGGTAGGGGAAAGTGGTGTTCACCAAATCAATACAGGTTCAAACTCAGTGCCAGTGCTTGATCTGAGGACACTCAGCAAATGTCCTAGGGTATATGCCAACTCTAGTTGCAACCCCTGGGTGCTCACACACTTTTGTGGTGGGGTGGGGTCTCAGTGAGTCATCAGGGTGAAGCCAGCAGAATTTATTAGGCCCAGGCATACCAAGATTTGGCCATATGAAGGGGGACTCTGCTCCAGTTTGGTGTGTGAGGGAAAAATTTCCCCAGTCCTACAGTTATACAACTCGGACTATCCTAGATTTTGCTGGGAGTCTGATCTCAGCAAGGTGGGGCTGCTGGCAGTTGGGAGAGGTGTCCATCAGGCTCAGAGGTAGGTTGTGGGGGGTGCTGCCTCCCCTGAATCCCCACTGCTCTGGAGCCACAAAACTCAGTCTTGTCCTGAATTCTGCCCAAATCTTGGCAGGGTGGGGCCAGCAGGTGTCAGGAGGATGGGGCTCCTGGGAGGCTAGAGGGTGGGGCTAGAGGTGAGGCACCAGTCAGTTTCACAGAAAAATGGGGGGAATAGCCCCCACCCCAAAGACACACAACTCCATCACTGACACCCCCTGAGTCTGCTCAGACACCCACACTCTGGTCCACGCAGCTGACTCCTCGGCAGTGCACCAGCTCTGCAAGGTGGGGCCACAAGGAGTTCAGAGGGTGGAGCTATTGCTTTCTCCCAGGCTGATGCTATGTGGAGAGCAGTGCTCCAGCCAAGTAAGATGGTGCCTGGTGTATGGAGGAATAACTCAGTACATGTATCTTGGTGGCTGTCCCTTCTGCTCTGTCCCCAGAGCCACAAACTGCAGTCTCTCCTCACGCAACTCTAGTCCACTCTGCCCTCCCTCCACCGGAGCCAAGGGTGAGTGACTTCAGCTGAGATTTTGTGCACTGGCCCTTTAAGTGAGCACCTGTGTCTCTAGCAGACCCTGTCTCTTTCTGGCAGACAGAATCCCTGCAGATTTTCACAGCCAGGTGTTATGTGGTTGCCTATTCCTGGCTCTGGTGCTGTGGGCTAGGGAACCCACTGTCTTCCAGTTTTACATGTATCTTCCCATGCATGATTTGGGGGACTATTAGTTGTTTATCAACTCCAGTGTCTTTTATAGAACCAGAACCCCTGATTTTCGGTTGGACACAAGTCCATTTTGAATAAAGAGCACAAATGCAGCCAGCCGTGGCAGAAGAGAAATGTACACCTTTCAAGTTGTATATGTCCTTCTTTCTCCATTTTCTCCAGCTGGAATTCCAACATGATAATAAGCCATCTTGACATATAGGTGAAGGAGGCCTCAGAGATTGTGGTTCTGTGATACTAAGGTTCCTAGACAACATCCTGGGACAGAACTACCATCCTGGGACTGCTTACTCAAGGCTGTTCCATGAGAGAAATATAAATTTTGATTTGTTTAAGCCATTTAAAATTTGATTTTGGTTATAGTAGCTCAAGTGGTATCTAAACATGCATGTGGGGGAAGGAAGGGGGAACTAATCAATGTTGTATATACGTAGAAACTTGATCAGTAAGTAACAAAAGTAGTTTTGAATGGTGGATGGATGTAGACTATAAGGAAGTTGCTAGGAGCAGCAATACTGTCTCTGTTGATGCTAAAGAAGTAGCTGAGGCTTTAAAAAACATTAGAAGTATAGGATTTCCATGTATGTAATGCAATGCCTAGAAATGCATTGGTGACAAACACTATTGCTTATCGCTGTAATTCAATAAACAACTTAATGCAATCTCAGAAGAATGATTCAAAATCCATTCCAATACTCTTTGGCTGACCTCAATTTGAGGTTTAGCATTCCATGTTTGTGGAATTCAGATTTTAATGAAGAAGAATTAATGAAAGAATATGGAATAGAACAGAGAAATTCTTCATTTAGTAGGAGAAAGCAAAGTTATCTGTACTTTGGAAGTTCACAGATGTGCTTCAGACCAAGCAGGCTGAAGTATTTTGGCTGTACAAACAATAGACTTGAAAGATAGTAATCTGACTAGATTTCCATCTCCTAAGGTTCACAGAAATTACAAAGTGACATTAGGGAGTGCAGAAAATATGTGAAAACAAAGGTTATCAAAATGTCATTATGCCCTTGGACTTCTACAGTAATCCTTGTTCCTTTTGAGAACAGTCACACTTTGTATATGTTATATATAGAATGTTAAATTCTCCAGCCAAAGATGATGCATACCTTTGCCTAGAGTAAATGTATTACTCAATCAACTAAAGTCCTTAAAGCCACCTACACCACGATTGATATGAAGTTTTTGGCCAGTGCCCTAGGGTGAATTGGGGTGGTGTCTAGCATCTTTCCCATTCAATATGCATCTGGAAGTTCTCCTTTCCTTTCAGTCTACAGAAAGGCTGTGTCTGGGGAGGGGTGGGGAGTCTGTGTTGCTTGGGGAGCATAAGGATGCATATCAATTACTCCATTTGGCAGGCAGTGCAGACACACGGCCCTCTTATCTATCCCACCATTATGCAGGCCTTTCCTGTCCGGGAAGCAGAACTCTTTACAACATGTTTTTAGTTTCAGGAATAACTAACTTGTGTGAAGTACTTATGAACTTACAAAGTGCTTTAGGTTATTTGTTTTTACACTACCAGGAATGAAATAGACTGATCAACAAATATTTGTGGAGCTTTTCTCTTAGACCTAAGATAAAATGAGCCCACAGATCTCCCAAGTTGGAAATACTCTGGCTTTTTACCAGTGATAACTTCTGATGAGGCCACCATCCAAAACATCAGGGACTTTTCTCAATCACACAAAGTTCTCCTCATGAATATTCTTCTCTACACACTCTCTCCTTACCCAGTTCATTGTTGAAATTGGTCTTTTAGTGTAGCAAATTCAGATTTTGGAGTAAACCCCAATTTATACAGGTCTGTTAAGAATATGGTGGGTTTTTAAAAATTTTATTTTGCCATAGCTTAACCCAATGATTAGGCAACTGTATGTTGTTGAAGTATTTTACTTTTCAGTTCTGCCTTTGTATCAACTAACTGCACCTACCTACAGCTCTTGGTCATGAAGGAAGCAAAATCCTTTCTATCCATTGTGATCAGGTTTCTCCCTTAGTATCAGGTCAGGCTGTATCTCTAGCAGTTTCTCGATGTCCCATTAGACTTCCATTTGTAGATGACAAGACACCAGGCTTCTGGCAGACACTCTGAACTGCTACTCTTTTTCCTTCCCTTCCAGGCATTTTGTAGCCCATCTACCTTCTATCACCCGCCTTGTTCTCAGCAGCATCTCCCTTCCTCAGCATGCATGATCCTCACTGAGTTTGCATGTCCAAGTCTCTTATTCATATACCTGCCTGTCCACACATATGGGCAAACTGTTAGCCAACTTTTGCTTAAGCATTTCCACTTCCAGTTTATGTTGTGTTACTTCTCTGCATGAAAACTGATAAAAAATTCATGTTTCCTAGAGAACCCCCAACATCATCTCTGGCACTTCTGCTCCTCTCCTCCCACCCCGGTCCTCGCCCCACTTACCAGCCATCGAGGAGACAACGACAATGCTTCCGTTGCTCTTCTTCAGCATGGGAAAAGCAGCCACACTCAGGACCACATAACTGAGGTAGTTCACCTCCATACTTTTGCGCACAAAATGGATATCATCAGTAAATAGTTTCAATGAAGTTTCGATGACGTGGTTGAGAATGAGCATGTCTAGTCCTCCTGCAAGAAATGACCGTGTTGAGAGAAACCATCTGGGGTTCATACCTTTCCTTCTTCCCCCCTTCCCAAAGTTCCCTGAGCAAAGTCCCAGAGAGCAAGTCCAGAAGAGGGGAGAGGAGAAACAGCCTCACCCATGATCTTTTCAGCTTTCGCAACAAATTGCTCTGCGAAGGTCATGTTCTCCATGGTGCCAGCAATGTAGTATGCTGAGGCTGCCCCATACTCCAGGCAGTCAGATACTGTCTGCAGGGACACAGTGACATTGGTGTCAGTATTAGCTGTGGACCCTTGGGAGCAGTCTCTGAAGTAAGGGGATATATTTCTTTATTTCTTTTTAAAAGATGTTATTTATTCTTTTTAGAGAGTGGGGAGGGAGGGAGACAGAGGAGAGAAACATTGGTGTGCAATTGGTTGCCTCTCACATGTCCCCTGACCCTCAACCCAGACATGTGCCCTGACTGGGAATCGATCCAGCAACCTTTTGGTTCACAGGTCAGAGCTCAATCCACTGAGCCACACCAGCCAGGGCTAAAGGGGATTTAGATGAGAAGTTGCTCACAGCTCTGTCTTGATAAGAAATGGTAGCAGGTTTGTGTGTATGAGTGTAAATTTAGTGAACGTATATGTGTGTGTGCGCTGCTAAATGCAGATTGCTGACACAATCTTTGTCCTCTGTAGGTGGTACTTTTTGGAAGTATTTCAAGTAGGGTGTGAACAGATGAATTATCACTGTGCTGGTGTTCAAGTCCATGATTTGTGTTTATGAGCTTCTGTGAAGAGATGTTTCTGAACAATGCTAGTTTCTATGTGGGTAGCCCTAGGTTTCTTAATGTTGCATATATCCTTGGGTTTGTGAGTCTGAGCATAGGAGAGGGCATGTGTCTGAGAGTTTGCATGGGTACAAGAATATGAATTAATGAGTAGGTACTGGAATTTAGGTATCTGACCACATAACTACATATCTGTGACTTTGTGTGTAAATGGGTATGCATAGGCATGTCTATGAGTATATGTAGCCCAAGGACTTTGTTTATATTCATGTGTGCATGAAAATGAACACTGAAATGCATATTTTCATAATATTGTGGGTGTCTGGGTGCATGAACCCATGTGTGTGTATGCGCACGCATGTGTGTTTATGTGTGTGTATGCATCTGTGTATGGATGTGCCGGCCTCTGTGTGTCGGCATGTATGCATAAGTATATATAAGAATATATCTGAGCATGTGAGTATATGTGTTTGTGGGCACAGAGTGCTCACCTTCTTTAGAGCTTCTTCTGACCTTGCTGTCACCATCACATGGGCTCCCATCTTCGCCAGATGATAGGCTATCTCTTTTCCAATCCCCTTGCTGGCCCCTGTGACAATCACTTTCTTTCCTTGGAGCATCTCTGGGAAAACCCAAAATGAAGTGAGGAGCATACCCAACATGGTGGCAATGTGCCTCCTTCTGTGCTAGGTGTGGGCAGCCTCATTGCAATGTCTAAATGTTAGGAGTCCAGATCAGCTTATCTCAAATTGCATAAACCAGTGAAGGAAAGTTCAAGTCTTTTATAAATATGCTCTGAAATGGGGGTTTGGCTTAGTTTCTCAAAACCAAGCCTTCCTACTATCTTCGCTTAAAAAAAGCCTCCAGGAACAGAAGTTTCAGCTAGAACACTAGAGTTCCAGATTTTTCTGGATTCAGCCAGTCTTGCTGGGTTGAACTAAAATGCAAAAAGTCATCAAAATATGTGCTCAGCAGGGATTTTTCCTGACATCTATTTAGTCATCAGCTCCAGACTACTTTCTTGCCTCCCGCTATTAGTCTGTCCACAGAGCCCAAATATTTTGCTAAGTTGTGAATTTTGGCATTACTCTCATTTTTGTAGGGGATCTGAACTTGCTTTTCCATTAAGAGTGCCAAGTACAACATGGACTATTTGGCACTCTCTTGACTACATGGTCACCCTTCCCCATACTCCTTCTACTCATAGCCTGTGTCTGGAGGACACAGAAATACTCTCCCATCTCAGGGTCCCTTATTGTTCAGCAACTTTGGAGATCAAGAAATCATCATGATCCTTAGGCTCCCCAGCCAACCCTGTTTTTTGGGCTAAAAATCTATTCCTCCAGATTTGACACAAAAGAGGCACTTACCTGGTCTGAATCCCTCATTTGCAGAATAATAGTAGTAGGCCAAGAAGATCCCCAGAATGGGGAGGAGATAGTTTTTCACAAAAGCCATCAGACAAGGATCTGGAACAAGGGGTCCTGTAGGACAGACAGAGAAGGTCTACACAACTTTCTAGAACTTCCTAGGCAGACAGCAGCCTCTGAGTTGTGACACCAGGCACAAGAGGGTGGAATAATATCAGGCAGTGCTATCCAGTTTCCCTGTAAGAGCAGCGATTGGTTATAAGTGAGATCTCATTTGTCCTGGCAGCCTTAGTAAGAGATTTCACAATGTAAGATGATTATTCTATTTCACTGAGTGAGAAGAGACTTATAGGTGGCCAAGCTCATGACTGTTTAGGACTAGATTCCCATGCATCACTACCCTGAGCTCATCTTCCTCTTAACACCACTCATACCAGAAATCAATAGCCTTACAAAAGTGTATGTCAAAGACACAGAGAAAGTGTGTGTGGAGCTTCTGGGGAAATGTGCGTAATAGCAAAGACAGCCAAGTTCAAGCCAAATCTTGCTCTCAGCCCCACCTCTTAGACAGAAACAATTAAAAATAATAGCACAAAACACAAAAATAGCCTTAAGAAAATATGTGTACTTCTTGGGAAATAAAAAGAAAACAAGCCTTATAAGCCCCACACTCAAGTTCAACAAACATGTATTACAACATCAAAGAGGAATGCAAGCCAGCTGAACCTAGGTGGCAAGAAACGCAAGGCCAATTCAAGACTCTTCCAGGAAGTGCAATGGAATGTACACTTATGATTTTAATAGCAAATAAAGAAGAAATAATGAGTGCCAAGGGGAAAAAACGGCACTAAGCTATTAACCTGGGTCTTGTAAATGCTATAGAGGAACAAGAATCATGTAGAAGTTGCTAGAAGAGGACATCTGGTGCAGGAGAAAAAGCAACTAGCACCGTTGAAGCAAAACTGGGCTGAAAAGCCCACATCCACCTAAAAATTTATCTGGTAATGATAAAAGGACCATAGAGGAGAAACCCCTAGTAATTTAGAATTTATCATGGAAATATAGAAATAACCACCTTGGTATGTCTGTGGTAAGAATTAATTAAGGGGCAATCCTTCAAGAACAAATTTAAAATATATTATTAAGTTTTTCAACTTAAAACCAACTAATGAAACAATAAAATTTACCCCATCACTAAACAAATTCAAACTTCTGCCAGTTACCAATAAAGCTGAGAAGACCATTTAAATGTGATGATAAGGATGGGCACCAAATGTTGCAGGAGGCATATGGGTTGAAGGTAGGAGCCTGGGGATTCACACAAAATTAAGACAAATGGAGCTATGACCCCAAGTACAGAATCTGGAAACACTCACTGAATTTTCACTTCAGAGTAAGGGAAAATAATTTAAGACTCAGAGGAGAGGAAACAATTTGTCAACACAGGCCCATAGCTGTGATGTTTACTTCCAGAAAACAATGGAGATTTGAGAACAGTTGAAGGCTTGATAGAGCTCAAAGTCCATGGAGGAAAAAATAGAAAAAAATAAAGAAAAGTTAAGTGGAAATTATATTACGTACTGTTAGAACTGCAGGAAAGAGATATGTGCATAATTTTATAAATGACTTTATGCTACCAAAGTATATGACAGAATAGACTCCATTTTCAACTCTAGAGGGATGGTAATTTAAATTTTATTTTCTGAACATTAAACTGTCAATAGTACAATTATAGGAAACAAAAAAATTTCTTGAGAATATGACAATACTGAAATGATAGAAAGACGGACAAACTAGGGAAGATTATTGTCTGACAAAAAAGAAAACATTTTAAAATGCACTACAGAAAGCATAACTTAAAGGAATAAAAAATAGCAATGAGTAAGATAAACAGCAGAGTGGCAGAATGTAAAACAAATGCATCACCTATTGTTCATTGTTGACTGAATTAAAAAGTAAAGTTCAACACTGTGCTGCCTCCAAAGACATTTAAACACAGACATTAAAACACACACACACAGATTAACAATTTGATGACCTAATAGCTATCCTGCTAGAAAATAAGAATATAGAGAAAGCACCTAATAAAGTAATATTTATGCAATTAGATGAAATAATTTTTAGTCAATAAAATGCATTAATGAGAAAAGAGGGCACTGTGTAATGGTATATTGTCTTAGCAGTTCTCAAAATTTTTAGTCTCAGGATTCCTTTACAAACTTGAAAATTATTGAGGATCTCAAAGAACTGTGCATATGTGGGTTTAGCAATTGATATGATATATTAGAAATTAAGACAGAATTTTTTTAAACTCAAGAATACATAAGCATACATGTAGTTTGCTTTGTATTATCCCACATCCTTGTAGCCTCTGAAAAATTCAAGAAATAATAACAGGGGAAAAAGTCAAATAATATCTTGGTATGATTATGAAAATAGTTTTGACCTTTCAAGCCTCCAAGATGGCCTCGGAGACCCAGGAGTACCACATTTTGACTATATTATGTAATAAACACTGATCTTTTCTTTGTGTGTCCATATTTACATGTCTGGTTGTTTCATTTGCTTGCAGGCTCCTGGAGGACATGGACTACATCTTTTTCATCTTTGTATCTCTCCATCTCTCTCTGGCCTTGCTCCAAAATGGGCACGCAGCAAACCTTCGCTGTTTTAGTGTTTCTGAGGTTCTACAGCAACAAGAGGATGGCTGTCTTTCTGGAGCCTGATTTACAAAGCAGGGAAATTGCTGGGGTTCTGTGTTCTCGTCAGAACCGATCAACCTCAATCCTTAGTTCTCTTCTAGAGGTTCTCAACCAATTTAAAAAAATTTGAAAGGAATAAACTCTTTCCTACCACTCTTCCTACAACTCTTTCCTACAACTCTTTCACCTACCACTTCTTTCAAGTTGAATTTCCCCAATCAAGGAAAGTTCCACTTCTCTGTGCTACATTCCATTTTTAAAAATCAAATTTATTGGGGTAACACTGGTTAATACCATAATATTCAGGTGTACACCATTATAATTTGATATCTGTGTACTCTATTGTGTGCTCACCACTGGAAATCTAATTTCCTTCCATTACCATATATTGATGCCCATTACCCACTGCTCCCTCCCCCACCCCTTTCTTCTCTGGGACCCATCTGTTAGAATGGTTATTATCAAAAGATAAGAAATAACAAGTATTGGAGAAAAGGGGACCTCACACACTCCTGGTGGGAATGTAGATTAATGCATTCACTATGGAAAACAGCATAGAGGTTCCACAGAAAATTAAGAGTAGAGCTGCTTCTCTGGCCATGAGGCTGGGTTGGTTGGAGCGTTGTCCCATACACCAAAAAGCTGTAGTTTCAATTCCCAGTTAGGGCATGTACCTAACTTGTGGGTTTGATCCCCAGTTGGGGTGAGTACAGGAGGCAACCGATTGATGCTTCTCTCTCTCTTTCTCGCTCCCTTGTCTCTCTCTAAAATAAATAATAAAATTTCCTCAGATGAGGATTAAAAAAAAAGAGTAGAGCTACCATATGACCCAGCAACACCTCTTCTGCATGCTGCCCCTCATTTGCAATCCATTGAACATCTACAGTTTAGAGAAGGTTTTTCATGAAATAACATGTACATGACCTGGAAGATTTCAGAAATCCATAGACAGTAGGTTCCCCTAAGCTGGAACCTACTCGCATGTCAGAGGCCAGCCAGGCATTCATTCCTAGATGACTAAATGGCAAAATGGGGCCAAGAAAAATCAAGAAGGGCCCTGGCTGGGAGGTTATGTGGGTTACAGTGTCATCCTGATACACCAAGGTTGAGGGTTCGATCCCCAGTCAGGGCATATATAAGAAGCATATATAAGTGAATGCATGAATAGGTGGAACAATAAAATCAATGTCTCTCTCTCTCTCTCTCAAATCAATAAACAAAAAAAAAATATTTAAGAAAAAGCAACAAAGTGAGAAGAACACAGGTGTTGGATGAGAAAGGGACTCAGAGAGATGGGCCAGACCTGGAAGGACTAATAGGAGGTGGTGAATGTGAGAAGGAGCAGCCAGAGGGAAATTTGCATATAGTTTGCAGAAATGTGGATCCTGAGAGGACCACCTGTCATATCTGGGGCCACAGCAGCTGTTGTGTTTTTCAGGACTGTTAAGATTTGCTAAGAAAGTGGCCTCTTGTTTTTGAAAAGGAATACTGCCAGGGGAATAGTGGGGAGGCCGCACAGTAAAAGGTGGATGAACCCTCTCTGTTTGGAGGTTCTGCCTTCCCTGGGAAAATGGCACCAACATGTTGAGACAGGAAAGGATCTTAGCACAATATTAGAATGTATAAAATTCTCCCCTTCTCAAACAGAGGGATCATGCTGGAGACCATACACAAAAAACTTACCGTCAACATCATACTCAATGGGCAAAACTAAAAGCATTTTCCCTAAGATCAGTAACAAGACAGGGATGTCTGCTTTTACCACTCGTATTCAACATAGTACTGGAAGTTCTAGCCACAGCGAACAGACAATAAGAAGAAATAAAAGGAATCCAAATTGAAAAGGAAGAAATAAAATATCATGTTGTCTACCATTATTGGTAGAAGACGTGATATTATACATAGAAAACCCTGTAGGCTCCACCAAAAAACTACTAGACCTAATAAATGAATTTGGTAAAGTAACAGGCTACAAAATCAGTACTCAGAAATTGATGGCATTTC
Organism: Pteronotus mesoamericanus; assembly: GCF_021234165.1. NCBI lineage: Eukaryota > Metazoa > Chordata > Mammalia > Chiroptera > Mormoopidae > Pteronotus > Pteronotus mesoamericanus. The sequence continues at coordinate 1,808,084 of NW_026555326.1, forward strand.
TATGCACCAGTAACAACTATCAGAAAGAGAAACTAAGAAAACAGTCCCATTTACTATTGCAAAGAAAAAAATTAAGTACCTAGGAATAAATTTAACCAACGAGGTAAAATACCAGTATTGGGAAAACTCTGGTACACTGAAGAAAGAAATTGAGGAAGATACAAATAAGTGAAAGAGTAAACGACGTTCATGGATTGGAAGAATTAATATCATTAAAATGTCCATAGTACCCAAAGCAATCTACAGATTGAATGTAATTCCTGTTAAAATACCAATGACATATTTCACAGATCTGGAAAAAATATTCCAAAAATTTATATGGAACCAAAGAAGACCCTGAATAACCTCAGCAATCTTGAGAAAGAAGAACAAAGTTGGAGGGATCACAATACCTGATGTCTAACTATACCATAAGGACACAGTAATCAAAACAGCCTGGTACTGGCATAATACAGACATATAGATCAATGGAACAGAATGGAGAGCCCAGAAATAAACCCATGTCTCCATAGTCAATTAATATTTGACAAAGGGGCAGAAGCATACAATGGAGTAAAGGCAGTCTCTTCAATAAATGGTGTTGGGGGAACAGGACTAGTAAATGCAAAAAAAAAAAGAAAAAGAAAAAGAAAAAGAAACTAGACCACCAATTTATACCATACATTAGAATAAACTCAAAATGGATAAAAGACTTAAATATGTCACAATACCATAAAAATTCTAGAGGAAAACATAGGCAATAAAATTTCAGGTATCTCGCATAGCAATGTTTTTGCTGATGTATCTCCTAGGGCAAAGGAAACAAAGGAAAAACTAAACAAACGGGACCACATCAAATTAAAAAGCTTCTGCCCAGCTAAAGAAACCATCAACAAATGCAAAGGGAATCCACTGTATGGCAGAACATATTTGCCAACGATACATCAGAAAAGTGTTTAATCTCCAAAATATATAAAGAACTCATGTGATTCAACACCAGGAAGACAAACAATCTAATTAAAAAATAAGCAAAGGACCTGAATAGGCACTTCTCCAAGGAGGACATACAGATGGCCCATTGATATATGAAAATGCTGAACATTGCCTTACAATCAGTGGGATGCAAAACAAAACCGTAATGAGATATTACCTCATATCTGTCAGAATGGCTATCATTAATAAATTGACAAATAACAAGGACTGGTGAGGATGCGGAGAAAAGGGAGCATTAGTACACTGTTGGTGGTAATGCAGACTGCTCTGGTAATCCAACCTCTGTGGAAAACAGTATGGAGTTTCCTCACAAAATTAAAAATGGAACTGCCTTTTGATCCAACAATTACACTTTTGGGAATATATCGAAAGAATCCTGAAATGAAACACTAGTTCAAAAGAATACATGCACCCCTATGTTCATGGCAGCATTATTTACAATAGCCAAGGTTTGGAAACAGCCTAAGTGCCCAGTGGATACAAAAGCTATGGTACATTTACACAGTGGAATACGATGCAGCAGTAAAAAAGAAGACATTCTTACCTTTTGAGACAGCATGAATGGAACTGGAGACTATATTCTAAAAAAGATTTTATTTATTTTTAGAGAGAGGGGAAGGGAGGGAGAGAGGGAGAGATAAATCAATGTGTGGTTGCCCCTCGAGTGCCCCCTACTGGGGACCTGGCCTGCAACCCAGGCTTGTGCACTGACTCGGAATCAAACCAGCGATGCTTTGGTTTACAGGTCAGCACTCAATCCACTGAGCCACACCAGCCAGGGCGGAACTGGAGATTTATGCTGAGTGAAATAAGCCAGGCAATGAAAGACAAATATCATGTAATTTCATTTATAACTGGCATCTAAGAAACAAAGTAAACTAATGAGCAAAATAGAATCAAAGGCACAGAAACAAGGAACAGACTGACAGGGCTCAGGGCTGGGTGAAAGATGAAGGGATTAGGCAAAAACATACACACATCGCTCACGGACATGAACAACGGTGCAGGCGGTGACTGCGGGAAGGGAGACTGGGGATAAGGAGGGCAAATGGGGAAAAATTGGGATAACTGTAATAGCATAATCAATAAAAAATAAATTAAAAAAAAGAAAAAATTCTCCCTTTCTCTTCACCCCTCTCACCCTAATCCAGTTTTTCAGGCCTGACTTTTGAGGAATTTGTAAATATGTGCTATCATTGCCAAAATCTGTTCCCAGCTATGGAAACAACCATCCTTTCTTCTGTTAACATGGACTCCTTCTCCCCTCCCCCACCTTTTCTTTTCTCTCTCTTGGGGAAGAAGTTGTCATCATTGATGCTTCTGTGTGACCCTACTCCTAATGGGCAGCTTGACTCCAACTAACGGAACCTCAGATGTGGAAAATGAACTAGAGACGGGATGAATTGCCCTGTGTGTGCGTTCTTGTCCCCGCCTGTCATATGTAGTCTCTGGGAAGGCTGCGGGGCGGGGGACTGGTGAGGCAGATCACCTGGAGTCTGTTTGCCTGGGAGAGCTAAGAGCCTCTTAGGGAAAAACAAACATCCTAGCGAGGCCCCAAGTGTGGCCTGGTCCCTGCTCTTCAGTAGGGGTGGGTGGAGGCAGCTCTGAACATGGGGTAGTTTTTCAGTTTTTATCTGGCCTCCCTCCCATGGACCTGCATCAAAGCAAGGAGGGGCGCAGAGCCCACACACAGTAACTGAGGAAGTCACCGCCTGAAACCTGGGTGGAACATCAGTAGCACTGGGGGTGGAGGGCAGGTCCCACACAGCTGAGAGGGCTGCCTTCAACGAAGCCAGCGTGCGGCTCTGGCCCGCAGCGCCATTTCCCGGCTGCTCTGCCCGGCTTGCAGGAAGCACAGCAAGGTGGCACGGCAGCCTCAGCCAGGGACCTTTCTTAGGGTGCCAGTGGCTTCAGCGTTAAAGGGAAGCCGCTTCCCTGTGGTGGGAAGCAGGGCTGCCAGCCTTAGCAGACGTAGCAGACAGAAATATAGAACACCCAGTGACATTTGAACTGCAGTTAAACAATGGATATATATTTTAAGGATATGTGTAATTCCAACTATTGCATGGAATATAGTTACACTAAAACATTGTTCATTATTTGTCTGAAATTCAGAGTTAACTGGGTATCTTGTGTTTTTTCTGATAGTCCTAGAGTGTCACGGAGCTCTGGGAACACTGGGAGCCTGTGCCTTAGGTGTGGACACAACGTGCTTGACCGTGGCTGCTGAGAGCAGAGGCAAGTCCTCCCCGCAGCGGAGCTCAGCAGCCTGGCCACAGCCAGCCTCCAGATGGACCCGAGGTAGGAAAGGAGGAGAGGGTGCGTGTCACCCCACGTGGCTGAGTGGGGATTTCTTCTACTCACATTTATTTAGTACTTACTATAGTCAGGTACTGTGAATGAAAAAAACTTCCCAAGCCCTAGAAGAAGATGGACAGTGTAAACAAATGAAATGTGTGAAGTGTTACCAGTGCTGTGATGGAAGTCTGTGGTCGGGGTGTAAAGAAGGAAAGAGCCCATCCCTTGTGGGGCCTGGGCAAGTAGCAAAGGCTTCGGAGGAGAGTTTAACCTGATCCATACTGAGCAAGAGCAGCAATGCTCCATGCAAATGAGGAAGGGTGACAGGCTGAGTTAGGTTTCAGAAGTGTGTGAGGGAGAGAGGAGGGCTGGTTTCTAGAACATTCCATGCAGAGGAAGCCATGTGAGAACTTGGAAGGAGGTGTGAAAGAATGGCATATTTGGGAAGCTGCGACCAATTGCATCTGGGCGGGTCACTGAACTTTAAGTGGGGTTCCAGGGTGAGAAGTAAGCCTGGAGAAGTTAGCAGGAGCCGCATCCTTGAAGGCCTTGAATGTCTACTGTGGGAGTCTGCAGTTCTGGCCATTAACTTCCAGTCATGAAGCCTCTGCACCCCGTGGTCTCTTCATCCCCTTGACCCCCCAGAACCCTGCCTGTTCATTGGCCTTTTCTATTCCCTCATTGCCTTATGCTGAAAATTCGGGATCCCCTGCCCTCCTGAGGCTCATCAATCCAGCCCCTCTCCCTGCATCAACACTGCCCTCTCCCTGAGGGCCACACTGGGGGTAGCCTTGTCCCCTGGAGGCTTGTGGCTTCCTGGAGCTATGCCCAGCAATGGAAATGGGCTCCCCCATACCCAGCTTGATTTTCTACCAGGTCTTCCATGTTTTGGTCCTGTTTACACTTTCTTGACCTCTCAGGAGCCCTTGCCCCTCTTGCCTGTATCCCAAGAATCTTCTTCCCTGGATTCTGCCCATTCATCTTTTCTGGACTTTCTTCCTACCTTCTTCTCTGACTGCTTCTTTATAAGTTTTTCTTTCCTTTCAGATTCCTTAGGTGTTGGAGCTGGCCTTGGTTTTGTCCTTATTTCTCTGTCTTCTTTGGGTGATTTTCCTCATTCTTACAGCCCCAAGCACTATCTTTATGTTGATGAGTCTTAAAACTCACTACTTGCTATGCAGCATGAACTCCTTAGCTTCAGGTAGTGTCACCCTACCTCCTCAACCTCTCCTTTTTAAAGCCTCCTAAACACTTTAGACTCAACATGCCAAAAGTGACCTGATTATTTTTTAGCAGTTTTTTTTTGCAGTATTGTTTATATACCAGAAAATTATCTCATGGCAATTCAATGATTTTTAAATAAGTCTGCAGAGGGGGAAAACCATTACCACCATCTAGTTTTAGAACATTCCCCAAAATATCCTTCTTACCCATTTACAATTACCTTCTGTTCCCATCCCATGCTCCAGGCAACCAATAATTTACGTTCTCTCTTTCATATTAGTGAAATACCATGATGTGTGATCTTTTGTGTCTGACTTCTTTGGTTTTAGCGCAATGTCTTGAGGTCTATACATACTGTAGCGTGTATCTGTGCTTCGTTCCTTTTTATTGCCAAATCATATTGTATAGCTATCCCACATTGTGTTTATCCATTCACTTGTTCACAGACACTTAGAATTTTCCACTTTTTGGCTATTATGAATAGTGCTGCTGTAAACATTGGTGTGTGAGTCTTTGTCTAGACATTGTTTTATTTCTTTTGGGAATATACCAGGAGAGCATTGCTGGGTTGTATAGTAAATTTCTATTTAACTTATAAGGAACCTATAAGTTATAAGTTCTGCTTCCTAAGTAGTGCTTGAACTAGCTCCAATTCTTCATCCTTGCTATGACTATCCTAACTCAGGCCACTGCTACTTTCTGCTTTAGTAAACGTCTCACTTTCTTTCTGCCTGTCTTACCTTTTCCAATCCATTTATTTCTTTTTAAAAAAGAGGTTGTGAAATATTTGATGTGCACAAAAATATACAGAAAAACATAAATAACTTATGAGGCATAATAACAAAGTGAAAGCTTTATAAGCATACCATTCACCTTAAGACTGACCATTGCCAACACGGAAGAAATGCCCTGTGGGCTCTATTCCATCCAGTTCTCCTCGAATGGCTCCTTATTGTCTTAGGACAAAGTCTAAACTCACTATTTTAGCTTTACAAGTTCTTCGTAAGTTTTGAAGTCTTTTCCCAAGAACCTCTCACCAGCCTACCCCAACTCCTTCTTATCCTTCAGGTTCTAGCCTTCAAGGTCACCTCCCTTGGACCAGGTGAGGTGCTCTCCAGACACCAGGCTCACCGTGGCTCTCATCGCCTGGTATATTCATAGCTGCTTGTTTGTCTCTTTTTCCCATTACACACAGCTCTAGCAGGGCAGGGGCCTGGTTTACCTTGTTAGTGTATCTCTAGGGCTTAGCATGGTACTTGGCACACAGTAGGTGCTCAGAAAGCATTTTTCAAGTGTTTAATGAAAAGCGATCCCTATACATTCAAATGAAGATGTCTGGCATGGATTTGGAGCTTAGGGAAAAGGTCTAGGCAAGAGACAGAGATCTGAAGGAATTAAATCATATAAGCTGCAGCTGAAACCGTGGGAGTAGACGGTGAAGACAGAGGGTGAAGGGGAATATCATACTAATGCTCAGGGGTCAGGTAGAAGAAGAGACCCAGTGAAGGAGAACGAGAGAGAGGCAGGGTGCTGGACGGCCTGAGAGACCAGGGAAGGAGGCGGGGTGGGCCTCACTGAGATGGGAGAGGTCACAGCTTTGAAGCTTCTGAGCGTCCAAGGAGGATGAGAAGTCACAAGAGCACCCTGGGTCTGGTGTACAGGAGTCCCCGGAGACCCGCGCCAGAGAGTTCTGAGGCAGCTGAAGCCTTCTGCGATGGCTTGAGGCACTTGAGAGGTACGCAGGTCTGAAGCAGGGTTTTGATTTTTAGAATAGCAATAAGTTAAATTTTCATTCAAGTGTTTTTGAGCATTTTATTCCATGCCAGACACAGAGCCAGGCTGAACATGTTTTCCGCTTGTGGGAAAGGTTCGGTAGAGTCCACAGACAGAACCGCTGGAGGGGCATGGTGCGTGGGGTCCTGTGATAATGGCACGTGGTCTGGAGGACTGAAGGAGCTGAAGTGAAGGTGGATGTTGAACCCTCGTCTTCTGCTTCCAAACCCCGTGAGCTCTTTAGCCTCGTGTGTGTCCTTCCTTTGACTTTTGGAAGTCAGAAGGTTGTGCCTTCCTGATCCATCCATCTCTCCAGGGTGAGGGTAAGGAAGATGAAGGTGGGGAGTAGAACTTCAGGTCTCCTCTTCCTCAGGCTTGGCTGCAGTATGTACCTCTCATTCTCATTTCTGCCTCGCCATGCTCCCTCCTGATCTTTATATATGCACACCTGTAAGGCCAAGAAGTTCTTTCCAGCTTGGCTGAATTTTCCATTTCCTCTCTGGTGGGAGGGGTCATGAAGTTGGAGGGCGTGGCAGCAACCCGGGGAAATGACCTACCTAGCGGGGGAAGAACGGTCGAGGTTTACGATACTCTGCGTTTTAGCAGATTTCTGCCAGCAGAGGGAGCCCCAGGGTCGGGAGAGAAAGCTCAGAAGACAGCAGGGGTTAAAAATCACCAGGATGGGGATGGCCTTTCTGGCACTACTTCAGCAGTCCCGAAGGAATTTAAGAGTTAAGTTCAGATAAAAGAGGACGAAAGAGAGAGGAAGGGGAAAGGTAGACTCACAATACACTGACATATATGCACAAACACACTCACAAATCTCATACAAGCTCCCCCCTCACCCCTCCCTAGGCACTCTCACTATTTCTGCTTCCGTCTAGTGGTTCCTACACCTTCTTGTCCCGCTGAATCACCTGGGGGGACTCAGGACAGATCCTCAGACCCCACAGAGGCCTGTTGATACAGGACCATCAGGGCTGGGACCTGGGAATCTGTACTTTCACAAAACTCCCCAGGCGATTCTGAAGCAACTTGTGAACAGACAGGCTGGGAAACTGCTCTGGGTAACTAAGTAAGTAGTTTAACTACAGCCTGTTGAAAACTAAATTTCATGGTTCCGGGCATCAACATGTGGAATGTAAGCCATGGGAGCCCACCGTTGTGATTCAACCATTCTCTCTCTCTTTTTTAAAAGATAGTTTTTGATAAATATATCAATGCAATACATGAGGAGAATCGAAAAGGTCACATGGTACAAAAGGCTTATGAATAACAGCAATCCTTACTCCTCCTTTACCCACACCCTGACCTCATTTCAGAGGTGACCCCTTTTTTAAATCTTATTTTTTTCATCTGAGAATTAACCACATATTTTTAAACACTATGCTTTTACTACTATTTCTTGATTTTTGCAATTTCAGAAATTATTTATTGATTCCCTACGAAGAAATATTAGTGTTTTGCTTTTTTGACAACACACATAGACACTCATTTACTTTCTTCTAGATTCCTATTTTTTAAAACAATACTATTACTTCATCATTTTAATTAAATCAATAGTGTCCACATTATTGTGACTAATTGTTTACATTCAGCAATGTAATGTACTTTGATTGCATTTCTTTTCTTCTATTCTCCTACTGGAGGGTGGGAAGAATCACATTTTTGTTTGTCTGCTTGCTTGCTTTGTTGTCCTCGTTCTCCAAATCCTCTGACAAAGGCTAGGAAAATAAACTGTAAAATCAATTGGATGACCTATCTGTTTTCTTCCTTGGAGATATCCCTCTTGGAGCCCCCAGTACGCCTGTCCAATCCGCACTAGAAAAGCTTGATAGGCTGGTAGCTGGGCTATCGCTTTGCTATCCTCATGGGAACTCCAGCTTCTCTCTTTGTTGATTGACTTCTCATGAATGGTAAGGACATTTTTGAAGACCTTGCATGCAGGAGTGTTATTTTACATTTAACATTTTTATGTGGGCATTAATCCATCAGATCCCATCCACATGAACCGCAGGGCAGCAGCTCTGCCTGCTTGTCCTTATTTTACCACCTTCTTGATTCACAGTTTGGCTGGGTAAGTATTTCTAGATTGGAGATTATTTTCTCACGGACTTGGAAAACATCGCTGTATTGCCTTTCAGTTTCCAGCTTCCAATGTTGATCCTGAGAAGTCCAGCTGCTGCTTGGATTCCTGATCCTTAGTTTGAGAACTGGTTTTCTTCTTTCTAGAACTTTTGGGATCCTTTTATTGCTGGGGTTTTAACATTTATAATGGTGTACTTTGGGGAAAGTTTTTTTTTCATTTATTGTGTTGAGCACCCAGTAGGTCCTTCCCATAGGGAATTGCAAATCTTTCATTATGGGAAATTTTGGAGAAATTTTTTTTTTTGGTTAATGTATCCCCCTCCATTTTCTCTGTATTCCCTTCTTGGAATTCGTATTAGATGTCAGAGCTCCGAGATGGATCCTCTAAGTTTCTTACTGTTTTCATCATATTTTTAATTTCTTTTCTTTTTTGTTCTGCTTTCCGGGAAAGTTTATCAATTTTATCTTCCAATGCTTCATTTTAATTTTTAAATTTTTAGTTGTACTTTTATTATAAAAAGCTCTAGCTCCTTATGACTTTTTAAAAACACTGGTTTCCTTTATGGAGGCGCTGTCTTCCCTTGCCTCAGGGGTCATTTCAATGTTGTCATGGCTGCTTTTAATTAACAATTTCTTCTGCTCTTTTGATTATTTTGGAGCTTCCATCCTCAACGTCAGAGGCTTCTAATCCATGACTGATGATCCTTGGAGTCTATTCCTCAGCTGTTGGAAGCTTTGTGTGTGAAGGCAGGGCTTGTTCATTGTTGGCTGTACTGTAGATAATCCAGAGGGTACTGGACAGTTTCATTGGGGGTCCTCAAATAGCAATGTCTGTACATTTCCCCCCCTTTTCTTGGGTACATTCTACACAGAAGAATCCTTAGTTTTTCTGCCTAGTGTGGGCTGGAGTGGGGTGAATGCAGAGGGACAGAAGCCAGGTTGTTGGCGTTCCGGGAGCTGAGCCAGGACAGGGGACTGGAGAATCTCATCTTTCAGGATGAAGTCTTTCTTTCATCTTTCTGTTTCTAGCTCCATGCCTCACCCCACCCTCTTCGGAGCCTGCTATCTCTTTGGCCAGTTTCTCAAGAAAATAGACTTTCCTTCTTCAGTTGGAGGGCAGGAGATGGGATCTGGAGTGTCTCCTATTTTGGCCCCTCTCTCCCTCTGTGTTCTGAGATCCTGCTTCCCTGACCCCTGAGACTCTCCTGGGCTCTGCAGCATCTTGTTGGCTTCCTGTCATGGGCACTTGGGTTTCCTTCAACAGTCTCCAGTTTGCTAAGTCCATTGTCACTTGTCCATTCAGTCCATGCACTTTCTATCTTCCAAAAGATTGTTGACATCTCTGCTCCGCTTCTATCTCCATTCTCGTTCTCTTTGACCTTGTGGCTAATAGCATTGTATGTTTTCTACTGTGGTAAGTGCATTTTGTAAGAAAGGAGAAATTAATATGTCTTTTCTTCTTTTTTAAAAAGATTTTATTTATTTATTTTTAGAGAGAGGGAGAGAAACATCGATCAGCTGCCTCTCACACTTTCCTAACTGGGGACCTGGCCCACAACCCAGGTATATGCCCGGACTGGGAATCAAACCAGCAAACTTTTGAGTTGCAAGACGATGCCCAACCCACTGAGACACACCAGTCGGGGCTAATGTGTATTTTCAACTCCCACACTTAACCCTAGATAGTTTGAGACTATCTGTCGAGTAGTCTGTTGAACCCAAAATGAGCAGAAGCTTGTAATAGTGACATTTTCTATTTCTCCCCTAAGTTACCCAAGAGTCAAGAGTGTGGAAAAGAGACTTTTTACTACATAATTTTAATGGAAGGGAAGGAGGGAAATTATTTTGTTTGTTCATTCATCCAGTTTTCCCAAACATTTATTGAACACTAATAAATAATTCAAACTGTGCTAGATGCCAGGAATATAATAACTGAGCAATATTTGGTATCTTTCTTCAAGGAGGTTGTAGTTAAACATAAGGCAGGCAGGCAAGTAAATTAAGAGTCACGATAGCTAGTTATATAGTATAATAAGGTTGTTCATAAGATGCTACAGGAATCTAGAACAGGCCATCCAGATCAGCCCAGAGTAGGGGAAAGGCTTCTGGAAGGAGGCGGCCCTGGAGTTAAGTTCTGAAGGATAAGTACAAGTTATGGCGATGAAGTTGGGGGAAGGGCACCCCTAGCAAAGGGCACTTCGTGTGTTCAGGCAAGGGGTCTAGACATAGCATGACCTGTCAGAAGAACCTCACATAGATTGAAAGGGCTGGAACAGAGGTCCACGCTGGGGAACGGTCTGAGTGAGAGTATATGATCACTGCCCTATGTGTATCCACATTAGTCCAGAGCGTGGTCTTCGGGCTACTAATGAGAGACATGGGAGTCATAATATGCTACTCCCTCTGTGAGTCTGAGCAAATTAATAAGTTATTATTTGTAAAATGGTCATGTTATGAAACTATATAAAGAGATGAGATATAGAAAATGCTGGATGAATGTTAGGAATGTAAAATATTCTAGTTCTCTTATGACCAACCTGCCTTAAATCCTCCTTCTATAGTCTCTGCTCTCCTGACAGTTATAAGACAGATTCTGGCAAATCTTAACTATTAGGCAAATCTTTTTCCCCTTTCCATTTCTGCCAGGATTACTTGAGCAACTTTTAACAGAATATTTTATTTAATCAGCAGATGCAGTATTTATGAGTAATCAGCTGTGTGGGGCAACTTCCCGTAAAGTTTTGGTGGTTTATTGAGAAACCCGTAGGAGTGACCAGGAGAGCTGAGTTCCAATCTCCTCTCCACCACTGACACACATATGACCTTGGGTGAGGCCCTTCCCTGGCCTTGACTTTAATGCCCTCACCTGGCAAATAAGGGATTAAATTAGATTAACTTTAAGATTTGTTCCAGCTCAGAAATTGGATGCAGAGAGCGTTTAGCTGTACTGAAATTAATATAAAAAGCAAGTTTGGATTTTTGGGTTTTATTTTCATATCATGCTAAAGACAGAAAGGCAATTCCTTTTAAATCTTGGCAAGCAAGAAGAAGTGAAATTCTTCCATCTCTCTGCACCTCTCCTACCCTCCTTCAGCTTCTGACTTTGATTTACTCACACAAACACCAAAGAGAAATATTGGCACTAAAAAAACCCACTTCAAGTATGTCCCTCTGAACTGTTAAGCTCTGTTGGAATAGTTGGGGGAGAAGGACTCTTAAAAGACAACTGTTTTGAAAACACATCACAGTCGTCTATAGACACTTTCCAAAGCATGAGTCCAGCTATTGTAATCCCTCCAAGACTGGATCAGTAAACCACAACCTTCTGGATGATACTGTTATTGATGGCAAGTGAGTTTGGGTAAATGGTGGGGGTGGGGAATGGCATTTCCTGTTCCTGTCAGGGTTTCTCTAACTGACCTAAAAGAAGTGCTTTTGAATTTGTTCTGAACAGGCCCTTTTAAAGCTCAGAAGGTCAGTATCCTGAGCAGGCAGGTCGGACTGGGATTAAGGAATAGGTGAAGAGCACATGAAGTTTTATTGACAATTTTAGGCCTCCCTTGGTCCACTGAATAAGACTTCTTACAATAAGCTTTTCTTAAAGCTCCATATCTCGATATTAATAATATTAAACTGGCTGATGATTGGATGCAAAATGCAGATGTCGGCACTTTTAGCAATTCCCAAAATACTGCCTGATGTTTGTGCTCTGTCATTGGTTAAAGCCAATTTTTAAATATGCTTATGACCTGCAACCTTTGTGTGATTTCAAAAGAACGTATATACATTTCAGAAACTATTTTTGCAATTTTTTAAATTCCAGCTTAACTTTCTGTCCTGAAATGGTCATAATGCTCTCAGTGCCAGTAACAGACCTCTGGTTCTGTCTTGTCTTACATCTTCCCCCCTACACATTTCATAACTCATTGGGCATTTGTTTTTCTTTGACCAACATTTGATATTGAAATCTCTCTTCAGCCCAGCCCTCTAGTTTATTCCAATAAGCGCATTATTTCTGTAGCCTTTTTAAATGAGTGCCTATTGCAAACTAGGCTCTGACACAACGGTGATGCTATAATATATAATGAGATTTTAAAGAGCCTTACCTTGAGGTTTCCACCAAATTTTATTTCTTTTTATGAATCTCCTTTTTTCTTTTTCTTCTTTTCTTTCTCTCCCTCCTCCTCTGCCTTTCCTTCTGTTTCATCTCTCTTCCTCTGTGGTTTCCCACTCTTCAAGGAGGGGCAGGACTTCCTGCTCCAAAGTTGGTTGGTTTCTGGGAGGAGTCAGAAGATCTGATTCAGGACTGGAACCAGCTCGTCTGCCACCAGATACAAGAAGGTGAAACCCAGACTAAGGAAGAAGGCCCTATGCTGGGATCAAGGTTGCAGCCAGGAGGTGTGGAGTCAGGAGCCCCAGAGGGAAGCCAAAATGGGCCAATCCTGAGCCACAGCCATCAGAGTTCCCCAAAGGCCAGAGGAGCTCCAGAGGCAGCCCAGGGCCTGAGTGACTGGAAGTGGTCCTGGTTGTCCTGGAGACTTATCCATTACTATTGTTAGCTCTAAACATGCCCAGAGGCATACCAGGCAGAACCCCCGTCCCACCCTCCACAGGCTTACTCTGAGATTCCTGGCTTTGCCTCAAAGAAAAGTATTGAAACCGAAACTGGATTTGGGCAGATTTTCCTTCCCCATGAGGAGAGACTCTAGCGATCCAATGTTCTCAGTGACGCTTGTGTGTCTACCCATTTCCCGATTATAAACTCTGTAAACAATAATCGATATGACTTACAAACCATCATGGTGAGCCCATCAACAGGTGTGTGGATGGTGCAGGGGAGGCAGGAGCCTACAACAGGATCCAGGTAAGGTAGGTGCTCCCTAGGTAAAGATAATAATTTCAGCTGATTTACACCAATTCATGATGGAGCATCCTACCCAATTCAGAGGCTTTTGTTCTTTTGGACTAAGGCAGGGACAATCCATTTATGTATTCACTAGTCAACACATATTTAATGAGCACCTACTCCATTCCAGGCACTGGGTTAGGAGCTGGGCACAGAGGGTAAGCCAAACCAGACATAGCTCTGCCCTGATGGACAGTGTAGTTGATATGGCCACACACTGGTCTCTCTGAGATTTGGGGACATGAGTTTAGAAGAAGGACAAAATTGTTGGGTGCTAACGTCTCCTTCGAAGCAGCACCGTTGGACAGATTTTAGATAGTCATCTTTCTGTTTCTTAACCAAAAAGGGACACTTGTTCTTCCAAAGACCTTCTGCTTATAATATCTGCAAGAATACTTATATATAGACTCCAAGCTCTTAGAGGGTAGAAGACTCTTTAGTCTCGTTTTTCTTTCAGGAGCCAGTTGTTTTATTTAGAGAGTTCGAGCTTATTTACTTTCTGAGGCTCCCTGAAAATATCTACCTACATTTTGAATAGTTTCTAAACTGCTTGTTTTGGATTTCAATTACATTTTTATCTTTAAATCTCTTAATTCATACTTGAGCCTATCAGAAGAAGAAGAAAAAGAAAACAAAAAAGACAAGTCTCCTTTACTTATCTATTGGGTCTACTCCAGAATGCTCTTTGAAAGTTTCCTGAAGCCTGTTTTTATTTTTATTCAGTTTATAATTTTGAATCTTTGCCCAATGTATCTTTAAAAGAAAGGTTTCTGGAATTGTCTTTTGAGCTGTATTTTTATTTATTTTCCTCTCTTAAGGTACTCTTTTCTTCATTTGACCCAGCCAAGTTATTAAAATTTTTCCTTTCTTACCCTTCTGGTTTTAAATATTTATTTCCAGCTCAAGTACTAACAACTGAATTAATTCATACTTATCTGTACTAATAAAATCTTGAATTATGTAACGAATTTCTTCCTGGCTTCTTGAGTTTTAGGAAAATCCTTAATTATGACTCTTAATACGGCTCTAGATCAAGGTGTAAATTTAACTTCCTTCTTTTTTAAAAAAAAATTCCATTTATTTAACTAAAACAAACAAACAAAGAACAGTTCACCCAACTTCTTTAGGCTGCCTTCTGGTTTAGCCATTTTACAATGTTACTGCTTTTTTTCCAGGGAAAACTCTGAAAAAAAGGGTGGTTCATATAAAAGTTCAGGTAAAGATGAGTAGAAAGAGAGAGAAATGAAATGAGGATGGGTTTCAGAAAGTTTCAGGGTCTTTGAGAAAGACCACGCTGGAGTTAGAATTTTGTTATTTAAACCTCAGCATACTATTTAAAGATGCTAACTGTTGCCTTTTTAGATTTCTGGGGTTCCTCTTAACTATATTAACGTTTCTGGGGTTCCTTGTAAATGAATGAATTAATTGATTTTGACATGCCAGAAGTTCTCTATGATGGCCATTGTTACTCTAAATCAAAAGCTTTGCTCTTTATCAAAGTAAGTTCAAGGATAACAGTGCAACTTTATATGAAAAGCAATAGTTCTTCCAAGAGGAAGTTGCGTTTTTTTACATAGAAGAACGCAAGAGAGGCCCTGGCTGGGTAGCCAGGTTGGTTAGGGCATTTTCCTAATGGGCCAAGGTTGGGCTTGATCCTCGGTCAGGGCACATCCAAGAACCAACCAATGAATGTATAAATAAAGTGGAACAACAAATCGATGTGTCTCTCTCCCTTCTTCTTTCTCTCTCAAATCAGTTTTTTTTTTTTTAAAGTAAGATTTAGAAGAACCCAAGAGAGAAAAAAGATGCTGCTTAATACGAATGTGTGCCTGCAAATGTTATCTTGGGTTCCCTTTCTAAGCAAAAGTTAGGAGAGGACCATGCAGTTAATGACCTGATCGTCTTTGGCCCTGGAATGCAGACTAACATTAACTTGTTACACATTGACAAGACAGTGCCCTCATGAATATTTTGTGGGACCTAAAGCTAAGTTTGACCAGTTGCCCTTTCCTGAATTGGTCACCAGTCTAATGGACTTCCAAATGTTATCCCTTAGGACCAGCTTGGATTAGATTGGTGACTTCGTGGGCTGTCTCATATAAAACACTCCCTTATTCATCTATCGGAAACAAAGCATTCTAGAACAAAACAAAAAAAACCCCTATAAAATAAGACTTTATAATATAGACAAACAGGCACAAAAGCAAAGTGAGCACCAGGAGAATAAACAATTTAATACAAGAGTAGTTGTCAAATGGTATACCACTGAAACAAAAGGTCTAATGAAAATATACAAGCCTATGTCTAATTAGTCAAAGACATACCTTTCAAACAAAATGTCTAATAACCTTATACAAAAGCCTAGGTATAATTATTTAGCAGAATGCACATCTGTAAACTAAAAATTCTAATTACTTTATACAAAGATTTCAGTGAGAACTCAGTGAAACTAGCTGAGCTCAGATGAGTGTTGGGTCTGATGTCTCTGGCACCAAATTGAAAGACAAATACAGTTTGAGACCAAGGAACCCAGTAAGTAGACTTGTTGATTTTGGGAAGAATGGAGTTTGGGGATTGGTTCCCACACTCAAGTGGGCTGACATCATCTATGGGAGCATATTTATTTGTTGATTGGCTGGCACTCTGAAATGTATTTATGGGTGAGCCAGTGCCTGGTTGGCTGACCCTCAGGGCTATCACCAACTGGTTGGCTTGTAAAAGTGTGTTAACTGAGGTGAACCTTTATTGATTGAGCTAATGGGTTGAAAACTAATCCTGAGTACCATCATTATAGATCAATCAAACTTTCCCCAAGACTGTGTTAACTTTTTAATATTCTCGTAGTTGTTTCCTAGCATTCGTTCTCATTAGAACATAGTGCAAGTTCGTATCTGATAATAACACAAAATAATATATTTATATTCAAAGATCAGAGTTCTGTGGTTTTGTACAGAGCAAAGTGACTAATAATAAGTGTTTCATTATGACCCAGTTTGAGAACCATTAGGTTCCATCACTAGGTTTAGATATTTCCTAAGGGGCAAGAGTATTAGATAAATTTAATAAGGAAGTAGGTCATTTTGGGGATTAAATTCATTACTTTCAATAGTCTTCCAACAAGAAGGAAAATATTTGTCAATGTGCTGAGGAAAAGAACAAAGAGAATGTATTGGAAACAGAGAGAAGAGGGCACGGTGGGTTCTAGAGAAGCCACCCTTATTTGGTGGTTGCACTAAACAGAATCCTAGCAACTTATAATTGGGTGGGACCTCGGAGGTCATGAATCTAACATCCCTCCAAGTTCAGGAATTTCCCATTCAGTTTATTCTGTCCCGGGCAGGTCATTTCTAACCTCTGTTTGGGTGCTTTTAGTAATGGGATTCTTAATGTCAAAAGACAACTCATTATGTTTTGAAACACTCTGGTTTCTTTTTTTCCGTTTTCTTTTTCTTTATTTATTTTAGAGAAGGGGAAGGGAGGGAGAAAGAGAGGGAGAGAAACATTGATGTGTGAGAGAACATCAATTGGTTGCCCTCTCACATGCCCCCGGCTGGGGATGTGGCCCGCAACACAGGCATGTGCCTTGACTGGGAATCAAACAGGTGACCTTTAGGTTCCCAGGCCAGCACTCAGTCCATTGAGCCACACCAGTCAGGGCAAAACACTCTCATTTCTAAATGACCTAAGATATGCTTCCTTATCCTCTGCTTGCCAGTCCTAATTCTTTACTTTCAACCTACATAAAATAAGTCCATTTTATTATACTTTATTGGATCAATATGGCAGCCCTCCAACTATTTGGAGGCAATTGCTATGTGGCGCTACTGTATCTTCTCTAGTGATCCATTTACTTCCATGTGTGGCAGGGTTTCTTGATTTTTATCTGCCCAAGTTACTCTAATCAAACAGTTTTTTCTTAAATCCTAACAACGACAGTCATTGGCTGAAAGCTTACTACAGTTGACTCTTGAACAACATGGGTTTAGAACTGCATGGATCTATGTGTACGAGAACTTTTTCAATAAACACTTGTACTGTTTTGCCTTGGCTGATGTGGCTCAGTGAATTGAGCACTGGCTTGTGAACCAAAAGGTCGCCAGTTCGATTCCTGGTCAGGGCACATCTTTCGGGTGTGGGGCAGGTGCTTGGTTGGGGACACATGAGAGGCAACTGATTGATGTTTCTCTCACACATCAATGTTTCTCTCCTCTTTCTTCTTCCCTTCTCCCCTCTCTAAAAATAAATAAATAACATATTTTAAAAAATGAATACTTGTACTATTTTCAATCTGTGATTGGGAGTCCATGGATCTGGAGGGCTACTGTATGCATTGATTTATGCTATTTTATATAGCGGGCTCAAATATCCACAGGTTTTGGAACCCACCAGGTGGGGGAGGGGAATTGAATCAATCCTCCATGAATACTGACGGTAGTTTCGGGGAAGTCAAAAATTATACTTGGATTCTGGACTGCAACAGAAGTCAGTGCTCTTAATATTGTTCAAGGGTCAACTGTATATGCCAGGTACACTCTAAGCACCTAACTCATTTAATTTGAAATATTATTTTATAGGTGGGAAAAAGTATAATTTGAGGCAGATGGTTTGTAAGTAACTTACTTGCTGGGGGCTTAGAGCTCACAAATAAGGAGTTGGAATGCAAAGCCCACAATCCTGATCCTGGCAGTAGAACTTAACTTCTTTTGTTTCTCTCCTGCCAGATGGCCAAGTGAAACAAAGCCACCTTCTCTTCCCTCTTTCTGGATGTTCCAGTTTTACCAGTGAAGTGTTATTTTGTTTTAGCAGCTCTTTCACTAGTCCTTGTTGGCTTATATTGAACCTGTAATTGGTGAAAGTACCTATGTCTTTTTCATATGATCTGCTGCTAGAATAAGCTTTCATAATTTGTGGCCATGTATCTGATTTTTTTTTTGGACCATAATTCTGTGCCCTATCTTTTTTCCTTACTTCATTTCAATCAGTTAGCTTCACTGTATGGTTCCAACCTGTTGAGTTGTTCTGAATCTTGACTCTACTATTCAGCTTTACATCACCAACAGAATTGAAGTGTACCTTCTGTGACTTCCAGATTGCTGATAAAATTATCAACTAGGAGAGGGCCACGGACCAATTTTATGCCTGAATTGGAAGAGGGTCTTATCATGTCGGATCACAACCAGACATAATCTTGGGAGACTACTTCAAAACCTTGATTCTGAAACTATTAAGCTAATCCTTTCCCCTTACTTTCCAGGGTTTCTCAGCCTCAGTCCTATTGACATTTTGGGCTGGAGAATTCTTTGTTGTGGGTGGCTATCCTGTGTAGTATAAGATGTTTAACAGCATCTTTGGCTTCTAACCACTAGATGTTACCAGTCTTGCTCCTCCTTCCCTACCAGACAACCAGAAATGTCTCTAGACATTTTCACATGTGTCCTGGGGTGACAAAATTGCTTCCTCTCTTCTTGGGAACCATTGCTCTAACTTCATAACCAATGAATTGAGCAATCACGTATTTATTAAGAACCGACTATTTGCCTAGAACTTGGTAATGTCTATGAACACTGAAGAGGAAGCTATGGTCCTTGACCTTGAGAAGATTATACTCTGAAAGATATGATGGAATCCATAAAACCACCAAAGAAAAAGCCTCATTTCTGAGTGACCCAGTACAAAACTCAGACTGTATGATCTATAAGAATTCAGAGAAGTGAGAAGATCAGTGAGGGCAGAGATTTCAATAGCTTGGACTTAACTGGGTTAGGTATTTTGAACATATATAGACATGCGGTATAGCTTTTAAACTAAACATATATAGGCATCACTTCTATATTGAGGCAAATATGTAAAAACATATATTTCCTTATGCATAGGCATCCCCCCAAAATAGGCATTATCTTCTAAACAAAAAATTGGAGTACATGATTTGATATATGGTTTGGCAATAGGCAGAATATTTGAGATCATCCTCTCTTGGAGAACTTGATGTTGGCTTCAGAAGATGTGGTGATGGTGTGTTGGAGCACATTCAGGTGGGAAGAGTAATGTAAACAAAGATACAAAACACCACAAAGAAGGCATCAGGGTGCACGCCGGGCAGCCTGAGAAGCCATTGAAAGGCTGGGATGGAAACAGATCATGGACGCACTGGGGCGTGGGAGTTTAGTCTGTGACATTTCTTGAGTGGAGGAGCAGCAGGATGTAAGGTGTCGAGGGAGGACAGTCTGGCAGTGGGTTGGTTTGGGGTGAGTGTTCTGGGGGGTGATGTGTGCCGTGGAGAGCTCGCCACGGTGGTGGCCAAATGGGAGGAGAAATCATGAACGTAACAGGGGAGGCATCTGGGAAGACCAACTGGAAGAGTAAGATTCGGTGAATTCCTAAGAAGCTTTTGGACATTTAAGGCGAGGCTATGTCTTAATACGGGGCTGAGCTTCCCAATTTGGAAACAGGGAGAACAGTGATGCCATATTCTTCTCTTCCTTTACGTGTCTGTTTTCCTTGGATTAATCTCACCCCATTCTGATTGTTCTTCTGTTTAGAGTCATAACCTACATTGCAGGGAGAGGTGACATTTTATCAGAGTCAGGGACCCTGCGTAAGTTTTGAGCTGACAGAAATATAATGGCAGGGTGTGGGGGAGGTGGCGGAGAGAGAGTCTGATCAGAGCCAATGGCAGAAGCCATTGGTGAGTTTGGCAAAAACGCACAGCTACTGGTGAGGAGAGTGAAGTGTCTGTATTTGTTTAGGCAGGAGACTTGTTAAAATTGCAAGGAGAGTGGCATCAGGCTCGTGCCCCCAGCTACCTCATTAGGAGCCATTTTTCAAAATTTCCTTTGATGGGCTCTATGGAGACACTGAATTACTTATTGCACCAAAGCAAACTCTGCCCCTGGAGGAAGAGAACTGAGGTCTGTGCCAACCAGTCTTTTTCCCTTCTAACCAAGAGCTTCTCTTACTGTGATTTGAGTTTATAAGGAGGAAGGCTGGGTAGAACTAGATGTTCAACTAGAGGTTCCTGGGAGCTTGGCTTCCTTCCCTTCCTACCAGCTGGCTGGCATCCTCCCTCCCCTTGCCCGCCTCCCCGCCCTCTGTCTCTTGCTGGAACACTGTTAGGAAGCAGGCAGTTTCAGCCACAGAAGCCTCTCGTGCACAGGTGTGAAATGACAAATGTATTTTCCTCTCATCCATGTTCCGTAGCTAAGAAGTTGATTTAGTTTCTGATCTAAGTTGCTAAGTCTGGTGGGACTCATAGAAGTTGTTCTTTTCCCACCCTTCCCATGAAGCCAAAACAAATTCTCAACAGACTTATAAGCACGGAATATGAATATCAGAGTCCCTAGCACTGAAGAAAGTGTTTCCTGACCTGCAGGAAGCTGCTCTCTCCGCAGGGCTCACTCAGGGGCGACTCCCCTCACCAGCATGCCCAGCCCAGGGGACCATGCCCCTCAGGAATCAGAGGCAGGGATATAGTACAAAACGTTTTTTATTTAAAAATGATGGTCATTGTAAAAACAATAATAATAATAATACCAATAATATAAAAAGCATTTCTCCTCCTTCTGCTGTAGTGCAAATGGTAGATGCACTGGGCTCAAAGATACGTAGTTTTGAACATGTCCTCCTTCTGCATCGCTGCACAGCAGCAAACTCATCCCAGATTCCTTTTGGTGGATCTGCGAGCTAGCTCATTTCTGAGAGTCAGTGGCTTCTCCGAGGTAAGTCCAAACAGCACAGGACTCCTGCTCTCTCTACTTGAATCACTCAGTCTCTGGTTCTCTCTTTTCCTTTCTTGCTCTCTCTCTTTCTCTCCTCTCTCCCCACCTCTGCTGGCCTCCCACTGTTTCTAGGAGGCGTGCTGCCGGTTGGCGAGGGGCCGGCTGCAGAGGATGCCCTCCTGTTGTTTGTCCTTCTCCTGCAAGGACCGTGCCTGCAGGGCCTGGCGCTCCCGGACAGCCCGCAGCGCGGCCACGGCGGCCTCCTCGTCGCGCAGGCGGCTGGCGGCCGTGAAGGGGCTGCACACGGTCTCCACCAAGCCCAGCATCATGCCGAACAGGGCCAGCACGCCGCCCACCACGTACAGCTTCACCAGCTTCCGGCTGGGCTTCTGGGCCATCATCTCCTTGACTAGAGGAATCAGCTCCTGCACCGTTTCCATTCCGGCTCTGGGCTGCTGGGGGCGGGAGGGATCTGCGGGAGGAGCGGAGAAGGAAGGGGGACCGTTAGCACTGAAACGCGACGCCAGCGGCCCCGGCGCGCCTCCGCGGGCCTTGCGCAGAGGGGTCTCTGCACCCCGCCGCGCCTTCCCAGCCGGGCTCACCTGAACCGCGCGGCGAGCTCCTAGGAGGCAGAGCGAGCTGGGGAAAGGGGGCCGCGTC
This sequence comes from Pteronotus mesoamericanus, assembly GCF_021234165.1. Lineage (NCBI taxonomy): Eukaryota > Metazoa > Chordata > Mammalia > Chiroptera > Mormoopidae > Pteronotus > Pteronotus mesoamericanus. The sequence continues at coordinate 1,829,720 of NW_026555326.1, forward strand.
TGTCGGTCCGGCCGGCTCCGCGTTCTCCTCCTCCTGGGCAGCCGCGGCTCTGCCAGATGGAGACTCCGCAGCTGACACCCCATCAGCGGCCCGCGGCCGCTTATATCTTTTCTCGAAAACCCGCCTCCGGGACTCCTGGGCCGGGGCCAGCGCGGCGCGAGCCAGCGGGAGGCGGAGGAGGGGCGAGGGGTTGGGGAGGAAGGGGGAAGGGAGAAGGGGGAAGACGGGGGAGGAGCGGGGCAGGGACGCGGAGGGGGGTGAGGGGGTGGGGCGGCCACGAGCGGTGCACGCCGAGGCGGTGTGAGCTGCGGCCGGGGAGGGCAGACCTGGACGTGGGAGGTCCGGTTTTGGGCGCGCGCACCGGTGAGGAGCCGAGCCCAGCGAAGCCTCTGGTGCTTCTGCGACGCAACTGTCTCTTCGCGGTGTGGGACGGTGCACTGCTTCCCTCGTTCTGGGCAGCCTGAGAAGGGCCCCTAAGGAGGACATCGGGGTCCTACCTAACGGAAAAATCACTCGTTTTTATTCAGGAGGGTTGTCATCTTCCCACAGGTGTGAGGACCATAGCGGAGGAAGGCAAGGGGGAGGGATCCAGGTAAAGAAGAGAACTGCCTCCAGGCTCTGCATAAGGCAGTGTAGTGTGTGCTTACACAGTTTCTTTCCTGCCAGACTCGTTTTATTCACAGGTGCTTGCATTGTAAGGGTCACTGATAACTATTTACTCAGGTGCCCGGTTATGCACAGGTGTGTGTGTGTGTGTGTGTGTGTGTGTGTGTGTGTTTACATGATATCAGTCTCTCTGCCTACAGGCATTTGTGTATGTACTTCTGTGTATCAGGGAACTGCCATGAAATCCAAATTGCCCTTTGCCCCTTCAGATGTGAAGTTGGGGACCGGCTGAAGGGAGGCGAAGGTGGAAGAGGAGCTGTTGGTAAAGGTCTGCTGGACTGGACTATAAATATTTCATGCTGTTTTCAAAAATTATTGGCCACTTCCCTGAATCTGGGGGTACAACTGCACTGTGCCCGCTCATCTAATCATAGAAACAGTTTAGAGGCAGAAGGGTGAGAGTAGAGAGTTTGGGTAAGAAGTTAAAGAATAGAAAGTACTCTTGAAAGTGTGGGGATAGTAGGCCTGATTGTGACTAGGATTAAACATCATCGCCTTGTGTGTGTTTGGGGGGCGGGGAGGGCTGGGAGTTCTGATTTAGCTTTGGTTCTCCATGCATCAGAGTTAGCAAGTCAGGGAAAAGAGAACCGGGTAGGCCAAAGGGCTTTAAAAAGGGAAAGGGAGAGGGCAGGGGGAGGAAGGGAGAAATTAGAGTGGCCAGAAAATTGCAAAGGTCGGTGATGCAACCTTGCTACAACCTGTCACAATCATTCAGGCTGAGCCCGGTGGGGAGGGATAGGGGAAGAGCTGTTTCAGGGATCAAAAACTTGAGTCTCTAAAAATTTTAATTTCATCTTTCTTTAGGGACCTGAGGCAATTTCCCTGACAATTCAGTTTAAAAAAGCACCAATAACAACTATTCTTTGCCTTGGCTATTCATAGTTCAGGAAACAGATCGGTCAAGGTTACCTAAATAGCTTATTTAACATTCTACATTTTTGTCTGTATACAAGCAGTCAAGGCTACCAGGGGCCAAATAGGGATTATTCCTGGAGGATTGTGTCCCCTGCTTATTATTCTTTTAACCTTGTAAGGGAGGAAAATTGCATAACAAAGGACCAAGCAGAGATTAATATCAGTCGACATTTTCTTTGAATCTTCCTTATAATTTTGGAGAAGTCTCTAATAACTGGCAGAAATGATTTGTGAGCTTTGCCAAGACCTGCGAGTGAGGCAAACGTTGTGGCTTTTGGAAGAACATTAGTATCAGGGCTTTTACCTCGTTTCTGCTCTGAAGGTGAGTCAGCCCAGCTTTGAACTCAAAACTCTGAAATTAACATGTCAAAGAATTTCCTGTGTTTCTGTAACTCCAAGACGCAATCTTTTGAGGTCAGCAGACTCCAAGTTATCTGGGGTTCCTCTTTCTTGTGAGGTGCAGTGGTAGAGCGCATCACTACCTCAGAAGAGTTCCCTTCCTTCCCTCTTTGAGAATCTGACTTTGATCCCCAGACCCCAGCAGCTTGCTGGCCAGGGCTGGGTAGAGAGGGCAGCAAGTGGCATGGATCGGGGTTGCCTGTAGAGTTGGCGTCGCTGGTTTAGGTGGTAGCTGGGGTTGAGTGGCAGACGAAGGAAATAAAAGGCTGAGGAATCCAGGATCACATCCTACCTAGGAATTTCTGACACCGCCCCTCTGCCTGAGTGGGGAAGGAGCGCCTGGCCCCTAAGGTAGGGGACTAGGTAGGGCCTGGGAAACTAAGCCCATGCTTTAAAGCACTGAGGTCACTAGCGATGTAAAGCCTTGTGTTGCATCACACAGGTCAGACACAGGTTATAGCTAGGAAGGTCTGAGCAGCCGTGGTGACCAACCGTCTGTTTTTGCCCAAGACTGAGAGATTTCCCTGGGATGTGTGACTTACTGGGCTGAAACTGGGACCATTCCCAGCAGACTGGAACAGTTAGTCACCCCACCCTAGACTCTACCCCAAGAGTTAATCCTTGCCATTTCTAGGAAGACAAAGAAAGCCAATTTAGAATTTATTTTCCAAATCCCTTTCTTCCAAAAATTAAAGTACCGAGAACCATGTGCAGAGGGAACAATCAACAAAGGCAACTTATGGTCCAAGGGGGAAGTACAGAAGAGGATAGCGCTCTCTCTACAACTGTGCCTCGGAGACTGAAGGAGCAGGGGACAGAGGTCTTTTGGCTGGTTGGTTGTGTATGAACCTCAATTACTGGTGGTAGTATTTTGTTAACCAACTGCTTGCTGCCTCCTGAAGTCATTACCCACCCTGGGGTTCCTCGAGGTAGGGAGTGGATCATCGCATGAGATGTGACAAAACTCCAACGTTTTTCAGTCCTTGAGTTATTTTCATTTCATGTAAATTTGTTTTGGAGAGAACGTTTCTTATTACACAAATATCAATAGATGCTTATTAAATTTACATACTAACCTTTATCGTCCTCTGGTCTTGTAGATTAGCGTCCTAGAGTCTAGACTTTTCTGTGTGGTTGCCTTGCTTTTTTCATAAATCTTGACATACAACAAGACTCCCCACATTCTCTCTGTACCCTTAAAACTAAGTTACCTTCTCAACATCCTTATTTGTAGCAGTAGCATTTCCATTTTACTTGTTCTCTGGGCTTGAAATATGGTGGCATTTTCTTGGAGAGGCCTTCCCTGACCAATTCAGCCCATTCTTCTCTACCCAATGCCTGGCATTTTTCTTAATAGCACTTAGTACCTGAGTTTATATTGATATATTTATTGGTTTGCTTTTTGTGTTGTCTTCCGTGTCCTTTGCAGAAAGCTTCATGAGGGCCTGGACTTTGTTTAGTTCCCTCTGTGTCCCCAGGGCCCAGGATATTCCTAGGTGCATAGTAGGCACTTAATAGGTAACCATGGGATTAATGAATGTCCTCCCCACCGGATTGTGAAGCCTGGTTGGGGAACGACCATGTTTATGAAGTCTGCATGCAGTAAGACTTTTAGTGGATGTTCAAAGAATCATTAAGGATTTTTGCGGGGGAGGGCAGTTTTTTGCTATTAGTCCTCTCCTCTCTAACCCATCTCAAATGCTACTATGAAATAAATCTTTCTAAATTACATTTTTATTCTTAATTGCCTGTTTAAAGCCTGGGATGATTTCTCGCACACGTGATGAATCCCTGGAGTCTGCATGTTGGATTTGCTTGACTAATATTCATGGAGTCCAGGACCTCTACCATCTGATCTTCCCTACTCGCCTATTTTTCTCTCTCATTCTTCTCTGACAAGAACCCTTTGCTCCCTCAGTAAGTTTCTCACAGCCAAAAAAGTAATCTGTTCACACTGTTGCTGCTTCACCTTTGCTCATACTCTTCTCCCTATCTGAAGAGCTGTTGTCTTTCTACTCTGTCTTCCTTCATTTACCTGTGCTCCGGGAAGCCACCCCCACCCGTGCCAGCACATGCTGACCACTCCTTTCTATGAGTTTCAGCTGCCTTTGCTGCTTGTACTGCTCAGGTTGGTGCTGCATTGTGGACTGTGTCACATAGCTCTCCATCGTTCCTGTAGACTTGCCCTGTCTCTGTGGAACATAAATTAGGGGCCCAATCAATGCTAGTTACACAGACCTGCAAGTCCGTATTGGGATAGAGACTGCAAAATGATCAGTTAAAACTCTCTTGGGAGGTTATTTTGGGCATAGTGGCTTGTCCTTGGGGTTGTTATTGCCCAAGACCTGGCAACTTGGCTTAGTTCCCTCCACTCTGGCTTCCTCACCTTTCACTTGCACTCCCAGCTTAGTGTGTGACGTTGCAGCGATTGGCTCACGCTCGGGCACCCCTCCAACATGCTCCTGGGACACTAGGGCCTTGTCAGATCAACTCTGAGGAACAAGCCCTTTATAGACATTTTGCTTTTGTCCCTTATGGCTTCTGGCCCAGCAGAGCCCCTACTGCCAGTGCGCGCAGGATGTGGTGGGAGCCTTGGGTAGCCATGAGCACCCTGTGCCCACGTACCACTTCTGAACCACTGTACTGCACTTTACAGATTGCGTTCAGCACAGAGGACTTGCCCCAAGCTCAAATATTAGCTGGACTTGAGAGTACAGGGATCTTGCGTCAGGCAGACTTGGGCTCATTTAAGTCTGGGCCCCTCTTACCAAGGTCTGACCTTGGAACAGTGACTTCTCTAGCCTCCGTTTCCCTAGCTGTGAAGTGAGAGTGATAATAGCACTTGTTTAAAGGGGTGTGGGGAGGACTGCAGGAACTAGAGCGCTATAAAGGGCTTATTGGTCTGGCACAAATGAAGCAATCAGTACGTGTTATTGATTCAGTTATTATTCTGCTAGTATTCAGTTGTCTTTACCTCCTGCTCCATGTCAGTAGTTCCCATGGTCCTTTATCCCAGCCCAGGGCTTTCACATTCCCTACGTGGCATGTAGGCAGCAGTTAAGTCCAAGAACATTTGTGGAAGCTAGCTGTGTATTCGATACTGTGTCAAGTATAGTTATAGAAAGCAGAATACAAAATTGTCCTTGCCTGAAGTAGCTCATATTCAAATACAGGACACAGACATTAAAGAAGTTACCACATTATACTAAGAGAAGCACAGTAATGGAGATATAGACCAGGTAAACAAACAGAATAGAATGAGAAATGCATCGATTCATTTTGGGAGGGAGGTAGTCAAAGAAGGCCTGAGAGGAGAGGCTGGCTGAGCAGCTTGGGGTGTTAAAGGATGGAGAGCGTTCACCGGGTAGCTCTGGGATAGAGTCGGGCTTCAGATCCGGGGAGGCGTGGAATGCGAAAGGGCTGCGTATGTCAAGGGGAGGCTGCATGAGAAAGCATTGCAAGGCCCAGGCCAAGTTAGGCAAGATTGGTGTTAGAGCACAAAGGATGGGTTTTTGGAAATGGCAGGAAATGAGGCCGTGGTAGGCAGGCGCCAGAGGTTGAACAATTCTATAAATGACCAACTGCATATGCCATACCTAGGATCTGTTGACCACTCCCTTCTTCTAGAAACACATTCTCCTTGGCTTCCATGATATTGTAGCCTCCTAGCTACCCTCGTACCTTATTCCGGAAACCCCTCAGTTCTTTGTCTCATGTTTGCTTTTTCTGTAACCTGTAGATGCCCGCACCTCTCAGGACTCAGTCCTGGGGCCTCTTTCCTTATTCTGCGTGCTCTCTCTAGGTGATCTAGTTTACTCGCAAGGCTTCCATTTCTGCCTCTCTGCAGGTGACATACAAAGCGGAGCTGCAGACGGGGGAGCTGTCTCCCTGTCCATGCTACTTCTCCTCTTAGATGTCCTGCAGGTAGCAAACTTACCATGTCTAAAGCCAAATTCAATATTTCTACCCCTTAAACTTTCACCACCATCTTCTTCAGTTTAGGCTTTATTGTCTACCCCAGGAGCCATCCTTTACTCCTCTCTCTTTCTGTCGCCTTTCATATGTAAACAATCACCAAGACTTGTTATTCTACCTCTTAAGTATCTTTTGATTTTATTTACTTTCTACATCAATAAGGAATTGAATTATTCTGCAACTACACAGCTTGGAAGAAGACCCCACAATCCAGAAGAGAATGCAGCTCACCAGGAACCTGCTCTTACTAGACCCTGAGTCGCTGTGCCAGGCATCTGACTACAGAGTGTGAGTTCATAAATGGATTTTGTTTTAAGCTATTAAGTTTGTGGCAATTGAAAACTAATATAAGCTGTGTACTAGGAGCTTCTGCTGGGTTTACAGGATAAGATGCATTCAAAACTTGACAAAGACCAGGAAGACTAACCAGGATGGGGAGAACCTAGCTTAGGTTCTATGGTCCAGTGTCATAAGCACTTCCTTGACCTCTTCTCTTTCTTTCATACTTACCCAGAAAGGCTTAAACATGGTTGGAGTCAGCTGTCTGTATCAATCTACACCCATGCAGTTTGTCATTGTTGGAGTAAATTACCCAACAGGACCAACCGTTTCTTTTCTGTAAATTTAAGAGCATGATTCTCAAATGGGCAGCCTGCTATAACTTACTATGTTTCCCAAGTCAATTATCTTTATTACTCTCAAAAAAGACTTTTGTTCACAAATAGGCTATATCCTCCTCTTCCCTGACACCCATCACCTGGTAAAATAGAAAGAATCAGACAGGAGCTACTTCATTTTCCATCCACCAAATCTGTCTGCTCCACCTTCTGTCACATTACAAGCGGGGAAGCATCTCTGGCTCTTTGTGTATAGAGCTGCCCCTCCATCTGACCCTGACTCATCTACTTAAGGTCTTGGGAGGCCATGAATAACTCGTGTTGCTTTAGGCTACAAGCAAGAACATCTAATTCAAAATGGTTAAACAATAAGAAAAATATGATTTCACTAAACATTAGATATTTCAGGATCCATTAATTCAGTAGGGTAACATTATCAAGAACCCAGGTTCTTTCCTCCGTTTTCATCTTGTAGCTTCAGCATGGAGACTTGTTATAGTTTAGCTCACATTATGGTTCCTAGATAGTTGCCATAGATCCAGGCATTGCATTCTATGTGACAACATCCAGTGAAAGGAGAGAGGCTGTTCTTTCTCTTTTATTGAGAAAGAGCCCTTCCTTGCCTGGGTTCCCCCTAGAGACTTTCTTTCATTGGCTGGAACTGGGCTGAATGCCCATCCCTAAGACTCCTTATGAAGGGAAGCATTGCCAGTGGTCTCAAAGGTTGTCCCTGGGGAGATCAGCAGCAATATCGTCTGAGAACTTGTGAGAAGTACAGATTCCTGAGCTCCACCCCAGACATATTGAGTCAGAAGTTCTGCATGTAGGACTGGCTGTCTTTGATGTAAAAAGTCCCTGAAGTAATTCTGGTGCATGCGAAAGTCTGAGAACTGCTGGTTTAGGCTAATCTCTGAGCTGGGGAAAGGACAACTACCCTGAATGCTTAAAAAACACTGGGGACCTTTAGGAAGGAGGAAGGATGGTTTGGATTTTGGATAGGGAGTGAGCTTCCTCTCAGATCTCTGACCTTTCCTGAATAATTATTTTCTCCTTATTTACTGTAGTATTCCACCAGCATACAAACATATTCTGGTACCTTAAAAAATCTAGTCCATGACCCCAAACCACTATCTAGCTCTTGTGTGATTCTTTGCTTCTCTTATTAGTTGTCTACAATCACTGTATTAGTTTCTTCATCAACCACTTACTCTTTTACCCACGGCCATACAGTTTCCATTCTTACCCTCTCCAAAATCTCATAGGCTGTTTATTGAATGAACTAACTTTTAGCATCCTAGAAACACTTTTAAAAATAGGATTTTATTTATTTATTTTTAGAGAGAGGGGAAGAGAAGGAGAAAGACAGGGAGAGAAGCATCGATGTGAGAGAGAAACATCAATTGGTTGCCCCTTTTATGCGCTCTGACCACGGACCAAACCCACACTCCAGGCATGTGCCTTGACTGGGAATCAAACTGGCGACCTTTCACTTTTTGGGATACTGCCCAACCAACTGAGCCACACCTGTCAGGGCACATCTTACCCTCTTTCAATCAGTGGTTCTAAACCTTGAATGCACATCAGAATCACTGGGGAGCTTTTTCAATTTCTGAAAATTAGGTAACATTCTAAGAGCAGCTAAATCAGAAATTCCTCCAACTAGGCTGCAGACGTCAGTGGTATTTAACACTCTAAAGGTATTTGAATGTGCAGGCGAAGTTGAGAATCACTGCCCTTAACTTTGGGGTACCCCGGGGTCCTCCCACGATCCCTCTCCTCCACCTACATTGTTTTCTTAGGTCAGTGGTTCTGGGCCCTGGCTCCACATTAGAAATATCCTGGGAGCTTCCCCAAGATGAATCGACTCTGAATTCCTGGGATGGTTTAATGTGTAGCCAGAATTGTGAACCACTTCCTAGATGGTTTCCTGCAGTTCCATGGTTTGAGACTCAGTGCTTTCCTATGGAAATTTCATCAATGATGAAAATGTTTTGTATCTGTACTGCCCAATATGCTAGTTACATATGGCTACTGAGTACCTGAAATGTGGCTAAAGTGACTGATAAACTGAATTTGTAATTTTATTTAATTTTGATTAATCTAAATTTTAATTACATGACCCCATAAATATGGCTAGTGGCTACCATATTAGACAGCTCTGTACCGTAATATCTCTGAAGTTTGTTTCCCTCTCATGAGCTCTAGGCTTACATATTAAGCTGTCTAATAGGTACCTCTTCTTGGGTAGCTAATGGGTGCTCAACAAATATTTATTTTGTGAGTGAATGGTTCTGGACGTTTTTTTGTTTCTGCATCAAAAATCAAAAGGGTCTGCTGAAGTATGATGAGGAAAAGCCCAGGCTCTGAGAATGGAAATAGGTCTTGGATTTAGGGTTGAGCTAAGGACACAGAGGTGGAGAGGGCAGCGCAGACAGAGCCGGACAACTCCAGCCCAGGCGTGGCCAAAGGGATGGCAGAGCCTGATCGGGACACTAGCGTGAAGGGGGCTGTGTGAGTTGGGGCCAGAAATGCAGCTTTTTACAGCAGGGCCCTGAGCACCTGGCTGTGGACTCTGGACTGTAATCTGGAGGCAATGGAGTGCGTACAGGTCAGAGTGCATTCCAGAGCCCACTGCGCAAATGGAGCAGTGGGCCAAAGCTAACAAGACAAAATGTAATAGGTGAAAGCACACAGTCAGAGGTGCTCCTATGCGTGTGCCTGAGTGTGCGTGTGCGTGTGCCTGCCGCCTTAGGAATAGCCCACATTTAAGAAGGGGTAGCCTGTTTTAACAGTGTTTGACTTGAAAAAAGGCAGAGGTGTTAATGCGTCTATAAGCTCAGGATGGGCCCGCGGTGTGATTTGGCCGGGAGAGGCTTGCTGTCATCAGTCGCAGCAGCAGGAGTTGAGTGTCCAGCGCAACAGTCCTGCTGGCGTAGTATTTTCTTCCCTGAAGTCCATGAAGAGGGCTGCCTTACTAAGGTGGGCCCACATTCGTACAGGGGCTTTCCCAGTTCTTTCCCGTGGGAGAGTTTTATTCTCAGGTGCTGTTTCCACACAGATTTTCCTTGGATTTAGAACTGACTTCACTTTCTCAGATCGCTGTGCGTCTTCACACAGAGTTTACTGAGCCATTTGGGATGACACTTATGAAAACTGTCTGGGAGAAAAAACTGTACACCCGGTTGACCAAGCATTTTGTCACTGAAGGGACGGAAGGATGTCCTGGGATGTGGAACTTTCAGAGCTTATACAAGGAGAGCCCTGTGTAAGCAGATTAGAATGGCTGGTCACTCTATAACATAGTGGTATATGTTCTTTGAAGATTTGCCCCGATTCTTGCACATTCCAATTAAACCCTGGAATGGCACATGTGTCTCATAAATATTCACCCTCTGGGTATAACTTGCAGAGACCTCATTGAGTATGCTTCTAATGTTTTCCAGGGGGGCAATCTTGTGATGTTTGGGTTTTGCAAATTTAAACCATTCACCATGGCCGTTTTTCCTACCACTTTTTTTTTTTGAGGTCACATTCTACAAATTATCCTCTCACAAGATTTACTCCAATCTCAGGAGGCCACATGTTGTTGTGGAAAGAGCATGGACTTTGGAAGCTTTCAGCCGTGGGATTCTGCTTTCACCACATATACCAGTTGTGGTAGACAGTGCTATGTGTTCACGATGCTCTACCTGATTTTCTTCTCCTGGGCACATAGGACAATCACTTAGGAGTCCTGTGAGTCGTTCTGGCCCATAGGTTGTAAGCAGAGTGACTGCGTCTCTAGATTCAGGCAGAGGCATGGAGTCACCCGGGAGAGGCCTTCATGCTCCCCTAACCTTGTGGCTATGACCATGAGGCCATGTGTCCTGGTTGGTGCAGCCACAAGGTGGCAAAAGCCCCCGAGTGTGTAAAACAACAGACCTCTCCCCTCATTACTGTCCTGCATCTTACTTTATGTGAGCAACAAATAAATGCCTGTTGTGTTAAGCTGCTGAGATTTTGTGGTTAATTTATGAATGCAGTGTAGCCTAGCCTAATGCAACTAAAACACTAACTAGTTCTGTGTCTTTATCACTCAGGCTGCTACAACAAAATAACCACAGACTGGGTGGCTTAAGCAACATTTATTTCTTATAGTTCTGAAGGCTGGGGTGTCCATGATCAAGGTGTTGGGCTCCTGGGGAGAGCCTGCTGCCTGGCTTCCTTCTCACTGTGTCCTCTGGTGGTTCTTCCTTCTTGTGAGGACACCAGTCCCATTATGGGGACTTCCCCCACCTGATGTCATCTAAACCTAATTATTGTCCAAGCTCCTACCTCCTAATATCATCACATTGGGGTTTCAACAGATTAATTTTGGGGGGCATTTTCAGTCTCTAGCACTGCGTAACCTTGTACAGGCTACTTACTAATGCATGCTGAGACTAAAAAAAGGGAAAAATATCTCCCTCAAGGAGGCACCTTTAAAGGGCTGCTGTGATGCTTAAAGGAGACACTGTCAATACATTGGTTTAGAATGGTGCCATATATCTAGCCAGGGCTGGAAAACTACTTTGTTCCCCTCCGTCCTTTCAGGGTGAGACATAGCTATTTATTTTTAGAGTAGAAATTAAACAAAGGAGTCGGGACAACCTATCAAGCCCATGCAGCCTTCAGATGATGGAGGATTAGGCCCAGCTCTGGGCTGTTAGTTCGGCTCTTGGTCCTTCACCTGGAGTGGCCTTTCATAAAGGGACGCATGCCCAGAGGATGCCACTGTGATGTCAGGCATCCAGATATCTGTGTTCACTTCTAAGCATCATATTTTAGGAAGATTATTGGCAGATGGGGGAATTTCTAGAGGAAGATGACTAGGTTAGGAAAAGTCTGGGAGCCGTGAGAATGGGTCAACAATATACTACAAGTGAGGTTGCCATATTTAGCAAATAAAAAAAAAATACAAGGAGCTCAGTAAAATTAGAATAGCAGATAAACAATGAATATTATTTTAGTAAAAGTATGCTCCATGCAATATTTGGGGTCTTCTTATACTAACAAGACATTCTTTGCTTATCTGACATGCAAATTTAACTGGGATTAATGTATTTTATATTGGCAGTTACAAGGAGCTATGTCTCTTGTTGGAGAGAGTGCCCACCTGAGATTGAGCTGGAACTTCACATTCGTGAACACCAATGTATATTTATTTGCACTTGAGCTGATGGGTGTACACATCTCTGAGTAAGCAAAGAGAAAGTTTATAATTAGGTGGCATTATCCTGGGACAGTTGAATGGGAGAAGCAAATTTGGGTAAGGATAAAAATTTTTAGCTGTCCTCAGTTCCTCTCTCCCTTGAAAAATATAGGTAAGTGAAACTGACTCTTTTATTTTTTTTTGGTTTGCCCTAAGCCATGCAAGGTGGAAGGTAAAGGTGCTGGTTGTTTCTTAGATGTTTTCTGCCCTCTCTCACACTCATGTACACATTTATTTAGAAAGTGTGCTAACTGCTCTCTTGACAAAAGACATTTAATAGCCCCAACAAGCAATACTGGACTTTTTAAGAAGGGGAAACCATATCTTACAAAATATACAATGACTTGGAAACTTGTAGCAAATTCTCAGTCTGTGGGGATAGTGGGAGCCGTTCCAGGCAAAGGCGGCAGCAAAGAGCGAAAGGGTTAATAATTATCTTGTAGGTGGACAAAAATCACTCTCCTTCCTGAAACTTTTTACTATATTTTTACTTGTCAGTCTATATAGTAAAATACTCTCATTCTGGAAAATGAGAGCATACAGAGAAATATAAAGAGATGGAAAATGTTAGCATATTGGATGTTTTTCTCCCTGTCTTCTTTCTGAGTATTTTTTCAAGAGTTAAGTAGATTCTTGCACATTTGTTTTCTTATTTTTCCCCTAGTTAATCATAATCTCATAAACATTTCCCTAAGTTAGTAAAACCTCTCTATCTGTATTTTAGATCTGAAGGGAGTCAGTTTTGAATGATGCTTTAAGGGGAAGGAATTGGATGAGCGAAGGACTCATCGCCCTCATCTGGTACAAGACTGATGAGATTTTGGTCTGTGCAAGCAGAGGTCCTGCTCCCATAGGGCCTCTTTCCCCATAGCCCTCAGACTTGCTTGGCAACTGCCTTGAGCTAAGTAACAAACCTGCTGTCCAGGCTAGCTTAGACTCCTATCTTTCTTTCTTTCTTTCTTTTTTAAAGATTTTATTTATTTATTTTTAGAGAGAGAGGAAGGGAGGGAGAAAGTGAGGAAGAGGAACATCAATGTGTAGTTGCCCCCTACTCTCGCGCGCCCCCTACCAGGGAACCTGGCCTGTAACCCAGGCCTGTGCCCTGATGGGAATCGAACCCATGACCCTTTGGTTTGCAGGCCGTCACTCAATCCACTGAGCCGCACCAGCCAGGACTAGACTCCTATCTTAATCAGGTGTTGGACTCTGGCATGACTAATGCTTGAAGCCATAATCAATGTCACATTTATGCTTGCTCCTCTGTCCTCTGTTTGTAAACAACCCCTACTCCCACCCTCTGTCCTTCCCTATTTAGAATGGTCAGAAGCATCGCCATTCTTGGAGAGCTCAGCTCGGTTTGCCCCCTGAGTACTTTGTTTTTCCTTCTGGTCCAGGTTATAGGCCCTGGAGAGTTTGCAGCCCTTACAGAAGAGAGTGAAGAGTGGAGTGGAATGTACAAAGCACAGACTCTCAGGTTGGGACCTGGGGCCCCTGGAGGGAGGAGCAAGGAGGAAGGGAGCAGCACAGCCAATATTTGCTTTTTGTTACCAATGTCTGTAAAGGCCGCTGATCATAGCCCGAAACACCTGCGTGTGAGGCACGCATAGGGACCAATGCCCATTATAGAACACTCACCTCGTCAGGCACTTTGCTGAGAGTTATACATGCATTGTTTCCTTTCATCCTTACAACAGCCCTTGAGGTAGACTGTTAACTGTTCCCATTGGTGGCAAGTCGCTTTCATTGTCCAAAGTCACAGCTGGTGAGTACAAACCAAACTTGAACCTTCACCTCTCTCATTCTAAAGTCTAGGCTTTTAACTGCCGTCCTAAACCACTGGCCCCTCAGAACAGCATCTTAAAGCTGGAGGGGGCTTCTCGGGAGCTTGGAAAACATATTAAATCTCCCTGCCCCTCTGCAAGCCAATTAAATCCCTGGTTGAGGCCTGGCCTTAGGGGTATAATTTTATAAGTTCTGTAAGTAATTCTGAGGGGCAGCCTGGGTAGAGAACCAGTAAAATCCAGTATTTTTATTTATGAATGATGAGGTTGAGGCCCAGAGAGGGGCTCGCCCAAGTTTATGCTTCTTTCAAGTGGCAGAGTTTGAGCTAAGTCTCGGATTTAAGAGAGGTTCAAGTTCAAGTTCAAGCAGGCCCTGTATGGCCACAGGCACTGCAGGGACATGCTGGTTAAAAGCCTTTCGGTGGTATTGATTCCAGACGTGAAACCAGACATACCTCCAAACCACAGGTGCTCATTTCTCCATATTTAGTCCTCAACTGCCTGTTTGAATATTAGGAAATTTAGTTTGCCTCTCTAGTCGTCCTTTGAGGGATCATAGTTAGAATTTTAAAGTCCCGCAGGCAGCCCTCTGGCAGCCTGGGGAGCAGATCTCAGGATGCAAATGCCCCTGGACCCCCTCAGCTCTTCCTTTGTGCCTCCCTTCCCCAGACGCTTGTGACCTGCCACGTGGCTGCGTGTTGCCCCTTTCTGCTCTATGTGTCTCTCCTCTCAGGTGAGGCTGGGCCAGGGCCACGCGGTCAGTTCCACACGGCAAATCTGTGGCCAAAGGTCCAGAGGTTTGACTTAGGTCCCCAGAACCTACCCCAGAGGGCACTGGCTGGACAGTAGAGGGCACTGGCGGTGGAGGAGGGGGTGTGGTCATGAACTGGCCCATCTGCCAGCGGAAGGTCGGGCAGTGGGTAAGGCAGTGGCAGTGGCAGAAATGCCAAGATATTCCTCCCTTTCCTCTGGGAAGTCAGCCAGCATTTGACTCCACCGAGCTGCAGGCTGCCCTGGGCTGGACCCCTCAAGAAGGAGGGGATAGGACATTTGGGGGTGTACCCTGGGAGATAGAACAGAAGGAGCTGAGGCTCCTCCAGGGCGACCCAGGAGCCTGACCTCAGGGGATGGCGTCTCCCCTCCTGGGGTGAGAAGGAAGTTGTGTCATCCGTCATCAGGCCCTTGGTGTAATCTCGTCACCTCTCCGTGACGTTTCACCTTCCCCGTCTTTTCACTACTTCTAGGTTCTCACGTCCTCACTCAGAGCAGCTTCCTATTGGTGTGAGGGGAGCGCTGCTGGTGCATACCAGAGCCTCGGAGAGGAGGGGTCTGGAGGCCAGAACCTCCTCCACCTGTGCCCACACAAGAGAGGCTGTCAGTGTGGAGAGCAAACAAAATAGGGCATCTGTTCTAGGTGTTTCTACAGTGTCTCTCCAGGAACCCTCGGTCAACATCAGTGCTTCAAGAGCTGGAGCAAGGGTGTAAAGAGACATTTTTAAATACTGGATCTTGATTAGGTTTGACAAACATGAAGTTCAGAGCCTGGTAGACTCTGGTCAAAGGTTCCTAAGGGTGAAGTCAAGGATTTAGGCAATTTTAGGCTTAAATTACAGCTAAGAATATGAGTGCCAGAACAAACTGGTCTGGATTTAAATGACCACTTGCTAGCTGGAACCAAGGTATTGAAAATGTGCCTCATGGTCTCCGTCTGTAAAGGAAGGATAATTAAATGTCTACTCCCCCAGAGATATAGTGGGTGTTAAATGAGTTAATATATACAAAGGGTTTAGCACAGTGCCTGGCATATGGCCAGCACTCGGGGACATGTTAGCTGTAGTTAATCTAGACGGACTACCTGGTCTCCCTTGACCTCAGGCCCTGGCCAGTGCACACGGCTGTCGGCTGGGAAGGTGAGAGTGGGGGTCTAGAGAGAAGGGTATGGAATAGAGTCAACCCATGACAGGCAGCGCAGACTGACCTCTGCTTGCTGCTGGCCTCTGCCCGAGGCTGGTTCCCGCCTGCTCAGTAACGTAACAGACCCACTTTCTCTCTGGTTCTTGGCCAGGCACACAGAAGAGTGACTGTTTGTCTGCGCACTTGAGCAGCTGTGCTGGAGTGGGAGGCCACACCCACTTGAGTCACGTGGCCTATCCCAGGGCCACTCCTGGAGCCCACCCTGTCCGGCAGACGAGGACTCAGCCATGACTCACTGTATTCGGGAGATACCTGAGCTTTAGTCACCTGGTGCCCCTTCCTCTGACACCTGAGCGTCAGCATTTACAGCCTGGACCAGGCTCTCTTACCTCTCGTAACCACTTTTCTCCTTTCCTTCCTCCTTTCCTCCTTTCCTTGCTCCTTGTCCTTCGACTGCTCAATGATCAGATCTTGGCTGATCTCGCTGGCAATTGGGACAGTTTAAGTCTGGCAGATGGAGACACTGCCAGCGACGGGCAGATAAGTAGGCAGACATGGAGACAGCCTCAGGAGAGGACCCCCGCCCCCCACAGCTGACTGATGTATGAATTACTGCTGTTAGCTCTCCACTGTGGTGACTAAAGGCCCAGACTGTGCTCTCAGAGGGTGTCAGCGCCCCTAAGGGCACGGAGACTTGTTAAGCTACATTGATGATTTTCAGCCTTTTTCATCTCATGGCACATAAACTAATTGCTAAAATTCTGCCTCTCACCAAAAAATATATTTTTTGCTGATCTGACAAAAAAATAGCTATACTTTTGATTCATTCACACCAGATGGTTATTGCTGTGTTGGCTTTGTCTTTTTCCCCCCTTTTTTTGACAACCTGAGGGAAAAGAGGTCAGTGCCCCTGACTAAAGTTAAGTATTGCCTGTTTTAAAAATTCTTGTGAATTTTTAAATTCACACCAGTTGAAAATTCCTGACCTATATCAATGATTTGCACTTCAGTGTGAATCCATTCATTCCACAAATTCTGAGCACCAACTATGTGCCCCAGGCACTATTTCTAGGTAGTTGGAAAATAGTAGTGAACAACCTGGGCAAAAATCTCTGCCTTTTTGGGCATTACATTCTGGTAGAGGGAGACAGAAAGTAAATATGATAAACAGATACGTGATATAGTTAGTTAGAAGGAGGTAAGTGTTGAAACCCCCCGCACCCCCGCCAAACCAACCCGCCCAAAACAAACCCGCAAATTCCAGCCTATCAGTAATGTAAGATAGGTGGCGTTGGGAGAGCTGGGGTGGGGGACAGGGAGCTTAGTTGTCATTTTATTAGTTTATTTTATTATTTTTAAGTTTTTCAATTACAGTTGTCTTTTAATATTATATTAGTTTCGGGAGTATAGCATAGTGATTAGACATTCCTATAACTTACAAAGCGGTGCCACTGATAAGTCTTGTACCCCCTGGATTTGCTTGTTATTTTAAAGAGAGTGCTCAGAGTCGGCCTTATGGAGGAGGTAGTATTTGAACAAAGACTTAAAAGCGGTAAGAGAGTTTGCCTTGCAGACGCTGGAGAGAGAATGGCCCAGGTGGAGAGAGCAGCTGGGCCAACAGCCTGCGACAGGAGCAGCCTGGTAATTCAGAAGCAGAGCAAGGAGGACATGTGTCTGGAATGGAAGGAGAAAGGGCGATAGCGTGGTGCTGTTGAGAAGTAATGAGGGGCCGTATCCTGTGGGGCCTCTGTAAGGGCTTTGGCTTTGACGTTGCCTGCAATGGGGAGCAGGTGCAGGGTTCTGAGCAGAAGAGGCCGTGACCTGTTGTCTTGGGACTGGACTGCAGGCTGGTAGAGAGCTCATTGCAGAAGCCTGGGGAAGAGAGGCTCGGGCCAGGAGGGTAGAAGTGGTCCTGGCTGCCTTCGGAAATGCCTGATAGATTGACGTGGGAGTGCGAGAACCAGGAGTCAAGTGGCTAGCCACTTTCCTGAGGGGTAAGTCCAAAGGAGCCAAGGATGGGAAGTGGGCCCTGAGGACTGAGGGACCTGGGGCAGGACAGTGGGAGGCAGGGAGGGCTGCAAGAGAGGCTGCAGTGTTGGAGCCACGCCCCTGCCTCCTCTTTAGCCCTGGCTGGGTCCTGACCCAGCCTCTGGCTCTGTTTGAGGCTTCTTGTGTCTGAACAAATTGGGCTCTGAAGTTCAAAGCCCGTGCCTGGGGCCTTGCAGTCAGGGGGGCACTAGGTCTGCCTGGGGGCATGCTCAGTGTGCCTAAGGAGTAAGGCTGACTGGGCTACTCTTGGGTTCTGCAGAAATAACATCCTGGACTTGGCAGGAGCACGTGGGGGGCCCAGAGAAATTGCCTCTTTCTTCCTGCAAAGCCAAGCCACGCCCTGGACTTGCCCCAGCCTGTGATGTCTGAGACACTAAAGGCTTATTTACCTGGGCTCCTGCCTCCTAAGGGGGGAGTAGGAGGGGGATTTAAAGGTGAGGATCTGAGGTTGCAACACCTGCTCTTCTGCTGAGTTAACTATTAATGAGTCCTTTGAACATCCTCCTTCCTGATGGTGGGCAGAGGATGGGCAGCTCCAGGGGGTGCAAATGTCCTGGGAACCTTGAGCCGAGGGAGTTAGAGAGGTGGAAAGAAGGAGATCAGAGAGGTGGCTTCAGAACTTTGGGTGTCAACAGGGACTGTTCTCTGGGGAACTTGAAGAGAGCCCCTGTGTTCTTGTTGCAGATTCAAGGCCCATGAAAGGAAGCCGCTTGTTGAGTCAAGCGAGATTTCACTGGAATGCTCGCAGGGGCCAAGACACTAACATTTATTGGAATTTCCATCATGTGTCTAAACAACTTGTTGGCCATTTGCTAAGTATAGTGGTTCTCCTGCCCATCTAAATTTTGGGGGCTAAATTAGAAACCGAAGGTTAGAAATGTCCAGCTTAATCCACAAGATGCTACGTTTTCTCCTGAGGGTTCCCAAACCGATTTCTTGGACTTAACCCTCCTATTGTAGGGAGAGCTTCTTGCTTAGGAGAGACTGACAGGCCAGAATGGCTCATTGAGAGTCTCCTTTAAATAGGAACTTTGAGGCAATACTGTTCCCAAACAACGCCAGTGCAGGCTGTCCAGAGCCAAGATATGCACTGGGTGACCTTCCAGATCTCTCTAAAGCCCTCTGACCCTGACCTGGTGGGAGAGTGTCCTCTGAGACCAGCCTCTCTACCTGGCCTGTTACTGTCATTTACAGCGGCTTTCAGTCCAGTGGCCCTGAGCCAGGAGCCCGGCCAGGGTCCCACAAAGGAAGCTGTGTTCCTAGACCTGGCGGTGGGCCAGGCCAAGTCAGTCCAGTTATGTATGCCTCGGCCTTGCCTTCCACCGCTTGAGGCCAAGTCTGTTTTCTGGGCCTCCAGGCGGGCATTCCTGCCCAGCCAGGGAGAGGCTAGGAGGCCAGCCCTCCTAAGCTGGGGGCAGTGACTCACAGGTAGTTACCTGTCCTAGGGCTCCCTGCCAACCCAGGGAGGGAGCTGGAGAGGAGGTATTTAGAGTTTATTCCTTATTCCTCTTAAGCTTTCCTGGAGTGAGTTGGGCTTGACCCCTCCCTGATGAGCCTTTTAAGGCTCCTCTGAATTCCCCAGGAAGCAGGGATTTTCCACTGTTACTGTTTCCCTTGGGGAAGGAGAGGGTCTGGTGCTTTCCAGGGTCCTGGAGGTTTGGGTCTTCCCACCTTCCAGCCTGGGGTCAGGTCTGGGGGCTGTACCACCCTATGTGCAAGCCCTGATTTTCGTGTCCTCTGCTGTCTTCTGTCCAGGCGGTCCGGGACACAAGAGGAAGCCGAGCCCTACAAGCCTTGAGAAAACGCCCCATACAGTGCCTGCCACAAATGCCAGCGCCCTTCCTGCCCTCCGAACCCTGGTCCAGAATGACCACGAATGTCTGCCTGGTGCTTTCAGTTTGCAGGGCTCCTCTCCACCCCGCAAGGCACCCAAAGGCAGGTGGGCACTGCCAAGCTCACTGTGAGGCCCCGGGGACAAACCCACTTGCCCAGTCCTGTCCTGGGGCGGTGGGGGTGCAGTGACGGCAGATGGGCGTGCCAGCTGCCAGATTCCTGAGACCCGCCCTGCAGTGGGCTGCGCCCAGCCAGGGAGTCTCCAGAGGTGAGGCCGTTGTTTAAAAACTGGGAGCCAGGAGCGGAGCCCCCCTCACTCAAGGGTGCTCTCAGGCGATCTGGAGAGAGAACCGTGGCAGCAGGGAGCCAGGTATGTTATCTGCCTTCACCTGCTTGGTGGGGGCAGGGCGGGGAGAAGGCACTATACTCTGGGTGTCTGGGGCCTGGTTGCAGGGCCCGATTCTTTTTCTTCCTGCGAGCTCACCTGAAGGGGCCACCTGCAAAGGCTATATTAAATGTGTGCCTCTGTTTGAATTGCCTTTTCATGTCTGGTAAGTGTTTCAGTGACTTGGAAGAAAAGCAAGTTCTGATCGGGGCTGAGCACACAGAGAGGAGGGCAGGCTGGGCTGGCAGGGCTCGAGCTCTCAGAAGCTCTCAGAAGCTCTAAGGCTGCTCAGGACACCTTGCTCTGGAGGTGGGAGGGCAGAGATAGCGCCGCAGGTAAACCAGGAGATGGGCCTTCCTCTTGGGCCGCCTGTCTCCTCTCTGGGCCCCTGATGCTTCTGGGACCTGGAAGGAATGATTTCGAAGCATTAGGATGTATAATTTAAAGACGCCAGGAGAGCCTCTCTGGCCCTGCCTTGCCAATCCCCCTCCCCCTCCCCCAGCCAAACTGGAGCACTGGAACAGAGCGAGCATCCAGTCCCAGGCGGAGGGGGACGCTGCATGCGCAGGGCAGGCCCGCCTGCCTCTCCGACCTTTGAACATCCATCCCTGGTCTCCTGCAGAATCTCTGCTCTGTGGCCTCCCAGCCTCACCCCTCCTGCACAGCCTAGCCCATCCTGAGAGGCATTTTGGGTTGCTTCCAGTTCAGATAAAATTCTCACTCACTTCTTAAAGATGGCCAGGCCTCCTCATCGCATTCCAGCCACCTACTTAGCCCAGAGTTGTGGCCACCACAGCCTTACCCTCGAGGTGGCCCTCGGTGGTACCGGAGGCTGTGCCCATGGAAGGAGAGGGCTCGCCTCCGGACTTTCTGCCACTTTGACCCACTCACCTTTGGACCTGTGGGCTGGGCCCTGCGCTGGGAAAGGCCAGGCCTCTTCCCTGGGCAGTGACAAGGCCTCAGACCTCTCTGCAGCTCCCCTCCTGCCAAGGGCCTTGCTCCTCAAGTTGTCTTATGACTGTTCGGGACAGGGCTGGCCCATCCTCCGCCCTTCCACTGCAGAGGAGGAAGCTAAAGTCTGGGAGGGGACAGCATTATCCCAGTGCCCCTATGAGTCACGGGCCAGGTGGGACTGTAGTCCAGGGTTCTGTCATTTTCCAAGCTTTTGGCTCAAAATACACCTGCTGCTGAGAGTTGTCCTAGGTAAGACTCTAGGTAAAGACTTCTGAAAAAACATGAGTCAGAAACAGAAAAGGGTCTAGTGTGCCCTAGCGGTTTGTACTGTTTTACCCAGGCTGCTTTGTTTTGTCCCAGGTGAGGTCCTCTCTGGGGATCACCCCATTGGCTAAAGATGAATCCACTCCTTCTCCTGTGGTTTGGTGAGTCTCCCTTTCCATCCTTCCAGGACCTGTCATATAGGAGAGAGGTGGCAGCTATGGGTAGGAGGACAGTTAACCGAAGTGTGAGCATTACCTGTCATCCTTTAGTCCTAGGGTTTGGAACACTTGTCTTCTGGGGACACCCATGAGGTTTCTCTGCTCCTTCAGGCCTTTGGGGAGGATGGCTTTCTGCCTCTCTTGAGCTCCCAGGGGTCTTCTTATTCCCACCCGAGGTGGTTTCTGGTTCCCTGAATGCCCTGGTTTTTCCCACCCTTTCACTTTCAAGCTGGTCCCAGGCCCATCATGGCTTGAGTTCTTGATTTTCCAGTGGATTGTAGTGGGGTGCTCACAAAACCCCGCTTTGCAGATAAACGAGCAGAAAGAATGCAGGCCTCTCCCACTGTTCCGCAAGTGGCTAGCAGCTAGCCCTCCTCTGGGCTGTGGACAGAGGCCACGCTGCCGGGGAGGAGAGTTGTGGACCATGTCTGGTGGCCAAGCGTGTGTCTGAAGTTTGTCTCCAAAAGCCACATATGGAAGCCACATTGCAGGATCATTCATGGATGTTGGTTGCCATTGTTATTCCTCCTTTAAAAAAAAAAAGGTTGGGGTTTTAGAATAGGAAATCAGCTTTTTAACCTAATAGCCTCAGGATTACAATAATCACCGTCATCAGTGAGAGTGAGCAGGAGAGAAGGAGAGGGTCTAGTCTTGTCGACCAACGTCTGCTTCCCTGAGGGAGGCTGGGGCGGCCGTCTGGGCCCTCTTCTCTGTAGGCTGAACCCAAGCACCCCTGTGATTTCAGTCTTGCCCAGCTTCCTGTATGCGCAGCAAGCCTGCTCCCGTGGGGCCTGCTATCCCCCTGTTGGGGACCTGCTCATTGGGAGGACCCGGTTTCTCCGAGCTTCATCCACCTGTGGACTGACCAGGCCTGAGACCTACTGCACCCAGTACGGCGAGGTAGGCCCTAGCTCCACGGCCTCCAGGGCTGGAGGAAGGTGAGGTGGGTGGGACGGGTGAGCCTGCCATTGTTCATTGAATACTCAGAGTGTACTTGGTAGAGGCACAGCTCCATGCACTGTTGGAGGGCGGCTGGGCATGGTGTAAGACAAACATAAGGATGGACAAAAGAAAATGTACTCAGAAATAGCTGAATAACTCTTTTCTGTTCCATAAAACTAGAGTCCTTTCTCAGCCCTCGGGCATGGGCAGGACAGTCAGGAGATAAGCAATCAGATAAATACTAATCCTTTTTGTATGTACAGTCTGATGTGCGGTCTTTGGTGGACAAAGTCAAGGCTGCTGGGGTGTGTGATGGGTTGTGTCGTGCCAGGGGGTGAGCTGAGCGCTGCCACAGTCACTCTATTGCCGTCATCTCTTTGGCCAGCACTGGGGTTTGGGTGTGGGCAGAGCTAGCAGGTGAATATATGATTATGGGCTGGAGCTTACCTCTTATGCTTCGCAATTGCCATGCGTGAAGATGGACCTTTCTTACCTCTCAGTCTCCTTCATTTCCATGTTTTATCACCCCAGGCAAAGCGGGAAACATTCAAACTTGTTAAAGGACACAGATCAGTGTAATAAATGAAGTGACCTGAGGTTAGTAAGGAGGTTCAGGGACTCGGCGGATAAGTGCAAAAATGAGCTGAGCGAATCCAGGAACTCTGACACTTGGCGCTCCTTCAGTTAACATCGGCCACTGATGTGTTCAGGGAGCTGTTGTGATTTTTCGTCTAGATTTTTTTTCTACATTGCCTTTGGAGCTTTTTTGTAGGAACTTTAGTTTTCTTTTCCTTTCAACAAGGTTGGGGTCTTTCTTTGCTCCTCATGTTCACCAAGGTTGACATCATTGTTTTCTTGTTTCTCAGCTGCTTAGCTCATTGGACCATTTTTCCGCCCTCAAAATACAGGTTTGGATGAGGGAATGGATGAGGGTGTGGTTTTCCATGAGTGTCTGCAGGCTTTGAAGGGAAAAATAAATAAATAAATAAATAAATAAATAAATAAATAAATAAATAAAGAGGCAGAGAGAGCAAGGGAGTGAGAGAGGCTGATTGCCACAAAGGAGACTTGGGTTATTTGTGGTTTTCTCTTTCCAGACTGTCCTTGTCCTCAGGACCACGGTAATGTATCTGATGCTGCCTCTGGGCCTCACTGTCCTTGTCCCCAGTGTTCTTTTGGCAGCTTTTAATCACAGATGGTATTGGGTTATGGCTTTGGAGGTGCTGCGCAGAGATGGCTGTGGTTTCTGCATTTTGCCCACTTGGAAATGGGAAGACCCGTTTGACAGTGTTGGGTAAATGGCCACAGTGTCAGACAAGTCCTCCCTGGGGGCTCACATTACTCCACAAGCATCAGAGAGCCTGGTGGTATGGACTTTTCTAGGCAATACAATGATTTTAGCTGTCCCTTCCCACACACTCTCAAAATCCCGTGTCAGTGAGCCATGTCTAAAAATTTCAGGGAGACCTCGGACTTAGGTCTTCCTGAAACTGACCCACCTTCTGGGAGAGGAAGCGAAGAGAGATCAGAGGCCCTTGTGCTGGGCCGTCCCCTCAGCCCCAGCCCTGGTCTGGACAGCCTCTTCCTCTGGGCCTGGGGTTTTGGACTTCACCCTGGCCTGCCCTCTCCGTCTCCCGGATGCTCCAGGAAGCCTATGGCCTTTCCTGCTTGTAAGTCAGCCCTCAGGAGCAAAGCAGAGTGCTTGCAAAAGAGAAGTCAAAACAAATCTCAGCTATTTCATTGCTATGAAATTGAGAAGCATTGGCTTTTTTTTTTTTCTCTATAAGGGGGAATAAATCTGTAGACCTCCTTGGAAAAAGGAGACGATAGCGCATCTTGAGTGCAGGGTGTAACTCCAGGTCTGGCACTCATTCGTGGTGTGATCAGATATTGCCCATCTCTAAGTCTCAAATTCCTTTTCCATGAGTGTTAGATGAAATGGTCTTTAGAGTTGCTCCTTGCTCTAACTTTCTTTGGGAGTGAGCTAACTCCTGAGAACCAGCTACTCTCCCCTACCCACCTCTCTGTCTAGTCTGATTTTGCTTTCCCTCTCCCTTACCTGCCTCATCTGGAGGCCATGGGTTGCCAGCAGTGAACATACACACTAAAGGCACAGATACTCCCTTGGATGGAAGGACCGGAACCTCACAGGGTGCAGCTGTGGCTGGTGATGAAAATTAGGAAACCAGATTTAACTCTGCTGATTTCTGATTTCAGTTTTTAAGTTTATTTTATTATTAAATATTATAGCAGCAGTAATTTATTAAGCACATGTTATGAATCCAAAGCATCCTACTAAGAGTTTTATATACATTATCACAGTTAATTTTCACAATACTCCATGAGCTGGCTCTTGTAATCCCCGGGCAGTATTGGGAGGGTGTGTGCTGGGACCCCAAACTTCTGATGGGAACACAGAGGTGCTGAGTTTTCTGAGCAGTTAGAGATGGGAAGGCGTACTGGCCAGGCTGCTGGAAACGAGGGTGGCGTGATGCAGAGCTGCATTGCTAGTATCTCCCCCTCCCCCCTCCCCCTCTAACCGGCCCCCCCACACCTTCCTTAAGTCAAAGGCTCTGGTTAGTGCCTCTGTTCTATTTCTGTACGGGGGTGACATTTCAAGTCCAGAGCTCAGTACAGGATCACCCAGCACCTGCTGCTGGCCTACTGACGTGGCACAGATGCAAGTGCCATGGGGATTATGGCCTTGGACATTCTGTAATTCTCACTCCCCACCTCCCAGCCCCAGGGAAACGCAGTGGAATGGGGTTGCAGGAGCCGTTGGGACCCTTTCCAGTTCCAAAATCATCTGTCCCAGCTCCCAATCTCAGATTTTGTCTCCTTTTTATTCAGAGCCATTTTAGCCTGTTGACACATTACCTACTCTGCCTAATTTTATCTCAGCGGCTAAACCCTGTTAGCCCTAAGGACTAGTTTTGATGGGTTTGGGGTCCACATTGCAACCTCTCCAACAGACATAGAACTTGGCCAGCATTGCCTTGTGGTGCTCCTCCCTCCCCCTTCAAGGCCTTCCTACCTCGACTACCCATTAGCTGTCTGGGCTTGGGCCCAGGCAGTTTATTACCTAAATGGCCTGATGCTGCAGTTCCATTCTGTCCCCTTGCTCTTCTTCTTCCAGCTTCTAGATGACCTCTGGGTAACCTCACTGTCCTGTTGTCCTCTAAAGCTCCAGCGTGAATGAACATGTCCGTGATGTGTCCCTACCCTTATTCTCTTCTGTGCTTTCCTTGAGCCTCAGTGCCTCATTTGAAAAATCGGAGTAATGATAGCACCCACTTCAATAAGTTGTGAGGACCATCTAAAACAGGCGTCCCCAGCCCCCAAGCTGAGGACTGGTACTGGTCCGTGGCCTGCTAGGAGCTGGGCCGCACAGCAGGAGGTAAGTGGCGGGTGAGCAAGCGAAGCTCTGCTCACCTTACTGCCTGAACTCTGCCTCCTGCCCAACCCCCCACCTTCTGTGGAGAAATTGTCCTCCACAAAACTGGTCCCTGCTGCCAAAAAGGTTGGGGACCGCTGGTCTAAAAGAATGAGCTACATGATCACTGGCATGGTGTCTGGAAGATGCTGAATGTTTCATCCCCTTTCCCACCCTCCTCCAAAACCTGTGTCTACAGGCAGGAACGCCCCCCATCTGTGGATCACCGCCTTGAGCATCTCTTCCCTGATCAGGATGCACGTTCACAGGCCTGTTTAAATCAACCCGTCCTTGGGCCATCCCGCTCCCCGCCACCAACCTGCCTTGGCAGTGAACTATCAGAGAACGTGGAGGCTGTCATGGTTCACGAAGTCGCCTGACTAGTGGTGCAGATGCTCTAGTTCTGGTCCTGGTTCTGACACTTAGAATACAAATGTGACCTTACAAAGGCCATGGCTTCTCCCTAGATCACCATTTTC
Organism: Pteronotus mesoamericanus; assembly: GCF_021234165.1. Taxonomy (NCBI): domain Eukaryota; kingdom Metazoa; phylum Chordata; class Mammalia; order Chiroptera; family Mormoopidae; genus Pteronotus; species Pteronotus mesoamericanus. The sequence continues at coordinate 1,855,774 of NW_026555326.1, forward strand.
CCTTTTATGAAATGAAAGACTTGAGTTACCTCTCAACTCTTTACCTCTGTTCAGCTCTAATATCTCCACCAGTTTCTTGGAGAGGGCTGGGCTGTGTGTGACCTTGAGGGTCTGCCATGGTCTTTCTCAGGTGAACACTGGCAGAGGCTGAGCCCTACCCTTTGGTCATCTCGGAGCTGGTGCATGCTCCTCAGGAACCAGCAGGCATCACCTGGAAGCTTTCCAGCCCTATTTCTGCTCCTGACAGTGTCTCCTCCAATGTTGTGTCTGCTCCCCCAAATGCTTTATTCATCCTCCACACCATCCCTTGGTGGGGAAAAACTTAATTACCCAGCTGCTTTAATAACAGTCTTGCACAGTGCATTCCTCGGGTTAATTAGCTGTATAAACTAAACAGCTGTCATTTTTTTATCTCTTGGAATCAAGCTGGGGGGCAGTAGCCAATTGACATCCCGTTCTCCCCAACACACACACACAGACAGCTGCACATGCATGTGAGTGCACCCACATCCATGTGCAAGCACCCCAACAAACACTGTCTTCCTTTAATGGTTATTTTCTTGACCTTTGGCATGGCTAATGTGTAGTCAGAGGACATGTTCATGTAGGCCTTGTGGTCCTTACCTCCTCGCTCTCAGAGGACTCTGAGGCTGTCTCGGACCCAAATATCTGCTCTCCCGTTTCCGAGAAGCAAGCTCTCAGTGGGTTGAAAACTCTCAAAGCTCTTACCATTGGGGATTCACTCTTTTGGATGAGGCATTGTTGAGTTCCTTGTTTAAAATGCAAACATTCTTGGGAAAGGCACCATGTCAATCTGTTATCATCCATTTATGTCTCAGCAAGGGTTTGCTCATGAGAAAGTCAGCTGTGCCTTTTGCAAAGGGTCTCAAGAGAGTAAGACCCAGGACGAGTAAGTTTTGAGAGAAGAAAATGGAAAGGGACATTGAAGAAAAGAGTTGTTATCAGAGGAAAGTGAAACTTGGGTTGGTGGCACGTGTGATCCTTGGGTCCTCACTGTGATGGGCTGAGGAGCGTAGCATGTGGAGCTAATAAGAGAGATGAGAGGGGAAAAGCGTGGTGGGAAGGCCTGGATACAAGCCTGGGTGGCCTCACAGGCTTGCTGACATGACCTTTCACCCCATTGCTCCTGGGGTTCAGGCCCCTAGAAGTTTCTGGGCAATTTCTTGCAGACCTACTGTGCTTTTCTGTTATCAGGGAGTGTAGGGACCATTTTCACTGGTAGAACCTGCAGAGGTCCAGGCACACAAACCACCTCTCGGCACTCAGCTCTAGGGGCATCTTTGTTCTGTAGAGGTCTGGGCTGGGGCGGAGGCTGCCCTTCCTGGGACAGAAGAGAAAGAGCATCTCGACAACCAAGTTTAGTCCCAGCAATTGTCCATGGTTGCCAAGGGACCATTGTGCCCCTTAAATCAGAACAAGACAAGAAGGTTTGGAGACAGGTAGCCTGGGCCAGAAATCCAGGCTTCCTTTCTTCCTAGCTCTGTGGACACGCACACATTTCTTAACTTCTCTGAGACTTGCCATCCTAATCTGTGAAATAAGGACACCAACCATGTCATGTAATGTACCCACCGCGGAGATTTGGGAAGGATGAAATGAGGTAATACATGGCAGTGCTCAGGAGAGAGGCCAGTGCAGTGTAATTTCTGGATGTGTGTTATACATCATCTCTATAATCAGCTTCTGAAAGTGACATTTCTGAATTTAGTTTGGATGGAGGCAGGGTGCTGTAGAATTAAGGCTTTGGCCAAAATGTACCTCATAACATTGGGGTATTCCTCCCACCCAACACACCAGCAGGCCCAGACTTTTGACCTTTGCTGGCCATATCCATTGACACAGGAATGGTGAAGCTTGTGGGTCCCGGGGAGAACTACTGGAGGCCTGGCCGACCAAAGGCCTTCAGGGCCCTTTCTTCCCCTGTCCCCTTGGCTGAGAAGAGTGTTTCTCCAATATGGGGCTGGGCCAAAGGCTTATGTTTCTCTTGCTTCCTTTGCGTTCTTGTTTGCAGTGTCTAACTTCTGAGGTGATAAGCTAGATGGAGAATTCTAAGAGCATGTTAGAGCAAGAAGGAGGTTTATTGTCTCATCTCACCCCTGCATTTTACCAATAAGGAAGCCAAAGTGGAAGAAATGTCTTTTTTTTCCCCGAGAGCTGGATTTTCTTATTTATTTATTTATTTTTGTCCTTGACTTTCTTTCTTTTGGTCCTGGCTGCCATCCATGACCTTAACTCTAGCTCCTTACATCGATGCAGATGGCCTCTGGCTTGCTCATGGGAGGGACATGGCCCATGTCTAACCAGAGCCTGTTTTTCTATTTTCCCCCAGAATTTGCTCTGTGTTCTGCAAAGGCAGAGCTTTGATTTGCATTGCCTTCCTTTATCTACCCCTCTCCACTGTGATTAAGGCTCATGCTGGTTCTTGCTCTTTCCTTTGCCCCCGCTGAGCTCTCAGGATGGGGGTGGGGAGTATTCTGGCCAGACTGAGCTGAGATTCTGGAAGGCTCCAGGATAAGGGAAGAGGCTCAGCCTTTCCAGATGGAGAGCAAGCAAGAGCCAAACTGGCTGAAGGCCTGACAGGCTGGATTGATAATAATGCTGTGTCTCTGAGGTAGCACAGCCAGGCCAGTGCTGGCCAAATGACCCCAAAGAGGGAACAGCTGCAGCTGAGAGCTTCCATCACTGGGCCAGAGAAAGGCATGAAGCACAGCCCAGGGGAAGAGTTGCATCTTGAGAATCTCTCTCTCTCTCTCACACATTTATATACATATTACATAGACTACAAGAATACAAGGATATATAGCATAAGAGAATAAAATAGAAAGGGAAACTGAGGCCCAAAGAGAAAGACGAAACTAGTAGTTTGTCCTTATGTGGGCTTCTGCCATAAGCTGTTCTATTTCAGGCCACCATCCCTCTAGCTAGTTGACAAGTAGAACTACTTAAAATACCTGTCCCAAGCTGGCTGGCTTAGCCTGCCTCTGAGGATTGTGAAAAATCCCTCTGTTAGCCGTGCTGCTGTGGTGAGCAGCACGTAGTTTTTAGTGTGTGGGCATCCGATTGCCCCATCAGTGCTGCACGGGGAAGGAGGGTGGAGAAGGCATGGGAGCTCCAGACTGCCAGGGTCGGGGGAGGAGGCCAGGGTGACAAGGCCGCACCGAACACCTCGTTCATTTTTGCTGTGTTTTACTTTACAGTAATGTCTATTTTCTTGAGCATAAAAGTTAATATCTATCCAAAGTATGAAAGTTTTAAATTGTAAAAAAATTACAAAGATGGAGGAAAAGGTACCTGTAATCCCATTTCCCAGAGATATTAGGTTAAACTGCATGTAGGTACCATTTTTGTAGGTCAAAATGGGTGAATATCAGCAATTTTATATTGGTGTATTTTCTTCTACGCATTTTTCTATTCCTTTAAAAATATGTTTTTTTGAGATCATGGTGCATATACAAGTTTATTCCCAAGTTTTTTTCATGAAACGTTGTAAGGTAAGCATTTCCCTGTATTTCTCTAGGCAGCATTTTTATTAAGTTACATAATATTCTATCATTTGAAAATATCAAGGGCATTTCCATAGTGCCAGGCTTTGCTGTTCTAGCCCCTGTGTTCCTTGGCCCAGGGAAAGAAAGAGCATCGTTCCTGGCATTCTCGTGGCCAAGGGACAGGCCGAGGTCAGCTCCCAGCCAGGCTGGGGAGACAGCTCTGGTGACAGGCCACCGGGAGACAGCTGGCTCCTGTCTCTCCATGGGACATGTACTGAGTGCAGACAGAGGTTGGGGAGTAGAAGATTTGGCCACTGAGAAGCTGGGCAGAGTGGGGAGAAGGGCATCCTCTTTCCCAGAGACCAAAAATAGGGCGCTGGAGGAGAGTCAGATTCCAGCAGGAGGCTTCTCTCACCCTGAAGGGATTATTTCAAGTGCTCGTGTATTTATTTCACCACTGACAGATCTGCAGCCTCTGTGCTAACTGAGCAGGGTCAACCGCTGGCATTATCTCCACAGTGCTTTCTCTGCCCTACCGCCCCCACGGTCAGCCTCAGGGTCACAGCAGGCCGTTGGGTGAGACAGAAATTATCTGCCTTGACTATGCTTCCCATGATTTCTGTGCACCCAGCTGGTTTCTAGTGAAAATGAGAGGGTGACAGGAAGGGAGGAAGGAAGGGAGCGAGGGAGGGAGAAGGAGAGGGAGAGCGAGGGAAGGGTTCTTCTCTGGTTCTGGTGCTGACACTGCCCATCAGTCAACAGGAAGGTCATATAAGCTCCTTGAGCCTTAGCCTTCTCATATGTAAAGTAGGAATCATGCTACTTCCACAGAGAGTGGTTGTGAGGCTTAAATAAGTTATTGCATCGAGACTCCTAATACAGAACCTGGCACACGGTAGGCTTTCCATCACTCGCTACTGATGTTTTCTTACCTCCTCAATCCCCTACCCCTCCTGAGTGTAGAAAGGAGTGTCTAGTAATATAATGATATTGAAAATGTTGGCACTACTGAGTATTTACTATTCACTCAACAAGTACTTATAGAGGGCCTATTATGTGCCAGTTACTTTTCTCAGGTCTGGGAATACAGTGGTAAAGAAAAGTAAGTTCTGTCTTTATGGGGTATCCATCCATTCTACCAGGGGAGGAAGACAATTAACAATTATTCTAAGCAAACAAATAGACAATACATGCACAGGATGTCAAGCAGAGATACATACTATGAAGAAAAATGTGGCAGGGCAAGGAATGGACAGGGACAGAGACGGGCGGGGGACAATGGGTGCTCTTTTATTCAGGGCACATGCACTGGCCATTATTGGAACATCAAACATCCAACACTTGCTGTTTAAAAAAGCACTTGTGGACATGAAAAGGACAGCTCCGGGCGCCAGGATGGTCACAGTTCTCTTACTTTGCAGATTGGCGGTCAAAGCTGGAAAGGGGGGCAGGCAGAGGCCGTGAGAGCCAGGGCACCTGGTGCCCCTTCTGCATGCGTTCGCTCTTCCAAGTGCCGTCAGCTATGGAGGAAAGATGGTGCTGGGCAAGGACTTTTTAAAACTAAGTCACAGGCTTGGCATATTAATTAACTCTATCCCTTTGGGACTGAGCTGTTGAATTAATCAGTTCCGCCTCACCTCGTTAGCTTATCACCTTCCCTGGGCAGGGCAGAGGGTCAGGAGCTGGAAGCCCTCAGAGACGGAGGCTTAGTGGGAAGCAGAGACATGGGGGGTGTGGAGGTACAGTTGTTTCTACCCAGAAGGACCAGCAGGTCAGGGGGGTTCTTGTCCAAGCCTTGCTTCTACTTACGGGTAAATTTAGAGCCCGCTGAACAGTCTGCCACTGGGCACAAGGTTTGGGACCGTGGCTACACAGAGAAAGCAATTTTATGTGTGATGCAGGGGGAAGTTTGGACAAGGCTATGCTGTCTCTGAGGGGTGCGTGTATGCCCACATGTGCGTACACATAACACACAACTGAAAGGACGAGGGCCATATCTTCTGGCCACGGTCTTTTTCTTGGCAATCTCTGCCCCTCATGGAGCCCATGGTGTTCAGCTCTGCCTCTTGTCTCACTCCAGCGCATGGGCAGGGAGCCCTCGTCCTCAGCCCCAGGGCCGCGTGCTTTCCTGGCCTTGGGACTGCCTGCGTACAGAGCCCCATTTGGTTGGCGACCCCAGGATTCTCTCCTGTGGGTAGGGAATGCCAAACAGGATCTTCAAGTCCCAGATATCAATATTGGAAGGCCTTAGAGATGATGTAAATGTTACCAGGACATTGGCTTCCTGACTTCAGAGTCTCTGTTTTGTTGACTGTTATAACCCCAGAGGCCAGCAGGGTCTCACGCATAGGGCATGCTGATGCATAAGTACCTGGTGAATGATCAAATGACTCTTCCAGCCTCCACTCAATTTACAGTGGCGAAGACTGAGCTCAGAATGTGAGTTGACAGAGCTAGTACCGGAACCCCCAAATTCCCTTCCTGTTTGGTTGTCCCCTTCTCTGAAATGCCATTTCCTGCAGGCTGCCAGGCTTAAGTGAGAGGAGATATAAAACTCTATAGCCTGCATTTAACACATAGTAGATGCTAAATTAATGTGCTTTTCCTTTTTTTTTTTTTTTCTCGGCACCATTTTGAAGTTTCTCTTTGAGACAATGTCACGTACAGAGATTTTTTCCTACCACCTCAGACCTCTTTCCCAACCCTAACATCTATTTACTATTCACTTAGCTACGTCTTAGGGTGGACACAGAGGAATTAAATGAAAAGATGACCAATACCCGTGTTTTCAGCGATGAATCCTTCCAAGTGTACTGATGAAATCAGCGGACCCCTTTGGGGAGGCTTTGTGTGGAGGGAGTATCCGGGGCTCTCTGGATACGAGGGGAGAATCCTCTATCCAGACCCCACCCCTGAATCTGCTGTCTCCCTGCCTCCGCAGTGGCAGATGAAATGCTGCAAGTGCGACTCCAGGATGCCTCACAATTACAACAGTCACCGAGTGGAGAATGTGGTTTCGTCTTCAGGCCCCACACGCTGGTGGCAGTCGAAGAACGGTAAGGGCCTGCCACCTACGGGGGACCGAGCTTGTGGAGGCTCCCACAGGTGGGGTGGCCAGAGGGTGCCTGGGAGCTCTTTGGGTTTCTCAGGCACTTCTTATAGCTCTGGAATGTGGTGGTTGACAAGCAGAACTTTCCGTCTCCAGATTTGGGGGCTTTCAGATGTTGCGGATATTTTACTCCACTTCCCCACAATGGGCATGTTGAAGGGATTGAGTTTGGGGAAAAGGTGTGTGTTGAACAGACAAGTTGAAACCCCTTTAAGGTATCAGGAGCATCAGGTCATGAGGGGCAGGAAGTTTGGCCCCAAACAGACAGGATCTTGAATAGAGAATAAAAGTAGGAATGTGCTGGTACCATGTTTCCCCGGGAGGGAACTTGGGGACCCAAGGTTAGAGAATTTCTGGCTTCCTAGGGCTGGTGTGGTCCAGAGCCTTCTTCAGGCTGGGAGGGTGGAAATTCTCTGGTCTGAAGTTCCTATTTTTCATCCTTCCAGATGTGAACCCTGTCTCTCTGCAGCTGGACCTGGACAGGAGATTCCAGCTTCGAGACATCACAGTTCACTTTAAGGTGCGCTTCCTGGGGATGGCAAGGGCTAGGAGCGGGGACCTGGGGCCATGTGGGCTGACTCACAGGGATCAGAGCTCTTGTCTGCCTGGGCTCGAGGTGACGGCGCCGCCTGCTGGGCGGGCCTCCCTTCACCAGGCTGGGTGACATTTACCCTGAGTCTCTGTCGTGGTGACAGCAGAGCCCCCATTCCAGGGAGAACAGTGGCACCTCCAGGCTCCCTATCTTTGCCGTACGGTGGTTGTAGATCCCCTTCCTCTCTGTCTCCCTCATGCTGAACACATCTAACTGATTCAGCTCTGCCCAAGTACCAATTCTACTGGGCCTGCTGCTTATATGGTTGTGTATTCTCGGTAAGCTCTGTTTGAGTAAGTTTGCGAATGAGACTGAGTTTAACAAACAGCCGAGAAGGGGCCCATTGACCCACATGAAGATGTGTTTTTGGAGTGGCCCTTCTGGTGAGCTCCCTACTCATTCAGTGCTGTTGTTTCCCAGAGTTCTTTCAGATCCGGCTTTTAGACTGGCCTTCTGAGATGCCCCAAAGGAGGGAGCACTTTTATTCATTTGGGACAGGTCATTTTTTGTTTGTTTTGGAGAAGATTTGCTTTCTACAGAAATAGTTAAATATTTAAGGATCAAGTTTGGCTATTAGGATTAGATGGTCAGGAAGAGTGGTACCATTTTTCAGGAGTTAAGATGAACTGTGAATAAAAAGCAATAGAATCGAATTTCTTGTGTTACTGAAGAAATTAGATCTAAGAGGCTCACCCCAAGAAAAGGTCAAACGTATTTTGAGACATGCCAGTGTCATTGAGTAATACCCAATTTCTAAGGTGACAGCTTTGAGGGGCAGCATTCATTTGGATGGATACCATTGGTTTCATTGTTTTATTATCACTCTCCCATTTATGTATTTGTCCCTTCTTGCTAGTGACATACATCATACTGATTATATGTTAGGTTTGGTGCCAGACGTCAGAAATGAAAGATGAACAAAGCTAAATCATGATCCTTAAACTGCCTGAGTACACACAGGGAAGACACTTTGGTCGCTCAGGCCTCACCTTGCCTGTGTCTCTGCAGGGCCCCATGCCCGCCGGGATGCTGATCGAGCGCTCCTCAGACTTCGGTAAGACGTGGCATGTGTACCAGTACTTGGCCACCGACTGCACGTCTGCCTTCCCCCGTGTCCACCAGGGCCAGCCTCAGAGCTGGCAGGACGCTCGGTGCCGGTCTCTGCCCCCAAGGACGAACACGCACCAAGATGGGGGTAAGGTAAGTAGGAAGGACCCTGAAAGTGCAGCCACGGAAAGGTGTCTGGCATCGCCTCGCTCACGCCTTCACGCCAAACGCTGGAAAAGAGATGAGAACAGCCCCGGGCAGTGCTCCTTGGTGTCTTTCCTGAGCTCTGCATCCTCCAAACACTTGCAGCTTGTTCTCTTGGCTGCTCACGAAGGGTATTTCAGGAACGCGTTGAGCGTCCTACGAGACCCAGCCCCGCCCCCTGCTATGGCTGTCACTGCTGCCTCCACCACGGCTCATCGGCCTGTCCCTGTAGTGAAGAGGGTACAGCCGACTTTGAGATGGCTGCTTAGAGTCAAGTGAGCGAAATGACGCACATTTAATTTAATCTCTGATTTTGCTTCGGTGGGGTTTAATATTTAATCTGTTCATCTAGCCCCACCCTCGCCCTTGAGGAAATTCAGGTAGAAGCCACAGCTCCAGGTCACCTAAACTTGAACCTGAGCTAGAAATGAGAACCTGTGGGCAGTGCTGCTCTCTCCTCAGCTGGACAGCTGCTTCTTGGTTATAATCACACCCAGATTCATGAGGGCCACACTCTCCAGACTCCACATCAGAATATAGGACTTCTTCCTGATGTGTGGAGAATTGATGTGAAAACTCTTCTGTGGAAGATGAGATAAAGTCACATCCAATAAGTGATTTTTATTAAAAAGAAGAAGCATTGTTGAAATTGGGGTCTAAAGGTTGGTAGTCACCACATCCATGCATCCTTGGGCTCTGGATTCTCTCATTCATCATGGGTTTGGAAAAATCAGTATTCCTAAACCCTTACTGTACATTATATATCTTACTGTAATTGACCCAAGGAAATCAGGTCTTGGGGCTGCTATATTTTCAATGGAGAGGAGAGACGGCACATGTGTGCGCGCGTGCGCGCGCGCACACACACACACTCTCTCTCTGTCTCTCTACTCCCCTCCTCCCTCTCCCTCTCCCTCTCTCTCTCTCTCTCACTTAGGGCCCAGTGGTCCTCTTGCTCCCCGAGGGCAGTTTGCAGCCTCAGCTCCATGGTGGTCTCAGGTCCCAGGTTAGACAGACTTCGGCGTAGCACGAGAAAGGCGGGCACTGAATGGCCAGGAGGCTTCTGAGGTTGGGACACAGTCTACCTCCCCCTCAGTGCCTCCCTCTTTCCTCTCTCTGTAGGTCCAGCTTAACCTTATGGATTTAGCCTCTAGGATTCCAGCAACTCAGAGTCAAAAAATTCAAGGTCAGTGTGGCTGCCCCTGTAGTCTTTTGGGACTGTGGGTGGGAAACAGCACAGGTTGGAACCCCGGTCATGAAGCATTCCTGGTCTTTCATATTTCTGACAACATGGCGGGATTGAACACTTGCCCTGCTTACCCTATAGGGGTGCGTGGTAGCCCCAGAGGCACAGAAGGCCTGAGCTGGGGTGTTCATGTGTGTGTCTCTTCTGCCTCGCAGGGTTGAGGGTGGGAAGAGATGGTAGAACCGGAATTCCTTTCCTTTTCCACCCTGCCCTAGCACACTCTGTTAGGCTCTAATGTCCTTTTTTTATTGTCTTTTCCCGATCCCCTCCCTTCCCCTGTTTGCCCCTCCCAGAGCTGGGGGAGATCACAAACTTGAGAATCAACTTCACCAGGCTGGCCCCGGTGCCCCAGAGGGTCTACTATCCCCCCAGTGCCTACTACGCAGTGTCCCAGCTGCGTCTGCAAGGGAGCTGCTTCTGTCATGGCCACGCCGACCGCTGCGCCCCTGAGACCGGAGCCCCTGCAGGGAGCGTGCAGGTGACAGGCCAGGGCGGGAAGGGCAGAGAGGAAGGGGCAAGACTGGCACAACCAAGGACACCTGTGAGGCTCCCGTAAAGCACGGTGGGCACTAAGTTTAAGTCTAAATGATTCTCTTCTCATTTCAAAGATCAGGATTTGTAGCAGATCCTTAGATCTGAGTGATGGAATTTTCAGTTACACGTAAGCACAAGTGTGGGTGTTGAGGGGAGCTTAAGGCAGTGCTGCTCAGCCCTGGCTACACGTGATAATTTCCTGGGGAGCTAAAAATATTGCCCAGACCTGTATTGTTTTAAAGCTTTGAGGTGATTTCTAATGTCCTGCCAGGGCTGAGAGCTCCTGGTTTGGGGACTGTAAGGTCCCATCTGGTGGAGAGAGATGGGACAGAGTGAGAGAACAGAGTCTAACACATGCCAAGTGTGCCCCAGACCAGCCGAGTGGGATGCATCAGGGATCGGGGGTGGGGGGCAGTGAGAGGCTCCAGCTGATCCAGCAGCTCAGGGGATTCCACCTTGAGAACCACCAGTAGAGGAGAACCCTGGGCTAAGAAACAACAGGAGCTGTTATTTCATTGTTCTGAGGCTTCAGTTCGGTTAACATATGGTAGCATGCTATTCGCCCTGTCCATAGGTAGGTGACAAAAATTCATGTAACGTGGCCTGAGAAGGAAATACAGGGGAAATGAACACCAGTCAGCTTTATTCTTTCCATTTCTGGGCCAGCTCTTTCCCCGGGCTGCAGGGGAGGCCAGAGGGCGACCAGCTGAGGCGGGTAGACAAAGGACCAGAACACAGGACTGTGAACCTGAGGAACACAAAGTGGGCCGGAGCAGAGGGAGAGGGCACGCCCAGCGCCCGTGGTTCCAAATCAGGCCACACAAAGGAACCACCACTTTATAAAGTACTGATGCCTGGCCCTTGCCCCTGAGATTCTGATGGAATTGGGCCTGTTGTTGGTTTTTGTTTTTTAAACTCCATGTATGATTCTGAGGCACAGTCAGGGTTGAAATCCATGGAACCAGAGGAACCGGAGAGGCCTGTGAAGGAGGTGCCATTGTAACTGGCAGGATTTTGTTGGTGACTAGGGAGAGAAAGGTATTACAGACAGAAAGGAGGACACCTGTGAAAGCCAAAAGGAGAGGAAGGTAGGGCTTGTGGAGGTTGCTGCTCCGAAGCTCAGCTTGGCTGTGCTGTCAGGAGGGAGTGGGCGATGGCATGGGACAAACATACAGGTCCTTGAGTGCCAGGCTGAGGGTGTCGGGTTTAATTTGGAAGACAATTAGCACACAACAATTATTCTATTTTTATACCGTAATGAGTCTAGTACCAATTCATCATGCAGTCCGTTATCCAAACAACCTCAGTCATAGGTTGTTGGAATATTAATCTAGAGGGTCCCCAAGCTTCTAGAATCAAGTTTACCAGCAAAGGTGTCTGAGTGCCTTCCAGGTGCTGCTTTGGACTAGGCATCGTGGGAGTGTCCAAGTGCAGGGAATGACCTTGTAAAAATCTAGCTAGAGGAGCAGTGCAGAAACACACGCACAGGCACACGAGCAGTGCCACAAGGGTTGACTGAAGGCCGGAGGAGCTGGGGTCTGAGCTGGACCCTGGGGTGGTAGGGGAGCGGGTCAGCGGGGAGAGGGCAGATCCATCCTGGGCCATTCCTTGGATAATCATTGCTGATAACTAATGGCCCCTCTCCTAGGTCCACGACGTCTGCGTCTGCCAGCACAACACTGCCGGCCCCAACTGTGAACGCTGTGCGCCTTTCTATAACAATCGGCCCTGGAGACCTGCGGATGACCAGGACCCACATGAATGCCAAAGTATGACTGAGTAGGGTGCTGGCCCCTCTGGGCCTCAGTGACCTCTCCTGGGACGCAGGGAGAATATATTCTTTATTATTTAAATATAATCTGAATCGCAACCCTGCAATTTAAGCTCTTCTTGCTCTGCGGGGATAGAGACAGGATTTGGGTCACAATCTCTCTCTGCCTCCCCGTGGCCTCCCTCAGCCAGGCCTAGAGAAACCAAGGCTTGGTTCATGCTTTGATGCCACATGGCTTCTTCTGAGTCCTTCCTCTTCTGGCCTCTCCACTTGCCTTATCCTATGTAGGACATGTCTGGTTTCCTACTTCCATTGGTCCCCTAGAGTCAGCGTCTTTCTCTGCATGAAGGAGGGAAAGCAGGGGTCCTCAGCCCAGAGAGAGGACCCAGCAGGAGACCCATGGTGGCAATGGGGGAGGGTTGGGATGGACCATTCAAAGAACTCTCTCTTTGGCCCAACATGGACGTTATTCTTGGGTTAGTTCCCATAGTCAGAGTCAGGAGGCCCGAGTTCTCATTCTATTCTGCTTTTTTACTTGCCATATAACCTGGAATAAATCACACAAGTTTCCCTGGGTCTCAGTTTCCATATTTCCCAGACCTGAGCATATTGCAGGGTTGTCAGATGCTAGTGAAGTAGCGGGGGTTGTGAGGGATGCGCTTCGTAGATGGCAAAGGTGCTGGTCCGGTGTCAGCTCTGGGAACTCCTTTTTCAGGATGTGACTGCAATGGCCACTCAGAGACATGTCACTTCGACCCAGCTGTGTTTGCCAACAGCCAGGGGGCACATGGAGGGGTATGTGACAACTGCCGGGACCACACCGAAGGCAGGAACTGTGAGCGGTGTCAGCTGCACTTTTTCCGGAACCGGCGCCCTGGTGCTCCCATCGAGGAGACCTGTATCCGTGAGTAGGGGCTCCCCAGGGTACCGTCTGTCTATTACTCCCCATCTTTTCTGGACACAACAGAGCACATGTCTCTAGGGACACACCGGCTCTCAGGAGGACTTGTAGGCCGTTGTTTTAACTTAGCTGTGCACTTCTAAGCAAATCACCTGGACCGTAAATTAATAGGTCAATCAATCGTTATGTAATCCCTTCTTTAGACAAAGAAGAGAAAAATGTAAATGTAAGATACAGTTCCTGTTGCCAAAACACATGCACACTGTTTAGTAATATAAACTGTACACACATGAAAAAGTAGGGCAAAGCACTTTGTTTTTATATATTATTGCCTTTATGTGCTATAATGTGGTTTGTTCTATATTTTTCTGTTTTCCCCAAACACTGAGAATTCCTCCATGGCAGAGATTATAATTTGTATCTTCAGGCCCTAGCACAACAACAAGCAAATAATTCATGCCCACTGAATGTTTATTGAATACAGACATGAGTGTAATGTGATGGAACACTCAGAAGTGACTTAACATGTCCACGAGGTCCAGAGGTTCATATAGGAAAGAGTGAACTTGATCGAAGCAATTGGGTTCAGGCAGGGTTAATCAGGAAAGACGTTCTGAGAGTCTGTGTTTTGAAAGGCATGAAAGCAAAAGTAGTCCAGTGTGGTGGGGAGGGAAAGCTGGATCACTTCCTGTTGATACTATTTGGTTATGGAAAGAATGAAAAAAACTCGAGTTTGGCTTCTGTTTCCAGCACTTCCTGGCTGTGTGGCCTGAGTACGTTCTTTCCCATCTCTGAGCCTCAGTTCCCTCATGTGTACAAGAGGGATAATTATTTTCACCTTTCAGGGTTACCATGAAGATTACCTAGGCAACTTGCAGGAGTGTCTGTAGTCGTACATAGCAGGTGTTCAGTAACTAATGACAGCAGCCAAGCCCTGTTCCCTGTTACATTTGCTCTTTATTTTTCCTTACCTGATGACATTTTTTCATTGTGTTTAGAGAGAGAGAGGAAGGAAGGGAGGAAGGGAGAGAGAGACACGTAGATGTGAGGAGAGAAACGTTGATTGGTTGCCTCTCATACTCATCCCTACTGGGGATTGTATGCAGATGGACCAGGAATTGAACCCGCAGCCTAGGCATGTACCCTGACAGGGAACTGAACCCACAACCTTTTGGTTACTGGACAATGCTCCAACCAACTGAGCCACAATGGCTAGGGCACATTTACTCATTTATTTCTTATAAGGAGCCTATGCGGGTTGTATAATTATCCCCATTTCACCGATGAGGAAACTGAGACACAGTGGGGTTAAATAACTTGACTAAGGTTGTGAGACTGTAAGCCACTAACCAGAAAGTCTGGCTCCTACCACGTGTTCTTAATGCTCTGCTTTTCTTCTTTATTCTTACTGTGTTGACTGCTTTTGTGCCTCAGCCTGCGAATGTGACCCGGATGGGGCGGTGCCGGGGGTTCCCTGCGACCCAGTGACCGGGCAGTGTGTGTGCAAGGAGCACGTGCAGGGGGAGCGCTGTGACCTGTGCAAGCCAGGATTTACAGGACTCACCTACGCTAACCCACAGGGCTGCCACCGTGAGTAGGGGGTGCCCAGCCTGGCCTGACTTGGAGCAGGCTGCAGGGGGCCACCAGACCCATGAGTTGCCCTGCTCACTGTGCCGTGTGCCAGGTGCTGTGCCACCAACTTCCAGCAGGTGGCAGCACAGGCCCAGTTTGGGAGGTGGGACTGAGTCAACCATTGGGAGGCAGGGCGGGCAGCCAAGCCGGCAGGTGCTGGAACTGGTGGGAATCTCAGCGGCTTTATGAGTCAGCCAGATTATCTGGAGGGATCCGCCCTGCCTGCTCCTCCTCCCAGGTTGATATCCTCTTCGTGCATGTTCTCTGGGGGCGAGTTTCTGGTGAGCTGTCCCCCAAGTTCAGCCGCCCTCCCTCCTGCAGGCTGTGACTGCAGTGTCCTGGGGTCCCGACCCGACATGCCGTGTGATGAGGAGAGCGGCCGCTGCCTGTGTCTGCCCCATGTGGTGGGCCCCAAATGTGACCAGTGCGCTCCCTACTACTGGAAGCTGGCCAGTGGCCAGGGCTGCGAGCCGTGTGCCTGTGACCCAAACAACTCCCTCAGCCCCCACTGCAACCAGGTATGGGGTGAGGGTGGCCCCATGGGCCCTTGAACAGGAGAGGCGGCTGCCCACCAACATGTCCGTCTCCCTTCCACGCTGCCCTTCTGGGCCTTTCCAAAGTCAGGCTTGGCTGCTTCTGTCCCCAGCCCTTTGGGGAGGCCATCCAGTGTCCTTTCCTCTGTGGCTTGGAGCTTTGGCAGTGCCCATGGGCCACCCCTTGTGTGGGGCCATCTCGGGCTTTGACTTAAGAGCTCGTCTCTGAGTGGAAGTCCTTATTTGGGGGCCACTGTGCCAGGGAGGTTCTCTGAGGCCAGGGCTGTGGGGAGCCTCCCTCACGGTGCTCTCCCCACAGTTCACAGGACAGTGCCCCTGTCGGGAAGGGTTTGGGGGCCTGACGTGCAACGCTGCTGCCATCCGCCAGTGTCCTGACCAGACCTACGGAGACACGGCCGTGGGATGCCGAGGTTCGCGCCCACTGAAGGGGGACCTGGAGGCTGCGGGGGGATGAGCACTGGGTGGGCTTGCGGTGGGGCGTGTGGTCTGTGGCCTGGGAGGACACTGTGGTGCAGCATGAGCTGTGGGCCCTGGTGCCCTGTGACAGCATGTGCTCCCCGCTGCTCCAGCCCGCCGGCTGGGCCTCCAGTCCTGGCCCACATCCCCACGACAGGGGGGCTGATTTGCTCCCCACTTCCTGAGAAAGCATTTCCCAGGGCCATCTCCAGGGCCTGGCAGGAAGGGGAGGACATTTCTTCCCTCTTCATAGACGGGGGGAGCAAGTCCTTAGGGGGAAGGTGTAATGTCCCCAGAAAGTCAGTTTGACAAGTAGCCACAAGAGCACAAAGACAGGGCCTGCTTTTGCTCGGCCTTACTGAGTGACGTGGGGTGAGTCACGCCCCCTCTACAGCCTCCATTCCCTCCTCTGGGGAAGAAGTATGCTGCACCCAAAATGCAGTTGCCTCACCTATAAAAATGGGACCATCGAGGGGGGGCCGACTCTGCCGTGCAGTGGTCGTGAAGGTCAAGTGAGTTAGTGTGTGTGGGGCGTGTGTGAGACTTGGAATGGTGCCTGGCATGTGGTAGGTGCCCAGGAAGTGCCTGCTTTGGTTGCTGGCATCATGTAGTTTTATTCTGGCCTTGACAGTCTTATTCTAAGCTCGGAAGACCCTGAGGTCGGACCTCCCCTTCAGACTCTCCCTGCCAGACACCTTGGTCTCCCTGACCCCGGCCTCCTTTCTCCTCCCTGTAGCCTGTGACTGTGACTTCCGGGGAACCGAGGGCCCAGGCTGTGACAAGGCCTCAGGCCGCTGCCTCTGCCGCCCTGGCTTGACCGGGCCCCGCTGTGACCAGTGCCAGCGAGGCTACTGTGACCGCTACCCAGTGTGCGTGGCCTGCCATCCTTGCTTCCAGACCTATGACGCCGACCTCCAGGAGCAGATCCTACGCCTCGACAGCCTCCGCAATGCCACCGCCGCCCTGAGGCTCCGTCCGGGCCTCGAGGACCCCAGTCTGGCCTCCCGGATCCTGGATGCAAAGAGCAAGATTGCACAGATCCAAGCAATTCTCGGCGGTGCCCCAGCCACGGAGCGGGAGGTGGCCCAGCTGGCCAGTGCCATCTTCTCTCTCAGGTAATCCTCTTTTCCTGCCAAGCACTTAGAATTACACCACCTGGGCTCACACCAGGGGCGCCCCAGTTTTCCTGTACATGGGCTGGGCCCTTTGCAGTTTACATAGCATTTTCATGTGCGTTCTCTCTTTTAACTATCACAACAGTTCTGCGTGGTTGGCATGGTGGGTGTTTTTACTTCCATTTTCAGATGAGGAAACAGGCACAAATAGATGATGCGACAAAGACACGTGGCCACCGAGGGTTCTCTGAGCGTGGGCTGGAGCCCAAGCCCAGCGTTCTTTCAAGCGCCAGCGCTGCCTGTGAGAGTCAGCTCTGGATTAGTCAGCCTGGCGGAGGGCATCCGAGAGGCAGGGGCTCTAAAAATAACTTGTATTTGCCTTTGGAATGGGAGCCATCCCACCCTCCTGCCTCCTACCAGCAAAGCCGCCTTATTAGTGAGATTTGATTCTGGAAGATTCTATGATTAGTTTCCATTCCCCGAGCCCTTGCTGGCCCAGAGCTGTCCAGGTGTGTGAGTGCCCTCGGTCTCACAACTGAGTAGTGAGTCCGCAGGCCTTTGATAGGCTGGGAATGCAGGCACGGAAGAGCCTTCCAGGAAGGGCCGTCCATGCCTGACCCTGGAGGTGGAGAATGCGAGGCTTGGAGAGAAGCCTATCTCTGAAAGTTCAGGGGCTGTGGGTCTGGGCAGGTGACCCCCTTTGGGTGGAGACAGCCAGCGGGCAGCAGGTGTGGAAGCTCTGTGGGCAGGTGTGGACTGTGGAAGAGAGCCTCGGGCGCCTCGACTGTGCAGGTGGTGGCTGAGGTCGGCCTGTAAGGAGTCCAGGAGGAGGGTCGGGGCGGGCAGCGATGGGCAGGTGGAGGGGAACCGGCAGTGTCAGGGTTGCTCAAGTCCAGGAAGGAGAGGTTTTCCTGGGTCTGCCTGTGGGGGGATGGAGGGAGGGTAAGCGGGCCCTCCCAGCCTTTGCCCAGCAGAATCTTCCTCAGCCTGTGGCATCTCCATCCTGTTACCTTTGCTGGAGGCCTTTCTATTTTTCCTGACTCAATAGCAATTTCTCCAAGGGGAGGGCTTGTTCTGGGGAGCCAGCCCCCCTCCTATGTGTTAGTGAACACTCCTCTCCCGTCTCAGGCGGACCATGCAGGACCTACAGCGCCCTCTGCCCCTGGAGGAGACCTTGTCCCTCCCAGGAGACCTAGAGAACCTGGACAGAAGCTTCAATCACCTCCTCATTATGTATCAGAATAAGAGGGAGCAGTTTGAAAAGATCAGCAGTGCGGACCCTGCAGGTGAGGAGAGGGTACGCAGAGAGCCAGATGCATCACACCGCGCCCACTTGCCCTTCCGCATCCAGTCCTCTGGGTCCAGGGGTGACTCAGCTTCCCTCTTCTCTCCCCACAGGAGCCTTCCAGATGCTGACCACAGCCTACCAGCGGTCATTCCAGGCCGACCGGCAGGTCTCTGACAGTGTCCGCCGGCTAGTCCAAGTCAGGGACAGCCGGAGAGAGGCCAAGAGGCTGGAGGAGCAGGTGGGAGGCGGAGGAGGAGCCAGTGGCCCCCAGCTTGCAGCCCTGAAGCTGCAGATGGCTTCCTTGCCTGATCTGACACCCACCATCAACAAGGTGAGTCAGGCATGGAGTCCCACTTCCGGAAACCCCGCCCCAGCTTCTCACACACCCACTGCTTGTCCACATTGCCTGGTAGGACAATGTGAGCCTACTCCGCTCCCCCATCCACCCTGACCCTTGCCCCCTCACGGTGTACTCAGTAGTTGTCAAGGAAACAAGTTTCTGGTGCCCAGTTGCCATGGAGATGTCTAGCTATTTGTGTGAGAGAGGAGTGGTTGTTGAGGAGCGGTGGGTACCCTCTTTGACCACCCCTCTCTGCACAGCTCTGTGGGGGCTCCAGGGAGACAGCCTGCACCCCAGGAGCGTGCCCTGGAGAGCTCTGTCCCCGAGACAACGGCACAGCCTGTGGCTCCCACTGCAGAGGCGCCCTCCCCAGGGCTGGCGAGGCCTTCCGGACAGCAGGGCAGGTGGCCGAGCAGCTACGGGGCTTCAACACCCAGCTCCAGCAGACCAGGCAGATGGTAGGTGCGGCCAGGGCGAGGTGGGCACCTTTGGGAGGAGGCAGAGAGGACAGAGCCCCCTGGGGAGGTCAGGTCTCATTTTACAGTCAGGAGACAAAGGCCCAGACATATCAGGTGACTTGCCCCAGGCCTCCACAGCGAATGAGAAGTAGACTTTGGCGACAGTATTTTCGCTTTTATTTTATCTGAGTCCACATCATTTCTGTAATATCTGGGACCAAACCGGGTTAGCTACAAATGTTTCCCAGGTAGACCTTCGGTGGCAGGTGTCCGCGGAATCCTGAGGGGCTGCTGAAGGCTCCCTTGGGGTTTTGCTGACTGCTGACCTAGTGTGTGCCTGCAGATCAGGGCAGCCGAGGAGGCTGCGTCACAGGTGCAATCCGATGCCCAGCGCCTGGAGACCCAGGTGAGCACCAGCCGCGCCCAGATGGAGGAAGGCGTCAGGCGCACACGGCTCCTTATCCAGCAGGTCCGGGACTTCCTCTCAGGTGAGCCTGGCTTTCGCCCACCCCTGGGCTGGTGTTCCCAGTCCTGCTGTCCTGGCAGGCCAGCCAGCCAGCCACCTCCTTCCCTCGCCTCCACGCAGCCCGGGCCAGGCCCTGTCGCTCCCCTGGCCGGCTGCCATGGCCTGTTCTCCTACCTCCCCTCCTGCTCCCTCAGGCCCATTCTCAACAAAACAGCCCAGAGCATCTTTGAAAAATGCGCACATGGGGTCAGACCCCACTCATGCCTAAAATCCTTCAGTGGCTTCCCCTTGTTCTTGGAATAAATCCCCAGCTCCTTATCTTGGCCTCTGCTCACCTCCTGGGTGGGTGGCCCTGTGTCTCCCTGTTTTGCTCACTGGCTGTCCTTGAACAGGCCAGGCTCTTGCCTGTCCTGAGATTTACACATCTCTCTCTCTGCCTGAAATCTTCTCTCCAAGGCTGCTGATTCTTGCTCTCTAGCTCTCAGCTTAAATATCATCTCCCTTGGGGGGGCCTTCTGGTTGACCCCTCTCCTCCCATTCCCCTTTAACATCCAACCTTCATCACACTGGTCCAAGCCTGTGTTGTAGAATTCATGTGTCTAAGAGAATATTGTCTGAATGCCCACTAGATTGTAAACTCCAAGAGGGCAGGGATGGCTTTCTGTCTGGTTCACTGCATCACTGGCACCTGGCATGAGGCCAAACACCCAACGTTGGTTGAATGACTAAATGAACCAGATCCCCTCCCATGCTGCCCTGGGGAGTGGAAAGTTCCCTGGACAGGATTCAGGAACCTGGGTGACTTTGGGCAAGTCACTTTTCTCTTTGCCTCATTGTTTGCTTCTGCAAACCGGGATGGTAGTATTTCACAAGTTTATTCTGGGGATTGAGTAACTGATGTAAAATGTGTTTTGAAAAATTAAAGGTGCCTCAGGAATTTGAGTTGATATTATTAGATTTCTGGTCCCTGCCAGGGAATTTGCTTGGCTGGGAGCCTAGTTACAAGGAGCTGAGGGCTTGGTGTAATGACAGTGGTTCTTCCTGCTACTGCTGAGCCGCTTTTGCTCCCAGTAGGCTGAAGCCCCCTCCTGAGTGCAGATAGCAGGTCAGACAGGGGCAGGATGGACCCGCAGTGGTCCCCTGGCTTCTCTGAGGCCACGCTGGAGCCACCCTCCCAGAGAGCCGCAGAGTGGGGAAGAGAGTTACCAGGGGATGCAGGGAGACGGTGCTCGACAAGCATGGACAGAAGGGGTAGGGGCCAAGTTTGGGGCTCGGACTCAGACAGAACAAGCCTTCCCCTGAGTCACGCCCAGTGAGGCTGAAGGGGTTCCCCGCTGCCAGGGAGTGGGAGGAGGGTAAGAAGTCTGTCCTTGGGGTGCAAGGCTCACGTGAACAGAGCGGGTGGCTGGGCTGTGGGGCCCCTTTCATCTTCTCAGGTATGCTTGTGTCTCAGGCGAGGTCCTGTCCGAAGCCAGGGGCCGAGAGGAGGAGGGGCCCAGGACAGTTCTCACAGTCTCCAGAGTCCTGGTGTGGGAGGTGTGGGTGCTAGCTGCAGCCCCCAGGGTCACAGAGCGGGGGCAGGCCCACGGAGGAACAGGAGAGGTCGTCTGTCTTCGGCCTTCGAGTGGAATTGACAAAACAGTAGTTCAGGTTTACTGAGTTCTTACCAGGTGCAAGGCACTGTTCGGAGTGCTTCATGTCTGTGATATTATTTCATCCCAACTGCCTACCACTTTGCAGATGAGGACGGTAGGCACAGGGAGCTTAAGTTACCTGCCTAAGGGCATCGGGCTTGGAGGGAGTGCAGCGAGGACTCATCTCGCTCTGTAGTTCACACTCTGGGTTATTGCACCAAGAGACATACATGTACCCATGCACACACGTGCACACACACACTCCCGTCTCCTTGCCTTTGCTAATGTTTTCCCTCTCCCTGGGTTGTCTTTCCTGTCCCACCTCTCCTTAGCTGCTAATTCCTACTCGCCCGCTAGGAGTCCTCCAGGTGTCCCACTCTCTAGTCATGTCCCTGCACCTGTACGACTGGGTTAGGCGCCCTTCCGGTGGCCGCCCTAATGCCCTGTGCTTACCCCCTTCACTCAGCGTTATGCTTCCTTGGTTGTGTGCCTGTCTGTCCCACCAGATTTTGAGTTCCATGAGGGCAGGGACCAAGTCTAGTGTGACTTTCAGCCTCAGCTCCCCACATGCTGCTGTTCAGAGGGGTGAACTTGTGCCGAGCCCACCCTGAGACTCAGAAGCCTATGTTAACTGAGTGAAACTTGGATCCAGCTCTTGGGCGCAGCCAGAGTGGTTCAGGATAAAGGAAGGAAGTGTGCTCGGTGGGGGGCTTTCAGGGAAGGTGGGTATGAAGCCTGGTTTTGCGAGTGGGATTCTGGGTTAGATGGGAGGTTGCTGGTTCTGTGCGGAGGTCCTTGTGAAAGCTGTAGTTGGGGATAAGCCCACTTCATTTAGCCCAGCCACAGTTATGCCCTGGGCTCCTGCAGTGTGCTGCTTTAGTTCTGAAGGGACGCAGAAATGAAGGAGGCACGGCTTCCACCTTCCAGAAGTGTCCTTCCACCTGACCTGGGGATTGGGGCTGGGACCTGTGAGCTGGCTGGTGAGGAAGCCCTCTGATTGCAGAGTAAGGCTGGGCCCAGGGTTCCAGGGCCCCAGGAGAGTTCAAGTCCCACGGTAAACCATCTTCAGGAGTGGCTGCCCCCTTCCCTGCTGCGTCGACGACGTCAGCGGCATCTGTGAAAGTGAACCGAGAGAGATGGGGAGATGTTGTCTCTGTGCTTTTGAGCTTACTCTCTGCCCCAGAGATGGTTTGTGAAATTCTTGCTACTTGAGTTTTATTTCATCCCTGCAGGTTGAGGATAGTTATTCCCATTTCACAGGCTGGGAAACTGAGCTCAGAGAGGCCATTCAACTTGCCCCAAATTTCCTGACTAGCAATGGGGAGACTGGTGTCTGGAGCCCTTCCAATCATTCATTCACTCTGCACACACAGGGCGCCTCCAAGTGCTGGGCACGGTGCTGGGGGCTGGGGATAGGGTTCTGGATGGAACCCAGACCCTGCCCTCCTGGAGCTCACATTCTAGTAGGAAACCAGGCAGAAGACCAGATAAATGAGTTAAGTGTTGGCATGTGGGAAAAGATGAGCAGAGAAGGAAGATAAGGAGTGTTGGCCTAGGGAGAAGAGTGTGACCTTATATTGGGTGGCCAGGGCTGGCCTCTCTGAGAAGGTGACATTTGAACTACTACCAGATAATCTCTATCTGCCTTTGCAAAAATGAGCACTCTGGTCTGAGGAGGGACACGTAGAAGGGGCCTATCGCCAAGGGAGCAGTTCTAGTTCCTGGCCGCCCTCCCCAATTTCGGGCTGAGTGTGCTCATGCTCCAGGCATTGTTCCGGACCAGCTGTCTGGCACCACCTCCTTCCCCCCAGCCTGCAGTTTCCTGTGCCACCAGGCACTTAGTTGCCACAGCTGTGCCGGCAATCACCCTCGCCAGCATTCCGGAAACTCTCAGAGAACGGGCGCCTGAGTGTGCCTGAGAGGGAGCGGCAGGGCCTTGGGGTGCCAGGCAGAGATGCCACAGGGGTGCTTCCCGTGGGTGCTGCTCGGCCTGGAGTGGCTCCTGTCCTCTGGGGAGGTGGCCGGGCTCCCCACAGTCTGATGGACGTTTGTCTTCTAGACCCTGACACCGACGCGGCCACCATCCAGGAGGTCAGCGAGGCCGTGCTGGCCCTGTGGCTGCCCACAGACTCCGCCACAGTCCTGCGGAAGATGAGCGAGATCCAGGCCATCGCAGCCCGGCTCCCCAACGTGGACCTGGTGCTGGCACAGACCAAGCAGGACATCGCCCGAGCTCGCAGGCTCCAGGCTGAGGCCGAGCAGGCCAGGTATGGTCCAGAGCCCCGAGCTCATCCCTGCCCAGGGCAGAGCTGGTGTTTTTGTTCCCCGAGTCTGTTGCTGGAAGTGAGAGAAGAAGCTCTCCAAGTCAGAGAGGGGCAGGGGGCTGGGAGGCAGGAGGAGGCTCACTGTGGTGGGGGATGGAGACGCCACACGCAGCATTCGGGGAAAACTTCACTCACGGTGACCCTTGCCTCCCCCACCGGAAACCGTGCCCACAGGGTGTCTCCGATGCAACGCTCACATTTGTTCTGTCTGCTGGGCAGCGTCCTGGGATGCAAAAGCTACTGAGTTAAGACTCCCCTTATCTTGTCTGGGAAGAGTATTCTCTTGGCCTGGTCAGAGAGCTGCACCACATACCTCTTCGTTCCTTGTTCCCTCACTCTCTCCCCTCTCCGCTCTTGGTCCCAGGAGCCGAGCCCACGCAGTGGAGGGCCAGGTGGAGGACGTGGCAGGGAACCTGCAGCAGGGCACCGTGGCGCTGCAGGAGGCTCAGAGCACCATGCAAGGCACCAGCCGCTCCCTTCGGCTTATTCAGGACAGGGTCACTGAGGTGAGGTGTTATGGCTTCCTTCTGTCATTTTGGGAATGGACAGATTCCGGCACAAGACATACAAGATGCCGAAAAGTGACCTGGTGGCAGCTGAGCCAGGGGCCTAAAGAAGGAGGGTTACAGCCTTGACCCCAGCTCTGAGGCTTTGGTTTTCTGGTATTGTGGCCAGGTGCAGAAAGGGCTGGGGGTCTGCGGAGCCGAAGAAGGGGGAGGCCTGGACGCCAGTGGACAGGCGGGATTGGGAGGGGGCAGGAGTGATGTTCTGATTGGAGGAGGTGGTAGCTGCCTGATGCGTTGGAGAAAAGAGGGATCAGGACCACTGCCTATGAGACCCACCACAGACCCAGGTCTCTCTCTTGCCACAAAGGTTCAGCAGGTGCTGGGGCCGGCGGAAAGACTGGTGACAGGCATGATGGAGCAGCTGGGTGACTTCCGAGCACGGATGGAGGAGCTGCGCCGCCAGGCCCAGCAGCAGCGGGCACAGGCAGCCCAGGCTCAGCGGCTGGCGGAGGGCGCCAGCGAGCAGGCCCTGAGTGCCCAGGAGGTACAGAGGGCTGACCGTGAGCCTGGGGGAGCACAGCAGCGGGGGCTTCTGCAGGAGAGGACACCGCCTCAGTGTAGACGTGTGCACTGCATAGGACCATGGGCTCGAAAGCAAGTAGAATAACAGTTATTCTAGAACAACCGGAAGAGGCTTCAGGATTAACCCAAATCTGACCGGATGTCTGAAGTCTGCTTTTGGCTGCCGCTGAGCTAGAATGTCGGAAATGATCTAGTCCAATCCTTCTCCTCTTACAGATTAAGTGGTAACTCGTTCACAGCAAACCTCATCTGCAAAGCAGGTCTCTTGACACCCGTCCTGAGCTTGTCCCTGCAGGCTGCCCAGCCAGGACAGGCACTAGCCTTACCCGAGAGCCCCATCACTGTCAGAATTAGACCAGAGGGAAGATCAAAGAGTCTTCTCAAAGCCTCCAGGGTACCAGGAACGTTAGCACTTACAGTCCTGGTACAATGGCCAAGCTGCCCAGTATACTATTAAGTGACAGCTATGTGCCTGACACTGTGCTGGAGGTGAGAGGGAAATGACAGGAACTGCAGATGAAGGGAGGGGCGTGCAGAACAAGTTTAAAGTACAGTATGTGGGCTAGGAGCTTTTTTTATGGGCAAAACCAATCATGGGGGATATCAGGAGGCACTTTATCCCTCAGTGTTGATTTGGGTGACATCAAGTGGTCTAGCCAAAAGTCTTTAGGACTTTGGATGATGATCATGGTGACAGGGACTGTTCTAACCTTTCCAGGGGTTTGAAAGAATAAAGCAAAAATATGCCGAGCTGAAGGACCGGTTGAGTCAGAGCTCCACGCTGGGGGAGCAGGGCAGTCGGATCCTGAGCGTCAAGACGGAGGCAGAGGAGCTGTTTGGGGAGACCATGGAGATGATGGACAAGATGAGAGGTGAGGGGATGGTTTGGGGTGTCCCTGAAGGCCGGTCTCAACTCGGGGCTTCTGCGGCTCAGTCTTGCTGGAGCCAGCAGGGCTAAGGGAGCAAGGCCAGTCGGGAGATCCTGAGCACCTCGTAGGCAGGGGGCACTACAATGGGGCTGTGGGAAGTATAATGCAAGACGCGGCCTGTTTTCAAAAAGCTTGAGCTCTAGATGTGGCCATTTTTCCTATTGTTTGCAAGAGGCACAGCCCTGTATTTAGCAGCATAATGGGGTCTGTGATCAGAGCCCAAATAATAAGAGGTCAGAGAGAAATGTTCAGTGAAGGGAATGTTCAGAAAAGACAAGATCAAATGTGAGCTTGCAGGATGCGTGGACCTGAGAGGGGCTGTGAAGAAGGGGAGGTATCTCAAGACAGGGAGAGTGGGAAGACTGGGGCACAGTGTGAAATGGGGGCAGGAGCACCCAGCAGGAGAGGAGGGCTGAGGAGCATCAGAATGGGATGGGAGAAGTAGCAGGGGTCAGCGTGGCTGGGTCTACGCCCCTGGCCTCCGAGCCAGGATGGGAGGGGGACTCAGCCCTGGAGGGAGCAGGGAACCATCTGAGGGTTTCGAACATGGCAGAGGTTGAATGAAAGGAGTTTCCAAAGGGTCCTGGGTGTCTCGGGAAGGAGAGCAGGGATGTCCGGGAATCAGGCTGGGTCTCTGAGGTGTGACGACGATGGGACAATTGCGCTGGTGTGCCAGTGAATGCCTCAGAGAGAGTTTCTCTGAATTTCAGAGAAACAGGCAGAAGTCTGTTTGGCTCACCAGGTGGATACCATAGAGAGGGCTGGGCTGTTGAGTCAAGAGAGAGTAGATAGGAGGCTGTGGCCAGCCAGACCTGAAGGGCGAGAGGAGGGGAACCGACCCTGAGGGAGGAGCCCAGGGGCTGGGTCAGTGGGTGCCCAGTCTTGCCCATCGATGTTTTTTGTGAAGAGAAAGAATATGCTTATCACATCTTTACAGGACATAGTTAATACACTAGAAAATAGAACCAGTATTCTAAGGCAGTCTTGGAAATCTATAATGATGGGCTGAAACACTACAAAGTTAAATCAGGAGAAAAATTATCTTCCATTTTGGCATCATTTGGGCCTAAGCCCACAAATACAGCTCAGGTGAGACCCGGCTTCTCAGTGGCTACTGTAGTGAAAGCACTTATTAACCAATAAGTGATGAGCAAATATGAATTGTTACTCACCTGAAAATGACTCAGGAGTTTTGAGTAACTGTAATCTTAATGGAAGTTAGCAGTATCTTCTTATTCCCAAAGCACAAATACATACAAAGCAGCCAAAATAAGGGAGTAATGGCTCAGGGACGATATTAAAAATATTCAGAAATTGGTGTGTCATGCACTTATCAGCCAGAAAAGGCTCAGGTTGTAGCACTGGAACAGCCATTTACCTGCTTGCAGGAATTTACTTCTAATTGCAAAATGAGGGGGGATGATCATGCATAGGGGGCCCTACGGGTGGGGACTGGGAACAGAACAGCAGCTGTTGAAATTTAAATATTTTATGAACTCATAGATCCGTGTGGGTACCACTGACTAAATGTCAGCCCAGTAATGACCCTGTTACACTCCCCTGATAGGTTGTCACTGAGGGATGGGGGGCGTGTTCAGTGGTGGCTGCTACACCTTCAGGAGGGATATTGACAAACCCAACATCGGGGGAGAGTGACCAGGACTGGGAGGGAAGGGCTCGGTGATCACGTCAAATAGGGAGTGGATGAGCGGGTGAGGAGGTCCCATCTGGAGAAGACGAGCCTCGGACATCTGAAGGGCTGCGGCGTGGGAGACAGCGCAGATCCATTCCTACGCCCCCAGGAGACAGACGGAACAATTAAGCAAGAAGTGGTCTGATTCTGGCCTAATGAGAAGACTTTATTTTATTTATTTATTTATTTATTTTAACAACAAGAGCTGCCTAAAGTTGGAGCCTTGTGAGGCAGTGCACTCCTTCCCTATCCCTGGAGAAGTGAGGCTGAGGCTGGGTCCCCGCTCTCGTGAATGTGGTAGAGGGCTCTCCCACCCCAGGTGCCAGGAAGGACAGGCTGCACGAGGCCACTTTGCACAGTCCAGTGGTAGGACGCAGAGTGGACTGGAGAGGGAGGACAAGATTAATCTGTGGCATTTTGGGAAGGGGGGGTGGGGAGGCTTTCTGGTCGCCCAGCCCGCTCTTCGCCGTGCGCTCGCTTGAGGATCACTGGTGGGATGGCAGCTGTCCAGGTTCGACAGCAGCGGGCCACTAATTCTGGTGCCAGTGGCCGCCCTCATTAACCTGGGAGGACCGAGGGAGCCTAAGCAGAGGAGCAGGGGAGGGGTCGTGGGATAACTGGGATGAGGGCTTCCTGGGTCTGGCTTCTGCACGTGTGTTTCGCTGATAGTGGGTTAGGGCTGGAGGGGCTCCCCTTGAGAAGGCTCCCCCAGAGGCGATTCGTCCTGCAGGTGCTGCTTCCAGGTGGGTGGGAGGAGAAGGACGGGTTGGGAGTCTCTGGGGGACACACCAGCCCCACCTCCGCCCCCTGCTGTTCCATCTGCCCTCAGATATGGAGTCAGAGCTGCTACAGGGGAGCCAGGCCATCATGCTTCGCTCAGCCGACCTGACAGGGCTGGAGAAGCGCGTGGAGCAGATCCGCGACCACATCAACGAGCGGGTGCTCTACTACGCCACCTGCAAGTGATGCTCCAGCTGCCAGCCCTCGGGTGCACACATCTGCCCCCTTTGCTTTGGGGGACAGGCTGCTTTGGAATGCTTTCCAGCTCCTCTTGTTGCAGCCGAAAGCACCACCTGGACCACCCCTGGTGTGCAGCACTTCAGGTTACTCTGGGTCAGAGCTGAGCCTGAACTGACGGACAACCACACCTGAGGGACAAGAGATGGCAGAGCGGAGCCATGTCATCATGACGGGGGCGGGGTCTCAGGTGGAGGGAGCTCGGCTGGGCGGTGTCCTCGCTCTTTGGTCTCCATGGAGGCTGAATCCTGGACCGACACAAAACTTAATCCAAATGATGTACAAGTAAAAAAGCCCAATAAAAATCTTTGGAAAGGATCCTGGAGGTTCAAAGAGGGAAACGAGCGTGTCTCCTACCGAGTAAACCGTTACCACTTGTCTCCATCTCCCAAGGCCTGGTGGTGTAGGAAGCACAGGCCGCCCCGCTCCGCGCAGTCCCGCTCGCTCCTCACCCACTTGGGGAGATGGAGCCCCTCTGCCCAGGACCAGATGGCTTCCACCGTGAGACACCAAGGAGCCATTTCATTTTTGAACAGTGATCTAGTTTTACATTTACAGATGAAGAAATAGAAATCCGGCGAAGGGAAGCAAGGTGTCCAAATGCACGCAGGTTCCAGAAACAGAACTAAGACCAGAACCTGTGCGTTTTGGGTTCTCAAAAAGCAGTTGCAACGGATGCGTGTTTGTGTGTGTGTGTTTGGGGGCTGGGTGTGGAAATGGCATGAGCATCTGTGTGCCCCGTAGCCCAGGCACTGTGTCAGACGTTTATCTACATGAACATCCTGAGAGTTATCACTCATTATTTTTTGGCGCTAGGCAGGGCACACGGTCTGCCCTATTTCATGATGTAGGTAGCACCGCAGTTCTCACCTGACAAGTGAGGAAACCACAGTGGCCCACAGGGCTCCATAACTTCCCCCAGGGCACAGGTGTGGCAGGGCAGGGCTGGGCCGCAACCTCTTGCTCATCTAACACAGTCATTAGGAGAATGGATGCTGGAGCTGGGCCGCCTGGGCTCCAGGGGTCGCTGTGAGGACCCCTGGTCAGAACGCGTCACTCCTGTCCCGAGGTGCCTGGCGTCCTGTGTGCACCCAGGCCACGTTTGATTCTTCCTGGCCTCAAGCTCTCCACGCACTTTCCACTCCACACACGCTCACAAGTCCCCGAGCTGCTTCTGACTTTGAGAACCAAATGAAGCCTCATAGAGAAAAATATGTCCATTTTATTGAGCACAACACTGAGCATGAAGCTGGGGTGAGAGGTCAGGTGGCAAGAAAACTGGGGAGGAACAAGAATGATGCACCTGACTTTCAGGGAGAGAGAGGGGCGCAGAGGCAGGAATAGAGTCAACGCTGAAATGAAAAGAGTCGACTTCCAATTTTTACTGAATTGGGTGTGTGTGGAGGGCATCTGGCGAGGATACTAACTCTTTACAGTACTTAGTCGCGGATTTCTAGCTCTTTCACCTCGGAGGGTGTGGCACTGCCTTTGGACAGGGGCAGGGAGGGAGGAGGCTCAGAAGTGGGCCGGGGTAGGCTGGCGGGTACTCCCCATTGGCACAGTTGGGAGCTAATCCCGGAGTTAAGGATTCAAATTTTGAGAGCTCACAGGCAGATCACAGAGCTGCCTGTCATTCATGCGGATGGGCAGGTGGTGACATCGACGAGCAGCCCGTTTTGGCTGTGAGGACGGAGGCTTGGGAGGCAGGAGCGAGTGTGTGCTGAGCAGGAAGTCTGGGCCGATGCTCCTTATGGCTTTGCTCTGAAGGTGACACAGCCTGACCAGCCTGTTAAGCTTTTCAAGACAGACAACACAGACCTGGGCGAGAACTATCTACGCACGCTGCACAGACCACGGCACGTAGGGTGTGGGGTGCAGAGCAGGCAGGTCAGGGAGACCTAGGGCGTGTGGATGCTGCTCCTCCTGCCCGCAGCTTCGGTGAGACCCCTGCGCCTGGAGGCTCACGCCTGGGCCTTCGGTGAGGGTCTGTCCCAGGCGGCAGCAGTCGGCTGCCTCTGATCAGAAACTGCTCTTGCCAGGCCCTGCTCGGCCTGCTCCTTCCTCCTACTGCAGGTAGACCCCAGGTTCGGAAGGGCAGAGGCGAGTTGACCTTTTCTCCTGCAGAGGAAAGGGGTCCAGGGAGGGGTGAGGCTGCCGCCTCTGACACTCCTCGGGCCCCATTATTCAGACTCTGGAGCGGGGCTTTCCTTCCAGGGCAGAAGCTCCCCCACCAGGTTCCCACCCCAGCCCTCCTATCTCTAGTCCCCTCACCTGACGAAGGCACGGCCCCCAGGATCACATAATGAGACAGACTCCAGTCTGGCCCGCCCGGCAGTGGGAGCTGCCACTGGCTTTGACTGGCACCATGACCTCGGATTTGAAGTTCCTGGAAAGGAGATGAAGCAGCAGCATGCTATGACATATTTGAGGAAGGAAGAAGAGCCCAGTTTTCAGGCCTTCCTTTATGAGGTTCAGAAAGTACAAGCACTTGCAGAAAAGATACACAAGACAACCAAACCCCTTTTCTCTCCCTAAAAGACTGAGGCTCTGGGAACTCAAGACATCTACTGCTCACCCTTCGCATGTACCCAGTTTTCTGCAGGCACTTATAATTCCGTTGCTTCACTAAACTTTTACAATACCTCTGTGAGGCAGGCTGAGCAGCTAAATATAATTCAATGAACCCCTTTTACAGAGGAGCAAAACAGAGAATTGACCGATGGTTAACGGACACACAGCTAGTGGGTGGTAAGGACAGCATTTCCCTTGATCCCGGATCCAGAGCTCTTCCCACCCCCTGGCGCTGCCTCGAGTGGGAAAGATCCTTGGTTACTTTATTTGAGCTCCTTGCCTCCGTGTTTTCAGACCCAGGCTGAGCAGGGCCAGGACTCTGTCTTCGAGTGAAAATACGTACTGTTTTTTGTTGGCCTTTTTGAGGAGCGTGGGCTCAGAGCAGTAGCAGGACTTCCCTCTGCCTCCGATGCTCAGGCAGCTGGAGCAGCAGCCACAGGGCCCAACAGCCAGGGGCCCCTGCTGCATGGGCACCAGGCTGCTGCTGATGCGGAGGGAGCCATTGACCAGGCAGTTGAGGGACTTGCCGCCAGGGGCAATGGGCCGGGGGCCATGCTGGCAGGGCAGCCGAGTCAGGGCAGGGAGTGCCACCCTCTGGTCCAGGACAGGGGCCTCGGTGATGGTGATCTCAGGGGAGCTGGGTCTTGAAGCTTCTGAGGCTTGAGTGACAGGAGGCCTGTTCTCCACCTCCGGGCGAACGCCCGGACTGTGCAAGTTCATGTGCAGCTTCCTCATGTGGTGCACCACGGCTGCTGCATTGAAGGCTTGCTAAGGAGACACAGCGCCAGCCTTGGTCAGTCCCACTTTCTGAGGGTCACAGGGCTCAAGCTTTCCCTCTATCCTGTGGCCCTCGAAGCCCATGTGCCTACTTCTCATTACAGAGGGGGTCCAGGGAATGCCAGTGTCTGCTGGGAAGGCCCAAGGAAAGCCCCTCCATCATCCCCTGCCCCAGCCCAGCCTCCAGGGGCCCAGAACAGCCTGGCACCCCCGGGGGAGGACAACTTACCTTCCACTTGCTCTTGGCGAAGTTCTTCTGGATCTGAAGGCTGACCGAAGGGTAGATGTCCCGGTGGAGGGCTGTGTTTCCATTAATCCTGTGGAGGCAGAGGGGACACCTGGATAGTGGGTGGCTGTGGGACTCAGCCAGGATTTGGGCAGGGCACTGTGCAGGTAGAGCCGGGTTAAGCCAAACGGAGTGCCCAAGGACAAGGGAGGACACAGTAGGAAACGCTGGAATCAGAGCTCCTCTGTCCCCGTGGGAAGGTCATCGGGGGCCTATGCTTCGGCAAAACCAAAAACGTGCTCTAGAGCAGGATCAACAGACTCTGGTGAGTAGGCCAAATTTACCTATTGCCTGCTTTTGTGAAAAAGGTCTTCCTGGGACACAGGCATGCCCTCAGGTATGGGCGGCGGCTGCTTCCGTGCTACACAGGAAGATTGACTAGTTCCCACAGAGGCGGTATGGCCAGCAAAGTCGAGAATATTTACTACCTGGCTCTTTATAAAAAAACATTTACTGAGTGTCAGAGGGCACATGGGTTGTCATCCTCCTTTAGCTCAGAAATTTGCTCAGAACCCTGCTCAGAACCCACTTCTTCCTGGAAGCCTATTCGATGAGGCCACCCAGTATAGGCTACCCTTTGTCTTTCTCCCAGCCCCTCAGTCCCTCGTCTCTAAGTGTTCCTCAGACACTTGCCACGTGCACAGTCCTTGCTAGGTACGAAGGAACCCAGCGGAGTATCGCAGCAGACGGGGTCCTGACCCCTAGGGCTTACAGTGTAGGTGTGGAGGCTTGCTTCATGCCATGAACTAGAGTAATTCGTGGAAAGCTCTGTCATTGATAGTGAGAGATGGGGAGGCCTGCCTAGGCTGCCGGAGCCTAGGCTTTAGGTAAGGGCAGAGAATATTCTGGATCCTGAAGGATGCTACACACAAGGCAAGAGACAGGACATTCTAGGGGGTGAAAACGGTATAACCCGAGGTGTAATTGGAAAGCGTTTGGTGTATGGGGTAGGGGAAGGCAGGGGG
Organism: Pteronotus mesoamericanus; assembly: GCF_021234165.1. NCBI lineage: Eukaryota > Metazoa > Chordata > Mammalia > Chiroptera > Mormoopidae > Pteronotus > Pteronotus mesoamericanus. The sequence continues at coordinate 1,888,277 of NW_026555326.1, forward strand.
AGAAGTATAGCTCTTAGGCATTTCTGGAACAGAGAAGGTGTGTTGGAAATCCTGGGAAATAAAGTTGGAAGTCAGGTCAGATTATGGAAAACCTGGAAAGGCAAAGGATTCTGGGCTTGCTATGGTGGGAAATAGGGAGCTATTGTAAAGTCTTGAGTAGGGGTGTAGCAAGGAAGAAGGAAGCGCTTCAAGACTTTACTTAACTAGTTTATGAATTGTGATTGTTCCCAGACCACGTCACATGGAACATGTTTTGACCCCAGAGGGAGTAAAATGATTCTCTTAAGAACAGGGCAGAGCTGCCTGTGTCTGGGAGCCTCCTGAGTAGCTAGTACTGAGTATTCTCTAGTGCTGATGACAGCGCCCAACTGCCTCTGCCTTCTGCACTTGACTAGGAGACCCAACTGCCACCCTGGGATCAGAACCCACTTAATTAAATGCTGTTTGCATCTCTAGCTGTGCCAGATGAACACTCCTATGCTCTGTGGATGCCACAACAGTAAACAGCTCAGGGCAAGCAGACTCCAGGGAAACGCACTGTGTAAACAGGTCAGCGTGATATTTGGGGAGCCATTGGTTTTGGGCTAGAGACTACCCCGTTCCTCACTCACCAGGGGTGCCTCAAGGCCTTCTCACAGGTGTACCGCTCACTTGGGTCCTTCTCCAGCAAGTGGCAAATAAAATCCTTGGCTAAGAGGAGCAAAGACACAGCAGCTTAGGACCAGATTTCATGACTGATGGAATTTCACTTCCGGGCTGGTGGGTGGCAGTGAATGCATCTTTTAGCTAATCTTCCAAAGAGGCAATTTTAAGAGTCTTAAAAAGAGGAAAAAAAAAATCCAAACCACCTAACAACAACCCACCATAAAGAACCAAAGACAGGCTCTACTCAGCCTCACCCACATACCACTGCACATATATCTCTCGTCACGAGGCACCAACGTGCCTGCAAGCCATGCGGGTGTGCACTTGCTCCATTCAGGGGCCTACACCCGCACGTGGGCACACATGTGAGTGCTGGCTTTTTCCAGCTCTGATCTCTACTTAACGGACCCAAGTGCGTGCAACGATTGCCTGTCATACACTGAGGCGTGGCATGGTCTCTGGCTTGGTGTGTAAAAGGCAAAACTTGGCCTTGGTTTTGCCACTCCTGCTGGATGACTCCACTCTGCCTGGCTCTACCCTGCTGGCCCCTTGTCTGAACTACCTCCCCTGCTTTTACCAGGCAGACTGAGGTTGTCTCTAAGGAAAACAAAAGCATGAACCTCAGATGTGGATAATTTATTTGGCCTCTGAACCAGGGGAAGATTTCTCTGCTTTCCTTGGCAGCCTGTTGTTTGTAAGACACCCCAGGGACTTCCAAGAGCCAGGACTGCCATCCTCTGTTAAGTGCTTCTCTCTGGGCAGCCTCCAACTCGAGCTTGTTATCTTGCCCTTCACACTCACTGGCCTTACCTGACTCAGAAATGTCGTCCCAGAATGGAGACTCGAACTCAAAGTAGCCCTCCTTGATCTTCTCAAAGAGCTTAGACTCGGTTTCTTCATAGAAAGGAGGATACCCACACAGCCTGCAGTGGAACAGGAAGGGCCGTGCTGCTGAACAACTGCTCCCCCCGCCCCCAGGCCAGCCCCTCCCTCTGCCCAGCCTCCCACTGTGTCCGCAGGCAAGCAGCAAGGGTCCCCACCAGCAGTATGACCAGGGTGTGGGTCTACCCCTGACCCACAAAGAGTGCAGGTTCCATCAGGTGTTAATACAGGAGCCAAAGCTTGGCTCCCGCAGCCTTGGAGGGCCTCTTCGAACACTATTCCCTGAACCCCTTGTCACCTCTTCCTGTACTTCTTCTGACTCTTAGATGATGTATAAAATATCTTTAAGAAGGCTGGTGGAAAGACCACTTGAGCATAACTTTCATGAGGGATTTTTTTGAAGGCTATTTTGTTCTTTATTATTTAGTACCTAAACCGGTGATTGGTTCAGAGTAGACAGTCAATGAATATTTGTTGAGTAAACAAGTGAATGAGAGTAGTTATTCAACATAAGCTGAGGAAATGGAGAACTGAATCCACACAAAGTGGTAAATAACAGACAGTAGGTTATTTTTCTAAGCGCAGAGTTTGCTATAGGGGAGGGGGTGTGGAAAGGAAGGGGTGACGAGCAGGTTTGGAAAGAAGAGCCGGAGAAAGTGTGGAGAGGGGCAATGACCAGGGTCACCCAGGCCATTGTTTCGTCTAAAATGGACAGCACCGGGAGAAAAATCTAAGATGTGAGCACTGTGCCCACTCGGCTTCCCAGCTTTGCTTGGCCTCTCCCTTTTCACTGCTCATTCCACAGAGTGGGACTCAACACATGCAGTAACTGGGGCTGGCAATGCAGGAAGACAAATTGCCATGTGGCTGAACAGCGGGTTCACACTGAGCTCTGTTTTTATAACTTGGTGGAGATCAGGACAGGTGGAGCTGTGTGCATGAGCGTGTGTGTGTGCAGGCATGCGTGCCTGTGTATATGTGTGGGCAGATGTGTACAGATGCATGTTTTGGAGGTGGATGCTGCTTGAGGAGCTGAGACAGGGGAGGGGAGAAGAAAGGGCGAGCAGGTTCTGAGATTTTCCAGGAACTGAGCCAATGACGTCTTCTACTCACAATATATAAGTGATGACGCCAATGGACCAGCAATCCACAGCCTTACTGTAAGGCTTCTGGGCCAGTACTTCCGGAGCTGCAAACCAAAGACAGAGTCAGGGCTGGGGAAAGGCAAGGGGGCCGTGGGGTGAGGCCTGAAGGTCAGGAAGAGGCTTAGAGGAGAGGACTTGTAGCAGCCCAGGGATGACGTTGCTTCTGTAAGCCCGAAAACTCCCCTAGAGCAGGGATTGTGTCTCTCCCATTAGACTAGAAAGCCCATGGCAGGGCCTCTGACTCCCTGATCAGACTGGAGCTTTCTAGAGCTTACCCATTGTCTCACCCATTGGACTGAGTGTTCTCAGAAGTCAGGCCCCATGTCTGCCCGCTGAGATGGGTGATCCCCAGGGCAGGGGCTCTGTGTCTCCCTTCAGATGAGGAAACCCGCAAGTTAGGGACTGTTTCTTCCCCACTAGACCAGGATCTCCATGACAGTGGAGACTGAGTCTTCCTTGTTAAGTGAGGAGCTCCCAGAGGGTAGGCTGTATTTGTGCCATCTGTCTCTGGTGGCTTTGCGGGCAGGGCTTAGTCTGCCCGGTAAGATCACAAACTCCGCCAGGGTATGAGCCGTGTCTTCCACTGACTGGGAGTTCTGGGGCAGTGAAGATCTGTCTTCAGTACTTATCACAGACACTGGGGTTTTGTGCCCAGTGGGACAAAATGCCTAATGGTAAGCGACCAACCTTTCTTTTGGGAAGAGAGCTGATTCCCTCTGCTGAGTGGGGATTCTACTTCCTATTTCCTAACCCCAACTTGGTGAGGACTGGCTAAGAGGGAAGGGACAGGAATGGGGGCTCTGAGTCTGGGCTTTCTCCCCTATGGATCTCAAGAATCATCTGGTACCTTGCCTACTCTTACTTTTGGGGGGTTCTGGAAGCCTCCTGTTTAGGCAGGGGCCCCACCTCTGCCAATTTCCTAGGGTATGTATTTGGGAGCCCACGTCTGGGTTCCTTAGATTCAAACTTAGCACTGGGTTGCCAGGATACCAACAATTGGTCGGGGTGAGGTTTCTTCTTGAGTGGGAGAAAAGAAAGGGAGCTAGTGGTCAACTGCTCAGCAGTCTAATGGTGCCTGGATTTGTGACCTTGTCTCTTCCCCTCATCTCCCTGGAAGGACAAAGGCAGGAAGTCTGTCTGTAAAAGTGAGAAGCAAAGTATAGGCCCAGGCTGTGGGAAGGGCTCAGGGGTAGACTGTCTTTAAGATGTAGGATATGGGAGCAGTAGGGGTACTTTCAGAGATCCGTGGATTGGCCAGCCCCAACCTCATAAGTGAATGCTCCACTTGGATCATCCTTGAAACTGAACCCTGTCTCCTCTCAACTGCAAGTAACATCCCACTCTGTCAATAACATCCATGTGGTCAAATGTAGCCAACTGGTCAACCTCCCTCCTGCTCCCAGACTCACCAACATAACCCGGGGTCCCACAGGCAGTGGACATGACACCACTCTGTTCCATCTTGGACAGACCAAAATCTGTGATCATGATCTTAGAATTCTCTTCAGGAGTGAGGTACAGCAGGTTTTCAGGCTGTGGGAGAAGAGAAATATCATGTAGTATATAGGATATAATCATCTGAAACGCCCACCTCTTTCTTCCCTTCGACATATAATTTCTTAGGAAGCTGCATCCTGGGCTCCTAACTTCAAGACCAGGCTCATCTCTCTTCCATCCTTCCCTCCTGTCTCCTATCTACACCCTCAACTCCTGTGCCCCAGCATTCCGTATTTTGCTTATGGCCTTGACTTTGCTCAGCTTCATAGGCTTTAATGTACTAATCTCTCCCTCCCCTCATTCCCAGCTACCCTAAAACTTTTTTTGAAGGAATTAACCCTTGGCTAACTGTCTCTGACCTCTCTAAAGTCTGGTACATGCCAGGTGCAATGTTGACCCTCAAAAAATGTAACTACGTGTTACATTTGAGTTTGACTGTGTCTAGATCCAAGAAACCTGTGGATTATCTTGGTATCCAAATAGGGTAAGGCCTAGTGAAAAGTTCTGGAAAAGGCTGAGGTACAAATTAACAATGATTGTTCATTCACCCAAGATTTATTCTATCTAAGGGCAGAAAGGGCCTTAGGAGGGAGCTAGTCCAGCCCTCTGATTTCACACAGTTCAGATGGCCATTACCCTGCAGCTTCCTAAAGGATCATTTCTCTATTCCCTGCCCCCCACCGCGCCCCCGAGTGAGGGCTCCCATCCTGGCACCTTTAAGTCTCGGTGGACGATGCCGTTCTCATGGAGGTACTTCACAGCCGACAAGACCTGCTGGATCACCAGGCTGGCGTCCTTCTCTGTGTACACACCCCGCTCCAGAATCCGGTCAAAGAGCTCCCCACCAGAAACACTGTGGGCACAGGGGCAAAGGCAGGAACCCAGGGTTTATTTCAGGTCAAAGGGCATGTGAATACGTTTCCTCTGTAGCCATGGGGACACCTCTGTGGCAGAATAAACAGGTGTGTGTGGATTATGGAGGGAGGACTATACACTCCCTTCTCGAAAGACCTCCTTTAGGTGGCTGGAATGATACCGCGAGGGAGTATTTTCTTTTTGGGCCAACCATTGACCTCTCCCTGGAAACATCCTTTAAAATGTAAAATGGCCCGGTTGGGGTTTCATAAGAAGCCAATAATCCCTTCCAGTGGACACATTGCTTATCTGCCTTCTTTCCTGGCCTAGGACACAGGAAGGAAGAAATGGTGAAAGGAGGAAGTGAAACTGAAGCCTGGCCAGGAGAAGGCATGCAAATGGGAATTCTGCTCTTATGTTGGGAATTCTTTCCTTGTTTTGGACGATTGGGCTCCCTAAAGGTGAAATTATGGGTCGGAGTGATAGTGGTAGTTTGAGGCTCATGTGGTATGGTTTCTGAGGATTTAGGGGAGCCTTAAGATCAAGCTGACCCCCACCTCTTCAATACCATCTACATCATTTTTGCCAAGAAGTTTTCTAGTAAGTCCTGGGGCACATCAGTGGCAGAGAACTCACTGTCTCCTAAGACAGATGGCTTTATAGTTTGTCACCTTAACATTTCCATCCGTATGAGGAAGTCTGACTCCCTATAATTTCTACTAGCAGACATCAATTCTACCATTGGACCAAAAATAACATTCTTCCTTATGAATCTTTTCAAGTATGTGCAAACGGTGAAGTGCTATTCTGAGGCCTTCTCTGGGATGAAAACCCCTGACTACTTCACCCACAAGCCAGGGGTTCCAGTTGCCTTTCCACTGTCCCATGGATGTGGACATGCACACGTGGCAGGACCATGTACTACCAAGGGAGCTGAAATTCTCATGTCAAAATGCATAACATCCTACTCCTTTTGGTTCTGTCCTGAAGCTCTGGGCTCTGCGATAGGAGCTGGAGGTCCATGAGAAAGATATTTTTTGTCCGCAACTATGAATTCCTGACTCAGACACTGGGTCCTAGTGCTGGTGCTCTGGGAGGCTAGGTGGTTCTTCAGTGACTTTGGAATCGGCCCATCTTCCTGCCTCCCCTTTGTCGCCTGAATGGCTGGGTGCTAACCCTGTTGAACTGGCTTCATTAAGGTGCCACATGGTCTCTGCTCACTTGTCAGTGGTGCTCTGGGCCCTCCCCCAACTTACTCCCTTGACTGCTTGCTACTGCTATTCACTGGGCTTCTGGCGAACCCAGCAGTTAATAGCATGCTGGGGCCAAAGTTAGCTCATTACAGTTTCTGAGGAAATAGCCTGTCAGTCAAAAACACTGTATCCAGCCATGCTGTGATTGCAAAGTGATGTGTGTGTATGTGAGTGCGCGTGTTTGTGTGTACTTTATAAATAGGGTGTCTCTTGAGCCCATGGCTGAGTCCTCTCGAGTACTGACCAACCCTATGGCAGTCACGCTCAGGCAGAACTCTTATTTGGATGTGAAAATGACAGGAAGACCTTTCTAATGAGGCAACGTTTCAGTCCTACACATGGACACACTCACAGTCACAGCCTGTGTTTAATTTTGGGTGACTCCCTTTTGAGAAACTCTTTCTTTATATTGAAATGAAATCTCTCTACATGTGGCTTCCACTCCCATAGTAATTTTACCCTGGAGCAAGAGTAAACTGTTTACTATCCAGTTTGATGGCTATGACTGGTCAAAATGGGCTCAAGCCATGGTGCCAGAGGAGAATTCTGGAGGTCCCTGCTGTGCCAGGCATTATCCTTTCCGTCATAGGGCTGTGGGGAGGTCCAGAAAGTGTGAGGGGAGGGGCTAGGGCAAGGGGGAGGATGGATGGGTTGGGGTCTTAGCTACTTGCTGGCTGATAGGAAATATTTTAACAACTGGTAAGGCTCTACTGGTATGGACCAACTCAATAATCAACCCTAGTTTTATCTCTCTGTCCACATAGAATGTGTCCATGCCTAGAGGCATATTGAGCCTAAAAGGACTCTTGGCATTTCAGATCCTCTTGAACTAATTCTTGATTTTTGTCTTTTAATCATCACCCTTCCCTCACCCCCAATCAGCTTCCTCTATGCCTCCATGGTTCCATGGGACATCTGTGGAGGAAGCCGATCACCTGCCACTTACAGCTGCATGACCAGGTAGTAGTGAGTGGTGCTCTCATAGATGTCCTCCAGGGTCACAATGTTCTCATGCTTGATCCTGGGGGAAAGCAAGAGTCATGGTGAAGGCATGTGGTTTAGGGTCGTCCAGACAAAGTATGCAGAACCAACCCAACTGAACTCTCATTTCTATTAGAGACTTTTGATGATAATATTTAGGGAGTCAGTGTCCCTTCCTAAAACATAGGCAGTCACAAAAAATCCCAGAGATAAGATTCCCAGAGTGGTGTTCAGTCCATAATTTTGAGTGGATCATCCTTCTTCAGGGAACAAATGTGTCAGTGTTACTTTAGGGAACTCTTCTAACTTTACCAAAAGAGAAAGTTAAAAGACCCAAGGAAGGCTGAGGGAACATTGACTACTAGGTTAGTCTACAACATCAGTATCTAGGTCTCTTTCAGAAACATTGCATGAAAAAAGGCATCCTCATGGGTAACCAAGCAGGAAATGTTGCAAAATTATTTTCTAAGACATTGTGAGAAGGCAGATGATCATTTTGGGGGGCATGTTGCATGGGATGCCTCAGATCAGTGATTCTCAATCAGGGGCTATTTTGTCCCTCAGGGAACATGGACATTTGGTGATAGCTAGAGAAATTTTTTGATTGTCTTGATTAGGGACGGGGGAGATGCTACAGTAGGCATTTAGTGGGTAGCGGTAGGGGTGCTGCTAAACATACTACAAGGCATAGGACAGCCCCCAATACAACAAAGAATTGTCTGGTCTAAAATGTCAACAGTGCTGAGGTCGAGAAACCCTGCTCTAGATGACCGTGCCTGGGATTACTCAGAGGATGAGGCAAGCAGAATAATTATATTAGCTGAGAGGCTTGGCCTTCCAATCCACAGCTCTGTACACGGCTGTCTAGGAGGAAAATTTCTAGGAAGTTTTACTTATGGTTGTGCAACACAGAGGCGAAGAACATAGATGTTAAGTCAGTTGGGTCTCAGTTCAGAACTAGCTCAGGCATTTAATTGGCTAACACTGCCTGGCTCACTCAAATCTTCTGAGCCCCACTTTCCTCGTCTCCGAAGTACATCTCTCTCATAGGGAAAAATCAGTGGTTAGTCTACACTAAAAGAGAAATGCATGTCAATGGCTCAGTATGTGCCTGGGGATTAGTAAACATGTAATTAATAGTAACTATCATCTTTAAGACATTTCTAAAAATATAGATCTCTTGCAGCAGTGACCTGATGGATTCAATCATACATATAAGTTGACAAAGCTAACATTAATTTGTTGGTGATTCATACACTGAATGAATGTTTGTTGAGCTGTTTATTTCTCTGCGCTGTTAGGGACTGACGATACAATGCAATGATAAGAAAGACCACCACAGTCCTTGCTTTCAGTGAGTCCAGAGTCTCTCTCTGCTTTCATTTCCCTGGAGCCCACATGTATATCTCCAGCATCCTACCAGACACCTTCATGTAGAGATATTCAATATTCAACATGCCCCAATCAATTTCTTCTTATTTCCTCCAAGCCTACACTTTCTTTTTGTTTTCTATCCCAAGCAGTGATATTATTATCTGCTTGATCACTCAATCTCAGTAATTTTTAATGATTTTCTCTTTTATACTCTTACCAAACAACCCCAAACCCAATCACTTCTTTCTCTAAAATGCCGCCTAAACCCAGTCTTCTTGCCAACATATGATCCTGCCACTACTTTGCTTGTATCCTCATCTCCTGCCTGGTTTATCAAGAAAGTCTCCCATCCCCTAGGCTAGCATTCTCCAATCCATTCTTCACCATGCTTAAGAGGGATGGCTCTACAACATAAATCTGATTACATGACTTCTTACTTAAAATCCTTTGCCCACAGAATAAAGGCAACAGTCTTTATTATTTTAGCCAAGATCTTTTATAATCAGGAGCCACCTGACCATTTTAGTTTCATCTCCTTTCCCTTGATATTGTTCACTCTAAGTTCAGAGGCTTCCAATACTAACTCTTCCCTAATATCCCTTGCACTGCCATGATTCTGCGTTAAAGCTTATGATATTCTTGGTCTGAATTCCCTTTCTACATTGCCCCTCCTGTCTCCACACACTTTAATATCTACTCATTAAAGTTTCTTCTTCTTTGAAAATCCATACTCATAACACACACACACACACACACACACACACACACACACACACACACACACACAGGCAAAATGAATCCCTGTCTCCTTCAAACTCTGCCTTCTGCTAGCGTGGTTCACATCTAATGGGAATAGAGTTTGTTATGAGTACCTCCATCTCTGCCCAGAAAATGTGAGCTCCTGAAGGTAAGGAATTTTGTTGGCTTCACCCTTGTGGTTCTGGTGCCTACTATACTTTTGGCACCAAAGGCGTTCCATAGAGTTTGTTGTACGAGACCTGCTATAAATAGTAGGATTTGTTAGTGTAGCATCCACCATGACACTTGGGGTGCTAATCCTACATTTGATTTGGAACAAATTGAGGTTAATTTCCAAGTCTTATGCCTCTTCCTTAATTATTGACTCTTCCTGGGGTTAGCCCTCAATTGATTTTTGTTCCTTTGAGATAATTACCCTTTGGTCTATGTGCGGAAACCAGTTTTGCTATCATTTGTTTCATTAGTCAATTCGCTGCCCAAAAAAAAAAAAAAAAAAAAATCAGCTAAGACAGCTGTCTGGCTAAACTTAGCTGATTAATCAAAGTGACCCATTAGTTCAAAGGGAGCAATGCCTTTTGATGTGAAAAACCCAGCCCCAGTCCTTCTCGAAGGTAATTTGTGAAGGCAATGTTGTGATCCCCCGCTTGTACTCCACCAACCCTAAGATCCACTCACTTTTTCAGCACAGCGATCTCATTCTCCAGGCTGCTGTCCCGGAAGGCCGGTGACTTCTTGATGCATTTCAGTGCAAAGAGCTTCCCAGTCATCCTTTGCTTTACCAGGAAAACTTCTGAAAAAGCTCCTCTGTGTAGAAGATGCCAGGAGATGAAAATTAGTACTGGCTGGCTAGAGAACATTGCTGGAGGCAAAACCTGGAGGTCAGTGAAGGAAGATGTGGCTAGTAATTAGTTTCCATCGTCATTGTGGGCACCTGATCACCTGACATGCCAATGTGTCCTTTTTTCATCCACTGTGTGAGAAAGAAAACATTCTACTACAGATTTAGGGACTAGGAGGTGCTATTTCCTGGATCTCTAGTTTGGGAGGGACTCCCAGACACTCCGCTTTGCTATGGAGAGATTTCTTCACTTGGCAAACCCATTAAGGAGAGGTCACTGCAGAGTCAATTTACTTTGCTTCTCCCAAAATGGCATAGTGTGGCACTCTAGAGTGGCAGCTGAAGGTCGCCCTGGGGACAGGGCTCAGACACAGTGAGAGAGAAAAGACTCCTGTATCCATTGTAGGTGGTGGTAATCACCCTGAACCAATGACCAGAGGTTGGGGACTGAATAGCCGCTCATTCAGTAGCATCTGCGAGAATGGAAGACAGAACCCGGCAGCTCTGGGCAGGCTTCTGAAGGCAGAGAGGATGGAACCCAATCAGAACGGCACTGGGCTGGTGGAGGATGCTGGAACCTGATTGCCCACGTTAGGACCTCAACTTTTTGGGTGACAAGTCACTTAACTTCTATATACCTGGTTTCTTTATCTGAAAAGTAGGAATATCAATGGTATCTGATTCATATGGTTGTTTGCAACATTAAATGAGTTAACAAAAGTGCTTAAAAGTATTCCTGACATCTATTAAATCACATGTGTTAATTATTATTATTATTTGAATGCCATTAGGGAGGACACCTGGTAGTAAAAAGGAGAAATAAAGTCTAAGTGAGGAAACAGCTGAGTCACCCTCTCACTGCCACATGGGTTCTAGAATGAATGAAGGCTCATTTGCAGTCAAGCTGGTGGAAGGACTTTAAGAATCTGCTTTAGAAAATACTTGGTGTTTCCTGTGTCTGAGTTTCCTGTTTCCCCCAGCTGCACTTGAAACTGAGTTAATTAGAGCCTTCAGAGCTTGTCTAGTCATTCTTCCGTACACTCATTCCTTTCATCAAGATTTATTGAGCACCTACTGAGTCTTAGACACTGGAGATAAAGACGTAAGTTTCAGCACTTAAGGTGCCTGTAGACTAGCGAAGAATGCAGGCAAATAAACAATTAATATTTAATTGGAAAAATGTTATCCAACATACAGTGAATGCTTGTTATGCTGAGAGAACCTATTTGTGTTAGGCACTGGGGATAGTTTTGGTTGAGCCTAGAATCTAGTGTGAGACACAGGCACGTAGAGATGAGCAGGAGGTGTTCTGAGACCACAAGAAATGCAGACTCAAGACCTGGCTTCTGCTGCGGCTGGGCAGGCTGTGCCTGTACAGTTCAGGCAGATGCTGTTCCCGTGGGAGCCACTGCATATTTCCGTACGATAATTATTACAGCATTTCCCCACAACCCACAGCAGACAGCAGGTTAGAGAAAAGGAAAATTTTCCTACTGTGTGCAAAGTGGCCCACCTTGGATTGCTGAGGAGGACATAGTTCATGGCTGTCTGATGTAAGAACACCCTGAGCTCAGTTTAAAGGAATGAATGAAAGTTTATTCAGTGGGAAGAAAACTTGAAAGTGATGTTTCAGGTGGGATTGGAGAAGAAGGAGGAGAAAAAGCATGGGAGCACCGAACGGCAGGTAGGGTGAGGCTCCACTTTCCTTAATCTACAAAACGAGGGAGTTGAGCCAAGTGCTCTCAATGATTCCTTCCCACTGTGACATTTCAACATCCACTTTTGAGTTCTTCTTTCACCCTTATCTTTACAACCACGCATGACTAATCCCCTGATTTCAAAGCTGACACCCACTCTGGGTCCTCTTGTGGAATGGGATCAAATTAAGGTCTTCCTGGGTGCAAGTTTACATCAAGGTGTATGTCACTGGCACGTGCTGTGGCAGTTTGAAATGATGTTACTGCCCTGCTTCCTCCGGCCGCTTTCTTCTGTGTGTGTGTGTGTGTGTGTGTGTGTGTGTGTGTGCGCGCGCGCGCGCGCGCACACACATACACACACACAAGGGGGGGGCGGACAGAGAGAGAGAGAAAGAGGAGGGGGGGAGAGAGAGTGTGTGGTGGCAGGGACAGAGGAGAGCAGTTAGGAGACTTAATTGTGCCATCTGTCAGGTTGGGGAGCAGAGAGATAGTTTTGAGCAGTCAAGGTTGTTCAGGTCAGAAGGCAAGACAGGAAGAGCCTTCAGAGCCAGGAGTAATTGCTTCAACTGAGCTCAGCTTGCATTTCCTGCTCTGAATAGCTCTCCACTCTTGCCGGGATCCTGGGTGGTGGAGTGAGGGCAGGGACCGAAAAGAAAAACCTCTTTTTGGGCAGTGAAAGGAAGAGGCCTGGAACTTAGGTGATACACCTCCTGCTGTGGACTAGCTTTGCCCAGTGTCCCTACAGCTGTCCTTGGGCCCTGGAATTGTGGGTGGTGTCTGGGCAGATTTAGCAAAAGCCTGTTCTCCCTGGGGGGTTGTTGCAGAGGACTGGGGAGAAGAGGCCTTGCCACGGGATTCTGGTGCATCCTGAACCACCGCTGCCCTCTCCTGCACCGCGACTGCACCTCCCCTGGGTGAGTCGTGGGGACTGAGGCCTGGGGCTGCCTGTCCCCGTCCTGGGCACCACAGACGGGCCTTCTCTTTAGCTTCTCCTCAGTCCTAACTGCTGCAACAGTGACCTGACCCTGTCCTGCCCTTTCGGTTTCCTCAAATCGGTGCGGGACTGGATACGTTAAAGCCACCAGAAGCAACTAAATATAGATTCCTGGCTGCTGGGTCCTAGCTTCCCAAATCCCAGTTTAGTAGATCTGGGGCCAGGAATCTATATTTTTAAAAAATTTATCTAGGCTAAAATAATAGGAAATTATTATTTTTCGAGTGTGAAAATGATATCACGGATACAGAAGAAAATGCCTTTATTCTTAGGAGATGCAGACAGAAGGGTTCAAGAGTGACGTGTGATGATGTTTGCAAAGTGTTTACAAATTTAGTGTGTGTCTGTAAAACAGATATAGTGAAACATTAACAACTGTTGAATCTAGGAGGTGGGTACGTTGGTGTTTACTGTACTAATATTTCACTGTTTCTTTACTTAAACATTTCACAGTTAACAGTTAGAGGGATAAGCTGCCCGAGTGGCTCTGGTGGTCCCCTGGGTTTAGAGGCTGCTGTGCAGATGTCACTGGGTTCCAGGACGGCAGCGTGTGCGTCTTCTGACAGTCCTACCGCACGGGTCTAAGCAGATGGCAAATAAGCTTCCATCAATCCAGGCTTCCTTCTCCCTCCTTCTCTTGATTTTTGGGCAAACCGTTTCTGATTCATGTGAGTCTTATTCCTCTCTCTTTTGCCAACACCCCCTCTCTAGCCACCCTCGTCTTGGCAAAGGCCCCTCATGGAGGGCCAGTGCTCTGATGACCAGCACGGCGACTGGGACCCTCCTGTGGCACAGAGCCCGACCCCTGCCTGGGCAGGGAGGGCCGGAGGCCTCCTCTCGGCCGAGCCAGCTCCCCCAGCCTACAGTGAGGCCGCTGCCTCCTAGTCAGGGCAGAGGGGCTACACGGAGCCTGAGCTGGCCAAAGGGAGAGCGGAGAGCGTGCTTAAATGGACAGCCCACTAACTGCCCCTCCCTTCCCCAGGCCCCTGGCCCAATTAGCTCCGACTAATTAGCTGACCAGCTGGGGTTCTGAGGCGAGGCATGGGGGCTGGCGGCCTGGAGGTGCTGCCAGCCTGCGTCAGAGGCTGTGCCCTCCAGGGGGAGAGGCAGGGCTAGGGGGAGAGGCAGGGCTAAGGGGAGCGTCAGCTCCAGACAAGCTGGCTCTGCTCTGCCAGCCGCGTAATCATTGTCAAGGGGCGGCAGAGACAGCCTGGAGGCTGGTGGGAGTTTGCGCTGCAGCGTCACTTTGTGTTTCCAGCATAACACTTAACCATGGAGCAGAGACCAAGGTGGGGTGGGGAGCGGACCCAAGTGTGTGTGTGACCCAGCAGCTCTCTGGGCCTCCAAAGCACGTTTTCTTCCATCTACAGTAGACAGTGGGGTTGGCCTTTCACTGCCCAGGGAAATGAAGAGGCTGGGTGAGGAGGCCCAGAAGAGTTCTAGGGTCACTGACTCTCCAGAAGTTCCAGAAAGTCTCTTTCTTCCGACCAGGAACTCACAAGATGTGGCAGATTCGGAAGTAGGTGGGGGCGGGGACGGTATGTCCCTGGGGGCAGGTCAGAAGGTAGAAGCTCCTGGACGGCCCGTTTTCCCTGAGGGTTCTGGTGTATTAAACTGCCCGCTGTTTTATCCCAAGGTACCTTCCTCTACTCTCCCCCACAAGGCCCCTACTCCACCTCCCTAGGTCCCTTGGAGCTGCTGAGATGATGTCCCAAGTTGTGGGTCTCTGCTGGCCTGGAACAACTCCTTTCCACCTGCCCCCAGAGGTGCCCCAGCCAGTCCCTCCTCCCTCAGCCCCGCACTCACGATCCCAGCACTTCCATGAAGATGAAGGTTTTCCGGATGTTGGTGGTCTGCTTCTTCCAGGAGCTGCAGTCCTCGCCTTCCTTTCGGCCCATCGCCTCCAGAGTTGAAGCTTCTGGGGTTGCTTTGTTGGGGGAAGGGAAGAAAGGGTCTGATAAGCTAACTTCTCATATACAATGAGATAAGTTGTAAAAAGAATTGAAACTGTATCCTTCATGGAACAATGAGAAGGATGAAGAACAAAACCTGGATATTTGGAAAAATAAGACTCTTCTTGGTTTATAAATTACAACAACATTATTGAGCATCTGCTACATGCCCATTGTGCTTACCACACACTCAAGTTTGCGGAGGAAACTCTACTTTGTACATACGCATTGAAGAGCAGTAACACATACATGTGTAGGTTAACATGGGATCATCATACACCGTGAGGGGACCTGGGCTGAGCTGAGGCATTTCCTATGCTACCAGCTGGAGCCCAAGGTGTTTATTCACACTGCTGAGTTGGCCCAGCTTCCTTTTCTATTATCGCAGCTCTGCCACCTCTCCCAATCCCCAACCATTCCTCCTCCCACCTTTTTTCCATCCATTACAGATTAAACAAATGGATGCTAGAAAAATGAGCATTGTGTTTCCTCTGTAACTCCCAACATTTAGCACAGAGCTGGGAAACTAGTTATTCATTAAAATCTGAACTGAATCGTCCTAATTTTTATATCAGAGTTCTGGAGGTACCACGTTCATTCAAGAGTTGACACCTGAATGTGCCAGGTGCTGGATATGTCCTGACGGACAGCACAGATGCTGCCGGCCCTCCCGAGGCTGGCAGGCTGAAGGGGCTGGCAGGCTGAAGGGGCTGGCAGGCTTGAGGAGACAGGCAATAGGCAAGTAAACTAATGTGCACAGTGACAAAGTGTGGGAAAACCAGGAAGAACAAAACCCAGGCTTGGAATAGGGACAGGCAGGGCAGGTCTTCCTTAGATGAAGGTCAGGGGAGGCCTCTCTGAGCAGGTCGCATTTCAGGTGAGATCCTAAGATTGTGGAGGCACCAGCCAAACATAGGGTGTGAGAAGGAGCATTTTGGCAGAAGGAATAAAATACAAAAGTCCATAGCGGGGTACAGAGCCTGAAGCAACTGGAGAGACAGTGTGGCTGGGGCAGAGCGAACTCCGCATGGCACGGCGTGGTGGGTAGGCAGGCATAGAACAGATCTTAGAAGGCCTTATAGACTCTCTTAGATGTTGGATTTTCGCCTTAATGAGACTGGGAGACATTGAAGAATTTTTAGCAAGAGAGTTAAATTAGACCATTGAACTGAGGTTCTAGCTCGCTCTAGTTGTTCTATGGAGAATGGAGGGGAGAGGACAGGAGTTAATCCACAGAGAAGGAAGGGGTCAGAAACCTATGAGGAAGATGATAGTGGCTTGGACCACGGCAATGAGGAAGGAGAGAGGTGGGCGGACCTGGGATATATTCTGGGGCCCAATATTCTACGATACTAGGTGATGTGTCTCTGGGGGCAGCAGGGGGTGGGGTGCGGTGCTGTGAGCGGACTCTAGGCTGATTCTCATGCTTCTGGTAGGAACATCTTGGGGTGATGGTGCCCTTTATGAGATCACGATTACTAGAGAGAAGCATGCTCTCAGGGTATGGTTGGGTGGCTTGGAAGGACTCTCTGTTCCTTTGGGTGCTGTTTTCTGGATACCCTAGTACAGCTGGACAGAGGGGCACTGAGTTTCTGGGTGGCTGAGACCCAGTTCTGCCAGCACTCTTCTCCCGCAACTTCTTGGACCTGACAGAGAAGGAGGAAAGTATGTCTAATGGCGATATGTCTTAGGCAATACACCTCCTTCTCCATTTAAACAAAATGCCAATATAACCCATGGGGTCTTCTAATAGCTTTAGAGCAGAGAAAGTTTGTGCCTCCACAGTTTAGCATTAGGTAAAGAACACACGTTTAGAGGTCAGCCTGAGTTTAAATCCTGCCTCCACTAGTTAGTAGTTAAATTACCTTAAGCAGGTTAATAACCTCTTTGAGTCCATTAACTCATCAGTAAAATGGGGACAAGGGCCATTCTGGTTACGGTGAAGAGTAAATAAAATTGTGTACACAGACTTAGCATATTGTGTCACACAAATTAAACAGTTGTAACAGAGAATATTTGGGGGATAGTAGGCTGATGCTTTTTCATTCCTGGCAATTCCTATCTGGAGGATTCATGTCATAAAATAGGTTCTATAGTACAGAAGGAAACCTCTTCTGCCGTGAAGACGCAACTGTGAAGCTTAGACCCTGGGAATAAGAACAATGTGACACAAATGAGGTCCTTCAGAGAGGACAGGCTTGGAAAGACCGACACCTTTGGTCTGGGTGGATCTCGGGAAGGAGATGAGGAGACAGAAGGCATAGTTGTCAAAAGCACACATCTTCGCTAACATCCATCCAGGAATGGATGGGTGGGCTTTCAGATCCCTGCTGGTGGAGGCCTGTACACCAAGGGGGAACTCGGGCTGCAGCCACATCTAAGAGGGCAGAATAATGATGGGGCAGGCCTAGAGGGAGAAACTGAATGAGATGGTGTCGCATGACCTGCAGAAGTTCCCCAGGGCCTGTGGGGGGCAGGAGCCAGCCTGCACCAGCTCATGCATGAGAGCTGGCTGTACATTTCTTCTTGGCTCCACGCTTACTGGCCTCATGTTTTTAGTGTGAAATTGGCCATAGTGGAAAACAGGCAAATACTACAGTCAGGAATTTCCTCTCTCCTCCCCCTACCCTCCAACAACCAGATGTTAAACATTTACCAGCTTCCCTCTGCCCATGGCCCTGATGAGGGGATATATTGCTGCTAGAGGGAATGTCACCTGGGGCCTGGATGGAGCGGTGGCTACAATCAAGGAGTCTCAGGTGGAAGCAAATAGCTGGAATCAGGGCCTTCAGTGGAGGGTGTCAGCATGACATTCCACAGGTCAGATGGGATCAGCCACAACTCAGAGGTCACTCACTACTCAGCTTCTGGTGAGATCCCAGACAACTGGAACGTGAGGTCCCTAGTAACTCTGATGTCCCCTCTCCCAAACTAAAACCAGGTCAAGTATCTTATGACATGAAACAACACCTTGAACTAGACCAGGAGGAGGAAAGGCCATCTCAAGGCTGTGTTTTCCTGAAAGACACTTTAGAAAGAGCTCAATGAGGCTCTTTATTAAACCTGAGATGTTACAATGGACAAGTTCAAACATCAAGTTTCCCATTTCCTTTGTTGCTGCTTGGCAGGGTGAAATTTTATAGGAAATAAAGAATCTACATTTTCTTTGCATATTTTAGCATAGTGTGCAAATTTGCAACCTGGCTATATAATTATGAAAAACACAGTTGATACAGCCGAGTGCAGATCTGGTGGCTTGTACTGGTGACATCGGGCTAATTTGTTAATTTGTTCCTTTTGGCAAGGTGGCAGCCCAGAGGGACCACAGGGCTGGCTAGAGGAGGACTCGCCCTGGACTTCAGCGGGCACAGGCTACAAGGTGGAGACAAATGAACCCTGACTGGCAGAGGCTGCTTAGAGAAAGATGAAGTATGACAGTAGAGGGCTATCTTTAGCCAGATACCATTCTGCAGAATTTTAGCCCCAAGTCTAGCAAGCTTCCACTTATCAGAGTGGTTGGCATCTAACTTTGGGCCAAAATGCTCTTTACCGTTAGACATACTGTAGATGAGAAGTCATGAAGAATGTGGGGCAAAGAGGTGGGCGTTGAAAGGAACCGAATCAACGGGTTCAGTGTGTGTGTGTCTCCTTCTTTGTCCATCTCCCCTTGCATAGAACAGGGTCGCAGACGCTGATTTTCCAGGTAAGGAGTCAATCAAAAACCTTCTTTCCAGCTCCCGCCTTTGGCTGGGTGTTCATCACTCCCCCTTGTGGAGCCCCATGGAATGACGGCCTGCTTGCTCTCCAGGAGGCATTGCCACCTCATTAGCGGATCTGTACTCACTGTTCCTTCTTTCCCATCTCTCTTAAATAGCTTAAAAACATAGTATTCTTAGCCTAAGCTAAGCTATAAGAAAACATCTTTCCCGCCCACCCCTCCTCCCATACACTCAATCTTAACAATTTAGTTTTATCTTCAGAGCTATGTGGAAATGTCCGGGGCCAGATCCGAACCCCTGCTTCATCCCCACCCCTGCTTGACCTCAAAGAAACCTCAAGGCCCTTTCAGAGGAAAACAAATTCTGCGAAGGTGGAAGCTTCCATATTGCTCTCATTTGTTTCCAAAGTACTCCCCACCTCTCTCTGTTTCTGGCAATAATTTCTATTGGGCTTTAAAGATCCACAACAGCCACAGTAGACTCCTCTGAGATTTAGAGCTGATTTCCCACGTGTTGCTCAGGAGATGTCATGGATGCTGGCGTTTGGGGCTAGTTCGGGCTCCTCGCTCCTCAGCAGGGCCAGACACTCAACGATGTTCTGCAAAATGGCTCCTGGTAAAGGAAATGACCTGATTGCTTGGGACTGTCCTTGAGTTGTGAAGGTAACATTCCTTCATTCAACATGCATGTATTGAGTACCTCCTGTATACCCACTGGACTAAATACAGGCATTTTTATGATATGGGGCTACCCTGCAAAGTGCCTACAGTCAAGCTGGAAAGGCTAAGCAGAGGCATATAAATAAATACCTAAGGACAGACCAGTTGATGGGAGTTGGCAAATGAATGAGCACATTTGGTGAGGGTCAAAATGGGTCAGAGGTCAACTGTGGGCTGATTGCTTATGTGTGAGTTTCCCTTACCAGAAAGTGAGTGCTTAAAAGTCAGGGGCCATGGTCCCTCACCTTGGGATCTCTAATGCCCAGTACTGAGCCTGGGCATACAAGGGCCCAGCCGGTGTTTGTTCAACGAATGAATGAGAAGGGCAGCCCTGCGGGGTGGGAGGGAGGCCTGAGCAGGGATTGCTGTGCCAGGGAGTTGGACTTAAGATGAGAACTGATGGGTGTGTGTGTGGAGAGGGGAATGCAGTCTTGATGTTGCTCTAGAGAGGAACAGCAGCTAGAAGCCCTGCACCCTGGGAAGAGCAGGCAGTGGGACCTCCTCTTTACCAGCAGAGAGGGCAAAATTGGCTTGCTTTCTTTGCCATCATCGTTACTTCTGGGACAGAAAATGCAGGGACTGAGGTGGGGTCGGGGTCCAGTTCTTGGTCTGCAGAACTTCCCTGGGACACTGAAGAGGCCTCCTCTGACCATTCTATCTAGAGTCACCTCCCCTACCCCTCGAAGTTACTCTATAATGTGAGCCTGAGCCATCTTCCATAACACACCTGGCAATCTGAAATTCCCTGCTTGTTTGTTTGAGGTCATATCCTCACTAGAGAGCGACTTCATAAGGACAAAGACCTGGCCCATCTCCTTGTCTCCCTTGGGCCTAGCTCAGCGCCAGGTTCCAGCTAGTGCTCAGCTGTATGTTTTGGATGGCCTTCTGATCTCTGGGGGGAAACTTTCACAGCTGGGAGGAGACTACAGAGGGAAAAGTTCTTCCTGAAGGGCAGGACACACAGCCTTGGAGTGGGCACTGCCTCTGAGTGCAGCCATTTCTGAGCTTCTGGGAACATCCCTGTGCATCCAGCCTGGCTACTTAATGAGGCGCCGCTGAGAGACTTTAGGCTGAGAGCCTGGGAGGCATGTGCTCCTCACATGTGTCTTCCATGGGTCATCCTTGTCCTTCTCTCTTTCCCAGGCTCTGTTTGCTCACAGCAGCAGCACTGGCCCCAGATGGAACTATGAGGCAGATGAAATTTATCTTCAGTGGCCTCCTCCTCCTCATCACCATACCCTGAAGGTGCCAGGCCACCTCATGACCCCACACTGCCCTGGACCCTCCATGTAACCTCCTTACCAAGTTTCCTATTTTGAGTCACAGCCACTTAGGACTCGGCTCTGAGGTGCTTGTTAAATCAATCAGCTGGGCTAATTGCCTAAGAGTGCCACCCCTCCTGACAAGATGACCCAGAGACTTGGGAGCGCCAGGTTTTCATCCCTAGGCATTCGATTTAATGCAATGCAATGCAATGCAACGCAACACGTTTTCCAAAGCCTCCATGGAGTTCCTAAACCGGATACTAACAAACCAGAGAGAGGGGATAGGGAAGGAGAAAATCTTTAAGTAGCACCTCTGCAGCCTTCAACCCACAGGTAATGGCTCTCAACTCCACCGGCAGGAAGAGCCAGCCTGCCTTTGCCTGAGCTGTCACTTGCAGCACAGTGAGCAGGCTTCAGAGCCTTCCGAGGGACCATGTGTGGGTGGCTTTTACTCATCTCAGAGGAGTCAGGCCATCCTAAGACTGCTTTGTGCCTCCACGGCCTTCCATTTCTTTGGAGTGTGACTCAGAGAGGCCTGTGGGCCTTGGGAAGGAGGTTATCCGTTGGGTCATCTGTCATAAGAACGTGCCATCTGTCTCCAGGCCAGGGCATGGGAGTCATGGCAGTGCACAAATATCCTGGATATAAAGGGGCTGAAAGGCTAAAGCTGGGATGTTTTCTTCCCCGGGCCCCCCCATTCTCTGGAGTTGGGCCCATGCTAGACTTTTCCATAGTGCTCTGGATTGAGAGGCACATGAGAAAAAACTCAAGTTCTGACTCCAGCCTTGGCTTGGCACGGAGGAGCCGTGCGGCCTCAGGCAGGTCACTGTCTGTCTCTGGTTTCCACCGCTCTTCTTGGTGATAAAAGGAGATTAGACTAGACTAAGTTTCTCTGAAGTTTGTTTTTTGGAATATTAGTTCTAGGAGGTTCTGAACCAAGTGGACTTGCTGTCTCTTCAGCAGGTGTCTTTAATGATCCACAACAGCATATTAAAGAGTCTGTGGACTATTAGAGACACTGGCTTAATGCTACATAGCCTTGGCATCCCCCAAATTTATTAGACTGTGAAACTCTCTCCTTTTGTAACACCTACGAGCATCCAGGGGAATCTAGGATGTCTCGGAGCTTACTTTGGGAAATAGGGACGAGGCCCTCTCTCATGTTCTGGGATTCTTCACTTGTTTGAGCAATACATGAATTTTCCAGCAGCCTCTGCTGTCACTCAGAGGCCTGCCCTCTGCTCGGAGCCACGGGCATGTGGCTGGGTCTGTGTGTGCTGTCAGAACCAGCTTCCAATTCCCGGGCTGCAACCCCAGCTGGCCAAGGACCCGGGCCCTGACCCTAAAGCCCCCTGGCAGTTCTGGCCGGACAGAACTTCTGAGGAGCGTGGACTCCGCCCCCAGCCCTTCCCCTGGGCCCCCATCTCAAAGGCCAACTCTGCTCGCCAGTTTCTGCTCATAAAATCACCGAGGAAGGACGTTTCTCAGTTGCCTCCTGCCGTTTATTTCAGGCTCAAATCCATATTTAAGTTTAACCAGACTCCTCCTGCTGCAGTGATGAGCCAGATTTCACGTATCGCTGAAGCTTGATTGTGCGTCTCTCATCTAGGAAATGAGAAACGTTCTCTAGGGCTGCATTTGGTTTCTGAGAGGCCAGGGGGTGCTACTTATTCTTAGTGTGCTTCTAACCACAGGGGGCCTCAGTTTCCTCACCTGCTGAATGGGAATAATGACCTCTCTCTATTTCTCAGCATCTCTGTGGGTGTTCAATACATCAGTAGGCATAAAAGCAGTCTGCATCCACTAAGGCGCTATGCAGTGGGCCCACACCACAGGCACATGAATTAAACACCATGCACCAGGGAGAGAAGGAGGGAAACAAATAACAGTTTACATAGGGGTGAGCGCAGGACAGCTGTGAATCTCTTATTCCCTCAGCCAGTCTCCCACACGCCTCTCACAGTGTGAGCATCTCTTCTCACTATGATTCTGAAGTGTATAAAGCTATATAAATTCTCATACATCATGGCCCTGATTGATAATGCAAACCAACTACTTCCTCTGGTACGCAACCAAGAAAACACAGATCTCTTGCCACACTATAGGAAACACTGCTGGTGTTGCGTTTTTCACGGCCAACACATTCATCTACACCCAGGCCCCTTTCTAAGGAGTTTTCAAGGGTAACAGTTTTGACTGGGTGTCTGCCACACGCTGCCTTTGAGCTGAACTCCCACTCCCAAGCAAGAGGTGCCTCCTCTGAGCAGATGTGGGGCTGATTACTACGAACGAACGGCCCCAGCCAGGCGTTCTACTGCGCATCCCCTCCGGAAGGTGGGAAGAGCGGTCTCCACCTGGGGAGCGGGCGCCGAAGGCAGAGCGGGCTGAACTCCGCACGGCTGGGGCAAGAGGCTCGGCGTTACCAGCCTTCCCGCCTAGGGCTCCGGGTTTAACAACCACCACAGCCCCTGCAGCCGGCTGGCCCCGCCGACCCGAGTTCGTTGTGGCAGCCGCCCAGCCCCAACCCCACCCCCCTGCCCCTGACCGCGGCGGCGCGCCCGCAGTTGTAGCGCGGGCGCGCCGCCCCGCAGACTCCGCCGCTCCTCCTCTCTCTCCCATTCATCCTGCAACTCATTCACTCCGCGGCTCCGGCAGGCTGCGGCGGGCCCCATCCCTCGCAGGCAGCAGGCACTCCGTGTGGCGATTTATTTATGGCCGAGCGCGTGCGTGAACGCGGGCGGGGGAGCGCGGGAGGCACTCTCCGCTTAGAGGGGCTCTTTTCAGTCCCCGCCAGAATCGCCCCAGGCCCGCCCGCCTGCACTGGCGGCCTGGGTGGGGCACTGTGCTAGGCACTTCGCCGGACTGATCTTCTTGAACGCCTCACTGCCGCCTTCCAAGGCAGGTATCATTAACCCCATTTTATAGATGGGATCCTGAGGGGTAGACACGTTAAGCAAAATGCCCCAAATCAAGCAGATGGCAAATGACACCCCGTCAGAGGCCAGCAGCAGCCTCCTAGTCCCCCTACCATGCAACCTGTTGCCTCTCCCGGTTGGGTTTCGCTCAGCCCGCCCTCATCCCTAGGACGCTTTCCTGCAATCCCAACATCTGACTGCTCTCCTCTTCTCACGCGTCGTCCCCGTCGCCCCCGCCGCCCCCGCCACCCCCCGCCCCGCCCCCGCAAATGCATGGCTTGGATGATCTAGAAAAGGCTGCATCCCGAACACTCAGATTTCTCAGCACTGAGGCTGAGGCCTGACACATCTATTGCCTGAGCCTCCTCCTGACCCAGCCCAAACCTTTTCCCACACTAACCTGGGGCTTCTTTCCCAAAGTTTGCCTCCTCTTTCTAAAGAGCGCTCTCTTAATACCACTCCCCCTCCCCACCCACACACCGGAGCTATCTGCAGTAGCATGGAAAGGTCACTGATTATGTCAGAAGATTTGGGTTCAAACGCTACTGTCATCAAGTGGATACTGCCAGTATGCAGCTTTGCAACGGCAGGCAAACCATTTAACCTTCCTGAGTCTCAGTGGTCCCATCTGTACTAAAGGAGACACACTACTTGCTTCACCAGCCAGACGGACCTGTCCTAAAGATGATTAAGAAAAAGCACATCATCTACTGTGAAGTGTGGTCCCCATATCCAGTATTACTAAGCACTTTGTGCTCTGGCCTATTGGGTCTCATCTTTGGCCCCGGTTAAACTTGGGTCAGCAGGACTGCCAGGGGCCAGGCTCTGTCTCCAGCCTCTGGTCTGGAAAAGGTCATCTCCTTACCCAAGACGGAACCTGCTTGACTCTCTTGACACTCCTCAGCGATTTTCCTCATGATCAATTTGTCTGGCTCCAGAGCAAGCGGCCAGCCAGCCATGCACTGCAGCCAGACCAGCGAGAGCCCTGGCAGAGCCTCCGGGAGCCTCAGGGTTAAGGTTTGTGCGTCAAAGTTACGTGAAAAGAAGGGGCAGCGTGGATGGGGGGGTGGAGGTGGTGGAGAATCCAGACCTCCTTTTAGCATCTTTACCTAGAACTGAACTAGGGAAGTTTAAAGGCAGGAGGGAGGTGGACACACGCCTGGGGAAGGTGAAGGAGTGGTCTTGTGACTGACATGCTCTCGGTGGCTCGGTTCTACATCCTAATGCAGCCAGGCACACGGAGCTGGAGCTTGTCCCTGGACCCTGCCAGGGGGACTACGGCTGGTCACCTGCCTTGGGTGTGCAGAGCCACAAGCTGTTTACAAACCTCCGTTTTGCCCACTGGCTGTCCTGATCCTCACCACAACCCAGACAGGTAGGCAGAACGGCATTGCCCGGTTAAACAGATGGGGTCAGAGAGGTTAAGAGAGCATGGCTGAGCCGGAGGCAGGGGTACAGCACGCTGGAGGTCCTGACACCCTGCAGGTGGACCCCGCCCCCAGGCACAGAGCCCCGAGGATTGTCCCTGGGAGGCAGGCTGCAGGCAGGCATTGCAGGAGGGGCGCAGACTGATACGGGGCTCCCCTTTTCCTGCCCAGAAGTGTGAAAGGTTCCCACTCAAGCCAATCCTGACATGATGGCTCCCCATGGAGGTCCTACCCGGACCCCGTTCAGACTTATCTCCCAAGGCAGCTACAACTTACCCTTCATACCACAAGAATCTGGCAAGACTGGAACTGAGGCTGAAATAAACACCCAAGTTGCTCACAAAAGTGGCTCTTCAAACCCACTCTCCAGGAGCCACCTGCCTCCCACTAACTAAGGAAACCTCCTAAAATGAAGAAAAGAAGCAGGTTCCTCTTACCCAGGGACTCAGAAAGAATTCGTGCTCCTGGCGCTTCCACTCCAGCTCCTACAGGTCTGTAAGGACTAGCTGCTCCAGCGCTTTAACAATAAACTGAATTAAAGGGGAGGAATGCAGGGGTTTTCTTTCCCAGGATCGTAACCAGGCAGCCTTAAAGGGGAGGAAATGTAGCTAGGTGGCTT
Source organism: Pteronotus mesoamericanus (assembly GCF_021234165.1). Lineage (NCBI taxonomy): Eukaryota > Metazoa > Chordata > Mammalia > Chiroptera > Mormoopidae > Pteronotus > Pteronotus mesoamericanus. Next base: position 1,913,813 of record NW_026555326.1, read on the forward strand.
GCATCTCTCCTTCCTTTCCTCTGCTCTGCTTTCCCTCCCTCCAAGCGGCATTTAGCCTGATCCAGAAAAATGCTTTTGCAAAGGGGCCCTTTTATGCCGTGTCCATGCGCGTGCCCATGTGAGTAATTGTATTTGCGTTGATGTGTGTGATAGAAAGAGAGAGAGGAAGAATAAAAAGCAAAAACGAAATACCAGGTAAGAGGTTTAAATCGCCCTGAATGAGGTGACAACAGAAAATCCAAGAAGCTGTCTAGGTCTGCCTGCCTCAGTTTCCCTCTTAACGATTCCGTTGCTGTGGTGTATTGTCTGAAAACCCCTACCCGAGCAGTAGGGCTCCTACAGCAGCTGAAATGTAGAGGCTGAAGGGCCCTCAGTCCCCTCCTGGCATGCCGTCTCCCACAGAGAAGTCCTTGGACAGCCCGCAGGGGGACCCCATGTTGAACGATCTCACCCAGTACACCTGATAGGTCTCCTCTCCCCTGTTTCTAGAAGCACAGCATTCTGATCCTCAAACCTACCATCCTCTTCTCGGTCCCAGCTCAGTAGACCCTAGACCACTTCCCTCCTTCGGAAATCGCTCCCCCTGCCCCCTCCCATCCACCTCTTCGTCCTGCCCTGGACCAGGCCTTCACAGTCTCCATCTCAGCTTCTCTTTGCTGCTCCTTTAGAGAAGATGCCTTGAACCTCTGTCTTCTACCCTCTTGCTTCCCCTTCTCTACTTTCCCCTTAATTTAACATCCACTCAGAGGGTCTTCATGTGAATGTCCCAGATAAAGACGGCCCTCTGGGTTGTCAAACTGAATCTCAACATCCAGCTGTCCACTTCCATCCACAAACAGCACTGAACATGTTACAGCCTCCTTTAACCCCACTCCCTCTCCTCCGGTTCTTCCCACTTAGGCTGGCGGGCTGCCATCTTCCCAACGCTCGAAGGCGCTCTTTGGCTGTGTTACCTCTTTCATTGCCTTCCAGGTCTAAGCAGCTGTTATACACTTTTAATTGTTCCTCTGAATTAGCTTTGAAATTGTGCCTATTCATTTTATGTCATTTATGTGTTTTTGAATAAATATATTTATTCAAAACTCAGGACTTTGTTAAAAGGCATACATTAGGTGTCTCACCCCTTGCCACGCCCCACCCACCTCTTCCCTCCTATCCTGCCCTCTATAGGTAGTTACTTTTATTAGTTTCTCATATATTTCTCCAGTATTTGTTTATATGGATACAAGCAAATGAATATATACATTTATATGTGTGGTTATATATGTAATTTACCTATCTTACAGAAAAGGCAGTAAATAAACTCTGCCTCTTTTATATTTCATCTCATCAATATTGATTCAGACCCTCATTTTCTCTCTGAGGTACTATTGTGGTAAATTAGGCCTTAATTGGCCCTCAGGTAAGGTGATCCATGGGGATAGTTAAAAGTGGCTCTGGAAAAGCTTTTAGGTTGGACTCCTGTGTCATCCTTCGACTTGGGGTGTAGCCTTGAACAAGTGGCTTAACCTCCCCATGCCTCAGTTTTCTCATCTGTAAAGTGGGAAAATTACCAAACTTCTTTTCTACATTAGTTACGTGGAATGCTCATGCTTAGTACAGTGACTGGCACGTGGTAAGCAGCCAATGAACATGAGCTGTTATTTTTTTTATCTCCAATCCAACTTTTATTCTTGCTGCAAACATCTCCATCACACATGGCTGCCATCTCAAAAAGACCTGCTACCTGTAGCGTAAAATCCAAACACCTCAGCTCATCAGGGGAGGCTTTCCTGGGCCTGGCACAAAACTCGCCCTGTTTCCCTGAGCCCCTCCATCCACCCAGCTGACACTCCAGTGGCAGCACATGAGACACTTATTTCTAACTTGCCACATATTTCCAAAGTTCCTAATCTTTGCTAATGCTGATCTCATTAAGGGCATAGCATGCCCTTTCCTCATTCTCTGCCCATGGAAATGCTATTGATTTTAAAAATCTACATCCAATGCCATTTCGTCCATGAAGCCTTCCATGATTTCCCGACTGCAGATCTAATCATTCCTTCTTCTGTGCTGTTCCCAAAACTCATTGTGTACTGCATCCTTGGTTCTTCATCTTTTTTTTTTTTTTTGCTTTGAATTCTAGTTTCCATTGCTTGGATTCTCTGGGCCTAGAATCCCAGCTACGAGCTGTCCTCCTCCCATTTGAACACTGGAGTGGGGAGTTTAATCCCAGCCTGAGACAGTCATGCAAGGCCTATGGACATCAACAAACATTACAAAGTTTACCTCTGGGGGGTACTGAGTTCTGCCTCTCTGACATCTTCTCCAGCACACACACACATAGGCTTATTCCTTAAGTATTTATCAAGCTGGGGACATGAAACCAGACCCAGACTCTATACTCATATAACTTCTACTGCCCAAGCACGCAAATTAGTCAATTCTGTGCTTTGTAATGTGCCCTGGTAAGTTTGAATTGGGCAAGGAACTGCCGGTCAACCACAGCTCACCAGAACCTTCCTTCCTCCGTCCCCTTTGCTCCGATCTACCTGCACACTGCTGGCCTGGGCAAGCCACGGAGCCAGGAATGAAATCTCAGCTGTGGAAACAGAAATTGGTCTTGCAGATGTTGAGTGCCATAGGAGAAAGTGTTGCCTTTATGCTGAGCTTAGGAAGCAGATGTCCTGGCAGATACTGACCTGACCAGGCTGCATGCCAGGCATCAGAGGACGGAGCCGGGGTGGAGCATCTATTGCTTAAGCCCTGGCACGGGTGATCAGAGGACTCCAGGGGCATTTGGGAATGTTTCTCCAGAGGTAGAAGAGAGCGTTTGGCATGATGACACACGTATGGCACACACACACATACAGGCACACATGTACACACTCACACCCATGTTTGCAGTTGTGTCTGGTTCAGAGTGTTTTAATGGCCTTATCTCTACATTTCTCCCAATCAGCCATTCAACCAAATATTTATTAAACATTGACTCTGTGCCCAGTAGATGAGAAAAGACAAAAATACAGAAAACATTTAGCGATCCATCAATGGCCAAACAGGGCACTGTTGACTCACATTGTCACCGGAGATGGGGCCGTGAAGGTCAGACTGCTGAGGGCTGGAGACATCAGGAAAGTTTTCATGAAGACTTTCATGGCAGTCAGCTTGGGCTTTAGGGATGAGCAGGGCCAGATTTGGGAGGTACGGCAGGTGGGGCGGGATTAGGAAAACACAGAGGTTGGAAGAGGTGAGATGCATGCTGGAAATGACAAGATGGCTCTGCAATGCAGCGGGGGAAAGGCAGGCCAGGCAGGGTGCTTGAGCAGCCCGGAGGAGGGCCCTGGGCTTGGCCGCAGTCAGTAGACAGTCGCTCGCTGGAGGTTCCTAAGCAAGGGTGCTTGCGGGAAGCCAGCATGTGCCTGAAGTTGGGAGATGGAGTCTGGAGAGTCAGCAGGAAGGCTTCGCAGTCACCGAGGCCTGAGGGGATGAAGGCCTGAGCCAAGGGGGTAGCAGGCGCGGAGAGAAGGGAATGACCCGAAGGAGGTGACGAAGCCTGTCGGGGAGCATCCTTCTCCCCTCACCCCCAATGACTGGTGGGTCTGAGCTTATCCAGCTATTTGGTTCACAGGAGACTCTGACAAAGGGAGATGTGGCCAAGTGTACTCCCAGGTGCGCACCTCCGCTGCTCCCAGTGGTCATGCTTATCCCTGAAATACACAAAATATGGTGTCCTCTCATGGGTTGATGTAAGGAAGAGAAAAGGGAGGTGTGCTTATGAGGACAGAGCAGTTCTTTTTCACCTCATCCACGTCTGCATTGTCTTTTATATTTGACTGGATCTTGACATTGAACTTTTTGGATAGCCAAATGACAAGACATAATGAGGTGCCAGGGTGGAAAAGAGAAGGGAAAGCTATATTCATTCATTCATTCATTCATTCATTCATTCACTCACTCACTCACTCAAGGCTCGGAATATATAGTAATAAATGAGAAAGGCAGTCTTGCCCTAATGAGTCTTTCATTCTAGCAGCAACATCAGATTAGAAACAAATACAGATAGTTATAATTGTGATAAGTGCTATGGATAGTTTAGGACATTATGAAAGTACCTGTCATGGGGGCCTTCCCAAGCCCTGAGGAAATGCTTTCAAACTGGAATCACAAGGAAAAAGAATTATGTTCAGGGAAAGTTAGAGAAACAAAAGAATGCGAGTATAAAGGCGCTGGGGTGGGAAGGAGCTGCACCTACTGGAGAGACAGAGAAGCGCACTGTGGTCGGGCAGTGGGGAGAAGAGGGACAGAAGCCCCTGGTGCAACTGGTGAGGTGGGAAGGGAACAAGCCCTGCCCGGCCTTGAAAGGATGGCAGGAAAGATAATGAGAGAGGAGAGGGGCCACCAAAGAACAAATAACACTTCATAACACAAGCTGATTTGGAGCCGGATAACAGGATGGAGTGGGCGCAGGCAGTGGCGGCGAGGGAGGGAGTCGGGATTGCGGGACAATAGAGACAGGCTGGCACGCAGGCGGGAATCAGTGTAAGGCTCGCTACTTTAGTATTTATTTGTTTTAAAAATAAGACACCAGATTTCTAGTCCTTCCAGGAATAGGCACCGCTGCATCTTCGCGTGCACTGTTCCTGCAGCCTGCGACGTGCTCGTCTTTTCACTGGAGCTGGACCTGTGAACAGCCCCCTCCGCTGAGCATCCTCCCTGGGTCCACAGGCAAGTGGATGACCCTCTCTGTTCTCCCAAAGCCCATTTCTGCAATGGAGTCCACGCTGCTCCACTGGGGTGGAAATTGGTCTGATACACGTCAGGGTTGGTCAATAGCGGCAAGCTGTGTAAGGATAGAAACCATGAGCCTATTACCTCCCCAGTACCATCTCCCCTGGAAGAGAGGGAGTTCCACAAAGATCTGCCAAGTCAAAGGGCTGAATCAAACCTATAGGAGCGTTTCCTTGTGTCCAGAGTTTGACCATAACAGAGGGAGGGGGTGTTCATGGCATTAGAAATGGGCTTGGCAAGGGCTGCCCCTGTGCATGTGCAGAATTCAGAATAATATGCAACAGCCCATTTCTTCTGATGTGTGTTGCATTTTCCAATTTCTTTAGAGTCTGCAGAGAGTTGGGTCAGGCTGCTCATTTAGTCAGGACCTCTGTCTGCTTCCCCATGTCCCCAAGAACCCCATAGGGAGGAAGGTATCAGCCTATCCCACCGGACCTTCTCTTTCTTCTCTTTCCCATGACTCTTAGATCCTATGCATCCTTTCCTGACATCCTTCTATTCTTTTCCCTCAGCTTCTGCCAAGGTTCAGTAAACATTAGGCTATCTCTAGCTCTCCCCTGGGTGGGGTGAGGGTAGCATTGGATTTTCCAGGTAAAATGCCTAACAAGGCCTTGGCTGGTGTGGCTCATTTGATTGGGCCTTTGTCCCATAACTGAGAGGTTGTGGTTTGATCCCCAGTCAGGGCACATACCTAGATTGTGGGTTCAATCCCTGGTCTGGGCACATGTGATCCCCTATACACATGTGTCCAGGAGGCAACCAATCAATGCTTCTCTCTGGCATTGATGTTTCTCTTCTTTCTTCTCTCTCTCTCTCTCTCTCTCTAAAAAATAAATAAATAATAACGATAAAATGAAAGCAATAAAAAATAAATGTCCTCTGGTGGGGAGAAACTAAAAAAAATTGTCTCCAAGGTGAATAGATTTTCACCTGATCCCCTCCTCACGTGTTTGCTGTGTGTCCATGTGCCAAAAGAGTGTGACTCCGTTGCCCGAGTCACATTCCCAAATGAGCCCAACATAGGAAAGTTCCGGGTCGCAGGCGGAGTGGGGGCAGGGCAACGCCCATCTCCACTGGCTTCGCAGTTTCGGGCGCAGGACCCGTCAGCCCCGCCCTGGCCCTCGGGAGAGGTGGCAGCTCCCTTCCCCCGTTTCCCTCATTATCTGCACGCATTTCTCTGTCTAAAGCGGAGGAATCAGTCCTGGCTCTCCAAGGTCACTAGCGTGTGACCTTGAAAGACAGCAGGAAGAGAGTTCAAGGACAGTGGGCGGGCAGTCAGGAGCATCCAATCTTTTATCAAGGTTACTTACAAAGCACTGGATTGTCCAATTTGATTTTAATCTTCTTCTGTTTCTTCCTAACCCTCCAGGGAATGAATAAATAACACAAGGGATGGCATATAAATGAAAAATTACGGTGGTGAGAATTTCCCTAAAGCATTTAGCCCACATTACCATGTACAAACAGGTCTTGGATTCAGCCTGGAACTGGGTTTTAGGGGACTTAACATTTGTCCCCATAGCATTTTTATTAGTCAGGTGACCTGGGATGAGTCTAAAACACAAGCATCTTTTTGTTTTTACTTGTCAAACTGGGCTAACGATGTCAATCTAACCCTTGAGTCTACTGTCGAGGTCAAATGAAACACGAAAAATAACGTTGCATTTATTCCCCGTTAAAGTCGCAAGTCTGCCTCCAGGTCCTCTGGACAGGGCCAGGCCTATAAAGCAGCAGGGTTGCTCTTGGCTTCTCCAGAATGAAGGGCTAGTCAGGGCCCCTCACTCCCAAAAGTGAGCTGCCACTGCCCTCTAGTGGCAGAACTCTGCCTGCACCTCGTGCCTGTGTCCACCCCTCTCTGGCTGATCTTTTTCCTGGCGGGGACGGTTTCTGATCAGCACTTCCTCAAAAAGCCCTGCACCGAAGTTCTCCCTATTCCTGATATAGGTGCAGACTGCAGCTCCTTTCCTATATTATAAGAACCAACAAGCATCTGCCAGGCCTCTGCTCTTGGGGCGACGCTTACGAGGCAGTGAGGTGATACTCCTTCTCCTCCTCCCTGCCTCCCCCTGCCCCCCACTCCGGTAGGAGGACGAGGAGGTCTCAGACTGGTCATCTCCATGATGTCAAGCTTCTGGAAAATTGCCAGGGATGATTACTAAGCCCCCTGCCCTCTGCGGAAAGGACCTAACAGGACCACAGGGACTGCCTGCTCATTTCTGTCCCCATGGTGCCCAGCGCAGAGCAGGCCTGCCTCCTGGAAGAATTCATTAGCTGCAGAACAGGTCTACTGAGTGAATAGGTGACCTTCAGGAGTGTCTCCCCAGGCAGACCCTAAAATGCTGTGATATGCTTCCACCTCTCTGAGCGTTACAGTGACGAAGTCAGGAGTCAGACGCAAGAGTAGGTGTGGGGTTGAACTGGGAGCCCTGTTAGAGCGGTGAGATCCTCGGCAAACTGCTTCTCATGTCTGAGCCTGTTTCCAGGCGTAAAATGGGCAGAGAGGAAGACATTTCCCAACAAGAGGGTCATAGGAATGAAATGAGAAAATGCTTAGAAAGTGCTTGGAAAATGATAAACACTTAGAAAGAAGACCCTCTGGGGACATGGCTGAGTTTGAGACGCTGCAGGAACCAATAAAGAGAGGAAGGCCTCTCCGGAGAGCGGGGTGGGGACGGCACGCGGGGCCAGGGCAGGGGCAGTGTTGGCATCAGGGCGCTTGTGCGTGCGTGTGCACACGTCTGTGCGCACGTGTGTGCACGCCTGTAAACCCGATGTCTGGAACAGAGGATTTCCATGTACAGTGAGGTCTCAGCTTAAGATGCTAAAGGTTCAAAAGCCAGGTCCTCTCCCCTCTTGGGGTAACTTTCTTTCCAGGAAGAGGAGCCGTCCTGAGCTGCCTCGCACTCCAGTACCCAGGAAAGTCCAACGTATGCCCTAGCTCTGGACTTGTCATAACTGGGGGCCAGTGGAAGACGAACCTTTGCTTAATAACGGGTTTGGGAGGGTGGCAACCAGACTCCTGAACAACCGGAATGCCTACGACCTGGAGCTACACCCATTCCGGAGCCACACCCGCCCTGGGGGCCCCTGGGGAAAGTAGCAACAGGAAGACATTTCTCCCAGTGGTCCTACCCTTCCCCTCCCCATTTCTCCCTGTCCCGCTTCTACGTTTTCAGAAAAGGAGGGCTCTTGGGGCTGCAAACATCCTTACCACCTAAATGTTCTCATCTGCTATTGTTCCAGAGATGGAACATTTCAATAATAGGACTGACGATAAGCAGAAATCAACAGAAGTAATTCACTCCTGAGGAAGGAAACAATCGCTTGATTTAGACACCAGATCTCTTGTCTGACTCTTCCAATGCTATAGTCAGAACATGACCTTCAGGGATGGATTGAAAGAACCTTGTGGAAGGAGAGAATGTGGGCACGATGCCTCCAGGGCAAGGTCTGTGGGCAGAGAACAACTGCGTGGCTCCCTCACTGTGCAGGGCCTTGGAATACGCACAATGAGCTCCAAATCCAAGGCTAGTTCCTGCCCTTGATACTGGAGGCGAGTCCTCAGCAGGGGCATGGCGAGCAGGCTGGCATTGACACTTCTTGTTGTGGATTGTTTTGCTCTCAGCTTTCAGCTTTTCTGCACACCCTCCCCAAGCTCCTGCCTCCAACAGGTGGGAGGAAGCAGAGAGAAAATGGTCGACCCAGGCTTTCCAAAACCTTAGGGAAAGCCACCGGACTAAAGGGTTGCACAGAAGACATGGATGATCTTCTTGCAATGGCGGCAAGACCAGGATGCTTGGTAGCATTAGAAAATTGTGGACTGATCCTGGGGTCCAGAGGAACTCAGTTAGCTCACTGAGAGGGTAATGTTTGCAGGCCAGATCTGCAAGATGGGGTGTGGCGGAGAGAAGGAAAGGAAACATTTCTTTTATTCTCCTCCTAGACCAGGGCATAGCAGATTCCAGGGACACAGGGAAGAGCAGCTCCAAAACAATCCCTTTTCCTTTTACACTCCTAGGACACTCTGGAATTATTGGCCTTGAAAGCAAGTCATTTTGGACATGTCTCTGTAAGATAAGGTTGATTGCATCATAACCTGTAACCTAGCTAAGAATGGAAGGATTAGGAGCCCGGTGGAGCTCAGTATCTTGAGAGGGCGCCGACTCTCTGGTAGCGGCTGGTATGTCCAGCAAATCCTCACATCCCAAAGTTCCCACAAGAGGTAAGAGGGCATCATCACAGGCATGCATAGAACAGCAGTGGGGAGTCTAGGAGAAGGAGGATTCTGAGATGTTCATGCCACATGCCTTTGCGCGGAGGCCCTCTGCCTGGACGGCCCTCTCCTTTCTTGCTTAGAGGGTTGCTAACTGTGCTTCAAGAGCTGCTCCTGTCTCACCTCCACTGTAATGCCCTGCACACCAAAATAATTCTCTCTCCACAGCACTGAGCCGGCCTTATTCAGTCTGCTATTATATTCAAAATTTTTCCATTATTTATTTCCATTATTTCCATTGAATTATTTCACAAAATTTTTGAGACCTTGGAATAGATACTGTCTTTAAGTACCTAGCATGTAGCAACTAGTAATCTATTAATTCTTTCAGCAGATATAAGTTGGGATTCAGGAAGGCAAGCTGCCAGGTGGCGTGGTGGGGGGAGTTAGTGGGAGATATCAGGATGAGACTCCAACCCCAGGGCGGGGACGGAAAGAAAAGCCAGGAAGAGCCCCTGTCTCAGAGGAATTGGGCACTGGGCAGATTTTATCACAGAGACCCCAGTGCAAGAATCCAGGATGAAAATGGGGTTCAGGGAGGAAAACTGGTTGCAGGAATAAAGCAGGGACTCAGTCGTAGAGCTGAGTATTAACCCCGAGAAAGGCTAGCTGCCGACTGAGTCTCATTGAATAAAGGGCCTTCGGGGCTCCTTAATGGAAGAGAGTCCTGGCGACCGAGCCCAGGGTGGGGCTGAGTCTGCGGCTGTGGTCTCAGCTGCAGTTTGAGGGCTGAGGGTGCACTGAGCTAACTTGTCAATGAGTCAGGCCCCTGGGTCACCGCTTTGTCCTCTTTTCTCCAAAAAGCAAATAGAGTCATAGGTATCCAGCCTTCTAACCCAGAGCAGGGCAGCAGTAATGCAGCTGGTGGGGTCTCAGGAGAAGGGGCCTTGTGCCGCCATTAGATGTTAGATGTTTTGTGCACGAAATTTGGATGCAGCACTTGCCGAGACACAGATGCGCCGTCCATGCACGGGCTGCCTGTCCATGGGTTCCATAGAGCTCACTTCTGTTTTTAAATTTGAGAAAAGGCGTTCTGTGGCTTTTCTCTTCCCATAGAGGGTATCACGTAGTTCCTAGCTCCAGGGTGAGGCTCCTGGCGGAGATCCTGCTTCTAATTCATGGATTAGAGGAGGGTGGTTTAGAGCTCAGGTATGAAAAACGTGTCTGCGGGTGGTGTTTAGTCAACAGGAAAACAACCAGACGTGAACTGGGAAGGTCTGAGAATAAAAGGCAGTTCAGGTCCTAGCACCCCTTTGCAAATTGTTATCTCACAGAAGAGGTGTTCGTTCTAGATGTGAGCCTCAGTTTCTTCACCTGCAGAATGGGAGAATAAAGTAGACTGGATGGCACAGGGGTTCTTAGGAGCATAGTGAGTAGCTCTTGTGGGGTCTCCACAGAACTTTTACGCTTTCTGGGCACACACTCTCACCCGCTTTCTGCTGGGACACGGCTGTGATGAAAGCTGTCGCGTCTGCGTGGAACCCACCCCTGGCCACAGGTGACGGGTCAAGCAGTGGGCTCAGGTGAATTCGGTTTAGTTCTGCTGCCAAATGAACTTTACATTTATTAAAAAAAAAGAGGTTTTTACAGATTTTCTGAGATTTTTGGATTTTAGAATTGTAGGTAATAGGTTATAGCATTGTAGGTAGTTGAGTCTAGGTATATTTGGGTCAAGCGTGTCTATTTTCTCTATTAAAATGTGACTTATTTAAGAGGACCGAGGGACACCCTCCAGGGGTCCTACAGCTCCCCAAGCTCAGCTCATCTAAAATGGAACCTTGTGGGGGCGAGAGCTGGGGCGCAGGGAGTGTGGGGGCAGGGGTGCGGAGGGGCCATGAAGCCGCGCTTGGCGTGTTCTCCCACCTCTGTCCCGGGTGATGCGCTTCGTCATCCAACCTGGCGGCCTGAGTCACTTGTGACCCCCACCACCCTCCTTCATCCTTCCGCATCAGTAAACCTTCAGTCTTGCTGATTTAATTTCCTGACTCTTAAATGTGCCCCTTCTTCTCCATTCCTTCATGGTTTGACCTCATGTTTTCTTGCCTGGATTATAGTAATCGAGCTTCTTTCCTCCAGTCTCGTCCCTCTCCCATTCCCACTCCTCACTCGCCCTGGCAGAGTGACTGACCTGCGATGCAAACCTGAGCGTTCCCGCTTGTCCCATCTGCCGGCGGCTCCCCACGGCCGGCAGGGTCGGATCGAAGCTGCGCGGCTGCATTACCTTGCTGTTTCACGCTTTATGGGCTTTATCGTGTTGGTGCTTTCCTGTTGCTTAGGACACCCAGCCTTTGCTTTTTTATCTAAAAAACCCATCTCAAGCTTCACCTAACCTCCAGTACCTCAGAGCGTGATCTTATTTGGAAATAGTATAATTGCAGATGTAATTAGTTAAGAGGAGGTTATTACGAAGGGTTCCCATCCAGTACAAGTGGTGTCCTTAATGAAAAGGGGACATGTGGAAGCAGCTACGCCCACGGGAAGACCACCATGTGAAATAAAGGGGGAGATTAGGGTGATGCTTCTACAAGCCAAAGAATGCTGAAGGAGGCTGGCCCACCAGCAGACACGAGCAGAGAGGCAGGGAACAGATTCTCCCTCCGTGCTCCCAGAAGGAACACACTCTACCAACACTTGATTTTGGGCATGTAGCCTCTAGGACTGTGAGGCAATAGATTTCTATTGTTTAAACGGCCTAGTTTGTGACACTTTGTTACAGCAGCTCTAGCAAACTAATACACCTCCGCGGGGATGGTGGGTTGGCTCTGCGGTAGGGTCCTTGTGCAGCTGGGCAGGGCTATAGTAAGGAAGTATTGGGGTCAGCCCACCTTCCCTGCACATGGGCTGGAAAGAGAGCCATGGAAAATCCCAAGTCTACCTTCGCTGCCTGTCGAGACATGGATTTGCTTACAGTATGGAATCCTCAATCCCCATTTTTTAATTCTCAATGTTGAGGCAGAGCCCAGGGGGTGCATTTCCAGGAGCTGTGTACGCAGCATGCTTCACATGTCAGAATTCACCGAGGGGTGAGCTGTTCCTGCCTGTTTTTCAAAGCCCAATTCCCACTGCTTGTCCATTTGACAGGTACTCTTGCAAGAAAAAAAAGATATGTTTCCATGACTTTTACCACCTGGAGCCCTGGCTGGAAAGAATTGCTTTAGTCACTAGTCAATGGGACTGTGCTTGGTAATTAATGCTAAGCACATTCTTGAACAGGTTGGAGACCCTTTACAATACAGACATTCAACGCAGAATAACTTATTTGAACACTCAGTTAATTCCCAATCATCTATCTTCTCAGTTGGATCCCAGGCGGCAGATGTGGGGTTGAGCTGTCAGCAGAAACTGGGGATGTTGAGAGAGAGAGAGAGAGAGAGAGAGAGTGTGTGTGTGTGTGTGTATGCGTGTGTGTAGAGGAAAGAGACAGACAAAGAAAGATGGAATAACGGTCCATGTATACTTGAGAGCTGTCTAAACAAAATAGCCAGTATTTTCAGATTGCCCAGAAAATGCAATGTTTCAAAATCTTTGCCAAGGAGATTCTGAAATTTTATTAAGAAAAACAGGAAGTAGAAGGATTGTAAATGCCAGGAAGGAAATCTGACATTTTGAGGCCAAAGACTGGCTCCCTTTGATGCACTAACAAGGACCATTTGGGTTAAAGAGAGCCCTCTTGAGGATGTAGCATTCTCTCAGGAATGTCATGGAGTGACCAGAGAGGGCAAGCTGAAGCTCCTGATCTGAAGCTCTCTAAGGCGCTAGGCTAGTGGCCTCTATTGGCTATTGCTGGGTCAGCTAGAGGCCCTTTAAAACTCATTGGACCCAGTGTGTCCAGGTAGGATTTTCCTTCCCTCTCCCAGCCGTAATTTTTTCCTAGCTCCTCCTTTCCCACTTTTTTGTGGAGTGAGGGTCTTTGCTAAGACAACAAAAAGAAACAGTGTTTATTACCATAACTCATCAAAGTTTTGAGAGCATATCACCATTGGTGGGAGAAGGGCTTGTTTTTCATATAGATGATCCACCCTGACAAACTGTTTTAGTCACTACTCAGTGGGACTGTAACCTCAGTAGCACTAAGACCTAAAGCCTCCTCCTATGACGTTGTTCAGTAAGAACCTGCCATGAGCCCACCAGGGTAGCGTGAGAGAAGATGCTCAGACCTCGGGGTGGGGACACTGTAGGTGGAAGTGTTTTTCTGGATGGAGTAGGGCCAAAGGGGAGGGGTTGAGGGGGAAGAGGGAGATTTCTGGGTCTTCATTAGAGGAGAACCTGTATGACATGGGAAGCAATCCTATGAGAAAGATCGAGAAATGTCTTGTCCTGATTGCTGACCATTTACTACGAAGATTGTATTCTTTTGGGGAGCCTTCTAGCCTTTGTGGGGCCTTGGTGAATGCCCTTAAAGACATTCCATTCAAGCTGGGTCCCATTTTAACCTACTTGGCTGAGCCAACTCCTTTGTATATCATCAGCAGAGCTACTTGTATGAGGGTGCTCCCTCTGGAGAACTGTTTATATTTAGATTATTTAGATTTGGACTATTTGCTTATTTAGAAACCAGGCCTTCCCACTATGGTCTCTCCTACTCTCTTTTTAAAAACAATTTAATTGCCTAGTACTGGAGCAGGAGAGTGGTTAGGAACATGGACTCTGGTGTCTGGCTGGCTCGGTTACAATCCCTGCTCTGTCTCACTAGCTGTGTGACCTGGGGAAACTACATAACTACACTGTGTCTCATTTACAAAGTGAGGATGCAAATGGTACTTATCAAATAGGGTTATTGTGAGGGCTGATTTGATACATAAAGAGCATGAGGAAAAATTATCATCATCATCATCATCATCGTTATTCTCTAACCAGCATTTAAAAGGCCAAAAATATGTCCCCACTAAGCACCATCCTGTTTTGATTGACTGCACATATTCTTGAGAGTGAAAGAGATATGCTTGAGTGCTATAAGCAACAGTACAAGTGTTCACCAACGTCCAGCGCACCTCTTCTTCTAGGGACATAGCAGGCATCCACCTGGAACCTGCGCAGGGCACGCGGGTAGTTCCAGTCAATGCAATGTGAGTGGACGTGATCTGTGCCATCACTTCTGGGCTGAGGCAGTTAGAAATCCAAACACGATACTTTACTTCTTTTCCTCCGTCAGCCAAGGAAGTGAGATGTTCCGGAAGCTGCAGCTACAGGACGGCAGGGTGCCGCTCGGCCTGGGTTTTCCAGAGACCCACACCGACTCTTACTCCGTATGCAGCACGAACAAGAAATAAACTTCTATGGTGTGAATCCACTGAGTTGCGGGAGCTATGACCATAGCACAGCCTGGCCCAGGTGTTCTCGGTCTGGTCTGCTTACCTAAAAATGTGTTAGACATGCAAACTCTCAGGTTGCCTGCCCTCTGCCCCGCCCCCCCCACATGTGCTGAATCACAGACTGACTGGCGGTGGGGCCAACCGTCTGGGTTTTAACAACTCCTCCAGGTGATGCTGGCACAGGTCAAGTTTGAGAACCACTGCTCTAACCCCACCTGAGAAAAACAGGTGACCAAGACTCAGGGGACGTTCTGCTCTCTCCGGTTCCAGTTACACAGGGACTTCACCCCCATCGGTGGCCACTGTTTGGATGATCCATTCTGCTTTATCCCTCCCCATTGGCAGTGATATTTAAGCACCAGTCACTTAGAATCACCTCAAACATACTAAGGCCCAGGGTATTTACCTGATGTCAACAAACCACCAGCATATGGGTTCACTGTTGCTTGAAGCAGGCGACTGTTTTCTAGTTCTTTACAGGGGGGCCTGCACCACCAGGTTTATTCACTTTTTCTCACTCTCTGCTTTACCCCAGGGAAGAGAGGCTGATGGTCCCCTTTTCAACAAGAAGCGAAACAAAGCTCTGAGGGGTCAAGTCACTTATCCACAGCACGGGGACGTAGCTCTGCACTGCGCACAGCCCTGGCGCTGCTCCCCGCAGCAGCAGATGCTCAGTTAATGGCTGTAGAAACATGAAGACAAAGACATGGCTGGCCTAACATGTTGGTTAATTGTCTGAGCTTAGCTGGGTCTCGGTGCGGGTGCCCACCGCTGTGCCTGGGTGGGTTCCACCGGCACTAAGTGGGGCTTTGGCAAAGGGTAGACACAGGAGGGACAAAGCCAAGGGCCGAGTGGGAACAATCTGACCGGCCCTTCCTGAGCCCTTTGCCAGGCAGTGCTGTCCTGGGGAAATGAGGACTCATGGCCAGCAGAGGGCAGTGTTGCTCTAACAACCATACTTTCCTGCTGAGGATTCTTGCTCACATCCACTTTGGCAACCCTAATGGAACTGATGGATGCCAGGGGGCCTGGTCCATTGGAAGAACAAAAACAGCAACAAAGATGGACTCCTACACGCCCGCCACCTATATTATACAATTAACATTTGCTGTATAATTCTTTCAACTTTTCTGTCTGAACAATTTCATATTAAAATGTTAGAAGAAGAAAGAGAATAAAGCCCTGAGTGGAGGGGAGCCACCTCAGCCCTGGGGGGGGGGGGGTCTTTATTAAGCATCTTATTCTTAATAGTCATCATATTCTCACTCCTCAGAGAGGTGCCCCCACCCAGCTCCCTTCCTCACTTGCTCTCTTCCCTTCCCTGTCTTACCTGTACTCTCTCCTTTACCCCCCGGTCTAGTTGGGAGTCTAAGTGAATGGCTGATGGGTTACCGGGGCCCTGGTGTCAGGGTGTAAAAGGCACAACAGATCCCTTCCCTTGAGAATGCACAGTCTTGGAAAGACAAACCCACAGAAGCAGAGCTTAACGGAGGAAGGCAGGAGAACGTTGCAATCACGTTTGGAGACAAAGGATAAGTACAAGTTTGAGCCTCTGACTCAAACCTTGGCCAAAGGCTCTGAAGTTCTTCGGACTTCATCATCAGCTTTCTAAAAGGTGCCTCCTCCATGTTTCCAAAATCCTGCAAGGTTTTCCAAGGTAGAGCCCATCCCTATACCTGAGAGAAAAAAGGACAGATTCCATTATTTGGCTGACAGAGCGCAGCTCAGCTCATCCAAGAGGTCCCAGGTAGCTGTCCCCCTGGTATTACCAGAAGGGGGCCTTAACCAGGTTCTAAATCAGCCTGGCTCCATGTCCTCAGGCACCAGCCTTTCCTGAGAAAGAAGCTGTTTCCTGAGATGCTGCCAGAAGGAGCCAGGATGCCCCCAGCGGGAACGGGGTGTTGGGAGGTGAGAGGCACCATTAGCAGCCCTGGCTCCACTGGCATTAGGAGATTAATGAGCCTTTTTGAATAACAAATGCAGCTACAGCCAACTGTTGGCAATTAGTTAGAGCAAAGCCATGCTGTGCTCTGGATCTGTCAGCTGGGGCCCCCAAAGGAGCAGACAGCAGGAAGGGCTAGGACAGAAAGGAAGGAGAGTTGCAATTCTGCCTTCCCTCTCCCAGGCGAGCACCCTGGTATGTAAAGACCCTGAGCTAGGCCTTCCGTGACTGCATCAATCTGAGGTCACTGAGAGAGAGGCACGTAAGAGATCATCTTGTCTACCATCCTGCTTCCACTTAGCACTACAGAGCAGCATTGCTCACAATTCACAGGTCTGTGTACAGGTCATTGGAGTTACCTGGGGACCTGGAAACCTTGGCCTAAGGTGACTGCTGGTGCATCTGATCTGCAACTGCAGTCTGAGTAGTAAGGTCCACGGTGGGGGTGGTGGGGGGAGAGATTTCATTATCTTGAGACCTCAGTATTTGCACTTCATTCATCAGTTGTGTTCATTCATTCATTCATTCATTCAGCATGGTCTACCTTGTGCTAGGCAGCTGGATTCAAATACATGGACACGGAGACGGGTAAAAATGGCCCGGAGTAACCAGAGAGATTCCCTGGGGCTAGGAGGAGGCAACGGGAGGCGGGGTGGGTGCAGGGCCGGGTCACAGCAGGGTGGGCTGCAGTGGGCTGCCTGGGCGCCTCTCCCCTTCAGGAACGCCCTTCTGACGCAGCAACAACGGCAGCCCAGGGCCAAGGCAGGCAGCGGGAGAGAGGAGTAATGCTCACACTCATCATCTTCTCTTTAAGAGAGAAAATGCATCTTAAAAGCAGTGGGAGCTAATTTGCTCTTCTATAATCAATCACCCAGTCAGAAAACAAAAACACACCACAGTGAGCCTGGAAGAGCTAAGAGGAGATGCAAAGGCTGGCAGGCAGGGAGGGGGCCCTGGAGAGGAAATATATTTCCCCTAATGGGTTTAAAATAAAATGAACCTTAAGGACATATGGCATATGTGTGCATGTGTGTGTGTGTGTGTGTGTGTGTGTGTACGCGTGGGGCCAGGTCATGTCTAAAGTGATGCCAGTCTTTCCCCCCGTCATCCTGCTTCTTCTTTTTAGTTGAATTTATTGGGATGACATTGGTTAATAAAATTATGTAAGTTTCAGGACTATGATTCTATAATAAATCATCTGTATATTGTATTGTGTATTCACCACCCAAAGTGAAGTCTCCTTTTGTTACCATTTATCCCCCCTTTATCCTCTTCTATTGTACCTTCCCCACCCCCCTTCCCTCTGGTAATCACCACCCTATTGTCTGTGTCTATGAGGTTTTTTTTCCTTCCTTAATCCCTTCACCTTTTTCCTGTCTAAAGTGATACCCATCTTTTCCAGGCTTTCCCCTGTCATCCTGCCTCTTTTTTGCTGTGTATTTGGGCAGCAGAAAATGATAACTTCAGGTGAAGCTTCCCTCTGGAAAAGGTGCCCCAGAAGCACAGAGTTTCTGCTCGCCTCCGCCTTCCGCTCCTCACCTGGAAGATTCTGTTCTCTCCAGAGCCTCAGTTCTCCGTAGAATGGGGAGTTACACTCTCCTTTCTCTGCCCACGTTGCTGGAGTGGGGGAAAGATGGGGAATTCCTAAAACTGGTGTAAGGTAAACTCCAGGAGGACCCGGTGCTCTGTCTATTTCCACCTGGGTCTTGGGCTTGGGATGAGGGGACAGCCTAAACTAGCCTTCGGCGCCATCCGAGCCCTGCCCTGCGGCACAGTGTGCTGTCCCCAGCTGCCCCGGCGCACTCCTCGGAGAGGGGCCTCCAAGCAGCAGCCTTCCTCACTTGCGCTCTTTCCTTTCCTGTCTTTTCTTCTTCTTTTTCTCCCTTATCCTTCATACTCTCTCCTGTACTTAGGTGTCTGGATTAACCGTATTTTTCAAATTAAAAATTGGGACATAGCCTGAGTACTTGAAATCTGTGCACTCGTGGGCATTCTAGAATATATGATCCCTGCAAACACCCTTATTTACGCTTCCTTCTTTGCCCCGCTGCGGCTTTCGGATATAGCTACATGGCCATAAGATATCCAGTTGGGGTCAACGCAATGCCAAACATCCAGATGTTTAGAAAAGTCCAGATGGTAGATTTAATTTTTGCAGTGCTGCTTATTCTGAGTGCCTGGTGCCCTCTGGACACAATTCAGTAAAAACAAATAGATGAATAAATAAAAATAACCCCTAGAAAGATAACCCCTACAACCCAAGCAGTGAGTTGTTTAGCATCTTGTCTTCAAAACAAGTAGTAGACAGATTGGGATTTTTTTCTTCCTGCTGGCATTGCTTTGGTGGTGTTTCATGTAGACTTCACGTAAGCCATCTCTGACCACGCTCTCTGGGGACCTTCTCAGGGAAGAGTCTGTCAATGAAAGAACAGCCTGAGGAAGAAACACCATAGCTTGGTTTTCTGGAGCTATGGGGTCTGTGTAAAAGTGAGTGGAGTCCTTTATCCAAATCCTTACCATCCATCCACCCATCTCTCCATCCATCAATCCACCTGCACACTCATCCGCTCGTCCACCCATTCTTACCTAACACCTTCTTTTCCTTCCTCCCTCCCTTCCTTCCTTCAAAATTTATATGTCTGTTATGTGTCTAGCACTGTGCTAGATAGCAGTCCTTGCCTGCTAGGACTTAGAGTTTATTGGGTGAGACAACGGTGCATACAGCTGTTAAAATACAATTACAGAACAACCACGAGTGCATTTCTTCCCCAGACCCATCTCTGGATATTCCCACCCTCTCCTCCTGGCTTTATATTCTCCCCACTCCCCAAGGTGGGGACATTGTCTCCAGAGTTCACAGTATCCTAGAGAAGGGCCATTCCTTTGTGGTGGGTACCTCTCCTTTCTAACAAGTATAGTGGCTGGGAGAAGGAGCAATGTGTATATAAAAGTTTGAGTAGCGTCTGTTTCATTCCTTTCCCACTAGCCCTCTAATTCATGCTGCTCCACAGGCTAGCAGCCCCCACCCCACCCTCACCGTGGAGAGCTGCAAACCTCTGATGAGATGAACATTTCTTCCCTCCGAATGTCCTGTCCTTACATCACCGCCCTACAATTGGACAGACAGAGGGACAGGGAGGCAGAGCCATTTATTTATTTGAGTTTTGGTTGGCGTCTGGCCTGGTGGGAGAGTATCAACAAGAGGAGGGAAGACGTGAGGCTTTTGGAGCTTAGTTAAACATGTTTGAAAATCCAGAGCTGGTTAGCGAGTAAGGCACAAAGAGACAGAGGCTGGTATTGCATTGTAAGATTAATAAACATTAAATAAAGATCACAGTGGCTTGGCAGGCCCGTGAGGGCAGGAGGAGAGTTTGACAGCTGCTCTTTTCTGATGATTGCCACAAATTTTAAAAGAAAAGACAGCCTGGGCTTCCCCCATTCCAGGAGATAACACCCCAGGCTGTTGTCCTGTGTAATCGCTCTCGCTGCTAGTCCAGTTGTTTTCCAAGTCTGTAGGTCAGATGTTGTGTTTAGCCAACTGGGAAAAAAGAAAATAAAAGCTATGTCTCCCCCTCTAATCCTTAAAAAAAAAAAAAAAAAAAAAAAAAAGCACCATTGTGAGACCATTTGCTTCGCCCTGCAATGTCCCGTTCCTGAGAGCGGTGGCATGGGCCAGGCCGGGGAATTCTGGGAATCCCAGCAGTCAAGCCCGGAGGAGGCTCCCGGTGGAGGCCCTGGCCCCTGCCGCTCTGTCTCGTGTCCCCTTTATCAGTGTTAAAATGCTCCTCCACAGCGTTGGCTGTCTCAGAATGAAATCTCTGTATTTTTATACATATTATATTAGACTTAAATAACTCCAGTCCACCCCCAACACCATTGCCAGGGGCATAATGAGTAAAAACGGGCCCTTTTGCAAATCCACTGAAGACCCCTCCTTCCTGAGCAATGAAACAAGTGCCCCCCCATCAGGGAGAGGCAACGAGGAGTGAGACCCGCGCCTTTCTCCTTCCTCAAGACCTGCAGGTTTGCCCCTTCCGTCTGCTCCCCAGCCGGGGCCCTCAGCTTAAAACCACGAGAAAGACCGTGGACCGACAGGACCGCGTCTGATGGGACCTGTCAGTTAGGAGCCCTCACTTTCAGTGACATCCAAAAGCTCCAAAGAGTGTGCTGGGGGCTTCCCACCCTGGCTCGGCCGCGCGGAGCCCTGCGTGCTTTGGGGGCCCCGGTGTTGCGTCCGCAGCCTTGGCTTCGTTTTCACAGCTGTCAGACGCGCTCTGCTCAGGAGTTCGGAGACTGCCGATGGGGCAAGGGCAAGTCTCAGAAAAGATTATGAGCATTTTAGTGTTCTCATTTGCAGGAGAAGTGGGGGATGGTAATTATATAATTGTAATAAAGTTATTATTGTAATAAAATCAATTCTGTCCACTTTATAAAATTGGCAAAGAAGCAAGGCGAATAACGTGCTTGGAGAGTTCCAGATAACTAGGAATATATTGCAGTTATTGGGCAGTGCCTCAGCTCCTTTCTGGAATGAGAGGAAATGAATGAACTGGACTGATCTGAGACTTAGCAATTGCCATCTTGCCAAGTTGCTTAAACTCTGTGAGATTCATTTTTAACTGGGCATGACACTTAAGGTAAACTTTGGACTTCAGTGTCATGATCAGGCTTTGTCACCTCCTGTCTGTTTACCTTTGAAAGAGGTATTTTGACTTCATTTTTGTCATCTGTAAAATGGGATGATTATAATTCTTACCTCATAGGATCATAGTGAGGATTGATAAAGATCGTTCATGTAAAAGTGTTCAGTATAATAATCATAAGCATATATAATAACCTTAATTGTTCTTATTAATAAATGAGATTATGTTTAGAAAGCCTTCTGCACAGTATGTGGCAGATGTTCAATCAATAACGGTCCCCACCGCCTTTCCCTCCTAAATGGAATGATCGCAGCCTGCCCGGCTGGGAGCCCCATGTGTGGCTGGGGGAGGGATGACCTGATAGCACCCGTGCCTCTGAAAACTCCGGCCCGCAGGGCCACTGCTTTCTCCAGGAGAAAGAAATGTTTTTAAGGAGTAAAATGGAAAGAACAGGGTAGAAACCACAATTGCATGGGGTGCCCACGCCGGGCCCTTTGGCCGGGCCCCCAGCTTGTCCCCCCAGGCTCAAAGGCAGTGCCTTCAGTTTTGCTCGCACGCCTCCCAACATATCCTGAAACTCTATGTGGCACCTCCAACACCCTTACGTTAACATCTCCAGTTTTCTCCATAAATTGAAATCATCCCACGGATATAATTTCAGGTTATTATAAATATTGACTCTAAAACGAAATCATTATCACTTATTAAATGCCTTCAATGGAACCTAAATACCACAGTAATTTGCTATCCATCACCATCCATTTAAAGAGCATGTGAACTCAGACTGTTTCTTTAACAATGGGACATTTTACTTCAATCTCTAATCTTCTTAAACTCATCTTTCTAGGATTTTATTCTAATGTAGTATGTTCATATGCTTGCTAATCTTTCATTGATCACCAAGTATGCATTTCTGAAAAAATATTATATATGTAGTCAGAAATTTAAATTCTTTTAAATTTTTAATTGTGGTAGAATAACTCATAACATAAAATCTGCTATCTTAGTCATTTTAAGTGTATAGTTCAGTAGTGTTAAGTATATACACATTGTTATGTATAGTCAAAAATTTTAATATTAAAATTTTTCATAAGGGTCTAAGTGTTAAAACTATTTCTTAAATGAATGGTCATTATAATTATCATCAGTGTACAAATAATCAAAATTACATAAATATAAAAAATTTTGTTAATACTAAATTAAATAATAAAAATAAGTGAGATATATTTTTAATGAGATTAACGTGATTTTTTCAATTAAATAATAAATATTACTTATTGCCAGAATGAGAAGGTGGGCAGTGGCAATTCCATTCTTTGAAAAAATGTATTCGTTTTGTTTTTATAGGTGTGGATACTGACAAATCTTGTTTACACCAATAAGTTGACAGGAATAGATGTTTTATTATGATAACGTCATTAATTATTTGAACCCTATTGAGTTAAACGCCCCAGGTTACACAGTGACCCGTCATCCAAAAATATTTATCCTTCAATTTTGTTGAAAGAGAAAAAGACTCCCTGAGGGATTTGTTATTCATCATTAGAACCATTCACTCTATCAATTTCTGGGAGTATACCAAGATCCTTTTCTAAAAATCTATTCAATGACTATTAATTGCATCTGTTATATTTTCACCTTGTCTAGTCCAATTTATTAAGAAAGAGTTGGAAAATGAAAATATTGTTCATTTCAAGCCACTTTTCCCCATGCAATTTTAAAACATAAAATGCTTTTATTTTATTACATGCTTAAATATCTTTTTTTGTCAGAACCTTAGAGCTCAGATTTAGCTCTTCATTTTGTGGAAAATGTCTTACGCATGATCTATTTAGCAAAGCTAGTCTTTCTTATCAAACCAGTCTGCAAATTACACTTATTTTCTCTAAGAAAAAGTCTGATTAAAATTTTTAATTCAAATGAACATTACAGTATATGAGGTCTGCCCAGAACGTATCCAGCCATGAAATAGTAAAAATTGAGACATTTATTGAAGAAGATACAAGAAACAAGAAACATTGTACAAAGGACAATGATGCCTCAGTCCTCTTCAAAGTAGGCGCCTCAAAGTAGGACCTCACAGTTCTCCCGGTGAGCAACTGCAGCACGATGTTCCTTCTGCTCTGGTAGCAGAAACCACAGAACAAATTTTGCCATAACATGTTTCATGCCAAGATCCTGCATCAAAATCTCAAACACAGTAGTTTTTGGATTCCCCAGATCAGCTTCTAGTTCTTGCACTGTCAGTTGCTGATATTTGTTGATTGCAGCCAGTGCATGTTCAACATTCTCAGGTGTTCTGCTTGTTGCAGGCCTTCCAGAACATGAATAATTTTCAACAGATTCTTGACCATCTTTGAAGCATTTGTACCACATTTTTATTTGCGCTGAACTCATTACACCATCCTCAAAACCCTTCTGAATCATCAGAATAGTTCCTGCAGAGGAATGTTCAAGCTTAATGCAAGATTTGGCGCACATTCATCATCACCAAGCCATTATTATATGAAATGTTAAAGGGAATTATATAAGAAAAAGATCAAAACTATGAACATTAAATAAATTCACAACTATCAACACTTGCATCTAAAACACAAACTGCACAAACAAGCAGAACAAAAACAGAATCATAGATATGGAGACCATTTGGAAGGTTATCAGTTGGGAGGAGGAAGGAGAAGAATGGGGGAAAAGGTGCTAGGATTAAGAAGTGTGAATTGGTAGGTACATAGTAGACAGGGGGATGTTAAGAACAGTATAAGAAATTGAGTAGCCAAAGAGCTTGTATGCACAACCCATGAACATGAACTAAGGGAGGGATTGCTGGAGGGAATGAGAGTTCTGGGTGGAGGGGGCAAAGGGGAAAAAATTGGGGCATCTGTAATAGCATAATCAATAAAATATATTTTAAAAAAATTTGAAGCAGATTTGTGCTCTACTCGCTCAGTCATTTTGAATACGATGACCACACAGTACACCATGCTCACTCAATGGCATCTACTGCCCCCACTGACTAGTACAGTGAAGTTGTCATTGTTCACACATGCACATTCCAGTCCACTCTCCTTGGCTGCCAGGCAACATCAATGTTCCACAAGCCATTCTTGTTAAATTAACAATGGCTGGACTTTTTCCGGACAGATCTCATCTGCTTTGAGGAAAATTACAAAAACCACCACAAGAAGGATTACTTCTCATTTTGTGGAAAAAAGATTGCTAAAAGAAGTCAAGATTAAAATCATCAAGGATATAATATAATTAATCTATTTTATAAAAACTTACAAAACAAGAATAAGTTGTTTCAAAATTCAGTGTTACGTGCAGTCAAAACAGTAAGTTACTTATAAAACAAAAAACATGATCAATGGTGTGGCTTTTTTTTTTTTTTAAGTAAATATGCTTGCAAGTATGCACTGAACTTTGGATTTAGCTTTTGGGAATAATTAAATAGGAATCTTGTATAAAAACAGAAATAACTCCTTTAATTTAGTTAGACATTGAGATAAACTCTCCAGCACATTCAGTGAAGGAGAAAGGTATGTATAGTACAGCTGATCCTTGAACAACACGGCCAACATGGGTCTGAACTGCATGGGTGCATTTTCTACGGTTTTTTTTCAATAAATACCTGTGCTGTTTCTGCTGTGTGGTTGGGAGTCAGTGGATGTGGAAGGCTGACTCTATGCATTCATCGACGCCATTTTGGATGGATTGGTCTTTGTAGAGGTTCCTAGAACCAATCCCCCATGAATACCCAGGGACTACTAAATTTTGGGGGCGTCAAAAAGTATTCGCTGATTTTCAGCTGTAGGAAGGGCGGTGCCTCTAACCTCCATGTTGTTTAAGAGTGAACTGTATTGCTAAAAATTAATTCACACATCAGCTAGTATTTAATTTTTTTGATTAATAGGAGGTGTAGGAGAGAAGAAATTTAAATATTTTATAAGATGAAATAGTCTCAAGATTGATTGTAATTGGAATATGGAGCTTAGTATATTATTTGACAAAATAGATTTTTAACTACCTATTGAATAATGCACACTGCATTCAAAAGAAACCACATAAAATTTTTATTTGGGAAATTTATCCAGTACATCTTGTCAACTTCAGTAGCTCCTAAAAACATTTCAGCCGTGTTTAAAACAATTAGTGTTGCAGACCTAGGTGCTGGCTGTTCAGAGATTTTTTTTTTCCTCCTCCTAAGATTGAGTATTGGGAATAGTTGTAAAGAGTTGCTTATTTTATTTTATTTTATTTTATTTTATTTTATTTTATTTTATTTTATTTTATTTTATTTTATTTTATTTTATTTCCTCACCCAAGGATATTTCTACTGATTTTAGAGATAGAGGAAAGGGGTGTGTGTGTGGGGGAGAGAGAAAGAGAGAGAGAGAGAGAGAGAGAGAGAGAAATATCAATGTGAGAAACACGGACTGGTTGCCCCCTGCATGCACCTCAACCAGTGATTGAACCTGCCACATTTTTGGTGTATGAGATGAGGTCCCAACCAACTAAGCCACGTGGTCATGGCAAGAGTTGCTTATCTGTGTGTGTGTGTGTGTGTGTGTGTGTGTGTGTGTGTGTGTGTGTGTGGAGAGCCATGCTTAGTCTTCATTATCCCTTAGAACGGTGTCTCCTCTTCATTCTCCCCAGGCCCTGCCAAAGCAATGCATTCTTTGACAAGACTAGAGGAATGCAAAGATGGCGTCCTGACCAGAAAATTGCCAGCAGGCCCACTGTCCACAGTCTGCAATATATCTGATTAAAGGCTACTTCTACGAGGGCCCGCGACTAAGGCTGTGGCTTTCTGTTAGCTATAAAACGGGGAAGGAAGGAATAAAACAGGGAATGTATAAAACAGGTAAGGAATGGAAGTCCTAAGATGGGCTTATTGTGCCTAATTTTCACCAATAAGGAGACCAATTCCCAAATAATATTTTTAATTGTTTTTTTGTTAGGTGCTCTGAAGGATTTTACACTTTGGAGAGCATACATTAGTAAGGATGAGGGTGAGTAGGAAAGGGAACTTGTATGACACCAGAGACAGTATGTGTAGAACTTGAGGACCTGCAATCGACAAAATTATCCTTTTTACACATTTCTTGGAAAGTCCTCATGTACAGGAAATGTTTCTTTACCACCTATACACCCCACACATGCACACACCCACACAACCTCACAAGCTCACATACACACTCCCAAACACACACTCACATACCTGCACATTTACTCTTGCACTCACAGACTCACATACACACCTTTACACACACCCTCACACATATCATATAATTACAAACTTCCAGACGCTGAAATACACTTGTACATTTATATTCACACACACTCGTGTTCACTTACACACTCATATATTTATACATAGTCACACATCCCTACAGTCACACACTTGGCAGAAGAAAGCCCAGAGATGTTTTTTATTTGCTTTAGGTTACACAGCGCAGCTGCGTGCTCCAATTTTAAGACCACTGCTCTAGGACATCATCTATGGCTTCCCTCACCCAGTACAAGTCTTGCTTTCCTTTCAGGAGAGTAGGAGTGATCTGATTTTTTTCTTTTTCTTAAATATTTTATTTCTTTAATTTTTAGAAAGAGGGGAAGGGAGGGAGAGAGAGAGAGAGAGAGAGAGAGAGAAACATCAGTGTATGGTTGTCTCTTGTGTACCCCCGATTGGGGACCTGGCCCGCAACCTAGGCATGTGCCCTGACTGGGAATCGAACCAGCAATCCTTTGGTTTGCAGGCTGGCACTCAGTCCACTGAGCCATACCAGCCAGCATGTGATCCGATTTTTTTTGTTGTTGAGATGTCTGGGGTGATAAGATGCCTGGTCCTGTCAAGTCCACACTGACCCCTGGGCTGCCCAGGGCTGTATCAGCAAAGCTCTGCCTGCCCTGAGAACCAGCCAGGGAAACCTGTCCTAGCAGAATAAAAACCCAGGAATGTACTTCACTGATGGCTGGTTCAAGTCTCAGTCATTGACTGGTGGCAAACAGGAATTATTATTAATGTGCCCAGACACACCTGTGCCCCTTGTGGTCCTGCCTGCCCAGTGGGAGGCAGCATGGTTGCCCTAACAGGAACAGTCACCTTGGGATGTCGTTCCAGGCCTGTACCAATTGTGTTGTGGGACCAGGAGCAAACAAAAGACATTTTGGGGCCTCCCACCAGCTTCTGCAATGTGTGTGAGTTTAAGTATGCATGAATATGTATGCATGTGAGTATGAGTGTGTGTGCAGGTGTACATGAATGTGAATGTGTGCACGTGGATAAGCATGAGCATGTTTCAGTATGTGTGTGAGGCTGAGTTTGTTTGAGAGCTATTAATTCAGCAATTTCAATAATCACTTTAAATACAAATGGTCTACATACAACAATAAAAAGACAGAGAATGTCAGAATGGACCCCAAACCCCACAAGATCCAAATACATTGTCTACAAAAACCCACATTATATATGAAGACACATATTGGTTAAATGTAAAGGGATGGAGAAGCACTTTTCTGGCTTTCAGGAAAATATCAGGTGTTTATATTTTTTGTGAATTTTTTGGTGTTTCTTTTCAGAGGAATTTTTTTTTTTCAGATGACACTTTTGTGAAATAAAAGGACTTGTCACCTGTCTTAGGATTTTAAATGCTGAAGATTTAGGTGATCTTGGTAGTCCTGAAATGGCCTAGTCGAAGGCCACTCCTGAAGAGCTCAGGTTGCACCTCTGTGTGTACTCACAGTTATCACGAAGGAGAAGCCAATTGCTGGCTGATTTGCTCTCTTTTAGGTCGGCCGGAGAAATGGGTTTGCCAACAGAGCCGCATTCTGAAAGCCAGTTCTTGGGCAGCCTTGCTTTTTGTTTACATCCCAGGACGCCTTCCATGGGGGCCAGCGCAGGAAAACACAGGTCATCATGCTCCACAGAGTTGAGTGCAGAGGATGAGCAGGGAGCAACCAGCCACTGGGGCCATTTGGGATTTGGGTGGGTGGCGCTGTTTCTAAGCAAAGCATTGGTGACTTTGTCACTCGAATGCACCAACAACTAAATGGAAAAGAAAACATGTCCCTGCTTGTTCTGTCACGTCTGCTATGAAACATTTGATTGATGTTTTGGATTGAACTGCTCAGATATTGAGTATTCTGGAATTTCAACCGGTAGAGGTTTACACCTCTGTGCCAGAGGTTCTCAGGTAATGCACTGAAGAATATTAGTTCCATGCAATATTAAAAGATTCTCTATGTTTCTGTGCTGAACTGTGTACTGTTGTGGGAAAGGAGCAGGGGACAAGGCAGGTGCTGAATGTCTAGTTAAATGAAGGGAACAGGTTTCTTTTCTATGATCCTTTATTTTAGGAAATGTGCCAAGGGAGTCCAGGCAGACAAGGTGGAGAATTACACTGTAATATGCAGTATTTCCCAAACTTACCTGAATAGGGGATGCTTTTTCCCATAGAATGTCCGTATCAGAGTCAAGTAACCTGCAGTGTGTTGTTTAAATGAAGTGGGGTTTTAATTTTTTTCAGGTATAAGAAAACCAGAAGTAAGCAGTCCAGGTGATTACGAAACCATATTATCTGAGACCCAGGTTCTTTTCATCTCTCTGTTCTAATATCCTTAGCTCATTACTTCCACCCTCAAGGTCACTACACAGTTCCAGATGGCGAATGATACCTGGCCATCTACTCTGCTCCAGGCCGAAGGCCGGAAGAAGTGGTGGAGGGCATAAAGTATGCTCCCCCTTGGTGAAGGTCTCCCTTAAGGAGAGTTTCTGGAAGTCCCACCCATGACTTCTTTTTGCATCTCATCAATCAATCTAGCTGCCATGGAGGCTGGGAAATGCAGGCCGAGAGCTGGTCACAGTGCTGCTCTGAATTAAATCAGAGATTTGTAACTAAAGAGGAATGGAAGAAAGAATGTTGAGCAGGCCAGCAGTCTCTTCCAAGTTTCGCAGTATTGATATATGTCATTTTCCCACTTGTCTCCTATGTTTTGTTTTATTGGATTCTACTGGGTCTTGGTTGGTCTTTCTCTCTCTCTCTCTCTCAATCTCCCTGTGTATCTTTGTCTTTCTCTCATATACACACAGACAGAAATGCACATATGTGTACACATAAATGTCCTAGATTACCCATAGAATATAAAAGACTAATAGAATGTTAGAAAGAGACTTTAGATATTGTCTAGCTCACTGGTTCTTACTCCTGATTACACGTTAGAATCACCTGGGGACACTTATAAAAATATCTATACCCGAGCCCCACAAATTTGAATTATAATCTTTGGAGATTATGCCCAGATAGCCATATATACATATTTTTCCCCCTAGAGCTTCCCAGTTTCTTATAATCTGCAGCTAGCATTAAAAGCCTCTAGTCTAAGCCAACTTCATCACTTTATAGGGAAATTGTGAAATTATTTCTTTCATTTCTGTTTCCCTCATTAGACTGTAAAACTTAGGCGAGCAGAGATAGTATGTTATGTTACTGCTGTGACTGCAGAACCCAGTTCAGAATAGTCCTAGGTGGTTTGACAGGGTGCTGTGTTGCTTTTCCAAGACAACAGACCAAAGTCACAAGTCATGGAGCTTGCACACAAGAAAGAACTTTGGCCTCCAGCTGTATCTGGAACCTAAGTGCCCCCATGCTTTCCAACCTAAGGACCAGGACGTAACTGAACTTGAACTCTGGAATCCTTTCAGGAGTCAAGAGTTCATTGTCCAGGAAGATCCGATGCTGATGCCCCTTTACCATAAATGGCTAAGTTCTCAGGTCCTACTGATGCCGGCACTCAGGGAAGACAAGAGAGGTCTCAACTTGATAGCAGCGTCTAGGTTCTTGTCACAGCACAAGAAAGGATTTGAGAATCAGACAGAGATTTAGCAAAACACCATAAACTTATTAAAGCAAAAGTACACACTCAAGAAGTGAGAACGGGCAACCTCAGAGAATGAGACACCCCGATGGAATCTGGGTGAAAGTTTTTTTTAAACATAGGGAAGATGTGGAGGAGAGGGAGGTCCTTGGCTTCTGATGCTGGTGGACTGACTGCTTACATGGCTTGTCTTTGTCCCTCCTTGCCAGATGGCAGTTTCTTTTTTGGTCTTTACTGAACTGTCATGGCAATTTGGTGGTGGAGGAGGTGGGGGGAGGGCAGTTCTAAAATTGCAATGCAAATTTATTAAGATATTATATTGGTCCTGTTGGTCACTTTTAGGTCAATTTGGCTGCCAAATCTGGTTGAGACTAGTTTATGTTTGTCTCAACTACAGGAAACTGGGGAAAGCAAAGCAGGGGAACAGGTGATCTGTAAAAGTCACATCTAAGATGTTCTAGCCAGGATAGAAAAGGGGGTGTGGTTGAGCTCCAGGCCTTTGTCCCCCCTTTCCTGTCTCCAGCTTTCCAACTGTCCTGCCTCACTACAGTTACAACTTGCCCCTACCAGCACTTCTGGACACCTGTTCCCCCAATCTATTAGGTCTCCCGTCTTCCCAGTTGGCACCTTCTCCATCAATAAACCTTTCCTTACTCCAAACCCTGACACTTTTAAGTTTTGGCCTTTTGAAGAGTTAGGCACATGGACTTTGGTCTCCTAATACTGCTATATTCATCCCTAGAACTTAGCACAGTACTAGCACAAAATTGAATGAATGAATGAATGAACTCATGCAAGGTCACACAGAAGATATACACAGAAGAACCAGAATTAGAACCTCTGTCTGTTGACTTCCTGCTCAGGTTTCCTTCAGTTATTCTACTGTTTCCATTGCCAGATGGTTAGACCTTAGAACACTTTATTCAGTGCTGATAGATGTGCTCATGTGTTCCTGTAGTGCTAATTGTACACTGTGGTGTTATTTGTGATTGTCAGGTTAGGAACCATATCTTATTTCTTACCAACCGCACACCCTGCCTGGCTCACCATAAATGACCGATGATTACAGGCAACTGGGGGTTGGGAGGAGGAGGTACCCCTGCAAATTCAGTTTAGAATACCATCCTTTCAGAGTCTTGTCAAAAGGCACTTTTCTGTCTTTGGCTTTCCCTTCCTAGGCCCAAACCTGGATTCTACATCTTTAGCCAATGCTCAATTTTAATTAGTTGTCTGGTTAAAAAGTCCTGAAAACTAATTCACAGTAAGATGTTAATGATTGACAAGGTTTGATGGAATACTTTTTTTTTTTTTTTTGAATCTTTGCATATTGACCAGGGACAGTGTTCTGGCTCAGAAGAAAGCAAGCCTGATTACCAAATTTTAAGTATAGAACCATAGACCTCATGAGGGGTATCTAGGGGTATGAGCAGGGTGGCCTTCCTGGGGGGGTGCAATCAAGTTGATAGGGAAGGAAACCAGGTGTTTATCTTTGAGTAAGGCACCTGGGAGGCACCCTGGGAGTCAAAGTCTCAAGTCTGTAGTGGTGTAAGAGACCCGCACCCCCCTGGGGTGCTGTGGGGGCTCAGCCACAGGGGCTCGGACACATTAATGTGAAGGAGGAAGAGAATGCATATTCAGTGCCTGAGGCGGAGCTCTTAATAAACATTAACTCATTCTTCTTTCTGCGGGGGGATTGCTCAGCCAGCAGCCCCAGAGGGAACAATTAGGTTGTTTATCCAAACCTCAGCCTCTTTGCTATGTAATTGATTTTTCATTGAGTGTATTTAGGAAATGGTTATTTACATGAATACAGACACATCAGGGGCAGGGCAGCATCTGATCACAGGAAATGGGAGGGAATCTAGATCAAAATGTGGAATCTAGTGGGAAGGAAGGTGGCCTTGGAGGCCAGCTGACAACCTAGAAGCTTCCATCTCTGCTACTGACAAATTTGGAAAATTATTAACCTTCTGAGCCT
This sequence comes from Pteronotus mesoamericanus, assembly GCF_021234165.1. NCBI lineage: Eukaryota > Metazoa > Chordata > Mammalia > Chiroptera > Mormoopidae > Pteronotus > Pteronotus mesoamericanus. Next base: position 1,945,602 of record NW_026555326.1, read on the forward strand.
TGGTCTCCTCATTTGCAAAAAGGGATAAATTTAAATAATGCTTATAAAATGTGTAGAGCTGGGTATGCTACATCCTACACTATATACTCAGTGGGCTGTTTTTACTATTATTACTATTGGTAGTGTTATTTTCCATGCTGGGGAAGCTTTTCTCTCCCCTGCTTAGTCTACCCGACCCTAACCATAACTCACCACTTAGGCCCGAGTCTTGCCTTTTCCCCAAAGCCTTCTGCTGTGTATTGGTTTGACAGGTCTTCAAATCCACTTGTTTATGACAAAAATGAAGTTGGTTTTATAAGTACAGTTGTTTCGACATACAAGTGAATTTGTGTCAGGATGTTGTCCCCGGCATCTGTGGGTGTCGATAAGCACCTGGTAGCTCAGCTGCTGAGGGGCTTATCGGTAAGAACAAGTGGAGAAGCAGCTGTGGCAACTATGGCCAGCGGACATTTGGACTCTAAATGCCTACAGTTTTTGAGGAGCATCCGAGAGTGTGCAGTCTGGGGAGGGTGACTCTGCTGATCTAAAGCACTCTCCGAAGGCCTGGGGGCTCCTGTCTCGGTAAGTGACCCCTCAGCGGCAGTGGCGACCACGGTGCCCTGCGAAAGACGTTACCTGCCCACCAAGCCCGGTGCCGTCGTTCCTTAGCAACATGCTCCCAGAGCAAGAAACTTCCATTTTGCCCTGGCAGCTGGACCTCAGCTCTGTGTTGCCTAAGTGGCCTCCTCTGAGAGCCAGTCTGGGGAAAGGCGCACCTCAAACTAAATCTGCACTTTTTGCCCCTTAAACTCCTCTTGGCTGAAACAATTGTAAATTCACTCAAAGTATGTCATTTTTTTATTTGCTTATTAAGAGACATTATCCTGTATGTGAGTGGCTTCTTGTGAAGTTAGCAGAATTCCCACAGGGAACCTGTGTTAAATAAATGATTGGCAAAGACAGTTCAGTCTCTGGGCATAAATACCAGGCCTCCCACACCCCCCCCAAACAAAACACCCTTTCACAGCACTAGTCCTTTTCTAGTTACCTCCATCTTCCATAAAATTTTATGAAATTTAGTCTGCAGCATCCTATTTTGAACGTTAGTTGCAAGCAGAAGTATTTTTTTTCCCCATGTACAAAGGCTTATTAGCTGTTAGGATCGTGTCTTCACTGGACAGGACTGGGCGTGAGGTAACACAGGCCCCGGGGGCCTGGGGTGACCGGCACCAGTGCCCTCCGGGGACATCCACATGCACAGAGAGTGGCTAGTGTGCTTGCTGGTGTTTGTGCTTTGATGTTTCTCAACTCTCAGGCTTGGCCACAGTGTTCAGGGGACGTGCTCGGGCCTCTCGCCCGACATCCCTTATAAGAAGTGATGTCCAGGAGCCTCCCGACGGGGACCTCGGGGCTTGGGGGGTGGTCTGGGGTGTCACTGCATCCCACTCAGGCACAGCCAGATGTTTCCACGGCAATCACTCCAAAGTACCAGTCTCGGTCTCAGAGTCACTTAAACCAGGCCTTGATGGGCAGAACCCAGCGAGGCCTATGGAGACCATAGGAACTTCAGTCAGGGGGCACCTTACAAAATCAAACAGCTATAGTTTCCTAAAACAGTTTTTACAGCACTTTAAATAATTTACAAAAAACCACAAAAGTCATATTCACCAGGACACATGTGTTAAGTGGGGGCATCACTTCCCATTAGTGTGTGTGTGTCCAGGGCGCTCCGCCCACCATGTCACTGATACACGCACAGGTACACGCACACGCGCGCACTGTCCACAGGCATGTTAGTGTCTGGAACCGTGCTCACAGCCTGAGGACTTTTTGGCCTGGGCCGCAGGACAGCTGTCCCCCACAGAGGTGTCACTTGGCCCACTGGCGTCACTGCCCCAGGCCTCCTGGTCCTCATCTCATCCATCCTCCGTCTAGACCTCAGATCCAAAATGTCCTCGTCTGAACCCAAGTTCGTGCTGTGGTGGAAGCTGAGCGCTGCCGGTGCCTTCTTCCTGGGCCAGCGCCCACCCTCCTTCTTCATGAACAAGTGTGAGCTTCCGCACACGGGGCCATGGCTGGATGGGGCCTCTCTGAGGGCCAAGAAGGACAGGCCCTGCAGAGGCAAGTCCAGGCCAGAGCTGAAGAGGCTGGCTGGCCTGGCCCCTTGAGAGACACGGTTCCCCAGGGGGAATAATTGCATGGAGAGCAGCGGGGGGAAGCCAGCAAAGGGCAGGCCCCTCCTGGGGTCTGCGGCGAGGTTGGTGGAGAAGTAAAATCAGGTGTTGGCATTGCTCAAGATTATTTCATGGTCCTCTGGCGTATTTTAAACTTGGTGAAAATCACTGTACAGGTAATAGCTCTCTCCCTGCCTGTACCTCTCCCATAACTCTGATAACAGGAATCTTCAGCTAAAGGGCCCATGAGAGAGGAAAACTGTAATGTGCCCCGCGACGTCTCCCTTCTGCAGGTGTTGCGAAATCTCACCCTTTGGTCCCACTGGCATAAAGCTGCCCAAGCAGAGGCTTTCCTCCTAATAACTTCAGAATTGAATTGTTATGAATGAGGGGCCAGAGTGTAATTGCAGTGCAAGAGAGAAGTCTTCATGCTCCTGCAAACTCAGTTTGTGTTAACAGAACCAAGACACTGCTGAGATGCCAGACTGTGTTAGGTAATGGAGAGACGGGCCAGACGATACTTGGACTTGAGCATTAGGCGAAGGGTGGCATTTTCCAAGGAACGCTGACAAGTGTGGATGTTTCCCATGGATGCTGACCATCTTGATAAAGGGACCTAGAAATCAAATCAGTTAAGGAATGAATGAATAAATTGAGAATACTTAGTCTGTGGCCTAGGCAATTCCTGGAATTGGGCACATGGCTAAGGCGGGCATCATGTGATCCATGCCAATCTTCCACCAGCAGAGGGCATGAGCCTATTCTATGTTGCTCCACAGGGCAGTGCAACCGTCCAGGGGTGAACAGGACCATAACCCATGTTTTTAACCATTATGCTTGAAGGACAGAAGCATAACTGGTTTCACAGCCCTCGCCGCTCTTCTTCCCCACAGCTGGGACCGTTTTTCCCAGCTCACAGGCTGTGGCAATTTTAAGACATGATCCCAAATGTCTTTGACATTCCTCTCATCAAGATGTGGGGTCTGGGTCCCCCTCCTTGAATCCAGGCTCTGTGACTCCTTTACCAATGGAATATAGGGGAAATAGCAATGTGCTAGCTTCCGGCCCCAGGGTTAAGAAACTGGCAACTTCCACTTCCTCTCTCTCTCTCTCCCTCTCAGAACCCAGCCGCCACGCTGCAAGGGAGCAAGCAGACTCATGACAGCCACACTGAGGTCCAGCTGATGTCCCAGCTGACAGCCAGCATTGATGTCCAGACACCTGAGCCAGGCTTTGCGACTGATTTTCTGTACAGACGAAGATGAGTTGTCCCCACCAAGTCCTGCCCAAATGGCACATTTGTGAGCAAAATAAATGATTGTTTGCAGCCCGACGCTGAAGGTGGCTTGTTAGATCACTGGAATGCAGGCCAAGGCAGGCTCCCTGTCCTCAGAAGCAGCCCTAATTCAAACGCCAGCAGCTCTTCCTCTGCAGTGAGGCAGGTTGACCTGACCCTGGCTCACCACCTGGCATGTAGTAGTGACTCAGAGCAGTGGTTAAACGAATGAATGAATGGCTCCATGTTCCAGTCACGAAAACTGAACCCTTGCCTTCGCTCTGAGACTCAGTCTTCTAGGGTCCCAGTTTGGTGTTTTTTTAAACCTTGATTTTAACAATGGTGTCCATTTAAAGAATACAGTTGGAAGGTATTCTAAATATATAGAAGAGCTGAGCTGGGGTGCTGCTCTGTGAAGTGAGGGGAGGCTCGAGCCAGGCCAGCCCAGCCTCGCCCACCCACCTTGCAGGGAGGGTAGGAATGTGGTTCCTGGGGCGTTCACGTGGAAACACAGGGGTCCCGTTCATCCACACACCATTTGCCTTTGGTCCTGCTCCTGAGCTCTGTCCCCATCACTTTTTCCTCCTCTAGGTCACCCCGGCGGTTACCACTGACCCGCAGTGAGTGGTTAACAGCTTGCTGTCCCCGAAGAGCCCTGGGGTGAGCTTTCTGAGAAACGAAGTGTTCGTGCCTCAGCAGACGAACGTGAGGAAGAGGAGCAGGCCCGCCTTCCTGGGAGACAGGCCTGGGTGGGCTGTGGGACAGCCTTGCCACCGCGAGGGCGGGCGGGGTGAGAGAGAGTCTCCACAGGTGGACACCAGCAGCACGTAGGAGAGGGGTCGGGGCCCTTGGACTGAGGTTGAAGCAGGGAGCCTGGGAGCTGTGGCCTATGGGGAAGCTGATCGCCCATGGAATCTGGGTGGGCGGTATTACGTGTGGACACAGGCTTGGGAGGTGAAACGTGAAGCCTGAAGGGACAACAGTGGCACAATCCGTTTTCTCTGGGCCCACTGGATGCAGGAGGCTGGGCCTGGGAGTTGCCTTGGAGCGGAGGCTGAAATGGAGGAGAGTGGGAGGCTGCTGGGAAGCCCGGTCAGAGGGCAGGAGAATATCGGAGAGGGACTGACCGAATGGGATGGGCCAGGCCTGAGGGCAGCCAGAGAAAGGAGGCCTGGCAGAGGGCAGAGCGGGGCTCAGGGAAAGGCAGCCGGTAAGGAAGCGTGTTCCCATTGCAAGGGCCCGCAGCCTGGGCGCGTGGGGAGGTGAAGGTGGGAGCGCTCCAGTGAAGGCGCCGGACTCCCCGAAGGGTCTGCGGAAACTCCTGGGGTCCTGTGGCCCAGGCCTAAAGGGCTGCATTTTCTTTAGAAAGTCCGTGTGTAGGAAGAACATGGTCTAGAATCAGGAGCTTGGGCTTCCTGTCTCATTTTGCCACTGGCAAGTCATTTCAGTTTTCTGCGCCTTTCATTTCCTTTTCTATCAAAAGAGAGCGTTGATGGATTGCCAAGCCCTTTTCAGCTCTAGAAACGGTATGATTTAATTCGGGACACGTTTGTGGATCCGGCCCAGGGCTGGCACTGGGCATGCGGGTGGATCCGATGCCCTTCGGTCCAGGAGCTCGCACTGTGGCACACAGTGCACGTTTGGGAAGGCGGCTGGGCTGCGGTGTGAGAGGGGAGTGAGAGCACTGATTCTGTTACTAGAGGGGGCTCAACGTTAGGGTGAAGTAGTAAAGAGAAGCAGAAAACCCCCAAAATGGAAGCAGAAGGAAGAACCGATCGATCGGGAGGGAAAGAGAAAGGTACAAAGCAGACCTAAGAAGCAACGGGAGGAACGCTGCCTGCGCCTGTCTGCACTTGGCTCGTTCTGCCCCGCTGGCCCACTGGCCCGCTGTGTGAGGGGCCCGGCCCCACAAAGGGGTCTGGGCTGGCTGCGCCCAGAGCCCTCCCCTTGCAGGCTGTGGAGAGGAAGTGCTCGGTCCATTTCATTCCTTTAAAATATATACTTACTTACAAATGGTTTGTTTTTATTTAGAAAAATTAGAAAATTCAAAAACCAAATGATTTATAAGGTTAGCATCCAATTAAAGTGATATATAAGAATGTTTCTCTCTCTTCCCCTCCCCCTCTCTCATTCCCTCTCAGTCAACACATGCAGACACACAGACACACACAGTATTCTCCTTTGTGATTTTCTCACTTGGCAATATATTGGAACGTCCCTCCTTGTCGATAAGTTTAAATGGACTTCTGCAGAGGGCACTCAGGACTCTGTCACACCAGTGACAGAGAGGAAACCTGTGGATGTCAACACAGGGCAGCTGCCAAGCCAGACACTGACCGGCTTTCACCCTTAAAAGCATTGCCCGAGCATTTCAAAGAGGTTACCACCGAATTACAAAACACTTGTCCACGGGAAGGAAAGGAGCGCCGCTGGGATTTCTCTGGGGCTGGCAGTTTTTGTGCTTTTCTGTGACTGCCTTTCTTACAAGGAACTCAAATACAAGTGGCCCTGCAGACACCACCGAAGAGGCCCCAGGCTGGAGGGCGGACTCTGCATCCTTGACTATGGCCTCCTTTGCCTGGCACTCCTGTATCCTTTTATATCCTAACCGAGAATTAGTATCCAATAAAAGATGACTAGTTAAAATATGTATGTATAGGGGTGAGAAAAGGTAGGTTTACCGTTGTGTGGAAAATAATAATAATATAATTAATAAATAATAATACAAGAATGAGCTCTGGGTTTTGCATACTCACAACTGTAAACCTACTTTTACCCATCCTTGTATATAAATATATATGCATGTACATCAACATCTTCATTTTCAATGGCTTCATAATTTTGTTGCGTGAACATAACAAATTATTTAACAATTCCCTATTATTTTAACTTTAGGTTTCCTTTTTGTTTTGTTGTTATAAAGGATGCTTTAATAAAAACAGTATTATGCATAGATCTTTGCACCCTTGCCTAATTATTTCCTTGAAGAGGGTGATTTTTACAGCTTCTGATGTATATTACCATATTACGCTCCAGAAGATTTGTTCCCACTTATTCCCAATAGCAGCATATAGATGTCCATTTCCCACCTTCTCGCCCACACCAGGCATTATAATTCTTTTTAATCTTTGCCATCTGAAGAGTAAAAAGGGCATGTCATTGTTTTAAGTCACACCGTCTTTTATTACCACTGAGGTTGAAAACTGTTTACATTTGTTATTGCATTTGCATTTCTTCTTTCATGATTTGCTTTTTTGTAGCATTTTGCTATTTTATCTCCACAATGTGAGTCTCAGTTTCCTAGGGCTGCTGTAACAAATCATTACAATCTAGGTGGCTTTAAACAGCAGACATTTATTCTCTCATAGTTGCGGAGGCTAGAAGTCTGAATTTAAAGTGGCGGCAGGGCTTTGCTCCCTCTGAACACTCTAAAGAAGAATCCGTCCTTGCCTCTTCCTAGGTTTCGGGGGTGGCCAGCAATCCTTGGTATTCCTTGGTTTGTAGAGGCACTACTTTAATTTCTCCCTCTGTCTTCCTTTTGTGCTTCTCTGCGTGTCTCCAAATCTTCCTTTCCTTCTATGGACGCCAGTCATTGGATTAGGCCCATCCTTAGTCAGTATGACCTCATCTTAACTTGATGACATCTACAAAGACCCTATAGCCAAAGGTCACATGCACAGGGTCTGAGTGCATTAAGTCTTGAAGATATTTTTTTGGGTGGGGGAGAGGGAAGATTTAATTCACTACATTGTGCTTATCTTTTTCTTATTAATCTGTCACATCTTCATGCTTCATCTTTTAAAAAAAATTTTTTTAAAGAATTTATTTTTAAAGAGAAGGGAGGGGAGGGATATATAGAGAGAGGGAAACATCTATGTGAAAGAGAAACATTGATCAGCTGCCTCTCATATGGACCCTGATGGGGGAACCGAACTCACAACCCAGGCATGTGCCCTGACTGGGGATTGAACCAGCAACCTTTTGCTTTGCAGGATGATGCCCATCCAACTGAGCCACACTGGTCAGGGCATGCTTCATCTTTTAGCTCCATTGGCTTATGCCGCAGGGAGGGACAGAAATTTGATTGGAGTTCAGGAAGGTAGGTTCCTATGCCACCATGGAGTCAGGAGGACTGTGGGTCTCAGGAGCTCCTGCGTTAACCCTTTCCTCCTGGAGAAACTAAGGGATGAAGGGAGGGGAAGGGGAGGTTATCCTCCTGGCACTGCTCTCAGTGACTGTTGACAAGCGTTCCATCAGCAGGTCTGAAGCCAGTTGTTAGATGGACGATGATCAGGATGGGAAAGAGGCTGAGCCACCAATGGCAGCCTCTGAATCATAAAGAGGAGAATGAATGACCACTGGGGTTTGGCAGGGGGTCATCTGGCTTAATTGGGACTTTATGGACTTCTATAAGGCTCTTTGCCTAATGTTGTTTCTTAAAAGTGTCATGTGGCTTTTTTCCCTGCTTCTTGATCAAGCACTGAACCATTTCAGTAGCAGCGCTGAGTGGATCTTCTCAAATATCACAGAATGACTGCAAGCTGAGAAGACCCCCTGCCCTCCCTGACCTCTCAAACGCGCTCTCCTAGGTAGGTAGGAGGAATTGGAATTGGCTCCAATCTCCAGGTTAATTAAATTGGAGCAGCAAGCTCGTGGGGAGCGCCACTGGGAATCCAGACACTTCCCTTCCACAACCTCTCCTCCGAAGAGATGTTCTGCAGAGTCACGAGCAAGGCAGGGCTCCTGAGAGGTTTTGAAGTCTCTGAGTGAGAAGTGTCTTGTCCCAAGGCGGTGAGGGTGCAGTGCGACAGTCGGTCTGCCCTCTAATGGGCCTGGTCCAGGACCAGCGTGGCCAGTTCAACCTTCATGTTTCACTGGGGTGGCAAGTGGTGTCAGTGATGAAAGAGCGAGTGAGGACGGAGAAAAGGGCACCAAGCCCACCGCCACCGCGTTCAGCTCTGGAAAGGACGTGAGCATCACTGCAGGTGGCTTCCAGAACTCACAACCCTTCCATGGGAAAATGCTGGGGTAGAAAACTCCCAAGGTTAGGAGAAAATATAGACTTGTGTTGGATTCCAGCTCTGTAATTTTCCAGCTGAGTAGAATGAGGTAATTCTCTTTATCTCTTAGCTTTATTTTCTGTTTTGTAAGAATAAGATAATATTTTGGTAAGTTATTTATAGAATGAAATAACATGATATATGCAGAAAAGCTCATTAGGGTCTGGCACACAGTAGGTATTCAGTAAACCTTAGTGTATTTTTTTACTTATTGTTTTTTTTTCCCCATTCTATTGTATGTAATATGATTGGGGCATGATCACTGAATGATTTTCCCTAAAATCATCCCTTCCTCCAGCCAGTCGATGGTCTATAATTTCACCTTTCATTCCACGTGGCTAAGGCTCTGTCCCTTACATAGGCTTTTGAGGAGTTTCTGCTGCACTCACCTGATCTGAGGTCAGTGTATCACGGACCGGGCAGGCCTTGGAGGACACGGTTAGGACGACGGTGATGTGGAGGGGTGATGGAGGAGAGCTAGCGCTCAGTTCAGCTCTGGGAGAGCAGGCCTGAGCGGCCTCCTGCGGATTCACAGTAGACTGGAGGCAGGTGACACAGCCGTCCCCCTTGGGAAATGTTGGCACACAAGCTGTCTGATCTCCTCTAGGCGAATGGAAACCTGGGGGTCCTGGGAGGTTTGGGTGCAGTGTGAAGATGAGGGCATTATCAGCCTACAGGTGAGGAATAAGGGACTGAGAGGGTCACCTTGGGAAGCAGCTGGACCCCACGTCCAGGCAGACTGTTGAAACAAGGTATCAGTTTGAAGGGAACACCAGGTGACAGCATCCGGAAAACCAGAGGTGAAGGTTCAGAGCCAGAGGGGACGGTGGAGACTGTGCGCTGCCTTGAGACGGTGGCTGCAGAGGTGTTGCACAGAGCGCCCGCAGCCTTGGCAGGAGCCATGATAGCTGGGTGGGATTTTCCCTGCCACCCAAAATCTGCCTTGAATCCCCACTGCCCTGATTGGTTCTAACCCCTTTTCTTGTCTCCCACTCTAAGAGTAAGAAAACTTGACTCCCAAAGGGGAGGCTCCAGATCCCAGCTCCTTCTTCCGCCTTTGAAGAGTAACTGTAGGCTCCCTGGCCAGAGACCAAGGAATGAAGGCCAGTGTAGTGAGCATAGATGAATGCGTCTGAAAACCTCTCCATTGCTTTGGAATAACTTCATGGAATTGCAGTAACTGGGAGGCATACTCACGGCAGCTGAGATACTCGGACCTGGAGACTTAGCTCCTAGGAGCACTGTTCCCCTCAAGAGGTAGCCTTTTGGCCCTGGCCAGGCTGCTCAGTTGGTTGGAGCATCGTCCCATACACTAAAGGTTGATTGTTTGATTCCTGGTCCAGCCACATACCTAGGATGTAGGTTGATCCCCGGTAGTGGTATGTACGGGAGGCAACCAATTGATGTTTCTCTCTCACATCAATGTTTCTCTCTCTCTAAAAATCAGTAAAAACATATCCTTGGGTGAGGATTAAAAAGAAATCAGCCTGTTGAAGGACTAGGCATTTTTATCAAGGGGGAGGGGCATGAGATACCTCAAAGACTACTTTGATCTTCTCAGGGGGCTTATAATGCCGTAGATTAAGACCCTGAGCAGGGGACATTATACTCTATATGATTGAATGCGTGATTCATTTGACACTGAGAATAAAACCAGGTTGAATAATAAGAAAATACAAGCCTCAGAAGATCTGAGGAAAAGCCTTGAAATCACTATTGAATCATAAATTAACACCCATAATGAGAGTAGAAATTTATCCTGAATTTAGGACACTGTTTTTTATTTTTTCCACTGAGTTTAAATGCTTTCCATAAATCCCAAATATTTGGGGGCTGTAAAGATGATTAAACACCTGAAATGTAGTTCCCTGGGACATAAGAAGAAAAATATTAAGCACTTTCTTAAAGTCGATGAGTGAGGACTGAGTTATGCTTTCTTTGACTAGTGAGACTTGTGCCTTCTTTACTTAGGTCAAAAGGAAATGAAGAGAAAGAAAATCAATAGGAAAATGACTCTTATACTTGAATCATTATTTTCTTTTTCCACCAGGGACCCACTATTGACTTGTAGAAGGAATAGTAAAGTGATTGAAAACATACTACAGAAAACTCGGAGACGGAATGTGGGGCAGTGGCCTGACCAGGAGGGGCTGCTCCCTCATTGCTCTGCCCCATCTGTGCCCCTGTCCCCGTTCTCTTCATCCATCAGTTGAGTGTGACTCATGCCTTAATGCTGCTATGACGTTACATATTTATAGGGTGATTTGTTTTCAAGAAGAGTTTGTGCCTATCGTTGCAAATGGCCTACCCGTGCGCATTCTATCAGCTCTTCCCACAAATATTGAACTATGTATGACATCTCTGGTGCCGGTATTTCTTCCACTTGCAATAAATGGGTCCTTGCCTGCAACTTGATGTCCTTGGTCACGAGTCAGATGGTCAAGTCAATAAGTCTTCATTGATCACTAGTTCTCAGATCCTCCTGTTTGATGTGTGAGGTTAGCATAGCATGTTGCTCAGTTGGCACCAGGGATTAAGGGGGCAGAGGCCTCTTATCCACAGGATTTATTATCTCCATCTTTTGGAGAGGTTAATTAACTTACTCATGTTTCCAGGTAGCAGATTTGAGCTCAGGTCTCCTTGACCTTAAGGGGAAATTTGGGAGTAACAGAGAGGATAACTGGAAAGTTTAGATGAATTCCATAGCTGGCCTGCCATGGCCAACAGGAATTTTTTTTTACCCTCCAGGTGTGCGCTGGTTTTGGTGAGCTGAGTTTATTTGATGTGTTGGGACAGGTGGACAAATACGTGATTCCATAATTCCAGGTTTAAGAGTGCCAGCTGGGACCTCACTTCTACAGCTTCTGCCACTGAAGACTTGAGTCCAAAGGGAGCAAAGTTGGAGTCTTGGATGATGAGACCTTGGGAATCAAGAAAGTATTCACAATGTCAGGCAGATAGCTGGGACCAGCTACAAAGGGAGGAAGTGGCCCGAGAGCTCAGCTCAGGAGAGAAAGGGAGTCAGCTCCAAATCCTGGACATTTCCCTTGAAGTGGTAGAGTAGGAAGGCAAAGATACTGCTGGGGTTCTGGCCACCCAAATGGCCCTATTTCGCAATTTTGATGGCTTTCCTGCTCACAAGCCTAGCCTCTCTATAGCTAGTTGGCCTAATTGGAATCCATCCTGGTGTCTTGGGGGCCCTGTCGTGCCTCTCCCTTGACTGGTGGATCAGCCTTGGGGTCTAACTGGCAGCAGACACTTCTTGGATGGTGACTTCCTCCTGCTGTCTAGGCCCGAAATGCCAGTTGCTACTTGGGTTCTTCACCCTGTGCTCTGTCTTTTGCCCTCCCGTTCTCCCACAAGTCGTTCTCCTTCCTGCAACTATAACCCGAACCATGTCTGGAGTCACAGCAGCCTCCAGCATTGCCCCTCAGCCTCACCCTGGAGAGGAGATGCCTTCAGACTCTGCCTCCGCAGTCAGTGTCCCCAGCTCCTGTCTCACTCTAGTGTGAAGTCCTTGAGCCCATCCTGGCTCTGTCCCTCTTTTTACCTCCTTGATTCATCAAAGGACATCTCAGACCTGGGTCCTGCTCTCAGAGAGCCTGCAGTCCTGCAAACTAAAGCAAGAAGTATGCAAGCAAAATAGATGGAGAGCATTTCAAAGTTGAACACAATCCAGTGCTAAGCTGTGTAACGTTACATGTGGTAGCAAGTCAGAAGAAGGAGAGCAGCACACACAGCTGGAGTCAGGAAAGACTTCATGGAAAAGGTGAGCGTGGACTGAACTGTAAGGCTTTGGTCTTACATTTTCCCACCCTGGCTACAAATGCTCAAATGGGAGTCCTAAGATGAAACACAAAAATACGTCAGAAGGAAAAATCGAGAGGGTGGGTATTTCTTAGGTCAAGTGATATTCCAGCAGGAAAACTGTAGGAGGTCATCACAGACGTGACTAGTATTGCCAGCACCTCTGTCTGTCTGTTTCTGTTTGTTGGTTTCCCTGTTTTACACTTCCGGGCTGTGAGCCCTTTCTCTTTTCGCCTGGGACACTGGGGCTGTCAGTACTGGGTCCCGGGAACAACCACTTCCCTTCTCAGATTTCCAGACTTCCAGTGATTACTAAACTTAGCTAATTGACTCTGAGGTGTTGGTCCCACCATCTGGTTGGAGTGCCAGAGTTTGTGAGAATGAGCTAAGAGGTCATCACTTGGCAGAGAAGGGTCCCAGAGCTAGAAAACAAGCCCAGAAACACTCCTCTGTGGCTTTACCCAGGGTTACCCCCAGCCCTGTGGGGAGATAGGAAAGATTTGCTCTCAGGTAGAAGAATCCTTCCTTATAGTTTATGACCCTGAAACCTCAGCTTCTACAGTCCCTTTTACTTGCTTTGCTCATATTCTGAATCAGGAGTGGCAACTGAATTTTTTTTTTCCATCTTGGTACTTCTAGTGCTTAAAATAGTCCAATATAAGTGTGATGAAGAAAAATAATAAATGAGTAAATAAGGGAATAATGAGTAACATCCAGTGTGAGAACTAATGAATAACAGCCACTATGAGAAGTCTGTTGTGTGACCAGCTGAGATAAACATCTACTTACTCACTGTCTTTCCCTTGGTAGTCCCTGGAGATGGGCAATTCACTACCTTTGCTTAATGGGAAGGAAGAGGATCGGGGAGCCGAGAAGCCCAGAACTTGAAATATGCAGAAATGCAAGATGACTCCTCATCTTCACTACTCCAAAGGGAGGGCTCCGTGCCCAGACATGGTGCTGTGTTGTCTCATACCCGCCCTCCTGCCCTTGGACCTATATCCCTCCAGTCATACCACTGGCCAAGTAAGGCTGGGAAGACCCACAAGCTCATGGCCCTCTCTTTTAAAGTGGGCATTTCTGTGATGGAGAGGCAATGGGGACTATTACCCTGAAAGCCAAACTTAATTAATTTTCAAAATGGCAAAAGAAAACAAAAGTTGTGCCTATTCTATAGAACTTTCCACTCTGAGTGACTGTTCCCATGACGGAGGCTTTTAGAGTCCTGAAGCTTGGGCACTGCTAGGTCTGCATAGATGGTCTTCCTCTGCCTCCACTTAGTTCTTCAGAAAAAGCCTGTAGCACGCATGTGCACATAGCCCCCCATACACACATATTCTCACCCTCGCCTCACACACAAACACACGAGTGTTCTGCCAGCCCCAAGACCTTTCTGCTATTAACCTATGATTCCTCTCTCCTGGAGTCTCTTTCAGTGGATGCTAAAGTGACTTGTCTTCCTCTGGAGATCTTTGAGAAATTTCAGGTAGTTGGACAAAATCAGGATATGGGATGTGCAAAATCACAATGGCTAACACCTGGTTGGATGAATAACGGGAACAGAGGGCTGCCAAGCAGCTTTTCAGAGGCCGGGAACATAGACTTGGTAGGGGGACAATGTCATCACATCTCCTGGGGGCCCCTTTTGCTTCTCAATAGGAGGCGAATGCACATGGGACTGCTCTGGAACTGGCTTCTTGAAAAAAATACATTTTTCGACCATCACCTACATTTTCAACTTTAAAATCAGAAGCCCCTGGAGCCGGAGTCATAGGAGAAGGTAGGAATGTGAGGTCTGCTAGGGACCCCCAGGAGCCCAACTAGCTGATCGCTCTAACTGGGGTCCTCCAGTAACCCCAAAGGGAGAACTTGGACCACTTTTCATGATGCAGTTCAGGCCCATTAATGGCGTTAGGGCTGCCCACTAGACAGCTAGTCAGAGAGAATGTGCATTTTTGAGGAGAATTCTTTAAACACAGAAATGTTCTCTGTTTCTCACGCTTTGTGGGCGGCACTTTGTGTGTACGTTTCTTTCCTTTAGTAGCGCCTGCCCCACCTCCTTTCCCCATCTCATCTCTCTGTCTCTTTCCCACGGTCTGTCTCCTCCATTAGTTTTCTCTGCTTGGGTTTCCCAGTCTCCCTCTTCTGCTTGGCTCTCATTTCCCTGTTGAACTGGATTGAAGAAAGACCAACCTCCCCTCCAAAATTCATGTCCTGCCGAGAACCTCAGAATGTGATCGTATTTGGAGCTAGCGTTGTTCAGGTGAAATTAGTTAAGCTAAAATGAGACCATACTGGAGTAGGCTGGACCCTTAATCCCATATGATGGTGTCCCGATAAGGGGAGAAAACTGGAATAGACACATGCAGGGAGAAGGCCAGAGGGATGATGAAGGCAGACATGGAAGTGATGCACCTCCAGGCCAAGGAACACCAGGGGTCGCTGGCAATTACCAGAAGCTAGAAAGAGGCAAGGAAGGATTCTTTCCTAGATCTCCTGAGAGAATATGGCGCTGCCGACATCTTGCTTTTGAGTTTTTAGCCTCCAGAACTGTGGGAGAATATGTTGTTTTAAGCCACTCAGTTTGTGGTAACTTGTTACATCAGCCCCAGGAAACAAATACATTTATCACCAAGTTCCTGCATCTTTCCCTTCCCTATCTACAGCTAGTTTTTTTCTGATCCAAACTATTAACCTCATCCATCACATTCCTGGTGTCGGGCATCAGCTGGCTCTTTCTCTCTGAGGGCAAAGCGAACATCTGTGGACTCACAGCTCAACAACTGTGTGGGCTGCTTCATTGCTCAGAAGTGTCAGGGTTTGTGAATATTTAATGAACAAAACCTCCTTTTGACCTGATCATCCCAAGCAATTGAGCCTTCTTTAAAAAGCACGGAAAGATTCAAGGACCTGGGTTTTACATTTCCACGTGGCCTTAGGCAACTCTCTTAACCTATCTGAGCTCCAGTGCCTTCATCGATAAAATAAGGAAACCACTTCTTCTGCCTGCCTCCAGAGAATGTTGTTAATGGGAAAGAACCTTCAAAAATACAGCGCAGGGTGCTGTGAACATTTTACAGCCTTTTATTATTCAGACTTAGGAAGCTGGGATGAAATAAATATTTACTGAACACCCAGAAGATGACAGGGGCGTTTTGGAATATTCTTATATTGACTCTTCAAAGCAATCTGCTAGACCAGTGATTCCCATTATTAAGTGAGGGAGAAGAAGAAGTTGAAGAGAAGTGAAGAGACATCACTTGCATAAGAAATGGTGAAAGACCTAATTAAATCCAATTTTCTGACATCCACAGTTTTTTCTACTATATTACACTGTGACCCTCTTATTGATTGATTTATTTTTAAAGATATACTTCCTGCCCACTTTGAAGTATTTCTCTCACCCCTGAAAAGAATATACTAACCCAATAGAATCTAGTCCCTCGTTTAAGGTGAGGTTTAATTTTCAAGTGTGACTTGTAATAAAATGCCCAGAAACCACAGAGGAGACATTTTGGTGGAATAATTGATAAAAGTCGTCAGGAATTTATCAGAAGATAACGGGCTTGGAGTGTTTGTAAAGATGAAGTTTAAGCAAAGCTTTGGAGAGGACACAGGAAAAGCTGGATCCAGAAAGGGGGAAGGGTCAGATTCAGGACTCACCGTGGGTTACAGAATGAACAGGTCTGGGCCCACACTCTGCAGATGATGGGGAGCCAGTTTGGAGATGTAGAATCTTAACCTGCACTGTGTGTGTGTGTGTGTGTGTGTGTGTGTGTGTGAGAGAGAGAGAGAGAGAGAGAGAGAGAGAGAGAGAGAGAGAAAGAGAGAGAGACAGGGAAAGGATTTATGTCTTAGGCATGTTCTGAAAAATATACTCTTGAGAACTCACCACTTTCTCTCCCTGACTTCACTTTCTGCACAGCTGGCTTGCTGAGCCCTTCTTTGTCTTCTAGAGCAACAAAAATGCCAGCTTCTTCTTGAGGCTTCTATCTGACATTCTTCACAGCAGAGGGAGCAGAGCCCTTTTCTTCTCTTAATTCTTCCCATCCCAAGAGTGATTAGGGCAAAGAAAAGCTCATAAAAAAAGAAAATCAAACGTCAGGTAATTACGGCCCATAATTTGTTTGTCTTGAAGAAGCCCGTGCGGAGGAGCATTACTCACTCTGAGGATCCCGGCATAGGCAGAGGCATCATTTATACTGAAGTATATTATCTGCTGTGATATTTATGATGAAATGAGTTTGCCAGCTATCGTCTATCAGGTCATAAACATCTTACTCAGGTTTGAAAAATGGCTTTCAATATGGCCTTGATGCAAGATTGGGGCAGATGTACAATATGTGACTTTCCTAGTCCTGCTGCTCCCTGGAACGGGGTGTGTGTGGCTGCATCTCATTTAGAACCCACCCCTTCCTTGGTCCAGTGAGACCACACGTTCTTAAGGACAGAGTCTGTATCTTACTCTCATCTTTGTTTTGCATCCCCTGTGTGTGGCACATAGTTGATGACAAATCAATAAAATGAAGTAAAGTGAACTGATTCATATATGAGGATTTTATATTCTAGGACGATGGCCTCATGAATTTCTGGGGAAACGAGAAGAAATATCGTACTTTGCATCACTGAAGATCATTTATTTATCCATTCATTTATTCAATCGTGCCTTTGCTCATTGGTTCAACATATGCTCATCAAGAATTACTGTGTGCAAGGTGCTCTACTAGGTGCTGCGTGGGCTAAAAGGATGATTAGGACGTGGATTCTACCTTCAAGGCCCTTAGAGTCTAGCACTGAAGATGAGAGAGAAATCAATGGCACAGAGAAGACAGTAGAGTCATAAAAATGCCATGGGTATCCTGAGGGTGAACAGATCCCTTCTAGCTGGAGGCAGGAGTGGGTGTTCGAATAGGATTAGAAATGGATGGTGTATTCATTTTTTGTTTGCAAGTAAAATAACTCAAAGCTCATCTAGCTCTTGATGTTCAGGCCTGTGGTCTCTCACAGATTTTAAAGAAGTATTCAACAAACAAGTCTCAGGCCGGGTGGGAGGCCGAGGTCCCCTGGGGCCTCACTAGTGAATGTGTGTCTCTTCCCTTGAGAGTCCCTCTGTCAATAAGATTCAGCGTCAGCGACCCCCTGTCTTTCTGATCCAAGCTTCAAACTTCCAGGAGCTGTGATATGATTAACCAAACCGAGTGTCAGGAGCTCAGCCCCCAACCAATTAGCTATGGTCCAGAAACATGGCTGCTGGGGCCTCCATTGGGCAGTGGAAGCAGGTCCCAGAGGAGAGGGGCTAGGCAGCTCCTTTGGGAGCTGAGTGAGATTTGAATGTGTACAGATGTGACTGTGAAGGACATTTCAGGTGCGGGAAGTACGGAGCTAAAAGCCTCCTCACCAGGACTCTCTCCCTTGGCTCCTATCTGTTCTCCTGGCCTCAGCTGTGGTCATTCATTCTCTCTTCTTTTCCAGAAGGGCTTGTGTATGAGTGTGTGTACTTGTGAGCATGTGTGTGAGTGCTCATATAAGCATGTGTGGCTGTGATTATATATGAGTATGAGTATGTGCATTTACATACAGGTGTGCGAATGTGTCTGTGTGCATGTTCCAGCATGTGTGAGTGTGAGTGTGGGTATGTGCAAGTGTGATTTTTGTGTGCATGCCTCTGCATTCTGCTTAGGGCAGGGCAGTGGGCAAGATCACAACCAAAAGGCAATCTGAACCTTCTTATGCCAACTGGGCTTCTCCTTAGCACAGTTTTTATGATGTGAGATGAGTTTCTTGTCTTGGACTTGAAAGAATTACTAGAATTACTAAATGCTCTCTTTTGTTACCTTATCCTCTATATGTGCCGGCCCAGACAGTGAAGTGGAGAGGGGAGAATAATACCTATTCTGCAACACAACCATTTTATCAGATCCAAATCTAGCAATTTATTGCCTGCAGCATAAATTTATTTCATCCCCTTGAACTTTCTCTATGTGTCAATACAAGAATGTCCAAATCTGTAAAGAATTTTTATAAGAGCTTATTTGAGCCAAACTAACGACAGGCTGGAAAGCAAGATCTCAAATGCTTCAAAGAATGACAGTTTTGCTGTTCCTTTTACACATTTGGAATTGAGGAAGGAACACGTAAGGAAGATTACAGGAAGGAGGGAGAAAGCGAGGCAGAGGAGATCTGTATGATTGGATTACAGGACAGTTAACAGGATTCTGTGCTCTCCTGAGGGTGGTTACACTTCTCAGTGGTCTGGAAAAGAGGATTATTTCTGGTGATTTAAAAGTATGTCAACTTTGATTTACCTAAACTTGTTTACAAAGCACTAAACTTGTTTACGTAAAAGCAAGTAAACAGGAACGACGGACAGGCCTTACTTAGACAAAGACAACCCTATTCTAATGGGATCTCACCAACCTTTTCAGATTTATTAGGGAGCCCCTTTTTCATTCACATATGTTCTTTCTTATGATAATTCCTAGGCTGAATATAGCCATCTCCCTTTCTGTTCCTGGTTGCCTCTTTTCCAGACAAAATACTTCTGGTTCTGTCTGCTCCTATGTGCTCCCTTTCCTGGCCTGTAAATTCCCGGGCTGCTCCACTGCAGGCACTTGGTGTCGCTGCACTTCCTTCTTGCTCACTGCTCTGTATGCCCATTGAAACCCCATGTTTTCCCCAGCAGCTTTAGAAAGTAGACTTTGTTTCTTTTCTCTCCACTGAGGATAAAACAGAGACACCTGCCTCTCCAGGGGGTGGTCTATGTTTCAGTAGAGAAGTCCTGTGCAAAAGCCAGTGGGATGGGACAGCAGGCACCTGAAACTGAAAAAAAAAAAACACCAAACAAAACCCAAAACCATGGGTGTCCTTCCTGGCATGAGGAGCGGCCGGCCCCTCACGAGCTGGCACGAGCAAGAGGGTGCTGCATAAGTATCTCACTGAACTTATGTTTGTGTAGGAAACATTTGCGGTTGGACCAAACATTCTGGCTCCCCACAATTCTCATTGTTGTAAGAGGAGAGAATGGGAGACTCGCCCACCTCACTAAGCCTTTTATAAAAGGGCCACTTGGCTGGCCCTGTTGCTTTGTTCCCCACTGGAGAAAGCCCACTGGGTGTATATCACAGCTGTATCCCAGAAGTACAGGCCCTATTTTTTAGCAGCTGCAGTTCATCTGTAGATTATTAACCTTTCAAAAGCCAAAGGTTGCTCAAAGCCTTCCAGCCCATCCTGAGCATCTAGTGGAGCTTGAGAATTTGTAGGGGAGGGTGGAGCAGAGCTGGAGTTGGGGCGGGAGGATGACCATCGCGTTTTTCAGGAGGCAGGATGTGTCCCCATCCTGAAAGGGATTAGAGCTCGGACCCCGTATCAGCAGGAGCCCAGCCTTTTTCCCATCCAGGGCCGAGGAGGTCTGGCCACAGGAGAACCCTCAGGGGAACAGATGTCCCTCAGTGCTCTGTGACAACACTGAGAGGCACTCTGCCTGAGGACACCCTGCCACTCCAGGCTGAGGTTTTGAAGTTCAGCTCATTTCTGAATGAAGCAGGGAATTCTGGACAGTGTACTAAAAACTCTTCCAAAGTATTGGAGCTCCACTTTAGATCTGGAGATGGGAATTCTACTTGTGATCCTATGTGAAATTAGTTCCTTTCTGAGTCTCCCCTAAAAGGCTGTGTGTACCTTAGGAGCAGAAAGTGTGACTTAATCATTTCTGGATCCTCAGAGTAGCACAGGGCCTGATATTTTTCGGGGACCCAGTGAATTCTTGCTGAATGAGCAATTAAGTTCTTTAAGATGCCCAGAACTACAAAGTCAGCCCTTATTAAAGCAAATCCATAATTCAACATTTAATCTATTTATATTCAAATATAATACCATATGGTATGTCACTTATTGACTCTTATGCATTGCCACAATTTCTAAACAATGATCTGTCAGTAATAGGGTTAGGTGATCTTTGTGCAGACAGTCTGCAATATATTCTCGCTCTTGCTGATCACCAGCAGTGACTCCTATAATTTCAGTAAGTAGCTTGAGGCTGAAAATTATCCAGTATTTCTCCTGCCCACTGCAGTATTTGATGAGCAATATAAAATGACCAAAAAATAGAGGAAGCATTACCAAGAAGGGTGGTATGAAGAAAACCATCACCTTTACTTTCATCAAAACTACTTATAGTGCAGAGACTGTATAGCAAGGTGAAAAAATCAGAGTCGTTGGCATCAGGAAAATTTAAATTCTAGGCCCAGAATTACTTCGTAATATGTGCCTTGAGTAAATTGCTTAAAAACTCTGAGACTCAGTTTCCTCATCTGTAAAATGGAGATGTACTACCTACTTCAGTAGGTTATTGTGAGGACTGAATGGATTAATACTTGGAGGGAAATCAGAACAGTGCTTAACATACAGTAAGGGCTCAGACATTGGTATCATCATCATCATCACCATCATCATCATTATTATGACTATCAAGAGGACCAAGTGAGAAAATACACCTGAAGGACATTGCAGAGTACCTGGCATATAATAGGCACTTAATAGATGAAAGCCAACTAGTACTAATAACTATAGTTAGAAATGACAAATAATATATTTTAAAGTTATGTAAACAAACAAACAAACAAACAAAAGAGATCTGTGTTTCTGATAACCAGAGCCAGTCTATTCCAGACTGCTAAGAGCTGCTATTTCTCCATAAAGAGGGGATCTACAAAATAGAACTAACATTTGTTGAGCACTTGCTTCATACAAGCTACTGCACTAGTGGCTTTGCAAACACTTTTTTTTCATGTAAATTAACAATTTATGTTCCTTTTATAGACAATTCACCTAAGGCCCACGGAGACTAAATATCTCCTCCAAGTTTGCACTAGTTAATAGTGGTAGAGCTATGATTCCATGCATTTGGACTCTGTAGCCTGTGTTCTTTCCACCTCCTGAATCTACCTTTCTAATAAAAACATCCCAGACTTTCTGGTGTTCTCTGATGTTCTTCTGACCTTCCTTTAATGTGTAGGAAGCAGGCACACCTTGGCTTGGGCAGCATTTCCTGTTTGTCAAAAGGGACACCTCAGGAGGTATGGCCTGGAGTGCAGCTCAACAAACATCTGTGTGATTGCCGAGTGCCAAGCACCACACTAAGATGTGGACTAACTAAGATGGATAGGACATGGTGGCAGCCGTCCTTGAGAAAGTCAGAGCCTCAAGGCACATTCCCTGTAACCAGATGAAGTCAGCATGATGGTGAAAGGCAAAGGGCAGAGGGGTGCCTAGGGAGAAGCAGGAGCACTGAAGAGGGGGCGAAGGGAAGTCTGGGCGTTGAAGCAAGACCTCTGGAAGAGAAAATGCCCGCCCCAAGTGTTACAAGGTGAGTAATTGCCAGATAAGGGAAGGTGGGTTCAGTGTTCAGGAAGAGGAGGAGGCAGGAAGAAAGCCATAGAGGTGAGGGGCAGCGGGGAGTGTTTGGGGGCCTGCAGGCCATTTAGATTTCCCAAAGTGGAAAATGCAACACCAAAGTGGGCAGAGATCAAACAGGAGGGTAGGCAGGGTCAGGCGTCAGATGTCGTCACATGCATGTCTGGGGGTTTGGACCTTATTCTGTACATGCTGGAGAGCTGGTAAAGAAGGATAGGGAGGAGGGTTGTAATGGAGGTAAGCAAGGCTGGACGTAAGCAGACCAGATGGATGACTGTTTCCCAGGGGAAAAGATGGTGCAGGTTGTAATGGTAGGAAAGGGGAAGAAGGCAGGGATTCAAAAAGTGCTAGTTGGCCAAGTCTTTAGGATTTGCTGATTGATTGGGTTTGGGAGAGAGAGAAAGGTGTCAAGGATGACTTCCAAGTCTTTGTCTTAGACAACTAGGAAAATGATGGTGCAATCAACAGAGAGAAAACTAAAAGGAGAAGGAGGCTTACGGGGAAATATAAAGCACTGATTGTTGAACACGTTGAATCTGGGGTGCTTATGGGACACCTGAGTGAGGCTGAATGTCTAGCAGGCAGTGTACCCTGAAACTAAGGAGAACGTCAGGGTTGAGAACCATCGCTTCCTGGCCACATCCAAACCCAGAAATTAGCAATGACTCTCAATGTGTCTTCTGGCCCTCACTAGTCTAATATCTTCCTTACTCTCTATTTGCATGTTTTAGCATGTGTAGAAAACCACATTGTCTGACTTGGATTCCCACTCGTAACATGAAGTTTCATCCTCATGCCTGTGTTTATGCTGCTCCTTTCTTTTGGAAGAAATTTCCACTTTCTTCATCCAGTTAATTCTGAACCAGAATCAGATCTAAGTTCAGGGGCAAATATTTAAATCAAATTCTACAGTCTCCAGGATTCTCATAGTCCTCAAGGTGGACATGCAATTGATTCTGACAAATCACCCTGAGTTATATCAGCAGACACCTTGCATGTCATTGGTTTTTCCTCTCTGCCTCTCTCCTTCCCTTCTCTTCCAGCCTTCCTTCAAATCTTCTTTCGGGACCCGCAGTTTCATACTCTGGAAGCCCAAGGGTAATGGGTTCAAGTGGAAAAGCTGCCCTCCCAATGGGGCTCTGCAGGGAGGAGCCCCATGCCACTCCTCACCCCATGTGCCGCAGCCTCTGCAGTGATCTGCACTGGCACCTTGAAAGTCAATTATGAGTCAAAATGACAAACTCACATAGGAGGAAACTGTTGCTTTGGCCCAGAAGCTCTGAAATCAATACCTTTAATTGTGGAAACTAAAGTGAAATAAAAATAGGGAGGAAGAAAGGCAAGAAGGAAGGAGGGGGAAGAGAGGAAAGAAAGAAGAAGAAATATATATTGAGTTTTTACTATGCACCAGATTTTGCATAGTAAGAAAGTTCATTCAACTTTGATTTATTAAGCACCTACTCTGTTCCAAATACTGAGGAGACAGGCAGAGGTGAATAAGCACTTACTGGAGTTTTGCAAGCTTGTAATCTAGTCAGATGGACAAGCACCTACTGAATTCACATGGGGTGAATGTTTTGTACTAAAGGTTATGGAAACACAGAGAAGAGAACAATTTTCTTTAAGAAGACAGGTGGGTCACGGGAGAAGTCATAAAGGGCTGGTAGAAGTTCCTATTAGAGATAGGATGGAAGAATATTCTAAACAAAGATCTTCAGGAACAAAGGCAAAGAAATGTGCATACACCCCCCCCCCCGCCCCCGCTGCCCCCGCCGCCCCCGCCACACACACACACCTGCCTGTGTGTTTGGGGATTATTAAGCACTTCAGTGCAAAGTGGCTGCTATTTTCCAGTGTCCAATAGACTAGCTCCCTGAGTATTTACTTTCTTTATTTGCTTTTAATAATTAAGCACTAAGGAAGTGGCTTTGATTGTCAGCCCCACTCTCGAGGTTAATTAGATATTTCCACATAACTTGCCAAATGCTTGCTTTTGTCCCAAGCTCGGCTCCCGCCTCCTTTCCCTTTCCCCAAACACTGATTTCTCTGGGGAGCTCCTGTTGGAGAATTGACTGGAGCTAATTATTTCAGATAATTAAGATCGGTAAACAGAAGCAATTTAATTCTTTCTATTTCTTTATTTTTTGGAGAAGGGTTAATGCCTGCACAGTGCACCATCAATAAAACTCCTTTTAAAAGGTCAAGTTGGCTGACTGCAATATTGAATTGAAAATGACTGGGCTCCAATGAAATCCAGTAAAGATGTTTAGCAGAGTAATAAAGTTTATTTGGGAACAAATGGCTTTTTCTTACCAGAGTTTTCTTTCACTGGAGGCAGTGTTGAAATTGGGAAGAACTGAGTCAGCCCAGGCCCATTGTATTCCAAGAAGTTTGTCTTCTGTGACTCCCGCCTCCACCATCGCTTCCTTCTCTGCCTGCCTCACACCATCTTCTCGCCTCTGCTCTCACACTCTTGCTCCCCTTCCCCCTTTCTCCTCCAAGCGTGGGTCCCTCCGAACCTGCAATTCTCTCAAGTGTCCTATGCATCACAAAGACGTGACACACAGATCACAACAATTTTTGGAGAAGGGTTGGAATATACGGTACTGAAAAAAACCCCTGAAATCTGTTGCCAACATTTCGACATTTGGAGGTCCAGATTCCCAGCTTCTAGAAGCCTGGCATTCCTAAAGAGCAGCAATTGACTGGAACAGACCAGCTGCTGTCCCCTTCAGACCAGGCATGTGGGCTCTGGCTTGCCAACACGCCATCCAGCCTTCTTCATTTTTTATCTTACCTGTTTGGCCCTGTAGGTATTTAAGTCTGAAGTCCCCAATGGAAATTACTCTCTCCATCTTCTCCCTTCCTTATTGTACCCAAGCTAACATTTTCTCTTTTCTCAGACAGATTTTAATTTTGTGATAAGAAAACAATCTGATTAAACAAATCCATTTACCGAGAGTAAATGACTGATAGTCGGCTTATTCCCACCAGGGAGATTGCATTTTTAAATTATTTCACTTGGATGTCTGTTAAAATTTCGGGCCATGTGTCAAAGGAAAGTGAAGCATGTTAAGTGGCATAGGGGAAGTGTTGGACAGCTGGGCTTTCTTTCCCCAGCTGTCTTTAAATCCTTTCTGTAGTGTCCTTTAGGGGAGAGAGAAGGGGCTTTGTATTCAGACGGGTCTGGGTTCACATTTGGCTCCTCACTTGTTATCTCTGGTGAACTTCGCAGGGTTCCTGAGCCGCAGTCTCCACATCTGATCATTCACTTTGTTGCTAAGATGGCCGGAAGGCTCTGCTGAGCTGGCCGGCGTAGAGTGCTCGCCACGTAGCAGCTGCCCAAGAAACGCTCCTCTTCTCGCTGCTGCCCTTACTCTCCCGTGGGCCCAGGGAGGCTCGCTGGGCGTGTGTCAGGATGACTACAGTATCACTGTCTCATCTTTGATTTACAAAGAATTATATTCAAAATTAATGTTAGAAAAACACATTCGCTGTTTTAAAAGAGCATGCTTAGATTAGTTGATCTGGTGACGTACACACCAGCCATCGTCCAAGCTAGGAATTGCATACAGCATACTTGGATTACCCTTCATTCTTGTATCAGTGCATCCATTTATTCAACGAGCCTTTAGTGGGTGTTGCATTAGTCAGCTTTAGCTAGGTTATAATGTGGTCAGAAACAACCCTCAAACCTCAGTGGCTAACAACCACATACTTATTTCTTCTTTACGTGATTACTGGTTGCAGGTCAGCCGTGGTTGTGCGCCAGGTGTGTTTCATCTTCTGGGATCCAGGATAAAGGAGCAGCCTCTGTCGAGGCCATGCTGCCCTCAGGGCAGAGGGGAAAGGGAGCTGGTGGAATCAGGCACCTCCTACAGCTTCTTTTTGAACTGGCTCCCTATCATGTCCTCTTACATCTCATTGGCCAAAACAAATCACATGATCATATGGGATGTGATGGGCAGGGAAACTACTGTTCCTTTAGGAAAACACTGCAAGTCGTGGGCAATGGGGAGGGAGGGTTGACCCTCTTACAGGGAAGAGGGGAGCAAGTGTTCGGGAGCCCTGCACTTAGTGCTGGGCACAAAGGAGCAGGCGAGAAAACCGACCGTCTCCTCATTACACTCACCGCTTAGAGAGGAAGAAAGACTGGACAACAAGTACAGAGAAATATAACAGATGGCTATAATGGCTCTCAGTGAGCACTGCTCTAAGCCATTTCCATGTATTAAGTAATTTAATCCTCACATGACTCTGTGAAGTAGGGACTGTTATTATCTCCTTCCCATTTTAGAAGTGAGAGACAGAGGCATCCAGCAGACAAGAATGTCACCCTGAATCACACAAGCAATAGATACACAGCAGAGATCAGTCTCAGCCCTGGGTTTTCTGGCCCAGGCAGGCTTGCATAACTACGGCATTGGGCTGTCACTTTGAGTATGACGGTAGAGTGTCACATAGGCTCCACCGACCCAGGCTGGAGGTGGGAAGGTGCTGACAGTGGATGATTATTAAGGACTAAGGAGGCTGTAGCCAGGTGTCGGAAAAGGCACTCCTGAGGGAAAGGAACAAAGAGGCTCAGAGTGGAGCGGTGTCCCAAGGGCAAGAGCAATTCCGTGCTGCTGAAGCCAGAGGTAGGAGGCTGCAGAGAGGGGGTGGGGCCATGTCATGGGAGTTGGGCTTTATCTTGGTTTCTGGGGAACTTTTTAGGGTGGACATGAGAGCATAGGAGTAGAAGCAGTAGAGTGTGAAGTAAGACGATTGCAATGTAACTCCCGGTCTTTCTACCAAAGGGGATTTCCTATTAGGAAATTAATTTTCCCATTTGCACAGTCTCCTTTTCCTAGCTGCCTGCCTCCATCTCCCTCGGGCAGGACGCTGAGGGCAGAGTAGGGGTCGGTGGGCTGTGCGTTGGTAAAGGACAGCCAGTCTGAATAGGGAGCAGTATTTTCTTCTGCGTCACACAGTATTCCACAGGTCTGCACAAACACGGAGTGTTTTTGTTTTCCCTGAGCAGGAGAATGCTGGCAACTTTATTTTTCTCAAGGGTATAGTGCTGAATGTTATTTATTGTTCTGACTCTGAATTCAGTGGTGTCTTTTTTCTGTTTCCTGCTGACAGATGATTTGCTCTCAAACAATTAACAGACTGAAGGCTGTGTTCCATCTCTTCACGGGCTCCTGCCAGGCACCCTTGGGAGCGCAGGAGGAGAAAGGCTTTCTTCTTGATCCTATTACTGCTGCCCAGCATCGAGAAGGATTAATTAACCCACCAGGTTTCCCTTCATTACCAGGAAGAAAGAAAAGCCAGTGACAGTGGAATTCCAACGTAGAGAAGGCGAAGTCTTGGCTGGACTGTGTGACGCAGGGGCACGTGGGATGACCTGGTGCACATGACAAACCCTCAACCCCTTGTGTCTTCATCCCCAGAACTGAAGAAACCATCCTCGTTCCCAGAGCTGAGCCCCACAGGGGCCAACACAAAATAGTCTCGTCCCCCGGACGCTCGCTGTCTAGAAGGCTTTGGGAGCATAGTCATCCCTACCTCTCAGGGTTGTTGTGAGAATTAATTAAATGAGGTTCCATGTGTGAAAGCACCTTGTAACGAAGCAGTATGTAAGGGTTAGCTATTATCATGTTAATGTTTGATATGCAGACATTTGAACAATTATCGAGAACTTTTTAAAGCCAAAGACTTGACTTGGAGCTAATGGTTATGGGAAAGAATGAAAAGATATTGGCTTTGCTGTTCAGGAAAGTTCAATAGATGCAGGTATGAAATAGTTTAATGACATCGTCAGGGCTTCACACACATTTCGTCTCACATGCTAACCATGGCTGGGTGGCCCTAGCCACCTGGAGAAATGCTGCAAAGTATTCGGAAACTCTTTCTAGGCTCAGATGGAAAGGATGTTGTGGTAGATTAGAAATAAATGCCAAGGTCACAAACACCACCTGTGGTGATACATGTATTAGGTTTTTACAGTGCCTGCTATTAGGTAGCAAACCAAATGATACAAATAACTAACTGTTATAGCGAGTTAGTAAAAACTGGCATCAGTGTTGTCTTGTGTGGTTAGAAAAAAAAATGTAGTGGAACGAAAAGTTAAGCTTAGCTTTGAATTATGAGCACACTTTTGATGGGGAGAGAGGAAGACTATTTCAGGGCAGGGAGCCATGGATGGTAGAGTGTGAAGGACCCTGACCAGAGTCAGGAGACCTGGTCCACAGCCTGGATGCCCTAGAGGTGAGCCATGGGGCCTGGGCCACCGAAGTCCTATGGCCTCAGAATTTCCATATATAAAATTATAGAGCTTGAGTTATTGTTCTTAAATTTTCTTTCTAATTCTACAAAACAGTGAATTTTGGGCTAGAGAAGCCATTGCCAAATTGTATTTAATGGAATCAAATGGCCCCACAAGCTGCTCATCATCAAATAATTTTGAGAAATTCTGAATCCTATAGGCTTATAGATTCCTATTACTCTCCTTCATTCTTTCTGGAATCCACTCCAGTTGGTTCTCAGGGTTGGTGCTTGTTTTTATTATAATTATTATAATGGTGGCAAAGATGGGGTAAGGTGGGTTCCACGGACATTTCAAAACATAAATCAATAGAACTTGGTGATCAATTGCCTGTAGGTAATGAAGAAAAGTATCAAAGCAAAGATGACAGATGTTTCAACCTAGAACATAGATGGACTAAGCCAGGGGAATACTGATGGGAAAGAGAAGCGGAGCCAGGACTGGAGACATGGAACAGGGCTGGGTCAGTGAGAGGGCCATCCTGCAGGCCAGGTGGCTCATGGGTTTCACAGAAGAGATGCATCTAGGTTACTCACAACTATAGGCACTTATTGCAGAGGCATAAGAAAAGGTGAAGAAGAGGCAGTTATCACCATAGTAACAATAGAATGTTAGGGTTTAAAGCGACCAACTGTCTTGATTTGTCCAGGACTGAGAAATTTCTCAGGACACAAGACTTTCAGTTCAAAATTGGGAAAGTCCTGGGACAAAAAAATTGGTTATGTTATTAGAGTATTAGTTTTCCCTTACCCTAAAATGGGCTCTTGGATTCATAATCAAAAGATAATTTGACTTATGACAGCAATTTTTGTTGAGATTCTTCTGGACAGGATTCTAGTTAGTTCCTTAATAGGTGGTTGGTTTCTCCTGTGGCTAGTGCACTCAGGCTATCTTCAGCTTGTCTAACATTGTCTGGTTCTTCAGCTACAGCTGCGTAACATCGGGTTCCACCTCTTCATGAAGTGTGCTGAGTGCAAGTGGGAAAAAGAGGGGACAAATTTCATCAAGGTTAACATCATATTCGTCTGATGGAATGAAGGCCTCATGTGTCCCTCCCTCAGTCCGTCCAATACAGAGAAAGAGATGATGAGGTCAACAGGCCGATTTTAAGGGATGCTCAACAGTTTACATGGAGGAATATTTATAAAATTGGAAGAAAACTTTCCATTTGAGCTAAAAAATTTCTGGATGTTCTTTAAAACAAAATGAAAAAAAGAAGCCCGATTACACCTTAGAGGCTTATTGAAGAAGGATTCAAGAGAGGAATGGAGAAGGAAGAGAAAAAGTAAAAGTAGAGAAGAAAAGAGAGAGCAAGCCATCGGGGTGGGAGGAGAGAGAGAGAGAGAGAGAGAGAGAGAGAGAGAGAGAGAAAATGGTGCTTACAGGCAGTCTTTCCTCATCTCGTAGGACATTAGTACATTCCACAATTGCACTAAAAGAATAAGGCATGTGAACAACTCGTGCATTTACTTTAACACAAATGGTTCCCGCTTCCCATATAGGACTCTCCTGACAGGTACAGTAGATGGGAACTCATCCCTGAATTCAACTCTCAGCCTTCCAAACAACAAGGTACACTTTGCAGCGTAAATGTCATTTCTCAGGGAGGGGGCTTGCCAGGAGCGTCCGTGAAGCCCAGGCCAGCCTGACCCCGGGAGTGTCACGGCCTGGACGTTGGGAGACCCACGTCCTAGCTGCTTCTCCTCTGGGCTGCATTGTGAGATCACAGGCAAGAGGTTTAACTTCTCTGGACTTTGTTCTTCAGAAATCTCAGTGGAGAAAGTGACCCACTCTTTTTGCTGGGGTTGGCGAGGAGAGAGTTGCTTAGCCCAGGGAGAAGAGGGTAGAGGCAGTTCCAGCCAGACTGGTGTCATGAGTACAAACACTGTGCGGCTTAGTCTTTTTATTCTCTGCGTTTTCAAAAGTCAACTGGAGCCACTCAGCTAATTTCAGAGGCTGTGATTTGATATGACCAGTGTGTAACAACAGGCCACAAAGATCTCAACAGATCCTGAGCGAGTCAAACCTCAGCATCTGAGAGCTCAGCCCGGAAGGAAATGCACTTTGGTTTCCAAATCCCTTTGACCCCAGGCTTACGCACAAAGGCAGGCTGGAACCTGGAACATAAGCTGGAGGCGAACATAGCAGGTTAAAAGTAGGCAGAAATCATGTGGTTCGTGAAACCTATCCTGAATCTGACTGAACATCTGGGGAAGTGCGTGATAACAGCTGGAAGTGAGAACCGCCAGAAAAGTGTTAAAAGGTATCAAAGTTTTGTGCCAAAGGAATAGCTGGGCAGTAAGGGAGGGGGCTGGGAGCCACCAAAAATGCAGGAGCTAGAACAGGGACATTGAGGCAGCTCTGCAAGCAGTGTCGCAGGCAACCAGCAGTGCATACAACTCCACAAGCTGCAGCTGAACCCTTGATATATACATTTGAAAAATTAAGTCTAAGTTTACCTCTTAGACCCACCTACCTATTGATCTTGAACAGATCCAAGACTGTAGTAAGGCATGAGCACCATTAGGTGGCGATGCTCGAAAGCTTTTTTTTTTTAATTTTCTCCCTGGTCCTAAGAGAATAATGCTGTGGGTTTGTCTTCAAGCTCAGGCTTACAAACAACTAACTCACGCATGCCCCCTACAGCTAACAAAAGAGATGTAGCCCCTAAGTGCTAGCTGCATGCGAAGGGAGTGTGTGCTTGTATGTGTGTGTGTTTGCTTGTACGCCCACTGTATGTGTTTTTACTCCAATGTCAGTGATCAACAAATGAGGCAGCAGGGACATGTGACAACAACTGAACACTTGGGGCGACGTTCTGTGAAAATAAATCGCCTCTGTCTTCTCTGCTTGATCGGCGCTGGGGGAAGAGAGTTAAACTAGATTTCGGGGCGAGCTCCATAGCAGCCCCTTTCAGAAGCCGCTCACGTTTCCATAGAAGATGCTGAGTCTCCTGGTTTGCAAGGGCCTCCTGGTCCTTTTGCCTTTGACTGGACCCTTTCCTACCTTCACTTCTTTGCCTCTGTGCTATCATTCTATGGCCAATGAAGTCTCCTCTCCATTCTGCTTGTCTTTCTCTGGATTTGGCCAGTTTTGTGCCTAAGTACAGGATTTGTATAAGCTTCCAACATACCATGAAGCACCCAGGTGCCAAAGGAACAAAACCAGCCTTTCTCTTTACCTCCAGGATGTACTGCGGCTCACTCTGGGGGTGGCAGGAGCGGGGGTATGTGTTTTTATTAATAAGTCAAAACAAAGACAATGTGTTGCTCCAAAGGCAAATGCCTCCTGGTGAAAGGAACACTTAAAACTGCCGAGAAGTTCCAGTAATCCTTGGTGGTCAGCACATTTGCTTCACCTTCTGTTGGTTATGGTCTTGAACTGAGTGCCAAGGGAAGAACTTCACACGTACTGTTTGAATTCCTACTGAAGGTAAGCACTGGACCAGGGGCCACAGGGGAGACCCAGTCTGTGAAACTCAGTCATTGCTCTGCAGCAGATTTTACCCAATTAGAGATACACTAGCCACACAAACATGCACACTGTGCAGGATGACATTCCTGTATGCAACACGCTTCCCATGAGCAGACCCAGTCGGGCACAGCTGCTTCCTGTGTGGGCTGAAACACCGTTATTTTCTTTCCTGTGTGGAAAGAAACATCAAATATAGGTGTGAGTGATCTTGCAGGAATAGTATGGAACCTGCTCCATTTTACACCTTCACAAAATTTGAGGCTCTTTACTAGAAAAAAATGGTACACAAATAACTAGGATAGAAAGCAAAATATGGGAATGAGAGATGAAACAACATGCAGTGAATACCTGGCTTCAGAAGAGGGAGCAACTGTGGCCAGCTGGGGGCAGAAGGTGGGCACTAGGAATGGGCCAGTCTCTGCAATGTTTGACGGCTGAACCTTTTTTTTTAAGGTATTTTTTTTCATGGTATTATTTCACCTTTATTGAGGTATAATTGGCAAATAAAATTGTAGAATATTTAAAGTGGTGATTTGCTATACATACACATTGTGAAAGGATTCCAAACATCTAGTTAATTAACACATCCATCACCTTACATATTAATATTTTTAATTTTTATTTATTTTTATGGTGAGAACACTTAACTTCTAATCTATTAGCAACTTTCAGTCACATAACGCAGTATTGTCAGCTATAGTGACCACGTTTTCACATTAGATCCTCAGACTTTTTTCATCTTCTTGTGCAAGTGTGCGTCCCGTGACCAGCCTCTCCCCAGCCCTTCTCCTCCCTAGCCCCTGGCAACTGCTTCTGTATTCTGTGTCTGTGAGTTTGACCTTTTTGCTTTTTTTTTTAGATTCTACGTATAAGTAATACTGTGCATTATTTGTCTTTCTCTGTCTGGTTTATTTCATTTAGCATAATCCTCCCAAGTCCATCCATACTTTACAAATGGCAGGATATCCTTCTTTTTATGGCTGAATAATATTTCATTTTACGTGTGTGTGTATCATATTTTCTTGATCCATTCATCTGTAGATGGACACTTAGATTGTTTCCATGTCTTCTGGAAATAATATTCCCATGAACATTGGCTATCTTTTTGAGATAGTGATTTCATGTCCTTTGAATACCTATGCGGAAATGGAATTGCTGGATCATATGCTACTTTTGTTTTTAATTTTTTGAGGAACCTCTATACTGGTTTCCATAGTGTTATACCAATTTACATTCCCAACCAACAGTGTACAAGATTTTCTCCACATCCTCACCAATACTTGTTATCTCTTGTCTTTTTGCCACTAGCCATTCTAACGGGTGTGAGGTGATTTCTCATTGTGGTTTTGATTTGCAGTTTTCCATTCTGACGATAGTGATGTTGAGAACTTTCATGTCTCAGTTGGCCATCTCTATGTCTTCTTTGGTCAAATATCTATTCAGTTCCTCTGCCCATTTTTAATTACACTGTTTGTTTTTTGCTATTGAGTTCTTTATATATTTTGGATATTTACTAGTTATCAGAGAAAGGACTTGCAAATATTTTCTCCCATTTAATAGGTTGACTTTTATTGTGCTGATGGTTTTCTTTGGTGTATAGAAGCTTTTTAGTTTGGTGTGGTCCCATTTGCTTATTTTTGTTTTTATTGTCTTGGCTTTTGGTGTCAAATCCAAAAAATGATTGCAAAGATCAATGTCAAGGAGCTTACTGTCAGTTTTCTTCTAGCAATTTTTTAACTTCGGGGTCTTACATTCAAGTCTTTAATTCATTTTGAATTGACTTTTTGTGTATGGTGTAAGAGAGGGGTCTGATTTTATTCTTTTGCATATGGCTTTCCAGCTTTTCTAACACCATTTATTAAAAAGATTGTTCTTTCCACATTGTATATTCTTGGTTCCTTTGTCGTAAATTAATTGACCTTATGTACATGGGTTTATTTTGAGACTCCCTATTTTGTTCCATTGATCTATGTGTTTTAATGATGCTTTGATTACTATGATATACAGTTTTGAGTACTATAGCTTTTTAATACAGTTTGAAACCAGGAAGTGTGATGCCTCTAGCTTTGTTCTTCTTTCTCAAGATTTCTTTGGCTATTTGGAGTCTTTTATGATTCCTTACCAATTTTAAGATTGTTTGCTCTGTTGCTGTTAAAACTGTCATTGGAATTTTGATAGGGATTGCATTGAATCTTTAAATTGCTTTGGGTAGTATGGATACTTTAACAATATTAATTCTGTCAATCCATGGATACAGAATATTTCCATTTATTGGTATCTTATTCAATTTCTTTCATCAATGTCTTATAGTTGAGCATCCTTATAACCAATATTTTGAATTCTTTCCTTGATTAAATTTATTCCTATATATTATATTTTATTGATTATGCTATTGCACTTGTCCTAATTTTCCCCCTTTGCCCCCCTCCACCTAGTACATCCCAGTCCCTCAGGCAGTGCCCCCACCCTTGTTCATGTCCATGGGTCATGTGTATAAGTTCTTTGGCTACTTCCCTTCCTATACTGTACTTTATATCCCCATGGCTATTCTGTAACTACTTATTTGTACTTCTTAATACCTTCACCCCTCATCCATTCTCTCACACCCATCTCCCATCTCTTTATCTTTAAACTTTGGCATTTTAATTATGATGTGTCTTGGGGTGGGCCTCTTAGCATCCATCTGGTTTGGGACTCTCTGGGCTTCCTGGACTTGCATGTCTATTTCCTTCACCAAATTAGGGATTTTTTTTCTTTCATTATTTTTTCAAACATATTTCCAGTTTCTTGCTCTTTCCTCCTTCTGGCACCCCTTATGAAGCAAATGTTTCATCGCTTAAAGTCGTCTCACAGGCTGCTTACACTATCCTCTTTTTTTTGGATTCTCTTTTTCTCTGGTTCTGATTCATTGTTTTTTGCTTCCTTATGTTCCAAATCGTTGATTTGATTCTCGGCTTCATCTACTCTACTGTTTTTCCCCTGTAAATTGTTCTTTACTTCAATTACTATATCCTTCATTTCTGACTGGATCTTTTTTATGCTGTTACGCCCCTCGATAAGTTCCTTGGGCATTCTTATAACCAGTGTTTTGAATTGTGCATCTCATAGATTGCTTATCTCCATTTTGTTTAGCTCTTGATCTGGAGTTTTGATCTGTCCTTTCATTTGGGCCATATTTCTATCTCTTTGTATTGGCAGCCTCTCTGTGTTTGTTTCTATGGTAGAGATGCTTTGACTTTGTGTCTTGGTAGTGAAGCCTAATGTACTATGTGTCCTGCAGGGTCCAGTGGCACAGCCTCCCCTATCACCCAAGCTGGGTACTTGAGGTGCACACTTTGTGTATGCTGAGTACACTTTCCTCTTGTAGTTGGGCTTTGATGGCTGTTGGCAGATCAATGGGAGGGATTTACCCAGGCCAGTCAGCTGCAAGGATTGGCTTTGACCATTTACCACCAACCTCTGCCCTCCGTGGAGGATCAGCTGTGCAGGGGCAGGGTGGTGGTGGTCCTGTGTGGTCTGTGGCTGTCCACTGGGTGAGCTGGCCCTGGGGTTTTCCGGGTGGTGCAGGTCAAGATCAGCCCTCACCTGTGTTTTGTCTGAGGCTGCCCTGCCTGAGTTATAAAGCAATCTGAGATTGTTGCTATTTGTGCTGGGCTTGGAGATTTCCAGGTGAAGCCAAGCTGTGAATCTAGGTTGCTAGTTGCAGGCCTGGAGCTCACTGAGGCCAGATGCTGCTTGTTTGAGAGGATTTAGGAAGTTGTGAAGCACGAGCCATTCATATGTAAAAGAAGCTTGGATGAGCCCCTAAATTGGGTAGGCAGAGTCTCTGGGGATCTCAAAAGCAGCTCAAACAGTGTTAGCAGGGGTGATGGAATCTTAGGTGAGGCACCAGTCTGCTGGCTCTTTGGTGGGAGGGCCCAGAAAAGGGACAATGGTCTCTGCTTGCCTTGATGCTAGATACCTCAGACTCCCCTCCACATGCCACTGGAGCTCCTCAAGCCGCCTCCCTGGCACTGGAGCGCAGAGGGAATGAGTCTGAGTATGTGAGTCAGTGTGTGGGTTCTTTAAGAGGAACTCCTTGGGCCTCTAGCAGTTTCTTCCACGAATTCAATCCCTGCTGATTTTTGCAGCCAGAAATTGTGGGGACTTACCTTCCTGGCAGGCACAGGAACCCTGGGCAGGGGGGCCTGGTGTGGTCCTGGGACTCCTCACTCCCAAGCTATCCCTCCCGAATGTATATCTACCCCATGTGGGTTTTGGGACCAGCCTGTTCTATGTCTGCACCCCTCTTACCAAACTGAATGGATGCGGTTTCTTTAATTCTGTAGTTGTCATTCAACTTGATTTGTCAGTTCTGAGTGATGGTTGTTCTATATTTCAGTTGTAATTTTGTTGTGGTTGTGTGGAGATGTGAGCCATGTCTGCCTATGACGCCATCTTGACCAGAATCATCTGTATTATATTCTTTTTGGTACAATAATAAATAAGATTGCTTTCTTCAAAGTATTCTTTTTTAAAGTATTCTTTTTTAAAAAAATCTTTGTTGAGATATACTTAAAATACTATAAAATTCACCATTTAAAGTATTTAATACAATGGCTTTTAGCATTTTTTTTCAGCATCCAAAATTTTTTTAAAAACAAGGCAGGATCTGGGGTTAGGTTTTATAGCATGGCCAGCCCGTGGGCCCCTTGCCCACTTGAACTGCTGGCCCTTCAAGAATATGTAGGGTTTGGTGTAGCTGTTAGGGGTTCCTGGGTCCTTGCCAAAATGCCTGTACACCTCTCTGCCTTTGCAAGGACCAGAGAGAAGGATGGTGCCACCATCTTTGTGGGAGTACAGGGCCAGCTGGCTGAAGGTGAAGATTTTGCCTCCATCCTTGGGGATACAACTCCAGGTGCAGCTGCTCACACAAAATGCACACACCTTCAGTTTGGGCATCTCCCAGATGCACACGTTATCTGTTATAGCTCCTTGATCCTTCCAACCACAGCGGTTTGTCCTCCTGGCCAGGAACTTTTATCTTCCAGATCACCTGGGAAAGGAACTGAGGCAGCCAGTTGTTGTGACTCTTGGACAACCTCTTCAGCACCACTTAGTTGAAGATAGAGTTGATTCTTCTGGCCAGAAACCTGTACAGCTTGACCAACAGCCTTGGGTAGATGTCCTAGTTCTTGAGCTCCTTGTTCTGAACCTTTTGGACTTTCTTGTGGCAGACATTGACTCCCATAATGTATCTCCTGCTCTACCAGGTCAGGAAAGGGTGGCTTTTACTATATTCACAGAGGTGTGCAACCATAGCCACAATCTAAGCTTAAAACATTTTTATTACCCCCAAAAGAAACCTTGCACTAGCGAGCACTCATAACCATTCCTCCCCACTCCCCAGCTCTAGGCAACCACTAATCTATATTATGTCTCTATAGAGTTCCCTATTCTGGACATTTCATATTAATGGGATTATATAGAATGTAGTCTTTTGTGACTTTTTTCACTTAGCATGTTTTCAAGGTTAATTCATGTTGTGGCATGTATCAGTACTTTATTTTTTTATGGCAGAATAAATTCATTGTAGGGATAGCCCATTTTTTTGTGTATCTATCCATCAGTTGATGGATATATGGGTTGTTTCCACTTTTTGGCTACTATGAGTAATGGTGTAATGAACATTCACATACATTTTTTGTGTGGACATATGTTCTTATTTCTCTTGCGTGCATACCTAGAAGGGAAATTACTGTATTGTATGTTATCTGTATATTTAAATTTTTGAGAAGCTGACAACTGTTTTTCAAAGTGGCCATACCTTATTACATTCCTACCAGCAATGAATGAAAGCTCCAATTTCTCCATATCCTTGTTATACTCTGTCTTTTTGATGATAGAATCCTGGTGAATATGAATGGTATTTCATTTTGTTTTGATTTGTCTTTCTCTAACTACTAATAATGTTGAGCATCTCTTCATGTTCTTTTTGGCCATTTGTATGTTTGTTTATTTTTTGAGAAATGTCTGTTCAAATCCATTGCCCACTTTTTAATTGGGTTCTGTGTCTTTTTATTATTCATTGAATGGATGTGTTTTTGAGTGGCAGAGTGCAGAAGCAAAAGCTTAGATATGGAGAGAGTGAACACTAGTGAGAAATGAGAAATCGAACCGGCCAGAGAGGACATTTGCCTAGGTGATGTAAGTCTGCATTTAGCAGAATGACTGCAACACATCTGTATTTATCTAGCAAGTGGGGATAACAATGAGACAAAGTGTTATAAGGAACCAGTGTTTATACATACAGTGAGCGCATCGATAGAAGCTGATGCTACTGCTGTAATTGGCTGCTCAAAATGGGCTGGTCACTGATTTAGGGATATTACATGCGATCTTATTTAATCCTCCCAACAACTCTATGAATTTTTCCATTTTTCAGATGGGGAAGCTAAAGGTCAGAGAGGTTAAGTAACTTGCCTCAGGTTGCCTAGCTAATAAATGGCAAAGGTGAACTTCAAGCCCAGGCCTGTCAGTCTCTGAAGTACCAAGACAGCTTCAGCATCCTACCTGGGAGTGGAAATTGGAAGGTTTGGGGGATTCTATCTTACATCGCCTTGACTATTCAGAAAAAGAGTTTATACTTAATTTGGAAGCATTGGATAGCTGCCATTCATGAGCAAGGGAGACTAGGAGCTGCATTTAGAAAAGATGAGACTGGGTGGTTTGGAGTAGGGGACACCAGAAGCTGGAAGATAGGAGAGGAGACTATTAAAATAGTCCAGGTGAAGCGTGAAGAGGGCAGACCTGAAGAGCCCACAGGGAGCCAGGGAAGGAAGACAGATAACAGGGGTGTGTTGGAGCCAGCTTATACCAGCTCATGAGAGCCAATTTTTCAATTGTTAGCCAATTCTTAAACACCACCTTAATTATGAATTACGTGACATAAACTTAACAACTTAAAATTTTATATTAACAACTGGATATATATATTCAAAAGTCATCCCTTCCTAATTATTTTACTGCATTTTACTATCATTTATGCTCTTAAGGTTATTTTCATCTGTTTTAATCTGTGTTGTCGAAATGCATAACCACACGTCTCTTCCCACGGTTCAATGGCATGCATGCTGGTGCCTTGAAATTGTCCATAACAGTATTTATAGCATGGAAATCAGCAA
Source organism: Pteronotus mesoamericanus (assembly GCF_021234165.1). Classification (NCBI taxonomy): domain Eukaryota; kingdom Metazoa; phylum Chordata; class Mammalia; order Chiroptera; family Mormoopidae; genus Pteronotus; species Pteronotus mesoamericanus. Next base: position 1,984,253 of record NW_026555326.1, read on the forward strand.
CTTCCATACATCAGGGGTTTTCTTTGGGGGATGTTGGTTGCTAAACATTTCCCAGCATGGCCCTGCAGAGGACAGATATAGAAGAGGCAGAATATGTAGAATAGGGCAGTTTCATGGATGGAGTGCGAAGGGAGAGATAAAGACGTGGTGTGAGGTTTTTGGTCTGAGACATATGCCTGGAAGTGCTGGGTGACTCAACGCACAGGAGGAACGTGGGGTGCGAAACAATGAGAAAGCCGATCAGGAATGCTTCCTTGAGGGGGCAGGTCTGTTTCAGGGTCTGAGAGAGAAGAAGGGGTAGGTCCAGGGATGGAGATGCGCATGGCACACCTATGTTTAGTCTATGGGGACTTGGTTTGGTCACTGGATTTCTTCAACCACAGGACAAAGGTGGGACTTTCCAGGGAAGAGACTGTTTTATCCGGGCCAGAGGGCTCGCTTTCAGGAGTCTGCTAGGTGCTGAGTAGAGAGGATGTGAATTAAAATTTCACAAAGCCAAGCTGGAACCACCACTCTCCATCTTTCCTGGACAGTTACAAAATGAATCCACCTCTGGGGCGTAACATGAATGGTAGGAATCTAAGTCTATTCATAATTAACTGTCTGACCTTGGACAAGTTACTTAACCACTGTACCTCTCAGTTTCCTCATCTGTTAAATTAGAACGTTGGACTTAGAGCTTCCCGGCTCAAGTTCCATGAACCTTTGCCCTTCACGCCATGTCTCCTTGCTGTCTGCTCAAATGCTGGGCAAGCTTGGCTGAGTTCTGGGGACTCTGCTCCCAAGATAGTAATTTATGAAGCAATCATTCATCTGGACATCATCCATCAGGAGGGAAAGGAGGGCCTGTGATCCTGTCAGGCTGAGTAAAGGCAACACAGAATGGCTTTATCAAATGAAATAGGACGGATGGATGGCGGGCTCCCAGTGTCAGGGAAATATTGATTCAGGCAAATAGATGATCTATTGCATGAATATCTCAGAGGCTGTTGCAAATAGAGACACTGTGGCATGGAGAGGGGTTTTCACATGATGAAGGATAGCTTTTTGGTGCCGCGTCATTGCAATGAGAAGTGATGCGTGGAGCCCTAGTTTCACTCGCCGGGCCGTATGTTATGGGAACACTGATGCTCTTTCATCACCACAGGTAAGTGAAGTAATGTACAATTATGGTCCTAATAAAAATCAGAGGAAGAGAGATGATGACAGCTTCTCCAGGGATGCAGGGCTGTCTGGACCAGGAAGAGTGCAAGGCTGCTAATTGGACTTTCTGGAAGCTCCCTGTGGAGGGATTGTGGGGTAACTGCTGACTCCTTATATCATCTGTCTTGCCAGTGAGCACAGAAGAGCCCTTTATCAGGCCTTAGTTGTGCTAATTATTGTAACATCAATGGACCTAACTTAATCAGAGGTACCCTAACTCTTCATTCACACCACACATGCTACTCCTCTCTATATTGGCATCTGAGCCTATAAACAAACCTACTTCGCTGATACGGGGACTGGACTCCGAGAACTCCTGTGACTCATTGGTGCTATTCCGAATTCAGGGCTGATTTTCATCACGTGTCAGTTTGGAAGCACACCACCCAGAAAGTCTATCTCACGGAACGTCCCATGGAACGTCCCATTTGGAAATTTCAAACGCTGCCATTCATCCAGACTAATGTTAAAGGAAGAGGGAGCTGAGTGCCAGCCTTTCTACTATGGTTACACCTGTTTCCCAGTCTCAGCTGTGCTGCTTCTAATCCTGTGTATTCCAAATACCATTTCTAAGCCTCGGTTACCACATCTATCACACGGAGATGAACTCATTCAATGTGTATTACGTGAGCCTGTATTATGTGTCAGGTTCGGTGATAGATGATGATAGTAATAGTGCCCGTCTCACATGTATTTTGGCAAAAATGAAATGAAATGAAGGTGAGTAAAATGTGAAGCACAGTGCCTGGCTGACAATAACCAGTCAGTCAGCTGGTGTTGGCAATTAACATGAGTCAGGCTCCCCTAAATACCCTCGTTCTTTCCTTTTACAAATATTTATTTGAGGGTCTGATGTCATCGGAGGGCCCAGGAATGAATGAAGCACTGAAGAGCTCTGTCTGCTGGCGCAGGCCCTCCTGGGTTTGAGTCCTGCCTCTGCTACTGGCATAGCCATGTAGGCTTGTGTGAAGTGTCAAAATTTTATATGTAAGTGTTTAGCCCAGTGCTTCAAACACAATTAGCATTCAACTAATGATGGTTATTATCATTATTTGATTATCATTAGGTTATTATGAAAGCAATAAACAGATACTTTCAATGCAATGTGAACATACTAGATACCTAGAACATGATTACCATTCATTTAATGATGTTAATTATCATCATTGTTAGCTAAACAGATACTGTCAATGCTATACGCATGTACTAGAGGACCAAAAAGCAAAGGAACTGTAAACAGGTGAACTGGTCTTTGACAGATATATTGAAATTGCTCTGGAGGGAAAGGAAGAGAGGGAACAGACTTTGCAAAGGCTAGGATGTACAGGGAAAGAGGACAAGATCTTGTGTCTGGAGAGAAGGGAGGGTTGGGGAGAGTATAGCAAGTTGAGACTGGAAAGATAGGGCCAAGTTGTATAGGGTATAGGACCCTATAAGATACTAAGGAGTTCACTGTATAGAAATAGGCACTGGGGAGCCATTGTAGATATTCAAGGGCGTGTTTTGGGATGGGACACAGAGACCAGGCTTTGATTAACTGCAGCATGCTGCTTTGTCTAGCCCCTCCTCATTCATCCAGCTCAATACCCAGCCAGTAGCATAGAAACTCATGCCCTCCTGTCCCTACTATTGGGTGCCAGCCTGGGGTGGAGTCTATGCTCACCATTCCCACTGCAGTTCTTGCTAAATGCTCTGCTGAGCCAGGCCTCCACATAACAGAGCTCAGTGTCTGAAGTGTCCGAGTTCCAGAGACCTCTCATCTGGGGCAGCGTCCCTGTGGTGGATGCCTAGAGCTTCATGTGGGATATCCTACCAACGAGTCTCCCTGGGGCAGGGAAATAAGGAAAAAAGCAAGCCTGAGCAGAAACCCCCCTGCAGGCCCTCTGACCTAGGGAAGTTTCCGACCCCTCACTGTTCTCCTGGTTTCTCTTTCATCTCCGTTGTAAGTTGGGCATATCCCACAGGCTGCATTTCTGTTCTGCGTTAATGATGGATCTTTTCCCACTTATCCTTTGAGATTTTAGCATCGTGATTAACTTGTCAACAGGTCTCTCTTCCATTTAATTAATCTTGCTCAGCAGCAGGTGGGGGAAGATGGGCACAGCTCATTTCTACATGTCTTCTTCCTTTTAGGAGTGGCTGTTTTATCTTTCCTGGTGACCCTTGTGAGTGGAAGTCACATTTTCTGTGTGACCTCTGTGCTGAGCCCCGTTCCCTCCCTCAGCAAGCAGAGTCCACCTTCCACTGCAGGGAGCTCTTCTCCTCTGCTGCATGTGGGCTGTCTGAAGGACTGTCCAGCTCCCCTCTCCAGAGGGAGGATTTGATGTCTGGAGCAGAGAACCCAGGCCCTGCCCTAGAGGAGCTTCTCCTGTATCTTGTCTTAGGGACTAACTCCCTGGGTAAAATGCAGTAGGAGGAGAAGTCTCCTGAGATCAGTCTTCCAATCTGTTGTCCTGAAACTTCCAGATCCCCTAGAGTTCCATGGAGACCAAGGACCTCACAGCTCAGCTCGGTCCTCCATGAGATCAGGACCTTTCCTGAGTTCGCCTGACTATAAACAGTCAGATGTCAGTCAGGAACCAGGCCTCAGGAGACCGGGGAAATCTGTGTTCTCAGGTAATCCTGTGGATAAAACCACTCAACCCCTAGTTAATGGTTGGCCACTCAAGCTATTTTTCCCCCTTTCAGACTAGAGGCCTCAGGATCTGGACCTCATCCTAAGCAGTATGGTTATGGTGCAGGGGAGCCTGTTTGGGCAGATGGGGCTTTGGGACTCCTGGGTTTTGCCTACTGGGCAGGTGGCCACCTCTGTCCCTGCTGCTCCTGCCTGGTTACCTCTTTTTTTCTGGCTTTCCTGCGAACTATCACAGGGATAGTGGGGAATAGAAAGTGTCCCCAGTTTGTTTTGATGTGGCTTAAGAGAGGAGTGCTGGCTCTTCACTTCTAGAATATCTTTAGTCAGGTCCTTGGAATTAGTGCCTGGTTATTTAGGATCTAGTGTTACCACCTCTTATTTCGTATATGTTATGCTGATTCTCCAACTAAGTCATAAGCTTCTTGAGGTTGAGACCTTTATTTATGCTTTGTGCCTGTTATGTTAATAGACAATCTCTGTACAATGCCAGAGGTAGTCATTATCATTTTTATCCTCACTTGAGGACATTATTTCATTACTTTTAGTGATAGAGGAAGGGAGAAAGAGAAACATCAACTGGTTGCCTCCTGTATGTACCTAGAATAGGGATAAAACCTGTAACCTAGGCATGTGCCACTACTGGGAACTGAACCTATGAGCCTTTGGTTATGGGACAATGCTCCAACCAATTGAGCCACACTGGCCAGAGTGGTATTCATTATTTTGATCACCATTGTTTAATTTAATAGTTTTAAAACCCTGTCAGGGTCAATATCATGATTGCCATTTTACAGATGATAAGCAGAGTTGGAATGCATTAACTAAGGTCCCTCAGCTAGTAAGTGGTCAGAGTCAGGGTTTGAACCGGGCTTGGCAAAACCTGTGTAATTTCTACCACATCATACCATACAGCATAAGCACCAGGTCTTCTGACTTCCAGTTTAGTAACTGTGGCCCCTGGGCCATGTGATTACTAAGTGAGCCTGCATCACAAGTTCTCACTCCTGAGCTTTGGAGCCTCATTTGTTTCCTAGCCAGTCCTGATCGTGGGCTTGGAGTAGGTGAAAGAGTGTCAGGAGAGCTGGTGGGCCTGGCCTAGTCTCTGTAAACAGGGTCTGATAGCCCCAATTTACCTTGCTTCATTAATTTTGATTTTATTTTGTTTCAAAGATATACATGCACACAGTAGCAGTCTTCTTCAAAAGGAATTTCTCAGTAGAGCCACAGAATCATGAATGTGATTTGAATGACCATTTTTCAAATTTTCCCATGGCTGGTGTATAACTGGTACCATTCCAGAACCATGGCAGAGAAGTTAATTCATTACACACAATGGATGCCTTTAGGGCCATGGTATTCAAAGTGTGGTGCTTGGGTCCCTGGATGTCTCTATGGCTTTTTCAGGAGGGCTGTGAGTTCAAATCATTTTTCACATGCATACTTAGACATTACAGTTGACCCAGGGACAACGCAGGTTTGAACTGCACTTGTCTGCTTATGCCCAGGCATTCACAGTCAAAACTGGTTGTTCAAGGCTCAACTCCAGAGCTGGGAATCCACAAATGTGGAGGGCCACCCGTAGTTGTACTCAGATTTTCCACTGCGTGGGATGTTGGCATCCTTGACCCTTGCGTTGTTCAAGGGTTAGTTGATTTTTCTTTTTCACTCTGTTGACATTTGCACTGATTCTGGAAAAGCAGTGGTGTATAAAACCACTGGTCACCTTAGCGTGAATCAAGCTAAGTGGGCACCAAATTACACTAGGAATCATTTTATTTTTCACTACCACATGTGTTGGAAAAATAAAGTTCTTTATCCTTTAAGAACTACTTCATTAGGTATAAAAAATATTTTGTGTGACAAAATAAGAATTCGTAAAGAACTTCTGCTACATGAAGTACCATAAACATCTTTAGGACAAACAGTTGTATGATAGAGTTGTGGGCTAAACTAGCAGATTTTTCCATGGCACAGCACTTTTATTTGAAAGAATGACTAATAGATAAAACATCATTTTTTCAGTCTTGGGTGTTTAGTAGATATTTTTCCAACAAATGCATCAGTGGGCTAGTCAGTTCAAGGAAAAACTACTGACAATATATCTTTCCTGTGATAAAGTTGAGTTTTCAGGTGAAAATTAGAATTTTGGGAAACCTGTGCTTGACAGCTCCTCAATTCTTCCAAGATTTTTCTGATGAGACTGATGGTGATAATAATGACTGGGACTTATAAAAATATTGTGTAATGAAATATGCCAACATTTGGAAAGATCTGCATAACTCAGTGAATTAATACTTCACAAATGTCCAACACATACTGATATAAAATCCTACATAAATTTTTAAAAATCACTCAAAGTGTAAGGATAGACCAGTAGATTTAAATGTAATATAGTATATAAAGTTCATTGATATGATTTCAGATTCTACATTATAACTAACCTTTAAGGAACTATCATTTGTTGCATTTTTGTGTAGAATCAAAGAAAATCCTTAGTTATTGGAAAGGACTATTGAAATGATTCTCCCTTTGTGTCACTGGATTTTTTTTTTTAATTTACTTCACCACCAGAACATATCACAAAGATTACATGAGGAAGCAAATATGCAAATCCAAGTGTTTCCATTAAGTCAGACATTAAAGACTTTCAAAAAATAAAACAATGCACTAGTCTCATGATTTAAAAAAAAATTAAATAAAAATATGTTAAATAAAAATATGTTGTTTTATTAATACATAATAGGTTATTACTGTTTTTAATATAAATGTTTAAAATTAAAAAAATTTCTCAATTAGAAATTTTAATATGTAAATGTTATTACATATAGTCCATGTAAACCAAAGCTCTTTGGGATCCTCAATGACTTTAAGAGTATTAAGAAATCCTGAAATAAAAAAAAGTTAAAGAACTGCTCTCTTACATTCTTAGTTTTAATTTTCTCACAGTCCTTAGAACACTAGAGCCAAAACTTCTATAAGAATTACTATGAAAAAAGCAGTAAATCTCATTTCCTTTAATAGCTTTCTGAGAAAAGATATATAGGAAGTAAATTTCTTGAGACCTTGGCTGTCATAAAATGGCATTATTATACTCTCATAGTTAATTGATACTTTTGTTGGATATAGAATTCTAGGTTAAAAATAATTTTTTTTAGAATTTTGATGGCTTTCCCACAAATTTTTAGCTCCCAGGTTTGCTGTTCAAAAGTTCAAACCCATGTTGGTTACCAATCCTTTGTACTTAATTTGTCCCTGCCCCTGTTCCACTCTGCAAAAATGATTGTAGGATACTTTCTTTTTCTTGAGTGCTCTGAAATGTCATGTTTATATAACAATGTGAGTTTGTTCTTATTCATTTCTAATTTGGTTGGTATTTGGTAGATCTTTTCAATCTGGAAACATCGTGTTCAGTTCTGAGAAATTTTCCTGAATTGCTTCATGCTTGTTTTTGTGTCCTGTGTTATCTCTCTCTAGAATTTCCTTTATTTGCATATTGGACCTCCAGGACTGGTCTTCTAATTTTCTTATCCTTTCTTTTCTGTTTTTTCTTTTGTTTCTCTTTCTGTCTCTTTGTCTCTCTCTCTCTATCTTTGTCTTTCTGTCTCTGTCTCTGTTTCTCTCTCTCTTCTCTCCTATGGTTTACTTTCTATAAAATTTCCTCAACTTTATCTTAGAATTCTTATACTGAAAATTTTATTTCTGAAATCATCTTTTTAATTTCCAAGAGCACTTCTTTTTCTCTTCATTTTCCTTTACAACTTGCAGTTAACTGTTTCATGGATACAGTATCTCTCCTGTTATCTTTCTGAGAATGCTGATGATATAAAAATTCACATTTTTTTTTGTTTTCCTTGGATTATCACTGTTTTCTACAAGTTATTTTCTCTCTCTCTCTCTCTTTTTTTTTTTCCTTGTGTGTATGTCTACTTTTTTCATTAGAGGTTTCCCACAAATTTTTAGGACTCCTTGGTCATCTGTTCATAGTTGTGAACAAACACTAAAAAGCAGACTGAAATCTCTGAGTACATGGGTGGGATTCGTTGACTCCTGAGCTTCACTACACTCGCAAGGTGATCAGTGTGGGCCATTGGGAAACCTCCAATGTGAAAATCTTTAACTTTTGTTCTTTGGGCTCCAGGAGATGTCTTTCAAACATCTACATTATAGCTCTACCTGTGAGCATTCTGGAAACTGATTAGAAATACTGAATATAAATACTCATTTTATGCTTGTTTAGAGTATGAGCTCTTTCTTCAACTCTAGTTTGTATCTACGATTCCAGAGACTCCCAATTTTATTCTCTTTAGAGATTAAATCTTCAGTCTTTCTCCTTGAGTGTAAAACAGGCAGTCACTCAAGTACTTGAAATGGGGCAGGAGAACTGATTGCTTTTTTTGTGTGTGGTTATTTATTTCATTTTTAAATATTTTTTAAATTTTTCAGTTATGGTGGGCATAAAATATTATATTAGCTTCAGGTGTACAACCCAGTGATTAAACATTCATATGTCTTATAAAGTGATCACCCTGATAAACTTAGTACCCATCTGACACCCTACATAGTTATTACAATATTATTGACTACATTCTCTAGCCTATACTTTACATACCCACGACTATTCTATTTTTTACTTTTTAATCCCTACACCATTTTTTCCATTTCCCCAACTCCTCTCTAGTCTGACAACTGTCAAAATGTTCTCTATATCTATAAGTCTGTTTCTGTTCTGTTTGTTCATTTATTTTGTTTTTTAGATTCCACAAATAAGTGAAATCATCTGGTATTTGTCTTTCTCTATCTGACTTATTTCACCCAGCACAATATCCTCTAGTCCATCCATGATGTTGCAGAATTTAACTGGTGACCTTTCTCTTTGTGGGACAATGCCCAATCAGCTGAGCCGTACCATACCACCACACCAGGGAGACCACTCTCACTTTTAGAGCCTGTGGTATAAATAGATGTGTGTGCATGCGTGTATGTGTGCATTTGAAAGAGAGAGTGCAATCAGTGTATGTATAGGTGTGCAGATAGGTCTCCAATCCTTCTTTTTTACCATGTGTTTCATAATTATTTATTCAAGCATATCGAATGTGTATTATAATGTCATGTATTGTAATAGGTGCACAAGGATGCAACTAGTTATGGTTCCCTTCCTCATAGAGTTTATGCTATGGAGAAAGAAAACATATAAACCCATGAAATAGTACAGTGTGGTACGTAACTACCTTAGAGTCACAAGATATTAGGGCTAGGTGGTGCAGGACTGAATAAAGGGAGAGAGATAAAGTTTGGAGTAGATAAAGACTTAGAGAGGAAGCGAGACCTCAGTGAGTCCTAAGGGTAGACTTTGGAGGAGAAAAATGGGATGGAGAGGCCATTCCAGGAGGAGAACTTGGTGCACCCTTTTTGGCTTGCTAAATTATACTAGTCTGTCAAATCCCTGAATGTGCCAGTATTTTTCCTATTACAGGAAATATGCTCATGCTGTTTTGCTGCTGGAATACTCCTTGTCCTAATCTTCCTTTAGTTCACTTCATGAGTGAATTTAAAATTTTACTTCCTTAGGGAAGCTTTCCTTGACTCCCTCATACCAATTTATGCTTTACTTCCTAATCCCCTGTAAAGAGTTGTACTCTTATGTCATGCACCATACTTAAACTTCTCAGTTTCTCCACAAAATTTTTATTGTACATTTATTTCTTTAAATTGTCTAATGTCTATTTTTCACATAAAATGGGATGTTCTGGCACGGAAGAAACTGACTCTTGTCCATGGCTATGCTGGCGTCCAACACAGTGCTTGGCACATGGAGAAGTGCGTGCACAGGGAAGGGTGGGCAGAGCTAGGAGGAGTTTGTGGGACCCGGCCTCCAACACGATGCCCCAGTGACCTCTGTCCACCTCCTGGTGGTCACACCCCTGTACAGCCCCCTCTCACTTTGCAGCAGGTTGCCCTGGGTTACCAATAGAATATGCATTAACTTCTGAGATTAGCTTATAAAAGAGTACGACTTCCATCATGGGTTTTCTCTCTGTCACCCTGGGGAAACAATCTCCATGTATTGAGGACACTGAGGTGGACAGGAACTGAGGGCTCTGGCCAACACTCAGGAAGAGACTGAGGCCTCACAACAACCACATGACTAAGCTTGGGAGCAAATCCTTCAACTTTAAGAAGATCGCAGCCGTGGCCGTCAGCTTGACTGACATCTTATGACAGATGCTGAGCCAGAGCCACTCAACTAAGTTATTCCTGAATTTCTGACCTTGGAAAGTGTGTGAGATAATTTGTGTTTATTTTAAACTGCTATGTTTGTGAGTATTTTGTTATGCAGCAATAGATAACTAACACAGGGCTTAATGAGAGAAATATGTGCATTAGACTAATCCTGCTTCTGCCTTTGATCTGTTTAAACAATGCTTATTTGTGGCCTCCTCTGAAGAAATCTTGGAACTTGGACCCATCCATCCCCCTGGAGAGCCTTTGCTTTTGTCCCAGCGATTCCCTAGATGAATGACTCTTTATATCCTGTGTTTCAATGGCCTAGTGCTTGTTGAAAGGGCTTCGGCTGCAAACTCAGTTTACATTTTCTAGGAGATTAAGAAATCTAGCTGACTCTGCGTACAATTTTCTTAAGGGTGTGGTGAGGGAGATTCCTTCTCTAAATTGAGATTTACGAGGACACTTCATCTTGAACATCTCTTTTGATGAAAGAGAGAAGTTTTGTTAAATGTGTGCTTTCTAGAGGCCACGTGGGCACCACTTCCTCTCAAACTTGGGGGGAAGTCACTGCCTTTAAGAGGTCCACAAAAAATTACTGTCTATGCTGCGATTCTGAGGTCGGGTGGGGCAGTGGCTGGGAGCTTGGGTTTCAAGTCACATAGTCTGGGTTTGAGTCTCGTTCTGCCTTTTACTACCTGTGTGTCATGTCACCACTCTAAGACTCAGTTTCCTCGCCAAAAAATGGAGTAACGATGCTCCCTCTCCTTCTTCTTCATAGAGTTGGTGGGAGGACTATATAAGGCACCTTATTCAGCACAGTGCCCAATGAATAATAAGTACCATATAAATAAATGGTGAATATTTTGAATGCAAATGACAGAATAAGATTGAGTCAGAAGGTAGTGTCAAGTTCCAGATTTGCCTCTAATTAGCTGTGTGAATTTAGGCAAAAAGTTTAACATCTTGGTACCTAATTTCCTCATTTATAAAATGAGGGGTTTGGGCAAGTTGATATTTTTTAAAGTGAGATCCAAAGAACTATTTGCATCCGAATCCCCTGGGTGCTTAATGGTATAATGCAGATCCCCAGGCTCACACACAGTCCCACACAATCAGAATCTCTGATGGGAGCTCAGGAAAGTGCATTTTATTCAGTTCCTCCACGATTCCTGTTCTCTACTGCCTTGCTGTTATATGCATCTATAAAAGAGACTTAAATATCAGCTAAGTTATCAGGGGGAACTTTCCACAAGGCCCTGGAGGATCCCAGAGCAAAACAGTGTGCTGGGGTCTATAAATGCAGCACAAATTTTCCATCAGGTAGGTAGTTTTCAGAAGTCCGTGAATAAAGGACCCATGAGCATGGACGGCAGGGTGGGGATTGACCATGGAGCCTGCAGTGAAGGGTGAGAGGGGCAGGGGAGAGCAACAGGGAGTGAGGGGAGCAGGACAACTGTACCTAAACAACAATTAAAAAAAAAAAGAAGTTCTTGAGCCCATGCCAGGGAGTCTAGATCTGTGGAATATACGTTCTTCTTTCCTATGCCCACATGAGGTCAATAAAACATTAGGCTTATCTCGCTCTCTCTTTTTAAAAATAATTTCAGAACAAAAGAATTTTCAACAGTGTTGTTCTAAAAGTAGAATACTTACATTACAAAGATAGGTCTTATTTACTAATAGGCTTCTTGGGTGACTGTTTGAGTTTCTATGCAGCCTAACCCAGCAGTGCCCTGTTCTTTACAGCGGAAGGTACATTAACTTTCAGGTTCATAAACTTTAATCCATCAGCAGGTTTTCTACAATAACTGTTCATGGAGCTCTGGGAGTCATTTTAAGGCAAAGAATATTCTCTACTTTGAATTTCACTAAAAGAGTTCAAGATGTCTGGATTGTGTTGTTTCACACGTCTACCCAACAGGCCTGGTATAAAAGGATTGTTAGCTGGATTGGAGATGGGTTGATAGAGGCTCAAAGAGTCTAGATGCCTGGCTGAGGACACACAGCAGTAGAATGACGATCAGACCCCAGGTCCCCATCTCTTTCTTCAAGGGCCTTCTTTACAAGATATGATTAATATCATGGAGTGATCAAGCCAAGTGTCCTTTTAGGCAATTTACACCATTCTGTTTGTCTTTTCTCGAGTTTTTGGCCTCGAGCTCAGCAATTGGTTTTCTCCCTAGCTCACTGTCTTTTTTCTTGTTTTAGAACCAAGTCATCAGGTGAGAGGGGAAGTAGAAACATCAGGGAAGAACCCATTGTCATGTGCATAGGGGTCTGTATCCACTTCCTGACCTTGTCACTCCCCTGGCATCAGACCCTGGGCCTGCCCTTGGAGCTGGCCACAGTGACTGCTCACTGAGGGTGCAGGGCCCTGCTGTGTTTCCTTCTCTCTGTCTTTCGTTTTAAGTGAATGCAGGTGGATAACTGACTGGCACAGCCAAAATCCGGAAAGAGCCAGGTCACAGGCACTTGACTTAAAGTGAAAGATCATGCTGATCCACATTAACTAACTTATTCATTCATTCATTATCTTAACTGCCAGATAATGCTGGAGGAACTCCTGCATGCCAGGTATTTTCCTCTACACTAGGATTTCAAAGATGAACAAGGTGCAGGCTCTGCTGTGAAGAAATAGTTTTCAAGCAGAGAAAGTCAAAAATAAAACCAATGACTGTGTTACATTCTGAAAAGTGCTATGGCGGGTGTACACCTAGGAGAATGTAGAAACATAAACAGCAGGACTTCTTTTACTTAGAAAAGTTGGTAAATGGCATTTTGCATGCATCTTTGAGAATGTCCCATGTCTGACTGATGGTGGGGGTAGAGTGGAAGACAAAGGGAGAAGAAAAAGCCTCTCTGTGGGCAGGGCCTCAGGCTCCCTCCCTTACAAGCCTCCCTGTGGGACTGAAGGATACAGTGGACCAGTCCCACTGAGCGAGAGTTGTTGGCATGTGAAGGGCCCCTCCCCTCAGAGACATTGCTGGACAGGGCAAAGTCTTCGGAATGCAGAAGGTATGGGGGGATCCTGTCATCACCATTTCCTTCCCAAGAGTTCTTGGTCAAAATAGAGGTTCTGCATGCCTTCTGAGCACCAGTTTCCCTGCATTGAATGAGAAATCCATTTGGCTGAGCCACAGGAGGGTCAAGGGCCCCAGGTTTGGATTAACCTGGATTGGTCTAGGTGCTTGCGTACATGTCCTGAGGCTGACCACTTCCCTGATCATGCGAACTTTCCTTCTTTCACTCAAATGTTTTACTGTGTCTTGCTGGGTGACCAACTCATCCTTGTCTGGGATTATCTCAGTTTTCAAACTTGTATCCCAGGAACCCCCTCAGTCCTGGGCAATCTGGGATGGTTGGTCACTGTATAGTCCCTCCCTCCTTCATTCATGCTTCTTTCTACACACTTGCTCCCCTATCTTTTCTCCTTTCTTCCTTGCTTGGAAGTATGGGCATTGTAGTCATTTCAAGGGTTATGCTCTACCCCTGCAGCTGGTTCATTTCACAGTGTGCCTACACCACATTCCCCTTTGGGGGAATTCCTGCTTATACCCCTCTGTTACTCTTAAGATCTCTTTTCTGTAGGGGATACCTCCTCCTTCTGGCCACAGATTTTTCTAGGGGTGATTTTTGCTTGGCAAACAGTGACTGGGCTCTCTAGTTTTCCATTTGCATTTATGTGGCTCTGAAGAAAGGGCCTGACTGGCTTGCTTTGCCACCAGTAAGTGGGAATACCCCCACAGGACAGAGAGCACCAGGCTGGCTTAGAGATCCCCAGCTTTTTTGTGTCCACTTCCTTGCCCAAGTGATCTGAGTAGCAGGGATGATTTCTGTAGCAAAACCCACTGCTGCTAGTTTCATAGCAATTGTACTGGTTTTTACGGGCCACCTTAATAAAGTACCACAAACTGAGTGGCTTAAAGTAACAGAAATTTGTTGTCTCACAGTTCTGAAAGCTAGAAGTCCAGGATCAGTGTGTCAACAGGCCTAATCTCCCTCTGGAACAAGAAGAGGAGAATCCTTCCTTGACTCTTTCTAGTTTCTGGTGGTGGCCAGCAATCCTTGTTGGCAGTGGCAACACTTCAGTCTCTGCCTCCGTCATCATATATAGTATTCTCCTTGTGTGTCTCTGTTTCTCTTCTCTCTCGTATAATGACAACTGTCATATTGCATTAAGGGCCCATCCTACTCCAGCATGACCTCATCTTAACAAGTTACATCTGCAACAACGCTATTTCCAAATAAGGTCATGCTATGAGGTGCTGGAGGTTAGGACTTCAACATATCATTTTGGGGACACAACTCAACCCTTAATAGCGAGCAAGTGTGAAAAGATGAATCAGGGCCACTACCTCTATAAGTTGGCTTTGATGTATGTGATAGGCAGTAAGGCTTTATATAGTCTTCCTTCAGACCACTTAACTGGCCTTTTGGGGAGGTCTCTGTTCTTGTTTTTGCTTGTTTGGCTCCTCTTAGCCGTTTCTCTCCTTTTCTCTGTTCCCATTCCCAACTCCCTTTAGCTGCTGCTTCCAGCCCGCCACTACGCCTCCCTCTAGTAGAACTCCCTGCTGTCGTAGCTCCAGGACTTACCACAGCCTTCACAGCAGCTTGCACCCCTTCCTCGGAGTCATTGCTTTTTACACTCAATCCTGGGGATCTACAGAAGAGCTGGAGGTGGGATGATGATAAGGGCAAGGAGACCCCATAAAATGAAGATTTAGTCTGCCCAGAAATCTGTTTATTCCTTTGATCTTTTCTTTATATTGTGTTTTTCTTATATGATTTCATTTAGGGAAAAAGTTCTGCTAAAAAAAGTATAAAAAGTATTAAACTTACAGCTGTAGGACATATAGTGAAAAGAGACCTTTGGCCATAAGGTTGACAGCCTAAGCTGGGGTTACCTGGAGATTTGTTAAAGCACTGGGTAAGGATTCAGTGTTAACACTGACTAGAGACCGTAGAGGTCACCCCTTCAGTGGTCTTCACACTTATTAAACATGTGGAATCACAGTCCACCTGCCCCTGCCTTTGTAAAGCTAAGTGGAAGCCCGTGGTAGAAAACCTAATGCACTTGACCAATGCTCTCTTGGCCACCCAGAGCCCTGCCTCCCCTCCATTCTCTTTGGCCACTGCTGAAGGTTGAAAGAACTCTACATTTTAAAAACTGTCAAGTTGTAATCCAACTCACAAGTTTTAGATGAAGGTTGGGAGGGCCCAGATAGGAGTGGCGGTTTGCTCAAGGCCCCACAGTGATTGTTGGCAGAGCACCAAGTGGAGGAGAGCTTTCCCATGGTGACGGCAGAGCATGGGCCTCCAGCCAAGAGCAGAACAGGCCTCCTCTTGCCTTGACGTCCATCATCCCTGTCCCTTGGCTGGGAATTGTATCCTCTCACTGCTCCACCCACTCAGCTCTTACTCATCCTTCAACATTAAGCCCAAGCATTCCCTCCTTTGTGGAGTCTTTCTCAACTGCCCATGCCAACTTAACTCTTCCCATATTCCCACAGCCCTTTGCCATCCACAGAGAGCAGTTCTCATATTCTACCATGTCAATATATCTGTGGGTTAGACTCACATTTCTTACTAGTGTATAACATGCCTCATTCCAAAAAGATTTCAAAGAGATATTTTCCTATTATGCTGGGGGTCCAATAGGGTACCTCTTGCACCCAGCACAGTGTCAGCACATAGTAGGTGTAGAGTCATTATTTTTAGAATGAAAGAATTATGTTGGGTGGAAATCAGCTTATGTTCTAAGCCAATGCTTCCCAAACTTTAATGCACATTAAATCATATAGAAATTGTGCTAAAATTGAGATTCCAGTTCACGAGGTGCAGGTTGGGGCCTATGATTCTACATTTTAACAAGCACCCAATAAATACTGGATGCTTCCGGTGCTCAGACCATACTTTTGAGTAATCAAGAAGAGAAGATTGCAGTGTGTTCCATTAAACATACTAAAAAGGGACAGGACAGTAGGGATAGGGCAGGGATGGCCAAGGATTCTGAGGCACTTGTGGATGTGCCTCCAGAAGGAGAGCTGACAGCTGACACTGAGAATGAACCTTAGAGAACTACCTCTAGCTGGCAATTGCTGTACGTCTGGGGCTCAGCCAGAAATGGGCTTTAGCATTGTTGACTTTGGTAAAACTCAAACCATCCGGAAGTTTTCTTACCATTCATCATAGTGCAGCCTTTAGAAGGGAAGATAGACTGGGAATCTCTTGGCAATGCTTTCTCACATCTGGTTAAGAACCTAAATTTTATAAAATGTTATATACATACATTATGTCTAAGATTCTTAAGGGAGAAATGTAATATTCCATTGTAGACATGACAAAACTGAGACTCACACACATACAAACGCTTCCCAGGGTAATTCAATCTATAGGACATTGATTAAAAGGCTATTGTGATTACATTTCCATTGCATTTATTCCTATAGTACTTCCCTTATCCTAACTCCCTTCCTTAGTGCTTCACTGCTATAGCTTGTGATAATTATCTTCCAGGCAAATTAGGACATTTTTCTGAGTTATTTGTCATCAAACCTTCAGCACCTAGCATGTCCCACACCTAGAAGACACTCCATGAACACTGGTTAAATACGTGAATACAGAGTTACACCATTGGAGAGTCTCCACTTTCATGGTTAGGGGTTTGTGTTCTGATTACAGCATCGCACTAATGAGGTCAAGGCTGTGGGTTGGGTTCCCCTGTATGAGTGGCATACCTTTGCCTTGTTCCCTACTCATGCTTTTCAACACGCTTAATAGTCTTCTTCAAAATGGGACCAATCAGTGATTCAGGAACTCGGGGAGAATATGGCTGTGTCAGAAGAAACGACTTGAAGTGTGTTCTGGGAATGGCAATAGCATCCTCTTTAAAGACAATAACTTCTGTCATAGGCATTTTGCTGTATGACCCCTTATAAGTGATGCTCCGGTCAATCCAGTTCTGCACTACCCAGTGAAGGAAAGCAGTCTCTGAACTGTGTGATGATCTGCAGAACCTAGAACCTCACCCATGGGGACGTTAAGGAGGGAAAAAAGCCATCTTACTACCAACTGAAAGGAAAGAACTGAGTTCTCAATTTGCATTTGTTCAGCCCTTATTCTTCCTTTGGTTGCTTTCTTATGCTTAATATGTGTTCCTCAGAAAATAATACAAAAAAACTTCAAAGAAAAGTTTTAATTCATTTTAAGATTTAAGTAAACTGCAAAGGAGACTGAGAAACATGGTCTTCCTGTGTGCCCAGGAAGAAGAAATGGGATGGATGAACATCTAGTCAGTCTTTGCCAAAATCACTAAGCAATGTTTCCTCCCCACCCCCCGAAACCCCTTTTCCTAGGTTATCCCATCTATGTATTGATTTAAAAAATTTATATTAGTTATAATAGGTGACATGTATCAAACACTAAGTATGTGCCAGGCACTGTGCTAATCACCCAACATAAATTAATTTATGAGATCCTTACAAACAACTTATAAGGCAGGCACTGCTCATATCTCCATTTCACAGATAAGGAAACTGGGAGGTGAAGTGACTTGCTCCAGATTGCACAGCTAGAAATCGACAGGGCCAGGCTTGAACCCAAGTCTATCTGATTCCTAAACCACCGCATGATACTGTGTTAATTGACCCTCTGCTTCCTCCTGACAGTGCCACCTCCTTTGTGACCCTCTCCTGGTAGGTCACTCATTTTCCTTGTTTCTCATTCACTACCCCTCCTCCAGCTACAGCATGGAAACCAGGTCGACATCTTCTAGGCATTCACTCCTGCTTCCCTCCATCATTGTCCAACTTTGTTCAACTCCTCCTTTGACACTCAGAGCTTGCTGGGGCCATCTCTTTATTGAAGTATTTAGCACCTGGCTTATAGGCTTCCCCTGCAAGCCATTTCCTACCCTTATCTGGGCAACTTCAATGTCTGTGTGAATAAGTTCAACTCCACAGCCTTAGAGTCTCTTTTCTTTACACACTAATTCACTTGAGCCCTTTCAATAGAAACATCTGGATTCTGCTGTTACCAGGGACTGTGCGGCTTCCATGTCTCCCCTAAACCTCTTCACTGACCTTGCAGAGCACTTCTTTACCTTTCTAGCCATTGCTCTCTCCTGGACTCATTTCACTCCTTAGATATCCTGGAACCCAGGGACAACTACTTTGCAAGGGCACTGAGAAGTAAGGATGGAGAGTGTCACAGGGTAAAAGAGAGTCTGAAAAAGGAATTCAGAGACAGGGAAGAGGAATTCTCCTTCTCATCATGTCGTTGAGGAGCAGTCATTGTCTGGGAACAGAGCAGTGAATTATGGGAGTTGTCCAGCTCCTACGTGAAATGAGCTTTCTCTGTCTAGGTGAAGTATTAACTAGGGAGGGAATCTGTAGGAATCCTACCCTGGATCAGGTCCAGGCAGTCAGTCCTATAGAATGATCTGGGGGTCCTGGCCACAGGGCAGATTCCGACAGCCCACACCAGGTCTCCTGAATCAGATTCTTTGGGGATGGGCCTAAGAACATGCATTTTATACAAAATCCAATATGATTCTTATACACTTCAGGGTTTGAGGATATTTGATTTAGGCTGGCCAGACACACATCCCCCAGAAGGGGTTAAAATATTTGCCACTTCTCAACCCCCATCACCACCACCACCCCCCTCCCCCCACTGCACGTGATTCATTCCAACTTGGACAGGAGTCAGACTTGCCAGTAAGTTGTGATTTTTCTTTGAAGCCCCTTAGAACTAATTCTACTCCCTTCCCTGAAGGGCCGAGAGTGGGACAAGCTTATTTGGCTCAGGAACAAACAGAAATTCTACCCCAAATCCCTATCTTTCTCCCTTCTCGCCTCTTCCCTCTGTTGAGAAACAACTCCAGTCCCTCCCTTTTGTGTGAGGGTGGAGGGGAGAGCCAGTGTGCTCAGGAAACTGATTAATCTATGGGGTAGGCATCAAGAGATAAAAATCCCGTCTTGTATAACTTCTTAAAACCGGCCTCAGGGAGAGGACAATAAACCAGGACTCCCTGTACTCTGAGGATCATGGTAGTTCCTTATCCGCATGGAGACAAGACAGATCAATGAAGTCCCCTTCCTATACAGCGTTTCTTTTTCTCCTTGGTGCTTTCCAAACAGCCTCTCTGCTGACAAGTCTCGGCACCCACCTCCCAGAGCTGCAAAGAAGGGGCCTTATGGTTCTGTTCTGGCCCAGGTGATTTCTATAATTTGAAACAACGCAGTGTTTGAATTCAGAAAACCCAATTCAAATCCCAGCTGCATTCCTTACCTGCTGCATGACTTTGGTCAAATCATTAAACTTCTGTCTCTATTTCCACAGCTCTAAACAGTGAATGAGCCTATTTCTCGTTGCCTTCTCATAGGGCCTTGAAGGCAAATGAGATGTTTTTTGTTTTGAGAAGGGTAGAGCTTAAACTATTATGAGCAGGAGTCGACATGAGCACTATTTTGAAACACCCTTCACCAGGGGTTCCATCTGCAGACAACAGACGGTGACCCACTGCTCATCTAGCAGCCCATAAATATTGATGAGCTTCAGAATGCTGCCATTCTTGCAAATTCATATTCCCTGGCTCTGCCAGTGAATCAGTGGTACTCCATGCGGTTCTAGGCAGATGGACCAATGGTCCAGGTAACACATCCAAGAAAACCTGCGAGGAGAGAAAGAAGTGGAAGGAGAACTCTGCCTTCTATCACCTTCCAGGGGCTGAGCTATAGACTTTGACTTGACAGCTGCCAGCTTGTATCAAGAGATGGGAAGTGACTTAGTCAACTTTCCAATAGCTTTCAAACATACTAGAGAAAGGTCTAAGGGGGATTAGGTAGACTGACTGTTCAGGGTATTAGATTTTGAAGGGCTTCCGGCCAAGCCCAGCATCTGGACTACCCCCGATCTGTGCCCACCCCCATCAACACATTGCCATCCTGGGCCTTGTTCCTTCGGGCCCATACAGTTGGAATGACTTATCTGGTCTCCTGGTTCTGCATTACCAGGGCTCACATAGGGTTAGTGGGTTCTGACCGCTCCATCTTTTTATTTTTAAAAAGTTAGGTTTTTTTCTTTCTTTCTAAAAATCCTCACCAAAGTATCCTCTGGTTTTTTGATTTTTTTTTTTTTTTTTTTTGAGAGAGTGAGAGAGAAACATCGATGTGAGGAAGAATCATCGACTGGTTGCCTCCCATATGTGCCCCAACAAGAAACTGAATCCACACCCTAGGTATGTGCCCTGACTGGGAATCAAACCTGCAACCTTTTGGTGTACAGGACGATGCTCCATCCAACTGAATTACCAGGTCAGGGTGAGGTTCATTGTTTTGTTTTTTTTTTCCTTTGCCTGAACTCAATTTTTTGATGGCAAGAATTTCAGGAAGCATGGCAGAGACTGCCTCTTCAAATAACACCATAAAGAATTTGGCCATGTGGCTTTTTGAGAAACTCTTAACCATGAAAACATTGGTGGCTCTCTCCCTATCTTTCAGCCAGAAACCAGCCACAGTCATTCCTGCCTTGGGTTCTTGGCAGTGAGCACAGTTCCCCTTTCTTTTTTCTTTGCTGGAGCTGGCTCTTTCTTGTCCTGAGATCCCTTCTTAAATGTCACTTCCTCCAGGAGGCCTTCCCTGACTGCTCAGTTGCTTTTTTCTCTCACATGATCCTATTTTACGCTCTGCACTCTGATATTGTTCTTATTTATCTCTTTATTTCTGTCTTTCTCCACTAGAATAGAAGACAGAGAGACCACTTTCATTTCTACAGTCCCTGCTCCCAGTACGTTGCCTGGCGCATGGCAGGTCCTCGGGAAATACTCTGGAACTGGAGACTTTAATCCTGGGCCTACTCCTTATTAGCTGAGCGACCAGAACCTTGGTTTCTTCCTTTGTGAAAAGGAGATAGTAATGCTGACTTTGTGGGTTTGTAGTAAATAGGAAAGAATATGGAAAAGTGCCTTGAATATAGAAGGTGCTCACAAATTAATTATTTAATTAACGAATTAAAATATTTTTTCCTCCTTTTTTTTAGCCCTGGTTCTGCTACTTATGAGCTCCATGGCCTTGGTGGATCATTTTGTTCTCTGAGCTTCATAAGGGAAGGGACTGCTACCAGGTCACCAGGTCATTGGCACAGATAATTCGGATTTACTTTTTACTTGGTGGAAGGAAACTAGGTTTCTTCTTCCCTAACCATGTTGCCCAGAAAGCTCCCCTAAGTTATGGCAGAGATGCTTCTCTCTGGCCTAAATGATGAGCACGGTGGGAGCTTTAAAAGGAAGCTAGTGAAAGGGGCTACCCTTTGAATACTAAGCGGGATCTTAATTTCTCCTTGAATTGGCAAGCTTTATATTATGGCCCTGCCTTTGGCAGAGAGGGGGGAAACCTTGATGGCGGCTGAGTTAAATATGGCTGGGATTTACAGTGGAATAAAAGGTGCCAGATGAATAGGGTTTCTTTTCTCTGAATCATAAATTGGAAGCTCTGGTACCTGATTGGCTACTAAATCTTCAGTCCCAAGCGATTCTAGCTGGAGAGCTCGGTGAACCCCCAGCAGGCAGCTGAAGGTTGGAGCAAATAATGATCTCACAGGAGGCTCTGCCCTGCAAGGGGTGCTGGGTTGAAGGAGGAAAGGACTGACCATATTGACAATAATGTCTGGTCTAGCCTCAGCACACTTGCTAAGAGGACTTCAGCCTGTTCCCAGTCATCTCAGGGGATGGCCTGAGCCACAGGCAGCAGACCAAGGGGTGGAGAGAGCACAGACAGGTGGCCTCATGGTTCAGCTTTCCGGAGGTATTTGAACAAGTTCAGTAAGCTCCTCCTCCTCCTCCCCCTCTCGTCATAGATGAATGGTGCAGAGAGAAAATGACTCAGAGCCTGTGACTGCTCAGAGCCACCCTGTAAGCCCCTAAGGACACTCCCTTTGGGGGTAAATGGGTACAGTGTAAACTGTCTTCACTTGCTTGAACTCAAGGTGGGGAGAACAGGATGGAGATGGTTCTGATTGTTTCTCAACACTGAAAGCCAGGGGGTTCATTTTATCTTATTGTCATAATAAACTTCAAAGTAGACTGTGATCGATTTCATTTTAAGAATGAAGAAAAAGATCCAAGGAGAGTAGGTGACTTGCTCATAGTCACACAGTAGGGTGGCAGCAGCTGAACAAGAAACAAATGCCCTGGATGCCTTAGCCCCCCGTGCTTTCACCCTTAAAACTGCCTTCTTTCTCATTGTCCGTACAGAGGAGCACGGACCATGGTTGGAGGACGTGAAATGAACATTGTGACGGTGCTGGGTTCTGTCCTGCTGCTTCCAGCTTCCTCCAGGGCAGAGGTGGGAATGACAGGAGCAGCATAATCCCAGAGCATCTTCTTAGCAGGCATTGTTAACCAATTCAATGCCTTTATGGGATTTAGAAGAAATGCCCACTCTGGGTAAATGTTGCCCTGTGCCAGGCTTGGATTTTTGCCTCAACTTGCTCCTTTGGCTGTGCATTTTTTTTTGCAGTGATTAATATACACATCTATACACAGCTTCGCTGCTGATGGAAATTCAAATATCAGCTTCAGAAGGCAGCTCTTCACAAAGCCTGGCCATTTATCTTTCACTTCTTTCCACTGCTCTTTAAAGCGTTCCCTCTAAGGAAGTATTTGCTAAAAACAACCCGACAGCCTGCTCCGCTGCCTATCTGGGATTTTTGATAGACCCCACCAGGCCATTCTATCCAGGCAGGAAAAAGTAATAGCAGTTGAGATTGGGGTAAACATACTGCAGTTGACAGTCAAGTGGGGTCCACCCCAGTCACCACATCTATCAGTGTCTTCTACCATCTTCACTGTGTCTTCTGCTGCCTTCCCAGCCAAAGTTGGAGCATCCCCAGCCCTTCTGTGAGCCAGTAGTCATCAAGCTGTTTTGGCTAGATCCTCCATGGGTGTAGCAGAATATTTATGCCCAACCTGCTTTGTTATAAAAATGTCAACTCAACTTACTTTTTGGCTTTTTCATTACTGCATTAGAAAAAGTCAATTTCTCTTATGGACAGGAAGGTGACCTTGTCTTGAATGAAATACAAAATTTTCCCTACTAACAACTGTGCTTCTGAAAACCTAGCTCTCCCTGCATTGTATATGCGTGTCTGTGTACACGTGCATGAATGATAATTATTTTGGATGACATGAAAATTGCTCTCAGGGATCATATGCAGAGAAGAATAAAATAAAACTTTTGGGTGGGGAGCAATGCAGGTATGTTCTGCAGTTGAGGAGAGACTGGGAAAGAGGGGGAGAGGTAGGAGGTCTAGCACCAAGAGTATGGTAGAGTAGAACAACAAAAGTGGGGTGCCCAGTAATTGGGCAGAAAGAACCACTATGGGGGTCCTGTTTGAGTTTTTAGGAGGCAGGTTTGATCAGGATCTTTGCAATAAGACAAAAATACCTGATATTCAAGTCACATGAGGGGGTCACCTTACCTTCTCCTAGAGTCCTCATCAGCCAAAAGTCCAGCGACTTGTCCAGTTTGCAAGTCTTTCCTCTGCTGCCACTTAGATGTTCTACGAGGCTATCTTTCTGCAGAGGTCCAAGTCACCTGTAACCGTGGAGGCAGCGAGCACATGGGGAGGAGTTGAGGAGGTTAAATAGAGCAAGTGTAGGTCCACAGGGTTAAACATGGGAAACTTAATTTCTCAAACAGGCAATCTCTTCATGAAAAGTTGTTAGAATGATGATGATTATTATTCTTTGATATCAAATCTAATTGTAAAGGCATGAAAGGAGCTTCCAGTTGAAGAACCCAACTGCAAATTATTTTATGAAATAAAAAACTTTGGTTATAAGCTAAGTTTGCTCCGTGATTTAACTTAAAATCCTGTAAAAATCCAAACCTCTTGGCAGTGGGTTTTCCTAAGCCTAACTAGGAATGCAGTCACTCCTATCTTCTCCCATAGAGGAGAAGCTACAGGCCCTCCTGGGAAAGGAGAACAGAAGTGTTCACAGGAGCTTTCCTACCTTCTCTCCACGACCCACATGCCAGCTGGAATCCAACTGTGAAGCTTTCTGGAATCAAATTTTTCAGAAGCAAGACTCATTGAAGGCTGTTGTTAGGAAGGAGCCCCGAAGTCATCTGGTCTACCTCCCACTTAACTGTAGTGTCGTGGTTTAGAACTAATCAGCTCAAGATGTGCTTCTGTGGCATGTACACTGTTTTGAGCTAAGGGCAAATTTAGCTGCAGGCTCAGAAGAAACTTCTGCCCCTTTCTTGACTACCTGTAAGAATTTGAATTAGGGATCATGTCCATAAGGAGAGAGTATGAGGGATAATCTCTCTTGACCTGTCTGCAGGGCAGGATGAACGTCTGCTCTCCTTCTTATCCTGTAGTGGCACCTTGAAGTCCCCAATGTGCGTTACCTCATCCCTAGCTCAGAATATCTTATATATCCCAACCACCCTTTCTATCTCTGAACTTTCTGTACATGTGGGGTCTCTGACTCTCAAGTATGTGGGGTTCCAATACATATGTATGTATTAAGTTTTATTATTTTCCCTGTTAATCTGTCTCATGTCTATCTGATTATTAGACCAGTCAGAAGAACCTTGAGGGTAGAAGGAATTGTTCCTCCCCCAATAGCAAGATCTTGCTTATGATGGACAGCTACCTGAGGACAAGAACCACTGGGCCTGATCTGATTTTCGTTCCCTGGCACCTAGAACATCATTTGACAAGTAGCAGCTGTTCAATAAGTATTGACTGACTTACTGATTGAGTAAAAAAAATACATCTCAGTGACAAAAATTGTCTGCTTGCCCTATCTCTAGTCAGGCTTCTCTGAACTCTCTTCTCAGTAAGGCCTTGACTTCTGGGTTTCTGTCTTAGTCTTTTTATTGACCAATTTTAGCAAGAATTCTGCTAAATTAGTTTAACCAGAATTCCCCCCACCCTCAATATCTGATCACTGGCAATATTTGAGCAAGTTTCTCAACCTCCCCCATCCCCCCAGGTGATGCCTGATTGAAACAAGATAGTGAGAAGCTAGGAAAATTCCTTGGCAAGTGGAATAGGGAAACCGCTACAAAGAGCTGAACACAATGGCTGAGCAATTTACAGCCACATACAAAAGGTCTCCTCCCTAGAGATAATATCTAGGTCTCAGTTGTATTTCAACTCAAGGCCCAGAAAAGCAGTGAAGCTAGGTGGGTGATGCCAGGGCTGGCTGCAATGACTAAGGACCTTCTGCCCTGGCACTGACCAATCAGTGGAGACCAGGACCCCGAAAGGGCATGTCTGAAAAACTGATGAACATTCTACTGAACCCCTCCCTGGAGGCCTCCCCTAAGATTCCTGCCAGCAAGAAAGAAAGAAAAGCCTCAAGACAAAGGATCCAGGCAGGCCCTCCCTCTGGGGAACAGCCAGGAAGTAGCCCAGGCCATTCCCTTTCTCTACTTTCACCTCAGGCCTGTGACTCCTAAACTCTAAGGTGACGGGCAGCTGGCACCTTGTCCCAGGCTTATCCTGTGAACCTGTCCCTAAGGCTCCCTCTTCTCTGACCTCCCAGTGAGCTAAGGCAGCCCAGCCTAGGCTCTCCTGTTGCTTCTTTTATGCTAAGCTTTTCCCTGTTTTAACTGCCCCCAGGCTTAATAAACGCATCCTCATAGTCACCTGGACTGGCGTTGTGAAATCTTTCCTACATGAAGTCAAGAACCCACACACTACATCTTGTCCTAGGCAGACCCACTCAGGGGCAGGTCCCGTCTGGTAGCATGATCGCCCTGGCCTGCCTTTAGCAAGAATCCTATTAAGTGGATTTAGCTAAAATCACCTGTTACCCTTGGTGTTTCCTCTCAGTAATTTTTCATCCACTGACATACTCCTTGGTCCTTAACTATAAATACCCACTTTTCCTTGTATTTGAGCCTAACCCTGATCTATAAAACACCGTAGTAGTAACTGCTCTTGAATAAAGTTTGCCTTACCATCTTTAATGAGAGTTGTTAGGGAGAAAAAATTTATACTGTACCCTTCTAGGTTCTTCCAGCTGGTTTAATAACCAAATTGACATGAGGCAGATTAGTAGGAAAAAAGCAAATTAAATTTTAATAACATGTCTTCCTCTGTATACATGGGAGAGACCCAGGAACACCAAGGAACTTGCCAATATAGTAGAAACCATCACCTTAAATGCCACATTCAGCTAAGGACAAAATAAGATGTTGGATGTGGGGAGTCAGTTACAGAGGTTACAAGGAAAAACTTAGTAAACAACAGTAAGATTGTTATGCAGATTTAAGTCCAAGAC
Source organism: Pteronotus mesoamericanus (assembly GCF_021234165.1). Classification (NCBI taxonomy): domain Eukaryota; kingdom Metazoa; phylum Chordata; class Mammalia; order Chiroptera; family Mormoopidae; genus Pteronotus; species Pteronotus mesoamericanus. The sequence continues at coordinate 2,010,616 of NW_026555326.1, forward strand.
CTCTCCATTATTAACAGTTTCCAGAAATTAGATATCTTCTTTTTCCTGATACAGTGAGGGAAACACTCTTACAAATGGAGATTTCCTATACAAATATAAATGTCCTTTTACAAAGGGTCACTTCTTACAAAGGGCAATTTTTCAGAGCTTCTCCCATGCCTGCTGTTTCTTAAAATTAACCGCCAAAAATAATGAATATTCCAAAGAGGCATATATTGGTGTAACAACCCCTATTCCCCATCAGTGTAATAAATAGTTGTTCTTTAATAGCAGTGTAACTGATGGGGGCCTCAAATGTTGGAAAATTTTAGTTTTAGATAATAGCTAATAAGCTAAGCTTAGTTGATTATGCATTGATTATGCATGTAAAAAGCTATTGTTCCAGGAACAGAAGGTATGACCCACCTTGACCTCAGGAGACCATAAGCAGGTACACCTTTGTGCCCCAGGAAGACCGTAGGCAATCAAGATGTTGTCTGAGCCATTGTACTGCAGGGTGAGATGTCCCCCCCTAGGCCATAGATGAAAGAATGCTGCAGCTTTTATCTTATTAACTTTTCCCCTGAACTCCAAACTCCTGCAATTTTCTTTTCATTATAAAAAGGGTCAGTTTAAAATGGAATTTAAGAAGGTATGTAAGGGTACAAACCCACTGTCTTCTCAGATCGCTGGACATCTGAATAAAATGCCTGTAAAGATTCAATCCCTGTCTCTGCTTATTGGGTCTGGTATATGACTGGCAGCACAAATGTCAGCTTTGCTGGTTTCATAAACACAAAACCAGCTCAAAATGGTCCTATCCTATTTAATGAGATACTGAGTTGCATTACAGAAACAACAGCCAAAACTGCAAGTCATGCAGCTGAAGCATGCATAGAGGAGAGAACTTTGACCTGGAATGAAAGTATTGCCTTCTCCCAGGGAACAAGAGGATTGGGACAATACTTGAACTCCTGAACCCCTTCAGGAGCAGAGTTTGTTGTCCAGGAAGACCCAGTGCTAATGCCTCTTTACCATAACCGGTCAAATTCCAAGGTCTTCCGATTAAAACTTGTCTTGCCAGCACTCCTGCAAACCTGTCACCCCTTAAAAACTCCTAACCTAGACTAGGAAGCAAGACGGATTTAAGGCATTGCTAAGACTCCCTTCTTCTTAGATGGTGCCTTCTTGATCAATAAACCTTTCCTTACTCTAAACAGATGTTTTGAATTTTGGCTTTTCAAAGCACCGGACACACAGACCAGAATTTGGTAACAATAGCAGTTGCTGGTACACCTACAGAAACAGGCTGCTTACTACATTAAAAGGCGATATATTATTTTTGTAGATCTCTAGGATTCTTAGGAAGTTGTTTAAAGTGAGGCAGAGACTGATTCCTTGCTAAATTTCTATGTGTGCAGGTTTTGCACTCTGAAAGCAGCAAAGAAGCCTGTTTCTTCATTCTTTTACCACCAGCTTTGGCTGTCCTATCTTTTTTGGTGCTCCTTCTTCAGCAGCCAGTGACCGCATGCTTGTCGCTAATGATCTGGAACATATGAAGGTGTGTTGACTTACAGATGGCTTGCCAGGGCAGTGCTTTACGATTCTGGTCTCTCCTTTTCTCTTGGCCCTGTTCATGTTGAATAAACGTGTTCTAGGTACCATCCTTTCTCAGCTAGCTGCTATTATAGAAAACTAGCTAAAAGGGAAGATATCTCTGGTGGTGATATTAGTAGTGATGTTTATTTTTTCCTTTATATTTTCTTGTAATAATGGAAAATGTTTACAACAATAATACTTTACTTTAATAAGGAAAAAAACTATAAAACCATTTCTATTGTGGAAGAAAGGTGCTGAAAAACTAGTTTACAACAGAGTGTTGATAAACAGTATTGACATAGAAAATCTTTATCAAATATTCACTAAGTACCAGGCATTGAAATAGGTAATACAGAGATGAACAAAAATAACCTTTTCCTTCAAGTATCTCGCAGTTAATTTGCTCAAACAATTATGTCCTATGAAAGGAAAATGCTTAGGTTGCTATGGGAGCCCTAATAAAGCGCACTGAAAGTGAAATGGGAGAGCAGCGAAGAACTTTAAAAAATAGGTGTTCACTAGGATAATGAGGAAGAGAGAACTAAACATAAAGATGCACTGATATGCAAGAGATCAGATTGTGGCCTCTCCAAAGAACTTCAAAGGGCGTGATGGGTTGGGAAGACAGGGTATGAAGCAGGGAGGGGCCAGGCCAGAGCCCAGCAAGAGGGAGTTGACATCATGGAGGATTTCAGCTAGAGGGTTCGATTTTATTCTGTGTGCATTAGCCTGGAGTGGGATGGGGTGAGTGGGTAAGGGGACAGGCAGGGTGAGAGCCTTTAAACATGGAGAACTAATAACTTTGTCGAGAGAAATGACCAATAATGGTAGATCTTGGCAGCATGATTGTTAACAAGAACGATTTCTTCTGGGTGAGGTGATGGGATGAATGGGAGGGAAATTGTTCACTTTCATCTTTTAAGTAGAACTATTCTTGTATCTACTCATAGATATCCCTCCTACTCTGCCACAGGAAATGGATAAAGTAACTGTCCAGGCTTAAGAACATGTATTCTAGAATCCGTCGACTAAATTTTAAACTAATCTCAACGACTTATTAACTAGAGGCCTGTGACTTGGCCTCTCTGTGTCTCGGTTTACTCATCTGTAAAGGGAAAATAACAACACCGACCTTATTGGATTGTTGGAAAGATTAAATGAATTAGCACTCATTTCCCAGTTCTTAGGAAATCTTATGTGTTTATTATTATTAGGTATGTCTTATCTGCTGAAGGGTGCCAGAATATGCCATCCCAAAATATACCTATTTGGCATATGGATAATTTTGAGCTAAAGGCCATATATATATAAAATGAACCCCACATCCATGAGAGAGTCAGAGTCCCCACGTGCATAATAGGTTCAGGGTAGAAAGGAGGGCTGAAGACGTCCTGAGCTAAGGATGAGGTAATGCGCTTTGGGGGCTTCAAAGGGTCTTTGCAGGATAATGAGAACAGATGTTTGATAAGTAGAAGTTTGCCCTGCCCTACAGACAGGTCAAAAAAAGGTCATCTCTGATAATCTCTTATTGTGGGCAGTGGTCAGTTCCTCTAGGTAGTCAAGAGAGTAGCAAAAGTTTCTCTTGAGCCTGAAGCTAAAATTGACCTTAGCTCAAAACAACACACATGCCACAGAAACACATCTTGGGGTGGCTCATTTTGAACTACCACATTCTCATGGATAGATGCTCCCATGTGTACGTGAGCCGTGCACGTGTTAATGAATTTCTGTTTGTTTTTCTCTTGTTAATCTGTCTTTGGTCAGTCACTTTGACCGGGCACCTGCTGGAAAATTTAAGATGGGTGCAGGAAAAAAAAAAGTCTCCCCTATACTTATTATTCTTTTTCTATCTATGAGGAAGAAAAATGGCCTGATGGGATTTGGAGTTGGAAACAGCAGGCCTCCATCAGTGATTGATTATGTGACTTGGGCAATTTAACCTCTACCAGTTTTCCTATTGGAAATGCAAATGATGATAATTCCCATCTCACAGGGCCTCGTGAGGATCAGAAGAGATAATGGATGTAAAAACATTTTATAAATCATAAATTGTTGAATACCAGCCACTAGATTAATACTCTCTCGCCAGCCCTCTCATAAAGAGGGTAGGGATCGTTATCCCTACTTAACAGAGACACAGAGGGCCAGTGGGGTTCAGTAATTTAGCACAATTCTCTTGCAAGTTTGGGTTGGTTCTGGCCTGGGATGTGCTGCCACACTCAGCAATTTCCCTTCATTGTCAGGTCAAATGTGCTCCGCTGGCCACATCCAGACCTAAAATTCACATAAATAAAAGCAAAATCCTGGGCCAGACCCCTTCTGCCACTTCACTAGGTTCTAATTGCCTCTTATTTCAGAAATAGAAATAATTAAATAGAAGCTTTCTTTTAATAGGCCTTAGGTCAGGCTTAGCATTTTGCATCATCAGTCAATTTTCCCACATTTCTTAGCTATCCTGGGGGAAAGGAAACTGTCCTGAAATGGTTCATTTGCATAAAAACCACTATTATTTGTAAGTAAATGGCACTGCTTTTAAATGCAGAGAAGCGTCCTTGAGTTGACAGAGAAGACTGTCTTTGATTCTTTAAATAACTGCAACCCCTAATGTTCTGGAAATAATCTTTCCTTCTCTCCAATTATACCCATTTCAGGAGAAGCCCCCTTAACCCTTCTTCTAAATGTGGTCATCTAAGTTCCTTCCATCAAGGGCAGTTCTTGACCACAGGGAGATTTACTTGAAGAACAATTCTCAACTAAGCAGACACATTGAGATTTTACGAAACCAAACAGCTGGGAAACAAAGATGAGTAATGCACAGTCTTTAGGAAGTCTACAATCTCAAAAGGTAGCTAAGGCTACCATATAAGTAATAGAAGGCAGAATGTGGTGTTTCAAGAGAGCTGAAAACCGCTCCTTGACCTAGAGTCTAACCTTGCTTGGGAGATTAGGAAAGATATGTAGAGAAGATAGTTATTCAGTTGGACTTCCAAGGATGGTATGATTTCTTCACCAAGACAATTCTCCAATGTCATCCATACCCCCCACAGCCTCAGTCCAGCTGCTCTACTCAGTGCTTGGTCTTCCACATTTGACAGTCCCTTCTTAGTGTTGTGGGTGAAAAAGGGGCCGCAGACTAAACCTGACAAGCTCAGGGGAGGCCTGCATGGCAAGTCTTACAAACTCAGAGACCTAAAGTAACCCCACAGGATGGTCTGAGATTAAAACTTCCTACTTAGAAGCTAGTCATGATGGGTAGTCATGTCTTAGGCCAGTATCTTCCTTGACAAAGGTCAATCTTTACCCTAACTGAGACTATGTATTGTCTTTTACATCAAAGATAACATGCCTTTGGAATGTCAGAGTAATCCCCTTTGTTCAGACCCCTCAGGGTACAATCGCAGGCCAGAGCAGGAGACCACAGAACCCCTTAATGTTATCCCACATATTGTCTCCAGGTGCTATAATGTTAATTGTGAACTATCTTGTATCCCACTTACATAAATGGATAGGTATTACAGAAAGAACAATCAGTAAGAAAACATTGGCCTTAAGTGACACTTTAGAGAAGATTGCCTTCATTGATATATGCAAAATATTTCATCCAAGAAGTGCAGAATACACATTCTATTCAAGTGCATATGGAACATCCTCCAGGATAAAGCACATGTTAGGCCTCCAACAAGCCTCAATATATTCAAGAAGACTGAAATCTTATCATGCTTCTGTTCTAAACTCAACAATGTGAAACTAGAAATCAATTATAAGAAAACTGGAAACCCCCCCCCCCAACAAATACATGGAGACTAAACAATGTGCTACTAAACAACCAATGGATCAAGAAATAAATTTAAAAATAAATGAAAAATTTACCTGATACAAGAAGAAGTAGAAACACAACTTTCCAAAGTCAATGGTATGCAGCAAAACTGATGTGACAAGTGAAGAGTTTGATGAATTCTGAAGCCAGTGAGTACTGAGGTATGACTGTATTGTATTATTTTCTATATGAACAAATGTAAACCCACTTTTGCCATATCCTGTGTATATGTATATAGTGAAATACTACTCAGCAATAAAAAAGAATGAAGTCTTGCCTTTGGCAAAAACATAGATGGACTGGATGGACTTAGAGGGTATTATGCTAAGCAAAATAAGTCAGAGAGGGAAAGATAAATACCAGTGATTTCACTTATATATGGGATCTAAAAACAGAACAAAATAAAACAGGAATAGACTCATAGGTACAGAGAACTATCTGATGGTTGCCAGAGGGGAGATGCTTGGGAGGATGGGTGAAAAAGGTGAAGGGGAATAAGAGGTACAATTTTCCAGTTATAAAATAAATAATTCAGGGGATGTAATGCACAGCACAGGGTTAATATTTAATATTGTAATAACTTTGTATGGTGACAGGTGGTTACTAGATTTATCATGTGGTCACACTGTAAGGTATATTAATATTGAAGCACTACATTGTACACCTGAAACTAATATAATATTATATTTCAACTATAATTTTTTAAAAGATTGCCTTTCTTTGTGGCTATAAGTCATTATTTGTATTAGGTGTATAGGGCCATTTCCTGGGTTTGTAGAAGGATCTATTTCTAGTACTTGGTACTTCGTAGATGGTAAATAAGTGGTTACCAAGTGGTTAATCCTATTTCACGTCCATACATTTGTATGTGCTTTTGCTCCTGTTTGGAACATCCACAACTTAATCCCTCTGTAGCTGGTTAACTACCTTTGTTTATTGAAAAAGCAGCACTACAACCCATTCCCAGGATAAGTAGCTCCAGTTATGAAATAAGAAAAAGAGGAGTGAGAAGACTTGTTTTTCTTGAATGGCATGTCATTGACAACATTATTGCTCAAAATAATCATTGTCTCCTCATGGGAGAGGTTGTACTTCCCTATCCCATTGATGGCTGGATTCACTATGCGATTTGCTTTGCCCAGCGAAAGGTGAGCAGAAGGGCCAGGTGTCATTTCCAAGAAGGATTTTTAAGAGCCTGTGCATGGGTTGCTTTGATCTCCTGTCCCTTGGTAACTGCCACCAGCCATGCTCTTCCACCTTCATGGGCCCTGGTTAGAGGACATGGTGCAGAGCCGTAGACGACACACAATGAACGTGTGTGAGTGAGAAATAAACCATGGGTGCCCTAAGCTCCTGAGCTTTTGGGGTCACTTGTTACTTCAGCTTATCCTGACTGATAGAATATGTCTGCTGTTTCTTCTTCCTCTGAAGTGCTGCCCAGCCCTTTTCTCCCATTCTGGTGATTGCATCATTTCCATGCCTTAATATTTGCCATATCTGTGTGTCTCAACCACAGTCCTCACCATGTGGATAATCTGCTGGTACCTCAAATTCAGGATGCATAGAACCGAACTCACAATATTCCTCCCCCAGCTCGGCTGTTCTCTTGCTTCCCATTCTATTTCTACATCTAGCTAGGGAAGTCTGAGGCCACCTTCAAGCCCCTCCTCCCACAGGGGGGCTGAGGCCGATCCTTCTGCTGGAGAGTGTGGATGGAGGAGTGTGGCTGGTGGGGGTTGCAGAGGGATAAGAGATCATGGATATTCACGCACAGGCTCTTAAAAATCCCTCTTGGAAATCACACCTGGCCCTTATGCTGTCTTTCATTGGGCAAAGCAAGTCTCATCGTTAAAATTGCCATCAATGGGTAGGGAAGTACAACCTCTTTTATTTCTGTTTTCATTGTTTAAAGCTCCTAACCACTTGTCTGGCTTTTCCTCTGTCACTGGAATGCCTGCAGAAGCTCTGCAGCTGCTCGCTCTGCCTTTGGTCTCTTTCCTGATGGATCCAGCATATCTAACATTTGCAAGGCTTGGGGTAAAAACATGAATGTAGACCAAAAATGCTAAATACCTAAATATTTAAAACTTACAAATCAAGATAAGAAAGCATACTAAACAAAATATATTCTGGCCTCTTGTCTCCACAAATATATCTTTATAATGAATGACCTAAAAGCCCAAATCAAATCTCAAATTTTTGGACTCCTCAGAGTTACATGATGGACTATGGTAGCATGAAGAGAACTGTATCTTGGACCCTGGTTCATCATCCACACTTTTCCCTTCTTTGGCTCCACACATAAGAGGGCTTACACACACATGTGAGAATTCTGAGCTTGTAAGATTCATCCACACCCCATACAAGCAGCCAAGCTTTGGCCATCCCTTGGCCTGTAGTAAATACGAAAATAGTACAGTCTACTCTTAGGATGAAGTACCAAGGAAGATAACTACTTGTGCTATAGATGCAGGGTGGAGCCAGGTATACAGGGAATGCCTGGATGCCGGACACCCAGAGCATACTCTTGAGGGGAAGACACAGGCTTGGATGCTCAAATGCTCGCGGCTCTTTGTACTTTGTCCTAAGGGTAGGGGCATGGCCGGAGATGAGTCAAAGTGGGTCCTCCTAATTGGGAAACCTAGGGCAGGTACCCCTTTTACTGAATCTAGAAGTGACTCTAATCCATAATCATGACTGACATTTATTGAGCATATCTGATGTGCCAGGCATTGTTCTAAATTCTTCACTGATGATGAAACTCAGGTACGTCTCTTTATTTGCCCAGATTATACAGCTCATAAGAGACACAGCAAGGGATTGGATGGACCCAAGCAATTAGATCTCAGAACTGCTGCACATAACATGCTACACTTCCCCTAGAATCACCTCTAAATCACAGATCCCGTTGAGCCCATCTCCTGTTCACCAAAATACACTGTGACCCAGTGAAGGCAATATAGAAAAATCCCCAAGATTTGGAGCCAGATTTTAGTTTCAGTGCTAGTTCTACCATCAGCAAGCTCTGTCTCTTAATCAGGGATTTTTTTCCTTTCTATACAATTAGGAGTGCAATAATATGTCCCCCATTGGGATTCAGTGAGTAGTGAATGTAAAAAGCTATAAAGCCCTGTTGTTATTAAGTTTGTTATTATTAAGATTATATTCTAGTTATTATGGGTACATAATAAATTACCCCAAAACTCAGTGGCATAAAAAACCCATTTGTTATACTCCTAAATTCCATAGGTCAGAAATTTCAAGAGAGCCTTTCTTTACTCCGCAATGTCTGCGGTCTCAGTAAAATTGAAGGCTGGGACCTGGAGTCGTCTGAATGCTCGGACCCCTCCCATGTGTAGTGATTGATGCTGACTGCCCCCTGAGATCCTTACCGGGGCTGAGAGGTGAAACACGCACCTGAGGCCCTTGCATGTGCTGGGCTTCCTCAAGCCATGGTCACTGATTGCACAGGTAAGAGAGAGAGAAGGTGTTGAACAAATCTCTGCCCCTCTTGGATTGCATCTTTCTGAAATGACATTTTTTCTCCACACCCTCCGCACTAGCTGGGGAACAGATTGCAAGGCCTCCTTGCCATGGAGTGAGCATTACAAATCTAGATAGTTCCCTTCCTGCTTGCCTAAAATGACCCCTCATCTTTCTTTCTCATATTGGATAACATTATTGTTAAGAGAAGGTAATTGACTGTGAAGCTTTGCTTTTAAATGGAGGAATTTATGGCGTAGCAAGCAGCAAACATGCCCTCCAACATGATATTATCTTAATTCTTCTTCATATGAAGGTATGATGTAGTTTAATGTGACGTGGCTATGAAACATCAAAGGAAAATAGGTGAGAGAAGGGGGTAGTTATGCCCAGGCTCCTGTTCCTGAAAGAGAAGCTGTTTCCAAATGGATTGTCCTAAACAACCTGAGAGCCCAAGGCATCATGACTGTTGACAAAGAGCCTTCTGTACAAAGCCTCTTATTTACTTGTCACGCCACGGTCTTGTGGGGTAACCATATGTATCACTCACATTTTCCTAATGAGACAGTGAGGACTCAGAGAGTCTAAGTTATTTTCCTACAATCACATAGCTATTAAGATGTAGAGCTGGAAATCTGGACAAAGAGGGTTGTCCAGCGAATGAGACTGGAAGCTTCCTGAGTTGTCTGATCCTCAGCTGGCTGGGATCAAGGGCTTTCCCTTCCATGGAGGGAGAAGCTGTGCCAGAACTTATCTTCCCACCGGTCTTGAGGGCCCTAAGTATACCCCAGGCATTGGGCACGTGGGTTTCTCAGTATTGCTGTAAGAGTCAGCACCTAAGCTTAGACTGCTAGAGTTCTGAGCCCCAAATATTTATCCTGCCATGGAAAGCTGCTCCCACGTTCAACCCACAAAACAATGAGCAAAGGGAGGTGGTGGATGTCTGGGCTGAGGTCCAGCCTCATGATGCATCCAGCTGTGCTCTGGGCACTTTTCTTCGATGTAGAGGGAAGGCAAGATGTGAACACCTGCTAAAGTCCTGCCGATTTCTTTTGCCCTAGGGAGGCTGGCTGGCACTGCTGGAGCCCTTGGTTTGACAAAGACAAATCCAAGTCTTCGACTTGAAATCCTCTGTTTCTTGTATTGTTTGAGGCCACTGCATTTCATGTGGATATGTTCACATTTATTCAACCTTTATGTATATTAGCTGATGACTTACACAGTCTTATAGAATCCAAATGGGTCTTGGAATATGACATAAAATACTATTCTACATCACAAGGAAATTTGTTCTCTCAGGTCTGCATCCTAAGAAAGTGCCTGGAGAGAAATAGAAATAAAATGAGGTTTTTTAAAAAAACAAAAACAAAACAAAACTGCTCTCTATTGGAAATTGTTTTTATAAATCTAGGTAGAATTATGTTCATGAGAACAGACTAGATATTGCTTTGTATTTGAAGACTCTGCCTGAAGCAGAGTTTGAATCATCGTCTCTGAAGTGGGCCTCTGAAGACAACCCCAATGGAAAGCTCCCCTAAGGTGGAGTCCTAACAGGAAGGCTTCCCTCCGCTCCCTGGGAGTGGTGTCGCTGTATCAATTTGGACAAAATGAATCATTTTGAAATGACACGGACAGCCAGCCACATTGTAGATCCAGAACTGAAACCAGGAGTTGGGACTGCTTGAAAACTGAACAGGCTGCCTCAGAAGGAAGTACATTCCTTCTCTCAGACAAATTCAGATGGACAACCATTTGGTGAAGTTACAGACCAATGACCAGAGGAATTAGGTGGGGGCAGTAATAATAATGTTAATGACAACAAAAGTTTTATTTTTTGAGACTTAGTCTAGGCCTAGGAAGGGGCTAAATAACACACACTGTGTTACTTAATCCTCCTAACAACCTCATGAAGCAGGTATTTGTATCCCCATGCTGAGGATGAGCTCACTGAAGTTACATCACAGAAATAAATTTAAATCCAGAGCTTTTTGATTCTAAAAGCATTTATTTGTAATCTTTTCTAGTCCTGGGAATCAACGACACTCTTCTAAAGCCATGCTCTGACCTCTGCTAAACTCTTCTTGATTTAATATGCAGCGACCAAGCCTCCCGCCGAAGGAAGTTCAGAGGCCTTGCACTGTGTGTAGTTACTTTGGAGATTATTTTCCTACAACATTTTCTGCTAAGTGGTCCCACTTCTCTACTGGCAGACAGAAGTGAGCAGAGGTTTACCTAGTGGTCGGTGAGCTCGGGGCTGCCTGCAGAGAGGAAGGACCTGCCGCACTGTGAAGGGAGGGAAGGACTGCTCCAGGCGAGTGGGAGGGCAGGAAGCTTCTTTGAAGAAGACAGTGTGGTTTCTCTGGGCCAGGGCTCCCCAATGCGTGTCCACAGCACCAATGGGCTAGGGAGGTGCCAAGTAACTGATCCTCTCAGCCAACCAGGCAGCAGGGCAGACAGGCACCAAGATGGCCCAGAAACCCAAATGGCCTTTGGCCAACAAAAAGCTCCTTCCGATTACCCTGGTGTCATGTGAAAACATGATTTTCTACATGTGCCTTGGGGGGAAAAAGTAGGGAAACCTATTTAAGGGCATCTTGCAGGGATGCATCTCAGTAAATAAAAAAAAATCATTGGGTTTTCTGAATGGAGAAACTAGGGGTCAAAGACTGGGCTCTGGAAGCTGTTCATAAGTTCTTCTCAGGTTACGAATGACAGTAAGAAGAAAACAAACAAACAAACAAACAAACAAAAAGCAAAAGCAACAAAGGGGAATGAAGAGGCTCTCCACTGTCAAAGGGAGGGAGCTACAATGAACGTGGTGGGGCTGTTAGGCCCCAGAGAGCCAAGCAGGTCCTTAGCCTGTGATTTCATAACGAGGGCAGATGAATTATTGAAACATCAGCATTTAACATGCTATTCTTACTAATAAGCTCTCTTAGCTACAACCCCAAAATACCACTGGATGTCAAGAGAAGATTCATAATGACACTTAAGTTGGCAAAGGTTCCCGTTTTGAAACTGCAGCCATGACACATTACCCACGTCGTGCTGAGCTCATACTTAATTCTGACAAAGGACAAAAACGAGATAGTGAGAACTTGATGTTTTTTCTTAGCCTCTGGAGGGGAGAAGTGTTGGGCCATATTGTTTTTGACACAGCACCTCAATTAGGCCTTAAAGAATAGGTAGTACATGTCTAATGAAATTGGAGATGCTACACTGATGTGGGGGGAATTCAGCAGCTTGGTTTGAGGTTTAAGTTTGATGTTTTCCCACCAGGGACCCACCAGTCACAATAATTACATTGCTGTGTTCTCATAATATGATTTATTTAGATGTTGCTTTATGAATTAATTCCCTTTAATTGCTGCTCCTCTCACTGTAAATCAAGGTTTCTTGCTTTCTGTAGTACGATGAACATGATCCTACAGTGCAGTAATTAGTCCAATTAGGAAGCGAGGCAGATGTGGAAAACCAATTAGTTTCAGGAATATGCCTGTGCCTATGTAGCCCAAGTACTGTTCAATTGAAATGTAATAGCAACTTAATAGAACACACTTTTGTTCGTAAACCATCTCCTCCTTCCTAGCTCCCATTTGTTTGCTCACTTCTTCGTTTCTAAAGGAGCCAACGCCAGCTTGCTTCATACTTGGTGGATCTCCTTCCACACAGAGAGTATTTTCTCCCTGGGTCTGAAGTGAAGGGATCTTTGTCTGAGAGGGAGGCAGAAGCCAGCGGTTTGGGGAAGGGGTAAGATTTGGGCATTTTTACACTTTATATTGTAAATGTGGCCATTACTTCATCTAGGGACTCAACATACACATGTACACACATATACGTGCACACACATAGAAGCGTGCACATATTTATACACACAGAGACACACATGTGCACACACATGCAGGTATGCGCACACACAGAAACATGCATATATGCACACAGACACAGGCACACTACATGTGCGGGTACATGTACACGCACACATGTACATGCACACACATATACATATATACACAGTCCTTCTGTGTGTCCTACAAAGGAACCCTGTGCTCAGGTTCCTCTCTCAACCTAACAGTCTCAATGGAACTTCTTCAGTCTGGATCTGACTCGAGGGACATTGCACTTTCTGAAGTTTATTACACTGGGAAATTGGAATAAAATGAGTGATTAATGCCATGGGTCCAAAAAATAACCTATTCCCCAAAGTCTCCAAGTATGAACTCACAAATCACCAATAAACAAAAGGCTTTAACATTGCAGACATTCTAACTCAGGCAGTTCCTGTGATGGCGCCATCCAGTTAGATGCATAGACAAACCATTTCACCAAGTATAAACAAGGGACAGAAGGCTGTTCCATCCCTCAGGTTAGTGTGAGGCCTGGGGAGTGGAGCAACGGTCACAGAGTGAAGAAACTTCACCACCTTCTAGCTGTTGAAGGGCTCGCTGACTTTCATGAAAACTGCTGCTCACCTTCTCTGCAAAGTGGAAGGCAGGAGGAGCACTGTTCCATTTGTCAGAGTGTTGGTAACAGATTCTCAGGGCGGAAGCAACCCTTAATAAATGCAAAGACACTGTTATTTGACAGAAGAATCTGAAGGCCAGAGGAGGGAGCTGGTTCTTTACCCAAAATGAGAGCTAAAATTAGCTCAAGGGTCCCTTGACGCATCCTATCATGTTCTTTGCATAACATTGTGCTGCCTCCCTTTAGAAAACAAATCTCTAGTTTCCAGAAAAATCTACGTATAAGAGTTATTAAAAAAATCTATCACAAAACAATCACAGTAACTGAAAATCCCTATTCACTGCTCAATCTGATAGGTAAATTACCGAACTTTTGATTTATGTAACTCATTATCATTGCACAGTCGGTCGCTGCAGTGATATGCTCCATTTGTCTCCTTGATCATTATGTGGTTGGTTCTCTCTCTGTTCTGAAAGCAAGACCTTAATAATAACCAGCAAGGGTAACGCAATTAGCAAGATGTGGCATTAGTGTGTGCAGTTAACCGTGCACATGTGTGCACGTGCGTGTGTGAAATGGAGAGAAAGAGAGAGAGTGGGGGATGGTGCCAGTGTTGAGTGCAAGAATCTAAGTCTGTCTTTTGGGACCAGTGACCCCCTTCCCTGCTGCTCCAGAACAGGGATGGTGCCCGTGAAAGTTCTGTTTAGATCTTAAGATCAGGGCCCGTTGGGTGCATACCACTGTGTGTGGGGCAAGGGAAGAGGGAATGTGTCAGGGTGGAAACGAAGAGAAAGGGTGTGATGAATCTGTGGTAGATTTCAGAAGATGGTTGCCCTAGTGACCCAAGAGACGAGGTCGTTCATCCCAGTTCACAGAAAGTCATTATTGCTCTTCTGATTGCATGTCTCCCTGGGGGCACATTGTGACATGGCTTGGGTTACAAACGTCCAGCTTCTCTGGAATGGATGAGGCACCAACCTGAGCTGACTGAAGCGCATTTAGATTGCAGCTGGAAGAGCAGAAGTGCTTTCCTTGCCCTTTCTAGCCTTTCTGTACAGGCACTATTTTGGGGGGGGGGTGCAATGGGGTAAAAAAAGGCAACTGTCAATCAAACCAAAGTAATTTTCAGAAATTCAGACTCAATATCTGAATAGGCAATACAATTTAATTCCAAAAACACTGAAGGATACAAGACAGTTGTAATTATTATATTACTGATAATATAAATAAGCATATACTGTACTAGAGTTTATGAATTACTTAAAGAACAATAATACCTGATTCTTGGACTCAGGGGATTTTACAGTCTACTCAGGCACAGTCAAATGGGCCAACTGCTCATAAAACAAAGGCACAGATAATGAATGATACGGGAAACACCCAAGTGTGGAGAAGGGTCTGAGAGAATGGATGATGGAGTCAGAGGAAGCTTCGTGAGGATACGTGATTTGTATTTTGAGGAATGGAGGGTTGGAGACAAGCAGGGAAGGAGGGCATTGCAGGCAGGAGGAACAGCACATGGCACGCGGTGGTGAGAGAGCAGCGATCGCTGTCAGGATCACTGTCAGGGGAGCAGGTATCGGGGTCACCTAGAACCGGGGTGGCCGTGGGCCGCAAAGGCGGAATCTGCCCTGAGTTTGGTGAGCACTGGGTAACAGAGGAAGCCTCAACCGGGGTGTCAGTTAGATTCTTGAGACTTTTTCTGATTGAGACACCACATCAATAAACTCGTCCATCTGCTCTGCAAAAGGATTGTTTTGGAAAATGAAATGCACAAACCCTTTGCAAACAACATATTTAATTCTGTGCCCCTCACCACTCTCATAGAGGAGTCTTCAAGCACACAGTCTTTGCAGTCTTTACAGTTTTGTCTACAGTGACAATATTGTATAACTTGTGAGCCCAAAGATTTGTAAACTATTGCTGTAAGGTAAGGTCTGTAATAACAGAGCAGCATGATTTTTCTCTTATTCATGTGGGGAGTGAATAATAGAAAAAGCAGGCACTTAAGTTTTTTCAGAAATCCCTAGGGGCCACATTTCCCCACTGGTCTATTACTTGGAAGCAACTGAAAACCAGGACAAAAGCTCAAAGACTCTTGCCAGCATTCCCAGGAGTCCTCATTGATTGTGGGAAGACGTGCCTTTGGGGCATCTGCTTTCCCAAGCAATCAATGCAACAACACGAGTGAGAAATGAGTAACAGCAGCTGCTTAGCATCCATTCTTTCTTGTAATTAATATCACATGGCTGCGTGAACAGCCTGGAGCTGTCTGGTGGAGAAATGCTCATTCAGGGAAACCAAGCAACAAACAAACAAACAAACACGAAAAGGCATGCTGACACATAATTCTTGCAAAATGCAAGAGAGAAAGGGCTGACCTCAAAGCTGTCTATAACTGAATTACCACTGGGGCTTTACATTTGGTCTTTTTTCTTTTCCTCTGAAAAATCAGCTCATATATTTTCTTGCAACTAAGACAAGCACTCTCTTAATTGTTCCATTAAAAGAGGTGTTGAAATGTTACTAATTGTCAAATGCAATTAAGTGTAGCAACATGTCACAGGTAAATTAACGAGAAGCCAGGTGCTGCGGGAAGCGGGTTGTTGCCTAACCACAGAACTCTCTGCATCACACTGGTCCCCGATTACAGCTTTTAAGGGTTTCTGACTCATCAGTGGCCATTTGCTCTGTCTCTCAAAGCTTGATGGTGAGGTTAGGAGCAGGAAGTGTTGGTAACTTAAAAAGGAAAAAAATCAGTTGTTACTGAGTGACAGAGTTGTCCCCCACTTAACTGCAAGGAGTATGTTCCAAGACCCCCAGTGGGTGCCTAAAACCACAGATAGTACCAAACCCCACTATATTTTGTCTTACACATACATACCTATGGTAAAGTTTAATTTATAAATTAGGCACAATAAGAGACTAACAACAATAATTAATAATAAAAGAGAACAACTGTAACAACATACTGTAATAAAAGCTACGTGAATATGGCCTCTCACTCAAAATATTTCATTGCACTTACAGTGCAGGATACAAGGGGCCGTGAGAGGAGGGAGAGGACCCAGACTTGGGAATATTCTACAACCCATATACCACGTGACGTGAGTGGCTGTCCGCTTTGAGTGGGACTGAGAGTGGGTCCAGGCTGCAGTGCACGTGGTATTAGGGGAGTCAGTGAGGGTAAAAAATGCACTAGAAAGTTTTTGGAAAGTCCAGTGAGGGAATCACAATATAATCCCCTGGGATTCTAGGACAAGGCCATGCCGCCTGGAGCAGACTTTTTGAGAAATGGTTCTTGGAGTAGTGCTAGTTCCCAGCAGAAAGGGAACACTTGATCAGAGGACATAAGATGCCGTGTGTCTGGAATTGCCCATCATGGGACAGCTTTGATCAGATTCACCAAATCATAAGTCAGAAGAGCCCAGCTTTCCTATGATGAGAATGATACGCCTGGGATTGAGCACAAGCAGGACCAGAGGGCACAAGCAAGTGGCACAAGCAAGTAGCCCAACCCCACAGCCTTTGCCACTGTTGCACCACAGCCTTGCCCTCAGCTCACATGTGTGGCCATGTGGGATCCCTAATGACAAGCTGATGGAGGAGGAAGAAGCCCAATTTTGGTTCATGGGTGGGTTGGCTCGGTCTCTGGGTATGTTTAGCAGTTGAACTAGAACTCCATTCAGGGGTGGATTTGAAAGACAGTGACGAGGGAAAAGCTTTGTGGAGGGAAGAATGGAGGACATCCCCCTAGTCTTCTGCTTTATGTGTAAAAACAAATGGCCCAAAGTTAGAACATTTATGGACTCATGGGTTGGCTGGCTAAGGAGGAGCCTGGAAAGGTTGGAAGCCTGGGGATAAGAGGTATGGCTGGAGACATGAGGATGGATATATGGAACTGGGCCTAAAGTGCAAAGATCTTCATACCATCTGTTGATGTCAACCAGAGAGCATTCCACCACGGAGTAGATACTGTAGAACGGAGGACACAGAAAAACCTGGCCAGGATCCGTGTCATTGGCCAGCCCTGTATTGGGACCATGGGCCAATCAGTGTAAGAGCCACACTGGCAGAGATGCAGGTACACATAAACACAGCAGTGTGAACCCCCAATGCTGATTTATTTCCGTCACTGTCAAATGACCAACTTGCCAGCAACAGAGACCAATGCTGGTCTCACAACCAAACAGCATCCCTCAAAGAAACCACCTGGCCATATGGTGGCCAGTTGGCTGCATTTGAGCAGGAATAGACTCATAGTCCATGGGCCACTCAGGGAACGTGTGCTTCTCATCCCTACAACTCTGGGCTCTCCATGTGTTTTTTAAAGAGGAAATCTTGCTGAAATTCCATTGCTCTAGAAACTCTTTCTTCCTTGGCATCTTGGGCTCCTTGTACCAGGGGACCAACAGGGAAAAAGAGGAGTCACTATTTTGGGTGGGGGATATAGAGGGCCATTACTCATTGGAAGCAGGGAGAAATGTGCTTAGCATTTGGGTGATCTGCTTGGGCATCTCTTGGTGCTTTCTTGACCACTTTTAGTAGGTGTCATGCTCTTGTTAAAGGAAGCACAAGGTGCCAGATGGTGAATCACAGTTTAACAGTAGACCACAAAAGACATTAAAATAGAGGAATTTATTTCTCACGATTTCCGGAAAAGTACACAGCATACCTCACGGGGGACGCAAAGATGTCAAAGCAGGATGCAGACAGAAAGAAAGGGGGGACCTAAGCACAGGACTTCACTAAGATTCATGGGTGGAGGGCTTTGGGTTTCCCAGTCTAGGGCCAGCTTGGTCAGGTGAAACCAAAAGAGCAGGGTTTTGGTAAACCTCATGGGAGTCTTATCTAAGGGGTGCCTAAGGCAGAGAAAACTCTGTTGGAGAAGTCATGGAAATACTACAATACCAGGAACCTAGATTTGCTTGTAACTCTGCAGGCTACTGTATGTACTTGCATGAGACTAGTGTTCATTCAAGGTGCCTGCCGGCTACTTGGCCATCCAAAATGAATGCTGAGGCAGAGTACTACGGAATAGCTTAGCTAAATTCTCACAATAGGAATGGGCAAGTGCAACAACCCTGGTGTGAGGAGGGACTGGTGACCAAGCGTTCAGATCCCAGGAAATAAGCCTCTCGCCATGCCACCATGTAGGTCTCCAAGAGCAGCAGAGGTCATGCTGAATGTGAGGGAATCTATGGTGGATAGCAAAGAAGGGGACAGATAAATGTCGTCAGTAGTAGTTCCACGGCCAATGGCAGGACTGGGGACTGAGCAATTCCTTCCACTAGTCATTGTCTTCCAAGTTTCCCCCCAAAGAAGTGCTCACTAGAACCCTAGGGGAACTTCTCCTAGAACTTACGAGAAGAAATGGACCCAAGCAGCGCAAGAGGTGGGCTCTGGAGGCTGCTAGGAGATGCTGCCCTGATCCCCCTTCAGGAACAGAGAATTTATTCCCCCAGCTGCCAGTGACAGCCCTAAGCTGTCAGCTCTTCTGGGGGATGTTATCAGCTAAGGAAACCTGCCTCCTCCAAGGTCATGCCTCCTTCTAGGGGGATCTCACATGCAATGACTTGTCATCATGAGAGTATAAAGGCTTGATCCACTCACCTCAAGTCAGGGTAACTCTGAAAGGCCATCCAGCTCTAGAACTTTCTGTGAGGTTTTTTATTGGGCCTGCATCACATCTTAACATCTCTTGTCCAATTTTGGTTTTGTCCTCTCTTCTGCATTTAAGAGCAATTCCTAAATGGCATCTATGTCTCATGGTGTGTTTGATGGGACACACTTCTGCAAAACCAATCTTGCAAGTTTTACCACTATTACTGTAACTGGAGCTCTCTCCTCTCCACCAGGCCACATTCTTTGCTGTCTATACAGTTGATAGGCAAATACTTTTCTTCAACATTATAATTTATTGTGTGGTTAACCCTGTTTTCGGGTAATGCCATCACCCTAGAGGCTTCCCTGACTAACCTTTCTCTATTCCAATCCATCTTTATACTGTGGGCTCCAAGCTCCCCTTCTCTACCGTTCCGTACCCCTATTGTTGACTTTGTTGCACTGTCCTCTAGTGATCTGTGTATGAGTGTGAATTTCTTCCTCCATGGTGAACCCTTGGATTATGAGGACAGGACTACGTCATTTTCTTCCTTCCAGCCCTTGGGCCTAATACCATGCTTGGCTCATCATAGCCTCTCAGTCCGTGTTGGATGCAGAATGAAATGCATTTGGTCTTTACTGCTGTGAAAACAAAGACAGGTAGTCTGAATAGAGTTGTCTTCATTGTCTAATTATTCTTGGGTGTGTACTTGTTCATCTAATTTAAAAGAAAGCTTCCTGACATCACAGGAAGAGACCTTTTCATTTATTTTTTTAAAGACTTTATTTATTTTTAGAGATAGGGGAAGGGAAGGAGAAAGAGAGGGAGAGAAACATCAATGTGTGGTTGCCTCTTGAGCGCCCCCTACTGGATACTTGGCCCACAACCCAGGCATGTGCACTGACTGGGAATTGAACTGGCAACCCTTTAGTTCTCAGGCTGACACTCAATCCACTGACCCACACCAGCCACACTGAGGCCTTTTCAATTAAAAAATTATTTTTTTCCTCTTTTTATAGAGCCTGATGATCTCAGGTTCTCTCCTTTACTCTACAGTCTTGGGAAATGCTATTGGACTCCCTGAAACAGTCAGGCTTGGTCCCAGGTGAAGTTGCAAAGCAGCAAACATTTATCTTCCGCTCTCTAGCATCTCTTTCTTCCTTGTGTTTTCCCCCATTGCCAGCACCCCATTACCTCTGCTATTTTAGTCTCTTCATAAAACTTAGCTCTAGGAAAATGACTGATTTATAGTTTGTGTGACTTTAACTCAGTATGCTATCTCTGCCTGGAGTATTTGCATTTTTTTTGCGGGGGGCACTCATTTTTGATTCAGGAAAAAAAGGGCTCTATGATAAGCCTAATGTCCTCTGTTCCTTCCCATCGGAGCATCTATTTTTGTTTTAAAGTTAATAAAGTTAATTCATCTATCAGAACCCACAAAATGAAGACTGCCCCAGGGGCCCAGCCATGTCACAAATCTAAACCTAAGTCGGCCTGCACTGTAGGGATACACCTCCCTGTCAAGGAGGCAGAGCGCCCGTCCCAATCCTCCAGCTCAGCTGCGACTTAACCTGACCCTAACCTCATGCGGAGATCCCGACCTCCTAGCCAGCCATGTCCTGTTTCCACGTTGCCTCTTCCAGCGCTCTATACAGCTCACTCTTGCCTGAAGTCCCCGAGGAAGAGTGGTCCACGGCTGGGGAAGCTCCCTACTCCCCCATTCCACCAATTGTTTTCATTTGAATAAAGGGCATCAAACTCATTACTGAAGTGTTTTAGTGTTGTCATCTGACAAACTGCATATTCAAGAAATAGTGTAATTATTTTCTTAATATCTTAATTTCTTAATTTGCCCCTTTCACTGTATATCAATGAGAGTAGGGACTCTGTTTTTGTTTTAAGCATAGTATTTCAGCACCTTGCATAAAACCTGGTGCACTGTGAATAATTCATAAATAATGTTTGGCATAAATGTATAAATAATTCTATGAACACATATAAATTTACAATAGTTGGGAGGCTGAGAAAGTGTGTGGGGGTTAAGAGGAGAGGCTCCGCCCCATAGTTACCCACTGGGCTTACATCTCTGGCTCTCACCTCTCATATCCGTTCCAGGGTCGGCCCCCACTATTTCTGACCTGAGCCTTTTACTTTGCCCACAGCGCAGGGAAGGATGAAAGAAAGAGTGGAAAGAGTCAGAGAGACTGAAAAGGAGCTCAGATAGCCTGTGGGGCCAGGGGACAAGAGCACCTATTAAAATTGTCCAGCAGGGGGAAGAATGTTAAAGAGACAGTACATGTGGGGTACTGCCCTCAGGAAGGACCTTAGATGTCTAGTTCAAGAAACTGAAACATACTGAAGTTAGGAATTTAAATGAGGACACTGTGTTTGTTTGCTAGGGCTGCCATAGGGAAGTACTACGGGCTGAGGGGACTAAACATCAGAAATTTATTTTCTTACTGCACTGAATGCTAGACATCCAAGGTCAGGTTATTAGCAGGGTAGGTTTCTTCAAGGCCTCTCTCCTTGGCTTGAAGACAGCCACCTCTCTGTGTCTTCACCTAACTTTTCATCTGTGCCTATTTTTTGTCCTAATCTCCTCTTCTTATAGACACATTGGATTAGATCCCATCCATATGATAGCATTTTATCTTAATTATGTCCTAAAGGGTTCTCTCCAAATACAGTCACATTCTGAGGTCCTGGGGGTTAGGACTTCAACACATGAATTTGGGGGGACACAATTCAGCCCATAACAGTTGCCCAGTCAAATAGAGGTCATGCAGCCCAGGGATTAAATATACTATATTAGAGTCAGGAAGACCAGGGTTGGAATCCTGAATTTACACTTATAATCACTTGGGCATGCTATTTAACCTCTAGGACACTGAGCTCCCTTCTCTGTTAAATGGAAATAAAAATAATTATGGCACTAGCTCTATTAAATGAGGTGATGTATGCACTGTAGAATGTGAGCACATAGTAAGTCTGCGGTAACTGCCAGTAGTGGAGCTGTTGTTTTTGTTGCTATCATTTTTATTACTAGCTTCCTCTTCTGTCAGTGGGGCTAACACAGTGCCGCCCACTTACCTACAGTTGTTATGAGGATCGTATAAGACGATGCATGGCAAGAAGCTTATCCATTACCCACCACAGAGCAAGATCTCAAAAAATGGTAGTTGTGCTCTCATATTTATGGGACAAGAGTCCAGTTCTCCCAAGCACTGTAACTTCTTTTTATGTTGCTAAATGGGGTTTGATGTGGCAAAACTGTGTCTATAGTTAATAAAGTGCAAAATTGTTGGGCAGTTTCAACCAGAAAAACACTTATGTTATGCAGAAGCTCATATTTGGGTTATTAAAACTTGAAATGAAGCAACATAGGAGAATACATAGCTCATAAAATTATTCAGCTAAAGGGAGGTGAGACTTACGTTCTGAATTACATAGTAAAGAAATGTTCAGGTTCAATGTGGGTGATTAACTGTTTGATACCTTGTCAGGCTTTGACAAGCTCTCCCTCTATTTTTTATACACCTCTTTCTATGTCTTGTATAATTAAGAAATGGTGCTGAATTCTTGTCATCCACCATTAAGGACTAGTCACAGATAGTTTCATAACATCTGCTTCTTGCAACCTTCTAATTATCCATAAAAATCTGGCAGAGGGATCTGACAGTTTATCCAGAACACAGAATGTGAATACAAAATAGAACACTTTGCTCCCAGAGATAGAGTGAAGTATAAAGCAGGTACTCTCTCACCTCTTATTTTGCATGCAGCTCTGTTGCCTGTTTAAATCAGAGTTCGGTGCATGTCTTCTCAATAAAGACTCAATTTTGAAAAGCATCTTTTGACAAAATGAATGTGGGTCGGGAATATGTAAATGGTGCTGTGTCAGAATTTGCTGTCAGTTGCTGCTCCGTTATTCCCTTTACAATTCAGCCAATCGCTGCTGCTTTGTGGCCGGTGTCTGCAGGCTGTGAGCTGTCCTTGCTCTGACAGGAAGGGTTGAGGAGCTCTTGCCTGAGCCAGATGCTTGCTTCTAGCAGCGTCAACTCCTAACCTCCTGTTGCTTGCTTCTTATAGTGGGTGCCCTACTTGCCCACCAGCCTGCCTAGCTTTCCAATTTATTGCCCGACCTTAACTCTGGAAAATGCATCCTCCTGAACCCTTACTTTGTATGCATTTGTTCTGTTGAACCACTGTTTTATTCTGATTATTGGTCACAGTGTGTCTTCCCCATGCCTACGTCTGTCACCAACATCCATTTGGACCCATGGATGATTTGCTTACCCTGCCCTTTGGGTCTGTCTGCGCGTTGGGTTTTAGAGGCTATTTTGTTGAAGCCTCTGGTCCTTTTGTGTCTTGTACTCTCCTCTGGGCTGAGACCTCACAGTCTTGCTTCAGCTCTGCTGGTCTGTTGTCTTTTGTTTTCTGTATGTCCTGTGCCTATTGAGTTGAATAAGAATACTCATGTTCCTATTTATCATTCACTGAGAACTTTTTGTATCTACAATGACCTTGGAAGGTAGGGACTATGATTTGCTTTGTAATTTTTTGTAAACTGAAGCACAAATAGGTTTACCGTTGTACCGAAGGGCACAGACTGGATGGATTTGAACCCAGATGTGTCCTGCCTCGGCTTGAGTTCTTTCCACCCACTCACTGATTCACGTTCCAACAGGTCACTGCTTCGAATAGTCATTTATCAGTGGTGTTCGTTTCTACAGAAAACATGGGAAAAGTAGCTAAACATTCTGAGTATACTTTTTATCAGTATGCACTATATTGAATATTTAATTTTAAAATTTTAATTGATTCTACAGTTTCCATTTTACCAAAACATAAATTGAAGCTCTGAGTTACAGGGTGTTAACAAGTGTACAGGTAAGTCAGCAAGAGAGCAGAGGGCTCTAAGAATGGCAGTAGAGTGGTTTGTTGAAAATGACACTAGACTAAGAGGCAGAAGAGAAAGGTCAGTTCAGAGCCTGGCCCAGAATCTTGATCTTTAGTAAATTACTTGAGTTCTTTCTCTCTTTCTTCATCTTGAAAATTGCTCACTAAATTTAGTTCTGAGTTTTCTGGCAGCCGAAGTATACTTGTGGTTACTTGTTCCAGACTGGTGATCGCTAGTAAAGATACTTGAAGTTGCTTCACGTTCGTCTCTGGGTCACAGAGATTTTATTTCTAAATAACCTACCTCATATTTTAGGCAATGGGGGTACTATTACTATTCTCAACCGTTGTGGCTTCTCTGGGTAGGGATCATCTGGGCCATTTCCATGCCTGGAAAAGACCCCATCTTTCTTATCATGTGTCAGAGCCTAGGCTGCCATGAGAGCCCCCCAAACACCCTCCTGCCCTGAGGGCCTCTCACGTCTCCCCGGAGTGGCTCAGACAGCAGTGACTTGGAAGAAAAGCCGGAGGAAACAGAGTAAAGCCACACTGAGACATGGGTCCTGGCCTTCTGCGGAACTGAGTGTTGAGGTGTACAGGAAACTGGGCTCTGAATCCTGACTGCTCTAGTTCTTTGCTATTCAAAGTGTGGTCCCCACACCACAGAAGCATCGTTTGGGAGCTTGTTAAAACCGCCCAATACCAGGCCCTGCCCCATATCTGCTGAATCACTTTTATAAGATTCCCAGGTAACTGGTATGCACATTAAAGTTAAAGAAGCACTGCTGGCTTATTAATCTATAGAAACATTTAAAACTATCCTCCAAGCGCAAGAAATGTTTAACAGAGCTCCCTTAGAGAAGTGTCGGGAAGTTGCTCTCATTACTGGTATGGGAGAAAACACGGAGTCTGCACCGAATCTCAGTAGATAAAGAAACTTAGCTAAAAGCCAGGCCTTCTGGAGGGCGAAGAGGAATGGTGTGGGCTTTGGGGGTGAGGCCACTCCCAGTTTGGATTATAATGTCAAGTGCCGTAATGGTATAGTGAAATGAAATTGATATAGTTATATTATTTGAATGGACACTCCCTTTGTCCCAAGCTCCCTTTCTTCACTGAAGGCAGATGGTCACAGGGTATGGTAATGAGGCAAAAGGAACTCATTTTGTTAACATTTTCAGTTTCTCCTTTCAGTGCCTGCCTTGTGTCCAGCTTCCAGGGATAAGCTTTCCGGTGCAGGCAACTGTGCAGTGAGCAGCCTCCAGCCACAGCCCTCACGCCCTCCCAGTAGCTGGATGCTCTAGGAGGGAGGGGTCGGCTGAGGGCCAGGCGCTCGAGGGTCCAAGTGGCATAACTGCCCCATTCTGACCACTGAAATCTCTCAGGGACCGAGCTCCAGCCTGGGGATGGCCTGCCTGGTGTCAGAGCTGCCCTCGCTTTGGCGAGCGCTTTAATGGGAGCAGGCGGCGTGGCTTCAGCACAAAGTGACTCCTCAGACATCAAACGTCGGCTTTGGGGTGCTGGGAGCAGCCTCCTGTTTGCTGCTTCTTGACTTATTTTTCTTGATGGTTCCACTTTCTTGTGAGCTCAGAAGTTTGTTTTATCTTTTTTCTTTTTATTAACTCTGTACCAGTTTCTTTTTCATGAATACTTTTCACCTGTCCTCAGAAAAATATAGTAAAATTTGAAATGACATCTATCCTGGAAAAATGGTTATTTCTGATTTATGCTATGCCTATTAAAAAAAAAAATCCTCAAGGCTTCCAGAACATGACACACATACTGAATATGAAGCTAAAAAATATGGACTCACCTAAAATGAAGGTGATAGAAAGAGGAGATAATTGTTTTAAAGCTAAGATTCCTTGTAGTTGTGACTAAATTGCACTGTAAATTTAACACTGAGTTGCTGGCTGCCAAAAGTGTGCATACAGTTACTAATTTCTGGTTGATGGACACTAGACAAGCTTCCCAAAGATACTTTTTCTTGATACCAAGGTTACAATGATAAATAATATTTTTTAAGTAGAGTCTTCTAAGCATTTGCTAAGACCTTTGCCTGCATTATCTTATCTAGTCCTCACACCAACATTAAAAGATAAGATAAAGTAATAGTCCGGTGTGTGAACTCCCACTGGGACAGCTGGCTTTGGATCTTGTCTCTGCTACCCACTGTGTGACCTCGGGCAAGTCCCTTACCCACTCTTTGTTTCAGTTTTATCATCCATAAAACTGAAACATCAGTCATGCCTTATAAGGTGATTGGGGGCATTAAATGACTTAATATACACACAACCCACAGTGTCTGGTGCTTAGTAATTACTTGTCATTATTATCATTATTTCCACTTGACAGATAAGGAAATGGGGTCTCAGAGAGGTTAAGTGGCTGGCCGAAAGTCCCCTGGCCAGGTCAAAATGGCACCAGATCTAATTTGACCCCTCTTAACCACGTTATACTCTGACTCCCAAACTTTAGGCTGCTGCCAGTAGCGTTAGATGGGTGCAAATAAGCAATCAGTATTAGCCTTGAGCAGTCAGTATTTGATTACCTATGTAGGTGAGAATGTTTCATCTATGTATTATCTTCGGGGGAAATTTCCACCTTTACAGCCTGGTGAGTCCTCTGGAACAGTATCTACTTTCAATATGACTTTAAGTTAAGTTTAAATAATGGTGGAGTTCTATTGCAAATCTTAGTATGTATTTGTTGATCTGTGGATTCTATTTATATATGTTCTTAGCCACCAATTCTTCCCACATACAGCTGGACATAGCAAAAATGTAGGTCAGTGCCTACCCAATTGCTACTATATTTAAAGTTTACTCCAATACCACATATGCTAGGAAGCTGCTTGCTTTGTTATTTCTCATGATATCACCGTACACTGGTCTCAGATCTGGATACTGAGCGTTTGAGACCAAACTCAGGTGTAATTCCCCTACTGACCACCAGGTGTCCCACCCAGCCCTGCTATCTGCCGCCAGGAAAATGGCCTTTTTCACTCCTGGAAAGGGGAAAAGAAGCGAAAGGAGGGTTGAAGGGGCTGTAGGGAAAAGGGAGGTTGTGACAACAGATCCAGATGCTGGTTCTTGCCTCCAGACAAAGGGACTTTCTCGCATTGTTTTTCTTTGATGCATTGGTGTCTCTCCAGGGAGCCTGGTCAGTTCCCTGCAATTTAGAAAGCTTTTATTTCCTCTAATAAACTGACGTCGGTGGGGCCTTTTCGTCCCTGAGCTTGGGGTTGGTACTGTCGTCTGTATCTCCTTCCTTTTGCCTGAAAGCCCCTGACAGCCGCCCAGTCCTCTGTGGGCTCTCCTCTTCCTTCCGGGGTCTGATTTCAAAAGTGACAGGGAAGGTACTGACCCTGCTGGCCTGACTCCTCAGCACGTCCTCCACCAGGGAGGTCAGGGACAGGAATCAGAGTGTGACTGTGGCACTAACTAGCAGTCTTGAAAACAGTCACCTAATTCGCCCATGATAGTAATATTACCGTGACAGAAATGCGTCCTCCCTATTCTCAATTAAGATTGCCATTTGCCTCTCCTGGCAGGAGGAATAAGGGACTTTTAAGAATTGTAGACGTTTTAAATTCCAGAATGAACTTATTCTTTGCAGGTGACTGGCTCCTCGCCTGTCATCAGTCCTCCCTCCCTTCCTCCTTTCTGTGGAGGACCACCCGCAACCGGAAAAGCCGGGGTCAGGATCAGGAGCTCCGAAGCCAAGCAATTTTCTCTCACCCGTTGTCATCTGCAATGGGGCAGCCTCTTGCCCACTCCAACAGACCTCAGACATTGACCATAGACCTGAGGCTCCAAATGGACACAGTGCTCTGAGTAGTCTGGCCAGAGAGTGTCCTGATTGTAGGTTATTCTGTGATTGCAGCGTCACCCAGAAATCTGTCCAGAACGTGGATGGGATGCATTCATTTAGCAACAGCTTTAGAAGCTTCATTGTGGGATGTTTCCCCCATAAAGGACCTTGATCACAAGGACCAGAGTACAGTCCTATGAGACAGACTAGCTTCTGTACTCACCGCCTCATTATATGCATGGCTCTTAATATTCGGAGAGCCTTTTGCCAATACACATTTTCTCATGAAGTGGGAAACCGGAGCCCAGATGCGATGTATTATTGATAGGGTTGTAATTCATTCCTCTGGGGTTGTATCTACAGTGTATACCATTAGCACAAAATATTAAATTACCAGCAGTTGTATATGTTTGTCTATTCAGGTTTGGCTCAATGATATTTGCCTTTTGCCTCAATAAAAGATCATGAATAAAGAAAGCAGGGCAATATTATTTTGTCGTTGTTATTGTCGTTGCAAGGGAATTTTGATTAAATCATTTTCTCTGTGTTGCATTTTAGCAGGCCACGCTTTGCCATAAAGATATGAGACATAAAATAGGGGGATTGGGTGGGGAAGGTGGTCGGGGCCGTTTGTTCCAGCGTGCGGCACGTGGCGGCTTCCCTGGCAGGCTGCTCTGGGCTGGACTCGGGTTCTCTCTGTTTGCAGTGGGGCAGGAGGAAGTGGGCAGCCCAGACTGCATGCCGGAAACACAAGCCATGTATCTCTGCTGGGAAGATGGCACTGGAGTGGGATTTGGGGTGTGGGAACCCACCAGCACATCAGGTACAGACCTTGGTAGTCACAGCATTATGTCCTGGCTGGCAATTGGCAGACAGCCCTGTGGTCACCATTTCTGCTTCCAGTCTGCCTGTCTCTCTTTCTCTCTCTCATGCACACACACAGACACGCTTCTTCAAAAAGATCCCAGGTCATAGGGCTCAAACCAAGCTGCTAATGGAAATGCTACATCACTTCTGCTCTGTGCTCTTTTTGTTCTTGCAGAACCTTGAATGGAAGGTATTTGCTGGTCAGTTAGCTTGAGTACTCCAAACCCCTCCCAACCCCCTTCACTGAATAGTTTTTATGGGTAAACATTTTTTAATGCCCGTGGCTTGGCCTCCTCACCCTTTTGTTATCCGCGCGCCTCAGAATGAAGCGAGGGTGACAGGGACAGGTTTTGAAGCTGTATTCACTTGAAGAAGAAAAACATTTTGGAGAAATGCTTACTCCTCTTGGTTCCAGTCATCAGCCGGGCAGCCCTTAATTCCTCAGGGGCAGAGTCCCTGAGGAGGAGGAGGAGGAGGCGGAGGTAGGGAGGGCCAAGAGGCCCCTTTTCTCAGAGGTCACTGGCTGGGGGAGGGGCTTAGATACCCAAGTGACAGGTTATCCCTCTACAAAGCTGGGATCTCCTTTATAGGGAGCTCCTAAGAAAAACACCATTTGCCAGGCCAGGGGGCTCTATTGAGTTTTGCCGCCTGGGGCACATTCTGGAGGTGAAAACCGGTTTTTCTGAAGACTCAGCAGAGCCAGGCTTTGTTCAGAGTTTGCTCTTTGGCCAGACTGGCTCCCTGAAGGGGAGACCCTGTTTACTTGATGAAGAAGCAATTAACACAAAAGCTTGGGCCTCCCCTCCATAACAGGGTGGATTCTTTAGTACTTGGGGGTCCTCTCTCTTCCCGACAATTGTCTCCTTCCCTAAAGAAGAGATGTGGTGTTCAAAAAGAAGAAAGAAAAAATCGCACAGGCTTGTAAAGCCAATGAAATCAATGCTAAATCTATCAAAGCAGATCATAGACCCTGACGGCTGAGAAGTGTTATTTGTTTTTCCTCCCAGATTTCTACAGAGCCTGGTGTTTTAAGCATACATCTTGGGGAGAAGAGACCCATATAAAGGCAATTACAATTGGTAAATGATTAATGCTGGGTCTGGCATTTTTATGTGTCAAATATGTTTTAAGTGCATTAATCTTTGCAGAATTTATACCCTTACTATACGAGATACATCTTGTATAGAGTTTGAAATATTTGCAATCTATCTGCCTTCACTTAAATCTTATTTACATTTATTTTATTACAATATAAATGGGTCTGAAAATAGCTTGAGAGTTTTTTACCCTGTTCTGCGGGTCCTGCTGGCACTGCGGGGCGGGGGTGGGGGCGCTCGCATAGCGGGGTTCCTTGCTGATTGCAAATAGTTTCAGCCACCTGCCTAGAGAACCCAAGGAGAGAGGGGGCCTGAGTAGACTGTTCCAGGCCATGTCTCCTTTTTAGCCCAAAAGGGAGGTGACGGAGGTCAGGGAGTCAGCATCCAACAGCATGAAGCACAGACACAGATTTCCGGCAGACAGACCACTTTTAATTTTTGTAAGTTACAGAAAGCACGCCTTTCCATTGTATGAATTTTAGAAAATGAAGAATCGGCCATTCCTATCTGCGGTGCTGTCTCCCATTCGCCCACGGCCCGGCCTGTCTGCAGAAGATCGCGACCTCCAGATGATGTCTCCTCGTCTCTCACATCTCTCACTGGTGTTTTTATGTCTAAGTCAGAGCTACTCTGGCTGCTCCCGTTGGGGCTGCTGAAGCCACGGTGTCAGCTCCACGCCTCCTGAACTTCACTCCACTGAAATCTGGTTGGGTATGAGACAGACTCCGGTGGAATGAAGGACAAGAGAAACACATGGATCGTCTGGGGGTCTTTTTCTCAGAGGGTGGGTGGCATGTGAGCCCAGCCTCTGCATTCAGGGCTATCGCCTGGTCAGAGGCCTTCGGGACCTTTGAACCAGAGCCGTGGGAGGTGTGGAGGGCCTGACGCTCTCGCCCTCCCCGGGACGGTTCCTTCCCCGGGGCTGCGGAGAGCCAGCTCACGAAGATGCCCCTGTGCCCGCGGCACAGAAACCAGTGCCCAGTGGTGGCGCTGGGCCTGCGGGGCTGGGCACTATCACTGTTTCTCATCCTTGAGACAGCCTTCCCAGACAAGGCCATGGGGAACTTCTCTGTGTTTACCTAGTTGGGGTGCTGGTCATCTTCCGCCTTTTTCTGTGTCCCCCTGAGTGTGACAGAACTGAGCTTGGTGGGGTTGGTCCTGGCTGAAGGAGTCAGGTGTTCTGCAATTACTTTAGAAAAATGCATCTCCTATGAACTTGTTTACCAAGGTGATGGGTGGGAGGTGTTCCTCTCCAGAACACACTGCCCAGTGAGCATGAACAGCACTTTGCAGGCCCATTTGCCAGTGTGAAATAAGGAGAAATCAGAAGGAGGTGCGTGAGGGGCTCTGGAGGGACCAGAACACCCAGCGGGAGCCAAGCCCACACCTGGCACGGGGGTGGGCAGAGGAGGGCGAGACTCCTCAGTCTCACTCCTAAACTTATCTGGCATGTCCGCTTTCTGGTGACCCTGCATCCTTTCCCCAATATATTTGGAAATAGCACAACTGCATTTTCTTTGGGCGTGGGGTTGTAGCTGTGGGGAGAGAGGAGGTGACCTGGTTTTCAGGGACTGAACTAAACAGGGAGCGTGGAAACTCTTGGAGAGCTTCCTGCCCCCTAAAAGAAATGCCCGTGAACCAGTGGCCGTGTAGCTGCTGCTCGGGCCTCTTCCTTGCTATGTTCAGACATGCCCGTGGCTCAGTGTAAACCCCATAAAAGGCTGTTCTCAGCACCTCCATGCAGACTGGGTGGGTTAGGGCAGATCCACCTGTTGTTTGGAATACTTTCTTCCGGGGCTTGTTCTGACCCGACGCAGGGAGGCAGTAGCTTACAATACGGCTCCTCCCTCCACATCCAGCCCCTCGGGCACAGGGCCTCTGAGAAAGACTCTTCAACAAGGGTATGGGGGTTCTAGCTACTGCTGAGGAAGATTCCCCGCTGTTCTTGGTCAGGGGGACACTGGGCATGCTGGTGGCAGGGATCCAGGTACTGAGAGGATGAAGCCTGGCCCGCCCTCTTCCACCCAGCTTTCTTTATGAATACTCATGGTTCTCGAGTATGAGGGCGGAAATGTGCCCTGCTTGTGAATTATCTGGGCTGTATAGTCCTTCTGCAATGCCTATCATTTCACCGTCAAAAAGAAGAAAAGAGCAACCTGTTTGGCTCTGATAAATGACGGCAGGAGGTAGGGGGCGGAATATTTCTGGGATGGAAGGTTTCTTTGTGTTCTCTTTGTCCCAGTTTGAAAGCAAATCTTATCCCAGTTTGAAAGCAAAGGGGTCAGTCCATCTCCCTGCAGACCCTCCTTACCCCACTCTTATCCTCCCAACATGTATGGTCCACCAGGTTCTTCACGTCATCAATCGGAGTGTGCAGAGAGCCTCGCCCTCCTTTGGGGTCCTCGGCCTGCAAGGTGGATGCTCCAGAGATGACAGTGTCTGTAAAAGCACTTTGTGAAAGGCAATGCACACGATAGGCAGCACTGACATTAGAGAGCCCAGAAAAGACAGGCCCTTGCCTATCACCCTCCCTTCACCCTGCAGGCCCGCAGCTGCTACCAGACAGAGATAGATGAGCTGTATCAGGGGCCTTGACTCACTCTGGACTCCACACCCAGAGTTCAAGACTCTTCTGCCCACCATTGCTTTGCCAACATGGTGCCCCAATGACCTTCGCCTTGGCCATTTCCAGAGTGGGGTTTGGGCACAGAAGCAAACCAGGCATGTGCTTGGCTTATAGAGTAGATTCATCCAGGGACTGGCCTCCTGTCCCAACTGCCCTCAGGACTTGCCCCAAATGGCTTCCTAATACAACCCACTTGGACACGAGAAGCAAAGAATGGAACCAGGTCCTACTTTCCTGTTAGCGCTGCACCCTCCAGCCCAGGAGTGAACAGTGAGCCAGTGCCCAGCTCCTCTAGTTGTGTAAATCTCCACAAAACCAGGCAGAACTGCAATCCTGGTGCTTAACTGCTCAGCACACACCTTACCATACCAGTTCCCATTATCGCTGAGATTTATTGCCTGGGATCAATGTAAATCCTCAGGAAAACAGAGAACGAGCTGGAGATTTGGTTAAAATGCAGCAGGTTCAGCTACTTTAGCCTTGGAGGAAGTTTTTGATCAACTTCCAGTCAATGTAGTTTTTTTTTTTTCATAGTTCATCCTCTGCTCTTCCTGCCCAATGATTCTCCAGATGTAGTCTCTTAGCTTTAGTTTTCCAAAACCCTGCAAATCCAGAGATTTCAGACTCACCTGTCCATATGAGTATCTGTACCTTCAACAGAGCAGGGCCTACTATAAGCTTGATTCAAAACAATAAACAGATTTTTCATAAGATAATTCAGAACAAAGAGGTGGCTAGAGACTCATGTGTATGGCAGAAAGAAAAGGAATTCCAAGTCTTGGAATGTTCTTTCACTCCTAAGGTTTGAGGACAGGAAATTAGAAACAAGAAACACTTACTGTATAAAGTGTCCAGCTCGGCAGGCCTGTGCAGAACAGAAATGGCTCCTGAGGGAAGGTAGGGGCCGGTCCTGAATAGCCATTCTCCCTCTAATCAAAAGGAATATGAGAGCAGAGGAAAGTGAGTTGGAGTAGAGGAGAGTAAAGATAGCTGGAAAAATAGAGTTTGGAGTATGGTTGGGGTTCCATTGAACTTTTAGAATACAAGTTGGTAGCAGACAATAAAAGAAAGAGAAACTGGTTTTTCCAAGGCAAGGGTGAAGAAGAAGGACTCGGCCCCTTTCAAGGAGGTGGCACTAGTTTCACTCTTTATTTATGCACCTCGCAGCAAAGCTTCGGGTTACCTGCTGAGCTCAACCAATGGAGAGAGGGCCTGGGCTCCTGGCCCCGCCTTGCAGAGCCCACACCCCAAGGGGCCGTGAATGGCCGGGCCTTACTGCAAACTAATATCACTTTCTCATTGTTCTGTAAACACCAGAAAAGGGAGCAAAGAGAGGTGGGGTCTGTGTCACTGGTGGGACTACAGGTTATCTAAATGTTGGCCCTGGAGGCTCTGGCCTCAGGAAGACCTGGGAAAAGAAAGGGGAATGCTGAGATCTTATCTGGGCTAGGAGAGGCTGTGTGTGCGCGCCGTACGTGTACCTGTGTGTAGGCACTGGAAATTGATGGCCTTTGGGCTGTGAGCCGAGGCCCTGGTTGTTCGCGCCACACAGCGCACTCCAGCAATCCAGCGGAGGCCGGCCAGCCCGCCTAAGGGCAGCTGGAGAGAGACGCCCAGAGGTCTGAGCAGAGGTCCAACCAGTGGTTATTCTGATATTATGTACAGAGTGAGTTTGCTGCTCTCCTCTGAGAAGTGAGAGGCTTTGCAACCTGCTTCCCTTCCATTCCTGCGGGTGGGGAAAAGGCTGCTCTTTGTGAGGGGAAGTTGGGGAGATAAAAGGAACTGGAAAAAGAGCCTGCATTAGGAAGCCTTAAAGAGGCTGGTTTATCAATTATTGCTTATTTTTAGTCCTTCCTCCTCTGCTCAGCTGTGACCCCACCCTGCCCTAGCCTTCCCCCTTCCCTGTTCCTGCTCCCTTCTCCCCACTTTGCCCTCTTGGCACACCAGGAAGGTAAGAAAACCTGAAGTCTTCTCAAATGTAGTGTATTTTGCCTAGAATCCTAGCCTGATTTCCATTGATTTGTTCTCAAGGCGAGGCTGGAGTGCAGCAAAGGTAGATTCCTCCCTTCTCCAGGCAGGGGAGGGGAATTA
Organism: Pteronotus mesoamericanus; assembly: GCF_021234165.1. Taxonomy (NCBI): domain Eukaryota; kingdom Metazoa; phylum Chordata; class Mammalia; order Chiroptera; family Mormoopidae; genus Pteronotus; species Pteronotus mesoamericanus. Next base: position 2,044,953 of record NW_026555326.1, read on the forward strand.
AAGGACTCAATCCAGAGGGTGCCTTGGTGCAGCCCTGCCCTGCAGCCCGTCGTGGAACGCGATCCCACTTGCTCAAAATCTCTTCAGACATCAGCTAATCCAAACCTCTCCCCAAACATACGGGGAAACTGAGGCTCTGAGAGGAGCATTTCTGTCTCAAGTCCATGCAGCCAGTGTGGGGTCAAGATTCTAATCTACTGGATCTCCCGACCTCCTCTTAAGGGCTCTTCATAACACACATGCTGCCTCCCTTGGTTCCAGAGGACCTCACATTTGTCTGGGACACTCGGCACTTTTTCTGGAAGAAGAGAAGGCTCCATTGAGGATAAGGGGATGGAGATTTTCCAGGTGACAGCTTTCTGAAGTGTAGGGACTCCTCCCCAAAATGTCAGGGCATAGTATTTTGCTGCCAGCTGGAGCCCATTTGGCTAAGCATAGCCTCAGCTCTTCCATTTTTCAGTTAGTAATGTACAGAGAGAAGCACAGTCCCCAGCCAAGACGATGCACATACACTTGTGTGTTGGAGATGCTGTGCCCTTGTCCAGCCCGCTCTTCCTTCCTGTAATTCATTCATTCACAAATTCATTCACTCACTCATGCAGGCAAGCACACTCTCCCTCACTGCCTTATTTCCTGAGAGCATCAACCCTGTACCAGGTGCATGAGCTGTTTACCCTTTAGGAGCTCCCAACTTAGATATATACATATATATAAACAGACAGAAAACACAGACCAATGAGAAGAACTCTATAAATCCACACCTCCCCGCCCCCTGCAAGGACTATGTCAACTTTTATCTGTGAGGTTCAGGGAAGGCAAAGCCAGAGAAGGTGACATTTGAGTTGGCTCTGGATAGATGAGGGAGGACTGGAGGTGGGTTAGGACCAGCCTGAATGGAAACCCTGAGGAAGGAGCCCTCACATTGTGGTTCAGAGACTCACTGTAGCCCAGGGCAGGATGAGAGGCAGGGGACTGAGTGCTAAAGAATATGACTGCTCCAAAATGTAGGGTAAAGGGAGGGCAGGAGGGGCAGGCAGGGTAGAAAATAAGCACAGGTCCTGCCGGTCATATTCTTTCCCCTCCAGGGGTCATCTCTGACCTCTGAATTTGCTTAGAAAAGGGAAACAAACAACAGCCCAGCCAACACATCCAGGACAGACTCACCTGCCTTAAATTACTGTGATTATTATTTACCTTCCCTTCACCCTGATTCACCTTCTTGGTCCAGGAAGGTGCTCTGCCGCCTGGTCGGACACACTGGTTGGAAGGGTGGGTCTAGAGGCAGGTGGGGAGCACAACAGGGCGGCTTTGGTGGAAGCCTCCTGTCCCCCCGCCCCAGTCTGACTCTTTGTTCCAAAGTCACGTAAGAGGGAAAAGCTCTAGGTGTCCTCCCTCCCCCCACATTTCTTGTCCTGCATCTCTAAGAGGCCTTTCAGGAATTGCGTGTTGCGTGCCTGTGGGAGGGAGGGTATGTGTGTGGGCAGAGAGGGGGGTCAGGGCTGCGGGGCTGGGGGCGCAGGGCTCCTATCTCCACTCAGGGGCCAGCCGCTGTCGCAGCGTACACTCACTTTCTCTAACCTAGGGCTTCACATTTTGGTCTGATGTACTGTACACCCCTTGATCCTCATTCCTTCTCCCCCTCAACATGCCTTAGAGTTTCTTGCTGTGAGAACTCTGGTCTCCTAGGTATCTATGGTCCTGGAAACACTCTGCCATTCCCTCTGCTCTGATGTCCAGCCCCATATGTTACTGTAGCATCTTTAGCTTTTGAGGAAACAAGTAAAAGTTTGCAAACTCTTCCAAGTGTTCTAACACTAGATTAACGTGAGTTACCTACCCAGTCCCTCCCGAGTAAATTCTGCTTATAAACTCCTCTAATTTTGCAGCTCTGCCTCCATGCCTAGCACTGTGCCTGAGGTCATTCTTACAGGTCTGTGGCATCCCTCCTTCTTCCCGGGGAGGGACACAGGAAGAGAAGCTACGGAGGTTTCTGAGAGCCCCATAGCACGTTTGGAGTGGGCTGACCTCTTGGGAGGGAAACGGGGGATAGTGTGACACCAGATGACAGCTTATTCCCAGAACCTGCTGGGGACATCAGAGCCCATGACCTGGAGGGGAGGGGGAATGTGCCTCTTGGGCTGTCAACAGACAGGAACCTTCATCACCAGCTCCCCACTGGTCCTAGGCCTCTAGCTCTGTTTCATGAGTTGAGCCAGGAGGACCTCTCCCTGGGAAGTCTGCTAGGTAGGGCCCAAAGCCAGGAGGCAGGCAGGCTAATTTTTCTCGCCACTGCCTAGGTTGTACACTTTGGCCTAGAAAAGAACTGCATGAACAATGGGAAAGATTTGGTTAAGCAGCAGAAATAGAAAAACAAACAAACAAACAAACAAACAAAACCTAGGGTTTGAGCTTACAGTAAGCTTTACAGGACTCAGCATTGCGATGTGGCTGCCAAAGGAGCAAATTCTATCTTTGGTTGTATTATTAGAAATATGAGAGAGAAAACAGGGAGATGATTATTGCTCCTCTACGCTGTAGTGTTCAGATTACACCGGGTTTATTATGTTTAGTTATAGGCTTCACATTTTAAAAGAGGGTAGGTAATACCAATATGAAAGTGAGAAAAAAGTGATGAGAATGGTGGGTGAACTTGAAAATATGTCACTCTGAGGGAGGATTAAGAAGCTGGGTGTTAAGTCCGGAGAAGTGAGGACTGGGGAGCAGTGGGGGAGACAGGAGAGCTGCTCTCAAGTACAGGAGGGTGCGCCAGGTAGCAGAGGCTTAGATTCGTTCTTAGTGGCCTCATGGGTAGAATTAGGGACAATTTCTTTTCCTCTCACCAGTTCCGCATAGAACTGCCTTGTTAGAAATAGACCATGGAGGACACATGCAGGCAGATAAAGAAGCCTGATGACTCTGGAGTTAATACAGCCCCCTGACAGAGGGCAAAGTCTCTCCCGAAGGAGTAGGTGGGAGGACCAGGCTTGCTCCCCGCATATACCCACCAGGTGGACCGGAATACTTGTCTGAGCAGGTGGGGCCAAAGCCCTGAACCCAGGTCAATAAATCAAATCGAAACCCCTTCCTGCCACCTTGAATGTACCTTCCCTCTCACTTCGTTGTATCTCTTTAGTGACTTGCCAGGTGCAAGTGTGCAGCCGGAAGTTAATTTTGGGTTGGTTTTCGCTAGCCAGGTCTCTGTACGTTGACTTTGTCCTAAAGCCACATCCCCACTCTGCACATGACATTCTGTGATCTGTGCATACTTCTAGATACATCATCTTACAGTTACTGATTTCTTGTCTTTCTCTGTCACTAGACCATGGCTTTCTTAAAAAGAAAGAACGAGAGAATGAAAGAAAGAAAGAAAGAAAGAAAGATAGAAAGAAAGAAAGAAAGAAAGAAAGAAAGAAAGAAAGAAAGAAAGAAAGAAAGAAAGAAAAAGAAAGAAAGAAATAAAGAAAGAAGGAACCCTAAGTTCCCCACACTGAGAAGTTCCTGGCACCTGGTAGGTACTCAGCGAACATCCGTCGAATGGGTGAAGGTGAAGTGAGGCCTGCACAAGGAAATTCGACCCTCTGTTCCTGAGGAGACCTGGGTGTAACACCGCCTTCTACTCTCCTGGCCCCTTTCCACACCAACATTGATCAGAACCTCCCCCGGGAGCTGTGATCAGAGGTTTTCCTATTCCAGAGGATCTGACAGCTCATTGTACACCCTTTTGTTTCTGGGCTGGGGCTGAAGGGCGCCTCGTTCCTGAGGTGGGTACATTCTCCCAAGCACTGAAGACTGCCTGTTGATGATCTCCTCTCTCTGGCCTCTCCCTCCCAAGGCTTAGCCTAATTCTGCAGGTGAGGAAAAACCCCAGTGCCTGCCATGTCCCCTTCCTGCTAAAGACAGAAGAGGGAGCCCAGAGGACATTACAGCATGCAAAAGCAAAGTCCTGTTGTCTTTACCTCAGCCACTCCGGACACTGCCTGCCATTATCTGCTCCAAACAATCTCTCCAACTTGCCTGGAGGCTTTTGGCATTTGGGGAACTTCCATTTCCACAGAGAATGGTTATTTGAGATTTTATTTTTCTATGTTTACAACATCCGAATACTACTCTAGGAAAGCAGAGGAATGGGGAAGCATTCTTAATAGAAGGGACTTTGATAAGCCAAAGCAGTTCATGATACTAAACACCAAGAGGGAGACCCAAAAACACTGAGCTAGAGACAGCTTTTTGCTTTCTGTCCTTGACTTCTGACTCTCACCATTTGGAGAATTGGAAGGTATGGACAACTCAGACGAGAGACAAGTGTCATTTGTTAATTCGTGTGTTCACTCAGCCTTTATCGTGCACCTACTTTGTGTGAGATACTTTACCAGGTGCTGGAGAAAAATGGATGACTAAGCCCCAGGTCCGGAACACAAAGACTTTCCAGCACAGTGAGGGAACCCGCAAGGTGAAGGCGCTGCAGGAGAAAGGCACAAATACCGTAGTCTCTGATCCAGCAGTGTAGGAGCCGAGAGAGAGAGAAGCCTCTATTCCTGCCTTGCACATCAGGAAGTCTTCACGGAGGAGGTGTCACCCTACTGATCTCTGAAATGCAAGAGGAAATATGCCAACTATGGAAAAGAAAATTTGGAGAGGTGACTCCTTGGAGGTGGTAGGGCAGAGCAGGGATGGGAAGGTTGTCTTCTTCATAAAAGGTAGAGAAAAAGAAAAATGCCAGCTCCACCATAGGTCAGCACCGAGCAGCCACCGATTTACCACTTGGGGGGTCTGGAGTAAAGGAAGGGAGGTGATTGAAAGAGCCAGGCCTGCCTGGTAGGAAAAAAAATTCTAAGCCAAACTCTTACTCATCAGCACCTCTGCAAGATAGATCTAGGCAGGTAATCAAGTTTGGCAATCTCTGTTGGCTGCCTCACAGCATTTTTTTTTTGAGTGTGCATGTGTGTGTGTGTGTGTGTGTGTGTTTCATCAGATGCCAGTTAGAATTTGCTAAATAAAGAGGGAAGATCAGTAGAAAAGGGGCAAATTTTAACGGGGGGAAACTGACCCTGGGGAGCTGGTAAAAGGAGACATGCAGGCATGAGGCCACCAGGCTGCTTAGCTCTGCATGGGGAGGGTTAGTGCGCTAGCAGGTGTGCGCGCCTGCGCACATGGGCCTGATGCTAATTATAATGTCCGGAGTATCGCCTACTAGTCACAGAAAAGAAATTAGATGAGCAAAATGGATGAGGTACAAAAAGAGGGGAAGGGTTGCATAGTTACAAAACTTTTCAGACACTTAATGATCTATTAGAGGGGGAATTAAGCCAAGTTTGAGACCCTTAGACAAAGCCACTAGAAAGCAAACCTCTAGCTGGAGAATGTTTGGGGGCTGAGAGCACAAGTCTCTGCTCTCAGGACACGCCAGCGGGCGCCAGCTCATCCATCTCCTCGAAGTCCTGGAGAAGCAAGCTCTGTTGCTGAGCTCAGCAGTTCTCAGCAACAGCAATAAACACAGTCCAGGAGCCCTGTCTCTGCAGCGGAGCGGGGTAATCCTGCAATTTAATAAGCAGGAAGATGCAGCAGGACTGAAGCAAATTGTTTGTAGGTGATGAGATGGCTGAACCTTCCCGGGCTGCAGGGGAGCACGTGGGAAGGTTTGGGGTTTGTGATAGTGGGGGGGGGGGGGGGGGGGGGGGTGACAGGGAGCTGGGGAAGAAGAGGAATTGAGCTTCAGGCTTAACCCTGGCATTCACTTTCCAAAGGTTGGGAGGGACCGTGGCCTAAATCTGTTCAGCATCTTTTGAAACTGAGGATGGGGAGGAGCTAGGGAGGGACTCTTCAGTTCTTAGTGAACTGGAATGAACCAGGTGTCAGGGGTGACACCCCTTCCGGATGGGAGAGGCAGGGAGAGAACAGACTTAGGTTTGAATCCATGTACCATTTAATCAAGTCACATGGACTCTGACACAGTTTCATCACCTGTAAAGTGGACATGATAGTACTGCCTGGATAATGCATGGGGACCTCCCCCCCAAATGAAGAGCTTTGCCGTCGTTACGAATGCTTATCACAACCAAGAGCCCAAAAGGTTAAAATGCAGACTCAGGAGTCGCTAGGTGTACCCGGTTTCCAGGGTCAGTGTCTGGTGCTATGGGCCTGGCTGGCATTCCCCAATTTCCTCAACCCAACCCAGAGATGTACCGCAGCTGGCTGACACCTGCTTGAGAGCCAATTGTTAAAACTTCAGAGAATAGTTTGCCATCTGGTTGTTAAACATTTTGGTAGCTTGAAATCAGCTGCGGTGGGAGTACTTATGCCATGCTACAAACCAGGGTCTTCCGGGAAGCTGGCTGTTGAGCATTTACCAGCACACTTCTGACCCTCGGCCCACCTCGTCGGTTCTCCATATTGCTTCCCCGGGGCCGGCTCCCCTGCCCACTTTGCTCCTCAGTAGCACTGAGCGTGTTGGGGCAACGATGCTGAAGGTCCAGGTTCTGGTCCTGAAACCCAAACTCCAGTCCCACAGGCTTCTCTCTGTTTCCAGGAGAGGCAGCCCCATGCTCTTTCACTCTGTGCTCCTGCTAACACTCTTTCCTCCATCTAGGATATTCCTCTGAATATTCTGAAAATACTCGATCTTGAAGGACCACCCCTTCCCCCCAGCGTTCTGCCAGCCCTGCTCTCTTTCCCCCTTCTCAGCCCCACACTCCTCCACATGGGCGTCTCCATGGCGCTCCTTCCGGGGGGTGGGGTTGGGGGTGGGCAGGTGGCTGCAGGCTCCCACCTGGCCACCGAGCTGCTACTTCCTGCAGAGGCGGTCATTATCATATAAGGGTTTTCCTCATATTTTCTTCTGTAATCCTCATGGCACAGACATTTTAAAGATATGGAAACTGATTTTTAAGTAACTCACATGAGGTAACATAACTAGTAAGTGTTAGAATTTAGATTTTGAGAAAAGGCTTTTCTGACCCCTTCAGTCAAGACTTTTGCATTCAGTCCTCTCATTACATTTTCAGATTCTCATTCATTTCTCTCTGTCTCATAAAACCCACAATGCTCTGCACAATGTCAGGGTTTAATGCCTGCTTGATGAATTGACTAAAACTTTTCTTCCTTTCAGTCACGTATTTTGTAACAAAAATGAGATGGGGATTAGGGAGGGATTATAGCGTGATATTATTGTACTTCTACAAAATCAACCCTGTCCTGAGGAAAGCCCTGGGAATTTTCTTCCCCAGTTGGCACTATGCTAGACATTCCCTTCAGAGCGAAGCCTTGAGTTTTTGTAAAGACAGTTGAAAGGGCTTCAACAGAGGAACAGACATGTCCATGACTTTCAGCAGAAGAATATTATTTGACAAAATTTGCAGTTATAATATTGCACATATCAAACCTTGCAAGCTTTAGTGAAGTTCTGCCTCTTATTAATGATGCAGCCAACAACAATAGCAATCTAACATTTCCCTCAAATCTGAGGACCCTGGGTGGGTCTCCGTGAGAATGAAAAAATGGAAAGTTAAAAAGGCTCTTTTGCAATGAGTGAGAGACACTTCTGAAGATTTCCTAGCAGTTTCTTTAGTGGGTTTTTTTTTCTTTTAAATCTAGGTGTCTCTTTCTTCCCCACCTCAAGGAAAAAAAATAAGAAATGGTAAAGATTTAAAATAACCGAGAGTTTCCTTTTTCTCCATAGGCCTAGTGCCTAATTCTAGTTGGGTTTGGAAATATGAGCAAACCCTTATTGTCTGCCCAGTTTGAAAGGAGTAAGAGATGGGTCCCTCTGCCCATCTTTTCTGAACCATAAGCGAGCCAATGCCACACAGTTGCAAAGAGGTGTGCACCGGGCTGTCCTCTGATGGAAAAATCAAGAACTAAGTGTGCCTTCTTTCCCATGAAGGTTCTGCCAGGATGACAGTAGGTAAAATTATAGGTTTAGCGCTGGCCAACATTTTGAAGAACTGCGGTGTTCCTATTCTTTTCCAACTAAGCTCTGATGTCTGCAGATTCCCTATAATTATGGTGTAATTGGATTTAACTACAGGGGTGGAGCTAGTTTTCCACCAAGTCCCCACAAATAATTTGTTGCTTCTTAGAAAAAAAAGGGCGCTGTTACTGGCTTCCGTGGCTTGCATGTAAGGCCCCCCTGACTCCCCAAGAGAGAAGAGGATTGTTGGTGTGAAGCCCCAGTAATTTTAGTGTGGTTGATGGAATCACCGTACCCTAGTATCTCAGCTCTGAACATCCAGAAAGTTAACTTTCTCTAAAAAGGAAATCCAGAGAGGAGGCTTCCCCAGGGTCCCAAAGTGAAATGCTTCAGCCTTGCTCCTGTGGATAGGAAATTATTCTAAATGTCCAGAGTTTGCACATAGCGGGTTGTGGGTTGGATCTGGGCATGGGCTGATGTTACTCGGTTTGCATGATGTATGGCTTTTGTGATTTGCCATAGATATTAATTAGATGGTTTCACATAAAATTCTGGATTTCACTTTCCCCTTAAAAAAGAAAAAAAAAATTGTCAATTCAGGGCCTGAATCTGATCCTCGTCATTATTTGCTAGACCTGAATCTCTGGTCCTTTAAAGAAGGCAACCAGTTTAACATGCACCATAAGCTCTCATCACTCATTTACTCAACCTTTTTGACTGTTGGCATTTAATTATTTGTATCCTTGGGTCTCTCTCTCTCTCTCTCTCTCAACTCCAACTCCCCCCGCCCCCCGCCAACCAATCTCTAACTAATACGAACTTACCATTGAAGGCAGTGTGATGTAGGTCAAAGATTAACATCTTTGAATCGCAGAACTATACTTAAATTTTGGCTCATTTGTTCACTGACTGTGTTATTTTAGATGAGCAACTTTACATTTCTGATCACTTTTTCCACATCTGAGGCTCATATATGATACCACATTTAAGCTAGACTAAGCTCCAGCACAATGCTTGGCACACAGCGGATGTTCAAAGACCTTTTGTTTCCCATGTTCCTATTCTGCTCTACATAAAAGCAGAAAAAAAAATGTTGGTATAAGACAATGTCATAGACCCTTGCACACAGCAAGGTACCAAGGGAGTTTGTTCACTCTCCCACACAGGTGAAATGCAGAGAGTGAATCCACTTGCTCAAGGTTCCTCAGTGAATGACAAGTAAATCCAGGTGTCCTGGACTCGCTCATTGCACTCGGAACAGCCCGCCAGACCCACGCAGATTCTTTCCGGCAGAAATGAAAATGGTATGAGTGTGGGATTACTGTTGCTTGGGGCTTGACAAACGGTTGCAGACAATGAATGAGTGGTTTGAACGTCTGAGAAGAAGCAACAGGGAGTGACCTAAATTAGTCACACAACTGTTGCAAGATATAACGGGGTGTTAATATGCTCTGCTTTGCCATCTCATTCTTTAATGAGGCATTTAGTACAGACTTCCCAATAGTATGTCTTGCCTTCTTTTTGAGGTGACTGTGCAATAAAGGTGTGCCATCTTGGTCAGCACCTAAATCATCTCTGGCTGATGCTTTAAAGTGAAGTAAAACAAAATGAAATAGCTGACCCAGCCTCATCCCCTTCCCACCACCAGGATTCCTTATGTGGTTGTCAGATATGTGTCTTCACTTGAAAATGGCTCAAGGCAAGGAGTTAAATGGAGGCCAGGTAGGGTCTTGAGCAATAACATCATCTTCTCATGAGGTGATTAAAGCTTCCTGGGGTCTGGGAGTTGGAAGGCCAGGATTCAAGCTCACACCCATTACCCAGAATCTGTGTGATCCTGGATAAGTCACTTCATGGATTTTAATCCATATAGATGGATTTAAAATTCATATCGATGGATTTTAGTTTCCTCATTTGTCAAGTGATGGGGCTGGAGAAGACCGACTGAAGCTCCTTCCAGCTTTAGTAGTCTTAGATGACTATTAATATAGAAACAAACTCCTCAGAAGGTTGTAGATTGACTTTGAGAAGGACCCAAATCAGGTTGCTGAAGGACAGGGGTGAAGTTATGATGCTGGGTTGGGTCAGAGAAAGTCTGGGGTCAGGGAACCAGATTTCATGGTTTGTTGTTTACAACCCTTTGTAATTCCAATGAGCTTGAAGAATTCCAGGTTGCTGAGTTGCTCTGGCTGAACACAGTGCAGGGGTCAGGAGGTGGTGCCATCGAGGTGGGTGATAAGGTGATGAGGCAGGAAATAGAAGGATTTGCAGTTTCATTCCTAGGTTTATAGACTGAGCAGTACATCCTTGGGAAGTGAGTTTTCACTAAAATTTACCTACCTCAGAAGTGTAGATGTGGGAAGATTGTGTGTGAGTCAGTCATGAATTTTCACAAGACTCCCTCGTGCTCTTAGTTCAGGTCAGACCAGAGACAGGAGGGTGTAGAAAAGAAGTGGTGATGGATTTCTCCTTCCTAATTGACTGAGTGGTTTCCAACAAAGCATTTAGTCTCTGAATCTCTGGGGTTGATGTCCTTTCTAGGGTTGACCTGATTTTATTCTCTGGGTGTATCCAGGTCTTTGGATAGAGAAGCATTAGCTGAAGCCAGAAAGTATATATGGATATTGATTTTGACACATGACATTGACCTTGGCTCAGGACCACCCTGAAGTGGAGCTCAGTATTTCTCCTGCTGCCTGCTATCCCAGCAGAGCTCCTGAAGTTGCCTAGTAGCTTGGGAAATTATGAAAGATCCTTGGAAATGCAGAGGCAGGTTGAAATTGGGCTGGACTGGATTGGATCAATTGCGGTTCTGCTAGGAAGAATCCTATTCCAAGCCAAACACACCCTCCTTTCTTGAAGATTTAATTCATGTTGCAGATGCTGTTGATAGCAACCACTGGTTCCTCCGATCACAGGGCTCACCACCCATGGCTCTATCTGTCTTCTGTCTTGCTCTCCCCATCCTCTGTGCTGCTGTGTGGCATTCAGCACTGTTTTCCCCCAGATATCCTAGCCCATGATGATGTCTTTTGCACTGATCTGCTGCTGCTGTTACATTCTGAAGCCTTCAGTCTTAGCTTTTAATTGAGTGCTGTTTTCATATTGTTGCCTAATTGTTTCACATATATTGTTTACCTCTTCATAAACACTTGCTCCCGGGCCCAAGCTGGCTGGCTTCATAGTGTCTAATCTTTCATAGTCACATGCTCCTCACTGGAGCTTTCCCTCTGCCTTCATGCACCTTCCCCAGCTGCTGCTTTGCTCCTGCCAGTGTGACAAACTGTCCTTTTCAGCTGGGGCCCTGCAGCTGCCCTGGCATGCCTGCTGCAAATCAGCTCGAAGCAAACCGTCTGTAAGTGCCCTGGTGAGTCGACTGGGCCCCTCCTTGGAGACAAGGAATTCTGAGGTTTTGCAAGCACATGCCTGCCCATCTGTGGAACAATTCCAACCCCTGTCTTGCTTCAGGGAACACTCCTTACTTTTACCTCCAGTAAGCTTCTTCCCTCCTCCACTGGCTGCTGCCCTGACTTGTCAGATGTAGATGGCCGGGCAACTCTGAAGAGCTAGTGCTTGGTGCAGAGAGGCAGGATGTCTGCTCTCGAGAGCCTGAGCATTGCGGAATTCTGATAGGTTTACTTTGGTAAGCGCAAGAGAAAAGGGAGAAACCACTGAATCATGGCATTTTTGAAGCCTGACCCCAAAGAGAACAAGAATAGGGTGGAGAAGAAGAGACCAGGGCTCTGAATTGACTTGACCACCAATTAGCTGTGTCATCTTGCGTGACTCACTTATTCTCTCTTACTCTAACTCCTCTTCTGGAAAGTGAAGTAGTTGGATTAAAGCAGTAGCTTTCAAACTTATAAAACAAAAGAACCATTTTATTGAATGAAACCTTATGGAGAATTTCAATTTCTAGAATGGAAAAGCAGAGCCACTCTGGTTGGAGCAGGGTAAGGAAGGTCTCTTGGTTTCCTCCTGGTCTTTCAAATGATCTCCTGAAATACCTTATCAGAACTTCCCAGGAACACAGTTGAAAAACACTGTGAAAATTGATTGCTATGACCCCTTCTAGCTCTGATAGTTTCTACCCTCGCCACTCAAATTGTGGTCCTCCGGCCAGCAGTTAGCATCTGTAGCATTTCAGGCCCCTCTTGAGACCTACTGAATCAGGATATGCATTTTAACAAGATCCCAGGTGATTCATTCAAGTTTGAAGCACTGCGGGGTCATTCTGTGATCCAGAGGGTTGGTGACATGAGGATCAGGAGGCATCATTACATCTTTCACCAAAGTGTGTGGGCCTGGCCAACTGGGGCTGGAAGTGTGGGCCACATCTTTATTTTTGTCATTTTTTAATTCTAATGCCTCAGTGCATTCGTTGTCCCCTGGATGGGGACCCAGCACGGAAAACAGTGAGGCTTGTTCTTGAGCTTAGCTGAGGAGGAAGGAGAGAGGGCACCACTTGGCCTTGCAGAATGTATGTTAGGAAAGGCTGGAGATACGGCCTTTCAAAGGGTACTTTGTGTTTCCAGTATGGAAGTGTTCACTGCAGGTGCCTTGTTAGCATGGCTTTATAGGCAATTGTGCTTCTCATATAGGTCTTTTCCCTTCCTTCATCATGCAGGACCCTCAATCTCTCTTCAGTGCCTGGGATATGACAGCTGGGCTTGGACTTAGGAGACCTATATTTTAGTCCTAATTCATTTTTTTTTCCTGGTATTATTCCCTTGGGTTTCTCTACCTCTCTGGGCCTCAGTGCCCCCACCTGTAATGCAGTATGGTAAACTTAACAGGGTTATGAGGATGAATCTATGAAAGCTCTTTTTGTCAATTATGAAATGCTAAAAAATAAGGGGTATGTTTATATCAATTCTGATTTGTAAAAACATCCAGAAGTTGGCTTCAGTTAGACTTAGTATCAAGGCTGACGCAGAGGCTGCAAACAGCCCTATGAGATTAACAGCTCATTTCTTGTGTCGACCTAAGCTTTTTTCTGGAGTCCAGGTTTCTTCAAAGTTGGGCAGCCCTGTTGATGGTTCTTAAAACCTTCACTAGGACTTGGTCAACTAAATGCATACTTTATTTTTATTTTTTTTAAATTAAGGATATCATTTTTTTTTTTAGACAGACGGGAAGGGAAGGAAAAAGAGAGGGAAAGAAACATCAATGTGTGGTTGCCCCTTGCATGTCCCCTACTGGGGACCTGGCCTGCAACCCAGGCGTGTACCCTGGCTAGGAATTGAACTGGTGATGCTTTGGTTCACAGGCCAGCACTCAATCCACTGAGCCACACAAGCCAGGGCTAAGTGCTTAGTTAAAAAAGAAGTATTGTGAGAAGTTGAAAAGACAGTGAAAGGATATCTAAAACTATTCTAAAAGCTGAATAAAAATGCAAAATTCAAGGAAAAGGAAAGAGAAGAAAACTGGTTTTGCTCATCATGCCCTTGTCCTTAGAAAAGCCCAGAAGCCCCTTCTTGCTGTGATTGTTTAAATTTGGCCATAAGTTGGGAGGAGATAGGATCTTCAGTCAACCCTGAAAATGAACTTGCTATTTTTCTCTCTCATTTGTTAATGTTCCAGTGGCCAGTTTCATAAAAAACTTCCTGGTAACATAAAAGTATGTTTATGCTGTGGATGGGGATGTTTTGGGAAAATCTGTATGTTTCTGGTGCTTTTATGTTGACAAAAGAATTTGTGTCATCTAGTGATAAGACCTTCAGGATTTTCTCTTAATTTCTCATCTCCTCTTTCCTTTTTGAAAGCCTGAGGTCTTCCTCAGCCAAGTATAAACAAAGTTTAGCCCCAAAGGGGTGGGTTTGGTTTGACATCTAAGCACCTGGAAAAGAGGGGGGTTCATACCTTGGCAGGCAGCCTCTGGTTGTGCACTGTGCACCCCACTCTTCTCTCTCTCTTCAGTCTGCTCTGCCCGCATCTTCTCATTTCCCCTCACCTACCAATGGGCTTCTTTCAGATGACAGCCACAGAGGCTCTATGCCTTTAGAAAAACAATGCTTCCTTGGGGAACTCTGTGCTAGACTTGGAGAGGATCGTTGCTTGTTGTGGTATTGTCACATGGATGGAGGAAAGCCCAAGAGACATTGGGAAGATGCTAACGCCCTCGAGATGGAGCCAGGTCAACTTGCCTTAAAAGATAATTGAAAAAATATTGACTCTCCTGCCAAATTCCCAGCCTGGGAAGTCATTCTGGGGAAGCTGGTTTTGGCAGTGCTATTCAGTTGAGCCCAAGGGGCTTTGCTGGTAAATCCTTCTTCACCACACTCTTATGATATTTAAGAGGTCATGCTACCCTTGGCCAGGCCCAGCAGGATGAGAAATGAAACTTTGTGCAGTTGGTTCTGCCCAAGGTTGTGTGCCTGTTACTAAAAGATGCTGGCCCTCTTCATCAACCAAGCTGCCTTTTGCGGCTTCACAGGATTTTCCTCAGTAATTCATCATTTTTCTTTGAAATCTAGGCTAGTGATTGATTCCCAAAGCACTGAGTGATTGATTCCCGAAGCACTGTGGGATTTTCATTTGGATCTTCGCATTTCTTTGAGGGCTAGAAAGAGACACACACCTCCAATCCTTCCTTTCTTTCCACTTAACAAATTAGGCAATTTGTGCCTAATGCAGTGCCTCCCAGATTTGTGTCTTTAGCCCAGATTGTTGGCCTAAACATAAGACCCATTTGTCCAACTTTCTCTTGAACATCTCCACTTGGATACCCCACATGCAATTCAATCCCAGCCTGTCTGAAATTGAATTAATCAGAATTTTCTTCAAATTTGCTTCCTCAAACACTCCTGTTAACTTTCACCCAGTTACTCTTGCCAGAAACGTAGGCGTCACCTCTGATTCTTTCCTTCTCTCACTTTCCTCATCTTATTTGTCATCAAAACCTGAGCAGGCCTTGAATCTAACCATGTTTGTCCATTCCCATTCGTGCTGCACTGGTACAGACAACAGGTTCAAATCACGAAGATCAGAATCAAAGGAGAAGGCTTTCCTTCTACCCCTCCCAGTTCCAAACACAGAGATCAACACAATAGATACCGAAGAAACGTTTGCTAAATGATGAGAGGGAGAAAGGAAGGGAAGACAAGTGAAACAATTACCAGTTGCTGCCACCTGAAAAGGCCAAACTAGACACAGGAGAGAAATGACAAACTTCAGATATGAAGACCTCTGAACGAGATGCTTTATAACATTATCAGTAGCTTTGTGCTCTAACCTAGATCCTAACAGCTACAATATAAATTCATTTTCACTGCCTCTGTCCTTAGGGAAGAAGAGCTAGCTCCGTTTCTTCTCTATGTGGCAGAAGAAGCTTTGGGGATTATTCAGCCTTTGTGCAAAACCAACTTCCAATCCAAGCAGCAGACCTGAATTCATTTGCTGGGAGAATAGCTGCCCCCAGGGTTGGCTCTCTATGCCAGATAATTAGCAGAAAAACAAAATGATGTTGAGGTTGGGCTCAACTTCCAATGTCTCCAGGATAGCTTTATACATTTTGGCTTTTTGCATGCTTTTTCCCTTCATTCTTTTCTGTGTAGCCCCTAAATCCTTTGTAGTGTTTTCCCCTTCCCCCAAATCAGGAAGGAATGAGATAGTAATAAGAGAGGCCAAAAGTCTTAAAGCATCTCCACCCTGTGCAACGTGTTTGAATTCTAGTCTCTCTCTGTCTCTTCACTAGAACATGACATAGCATGTTTTGCTGATGCTAGATCTTAGAAGTTCCGGGAAGGGGAAGAAAGCATGATAGAATGCGTTGCTTTAAAAGCACTCCTTCCCCATTTTTATTCCCTTATGAGGAAAAAAAGGTGTCTTCAATTTTTCAACCCTTTCTTTCTGCCTGGTCTAGCTCAAAAGCTTTGGAAGGGTCCAGATATTTTTGCAGGAGGGTGGCCTTCTGCTTTGAGAGGAAAACACTTTCTGCACATGTTGGCTGCAGAGACCCCTGCATTGCACTAGGATAATTGTGCCAATTGCTACTGAGGGGAAGCCAGCTGGCCATTGCTTTTGCTCTCCTGGTTGGTAGTGGTGGTGATGAGGGTGAGGAAAGGGGTTGGCATGTATGGCGGGGACATGGGGAGCAAGAAAGTATTTTAAAGGGAAAGGATAAAAAAAATAAGCCTGCTTGAAAGGCACAGTGTTGATGGACTAAATTATTTGTTCTGAGACAAGGCAAATATTCATTTCTGAGCAGGAAGATTATTCTCCTGGATTTGAGGAAATTCTTTTTATCTGCAGGATAATTTCAAGGTACAGTAGAGAATAAAAAACTTGTTTGGCTTTTAATGCCTTAAAACAAATAAAAAAAGACAGACTTAGCAGCTTGTTTTTCTTTATTGTGACACTATGATAAGAATTTGTCAACACTTTTATTCATCAAGGCTCTTCATCCAATTGACTTACTGATTAATTGTCTAGATTTGTAATTAATTACTCCTGCTAATTTTTAAAAATTGGATAAAAATGTTGCATGCCTGCTAAAATGGAATAGACTTCCTTTATTTCATCCAGAAAACGAGTTTCAATAATGTAATATGTTATTGACTAAAAGTTAACATAAAGTTATTAATAATTTAGAACTCTAAAGTTTCTATCTGCAAAGAATCATAGATCTAGAAATTCAGAGCTGAAAAGGACTTTGAAGATCATCTGTCAGTGAGTCTCATCCAGGGATGCTGGGAATATATATGGTTGTCTTCAATTGTCAAATGACAATGAATAAGGGGCTCAATTGAATTTAGTGTCCTGAAATCAAGATGCTGAGCATTCTATATGCTTACATGCTATATGGTTGATATAGTTCCACACAACAGAGAGTTTCCCTCCTCAAAGTGGCAGGAGTGCCCCTGTTTAAAAGATTGCGTTCAACTCATTGTTTGAGTTATGAAGATACTGAGGCCAAGGGCAATGAATGAGGCTGATTTATATGTTTATCTTCAATGGAATCAAGCTTCTTCTTTTTCATATGCCAATTTTAGTAGTAGTTGCACAGGTGATGTGAGGAGAACTTTTCTAATATGTAGTGGGAGAACAAATCAAAACCTGGTATATGCCTTGGTACATGGATCTCTACTTTATCCTTCTTCCACTGGGCACTAGAAATCTTATTTTCCCAACCAACAAAATGGCTAAGAATTGAAAGAAGAACAATGAAAATTAAAATTAAAAAGAATAGATGGACCTATTAAAAGATGGAAGCCCAATGTGAATTTAAGTTTAGTCTTCATCAAGAATAGCAATCAAATAAGAGTTTACAATGTATGAGTTAAAGGTAGGTATGCAATATTAATATGTAGTCATTCTGAGTCAGATCACAGTCTCCAATCCAGGTATTGCATCCTATGTATTAAAAATATTTGCAGATTAAATCTTAAAATTCTCGTTTTCAGCAATCATGAAGAATGGAAAAGTTCTCAGAACACTAGAAATAGAAAAAGAAAACAGAGGAAAAAGTAGTTTTAGAAGCCACCTCCACGGGAATTTGACATTGGATCTGGTAAAGCTCTTCACCAGTACATTAAACTCATGTTTTATGCATGTTTAGAATATAATGAGGTGATCTCTAGCAGCCAGTATGGATACTGCTACCATAAACTGACCCATTATGGACCAACTACATTGGCAAATCTGTGAGGGTCCATTAACCTCATGGGTTTCCACAACATGTTTGACAAGATCTTCTATGATGTCCTAGTGTATTAGGCTATATTGCAGCTAAGTGGATTTCCAGTTGGTTGAATTTATGTATTTAAAGAGTGTTATAGGTGATAATATGGAAGGAGAGGTCAGTGAAATTCACCTTTGATTTAACCACATTCTGTTCAATACATATGAAATCTGTCAGGGAAAAAGTCTAGCCACTGTTAATATAATGAGAACGGTTTGCATGACATTGATGTTACCCAGCAGCCAAGGAGAGTGGGCTGGAATGACAACGTCAGTGTACTAATCAGTGGGGGTGGTAGACACTGTTGAGTGAGCGTGGGTACTGTGTAGTTGTTCCGTTCAAAATGACTGAGTAGAGCAATGAATCTACATCCAATTTTGTGTTAAGCTTGAACACTCTTCCACAGAAAGTATTCAGATTATTTAGGAGGCTGCAGCTGTACGCAACTGATGATTGGTAGCTTCATCATGACAATGCACCCACTCATACATCGTGTCTCATGAAGAGTTTTTTGGTGAAACATCAAATCACCCCGGTGGCTCAGCCTCTCTACATTCCAGATGTGGCATTGTGCAACTTCTGGATTTCCCAAAACTAAAATCAAGAGATTTTTTAAAATGAAGAGATTTCAGACCATTGATGAGATTCAAGAAAATACAATGGGGCAGCTGATGGTGACTGGGAGAACTGTGTGAGGTCCTAAGGTGCTTACTTTGAAGGGGACTGAGGTGTCATTGTCCTATGTACAATGCTTCTTGTATCTTCTTCAATAAATGTCATTATTTTTCATAGTACATGGCTGGATACCTTCTGGACAAACCTCATATATCAATACTTTGAAGGGACACAGTAAAAAATATGGTTTATTTCTTTATATGATATAGAGTCATGTGTCTCTCAGTGGACTGGAAGTCCGGACAAATTCAAAAGGATTTGATTTGGCACATATAAATGTTAGTCTGCTGCATTGAAACTCAAAATATCAATCACTCAGCCTCAGAATCAGGAGACCTGATTTTGTACATGTTGGTATTAGAGGGGGGAGGGCTTTCTAGGTGAGGGTTTTTAATCGCTGAAACAATGGTGGGATGCATTTTCCATAAAAGTTAATGTAATCTGAGATGTATCCAGAGAAGCATGTTAGGGTGATGAGAGGCTTGGAAAACACATCATATGAAAAATAACTGAAGTAACAAAAGACCTTATAATATCTGGGCTAAAGAAGAGGTAACTAAAACATCAAGGTTATCTTCCAATATTTGAGGTTTCCTTGTAAGGAAAGGGAGAGGGTTTGCCTTGCAAGAATTTAAGGTAGTAGAATGGAGATGAATGGAAAGAAGTTACATGGAGATAAATTTTAGTTGAGTATAAGGAAAAACTAATAGTTGAGAAGAAATGGGCTTATTCCCATGTTCATAGCAGCATTATTCACAATAGCAAAAAAGAAGCGGCAACCCAAGTGCCCATCAATAGATGAATGGATAAACAAAATGGGGTATATACATACAATGGAATATTATTCAGCCTTAAGAAAAGAAAGAATTTCTGACACATGTTATAACATGGATGAACCTTGAGGACATGCTAAGTGAAACGAGCTAGTCACAAAAGGACAAATATTGTATGATTCTACTTACATGAGGCACCCAGAGTAGTCAAATGTATAGGGAGACAGGAAGTAGAATGGTGGTTGCCAGGGGTTGACAGAAGTGGGAAATTGGAAGTTGTTGTCCGACGGGGAAGATGAAGTAGTTTTGGAGATGGAAGATGGTGATGACTGCGGAACAGTGTGAATATACTTAGGGCCACCGGGCTGTGCCCTTCAAAATGGTTGCGACAGTAAATATTTATGTTATGTACATCTTACCACAGATTAAAACAACAGATCAGGGGCTCCAGATCTCTAAAATCAACCCTAAAAAGCAAACAAAGAAGAAATCAATGCTTATGAGAGGTACTGAGTTTCCCATAACTGTAGGTATCCAAGCAGGGGCAGGACAGTCTCATGGTGGCTCTAAAGGGAATTTCAGATTTAAAAGAGATTAATGCCAATGCTTTCAGAACTTCTGTAACTTTACATGGAAACAGAGGCTTGCTTCATGCCACAGATTGAGCCAGACTGCATACATTTTTGATATTGTATTCCATACACAAGAGTGTATTCACATATATC
Organism: Pteronotus mesoamericanus; assembly: GCF_021234165.1. Lineage (NCBI taxonomy): Eukaryota > Metazoa > Chordata > Mammalia > Chiroptera > Mormoopidae > Pteronotus > Pteronotus mesoamericanus. The sequence goes on from NW_026555326.1 coordinate 2,064,714, forward strand.
ATTCAAATGTAAGACTTTGTTTTATAGCCAATAGGCATTCCGATATATACTGCTTAATGGATATTTAAAAAAACTGATACCTATTTAACCCCCATCCAGGTTCAATATTGGAACATTGCCAGTATCTTAGAAGCCCCAATCACACCCCTCCTCTCCTCCCTGAGATGATCCCTCTCCGGATCTTGTGACCTGTTCCTTGTCTTTTTTTTTTTTTTTTTTTGTTAATGGCCTTACTATCTATGATGCATCCTTAAACAACATAGTTTGGTTTTGATTGTTTTGAATGGTAAGTATATCATAGAATATGTTTTCATTTGTTACTTCCTTCTTTAGCTCATTATACTTATAAGATTCATTGATGCATGCAGCTGGAATTAATTTATTTTTGATAGATCAAAGTGTTCCCATGTGTGTATATATCACAGTTTATTTATCATTTCTACTGTTGATGAGCATTTGGGTTGCTTTCAGCTTTTAGTTTTTACAGACACTGCTGCTAGGAACATTCACATGCATGACTTCTGGTAACTACCTGCAAGAATTTCTTTAGGAAAAGTATCTGGGAATGGAAACTGTGGGTTGTAGGTACACACATCTCCAGATATTAAGATAACACCAAACCGTTTTCCTAATGATTGCATTAATTTATGTTGCCACCAGCAGCATATAAGCATTTTCATTGCTCTGCATACTTGTCAGATTCAGGCGACACTCTTTAGCTAAGAATTAGAGGAAGTGCTGAGATTGGCAGCCTGATTCTAATATCTGGTCATAAATTGGGCAAATGTGTTTGAATTGCACCAAGAAAAATGTAGTTTCCAAATCAACTTAGGTCCTTCTTTTTTTCACATAAATATTTTAGAATTTATTGTAAAGACATTTTGCACACCGCCACCACCATAAATACTGAACATGGTTTTGTGAAAGTTAGAATTTTATGATGAAAATATTTCCTAAAACCATGATAATCTACTTGTTTTCTTCTTAACCTCAGGATAGCAGGTGAGGCTAGGGTTATAATTTAACCCTAGCGGACATGAAAATTTGGTGTCTTGGTTTACAAATATAGCCTAATGAACCAGAATATTAACAAGCATGTTCATGTACTTCAGGTGTACTGCCCAGATATGGATTGCTAACAGGTTTAAAAGAAAGAGACTCATTTCTAACTAGAAATGTTACAGGTACTAACCAGAAATATTACCGTAAAGCTGGCAAATTGTGACCACCAATACAGAATTTTCACACCTGAGGAAGTCAACAAGAATAAAGAATTAAGACATTTGGTACCATCAGGTGGATGACCTATAGGCTTAGGGTTGACTTACTGCTTTCATGTACTGTACAGTCTGTCATTGCCTTCAACTTGGAGTTTCATTGCTGGAGAGTGTATAGTTCCAAACACTTGCTTTGTCCTTTTCCGCCTGATGTTTTCCTATCTCTTGCAGCCTTCTGGAATGACCTTCCAGGTTTTCACTCAACAGCACTGGGTCAAGTCTCTTTTGTACAGGATCTCATTGTTCTCATGCCTCCTCTGTTCACAGAGAGCCAGCCCAAGTCCTAGAGGCAGAAATGAGTTGCCAACTGATATACCATTTTCCTCAAGGTCATAAATGCTGAAACAACTTGGAAAGTAAGGAACATAGGGAAGATGATATGCATTGCTTTTTTTCCCAGGGCAGATTCATTATGGCTTCATTAAAGAGCAAGAAGAGAATTAAAGGCAACTGCAGGAGAAAGCTCAAAAGCCAAAGGCCAGCCCACTCAGGAACATTTTACTGTAGGTTACACATCAAGCTCAGATAATATCTGATAACTTCAGTTAAGATTATTAGGATAACAGTGACCATAATGAATTTGTAGTAAAATTGGATGCAGCCAAAGTTTCCCAGTCACAGGCAGACTGGACCCAGCAGCTCAAAGCCCCAGCTTCGGCTTTGGTACCTGTCACAGGTTGGTCTGGGGTTACGACTGTTTCCTAAGCATGCAAAAGCGTGCCATGTACCCTTCGGTTAGCTGGTGGTCCCCACTTTGTCCCTCAGTCCTAGATTTAGAATGCCTGCTCATCAGATACTGAGAACCTTTTATTCAAAATGTGGTCTTTAAAAGAAAGACATTTCAAAGAAAGACGCTGAAATATACCAATGCTATAGTTTGGTGAAGCTTATTGAATAAAGTGGAAATGAATTGGCCTTCAGAGGACGCTGTGGGCCACACAGTGTTGTGTAGCTTTGGGCTCTGGAGCCGACAGCCTGAACTTTCCACCTGTGGAACGCTGAGCATGTTAGTTGATCTCCCTGACCTCAGTTGCCTCACCTGTAAAATGGGTGGAGAAATAGGGCCTACTACGTGTGTTTGTCTGGGGAGATGGGGGTTGTGAAGATGAGTAATTCATATAAAGTGCTACACTCAGTCACTGGCATTTAGTGTTCAATAAATGTTGCACACATTAGATTCTGTACCCTTGAAGACATACTTTATGAAAGCTTCCTGGATATTATAAGCATGAAAATTCTTGGAGAGAAAGGGCAGGACCTGACCTCTTAGGGTTATTTTTCTTAGCCCCCATACTCATAATTTTCAGCAGTGAACATTTAGAATAAGCTCTAGTTTTATTCTCCATCAAACAAGAAGTGACAGTAAAAGGAGATATTTTTTCAGAAAGGAAATTAATCTCCTAAACAGGGTGATTTTACCCTTTTCTTTAAATACTTCTAAACTCATGAGGGAGAAGCACAGTGCACATTATCCATCAGAATGAAGCATCACCCAGTGCTGCGGAGTTTCATTGACTTTAAGATTGCCCTCTGAGCTACAGGCGTTTTTTTCTTTCCCAGAGCACAGTTAGCAGGAATATTTTTCTTTATATGACCCCATTTCATTTGCATTTTTTAAGCTTTCACTGCGGAGTAGAAGCAGTTGTAAATGGTTCCAAGAAGGTGGCTGTGATTTCTTCAAACTCAGCGCTGCCTGCCTGAAGGTTCTGAAATTGAGTGTCAGCTTCCCTAAGAGTAGAAAGATATTACTTCATATTTGTGCACGCAGTTTGCTGCTCTGTTCTTGATTTGATGGTTTCATTTAGCCATAGGCATTTTCCGGCAATGATTCGTTCTCCCCAATAAAGTTAAATATCACCTTCCTCCTCCCCAGCCCACTCCCCTGTTTTTAATAAGACATTTTCTTGTTTGGACAGAAGGGGAGAAACTGTGAGTTCTTCTTTGATTCCTTTTATTGCTTTTTTTTTTTTTGACAAGGAGAAAATAGCAAAAAAGTAAAAGAGGGAGAAAATCTACTGTTGAAAATCTAAATGGAAAGCCCCACCAATATCACAGATCAATTTGAGTTTGTTTAACATTCAATAGCAAGGTACTGAGACGGAGGCCATAGAGAGAGTGTGGAATGCTTCACAATGTTGTAGAATGAGGGCCAACTAAAGAGCATTGCTCTATGTTGATTCTTGAGTTCTCACCACTTATCCCAATAACCTCAGAGTTAGGTACCAGTCTGCAGTGAAGCCCAACAGGGCCACTGAAGAGGCTAAGCTGAATCCAGAAAGGGGTGAGCAAGCAGTTCTAGATAAGATGAACAAACATTAGGGGAAGAGGCTTTACAGCTTAAAAAGAGAAAGGGGTCTTTGCTTTGATGAAGTCATTATTGTTAGAAGATGCAAGCCTCGGTGCCTTGACTGATAATATCTGTGAACAGAACAAGTTGCAACTTAACTCATTTTTCTCAAATCTGGTTTAATATATAGGTATTCTTCACCATACGATGAGCTGTGTGTCTGCAGTTTACAACTTGGCTGTTTAGAACCCAAAACACAATTTATTTGAAAATGGTCCTTTAATTGGATCATTGGGTTTCTTGACCTGCTCACAAAAATCCATTTATGACATATAATTTTGGCCAAAGTGTATTGCTAAGAGTTTTACTGGGATGGGAAGAGGAATTCATGTGGTGAGGGAAGAAGAAGTAGGAGGAAGGGTTCAAATTCCTTTCTTTTGGAGCTTGAATCAAGCTCTGGTGAAATTTTAAAGTAGACCTACCAAGACTTGATATCTGTCCTTTCTGCTTCTTTCTCCCCTGGTTGTCGGCACCCTGTATTGCCCCCAGCAGCTATCAGGGATGTTATAAAGAAGATTCTTGCTTTGCTTTGCATAATAGGTGTGTGAACCAAGTGCGACTCAAATTCTGTGGAGGAAAGAGAGTGGAGAAAAAGAGGATTTGAAATTCAGCCTGGAAAATTCCAAGCAAGATGGAGGCATAGGTAAACATGGCCCGCCTCCTCGTACAATCACATCAAAATGACAACTAAATGATAGAAAAACCATCACTTAGAACTATCAGAAATCAAGTTGAATGGAAGTCTGACAACTACAGAATTAAAGAAACCACATCCACTCAGACTGGTAAGAGGGGTGGAGACAAGGAACAGGTTGGTCCCAAATCTTCATGTGGTAGATAGAGATTTGGGAGAGATATTTCAGAAGCAAGGAGTCCCAGCCCCACACCAGGCCCCCAGCCCAGGGTTCCAGGGCCAGGAAGATAAGTCCCCAAAACTTCTGGCTATAAAAACCAGTGAGGACTGAATTGGTGGAAGAAACTTCTGAAGCTCCAAGCAGTTCTTCTTAAAGAACCCACACATGGAACCACTTACTCAGATTCACTCCTTCTGAGCTCTAGCACCAGGGTAGCAGCCTGAAAGGCACTAGTGGCATACAGGGAGGGACTGAAGTGTCTGGCATCAAGGCAAGAACCGGGGGACAGCTTTCTCCCAGACAGAAAGGTAGGCAGAGGCTTGTGTCCCTTTACTGAGCCCTCTCCCAACAGAGCCACAGAGCTGGCAGGCAGGTTCCATACCTGAGACTCCATCAACCCAGCTAACACCATTTGCCCCACCCGGGAGATCCCCTGAGACTCCATCTCACCCAACTTATGGGCCTACCCAAGCTGTTAACAGTAGTTTTTCTTTATGAATAGCTGGTCTTGGCTCAAGCTTTACAACTTCCTAAATCCTCTCAAAAAAGCTACAGCTGGCCTCAGTGAGTCCCCAGCCCCTCTACCTCTTGCTAAGTGGCCCCAGACCCAGCACTAGCAGCAGCCAGCCTAGTTTCACAGCTTTGCTTCACCTGGGAATACCTAAGCCCAACACAAGTAGCAACTATCTCAGATTGCTTTATAGCCCAGGCAGTGTATCTCTGGGGAAAACACAGGTGGGGGCTGACCTTTGCCTGTACCACCTGGGAAACCTCAGAGCCTGCACACTCAGCTACAGGCCATGCCTAGCACCACCACCCTGCCCCTGCACAGATGATCCTCCACGGAGGGTGGAGATTGGTAGTCTGTGGTCACAGCCAGTCCTTGCAGCTGACTGGCCTGGATAAATCTCTCCCATTGACCCACCAACAACAATCAAGGCTCAACTAGAGGAGGAGGGTCTACTCAGCCCACATGAAGGACACACCTTGAGTACCAATCGTGGGTGATAGGGGAGGCTGTGCCACCGCACCCTACAGGACACCTACTACATTAATCCACACTACCAAGACAGAGAGTCATAGCAGCTCTATCTAATACATAGAAACAAAAAAATAGAGAGGCTGCCAAAACGAGGAGACAAAGAAACATGGCCCAAACAAAAGAACAGATCAAAACTCCAGAAAGAGAACTAAACTAAAAGGAGATAAGCAATCTATCAGATGCAAAGTCCAAAGCACTGGTTATAAGGATGCTCAAGGAACGTAGTGAGGACCTCAAAGCTTAAAAAAGACCCAGACAGAAACAAAGAATACACTAATTGAAATAAAGAACAATTTATAAGGAAAGAAGAGTAGACTGGATGAAACTGAGAATCAAATCAATGATATGGAACATAAGGAAGCAAAAAGCAACCAATCAGAACAACAAGAAGAAAAAAGAATAAAAAAATGAGGATAGCATAAGCAGGGTCTGGGAAAACCTCAAGAGGTCCAACATCTGCATCATAGGGGTGCCAAAAAGAGAAGAGAAAGAGCAAGAAATTGGAAATTTATTTGAAAAAATAGTGAAAGAAAACTCCCTTAATTTTGTGAAAGAAATAGACATGCAAGTCTAGGAAGCACAGAGTCCCAAACAAGATGGATGGAAAGAGGTCCACCTCAAGACACATCATAATTAAAATGCCAAAGATTAAAGATAAAGAGGGAATCTTAAGAACAGCAAGAGAAAGGAAGTTAGTTACCTGCAAGGGAGTTCCCATAAGACTGTCAGCTGATTTCTCAAGAGAAACTTTGCAGGCTAGAAGGGATTGGCAAGAAATATTCAAAGTCATGAAAAGCAGGGACCTACAGCCAAGATTGCTCTACCCAGCAAAGATATCATTTAGAATCGAGGGACAGATGAAGAGCTTCCCAGACCAAAAAAAAAAACAAAAAAAACGACACACACATAAAACCCCCCGAAAAACCCCCAACAACCCCACAAAAAAAACTAAAGGAGTTCATCACTACCAAACCATTATTATATGAAATGTTAAAGGGACTTACTTAACAAAAAGAAGATCAAAACTATGAACAATAAAATGGCAATAAATAGATATCTACCAACAATTGAACTTAAAAACAAACTAAGAAAACAAGAAGAACAGAGACAGAATCATAGATAGAGCGTTTTGATGGTTGCCAGATTGGTGGGGGAGAATGAGTGAAGAGGTGAGTGGATTAAGAAGTACAAATAAGTAGTTACAGAACAGCCATGGGGGTGTAAAGTACAGTACAGGAAATAGAGTAGCCAAATAATTTATACGCATGACCCCTGGACATGAACAATGGTGTGCAGATTGCCTGAGGGACTGGGGCTACTGGGTGGAGAGAGGCAGAGGGGGAAAATTAGGACAAGTGTAACAACATAATCAATAAAATATAAATTGAAAAAAATAAAGAAATTCAGTCTGCCCTGACCTGTATGGCTCAGTTGGCTGGGCATTGTCCAACAAAGTGAAAGGTCACTGGTTTGATTCCCATCGGGGCACATGCCTGGGTCGCAGGCTCGGTCCCCAGTAGGCAGTGTATGAGAGGCCACCTGTCGATGTCTCTCACATCGACGCTTCTCTCCTCCCCTTTTTACCTCCCTTCTTCTCTCTCTGAAAATAAAATAAGTAAAATCTTAAAAAAAACAAAGAAATCCAGTTTGATTCACTACTTAGTGGTTCAGTATCAGGGTTATTCTTAAGTGTTCTTCATCCATCTTGGGCTCTTTGCCAAGGTGACGAGTGCCCAGGGTCCAGGTGAGCGACTCCACCCTGACCACCAGGCTGCTTCCAAGGATAATTAGTTACCAATTTTTGAGGTTTTACATTAAGTGCTTCACATCTCAAATATCTCTCTTCCAAAGTGACTTCCTGTCGCCTGCTTTTTCCTGTCCTTTGCTGTTTCTCTGTTTCTTCTCACCTGGCCCTACTCCTACCAAAACTTTTATATCTGTCCTCTGGAATTTCCACATTCAATACACCCATTCATAACCTCAGACTTCTCACTGACTATTCCTTCCACCTTTTTATCTGAAGTTGTCTCTCCCTTCTCAAGGGGAGCTTATTCTTTTACACTTCAGTTTCAGCAGGTGGCATTGGCACCAGCTCTGCTCCCCACTCAACACCCCAAAATAACTCATGTAAAAATGTCTGCCCCTTTAAGGCTCATGTTCTTTGGCATTGCCTGCCCTCTCTTGGAGTCACCAAAAAATACCCACAAGGGCAGGCCAGTATTTTAACTGAGTAAAGCGAAGCTGTGGAGTCTGTAGTGAATTGGAAGCTGCAAGATACTCTAGTGGGAGTGTCTAACCTGTGGTCCACAGGCCGCATGCAGCCTAGGATGGCTATGAATGTGGCCCAACACAAAATCATAAATTTACTTAAAACATTATGAGATTTTTTTTGTGATTACATATCACAATGTATCTAATGTGTGGCCCAAGACAACTCTTCTACTTCCAGTGTATCCCAGAGATGCCAAAAGCTTGGACACCTCTGAAAAGGGGCATAATTGTGACTCAGCTCTGGAGGTCACAGTGGAGGGAGGAGCCCCATATTGCCAGATCTTTATAGTTTTTAGGAGCAGCCTTCCAAAGAATCCAGATTTTTATATGAAGTCTCCTAATTTTTAAATGATGGGAAATCATTCATCATAAAACAAATAAGGAACAGACCCTCCAGAAGTCAAATAAAATCTAACTTTTAGTCTGACTTGGCCCATAAGGGCTTCTGATTTATGACTTCTACTTCGCATTTCTTGGACATTGTGTACCAATCTCTGAGTCATCCTCCGCCTTTCAGTGAGACATCATCATGGGGCACGGCCTTTCTCCGCCTCTGAACCCCCAGCCTCATGCCGCACTCGCTGAGTTCGTGGGTGTGACCCAACAACACTCTGACTTCCTTAGTCCCAGATCTTCTCACCTAAAAGGACCTTCACTTTGCCACTCACATGGATGGCATCACCCTGAGCCTTGTCATCTCTTAGGACACATCCTAATTTCTGACCATAACTTCCTATCCTTTTACTTTTTTTTTTTTCTCAATAGTTTGCATTGTTTCCATCTTTTAAATTAGAGGCTCTCAGACCATTGATCTTTATGTATATTCTTCATGTCTAGAAGCCCCCTCCTCGTTCCCTCTCCAATTTCATGCTACTTCACCCGCTGTCTAGCCAATATCATCCTGTTGGCTTTCTTTCATACTTGTCTGGCAAAATCTCAACCCTGCATCTAATTACCTATTATCCTTCTCTGCAAGTGTTGCTACAGGTTGTAGAGAAACCCACAGAGACCTGCAGACTAATTTCATGGCAACTTTATGGTTCTCACACTCTACTGGCCCTCCCTTGCTACCCTGTAATCATTCTGTGGTTCCTTGGTTCTCTCTAGTTCTCTAGACTAGCTTTTCCATGCCTTCTTCACTCCCCTGCTCTCTCCTCAAATGTTTGACTTTCACAAGTTAAACATATGGCATTGCTTCTTACTTCACAGAGAAAGTAGAAGCCAAAGATGGGAACCCCCAACCCCCCACTGACTCTCCCTTAACTTACTGCCACAAAACCTACAGATTAGCTCTAAAAAACTACCTCCTTGCCTCCTTCTTTCACTTCTGTTATAATGGAAGCATAGCATCCTCATCTGGGCTAATCTTTCCACTTGTTCCCTGGAGCTCTTCTCTCCTAGTTCTTAGCAGCCTGGCTTGATCAGTGTTCCCTCTCTTTTTCCTATACAGTCACCTTGTCCCTTTCCCTTTTTGCCCCTTCCTACCAGCACTTGAACATGTTCAAGTCTTTCATCCTGAATATCCAGTTCCTTTTCGGTCCTGTGGCACCTTTCAGCCATGGCTTTTTTTTTTTTTTCCTTTTAAAGAGACATACCCTCAATATTCTGCTTCTCTGCTTCTTCACTTCCAATTCTCTATTCTTCCCACTGCAATCTGGCTTCTGCTCTTATCACTCTGCTGAAACTGCTGTTAGCAACGTCATCGATGACTACTTGTGGCTGAATCCAATAGAGACTTTTAAGCCATTACCTTCCTTGACCTCCTTGTAGCAGCTGACATTGTGGGTCCTTCCTGGCATGTTGAAAGCTCATTTTCTGGACCTCCGTGCTGAAGCTGAATTCCCTACCTCACCAGACTCCTCACGAGGCTATTTTCTTCTCCTCACTCTGAGGAATTAGAGTGGGTTCTGCCCACAGTCCTCTTCTGGTCTTATTCTTATGCTCCTGTGGTTGTTTTAGCATTCCATAACTTACCTGGGGAAATTGAGAAAGAGCAGGAGGGGCTGGATGCAGATTTTGTGATGGAAAATAGTGGAAATAAGGTTGGTCAGGCTCCATGGTGCCAGAAGATGAAGGGACTATGTCAGAAAGGAAATGTTTGGCTTGATGAAGTTGGCAATAAATGAACAAGTATTGGGTCTAGAGTGTCAATATCAAGTGTATTAGATGTTGGAAACTTCTCTCTTATTGTATAATAAAGTATATGTCAAGACTTTGTGCTGAGATCCTGGGATGGAGCTCCTAAACCCTTGGAATTTCCAAAATGATAGGAATGTCTTTGTTGTTCATGGTGGGCCCTTAGGACCACAGTTGAATTTATGCTAATAAAGTAACTGCTGTGAGCTCTTAGGTAGATTCAGGGTGGGGGGTGGCCATGCTGGAAAAACCAACTATCCGATTAGAGTATTAGGGCTTTGAGGCATATGACATTGGTCCAGTCTTCAGGAGTGGAGGGCAGCTGGAGAATGAGTTTAACCACAAGGCCAATGATTCAATTAATGATTCCTACATAATGCAACCCCAGTGAAACTGGGTACCAAGGCTTGAGTGAGCTTCCAAGTTAGTGAGCATATCAATGTACCAGGAGAGTGGTACATCCTGATTCCCTCAGGGAAGGACACAAAAGCTTCACATTCAGGCACCCCCCCAGGCCTTGCTCTATGGATCTTTTCACTTGGCTGGCCCAGGGATTTGTAGCCTTGATGATAAAACTTTAATCATAAGTATAGCACACTCTTCATTTCTATCAGTTGTTCTCAATTATTAAGCCTGAGGGAGCTGTGGGAGCCCCTAAATAGGCAGCCTGTTAGTCAAAAGTGCAGGTGGCCTAGGACCCTGGAAGTTGTGGCTGCTGTCTGATGTGAGGGCAGGCTTGGTGGAGACTGTGTCAGCGACTTGTGAAGTCTGAACTCTCTCTGGGGAGTCGGCGTCAGAACTGGACTGCGATATCGCGCCTCCCAGGGAAAGGGTGTGGACTCCCTGAGGAAGTGAGTGCCTCATAAATAGAAGAGATCTGCTATGGAATAGAGAGGAATAAAGAGGACTAATAGAGGAGATTGGAGGCAGAACTGACTTTATTTAGAAGCAGCATCTCTAGGTTTTTGGGTAGGATAGTAATAAGGAGATATTTTTAAAAAGCATAAAGATTATTCCCTTTAAGTCTGGTCTTACTTTCCTTTAATAGCTTTTGTGCTTCTGAGTTCTTGGATCTGTCTCTCAAAAATGCTAGAATACTATATATTTCCAGGTTAAAAAATATGACTTTTTTCTCTTATCCCCTAGAAAAAGCAGAGAGCAACAATTGTGGATAATAATGACACCACTTATGCTGTTCTCTCTTGTAGTTAAAATTGTGTCAGCCACTGTGACCCCGGTGGGATTTATGGTGGCTTAGATCTCCGTTGCAGAAATGAGCTACAGGCAGTAGGCAGGAGGAAAAGGTCTCAGGCTTGGAGCACATTATTTTAGTGACATGGGAAGAAAAGTCACTTGTGCCTTTTTTATTTTTTTAGCTGTAAAACGTGACTGTCCATATTCTCTACCCCTGTCTACCCCCTGATCTCACTGGGCTCTCTTGCATGCTAAGTGTTTCTATTCTTAATAATAATATGAGCTCCTATGATGTCCTACTATGTGTCTGGTCACCGAGCCAGCTCCTTATAGACCCTTACTAAGCTCCTCTCTCCAACATTTGCAAATCAGAATTGTCTCCATTTTACAGATGAGGAACCTGCAGCTTAAACAGGTTGGTCATTCTGTGAATGGTACCTGCTTAGAATGCCACAGTGATTGGAGGCTAGGTGTACCCAACTCCACTGTAGAGTGTCCCTTAAGGGTGAAACAGGCATTGAACCTGGAGCTGGAGAAAAATAATGATCTTATCTCTAAGGAGCTTACAGTCAAATCAAGGGTACTGACCATTATCTTCTGATCAACGTCCTCATTTGGGGCAAGAACTTGTGGAATAAAGACCTTAGTTAAATCTGTGGCCTGTTGTTAAGATGAAAAAGATCACCAAGAGGGATTCCTAACAGCAGTTTGATTCAGAAACAGCTTGACTCTCCTTGAGCCTTCTAATGATTGTTGCATATATAGGTGACCCTTGTATAACATGGGTTTGAACTGGGGTCCACCTACATATGGATTTTTTTCTATAAATACCTGTACTGTTTTCTATCCATGACAGTAGGGACCCTGAGGATGCAGAGGTTTGACTGGAGAATGAGTTTAAATCTATCTTGTATAGGGGACTTGAACACCAAAGATTTAGGTATCTGTAAGGGTCCTAGAACCAATTCCCCACAGACACTGGAGATTCCAAGGGACTACTTAGATTTTGGGGAGCCAAAAGTTACACCATTGACCCTTGAGAAACATAGGCTTTTTCAATTGACCTGCACAGTTTGAACCTGCATTGTTCAAGGGTCAGCAGTCAGGATCTGCATATGCAGAGGGCCCCCTTAAGTTATAAGAGGTTTTCGGTAGATGTTGTTTAAGGGCCAACTGTACTTGAATTTGAACCTTCCTGTCTTTCTTTTGTAACCATGCCAAATCCCACTCGTAATACCCATGTAGATGGAAGATAATACTGGTTTTAAAATTTCCAGATCAGGAGACAGAAAGTAACATTTATTGACATTTATTACGTTTAGAGACTTCATACACTTTAAAAAATTTTTTAATCCTTTTAGAGATCAAGATTCTGAAGCTCTGTGTTCAGCTTCCCTAAAATTTTACAGCTTTTAAGAATTAATCCATGATTCAACCTGACTCTAAGGAAATGCTAGTCACCCATCTCAAGGTTCTGCTTTTTTATATTGCCTGGATAGTAATCCTATAATGTCAATGGCACTTTTAACTTTTGCGAGCATTTTCCACTGTTCTACTCTCATTAAATCTAAAAGCCCCAGCTTTATGAGGTAGCAGGGACCCACGTCTCCATTTGATTGAGGAAGCTGAAGTGGATATGTACGTAGTGTTTAGTGACTTGGGAGAGACCACTGACCTTCTAAGGAGAGACAGAAGGAGAACACAAGTCTTTCTATCCCAACAACTTTTAAGAGGACCTCCTTTTTGAATTAAAGATGAAGATGAAAGAGAGGGAGAGAGAGAGAAAGAGAGAGAGAAGGAGAGAGCCTAAAAATCTAAAGGAGCCAGTCGCTGCACTAGACATTTTTAATTTACTTATTACTACAACCATTCAAGTTGAGGGTGAGTATCCTTGCCTTGTAGATGAGAACTAAGGCTCAGAAAGGCTATGAATGGTCCTCAAGTCCCACAGTAAGAGCAGGTCTGCCCTTTTATCCCAGCGCACTGTCTCACATACCTAACTTTTTCTACAGGATATTCCAGTTGAACATGTTAAAAAACACGTTCAAGTCTAGCTCACCTAAAAAAAAAAAAAGAAAAAAGAAAAAAGAGGCAATCTAACCCTCTATTAGCTCCACACACCCCTCTTATCACCGTCTCACCTGCCGTTTCACAGGTAAGCCTCCTGGCAGGTGAATGTACTTGGGCAGCCTGCCCCTTCCTCTCCTCAGTTCACTCCCATGGTGTTTCCCCTTTAGCTCCTATGTGAAATGGATCTTGCTAATGATCACCTTGTTGCTATCTGGCAGCTGACTTTTTGTTATGTTTCTTTAAGTTCTTTGTAGCCTTGCGCACTAGTCCCATTTCTGAAAACTCAGTCCTCCATTGGTGTCTGGGCCACCAATCTTTTTGTTGTCTCTCATCTCTTTGACTGTGCCATCTCACTGTCTTTGTAGGTTCTTTATGTGACCGTTAAAAGCCTGTGTCCTCAGTCTTCTGCTCGTATTGGTTTATCTAACCAATAGCTATTGCATGCTTACCATGTATCAAGGTCCCGTACGAGGCCCTGGGGATCAGGGACAAGCGAGCAGTCATCAAGCGGTCTGCCGTGTGGGAAGCCCGTGATGCTCTGGTCCCTCTGTGCTGACCGCCCAGCCTGCTCGCTGCCCGCTCCTCTCTCTGCACAACTGCTGCACTTCCCAGAACTCAGTGAGTCTTCTCTTGCTTTTGGGCTTTTGCGAGGGTAGTTCCCTCAGCTAGCAATGTCCTCTGCATCTTTTTTGCTTCTTAGCTTTTTTTTATCTTTTAGGATGTGGCTCATGCATCATCTCCTCTAAGAAGTCTTTTCTGACTCACCAGGTGGGCCAGGAGCCTGCCTCTGTACTCAAGTTCATCGCAGAACATACGCGCAGCGTAAATGAACTTGTCTCATATTCTGTCCACTCTGTAATGGCAAGAGTCAGGTCTTAGGCTCCTGTGCATGCCCAGCACCTAACACATGATATGTAGCTCTTTGCAGAATGAATGAATCAAGTTTGCCATAAGTACTTCCTGCCCCTTTCCAGCCTGGACTCCTGTCCTTCCTCCAACTGCGTTATTCATTGATGACTACCTTGCTTACACATTAGATTCAACTGCAAAAACAACAACAACAACAACAACAACAAAGCAAACAAAAAACAAACCCCAGCAAAAAACAAAAACAAAAATAGACAAAACAAAACAAAAGACAGGCTTAAGCTCTATCCTGTTTCATTTGAATTAGATTATCCAGTGGTGGGGCTCAGTTGTCCCCATTATTTAAACCTTGCCCCCAACCAGCTAATTCTTATAAATAGGCAATAATCACAGGCAGGACATGTCTTGGTATCTCAGTGCCTAGCACAATGCTTTGCACACTGTAGGTATTCGATAAAAATTTTTAGAATAATAGAGTGGATGCCTAACATCCTAGCTTTGGCAAATTCAAATTCAAGCCAAGTATTTCCTGTCTCTGAGCACTCACACCCAGAAAGCTGATTCTCTGGGAAATTTTGCTTTGGAAGGATTTGGCTCACAAAATGTGTTACTTAGTTTTTAGTCCTCATTTTACAAAATAAAATTTTCAAAGCCCAAATTGGCTATTGATTTGTGTAACTAAGTGACACATAGTTTTTGTTTAACCTCCAGAAAAACAGTAGTCAAGGAGGTGGGGTTTGGGTAAAAAGGGTGTACGTGGAGATTCCTGGCTTTCATTATACAAGAATTCATAAAATTTGCCATGGTTCCTGGTAAATGCTGGCAAAAGCTTGTTTGGCCCCGGGCCCTACAAGCACTAAGCTGCCTCTTTTCTGAGGGTTCTGGCCTTTCTCTGGTGGCAGGAGAGCACGACATAGTCAGGTCTGTGAGGACTCATGTAGGGCAGGGACAGGGTGGGTGCAGGGGACGGGTGACGTCACCCGCTCTCTTCGTCTCCTTCCTCAGGTCACAGCTGGATTGACCAGCTCTTTGAAAGCAAACTCTCACTGATCTCTGTTGCGTTGTGGCTCAAAACTCTGGGGGCAAACACTCGTATACCTTCCCCTCACTTTCTATTGCCACCTCTGCCCCCAAAGTCATAGGACAGAGCTCAGGTATCAGTGGGCTTAGTCATTGTCACAGACTAACATATATTTGCAACATGTATATACTCTTTAGGGTACACTCATGACCATAAACTTATTTAACCTTCATAGGGACACTATGAGAGAGGTGTTTTACCCCGTTTTATAGACAACAAACTGAGCCTCAGAGAAGTTCAGTGACAGCAGCCAGCCACTCAGTATCTGGTGGCACAGTCATGCTGACTTTCCAGCTGGGATCATTGAACTACCATGAAGGTGACTGACCTGAGCTGGGGCAAGCTCAGCGGGGCACAGACTATCCAGGAGACAATTTTTGGAGTGGCCCGATAAAGTATGAGACAAGACATTGAAGCAGAGGTGCTGAGGGGTTTGCAGTCTCTAGATAGGTAGGCTGAAGAGGGAAAAGTTCTGGCGCCAACTCTATCGGTCAAAGAGGTACGAGTCAGCCTGCTGGGTGCTCTGGTGGCCTCTTTCCACTCTGGGAGACCTGGCAGAGAAACCTTGAGGCTTCTTCCCTCTATTTGGAGTTTGGGAAAAACTCAGAATGAACAGGCACATAAAACCTACCTGAACTGGGTCATTATAACCCCACACAAGGTTAAGAAACAGTGGACTGATGGGAAGAGAGAAATCAAGAGACCTCTCAGAGTAGTCGGCTTGTTTACCTCTGGCTTTTTATTTATTGGTGCCGAATCTTCCATTTGTCAGGCTCTAACGATAGCAGCTTTTATGAGTAAGCAATTTTTAAATGAACTTGTTCCAAATGTGTGTTCTGTTCCTGGAACTCGCTGTGCTCTGAAGCAGCTTTATAATTATTGCCTCCGGTGGAATAGCCAGGCTCTATCTAGCTTTTATGTAAGTAATTTCACTTGGTTTGCCTCTTCCTATTTTAGCTTCAACTAAGGAAGATGAAGGGGTAGAAAAATATAATAATAATAGCTTTTTAAAGTGCTTATTATATGCTAGGCATTGTTCTAGATGTTATGCATTCATCTTTTTATTGTATCCTAACATTACTTGGGTCTAAGGTATTTTTATAGCTCCCATTTTACAGACAAGGGCACTGGGGCTCAGAGACATTGAGCAAAGTGTCTAAAGTTGCTCAGGTAGTGAGAGCCGAGCACAGGTGTGAGCACAGGCCCCCGCTGCTGCACGAGTGGACTGGCAGGGTCCACTTATACCAGAAGATGCCAAGGTGGAGCTGGAGGTCGGAGGAGAACCTCAGCACACTTGCTGCTGCTGGGAGTCATTTGCCGTGTTGGCCCATGCAAGAGCTGTTATAATTCGGTGTCGATGGCAATGTAATTATGGACAATTTCTGGTCTTTTGCTTTCATAAGGGGCAATAGAAGAGTTTAGAGCACTTCCTAAAACTTGTTGCTGCTCATAATAAGGCAACCCTCTGTCTCGGTGAATGGCTGCATCATTTACCCCAAAACCCAAAAAATGATCGTATTGTAAATTGGCTTCTTTATTGAGACACGATCTGTTATCATCTTATTTAAAACCCTGATCCTGCCCACATGGACCAAGGCTGTTGTGAGTCTCCTTTCTGACCATCTTGCACTCTGCTCCCAGTGGACAAGGACAAAGAGCTTTCCTGTCATATCCATTGGCTACTCAAGAGATGCCGGCCACGTAAGACGAGCTGTGGGGTCAGCTGCAGCTCAGATTTCTGCTCCACCACTTCCTTACTTTGTGATTTTCAACCAGTCTTCCTGTGCTTCTGTTTCTTCATCAGTAAAATGGGAATAACAATAAGAAGAAGGTCTACCTCAGAGGACTGTTGTGAGGGTTAAATGAAATCATGCATGCAAAACAATTGGCTCACTTTGCACTGTTATTCTCTTAGCTCCTATCTAAAGTCTGCAGTTCAGCATCAGGAGCCACTATTAAATCAGTGTTAATATTTTGCCTTATATCAACAAAGGTACATAGAGTACCAGGAGCGAGCCTCTCTCTAGGACCCTGTTTCTTTTTCCAATATCTCTTTATAAGGTGAAAAATTACAATGAGCAGAGTTTGCTTTGGAGAAAGCCCCTCCTCTGCCATGCCTCGTACCTTCCCCTTGTTGCACAGGCTCCCCTTCTCACACTGGGTACCCTCCCACTGACCCTGGGCTCCCCAGAGCTCCGTGCTGGAACGCTCGGGCACCCGGCGCCTTACCTTTTGATTAAGACAGAGCCAGGCCCTTTAGAGAGAAGAATAAATTTGCTTGGTTTGACCCAGAAGTGGATTTGTTTCCCTCCAATTAGTTGGCAAATCGAACTTGATCTATGAAGAAGGCAGATTTATAGCCTGAGCTGATACATGACTGCCCTGGCTTTGTTGTAATAAAAGATGAAATCATTCCAGTGGGGGTTTGGGTGGACTTGGGGCCAGGTTCCTAATGACTGCCCCCTCCAATGTTCAGAGCCTGAATGACGCTGGCCAGGACGATCAAGTAGCCCTTCATAGTAGATAAAAAAATAATTTGGGGAGCTGGAGAGGAAGACAGTTGGAGTGTTTGCTTTCTCTTTGCTTTCCTGAGCCTTGATAATATTCTTTGAGGTGTGGAAAATAGAACTGTTCTAGCTAATTTTCAGTGGAAGTCCGAGGAGACTATGTATCCTCAGGGCAGACTGTGTTAAGGCTGTTTCTCTCCACTTGGCTCCTGTTCTTCCCTTTCTCTGCCTCTCCTTAGCTGTTGACTTGCTTTTGTTCTGCTTGCTGCCTCATGCTTTCCGCTCCTATCTTTTGCTCCCTGTCTCTTGCTGTCTGTTTGTGCATCTTCCTGTTTCCATGTCTCTCACCATTTCCCTCTTCCTCTTCCCTTCTCATCCTCGGCTTTGTTGGCCTCCCTTCTTCCCATGGCCTTATTTTTGGCACTCCTCTTTACCTCTTTTTCTCCCTCTGATTCTGGTTCTTAATATCTTGAAAGAGCGTTTGATAACGCTTGCCTGACCCTGCCTGACATCCGGTGAGTGATTCTCCTCAGACAGCGTTTGATGTGGTCTGTGTGTGATTGATGAAAGCTGCTCCATTTGCTCTTCAAAGCTCTGTTTACAGGAGCTTGGATGCATCTTCTCTGGCATTTCACTCTTTCTCTCTCCAGAAACAAGTACACATTATAGGACAAAACCATGCCACTTTCCAATTTGTTCATCATCCTCACAGATGCCTTAATGCTTAGAGGAGAAGGACCACATTGTACAAATCTACTTTAAAAAAGAAACTCACATAAAAATGTTGTTATTCCTAGAGTCCTCATGTGAGAGATATTACCCACAAAGGAGGTTCCTTGGGTGACTTTTAATTTGAATACAGCCAAGTTCAATCCAAATGAGGATACTTTGATTTAGACATTGGGTAATACAACAGAAGAAAAATGCTACTGATGTTAATATCAGAATCTAAGCACATTAAGTACCTGGCTTCTTAGGACCTAGTCAGTGAAAAATCAGGGGACCTGAAATGGGAAGAACAGTGGGTCAATTAATTTTAGCACTGACCACCCTGGATCCCAAAAGTATATGAGAAGATGAGGTGGATTTTTCACCTGGATCAGGTTTCTGCTATTTCTGTTTTTCAACCTAAGATTAGGAGTCGTGCACCTGTGCCAGAAGGCTTATACATTCAGCTGCTTGAAGAAAGAAGGATAGACAAACATAATCTATAAAAGAGCTTTCTAGCTCATAGACTCCCCAGTTTTGAAAATACAATACTTTAGGTATGATAAATATAGTGCATAGAAAAGATTACTGTGTGTTTTGGGCTAGAATACTTGCATGTAAAAAAGATCTGACAATTATGAGTTGAATGATCTTCAATACATTTAAATTTTTTTTTCAGTTTTTTAAGCAGTTTTACTAAGGGGTAATTTACATACTATAAAATTCAGCCATTGTTGGTGTATAGTGATTTTTAGTAAATTTATGGAGTTGTACAACCATCACCACAAGGCAATTTTATAACATTTTCAATAATTCTTTTAACCTCTTTCTATTTTCTTTCTTCACCTTAAAATTGGACTTATGTGGTAGATTGATGGCAAAACTGACCACAATCTTTCAACACATTGCAACCTGACTTTTCTGCTCCTTCCATCAAGAGGTGGAATTGATTTCTCCAGCCCTTGAATCTGGGGCTAGCCTCGTGACTCGCTTTGACAAATGAAGTGTGGTAGAAGTGATGGTGTAGCAGCTGTAAGCCTAGATGTTAAAAAGTCTTGCTGGCTTTTGCTTGCTTTCATGGAAACCTGCTACCTCTACCATGAGTACAAGCTTGGGCTGGCCTGCTGAAAAATGAAAAATTGTGTGGGGAGAAGCCCCAATCATTAGTGCCACCTCAGTTTAGGTGATCTTAGATCACTTTCCCCCATTTGCCTTCGAGGTGGACATAGGTACAGGAACATACTCCACTGAGGTTGACCAAGCCTAGCCAAGATCAGCAGAACTGGTGAGCCAGACTGCAGACCCACAAGAAATAACTGAAGGGAAGAATACTAAGCTTTAGGGGGGTTTGCAAAAACATCGTTACTGTGACAATCAACTGATATAAAGTGGTTATGAAAATCAATTTTTTAAAAGCTATGAAAACATCTAGTACTCTGCCTATTACATAGTAGACTATCACTATATTTTTTAAAAATATTAAACATTTATAGAAATCCTCATGTGTGAAAAGCACTATGGGGCTGTGAGGTGGAGGCAGAATTTGAAAAAGACATGATGTAAAGTCTTTAGGAGTCGGTTCCAGTGGGAAGAACAGAGAGTTACACAAGCAGTTATAATATAGGACAGCCTGTCCCTTTAGCCTAATATTTATGCCTAGGTGGTTTCCTCTATTGTCTGCAAATAGCCATGTTCTTCTTTTCTTGATATTTCATTTGGCTTGAAAATGTGTTCAAAGGACATGGTTTATTGAAAAAAAAAAACGAACAAACAAAACAAAAAACAAACCCCAAACAGCACACTGACCAAAATTAAATTTTATCGGTGTGTCCAATGCCTTGTTTTCATTTACAGGAAGTAACCAATATGGAAGCTCGGCCATGTGAAATGCCTCATGTAGCCAGGGAAACAGAAAAGCGGATGTGGAATCAGAGCCAGGGTTGGGAGGAGGACGTGGAGAGGGACGTGGGTGGGACAGTCTTAATTTCTAAAATCACCGGGAGCTTCAATTCCAAAAGTGCCTCAGGGGCAGAGCACTGCCTGCCGGGTTTTTTTTTTTTTAAGAGAAGGCTCTAGAGTCAGGAAGTATTGGGTGAAGCTGATTTCTTTCTTTGTTTGTCTTTTTTTCAGTCTTCACTTGAGGATGTTTATTGATTTTAGAGAAAGGAAAGTGGAGAGAGAGAGAGAGAGAGAGAGAGAAACATCAATGTGAGAGATTGCCTCCTATATGTGCCCCGACTGGGGATTGAACCCACAACATTTTGGTGTATGAGACGATGCTTCAATCAACTGAGCCACTCACCCCGGGCCTGCCAGATTTTTTTTACTTGCCTCCAAATATTCTAGAGGTTTGGGAGGCTGGGACTGGGATTGGGAGTGGAGGAGGAAGACAAGACCTCTGGTACCCAGCTCCTGCAGTTGGTTGGGCTCAAGCAGCTCTTCTGAGTTCACACTCTCCAGGGAGCAGAAAGACCATCTGGGAAGCATAACAGCACAGTGCAGAGACCCTGATGTGGGAGCCAGGGGCCCTCATTCTTGTCCCAGCTCAGACACTGAAGAACTCCTGCTGTGTGGCCATGGACAAGTCACTTTCCTTCTCCAGCTGATTTCTAAGGTCCTGTCTAGTTCAAAGAATCTGTAACTTCAGGTCTACTCACCCACTGAGTTGATGGAAAGGATTGAAATCAAAGCAAACAAAGGCAGATGGCAAGGCTTTCTGACGCTGTGCATGGACCCTTAGAAAATGGGGCTGTTCAGAAAATCAAAACATAGGTCAGTGGGTGAGCCCTGGAGATCTGGGAGCCCTCTTCTCTTCTTTACTGAGTGTGTATGAGTAGAATTCTCACCATGCCTGACCTTAAGGAATCCTGCATACACCTCTACCTGGGACCAGGCTGCTGGGTGAGCTCCAGGCGCTTGGCCTGGGCCTGTTGAGGGGAGCTTCCCTCTCCTCCTAGAGCAAGGATGTCAAAAGGGGTTTCTTAAAATGAACTTGAGCTCTAATGACGGGCTGTTTAAACACAGATAAATATTCCTAGCAGCCTGGTGGGGTGAAAAGATGGCCTTTTCCCAAGAGGTGGAAATAAAAGAAACTCAAAGAATAAAGGGAGCTCTTTGCACTGAAATTGGATGGCATCAGAGCTCTCGGTGCTGGTTATGGTCTTTTAGGACTACAACTGTCAGCCAGCTCAGGGGTAACTAGACAAATTATGGGTGCCTTTTGGGAGACACAGTCCTTGAAACCGGCAGCAGCCCTGGGAGGTGGAAAGGGCAGAAGCAGCAGCAGTCCCCAGCTTCGGAAGCCCCTGCCTGGATCTGAGTCCCCAGGAAGTGGCAACTCTCTCCTGCTGTGAGGGTTTAATTTTTGACTGCCACCTTTCAAGTCAAGTTCACTGATGTCTCACTGAGAAATCATTTGGCTTCCCACCACAGGGAGGCACATGCCTCCTGAATAGAATGGAGGTGAGGGAGGGGCCACGCTACAGGAGGCTGTGATCCACCTGGTGAGACTGGAAGGACCACTGCAAGGCCAGGCCACCCAGAAGCAAGGCCTAGGGTTTGTGATTATATTAGGTTCCTTTTTCACCTCAAAAAAGAAAACAGAGTACATACAGCATTGTTCAAGTCATTGTCCTTTTCCCATAGTGTCATTATCTTTTTGTGTGTTCCATTCCTCTCTTCTTTTTATAACACTGCTCACTCTCAGCTCCAGGATCATTGGATCACTCCAGCCCTGCCACTTGCTAGAATGCACCCAAACGTAGTGGCCTGAAATGATCATTTCATTCTGTTCACAGATTGGTAGGCCAGGGTTTTGAACAGGGCATGGCGGGGACAGCTTCTCTGTGCTCTGCAATGTCTGGAACCTCAGCTGGGAAGACTTAGACTAGGGATAATTTAAGGCTGTGGGGCTGGGACTGTTAGAAGTTTCATCCATTCACAAGTCTGGCAGATGGTGCTTGCTGTGGGATGGCACCCCAGTGCGCTCTCAGCCGGATCCACACATGGCCGCTTGCACGCTTGAGCTTCCTCACAGCATGGTGGCCTCAGAGAGGTCTTACTCATGGTTCAGCGTCCAGGGCCCAAGTGCACATGTTCCAGGGAATAAGATGGAAGCTGCAAGGCCTTATTTCACCTAGCTTTGGAAGTCATGAAGCATCATTTTTGTCACATTCAGTTTACTTCAAGCAAGTCAGAAGCCCGCCCAGATTCAAGAGGAAGGTGCAAGACCTTTCTCTCCTTGGAAAGATTGTGTATTTTCAGATATGTTTAAAAGTCTTAACAGTAGGCTGTGTTGCCAAATCCGACCTAGGGCCCTCCATCATCACTTTCTCTGTGAGGAGCTTCTTCCTCTCTGCTTCTCAGATCCTAGGATACTTTGGAGGTGATCATAGGGAAGTGGCTCAAATGCTTCTTGGTTCTTTGGCTGTAGTTTAAAGGTGGTAGAAATACTGTGGGAAACCCTCCTTCTTTTTGTTCTTCCTCCAAGTCTTGACTCTCCCCTCCTAACTTGCCACTACACCCAGGCTTCATTCCACTTGGATGGATGTTCTGTGAGTCCCTGGGAGTCTGGCGTGCTCTTGCATGTTCTTCAGACTGAAGTGAATAGTGATCCTTGCCTCACCATGATTTGTAACTGAAATGGTTTCTCCTTCTGGGGGTGGCTTGGGGAGAAAGGCTCTGACGCATATTCCAGGAGTCATTGGCCTAAAGTGCTTAGCACAGAGCCTGGCACTGGGAACTTACTCAATAAAAGATTGTTGAATAAATTAACCTTGGTTTGCATGTACTCTAGCTGACTAATGGGGTCTGATTCAGCCTAATGCACCAGAGGATTTGGGGGAATCTGACCCATGGAAATCCCTGTCTGTTCCCAGAGGGAAGGCAGCGTATGTGTGGGGGCAGGGGCGGGAGGATGGGTGAGTAGATGGCTGCTCATGGGAGTTGCATCTGAGGGAAAACAGGGACACATGGGACGGGCCAGTGGCATGGTATTGTTTGTGGGCTGGGGCCTACAGCGCTTTCTGCCATGACTCTTGCTAAGCTGCCCCTGCTTCCTTATCCCCATTATTTGGAAACTTCCTTAATTCCGTTATTTTGAAACAATCCCTCCAAGTGTCAGGCTCCTAGCCAAGTTTCCAGGAGGCTCAGACCACTGGTGCTTCCTCTTTTTCTCCCCCAAAGTATTTGAATAAATCACCAGAACTTCTCTGGTTAAGCTTGACCTCACTTGAAAAGACCTGTTTATAATACAGTAGTGTGTTTGTGTGTGTGTGGGGGGGGCGGGGCGGGAGGAGGGTGCCCTAGGCTTTTAGGGCCCTGTGTTAGTGGGGGAAATGATAAGAGTAACTATACTAATCAATCAGTTAACCCAGCTAGAGATGCTTGGCTCCCAGCAAACTTTTAGAATGATCTGCTGTGTGTTTCTCAAGGGAGAACAAACGAACAAACAAACAACAGATAAAAACTTCCAGGTTTCTTTCTGTCAGTGTCCTGCCGGCTGGGACAATTAGATCCATAAAAAAAGAGGCTGCAAACTGACTGCAGAGATCTTCCTTGCTCTAAAATGAACTTGCTATTTTTTTGCTTTCTTTTTCACCATTCCTTGTGCAAGCTGTGGCCCTATGTACATTAATTCTCCATGCTTGTGTATCACATTGTAGTAGGCCTTGGACATATGTTACTTTTTAATCTGATCAACATCCCAGTGAGAGATAGATTGTTATCTCTGATCTACAGATGAGAAGATGGAGGCCCAGAGAAGTGAATTAAACTGCTCAGAACACACTGATGGTAAGTGGACGAACCAGATCATTTATTCATTCAATAAACTCCCTGTATTAAACTATAGAAAGAAAAAAACAAATTTCTTTCTTGGTTGACAAGACATTCACAGTTTAGGAGAGGAAGACAGCAAGCACCTATACAACCATATGGTAAGAACTATACATAGGCATTAGGTTAAGCACAAAGAGGAGCATCTAATGCAGCTGCAGATGGTCAGGGAAGGCTTCCTGGAGGAGGTGATCTTTGAGCTGAGTGCTAAGGATAAGCAGGAGTCAGCTCAATGAAGTGATACTCTGGAGGGCGGCAGGGCATTCCAGAGAGAGTAGGCAGCAAGAGAACGGCATGGAATTAAAACAAAACAGCAAGTTTGGGAACTATAAGTAGTCTGTTCCACTGGGGTTGGTCCAATGGGTTCACCTGACTTCCAATGTAAGCACTCTTCCCACTGTGCTTGGTTTCCTCAACCAGCTGATTTTGAAGGGCAAGGCATGTGGGACACTTCATGGGGGTTTTGAATGCCTGGTTTTTACTATTTAATAAAAGGTCCCTTATGGAATTAACAGGCTGTGGGAGGTGCTTCCCAGAACTTCTATACTAAGACTTCTCTGGAGGGCTCACAGGGGATCAGGAGGTATCTGTGCCAAAGGCCATTGACTAATTGAGGGAAAGTCAATCCACCCTGAGGCGCCCCCCGTCCCCTCGCCCCTCCTGCTCTGGAGCCGTCCCTGCAGCGTTTTTGGGAGAAGTAGGCCAGAGGTCGCCAGGAAACAATGGCTCCTGGGTTCACTGACACAAAGCAAGCTGTGATGAATCAGAATGAAGCAACGGTTACAGACAGCAACAAGTCCAGTTGGCAGCGGATAAAGATATTACCTCAGTGAAAGACCAGGGCTAAAAATGGGTGAGGTCTAATTGTACTGAAGATCTGTGGCCTTCTTTCTTTCCTTCTTTTGTTTTTTTCTTTTGGTGGCCATGGTGGGAGTGGGATGGTGGGAAGGAAGTGGGGAAATACATGATACATGTATTAAATAAACAGATCCCTTCCTACAGGCAACTCCCAAAGTGGTCCTCACCATTTGGCTTTTTGATCTCCTTCCTTAAATAGGTCTTATGGGGTTACTTGTAGAAAACCAGAAGATGCTCTTAGGCTCTTTAAGGAAATATCTTATCCTGCAATCCAGGCCTAATGCAAATAGGTAGATTTTTGGTCCTGCTGTGAGTTCTATAGGAAGCAAAATTGTGACCCACATACATTAAGAGAACCTTTATAAGAAAGCCATCCTTTCTGGTAGGGGACCTGGAATCATAGTACGAGGAGCTGGAAATAATCTTTGTCATTCTATAGGTCAGGAAACTGTTGAAGATAAAAGAGAAGTGATTTGCCAAAATAATACTCACATTAGATGTTGAACTGGGATAAAATGCAGCCACTTGAATTAAACCTTGTGCTTCTCACACGCAGTGGCCTGCTCCCACGCTGCTGTTCTGACCATTATCACAAAGCATAACAAAGTGTTCAATTATCTTTTAAATGAACATTGCTGTTTATTAGAAGAAGCCACTTAAAGAACCACATTTTATTGGGATTTGTAACTGTAGTGCCCATCACATTATCTAAGACAGAATTATCACTAAAAATGTCCTTCTAATATTTCTATCCTTGAATATGCAAACAGAGGCACTACTGGGGACTGAGATTTGGTGGATTATTTTCATTTAAATGGGACCTCATGTTTAACAGGTCTTCCTGTCCATTATCTTGCCTGGCCCCTGTTCAAATACAGCTATATTTTTGGGGTTATTTTTTGCATTCATAATGCTTGACAGGGAAATCCTCTCCTATAAGCTTTGCTTTATTTCTTTGTTTCAGCAGATTACCTTGCGTGTTTAATAGAGCAACAAGTCACATCCCGTGGCTCCAGGCTTGCTATTTCACAGCATACCAAACTCAACCACAAGACCTTACCTCCAACCTCACCCAAGCCAAGGGTGGAGGTGGGGTGGCTCTCTGCCCCCTGGGGAGGTGACATGGGTGTATTCTTTATTGGTTTGTCTAGGCAGCATGGGATGGTGGCATCCAGAAAGCTACACAAGCTTAGATCTAGGGAAGCAGCTGAGTGTTGCTGGAATACTGGTGAAATATCACTTCTTGCTATTTAATTCATTCATTCAGTACACAAAAGATGTCTCTTAAGGATGATTTAGGTCAGTGGTATCCAACCTTTTTTAGTATGGAGAGCATGTTTTAATCTCAAAAAATTTATAGACCTGCAGATAAAGACACTTAACACTTTAGGAATGCATTGATAGAGCAAATGCTTAATATTAGAGGCTATCACCTTGAAAGGAATTTGAATGTCATTAATCACAACTTTATGTATATAACATCCCAAGTCTGAGTTATTGCCTTCACTCTACGTTTCTGTAGCTCTCTGTGCCAGTCTCCACCAATGGACTGGAAAACTCCACAAAGCAAGAGTTGTTTTGTCTTGTTCACTATCTATTGTATACTCAGCACCTAGCACAGTTCCTGGCCCAAAGGTACCTTACGACTCTTTGTAGAATGAATGAATAAATCCATCAGAATGTGTGTACATGAGTCATGCAATTTATCCAATGGATAAGTACTGATTCATGCAAATATGGTGTTCCCATGGGATCCTAAGGCTTATAGACCGAAAACCATGGATGTAGATTTACATCCTTGTGTCTAATATTTTATTCCACTTATTCCATAGGGAGCTTAATGCGTAATAGACCACAAACACTGATCTCTAGGTTTAGAGACAAATGATAACTAAAGGTGGGGGTCTGCTCCAGTTGACCTTCTGAAGTCCTCTCCAAAATGGAAAGTCCATGATGAGGACAGAACGCACAGCTAAACAAACTGCAACTTCCAAACGCCCACAAAGACAGGGAGGTCGATGACAGCTTCCCTCAAGACTCTACACTTGTAAGAACAAATTCTAAGCTAATCTCTGGGAGCCTCTAGGCATTCTAGTTGTTATTTCAACCCCAAACAGGCTTGCAAAGGTACTTTGCCTATTTCCTCTGTCAACCTATTTGTGTGGGGTGTTGATAACTGAAGTGACACACGGTACATATTCTTTGTCTTGCATGACTTTGGCTAGGAGTGGAGATGAGCAGAGAAATAGAGGAGTTAAAAAGAAAGAATGCTTGGCTTAAAATATGTATATGTGTGCATGCCTGACAGAGTGTGTGCATTAATATTTAAATACTGACATCTCTCTTTTCTTTTTAGACAACAGCTATTCTCTTGATTCTCCCTGCTCCTTTCCATACTTTCTAAACAAAGAGAGAGTGATATTCCAGGTGTGAACAAATCAGGGAGGTTTACTGCTTAAAATTCAGAAATTCATAGCCCGAGGAAATAAGTAAAAGAGAGGCGGGGAGAGAGCAAGAGAGATGAAAAACAGACTCTTCGCCACCTGCTATTTAGTGATTAGCTCCCAGATAAGAAAGGCAAAGATGGCATTCCAGGAGATCAGAACTTGCCCAGACGGAACTCAAAGGAAAGGAAGGCTTGGAGAATAGTGCAGCGAGGAGTTGGAGAGGAAGCTGGGCCACTGAAAGCACCATCTATCAATTTTCTCTCAAAGCCCCTCCATTTCACGCAGCTCTTTAAGTCCCTGGCTCTACCCCCTCTTTTTCATTCACTTCTAACTCACCTGCTTCAGTTTATGGAAAGGAGTCTTGTATAGACTAGCTCTGCCCCTAACTAACTGTGGGACCCTGGGTAAATCACTTACCTTCTTACACGTCTAGTGGTTGTTATCTCTTGAGTTTAAATAACTTAATCCAAAACAAAGGAAAAGAAGTCAACAGTAACAACCAAGCAAACAAACAAAAAATTCCCTACTGCTGGGCAGGGGAGGTCTGGGTGAGTGTGCAGGCAAGCAGCCTCTGTTCTAGTTCTTACTTGCATGCACGCCAGGCTGTTTGACTAAACCGCATGAAAAACAAGTACTTATTCATTCCCTCACTGGGGAGCAGGCTGCTCAATTGGGGTGTTTTTCTTTCTCTGTAGGAAGGGGTGAAAATGATTTCTGCGCCGCCTACCCTTCTGCACGTAGCACCTGTGGCCACAGACATGACCCAGGCTCTAAGCAGAGGGGGCGAAAATGTTGTGTTCTTGTCTGAGTGAATGGCCTCTTTCCTCATTAGCATTTCCAGCTCCCTTTCTTCTCATGACTGAGAGTATCTTGTCCTTGACAACAGCCATGTGTTCAATTTTTCCAACAGGGTGAGGTCAGCACACTGGCTTTTAGCTTCTAGAGCAGGTAAGAGCCATCAAGCCCTGACAGGTACAAGATCGAGTTACTAATTCACCCTGATTTTCATTTCGCCCTGCTCCCATAAAAAATAAATGTGGAACCATAAACAATTATGCTACGGTAGAAAATAAATACTCTGGTGACTAAAAACTGGAAATCACTAGCTTTGAAATGTCTCCAAAAACACAGCCCCAGATGTCATGCAAACTCCAACCAAACATGGGCTATAAAAATCAAACTGCAGACGTTGCCCTGTAAAGTGTTCACAGATGTAACAGCAGAAGAAATTCTCACAGCCTGGAAAAGCAAGACTTCAGCTTTTCCCTTTTCTTTCTGTCTTATTTGAGGGTAGGGAGGTTGTTCATCAAACTGTTCATTTCAATATGTAATTTGCTTCAAAGACTTTCTGACTTAATTTATTTTCTCACCCACCTAAATCCAATTCAGAAAACATTTATTGAAACCCAGACAATCTACTTCTGGTTGATGAGTGCTAATAGGTGCAATGTTACCCCTGTCAACTTATAAGATTACATACTGAGCTTGGAGCTAAACAGGAAAAAGGAAATTAAACTGGGGTTTGAATTTATTTCCTTCTAAATTCCCTGCCATAGTTGGATTTGTACAGTGCTTAATGGGAAACAAAATGCATTGTGAGCATTTCTCTATTAAAAAAGTAATTTCTTTCCTTAAATTTGGAAGATGTTCACATCTTAATGTCAGATGTACCTCTAAGGCAGAGGAGATATATCTGTATGAAAAAAACAAATAATGTCAAAAAGTCTCTGTGTTTTCAACATTTTTTTTGTCAGTTTTTGAGCTAAATAAATATTTCCCATGAAAAATGATATATATATATATAATTGTTTTGGGGCTCCATTTTTCCCAATAGATCAGCTTCTCTGCTTTCTTAGTTTCCATGGATAGGTGGGTTCCCTTGAGAAACTTAAAAATATCATGTTATTTTTAGTTTGAGAGTTTTTGTTGGGGTATTTAACAGGAAGGAGGCGACAGGAGTGTTTGAGCATGTGTGAGAGTTTGTGTGTGTGTCTGTGTGTGCGCGCATGTGTGTACATATGTGACTCCCAATGTGCATGTGTGTACTACCAGCCCCAATGTATCCCTACAGGACTAAAATTCCACGTCAGCTTTTTAAATAAATCAGTTTGGTCAAAATGATTAGCCCAACGTTATCTATTCCCCTCCCCCTTAATTTGTAGTTAATTAAGAGAATGTGGCCACAAATGTTAATATGCTAGACTTCACTTGTCCGTGGGGTCCATATCAATATCATCTCTTCCCTCCCTCTGGGTGCAGACTACTCCACTTATCTGAAAGGGACAGCCAGAATCAAACTGCTTTTCAGTTCATTCACTCTCTTATACAATAGTGAATAACTAATACCGACTCTGTACCAGGCAGCCTTCTAAGTGTTGGAGTTACCACAGAGAATTAAACAGTCCTTAACTTCCTGGCGCTTACCTTCTGGTATAAGGAGACAGCCAATCATGTCAATGAATACCATAGTCTCAGGCCATGCTAATTACCATGGAGGTTGAAAAATAAGGAGATATGATAGTTGATGGGTATGTGTGGGGGAGGCACTATTTGGATAGGGATATCAGAGAAACGTGCTCTGTGAAGGCGATGCGTGAAGACAGCCAGATGGAGGCAGGTGGGGTGGCACGCAGGGAGGAGCGTTGCATGCAGAAGAAGCAGTGAAGGTGTAACACCTCAGCAGGACGAGTTTGGTTTGTTCAGGTGAGTGGTCCTTGCACTGCATTCTTCCCAAGGGGATTTTTGCACTCATTTGTAAAACAGGCCGGAAGTTGCACTTTGATGGAGATGGATGTGATGATTTGGGATACTTCATTCAGGGAAACTGAAGTGTTGCTTTGCTGAGAGAGGGAGGACTTGCTAGAGGAGCTGAATAACTTCAGAACCTTAGTCCCGCTTTTGCTAGTAACAGATTATGTACCTTGGGGAAGTCCCTTTCTCTCTCTGACTTCAGTTTCTCCCAGAAATAAGGCTGTTAGATTGAGAGATCTCCATTCCCTTTCAGCACAGACAATTGCTGAGCCTTCCAAGAACAAAAGCTGAAATTGGCATGTTCTTCTTTGAGAATATTCTGTTAAAATGGACTTACTCACTGGGAATTCATAGCCAAGCTCTGGGTAAAAATAAGCATATAATCTAAAATTACACCTGACCAATTCCCCCTAGAGTACAAAGGAGCCATGTTCAGACACTAGACATCCTTTTTTAAAAAACTGATTTTAGAGAGAGAAGAAGGGAGGAAGATGGTAGGAGAGAGAGAAACATAAACATGACAGAGAAATATCGATCAGTTGCCTCCATTATGTGCCTCAACTGGGGATTGAACCCACAACCTAGGTATGGGCCCTGACTAAGGATGGAACCCCCACACCTTTGGTGTATGAGATGATGCTCTAACCAGCTGAGCCACCTGGCCAGGGCAACTCTTGATATCCTTTAATCTCCTTGATTTGATCTGCATTATGACTTAAGCCAGTAGGGAGCTCCTACAATAGACAACCAATAGGCAGACTTCTATGGATAGGCCAGATCTTCCAGTGCACACTGAGACGAAGCATCCTGTCCATATGCACCTGTATGAGAAAGGGCAGGTCTGAAAACAGAGAAAGATCAGACAGGGATCCCAGGTTCTTAACTTTCAATAGTATATGGTCCTATCTAACAAAGGTCTTGGTTAAAGGCAAACTCTTACTGCAATCCTTTTGCTTGCTGACATGAAAGCAGTCTTCTTTAAATCCTGCTCTAATGAGCAGGGAATCCCATGGCTATTTCTTCCTTTTTGGGGCTGTTGCATGGTGTTCTCTAAGTTCAGGGTAAATAATACCCCAAGGCCCTGTAAAAGAATAGGACAAGGAGGTATCATTTATGTGTTTCAAACATTCTTACTGCATGGAAGAAGGTATCTTGAGAGACTATCATGAATAAAATGTAGTTCTTGACCTCAAAGAACCTCAACATAGACCCATAAGCAAATACCTAACACTAGCACAGGTCAGAAAAAAGGGAGTGATGGATGTAATGAAGAGGGTGTGGTGGATGAGTTGACAATTGGAATCAGTCCTCAGCGATCATTAGGACTTCAAAGTAAGAGACAGGGGCAAGGAAGAAAATTCCTGGCCAAGGAAACAGAATAAATAAAAGCTGGACACAGTACAGAACTTCCAGGAAGAACATCAATTTATCTGGACTTTAAGTGGAGGGTCCCTTAAAAATTTAAACTTAAACTCCAAACCTAGGACAGAGGAAGCCAGAGCTCTGTCCCTTTGGAATGCAGCTACTTTGAGTACTGATATTTCTAGTTCCCATTTCAGAAGAAGCACAGAACCCTCCTTCCCTCCTCTTTTCCCCTGACCACCTACCGTATATACAAGGGACCTGAAAAGAGGGCAGGGCCGATTTTCTGTAACTAAACTTGCATCATTTGTGATCAGGGAGATATTTTAAAATTTCATTGCATTTTGGTATTCTTATGATTTGTTTCAGAATTGGAAACCAACTATAGTCTCAGGATTGTTCGTTATTCCTTTGCTGTGATTTTGAAATGTCACTTCTGCCTCACCCTCCTCCATCAAGATGTGCTTCATCTCAGACACAAGCCTTTAGAAACTTCTCTTTTCTTCTCTGATTTCAGTCTCCAGATCTTCTATAAAGACAGTCACCTGTCTGTATTTCCACTTACCAGTCTTCATTATTCAGATGTTTCTGAGAAACAAGACTGCCCACTTCTCTGCAACCATCCTGGTCATTGGCACATCATCATAGCTTTGTTCTGGCATAATTCTATTTTGTCATCTTCTTTAATATTATTTTCAGCTCAATTTGTGCCAAACAATGGGTTTATATTTACTCTTGACACGTATTTGATGATCACACAGAAATTTACCAGCTAGTTATTTTCTAGCTGGTTACTTGGTTTGTGTTCTCCATGTTCCTATTCCTTCTCTTGATAGTGGTGATGTTGCTGAAGTTATCTTTTATTATCATACTTTTGACTACCTGGTAACAATAATGATACAACAAGGAGTAACTTTTGTCATGCAATGTTATTTATTTATTTATTTTAGAGGGAGGAAGAAGGAGGGAGAAAGAGGGAGAGAAACATCAATGTGTGGTTGTCTCTCGTGCGCCCCTAACTGAGGACGTGGCCCACAACCCAGGCATGTGTCCTGACCAGGAATCGAACCAGCGACCCTTTTGTTCGCAGGCCAGCATGCGATCTACTGAGCCACACCAGCCAGGGCTTATCATGCAATGCTTTTATAGAAGGCTATTGCCTCCTCAATACTCAAGGCAACCTGTGAAAAAATTATTCCCTTTTACACATGAGGAAACTGAGGGCTAGGGAGATAAAGAGACTTGTTTGAGGTCACTCTGGTAGTAAGAAATAGGAAGGACTCAAATTCAGGACTTTTGAATGGAGCTGATAGTTCTTGGGTTATTCCAACTATTCTTCCCAGAGATCTTCCAACCAGAGGTTCTCAAACACCTGTGGGGTTAGAGAATTACCAGGGGAGCTTGTCTAAAATGTAGAATCACCCCCTCTTCCCCATACACTTTCTGATTCTAATGTGATGGACCCCTAGAATTTGCATCAGTAACATGGACTCCCAATGTATTGATGCAGGAGCTTGTGGTGAGGAATTCTGAACAAAGTGGAGAATCTTCAGTCTAATAGCCTAAAATTATGCCTTTCTTTTCATTTACTCTTTATTGTATGCAAATTTAAGTTCATTCAGGGAAAGATAGTTTGCATTCTACTTTGGTTCTTATAAAATATCATTTTAATCTTATTTTAAATGGCTGCATTTCTGAAAAATACCATTTTATCCCAAAGAGAATTTCATTTCTGATCATTTCAGATAGGTCACTTATTTTAATTCTCCTTTCCTTTCTTTTAATATGACATCATAATCCTCTTTATATCTCGATTTTGTGCTATATTGGTGTTTTTCCTAATGGAATATTGCCAGCCCTGATGTTAATGATGGAGTTGTCAGAATTGTACTCTAAATGAGAATAAAATTCAAATAAGGGCCCAAATGGAAAATATGCCTATAAATATGTTGTAAAATCTCTCTCTCTTTTTCTGGCAGTTTTTTTTCCTTTTAGCAAAGAAAATGTTGATTTATATGGGTATCTTAGAGAATGCATTTTACTGTTTTATGTACCATCTAAAGAAATATTCAGCTAAATTCTGCTTGTCAGAACACCGACAGAAGTCAAAGCAATGGCTAAAAAAATGGGTTCAGCTTTGATTTCTTTATGTAAATGTTTTCTCTATCCATCATGACAAATTTAATGTTTCTAATAACCACTCCAGACCCACCTAATTCAACCTCATCCTTCCTGGTCAAAAAATGCAAAACAGTTATTTGAAGGAGAGGATAGCTCTATTTTACCAGTAACGGAAGTGAGAAAGGCATCAAAGAGATGAGGCCTCAGACAGAGCTTCAATGTTAATCTCGTCTCCCCTTAGTCTGATCTTGTGCATATTACGCTGAGTAAGATTAGGCATGAAAACACGCCCTTGTGAGGCCCAAGAAAACAAACAAATCATCCATAGTCATCCCCTCTTTGGCGGGAACATTCTTTTTCTCTTGGGATCAATGCAAAGATTTGGGCTCCGGTTTTTCAAGATTTCAGATCGTGGTCTCATAGCTGTTATTTTCTGACAGGCTATGGCTTTGTTATCTTGCCCACTGAGATGAGTGAATATTTTGCATAAATATGTCTTTACAGATTTAGTCCTGTCTTAAGAAAACTAAAGAAGCTGTATTTTGGACAATGCATTTCGAGCCCCTGTCCAGTCTAATGGAAGAGATCCTTTGGTCATTCACATTCCTGCTTATACTGATGCTCTCTTTTCACCCCTGACCAGAATAAACTATCTCGCAGATCTTTGTGGAACAGATTTTTCCCACCCCTCCCCCTTGTTGGCTCCACCCATAATGAGCTGATGTAGGAGCTTGTATATTTGTGTCTCCTGGGGAACAGGGTTCTTCAAGCAAAGGCAGGAAGCTTAGTGGCATTAATGAATCCTCCTGGTGCGTGGGCCTGACTCTGGGAGCCCAGGGGGCAGGAGATGGGCTCTCCCTCTATTCAAAACGATTATGCTCTAGTTACAGAGCATGGACCTAACAATAAAAATAGCTCATTTCATTGAGCACTTGCTTTGTGCCACCCACTGAGCTAAATCATTTCCCAAATGCAATCAATTTTTGGCCTCACAACAGCCCAACGTATTAGGTGCTATATTCCATTTTAGAGATAAGGAAATTCAGGCTCTCAGTTGCTTTGGTCCATGGTGAGGGCGTGTCAAAGTTGACATCTGAACCCTCGTCTTTTGGACATCAAAGCCTCTTCACTATATATATGCTACACTGGCTGAAAAAATATAAATAATAGTCAATAACTGAGGACCAGGAAAGGTCAATGGAAAAAGAAATTCATCTCCAGGGTCAGAGGGATTAGAAGCTAGAAGGCTTTATCCATTCCAGTGTGGCAGAGCGTTCTCCCTTAATGACTCCCCCTTGCAGGCGAAATTCTCCAGAAGGATGCTGTTGACAGCCTTCAATGCATCATAAATAATGTCCCAGGTGCTCCAACCCCCTCCCCCATCACCGTCCTGTAGAGAACTGCAGCATTAACCCACCCTCCACTGACATTCCTTCTTATTCCCTGTCCCCATGTTGAACTCAGTGTCATTTGTCACATTTGATGATTGCTTTGTAACTGCTCTTAAATATTTTTGGTAAACAATTTCTAGCGCACATGAAGGTCACCTCCACAGAGCCAGGATCTGTTGCTTCTATGTAGTTAGTGTCTAACAATTCTGCAAAAATTTTTTGTTTGTTTTGCTTTTTGGTGGGAGAGAAATGCCACCTAAACTGCAGGTTCCTTGAAGACTGGGGCTGGTTTACATGGGTTTTTTGTTTTATTTTGTTTTTCCCTTGGTCCCTTGCTAGATAGGGCCCAGGACATGTGCTCATAGAGGTTTGATGAACTAAATCAAATGAAGAACCAATTGCCCAAAGCTCTGTGATGGAGAAATATAGGTGACCCTTAAATAGGTTACATTTTAGTGAGGAAAAGACTAGAGTGTTGAGATCAATTAAAATAAGTATACATATAACTATAAGGCAATGCAGAAAAAGCTAAAGTATCATAACAAGAATACAAAGTGCCAGGGCACTTCAGAGATTGGAGATATCAGCTTATCTAAATTGGGGGTATCAGAGAGCTTTAGGTGCCCCCTAAACTGACCACAACTCATACCTGACACCTGGGAGATGCCAGTTGTTGTTCTTGGTAGTGGTGGGGGGAGGTACGATGTGGGCAGATTTTACTTTCCACTTTCCTAGTATGAATGATGTTTTTACAATACATTCATTCCTCTTGCAATAGAAATAAAAAAAGAAAGGACTTCATGATGAAAGCAGTGTGAGACTGGGTTCTGAAAGCTCTGTGGGTGGGCTGATGGGTGAGATGAAGGATTCCACGCTGAGGACACAGCACCCAGGATGAGCACTGAGGCAGGAAGACATTGAGAAGGTTCAAATAACCAGAAGTAGGAAGGTTTGGCTGGAGGGCTGGACATAGGCAGGGGAATAGATAACAGCAGATGTGACAAGAAGGAAAAGTGAGGGTCATGTTGAAAGGGACAGCAAGGCCAGCACTGAATTCATTTGACCATGGAAGCCTCTGGAGTCTTCTGCATTTTGCAAGGCACGGTCATGGCTGGGCTTTAGAGGAATCATTCTGGACTCTGTTTGGGGCTTGGACATGCGCTGAAGGAGTCCTTCATGACCTAGCAGCCTGGAGGTCCTAGATGCCATGGGCTGATCTCTGCCCCATGTGCCAGCCATCCAGTGTGATAACCCAAAGGAGTGACCCCTGGTAGGTGACCCAGGAAATAAGACTGGAAGAGAAAGAAGATGGTAGGCTTCTTCACAGTGCCCCTTAAAACACTCCTAGATCCTTCTCTCTTTCACTGGTCATGAAAAGTCAAGATGGACATGGAGATTTCCCATTTCATTTGTTATTCTTCGTTTTAAGAAAGTAAATCTTCCTTAAATATTTATATTCTTGCCCTCACTTCCCTATTCCTCTCTTTCATTTAAGTATGTCTCAAGTGTGTGTGTGTGTGTGTGTGTGTGTGTGTATGTATTCACACACTCTACACACTCACTCACTCAGTCTACCTCTTCCCCTGCTACCTCAGTTGTGTTGGAAGCAATGAGGGCAAAAACTCAATTTCTATGAAATACTTCTCTACCGTTTTAGTCAATAGCTGACTTTTCATCTGTCAGCATTCTTTGTCAGCCACCTTCTGTGGCTCTAATCGTTTCCTATCATTTCAGTCTGTTTCATGCTGTCCAGGCTGAAGGCCCACTCCTCCTCCCCTTGCTTTTGATTTTAATTTCCTTTGACTCTGAAATGAAAATCCATTACCTGTTTCTTGAGCTCGACCCCTTCACTGATGAACTTATTTTATATTTCAGAATATTTCAAAGTGTGTGTTTGAGTAACCAGTTTGTTTTGTCAAAAAGAGGTCCTAAGTGAATATGTCTCTATTGCTGGATAACACTCTGAAGGTCTTTGTGATGGTTAATTTTGTGTGTCAAAGTGGCTAGGCTATGGTACACAGATATTTGGTCAAGCACATCCAGGCATGTCTATGAAGATATTTTTTAGATGAGTTTAACATTTAAACACCAGTGGACTCGGAATAAGTGAATTGCTGTTCATAATGTGGGAGGCCCTTCTTTCAATCTGCTGAATACCTTAAGAAAAAGACTAACCTCTTCTGAGAAAAGAGAATTCTCCAGGTAGTAGCAGACTGCCTTTGAACTCAAGTAGAAATATCATCTCTTCTCTGAATCCCCAACCTGCAGGCCTGCTCTGCAGATTTTGGACTTGCCATTCTCTTCAATGGTATGAATCAATTCCTTAAAATGTCTGTCTACCTACCTACCTATCTATCTATAAACACACACACACATACACACACACACACACATCTTATTGGTTATATTTCTCTGGAGAACCATGACTGATTCAGTCTCCACATTCATATGCCTCTAGCAGGATTACTATTTCTTTTTCTGTTCAAGAAATACTTACTGGATAGGTGCAAGGTACCAAAAAAACCCAGCCTTTTTTATCATTGAAAATAACCGCCATCCACCTTCCCCATATATTTCTCATATATATTTCTCATATATATATTTCTCATATATATATGTATATATATTTATCTCCCAAATATCACTCAATTCTTGTCTTGTTTCATATATTTTTCTTTGCTTTTGCCACCAATATAAGAAACCAGAGTTTGGTTATCGTCACTGATAAAACAGATATCACAGCTTTGAAGACCCCTGCCTTCTTGTCGAAATCTTTGTAGCTTTCTTACTCTTTCCCTCATGGGTCCTAGTTTGCAGTGCTTTACTCGTCTTCATTTCTCTCCTTTGACCTCTTGGGAACTTCACTCTGATCACAATGATATAACTGTTGGAATTATCCACACAGTGTCCCTGGGATGAAGTCAGGCATTGGATATTGCCAAGATTTCCCACAGATTTTTTCCTGCGTAGAGGTAGATCAACCTTAACTATAGCAGTTGCTAGCATTTACCAAGTGCTGTGTATATGCCAGAACCTGAAGTAGGTGATTTACAACCATCATTTCATATTGTCTTATAAATTAGACAGGAGAGACTCCTGCTCCCCCTGCCTCCAATCCCCCCAATACTCATCTTCCCCTTTAATAAGAAATGGACACTGGCTGGGTGGCTCAGTTGATTGAATGTTATCCGTGCACCAAAAAAACTGTGGGTTTGATCCATTGTCAGAGCATGTTACCAATGTTTTAGGATCCATTTCCAGCTCGGGTTGTATGAGACACAACTGATGGATGTTTCTCACTCTCTTTCTCTCTCAAATTAAAAACATATCCTCAGGTGAGGATTAAAAGAAAAAGAAAAAGAAATAGAACCTTTGAGTTGTAGCTGGGTACATGAACAGTAGAAATAAAAACTAAATTTTCAGCTCCCCTGACCCTTTGCAGAGATGTGGTCATGTGACCAAGTTCTGGCCAGTGGACTATAAAGGAAAGGTCATGTAGAGCTTTTGAGAAATATCCTTAAAGGGGGAATAGTACCTTCCCTCCTGCCTGATGACTGGACTTTGGACAAAGTCATCTTGAATTACATGGTGTAAATACATATTGTAAGAAGATAGAACAACCAGTTAAAAGGAGTCTGGTTCCCTGATGATTTG
Source organism: Pteronotus mesoamericanus (assembly GCF_021234165.1). Taxonomy (NCBI): domain Eukaryota; kingdom Metazoa; phylum Chordata; class Mammalia; order Chiroptera; family Mormoopidae; genus Pteronotus; species Pteronotus mesoamericanus. The sequence continues at coordinate 2,103,487 of NW_026555326.1, forward strand.
TGGAGCCACCATACTTATCTAAAACTACTTGTATCCAGATTACTTTTATTCTCTTTAACATCTTGCTTGAGTCACTTGATTTAGGGTTTCTGTCACTTTAGCTGAATGTAATACTGATACAATAGGTTCAAATACTTCCATTTAAAAGAAGAAGAACTCAAGGCTCAAAGAGATAGGTAACTAGATAATAGAGAAAGTTAGATAAGTTGCTCAAAATTACGTAAGTAATAAGTTATAATTGGCGAGCCTGGTTCTCTGACTCTAAAGACCACTGCAGAGTCACTTCCTGCCATGTCATATTTCTTGCTAGTGAGTGCAGGCCTCTAAAGTGAATTTCTTGTTTTCTCTCCTGGTCTGAAGATTCTCCTAAGCATATGCATAGTTTGGTTGAGCCACTGCTGTCTAGAGAGAGGTTCAGAGGTTCCTTCACTATTTTGAAAGACACCCCAACTAACCTCTGTACCCCTGATCATGCAGGGACCCTGGACAGACTGATTCTCTCGCTACCTGATACATTTGCCAAGTAACTCCTTCTTAAAATGGAGGGTAGCTTGGATGTCTTGCACACCTGTTAGACCGCTAAGCCTGCCTGTCCAAACAAACCTACTCCGCTGTGACTTTATTCCCCTGGCGTGTTGATACATGTGTATCCCTGATTCGGGCTTAGGGCCCAAGCATGTCTGAGAAATAGAACGGCAGCAAGTTTTCCTGCCAAGCCCATAACAAACATCCCTGGAAACAAGGAAAGGGAGAGCCTTATTGTGAAGTGTCCAGTCCTGACTTCTATGTGGATTTTCTGCCAGGGGATTCCAGAAACTTACTTCAGATACAGAGGCCCTCAAGATCCTTTAAGTGTTCAACAATAGTCTATGTCACAGTCAAAGACACAATCCCGACAGAGAAAAATGTTTTTGGCTTGTGTGAATGTACAGGGGTCCCTCGTGCTGCCTCTGATCCAGTTTACTGTGTGCCCTTGAAGAGAGATAGCATGTTGTGTTGAAAGAGCACAGGACTGAGATTCTGAAAGCCTGGCTGCTGGTTGCAACTCTCACACAACCTAGTTCAGTCTTCAGTCTCGGGAAAGTTGCTTAACCTCTCTGAGCCTCCCAGCTATAAGATAGGAATCTATTCACTCACCCACCTTTCCATGCATGCATGAGTCTATCCATTCATCGAATGCAGTATTTAGTAAATGTGCAGCTTTCTGGGTTCTGGGCACACTACGATGAACAAAACATGGCTTCCCCACTGAAAAAGTTCACTTCTTACCTGACAGCATTATAGTAAATGTCACAGTGTAAATAAATATGATGGTACTTGAGAAAGTATAGAGCTAGGCATATAGTTGTGACTTATTTTTGAGTAACAGCTTTGGTAACCTTAGTTTTCCCTCCTCTAAAGTGGGAACCCCAAAATGTCCCAAAGGGAGTCAAGGGAGAAATAAGCATAGAATTAGTGAATTGGCCCCTAGCTGTCGCTGGATCACGGATGTGGTATCAGGTGGTGAATGCAGACCCATTTGGAGAAGTATGTAATGAGAAATACTTTGAAACTCTCCATTCTCAGGGCTACTGCCTAAGCTCAGGATCTAATGGGACTCACAGGCGACAGACTACTATCCTTATGACTAGGAGATGCTGCTGTCAGCCAGGAGAAAAATTTCAATATTTTATTGAAAGCATTTTGCAGCAGGACATTTTTTTCCGCTGCCAGCATAATTTAACTATGATTTAATAGTTTCTTTCATTTACTTGTTAAATTATGCCTCTCGATCACCTTCCCTTTGGATTTTCCCGCCTTTTGGTCCTACAACCTCCCATTATATATTAATGCCCCATAATATGTGATCGAGGCAGGCGGAAAGCCGCCATTTCACAATGATTTAGGAGGCTCCTGGCAGTGAAGCAACATGAAAAGGAGCCTATGTTCTGAGAGTCTCCCTGGACTTGCCTTTTTGGAACAGAGCTGGGTAGTTCTTAGCTATCATCTATGTGGGTCCTCCCTTTCCCTCCCCCTCCCACCCCCCGGCCATTTTCCTGCCCTGAGCAAATTCAAAATACTTGGCTTAAAATGATGGGTGAGTCACAGCTCATGTTTTTTCCAAGTGCCAACTGCTCGAATGAGCATGAGCCTCAAGCTGTGCTTAACCTAAAGAAGCATTAGGACGTAATTTGGTTTTCCCTCCAAGGGAGAAGCCCCGTGTAGGATTAAGGCAGATAGGTTGGGTCATTCCTGGACCTTCATCACAGTTTGCTCCCCCACCAGGCATTTGTGAGTGGCCCATTCATTCACTTCCCTGATCTAAATCTTCTCTCCCTCCTCTCTTTCCCCGTGCTTTGGACTGGGCTAATGCTCATTCTGTAATTTGGTGGGTGACACATGGAAATTTTACTGGTGACAGGGGCAGAATGGTACCTGGTTGAAAAGTGGCAAAACCAGAATTAGAGCCAAGCTTTCTTTTCGACTGTAAACTCCTATTGAGGTTTGCTCGTATTTAATCTTCGGGAGATAACATATTCAAATTCTTAGCATAGTGCCTGGCATTTAATGCATATTTGCCTTCCTTTGCTAAGGACTTAACAGGAGGGGCAGTATTGTATGTGGACACGGGCTTTCACTTACTGACTTGGCAAGCTTGGATGAGCTGCATTGTCTCTGTGGGCCTCAGTTTTCTCAGCTGTAAAATCAGAAGACTGGGTTTGATAGCCTTTGAGATAATTTCCTGCTCTAGCTTCATTCCTTAGCCTGCCTCGGTTGAGGTTGTGAGGGGCTTAGAGCCTGTTTTGGGATTCTAGTGTGTGGGGAACGAGTTACCCAAAGGGGAGTAAGGAAGTCATGTCAAGCTCAGAGTACTTGGGGCTATATGCTTGTTGTATTGGGTGATGGTCAATCAAAGCAGGAGAATTTATTCTACTTCTTGGCAGTTCATCCTGTTTCTCTTCTCCAGGTCCTTGTTGCCACCTGGCATAGACTGCACTGTGTCCCCATTGATCCCCTTTCCAGCTTCCGGGGGACCATGTTGCCCTAAACGTTGGGCATGCTTGCGATTCCTCCTTCCCCCTTGAGTACACACACCTGGTTCACCACTCCAGGTGGCAGTAAGAGCCCTGGAGCCTGGGCATTGCACTCTGGGGATACGTCCTGACTTTCCCTGGCGCCCAGGCAGCCATTCCCCACCCGGAGGTCTAGAGTTAAAGCCCAAGGGCAGGAGGGGAGATCTGAGATAAAATAACCCCTGGAATAGCGATCCTGCTCCCTCTGGACCTCCATGACATTACCCCCTGCTTCCTGCCCTGCCTTGCAGATGGTGGGAAATGGAGTAACTGAGTCCAGAGACTGGAGCTTGGTGGGAAATGGAGTAACTGAGTCCAGAGACTGGAGCTTGGGGCCTCTCTTGCTCACCCCAAGTTCTCTCCTCTGCAGCAGCCTGGCTTTGGGGTGATTTCTGCAATCACTCTGCGTTTCTGCAGTGCCCCCGGTTTGCGAAGACGTGCTTCATTCCTCCCCACGTTTTCACTCCTGTGGCGCCAGGGCTGGGAAACTTCAGAGGGCCAGGCAGCTCTGTAACTACCGTCCGTGTGGAATCTGCCTAAGCCTTGACTAATGTATTCCTTGCATTATTAAACACAGATTAAATATATATGGATATTTAAATGTAATGTGTTATTTTCCTAAATCTGGCTTTACTCGATGTTCCTTTTACTTGCGCTTTTTCATTGCTCATAATTGTCTCAGGGATCATGAATTACGGGCAGGAAGGGGCCAGAGCTATCTCGGCACCAAAGCGCTTGCCGTCCCATTACATTTTCCCAAGAGATGCCTCAGCCCTTCTCCTGCCCAGGAAATTATTGCTGGTTCTTCACATGGGAATTTTTTTCTCTTCCTAGAGAGAGCTTATTCCTCACCAATGATTCAAAGGCTAAGGCAGCCAGTGCCTGGCAGACTTGTGGCTTTGTTTCTGTTCTGGGAGAAATCTTGTGTCCAGGGCAAGTCACTGAATAACAAACTGAGACAGAGTCTGGGCTCCAAGCTGGTGGCACCTTCACCCGTCAGCAGTATAGCCAGTCAGTTGTCCTCTGCGAGTGCTTGCAGGGCCCCAGGGGATTCTGATTGGTTTTTGTTTTTAATAACCTAGTTTATTTCAAAGTTCTTGCTCAATACTCCCGCTTAATGACAGGGAAGAGGAAACCATCAATGAAAGTGGTATGTTTGAAGCAGAGGCTACCTGAATTGCTCCATGCCTGCACGCCCCAGTTCCTCTTCTGTGCGGGGTGGGATGGGGGGTCGGTTTTGTTAGCCCCAAGGTCTTTGCAGGCTCTGACCTGCCATGGTCTCTGCGCTTCCGAGAAACCAGAAGGGAAAATACAGATACCGTTGTCAGTTTCCATTTAGCTGTGCAGTCATTTTTCTCACTCCCCCTAAAATATGTCCTCTCTCTGGGTTTTGGTTAAAAATTTTCCATCTGAGGCCAAGCAGTCAATTGGTCAGGAGAGTCTGCCTGTGTTTCCTGGTTAATTAGACTATAAGTGTTCTGGGGTCAGTTTGTATTAGCAAGCAAGAGCTGATGGTGCACATTCTCTCCCAACTCCTCATGTTGGCACCTTATAATCAACAATGGTGGTAGTATTTACATCCCCCTTCCCTTCTGGAGGACAGGTTGTTCAAATTTGTAAGCGCACCACTGCCGTAAGCTCCCTGAGGGCACTCATCAATCCCTACAACTCTCTCTCTATTACTAAACACATATGGGAGCTCACTGAGATTTTAAAGATGAGCACAGGAGACATCAAGTCACAGATCTTTCTCAGTTTGACTATAAATGAGTTCCAGTCTCCTAGGAGCATCACACACCATCTACCAACCTGGCCTCTGCCCTCTAGGATTGGATTATTGGCGTCATGTTTTCTCCGTGGGGAGCAGATGCTTGTTTCCACCACCCACTCCTGTCTGAGTGGATTCTCCCTCCCCTGGGTATGCTGACCACACCTCCCTGAATTAGGAATCAAAGGGGCTGTTTATAGAAGAACGTTTGATTACCATCTCGTCCTGGCCCAAGGCAGTTATTGGTAATCTCCCTCTTTCAGCAGGAGAGTTCCCAGAGCCAGGTAACCCAAGCCTCGCCCAGGAGGAACGAAAAGGAGCAGATGTTGGGATTACTGGCGAGGGAAGAGAGACACTTGTCTGGACTGACTCCTGCAGGGAGGCCCCTTGTTGGCCTGACTCATGAAAGAAGAAAAGGGAAAGGCCATGTTCCCCATGCACGATGCACAGTGCTCACTATGTTGTCACACAATTAGCAGCCCAGGAACCCTCGGTTTTTCTTGTGCCTCCTGACTTGGAAGTTCCTAACAACAGCTTGACTGTGGTGGTCCCTGCTAAGTGCCTAGTCTAAAGTCTGAAACATAATAGGCATTCAATACACATTTATTGAATTAGTGAAGAATTTTGTCTGACATCCATGGCTTACAAGGTTCAGAAAATTAACGCCGCTTTTGGCGGGGGGTGGGGGTTGTGGGGGAAGGGTGGAAAGGGGGTTTGTCCTCTTCCTGAACCCTGCCTTATTCTTTATGCTTCAGTCAACATGGTAACCAGGCCCTCAAAGGAAAGAAGATAATTTGTAAGATGTGAGGATACAAACATGAGAGAGAAAGGCTGGGGTAGGAGGAATGCTGGGCCTTTGTGCATTGCCACTTCTAACTTTAAGGGGCCTTTCAGCAAAAAAGTGTCTGCAGCTCAGGTAAGCAGGGAGTTAAGGTCTGAGGAGAATGGAATTTTCCTTGTGGTCGTACAGACTTGTTTCAACCACAGGAATGAACACAAGATTCAACTTGTTCCCTCAGCTATTGTCTGGAACTCTTTTCCCTCCAGCCGCTGGCAGCTGGAGGTTTTAATGTGACATTTTTCTAAGTATTATGATTGCTCTCTGGCCTTCTCTTTGTAGTTTCTTTTTTCTTTTTTTTTGCTCCCCTCCTTTCATATGCTCGTCACCACACCCCCCGCCCCCAGCCTTCAAATACTCTCCAATAAAGCAAGTGCTCTCCTCTCTGCCACCTAGCCAGGGGAAGACATCTGAGGATGGTTTATTTACTTTATAAAGAAGTGTGTCTGCTCTCCTTCCTGAACCCCCACCCTGCAACTCTGCTTCGAAACCACAAACCACTACCCTTCCCACTACCCAAGTCCCAGAGCAAAATGCCGGATGCTAAACTCAATTCATCTGCTGGTTGAGCCAACTGAACAAGTGTCTCCAACAACCGTATCAACATAGAGAAAGGATAGCACATTTTTTCTCAATTAAGTATTGTTGCCAGGCCCCATGCATTTAGTTAGAAGTCTCACTGAGCCTTAGTTAGAAGTCTTATTTCATGAGTTTTGCTTTAGATTTCCTAGTCTGTGTATGGCCCCCTCTGATGCTTCTACCTAATCCCAACCCATCTTCACCCATTCATCTTTAACTGAAGGGGAGCTCAGAGAAATTACCCCCAAACAGATTGACAAATTGGGGATGGGGGAGATAGATTATTTCGCAGATCCTCTTCCTCGATTGCCTTTGTAGTCCCACGGCATCTATTTTATCTTTTTGCCTGGTGTCTGAGCTCTCCCTCCACCCAGGGATGACAAATGGCAATAGAAAAGTCAGCATGCCTTGGAACCTCAAGCAAGGCGAAAGCTTGCGGCTCACCTTCTCTCTGCCAATATTGCAGTGGAAAAGCATTCCTGCAGACAATTATGTTTTTTTCTATTTTGTTTTAAAGCCGCATTAGAGAGATTGAAACAGATCTTTTCAAAGCATTCTCCTTGGATGAGGTGCAAAGAGGTTAAACAAAAAGCCAAACTTTGGTTTCAAATATAAGACACCTTTATTCTAATTATAATCATAATGATCCAGTGTGTTAGGGATTTAATTATTTGGAATTAGAATTAAAAAAAAAAGACATCCTGTAATTACCATTGAACTTATCTCGAGGCATAAATCTAATAATTAAATACTTTCAGATTTTACCTAGTAAGTAATTAAAATGAAAAAAAAAATACTGTGGCTTCTTTTTCACCTCTGCAAGGAAAGTTCTAAAATTATCAATGGATTTCAATGAAAAGATCTGAATATTATTGAGTATGAAACATAATCTTAACAAAATTATAATTTCAGTTATTTATGGTTCCTTTGCCTAGTGATCAGGGTGTTTGAGCAGGTGAGAAATGACAGAGTGAGGGTTTGGATATGAATGAAAAACACTTCCTTCAAGAAAGATAGCTCCCTGAGCGCGAGCTTCATTTTTATTGTCAGTAAGAAAAGGGAAGCAAGTACTATGTAACTTTTATGAGAAGTATGTTCTGTTTTCTGATCAGTTTTGGCAAAAAATAACAGTCCATATGCTTTCCGCTCCTGGAAATGGAATTGGGAGTGAGGTTGGCAGGGGCAGATGACTGTAAAATCCAAGAGAAGGTCTTGGTGGAGGGTGTGCCTGAGGGAATTTAGCTCCTTTCCTGGGACTAGGCCTCAAACATGAACAAACCAGATGCATCTGCTCCCAATGGGGAAGGGCAGGAGCTGGCAGGTGAGGGAAAATTGTCTGTTTAGAGGCCATAGTCTCTTGAAGCTGAGATCTAAGCATGCTGCCCCTCACTCAGCCCCCCACTGGGAACAGACATAACGACATTGGCATTGTTAGAAGGGCAGATCAGAAAGAAGGAATGAGAACTCAGACCACCTCGGGGATAAGCTGCGTAGCTTATCTAACCAGGTTGTCTCTTCCCATGTTTTTAAAGCTCTTGGACATTCCATCGCTGTAAGTCCCCTGCAAAGTGCTGCTTCCCTGGGGATGGGCAGTGGACACCACAGGGAAGTGATGCCTGAGAACGTGGACTTAACAGAAGGAAATTTGGAATTGATTCAGGGAGAAGTGGGAGCTCCAGGGAAAGTGGGAGAGTGCCTATCAACAGCAGCAACAATAGTTATAGCACATAGACGCTTTACCTTGCTTTTCTTATCTACCCTTTATACTGACCCTGCAAGGTAAATAGTCATTTGAACTAAAGAAAAGGTACTAAGACCTAAGAGGTTAAGCAATTAGTCCATGTGTTCTCAACACTGAGGTCAGATTTTCTATTAACCAAATTTTCTATTTTCTATTAACCCCATGTAGCAGGGGTCTCAGATTGGGTGCTCGCAGGATCACCCACAGAGCTTCAAAAACTAAGGTGTTTGGATCTTACCCTAACTATACTGAGGACTCATTAGAGGCACGCCAACAAAGAAGTTAGAGTTTGATTTTTGGAGCTAGGCAACCTGGGTTTGTTTATTAGCTGTTAACAAACCTTAGCAAATTATTAAACTTCACTGATCCCTCATCTGTGAAATGGGTATAATTAGTGTATTTACACTTTATGTTTATGAGAAAGAGCTAATACATATAAAGTGCTTTGTACAGTGACTGGTAACCAGTATGTGTTTAATAAATTCAAGCCAATAACAACTGTTTTGTGTAAGAATTATGTTAGACCTTGAAAAATGATTGTAATTTTCTCAGAGAATATTGCAGATGAAGGGAAAATATCATATGCAGATGTAATATTGCTTTATTCTGGTATTACTTCCTGTTTCTACTCCCTAAATTGTAGGCATTACTTATGGTTCTGTTCTTGGTCCCCTATTATTCCTATACTCTATTTTTGGGCATTTCATCCATTCCTACAATTTTTATAATGTCATTGATGTGGATAAACCTTAATGCTTTATCTTGGGTGCCAACCATTTTCTTAACCTCTATTCTCCTGCTTCCGGTTCCTCCTGGGTGGTTCCTTCTGGGCTTTCCAGTCCAGCATGTCAGAAAGCATTCCTCTAAGTGTTTCTATTTCCCTTAATGGCCCCACCATACTCCAAGTCACTGAGACTAAGTCCTCTCTGATATATCCATTCCCTTTCTCATATCCAATCAAATTGCAATTTGGGTCAATTTTATTGGCTCCAGAATTAAGGCTGTTCTTCTCAATATAGAATATTGTACTACCTTCTCTAATGGCTGATGAATCCTTTGCAAACTATACTGTACACAATTACCAAGATGATTTTTCTAAAGATAATTCTAACAATATCAGTCCATGCTCAGAAAACTTGGTTTCTGAAGCTTTAAAACTAAAAAAATTGCCCAGTTTGTTAGATTATCCTCCCAATATGCCAAGGTTGTGGGTTAGATCCCCGATTAGGGCACATACAAGAATCAATCACTGAATGCATAAATAAGTGGAACAACAAATTGGTGTCTCTCTCTTTTTCTATCTTGTTCCCCCTTCTTCTTTCTAAAATTAATAAATAAAAATAAAAACTAAAAAACTAAAAGAACAATAAAACAATCTATTTTTTAAAGAGCCATGGTGGCGCCTGCTATTTTTACTTCTCTTAGCCTGCCTTTCTCTCCTTTATCTTTGGCTCACAGAGTTTGCTCTGTCAGACTTGTTCTTCCCACAAGCATTACTTCATAGAATTTTACCCCTTCTTCAAGAAGCTTGTTACCCCTTCCATTTACTTATACTGATTATTCCATGTTGACAAGCCGTCAGTTTTCTCTGTACTGTTGAAACTTTCTGTATTCCTTTTATGATAGTGATATTGTCTTATTTTATGGTTTTAACCAATTGACATAACCACCTAGAAGCCAGAGACCTGCTCTCATTCATCTCATGGGTGATCTTTTATAATCTGCAAAGCAACATCCTCATGAAGGTTTGTATACTTTCATCTTAGAGATAAAGATGCTGAGGCTCAAAGATGTTAAATCAATATTCCAGTGGTTCCAATGGACTGAGTGATTAGGTGGAAGAATCAGTTTAAACCCAAGTCCATTTGTTTCCAAAGCCACTATACTATACTGCTGGGTCAATGGAATTGGAGGGAGGAAGAAGAAGGAAGGACAGGAGGGTTTGAAATATGTCAAGGGAGGCTTTAAATTAGAGGCAGATTTTGAGTTGGGCCTTGGTAATTATGACTTCACTAGGTGGTGCAGAGGAAAGCATGCTGGGCAGAGAGAACAGCATAAGAGAGGTGTGAAAGTAGGTCCTCAATAACTGCCTCTTGGGCAAATGAACTAAAAAACAGGTGTCCCCTTTCCTCCTTCAATGAGGAAGATTGTTCGCAATGGGCCTTTGTCCTCAGTGGATCCTCTACTCTCACATACTTTTGTAGATCCAGGGAGAGGGGAAGGCTTTCTGCATGTAGTTTCTCTCTCTATTCAATGGGTATTCAATGGGTATTCAATGGGTACTCAGATTTTCAGGAAAATAGAAGTACTTTCATCTAAATCTTTAGTTTGGCAGAGTATAGTGAAACCTGTCTGGTAAGTAGAGTCCCCTTCATGCCAGCTTAGGTTTCCTGCCTACACCTGTGCACAAACTCAGCAGGAAACACTGGCCGAACGGGTCCTCAGTTATCCTTCCAGGTAAGGTCAGAACCAAGAAATATTCCCCCTGAGAGGCGAGCAGTAGTCCATGGGTCTTTTGTGGTAATTCTTTCAGTTCTACTTTCTGAATCCCTTCTCGTCGATTCCCCTTGACTGTAGTCTAAAGCAACACAACCAGAGCCAAGAGCTCCACAGACTTGGACCCCATCTCATGAGATTTCTGCCCACACCTTAGCAGTCCAAAGAACAGAGGAAGTAAACAACAAGGAAAATTAAATTATATTGCTCCCCTATGACAAGCAAGGGCTGGGTCATATTTATGTCAACTGAATAGAAAGAGGTGGTGGGTAGGGCCTCCCTCTGAAAGCTCTTCACTTGGCTTCAAAATCACAATGAATTAAGAGCTCAAGTATAACCCCAATTAGAGACAGTGCTGCCAAGCCTTTGGTCACAGCCACACTACATGCCTATTATTTAGAACCTGATGTCAACCCTACAGGGAGCAGCATCTTTGTGTTTCGAGTGGCTGCCTAACAGAATTCTTTTAACTAATGCCACTAACGTTTTAGGCAAAACAATGAAGATAGTTTAATAACCCCAGCAGAGAACATTTATATATTCGGGTGGATGAGGCCTGTGATACCATAATGCCATGATACTAAGCATGAGACCAAAGGCAGACACTATAAAAACACTGATAGATGTAACTACAAAAAAAAAATGAAACCTCTGTACAATAAAAACTCAATTAAAAAACCCAGCAAGCTGAGAAAATTATCTGTGGCAAATATGACATAGGTTAACAGAAGATTGATTAACACATTAAGAAAAATACAAGCACTTTAACATAGAAAAAGGATGTAAGGAACAAAAGAACTGTATTCTAGAAAATAAGTATATAAAAATGTTCACTACGACTCATTGTCAAAGGACTACGAATTAAACCAATTTCAAGATTTCAACCAGTCTATCCACTGATAAAAGTCTGATGCTGGCCAGGGTTCGGGCCCCAAAGGGTAAAGGTCCGCTCTCCAGCAGAGTTTGAATGGCCACTGACTTCCCACTGGGCACTTTTGCCGAATGCATTTCAAGCCTTAAAAGCAGCCATAGCCATTACATTTCTGGGACTCACCCTCAGAAAACACCAGGAAAGTATACAAATACGCGTTAACAAAAATGTTATCATATCATTATTGGTATGGACAGGAAACTGGAAAGAAGCTACACATTCAAAAATCATAGTACAGTATGATGATAGAAGATTGTGCAGTCATTAAAATGCTGGCATGTAGAGTTACAGCTGTCAATGTGGGAGGATGAGCACATTACATTGTGAAGTGAGAAAAGTGCCTTAGAGAATAGTTAGTAGGTTTCCTTTAAAGAGCAAAATGGAAATATTTTAAAAGTGGTTGTATTGTCCATTTTCTAATGTTAAAATTTTCTGTACTTTTAATTTTTTCTATAATGAACAGAGGTTATTTGTGTTAACAGAAATGACACGTGGGAGGCAAAATACAGCCCCCCTCCTCAAAATGTTCATGTCCGAATTGCCAAAACCTGTAAATATGTGACGTTATGTGGCAATGGGGGTTTTGCACGTGTGGTTAAGTTAAGGCTCTTGAGACAGAAAGATTATTCTGGATTATCTGAGTGGGCCCAGTGTAACCATTATGGCTCCCGTAAGAGGGAGGCACGATGGTGAAAGTCATAACTACTTGAAGGTGCACTGTGGTTGGTTCTGAAGATGGGGGAAGAGGCCAGGAGCCAAGGGATGCAGGAGACTTCTAGAAGCTGGAGAAAGCAAGGAAACAAATTCTCCCTTAGAGCTTCTATTAGAAACATAGCCCTGTGGACATTGCTTTGATTAGCCCAGTGATACTTCTGATCTCCAGAGCTGTGAGCAAATTCACTTGTGTTATTTGAAGCCACTAAGTGTGTGGTCATTCATTACAGCAGTACCAGGAAACAAGTATAACCTATAAAACCACTGGCCACAGTCGGGCCCAGCTAGGTGATGGGGTCATACGATGGGGTGTAGAAGAGCTTTCGGTTTAGGGACAATCCTTCTCAGGCTGTAGTTAAAGTTGGGGAAAGTGTGTAACTACGTGCAGACCACCTTCCTTGGTTTCACCCCTGTGCTTCGGCGCCAAGGAGTTAGCTGACCCTGCCAACCAGAGGCAGAGTCCAGTGGGGGAGCAGGGGGTGGATATTTGCATATTGTGTCTCTGCTGCAGGAACGGTGTGAGGAGCTTTACCATTTATCTCAAGTAATTGAAAGTCTCTTAATTTTCAGGAGGGCTTCAGAGACTCCGGAGCATGATATTCCGTTTTGGCTCCTTGCCTGTTAAACCCATCGCTGTGGGAAGGCACGAGCTTTATTTGGGAATTGCAATGGGCAGCACACCTGACCAGGAGGTTTTGGTTTTTGTTACTTAAACAATGAAATCTTAGTACTAATGTGTGGTAGATCCTGGCCATGATGTGCCTATGGCCTTTCTGGATAAGTTCAGCAGACCAAGACTCCAGTTTTATATAAAAATAACAAATGCTTGTAGTGCACAGGCTGTCAGAGGTGACCAGACCCAATATTCCTGTGTTTCCTCTTTTCTTTGCTCTTCCTCTGTCTTCATGCCTGTCCACAGTAGCAGGTAGTAAAAGCACTGCCTCCAGGACCTAGGAGCTTTACAAATATTTCTGATTTAGAATAATTCTTCTTCTTCTTCTTCTTCTTCTTCTTCTTCTTCTTCTTCTTCTTCTTCTTCTTCTTCTTCTTCTTCTTCTTCTTTTTAGAATTAAACTCTTTGTAAAAATAGTTTATTTATTTTTAGACAGAGAGGAAGGGGAGAGGGAAGGAGAGGGAGAGGGAAAGAGAGGAAGAGAAACCTCAATGTGTGGTTGCCTCTCATGCACCCTACTGGGGACCTGGCCCACAACCCAGGCATGTGCCCTGACTGAGAATCAAACCAGTGAGCCTTTGGTTTGCAGGCCAGTACTCAATCCACTGAGCCACACCAGCCAGGGCTAGAGTAATCCTTAAGAGCCCCCCTTCTCCCCAAAAGCTCCCATACCTGATCCATAACTCAAAAAGAAAATTGCAAAATCAAAACAAATGTTTAACAAAATTTCTGCAAAATATAACATGTTAACCAACTCAAAAACAACTGAGCTCATCTTAGATAATTACAGGTCCATTTATTTCGTGTGGGATGTCTGCACATTTTAACATCTTTCATGTGATGTAGGATGTGATCTGTAAAATAAGCTTGCCATGGGCCTGTGAACACTTTGCAGCACCTTCTCTGCAGCTTCGGGACAGCTCCCGCCCCTGCAGAGCCCCAGATGTTTGCCCACGCCTCCTGGGCTTGCTCTCTGAACACTGGGTGGCAGCACGGACCTTCCTAAGCTTTCTCCAGAGTCTGAATGTGAGCCTGAGCAATTCCACCTTAAGAAGGGGCATGTACAGAACCATGCAAAAGGTGCAGTAATTCTTAGACGTGGCTAATCTCTATAATTCACCCGATCGCAGATACAAGTGACAGCTGGGGTAGGAGTGATGTTCTATCATTCACTGTGCCACCAGGATGCTATTTTGAATCTTCCTGAGATGAGAAAAAGGATTACAATTGCCCCCAGGGCCTTGCCACATAATTTTTATCAGTCTTGATCTGTGAGTACCCCCAGGCAGTGTGTGCAGTGTGTGTGTGCGCGTGTGTGTGAGAGAGAGAGAGAGAGAGAGAGAGAGAGAGAGAGAGAGAGAGAGACGAGCAAGCTCATAATGGGATATCAGGCTCCTGAGGACCACATGGTCCATTTTCCTATCACCAGACTATACTTCCATATTTGCCCCGTACTCCAAGACTCTTGCCTTGTCACCTTTGTTTTGGAGTCGCTGGAGCAGGGACAGCTTCATGGACATACAACATGTAGGCTGAACAGGGCCTAGTGCTCAGAAGGACCCTGTCTTTGGTTTAATTCTCTGCTATCGCTATCTTAAAATTCTTATTAAGTTTTGAACATGGGTTTCTGTATTTCACTTTGCAGTGGGCCCAAACATTAAGTAGCCATATGAAGAAGCATGGACAGGGAAAGATTTCTGTCTAAGACTTGACCCCATTCTGTCTCAGCCTCATTTGACTTAGACTTAGCTGACCGTGCCAGCCAGAGGCTCAGTCCAGTGGGGGAGCAAATCCTCCTTGCCAAGGATAACCAGCTTTAGTTAGAGTTCAAGCTTGCTTTTGTCAATGGAGCAGATATAAGGTAAACGTTCAGTCCTTTACCCAACCTCCTGTGAGTTGAAAGCAATTTCTCATTGTGTTCAGGTCTGTGTTCCGAGGAAGAAGTGCATGGCCAACTGTGGTTATGACTTCTGCACCACAGGAAAAACTGGCTTTACAGAGCCACCTACCGTCTGGGGAGCCTCTGAAGAGAGCTTCTGACTGAAATGCCATTCTCAAGGAATCTCCCCTGTAATAATCAGCTTAATATGTTGCGTGTTTATAAGGACTTTTTCTTCAAGGATCTGTGGACACATGGCAAACAACCATTAATCTCAGTTTCCTGCCGTGATGTCAGATAACTGCTCTTGGCACATTTGTCTCCCCACCTGGATGGGGAGGTGGGAGGCTCTGGGTCTTAGACCACCTCTGCTCAGGACTTAGGTGTGGTTTTGAACAATCTTTTTGGATCTCCCTTACTTCAGGTGTCAGTTGAGGTTCATAATTTCTTTTTGGTCAGAAATAGTTCCCAGGTGGAGACACTCTTTAAAAAAATAGAAATAACTTCACAATGGGAGAGACTGCAATATTACATTTTGACAGCTAAGCTCAGTACTATAATCCAGTACTATACCAAACACTATGTCTGTAAGCATCAAAATTTCTAGTTGCCAAAACTGAGTTCAGGTGTCCAAGAGGCAGATAGGGAATTTCTTAGAACACCGAAATGTAATTGGCTTTATAACAATGATCTACAAGTAGCCCATTTGCCCATAGCTAACAAAATCCTGAGCAGATACCAGAGGCTCAAAGCATTCCCACTGGACCTTTTCACAACTTCCTTAATCATCTGCACATCACAGTGACTTTTCCCTCTTCTGGGTTTTTATAACTTCATACTTCTGTGGTAACAAGGTCAGGCAAACTTGGGTTGCTGCTTGTGACTGAAAACATGGCCCTGTCACCTTGTCTTGATGGTAAGCTTCCTGAGGGAAAAAGTATGGGGTAAAGCAAACATTGCCAGCCGATACCTAGCACAGTGCTTTGCACTAGTAAGGCTTGGGCAATGATTGTCAGTGAGAGAGAAGATGGCTGAGTTTGTCGGCCCCTTCCAATTTTTTAGGCAAATGCCCAGAAACTGTGTAAGAACAAAACCTTTTGGTAGTGCCTCTGCATGGTCTGAGCTAAAGTCCCACATCCAGGAGTGTCTTTGCTGTACCGGGGTGATGCTAATTTAGCTATTACTCTGCAAGGTAAAAAATGCAATCACTTCTGATGACTTAATTAGTCATAGAAAGGATTTTTGGTGACTTGTGTAGGTTAAGTTTATCAATATCATATCCCCGCTCTCTAAGAAAAGCCAAAATGCTATGATACTATTAAAAAACCAGGAGGCTCTTTGATGGGAGAATTGAGAGAATAAGGATGCAGTTATGGAGTACCTGGATCCTCTCAGTGTTAAAGCAAATGACAGGTAAGATCTCAGGCTGCTTTGTCGTTATTATATTTCATCCTGCTAAGTATATCCACATCAGTTTTTATTTCTATATTCTTGTACATCTCTTTTGTTCTTAAAATTTTTGAGCTTGTGCTTCCCTACCAGCTTGCGCAGTCATTTCTATAGACATCACACAGGGAATGAACCTGACATTGTGTATGACTGATCTCTAAAGACTGAGACCATCTCATTTAATAAAGGGAGACAACTGATTATAGTATTGACCAAGAGATAAACTTAGTGTGTATCTGGTAAGTTACAGAACAGTAAGGACTAGACCTCAAGCCATCTGTCCCTGACTCACCAATGTGCTATAATAATGAAGGCCAGAGTCTTTTTCTCTCCTTTTCATTTTATTTCCTTTTGTTTTATTTTCTTTTCTAACTTGGCCGCTACAGGGGGCCAGGAATCTCATGGCATTAAATGGCCTTTGAGGCAAAAGGCCAATTTCTTCTAGTCCCAAATCATGAACTCCCTTTGGTATTATAACTCTAATTCCTCATCCAAATTGTCTTCCTTCCTGGCAGAAGAAGGCTGACCCTTAACCTGTTCCATAGCTCTGACTATGTCATTGAAATCTTTCACTGGGGAGGGGGAGGAACAGGCAACCACTATTTTAAGCTGAGGTTTTCTGAAAACTATACAGCTAATAATCTCTAGAAGCAGCTTGATTCACTTCCAAGCTTTGAATAATCTACGTCTGGTGGTAAAAAGGAGCCACAGTAAATCATTTAGTTCATTCCCCTGTCTCCAGGCTGTATTATATATTAAAGTTTCCAGAAAGGTGGAGTCAGAGCAATCCTTATGCTTGTTAGCGCTTTAGTGTTTACCAAGTATCTTATATATATATCATTTCATTTCATGCTTCCCCCAAATATTTCAAATTAGCTATTACGATCTCCATTTCACAAAGCCAAGTGAAGGTCAGAGAGGTGGTTACTTGCTGAGAGTCACACTGCTGGTAAGTGCCAGTGCCCGGATGTGGACCTGTCAAATGTCCCCTCTGCAACATGACTGCCCCAAGTTATCTGGTAGATGTAGCTTTTCTGCAAGGGATTTCTACCATTTCCTTCTAGGTCCAACAGCCTTTGGAGATAACTACTACCCATTCCTCCTGTAACCAAACCTATATCCTTTGTTTTTTTTTTTTCTGACCTAATGCAAAGAAATAGGTTCCCATTCCTTAAGGAAGACCTAAAGTTTATAAAAGCTGTTCACTTAGTCCAAAGGCTGATTACACTAAGCTTCTTCAGCTTCTTTCACTGGTCTGGGAGTTAACCAGTTCTGCCACTGGACAAGTCATTTAACTGCCATGTTTTTCTCACCAGCAATGAGGGGACAATCCCGCATACCTCACAGGGTTGTTATGAGGACTGACTTATGAAATATATACAAAGTCTGCATGTGAGGTGCACAACAAATCAATACACTTACAATTTCCCCCTTTCCTATCTCTCTTTTACCTCTCTCTCTGGCTTTTTCATTGTTTTGGTAGATCCCCAGAGAGAGGGCATGCTCCCCATTTGTGGGCATAGATTGGTAGCCTGGCACTTTTCTGGGAAAGAGATTCTCCTTTTGATAAAATCCCGCAAACAAATCATGGAGAGAATCAGAGGAATCCTTGAGGAGCATATCAGAGGTTAGCAGTCTCTCTGCTGACTCAGTGCCTTTTCTTCTTGTATTATCCATGTGCACCAATTACAGGCCTAAAACATAGCCAGAAGGCACCACCTAACAGCATTTGATTTATTAGTTTTATTAAACACAGATGCCTTTAATGTGGAGTTGTTTGTAGCCTGTGCTGGATTTCTAGCTACTTTATCGCATCTATTGGCCAATGTATGAATTATCTTCAAAGGACACGGCTTTTGCTTTTTATCACACTTTCTCTCCAACTACCAAGGAAGAGGTCACTTGGGAGACACATCCTTTCATGGCAAGAAAGTAGCCTCATAGATCAAATGTGTGTTTGTTCTGGAATGGCGAAGCAGCCAGGCCAGGCCTGGAGAAGAGGCTGGCATTGCTCAGAAATGCTCATCAATCACCCAGCAAATGGCGCCCATGGGTAAAGTCTCTCGGGGGAGATGAGTCGGGGGAATGGAGAGAGTAGGGGGAGGGAGGCCAGAGAGGGTTTCAAATCTTGTATTTGGTAATTATGGCCTCACCTGAAGGGCTTAAGGAGGAGGGGTGGTGTTGGCGAAGGAGAGCTTGGTGGGAGGGCCGCAAGTCTCTCCTTGCAGTTTATGTTTGTATTGTGCCAGTTAAAAAAAAAAAAAAGCCTTTCTCTGACTTTTATCGATGTTTATTCTTCCATCTTTCCCTATTATATTTAAATTGCGTGAAAACGCTGCCCCTGTGTTTATTCATTTCTTACTTTCACCCAGCACCTAGTGCACAGTGCAGGTGTTTATGAGATAAAGTCCAATAGACTTTTTTTTGTATTTCTGAGATTATTCTGTTTCTTTTCTGTCTGACTGAGCAGACTCAGGAAGATCCTGAGGGTGATGGCTGCTGATATTAGCTTTTGAGTTTCAGACAACAGCCTGGTATTTGGCAGGGAAGCTGAGCAGGGGTGAACCTGTAGACCCGGCCTCACCTGCGCAGGCTGGCGGCGTCGCTCTGAGTGGACTCGCGAAGGTGACTCCACCTCTCTGGGCCTTAGCTTCCTCACCCATGAAATGGGGATAATAATAGCATCTACCTTACAGGGTTATGGTGCAAGTTAAATAAGTACTATTGTTTGTTTGTTTTAAACAACAGGCTGAAAAATAGAGTTCTTTTTGCTCAGCCATGTAACTAACCCAAAACTTAGTAACTAACCTAATTGCAGTTTCAAACTCTCGCAGGAGTGGAATCTTAAGCCAACCAGTCTGGAATTTCCTGATCAATACTAGTCAGATGATCTGCTTGATAAGACCCCCAGCCTTCCCCCACAAAAGAGTGTCCCTGACTGAAATAATCCACTCCTACTTTGACCCTCTTTCTGCCTATAAAAATTTTCCATTTGTTCAACTTATCTTTTCTAGTTGCTAAATGGGATGCTGCCAGATTCATGAATCACTTAATAAAGCCAATTAGATCTTCAAATTTACTTGATTGAATTTTGTTCTTTTACAATATATTTAAAACCTTATAACAGTGCCAGGCCCACAGTGAATGCTATTTGTGGCCGTTGCTGTTGTTATTACTACTACCACTGTCTGTAACTAGCAGTGTGTTGAACAGCACTCAATTCTTTTCTGGCTATAATATCTGTGACTTTGCTGAGTCCTGAAGGAATAAAAAGGTGCAGGCAATAAGGGAACAAGAACTACAAGAGAAGGCAAGGCTTGTATGGGGGTGGCCTGAAGCTGAGTCTATCTTTGGCGCTGGGCTCTGAGCCAGAGTGTATGTGAGTTCATGACGGTGTATCATCCAGGGGGGCACTTGTCCAGGTGGTAGGTTTTCCCCTGCTTTGGATGCTGAAGTGAATGGGCTGAGTCCTATGATACACTTTGCATATAAGCTTTTCCAGTTTATAAGAGTCTAAACTCATAAATATTGGAAAAAATTCCAACCCTCTGAAACTGGCAATAAACCTCAGAAATGAGAGTCAAGGTGGGAGCTTCCATCCCAGGAATGTTCTAGAAAGTCACAGATCTGGAGGCCAAAGCTTAAATATGGGGCTAGAATTATTCAGGTTTTGTTCTCCCAGACAGACTTCTACCTTGAGGGGAGAACGGAGCAGCAGCACATGAGTGGGCTTAGCTGTCATTTTTGGCCTTTAGCATATTCTGTCATCAAATACTTAATACTTTGGTAAATATGATGCGTTGGATTAGGTCATGGGGGCAGGTGGGGTTGACAAAGCTTCTTGCTTCAAGCGACGGCTGTCATTGGGATAGATGGACTCTCAGAGAAATAGCAGAACTTGATACCTGCCAGGGAGCTGTGGAATGCAGCCCCAGGAAAAACACCAACAGAGGAGAGAAGCGTTTGTAACTTTTGTGGGGTGGGGCAGGAATGGAGTAATTTATTGCTGACAAAGGAATGTTTTTCTTCCATCAAAAATAGAATTTATTGTCTGTATAACATGTGGTATACTCGGACTGGAAGAGCAACATTTTGTTAGAGGTGTTCGCCTGGTACATTTGCCAGGGACAGACGCCATAATTATTTTAAAAAAAATCAAAATAAATATTTTTCTTTAAAATGAATGCATGCTACTGTAAAAAAATTCATGCATGGAAACATAGGAAACTTAAAATCTTTTTTAATATGACTACCAAAGATTATCAATTAGCATTTTGTCATCATTCTGTATGTGTTTTGCCATTTTTAAACATGGTTCAAAGTGGTACACACACTTTTTAATTCTAAACTTTAAATTTAACATTTGAGCATAAGCACTTCCATGTTATTAGAAAGGTTCATAAAATGTGATGAGGTTATACTGTTCTGTTTGTCTCTGTACTGGAATTTATTAACCATAATAATGTTGGCAAGCACTTCATGTCACTTCCTATGTGCCGGATACTGTTCCAAGCTTTTTACACGCACTAACTCATTTAATTCCCAAAACAACATTGTAAAGTTGACACCGTTCACATCCCCTGTTTTACACATGAAGAAACTGAGAGGTGAAGTTGCTAGAGGTCACTCAGCTGTGGTGCGAAGAGGCCAGGAATTGAATGCCGGCAGGCAGTGAAGCAGGGGCCAGTCAGCGCTCCTCTACGTCACTCGGCCACTCTACCGCTGCGGGCCCTCAGCTTACAGCTGTTATGAAGGAGGTGTCCTCTTATTCTGACACGCGAGAGCTTGGGCACTGCACACAGGCAGGCTCTTGGGGGTCCGTTAAGCTGGTTGCACAGCTGCTGGCTCTGCGAGAGACAAAATTCTGGGGACAAACCATAAAAGGAGAACCAGGTCGTTGGTGCTAGTCAGAATCAGTATCCCATTTTCAGACACCTTCCTACTTTATTTTTCTTTCTACTACTTTGTGTGAAAAGACACACAAATATTTTTAATAAGAAAAGAGTGAGATAGTTTAAAAGATGGATGTCTGTAATGAGCCTTTTGTGAGCAGAGACTGCGGTTTATTAATTGTGTCAGATTGTTTTCTCCCAATTTTTATATCTATGTATTGGCTTAGCAGGAAGTGGGGTTTTTTTGTTTTGTTTTGTTTTGTTTTAGCTTTTTCAGTATTGGGAAGGGGTTTTGCACCCTTTTCCTTGCATTGGATAATAGGAGTAGGGAGGCCAGATAAAGGGCAGGGGCAGGTGTGGCTCATTCCCTCCCCACCCCCGGAATTTTTCACCACAAAGGCTCCCCATGCCTTCTGCTGCTGCCCCGCTGAAAGAAGCTCTAGACTGTTGGGATCTTGATTCCTTCAGGCTCCACAGGAGGTATGGCCGACCGGGTCCTCCAGGACAGGGGCGGCCTGCTCTACAGGCCCCGTCTCTCCCATCTGAGCCCTCGGGACTAAGTGTGACAGAAAGCAGACAGGGGCCTGATGCTGACCGCTGGTCTGAGGTTTGCAGTCCATGTTCACCCACAGATACCTTTATATTGCATTTGGATCTCCCTGAAATTATAACGCTATTTCTCAATCGGTTTAGAATCTGTAGGGAGAGAGAGATGTGTGATTAAAACTCATTTTAAAACTCAACCTCGGTTTCTGTGTAGTGGAGACAAAAAGTGTTAATGTGAGAAACGGTTCTCTCCATAGCCCCGAACTCTTAGGAAACACAGTTTGTCACGCCCAGCTTCTCCTCAGCTACCATTCTCTATGAAGAATTCTACCTTGTGAAGCAAACTACCGAATCTCTCTGAGGCTCAATTCTTGGGCTTTGCAGTGTGCAAAGTGGGCTTGGGTGATGCAGAATTCCAACAATGTGTGTGAGAGGCAGACAGAAGAAACAAGGATGGGGGAGTTGCATAGAAAAGAACTGAAATTTACTCTTGGGGAGAATAAAATAACAGAGAAGGAAGAATAGGGGGAGAAGAAGGGAAGGCGGGAACTTTTACAAACAGCCACAGGGCTCTTTGGGGAAGCATCCAGATCAGCTGGGATACAGTGGGATTCGTCTGAGCCCCACTGAGAGTCAGACGAATGGGGAAAGGTAACTCTAAACAATTTCTCCTGTGGGCTATGAATGGGGTTCCTTTCACATTTGTATAAAGAGAAGCTCTGTTATATATTAAAATTTTCTAAAAATTAGAGATGTTGGGAATTTGAATATGGCTCTGTTTGTAGAATGGGTCATGACTTGGCCTCAGTTGTAATTGGGTTATACACGTCTCCCCAAATAGTAAATTTGACTCGTAGATGTCATCAAATGGAAATGGAAGAAACACCCTTAAGCACCCTAAGCCCTGGGATGCGTAGCCGTGGGTGTCTAACTATGTGTTAGGGGCTGCGGCGGGGGGCCTAGATCGAACCCATGCTCTTTTATACTGAGACCGAGTGCCTGGGGAGACCTCGTCACTCCTTCTGGTGTCTGCCTCTTTGAGGTGCCAAGTATATGCTGAGAAAGAGCATGTCCTAGAGAAAGGAGGTTGAGGGGCATAAGTTTGGTCAAGGACAATGGATCAAAGAGGAGGCAAAGAGAAATTCTGACATCCATCCTTCAGAACCCAGATTCTAAAATAAACCCAAATTCTGGGGTAAAGAGGCTGTGATAAAAGAAGGACACAAGAAAAACCTCTGCTTCCCTGGATATCACCAGCATCAGGCGACACCAGGCAACTCTGGAGTACGGCAGACAGCTTCGCTGCAGATGTGATGGGAGGTCTGAGGCCTCTTCCCAGGCATGTGCACCTTGGTCTCAGGCATCTGTAGCCGCAGCAGCGGCTATCACTGGGGGAGCTGAGAGCGCTGGCAGACATCACCTGGAGTCCTAGGGATGTTTGCAATCACAGGGAGACAGAGGCACAGAAACACTCCTCTGTGACGGACCTAGACCAGGCTAACGGAGTCTGGGAAACACAGCTAAGCTTTTGCTTTTATTCACCCTCTTTAAACAGGGTCAGAGAAACCTGACATTCCAATGGTTAGAAGGAAAGAAAAACTTTCAAATAGGTGTCAGATGCACAGCAAAAAGTTTTGAAGCCTTTTGGCAGGAACCCCATCGGCAGTTACATCTGCGTTCCTGATATCAGGTCTGTAATACTTGGATTCTAGGCCTAGGCAGATGGACCATTTGCCACGTGTCTGCTTTTCTTGGCTCCTGTTTTCCAACAGCCCTTGCTAACTTGGATCAGGCTATTAACGCATCTGACTCCTATGCACTCAGCACTTCGCACACATATGTGTCCTCACATATGCAGCTTTCTGGTGATCAGAATAAGGACATGAACGGGTAGAGGAATGAGGTTCTTACTCTCTAACTTAGTATGGGGTCCTTCTGCCCACCTAAAGCAGGCTTGGGTCTGCATTGGAGCTACTGACACAGATTCTCAATGAGGCTCTCAATACTATATGAGCAGTTAGCAGTGCATTTTGGAGAAACTTGAGGAGACAATATAAATCAAAGATGTATACCCTAACCTGTAAGAGCTGGATGTCCCAGAGGGAGTTGGAAGTAAGAAAGGATGGTCACTGAAAGGTCTTGAGTTCATCATGTCCAAAACCACAGGCAACAAATGCAAATACAGATGGTGCATCCTGGCTGCTGGGGGGCGCCTCACTGGTGGGAAGTGCATTTTGTTCCAAAGGGTTAATGACGCGGTCCAGAGGAGGACCAAAGACACATATGTGTAAGTTAAATTTCCTCAGGAGCTTTCCGAGCAGTCCTGATGGCAGGCTCCATGGCTCTCTTTGGTTACTTCCTAGAGGGATTAGGTCCTAGAATACCTGAGCCAAAGCTGGCTGCAAAGCGTCATGCTCTAACAAACCAGGTGCACACCCAACATGTCCCTACTGGGACTGGGTAATTATGGAGACTCTACTCATATGGCCGTAGGCAAGTACTCAGTTGTTTTATGCTATCATTTGAATATGAAGAAACAACACAAAATTGAATAGAAATGTAAACCTCACTGGTTTCCAGGTTCTTGAAGTTATTGCTTGAGTGAGTACCCAATGGCGGTATAATTTGTGAGGGAAGGCTCAGCTCTCCTGAGCGCCCACTAAAGGCAGTTGCAGGAAATCAGTTTCTGTGTAGTGTGGTCTTGGAATGCCATTTCTACTTTGGAGGCTCAGAGGAGAGGAGAGGCATTAAACTTCATCCTCTACTCTTTGCTCCACAGAGTGGTTACAGGATGGATATGCTTTTAAAATACGAAAATCAAAACGTGAAATAAAGAGGGATTGAGAGAATTTAGCTTCGACTGCCTGAATTGTCTAGTGGAGAGTTTCAGATTCTAAAATAGAGGGGAGTTTATGCTTTGCCTGGGTGTGGGGGAAGAAGTACAACCTCCTTGGTTTCTAAAAAAGGGAAAAGAAAAAAGAATTGCAGAATTGCACAAGCTGACTTTATATCAACATTTGGAGTTGTGAGAATGAGTCAGACAAACACAAAGCAAATGTTCCTAGAAAAGCAGAGGGGCTTAAAATGGATCTGCAAAGTGTTTTAGCAGTTTGGGGTTTTGGAATATTATTAGCTCCCTCCCACCCCAAACACCACCAGATAATTGACTGGCTGTATTCAGCTGATATGTTTGCCTCTGAGACAAGTGATTTGCAAGGCTTTTATAAGACACACATTTCCCTTGAAATGCTTCCTCTTTATTTATTTATTAGAAGTATAAATCAGATAGCATTTAGTCCGTTTGCAGAGTGATTTTGGTTTTAAATCTTTACAGATACTAGCTCCCAGATCAACCCTCCCAAGAAAGTGGCCATGGTTGTAATAGACAAGCTTCATCGCCCAGCTTTAGCACAAGGACTGAGCCGCGCAGGAGTCAGGAAATTCAACTGGCTGCTCACACGTCAGCAGGTCATTGATTTTTCACCCCCCAGAAAATAACTCACGATCTGGGAACCTGCAGAAACTTTATTTACTTTAACATCTACAGTAATGCAACTTTGAGTTGGGCTCAAACCCCTGTTGGGCTTATTTTCTCCCTTATTCTAAGAAGCTGAGAGTCGGGCCAATCTAAGGCCTGGTGATCAATGCTATTCCATTAGCTGAATAGATCTCACAAAGACTGTCTGATACTCAGCACTCCAGAGCAGGAGGGAAACCCTGAGAAGGTGTGCGAGGGAAGATTTCTGGTTGCACTGGGAATGGAGTGAAAACTGAGAATTGGGCACTACAGCTTCAGGGGCAAAATACAGTACAGGAGTCTTCTGCTACCAAACCTCCTGTCTTCTGCCACCGCTGCAATGGGACACTGTTGACTCAATCAGGCCATCTAGTGGTCTGATGCAGCCATCACCACTAGCATTCCTCAGTGGTGGGCCTGGGCAGGTGTGGGGGAAGGGGGGTGTTTAATAATTTATTTGTTTTCCCTGTTTAATTTTCTCTCTTCCTCCTACCCTATTTCCTATCTTCTCCTGTTTCCTTTAGGAAACTGAGACCACTGTCTCCACCTCTTCTCAGCTCTTTTGCCCTGTCCATCTGAGATTTTGGACCTACATAGATTTCTCTTCTCCGTTTGGAAGTTGCACATTATTGCTATCTACACATTGTCACCAAAACCAATTTGTGCAAACTAACAGACTTATCAGTGCTTCTGAAATGAGATTAAAACTGCTTCCAATGAGACAGATAAAAACCAGATGAATGAAGCTCTCTAATAAGACATTAAAGATAATGACAAGAATGATTAACTAGCATGATATATCGAGCAGTTATGAGGAGTTGGGTACCCAGGATCAGTAAACTAATAAAAAAAGAATCCACCTTTAATTCTCCTTAGTCAGTGAAATATAATCACATCGACATTATAAATTTTTTGGTTATCATTTATCTGTGAGAGCAATAGCACACCGTTTCTCCAAATTGCTCAAAGCTTATTAGTGAGAAGAAGAGAGAGCGAGAGAGCGAGAGAACGCTTGCTTTGGGGGGAGAACTCTTCTCATTTCAGCTCTTTAAGAATAAAAAGAACTGCTTAATACTCTGCTTGCGTTTACACACCTATTATGCAGACATGCTCTCATTTTTGTTTCATCTCTGAGAGTGGCCTATTCATAGCCAGACTGTTTTACATTATAGAATCAGTTCGTCAATTATTGCACAATCGTCACATCAAGACAATCTGAAAATTACATTTCTACTGAGTAATATCGCAGGGGTTGGTGGCGGCGGCAACCTTGGAGCTCTCCATTGCAGGGAACCCCTCTGGCCACGCTTCTGCTAGGTTTATCTTCCTGCCTTGTTGGGTTTGACTTCATGAGGGACGAAGAGGGAGTCATACATTGTTTGTTTAAAATTTTTTGAACCCTACTGTGTGACAGGGCCAGTGCTTTGCTCCAGGAAGACAGCTGCAAAAGAGCTTGGCTCTCTCCTCAAGGAGTCCATAGTATAGTTGGGGGCAAGGGGACAGGAAGACAAGTGAGCAAACCCGTGTGACAAGTGACTCTATAAATAATGCTTGGCACCATGGATCCCTGGGGGGGAATTAACTCTGAAGAAGCTAGTAGGATCTCTTTGATTTAGATATAAAAGAAGATTAGGGTTTTGCTAGAGAATTAGAATAGGGCAGAGACGAAGCATGTGCACTGACAGCCATGCTAAAGCCTGCTGCGTTGTGAGAATAAACGCTCGGTGGAGAATGGCAGTCTGGGAGAGCTTGGCAAAGGATACTGGGACAGTCAAGAGGGACCTTCTATTCCACTCGGGGGTTTGCACATTTCATCCTAAAAACTGAGGTGATCCATTAATACTTTGTAAGAGTAGCTATATCGTCAAAACTGTGTAACTTTGGTGAGATGTGGAGAATGAGTTAAAGGAAGAAGAGAAATGAGTCAAGCAAACTCTGCTAGACTCATAGTGAGCAAGACACAGACAGGACCATGACAGGTATGCATTTGTATCTGAACATAGCTACTCACCAGACCTGTGATCTTGGGGAAAATCGTCACTTGAATCACAAATTCCTCATTTGTAAATCAAAGATAGCAGTATCTACTTCCTGAGGTTATTGGAAAGGTCAGAAATCATATAGAATAGGATCTCGGTATCCAGCACATGATAAACACATACATAATACACTTGATAGTAATAATTCTTCATTAAGCACTGCTGGGGGCGGGGTGGTGAGGAAGGGGATGGAGTAGGGTGGTGCTGTGTGTGTTTTACTGTTACAGAATTTAATGAATAAAATAATACAAAATCATCACATGAGCAGAAGGGAATATGGAATTAAAAAATGCATTTTCAGGTAGATATATTAGTTCTGTCATTGATATACTTTGCTAAATGAAATTTTACAGACTAGATATTTTTGCAATATTTTAGAGACATAGCAGGTTACAAATAATACCCACTTCATGTCCCAGGGCAGCTGCGAGACCTCAAAATTAATTGTGAAATTTCTTAATTACCTAATATCAGTTCTGTGAGGACAGGAACAATTCACTGCTTCATCCTTAATACCTAGAACTCAGCAAAATAAATATGTATTGAATAAGTCAATAAATTCAGTATGAATGATTGCAAAAAACAGTAGAAATAGTAATTTGATTAGGAGTCAATAGGGCCAAAATATCCAGTTTTAGTGTTTCTCTCCATTTTCCTCTCATACTAAAACTTTACTCATGAATTTAACAAAGATTATTGAGTCCCTCTAAATATCCTTGGCTTCTCTATACCATGTACATGGAACGCGGTGAATGATACAAACATGGCCTTGCCCTGAGCATACCGTCAAGTAAAATGTGGGCAATAGAATCTCCTGAAGACTGCCAAAGGTGTAGCTTGTTTTCCCCTTCCCACTGTACCGCCCCATCATTCCAGTTGAGATGTGAATGATGGATAGACATGAAAGATGCTAAGTAGGAGACCATAAAAAATTAAAGCAGGCTGTGTCCTGGGTCACATACATTTCTTTTTGGCTCCAGACTCCATCACTTACTAGATATGAGAGTTTGGGCTAGCTCTTTCAAACTCTCTAAAGTGAAACTTTCTCATTTTTAAAATAAGTGTTTTTAATAGGAGTTAGTAAAATTAGACATGCAGATCATTTGGTGCATAGTAGGTTCTTAATATTGTTTTTCCCTTGTGGACAAGATTGATAGCTACGGAAGGACAATTGTTTTCCAAAGGACTTAGAGCTTTGATATCCATAGTTGCTCCTCCTGTCTCCACCATGTGTCAGGGAAGATAAGTTAATTAATTCATAGTCAATTAATTCAACTTTATTCATCAAGTAGGAGAATCAACTTTAAGACCCTTTAACAGCTTTTGAAAATGCTCATCTTTTCTGGTTGTTTATTAATAGGGACCAAGTCCAGATTCAGAAATTTACACATTTACAGATAGGGCAGTACTCTTAAAAATTGACAGATAGTAAATGCTATAATGAAGAGAAAAATCTAAAAACAATAGGTTAAAAAAACTCACTGTTTAAGATACCAAATTTAAAAAGTTGAAAATGTTAAGTCCATTATTTTTATGCTCACTATTAAATCTTATAAATATATATTTAAAACCATTATTTATGAATTTAATAGCAATTTTAAATGTCTCTTTTTTGGTATCATTTGTAGGCTGTCAGTGAAGATTTTCTCACTACTTAAGCCAGTCCCATGCCTGCCAACTTATTATCTGTTTCCTTGCCCATCTACGGAAAAGGTAGATTTTCATTAAAGTTTAAGATGCTTATGAATTTCAATTTTTCTAAACAACATATTTGATTCAAAGACCACATTTAGAAAGACTTAAAAACATTTCTATAGTCTAAAACTGAGTCCATTTAAAAAATAAACTCATTTTTACAAAAATCTGCATGGTTCCCAAATGAACATTTCTAGGAAGTGGGCTCTTACTCCAAACAGTATTATTTTTAGTTGAGGAAATACCTCTGGTATTAACGTATCCAGTAAGCTCTCAGTAAATTCCGCTGAATGGAAAATTCCTTCATTTCATTTTTAATACGTAAATGTATAAATATTTTATGCCAAATATTTCACATGTACTATCTTTCTGCCTCCATTTCCTCAAAAAATAATTTTTCAAAACAAAACTTATAAATAAATTATCTGCAATATTTGAGGCTGTCTTGCTATAGTTCTATTCCAGTAGAGAATGTAAGTTTATTCAAGAAAATTTAAAATATGCTCCATAAAAAGATTCTCTCCAAAGGTAAAGATATTCCAAAGTATAATTATAGAATTTCAAAGTTAAATATTTTATGCTTTTCAGCTCTTTTCATTTAGTTTATTCATTTTTTTCCTTTGCTTGTATGAGACTACATTTTACTGTCTTTCTGATTTCAAGATTTTCTTCAAGTAATTATAATTTGCTGCTATAAATTTCAAAAGCTGAAGTTGTTTGGTGTTCCATTAGTTGAATATTTTGATTAAAGATTTGCAACTTCTTTCAAATAAAATGCAACCTGGATTTTGAGGACTACTATATAATAAGGTTTAATTCCATTGCAGAATGATCTACAGAATAGTTCTTTAAAAAACTGAAATATGATGAATACAAAATACAATATACAGATGATGTGTTATAGAATTGTACAACTGAAACCTATATAATTTTATAACCAGTGTCACCCCAATAAATTAATTAAAAACAAATAACAACAAACATAAAAAAATCATGTACAAACTAACAACAGAAAATATGCATTTAAGCTAGCATACTACTACATTTTGGTGGAATGTTTCTATTTATGTATCACTCCTTTATTATATTTGTTATTTTTGTCTCATAGAATAGTAACACTATTTAAAATAAATATATACAAAAAAATACTAACAGCTATTTTTTTTTTTTGCAGTGCCAGCTGTATATTGATTAATTCAATATATCTCCAAGGTCCTTTGTGCATCTACTGAAAAACTCATAACTACTTGTTCAAGTTATGAAATTATGTACCTGAAAATCAAAAAAATTAGAAACTTTTCTAAAATCTGCTGGTGACAGCAAAGAGAATAAGCATGCACTGTCTTATTGAAACATTGTTTAAAAATTTAATATAGATTTTGTCACAAAAGTTTATACTTTAGCTGGCTTTAAATACAGGGTAGAGCAAAAGTAGGTTTACAGTTGTTCATATGGAAAATAATACAATAAGTAATGACTAATAATAATACAAGAATGAACTGTATTTTGTGTATTCACAACTGTAAACCTGCTTTTGCTCTACCCTGTACAGCTTCTTTTTTGACAGGTAGGCTAGCAAAACTTTTTGGAGATACTCATGCATAGTATGTGCACTACGACTGATTCCAACTAGAGTTCTGCTCCAGCAAGTTTCTTAATTTAATTAGAACTCTGTTTTTACTACACTATTGAGCTCTACCAAAATTTGTATCATATTATTTCTGTAAATACAAGAAGCTTTATCTTTAACGTTGAGCTTTTTAATCTAGATTTATAATTGTATTTACAACGATGTTAAATACTTTACCAATGTGGAATAACTTCTAAAAGTTTGACTTTGATTTCATAAGTAAGATTTAAACAAAATACATTATTGGAATTTACTGATTTTCTCTTTAAAGAATCTCATGACACTAATGTAAAACTGGCATCATCTAACTCTGAATAAAGTTCTCTAGCTAATGGAGCCAATACTTTTAATAGCTATCGTTTTACTTTCACACGTACACAGGAAAAACTTGGAGTCAAGAATGAAATCAATTTAGAAAAACACTCATTTGATCCAAATAAAAAGTCATGCTTTCCAGTATTGCCAATGAACCTTCTGCAGCTGTACTTGTTAAATTGACATCTTTGGGAAAAGTCTTCTCAAATTAATACTAACTTTTGAAGTAGATTCTAAGGCTTCTTCAGAATATTTGTTTTGTGGTGATAACAGGTAGATGATAGATGTAAACCAAAAACTTGTGCTTAATATTTCATTAAGTATGCACTTTTCTGAGATAATTGCTTTGAAAAGGACAAGAGAAAACAAAGTTTAAGCAATAAATACATAGTTGCAGATTTACATCATACAATAAATACGCAATAGTGAAAACCACTGAACAAATGTGATCTATGGTAGGACAGTAAAGTCTGCATTTCCTTCACATATTTCACATACTTTAAACCCATAATTCTTGATGAGTCCCACTGATCTTGATAGCTTCGTGCAACTCACAGGCTCTGGCATTCATTGTCCATGATCTTGGTCACAGCAGAACTGGCTGCAGGTACACAGAGTGGCCAGCAGGGGCAGCAACACGAAACACTTCTCCCATCACAGCCAGACGAGTTAGCTGCCCCTACCCATCTATTCTGAACCTACTTCTTTTTATCAGTGAGTTCATGCTGTCCTTGAAAGGAAGGTGTTAGTAGCACATGTCTCAAAACGGAAAAGAAAAGTAGGTTGGATTACCACCTGCCACCTTCCAGTTTTAACCACATGCTAATCAGAGCTCTATGTACTACGTGCTATTAGACAAGACCCTGGCAGATGATAGAAGTACAAAGTGGAAATTACCAAACTCATCTTAGTGTATTTTAATGCTTTGTTAAAAAATGGAAAATCTAGGGTACATGTTAACTGCAGGATCTGGCACAACAGTTGTAAATTGGGAGTGCTCCAAGCAAATAGGGTGTATGGTCACCCTAACAATTGCAATTATTTTCAATTGTTGAAATTTAATAATTATTTAGTTTTAATGAATAAATAAAGGATTAGAAATTTAAAGACATATTTTATCTACCCAAATTAAAAGTTAACAACAAAGTGCAAATATTAGACTAAGTGTGGTTGAATTTACTGGTATTCAGCTTTTTTGTGTTCAGGACACAGGTTTGCATACTGAGGAGTGAGCAATAATTCTGAAGCGAGCATTGTTACAGGAGAGCCGGGTCTCCGGATGTCTATTAAGTCATTCACAGTTACAGCACTATTCATTTGGTTGCCCTTCAGCTCTGTGTTACTTTCTGAGCTCAGTTGTTTACTGCCTTGCCTGTACTTGTGTTCCCTTAAATACCCAGGAGGCAATGTTCTCACACTTTGCTGTAAATGTGCAATCTTTCTTTGGTGCCTGCTTGATGTGTGCCAGGGCTTTTACCTATTACTCTCCTTCAGCTGATCTTACATCTTGCTTCACTTATGGCACGGCTCCATCTGACATGCATCTTCATAATATCATGTATACCCATTGTAGCAAAAGCAATTTTTAGGAACAAAATATTATTTTATGAACTCACTGACGTACAGTTAGAAGAGCCTGTAATTTGGTCTCAACTGATTGGAGAAACCCATTCTCCTGCTTCCTTGGTCCCATCTAAAGCAAATTTACATCCTGGCATGAGTCTTCTACACTTTCCAAATTAAGCTTTTCTTAGATGGCCACATCACCTTCAGAGGTAAAGTAAACAAGTAAAGCTGGCATTATGGTAGTTATACCAATGAAGACTTGCCTGATTCCTGCTAATTCATAATCTCAGAGTTTGGGATCCTTATGTTATTGTAGGTAGCAGAGGTTTTGGAGAAGTTCTCCATAAACTTATCTTTTATAAGTACTTTGTACTAAGTTCCTATAGAAGTGAACATGTAAGTTTTTCATTCAACTTTTAACCTTTGCTTACTAAGTCACATTAGACTTGTGTACAACCAAGGGCAACTAATATATATTGTCACAGTTCTGGACTTCATTGAATTGAATTGAATTGAATTGCACTCATCATTAAATATTAAATACATATTAATTGTATATCTGACTCCTGGCAATCACTTATCTATTCTTAATTTCTAAGCTTAGTCTTTTCAAAAATCTTATAAAAGTAGAATCACACAGTCTGGAACATTTTTGTTTTTCAAAAATTCAGCATAATTCCCTAGAGGTTCATCAAGGTTGCGTGTATCAATAATTCATTCCTTTTTATTGCTAAGCAGTGTTCCGTGGTATGGATATACCAAAGTTTGTTCAACCATTTATTCATTGAAAGACATCTGTGTTGTTTCTAATTTTTAGCTATTACTTACAAAGCTATTATGAACATTATATATGGTTTCACATATTCTGTGAACATAAAGTATTTCTCTGGGATAAATACCTGAGTGCAATTGCTGGGTCATATGGTAATTGTATGTTTCGTTTTTATAACAATCTGCCAAATTGTTTTATCGGGTAGCTGTACCATTTTATAGCAATGTATAGGGATTCAGTTTCTCCACAACTTGCCAGTGTTCACTGTTGTCACAATTTTTTATTTTGGTCATTCGTTTTCTTTCCTGTTTCTCAATTGGATTTAGTTTTTCATATGAGAAATAACATTTCCATTTTTAACTATTCTTACCCTATCTTTAAGAAAATGAAAAATGGGGGTGTGTAAACAAATTGGACCTAAAAGTATAAAAATATTTCTGTATTCATCTTGAGTCTAAAACAAGCTGGCAAAACAGGAATAATATAGGCATGAGACAAGGAAGGTAATTGATAATGATAAATACAGAGTTTCATAAAATTTAATGTTTTATGCCCCATGGGAATGCCTTCTATTTTAGAATGAATAGCCCCTGAAGTCTTGATTTGCATTTTCCTGCTGATTGGTAGTGTTGACCAACAAATACATCTTTTCATGTATTTGTTGGTCATCTGTATTTTTTTGGGGAAAATGTCTCTTCGGATCATCTGCTACTCTGCTTATTTTTAAGTCAGATTTTTTTTTTTTTTTTTACTATTCAGTTATGAGTTCTTTACATATTTTGGATATTAATCTCTTATCAGATATATGGTTTGCAAATATTTCCTCCCATTCATTAGGTTGTCTTTTCACTTTGTTGATGGTTTTCTTTCCTGTGAAGAGCTCTTTAGTTTGATAAAGACTCACTTGTTGATTTTTTTTTTTTTTTGCCTATGCTCTTGTCAAACTCAAAGAATCATCACCAAGACCCATGTAAAGGAGCTTACTACCTGTATTTTTATCTAGAATTTGCTGGTTTCAGATCTTGTATTCAAGTTTTTAATTGATTTTGAGTTAATTTGTGTGCAGTATAAGATAGTGGTCCAGTTTCCCCAGCACCATTTTTGGAGACACCATCATTTCACCAGTGAATATTCTTGGTTTTTTCAGTCATAAATTAACAGACCACACAGGCACGGTTTTATTTATTTCTGGGCTCTCAATTCTATTCCATTGGCCTGTCTGTTTTTATAGGCAGACAAAACAGCTAATATTTGCTATTTGGATCACTCTGGCCATGTAACAAAATTTGAAATCTGTAGGCCTCTAGATTTACACCAACCTGAAGCTCCAGGGCAAGCAAAAAGGCCTCTTTGACAGGGAGACTGGGGGTGTGTCTCATTTGACTGTGCCCTGGGGGTGGTAGCCTGCCAAGAACTATCCCTCCAACAGTTTCTGCCCCCTGGGACCCGGGAATAAACTCTGCTTGGCCACCACCAGTGACAGGCAATCAAGGGGTGCTCCCCAGGCACCAGTCATGGGCTGGTGTACCAGGTGCGGGCATGGGACCGGGTGGGTGCTTGGAGCAGAAGGAGGACTAGAGCACATGGGTTTCTGGCCACTTTGCTGTACATCTGAAACTGGTGCAGAATGGTATTGAGTGTAAGCTGTGGTTGGGAAAAAAA
This sequence comes from Pteronotus mesoamericanus, assembly GCF_021234165.1. Taxonomy (NCBI): domain Eukaryota; kingdom Metazoa; phylum Chordata; class Mammalia; order Chiroptera; family Mormoopidae; genus Pteronotus; species Pteronotus mesoamericanus. Next base: position 2,138,242 of record NW_026555326.1, read on the forward strand.
GACATCAATAATTAAAAAAAACAACTCTCTCAGAGAGGTACTAGCACTCTGGAGCACAGCAGAGGTAGCACCTGCAGAGGGATAGGCCCCTGCAAGGATATCACCCCCATGAGGTGCTCTGAGGTCTTCTGAAGTCCCTGGAAAGGATTCCAGTCAGTTCCCAGATGTGTTTAATCAGAAGCCTGCCCCTTGGGCTGCAACCATGATCAGAAGCCAATAGGCTTCTCCCAGAAAGACTGAGCTCCTGGGCCACTTGTCTCTGGCTGTGCCCTGGAGGTGGCAGCCATTTAAGAACTCTTTCTCCACTGGTACAGCCCTGGACAGTCCCTGTGGGATCCCAAGAGAAAGCCTCACTGGCCACCAGAGTCAGGCCATAAAGAGATGTCACTGAGCAGCAGCAAAAACCTGGGAAGCAGACATGTGTCAAAAGCTCCCATCCTGGAGATACTGGTGTTCTGGAGAACGGCAGGAAAAAAGAAAGAAAAAGAATGGAGCCCTGGAAGGGAGCAAGGTGGAGAGGAAGCATGAAGATAGTGTGCACCAGCCTGCATTCCAGGGGGCACACAGCATGCCCCAAATGTGGGCCACGCCAGCTGCTTGTCCCTCAGGCTGAAGCTCTGTTGATTGGCAGACAGGCTTTGCCCACACCAAGTCCCAGGCCCCACCATCGATGCCCACACCAAGTCCCGGGCCCCACCATTGGTACCCACACCAAGTCCCAGGCCCTTTGCTCCCCAAGGAGCAGCTCAGGTTTGAGGTTCCCTCAGATTGTGGGCAAGCTGTGAGTGGGCTTTTTGGTGAGATTTTGTCCCAGCCTCTCTTACCTGTTCCCATGTGGGCCTTCTCACACTGGTCCAATCTGATGGAGTTTAGGTGCCATCAGCCAGTTTTTAGGTCCCTCACCCCCAGGGGAAGTTGTTCCCTGTGTACCTGTAGATTTGGTATGAGGAAGTGAGTTTAGGAGCGTCTTACCTCACCACCCTGAACTAGGACACCCCTCAGCCTATTGACTTTCAACCCCTACACTTCTCTGCACAAGGATGCAAAAGAGCTGTTATGAGCTCCAAGTATTACTTCTGTACACAGCTGTGTATGAAGCACAAAAACAGGCTTCTCCTCATGCAAATCTGTTTAAGGGTGCTTAATAAATATTTTTGATGGTGACATGATGATTCAGAATAAAGAAGCTCAGAGGCATAGGGTCCCAAAGGGGTTGGGTCGGGGGCGGAGCCCTGAGACTGGTGATGAAGTGGTATATGGCGAGCCTGCTCCTTATTAGACTGAACCTGGGCCTTGCCTCTTGGCAACACTCACACCAGTGCTCCTGCGTCTCCCTGTCGTCTGCAGGAGTGGGAGGGCAAGGTGCAGAGTAGAACATCTGGTTGACGGAGGAGGTGGGACACTCTCGTTTTGCCCATTCTTTTGCAGCTGAATTTTAAAAGGAAAGTTACATTAATTAAATGCAATAGGACTTTGCTCCTTTCCTTACAAATCAGGTATTTACTGTAGGAACACTTACTGGGCACTAAACAGTTACCACTTGGCTTGTCCATGTGTACATGAAAGATGGTGTGGCTGGTGGTTCTAAGTGATTGTGGAGTCAGACAGACTTGTGTTCAAACCCAGTTCTACTACTTATTTACTGTAATTAAGCTAGTAATTGACTAGCCAGGTAACTTTTTGAACATTGGAGTATTTGGTTATAAAATGGGGCTTTTTCCTCATAGTGCCAGGATGAGGATTAGATAAAATAACTCACATAAAGCACGTAGCACACTACCAGGCAGGTAGTCAGTCTCAGGAAATAGCAGCTTTCACTAGTAGTTCCTGTACTGTCTCCCAACTAAACTGTTTCTGGAGGGGATGGTCTGTTGTCTTTGATCTTTGTGTCCTAAGGCATGGAGCCTTGAACACAGTACATAGAAATTAATTGTTAATTGATTCTCTAAGATTGTGCTGACATAGCTTAAGGGAAAATATAGGTAACTATCCATTTAACCTGGGAAAATCAGTTTCCCAAATGAAATTTTTGTTATGTTCTAATTTGGTTTCTGCCCCAATTAACACTTAACTAATGGCCACATATGTGTATATGATTTTTGAAGACTGGTATTGGTGATTTTGTTCCCTATCCCATACAAACAAATCCATTTGTTTGAATTCAGCATCCGAGAGTCTGCTTTTCCATTCTTTGCTTACACAGTCCTGGGGAGTGCGGGTAAGAACCAAGTTCCCCTTAAGGGGGCAGAGTTCTCTAGGTTGACTGCCATATTTATTGAATTGCATGAATAACTTTCCAGCTCCTCACCTCACTCTGTCAAAGTGGGCCAACCTGGATTGGCTGGAAGGTATTAATGAAGAGCTCAAAAGTCGGTCCATCACCTTGACAGTCACACACATCTACAAAACAGGCAACACGTAGAAAAACACATCAGAATGATGGGCTTCATTTTTCACTTTCCAGCTGGGCCATTTTTTGCATGTCACACAGAGAGGGGCTCTCGGGATTTGCAAAGCAGCAATCGATGCTGCTGCTGATATGCTCAGCCCTCAGGGGAGTGGCAGGGAAGGTGAGTGGCAGGAAGGGAGCCTTCTTGGGAGTCCCTTGGCCTCTTCTACCTGCCAATCCCAGCAGCAATGTGGCGTTGGCCACCCACACCCAGCAAGGCTTAATGGCTGCATGCTGACTTAAATACACAGTCTCAGAAAAGTCATTAACATTCTGAGCTCAGCTGTGTCATCCCAGTTGCCATAGCAATGCTGGAAAATATATTTTGTGTCCAATGGTTATTTCTCCACACTAATGAAATGGACATTTTTCTTCAGTGAATTGAATCAAAACTAATTGAGTAGTAATCAGCATAGACCCTGAAGTTCATGGAAATGTAGTCTGACTAGTGCTTTGTAGAAATGCAGAAACCATTAACTATCTTCAAATGAGATTTTTTTTAATTAGTGGAATCTTAGCAACCTATTACAGGCGGGTGTGTTATCACACAAAAAGCTCCTCACTTGTTTAGTGCTGGGAGGGGAAATTTATTTTCAATTAATTCAGGGGCTGGCAGGATTCTACGATTTGTGTCTTTTCCCCCAACAAATATCCCAGACTGATGTGTGCTCAGAGATAGACTTTAAAAAAATATATGTGTAAATCATAATTTGGATTCTCAGATGTTTTCAGGAAGGATTTTTATTTTATTTATTTTTTTTGGCTGAGACCAACTGTTCCTGAAACCCATCGAGCAGTGGAGATAAAAAAGTGATTTTTTTTTTGTTTGTTTGTTTTGTCCTGTATCTTAGAGCTAAATCTGTTTACTTTGAATTTCACTGTGATGGAAAAAGCTACACACAGAGAAAAGAAGGAGCCATAGGGTCATGATGTTTGTTCTCAGATAAATGTACAAATACTCCTTTGATTAATCTAATATTTCTTTTTGCCTCAGTTTGGATTGCAGGTATAAACAAAATGACAGGCACACACTAATACTCTGTCTGTGTTAATATTCCCTTCTAAGGATATAATATTGTGTATTATTATAAGCAGATCTTTATCTTCTTTGGATATGGGCCTAACTCACAGAAAAAAGATATTAGGTTATGTGCAGTTCATGTCACTGTGGTGGACCAGAACATTTGCTTGTTAGGTATGATTCACCAGTGGGCTGGTGATGGCTAGGTGAGTTCCCAAACTCGGACGTCCTGATTTCATTACTTTTTGAGTCCATTGAGTTCCTTCTGCCCCATGAGCTTTCTCAGCGGCACTTGGCCTTAGGGAACAGGGGCAACGATCCTTCTTTCCCTCTGTTAAGATAATCAGCAGAGAGGCAGGTTCCTGAGGTTGTCTTGAGGAGTTGGTATCGGTGCCCCTGTAAGGCTGTCTTCTTGGAGTTGGTATCGGTGCCAGGTGAAGGCACGTGGGGTTTGAGAAAATGCACCCCAACATTTGGCAAGTCGATAAACAGATGAGTCATTTCCTTGGGACTTCAAGTCTAATGCTTTCAACCAGCACTAAATTCACATTAAAAATTGATTGTGCCATAATTTTTAAGAACAGCCAGACCTGATGGCGCATGATAGCATTTCCTTGAGGTGAGATAAAGCTGCCTGGAATCAGTCTCTCAGCTGGTTGGCAGGAGAAGGTGGAGAGGAAGGAGCAGCCAAGGAAAGGAAGTAGGGACTCATCTCTTCCATGCACACCTTCCTCTTTTATAGCCTGTGGGCCTAAAATTGGAGAAGATGCTCTTAGATCACCATAGCAACTTTAGGGCATTGCAGTGGGATTAGGGGGTTGAAAAGCAAGAAGTGCCAAATGTGGAGGAGTCCGGGGCAGTAGAAAGAGGATGGGCTCTCGCTAGAAATAAACACAATAAGGTGCCAGGGAAATAGAGGAGAGTGGATTTATGGTTTATGACATTCCTAAAATATCTTTATTTAATAATGAAAACTTCATTATCCGGGCCTGGGTTGAAGTGTTGCTGTGGGCCCTCTGAGGATCCCAGCAAAGATCTTTCATTTTGACAGAAGTTCTAAATTACAACATTAGTGTTCTAACCGAGAGGCTGTTATTGCCTATTTGGTCTGTCCAGGGAAATGAGACACACATTGCTGGAGAGTGGGTTATTGAAATCTAATAGCTTGGAATATTAAAAATGGGGGCTGGGTTGGGGGGACGTCTCTCTCTCTCTCCCCTGCCCTACCCTTCCCCATGAGCTAGGGATAAATTAAGTGATGAACCTGGAATGTTTACCAATGTTTCATTATTTTTCAGGGGAAAAAAGGTAATTCATCTTTATTATGGCCAAGGCCATTACTACTTTTCACATCATTAAGAAACCAACGTAAGGAGAATCCTAAAGCTAATTTTCAGACCAACAGTATGAACCTAGTGTGCCTTTATTTTCATCCCAGGTACTTCTGTCTCCTTTTCAGCCATGCAGCCTGACCTCCAAAAAAGTATTTGGTCTTCGGATGTTTCAAAGGCAATTAGGTCTAACTGGCTCCCGGTGTTTGACTAATGGTCAGAACGGATGACTCTCCAGATCACAGTTCAATTTCCGCTCCTTCTGGCGGGGCTGGAAAACGGCTTGCCTGGGTGAGGAGAACCAAGAGAAAGCCATGGGAGCGAGCCAAGGGCTCTTTGCTCTTCTTCCCTTTGCTCCCCGCTTCTTCCTCCTTATCCCCAACCCGCACCAGCACAAACACATTCACCTTCGTTTTCTGACAGCTGTCTCTAAGGCCGTTCTCACAAAAGGGAAGGCAGTGTCTACGTAATATAATGATAAATGGGTAAGCTTACTATGTGCTAGGTGCTTGTTAAATGCCTTCAATGTCTTATCTCATTTAACTTTACAAATAAGGCACTTCCAGTTGAGGAAGCTAGAGTCAGGGAGATTAAGTAACTGAGCCAAGACCACCCAGTTACTACCTTGCAGTGCTGGGCCTTGAACCCAAGCCTTCTCATTCAAAAGCCCAGACATCGTAGTCTTAATCACTCTACTGTGTTGCCTCTCATCATGGCAGTGCTAAAGGTTTTCTCCTGCCAAACTACTTCCACTCCATCAAGATTTTCCTTAAGATGAACCTTTTATCAATCACTTCTTTGCTTTAAAAAAGAAGTTGGATACTCTTTTGTTACAATAGAAATGCATTCCCTGGGAATAGAGTAGCAAGTTTGCTCCATAGCTTTGGTAGGAGATGATGTATCATCTCTTTAGTGTGGATAACAATGCACAACAATTTAGTTCTGCTGGAAATGCTAAATGAGATATAACATTGAAAACACCTTTTTAAGCTATGCACTAGACAGGGCCATATCTTTACATGTGAGCTATTATGATTATTTAGAAGGATGTTCACCAATCAGCATGTAACTACAGAAACCTTAATAATTAGCAGGGATCCCAGTTAGGTCAGCGGGGAAAGAGATCAAGGGAGTCCCTTGGCAGTGGGCACAGGTTGGGAGAGTGGGCCAGAGAGAAGCATTGCAGAAGGCATCCTGGGTAAGCAAAGCAATGGGCATGAGGGGTGCATGTGTGCACAGGCACATGCCTGTGTGCATGCATGTTCACGTACACACGTGCAAGATGGGCATGGATTGTGGAAAGGAATGGAGCTATAGAGGGTAAGCAGAAGAAAGGTAGTGGCTTCTGACACCTGAAAAAGGGCACACTGGAACAAAACTTCTCCTTATTCAGGGCGGGCCCTCCATGTCTCATCCAGTGGTTTCCAAACCTGCCTAAAGTTCAGGAAGAAGACAAGAATCTTCCCATGCACCACTCAGGACAGATTTAGTAAATCTGTGATGGGGCTCAGGCATTTATACTTTTTAAACAGCTTTCTGGGTGACGGCCACTGACTGCTTAGCCACAGGGTCTGCGTAAACACTCTGACTGTGGTTTTTCCACTCCACACACTGTGCCCTTCCTTCCTCCCTATAAAGCTGCACCTGTTTATCTCCTACTCACCCACAGCCCTCAGGCCAATCATCCCCTCCCCAGGCTCCCTTCCCTGACCTTGTTGGCCTCAGGAACCTTTGTTATGCAGTCTACAGAGCCTGAGTTCTTTTCTTTCAGAGCACTGATCTCAATTTGTAAGTATATACTTAGAAGGGGAATCTTTGTGAACAGGAAGCAGGCACTGTGTTTGCTTCATAGAACACTAGTCCCTCCCCAGCACCTAGAACAGGTTGGTGTTTAACCACATATGTAATTTTTATTCTTTGTCTGAGGTCGGGTTACTTAGATGAGTGGTTTTCAACTGGTGCGCTGCAAGAATTTTTAAAACATGCAACACCTGACTATTTAGTCAGGGGTACTGATCTCTTTTCCCTCAGATTGTCAAATACAAAAATGACAACTGCCAACATAGCAATAGCCACCTGATGTAAATGAATAAAAATTATACCTATTTTTTTGTCAGATGGTAAAAAAATATAGTATAATATATATGTATATTTTTTGGTGTGCTGTAGAATTTTAGTAATTAGTTTATATGTGCTAATTAGATGAAAAATGTTAAAAATGACTGGCCTCGGCATTAGGGAAACTAAGGACCTTGATAGCTCTTTGTTGGGGAGTGTCTTCCAAGGGAAACAACAGCAGGACTAAAGGGAACTGAGGCAGTACAGGGGAAGAGCAAACACAAAGAGAAACATTGCTCAAGTGGCCACAGCTTTATAAAAGTGCCGCTGGTTGCTTGGTTTATGGTCGGCTTTCCAGAAGCCCTTACACATTACTATGTCTATGGGAGGAGCAAAGAAGGGAGGGCTTATCTGCCTTTCATTGGTCAAAATTCAATCTGTGAGGCATACACTTCCCTGCACCCCTTGGTGCTGTCATTGGCTGTGGGCCCAGGTGCACAGTCATGGCTGCATGAAGGGCTTCTCCATGCGTTGCAGTGGCAGTGGCTGCCACAGCTCCTGGACTCTGTGCCTGTGGTTTGAGCACAAGCTTTGCGGTGGCCATGCTGGCTGCAAAACAAGACTGGGGTGTAGATTTGGTATCTTGAGTTAACTGAGTCCAGTTCAATATTACATGGATCCAGTCCACTTCTCTGTTGTAGGCAGGTTGAGTCTGCCAGTGAACTGCCCAGCATCAAGACTGACAAGACAAATATGATAACCATTATGATGCTGATGATGACTGCAACAGTAAATGCTTCATTATCTCCACAAGGTGACCTATAGAGAGATTTATAGTGTTGGGAACCGTCCTGCCTGGTTTCAGGGACTGTAGCCTCACCGATAGGTGAGAGGGCCCCGAGGCTGGGAATAATCAAGGAGGCCTTGGGAAAACAGGCCACTGAGGAGATGAAAATAGTAGTCCTTGGCCCTGTGTTGGTCGGTTGTTGATGATGGGTAAGTTCTCTCGCGAGGAGAGACGACCTAAGACAGACATCGGCCAGTATGGGCAGTGGGACAAGGACCTGGGGGCACACGGAAAAAAGACAAAAGGCTCGTACCCCTTGGCTTGGCTAGGACATGGCCAGAGTCCTCATTCTATCTGAAAGAAGTTTCCTTATCTTTTGGTGGCTCTGCCCCACCCGCCTGGCTCAGGCTTGAAACAATACTAAAGGTAGGTACAGTCCTTTACTTCAGGCCTAGAAGTAAATTCCTTTAAGAATGCTTTGTTCTTCCCTTCAAAAGCAAAGATAACCGGCTCATACTGAGAAGGATTTACATTATTCATAGACCCTGACCTGACTCTTGAGTTCCTCCAATTGTTATCTATTATCCCTATTTGTTTTATGTAAATACAGTCTTTTGACATTGATTGACGAGCTTTGCTGTATGCCCCTGTGCAAATGGTTCTCAATAAAAGCCTTTGGATACGGGAGTTTGGGGCCTTCTCCCCTAGAGGGAAGAGCCATGTCCCGTCTCCTGGCAAACAGAGAAGTGTTTGCGACGACTCCTATTTATTCCCCCAACCATGACAACCCTGGGACAGGCTCTGCGGGATTCATAGCCCCACTCCCTCCTCAGCTGGCTCCAGACAGTAACCCTCAGATGGAAGAGCCCTGAGCTCCACCGCGGCGCTCCCCGCAACATGTTGCCCTGTTACATTATAGAACATTCACATGCACAGAAAAACAGCCTGACTACCCACTCTGAGAAAAATTTAAGGCAAGATTATTCATTCCCAGCATCATTATCCTAACTAGGCTCTCATCATTTTTACCCTGATCACCCAAAGAGCTTCCTAGACTGGTCTCACTTCTTCCATCTTTTCTCTCTATTTTATCCTTTTATCTCTTGATCTTCCTAAAATACTGCTCTGACCATGTGAGTTTTTTCTTCCTTTCTCATGTTATATGAAAAGCCTCTACCTGTCAGCCAAGACCCTTCATCATAAGACACACTCTCCATATTCATCTTGATTTTCAAGGATGTCCTCCTGAATGGGATTGCTTCCTTCTTGTCCCACAAACATGCTTTCATTCACTCCAAACTTTACTTTTGTCCCTTTTTTTAATGCCAGTTTCTCTCCAGAATGCAATCAAGCTGTCCCTTTATCTCCTATACAAATCCTTTTTATTCTTCCAGATCCATCTCAAGTTTCATTTCCACCATAGATTTTCCTGTTATGTGTTGAATTGCACCTCTCCAAAACATGTTGAAGTTTTAACCTCTGGTACTTGTGAATGTGGTCATACTTGAAAATAGGGTCTTTGCTGACAATCAAGTTAAGAAGAGTTGTTAAGGTGGCCCCTGATCAATATTACTGGTGTTCTTATAAAGAGGAAAAATTAGACAGACATGCACACAAGGAGAATGCCATGTGAACAGGAAGGCAGAGACCAGAGTGATACATCTACAAGCCATAGGGTGTCAAAGATTGCCAGTGAACCACCAGAAGTCAGGGGAGAGGCATGGAATAGATTCTTTTTCACAGCCCTTGGAAGGAACCAATCTTGCTAACACCTTGATCTGGGACTAGTAGCCTCCAGAACTGTGAAACAATAAATTTCTACTATTTAAATCACCCACATGTGGTACTTTGTCAGAGTAACTCTAACAAACTACTACATTTTCTTACAGTTAATTCATATTGCTCTTCTCGTTGTACATTTCTAAAGCACCGGTGTTGACTTCACAACTTAGCATTTAAATATATCGTTGCTTGTATTGCGACTATTATATTAATGTGCATCAGTCTTATTCCCAGTTAGACTGCAAGATCTTCAAAACAAGGGACCATGGCTGACATGTTTGAATGCTGCATGTTTCCTACTACAGAATTAGCACATAGTAATTGCTCACTGTCTCTTTCTCTCTCAAACTGGGCCAGGAGAGAGGAAGGCCTGTCAGTTCTTGTGAGGATTCTTTTATTTTTATCTTCAGTTGCAGTATGTGAGGTATGTGAGGCCAGTGGATAAATAAAACATGGCAAGTCATGTCCCAAGTGAGTACAACAGCCAGGTCCACACTGAGCTGCCATCATATTGGTAATCACTTTCAGCAAGAGCCAGGATATTTAGTTCAGCTGGTGCTGAGTCTAGGGATACAGGTCAGTGCCCTCTGTCCTCACAGACAAATACCTAAGGCTAAGTACAGGCTTCCGTGGGCAGCTTTTTAGCTCCTTCCCAAGCCACATTCAGGGCAATGGCAGGCATATATCAAAGGGGCTGGAAAAAGATGAGTAACAAATATTGTTGTGATGCCCATTCTTTTCAGGTAGAGAGCAGCAAGATTTGCCTTGTGAATGGGACAGATGAGCTGGGTTGGCCCAACACTCCTGGTCTTAGACTGGTGCTATGCACAATAAGCATGCTGGATTTTAGCCAGATAAGGGAAACCTGTATTTTACTCTGAAATTCTCTTGCTTCCATATCCTAGAAAGGTTCTCAGGGGGATTAATCATCCACTGATAGATATTTTAAGATCTGATTTTTTAGAGCTGTAGACCTGATATATCTTCCAAGACATTTTATATCAGGATACCTGGTCAAGGAGTATGTATCTATCCTGTGGACAGCCTCTTTTCTTGATGGCCATATCAATGGGGCCAACTAAGAGGTTGAAAGTGAAGCAAAGAAAAACCAATACAGTTTAGAGGTCTGTGTTCTTGAATGGATTCTTGTTGACCTACTCATGTGCAAGGCACTGGGCTTGTTGTGAGAATATATAAGTGACTTAAGCAGGACATTGCAGCTGGCTCAGACAATTCCCCACTTCTGAGGACAGTGCCTGACTTAGTGGCTGACCTTGAGAACCAGGCCAACGGGACCATTATCCCTATTCAAAGAAGGTCTGAGTGAAATGCAGCCTGATGACACTCTTACAGCCTCTGCAGAGTGGGAGTTGCCTCAGCCTCCTTTCAGCTCAGGCCCTTCTGTGGCCCACATGTGTGCCTCTCCAGCCTGCTCCAAGAAAAATGCTTCCGTTTCTTTTTTCAATTACATCTCCTGACCTCTGGCTCTGCCTCCTGAAGTCCATGTAACTTGAGTTCCAAACTGTCTGTAGAGTTGGGCATTTGACCCTGGCCAGCTCAGGACATTGGACATGGTGGGCTTGTCCAATCCTGGGGCAGTTTCCTAGGAGAAGCACCAACCAGGCTGCTTTCAAGAACTGAAAGAACTTCCTAAAACACGTGTCTCTCTCCAAAAATGGCACTTGACTGTGGCTGACACTGAGGTGAGCACTGAGCCTCTTCAGAGGGAAAGAGGGACCAGACACACAGGAAACATGATCCCAGCCATCATAATTTTCAGAAATGAGCAACTTTTTCTTGCCCAAAATCATCTAGATAAAATAATGTATACCAAATTATTTGTAGGAAATTGAACTTTTTTAAAAAGGAATCATCAAACGGAGGAGAGTATAGTGGTAAGGAGAATTTTTTAAAGTTATAAGAATGGCTAAAGTTTGAGTTATGCTTTTCCAGTTACATGTTCAAATACTGCCTTGGCCACTGGTCTTCCTCCAGAAAGACATACATATAGAAGTGGGGGACATAGGGCTCTTGGTCATGACAGCAGGTCCTTCCCTGAAGCCTGATTATGAAAAGTCACATAACCTCCCGTCCCCTAGGAATCGCAGATTTCCCAAAGGTCATTCACTTCAGCTGCTTAAATTTCCCTGTAAGCTAGGAAGTTGAAAGTCGATTGAGGGTTGGATTCTATACCCTCTCCTGGGGATAGGGACCATTAATCACTAAATTGGGCTCTCCAAGCATTTATAACGTTGTGCAACCTGCTAAATCTTTGCAATCCTTGGACTCCATAACATCGTGGAGCCTGTTCTTATTTTACTTCTTTGACAGTGAGGGTTATGTCCATTTTGCAGTGAAGAGTTGAGATGAGTCACTCTGAGTAACAGGTAGAGTAGAGAGACTTTGCTGTTTGGATGGATCTGGCATAAATGACTTTATGAAACTAAGACTCATAAGGCTTTTTGAGAGTTACATTTGGGGTACCATAGGAGTACCTGAAAAGATGAATTCTAAGGGCAAGCTTGATAAGATAGGTTGGCTCTGGAATTGGGTGCTTATGTCCCTTTTCAGATGGGATACAATATACAAAGCTGTTAACACTGTCCTATGAAGGTTTCCATGATAGTTGAGTAAAATGAGAATATAAAACCATTGGCACAAACCTGGAAGGAAGGGTCTTCATAAACTGTGCACGCAAGCACCTCTTTGTTCCATCCTGTTAAAAATACCCAGTATGACAATTGGCACAGTATAGATAATCAGTATTTGGAGTCCCACTTTCTTTAATCTCAGTTAATGAAATTGATTAGAGCCACCTACGCTGTACCCCAGGCCCCATCAATGTCTCCCATTCTCCTCCTCTAGGTCTCAAAGTCCTGCCCAGTGTAAGCGCAAGTGTCGGTGGAGAGAGTGAGATTTTTGGATCTTTACAAAGAGCCCACAGAATTGCACAGTTAAAATGAGCTTGAGAAGGCCATCCATCTTGCGCTCTGGCAGGATGAGGAGCCAGGTGGCAGTTCCCGTCACGGCTCCAGAGGCAACTGCAATTTTAAAGGAAATGTTGAGAGCATGTTTTAAGTCCTTAAGACATGTTTGGTTTGGGAAGGCAGGTTTTTCAAGCATTCCTTTTTGATTTCCATTAGATTGAGCGACTCACGTGAAGTGACTTAGGAGAGACAGACTGTCCGTGTTTAAATGTGGGCTTGCAACTCCCCATGTGACCTTGAACATGTTGTTTGACCTATGTCTTAATTTCTTCATCTATCAGAGGATGATAATATGGTGTCCATTTTACAGAGGATGTGGGAAATAAGTCTAAACTACTAGCTCAGTATACATAGTAAGCTCTCAGTAACTGTTATTCAGTGACATTGTTATTACTGCGGTGACCACATGGAAGAGGAAGGCGATCACTCAACAATGGAAATTCTCTTGTACAGCAATCTATTGCTTTATATACACTTGTTATGGGTAGGGGAGGTAATTTTGCTTTACAAAAGAATGCAGCACAGGAGAATTTTAAACAGCACACCTTCCACTACATTTAAAATATGACTCATTTTTCCAACCTAATTTACACTCTTTATTTAGAAATACACCTTTGTCAACAGCACATACCTGCAATATACTCATGTATTAATAGCATCCACTGTAGAAATTCAAGTTGAAAAAGAGAAGGACATTGAAGGAGCTAATATTAACAGAGTACCAAGCATATGCTAGGGAAACATATTATACATTATTTTATAGATTCTTCTAAAGACTCATATAAAGAGATTACTCTTGCGCCCCTTTTATAGATGAGGACGTAAAAACTAAAAGAAATAAAAATTTTCCGAGGTCAAAAAACTGGTAGGTAGAAGAGCTGTTATTTGAATTTCTGTCTATGCTCTTTTTATTAGACCACGGGACTCTTGACGAGAGTGATCTTTATTCCTTTTCATAGTCTTTTCCCGTCTCCCCTGGTAACCCCCTTCCCATTAACCAATCCTGTTCTCCTTGAACTCTTACTTAAGGACCCTCCACATTTCTTAGAGAAGAAAAATGATCCTCATTGGCTCAAGAACGCATTCTTGTAGGGTGTGGGAGAGCATGATGGACAATAGGAAGCAGGGATACAATACTGTAATGCAGCTTAATTAAATTAGCTCAAGATAATGGTAGATTCTGAAATGGGAACACATTCATTAATGCTGTTATTATTATCAAGGACACGAATGGCCCATTGAGGATTGATGAGAGAATAAACTGTCCATATGCTGTGAACCATAAGAAAACAATTGATAGGAAAAGCCTCAACGAGGAACATTGGATGGGATTGATAATGCATCCTCCACGATAAAACACACACACATAGTAAAGGGATGTATGCTTGGCATCTGGTTAATCAATGAACTGTGAAGGAACTGAGGCAATAAAGTGAGCAGGTTCCACATTAATATTATAATATGATATGTTTATAGGATGGGAACATTCAAAAGTGATTCCAGCAGCAATGTATAGGAACTATTTTAATTGAGTTTGTGTTCTGCAACAGAAACACAGGCTTCATCCATCACTCGAAGAAGGGGGATCATAGGAAAAGAAGATTTCAGCCTTGTTTGCCCCGATAAGTGACCTTTGGTTTTTATTAGACACAACAATGCATTACTTAGCTATTGACTGTTAAGCCAGGGAGGGTGTTTAGGAACACACAAGCCTTGTCTACCCTATACCCAGAGGATGTTAAAATAAAATATGCATATCTTAATGCCTTCCTGAAGCCATAAACCTGGTTTGGTTCACCGGGGATCCATCTCTGCCTGTATGATCTATAGTGTTATGGACAGAGGAGAGCTGAATGCAGCCAATTATACCCATGGAGCAAATCCCAAGAAGAAGAGATGTAATACAGACTCAAGAAATGATTTGCTGCTGAAAAGGGCTCCATTAGCTCAGGAAAGAGGTTAGAGGGAAAAGGTTCACAGCATAAGGATGCAGACTTGTGCCAGAGAATGTCATGAAGGGCTGCCAAGGGTGAAACAAAGGGGGACTCCCCACCTGGAAAATGTTCCTTCTGACAGCAATCTGTTCCAGGTGAAATCAAGTGGGTTTGCACAAATGTGCTGGGAATCGTAAATGTTTTGTGTGTATGGGATGTGAAATTATTCAATGATCAGGCCTTATGCATAGCCTGTGGATGGCTTATGAGTAGGAATATTTGGATCTTGATAGGGCACCCTGGATTTGCTCTTAGACCCACACACTCAAAATGGAGATAGTGTCTCCAAACCTGTTCAAGGGAATAGAGCAGCACCATCCTCCAAAAGCCACTGCCTTCTGCTGTCAAGCTCTGACATATCTTGGAAAAGTAACCCAATACCAGGCTTCTCTGTTAGCCTTCTCCAGTGGCCTTAACTAGGTTGAAGTCTGGGGGAACTGCCCTGAAGGTATTTACTTCATATTTCCATGGATGGGGAGGGGATTTCTTCTGCACATCCCAGGAAGAAGAAATAAGGGGAAATATTTCTAGTCCCTCCAACACCCTTTTAATTTGCACCTCATGGTGGAATATTTATCTAATTGTCAAAAGTGAGGTTCGCTCCCTCTCCTCTGTCTTCCTCTTCTTTGTCATCTCCTCTCCTTTCCTCTCTTTCTATTTTTTTTTTTTTAGAGCACATTCCATTTGCCTTTATTCTCATGAGGTCAGCACCCAGAGCCTTGAATGTCCCTTGTCATTGACACAGCCTCTGCTGATCCTCAGGAACCTCAATGCATAATATGCCTCTCTCTTTCCAATACTTTCACTCTCTCCCTCTCTGATGGCTTCTCACCCCCACTCTATATACAGACTTAATTGTACTCAGTCATAAGACAGCAATAACAACAACCACTCTCCCTGGATTACACATTTCCTTTCTTGTCACCAAATCACTTTCTTCCCTTGCATCGAAGCTCCAGGAAAATTAACTTCTTCCAGTGTGATCTCATGTACTCAGCCACCAGCTCCAGCTCTGCTCACTGCAGTGAGCCTCTGTTTCAACCACACACAGACTGCTTTCTCAAGGTCACAAATGACCCCTTATTCCTAATCCCATGAAAATCTTCAGCTCTTGCCTGAATTTGATCTTGTTGATCAAATCCTTTTTCTCCTTCAAATTCTATTCTCCTGGAGTGTCTCTGACATGATGCTTTCCTGTTCTTCATATTTCAGCGGACATTTTTTTTTTTTTTTGGCCTCCTTTGCTGAGTCTTCTTCCCCCATCGTCTCCTAAATGTTTGTATTTCCAGCTTTCTGCTTTGGCCTTCTTTTCATACAAGTCTCTCATGAATTTAACTATGTATTACTTAAATGATAATGATACCTCATCATTACCTCCTTCTGATCATAGGACCTCATGCTTGGACTCCTAAGAGAGCTCCCTGCCTTCCCACTGGTCCCTCCAATTCATTCTTGTTCTTGTAGCCAATGACAGCCCTTTAAAACAGAACACTGATTATGTTGATCCAGTCCTTAAATTTCTCCAATGATTCCCCATTGTGTTTGTGTACCAAACACATTTTCTGGCCGACCCTTAATGACCACTAATTGAGTTGTGTATTCATATGCCAACCAGGATTGGGGCACTATTCTGTGCCAGACCCCATACTGAGTTCTGGGAGTACAACAATGACCTAGATAGACTCAATATTCTGCTCCTCGAGCTTATTTATAGCTAGTGGTGGAGATAGTTAAATCAGTAATTATAGTAAAGTGTGATAAGTTCTTAGGTAGAAGTACAAGTTACCATGGGAGCAGATAGCAGAGACTATCTAGATTATGAGAGCAGGGAAGGTGTCCCAGGGTAACAATATTTAAACTGGAAAATAAAAAAGAAACTACTTCACAAAACTGACCATTACTCTGGTAAAGAGCAATGCTATCTCTTCAGTATCATATCAAGCACCCTCCCTCTCACCTCCTATCCTCCAGCCCTGAGGAAATCCAGAGAGGTTCCTGAAATGGCCATGCTCTCTCACATCTTTGAGTCTTTTTATTATGGTGTGTCCTTCTCACAAGTCAATTCTTATCCATCTTTTAAAACCATTTTCATCAGGAAGTTTCCTAGGAGGCAACATGATTGGTAGTTAGTGCTATAGCCTAGTGGACCAGGATTCAGTCTGATTTCTGCCCCTGAGCTGTTAATCCTTGCCTGGGTTATTTTACTTTTCTGATGCTCATTTTTTTAACTTGCAAGTGGGGAATCATAACAATACTTACTATTGAAATTTGAAGGGACTCAGTAAATGGTAGCCCCCCCTTCACATGCAAGATTTAAACAAATTGGAAAACATGACAAAATTATAAAGCAGACGAGACCTTGAATATCCCTTTTATTAGTGATGAAGCTGGTATTAAAGAATATGGCTGCTGTATTTTATTGATTCTAAGATGTACTTTCTGTTTGCATTTAACATCTCTGAGTTGAGGGTGCATTTCACAATCCGTGGCATCTTACAATTGCTGCTGGCCAGCTGGCTGTCATGACATGGTGGTTAGTGCTTACATGCTCATGAACCTAGGTTATTTTTGGTGGCAAGAACAGGTCACTGCACTTCTTGAAGTTTCTGTCAATAAACTATTAAGGATCATTTAAAGAAGGAATATAAATCCTCGTTGTTGCCTAAAAACATTCCATTGATACTATCTAACAGGTAAAATGCAAACATCAAAATGTGCAGGATGGATGTCTGCAGCTTGGAAGATAATCCCAAAACAATATGAGTTCAATGCTATATCTTGATGGCAAAGAGGAGAATGTTATATTGTAAATTAAGGATGTAGATAACTCTGAGTCAAAGTATGACTCAAAACACTCAGACTCTGAATTTAAGTATATGTTATTGATTTTGCTATTACAATTGTCCCAAATTACTTTGCTCCCCTCTGCTCAGTATCCCCCTTCCTTCCAACAATCCCCCCTTTGGTTCATGTCCATGGTGGTGCATATAAGTTTTTGGCTTCTCCATTTCTTACACTATTCTTAACATCCCCTTGTCTATTTTGTACCTACCAAGTATGCTCCTTAATCCTGTACCTTTCCTCCATTCTCTCCCTTCCCCCTCCCAGCTGATAACCCTCCATGTGATTTCCATTTCTATAGCTCTGTTCCTGTTCCAGCTGTACGCTTAGTTTGTTTTTGTTTTTATTTTTTTAGATTTAGTTGTTGATAGTTGTGAGCTTATTGTCATTATACTGTTCATAGTTTTGATCTTCTTCTTTTTCTTAAGTAAGTCCCTTTAACATTTCATATAATAATTAGGGCTCAGTAATGATGAACTCCCCTTGTCTGGGAAGCACTTTATCTGCTCTTCAGTTCTAAATGATAGCTTTGTTGGACAGAGTAATCGTGGTTGTAGGTCTTTGCTTTTAAGTGCTTTGAATACTTCTTGCCAGTCCCTTCTTGCCTGCAAAATTTCTTTTGAGAAATCAGCTGATAGTCTTATGGGAACTCCTTTGTAGTTAACTCTCTGCTTTTCTCTTGCTGCTTTTAAGATTCTCTCTTAATCTTTAACCTTTGGCATTTTAATTATGATGTGTCTTGGTGTGGTCCTCTTTGGGTCCAACTTGTTAGGGATTCTCTGTGCTTCCTGGACTTGTATGTCTATTTCCTTTGCCAAATTAGGGAAGTTTTCATCCATTATTTTTTCAAATCAATTTTCAATTTCTTGCTCTTCCTCTTCTCCTTCTGGTATTCCTATGATACAGATGTTGGCATGTTTGGAGATGTCCTAGAGTCTTCTTATTATCCCCTCATTTTTAAAAATTCTTGCTTCTTCATTCTGTCCTGGTTGACTGCTGATTTCTCCTGTATGTTCCAAATCATTGATTTTAACCCCAGCTTCCTTCCCTTCACTGTGGTCCCCTGTGTATTTTTCTTTATTTCACTTAGTGTTGCCTTCATTTCTTTCCTTATGCGTTTGTCATACTCAATGAGTTCTCTGAGCATTCTTATCACCAGTGTTTTGAACTCTTCATCTGCTAGGTTGGCTATGTCTATTTTGCTTAGTTCCTTTTCTGGAGTTTTGTCCTGTTCTTTCATTTGGGTTATATTTTTTTTGTCTCCTTAATTTGGCAACCTCCCTGTGTTTGTTTCTGTTTACCAGGTAGAGCTGCTTTGACTCCCCGTCTGGTCGTATCTGTTACGTTGTAAGGTAAGGGGCGGAGCCTTTGGTAATCACCAGGGTGGGGCAACCTGCTTACCTGGTTTGTGGCTCTGTATGTGGGGGAGGGGTCAGAGAAGGAACGATGCCGCTTGCTCAGCTCTTGCCCCCTTTCTAGTCATGTAAGTGACTAGCACCCATCTAGCTGCTGCTCTGATGCTCATTTCCAGGGTGGGTGGTTTACATACTTCCTAGGACTATGTAGTTCCTTTAAATGGACTCTCTTGAGAGACTGGCAATTTATTCTGCTGCCCCAATCCCCACTTGTTTTTATAGCCAGAAGTTATGAGGCTTTATCTTCCCAGAGCTGGAACCCTGTGCTGTGCGGTCTGCTCCGGGGCTGGGATCACCTGCTCCCCAGGTGTCCCTCCTGGTTTTTATCTGCCGCATTTGAATGCGGGACTGCCTATTTCAGTGGCCACCGCTGCCTGGCCACTGTCACAGTGTGTACTTTCCGCCATGGTTCCCTGTCTACGCCCCTCCTACTCGTCTGGATGAATATTTCTTCTTTAAATCCTCAGTTGTCAGACTTCCATACACTGATTTTCTGGCAGTTCTGTTTGTTTTTTGTTTTGAAGTTAGTTGTGTCCTTCTTATGGTTGTGCAAGGAAGTGTGTCTACCTATGCCTCCATCTTGGCCAGAAACAGAAATCTGAATGTAAATTAAAAAAAAAATATTTTATTTATTTATTTATTTTTAGAGAAAAGGAAGGAGAAAGAGAGGGAGAGAAGCATCAATGTGTGGTTGCCTCTTGCATGCCCCGCACTGGGGACCTGGCCTACACCCCAGACATGCGCCCTGACTAAGAGTCAAACCATTGATCCTTTAGTTCACAGGCTGACACTCAATCCACTGAACCACACTGCCCAGGGCTGAATGTAAATTTTTTAGAAATATGGTGCCCAACTTATTTTCCTTTTTATGTATATAAAAGAGTAATGTCATAAACACATATCTCTAAAAGAAACAATCTTATTAATAGGTATTGAAAAATTCAAAGTCATCAAAAGGAAAGTGTTGCTTAACTGTCAGTATTTTTCTTTCTTTGTGATACATAAAACGATGGTCTTGCTTTCCAGTTGATGGTGTCTTCCATGAGATGAAATACAGTGTATCTTCAATCATGCAGGCTTCCAAATGCTTCCAAATACTGAACCATAGAACTAAGTTGACTTATCCATGAGGATGAGAGCTGGCTGCTTTATAGTCTGTAGAGGTGGGGAATTATGCTTCCTGTGCAAGCCTGCTCCCAAGAAGAGCGGAACAGAAGAGGCCTGATTACACATGTCCAATCTGACTCGCAGAGCAGACTAAGTCACCCTATTTCCCGAGAGCGGGTGATAGGAAGAGAGTTCAGGATTGTGATCCACATGGAGGCAACTTCACATGGAGGGACGCCTCAGAAGTTAGAAAATGTGTCTTCCAGTAGCTATTTCATAAGTTTGGCATGAAAACAAAATAAAATGAGTGATTTAAATATTGCTCAATTGTCTTCTAGCATTTGGTGTTGCTGATAAGAAGTTTAATGCCAGTATGATTCTTGTCATTTTATCAGTGGCCTATTTTGTTTTGTTCTCCCATATTTTGTTAAGATTTTATTTTTCTCTTTAACCTTACTATTTTGAAATTTCCAAAAGGTTTGTCTAGGCATGAGTTTTTATTTTTTTAGTTCAAATGCTTAGAACTTTGTTTGCACTTACATTTTGAAACTAATATGTCTGTTCATTTCTGGGAAATCATCTGTTATTTACTTGATAATCTCCACTCCTCTGTTTCTCAGCTCTAAATTTCTGGAACTCCTCTTAGCCAAAGATGGAGTTCTTGGATTGAATGCCTGTGTCTCTTATCTTTTCCATCTCTTTTTGGCTTTTATTTTTATATTTTTTTGAGACTGTTCATTCTTTAATTTCTAATAATTTCTGATTGTTTATTTTTCATAGAATCTTGTCCTTGTTTTGTAGGTGGGATATTTTCCGAAATCTCTCCAGAGGCTTTTGGCCAGGCTGGAGGAAGTCAGAGATGTGAAGCAAAATGGGGTTGATGTTGACACTTCTAGTGACGTGGTCCTGAATGCTTCCCCAGGTGGTGTGAAGGTTTCCGGTGTTACGACTTCCTGGAGCAGACAGTTTTAAAAATTACTGCTTTCTACTGCTTCCCATCTTCCAGAAAATCTGGGTAAGGAATATACTTTCTTGGCACCACATACTAGTTAGTCAGTATGAGAGCACAGATTTACTGAGTAGATACTATATGCTAGATTGTGTATATTCTCCCTTGCTTTGATCCAACAACTGGATCATTGGGTGCATTCAGTAGATGCTTGTTGAATGAATGATTTCATCTTAACAAATTTCAATGATTCTAAATGACAACCTCCTATCCCTGTGCCCAGCAGAAAACAATGTTGTCAAAAACAAGAATAATAAGAATAACATCAACAAAAAAGTCACATCCAATATCACTGAGGAATTTTGAGTTTAGTAGGGGAATTAAACTAGCACAAGAGACAAAATCCAAGAACAATACAAAAGAGTATTGAGATACATGTCAGAATGCAGAGTTTGGATCTAAGTGCTATCACTGCTCAGAGGTTGATGTTGCTGAATATGCATGTTTGGTGCAGGCTTCAGGGAGGAAGAGAGCTTTGAAGGGATCATTCTTATCAGGGGGCCAGCCGCAGCAAAGTTACAGAAAGATGGGAATACACAGACCTAAGCATCACTGTCACTCCCTTGTCATTGTCATTCACAAAGTGCTATTTGCATTGACTGTCTTTCTTCCAGCCTATAGAGAGGGGAAGGCAAGTTCCAAGGCATTAAGTATGCTTTGCCACTTCCTGCTTGGATCCAATACTAAAATGAGTAGTTATCATCTGCCCAGCAGTCTTCTGACCTGAGGCAGCTGTTGCTTTGTGGGAATGTGGCCATTCTTTTTCCCTCCTGCTCTGCTCATTTCCCAGGCTGTATATAAGCCCATTGATTGCCATCGTTTCAATTTGTATTCCTATGAAGCCTTGCTATTTTTTCCTTCATTGTTTTCCTTTTCTGCATAATGGCAGGTGGCAGCCACTTGGATAGGACTCAAACCACTGCTATTTCTCCTTCTGCATAGATTTCTTATATTATTCCTACTAAAAGCTATTAAATGTTGCCATTGACATTTTCTCATTGGCCACATGACAATAACAACACTCAGTTCTCTAGCCAAACACCTGCTCAGGAAATGTGTTACTGAAGAACTTGAAGTTTCTTCCTTCTTTCTGTCATTCTTATCCCACAGCCCTGGGAGACGTTGCCTTCCTCCACAGCATGGCTTTAATGTTTACAGTTCTTAGCCTGGCACTCACAATCTTCATGGTTAGATCCATGTCTACTTTGCCAAGGTATTTCTTCCTGATGTACCTACTCACATTTAAACAGGGGTGTGTAAGGTCACAGAGAAGGTAAGGGGCTTGTCAGGACAGAACCTAGGTCTCTGATTTCTAGGACAATGTGCATTTCTTTTCACCATACAGCCGGCCATCAGTCTTCCTCTGCAGCCAATGGAGATCCTACAGCATGTATTGATGCTTCCTGATTAGGTCCTATAGTATATATTGACTATGATTATTAAGTAACATTTTTGGAAGAAGTGATTTGATTTGATTTTTTAATGACCATGCAGTAAAATTGACTTTTTTCTTTCAGTATAGAGTTCCATGTATTTTAACATATGCATAGATTTATGTAACTTCCACCATAAACAGGATACAAAAGAGTTCTATTACCCACCTCCCAAGAAATCCTTTGTACTATTTTTTAAATTGAGATATAACTTACATATAACATTGTGTAAGTCTAAAGTGTAAAACATGATGATTTCATACACTCATTTACTACAATATGGTTATCACCATAAAGTTGCTAACCCCTCCATTATGTTACATCATTTCTTTTTTTGTGGTAAAAAACATTTAACATCTAGTCTCTTAGCAACTTTCAAGTATATAATGCAGTACTGTTAACTATAATCACAGTGCTGTGCATTAGATCGCCAGAGCTTACTCATTTTCTAACTATAAATTTGTACCCTTTGACCAACATCTCCCCAATTCACCCATCCCTGGCACCTGGTAACCAGCACTCTACTCTGTTTCTATGAGTTCAGCTCTCTTAAATTCTCAAGTGACATTGAATCAAGTAGTGCTCTGCATTCTTAGTTCACTTTGTCCAGAGTTGATAATCAGTCAGTATGTTCCAGGTGTTAAAATATCAAAACACTTCTATGGTGGTTAGCAAATAACTGTTATTCTGAATCTCTAAGTAAGATGAATACTGGGAAAGGGATGTCACCAGCCTCCCACAAGCAATTTCTGTTTAGATTCAACCAAGACTTCCTCTTGGCACTTTTTTATGTAACTGCAACTACATCAAGGGCATCTTCTCCTTTTATATTTTCTAATCTCATCCAATTTATGACTATGAACCTTGTCAACATTTACTATAACTTCACTGAATGAATTCGTAAATGGTTACATTTCTCTAATGGGCATAATAGCTAGTTTACACTGGGGCGTAATTTTGCTATGTGTCATAAGGCTTCTGGGATCTTATAAGCCTTTTGAAATTATAAGCAAAGGTTTTGTGTATGGGAGATTTTTTGAAAATGAGATTCTATAACTTTTTTCCCCCAAGATTTTCAAACAAGTCTACACACACCTACACTTAAGAACCCCCTAAAAGTATACCATGAGGATCTTAAAGGAGTCTTCTTGCTCAGATGAGACTTCATGGTATTTAGTGTCTCAATATCTGAGTCTGGAAGAATGTGAACGTGGGTGCCTAAGTGGGAATAGACCACTTTCCAATGTTACTATACCCTTAGAAGAAAGGACTCAATGCTTTGACTTCTTATTAGTTAGACCCAGCAGCCTCCTGCCTTAACCCGGGCTTTGCTGATGTAGACTCCTCTTTGTGACTCTTGTCCCAGCTGGGCAATCCACCAGCTCATGCTTATTTCCTGGTCTGTTTGTATCCCTATGATCAGTGCCACTATACATTTTCAGGGGACTGTCTGCACTTGCCATTTAGATAATCTATTTTTGACAATCAGCGGAAGGCCCCCAAGCCACACGCCTGAGTGAGTCCTCCCCTTCAGAATTACACACAGAGGGAGCACTGAGCAAAAAAGATGAGCTATGTTAATGGCATCTTGAGTTGAAAACATATTTAAGATCATCCTTTCAAGTCTTAGAATCCTCAAATCAGGCTAGCCTGAGTCCCTGCTGCTTTTATTAAGCTAGGACATTGTAGAAGTACAATATTTAAAGTGGGAATGGGGATGGGGGTCTTTAATTGTGAAGCAGTTCATCAAACCGATGTAATTATAGTGCTTTTTACATGGGAACTAGCTTTTCCAGCATCAAAATAGCATGACCTGGCATTACCTTACTCTTTCAAAGCAGCAGGGAACAGTTTACTTTTAGAGCAACTAAAAACAGTATCAGCACCCCAAGCACTTCAGGAGCTGAAATAATCACAACTTTCTTCTTATAACAATGCATATAACTGGCTAGACTGTCATAAGACTTTTCACAGTCTTTGTATTTCACTGTTTGTGGGAGGGATAGATGGGAAGATAAAGAGAAATGAGAGAGTCAGGACTTGTAGCCAAAGCTCTCAGCAGGAGGCAGCCCTTAGATGGAACCTCCTTCCTTTTCTTCCAAGGGATCATAAATTACTGTCCCTGGGGAATCTGCTTGTCCCTTTAAGGCTATTAAAGTGTCCAAGATGAGCAGGATTTCCAAATGAGCTTTGAGGATTACTGTGCCAGGTGGAAGGTGGCTGCCCAAGGTGGGGAGAGAAATTGGCTTCTAGTATATCATTCTGGAGCTGTCCAGCATTAATCCCCTGAGTGATTTAAGCAGGAGGAACTCAGATAGTAATGGCCACTTGGCTATTGCTTCTTCCTGATAATAGCCAGTGCTCTCGGCAACAGCCGCTTATCCCCAGGTGAGGGAATGTGAAAGGTGGGAGCCTTAGACCTGCAGGATGATAAAGGAGTGAAGTGGGTGGGTGCCTTGAGTGGGAGGAACAGGTTTGGGGAATATAAGTATCATCTCAGCACCCGAACAGAGCTGACTCTCTGCAACTAAATCCTGGGAAGGGAGATCAGGCCTGCTTTTGTTTAGCAGAGGGACTTAGCTTCGGGGCAGATGCCACTCTTCAAAGGCGGGAGCTAATTTTTCTCCCAGGATTAAGGAGATTCATGAGGTCAATGGTGCAGGCTACTCAGAGGCTGTCCTTGAAGCATCAATCAAACTGGGGCCAGCAATCCAGTCGTGACCATTGGCAAGGATCTATTTTAAGCTGACCGCATCTTGACTTGCTGGAGGCAGGAGATGTTACTCAATGGGCCAGGGAACTTATTAAACTACTAGATGACAGTTTTTTAAAGTTAACTTTTTACTCAAACATATCCTTGGAATATGAGCTTTGAGAGAGTCTTGGGATGGTTTTCTGAGAGGTGGACGCCCTAGCCAGAGCTTTCAGATGGATGTATGAGTTGGAGGCTTTACTGGCTCTCACACAAACAATTGGAGTCCTCTCCCCCAACCCCCATCTCCACCCTTTCACCCACCCACCAACTGGCCTCATTCTCTGAGGCCTCCCCACACCAGAGGCTCCTCTATCCACACAGTTGTTGGTCTACTTTCTAAAACAGAATAATAATGAGATGCCTGTGCTTACAACCTCCGGGGAGTTTCATTTTCTATCGTTGATGCAGTCCTAATTCCTTAGCATGTCTGTTACCTTATTTATAATACAATTGTACCTTCCTTGTCCAGTCTTTTCTCCTATCACTTCCCTCCCTTCAGGTTGTACTCCAGCCATGAGAATCCACCTGTTTTTCTGCACACGTGCTCTTCTCCTTCATGCCTTGGCTCATGCTGGTCCCTCTAACTTGAATCTTGTTTCCTCTACCTTTTCTCTGGCAGGTGGATTCCAAAGAACCAGTTCCAGTGTTATCTCACTTGAAAAAGTCTCCTCTGCCCTCCCCCGCCCCCATCATCTCCTATTAGGGCAGATTTTATTGTTTCCTCTATTGTTCTCCCAAAGCATTTTTGATGGATTTCTGCTAGAACACTTCTCCATACTATTTATACATACAATTTATATTGTATATTTGTTTACACATCTGTCTTCTCTGCTGCACTAGAAGATTATTCTCATCCACTTTCCCACCCTCCCCCACCTCACCCCAGCTTTAGCACCTAGCACAATACCTAGCAGAGAGGTACTCAGTAAATACCAGAAATGAATGAAAGCTTGAATGAATGTAGAAAGTGGGGCACAGACACAGAAGTTTAGAATTCAAAGATAGAAAGAACTATGGAAGGTCATCCAGTTCTATGCCCCACCATCCCCCTCCTCCAACCCTCTGCAGGCAATTTGCACTTTTACGTTTCTGTTCCCTCACGTCTGGTTGCCCTCAATTGCTTTAGTCTGACGTTGACCCGGCGTGACAAGCAGATCAACTCCTAATATGCAAGAGCCCCAGTTTTTCTGGGATATTTGAAAGCTCCTGACAGAACTGGAGGAGAGGAAACTGTCAGCCTTCACTTGTCAGTTCCTTGAGCAGCCTGTCCAAGGCTTAATTTGCACCTTGAAATCCCCTGGGGCCATCGGAGCTCTGATTGCTGGTTTAGGCTCCTTCAGTAGTTGCCCTTAGGAGATAAGTAGGGTAGAAGGGTAGAGGAGAGGGAATATTATCACGTTCTTCCCATATCTCTAAAAAGCAGTGACGGGTAGGGGTGCGGAGAGAGGATCATAGGAAGGAAAAAGCAGAAAATGAGGAATGAATAGACTGGCTTTAAGTTTCACATCACATCGGAGCAGTAATGGGGAAATTGAGTGGGGAAACATTTAGAAAACACAAAGATGAGTCAGTGTAAACAGCACCATCCAAAAGCCTGCAGAACATCCACCCATGGAGAGGCTGCGAGTGCTAAGTTCTACTCAGTGATAATAAAGGAGGCAGTTAAAAAACAGAGATCTCCCCCCATCTGCTGGGTTTCTATCGCTTAATCAAAAGTGACTCCAACTACAGCAGCTGCAAAAAAATGTTCCCAACCTTCCATTAATTTCCATACAATAACCCTCTAATGGGGGAGCTGTTCAGGGGAGGAGGGCAATCAATCTGGCCTAATGACACACCCGGGACCTGGGGAAAATGCAAACTTGGAGCAATTTCATGGCAGGTGCAACCTTGGAAAGCATTACCATTTTTCTAAGTTAATTTGTTCCCTTGATATGTTTGAAATCCATATTTGCACTTTAAAAGTATAAAATGCAAGATGATTAAAAAATATAACCAGATTTTTGTAAACCTTTCAGCGGCAGCAGGTGATGCATGAGCCATCTCCATTCTGCCTCTCTCCGCGAGCAGGGGCCGCTTCGCCTTCTTTCGTTCTTTGCTGTCATTTGAGAGACTGTTGAGTCTCTGCTTTGTTTACTTCTCTCAAGTTGTCCCCTGGCTCTGAGGGTGGGAGCCCTGTGATGTCCTGGGCAGAGCCAATCCAGGAAACTGCTGTCAGAAAGCCTGGCTCTCCGATGGGGTCCCTGAGTCCTGAGGAGGAGGAGCAAGTAAACCCCGGCCCAGGATTGGTTGCTGAGAGACTGTGACGTCATCTCTCTGCTTCCAGCTCCTCCCCTTGCCTGGCTTTTCGTCCCAGCGTGGTGAGGAACCATCCAGGGAAATGGAATTAAGACCGGGCACATGGGCTTCATTCAGTCCTGTGATTTCTCAGTTTCACTAGGTCTCTCCTGGCCTTGAAACTGGTCAGGCCTTGCAACTTGAAACTGGCCTCCAGAGGTTAACACTGATATCCTTCCTAGATGAACTTGTCAATTCCCTTTTCTCTTAGGTCTTGTCATAGGAAGTAAAAGGAAAAGTACTCTGCCACACTGAGATGCATTCTCCCCCCACTCCCCTCCCCTACTTCTACAAATGCCTTCTTGGAATAAAATGACAGTGTGCAGATTTCTTGTCCCCAGTCTGCCATCTTGCCAGAAGTCAAGTGGGCTAGCACTGTTTGTGGAACATGCAGGTCGTTTCCTCCCTCCCCTTCTATCTTAGTCTGGGAAATCCCACTCTGCAAGAACCTTTACTGGACCCTTGGGGATTCTTCTTCCCACTCTTTCAGTCACTTCTCACATTCCAAGAGCAGAAGTGCATCAGGAACCCTGATTACTCTCGTTGGTAGGATGATTCTGACAGCCTTCATAAGTTCTTCCAGCCTTCAGAAATAAAGTGACATTTCATTCCTTTTAATGTTAGTTTCATAGATTTATCCAAAAACTCTTGGGAAATGCTTTTGCCATAACGTTCAAGGATTTTCAGACGCTATACTCAGGGATTCGGGTCAGAAGCTCATGATGGTGCTTAAAGTTCAAGGGTTTTATGGTACTCTGTAGTACCCAGTGCTCCGGGATGCGCTGCCCCTGGGGAGAGCACAGATCTTTTAGAAGTAGAAGTTGGGAGATAGTTTCTTCTGAGCATTCATTCATTAATTAGGTCTTTGGGGTTTTACCTTCTTGCTCAGAAAAAGGGAATTAACATTTGCCATATACTTAAGGAGTATTCTCTTTACTACTCTGCATTCATATAAGCCCTGCACCATGAGAATTTTCATGTAGCAACTAGGAGACTGTCCCTTGCAAACCTTCAACTCCAGGGAGTGTAACTGACCAAGGATCCCAGCTGATGGACTCTGAGCTCCTTCACTGCATTCAAGCCGAGGCCACACCTCCCGAAGGCAGCTCCCAGCCAGTGGCTGAGGTTGGCAGGGTACTAAAGCAGACCAACCTCTGATTTTGGCCGGATGACTTCATGATGGCCCCAGTGAACCTTCATGCGACTGCATGGTGGTCTAGGACAATTTCTTCTGCCTTCCTTTCTTCGGAAATCTCAGGCTTGGTATGTGGTCTGATGGCTCTCCAAGCCTCCTCAGCCCTCATCTTATTTTCTCTCTAGCAAAACTCCTTCACTGTGTTTAGTCTTACCTTGGTGTCTGCTTTTCAGAGGACTGGACTATCACAGACACCAGGGAAGTGTATCTCTGGGAGATGAGAATTCAATTGGTTAAAGTTCTCTTGTTCTCTAGGAGTTCAGATAACATTACTCATTTTGAATTTAAAGGTAAGGCCTGAAATATAAAACAGGGCCCGAAGAGTCTGTTGAACTCCTAGAATTTCTTTTGGTTTTGGAATCTTTCATCTGTGAGCAGAATTTACTGTATTCCAGAAATGCATTGCCTTTCAACTCCTCATCATGTGATCTGTGTATGGCACTCTCGGTAACAGGACTTGACATTTATTGTTAAACCTGCTTCTTGAATCACTCAGAGGGAGACCATAAATGTCTCAGATGTAATTCCACATAGAGACTTCAAATGGCAAGTTATCTATTTGTGCAATTATGATTCTCCTCTCCCTTTCGAGAGATTACCTTACAAGTGCTGGAAAGAGGTTGCAATCTTTTTCTCTGGTGAGGTGGGGTGAGCAGTAAATTCAAACAAACCGTAGGTCATGAAAACATTATCCTGGTCCAGCTTCTGGGACCAACTTTATTTAACAGAAACACTGCCTTCGATCAAGAGTTGAAATAACCTGGACAGATTCCAGGAATTGTAGCAGGTCTTCCACAAGACCTGCTACAATTGGTATGCTTGGATATGCACAAGTTTTAATGTTATCATTTCACTTTTGCATACTGCACATAACCCAATTCTGGTTCAAATCCTATAGAAAAAGTTCCAATATTTTTCTAGCTCCACTATATATTTCTTTTAATATTCTGCTTTTATTATCATTTGCATGAAACAAGAAACATGTAGATAGACTAGTGGTTTTCAATCGTTCCTTTTCTTTCACCTTTTTTTCCTGGAAAAAATAAAGTCAGATTTTGTTGAGATAGGTAGCATTTTATTTTGTAGCAGAAGCCAATATTTGATCAGAATATTTAATCAGAGAAGTTTTATCCATTTATGCCTTCTTTCATCCTTTTGGGCAAATGCTTCTGAAATAGTTTACTTCTTTATAAGATGGAAGAATTGAAAAACAGCTTTCTTCTTGTTTTCTTCTTACTATAGTAGTATTACATGTTTGATTTCTGTGAGAACATAGCAACTGCTCTCCTGTATTATTTCTCTAGAGGGAAGACGTGAGATACCATGCATTCATTTGTCCTTTCTTTTACAACTATTTGTTTAAATTTGATATGACAAATGTTTATTGAGCAACTGTTATATGTTAAGTGCTCAGAATACTGGAATAGACAAAATGAACAAAATTTCTGCACTCATGGAACTTATTCCTAGTGGGAGACACAGAAAATAAACAAACAAATAAATATACAATCAGGTAAAACCAACAATATTTCTAATGGATTCACTGTGGAGGTCTTAGAAAAAGACAGCGTCAAGGATGAGTGTAGGGAATTTAGCGTAAAAAACTGGGTCAGTGTACAGATAAGGGGAACCTCGAGGGAGAAGCAGGCTTGGTGGGATCTCTGTTTTGCATGTGTTAAATGCGAGATGCCTATGAAATATCCTGGCTGAGATTTTCAGAGGAAGTTGGATGTATATGTCAGGAGTTTGGCATATAAATTGAGACTGATAATGTACATTTAAGATGTCACCTAAAGCTTTGGGAAGGGATGAGGACCTCAGAAATATATTGATGGAGACAATAAACATTCTAAAAACTAAATTCACCCAAGAATCAAACAGAAGAAATAGATTCATTACAGGAAGCACTTACCATGTGCCAGGAACTAAGCTAAGTGATGGAAATACAAAGAAGTAAAGACATTAGCTTTAAGTTCTTTGAGGACAGGAAATGTGTTTTATTTTTTTTTTGGATTCCAGAGTATAGCACAGTATCAGCCACACAGGAATTTCTTTACCCAAAATATTGAAATGGACGGTCCATTCAGAGTTCAATGATGAATCAAGGATTCTTCTTAATTAAATTCTGTGCATATAGGTCCCTATGAGAAAAAACAAAACAAGACAAATCAAAGATCATATTTCAGTGGGATAGGTAGATGGGTAAAGAAGCCATTACAACACAGAGTAGTTGTTTCCTGAATGGAACTTTGTCCAGAATGTTTTGGGAATGTAAGGGAGGCACAGCTATTTCTGAGCAAAGCTGACAGCAGAGGAGGTGATGCTTCAGTGAGGAGAAGAATATACTCACTAAACGTACAAAGCTGAGGAGGGCATTTGTCAAATTATCGAGGCCCAACAATTTTGTTGTCCAATTTGGTATCATTGTTTCCTGGGTGGAATGAAATTCTCTACTACGAATTCCGCCTGTTTCTCAACTTTGACCTCATGCTTGGGTCATTTTCCGCTACAGTTGGGTTTGTCTCTTTTAAACGCTACTTTAAACCAACCTTTATTTTGTTCCTACCTGATTAAATTCCCACCTGCATTCAAGAAGCTTTCAAACAATAAAATTAGAAATAGATGTTAGCAGTCAACAACAAGTCAAGTCAAGATAAAAACATTCTAAACAGAGGTATGAAGACGGGTTACAGTCAGGCATGGGGATGAAGAATTGGTTCTGCCCGAGGGTAATGGGAGGCTGCAGGGAAGAAACAACGCTGAGCTGATAAATGGGGTTTTATAGGATAAGGAAGTGGAGCGTATTTCAGGCTGAGGAAATAGCAAGAGCAGGCATAACGGTAGCACAATGTTTAGTGTGGAAGGAACAGTGAGGTGTGACTGTCAATGTTTGGAGGGATGCTCTACGGAGATTGGCCCAAATGCTGTTTGCAGTCAAGTCATGGAGCGTTTGCAATACCATGGCTGAGAGTTTGGACTTTTCTCTGTGTAGGCGGTAGGGATACGCCTTCACAAAGGAGAGAGAATTTTTGTAGCAGCCCCTCAAATAGCAAATCAATAGGAGAAAATTCTTGGTAAGGTTGGGCAATTTTCTTTGAAATAAAGAGAAGCAGGGGAGCATTACATCCTACCTCTACTGGAAAGGGTTTTTATAAATCAGAATCATAACTTTTACTATTCCTTTAAGTCTTGCTTTTAGTCCATTAGTTTGTGGATGTTAGACTGACATGTTTAGTCATGTGGCCCCAAAGTACTCTCAAAGATAGTTCTACATTTCTATATCCAAGACAGGAAGGTAAACCCTTGGCCTGGTAATGGGACTTCTGAGTAAATGTGGTGGATCGGCAACACGTTTATCTTTTCTCCTTACTTAAGCTTCCTGAAAAAACCACAAAGGAACAAAAGAACAAGGTGATTGAGGCAAATGATAACAGTGGACAGAATGTAAAATTTACTTTTGTTCACTTATATTTCCCTAGAATCTGGCACATGGTAGGCAAACAATTTTTGAACAAATTAAAAGGTAAGAAAATGAATTAGATAAACTCTTTTGCAAGATGAAGAGATAATGAAGGAGTGATAACTGCTCAGGGCAGAAAAGAGGTGGTTACAGTCTATGAACCCGCAGAGGGGAAATATTGATACAAGGAGAGATCAGGCTCTTATGTCCTGCTGTCTCTCTAGGGTTGGGGTGTGTAATCCTGTTGCAGCTGTTAATGTTGTTGTAGGTTCACTCTTATCCAATTCTGTATGCTCCTTAGATCCAGAAACAGGCATGTCATGTCCTTACGGATCTATCTGCTCTGCCCAGTTAGATATTGTCATCCTTACCCAAGAAAAATCCATTGGCTCCGGTAAAAGCTTCATATTCAGTCTCAGCCACAAAGAGAGTGAAGCAATTTCAAATTTGGTACCTTGGAACCTGTCCCGTGGCCTTTGTTAAATGTCTGCAGGAAACCATCCTCACTTTCTGCTTCTGTGTCTTTGAATTGAAGGTGGTTGTTACTATTTATTTTTATTGCTTTTTTTTTTTAACCATAATTTATTGGCTCTGGTCCCCAGGCCAGACCTCTCTCTGTCCTGTGAGGTTCCTATGCAGGCTCTGGCTTGGCCACCTAAGCCCTGCCTGGGGACCTGCAGAGAGATTTGGAGGGGTGGGTGGCCTTGCAGGCCCTGTTCCTGGAGTTGTTACCAGACCTCAAACCCAACCCCTGCTGGGCCAAGGGGCTGGCCCCTTCCTGTCAATAAAGTCACTGTCCTGGCAAGAATCCTGCAGCCCCTGGAATGAGCAGGTTGCTGTCAGCAGCAGCAACAGCCCCAGGGGAAGAGACAAGTTGGGGAAGAAAGACATGGGATCCCACAAAAAGCAAGCCTCCTCCCATCACCATGAGGCTCACAGGGCCAGAGGGGAAGGGAAGGGAAATGCTGTTTCCTGGGCCCCTTCCTGCACAGGGCAGTTCCTGGGCAACATTTTCCATTTTATTCCTCATTTTTGTCCGTGAAAGTCTTGAAAATGTGATTCTCCTGTGAGAGTTAACATATTAAAACCGAAATATAGTGCATGTGATTATCCATTTGTAGTAGAACGCGGGAAGATATTCTGTAAATGGGCAGCTGAGTGACATATGGGGATAGTAACGAAGGGGAGGCTTTGGTGGGCTGGTCTGAAGTAGAAATGACTTAGGGTGGTAAAGCCTGACGGAATGAATCAGTTCCTTCCTGAAGAGACCAAAGCATGCTGCTGAAGGGCATGACCTCAGGGATAGAGACCAGGCTTTCTTGCCAGCCTCAGGTGACTTTGTGTAACCACATATCCTTTATGACAGCCAGTTTCTTCTTCGGTTAAATGAAGGTGATTGACATGTCTTTGGGGTCACGTGCTTGTGGATGAGGCCTAAAGCATTTAGCAGAGTGTGTTATCCATTAATAATTGGGTCTGCATGAAACTGAAAAAAGGAGGACACCAAAGTACCAAAATTTTTCATTGTTCATCTAACACATCCGGAGGACATGGACACCAAGTGTGAAGGAAATGAGGTTCAGGTGTCTGGGGAAGCTGCTCAGGATTTTCTATGGCCTCTAGGAACTGTCCTTCGAGGCTCCCCACCTCCCACTGTGTGTGCTCATCAAGACAGCACTGGGCCTGGAAGACGGAGCTCTAAATACTGGCTTCCGGAATCTGGTTACTTACCGAAGAGTATTCCATTCTTACACATGGTCTTTTGTGAGTTTAGTTTACATGAGTCATCATCTAATCTTGATGTGTCTGGAGGAGAACTCAACAAGGGAGACTTTTTGTGTAGAGTCATAATTTTTCCTACAATGTCTCCATTCTCTCCTTTCCTTTTCCGGGAATGATCTACATCTGCAAGACATTGGTTTCTCTCTGTAGATTCTCCCACGATTTACCCTGTTCTACTCTGTGGCCTCTGGTCAGACCTTTCTGATATCTGAAGCCCCTACTGTGTGCTATGCCCTCTATCACTACAGGGGCAGCAGCTTTTTTCAGGCCTCCTTTGGCTGTGGGATAATCCATGATCCAAAGAGACATACCGAGCCCACATGTCTGATGTCTGGTTTTCCCAGAATACGAACCTATTTGGCTAATGCTTCCATACCCACTTGCCTCAAGGGGCTAATTTATTTTGGAATTGAGGTAGTTTTCTTCAATGCTGGAAAGTGGGTATAGCTCTTGCCTCTGGCCCTCGGACGGGTCTGTCTCTGACTCGGAGCCTGTTTGTTTGTGGTAGTAAAATTTTCTAAAATTCCCATTTTACATTCCCACATGAATGAATGTGATTCTCCGAGAGTGTCTGAGATTAACTGTCAATGAAATAATAAATCTCCCAGCCTCTTGAGGTTGCCCCTTGACTCCAGCCTGTTAGTTCATTTAGGCCCCATTAGAACTAGCTGCAGATATTGTAATTTTATTTTTCTAATATATTTCCCAGGGGAAGTCAACTTATTATCACTCCCTTCATCCTCACCACCATATCCAGCCTTCTACTACTTTGAACCCTAAATGCTTATCCTCATTGAGTTATTTTCTGGCTAGTCATGAGGATAGGTACAACATTTTCCCTCTTTCTGATTTTTCCTCTTCTCTGCTGCTTTTGAGATATTATTTACTTTGCAATAAAATTTACCCATTTAGCTGCACAGTTTGATGAACTTTTGTAATCACATACAACTGTGTAAACCATCACTGCAATGTAGACAGAGTAGTTTCTTTACAAAGTTTTCTCTTCATGCTGCTTTTTAAAGGTGGGTAAACATCCTTGAAACACCATCTACTTCATAAATAAAGATCCTTTACAAGGAAACATTTAAGGGGAAATTATATTTAAAAGTTTTAATCTGAGTGAAATGTTCAAACTTCTGAGTTTGGGAGACTTCCAGGTCTAAAGTTTCTGTTGTGTCTTCTGTTAAAGGTCACATTTGTCATCTACATCTGCTGGTGATGTAGAATATTTTCACAGATGGCAGGTGTCTTGGGCAAAGACTAGCCCACTGGCCTCATTCCCTTTCCATTCCTGCCAGCTGCTGTTTTTAACAGTTCTTGGTCAGCCTTGCACTTCCTCCATTAATGTCTAGTCCTTCCCCAGCCAAAGAACTGAATGAAGTGTCAGAGACCGTAGCAGCTTTGGAAAACTGTGCTGTCCAAAGGTGATACAGTCTTTTCAGTTCTTTGTAAGATCTCTCATTCCATTCGGCATTACAACTCTTCCTTCAAGTAGATGGAAGTCTTTATGCTTCCATGCTTCTTTCTCTGTATACCAATATCTACCTATTGCAGTTAGGTCTGACCTTAGTAGAACAATTATGTCTCAGTAGATCTCCATTTCCATCTATCCATTCACTCGTTAAATAATAATCATCCAATGTTTGAATATGTGGTTGACATATGGCAGCATTGTACCTTATAGTATCATATAATTTGACTCTTAAAACAATACTGATTTTACATCTGAGGAAACTACGTGGCTTATCTAGGAAAACTGATGACCAGTAAAGATGGTGTCTTGACTCAAATCTGACTCTTCTCTGATTGCCAAGATCATACTCTTTCCTGAGTTCTCAGTTGGTTGTGTTTTATTGTGTATAATACAATAGTACAGATATTTAGTGAGATTTGGTTCTATGAGCCTGAAGTTGAGTTGAGAGGTCTGGGAAAAAAACAGAATTTTTTTTTTTCTGACAATAAGGAGTCATTGACATATGGATGGTCTTGGAAGCTTTGCACATAGATGGGGTTGATTAAATTTAAAGAGGTGATCTGACTAGAATCATAGCCCAGATTTGATCTAGTTTTAATGTTTCATGCTTCTCTGGACTTCATGTGTTTGTATGATTGCTTGTCTCTATCAGCTGTTCTCCCTGATTTAACCTGGACAAGGTTGGAATTTATCATTGGGTTCAATTATTCTAGGAAAACAAAGTGTGGAAAAGAAAACCCTAAAACATAGACATGAACGTGTTCAGAAAGTGGCCAGAGACTTGCTTATCTGTGCTTTCTTATGGAGTCCTTCCCTAAACCTTGATCTTTTTATTTTGACACTGTTTGCCAAGCCACACCTCAATTCCATTTTTTAGAATTTTTTGTATTCTCCCTCCAGCTTGCTCCTGTAGGAGGCCTAGATTTATCCTGTATTGGTTTTGGTTAATAAGAAGGTTCTAGTTAAAGACTATTTCACTTGTGTAGATCACACTTCAGACACCTATGACCCACTACTTAGGCTGTTTATCCCACCTACATATATTCCATACATTCAGAGATGGCTGAATGTTTTTATTATCTCAAGGACCCAAGCCCAAATAGATCTCCAATCTTGGGACTGTGCTATGTACATAATTAATGTTTATCCTGAGGAGAAACTCAGTGAAACAAAAAAATAGGAAATAGGTTTGTATTTCCTCAAAAAGACTTGGGTTACATACTTAAAAGAACTTTTGACCCTGAGGAGGAGTGAAACTTTTGACACAAGGGGATTGTGGCAATCCTTGTGGATATTTTTATTTTTTAAAGAAAGGAAAACAAATCACTTTCCAAAGATAGTTTAAGTGACATCTTGCCTGGAGGAAGGGCAATGAACTAAATGACTTCTCAAGGTCTTTCTGAACCCACGGATTTTTATAGCCACTCATCCAGAAAGTGTAAACATCAGCTAGCTGCAGTTTTTCAACTAAGAATTCAAAAACACTCTTTCTCCAGGTTTCAGTGACATATTGCTGCTCCTCATAAACCAAAGCACCTTCTTCCAGATGCCAGAACCTTCTATTACCAGGATGAGCAAATGCCCATTTGCCTCAGACATCTGAGAGATTCCTGGGCAACTTTGAGTGAGTCGAGAGATTCAGTACTGTTTGCCTGGGTGGCGCTGTAGCCTGAGTACCTGGAAGAAATCAGTGAGGGCTTTGTTCATTCTGGCTCAGGAAGAAGCAGCCTGCATTGGTGGTTAAAGGCTCAACATCAGGGATTGGGAGACAAGTTTGAGCCTGGCCCAGCCCCCAGCTAGCTGCAGGGCAAGTGTCTGTGCCTCCTTAGACCTCAGAGCATAGAGGACAGAAGCACGGATGTCGGAGTCTATGAGGATCAGCCACAATAACTTAATGACCTTTTACAAGCTACTGAGACCACTGAAACCAAGTTCACAGTTTTGTCTTCTGTAAAATTTTGATATCAGTGTCCACTTTATAGAGGCATGGTTGAGGAATAAAGGGTGTAATTGATGTATATTCTATAGTCAGTCACCTGGTACAATAGCAAGGTACTCTTTACCTGTTGGTATTGCCATTAGTTTAGTTTTCTTATTTGTAGAATGAGGACATGGGGTAAAGATAGAAGACCGTTTTCAGCATCGAGTCTGTGAGTTTAATGTTCCTTTTTCCATAGTGGCATCTATTGCATCTCCTCCTCCCATCCAGTTTAGCTTAGGGTCCCCACGATTTCCCCAGACACAGGGCCGACTGTTACGTAACCTGCAGTGCTGCCCTCCCTCTCTCCATAGCACAGGGTCCCTCCCATGCCGCTCCCTTCTCCGCATGGTGGTCCAGGGTTTGACGAAGGATCCTGTCAGGTCTACAAGCCTGCACCTTCCTCCTCCCCAGCCATTCATCCTGTCAAGTGCTGAGCAATTGTGTTGCCCAGCCCCTCTCTCCCGTGAGCAATCTGAGAGACTGCCTGACATTCATAAGTTCCGGAGCTGAGTTTTTGGTTTTTTTTTTCCTCCCTAAAACAAAGTCATCTCCAAACTTTTACATTATAGATCATCCTGGAGCTTTATTTTCACCATCACTGAGCTGGAAAGGGGACTAAGATATCTTATATTTCCCTCCTCAGAATCAAACATCTCAAATAAAACCCCCTTTGCTTCTCATCTTTCCTATTTTCTCTCCTAATGCTCAAATGAAAATGAGACTTTGTCTTTTGATTTTCACTCCTTTGTCAATTTTCCAGTGGCTACCAACCCAAGAGCGGTGGGGGCAAGCTTCAGCAGCTCCTCACGGGTGGAAGGTGCTGGTGGCGGCTCCACACCAGGCAGATGAGCAACCTGGGGGTTCTCTCAGTGCCAGTTTTGCCAATGCCTCAGGACTCATTTGATTAAATAGCTTTTACAACTGTGAAATCTGTGAGGCAGTCCAGGAGCCAAACTATTCTAAATAGCATGGGTGGGTATCGTGTGCTCATAGATAAGGTAGGCAAGAATGTTAGAAGCCAGTTTGAATTTTCAACTCCTCCTGGGCTTCCCTGTGCTCTCAGAATAATTTAACTCTCCAATGACTGTAAGAATATAATCAGGCTCTGGACCCCTAGTTCTCCACATATGCTTCTGTTTGCCAAATTCTACACAAGATTGCTGAGAAAATTCAACAGTGAAGCCCGTATGAAAGAAACAGTGAAAATACAACTGAGGCCCGGCCTGAGGACAGGAGGGGCTCAGCGAGGCATCCCCACCCTTGGCTCTTTCAGGAGCCAGAGGAGACCGGAATCTTGGGTTCTGATGAAATCTGGCAATAGCTGCAGAAAATCATCCAAGAACAGGACCCAGGCCTTGGTGCTCTTTCTTTCATCATAA
Source organism: Pteronotus mesoamericanus (assembly GCF_021234165.1). Classification (NCBI taxonomy): domain Eukaryota; kingdom Metazoa; phylum Chordata; class Mammalia; order Chiroptera; family Mormoopidae; genus Pteronotus; species Pteronotus mesoamericanus. The sequence goes on from NW_026555326.1 coordinate 2,176,819, forward strand.
GTTGCCAAAAACAAATGGGGCAAGAGACTGGGAATGAGCTAGATGAACAAAATGAGATAATTGATGGCCTTGCCAATCTGGTGAACATGTATGAGAAACTTCGTTCTGAAACTGGGTGTATGGACAGAAAGTCAACACGTGCTAAATTATGGCAAACGGATTCTGTAAAAGGAGTGGCAGGTCAGTCTACTGCAGTGGCCTGAGTGGGAGACTCTGGGACTATTGATACCTTGAGACCCCTTCCCTTGGCTGTACATTTAGTTTGTTTAAACTAAAACTGGGCATGTGATTTCTTCTCCCCGTGTCTCCCAACCCCACAAGAAGAATATAATCAGATGTCCTAATCTATGAAAGTGTGTTCATAATTTATTGTGTGAGCCCTATCAAGGGCAGTTGCCATTTGAATGAAGACCACATTAAAAGCATGCTTAACCGCCAACATGCTTCCTAATGATGCAATCTCAGGGAGTCTACTAGCTGACTGAGGAAAATATATTTACTCTGAAGTATTTCCCTGGTGTTCCTCAAATCATAAATGTAAGTAGTTACGTGGCTCTAATTATATTTCAACCTGATTTTAAACACACACGCACACATGCCCCTGCCTTGGGTGGGATTCTCTCTCCAGTTTGCCACTGCCCAATGTGCCTGGATTGATATCACAATGGTCCAGACTGGCAAGAGCTCTTTGTTTCATTAATAAATGATTATTAAGCTTAGTTCTTCTTTCTCTTTGAATTTTGAAGATACTGATTCTTATTCTGCCTGGCTCTCCACTGAAGAAAAGGAGATATTTGTCAGGTGCAGTTCATTGTTTTGTTGTTTTTCTATTCTTTTGCCTTTTTCCATCTGAATCACCTATTTCCATGTGTTTCCACTGTACTTCTATTTCTTACTTTTTTTCCTTGTCCATACCATTGTACCTCTCTTTTTCTCCTCTCTTTCTTTCTCTTTCTCTTGTATACACACACTCTCTCATACACAAAGTCAGTTTTTTGGTTGGGTCTTTTTGACTTTTACATAAATAATTCTTCCTGCCATGTTCCACAAGCCCTGATGATATCGCATGATGAGCATAATTACTGTTACCTTGTGGGGGGCAATTATTGTTCATGGTTAGAAAGGGTGTTTGTTCCTGGATTTTGAGGTTCTTCCTGTTTCTTCTTTTGCTTAGACATACATACCCCTTTTTGCTTGACAGTTTCAGTTGAGAGTTTATTGACTACTATCTGGTGATTTATTCTGATGGAGAATAACTACTTCTATGCTTGAGACAGAAATCTTTGGCTGACCTTATTAGTTAGCTTGGCAATGCTAAGATGAAAAAGTGACCCAGATTTTGTGGACCCTAAAGCTACTATTAAAAAATGACTTTAAATTTACAAATAAAAAATTATACGCCAGGCCTTAGAAGGACCCATGCAAGTGTAGAGCCCAAAAGCTTAAGCTCATTTTTACTCATTTCATGGTAAATTTGTTCCTACTAAAGTGGAATCCTCTTTGCAAGACGCTGAAATATTTTGCTTCTCCAAAGCCCTGTTTGCTTTGCTATAGGTCTTTACGATGCCCTTGATTGTCTACTTGCCACAAACCCACTTACAAGTTAAATATAAGAGAATTGCCTGTTGGCTCCTGAGCCTGTTGTTTAGGCCACCCCATGGTTGCCATCCTGTTGTATTTATTCCTGACTCATGATTTTTGGTTCCAGCTTTTGGCCCCTAAGGCCTTGGCCTTCTCTTCTGTCTATCCGTGGGTTTTATCACTTCTGACCCTTTGTCTTCTAGCCTGAATTAAATTTCCCTACATTTCTGATTCAGGTAGAAATTTCATACAGTGCTTTAAGCCCAAAGGAACCCAAATTCTATACAAATTTCGCTGCTGGAGGTAGTATGTAGATAGGCTAGCTCTGGTCATCTGGTTAGAAATGGGGGATAGGTTTTAGACAGTTACCTAACTTTAATTCCATCCATAAAAAGTCCAGGTCAAAACCTATATAATTTTATTAACCAATAGCACCCCAGTAAATTCAACAAAAAGCCAGAAAAAAAGAGTATAAGTCAAGCTTATGACCTGTCTCTACCAGCCTTTTTAGTCATATGTCAGCTCCTCCCACCACAATAGAGAAAAATATCTTTTCCCCTTTAACAACTATGGCAATCTTATGTTATGCAAAGACAAACACTTCCTGTTGTATCATTTGAAAACTCAGGTGTGCCCAGGTGGTTTTGGGAGTGCAGAAAGGAACTGAACCCACCCTAAGAACTCCAGGAGGTTTCCATGAGGAGGTCATAGAACACAAAGAATGTCAAGTCAACCAGCTTGAACTTTATCTTTAGGAAAAATGGAATCCACTGGCCCAGCTGGTGCTTCAGCAGCTTATTCTTTCAGAAATCTCCTGCTAGTAGCTCATAGAAAATGGGTTGAAGGAAGCCATACTAAAGGTGGGAGAAAGAGTTGGTCAGCCACTGCAGTCCCAAGTAAGAGGCTGGGGCAGTGTTGGCAGGGAGAGAGAAGTGATAAAGGAAACATTTAGTAAATAGAGTAAGTAGAACTGAATGTATCAGAGCTTGAAATTTTAAGTCAAAGTCACTTTCAGGACTACATGAGGTCCACATTTTCCCTGCCCATCTTGTTCTACCTCATCTTTTTTCTAGCTAGGCCAGAAAAAAGATAGGGGAGGCAGGGCATGCTTAAGTTTTTTGTAAGATTGACTGTGTTTACTTGGCAACTTGTGTTACCAAATATAACCCATGGAAGATCAGAGGTGAGTGAAGGAAATGCCATTCAGTGGGATCCATAATCCTGATTAGCAACAGACCTGGTTCAGCTGGCATCGTTGGGGGGCTCCCACTGTCTTCTGTGCCCAGCTGTTCTGTCTGGGCTTGCTTTCTCTCTCAGGCTGCTGATTTAAGAGGGCAGCCTTGCCTTTCACTGGTGTTTACGACGGGTGACACATGGACTCTTCAGGCTGAGAACATTGTAATTCACAAAGCTCACAACTTCCACTGGGTGAAGCTCAGATATATAAAGGCTGGACTAGAAACCAAGGCCTCCTAGATTCTAATCAGACAAGCCTGATTCCTCTCCTTCCAGTGGCTTTTATGACCTATCCTTGCCTGAGATGACAAAGTTCCTCATTGTCCACCGAAAGGTAAAAATACATAAGAAGCAATTCAATTTCACAGGTCATAAAGTTATATGTCCACTTTTTGCACTTCTTCTTCTTGTTTATTATGGCAGGAAACTTCTGAGTTCACCATCTATATTTTGTCAGTGGATAGAAATTGTTTTATTCTACATGTTTCTCCTACCTCCTACCACCCTCTCTCCTCACCTTGGCCTTGCTTGTATCTCATCCTGTACCTTATCTAAGAGACACTCTAAATCAAGGCTTCCCACTTCTTGGCAAATAAAAGCAATATGCCTGTTGCTGAGACTAAGGATACATTCCCTCTACGTGGTGGGATTTGTGGTGAAGAGAAGGGCAGAGGAGGTAAGCAAAAGGAGGAGTGGAAGGTGCTCTCTTTTCTGAGCAGCACTTAGAGTAATTATATAGTTTTCTTTTCTGTTTGGCCCCAAGTTTTACATACACAGACACAGTGTTCTCATCTTGAATATGGTAAAAATCTACTTCCCCATGTTTATTGTTCCCTTTGTCCCATTAAACCTGGTGTGGAGGCACTTAACAGTGTCAGCCTTGCATGCAGCCCCCGGAGGGAGCAGCCTTCTCTTTCCTGTGACCTCTTAGCCAGCATGTGATTGAAAGAACTGAGAAAAACCGAATTTATAATTTCCAAACCCCCCCATTTTCTTGGAAAAAAAAAAAAAAAAAAAAAAAAAGGGAGGTCATGCAGACTAGGAGATAGAAGTGACTAGGTCTGAGTCTTGGGTAGCTGGTGATAGATAGACCCAGTTTTCATGCAGAAGGATATGGAACAGATGTGTAGAGAATAGCAGAGACTTGTGAACACTGTGGGACACCGAAATGCAGAGAGAAATTGCTTTGGAATTTTTTCCAGTACTCAGTTATATTTCCTATGGGACCCAGCTGTACTTCTTTTTAAAATTTTGTGTTTTGGATACAAGATATCTGGGTCCATGTCTTTTTACTTGAGTTAGCTCTGTATTTTGCAATCTAAAGATACCCACTTTGAACACCCTGTTTATTTCAGCACATAGTCACTGTGCTCCTACCATGGTCCAGGGGCTGTCAGACACTCAGAAGACATGGTTCTCCTGCCTGGAATGCCCTGAACCCATGACCTGCCTATCAACACCTGTTCTTCCTTTAATGGCCCATCTCTGGGAAGCCTTCCCTGACTGGCCAAGGCAGAGGAATCAGTCTCTCTTTGAGCTCCTAGGGACCTTCATACTTGTACTGCACTGACCTCAACAGTGTGCGATAGCTATCATTTCTGTGTTTGAGTCCTCAGTGGAGTGTGAGTGACAGTGCAGGTGACATAGTCATTTTTGTATCACCATGAACTGACAGATTACTTGGCACATAGTAGGCCCTCAGTTAATGTGGCAAGGTTAATGTATGTTTTCTTCCATTGGTATTAACTGTCAAGTATTCTGGACCTCTTCTGCTAGGAGGTTGCAGCAACCGTGGAAATGCACCCGATCAGATCTTCCTTCAGGAGACGAGCTCCCCCAGGAGTGCAGTGAGCTGACGGTGTCCAGCTGCCATGTTGGGGATCTGTCATGGTGTTCCAGCACAGGACTGACACTCTTCTAGCTGCTCCAACCAATGACTGAGCACAGGGCTATGTGTGTGGGTGAAGTAATAGGATCTAGCCATTTCTGCCTAACATGGGGCTGGTCAGAACTTTCTCAGAGTGGCACTGCAGTCTGAGGCTCCTCTTATCCATTCCTTCTTCCTTCCTCCTCCCCTTTCAAGGATGATGGACCTGCATCATGGTCTGAGGGCCACCCTGTTAATTCTTGCTCCCTTGCTCCCTTATATTTCCTAGGTATTACCCCTAAATAAATCTATTGTATTTATATCTTGGTGTCTGCTTCTTTGCGAATACAACAGACACAGTTATTATTAGAAGTGGCAATAAAAAAGTCAGGTGGTAGGATGGGGTTTGGGAACGGGATCCCTGATCACCATCTGGCTGTCCAAAAGGATCTTTGCCAGAGTGGTATGTGGTTCATAGACAGTTCTTGTGACAAAAATGACAGGTCAGCTGATAAACTTTCACTTGTTGTGTCTTCAGAAAATGTCCCAGTAGAAAGAATGCTCTTCCTAGTGTGGTGACTCAGCCATTGGAAAGGTATAGGGGGACAATGCACACAAGACAATGGAACTGGCTGGTTATTATTAAGTTGCCTTGACCCTCTACAGAGGGATAATGAGAAACAGAGGGTGGTCAACAAAAAGCTAAAACATAAGTCTGTTGGTCAGAAAGCATTTCTAGTAGCTTAAAAAGATCATTATCTCTTGCAGTGGATGCTTATATGCAGCAAAGGAGCAAGTGAAGGTTCTGATGGTTAGTGTCACAGAGCTTCAAATACTAAATCCTCAGCCAAAGCTCAGGTCAGAGTCCTGGGTGGGAAAACGTTAGACTCTTAAATAAGGTTATAAGGACATCTGGGTGGATGCCATGAGGACTGCACCTCTGAAGACGTTCCAGAACTCTCTGAGCATGCAGAGGTTAACTCTCCCTCCTCACTAAGAGCTAGCACCTCTCCTGTTTTAGAAGACATCGCAGAGGACTTCCTTCCATAAGGCAACAGGTATTTCTATCAGGAGCTGCCTGTACTTCCTTTGCACGTTGCCCAGTCAATTATCAGGATTATGTCTTAACACAACCTGCCTGGGGAGTGTTAAGCTTAAAAAGGAAGGCAAAGGTCAATATCCCATAGGAGATGCAAGAATTAGCCAACGTTTCCTGGCAGATGCCAGAGGGGTACCCATGGAGATGGATACTGAACATCTTCAGAGGCTGGAACATGAGGCTGAATGAGGGGTGTTCACTTATTTGGGGTAAAACCACTCTCAGGATGTGGTTTTATGCCCTGGAAAAGGTTTTAGGGTTTGGGACAAATGACTACTGGAATGAATCTTAGAAGCCTGCAGAAAACAGTAACTTCAGCTGAGCAGAACAGAAATGCTTGAGTTGCTGTAAAAGATGGTGTAGGAATGATTTAGGAGGCTCGGGCTCAGGGAAGTGAGCACGCTGAAATGTATGTGTTATCAGATGCCAGAACACTCACCAGAGGATTATGCTCCATGAGAGGGCCAAGAGGACAGTCTATTCCCAAAGGCCATCCAGATGCTGAAGACAGGGGCGCAGCATCACTAACGCGTTCAGTGGTGGCTGTCCTCTGCGGGGGAGGGCCATCACAACTCTTGGCTTGTTAATGTGACGGAAGTAATGGGGACCCAAAGCAATAGGGGCCAGGTAGCTGTTCTTAACCTTTCAAAAGAAGTAAGATGGGGGCGGGGGTGCACAGCCAGGAGGACTTGACCTATAAGAAGTTAGGAAGATTTTTACTTCTTCCTGAAATCTTTGATTTGGTGAGGAAGAGTTTTATTTTCCAACCCTGCAAGTTATGGAATATTTTAAACTTTCTATATTTCCTTTTATTTCTGTTTGTACCTCAGGAAATTCTTGCCTAAATCCATACCTCTCTTATGGTGTCTTATTAAATACAGTCAGCAGAAACCAACTCATATTTTCTCGTTTTGCCTCAAAATTACTCACTCAACTTGACCAATTCATTAAGTATATTTTCTGTCTTCCAGATGATCACAGGAGGCAGTTTTACCAAATATTTCATCACTATGTGGCACAGGTCTCCATTTCTTCAGCTTCACTTAATAGTTTCCTTGAGCCAGGTCCATATATTTTAGGTTTTTGCTAACATAAACACACATTTCTGTATCAGTCAGCTCTTGCTGCATAATAAACCATCCCCAAATTCAGTGGCATATAATAATAATAACCATTTATTATTTTGCTCACAAACCTGCAGGTCAGCCTAGCTGCTCTGCCTCAGGCTGTGTAGTTGCAGATTGGAATTGATGGCTTTGCTTGAAGCTGAAGGCCTGTGGGTTAGCCTCTGCTTCATGTGCCACTTTTATTTTGAAACCAGTGAGCTACACAAGGAATATTCTTCCTGTGGCAATGACAAAAGCCCAAGTGAATAAGCCCTATTGCACAGACACAGCTTACACCTTTTCTCATATCACATTTACTCACCTTCCATTGGACAAATCAAGTCACATGGCCAAGCCCAACCAACAAAAATGGGGTAGGGCAGTATATCCTCCTGCAGTGGAAAGGAGTTGAATGAATATTTTGTAAGTATGCTAATTTGGGAAAGTTTTATTAGACACCTAAGTAGAGTACGTGGGTGTATAGATGAGTGGATTTCAAGATAGGGGCCTCAGCTAGACATAAAAATTTTGGAGTTAGTAGCATGTAGATGTATCTAAAGCTGTGACCCAGAATTGGATTACCAAGGGAGTGTGTGGAGATAAAGAACACAGAAGAGGTCCCACTACTGAGCCCTGGATTTGAGAGATTAATGAAAAGATAAACCAACAAAGGTGACAAGGAGAAGGTGATCAGCAAAGTAAGAGGAAAACCAGGAGAGTGTGGGATCTGGGAATATTTGTAGAATTTGTTTCAAAAAGTACTTAGTTGAACATTTTAAGCCTTAAATACTTATGTGAAAAAAAAGGGAAAATGGCTGGAAATTAATAAGATGAATATCTAACTTAAACATTATTTTTAAAAAGCAACAAAAACTACACAAAAAAAAGAGCAGGAGAAAAATGATATGATAGAGCAGACATCAGTGCAACATAAAAACAAAGATACATAGTAAGGATTAACAACACCAAATACTTATTTTTTTTTTTTTCAAGACCAATTCAGTTGACACGACTATGGTGAGTAACCAATTTAAAAGAGAGAAGGCCCAAATAAGTAATATTAGGAATGGAATGGAAGACAAAACTGCAAGTACTACAGAAATAAAAAGGATAATAAACGGATGTTATGATCAATTCTATGCCAATAAAGTTGAAAGTGGATGAAGTGAACAGAATATCCCCAAATAAGTTATTAAATCTGAGTTAAGAAGAAGCAAAAAACTGACTGCTCTATAACAATTAAAATAATGAATCTGTAGTAAAATCATCCCATAAAAATATTATCAAGCCCAGAAGTTTTTTCTTTTCTTTTATGCTAAATTGTAACATTCAAAGAAATACTTCTGTGTTTATCTGAACTGTTACAGAATATAGTAAAAAGAGAACATTCTTCAACTCATTTATGAGGTTTGTAAAATTTGATGCCAATAACTGAACAACAGTAGAGGAAATAATTATTATAGGTAACTATCTCTTATGAACAGAGATGCAAAATTCCTAAACAAAATATTAGCAAATAACAACTAGTAATACATTAATGACCAATTTGGGTTAGATTCTGCAATGTAATATTAATTCAATAGCAGACTATCAATTACTATAATTCAATGGGTTAACAAATTAAAATCAAAAATTAAAAATTATATGGTTATTTCAATAAGCATTGAGTTACTTAAAGAATTCTATACATATTTATTATTTTAAGAACTCTTAGAAAACTAGCAAAAGTAGGAAATTTCTTTAAATGTTAAATACAATGCACAAGACACCTAAAGCAACTGTGATATTTTAGTGGTGAAATGTTTAAAAGATTCTTACTAAAATGGACAAGTCAAGGCTGTTTATTATCACCATTGAAACTCCTAACCATAATAGAAAGGTAGGAAAACGCAATAAAAGGTAAAATAATTAGAAAGGAAGAAACAAAAGTGTGATTTTTCAGTTATATTATTGTATATGCAGAAAACCTACAATGATCTAATTTATTAGAATAAAAAAGAGTTAAACAAAGATGTTGGATATAAATTCAATATATAAAAATTAATTGCATTTTCACACCCAGCAGCAAACATTTAGAAAATGTAATTTAAAAAAGACATTATTTGTTCTGGCTTCTAGTAACAGTAGAGTAGCTTAGCTGAACTAATCTTTCCTCAGGTAACAATTAGAAAGTATAGGAAAATATTTTTTGAATTATCCAATATTTTGGAGAAACAGGAGTTACCAAAAGCAGAATGAAACCAGTAGAGAGTCAACCCTTGAAAGATGAACTATGAATTAGATACTTCAGTTTGTGGCTCATTGGGTAGAATACCATAGCGTTACTGACTTAATGTGTTAGAGAACAGAAATTGAGACTGGTTAAAAAAAAGAAAAGGTAGAAAATTAGGTGGAAAATCCTAGATGGTTGGGATCCACAGAAGAGTGAACCCCGAATCTAACATGGAATCTGCCACAATCCTTGGATGACCATTAGCTCTCCCTGCCCAGAGGAGACTCCAGAGGAAGTGTAACAAAAACAAATACAACAAAGAAAAAACAGTGGAAGCTGAGAGAACTGAGGACAGATTTAAATTTCTCTCCATTGCAAGAGGGACAAGGTTTGGAGTTTGAGTCCAGCTAACTTTAAAAAGATCATTTTTCCAGGGGAAAATAACAGAATCCAGATTCTATACAATTTTTATAATGTCTAGTATCAACCAGTTATCAATAGACACGGGAAAGAAATAGGAAAATGTGACCCATAGCAAGAATAAAATAAGCTAATAGACCCCAATTCCGAGATGATGCAGACGTTGCAATGAGGAGATAGGGACGTTAAAGCAGCGACTGTGAACATGTCCCAGGATTTAGAGGAAGATACATTCCTAACGAACAGATGGGAAATATAATCAGAGAACAAAGACCTATAAAAAAAGAACAAAATGGAAATTCTAGAGCTGAAAACTACCGTAACTAAAACAAAAAATTCACTGAATGGGTTTAACAGCAGATTTGAGATGGCGGAAGAGTCAGTTAACATAAAGCTAGAAAATAGAAATTACACAACTGAGAAATGGAGAAAAATATTGAATAATTTTTAAAAAGCTTCAGAGACCTATGTGGCAATATTAAGCAATTTAATATATGTGTAATTGAGGAGGAAAAGAAGAGGTAGAGAAAGAAACAGAAAAAATATTTGAAGATATACATGGTGAAAACTACCAAGATAGGATAGATAGTTCAAAAATATACCCACACTTAAAGAGTGAGTTGATTTTTGATAAAGATACCAAAAGCTTTAAAATGGGAAAAAGAAAGTCTTTCAACAGAAGTAGGACACCTGGATGTTTATTTGGAAAAAAAATATAAACCTCAAACAATGCCATACAAAACCATTAATTCATAGATCTAAAATTAAAAGTTGAAACTGTAAAGTTTCAGAAAGTAATATAAGAAGATGTCTTTGCAACCTGGGGTTAAAAAATTGTTTTAGACATACACTGAAAACAGCAAATTTTTAAAAGTCACTAATAAATCATATATCAAAATTGGAAATATCTTCTCACCAAAATAAATAGTAATATAAGTGAATAGGCAAACACAGACTGCAGAAATATATTATTTTATGCATGTACAGGCCATCCAGTGAAACTAGATTAAAATTAAGTTTTATTTTCAAAGGGTAACATAAAGAAGTTTAAGGACACAAGATACAAATTTGGTGACATTACCTGTACCATAATTATCAAAAGATTCATATCCAGAATCTATAAAAAGTATCTCAAGAACAACACAAACATCTGTAAAAATGAGTAAATTATAAGACCACAAAAATGAATAATCCAGTAAAAAAAAATGTACAATTACTCTTGAGAAGCACTAAATTAGCAAAAAAAAATTATCTCTTTAGTAGGAAGATACTAATTGAAATGTTAATGTAATATTTCACATTCAAAATATTGATGAAAATTAAAAAGTCTGACCATATCAAGTTTGACAAGAACGTGGATCAATCAGAACTCATATACACAGCATGTGAAAGTGAAAATTGGCACTAACGGTTTGAGAAAAACTTGGTATTTATCTAGTACACTTGAGACTACACAGACAAGGAAAGTTTAGTCTAATTCTATTAAGTTTTGGCATTTCAAGAGAAACATTGATAAACTGGAGTAGGTTCAGTCAGAGGGGTTACATAGATTGCTGGGAGGACTGGAGGAATAGGTGCTGGGTGTGCTTATAATCGTGAAAAGGCACAAGTCTTATTCATGAGGATGGAGTCCAATAGCTGTCTTCCATTGTTTCAGTAATTGTAAAATACAGGAGTATGGGACTGATTCTGCATTCATAGCTTCAGAGGGCAGAACCAAGAACAGCAGTTGAAAGTTACAAAGAAAGAAATGTGATTCGATATTTAAGAAATTCTAACAATTTCTTAAGTTTATGTAATGCTGTATGCCTCGCGTATATTCTCATGTGCATCATCTCACTTTAGGAAAGACTTCCATACAGTTGGTGACGGAATGAGCTGCCACACATGTTTAAGCAGAGAATGGTGAATCATGTTAGATTAGATGAACTTAAAAATGATTTCTAACTCATACTGTGAGTTAATCTAGAGGTGCTTCCAAGCTAGCTTCTAAACTGAGAAGAACAGGGAACAACAGAAAAATAGCATCTGCATTGATTCAGCCTTGTCTGTCTCAGCTTTTTCTACTTTCCAAAGTACAAAAAGGAGGGGAACAGTTTACGTTAGGCATGCAGGATATTCAAGAAACTATTGGCTTTCTCTCTTCTGGAGTTTTCTGCATTGGATAGGAAGATGGACTACGTGACCCTTGAAATCCCTTCTAACATCAATATTCTGTGAAAGTGATATTTCATGCTTGGATTTGTTGCTTTCTAAGTTGGACTTGAAGAAGTTATTTTCACTCTCTGGGCCTTGTCTTTTCTATTAGATAAGAGTCTTTGACTCTGATCTTTAAGATGTTTAGAGAACATGCATTTTATAATTATAGATTTTATTATAAGTTCTCAGAGGTAAGCATGAATGTATTAAACTGTAAAACAATACTAAAAATTGGAGATAAGTTTAAAAAGTAGTACAGTGTTGACACATGCTTGAACAGTGTCAAATAATAAAACAAACAAAAATGGGAGAAGAAGGGAGAGAGTAAATGGAAAGAATATTTTACAGATTGCCAGTTATGCATTAAGTTGGAGCAAGAGAATATCAATTGATGCCAACAATTCATGTAAATAAGCTTGAACTTTCTTACTGTTTAAGAATTATCATTAAATTGATATCAATGACTTAAATTGAATAATGGGGGAGAAATGAAAATTATTATTATCTGAGACAGTTATATAAGGAATAAGTATTAAATAATGATAACCACGAGAACATCAATAAGAACCTTTTTAAATGTCAAAAGAAACAAAAAACAAATCACAAAGTAAAGGACTTTGTATATGCCTTATGTATGTTAATAGACATAAATAGTCACAGATATATGTATACATATATGATTGAACATGAAATGCACATTCTTGTAGGTTTTAAACCATAGCTTATCAGCAATTTTACATGATTCAACAGAAAAAGAGCATATAAAACAATTATATCAACAGATGTAAATGAGTTTTATTTATCAAGAGAAAAAATTCTTATCTTAACAAATCATAATCCATGCTGTTATATGAGACATACTAAGAAAATAAAGAGACTCAGAAAGGTTAAGAATAAAACTATAGATAAAGATAAACCAGTCAATTGAAAATAAGAAGAAAGCAGAGGACTGAGTGAATATCAGAAAATATAGATTTTTATGTCAAACAAAACATTGAAAGAGATGAAGAATATTTTATAAATTTAAAGAGTACAATTCACAGTGAAGTATAAGTGCTAATATCTATTCATAAAGTAAAATTATAATTTTATATATGGAAAATAAAGGAGCCAACACTAGTAACTTCAGATTTTGATCACATCTCTTTCAAGACTAGGAAATTTAAAATTATTTAAACTGTATAAGGCCTAAAAAAATTAATAGGGTAGTCCATACAGTGGCATAGTTAACACTATATCCAAATAATAAAGAATATACTTTCTTTTCAAATTCATTTGGGTCATTCACAAACATTTCCACATTAAGACAGAAAGGAGATCCAAAATGGTGACAAAGCAGTGGATGTTACACTAATATTCTCCCAGGTACAAACTGGAATTACAACTAAAATATTGAGCAAGCAACCTCTATAACCAACTGAAGACTAGCTGAAGAGAAGTCTTATCAACAAGGATTTACAAAAGAAGCCACATCAAGACTAGTAGGAAGGGAGGAGACACAAAAGGGGCTGGCCCTGCTTCCATAGAAGTAGCTGAGATTCCAGGGAGATATATCAGCTGCGGGGGATCCCCCTGAGAAATATGGGGTCTCAACCCCAAGCTCAGAGCACCAGAACTGGGGAAGAGGCAATCCCATAACACCTGGCTGTGAAAGTCAGCAAGAATTCTGTCTGCCGGAGGACAGAATTAAAAGGCCACTCTCTTAAAGGGCCAATGCAGAAAATATCATTGGCAGCCACTCACCCTGGGTTCTGGTGGAGGGAGGGCAGGGCTGACTAGAGTCCTGTGAGGAAAGTTTGCTGCTCTGGGGACAGAGCCGGCAGGACCCTTGTGCTGAGTCACTCTCCCACAATGCACATGCCATTCTTCTTAGGTGAAGGACTACCCTCCATATGGCATCAGCCTGGGAGAAAGCAATACTCCCACCCTCTGGAATCCCTCTTACCCCACTTTGTGGAGCCTGCACACTTCTGAGGAGTCAGCTGCCTGGGCTGGGCTGTAGAGGCCCAGGCAGCCTCAGGGTGTTTGGCCGAGTTGTGTAGCTTTGGGGTAGGGGCCATTCCCTCCACTTTTCCATGAACTTGAGTGGGTCTTCCCCCTCTCAGGAGATGCACTAGCCCCAATTGGTGGCCCCACCTTCCAGACTCCTGGTGGCTCCACCCTGCTCCATCTGGGAAAATCCAGGATAGACTGAGTTGTGTGGCTCTGGGGGCGGGACCACTCCCTCCACCTTTCCCCAAGCCTGATGGGTACCACTGCTTCATGGGAGATCCACTAGCTCCACTTTCTCTACTTCCAGCAGCCCCACCGCAGTGAGATCAGGCTCCTGGAAGAATCTGGGACAGACTGAGTTGTGTGGCTCTAGGACAAGGGTCATTTTTTCCTTGCATGCCTGACCAGTGCAGAACACTCCTTTCACATGGCCATATCTTCATCTGTTTGGGCTTGATAAACTCTGCTGACCTCACTCTAACAACCCTCTGAGACCCTGCCCCACGAAAAAGGTGTGTGGGCACCCAGCGGTTGGCAACTAGACTTGGTATATACCCTGGGACACTTAGTGAGTGACCTCAGACCCAGCATTGGTGCTGCATTTAAACCTGTATTGATCTGGTGAACGCCACTTGCCCCTACCTGGTGACTCACTTAGAACTTCCTCATGCAACGTGAGTACCACCTGAGGTGCTTTCACTGACTGGGCCTAATAGGCAGATGACAGGTGGAGGCAGGAAGAGGCAAATGTTGGGGTGCCTTGGGACATTTGCTGACCTGCCCTGGGCCAAGTGTTGGTAAAAGCCAGCTTTGGTGCACAGCTTTGTCCTTCCCATGCATACCCAGGCCTACCAGAGGCAGCCACAAACTGTGGATCACTCTGTAGCTCCAGCATAGCTACAGCAATCTTGAGAAAGAAGAACAAATTTGGAGGAATCATGCTACCTTATATTAAACTATACTAATATCAGGTAGCATGCAAAGCCATAGTAATCAAAACAGCATGGTACTTGCATGAAAGCAGACATATAGATCAATGGAACAGAATAGAGAATCCAGAAATAAACCCATGACTCCATGGTCAGTTAGTATTTGACAGAGGAGGTAAGAACATACAATGGGTTGAAGAGTCTATTCAATAAATGGTGCTGGGAATATTGGACCATTATGTGCAAAAAAAAAAAAAAAAGAAAAGAAAGAAAGAAACTAGACCACCTTTTTATACCATATACAAGAGTAAACTCAAAATGGATTAAAGATTTAAATGTTGGACTCAAAACCATAAAAATCCTAGAAGAAAACATAGGCAGTAAAATTTTGAACATTTCTTGTAGCAATATTTTTTTCTGATTTATTTCCTAGGTCAAGGGAAACAAACAAAAAATAAACAAATGGGACTACTTCAAACTAGACTATTTTTCTAGCAAGGGAAACTGTCAACCAAATGAAAAGACAACCTACTGAATGGGAGAACATATTTGCCAATGATACATCTGATAAAGGGTTAATATCTGAAAATCATGAAGAACTCATATAACTCAACACCAAGAAACCAATCAATCTAACCAGAAGTGGGCAAAAGACCTGAATAGATGCTGCTCCAAAGAGGGCATACAGATGGCCAATAGACATATGAAAAGATGTTCAACATCGCTGATCATCAGAGAAATGCAAATTAAAATCACAATGAGATATAACCTCATACCTGTCAGAATGGCTATCATCAATAAATCAACAAACAACAAGAGTTTGTAAGGATGCAGAGACAAGGGAACCCTTATGCACTGTTGGTGGGAATGCAGATTTGTGTAGCCACTGTAGAAAGCAGTATTAAATTACCTAAACAAGTTAAAAATAGAACTGCTTTATAACCCAGCGATTCCACTTATGAGAATATATCCAAAGAAACCCAAAACACTAATTCAAAATAATATATGCACCCCTATGTTCATTGCAGTGTAATTCACAGTAGCCAACACTTTGAACCAGCCCAAATGCCCATCTGTAAACGAGTGGTTAAAAAAGCAGTGGCACATTTGCACAAATAGTACTACAGTCACGGAAGAAGAAGGAAGTCTTACTTTTGTGACAGCATGGGTGGACCTGGAGAGTATCATGCTAAATGAAACAAACCAGCCAGAGAAAGACAAATAGCATATGATTTCACTTATGTGTGGAATCTAGTGAACATAAAACCTAAAAAACAAAATAGAAACAGACTCATAGGTACAAAGAACAAGCTGACAGCTGTTCGAGGGGATGAGGTTAGGGGCTTGGGTTAAAAAAGTGAGAGGATTCAGAAAAAAAAACCCTCGTAGCCACGGACAATAGTATGGTGATTGCCAGAAGAAAGGGGGGATGGGAGGAAGTAGAAGAGAGTAAAGACGGGATAAATGGTGATGGGAGGAGACGGGACTTGGGTAGCGAACACACAATACAATACACAGATGATATATTTAGAATAATACACCTGAAACCTATATAATTTTATTAACCAATGTCACCCCCATAAATTTAATAAAAATTAAAATTAAAAAAAGAACAGAGAGAAACACTTCAGTTAAATTTAGAAAATAGAAATAATAAGCCAGCCTTTTTTGACCAAAAAAATGCAATTAAACCAGAAATAACGAACACATTATCAAAACTTTCTCTTAAGTATTCTTGGGTCAAAGGAAAAATATAAAACAAAATTTTAGAATTTCTAGAAGTAATAATTAAGATACTATGTCTTTGGAAAACTCAAGATAACCAATGACTATGACTATTATAAACAATAATAGAGTTTAGTAAAATAGCAGGATAAAAGTCAAGTGGTAGCATCAATAATCATGCCATAGACAAACAATAACTAATTAGAAATGTTAATGAAAGAGAATATTCTATTTATAATAACAAAATAGAAAAAATAGGCATAAACGTATCAAAATTTGTAAAATTTATATCTAGAAGGTTTTCATACATATTTAAAAGATACAAAATTAGATTTAAACAAATGGGAATCTATACCATCAGTGTAGCAATACAGTAAAATCTTGACAGTTGTTGAATGTGGGTGAGAGTATATTGAAATTCATTACATATTACCCTCTCTACTTTTCTGTATGTTTGAAAATTTTAAAATAAACTAATTTAAAATAGTTAATCCTGGTGTTAAAAAAATAAAGGGATTTAGGTTCTAGCTCTATCCTATCAAGCATACTTAGATGATTATGAGTTAATCAAAATGATTTGATTAAATTCTTATAGTCAGCCTTAGTTAAGCTAAATCTCTTTGGAATCTCTACTTAACAGAAAACTAATTGTATAAGCGTGCTTTGGGTACTTTTAGGTGATAGTTGTTTTTTTCCTGCTCTTGCCCTAACGCTGGCAAATGAGGAATCATGTTTCTCTTTGCCTCTAAGAAGTGTGTAAGATGAGCTGAGAGGCAGAAAGAGAATTACACAAAATGTTTGAGGTACTGATAGAGTACTTCAAGGTCTCAGGCTAGAAGGGACCTCACAGAGCATCTTACTCCTAATCTTTCTTCTAAGTGGAGCTACATGAAATCCAAGGCAACTGTCATTAGGTTTTTCCCAGTTCTCCTCTGAAGTGTTACTACTGACAGGGTAAACCTTCTCAAATAATCTTCGAAAACAAACCTTGACCACGTTCTGTGTTTATCCTCACTGAAAATTCCAGACAAACAATTTTACTTTCTGGGAGAGTTAATGTTTGTTATCCTGAAATAACAGGCTTTGGCACCATTATGATAACCTTCAAAAAAACAAAACAACACAAAGCAAGACATGGGCTGAATTCTTAGTTCCCACTGGACAGAGCTCAGCCTCCTCACCCTGGCATTCTGGCCCTGGACCCTCACCCTCCATGACATGGCTTCAATACATCTTTTTCATTGATGCTTTCTATCATATCCCTGTTGATTTCCTGTTATTCAAACAGAAATAAAAGAACTGTAAAACCTAATTATTTTTTAGTTCATAGAATATAAGTTTTTAAATATATTTCTTACTTAATCACAACAAAAGTCTTAAGAGCTGGATATTATTTACCTTTTTTTTTAATGGATAAAGTGGTGCTAGAGCAGCTAGAGCTTTCCCCATTATAAAGCTAATATGTAACAAAACCAGAATTTTGTGCTTATCCTACAGTAATATGTTACCACTACACTAGGTACTCATTAATCTCTAAGATCATCCTGAATTAGAGTTGCTGATTTTGCACAAAACTCCCTTCTCCAAGTTCCTCAAAATTTTATCCATCCTTAAAGTTGTGGATATGACATTCTTCTTGATCCCTTGAGAGGATTATGTTTTCTCTCTCTCTCTCTCTCTCTCTCTCTCCCCGCCGAACCTACACAAAGTGTTCTGTGTCTTTTGGGGCACTGGACATACTCTGCCTTGTGTTGCTTTCTGCTATGAACACTTGTCTTACTGGCAGAGTCTATGTCTTACTTATCTTTCTGTTGAGTACAGTGGCACGTAGTATGTGTTATACTTAACAAATGTTGGGACAACTACATGAAATTTTGCTTAATATAATTGAAAGCCCATCATCTCTCTGAGTTTTTTCTTTATAATAGAATCTCCTATGGAAATGGAAACATTTTGTTAAAAGTAGACAAATTCATGTGAAATACAAAAATAAAATAGTACTGCTAATAGTAATACTTGGTGACCTAATAATAATGGTAATTTTATAACTCTGAATTATAAGGTTCTCCTCTTTCAGATTATAATGATTCATATCAGTCTCATTTATTTCCTCAGTATGCCTGTAAGCCAAGGAAAAGGTTGTCAGTATAAAGAACAGAAACTAAAAATGGGAACGCCAGACTCTAACTTGTATTTAAGGGCCAGCTCCTTCACTAATTCAAGCAAGTTATTTATTTAAACTCCTGAGATCTCAGTCACTTCTCTATCCTTTACAAAATAGAGATAATGACATGAAAAAAAATTGCAAGCTTATTGTGAATAAATAAGATTAAGTAGGCTAAGTTCTCCGTGCAGTACCTGGTGCATAGTAAGCACTTAGCATAGCACTGATTCAATGGTACCAGTAATTACTGTTATGAGTAAAGAAAATGAGACCTATGACCTGAGATGATTGACTTTCTCAAAAAGGTATAGTGAAATCTAACTAGAATTTTGGTTTTTGCTTCATGGATCACCTAGTATCATCCCCATTCCTTTGCCCCTTGCCCCTTATATGCCCTCAGTCACCTTTTGCTTGGTATGATAAAGAATTTGACGGGCCTTTGTCTCTAGTTTCTGGGAGGCAGCCTCTAAACTATAGGAATTTTCAATGTAATAGGATCCTGGGAGGTTGTTTTTGCTAGGTAGTTTACGATAAGGGAAAGATTTAGGAAGCAAACTGTCCATGCTGGAAAGATCAACCATGTGATTAGAGGGTTAGGGCTTTGAGCCAAGTTGATTATTAGACCAACCCCCAGCAAAGGGTGGGGGGGCTAGAGATTGAGTCACATGACCAATAACTTAATCAATGGTGTCTATGAAATGAAGTCCAAACAAAAACTATGAACGTAGATGCGCAGGTGAGCTTCCTCACTGTGCAATAATCTGTGTATAGCCACATATCAGTGTGTCGAGAGGGTGACGCTTACCGACTCCTTCATGTTTGGGACCCTCCAAGACAATGCTGTGTGGGTGTCCCATTTGGACACAGGAGCTGGTTTTGATTTCTATCATTTTGCTATAATACCATAATGAGCATAAGAATAGCGTTTTCCCCGAGTTTTGTGCATAATTTTAGCATATCATTGAAACTCAAGCAATAGTGGGAACTCCTGAATTTGTAGCCAGTTGGTCAGAAGTGCGGGAGGCTTGGTGATCTCAGTCTGTGGCTGGTGAGGGCAGCAGTGTAGAGGACTTTGGCCTTAACCTGTGAGGTTTTGCCCACCTCCCCTGCAGGGAGCTGGTGACAGTCTTGTTGTGTCCTTCACACAGAACCTGCGCGGGGGGGTCCATGTTTTACAAGGTACACACTTTGCACTTTCAGACTCAAAATTGAGATTTGTTTAAAATTTATATTTTTATTTCTTCTTCATTTTTGATGCACAGTGTTTCAGTGTGATCACATTGGCCGTGCACAACTGACCATTTAGGTAAAAATTGTATTGAAATTAAACAAAACTAAAGAATTATTTACATGTGGTACTAACCTATTGTACACTTTTTTTCTTCACAAAAACCCTTCTCCAATCTCCGAACAAATTAATTCGTCTTCACAGTGAGAGGAGCAAACCAAGCAGTGGCTTCCACTGTGAGGGGCACCAGAGGCACATTCGCCAGGACAGCTGGAGTACATAAGTGGTGGCTCTGACACCTGCTGGGGACACATCTCTCTCACAAACAGTATGGAAATCAAAATTTGCACCCCGTAGTGACTCAGGGCTTCAAACCTATCCCAATCTATTTGTAGTGTTTCGCAACTTACTGAGAACAATGTCTCTCCCATTTAGGTAGCTGCCTCCCGTCTGCTGCTCCGTTAGCTCTAATGTATTTAGATAGATTCTCCTTCCATGAGGCAGAGCCCAAGTTCATTAGAATCGTGCGTTCTGCTTCAAAACCTCCCTTAATCTCCCTAGGTGCTCTTTGATCTTTTCCGGTTGTATTCACTAACCTTGGACGTGGGTATTTAGGAACAATGCTAATGTTCTTAAATTGCCTTGCAGTCTCCTCTCCTGCATTATATCAGCAGGCAGAAGAAAGAAACACCAATTAAACCTCAAGAGTCATTTTGCAAATGCTCTTTTTCTGAAACCAGGGAATGTCTAACTGCGAACCCAAGTGGAACAGATGCAGGATGGCTCTGGGATGTGTTATGCATCCCAGACTCTTCTTCAGAGGAATCTAATCTGTTAGAGTGGGCATTAGGTAATGCTTTCAACATAGTAGGAGAGGCAAAAAAAATAAAAAAGAAGACACTTTATACATTTTGGATAATAGCATGTTGGTGCTTTGATAATATTCATCTTAAAAGGGTATTTGTTATTCATTATGTACAGTGCATTTGAGATTTCTGCTTTCTATCAACCTCTTCTCTAAGCATGCTGCAGATAGGTTCAAAAACTTTCTGTCAGGAGCGCCAGCTTCACCCTGGATCTTGAACTTGCTTGAGCACGGAGGTGATTTGGGGATGCTAGAGCAGGGCTTTTGTAAGTAGTAACCCAGGCTGCCTCCCGGAGGGGAGCTAACTGACTTGGAGACTGGAGTAGAAAGTAGATATTTTGCTGTTAATCTTGTGTTTTATAGCATGTGACTATGTTCTGATTTGAAATACAAATAAAAATATATAATTTTTATTTTTTAATATTATTTTTCTTTTTATTGAATGTATTGGGGTGATATTGGTTAATAAAATTATATAGTTTTCAGGTGTACAATTTTGTATATCATCTGTATATTGCATTGAATAGTGTAGCCATGGTAAAAATCAGTATGACGTTTTCTCAAAAATTAAATATTATAGAATTACCTTACGACACAGCAAGTCAATTTCTGGGTATTTACCCAAAAGAATTGAAAGCAGAGACTCAAACAGATATTGTACACCTATGTTTGTAGCAGCATTATTCACAATAACCGAAAAAGGGAAGCAACACAATTGTCCATATGTGTGTTGTCCACATATTGTCTACCTGTGTCCACATTGCCCATTTCTATCACATCTGGGAGACAAGCTCCACAGTCCGTCAACCTTTCTTCTCTTTCCGAGACCTTAGCAAATGCTCAGTTCATCATGGGCACTCTTGGAGAAATGGGCAAATGGGTTCAGCAAATGAAAATGTTCTATTTCTTTTCAAGCAAGCACGTGAAGACAAGCATCTCCAAGTATTTGTTGAGGATCTCTTCAGGCCCTCCCACTGTACTAGGAAAAGTGAGGGCACAGAAATGTAAGAGATGCACTTACTTATGTCAACTTATTCAATTAATTAAAAAATAGGTTCTTATGTTTCAGGCACTGTGCTAGGTCCTGGAGATACAGAGAAGAAAAAGGAACAGTCCTAGATATTAAGGATTTGACAGTCAGTGGAGGCAGAGAGATTTGTATGCTGCTAATCAGATAGTGTTTTTTACAGGATACTGTGGGAGGACAGAGGAGGAGTGTGGAAATTCTCGGACCTGACTTTAATGAACTTAGAAAGATCAAGGTCTTACAACAATTCTAATCAACAGATATTTTTGAACACCTACTATGTGCAGGTCCTGACCTAGTTTCTGTGAGTGATTAAGATAACACATATGTGAGATTCCATTCTGTTCCTTAGGGAGCTTCCATCTAGTTATATTTAGAGTAGTTAGAAAAGGAAATATGGCAGTATATAATTATGTGGGACACATTTTTACTTTTTTCCCCTTACCCAAGGCCATACTTATTGATTTTAGAGAGATGGGAAGAGAGGGAGAAAGAGAGAGGGAGAGAAACATTGATGTGAGAGAAAAACACTGATCAGTTGCATTTTGCATACTCCCTGACTGGAGGCTGAACCCGCAACCCAGGGCATGTGCCCTGACTAGGAATTTAACCTTTCTCTTTATGGGATGACCCTCCAATCGACTGAGCCATGCCAGCCAGGGCTGACACATTTTTCCTTTTGCCAGAGATTAAAGAGATGATAGACCGGTAAGGGCAGAGATTATCAGGAAAAGCTTCACAGGGAATTTAAGCCCTAAAACATAAACTGAGCTTCAGCTAGTAGAAAACAGGTGCTAGGAAGCAGTGAACATAACAATATATGTATAATGATGAGAAAAAAATAGACAAAGTAGCTACTAGATTTGCCTTCCTGGGCTAGGAGGTAAAAAAAGTGTCCCACTAGAATATGCTTCTGTGTGAGCAGGGACCCTTATGCATTTAATAAGCATGAATCAAGCCTACTAAGTGCAGTCATTGTCCTAGGCACTGGAAGGAATAGCAGGAAACACACAAAGTTCATGCCCTCAGAGAGTTTACATTCTACTGGGAGAGACAGGCAGATAAATAAAATGTACCACACGCTAAGTGGAAATAAGAGTTCTGGCTAAAAGTAAAGTAGGTGATTGTTGGATAGGAGCACAGAGGAGGGTATGAGACATACAGTAAAGAGACAGTTGCAAAGAAACTATGCTTCTGAGATGTTTGCAGAGCCATTCTGCTGCAGATGGTAGTGTGGACTTTATCTCCTGGTGCTTCCAGTCCCAACGTTCTATAAGCTTTGCCTCTGAGCCCAAGTAAGTGTCCAACCAAGTTTCCTGTTGCTATAAAAAGGTGAAGTGGTAGCAGTCTCAGAGGTCACGTGTTTTCATCCTGCATGCTCCCTTTTGTGGCTTATTTACTTGGAAATACTCAATAGATAGTATGTTGAGACACCAATTTTCTGACACTGAGTGTCCTAAAATTCAATTCAATACATTAAAATACCTGGAGTTAGGGCCAGATCCCATGAGTTAAAGGTCAAGGTCCTCAACAAGACTGCCCTTTTCTATATCATCCTTAGGTGGGGTTCCCAGGCTACCCACACTTCTGCCCAATTGACAACAAATATAGTGTTTCCCACAACCACCTCAGGTTCTGTAATTCTCTAGAATGACTTATAAAACTCAGGAAAGCTCTATGCTTATAATGACCATCTTATTATAAAGATGCAAATAAATAGCTAGATGAAGAGATACTTGGGCAGGTGTAGGAGAATCCTGGGTGGAGGAGTTTCTGGTCCCATGGAGTCAGGGTGTACCACCCTCCTGGTACATGGATATGTTCATCGACCAGGGATCTCTCCTGAGCTTCAGTGTCCAGAGTTTATATTTGGGCTTTCATTAAGTAGGCAATATTTATCAAATCGTTGATCACATGATTGAACTCCACCTTCAGTCCTTCCTCTCCCCGCAGTGTGGGGTGGGTCTGTAAACTCTAAGTCTAAAATCCTGTGCTCAGTCCTTCTGCAATAGCCATTGCCTCCATTGAAACTGTCTAAGGGCCCACTCTGAAGTCATCTTAGCATAAACTCAGGGAAGTCCAGAGGTTCCTTATGAATAACAAAAGGCATTCCTATCACTCTGGAAATTTCAAGGGTTTTTGAAGTTCTGTGCCAGGAATTGGGGACAAAGATCAGATATATTTCTATTATATCACAGATAGCAATAACTCTATATTCATTTCTTCAGGTAATACTTACATAATGGTCATACAGTTGGTTATATTCTATCCAAAATAAAAGAGAAATCAGTTTTCCAGCTCTCAGCAAAGACATGTTGAGAAAGCATGTCTTCAGGAAAGCCATACTTTACTATTGGTTTAAAATGTATAAGCTAAAATGTAAGGTAACTATCTTTTGCCTCTCTGGCTAATGACCAGCTTTGGGATATGGATAAGAAGTTCCAAATTCAGCCCTTTGAGCCTGTGTTCCTGCTGGTGAGCTCTTGGATCACCTTCCCTCTGATATCTCTTTAAGCATCAAGCAGCTGTTTAATGCAAGATTCTCCTGTGTTCTTTTCCCTTTTTCTTGGTCAGTGGATTAGCCAAGATTGATTTTTCTGCATGGCCGCAGAAGGCCTAAGATTAAAAAGGTAGATTTCTTTTAAATGTAACTTATTTTTTTCCCCCTGGCATTAGTTCTGATATCAACCACAGAATCACTTTAGTTTTCCAAAAGCACCTGGGTCCCAGCTATAGCTGCCAGAGTAGGGCAAACCTGGGCTGCCAACACGGCGCAGCTGGGGTGGTCCAGGTGGAGATGCTATCAGGTGCCATTCTCTCTCTGCTTTCCTTCTCCCCACCCCTATCTTTCTCCCTCTCTCTCTGACTCTTTTTTTTTCTTCTCCGATTCTGCTTACAAAATGCAATTAGACATCACACATGTTTATTCTATATAATTATTCTTTCAGGTCAATGCGTATTTATCTTTTGCAAACTAAAGAGCTGAAGGGAGAACTGTTTCTGAGTCAAGCAGATGACAAAAGAACCAAGTGATTCATCCAGAAAGCCTGTCAGGTTAGCAGAACATCATTGGCACGAGTGGTGTTGTGGACAAAGCTGTCACCTGATGGACTCAGTTTCCCACTTTTTGCCAGACTTCTCTTTGGCAGCCAATAGACCCCGTCCAGATGGCATACCAGGTGTGATGAATAATCATTTCCACCCCTGGGTGGATCTTTTTCCACACATGCCCTGTGGTGTACATAAACGATCCCCTCTATGTTGTGTACCAACAAGTGTTTTTATAAATGCAACCATAGAGGCTGGAGACTCCCTGGAGCCTGAAGCAAAGTGTCAGGAGCAATGAGGGAAAATGAGGTGATTCAAGGCTGACGTAGCAGGAGAATTAGAGAAGTGTATGGAATGAGAATCCCTATTCAATGGATTGGGCTACACAGGGAAAGAGTATTAGGAAAGAATGAGAACTTGAGAGCATTCAAGTTGAGCAGTGCTTACGATGGTAACTTAGTTCATACTCTCACACAGTGCTTAATAGATCAGCTTAAAGGTTCTTAAGCACTTGTGCCCTCAGGACAGGGCAGAATGACATCATGACATTGTGTTTGCAGGGGATAGGGGCGTAGGAGAGGAGGGCCCGTGATCTGCCCCACCATCTCTCTTCTCCCTTTGTTTTTTCTTTTCTTCTTTCTGTTACCCAGCCAAGGGAGGGTCCACCCACCCAATAGGCAGCAGAGCCGAACATTGAATATGGAGTTTTGCAGTAGAGAAATTAGGGCAACCAAGCAAGGAGAACAGGAAGCTATCATTTAAAACCCAAACTCCTGATGGCTTTAAATCAGGGTTTTTAAAGGCAAATACTGAGGGTTTGGGGTTACAGGTGAAACTGATTGGTCAGTTCATGTGCAAGCTTCAGCAGTTCTCCTTTGTCTGATTAATTCAGCCCCTGGTGTCATCTTGTCTGGGGCCTTTGTTAACTGTGGTCAGGCGATCTAGCTCGGCTAAAGAACTAAGGTTCTGCGAAAAATCTCATGATTGTGCATCAGTGATGTTATTTTAAAGTAAGAAACAGAAACTAAACATCTTGTGACCTTTGTTAATTTATTATTATTTTTGTTATTATTTAACAAATAATATCATTTGTTATTATTTAAGCCATCATTGTTTTATGCTTAACTAGATACATTTTTCTACTATCTTAAGCAAAGTATAATTTTAAACATTTTTTCTGGAACTTGCTCTATAGGCAGACCTCCAGAACATGACTAACATATTTTCTTAATCTTTGACTAAAAGCTATGTGACACCCAAAGCAATTGAAACCTTTAGTTTAAACTTGTACCTACGTCTCTAGATTCTGTGCTCTAAACATAAACGTGTTTTACTGTTAAATGTTGGTTTCCCTTCCTCCCTCCCTCCCTTCCTCGATCTCCCTCCCCCCCTCTCATTTTCACTCTCTCCCTTTCACTCTCATTCTCTCTCTCTTCATTTAATCATTGCTAAAATTGGAAAGACACTTAAGGAATACTTATATTTGTCTTAGCTGCATGAGTTAAATTGAAAGGGTTGGCTTCAATCCAGCCAGCCAGTGAGAAAGCCTCTGAATTCCAGGATGGGATTTCAAACAGCCAGCTGGATGCCACCCCCCACCGCCACCCTCACCCCACCCCAAGACTCCTCTATCATTGGGTCAATAGGTGGGGACAGTGAGAGATTTTGGACAATTTACCAAACCAAAATGAAGCTATAACAAAGCGACCAAATGGAAACTCTTATATCAGTAATCAGGAGACAGAAACATACATGTACAGACAAACTGTGTATGAACACAGAAGAGAAGAACTGGAGAACCAAGAAGAGAAAATCTGGATTTGTCAGGATCCCCCTCGCTGCAAATAATAGAAGCCCATCTGACCAAGTTTAGGTGAAAGGAAGTTTGTTGGTCGATACAATTAAACTTTGCAAGGGGATATTAACTTCAGACACACTGGATCGGATGCTGCTGTAACACCAGGTCCCCATCTCTGCCCTTCTCCACTGGCTTCATTCTCGGGCACACATTTTCTCTGATGGCAGGAGAGCCCCTAACATTTCCAGACTCAAACGCCATCTCATCAGTGCCAGAAAAAGAAAAAGTTCGGTGTGGGCTTTCACTGGATCAATTTGGCTCACCCTCCTTCTCCAGACTAATTAATTACTGTGGCTGGCGAGACAGGGTGCTCTCATTGATCCCGCCTTGGCCAAGTGCTCACCCCTAGAGCTGAGCGTGGGGTCAGCTCCACCTAAAGTACACAGCCTGCAGTGGGCAAGGAACAGTCCTGCTAAAAGGATTAGGGCTCTTCTTTATGGAAAAGAAAAATGCTGGCAGGTAGAAACAATAGATGTCTACCAGAGATGCCAAAAGAAAGCCAGTCATAAAACATTGAACCAAGCGCAGTCATGTACCAGGTTCCTGAATGCACCAGGAATGGGTCAGATCTATATGAAACCTCAAGGCTTACATGACAGTTGCCCAGATCACACTTGGTATAAACATCCCTTGTTTGAACTGGTTCAAGGCTTCCTGGCTGTCTTCCTGTTGCTCTTGAAAGAAACTTGCCCTTTTGAGGCCAGGCCCCAGATACCCCGTTCCAAAGGGAATCCCTTATGAAGTTCAAGAGTGTCCATCTGTCTTTCTTTTTCCTCTTCACAAGCTCTAATCCCCTCCTTGCACACCTACACATGTTTTTCCAGTGATGTGACATAGTAATCACAAAGGATCATTTGCATGGCCCTTTTGGAGAACCCAGCCATTGAGACAGACCATACTTTGCTACACCTGCGGCAGGTACCTGGAGCCATGAGTGGGAGTTTAACAACTTGGCCACATAACATGAAAAAAAAAAAAGGTAAAAGAGAGAAAAAGAGGGCATAGATAGCTAATTGACAGGCGGCATTTACCAAAATATAAAGAAGCAAGGAAAAAAGGCAGACTATTCGAAGAGAGATCTTTACTTAAACGGCTCACAGAATTTGTGGTCTCATCCATGGCCAGCGCCTGACAAAGGAAGCCCACCAGTGTGCACACAAAAAGGGAGAGCCAAGCTGCAGGCTCAGGCGCTGAGAGGGCCAATTACCAAAGCTCATGTCCATCCTGTTGATATCAATCCTGGCAGGGCACGGTGGCCGCTGCCAGTGGAGAGGAAAAAATTACCAGGCTGATGCCTCCAAATAATTGGTAATTTGCCTAAATGAACAAATCAAGTAAGATTTAATTGTTGGCAGGGACTGCCACTCAGGAAGAGCAAACTATATAATTGCTTAAGCGTTACACATGGCTTTCCACACGTCCCCTTTCTTTTTCTAAGCAGAGTATAATTGTTTAATGACATTGATGGGATATAGACTTGTGACATTATAAATGACACTTATGACAGAACTGTCAGTTGGTGACAGCGCTCTGACAGCCCGGTGAGAAATTAATCATTTTAGATGCTTCGTGATTTTGCTCATTTAATGTCACACATAAGATCTTGCTATAAACCACACACAATCTCATCCTCCAAGGGAGACTTGGTGGTTTTCCTGCCTCTGGGAGGGGGGCTGGTAGGATCTGGAGTAAGTGGTAGGGAATATTTGGTGGTGGCTGACCTGCACTTCCAGTTCTAGGGAGAGGCTCAAATTTCCCCTGGGGGAATTGGAGCTTGAGTGGAGTCTGAATGAATTTTGTTTTCTCACTTGCCACTTGTTTAAGGAATCTTTCAAGGGGAAAGAGCTAACCTGTTGGGACTGATATGCATAAAGACAGAAAGCTGAGGAAGTGAAGTTATTTTTAGCTGGGTAATGGGGAGTAAATGGGGCCAGCCTGTGATATGCTAAAATATGCCTGCGCTCATTTCTGCCTGAAACTCCCACACTCTCTGCTGGGCAGACATCTGTTAATTGCTTTCTGTTGGACTTCACTTTGACATTTGGAGAAATGGAAGGAGACTGCCTAACTTTTTGTTTTTTTAAACAATGTCTCTGTGGAGCTCTGGATTCAGGGAGGAAAGGGGGCTCGGTGAGTTTGAAGTTTGCTTTCTGCTTGGGTTTGCTAAAACCTTAACACCGCGTGCCTAAGGCACTTTGGCCTGGATTCATTGAAAACCCTGTGTGGGTCTCCAGACGATCAGAGTCACTCACGTTTCCCCCTCCACGCTACACTGGCCTGTGCTCCGTTTTATCAGAGCACGTGCTTATCTCCCTACCCACCTTTCCATACATTTTACTAATCTTGTAAACAGTCTTAAAAAATAATTAGACAAACTTTTAAGTTTATAAGAGAAACAGTCATTTTAGTGCACATGCATCAATGCCTTCTTGATGAGACAGTTCCTGTCACCAGCAGCAGGAAGCTAAAAATAAAACTTCAGGGGGTGAAGGTCACATTTCATCAGTACTTAATCCTTTCTCTGCCTTCCCCACCCCCACTCCATTTAGATACCTAGTTCGCCTGTGCTTGTGTTCAACTGTGTTCGGGTAGGTTGACCTATGTGGGTAGTGCGATGAGGGGCCACCAGATGGCAGCAAATGACCTCTTAGCCTGATTACTGGGGGAAGGCAGTGACTGAGAGCAGTGAAATGGGCATGTTTTCTCCTATAACAGTGTCAACAGCAACAACTTATTAGGTGCTGACCATATGGCAGGAATCATTAGAAGTGCTGTTCATACATTAGAATATTTATTTTTGCAAAAATCTTGTGAGCTTTACAGAGGATCAAGGCCTAACTTTTCTAAAGTCACATACCTGATGGTCGGCAAAGCTGGGATTTGTCCGCAGCTCTGACGGACGACACAGGCTGTATTCTTAGACAGCGCCCTCTACTGTACCCTTAGCAAAATACTCTATACATTTGGGGAAGAAGTTGAATAGCCAAACAATGTCTTGCCCTCACTGAGCTCTGAAGCTTCCTTCATCACTGTAAGATGAGAAAAAGGTGCCTAGAAAGAGCAAATTTACCAGGCACATAGAGTCTGAGATTTGAGAAATGCTTGACCATCTAGCCTGACTTCCCATCCAATATAGGACCCTCCTTGGCACAGCCCTGAAGGAGAATTACATGGTCTCTTCGGGACCACTTTGGGACCAGGTTGTGGAAATAACATGGTTCCTTTTCTATCTTCCCATGGTCACCTTTCTCTCCAATAAGAGAAGTTCAGAAGGAGGAGGTTGGTGGGGGGGGTGGGCAATCCCCATTTCCTGCCTATCAAAGCAATTCTAGGAAGAACATGGGTGTAGTGGTTAATCTGTGTCAACTTCACTGGGCCACATGTACCCAGATATTTGGTCAAATGTTGTGGGTGTGTCTGTGAGGGTGTTTCTGGAAGGAGATTAACATTTGAAATGACAGACCTAGTAAAGCAGATTGCTCTCCCCAATGCAGGTGGGCCTCATCCAATCAGTCGAAGGCCCAGATAGAAAAGGCTGACCGTTTTGCAAGTAAGGAGGGACTCCTCCTGCCTAATGGACTTTATTTTACATTGGGATTTTTTTTTTTCTCTGACTTTGGACTTGAACTAAAACATCAGCTCTTGCAGCTCTCAAACCTGTTGGCTTCTGACTGGACTGGAACTATTCCACCAGTTCTCCTGGATCTCAGGCTTGCTGACTGTAGATCTTAGGACTTCCCATACTCCATAATCAGATAATTGTGTGAGCCAATTCCTTGATGTGTGTATGTGTGTGTGTGTGTGTGTGTGTGTGTGTAGTATATATATATACAAACAATTCCATTTAGATGTCCAACTATTATCTAGACTTTTACATTTAAAAATTAAAGCATTTTATTTTAATATGCATTTATATCTATACATCTCCTATTGATTCTGTTTCTCTGGAGATTCCTGACTCTATATGATAGGTGAACTGAAAAGAATATAAATCAAAAAGCAGTAAGACTTGAGTCCTGGCAATGCAGTGCAGTGGTTAGACACGGCGGCCCTGCTGTCAGATGACCAGGTCTTCAGTGCTGGCTTTGCTCCCTCCTGGCTATTTGTCTTAGGAAACCTCAGTGCCCTCATATTAAAATGAGGATAATATTAAATGAGATGATGCAGATACAATTCTTAGACAGTACCTGGCAATTAGTGTCTATTATTTTTATTAGGCGCTAGTTGCTTCCTGTCAATGAGTTACCAAAGAATCCTGGTAAAATAATGTATTCTATCTTTTTCACAAATTAAAAAAACCTCAAGGGGTGTTGTGAGGTCAAAATGGTTGCAAGAAATAAGGTCCTGTGAGTAAAAGGGCCCATATGTGCATGGGAAGGTCCTTAGGTGAGTTTCGTAACAAGGTCCTGTCAACTGAGCAGCAAATCATGCAAAGTTTCAGTCATTTAGTCTGTAAACATTTCTGACGGAGACAACAGAGGCCCTCTCCGGAGAGGCTAAGCCAGTGGAAACAGCATTGTTTCTCTGGCACAGCTCTGGGTTTATTGGGTTTATTCCAACAGGAAAGCAGAGTGGAATGCAGATCACCTGGGAAAGACATTCTTAGAACAGACTGCATACAGATTTGCTATCTTGACTGAAAAGCCAGCCTTTGGGGACCTCCCTTGGTTTAAAAGAGCATACCTGAAGACAGAAAGAGGTCTCTTGGTATGCTTATAATATTCTTCTAGAGACACCTGCACTTGGTAAATAGCATCTGAATGGAGGAGACTGAAATGAACACTGAACTTCTGAGCAAGTAAGTGTTCCGGTTCCCTCCCCATTCCCTCTTTCCACCCCCTAGGTCTTGACTCTCTGTTTTGCCCTTTTCGTACTCATTTTACTAATGTCTTTGGGGACGTTGTACAGCCTCATGGCTTTTGCTGACACCTCTCAGAAGAAAAGTAGAATATCACACTCATGCACGCAATGCAACAATAGGACATTTCTACTTAGAGGTTCAAACATCATCCAGATTTCTATGTTTTAAAATTGAACACTTTGATTTTAATCTTTGAAGTTCCTGCCTACCCACAAGCCACATTTTTGCCTGAGCCACCACTTCCTGGACCTTCAGGCTTCTAGACACGGCAGTTTGAAATCAACTTTAACTCACCTCCTCCCTTCTCAGTTCCTACCATGATTTGCTTCCAAATGCCTCTCAGGTCTACCCTTTCCTCTCCATTTCCACTGTTCAGGTGTTTAATCCTGCACACACGAGTGCCTTCAACAGCCTCTGGGCAGCTCCCTGTTTCTCACTGTCCTTTGTCAAATGGTCCTGTTGGAATACCCCTTCGCCTGCTTCAGACCCTACAGATACTTCTCAGTGTCTCCTCCAGAGGTTTAAACTCTTCTGCCTGGTTTTCGTAACATTCGCCTTTTAGTCTCCTCAATCATTTTCTGGCTTCAGCCCATCAGGCGTCTCTCTGCCTTCACAGCCCCGCTACCGCGCCTGTAATGATGGTCGTGCTGGGAGGCCCAGGCCCAGGACTCGAAGAATGTCCTCCGCCTTCCGCGCTCCCTGTTCATTCCCCCATTCTTCCTAGCCCACCAAACCACACTCTACTGCCTCATCTACATTCTGATCCCATTTTTTATAATTTAAATTTTAATTACATGAATGATATAATCTACATAGCCTTTAAAAATGAAATTCTGTAGACAAGGCTGAGGCTCCCTTTGATCGCTTATTCCAACACTGGTTGTTTCCTCATTGCACAGAGGTGGCATGATGAAGTGTTTGAGGTATATATTAAGATATTTTTCAATGTTTTTATATACATATGTATGTGTCCATAGAAGATATGTAGTATTTATATTGCATGTGGCCATTTTAAATATAAATGGTATTGTACTTTTGTATTTTGTAAAATTACTGTTAGTCCACCTCAATGAGACTCACACTGATTAGCTGGTAAGTGCTACTTGGTAGTGTGAATCTATCACCATTTATTTAGTATTGCATCTTTGAGGCACATTAGCTTGTTCCAGGTTTAGGTTTACAAACTTGCTTCACAGAACAACTGGAAAATAGATCCTTTTGCATGTGTTAGCTGTTTTTGCTGATTGTATTTTATTCCCAGAATCACAAAGCAAGAGTAGAACAAAGCTGATCTTTACTGAAAGATTCTAAGTACCAGGACTGAGATATATGTTCACACAACAAACTTTGAGCTAGGTATTATCGTTCCCATTTTATAGATGAGGAAAGTGAGGTTTAAAGAGGTAAAGTGAGTCAGGATTTGTGATCCCTTTAATGCCTTGCTCCGACCAGCCCCTTGTGCTGAGTTCTTCCCCTCCAACTCTGCTGCGGGTCTTCCGATGGCAGACACTGCATGACACACTTCTTTTCATTCTCTAAAATGTCCTGATTATACAATAAAACTTGATTGATTATTTGGGAGACAAATTAGCACTATCATCTTATCTAGCAGGGTATTTTATTTAGGTATTTTAGCAACAATAAGAATATGCTAGCATCATAGAGTAGCTGGTTAAAATATTATTATAAGTTAATTTATATTTTAGCAGATAATTTCTAATTAATTTGCTGTAGTTATCTTGTTAAATGTCAATTAAATCTCTCCACATCCCTTTCAGGTTTCTGCTATTCATAAAACGTAATTATGCAGCTATTGCTCATGTATTCTTTATTGCTTATATAATCTACCAGTTAAGTACAAGTCAAAAAGATTTATCTTCCAAATTCTTAATAACATTACTAAATGCCCTAATTAATAATTAATAATCCATTTGCATAATTAATTGGGGAAAGTATCTTAATGGGATGGTGCCTTGCAGCTATCTCCTATAGCAATCCCAGCTCTGAGTGGAAGAGTTTATGTGAGCGACTCAAATTCGTTTAGTGCTCCAGGAAGTGCTGGGCTCAGCAGTAATGACACTGAGCTCATATGATTCCAGTGTCATGTCCTTATTTACATTGTTTCTTAATAATGTGTAATATACGTGTCTCCATGAAACATGACTTATTTGTTGGATATGAATTTTTACAAACACAGGGTCAGGTGAGCAAAAACAAATTTCTCCATTTTCCTAAAAGCCAATTTAATTTTCTGAATCTGAGCCTTCATTTCACCAAATGCAGTAACTGAATCTAGTCACTTTCAAGTAAACTTAGTCCTATGTAGTGTCTTCTCAGGCACATAAAATTATAATTCAGTTACATTCTAGATTTGCAGGGGGGAATCTTCTCTTTTAGCATTTTTTCCTTTCCCTCTTCTTTGGAAACTGGTTTATAGCTGGGGAGGAAGGTGGTTTTACAATCCATCACGGTGTCATCTGGGCAGGGGCTGACCATGTTCCCAGTTCCGCCCGCTTTGGTCCTCGTTGTCACCCTTTGAGGTACACCATCGATGTTGTGTCCTTGAGGGAGTGCTTTCACCCTGAACCCATTACAAGGTGTTCAATCATCTGCATTCCCTGAGGTATTTTTGGTTTTGCTGTAGCCTCCGCCATTAGGGTTAGTGAGGGTTGTGCTTCATTTTTCTCGTTCAGACCTGCAGTGTCCTGTGCGTCCATCCACCCTTCCTCAGCCCATCCTCAACCTTATCATAAGCTTATGAATCACTTAGCCCTGAGTCACTGCGTAACCATAGAAATCCTAAGGGGTTCTCAGGGGTCCTTGCTCTGTATAACACACCCCCTTACAGCCTCTCAGCTTCATTGTTCACATGCCCAAAGCCACAAGGGTCACTGAAAGGGATGCTGAGTACTGTACATCAGGTGGGACCAGTAAGACACAGATCTTCCCTTTCTGACTTTTGAAAATCAGTGGTTCTTGTTTACTCTCCTCTTCCACGTTATTGAGGAGGGGAGATGATAATATAAAGATAGACCCACATCTCTGCTTCCAAGATTATCGCCAATTGTTTTCTCTCTCCCTAACATATAGGGGAAAAAGTAGGGGCAGAAATGGTTTACTTAGGAGCATTTATTTTCTTACATTTTCTGTCTTACACCAGAAATTGCAGCACATTATCTTGGAAGCTGACGATGTAGTGCCTTGGTTCTCTGGCCCTTGAGTTAAAGGTGGCTCCTTGCCAACAGCAGGAGCAGCGGTGATCACAAGGGAATAAAGAAAATAATATTCCAGGTAACATCTTAATGTGTTTTTCTGTCGTACCTTTATCATGTCAGAGCCAAGGCTGAGAACATTGAAATATATGGAGTCTCTGGTGTTCATGCCAAGGAGGATGAGCCAGAACCAGAAGACAACATAGAAGCCAGAAGACAAGGTAAAGTTCCTGAGGGTCCTGTGAGGTGGGACTCAGCCAGCCATGCAGTTAGTCTGTCTTGTCCAAACGCAGGCAGATAAATGCATGGACCTCCCAAAGGGACTTCCAGTCTTAAGTAAGTTTTCTGTAGAGCAGAGAAAAAAATGCTTCTCTGATTTGTTTTTTTTTTTTCCCGAATCTATGACTTCACTGAAAAAAAAAAAAAGAGTCTATATGCTTGGGGTGTTAGCGCTGAGAGTGACTCATTCTAAGAGTTTTCAAAGAACAAAAATAAATAAATTAATTAAAGGATTTAAAATAAAATTCCATCATTGTTCCCAGAACTACAAATTGCAATTGGTGAAAGGAAATAATATTTTGATTTGGAAGCGAAACCTCCTTCTCCTAAGCACGCCATGAATCTCTTAATGCACTTGTGGCCCTCAGACAACGCTGCCAGAGCAGCCACACATCAGATCAACCAGAAGTATTATTACCCTGTTGAAAAGGCTATTGCTTGTCATTTTTTATGAAGTGTCTGCCCCTTTTGGTTATCAACAACAAAGAGCCTTACCCTTCTTTCCTGCTTATTCTTTCTCCTGGCTCTTATCAGGAGGGAATTGCTTTTCTACAGCGACCCTTCTCACAGAGAAGAGCTGCTTCCTCTATTCACAATAACAGAATAGCGTGAAGCAGGATAGCCCTACCTCACAGAGCTCCGCATGCATTATCAGTCAGTTCAGCACCAGCACCCTGGACAGCAGCGTGGGAAGCCCCGCTCTGCGATCATCTGGTCCTTCTGTCTTCTGGTGAGAAGTTCTCTGACTCAACCTAGATAGGTCTCTCACCTTGAGAGTCTTTGCGGAAGGACACTCCTTAGATTCTTGCTGTTGACCAAGCCGATTATCTTATATTTACGAATACCTTCATGTCTAATCAAAATCTGTCCTACCATTTTTAATTCTTTTTCCTCTTTACAAGTATCACCTATGGAAAAACGATGAAGTAGGTAAAGGTCGTTCATGGTGCCTTTTTTCCCTGTCCTCCTTGATTTTTATAAATCTTCTGCTCTTTCCATCTCTCATGGTTTCGGGGGTTTTAATTGTCATAGGTTAAGGTGGATGCATTCTTTTTTTTTTTTTTGACATGGGTTCTTGCAAAATGAGCCCTGCAAGCAGAGAGCAATGCTTAATACAAAATGTTGAATTATTAATGGTGACATTTCAGGCACCTCTGAAAAAGAGACTGGGTTAGGGTGAACTTTGTCCATATCCCTCAAATAATGTCATGCTTGTAAAATCAATCATGACTATTGAGTCAAGGCAGTCAGCTATGAACTTCAGGAGACCTGCATCTGGCTCTCCTTAATAGCTCTCTTTAATGTCACTTGAGCCAACTTACAAATGTATCTTAGACCCATTTTCCCTATCTGTAAAATGGATATAATCAGCCTACTTCATAGATTATTGTGAGGCCCAAGTGAGATGAGGGAGACAATACATTTCCACAATCCTTATGGCATATTGTGCTTTTTTAACATACTTTTATTATAATCCTCAGTGAGATTTTATGTATACAACCAAAATATTTTCATATAGGGTAGTGGAATACTAAGAAGTGACAATGAGGAGTAGTTGCTCTTTTTACAGATATATTTGATAAATATTGCTGTACAAAAAATAAATATCTTTCTCTCTCCCCAGGAGAATATAGTCTGGCAAATAGCAAAGGAACAGAGAGACACAGGGAAGTGAGAGGCTGCTCGGAGCAGGAGAGGGGTGGATGGTGAACGTGAGGGAGGACAGCTTCTTTGTCCTCCCTGCCTGCCCTAAGCATTGGGTGGTTCTCATTAACTGGAGTGAATGTCAACAAGGACTGGGAGTTGGGTGGAACTTGTGAACATTTCACATCTCCATATTTTATATTTTTCAGGACTGACCCACATACAGCCTCTTTCTTTCTAAGATAGAGGTCTGCTTACCGTATAGTCAAGTGGATAGATAGGCTGCGATTTGGTGAAACCTGGAAGA
Organism: Pteronotus mesoamericanus; assembly: GCF_021234165.1. Taxonomy (NCBI): domain Eukaryota; kingdom Metazoa; phylum Chordata; class Mammalia; order Chiroptera; family Mormoopidae; genus Pteronotus; species Pteronotus mesoamericanus. The sequence goes on from NW_026555326.1 coordinate 2,213,678, forward strand.
ATTATGAACTATAGCAAAAATGGCCAACTCAGGAATTGCTAAGACATATTTTCCCTTCCCCTTGATATCTGTGAAAATGTGCATCTTCAAGCATCGCAGAAATAATCACCTACTCTATATATTTTTCTCCTTTTTATGCTTTTTATTGGTATACAACATTATTCAGGCTAGGCTCTTCCATCTCCCAAGCCAATTTCTTTTGCATCTGTGTTTATATTGATGCTATTCAAACAATGATCCTCCACTTCCCCTGTCAGTTTCCATCGTGCATTTCACATATTATGAACTTATTTAAACAAAAATCATCCTCTCTGGGTACATTTCTTTCCCATCAGTTTCTCCCCTGCCTCATACTACCAATTCTCATTTCAAAGCAACATTGTAATATCATTTATTGTTATTCTCTCATTTTCCTAAGCTTCATCTATAACATTCAGAGTTGGAGAGGTGGTGCTGGGGAAATACAAGGAACCACTGATTGATAGTCAAGAAATTGTTTCTTAGTCAAAATGTTTCTAAAAGGATTCATAGCAATTTTTTAGAGAAATGAGACTTCAATAATGACTACACTTTATATTTCTAGAGTGCTTTACAGTTGGTTTTTAATGTTCTTTCACTAAGTGCCATTTTAGAGAGTTTGCAGAAAGAAAAAAGAAAAATACAGCTAGTTATCCATATTATTCTAAAATCCAGATTTTTGGCAGCATTGTTGACTGGCATGCAGGCGTTCGGTGTTGTGGCAACACAGCTCCTTGTCTGTTAGCATCAATGAGAGGTGGTGGTGTGGAAGGGTGGCGAGTGGGGGTTATTTTATGGGTTGATTTAAACATAGGGAAGCAAATCTGTCTCAGAATACATTTTCAGCTTAATAATATTTTTTAGTCACCATTTAGTTTCTTATTTCCCAGGCAGAGAAAGACCTGTTATAAATACCCCAATCCTTTCTACATCAGATGTTTGTGTACCTATTTCCATATATATGTTAGGACCATGAGAGATGGTTTATTCTCATTATGTGCCTACAAAGAATGAATATTCTTCCTTCCTCTGCCAGCCTTGCCCAGATAAAAGTCCCAGAGTCTCATGCACACTCCCAAAGCCAGCTGTGGGAGATCAGCTCAGATTTTTTTTAAAAAGAGAAATAAGCCTTTTTTTTTTTAATCTTTGAAGAAATATCTGTGGAACCCTCACTCCAGTAGACAACTTCCAGAGGTCACCAAATCCTGCATGGAGTTTCTTACTCATTTATAAATGGGCCATGCATCTCTGAAATGACGGATCGGGTAAGTTAATATTGTCTCATAGAACATGTCTTGAATGACAGGTGCTTTTATGACTTAGAGGCCCTTTTCAAGACTTTCTGTTAGAATCTCTCAGGCAGAGGTAGAACATCGGTGAGGCATTGATCCTCTGTCTGGCTCAACCTTTCCTACTGCCTTGAAGCCTGGTACTCCTGAGTTGGACTTCAAAGCCTGCCCTGTACTGGAGACCCTCTGCTTCACTTTTTCTAGGCTAAAGAAAGCAAGATGCTTCAGTTCTTCGCCTGTGATGGTTTCACAAGTCTCTTCTGCAGTTCATTGCACCTGAAGAAACTTATTTAGTCAAGGGAAATTGCCCTCTGGGGAATGGTTAGAATTAGCAAGGAGTAAAATCCTTGGGGGTGGAAAACACTCGCTGCATGTTACAGAAAACAAAAACAAAACTCCCAAACCTGCTCCATAATGCAGTCTGTCAGTAGGTCTTTTCCTCTGTTAACTAACCCCATGTGAGTTTTATATCACTTTAGTTTTCTCATGGGGGAGTCTTATTTCAGTTTGATAAAAAGATAAACTATCTAAAAGTTGGAAGATCCAAACGTGAGATGCATCATCTTGAGGCTCTGTTACTGGAAGTTCCTATGTGGTCTACTGGATGAGTTGAGTCATGAGAGTCTATCCTCAGAAGGGGGATTTGAACCAAATGTTTTCCACAGATCCCTTCTTATCGTGAGAGTTGAGCATCCTGGTATTTATAAATAGTTCATTCCTGTCACAAGTCATCATGGCCATGATCTCTGTTTATAGAATCTTCCTCTACTCTTCTCAAGTTTATCCTGGCCTCTTCTGGCTTGAAAGGGCCTTTCAGAGCCTTCAAATTCTGTAATCTTTGCTTTTTTACCTAGGCAGCTCATGTAGTCTCTTCTTTTAGCATTGATTACATTTTCTCAGCTACCTTCCCTGTCCTGACAAAATATACTTACGTAATTGAAGGTAAAGGAATTTCTGAAATCAAGAGGCTCAGAGATTTAGGTCCAATGTTATGTGCTCAACCACAGGAATAGAATCAGCATGTGGCCAGTAGAGTCTTTCAACACTGAGTGGAAAATTAGAATTTCTGCCTAAAGTCTCCATGGCAGGTCTAAGAAATCTTTTACCAAACCTTGGACATGTGAAGAACTGAAATTTGAAGTGTCTGAAAGATGCTGTTCTGTTTTTAGGCAGTTTTTAACAGTCACTTTATATGAGCAGGCTGTTGGCTTATGTCACTCTTAAACTCACCCTGAAGTGCAAGGGGGCACATCCTGGTTTTGGAGTCAGGAGACTTGTTTTAAAATGTTCCCTCTTCTGCTAATCAGGAGTGTAATTTTTGGTAAGTCATGTAGCAGCTCTGGGCTAATTCCACATCTGGAAAATGGAGGGGGGCTGGCTGATCACCAAGGAAGCTGAATTGCTGGGCAAGCACAGCCTTTTACATTGACTGCCCTAACATCAGAAGTTCATAATCTCTGTTGGGTTTCAGAATTATCAGAAGCTTTATTAAAGGGTAGGTTTGGAGGCTCACTCAGACAGGTCTTACTCAGATTTGGGGGGAAGAAGCAGTCCAGCAGACTACATGCTTAATCAGTGTGCTGGTGATTCTGACACTCGGTCCTCAACCCACGCTTTGAGAAACACTCATTTGGGAGGCATAATTGCAGTCATTAACAACTGAAAGGTCCTTATTGGGGTACTAGGGGAAGACTTCTCATTGGCTTTAAGGCCCAAATGTCTTAGATAAAATTACAGTCATACCAAACTATAATTGTTAAATGTGAGTCTTTTCTAGAAGCAGGTTTGGGTGGGAGACCGGGGGAAGCTTGAGGGCACTGAATGACTGACTAATGGTGACACCAGGAATGGGGAAATGGTGACAGTTATGGGCAGGATAACTCAAAGACACAATTTACTGACTTTAAAATTTTCCTACAAGCTGTCTTTAGAGATATAGATCGAGGAGTTGGTGAGAGGTAGGAAGGCACAGAAAGGAGTTGGAGAGAGTGGTTGGAATAATGCATCCAGAAAATAAGTGCCTGGGGGTATTTTCTGAAAAGCACACAGGTGAGAAGTATGGGACTAAGAGATGACTTGTTCTGGCAAGTAACCTAGGGTACCTGAGTGTGCCTTGAAAACACAGGCAGAAACAATGCATAATATGACATATGGGGTGTTGATAAGTATTAGCTTGAAGTAGAAGGAGCGTGTGTGCTGGGGTGGGGTGTGTTTGTTTGTGAAGGAGAGAGAGAGGAATCCTGGGGGGGGGGGGGTCAAGGTATGGGGTGGAGAGAGAGAGAGAGAGAGAGAGAGAGAAACTAAACCTCTCAAGAATTCTGCCCTAGTTTCAGCTCCACTGGTACAAGGACAAGCCACCAAAATTAGCCTTCAATCCAGTTTATTTGTTGCTATCTAAATTCCAATGTTTTTTGTCAAGTTGGTCTATTTGCATGCAAGGCACTTAGCTCTAATCTACTCCAATAATGACGGGTAAGCAGGATGAAAATTTCTTACTCCTCCCTGAAGGCTCACAATGTGGAAAGGAAGGATAGTAAAGCAAGCTTTTCATGATTAAACAAGGAAGAAAATTACTTCTTGATTTTACTCTTTTCATTTTTTTTTTTTTTTATGCCCCATCTCTCATGATTTTGGATGCAGAAGTAGGCTTGACTCAAGGATGCTGAACATGGATTCATGGACATGGGTGACTTGTTTATTGGAATACAAACTTCTATTTATCTGGAAGCCATAGTAATACTGCCCAGTTTCTGCATCAAACAAACAAAGTGAGTGAGAGACACATGATTTAATCTCTCTATGGCCAAATCTTAAGGACAGCTTAGTCATCTTTTTTTTTTTTAAGTGTTTGATTCTTTTTTTTATGATTTATTCTCAGATATATTTAATTCTGTCATGGCTGGAATTATATATTCTCTATGTAAAAATTCAACAACATCCTTTCAACTCCAAGCCATTTCATTTGGTTCTGTTCCATTCTGTTTCTTTTTTTTTTCTCTTATTTCATTTAAGAAATCACTGAAGTCAGACCTGATACTTAATCCCTTTATGAATACCTGGATCAATTACCAAGGCTCCATTTCAATGCTGTGGGTTAAATCCCTGTAAGGCTTTAATTCCTTTAACCATCCCATTTTCAACCCTTTCTCCCAGCTCTGCCAGACACTTAACATAGAGTAAATACGAATACATTTCCATAAGAGACCAGGATCTGGGTGAATGGCCAGAGAGTACTGGGGCATCACCGAAGGAGAATCAGCCCAAGGGAAAAATTGAAATAGGTGAAATTTATTTAAATTTATTTAATCTTCTTTTCTCTCAATATTTTTCTTCCCTCATGTGGCCCTTATTAACCCCTCCTTACTGTTTTCTAGCCTCCAGAACACTACGCCACTCTCCTGCTATCCTGGACACCTCTCCTAGCATCATAATGGATACCCAACCTCTCCTTCCCATCTGAACATAGTCATAAACCTTAGTTCTCCACTTTCCTGAGGTAACACTAGCTAACGGAGACGCTAAATTGTACTGAAGAATAAAGGGTTAATATGTTATCCTCTCTAGTGGATTTTTGAATTTGAACAGGAAACTTCAGAAATGAATGAACTCATATGGCAAGGATGTGGGGAAAATGGAACCTTTGTGCACTATTGGTAGGAATGTGAATTGGTACAGCCACTGTGCAAAATAGTATAGAGGTACCTCAAAATAGTGAAAATAGGGTGAGCACATGATCATCAATCCCACTTCTGGGTATATGTCCAAAGGAAATGAAAACAAGATCTTGAAGAGGCAACTGTACTTCCATGTTCATTGCAGCATCATTTGCAGTAGCCAAGATAAGGGAGCAACCTAGGTAGCCAACAATGGATTAATGGATAAAAATGTGACATACATACATATGTGTATATACTGATATACACACACACACATATTTTATATATATATGTGTGTGTATGCATACTATATATATATATAATGGTATGTATAATGGAATTTTATCCAGACTTAAAAGAAGAAGGAAGTTCTGCCTTTTGCGACATCATGGGTAAAACTTGATGGTATTAGGCTAAGTGAAATAAGTCTGACAGAGAAAGAAGAATATCGTGCGATTTCAAGGATATGTGGGATCCAAAGAGGGTAAATTCAGAAACAGACAGGAGAGTGGTAGTTGCTTTGGTTGTGGGATGGGGAAATCAGGGAGATGTGTTCAAAGGGTACACACTTCAGCTAGAAAGCAAATAAGTTCTGGGCATTAAAGTAAACATGGCAATGATAATTAATAATACTGTATTATGTACCTGCAAGTTGTTAGGAGAGTAAATCTTAAATTCTCTAACCACAAAAAAGAAATGGTAATTATAATGCATGATGGAGGCATTAGCTAATGCTATATGGTGGAAATCATTTTTTAATGTATATGTTTCAAACAGCATATTGTACGCCTTAATATCACACAATGTTGTGTGCCAATTATATCTCAATAAAGCTTAGAAAAAGAAAAATTCTACCTGCTTGCTTAAAAAAAGAAAGAAAAAAAATTATTTAACCCAAAGCAACGAGTTTCTTTGGTGAAATTCTAAGCACCTTGGGAGAAAATTTTGGAGCTGAATGACCCTATTGCTTAAACACTACAATGTATATCATTTTCTATTTTGTCTCTAAATAAAGTCAGTTGTGCCAGCTGGGATTGAAGGAAAAATTTTAATTAGAAATGCTACCTGAATAAATCACTCACTTCATACATTTATGCATCCATACAAAAATTTATTCATTCATTTAACAGATATTTACTGAGCACCTATTATATTTCAAGTTGTGTGAGGTTCTTTGGACCAAAAAATGATGAACAAGGCAGTATTTCAGGTGGTGAAATTTGAACAAGAGTTTGATTGTCCCAGCCTGACTTCCTCTGTCCTAGGAATATTTAGGAATATTTGCCAAAACCATTCCATCCATTAAAAAATAAAGAAGAAAAACAAAGAAAAAGGAAAAAATACCAAGGATGGAGAAGAAGACATACACACACTTGAACGTAATCCTTGCTGCTCTCTTACTGTGGCTCCAGAAGAAAGGGTTTGGAAAAGCAAGATAAATATTTCAGTCAGAGCAAGCTGGCTGCTGAAGCATATTTAAAAATCATATTACCATTTTAATAGTATGCACCATTTCCATATCAAATGATGACATTATTGGCAAAGACTAGAAGGTGACACAGTTTCGAGTGCTTAGACTCTACCAACAATAGAGGAAGCTACCTAAAATGGACTACAAAGCCATTCTGCCATCTGGCACGCTCTCTCCCCATCCTGGTGGGAATGGGAAAAAAAGAGTGAGTGCTTCCAAGTGGTGAAATGAAATTGGCTGCAGCCTTGAGAATGCGCATTGAGAAGGGCTGGTTCTCCCACCTGATGTTTTGCTCACTCTGGCTGCCTCAAGGGCTGGCTTCCTGGTCACCAGTCTGTAAACGTGTTGTTTCTTTAGCATTACAAATATATGACTTTTTTACTCTACAAAACATGGTGAGACACAGAGCAAAAAACAGAAATCACTGAGAAAACCAGGAGATAGCTAATATTGATATTTCCGTGTGCAGCTTTCCAATCTTGAAAAAACTTCCATGTGTTCATGTGAGTGTGTGTATTTTTTGAAGCCAAACTGAGATCACACTGTAATTATTTCCACCTAATGCAGGGTTGGCTTCATAAGAGTGGGCCCGTGCTTGGTTTCATGCTCTGCTGTTGTCATTGTGAAATTCTTAATAATCATATCTTTGAGCTTGTGCTTTGTAAGTGAAGTCCACTCGGACATCCAGTGAGCAGAGGAGATCAGTGCAATTTGAGTGACTCCAGTTCTTACTGCCCCACTTGCATATAGTGTTCACCGGACTCCGTGAACGCAGAGTTGCAGGGGGTCCACCATGCATGGGACTTTCAGGAGACTGGAAGCAGGTAAGTGTGTTAGGTTTTTCAGCAAGTAGGGATGCCAATGGTAGCAGAGGCCATGCTTTCCATTGAACCTGAACTTGCTTCTAATGCAAAAAGAAGACAATGGTGTTCTAAGCAATGTGAATGACCCAGAGACCCTACTCTATCTTTTCTTACTCACTCTACTTTCCTCTATGAGCCAGTCATTATGCCAAAAATAATGACGTTGAAGGAAAGTGAAAAATAGGGCAACCCTTTGCCTTTCTTCCTTACTCACCAGCAAGCTAAATATAGGGTGTTTGGTAGGTTGTGTGTGTGTGTCAAGAAGTGAAATCAAAACAGCTGAGTTTATTTTGTGCAACATTTCCACAGTTTAGGCAAGAAAGAAATATATGTGTATGAACTTCAAAATATGAGTTGTATAATTTTGGTAATTCTGCAAGTGAGTTACATGGTTTATTATTTGTATTTTAAACTTTATTGTACAATAGAAAGATGAATTGTGAAATTCATGCTAATAATTTCAATTTTAATTTTTTCCTTACTTAGAATAACATTAAGTAGGAAAAAATGCCATGGCAAGTGAGAGACCATGAAAGAAGGGATGTAATTTTATCCTGCTTATTAACCCCACACTTTCATTTTCTACTGGACTGTACAAATTATGTAGCCAGCCCTGACTGAACCATATACGGTGATCATTTTTTCAAGTCATTAAATACGATTTTAAAAGATTATTACTAACAGCTGCATAGTAAATTGTTTCAATTGATGAATTCATTAAAGTTACCTCCTATTACTTTTGGACATTTAAATGGTTTACAATGTATTTAAAATCAGTTGGTTTTTATGGCATGATAAAATCTCTGTACATAAATCTTTATATACATCCATGGTTATTTCCTTAAGTAAATGCCAAGAAGGAGAATTGCTAAGTCAAATGACACACACATTTTTAAGGGTTTTGAGATAGAGTGACATGTTTCTCTTCAGAAAGTTAGTACCAATTTACAATTTTCACCTTAATATGACAACTTCAGTTAGTCCTTCAGTTATGGTTCATGTTCACATGTTCCCTCTTTGGCAACTGTTCATCAGTTTGTTCATTCATCAGCAATGCCTGTTATGGGCCAGGCTCTGTGTTAGGACGGTATGGGGCCAACATTGAGCAAAACAGGACTTACCTTCGTGGAACTTATAGTCAAGGGGGAAGGGCCTGACATTAAACAAATGTATTAACAAATTGTGATGAGTCCTGTGAAGAAAAATAGTGAAACGTTTTTAGAGCATTTAGCTCGGGATTTGATTTAGCTGAAGGGTCAAGGAAATTTGCCTGAGGAAGTGATATCTAGGTGAGGTATGGAGTTAGAAGAAGAATATGTTGGTAGAGAAGGACAGAGATAAGGGATTAGAAGCACTGAAGACAAAGGAGGGCCAGCCTGAGCGAATCACTGTGGGAGGAGAGGGCATGATGAGGTTAGAATCAGAGGGCAGAGGGAGAAGAACGAAGAGAAATGAAGCTGGAGCAGTCATTTGGGACTAGCCCAGGGGTTCACAAACCATGACCTGCCAGACAAATCCAGCTGGCCATTTTGTTTTTGTAAATAAAATTTTATTGAAACCCACTCCTGCCTTTTTTAAAAAAAAAAATATATCATCTGTCGGTGTTTTCTTGCTACAATGGCAGAGTTCAGTAGTTGCAATGGAGTTCATGTGGTCTGCAAAACCTAAAGTATTTACTATGAATGCTCTGTAAATGAAAAAAGTTTGCTGACTGCTGGACAAGAGCAGGCAAGACCTTGAAGTCTGTGGAGAGGTGTCAGTTTTCACTCCAGGGCAACGGGAAGTGATTGGAAGGGAGCAGGAGGAAACTTTGGAATAGGTTGAATGAGGAGCCAAGGGAGATGCAGCAGTTCCAGGTGAAAGTTTACAGCCCTTTGAAACATAGTTGTAGCTTCCGAGATGGAGATTGAGAGACAATTGAGAAGGAAACCAAGGTGTGTAACATGGTGGGTGAGAGAGAGAGGTATCAAAAATTACCCAAGGTTTCTTTCTGTCCAGTAGAACTGCATGGACCATGGTGTACTTCATAGAACTAGGGACAATTGAAAAAGAACCAATTTGGAGGGCAGTGGGAGGTATTAATGAATTCAGCGTAAGGTACTTTTGAGATATCCAGGATGATTTTGAGCAGGCAGTTGGAAAAATATTTCTATAGCCCAGGGAAGTGGTAAACACTTGACCAAACACATGTATAGTATCACATTATGTATTTTCTACTGGGGTATTTGCCACTGGCTTTTCTTGCTTTGTCTACAGTGTGCTAAGCACCTGTAAGTTACTCAAGAGTACAAATGTGACACGATTGGCTTACTGCTCTCAAGTATACATGTACCACAATTTAAGGCAGTCACAGGTGAACGCTATTAGAGTTGAGCCAAAAATGCTATGGGAGTAAAAAAAAAATGCAAAAAAAAAAAAAAAAAAGATATGGGAAAAGCAAGTAATTCTGTTAGGGGTGAGGAATCCACAGAGGATGTGGGATTGGAGCTGTAAAGGACTCATGGGGTTTCAGACAGTAAAGGGCGAGGTATATGAACATAGCGGCCACGGGGCCTGCATGAACGGGGAGCGGAGCTGAGAAGGGTTGTTAGCCATTTGTAGACAGTGGTTTCTTTTTCTGTTCTCACTGTAACCACCCCCACCCGCCACCCCACCTTACACTTTGAACAATGCTTGACACCCTAATTTGGCTTCGGTTGACTGGAAACTCTATATTCTGTAGCACATAGTGTTTCATCACCCATGTTGCAGATAGAAGATCTTATCTGACTGATCCCTTCCTCCCACTACAGAAATAATTAATTGCTTTCTCCTCTGCACTTTTAAATTGCTTTATCTTTTATGCGAAAATTGCCCTTGTCATGCATTGTTGGGGATAAATGCATATATAAGTGCCTCTCTCTATTGGGAACATGAACTTCTTAAAGGGCTTCTGCTATGTCTTCTACATCTTTGGATCCCCAATGCCCAGAACAATGCATTGTCACAACAACAACGACAAATGGCAGCTGAATCAAACTGAACAGAAGGCAATCACTTCTGGCTCCAGCGTTGGCAGTTTGAGTGATCTGATGAAAAGTCCCAGACTGGATGCTGGTGAGGACTGGGAGCTAGAGAAGAAATTGAATTTGAATAATTGAATTTTAAGAAGGAGGCATATGCTCCTGCTGTAACCTCCCACACCAGACAGCATAACCCAGATGCAAGTCAAAATGCATTATGTATTTAATGTGTCTCGTGGGGTTGGCGTCTGAGATAATAGGAAGAGAAGGCAGGGATTATAATCAAAGTGGCAACATCTGAAGACATTTAGCCAGTGGTGAAAGGTCAGGGCATATCTTTAGATATTTAGTCAACCTTGTGCCAGAAAAAAGTGGATGTGATTGAAGGCTGGGGGTATGTGTGAGAGTGTGTGTGTGTGTGTGTGTGTGTGTGTGTGTGTGTGTGTACACCATTTAGAGAGAGAAGAAACTAAGTAGTGGGGAAAGGTTTCTCCAGCAGATGTTTCTAGGGGTTGTAGGAGCTGGATGTCGATCCTAATTGTTGATGTTGATGCTCAGGACTTGAACTTGGGAAAAATAAAATAATTTTTCTGGTAAAACTGTGCGTTGTTTCTCAGTATCTTCTTAAATTAGGGCAAGAGGAAATGGGTTTTGTGAAACCAAGAGGGAATTAACTTCCCAGAAGGAGGGAAGGTATCTTAAAACTGCTACATGCAAAAAACACTTATCTTTTTAAATACGTGACCAGCAACATTATATGTCAGGTATCAGCATATTTTCATCAAGAGAAAATGGAGAGTCAGAGAAGTCAAATAACATCATTCATATCACACAGCTCAGGAGAAGCAGGGTTGTGATTTAAACCGAGGTCTGACCAATGATGAGGCTTATGGTTTTGTTGCTACACTTGTGGATCCCTAGATTCTGAGATCTGAAAATGATGTGAAATTTTGTGAGATAGCCTCCTGCAAATATGAGGTCTGTCCAGAAAAAGTCCAGCCATTGTTAATATAATGAGAATGGTTTATGTGACATCTATGTAACCTGGCAGCCAAGGTGAGTGGGCTGGAGTGCATGTGTGAACAATGATGACGTCACTGTATAGTCAGTGGGGGTGGTAGATGCAGCGGAATGAGCATGTGTTCTGTGTGGCCATTGCATTCAAAATGACTGAGCAAGTAAAACAATGAATCTGCATCCAATTTTCCATTAAGCTTGAATATTCCTCTGCAGAAACTGTTCCTCTGCAGAAGATGATTCAGAAGGCCACAGCTATGGACAACTGGTGATTGGCAGCTTCATCATAATAACACGTCCACCTATGCATCACATCTCATGCTGACATTTTTGGTGAAACAGCCAATCACCCAGGTGACTTAGGCCTCTACAACCCATATTTGGGGTCCTATGGCTTCTGGCTTTTCCCAAAACTAAAATCACCTTTGAAAGGGAAGAGATTTCAGACCATCAGTGAGATTCAGGAAAATATATGGGGCAGCTGATGACGATTGGGAGAACTGTGTGAGGTCCCAAGGTGCCTACTTTGAAGAGAACTGAGACATCATTGTCTTATGTACAATGTTTCTTGTATCTGGTATCTTCTTCAATAGATGTTTATTGTTCATAGTACATGGCTGGATACCTTCTGGACAGACCTCATATATTTAAATGGTGGAAGGGAAGGAAATGTGATTATCGCCATGATGGGACTCATGATTAGAGAGAATTGGGCAAATAGTCTAGACAAGTTCTGGACGCTTCGTTTTAGATCCATGACAATCTTTTGGGAAGGTCGTAAGTTTCCGGTAATGTGCACAGTTCTAGAAGTGCTGCGATTTCGACCTAAAGGACGTAGGACTGCCCTCCAGGTTTCAAACAGAAGGGAGGCAGGAAGAGAGGGAGGTGGGCACTCCCAGGACACAAAAGGCCAACTAAACATAGTTGCAGCATCCCACAAACTGGGAAGAATTGTGATGTTCATTCTGCAACGCTTCTGTTTTACAGATAAAGAAACTGAAACCCAGGAACTAACCCCAGAATATTTATTTTAAAAAGATTAATTTATCTTTGTGGTTCTTCTAGAACCCCTTTCAACATCTAGCTTTCTGGACATTCCTACTTTTCCAAGAGCACAGGACTCAGCATTTTTTTTATAGAGCCTTTCTCTCAGGTAGTTTTCAAATCTAAGACAATTGATAAAGTCTTCACGTATTACCCCTAGTAGATATTCTGTATTTTTAAACAAATCTAAGTGTCACCCATTAAAATAGAATATATTCTCATTATAAAATTTTATTAAAAACTTAATAGAAGAAAATTATGTTGTTGTGTTTTGTTTTGTTTTTTTTTAATCCAGGGACAACCATTCTTAATGTTTTAATGAGAGTTTCCTTTTCGTCTGTTTTATGTATCCTTGTTTTCATGTTGTTTTATGTTCTTTTATGAAGGTATTTGAATAAGAGTTTGGAACTGAATTTCAGGCATGCTGGCCAGATGTTTGGCCATGTGAATGCCTCTGTGATAAGTGTGTTTTGTGGGTGCGCGTGTGTGTAGGGGTGGGAGAGGCAGACAGATGGCGAGATTTGGGGGAGGGTAGTGAGCCCCACCCACGCCCTTGAAGCCCCAGGGCATGGTGCCTGCCGAAGCCCTTCCAGAACCTGGGGCTGAATCTCCTTGGGAGGAGATGGCCACAGCATCATGCAGGAAGCCTAACTCGCGTCCTCTCGTTGTCACTCAGATGCAAACGGTGTAACTGAATGGGGGCTGGATAACAATGGTGTCTCCTTCTGTTGTCTTCACTCATGAAAAACTACTCAGAAAAGGGGAAGCATGAAATGGGGGGAAATCACCCAAGAGAAGCCAGACTCCTTTGGGAACTCATCAATGCCATGTTGTCACTGGTCAAAGACAGAGCACAGAGAGATCAGGAGCTGAGTGGCTGTGCCGTCTGCTTTCAAAGTAAAAGAAGGAAACTGGCTTAGGCATCAAACTGGAATCCCCTCGTGTCAGGGCAGCCAGAGGAGTGTGCTTCCCGGATCACTCAGAGCGCCTCAGCCTGTCTCTGTCTCCACTCTGTTTTCGGTTGACAAATCTGAAGCCTCGCCACATGACCAGCTGTCTTTGTCAACCCCAGCGTTTCCCTGTCTCTCTCTCTCACCGCTTTCCATCACACGCAAGAATTCCGTTAACTAGACGCCTTTGCAGTAAGGCAGTGAGGTCATGGGGGTTAGAGACCCCGTTGGCCAAAGCTGCTGTGGCTGTCTGGAGCTCCAGACATTTTTAAGATCAAAATCAGAAGGAAAAATATCAAACCACTCTTTGAAGCTGCTGCTCCAGCTTTCTTTGCAGTGCCGGTCTCCCCACCCACGCCCCAGGCACTGTCTGACCCAGCCTTTTATACACTTACACTCCAGAACATTTCCAAAAATATACCTGTATTTTAACAAAAAGTCATCTCAGCCAGCATTTCCATGGTGGGAAGAGTCTGTCTGTGGCCCTAGGCCCTCCTGCTTAGGGCAGAGGAACATGGGAGGGAACGGCAATGCGGTAGCTGTCAGAGCGGGCAGCAGCCCCACGCTTGCTTTTCGTCCCCTCACCCGCCTCCCTCTGGAAGGTCTTACCCTGCCCGAAGGTGCTTCTGGCCAGAGGGTGCAAGGAGGGCCCTGGATTTCAGGTACCAGACAGGTAACAATCCCGGTGCCCCCTTTACTGCTGATAGGACCTTGGAAAAGTTACTTGACCTTCCTGAGTCTCAGTTGCCTTGTCTGTAAATTATACTAATGACACCTCTCTATGGAATGTCTGGGGATTAAGTTCTCAGCACACGCCTGAAGTCTGATACAGTGAGCACAGGGCCGCCTCGCGGATGCGAGAGCGGTTACTCCTCCGCTGTTCTGAGCAGGCCCGTCCGTACCAGGAATTCCGCTCTAGTTGGGGATTCCACGTGACTTGCCCAGCTTTTCGTGTGGTAACTATGAACTTAGACATCTGAGGAGTTAAAGCATCCGATGAAGCGCTAAACTGAGCACTAGGGGTTGTCCTGCTCCACAAACCAGGGACAGTCCTGCAGGAAAGAATGTGACTCAAGGTTTTGGGCCTTTAGAAGGACTTGATGCCTCCAATGGTTCCTCCTCAGCCAGCCTGGCTCATAGCTGGGGAGGAAGCTGAGAAAATAGAACTGTGGTTGTTTGCTGGTCAAGGAGCCCTAGATTCACAGTCAGACCGGGGAGGGCTTTCTTTGAGCTCATCCTCTGTTTTCTTTTGACAAAGAGGAACCTGAGCCCAGAGGCTGCCCACGGTGCTGCCACGTGGGGAGACAGACACAGGAGGCAGAAGGCTGGGTCCCGCAGGCCAGCCTCACTGCACTTTACAAACACGCCTCCAGGCCGTTTGAGCCCACCTTCTCGCTCCGTTTCGGAGAGCAATTTCTATGTTAACGTGAACTCTCTGGAACTATGAAAACATCCCAATTCTAACGGTATAAATGGAGTTTAATTTAAGCTTTATGTTAGGAATGTGTTCAGGTCATCTTCCCACGGGGAATTTTTGCCGCTGGAGTAGGATCCCAGGGAGAAGTGATGCTCAGAATTACTCAGTCTCCCCTTATTCTCTCCTCTTTTCTGAATGTTGCCCGGGTGTGTGGGGAATGGAATGGGGGCTCACTTGGCTTTTGTGGGGCACAGGCAGGCAGCATTTATATCGTCCTTGAGTCCCCTCATTGCTGGGTGGTCTGCTGGCCCGCGGTGATGAGACCAGTGGCTGCTGTCCCTCTCTGGGTTTGATCAAGGCCAGTAGCTGACTCATCCCTCCTCCACTCTGGCTAACATGGTAAGTTTTGTCTTCTGTCACATCCTCCTGTCTTCCTATCAGCTAATCTCTGTCCTGGGCTGCCCTGAGGCTCCCTGTCACAGGGAGCCTGGGGCGAGTCCATTGGACGTCCACTCAGCTGACTTCCTGCTTCACTGGTGAGAGAGAGAATGGGCTGCTGGAGGCACTTCGGGGCCCCATCTGTGTCACTGAGACTCAAGGAGGCTTAGAAAAGCTAAGCTGCAGTGGGTGTTTGTACCTCACCGTGTGGCCATGACCCAGTCAGTGTTGATGTGGCTGTAACCCACGGGGAGCCTGTGAAGGGGGCGTCTCCCAGGGCCAGAATCCCCTCCATGAGCACGAGAAACAGTGAGGGCACATGCTATACTCCCTTCCAGCCAAAGCCAGCTTCCTTCTCCTACCTCTGTCCCTCTCTCTGTGCCTGCTCTTCCCCATCACTTCCTGCATCCTCTGCAAAATAAACCCCTTCTCCCATCCAGCAAAGAGTCTTAAGCCTTTGCTGTTTTGGACCAGTGGGTTGCTTTCTCCAGACTACAGAAGAATTCCAATGAACTGGGACTTTCCAGGGTGAATTTTAACAAGACTAAAAAGGGACATCAAGACATTTTTAAAAGTTACATCTCAAGACAATAACTTCACTTGTTTAGCTGTATATTCTTGCTTCTGATGACAATAGCTGACCCTTTACCCTTTCTTTCTTTGCATTCCTTCTATTACAAAAAAAATCCTTCTCCTTCCCCAGGCAAATAGAGTCCTTGGGCGTGAGATACATTACAGGTACTTCACAAGTTTCCTCTTCAAAGAAACCTTGCTCCCCTTTGCAGGGGATGAAACCCAGGCACAGAAAAGTCAGGAGAGGAGCTCATGGTTCCAGGTTCATAGGAACAGAACTGGAATTGCGGGCCTGGTGTTGGCTTCTGGGCTACCTAGTCTCACCACCATGCCCCAGCACAGCTGAAGTGAATGCTGTACCCGGGATCCCAGGAAAATAAGACTGGACAGGAGGAGAAGGACTGGAAATCAGGCAAAGAAAATGGGAATGGATGGGGGGCAGAAGGTGTCTGTGAATGGTCTGGGGAAAGAAGGGGTATAATAGAAGCAGAGAGCAGGCTGCTGGGGTGTTGCTCCGATCACCTCTCAGGGCAGGAACTCTTTCCTTCCAGGAGGATTGTTTTGAGAGCTGAAGGAACTCCATCTGCATGAATCCCCTGCTAAGAACAGCAGGGCTGGTCTTAGGCCTTGGGTCTCTTCCTCACTCCAGGTGTCACAGGTGGAGGCTGGGACACCCTCAAGGCATCTTCTGGATCTTTCTGGCCCAGCATGCACACTGCTTCTCTACTCCCTGCGATGACCCTTTATCCTGTGCTCCTCGCTGGTGCCTAGATGCTGCTGAGAAGACAAGCACTATATAAATGTTAAGCAGACAAGGCCGTGCCTGTCCTGGGGATAAATAGACCTTCAGCTCCTGCTGTCTATCCTGCATCTTTCACCAACGCAGACACGTATCTCCCAAGAAGGGGAAAAAATGTTGGTATTGTGCCTCCCTTTATTTCTGCGATTTACTCTCAATCTTGGTAACAGAATGTTGTGCTCAATTTTTTTTGGTTTGTTTCTTTTTTGGTATTATTGATTTTTTTTCCCAGAGGGACTTTATGGTTTGTTACTTTAATTTCCTGAATTCATATTCAGGAAATGGGATGCTTTTTTTCTGATTGCTCTTCTACAACAACAAAAATAATAACTATCATTTGTATACTGCTCTCACATGCATTATCTCATACAAATTCATGAGACCTGGAGTCAGAGGAAACAAATTCCAGTCTTGATTTCACCTCCTACTTGCTGTGTGATCTTGGGCACGTCACTTGACCTCTCTGAGCCCTTGTTGTTTCATTCATACAAGAAGCACAGTGCGGACCTATTCTTCTTAGTGCAAATGCTTGTGTGAGGAGTAAATAGGATAAGCTATATGAAAACTTGAGGTAGGCATTGATTTTTAAGTGAGAAATTTGAGACACAGAGAACCTAAGTGGTTTGTTCAAAGTGCTGTAGTTTATAAGAGCAAAAGCCATATATAAACACAAGTCTTTGGACAACAAGTGATCTTTCCTTGAACCATGGCTCTGAGTGATGCCCGAGGCTTGGACACATGGATGTGAGAGCCAATATTAAACAATATAATAACACTTAGTATTTATGAACACTTATCATATGCCAGGGCTCTGTATGAACTTCACTGTATTAACCCATTGAATTCATGTAATAATCCTATATGGCTATGATTAGTATGTTCATTGTCTAAAGATTAAGTGCTTTCCCTGAGGTTACAAAACTGAATCTGAGCAGATGGACAGCCGGAACCTGCGCCGCTAACCACTACCCTGTTGCCTCTCTCAGACCGCAGGGTTGTAAGGCTACTGCAGGTCACAGATGTTTTTCCAAATCAGTTCCAGGGGAGGATGGGAGCAAACTGGATTCTAACACCTTTAAAAGAAGGTGGAGGAGGGGGTTTGGGGGTGCAGGAGAACTCACCTCTGAAAACACACCAGGTGACTGATCTTGGTATCGAAGTGCTTAGAGAGGTGGACCTCAGCCTTGAGGATGCATTGGAACCACCTGGAGGGCTGGTCGTAGCTCGGAGAGCTGACTGCCCCCCGCCCCACCTCCATTCCGCAGGTCAGGACCTGAGAATGTCTATTTCCAATAAGTTCCCAACACAGCCCTAGTAAGTAAGAAGTAAGGAACTACAGGACATTAGGGTCCAGGCCCAGCCTCTAAGAGCTTACACCATCTGGTTAAGGAAGACTGAGTCTGGACCCTAGAGAACCTGCAAGTCCACTCAGAGGGTCTCTATGAAAATGTTTCCTGCAGCAGAGGGCTGGGGCTGCCCGCCTTGGGCCAGAGCATCTCTGAGGAGTCCAGCCGGCTGGCTGTGGGCAGAGGCTGAGGGCAGTGTGTTCTGCATTATGGATGAGCGAGCTCAAAAGCCCCCACTGCACAGTAAGTAAACAACAGCCGCCAAAACCACAGGAAAGGCTGTCACCAAGCCCCCAGCCCTCCCAGACAGAACCGTCCCTTCAGCTGTTGTTGTTTTGCTCTGCTGCTGCCTTCGCATGGCCTTGTACTGACAATAGTCGTAAATAACCGCAGTGCTGTAGAGAAATCATTTTAACAGCAGAGAGTCAAATAAATACATTAGAACTGACAGCTTAACTACGCGGCGTCCATTTGTATAGGGTGGCCAGCTGCTTCTTGAGGCGTGCTGTGAACGCGCCGGCCAGCAGAGGGCGCGCTGAGCTCGCATTGGGCAAGGCCAAGGGAGGCTTTCCCCCAGCCCCAGCCCAGTCCCTGGTGCTGGGACTTCAGCCTCCATTAAAACAAAGCTTTCAGACTCCAATTTGCATGAAAAAATAATACCAACCTGTGCCTCCACTCCCCACCCCTCCATGGAATAAAAGACTTTGTTTTTAACTAAGCTGAGAGTTTAGGGTTAGGGTTGGGGTTGGGGTGCTGAAACCTGTGTTTCTCAGGCCTGTGTCACACCCCTGGGGCCCAGTCACCACAGTAGGGGCATCACATCCTCCCTCTTGTGCCACCAACATACATCCTAGTCCCACCCAGTCACTTGGTCGGGCTTTTCCTCCTTGGCCCTGTTTCTTGGCAGTTGTGGCTGATTCACCCTATCATGGTGGCTCTAACCTTGGTCCCCTAATTCCCACAAGTATTTATCTGCCTCTTTCCTTGCCTGTGTCCGGAACCATAGTATCATGGTTTACAAGCTGCCCACCATTTCAGGAAGCACTAAGGCCCAGTTGAGGGTCATAATATCTCAAGGTACTGTCCTCTTCTGGGCAAAGGGGCATCCATGGAGTCTGGGGGACCCCGCTTCCTCTGCAGCTGTCTGCTTCTCTACTTCAGGGCCCAGCAGACTCTGAGAAAAAGAGCTTCCCTAGTGATACAACTGAACAACAGTGAGTGGACAGGGTCTCAGTTCCAGGGCTGACCAGGTGTGGTTCAAACCTTCAACCAGCACAGGAGCTGCTGGGAGTCGGGGTGGAGACAGGCGTGGGAGGGCGTGTTTTTTCCCACAGAGTCAGGTCTTCAGAAGAGAACAGACAAACATACCCAAATGCTGATTGATGGGGGTTGATTTTTCTTTGCTGTCTTCTTAGATACCAGGCCAAATCCCTTATCAGTGTAGACTCCACCTTATTCTCTGTGAAAACCCTAGAATTCGACTGGATGCTATTGGCAGTCACTTGATTACAGAGGACAAACTACCTTTGTGTCTGTGCTCATGAAGTGACTCTTTCATGTTCTCTAAAGGGAGTTTAGACTGCAGCCGTTCAGTTGTAAAGAAGTACTTTCTAACAATAAAGTTATTAGATGCTATAATGAATTCCTAAGAGAGCTGTTATCTATCTCTTGGGAGCAGAAAGTGTTAGACCACGTCTTGTCTCCTTGAAGCTGGCAGTATTTCCCTGCTGTTTGAGAAGGAAGTTCTTGGTGGAATGGGCACCTCTGGAACTGTCTGCTCAGCACCACTTTTTCCCAGGGATTTACCACTCTCTCCATTTACAGGCTGCAGTAGAAGCAGCGACATTAAAACAGCCCCCTTCATGCCCCAGGAACACTGCATTGTCTGGGGGACTGGAGTCCGGCCCAAGCTGGTTTAGACATTGTGATGCTCATGGCCTTAGCAGATTGTTCCGCAGTGGACATCTGACCCAACCTGGGCCAATCTGAACTCTTCCCCAGGAATTTTGACACCGAAATTGGGAAAAGGAAATCAATATCTTTTTGGGTTCCAGGATAGTATAATGGAAAATGGTCTGTTCTAAGTACGATTTTTGTTTTTTTTTTTCATATGGACAAGAAAAACAGAGGAGAAAGCTTTTAAACTAGGTATATGCACACCACGTAGAGGATGAGACAGAGACAGAGAGAAAACATACAGAGAGAAGAGCAGAAACTTGACACACGGGGATATATGGATTACTGATAGTATGCAAGTCCTGCTCCCAGTTCTTCCTGAGGCCTCCCTACATCCTTGTTCTTGGGTTCCCTGAGATACCTGAATACTCCTATAAAAATTTCCCTTAAAAACAAACACAAAATAAACCACCCCTACCCCCGAACCCCAGCTCTAATCACATTATCGCTACTTGCAATCAAAAGGACTTGGCTAATTGTGGGCCCCAACCAAGTTCACAACCTTAACTTCCAGTGTTCTTCATTGGAATGTATTGTCACCAGAAACAGGCTATGCAATCTTGTGCTTTTGTCTCTGTGCACGCCCTTGTCTCTGCCCAGAATCCTGCAGAATTCCACTACTCCTTCAGCCGTGCAGGAGCTGTCTCCACTCCTCTGAAGCTATCCCAGACGGTCGGGGCAGATTGATTTGTTTCTATACCACTTTGCTCAACCCTCTGAGAACTTGTTCCCCTGCACTCCAATTACAGAATTGTCTTCGGCTCGGGGCTATAGCGTCCTCAAGGGCGGGGCATGCCCCGGGGCAACCTTGTTTCCACTACATCTCACGCATTATAAACACAGGCTTCCAGTCCAGTCTGCAAGTAGGAGGTTAGGTCCTGAAAAAGTCCTTATGGCCATTAATTCCTAAACATTGCGCTGGCAACGTGGAGGTAGAAAGGGAGGATATGTAACATCAATAGATTGAACACGGAAGCATAGTGACTCTCTCTGTCCCTTTCCCTTTCTATCCCCATTTAACTCTCACACCTCTCTTCGGTGCGCACACACTCACGCACATGTACACACACCCCTTGCAACTCTCTCTGGCTGCCCCCGGCTGCCTTAGCCCCCATCCAGTGTTTAGAACTGTCTCACACTTCAGCATCTTCTGAGCCATTACATTCAGAGCCTTCTCCAAGCTCTAACCACCAGTGAGAATTCCCTCAACTCAAAGGCAAAGAGAGAAGAAAAGAAAAATAGAGGAAAAGAAGGAGAGAGAGAAAAGTAATATCCAATTTCAACATTTTGTCCTTTGCCGTTTAAACTTCCGGAGGCAGCAACTGTACAATTTGTATGTTTTGTATCATGTCGGCTTCCTTGTGGGAGTTTCATAAATTGATGATGATAACACGGCACATTTCTTTTAAATCCTTAGACATTCAGTCTTTATTGCTTTATAAAGTCTGCTCGGGGCACAGATGAAATGAAAGCAGTGAGTTTTTGCTCTGTCCATCCTGCAAATTCCATCCCAGAATTTACATCTATGATGTACCTTGCATTCAGAAGTAGCAAGTCGCGTTGCAGAAGGCAGCGGAGACCAGCAGTGGGAAGCATAGGCCAGTGGCCGATCTGCGGAGAATGAGTAGAGCCATCTCACAGCGGGGGGCAGAAGGGGCTTTGCTGAAGGACCGGTCTGGGGAAGCAGCCATGGCTTTTTATGACCTCCACTTGCCACCAGGATTTTTTGAAAATTATGCAGAATTCATTTTCCTCCAGCCCTATAATAAAAATATATACAATATATAAATAACAGAGTTTCTAATGTGGAAGCCATAATAGTCACCTGCTCTATTTAATTATTGGAACACAATGATTTTCTTTTCCACAGCTGAATAGCTGCACTAATAGGAATATTACCCTGATGGATAAACTCACTCCCCAAACCAATACATTTTGGCTTTTATGCTGATTTTATGAAAAAAAAAATGCGTGTCATTTGTAGTTCACACCAGAAAACAAGGAGCTCTGCAGTATATGATTGCCTGCCTATGCGGAATCAGTGTGGATCTGAACTTCAGGCTGGGAGAAAAACTTTAAATTGTTAATAAAAGGGATCAGGCCTCTTCAGACTGAGTTATAAAACTAAAAGAGGTGAACACGGTACACCTCCCCCAACACATGTGCGCGCACACACACAAGCCCGATTTGTTCTCTTCTGTAATGAACTAATTTATTTCTGAAGTGCAAGGGTGACTTAACTCATGCTGGCTTGTATGCAAATGACAAGCTGTAGCTGGTTCCTTTTGTAAGGAGAGAATAGACCAGACCCCCATGGTGTGGCATTACCAGGTCAAACTGGGGAATGCTGCTCCCAAGGTGCACAGCCTGGTAAACTTGGCCTTCAGCTGCTGGCCTCCTCATGACAGGGCAGCTTCAAGTTCCAGGGAGACGGGGCAAAGGGATGCCTCTCACTTGTTGAGTCCATTAAAATACTGCCATTCCTTTCAAGACCTTGTGTAGCAACTGTTTTCTTATAAAGTGGATGCAAATGGATCAGTGGGTTACTCTGTGCGCTTTGTTGATCAGTATAATGAGGATGCATTATGGCTGGTTCAGTATGGATGTACAGTCGCTTGTCAAATGACATCCTGCATGCAAAAGAGCTTGCAACCCTGTAGTGCTTTGCAAACTCTAAAATGCTGTAGACACACGGGTTTGCAATTATCAGGGGTGTGATTATGAATCCCTGAAGGGCAGAGTGTGACAACAGGCAAACCCAGGGTGCTTTAAGACATGGCGCAAGTTAGGCTTGAAGTCATAAATGAGCCTGAGATTTACCGATTTTATTAGAGGGAATAAATGCTTGGAGACAGAGGGGGATCTTTTTACGACTGCTGTTAATATCTTACTTGGAAAATGCACATTGCGTTGCCTGCCATCTAGTGGCAGGAGAATAAATTTGCAATTCCCTTAAGACCCTGGAAAATGACTTACAGATTGTCTCTGAGAAGGGCTGGCAGATGAACGAGGCGCTGTCAGTGGAAGCTCACTGCGCAGTGAGTGAAAAGAGGGCGACTGTCATCGCTGCCTCCACCAGCCCAGGAGCCTGACCTCAGGCACCGCCCCAGCTTTAACTGGCATCTCTGGTGTGTGAACCTTGAGAACCCGTGGACTGTTTAGACATTAAGTAAGAATAACAACAGAAATGATCCGGGTGATGATAATATTAAGAAGCATAAACAATTATAATCATAATAGCGGATTGCCTCCACTGTTCTTTTCTGGGCTCTGATTAGTAAACAGGCAAAAGACTGAAGTGGGGGATGGAGGATACGCCGGAGGTTGCAAAGAGGATATAACATCCTCCCTGCATTCTTCTTTCCAGGAGAGTTTGCTGCATTATAGCTCTGCCTTGGGAGCACCTGCAGCTTTTGAAGGCAGGGGACCCCCTTCTGTAATCTTCCGTTTTCCCAGGCAAATGTTCAGCATGTCCTCGACCACTAGCCACTGCTGGCCAGGCACGGAGCCGACTCAGCAAGGGCAGCTGACGGGAATGAGCTGCCAATGAAGAGTCTTGGGAACCGCTGGAAGACAACAGCGATAACCAATAGATAAAGCACTTAAATTTTTAGAAAAACCTTTGAAATTAAGAATTTCTGTGATTGATTAATTGGAAGTCACTGGTAAGAATAGGCCTGTATGGAGTTCTTACTCTGTAATACGTCCTCTACATGCACAATGTCTCGTAAATCTCACAATGATCATGTAAGGTCAGTACACTCACAGCCCCCTTTATAGGTGGAGAAACAAAGGATGCAAGAGTCATCTGGTGTAAGGCACATAGTAAGTAATGGAACCAGGATCCAAACCGTGTTTGTATACTCCTCACTCTTTGTACCTTATAGACTCGGGTTACCTTGTCCAAAACACTGAATATCAGAGCCTTTGTGTGTAAAAGAACTTAAAGGTCACCCCAAGACAGATCATTCTTTTATAGCAGCGGCTCCCTGACTATGTTTTTGACCGGTTGTATTAAAATGATTTAAAAAACTAAAATAAAGCAAAAGAGCAAGTTCCTGAGACCAGCTCCCCCACTACCCCTTTCTAGCCGCTTCCACTTCCCTGCGCTGACACTCTGATTCAGCGACTGAGGTCTGGAGATTCCATTAAAAGGCCTCCCAAGTGTTTCTCCAGCCTGTTCCCTGCAGTCTCTTTAGCAGGAGGCAGAAGGGAGGTGTAAGAAAGGACGTGGGGTAGGGAGAAGACGGACTAGGCTCGAATGATCTAGAAGCATGGAGGAACAAAGGCTGGATGAGAGACTGGCCTTCAGAAGCTTTCTGGTCCATTTTTTTTTTAAGGGGCTGTAGCATCTTTTTTGTTGTTGTTGTTGTTATAAAAAGTCAAGCACAAATGATTCAGGAGCCAGTGGCTGCTTCTCTTCCACACGCTGCCTGTGCAAACAGGCTTGTTGTTCAGGTCACAGTTAGGCAAAACCTTGACTGATCTGATTTTTGTGCTTCCATTTTCAATTGATGGTGGGAGCAGCTGCAGGCAGAGAGCTTGCTGCTGCGCCCTTTGCTCGCTGCTGCTCTCCTGGGCACCGCGAAGACCTGCTGCACCTCAAAGGCTGCGGGAGTGTTAGAAAAATACAGGCAGCTTCAGGAACACCCATCAGGGATCCTGCCGGGAGCCCCTGCCTTGCTGTCCCAAAAATGACCCACCAGCAACGGGATGCCTTGTGGCTGAGGGTTGCCGACCCCATGAGAGGTGGGTAGTGGCAGACACCCAGTGATTCCTGGCTCACACCTCCTTGTGGCTGGGAAATGACTCTGGCTTCCCACTTGGCCTTTGGCTTTCCAGAGGTGAACTTGTGAGTATTTGAGGACTTGGATGTCTATATGGAACTGGAATCTTTGCTTCTCATTAAAGTGAAAACATTTATCTGGCCAAATAAAGCCACCCTAGACTATTCTAAAAGCAAATGTCCTTTAGCTATTTTGTGTCTGATGTTTGTCTTTCTGTGTATTTTCTCTTATCTGGAGACTTTGTGGATTTCCTGAAAATCAATATAAGAGGCTGAAAGGAAGTTAGCATGTGCTACTCAGAAGAGCTACATTTAAAGAGAGAGAAGAGGGAGAGTCAGAGAGAGGGGGAGCAAGGGAGGGGGGTGAGACAGAGAGAGAGATAGAGAGAGAGAAAGTGAGAAAGAGACAGAGAGAGAGAAATACAGGCAAACAGTCCATCAGTCAGTGAGTGTCTATGTGCCTAGCCCTGGGTTAGGAAATAGGTGAACGCAGAAAATAAAGGCAAGTTCAACTCTCATGGATCTCACAGGTATCTGAGGAGGCAACACAGTAAGGAAGCTAAAAGAAGCGTTTCTAATCTAAGTGTTACCATAAGTAGCTAGCTAATTATTAATAACAAAATGAGAGCGAAGAGAATTAGACATTGAGTTTAATAAACTGGGGAGCATGAGCCTGTGTGTTTCACCAGGAAGCTACAGCTTCACGCTCCGGGGATCACAGCCTTGCTCTGGCCAGGGGGTTATCACTCCTCTCTTCCCCACTCTGGTGCCGGATCGCTGGGGGTCACAGGAGAAGGTGCTGGTCCGTAGATGCCTGTCAGCCTAAAAGCGCACAAAACCTTGGGATTGGTTCTTTTGAAAAAGCTCCTGGCCTGTCCCAAACCCAAGCTAATATAATCTCAGGGGGCAAAAAGCACTCTCTCTCAATCTCTCTCTCACCCACCTGGTAACACACTCACCCCATGTGTTCACATATTCTTTCTTGCCCAGGAGCAGGCAACCATGTGGGTCTGTCAGGAACCAGGGCATACAGCAGGTGGCATGGGCTCCAAATGACTAAGCTTTAATACGAAGCAGATACTCTGGACATTGGTTTTTGTTTTGGCCTTGCTGAAGACATGGTTGGACTTTTTCCATGGCAAGATGCGACATAGGGGCAGCCTACTTTGAAAACCCAGGGGCAGATCTCTTCCCAGATAAACCATATTGCCACATCATGGTCTCCCATGCATGGGTCCTAGGAATGTTTTCCTCAAGATCCTGTGGCACATCCTGATTCCCACTGAAAATGGAAGGACCTGGGTTTAAATCTTGGGGCTGCCACTTTATTCACTAACTCTCTGAACCTCATTTTTCTCATCTGTAAACTGGGAGTCAGAAAGAGACCTTCTTCATGAAAATTAGGTGAAGTTACATAAGATTTATTAATATATCCAACATTATAAGCTCAGATAAGTAGTGTAATAAAATAATTACAAGTATAGACTCAATTTAAATTAATGAAAATGAAAGTTTGTGCATGTAATAAACTTAAAAAATTTAAAAATAAGAAACAATAAACTAGTAAACTATTTCAATTCATACCACAAAAGGCTTGTTTGCGAAGTATATCAAGAATTTCTACAATTTAGTAATCAAGTCACAATTTATTTTTAAATAGTTCAACTCAATCCAGAAGATATGAACAGAGAATTCATACACACACAGAAAAAAGAAAACAAAAACCAAAAAACAAAAACAGAGAGATGGAGAAATGGAAAGAAAAAAAGGGAAAAAATCAGCGGAACACTTGAATATTGGTAAAGATGTCTGATTTTATTCATAATAAGATACATTCATTACAACTAAATTGATGTTGGTTTCAAACATCAGTTACAGTTAAAGTTGAAGGATACACTATGTTGGTAAGGGTGTGTGAAAATGGTTCCATCACATGGTGTTGGTACGGAATTTAGCAAAAATATATAAAAATCACAAAAGTATATGTCCTTGACTCTACCACTCTACTTCTAGGAATTTATTCTATGGCTGTGGTCACACAAGGATAAATCTGTAAGGCAACATTTTCTATATCAAGATATTGAAAACAATCTCAATATTCATTAGTAGGTGAATCCTTAAGTAAATTGTACACCTGTATAACGTGATACAATGTATCCATAGGTAGATTATCAAGGATCTTGCAACTGTCTCCAAGATATACTAAATGAAAAAACCAAGGTGTATATACACTTATTCATGGGAGGTCTGTCCATAAAGTATCCAGCCACGTACAATGAAAAAATAGAGACATTTATTGAAAAAGATACAAGAAAAATTGTACATAGGACAGTGATACTTCAGTCCCCTTTAAAGTAGGCATCTTGGGACCTCACATAGTTTTCCAATCACCATCAGCTGGCCCGCCGTATTTTCCTTAATCTCACTAATAGTCTGAAATCTCTTCCCTTTTATAGGTGATTTTAGTTTTGGGAAAGCCAGAAGTTGCAAGGCACCAAATCTGGGCTACAAGGGCCTGAGTCACCTGGGTGATTTGATATTTCACCAAAAATCTCTGCACGAGATGTGATGCATAAGTGGGTGTGTTGTCGTGATGAAGCTGCCAGTCGCCAGTTGCCCATAGCTGCGTCCTTCTGAATCATCTGAATAGTTTCCATGGAGGAATATTCAAGCTTAACGCAAAATTTGACACAGATTTGTTGCTCTACTCGCTCAATCATTTTGAATGTGATGGCCACACAGTACACATGCTCACTCAACTGCATCTACCATCCCCACTGGCTAGTACAGTGAAGTTGTCACTGTTCACACGTGCAGATTCCAGGCCACTCTCCTTGCTTGCCAGGTTACATTGATGTTGCATAAAAAGTTCTTGTTACATTAACAACAGCTGAACTTTATCTAGATATACTTTGTATATGTAACAAATATACATGCATATATAGCAAAGCTTGTTTTATGCCACAAGTGCTATGTTACTATTTGTATATAAATTTAAAATAATTTTGCTTATTTCTGCATAGACCATCTGAAATATACTTAATAAACTGGTGGCATCGGTTTTCTCCAAGGACAGGTGGGGAGGCTAGCAGAAAGGGTTGAAAAAAGACACCTTCATTATATATTTTTTGGGTTTTGCAAGAGCACAGTTTCTGAAGTCAAATGACACAATGATCAAATATTTATTGTGGTTTCCTTTTGGGAAGATTTACATGAACATGGCAGCATATGTACTCATTAATTTAATAAATATTGATGTAGTGTTACTCTATGCTAAACCTTAACCTGGTTTTTGGAGGTGGGCTGTTGATATCTAAGGCATATATGATACTTTCAATGTACCAGACTCAAGTCAAAATGTCCTACCTACACTAACTTATTTAAACTTTGTAACAGGCCCATGAGCATGTCCTATCATTATCAACCCCACTTAATGGGTAAGGAAACTGAGGGTCACAGAGGTCAAACTAACTTGCCCAAAACCAAACAGGTAGTAAGTGGCAGAAATGGGCTTTGGTCAGTTCCCTGGGGTCTGCTTTTAGTCAATACCAGGACAAGCCCTGTAATTTGCAGGTCACAGAGACGAATGAATATCTGGGGTGCCTTGTTAAAATATTATTAAGAATTTTACTACAGTGACCACAGAGCATTAATCCAATTGTAGGGTTCATCTGAGCACAGGGTCCTGAGGGACTGCACAGGTCACATACTCACAAAGCCAGTCTTGGTCAAGACCATCACATCTGCTGGGAAGGAAAGTAACAGTGCCTACAACAAACAGTGCCGGCCGGCCGAAAGGCCCTGCGGGGAAGCCACCGGCTTGACTCCGTGTAACCCAGGTTTCCCTAATTTCTTTGACTATAGGATCATTTAACTTAATGTAAATCAAAAGTTTTACTTTTTCACCTTACAGTATCACCTGTGGAATTAGAGTTCTGACAAGCTCATTTGGGGCAACTCTGAATGGTGCAAACCCCCTTATTCTAGTATGTGAGGAAATAGGGACCCAGAGAGGGCGCGGGGCTTGGTCAGTGTCGCATGTGGCGGGCTGGCGCTCAGAACAGACTCATGCCTCTTAATGTTCACCCACTGCTCTCTTTAATATGCCAGGAGGGATGACTAACTTACTCCTTGTTTGTTCACATTTTTCAGCAGTCAAGCAGGTAGTGCTTGGCTGTGCTCTGTAGTGGTGTGGCTTTCATTTCTACAGAACATTCCTTATCATCTGGTGAGAACTTTTCCTTTCAAAACCTTCTTCTTCTTCTCCTCTTCCTTTTTCCTGTTTTCAATTCTAGGCCACGTGTATACCACTGTTTTCTGAAAAGCAAGTTAATATTTTATACTTGATATTACGTTAAAAACTAGAGACATTATTTTACTTTCAAAATAGTGTGTTCCATTAAATGATGGATGTATCTGTTAAGGAAAGCATGAAATCTTCACATGAAACACTAATCACTTTGCCTTGTTGTGTGTGTGTGTGAGTGTGTGTGTGTGTAGAGA
Source organism: Pteronotus mesoamericanus (assembly GCF_021234165.1). Taxonomy (NCBI): domain Eukaryota; kingdom Metazoa; phylum Chordata; class Mammalia; order Chiroptera; family Mormoopidae; genus Pteronotus; species Pteronotus mesoamericanus. The sequence goes on from NW_026555326.1 coordinate 2,242,806, forward strand.
AGAAATATGAGCAAGTGTTTACAAAATGCTAAATTCTGTCACTGGTAAAAGGACACACATGAATATTGTGCTATAGACTCTTTAAGTTGTTGAGATAGTGGCATTTAAAATATATTTTATTTGGACTTCTGGTCAAGTTGGAGGCATAGGTAGACATGCTTCACCTCGTTTTGTAACCACAAGAAGGCTCACAATTAACCTCAAAACAAAACAAAAAACCAGAATGGCCAGAAAATCAAATTGTAGGGGAGTCCAACACCAAAGATGTAAAGAAGCCATTTTCATCTAGATGAGTAGGAGGAGCAGAGATGGAGAGACAGGGTAGAGAGAATGCAACCTGGCAGCAGGGAGGTGACGGCAGCAGTGGTGGCTGGTGGAATGGGGGTCCCATAGTCACATGCGATGGATGAAATTGGGAGGGATACCTTGGGAACGAGCCATCCCAGCCTCAGGCCAGATGGTGCAGTCCAGGGTTCCAGCACTGAGCAAGTAAAACCTCATAACTTCTGCCTGTAAAAACCAGCAGGGGTTGAGGCAGAAGAAGAAATGGCTGGTCTTTAAGGAGAGTCCATTTAAAGGAGCCCGCATGGTCCTAGAATGGATGCAAACCCGCCCCCTATGGGGACCACCACCAAGGCAATAGCTAGATGGCCACCAGTTGCATATGGGAAGTGGGTGAAGTGACTGGAAAAGCAGTGAGAGCTGAGCAAGCCTCTAGTAGCCAAGCAGTGGCATTGTCCCCTCTTTGACTCCTTCCCCTCATACAGAGCAATAAAGCAGTTCACCCACCCCATACCTGTGGCTCTGCCCCATACAACTTAGCAGGTACACTAAGACAGGGAGCCAAAGCAGGTCTCCCTAATACACAGAAACAAACACAGGGAGGCTGCCAAATTGAGCAGACAAAGAAATATGGCCCAAATGAAAGAACAGAGCAAAACCCCAGAAAAAGGACTAAATGAAATGGAGATAGCCAACCTATCAGATGCAGAGTTCAAAACACTGGTGATAAGGATGTTCAGAGAACCCACTGAGTAGGGCAGAAGCATAAGGGGAAAAATGAACTTTATACTAAACGAAATAAAGAAAGATCCACAGGGAACCAACAGTGAAGGGAAGGAAGCTGGGGTTCAAATCAAAGATTTGAAACATAAGGGAGAAATAAACAGTCAATCAGAACAGAATGAAGAAATAAGAATTCAAAAAGACAGGTATAGTATAAAAAGACTCTGGGACACCTCCACGAGAGCCAACATCCGAATCATAAGGTTGCCCGAAGGAGAAGAGAAAGAGCAAGAAATTGAAAATTTATTTGAAAAAAAAAAATGAAAGAAAATTTCCCTAATTCGGCAAGTTTAGGAAGGACAGAGAGTCCCAAACAAGTAGGACCTAAAGAGGGCCACACTAAGACACATCATAATTAAAATGCCAAAGATTAAAGATAAAGAGAGAATCTTAAAAGCAGCAAAAGATAAGCAGAGGGTTACCTACAAAGAGTTCCCATAAGATTATCAGCCAATTTCTCAAAAGAAACTTTGTGCAAAACAAAAGGGACCCCAATATAGAGCATGTGCCCCCACAGTGCATGGGTAGGGGAAGGGGAGAAGCACGTGATATGGCAGTTAAGATACTTTTCGTAACAATGACAAGCTGATGGCTAGCTACTGCACCAGGGCAAAAGTGTGTATGTGACTTTCAGAATGTATGGTGACTTGGGACATAGTCAGGGGTTTGTACAGAGCCTATGCAAGAGGCAGAGAGGCAGTTCCTCCTGTGTCACTGAGTCACGCTTGCCCTGACTAAACGTGGCAGCCAAGAGAATGTGAATGATGTGGGAAACTGGCAAATGTAGCTCATTGTGGGAGGATCTGCATAGGGGGCCGTGCAGGAAGCTCCAGGTCAGGATTTGAACTAAGGGCAGGCAGAGATTGAGAGAGGAGGATCAGCTATTAGGGCTGAGAGAGCAGGTAGTAGCAGTGTTGATCTGCAGTGAAGAGGGCAGCCATGTGAGAGAGATTTCAGCCATGCTGCCAGCAGTGAGATAGCAGCCATGTGGGCGGCGTGAGTGTAGAGGGGCAGGGGTCATGATGTAGCCGCTAGGCAGCCTGTAGTCAGGACTTGGCCGTGCGGCCGGGTGTAGTAAGGGAGAGACTGGCATGCTGCTGCTGACTCAGAAGCCATCATGGGCCCTGCCTTGCAAGATGCTGACTCTTGGGATTCGGGACATACAAAGAAGTCCCTCTCTTGGTCACTTGTGCCTTTCCTGGACTTTTCTATGATCCAGTACAACATGGCACATGCTTTTTTGGACTCTTATATGGAGGCTGAGGACAATGTACCCCAAATCCTGAAGGAGACATCTGTTGCTAGAGGATGGTGCCTTTGAGGGTCATGAGTATACTTTCCAGAGGGACCGCAGAACGTTTTGCATAGCTGGCTTAAGATAAGGGTACAGGGAACTATAGCCTCTTGGGGAGCAAGGGAAGTGTTTGGTCTCAGGGAAGAACAGGGCTCTGAGCATAAATGCTCCCAACACCCCCAAGACTGGAACCTTGTAAATAAAAACCTGTTTCTCTCAACACTGATTGTTGGGTCATGCACCAAGGTGTCATGTGAATGGGCCCCCATTTGTTTGTTTAGAAAGGGACTGTCAAAAAGTATTCAAAGTGATGAAAAGCAAGGACCTACAACCTAAATTACTGTATCCAGGAAAGCTATTGTTTAGAATGGAAGGACAGATAAAGTGCTTCCCAGACAAGGTAAAGCTAAAGGAGTTCATCATCACCAAGCCATTGTTAAGTGAAATGGTAAAGGGCCTTATTTAAGAAAAAGAAGAAGATCAAAACTATGAACATTAAGATTAAACAAGCTCACAACGGTCAACAACTGAATCTAAAAAACAAAAACAAACGACTAGAACTGAATAGAATAACAGAAATGGAGATCATTTGGAGGGTTATCAGCTGGGAGGGGGAAGGGAGAGAATGAGGGAATGTGTACAGGGATTGAGAAGCATAATTGGCAGGTACAAAATAGACAGAAGGATGTTAAGAATAGCATAGGAAATGGAGAAGCCATAGAACTTATATGCACAACCCATGGACATGGACTAAGGTGGGGAGATGGCTGGAGGGAGGGGGGATACCGGGTGGAGGGGCCCAAAGGGGGAAAAACTGGGGCAACCATAAGAGCATAATCAATAATATATAAAAAAATAAAATAAAATGAACAAAAGATAAAAAACACTTGTTTTATCTTAAATTTTGCTTTAGATAAGATGCCTCTGGAATAAATTGTCTTCACAGCCCTTTGCTACTCATTAAAAGGGTGGACTTTAAGCTCTTCCTATTACATTTAGATCAACTTTTGAGTGAAACGGTGATTTTTTTTTTTTGACTTTATGAATTTGCTTGTTTGCTTTGACCAACTCAACCAGCTGTTTTGGATTTGTGTGAACTCAGGGTCAAGTGCTGATGCAGCTGAAGAACTGTAGAAATTAATTCTGAAAATGGCAAAAGGAATAAGAACCTAAGCCTGAATCCGTGCTTGGTAGGCTAAAACTGATCAATTTCCCAGTCTCTAATTAAAACAAGCCACCAAACACAACAGCAGCATAAAATCCAGGGCTTTTCGTGGTGATGAATGTGACCAGCCTGCAAATTTCTCATTGCTGGGAACAGAGATTTCGTGCGCAATAGCAGTTAAAGAGAAAGCTTACTGGCAATTTATGCTTGGTAACATGCATGTATTTACTCAGTACCCAGACCTTGCCCTATCCAACCTCCATCCCCAACATAGACATCTTCTATTAAACCAACAAAACAAAAGAGGAATTTCTTCCTCTCACCTGTGTGTCTTTGAAGGTGTTCATTTCTAGATATTGAAGGGATAAACAAATATGGCAGGATATCTAATCTTTTGTCTGACTTGAGTTGTGAAAATTTGCATGTAAACCATCTGCTTTTAAATTGAATCCTATCCATCAATTAGCACTATACTTTCAGATGTAATATAGGTTAACTTCTGATTGATCTTCAATTAACACTGGTTCTTAACCATTTATTTTATTTCAAATCTATTTTCTCTGTCAGATATACAAGGAAGCAGCAAACTGATCTTCCTGCTTTTGAAATGCTGATACCTCTTCAGAATGAAAGAGAGTATCCACATTCCTTCCACTCGCCTCCCATCCCCACCCCAGCCCTTTATCCCTGAGTAAGAAGCTCAGGTACTGCAAAGTCAGTATAATTTTATTTCTAAAAGAGCATCAGGGAATCAGCCAGGAAGTCTTCATTATATGCAAATATGTCTTATTTTTCTTTCCTTACTTAGAATTTAGAATTGGAAGTTTTTACAAAATATGTTACAGAATTAGTCCAGGAAGCCCCAAAACAGCAATTGAAAAACTTAAGGAATTTGCAGGTCGTGAAAATCATTTGGCTCCTTTCCAAGGACACAAGCTCTCCAGTTTTAAAGGGCCTCGGATGTCTTCCAGCCCGCGTCCACCCAGGACAGGCATGCCCACCAGGGCGTCCCTGCCACACGCGCAGCGGCTTTTCCTTGTGGCCACCTCTGGATAGAGGGGCAGAATCTCCCTGATGAGGTCGTTACAGTGAAGTTCTGGCAGCTGAATAATGGTTACTTATTGATATAATTCAGATGCTTCTTTTGCAATATAGAATGATGCACAATGTTATTGCTAATTTCCGTATAGTTGACGGTAGTGTATCATTGTGATATGTTACTCTGCTTTTTATTCACAAATTCAATTTGTATAATATTTATTAAATCTCTAAACATATACTTTTGTCATATAGGGGACTACCTTTTTCTTATTATGGGAGTATGATTTACTTAACAATCATTTTTGCTATGATCAGCTTACTGGAAGCTTTTGTACCATTAAGCAAGGCTAGTTTTTTTAAACAGAAAAGATTTATGACTCTTCCTTCTTATCTTATATTTTTATTATATGCATCATTGTTTCTCTTACTAGCTTGCTATGTTGAAAACAGAACAAGAAGGGTCACTGTACTCAGTGGCTTAATACAACAAGTTTACTTCTCACTCATGTCACAGCGCGATGGCCGGGCCACCTTTCCTGGATGAAGTCCCCCATTAGAGCTCCACTGTCCTCCAGGGATGTGAAGTCTCCTCCATTCAGCCAGAATATGAGGAAAAAGACAGAATGGAGAATCAAGTGTGGGAGTTTTATGGGCCCAGAAGTGATAGTCATCATTTCTTCATACATTCCATGAGCTAGAGCTCAGCCACCAGGCAAACCCAGCTGCAAGACTGGCAGGGAAATAACTGGTACTTATTGTCAAGAATGACCTGCTGGGTTACAGGACCTTTACCTGATTTCCCCTGCTACTTGCTCAACACACTCTCACTGAGACTGTGAAGGAAGACATCCTACTGCATGGCCTTACTTTCCTGGATGTGCATGATATGGATGCTCCAGAAATTTCCCTGTTTTGTGGGACTGAGCTTTGAAATGACTCTTTCTCCAGTTACACCCCAGCTTCTCCCTTAAATAAATGACCACTTATAGGTTTTAACTTACAACAACTGCAGCAACAGCAATAGTCAACTATCTTTAGTGGGTCCTGCTGGACGATCTCATTTAAGCATCATTGCACCTGTAAGAAGCAGGTACTTTCTCATCAATATTTGAAATGAAGAAACCGTGTTGCAAAAAGAGTCAACTTTATTATATGCTGTTGTTTTAATTTAGGTGAAAATGCTACATTTGGTTTGGAAAGATGGGGCTGACTTTGAAGGATGCAATTTGAAAGAATTAATGCAATTCTTGCCATGATTTCCCAGCACACTGATACCTAACCCTCCCTCCTAAGGACCATGACCACTTCCAGGTAGCCACTTCCCTCTGGGACGTCCTCGCATACCTGTCCATCCTGGAGCCTACCAATAGAATTCCCTGACCAAAAGAAGACTCATCCCTTTTCCAGAATTCACAGGCTACCAGGACAACGTCCATCCATCAGCATTGTCCTCACGTTGTTTGGAGCTAGGAGTGCTATAACTCTGGACTAGAGATGTTCCCCTTTTCTCCCTCCTGGGGCTAGGAGATTAGGAGGTGGCATTGAAGCTTGTTTTTATTTAACTTACATCTAGTGAATCTGTAGAAACTTCTATGTGAATCTATGTGAAACTCCTGTGAAATGACCCATTTGGTTCAAGGAAAATCCCTGCTCTTAGTTCCTCTCTTAGCATTTGGATATTAATCTTTAATAGGACTAAAGCAAAATGTTATTTACTCAATGACTTCAGCTCACTAAATTGTAGCCAAGAATAAGGAAGCAAGTAAATGAGACCCTCAGTGTGAAAAGAGATGTGCCTAACGAAATCCAACAGTTGGAAAGGAGCGATTATGCAGGCGACACACCAGTTCCTGCAGAGAAGGCCTTGGTGTCTCAGGACAGTTTAGTGCCCCCTTCCCTTGGCACAGACAATTGAGAGCTGGCTCTGCTCACTCATCAAGGTGACAGGGATGAAGGGAGAGGGATGCGACTCCGCTATCGAAACCATGTTGGCTGTCCATGTTCATTTACCAAAATCAATGCCTTTAACTCTGTGTATAAAATGATCTAATTGCCCTTCAGATTCTGTGCTTTAGAGGTCATTATTAGCGAAGGCCACAGCACTTGTTTTTCTTCCAACAAATGATTCAATTATAACACTAAATCTCCCTCTCTTTTTTAAATTTTCACCTTGCATATAGACCTCTACCTTTCCTTCTTCCCCCTTCTCAATGAGTATCATGTTCACTTTTCAGTTCAACTTGAAATAGTTTATTTCTCCTTTTGTAATAGGCAACTGAAGATTGAGCAAGAAACTCACTCACTAGGGTTTAGTCTTGAAATTTAGAAAGAGTTACATTAGGAAATCTAGATTTAAATACCCCGTAATGAGTAGCTGTAATTAAATAATTACTCTGACAAGTGTGTGTTACCTAGAGGACATCACAAGGAAATCAGGTGGGTACGAGACTCATAGGCCTTACAAAGGATTGGCCTTTCATAAGAAAGTGCCTGTATGAGAATGTGAAACAGAAAAGGCTGAGGGGTAATTGATCCCCCACAGGCCTATTACAGTGCCTTAACCACAATGGACACTTGGTTTGTAATTTCTGGTGTGTGCTGGTGGAAACTAGCTCGCAGATACGAGAACAAAAAAAGAGGGAAATTACATAGGGGAAGGGGGCAAAAAGACTGGTTTTTGAGTTTTAAGACACTGAAATGCCTGAGGGAGAACAGGTCAGTGCATTTTGATCTCTGGGAGATGAAACACCGGATTGGACAAGACAGGAGGAACCTCAGAAAAACACAGTTCACTTCGGAATCTGTAAAAGACTTGCAAGAATGTGGGAGGGTAAGAAGTGCCGGAACTTGTGTCCTCTTCAAATCCCATTAATGGGGAAAGTATTTTCACAGCCACGTTTTTAAAAAGTGAATGACAAGAAACAGGATCCTTCCTTCCTTTTGCCCTCCCTCCCCCATGGAGACAAGTGAGGGGCCCTGGCAGGCATATTCAGAATAACGGCACAAGAGCAGTAATGAGACCTTTCTCCTGGGACTGATTTGTCTGCAGAAAGGAGAAGTCGTCAGGTATCCATTGTGAGAAGACGGAGAGACTCGCCTTCTCTTAACAATGGCTCTGATGAAGCTGCTAGAAGGTTCTTATCAGGAAGAAAAGACCCCTAGCAGCAGGAGAAGGAGAGAGGGGGAAAAATGAAAGGCTACAAACCCCCAAATCATCCTGCAGGCTCAGTGCAGCGGAGAGGACGAGGGGAGGCATGCTTCCTGAATGCCAAGTGACATTGGCTGGTCAGTCACACTGTGCCTCTAAAGAGAGATATTAAAAAAGATGAGAGAGGGCCATCTTCCCTGCAGGCAGGCTTGTAGCAGAGAGAGTGAGGCTGACTGGGCTTGAGTCGCGGAATTCTAAGTTCCTTGGGCTGAAGTAAATAGCTAAAGGTCATAAAAGCGTATCCTCTGGCCTCCACCTGGAGATTTTCTAGACCCAGGTCAAAGGGTTACTTCTTCTTTAGCTGGATCCTGGAAGAAAGAAGAAATTCACATCCAGCAGTCTTAACAAGACCTTAGGCCCCTTTTTGCAAGTTACAGACCCTCAAATTCAGAAAACAGTAGATTTTCTGGGTGCTATAGAGCAAAGAAGAGAATTAGAATCAATTTTGCACTTTCAAACTTCTGTTAGATGCTTTACTGATTTGGGCTCATTTAATCCTTGTCACCTCCTGAGAGGCATTATTATTTACTGCATGATTAATGGACTCTGATCAAACTCCAATCATATCGCCCCTTATTCAAAATGCGCCATTGGCTCTTTATATTTAAATTCAGATAACCTCTGTCCTTCCTCTTCCCCAGAATGGAAAGCTCCCCGGATACAGCCACCACTCACCTAGCCTGCTTTTCCTCCCACCACTCACACGCTTGTCTTTTACCTGAGGGCTAGGCGGAGTTGACTTCTTGATGTTATTCGATCAAGACCTCCCTCCATCTCCCTGCCTTGGTTTATGCTATTTCCCCCCCACCTGGAGTACTCTTTTGGCATTTCTGGTTCTGCTCCCTTCTTCACTTTAAAAATCTTGCCTAGTTTTCAAAGTTATGTGAATCTTCCACCTTCATGAAATCTTTATCCAGGTGGAGGTTGTTTTCCCTCCCTGGATCTCTCAGATACGTTTTTCTGTCTTATGGGGCTTCCCCGATTGCACTTCATATTATAATCATTTATGGTCTCATCTAACCCTCTGTAATAAACCACAAGTTCAAGGGCAGGGACTGTTTTCTGCTTATGTCTATTTCCCAGTGACTAATATATAGTTAGGTGATCATTAAATAGCAGTTGAATTGGATGTTCATTAGCCTCTGGATTTCTAATAGTGAAGTAGTATAAACTTTTCTTTTGTCATTTCTAAGTACTTTTGAAAAACAAAATTCACAGGAAACATTTGGATCTCTTGAGGCAACATTCAAGTGCTAGATGGAAGGTCGCATGGGACAAGCTGTCCCTGACTGGCAGCTTATCAGGGACAGACTGTTTAAATGGATTTGGATTTTGTCTTTTCCTTCTCCTCTTAATGAGGTGGGGTAAAGCAATTCAAGGTGGAATTTATTGCACACTTACCCTGTGCCTAGCACTTTGTTAATCATTTTACACCATTAGCTGATTTAATCTTTGTAACAATCCTTTGAAGGAGGCATTATTTCCATTGCACAGTTGAGTAAAGAAGAATAACAAAGGTAAATAAGTTGCTTTAGGTCATATAGCTAGCAAAGATTTTGACTCAGATACTGGCTCCAAACTTATGTACTTGGCCACGACAGTGTGCTGCCTCTTTGACTTGATCCAGAGAATTTATTAGGAAAGAAAGAGCCAGGAAGAACGTGCAAGGTGCAACACTGTATTAAAAATGAAATTTTAAGAAGTCCCTTAAGACCCATGAACATAGACAAAGGTGTGCTGATTGTTGGGAGAATAGAATAAACGGATAACGGGATGTAGCAGCTGGTCCTCTGCCTATTAATCCTCATAACCCCTGAGGCAATTTTGATTATCATCAGATCTGAGAGCCTCTGCTCTGTAGACAGAACATGGGTGTTGTCATCAGAAAACTATGGTTCAACACCCATCTCTGTCATGGACCAGTCAAATGAAATTTAAGCAAGTTATGAAGATTTTGTGGACTCAACATTCTCATCTGAGGAACGAAGAGCATAATAGCTTCTGGAAAGTTTGCTGTACGGGTTAAAGAAAAGGACGCAATGTGGTGCAATGGCCGTGCAGCGGGTGACGCCGCCACCACGATGCTTGAGACAAAGTCAGAGCGCCCTTTAAAAAATGTCTTTTTTCGATGTGTTCTCCTACATGCCCTAAAAGTGAGCAACTTAACGTGATAGAATGATTTATGTTAATCCATTTCCATCTCTGTGCAGAAAGCTTCCCCGACCCAACCTTCGGCTCCCTGCCTGCTCTTGCAGGGTGTTGCTGGAGGGGCCTGGGCACACATCCTTTCACCCTGCCTTGCTCTGCAGAAATGATCTACAGGAGTGTCTTGTCCAGATGGTGCTCAGGCAGAGAGCCGAGCAGGAGAGGCACCGGTCTCCCACTTTTAAGAAGACCAGAAATGTTTAATTACTTGCCTGAGACCACGGGCTTAGTTAGTAGCAGAGCAAGGAATCAGATCCCAGGGCTCCTCTCGTTAGGTCAGGAAATAGCAACTTAGAAGGAAAACTTGTCCTGGCCCAGGGAGGAGGCGAGAGTCCAAAAGCAGAGGAGGTTGGTTTTCCCCTCATCTGTAATTTCCTTTGATTTCTGGACTCTGGCTACATGTTAATTGCTTGGCAAAAACTTCAAAATTAAACTTGTGAGAGCCATCACTGTTCATGGACCTCTAGGCAATTATAGTAGCTGTCAAAGGTTTTAGAGCCAACATTCACCTGGACCCTTTCTAAATGATTCAAAAGTGGCATTTTAAAGAGAAATGCCATTTTAAAGTGACAGAAAAGGTGTTAGTTTTTTAAACAACAGTTTTTGGGTCCCACCCTCCCATGGAGAATCCGGGGCTGAATTTTACTGCCCATCCACAGGGTGCAGGGCTGTTGACTTCAATTAGTTACTGCTACTCCCTTAGCTTCTCCCACTGGAGTTGCTCAGGAGAGGCCACACAGAAGAGCGCTAAAGAGTTATCCCTCCCATAGGCACGTATGCTCATGGGTGCACTGGGGAAGGCTGAATTACCAGCTCCAGCCATTCCTCGTCTCTTCTTCATCTCGAGGTCTGTTCACGGGTACCCTGCTGGGTTCCAAGACTGAGCTACATTTTTTTTAAAAGACAGAATTTATACCCTATAAAATTCACCTTTTTAAAGTATACAATTCCATAAGTTATAGTATATTTAGTATTTTAATATGTTAACAAAGTTGTGCAACCATCACCACTATCTAATTCCAAAACATTTTCATTGCTCCAAAAAGAAACCTGTGCCCATTAGCAGTCACGCCCCATTCTCCCCTTCCTAAGCCCCCGGTAACCACTAGTTTATGTTCTGTTTCTATGGATTTGCCTATTCTGGACATTTAATAAAAATGGAATAATATGATATGTGGCATTTCCAGCCTGGCTTCATTCACTTGGCATAAGGATTTCAAAGTTGATAACACTCTGCAAGAACAATCTCACCTCTGACACCAATTGCAACTTTGGGGTCCACAAGACCATTCAGCTGAATGGTCTCAAAACTTGGTGGTACAGGGATCACATCAGAACAGAATCCCAGACCCCTCCCCAAACCTAATATATAAAAATCTGCATTTTAGCAAGATTCCCTGGTGATCCCTATGAACAGTAGAGTTTAAGAAACAGCGATCTAAAATGTTACCAGATGCTTGCTCCAGAGTCATTTTATTTTCAAGTGAATGCTGGCACCTCTACGTACAGTTCCACCTACAATAGTGGGTATCAGCAGAAGGCTTATCTCCTTATTGATAAAATGAAATCAGCAAATATTTGAATCTCTATTGGACAGCTGGTAGGTATTTCTTTACATACTGTGAGGTGATGAGTCAATATACTTGCTTTCTCTAAAAGATAACTCAGAACCTGACCAGTGGTGCTCAGCTGACTGAACAAGAGGATCCTGGTTCGATTCCCAGCCAGGGCACATGCCTGGGTTGCGGGTTCAGTCCCTGGTTGGGGTGCATACAAGAGGCAACGGTCAATGTTTCTCTCTCACATTGATGTTTTTCTCCCTCTTTCTTCCTCCTTTCCCCTCTCTCTAAAAATGAATCACATCTTAAATAAAAAATAACTCAGTAGTGGCCCACGAGGGCCTTGAAATTATGTCACAGTCATTCCTTTGGATTCTAATTCCTTTGTCACATCACTGGGAGCAATAAATTTGATTTTAAAAAAAAGCTCTAGAAAGCAGAGACTATGAAAAAAGACAGAAGAAAAGTCAAGGCCGCTTGTGGAGGTCTATGGGGACAATGCTGGGAACTGGGGTTGCTACAGCCAGAAGGGATGCTCTGCAGGGGGAGCTGAGAAAGAACTCAAGATACACCTCACATACTTCACAGTCTTATGTCCTCCTGGGCTCAGCTACCAAAGCAATTCAATTTGTCTTTCTTAACTCAGGCTCCATCTTCCCCTTAGTGAGAACCACCCCAAATATTCTTGTTATTGGATGGTGGCAACAATGAAATAAGATGTGCTTTCCTATCTAATTCCTTTAGAGATAAAAAGATTGATGGAAAACAACACAAGCATCTTTCTGGCACAGACGGGTGAAACATTTTGCTCAGGGCAGATCAGTCCGAGCACATTGCAGACAGTTCCAAGAACCACATCAGAAGTGCTTCAGGGAATAAAGGAGTTGGCTGAGAAAGAAATAACAACAGGAGCTAAATATGCACTGGCTGGCTAATCACATCTGTTGGGGGAACCAAGCAGTATGGGGGTGATCTTGTCGGTTAAGTGCTATGAGGGATTTTCCTGGACTATATGGCATAAAATGAAGCAAATGTAAGGTTAGGGAGTATCTAGGAAGAACACCTGGCATGGATGCATTTACAGGGCACTCACTCTCTTTCCTTTGTCTGCCCCTGATGTTATACATTCCTCATCCCGTATGTGCCTTTCCAGTGTAAGAAATCTAAAAGGACAACTTGAAAATTGCCTGAAGAAAGACCACATGGTGTTTGTCAACCTAAGCAGATGATGTGATAAACAACACCTGGGCCTCCTCCCATGTTTGTGCTCCTTGATAGATGGACACTGTTCAGAGAAAGTCTTTGTCACAAAATGCTTGGGTCTGTGTGGTAGGGGCATGCCTTTTCCCTTATTTCTCTTTTGCTTGCTGTAGAGGAGGAACCAATATTTTTCACTTACCATTCTAGGTTCTCATCTGAAGCTCTTTAACAAAAGGCCCATGAACAAGAGGAAAAAAGCTTATAAATTTATGTAATATGTCTCACTGGAGACTTCATATGGAAATGAAGACCGAAAGTAATGGTTAAACCTATGAACTGGGTTTGAGAGTGGCTGGTAGCGGGAAAATGTGACAGGGCAGAGAGTTTTGAGCTAAGAGCGGTAAACTGGGCAAAACTTATCAAGGCCCGTTCATTCGGATTCCTCCTGAAGCCTCTGTCTTGCAGCTAGGGTGCCCCTTTCCTCCAGGTGTGGGGAGGGCCCCTCTGACAAGAGGGTCTTGTGGCCTGTTTCAGGGGAAGGTCAGAAAGTTGTTCCGAAACTTACCATGTCTCAAATTCCTTCAGCTTAAAATACTCATCATGCCAAGTCACTATATTTTGGGGTAGTGTGTGCTGAACTCCACCCTTGCCGAGGGAAGAAACAAGAAATAGTGAGGGTTTTTAACTTCATTTTTCAGTTCATGAAGTAGTTTGGTGTGTGAAAGGAGACTGTAAGGACTCTTTTACCTTGATGAGAAAACATTATCATGATGATACATTTAAGTTGCTTTTCTTATTTTTTATGTAATTCAAGTTGACACTGGATAATGTCCTTCTAAAACGAACAAACAAACAAACAAACAAACATACAACAAACACTTTGTGATCCCACTTGTACATTCCTGAGATATTTTGAGAACCAGTCTTAGAATATTGCCATGGCAGTGGACAATTGTGATTACAGGATCTGTTGTAAATAACCAGGAATTAACTTTTTCTTAATTTTTTTTTAAGTTTCATGTAACTCATTCTGAGTAATGAGGCTCCTCCATTTATTTGGCTTTTACTGTAGGGGAGAAAAATTTTATTCTACCCTTCTAGGTTCTTTTGACTCATCTAATACTTAAATTGACATAAGACACATTAACAAGAGAGAAACAAATTTAATTTTGTACCTGCAGGAGCCTCACATGAACACGAAAGGCTAAAGGACAGGCATTTGAAGCTTATATACTATTCTGAGCTAGAAGAGGGTGGGGATCTGGGGCATTAAAGGAAGGAGGCAATTAACAGGAAGATGGGAAGCGTAAACTGTAGACAAATATGTCGCATGCTATGCAGAGGCAATGGGAAGGAGAATTTGAGGAAACAAATGTAAGCCCACCTCAACTGGCCCATATCCCTTGTAGTTATTTCTGGCATTAATTCTCTTTCTGGACAAGGCTTTCTATCGAAATTCTTTTAGGTAGTTATGGGGGAGCTAGAAAACTCTTCTGACTCTTTTGGGCCTTGCTTGCCCTTCGTTACAAAGCACGGCTATGTCAGTTAAGCATGAGACCTAGGCCTTACTGGTTGGGGAACTACTGGCTTACATTATTAGCTGCGGGTGAGAGAGAAAATGGGGATTGACATGCAAGATGAAGGGGAGGAAACTAGCGAGCTCGGCGCTGAACTGTGCCTAAGCCTTCCTGTCAGCAGCCGGGCACTGGAGGACTGTTCAGCTTTCAGAGGGAAGTGGAGGCATGAGCACGGTTATTTATGGGGAGCACCGTGGGGTCTGGTTCTGAAGAAACAGCCCCATTCCGTTATTTTGTAAAAATGGCTGTAAACATTTATGAATTTGGAGCACTTCTGGCAGGTGCACGCAGGGTTTTCAAAGTAGATTGTCACTTGCCTAGCACCCTGCAGGCCACTCGTAAACACGGTCTCCTTGGAAAGTGGACTGACTTCTGTTTCACTTCCCTCCCACCTCCCTTTGACTCCAGGAACTAGAGTTTCAACTAAGCCCACTCCCCCTTCCCAGGGTGGAAGGGACACTGCGAGGTGAGAGGGTTGCCCCGGTGTGATAGGTTTTTCTCCCAGCATCTCCATTTATGGAAAGGGGCCTTGGTCTTGCAGGCAAAGAAGTGGTCATGCCTCTGGGAAAGTAAGCGGGTTAATCATGAAGTAGCCAAACTCCTCTGGAGGAGAAAACAGGAGGCTGAATGACATGCATCCAGCCACAGACGTACTAATTTAATTTCATGCCCCAACATCAGCTGCTCCTCTCCACTTAAAAGGAACATTTGCATCCATCTGTCATTATCTCTCCCTTTCATTTTTAAAACCTCTTTGCTTTCTTTTCTTTCTCCTCACTCCTCCCCGCTCCCACCGCAACTTGATGAAATAATGGGGCACATTTAAAACCCAAACTGAGGCAATTCAGATTCTGAACTGATGTGATTTTGTGCTATTCTAAGTCAACCCTGAGAGTGTCTGGGGAGTAGAAATCAAAAGACCCAACAAAAAAGCAAGTGAGTGAGGGAAGATTTTGAATGCAAATCACCCCCCTCAACCCATGTGAAACAACCTGCTGTGAACTGGGCTAGAACGTATGGCCCATTAGCACCTTGTTAGGCTGTCCCCTGAGCAGTTTAACAGGGTGATAATGGGGAGAAAATGGCTGAGACCTTTGCGAGGACAGCCCAAGCTTCCCGCTATTCTATCCTACCTACTTCTGGGACCCAAGGGGCGGGGCTGGTAATTGTTGCTCAAGAGGAAACTAAGGTGGAAGAGAAAAAACATTTCATTAAACACATCATTAAAATTTTAAAATGCACCTTTCTAGCAAAAAGGAATACAGAGGATAATTTTAGTTTTCCAGAGTTGGGGACAATTTATGTGTGTGTGTGTGTGTGTGTGTGTGTGTGTGTGTGTGTGTGTATGTGTGTGTGTGTGTGTGTGTGTGAGAGAGAGAGAGAGAGAATATCTCTTTGTGCTTACTCTCTCCTGCTTCATTAAATATTGAGATTTAGGGAAAAAATATAGAATGTTAAAGACTGCATGAGAAAATCTCAGAGATTAAGTCTTAATCCTCAGAAGGCAAATCTTCAAATATAAAATACATGGTCGACACATATCAGTAAAAATTCATTTGCAAATACTTTTAAGAACACAATGCTTGCTTTAGGATTGGAAGTGGGAGAGGCTTACTAGGGTGTCCTGGCTCCTCTTTTCTCCCTAACGCTTTGGCGGAGAGCAGGGTTGGTGGTAGTATCTCTGATGTTGTGACATGTACATTGTAGAAAGGCCCCAGCTCTTGCTGATGACAAAATTTACTTCTAGATGTTAGAGATAGCAGATATTCTGTTATTTCAACAATGGGAGTATTTTCTTTCTTTTGTTCATAAAAATGAGTAATTTGGTTTAGTGTGAAATCAACTAGAAGCACCGTACCAACTTTAATGAACCATTAGAGATGGCAGTGGGAAAATGAGACCTTGTTAGCATAGGCAGCTAGCTAGGTATTAACAAAGGAGAAGGAAGAAAACTGGCAGAGCCTAGGTCTGGAAAGCACAGTTTCACAGACACTTCCAGAAAACAGCCGAATCTTTCTGCTGAAGCGATTACCGTCTGAATGGGCAGGAAAAGTCAACTTTGCAATCAGCTAGGGGACAACGCACCAGTTCCCCTGGATTAACTGGGGGAAGGAGAAGTAGTTAAGGGGGAAGGCCTTTTACTGAGTGCATGCGCTGTAGAAGCCAAAATGGTGACCATAAAGGGGACAAACTTGAGAAAAAGACCAGATGAGATAAGGACACAAGTCCAGAGAAGTGAGGAAGGAGATTGGATAGTTTGGAAGAAAGCCTGTTCTGTCCCAAGCTCATGGAAATACTTACAGGGAAGCTGCACAAAGGCTCCAGTCTCTCGTTAGCAGCCGCCCCAGCCAGAGCTCAGCACCAATCGTGGGCCAGACGAGAACAGGGACTAAGCTCGACTGCTGGAGCTTTGGGTGCTGGGGACATGGCACAGCAGCTCGGGGCCCTGCTGACCTCCCTGGGTCTGGTGGGCCTAAATAGGGGGTGCTGGCCCTGAAGCGGGACATGGGCAGCGAGAGGAGGCTGAACCCTCTGGTCGTGGATGAGACATTGGGCTGGTGTTCCTGGGGGCAGTGAACCCATCTACCAGCTGAGTGCCAGGAGCACCTCCTGGAGCTCCGTAGCCTTTCAAGGCATTCTAACACATCTTGCCACCATCACTTAAAAGCCTCCTAGGCGTGTGCTTCTGAATTCTTTTCCCACGACACCATGGAAGGACCCATTCCAGACCAGTCTTCCTCCAGTAACGATCTTACGGGTTTTTGTCAAGAGGTTTAGTGGGATGGTGGTGCCTTTAAGGTCAGGCTTAATGAGCTTGGACTAACTTAGGGTCAGTGACCTTACAAAGATAGGACCTCTGCAGAGAGATACAAACAGTAATCACGTGAATTCGTGTGAAAAATGCTGGAAAAAGAGAGTTACTAGAGAACCCATGGTTTCTGACATAAACTCTGCAATTTAGAAGCCAAATTCCTTTGAAGGAATTTCAAAATTATTCTGTTGTTATTATCAGGATGGTTTTTAAGCGATTTTGCATGGAGTAAGGGGAAATATTTCATACCTTTTTAAGGTCACCAGACTATTTCTGTGTTCTTGGGCCTTGTTGAATACCAATGAGAAATGAGTAATCCAAGAATATTTGTTTTAGTTTTTATTTCTGAGTGGAAGTGGAGATTAGGATTTACAATACTAATGTGTTTCTTTTGTCTGTCCATATGAGAAATGAGTAATAACCATATTATGCTTAATTTTATAAAAGTGCAAAGTAAGTGCACAATTTTGCCAATTTTTAAATAGTGCAATGTAAATGCTAAATGTTAATAATCCTTTGCTTTCATTCCTAAGGGAGATTTCTCCCACTTTTTTTCTATAGGAAGGATCCCCGAGGCTAACTCAACATTCTGCTTTTCTTAAGAGCTATGGAAATGTCCCTGGGACAGCTGTCCTCTGCTGGCTGAGGCCCCCACAAGGTTAATGAACGCCCACAAAGACTGAGGAGGAGAGAGAGCTTTCTTCCCTGATGATCAGCATGCCTGCATTCTTCCCTTTGTGGTAATGATGGTCAAGAAGGTGCCTGGTGATAGAGGGGAGAATGAAGGGTTTCTGCTTCTTCTGCCTCCAACGCTTATTAAAATTCATTTCCATTCAAATAGCCATGGTCTGATTTTCATCATCAAATAAGCACATGCTGTACATATTTAACAGGCAGGAGACCTGTGCCGAGTTCATGTCTTTTTGAAGTGAAGGCCTGTTCTCCTAATGACTGTCCATGCTTATCTCTGTATGTAAATTTCTCCCCCTCCTCTTTCTTACCCCCTCCACTTTACTGCTACCCCAGTTCTGGGATCTTTGATGGGCAGCCTAGATGCCTATTATAATGATAATTCGTTTGGAGCAGCATGGAATCTCCTTCTCTAGTCTAGCTCATTATAAAGGTGAAGCCCTCGGGAGGGCAGGCTGGGAATGAAGCAGTTTACAGTTATTTTTTCCTCTCCAAGAGGCAGAGGCAGGATGGGGGTGGCTTTCTTTGCTCTGCCTTGGATTTGTCTCCCTTTGGTGCTGGCCTCTATTCCCAGTCATGGCGATTGTCCTGGTGCACTCGGGGTGGGCGGGGACCACCATCAGCTGGAAGGCATTTCAGCTCAGGCAGCTCTACACTGAACAGCTGCTGGGAACAGCTGGGCCTGTGTGACTGTTGTCAGTGAGAAACCAAGTGGCAAATGCGAGTGTATTGGGCTTCCTTAAAGGGTTCACGTGACCTAAAAATTCAGGACAACACAACGATGTTGTGGCAGGGCAACCCTGGTAAGGCTTATTTTAATATTTTTTTAAATACAAGGCAGTAAAAAATCTCTTTGAAAGCTTTGAAAATCTCAAAGAAAATGGTCAAGAAGGACATCAATAAAGCAATCATATTAGGAGTGAAGGTTCTATAAAACTCATGACAAGATTTTGCAGTATTTTCTAGCATGATTAAATTTGTAAGTTATCTCCTTATAGTTTTCATTCAATCATGGCAGCCTAACAAATCATTTCTTTTATTTTCTTTTTGTTTTTCTCTGACTGACCTTAAAAACAAAACAAAAATAACCAAAATCTTTTGGTCTAAAATAATCGAACTCAGTCTCATGAGTTGAAAAATCATCTCTCCATCTGCAAAGAGTCCTCGTGGGAAGAGTGGGGAAGAAATTGGTTTTTCAAAGCATATGCTGAAACAAAATATAAGATACACGAGATTCAGGGTAAAGCAAAGAAAAGTATTTGTTGCTCAGGGTCTGGTGCATGTGTTTTTGTTTTTTTTTTTTTCCTGTGGAAGCATATTGTGTCTCCTAATTTGAGAAATTTGATTATTCACAGGAAGTTCATTTTGATGAAGCAGTTTTCCTGTTTTAACAAAGAAACTGGACAGGTTCTGAAAGTTTGTCTCATCTCACCCTCTGGAGAGAATCACTGTCACTAATATTTGGTAGTAATTGCTAGGAGGTCATGTCTGTTTCTAACTGTCAAGAGCTCCCAAGAGTTGCCTGGCTCAGTCTAACGTAGGCACAGAATGACCTGACCATGCTGATTCTTTATTGCTTTGGCCACATTGTTTTTTGCTTAGGGAATGCCATTCATTGCTGGTTGAACAATAAGAAAAAAGTTGTATAAATGTAGAATTATTAGAGTTGCTGTTTCAGTCTCATCAATATCAAGGTTGGCAAACATTCCCCTTTCTTATCTGCAGCAGAAACCAAGGCAATGTGAAGGATTCCAAAAGAAGCAATATGGATGAAGTCATTTATTAGATTTATAAGAGCTGAAGGAAAGTGCTAATGCTATCCATCTTCTATACTTTATTGAGAACAGGACCAATGACTCAGACTATCTGGACAGCATCTCCAAGGCAGAATTGAAATCCTAAAGTGAGCTGATGAGAATAAGTGCATGCATTTTAAGAAAAGAGGGATCAGAGGCCAGAGTAAAAAGTCCATGTAAGCCTCCAAATACATTGGATACAAATCTGACTGCAGCATTTATGCAGCAACATATCTTTGTACATAAAGATCTCATTTCAGAAGGCTTTAAAGATTTTAGTTCCCTTAGTCCTTTTCTCTCTTGGAAATCATAGCTCCAAACATTAGGTGGCACTGGGCAAAATTATTTGTCTCGTGTGGAATGAAGCTGTGTGTATGTGTGAATAAATAAAACTAAGAATGATGTTAAGAACAAATAATATCATTTAATTGAGAATTGCACGAATCACCTTTTCTCTTTTGGCATGATGAAATTATCAGAGTAAGTCAAGTTGGCTAAAAAAAAAAAATATTTTTTGGTGTGTTAAAAATGTCCTGAGTCCATATGAGTTTGGAAACAGTAAATCTAAAGACACCTGCTGTAGAATTTTGACAATTTAAAATTATAACATGTTCACCCGAGGGCATGGATTTCATTTTTAAAATTAGACATTGATTTCAAAATCTAACTGTTTTGGGGTGCCCACATTCCATCAGATAGAGCTAGTTTCAGCCCCTCTATAAGCCTGGTTTGCTATTTATAAGCCATGTGACCTAGGGCAAGTTTTATTTCTTTTTTTCAAGTTCAGTTTTGTCTGTTGTAAAATGGGACTAATAACAGTCCTTAGTGCAAAGATAAAACTTGATAAGGAAATTAAAGCATTTAGCTCAGTGCTCAATAGGAAACATTGAGCTTTTTTTGTTATTATTAAAAAAATGGATAGCAGAGCCTTGAACCCTTTTAGAAGGAAGTGAAGAAGCAAAAAGAGGATGTCTGGTCATGGCAGAAGATTGAGGCTAATGTTAATTTCACTGAAAAAATATTCACTGAGCATCAACTAAGTTCAAGTACTCTCTCCTCTTATAGACTGTATTTGAGGAATGAAAATAAGAAACCTACACAATTTACTTTGCTCCATGCCAGAATGATACAATTCTACAAGGGAGAATATGTGGAATTATGGGAGTTTAGAGTAAGTACACGCCACATTCAGCAGAGATGGAGGTGGTCTGAGAAAGCTTACTGAATGTAAGAGTAAAGATCAATCCTTTAAGAATGAATACAAATTTGAAAGGCAGAAATGCTCATTTATTTTACAAATATGTATTGAGTATCTGCCAGATACTCTTTCATGTGCTAGAGATTCTGCAGTGAGCAAAGCATATGGATTGCTTTATCTGGTAGAACCAGGGAGAAACTTTTGAATGAATGTTCCTTGGATTAGAAGAAAAAAAATCTAAACTTTATGACAAGTAACAGTGATTTCCTGATAAATACTTTAAAGTCACAATGCCTCACTTCCATCCAACAAGCATAAAAAATGTGATCTATTTCTCAAAATTAGAGGATTAGAAGCAAAATTTTATAGGTAGACATAAAGAGATAAAACCTTAAAGTGAAAAGTACACCCCTCACTCTGTTTTCTTGACTCATCCCCATATACGTTAAGTTTTTTCTATTTGGCATATAGATAATTTTCTCTATGTATCCATATTTATGTTTGTATCTTTCTCTCCACCTCTCATGAGTTCTTTCATAACTAAGAGTCTACATTTTATTTTCTAAATTGTCCACTTGGAACATTTCAGCTCCTGCCCCTTTTTGTTTCCTAGTTTACAGCACATGTCTCTCATAGTACTCAAGATAGTTTACTGAAGGAAACAAAGCAAATCCAATTATAAAATAGTAACAGATGATGCTAGCCTGAGCTCTATCAATCTCCCCAAGGGAACAAGGTAGAGACCTAATGTTGATGGATCTTGGCACTCTGCTCCTAAAATATAAAACTATTGAATTAAATACAACCTAATTATTAGTAAATCTGGTGACATCATGATTTTTTTTAAGATTTTTTTTTTTTTTTCCTATTGGATAGACATATTTGCCCTTGGTCTGCCTGAAGGCTTCAGCCTTCTGGGTACTATCGATCTTCATTGAGTTTTGAAATCCCAGCCGCTCCTTTAAACCAGATGGCCCCCCCAAATTAAGATGAATGCGTGTAATTGTCATTCAAAATTCTCAACCTACAATGTTGCCATATGCAGAGAGGAGTTTCCCTCCTTTGTGTGTCCCTGTCCGTGGTTCTGAAAAGGCCTGCCATGGACTTCAGATGTGGGAGAGTCATTAATGAAGACAGTGGCAAATGTTAGAAAAGCAGGCTTGAAAGCAAGGCCCTGACTCTGCTGTTGCTCAGAGATACAGGCACTTCATTTATAACTATTTTTACAGTGCTGTTTTACTAACAGTCTCTTTTTAATTATCACCGTCTCTCCTCTGATTAATTGACCTTGGGCCACGGGAAGAAAATGTCAGGGTTTGCAAGGGGAAAGAAACATGTATTTATTACAGGCAGATGGTTAAACTGAGCTAGGATTTGTCACTTCCTATTATAAAATTCTATTTTCAAAGGTTTTACAACTCAACCATAAAAAATTATACTGTCGGATAAAACTTAGGAAAAAAATGACTCTTTTTAGGCTCACTAATTAGGGAAAAATCCTGTAACCTGCAAGTTATGCTCATGGAAAATAAAGCAAGGCTGAACTATAAGTGCCTAACTATCTGCCACCTATTGTGTGAAATCACATAATTTGAAAATCGATAAGTAGGTAGTATATTTAAGACTTCAAACCCCAGAATTGTACAACGCTAGCAATTAGGACTGGTATTCAGGGAAAAACATTGATAGTGATACCAAGAAATGGCTGAGCTGTTGAAGTTCATGAGCCAGCTGTTATGCATCTGTTGTGCTTTTTTAACCAATATCATCATGAAGAAGAGAACTAGTGAATTGGCGAGAAAATATAATGCCTGATGCTTTTGAAATCATTAAACAAGATGACATTACTTCAGCTTACATCAGGGTCACCTAAGACCTTTAAGAACAGATACAGGGATTACTCTAATGGAATTTAAAAGTAGGAAACAGGGCAGGTTCAAATTCAAGATTTCTAGTCCTGTACTATAAATTGGTTCATATACCTCTTGCTAAACAGAAAAATAAAGAGCAAAATAAACTCTTTTTTCCTGGAGTGGCTGAAAAAGTAAAACCTATAATTTTAATATAAAAAAATTTGAAACTTACATTTTAGATCTCTACAATCATTAGTATGTTCTAAAATAACTGGTATTTGATTATATGATAAATTCTTCACAGCTGTGACTATATAAAAGAAAAAACATAGAAATGATAATTGTATAAGAGTGCTTCATTAATCTTATGAATGAGTAATTTATTAAATGATTTACATTGAATGAGTAATTTATTAAATGATTTACACTGAGCACTTAGAACAATGAATACCACATAGTAAGCCTTCCTACTACAAATACGTTTTGTTGTTGCTGATGGTGTTTTCTTTATTGTTGTCATTACCATAGGGTCGATAATTTATCCCCTGGACAATAAACCTACATTGTCTGCTAAATAATATCACCAGAGGTGGGTAGACAGCTTTCTTTCCTTCTCTCTCTTCAATTCCATCCAGTTACCTACATCTCAACATGTGATTTTTTTTGTCCTGATAATCTTAAGTTAAATTATTAGAGCTTAAATAAAAGTTAATTATGAAAAATCAAAAAGTTCTTTCTAGGTGGTCTAATAGTCACAGAATGGTCTTTGGTTTAAATAATAAAAATATATCAAAAGGATAGAGTTGTGCAATTCAAAAAAAAGCCTTAGTTTCCTTACATGAAAATGGGAATAATAATACCTAGTTAACAGACTGTAAAGAGTATCTAATTAAATATTTTCAAAGTAGTTAGCATAATGTTTGACAATGGCTGTGAAGTGTTTTAAACATTTTTTAAAATAAAATACTTATTTTTTGTTTTTATTCCTGTTCTTATTTTTCTCATTAGGACCAGAATGGACATTGCAAATTCTCAAATTGTCCTGGTAGAAGCCAGTGAGCAAAGCGCTACTTCATAAACTATTCTGAAGAAATAAAATTAACCTCTAAGGCACAGGGAGCTCTCATGGCAGACCCCTTTGTCCCTCTATAAACTTCCCTTTATTTACCTCTCTGACACCTTCCTCCTAAATAGAGAAAACTCTTAGGCCTGTTTGGTCAACCATGGCGTATGTGAATCTGCTTCACTCATCTTTAGGCAGAAGATCATACCTGGTAGCCATTTACAGACTTTAGGAGTCAGTGAATCCAAAAAGACTGCTCAAGGGCATGCTCAGGATTCAGGGTAGCCTCTATGTTTTATCTCCTAATTCTTCCTTGGCTTTTACCTCTACTCCAAAGTGGATGACACCTTTTTCTGTTCCCATGAGAATGAAGGCAGCTGTCATGTCTAGTGTCTGGCTGGATTCTACAAGACCTCTGTAATCTAGGCAGCCTTCAACATTCTGAGGGTCCCTGCTCCTTTGCTTTTTCATTGCTGACCATCTTTGTACATTTTTTTTCAAGGTCATAAATTCTATGACCGTCTCTTTGTTTGAAAAATCTTTCCTAGGTGGGTCTCTGTAACTCTCAAATCTGTATGGTGGCCTGATTTATAATTCCCACTTAACCTCTAACCCTCTACCACCAACTGATTTTTGCTTATTTAATTTTATTTATAGCTTTTGTTTTATTGTATACAGAAGTGACTGAGGCCATTCATAACATGTTTAATTCCATATTTATATTATAATTTCTTCTGCCAAAGTTAGGTAGATGTAAAAAATTTGGGGATGTTTGACCACAACTCAAGAGAACTGATCGAAGTTTTTATTGCTCAGGTGACTTGAACTAATATTTTGATCTAGGCAAAATATTATTGTCTGTATCGTGTATTCAACCATTTTATTTCCAGTAAACAATTTTTTTTTAGCTGGTATAGATTCATTTGCTTCATATTCTGTGGTTCTGTATCAGAAAATGATAAATAAGTTCATATCTCTTTACCACTTGAAGTGTGTGTTGCAAACTTTGTTTTGGGAATTGTTGATTTTTTTTTTTTAGCTAGGACAACTTGATTGGTCTATAGATTCAGGATAACATAGAGTAAAGAGAAAAGAGGGAAGAAGAGTCATTTTCCTAGGCAATAGTCACAAGAAAGAGGCCTAAGACTTTGAGGGGTGGCAGAATGGTGAACAATCTTTTGAGTCTTCACATCTTCTGAGCCTAGCTCTTTAAGATAACTCAGCAGGAGGATCACGAACATACAGCAAAGCAATCACCTGTTATTCTTCAGAACATTCTCCCAGACCTGCTCTAAGACCTGCTTGTGGAGAGAGGAGGATGCAAACACTTTTCATTTTATTATCTCAGAAATTCACTTGTACTGCTAAGTTCCTTTGAATAGCCAACTGTTGAATCTTCTGCTACCCCTGTGTGTAGAGTAAGGAGATAATTGCTCTGATCCCACAGCGAACCATCTGCTAGAACAAATTGCTCTGCTATCTGCTTCACTGAAATGCTTGTGTTTGTTATATTATGCTGAAATGTTCATGAAACGTGGTTTACACTAAGCTGTGTGTCTGGAAAATTTGATTATATAAATGGTCAGAACACCCTTAATTACAAAATCTCTTCTTTCTCTTTGGATTTATAAACTGCTTTTCTGATTTGAGCTGGGGCCCTGGGGAGCCAACATCCTGAGACAGCAGCTGATTATTGATGCCCAGGAGGATACAGCAGTGACGATCCAAATTCTCTAGACTCATAACAGTTTCTGAAACTTCCTTTAAAAACAGATGTTTTTAAGTTCTGGAATCTGGAAAAAAATATGTCTTGTTATTATGATATAATTCTAATGGTCGTTGTTGAAGCTACTATTGCATTTTGCCATGTATAGTGCACACCCATGTTTTTGGCCCAAACTTTTGGGGAAAAAACCTTTCGTTTAAATTTTTATTTATTTATATTTAGATACTTGTTTTTGTATTATTAAGGAATTTTAGCATTTATTTTTGAACATATTATGGTTTAAGAAATTTTATGTAACAAATAATTACAAAGCACAAAAACAGATACAAGGTATTTCAGATATTATCCATTATAATGTGCATACTTGTTTTTCCCTCTAAAATTTGGGCAAAAAAAGTATGCATTATACATGGCAAAATACAGCATTAAATTAGCACATCATTTATTTACTTTATGTTCACATTGTAAGACCAGTCAAGGAAAGTGTAATTTGACAAATGCCCACTCTCAAATCTTTTATTTTGCTGTGTTAACGTAAGATTAATGACCATGATGGCTTGCGATAGGATTTTTTTGATTTGTTGCTTTATGTCTTTCAGTATCACACAGGTCTAGAAAATATGTCTATGGCACAAAAGGATAAAATAATGATTTAAGTAGAAGATGGGCTAAGTCTTTCAATTAACATGACATTGTTAACATTTGTAGGTAGATTTCATAATTTTCCAGGCATGAGTGGCAAAAATTTTACAGGTAAAAGTAGGGAAAAGCAGAGAGACAATGTTAAGACATTAGCCATAATATTCCTGTCATAATATTTCTTAATCCACTGTGAATACGCGAATCCTAATTGATTTAACCAGTTACCCTTTGAGGTACAATTTTAAAAACCGTAAAACAAAGATTTAGGCAGGATAGAAAATTTGTTCAGATTGAATACTTCAGTGATTTTTGTCATCACATAATGAATATCGGCAAAACTGGATTCACTATGTTCGGCATCTCCCACTGTTATCTTCACTATTGATGATTTGTAAACACCAAATATTTCATTGGGTGGAATGATTTTATGAATGATTAATGGAATTTCTATATATAAAGCTAAAAGTTTGTATTTCCTGGACTTGTATATCTATTTCCTTCCCAAACAATATGAATCCAAAGAGGCTCATATCGAGAGATATCATAATTAAAACTCTGGAGGTTTAGAATCTTAAAAGCAGCAAGAGAAAAACAGTTAATTACCTAAAGGGAGCTCCTGTAAGACTGTCAACTAATTTCTCAAAAGAAACTTTGTAGGCCAGAAGGGATTGGCAAGAAATATTCAAAGTGATGAAAAGCAAAGACTTAAAACCAAGATTACTCTAACCAGCAAAGCTAGCATGTAGAGTTGAAAGAGGATCCAAGATGGTGGCACATTAGGTGGAAGCTATACTCACCTCCTCCCAGGACCAAACTGGAATTACGACTGAATTATCAAGAACTCATCCTGACTAACCAGCTGAATACTAGCTGGAGAGAAGCCTTATAACCAAGGACTTATGTAAGAAACCACATCACCACAGCAAGACTGATAGGAAGTGTGGAGGTGCAAGAGGGTTGGCTGTGCTCCCACAGGCAGCAGCTGAAGTTCTGGAAGGATATTTCAGCAGCCAGTGGGGTTCCCCAGCCTAACGTACCAAAACGGGGAAAGGAACCCAAATAACATCTGGCTATGAAAGCACTGAAGTTTATGTCTGCCAGGGAGAGGATGGCTAGAGATGTAGGCCAACACAAAATATTGTTTGCAGCTACTTAACTTGGACTCCAGTGGAGGGAAGGCAGAGCAGACTAGATCCACCTGAGGAGAGTCTGGGATTGCTGGCCCTCGGGAGAGAGCTGAAGTGTCACTCATCAGGATCCCTGTGCCGAGTCATTTCCCCATACTAAAGAAACCATCTTTCTCAGGCAGAGCACTCCCCTCCATGCGGCAGTAGCCTGGGGAAAAGCAATAGTTCCACACACAGGAGTCCCTCTTGCCCCACCTTATGGAGCTTAAGCTGAGCTGCTGAGGAGTACAGCTGTAGGCAATTTTATTTATTAGACCTCATAGAAAGCCTACAGGTGAAGGTGGATCTCTGGGAGCTTTGAGACTTTAGCTGACCCTCCCTTGGGCCTGGTGCCAGGAAAAAAAGGCCTGGTGCCAAAAAAAAAAAAAAAAAAAAAAAAAAAAGCATAGTTCTTTCTGTACACACACGGACCCAGTAGAAGGAGCCACAGCTGTGGATCTCTGTTAGCTCCAAACAGGTTGCCTAGGGCCAGTCACAGGCAGCATCTGACACAGGTTTGCAACAGAATATTTGCAGATCTACCTAATACACAGAGTTGAAGGATAGATAAAGAGCTTCCCAGACAAGAAAAAGCTAAAGGAGTTCATCACCACCAATCCAGTATTATAAAACACATTAAAAGGTCTTCTTTAGGAACAAGGAAAAGGTAAAAAATATGAGCAATAAAATGGCAATAAATGCATATCTATCAACAAATGAATCTACAAAACAAAATAAACAAAAGAGCAGAACAGAAATAGAATCATAGGTACATAGTACATTTTGAGGGTTGTCAGATGGGAGGAGCGGTTTGGTGGATGGGTGTAGAAGGTGAAGGGATTAAGAAATACAAACTGATTGTTACAGAATAGTCATGGGGATGTGAAATATGGTACAGGGGATATAGTCAATAATAGTCTAATAACTATGCATGTTATCAGATGGGTGCAAGATTTATCAGGATGAACACATTATATTATGTAATATCTAATCACTTGGGTATATACCTGACACTAATAAAATGATGTATATCAACTTTAATTGAAAATATAAAAATGATAGAGAGTTATGTATGTGACCAGTGAGTTTCCTATCACTCTCTAATAGGCTGGACTAGACAGATAAGAATTTAGGCTCTTGTGTGACAAAGTTAGATTAAAAATTCCCCCTTTGTATTTCCCACCTGTTTTAAATGACCAAGACCAAGAGAAGAGCTGTTTATTATAAACATTACTCCTTTTTCTTCCTCATCTTTCATCATTTTGATCCCCTTTTTATTACCATTATTTATATTTTGTGTAACTAGAAAAATAATTTGTCATGGATTATATCTTATTTGTAAGAGGCTATAGTAAGATAGGAACAAGGCACGTGCAATGTATCATAATTTAGTGGCTTTTCTTATATCTATATGGAAGTAATGGTGGAAAAAATACATATAAACAACTCTGAGGACAGACTTTGAATGATCCAGTAATTTTGATTTATACTTGGTATTTGATGGAACTGTATTAGCAGTTAAAGTCAATGGCTAAATGATTCCCAGCTCAAAAAGAGCCAGAAGTACAAAAGAAGCTTTATAATGCACGATTGAGAGCTCTGAGCCTCCCAGCTTAAATTTCCAAACTGTACTGTAAATTACAGGCCTAGTTGTCACTTTTAACTAACAATTCTACCCAGTATGGTCTATGTAGGTAATTTGTCCACTCTTCCTTTATGAAACAGTAAACTCCAGCTTAATTTCATTGGCTTTTCTGAAGCAAACAGCTTCATTCCTCACATCTACTGCAGAGGAGGGGTGAATCTCCTGCCTCTTATGACAATAAGGCCACTCCACAAACAACACGTGGAAACTGATATTGCACAGAAATGCTTTCTATGTCTATTAATAGCATTGGCTGCTGATCATCTTGAAGGGTTCTCAACCTCCCCAAGCCCTCTCAGGGGGAGAACTCTCACATTCCTTACCCAATATCCCTATTCATCCCAACAGTCATTTTCTCTTCATTTGTTCCCTTTCTGGCTTTCCCTACCAGCAAGAGAAGATGAATGAAAGCACTGGGAATCAAAATCCAGCACTCTAACTACCAGTATTAACAAATGAGAAAAACATTTCAAACATCAGTAAAAGCTTCAAATCCAACCAAGCAAAATGAACAATTAGGCAGGCTAGTTCGGCAGTCACTGAGATAGACTGGTTTCTACTACTTCATTAATTTGACTTGCCTACTCTGGGCAATTTGATCATACTCTCACAGAGGATTTCTTGGCTAGAAACAGATCCCCAAAGATTGCAGATGTATTAAGGGAAAGACCATCCAAACATAAGATTTCTGATCTTTTTGGGCCAGGTGGGAAAGCTAATAGATTCACATAAATGCTTCCCAGGGAATCTGTATTGTAGAAGTGATGTGGAATATTTTATTCAAGAGGTTGGAGATAGGCTAGAGAATTCTTTTTTTTCTCTAACCTAAAGTTGGCAGTCATGCATTAAGTGCAATCAATCCTCACATTTATCTACTGGTCTTTATTGCTCTATTATGAGTTAAAGGCTCTGATCCCTGATTATCATTTATTTGAAAAGAATCATTGAAATCATACAATCATTTATTCATTCACCAAATATTTACTAAATACTTACTTTCGCTAAACATTGGAATGGGTATTAGGGATGTAAAAAGGAACACTGCTTGATCGCTGTCTTTGCACAACTCAGGGCTTATTGGAAAAAACAGACATGAAAAGCAGACCACTAAAACTATAATAATCACAATAAATGTACAAATAATTGGCACAAGAACCCTGAGGAGCACCAAAGAGGGAGCAACTAACTGGGAGAATTATGAAAGATAAATGAGACGGTATAAGGACTTTGGACTGGGAATGGAAACATACCGGGTGGCCAGGAAGCCCAGTTAAGATCAGATGGCCGGAAGATGTGAAACTACAGTTCTGGACATGCAGTTGATCAAGGTTTGTCCACTATCTGACCATCCTGTGGTGATGGTAATGAGCAACAACATCTTACCTCACAGCACAGATGTTGAGATAGTTGTCAAGCAACAAGAAAGAAGAAGGAAGTAACTCCACCCTGACATGGAATATTCCACTCCAGAACCCTTCACAAGCCTGCCTTTTTCAAAAAGCCCACCTTTTCAGGCAAGCCCGCTTTGTCCCCAGCTTATAAAAAGAGCCAAGAATCAGTCTCTGGACGCAGTTCAGAGGACCTTTCTTTCTTTCGTGCTATCTCCCTTGAGCTTGAGCATGAGCTTAATAAAAATCTCTCTGGACATTTATCTGTTTTTTTCCTCTCTCTTTCTGTCTTGGACGACCCAAGAACACCAACTTGAGTAACATAAGAACAAAAGGTTTTTGAGTGTGTTTCTAAAAGATGCCTCAGAATTTGCCTCTTTTGTGAAGGAGTTGCTGTGGTGGTGAGGGTTTGGGAGTGTTTGCTCACTACTCAATTAGGAAGATTTTATTGAGCCATTACTGTATTTTCAGATCTCTGCCAGGTGAACTCATTATACCAATACAACTCCATTATTCAACACCTGCTCTTCCTGAGAGACATCTCCTCCAAGATTAAAAAGAAAGGTGTGGAGTCGTTGGGCAGGAAGGAGGGAACTTTGAGGTTCATTACCTAAAGGTCATTTGGAGAACAAGATGAATGTGATGTATTCCCCTTTGGAATTGCATCTTCTCCTGAGCTGCCAAAATGCCACCATTTAAGAAGACACTAGCAGAGTTTTGCTCTTTAATTTCTCTGCTCATTAAGCCTTCACTTCTGAGGTGTGAAAATGACTCCAGGCTGGTAATAAACTGCTAGAGAAGTCATTATTTTAAAAACCGATCTTGCTCCCAATGGGGATGGAGTGATACAAAGCACAATTTCTCCAAGATCAGCTCCTCTGTAGGACAATGATTGTTCAAATGTTTCAGTTATCAGAAGAATAAAAAAGGGCTGTCTAGTTATAGCAAGAAAAGATGGAGCACAGAGTATCCAGACCTATTCAATAATCACACTGGTCTATTTCTGGAAGTGGGGAGAGGATATATTTCAATGAGGGAAAATTATAGAATTGTTAGCCTGTGTATTGTAATGCAAAGAAAGCCAAAAGGGTATAGAAAGGACCAAAAAAGACAGAAGTCACTTTCAGAGAGTTTTGTGATGTTAAAGAAGGGACCTGGAATAAGTTAGAATAACAATAATGTTATTAGTAATAACTAACTCCTCCTGAAGCTGTGAATATCACTCACCTTCACTCTTGAGAAAACCTAGTTGTGTGTGGAGACAGGAAAACCTAGTTGTGTGTTTTCACAAGGAGGGGCAGCAATGCTTCTCTTGAGTAATGCTTTCCTATAGAAGTAAGTCCCAGATATTTGGGACATTAAGTTTCTGTGTCCTATCTCTTCCCTCCCTCCCCACTTTCTTTCTTCCTCTCTCTCTTTTTTTTAAATTCCAGTTGTTTGTTTAATGCTTATAACTGTATTTGTCCTTTTAACACCATCATGTAGAATGCAATCTCTGCATTTCTTTTAAAATAAAAGTGAATCAGAACAATTTGATTTTGAGAAATTTTTGAGCACATAGTAGAACCCAGTGGGATAATCAGAGAGCCCCTGTGTTGTTGCCTAAGTGAAGATTGTGGGGGGTGTAGAGTGAAAAGTGATTTTTGGATGTGGATAAAATGTTATTATAAGGATTCTGCTTTTCATCCACTATTTTTCAAGTCTTTGAGCAATCAGGCCCCTCGTCATGGGCCAACTGAGAGGCATGATTAGAGGGAAATTAAAGCTGCGGGCTGGGATGCAGGGAAAACCTTTCTCTTCAGGAGACAGCCTCTTCTCTGGGACTGGGGATTCACTCCGCCCCCTCACCTGTGTTCTCGGGCCAGTACACCTCTGATGGGGAGAAAGAGTCAGTCAAACCCACTGTCTCTATAAAGTTTTTAGTGTTTCTCCTGAGGTTACTAAGTATTTCCCTCCATGACAGTTTGGTCACATGTCCTCACTGCAGAATCACACAGAAACTTCCCCTTCACCTTTAAAGACCAGTTCTCAGGTTTTCTATGGCAACCAGGTACACAGCTTTGTTCAAACCATAGCAGATGTCACCCAAGGCATAAGATGACTAACTGTCCTTTGGGTAACTGTTCTGATTCTATGGTCCAAACAGGAATCACAAGCGGTATCTTACGCCTCACCTCTTCTTAAATTCCTTATGTTACACGGTCAACACCCACATGATCAGTTACTCTTCAGCTCTATGAATAAGGCTGGGAACTAATGACAAGACTGGATTTTATGGATCTAAGTAGAGCTCAAAGGAAAGAAGATAGAATACATGATGATTTTCAACTGGAGCGATGTAGTAGACTGTCCTCAGGTTTTTTGGCTCATGTTGATGAATAAGGATTGTCTACTTGCTATCAAGTTTGGCAAAACAGCTTCAAAAAATTTATCATCACAGTCCCTGCCAAACTTCTACTGTTACTTCCAGAACCACCACCTCCACCTCCTCCATTTCCACCTTTACCTCCAATGCCACCATGATCTCCTCGATCACCACCTTCATCACCAAATAACTACACTACCATTACCACATCCACCCCCACCACCTTCATTAATTCTATCACCATCATTTCCATCTCCATCATAACTAGCATTACCATCTCATTTACTTAAGGTCAGTAGGCAATGGCTTATTCCTTCTATTTGAATGAGGTACTTGTGAATTGGCTTTTCCTCTAGTTAGTTTTCTTTGGGGTGGGTTTCAGCTAATCATATTTTTTAAATTTTAAAAATTTATTTACTTAAAAAATGTAACTTTAAAATTTAGAAGTTACAAAGGTTATAAAGATGAAAATTTTCAAAATATAAATATATAACTTATACACAAATGATAGGAAACTGCATACAATATTTATTTTTAATGATTTCTTAACAGCATGTCTTGGATATCAATCCAAAATAGTACATAAAAAGCTTCATTCTTTTATATTTTTTAGAATTAAATTTCAGCTCTTACTTACAGTAAATCTTTCCCTCTATGTTATTTGAAATTATTTTGGTGTTTTTATTCTATTTTTTTTTCTGAAAGATGTTTAGCTCATTAGTTTTTAATCTTTCTACTTTTATAAAATGAATAATTATGGCTATAAATTTCTATGTATTTTATTAGCTTCATCCAAGGTCATTTTATATATATATAACATGATGTCTGTCTTGAAGAAGTACAACCATTGTATTGTTAACATAGAGAGAATGGTTCGCGTGATATTGATGTAACCTGGCAGCCAAGGAGAGTGGACCGCAATGAGCATGTGTAAAGAGTGATGACTGCACTGTACTAGTCACTGGTAGTGGTAGACAGGTTGAGTGAGCATGTGTACTGTGTGACCATTGCATTCAAAATGACTGAGTAGAGCAACAAATCTTCATCAAATTTTGCATTAAGCTAGAACATTCCTTCATGGAAACTATTCAAATGATTCAGAAGGCTTTTGGGAATGAGACAATGAAGGCAACACATATAAAAATGTGGTACAAACATTTCAAAGGTGGTAGAGAATCTGTTGAAAGTGATCTACATTCTGGAAAGCCTTCAACAAGCAGAACACCTGAGAATATCGAACGTGTATGGGCTGCAATCAACAAAGACTGGCAACTGACAGTGTGAGAATTAGAAGCTGATCTGGGGATTCCAAAAACTACTCCCACTTCTGACTTTTGGGGGTTCCCAAAACTACTCCCAAAGCTAATATCACCTTTGAAAAGGAAGAGATTTTAGACCATTGATGAGATTCAGGAAAATATTACGAGGTAGCTGATGGTGATTCCAACAAAGGAGTTTGCAGAATGTTTTGAATAGTGGAAGAGATGCTGGTAGAACTATGTGAGATCCCAAGGTGCCTACTTTGAAGGGGACTGAGGCATCATTGTCCTATGTACAATGTTTCTTCTATCTTCTTCAATAAATGTCTCTATTTTTCATATTATATGACTAGAGACATTCTGGACAGACCTCATCTCTCTCTCTCTCATATGTATGTATATATATAATATTGTTATTACTTAGTTCAAAATATTTAAATACTTCTATTATGCATTATTTTTTGATCTTTTTAAAAGTAATTTCTTAACTTTGCCAAAAAGGGTTTTTTTCGAGTTATCTTTTATCATTAATTTTTAGATTAATTGCATTGCCGTCAGAGAACATAGTCTGTTATTTTTCAAAAGATATAAATTTGTTTTATATCCCAATATTTAATTTTTTAAAAATATCCAATGTATAAGTGAAAAAATATATTCTATAGCTGTTGGATAGAGTCCTCTATATGTCTATGAGGTTAACTTTGGTGTTTAAATATTCTATTTCTTTACTAAATTTTTTTTCTTGTTAAATCAATTTCTTTTAGTGGTGATTTTTTTGGTCATATATTTTGAGGCCATTTTATTAGACGTGTGTAAATGTAAAATTGTTATACTTTACAGTTTAGCTTTTATCATTACAAAGTTATCTTTATCTCTAGCTATGTTTTTTATCTAATACTGTGTTTTGACTTATATTAATATACCTGCCTGAGCTTTCTTTTGCTTGAAATTTTCAATCATTTTTAAAAACTTTTGTATTTTTAAATTTTAGATGTTTCTTTTAAACAACATACCATTTTATGGTTTTTGAAACTCAGTCTTTTATCTAGAATTTTTTTGTCCATTTATATATAATATAATTCCTGGAGATTTTGGTTTTAAATCCAGCATTTTATTTTGTGCTTCATGCTTGCTATACCTATTTTATATATATATTTTTTTACTTTTCCTGCTAAATTATGAATTAATAATTCACCATTATATTTTAATTCTGTACATTTAGATGGTAAATACATAGTTTTTGTTCTTATTTTTACTCAGAAACTTAGAATTTAAAACAGTGTACATCTAAAATTAATCAATATGTTTACTTTTCTCTAGGAAAATTCAAGAAACTTAAAACATGTTTTGTGTGCTTACAGATTATTTGCTTTTTTGTTGTTGTTTTTGCTGCCATGTATTTATTGCTATCTTTTAAAAAATAACCCCATTACACATTGTTACTTATTCATACACTATCCTCACTAAATACATTACTACTATTATTATTTTGACATCTGATGCTATTACCTTTTAGTCAATTAAAAATAAAAAAAACAAATAATTTTATTCTCCCTTTATTTATTCTCTAACACGCTTCCTTTCTTGATGTAGATTTGAGTCTTTGATATAAATTTACTTATTTTTTTGAAGAATTTGTTTTTAACATTTCTTGCAAGACAGGTCTACTGGTGATACATTCCCTCAATTTTCTTTATATTAAGAAGTTATTTGTCTTTACTTCTGAAGGATAATTTTTCTGTCTACAGAATTCTAAGGTGGTTTTTTCTTTCAATACTTTAAATATTTTACTCCACTCTTACATGCATGATTTTTGAGAAGTTTAATATAACTTTTACCTCCTGTAGGTATGATTTCTCTTCCTTACCTCTACACCCTGCAACTTCTTTCAAGATTTTTCTCTATCTTTGATTTTTTACAGTTTAAATATTATATGCCTGGGTGTAGATCTTTTTGTATGTAGCATTTATCATGCTTGGTGTTCTCTGAGTTTACTAGATGCATAATATGGTGGCTGTCATTAATTTTGAGAAATTCTCAGTTATTATTGTTTCAAACATTCCTTCTGTTCCTTTCTCCCTGTTTTTCTTCTGGTATTCCCATTGTTTATGTTATACTTTTTGTAATTGTCCCACACTTCCTAGATATTCTGCTGTGCCTTTTTAACTTTTTTCTCTTTGTCTTTCAGTTTGGGCATTTTTATTGACTCTTTTTTCCTTTCCAATCTACAGGGTCTGACAGAAGTAACTCCTGCTTGAATGTGGTTGGTAGGGTAATAATATGGATATAACAATTTATAGTTTTAATTTGAAGATTTCACCTAAAATGTCATATGGTATGCTTGAGTGTGATATTGTTATGTTACAGAATTACATGCTTATGATTTTGGAATAAAAAAGGTGTGTTATTTGTGCCAGACCCTGTATTTGGTTCTTTCCTCAGCTGTGTCTATTTCATTGATGAACTTATGGAAGGCATTCTTCATTTCTGTTGTAGTGTTTCTGATTTCTACTGCTTGCTTTGGACTCTTTCAGTTTCAATCTGTCTGCTTGCATTACCCATATATTCTTGCATGTTGGTTGCTTTTTTGATTAGAGCTTTTAGCATAATAATCATATTTATTTTAAATTTCTGGACTGATAATTCCAGCATCTCTGTCATATCTGAGTCTGATTCTGATGTTTACTTTTTATCTTCAAACTATGCTATTGTCTTGTAGTATGCCTTGTAATTTTTTGCTTAAAGCCACACGATGTGAGATAAACCTACCTTTAAAGTGAAGTTTTATGTTTATCTGGGTGGGGGTTAGGTTGTGCTTTACTGTTTGATGTAACTGAAAATGTCAAGGCTAAATATACTCTGGTATCTTTGTTTTTGTTTCCCTCTTGTGTTTTGGTTTTCCTTATACTTCTTAAATGAAATCTGAGAGGTGCAGGTTTTTTTAGTTATATTTTCTTGTTATTATAAAGCAAAACTTATTGATGTGGTGATAAGGTATGGGGGGGAGTAATCTATAGTTCTATGATTAAGTGTTAGTTTTTTGAAGAGCCTGTACTCCTAGACTGTGACCTTCACATGTGCTTCTCTGTATTTTTTGTCTCCCCCCCACCCCCTTTAGGTGAGATAGGAGTGCTAGATTGCACTGGAGTTGGGTTTTCTTTCCCCTAAGGTCAGTTAAGCTCTGATAAAAATCAGACAGGCCTTGTTAAGAGTAACAGAACACTCTGGTATATTTTAAAATGGGTTATTTTCCCTTCTTCTGGTAGTACAAGGAGATTTTTTTTTTCTTCAGTATTCACCGTGGGAACTTGGTACAGATCTTGGCGGTAAAGTTTGCAGAAGTGTTTGGAGTGCGCCTCCAAATGCCGAGCCTCCCTGGAGTTTGTAACTCTCAGATGTCCACACTGAGCCTCCGGCAATTCATTCACTGCAGTTTGGGTTTTCCTGACCCCAGTATTGGTTCCTATGCAGGTTTTTCTTCTTTATTTGTGATTTTATTAAAAAATACATGCCTGTCTATCTCTCAAATCCTTGGGGCAGAGCTGATGTGAGTTTGCTTCTTCAGGCACCTGGTGCAGCTCTGTCATCGTGCATGTCTCAGTCACTGAGCCCACTGTGGGCCCCAGCTGCTGCTTCACACAGGTATAACCTGACACTCTCTTGCTTGCCTCAGGGTTGTGTGGCACCATGACAGGGATCCTTCAGAAGTTAACTGACAGGCACATCCACAACTGAGAAGTGAGTGGGAATAATGCTCCATGGAACAACCTTCGACCAGGGGAAAAAATGGGAGCTTGTGATAAATGCTTTCCATTTCCTTCCCTGAGGTGGCCATTTCTCAAGTGTATTTTCCATCAGCTCCTCACAGGGTCCCACTGATATTGATGTCCGATTGCTTACACAAGTCCACCAGCTTAATAACACACCCTCGTACTGGTTTTTCGGCCTTCCCGATTTTATCCTCCCTGCTCCCTGGCTACTGTTCTTCGGGATAGTTGCTAGAATCCATTACTTGTGATTTCTATCTCAGGTTCTACTAAGACATGTACCAACTATATTATCTGGCAAAGCTAAAGAAAACCTTTGTCAGAATCAAAAAGGTTTAATGAAACAAAGCTCAGTGTTTCTTTACAACCCACCTGTGAGTCATAGGCCAGGGCTGGGAAAAACAGCCAGGAGCATCTCCGAACACAAGGCCTGGCTCCTGGGCAGATGCTGGCTCTGTAATGCCCTTTGAACTGCAGGCCAGGGTTTAGATGCTGCCCTTGTGTAAACCAGAGGCAGAAATGCCTGGGGGTGACATTATACTAGCATTATAAATGGCTCATGCGGATATCCTGAGGAAACAAAGTTGAAAGTCTATGACATATCGCTTAGTCAAATGACTTGATTGCTGAATTTTAGGCCTGCTCTTTGGAAGGCATTAAGAAGAGTCCGAAGAATAGAAGCGGAGTCCTCAAAAATTTGTTTTTATTTAAAAATGTGTAGCAAGAGTTTAGGGATTGAAAGGTCTTGAAGGATCCTGGAAAGGCCAGATGCTATCAATTTGGCATGAAAACAAATGCCCCAGAAAAGAGGGGTACTAGGCTGTGAGTAAAATGTGGTTCTAAAGGGCTGGCTCAACTTCTTTCCTCTTTGTGAAACTTTGTTTCTAGTGACTTAATATGTCTGAACCATAATTTTCTTGTTTGGAATTTGAGGATGGTAATAATTTTCATCTAATGATATGTCATAAGAGTCCCATGATATAGTGTCTATAGACAAAAATTAACATAAAACAAGTATTTAGTGGGGGCAGATGATATGCCAGGGCTGCCCTGGGTACTGGGGATGATTGGGACATAGTCCTTGTCTTTGAGAAACTCTCAAAGAGACAGGCACACATGTGACTATATCGCAGACAATGCCATTGATGAAGGACAGAGCTGAGGTATCCACAAGAGACGCAGTTTTTCTGGGTGTGAGAAATGAGGGGTTGACATCTAAGCTAGAAGGCTATTAGGTTTCTTAACGCATAGAAAGAGAGAAAATATGTGGGGGAAGCTGAAGGCATTCCAAGAAGATAAAAGAGCGAACTAAGAAGTTAGAAACAGAATGAAGAGAATAAAAAGTTTGTTTTGGGACTTGTTAAATTGGAAATTTCAATGGAGCCTCCACAGTGTTATTATTCAGGAAGTGGTCTGAATTAGTAGTTAGAGACTCAAGTGAAGAAATAAGGATTTTGAAGCAATTTGAATGTACATAATTGTTGCCATGAGACTGGAAAACTTGCCCAGAGAAGGCAAGTGTATTGAGTGAAGCAATAATTGGCTCAAGAAAAGAAACCTGCGCAATACCAATATTTAATGGATGGGGAAAGGAACATGAAACAGAATGTTAAATTGGAAGTTTTCACTGAGACAACAAGAGAAAGTAGATATAAAAATTACAAAATAAGGTACCAGATTACCAGGCAGAAATGTGGAAGTAAGTGTCTAAGAACATTTTGCTAACTCTCATATTAACAAGAAAAATGTAAAAACATCTCCTTGGATTGATAGGAGAATTTATGAGGAAGATTTCTTTGGGAAAAATCTATTCTAAGATTCCTATGAGTTCTCACTCAAGTCTGTTCAGAGGAGCTGCAGAGGGCACTTGGAGAGGTTGGTGCGTAAACCTTGTATTTAGGGTTGTAGTAACAAGTGGCTGCATTTAGCACATGCCTAAGGCACCCTGCTGCGAGGGAGCGGCCTTCTCAGCTGGCCTGTGGTAGCAGTATAGTGAGAGAGAGCGGCATGTCCTTCCAACGGTGTGTCCATGGTGCTTGATTCTAGAGAAGGATGTGACCCTCATGATCAATGTTAGTTTGGTGAAATTTAAAAGTTACCTTGATCAAGAGACCTTATGTCAGAAGGAGTTCCAGTTGGAGCTTTAGTAGTGAAGCCTTGAAAAAACACTCCACTGATTTGCTTATGAGAGAAAGAGCCAGGTTTATATTCTTGTCAAGCCTGGAGACAACAGAACCATCCTAAGCCAGTGCCAGTGAAGGCAGAACTTTGTCATTCCTCTTCCTCCCCTCTTCCATTTTGCCTCCCAATTCAACTATAGCAGGTTTAAAAACAGCAATGAGGAGGAGGTAAGAAAGAAAGAGAGAAAGGTGAACCTCACCTCCCTTCTTGAAGGTAGCTTATCTGCTTTCAATATTGCCCTTTGTGTTATGAGAAGGGAAAATGAGTTGTTATACCTTTGAATTAAGATTGAAATGCCAATCAATATACTGAACTACAAATTTATAATTTCTAAATTGAAACTCTATGACTTAAGTCATTCTTTGGTTTTATGTATTTCCCAAGTGTAATTGCCCAATTTTTAGTTTTTAATTTTTTATTGTTCAATTATCAATTTTTATTTTTTATTCAGGGACATGGAAAAGATATCTCTCAATAAAATGTATAAATGAACAGTGACATGCCAATATAAATTTACATTTTGAATATATTCCACAAGTTGTGCCTTTTCCAATGCTTGATATAAAGAAGATTAGACAAAGAAAGAATTAAAGACCAGAAAAGAAGTGAATAAGATTAGAATTGTAGAAATCAAGGGAAAGGAAAAAATATCAAAAATGGGATTGGTGCAGAAGACTATTATTATTATTTAAGATTTTATTTATTTATTTTTAGGGAAGGGGAAGGGAGGGAGAAAGAGAGGGAGAGGAACATCCATGTGTGGTTGCCTCTCACATGCCCCCATCTGGAGACCAGGCCCACAACACAGGCATGTGCCCTGACTGGGAATTGAACTGGTGACCCTCTAGTTTACAGGCCAGCACTCAATCCACTGAGCCACACTAGCCAGGACAGCAGAAAATTATTTTTATTGTAACAAGGAAAAGCTGGATGAACTACAAAATCATAGCTTTTTTTTTTTTTTTTGACCCATCAGAGCGCTGAGGGTTCAAACAATCCTAAATAAACTAAATACAAAAAGAAATGAACACTTCCTAAGAAAGAATAATCTCATGCTGTTTTAACTGCTGGGAAAATAATGGGAAGGGAAGTGAACCCACCATAAAAGAGTTCAATGAGAAGCCAACCTTACTCTTAATGAGCATTTCATTGTCACATATGGACTGATATGACAACTCAGAATTTTGAAGAGTGGTTCTTCATATGCTCAGCAACTCTTTTCCATGGACCTGTTCCACATCACCCTCCACGCCTGGGCAGTGTGCTGAAAGTGGGGGGCAGGGTGGAAGAACTGAGCGAGATTTCCCTCTCCTACCGAGCATCTTTCTAAGAGCAATGCAGTGGTCCAATGGGGCATAGGCAGAAGTGGTGACAGAAATATCTTTAAGTTCTTATGGACTTTTGTCAAGTTCAGTTTAGTCAACCAATAAAGGCTAGGAACAGGCCTTCAGAATAGTTCTTTCAAGATACAGAGAGTCAGCATCAGAACTGGGAAGCAAAGAATACTCCCAGTGACTCCCAAATCCAACAGGCTGTAAATGAGAGATACCCCACAATTTGGAATGCTAGTACTTAGAGAGTTCTCAAGATTATCACAAGTACACTGATTCCAAGAGCTGTTGAAGGAAAGTACCTGATCCCACCTCCAAAATATTTGGAACAATTGGAAGGGTAAATGTTGCAAAAAAGCTCAGATCTACGAGTGCAGATTAGATTTACTCTGTCTACAAACTTTTAGCAGCATGGCATAAGAATAAATATGTTTCTTTGGGAGGTTAAATATTACTTACTTCAGTCTTTACTGTTCTTTTGTATATGATGTCCTTTATACAATTAAAATTAAACAGAGAGGTGAAGCAAGAAAATGTCAACTATAAAAGAGTCAATAGGAGACCCACAGATGGTCCATATGTTGCAATTAGCAGATAGGGACTTTCAATTAACCATTATAAGTACATTAAATATTTTAGCAAAAATAAAAGAAGACTATTTGAAATATTAGAAATTAAAAATATGTATCACAGATAAAGAATTTATTCAATGCCTTGAAAGCAAGCTGGGTACAACAGAAGAAATTATCCATGAATTGAAATATATGTCAATACAATTATTCAAACTCAAACTAAAAATAATAATAAAAAAATAAGCAAAGTATCTGAGACTCATGGGATAATATCAAAAGGTCAAGAACATATATAATTGGAATTTCAGGAGAAGAAGATGGAGAGAGAAGGACAGAAGAAATATTTAAAGAGTTAATGAACTAGAAGTTTTCAAAATTGTTGAAAAATGTCAACCCAAAGATCCTAAAATCTCAGCAAACCCAAAGTAGGATAAATCAAAGAAAATAATACTTAAACACATCATAATCAAACTGATCAATATTAAGTATAGAAATTAAGTATTAAATCAGTCAGATTAAAAAAAGACATATGTACTGTGGAATAACAATAAGAAGGGTGATTGACATCACAAATAATGGAAAAGACAATGGTACATCTTTAAGTGCTGAAAGAAAGGAAAACTCCCAACCTCAAATTCTATATTCAGTAAGGTTATTCTTGCTTTTTTTTTCAGACAAGAGAAAAATAATTGCTCTTCAACAGACCTGAAATACAAACATAATAAAAAATATTTTTCTGATACTAGATGGAAGACTATTTTTTTAGGAAGGAGTGCAGAGCACTACAAAAGGCAAAACCATGGATAAATATAAAAGATCTTTATATTTTCTATAAGCTTTCCTAATAGACTATTGACTGTCAACACAAAACTTTTAGCAATATGTTCTGAGTGTGAAGAATTAACTAGTTGTCTGGTATGTCCTATGGGACGAGGGACAGAAATTCAGCTGGGATCGTATGGTCTAGCAGGGTCAAGGCCATTGAGGAAATTTGTGTGGTTAGGATTGGTGTGGTTGTGGCCAAGGAGAGGACCTGATATTAGTTAAGTGCAGGGAGATAGGCCAAAGAAGCAAATTAGTTGAGGATGGGGGAGCCACTTTCTTACTGTTAAGATGAGCATTACAATTATGGAAAGAGAGGAGGCCATAACAACCCTGGGGTTTTGGGTTAGAATAGGAGGTATTGGTGTGACCTCATGGTATTCTATCTGTCTATTTATCTATCTATCTTTCTATCATCTATCTATATCTACCTACCTACCTACCTATTGATGTATATATGTACATATACAGAAATAGAAATAAATGTAAATATTTGTGTGTATACACATATGTATTTCCGAGCTTTTCTATTGAGAGGACCTAGAATCAATGGCATGTCAGGAGCAATGAATACATTCAGATTTTACTTTCTAAATACCATTATCTCGGAAAAGATATCTGGACTTCTTAAAGAAATAATAAATGCTTGGCCCAGGTCAGGGAAAGTACAACATGAAACTGCACCATTTGCCTGTGACAGAAAGCAAGAGTGCTGAGAGAGTGTTGGAAGATATGACAGACACATATGAGAGTCTGCTTGGGTGAACTCCCGTTAGCTAAATCTGGCAATTTGAGCATTAAAATAAATACTGATAGTAACAGGTTATGATCCGTTGAATAAAATAAGAACTCATGTTTTCATGTTAATATACATATAAATGAATGGAAGGGAAAGCTCTGTCTTATGGTAGGATGCCAACTAATAAAGCTGGAAGTAGTATAACCATTAGAAAAAATATCACCATTTTAATACCATCATAATATTAAATAATTCAGGCAAGAATCATCAATAGACATTAAAACTATTCAGTAAAATTTGAATAAGAGCAAGATATTTACATACTGTCAGAGCATCTTCCCACAAATTACTTATTAATTAATAAGTACAAAATACTTAGTAATTAACTTTAGAGTGGAGTCCCCTGGCAGACTTTATTTTAATCAAAAGACGAAAGTTAACATCACC
This sequence comes from Pteronotus mesoamericanus, assembly GCF_021234165.1. Classification (NCBI taxonomy): domain Eukaryota; kingdom Metazoa; phylum Chordata; class Mammalia; order Chiroptera; family Mormoopidae; genus Pteronotus; species Pteronotus mesoamericanus. The sequence continues at coordinate 2,286,582 of NW_026555326.1, forward strand.
AGTAGTAGACATATCCACATTATATGCTTCCTGATATGTTTCACTGAGAACACAGCATTACTTTTATGGCATTTCTGAAAACAACAACAACAACAACAACAAAACTACCATAATCTGAATACAATTATGAGGTAATGCCAAAAAGACCCAAACAGATGGTTATTCTACAAAGTAGCTTACATACATAACAATGATTTTATTTTTAAAGAAGCAGTCAAATGAGCTGCCAGCCTGCACCCCAGTTCAGTACACAAATGGGAAGCTTCAACAGGGCAAGACGCGAGCGGAGGAGGTAGCCAGAACAGGCAAGGCTTAGGGCGCACCCCTCTTCTCTCTGTACATTTTTAACATCCTTTAAGACAAAACCCCTTATGCAAATGAAACCTAACTTTCTCACCTTAGTATACATTTCTTTAATCAGATAATTGAATTGCTTTCTTTTGAACACATCTCTGAATCACAAACTAAAAGAAACTTTTTTGTTCTTTCTAATTAATTTTTTGGGGATGGTGGTTATGTGGAACACGTGGCATGCATGTGGGGGAAAGAAAGTACCTACTGAGAGATTGGGGACTTTGGGGAGCTGCTGGAAGACGCTGACCCCTGTCATAGTGAGGAGGGCAGGAGAAGTTGAAGACTGGGAGGAGACAAGGCCCAACCAAAATTTTTGCCTTCTTGCACTTTTGTTTTTGGTGAGCTCAGCTATCTGCCTTTCTGCCCCAGAAAATCACCTAAACGGCCCTTGGCCTATGGGAAGGAGGTGACTCCAATCCATTGAACGGAAGTAATGGCTGGTCAGGATGGTTTCCAAGGGAATGAGTGGTGAGGTTGCTGCAGTCACCCATCTGATCACATTCTCATCTACGAGTGGGGTTGCCCTACCAGACAGATGTGGCTGCAAAGTCATCTGGGTCCCAGAAAGACTTTGGGGCCCAGTAGTACAGCCAGAATCTGTGGTTGTACTACTGCTGAGAAGCCTGTCTCCCTGTGCTATCTGATCAGCTGGAGACCAGCCCCTAAAAGCCTGAGACCAGTCCCAGGTCCTTAGAGTGGGACCTGGGACATTGGAACTTCAGATAAGTGACAAGCAAAACAAAGTAAATGACCTCGTTCTACAGTCAGTTAATAATGCTTCTGATAAGTAGTCAGGAGGAAAGAAGAGGTTGCTTTCATGAAACCAAGCCTAGCAGAGAGAAAAACATATTCAGAAGGCTTTGCTGTGTCCATGTAGCTTTTAACTCTACTGTCTCCCCAGATTCAGGGAGCGGGGAGCTGTATTAGAAGGACGGTGGGCAGTTGTCTGCAGATCCAGGCTTGTTCAGTGCAGCCCTGAAGGGCACAATACAGACCAATAGTTACAGGCTGCACTTTTAACAGTGCAGTTATCTAAATGAGGACATCCTAAATGCCATAGACTGAAGAGATACACATCAGGATGCTGAGGGCTGGAGAATAAATTCAAGCATCATTTGGAGGTGACTCACGGTGACCAATCTACCTCAATTTTTCTGGGACTTTCTTGATTTTAAGCCCCATGTCTCAAATACTGCTTCAGTCCCAGACAAAACTAGATGTCTACTCACCCACCCTGTGAGTCAGTCTCAGTAATTTTTTCACTCTAAGATCCTTTTATTCCAATGCTTGTACCTGTAAGTCCAGGGTTGCTTCTGTGAACCCTGAGCTTGTTATGATAGAAAACCACGTTGGTGGTGCTGGCTTGGTCCAGAGGGCAGAGTGTTGGACTGGGAATTGGTGTTCCTACCAATAAAAACTGTGTGATCTTGGGGAAAATTTCTCCTCTCTCAGTCCTTTTCTCCTTCAGAATGAAGGAACTTAGATGGATATTTTATAACATTCCTCCCAACTCTACTGTACCATGGCACTTTCCTATGAATTTAGTGTCTTATGTGAGCCTGAGAAGATGCTGTTGGCTATTAAGTCTCTGCTTCTCTGTGAGTATGTGGTAAAGGAGTGGGTGTAGGAGGGGAGGTGGAGAAAACAAGTGGGTAGAATGAAACATAGAATGCAGAAAAAAACAAACAAAATAATTAGAAGAAATTCTGAGTTTTATTCCAAAGAGGTCAGAGCACATTCCATACCTATCTCCTTACCACCACAGAATTCCTCTTGGGTATCTATCAAGGAATATCCCTCTTTCCCCCACCTTAGGTCCAGAGGGGAAAATGTTTGTCCAAAGTTATCCTGTAAACTAGTCGCAGACATAAGAAGTAGACTCGACATCTCCTAGATTGTGCTGTTTTCCCAGCAGGCTGTGCCGCTTATGCAGTGCCCCAATGGGAGTAACTGCTCTTTTCTCCTTTCATTTATAACCAATGAGAGCATTATGTCTGATAAAAGAAGATACAGTAGACAGGGATTCATCTTCAGGCTTCTCTTCTCTTCCCTCACTGTCCAAGCCTTGGCATTGTTGACAATTTCAGATATGGGTCAAATGCAGCAAGGGGAAGTCAAAGCTGTATCTTAAAAATTAATTGTTCAGGTACTGGGTCATTTCAGAATAACGCACCGTGAAATTATGTTATTCTCCAGAAGAATTTTCATAAAGATTAATATGCCATGACACATTCTTTTCCCATTGGATTTAGTTTTTTTTAAAGGACATAAAAAAAGTCTTTGGAATCCAGGGGTGTGTGTAAAGGTTACTGCACACAAAGGAGGAACGTTAGGCAGGACTTTGAGAGCAGCAGATGCTGCCGATTCACTGCTAGAGGAGACCCTGTTACTAAGGCATGGCCCATCAAAGCACAGCCTGGCTGGTATCCGTGCAAGCAAGCGCAGGAGAAGTCATTAGTCTTGGTGCTTTTTTACTGTTATTCACACTGGGATAATGAGATTATTGGAATATTTTTTTTCCTAATGAGAATGAGACAGAATACCTTGGTCTCTAAATGATTTAGTCACAGAGGAAACACATTACTCTTCCCTTGATTGCTGTCAAATGCTGGAAAATTGGAATATTATACTGATATTTATCATGATGGGCAATATTTTTCCTGCCTTCTCAGTGTCAAATGAGATAGGAAAAGTATTTGTCTGAAAAGCAGACTCTTTTACAAGGTTTGTAAGAAAGGAAGACAGATGAAGATGCGGGATAAGGAACAGGGGGCGGAGTTTCAAGAACAGTAATTGAATGATGGCTTTTTGCTATTTTTTCCATCAGTAAAACTATCCCTTGTTTTAATTTCTTATAGACTTCTCTTTCCATTAGCTCACCAGTGCTTGGGGCTAATTATACATTGTTTAGATTCAGAATAGAAGGTTAATTTCAAGAGAAAATGGGTGTTTGTGTTGGTCTGGAGGTTATAAGTGGCAGCTAGTTAATTTGTGTTTCTTGGAAAGAAATAACCTCCTAGAGGGGGAGAATTCCTTGCAGAGGGAAAGGAGATTTTTGCACTCTTACTCTAAGAATCTTTCACCTGAGACTTGTCAGCCCAAAGTTTATGCAGCCAGTAGAGAATAATTGGGTGACCTGGTGTGTTGAGATTTAACCCAGGTCCTAGGTGGATTTTGTAGCCAAGCTGGACAAAGAAATCCTGAGGTTTAATTCCTGGTCCTGGCCCAAACATCTTCCGAGAAGATCTGAAACTTCTGGAAAATAACAAACGAAATTTTAACAAGTGAAGGAATCCCTGCCATCATTACGTACCGGCTTTCAGAGGGACAGGTCACCACATTTCTACACTATAATCAGGAAATTTCAGTGTTTGCAATGCAACAGGTGGATGAAACAGCATTAACTAGCATTGGTCCCGCAATGCACAGATACAACCATCTTAGATTTATTCAGGGATCCTGTCATGAATGAGAAATTCAGGTTGTGGCCTTCATTCCAGTAGTTGGAGTGAGGGCCTGGTCATCTGCATTTCAGCAAGCTCCTGGGAGACTTCGTTGCAGCCATGGACAGAAACTATGGTTCTCACAGAGAAAGGAGAAGCTCGTAATGCTTTGGGGAGTTGAGGAGGGCCCAGAAGTAAATGTAGAAGACAGTGTGGGAATGAATGAGATGCCTGATTGTGGATGTATCACATGGGCAAACTTTACACCTAGAAATTTCTGGAAGCAGTTTTACATTTCATCATCAACTCATCTGTCATTTTATACTATAATTTCCTCTGAGATTAAGGATTGTGTCTTCTTACCAAGAATCCCTGGAAAGAAAAATTCTCTTAGTGCCAGGAAGAGTGCATTCATTTAGTTAGATGAGGCTCAAATTACAACTCCTCTCTGAAGTTGCTCACCCCCCTGCTAAGAATCTCTTCTTGAAACTAACATATACATCTAAGGCAAACTTAGTAATGTCCAACTAGTAATATTGGTATTTGTGTCTATAATTTAGCCTCCAACTGAACTCCTGCAAGCAATTTAAGACCAGAAACCATATATCTTGTTTATCTCTGTATTTCATCCCTGAGGATTTCTAGAGAGCCTTGCTTGTAATTGGTGCCATATCCATTTGTACTGAATTAATTAAGTGGACAGAAAGTGCCACAGAGGGAGAGACCACCTACTGCAGTAAATTGCCCTCTACTGCACCCTGTCATAGTCCCTCTTTCTGTCCCTTGCCACTTCTTTCTTTTCCTGGTCTGATGCTCCTCCCCCCACCTCTGTTTACAAGATTCCCAGATAATGGCTTGTCTTTTTCTTTTATCTACTCCTCCTCTTTCTCATTCCTGTTTCTTGCTCAGAGTCAACGCTACTTAGCCCATTACCAGTGTTCCCTATTGCTGATGAGGACCATGTGAGGTTTGAGGTTCTAGCATCATTTTGCATCTGAATGCAAATGCTTTTATGGGGAAGTGAGAGCTTGTGTATTCTAGTCACACTTAGTTTCAAGATAGCTTGTGTCTCACCCCCAGTAAAACCACTTATTTATAACGTATCAATGTAGCGACAAGGTTGGAGAACAAGGCTGTCTTGAGGTAAGATGTAAATTCCAAAGGAGTGAGCACTAATTGTGCCAGCGATTGTTTACTTATTGGTTATGACATAATTCTTCTCTTTGGGGTCATGCATTTGCCTGCAGGGTGCTATGTGGTTGTGCCTTTGGGGTCAGGGCAGGGCAGCGTAGGGTCACCGAGACTCAAACTTCCAAAACAATCAGGCAGAACTTTCTGGAGAAGGGGGCGGCTTTGCTCCTGAGGGATGCTGACAAGTGCATGGTGTGACCCGCTCTGGAGGCCTTTTGGTCTTCATGGAGCGGTGCAAACCTCATGTGGTCCCAGTCACAAAGGTAAATGGGTATAGCAGATGAGTAGGAACATGGTCCTGGAAAACGAGCACCGGCATGAGGGGCAAGCATTCAGAGACGTGTAGCAAACATTGCCCCTTGAATGTCCCTTTTATTTTGTAAGAACCGGAGCTCCACAGACACACAGCTCGTGATGGAACCCATCACAGCCGGTGATGAAGGGTAATGCAGGGTTATTATGAAAGCAAACCCGCCTGACCTCTGTACATCTAGCCACAGAGAGTAGGTACAAGGCTCTGTTCCTGACTGGTAAGCAGTCATTTCCTGGCAGTGTGGTTGAGGCCATCCTGGACTGTTTCAGGGACCCATCCCCATCTTCGGGATCAGGGAAGATGAAACACTTGGGACTCATCTCCCACGGCCTCCCTGTGGGCTTCCACACAGAGATGGATAGCTCTGTGATTTTTCCAGTTAAGGCACATTCACGAGGTTCAGCACAAAACCGGAAACCCAGGGGGCCCTGCCGGCCACAGCAGCCAGCCAGCCAGACCCCCAGTTGCAGCATTCTGTGCTCTGCAGCACTCCCGGGCTGGGGATTGGGATGAGTTTAGTTTGGACACTTTTCTTACATGGCTGGGAGTTCTCTATGGGAGAGTGAAGAGCTGATGTGGGAAAACGCCTGAGCATGAGAGAAATGGGGTTCCATGAAAATGATTTGCCCAATTTTTTTCTTATTATACATTTTTTAAAGTAGATTTATTGCTAATAAATGTGCTGGCTGGAAAAATCTCTCGCATGCTGTGTACTTGCTTTTTCTTTTCTTGAATGTTTTAAAATCTCTCTAGGTGTTTTGTCTCTCTGACATTGACTAGCAGAGCAACCTAGGCAGTCTGGGTTCCCAGTGCATTGCTGTGGAGGCTTCGCTGTCTGCTGGCCACCCTGCCTGGCTGGCTTCAGCCCTGCAGGCCCCACGCAGCGGGCTTGCAGCACCAGATGGAGAGAGGAAAGGCAGGCCCAGCAAGAATCGTCTCGAAGAGGAGCCAGCGAACAGCCCGGGAGGAGGAAGATGGTGCTGGACCATTTGGATCGGAGCCCAGCGCTGAGTTACTCCCCCCATTTGGGCAAAATAAAACCACAAATGAGAACAGTAGGGAGCCAAGAACCAGCTGGAGACAAAAGGGTGTTAGCTTCGGGGTGGGGGCTGCGAAACAAGGAAGGCTCTGATGAGATGTTCGAAAGTCTGTCCTGCCATGGACAGCTGCCGCCCAGCTCTGGGCAGGGGACGTTGGGACAAGCTCAGCGAGCCTCCCTGACTGCCTCCGCCCAGGACCTGGGAAAACGGAGAAGACAGGAAAGACCTTGGAGAACTCCTCCTGCCTCCCCATCTTTTAGCCTTCCTTGTCTGTCCGTGGTGGCTTAGGTGTCCATCCGTGATTCCCTCCTTCAGGAACAGACAACAGGAGGAGGGGGAGCAGGGGGAGGAAGGAGAGGAAGGATTTTAGATCCTGTAAGTTTCGGAGCAGGGGCTGGGCTCACCATCCCTGCGCGCCCCCGCCCGCCCGCCCAGGAACACTGTTTCTCCATGGGCTGCTGAAATGGTCTTTCTGGAGGGGTTGGCCTCTCCAAGTTTCAAGAACGTTAACTAGGAATAGAAATCAGTGACGCTCTCCTGCCATGCATGCCACTTGCACTGTCCCATTCTTGATTAGCAAATCATCCCTGCACGCATCCTGACTGAACTTTTCATCCTGAAAGATCACCACATGCTCCAAGCCAGAGAGCTTCGTTCTGCTGCCTGTACCACACAACTCAGAGGATGAAAGACTTCTCCTCCTCCACCCCTGCTCAGAAACCAGAGCCACACAAACTGCCATTTAGTCATTCTTTGCATAAACTGGTGGTCTGACTTTTCGACCTGACTTGAGGCTTTCTAGGCATTTTCCTACCTGGACGAAGACAGGGCTAAAAAAAAAAAAAAAGAAGTCCTAGTGAGTGGAGGAGGCAGAGAATTAATTATATTAAGCATATTATACAATACACATATATTTTCCATATGTAAAATATAAATATATAAATAGACATACTTGTATGTATTAATATGTCATATACGTATTATATGTATATGTATATATCTAACTTTAAATGAGATATATAGAATATTTAAAATATTTGCATAATGCTTTATATTTTAAAGGTACTTTCATATCGATTATCACTTTTGATATGATATGCATGACAACCTGGCAAGCTATCCTACAACATTAGAATCCCCATTTTACAGAGGAAATTAAAGTTCAGAGAACATGTGACTTGTGGAAGGTCACACAGCTATTGAGTGGCAAAACTGGAATTCTAACCTAATTTCCCTTTTTAATGTAAAATTTTATGTTCTTTTCATTAAGTGCTGCTGCCTTTCACATATGAGGTAGAATAATGAGGGTAGGACAAGGTGCTCATAAAAATGTTTCCTTCATCTTTACCAGGTAATGCACTAGAGACTACTTCATCTAATGTAGTTTTTAAAATAGTTATTTAAGATAGAAATTATTATTCTTCAGTATATAAGTGGCAGAATCAGGATTTAAAGCAAGATCTGGATGACTCTATAGCCACACTCTTTCATTACTCCAGAGAATGGACAAGGTAACACGTAGCAGGCCGGTGGGGCAGAGCAGCCGGATGGGAAGGTGGAAGCGTTGCCATCAGACAGACCTGGACTGGAACTCTGATTCTGTCATTTCTTACCACTGGGAACTTAAGCAAGATCCCTAGTCACTGTGAATCTCAGTTTTCTCAGCTATGATAATGGAATTAACAACATTTATCCTACTATATGTCATAAAAATTAAATGAGATAAGGTAGGTCCCTAGCATAGTGTCCAGCACATAATAGGTGCTCAATACATGATACTTATAAACATTGCTTCCACGTTGTCTTGGTTGCTGACTTGGGTGTGATTCCTAGTCCTCACTTAGACCAAATAGCCCATGTAGATCAAGAGGTGCTGATAGATCCAAGTAAGAATAGGCTGTTGAGATCTAGAAGAGGGCTTCTGAGGGTAAACCTAAGACTTTAAGGGAAGAAGAGGAATAGGAGCCCACAAGAGTATCTGAGGATTGTCATTCTTCCTTCTGCCTTTTCTACTTTGTCCAGTTTTCTGCCCCAGTGGGTGGGGGGTAAGATGAGAGCAAGCGCTCAGGAGCGTCCGGTACTGCTCTGCCCTCTAACCATCCTCATGGAGGCCATGCCGGTCATGCCTTCCCTGTGCCACTCCTCCAGGAAAGTTGGTGTTTTGGTTTTCCTTTCCTGATGGAAACTGAAGAACTGGTTAGCTTAAGGAGTATGATTTAGGGTGGGAGGAAATTCCAATATGCAACCTCTGCCCTTCCCAATCCAGCATGATCTCACCTGAGTCCTGCTTTTCCGTTCATGGACAGAGCTGTCACAACCTGTTAGTGGTGACAGAGACCGGCGGAAGGCAATGCTCAGTGTACTGAGTAAGGGCAGCACCCTGCTCTCTTCTCTGTAGATGCTATATCCCTTGGAAGCTTCAGATTAATGAAGATTTCTGTCTCATTTGTTACTTTGTATTTTTAAATTAATTTTTGCCTTTTTTCCCCCCCTTAAGATGCAATATCAAATTTCTTCTCTAAATTCTTCTCTTCTCTAACACATACAGACACTACATTTCTAGGCCCTTAGTACTGTTTTGTTTTGTTTTTTTCCTCTGGCACATGTGACATTTTAATAATTCTAACACCAGGGGTGAAAAAATGAAAAAGGAAACAGTGTGATAAAATACTTCTGGGGCCATTTTGGAATTAGTGAAATTTTTCAAGAGTGATCAATTGCATTACTTAACTGGAGAGCTCAGATTATAAAGAGAAATATAATTAGTGGCAAATGTGGTGAGAAATATAAAGACAGATAGGTGGGCCAGGGAATGGGAGCTCATCAATTTTTCCAGGTTTCATCAGGAGGGCAGTTGTTTTACTGCAAGACTCCATCCAAGTGATTGGAAAGCAAAAACAAATAGTCTGAGCACTGCAGGTGCTCAAAAGCAAAGTGCATCAGCTGAGAGTCAGTGGGTCTGCCTCTGGTCTATCATTGATTACCAAGCAATTGACTTATCCTGCCTGTGTCTCAGTTTCCTCCTCTGTTAAAGAGGATTAATAATGCCTCTCCTTCCTGCCTCCCTGGGAACTGCTGGGGGCTTAAATAAACCCTATGGATGTGGATTTGCTTTGAAAATTAAAAGCCTTATATGCGTGCAGGAGGATTAGGAATATTATCACTATTTGAGCTGGATTGTACAGAATAAGTAGGATTTAACTTTTTGGAAACAGATATGAGGGATATCAGTTAAAAGATACGGAACAAGCAAGGATTAAACACACATTAGTTTGGATGTAGCATAGAATGTTGAAACAGAAGAGGAAAAATTATATTTAAATTGTAGGCTGGAAGAAAAAACATAAAGTTTTAGGAGTCTGAGTTGTTTTTTTTCTTTCCCAAAGCAGGGGCAACCACTGACTAGCTCTGGTGGGAAATAACATGACCCAGGCAGTTTTGTAGACAAACGAAGCTGGCAGAATAGGGTAGAAAGCATTTTTCCAGAAGTTATGGAATGACATAAGGGATGCTTATGCTGGGGCATTGGGAATAAGAAAAGAAGTCTGGTGGGAGAATTACTGCTGCAAAACTTGCACAACTGGTTGAAATGCTCAGGAGAGAGGTGGGCATAAGGATAAAATCAGGGAGAAATCAAAGGTTACTTCAAGGGTTGGAGTCTGACCTCCTAGAATGCAGGCTGATGGGCACTTTGGTGTGTGGATGCAGAGCATAAGAAAATATGATAGATACTGCCAATGTCGATTTTTAAGGTGCTGATGAAAACCAGCTAAAATTGCTGCTTAAATGGTGAAATCTGTTGGAATAGAGTTCAGGAGCAGGGTCAAGCATTTTGGAAATCATTAGGAAATAGAAAAACCCTTTAGAATTGAGGAACTTTATGGAGAGAATGAGGCAAGACAAGGGGATAAAAAGGTAAGATTTTCAGGAAGGTTTTTTGAAAGTGAAGTGGATGCTTAACTTACTAAATTTTCTGCTTCCCTTCAAAAACCTTTTACCTTTCTCCTGAGGAGGATAAGAGTGGACGGTAGTATCTACTTCTATGAAGAAGCGGCCTGTGGGCCACAGAGGTTGTGAGAATGTCTGCTAAGCTGGGTTTAGTCACTAGTGTGGCAATTGAGAAGACAAGGGATGGCTTCTGTCAAGAGTCCGCTGAAACCAAGGTCAGCTACTCTGGCCTCGAGGAGTCTGGGAGATTACTCTGCAGCTAATTAGGAATCAATACCATCGTTTTGACTTCCTGTGTCCAGAGCCGGAAAATTGGCTCTTCTCTGAGAATACAGAAGATCTGTGTGGCTGCTTTGTTAATAGAGAGCTATACTCTTCTTGACTGGAGTGTTTTTCAAACTAGCAACTTCTAGATACGGGGTAGCAATCAATGTGTGGCTTTCTTCCTTAAAACATGGTTATGGGCTTGGCACTTTCATAGGAGGAAGGTAACTCATTGGATCAACATATTGGAAACTACAGCCACACAACTTTCCATTTCATGGCTGATAAGTCCACCCCCAATTTGCAATACGAAAAGGGGCATCTTTGCTTTGGTATCTCCCAGGACTTGGGTATTTTATTTATTGCTTTGTTTATATATGTGCGTGGGTAGGAGTGTTTATTTTTCAGACACACATTTTACAGGAAGAGTATTGGCATTTCAGAAGTCATTGATGCTTTGGGTTATTGTAGACTAGAGATGTGGGTCATTCCGAACAACCTGACATAAACATTATCAGGCTTGCAAACCTGTTTTCAAGTGAGATGTTCTAAAGCAATATTTATAGCAAATTATGACCTCCAGAAAACTAAATGTAATCCATTTTTAAATCTCATTTTTTCCTTTTGAATCCTTCAATCTAATTAGGCTCACATCAGTATACTATTACAGAGAGTAATCATTCCTTTCTTCTAATAACATTCATGGATAATTTTATTTCTCATTTCCAGCCTCCTACTCCTGTGGTGTAATTAGTGTCTTTGGCACCTCGTGATGCTCAGAATGAGTTGCAGCTGCTAATTGCTAATTGAAAAATTAGAAACTCAGTTAGAAAAAGGATCTAATTAAAATGAAATTAGATAAAATTCCTTCAAACCAGTTCCTCTCTCTCTCCCTCCCTCAACCCCCCCATTTGTTTTTCTTTTTTTCCCCCTTTGGCCTTCCTTTTCCACCACAGGAGCATTAGCACTTGCAAAATATGTGTAATTGCTGAAAGGCAAATACCTTTCCATAGCAGGCTACACAATGGTCTCTTGGAGGGAGTTAGGGACAGGTTTGTAAAAATTGAGTTCACCTTTAGAACTTGGACCTTCTCCTTATTCCCATTCTACTCATGAGTTTCATCTTCCTAATAGGACGAAAGAGATTGCTCTCTTGTTCAGGAGGGCAAGTATGTGGTCAGCTCCATGTGCTCTTTTTCTGTATTTGAAAGGGTCATTGCCAGCCTCATGAGTGAGTTACAGGGATCCTCTCACTTCTTGCTGCAAACCCACCCGTACCCTCTTCTCAATTGCATTGTTTCACTCTACAAATGATTACTTAGTAAACGCTCAGCCCTATAGGAGACACAGAGTAATCCAAGTCCTTTCTGTCTCCAAAGTACTCACAATCTGTTGAGAATTCTAGACAGACAGGCATAACCACAAAATAAGAGAATGTGTAATCAAATACAAAATAGTGTTTAAGACTATATGTGATATTTAGTTCAACCCTTCAAACATTTTTGAGTACTTTTTAACTACATGCAGCCTTGGTGATTGGACAATCAAAGTATATGCCACATAGTTTCTATCCTCAAGGAGTTCATATTTGGACATATGTGAATAAGTGATTCATATGATCATGTGATAAAAGCAATAATAGCAGATTTGCAAGTTGTTGAATTAATTAAGAAACATGGATGATGAATTTTGGTGGGCTAGATAGAGAAGACATGAGAGAACACTTAGAAGAAACGATACCACCATAGGATTTGAAGGATGCGTAGGAGTTCACCAGGAGGATAAGCACTTTAGATAAAGAAACCTGTTCCAAAAACAGGCACAGAAAACAATATGGTGACTTCTGGCATTTCTGAAGCCTAAACTGAGAGGTGCATAGCATGGGATGAGGCTCGGGAAATGAGTAGAAGTTGTATACAAAGAATCTTGTGTGCTTTTGAAGTTTAAAGAAGAATACTGAATATTTGGTAGAAAATTTCTTAGATATAATAGGATTAAAATGATAGAAAGATCACTAAAAGTCTTTAGAAGGGGATTCTGTGGAGTGAGAGAAACATTCTAGATTAAAAAACGAGATAGGAAAGAATTTGAATATTCCAGTTTGACTACAAGAGAGGGAGTAGGTTAAGAATACACAGAGAAATATTAAGTGAATTTAGCTTATAATTAAAAATTAGACAAGAGAGTTTATTTTAAAAATACCAAAATGGGTACATTCATTTAAGAAAAGTTTAAATGTTTTCAATGACAGTTGATATACAATAATATATTATTTTCAGATATACAGTATAATGATTACATGTTTATACAACTTACAAGGTAATTGTAATGGGGTACAGAGCATGGGCCCCCTGAAAATAGGGGAATAGCCCCCAAAATCCTGCCCTTAGGCAGGACAGGGTGCAGGGAACAACAGAAAGTGCAGCGTTTAAGACACACTACATAGTAAAGGCAGATGAACAGTTATGCCTTCCTGAAGGAAGACCTCAGAAGCTGCAGCATTGTGTACGTGACCGTGAGACTGTGGAGTGACTTCTGCCATGGCCAGGAGGGAAGCTCATACAGCAGCACCTGCGTGAGTGGCAGGGGGCGGATGCCCAACTGGATGCCTGTGTATCACTGGGAACTTTTGCCCTGACTAAAGCTGGCAGCCAAAAAAGGGCCAGAGACACTGGGGTGCTGACAAAAATGGCAGACACTAATGCACCATAGGAAGGGCCGGATGTTAGATCATGCTGGAAGTTCTGAGCTGAGCATTTAAAATTAGAGTGGGAGGTCTGAAGGTCAGTGAGTCTGCCTGGAGGTCTGCCTGCCTGGAAGTCTGCCTGGAAGTCTGCCTGGAGAAGACAGTGGCAGAGCTGGCTGTGCTGCGGGAGACCTACCTGGCCAAGCACACAGAGATGTGAGAGATGCTTGGAGCTGGACTGTGACCGGGAATGCTGAGCTGTGGACTTCTGTTTTTCTGAAAGATGATACTTCTGAGGGGCATATTCTGAAACTGGCCTGGTTTGGCAGAGGGAGGCAGGACTATATTTTTGGGTGTTTTTAAAGTGAACAGGACTTAATGGTAGAAATCCACTATTATTCTAAACCTGTATAACCTTTAAATAAAAAACTTCTTTTTTTTTTCCCACTAAACTCTTCCTTTGGGAGTGACTTCTTGGTGGTGGGCAATTAACCCCACATCTGTTACAGAACACCACTGGTTGGTTCTGTACCATGATCACCGGATAAGTCTAGTACTCATCTCACATCATACGCGCTACTTACAATATTATTGACTATATTGTATATTGTGCTTCACCTCCCTGTGACTGTTATTATAACTGGCAATTTTTACTTATTAATCCCTTCAGCTTTTTCACTCATTCCTCCCACCTCTTCTTCCATCTAGCAACCATAAGTCTGTTCTCTGTGACTATGGGATTTTTCCTGTTTTGTTTGTTCATTTATTTATTTAATTTTAGATTCCATGTGTAAGTGAAATCATATGGCATTTGTCTTTCTCTGTCTGGCTTATTTTTCTTAGCTTAATACCCTCTGGGTCCTTCTATGTTGCCGTACATGACAAGATTTTGTTCTTTTTTATGGCCGAGTAATATTCTATTGTATATATGTACCACATATTTTTTATACCATATATCCAAAGCTGAACACTTCGTTTGCTTCTGTATCTTCATTATTGTCAATAATGCTGTGATAAACATAGGGGTGAACATATCTTTTTGAATTATTATTTTGAATTTCTTCAGATAAAGATCCAGAAATGGAATTGCTGGGTCATATGGTAGTTCTATTGTTAATTTTTTGAGGAACCTCCATACTGTTTACCATAGTGGTTTCACTAGTCTGCATTCCCACTAACAGTGTTCTCTTTTCACCAACCCTTGTTCATTGTTTCATTGATGATCACCATTGTGACAGGATGAGGTGATATTTCAGTGTAATTTAAATTTGCATTTCCCTGATGATGAGTGATGATGAACATCTTTTCATATGTCTTTTGGACATCTGTATGTCCTCTTTGCAGAAATGTCTATTCATGTTCTCTGCCCCCCAAGTAGGCACTTTCACTGCATGCTTATTTTTTTTAGTGACTTTTTAGATAAAAAGTGACTTTAAAACAAATGGAGATAAAAAGCTTAAATAATTTATCCAAGGTCACACAGCTAATTTATGACTTAACAAGATTTCAACCGAAATGGGTCTATCTCCTAAAGCTCTCCCAGAACTCCACACTCCACCGGCCTACCCCTACAAAGCCCCAAACTCAGTTGGTGTTCACTGTGCCACCGTATGCCTTCTACACATTCTGAAACAGGAAACAGGAAATAGTTCCTGGCATTCTTTGACTTGCCAGCCTTTCTTGGTTCAGGAAAAGAGGCAATCACTACTAACTGATCATTAACTAAGTTGACACTTAAGGGAAGCCATTCCATGTTTTAAGAATTCTCCATTAATAAAAAGCAAGGAGATAAATAAGAAAGACTGGAGGACTGATGGGCCAAGGGTATGTGTTCATGCATGTACTGGGGAGGGGGAGAGCCAAGAATGACTAATATCAGGAAGGAATTAATTCACCAGTAATTTATTGTGCCTAGAAAACTTCTACATGAGTAGTATATTTCCTACTACAGGTATGACTGCTCAAACAACTCTAAAAACATAGATATAAATGTTCTGCTCCTCATAACTTCTTCTTGTCCAAAAAGATAATGAAACAGCAATTTAAGCCTCAATTTCAGGAAGTTCTTCTACATAACTAACTTACATTTTTATGCTTCAATTCAATTTATTCCCCTCTAGTTGGTCACAACAAAACCTGAAGCTTTTAACCAATCAACATCTTCTACAATAGTTAGAGTGCTGTAGTTTGGCCATACTCAACATGCTGAACAGAGCTAAAGTAAACAGGTGGGACAGGTACAGAGTTTTGTTGGTATGTGAGCTTTGGATCAGATTACCTGGATCCAAATCCTTACTCTTCCACCTAATTGTGCAACTTGATAAAAATCTCTTTAATGATGATGATGATAATGATGATGATGAAGAAAATGATCATATTTATAGGGTCTGGGGACAAGCATATGAGATAATACTTTAGGTGTTCAGCATGTGTTCAACATGTAGTGTATTCAGAAAATGTTGAGACAAAAGAGTAGGAAGAAAAAAAAAGTGCTTATGGCTTGATATAGAATGGACATCTGGGTAGCACAAACTCTTTACCTGATTTGCTACTTGTCACCTTTAATGATCTGAGCTGCATTGGTCCCATGCTATCTTGGTTCAGTGAGATGTTCTAAAGCATATTGAGATAGCAGATGACACACTGACAATCTCTTCTAGAAGGTGACTGAATAAGTTAGAGAAAAATATTGTGAACTAGGAAGTCAAGAGAATCAGCTTAACTTAAATTTTTAGAATTGATGGCAGTGGTGGCTACTCCAGCTGCTCAGTTATAGATGCTGGTGCACTACTGCTTATTCATCCTTGTCGACCTTAGGGTTCTTCTTTCTAAGGGTACCCTGGGGCTCTTCTGTAAAGTCCCTGGGAAGCGTTCTTCATCCTCCTATAAGTTACTTTGGAGGAGGAGCTTGATGACTGCATAAAAAGTAAATAAAACCTTCAGAAAGATAAATGAAATTACTATTTTCTGGAAAAAAAGATAAAGGAGGATTTTTATATATGCCAATTCACTGTAAGAGGCATATTTTATTTTTTAAATTTGTTATATTTTGTTGTTTATGCTATTACAGTTGTCCCAATTTTCCCCCCTTTGTCCCTATCCATTTAGATTCTCCCCTCCCCCTCACTCCCTCAGGCAATCCCCACACTTTTGTCCATGTCCATGGGTCATGCGCATACATTCTTTGACTATCACATTTCTTATGCTGTATTTTACATCCCCATGACTATTCTGTAACAATCAATTTGCACTTCTTTTTAAAAATTATTTCTTTATTGGTATTCTATTTGAGCTGTACCAATTTTTCCCCCTTTGCCCTCCTCTACCCATCCCACCCTCTGCTCCCACAGTCAATTTCCACAATGTTGTCTATGTCCATGGGTCATTCATACATGTTGTTTGACTAATTCCTTCTCCTTCTTTCCACAATTATCCCCCTCCTCCCTCTCTAGTCACTGTCAGTCTGTCCCATGTTTCCATGTTTATAGTTTTATTTTGTTCATTAGATTCCTCTTATAGATGAGAGAATATGGTATTTGTCTTTCACTGCCTGGCTTATTTCACTTAGAATAATACTCTCAAGTTCCACCCATGCTGCTGTGAAGAAAAGGAGTTCCTTCTTTCTTTCTGCTGTGTAGTATTCCACTTGTAAATGTACCAAGTGTTCAATTCATTAATTTACTGATAGGCACTTAGGCTGTTTCTAGCACTTGGCTATTAGAAATAGCACTGCTATAAACGTAGGGGTGCCTAAGCTCTTTTGAATTGGTGATTCAGGCTTCTTAGGGTATATTCCCAGCAGTGGAATTGCTGGGTCAAAAAGCAGTCCCATTTTTAGTTGTTTTGAGGAAATTCCACACAGTTTTCCAGAGTGGCTGCAACCGTCTGCATTCCTACCAACAACGTACTAGGGTTCCCTTTGCTCTACAACCTCACCAGCACTTGTTTGTTGATGTATTAATAATGGCCATTCTGACAGGTGTGAGGTAATATCTCATTGTGGTTTTAATTTATATCACCGTGATTGCTAGTGATGTTGAACATCTTTTCATATGTCTATGGGTCATATATGTGTCTTTCCTGGAGAAGTATCTATTCAGGTCCTTTGTCCACTTTTATTAATTGCATTGTGTGTCTTCCTGATGTTGAGTAGTATGTGTTCTTTATCTATTTTGGAGGTCAAAGCCTTGTCCAATGTATCATTGGCAAATATGTTCTACCACACAGTCAGTTCCCTTTTCATTTTGATGATGGTGTCTTTAGCCATGCAGAAACTTTTTCATTTGATGTAGTCCCATTTGTTTCCCTTGCCCTAGGAGATAAGATACATCAGCAAAAATATTGCTATATGGGATATCTGAAATTTTGCTGCCTATGTTTTCCTCTAGGACTTATATGGTGTCACAACTTATATTTAAGTCTTTTATCCATTTTGAGTTTATTCTGGTGAATGGTGTAAGTTGGTGATCTAGTTTCATTTTTTTTTTTTTTTTTTGTATGTACCAGTCCAATTCTTCCAACGCCATTTATTGAAGAGGCTACTTTTACTCCATTGTATGCTTATGGCCCTCTGTCAAATATTAATTGACCAAAGAGACTTGGGTTTATTTCTGGGTTCTCTATTCTGTTCCATTGATCTATGTGTATTTTCTTTTTCCAGTACCAGATTGTTTTGATTACAGTGGCCTTGTAATGTAGATTGATGTCAGGTATTGTGCAATTTGTGTTTCTTAATCCCTTTACCTTTTGCAGCAATCCTCTCAACTCCCTTCCATTCTGGCAACCCTCAAAATGGTCTCTGTGTCTATGATTCTGTTTCTGTTCTGCTTGTTTATTTTGATTTTTAGATTCAATTATCAATAGATATGTATTTATTGGTATTTTATTGTTTATATTTTTGATCTTCTCTTAAAGGAGACACATTATCATTTTATATAATACTGGTAGGTGGTGATGAACCCCTTTAGCTTTTTCTTGTATGGGAAGCTCTTTATCTATCCTTCTATTCTAAATGATTGCTTTGCTGAGTAGAGTAATCTTTGCTGTAGGTCATTGTTTTTCATCCTTTGAATATTTCTTGCCAATCCCTTTAAGCTTGCAAAGTTTCTGTTGAGAAATCAGCTGACATTCTTATGAGAGTTTCTTTGTAGATAACTAACTGCTTTTCTCTTGCTGCTTTTATGATTCTCTCTTTATCTTTAAGTTTTGGCATTTTAATTATGATGTGTCTTGATGTGGGTCTCTTTGGGTTTATCTTGTTTAGGATTCTCTCTGCTTCCTGGACTTGTATGTCTATTTCCTTCACCAAGTTAGGTAGGGAAGTTTTCTGTTATGATATTTTTCAAAAAGGTTTTCACTTTCTTGCTCTTTCTCTTCTCCTTCTTGCACCTCCATAATGCAAATGTTGGTATGCTTAAAGTTGTACCAGAGGCTTCTTACACTGTCCTCATTTTCTTTTCCTGCTATTCTTATTGGGTGTTTTGCTTCCTTATATTCTATATTGCTGATTTGATTCTTAGCTTCATCTACTCTATTGTTGATTCCCTGTAAATTGTTCTTTTTCATTTTTTCAATTAGTGTATACTTCATTTCTGACTGGTTCTTTTTTATGGGTTCCATGTTCTTTTTCATGTTGTTGAAGTTCTCTCAAGTTCATCTATTCTTCCCCTAAGTTCATCAAGCATCCTTATAATCAGTGTTTTGAACACTGCATCTAGTAGCTTGCTTCTCTCTATTTTGTTTAGTTCATTTCCTGGAGCCTTGTTTTGTTCTTTCATTTGGAACATGTTTCTGTGCCTCCCCATTTTTCCAGTCTCCTAGTGTTCATTTTGATGTGTTTAGTAGAGCTGCTATGTCTCCCTGACCTGGTAGAGTGGCTTAATGTAGTAGGTGTCCTATAGGTTCCAGTGGCACAGCCTCCCTTATCACCCAAGCTGGGTACTCAAGGTGTTCTTGCCATGTGGACTGCATACATTCTCCTCTTGTAGTTGAGCTTTGATTGCTGTTGGCCCACTCCACAGAGCAGGGCTTACTTTGTCAAGGCTCTGGTGCCTGCTGAGTCTGGCCTTTGATTGTGTTGCTTGTGGAGGTGGTTGGGTGGTGGTGTTCCAACATGGTCTGTAGCTGTCCACTGGGTGCACAGGCTCTGGGGGAATGGCCTATTTTAAAAACAAGCTCCTGCAGCAGTTTAAGGGGAGCATTTATGGATTATAAATTATAACACCTAGAAATTCAGTAGTGATCAGCTCAGGTTTCATGAAATTGATTGGGTAACTTGCCTCTTTGCTCAACTATGCCCATGCACATCAACTCTTTTCATTTTCCTCTTACATAAAACATCATTGCACATCAACACAAAAATAATTCAGTGTAACATTCCAGGGGGAGGAACATTTTTCTCACTTTGACCTAAACTCTCTCCACTCAAATAGGCATCTGGGGAATTCCCTATTCTGTCAGTTTCCATGCTTTAAAGGGAAAAATGAGAAATTGCACATTAAGAAAGATAGCATGTGAGGAACATTCATATTCGAAGCATGATTCTGTGGGACAGGTCAGCTCTTCCGGGGTTCAGATCACTTCCACCTCAACATACTATGTGAAGTGTAGCCAGGATGGTAAAGTTATTGCTATTCTGCATCATAGTGAAGGGATTTTCAAAGAAAGGTGCCTTTGAAGGATTCAAGGTGAAAGTCACTGTCAGTTGGCAGTGCTGGCTGTTTGCAGAGAAGGAATTCACTAGGGGATATAAGAAGTGCTGGGGGCTTTAAGTCCTTGATGTAGGTAAGCCTCCCATCTCAGAGAAGCAGGTCGTCCTGCTAATTACCTGTCATGTCAGCTTGGCTTCCCATAGAAGCACATAATTTTCTTCTCTGGCTTTTTCAAATTCATTTATAGTTGTACAAAAACTCTTCCCACCTTTTCTTTTTAAAAATACTCTTTTTGTATTTTTCCCCATTACCATTTATCCCCTGATATCCTCCTCCCCACCACAATCACCACACTGTTGTCCATGTCCATGAGCCCTTTTTCCTTTTTGCTCGATCCCTCCACCCGTTCCCATCCTTGTCTTTCAGAGATTCTAGGAACAAGAGTAAAGGTGGCAATCACTGACACAATTTCCTTCAAGGACTTTTGAGTATGTTAATATTTTTTCAGGAAGGCAAATGCTAACTCAGTCACCATAATGTCTTTAAGTAAATAGATGCTATTTTATGGTTTCCAGCTATGTGGATGAGGAATGATAATAGTGCTAAGGGAAAACCGACTCCAGGGGAATAATCTAGGGTTTTATGAGACCTGGGTAAGTGTTGCATATAAGATTTGGACAGTCTGGCCCAAGGGACACCAAAATCAAATATTCTAATAGTCTAGATTTATTATGTGCAAACAACTTGACTTATTTTATATGATATGGAAAAGAGAAATCATAGTAAAAGGAAATACAGGGCTGTTCACCAAGGGAGACCATTTACTGGCTTCCAGGAGGCCTGAAAAGACTGTTGAAATCACCAGAGTCTAGAGACTACCCCTCAACTCCATAGGTTCAGAGACTCAATATTATCAGTTTTCTAGAGTTCCTTAAGGAGACTGATATTCACCATCTATAACAATATCAGTGTGTTCAGTACAGTTGTGCCTATTATTACATGTCCTTCACAATGTGAAGGGATGGCAGAGTCCAGTGCCAAAGAGAGAATGATCCCTTGAGGAGGTAATCTGAGTACTATTTATGCTGCTGGCTTCAGTGCCCAGACCAGTGTGTGCTCCCAAATACATTTTGTTAGATGGCAAGTGGCTCATCAATGACTGAGTGATTGGCTGGCTGGTTTGGTAGATGAGGTGGAGAGTAGATGGGTGGAGAGATAAACTGAGAGAAGAGAGAAAGAGCAAGGGTAAGGACGGTAACAATGGTCCTAATTGACATGTATTGGACAACACTAGGTGTCCAGCACCATGCTAAGTGTTTTTATGTGCTTTAATCACTAAATCCTCTCACAACTCTAGGAAGATGGAAAGGTTGTATTTTCCATTTTATCCATGAGGAAACTGACTTTTAGAAGAAGGTAACCTGTGCAAGCACACCCAAAGAGTAAGTGATAGAGAGTCAGAATAGATCCACAAGAGATTAAGGCATAAAAGAATGTTTACTGAGGCACAAGGAGAACTAGATCTTCTAAGCTGACACTACACTCACATTCTCTGGCAAATACAGTCTCTTTGGAGAAGCTCTCATGGGAAGCCATCTGTAATTAGAAGTGTTCTTGTAGAGGTTAGCTTCAGAATGAAGAAGCATCTATGTGGTTTAAATGGTTAATTTTGTCTTGTACCTAAATAGTCCATCACAGAGTATAACTGCCAGGTGGGTTAAACCCTCATTTAACTCTTCAGAGTACCTTTATCCCTGGACAGCATTCAGATATAAGGCTCTGGTTTCTCTATGTTCTATGCTTCCATTGCTCATCTTTTAAATGGACACTACCTTGGAAATCAGAGACTTTTAAATAACATTCCATTTTTTTTATTTTTTATTTTTTATGCCATTGCAGACATCCTATTCTCCCCCCTTTAATGCCATTTTAGATATTTCTACTTTGATACACTTTGTGTGTAATGTATAGGTATCAATAGCTACTCCTGTTTCCTTCATTGTTCTGTTCCAGGGGTGCAACTCAGTGTCTCTACAGTTAACAATAGGTACATGGCTGGGCATGGGGAAGGCACGTGACTTGCTCAGCTGGGTGGACTGAGTCTCCTGATCCCAGCAGTGCTTTCTCACTGTATTATACCCTCTGCTTGAGTGAATTAATATCATTTCACAGAATCTTCTACCCATCAAATTAAAGTTGTTTTTAATGAGAAATGTCATGGTTTTTTACATGCTCCATGAGTTCGATGGAACATGGGATTTCTCAGCTCTCATGGCTTTATGCCTGCTTTCTCTGATCTTCCTGAGCCAGGGACTCACCTTCATCCAGCCTGTGGGCTTTTGGCACTGGTCTGCTGAGTCTGAGTGGGTCTCATCTTCTGAGTTATGTACTTTGGAAACCTAATTCTAGATCATATAAATGACTTCTCCTGTGCAATAAGCAGATACCATGTGGACACATTTCTTAAATCCACATATGTCTCTAATATGCCTATTTTGACAACAGAATGTCAAGATTTCCAGGTGTTTGTACACATGTCAATCTCACAGGTAATCATAAACGCTTCCTGATGTGGCAAGACTATTTCACATGTCCTTCTTAACCTTACAGGACTTTGAAAGTCAATTAATGTCACCAAAAGTTTTGGGAATTCTGAGAGTGTCTCGTGAGATTTTTTTCCCCAGTAAGGAAGCTAGGTGAAACTATGAACTATCATAGTAAACAACTAATATGTCACTTCTTGCACAACAAAGAGCTATTTATAAGGACTTTTCCCCTTTAAGAAGGAACGGAGACCATTTGTTCCATGATAGGTGTTAACAAAGGAAGCCATTCTCCTCCTGTCCCCTTCTTCACCACCTGACATGCACACACTCACACACACTCTCCAGTGGAAAGCCTGCAAACTAATCAAGGATAGGCTTTGCCATCACTTTTTTCCATGTTTTTTTCTATATCTGGGTAATGTGTCCTGTAAGTTCTCCAAGTACTTCATTATCTGCTCATTTTCTGTTTGATTTGGCCAGCAATTTCACTGGCAGAGCTCAAAATTACTTTTAATAGTTTCTTTTAACTCACTTTAAAAACGCTTTTATTTTTTAATCCCTTCATGGTAGACTTAGCATTCTCCTAAACTAATCTCTGTGGTAGCAAATTAAGGTCAATATATATTAAATATGTCACCAGAGTTTCTAATGAGAATCTTTCCATTTATTAGTTTTATTTGAAATGAAGTGGAATGATCAATGGGATGGACTTAAAACTTTGAAGATCATGGTCTAAATTATCCCAGCCAAGAACAGAAGGGGAGTCATTGCATAGATACGGTATATGGTGCATCTTCAAATATTTCTCAGCATAGTTTTACTAAGTTGCCTTATAGTGAATAAACTTTTCAAGTTGTCTGTGGATTCTGGACAAGTCTGCTCCTAAATTTTACAGGATTCCAAGGCAAAATTACCAAATGGAGACATCCTTGCCATATGTCTATGTATCTAAACGTTCTAAATGAAGATAAAATCTGTGAAATAAAATATGTTCTAAATGCTTACATTGACAATTATAACCTGAAGACCAGGTTTACTTTTAGAGTTCTTAGACTCCTCAGAGTTCTGTTCTTGAACACGGTAGCATGGGGGCATGGGAAGGCCTGGTCCCCCACCTGTACTCCTCCCTCTTTTTCTTCCACTCCTGACTTGTACTGCAAGGGTCCTTGTGAACATTCATGTGAACATCCCAGTTGACTCATCCAAGCTCTATCCAGTCTTTACCACCAAACCTCTTCTACCCCTTAAGTTGAAGTGCGGGTAAACAAAAGACTTGGGGTTCTTACCTAGGTTCTGGAAGTGAACCCAAAGCTCATGGGGTAGGGAACTGGGGGGTAGGGCTAAGTACTCTGCGTGTTGTCTAGATAGATGTGGTTTGTGGTACATGCGCTGGGTTGACATGTCCCCTTGGGCCCGTGGACTTCTTATTCCCTGGGATGGGGTAAGTTGAAGGAGTGGGACAAAGAGGTGACCTCTAAAGTATGGGGCTTCAGGTAGAGGCCCCTCTCATGGGGTCATGTTGTAGTATTGGTTTTAGGAACTCAGTGGAATTTGGAGGAGTTCGTGCATGAATCAGAGATGGCACCAAATTATTATTTTAAGGATATTTTCATCTTATATTTGTTAGATAGTTTACATTATGATAATCAATAGCCATTTTTATTAAGTTAATGAGCATTATACACTCTCAAGAATTCTCTGAAATTGTTCACACTGTTGCTATTTTAGCTGGATGAAACAATCCACCAAGCCTATAGCATCTATCTCTTTTCTATGCCCATTCAACCCAACCCACATCACCAACGACATAAGCACATACTGAATGTCAGAGACATATTTTAATCTAAACTGAGCCTTGCAAGTATAACTCATATAGGAGATTTTCTGAGCTAGAAGTGCCTAAGAAGTGCTTATATCCACCCCTTTCTCTTTATAGAGGATTAGAGCTAAGGCCAAGAGAAAGGGAGTGACATACCAGTATTCTGTTTGCTGACCCTCATTTCTTTAGAGCTCACTGTGACTGGGAAAACTGAAATATTAGGGCCACTGATAGGATCAATTCTGGAGAAAGGACAGAATTCAAGTGTCCCTTGACCAGTGGCTAATTGACCTAATTGCCCCACTAAAAAGTCAACTCTTATTTTCCCCCCTGTTTTAGAAAATTTCTGTTTATTCTTGGGGGAGATTAGTTAATCAGATGGACTGGAAATGTTTTTATTTAACTCTAGAAGGATGAGACTGGCTACTGTGTTTCTAAAAGCTAAACCACTTTTACCCTCCACCTCCCAAAGAGGATAAATATATATATATTTAAAGAATCATAGAGGTAAAATTTACATACAGTAAAACACCAGTTTGAGGCTACAACTTGAGGAGGTTTGATATGTTTATAGATATAACTATTGTACTATCATAATCATGACATAGACAACTTTAATACCTTAAATTTCTCTCCTCCTTTTTGCAGTCAATACTTGCATTTACCTCCAGAATCCATCAAATGATCAGCTCTTAATCATTATTGTTTTGAAATTTCTAGAATTGTATATAATTGGAATCATATACTATATAGACTTTTGTGTCTAGTTTCTTGCACTTCTGAGATTCATCTATGTTGTTGCATGTAATAGAAGTCCATTTGGAAAAATTGTTGAGTTGTATTTAATTATATGGTTGCACCACATTTTGTTTATTCATTTGCCAGTTTGATACACATTTGTATTCTTTCCAGTTTTTGACTGAGAAAGGAGAAATAAATAAATAAAAGAGAGAATCCCCTGGCATTTGAAAGGTGACCTGGGACCCACAACTTTGTTTTTATTCTCCTATAGGTTGTAAAGAAACCCCAAAAATAAAAATCTCAGACAAGGTTACTATTCCAAGACCATGATAAAAAAGCAATGAAGGTCAATTTTATAATTGTGTCTAAGTACAGATGAAAACAAAGTTATTTGATTTCCATGAAATACTAAACGTGTGGATGAAACAAATGACTATTACTTCTTTATTCATTACAGCCTGTCTGCACTCCTTGTAGATTTAGTTTTCAGATATCCAGTCCTAGAATGGCCTTCACTCTCTGACAGCCCCAATCTAGAATCAGCCCTACTTCCTTAGACTGCCCCCCAAATCACCCAACCAGAGTCCAAATCCTATAACAATTTCTAATGCTGTTTTCCTGAGATACCCCGAGGTTTCCCTAGATATGTATTTTCCCTAACATCAAGGAGTAAAAAGCCTTACTAGTTCAAGCTATTGTGACACAAAAAATTCAAGAAGAGGGAAGACTCCCAAACTCTTTTTATGAGGCCAATATTATCCTAATTCCAAACCCAGGTAAAGACACAACACAGAAAGAAAATTACAGGCCAATATGAACATAAAGGTTAAAATCCTCAGCAAAATATTGGCAACCCATATCCAACAATACATTAAAAGGATCATACACCATAATCAAGTGGGATTTGTCCTGGGATGCAAGGATGGTACTATATTCACAAATCAAAAATGTAATACATCACAGTAACAAAATGAAGGAAAAAAATTGCATGATAATATCAATAGATGCTGAAAAAGCATTTGATAAAATCCAGCACCCATTTGTGATAAAAAACATTCAGCAAAGTGGAACTAGAGGGAGCATACATCAACATAATAAAGGCCATATATAAGAAACCTACTACCAACATCATACTCAATGGGCAAAACTAAAAGCTTTCCCTTAAGATCAGGAACAAGACAAGAGTGTCTGCTTTTACCAGTTAGTCAGCATAATACTGGAAGTTCTAGCCCCAGAAATCAGACAAGAAAAAGAAATAAAAGGTATTCAATTTGGGAAGGAGGAAGTAAAACTGTTACTATTTGCAGGCAACATGATAGTGTACATAGAAGCATCTATAGTCTCCACCAAAAAAGTACTCAACTTAATAAGTGAATCTGTAAAAATAGCAGGATATAATGTAAATATTCAGAAATTGATGACATTTCTGTATACCAATAATGACCTATCAGAAAGATAAACTAAGAAAAAAAACACATTTATTCTAACAACAATAAAAATAAAGTACCTAGGAATAAATTGAGCCAAGGAGGTAAAAAAACTTGTACTCAGAAAACTACACAACACTGAAGAAAGAAATTAAGGAGGACACAGATAAATGGAAGCATATATGCTGTTCATGGATAGGAAGAATTAACATCATTAAAATGTCCATATTACCCAAGCAATCTATAGATTCAAAACAATTCTTATTAAAATACCAATGGCATATTTCACAAATCTAGAACAAATATTTCAAAAATTTATATGGAACCAAAACGACCCCAGATAACCTCAGCAATCTTTAGAAAGAAGAACAAAGTTAAAGGGATCACAATACCAGAAATGAACTACAATTCCACTGTGATCAAAACAGTCTCATACTGGCTTAAGAACAGACACATAGATCAATGAAATAGGATAAAGAACCTGGAAATAAATCCATGTCTCTATGTTC
Organism: Pteronotus mesoamericanus; assembly: GCF_021234165.1. Lineage (NCBI taxonomy): Eukaryota > Metazoa > Chordata > Mammalia > Chiroptera > Mormoopidae > Pteronotus > Pteronotus mesoamericanus. The sequence continues at coordinate 2,313,513 of NW_026555326.1, forward strand.
AAATTAATATCTGACAAAATACAATGTAATAACAGTAGCCTCTTCAATAAATGGTGTTGGGAGGACTGAACTGGCACATGCAAAAAAGTGAAACTACACACAATCTAGAATCAAATTATACCATACACCAGAATAAACTTAGAATGGATAAAAGACTTAAACATAAATCATGATACCATCAAAGTCCTAGCAGAAAACATAGGCAGTAAAATCTCAGATATCCCACATAGCAATATTTTTGCTAGTATATCTCCTAGGGAAATGGAAATAAAGGAAAAATAAACAAATGGGACTACATCAGTTAAAAAAAACTTGTGCATGGCTAAAGAAACCATCATCAAAATGAAAAGGGAACCAACTGTATGGGAGAATGTATTTGCCAATGGTACATCACAGAAAGGTTTAAGCTCCAAAATACATAAAAAACTCATACTACTCAACACCAGGAAAACAAATAACCCGATTAAAAACGGGCAAAAGACCTGAATAGACACTTCTCCAAGGGTGAAATACAGATGGCCCATAGATGTATGAAAAAATGCTCGACACCACTAGCCATCAGAGAGATGCAAATTAAAACCACGATGAGATATCACCTCACACCTGTCAGAGTGGTTGTCATTAATAATCAACAAACAAGTGCTGGCTTGGATGCAGAGAATAAGGGAACCCTAATGCACTGTTGGTGGGAATGCAGACTGATGCATTCACTGTGGAAAACATGGAATTTCCTCAAAAAACTAAAAATGGAACTGCCTTTTGATCCAGCAATTCCACTGCTGGGAATATACCCTAAGTATCCTGAATCACCAATTCACAAGATTTTATGCATCCCTATGTCCATAGCAGCGCTATTTACAATAGCCTAGTGTTGGAAACAACCTCAGAGCCCATCAATAGATGAATGGATTAAAGAGCAGCAGAAAGAAAAAAGGAATTCCTACTTTTTGTGACAGCATGGTTGGAGCTGGAGATTATTATGCTAAGTGACATAAGTCAGTTGGTGAAAGAAAAATGCCACATGATTTCACTTGTAAGAGAAATCTAACGAACAAAATAAACTAATGAACAAAACAGACCCAGAGACATGGAAGCATGAAACAGACTGGTATCTGTCAGAAGGGAGGGGGGTGGGGGAATGGTGGGAAGAAGGGGAGAGATTAGTCAAGAACATGTATGAATGACCCAGGGACAATGATGTGGGGAATGGCTGTGGGAGTGGGGTGTGGGTTGGGTGGAGCAGGGCAAAAGGGGAAAAATTGGGACAAAGGTAACAGAATAAACAAGAATAATTTAAAAAAGAAAAATTAGTTGAAAAAATAAATAGGTGCAAAAAATTATAGAACACAAGTTTGAAGAGTAAACTTTTAAAATTTTGATAATACCCATTTTATCAATTTTTTTATTTATACATTTTATATTCTAAGATTTCTTTGTTTAACCTAAGTTGATAAAAGTTTTTCTCTTGTTTTTCCAGAAGTCTTCAAAAACCTGTCTGTACTTTACATCAGCAGTATATTATATTTTATATTAACCACATTTTAACTGCTTAGAAGCTCCAGGTGGTTAGCTGCAAATATACATATTAGACAGTTCAAGATGTGAGGCGTATCAATCTTATAGATCTTTTCAAAGAGTCAGCTTATAATTCTTTGATCTTCTCTACTGCTGTGCTGTTTTCCATTTCATTTATTTCTTCTTTCATTGTTTTTGTTTTTTTCTGCTACTTCGGGTTTAATGCTTTTTTTTTTTTTAAGCCTGGTTATTTAAGGTAGAAATTTGATGTGAGAACTTTTTTCTCTCCTGTATATCTTTATCCAGAAATTCTGATATATTTCACTTTTATTTACATACATTTCAATGTATATTTTGATCTTCTTGATTCCTTCTTTTACAATTTATTATTTAGAAATGTACTTTTTGTTTCCAAATATTTTTGGGTTTTCTAGATAGTTTTTTTATTATTCATTTCCATTTTTATCCTGCTGTAGTCAGAGAACATAAAATTTTAATTTTCTTACACATATCTATGCATGTTTTATGGCTCAAAATATGACTTATCTGGTGACTGTTCCATATGTACATGAAATAAAAGAGGAATATTTTACTGTTATATGGTGGAGTATTCTAAGTGGTGGATGTTCAAGTGTTATATATCCTTATTTTCCTGTGTGTGTGTATTCTATCAATTACTAAATGAGGAATGTTGAAATCTCCAACGATTTTGAATTTGTCCACTCTTTCAATTCTATCAGTTTTTGCTTTATGTGTTTTGAAGTTCTGGTATGTGCATACACATTTAGAAAAATTATGCCTTTGTGACTTATTAACATTGTTATTGCTATGACCTATCCGTCCTTATCTCTGGTAATACTTCTAGTTCTGAATCTACTTTGAACTAATGTAGCAATTCAAACTTTCTTTTATTAGTGTTTGCACAGTATATCTTTTTATCCTTTTACTTTAAACCTATGTTTCTCTACATAAGGTAGGTTTTTTTATATACAGCATGTAGTTGGATCTTGTTCTTTTATCCATTCTTACAATATCTGCTTTTTAATTGCAATGTTGAAAACATTATCAATATAGCTGGATTAGAATTTACTATCTTGGGGTTTCTTTTATATTTATATCTGTTCTTTATTCTATTTCTCCCTTTCCCTGTCTTCTCTTAGATTAATTGAATTTTAAAAAATAATTTCACTTTATGTCCACCGTGAGTTTATTATTCAAAATTCTCTTTTATTTTATTTTTTAGTGGTTGCTCTAGAATTGCAATATTACCTTGAAGTAATTTCAAATTAATTCATGGGTTACATAAGAATATTACAGTGCTAGAGTTCCCCTCTGTCTCTTTTTTTTTCTGCTGGATATTTAAAAATATTTTTTTAAAATTTTCACCTGAGGATATGTTTATTTATATGGGGGAGAGAGAAACATTGATGTGAGAGAGACATATCCATTGGTTGCCTCTCATATGCATGCTGACCAGGAATCAAACCCTCAACCCTTGGTGCAAGGGATAATGCTCCAGCCAACTGAGTCACCTAGCCAGGGCTTTTATGCTGTTTTTGTTATTTATTTTGTAATGTCTTTTTTCCTTCTCTAGTTCTTTGATGATTTTCTCTTTATCACTGCTTGTTAGCAATCACTGCTGTTTTGATGTACATCGTTGGATTTCTTTGCTTATCTGCTTCAGTTTCTTCAAACTCGTTATATCTTTGTATTTCTATGGTTCTTTAAATTTGGAAAACTTCTGACTATTATTTCAAATATTTTTCCATCCCTCCCCATATCCATTTATAATTACTATTATACATATTGATATTGTTCCACAAACATTGATGCTTTGTTCTCTTCTTTTAAAGCTTTTTCTTTTTCTCTTTGTGCTTCATTTTGGTGGATAGATTGTATTGCTATATCTCCAAGTTTACTAATCTTTTCTTCTGCTCTGTCTAATATGTTCTTAATTCCAACCACTCTCTTTTTCATTTTATATTATATTTCTTATTTCCAGAAGTTTACTTGAATTAAAAAAAAATTTTACATGTCTCTCTTCATCATGTTCATATAGTCCTTTTCCTTTTTGAATACATGAAGCATATTTATGACAGTTATTTTAATATCATTGTCAAATAATTTTATCACTCATCAATTCAGGGTCTGTTGTAATTAATTGAGTTTTTCTGGGCTATGATTCATATTTGCTTATTTGTTTTCCTGTTTTTAATTGAATGCAGACATTGCAAATTTTATTTTTGGGGATGTTGAATTTTGTTATATTATTTAAAGGGATATTTCAAGGTGGAAATCCTACAGTGTTCTTAGATCCCATGACAGGTGAAGCTTGAATATCCCTAGTACGCAATGTAACCATGTGGCATACATGTGAACTACCTAACTCATGGCTCATCCATAAAGAACCACTTAGAAAGGTACTGAGATTATTGAAGACACATAGGATATTCTAGAAAAGGGAATTATGGTCACATCTTGTATTGTCTGAACAATGTGTAGATGTCAACCAAATTATTGTTGAATGAGTGGATTAAGTTATAAATCTAATCTACTGTGAGTGGATAAAGAATGCTTAGCTAAAACATTTTTTTATGCTTCTACCCTATTTTGTTTCTGTATTTCTCCTCTTTATAACATTGCTTCTTCTTTTTCTTTTTGTAACTTAAACTGGAGTTGGACAAATTCAGGCAGAGCAGATCCTTTATTGCTGAATAAAGTACAATGTCTCATTTTATTAACATCCTATCTCCTGGCAGCTAAATGCATCAGTCCTCACTTGCTTCATATGACTGTGCAGATGAAATGGGATCCTCTATTTGGGTTTATTATATTCAGTTTTTGTGCCACAAGAAGTGCTTAATATTGATTGGGTATTATTTTTCTATGCTCCTCATAATTGGTTCCTCACTTAAGCATATTCCAAATGCCAAAATTACTTTAAAAATCTTTTCCACTTATTTCAAGGCATCTCCTTTTTTTCCTGTGCCATCAATGGTGTTGGAGAACAGCAAAATGAAGAAAATAGTCATACCAATGGGTATTTATTTTCCCCTCTTCATAAGATTTTTGTCTTTGAAAGAAGAGTTTGTTAACCCTAAGGAATTCAACTTTAAATATATATGCCCTTAGCAAATATGGATTGAGGAAAGGCCATCTCTTCCATGAGTGGTCAGAGTTAGGAAAACACAGTGGGAAATACTTCCTGGCATATTTGACTTATCAACTTAAGGACTGAATAAATCTGTATTAGAGTCAGGTCTAATTTCTACAACTCCTAGGAGTCAAAATGACCAAGTCTAACATCCTCTTTGTTAAAAACCATAAGTCAAATACTTAAAAAACATTTATAAAAATTGAAGTTCAGAATACTGCAGTGAGAAATGTTTTGTTTTAGACAGGGGTCAAAGAAGCCCTGGAGTCTTAGTCATTCTAATTGAATTGATGAAACAGGATGCAAACATGAACCCTTATTCCTAGACTCTTTTTTTTTTTTGGGTCCTAGACCTCTCCTTGTTTAGGTTATCAACCATGCAGTGAACGCTCCCTCTTGTTTGCAGCTGGATGAGGAAGTGGTGTTGGTGGAACTGAGTTGCCAGATGCAGCGAGGCCCTGGAATGTTTCTGACTTCTCAAAAAGTAGTCACCTTTTCTTCTTCATTTGAAGTGGATAACCACATGTAGACTTCGGCTTGGTCCTCCTTGTGCAGCTGCTTACTTTCAGGACATGTTGCTCACTAGTTATTTTTGCAGCATTTCAGCAGGCTGTGCGGCCAAGCAGAAATACCACACTCTTCGTGAAAACCTGAGGTCAGCACAATTTCTTCCCAGGGAAATTGTAACCTTTTGTGCCGAAACTGGGATGTCTGAGTTAGAGAACGGAAAAATAAAAATACCAGTTTCTAGAGTCCCCTAACCCGTTATCAGATTCAGAGGTGTCCAACCTGCGGCCCTTAGGCCACATGTGGCCCAGGATGGCTATGAATGCAGTCCAACATGAAATCATAAATTTGCTCAAAACTTTTTTTTTAGCTTATCAGTTTTCATTAGTGTTTGTGTATTTAATGTGTGGCCCAAGACAACTCGCCTTCTTCCAGTATGTCCCAGAGATGCCAAAAGGTTGGATACCCCTGCAACTCTTTCCAGAGCACCAGAGCTAAGATCCTAAATTCATTTGTCACAGAAGGGCAGCATCCCATCTCTAGGGACTGCTGAGAGAACTCCGGGTATTTTGCAAGGCTGCGCCAGGGATATTTACACCTAAGTGACATATGCTTTTAAGTTCCCCGACATCTTACTCTTCACTTTATGACTTTGAGCTTATTCTTCCTTCCACCTTTAAATATTCAACTCCTCCAAAAAAGTCATTTCTGAACTTCAGATTCCACATGTACCACTTTCCCCCCAACAATTCTAGTTACTTGAACATCTTCTTTGCTCTTGCAGCCTCCGGTGTTTGCCTCCAACCTAGAGAAGACATAGGACTGGATCAAAGATATCCATTCACAGGTCTGTGTTTTCCATTCCTATATGAGAGCAAGGAACGTATTTTATTCATCACTGTCTGGAGGGCTGAGGGTTTAGTTTAAAAGCTTTTGTCAGAGACTCAAACCTATTCTGTTGTTTACTGTCTTGGTGAACTTCATTTCTTCTTCTTCAAAACGAAGATAACGTCTTGAAGGTTAATAGAATTTGGATATACATATATATTTCTTATCTTGTAATAGGAGCTTATTTTTTACTGAATGCACGTTAGCCACACATCAAGACTCTCTTTGAGGAAGAGAAGATGTCACAATAGCTACACAGGTTGGGGGGAGATATAAGAGAGAAGAAGGCATGGACATAGAGCAGCCAGTCTTTTGGTGCCATGAGCGCAGGAGGTGGCGGTGGGACGTTATGGACTGATTCTAGACGTTCATGTGCCAGGCCTGTCGTGGTGCAGGTCGGCTGGGCGGCCATCTTCTTGTTAGCACCAGTCTTCACTCCTGCCTCCACCCCCACGCTCCCCACTGCAAGGTCTTTGCCTGGAATTACTTGGGTTTGTGGACAGATGTGGTTTCAGAATAAATTCTCAGGAGAAAGAGCCTTTCTGTCTTTGTTCAGATCCAGGCTTAGCCCTATGACCCAGGTTCTGCCCTTTTCTTAGAGGTTCTAAGAATGGTTACCTTAGTTCCAATCGACTTCCATTTGTGCAGAAACACGTTAATCATATAGTCCTATTTCATGTCTCACTTATCTGAAGAAAAAAACTCTGAAGCCTTTGAGTCCATGAGCACACCTGAGAAAATATCAATTTATATGGCAAAAATTTTAGGTGCGAGATGAAATAGTGTCTCTCAATATTATTTCTCTTTAGATACATATTGGATAAGCATTACCTGAAGATTTCTGAGATGCTAGCACATATTTTTTTTCATATGCACTGTTTCTCTTCATTTTCACAACATTGTGAGGTGACTCACCAAAGCCACATAAGAAGTGGAAGAACCAGGATTTGAATCCAAGTCTGTCTGACTGTCAAATTCAACTTCTCCCCCTTAACTTCAGTTGTTTTCCCAGTGTTAAAATGTACTTTGCCACAGAGAATTAAAGATGCTGAGCTCTAGTACAACTCTCAATTTTGTAAATTGGAGGATCCATAGACTCACTTGTGAACTAACAAAAGCCATGGTCCTTCCTCCTGGGAGAAATGTACGTGCATATCAAACATTGTATCTAATTTCTAGGATTAAGAGAACCCTGAGTCCCATCCCTGAGCTTCAGGCCAAGAATCCCTGATCTGGTCCAAATCATCAGTTTACTTATGAAAAAGCCAGCAAGCACCATGAGAGAGGGAAAGAAAATATTTAGTCACTCACCTAGAGCTAGAACCGAGGGCTTTCAAATCTTAGACCAGTTTTATTTTACTCCTTGGCGGGGTCTCTCACACTCAACTAACTGTCCGCTGAGAAAAAAAAAAAAAAAAAAAAAACACAATCAGGAAAAGAGGGAAAGTCCAGGTGAGGAAAGCTGACTGCTTTAATTGTATAAACTCCAATCTGTAGGCCCACATTACTGCTGGCTGTGCAGGTGCGGCCCCCTTCGTGGAGGTGGAACATGCTGGTGACTTTACCTCCTTCAGGTGTTTATTTGTCCAAGGAGCCTGAACTCTCGAAGCACTTTGTCTATTACATAGCAGCTTATACACATAGAGGATCTGTGACATCAATATTTTAGCCTTGCCTCATGCCCTATAGATCAATGGCTTGTTCTTATCTGACAGCATCCATTGACATATTTCCCTGGGACTGAGAAAGAAGAAAAGAAATTGCAGGTAAGATTTGCAGCCAGCTGGCAAACTGTATTTTTACTGAAAGGCTTTGCGGTCCCCACAATGCCTGGGTCCTCCAAATCCAGGCAGGCAAGAGTCTTGGCATGCATGACCTGGCTAGTGTGGCTCAGTGGACTGAGTGCCAGCCTGGGAACCAAAGCGTCGCCGGTTTGATTCCCAGTCAGGGTGCGTGCCTGGGTTGCAGGCCAGGTCCCCAGTAGGGGGCGCATGAGAGGCAACCACATATTCATGTTTCTCTTCCTCTCTTTCTCCCTCCCTTTCCCCTGTCTAAAAATAAAGAAATAAAATCTTAAAAAAAAAAAAGAGTCTTGGCATGCAAGGGGATGTCCAAGGAGGGTCCCATCAGTAAACTCCCATTGTTTAATGTTAGTTGGCTCATTACCATATTGGAATATCTTCTAGGGCTCTGACCCTTATGCTAGTAATTCTGCATTTTTTCTGAGAGAATAAGCAGAGGAAAACCACGCCATGTGTAAATGTAGGTCCACATATAGACTTACCTGGGGTACTCCTTAGGGTGGACTACATGCACTATTAGGTTCAGAATTCACAAAAGGAAAAAAAATGCATCAAGGTGCACTATAAGTTTGATTAATTGCACAATAACATTTCTAAGATAAAATAAACTCTTACAATATTTGCTTGGGAGTGTGTCAGGCAATGAAGATGTGAGATGAATAAGTGTCAACGCATTCAATGGGGTATTATTCAGCCATGATAAAGAAGGACATCCTGCCATTTGTACCAATGTGAATGGGCCTTGAATAGGTTATACTGAGTGTGGTCATACAGATAAAGGCAGGTATGGTATGATAGCACACATGTGGAATCTAAAAAAACAAAAACTTGTAAAAAGAAAAGGTAAAATGGTGGTTACTATGGGATGAGGTATGTGTGGGAGGCAAGGCAGTTGTTGTTTAAAGGTTCAAACTTGCAAGGAGTAGTAAATCTTAAAGATTTAATGCACAGTACAGTGAATATAGACACAAATATTGTATTATAAACATCAACTTGCTAAGAGACTGGGAATTAATCATTCTAACCACTAAAAAGAAAGGATAATTAAGTAATAAAGGTACTAATCATCACTATAATTTCAATCATATTACATTATATGAATGCATCAAATTAATATTTTGCATCTTAAATTTACATAATGTTCTATGTCAAATATATTTCAATTAAAAAAAATAAAGTCATTCATCTGTTTATCCTTACGTTCTCTCAGGGAAAAACTTTTATTCTAGGGTTTCTACAAAAGCACAAAAGAGGTAAATGTAAATCAAATTAAATGATTAGGTAGGACACCCTGGAGGAACTGGCCATTAAGTTGAATTTTGAAATGGAGTGGGGACACTCTGGATAAATTGGAGATTGAGGCAGGATGATGGGGGCATTTATTTAATGCAGTGGTTGTGTGATGCATGTCGCCTGGCATGGACCTATTAACTAGCGTGGTGGGTTTACTTCAATATTGTTGGAGTAGAGGATGTGCGTGAAGGAGGAGTGGAGGCAGGGAGGGAAGAGGCTGGAGGATTATTCAAGGAGCAGATCACAAAGAATTTTATGTACTGAGCTAAAGAGTTTGAACTTTATCTTGAAAACTAAGGGGAGCTATTGAAAGATTTTAATAGGGGTGAGTGGAAGGGTCAGATTTATGTTTTAGACAGATTACTCTGTCTACAGGGAGGAGAATGTGTTGGAAAGTGACCAGATACTAGGTTGAGAGGTGAGTTAGAAGGCTATTGCTGTAATCCAGATGGTATCCAGAATAAAGCAGTAACAGTTATTAAAGAGTGAAAAGCATGCATTTTAAAAAAGATATTTAAGAGGTAGGCTATAAAAGACTTGAACTATTAGAAAGCAGAGATGAAAAGGGAGAAGGAATAGTGGATCCTGCTTTGGACAATTATTTTTATGGTGGTGCCATTCACCAAAATAATGAATATAATCAGAGCAGCACATGGCAGGATGTTAACTAAGGCAAAGTAATTAATACAGTACTTTTTTTAATAATTTGAATGTGTAGTTGGATGAATGTTCGAGTGGAGATACCAAAACTTTAAAAGTTACAAGATTAAAGAAAAAAAAATATCTTGACTCTAAGAGTCTCATCAGAGAACGGAGTCTAAAGAAACTTTTGCTTCTTGATGAACTGGGAGATAAGTATGAGGACTAAGAAGGGAAAATGGAGACAATGCTGGTACTGCCCCTCCTGGACTGCCCACCAGAACATCGTATCAGATGACATGTGAGAGTGTGTGTGTACATATAAGAAGCTGCTACAACGGATCCCTTATTTCTAAAATTGATCCACTTTCTAAAAAAACCCTGTATGTTCTGAAATGCCATTTTGTGCAACACACTCTGAGAAGGAAACAACAGGAAACAATTACAGAACAATAAAATGTGGCATGTAACCTGGAATGAAATTGTGAGTTATGGTTGATGTGAATATAGAAGCCCACTGGCAGTGTTTGGGCATAGTGGGCTGGAAGATCAGAGTTGAAAAAAAAATGTCAAATCTGAGAGAGCCCTGGAAATCATGTAGTTTAAACTTTTTGTCCTTTTCCAAACTCGACTCCATTTTACAGGTGAGGAGACTGAGGCTCAGGGAGGTGAAGTCACTTACCTCGGGTCACAGAGTGAATGAGGGACAAAGCTGTATAAAACAATTAAAAAATGGTGTAAGCAGCCAAGAGGTGGTTGAGCAAAAGTCAAGAATCATGTAGTAATAGCAGCAATTATTATTATATATGCATTATTCTCTTTTAATATATGTGGCAGCTCTGTGAGGTAAGTTGCAAGTTGTAATGGACTTTTATTTATTTTTAATTTGGCTATTTAGAATTGAATCCCTTTCTTTTGTCTGAAGAATCTGTTGCTTTTAGAGGTGGACAGTGACTTTCACTGTAGAAGCTGGCAACAGCAGATGAAGAGCCAAAAGAAATATTTCCAAAGATAATACAGTAGGCTCTGGAACCAGATAATGAGGTTTAATTCCAGCTCTGCTTGCACAGGCATACCTTGGAGATATCATGGGTTTGGTTTGAGACCAACACAATAAAGCAAGCACAGCCATAAAATGCGTTGTAATCTTTTTGCTGGTGAAGGGTTTTACCTTCAATTTGTAAAACATGCAACACCTGTGAAGTGCAATAAAGCAAAGCACAATAAAATGAATTGTACTATGCTTGTACTAGCCAAGTTTCTCACCTCTACAAGTTACTCATCTCTGCTGTACCTCAGCTTCCTAAACAGTGAAAATGGGGGTGGCATACAGACTTCACAGAAGTATGGTGAAGACTAAGTGAATATTAATTCACTTAATACAGAAGATTGTCTGCCACACAACTACCATTATCATAGTTCTTTTCCCAGCCTCCCTTGCAGCTAGGGCATGGGCCCGTTTCCTACATTCTACTAATCAGATACATTCACTTCACAAGTGACAGAAAAATCAGGAGTTACCCCTCAAACCCTTTTTAGATAGTTTAAGTGGTTGCAATAGCAGCAAGTCTGTTTCTAGAAACATCAGAGGCAATAGTGGATTACTGGTGCTTCCTGTGAAGTACCCAATATCCTTCCAACTAATTTCTTTAAATTATCAGCTGGTGCCAGTTTCTTCCATGAAAGAATGCTGACTCATTAAAGGAGGCTTTTTATTTTGGGGCTCTTAGCATTAAGAGATTTGTTCATGGTCAAGTAGCTACTATATAGCAAAACCAGGATGCTAATCCAGGTTTTTCTCATTCCAATCCTTGCTCTTAAGCATGATTCTGCTCTGCCTCAGAGACTCATTGACTCCTAGTGATTATGAACATGAGGAAGTCATGTAGTCCACCCTTCAGTGCAGTGTCCCTTTTGCTGGTCAGCTAGCTTCTGAACCCTGCCATACATGATAGGGGAATCAATACCCTTCAATTCTGTCAATTTTCAGACATTATTTTGGTATAATTCTTTATGCACATACACACCTAGAGTGACTGGTGAATCAAAAAACAGCTTTTTTCCCTGGCTGGGTTGCTCAGTTGTTTGAAGTGTCATCCTGTACAACAAAATGTTGAGGGTTCAATCCCCGGTCAATGTGTGTACAGGAGGCAACGGAATCAATGTTTCTCTCTTCCATTGATGCTTCTCTCTTTTTCTTTCTCCCTCACTTTTTCTCTCTCTAAATCGATAAATATATCCTTGAGTGAGGTTTAAAATAAACCTAGTTTTTGGTACATGGTGTTTTATTTGCTTCCTGTGACTACTGTGGCTAGAAACCTGAAATCAAGGAGTTGGCACGGTTGTTTCCTTCTAGGAGCTCTGTGGAGAATCTGTTCAGGCCTCTCTCCCAGCTTCTGGTGATTGCTGGCAATCCTTGGCATTCCTTGGCTTGTAGGTGCATCACTCTGATTTATGCCCCCATTGCACGTGGCATCCCTCTTCCATCTCTTTCTTTTCTGTGTCTGTGTGTCCAAGTCTCCCGTGCCCTTTTCCTGGAAAGACACGAGCCACTAGATTAGGGCCCAAGTGAACCCAGTATGACCTCATTTAACTCCATGAAAACGGCAAAATCCCTGTTGTCAAATAAGGTCACATTCACAGGTACGGGGGTAGAACTTGAACATATCTTTTTGGGTGACATAATTCAACCCACAATTGTGATCAATAGAATTAAAATATAAAAATGTTTCCATTAAAGCATGTAGGAGTTAAGCCGCAAGAATGAAGACACTGTTAGCTAATGTGAGGTAGAGGCAGCTAGGCAAGTGAAAGGTCAAGGGGCTTGCAGGCAGGTCTGTCAGCCCAAGATGAGCCCTGTCCCTCCTAAGGTGAATGGCAGGGGTCTTAGAAAATGTCCCAGCACTGACAGGTACCAGACACACGAGATTAAAACATAACGTTTATCTCTCTGGTCCTCTCTCTTTCCCAGCGGTAACTACTAATAAAGGATTTTCTGCAGACCTGTTTAAAAATTTTGATTTTCTTTATTTCTACATTTACATATAGTTTTAAAAAATATACAGGTTCATGCTATATTATATATATTTGTTTGTATTGTTTTCCACCTTGTTATTTTCTTTAAATTTATGTCTTATGTCAGCACATACAGGTCTACCTTATTCTTAGTCATCGCCCTTTTGATCTGCACTTAGCGTTTCCCATTTTTCACCAATATAAGCAAACTTCAGGTGACAAACTTGCACGGAAAGAAGCTTTGCACACAGATGCAAGTGTTTCTTTAGACTAGGTCCTGGCAGAATAGACAGTGTTACCATATCGAAAGGTATGCATTTAAAATTTTTATTACATACTATTTTCTTCTAGAAATTAGTTTATCAACTCATTCTCTCACCAACAGCCCATTTTTATGTGTTCTTGCTGACACTAATGTTTTATTTTTCCTAATCTGATAGGAAAAAATGATCTTTTGCGGGGAGACCCGTCCTTATTATAGGTAATGTTGAACAACTTTCATATCTATATTGGCTGTTTAATTTCTTCTGTGAATTTTCTTTTCATATTCTTTACATGTTTATCAGCCTATTTGGTTTTTCTTATTAATTTATAGGCACAATTTACATATTTTGAATATTAACCCTTTGTTTTATATGATCATTGCAAGTATTTCTCCTAGCCTTTTCTGGCATTTCATTGTTACTTATGGTTTTTTCTGTTTTGACATTTTAAGGTTTTATGTAGTCACATCTATGAGTTGTTTCATGTTTTTATATTTTATACATTTTTAGATACTTTTATAGTTATAATGTTTATATTTTTTTACATTAAATATTTGATTTAAATAGATTTTATTTTTGTGCCTGGTGTGAGAGCCTAGATTTATGTTTTCCAATAAATAGTCACTGATTCAACACTATTTATTAAGGAGTTTATAAAAGGTTTGAATTCTGCTTAGTACTTGTTTTTGTAAATAAAGTTTTATTGGAACAAAGCTCCACTCATTTGTTTAGTTTTGCCTGTGGCTATTTTCCTATTACAGCGGCAGAGCTCAGTAGTTGCAACTGAGAACTTACTTCCCACAAAGCCTATAATATTCACCATTTTACCCTTTACAGAAAGAACAAGGTTTTTTAAAAAAAAATTATATTTAATTTTTCAGCCTTATTGAGGTATAATAATTTACAAATAAACCTGTAGGAGATTTAAAGTGTACATTTTGTTGAATATATATATATATATATATATATGCATATATATATATATATATATACACCATCTAGTTAATTAATACATCTATCACCTCACATATTTATTTATTTTTCCTAATTCCTGATTTTCTACTGATTTGGAATACCTTCTTTAATATGCTGAATGTCTGCTTGTACAATGATTCTGAACTCTCTTCTGCTCTGTTGAGCTATATATCTAGTCCTGGGTCAATGCCATACTCTAGGATTATGGATTTATGGTATATTTTGATATCTGGTATGGCAAATATCACCTTGTTTTTTTCAAAATTGTTTTTGCTCTTTTGCATGTATTATTTTTATGTAAACTTTAGAATCACTTTTTCGAACTTTAAAACAAGGAAACAGACAAAAATTCTCATTTTGATTACAATTTCAGTGAATTTGTAGATGTAGAGAAAATTGATATGTACAATAGTGATGCTATTCATTCAGGAACAGTATTCCTTATTATTTACTTTAGATTTATTTTATTTCATTTAGGAAAGTTGTACAGTTTTCTTATATAGGTCTTGCACATTTCTTGTTAGATATGCTCACATGCATTTAATGAATTTTTATTGCTATTGCATATTGGATATTTGCTGTTTTTCCATCCATGCTCTTTTTCTATTTTGGAAGAATCCTATCTGCTTCTTACTATAGAAAAAAAAACAGAGGAGATATTTTATCTCCCTGCCTCTGGCACTGAGACAATGGACATGTAACTTAAGCTTGAATGAAACACTACTACCAGGGACTTTAAACCTTAAGAGAACAATACAAAGGTCAGTTAGAAACATTCTTGGTGTAGCAGTTACTTGGAGGCTAGAGTTTAGTTTGGTGGCATGGTGGTGAGTGTGTGGGGATGGAGCAGCCCAGCAGCGTGGCAGCAAGTGTCCAGTGGCCGCGCCATTGGCGGCAGCTTGCCACGCAAATTATTTGGTATGATGTTGACGTTGCAATATCTGTATTGGTTTTTGCCTGAACTTGTCCTCCCAATCAATTCATTGAGCTACCGGATGCCTTCCCATTAAACTCTGCTTCTGCTTAAAATAACCAGAATTAGTTGTTGTTGCTTATAACCAAGAACCCTGCCAAGGGCTCATCTTACCATTGCAGTTTATAATTGATTATTGTTGATGCATATATGCACTAGTGATTTTGCAATGGTTTTATAAGTCAAGATAAAGTGGATTATTTGACCTTCTGTCACTCATGTCTAGAAGATTTTGAAGCTCTCATAATCCTGAGAGCTCCTAGCCATTAAAAACCTACTATGTGACAGATATATACATCATTTATCTCATTCAATCCTTGCAATTACCTTGCAAGGCTGGCATCTTTATTTCCATTTTTATAAATAAAGAAATGGGTTTTAGAGAGATTAAATAGCAGGCTTATGCTCATGGATCTAATTTGGAGTGAATCCAGACTCTGACCTTGTGTTTGTCCTATTAGTAGGCCTCTTATCCTTTCAGTTCATCAAGCTGACTTTCTAAATGAGTTGCATCTTTTTAATATTAACTTCTCACATATGCATATGCAATATTCATCACTTTTTCCTCTAAAAACACAAATATGGTTCCAGGTCTTCACTTTAGATCTTTAAGTTTTGTTCACATCATCCTCTTTGTCCTGTGTTGTCCCTATTTTTCCTCCATTGTCTCAAACACATCGCTCCCCCTTCCCCTTTTTCCATTTTGCATATTGGACTCTCCATGATGACTTCTCTGAATCCTCTGACCCTTAATGTTTTCTCTTTTCCCTCTGTTAACTTTGGCAATGGAGCTCAGTGTCACTCGTCTGGAGCTTAAATAGATTTCCACCCTTGTTGCCTCATCACCCATTCAAAACTGTTCTCATTCTAGAGGTCACATATTTACCCTATGCATCTGTGAAGCCCCCTATGGGGACATGCATCCATGTTCAATGGCATGCCTGTGGTAAGTTTAAAAGCATGAAAAATCATGAGACTCTGGATCTGAGAAAACAACTGACCCTTAGATAAGACGGTCCAGCCTGCAGGTTCTCTGTCTACAGAGCATATACTTCTGTGGAGGTGCTTTTTGATTCTGTCTTTAAATTATTTGGATTTGGGGAGTGGTCTCACAAACACCCAAGGCATGGGTTGTGATCATCGACCACCTCCACCACGAGACCAGCACGGAGGGCTATGGGCAGACCTGCAGCACATGGTTGTAGGAGGCGCGGCGTGACGTAGATCTGTGATTCAGCCTGCTGTCCTCTCTGAAGGCATCAAGAGGAAGAGGTACCTTTATTTAATTTGCACAAAGGTTCCCTGTAGCTTCTCAGAGGCCTTGATATGGGTTTTGCCTAGAGCAGAATGTACTGGTAGTAGATAGCCCTGAGCACTTTCCTACTTTGAAATCAAGATATTGACATCGTGGGTGCTTTTTCATTCTATAGAAATTTGAACAAGCAAACAAACCATGGCTATATCCTTGAAATAGTTTGTTTTACACTGACCTAAAGATAAAGGGGAATAGATTTGCTCAAGAACTGCTGATTTCAGTAAATTGCTTACCTTCTCTATGATGTGAGAGAGTTTTAAAATTCATTGCTCAGAGTATGCAGGAGTTCAGGGGTTGGGGCTGACATATCAGGTCTACCTTTGATTGGACATGGAAAGGATCAATGCCCCTAATGTCCTTGACTCTTTTCCATATGTACTCCTATGGTCCTCCCCATGACACACACACACACACACGACACATGCATGTACACACACATGCACACACATGCGCACTTACTTGATCTATCTAAGCTTGGTTGCATTCCCCATCCCTCTATGTTTGTCAAACTCACTGCCACACCACAAACTTTTAAAACAGAAACCCAAGTCCTCTCTCTATTCTGACCAAGGAGAGGAAAAATACAATCTCTTCTTTTTCAGAAAAAACAAGACTTAGAGTTTTAAAAAAGGATAACAATTAGAAAAATAAGACAAAACCAGAAGCCACAAACAAGTAGAGAGGTATTTGGCAGAGCTGGCTGTCTGAGCATAATTTTATACACTGTTTATCCACAGAATGGTAGTGCATTTTTCAGAGTGCGTAAAGACCAGCTTCTTAATTTCCATTCTTCCCTCTCTGGGATGGATACTAAATCATGATGTTCAGGTTTCTGGCCTGTGGTGGATTTTAGTTACTACAGCTTTCGATTATAACGGAGTCCTCAGTTTCGCTCTCCAAACCTATGTCTGGGACCAGTTGCCCTGTCTAGCCCCTCAGTTCATCCTGTTTGGCTTGGCAGGGTGGGGTTAGAAGTTTGAGGATTGACCACCTGTGTATACTCTGAGACTGCTCTTCCTCAGAGCATCCCTTCTCCCTCCACCAGGGAGAAGGTCCCATCATATCTAATTTTATAAATAACTCTCATGGTAGACAAACCTTTTATACTGATATTAGAGTCACTATATCCCTCTTTCTAGACGTCTCTGTGGCTTTAGTTTATAAGCTTTAATTTTGCCTCTGAAAAAAGATTAAATTTTCCAAAGTATGTTCATCAGTATTATTAAGTTTGGTTCAATCTCCTAAGCTAATATGCTGATGTAGTGTCTTAAAGATTTGGTGGCCACATTTTCTAAACGCAAAATTGGAATACGTGGTCTGACAAGGTGATAGACTATTTGGAATTGGACTGAACTAGAAAATTCAGGACCTGTGGCTGTCATGTATAATGGCCAAGTGGCCTAGATAACACACATTATTTTCCCCGAAGCCTGTCTGTATAATGACAGCTTCATTTGATGGTCTGAGATAGCCTGCCTCTTTCTGTTTGGGTTACCCTGTTAGGAAATCCCCATTTCCTCTTGGAGGAATAAATCCTGCTTTTAGCTTATTTGCAGTACAGAGATGACTGACAAGCGTTGTACCCAGCTCTACCCACTTTTATAGGTCAACTTGACAGTACATGGAAGGAGGGGGATATACCCCAGAATCTCTTTGTGCCAGGCTAGCCACACTGAAACTCTGACTATGGTAGGCTGGCAATCTCTCTTTTATCCTATTTGCCTGTGCTAACATTCAAGGAGTGGGGATGGAGGCCCTATTTGTTGAATAAAAGGAGGGAATTTTGCCTCTGGGGAAGGACAGGAGTGAGTGAGAACCAAACGTGGGTACAAGTTTACTTTTTTAGTGAGATGATCAGCTGAAATTGATGTTCTGGACAGAGAGAGCTACAGGACTAGTTTTCTGAGGAAGCTTTGTGAACTTCTAGGCATGAGTTTTGTTGCATAGAATCCAGATGCTAAAGGACAAGGCAGAATTTAGGGGGGGGGGGCATCGCTTTATTTCTGGAGTTCAGGCATCTCTATGATTTATGGCTTGGAAAGTGCCAGGAAAGAGCACTTACTACAGAGAGGACGTAACCCCTAAATTCATATGTTGAAGCTCTAACATCCCTGTGACTGTCCTGGAGCTAAGTTCTTTAAGGAAACAATTAAGGCTAACTGAGGTCATAGCTCTGATCTCATAGAGCTGGTGTCCTCGCGAAAGAGGAAGAGAAACCAGAGAGCATGCTCTTTCTCTCTCTCTGCTATGCAAAGACAGTGAGAAGGTGGTCACAGACAAGTCAGGAAGAGAGTTCTCCTCAGGAGCGGAACCCTGTTGGAACCTTGATCTTGGACTTCCCAGCCTCCACAACTGTGAGGAAATACATGTCTGTTGTTTAAGCCACCAGTCTGAGTTATTTTGCTATGGCAGCCCAAGCAAACTAAGACAGCACCCTTATCACAGACAGGCCATAGGGACACAGCAGGGCAGAGTTCAGAGGTTCAGTGGGAAGGCTCTGGAGCCACACTGAGTGCATTTGTATCCTTCCCTGTCACTCACCAGCTCTGCAGCATTGCAAGTTACTTGACCTCTCTGTGCATTTTCTTGTCTGGTAAATGGGTCTAATATTTGAAAATTAAGTGAGCGAATACATGTAAAGTGCTTAGAGGAGTGACTAGCATGTAGAAAGCTCTCAGAAAGTGTTTGTTATTATTAGTTCGCTGTGATTTTTATTGTTGCTATGTAGAATTCAGAGCAGGGTACTATCAATGGAATTATTTTTGAGCTCATTATCTATCTCGCTGAAGCTCCCACAAACAATCTGCATAAGCTTTTATAAGGGCCATTGAGGATCTGTAGTCAATCAGTTGATAAAAGTTTTTGCAAATTTGGACATAAATATTAATGTGATCTCATTTATATCCATAGGCTGATGAAGCCTGTGCGCTGTCAGTGTAACATGTAATTACTGTTTTATAATGTGCAGCAGAACTGCTAGCTTCTCACTGAAGCTTCTGCTTTCCTCTTCTTCCTGGACAGACAGGATGTGATGCCAGCCTCCCCTGCAAGCAGGTACAATGGTGTGATAGAGGTCCAGCTGCTAGAATGTGACATGGAAGTGCTGTGTGCCATGTGCAAGCTTGGCCCATGAAAACTTCCCATAAGGTGGGAGGAATAAGAATACCTCTAAAGAGTAACGCCCCAATCTTTAAAATGGCAGAGCCTCCATTTATCTTAGTTTTTAAATAATTGCCAACTGTTCACCCAACCAGCAAGCAATAAGCTTGTATTGTGTTTGTGCTACACAATTTTGAAGGGTTATTTGCTACTGCAGTTAGCCTAATATACTTCAAATATTGTAAGCCTGTCATAAGCATAAAATACCTCTTTCACGATTCTTCAAAAGGGTTATTTTCTCATAGCATTGCAGATTAAGCTGTTGCTGTGAATAAGCAGGACCCATAGGATTTTTATCAGAAAGCACTTTTATGTTTATTTTCCACTATTTCTTTATACCTGCTCAGTGGTAGAAGTTCCTTTCCCGTAGGCACAAACTAGAGTAAACTTCACAATTTTTCTGGTCACTTCTAAGAAAGACAATGTTCTATGTTTACTTAAAAATGCACACACAGATTCAATTTGGTGATTAGATATGTCTATCCCTTATAATAACCATGGCTTCCCACTTCACTGAAAGGTCACACTTTGCTCCCTGCCCGGGGCCAGCGGCAGATGAATATCCTGTGTTAGGGAAAACGGTGTGGCTGGTTTCTTCTTTTCTTCTTTATCTGAACCTCCTGGGGTAAGATGGACAGAGGTAGTGGGTTAGGGGTGTGAGGATGATAAGGGGAGCAGGAAAGTTGTTACCTTACAGTCAGCGCTAGGCCTGAGAGATTATTTTCTTTTTTAAATGTGCTGCGGGAGGCTCTTTTCTCAGTTCCTCCGAGGCTTCCCGCCACCAGCGCTGTCTCTCCTCCAGACCCTCAGTCTGTGTACAGGCTCCTCTGACCCAGCTTTATTCTTTCCAATCTTGGAAGGCCTGCGCTCCACCTCCAGATTATCTCTGTTGAGGTCTCAGCATCCTTTCAGGTGAGCTATTTTAAGAAACATTTAAAAAACTCCAATTCTGACTTTGTTTGCTATGCTTTGATCTATCCAAGTTTATTTCTTGCTGGTTAGGTGAACGGTCAACAGTCACAGAAACCCTCGTTGTTTTACCACCAGAGCAGCTGACCAGGTTATCTTTTGTTCTCTTGATTTCCAGAACAGGGTTAAGACATGAACTCACTGTGGCATCCTTACCCCCCATAGCCTGCCCCTGGGACACGTGTCAGGTCCCCTGAATCTTCTCATTTAACCTTTGAAGTTAAGCAAAGGTCAAGGGGGAACATTCATAGCATCATTATCCTCACAGAGATTCTCACCACAAATCTCTCCTTTTCCATTCTCTTAACCCTTGTAGATCTTTAGTGTGGGTGAGGAGGTCTGAGAATCATGCCACTGACTCTTACCCTTCATTGCTTATAAAAATTTGCGTCTTGATTTCGTATATGAACTTGGTGTTCAATATAATTGCAACTCAGGTAAAGCTTTCAGTTTTACATCCTGCAACAGAGAGGTTCAGTGAGCTATATGTCAAATACTAGGGCATGAAGTTTTGAGAGCCTCAGCAGGTAGGCAGCTAATGAGACAATGCACAGAAACTAGGTTTTGTTAATTCATTCAACAAATATCCGTTGAGTCTTCATTATATAACAACTTCTGAAAAAGGCATTAAGGGTAGAGTGAAGTAAAAAGCACACATAGTCACTGCTTTCATGGAACTTATAGTCCAGTCTAGTAAGGAAGAGAAATATTAAATAAATAATCACATAAAATATCTTAAAATAATGATAATTGTATAAGGGAACATTATACGATGTTATAAAAGAGAGTAAAGGAAATATCTGTTTTAGATTGGAGCATTTTTGGGAAAAGTCATTGTGAGGAGGTAGAGGTGGCCAGGTTAAAATTTGTGAGAACATTCCAGGAAAAGGGAAGATCATCCTCAAAGTCTGTGAGGCTGTAAATAGCACAGCAAATGTGAAGAATTAACAGAAGACTAGAGCCAGTGTCCCAAGGGGATGAGTCATGCAGTGCCTGAGAAGCCTGTAGAACGGTTTTGGACTTTAATCCTTAGGGCAATGGAATCCTATTAGGGGACTTTAAAGAGGGAGGGAAGAGATCAGATTTGTGCTTAGAAATGATTACCTTAATTGCTACAAAGAGAATTGTGGGGTTGATGCTGACATGGCTCTCCCACCACCTGTGACAAATGCTGGCTAGGTGGTCCCTAACCAAAGGAAATGTGTAGTGTTTCGGGACTGGATTGTAACTCCTTCTTTATCTCCTTTTGGGAGTGGCTTTTACTGTGACTGCGTCTTGATCATTTTTTTATGCACGTACAAACTGAGGTGAGGTAGTTTAGAGTCCCAGGTAGGACATGTGCCTCCCTTGTCTGGGACCCCTTATAACGAGTCTCAGACTAGGGGAGGTGCAGTCTCTGTCACACCGTCTGCAACTATTGGTACATTCCCCTGTAATGTGAGTAATGAACAGCATGTCCATGTCTGCTAGTCCTCTGGGTGTGGGTTTTTTTTTTTTTTGAATATCAGAAACACTTAAGGAACTCCTCGGTTTGGAGCTCCTGCATTACAAGAATGAGTTAGAACTGGGAGTAAGCCTAGAAGAGACATCTTTGTGGTAATCCACAAGAAATGTACTTTGGACCAGCTATGGTAATTGACATACAAAGTAGAGGGTTGGTTTGGGATATATGTTAGAGATATCAGAATGCCTTGGAATTGAACTGGGTGGGGAAAACAAAAGTGCTAAGGGTGACTTCTGGACTTCTGGCATGGGCAGAATGTAAACAGAGAATCCATTACTGATAAGAGGAATTCTGATTAGGGGCCGATTTTAGGTGGGAGGAAGATAAGGAGTTTAGTTTAAGACATACTGAATATGAGGAATCTGTGGGATATCTAACAGAGATGCTAAATAAACAGTTTTATTGAGTAGGCCGAAGAATTCATTCCGTTTCTACTGTAAGATAGCTCTAGTAGCACTTACTTGTCTTGATTCGAAACAATTTTATTAGATTGTATTGCGACACTGTCATAGCAGCCTACCTTTAAAAAAAGTCAAAATCGGTAAATTTTTTTGTAGCCATTTTAATATTGAAGATGGAAGAAAATACGCAACATTTTCAACATATTATTCTTTACTATTTCAAGAAAGGTAAAAAGGCAACTGAAACGCAGAAAACAAAAAGATTTGTGCACTATATTGAGAAGGTGCTGTGACTGACTGAATGTGTCAAAAGCGGTTCGCGAAGTTTCGTGCTGGAGATTTCTCACTGGACGATGCTCCATGGTCAGGTAGACAAGTTGAAGTTGATAGTGATCAAACTGAGACATTAATTAAGAACAATCAGTGTTATACCACAAGGGAGATAGCCAACATACTAAAAATATCCCAATCAATAAAGTTATTGGTAAAAATGAAAAACATGTCTTTTATTTTACAGAAAATAAATGGCTTTTTTCGCCAACCCAATATATATGGATCTGGAACTCAGAAGAGAAGTATGAACTGGAGATAAAAATATGGGAATTGGTGGTATATACCTGTCATTTAGAAGTTGCATAGAGGAGGAGGAGTAGCCAGCTAGGTGAGAGGAAAACCAGAAGCATCTGGCATTATGAAAACAAATACATAAAAAAAAAATTAGGTGGACATCGGTTTTAGATTCTGTTGAGAGATCAGGTAAGGAAAAGAATTAAAATGCATCCATTGGATTTTGCAATATGGAAGCAATTATTCATCTTTGCAAGAACATTCAAGGGGAGCGGCAGTGTCAGAGACCAGAGGAAAAAGAGCTGGGAAGAGAAGCTATTAGGTGGGTAGCAAACATTTCAATATTAAATACTGCAATTACAGAGTTCATTATAAGATGATCAAGAAGTGAGATTCAGAAAGTTGGGAATGGGCATAAGTCAACAACAAAGCACACAAAGGGAAGCCAGTGCAAAATGCTACACCAAACTCCTAAAGAACAGTTTAAAGTAGAGGGATCCTTAATGATTATTTAATCAAACCTGTCTCTCCAGATGAGTAACCTGAGCCCTAGAAATGACTCTGTTGAGGTCACACAGTGAAGGAATGGCTGAGCCAGGGTAAGAGCCCTGTCCCGAACCTGACTCCATTGCTCTTTCTATTATCTGTGCTGTCTCCCAGGTTCTGCTTCTTTCAAGAGAGACTGAAGAGGACTATGGCTCAGTTGTCAGGCAGCATCTGACACTGCCATGTAGAAGAAACTCATTGGAGCAGACTTAAGTGACCTATAACTCACAAGCAGCAAGCCAGGGTCAGAAATAATCAAGCCTCAGTCACGTAATTTATCAACACCTGGAAGTGTGCTTCTGAGGCTGCCTGTCTCCTTGAGTAGCTCAGGCACGGGCTACACAGCTCTCCTGCAGCCCTCCAGTGGCAGAAGGACTTCATAAATGACATTTGATTATGCTCAACACAGCAGCCAGGGGCTGTACACCAACTTCAATAAAGACGGCAAATACTAGCGATCTCCATAAAACATGGGAGCCCGGGGGAAATGGAATCGAAATCTTAATGTAGAGATCCACAGCCACTAAGGCAAATGACAGCAAAATGTGAACAAATTGAAAAACCAATAATAATAAAATTCCTTGTGCTGTCTGCAAGGCATCAGCTTTCCAACATCACCCCAGGGATCAAAGGCAACTCTCCGTGGGGTCAGTGGCGGCTCTCAGAATCCTGTTTGCTGGGCTTCTCAGCTGGAACCCACAGCTGCTGAAATAGCTTTGTGTTCAATTGAGTTCGAACCCCCTGATTCTGCCTTTCTGCCTGAGGGGAGTCATAGGCAAATTTAGCCTATTCCCAAGCCAGGAATATTCTTTGAGACACCTGAATCTGGGTTAAAAAAAAAATTCTCAATTATGACCAAGTTTTGAACGAAATTTTTGGATTATAACGCTAGAAGTCTTAGAGAGATCATTTAGTCGTGCTCCTCCCCCCTTTCTATTCACAGAAACTAAGAGGCAGGGAAATAGGAGACTTTGTTTCAAATCACACAGCTCATGACAGCGCTTGAATTGGCATCTGGGCCTCTGAACACATACTCACTGCTTCCAGGCAGACTCAGTGAAGGAGAACTTACTATTAAATAAGGAACTAAATATAGATGTACTTTTTCTTTTTTTATTCCAGGGGAGTCACAGAATTTACCTTAGGGGAAAATTCATTCCTTTGTTTATGAACACACTTTAATGGTATTTTTTTTTTTTTTTTTTTGGTCATAAAAGGCACAGTTTTGAGAAGTTAGGTCAACCATATAAAACTACGCAGTAAAGTGTATCCTCCTTGGGGCTAGAGAGGTAGGTGGTTCTGACGTGTTTTGACTGGAGATAGTAGGGGGAGGGTATATTGCCTCTGGAGTAGAGTTCTGGTGAGTCCTTTCCTTGTGGAGAGAAGGGAGAATGAACTAGACTGAATGAGAATTGGCTGTGGGTTCCATAGATGGAGACAAAGAGGGGAGCAATGGCCCCTCTTGCAAGAGAGGTGGTTCTAGAACTTTACTGGGCAGAATTTTTGATATTTCCCTGACGTTATCCCCCTTGGCCTTCAATAAAGCCGTTTTACAGCAGAGCACAGCGTTAATGGTGGTGGTTGCAGTGAAGGCCCTTACACGGGCCTGTGTGCAGTGCAGAGGAGAGCAGCCTTCCCAGATCACCTCCCTGGAGACCTGGGGCCTACACGCGAGAGCAGCATCGTAGAAAGAGAGAACTGCATCCCCGGATTCTGGCAGCTGACAAGCAAATGGAGGCCTCGGGGAGGGAGCACAGGGATGCGCAAGAGCTGGACAGCAGCGGAGCTGTGGGCAGCCGTGGGACCCAGGAAGGACAGACTTGACGCAAAACCAAATATACTGGGGGAAGGTAATGCTTCAAGGGATAGTGGACATGGGGTGAAAAGTGGGAGAAACTCGATTCTGCTTTAGGAAATTAAAATTGCCTGGGTGGTAAGTATCAGAGGTGACCCGTGCTTTGGGTACTTGTTTAGTCATTTTGCTGAACTTCACCATCCTCAGGTAAAAATAGGCTCAGTTATATTCGTCAAGGTTATTGCTTGGATTTAATGTGATAATACAACATGTTACAATGCTATAGAAAAACATATTATTTAGCTCTCTTAACAGGCAATCTCAAGCCTCAAGCTCATCTGTGCCGGCATCAGGGTAGTAACTCGGCCGTTCCTCTGCTCTGGACCCCACGCTTGCCTCAGCTGCAAAGTCATTTCAAAGAGCAGAGGGGCAAAAGAGCTAAGGTTAAAGAGGGGATCCCAGGCCCACTCCATCTCTAGGAGCTGGCACGGTCTCCTTTAATCTCCCATTTTACTTGTGGTTTCAGGATAGATAATTGAGGAGATAAAATCTTCCTTCCTCTGCAATTTGCGGTTAAGATTCCAGAGATAGCCATAGTGAGAAATAGTCATGAAGAAAAGTAAAGCTGTCTTAATCACCAGACACTTGTTTAAGGCCAAATGCAATAGGGAGAGCGAAAAAGGAGAGAAAAACTGAGAGTCAGAGAAGGTCCAAACCTATTTTACTGGGAGTTCTCTGGAGCCTGTGGGAAAACACAGTTGTATTTTGGGCTGTGTACATCTCATTTCACTGTTTAAAGAAAAATAGCAGGCCCAGGCCACAAGAGGCTCCAACAGAAAGAGGGGGCCTTGGCATATAGACACACTCAATACTGTGACCTTCTCAAATATAAACATTCCAGAGATGAATAGTTTATGCCTTCTGCTGGTGCCGGAGATAGCTTCATAAATGAATGAATTAGATTTGGCCACAGTAAATACCAACCGTAAGAAATCGGCAAGGACAGCAGAGGAAAAACAAGGGAATGGAAGCTTCTAATTGTCCTTATAAGAAATGTGATTATTTCTCACTTGAGAAATAATGTAATATATGGGGTCCACTTGGAAAAAGTCCAGCCATTGTTAACATAAAGAGAATGGTTTGCATGACATCAATGTAACCTGGCAGCCGACAAGAGTGGACTGGAATGAGCATGACTCAACAATGACAACTTTATTGTACTAGTCAGTGGGGTTGGTAGATGCCATTGACTGAGCATGTATACTGTGTGGCTATCTCATTCAAAATGACTGATCGACTAGAGCACTGAAATCTGCATTAAATTTTGCGTTATGCTCGAACATTCCTCCATGGAGATTATTCGGATGATTCAGGAGGCTTTCAGGGATGATGCAACGAGTGCAGTGCAAATAAAAATGTGGCACAAATATTTATTTCAAAAGTGGTTGAGAATCTGTTGAAAATGATCTGCGTTGTGGAAGGCCTGCAACAAGCAGAACAGCTGAGTATGTTGAACATGTATGTGCTGCAATCAACAAAGATTAGTGAGTGATCGTGCAAGAACTAGACACTGATTTGGGGATTCCCAAAACTACTGTGTCTGAGATTTTGATGCAAGATTTTGGGATGAAATGTGTCACGGCAAAATTCGTTCTGTGGCTTCTGCTGCCAGGGCAGAAGGAACATTGTGCTGCAGTTGCTAATGGCTTGATTCAAACTGCTACCAATGAACCAGATTTCCTCAAGAAGGTCATACCGGTGATGAGGTCCCAAGGTGCCACCTTAAAGGGGACTAAAACATCATTGTCCTATGTACAATGTTTTTTGTATCTTCGATCTTCTTGATAAATGTCTCTATTTTTCATAGTATGTGGATGGATACTTTCTGGACAGACTACATCTATTAATTTTTGCGCTGTACTATGGGTCTAAAGAAAGAAGACCCTTGCTCATTGTGGCTGATGTTGCAGATTGTCTACCCAATACCTCTTTTCTCCTTTTCCTTAATAATTCAACTCTGACTTTGGTGTGGCAGTTAATCTAGTCATTCCTTTGTCCCTTCTTGCACATCGGGGAACTGAAAAAACAGCTCCTGCCAGGGAGATGTAAATGGAAGCCACTGGATGGAACATCTGGGAAAGCTCTTGGGAGGGATATAGATTCATCTAGCTCTTATATCCCCATTCCCTTGCTCTCTGCTTTTCTAGTCTCCTTTCGGAATTGAAGCTGGGAGGCTTGCAACCAGGAGGATGTCAGTTGATGACTGAAGTGGCTGACCAGAAAGACAAGATACCTGGTCTCTGATGGCATATTTGAGCCACTGCACTATCTCTCAGCAGTCTACCTCTGAACTTCTATTTGCATGAGAAAAATTAACCCCTTGCTGTCTTTGCGAACTTGTCTTTTGAAGCCAGTTCTAATGAATGGAATGGTAATTTTTAATTTCAAGATGCATGTGGAGAAAAATGAGAAATACCCATCCTAGCAAGCTCACTATGATTTCCTCTGAGGGATTCACAGGTGGAATCACATGGGTGGCTTGGATTTTTTCTGGATCTGACCACCCTCAGCCTAAGGCAGTAATACAGGAAGAAAACCTGCCTCCTTCTAGACATTTCCTTTATGTCTGTGCTGGAATTAGAAAGGCAAGTCAACAGTATACCTTCTAATTTACCTGCAGGATGAGACTGCCTATAAAACAATAGAATTCAAGTTCATATGCATGGTTGAAACTCCCAGTCTGAATGCTTTTCCAACATCTTTGGGAAAAATCCAGGAAGATAGTCACACCTGTCTTATGGCAGTTTCAGAAGCATCATTAGGTATTTTTATGTTAAGCATGCAGTATACGCTCCACAACATTTACAACATTTTGTGAGGTGTACTGGAATTGAGAAGTATCTTTAGAATACCCTGAATATATATGGACATTTGAAGAGTCAAGGGTATCTGATTATTGAAAAAAGTGAATCAGAACTCTATTCCAATAGGGTATAATACTGCAGCTATGTTGACATTAACTGTTCTTCTTACAGGGCAAACTTGCCATTAGGTTGGTGAAGTCCGTGTGATATCCCTGCCTTTATACGGTAGAAGGCAACTTGTATTTCATCTTGTAAGTGAAGTCAAATTTGAAAGGCACAAAGGAAGCATGCCAGACACATACAATATATATATTTTTAAAATGAATCAAAGCCTCTCCTCCATTTTATTTCATTTCTACTTTCTCTCTAACAAGTTACTTATCTGCTTTGTGAATATTTACAGTTCACATTTCCTTAAAGGGGGCAAATTACTGGTAATTATTTGTAGCTTTTGAGAACAGATGAGGCAGCCCCATAGAACACCAGGGAAAACACCAGCATTTTAGTAGTTAACGGAGGCATTTCTTGGTACAGGAAACAAAAGTAATTGTGCAAAACTTTTACAAGCTTTTTCAAATAATTCTGGAAAGTGATCATCTCTCTCACTGCTAAGCCCAGCCTGAAAGACACCAGAAGGTAAATACACTAACAAATTGTTCTCCAAATGTGGCTGTGAGGTGACTTTTTCAAAAGAAGAATACTGGAGATAAAATGAGGTGACCTTTTAATGTTGTGCTTCCAGCCAAGTTATTATGAATTGCTTTATAGCAAACAACAGCAGGAATAGTGTCCCCAGGCAACTTTCCTGATGTTGCCCCCAGAAATCTAATTTGTAGGTTTGATGAAGACCCATAGACAGGACAGCCACCATCTGAACCAGTCCATCCTCAAAGACCTTGTCTCTCTCTCTCACACACACACATTCACGTGCGCATGCACACACACAGAATTAAAATTCATATTCAGTGTTACGGCAACCATCGGAGACTTCAGTCCTTCCAGCAGCATTTCCCATAGAAGACATTCCTTCCAGAGCTGGTCAGCATCAGCAATCTCTTAGATAAATAATTTATATGGGGAACTAGCTAATAAAGTAATGGAGTACTTCAGGGGCTGGTAATAAGAGGCAGGACCAGGGCCGCCTGGGGACACCCCTGAGAAAAGGCATGAATCTGTAACAGGGGACCACCCCCATCCCGGGAAAGCACCCAGGGTTGTGCGTGAGCAGCAGCTCCAGTGAGGCTGCACAAACCAGCGTGTGTTGCCCCAGCAACCTGGGCAACTGTGGCATCGCTCAGCAGAAAGAAGTGTGTAGGGGGTATACCTAGGCTATGGAGGTGATTGGATGCAGGGGTATACCCTCCTATCTACTTCCACCATGCAGGGGGTAGTGGGGACAGCATTTAAAAAGTTGAGAGCACAGAAACGCAGTGTTCTTTGCTTTTTGCTCCCTTCCGTGATCTGGTCAGCTGCCAGGAGCTCGAGTTCCTGGACCAGCAGGCCTTGGGACCGTGGGGACCTGGAACGTTCCCAGCTCCCCTCTTTGAACAGTCTGGGGCCTGCCTGGCCAGAAGCACAGCAGGCATGGGACTGACAGGGCAAAAGGGAAGGAGGCCTGGGGCAGTGGGCCCTGGAGGCCGTGTGGCTGGGCAGCAAGCCCCAGGTCCCTCTCCTGCACAGGAAGCCATTGCCATGCTGGTGGCTGGCAGGAGCACCGCATGGGCCTGCCTGACCAGGACCACAGCTGGACCAGCAAGATGACACTGAAGAGATGGGGAGCAAGTGCTAGACTGGCAGGCAAAAGCCAAGGAAGGAGCAGTGTGCTGTGAGAGGGTCTTTGACCAGAGTAGAAAGACTCCAAATTACACTTGGAGCATACCATGACCAGGAGCATGCTGCAGCCACCTGGGTTTTCCTAAGGCTGTTTGTTTTTTTTTTTCAAATGGGAAAAGGAATTCTGGGTGTAGCCTAGGACTGGTCTGGCCTGGCTGGGGGTGGCAGCGTTATTTCTCTTTGGATATTTTAGAAGGTATGGGCTTTGAGGCAAAAAACTGCCTTTATTTCAAATTGTATGGTCATTAAATAAAAGATACCTTTTCCTTTCCACTGAATTCTGTCTCCAGAGTTTTGCCATTTGACAGCAAGTGGTAGGACCCCCACTGTCTGGTTCTGTAACACATCTACTGTTTTTGTGCTTCGATTACCCACCCCTCACTCTGTCCCCTCACCCTTGGAATGTCATCCCCTGACTGTACTTTCTTGTACTTAAAACTTACTTAAATCCTCCCTATACCCCAGTGATCAGCTCATCTCTCTTCTTTTTGATATAGTCTTTCTTGCCCCTCTAAACCTAATCTCTCTCTCCATTAAATGGTCTTAGGAATTAACGTTTATGTAACTATATCCATAGTACCATTGGCTCTGGAACCACGGGCGTACAGAGCACAGACACCTCCCTCCCCGGTAGTCAAAAATACATACATAACTTAGACCTCCCCAAAACTTAACTACTGATAGGCTACTAATGACAAGAAGCTTTAATAAGAACATAAACAGTTGATTAACATTTATCTTGTATGTTACATATATATACTATATTCTTACAATACAGTAAGCTAAAAAAAGAAAATAATAATGGAGAGAAGATGCATTTACAGTATTTATTGAAAGAATCTGTATATAAGCTGATCTGTGTAGTTGAATCTGATGTTGTTCAAGAATCCCATGTTTGTTACTATGACCATAGTACATATATATATATATGACTTGTCTAATATCCTTTTGATAAAGCCATGTGTTACCCATTGAATTAGAATTTTACTTATTTTTTGATTATTAGACTATAAACTCTTTGGCAGCAGGGTCATGTTGAACAGCCCCTGAATTTCCAACTCTGTATAGATCTCATTGCTTGACATCTACAAGTTACATACGTTTGCTGTCTCATATCCAGGACAAGGATCCTCTCAAGAATCATTTCTGCTATTGTGTGAGCCTAACAGGTGAGAAGAGTCTAGATATATTGGATTTTGGTTGTAATTTGAAAGGCAAGAGTTCTTTTGTTTTTGAGGAAGTATGCAGACTATGCCTGAGAAACAAAAATATCAGTCTATTCTGGAGCAAATTAGTAAAGAACAGAAGAAAAACTGATCATCAGTTAATTTTTAAAATGTGTGTATTCTAGAAAGAAAGGTATTTCTTTTCCACCTTGTCTTTGGGCCAATGGAATGAAACCAACAAGAAAGGGCCTTAAAGCCAGGAAGGAGATAATGGGGCCCAGGTGGAACTCCATTTTGGCCTGTGAGGAGGGCTGGCTACTTTGCTTGGCGCCTGTAATGACTGGTTCTGAATTCTTTCCTGTTACCTAGGGGATCTTCTTTGTGTACTAGGGATTTTTCACAGAATCATCTGTTCTAAGTCACAATGACAAACGTTTCTTAGAGCCCTGAGCTGGCCTCCCATGTGTTTCCCCATCTTCTTTGTTTGTTCAGAAAATCTCAAGGTTTAGGGTAAAAGCAGGTGTTCTCATGCCTCAAGTCCTCTCATGTTCTCTCCCCGTAGCACTCTAGACTCACACTAAAGAGCTGCTCTGCAGTTCCCCACCCACAGGGATTAGTGTTCTTCTGGGCACTAACAGTTCCTAGAATTTCATATGTATACTTATTGGTGCCTAGCAGCAGAAAAAAACAATATCCTGAAATACTTGTGGAATTTAAAAAAAGTGATTCCTATGTGAGATCTTGAATTATTTGGCAGAGGAAAGAGATAATGTCTGACAATAAAGGGGATAAAATATTAGGGTATTTTATAATATCTCCCCATAGACATAAAGAAAAGCAGGATTATTTCCATTTTAGGAAATTATATTTTTGGATAGTGGGAAACTGGTTTATTTCTTTGATCTATTAAACATAAAACAGTAGCCCAAATTTCTCACCATTTTTCTAATATAGAGCATAGAATATAGTAAAATAGTACTGTGTGGTTGTCTTTCACAAGCTGAGTCAAGGAAGATAAATTTCTTATTAAGTTTTGCTGGGCATGGGGGTTGTCTTCGAATCCTTGGGTCATTCCTTATGATGTACAAAGAGAGTTCAAGCTGGCACCACAGGATAAATAATGGAGTTAGATCAGGAATGATCATTTAAAACCAGTGAGTTGGTGTGTCCACAGCTGGCATCTTCTGAACCCCTAATCCTTTCTAATCATCTAAGGAAAGAACATCCTCACTGACAAGTAGGCCAGAGCAAGAATATGGCCAAGTGTCCCCAAGTATGATTCTGACAGGTTTAGTGTACCATTTCTACATTAATAAAAAGGCTCAGATACACTTCGGTTTGGGTTTCATTCCCGAGAGTCGAGATCTAAACCACAAGCATCCTTTGACTTTCTCCCATAATTGCCAGAAGAGTCTCAACATTTGCAGTATTTTAGGATTGTATTTATTAAGCCAAGAAATACTGTTTCCTTCACATACTACACATTAAACCTTCCATGGAGGATATGTACAATGAGGAACAAGACAAATGTGATCACTTCCTTCACTGGAATTCTTTAAGAATAGTAAAAGAAACAATTGGATCTTATATCAAGTACTATTAAAGCAGTAAGGCTTTGTGAGAGTAAACAACTGGAAAGGGGCTTCTTTGAGCATGCTGGGCATGGACGGATTGCCTCAGAAGCGGGCATTCAAGCTGAAGCCTAATAGATAAGAACAGACAGCGAGGCGAAGAGCAGCAGACTCCCTGAGAACCTACGCGGCACTGCTCACCCTCCCACATCCTCACCTCCAGTTAACACAGGTGTGTATATGTAGGTAGGGGAGCATTGCCTTCCCTTCCAGAGGGAGCTTACAGGTTTAGAGCCCAGGAGAACCTTAGTTGGAGTGTTATGATCAATAATAAATGCAGATTTGAAAGAGTTTGGGGGTGCAGGGGATGCTTGAGGAGGAAGGAAGGTCTTCAACCAAAAGGCCAGATGACATTTGGGAATGCACAGAGCAGGGGCAATAGCTTAGCCAAGGATTTCCAGATGATTAGACACAAGTCTCAGTCCTCATTTTGACTATTGGACACAGATATTTTCCCATTCTATATGTGCATCTATAACTGTGACAAATTCAAGGCCACAAGAAGGGGCAATGGGTAATATATGAATTTGGGGCAGAGGTGACTGGAGCTTGTATGAACAAATTCAAGGGGAACATCACTGAGCTCCAGGACACTCAGAAATACTGCCTAGCATTGTCCTGTTATAATCATTTTTTAAGACAAGCTAAATTTCTGGAATCTCATGTGAAATTTACTCATTTCCAAATATTAACAACAACAAAAAACCCCCCAAAACTTTGTGGACTAAAAGAATACCCCTTTGTAGATCATGTGAGTCACTGAGTCATTTGTTGCAGTCTAGCCCACGGCTGAAAGCAATGTGAAGGTGAGCCTAGGGCCTTTTTTTATGCACCATTACCTCTTCAGCCTCACCTGGTATCTGGTACTTAGTGGTCTCTAACAAGCAGAGTTGAACAGATACCTGTGTACTCCATCTAACCACCATCATGGTTGGTTCATCCAAACATGCTTAGTCATCTGTTGTCTGAAGTCTTATACAAAATCAGCTTAACCGAAGAGAGTCAGTGTAATTAACTTTTATTTCCTATTTTTGGAGGAAGAAATTCCAGTGCCCAATTTATCTCAAACTTAATCACATACCCAGTCACTTCCAGGATTTTCTGAGTCAGACTGAACTTTCTAATGCAGTCCAGATTTTTATCTCAAGCAGCCACCACAAAGTAGTCATTTTTCTCCCCTGTCTGGCATCTCAAAGAGTATTTTTTAACCAAACATGTAATTAATTAACCCCAATTAATTAGAACTTTAAATTGCTTTCCAAATTTACCATAATGTAAAGCTGTTCTTTTTCACTTGTAGAAGATTGAGTACAAAGTATTGCATTACCATTAAAAACAATATTCTCAAAGCATACCTCTCGTGAAGACTACGAAATTGTTCAAAGAGAAAATCAGGAAAAATTGTCTCTATCAAATGGCCCAAAGCTATTTAGATAAAATTATTTTGTCAAGCCAGCTTTGAGCTAAGTTATTCTTTTGTGAGATTTCTTTTTTCGCTTTGAGCAGTTTTTTTTTTATACCCCTTCCCCTCTCCCTGAATCATGAAAAAGAAATCAATATTTTCTGGAAGAATTGAGATGAGAGCCTTTGGAGAACTCCTCCTCCTGTTTACTGCAAAAGCATTAATAAATGTCACCAGCAAAGTTGGGTACCAGGGGAAATAAGATGACCTCATGAATATATTTTATAAAGAGCTTAAAATGTCCATCTTGTATATTATTTGTTCCTTAAAGACTTTAAGAAATATTGATCCCTTTGACTGCTGCAAAAAGCAGTTTAAATCCACCAAAAGCTCTAAGTATGAATGTATATATACAAGAAGCAGTGTCTGTTCAAAGTGGTTTCTAAATGTCCGTTTCCTTTATGTGGGGAAATGCTCTGTAGTAAAGGATTCCTTTTGGCAAGATAGCTGGCATCACTGAGTCTATTATAGCAAAATAAAGGAAACTCATGCTGCTTTCACTAAAAATGGTGTTATCGCACAGCCCTGTTAAAACTCATCTGCTGATAAAAATTGATTTTTATATTCATTTGCCATCATTGCAGAGCCACTCTCTAATCTTGCAAAGGGGTATTATCTGACACCCTTAGTCATTGTCCTCCATCTACACGCAATCAATGACAAGTATGGTGTTTGAGAAGAGCACATAGCATTAGAAGTGACACAGATAAGAAGCTATGAAGAGGGATCCAGGTGATATGAGATGTTAGGTGATACATTCTTATTTCTGCCAAAGATCTTCTCGGTGAGGCTGGATCAACTTTTTCACCTGTTTGTTGTGCTTTCTCCACGGATAAAATAGTCTTGCCCTGTCTCATGGCGGGTGGGTGACTAATGAATGTGTTTCGAGATTAGTAGTATATTTTCTCAAAGTTTAGGCAACTGTCAATCTGAACCTACAATTTTCATGACAAAGAAAAAAAAATACTTTTATCCTTCAGGAAGTTCAAGGTGCTTTGAAACTTGGTCCTGGCTCTGTTGGCTGCCACCCAAGAACCTTCAAAAGTCCTCTATCAGCTCTCAGCCAAAGAAACAGAGGGCTCTTCTATTACTATTCCCTTAGCCATAATGAGCTATCGTAACAGGGATACACAACGAAGCCCGTCTTGCTGAGCGCCCAGGGACAGGAGGAATCAGAGTTATCTCACTGTACGGGGGGCGAGTGCAGGGGAAAGAATACAAAGTTGGGACTCAGAAGACCCGCTCTCTAGTTCCAGCTCTTCGGGGAACCAGCTGTGTAAACTTGGCGGGGCCATGACCTCATGGAGTTTCAGGTGTATCTATCCATGCAATGGGGGTTATAATACAATAAGTTCGTAAGGATGAAATAAATTATGTGAAAGCATTCTGTAGGCTATAAACAGAATTATATTTACAAATAAGATTGGTGACAAGCAAGTATTTTATCTTTGGGAAAAGTTTCCAACTGGTTCTGTCTGCACCTCACTCATGTGTTCCATGATCTGTCATTGGCCTTGGTTCAGGCTCCTATTTTAAATTTTCCCCATGAACTCCTACTCTACTACCTCTCCTCCAACCTCAACCCAAGGGTACAAAATCTCTAAAATATGACTTTCTACTTCAGCAGATGAAAATCCTTTGGTTCTGTCTAGCTTCCATTTTACTCAACTAGAAGCTCACCCATTCTGGCAAATGTTAGCAAAAACAGACCTATGATCCATTATATTCCACCCTAAGTACATGAATGTGCTCCACATTTCCATAAGAAGGCCCCGAGTCAATGGCCAGGTGGGTTTTCTCTGTGCCTTTGTGCCAGCATTGCTGTCATCCAGTAGATACTTTTTCATTACTCTGGGACCATTACTCTGCTGCCCTTGTACTCCCTTCACTTTGACGGGTTTGAGCAGGAGCTGCATATCCATGTGAAATCCACAGGTGACATCTTCAAGCTGGACAAAGGTCCCTCAGGTTCGCAAACATTCAGCGCCTGCAAAGGGCTATGCCTCCTTTTGTAAGAGGGCGTCTAGTTTTCTACTACACTCATGGACACACCAGCCCAAGCAGGCTCTGTTTATTGCGATCAAGGTGGAGAGATCTGTACCCTCAGCACTGCTCAGGCTCTGGCTTCTGCTTGGCAGGGAGAAAGTCATGGCATCAGCTCTTCTGCCTAGCAATCTGGTGACGTCAACCTCAAAAGGTTTGTAACATGCTATGAATTCTCCTAGTTTTCTATTACTTATTAATTCATCAAAATTTTTGAAATCACATACTTCTTTTTGAGGCTGCTTTACTCTCACAGGGTAACAAATGCTGAGCTATGTTCTTAAACTGTGGGTTTGTGTCATTTTCCTTAAAAACTCCAATGCCCGTGTCGCTCAAAAACCCCTTGGTATTACTCTCAAAGGCTCCTCCCACCTGGGCTGGAGATCACCTTGCAGGTTCACCATCAGTCTCTCACACTTCCTGTAACAGGTTACCTATTTTCATATCCCTGTATGTTTACATGGGCTTTTTTTTTTAATGTCTGAAATGTTCTTTTCCACCTTGCCTGATGACATCATCTTACTCATTCTTCAAAGATAAGATCACATGTCACCTCAACTGTAAAATCCAGTGACCCCTTTCTCTTATTACCATATACTTATAATAATGTAATCATGTCTACTTTTCTATAGTTCTCTCTCTCTTATGTTACATTTCCCATCAAGCATAAGGGCATATCCTATTTATCTGGGTATTCTAAGGGTCTGGTTGAGTGCTTAGTACAGAGTAGATGTTCAGTAAATCTTTAGGAAAAGAAACAAGAAGAGTCAAATATTGACAAACATTGTGTCTTACTGGTTTCAATTTTATTTTTTAAGATTCAAAAGTTATATTATACTTCATATACATGTATATGTATATATATGTATGTATGTGTGAATATATGTATATATACTGTACAGTCAATGGAAACATTACATGAAAATTGTTTTACTCTGTAGTCTTTAAAGGATTGAAAACACATTCTTCTCAACATTTTTCTTTCCAGATAGTTCTAATATTTCTGATTCATTTTCATATATTGTATCCTGTTGATAATGTTACTTGTTTTTTTCTAGAGGTTTGCAGTGTTATTTCATCTTTTACAAAATGAGGACAGGTTAGGCAGCCTGAGCTGAAACCAGGATTACAAAAGAGGAAGATTTATAGTTTGTACAAAAGTGCAGCAATGTTTTCTGTCTTATTACAATATCTTATTGCCCCTAGAGGCCAAAGGCGCTCTTCAGGAAATGGTTAAAATGTCTCCTGAATCCCCTTATCAAGTTCTAATGATCATTCAGAGCCCAGTGTCCTTTGAGTATAGATGGATTTTTTTCCCCCTCTAAAGTTATTGCCTTATTTCTGTCCACATGGAAATGTACCTCCACCTCTTGACCTCCACTTGGTTTCTTGTGGTGCTTTCAGAAGTACCTCACAGGAGTTTTCTTTTTCCCATAAGAAAAAATTTGATGTTATCTGCAAACTTGGAGATTTCACTAGATATTCCCTTTTCTACTTCATAAACTAAACTTTTAAATAGAAGTGATTAAAAAACTAATATCTTGGTGATTCTACTATTAATATTTCATCACAGAATACTCATTTATTTTCATCTTTTTATTCTTGAATCTATGCCATTTCCTTAGCTATGAAGTAAAAAGATCTCTTTAACTTCATGATGTTTTTAGGAAAAAATCACTTGGGGTATAATTTAGTCAAAGGCCTTTTGAAATAGAAATAATTGCATCTCTTAATTCTATTTTACCAAGTTCAGCTTATGCTTTCAGAAACACAAGAATCAGGTAGCTGGGCCAAGCTGAATGAAGAGTAGATCTAGCTGCCAGTGATAGTCAGAAATACATTGACCAGTAGAAAGACCAGAAAAGGGAACAATGAAGGGTAGAAAGTAAACACAGTGGTGAGTAGGACATTCCTTAATAGTAGACACAAGTAGTGGTGGGAGAGATTCCTTAATAGTGGTTATTTTAAAGAGCTAGAATCTAATTTTTAAGGGTCTGCATCTTCCTTAAGTGCACGAATCTCTAAGGCTGGCTTCTGAAAGCAGAGCTTTCTTAACTATGTTCTCTTCCCTGTTGTTCCTGTGCTACTGTATTTTAAATTTGCTTTATTCACTGGTAAGTGATTCAATCTTTATCCAGCCAATAGATACTTACTAGATAACGTTAATTTTTAAGCCCTTACAGAAAATGACTAGATGGAGAGAACAGAGTTCCCCTGCCCATAAAATATCACAATTTAGTGGAAAGGATAAGCCTAATAACCACAAAGTCTCTACTTAGGAAGTACTTCCTGTCATTACTATTCATCCTTTATTTTTCTGGACAATCTCAGTCTCCTGTAATTGTATTTCTTTTCTTTAATAGAATGAATTTAATATTTAGACCTTGCCACTTGATAGACCACACGTTCTGACCCTGCCATTTGGTTTGGACAGTACAGTCACTGCGGCCAGAGTCAGGGGCCAAGTGCATGTTTATCTGAAATGACTGGTAGACCAGCTGTTTACAATTGACGTTCATGCTGATGAAGAAAAGTTTCTCCTGACTGGTTACAGCCTATGCATATAAGTTGGTAACTGCTTTGAATATCACGCTAGGTATAGGGCATTCATGGAAATGTAGATTGGGTTCAGATAAGTAGAAACTTATACACAAGGTTAGGGAACAAGGGTTCAGAAGGGCACTGTAGTGCTATCAGTAGTTTTATACATGTTTGTTTAGGTAAAATGATTCACTGGTGTGTAAACTCAGAAAATCCTTTTATCAATCTAACTGTTCTTTTGCAATAATGTTTGTTTATCTATTCAGTTGTTCAACAAATACTTATTGAATATCTACCTGTGTGGCAGGGATTGCTAACTACATACAAAATTCCCTTTCTTATTTTTAGGGATAGTTATACATTTCTCCACATCTTTTGCAATTAGGTATAACCATGTGATTAGACTCTAATATAATATGACAGCAGTGGAGGAGACCCCTGAGTGACCATGAAGCGATGTGTTTAATAATGCAAAGTGGTCACCATCCTGGGTTGTGAATAACTGTGCTGGCCAGTGTACCCTCTGCTCCCATCTTACCCATGTGCCAGTGAGTGAGCAAAAATTCAACTTCTATTCTATGAAGCTATGAAGTATTTGAATCTATTTATTGTTATAGCCTAGGTATAATCAACAAAGATGAGCTAGGTTATCTTGTGGGTTAAAAAACAAAACCTCAGTGGTTTAAGCCATAAATGTTCATTTCTTATTCTGTTTGACTATTGGGGGGTTGTCACAAGGACCTTCTCCCACATTATTCTTACCTTGTCACCCTTTCTCTGAGTCAATCCTGATGGAACAACATGGTCTGGCTCACTACTGGTCACCCTGAAAGAGAAAAAGCGTTTTGGAGAGTCTTTTATCAGCCATTAAACAAGTAGCAAAGAGTCATACACATCACACCTACCCACGACTCACTGGTCATACATGGTCATATAGCCCCAATCAAAGCCTGGAAGTGCAACCTTCCCAGGCGCCTGGAAGCTAGATGGCCAAAAGAATTCAGAAGGTGTCATTAAAGTCCACTACACCAGCCTAACTGATCTAAAACAGCCTACCGTGTGCTAGACACTATGTGAGATGTTGGCATTTAAAGATTATGTCATGGTTCTAATTTTATAATTTTACAATGCTTTTTATTCCAAACTTGTGGGTAGATACCATCTGCATTTGATGATTTCCCATAATATTTTTGAAACAGATAGTGCATGTATTATAAATTAACTCATTCATTCATTCATTCCATTCACAGTATTTATTAAGTACCCATTTACTACCTACCTGTCCTGGGAGCTACATTGTTGTATAGGAAATACAACAATGAAATTGACATCAATCCTGCCCAGAAAGAACTCAGAATGTAGGAAATGGCTTGTTCTCATACCTGTATGCTATCTTCAGTAAATATCTCCCTGGCCATTTTCTCAATAAAACTAAGGTAGCAATTTCATTTTGGTGCTCTGCTCTCACCATGTGGGAGTCCAGTGTTAAGTGCGAAGAATGGCTACTACACTGACCATGTCTCAGGGAGAGATCCCGTGGTGATCCTCCACCGTTTGGTTTTTGGGTCCATGGCTCATTTGGAGGTCCTATGAACCATAGCCTACACATTACTCAGCTGCCACCAATATACCAAAGAAACTAAAAGCAGGGACATGGACAGAAAACAATGAACTGTGCTCTAACTCATAATTTGTCAGGTGTCAAGGCTTTATTTATTGTTGGACCCTTTGTTCAACTTAAAAGTTTCTTTGAAAGGTAGCAGAGTAGTGGTTTTCAAATTGTGCTCTGCCCTGCCCAAGGACTAAGAGGAAAGCGCTCCAGGGAAGGGAGGCATAGCCCAGGCCTCCTGTCTCAACCAGAGCAACTTCACTTTTGCCTGTTTTATGTATTGGGATTCTCTATGATTTTATTATTAGAAGAGTTTAATTTCTTTCAAAAAGAGTAAATGATCCAATGAGTTGCTATTTCAAAACACTGCCAGATGCCCAAGAGTTACTCACCTCCCAAGCAAATCACAGACCATGAAATCTGCAAGCAACCAGGATCAGACCGCTTCTTTGGAGAGAGCAGCTTTGGTCTGTGG
This sequence comes from Pteronotus mesoamericanus, assembly GCF_021234165.1. Classification (NCBI taxonomy): domain Eukaryota; kingdom Metazoa; phylum Chordata; class Mammalia; order Chiroptera; family Mormoopidae; genus Pteronotus; species Pteronotus mesoamericanus. Next base: position 2,354,417 of record NW_026555326.1, read on the forward strand.
TTCACGATGTCACTTGAAAACACACACGATCTCATTAAATAGACCCTATCTCTTCTGGGTCATGAGTTCCCCAAAGGAAACATTTAGCCCTGTGCCTTGCACATAGTAGATGATAAAAGAGTATCTGTTGAATGAACAATGAAATGAGTCAAGATTAGATGTCCACGTGATGGATAGGAAAAACAAAGCTCGGAGTGGGGAAAGAGCTGGCCCAAGGTCACATAGTAAAAACGAAGGCAAAGTTACAAGAATACTTACGGATTGGACTGGGTTATGTCATTTGCTGACTCCTAAACTTCAGTAAAAATGTCCAAACAACCTCTCATTGCCTGTCCTTTGTTCATCTCCATAGCCATCCTAATGACTTTTAACACAGAGACAGTTCAAGTTTCAATTCAAATGATCAATGGCTGTGTCTGTCTGCTATTCCTGTTAACATGTGATGTGAACAAAACCTGCCTCTTTTGTCCTTTATAGTAGGGAATGTATCGCTCCCTTTCCCTGCTCCCCCGCAAGGGCAGGGCACGCTCAGAGGGACACTGTCATCGGGGGCAGCGCTGAGCGGAAGACGGCGGAGACAGTTTAAGGGCAAGCTGTGCTAGGGTTAGGTTGTTCCAGCTTCTCCTTCCTTTGTGCTTTACCTGCGTTTGCATCAGCGATGATGTTATTTATGGAATGCCAGTGTATTTCTTTTTTTAATTAAAGGGAGGAAAAAACCCAGTCTTGTATAATAAGAGTGATGACTCAACAGGACTGCTCAGTGCCAAACGACTTCCTGTAATTGCCTCTGTAACAGTGTTTCTTACAGAAGCAGGGTATTGGGCACAGGGCGAGACTGTACCTCCGGATGCCCCCTGCCCTCATGGCTCACTTCTAGCAGGTTTTCTGACACGTCCATAGCCATGATCTCTGTTTGGCCTGCTGACCGCCAGCTGACCAAATCTTGCGGATCTTGCTCATAGGAGGGGATAATTTTGCAGAGATAATGGAATTTTTGGTCAAACCTTCTTTCAGGTAACCTAAATACTAAGTTTTTCCAGCATTGTAACACAAAAGAGGATCATTCGTTTTAATATAAATTTCCTTGAAACTTGTCTGTTTTAACTCCTTCCTATTGTAGGGAAAGAAACTGAGACTGAAATCAATTTGGCAAATATTTATTGACCATCTACATATAAAAGCTTGCTCACCCCTTCTGGATCAAATGACTCTTGTAAGGTCCTACAACTTATTGGTGACAGAATTAAAAACTAAGTGAACTGATTCCCTTGCAATTCTTCATTCCACCATTCACATCTCAAATTTGTTTTATTATCATAACTTTGGACGATCTAGGAATTCTGGTCTGGTATGTGAGTGTGCATGTGTGTTTCCTTTCATTATGTGCTTATAGCCAGAAGAGAATGTAGCAATCCAGGCCGGTACCAGGAAACATCGAAGGCAGCATGTCAGAGTTAGGAAGACACTCCCTTTGCATTCAGACAAACCTAGTTATGGATCCTAACTCTTCCACTCCCTTTGTGATCATGGCTTAGTTTCGTAGTCATTTTTAAATGATTATATAAATGTATAGTGAAATATATTTAATCTTTACCTTAAAATAATATATGCAAAATTAGTACCTTAACCATGGCTTTGATTTTCTCCTGCTTTGTCACCTCGAGTCCCCCATGACCCTGGAAGGATTGAGCCTCTCAGGGGGAACCGATTGCTAACACCTTTCATTTGCAAAGCACCTGATTCAGAGCCCCTACCTGACTGCCTCCTTTACTGGGCTCTCAGCTTCTGGGCCACTAATGCCCTGTCCTAACCACTCTGGGGCCAGGTGCTGGACAGGAAGGGACACCCCTTAGGTCCCTCAACCTCACAAAATTATTTAAACTAGTCAATCCTAAGCTTGCCTGCACAGTTCTTTCCTGTGGAAACCCCACTAAAGGCTCTTGCCCATGTTTTCCTCTCCCTCCCCCTGCCGCCTTCTGGGTACCTTCTGGGTACCGCTGAGCTTCTAGGGTATGGCATATCTCCACCCTTGGGGTCTGTGCATAACAAACTATCTTTTTGTTTTTTTATTTTAAAAAAGATTTTGTTTATTTATTTTTAGAGAGAGGAGAAGGGAAGGAGAAAGAGAGGGGGAGAAACATCCATGTGCAAGAGATACATCAATCGGTTGCCTCTCACACACACCTCAGCTGGGACCGGCCCGCAACCCAGGCATGTGCCCTGACTGGGAATCAAACTGGCGACCTTTTGCTTTGTGGAACAGCACTCAACCAACATAGCCACACCGGTCAGGGCAACCGACTATCTTTCTCATGGCAATTATCTCCTGATCTGTTGTCTTCATTACACCTTACTAGTAATAAATCTCATATTTTAAAACAGTGTGTTTGACAAAGCACCTCACATAAATTCCTTCATATAACATCATGTATTAATGGCTTATTATGTGTGAAGTCCCTGGATGCACAGATATGAATATTTCTTAGTTCCCTTGCTCAAGGAACCTAATTAAGAGTACAGAAAATAGCAACCAATCAGAAGTGGGGGTGGGTCATGGAAATTTTTCTATGGCAGATGGAGATATAGGAAGATAGCAGAAGCATCAAATGATCTGCTTCAGGACATATGACATTGTGGAGCAAAGAAGGACTCAAATTCAGGCTCTGCTCACCACCGGCCCAGGACCTGGCTTTTATGGGGACCCATGGCTTCTTAGGGTGAGTGAGACTTTGGAGCTGGAGGACACAGAGCGCACCTAGTTGCCCCAGAAACAGTCCCTTTCCACCGCGTCCTGCTACTCTGGATGTTTGTTATGTGGTACTTAAGACAAAATATTCATTTTTTCTTTGGCTTCTATTCTATAATCCATATTCATTTATTCCAATAAACAATTTCAGATTCCTTATTTTTCCCCTAAAGCTTACAAATACATTTTTCTGCCTTGCCTTTCTTGCTACATTTACATAAAAGCCACACTGAAAAATTTATAGCAGTAATGGAGGTCTTCGGGGAAACAAAATGCTCCGAGAAAAAATGTTGCCTTAACCCTTTATTGGTACTGGGCTTGCAGGCCCACGGAGGGGCCATTACATGGGGAAAAGCACACGGAAGATACTCATTTCACCTGACACATGCTGCCAATGGAATCAATTTGGGCATCCTCATGACTTTATCCAAGTGTGTGGACCACAGAAGAGACCATGGAAATAAAAGTAAAGTAAATTGCTAAATTTTGAAGCAGTCATATACATTCTATAAAAAGTTTGCTGTTTGGGAATATTAAAAGGTTGAAGTGCAGCTTAGAGCAAAACACAACTTCATGAAAAGTTTGAATAACAATATTTTATAAGTATTACAGTTTGACCCCTTTGAAATATGGTATATGTAACGTAAAAGACAAAATCCTCCTCTCATCCAAAGGACCTTTAATGAGCACCTACTATGTGTGGGTCCCTCAGGATACAGAGAATTCAATGCATCCCTTGTCCCCAAGGATTACGCAGCCTAGTATCTATTAATAGAAAGTTAGTGTTAATAAGCCATAGAGTTAGGTTAGTAAAAATAGGTTTTTATTTTATAATGTAGCATAAATATGAAAATACTTAAGTTCATGAGAATTAATTTCTGAATGCCTGGAAGTAAAAGAAATCTTTAATTTATGGTATGTTCAGTTAATAAAGGTTTCCAATTTTAAACTGAATCCCCTCTGTGAGTAAGACCCAGAACAGAGGGAGACATGACTCAGAACTTTGTAGTCATTCTGATCACACACACGCGGTGCCCACCATGACGGGCTTGCCGACAAATCCACATTGCAAAGACTGGACTCCGTTAGGCTTTGCTGACAGCCCTGACGTGGGTGCTTTCCAGGCCTTGAAGAGAGAAGCAATCTCTGCCATCTGCTCACTCCGAGCATTTCTTTCTTTGGGCAAGTGGGACCGAGACATGTGAAGATTTTAAAAACCCTGCATAAAATGCGAAATAATGACTTTTAATTCCAGGCCAAAAATGATCACAGCTAGTCTTTAAAAAATGTCAATGTTTAGGGCTTTCCAACCCCATTGTTCTGGTCTTACATCTAGCTCCCTCCCGTCCAACACCCAAACATTTGTCTCTGTTCTTCTGTATAAACTAATGAATTACCTGACCTCATTAGAGATTAAGAAAGTGACTCCCCGCAGGGTTGTGCTGTGCTGTGCGTGCATTGAATGCTGTCTTCCGTTGTTTACATATATTCTGATTCTACCCTGGGGGCCTAGAGCCGGGCGTAGTAGCTTCGGCGACTTCAGGTTGTGCTAAGGTAAGGCCGGCTGCTGAGGCAACAATTACATAAGGGGAGGTAAAATCCTTCTGGAAATGTGACCAGATGGATGAATGGTATTTATCAGAACACCTTTCTGACTTAGCACTGTGTGTGGTTGGAGGGAAGACGACTACGACCCTTGGGATGAGCATGGGCAAACACTACAGACAGTTGATGCACATCTTCCAAGAAGAAGGGACTCATTGAACAAGAGGACTTTTTCTTTGTTTGCTGGGTTATACCACTGTGGAACCAGAGCAGAGTTGCCCTGGATAACAGGAGACAGGTTGAGTGATGCTATCTTTGGTACTATTCTCCATACTCCCCAGTATGGCATTCAGATTCTCTTCAATGCAAATGCTGACAAATTTTTAAAATATTGGTCCCCATGGTCCAATCTATCTTTGGCCATAAATTGAATATGCAGGGCAAGTTAACATTTCAGTGTCCCCAAATCACATGGGTTTAACCTTAATAGTAATAATAATAATAGTAGTAGTAACTACTGTATTTTGCTGTGTATATTGCAGTCCGGTGTATAATATGCACCCATGTTTTTGGCACAAATTTTCAGGAAAAAAAACATTTGTTTTAATTTTTAAATTTAATTATTTATTTTTTATATCTAGATACTTGTTTTTGTGTTATAAAGAAATTTTAGCATTTATTTTTGAACATATTATGGTACAAGAAATTTTCTGTAACAAATAATTACAAAACATAAGAACAGATGCAAGATATTTCAGGTACTACCATGTATAATGGACATTCTTATTTTTTCCTCAATTTGGGCAAAAAAGTGTGCATTATACATGGCAAGATATGGTATTATTTACTGACTTCTTTGGTTTCATATGAGGTTTGAAACAAGGATTCTGGATTCAAAAAATACAAGTTTAAACTTAAGCTCTGACATTTAACCGCCTGCATAAACTTGGTCAAGTCACTTAACCTCTATGTACCTCAATTTCCTCATCTTTATTTATTTATTTATTTTTAATTTATTATTATTATTATTTTTTTATCCTCACCCAAGGATATATTTATTGATTTTAGAGAGAAAGAAAGGAAGAGAGAGAGAGAGAGAAACAGATGTGAGAGAGAAACATTGATCAGCTGCTTCCCGTACGCACATTGATAGTGAGGGGTTGGGTTGGAACCCGTGACCTAGATATGTGTCCTGACTGGGAATCAAACCCACAGCCTTTTGGTGCAGTGTATGGGACAATGCTCCAACCAACCAAGCCACCCAGCCAGGGCCTCAGTTTCCTCATTTTTAAAGCGGCGATTATAATAATACAGTACTTTATAAGGTTGATGTAAATACTAATTGAGAGCGCACACGTAGAGAGAGTGTTTAGAATATTTCTGGCATGGAGTATGACTGCATTACTTCATTTGTAATTGTTATTTTATACATTCCTCAAAATAACCCTGAAAGGGAGGTATTAGTCCCATTATACGGTTAAGAAATTGAGGCTCATGGAAGTTAAGCAGTTGGTTCAAGATCAAATTGCTAATCACTGCCAGAGTCAGGATTTGAATGCGGGTCTGGCTGATACTGAACCTTCTCTGACAGGATGTCTTCTGTCCTGGCTGTGTAGTCCTCGAATATAGCAGCTCTGAGTTTGGATTCTCTGAGCTCAAATGACAGTTCTACTTCCTTAAGCTGTGTGACTTTGGGTGAGTTAATTCCCCTCTCTGTGCTTCACTTATCTCATTTATAAAATGAGAATAATAGTAGTTCCTGTCTCAGAAAGTTAAAGAGTGAATATATGTGAGGTACCTTTAACAGTGCCTCTCACATACTAAATGTTCATTACATGCTTGTAATTTTCACCATCTCACCAAAGCTATTTTTGAATTGGGAGCTTTTCTGCCCAGGGTACTCACCCCTGTGACTTTGTTTTACCCTCTACCCTTTAAGTAAACACATTCACATTCCTTCTGTCCAGTTTGACAATCCACATTGAGCTCTATTTCTTGGTATTATGGGCTGAATTCTCCCCCTGTCCTAAATTCATGCACTGAGGCTCTAACCCTTAGTACTTCAGAATTTGCATTTGGAGACAGGGCCTTTAATTAAGTTTAAATGAGGCCATTATGGTGGGCTCCTATACCAATGTGACTCATGTCTTTAAAAGAAGTGGGAGACACGCAGGGATACTCATGCACAGGGGAATGACCAGGTAAGGACAAAACAGCAGGAGGGCAGCCACCTGCAAGCCAAGAAGAGGGACCCGAGAGGAAACCTACCCTGCTAGGTTGATCTTGAACTTCCAGCCTCCAGGACTGTGAGAAAATAAATTTCTGTGAAGCCACCCAGTCGGTGGTATTTTATTATGAAAACCCTAGCAAATGAATATATTTGGCTTCACACACTTGCTGTAGCATCCTTGCAGCCCCATGTGACTCATTTTAACCATTCTCTTGCTCAATCTCAGCCTCTTCAGACCATACTGAGATGCGCAATTCAGGTGTGCCCAGAGGTCCCCCGCCCCCTCCCGGTGTCGGGCCCTTCCTGTGCTTGATCCCAGGACCCACGGTAAATGGGCCTTCTTCCTTCCTCCCAGCTTCCCCAGGGGTGTGGACTTGGGTGTTGGACACTATTTTCTGGTTCTTCCTTTCATAGTTGTAATAATACAAGAACAGATTAATTCTGAAGAGAATTACGGCCTGTCCCACAGTTATATATAATTTAAAATAAATACGAAAAGACTTTGATAGAAAAATCCAACAAAGTTTTTATTTTTCCCATGGTAACTGTTTGGGTGCTTTTTAAAATAAAATTAAACAACAAAGAGCAAACTTTTTTCTATCCTCCTGTCACCTCCAATTTACTTTATTATTTCCCGACACTGCTGGTGTCCTGAGCATGTGCTCTGGAGATAAAGATGTTTAAAGAAGGACCCCCAGCAGTTTCATGGTCTCCCCGCTCTGGCACACTTGATCTACTTCCTTGACCTTGTTCCCACTTGGGCCCCATAGTGTGGGTTGACCTCCAGCCCCTGCACCTCCAGGTCCTGCCCCGAGCTTCAGTTCTCCTTTCCAGTTTGCTGCCAAGTTGCAGCTCCCCTGCTTGATGGCCAAGTCCAGGGTGATTGGCATCAGCTCTCCCAGTCATTCACTATGAGATTCTGCTTCTCCATGCACCATTTTCCATTTTGCTCTGCCGAAGCTTTGAACCAGTTTAGCGCCATTATAGGATGGTATGGTATGGGAGAAAGCAAACACTTTGGAATTTGAGAGAATTAGGTAGGGATGCTGGCTCTACTTTCACCACTGTGACCTTGGGAAATGTATCAGTTTCCTGGGGCTGCTGTAACAAGTTACTTCAAAGTTAGGGGCTTAAACAAAGGAAATGTATTCTCTCACAGTTCTGGGGGACCAAATCTGAAATTGATTTATTGGCAGAGCCTCACTCCATACAGAGACTCTGGCTGCCTCCCATTTTTTAGTTTGTGGCTGCATCTCTCCAGGCTCTGGCTCTGAGCACATTGCCTCTTCTCTCTGGATCTTCTCCTCTGTGTGTCTTATAAGGTTACATGCGATTGCATTGGAGACCTACTGGGATAATCCAGGATAAATTTTTCCTCTCAAGATCCTTAGCTTAAACTCATTTTAACCACATATGATAACTTTCACTCTTTTGCCATGAGAGGTAATGTTCACAGATCCTGAGGTTTAGGACGTGGGCATATCTTTCACTTCACTTGCAGCAAGTGCCTCACTTTCCTTATTGAGAACAGGAGCAATGACTATTTCACAGACTCAGAGTAAGGATTGATAAAAGGGTTTAGTGAATGGTAACTGTTACTATTAATGCATCAGGAACAATCTCATTTCCAAGAGCCCACAGATGCTGCTGGAACATAGACAGTGTCAGTCTGAACTGTCCCAGTCATCCGGGAAAGATGCGCCAGCTGCGCGTCAGGAGTCGCAGCCCCGCTCCATCCGGGGCCATCCATTCAGAGGCTGTGCCCAAAAGAACCTTCAGGAGCAACTAGCACCTCTAGGCTCATTTCCCAGTGTCCTGCGATGGATTTAGTTTTCTGGTTAGTATAGTAACAATTGCAGTATCTGCTTGGTCTAACTGACCTTTGGCCTTCGTCTCTGACTCTACCTTTACTGTCTGCTGTGGATTTCAACTAATCCTGATGGCTGTCAGTTTCTTCCCCTGAGACGTCTGTCTGCTTCTCTTTGGCCTCCACCCTGCTTTGCAGGCACTTGCACTCAACCTTTGTCCTTACCTCATCTGCCTACTCTCTTTGCATCTAAGCCACCTGGCTCACCTGTCCATTCCCTCTGCACTCGTTTTCTCTGCTCCACCCACCTCCCTCTCTCTGCACCTGAGCCATTCCCTGCCTCACCTGTCACATGCCCCTTGCACTGAAGCCTTGGCATATGTTCCCTTGGTGGCACTTTTTTTCCCCATCGCTATCCCTTTACACATACAATCTTATTTCTCTCGAACGCACTCTTTACCTTGTTTATCTGATTACTATTATTTGTCCTTAAAAATTATCATCAAGGTTTATTTTCCATAGAAAATCTTCTGCTGTTGGGTAGATGTTCCTCTCCTGCGCCTCCCCCGCAGCTTTGATACAGTGTCATGCTTGTTTTCTGGCAAGCCCATCTCCTTTAGGAAGTAGTGAGCTTCTTGAAGCGGAGGTAATGTCTTCTTTTTTGTGCCACTGGCCTATAGCATTTGCCTCAAGATATTAAGTACTACAAGAAGGACTATTGAGTGACCCTTACGCCAAGAACTATCATCTCCGTGAAAACTTGATGCTGAATTCTTTGAAATAGACCCTCTAACAGACAATGGGCCCCGCTCGGATTTCAGAGCACTACTTGAAGTGCAGATCTCTGGGATCCTCTTAAAGGCCACCTCTGCCATTGTAGTAAATTGTTCTTAGACCATCCTGGGCCAAACCAAACAATTTTCCAAATCTATGTTCCTTGACAGATGCTCTCAGGATATGCTGAAGTGGGTCTGTGATACATGTGACAAACCAAGACCTCTAGGAAATGAAACTCACTCCCCCCCACTCAGCTAGCAATGAGTGTTTTCACTATGTTCTTCTAGACCTAGAAATGGATCTCACTTTTATTGCTTACTGATAATAACACAGTCCTTCACAGTTTTGGAAAGTGCTTTATACCATGTCAGTTAAGTCCCACATTAACCCTGGTAAGTATTGGTATTACTTCCTTTTCTTTCTCTCTCTCTTCCACTCCCCTCCTAGAAAAGTACCATGGCAAAAGATCCCGGTATCAGAATTAAATGGTCTTAAACTCGTATCTCACCTCTGTCAAGATTATCTGTATCTTTGGGAAAATCAGTTAACCTTCTTGAGCCTTAGGATCTCAGGATTCTTAAGTAGCAGGGTATTGTGACTATATTAAACTGAAACTGCCATTTGACTCCATCATTTAAACTTTAAAGATATTTCATCTTACTATAAAATTAAAATGGAAAAGAAATAATGCTAATGAAAATGGGAAAAATACGAATAATTAAATTGCGCAATATGGAACATTGATCAAGGAATTAAATTGGTTTAATGGACTTCACTGGAAAAATACTTTCTCCACAAAAATTTATTGATGTTAGCATAATTTTGATTAAAATATTTGTATTTTAAATGTAGTCAGGGGCCAAAATGAGGCTGAAATGATGAGGCCAAATAGCCCTGTCCCTGATGATCATAATAATAAGCATAATAACTCTTATTGAGCACTGCGTCAAGTGCTTTGCATGCAATATCATTTAATCATCATAAAAGCACAGGGGGTAGGGCTGTTGAATGACCCCATTTTTATAAAAATGGAATCGGGTCTGGCACATATTGAATATTACATACATACATCACCATGATACCACCATCATCATCATCTTAACACCTCCATGCTGACATCTTACAGTTTCCCAACACAATAAGGATAAAATCCAAATTCTTTGTCAAAGCACATAAGGCCCTGTCTCATCTGTTCCCTAGATTCTTTGCCATTATTTTTCTCAGTCTTCCCCATGCACAACCACAGTTATTTCTTGCAGATCCTATACAACAGGCATATTTCTGCTTCATGCTCTCTCTAATCCTACTTATGACATGCTCTTTGTTAAATAGGTGCATTGTTCCCTTCATCTTCTATTCATTACTCAAGTGCCACCCCCCCAAGGAGGATTTCCTGCAATCCTGCCTCAAGTGACCACCCCTACCTTTTTTCTTTTCTCTTTTTATCTCTCTATTCTTTGCCTTCCCTACTAGGGGTTATCTCTATTTCATTCATTGTTTTATCTATAGTGTTTAGAACAGAGTATGCCACATGGTAGGTGTTCAGTAAATAATATTTGGCTGAATGAAGAGATAAATGAATGCGAGGTCTTTGTACATAAACATGTTTCCAAGTGCATGATCTTTGCTTTCCATTTCAGTGACTTGTCCAAGAGCACAAAGCAAGAGGTTTCTGAAGGACATATACCAAAAAGCAAGTCTTTCTGACTCCACATGGCACTGCCCAGGCTTTCTGTTCTCCATGAAGAGGGTCTTCACCCAGATCTTGCCCACACACTAGTCAGTCTCCTTCCCCTCTTCTCTTTATCTCCGCCCTGCCACTGTGGGAATGACACAGTTTAGTGTGTGTTGACAAAACACAAAGTCACTCCTGTGAAAGTTCTTTTTTGAGTGGGGCCATTGTGTTTTAGGTACGGAATGGATTATGGGAATAATTTTATGTTTGGCTTACAGGAATAATTTCTGTGATCTGCAGAACATGTAAATAGCCGGCAGCTCTGGAATGAAGGCTGGGGAGGCAGCAGGTGAAGGCTGACTTCCCAAGGGTCCTGTCTGTGGCATCAGTCCATGCTCTCTGCTGCTTTACAGATTGCTGACCTCATTTCTATTGACAGATGTTGCATGTCCCATAGACATAGTATGTTCAGTCTCCCAGGTGAAAATTGATCTCGAGTGATCAGGAGTTTGGATTTACATGGCTTTAAAAAACACCCACATTTTGTCTTCAGATTTAAAAAAAAAGGAGATAATGAACAGGATATGCCAATGTTCAGAGAGAGGAATGAAAACAAGTGAGAAGAAAAAAAAATCAAATATTGATTAAAATCAAAGAAAAATATTGAAAATAGAAAAAGATAATTTATTCTTCTGTGCATGGTGAGATATAAGAATTCTTTTTAAAAGTGGGTGGTAGCCTTGAATTGGAAGGGGAGAGGCATGGTCGAGTTGGAAACCAGCTTAGAAAGCTTTACTTTGAATTTTTGAAATATTTATTTGTGCAAGTAAAGTCCTATAAGAGAGAAAGGAGAAAAGGAACATAACAAAGTTCCTCTAAAATCAACACAAGAAATGGAGCTCAGGCCATGAATAAAATTTTGGCTTTTAATTTTAATCAGCATCTTTAAACAGATCCCCTGTGACTTGGCCTAGAAGCGGTACTTTAAATGTGAACTGATGTCAGTTTGTCTCCACATTTATTGGAACAACTTCCAGTGTCTCATGTATCCAGTGATATTTTGTATTCCAAACCAGCCACTGGGTGGGGCAAAGTGCAGAAAAATTGAAATCAAAGGAAAACAAGGAAAAGTCTAAGGCAATCCAGGAGACAGAGAGTGGCACCAAAGTTCACTAATAGGTATTAGGAAAGGAGGCAGTTAGAGACATGGATGAAAAGCAAAGGAAGAAACCTTCAAGAAGTGAGAAGGTGGCAAGAAGCAGACTTGAGGAATAAAGGAAACAGAGTTCCAGTTGAATTGACTAGGTATGATACTGAAGGTCAAGATTTCTTCTGATATTTTGCAGGTTTAAAAAATAAACAATAAGGAAGACTTCCGGTCAAAATGGAGGTGTAGGTAGACACACTTTGTTTCCTCGCACAACCCAATGAAGGACAACAACCAATTTAAAACAGAAAAGCAACCAGCATTGCCAGAAAATCAAACTGGAAGCCCAACAACCAAGGAATTAAAGAAGAAACATTCATCCAGACCAGTAGGAGGGGCAGAGACAGGTAGCTGGGGTGGAGACACATGCTCAGTCAGTGGCATCTACTGCCCCCACTGACTAGTACAATGAAGTCGCCATTGTTCACACATGTGCATTCCAGTCCACTCCCTTGACTGCCAGGTTATGTTCATGTTGCACAAACCATTCTCATTATGTTAACAATGGTTGAACTTTCTCTAGACAGACCTTTGTGTGTCTCTCCATTTAAACTAAGATATGAGCATCAGTAGGGTTAACTACTGTATATTTCAGTGGTTTAACATATAAAACAGTATTTAAAAAATAATATTTTATTATTTTTAACCCAGATCTGCCTGCTTCTGGGTTATTTTTCGATTCCACATTGTCAAATAAATGTCTAATATCCATAGTCAGGGTCATATTTATTGAGATATGAGGTCCAGAACACATCCTAAAATGTTTAATGTTTCAGAGACGATAATCCCTATGTGTCTTTATTTATAAAGATCTTATACACATTAATATGCCAGGCTTAAGGAAAAAATAATTACAAATCACAGCATTCAAATTGTGTTCTGTGTGGTTGTTAATGTACAATAGGAAAAATAATGCTCCATATACTATGAGGCTTCTATTGAACATGTCAACAATTGTTTCTGCCTCCTTGGTGTAAAAGGAGCTATTGGGCTTTATGTAGGTCAAGTACCCTCCTCCTATCCCAGGACAGCTGGCTGGGCCACAGGTAGAATCTGACCTAAGGGCAGCTCATGTGCAGGATAGTCAAAAGCTTCTAGTATTTCTTGGCAAAAAGATAGTTACTGGGCCAATCAGATTCACTTCCTCCAGAATTCAGGTTGAGAAATACTGTAGGATAAAACAGAGTTGGGGTTATAAGGGTCAAGTGAAATCTAAACTATGAGAAAACAGAAACAATAAATACAGAGAAGCAATGAAGCAAGAAACAGTATAAAATTTGCATTAAAAAAATGAACAAGTCAGTAGGAGAAAACTAGAGCAAATGTGGCTACTCTGAAAGTGTGAGAGAAATTAGAATTAAAGTTGACAATGTAGTTGGACAAATAGACCTCTGGAAAAACCAGAGTCCTTTAAGAAATCATTTGGTCACCAAATCAACCAATCCTGAGGTTCCACCCCACCCCTACACTACTTATTATATGAGTTAATATATATTTTTATTGTTTAAACTGGTTTGAGTTATTGGATTTTCAGTCACTTTCAGCTAAAATCATCATAATAGACACAAATATATTCAAAACTCTCTTTATAATGTTATTCTCCCACCCCAATCCTTTTCAATATACCTTCCTAGCTAGGGATAAAGAGGTAGACTTGTATCTAGGACATTAGGAAGTGTATGTAACACCAGGCACACCAATAAGACTAATTCATTATGGTCATTGCAGCAGTTAAAACAGGTGTTATTATATTTATCAAGACATTAAGAGGGGATGCAAAACCATGCTCAGCGGAGCATGTTTAACCATGAGATGGACAGATTGAGGGGTGACATTCCTTGAGCTTCTTTGAAATATGGGAGAAGACTCTTCCACATAGTTCTAGAGGTTGGAGCTAGGACAAAACTGACATCAAGTCCAGTTTCAGTGCATTAGAAGATTATTTATCCTTTCAGGGATGTCCAAAAATGGATCTTCTGGTCAGCTAGGAAGTACATCCAGCATTGCCAGAGGTATTTAAGCAGAGATTGAATGACCACCCCTGGAATGTTAGAGAGAAGAGTCATGTTATGAGAGATCGCAGCTGAGATCTTTACACTCTAAGACTGAAGGATTTAACGCCAGCTCTGTTTACCACAGAGACCTTACAAAGGAGCTACGCATAGCGAGGCTCCCTAAAGACGAACTTCCAACAGACAGCTCACTTCTTCATTATCTCAAGTTTAGACTATATGGTATACTCCAGAAACAATTATTTGTCTTGGGCAGAAAGTAGAAGTCACTGAAAAAAATGCGATTTTTAGATTTTCTTTGTCTTCCCTTATGTTCAACATCCCTCATCTATCCCACGAGTGGCTGAAAATTGGAACAAACCACACCGCAAACATGAGAGAATATATGTAAAGCCCAGGCAAACTAGAGTCCTTGCAGTTCACCCCATGGGGCATGCCAGGAAGTCAGCACTAGAGCAACAATTAAAATATCACAAGATGAGCTGTAGACCCCAGTAGGTAGAGTTCCTTGTCTAATGACCTTTTTCTTAGTGCAATAGAAATACAATAGGCTGGCCTCATAAATCATACCTCCAGAAAACATCCACAGGGCAGACTTCGACACTGTTTGCATATTCAAATGTCACCCTGTTCATAAGAGGAAAGACAAAACACTTTTTTTCCTCTCAAAAATGTCAGCATGGCCAGATTAGAAAAGATAATAAGGAAGTACTTCTAGACAATAATTACCTCTGGCACCTTTCTACAGTGTACTTAATAATTTTTTAATTTTTAAAAATTATGATTATTACAGTAATTAATCAGCGGCTTGGTGACAACTTCCCTGAGACGGGGAAAGTGCCTTAAAGGCCATCTTATTTCTATAGGGCACCTTGTTGATTTCACATCACATATGCAAAACATATCCTATTATTATTAGCATCAAAAATGCTTGTGGAAGTAGAATTAGCCTCAATTTCTTAAATACTCTGGAAATGCTCACATTTTACAAGTGAGAGAAAAAAATATCCTAATCCCAAATGCTAGTTGGGAAAAAAATTGTTTCCAACTTGCTCAGCTGCGGCTGTTAAACCAATCTCTTACTCTTTAATTACACGCGAAAGGTTCCCAGTTCTAATTACGGACCTTGGGGAAATAGCCCATCTCCCCAAACCAATAACGCTTCATGTCGCTTCAGCTCTTTTGTGTTTAATATCCTATTGCTGGATTTTGGCTTCCCTAGATGATCTGTAAATGTGGCTTTTTCCACTTCCTTTTTCACAGTGCTGCTCAGAGCAGAGGCTAGGAGGCCTCGCTCTCCCCCGTGATTCTTTTATAACATTCTTGCTACCTGAGTACAAAATCCTCTAACCTAAGGTATCTACATCAGAGGCAAATTCTTTCCTGAAATATTTTCCTTCACTGTGCTTTTCCCTTTCCTTCCACTGCCCACAGCCTGCCAGTTATGACATAAAAGGCTCAGGGAGTGATATGAATGTAGCATTCTTGTGGGGTCTCCCTGGCACGGGTGCGGGGGTGGAGGGAGGTTCTACAGTCAGCAAGCCCCAGTGCCTTCCTATCCTTGGAACGCACTGAACATTCTGGTGACCAAGCAGAGGAGAGGGCAACATGACCTGGCTGAGTGCTTACGAGCAGAGATTGTTAATGTTAAGGGGCACTAGAGAATGTCCAGTTCAAACCCCTTATTTTTCAGATGGAGAAGCTGAGACCCAGAAAGGAAAGGAAAGGACTTACTCATATCACAGAGGCAGTGAATGATCAAGCCAAGATTGTGCTTGAGTTTATAGATATCACAGCTAGTGCTTGGAGATTGTTGTCTAAACTCAACCCAGTTCCGCAATCAACTCCTCAAGTAGAGAAAAGGTGAACTAACATGGGTTAGGCATTTACAAATCTGGCCCTGATCCTACTCTCATCCCCTCCAACAAAAAATTTTTAGGCTTCATCGATCTCAATTCCTTCACTAGGGAAATGAGGGTTACAATACTATCCTATGATGTTATTAAAGGGGAAAAGGGGAAGGAGAGGGGACAAACGAGAAAGTCTTTTGAAGAGTGAAAAAATGAAAGGAATTACTTTTTATAGGTTTTGCAAATATACATGATCAGGACACCTCTAACACTTTATCGAATATGCTTGGATAAATTTCATCTTAAACTTTTCAGGAAAAAGTACTTCGAAATACTCAAATAATGAAGAAATCTTGTGGTATGCATACTTTCTAAGGAAGGAGTCAAGCTGTAATGTTTTTGCATGTTTTTACATTTTGCACATAGTAGGTACTCAGCTCAATACAATTTAATGCAATGAGTAAATAGTGCTCTTCTGGCCCATTCTCTCTTTTCATTATCCATCCAAATGCTATCCATTCCTTCAGCTTAAGATTCACTGCATGACGTCAGCCCTTATTGATTTCTTCCCCTTTTTGAATTAATGTCTATTGTGCCTAGTGTCCAAGCTCTTCATTCCAGAGTCAGGCTCCTCTTTATAGACTGTGTTCTGGTGGATCTACTGCTTCCATGTCTGTTCACTTTTGCTTTTTGATGAGATTGAATTCCATAAGGGAAGGAGGTATGTGTTATAATTCTCTTGTAGAATCGATAGCGCCTGGTACAGAATTTATTATTAAGCACAAAAATCAGCCATGCTGGAATTCAATGATTGTTGCTGACAATATTGCCTTCTCTAAAAATGTGCATATATACGTCATAGAATCTATTGGTGATAATCTGTGTTTGGCATTTGTTTTGCCAACTCTTAGATAGATGGGTGGCAGTTAACTGTTAGACTATTTCTGTTCTTCCAGGAGATAGAATGTCTTTGAACACAGGTGAAATCATATATTAAACAGAGCCAGAAAATTTATCAGAGCAGAAATCTAAGTTTAGTTTGCAAGTGAGAAATTGTTGGATAGAAGTTAGCAAATTGATAAACTTTTGGCTTTACCCAGGGTAATTCCAGTTTATTTCTAGAGAAGGTGGGAAAAGGACTTCAAGAACTAAATATAGACTATTTATTCCTTGGATGGTTAAGAGTTTTTGGTGTGAAAAATAAACTTGGATTGAGATAGAGGCAGGATTTAAGCAAACAACTATGTAACAAGTGACTAAAATTCCAGGGGTAACAAAGGGAAAAACTGGTAAATTTGACAACTAAATTTAAAAAAATGTTTGCATCACAATAATGCCATAAACAAACTTATTTAGCTTGGGTGAAAATTCACAACATGTAACACTGACAAAGAGCTAATATCTCTGATAAATAAAGAACTTTTAAAATGGAAGAGAAAGGGACTAAAAACTTGATACAGGAGTATAAAAAAGACAGGAAAAGGCAATTCACTAAAAAGGTCCTCAGATAACAAAAAATGTTCGAGCTTATTCATTGTAAGTGATATACACACTAAAGGAAGTCTGAGATGCTCTTTCTCACCTGTCAGACTGGCAAGAATTAAAAAAAAAATATGACAACATATTCTGCTCTCACAGCTGTAGAAAAATAGACACTCTCATTTCTTCCTGAGGGAAATTTGTCAATATAGTCATGTGCTACTTCACAACTGAGATACACTTTGAGAAATGCCTCATTAGGTGGTTCTGTCATTGCATGAACACCTAGGCGTGTACGTGCACAAGCCTAAATGGTATAGCCTACTGCACACCTAGGTTATGTGTGGTATAGACTACAAACCTGTACAGCATATTGCTGTATTGAATGTTATAGGCAATTTTAACCCAATGGTAAGTATTTGTGTGTCTAAACATATCTACAAATTGAAAAGGTACAGTAAAAATATGACATAAAAGATAAAAAATAGTTCACCTGTATAGAACACTTACCATGACTGGAGCTTGCAGGACTGGAAGTTGCTCTGGGTGAGTCAGTGAGTGAGCGGTGAATGAATGCGAGAGCCCAGGACATTGTTGTGATAACACTTAGTTTAAAACACACACACATTGTACATATGTATAAAGACATTTTTTCTCTATTTTTATTTTTACTTTTTAAGCTTTTTTGTTCAAAAGGAAGACACAAACACACACATCAGGCTAGGCCTACCCTGGGTCAGGATTATCAGTAGTGCTGCCTTCCACCTCTATGTCTTGTTCCACTGGAAGGTCTTCAGGGGCAATAACACGCGTGGAGCTGTCATCTTCTGTGATAGCAATACCTTCTTCTGGAATATTTCCTGAAGGGCCTGTCTGAGGCTCTGCTTGTGGACGTGTCTCTCTTTTCAGAAATATGTTCATGGTGGTTTATTTCTTTTTTTCATCATAGCTTTGTTGCAAACGGATAATGCAGCATGAAATTTCTATTAATGAAAACTTTTAGGTGTTGGGGTCCATGTTCTCAATTTTTTTAAGGAGCTTATTAAGATATGAAAAACTTCTGCTAAGCCCTTTACTGTATATGCAGTCTGTTGTTGACTACAACATTGTTACTCAGCATGAGTGTATCCAACAAAACTATGCATTCACTTGCCTTTTGACCCACAATCTCACAGCTATGGATTTACCTCCTATAATTGGGAAATGCATATGCGCACGGTTGTTCAGTGTAGCATGATTTGCATTGACAAAATATTAAAAATGACCCAGTGGCCAACCATAGGAGAGTGATTATATAAACTACTGCAAAAGCATGGGGAAGAGCTCTATGAAGTGATACAGAAAGATTTCCTAGACCTGTTGGTAAGTGAAAATTAAAGTGCAAGATTGTCTGTAGCTTGGTGCCATCCTGTCCCAAAGAAGAAGATATAAGAAAATATGAGTGTATCTACTCATTTGTACACTGGAAATAAAAGAAGGGTAAATAACAAATAAAGGACATTTGTGGTGGTTACCTACCAGAGGGGAGGGGAAATAAAAAAGAGGCAAAAAGAGGGAAAATGAAAAACAAGTGGAAATAGGGTATAAAGAGTGAGGAAGTTGTTTCTCTGAGTATAACTTCTGGCTCTTAAAATTGTAGTAATGTTTCACACACTTTTTAAACTCCACCAAAATAAACAAGCCAACCAGGATGGGGGTGAGGGACAGAAAATGAAATACAAAAAGCAACAAATAATTTGAACTCTATAGTAAATGAATAACATAACCACATTAAAGAGGGCAGAGAAAAAAGAAGTAACTTTGACTTGGATACTATAAGACTGCAGGCAAAAAGAACTGTGCTCAAAAGGCAACTTTCCTCAGTTAATTTCTTTATCACAGAAGTATGGGCTGACAATTCTAAAACAACTTTATGCATATACCAGAATCAATTAATAAGTAACTATTGTGTACATGAAAGCCAGCTTTCTTGCTATTGGAAAAATAAGTTAGAAATCAAGAAAGAAGAAAAATTAAAATAAACTCTTTGAGGTGAATCAGAATCAGAGTTATCAGAATAAACCTATGGGGGGTGTGTGTGTGTGTGTGTGTGTGTGTGTGTGTATACACACATATATAAAATATACAAGTGTATATATACACATATAAACATATATGTAAAGAAATATATATATGCCAACCCACATATACATGTGCCCACAAATATACACACATCTGTGTGTGTATGTGTGTGTATGTGTATACCTATGCAGATTGAGAAATACAGACATGTGTATGTGAACTAATATACGTACATATATTTCCTATCTCTGTTTGCCGAGAAGTCCTAGACGCAATGACACTCCAATCCCAATGAACACACTTACTTTATAGACATTGGTTTCTAAACATGGTTCTCTGAGAAATAGTTGATGTTAGAGGTCTGGAACAGGAAAAAGAAAACAAAACAGAAAAGCAAGGTAAACTTGGAACATCTTGTGGTATCATAAAGTAAGGAAGTATTCAAAAAAGGGTGGGGACATTTTAAAAGGACAGAAAAAACAGCTAAAAACATCTCTTAGTTACTAAATTTGGAAATATTTAAGTGTAAAAATAAATGATGACAGTATTAGGTTTTAACCAATATAATAAAATAAATTCATATTATATAGTTATTTGAATAAATAAATGGGAAAAATAAAATAAATAAATGAACAAGGAAATAGCAAAACAGAAAAGAACCATTAGGCAACACCAAAGTAATAATTGTTGCAAACAAGATCCTCTGATAGATGTTAAAAACAGTGGGATAATGTTTGCGAAACAAGATATTTTCACAGGATCAAGTATCTCCTAAAGATGTTTGTTAAAGTAACTTTTAAAAGGACAAATCCAGCGGACACCACCATAACCAAGTGACCAAAGTTAACATCACCTGTTACAAGGCCTATGAACCTTGAAGAGAACACAACATCTTTTCATTTTTGGTTAATACCACAGGTGAAATTCGCATAAGGTATGTAGTTTAGTTAATCGTATTGTACCAGGGTTAACTTTATGAACTTGATAATTCTACTTCAGTTGTAAAAATACAGTAGTTAACATTAGGGGAAGCTAGGTGAGTGGTTTAAGGGGGTTAGCTGCATTTTTACATAAGTTTACATTTAATTCAAATTAAAAAGGTAAAAATTATGTAATCAGCGTTTCCTTTTAGATATTCAACCTACTCCAGTTTGGCCTCTAGTTTCATAACCACCAAATTCGCTCTTGCTCAGTTCTTGCTCTTTCAAAGTCCCATTTACTTGGCTTTCATGATACAACATTCCTGGTTTTCCTTCACTCACTTGGTCTTTTCTTTTCTGTCTCCTTTGCATATTCATTTTCCTTTATCCAGATATCAAGTGGATATTCTAAGTTTAGAGTTCCTTATTCTTTGATCATGTTTTTCTTATGTTAGTTGACACTTCTTTCTTAAGCAATCTCGTTCATGCTCAAAGATGTAAATCTATAAGACTCACAGTTTTAAATTTTCATTCCCAGTTTCTTATTTGAGCTCAAATTTACCTATCCTTGAGAGTTGACCTTTTAGTAGCCCCTCAGACTTAGCAAGTAAAAAAAATAAATAAACCACTCACTTCTAATTGTGGCTTAAAATATGTCCACAAGTTATTTGACCCACCTTTCAGTGGGGTTTTGAGTGTGGGTTCAACTTAGTCACTCATCATGAATAAAATGGAAACAGAAATGACAGTGTGTGACTTCAGAGAGCAGGTCATTAAAAGGACTTCAGTTTCCTGCTCCCTCTCTCTTCCTTGAATCACTCAAGCCAGGAAAGACAACTGCAATGCTCCTCCTGGAGAAGACCACATGGTAAGGAAGTGAAGACCTGCCAAGAGCCACGGGAGAAAGTTTGGAAGATTCCCTGGCCCTAGTCAAGCCTTCAGATGAATGCAATTCTGACCAACATCTTGCTTGCAGCACCCAGAGCCAAAGCCACACAGCTACTCTGAATTTCTGATGATCAGAATCTGATGTCATAAATGTTTATTATTTTAAGGCACTAAGTTTGGGACAATCTATTTTGAAATAATAGTTAATATAATCCCCCCCACCCCATAAACAACCAGGTCATGTTCTCGTGCTTCCAGTGTGTGAATTACACACTGTCCATCTATTTCAAGATCTATCAATTTAAGCTCCTAACTGTCTCTTGAATGTGTCCACTTATCTCTCAGCTTCATTGCCTCCACACTTCTCCAAACTACCATTTTTTCTTGCCTGGATAGCCTGTAATCGCCAGAATCTGACACGCCTCTGATATATTCTTCACAGTGCTGTCAGGATGATTTTTTCGAAAACACTCTCTAATCACCAATGCTAAGCTAGGGGCACTGGCATGGAGCCCCGGAGGGCCAGGACTCTCCCAAAGGCAGTGAAATAAATGCGTGGATAGGACAATGTGTTCCTCCAAACTGCTCACTGTCCCCACTCGGAACAATTCTAAAGGCCACCATTTGGGATGGGAGAGTAGTCTTTGATCAACTTGACTGCTATTGTTGATTTGAAGTTGGTTTTTAAATTTTCATACTTCATATCGTCTTTAAATGTAATATATGCTCATGTTTTAAAAATTGGAAAAATGCATAAATTTTTTAAAGAGCAGGAAAATATCTTTAATCTACCATTCCGAAATTTTGGCTTATTTTGCTCAAACTCCCCCTACCCCCTGATGCTTTTAAACCTTATTAAGATCATTCTGTATATTAATGTAATTTTCTATTCCATTTTTTTGTGCTTCAGGTTATAAGATTCTTTCCATATCATTAAAAACTCTATGTAAATATCATTTTAATAGCTGCTTAACATTCTATGATATTAGAAATTTCATTTTGCATATTTTTCTCCTTGCCTAATATTAAGCAAATTATTTTACTTTGGGGGGTAAGTAGTGGTGGGGGGTGGTAAGGATCTGTCTCCATGGCTTGATTACATGCGGAGGTTGCTGTTTAAGTATTTAACAAAATTGCGTTTCTCTTCTTAGCCATGGCCTCGATCCAAAAAATAGCAGCCAATCTGCTTGGTGATTCCAGTACTTCCTAACAGTATTTACTCCTTGAGGCTCCTAAAGCTAACGCATTCTTGGTTTTCTAGTGGATAAGCCAATAATGAATGACTCTAGGATGTCACTCAGGTCAGACACCCAAAGAGAAGGAGGGAGGGGACAGGTGGATAGTAGACACACACACGGCCCTCAGCCCAAACTTAGCTGCGTATCTTTTCTTTACAATATGCAGTAATTAGTAATCCATAACTTATGGCTTTAATTAATTCTTCCCTCTCTCACGGAGAGAGACTCACCCAGGCGTGCCCCTCTGACAAAGCTCAGATACACTGTTCCACTCAGCCCCTGGATTTCCTTGCCGGGAACTCATTTTGCAAAACCCATTAAGCTGGCAAAAGATCCAGAGCGCTAGAAAGGAAGGCATTCTTCCCCCCACCCAGCTTTACTTCATGAAGAAACAGACTTACAGAAAACAAATCTGTGCCACTTAACTGAGGCCACATTTCCTTCAGGAGGACCCAGTTTGGACCTGAAAGTAAATAAGGTGTAACTGTACCAGGGCAGGTCCTCCAACAGCAGATATTCTAGGCTCCTAGGCCTTTGAGACAGGTCTCCAGGAGGAAGAAGGGAGGATATCAGAAAGTCAAATGGCTCTTCATATCACATCTCTGTGTATCATACATCTTCCCAGCTCATTACTTGGTTGGCTACATGAGACTCTAACCACTACTCTCTCAGAGTCTTCTGACCTCATCCAAAAACTTCAACACAGGTCTTCCTGGGATCTGGCTTGTAGCCCTGCATAATGAAAGGCTGAATGTGGCTCAGCGATTAGAGCTTGGGCCGAGGAGCCTGCGAATTTGTAATCTGCCTTTTTGTGTGGGTTTGAACACTACATTTAAATTTAGTTCACATTTATTGAGAACTTACTACATACCAAGGGTAACTATTCATTTAATGCTCATGGCAACTCACTGAGGTAGGTACCACTATTGTTAACTAGAGCGGACAGTCTAACAGCAGAGCCATTGTTTTGTTCCTTACTGTCTCTCTGTACCCTAAAATGTGCCTAACACATTGTAGATAGTCAATATTTGTTGAATGAGTGAATACCCATTCTACACATGAGAAACTAAGGCACAGGGCAGGTAAGTAGCAAAGTAAAATCCAGTCCTTTGAATTCTGGCTCCTGAGCTCATGCTATTAAGCATCACTCTGTGGTGTACCCTTGACCTCTGTAGAAGCTGATTTGATTTCCTTCTTTGCAAAAGGATAAGTGTATCAAATGACTTCAAAATAGTTTTGAGTTCAATGAGCAATGCAGAGACCAATGTGCATGCAGGTAAGGCGTAGCACTGGAGTATGAGACAGGTGTAGCTGCTGATTGATGGTGGCATTGCCACTACTGTTATTGAAGTGATCATGGCCTGCCAACAGAGGTGACATTTATTTCTCTCCACCCTGAGCCACCCCTAAATGTTTAAGTCTCTTTCTTGTGACAGGCTGTGTTGACCTTCAGATACTTTCACCCACAGACCAAAGAAAACGACCTGTCTCTATAACGACAAGGACTGATGACCTTTCTTATCGCCTCACCTTTGTTCCTTTGCCCTGTCAGGTTAGATTTAATTTTATTTCTTTCTGATTCACAGATTGATGAAAATCTCTCCTCTTCTCCAAGCCTGCCTTAGCCCCAGACGGTGTGGCCCGGGCAGGCCACGTGAGAGCAGCGCCCGCAGCCATAGCTGAGGAAGGCATTATTTACATATTTATTAGAAATTCTGTCCTGCTGGCAGGAGATGCTCACTTCTGACTTTAATTCTGATAAGTAAACAGCCCCATTGGCAAGGAAGAGTGGGGAAAACAAACCAGTGTAGTTTGCACAAGATAATACAGGAAAGCAGAAAAATATCCATAATGCAAAACCATTTGCAGTGCAAAGCAAGATGGAGAAAAAAAACTCTATTTCCAAAGCTTAGCTTAGGTTAATACTCCAGAAGAAATAATTACTAAGTAATTCAATTATAGTTGGTATCAGTTGCCTCACAGACCAGTGGAATGACAATTAATCCCAGGGTATCTTTTTTTTTTTCCTATTTAATACTTTGTGGTTTGTCGGGAATTGCCCTCAGCAGTAAACCGTGCTCCTGCACTCCTCAACTCTCTGGCTGATTGTGTATTTTTCCTTCCTCATCCATTTTGGCCTGATAACGCCCCACACTGGGGAGCCATTCTGCCAGGTTCAACCTTCTCTGACCCCACTCTCAAACTGTCCAGCATTCTAACATTTTGCTTAGGTGCCCTCCTGCTTCCCCTTAATTATATTGTATTGTGAGAATTGCAACAGTGGGAGAGTTTAGTACCCTATGGCTTTATCCTCACATCCAAAATTGAGCCAACATCATCAGCCCTGTGACAACGCAATGAATTAAATCCTTCTCAGTGTTACATGTCTGGCTATCTTCAGGAAAAATATTACATTTTAGGAACATTAAAATGGACTGACTTTAATCCACAATAGCAAAGTAAGCAAGAGATACAGCTTAAACCCCACCTGATGTTCTGACCTCGACTTACCCTACAGATAAAATCACACAGAATTCTTTGCATTTCTATAGCTGCTTTCAGTCAGGGATTGCAAGGTGCTTTACACACAGTAATAAGCTCCCTAACCTTTCTCTGATGTTGCTCCCCAGTTCCAAGAAGAGTTCATACACCAGATGGATGGAAAGGGACTGGCCCAGGCAACCTCCCTAGCTGGCAGCGTGCAGCTTCAACACTGGTGATCAGGAAAATCTTTGACTCCTAAGCTGCAAATGTACTTCTAAAAAAAAACTGCAGCTATAACAGGATTGTGATTTATCCTGTAGGGGAGGAAAGAACTTTTCCTCTACCTTCTTAGGTTCACTGACTGAGGCCCTGCAAATTTGAATGACAAAAGAGAAACTGACAAGAGGAAAACGAACAGAAGTTTATAATAAGAGTAGGGCACATACGTGCCGGAGAAATTAAATAATGAGTAACTCAAAGGGGCAGTTAGAACTTGTGGCTTATACAGCATCTTGGAAAGAAGAATAAATTTGTAAAGTGACAAAGTTTAGAATTTGAGGAATGGCAAACTGTGGAAAGGTAAACATGTGGGGAAACAAAGAAAATAAGGGTTGTTTTAGTAAGGATTGCTTAACAATAGTGTTTGCTGCCTTCTCTGGGCTGGTAAGAGTCTACAATTGTCTCTAGTGATTAAGAATTATCCTTCCCGTTATGGTAGGGAGTTTGTCCTGTGTCTGCTTTTTCTCAATTGTTTTCATCTCAGAGTAATCCTTAGGCCAGAGTTGCATGTTATAGAGTGGAAAACTCTGAAGTCCTTCAAGTCTTCAGTGATCCAGCTGAAGAAAGGGCATGTGAACCCAACGATTAGAGTGGGAATTACTTCTGTTAATAAACATGCATGTATTTCTTCACAGTAATACTTATGTTTATAAAATAGTATGCCTCAACAATGCGATACTGCCAAAATCTTGTGTTATAAACCAGACAAATGGGTTTATAAGTTGAAAAAAAAGTCAATGCTAACTAAATCTCTGTCTGACAGTAATAGCTGCAGCTAGTTCAGTGCCTATTATGGAACAGGTGCTACATTAAACACTTATTTGCAGTAATTAATTTAATACTCCCAACAACCCTACAGAAATATCAATCCCATTTCCTAGACTGGTAACTGAGGTTCGAAGAGTGTTAAGTAAATTTCCCAAGTTAACACAGCCTGTAAGTGGTAGACCTGGGATGCTAATCTCGGTAATGTGGCCCCAGAATTCAGGCTGTGTTCATTAACATGACAGTTACCATAAACCATACATTTGGCAGCAGGGAGATGTAGGAGAGAGGAGTGGGTTCTGATGGGAGTGGGGGGTCAGATGGGGTTCCAATGGAAAAGAGGATGGGAAATTTTTCTTACTCTTAGATAAAGTGGGTCTAGTTCTTGGCAGAAGTTCTTGCTAAGCCATCAAGCTCCTTCACTTCCAATAGAAGTCAGCCTGTGCCTTGCAGGACTTAAGAGTACGGACACTAGGCTGCATTGCTGGAGTCTGGACTCCTGGCCTGCCACTTTGTAGTTGTGTGACCTTGACTTCTAAGTGTCTCCATCATCTGTAAAATGCACGTAAGAGATGTTGTTCTTAAAATTTTGTGGTAAGTAGTGAGATGATGCATGTAAACCCCTTAGGAGAGTGTTTAGCATTTAGTACAACACATTTTAGTTAACATAAAATGCTAGGAATGGCATTTCCCTCATCTTCTGTAATTTTGTTTTGTAATATTCATCAAAGTTGTAATTTTGCCCTTATTTGGGTGATTATGTGTTACTCTATCTAGAAATCATCATGGGATAAGAAAGTGGCCTATTTTTTGCTCACCAACACCCATTAGTGAATGTTTGTCTTTCAATTACAGGAGTTTGTTTTTTAAATATATTCCTATCTGAGGAAAGTTTCAGTCCTCCACTTTAGGAGTCACGATATAGGTAAACTGGCAGAAAGGGTATTTTAGAGCCAAAGGGTATGGTCTAAAATTAAATTTGATTAAGTCCATTTAGAGTCACCAGGAAGGAATGAAGTCTTAAACTCTGAAGCTATCATGTCCCACATCACCCCCAAAACGTCACCTCTTTAATTCTGGGGAACTCAAGAAAATGTGTTGACTGGTCAATGAACCTATACTAGAGGTCTTTGTAAAATAATTATGAATCATATTAGCTAAAAGAATGAATACTAAGCACTGTTCTAGTGGGTGACGTGCACCATCTCAATCCTTACCACAAACTTTTGACGTAAGTTTGCACTTTGCAAAATGGATTTAAGGTTCAACCATGCTGTTTGTAAATCAATAGTCTGTTTTGACTTACTGCTATAGAGTATTTTATTGTATGAATGAATGTGCCATAGCTTGTTTTTCTATTTACTGGTTGATGGACATCTGAATTGTTTCCAAACTTGATGACTATGAATAAAGTTGCTGTGAATTTTCATATACGTGCTTTTTGCAGGTACCTAAATTTTCATTTCTGTTGGATTAATACCTAGGAGTAAAATTGATGGATCATATGATACATATGTATTTAATTGTAAGAATTGTCAAACTATTTTCCAAAGAGGCTGTTGTATTTTGCACTCCTACCAGCTCTGTAGTCAAGTTGCAGGTGCTGCCATTAAAAATTTTAAAATAATTTTAGTAGGTGTGTAGTGGTGTCTCATGGTAGTTTTAATTTGCATTATCTTATAATAATGACATTGGTTATATTTTGGTAGACTTATTTGCCATACTCATATCTTCTTTGGTGAAATGCCTGTTCAGATATTGTATACATTTTTAAATTGATTTGTTTGACTTATTAGTGTTTAGTTTTAATAGTTCTTTGTACATTCTGGTTAGAAGTTCTTCACCAGATATATACTTTGCCAATATTTTCTCTAGCCTATGGTTGTCATTTGCAAAACAAATGTTTTTTAATTTTGTTGAAGTAGAGTTTACCAAGTTTTTCTTTATTCATGGATAATAATTTTGGCAAAAATAATTAAAATTTTTTGTTCATATGTATTTTATTCTGTTTTCCTCTAAATTTTTACATTTTATGTTTACATTTATAATCTATTTAGAGTTAATTTTAAAGTAGTGATTTACCACTACTACACTGTCTGATTACTGTAACTTTATAGTATATCTTCAAATAGAAAAAAGTGAGTCCTGTGATTTTTTTTCTCACAATTATTCTGGCTATTCTAGTTCCTTTGCCTTTCCATATAAATTTTAGAATCACCTTGTCAATAGTTATGAAAGAGCTTGCTGAGATTTTGTTTGGAATTTTGTTGAATTTATAGATTGAATTGGAGATAAATGACATCCTCGCAGTAGCAGTCTTAAACCCATTAACATGGTATCTCTAAATTTATTTTTGATTTAAAAAAAACAATGAGTCAGTGTTTTATAGTTTTAGTATATAGGCCCTACACATATTTGTTTAGGTTCATATCTAAGTTTTTTTTGTATGTGTGTGTCTTAAGTTGTATTATTATTTTTTTAAACTTTAAATTCCAGTTATTAAGTTTGCATCCTGGGACATTGATAACCTCTTTTATTAGTTTTAGAACCACATTTGTCGCCTTTTTGGAGGGATTTGTAAATATACTTTGGTTTATTTTTTTTATTTTTTATGTATAAACTTTTTATATCTTTTTCTTGCTTTATTGTACTGGTTAGGACTTCCAGTATGATGTCAAAAAAGAGGAAGGACATCTTTAGTTTTTTTTTTATAATGAGGGAAACAATTCAATCTTTCATCATTAAGTATAATATAGCTGTAGCTTGCTGAATGTTCCATGAACACTTTGCCAGGTTAAGGAAGTTTGCCTTTATTACTAGTTTGCTGGTAGTTTTTAACCATAAATTGATACTGAATATTATCAAATGATTCTTTTTTTGTCATCTGTTGATGATTACAACTTCTCAGTTTCATTAATTTCTGGTCTTATTTTTATTATTTATATAGGGTGAGGCAAGAAGCTTTACAGTTGTTTGTATGGAAATAATACAACACTTAAATAATAATGCAAAACAAACTCTGTTTCACATGCTTACAACTGTAAACCTATATTTGCACTACCCTATATTTGTCTGCTTCCTTCTTTTTATAGTTTCTTAAAATAAAAGTTTAGAATATTGACTTGAGATATTTATTCTTTTTGTTTAACCATTTTATGCTTATGCTATATTATAATCATTTTATGTTTAGACATTTTATGCCATAAATTTTCATGTAGTCACTGTTTTAGTTACTTCTCACATTTTGTGCTGTTGTACGTCCACATTTATTCAACTCAAAATATTCTTTACTTTTCTTTGATGCTCTTTCTCTGACCCACAGGTTATTTAAACTGTGTTGTTTAATTTCCAACTGTTTTGAGATTTTCTAAATAGCTTCCTGTTATTTATCTCTAGTTTTATTCTGTTACAGTCTGAGAACATTGTATATTTTCTAT
This sequence comes from Pteronotus mesoamericanus, assembly GCF_021234165.1. Classification (NCBI taxonomy): domain Eukaryota; kingdom Metazoa; phylum Chordata; class Mammalia; order Chiroptera; family Mormoopidae; genus Pteronotus; species Pteronotus mesoamericanus. The sequence goes on from NW_026555326.1 coordinate 2,383,817, forward strand.
TCATTTCCATTTGCAGAGATCTGTTGTGTGAGCTGAATATGGTCTGTCTTGGTAAACGTTTCAAGTGCACTTAAGAAAAGTGTGATTTGCTGTTGTTGGATGGATTGTTTCATAAATGTCAATTAGACCTAATAAGCTGATAATGTTGTTCAGGACTCCTATAGTCTTAGTTTTTCTCTACATATTCATTTGCACAATGGAATACTACTCATCCATTAAAAAGAAGACAATTTTACTCTTTGCAACAGTATGGATGGGCCTGGAGAACATTATGCTAAATGAAATAAACCAGTCAGAGGAAGACACATACCATATGATTTCACTCATATGTGGAATCTAATGGGCAAACTGAAATAACAAGGAAAATGGGGGCAGACTTATAAATGGAAAGCAGGATGACAGCTAAGGGGGAGGGAAGTTAGGGGGTTGGAGGGATTGAGCAAAAATGAAAAGGACTCAGACATGGACAACAGTGTGATGATTGCTGGGGGGAGGGATTGTAAGAAGATTAATGGTAATAAAAAATACGATAAAGATTAAATTGAAAATAAAATAGAAATAGGTAGGTAGATAAATAAGTAAATAAATAAATAAGAAAGGACAAAGTCTTAAACTACAATTTTGTATCTGTCTATATTTTCAGTTCTATTTGATTTTGTTTCATATATTTTGAAGCTCTGGTGTTATGAGCATACATGTTTAAGGTTGTAATATCTTTTTGGAAACTTGATTCTTTTATTATTATGTAACATCTCTCTTTATTCCTGGTAATATTCTTTAGCCTGAAGTCTATTTTGTTTGATATCCAAATAGCTATAATAGCTTTCTTTAGGTTAGTGTTTATATGGTATATATTTTCTTTTTTACTTCTAATTTATATTTATATATTTACATTTATATTTAAGTTTATATTTACACATTTACATTTAAGGTTGGTTTCTCAAGGAAAGTATATAGTTGGGACTTTTTAAAAAAAATCTAATCTAAGTCTTTTTAAACTGGTTCATTCAGGTATTTAATGTTATTGGTATGATTGAATTAAAATCTGTTATCTTGCTAGATATTTTCTATTTCTTCCATGTGGGTTTTTTTTTTTTTGCCTTCTCTTGGGTAATTGAACCTTTTTATGATTACATTTTATTTCCTTAGTTGACATTACTTATATCATTTTGAAAATATTTTTAATGGTTACCATAGGTTTAAAATATACAACCTTAATTGCATAAATTTTTTGTAGAAAGCACACCACACATAAAAAGGAAAGATGGAAAACCACTGAGATTATTATAGGTTGATATAACCTATAATGAATACCGATTATAGTCAATATACCAGGTAATATTCTAATATTCTAAACACTTTACATGTATTTACTAATTTATTATTCTTAGCAACACTAAAAAATATATACAATTGTTATCCTAGTTTTACCAATAAAGAGTTTGAAACACAAAGTTTAATTCATTTTCCCATGGTCACAAGAATAGGTGGTTTCTAAAAACATATGTTTAAAAGCATATATTATACTTCTATGGGCTAGACTAGGATAATACAACTTAGAATTTTGAGTCCCAAACCCTGAATGTCTAAAACTTCTCTTAAGATTATTTTTTGCAAATATACTAAAAGAAGTTGACACCCTAGAGGGCTTGAGGATTGGGGAGGAGAAATTAAGGTTTAGCTTATATTTCTCTGGGCTGAAATTTGTACATAAAGTATTTTTAAGTCATTGGAATAATAAAATGATTACATTCTTAATCATTTAATTTTAAAACTGAGAGCTTACTTGAATATCATCCAATGTTCCCATTTTACTGATAAAGACAATGAAGACCCAAGAAATTATATTTTTTGCTTAAAGTCATAGAACTAGTAATTACTGTCAAAATCAGAATTGGAGCCACCTCCTCGGAGCTCCGCTGTATCCCTCCCCTGTGCTCCTGTACTATTTATGCTTACTTCTTGTTTAAAAATTGAACTTATTTGGGTGACATTGGTTAATAAAACAATACAGACTTCAACTGTACTACTCATCAACACATCGTCTGCATGCTGCGTCCTGCACTTACTCCCCAAAGTGAAGACTCTATCTCCATTTATCCCTGTTTTGCCCTCTTCCACCCTCCACCACCCCCTTTCCCTCTGGCAATCACCATATTGCTGTCTTTGTCTGTGTATTTTGTTTTCTTTTGTTTTGTTTTCTTTTACTTTATTTTATTTCTGAACACCTTCACCTTTTTTACCTAGTCCCCCAACCCTTCTCCCCTCTGACAGCCATCAGTCTGTTCTATGTTTTCATGCTTCTGTTTCTATTTTGTTTGTTTTCTTATTTTGTTCATTAGATTCCACAGATAAGTAAAATTATATGGTGTTTTTCTTTCTCTGACTGGCTTATTTAATTTAGCGTAATAGTCTCCAGATCCATCTATGCTGTAGCAAAAGGTAAGATTTCCTTCTTTTTTACAGCTGAGTAGTATTTCTTTGTGTAAACTTGTCACAACTTTTTTATCTGCACATCTACTGATAGGTGCTTGGCCTGCTTCCAGATCTTGGCTATTGTAAATAATGCTGCAATTAAAATAGGGGTTCAAATATTTGCAAGTGTTCACAAACACTTTCAAATTAGTGTTTTGGGTTTCTTTGGATGTATTTCCAGAAGTAGAATTGTTGGACAAAGACCCTGAATAGACACTTCTCCAAAACGGGCATACAGATGGTCAATAGACATATGAAAAGATGCTCACTGTCACTAATCATCACACAGATGCAAATTAAAATCACAATGCGATGTCACCTCACACCTGTCAGAATGGCTACCATCAATGAATCAATAAACAACAAGTGCTGGGAAAGATGTGGAGAAAAGGAAACTCTCATGCACTGTTGGTGAAAATGCAGGCTGGTACAGCCACTGTAGAAAACAGTTGGAATTACCTCAAAAAATTAAAAATGGAACTGCCTTATGCTGACTTCTTATCATTGAACTTATTTCTTATCACAGAACACTGTGGTCTATTTGTTCTTTTACATATTTTCATCCTGTAACTAGTTCTTAAACTTTTTGAATGGTTTCATTCTTATTTGACTATCCCGAGCAACTCTCATTAAGCACGACACATTATAATCACATTTTTAAAAAGTTTGTTGAATAAAAAGTCCTATTTTCATTCCAGACTAGAAGTCTGCTTTTACTAGAGATTTCAACAGTTACATCTTATGAAAGACAAGGAGCCTTCAACAGTTTTCCAGCCTCCAGGAGGGTGATACACAATCTCAGGATGAGACTGAATTTTTCTGCCACAGATATTAGAGCTAACTTTGGAATAGTAGAAGCATATCCTAGTTTAGTTGTATTCACTCCTGAATCATCTATAGCTCCTTCTCTTGTAAGACATAAATTTGGATGAATTTTATACCCTGATTATATTCCAAGCCTGCCAGAGGACCACATGGCATGTGAGGACCTTCATTGTGTGGCTTCTATCTGTTCTTCCAACCACATCTCCAGCCATGAAATACTGAATTCCTTTTTATTTTCAGAATGCTTCCTAATGATTTATTTTTTCCAACTTTATTGAGAAATAATTTACAGTTATAATTGTATATGTTTTACATTGTATGATATGATAATTTAATGTATACACTGTAGAATGATCACAGTTAACTCTCTGTATGTGTAGTGAGAATGCTTAAGACCTACTCTCAGCAACTTTTAAGTTCACAATATCGTATTATTAAATACAGTCACCATGCTATATATTAGGTCCTCAAAACTTAACTCTTCTTACAACTGAAGCTGGTTTCTTCTGACTTACATCTCCCATTTTCCCCTATCCGCAGACGTTGGAAATCACCATTCCATTCTGGTTCTATAAAATCAACTTTCTTATTTTTTTTTGGTTTCACATATAAATGATATTACACACTATTTATCTTTCTCTATTTTATTTCACTTAGCATAATGTAATCCAGTTTTACCCATGTTGTCTCAAGTGGTAAGATTTCCTTCTTTATGATAAAATTACATATGCGACATTTATATAAATATATGTGATTATATAACATATAAATTTATATAAGACTTTATATATGAATTTATAGAAATAGCATATATACACCATTTCTTCACTTGTGCTTTGAATGACAGTTAGTTGTTTCTTATCTTGGCTATTGTTAATAATGCCACAATGAACATGGAAGTACAGATATCTCTTTCATATCCTGTTTTCAACTCTTTTGGTTATATACCCAAGAGAAGGGTTGATAAATCATATGGTAGTTCAATTTTTAACATTTTGAAGAACTGTCATACTTTTTTCTGCATTCTGTAGAACTGCATTCTGTATGTCTTCTATTCAATTTATTGACAGTTTCCCATGGTGTACAGAAGCTATTTAGTTTGATATAGTCCTATTTGTTTATTTTTGCTTTTTTTGCCTATGCTTTGGTAACTTATCCAAGAAATCATTAAGATCAATGTCAAAGAGATTTTTTCTATGTTTATTTCTAAGAGTTTTATGGTTTTAGGCCTTATATTTAAGTCTTTAATACCATTTGAGTTAATATTTTGTGAATGGTGTAAGATAAAGGTCTAGGTTTATTCTTTTGCATGTGGATATAGCATTTTCCCAACAGCATTTATTGAAGAAACTATTCTTTCCTCCTTGTATGTTTTGTGTACTCTTGTCAAATTAGTTGACATATTTGGATTTGTCTCTGGGATCTCTATTTTGTTCCACTGGCCTATGTGTCTGTTTTTATGCCATATAATACTGTTTTGATTACCATAGCTTCATCAGTAAGTGTGATGCCTTTAGCTACGCTTTTCTTTCTCAAGATTGTTTTTACTATTTGGGTCTCTTGTGATTTTATACAAAATTTAGGATAGATTTTTTTCTATGACCAATGCCACTGGCATTTTGATAGGAGTTGCATTGATCCTGTAGATCACTTTGAACAGTATGGACATTTTCACAATATTAATTCTTCCAATTCAAGAAAGCAGACTTCTTTTCATTTTAATAAATGTCTTCTTCAGTTTCTTTCATCAATGCCTTGATGTTTTTAGTGTACAGATCTTTCATTTGTTTGATTAATTTATCTTTAAGTATTTTATTTTTTCTGATGTAAATGGGATTCCCTTCTTAAATTCTCTTTCAGACAGTTTATTATTAATGCATAGAAATACAACTAATTTTTGTACATTGATTTTGTATCCTGCAACCTTACTGAATTTTCTTATTAGTTATAACAGATTTGGGGTGGCATTTAGGGTTTTCTATAAATAACATCATGTCATCTTCAAACACGCAATTTTACTATTTTTTATAATTTTGAAGACTTCTTTTCTTGCCTCATTGTTGTGGCTCAGATTTCTAGTACTCTGTTGAATAGAAGTGTTTAAAGTGGGCATCCTTGTCTTCTTCCTGTTTTTAGAGAAAAGGCTTTTAACTCTTCACAATTAAGTGTAATGTTGGCTGTGAACTTTTTATAAATGGTCTTTATTATGCTGAGGTATATTCCTTCTAAACCTAATTTGTTGAGAGGTTTTTTGTTTTTGTTTTTAAATAAGGAAAGGATGTTGAATTTTGTCAAATGCTTTTTTCCGCATCTATTAAAACAATCAGATTGAAGTGATCATATGATTTGTATTCTTTATTCTGTTGATGTTGTGTATCACATTTATTGATTTGCAGATGTTGAATCATCCTTGTGTCCCAGGAATAAAGTCCATTTGATTGTGTTGTGTGATCCTTTGAATGTACTCTTGAATTCAGTTTGCTATTTTTTTCTTGAGATTTTGCATCTATGTCCATCAGGGGTATTGGCCTGTAATTCCCTTTTTTTGCAGTGTCCTTGTTTAGCCTTGTATCAGCATAATGTAGGCTTTAGAAAATGAGTTTGGAAGTGTTCTTTCCTCTTCAGATTTTTTTGGAAGAGTTTGATAGGGATTTGTATTATTATTTAAAAGAAATTTGGTAGAATCCACCAGTGAAATACAGCAGCTCAGCCCTGGTGTAACACAGGAGCTCCAAACTGGGGGGCTGTATTTGTGTTTGTGGTATTCTGAAAAAAAAAAAACACCCGGAGGACCAGCAGGTGTGGGCATGCCATTTATTTCTCACATTACAGGGGGGTGCACTGATGGTGGCGGATTGGTGCGAGAAACACTGTGCCATGCTTCCAGCCTTGGTGTTACTTATAGTGTTATTGGGGAGAAGCGTGTGAAGATTCTACATTTTCGTGATACACACAGGAGCCTTGAGACATGCGGGGCTTGAGAGGTCTGGGGCCTCCAGGTTCAGACTGTTTTCCTCGTTCCATATGGCTGCTGGCCAGACAGCCACCTGTTCTCTGAGGCTGTGGAGGGGCCATGTCCTGAGTTACCCCACACCTGGTAATGGTGAGTCAAAGCTGTGACTTGGGACTTGAGGGCAGGGTGCAGAGTAGTAGGGACTTTGGCCACATAGATGATGAGGTACTTTGGCATGTTGATTCCAGAGAGTAGGGCACAGAAGCAATGGAGGCCCCTGGGGCCAGGTCTTACCACTGCTACAACTCTAGCCCTGGGGAAAAGACAGAACAGTGAGAACTCTAGGAGCTCTGCCAGCTAGGTTTAATATTGGTGAAGACTGTGGGGGTCCTCGGTAACAAAAGTGAATAAGGCTGGCTGGGTTTCTCCTGCTCTCCTTTCCCCCATGCAGTGAAATTCCTCCAGGTGGACCCTTCTTGGCACTGAGATGCTCTGGACTAGGGGCCCAGTGACACAGATAAGTTGTTACCTATAATTTCTTAGGTGGCCATCCTCTATTTTTTGAGCTTTATAGGACTTCTACTTCTATGGCTTCTTCATTGTAGTCCAGAGCTTTCTCAGAGCTATTTTCATTGGATTGTAGTTGCTTATTTATTGTTTTTGTGAGAGGGATGAACATTGGACTCTCCTAGCATAACACCTCGCTGACACCACACCCCTATTGGTTTACGATTTTGCTTTTGCTCATCCAGCCTCTCCCATGGGAATACTTCATCAACTTTTTCCTGATTAACTTCTCCTAGGACTCTGGTCTGTTTTTGTATAAACTCTTTGCCATCAGTGAAGTAGTTTTCCTAATTGTGGTGACTCTGGTACTGAACTTGGCCTAAAGAAATCTTTTCTGGATATTCAGAAGGTATCAAACAAGGTGGTTACAAATACAAGTTATAGGGTTCAAGGTAGAGCTTCACCATTTACCTGTGTGACTTGTCAGATAATTTACCTTGCTAAACCTCTTTAAACAGGTGAAATTAATAACTAATTTATTATCTTTAAACATCTGACATTAGTAGTAAATACTTCATAGGGTTGTTGTAAGGTTGAACAAAGACAATTCATGTGAAAAATCTGCAAGTCTGGATACACATATAATTAATATTTAGCTATGTTATATCAGTTATTATATCATTATCAACATAATTATTTATCACAATGTCAAACAAATGAATATGGAAGGAGAGTTACAGTCACATTTTATTTCATGTCCTTAAATGTATAGTCTTTTTCCAAACAGCATGGCACGAGCAAATAATTCACTTGGTAAACCTAAAGTTCTTTTGGCCACTTAGCTGGGGTCACTAAAAATATTTATAAGGACTTTCATTTTTGAACCAAAGACCAGAAAAAAAATTAGGTGAGTTTTTACACCTGCCTTGGGTATGGGAAAGGAACAGCTTGGTGACAAACCTCTGTTTTGTAAAAATTAAAAAAAAAAAATCTCTGTGGAGTAAGTGGGGAAGTGTTTGTAGCTCAAGACCCAGGAGGCCCCAATTACTGGGTCTCTGTGAAGAACACAGTGTCAGAGGGCTGATAGAAAACAAGCTCTCAGAGGTTGTTTCCAAAATTGTTCAGAGCAGAATTTTAACAAGAAGTGGATGGTATTCACCACCTGGGACCTGTCAGGGAGCTCTGGAGAGCCAGTGGCCAGCTCCAGGAGTCTGATGAAGGTCAAGTGTTTCTGAAGAAAGGTGTTGAGAGAGGAAAACAGACTGACAGCCTAACTCTCCTTTTTTTTTTTTAATTGCTTTGCTGCACCTCCCAGAGAGACTTAGCATATTACTCAAGACACATTGATTTCCTGCATGTTTTTACTCAGTGGTCGAAGGCCTCTGGGAAGGAGAGACAAATACTGTGAGCAATGAGAAATATAAAATGAAAGTAAAACAACACCTGAGCTGACTTCATACCAGATCAGGCACAGATCCCTTAGGGGTAATTGGGGCCACATCAAAGCAGTAGAGGGATGAGCCTTTCGGAGCCTGTGTCTGATCGTTGGACTTCATGTGGACATCCGGAGCCCTGAGCCCCACCACTGACACTTCCTAACCATTTCTTGGTTCCCTAGAGCTTTCCCAGGAGAGAACTCTGCCTAATGTCTTGATGCATTAGAGGGTAGCAGAGAGGGAAGGGTGGATGATAAGTTGGGGTGGAATCTCTTGCCTGAAACGAACTTTTAATTTTTTGGTGAATCTCAATTTAACAGGCTTTTCCTGAGTCCTGTCACTTCAGAGATTCAAAATTCGCTGTTGCTCTGGCCCATGTGGCTCAGTTGCTAAGAGCATCATCCTGTAACTGTAGGGTTGTGGGTTTGATTCCTGTTCAGGGTTGTAGGTCCGACACCAGTCTGGGTGCAGACAATCCTGTGTTAGGGTGCATGCATCCCTGGTCTGGGCGTGTACGATAGGCAGCCACACAGTGTTTCTCTCTCTCTCTCCCTGCCTCTCTCTGAAAGCAACAACAACAACAACAAAATGTCCAAGTGAGGATTAAAAAAGGAAAAAAAAAAACAAAACCCCAAACTCTGCTGTCATTTTTAACAGAGTGAAAATTCTTAGTTATTTAGTCTATCTTCTTTTAGAAGAGCATTTGTCCCCAGGAATGTTTAACAAAAAGAGATAATTACAAGAGTCCTCTGGGAAAAGCACAACCTCTCCTCACCATTTGAACCATTCAGACATACTGAAGCACGTTTTCCTAACTCCCTGGTTTAGCATTAGGCCTCAGTAGGTGCTCAATAAAATAACTATTGAATTAATGAATGGCCTTGATGATCTTCTACATGTAGGATAGCTTTCATGGACTGAAAAGCAGTAAAGATTAATAAAAGGAAACTTCCAGTCAATATGGTAGACTAAGCAGAAATGGGAAGCTTCTCATCTTGTTCCAAACACATACAAATGCTGAATAACACAGAATTCCAAAAATTGAAAACAAGAAGGGTGAAAAATTACAAAGTCTTAGAAGTCAAATGGGAATTCAAAGCCAGAGTGGTAGACTATACATGCTGGTGGGGATAAATGAAGCAAATACACCCAAATATATAAGGGGGGTGGTGTGGTGGTATTAAATTAAAGTAGAACCAAACTGTGCTATAACAATCATGGATGTTATGAGGGGAAAATTCATAGTTAAAACATGATACATTCCTCGTTTTGTTTAGTAGTGTGACAGAATTATTATTTTTAAAAAGGGTTTTATTTATTTATTTTTTTAGAGAGAGGGGAAGGGAGGGAGAAAGAGAGGGAGAGAAACATCAATGTGTGGTTGCCTTTCAGGCATCCTCTCCTGGAACCTGGCCTGCAACCCAGGCATGTGCCCTGACTGGAAAACGAACCTACTATCCTTTGGTTTGCAGGTTGGCACTCAATCCACTGAGCCACACCAGTCAGGGCACATGATAGAATTATTGATTAGTCTTACATTTGGTTAATTTTGTGCATTAAAACTATACAGATAAATATGAAAAGAAATGGAATGTTTAACCTCAAAAACATCTAATGGAAAAAAGGAAATAATGAAAATGCAGCCAATCCAATAAGAAAATGCATAGTAAAGAGAAAATGCTAAAGATGGTATTTATTACTAGTATACATATATCAGAAATTACTGTAAATATGAGTGAATTATAGTCACCTTATATTCACCTATTGAGAGGTGTACTGAAAATTGGAAATAAAAAATTCCCTCCATATGCAGAAATGCTTAACATATAATTTCAAAAAAAATAAAAAAAAAAACCCTTTAAAAGTCATGAAAAGACATACCAGGCAAATGCTAATCAAAAGAAATAATAATGTTAGCTATATTAGTTGGAATGTTTGGGATTTGAAAAAGCATGAGGGAAATCATAACTATAAGGGGAGAAGTTGGTGGTCACTACTATGCTCCATTGACTGCTCCTGAAAAACATAACAGAGAGCTGAGAGTGATTAATTAGCAATTAAAAGCCCAGAGTGAAAGCTAGAGGGCATCCTTTGTGGTAGGCAAAGAGAGTCTCATCTCCTATGGCAAGGTGGCTGTAAAATTTAAGGACCAAGCTGAAGACATAATTATAAGGGTAGTCAAGCTCTGAAGAAGGTTAACCTAAGAAGTTCTATTATCCCATTGTCAAGATTCTAGTTGGGACATATGACAGAGGGACATCCAGGTAGAGGACTGTGAAAATCTTGAATCCTCAAACACAACTAACCACAATGAGCCTTCAGAAGGGGCCCTTCCATGTAAATAGACAGCATTCTCCCTTGCTTGAAGATGATGCAGAGATAACATATGTCACCTCCACTCTGTCCCCAGGTTCTGTCTTCCCCTTGGTCAGTAGGCCAATAGCCAGGATTAAGTTAGAACATAATCTGACCATAGGAGGTTACAGCCTGGGGTCTGTCCAGAAAACATCCAGCCATGCATATGAAAAATAGAGACATTTATTGAAGAAGATACAAGATAAAATAAACATTGTACATAGGACAATGATGCCTAAGTCCCCTTCAAAGTAGGCACTTTGAGACCTCGCTCAGTTCTCTCAATTGCCATCAGCTGCCCCATTGTATTTTCCTGAATCTCATTGACCACCTGAAATCTCTTACTTTCGAAGCCGATTTTAGTTTTGGGAAAAGCCAGAAGTCACAGGTCACCAATTCTGGGCTGCAGTGGGGCTCAGTCACCTGGGTGGTTTGATGTTTTGCCACAAAATTGCATGAGACGTGATGCATGAGCAGGCGCTTTGTTGTGATGAAGCTGTCAGTCACCAGCTGCCCATAGCTGTGGCCTTCTGAATCATCCTAATAGTTTCTGTGAAGGAATGTTCAAGCTCAACATAAAATTTGATGCAGATTCATTGCTCTACTAGCTCAGTCATTTTGAATGTGACGGCCACACAGTATGCATGCTCACTCAATGGCATCTACTGCCCCTACTAACTAGTACAGTTATTCATGCCTAACATCATTCATGCATGTGCATTACAGTCCATTCTCCTTGGCTATCAGGTTTCACTGATGTTACACAACCATTCTCATTATATTAACAATGTTTAGACTTTTTCTGGATAGACCTCTTATACCTGGGTCTATGAAGGAGGGGAAAGGGATTAACAGAGGAACTTCAGGACCTACTAGCATGTACCAGCAGAAGTTAGAAAGGTGCCCTTGGGACTGCATTCTGACACTGTTCAACCAAGTAAAAGGAACATAAATGTGGTCAAAAGGGACCATCAATATGGGATAGTGTTACAGAATGCAGGTATTAATACCCTGGCCAGGACCTCAGGAGAATCTGTGAACAAGCCGGTATGATGACACCTAGAGACAGGGAAAAAGTGATGCTCTACATTAAGTGAAGACTAAACGCCAGAATGGTCATGACAGGAGGTGAAAAAAAGAAATTAAAAGGCTCAGAGAATTGGACAAGTTAGAGTGGATGTGCAGTAAAAGATCAGAAAACCCATTAGATGACTATATCTCATAAGAGGGCCAGGAGGATACATTATTTACCAGAACAATAAGGGATGTACTGGTGGGAAAAGTGCCAGCTTCAGTAGAAATTTTGGTAGTGCTTCTCTTCTGTAAGTCAGGGCTGATGGTGTGAGAAGCTATTATAGAAGTAGGTTCCATTAACACATAGTAAGAAATCCTAGTGCATTTTGACTGCAGATAAGAAGCCAGGTGGCAGCATTTTATACTCAGAAGCCAGGTGATCACAATTATTAGATTAAGTGGCACGGCTGAAAGATCAGCCAGGGGCCTGACTTTGAGAAAGTTATGGAGGTGGTTAAAAGAACGCGGCATCCTTAGGGCAAAATATATGGGCACCAACATGAGTACAAGTCTGTCTATAAAATTACAAAAAATTGAGGATGATGATCAGAAGGCTAAGGGAAAGCATTCTGATAAAAATCATAATCCTCTGTCTGACATCCAGTTTTCAGACCCGGCCCCATTGACTAATGAGGAGACTGTTTTAGAGGAAGGCCCCTGCAATGTCATGGCAAATACACATGGCAATTTGTTCTTCCCTTTCCCAAAGGGACTTATTGTCATTTGCTAGGGAAAGAGGATTATTCAAGCATATTGAGGACTGTTGGATAGAGAGTCCAAGTTGATATTGATGCCAAAGTGTCATCGTGGTCCCTCTGTTAGAATGGGAACATGTGATAACCAAGGTAAGCCTGCAGTGGATCCACAGTATTTGTAAACCCAACTAGTGGTCATTTTCCCAGATCCCAATTTACAATTGTAATAGATGTACTTGGGAGTTGGTACAGCCCTTACATTGGGTCCTTGGTCTGAGGAATAAGAGCTTTCTAATGGGAAAGTCCAAGTAGAAATTTATTGAACTACCTCCTCTCCTACCCCTGTTTCAAGATAGTAAATAAAAAGAAACCATAGTGCAGTATGAATGGGTGAAATTAGTACCACCTTTAAAATCCATTAAAGGATAGAGAAATGAAGATTCCCATATCTCCATTTAATTCAGCAATCTGGACACTGGAAGTATAAGACATATCCTGAAGTACAGAGTGGATTACTATAAACACAACCAGACCTCAGACCTAATGGCAGATGTGATATTTTTGCTAGAGTAGGTTAAGAGCACACCAAATAGAGGGTCTGCAGTTGTTAATCTAGCAAACTAATTCTTTATCATCCTTAGGAAAAGAAGAAAAAAAAGTTTCATTTACTTAAAAATGACACAGGTCTGTTTTTTAGTACTTTGGCCCTCTGACAAAATATAGTCTGAAGAGGTGTAGACTATCCGAACATACACATAAAATGTAACATTTGTTCATTTTATTGATAACATCAGGCTAATGGAACCATATGAGCAAAATTAGGTGCTAGCTGAAGGCTTTGTTAGGAAGTATGTGCTCCAGAGAGCTGGAGATGAAGCCTGTAAAGATTTGGGGCCTTCTACATGAGCAGAATTTTAGGTATCTAATATTTACTGCATGATGAGAATCACCCTTCCTACTTCAAGAAAGAGCAAATAATTGAAACTTCTAGTTCTGAACTTAACGATGGAAGCAAAAGGCCTGGTATGCCTCTTTGGGCTCTAGGCTATATTCTATATTTGGGAAACATATCTGGAAACACTATTCTGGAACAAACACCAGAAGGTGTGAAAGACTGTCAGCTTTTAAAGGTTTCTACTTTTGGCTGGTGCCTGGGTACTTAGAATAGCTGATGTCAAGAAACCAGCAGGTAATAATATGAATCACTGTTTTGGCAGGAGTAGATAAGGATGATGTTACATAATGAGAGAAAGATGAATACACTTAGTGACCAGATGACACATTCGGACAGCTTTTAGTTCTCCTATACCAAATTTTGACAGTAAAAGGACAAGTGTAATAACCCTGGTCTGAGCATGTCATGGTAACCAGAGAAGAAATTCAACCCCCCAGGAAGGAAGATCTGATTCACTTCACCATGTACATCTCCAAACCCACAAGAGGTTCTAGCTGAGGATAAGAGGGATTAATTTATAATAGAGAAAGGAGATACTGAGGATAAGTTATTGGCCCTAGACAAGCTTCAAAGGTGGGGACTGCAGTTTATCACACTCATATTTTTCCAAGTTTTCCCCCAGCTTAGAAGCCCACTGGAATGCTAGAAAGTTGCTCCCAGAATCCAAATGAAAAAGTGAATCTGAGCAGCATAAGGGGTGGACTGTGATAAATACTGTAACGTTCTGCACAGATCCCTCTTCAGGAATGAGGGGCTTGCTCCCCAAACTTCTAGGAGTGGTGTGGAAGACAGCTCTCAACTATAAGCCTCTATTGGAGAATTGCATCTACTGAAACACCTGCCTCACTCAAAGGCACACTTCTTTCCAGGGAAGCCTGAATCCAATCAGATCAGACAGAGGGAATTAAGTCCTGGCACTCTTGCCCTAAATGGGACAACTCTGAGGGACTATCCCACCTCCAGAGCTCCCCCTGGGGACATTTTAGATTTTTAGTGAGACTATATCACAGCTCAAAATCTCAATCCCATTTCCTTCCCTGTCCTACAGGTTTTGATTCCAAGACTCCTTTCAAGTAAACATCTTGCATGTAATTGCTTTTCTGGGTGTTTGTTTCACAGAGAACTCAAGCTGTACCAACATAATATACTGATAATATAACTGAAACTGTAACTGTTATGAATTTATATATATATAATAAATGCTGATAAAATTACAAGAAATCTAGAAATATATAATACTTGTGTAAAGATTTTAACACTTATTTTAGAAACTGATAGATCAAGAGATCAATATTGTAACAAGGCAAAAGATTTGAACAATTGTTCTCTCTCACATGACATAAGCGATGTGACATAATGGAACATATATAACATAATAACATAACATAACATAGCTATATTTTTATATCCAAGAAGTAGGGAGGGCATACAATTTTAAAGCATGCATGCATTATTTTAGAAAGTTAATCACACATGAGTTTACAAATGATCACAAAAACTTCTAAATAATTGATATCATACAAAATATTTCATCTTACCACAGCACAATAACATGAATACAATTGGACTCTTCCAAATGTTTGTTGGAAAAATAATCATCAATGGTCAAAAGAATTGAATCAGTGATTAAAATATTCTCCTTGCAAATGACATTAAGTCTACCCATTTTATGGAGATATTCTATCAAAAATTGTAACTCATAATGCCTATCTTATACAACCTTTCAGTAAATGGATGAAGAGAGAAAACTACCTATCAAGTGATATCAAAATTAGATATAGATAGTACAAGAAATGATTTTTATTGTCCAATCCTACTATGGTATAGATGAACAAATCATAACACAGTAGCAAATCCAGAATTGTACTTAGAGTGCATCATGATAAAAAGAGTTTATCCCAAGAATTTAAGGATATATTAGCAAATTTAAGGATACATTAGCATTAGACATAAAAAAAGATAAAAATAAAATCTATGGAAGAAAATCCCGGTGTTGCAACAGCGGGAAAATGCGGCCTTTGACTGAAGAGGAGACCCGTGTCGTGTTTGAGAAGATAGCAAAATACATCAGGGAGAACCTTCAGCTGCTGGTCAACAGCCCTGACGGCACCTACTGTTTCAGGCTGCACAACGACCGGGTGTACTACGTGAGAGAAAAGATCTTGAAGTTGGCTGCCAACACCTCCGATGACAAGCTCGTGTTGTTGGGGACCTGCTTCAGAAAATTCTCTAAGACCCACAAATTCCGGTTGCACGTCGCAGCTCTGGATGACCTTGCACCCTATGCCAAGTACAAAGTGTGGATAAAGCCTGGTGCAGAGCAGTCCTTGTGTTAAAATGTGGACTGGGTCGAATCACTGAAAATACTTCTCAGTACCAGGGAGCGGTGGTGCACTCCATGGCGGACATCCCTTTGCCCTCAATGCGTGCTTATTGAATGACGTGAGTGAATCAGTGCCTCTTTTGAATCCCAGAGTTTTGGGGTGGCAGCAAAGTCTACACAAGACTGCAGGAAAGTAGACCCCATGGCGATTGTGGTATTTCATAGAGCAGATGTTGAGGAATATGTGCCACACAAAAAGATATTGACTTAAAATCATCGCAAGGACTTACGGCTCTGTGGAAGGGCCTAGCTTTGTTTCCTGTGTCTTGTAGCGTCCACTATCATGTTGAATTTTGTTAACACTGTGACCTCTCCAGGGACTTCTTAGTTTTCTATTCTCTCTATTATGGACACATACAGGCCAGATTCTTACAAAGCAGAAATGGTTCAAAAATGGAGTTTTGGATCTTTGCGTTTGTTACTAAACAGAATATTGTGTTTTATATTTCAATCAGAGAGCTCCTTGTTTTCAGTAAAAGGTTCTAAATTATTGGAATTGAAGACAAGAATAGCTTTTTATTGTTATCTATGATAACACTTTTTTTCCAAACTCACAATAAGAACACAACAGGTTTTCTTATTTATTTATTTATTTACTTATTTATTTATACTATGAAAGATAGATATTGCCATATCCAAATAGTAGGCCATGCATGGGATTTTACAAGTGAAGTTTGGATAAAATACTAAGAGCAATTTATTCTGATGATTTGCCTTATTGTAGGTTCTGTGTGGTATAGAAGAAAACTTGGATTCAAAACCTAGTTCTAATACCTACCAGCTATATGATGCTTTATCTGAATCATTAAACTTTAATAAGCTTCATTTTCTTCTGTTTCATAAAACAGCTTTAGCCATCTACTTAAGAATGGGTTTTAGAATTAGAAATCATGATTGTAAAGTACCTAGCACAGGGCCTTGCAAATGATAGGTGTTAAATAAATGCTGAGAATTATTAAAAAAAAATCTATATAATTCAACACATTAACAGAAAATAGAAAAGAAAATGTAAGCATCTCAATGGATGTAAAAATATTCTCTAAAAGTCAGTAGGTCTTTGTAAATTAAGGGAAAAACACAGTACATTAACAACAGAGAGAAACAAGCTTAACCTGATAAAGAGCATCTATCCCAAACCCATAGTAATGCTGTCCTGAAGGGTCAGATTTGAGAAGCATTTACAGTAAACTCAAGACAAGAAACTAGTTACTGAAACCACTTTTGTATAGCCATTATGGGAAGCTCTAGCTTGTTCAAAAATGCAAGAAAAAGAATTAAATGATATAATTATTGGAAAGAGACACAACTGTTATTTACAGATGATATCATTGTTTGCATACAAAATACAAAAGAATCCACAGACAAAACATTTAGGATAAAAATGTTGGGGAAGTTTACTGGAAACAAGACCAGCATACAAAAATGATTATAATATGAGATTTTATTTACCAGTAATTAGAAAATAGAAAATGCTACTTTAAAAAGATTCTGTTGACAATTGCATTCAAATTTACATGTTAACTAAGGGGAAAAAAATCTAATGACATTTAATGCTTTTATGGAAGAAAATTTAAAACCATACAGTGTCAAAAATATTTTATTTATGCATATACAAGCCCACCATCATGAACATATACTGTAAATTATTCTCCAAATTGACCTACAAATTTAGTGTAATTGTAATAAAAGTCCCATTAAATCCTTTTTAAGAAATTTGATTAACTTATTTTAAGATTACTTTGTATAAGTAAATGTTCAGGAATATGCAGGACAACTATGAGAAGAACTAGGAGAATTTGCTCTCTTGGATATCAAGAATTATTTTAATTATTTAATTGTATTTAAATTATTAAAACTGTATGGTATTTCACAGAGTTAAAAATAGATTTATTAGACAGACTTGGGAGCTTAGAAATAGACCTTGGCTTATATTGAAATTTGATTTACAATAGAGGTGCCCTCAAAAATCAGAACTTATTGGAATAATTGGCTATATGTATGAAAAGAGAATTAGAGCATTACCTCTACTATATAAATACAAATCCACGTAAATTAAAGGCCTAACTTTGTTATAATTATTTTAAAATAAGGTATAAAAGGACAACTTCATGAATCTGTGGCAAAAATATATTTATATACTTGGGGGGAAAAGCATAAATTATAAAGAAAATTGATAAATTTACATTAAAAATTTAAAGTCTGAATAACAAAAGTTAACAAAGCCAGAAGACAAGTATTTTTGCAACATATGTTATAGATGAAGACTCTACCCAGAATATATAAGGAGTACTTTCCCACCTGTAAAATAAACTATTTGCCAATATCTGTTCTAATTGATATACATTAACTTAATCGCCACAATAATCCTATCTCAGTTTTACAGATGAAGAAACAGAGCCACATGGAGGTTAAGTAACACACCCAAGTACACACAGCTATTAGTGACAAATTTGGAATTACAACTCATGTTGATCAGCCACAAAGTGCTTGTTGCTGACTACCATATAGAGTTGTGTCTCCCCCTGAAAAAACAAAAACTACCCAGTTGAACAATGAGCTAAAGATATAAACAGGTTATTCGTGGAAAAAAGAACTGAGCTGACAATAAAAATGAGAAGAGGCTCAACTTTATTATTCAAAGAAATGCAATTTAAAACCTAAATGATGTTTCTCACACATATCAGAGTGGCCAAATTTTAAGAGTCTGTGAATATCAAATGGTGGACATATTTGACAAAACAGAGATTCATACCCTGCTGGATGGAGTGTCAACTGGCACAGGAACTTGGAGAGCAAGTTGGCAACATGGAGTGAAACTGACGATATAGGCACCTGATAACCCAGCAATTCCACTCCGAAGTACAGTCACATAAAAACAAATGTACCTAACAAACTTCAATGCATTTTTAAGGTAAACAATTGCAAAGCGTTTAAATTCATGGGAAAATATATTATTGTATATTAATAGGATGTAATGTCATTTAGCAATTAAAATGAATGAATTAAATGCATATGTATCAGCTTGGATGAATCCCTAAGATTGCATTGTTGAGTGTAAGTACTTTGTAGTACATATAGCTATGCAGAATATACTACATTTATGTAAGTTTTTAGGATATAAAATGACTATGTATTGTTTATGTTTATGGTACATACATATAGTATAGTCAAAGTATAAATACATGAAGGTCAGAGTTTGAACTAACTTCGCTATAGTGGTTGTTTCTAGAGGTGAACAGGACCACAGAGGCATACTGAGAAGATTTAGTCACACCTTTAATGTTTTATAATAAAAAAGATATATGATGCCCATAGAAACTATTAATTCTCTTTAGGGTACTTGGACTTTAGATTGATTACTCTCTGTACTTTTAAATATATTTTAAATATTAAAACAGGAATAAAAAACAAGAAATTTGATTATGATATAGTCTTTGTGTCAAAGAACTCATCTCTCTTCATCCTGGTACAGAGTTCTGAAAGTGAGCAGCAC
Organism: Pteronotus mesoamericanus; assembly: GCF_021234165.1. Lineage (NCBI taxonomy): Eukaryota > Metazoa > Chordata > Mammalia > Chiroptera > Mormoopidae > Pteronotus > Pteronotus mesoamericanus. Next base: position 2,402,968 of record NW_026555326.1, read on the forward strand.
CTTTTTAAGTAATAACAACAACAGAGAAGAAGGCTTCCTCTCTGCCAAGCTTGTATTCTTTCCTCCTGGGTTCTGCTTTTGTCTGCAGTTGGGAAATAAACTGTACCTGAAGCAAGGCTCAGTGATCGTCTAAGCCCCTCCCAGAACAAATGGGGAAACTGAGATCGACAGTGGGAGAACTAGCCTAAGGTCAGTGTACATAGATTATATCTATATCTATATCTAGCTATATCTAGCTATATCATCTATCTATATCTATCTATGTCTATGTCTGTATCTATGTATGACTTAGACTCCAGCCTATCAGGACTTACAAAACAGATTGAAGATACAGATCAAAGTCCAGCAGAGCAAATTAGGTCTACAGACAGGTTTTGTTTGACCCATATGTTTAATTTTTTTAAAAAAATGTGAACATTATTATAAACTGGATAGAAAATCCAGACCTCTCTGACTCCCTTTTTTCTCATGTAGGCACTTTATCCACCAATGCTACCTTCCTGGACCCTTAATATACCTGCATTTCTGATCGTCATCATGGAATCTTTGACTTGGAGGTCACATATAGGCAATCAGCCCAACGTACTAATGCCCTCACCAGCAGCCCTGGCAAGAGTGGTGTGCTTGTGTTGGAATGCTCTAGGAAGCTTGCCAACTCTCTGCATAGTCCGACTCCTAGACAGCTTGGACTGTTAGAAAGTTCTGCCTTTTAAGGAGTCAAAATATGCTTGCTTGTTACATTCGACTCGTTATTCCTTGCCCAGTCCCCTAAAGGTTCATGGAAAAAAAAAAAGTCTAACTGCTGTTCTGAAAATATTTGAAGGCAGCTCTGCTTGTTCAGCCAAATTGCTTTTTTCTTCAAGATAAACATTGCCAGTTCCTCAACTCTTCTGGAATTGCTTGGTTTTTCTACGCATTGTTTACTGCATTGGCCTCTGGAGCTGTCCCCCGGAGCTGTTCCAGTTCCTCACCATCGAAGTCCAGGGAGAGTGAACGCTCCCGGTGATCACTGTCAACTCCATCTGCTACTTAGCTGGTTGCAGCTAGGAGATGTGCGTGACTTCACTCCCGCACACTTCTGCCGCCTTCTCCCCACCGTCCACATTTCCCCCTGTCTTTTCTTTCTCTTGCCTTCATCCTTGGCCATAGCCACACATCGTTTTCCCTCCAACAACAGTAAAATATGTGGAGTTTCCTAAACCGCTATTTTATATCACTATTGCATTTCATATCCTGTTTGCTAAACATAACATGGAATATTTCATTAATGATTTCTCATGGGAACTCCTATTTATTCTTCAAAACCCAACTTTAATGTCACTGTCTTTGTGAAGTTTTTCTGTGCCTTTAGCCCTTTCCTTTTTCTCTTTCACACTCCAATCTAAGTGACTTTCTCCCTTCTGAATTCTGCTGGCCTCTTTATACTCACTTCTGGTTTTACACATCTCTCACTGGGTTATAATTATTTGTATTTTACCTCCCTCTTTCATAGTATAATCTCTTGAAGGGATGATGCCTCAATTTTTTTTTCTTTTTGTAATTGCAACGCTAAGCTCAGGGACTTGCGCATGATAGGTGCTCAGTACATTCCTGAGTTGAATGTAACTCTGAGACCACTGGATATATTGTAGAGATATTGTTTGTCTTAGGGACAGCTTGAGTTTTATCCAATTAAAATTGAATTGCTTGAGAACAGGAACCATGTTCTATTTTATTTTGGCTTTCCCAGCACCATGCACAACTCCCGTCAGTCAATCAGGTGATTATTTAAATGAATAAAGATGATTCAAAGTATATGTACTATGAGCATTCACTAAAATAGACTTTCTTTTGGCTATTCAGTGTAGAGAAGGAAAAAATGTATATATACATAAAGATTAAATTTGTATCATACATATATGCACACAGATATCTGTATACAGCTACCACTGTATATATATAAATAAAACAGTATTGCCTTTGCAATCCTTTGTACATCTCGGGAATTGCAAAGTGCACTCCAAATTATTTGAAGTCCTGTACAATATGTCTTGCCTCCCAGGCAAAATTTCTTGTTAATTTCCTTTGCCTCCATGAATATATGATTTATTTAACAAAACTTCCATGCAGCAAATTAAAGAACACTTGTTCTACCTAGAGGGATAGTTCTCCAACATCACAGAATTGACAGGCCCAGTTACCAAGATTTACGTAGGAACAGTGGCGCAACCCAGAATCTCAAGTACAACAGTGTCTTCTGGCCTATTCCCATTAGGCACACTCTGGTTTCTAATTAGCCCAGAAGGGAATAAGGAAAAAATAAAAACAAAAAACTGTAGTCCTAACATGCTTGTGGCTGTTGATTTTTTTTTTTTTTCATTTTCTTTCTCCCTTGTCCTATCCCCCATTACTTCACAGGAATGTACTTAGAAACTAATATAATTAACTGCATCTTTTCTTTATCTCTTTCCTCTTCTTTTCTCTCTATCTTTCTCACTTTATTTTGAAAAGAAAACATATTTTTGTTTTTAATCCGAGAATAACAAACATTTAGTCATCTGTTTCAAAATTTTATACTTAGGTAAAGACCTTGAGCCATTCTAGTCTGAACCTCTGGGAACCTATCCAAGAGGGATGATCTTCTCTCTGCTCCTTTGCGTTCCCAACCCAAATTAAAGAAACCATAAAGTAAGCTGCAAAGTAAGGAACCTATAAATTATTAAATATCAACAGTTAACATTTTTATCCAGCTTGCAAATCCGTATCATCTTAAAGCAAGGCCCATTTCTAACCAGAAGCAAGTAGATTTGTTTGATTCATTTTGTTAATAGTTTAGCTTTTATTTCCATTTTTTCCCTGGGGCTCAGCATCTTAGAAAGTTTTCTTTTTTGGGGGGAGGCTCACTCTTGGCATATGCCAGAACTAGATTCACGATTGGACATACTTTTAAAAAAAACTGTATGCATTAATTCATACAATCAATGCATATTAAACTTACTTTGAAACGATAAACATGAATGAACGGTATAACTTCTATCTTTAGTAATATCCCAGTTAACTTTTGCTTCATAATAAGCCCCCTCCCAACCCCACCCCTCCGAAGTCTTGTGCTTTTTTCTATGTTGCTGACAGATTCATGGGATCAGAAACTGAGAGGGCATGAATGGGGATGCTTTGACTCTATACCACAATGTCTTTTGGCCTCAGCCAACAAAGCTCAAGGCTGGGGACAGGGCTGAAGGTTGACATCATCTGAAGATATATTTGGCAGTCACATGTCTGGCAGTAGATTCTGTTCATTGGCTGGGACCTCAGCTGGTGCTGTTGATCTGTGTTCATGGGGCCTTTGTATGTGTTTGGCTTTCTCACTACATGATAGTCTCATATTTGAAGATAGACTTCTACTATGACTCCAAAGGAGACTGCCCTAGTTATAAGCAGAAGTTGTATGACCTCTTCTAACCTTTCCTAAGAAGTCAGGCGTATCATTTCCATTGCATTCTGTGGATTACAAGCAAGCCACAAACCCAAATAGGTTTTGGGGAAGTGAGCATAGATCCCATTTCTTGATGGAAGGTATGTTGAGGTCACATTGTACAAGAACATGTATGATGGGAGATACTTTTGTGGCCATCTTAGAAAATGCAACCTGCTACAGGTGGCTTATAGTAGTTTAGTAGGGAAGTTACACATGTAAACAAGTCAATGTAGGAAGGGTTATTGCTTTAAATTAAAGTTTTTGCTTTAAATTAAAGTATGTGTTGAAAGTAGTGGAACATCTGATCAATCATTCCTGGAGAATATGAGGTCAGGAAAAGTTTTAAAAGAAAAAGGTGAGTCTGAAGGTGAATGGGTTAGACATAGAGTAGTACCCATTTTTGGTAAAAGTTGTTGGATTTGGGGTTTTTGAGACATCACTTATGTAAAATACTCTTTTCCTGGCAACACATATTTAAAACATGTCTTAAGTTAAAAACAAACAAACCAACCAACCAGAAAATCCTTGTGCTCTCTAGGGCTTTTCAAAACCTTTTTGTTGGTGGGAGAATGAGTTTGAGATGAGGTCATGGCATCTGCAAATTGGTGACTTCTCTGGGGCTGCAGCAAGCAAAGGGGAAGGTGAAAAATTACACTGTGCCAGGCCATGCAATCATGACAACCCTTGACCTGGATAGAAGCTCTAGAAGCCATGGAGAGCTGGCAGGAGACTACTGCTAGCCAGGGCTTACACTATTCTAAGGTTTATCTTTATTCCCACCTAGCAGACATTACCCCAGGGTCACCCAGTGTGAGTTTCCATAAGTTTGGTCTTGGGACTTGATAAAACTATAGATTCGTGGAGGCTTCAGGTTTGGTCCAAAGGAATTCAACCACTGTAAGGCTATATTTAAGGGTAAGGTCAATTCATGCAGCTTTGCAGTAGCACAAAAGCAATAAGAGAGGGCTGATGTTCTTTTCAAGCCTCCAACTTGCAGAATAGGAAGAAAAAAAATTATTTGTCTACCAGACTTGAAAGTGGCCTAGGAAAAGCTAAATCTCAAGACCTGTAGCTTCCTGCCCCAACTCTCCTCTGTCGGCATAGCTGTGATCCTGATACTTACAGAAGGAGTGTAAGGGACATAGAGAGCAGGGGCAGAGGTCTCTGAGGTGCCCTCTGTACATTATCCTCATGGCCACTGGATATATCGTTCAGATATAATTTGTCTTAGGGACAGCTTGAGTTTTCTCCATTTTCCAATTAAATCTAGAAAACTTGAGAACGAGAACCATGTTTTCTTTTATCTTGGCTCTCTCAGCACCAAGCACAACTCCCTTCAGCCAATCAGATGATTGTTTCAATGAATAAAGATGATTCAGAGGTGTGTGTACTGTGAGCATTCACTGAAATACAGATAGGAGAGGGTCCGAGCATGTGTGCATGAGTGGCCCCCACAGCAAATGGAAAAAAACTTCTGTGTCTTATTTACTTTGTGTTATTAAAGGAGCATCACTGTGTCATCCGTGCTGAGCCCGAGCTTCTAATTCAGTAGAAATGAAATTCCAACCCAGTGTGTGCTTAACTCCGCCAGCACTGTAAATTCATTTCTCTCTTTGTCTCTGTCTCGTCTCTCCCTTTGAAGTGAAGAGACAGATAGGGCTGCGGTGGGGCCTGGCAATGGGAGGCCGCTCTGACAATTCCTGAGTGATGTTTAAGGAAATGAAGTGAGGGGCTTGTCTGGGGTGAAGACACAAGACAGACCGTGCTTTTATTGTCTGCTGGGTCTGCGAGTTTCTATGCAGTGCTTATCCGTGTGTGTTCTCTTCTGTTCTCACACATAAAGAAAAACGTACCGGTCTAGGTGTTCCCCAGCTTATCGCTCCGTATCAAGCCAGGAGCAACAGAGGCTTTTAATTTTCCTACTTGTGAGTAACAGTTGAAAGTTGGCAGAGGCTGCCGGGAGGGAAGAAAGTAGAGAGCGGTGCTGACTTGCCGCTGAAGATGGAGACGCATCCACGAGGGTGGCTGAGGGGCGGGGTGGGGGGGTGGGGAGGATTTGGGAGTTACCGCACTGTACCCGACCCCTGGGAGCTCCGGCGAGCTGGGTTCAGCTGCTCCTTTCTGCACGGAGGCTGCTCTGTTTGCTTCTGAGCCTGTGTCCATATGTTTGTCTGTACTTGGAACTCTCTTCAGTCTCCTCAGTTAGACCCCTTCTTCATCTTTCTAACCCCAACCTGTCTTTCAAGCTTCCATTCTGATGTTACTTCTTTCTCTTCAGTATTTGGTTTGGCCCCTCTATCACTGTCCTCCCTTGGCCCTGGAATTTATTTCCAGTAAATAAACACTTCTTAGGTTGTATCATAATTTTCTTTTCAAAAAAATTATTTTTAGATTTTGCACCTAGACAGGTTTGAGAACAGAAAACCTGTGTGTGTGTGTGTGTGTGTGTGTGTGTGCTGTTCTATTTCTATGTATCTTGCACAATGCCTATCACATTTTAGGAGCTCAAACAAAATTGTATTTTAGTAAAGAGATATAAGCCAGAAGTCAGAGGGAAATAGGTGGTTGGAATTAAAGTCCAAATGGATGGGTCAAAGAATAAAAAAAAAATGAGGTTTCATACAGCCAGATTTAAAAAAGAAAATACAATGTCAGTAATGGTGAGATCTTGGTGAAATTGTTACACACGTTCAAATGACAGCAATGTTATATTAGTAGGATATTTTTTGAAAGTAATACCTCAGTTCGAATCAAAAATTCCAAAATATATGTACCAAATTGACTCTGTAATCTTGCTTCTGGGACTATAACCTAAGTAAATAATCTTAAAGAATGAAAGTGTTATATATATGAAGATAATCCATTGTAGCATTATTTACAATAATGAGACATTGAAAACAATTTGAGCAGTATAGAAATATTTAAATAGTGAAATATCATGCAATATAATACTATATTGTGCAGCTATTAAAATGATAAGTGTGAGGCTTAGTTTTCAACATAGAAAATATATAATTTTAGGTTAAAATTTTACCTGTACCATAGTTTAAATTATATAAAATTATGTTTTGAATGGACAAGTTCTGAATATAAAGAAATGAAAATAGTGATATTTACTTGAGTGGTTGGATTTTGTGTGTTTTTAAGCTTTCTTTTGGGTAAAGCTTCTCTAGTGTTATAATGCTACATTCATGACTTTAAGATCCCATGAGAGAATGTGTTTAACATACTCGGCCTAACACCTGCTGCACAGGACCCTCTTTTCTCAGGTCAACCAACATTTATTGAGTACTTACCGTGGTCCAGGCTAACCCAGAAATGGATATACCGTTAATGTTGGGCTAACAGATCCAACTGACCACCTCACACAGGCAACTTTAAGTTCATGATAAAGTTGGAATCTCTAGTCATGGCTGAACAGCAGCCAAAAGCCGAGTGAAGACAATCCTCAGCCCTCTGGGAGCTATTCTGTAGCAGTGGGTGATTGCCCTGCGGTGTATCAGGAAATAGAGATTCAGGTGCTCTCTCCCTTAATCCAGTGAGCAATTTGCCCCTTGTAAATGAGGAAATAACAACACTTATAGAAGTAAAAGGGACAGTTAACAAAATAGAGGCAATTAAACCCATGCCTCATCAACCTAGTCCCATTCTGAGTCTCTTCTCTCTTTGGCAGTGACTCTACTTCTGGTCAGAAGTACTTCATTCAAACAGAAATGGACCAAAAGAACACTTTTCTCTCCAAGTTTCTTTCTGCTCTGCAGGTAATAAAGATATTTTTGTTCATTTTCTAAGAGTTTAATAGATCGTAAAAGAATTCTAGTTGTGGTCGTGTGTGATTTAGGGCAAATAGATGAAGTTTTCCAAGTCTGGATTGTCATGTCTTTAAACTGTTTTAGTAATTCCACCAGATTCTTCTCCATGAATAATTCTACAAAAAATAAAGGTGGAAAACAATGGCAGAGGGATCCTGGAGAGTTTTGTGGAAGGAGTATACTACTGAATCTAATCCAGTGTATCTGAGGATGAGCGTGGCCTACACATGTATGAGGGACTCTGTCTTGGACTCCATCTATGCTCAATAAATACATTTACATTACAAATAAAATTTAATGTTTGACCATCACTTCAAACTCAGCACTATAATTTTCAAGGCTCATGAAAAAATCTCCAGTTTCCTGTCTATTGAAGGCACTTCAATCCCTGGAGGCATCGTAAACTCATTTTACTTGAGAGCCACCCTCTTACAGCATCACGTCTTTTTTGAAATAGGTATGTGACCTTCTCTCCACTCCCACAGTGTCCACCCTACACAAAGTCTAATCGGCCTTCCCAGGATTTCTGTAACAGACCCTATATTCTCAGTTCACAGCGTCAGAATCTTCCCTTGTGCTTACTCTTCCCTGATTGTTCTCAGATATAAAAACCCGGGTCACTCCCTATTTTTTCCTGCATCAAATCTCATTTCTTCTCCCTGACCTATAAGGATTTCTGCAACTCCTCCACCACAGCCTTTTCCCAAGCCAACTCCTTGTTGCTCCTCTGCCCACCAGGGCACCTCTTCTCTTCCTTTCAGAGGATTTTTTTCTCCTGCCTCACAGGACCTCTTCACCTAGTTCATCACCATGACCCCAGAATGCCTCTCGGGCTTCAGTTGCTTTCTCTGCTATTTCTTCCTTTTCATGACGCTACCACTTCTAGTCACTCAGCCTGTGTTCCTCTCATCTATTAGGGATATCACCCTTTTGCAAAGAGCTAAAATAATCAAACAACAGTTTTTAGAGATGTGATCTCTGATCCATAACTTCCCCATCCTTTCCACGATTATGTCTTTGTTATGATTTTTGAAAGTGATATACACAAACCTCCCTCTTTGGCTGTGCTGATAGAGTCATAAAACCAACTCTCATAACAACTTGGGAAAATTAATCTTCTTTATTTTTTCTATAACACCTGCAGCGTTCCCCTCATGGCTCTGATTTGCAGAATAGCGAAAAAAAATTTTCGTTTGTCCATCTGAATTGAAAGTGGTCTAGGAGAGCTAAATCTTAAGACCCGCAGCAACCTGACCAAACTCTCCACCCTGCTGGCATGGCTGTGACCCCGATCTTTACAGGAGGAACATAAGGGAAACAGGGAGCAGGGGCATAGGTCCCTGATGTGCTCACTGTCCATTATCCTCAGGATCTGATGTGTCTGCTCATTCCAAGCCCAAATTCAGAGAGCAGCAGTGTGAGAACCATGCACACCCACCCTGCTTCCTCCTCCTTTCCCCTTCCCCATGTTCAGGGACCTGATGGAGTTGACTTTTTTCCCTTTTTGGGGTATTTTACTTTTTATGGATGTCCAGCATCTTTGAACACTTTTAAGAAAATATTTCCCACCCTCCATCTCCAAAATAAAAGCCAGAGCTCCATTGGTTTTCTGTTTCCCTTGCACTTACAGCAGACCCATGACCTAGGCTAGTGATCAGACACACCACCCATATGAGACATGGATTTGGAAGAAAAAGTGTAGACACAAAGGTGCTTCCTGCCACGTGTTTCCCAGTGAGCGTGGTGGAACACAGCAGATGGATGCTGAGCTTATGGAGGTCTTGAGCATGCACACCCTGTGTCTATGCTCTGTGGCAGTGGGGCTGCTCATATGCATTCTGGTGGGATATTTTACAGATTGTTCCTGATGCTGCTGCTTCTGAGCCTGGTTCTCTGAGTTTTCTGGAAATTCCATGCACTGTCTAATATCCTCTAATAATTCTGTTTTAAATAGCCAGAATGTATTCACTCTAATATAGTAATATACCACCTATTCCTCTTCTCACCTATACCACCTTTCTTGTCCAGATCACTCTTAAGTGTAACTTTGGAGTCTATTTTGAAATATGCTAACTGGCAGCTTATAAACCCCTGGTTTCCTGGTTTTGCCTTGCTCCTCAGATTACCACCCTTTCCTGCCATCATCTCAGAATAGTTTTGGAGGTGGAACGTTGCAAGGGGAAAGTACTTTGAGAATAATATTAAAATGTATCACTTTAATATTTATAAAAATATGAACCCATTCATTAATTATGCTTTCTGAGAAGACCATGCTAATCTTTTCCTTCTTGAAGATTTCATTTATCTGGGAATTGCCTGAAGAATTCGTTGGCATAGGAAGTCATGTCCTGGAGGCTATGGGGCTATTTGCATGTCTGAGGAATGCTAGACTGGGAGAAAGCTCGTTCTCCTTTGGGGCATTTCTTCATATCTACCCTTGCACCTTGCTCTTCTGTATGCCTGCACTTTGGCTTCTGTTGGTTCCCCTGCTAGAAAATTCCCACCATGGTCCTGAAGATGCTTTCCAGGCCACCTCTTCTTCACAGTGATTGTATTGTCCTACATCCCTTGAAGTTTTTCTTGGTGACTCTAATTTCCATTGGCTTCCCTCTACACCACATTTGTTTAGCATTTACAGTTGGTGTCACGCAGTTTAGCACTTAATCATTGTGATATATAGCACACCCTGGAAGAAATAGACTTAAGAGAAAATATGCTAAGTACAGTTTCTCTAGTTTTGCCCAATCTCGACTTCAGAATCATGATTATTATAGACAGACTCAATTCAGCATTATAATAAAAGTAACATGAGGAGGTTGTTCATTCATCTCAGAACTCCACACTTGCATATCTCTACTCAGATGTCTAATCCATGTCTTAAATACAGTATGTCCAAAACTGAACTGCTTTCCTCCTTAAACCTGTTTCTCATGTAGTCATTCTTATCTCAGTAATTGGCAACTTTGTCCCTCTAGTAACCCTGGGGAAAAACCATGGGCTCATCCCTCTCTCTTCTCTTTCCCTCCTAATCATATCTAACTTACTTGTACATCCTTTAGGCTCAACCTCTAACTATATCTAGAATGCAATCACTTCCCATCATCTCTGCAGCTACCATTTTCTCTCTCCAGGTTTATTGTTATAGCCTCCTCAATGGTCTCCTCAATCCTGCCCTTGTTATCTGCACCCAGCCATAGCATATGCTCAACACAATCTCTGTAGCGACACTTTCAGAATCCATGTCAGATCATGGCACTCCTCTCCTCAAAAGCATCCTGTGGTTTCCCATCTCACTCAGAATAAAAGTCTAAGTTCTTTAATGGCTAAGAAGACCTTATTCGACCAAACTCATGGTTACCTTTCTGCTTTCTTCTCCCACACTGTTTCCCTGCATGATGCCCTAGGCCAGACTAACATCTCTGTTGTTGCTCAAATAAAGAAAGCCTGCCCCCAACTCAGAATGTTTGTCTTTGCTGATCCTTTTGGTTGTAACATTTCCCTTCAGATTTCCAAGTAAACACATACTCATCTCCTTTGGGTTTGCTCTCATGTTACCATGTGAGAAGTTCTCACACCCAAACTATTTAACCTGATGACCATCTAGCTTTTGCGGGCACTCCCTCTCCTAATTTCCTCCACAGCATTCTCCATAGAATTCCTTGTACATTCATTGTCTGTCTGTCTCTTCCATCAGAACAGAAGTGAACATAGTGCTTGAGGAACAACAGGTACTCTATTAATAGCTCTTAAATGAATGGGTAAGTAAATGAAAGAATAGAACCAACTATGAACTGAGAACTGATGAACATGTACTGTACTGTATATGAAATCATATCAAGTTTTTTTACATAGTTAACATAGACACAAATTTTTAAAAAATCTATAAAACCAGTGTGTAATTTTATTAATAACTTCTAGTCTTCTCTGACCAAAAAAATTAACTTGAGGATTTTTTACTGTGTGGCTAAGAGAAGAGTCTCAAATTTGGACCAGTTTGATGCTTCTTCCAGCTCTGTCTTGGGTATATGTGTTTATTTTATTTTTAAAAATATCTTTTTCTCTCTGTGTCCCAGTGGGAATGGTCCTGGTACATCTGAGATTGTGATGCCTTCCATCAGGGGCTCTTATTACAAAGTCTTGCTTGTGTTGGCTTCCATAGTTGGTATACATAAACTTTTATGGAGGTTTTATGTTTCTCCAACAAGCTCTGCATAGTGCTTGCTGCATGCTCTGTGAATTCCCCTCTCTATCATCTGGGTAGATTTTTATCTGCACACTGTGGTCTCCAGCCACAACTTCTGTATTCTCCATACCTTCTCTGGTACTCCAGAGGGAAGGTGACAGTGTTTTTTTTAGTTTTTTTTATTTGTTCCCTTTAGTGAGAAGAATCATTTGTTTGTTAAATTCCAGCCTGAAACAAAAGAGTCTCCTATGTAGTACTATCAAACATTTCCTTGTCTGCCAGTGTTGCAGGCCATGGTAGGTTAAAAGATACACAGTTCTGTGGGGTTAAATGATATTGATGTATAGTTTGATGATAATCTTCTTACCTAACTAGATTTTAGAGTCCTTAAGGAACTGGGAGGAAATGTCTGTTCTGTTTTTTTTTTTTTTGTTTTGTTTGTTTGTTTTTTGTTTTCCCATAGAGCATAGCAGAGTTCTGGATACATTATCAATTTTTAATAAATACTTGTTTGACTTTTTTCATTTATTTGGTCAAATGCATATATACTCAATAAATATTTGTGTATCCATCATGTGCCAGGCACACTTATATAAACCAGGAAACCAACATTTAAAAAACAGACTTGAATCCCTGCTCTTATGGAGTTGATGTTCCATTGGAGGGAGGCAGACGATAAACAAGTAAACAAGAGAAATGGTGATATATGCTAAGGAAAAAACTGGAATTGCAGAAATAAGGAGTGCTTGGAAAGGGGGCATTGCTATTCTAAAAAGAACATCTAGAAAAAGCTTGCTAATGATATGTGAGGAGAGACTTGAAGAGCTGTGGATGTAACGAGGACATGGGGAGGGGAGGGTGTTTCAGGCAGATGGAGTGACAAATGCCTGGGTCCTTAAGAGGGATTATGCGGCCGCTGCTGCTGCTGTTCCTCCTTCTCCTCCTCCTCCACCTTCTTTCCTTTCCTCCTCTTCTTCTTCCTCCTCTTCTTCTTCTTCTTCATTCTAATTTATTTATTGGCTCTAGATAATTTTTCTGGGAATATGGTCCTTGACTCCGAAGAAAATCCAAGGAGGTATAATAGCCAGAGAGCAGTAAGCAAGATGGAGAGTATTAGGTAAGATCAATGAAGTAGTGAGGAAACAGGCACCAGTGCATTGCAGTAACTCCAAATATTACTCTTGGGAAAGTGGAAAGACATTGGAGGTTTCAACACAGGAGTGGTTTGACTAATCCACATTTAAAGAGACTGATTTTTAATGTTGTACTGAGAATAGACTGGAGGGCAGGGGCAGAAACATTTGTTAATAAGCTGTTGTAATAATCCCACAAGAGGTGGTATAACTTAGACCATGGAAGTAACTACAGAGGTGGTGAAAAACTATTGGATTCTGAATATATGTTGAAAATAGAGCTTACTGTATTTGTCAATGAATCATGGGTGGGAAGTGAAAAATGAATAGAGTCAAAGATGACACCAAGTTTTTGGCCTAAGCTAAATATAATTGGCAATTATAGGATGATTGTGCAATTACAGGAATCATTCAGTAATGAGAGAAAATATAATAACATAAGAGGGAGATCAGAGAATTGCTTCAGACACATTGTTCAGCAGCAAGAAGGGCTGGGGTCTAGTGCATGAGGAAAAGCTTAGCAAGCACATGCACGATTCACCTATAAAAGCAGAACATTAGGACAATTATTCAGTGACAGATGTAGATAGGTGGTTCTGATTACTTTTACTGTCTTGGTTAAATGGGAAGCAAGGTCCTCAGCTGAAGGTGATAAGTAGGGAGGAGATAATGGGAGTTTGAGGAGACAGGAATAAATATGAAGTGATCACTAGAAAAGTGGGAGAATAAAAGGATTGTCTGGCAAAGTGAAGGGCTTATTTGAGGCCACTAATTTACTCAGCAAAATTGTTTTTCTCTAAACACATTTAAATGCTTTGATGGGAATTTTGCTGGGTGATTATGTTGAAGTGAAAAAAAAGACAAGAGAAAGTCAAGTGCACCCAGACTGCAGAAAACTGTTATAATTATTCATCACAAAATTTATTCCCATGTAAAGGGAATGATGATATGGAGGGGGTGAGGGACTTTGAACAGCTTGTGGAATCAGTAGATTTTTAGGTGAGTTTGACAGGTTTAGGAGGAAGAATTATTGGAGGTGGGGCACCTAGAAGAAATAAAATAGTCGCTGGTAGGACAATAGGATGCTTAAAATTGATGTTAAGAAGTAGGTACAGTTATTGGTAAAGACAGAGTCGATGGAAAAACAATGGGATTTTGATGGCTGAGACACGGGAAGAGAATAAATCATGGAACTGAGAGGCCAGGGTATTAAAAAAGATCATCTCCAGACACATTGAAATCATGAGGAAGTGTTATAGGGGAAGAGTATCAGTAAGCCAGGAGCTAAAATCATCCAGAAATGAGGGTTAACCCATCTGGGGACTTACAGATGAAAAGCAGGGGTAGGAGGCCACATAATTTGATGGCATGATCATCAAAGCTGGAGAGGAGTCAGAGGGACACAGGTGGAAGGGCCTCAGGTCTGAAAGTGGCAGAAGAATGAGTGCCTGATAGCCTGCCCATACGTAGTGTAATTAGTAGTATGGGGGCCTAGAGTTTTCTAGAATTTTCGGAGTAAAACCACATTAGATGGCTGCAGGGAAGCAGGTATTTTAGGCAAGATTCAGTAAAAAAGGAAAAGGCAAAAGGCTCAAAGAAGAGACTGAGTATACAGGGGCTCTGGCCGATGATTCCAAAAGCATTTCAGAATATATTTTGTGTGTCAGAACATTTACTTAAATTTTGATGGTCATTGTACTGTAGATACGCTTAAGTGGCAGTTAAGAGAGAACTCCAAATAGCCAGGTGTACTGTTTTGCTATTTTGACAGTTCCGGGCCTTTTGCACATAAAGAACAATGTAAACACCAGACCCTCTGTGTACATAACAATCACAACGGTCTTTGACTTTTCATTCTAGAGGCATGATCAGAATTTTCCCCAGAGCATCAAGGGGCTGGGAACAGCAAGTCTTTCCCCCTGGACTGAGGTCTCAAGCCAGGATGAAAAACAATCAACTTTCAATTTTCTGTGCTTGTTTGCCTTCTGCCCAGAATACACAGAAAAGGCATTTCAGCAAACTTTCGGGTTAAGTTTTCAAAGGACATCTTTTCATTTCTGCCTGCAAAGGATTTGGGAGTCAGTTGCTCCTGGGTCTCAGGAGCTCATTTTTATTATTTAAATGTGGGTGTTTTCACAGCAAAATAACCTCAAAAAATCCAGCTGAAGCCCCTGAACCCACCACCATTTGCTAAATGAAGCTAAACATCGTAAATAGTCTTAATGATGGATTTATCTCTTAACTGTTGTTTTGAGATCACAACAAATCATTATAATCATTAAGTCTATAGCTAAATTATAGTACAGATCTTCCAAAGTGCATGGCCAATGTGGTTTATTTCATAACAGCCTCTCCTCTGCATCCCCCTGCCGCTCCCCATGCCCTTGTTATTATTCTTCTCAGATTTTTTCCTATGAAAAAAACTGGCTTAATATATTCAAGGTCACACTTTTGAACAGCACTGTTACCTTCCTGCGTGCCTATCCCTCCCCTGTACCCCAGAGCCACTTTCCTAAGAAATGTAGGCAGCAGACAGCTAAGCTAAGGGGTTTTTATCAGTGCTGACTTGCCTGCACATCCTAATTTAGGCGGGGTTGGGAAACATCCTGTGGAGCTGGCGCTCTCCCAGCACTTCTGGGTAAGCAGGAGCTCTCACCACGTACCTTCTACTAGATCTAGCGAAGGTAGAGGATGTGTGGGCTGATGCTGCTCTTGGAAGGAAGACAGAATAGCGTTGGGATTCACTCTCTTCTTAGCTCTGTCACTTACTCCCTCCCCAGCTAATTCAGTCCTACATAAAAGAAGGTAAGGAAGCATGTCTTCTGTTTCTGGTCCAGACAGTGTGGGAGCAGGAACAATATGGATTGTGTGGGTATTGAGGAAGTGGATCAGGCCTTTCAGACCTATATGTTGAATTTTGTTTTTAAATATTTGTTCTATTCTTTGCACCTTTTCTTTCTTTTTTTTAAATTAATTTTTTCAGATACATTTGTCTCTGCCTACCCCCCACCACTTTCCCTTGCTCCCTCCCTCCCTCCCTCCCTCAACTCTTCCCCTTTGGTTTTGTCCATGAGTCCTTGCTATATGTTCCTTGACTTTCCCCTTCTCTTCAAATTAATTTTTTCAGATACATTTGTCTCTGCCTACCCCCCACCACTTTCCCTTGCTCCCTCCCTCCCTCCCTCCCTCAACTTTTCCCCTTTGGTTTTGTCCATGAGTCCTTGCTATAGGTTCCTTGACTTTCCCCTTCTCTTCCTTTTCCCTCGTCCTCCCTCCCTCCTTCCCTCTTGTCTCTGTTGGTTTCTTTTCCTTTCAGTGTTGCTGGTCTTATTTTCCTTGCATCTTTGTATTGTTGGTTAGGTTCCACTTATAGGTGAGATCATATGGTATTTGTCTTTATACCCATTCTTTTAGAAGATCCTTATGGAAATAGTATGATGTATTCAAGGAATTTGGGGACAACCGTGTGTTCAGCCTTATTCTAAGTAGAAAGAATGGAGGGATATGGATCATGCTGTGAAGAACTAGTTTAATGAATTCAGTGTTTGATAAGGATAGTGAATTAAAAGGGTTTAGGACAATTGGTTAAACTCAGCTGGAAGAGATTATTTAAGCTTACCTTACACTAACTGCTGAACTAAATTACTGTTAGTAACACATAAATCAGTGCTGCTCAGGAGATGTCCAATTAATGTTGGTTGAATTAAAGACTGTACATATATAACAACCTCCTTTGGGGGCCTAGAGTTTTGTAAACTAAGCTCACTTTATAAAGAGATTAATTTTTTTTTATTAGTCACCAATGTGTTCCCTATAGAACTGAAACCCATAATGCTGTTACAAAGCTGGCTGACACAATTTTCTTATAATTTAATAGTTAGAATGCAGGAGCCAAAGTTATGTTTGAAATCTAAGAGTATGTTTTACTCTCAGTTGTATATGTTCTAAAAAATTGGTGTTACTTTTGCTGGGAAATCTCTGTTCTGGTCAACTCTAAACTCTAAACACCTGGTCCCATTCAGGATCATTAGACTCTTCAACCTGTGTTTGGTAAGGATCATGAATTTGAAGGGGTGGTGAGGAAAAAAAAAGAAAGAAAGAAAGAAAGAAAAGAAAATGGCCCTTCGGAATGGTTAGAAACTTTCAACTCACTTCCATGGTTGAAAGCTTTACCTGTTTCTCCAGCAGGTTTTCAGAAGAGCTAAAGTGGACATTCAAGCTCTCTTGTGTTTTAATTATATTCTATAAGTGCAAGTGTGTACGTGTGAAAGTTCATCTATGTCTAAATAGAAGAACGTGCTCTAATATCTGGCTTTGGTATTAGAAAATAAACCTTTTTATCAGGCTAGTTTAAGGGCCAAAGGAAAGACTGCTAAATATAAAGTCAATGACCTTTTGCGATGGGCAAAAAAGACAGGAGTGACTGTGAGCTAGGTAAAAGGGAATTATTGCTGCTCTAAATTGCTGGTTGTGGGAGAGTGTGGAGAGCAGGACCAATACAATGGCACTGGTTCGGTGAAGATAGTATAAAGTATATAAAACAAAATGGAGACACTCATGTCAACCAAGATGGCCGCTCATGAGCCATGACGTTTTATTCAAGAAGGAAACTACCTAAGTCATTCTAGATACATCTGGCAAGGAGACACACCTAAGGTATCTGCACACATGACCAGGGTAGCCCCGTCTGCAGAGCATGGCCATCCATAAATAGGCTCTTTGGGGAATTCCCCACTTGCCATCAGGGGTGTAAGACAATGATCAAGAACCCCAGAAGGGTGAAGTACACCACTCTCAAGGTATAACTGAGGCAGGCTCCAGACCACTGCTGAGACAACTGAGCTCCACCCCCCGGGGTGCTGCTCCTCACCACACTGATCTCCCTAGGCATCAGATGCCAGAGGCCCTGCCCTGCTCTTCTGAGGACTTCATCTGCCCTGCTGCCCACCTGGCTCTGGAGATTCTTCCTTGCAAGACTCCCTTGCCCACCATGCTTTCTCCTGGTCCTGATGACTGAGACTCTGGGACTTGGGTTCATTATTCTCCATTGATTTCTGTGTATGTTATATTTCTTTTAGATTGTTAGAGTGTGAGTAGGATATTAATATATGTTGATGTTCTACTTTGAGAGAACCTGCATTCAATAAAAGCTGAATGAATAGCACAGTAACCTTGCGTGACTCTTCATTCCTTGGTGCTAGGCTGCTCAGTAGGCAGCCAGCCAAGCAGTTGATCAGCTGACTTATAGGAAAGACTGTATTCCAAATATACGCTTGAGATAGAGAGAAAGGCAGAGGGTAAATGTAAAGGAAAGACTTCCCACGTCAGGGTGCTATATACTCAGCCTTACAGAGACCATGGGTTCAGCACACACTCATGAATTCATTTCTCTGGGCAACCTCCGAGATCTTGCTTCATTTCTGTGGGCAAGTATCCCACAATGCAGCTGTGCCATCTCACTCCAGGCCTCTGATTGTTGTGCTTGCACTTTGCTTAGGCTGGGAGCCTGTGAGAAAGGGGGTGGGGGACAGAACAGCTATATGCAAGGGCAAGAGCCCTGAGCGGCTCCTCTCTGTGACTGCTCCAAGCCTGTTCTGCCACACATATCTCCATCCCAGTCCCTTGCCATTTGCTAAGTGAGGCTGAGCAGTCTGCCACCTTCACTTCTGTGCTGTGACTGAAGGAGCCATGAGTGGCAGGAGGTGGGCTGTGTTTGCAGCCCAGGGGTTACACCAGGCACTCTCACCGAACCCCATGTGCTGCTGCCAGGGGGTCAGAATAGGAACCCACGGCAACTGTCCGCTCCAGTGCCTGTCTGTGCCCACCTACGGGAGGCCGGGCTCACCTCCCCGCCCCCAACCCAGAGCTGCCTTAAAGGAAAACTTCAGCAGAAGGATAAATGATGCGCATGTAACGCATCCATAGGATAGTCCTTGCTTCTTCCTTTCACCAGCTCTGTGCAGTAATATGATCTGCATTTTACAGCTCAGGAAGCTGAGTAGAGAGAGGTTAAGTGACTTGTGTAAAGTCATAGAGCTTGTAAAAAGCAGGGTTGGCATTTAAACCCAGAGTCATCCAGCTTTGAATGGATAACTTTGCACCACATGTGGCCTGGTGAGCCTGCTGAGATGAAAAGCACAGCAGCCAGGGTGCTGGTGGACCCCTGTAGACAAGCTGGACAAATGGTCACGCAGACTGCCTCCCTGACACATGCACACACACACTCACAGACACACACGTTCATAGACACACACTCACACACATTCATAGACATACACATACACATTCATAGAAACACAATCACATACACAAATTTACACACACACTCACACATACACATGTGCATATGAACACATGCACACACACATGTGCTCATACACTCTGTTCTGCTTGCATTTGTTTTGCCCTTACTGAGGTATTTACCCAACACCCAGGTCCACATTTACATATCCATTGATTCTCTGTGACTCTTCTCTCCAATGGAAGTGCAGGGCACCAGGCATGTAATGACACAGACACAACCAAATAATTATTTAGCTGGCAGCTATGACTTTTGCTATTAGATTTTTTTTCCTCTTTTGTTTGTTTGTTTGTTTGGGGCGACCAGAGCAGGACAGGGGATCAGACCTGGTTGAAATTCATGAATGTGAATTGTTGTGACAGCCGGGGTCTCTATGCCTCCATCCTGAATCCATTTTGCTTTGAGGTAATTTGTTTATGCTCAACACAGTGCTTGGCATATAGTAAGAGCTCCTTCAATGCTTCTATCAGAAGAACTTTTGCAAAATATTACTTTTATTACATCATTCTACTGATAAAAAACTTATGATGGCTTTCTCTCTGTCTCCTGCCCCAAGGCTATGCACCCAATTCGCATTCCACCCTGCCCAAATCCAGGAAAGATGTGACATCTTTGTCTCCACCTCCTTATCTTCCTCCAAGGACTTCTCTGGCTGGAATCCCTCATAGCTTCTTCAAGACTAGAAGTTCAAGTCCCACCTCCCCCTTGCAGCTTTCCTTTCCATTCTAGCTCTGGGAGCTTTCCCCCTGGCCTAAACTACTAGGACATACTGTCTGAATAACTCTAGGCATGTAATCACATTCTATCTTATTCTGTCACTTAATACTTTCCTGGATAATGTTTTAAAATTTGTAAACACATCAAGTACCAGGATCATGTAGTAAATGCTTTCTGTGTTACCCAGCATGCTCGCCCGGTGTTAGGAATATAATAATAATATAAAAATATTTTAAATATATTAAATTAAAATTATATTCTAGTCAGAGTTTAACACAGTATATTATTTTTCATTCTTGAAAGTATGAACCCTTGTAGAAAAAAGATTTCTCATAAAAATCCAATGTTATTTTTATTATGTCACTTAAGCATATAAACACAAAACTAAATGTAAACTAATAAAAGCTTAAGGTTCTTAAATCACTATAAAATCCAAACAAATTTATAAAATTAAAAATGTGATAGTATAAACACTGTAAAGTTTAAATTAACAGTATAAATATGTTGCAATGTATATAATGTTTGCTAAAGGCAAATCACGTTGAAGATTCAGAAGTGCTATGACTCAAGTTTTTTGTTTTTGAGCTCAGAGTGACTCATCTTATACCTCTCTCATCTCTGTTCAGTACACAGTATGGCAAAACCTTCATTAGTGCAGTGGGGTATCAGGTCTTTGGGGCCTTATTTAGCCAAGTGGCATTCTTATTATTAAGGCTGTTGATCTCTTGGTGCAGTGAGTGGGAACAAGGACCTCAATTTGGGAGCCAAGGCCAATGATTGTTTTAAGAAAATGGCAGACAAGCCAGACATGGGGGAAATTGCCGGCTGTGATAAGGCCAAGCTGAAGAAGACGAAGATGCAGGAGAACACTCTGTCAGCTAAAGAGACCATTGAGCAGGAGAAGCAGAGTGAAATTTCCTAAGATCCTGGAGGAGTCCCCACTCCTGTTATCTTTGGGACCCCAGTCATGATGTGGAGAAGAAGCTACCTGTAAGATGGACACAAGCAACAAACTGCATTGTGAACGCGGATACTCTGTGCTGATGTCATCGGCCCATGGGTCTCAGAGGGCAACCCCCCATTCGAACTGTCAAATTCTCTGGTTTGCCCTGGGATATTGTAGAAAATTATTTGCATGATAAATAAAAATAAAACACATCTCGTGGGAAAAAAGGACTGTTGTTCTCTTGTTACCTGAGACAAAGTCAAGATGTGATAAAATCGTTTGGCAGTGTTTGGGCTTGTGTGGTCATCCACTGGATCCAGACATACATATGTTAATTTTTTAGAATTATCTTTAAAATTAGAAATTTGAATAAAAATATTCTATAAGAAAGTTTTTAGGCCATCAAGAATCAGTAGATCCCTGGTAGAATCATACTTGACAGTATGATTCCACCACTAATGGCAGAAGAATTATTTAAAGCAGACAAAAATGGTAACATCCTTTTTTTCTTTGCAAGGAAGTCTGTCAAACAGAGATACATCATCCTATTTGGGGAGATTACTAAATATATTATTTAAAAATTATTACTAAAATTAATTTTTTCTCACATAAAACAACACATTTATTATAGAAAATTTAGAAGTCATTCATAAATTCCTTTAAGAAAAGAAACTAAGGCTGTCAGAGTTTTTAAAGATAATTATTGATAGTATAATTAATAATAATATCTTTTCTTCCATTGCTACTAATATCAATAACATGAGCAATGGATACATATTGATTCCAACATGCCAGCAAATACTCAAAGAATGAATTTATATAAATATATAAATTTATTTACTCAGTATAACAGCCTTGTGGTATAGATTCTATTAGTGTTCCTATTATAGTGAACTGAAACCTAAAGAATTTAAGTAACTTTCAAACACATAATTAGTAAGTTGAAGAGCAGGATTATAACTAAAGCAAAATATAACAGTATGTATACAAAACAAGTAAAAGCAAATAGAGGATCACTTATTTTCCTTAATAATACTTTAAACATCTTTTTGTTTTACTGCCAATAATGTTTGAGGATATCAGGTGGGTATATTCCATTATAAAAATGCATCCCATTATTCAACCCACAGTCCGTTGACAGCCTCCTTGGTAGTTTTGATCTGTAACTATTGTAAACCATATTGAGATAAATGTTCTAAATCTTTGAGCATGACCTTACCAGGGTACAACTTTTATTCCTTATTTTACTAAACAATCTAAAAAGAGAAAAAATCCAAAAATCTCAGTGTTCAGAATCAACCATTGTTGTAACTGTTAACTTTATTAACTGGATAAGTTTTTAGTTTCACATAATGTTCAATGATATGTATTTATTTAGCATTCAATCAAATTTTGTTTTCCCTAATGCTAATAGGTGCTTTTTAGCTAAAGTACACAAGAATGAGCTCATACAAAACATAAAGTAACAATTAAAATGTGTCCTAAATTTTAGAAATTAAGAAACCCCCATTCAGCTTCTCCAAACCAGAAACTGCTATTCTCAGTGGGTAGGTAGCACTTCATCAGGTATATTTTTTTGTGTGTTACTGTTCTATTCTCTTACAGATTGTCACAACGCTATCTTTCAATTCTTCTCTAAGTGTTTATTTTTAATTAACTATTATGTTATTAACATCTAGAAGCTTTTCTTATTCTAGGACTCTTCTTTCTCTTCCTCCTTCTCTTTTTCTCCTTCCTTCATACTATCTATTCTGCTTTCATGGAAGTAGTATGTTTCTTTATCCCTCTGGGAATATTAATTATATTTTATTTTAAGTGTTTCTCCTATTTCTTGTGTTATCTCTCATTATGTGGCGTGGGTATAAGTAGGTTAAAGGACTGTGTCAAAATGTCCTTGAGTATAGCAAGCAGACTACAAGAATGTGTAAAGCATGATGGTCAGCACCTTAGATTGTGCCTACATGCGCTGTGCCATTGTGACATACTTTTGAGTCAATAAAGCCACTATGATAATCATAACCCACATGTCCTTTTCCACATGAACTGTAAACATACTTTTACCCACCCCTGTATCAAGTTGCTTGTTTCGTATCTTTTATTTTAGAGGATACTTTAGTGTCAATTTCTTTTTTTTAAATTGTATTTTAATTTATTTTTTCAAATACAATTGTCTCTGCCTCCCCCACACCACTTTCCCTTGCCCCCTCTCTCTTTCCCTCCCTCAGCTCTTCCCCTT
Organism: Pteronotus mesoamericanus; assembly: GCF_021234165.1. NCBI lineage: Eukaryota > Metazoa > Chordata > Mammalia > Chiroptera > Mormoopidae > Pteronotus > Pteronotus mesoamericanus. Next base: position 2,425,753 of record NW_026555326.1, read on the forward strand.
TGGTTTTGTCCATGAGTCCTTGCTATATGCTCCTTGACTTTCCCCTTCCCTTCCTTTTCCCCGCCACCCCCTCCTTCCCTCTTGTCTCTGTCAATTTCTATTTATTATTCAGCACTAACAAGTTTATTTTAAAATAATGGATTTTCCTAAAATTGCCACAGAATTTTATGCATATTTGTGGCAGGCTCTACTATAGGGTAACCTATATAAAATGTTAATATCTGGAAGTTTTTATCCTGGGTCTGTAGATTTACTTCAAAGAAGATTCTTGTAAGTGCTTCCATGGTTGAAGAAGTTGATTGGCTGGGTGGGGTCAGGATGTGAAACCAGTGCAAAGACAGAATTTCAACCAATCTCCCTGATTTATACCTCACATCTTGTAGTTTTTTAATCTATTGTCTACTATTCTGAGATTTTCTGGGTTTCTGTAAGGTGAGGTGGCTTGTCTCTCCTTGGTATTCCTATTTCTGTTTGAGTTCAAATTTATTTTTTATTCATTCACTTTTTATTTTCACATATTCTGGTTGTGACATAACACATGTCCTGCATTCACTGAATACAAGCCTTGTGTGTCTGCCTCTTGTTTGGGTATGTGTGTGTGTCTTGATATCCGAAATCTGTAACCACTTACATCTAAATTGTAACCATATTTTTAAAGGTTTTTTTCCTAGAGAAAGAAAGAAGACTTAAGAGGGCACTCTTGAGTTAGGGCTAGTGGTCCTTGACTCTAGACCTCAGAAACAATTCAGACAGAGAACAAAATAATTAATTACTTGATGAGATCATTTTTTTCCTCTGTGGCATTACCTATAAAATTTTCTATTAGAGTGTTTCACTGTGCCTTATCAACATTTTACCTACATTTCAAGCCCATGATTAAATGCCATTTCCTCCATGAAGCCATCTCTAATCATTGTAAATAATAATCAGCTTTTCATTCTCTGAACTACATAACATGATACACTATTTTCTTATAGTGGTTATTCATTTTATACCCTGAATTGTAATTATGTATGTGTGTCTCCCACAGGAACATTTTCTGATGAATTTATTATTTCTTCTATTCTTAAGGAATGGGTTCTTATCTTACTCATCTTTGAATTGCTCATGGCTTGTAGCAGTGTTTGAAGAGGAGCACGTACACAATAAATGTTAGATAAATGTATAAATTTATACAGATTGCAACAATTCTTGCTCCTGGAAATGTGAAAGGCACATTTTGAGGTATCCTATTTTGCCATCATTTGGAATGTTTACAAAGAGTAAAGCAAATGCACTTCTTCACCTAAGTGTCTTGTGCTCTGAGACTTGAGCATGAACTATCAAGTTATATCACAAAGTTCCTTTGAAAGTCTTCAGTGAAGTTGTTCCCTTCTTAGCAATAATCACATCAAGGAGCTGGGCAGCTTCTTCTAAAACATGACTGTAGGCAAACTTGAATTTGTTACTTTCCTGATGAATTTTCTTCCTCACCTTTCCTCAGTTATACCAATAGGAGTTCCGGCTGAATACTGAGAAAAAAAATTATTAATTTCTTAACAGATTCAGATTTAAATGTTGACTCTATCACTAATGGGCTGGACCATGATGGGCAAGTTAGCAAATCTTTCTTCACCTAAACATCCTTTTGTATAAAATGGAGAAAACATTATCTTCCACAAGGTTGTTGTAAAGGTGAAATTTTTTAAAGAAGTGAAGTTCTTAGAACAGAAAAGACATGGAGTAAATCTTCTGTCCTAAGATATTCATTCCATTTTTTCAGGAATATTAGCATTTAAAAAAAAGATTTTATTTATTTATTTTTAGAGAGAGAGTGGAAGGGAAGGAGAGAGGGAAATATTAATGTGTGGTTGCCTCTCACATGCCCCCTACTGGGGACCTGGTCTGTAACCCAGACATGTGCCCTGAATGGGAATTGAACTGGTGACACTTTGGTTCACAGGCTGGCGCTTAGTCCACTGAGCCACACCAGCCAGGGTGGAATATTTGCATTTTTAAATCAGATCCATTGCAAGAGTGATACTTAACTTGAAAGAAGACATTTTTGTTGTGACATCTCATGATTTTTGTATCAAGAACTTCAGGAAGCTTTTAAAAACATGCCATGTTAAAGCACCTACAAGTATGGAATCACTTCCCATGCCCTCAATTCTCAAGGGAGAAAGAATCTAGGGAGATATGGCTCCGAGTGCTGAGGTTAAGCACAGAAACCACCTGTTCTCAAATTTGCTGGGAATTATTTTGAGAATGTCCATGGTGAGCAGACAAATTTTACTTCCCATCTTTGTCCCACTTTCAAAGTTTATCCTAGCACATAATAAAAGAATGTTTTTCAGGACATCTGTTCTAAATACAAATTTTCTCTGCCTTTTTGAAGTTTGTCAGTCCCCAAATGATGAAAGATTGAAGTATGGGCACTGGAGTTGTGCTATTTCGAACACGCCGAAGAGCACAGAGGGTTTGGGAAAGCAGAACTTGGCAAGATGCATCTGGCTTCCACCAAAATCAGCCAGGCTTCCCCCCCATCCTCCGGCATGTCTTCAGACAGTTGTCAGTCAGTCATTTGTTCTAGTGTCTACAGTCTTTTCCTGCATGAAGGTGAAATGGATTGTTCTCCTTTTGTAAAGCCCTTTGGCAGTGAGAAAAATCTATCCTTCCAGATCTTCACTAGTTAATGCTAGTGACTAATAAACTCATTCTTTTTGTCTCAAAGTCAAGACAATTGAAGTTTTAGATATGGCAAAAGGGAAATGTTACTTTATAACAGCAAAGCCTGTCAAAATCGGGTGTGGGGGGTGGGGTGGGCGGGGAAGGGTGGAGATTCTTCATTTGAATAATTCATTAGAGTAACAATGCTCTTTTGAGAAGGGTGAAATGCTACAAAAGGGAAGTGATGTTTATTGATGCCTACTGTTCACAAGGGACTGAGGATAAACTATTTGGTGCCATCTGTTCCCTGGTCCTCTGAGGAAGGTGTTAATACTTAATTTCCAAAATTAATAAAGTAGCCCAGCAAGATGAAAATTTCCATAAAATAATAAGAACTCAGTAGGAATCAAGACAGGAACTCTTTTCTGAGTATAGCATACGCTCTTCTGGAGTGGAATGGACCAGAAGATCCACAGAGAATATCACAAACAAACATTTTGGGTTGGTGCTAACTCCAGCTGTCTATCATCCCTGTGGCCGACTGGCCTCTTGCCACCCCTGGTATTGCAGACCTCTTGCTAGCCTTTCTTCTTTTTCCTGGAAGCTGAGTTGTAGCACAGCTCACTAAGAGTGTAGGAGGATCCTTTTCCTTTCTTTTTTCCTCTTCTACCTCCTCACAAGGAAAACATGTTTTCTCCTGGAGAGAAAAGATAGCTTTGTCACCATCTGGTCTGACTCCAGAGTTCCCATATTGCAGAAATTAAAAAGACAGAGCTCTCAAAGATTCCATTTGCTGTCATGTGTGGCTCCTATCATCGCAGACTCAGAGCGCCCATGAGAAAGAATCGTCACCCAGGAAGGTTCCTAGGCAGTCAGACTAAGCTTAGCAGCGTGCAGGCCTTCTCTGTCTGAGGTCATACGTATGGATCAGCTTTTCTTGTTCTTCTCAGACCAAGTCTCAGAGGCTGCTGGCCAGACGGATATAGGAAGGGAACTCACCACAATGTTCAGCTGCTGGTTGCAGGAGAAAACGTCTCTCCCTCAGCCTTCAGAAAACTCCAAATGTTGTTCACATCTGCCAAGCTGGCAGATGTGGTTCTTCCTGGTCCAAGTTGGGCTTCTGTGATGGATTCAGAGCTTCAGTGTATCCTTTCTGGTTACCTTGAGCCAGGCATTGGCACAGGGCAGTATCACCAGGAAATGGGCATTTTTGTGCCATTTGTGAAAATTAACTTCCCTAATTAACTTGCTCATACAAATGCACACGGGATGAAGACATTAGGATGATTACCTAGAAAATTACTACCTTGATACAGTCTCTCCCATGCCCCTTTTTGCCTCTTAAATGTGCCAAGAACAGAATTGCTCTGATGGCATTGTCAGATCTCTGAGGACAAATAACTGACGAACAAAGGATGTTGCCACACGTTGGCTTCTGTAAACCTCGTTTTTGCTCATGGATTCTGCTCAGCATGGGGTGGCCAAAAAATGATTTTCTCCATCCAGAGGGGAGCACTGGAGAGGATCAGAATTACTTCTTGTTTCATATTCAAGCACCTTCTTGAGCACCAGGCTACATAGTCATTACTGCTAAATGAGTTTTGCATGAATTAGGACCACTAGAAGGGTCCTCTGGGGGCACCAGCAGGAGGCCTACATTTCAGAAACAAGAGGTTATAAAGTTTCATTTGTTTACTCAGCCTACAAATGCAGCTTTATTATTGTTTTATGAACCTGAATATCTCCATGCGCAGCCTCAAGATTATGAAACTTTTCTAGGTTAGGGAGTTTTACTCCTTCGCTTTGAAATTCCCTATGCATAAGTATTGGTCATTCTTATCAGGATCAAGTATTTCTAGAAAATTTCCATCTTTTCAGTGGTTTCACCTTAATCATATCATATGAATGGGTTACTCTGGCAATAAAACGTATTCTTTTCTTCAAATTTCGTTCTATGTTCTTTGCTAGGTCAGGTGTGAAGAGAAGTCAAAAGATATGGGGTGTGGTTCAGTGTTATTAATACATGGGGATAATGGTATGTGCTTCCTGCAAAAAAAAATAGAGGTAAATTTGTATTCTGAGAGTTTAAATAATGGTTTTCAACTCTGTTACACTTTAGATTCATCCAGGGTGTTTTTAAAATATGCCAATGCCTGAGTCCCACATCAGACCAATTAAATTAATATCTTTGAACAGTGGGGTCAAGATACCTCTAAAGTTTCCCAGATGATGCTAATGCCAGCCAGAATTGAAATCTATTTATTCCTTGCTTTTATAAATATATATGAATCACCTCTTTTATGCAAGACCCTATTCTAGAAGCTGATGGTATAGCAGTGAACAAATCAGACAAAAATCCCTGCCTTCACAGAGCTCATATGCTAATGAATTTTGGCTGAGGACAAATAAGATAAATAAAAAAATATTCAGTGTATATAAGATGGTGACAAGTGCTGAGGATAAAAATAAAAGAAGGAAGGGAGATACCACATAGGAGGAGGTGGTATTGCAATATTGCACAGTATCCCAAAGTGGCTTGAAGGAGGTGGGGGGAAGGGTCTCTGGGCAGAGGACATAGCAAATGACAACGGTCCTGAAGTGGCAGCATGGCTGTTCTAAGAAAAACAAGGGAATTAAAAGAGAGTGTTACTGGTGGTCTAAACTAACAAAACCCACACTAGGTATAAGATGAACTATTTGTGGGAGTAAACTAAGAGACTACGGGTAAATGTGTGACTAATGAATCTGAGAATATTCTGATTCAAAACAAGGTGATCTGGCTATAATCTTAAGGATGCAAGCAGGGATGTGATGATAGTTTAATAAACTGAGATAGAATATTTTCAGTTTTAGACTGTTTGGAGAAAGGAGGTAAGAGTAGGAGATAGGTCAGTCTAGCGAACAATGTAAGGAAGGCAAAGGAAGCAAAACTGAGAATGGATCTCTGTGCATTTGTAGAGGATGAGGTGGAGTACAAGGATGTGTGGGTCAGGAGAGATAATGACAGGTATGTGATTAGCTTTTTTTTATTATTTAAGCATTTTTTATTGTTATTCTATTATAGTTGTCTCAATTCTTCCCCCCTCACCCTCCTCCATCCATCCCATCCCATCCCCTACTCCCACAGTCAATTCCCACACCGTTGTCCATGTCCATGGGTTATTCATACATATTCGTTGTTTAGGCCCTTCCCCTTCTTTCCACCATTATTGTCCCACCCTACTCCCCTCTGGTCATTTTCAGTCTGTTCCATGTTTCCATGCCTGTGGTTCTATTTTATTCATTAGCTTATTTTGTTCATTAAATTCCTCTTATAGGTGACATCATATGGTATTTGTTTTTTTGCAGACAGTCTTATTTCACTTAGCACAATATTCTCCAGTTCCATTCATGCTGTTGTAAAAGGTAGGCATTCCTTCTTTCTTTCTGCTGTGTAGTATTCTATTGTGTAAATGTACCAGTTTTTTGATCCACTTATTTACTAATGGGCACTTAAGCTGTTTCCAGCACTTGGTTATTGTAAATAACACTGCTATGAACATAAGGATGCCTAAGTTCTTTTGAACTGGTGATTTGGGGTTAACATTTTAATCACACAATTGACAATAATCATCATTGTCAGTCAATATTCTTCAAGATAACTTTTAAAAAATGTCACCTTGTAATATATCTAACTCACTGGGGATGGTTATGTTGATAAGCTAGTGTGAACATATTATATTTTATATAAGTAAAGTAATTGCAGTTTGGATTCTAAATATCAGTCTAAGTGAACTTTGTATGAGCTAGTTTCCCTGGGTCAGATCAATCCAGCCTTAAACACTAAAAGGGTAAGGCCTGTAAAGCTGTGGATGTGGGACAGTGAATTTTGGACAGGACAAAGGCCTCTTTGTCAGATTTCCTTTCTAGCTGTTGAGGTTGAGTTGCCATGTGACATTCATCTTTTCTATCCAAAGGTTCAATATCCTATTCAACCCCTAGCTTGCTGCTTGGCTGTTGTTTTTCTTTAGCATAAGTCAGAATAATACCTGATATTTTATCTGTCTCTTACAGATAAAATGAAAATCAGGTGTGATAATATATATTAAAGTAACTTTAAATGTTGAAATGGTGTGTAAAATAAAACATTTATAAACAATGATAAGAGTAAACCCAGGTTAGAGGAAAGTCAGGGATTTGTTAAAGCCGTGTTGCATGTACTATATCTATAGATTGGATGTAAAGTCTCTTGTAGATAAATATATTTTCATTTAAAAATGAATTCTATGTGTATAGATACATTATGAAAAGTGACATAAACAAAGAAAGTCATTTCAAAACGAAGTCAGAACTGTCACTCTAGAGGAACTGCCTTGTACAACTTGTTGCATGAATCTATGGACTGCGGCAGACCTTTGGACTGAGCTAAAACTATAATTGCTTCTAAAACCAGCAGGAAAGTGGGCATCTTGACCACAGGAATGGATGATTATGGACTCTCCATCTGAAGACAGGACCAGTAACCAGCAATGTATAGCCGAGAGTGGTTCAGCTTATTAAGTCCAATAAAAAGTCTTTTTTTTTTTCACATAACTATTCCTTTCCTCTTCTCAAAAAAACCCCTTTCCTTCACCCTGTAATCAAGACATTGTTTGGGTTTCTGTCTGAATAGGTGCTGCCAAGGTTGCAATTCTTTGATCCCAAATAAACACTTGTTGCCTTTCATTTTGGCTTTTTAATTTGTGATTAACAATACAAAAAAATCTAAAAGGCTAACCCAACAAAATAATAATTGTGGTTATATCATGGTAATAGAAGATTAAGTTATTCTTTTATTACATAAATGCCATTTTTATGTTTATTCACATAAAATATAGATATTAACATCTATATATTCTAAATATTCAATAGCATATATTATGAAATGATGAATTTAGTTTTAAAAGAACCTCACCTATTGTGTATTTACCACCCCAAGTCAAGTATCCTTCCATCACCCTTTATCCCCCTATACTACAGATGATGTGTTGTGGAATCGTGCACCTGAAACCTGCATAATTTTGTTAACTTTTTATGCAGTGGTTGAATAAATGGAGTGTTTGAGTTGATACCACTGGTAATGAGCTGGGTGATCTGGGGCATGAATCAGAATTTTCAGATATCAGTCAAGAGAAGCAGCATCCCAGGGCTGAGCGGCCAGGATCTGACTGCCTTTTGAACATACTCTCGAACTGAGAAAACCATGGGCTGTTCCAGACTCCATATTTCTGTCAGAACTCAGAGGTTTCAAAGAGACATTTTGTATACTTTTTTCCTTCTGAAAATGTCAACAATTCCTTCAGAAAACAAAAGAAAATATTGAATCAAAACCCAGACAGATGAATGAACTCTCAGACTAATAAGTTAGGCAGGTAGTAAAGACTTCTTGAGTTCAGCTAAGGAATAATTGGTACAAGAACTTGGCTGGGTCAAATAAAGTCGCTTCCCTTCTAGGAAGTTTTCTAACTAGGACATAATCCAGCCATGAAAAGAGTCTGGGAGAATGAGAAGGAAGGAAAAGGGAATGAATTACAACCTTTCATCTACTGTGAAAAGCAGTCCTTATGTCAGTTACCAGAGCCATTAGTGATAAAGACTACCAGCCAGGGCAAACCTGTAGTCAAAGCTAAATTGATTGGCTTGCTGCAGCAAGGGAGAACAGACATTATTGGGGAGCTGTGTGGTATCTCAAAAGGGAGCAGATAGGGAAGGATTCTTACAGAATTGAGGGGGCTAGAGTGACCCATATGATGGTCTTGGCAGAGATTGGTTAGAATTCATAGATTACAGTGTTGTTTGCTCAGTGGTCTAATCTCTAGAACACCTGAATCTATGCATGATTACCACAAGGTCAGTTTTTCTCTAGTCATATAGAGCTTATGGGCCAGAATGACCTGGTGTTAAAAAAAAAAAAAATTAGAGTTTACAGTTTTCTTCTATATTATGTTTTAGTGTAGTCAATCTTTTTGTGAGTCATAATATAGTTCTGCAAATTATGACTTCTGTTTCAATTCCTTTGGGTAAACATATTTTAGAGGAGAAGTAGGGAATTGGAAAGTGCAGGAAGAAATGGAGAATAAACAAGCATTTGAACATCCAGTATGTGCAAAGAGATAATGCTTATAAATGTACATATGCTTCTCTTTGTTCATTTTAGTATCCTTCTATTGATCTTTAACAACTTGTTTTCCATCAGGAACAAAACAATAAACTCAAGGAAATTTTTTTTCTGGGGTTAAGATAGGGCTTTCTTCTCATTTCTTGGTCTTTTTTAGAAGTCAGATGTTGAACAAACCTCTCCACTTCCCAATTGCACAATCAGCCATGTAGTACTGGGCTTTTTCTTTGCTTCCCATTGATATCAAGAAACAGAATGCAGCCATCATGCAGATGCCCAATGGGGACTTTGTATCCAAATGGTCCTAAGACTTCCTGGTCTGGGTCTATTCTCACTTCTAAGAGACATGCACTCCATGAATAAATCACTGTATCTTTGATAAGCAGCAGACTTTCATTCTCCTATCAAATATTTTACCCATTGGGTCAGAAAGCATGACCTATGAAATTGACCTTGCACAAATTTTCCCATGCCTTCTTCAAAGCTGGCATGAGATGTGTCAGGGACTCAGCTACTCCATATTCCTCCAGGCTGTTCATTTAATGCAAAAAAAAAAAAAAATGAAGATACAATTGGCATTTCGACAGCTTTTTGTTAGACTTTCTTTATCCTTAGAAACACCCCAGAGCCATAAATGGTAGTGTGGAAACTGATTCTGATCTTGTAAATAGAGGTGAAAAAAGAACTTGCCTGAAGGCTCAGACTGGAGACAGAATTGGAGTCTAGAACACACACTCACTGTCAGATTCCCATTCTCTCCTTAGGCCTCTCAATTTAAATGTCACACTCTAGCCCTTGTTTTTTTTCTTAGATACAATCACTGAGAATTATGGTGTACCAAGAAACCATGAACAAGCCACAAGCAGTAACACTGTGCAAATTTGAGTAAGTCTACTACAAGAAGAAACTTAGGATAAAATGTAGGAATTGGAGGAAGAAAGTCAAAATAGCTGTGATCATTGGCCTTTTGGTAGGGTTTTCTTCATGACTTCACTCAACTTTGCTTCTGCTATGCTCCTTGCAACACGTTCATTCACTATGGAAAAGTGGTAAATTGCAAGTAGACATGAGATGTGTCCATTAAATTTCTCTCTTTCTCTCTCCTTTTTTTCATACTTCTTCCAGGGAAAAAATAAACTCCTTTGTTCAGATCCCTTTCATGTTAATAGTTGTTTCAACATAAGATAATACAATAATGAGAAATGAAAGAAAACACTCCTTTAGCAACGTGTATTCTTGAGGCCGAGAGTACTAAGAGCAGGCGAGGACTCCAGAGCAATCTAAGTGCTGCCAGATAGCTGGGTTAGGGACTCAAAGATTGGTGATTGTAGGATGGGTGATTTGGGAAATAATTTTGGATTTAAAACTCCTGTTAACTTTCTTTAACAGCAGCTCCCCAGTCCTATTGCACTTTACATAAATGGAGGGAGCAGTGTCTTGCGTAAGTGGAGCAGGTTGTGCTAAAACATGATTGTGGCATTGAAGGATTGCCTTTCTGGGACTAGGATTTCCCCCATGACTTTTTCAATGTTTACAAAACTAAGCCACAGCCTCCTGTGATGCTAACAGCAACTTGGGTTGCAGAGCGTTTGAGGAGAAAGGTCAAACTGCCAGGCAAGCAATGTACAAGGTGGCTCACCAAGCCAGTTGCAGATACAACCAGCTTCATGGACCCAGGTGAAATGCTGTTTTGTTTTCAGTCTAAATAAAGGGTGGTGATTTATGTCTTTTTTACCTCCTAGGTAGATTTAAGAAAGACAGTTTTGAATGTGAAAGCAATTGAGGGCATTTTTCAGTACTTGCTCCTTCTGGAATTCATCTTTCCCCATATCTGTTAAACACACTTGTGCTCGAACAGCACCTCCTCTGTCGCACCTTCCCCAGCTCTTCCAGGCAGAGTCCATTACTCCCTCTTCAAAGGTTTGTCTCTCATGGCTAAATGGCCTGTGAGCCACTTCAAAGATGCTATGTAGGCTTCTTAAATCCACAAGTTTAACACAATTCTTTGGTCATAGACATTCAACAGAATTGACTGCATCTCTATTGCTCTGAGGAATATTTCCAGGTTGCCATCTGAAAGCGTGACCCTGCCAAAAATATTTCACATAGAATCCATTTGCCCTGCTACAGCTGAGATGTTTTTCCTTCAGGAAAGTTCACACTGGGAATTTTTACTTTGCACTTTACCCTTTAAAAACTGCTTGGAGAAGAAAAAATTTCCAAGTTATTCTTTAAAGAAAACACATGGGGTTGAGCGGGATGGTCTTTTAGTGGCCTCTCCCACTCCCCCTCCACCCTCAGTACCCTCAGCTCGTGCAGGGAAACCGATAGGGGTACGGGGATGCTTGAGTGGGAGATGGAGGCTCCCGTTCCTCTGCCCAACGCTACCATTAACTAGCTGGATTATGGGGATAATTGCTCTTTTCCAGGGACTTTGGTTCATCTACACAAGAGAGGGATGGGATCAATGATGTCCAAATACAACTTCTGACTCTGACATGGCCTGTGAAATACCAAAGGCGGCGATCCAATTAATGGCTGTTTTCTAATCTTAGTTTAGCAGATGGGTTTTCTGTACCTCTGTTGTTTAGAATTTTTCATCATTAAAATAATTGAGTGGGTTGTTGTTTTTATTCTTTTGAACTTTCTGCTCTCCACTGCTTTGATACAACTGCACTACTATTTGGTGACTAGGCTTCCAGGGTCTGCTCTGATGTGCTGTTGCAACATAAGAGTGGAGTGGGAAAGGGCACTGGAGTAGAAGCCAGGCATTCCTAGGTCTCGCCGGACTCTGCCACTAACTCTGTGGCCTTGGGCTGGTCTCATCCTCTACTGGGGTGTCTGTTTCTCACCTGTTAACTGAGGGGTCTGAGCTAGGTGATCTTTATAGTTCTTCAACTCCTGCATTCTATGAATTCTAAGCAATGACGTGTCCCTAGAGAGTGGGGGCTGAATGGAAACTTCATGTCACACTACTCTAAATGCCAAATAATTAATTATGGAATTTCAGCAGTCAGCTCCCTCCTTCCTGCTCCCTACTCCCTCCCTGCCTATCTACGGTAATGGCATTTTCAGAGCCTTCTGTTTGGAACAACATGTCAGTCTCAGACTAATTGGCATCTTTCCATCAATGTCCAAGGGAGCCAACGGAGTCCCTGCTTAGAACTCTGCTAATTCTCCTCTGCAGGGTGGGAGTAGGGAGTGCCTTCAGCCTCTAACCACTCTCTGTCTAAAAGCCTATCCTGACTGTATTCTCCTCGGTCCCTGTTTCTTCAGGAAGTGTGCTTATTTGATAAATTTCACCAAAAAGAAGAGCTGTCTACATCATTTGATATTCACAGAATTTACCAGACCAGATTAAAAACACATGCTAAAAAAGACTGAAGTTCAAGAAGGAAAATAAGAAAGGTACCTTTTCCTGTTAGCTCCAGTGCTGGGTAGAGTTTAACAGCATAGACTCTGGAGCATAGCTGCCTTGTTTTGGGTCTTTGTTTTGCCACTGAGTCAGTCATGGGGGAGGGTGAAACCTACTTTCTATGCCGTTTTTTTCTTATCTGTAGAATGAGGCTAGTAAATTAAAGTGCAAGCCTGACAAGATTAATGAAATAATATATGTTAATTAGTATAAGGCTACCACAGGATAGATTATAATGTTAAAATTCTGATGTTTAACTTTATTTTTGTCTAATCAACATTTGCAACGTGCCCCTTCTGCTGTAAAATGACTCATCTTTCAGTGGTTGGTTGCAGCTCATCTCTAACCACTCCCTTGAGTCTTGGTCTCTCTGAGATCCTTTATCGTGATATCTATGAAATCTCTCTGTTTTTGGATGATTATTTAGTAAAGTACTTTTTTTATTGAGGAAACCCTTCTTCCAACACTTCCCCCAAGACTCTGGGATACTCTGGCTCCTGATCTGAGCAACTGCATACAGCCACCCTTTTTAAGAAAGAAGATGCTCAACCACAGAGGGGATTTAAATTATTATTTCTGATGTGCACTCAGTAAGCATGAGGTATACAATCCACACACATTTAAAGTATCTTATTCCTCTCAAAGAGGGAGAAGCATCCCTCATTTGTGGAACTTGCTGAGCAGAGGTCTAGTCTGTGCTAATCTTTCAGCAATCAATTTCATTTTCTTTTCTCCCTGTTTCCCTTTCTTTAATACAAACAGCTGGTACTGTGCAATATGCAGCAAAAGAAATTAGGAATTTCTCGTGAGGGGGAGAAAGTAGAAGCAATTCATTTAATGTGTTTTATCGATTGTACGGCACATTTACTCCATAGGTTCAAGACACCACATGTCTGTTCTCTTGAAGGCAAGTCCAAATCACTTACAGCATCTTTACGGAAATTCAAAATTAAATGGAAATATGACTATGAAGCCATCAGCTAAAAAGCATTGGTTCCTCATGGGGGATTCTGTTTTCTCTCCCTCTCTTTCTCTCTCTCTCTCATTTATATCATCTTTCATAACAATGTCCTTGAAGAAATCTCCCTTGGGTCTTCCCTACTGCTCTTGGAAAGCCAGCTTTGGTAAAAATCAGAAAAATATACAGACCATAGAACTAAATTGAACAAGATACCTGATTTGGGGAATGCATTACAATCAGTAAGCAAGCTATTATTTATAAAGCCAAACTAGACTGTATACAAATTTGCCTATATTTGTAAAAATCAAAACATGTTCAACAACACTCAAATTAAATAAGCACTGTGTGTCTGCTTTTCATCAGTATGTACAGGATGAGTATCGTGACGGTGAGCTCAGTGAGAACCAGCCTAAACAGTTATGGTGGTTATCTATGAATGGCTACATAGCCCAGGTACCTAGAGGAAAAATGCAAATTATAATCAAGGTGGGAATCTAAGGAATTATCTAGGAATTTGGAACTGGCTGTCCATTCTGAGAATGACACATAAGATACCAGAAGTCAGGAATATGGGGAATGGGATAAAATGTGGTTTTAGAAGAGGATTGGAGCAGGTGGTTCAGGTATAAGCACATATGTTACAATAGGATGACCAAGGTTCACTTTCAAATTATTCACTTAATGTGGCCCAGGAGCAGCCCTGACTTGGACTCTACTCTCTCTTACTCCAGGCAGGGATTCTCATGTGTGTATTAACGGTAACTATGGATACTTTTAAGAATTAATTTGTCATGAGTCAGGGATAGGCAAGGAATTAGAGCAAAACAGGAAAGGAGAAGGCAATGGAGTTCTTGAGAGATTACAACTTCTTAGAAACTAATTTTCTTTTTCTGACTACTCCCAACTCTGCTGAAAGACCAACAGCTGGACTCATGCTGCTGAGGAATTAAGACTTTCTCGTAGAAGAAAAAAACCCCAAAGCAATTCATGTAATGCATTTTATTGATTATACGGCTCATATACTTCCTGGATTCAAGATAGCAAGTGTCCTTTCTCCTAATGGCGAGTTCAGATCATTGCGCAAGCGCGCGCGCGCGCGCGCGCGCGCGCGCGCGTGTGTGTGTGTGTGTGTGTGTGTGTGTGTCTGTGTGTAAGTGGAGAGGGAAAGGAAGAGTGGGGAGAGAGATATAAGGAAGAAGGAAGACTTTGGGACTCAAATAAAGCCTAAAAGAAAAATACTTATGAACTGAAAGTAGTATTTGAAGTCAAAGGTAAGATATGGAGGAGAGACTGCCAATATAATGCAGTCTTTAGAAGCAAGGTTCTAGAGCAAGGAAGTCCCAATGCGGCTTATGGGCCGCATGTGGCCCAGGATGGATGTGAGTGTGGCCCAACACAAAATCATAAATTTACTTAAAACATTATGAGGTTTTTTGTTTTCATTAGTGTTTGCATATTTAATGTGTGGCCCAAGACAACTCTTCTTTCAGTGTGGCCCAGAGAACCCAAAAGGTTGGGAACCCCTAGTAGAGATTTCAGAGTCTAGAGTAAGGAAAGATAATCGTTTGCAACATTTTCAATATCTCTTGCCTGGTACCAAAGAAACAGCTCACAGAAGTTCTTATTTTCCATAAGAAAATGTTTGTGAGAAAACCTCTGAGGAAAGAGGTTGTGTCTAGCTTACGCGTGACTGATAACACTAAGAAGAAAATCAGGACTTTCCCGGCTGAAGGGAAGCCAGGCTAGGAAGGAAGCTAATGCTTTACATGCAACATAGACTTTGAAGCCTGCTGAACTTAGCATAGCTTGGGTTCCAGAAGATTCATGCTGCTGAGTAGAAACTCCTTCTACCACAAAGGAAGGGCTGAGAGGGTGGTTTTGTAGATTATTCCCTTCAGCAGGGCAGGAGGACACTGAAAAGGACTAGAAGAGGAAGCGGGTTCTTTTGGGTGTTGGGCAGACTTGGTGTGCAAAGAAAACAAGAATTGTTTTTGTGCAAGGCGGTCCCTGGACTTGGGAGCCTGAATCTCCCTGAAAGGCACAAGTTATTTCTACTGGCCAGTATAGAGACCTTCCTTTTCTATTCTCCACACCTCAGCTGTTGCTAATTTTGGGGGCAATGGCATAGATCTTGTCTGTCCAGAAGTCTCTGGGTACCTCAAACCAATTACAACTCTTCACTCCTGTTACAGATTTAAAAATGTATGTGGGATAATGTCAAATAGCATCAAGAAAAGACTTTGGGACTCAAATAAAGCAGCGGTGACCTCCTTACCCTCAATTTTCCCAGAATGTCAGGACACCCCTCCACAGGGTGAAGGAGTATATAAATTAAATCTGGTTGTTCATAGCAAGGTTGAATGGAGGGACCAATCAGCTGTCACTCCGGGCAGTGACAAGCTCACAGTCTGTCACTAATGGGCAATGAAGCACAAGCTGCCATTAGATACAGTCACATTCCCTGAGGATGAGGAAAAGGGGTGGAGGAGTCCTCACAGAACTGCCTTTGGTAGGATAATATTCACCGCCCTTGAGGGGGAATAAGTTCCCTAAATAGTGAGAGAGAACCCTTGCAGACCAGGTCAATGGAGTCCTACTTAACCATCTTTTTAGAAGAGTCAAAACCACTTGGCAGCTCTCTCTCTGTCTTTGCAGATCTCATAGCACGTTTGTCTACAAAGACCCTCTGGTGTACTCACATACTCTTTTTATTCAAAATGTGGCCTACAAATCAGTAGTCTCTGCATCACCTGGGAGCTTATTAGAACTTCAGAATCTCAGGTCCCACCCCAGACCTATTGAATTCCAGAACCAGCATTTTAACAAGATTTTTCCGATGATTTATGTACATATTAATCGCTGTTGTGATGTCTCTAAATAACCATTTTTACTGAAAAAGTCCTATAGATGTTGCTGCTGCTACTTAGACAAACAGCGGTGACTTTTATATAATACTAAAAACAATCTTTTTAAGCCAGTCAGCTCAACTGGGTCAGGTAAGAAGAGAACATCAGTTGCCTCCACCCAGTTGTTGCTTCCCATGGCAACCAAACAAAAATTGAATAGAAAGAGAATGCAAGGAACATTTAATTTCTTTTAAGCTTGATACCTGATTTCTTCCAGATTCAGGGTCAGTGTTATTTTCATGTCTCAACTGAATTGTTTTTGTGCGTGTGTGTGTGTGTGTGTGTGTGTGTGTGTGTGTGTGTGGTTTTGCCCACATAAACCTACACATTATAGTCAGCAGTTAGGCAATTTCTAGTAAGGCAATGTGTTGCATCTCATCTCAGAATCCCTTTCCTTTAATTTCTTGAAAAAATTATGGTGCTCTTTGCCGCAGTATATGCTTTGAGAAAGGACAGAGCAAATAATGAATTTGGGAAAGTGTGTGACACTTTCTTGTGAAAGTTGCCTTAACCCCCTCTGTGCTCATCACCACGGTTCCTGCCTGCTCTTACCAGCTCTTCTTCAGGGCTGCCCTGTCCAACTCACTGGCGAACTTCCTGTTTTAAGGGAGGATTTGGAAGTGTCAATCCTTTATTCTCTTTCTTTATACAGGAGAAGCTGGAGGAGCTGAGAGGCCCTGCAGGTGGTCTAGGAGGAAAGGCATTGCAGAAAGCAGAGGCCCACACATCCTGGAGAAACCAGAGAAGTGGGTGTTCACCTAGAGTTAATCTTTGTACACCTTTCCCTTTGTTTTGCTCCACTAATCGGCAATCTACTTAATAATCAAGATCCCAAGTGTGGCATCGCCAGCCAACTTTTTCCTCTAGTCACATTTCACCCATTATTAAAGCTCTACCTGAGATTACTGCATTTATTCATTCAAATATAAACAGTTCCTGTGAGGAACTTGTTGCTGTACTAGTTCTAAATGTACGGCAGAATTCAGACCACTTGCACTTCAATGTAAAGTAAAAATGAATAAAATGACTGTGGGCTTTTGGGTCAAAGTGAGCTGAATTTGAACTCTGACTTTGGACCTGACTCTGACTTTGAAACTATATAGTCAAGTTGCTTAAACTCTGCAAGCTTCATTGTTTCTGGAGCCACTTTTCCTTTTTAAAAATGAGATTGTAAACATCCTATACATAATGACAAGTACACAGACTTCTCTTATATCTTATGAGGCACATATAGCTGCTTAACAAACACTAAATTGAATTTTGAATGTATTTTACAAATCAATGTAATATAGGAAAACCCGACTCCTAGCTGTGCTACCAAGTAGCTGAAAGTCTTCCAATAAATCCTTTAACTTCAGAACTTTTTTTTACATGTAAAAAATAAAATAAACTGCCCTATAGAAGCTCTCTAAAAGGAAAATTTAAAACATGCCCTCTAGAAGCTCTAACATGTGATTCTTCTCTAGGTTTCCAAACTTTTGTGAAATGCTTCACTACTCTTCTATAATAAGTTCCATATTCACAACCTATTAAGATTTGAATATATACGTGTGTATAGTATATGTTTTATAAATATGCATACATAATATATATTAATATCACTAATACATATATTTATTTTCAGTCTTATTTGCTAGATTGAGGATTCACAATGATCTTTTACCACAGTCCTCAAGAACATCAGGAGTTAAGTGCAAATACTTCTGCCTTTGGATTCTATTTTAGGCCATTGGTACCCATACTGAAGATGAATCATAATTCTCCTCCTTAGGCATTGTTCTGTTAAGAGAAATTTCACAGATAATCAACAGGTTTTTTCAATCTTGTTGATAAGATTCCAACTTTCCTGAAATGTGAGACCTATACCAGTGATATATGTAGTGATAAAAACCAAAAAAAAAAAAAAAAGCAAACCTTACACTTGGTCAACAAAGCCCCAAATTTTTCCTTTTAGAAATGACCTAACCACAGGAATCTGTGTTGTCCATATTCTTAATGCCCAAACTCATCCTGGCACCTCTGTTAAGGTAAGCTCCTTTGCAGTGCAATAAAATTGATTCTCAAGGGCTTCTGCTCTGGGGCCAGAATTGCGAGGGAGAGAAAGTTAAATCCCTTTTTAAAAGCAGAGCCCATTTCAGAGACTGGAGTGAGATCATCAGTTTATATCTCCAACTGTTATCTCCTCAACTATTGCCCATTTCTTGTCTTGACATATTGGACACTAGGAATAGCTCCTATTGAGGATTATGGAGATTCATAGAAAGAAGAAACTGTTTCTCAATTCAAATGATATGGGCCTGGTTGGAGGCAAAGACTGTTTATTGGCCTCCACTGCTCAGCAACTAATACAATTAATTTTTTAAAAGAAGAGTTGCAAGTGAAATATCATAGTCAGTCTGCAGTGTCCTGGCTCAGTAGGATATAAAATGAACCCGTCTTAGGTGTATGGAATGTCCCCCAAGAGAATGTTCTTGGAGAAGCAAGAGTAGATGATACAAAGCACTTCTCAGCAGAAAAGCTGCAATATCATATCTTGAGTTGTTTTATTATCTTTGTATTATAGCCAGGAAATATGTAGCCAGCAGTCTGCAACAAGCCATCTTATTTTTAATAGCAAATTATAATTTCTGAATGTGAATGCCATCTGAAATTGAAATCAAAAGACAGAATTCATTGCAAGTCAATTATTGAATTTTAAATGTACAAGAAAAGTCATGGCCGTCAGGACTCTATAAGGCTTGCAAATCATTCTCTAGTCCTTGTGACTTCTTTTATTACCAGAAAAAAATGATAGAAGGCTGACTAATAGTGACTTCAGTTTGCAGAGATTGTTTCATCCATCATACTGGTGATTCTGGTTTCTCTTTATAATATTATTGATGATCAATTGGAGGGATTATTCATGATGGATGAAACCAAAAAGGGCTAGTAGAGAATTCTGCGAGCACAGGTGACACAGAAATGACAAGTTAGGCAGATAGTAGAGTTCCAAAATCATTAGATTTTCTGCAGGTATATAGATGAATAAGTCTAGAGATCATATAGCATGATGATGATGTTAATAATACTATTGAAACCTGGGAATTTGCTAAATGATTAGATTTTAGGTATTTTTATCACAAAAAATAATTAAGGAGAAGATATGTTAATTAGCCTGATTGTAATAATCACTTTACTACATATGTATCAAATCATCATGTTGTCTACCTTAAATACATACAATTTCATTTTTAAATAAATAAACAAACAAAATTATGAGATTTCCAGCCTCTCTGGACGAAACATAACTGAGCTAGGACTAGCCAGAGCTGGATGTGGATAAGGCTGCTTTGTTGATAATGTTTTTTCCCATAGCAGCAATGAGATCACATAGAACAACACAAGGAAAAAAACCTGAAGAAGAATATACAAAACAATGCTATTTGACTTTAAGACAAACTGTTGGAGAAGTTGGGTATCCAGTGAAGAAGAATTTGTTCTTGTTGGATAAAATTACCCTCATTTATAATTCCTTCAAGTACAAATGATTGGAAATCTGTTTTATGCATATATCTCTTTGGGTGCAGAACTCTATTTTAGGCCATAGGTAGAATCCAAACTAATGGAAAAGCAGAGCTCTTGATTTGAAGGGCTCTGTGTCTTTTTCCTTTAATAGTCAATTATTCACTAGCTCTTTATTGAGAAATTACCATGTGCCAGGTTCTCTTTCTATCTGACTATTTAGCCATTAACAACAACAAGAAAGACAAGCTGTATTTTTTTTTAAATATAGAGAAAGCTACATTATAATGGGAAGAGAGAAAAAAAGGGGAAAACGCCAGGCAAGATCATTCAAGTTAGTCATGAGTTTCAAGAAGACAGTAGTTCTTTGAGAATTGCAGTGGGGTCAGCAAACTTAGATTAGATGGCTGAGAACACTAGTGCTTAGAGTAGGATGGAGTAGTCTGCAGTAGAGCAGTGCTCCACTGAGGGGAAAAAGTTGCCAGACAAAAATCATCTGTATATCAGCCTCATGGAGATATGGGAGCCATTCCGAATGAAGGGATTAGATTTTCAGAGAGGGGAAACCTACAGGAAGTGAGCTGATGATCTGCATCTGCTCTTTCTTTGGGAGTATTTGCTGAATCTGGCCATAGACAAGTAACTGATACTGTTCCAGGCATAAAATGACTGCCAGGAGACAGAAAAATCAACCGATATTTCACTGGTTGTGGAGAGAGGGTGATTAAACGGGAGGTTTGAGGGGCCCTAAGATATATGGCCAGGTTCTTCCTCTAAACATTTCCCAACATTTACAGTTGTACAAGGCTTTATGCTAAAAAGCAACACTGGAACCCACTGAAAAGCAGGACAGAGTCACAGAGCTGAGGAGACAATGATTAAAGTTGAGCACCTTCTAAAAAGGAGTCCTGGCAGCTCATTGGGAGACTTCTTTAGAGACCTCTGGCCCTGAATAACGTACATTCACCCCATGTACAGAATATACTCTTTTCCCTTTCCAACACCCCCAAATTCTCATCATGCTATGACATCAGGCTCAGGCTTGAGGTCCAGAAACTCGTTATCTAAATCAGGTGCAGGCAATGATGAAACGGCAGCTCCTTGAGTAAGGTTCTCTCAAGCTGATGACCTAAAACAAAAGAGAAACATGATTTGCCCTCCACTGTGATCCACATCCAGTCGCGGGACAAAGATTGGATAGACACTCCCTATCCAAAAGTGGAGAGAGGCAGGCAGTACTTTATAGTTCCTGATTCAGAGCTAGACACAGTTTGCCATTTCCCTGCTAGGGGTCAATCTTGCTCTATGCAAGTGGTTCCTTGGTACTTGGCTTTGTTATTTTGGTGCTTACTTTGAGTCAAAGGCCATCCTTGATTCAGTGAGAGAGGACTATACAAGGGCTTGCATATGAAGTTCATGTGGACATCTTTGGAAAATAATTACCATATGATATAAAGTACCTTGCATAATAAACTTAGAGATATGCCTATTGCTACTTTAAAAACAGTGAAAACAGCTTTATTTTTCTGTATGGTTTTGATATTACACTAACCCATATAGAACTTCAAGATGTTATTGAGGCTAACTTCCTAATTTTGAGAAGTAAAATGATCTGAGTTTGCATCACAATGCTACTACTTTTAAAAGCATGATTTTGGGCCAGGTGGGTACTGGACTTATGGAAGGATCACTTCATAAATCATATAAATGTCTAACCACTATGCTGTAATCTAGAACTAATATAAAATATTATGGAATGTCAACTGTAACTGACAACTTAAAAAGAGGAAAAAAAAAAAAAAAACACCTAAAAGCCTGACTTTGGATAAACCACTTAATCCCTTTAAGTGTTATCATCCCAATCTAAAAAAATGGGAACAACTGTAATTGAATGAAATTGAAAAAAATTTAAAAAGAATATAAACTATATAGAACACATGACTATTGTGAGGATTAAATGAGATAATGTATTTTAAATACTAAGACCAAAAATGGGCATTTTGTACATACTTTAGCAGTACTTACTAAATACTAATAGCCTAAAAAATATTGTTTATATAACATGCTGGGGTAGAAGGATCTTAGGAATGGCCTGAAGTTCGATGTTCACAAATTCAACTTGGCATGAGTAGTTGATATAAAATAGAAGATAATTTATATATTGAGAAACTCACTGTTATTGAATCATCATGCTCTTGGACAAGGAGATAGGGTTCAATTTCTGTGGATGATGATTCTCCTAAAAAGAAGGCAGGCCATTATCTTAGAACAAGGGCAACCCTATTAGTAAAGGAAAAAGAAAGATTTCTGCCAGTTGGAGGCATTCAGGAACTTAGCCAACCTGTAAGAATAGCATGGATCTCTGGGCACAGACAGATTTCAATAAACAGGGTTAAAAGCTTTTAAATATTTTATCAAGGGTGGGACAGAGGTTTCATAGTATTTATGCATATGACTGTGATTTCAAAGTAGTCCTGTGTATATGTACATGCAATTATGGACAACTCTAACAAAATCTCTTGCTTTACTGAACGGAGTAGGCAGAAAGCAATTTAAACCTTTTTTGATCAGAGTGTCATGAATACATACACCAGTTAATGTACCATGCCATAGCATAGAGATTGCTCAGAATTATTTTAATGATAGAGGGCATAATTTATCTTCTCCTTTAATTACCCCACACTCACTTGTACACTCAAAGCTTGATGAATCTTCCGGAGCCTCCATTGCTCTTTTCAGAAGTTATTTCATAATGTATTGGCTTCTAGGAGTTGCCTACTCTCCATACTTAACTGTTTTACATCTATTGTAGACTATAGCTTGAAAGAAGTTAAGTATTGTTGGAGGAAATCAGACTGTAAAAGTTTGTTACATCCTCTTTAAGTGAGTCATCTGAAGGTAGCCCAATGTCTCTTCCATAAAGTAAAATATATGGTCTTTATGACACTTTTTTGTGTGTTTTCATTATGTCTAGGTTAACAGTTATATTCTGGGTTAATAGGGTGTTTTTGTACTTCATGAGTAAAACTTGATTATAAAACAATTTATATGGAAAATGGAGCTGTTAAACATAGTGTTAGGGGCTGTCCTATCCAGCTGTATATTCCAAATATTGATATATTCCATTGATTCCCAGAGCCCCTTTGAGAGGAATACTGAACTCTAAAGTAAGCCAGTACTTCCTGAATCATGAATATGAACCCATGTGTTGAACTACTCTTATTTTTGACCCCTGCACATGTCAGCAGAGAAACAGAAATATGGGCTGACACCACAAGCAGGGAAACACAGATCCTGACACACTTTAGCCAGTGTAGGCTAACCCCCTTCTCACACCTCTTGTGGTATATGCTCCAGGAACCTGTTAAATTTGTATTGCAAGAACCCCGAGAGCTCCGTCTACATTTAGAATCTTCATAAGAAATAGGATGAAGGAACATCCAGGGAGTGCTGGGCAGTTTTGCTCTATTGATATGGCCTGGAGGTTGGTGAATTAGGAAGGAGGTGGATAAATGAAGGAGGCCTTTAGGAAGCTGAGAAACTGAGGTTGGCTTTCCAGCCAAAGGCATGAGATTTTCTTCTGTTTGCCTCCATTTTTCACTTCATTTCCCTTCTACTCATTTAAGTGTCTCTGGCCAACACACTTCTCCCCAGGGTTATCAGGGTGTGGCCCATTTCCCTGAACTTTGTCCTCAGCACTCCAGGAACAGCACTGTGTGGTATTACCTAATATCTCCTTAAGGTGGTATGCCTCCCAAATGGCAGCACTATTTTTATTGGAGTCCCTTCAAGGTGGGAAAGATTTCAGTATTTAAAGGAACCATGTTAATTATCAATTTTCTGGTTAGAGCCCACAAAAAGCCCCCCTCCTCATCCCATTATATTTAAGTACCTACTTGCTCACTCTCAGAACCACGTGCCTGTTGGATCTGCTGGGTGAATAACAGAGCCGATTCTCTAACCTTAAACACCAACCAAGCTAAGGTGAATTATAGTTTAGGGCAAAAGTAGCAGGAAGGGGATGTGTGCATTTTGATTTAATTGGAATTGAGGGCACCAGTGTTGTAGATAAATGTCTTTTATTCTGAATCTATTCAATGATTACAGCAAACATTCCCTCTCTCCCTCCCTCTCTCTCTCTCTCTCTCTCTCTCACACACACACACACACACACACACACACGCGCGCGCGCGCGCGCGCGAGCGCACGCATGTGCTCCTGAGTTCAGGAAGGGATATGCTAGTATTATTTTTCAACCCAGTGGGTCTAAATCCTCACCTCACCCTTCTTGGCTTCTGCAAGCAGAGGCTGAATATGCATTGAGCAAGGGGCTAGGGGCTTCCTGCCAAGCAGCTCCAGAGACATCTTCAAACCACAATCACTGCAGACATTTCCCAGAAGGCTTTAGGAGTACAAATCTCTTTAATTAAAATGGGAAAAGCCACAGTGAGCGAGGTGAGGGGGTTGCCTGAGAAGGGTAGGAGGAGGGAAATGAAGGGAAAAAAGGGAAGGAGAAAAAGTAATAAATATTTTACAAGTGTTTTCAAACACTGGCCGTCTAACACCCAGTGGAAAATGCTACTTGATGGATTATATTTTGGGTTGGAAAGTGAGGCTAATTCAATGTAATGAGAGGTGAATGGGACTTCAGGCCCTTATCCAACCACAAGAGACCCCTTACAAAAGAGTCTGCTCTTTCAGTCATTAATTTTTTATGAAGTTTAATAGGCCTGAGCCTAGAGACCTTCTGTGGTGTTGATTAGCTTCATATTTCTCTCATTAATGTAGAATCTGATTAGCTCTTATAAAAAGCATTTCATCTAAGGCTCTAGCATGGCTAACACATTGTTCTGATATTAGGAATTGCAAGTTTGATTCACCCGAGAAAAGAAGCATCCACAGGGACAAAGGCCTTGGCCTCTTGTTGTTACAGAATAAGACTGATGAGACCAGCTGTCTCTCACATTTTGCTAGTTGCAGTAGGAGCCCACTACCTTTGGACCTGGATAAGTTTGTCGGAGGCCAGCAGAACAGGTAGGTACGCTGCAAAAAGAGCTGACTCGAAAGAATAGGCAACAGCCAGTGTATCAGTAAGGGTTTGCTCAGAAAAGCAAAACAGCTGAGTGATATAGAATAAGAGGGCTATTATAGGGATTCACTTTTATGCTATCAGAAGAGCTGGCAGAGAAGTCTCCTGTGCTCAACTGTTGTTGGACCTGAAGTTGCTGTAGGTCAGCCAGATTAGAAGTCAGGAAGGAAAACTGGACATGAATGAGGGCGGGAAGAACCTGGAACACACAAGGACAAGTTGGGACCCATAAGGACAAGCTGGAATTCCTCTGTTTCTCACTACTGCCAGCCTTGATATCATGGCTAAAACGACATGTCTGTGCCTTTTGCCATAGTGACGTATACATATTTGTCTCAACATAGAGAAACCAAGAAGGGGATCTGGCTACTTCTGGAGGAGCTACAGGTTCAGGAGTTGCCCAGGTCAAAAAGGTGAGCCAACTAATCAACAAGATGCAAAAGCTGCCACAGTGCCTGATGCCCTCATTGACATTCGGAGAGTAAAAATGGCCACACCTCCCTATCTACCTTCCAAATCTCAGGATTCACTATGGCTAACACTAACCAGGAACCATACAGGGAAGGAATTTCTGGGAAATGTTCCACTGTAGCTAATCTGACACAGTAAAAGGCTCTACAGCCAGTCCTAAGTATTATACGTTAAACAGAATTACTGGATATCAGTGGTGGGCTCTAATGTGCGGAGGACAGATAAGAGGTGGTACTCGATAAAGACCTAATTTATGAGAAACGCTGAAAGAATTTTGTTGCCAATATAAGGTATTCATGGCTATCCATGTCCTGAAAACTGTAACAAAAAAATAATTAATTCTGTAAAAGTCATACTGAAATTTCCTAATCCATTTGCTTTTCCACTTTCTTTGATGGATATTTTACATAGTTTCCTAGTCTTCCTTAATCTCAGCTTTTTATTTCGTGGAGGAAGTCAAAGCATTTCAAATGTCCCAGATTCCCACTCTGGCAGGCAGTTTCCTATACAAATCTACACCTATGAAGCTGCCTTTTCTTCTGTTCATATATTCATCCTCATCACTGAACCCTTTGTTTTCATTCTCTTTCTCTTGGATACTTACAAACAAGGATCCAGCAATTCTCCTACATTATTAGTTTCCCTTTCTCTACTTCACCATTGCCATTAGCTTACAGACAGACTAGTATCTTAATAAAATTATACCCAGGGCACCTGATTTATAGTTTTCTGCAGTCTGGATTTTGTTGACAGCATATTTATAGTTCAGTTCAACATTTTTTTTGTTCTTTGCTTTTCCTGCAAATTGGCATCTATGTATAGTGGCTTGATCAGATTCACATCTGATCTCCTCACCAAGACTCCAGGCAGTCGTATATTCTTTCAGCAGGAGGCCCATAATGTCTATTTGTCTATTTTTGGTGACCCTGGCAGCTACTGATGTTCAAAGCCCAAATGCATGAACTCACTCGAATTGGAATGAGGGGAAACTTATAGTTTAGAAGAAATTTAAAAGACATAAATTTTTAAATGGACAAGACTAAACTATGGCTTCTAGGAATGCACAATTGATTGTGTGTTGGAAAAACCCTAATTTTCTTCCTCTTATGAATCTCCTTTATACTCTCACACTATTACCACACTCACAACACTTTGGATGCCACATGTGTAGGAGTTTCCCCCACACCAAGCAATTCTCTACAACACCAGCTCTGTGTCCTACAATTTAACTCAGTTTGGACCCCATTTACCTGGATACAGCACCAGATCCCACAGGTTAAGGGCTCAGTCCACCCCCTTTCCTTTAGATGTCAATCACACATCCAGGTTGTTAC
Source organism: Pteronotus mesoamericanus (assembly GCF_021234165.1). Lineage (NCBI taxonomy): Eukaryota > Metazoa > Chordata > Mammalia > Chiroptera > Mormoopidae > Pteronotus > Pteronotus mesoamericanus. The sequence continues at coordinate 2,452,215 of NW_026555326.1, forward strand.
CTGTGCTTCTAATCAATCAGTATTGAATCTGAGGTTCCTGACCCTTCCTTGGGTTTGATAATGTGCTAGAGTGGCTCACAGAACTCAGGGAAACACATTTACCAGTTTATTAAAGGATATGATAAAGGATACTCTGGCAGACCCGTCCTGTGGAATCCTCCGATTCACCATGGATGAAATAATGAGTCATTTCAGACACCAGGTGCTTTCAAGAAAAGGGGAGGGAGATTCCCTCTAGAGGAGAATGCCCCAGCCCTTCTCTGAAGTGGCTTTTATTGAGAATGATATGCTCAGGGGTATACAATGGGCAGGCAAAGCCTATCAACCGATGCCTAAAGGCTATATTTACAGAAAACAGATAGAGACCATAGATAACAATTGAAGGAACACAGAGATTTGCCTCAGGTCAGGGTGTGTTAGTCAGTTGGTCCTTAAGGTGTGGTCCCTGAATTCAGGAATTCACATCTTCTGTTTGAAGCTTAAACATCTGGTTTTTCCTTGTCAGGGCAGTGCAAAGCAGAGCAAGCTTCAGTGGATACAATTCATTCTTTAGGCCAGATTTCCCACAGGAACTCTTGGTGTTAGCATCGGATCATGCCTGACTCCAGCATTCCCAGTTTTCTGGTCAAGACTTACAGGCCCCTTTCAAGGCCTGGCTCGTGCAGGGCTGCAATTCCTGATACCACATAAAGTGGTCCCCAACAGGATACAGATGAACAGCCAGGTGAAGAAATACATAGGATGAGGTCTGAGGAGGTCCCAAGCACAAGAGCTTCTGTTCCTATGGAGCTGGGGGGCTTCACCCTCCTGGAATGTGGTTGTGTTCACCTACCTGGAAGCTCTTCAAACCTCAGAGCACTTGGATTTTATGGTGGCTTCCTTATGGAGGCATGCTCAATTATTAACTCCTCCATCTCTTCTCTCCTGTCCGGAGAATGGGGGTGGGAATGAAAATTCCAAGTTTCTAATCATGGCTTGGTCTTTCTGCATCCAGAGCCATCCAGGAGTCACCTGGAATTACCTCCTTAGAACCAAAATGCTCCTTAATTCTTTTATTTCTTAGGAAACTATAAGGGTTTCAGGAGCTCTGTGCCTGGAACTGATATATAATTATCTCCCAAACTTACAAAACCATAAAGAAACATAAGGAAGTGATTATGACAGAAATCAAGATGCTGGATGTTAGTGATTGAAATAGGGATATGAGATGTAGGGAGCCTTCTGGGGATGGCTGGAAAAGTTCTATCCCTTGCTCTGGGTTGTACTTAAAAGGGTGTTCACCTTATAACAAGTCACTAAGGGATACATTTATTTTTGTAGGGTTTCTTTATTGCTCATTTATTTTACAATAAAAATGTTTCTGTTCTTTCTATCTCTAATTCCACAATCCCCATTCTCAACTGCACTAACTCAAATCAAGCTTTTGACCCCACCACTTTACTGCAACTGCTTTTGTCAGTCATTAGTTGCCTCCAGTTTCTAAACTCATGGCTAAACCCGAGGCCTATCTTACCCACCTGGCTTCTGCACAGCTGCCATGCCCTCCTGCTTGAAACACTCTTATTCAATAAATTTTTAAGTCTCTCTTTTAAAAATTTATTTTCTTTTCCATCACCTCTTAAAGTTGAAATACCCAAGGCCTCAATCTTTCGCTTCTTTTCTTCTCTCTCAGCACCCACATGATCTTGACTTAGGTTCTACTATAACTCTCCACCCCCATCCTTTCTATTTGACTACTTGCCAGTTCTGGAGTAGGCCAGACACACTCCCACCTCAGAACTTTTTGGTCCTGATTGTTCCCTCTGCCAGAAATATTCTTCCTCTAGGTAACCACATGATGTAATTCCTCATCTTCATTCAAGTCTTTGGACAACTGTCATCATCTCAGTGAGGCCTTTCCTCACAACTATGTTTATCTACACCTCCCAGCTCTCCCAAGCACACTAACCCTTTTCTACTGTTTCCACCAGATTCATCACTTTCCAACATACTGTATTATTTTCTTATTTTCTTATGTTTAGAATGTGATGTCTGTCTCTTTATAACAAAAAATAAGTTCCAAAGGGCAGGGGGTTTTGTGTGCTTTGTTTACCAATATGTCCCTAACATGTTGTTCACTGCCTGACATATAATGGGAATTCAAATTCATATTATGTACAGGAATTCATAATAAATGTATACGTGTTAATAACTATAAGGAAGCATCCTGCTCACCTAAAATTTCTTCTATTTTCCTTTTTACAGAAAACTTCTTTAAGTAATAGGAAAATAAACCTTATCTCAGATTTAAAAAAAAAAAACTGAAGGAAAAAATAGATTTTGGTCACTTATATAGATGTTACCACTAACCAGTAATTTGGGTTCTCTAATTATTCTGTGATTTCTCAGCTCACTCTCTCTACAAGGCAAGAACATATTTAATGAATATGATAAACATGTCTATTACATGAACATGTGTCTGAAAAAGATAAATTTGACATCATGAGAGGATGGTCAGTCATTTCAAGAAGTAATGCTATCATACTATTAATGAACATTATTGTTAACTAGCTTAAATTGCTAGTTATCTTTAATGTTATATAACTTCTCTTTCCAATGTGAATGTCAACTACTTATATTTTAGTGTATTACTTGACATCCTTTGATTAAGCCCAAAAAAGCTTTTTACATACAGGATTCTTAATCAATATAAAAAGACATTCATTGCAAAAGATGCTGAATTCTGTGTGAGCACAGGACAAATGAAACCACGTGCAAAGTAAATGAAAGGCATATACAGAGGGAATTAAGTATACTATCTGGTTTTTCTACAATTAATCAAGTGAATAACAATTATGCCCATATTTCAATTTCAAGTCCACCAGCAATGTCTTTATCATCTCCCACTACTTGTTTATGTCTGGAAATTAAATTATCTTTAATTTCTTGTTCGTCTTGTTCTGTTTTCAGTTTAGATGGAGAAAGTTTAACACTAAGACTACATATGCCCTACCCATCTCCCTCTCAATATGAATTCAAGGCTCTATCTACAATCCACTGTTAACGGGAGAAGCTGGGAACCTGTCAAAGGGATTTAGGGTGTTAGCCTACTTTAAAATTTTACTTCAAATCTAAGAACATTTTTTTTCTTTATTTCTCTGTTCAACCAGATATTTAATAGGCTGAAAAGAAAAAAGGAAAATGATAATCACCTCCAAATTTATGAAGCAAAAGCTGCTTTAAAGGGGGAAAATACAAGGTTTTTTCTGTTCATTTTTCATCCTTCAGCTCTAAGGAAAGAAGGGGCCGAGGTTCTGAATTAGGCTCCTGATGCATGGCTATTTAATCTATTCCTGATTCTGCATTTACTTTGCTCTGTCTGGAAAGGATGCAGAATTTGCCATAATGAATGACCCAAGCAATTTCAGCTAATGGCCAGAATTGAAACCTTTGATAATCCCAGGTGAATAATGTTGTCTCAACAGACTGAAGGAGTCTTTTACCTGTCTGACACAATGATAGATGTAATTAGTTAACAGGCATAGTCAGAGGTTTTAGTGGAGGCATTAGCAGAGATTGCTCAGGTCATTCTTAATTATGCAAATTCTGTCTTCTTCAGACAGAATACAAAAAAATAAAAAGGGTAAACACAGCTGTATAAAAAAGATTTCAGGGAAACCACAAAAGCTAGGAAACTCATCAGAAAAGTGATTATGCATCCTTCAGGCTAGATGGGAAGAGAGGAAATAGCCACACACAGAGGCTCTAACTGTGGGCAGCCCCCACTCTCAGTCAAGTCAAAACAGCTGAGATGCCTGCAGAAATGCTTGTCCTAAGACATATGTCACCTTGAGCAGACATGACTGAAGGGAGGAATATTGTTGCGGTTTTAAGCCTTTGCTAAGCAGCAGGCTTGCTCTCTGGGGAGGACAGACAAATAAGTGGCTTCAAGCATTCATTCAGAAGCAGGAGACAGAGAATGATGTGTTGGGTTCCACAGGGTTCCATTTGGTTGAATGAGAAAAGGGAGATGAGGGAGACAGAAAGAAAGAGGGAGGGATGTTCTCCAGCACACAAATTATAGCTACGTTTGAATCAGCTGTCCTTTGCCCTTCTCCGACATACCAATTTGAGACCCTACATGCCTCCACTCTGCCTCCTAGCAAACAGTCACAGCCAGCGTCAGATCTGAGACAAGGTGCATAATTCAACCTGACATCAAAAACAAAGGACTCTTTGCATCAGACATGTTTATTTTTCTTGTATGGCTTTGACACGTCAATGGTTGTCACCCATGCTTGAGTGAAATCTTGGCATGAAATCAATTTGATGTCCAATGTCAAGCAGCCTTCTTAATGTCTCTGGATAAGGCAAGAGGGGCCTTGCATTCTTGAAGAGAGGCAAATGAGTGATCTGGGGTCAATCAGTCATGCTTGACAAGGATCCACCTGGTCCCCCAAAAGCAGTCCAGAAAAGTGAAAATTTAGGCAGGGACTCTAGCTGGTTGACTGGCAAAACTTCAGAAGGCAACCTCAAGAATCATTGATTGTCTTCTCACCCAGGACATGGGGTAGCTAATTCTAGGATGTGACTTTCCCCCTTCTCTGCTATGGTTTTCTTTTCTTTTTGTATCATCAAGGAGGCAAACCAATGAAACAGTTTACAGTTTAGGGAACTCACAACCAAGAATTTGTATAGCATGAAAATATTAATAAATTTAAAGACAAAAATATATGTACAATAGATCACTGTATGTAAAGCAGGGATTGAAAGAGAGTGGAAAGAACATTCATATCAAAGTTATACTGCCCTGGGTTTAAATCCTATTTCTATCCTTCTTTGTTAGATGTACGGCCACACAGAAGTCACTTAAATCCTTTGAGACCAGGCTTCCTCATCTGTAAAATGGAGATTATATTGTCTGTCTGAGGATTAAATGAGTTGGAGTTCACTACACATAAACCTTAAGGAATATTTTTATGGTAAGAAAAACATTTGAGAGAAGATAAATGCTTCATATCCCTTACTAGCTCTTTAAGAGAGAGAACACAGTAATTAATATATTTTATATTTCAACCAATGAACAAATAATTAATTTCTATGTATCAAAATAAATTTTTGAGTTCCAGTTCTCCATTAAGTCTTAGAAACTAGACTAATTAAGAGTTTGTCTAGGTGGTAAACAAAACAGAAACCATTCAAGAAAAGGGACAATTATAGATTGCTTACCCCATTTTCACAAGCATATACTTCCCAAATAGACATCCTTGTGGGAAAATTATCCAAATCATACTCCAAGGATTCACTTACAAACCCTTATGTGATGCTTAAGATGTATCAGGAATCTGCTCACAGTGCTTTACAGATATTAAGTCATTTAATCATCATAATAAGCCTAAATTGCAGGTGGGTGGGTATTATTATTCTCAGGGAAACCACAAAGCAGATGAGAAAACTGAAGAACTAATAGGTTAAGTAAATTGAAAAGATCACACAGCAAGTAAGTGGCAGAACGAAGTTTAATATGCAGGAGTCTGGCTCCAGAGCCCATGATTTTAAACAGTGGTCTGTGCTATTTTCTTTGTATAAATACTTATCTGTGATATAGGATTTCCTTCTTAGTCTATAAGAATCTAAATGTGTTATGTCTCTATGTTTCTATATTTCCTCTTTAGGTATTGATCTGTACATGAGCCACTGAAGTTAACATGTTAAATTAGAAGATTCATTCACCAGGATCCACAGAAGTTTGAGAAGCACTACGTTAGACAACTTTAAACGTTCTTTCTATCAAACTCTAGTAGTTTTGGCAGCTTCTGCCTCCCTGATTCTTTTAGGTCAAGTCCCTTTTTCATCTGTTTAGCTTTCAAGTGTTTGAAAATAGCTATACTAATACACCTGAATACTGTCCTTTTTTGAAAAATTGCTGTTCAAGTACAATTGTCTCCATTTTCCTGCCACCACTTTCCCCCATCCCACCCACAACTACCTCCCACCCTCAGTCCTACTCCTGCTTGGCTTTGTCCGTGGGTCCTTTATACATGTTCCTTGATGACCCTTCCCCTTCTTTCTTCCATTACCCCCTCTCCTTTCCCCTCTGTTTACTGCCAATTTGTTCTTTATTTCAATGTCTTTGGTTATGTTTTGCTTGTTTGTTACTTCATTGATTAGGTTCCACTGGAAGCAACCTAAATGAATACTGTCTTTTTGATAAACATCACTGACTTCTTTGGGCAAAGCATATGGAGGGGTAATATGACAGCACAGAAAAGGACAGAAACCTTTGTCAGTTTTGTTCTATGATGCATCTCATACTCAAAGAATAGTGCCCAGAAATGCTGTGTGCTTAATAAAATATTTACTGAATGAGCTAATGAACATCATTGGCAAATTAGATGACCATGGTTCATCATATTAGTTAACACTTCTGGTAGAGAATAACAGAGATTTGCTAAACTAGTTTTAACAAAAACTTGATTTTTGTCATCTGAATACACAGATATCTAAAGAACCAAGGGACTTTATTCAGAGAATAAAGTGCTGAGTAGAAATTGCAAAATTTCTCTCTGCCTCTCATTTCTTCCATTTCTCCACAATTGTGAGTTTTTCTTCTCTATTTCCCAGAGTTGACCTGTTTACATTTCTTCAAAAGATAACAATGTTCTCAATAATATCAAGAATGCCTGATATTACAGCTCATCATTGAATAGTTAGATTATACTAGACTAGTATAGTCTGAGTTCCAAGTTCCCAAAGGTAAGGATACTCATTCACACAGCTTAGGTTAGCACCTTTCCCTAATCATTCTGGATTTGGTAAAGTGCTTGGTATTTGAATATTTGAATAAGGCTGTTCCCACCCATTGTAACCGTGTGAATTAAGGGACCATGGCATTGAATTAGAAGGTGTTGAATAGAAAATTGTGAAGCATTGAACAGAAAGAATGATAGCTGTTTCATATCTTTGTTCATCAATCAATAACTTGGTTAATCAAACATTTTTGAGAAACCTTCTCTGCTCAAAGCTCTGTGCTATGTTTCAGGTAATACAAAGGGATATAATTTAACTTTAAAGAGAGAAAGAGTTTAGATAAAAGGTCAAGGCCTAGGCTTATAAAAGCACAATCTACAATCCAAGCAGTGCATGCCAAGTAACAGTAAGAAGAATGAACAATAGCTGTTATATGACTTATATTATCAACACTAAAAGCAATAGCCACAAGACATTCATTATGACATACCTTTAGGGAGGTCATGAGTGAAAATCTTACCTGCTTTATGATGAGATGCCAATTCATTTTGGAGGAAACATTGGCATGCATTTATTTCAGGTGTTGGCATCAGGAACACTATGAAGCTTCTGGGGGATGGTGTTTGTATTTTAGAAATACTGTGATTCTTAATTCAACCGAACAACTAAATTTATAAAACACTTCTGGCAACTCCGCAGGACCTCCTGGTTTGCGTTATACACACTAACCATGTTCCTGATTTTATTTTATTTTCCTATTCTTGTTTGTTACTTCACTGAATTTCCATTTACTTACATTCTCACATTGTAGTATTGGCGCACAGATTTCCATATATTACATGAAATATTTCCATGGTTTTCCTCAAGTCCTTTTTTAAAACAAGATGTAACCAACCAGAAAACACTAAACTCTATCTTGTGGCATTCATAAGGAGGGGAACTCACTGTGGGAGGGCAGGGTCAGAGAAGGCCTGTTAACTATATCTGTGTTGGTCCCCTCTGGATCTTGACCATTTACATTTGAGCAGTGACAGGAATGGCAAATTAATTGTGATTAAGTTACTGGGAAATGCTTTGCTGGCATAATTTTATTTTTTTCCAACTGAAAACATCCCTTAAGTTATTCAATGTAAATGCTAATAATCTGGGTAGCCGTCCAAATAGCTAAGTTCTTTTGATGGCATAGACATGACAGTATTTTTTGAGGGCAACCATTCTGTGAAAACATTTAAAAAGGTTGCTTAGGAAATCATAGAATTTAAAAACTGTGAGGAATGCTTTCTTTGTTTTGGCATTTTTTCTAGAGAGTTAGCTCAGCTGTCCATAGCTTCTATGTCCAGTTAACTCTGTTAATTAGAACACAGTGCTGACAACATCAAGGTCACGGCTTAATCCCCTGGTGGACTCCTTGACTTTGTTTCTGTGCCTTACCTGGAGACAATGCTTCTAGACACCTGCCTCAAACATGTGGTTGAGTGGTCCATGGGAACCTTTGAGATATTCTGTAAGGGCTAATGCACCTCTGGGCCAAAGTATTTCTTTTGTAGTACATAGGATGCCAAAGTTACCACTTATTAAACTTTTTCAGCCAGTTCATTTCTCTTTCTCTCAGCTTTTCTCTCTCTTTCTCTCTCTTCAGTCCCACTGAAAAGAAGTAACTGAAATCACAGACTGTCTTGTGATGAGCCAGTTAAACCAACTTGGCTTTTTTGCATGCAGAGATGAGAGTGCTTTCATTACAGGGAGATACCAAGAATGTGGCTGGTTTTTTAGTTGGATACCTGAACTCTGGGATCATCAATCAATTCTCATTTGATTTCCCAAAGCCCCTTTACTGAAAAACATCCAGGCCTCTCCAACCAATATGACTCATGGGACACTTCTGATTAATACCAATCAGGTTAATGGCTTAGCTGTAGTTAATGGTGCTTGCTCTGTAGCTACAACAACAAGAATTAATAACAAATCCCACATTCATTTTTGCAAATCAGAGGAAAGATGCTAAGGGTCTGACAAACTCTAATCTTTATGATTTAATGGAATCGTGTTAGAGCACAGAGAGTATGGAGATTGGAAAACTGAAAAAATTCTCTGTCACATCCCTGGCTTTAAAGATCTGAGCTCTTTCTAATACTCTGTCAACAGCTCACTGTCATTGGGGCTTTACAAGATAGGACAGAGCCAGTGACACACCATCCAGAAAAGAGATATAAGAGCAAGTGGTTCATTAGTGCAGATAACACACATGAGACTTAATCTCTATGGAGGAGGACAAAAATTTAACAGGTATCTTATCATAATGAGCTGGAAAGTGTGTCTTGAAGGCAAAAGAATGATTCATTTTGTCTTTAGGTGACCTTTACTGATTCAATGTCACAGACACTCCAAGTGCTGAAGTAGTTCAGCCTTGGGCAGTCCCTGGGATGAGGCACTGGGGGGTTTCGTAGCTGACCGCAAACTGCACCGAACCACCAGAAGTCAAGCATTAGTGCAACTTGAAGTGGGCTCCCAGAATTCCTGAAATATTTAGCACTGGGGCTTAGTCATGGGTCAGCGAATTTGCTAAGATTAGAGTGGTAACTGCTGGTGGGAGGAAGTCCTACGCAGAGAAGGAGCCAATTCTAAGCTAGCATATGGTGTGGGAGGGTGGGCAGTAATGGGAAGAGTGGAAGTGAGGAAGGGGGCTGGTGAAGTCCAGCTTTATTTTTGCTGCTGCCACCATCTACATTCTGGGAAGTCCTACAGTAAGCATGGCCAGGATGTGGGGAAACATTAAGCTAAACACGGGGTGACATTGCGGCTTGGTTTGAAGAAAAATCCCAGCTCTCAGCTGGAAGAAGAAAAAAAACCAAAAAGAAAAACAAAGTTCAGTCTACCAGTGGAGGAGATGAGCAAGAATTAAGTAGATGTAATACAGCTGGCCAAAGAATTTGGAATTCTTATAAGGAACTACAGTACTGATATTTGTTTATACAGAGAACTGTTTTAAGAGCAGACATTAAGAACCATGGATGCAGGGTCTATGGCAAGAAACGTCATTATGGACCGATCTGGGGGTATAGTAGAGGTTCCCAGAGAGGCCTCTGCTTTGGTCAAAGGTGGTACAGTCAGGACTGTGAGGACAGAAACCAAAGGTGAAGAATCTCAACAGAGGACTGCAAAAGGCAGTACTGGATGGCATTTGTAGAAGTTGCCTTACATAGTCTCTATGTTCATTTTATTTATTTTTCTAAATGTGGGTTTCTAGTCCTTTAATACACATCTAACTTGAACTTATTTTAGTAAGTACCACATAATAATTAACATCACTGTGACAATAAAGTATGTATTCAATTAAATCTCTGTTGTCTTTACACTCTTACTTTAATTCTAAACCACTTTTTCTTCAGGTCTAGATGTGATAGGCTCTGAGTTAAATGGTTGTTGATGTGTCTCAACAGGCCATTATAGAAAAGGTTTTGAAGGATTGGCTCTGTGGAAGGAATCCTCTTATGAAGGATGCAGAAGGTTAAGAATCAGCAGCAGGTTTATGAATCCCTGTTACCACCACTGCAGCGGGAATTTCCTCTGCCTGATTCTCAAATGACAACTGGCAGGCACAACCTGGGCAGTCTTCCTTAGGACAGAGCCTGATTCCTCATGTCTGAATGAAACCCAGTCAGTGCCCTTGATGGGCAGTTATTATTAATTTGGATATATCAAATATGTCCTCACACTTCTCACATTCTCTATAATCCAGTTATGTAATAGCAGTAACTTTGGTAACTCTGATAGTGTCAGAAGAGAGAGTATATAGGTTAACATCATTGTTACCTATTCTAGCACTCAGAAATCCATGATCCTAATAACAACAGATTAGATCTATGATGTCTGATACTGCAACCACTAGCTATATGTGGTTATTTACATTTAAATTACTTTAAATTAAATAAATTAAGAATTTACTTCTACTATAACACTAGCCACATTTCAAGAGCTCAATAAATGGCTATTGTTACCTTATTGGACAGAGGTAGAATAGTACATTTCCATTAACAAAGAACATGCCATTGGACAGACTTGCAGTATACGGGGTCTCATTCATCTTTCTTATTCCAGCACCCACCACCCAGTGGGACTTTTTTGACTGCCTAATATACCCTGCTCAGCAAGAATAGACTCTGAGTTCAATTTTTTTTCTGCCTGCCTCTTCAGCCACCCTTAGGCTCTCTACAATGATGCTCCATTCTCAGTTTCTCCCTGTTCCCAACTCCTTCCAGATAAACTAAAAGTATGCCTCCAAGTGGAGAGTTTAGAAAGTCAATCAACCAACTTTCCTCTTCCTTCTCCCCTCCCTTCCATTATGTTTTCCTTCTTTCTATTTCTTTTTTCCCTTTCCTTCCTTCCTTCCTTTCTTCCCTCCTTCCTTGGTTTGCTTGGTCAGGAACAGGGTGTCTTTGGACTGTTATGGAACTCTCAGAGAGCACTTGGAACTGTGATTGTTCTGCTTAGTGTCTAGTGAGAACAAAATCAGAATAACTGGGGAACATTTGCTTTGGTTGTCAAATATGTCAGAGAAGAAAGAAAAAGAATGGGGAAGACTTACGGGGTGGCTGTGAATTCCCGTGGCCCTCCTCAGCCAAAGAACAGGGAAGAGGGCTATGAAGGAAGCCGACATGGATTAAAGCCCCCTCCAATGAATGAGGTCACACAGCAACTGTAGGAGGTAGATTTTATTTCCACACTTTAGAGAAAGTGGGAAATTAAAATTCAGAAAGGTTAAGTGATTTATTCAAGGCCACACAACTAGTGAGAAGCAGAGCTGATATCTTAAAAGTAGTCCTTCTCCCTTGAAGTGCCTAGGTTCTTTCTATTACCGCAGGGGGCCTTGCAAAAAGTTGGGCGGACTGGAGCTGTAGGCTGTATAGAGAGGAAACGCCCTCAACAGAGAGTTGTCTTGAATCTGCCCCTCTATTTCTGTGTTCTGTGAGGAAAAAACTGAGCATGTGCACACGCTGGAAGGGAATGCCCAGGCCTAGGTTCTGCCCTCCTGTGGAGTGCCCTGGATGGCAGTGTGGGGGAAAAGAGAGAGAGGATGTAAGATGCTTTTTATGTCACTTTTTTGCTAGCTACACTGAAGGCTAATGCAGTACAAGGTTCCAGGCGCCTGCCTGGTATAAGATAAAAATTCATTTTAACACAGGATACCACCTTCTTCCTTCATTTATACGTCAGTTCATTAATAAGTTAGAGCATGGATATTGTTATAGCACATCCTTTGATGGAATTAGTTTTCTAAGTTTCTGGTTTTGAGATATCCCCACAATGTGAAAAACCAAGATTTTTTTTAATATCGAAGATATTTCTGACAATACTTATATTTGTAGGTGGTTAGTAATTTTCAAAATCTTTTACATACATTGTACATGATTCTTACTAATATCCTGTGAATTGATAAAATGATTTTCTTTTGCAGGTGAATAAAACAAAGTTAAGGAAAGGATGAAAAATCACAAAGCAAATCAATCCAGGCTTTCATTTCTCAATCTCTAATCATTTTTTTCCAAGAACAATAGAAAAATTTCTTTAAAAAAGAATAAATTCAAAATTCTGACACTCCATGTCCATCAACACTGTCTTTATTTCCCTTCTTTTCTATTTCTTATTCTTGGTTTGAAAATCTCTAACTTTCAAGCTGTGGAAGTTTTTGGTCAAGAATTGAGGGTCTTGTGATAATAACTACAATTTAGAGTCACCAATGTCAGGAAAAACAGAAGGCACAGGACATGGAGACTAGTGTCCTGGGGAGGGGGGTGTTAGGGGGTTAAGTGGTAGTGGAAAAAATACAATAAAAATTTTTAAGCAAACAATACAAAAGAAACTACTGTCTTGACCCAAAGCATGAAAGATTTGAACACAATCCTTCACAACATTGTTAGACAAGTGAAACAAAACAATCTGTCAACTCACTCACTCATCTGTAGGGAGAGAGCCTAGTGGCTTAACTGATTTTTGCCCCCACCAAATTCAAAGGCCATTTAGTATCAGTTTTAAACTGCTCAGTTTAAGAAAAGTGTAAAGGTGCAGCACTGTCTGGTAAATCATACCAAATAAAATGTTTTATAAGAAACCATCCAGTAAAAACCATGTTCTTGTCTACAGCTTAGTAAACTAAGGCCCATTGTGGGAATGGAACATGGCCTTCTTACCCTGTCCATTAACTCACCAAGCCAATAGATGAGGGTTCATATGAAGTTTAGGGGCAAACCATAATTATTAAGGTACAAACCAGAATTACTAATAACTATTAATATCACTTGATATTTTGCATAAAACATTTATTCATCCAGCAAATATTTAATAAGTTCTTATTACATGCCTTATTCCCTCTGCTTGGTTGCCTTACTAACTGATCACAAAAATAAAACCAGGCTGAATAATCTAAGCCAAGAAATAAAGATTTCCTTCTTCCTCAATGTGGATTACCCAGATAATTGCTTCAATACCCTACTTTGTGGCACCTTGCTGATAAAGCTTTAATTATTTTTCAAGGCCACAAGTATAAGAAAATGCACACTAAAGCTATATTCTCCCTGGATGTTTCCCAAGAGGGAAACCCCCACAAACGGGAATCATCTCTCATCAAAAAACTTGCCTTCAGAGGAGCAGGACTGGTGAGAATCCCTTTTACAACATTTTCCAGGGCAGCATTAGATCCATTAATTACCTAATCCTCTGTGCCTTATTAGCCCTCTTAGAACCCTTTAGATGCCTAATTCCCTTATCCTAAAGGCCTCAGAATTGGGGCTAGTAGTCCTTTGGTCCCCATTAGGTCTATGTGTGGCATATTGTGCTGCAAATCTCTGCAGCGTATTTACAGTAATTATGAACATTAATTATAGGGGAGCCCTGGGAACTTAATGCCCATTGCAAAGTTATGTGTGGAGCTAAGCACAGTTTACAAACTCAGAAGTACAGCAAGGCAAGCTTAGATTATATGGAGTCAAAAAAGAGAAAGAGATTTAGAAATAGTTACACACACAAAGATGACTAAGAAAGATGGAGTTTTGAGCACAAGGGAAAAACAAGAACAGATGCCAACTGAGTTTGCATAAATGGGTCAAGAGTTTGCACAAGGTGAGAGCTAAACATCTAAACTTCCAGCCAAGGTCCCTAAAATCCTCCTCTAAGTTCAGAATTGGTCTCAGGAGACCAGCAGGAGCTGAGTCTGCAGGTGAAGGTTAGATAACATTACCTGAAGGGAAAACAGAGTTCAAAGCTGAAACCAAGAGAGGGCTCTACTAGGAAATAATTACACTATAAAGATATTTTAAGATAATATTGATTCATTCATGGACTGTATGCATGGACTGCGTCCTAGGTTCTGTACTTCATAACAGTAGCTAACATTTATTGTACATTTGCAATACGTCAGAGACTACTCTAGGCACTTTACATGTATTCATACTTTGTCACACAGGTAAGTAATATTATTATCCTCATTTTACAGGTAATTTTATATATAGCTTAATCAGGGACACAGCTAGCAGGTGCCTGACTCAGGGTCCAGATCCAGGCAGTCTGTATCCAAAGTGCACACTAATGAACACCATGTTATTCTACTGTAACTGGGTATGACAAGGTAAATGAAGCATGGCCCCGGCCATAAAGGAATTCCTAGCCACAGAGATTTCAACATATAAATAACTATATAACATGAGCATAGTACAGAAGCTTAGATTTCACTGGATCCTATTTCTTCATGTCTAAGCAAAGACATTGCTCCTTTCTTCTTCATGATCAAGCTTTCTTTCTTTACTGGTATTCTCATTAGCATATATATATACTATAAAATCTGTTAATATATAAAAAAAACTATTTTAACCTCCTGTCCCCTTCCAGCTGCTTCCATTATTTTCCTGCTCCCCCTTATAAAAACAAAATAAAATCAAACAAACAACTAAAAGCCAGCACACCAACCTTGAAGGAGTTGTCTTTACTGCCTCCCTTTTCATTTTCTCTTAATACCATTTGAATCAGGTTATTCTGTCTACCTTGCATAAGACATGGCATTTGTCAGGGTCACCAAAGAAGGCACTTGTTAAGGTAGCCATGTTTCCAATGTATGTTATGTGCTGTTGAGTAAGCTCCAACTCCCATTGACCCCACAAATGAGTGATGTTCACAATGTCCTGTCCATAACGGCTCCGCTCAGCTCCTGTGGACTCGTGCCTATGGCTTCTTTTATGGAGTCAATCCATTTCATATTTGGTTTTCCTCTTTTTCTGTGCGTTCCATTTCTGTACCTTCCATTATTGTTTTTTTCAAAAAATATCTTGCCTTCTCATCATATGCTCAAAATAGGACAATTTCAGTTGTGACATTTTTCCTCCAGAGGCATTTCAGGCTTAATTTGCTCTAGGACTCATTTGTTCCTCTTTCTTATGGCCTAAAATATCCACAGAGCACTTCTCCAACAACATATTTTAAGTGAATGAAGTTTTTTCCTATAAACTTTCTTCACTGTTCAACTTTTGCATCCATATATAGTAATTGGAAGTACAAGGGCATAGATGATCTAATCCTTGGTCTCTAATGACACATCTTTGCTCTTAGAGATCTTCTTTAATTCTTCTACTACTGAGCTTCCAAGTCTTAGCCTTCTGTGGATTTCTTGGTTTCAGTCTCCACTGGAATTGATGACCGAATCAAGTTAGCAAAATCTTAAACAATTTCACTGTCTTCATTATTTATGTTAAAACCATGTATTTTTCTTTTCTGTAACTATGATTTTTGTTTTCTTGATGTTTAAATGCAGTCTTTGGCACTTTCTTCTTTCACTTTCATCAGAAGTCATTTCAAATAATTACTACTTTCTCACAGTCAGATGTTATCTGCATATCTTAAGTTGATATTTCTCTCACCAATTTTTGCTCCTTGTTCCTCTGAGTCTAGCCCAGTATTTCTTATGATACGTTCTGCATACAGATTCACCAAATAGGGGGATAAAATGCACTTTTTCTGACACTATCGTCCAAATGAAACCATTCTCTCTCCATATTCTGTCTTGACAGTGGTTTTCTCTCTATAATGCAAGTTATGCTTAAGACAATCAAGGGCTGAGAAACACTGTTTTTTTTAAAGCAATACATAGGTTCTCATAACTTATTCAGTTAAAGTCTTTATGTATAGTTTATAAAACATAGACTGACCTGAAATTCTTTGGAACACTCCAGCACCCAATGAATGTTTGCAATTAGTTCTTGAGTGCCTCTTCCTTTTTGAATTTCACGTGAACATCCTGCATTTCCTGCTTTGTATAGGTAGAAGCTTTAGTTGTATCCCCTTGAACATTACTTTATATGTGCAGAGAATTAGATCAATGGTCTTATAGTTACTGTTCTCTTTGGTATCTCCTTTCTTGAAACTTGGGATGTATATTGAACACTGCCAGCCTGTAGGCCATTATTTTGTTTTCCATATTTGTTGACATATTCTTGTTAGCATTTTGACAAATTCAGTCTCTGTGGCTTGAAATAATTCTAATAATTCTATTAATAATTCTACCCCTGGTGATTTATTTATTCCCAATGCTTTCCAGGTAGGTTTCACTTCACTGGCTAGAATTAAATGTGCTTCTTCATAGAAATCTTTGAAGGTATCTGTTAGTCTTTTGTCTCTTTGGTATAGATTTTTCAGTATACTGTTTGTACATTCCTTTTATTTTCTTCTGGTCAGATAATATCTTTTATTTTTGTTATTCAGCATTTCTAGTCTGCGTTTGAATTTTCCTTTTATTTCTTGGATCTTCTGTAGAAAGACAAGTAGGACCATTTTTAGTCCTTGTCACATTCTTTCAGCAGGACTTGATATTTCTTGTCACCCTCTCTTCCTTGACTTGCCAGAGAGCACAATTCCTTTGTTTTCTTTCTTCCTTACTGGCTGCTCCATTTTAGTCTTCTATGCAGGCAGGTCTCAGAAATCAGACCTCAGACCTTAGACCTCAGACCTCACCACTACTTTTTTGGCACTATAGGAATGTCAAATTTCCCCATGGTGGAAATACTTGCCACAATTCATCAAATTTAAAACAAAAATTGTTTCATCTTTTATATTTTTTAACTTTAAAAAAAAATTTTACCTGAGGACATGTTTATGAATTTTAGAGGGAGAGAAACATCAATGTGGGACTAAAACATCAATTAGTTGCCTTGCGCATGTGCCCCTACTGGGGATTGACTCTCAACCCTGGCATGTGCCCTGACCAGGAATCAAACCCACAGCCCTTTTGGTACACAGGACCATGCTCCAATTAACTGAGCCACCTGGACAGGGCATTTAACCTTTTACATCTATGAATCAAGATGCATTCTAAAACAGTTGTCATCTAGCCACCAGGCTTGATTTAGTTTTCATTACCTGTCTTGTGAGAACTTGGTCATTGCTGTTAACATTGTCTTAATTCAATCATTCATTCATTGCTGGTGGTACAGCCAATCTGACAATTTGGCATTTTTTAAAAAATCTAAACATGTAACTTCCATAAGCTCAGCAATTGCACTACCAAGCATTTATTCCAGAGAAGTGAAAACTTACATTCACATAAAAACTTGTACATGTTTGTACTAGCTTTATTCATAAATGCTTTAGACTGGAAACATTGCAGATGTCTTTCAACAGGTGAATGATTAAACACATTGGTACCACCATCCATACCATGGAATGCTACTGAGCAATAAAAAGGTACAAACTATTGAAACATGCAATAATTTGAGTAAATCTCCAGAGAATTATGCTCAGTGAAAAGCCATGCCAAAAGGTTACATGCTGTATGATTTAATTTTTATCCAAGAAGACAAACGATCCAATCAAAAAATGGGCAAAGGACCTGGGCAGACGCTTTCCCAAGGAAGAGATACAGAGCGCCCAGAGACATTTGAAAGGATGCTCAGCATCACTAGTTCTTAGTTTTGACAAATGTTCCAAAGGTTTTGTAAGGAGCTAACATTAAAGGAAATTGGGCAAAGTGTAATTGGGAATTTGCTTTTTATTATCTATATATCTATTATATAGAAATTGCAAATTTTCTATAAATCTGAAAATATTCCAGACATTTTAGAAAATGTTTATTTTAAAAAGACAATTTACTTTTTAAGCAAAAACACTAATAATGTATTATGTAGTTTAAAACATATACAGAAATAAAATATATGACAATAATACCATGAAGAATAGAAGGAAGAAATGGAAGTATTCAATCTTAAAGTTTACATATTATATAGGAAATGCTATAATATTTTTGTGGATAGACTATGCTATCTTAAAGATGCAAACTTTAACATTAGAACAGCCACAAAACAAAACTAAAAGCTAATAAGCAAATAATAAAGATGAAATAGAATTTAAAATAGTGTCAATCTACAACTACATGCTGCTTGTCAGAGACTGACTTTAAATGTAAAGTTATAGATAAGCTTAAAGTTAAAGAACAGAAAAAGGTACACCTTCAACACATTCTTTGAAAAAAGACTTAAATAACTATTAATATCAGACAAGGTCACCTTCAAAATAAGGAATGTTAACCAAAAATAAAGAGATGCATTAAACAATGATTACAGGATCAACTCATCAGAAGATACAGCAATTCTAAACACACTTGCATTAATGACAGAATCTCAAAATACTCAAAGCCAAATAGACTTAAATGAGAGAAAATATAGACAAACCCATAATTATAGTTGAAGTGTTGGTAGAACTAATAACCAGAAATCAATAGTAATATAGAAGATGTAAACAACACTGTCAACCAAGTTGTCTTAATGTATAGAGTACTTCATTTAGCAATTGCAGAATATACATTTTTCTCCTAGTGTACATAGATCACTCTCCAAGGCATACCATGTACTAAGCCTTACAGGAAGTATCAATACATTTTAAAATGCTGATAGACCAAGTGTATTCTCTCTACATAGCAGAATTAAATTAGCTATGAATTAAAGAAAGCTATCAGGACAACCTCCAAGTATTTGCAAATTTAACAACACAATTCTAAAGAACGGGAGGGTCAAAGAATAAATCATAAATATTAGAAAACTTTTGAACTAAATGAAAATTAAAACACATTTAAAAATTTGTAGAACACAGCTAAAGCTACGCTTGAGGGGACATATATAGCTTTATATGCCCATGTTAAAAAGAGGAACACTTTAAAATTTATGACTCAAACTCCTTACAAGAAGACTGAATTAAATTCAAGTAAATACAATAAAAGAAACAATAAAGATCAGAGCAGAAATAAGCGATAAAATAAAAATAGAAAAATTATGAAAGAAAAAGTAGTATCTTTGAAAATAATAAAAGAAATAAACTTCTATTAAATTGATAAAAAAAACAAAAGAAGTAACACAAATGACCAATATCAGGAATGAAAGAAGGGCCACTATTACAAATGCTACAAATATTAAGAAAATATTGTGAATAACTTTATGCCAGTAGATTAAACAAACTTGATCAAACGTACAAATTCCTTGAAGAGAAAAATTACTGAGACTGATTGAATAGAAAGTAGAGTATCAGGTTAGCCATATACGTGTTTCATTTTTTAATTGACGTTTCAAATTCACAATTTCTAAAAAAGCCTACAACCCTAAGTGAATTTACTGGTGAATTCTATCAAACATTAAGAAAGAAATAATACCAATATTAAAACTTTTCTTTTACAAGGTAAAGGTAGTTTCTCAACTCAAATTTTTTATGTTCTTAGATATATACTTTTTTATTGTTGACACTATTACAGATATGCCCCATCCTATCCCCTTTTGCCCCTCTCCACCCAGGCCCTAGACCCCCAGGTTTCACCACATTGTGTCCAGGGACTTTGCGTATATGCATACATGTTTTTTGGCTAATTTCTTCTAGTCTCCCCACTCTTCTCACCTTTGAGAGCTGTCAGTCTGTTCCATGTGTCCATGTCTCTGGTTTTATTTTGTTCATCAACTAATTTTTTTATGAGGACAACATTAGTCTGTTACCAAATCAGACAAATACATTGTGTGAGAAAAATTATAGACATATCTGATAAATATAGATACAAAAAAATCTTAATAAAATTTATCAAATTGAACTCAAAGATGTATACAAAAGATAATGCCTCATGTCAATTAATTTAATCCCAAGAATGCTAAGTATTTTTAACACTCAACAGGTATAGATGTAATTAGTCTTACTAGCACAATAAAGGAGAAAAACCATCCGATCATCTTATGAGATGCAGACAAAGCATTTGTCAGTCTAATATGCATTCATTATAAAAACTTAGAATACAAGGGAGCTTCCATAAACTAATAAAGGTCATTACTAAAAACTTACAGCCAATTTCACAATTAAAGAAATACTGCATGCTTCCCTCCCTAAAATTAGGAACAAGATAAAAATGTCTGCTCTTTTCACTTCTTTTTATCTTTGTAGTGAAGCAATAGGAGTAGAAAATGCTAATAAATGGGATACTGATTGGAAGTGAAGAGTACAAAACCGATTAGCAGATGACAGGCAGTATACATATATGATTCCATTCATATGAAATTCTAGAAAAGACAAACTCTTGTAGTAACAAAATGACAGGTATCTTGGGGCCCGGTAGGGGATATTGACCAGAAAGTGTCATAGGGAATCTTTTGGGGTGATGAAAACATGTGTGCTCAGTACCATGTTATGTAAGTAAAACTTACATCAGAACTCACTAAACTACACTCTGGCCAATGCGGCTCAGTTGACTGTGGTGTCATCCCACAACCAAAAGGTTGAAGATTTGATTCCTGGTCAGGGCACATACCTAGGTTGTGGGTTCGACCCTGGTCTCGGCATGTGTGATCTCCAGTCAGGAGTGTGGGAGGCAACCAGTTGAGTCTTCTCTCTTGCATCGATGTTTCTCCCTCTCCCTTCCTCTCTCTAAAAGCAATGAAAAAGATGTCCTCATTGATGTCAATTATATCTCAATTAGAAACAGTGAAAAAAAAATGGCGTTCTTAAATACCATCAAGAAACAAATGAAAAGTACAAATTGCCAGTGATAAAAAGTCATGAAGATATAAAGTACAACATAGGGAATATAGTCAATAATATTGTAATAACTATGTAAGGTGACAGATGGGTACTAGACTTACCAGGGTAATCACTTCGTGATGTATATAAATGTCTAATCACTATGTTGTACACCTGAAACTAATATAATATTGTAAGCTGTAATTAAAGAAAACACATGGAAAGTGAAAAGTGTCAAAGAGACTCTTTATAATAAGTGCCAAACAGTAAGTAATCTAAAAAATAAGCTATTTCAAAATATATGTAATATAGAAGATTATAATAGAGAAAATTAATAATCGAATAAAATAAACACAAAGAGATATGCTATATTTGTGAGTGGAAATACTCAATTACATAAAAATAAAATTTTTCTCCAAGTGAAAGTAAAATTTCTAAGCAATCATATCAAATATTATATAATATTAAGAGAGGTTTTCATGAAAGTTGATAAACTAACCCTAAAAATATGGCAAAGATCAAGACTAAGAAGATTATGATATGAGGGATCACTGTACATGTTTATCAGTGCTTTTTGAAAAAAAATACATTAATTAAGACAGTGAAGTACTAGCTTTGGAATAGTAAAGAAAACCCATGAAACAAGAGACTATACTTAGAAACAAACTCTCGCCTACATAAATAAAACATATTAAAGAGCGGCATTTTAAATTAGTGGAACAAGCATAGTGTATTAACAGATACTGTTATGATAACTAAAAAAATACATATATACATACATATGTAACAAAATGATATTTCTATCACATACAATTAAAAATCAATTCTAGATACATTTAAATATAAAAAAGTAAACTTTATTTTCAGAAAAAAAATATAGAAAAATATCCTTACAAACTTGCAGTAGAGAAGGGACTTCCTAAACAAAACACACACATACACACGCAACAAACCTGAAAAGGAAAGATGGACAACTGTGACCACATTAAAATGAAAACCTTCACAACTAAAAATACCATAAAAGAAATGAAAAGATAAGTATTTGTAATACATACGAAGATTAGTAACCAGAATAAGAAGCCTTCCTTTTAAAAATGAGATAAAGGCCATCTGATAGAAAGTGGGAAAATATATTTAAACAGGAACTCATACAATGTGAAAACGTAATAGTCAATAAACATATGCGAAGAAGTCCAACCTCATTTGTAATAAAAATATGTATAAATTAGAAGAGAAGATGTAAATTAAAACTACAATAAGGGGAAATGTGAACTATCATTCAGGACTAGTAAGTATAAAAGTTGGCATTGTGGCATGCAATTTGGCACAACTGAATAAAATCAAAGATAGGATACTTTATAATCCAGTGACTGTACTCCAAGAGTATTTTTTGCATAATGTGCTCATGCAGATACATATAAGAATGCTTAATGTAGCATCATTTTTAACAGAGAAAAATTATAAACAAATATTTTCAACAAAGGAGAGATAAACTGTAGTGTAGTTATACACTGAAATAACATTCAGATAATAAAATAAACTCAATGTATCATAATGATATGAATTAAGTTAAAATATGTTAAATTTAAAAAGCAAGTTGCTTACAAACACAAGTAGTTTATATACAAACTGCACATACAAATGTAATTTGCATATCTTTTAAAATGCGCAGAGTAACAATCCATATGATTATAGATACATCAATAGGTATTAAAGGAATTACAAGTCTGAAAAGCATGCTAGTGATATACCACCAACCCCAGAATAGTGACTTGCTCATGAGAAAGAGAAGGTGAATGAGATTGATGGAGTTAGGTCTTTAGTTACACTGTGACTTCAAGTTTCTTTGAAAATAAAAGAAGATGAAGAGCAAATAAGTTAATGGATTCACATCTGGTGAATTTCGATGTTGAGTTTATTGGGCTTTTTATATTATTTTCAGTATTCTTTGTTGATTCCATTTTTTTTCCAAGTTAAAATAACAAAATTCCAAACTGCAGAGGTCCTTCAAATATTTACACAGTCTGCCTTTGTGGAATTCTGCTTAGATGTTCAGGAAATGTTTTATGATTTTCATTGAGTTGAGGGCTGGACTTTGCCCTATGATTGGGTTGTAATGGCTGCTGTTGCTTGTACCCAGGTTCCTTAAATCTGCACGTGGTTGTTTAGTTTTGCCCTCACAGTCCCTGCATTATTTTCTCCTTGGATGAACCACCTGAGTAAAATTTTATTTTTCTGCTGTGACCATGCCTGCTTTCTCTGTGAGGATGTTAGACAATGAGCCCTAATATTATTTCTGTGAAATATTATTGCAAATTTCACAGAACACAGGGTAGAATGACGGGCAATTCCTGCCTGAGAAGGCTACCCATCTCTTGCACCTGCTGTTTACCTGGCTGTGGAGATAGCCCTTGCTCACATCTACATACAAAGCCAGAAGAGAAGAGCCATCAGGTGACCTTCCCACCAGCCTCCCTGGGATGGAATCCGAACCCTGCTGCTTACTAACTGTGAGGTCTTGGGGGAAATACATCACCCCTCTTTCCTCAGTATCCTCATCTAGACAGTGGGATTATTAACACATCACAGGGTTATTGTGAGGATTAAACAAAGCAATTCATGTGCCAAATGCTCTGAATAACCCAGTGTAAACACTGTACTGAACGTTCTGAAGTCTGACTTCTAAGGAATCAAGGAGTTATGAACTCCGGATGGGTCCTGTGCTGTGGCTGCTAGTGTCTGTCTGTCTGTCTGTCTGTCTGTCTCCCCCCCACCACTTCCCTCCCTCCCTTTTTCTCTCTTTGTCTCTGATCAGCTTGATTGTCAGCTTTCTTTATTCAGAGCCTCCTAAAGGAACTAGTGTTGCAATAACAACAACAAATAAGTTAGGAAGAATTGCCCTCCCATCTCTCTTGTAAATGTCGACAGGTTCCATCCTTATATTACAATCCCAATTAAAGGGAAATTCCCCACCAAGCCATAAACCTAAAATGAAAAAAACCCTATAGGGATGAATAAGCCTCTTCCGTGAACAAACCTGCTATTTATCCTCTTTTTGTCACTGCTTAATGTGTGCTCAAATCCCCGCTGACCCAATCCTGCAAGCTGATGAAGAAGCGAAGCAACGGGCATCCATCCGCGGGTCTGTCAAGATGTTGCTTGTAACGAGTCTCCCATGGATTTGATTATTATTGGGTATTAATTATTAATGGTATTTCCTGCAGGAGGCCGGCACAGGCTTCCCCCCGGCCACCCCCAGCCTCTATTTTGAACTGGAATTAAGAAATAACCAAACATCTCCCCCAGAAGAGTGGGAGGAGAAAAAGGAGGAAAGCAAGGGTATCCCTCCCTACTCTTTAGCACGGCTCCGCTTGCTATTCTGGGGCTGTTCTCATAGTTAAGGGTGGGGAAGCAGGCCAGCACTCGGCCTCCTGGGCAACTCCAGCAGCAACCCCGCTCTCGGAATCAAAAAAGAGGATCAAAGCTCCCGCTGCTGCAGCCCTCACCGGCATCCTCAGCGTCCCGGTCTAACCTTGTCTTCTTTGACAATTAATTTCCTCTGATGGTTATGTTAATTTTCATGGCTTTCTAATGATCAAAAATATTTGGCAGATTAACATCATTTAACTTTACTGTCCCTGAGGGGGAGCGGGGGCAGGGCGGGGGCTAAACTGGCGCGAGACAGCTGGAAGAGGCACGAGAGTCAAAGTCAGAGTTCTGTGCCAGGCATGTCAGTAGGGCAGTGAAAGACGGATACCCAGGAAAGTCTGGAGACATTAAAACCATATTGGAATAGAATAATAAGGCCGGAGAGCGGAAGCAGCGCCCCTCCCCCACCTGGCACGGTTTTGTCCTCTATTCACTGCCGACAGTCCATATGCTCCTTCCAAGCAATGTTTTAAAGACGGCTACACCTGTCAGGGTGTCTGGGAGGTAAAGACAGCAGATGTTGAGATTTGTGCCATGGAAAGGAGAGATTCATCTTGTCTACAGAAAGCGGCGCGTTCAGCAGTGTCCTGAAGGGGTCCCTCCGCTACTGCCTCGCTCCACCTCTTCCACCAGCCAGTGGGCCCTGCGTGGTGCCGCAGATGGAAAGACAGAATTTAATTTTACTGACGTTCAATCAAAACAGAATAATGTGTTTAATATCCCTGCAGTGTAAGTGAAAGGGAGAGATTCATGAACTGGTGGGAGGCGAGGAATTCCATGCAGGGCTTTATACCCCCCAGTGCACATAAACACAGAAATCACAGTGGAAAATATGGATAAACCCGGGTTAACATCTTCACCTGCTCCCCTCTGTTGCTACTTTAAGTTCAGTCCTTTCCGAATGAAAGTATGGCACTTGCCAAGACAACCCCTTAATTCATACACTGGCAGTCAGGAGCCCTGAGCTTAATCCCAGAGGAGGGTAATTGGGCTGCAGTGTCCAGGGAGGAATTAAATGCTCCTGATTGGCAGGCGTATTTAGTACGGGAGAGCCACACAAAGGAAGTGCCTAGAACCTCCACGTAAAATCCAACTGATAGTAATCACGTGGCTAATAACTCTGCTCACAAAATAACAACACTCCTTGCACATAGAGGGGGAAAATCTGGAAGTAAACATCCCAAAATGCTACAGGTAGTTGGGTCAGGATAGTAGACTTGTGGGTAACCATTGTCACAATTATTTTCTAGATTTTTTTCTCATGCTATTATGTGTGTGTGTGTGTGTGTGTGTGTGTGTGTGTGTGTGAGAGAGAGAGAGAGAGAGAGTGAGGAAGAGGGAGAGAGGAAGAGAGAGAGAGATTTTCTACTTTTGGTGTGTACCAGAATCACCTGAGAAGCTTATTAAATATGTAGATGCCTGGGTCCCACATTAGATCTCCTAAAATAAATAAGTAAATAAAATAAAATGTAAAAATCCAGTCCTCGATTAACATAGCCCTTCTTTCCTAGATGTGTGTACAAGGTGTGAAGCTGTCCAGCAAGCTGTCTGTCTCATATGGTCTGTGTTATATTCATGCCGGCCACCCCAAGTTCATTATAAAAGGACACTGCTTTTTATATAATTTCCCAGAAAACCTTTGGCAATCATGTATGTATCTGATTCTTCCTCATAAAGAGACTTTAAACTCTGTGCTTTTCTCTCTTGAATGTTATTTTCAATATCCAAATAGCAAAGCCTGATGTCTGAAGAATCTCAACTCATTTCTGTTCATATCTCATGCATCTATATACATATGTCTGCACGCACAACATCAAGGAGGAGTTTGGATACACACACACACACACACATGCATAATTCTCTTACTGTTATGTAAATTCAGTTAACTTAGTAAAAACCCAAAGTTAATTAAATTTGTGGTTAATCAAATTTGGGAGGGTTTTTAAAAAAATCCCGTTCTTCACTATGTATCACTGTTAGTCAAGGGAGTTGAATCAATTAATACTGAAGATGTTGGTGTGCAACTGTAGAGGCATCCCTCTTATTTTAGCTCTCTGGTGACAGAGCTCATTCATATAATACAGTTTTCTCATCTTTGTATCTTAGTTTCCATGAGTCCAGTTAATAACCGTCATTGTTTTTTTTAAAAAAAACCTTGGTTACAGTGCTACCTCAAGTACAACCGATTGAACACACACGCGCACACACCCAGAGAGAATACACATCAATTAGAGCTCTGAAGATTGCCACCACATTTGCATAAGAATGTGGTGATCCATGATAGTGTATTTTTCAAAGACATTGTCAATGAGATTGAATGGCTCCCCTCCCTCGCTAACTGCACAGTGCTGGAAGAAAAATGCCCACACTTCATTTTGTTTTTGTTTAAAAAACAGGAGCTATTGATGCAAAGGAAACTCTTGTTTCCTCCACCTTTTGCCTGTGCCACTAAATGACTGATGTTACATTGAGTCGGCTGGCTCTTCTGCCAGGGCTGGCAGCTGTCCACTCTCTTAGACCTGGATTGGCTCCCAGAGCTGGAGCACAGGTTTCCACAAGTAATCAGATGTCAACTTCTTCAAGGAGGGACTACCCATTTGTTTGGCTCTATATAAGACAAGCTTTTTGAACTTGAATGATATCCATTTTTCCCAGCCTAAGCCTCTCTAGATAGATAGGACTTATTAATGATAATAACACCTTACATTGACTAGCCCTCTCTACTTCCCAGAGCACTTGCACATCCATTTGTTCTATTATTGTGGTTTGCAAGGTACACTAGTCTTTTTAATTCACACGTCTCACATGTAATTCTATGATATGCTAGTGACCTGGCCTTGGGATACCAATAATTGAAATAAATAAGTAAATAAAATAAAATATAAAAACCCAGATAGAGAAAACTTATTAATAATACCTTACATTGACTAGTCCTCTCTACTTCCTTGAGCACTTGCACATCCATTCATCTATTATTGTGGATTGTAATGCACCTTAGTCTTTTCAACTCCCGTGTAATTCTATGGCATGCTAATGACCTGGTCTTGGATACTCATAATTTCTGACAGACCCCAACTCAAAACCCTCAATAACTGAAACTACATCCTTTTATCTACCTGACACTCAGCTGAAATAGGTTTCTGTTCAATCTAGCCTGAAAGTGGTGTCAGCCCACTCTCTCTTCAGTGGTTTGTCTAGCACTCTGACCTGGTGATTCTCCAGTCTTCAGAGCAGGGCCTGCTTAACCCCATCTAAATTTTCAGCCTTACAAAAGACTCTGAGGAAAAGCTTGTCCCCAGGTAATGCTGAATGTAAAGTTAATGTTGAATGTAAAGTTTATGTTGAATGTAAAGTTTATGCACTCTCTTAACACTACTGAGCACTTACAATGCGCCTGGTGCTTAACTTTTATTATTTCATTTCAT
This sequence comes from Pteronotus mesoamericanus, assembly GCF_021234165.1. Lineage (NCBI taxonomy): Eukaryota > Metazoa > Chordata > Mammalia > Chiroptera > Mormoopidae > Pteronotus > Pteronotus mesoamericanus. Next base: position 2,479,817 of record NW_026555326.1, read on the forward strand.
ATGTGTACTATCTCTTTAGTAGGTGTATCTAGCTCCATTTTAGAGGGATGGGAACGGAGTTCCAAGGCCACATGTCTATAAGAAGAAAAACAGAGATTCAAACCTAGTCTGTCTGAATCTAAAACCATTGGTCTTTTCTCATATTTCTTGCTGCCTCTTTCAAAAAGAAGCTGCCTATGAAGGTAGCATTACCTGTTTCTCTCCCAAGATTCAGCAGTTCCTGTAGTCCAGTGGCAGCCATATCCTACTTGTTGTTTCTCTGGACCCATATACCATTCTTGTCACACAAGGTATGTGTTCCTTTCTTTTATTACATTGTGTAATCTTTGGGGATAGCCACAAATTCTTACTCATTCTTATATTACAATATCTAAAAGAGTTCTTGGCACATAGTAATGACTCAATAAACATTTATTGAATAGATTAATAAATTAGTAAATATATTTTCACTAGGCCTGGGAAGAATGGAATTTTGAGATTTTGTTTTGAAAAGCAGGCATTCACTTATTTAGGGCCATCTGGGTCCCATATTCTCTAAGTTTGGCACCTATCGCCCTTGCTAACTATGCTTTCTAAGCCTCCTTAGTCCTCGATAGATAATCTTAGAACTCCATACAGGGACTCAGAACTGGCAATCCCTGGAAATGATGGAAAACTGTTACCTATTTCCTTCTTCATGTGGCCTCAGAGGCAAACTTCCCCTGGAGCACACTTAGCAGAGCTCTGAGTTCTAAAACCTGACAGCTTTCTCTGACACACTGAAGCCCATCCCTAGTCTTGTGATAAATCCTCTGTGCTTCTCAAACTACCCATGGTGAAAAAAATAGTTTTTCTCTTGGTTTTTCATAATCTGATGCTTACAGAAAACAAAAATATCACATACTTCCATGTCATGACCATTTCAAGTTGATATAGAATTTTCCAGAGTTTCTCTTTCAAGTTTCACACTCTTCTCCTCAGCAACTAGTAGTGGTGTGTGGATTGCTGTGGGTCAAAAGACTGCACTTTGATTAATACCAGCATAGATCACCAAATTCTGATTTTCCCTTTAGAGCTGCAGTGTCCAAAAGAAATGGAATGCAAGCCACATATGTAGTTCTAATATTTCTAGTATCTTCATTAATGAGAATAGAAGGTGAGATTAATTTTAATACTATATTTAACTCAACATCTCCAAAGTATTCCATTCCAGTATGCAACAAATATAAAATAATTAGTCGGGAATTATATTAGTATTAGTATTATTTGTGCTAAGTCTTTTAAATCTGGTGTTTATTACGTGCTTACAGTTCATCTCCATTTGGACTCACAAGAGGTCTATAGTCCCATGTTGCTATTGCACTGTTGGTTTGGATTGTGCAGCTCTTGAGCTGTCACTGCTGCCACACACACTGGCTCTCCAGGCCCAAGACACCCTTTAGGATTCTACTGTTGCTCTACAGAAAGTCCCTTAGTTATCTCCAAGCTTCAGAAACTCCCCCACTCACCAAGACTCCTGCATTCAGTTTCAGGTGGTCTTCTTTGAACTGAACATTTAGTTTTAGCCCAAGAAGGAACAGAAAAGATAAGGCAACAGCTGATAATAAGAAAGATACTCTCACACACAGGAGACTCAGAATGCACATCAGCAAACCATTCTAAGCCTCTATAATGTGTTAGGCATAGGTGCTATGTGGATGATTAACCGGAATCTGTAGACTATGTCTCTTGATTTTGTAGAGTTGGAACCAGGCCACTCTTAGATTCTAAAGACTCTAAAGCCCCTTCTAACACAGGAAGAGAAATAATTCCTAGATCAGTTTGGCTGCCTTCATCAACCCAGAATAGGTGTTGCTCCGGGTCTTTCTTTGAATTCCTAGGTCCGCACTGACTAGATTCTGTCTTCTTTCCACAGTGATATACTATCTGCCTGGAGAATGGACTGTTGCTCTTAAACCTGTCTTCTTTCAGTATTTGTTAACGTCTAACCATCTATACATTGATCTTTGTCTTTGTGGGCCCTCTATTTTTTACTGTTTTTATTCCTTTTTAACAACTATTATGACTCATTGTGGACTTTAGTGGAGGACACTTGTGACCTGTTCATTTTCTGCACTGAATGATAATTTTTTAATATTTACTGTTGGACTTAACTCCTCATATCTGTTCTTTAATCTGATTTCCATTTGACCTTGTGACTTTGTCTTACAGGTGCCACATGTATATAGGTTGACTCCGCTTTCCTTTGCTTAATCCCCATTTCTGACAGTTATTATCATTAAGAAGTATCTCAAGTCCTCCAAAGCTAACATAGGTAGAATGACTTAACGCTTTAGTAACTGGTATTTAGACACAAAGACTATGTTATTTAAAAAAAAATCAATTAGCTATGAAAGAATACCTTTGCTCCAAGTTCCTTTACAATTTGCAGCATGGAAGCAGTGGCTGGTTAGCATCTGTGTGTCCTCAAGACATACTGAGCATTTCATTCATCATACATGACATTTGCATATTGCAAATATCATACTTTATGCACATGCCTTCCAGGCTAGTCTAGAGACTATGATTGCTGCCTAATCCTCACATAAATCAATGCACCAGGGAGTGCCACTTCTAAACACAGGGAAAATCAAGGGTTGCTCTGCCTTTAGACTGTTCCTGGGACCGTTTCATTCTCTTCACATGCGAAGTAGATTCAGTGCTTTCATTTTCTCTTCTTTCTTGTAGCTATTAAAATTCTATTAGCCATTTGTGAATTATTATTTTATACCATCTGCATTTTCTCTAAGTTGCGAACGTGACAGCTGCAATCATTTGTATGCATTTTCTGTGTAAGATTTTTGTAAAAGAACAAAATCTTTCCTTTGTGTGAGTGTGTATCCAAACAGAAAGATGGTTTGTTTGTAAATCTATTTCTTATCCAAACATTATTTTATTTGCTGAGGATACAGAAAGAGAAGATGTTGAAATAGAGAAGGCAAAAATATTTGATCTCAAATGACAGGATACAGGTTTGCTTTTTCTCAGCTCTTGGTTTACTGCCGGTTAATCAAAGATTACCTTCTATCTACCATTAGGTTCTGTTTCCTGTTTTGGATCTGATGATTTTCAGGGTACTTACTCCATGCACCTACCACTATAAAGTCTCTCTCCTTCACTCTATGTCTCAGATAGCAGAGTCTTGCATGTAGTCAGGCTCCTCCCTTCTTCTTTGCAGAAGACTGACTCTTGTTCTTTATGAGGTGAGGCCAGGGAAAACAGTCTATAGTTTATCACACCGGAAGTCCTCTGACTGTCATTATTTCAGAAGGGTGGGTATCAAGATCAGAAAGCAGAATTTACCCCTTTTGGGGGTATCACCTTACACATCATCCAAAAATTAAATTCATGCTGAACTCCAGTTAAAGTTTAGACCGACCTATTTATAAAAGGTGAAAGTAAGTGTTCTAAGGAAGCTGACTCAGAGGATGGTCATCTGTAACTTGATTCTGCTAACCAATTCTTACCTGCCACACAAGGAGCCACATAGCCCAGGCCTTTGGGAACTGTTGCAGGTGAATATGGCTTCTTGTCTAACTGCCAACCACAACTACTTGCCTTGTTCTATAGACATTACTAGAAGGCTTTACTAATAGTCAATAGTTGAAGGTCTTATCCATATATAGTGTTGGGAACTGGGATTGTTTTCTTCCAGATCTCTTCCTGATATTAAAAAAAAAAAAAAAAGTAGTGAGTTTTTCCTCATGGGATAAGTGAGGAAGATGGTGTTTCTTTCAACCTAAATTTGATCTTCCACCAGAAATAGCAATGGCTAAATGTATCCAGAAAAATTTAAAGACAGACTCTCTCAGCACCAGAAATGTAAATTTTCTTCTAAAATCTCTTCTAAGTCTAATCTCACATAAGATGCATATATTCTTTCTATTGAAATACTTCTGCTTTTTGTAAGATAATAAACACCATCTGTATTTTGCTAAAGTAGCATACTGCCTCTTTCTTAGACTTATTGCCATTTCATATGGTCTCTACATTAGCTAAAAATGCTTCTGTCTAAACTGCCTGTGGTGAATGATACTATCCCAAAAAGTTGTTCTGTGATCTCCAAATTTCTCCCTTAATTTAGGGTGAGGGTTGTGGGGGATATGTCAGTTAATCGTGTCTACACCTTGTTGGCAATGATGGTAGGAAAAGTGGAGGTTGAGAAGAGAGAAAGAAGATACAATGAATTTTTTTACAGAAATAATAACTTTACAATGCTTTATGGCATATAAAGAAAACAGAGTCAAATCATATGAGAATCTTGAGGCTGTACTCTTATCTGGTAGAACAAGTTTGTCTATAATTAAAGAATTGTTTTAATAGGATCATAGTATTTTGATGGGTCCTGAACAAATAATGCCCCTTTTATTACAAAGTCTTTTATTACAAAATTATAAGCATGTAATCCTGTAACATAGCAATATCACACTCAGGCACACCATATTACATTTTATGTCAAGTGTTCAAATTAAAACTATAAATTATTACACCCATATTATTACCCTACCAACCTCACTCAAGCAGGTGTTATTTCTGCCAGACTACATATATAAACATATAAATACACACACACATATGTGTATATATTCCTGTTCATTGGGAAGAGAAGGGGTAAAGAACACAGTGGCATACATGCAAAGCCTAGGTTCACGAAGCTCAACTGGGTCACATAAGTCACCTAAAGCTTGTTTTATAGAAATAACCAACATAGTTGATGACTTCTATTCTGTGGCAATATTGGAGTTAGGAACTAATAACAATTAGTTGTTTGTCCTTTTCTTAAGCAAAGGAATAGTTAGGTTTCACATAGGCTAGGGTGAGGCAAGTGAGACACTGAAGATGCATAATTTAAGGAGATTACACAAAAGTGAGTGAACAAGAATGTCTCCTTAAAAGTTTACTCCCTAAGTGCTTCATTCACTGCATCTTTGTCCAGCCCTACTTTCAAATATCAAAACAAAACAAAACAAAACAAAAAACTAAACTAAACTTTCCTGTGGGTCAGGGAGACCTGTTAGCAGAGATATAATTAAATGGCTAAAAATCTCTGTGTATCTATGTAGTCAACCCCTGGTTTTTCCAATTAAGCTTCAGATCCCTTTTTTAAAAATATGATAATCACTGATTTCATGTTGACATCAATTATATAATACTTTAGGGTGGTAAGTCTGATTATGTACTTTCTCCTGTGTAAAGACAAAATCAAGCCCTTAAGAAGAGGGTCAGAAGAGGAAATGGACATTTATTAAACACCTACTAAGGTAGATTAGTAATGTTAGTGACTAACCCAGGATTATTCCCTACTCCCCTTGTCCTTTGCGAACTGTAAAGAATGAAAAAAATCATACTTTTCCAGGCTTCTTTGCAGCTAGTGTTTAGAGTGTCACAGAGTCTAGCCAGTGAGGGTATACCAGTAATTGGCTAGGAGTTCCTGGCACAAGGCTACCAGAGTAAGCAGATAAAATACAGAGTGTCCGGTTGAACTTGAATTTCAGGAAAAATACAAATATTTAATATAAATATGTCTCAACTATTGTTTAGGATATACTTATCCTAACAATTTTGTCATTGTTTATCAGAAACATAAATTTAACTCAGCTTCCTGTATTTTCTCTGGCGACCTTATCCATGCCTATATTTTTGCTTTGTTTACAGTTTGCAGTGTCTGTCCCCTTTCTTCCTGTCTTAGTTAAGGACTTGGATGGTCAAAATAATCACAGAAACGCAGATTTAGAGCTCAGCCTTCATGAAACCTCGGACTAAATGTGAAGAACATGGCAAACTCTGGACTATTTTCACTGTGACAAAAATAAACTCTCTATATATTTGTCACTGTTCACAGGGTTTTCTGTTATTAGGATACAAAATCCCTCTTAACTGACACACCTATTCTGTGCCAAACATGATGGAATTTCTCTGTACTTTATCTCATATAAATATTTATAATCATTCTGTATTTATAATTCATCTGTCAGATGAATACTCTTGTGCCTATTTTCAGGTGAAAAAACAGAGATGAAAAGAACCTAAGTACCTTACTCAAGGCTTCATAATAATAATGATTAACACTGACTGTACTTAGATCCCACACTACTAACTAGTGTGCATATGGGCCAGCTTGCAATACAGCTGACATTCACCCTAAGCCTTCTGATGCTAAAACCAATGCTCTTTCCTTTGTGGCTGCCTAAGGAGTCCTGGACTGGCCTGCTGGATTTCCAAAACTTCTCTCTCTAATCCTGCTAACAGCACCTTACTTATCATCCCCTGCAGGTTCATCTGGCACAAATTCTGGCTGTAGGCAGATGGCATGAAATACCTTCCCTCAGATGCCTTGGAGCTGGCATCAGTGATTTCTGGTGGTTCAACAAAGCAGTCATTGGTTCTCCTTGTTCCCAAAAGAGTGGGCTTGTGCTCTGTACCTCCACATTGCTTGGTGAGCCAGGTCCCCGGAAGAAGTACCTACCGTTCCTTTATTCTCTTACTCCACCTTAGTGCAGATTCCTGGTCTGCTTGGAATTTTACGACTTATCTTCCACATCTTTCCTGAAATACCCAATTATTTCCTCCCTACTTCTTTTCCCCTTCTGTGCCTCAAATTAATTACCTATTTGGGGAACCTACTTTCTAGATTCTCATCTCTGGTCAGAGATACCATAGTCTTGACTATGCTCCTTCAGTGGCCTCCAGCCCACCCTAACCTTCTGGGTTTGCTTGGACTCCTGGTCCCAGGTAACTCGTTCTGGCCTGTCTTGCCTATAGTCAAATTTCGCTTATTATAGGTTGGCACTTGCTTCCCAATTTTGCCTGGAACTTGTCCTAGCCTTGGAGAGAGCTTTGGGTTTGCCTTAATATCCTTTGACAGTACAAGCATTGACACATTCTATTTCAGGGAATTATTGATGCATTGTTTTTTTTCTAAAGCAACCTCTGAAGGCAAGGAGATGTGGGCTGGGCATTCCACATACTAAATGACAGAGTTGTTTATTCAACCTCTTTTTTTGGAATCACCAAACATTAAAATAACAGTAACCTCAATGGAGGCACTGCTTCCTTCTAGAAACAATGACATTTAATTTGCCATTTCTAAGAGGAAAAGAATGTTCAGAGTGACAGGTATTAAAATTCTTTAATGTTATCTTTTAAAATCATATCCAACCATTTACATATTCAGTCTCTGTTCCATTTCTACCTGAGGTCATCTCTCCCCAGTATTTTCTTTGCCCTCCGTAGATTCAAGTTTATGGTCTTCCTTTTCAAAATCAGATATGTGATACTCAAGTATAGACAGCGGATCCTAGTGGTAGACATCCATTAGCTCCTTTGTTCTTGAACTGCTCTCTCTGGATGTCTCTGTTTGTAAATATATAGAGCCAAGCAATGAACAAATCAAATTGAGGGCCTTTAGAAAACACTTTCTTGATTTGATCGTACCTCCGAGCAAAGCAATTGGTGGTACCATTTGAGAAATAAATGAGGTTTGATTGCAGAGAGATTTGTCTTTGAAATTTTTTTACCCAGGCACTATTTTTTCTTACTAGAATGGCTAAAGGTTGACTTCCCTGATTGTCACTGAACCCCTTTATCTAATCATAAACTCTTCCCATTGAATGTGCTATCCCTATGGATTTAAGTTCCAGCCTGGGGAACATAAGGTGGGTGTATACTTTCTGAAGCGCCTTGCTTTCACAGCAAATGGCATTCCATCTCCTGGGAGAGCCAGGTATTCCAAACTTCCCCTTTTATTATAAAGCCCCCAAGCAAAATTTTTATTCTAAAGAAAATCATTATAGTTTTTCGTTTTGTTACCAATGGGGACATAAAGCTTACTAATTTTTAATTTTGTTAACATTTTCTTTTTAAGTGAGGAACAGATTGTGAAAGGAAAATTTTGATAATCATATTTGGTTGCTAGTTGCTTTGCTAGCACAATCTATTCCTGAGATTTTATGAGATCTGGCTTACAAAGCACTGGTTGATAAATGATACAATATTTAACCATGATTTACCTGTACCATGTGGAGGAAAATTATGCTGATGGAGCTGAAATCACCGCAACAGAGATTTTATACATCCCATAGAATGTGTCAACATAGTGTTGAGTGTGAATCACTCACTTGGGGCATAAAGTGTTCTTCTTTTTTAGGATCCAGGATTATACCTCAATATAAATGGTTGATGGAAGTAAACAAAACGAGCCCAGTGCACTACCTGGTGACAAGAGGTAATAAAGATCGGCAGTGAGGGCTGGAAGGGCTCCCCCGCCATCTCTAGATGTCACAGAAGTAGTTTTTAATCTCTGTGGGTGGTATAAGCCTGGAAAATAGAGGAACATTCAGACCATATGGGAGTTGATACAGCTATGTGCCAGGAAAAGCGAGAAGCAGCTTTGCCTCTTTAAGGGAATGTCTCACAAAGGGCGCATGATACCTGGGCTCCTTCCTGAAGCCTCACTACATATGTATTTATTTGAAAATGTACTTCCCCTAAATTGATGAGATCCAGTCTGTCACAATCTGAGAGATTTCAGCTGGAGACTATACTTGTACAGATGTTGGAAAGGTGATACCAATGCAAAGTTGAGTTAACTTAGCATACAGGGTCAACAGACTGATACAATATTTATGTTACTACATATCCCAAATGCTAAAGAAAGCACAACTAAAAATGGTAAAGGTTTTATATTCAGGGTGGGAAGGGTAGTAAATAGTTATCTTTTAGAGAAAAGGTGTGTTTTTTTGGTTTGTTTGTTTGTTTTCTATGTATTCAGGATCCACCTACGTTTTGATCACTAGTGTATCCCTTATTCCTTCTGCCACTCACTGCTGGCCCAAGTAAATAATTTTAAATAGTTTCGGTTTTGATTTGGCTTTGTGGAGAAGAGAAAATTTCAGAAGCTATATAAATGTTGGAAGAGAGGTAGCTTGAGGGAAAATGGTAACACGGGAAGTGGTAGCTGATCCTGCTCTAGGAGAAGCTGAAAAGCAGCTCCAGGGGTCCAATTTCCACTCATTATATTAATCAACAAACCCTGGAAAGTCTTTCTGGGCCACTATTCCAACTTAAGGCCAAGCTACTCTCCTGTGTCTTATTAACCTGATGCATCCATGGCCAAAAGCAAAATATGGTTTTGCTTTATCCCTTTTCTATAAATCCCCATCAAGTTAACCAGATTTGTAGTCACAGCCAATAAATACACCATACACTGGCCTCTCTCAAGGCCTAAGGCATTTTACTTGGTGTCCAGGCCAAGAATTAAAATGAGATTTCAAGCCCCTTAAACTGATTCTGGGTTTTGCAGTTAGGCTGACAAATGACATTATTCTTGTAGAATCCAGCAAGTGCCAAAGTTCTTATCCTCAAAATCTCATGGCTTTGGATGTAAATAAAGGGCTGGGTTTCCTAAAGGTGATATCACCAATGCCACACAAAACATTTTGCTGTCATAGTCTCAAGCTTATTTGGGGCAATTTTTCTTAAACTTTGTGATCTGGCAGACAGCTAAAAAATCATAGGGTTCTTTGCATAATACTATGACATATGGATGTGTTTAATTCTAGCATTTAAACTAAGAACAATTTTACTAGCAGAAAATGACTATATTATAGGTATACAACATAAAATCACAATGCATGAGCATGTAAAAGCCACGCTCTTAAAAGAAGCATGATCTGTTGTTTCTGAGTTTTCCCTTTCATATTCATTTGCTGCTTGTTCATTTGTTTTGTTGTCTTTCTCACAGACAAGCAGTAGAAAACACTGAAGGTTTAAGAAAAATTTATGGAAGGAAAATGGAAACTTGAAAACATTCTTTCCATTAAGTGATTGTTTCCTCTAAATTGGCAAGACTACAATTCTTCAATTTCAGTCATAAAAAATTCTTGGATCAGCATTTGGAACATTGATGACCTTTGGAAATTAGTTTGAAAATTACAGATAGGAATCAGTATGATATATAATAGATGAAATTTGAAACGCAGAGTCAGATACACCCAGATTTGAGTCACCAGCCATGTAACTATGGACATGCCACTTAGCCTTTCTTTGTCACACTTTTCTCCTCTGAGAAATGGTTCTAATTGTAATATCTTAGAATTGTATTTTAATTGAGTCTAATGGGGAGAAGGTATATACACCCCAAATAACCACAGAAGGCTGAGAATAATTATGGTTTAACCAGAAACACCTTGAAGAAGTCTCTTAACCTATCTGAAACTCGGTTCCCTTTTATAATAACATCTTCTCCCTAGTATTGTTAGACAGTCACATAAAGTAGAGCATGAAATGTCTGCAATTCTGCCTTATATTGTGCCTCCCTAGTCCCTCAGTGCCATCAATGGTCATGGGTGGTCACTCTGGCTTATGATGCTTGGCACACGGAGGGCATAGGCAAGCATTTGTTGAAATAAAAAGACAAATAGTATGTTGGGTGAGGTCGTATGTTGTTAAGAACTCTTTGATTTTAAGCAAAACAAAAAATCGATCTGGGGTAAATTAAGCAAAAGTAATTTATTGGAAGGATATTGGGGTTTTTCAATATCCATGAGAGTCTGATGAATCAGGCATAGAAATGGGGCTGAACCAAAACAAATTTGGTTCGGAAACAGAAAAGATAGCAATGACTTCGTAACAAAAAGTCTAGCCCAGTCACCCTCAATCAAATGGAATGTAACTTCACCACTGCCAGACCCTTTGACTCTCTGATCTTGTTTGAAATATCAGAAAGGAAACACCTAATTGGCCTCGATTGGATCAAGAGGCCCCTTCTTGTTCAGGAATCAAAAGCATCTCTGATTATCGTTTCTCCCCTGGACAATATTCAATGAGAAAGAGGTATTCCAATTAAGAAAAATAAGATACTATTGGAAAGGGGAAATGAGTGCCAGGTATTTCAAAACAAAAATGTCTTCCTTTTCTTTCTGCTTTATTGAGGTAAAATTAACAAATAAAATTGTCGGTTGCTATACGTACTCATTACAAAAGGAATCCCACAATTGAGTTGACACATCTATCACCTTGCATGTGTGTAATGACACTTAAGCTTTATTCTGCGATTATACTATATACAGGGTCTGGCAGAATAAAGGCTTGCATGAGTGTAATTGGTAAGGTGTGAGATTGTTTTGCACGAGACGGACAGCAATTTGAACATTTCACCTAAAATGTCATACGGTGTGATTGACTGTGATAGTGTCATGTTACAGGATTACATGCTTATGATTTTACAATAAAAAGGGGTGTTATTTGTGCTGGACTGTGTATATTATCAATTATAGTCACCATAAAATAAAACTGTCTTTGATAAAGTACACAGAGTGTCTGATACTGACTAGTTACTCCGTATATGGCATTTCATCACACTTCTCTACATCATTTAGGTATTGCTGACTTGGGGTTCTAGGTAATAGTTTGTAATATTTGGATGTTAGCCCAGTAATTTCTAAGTGTATCAGAAGCCCAGGTCTCAGTTCCACGTCCCTGTAATGAAAACGCATGATTCACTCACAAAGGGGCTTTGGATACCAATTCTTCAAGAGGAGTCTGAGGATTTCTGAAGGTGCAGTTTTCCGCAGCTGGGATTCCTAGAGTTGCCTAGGACAGAGTAGCTCTGCCCAATTAGCTAACTCAGTGACCACATCCAGGGGCTTGTGACTACATATACCACTATTTCCACAATGTACTTGAAGATCTACATTTGGGATCATTATGAAAGAAAATTAGTTCTATTGTTACAATTTTGTTCTCCAAATTGTGCATCTTTTGCAGAATAAGCATGGCCAAAAAAACCCCCTGTACCCTCTTTTATCTCTGCTGATACAAACAAAATCTGCAAATATCCCAGAGAGTTTGGCAAGTATGAACTATGACAGTTTGATAATTTTACTGTTTTTTCCTGGAGTGACTGAGAAAATTCACTTTGTGGACATATGAGGGGGACCTCCCCACCAAAAAAACTGGAATTTATTTATTGAAAGTTGTATATTTATTCTTACATGTTTAAACTTCTGTCACCTTCAAAATACTCTCCTTTTATAATCCACCTATCAAGAAGTCTTTTCCACTGCTCAAAACAGTGTTTGAACTCTTTGATTTCAATGCCTTTTAGTGCTTCTGCTTTTTTTTGTTTCACCTCTTCCACATCAGCAAAACGTTTCCCTTTGAGGACACTCTCATCCAGGGAAACAAACAAACCAAAAAAAGTTCCTTGGGGCAAGATTGGGTGAGTAGGGAGATTAGGGCATGGAGGTTGTGCTGTTTATGGCCAAGAGCTGCTGAACACTCAGCACGGTGTGAGCAAGTACATTATCATGAAATGGGCAAACGAGTTGAAAGAGTCTTAAAAAAAAAATCACTAAAGCCGGACACATTTTCTCACAACAACGCCCGCTGACAGGCTGATACAGATGGATTGACAGAACACTCACCTAGCGGGGGAAGGGGGAAGCCTCTACTCCAGAAAGGGCCTGGCCTCCAGAAGATAATTCCACTTTTGGAAGGGGGCAGGGTCCTGAGTCATACTTTTATTACCAGCTGGACTTGAGTATCTTCCTTTTATACCTCTCTCACTTCTTCCTCAGCCTAGTTCTTTTATTTGCTAAACCACAGTTCAATTTTATTCTTTTTTATTTTTGTACATTAAGGAGAACTTTCTAACTGGGGTCTTTTCAAACTCCAACAACCTGTATCCTGGTTGCAACATTTCCCCCCAATTATAATTCAGATAACAATGTGGGAGAGCACTCCTTATTGTGAACGATACATCTTCTTCATTTCACCTTTGTGACCAAATTCACTGCAGCACCTCTGGAGTCCTTCATTAAATGATCAGGAACGTATTGCATTTAGGATTGATTTGATGGGAGACTTGGAGGCTATCATAGCCACAGGGTCTGTATCACCAGCTTTCTTCTTTTTTCCTTTTTAAATCAAAAAATGACTTTGGTTTGTCACGGTCTGACCCATCTATTCAGAAGTTTGTTTCATTAACTCTTTTAATAGTCCCTTCTCCAGGGCTATGATGAGATTAAAGTCATTTCCTCTCTAGAGGCTGGAGGGCTTCTGCCTTTCACCATAACTCACTGGCACTGGTTAATGGGCAGGGGAGGGAGGAGTGCAGGATATTGCAAGACTAGTCCATGTTTTGCAATGATTGTAGAGTTATTGAAGTGCTAAAATAGTGGGTGTTCTTCTTTTCTTCTTAGATTTTTCTTAGAATGCTCAGTTTTGTCCCTCCTTTCCTAGTTGTAGCCCCATGTAAGAAGAATAGCCCAAACTGTAGTTTACATAAGGGATGTGGGAGAGATAGAGACCTTCTGTATTTATTTTCAATATTTCTGGATGAGGCCTACACTCCCACAATTAGTAATTTATACTTTCAATTTAAAGTTTTAGAGTTCCTAAAATTTTTAGTAAAATAATACATTGAGTTTTATGAGTCATTAGCATCTCATAAGAGATTTCCCATTTACTAGATATAGAATTTGAGCCAGAAAGCTAAGAGTCAGAGAATACTGGGTTCCAGAGTTAGTAGGAAAAGGAGCACTGGAAAAAAGCAGAGGTTGTCAGCATCACTAAGACAGCTTTCACCAAACTTCATGATATTTAACCTGTAACTGGCCTGCCTCTATCCCCCATGCTAAAATATTATTCAGGATTCCTAAAAGATATGGATTCTTATTTTCTATATCTTAAAATTAAATATCTATTAAGCACTCTATTCAAGTGTGTTTCATTTCTCCCTCTGCATGCCTCTCTCTCTCTCTCTCTCTCTCTCTCTCTCTCTCTCTCGTCATACCTATGAACACTGTCTAATATCATTTCCTGGCACAGTTGTGGAGGAAGGTACAAAAAATATTTCCAAAAGACAAGTGACAAGTGCTGGCAGACACAGAAGTGTGAAGGAGTCAAGTGAAGCAACTTTCATTTCCAGCCATGATATAGTCACTAGTCCTGGGCTTATCCTCCTGGCATAAAAAAGCTAGGGAGAAAAAAAAGAGAAATATACAACTGCTTTCAGATATTAGATAAAAAACAGCAGAGGACTATGACCCCTGAAGGAAAGGAAACCAAGTAGGTAAGACCTACAACTAAACTGGCTTTCTAGTTGGAGGCAATTTTTGGACCACAATGCAGAGATTAGAGAGCATGTGTAGGCCGTAGTGGTCTTGTGAAGGTGAAGATACAGCAGTCAGAGTTTGGTGAGAATGAGGAGGCTTAAATTTGTTGGTCAGAATCCCAGAACAGAGGGAACTACAAGGACAGAGAACTCTAGAGATCAGCATAGGAGTTCCTTTGAGGTAGTTGATGAATATTTGTCATATACCTGTTGGGTAAGACTTTGTAAGGCTCAGTGGAGAACAAATAGTATGAAAAAAATAACTAAAATGGGAAGCTAAAAACTGAACAGTTCTCAGAGAGAAGTCTAGGATGTGTTGCAGTTCCAGTGAGCCAAATTAAAGAGAATTCAGAAAGACCACACTTAACAGGAGCAATAAAATAGACAGTTAAAGCTAGCCTGGACCCCACTTAACAAAACTTAAAGACTTGTTTTGAAAAAGATCAAGAGGATTCCATGTAAGTGCCTGCCCAATAAGAAAGGCAACAGGATTCAATATTAAAAAGTGTAATAGTTACAATGCCAAACATCCAATACAAATAGCCAGATATGCAAAAAGAGGGGGAGGACAGGAAAATGTAGCTCATAGTGCAGAGAACAACAAATCAATAGAAGCAGATCCAGAAATAACAGAAAGAGCAAACAAATGCTTTTATAAATGTTTTCAAGAATTTAAAGATAAATAAAACATAATGAAGGGGTAAATAAAATATATAAAAATGAATCAAATGATTGGTTAGAGGTAGATAATATGGTATATATAATAAAAAAAAAATCCTGAATGGGAGTAAATGCAGATTATACATTTCAGGAGAAAAAAATCAATAAATTTGAAACAACAATAGAAGGTATCTAAATGAAGCATAAAAAGCAAAACAAATAAGAAATAAAGAAGATATATTATGAAAAAATGTATTAAATAGTCGACTGTGTGGCATTGAAATATCAGAAGGAGAAAAGAGAAAGGAAGTGAAATACATATGAATAAATAAGTTCCATTATTTTCCAAATTTGATGGGAACTATAGATCTACAGACATAAGAAACCCAACAATACTAAGCAGAAAAAACGCAAAGAAAACACACTACAAGGTATTATAATTAAATTGCTGAAAACCAAAAATAAAGAAAAATCTAAAAGGCATCTAAGGGGAATAAGATACCTTATATACAAAAAACCACAACAAACAAAAATCTGCAACTTCCCATCAGAAATAATGTAAACCAAAAGATAATGCATAAGTACCTTTAAAGTGCTGAAGGAACAACAGCAAAAACAAACACAAAAAGATCAAAAAGTTAAGTTCTCAACCTAGAAATTTAAAATCAGCCATGGCTGGTGTGGCTCAGTGGATTGAGTGCCGGTCTGTGAACCAAAAGGTCGTTGGTTAGATTTCCATTCAGGGCACATGCCTGGGTTGTGGGACAGGTCCCCAATAGGGGGTGTATGAGAGGCAACTATACATTGATGTTTCTCTCCCTCTCTTTGTCTTCCCCTTCACTTCTCTCTAAAAATAAATAAATAAAATCTTCAAAAAAAAATAAAATCAATGAATATATCCTTCAAAAAATGACAGAGAAAACATGGATTTACACAGAGGACTGAGGAGCACTGGAAATGGTTAATGTAAGAGTAATTTGTTTTTAAAATTTTTAAACTTAGTTAAAAAATAATTGCCTATTTAAATAAAAAATAACAATGTATGTGGGCTTATAAAACATAAAAAAGTAAAATACGGGGTGCTACTTGAGTATGGTTGGTAGGGTAATAATATGGGTATAATAATTTATAGTTTTAGTTTGAATATTTCACTTAAAATGTCATATGGTGTGCTTGAGTGTGATATTGTTATGCTATGGAATTACACACTTATGATTTTGTAATAAAAAGAGGCATAATCTGTGCCGGACCCCTGCATATGACAATAACAGCACAAAGGAGAGTTGGAGAAATCAAGGAACTCCGTAATAAATTTCTTATTTTATACAAAAAGTGATATATTGTTTAAACATAGATTGTGATAAGAAAAAGATATTTTAAGATATATATTGTAAAGCCAATGGCATCCAGTGATTTCTTCAAAGGTAATAAACCAATAAAGGAGATAATATGAAATACTAAAATATACAGGGTCTGGCAAAAGTAATACCTGCTTAAGTGTGATTGTAGAGTAATAATACGGGTGTAATAATTTATAGTTTTAATTTGAACATTCACATAAGATGTCATATGATGTGCTTGAGTGTGATATTACTATGTTACAGAATTACATGATTATGATTTTTGTAATAAAAGATTTTATAATAAAAATGGGACTTGTGCCAGACTCTGTACTTTAAAAATCCAAAGACAAGAAAAGAGGTTGCCTAAACCAGTGTGGCTCAATTGGTTGGCATCATCCTGCAAAGCAAAAGGTTGCCGGTTTCATTTTTGGTCAGGACATATGCCTGGGTTGTGGGTTTGGTCCTGGTTGGAGTGGACATGAGAAGCAATTGATCGGTGTTTCTCACATTGATGTATCTCTCCCTTTCTTTCTCCCTCCCTTCCCTTCTTTAAAAATAAATTTTAAAAAGCCTTTCTAAAAAAGAGACAAAAAGATGAAAAAAATTAAAAAAACAGAATAATTAGAAAACAGATATCAATATGGCAGACTTAAGTCAATAAATACACTAAATAAAATATTTCAAGAGAAGGACAGAGATTGTCATATTGAATGGAAAAGCAAAACCTAACTAAATTCAGCCTATGTGAAACTCCCTTTAGATGTGATGATACAGAAATAAAAAAAAAAGGAAAATGTTTACCAACCTAAAAGGAATAAGAAGAAACTACAGTAACTATATGAATAAAAGATATAATAGATATGAGGCCAAGAAGTTGTATTGCAAACAAAAGAAGATATTTTTACAATGATGTAAAGAGGAAAACAATAGTTCTAAATGTGGTTGAAAAATTTGGCATACATACTGAAAATTTCTGTACTCTTTACTTGGCAACTGATAGACCAAGTCAAAAGAGAGTCAGTAAGGATGGAGAAGATCTAAACATAATTATCAACTACTCTAACCTAATGTATGCTTACGTACACAAAATGAAAGCATATATATTCTTTTAAAGTACATACCAACATTGACCAAGACAGACCATGCACAGGACAAAAATAACAATTTTTTTTTAAATTTTTATTTTAATTTATTTTTTCAAATACATTTGCCTCTGCCTACCCTCCACCACTTTCCCTTGCCCCCTCCCTCCTTCCCTCCCTCAGGTCTTCCCCTTTGGTTTTGTCCATGAGTCCTTGCTATATGTTCCTTGACTTTCCCCTTCCCTTCCTTTTCCCCGCCCCCCCTTCCCTCTTGTCTCTGTTGATTTCTTTTCCTTTCAGAGTTGCTGGTCTTATTTTCCTTGCATCTTTGTATTGTTGGTTAGGTTCCGCTTATAGGTGAGATCATATGGTATTCGTCTTTCGCCCCTTGGCTTATTTCGCTTAGCATAATGCTCTCCAGTTCCATCCATGCTGTCACGAAGTTTAGTAGTTCTTTTTTCCTTTCTGCTTCGTAGTATTCCATTGTGTATATGTACCATTACTTTTTGATCCAATCATCTACTGATGGGCATTGAGGTTGCTTCCAACACTTGGCTATTGTCAATTGTGCTGCTATGAACATCGGGGTGCATAGGTTCTTTTGTATTGGCGTTTTGGTGTTCTTAGGGTATAGTCCCAGCAGGGGAATCACTGGATCAAAAGGCAGTTCCATTTTCAGCTTTGTGAGGAAATTCCACACTGCTTTCCACAGTGGCTGCACCAGTCTGCATTCCCACCAACAGTGGACCAGGGTTCCCTTTTCTCCACAGCCTCGCCAGCACCTGTTGTTTGTGGATCTGTTTATGATGGCCATTCTGACTGGTGTGAGATGGTACCTCATGGTGGTTTTGATCTGCATTTCTCTGATAGCTAGTGATGCTGAGCATCCTTTCAAATGCCTCTGGGCCCTCTATATCTCCTCCTTGGAAAAGTGTCTGCCCAGGTCCTTTGCCCATTTTTTGATTAGATCATTTGTCTTCTTGGAGTGGAGTCGAGTGAGTTCTTTATATATCTTGGAGATCAAACCTCTATCTGATGTATGATTAGCGAATATATTTTCCCATACTGTTGGCTCCCTTTTCATTTTGCTGATGTTTTCTTTTGCCATGCAGAAGCTTCTTATTTTGATGAGGTCCCACTTGTTTATTCTTTCCTTTATGTCCCTTGCTTTAGGAGACATATCAGTGAATAAATTGCTGAATGGGATATGTGAGAGTTTCCTGCCAATGTTCTCCTCTAGGACTTTTGTGGTGAAAAATAACAATCTTGATAAAATTGAATAGATTGGAATCATTCTGAGCAAATTCTCTGACCACACATAGTTAAGTTGAAAACAAAAAAATACCTCTGAAGAATTCCCTGACATTTGGAAATAAACAACAGGATTCTAAATACCTTGTGTGCCAAGGGAGAAGTGACAGTGGCAATTAGACAACATTTTGAACTTAATAAATTCATAATATATAAGAATTTGAGGGAACACCTAAAATTATGCTTCGAGGAAAACTATAAATGTTTATATTAGAAAAGAAATGTTTGAAAGCAATAATCTCATGTAAAAACTAAAAAATAATAAACATATTAACCTTAAATTCAGTAGAAGGAAGAAATAAAATAATAGTTGAAATAAATGAAAAAATAGAAAATGACAAGTAAAACCAAAAGCTGGTTCTTTCAAAATACTAATAAAATTAGTAGATGCTTGCTAGAATTACCAAGAAAAAAACATTTTTTGAAAAGCAATTCACCAATATCATAAATGAATGAGAAGATAGTACTACAGATTCTCCAAACACTAATAAAACTATCAGCTGTAATTTTTTAACTTAGTAAATCTTAAACATTTCCTCATTGGAAATAATCAGAAAATATTAGAAAAATTCCATGTCTATAAGTTAAATAATTTAGATGAAATTAAAAAAAATTATTGAAAGAATTATTTCTACCAAAATTGATACAAGAAGAAATGAACATATGAAAAGCCCTATGCCTATTAAAGAAATGGAATAAATAGTTATTAATCCTTCTATACTCCATGCCTGAATTAGCAAATTATATAAAATGCTTAAGGTAGATTTTGTTTTTTTTTTACAGCTGAGTAGCAGTCCGTGTGTAAATGTACCATAGCTTTTTATCTACTCATCTAGTGACAGGTGCTTGGGCTGCTTCCAAATCTTGAATATTGTAAGTAATGCTGCAATGAACATAGAAGTACATATGTTCTTTCAAATCAGTATTTTAGGTTTCTTTGGATATATTCCAACCTAAATAAATTCAATAAATTTTTTAAAAGAAAAAAGTAATAAAATATATAATGTAGAAATAATATTAATCCAACACAACTAACTTGAAAATTTCCCAACTCACATATATGGCCAGTATTACTCTTATACCAAAGCCAGGCAAAGAAATGACAGGAGAAAACCACAGAGCAATAATATCCATCCTAAACATAGATATACATACTCTTAACAAAATAACAGCAGCCAAGTCCACAACTTTTAAAAGTAAACATAACCTACAAAATGAGATTTATGCCAGAGATGTAAGATTTGTTTTACATTTGAAAATCAATGTAATTTGCCATATTAACAGAATGAAAGAGAAAATCTATAAGAATACTTCAATAGACTCAGGAAAAAACATCTATTCATAACACATTTTTAAAAAAAGCCTCTCAGCAAACATAGAAGAAAACTTTCTTAATCTGGTAAAGACATCTATAAAAATAATCTACAGTTAGCAACATACTTAATGGTATAAGATTGAACACTTTCTCTATAAGATCATGAACAAGATAAGAATGCTCTCACTATTTTTGTTCAACATCATAGTGGAAGTATTAATGCAATAAAGCAAGAAGATTGAGTAAGTGGGATACATATTGGGAAAAAAGAAGTAAAGCTGCCTTTATTCACAAATAACATGATCATGGACAGAAAATTCTTAAAAATTTATAAAAACGTTATTAGAATTAATAAATGAGTTTACCCAGATTTCAGGATTCCAGGTCAATAAACAAAAATAAATGTTAATTCTATATACTAACAATGAAGAGTGAAAAAACAAAATTGAAAAGGCTATACTCTTTAGAATAGCAACAAAAACATGAAATAAAAGATATATTTAATAAAATATGTGCAAGAATTCTACTCTGGAAAAAAAATATTGCTGAGGAAAATTTTAAAAGGCCTAAGAAATTGAGAGACTATTATATTTATGGACTAGAAGACTCAATATTGTTCTGATGTCAGCTCTCCCCAGACTGATGTATAATTCAATTCCATTGTATTTAAAGTTTCCACAAGACTTTTTAAATAGCAATTTATAAGCTAATTTGAATATTTATATGGTTATTTAAAAACCTTAAAATATTCAAACCATTTTCAAAAAGGAATAAAGTTTTAGGATTGACAGTGTGTATTTTAAGACTCACTGTAAATTTGTAGTAATTGAGACAGGATGATACTAATATAAATATAAGGACACAGACTAATAAAATAGAATGTTTTCAATAGGTGGTCCTGGAGCAAGTAGGTATCTCTAGAGAAAAACAAACAAAACCAACAACAAACCTCAACCATTACCTCACACCATACACAAAAACTAATTTAAAATGGATTATAGACTTAAATATAAATACTAAAACTATAAAACTTCTAGAGAAATATAAGAAAAAATATTTGTAACTTTGGGACAGGCAAATATCCTTTAGACAATTCACAGAAACCTCAAAACATACATAAAAACAATAATTTAAACTTCATCAAGATTTTAACCTTTTGCTTTTTGAAAGACACCATTGATAAAATTAAAAGTCTCACAATGAGAAAACATGTTTATAGCCTATACACTAGAAAAAGACTTGTATTCAGAAAAAAAAATCTCTTACAACTTAGTAGTTAAAAAAACAGTTTTAAAAATAGGCAAAATATTTGAACAAACTCTTCACAAAGGAAGTTATGGTATTGTCCATTAAATACATGAAAAGATGCTCAGTATCATTTGACATCAGTCAAATACAAAGTTAAACCACCATGTACCTACTAAAGCTAAAAAAGACTAACAATACCACATTTTTAAAAATTTTATTTGTTTATTGATTTTTAGAGAAAGAATAAGTAAGAGAGAAACATTGATTTGTTGTTCCACTTATTTATGCATTCATGAGTTGATTCTCGTATGCTCCCTAGCTGGAGATTGAACCTGCAACCTTGGCATATTGGGATGATGCTCCAACCAATTGAGCTACTTGGCACCACAACAACACCATGTTTTGACAAGAATGTAGAGCAACTGAACATCCACATACTATTTGTGGGAGAATAAAGTGGCAGGACCACTTTGGAAAATACTTAACACTTTTTTATAAAGCTAAATATATGCTTATTATATAACTCAGTAATTGTACTAATAGGCTTTCATTCAAAAGAAATGGAAACATTTATTCACACAAGATCTTGTAAAACTGTGTCCATAGCAGCTTATACTAGGCAAACACTGAAAATCAACACATGAATAAACACATTTCGGTATACTTATTCAATGGAATACCAAGCAATAATAAAAGGGAGGAAGTATTCTACATGAAACGACATGGGTAAATATAAACACATTATGCTGAATAAGAGAAGATATATATGAAAGGATAAATACCATATGATTCAATTTAGATAAAATTATTGAACAGGCAAAATACATGTACAGTGACAGAAAGCAAATCAGTGCCTTTCTGGGTCATGAGTTAGGAAGAATTGACAACAAAAGGTCATAGTGAAATTTTGGGGGTTGGGGAACTATGATAACTTGATTGGCATAATAATTATATGAGTCTATATATTTGTCAAAAATTGCTGAATTGTACACTTTCAACTGATGGATTTCACTGTTGGTAAGTGGTATTTCACTAAGGTTGATTTCAAAACTGAGAAAAGGTGAGGTGGGAAGGGTTTTAAAAAGGGTATTCTCAAGTTTAGGCTTGTCCTTAATTTGGGGGGCCTTTAGCAAAAGTATAAACAGGCATTTCTGCATTTCTAAAGATTTAGGAAGTATCATATCTAGATAATAAAGTCTTACATAAAATATGTCCTTAACCCCCTACCTTCACTTAAATACCTGGAAGCCAGAATAGAATTTTGGATTCTTGAATCTCCAGAGCCTGGAGCATTGTCGTATTGACTTCTAGTCCTTGGCTCACCCCAGTTCTCTTTCCACTTGCCTATGCTTTACACAATGCATGTGGACATGCCAACATTTGTGTCCAAGTTCTGGCACATGGCCCACGAACCACTGCCTTCTGGGCATTCTTATAGGGTGCACAGTGAGAGTGCAGTCACTCTTGGAAAGACAGACCTAGGGAAGAGGCACACAAGACACTGGATATAGGCTTGAGGACATTTAGGTAGAAAATTACAGGGTTTGAGGATGTGATTTAGAGGGGGACATTAGATCCAGTTGAGCACATGTCCTGGTCCCAGGAACCACTTGCCTAATGGGGAGATTGTGGCATGCATTCTCAAACTAAGGGAGAAGAGAAGTAGAGGTAGAAGAAATAAGCCTTGCTTAGCCATTGCACAATTGGAGCTTAAAATATCAAACAGGAGGAAGCAAGGTTCAGATGGGGAAAGAATTGGGAAATGCTTTTAGAGGAAGATGCTTTCATTGCTGTATGCTTAGGGCAGCACGTAGCCATTCCTGTTTCCAAGTTCAGTGCCTAAAACTGTGGATGCCAAAGCAACTACATCAACAGCTAAGAATTTAGGAATGTCAGAACATAGAGAAGAAAAGTAATTCTTCTTCCTTTCAATTCTTCTTTTCCCTTCCCTCTCTTCCTCCCTCCCTTCCTTCCTTCTTTCATTTTTTTTCTCTCTGCATTCTTTTAGAATGTATTGATGCAAGTCAATTTTTCACAAGTCTTTGTAAATGAGCAAAGCAATGTAACCCATGATACATGTTCTTCAAGGATTTACAAATTAGTTTGTGAAATAAAATACAAACATGTGAAAAATAAAACAATCAAGGCACACTATGATACAATATATTATTAGCTGCAAGTTCCCTGGAGAGAGAGAGTGAGCACTGTGAGTAAGCAAAATTAGAAAATACTTGGTGTTCAAGTAAACTGAGTTGGGAAAATTGAGTAAGAATTAGAGAGTTGTGGGTAAGAGGCAATCCCAGGAAGTAATGGCATCAGCAAAGATATGATTATGAGAAAAAATATGGCAGGTTTTAAAAATGTACAATAGATTAGGCAGTCTAGCTATAGATGGATACACACATAAATGAAAGAGCCTAGGTTTTGAAGCCAGAAACTTGAGCATAAATTTGAAAAGCTGGGTTGGGGACAGATGATATGAAATATGGTCCTATATTAACTATACAATCAATAACAATTAAAACATCTTGTAACATTTCAGCATTTACAAAAGCATGTCCCCATGCAGTATCTAAGATGATCTTTACAAACTTTGGAGAACATCGTGTAAATAAGGGTGGAAAAAGTTCAAAGAAGAAAATGGCTTGCATAGGTTTACAGAGCTAGATATGGTAGAGTCAAGATCTGGGGTCCCTTGGCTGCAAGATGGAAATTTTTGCATTGTTAAAGTATCATATAAAGTATCTCCTGATTGGGCTCACTAACACCGATGCCATCTTTTGTAGGGCACTTTTTGTAAGTTCATTTGTTTATTCACAACTCTCCTGAGGGTTGTAATTGCATTTTCCGCTTCTTTTCTGTTTTGCATAGGACAAAGCATAGTGCTGGACTCATAGAGGATAGTCAATACATTAATCGTGAATGAATGAATGAATCAATCAATCAATAATAAGTTGAGATATAGGAAAAGACTGGATCAAACTGCATGTTAAAACCATCAGCTGGAATATTTAAACATAGAAATGCCCAGAATCCACACCAGGGATTTTTATTTAATTGTTCTGGGATAGGGCTCAGACATCAGTATTCCTTATTTGCTGTTGGTTTCTTCTATACCTGGCAAAGTTTAGCATCTAGGCTTCCCTTAGGCTTTTCTTAGCCAAGGCTGTAGCACCATACATGTGTGAAAAGGGTCAGAGAGCCTTCTTTAAATGAAGATATGGGCAACTCAGTTCTTTCAGGACAGAAGTAGAGCATATATAATTTCAGTAAAAGGAACAAAAATGAACAAACCTTTCTAACTAAAGGTCTCAGGTGTTGCGATGAGTGGACTTGTGACAGGTCTGGAAAATGTAAGAGGGATGACTTTTTTTTTCCCCCTGTCTTTGTAATATTTCCAGTAACTGTGCCATTAAATTCCTTAGATAACATTAAACATGATTTAGCAGAGAGCACTAATGAACAATGAAGTGAGAGGCTCCTGTCTGGACTGGCTGCCGGTGTGCATACCAAATAGGCACATTGGTGTTCATTCCAGTAGCTCTGCCTGGTGCACATGGGAGAGAAACCAGGAGAACAAGAGACTGCGGCAGAGGGAAAGGGAGGGTGTCAATTTCTAGGCAACAATGGGGGTGAGCTGTCTTTCCTTAAGCCCCTCCAACTTCATTCTCAGTATATTCCTGCCCTTGTGTGGTTCTTACACATTTGGAAGCAGAGTGCAAAGACCTGACAGTAACAGCTGTTAAAGACTCCCTGCAGATGAAAATGAAAGCCAAACTAGCATGCACACGTGAAGGGGATTATCAACCAAATGTGTTGATTTCATCCCTGGATCTTTGCAGCAAAAAATGTATGTTTCCTGAATAATAACGATGTTTTCCACTTCTATCATGCCTCTCTTTCCAGGGCTCCAATACATTCTATTTTGTTATTTGTCAATTTATCGGGAAGGACGGAGGAAAGAGTATAAACATTTTCTAGTGTGACTGATCATCTGTTTGACTGGTTTCAGTCCTGACAGTTGCATGGCATCCCAGGAAGCCCTCCATCAAGGGCAAACGGGGACAATTGGTCACCAAGGATTTCTCCCAATGTAATATGTATGACTTTGGAGTTCCAAGGTGACACAATACCTTTGACTGGGGGCAAGAGAACCTGTTATTTTTGTTTTCTAAGCTTATATGACACAAATGATGCACACTTGTTAAAGAAAAACCAGCCTGGCAAAATTCCATTCCTTAGTTATGTCCAGATTTCTGTCTATTCTGTGCATGTACATATGCTTTCTTCATACCCCCTTCTCTCTCCTTAAACCTCCAGTATCCACCTATCCTCACGTTCAGTTGATTGTTTTGCTTCCTACTTCTTTGAGAAGCAAAGTAAAGAACTTTCCAAGATGCCGCTGCAATAACCACCTCCCTTCTACATCTACGCCCACTTGCTACTGTTAGTCTGGATAAGTGGCGCCTGGCCCCATCTCAAGGTCTGAGTTGTGTGCAAGATCCCATCCTTTCTTGCTTGAGAACATATTCAATTCTTTGCTATTTCCTCTACATCATCAGCTTTTCCTCTTTCTTTTAGATCATGTTCATCAAGACACAAACATGGTATTTCTCCCATTTTAAAAATACCACTTTGGGATCACATGCCCTTCTAACTGTTGCCTCTTTTATTTGCACTGCTTTGTAGTAAAACTCCTCAAAATAGTCACTTATACTTTGTGATTTTTCTCCTTATATTATTTCCTGTCAATATCAATCAAGCTTTCATTGCCACCTTTTCATCAACACTTCTCTTGAATCCTGACATTATACCCATGTTACAAAATCCAATGGCTAATTCTCACCTTATTTGACTCTGATGTATTTGGGTCAGGTTATTACATTCTTTTCCTTGATGCGGGTCCCTCACTCAGCTTCAGGGAGAGTGTGATTCTCTGGTTATTGTCTTACTTCATCGATCTCTTCTCAGTCTCCTTTCTTATCTCCACAAACTCTAAGGTTGGAAACGACCAGGGCTCAATTTTTCACCATCATTATTTTCTATTTATACAAAAACCCAATATCTACTCTCTATTTACACTCATATCTTTAATCAGGCTCCTGGCTTTAAGTACCATATATCTGCTGGAAAGTCCAAATTTATATCTTTAGTCTAAACTTCTCCCTGATCTCCAGAATCATAATCAATCTCCTACTTAATGGCTCTATTTAGGTATCCAAAGGGAATATCAAATCTCTGATACCCAAAGCTAAACTCTTACTCTTCTCATACAAACCTGCTATTTCTTCATTCTTTCTATCTCAATTACATAGAAACTCCATCCTTCCAACTATTCAATCCAAAAAACTTGGAACCATTTATGTCTTTTTCTCACACATGATAACAAATCCATCAGCAAATCTTATAAGCTCCAACACTCAAACTATATACAGAAAGTAACAACCAGCTTGTCCAAGCTGCTATTAGGTCTTACCTGGATTACTATCATAGCCTCCTAACTGTTTTTCTGCTTCTGGCCTTTCATCTGTGAAATTTAATCTCAACACCAGACTCTGAGTGATTCTTCCAATATTTGAGTTAGATATGTTATTCTTTGTTTAAGATCCACTAATGACTTCAGAACTCAGTAAATTCCTACATGGCTTAGCGTGATCTGACCTCATATTATTTCTATGACCTCATCAACTCCCCCCCTCACCTTTTCTCCCCCTTTCCCACTTCACTCCAACCACACTCATCTCCTCATTATTCTTCAGTTGGGCCAGAATCCCACCTCACCATTTTGGCCCTTTCCCGTATCCATACAAGCTCGCTCCCTCAATAATATAAGCTAGTTATTCAAATTTTACTTTCTCAGGTCTTCCCTGACAACCGTATTTAGAACTGTAGCCACCACTCCCCCACTTCCTCCCACTACTTATTACCTTTCAAACTTTATTTTTATCATACTTGTTAACAACATGTCACAATGTTTTTTAAATGCATTCACTTATTCTATGTCTCTTCTACAATGCAAGTGTCACAAGAGCAAGGATTTTGCCTATTTGGTTTTTTTGTGCCTAGGAAAGTGCTTGGCATGTAGCAGGTGTTCAATAAATATTTGTGGAATAAATGAGTAAATGAGAACCTTGTTCGGTCTCACAAATAGGCTTTGTCATATACTAGCTGTGTGACATTAGATAAGCCTCTGCTTCAGGTATTTGCACCTGTGCTGTTCTATTTTTTGTGCATTTTGCTAAGCCAACAGTAATCATTTACCTTGGGCTGCTGAATTAATCAATGTCAATGAATTGGTGCCCATTGTCAAATAATTTGTTCATTCTCATCGTCTTTCCTCCCTCCCTTCCTTCCTCCCTTCCTCTCTCCATTCCTTCCTTCCGTCCTCCCTTCCTCCCTCCATTCCTTCTTCCCTTTCTTCTTTCCTTCCTTCTTATCTTTGTTGCCCACCTAATAGACCATATGTAGGTAATGTAAAATACTTAATAGACTTTAAAGAAAATTTCTCAGGAACTTAAAATTTAATTATGAATCTAAAATGTCATCCTTCAAACAGTTAGATATGAAGCAAAGCAACTCAAATTCAGTGTTAAATGTATGCAGAAATGAATGTTTTGATGGTTACAGATTTAGAAAAAGATCTCTTAAAGCAGGTAATATTGAATCTTAACCCTGAAGGATGGATAGGTATACTGTTCAGAGTAATTAATGTTGACTGCAACAACAAATAAACCCCCAAAATATGGGCTTAACAAAATAAATATTTGCTTATTGTTTATGTTACAGTTTGATATGACCTGAGGGGCTCTTCCTGGTCAGTTGCCCCCCCACACCCCCCCAACCTGTCTGAGGCAATGATGCACATGATCTCCTAGTATTGCCATCTCCAGTATCAGGCCTCAAAGATCATCAAGCACACACTTTATCTTTACTAGCCTCAGACTGATTCAGTGTGACCTACTCAAGGAGTACTACTCTGATTCTGAGGCACTTGATGTCTGCCTGGAATAGTCATATGTTTCAAAAACATTTTCTTAATCCCAAAAGCACTGTGGTCAATGCCCCAGAGAAGGTATTGTGCATCTCAGGAGGTAGAATTGGGGAATAATGATGGGCCATTTCAACCTTATTATCATTAGACAAACAAAAATATTCCTGAGACTAGCATGGAAATGTATGGGTCTGTTAAATAGATGGAAACATCTATAAATCAGGTAAACAGGTGTGCATGGGATTATAGGTTCATTAATGAAGTGATGGACCTTTGAGAGAGAGAGATTGCATTTCAGCAATTGTCATAAACAGGTTTGTTTATGATGAGGACCATGACCTTGGAGCCTATCACAATGTCACACTGCATCTTTTGTGAAGATTATAGTGTAATTATAACTCTAATGGGCTTTAGGCAAAGACTCTAAAGTAACCAGAGTTCCTTTTTTACATTCTCAGAAGATTATGTGCAGGTGATATTGGGAGTAGTTCACAGGTAAGGTATTGCTTAGAAACATGTCAGCAACTAAAAGAAAAGACAAATAAAATTTCCAGAAAGGGACTGCAAAATTTCAAACATAAGAAGTAGCTATTTTCCCTCTTTGTCTCTCTCTTTATCGCTCCCTATTCCTACCTCTGTCTCTGATTTTATTCCTTTTCCTCTGTATTATTTTTGTCTTTCTAATTATGCATCTCTCTGTGGAACTGCCTCCTCTCTCCTATCTGGGCTTTGTTCCTATGGAAGATCATTTTGCCCCACAGAACACACAATCCTTATACTTTAATGAAATAATAATTTAGTGTCTATTTTTTTCAAGATATTACACAGGCCAAAGAAAAAGAAACACAAATCAAAGCCCTAAATTCCATAGTCTCAGGTGGAAGCAAGAAGTATCATATAAAACTAGGAGACTATCCCAGTGAGTATGACAGATGTTCTCTAACCAGGTTGTAATTTCTGTAACAGTCTACACCAGACTAGCCAGACCTAGATTTTACTCTTAGCTACTTGTGGCTATGCATCAGAATTCCCTGATGTCTCTTTGATTTTCTACTTCAAGGCCCTTTTATAGGAGCTGAGAATTTACTTTACTTCAACCTGCAAAGTACTGTAAGAGTCATCATCATCCCTCCTCTTGTTCTTAGTAAGAAATATATGCAAGGAAATGAAGTGGGAGACTAGATTCTCTTCTTTTTAAGGCGTTGCCCCAGAGGAATGTCTATGAAAGTAAGTAATTGTATTTAATATTTATTATACACACCTAATGTTTGCCAAAGACTGTGCTAAGCATTTTACATCAACTCATTTAACACATACAATAGTCCTGTGAAATAGGTGTTATTATCAGGAAACTGAGGCTTAGTGAAGTAACATTTTTGAGGTCTCACCATTTCTAAGGGATAGAACCATGATTGACATTCAGATTGTTGACTTAAAATTCCATGTGTATGTAGCAATTGAGGGCTGATTCTTTACGCATGTCAACCTCATTTAATCGCTGAACAATTTTTCATAGCAGCCATTATTATCTTCATTTTATGGTTAAGAAAATGGAGGTTTAGAAGTTAAGTATTTGGCTAAGATAATATAGCTGGGAAGTGGTAATTTTACTTTTACTCAGGCTTATAGAGTACCATAGTACAGTGTATTCCACTCCTTAAGAGTTCTTAATTTCTCTCTCATTGTTCTGCCTCCTGAACTCATCTCAGTCAAGATTATATGTTCTTATGTCTCATTTGGATCTGTGGTAGCAGAATTTATCTTTTTTCCCCCCTCAGTATCAGTCACCAATCAAAAATAATATTTATTGTGTTTTTTGGATATCTACTATGTGTGAAATCTAGTGCTCAGAACTAAAATACATACAAAGATAAATAGAAACTTGTTCCTGCCCTCAAGGAGAGATGCTCTTAATTGGGGAGAAGAGAGAGAAGCATGTGACAAAATTAAGTGGTTTTTCAGACAACAATAGAAGACATGTCATGAAGGCAGATATGATGAATGGCTAAAAAAAAATATTACAGACAATATGTGCTGTAGGATTTCAGATGAGGAAGAAATGGGGAGCAGATGGTCACTGCTCTCTGCATAATACACCTTCACATATTTAAAGCCCATTATTGAGCCCTTTAAGAGCCCCTTGTTTAGGATAAATCTTTTTTATCTCTCCTTGGGAATATAATTCTCCATTCCTTTCAACATTTTCTTGCTTCTCCAACTTTCCCATGTTTCTTAGAAATGTTGGCACCAGAAATACAATTCAACAATATGAGTTTAGGAAGTCTTTCCTTTGAGGTCTTATGTGAGCTGAGCCCTTCCCTCTGACCACGGCACAGTCCTCAGGCAGTAATGAAATACATGAGATCTGTCTGGAAAAAGTTCAGCCATTGCTAATATGGTGAGAATGGTTTGCATGACATGGATGTAACCTGGCAGCCAAGGAGAGTGGACAGGAATGTGCACGTATGAATAATGACAACTTCACTGTACTAATCAGTGGGGACAGGAGATGCCATTAAGTAAGCATGTATACTGTGTGGCCATTGCATTCAAAATGATTGAGAGAGAAGAGAAATGAATCTACACTAAATTTTGCATTAAGCATAAACATTCCTCCATGGGAACTATTCAGATGATTCAGAAGTCCATAGCTATGGGCAACTGGTGATTGACACCTTCATTACAACAATGCACCTACCCATGCAACACATCTCCTGCAATTTCTTTGTGAAACATCAGATCACCTAGGTGACTCAGGCTCCCTGCAGCCCAGATGTTAGGAAAAGCCCTGCATCTTCTGGCTTATCCTAAAACTAAAATCACCTAAGGAAGAGATTTCAGACTATCTATGAGATTCAGGAAAATATGATGGGGCAGCTGATGGTGACTGGGAGAACTGTGTGAGGTCCCAAGGTGCCTACTTTGAAGGGGACTGAGATGTCATTGTTCTATGTACAATGTTTCTCATATCTTGTAACTTCTTCAATAAATGCCCTTATTTTTCATAGTACATGGCTGGATACATTCCGGACAGACATTGTATATATCCCTAGGTATTTTCACTTAGCTCTTGGGTTGGAAGGGCATGGCCAGTCATACACTTAAGCCTGTGATAGATTTAAGGAAAAGGTGGGAGATGGGGGAGAGGGCATGAGAAAATTCCCCAGCACTCTCTTAGCACTAAGATTTATTCTTCCCATCCAGGTAGTACTCACCTATATGGATACATTCTTAGGTAGCCTTTTAAAAAATAAGAATACTCTTGACTCCTGTGTTATACAACACCCTACTCATGAAGGCCTAGGAACGTGTTAACGGGGCTGGAGGAAGGAGGTGGGGTGCTG
This sequence comes from Pteronotus mesoamericanus, assembly GCF_021234165.1. Taxonomy (NCBI): domain Eukaryota; kingdom Metazoa; phylum Chordata; class Mammalia; order Chiroptera; family Mormoopidae; genus Pteronotus; species Pteronotus mesoamericanus. The sequence continues at coordinate 2,511,245 of NW_026555326.1, forward strand.
GAATGTGAGCTTGCTGCTCTTGGGCTGAGAAAAGGTCTTGGAAAATAAATGCAAAAGACTTAAAGGGTAAAATCAGCAAAATGCAGATGGAGAACCAGGAAGTAAATCTTACCCACTTCGCCATCTTGCCAGGGACTACTAAAACCTGGTAAAAAGTTCACAGCTATAGAAATATATGCACCCATTTTTTTTCTCTCCTTCAGTCAAATATCAAACACAAATCCTAGGAGACCAAAAGGTTAGGCCGTCATAAATGCCCTCTATCTCTAATCAGTGGTGACTGAGACAAGAAAAACAGACATGATAACCTTGAGAGAGTTTATCTCCTGGACAGCTTTCAGGATACATGTTTCATAAGGAGTTGTTCGAGTCACTTTTGTGTCCCTTCCTGTTGTCACCTGATAAGTTCAAGACAGTGAGTCTGCCAGAAGACAATGCCTACAAAGAAACTGCCAACAATCTTTGATTCATGTTCTCTGTTAGAAGGCGTTAGAAACTTTCTTAAGAGACTTTAATTTCCCTCCTATGGTGCATGCAGTCCTGTGATAGGGAACACAGCCATCAGCCCAGGCTGCTTCTTAGGGACCTGTGGCTAACCAAGGACATGACTCACTCATCCAGCAGGAGACAAATAGGCAGCTGGCAAGATCTATAGTCACACTGCAGTGTGGGAGGACTCCAGTGCTGGACTCTGAGGCAGAAGGCTCAGAGCTTTAGCTGAGGATTTTCTATTGTCATTTAAGCTCATTCACTTTCAGATATATTATGTTTAAATGATGCTATTAATATTATGACATATACCCATGGATGCATTGGGATATTTAAGATGGTTTGTGTTAGAGTATTCAGCAAAATAGCATATTTTAAGAAATAGTTGTTTAATCTAGGTCTCTCACTGTTTAAGAAGAAAGGAGTTTGTAGGGCAGGGGTGGGGTGGGAAAATAGGATTCAGAGTGATGGCTTTAGTATAGTTACACAGACCTTATAAAAGGATATTAAAAATAGGTTTTTGTTTTGGCAGCCAAAGGCATTAAATTTAATCTTTTATGAGACTATTGTTCCAAAATCAACTTTATATAGCCTGTGCTATGCAGATTTTGATAAGCATTTACTCATCAAAAATTAGTTGGGAGATAAATTGATGGATGAATGATTGACCCCTTAAGGAGCCACTAGATATTCTTCTTGAAGTGATGACTCAAGCTTAGCAGGTTATGTTTCAGAGACTGTGGAGGTGACCCCTTCCAAGCATGATGGTAGCAAAATGCCTGACAGGACAATATCCTGGAAACCATTTCCTTCTGGAACTCCTCAAAGCACATCAGAATCTCAGGTGGGCTGTGCTGGCTGCACCCTCTATAGTCTGAGTCCTCTCCAACTTCAGCTGCAGCCCATCCACCTGCTGGTTCATTGTGTGATCTTGCTGACTGTAGGGTTGCTGGTGACTGACAGCCATTCCCTGAGAACATTGGGTCTGCCTGTAGCCTGGCTGTGCATGGATGCTTCACAGTGACAGGATTAAGCACTGAAGCGTCTCCTGGGACAGCCCATGTTCAGAATGTGTGTCTGAGACACTGTCAAACATGGCAGCCAGGGGATGGCTACTAGGCACTGATGCCTCCCGTGCGTGAAGATCATCACAGAAACAAAGCACCAAGATCCACTCGCAGGCCAGCCTCTAGGCTTTGTCTCTCTGGCCAAGAAGATGTTGGTGGGAGGCAAAGGACTCTATCTGTCTCACCTCCTTTATTTTGAGTGATGTTTTCCCAGTAATTAAATATGTTATAACCTCAAAACTCATCTGGATGCCTTCTGGACATATAACATACTGTTCTCCACATCCAGGGATTAAAGATCCTGAATGAAATGTTCTATAGGAAATATGAGGAACAAGCAAATAGGAAGTAACCAAATGATTGAAGCTTTCAGAACCATCAGAACACATGGGAGTTTTGTCACTGACAGAGAAGAATCAGCCCATTGAATTCACAAATGGAGTTAGTACATCGTCTCCTACCACTTAACAAGTTAGATTCAGAAGTATGTTTTATTTTCAGGAACTCTTGACCTTCAGTAATAAAGCTTAGTTCATGATGAATGTTAAGGCTTCAAAGAAGAATACAGGTCATAAGCTTGATTTTCTCTGTTATAGATTTAAAAAAAGAGAGATTCTCTTATTCCTCCCTTGTGATACAGTCACAAATGTACACTGAGCTGGAGTTAAAAGTGGCCTCTAGGTTTGGGATAAGAGGTATTAACTCCAGTTATCAGTATTTCGCCTCTCCAATTCCACCACCTTCCGCTACTCCCCATGGCCTTGTGAGCTTGGGGCACTCCCCAAATCAGAATTCCTTTTCTATTTGTCACTGGGCTCAAAATTCTTTGGGAGGAAAAGAAGTGCTCCCATCTAAATGAAAATTCTTATTATTGTTATTAAAGCTAACGATAGGCAATGACAGACCTTGAGGACTGAGGTAATTTGTCTAGTTCAGATGGACCCCGATCACTGTAATTTAGGTTTTGGTGAATCCTATCCCCATGTTCTCTCTCACCCTGCAGGACAGGCAGAAGGTGACTTCCTCACTTTCTTGAGCAGTGAGATGAATCACTTCTGAAAGAGGCTGAGATATGCAATCAGCACACCCTTTTCCCACCTGTTCTTTTCTTGTCCCTGTCATCTGACTACACAGTCTTGCCCTGCTTGCTCTTAGTTATTAATGATCCTCTCCTTGTCTTGGCCAGTTTCCTGAAAACTTTAGCCACCACAGGGGCTGTGTCTCTTCCAGAAATCCTAGTGTTAGTACAGGCCTGTTGCCAATGACTCCTGTGGATATAAGGTCATTTAGAATTATACAATGATAGAGATCATTCACTTCTACAATTTAGTTTATAGAATGGAACACAGAGACCAGAGAGCCTCATGGATTATCCAAGTTCAAATGGATAACTGTGGCTGAACAGGAATGAGAATCTAGGTGTTCCAACTCTTGGGTCACTGGTCATTCTACCACTTAGCTTCCTACCAGCTCTTTTCAATGCTTCTGCTCCACAATTAAACTTCAGCCTTTCTATGTTTGCTTGAGGATCTTGCAACTCATATTTAATCCATATGTCTCTCTACAATCTCTTCTTCTGCCTTCTTCTACCATGATTCCTCTCTTCATGCCCTCCCTACTGTTACTGTTACTCAACCACCTTTAGGGAGACCTGAAGAATTGGGGAAATAGAAAATAAATTCTGCATTCCTTGCCAATGTGGCCTGAGGGAAGCCATTGAGAAGCAGCTCTTTCTTGGCATGTTTCTAAGGTGCCTGCTATAATTGTGGCTGACATTTCAATATCAAAGGTCAAATTACTTATATCATGGTTTCCTTTATATTTCCTTTCGTTTGCAATTACCAGTGGAGAGAGAACATATCCAAGCAAGAATGCTCCATGCAGTACTTCCCTACCCAAATCACACTGCGGAGTGGGCTGCAGAGGTACAGCAAAAGATGGAGATGGCCATGTGGAAAGAAAGACCGTGTGGGCCGAGAAGAAGAGCCTAGAGGAGGAGCAATCTGGGGAAAAGATGTGTGGATGACACAATTTAAAGAGGAGGATTTTCCAGCTTTGGTTCCATTTTCCAGTACACATGCAAGAGAATGAGGTAAGTTTTGATTCAAGAAAAGGAATAGAAATGGGTTAGACAATTTGGTTGGGATTAGGTTCCCTACCAGCTTTAATAATGGTTTGGAGAGTCAGAGGGAGGTTAACAGCAAGAGAACATAAAACGCAGCAGGGTTGGCATCATGAGGTATGATATTTTACTGTCGAACTACTTATTTGACTTTAAACATATGATTTCTCCTCTGTAGGCCTCAGTATCTTTACCTGTAAAATAGGCAGAGAGACCTGGTTATCTCAAAGTCCTGACTCATCTAACTCTACTGAAGCCGAAATTCTCTACCGCTGCAGCCGCACTTCGGCCAGTCCGTACAGGTGTAGCTTCTTCTTGGCATAACCACAAGGTAGCCACCTCATGACCCGTCTCTTCTCTCACATGCCTCTTCTCTAAAAAGCAAACCCTTTTTCAGTCTTTTATATTAAGCAAATCTAAACTTTTTTTTTTTTTTTGAAGCCTCATTTTATTGAAGGCACAAAGCCTTAAGGGCTTCCACCCTGGGTGGCCTCCCTCCCTTCACAGCCCCTCCCTTCCTTTTCCCCAAACTCTTCCCTTCCACGTACCAGGCCCACCTCATTTAACTCATAAATGATAGCAAATCAGGAACCTCCTGCTGCTTATAATGATAACACTTCCTGTAATTTGCATGATAAAATTCAACTGATTTCAGATAGCATTTCTTAGGACAGAGAGGTGACACGGGGCTCCATGAAAGGAATACATTACCACCTCAAGTTCTGTGCTATCAGGATTGTGGATACAGATTGGCTGACATTCAGCCCCAAACAAAAGCACAGAGCCTTGTGTAATGGAGCAATGAAAAAGGATATCGAGGAAATATTAACAAGTTTTGCATGGTAATTTATGCAAATACACGCCATAACTCAGCTGAAGAGGTTTAGCTTACACCTATATAAGGGAGCTGCATTAGCCAGGAATTTTATGGAACTGAGATCACCTTATTACATCTCAGACGTTGTGGGTTTCCATACAAATTAGCAGTGGAGAGGCCTCCTGTGGCAATTAGTCCTCAGACCACCTGCATCGCTGGGTGCCTATTAAATGCAGTTTCCTCTGGCTCCATTATGGACCTATTGAAGCAGAAGAACTTAGAGTGGGGCCTGAGAACCTGCATTTTAATAAACATGCTTTTGTTTTCCCCAGGTACTTTTTATGCACCCTGAATTAGACCATCTTTCAGAGTCTGGCTTCCCATGATCAGTACTATCTACATCTAGATTATGCACAAAATTACCCACTCTCTTACTATGTGAGTTAGTTAAGTCACTTTAGTTTTTTCAGCCTCAAGTTCCTTATCTATAAACTAAGAGGTGGACCCAGTAACCTCTTAAGTGTTTCAGGCCATGATACCTTTTTTATAAAAATAAAGCATGGGCCATACCTCAGGCCAAACAAAATATACATACAGGTGGCCAGTTTGCAAACTGTCCCAAGTGGACTCTGTTGTCTCTCTGCACTTCTGCTGCCTCCCAGGAACCAGGAGGCCTGCACTACCACACTGTCCCTCTCTGCTTCCCCAGCTTCTTGCCCACATTGTTTTTCTGCAGCCAGAAGCCCAGCTCAGCGCTCTGCTTCTGCCAGAGCTTTGTGTCCAGACCTAAATCCTTTTCCTACTGGTTGCTTAGGCTTTTGAAAGCAAAAGCCATTGCAATTTTTGTTTGTGTTCTTGCTTTTCTTTTGAAGCCTGGTTACATTTTGCACTCTTTAGTATCTCTCACTCTAGGGAAATAACTCTTTGCATATTTTATATACAATATTTTCAATACCTACAATGGCACCTGCCATATAGCAGGCTCTCAATAAATATTTATTGAATGAAGGAACCCCGAAACAATTACTTACTGGAATAGGAAATGGAAAAGGGCAAATAGACAGTGGAAGACATATATTTTGATATTTCAGTATATTAGCACATAAAACAAACATTTATTTACAACCAAATATATTCAAGATATTCTATATGTATTAACACATTTATCCTTTACATGTCAATGAGGCAGCTATTAACATAGGCATTTTACTTGAGGAAATTTAGCTCAGATAGGTTAAAATACTTATCCAAGACTTCACATTAATAAGTTGTTGAGGCTGAATTCAGTGCCAGATTTGTCTTGTCTTATAATCAAACCTAAGTATTTCCCTCTCAGCACTCTGTCTCCCAGGCGAGGGGGAGTGGGGAAAGAAATGTAAACCAACTGTTTTATCTAAGTTAGTTTTCTTCCTACTTTATTATCATTTCTTATCTGAAACTGGTTTGTTCACCTTGGACTCAGATAGGTTAAAAGTAATCTTGTTAAAAGATTAAAAGCAAGATTGGAGTTTGTTTAGATTAAAGCTCAGCTGCTTTTGCAACTAAGACAGCCAACCAGCCAGGGTACTGTGACCTTGGGAGAGGACGTGTCAAAGCAAAGTGTCACTGATGTAGTTGGGATGAAGTATCAAGACAACCTGTGGGCAAGAACTGGGGATGTTTCTTAAGACCTGCTCTCTCCAGGTTAGGCACTTCCTTCTCTTTACTCTCCTGAACTTTTTCAGGCACCGTTTATTCAGTGAGTGCTCTCTAGATGTTCCTGACTGCCTCCCTCCCAATTTCTGCTTTGGGACAGAAAGTGCCTAGGCAGCTGAGGAAAGGTATTTGAGGAAGAAGAATCAGCACGGCAAAGGCTCTGAGCAGCTCCAACAGGCCTGGTGAGTCCATGGAAAAGTTGTAATCCCACAATAAGGCTTCACTGCTAGAGTTACCCAGAAGCCCTTTTCTTTATTTTGCTTCTTCCTCTTTTTGTTAGAGAGGCTCTCACTCTTCGGTTGGTCCTTCTTGTTTCTGGTGAGCAGAGCACTTGAGCCAGGTCTTCTGAGAGCCGACAGCCAGGTGAGATACCAGTTGCCCGCGCGCTGGGTCAGTTTTCCTCAGAAAGGTTGTGGGCACGGCAGGCCCTTCATGCTTGAGGTTCCCTCTACAGTCTATTCTCCTCTCACTCAGCTGAATGCTTGGTCATTCCATAATACAAGTACAGACACAAAGGTGACAGTTATCACTGAGCAAAACGTACCCAGAAAGACACAGGGGTTAGTATGGATGGAGGTGGTGGTACAAGTTGTAGTTAACAGCAGGGGAAAAATAATGGGCAAAGTGCAAGCATAAAAGATGACCCACTGCTGGCTGACTGCTGCCACTCTCTATTTATAGTTGTGCAAAGGACCTTCCTCTGTGATCTCAGCCCCGAAGCTCAAAACCTAACCACCATCCTCATAAATCATGCCCTCCTCCTCTTTATTATAAGGCATCAGGTCATTGTAAACTCTCAGCCCACCATGTGGCCTGCGATCACAACACCTGATTCTTGTTAGGAAAGAAACTATTTGTCATTGGTAAGAATCACAGCTGAGACACACACAAACTGGGGGGTGGTACCTACAGTTTTTCCTTAGTCCAAAGCCCTCTCTGCAGGTCCCTGCCCAGGCAATAGCCTGTTTCCCATCTGGGTTCCACATCATCTCTTTCTGTCTCGGTTTTGAGCTTGCCTTCCTTTGGTTACAGCAAAGTCTGGTTTCATCACATTCCTCAAGTCTTTTCTCTATTTTTTTGCTTCCACAGGCCTACCACATGGGCTGTCTTTGTTCTTCTCACAAAGGGAGTTGTCAGTACTGAAGGCTCTTTTCAGAAACGCAGGGAGGAGGCTCTTGTTTTTCTAAGTCACAATCAGATGCGTTATTTGTGCTTCTGTCCTCTTTCAGGCATGCAGCATAGGAGGTATCACATATTCATGGGCTCAGGATCGAGTGAATATGTGTGTGTGGAGGAGGCAGGTTATCACAAGAAAATAAAAAGACCAAAAAGGTGGGAAAAAGCAGAGGAAGAGAGAGAACAAGAGCAAAAGAGAGTAGAAACTTGGGCCTTGATGCCTATTAGTAATGGTGCCAGTGGCCCCAATGCTTCAATATCCTACCCCTGGGGTAATATTTTAATGTCAGATCCTTTTAAGGTTCCCTTCAGCTTATGAGCTCAGCGGGTGTTTGGGCATCACCCAGTGTGACATCCAGAGTGACAGCCATCAAGTGCTCCTTTCAGCTCCTCTTTGGGCTGATGAAATTAGAGTTGTCAGCATGGAGACAAGCAACTCAGCTACGGCAGGGGACCAGGGACACCAGCCCAAGGAAGTAAAGCCACAGCACATGGTTTCTCCTGGGCAATCTCACTGGGTGGCAGGCTCTGTGGCCCAAGGACAGGGATTCAACCTTCCCTTTTCATTTGTCACCTGCTTTAGAGCCGTCCTTCTGAAAGACAGTTAAGTGCGGAGGAACAAGTGAGTTGGCCACTCCTCTGCAGGCTGAAGGCCAAGTTCACACGTCACCATCAGGACCTCAGTCAGGCTTTGCAGTTTTTTTACACCCTGCGCAGCTCTGCAAAACACTCTTTGAGGAGCTGATTCTGATGGACGAGAGCTGTGCTCAGGGACCAGCCGTTAGTCTGTGTGTGATCCTGGCTCCATGACCACGCTCACGAGCACGGCTAATGAGGAGGTCAATTAAATAACACCAGCCACTGCTTTTCTTCCCCAAGGCACTGGCACTGCCAGAGAAAGGTGCTTTGTGGATTATTAACAACACAATTAATGGGGAAGTAACTGACTGTGAAAGGAGGCCAGTTAGGGTCATTCAACCCTACATTCTTGGGGCCAGGGCCTCCCAGGGGATTAGACTGCTTCATAGACAAGCAGTCAGTGAGCTGAAGAGGAGACACATCTTGGGTTCCGTGGGGCAAAAGTTTAGGAAATGCTGACCTGGTGCTGGAGTGCACAGGGCCTCCACTTGTAATGTCTGACACATTCTCCCTGCTGGATTAAGTTCTGGGTTCTGAAGGGAGGGCCATTTCTTTAATGTGCGAAGCCACAGGTTCAGTCATTAAGGCTGGAAATGACATTTATTGTGTGATCGGAGGCCACTCCTGTAACTCCTACAAAAAATAATTTGCCTAGATTCAATATTTGTTCCTGCTAAGATGCAAAAACCTCATGGGAAGGACAACACACAGCATTGTAAGTGAAGAATGTGATAATAATAGTAATAATAATAATAACAACCAACATTCATCAAGATGTCATTGTCGTCACCACGTGATCTTCATTATCACCACCGTCACCATCATCAAGTAGTTAACATGCATTGACAAGTATTTGTTCTAAGCCCTGTATTAAACACTCCTCTAATCTTCATTATAACATTATGAGGTAGGTGCTACTATTACCCCCTTTGGGTTGATGAGAAAACTGGAAGAATATTTAGTAAGGGAACCAAGGCTTCCAGCTTGGAAATGAAAGCCCCAGAATTCTACACCACCAGGCTCTTCTAAAATCCCCAGGGTCTTCACCATTACCCACCTTGTCGCTGGAGCAGAGCAGACAAACGGGTCTTCTTGTTAATGCTGCGGCTATGGCGGATGCCATACCTATGACATGGGATGCAAGTACAGAAAGAGCCAAGAGGGCCAAACCGGGTTGAGGCAAGGGAGGTGCTTAGGTGTCAAAGTGAAGAAGGTGCTGGGGTGGGGCGGGGGGGGGGGCATGTGGCAGTGCAGGTGTGAGCCCTGACCTTCTGACCTGGGCACCAGGGCTTGCTTACTTATGCAGCCCACGCGAGTGGGTGCCTCGCTAGTCTTGTCCTGGTCTTTGCCCCAGTAGCAAAGGTTAAGTAAGCTTTGTTATTTAGGTTCCTTGGCATGTAATTGGTTCTTAAATACAAATTTCCTTCTTTTTCTTGAGACTAATGAGATTTTTTTTTCCTGGAGAGCACAGTTGTTTACAAGAGAGCAAAGAGATCTCAGAACCCATGGCTTTTGGATTGGGATATGAGGGACAAGTAAGGGAAGTGGGAGGGCCCTGATGACAAATGTCACATTCGCTTAGACCCTGCTTTGTTCTACTGGAGCCCACCTGTGCTTGTAACCCCTCATGTGACGAAAGTCTCACTTTAAGGGAGTGGGGAGCAAAGGCCGCTGCCGCCCCAGACAGGCTCCTAGTTCCTGGGCTTCCCAGACACCAATTCTTTGGGTCATGTTCATGGGGTTCGGATTCTCCAGGCCTCCTGCGGTGATGCCTGCTCTCCACAGGGCGCTGCCTGCACCTTCTCAGCAAAGAGATGCCCTACAGGGGGTTCATCCTATGTAAGCAAAATTATCTGTTGGAATAGCAGAATATTATGGTTTGAGGGGACCTTATAGACCATGATGAAATGTCGTAACTAATTTTTAAAATGTTACAATTAAGGCTCAGAGAGGAGACTTCCCTGATCTTCTGCCTATGGGTTAAGGTGGACTTGTAAATAAAGCTGGGTCTTCTGAATCCACTGCTGCTCAGGGCTGCTGTTTTAGGTTACATGGCTTTCTCTGCTCTGCGTAAGATGTGTCACCAGCAAGGCTAGCAGTGGACATTCAGGGTTAGAATCTTGCTCTAAGCAGCTTAGCATTTCCTATTCTAGAGAATAGCTTTTAGGAAGCTTGAGGATGACCTGCCTTCCCTGACCCAAAATTTCAAAAAATTTTGAAATTTAGTAACTTTCATAAAAGAAGAAACCATGTTCTACAACTCTCCTTGCTGGGCAGGGATGAAACAAATGAAGTGTGTGCGTGCGTATGGCAAGGTGAGAAAGGATTTGTTGCCAGCAGGTAGTGAACCAGAATCCCTTCCCATTAAAGCTAATGGCAGATATTTCTACTTTAAGAAAGTAGCACAGTTATTGGTAGAGCCCAGGCTGAGTTTCAGAGCATCTGCCTGTCTTCTTCCGCATGTTGTGTGCCTAGCACCATGGGCCTAGAGGGAGGGCGGGGCTTGTCTCCACCATAGGGATGTTGCCACTCACAGCAAGACAATTATGCTTTAAGGGACTAATGCTTTATGTATCTTTCTAATGATGACAAAGTTGCAAGGGCAGACCTGTTCCCTTTTCCCTCCAGTTGCCAAGTGGCTCCTTCTAGGAGTCTGGTTACTTGCTAACCGCTTAAGAACTCTGATCTGATGAAGCACGCCTAGCCTTGTGGATGCTCCGATTCTCTGAGACCTGGACCTGAGGATTTAGGTAGATACTTAGGATAATGTCCTCTTCTAGGTCCTCACCCTTTTTGAAGGTAACAAAGTCCACTGTCTCCAGGCCCAAATGCTTCGAAGAGAGATGACGGTCAAATACTGTTATCCCTCTCAGTCCCCTTGTCACAATGATTCAGATAATTTAGAAACAATTTGGGATAGTCAAGTAATTATGATGTTTACTTGTTGCCCTGAATTATCTTAGAAACTAAGAAAACTGGCTTTGTGCATCACTCACTCCAGCCTGTTTAGCAATGACAGTGTGTGTGTGTGTGTGTGTGTGTGTGTGTGTGTGTGTGGTGTAGAATAATTATTTAGATTTATTTGGCTTTGGTAATATAAAAATAATTACATCAACATCATTTTATTAAACCTAACAATAACCTTGTGTAGTTGTTTCTATTATCTACATTTTTTCATTAAAAAATGACTTGTCCAAAGTCATACAACCAATAAGAAGCAGAGATGAGACTTAAAACAAGATGTATTGATCTCACATTTGAGAAACTTTCCCAGAGTGCATGGGTATTCTAACACAGTGTGGTCCACAGACCAACAGCCTTGCCTCTCCTGGGAGCTTGCTAGAAATGTAAGACTTCAGCCTCACCCCAGAGCTACTGAATCAGAATCTGCATTTTAACAAGATCCCCAGGCAACACTGGTGCACACTGAAGTGGGAGAAGAAATGCTTTAGAGCTGTGCTGTCTAACAAAAATAGAGCAGGTATTACACATGTAATAAGAACTTTTCTTATAGTCACTAAAAAGGTTAAAACAAGTGAAATTAATTTTAGTTTTAATAATGCATGTAACTCCAAATATTTTATTACTTTTTCGGTCCTGAGCCTGAAATCTGATGTGTCTTCCAGAACGCACACCTCAGCTCAGACTCAGTGGGCACATGTGGGAAGTGGCTGCTGTGTTGGATGGGGCAGCTCTGCGGCCGTGGTGGACCAGTGGGTCTCAGACTTCAGTGTGGCTCAGACTCACTCGGAGGGCCTGTTCTAGCACAGATGACTGAGTGGATTTGGGTTGGAACCCGAGTGTTTCTGTATTTAACACATTCCCATGTGATGCTGACACTGCTTGTCCTAGGACCACAGTCTGAGAACCACTGCTCTGCAGGATCCTCTGTCCCACCACAGAGACCATCAAGCTCTGGACTTAAAGGAGAAAAGCAAAGAGGGATCAAGACTACAGGAGGGAAAAATCACACCTAGAACCTAGTCCTCTTGACCCACTAAGCAGAGTCGGGGAGGATGGTCTCTGGGGCCTGGACCTCGTTGTCCACAGGAAGACAGAGCAGTAAGCAGATCTGACCCTGTACATACCTTACTTATAAAGAATGTGCGTCTGTGTCTAGACTTGCTGACTGCCATGTTCTTTGTTGTACAGAAGGTTAGCTTCAGAGGGTTCGGCCAGACGTCCATGGGCTTTCTCAACACCTCCCTCTCTCCTTGGACCCAACACATAATCTCTTCCCACATCCTGTATCTTCTTCCTTAAAAACTACCTTGGACCTCCTTGCATCATCCTTCTGTCTTCATTTCCTCTCCCTTCTGTCCCACTGAGAAGCCCCTGGCAGGTGTCCAGCTTCCAGGCTTGTTCTACCTTCATTTCATTCTGCACATGGCAGCCAGAAAGCCCCTTTTAGTCAGTAAACTTGTTCGTGTCTCTCCTCAGCTTTAAACAATCCAGAAGCTTCCGCTGAACCTCAGAATAAAATTCAACCTCCATCACTGAACTTTGAGTTTCTCACGACACTCTTTGCCTTCTCTCTAGTGACTTAAGGTGCCACTCTCTGTTCAGCACCACGCTTCAGAGACGTTGGCCTTCCTGCTTTTTGAGTGAGAAATGGGAAGTTCTTTTCTGACTCCGGGCCCTCTGTACATGGATGGTCCCTGTACCTGAAATTCTCTTTTTCCTCTGATTTTCAGGCCGGTTGCTAATTCCTTCAGGTATCAGCTTCCATGCTACTTCCTCTGAGAAGGCGATTGGGCCACCCTACAGGAAGTAGCATTCCCTCCCTTCGGGCTCTTTCAGAGGCCCTGGGTCAGTCTCTTCATGTCACCTAATGCAGTTAGTTGTTGCATGGTTATTTCTGTGTTTACTTCTTCTTAGTGGTCTCCTTCAATTGTCTATAAGCAAGAAGAATAAAGGGACCATGTATTAGTTCATTCGTTCTAGCCCAGCTTTGTGACCCACAAAGTGGTAAACCTTAAACCTTCATGTATCTGTTGGTCAAATGGAAAAGTCTAATATGTTAATAATTGAAAAGGACATAAACAATAGAAATGATGATCTTGAATGTTTTTAATTGCTCAAGGCCATTGGGTGGTAGAAGCAGAGGGAGGCAGCTACTATTTTGCCTAACAGTATCGACATTAAAATGACCACTATTAAGATGTTCAGAAATGGTCGAAGAAAAAATGGATCAGGCCAGCCTCGTTGGGCTCTGAAAGATAATGTCAAAAAGAAAATGTATCTTTTATTCATGGTAAATTATTTGTCAGAAGAGGCAGCCTGGTGACAAAGAAGACAATTCTCATTTTCTTATTTGGGCAACAGGTAGAACCTGATAGCTCCTGTGCTGTTGTAAATTAAATTGAATCCAGCACGGCTGCTTACTGTAGAATCTTATTTTTAGGCTTTAGTTACAGTCTCGATGTAGCCTGTTTCCTTTTGCATCCAGACCAGGGCTTTGCTTCCCCATATTTTCGTTCCTTCCTTGTCTCGGTGGAGACAATGTGCGATCTCGGCGGGGAGTGGCTGCCTCCTGCGCAGGGGACTGTCGCCCGAGCAATCCCAGGGGCAGCCTGGTGCGGTCTCCCCTTTCACTGCTGCTCATCCAGGCCAGGCCTGGGAAGCATCAGTGGGGGGCTCGGTTGCCTGTGGCAGAGGTTCTAATAAATCAGGCGGACTCCCACAGAGGGGCTCCACCGATTCAAACATTTAGAGGAGAGTAGACCAGGACCAGAGCTGCCCCATTCTTCATCCTGCGTGGCGTTTCCTTTCTCCTGGAGGTGCCTATTGTTGAGTCTTGGAGGCTGTGCTATTGTGAGCCTCTGAGCTGGCTCTGTGTGTGTGTTGGGGGGGCGGGGGGTGGTGATGGAGGGAGGGAGGTGCACCCGCTCTTATGCCTTTTCTCCCTCCTTTCTTCTTTTTATTATCATTAATAATGAAATATTGAGACCAGGCTGCTAATGAGCCTAAACTCCCTCCTGTTAGTTTATTTTTTGCCTTCAGACTGTCACTTCAGAGTAAATTACTTTCCTCTGCATGTTGTTCCAGTAATATTACAGCAGCGTGACCCTCCCCCTCCCACCCCCATTCTAATTTCAGGGTTATTCAGTTTCTCTCACTGCAGTTTACTAAGCAAGGGAGGCTGGCCCATCTATCATGCTTAAACCTGTGCAACATGTTCCCTCCTGGAATTGAGACATCATTCTTGTTGCACTGGATCGAGTCAGGTTTTAAATACTTACACGATCCACATAGATACACTATAAATAAGTAAGTAAATAAATAATATATACCCATCTCTCTTTTTTATTTCTAGAGCTCCATGGAGAAAGATTTAGAGACCAGGAGGCAGGCAGAGTAAGGCCCGTTTTTGGAGGGAGGGGGCCAAACGCACCGACAAGCTGCAGGCCTCGTCAGCCGCCGCCCTCTGCTCAGCTCTGCTCCTGTTCATTTCATGGCGTGCTAAACATTTCTTTGTCAATTGGAGGATGTCAGGATGTGAAAACAACCAACATTAAGTAGATGTTTTGTGCCAGCAGAACAGCAAGTGTCTCAGATATGCTTTTGTCTCCCGTTCAAAGATGCTAAACTGGTCTTCGTCAAACAGCCACCATTTCTTCTTGTTTTCCCTGGGTCAGGGGAACACAAAAGACTGAAAACACGGGACTGCTTTCTGCCCTTTCGTGTCCTCCTCAAGTCCCTTCTTTCTCCCCGGTCTTCGTACTGGTTGAAAAGAAGGGCTCTTAAGCCTCAGTTTATATCCAGCTCTGCCATTGACTGAGATCTTGAACAACTAATCTAACCTTTCCTTGTCTGTGGCATGGTGATAACAATCCTACTTACTGCATACTTTTTGAGAAATAAATGAATTAACCCATACAATGTGCTTACTACAACGCCTCACGTTTTGTAAAGACCCAAGACCTTTTTTCTTCCTCTTTTTTCCCTCTTCTTCTTTTGTCTCTTTTTAAATCTCCCTCTTGCCTTTATTTTTTACCACATGGAATTCCGACCTCAGAGGACTGGCTTTTACTAATCACCCCCCATCTGCCCTGTACAGAAGTGAACATATTTCCACTTTCTAGCTGATAGTCCTAGACAGCGCTGTCGGGGAGCCATTGGAGCCTGAAGCAAAAGGAAATTTCACCAACACCAATCCTGTCTTTCTTTAAATGATGATACTTTGTTTATCATGGATGTTTTGGCTTTAATTTAGATTTTAAAAGATAGTGTATTAAAATATCATTCGTCTTGATTATTGAGCTTTTTGGCAACACTTTAGTCTGTGGACTGTGGGCCTCACTTGCCTTACTTTAGCCCCAGGCCTGTCAGTCACAGAAATCAGTTTTCTCCTATGCCCCTGTCTTTTCCTCCTAGGCTGTGTGGACCCTTGTACCAGCATCTCTATAAATGGCCTCCCACCGGCCCTTGGTCCTTGCAGAGGACAGAAAGTGAGAGCTAATTTCACCCAGAAGGGACCATCTCTTTGAACTGAGTGTGAAACAAAAGGCAAGCAGAAAACACATTTGAGATCTACATGACCTAGAGGTTAGGCCTTCAGATTTTCCCAGTTGATCCATGAAATCCCGTCTTGCCTCCCTTGCTAGGAGGTAAACAAGGGCCAGCCTGGACGGCGGTGGGGTTATTTACGAACCTGACACTCTGGGTGGAAGATGGTGCTGATGGAAGGGCCAGACAACAGAATTTAAGTGGCTTTCCTTTCTTATTTTCATCCAAGTGAGTGAGGATCTGCCATTGGGATTAAGCATCTTTATGAGGGCCTTCTGCTTGCCCCATGATAAAGTAGGGGCTGCACAGCATTTGTTCCTTACAGTTCTTTTGATTTAAGAATAAAAGGGCAGCTGTTGGTCAAATGACAGGCTGACTATACCGGCTTCTAGGCTTCCCTGCTAATAGGACCACCTGCCCCAGTGCTGACCCCACTTCCCCTGAACATTCAGCATGTTGTCAGAAAATTATGCAAAACTTTTCTAAGCCTTAGGGTTCTGGGAGGAGTCTCAGCTACTTCAGGAATGCTCTAGAAAAAGCTGCTTTTTTCCTAAAAGTCTGGACTATTCTGTTTTACAACCCTAACAAATCCTTTGGCTAACCCTGCCCTACTGGTCAAAACCAGGCAGTGCACTGATTTGAGATCTCCCAAGTCACTAAGCAAACCTGATACAAGGCTTTTTTTTTTTCCCCCAGCTTGATTCTACTTTGAAGCAAAGTGTCAATAATATCTTTGCTCCAATGTGTTTTTCTAATATCTGCAAATATACTGAAGAATATATCAAAATGTCAGAATTTGGAGCATTGAGCCATTTACCTATGTGAACAAGCTTCAAGATCTATTCTGATTCCAGTATCTTCAGAACAATAGTCCTGCAATGTCAACACGTATCAGAACCACCAGCAGAGCGTATGAAAAGCCTGGGTTCCACTCTCAGAGATTCCGATTCAGTCGGTCTGAGATAGTGTCCCAGAATTTGCATTTCTTACACTTTTCCAGGTAACGCTGATGTTTGGAGACCATGTTTTGATGATCACTGGTGCAGGCTTAGATGTTCATTGGGTCATTGCTTCAGCTCAGTGTTTTTCCTGGTCAGTTGAACTATCTTATAAATTCAGTGTATTGTAGAAAGAAAATGGTTCCTCCTTTCTCTCAGGGTAGGCTATGTTCTTACTGACATAAGTTCCTTTTAGGCATTCTGTCTCGTGTTGTCTCTGTCCTTCCCTGTGTCCTTGAGTCTTTTCCATTCAGCAGCGGGTAGAACAGGGAGTAAGGGGAAACACACTTGTTAACTGCTTTGGCCCAGGTATGGCACATATCACTGAAAGGATAGAGAAGAATGGGTGTCTAGAACTGAGCCTAAGAGGGATTAGAAAGATGTCTTGGTGAATTTATAGCCCCTCTGGCATACTCTTCAGGAATATTTGGGAGCTCCACTTTGTTTCGTGTAAATCATTCCATCAAGGGTCTCAATTTTCCATAAGACAGCAACTGTATCAAACACTGGCAGTTACGCCCTGGGTTCCTTCCCTAGTTATTTGTCAACTTGACATAATCCATCACTTCTTCCTAGAGAGAAAGTATTTCCTCTCTGTGTAGTCAGGTTTTGAGGAGGCAGGTCACCAGGTAGGGGAAGATACTGGTTCTTCTTCAGAGGCTTGTGATTTCCTGCTGTAAGTACTTCTGAGACAATAAAAAGCAATTTGACAAAGTCCTTCTACTTGTACACCCTTTATTCCCCATACTCTTTTGTTAATGGGAGGAGAGCTGGGGCAGAGAGAGAGTGGAAGGATGACAGGAGTAAAACTTTTCATGTTTCTTTTTACCCATCTGACTCCTATATTTCAATTACATATGGTCTGTGTGAGAACATGAGAATGAACATCTGACCAGACATCAATTATTGTTGCAATCAGGATTCTGACAAATTGAATGATGTATAACTATGTATGTAGGCAGAGATCCTTAAAATAGCCTGGAAATTATCACTTGCATGCAGGCATATCATTACATATGATGAAATAATGTCATTGTGTGTTGAAGAAGGTTAAAAAAAGACACATTGAAATCAGTTTATCTCCCACCCTCCTGGAGCTTACAGGAAGAGAATAAATTGCTGTGAAGTCTATTCTGGCTGCTGGCAACTCTGCCCACATACTTATTTATATACTTTTGCTTGTCCCTTCCAGGGGAGTCTGTCTTCTCTATAGAAAGTCACTGAATGCAAGTCCTCTATAGAGCTTCCATAACTCTTAGAGACTCTTTAGGACAAGGAGCCGGTATACGAAAATCATTACAGAATAATAACAAAGCACTAAATACTAAAACTTCTTGTACTTTTCATAATAGCCTTGAATACATTTTCTCCTTTAGTGCTATTTATAGTCTTGCAAAGAATATACGGGGTGAGTGTTATGTGGCCCCAATCTACAGATGGGAAAAGTGACATACAAGGTGTCATTGTGACTTCCCTAAGATCACCAAATAAACTTGGAGATATAATTAGGTCTAGAAATAAACTACAGATTATATAAAATATATAGATAATAGAATCCTGGTCTCACACACTTTAATATAACTCCTGCCCTTGAAGTTAGGGATGTCTTACCACTTCTTTCCCACAACCAACCCAATAAGAGTGGTTTGTGAAGTTTTAAAATGTATTCCTTATGTAATTATAATGAACTTTAGGCCAAATAAATAATTTTAATGATATTGACTTTTAATATATTCAGCCGCTAGCTACAGGGAATTCTAATACATACACAATTTAGATATCAAATGGTTTATCTATAATAAAAGTGACTATGTAAAAATATCACAGGCATAGCTTAAGCAAGCAAATGACCAAACACTTGCTATTGACTTCTCTGTATTCTAAAGACAGAAAAATATAGCTCTAGACACTCATGACTCTGTCTTTTCCTCACCCAGAAAACAAGCATCACATAAGCCCAACTCAGATTTAATACAGAAGCTTGTAATGGCTACAATGACCTAGTACCTCAGTGACATTTTTTTCCAAAAATACCTTATAGTGATGACTGATAGAACCAATCCCACAATTTTGAATTTCAAGTTCCAACCATTGTTCCTATCCGTAGTGCTCTACATTATCAAATGTCTCTCTAGACATTTGATATCTCCACGTGTGATGTTATCATGCAAAATGAGTATAATTCTATCAAAAAAATACTTACATGTCTTTATAACTTATCAGATGAGGCATGTGTAAAATGACATAAAAGGACAAAAAGCAAAAGCAAAAACAAAGTACTTCCTTATTCCCTCCCCTTTTCCCAGAATGTGCTCCATTTTTCTGTTTTTGCAAACCTCTTCTCAAATTGCTTTTGTATTATAATCAAATTGTAGATGATAGGAGGCATCAAGGAACATGTCGCAGCATTTCCTGTGACTTTCCCTCCCTCCAGCTTGGCTCTAAATGCCCTCGTGGCGCTGACTAACAATTTGGGCTTCATCCAGAGCACTGAGCCTTGCTGGCATTATGATGACTTTTTTTTGCATAGTCGACAGTGCTACGCTAAACTCCAGATGCTTTTTCACAAGTCACTAAATTAACATCACACACATTTTTGCCCCATTATCATTACACTACGATCGCAAGAGGATTATCACCCAGAAAGGTGATTGTGTGCTTGTCTTCTGTTCTCATCATTTCTTCAGTTTCCACTTTTGTAAAATTAGGGGAGGGAAAATGAGGGTAGAGACCTGAAGAAGACCTATGCCTAAAATATCACAGGAAACTGTTCCTATCAAGAGGAAAAAAAAATATCACCATCCTATATCAGTTAGCAGATTGACATGTTTTATGAAGTGCAAGTGACAGCCTTTAATGTAAGTACTAACAAAATTACTGCTGGAGGGCTTTTTTAGAAAACTAATATACTTTATGACATGAAATATATTAAAACGTCAGTGTTTTAACCAATGTTTATAAAAATATATTACAGTCATTTATTGAGTTTGTAAAGCACATTATGCACTAACAAGATAAAAGATGTTTTGCAAATCAAGTTCCTATTATTTAGAATGTGTATCTGCTGCCCAACTTAACCGAGTGTAGACAGGTGGCACGTATGACCTCTTTTCAATAGAATAGCTCTTTGGGAAGATAAAGAAATTGATCTCAATAATAGCTGGCACTCATTTAGGCAAACCCATTTGTAGTACTTCTGCACCAATACTTTGGTGCAAAGTCTCGTACACCTTGAAATATTTTGGTATCTATCTGAGAAACTGGTTCACAAATCCAGGACTGCAATTGCCTGTCACACTGCAATTGCCTATGTACTTAACTGTAGACCCTCGTTAGACTCTCAGCTCCATGAATCAGGATGGATGTGTCGTTTTCCATTGTGGGCCCAATGCCTGGCTCAGGGTAGGACACATAGTAGACAATCAATAAATGTTTGTTGAGTAGATAAATGAAACAATGAATGAATGAAGCATAACCCAGGTCCATTGACCTATCCTGTAATCCCAAATTTGAGTGAGTTGGGTAGACACAGTGTTTCTGCTTTGAAGAGTGGCCTTCCCAGTTGTGTTGGCGTCAAACAAATTGGACATTTTTAAGCCACTGGAGAGATGCAGTTTCAGACATTTAGGCTTATTAGCAAAGGACATCCTTGCTGAGAGGAGAGCCCAGAATTCAGGCTGTGACCCTGGATTTTCTCTTTTCAGGGAGAAGAAATTACTGAGTGAAATGACCTTCATGTTGTACAACTCAGGGGTGGAAATCCATGCAGCTAATTGGACTTATATGTCAATCGCTTTTCTCCTAAAAATTCTTAACCTCTCTTTAAACTAAACTGTCACAGAGTGGGGAAATCCTGGGTGAAGGACGTGTCTTACTCTGTCTCATACAGCGCCTGTTTAAGTTCACATGGACCAGGCTTTTGTCCTTCTCCCTGTGGTCGCACAGGTGCCTCTCCAAAGCCCTCACGGCCCCGGTTCTGAGAGGGCTGAGACAGGAGTTAGGCCTGGGAGGTGTTTTACTCTGCTGAGCACGTTCAGTTCAGTGCAGGGTGGACACGGCTCTGGAGGAGCCCCAGCAGCAAGCTTCCGCGTGTCGGGGGCTAAAACTAAACTTGGGCTTAATGCGGCTGCGCTATTGTACATGGTTTAAAATGAAGTTCATTTGAAAATACCTTCACATCTTAGAATATCTGAAAATCAGAGAAAATTATAAAAAGAGAAAATGATGCCACAATATAATCCCACCTCCAAGTGTAGTCACTGTTTATATTTTGTATTTCTTTCCATGTGTATATGCAAGATATCTTATAAAAACATACTTATAGTATATTTAAATTAATAATTAAAATTAATAATACACAGTTTTATATAATGCATGTAACAGTATATTTATATGTTTATAGAATATATTTATGTAACAGTATATTTATATGTTTATAGAATATATTTATGGAAATATATTTATACTAATATATTTTATAAAAAAGAAAAGTCATACTACTTATATAATTTTGCATTGTACTTTTTAAACTGGACTATGGCAAAGACTTGGCTGAGGCTAAAGCAAATTTATCCAGTGACAGATATGCTGCCATTGCCAATTTAGAGTGAAATATACATCAAATGTCACAGACTGAGGTAGATTAGAAATCATTTATTCAAACCCCACTTCTCTTTCCCACTGCACAGATTAGGAATAGAATCTAACATCACCTGCCTCTCTACTGTGTGCATGGTACTCCTTTATACACAAAAGGGCAGGAGGGTAGGGCAGGAGGAAAGCACAGGTCTCAGAGTCAGACCACCTGTTCAAATCCTCACTCTGACATTGATTAGCTTTGCAGCATTGAGCAACATACTGGAATTCTGTACATTATCATTTTCTTTTCAGTAAGACAGAAATAACAATCATGTCTATGTCACATGACTATTGGGGAAATTAAAGGAGCAGATAGATAAAAAAGCACTCAGCACAGAGCCTGGTAGTTCATATGTCTTAAGTAAATGTTATCTATCATTATTATTAATAATAATATGCATAGTATCTATGTCTAGGAGACAATACATTTACAAGTTCATGGTCATCTTGAATTCCATTTAGACATTCTCTCAGAAGACTGAATGTAATGATTTACAATGTGACTTTTCAACCAATCAGTTGATCAGAAAAGAATAATAATCTAATGTATTAATGGACAAGGCCTTACAAAGTTATGATGGAACCATACAGTATGGCTTACAAATTTCACTATAGAAACAAAATGCAGAAATAAAGCAGTGTTGATAAATGTTAAAATGGCATTTAACCATCTGTAAAACTGTGTATTATTAATTTTAATTATGGCTCTTAGCATCTAGCCTAATGCCCCCATTTTACAGAGGTGGAAACTGAGACCTGGAGAAGGTACATAATTTGCTAAAAGAGCCTGAGCTTGTTTGTACAAAATGGTCGGAAGCAAAGACTCTGATTCCCAGCCTGATGCTATTCCACTGTACAAATGGCTACATTTCATATGACAAGGATTCAGAGAAAAAAGAGAAATGCAGGTATTGGGTGATTCAGAAGAGTTTGCAGGGGAAAGGTGACATTTCAGCTGGGCTTTAAGGGAAAGATTTGGAAATGAAGGCAGAAGTAAGAAGTGCGACCCAGGTACACAGAGAATAAAGGTCGGGTCCCCAGTAGAGGAACGCAGCTGGGTGCAGAGGGCGGTGAGGAGGTCAGTAAACCTTAATGTGCTTAACCTTATTTGGAGAGGTTTTCTGTTTGTTTGTTTCTGTTTATTGTTTTTGCTCATGTTTCTAGCTCTTTCACTGAGCTCCTTGGAGTATGACCAAGAGACTTTTATCCTAAAGACAAATAAAAGGCATTAGTGTCCGCACTGCTGAGAGCTGGTGGTGGGCAGAGCAGGACTGAGTAATGCCTTTGTCTCCATCTGTGGATACAGGGACCCGGGAGCCCTAGGAAACAATGGGTAGAGGCAGGACGTTGGAGTAACAACTCTGCTCTTGCTACCAGTATAACTTCGAGTACCTCTCTGAAGCCCTCATTTGTTCATCTGTCCAATCGTCATAAGAATACTATCTTGCTCAAGAGTTGTCATGCAGACAAATAAGAAAATATGCATGCTTATGTTTTGGAAACTATAAAAGGCTAAAATTTTGGCTCATAAAATTTCCCCAGCTTTCCCTTCGCCATCAGTGATAAGGAAACCAAGCTAATGTGTAGCAATTCACCCTATTCTCCTAAGATTGCTAACGCAGCTGGGGCCTAGCCATGGAACAGCTGCACCGAGCAATTGAGAACATTTCTTACAACCATAGCACCGTTCCTGAGCTGCACATGCACTGCAGTGACTGATTAAAAAATACAAGATGAAACATTGCAGCTATCAATAAGGTCTGCACATGGCTGACTTCTAATGAAAGGGTCAAGTTTCAGAGTGAAAGAGACAAAATGAAGGAAAGGGTTCTCAGCAATTTAAGAGGAACACTGTGATGTGATCCCCAAGATTTTTCATGGTAAAATATTTTCATTTATTACCCTCCATCATACAGTGTTGGTTTAATTTCCCCTTTTCAGCAACTATATATTTCAGTTTTTAATTAAAAAATAAAACAACATTTTTCCTCATTGATTTCCTCACATTACTTCATTTCCTATTTGCTAGCTTCTCCCTGGAATTTTCTGTTGCCTGTGATGAGGAATTTCTTCTGATATTTTATTCTCCAAAACTTCTGCCTGCAAAGGAGAATATGACCGCAAGCGATTTAATTTTGCTGGACTTCATTTCCTGTGCCCAAAAAGCAATGTGTAATTTCTGTTTCTGCATCCAATACTTAGGAGCACAATGCCATCTCCATCAATATGGCATATTCAAATATTTTTGTGAAAATATTTTTAAAATAAAGCATCTGTAGTGTGGGTTTCCTTCAACGTGGGTGTGGAGGCCTCATGAGGCCCTAAGCAGATGAAATCTCTCTAGCTGTTCAGTGGATTTGGTAATTCAAGGATCACTCAATGCAGTGAGTCATTCGTCTTTCTCCCCATCTTCTCTTCCTTCCCATTCTGTCGTCTGCTCTATTTTCTATGTTAGTCTCCCTCCTGGTCATTTCCTATAATTAGGGTTTGGCTAGTCCTTCTGTGCTCTCTGGACCTTGGGTTAAAAAAAAAAAAGTTAAATGACGAGAATATTTTTTCTTTCTAGCTCGACTGCTCAGCTTCATACAGGAGCCTTACCTGCAGAAGCGCCCCCGCTATGAGTCTCCGACATGACCTTCATCACAATCCTCAAAATAATGTCTTTTGAACAGGCCTTGTTAGTCTGGCTGAGTTTTGGACATCCAGATATGCAGGAATACCTAGGAATTAGCCAGACTTTGAGGTTGAGGCCACAGTGTGAAGTCTGCCCAGAATTTCTGACACCAACTACAAATTTGAGAGTTTCCCCCAAACCACCCTGTCTACGAAAAATACTCACTGTCCTCCTCTACTCTTACTTCTGACACCAGATGTGTAGGTTTTTTCCCCACACCAACCCAACGTCTGACATCAGCTGCATATTCTACAATTCAATTCAACTCTGACACTAACCATAGGGCAGACCAAACAGGTTAAGGACTTTGTCCCACAGCACTGCTCCTTGCTTTTGATGTCAACTGCAAGCAGTAGGTTTCCAGGTTACCAATGACTTAATTCCGACTTGGCTACACATTGGCTACAAAATGGTCCCCTCCTCAGGTTTAATAATTTTCTGGAATAGCTGTCAGAACCCATGATATCAGTTTACTTACTGCTGCTAATTTATTACAAGGAGGATTTTTAAGATCGTCAACCAAGAGTATGTTTATTGATTTTTAGAGAGAGAGGAAAGGGAGGGGGAGAGAGAGAGATCAATGTAAGAGAGAAGAAACATCAATCGCTTGCCTCCCCTATGCACCCCCACTGGGGATTGAGTGTGCAACATTTTTTGGTGTATGGGACAATGCTCCAACTAACTGAGCCACCCAGACAGGACTACAAAGGATATTTTAACAGAGAGATACATATGCCAACATCTGGAAGAGTCCTGAGTGCAGGAGCTTCTGTTCCTATGGAGCTGAGGTACGCCACCCTCCTGGCACAGAGATGTGTTATCGACCCAGAATCTCTCTAAACTCTGTAGTTCAGGGACTTTATGGAGGCTTCATCACATAGCCATTCACTCATTTTTCTAGCCCCTCTCCACTTTCCTGGATGATGGGAAGTAAGGCTGAAAGTTGCAGGCTTCTAACCATGACTTGCCTTTCTAGTGACCAGCCCTCATCTAGGTTCCAACTAAGAGTTACATTATAAGAACAAAAGACCCTACTATAACCCAGGAAATCCCATGGATTTAGGAGCTCTGTGTCAAGAACTGGAGTCAAAGACCAGCTATTAGCAGGAACCAGAGGCAGAGACCAATATATATATTTTTTATTTCACATATCCTGAGGTTCAAGGACTCACCAAAACTCTTATACTCATGATCATGTTTATTATAGGGAAAGGATACAAACTAAGACTATCCAAAGGAAGAGAATCATAGGATGGGGGCTGGAAGGTTTCAAACCCAATCTTCCACTATCCTCACAACACATTACTTGTGCAGCCCACTCAAGCTGAGTTGGCAGAGTTTTTTCAAGGCTTCGTTATGCAGTTATGATTGATTGATGGATTGATTGGCTGATTGCCCATGTGGTTGAATTCAGTCTCTACATCAAAACCAAAGGCCTCCACCATTTAATGATACTGTTGGCCTTCCTGGCATAGTCAAGTCCCTACCCT
Organism: Pteronotus mesoamericanus; assembly: GCF_021234165.1. Taxonomy (NCBI): domain Eukaryota; kingdom Metazoa; phylum Chordata; class Mammalia; order Chiroptera; family Mormoopidae; genus Pteronotus; species Pteronotus mesoamericanus. Next base: position 2,536,559 of record NW_026555326.1, read on the forward strand.
AAGACTGTGAGGTATGGCCAGCCCCACCCTGAGTCATGTTGTGAGATAAACTACCAGGTGTGTGTGTGTTGGAGGGGGGAGGCTGTGATAAAAATACCACTCCTTTTAGGAACCAAGGACAGAACTGGACCTGTAATAGGTGTGTCCAAACTCTACTATTCAAGGGGTGAAAAACAAAGTGGAAAGACCACAGGAGCCTCATGCATGTCTACCTGCTTCACTGAGTAACTTCCAGCCTATTGGCCCACTTCTTGCACTCTTTAAAGGGTCAAGATTATTTTAAATAGAGTATTGATACAGAACTGTTGCTTTTATCCAGTCTGTATTTATTTAAAACAATATAAATTAAAATTCTTATGAAATTCCATAACTCATGGGTTCTGGCACATTAGAATCTGTTTTAGCTCATATTTAATGGCACTTTTGGTAAAATAAGCCTTCTACTTAATGCTCTGAATGGAATTCATGTGTCTCTTTAAAAGATTTCTACTTTTGAGGATAGTGATTGCAACCACAAAGTGAGTCACTAAAAATGCTATTTGTTGGTGGGAAGATGGCTGTTAGAAATTCAATGCAGGTGTTTTCCAAGCATAACATTTTAGTGAATAACATTTCTATACCATTGCATATTACTTGGAAATAGAAAAAATTTCTATAAGTTTTGTAACTAACATTTTATTTGCTTTTGTCTTACCAGAGCTTTCTGCATTCTACAAGAGGCCTAAAAGAGATTTAAAACATTTCTGCCCCATGAAGGGCAACCAGAGGGAACTCCTTTGTGAATAGAGATGACAGTCCAAATGTTTTGTCTGTAACACGGTACTTGTTGTCTTGAAAGTCGTTTCTCTGCTAAAAGGAGGTTGTAATATGCAATCACGCATAACCATTCGATTCTTCACAACATGTCAATTGCTCCATGTTCACAGGTGGTGATTGAGTGATTTGTGCATGTCCTTGAAATTTGGTGCTTTCCGCTGTGTGCTTGAGGATGTGGGTATATTTCACAGAATTAGGTTGGGCAATAAATTTTGAAACTTTATCCCCATCTTTGGATAGAGTAATAAAAGTTTGTAGGCTTAAGAAAGCAATAGTTCCTGGAACTGCAATATATGGCAATGATGAAACTGAACTTAAATGCACAGTAATCTCTAAGGCCTACCCGAGCTAGAGAGGTGCAAAGTGAGAGCTATAAAGAAAAATTTAACACCTGCCACACTAAATGTCATTTTCGGCCTCTGACCAATTTCACAGAGAATTGGGAAATATGACTAATATCAAGGCCTGATTCCCTGGGGGAGCTTAAGAAAGAGCATGTCAGGAAGAGAAGCGATGGCCTGTTGTTAGTTGAACCAATGAGAGGTCAGTGTTAGTATAACAGTGTCCCAAAGTCTCCCCAATAGCAGCTTTCCTTCCCTTTTGTTGAATTCCATCTGCTATACAAAATGAGATTTGCAGCTGTCCTTAGGAACAAGGACCTCTGCAGGTTACAGGGTCCCCATGGCCGCAACCAAGGATTTCCCTTTCCATGGAGTTTAGTTTAGGATGTAAGAGCATCAACTCTTTCCCATGATGCAATGTTTGCAATGCACAATATACTGTCAGCAAGGACATCCCCATACAACAGGCTAAGAGAGGCAAACAAACACAAATGAACCAAGCCTGCATAACTCTTCGAAGAGTCTGATTGACACATCTTGCCTATCTGACGCACTTATACTCACAGCTCCTCCAAGCCTCCTTAACCAAAGCCTAGAAATATTCTCTTTTGTTCTTTTCTTAGTTGGATATCTATGTTGGGTCCAGGCACTTGGTCCCCCCTTTTAAAATTTTCTTTTTATTACTTAAATATAGACCTCTAGCTAGTGGATATATTCTGTGTCCGGTGTGACCATTCTCTGTCCCTACGCCATTGATTAGTCCCAACTTTGATGATGGTAGACACAGTCTCACCTATCGGCTCTGGTTAATGTTTCTGGCTTATTGCAGGATCATTGCTGTGACAGGAACATGTCAGCAATGGGTGATTTCCTCTGAACAATGACTCCTAGACCGTGGCTATGCAAGCAGAGCAAAGAAGGGAGGCGAGCAATTATCCAGTGGATGTGATCCACGCTGACAGCCAATCTGGATAATTCAAATAGAAACAACTTCCTTTGCCTCACTGGCAGGTCTGGGGCTTGATTTAGTAAGATCATTGTTTAACTTCTTTGCCTGTGGAAATATAGTACATGTGTTTGCTGGTTAAGTGAGGGTTTGGGGGTTATAACCATAGCATCTGTTAATTTGACATTCAAGCTTCACTCTGGTTTGGAAGCCCTTGTGCCTAAAATTTAAAAGCAGAAGTATGTACCGAACTCCCAGCTGTCTGGGAACACAGACTGCATATGCTTCTTGGTTTTCTAATCTGCACAGAGAAATAAAACCATCACCTGAGCCAAAGAACAGTTTGCTTAATTGGATTTTTTTAAACTTCAGAGATACACAAAGTGTATTCCAATGTCGCAGTTGTCTGAGTGGCATTACAAGCTGAGCCAGACAACTTACCTAGACTTCAAGATTTACATTTTGATGATGTTTTCCAAGAGCTCTTTTATCTAGAGGAAAAAGCAATAATTTGAGCAGATGCAGAATTCCTTGCACATCTGCAGGAAGTCCCTCCCTGCCCTGGACAGCACAGCATAACGGGTAGAGCATAAGTTTTATAGTCAGTTTGACCTGGTTCAAATCCCAGTTCCAAAACTCATTAGCAATATTATCGTGAGCAAGATACTTAATCTTTTTAAGCATCAGTTGCCCTATTTATAAAATTGGAGGTGACAATCATTCTGATAACTTCAGGATGCTATGAGGATTTTAAAGATTGTTTCTTACATAAACATTTGCCGAGTGCCTACCACTGGCAGGCACTGTTCCAGGCCTGGGAAAACAGCAGTGACCATAGTAGACAAATTGCTGTTTGTGGAGCTAATTCTTTCTGGTGGAGGGGGGAAGACCGACAAAAATGAGATTAATAAGGAAAATAAATAGTAGGTGAGGTGATGGTAAGAGCTGTAGGAGGAACATAACACATGAAAGAGGAAATGAGTGTGGAGGTGAGAGATGGAATCTGGATGAGGTATCAAAGGAAGCTTCACAACAAGGTGCTAGATAAAGAGGTGAGAGAGTAGGTCCTGGGGATATTGGGGAGAAGAGTGTGGTGGGTTGAACTGTGCTCTCCCAAAAGATAGATTGGAATCCTAGAGCCCACTAACTCAGACTATGACCTTATTTGACAAATAAGGTCTTGATGGAGGTAATTGAGTTAAAATTAGGTGAGCCCTAATCCAATATGACTGGTGTCCTTAGAGTGAGGGGAAATTTGGACACAGAGACACACTTGCACAGAGGGAAGACAATGTGAAGCCAGATGGAGAAAAATGAACAAGTGACTAGAGTGACGCACCTACAACCCAAAGGAGCCCAAGGATCGCTGGCAAACGCCAGAAGCTAGAGGAGGCCAGCAGGGATTCTGCCCCAGAGCCCTCAGAGAGAGCATGGTCCTGCTGACATCTTGATTTTGGACTTCCAGCCTCCAAAATCTGTGAGGCAATACATATCTGTTGCCTTAAGCCACCCGGTAGTGTGTACGTTGTTACGGCAGCCTTCAGAAACTAATGCAAAGAATGTCTGGGCTAAGGCAACAGCCAGTATAAAAGGGTCGAGCAAGAGTGTGCCAGAATATTTTCAGGAACAGCAAAGAGGCCACTGTGCCTGGAGGGGTAGGAGCCAGGGAGCGAGGAGTAGAAAATGAGGGGAGAGAGCAGTGCAGACTACATGTGCTCTCTCAGGCCACCCTCAGATCTGTGCCTTTACCCCGAAGGACACAGAGAGCCATCAGGGGGCTTTGAACGGGGGGCGGGGGGGAGGCGTGATTTAACTCATGTTATAAAATTATGTATGTAAAGTACCTCCTGATTGGCAATTATTATTTTTACTCCTCTATCCCACTTCACTTCTGATAAACTCAGGTGGAGCGGTGGGGAAGGCAACGTGTTTAATATTTATTATTTATGCAGCCGTTCTTGTGCTATGTGCTGTCAAGAACTCGCACTCATACTGATTGCCATCCTTAGTTTACAGTGACAGACATCTTCTCTGTACCTGTACCATCCTGCGCCAGGTCTGATGCACCAGAGAACAATTTATTTACATATATCTCTTCATTTAGTTTTCATTCCACTTTGTACATGTATTGCTTTTTACTTTGTTGTAGAAAGATAATGAACTTAAACTGATTCCTTCAGGGCTAGTTGACCATGTCTAGAGAAATAAATAAAAATTTCAGGAGGCACGATAAAAGTGTAGTCTCTGGAGTATCCTCAGTTGCTGGCAATGCTTGTGTTACTGTTGAGCAAGTGATATGAAGGAGAGGGGCTGAAGGAGAGGAGGAGATGCTGATCTTAACAACACAAGAAGGCACAGCAGTGTTAGCAGCACCAAGTAGGGAAGGAAGCAAAATTCTGGGGCCTGACTTCATTCATTCCACCTGCATTTATTGAGCAGGCGCTACATGGAAGTCACCAGGTTAAACACTGGATATCAAAAAGTTAACAAAATTCAGCCTCATCTTCAAATAATTCTCAGTGTGTATGAATAAAAATGAAACAACACAGAAGAAAGAGACTCATTCAGTCTGTTCTGGGACTGGAGAAACCACAAGGCAGGAGGAATGTGGGACCTGGGGAACGTGTGAGGTGGGCCCAGGTGCTAAGTACTTCAGGTTAGCAGCCAGTAAGAGGGCTATCAGAGAGATCAAAGTTGAAACTTGAAATCGGATATGCGACAGTGGACGAGAATGCCTGTCCTGGAAGTGCTGGATGATCAAAAGAAACCAGTAGGACTTTTGAAAATGCCGCCTCAGCAGCAGAGCTCCAGATGCAGGGCTGGAATTCAAAGGAAAGATGCCATTCAATGGGGAAGGGTAGGGAGGCAATGAGTGGTAGGTAAGAGACTCGTAAGAACAAGCAGGACTAGGTCTTTTAGAGTGTTACGTATTCCGCGGGTGATCAGATGAGAATCTCAACATAGAGAAAAAGGATGGAGAGTCAGGTGAAAAAAAAACAGAAACAAAAACATTTGAGCATAACATGCATCCCGGTTATGGAAACAAAGCAGCTTCACATTCATTACATCATGGGGAAGAGGCAGGGTCAAATTCCAAGTCTAAGAGATGAAATGCTAAGGCCTGAATAGCCCCGAAGCTTGTGGTGGGGCAACCCCAGAGCCCCCTTGGTTATCTGTGGGGAGAGAAAGACTACAAGGAGAACTGACAGGGCAGTGAATCAGCATATTTCTTGCATAACCTGGGAATTGCTGAGATGCAGGCAATCCGCACGAAGGAGAAAAGAAAAATGCCTATCACCGTTGACCAGGACGATTGCCAGGCACGATTGCTATGCCACCACAGGCCACCTGAGTTGGCAGAAAATTAGTTGCTTCATGCGAAGCACTTCCCTCTCTTCCTAGTGAAACGCGAGAGGATGACATTATAGAGTTTGAGATGGATGAGACCTCAGACACAATTTATTCCTGCTGCTTCATTTTGCAGAGAAGAGATCTGAGATCCAGAAGTGTTACTGGGTTTAGAGAATTTTTTTAAAGCAAAGAGAAAGGAACAGCAGCAGTTCTTTGCTGGTCTGTATTTATTTAGATTTTCTCTTTTTCTCAAATGGCTGGAGAGGAGAAAGCAAGCCTTTTAGACCTCATCGCCATAATGTGAACAACTTCTTTGTTTTCTTTCTGGTACAAGGAGAAATTCTGGAGTAAAATATATATGTGCACTGTTAGCAATAAATATCTCCAGAAAATGAACTAAAAATACTGTCTCTCTAGGATGATACTGGAAATACCTGTACATCCTCATTGTACTTCATTTCTTCTCTGTGTTCAGCATTATCTTGGCCCTAAACAGGGGCAGTAAAAAGGCTTTCTCTCCCTAACCCCTCAGGCAACATATCTAAGCCTCTAATACAGGCTCTGAAGTCTGTGTGCCTATATTGAGTCCTGGCTCCACCTCTTCCTAGTAATGTAACTTGGAGCAGGTGACTTCACCAACTTGCACCTTGTTTTTCTCATCTCTGAAATGGAATATTAGAGTAACTGTATTATAGTGTTAGATAGTATGAGAGAAGTTAATGCTTGAAAATGTTCAGAACAGTACTTGGCACATAGCAAGCACTAAATAGTTCTTTGCTGTTGATATTATTGTTATTAATTTTTATAATGTGCCCTTACCTGGGAGACCTTGGGCAAGTAACTAGCACCATCTGGGAACCATTCGTAAAAGTAAGTAGATTGAAAAAACTAATCTTTAAAACATTTTCTGATGCTAAGCTTCTAAAGTTCTGTCCCATGATGTTGCCACAAAAGTAAAATTATCAGTAACATTTTCACACTGACTACAACATTGCTGGAAAATCATGCTTTGTGGGGTTTCATGATGAATGTCACTGATCGTTGGAAACCTTTCTCATTCTCATGAATGATCATCTCCAGTTGCTCCTTATTGCTCATAAATTGTATAAGTTGTCTTGAACTTCAGTTTTACAAAATGCGAGCATTAGTGAAGAAACACAGGTCTAAAGGATGGAGACCATTTGTGCTTCTCTTGCCTTCCCTGCCTTCCCTGTGCTGTGCGTGCATTGTGGTCGCGAGGAGACTCCAGCTCCCTCTAACCTGTGCTTTGTGTAATATTTATTGGATTAGGAAAAACAACTCACCGAGTAATAAAGATATCTGTGTGTGCCTTTATTATACACAAAACTGTGCTTCATTTTGGAAAATCTGTCCCAAACTTACTCAGGGGAATCAGCTATAGCAAGGTTACAGCAGAAAAGCAGAATGTCTACAGCTGCCTTGTTTTAGCTGGTTTGGCAGTGATGGGATAAAGAGAAAAGTTTGTACCAAGGAAGGGACACTTCGCCAGCTCTGTGGAGATAAAATAAAAATATTCACAGTGATCTTGGGGTGGCTAGCCTTCCACGGAGGAGTCATCAGGGACCCACCTTCATTCCCAGGGGCCGGATGCTCTCCCCTTCCCCTACCCTCTTTCTCTCTCCCTCTCCCTTTTTTCCTACCTCTTTTAGTGTCTTTCAGTCTCCTGAGTCTTTTGCTCCTTCTTGAAAAATCCACAGATTCAAAACTTCTTCTCTGTTCCCAGCAATACTATCCCAGACCAGGACCTCTGTACCTCCTACCTCAACTCCTGCAACCAACTCTGAGCACTAGTTCTTATCTCCTCTTGGCTCTCGCAAATCCATCCCCCATAAAGATTTACCTCACACTCTGCTTTCATTTGCTTACTTAGATGATGGATCTCAGAGATTTGCTCTTACTTATCAGTTCAAATCAACATTTCTCATTCTGTCATTCTTAGCTCTCTATCGATTGGCCTCCAAATATCTATCCAATTTATTTCTGGGACTTAGCAATCTGGTTTCTTCAATTCCGTAAGATTCATTTCTCAATGCTCAACAAATACACGTCCCCCTTTTACACACGATTTCCCAACCATGTGCTTTTACAACAGTTTTCTTCTTGTCATTAAATAACATCCCTTTCTTAACTTCTACCCACATAAGTTAATTTCTTTAAATTAAGCTGGAGATATATTTTTTCTGTTAATTATTCCTGATTTTCCTTTATCAACAATTTTTTAAACACTTAGAGGGTTGAGCCATCAGCCCTGAATATTTCTTAAATAGGAGGTTTTAATTATAAATTCAATTTTCTCATATAAACATAGAATTTTCTATTTATTTTTGGGTTATCATTGATATTTTCCTACAAATGTGTTTTTTTTTTACATGTATATTGATGTCAGATAATATCATCTATTGGATTGGTACTATGTCCCTTTTATCTTTCCTGTTATTTGTAACTTGTATTTTTTAATATTTTTGTTAGAAAATTCCCAAATGTTTTATTGCCTTCTAAAAGAAAAAACTTTTGACTTTGTTGATTTTATTTATTTTACATTTGTTTTATAGTTTAATAATTTCTACTATTGTCTTTATTATTTTGTTCTATCTTCTTTTTTTGTTTAATTTACTGTTTTTTCTTATCTTCCTGAGAAAATACTCAAGTACTTAGAAAATTAATGTTTAGTTTTTCTTCTTTTCTACTACATGCATTTAAAGCAATATATTTTGCTTTAAGATTGGCTTTGGCTGTACCTCACAAATTTTGATACCATTTATTTTTATCATTCACTTTAAAATGTTTTAATTTTCATTATGACTTCTTTTCCTTCCTGTTGCTTGGTTACCTAACAGATTGGGATCTAAGAAGACAAGGATTTGAGGTATGGACTTGTTGAGTTATAAGTATCCAAGGGAAGTAACCAATGGAACACAGAGTCTAAAGAAGGGCAGGCTGTGGGGGAGAGAGAGACATCTGAGCTAGAAATAAAGATCGAGGATTTCTCAGCAAAGAGATACTGCTGAAATCCTATAAGAAGGTGAATAACCCAGGAACAGTGACCTGCCAAGAAAAGACAACTGAGGACCATAAAGGGTTAAGGTGTAGAAAAAGGAACATGGCCCTCCTAGCATGTGCAACTTACTGGGGTAGAGAAAAAAGTTGGTAGAAGAAATAAGAGGCAGTTTACTCTACCACTAAATTTGCCTGTAAAGGGGAAAGGAAATATTATGGTGGTGTCTGAAGAAGAACCTGGGCCTAAAGAAAAACATTTTTTAAGAGATCAAAGTCTTGAGTATCTCTTTCTGGAAATGGTCAGGAGCCACAAAAATTAGGAACATCTCTGAGGATGGCAACAGTCAACATGATGTCCAGTAGGGCAGGAGGTGAGAACTCTGGGCAGGAAAAGGATCACCTCATTCTCTGCGACTAGCCCAGACGCAGGCAGAGAGAGTGAGAGTAAACTCACATATATAGCTTTGGGGGAAGAAAGCTGAGGGGATTCTCCTGCTGTTTTGAGCATTACATCTAATTCTTTGTGATAATTGTGAAGGGAGAGGAAAAGTGAAATCATGTTTAAGCCCTGGTCCACTTTCAGAAGTTGATAACAGTGATAGATCTAGAGGGCCTACAAATTTCTTTTCCCTTAGGTTTTCCTCACACTCCTCTCTGGAAAGTTTCCAAAAAGAGGCTGTGGGAGCTTAGCCGATTGACGGACAAGAGAAGGATGGCTCCCTAGGTGTTGTCCCTGGAACAGCAGCATCAGCATCACTGGGTGATTCATCGTATGCATGTTTTTAAGGTCCATCTAAAACCTCCTGACTGAGAAACTCTGGATGTGGGGCCATGTATTCCCCTGGGTTTTCTGTAACAAATTACCACAAATGCAGTGGCTTGGAAAAAAACCCCAGAAATTTATTGTCTTGTTGTTCTGGAGGCTGGAAGTCTATAATCAAGGCATTGGCAGGGCCAAACTACCTCTGAGAGCTCTAGAGGACATTCCCTGCTTGCCTCTTCCAAGTGTCTCCAGCTGTTCCTTGGGTCGTGGGAGTATGAATCCAATATCTGCTTCTGTCTTCACATGCCTTCTTCCTTGTTTCTTTGTCTCACATCTCCCTTTCTTTTTTTCTTAAAAGGACACCTGTCATTGGATTAAGAACCCATCCTAAATCCAAGATGATCTCATCTCAATATCCTTAACTTAATTACATCTGCAAAGACCCATTCTCCAAGTAAGATTCCATGCACAAGTTCTGGGGGTGCGGACTTGGACATACCTTTTCAAGGGTCATCATTCAACCCATTACATGCCTAATAATCTTCTTTAAGATGAGATACAGTAGTGGTTCTCAACAAGGCTACTGCTAGAATTAGCTATAGAGCTTTGAAAAGCCTGAAAAATTAAATTAGAATTTCTGAGAATGAAATCCAAAGTTTACCAGATGACCACAATGTAAGCCAGGTTTGAAAAAAACAATGGTATAGAGAAAAGAATAGTAACTGAGGAATTAGGCAAGCCTGGGTTCTAATGCTATCTTTTTGTCTTACCAGCAGAGTCTACTGTTCTATAAAATGGATAAATTCCTACTCACCTCATGTTATTACATTATTGTGAAACTTAAATAAAATTCTATATGTAAAGCACTTGGATCTTTAACCATAGAATGTACCATTTTAAAGCTTCATTCACCCATTAGCCTGTTTACTGAAGCATTCAAAATAACTTTCTGCTGAATATTTTGGTCCTGCTTATAGTCTCCCCTCGGTTCATCTCTGATGGAAGGTAAAGGACCTCCTTTTAAGCATTTTCCTTGTATGCCCCTCAGCTTCCAGAGAGGAATTTAGTCTGGCCTGCCCCAGCTTAATGGCCTCTTATATAATCAGGTTTACATTTAATTGGTCACACAGAGTATCTGGATTCTAGGCATTTTCCAGGAAGTGCAATCTTGTGCTCATACTCACCCACTATTTATCAAACATTCTATTGAACAAAATAAATTTCCAGGAAGATTGAGTAAAAGAGCAAAGATATCCTAAATTTCAGATACTTAAGCTTCTTTCACTCAAATAAAAGGAAATTGCTTATTGAGAATCTAAATGTCAAGGAGTGGAGATATTGTGCTGATTTGTCATCCTGTAGTTTGGAGTCTAGTCAGGAAGACAGAAAAAACAATGAAATCATACCACAAACATAAAAATGCAACTGTGGCAAAGCAGTGAAGGAGGTTTATGTGCTGCTACAAACCTATAAGAAGATTGTACAGAATCAGAGAGGTCAGAGGAGTCTCTCCTGAGGAGAGACACAATCTAACATGTCAAGTATGACTTGGAATTAACCACATGAAGGAAGGAGGCAAAAGGAAAAGCAAGATTAAAAAGGCTATATGGCAAGAGTGTATTATCCCCCCCTCTCTTTTCTTTGGTTCCCATTTTTCATTGCTCTTTCTTTTCACCCCATGGTGGCAAGATGGCTACCATAGCTCCCAGACATTGGATCCATATTTATTTATTTAAGATTTTGTTTTTAGAGAGAGGAAAGGAGAGAGAAAGAGAAGGAGAGAAACACCAATGTGTAGTTGCCTCTCGGGCACCCCCTACTGGGGATCTGGTCTACAACCCAGGCATGTGCCCTGAGTGGGAATTGAACTGGTTACCCTTTGGTTCATGGGCCAACACTCAATCCATTGAGCCACACCAGCCAGGGCTTGAATCCACATTTAAATTGGGGTGGAGAGAGGGAGGGAAGAAGGGGGGACACTAGCTTTGTCTATCACTTTTATGAAAAAATCAAACTCTTTCCCAGAAGTCCCTTCCCCCAGCAGATTTCTCTGGTATGCCATTGCCAGAATGAAATGTTGATATTTAGGTCAATTGCTGACAAAAAAAGAATGGGGTCAGCATGATTGATTTAATTCAAGAGAGCTCTTCCTTCTATCCCAAGGTCAAATATGAGTTTTCTGAACAGAGATCCTGTTGCCACAGGGATGCTGGTAGGTAGGCAATCACAAGTGTCTGCCCCCAAGACAAGCGATAGTCCAAGTGGAAGATGGAAAGAAGCAGGCATCAGTGATACAGCAGCAGGGCTAACAAATTTACCATGGGGATAGAAAGAGGGTCTTCCTGTAAAACAAGCAGCCACATGAGCTGGGGGGCAGGGGCGGTTTAAGTAAAGAATATGGTTTCCTGAGAGCAGAGATTTCTCAGCCTAGACATTGGGGACATTTTGGGCTAGCAGTAATTTGTTGTAGGTAGCTGTATTAGGTTCTCCAGAGAAACAGAACCTACATGTGAGGAACAGGCTCATGCGATAGGATTCTGAGAAGTCCCATGATCTGCCACCTGCCAGCTGGAGATCCAGGATAGCTGATGTGTATAGTTCCAGATGAGTCTGAAGGCCTGAAGTCAGGGAAGCCAGTGGTGGTAACTCCAGTCCAAGAACAGGAGAGGATGAGATGAGATGTTCCAGCTCAACCAGTGAGGCAGGGAAAAAAAGAGGCAAATTCACCCTACCTCTGCCTGTTCCATTCAGTCCTCCAATGGATTGAATGATGGTGCCGCACTGGAAGGGTATCTACTTTACTGATGCCATCAATTCAAATGGTAATCTCATCCAGAATCACCCTCACAGACATATCCCGGAATAATGTTCACCTGGGCACTCTGCTGCCAGTCAAGTTGGCATATAAAATTAACTATCACAGGGGCCATCCTGTGCATTGCAGGGTGTTAGGGAATATCCCTGGCCTTCTGCTCAGTAGACACCAACCAGTACTTCCTGCACAGTAGTGAAAAAGTCTCTCTCCAGACTTTGCCAAATATCCCCTAGAAGGTAAATTATCTGCGACTGAGAGCCACTGTCTCAGGGAATTCCTCCCACTAAATAAGGCTTTGAGTGCTGGGATCACAAGTGCAGGACTAGGGTGACTAGAGAGGTGCCCAAAGCAAAAAAATTTCAGGAGACACTCTTTCCAAACCCCAAGAGTGAGTGCCTCCTGAAATTTTGTGCCGTAGGAGCCACACTCACCTGTCCCTAGTTCTAGCCCTGTGAGATTAGCCTATATTTCAACAAGAATAAACCCAATTCTACTTATAATTGGTTCTTATTTGAGGACACAAAGTAGTCTGTGTACGGGAGACTCCAGGAAAATTCCTGTCTATATGTCCAAAGAATAGACATGTTTTTCCTAAGCCACTGGTTTGCTTTTATCTGATGAATATTATGAATTGTACAATCTTCTGTCTCCTTTTTGACACTGGTTGTTATTAAATTGTTTCTTTTTTTAATATTGGCTGTTACTGAACTTGGAGACAAAACTTGTGGCTTCCAAGAGTGTATAATAATATTCCTTGCATTATTTCTGACTGTATTTTAAATTCCTGCCTTTTTTGGGGGGGTTATCTCAGTTTTGTTTTGGGTAATCTTACATTTTATGTATTCACATATTTAAAATACCTTAAAGGTGTTTGGAACTAGTGTTGTTAAATACTCAGCACTGGACCTGGCCCCCAGAATGCATTTGGTACGAAGAAGTTTCCTTCCTTTGGTAATGATATAAAAAAGTGAGACGCTATATGGAGCAGACCTTTGTAAATGACCACATGCTCTGGAAATATAAGAGCAATATTTGGGATGTGGATGGTTTCAAGGGCAAAGGAATAGAGACTGCTTGTAGCAAAAGACATTAGAAATACATCCACTTTTCCAGGTGAGCTATGCTAATAAATAGGATCCAGTGGTAGACTTTTGACCTGTGTCTTTGTAGATCCAAACTCTTGGGGGTTAGAGAACTTTCATGAAACCCACTGCCCACACCAAGCCCTGAAAGCACTTCACAGTCTGTGTTCAAGTGCCATAAGCATCACCCTCCTTCACCATGGGCACATGCTATGCCTGTGGGTTATGTTCCACTTTTCAAAGGCAAGACTCAAGCAAAATGATAAAGAGGGATAAGTTAAGAAGCACTTGGAAAACTGAAAGCTATAGTTATATTAAGTGAGTGAACAATAGGCCCCATCAGCAAAGACAGAGCAGATGGGGGGGGGGCTCTAAATAGCCTCTGCTTCTTGCAATGAGATTACTGCACTTTCATCATAATTATTAAATCTTGGCAAGAGGCTCAGCAGCCTGTTACCCACCTCTCTGATGTCAGGCTGCTCTCCCACGCTGCAATTTTGAAACCTGGTTGGCAATTGCACCCTGAAGAGCAGTTCTAACAACGCTGCATCAAACTTTTCCCCACTTGAAATCTTCAATTATGTATGTATAGGCTAATGGCAATCTACAGCCTACCATTTTCTCCCTCTGTCTTTTTTCTTATCGTCATGTCATTAGCTTCAACAAAATTAAGTTAGGGACATTTAGTACTCAGAAAAGCCAGGGGAATAATAACAGATGGATTAGGGTAAAGGGGATAAGGCAGACAGAGGACAGTTTGACTTCTTTTTAGAAAAGTTTGAGCCACACAAGGAGAAAGGCACATACACATGAAGATAACATCAAACTTTGCAGAGAAAATTTCAGTGCATGGTGAGCTAAGCTACTAGAAATCCCTAGGATATTAAATAATCACCAATCTTTAAGGAAAATACATGGGACAAATTAAAGTTATAATATGTTTTGTGCAGTATAGAGCATTGGAAAAAATAGAAGAGAGATGATAAAGTATTATTTTCCCCTAGTCTATTCCCATTAGTTAAATAAACAATAAAGATTCTGTATTAAAGTCAACAATTCCTCTGTGTTAGGGACAGTAGGGAATGACATTTAAAGTACTGCTCAGAAATATGGCATCTGGGCTTTGTCAGAGCCCCATAAAAGTAAAACCTCAACAGGGTCCCCTCAAAGGGCTCATTTATCCATCCTATCACTAGCATTAATTAGCCAGGTCTGACTCTACTATACTGGGAAAAGTTTTTTGAACATAGTGGGTATTCAGTATGTTCACAAAATTGAGTTAAGGTTTAACTGTATGTGTTTCAAAAGCAAAAGACACAAAAACACAAGGGACTGTAATTTGGATATAACTCTCCAAATATACTCTAAGATTTCACAGATTTTCTATATTCCCCTTAGGGAATAAAGAAACCAGAGTATTATTGGATAAATATAGCTTTTAGGATTTATAAATAAACTTTAAAATTTATTTCGTGTAAGTTCTCACCATGTTCTTATGGAAAAGATTTTGTTATTCAATGGAGATAGATGTTACGTAGTGCCCTGTAGCCCATAGAACAATGGCTCACTCACTGTAAGGCCTGCCCAGGTAATGAGCTCTGGCCAATAGGTTAGTAAAGAGCATGACATGGGTTCACCTGGTGGGGGCAATGAGATGACCACGGGCAACTGTCTAGTCTCTCTTCCCAAAGCATTGACCAAGGAGGCTACCTCTCCACAAAATGAAGCTATAGGACGGGCTCTTTATCAGCCTGGATTTTAAGTTACCACAAGGAGGAATATTGCCCTAAAAAGTCATTCAGGGTCACGTGAATATTTGTACATAGACATAAACCTTTGTTTTGTTAAACTACTTAGATCTCTTTTTATTACAGAGCACTATAAAACTTATATTATACTTATTAATATACCAAGCTTTAGGAATGAGAAAACTGAAGCTCAGAGAATTATTTTAAATGGCTCTAGGTCACATTGCAGGTAAAAGGCAAACTGGTATATGAACCCAGATCTTACCGAACATATATCAATATGAAGAGAAACAACCAGCCCTTCTACAGGGTGGGAGGGGAAGTCGTATTTGGTTTTTTGGGTTTTTGTTTTTGTTTTTGTTTTTGTTTTGTTTTGGTTATGGAGGTGGGTGGTGGGATCTATTCTAGGCAATGGGAGCAAATAGATTTGTGAAAAACAGATGCACCTCTTGGGAAGCACAGATTAGCAGAGGAATAGGGAAAATTGTTACTTATATGATTTTTTTCTGCTTGAAGTGCTCTTCCCATAGGTATTATTAAATAATTTTTGTCTCTATAAAAGACAGCCCTGCTTCAGTGGCTTATCACAAAAGGAGCTTCTCTCTCAGTCACACAAAGTCCGACCAGCAGAGCTTGGAGGCTTAGTGTTTCACAGCTATTCAGGAACCCAGGTTGGTAGACTCTGCTGTCTGCAATACATGGTATCCAAGGTCACCCTGGGCACTGGCAGAAATCCAGCAGCCAGAGGAAGAGCATGTGTGAGGAACTGAGCTGGTCTTTTTGGACTAAGACTGGTAACGACATACATCATTCTGCTCTCATTCCTTTGGCTAGAAGATAGTCCTGTGTTCCTACTGACCTACAAGTATAACTGGGACCGTTAATCTAGCTGGGTGTCTGGGAGGAAAAAAAATATTGGTAAAAATATAGCAGTCTATACTGCAGTCATTTCTTCCGGTCACCAAATAGCCATTCTGTTCTTTTCACACATAAAACACTCCCCTGCCCCAGCCACCCCATCCAGCCATCCGAGGGAGGCAACCCAAAACCCTTTTTAATCCCTGCATCTAGCTCAAAGTCCAGGATCTTCAGATGATGTTCAGTCCTCTCTATCACATGCCCATTTGTTTTCAGAAATCTGAACTAAGAAGTAAACCACCCTCCCAAACAATGGTGACAGAGCGACAGAACACTCCCAAAATCCTCCCCTTTTGGAAAAAAAGAATGGACGTGCCGCAATCACTGGTCCCCTGCAGTTATGAACTCCTGTGAGCCAGGCATTGTGAAAACCCCTAGCCTGGAGTTGTGGAAATTTCCTCGATTAGTTTGTAATTGTTCTTTGCAGGAGGAGTTACCTTGTGTGGCGTCTCTGTGGCCTCTGGTGACGCCCACCCTCTGAGTGGCTGTTCTTAGCCTATTTAAAGCTAAAGGTTCATTGAGGGTTGCATAGCTTGTGCTGCTGTTTTTTTGTTAGTGATGCTTCGGGGCCCAATAATTGTGTTTCATTTCAACACAGTCAAAGAATTTTTAGTTTGGGACTCGTGGTATCTTTAATCCAATACAATTACCTTAAAATCTTAGGAGGCTTCTAAGCTACTCTCTTCCAATCAGCTGCTTATGTCAGAAACCCAACCCAAATTTATTTTCTAGACAAAGTTCTCAATACGTTTTTTTTTTTAACCTTTTGACCTTATGTCTTTTTCTTAGCTCATTATCAGATTACCCTGAGACACCTGGAAAAATAGATGGAAAGATGACATCCTTTATCTCATCTTTGAAGAGTCACTTTGTTCAATTTGTAAGTTTTATGAAGCTTTTGTCACTGAACATCTTTGTTAAGTGTATCTTCTTAAGGTTGGGATCTGCAGGCATGGGGCTTTTCCAGACTTTTGCAGCCCCAAGTTTATGGCCTGTCTTTGTTTCCTTTTATTCTAATTGAAAATCAGCCAGTTGTGTCCTGAAATGATTTTTCTTATAAGAGCTTTCTAATAGTGAACAATCATAACTGCTCCCTTTTGATTCTTTCATCCATTTTCCTTGGAATCACTGACCTAACAGGCATAAAATCTTATTTCCATGTTTTATCTAATGCTTTGCTAAAAATTTTGCTTCTAAGTAATAGGTCTACTTGCCCCACCTCCAGTATCAGTTCCTGGCTTTTGCTGCCAAATCAGTGACATATATTTTAAGTTTTTATCCAATTATCCTCCAAATGTATAAAAATTTCTCTATTAAGTAACTCTAGCTTCTATAATAGGCAAACCTGAAATCTAAATTGTTTAATAGGTATTTATTTCTCTTTTTTCATAAATGTAGTTGTATAGCATGGTGTTTCCAGCACATTGAGGATATCGGGCTAAAAAGGTCTACACCATCTTGCTTCCAACATTGCTCTGGTCATTGACATCTGGCTGGCAAGTATAGGAACAATGAATAAGAAAGATTTCAGTAGATACTTTTAGGGGTCAGTTTGAAAGTGGCATGTCTCATTTCTGATCACTTTTTGTCTGAGGATAGGCTTTTGTTGAGTGGGTGAGGCAAAAGAGCAGAAACTCATGAGAGTGGGGGTTAAAGTCTGAGAGTAATTAGGTAGTAAAGGGGTTGAAGTCAGCAGGGAGCTGAAGGGTGAGGAGACTAGTGGGGATGAAGAACTGTTGGTCTTGATGAGGTCTAAGAGCACAAGTGTAAATAATAAAGTGAGAAAAGGGAACTATAGAAATTAGGGTCCGAAAGTAAGGTGTTAGAATTGATGTTTTCTTAGACCCATGTGATAGAAAAATTTAAATTTTGGTATAGAAGTGGGCTGCTGAAGCCTGACTAAGGTGCCTTTGTTCTATGTTTCAGTCCAGCTCAGAGGCAGACTAGGACACAGGGTCAAGCTTGCGAGTTCTGGAGCCAGGATACCTCTGTTTGAATCTTGGTTCAATCACTTGGTAGTTTTACGTCCCTTGGCATAGAAATCTCTCTCCACTTCACTACTCATCTGTAACATGATAATAAGAATCTTTCTTTCTTCACAGGGCTGTTTATAGAATCAAGGAGTTAATATGTATGAAGTGCTCCATATACTCCAGCTTATAGTAAATAGTCATTTATAGCCTGTCTCTATCATTCCTGACTATTCTGCTTTCAACATTTCCCTTCCCATTTCTAACCCTATTTCTACCCTAATTCTATGGAGCTAAACAATATTCAATATATGCACAGTTTAAAAAAAAAAGATATTCTAAACCTTCAACCGTCCATCAAAATTTGTCATACAACCTCTAGGTGGGAATTTCTTTTGTATCACATTAAATATCCAATTTCAGATACAGTGGCACAGTCTAAAGTGGTTCCATTTCACTAAATTTCTCTTGAGAATAACCACCAAAAAAAAAAAGTTTTTTGTAATAGAAAGTTTTGTCCAAAGTTGTGGCTGATGCTCCACCAAAGCATTCTTATCACAGCTATGACCATCAGATACACAGCTGTGTATCATTTCTAGTGGTAGTCCTTGTATCTATCCTTTTACCAGGCCAGGAATCTCCCATAGATTATAGTCTTACTGTTCAAAATGTGCTCCACCGGCCATTGCCTCAGCATCACTCAGGATGGTAGGATACAGAATTGCAAGCCCCATCTAGACCTACTGCATTCAATACTACATTTTAACAAAGTGCCAAGAGATTCTAGTGCACTATAGAGTTTGCAAAGCACTGATCTACAGTAAACAAAGTAAACTTTATATCTGTTGGTCTAAAGGAAGCATGGCATCTTTCAAAAAGTACCCTGCCAGGTATCAGGCAGAGTCCACTTAAGACTCATCCTTCCTTTTAGAGAGGCAGAACTTAAATTCTATGGTTATTTAATGTTTTTTAACTTGTGATTCAGAAATGAGTATATGTAATAGCTGTCTTCTCAAAAAAATTTCTGGGTCACACAAGATTTGGGGGGTTTCTTTAAAATCTCCCTCCTTAGTTTCCCTAATGTAAGCTTTTCCTTACTTCAGGAGGGAGGAAACAAACAAAAAAGATGGAAAGAAAATGCAATAGGATGTGTGTGTGTGTGTGTGTGTGTGTGTGTGCGTGCGCGCGTGTATAACCCTAAAGGGTCTGTTCAGTCTGGAGAGAAGTCTAGTACAATAATCATTCAGTCTGCAGAAGGGGTGGTCTTTTATATGTAGAGGTAGGAAGGGGCTAAAAGCAATCTGCTTGGAGAGAAGTGAGTAGTTGTCCCAAGAAACTTGCCTTGAGGCTGTGTTAGTACAACAAGCACATCACTTTTAATCAGAGTATGGACCTGTTTGGGGTGATGGTAGTAATAGAGATTATGTTGAAATTTAAGCCCATCCCCAAATTATCAGGTTAGAAGAAAAATTGCCTGCTTGATGGGTTCTATGATTTAACAGATATTATTTTTTAGGAATTAAATGTAATTTCAGGTTGGTTCCATTATCAAAAATAAAATCTAGAAGCATATTTTAGTGGGAGTTTCTCTTATCATCATTAAACTAAACATTAGACCAAGTGATGAGGCCATCAATAGCTTATAAATTCCTTAATCTTTCTGACCACTTCAAGTTTGTTTGAATTTCTCTCTAGCTGTTGACTTGAGTGATTAAAAACAAAACAAAAAACAAAAACCAATAATAATTTAAATCCTTGGTAAACCCTTTTTTAGCAAAGTGATCAAAGTTAACATCATGATCAGCAAGACATATTGCCATTATACTTTCTCTGATACGATGCACTTAGCAGGACACAATGCCACTTTTGAGGTATTCTTGCCAAAAATGTATAATTTCATTCTATTGAAGTTTTCATGAGAAAATATCAAACAAACTAAAATTGAGAGCCATTTTACAAACTACTGGTACTCTTCAAAGGTATCAAGATTGTAAAAAGCAAAGAAACTGTCTCAAATTGAAGGAGACAACTAAAAGCAATGTAGAACACTGTATAGGATCCTATAACAAAAAAAGGCATTAGTGGAAAAAATAATGAAATTCTAAAACTTGCATTTTAGTTACTAGTATTGTATCAATGTTAATTCCCTGGTTTTGAACCATTGTACTAGGATTATGTAAGATGTTAACATTCGGGAAAGCTGAGTGAAGGATAGAGGGGCATTTTGGTGCAATTTTTGTGACTTTTGTTTGTTAAATAATTTTTAAATAAAAAGTTTTTAAACAAGAGCTTGAAGCTCTTTTATGTTTGTTTATAGAGAAAACTACAGAAAATGAGTCCCAATTTTCTGTCAGTGTTAGATGAAAGCATTAGAGGGGATCGGAAAATAGATCAAGATCCTTGGGCCAGTAGCAAGAAGAATAGGGAAAGCTCCAAGAATTGATCAGGGTCTGGGAAGTAGCCCTAAGATTTATTAAAATACAAGTATAAATCATAAAGATCCAAAATAATAACACATGTTAAATCTATCATGTAGTTAAAGCTATCAATCAATCTATTGTATCTATCTACATATACTCCTATAATGTATATCAATATTAGTTGTTATGGGCTGAACTGTGTCTCCCCCCAATTCATAAGTTGATACCCTAACTCCTAGTACCTCAGAACATGACTATATTTGGAGATAGAGCTTTTAAAAAAGCAATTAAGTTAAAATGAGGCTGTAGTTGAGGGCCCTAATCCAATCTGACAGGTGTCCTTATAAGAAAAGAAAATTTGGACATACAAAGTGATATGAGGAATGTGGAAGCACAGAGGAAAGACAGTGTGAGGACACAGCCAGAAGGCTGCCATCTGCAAGCCAAGGAGAGAGGCCTCAGGAGAAATCAAACCTACTTATACTTTGATCTTAGACTTCTAGCATCCAGAATACAAGAAAATAAATCAGCTGTCAAGGCTACCCAATCTGTGGTATTTTGTAATGGTATCCTTAGCAAATTAGTGCAATCACATATACTGAAATCTGTTCTGAGAAAGTCCAGCCATTGTTAATATAATGAGAATGGTTCATGGGATATTGATGTAACCTGGCAGCCAAGGAGAGTGGACTAGAACACACATGTGTGAACAATGATGACTTCACTGTACTAGTTAGTGGGGGTGGTAGACTCTATTGAGTGAGCATGTGTACTGTGTGGCCTCTCGCATTCAAAATGACTGAGCAAGAAGGGCAATGAATCTGCATCAAATTTTGCATTAAGCCTGAACATTCCTTTGTGGAAAATTTGGATGATTCAGAAGGCTTTCGGGGATGATGAAATGAGTGCAGTATAAATAAAAGTGTGGCACAAACACTTCAAAGATGGTCAAGAACCCATTGGAACTGATCCATTTCTGGAAGGCCTGCAACAAGCAGAACACCTGATAATGCTGAAAATACATGGGCTGCAATCAACAAAGATCTGCAACCCAGGTTACTCAGCCGCCCCCTGCAGCCCAGATTTGGTGCCCTGCGACTTCTGGCTTTTCCCAAAACTAAAATCACCTTTGAAAGGGAAAGAGATTTCAGACCATCGATGAGATTCAGGAAAATACCATGGGGAAGCTGATGATAACTGGGAGAACTGTGTGACATCCCAAGGTGACTACTTTGAAGAGGACTGAGGTGTCATTGAGCTATGTACAATGTTTCTTGTATCTTGTATCTTCTTAAATAATTGTCTCTATTTTTCATATTACATGACTGGATATGTCCTGGACAGACCTTGTGTTTTAAATAAATCTAATATTTAACTTAGTCTCTTGAGCCTTCTCTAAACATGTCATTTTCCCCCCTACATCTTCCCAGATTTAAGACTCCTGGCATATGCTTTTGATATTCTTTAAGGCCTATCTTAAGTCTTTCATAAAAGATGCCTCACTCTCTTTTGAGTGAGTAGCAGATATGCAGGAGATTTCTCAGAATGCTTTCTTCGTTTTAATGTATTGTGTTTTAGAAGGACTTGGATGAACTTCAGTGTATTTGCAGGAAGTTGATCTGGATGAAGAGCAGTCTGTAAATCTTGTTCTAGGAAGAGTGGTAGGATTTGGGTTTGCTAAATTTGAAGAAGAAAGTCAGGAAGGACAGGACAAATGCTATTAAATATTTGTAGGTGCGACCAGTGGAAGAGACTAGGTTTATTTCATCAATCTGTAGAGAGCAAACAAGTTAGTTTGGGGAAACATATTATTGATCTATCGGCACCACCCAGTACTAGAGTGGTCTGGCTTGAGAGGTGGTAAATTCTCAGTCATCCAAGGTATTCAGTCATCTAGCAATGGCCAGCTGCCAAGGATTATCAGGCCCCTTCACTGTGTGGAGGTGGGATATGTTTACCTTTTGGAGTTTCCTAGCTCTAATGGGTAACATGGGAGAGAGGAAGGATTCAGCATTTGGGGGAAAATATGTCAAAAATGACTTTCAAAGATATTAGGATAAATAAAGCAAGGGTAAATTTAAAAGTTATACATTGACCCTGCCCTACAAGGAGTTGGCTTAATTGCTGTGGGTTAGGGCCCAAGCATATGGGTGTTTCTAAAAATTTTCTCAGGTAATTCCAGTTGTACAGCCAGGGTTGAGATCTCTAATCTAGTTGAAGTATGTAGCAATGCTGTACAATAATGTCTCCCAACTCCTCATAATCTTCAGCAGTTCTCAAAATCCTGAGCTTTACATCAGACTTCCTGACAAAGAGGATGATGTAAACTCTTCTGAAGTGTACTAGCACCAAGCTACGGAAGAGTTAGGGCCCGATCACAGGTTTTCCACTGTCTACCCTTGTTTGACAGCAATCATTACACCACTTTTGCAAAGTTAATGCAAAAAAAATGGCATGAGAACGTTTCACTAAGTGTAAAGGTTTTCCCAACTCCCCCACTGTGTGATAAATCGCGAGCATTTGGATAACTACTCCAGATGCTGCCCTATATTTACCGCACATCTATCACCCTGCACAGACAGCTGGTACCTAAAAGGGGAGTCACCTTTGTTTGAGGGTGGTATGGAAAAATACTACAGGAGTTATTAAATATTTTAAAAATGTATCATAATATTCAGCAGCTGCTGTAATGCATAAAAAGTTTTTCCCTCTTTGGGAGATGAGAATAATTATAAAAATAAAAATAACGACTAACATTTATTGAGTATCTATTCCATGCCTGATAGCATTCTAAGTAAGCACATCACATTGATTGATCCATTTAATTGTCACAACAATTCTATGAAGTAGGTTATACTTCCCTTCCCCTTCCAAGTTATACAGATGTGAAAACTGAGGCTGAGTGAATTTCCCTGGGTCTTAGAACTAACAAGTGACAGTGCTGGGATTATCCCAGATTATCACAGATTCAGGAGGTCACAGATTAGAACCCTTGGTTATACTGCCTCCATCCCCCACAGAGGTATCTAGTTTGCTGTCATCAGAAAATAGTGAAAACCATTTGATGTCATCTAGTCCAACTCTTCATATTGTAGATACCTAAAAGGGGTCATGACTGAGAGATCTATCAAACAGATTAGTGTAACAGTCTGGCCACCAGGAAGCTAAGCAGATAAGCAGATCGAGGAACCCATAACATGTCTCTTTAGCCAAGGACTAGGTCATATGCCATCTATGTCAGTGCCTTTATTGTGTTCAATTAGTTCATTCCTCATATATAAATGGAATTAAGTTTAATTAATTTTCTTCAGTCTTACAATTGGGACAGACCATCCAGCCATGTCTGTCATTTGATTTCTGTCTTGTGCTGCTAAGTTTTCACTGTCCTGGTTCTACAGTATTGCAGATTTAACTTTGCTAGCTGCCAACCCTACCTACTGACTTTCATTTCCACTTGCTTGTTTTATCTTTAAAAACAAACAAAAGAAACTAGACCAAGGAATGTTATTTTGTGATTAACACATTCATTTGAATGAATGCATCAAATCACCTGAGGTAGTTGAAGATTTCTCAACTGAAAGTTTATCCATGTTGCTGCATAGAAAGATCCAATATAGTCAATTATTCCCAAATTAATTTATGAAACTAATAGTTTCCATAAAAATTATACTATTTGACTTGATAAAATTATCCCAATTTCCTTTTACAAGAGTCAACAGAATTGCAGCTAAGAGTTTTTGAAGAAGGACAGGTAGGTTTATACTAGCTGACATGTAAACATATTATAAAACTAAATTAGTGAATGGTATGATAATGGCATGGGAATAAAAAGATCAATGGAGGATTATTTGTGACTTTACTTTAGACTTTATTATTTTGATTTTCATTTGCAAGGGGATTTAACTCCTTGGAAATTTGAAAATGGGAGAAGGTTTACAATCAAATTTGGGCCATCTAAATGTGGTTGGTATTTTATTAATGGAGGCTTTTATTTGTTTTATTACTGGAGTGTCTTTGTGTTATATATTTAATCTCCTGAATATCTGATAATATATGTTGAACAATGAAGCTAGATATAATTTAAAATGAAAAATAGAATAGAGAGTTTTCCAATCCAGCAAGGGGGTTTTGGGGCTGACTTTTATTAATGTGCTACTTTGCTCCATTTCAGAGCTTTCCGGAATCAAAATCTAAACTTTATCCAGAAAGGATACCCAACAGAGCAGTGGCCAGTGTTGGAGAAAGCAGCCTTAAGAAAGTAGAAGAGTTCTTTCCCTGAGGGGATAGCCACACCCATTACTCTTTACACATTAAACCAGTGGGCTTGGAAGATGCAACCTGGGCAATGTGACAGAGGAATGTATTTTTCCTCCTTCTGGGGATTTTTCCCTAACTACTCCTGATGAATGGATTTTGAAAGAACAAAACAAACTTGCTAGACTAAGCACACTCCTTTTTTTGTCCTGGGTACTGCTACAAATAAGAGCCAGATTTTTCCTCTGAGCCTCTATCCTGCAGCTACCAGCTGGGAAGGCAGCCTTGGGGAGGGGAGCTGCCTGTGACTGAGCAGCTGCATTGAATTTAGGATTCAGTTAGCAGGGCCGTCTGGCTCTCCAACTAAGTTGTATTCTCTAACACACCTATTAACAATAATAAAAGTAACATTTTGCCCCCTATCTGCCCTACTGATTCTTATTTCTCAATTTATTTAGAACACAAGTAGGCAAGAAGCTATCATAAACATACTAGAGGGTCTCTTCAGACACTCTGACAGTAGTATTTAATAAAGATGGCTTCTTGATCTTTCAAGTTGGATACTCAGCATGTGTTTTATGAATGATTAGTTTCTTTGATGCTAACAGATGCTGTTTGTAAAAGGACTGTGTGGTTAAATGCACAATTCTAGGTAAAGCAACAAAAAATAGATATCTTTACTGTAGAAATTTTGAAGCCTTTAAATGGAAATATGCCCAGTGGATCTTAAGGAGGAAATAGATTATTCAGCATTTCACAAATACATATGTGTTTCTGACTCCCCCTACTTCCAGAATCCTGAAGTATTAATGTTCCATGGAACAGGGAAATGCAGAATAAATCCATAGATAATGTTGGGTCAGTTGGCAGTCTGCAAAGAAAAAAATAAAATAGGAAGAAATTACTACCTATGTAGCATGTGAAACTAAATTACAGATAAATTTTTAAAAGTAAGAAATGAAAACATATAATATTGCTGAATATAAAAACCTCAGAACAGAGAAAATTTTCCCAGCATTATAGCAAAGACAGCACCATGACAGAATAATAGAAATAACTTATCTAACATTATAATTTTATATAGACAACAACAAAACATACCATAAGTTGAGGGGGGAAAGCAAGTACCAAGCTGGGAAAAATATTTTTAAGAATACATGAAAGTGGTTTAATATTTTTAGCATGTAATAACTCTAACTAGTGAAAAATAAAAAGATGAATATCCCTGAAGTAAAATGAGATTTGACAGTTCACAGAATGAAATATTATCTGTCAATATAAGAGATAATATCTGATCTCATTGGTAATCAAAATTACAAGCAAAAATAACAATAAGTTTACTTTTTTTAAACTAAAAACATAACTTTACTCATCTTTTCCATATTGTTGGTTCTGGCAATGTAAATTGGTAAATATGACTTTTTTGCTCTCTGGGGAGCAACTTGACAATTCAAAAGTCTTTGAAATATACATCATTTTGACTAGTAATTTCACCTTTAGTAATTTATGCTTAAAAGATGATCACAGATGTTGGAAAAAATTTATATCTAAGCATGGCCACTTTATCATTGCTTCTAATAACAAAAATGGATATATCCTTAATGTCCTATAATAAATATGACAAATTCATGAACTGAAATATTATGTAGTCATTAAAAATTTTGTTGTACAAGAATACTTAATGATGTTGGGAGATAATAATGATACGGTAAGTGTAAAAGAATGTTTTAAGGACAGAATGCAATACCACCTGAATTTATTAGAAAATACATAGAGTAAAAAATATACTTAAATGTAAATTGTGATTCTATCTGAATTCATGGAGTTACATATGATTTTGTGTGTGTGTGTTTTACTGTATTTTTCAATTTTTATGCAGTTAATACACATTGCTTTTTACAAACAGAAAAAATATTTTCAAAAGAATTATATTAGTAATTATTGCATCTTATAAAGAAAAAATATGTGTGTATACCTTATTAAAATATCATAGCTAATGAAGCATTAGCTTAGTAAGATTTCATTTACATTTTTACATTTATTAATTTATCTGAGAGAGAGAGAAAAATGTTATTCTTGGAAATATTCTGCAAATTTTCTGCAGGAAATTCTTAAATGATAGAGATCATGACTCTACTGCACTGTAAAGAGGCAACAACAACTATACAGACACTAAAATCCCAGGCATTTATAGTAGAGATTCTTTGAACAGTTGCACTGGATTTGCATGATCTGAATGAGAGACCTTTGGGATAATATATAGACCGTGGCAGTTACCTATCTTCAAGTTATAAGCATGCAAAACCAGAAGCCAACCCATCTTCTGATGTGAACAGGCTCCACAGATACACACTTCCTGAGTAATCCACAAAGTCCAAATTTTACAGTCAATTCAACCGGAACAGCCATCAGCCCCCTCACCCCAAGCTGCATCTAAACTACCCACATTATCTGAACATCTCTACAACAATCAGATCTGTTCACTCAAAACGTAGGGATAAAACGTTAGTGGAAGAGAAAAGAAAATTGTCCCACTCGGATATCTCATATAATATAACAGAGAGGGCAAGACCCTTGATAGCTTGAAAAAGATTGTCTTGCATCCAAAATGGAAACACTTTTTCTGTTTATCTGGTATTCTCCTATTATGCTTGGTGAGGCCGTGTCATTTATCGCTGTTTCTTTCTACCTCTGTCTCTTTGAAAGTGCATCCACAGAATTAAATTTCATGCACTGACAGGGATGCTTTCAAAAGCTCAGAATCAATTCTTCAATCATTCCACTTTCTTAACTGTGATTAAAAACATGTGTCCCCTAATTAAGCTAATGAGAAATTGTTAATTGGCACAAAGCCCCCCTCTGTGCACACTTGTTAATGTCACCATCATATTGACAGGAGAAGGGATCAGAAACAAGGGCAGAGCTTCTTTTAAATGACTTTCACATTGGACTTAAGGACAGCAGCTCTATTTGAGAAGGGGAGGCTGTCTACGACCTGTAGGGAAGAATAAAGAATGCTATTTTTCTGTTGATTTTATAGGGAAGCAGAAGAAAAAGATGCAATAGGACAACAATTGATATGTAGATCTCTTTCTCTTCTTCATAGAAATGGTGATATTCCACCTACTGGCCTCTTTTCTATGTAGCAATGAACCTACATGGAGAAGCCACAGCCAAGTCAGAATGTGTCCCTCTAAAGGACCTCCAGGAAGGAACCTTTCTTAATTATTCACCTCGCTGTTGGCCCATCTAGTTTTCTCCTGGCCTCTAATGAGCAATATCATTGTTGCACACCATCCTGTACCCAAGGCATCTTGTGGATGGGAGGAATATGATTTGTCAGAAGAGGCATGGGCATCGATGAGATTATTTTTCATATTTTTTCTACAGTTTCCATTTTGGCAATACCAGAACTTTTTATTTGTCTAGTTTGTCCCTAGCTTTTCCTGTGTACCTGTGCATATCAAAAATATTAATTCTCAAAGTCTTGGAGAATCTTAAGGTGAATAAGTGTCCTACAAGTGGAGATTGGGCCAGGGTTTATGAAATATTTTCAGGAGAAACTTCAGCAAAACATCAGGCCACAAATAAGGCCTGAAAATACATAGATTTGCCTTTGTTCAGAGTCTTTAGTTCCCGGAGATGGGACTTTCTACTCTGTCAATCCAAGCTCAGGCAGTGGATTGATCCTTTCAGAAAGGGACCAGCCTGAGGCCAGGGTGATTCAGGATATCAACATAACTCTGAAAAATGCCTAAGAGAAGTCATGGATGTGGATGGGATTTGATGTCCACTTCTGAAGGTTCACTAATATATGAATCATCTACGGGTCATAGGGACAGGGAAGTTCTGATGACCAGGAGTCTTCTTTCTCAATCACCTGCCTGAAGCCAGGTGCTTAGCAGTCTTGCTGATCAGATTGGAGAGGAACGACCATTGCAGTCTGAAGGCATGCGAGTCACGGCTGGAACCCTGAGATGGCACCAGAGCAAGCTGGCTCCCTGAGACTGGGTGTGCAGGGCTAGTTACTGCCCAGGCACCAGTTCTGATGGGTGTTTTGATGAGAAAAAATGGGGAGGTCTGTTAAAGAGAAAACTGTTTTGACATCAGATGAGGGGCACTGGCCATGTGGTAGCTGTTAGTAGTTTCTTTCTTTTACCCAATTCCACGGGCTGTGAGTGAGCCCAGAGAGACTATTTGATGTGGGCTCTGAGACTCAGAGGAGAGGGGAGGACAATGAGCATTTGCAGTGTCCTCCGCTAAGAATGCATGACAGTAAATGCAAGATTTACTGTCCTTGTCCTTGTCCAAAGATTTAAGTCATTGTCCTGACTCCTGCAAGGCTCAGCCTTGCTTGGGAAGACAGCCTCTGGCACAGATGGTGGCATTCCACAGTGCACACCTGCCTCTGAAACAGCAATGAAGCAGCCTGCAGAGCTGAGGACCATGACAAGGGGCACAGGTGCAAGAGAGGAAGGTCATTGAGGCCACTGTGTGGTGGCTGGAGCTATCCAGAAGCCTGCATTTGCCAGACAAACCTGGAGGACACTGCAGGAAAACAGATGCCTACATATGTGTCCACAAGACTGAGAGGCTTGGGGAGAGTTGAGCCAGGCCCTTCTGCAGGGTATGATGGTGAGTGGGACGGTTTCAGGAAAGTCCTGGTGTGAGGTGAGGATGGGAGAACGGGTACAAGAGTTAGAGGCCCCGTTGCGTGACTGTAGACTTAAGTCTGTAAAACCTCTAACATCCCATCAAATCATGGCACGTGCATCTGACGTGGTATTTTTTCAACTTACTCATGTTTTTCTTATAATCTCCCCTGGGAACTATAAGCACAAAATTCAATCAGGGGAGCATCCATTAGCTTCTGTCTGGTGCATAAAGAGGAAAGATAAGAACATACCAGAATATGCCCCCTGAGTATCAGCTGGGAGTTTGGGGGTGGGGAGAGAAGGAAGAGAATTGAATTTGCAGGAATGAACAGAATGTGCTTATGACACTGTCTTCCACTGCCTACCCCCAGGACTTTGCTGTTGAACAGAAGAGTTTTATCCTATGGCCAGAAGGTAGGAATGAATGTTTTAGAATACACCTAGTTTTGTAAATAAGTGAATCTATTTACTTGAGATAAAAATGTTTAGTCCATTCAATAACAATGGAATGGGGACCAGATAGGTCATGTTTTGGAATTTATTGGAATTAATTCCTTTCTTTTAACCCATTGCTTATCAGACAGACAGGAATGAGATGAAATGATATATGTGAAAGTGTTTTGTAGACTCTAAAAGCACTCAGAAAATAGGCAGAAACCTGCTGAGAGTAGCAGAAAAATCCATTTTAAAAGTAAGGATGATATGCCAAGATTTGGGTAGCTTTAAAATCCAGTTAGCTCAAGTCTTCAAATACATTTGTTCCAACTCTTGTCCACTACAGACAGGGCTGGTAGCCAGGGCTTTGGAGCCCACGAATGCATCTGGCCTGGCAGAGAGACAGAGCTGACCAAGAACAGGACATAAGTTGATTATTCTCCAAACATGCATCAATTTGCCTATTTACCTTAAAAAATAAAAACAGAGGGTTTGAGCTAGTTTCTAGGTGAGTTATTTTTATGGACACTTACCTTACCCCATTTTTCTAAAGTAAGGAAGACCCTATAGTTCCCATTGAATCTGTTCCATACTTAACTAAGTATCTGAATATTCTTAGTTCCTTTAGCGGGAAACTTACCTTGCAAGAGAGGGGATGCAGGAGGCCCAGGATCTAGGTTTCTGTCTTCACTTACCCTTCAAAACCTGCTTGCTTCTTACTGCTCTTTGTCACCTCTAGACCACTCGCATCTGGATCTTCTCTTTGGTTACCATACCCACCATGGGACACTGTCTTTTTGAGTAGCTCTTAGTTTTAAGTCCTGCTCTTAAGAGTCAGTAGCATGCCATTCCTGTGCCCACTGTAGACTTCTGGAACCCCAGATTAGATCAGAGTCTGAGGTCTTCTACTGGCATGGAAAGAAACTTTGGACAATTCCACTCTTTTGATCCAATTTCCAAGAGTAGCAGGCAGCAAAGCTCCAATGTGCACCTCATGTCAAGGGCAAGTCCAGGGTATAGACACCTCTACTACACCCACTTTGTTAAAGCTGTGATGATCATCACTGGACCAGATGGTGGAATGTGGATGTGAGACATTTTATCCATGGGCATTAAGGGCAAGTGGCAAGGCAGGATATTTAATACAATGTCTTTGACTCCCAATCCCTCTTTCTAAAGCCATGAGAATCCCAACCATCATGCACCCACGTCCAAGGTTCTGTGGCCCACTTGGAACCTGACTCCCGCCCCATGTGAAAGCGACCTTTACTCCTAATCTTTCAAAATTTTGCCCTAGGAATAGACATAATATTTATCCTTTCCAGGAATATATATTGAGCATGTATTGTGTGATAGGCACTGTTGCAGGCATTGAGGATAAATTAATGAGCAAAACAGACAAAATCCCTGCCTTTGTGGGATGTACAGGTCAGGGGAAACAGAGGGAGTTAAACGTATAGAAAGCTAGACTGTGACAAGTACTTTGGAGAAAAATAAAGTATGCAAGGTGGACAGAGAATGCTGGCATGTTCATTGTAAAGTTAAGCAGGATAACCAAGAAAAGCACTGTCCAGGAGGTGACGTTGGGCAGATTTGAAGGAGGTGAGTGATAAGGACACCCGGAGAGTGTTCTAGGCATAGGGGCAGGTGATGGCAAAAGTCCAGAGGTGGAGGCAGCCCTGCCACCCTCCAGCAATAACTGCAAGAGGCCAGGCTGGCTGAATCCCAGTGCAAGAGGGGGTGCCTGCGCATGTGCAGGGAGTGCAGGGAGAGCTCTGAGCAGGGCAGTGACGCCAGTGAGAGACCCCATGAGACACCTTGGGCTCTGCTGCAGGGAATAAATAGAAGGGTGGAGTGGGGCTGAAGGCAAGAGCGGGAACACAAAGACCGGGTCGGGGCTATTGTAGTTATATGGGTGAAAGATGAGGGTGTTTTAGACCACGTGGTTGGGGGTGGGGGTGGATTACAGAAGAGATGATAAAAGTGAATTGATTTTAAATATATTTTGAAAGTGAGTCAATGGGATTTGCTGCTAGACTGGATAGAGGTATCAGAAAGAGAGAACAACTCCTTTGCTAACCACCCCCAATGGGACTGAAGGTCTCCGGGTGGCCTGCCGGTTTGGGTTTGATCGTTAGCTTGCAGATGAGACTGCCTCTTCCCTCTCCATCCCACTCTACATACAAGGAATAAGACAGGACTCTTGTGGCTCCAGGCAAAGCACAGGGATTAGGTGATAAATCACTGGATATAAACGCATTAAATTAAAAGTCATAAAGGATTATCTTCCTTACTAGGCCTAAAAAAGTATGGCTTCTTTCATGTGCTGTCTGTTGGATTATCAGAAGAAATGCTCCTGCTCCATTTACACATGACTCCAGGTACCTTAAGTGCCCTTAGGTGGTACCATTTCCTGCCCTTCCTCCCCTGCCCTCTTTTTATTCTGGGTACCCTGGAAATCTTAAGTTATTATTTGTCTAAAGCAGGAGTGTTTATGACCTCCCCTGCACAGGCTAGAAAATAGTTTGTTTTATTAAAGTACACATAAAAGAGGTGAAGTTAATAAAAGAGAGTTGGGGGAGACAAGGGAGCCACAGCTTCAAGAAGAGCTTATTTTAAATGTTTTAAGCAGCTCCGTCTGCCCTCGCTCCCTTCCCCATCAGCTATCACTGCAGGATTTTTGCTCGCATCAGCGATTTTCCATCCCATCGTTCTTTCTCACAGGTAGTTTTGAAACCTAATTTCAACCTGTTTGGATGAGATGCCAGCCCTTGACTGGATCCAGGCCTCCACCCGCAATCCTGGCATTGTGTTCAGGCCAATTCAGCTGTGATTTGGGAAAACAAACAAACAAACAAACAAAACCCCCAAAACCACAAAACTAAGGGTCCGCGTTGGGGCAGCAGAAACAGGTGTTTGCTAAAGCTGCACATTACTCCTGCAGGAATTCTTTGCCTGGGGAGATTCGGCTTTGACAGCCCCCGGGGAGAGGGGGTGGCAGGGCCGGGGGTGGGGGAAGCAGCACAGTTACCTTTAGGTACCCAGATAGAATGAAACACTTCCTGGGGATAATAATATGCCTTGAAATGAGCTTCCTGTCTCTTCTATTGTAAGCAGTGAACATGAGTTTCTCACCACCTGGAAGACACTGCAGTTGTAGGCGAGATTTGCTTCTGAAGCTCAGCTTTCCACACCGTTCAATCACGGCAGTCACCACCCCTTTCTCTCCTCCACCCCGCAGCTCCTTTTTCAATGACTGGGGGTATGTAAGACCCTTGAAAGGATAACAGCTACCACGTCACACTCGACTAGAATGCATCACCGCAATTGAATGGGGACCGGCAGGGCAGAAGCAGCTAAGAGATGTGACCTTTTTCTCAGCCAAGCAAAGGTTTTTACAAAGCATTGAGAAAGGGGCACAGAGAAAGAGAGCCGATCAGATTTCTGAAGTGTTTGAGCAGCTGTAAGCTTATGCATATGAATAGAGAATGCCTGTATGAAGCCACCAAGCCCAGAGCCAAAGGCCATTTGACTATACCAGAGGGAAGAAGGAAACTAGAGCGGGGGTCGGGGAAATAATAAAGGCTGTATTAAAACGGTGAATAATGGAATTCAGAGGTTATCACTAGAGTCGAAATGAAATATGAGGTTCTCACTTTCATTCCTTCTTAAGCCTCAGGCACTGCTGATGTGGTTTATTAAACAGCTGTCACAATCCAGGCCCCTGAGGCAGACGCATTCAATAGGGTGTGAAGGAACATTCCAGTAGAGGCAGATACAGCAACTGGTTTCACGGCAGGCTCCCCCCGCTGCAAGTCCCTTCCCGTCCTCTCGCCTCCTGCTTTAGAAAGGGAAATAGAACAGTAAGGGGGGGAAAAAAAGACCAAAGGAATGGGAAAATTAGTAAAAGACAGAACAACAAAATTAACAGGGAAACAGTACTCTTACAAAATTGCTAGTTCTTTTCATCCCATGATTAGTTAAAAAGTAACTGGTGAGCCAAGTAATTCACACACTGTAAAATAGACAAAGAGACCACGCAATGCCTGTCCTTTGGGGGACTTAGACTCTCCAACGTGACATTAACGTTGAAGGAGGAATGGGCTTAGCCTGGAGATAGCATGGAGGAAGCTGCTCCCAGGCAGAGAGTACAGGCATGCAAATCTTTGCCATTGTGACTTGGGCACAAGGTTATTTCGTGAGGAATGGCAAAAAGGGACCTAGAAAAACAGGTTTGGGCAAAATGGAGAAGGCCCTTGAATGCCATCCTGTGGCTTCTGGGTATGATCCTAGAGGAAAGGTGAATCCTTGAAGGGCTGTAATCATAAAGCAATCAGATTAGCAGTTTAGCAGGACCTCTTTAGGTTCTCTGTGGAGAACCAGTTGAAAGGAGGCAAGACTGAAGACAAAAGGGGCCATCACGAAGCTGAAGCTCCAGGCGAGGGATGGTGCTGGACTCCTCCGCAGGAGACATAGAGCCCGTTCCTGCCCAGCCCACTTGGCATCCCCTGGCCTGTACTGAGGGCAGTAATGGTGAGTAGCTAGTGTCCTAGGGAAGGCAGCAGGAGGAACAGGTAAGGGGAGTAGACATAAAGTTCTGGAAGCAGGGTGTTCCTGAAACTGTACCTGGCTCCATCCACACTTTGGTGGTGGCAGAGTCAGGACAACTTTTTACAAGTGCCAACCAGCCCTCAAAGGGCAGCATGCACTTCCAGAAGAAACTGAGTCTCACTTTAGGCTAGCTAGTAGTTATCTCCAGTTCTAAAATCCCTTCGAATAGTATGGCTTTTACTTCTGTTTGCAAGTAGATTTAGCAGTTTCTTATGATGCTATGCTATTTAATTGTTAATTACATCATTATTTTATTATCCAGATATGAGAAACACTTGTTATGCTTTAACATTTTTGAATTCCAGAGGGGAAAGAAATTGGATCGTTAACTTATTTTTTCAATAAAAAGAAATAAGATACCTTAAATCAGCCTATTCTTTGCCTTATAGCCTTTCTTTTTCCCCCAGCAAGTGCTACAGGATAAAGTAATTGTGTAATTAGGAATAAATTGCTTCCAAAGCAATATCTTATTTTGTTCTAAAAAGGGTAAGCGTTCTGTATCCCTTTTTAAAAGTGCCCAATTTACACTAAAAGAGAAGTGAGGAATATAATTCTGGAATAATTGCACTTAATAAGTTTGGTGACTAAAATTTTCTCATTGGCATGGTTCCATATTTTCCAAACAACTTTCAGGGTGTCTCAGGAACTATGGAGACACGGGATGAACCATCTCCCTCAAGTCTGGGTTTGATCGTCCTGGCCCACTTTGAGTAATTGTCCTTCAGAGAGTATTTTTCCCTCTCTGTGCAGATCATGGAAGGCCTGGAGAGAAGAGCTGATGGCTGTAGATGTATCATTTTATTTCTCTTTATGATGGCTTCAGCTTATAACAATGAAATTTTGTTGCTGTTCTTGTTTTAATGGTGGTTTAACAGCTACAGAACACTGGCATTCTTTCACATTTGCTTAATAAATTAGTGTTCTGATTCTGGTTGACTTGTTTGGTGGGAACATTATGTTTACATGCCAAGGAAAGGAGAGAAGAGTGATGGGCACAGAGCTTAGGGAGAGGTGGGGAAGGCAATTACAATTTATCAGGCAAGAGTGCCAGAATTTCATTTTTCTTTTAAAGCAAGGACTGGTTCACAAGAGTAACCCATCATAGAGGTAATTCTCTTTATACTTTTCTAGGACACCAACTGGCATATTGGATCCCAACATGGTCCTGAGACTTAGGCAGGCAATGATGCCCGCTTGCCAGGAGGACACCGTTGGGAGTGCTCTTCAGTCCTCCTGCCAGTTTTTCCATCTGAATAAAAGGAGCATTATCCCAAAAGGATCCATCTCTCCCAGAGGTATTGGAATGAGAAAATGACATAGCAGGTGTGAATGCACTTAGAATGTAAAAGCAATATATAAATGTAAGAGATTCTTAGTTTTTATTACAAAGATCCATCTCGTCCTGCCACATTATGACAGCCTAAGTCCTATTAGCTACATACATTATAATAATTTATTATTGGCAAAATCAGCCTTGGGTGGTAGCAGCTGGCCTTGACTATTATCAAAGAGTCAAGGAAATCTGTTGGAAATATGACAAATGAAGTAGAGCTACAAAGAAATAAGACTGGTTAGTATGTGTTACCTGTGGAAACTAGTCTTGATTCTGCCCCAGCACTGTGAATTCCTCCAAAAAAAAATTGTCTAAATGAGTCGAGCTGAATCGAATTGAACAGAATAGTAGGTCTGAGAGCCAAAGTCCTCCTTTCCAGCTGTACCACTTACTAATTGGATAAAATCTTTCTGTTAAAGACTTAGCTGAAATATTTCTTTTAGTAGGCCTAATTACATCTCGAGTGAATTGTTGAATTATGTTGGTAAATGCTAGGCTCACAACTGTTTTATTTTAGATGGGAAAATAGACTGAAACTAGGATCCAAATGAGAGTCTTTTTCCCCTCCCTCCCTCCCTCCCTCTCTCCCTCCCTCCCTCCCTCCCTCCTTCCCTCCCTCCTTCCCTCAAATGTAAACACTGAACATTTAGTATGTACTAGGCCCAGTTGTAGGTACTGAGGATAACATAATGAACAAAAGAGAAAATGTCCTTTCTCTCTTGAGGCTTACATTTTATTGAAGAACGGTATATTAATCTCCTGTGGTTGCTATAATAAATTATCACAAACTGATGGTTTACAACAACAGAAATTCATTCTCTAATAGTTCTGGAAGCCGGAAGTCTGAAGTCAAGGTGTTGACAGGGTCACTCTATCCTTGCCTATTTTGATTTCCAGTAGCTGAGTGCATTCCTTGGCTTATGGCCAATGTCATTGCAACCTTTAAGGCACCATCTTCAAATCTCTTCCTGTACTGTCTTCTTCTGGTTTCTTCTATGTGTGTCAAGTCTTCCTCTACTGCCCCTTTATACATGTCATTGTATTTAGGGTTCATTCTGATCATCAAGGATAATCTCTCCAAAGCAAAGACCTTAATCATACCTGCAAAGACATTTTTTTTTAAATATAGGGTATATTTGCAGATTCCAGGGGTTAGGGTGTAACTGTCTTTTTGGGAGCCATCGTTCCATCTATCAGAGTTATAGTTAATTAGTAGCCAAGTAGATGCATAATGTGTCAGATGGTGTTGACTGCTAGAGAAGGGTAAGGGTGATTGGTGTGTTGCAGTGGGTGTGGGTTCACTGTTTTAGATTCCACATCAGAAAGGCCTCACTAATATGCTGAAATGATGATTGAAGCAGAAAGCTAAAGGAAGGGAGGAAGAAAGCTTTGCAAATGGGTGGAGGACACTTCTTTTAGGCAGATGCCATATTACTAGAGATGTGATGTTTTGCTCTCTTGCAGCCTGTTCTATTAAGTACAGCTGCCTGGTCATTTTGGCCAAATATATTCTGGAGTGTTGTTGAAATTTTGCTTTAATTTCTTTGAGACAGCTAAGGGACCCAGATATGGGACCCCAAGGATGCCAGCCAGGTAGCCAGAAGGAACACTGGATGGCAAAAATGTCACCATCCCTCCACTCCCTACTCAAAAACTCAAAGGTAGCTGAATTTATCTCTTTTAACTGCTTGCTTAAACTGCTGACCCACATGCCCAGTTGATCAAGGTTTGACCACTATATGATCTTGATCTTCCTAGGGTGGTGGTGAGGAGCAGTCTGCCATCTTGGCCCTATAGTGGCAGGCTCCAAGATAGTTACCAGGCAACACAGCTGGAACAGGGAGTCACCAGACCCTGAAATGGAAAGTTCCACCAGCCTGCTTTTTTCATAAAGCCCGCCTTTTCAGGCAAGCATGCTTTGTCCCCAGTTCATAAAAGCAGCCATGCAGAGCCAGCCTCCAAGCCAGTTCAGAGGCCCTTTCTTTCCTCTGTGCTACCTTCCTTGAGCTTGGGCATAAGCTTAATAAAATATATCTGGAAATTTCTCCAGGGCTTCCTCTCAATTTCTACCTTGGGGAACCCAAGAACCCCAAGGCCAGTAACATATTAGACAATATTCCTCAATCTTAATGAACCTGGAGCACCCAGAATTACAGATTCAATGTCTTAGAGGAAACTCATAAAAATGGCCATGAAATCCTCTGTCCTCCAGTGTCTCAGCCAACTTCTGAAGTAGGGAAGCTTAAAATATGAAAGATACTGGTCATCTGCTTCCTTTCTAGAAGAACTCTTCTTTTCTTTTAGGGTTTCCAGATATGTTTGTTCTCTTTCTCTTCCTTCTTCACTTTTCCTAATCTTTCTTTCCATTAAGAAATCAGGCACATTCAAATTATTTTTGCCTAGATTTTGAAAAAATACTCTAAAATATTTTCAGTTTATATTAAAAGTAGTTAAAATTTTCCCCTCAATTCCATTGATCTTCCTTGGGAAATATAATGAATTTCAATACTTCTGAAGACAGCTGTTTCACTCTTCTATAACTGGAAAGGTATTCACCAGAGAGGTAGTGTCTCACCATTTTCTATATAACGTATGTGGGGGCTACACAAGGGCTTTGCTTTGAACAGCTATCAGCACGTATCATTCACAGAGAAGTTAATAGTGTCCCTTGAAGTTGAGTTATGCAGTGACCCTGCAGTTTTTAAAGAGAGTGTGAAAAGACCTTCCACCTACAACCAACACGCTTTGGTCCCCTCCACACTCATCGCTGCTTGAGATCCTCTCCTTTAGAATTCAACATTCTGTTCTGAAAAGAAATGTTCTGGGGAAAGCATGCATCTGGAGATTGTATACTAGAACCTGTCATTTCCACCTGGCCAAAATGTATTAGTTTATTCTTGCTAAGTAAGAGAAAAATTTTTAATTGAGGAAGAGAGAGATTCAAGGGCAGGGCTAATAAACTGTGTGGAATGAAAACTCTGGCTTCCCAGCAAGGGCATGAAGACACAGAATGAATGGGAGAGGTCAACACATATAGATGGAGAGAGTAGGAGGCCCTGAAGGGTGTGGTCCACGATGGCACTATTGCCTTGGCAAGTCATCTCAGCTTTCCAGACCTCCTCTTACTAGTTCTTTATAAAGAGGTTGATAGTAAATGAAAAGATCCCTTTAGTGCCACAGCTTATGATTTAATTTAATAGCTTACATTTACTGAGAATTTATTCAATTCCAGGCACTTGCTAAATCTTTTATATACATTATTTTATTTAATCCTTGCAATGATTTCCATGAGATGCTATTATCATCTCTATTTTAGAGATGAGAAAAGTGAGGCTTAGAGGGGGTTAGTAAATTGCTAACATTCTCACAGCTCGTAAGTGACTAAGTGAAGATTAAACACCATGTCAGTTTGATTCTAGAGCCCTTACCCTTATCTACCACATTCTGTGGGCAGAGGAGGGTGCACTATATCCTGAAAATGAAAACTGGGGACCCATTCCCTCTTTCTTTCTAACTTTTTTTGAGTCCTATTGGAGATTTCTGACATTTTCAGAATCATCCTAGAATGTGTACACTTAGTAGGTTACTGGTTTGCTGGCTTAGCATATAGTCACTATCTTAATGCAGACAATACAGAGCTTGCATTTAGCTGCCCTGAAGCAACTCTTCTGGTCCATATGATTAGAGCTTTGCTACAGGCAAGACTACTAGGGCTGGGGAGACACCCTCAGATAAGCTGGTCATCAAATGGCCCCCACTATTAAAAACCACATCATACTTTTAACCCTGAGCTCATAGGTTTAGCCTGGGATCATCCCACCTGTGAAGCCTCCTCCAAAGAGATACCATAGCTCAGAGGCAGAGAATATTTGACAAGGCAAAGCATCAGTATGTCTGTCTAGGAAACCTGCTGAAGTCTCCTTGGCTGGAACAAATGCATCTCTTAGCATGGTCCGTCATTTTGATATTTTTTTGACAATTTCTAAATGTGTATAGAAACGACCTGCCTCCCTTTATATTCATGTATTCCAGCACATAATGTCTGATTTTCTGCATGGTGGGAGTCAACCAAGCGCCCTCTCTCCATTCCCCAGTTCACCGTTTTAATGCATTTCATGATTTTGTTGCTTTGGTGTGCATTTCAAAATGACACATTTGATCAGTTCTTTAGGTAATATTGATGTTTTGCCCTTTTAAATGTGTCATTTGATTTTCTGATGTTATTCTCCACCTGCTTTGGTAGCACTTTCATTTAGTCACAGCTTTTTATTGGGTCCCTAAAGGTTTACATAAAGGAATCTGACCTGAGGATATTTTATTTTATTTTAAAAATGTTTTTCTCTATTCTTCGTTCTTGAATGCTCCCAACCCCACCTTTGCCAACCTATATTTCCCCTCTTCTCCCCTTCCCCCTCTCCAGCCACATCACCTTATCTACCCTTTAAAACACTGTGAATAAATTCTTCTCTGCAAGAGCCTCAAACACTGGCCCTTCCTCAATCATATTTAAGTATTTCATTGTACAAGGCCCGTTGCCTTGCCTCTGCGGTTCCCTGTGGATTCAATCAAAGAGCAATTTTTAAAAGCAGGTATGGGGAGCAGGCTGATGTTTTACATTTCTGACATGTTTTTATTGCTCTTGTTGAAGACATTTCTAA
The DNA here is from genome assembly GCF_021234165.1 of Pteronotus mesoamericanus. Classification (NCBI taxonomy): domain Eukaryota; kingdom Metazoa; phylum Chordata; class Mammalia; order Chiroptera; family Mormoopidae; genus Pteronotus; species Pteronotus mesoamericanus. Next base: position 2,576,693 of record NW_026555326.1, read on the forward strand.
ATAGTAATTCCAAATTTTCGAAGGCAGCAACAAAGTCCCAATATGGTTTGTTCTTTTCTTATTATTAGACTTTTTTTTTTTTTTTTGCTTCCTTTTACCTTTTACTGTATTTACCTTAAAGTCTTGGCAGGTTAATTTTCACTTTTTTAATATCTTCAAGTACAATAAATGCAGATGTTAGAGACACACAATAGGGTTGAGAAACTGAACGAAAGTAAGCACAAGCCAATTTCTTCTGAGTGAAATATCTGAAGAGACCTGAAGGATGGGGTCAAATAAATAAAACTTACTTTTGTTTTATGTTCACCATTGTCATTGCAGATCAACTCAAATCTTAGATTCTGCACAGATAGGCCAAGCAATCTGTAAATGTCCACCTTCTTAAGTTAGAAAAAGCCCCCAACATAAATGTGTAAGCTCAAGATTTTTTTGTTGTTGTTAAGAAAAGACATTGTATTATAAATAAGAAGGATAAAGTAAGTTTACATCAAATATCTTGTTTGTTTTATTGGAAAGAGTTAAGGGTATATTAGTCTGTGGGAATAAACATAAAGTTACAAGATCATTGGGACTTCCACAGTGGGAAAGCGGAAGTAAGGTAGACAAGTTCATATGGGTCTAGCCTTTGGCATAAGTGTAAATTGACCAAGTGTCTTAAGGATTATTCTGTTTCCCCCTTCCTTTCTGCATAATTAGTGCTCTCACTGCTTCTCTAAATTCCTGGTAAAGAAGTATAATGCAATGAAGAGAGAAGGAATTTTGACATTAAAATACTTGAATATGGGCTCTTGTACCATCATATTGCACATCTAAATTTCATGACTTATTTCCACATCTAAGAAAAATTAGAAAAGTATTGATTTCCCAAGAGGAAGCTGATGTCTCCTGGTATGATGGAGTGTGACAAAAACGAAAGCAAGGGCACACTGTATCAGTCATGGAGCTCACTCAGGAGCCAGCAGTGCTTGTGACCATGAGGGGGACGACATGTTAGGAGCTTAGTCAGGCTGTCGTGTGACAGATGCCAAGAGCATTCCAGCAAAAGAAGAAAGTTGCAGGTCCAAATGGATAAAAACAGTCTATAACTTAAGGAAATTGGCCAGGTATAAAGACAACAGAAGGAGAGATAGGAGTTTGATAGCTCATACATTTCTTCAGGGTATTATTTGCAGGCTGCTCCTGTCTTCATATTTGGCTACTTTCTTTAAATAAGAACTTATTTTTATCTGTCTATACTTTCAAGCCTGACTTTTTTTTTTCCTTGAAGGAAGAATAAAAGAAACTAGGATATTTTCATTCCTCACCACATATGCCCCCAACAATTATACTCCCTTATCCTAGCTATAGTTTGCCATAGGACTTATCCCTCCCTATCTGTCTTTCCCTACTAGAACAAAAACTCCATAAATGCAGTGGTTTTTGGTCCGCTTTTTCATTGCCATATTCCCAGTGCATAGAATAGAAGCCAGTTCAGAGGTCTCAGTAAAAATGTGTTGAATGAATAGACAAATTATTAGAGATTGCTAAGGAATGTATAAGTAGAATTGTAACAAAGGCGAAGTGACAGCCTCTAGGTATCAGTCACTCATGTATCCAACTTTGTTGCAGGCATTGTGCCTTTTGTCGGAAACTCATTGGCAGATAAGACCAGTTTGTCACTCTCAACAAAATACACTCTAGCAGGGATACAAGTAAATGGAATATTACACAACAGTGTAATAAAGACCATGGTAAAGGCATGCACAAACTGTCTCCTTAACAAGGTGCTTTAAAATATTTTGCCATGATTCCTCTACCTAGGATAAAATTCATTTTGTAATGGATTCTGAGAATACACCTATGATTGTTGGTTCCTGGGGGAAAATTTTTGAGATGGGGTTTCTCTTCTGCTTCCCCAAGAAGAGAGAGATACAGGTCCCCATTGTGGAGGCTTCTTGGCCTCCAAGAGACATGTGACTCTGACGCTGCCTCCACAGAACTTAGAACTGTACCGGGCTAGCCATGTATCAGCTCTATCCAACATGTGCCCCATGGGAAGAAACACAATCCCTCAACCAACAAGGAGGAAACTAGGCCAACTTCTCCCTGCAAAGAGCCTTTGAAGTTCAAAAGCATTTGAATTTCCTTTCCAAAAAGTGGTAACATAAACTGTTTCTCACAGCATTTTACCATGTGAAATTCTTTTAACTGGCACATCAATACCACCACGCTGTAACAGAGTTACCCTGATGATTTTTTTAGAATATATACCAAAAATACCCCTCACAGGGCCTAGAATGAGCAGAGCCAGCCAGAAAAAAATATGAGATGCAAGTTAATACAGATTTTTAAATTACATAGTGATTTTTTTTTATTTTCTTAAAATGAAACAATGATTCTTGCATCTGTATAGTACATATTGTACATATTGGTGCCTAGTAAATAGTTTAATAAATGATATTCTTTCTCTAGTTGTGAGAGAATTTTTGTTGTTTTGACTTACATTTTTTAAAATTAAGATTAAGGTAAAGTATTTGTTATATTATTTGTATTTTTCTATTATTTGACATCTTTTTAGAAATTTATATTTTATTAACTGATGGCTGTTCTCCTTAATGTGAACATTTTCCCTGATGAAAGATGAGAGAAATACTAGTTAGACATTTCACCATCGGGACATTTGACTAGTTTGCTATTTTTAAGCACCAAAGGTTTTGCTTGGAGCTAAGTCTGTGCCTAGCTTCACAAATACATTCTCACAATCTTGTGAATTGGAGGAGCATGGATTCCGAGTATATCAATTTTTTAAATGAAGGAATTGAGTCATGAGCTGAGCATTTTTGTCTAGAGTGACAACTATTGGATTTAGAGTTCATTGTAGCCCCCCGTGGAGTATCAACCTAAGGAGACTTGTCTTTCTTGTAAAGCAAGAAGATGGCAAGGAGTAAGTAGTATTTCCAAACATTGACAAACCCTTCTTTTGTTAGAGATCAGGTACTTTTTTACTGCAGGTGCATTGGCATTATTCTTTGATTAATCAATGCTGGATAGGCCTCCTGGCTAATCTCATTAGCTAATAGTGCTTCTGGGTAATTAGCTTGATGTGTGCAATTATCCTTAGATTTTAGGGCCTTTCCCCCCCCCCCCACTTTGATAGCACTGGTATGTATTTAGTATTTTGGAGTATTCCGGTCCTTTGAGAGATTGAGCAAAATTTCCAAATCTTTTCAAATCGAGAGAGCATGACAGCCTACTTGGCAATGGAATTATCTGAGGTCCATCTATTAAAACCTTTCTTAGTGCCAGCAATTTCGCAAGCATGCATACATGCATGGACACACACACAGACACACACATACACCACATATACATACAATCTAGCTGATGGAATCTGGAAGTAATTTCAGAACTTTCCATTTTGGCTGAAGTCATGAGTTTCATGGTTAAAATTCTAACTAGGATTTAGCCAAATACACAAAAAAGCCAGAAGGATATGTCCATATGATAGACAGCTATGACTTTTGGTGGAAATAATATAAAATCTTTGATCCTTTAAAGATCCATTCTCTTCTTTACAAAGAACCAAGAGTTCTGGGTCATAATCTCAATTTTGCCGCTATCTAGCCTCATGACTTTGGACAAAATATTTGCTACTGAACTTATTTTTATATGTTTATAAAATGAAAAAGCCATTCAATTAGTGAATATGTTTAAAGTTCCTATTGTGAGCTGGGCTTGTGCTAACTAAGAGATACCATGCATATTTAAGAGAGATTTAGCTCTCCAAGCCTTGTTGTCTAACCAGATTGGGTTAAATTATTTTCTCAATTCTTTCTAACTAGGCAGCCATGTGATTCTACCATGAACCACCTTTCCCTTTTCCTTTTTCGCTTCCAAAATCCCTCAGGAAGCAAGGAGGGAAAGTAAACACATTGGTAAGGCAGGTACTACCAAGATGTTTAAATCCAGATAAAGTTAGTGGTGTTAACTCTACCTTCCAAGAGATGAGTAGGGATGCCATGACCTTCCATTTTTTAATCTTAGTCATTAACATCCTCAATGCCATCCAGTGAGCCTGGAGAAAGGGATCAGGGAAGGCTGACTTTATGCGTTTTAAGCCTTCAGTTGCTACCTGTGTCTATGTTCCGGATTATTTCATTCCTCCACTGACAGCAGCACACTCAGCTGAATTTAGACCCAGAACATACATCTCTGGCTGCAGAGTAATGACTCATAGCTGCTATATCTAAGCCATTTTATTTCAGGGCAATCTTGCCTAAACTAATGTTGTCAACCAAATAACCTCTGTGGACATTATGGAACCTTTGGAATTAATTGTCTTATTATGGAAACTTAACATTTTTTGTTATTACCTAAACAATATAGAGTTTGATTTTTAATTTTTTTTCTTTGCATCTGTTTGCAAAATCCTGGAAAGAACCTTAGTTATGTTCTAACTCTTGCCTTGATATGATTTTCTATTCCCTTTTCAGGGAGAGAACAATCAACTATGACTCAAAGGAAATTTGTCGCTAAAATATGCCCTGTCCAGCCACTGATGGCCTGTCACCCAGGGGGCTGAAGGTCAGGAAAATGAATGCTTACTGTCTCATCTGAGCCAAAGCTGGTTTATATTAATGATCGATGCAACAGCAAATATACTGGATTTTATTTTCCCCTTTAACCTGCCTCAGTAATAATCTTAATAATGGGAAAAGAGGCTCTCACGATCTTTCTCAGTGGCCCTGTGTTTCCGCCTCTTTCAGACGACTTTTCCCCCTGAGAGCTTGAAAGAGACAAAAAGGGAAAATTCCGTGACTTTATTTCTCTTATATTAAAAAGAAAGGCACTGTTTGAATGCCTCCAAAGTATGCGAAGTGACAATAAGTCAACTAGTGTTTTTCCATTCTTTAGTTCTAGTCTAGAGAGGGATTCTTTTTTTCCCTAAAGTTAGTAAATGAGAGACATAGGATGGCTCTCTAAATAGCTAAGCACTGGAGCATTTATATTGTTATTATTATTTTTATGCATGCTATTTTCCCTTAGCAATAGAAAAGAAAATAAATAGTCTTTTCATTGCCAGTTCTATTTTTGTTGAGGGCTTAACTAGAAGATATATCTAATCATAATGAGCAGCACATAAAGGATATTAAGGTTAAAAGAACTTATATTTTCCTTTATCCTCTCAACAATCTCCAGATGGATTTCCTAGGGGTTGCCTTCTAAATCTTCTCACACAGGGAGCTGTAAATCCCGAACCCAGCAAGCTTCTGGTTTGGCTGAACATAGCCTTTCATGTACAATACGTACAGCCTGAATAATGGCAGAAAATTATTCAGAGGATAATTATAGCAATTGATCTTGAGATGTTTTGCAGCGCCCTTCATAGATCATTCTTCAGAGCCTTTTGGAGAAAGGGTGTCCATGGAGTCCAGAGGCAGACAGCTTCTCGGGTCTAATGTAAAGTAAATGACTTGCAAGAGTAGTGGTCACCTGAAAAGAAAGAGGGGGACAATCCTAGGAGAACTTGGGTCAGAGGTCAGAGTCAGCTTAAAGAATCATATGATTGCGATGGTTCCTAGATGACTATGACCTTGATCACCTTCTCAGACCACGGCCTCCAACTCATATGTTCTAACACATGTGAGCCTTTAATTATACATTGCTCTATACTTTCTGAACATCTCTCCTGGAAGTTCTCTCACCTGACTCTGAGCACCTCCCTATGAGGTGGGAGGGGTGATGAGCCATTAACCTACTATACAGATGAGGAAAGTGATAATGAGCGGTCAGACAATTTCACCAAGGTCACAGCTATGGCAAGTGGTGGTCCCCAGGAGAACAGGGTCTTCTGACCTTAAGTCCAGTGCACTCTGCTCCCTGATGACCCCTAACCAGGAATCAAAGCTCCCTCTTGACTTTTCTGGGGAAACGCTATAGGCCACACTGCTGATTAGCATCTCTCATACAAAAAGCAGTGACCTGAATCCCTATTCTATCCTTTAGCACTACCTCTACAGACACACTTTCTAGTATATAACCCCCTTCCTTCCCCCCGCTACACACGCATCTCATTTTGCCTTTATTTTTCTCAATGATCCTGCCTTAGGCAGGAAACAGATGGACAGCTGAGCAAGCATACCTGTACTGGGACAAAGAAATCAATAGAGACAGTTATTTCATAAGCGGCTCCACTAGGCACGGGGAAATTCATGGCTTAGAGAGCACATGGGTTGGAGGAGGGGGTTTCAGAGGAGGCAAGTGTATTCTTTCTTGAAGACAGCTTGCTCACAGTGATGCCTGGCACATTCACAATCCGGCTGTAGGTGAAGAGACTCAGCCCAGACACTTAGACTGTGACATGTTAATTTTCATATCCCTGACACCTATTATAATGCCTGGTATTAAAACACTTTATATATAATTATATAAACATTTTAACATATATTATATATTTTATAATGCATATTTATGTGATTTCATAAATATTTTATATTATATAATTATTATGTTTATTTTTTAAAGTGAACTGATTTTAATTGAGCTGACAGTGTGATTTCTGATGAATTTGCATGAGGCCTTGAGTAACTGGTAATTATGGTCTGAAAAAGAGATTTGTGGTTGAAACAAAGAAAACATGGAAATAAAATGATGACTGACTTAATCTGGTGAACTAATGGGAAAGAGAGATGGTCATATTTGTATCCCCAAATCATTAGCCAGTAATTAACCTTTCCCCACCTCCACTTTTTACAGAACACTTTTTTCTCCCTAGAGAATACCAGTGGAGAATAACACAATCATCTTTTTGTTTTATAGTTTGTGCACACCTACCTTAAATTACCATAGTGAGAATAACCAATTATTTCTCTGTCTTTGCAGGTGGGACTCAGTTTTCTTTAAAAGTGATTGGACAAATTATGTGTGTTTGTGTGTGTGTGTGTGTGTGTGTGTGTGTGTAGCTGGACTTCTCCGTAGAGTGATTACCAAAGGTTGTAGTTCAATGAAGCATCATCCAAAACTTAAAGTCCGAAGTTACTGTTCTATCCTTCTCTATCAAAAGGAAAACAATGCCCCTGATTGAGAAGAGCAGCAGGTTTTGCATGCGCGCGTGCGTGCATGTGTGTGCGTATGCGTGTGTGTGTGTGTGTGTGTGTTACAAATATGGTGACATAGGAACAAGGAACTGCCATATTGCAACAGATCTTGACCGAGGAGCCCAGGATTCCACTCTCCATCTGTATCCTAAGAGCTGTGCTATGGAGGAACAATGTTATTATCCTTGATTCTAATCCTCAAAGCAAGGCATTCATCCATTGTGCTTGTAGCTTGATATGGTTTTATTAGTGATAAATGTGTTTAAGTTCTCCTTCAACCCATTTCCAGGTTAGAGCCATAGATGATACTATTTTACATTGAAACTTACATGTTCAAATGAGTATTATCCATTTCAGAGTAGTTACTAGGAAAAACTACATGTTTTCCTAGGATGCTGCTAATCCATGGAATAGCCAGAAGAATGCCTGCATTGTGAGCTAGGCAATCAGGCTCCCAGGTGTGAGTCCATTACTGATTAGAAAGCGTGTCCTTCATCAAGCTACTTCTCCTTTACCACTTTAGTTTTCTCATTTATAATGGGGGAGGATTGATGAGCTCTCAAATGTCTGCCAGCTCTAAAATTACATGAATCTATAGCTTCTATGTCTCAAACCTGGGGGGAGTTTGGGAAATTGCTTTCTATCCCTTATGAGGTGTTTCCTCAGTGGTTGAAACTTTTTTTTCCCCCCATTGAAAGCAAATTTGATTTGGAACAGCTAAAGATCATTAAGAGCTGAGTCTAGGGATTAAAGTGTTTGATCAAGCTGGTTATGAGCATTTTAGTTCTAAAATGAGCTGTGACCATAAACTAATAAGATTGGTTTTCTCAAGGTGTCATGTAAATTCACTTTGAGAGCCTAGCCTGAAGACAGTCCCTTCCCTCCCAAAATTTGAGTACTGATAGCTAGAACTGCTTTGAAGAAAAAGATTCTTCCTTTGACCAAACACATTGTCATGTAGCAGGCCAAATTTAAAATAATCTCATCCCTTTTTAGGACTTTTTTAGCTGTAGTTTGGACTTTTCAAGCCAGAGACAATTCTGATTATACTAACAGTAAGAAGCAGTTGCTATGTAAAGTAATGCGAGACCTCCTCACCCTAATAGCTATTCAGGGTTGGAAGAAGATGCTCTTGTCCCTTGTTCATTTTATTATTATGACTGATAATAATATTAGTTGAAATGTACTGACAGCTCTAGCTAGGGTAAGTAAATTAGATACTTATCTTACATATTTTTCCAACTATATGAGATAAAATGGAGATGAAGAAACTGAGTCTCAGAGTAGTTAAGTAACTTGTCAAGAATCACAAAACTAGTCATTGGTGCAACAATACTAAGAAGTTTCTCTAACTATGAAGTATATGTTATAGAAATTCAATTACTGATGAAAAATGGTGGCATCTCCATAATTGTGCATCTTAATCTGTGTTGCTCCAAAATGTGGAGCCTGAGATAAAAACTTGCATGTGGGCTATTTATTTGGTGATAATATCCAGAGAAAAAGGAGCGAGGGAGTGGGGAGGATGTGGCAGGGAAGGAGGGTTGTCGGGTTGCTGCTGTGGGCAGCAATGGCTCAGCTCTGTGGCTCACTCCAGAAGCACACAGAACGCCTCCCACCAAATGCACCCTGCAGAGGCTTGAAGCGCAGCACAGGTTTCCAGTGGCTGAGGGTTGCCCCTGGTGGCAGCAGCTCTCAGAACATCTGATGTCCACTGTGCACAGGCTGAGCAGGGTGCTCCTGGAGCAGAAGGAAGAAGGTGGGAGCAAGTTCTTCCTTGGAGTGGAAAGAACAGAGTCAGGTGAGCCCACATTCTTACGTAACCGTCCAAGTTAGCTGTTTCTGGGTTACCTGCTCCGGTCTCCATAATATTCTTGCTGCTGAAATTTCCTTTTTCTCACCCCTGAATGCCCTCTCTCACTTTTTTATTGAAATTCCACTCATCCGTTAAGGCACTAACCAGATATCATGTCCTCTGTAAAGCCTCTCTGGCCCTGCCTCTTCCCCGTCTGACCTCCTACTACAGTTCAGTCATAAGGCCATTAGATATTCTATTGATGTCCTGGAAATACTTGCTTACAAGCTTGTCTCCCTCATTAAATCTGAATTCCTCGAGCGCAGGGTTGCACTTGTTCATTTCTATAACCCTAGCACACAGCCAAGGTATTCAAACACACTATACGCATTTTTATTAATGAAATACAAGAGCTGATGAATATTCACTTTTCGTGGTTTTTCAGATTTCAATCCTGACCTCTCTGTGCCTCCATCTTCCCAGATTAGGATGGCAGAGTCCTATCGCTTTCCATCATTGTTGGTGCCCTTCCTTGGACCTTCGCCAGACCTCTTCCATCTTGAGATGTGGCTTCCAGAACTGCTAAGAGTGTTCTGGGTGATGTAGCCCTGCAGCTGTGTGTATCGAAGTGGTCCTGTTTCCTCTGCTTCTCCACCCAGCAGCAGCCACTTCTACTTCATTCGTTGCTGGCAATCGTTTTGATACCCTGCATTACAATGATTCATGGACAGGCTTCTCTTCTCTAATGGACTGCAGACTCCCAAGGGGGAGGCAATTGTCTTATTCATCTTCCTGTTCCCACAAGGCAGAGAAGGTGTCAAACTGAATGGTCAAGGACAAATACCTTCTATTATAATAGTAACAATAATAAGGATAACTAACGATGATTAAGCACTTACCATATCCCTGTCTCTTTGTGCTCTCTGCATGAATCATCGCGCATCATTTTCTCACAGCACTTCAGATGCTACTATTATTATCCCCATTTCACAGACAAGGAACCTGAGGCTCAGATAGATTAAGAGACTTGCCTGTGATTATGCATCTAGCAAGTGACAGACTCAAGTTTGAATTGAGTTCTCCCTGACCCTAACCAAAGACTTTGCAATTACAAAATACTACATGGCCTTCTGAGGGCTCCTCCAAAAGGTAGCAGAGACCTTCCAGGACAACCAGGGGACAGTTTTTTAAAACTTGTTTAGATCATTGGTTCTAAATGATCTAAATGATTTTGTCCTTCAGGGAACATTTGGCAATGTCTAGAGGCATTTTGGGTTGTCATAGCCAGGGAAGGTGGGAAGTGCTACTGGTATCTAGTGGGTAGAGGTCAGGGATACTGCTAAACATTCTACATTGCACAACAAAGAACAATCTGGTCCAAATTGCAGTAGTGCTGAGGTTAAGAAGCCCTGGTTTAAATGAAGAAATTGAGGAAGAAGAAAGAGAAGGCTATCGCCTAATACGGCACAATGGCAGGGCTGAGATGAGAATGTGGGGCTTCTGCCTCGCTCTCGCATTGCATTTCTTGCTCTACCATGCCCTGAAATCATGCTGGCTCATGCTGACACAGGATAGAAACTGCACGTAAGATTGCTTTGTAAACTATAATGTCCCCACAAAGGTTGGATTCTTGTCATCAGCATCATCCCCCCTGCTGAGCCCTACTTTAACTGACTTCTTGGGTCTTTCCTCAACCTTGCCTGAACTTCTGTACTTTTTTCAGCCTTTTCTTCTGCAGCAGAGCTCTGAATTCCCTCTCTCCTGTGCTATTCCTGCCCACTACCACCTGAGGTGATCAGAGAATTTTTCAGAGATTTTTTCATCTTGTTTTTCTCTAACTTCCTTAGTGATTTTTAATATGGAGTGGCCTTTTTGGTTAGCCCCTTCTGGAATTAGTACGTGGCTTGGTGTCATTAAAAAAATAGGATTTATTAAGTTCAGTCATATTTATGATCCAATCAGGGAAAATATTTCTTTTTTAATATCCTATTTTTGACTTCTCTAAATGATATTGCTGCCTGACAAGACCTATATCTTGAGCTCAGTCAGGTCCTCTTCAATTTACCTATTCTGATCTGTACTTAATGTTAGCATCTTCCACAGGTATGCCTGCTGCTGATTTTTTATTTTTTGTTATTATTTTTTAACTTTTACCTGAGGGTATATTAATTGATTTGAGAGAGAGAGAAATGGAGAGTGAGAGAGACAGAGAGAGAGAGAGAGAGAGAGAACAAAACATCAGTGTGAGAGAGAAACATTGATCAGTTGCCTCTCGCACGCACCCTGACCGGGGAATGAAACCACAACCTTTTGGTGTATGGATGATGCTCCGACCAACTAATCCACCCAGCCATGGCCCTGCTGAACTTTTAATCTTATTTCCAAGTCTCATCACAAACATTGCTGGTCTTGATGACCTACTGTACACATGATACCCTGAGTGGACCTCTATTCTTCTTCAGACCCAATTCTCTTCTTAAGGCTACACTATCCATCAGAATAGGTAGACTGAACCTCTCTTTCACAGTGAGGGTATGGAAAGCCCTAAATATTCAGTTTGTGGTTAGCTTTAGAGAGTCTCACTCAAATAATCTGGATCCTTGTGGTAATTTACAATAGATGTTTTATCCATAAATTCCTCCATACCTTTTTAAATTTCTTCCTAACTACATTCAGTCTGTAAGGTATTAAAATCAATCAAACAAGAATGCAAGCAATCAATAATCTAAATAAGTAAATAAATAAGAATTCTGCAATTTACTACCACTACATGAAACAAAAGAGTCAAGGTAAAGGCTCCTAAGTACCAACAAATGGGAACATCGTTAACTATTGCTCCATTCTCAAGTAAAGATAAAGAGAGAATATAAAGATCTCTGTGTTACTATGTATGTCTATATATTTCAGAGAGGTGTGTGTGATATGAGAAAAGTGTAGAATATGCACATTTCGTTTGATTCCTTTTTCTTTTTTGCCTTCTCTCCCAGTTCTGCCGATGGGACATTGTTAAATGCACAAGATAGAGTATACTGACCTAAAGAAATCAGCTGGCTTTGGGGAGGCCCAGGTTTGCAGCCTTTCACACTATATCTTCTGTCATCATGCAAATTGTAGCATTGATGTTAGTAGCAAAACTGCTACTTCAAGATCCCAGGCAAACTACAAAGTACAGTTGGCCCTCCATATTTATGGGTTCTACATCCATGGATTAAACCACCTCCAGATTGAAAATATTCAGAAAAAAAATGTTAGGTTATCATTAATATGTACTATATAAGTAGGCCTGTGATAGTTGCTTCTGTACTGAACATGTACAGACTTGTTTTTCTTGTCATTATTCCCCTAAACAATACACTGTTACAACTATTTACATAGCATTTACATTCTGTTCAGTAGTATACGTAATCTAGTGGTGATTTAAAGTATACGGGGAGATGTACCTAAGTTAAGTGCAAATACTGCACAATTTTATATATGAGACTTGATCATCCTTGGATTTTGGTATTCTCAGGGGTCCTGAATCCAATCCCCCACATATACCAAGGGACATCTGTATACAATTTTGTTTGGCTGGCCCTTCCTTTTCCCTGAATTCCTATACTGTATGCTTTTTTTCCCTCTGTCCAATATCACAGGAGAAAACAAATTTTGAATGCCATTGGTGGCTTGAGTCCTGCAGATGGGCACCATGCCCATTGGGAAGACCCGAGTTGTCCTCAGCTGCAAAGACCCCAAGTTCCCTCTTTCTAAGGGTCTTTTTGCAGTATCTTGTAAATGCTCACTAGAGTTCTAGTTGGATCTAGAACAAAAGACAAGTAAGAGTCAAAAGAAGAGTAAATTTACATTGAAACCGTATTCCAAGCTTTGATGCTAATTGAATTCACCATCTTTCATATTTTTGTCATAATTAGGTACTGCCAAAAAATTCAAGCTCTGCTGGTTACTTAGCAGCTTGTTTCAGGCTTCTCATTATGAACTGCTGAGCAGTTTTCCTTACCAATTTGTTCTGCCTCTGCCACCCTTTCTTCCAAATGCCACTGGGAACCCTAGTTCCAAAGTAAACAAGCTCCTCTGTATCCACAATTTTTCTACACTATTTCCTTTCTTCCTGGCTTTAGTGGGTCCTGGCAATCACTCAGGAAAGTGCGGTCTAGTGTGGGTGCTAGGAGCTCAGTTTCTGTGTTCAAATCCTGGTTCTGTCACTCACATACTTCTGTTAAGTATGTCACCTGGGCAAGATACTGAAATTTTCTTAGCCTCAATTTCTACACCCATAAATGGGAGAAGAAAAATACTCCCTCAGTAATTATAATGATTAAATGAGTGTATCTATGAAGCACTTAGAACAGTCTCTATCATATTAGAATATTTTACATTTTTATTTATTTTTTGAGAGAGAGAGAGGAAGGAACAGAGAATGAGAGAGAGAGAAACATCAATTTGTTGTTCCACTTATTTATGCATTCATTGGTTGCTTCTTGTGTGTGTCCTGATGTGGGATCAAACCTACCACCTTGGCTTACTGGGATGATGTCCTAACCAACTGAGCTACCCAGCCAGGGCTAGATGACTTTAAAAACAATAGGATTGAGTTAGCCCAGCTAGCACTGCCTGCATTCCATCCACTTCAGTATTGTTTTGTTGGATGTTCTCAACATCCTTTCAATGACACATTTCCTTCTCCAAGCCCTTACTCCTTCACTCTCATGTAAGGACTACCTCTTGCTCTGAGGCTCTTCATTGCAAGAAGTACCACTCTTTACTCTCCTTATCCTTGCTATGACCTCACAGTCACCTGGAACTTCTGCATCATCTCACAAGAATTCAATTCCAAGTCATACTTTCATCTTGTGTGACATCCATGATGGGATGACTTGTTTATTCTCCTGAAAAAACAAACGTATCTGTGTGTTGGTTCATCTTCTCAGCATCAATACCTCAGACAGTCAATTCCTGAACCCTGCTGGAGGTAAGGGCAAACCTCGCTCTACCCATTTGCTGTGAATTGGTATTAAATGCTTCATTTTGCAACTAAGGAGACAAGTCTCAGTTAAAGGGGCTCAAACTTTTGCTCAAGAGCGCACAGCTAGTAAATAATTAAACCCATTTCCTGACTTTTAAGTCTAGGCAACTTTGAACTGCAAGAGAGCTGCCTCACAAGGCTTTCTGAAGTTTATGCACACTTGCTTGACATTTTAGTCCCCAGAAGAAGCACTTAATGTCATCTGAAAGCCCGAAGATGTTACTACTTCTCTCTGTAGATTATTTTCATGTATGGTCATTTTTAATTGTTAGATATGTGGTTGTCCATGAGAATTCTGTTAACTCTCCTTTTCCAGCATTTCAGGGTATATCTATAATCCCATTTTTCTGTGCAAAAGGCCCCATTTTACCATGACAGCAGTACAGGAGAAAAGGAAAACCCTCTACAGCCTCGGCCAGCATTGTTTCCACCCTGTGGGGCATCACAGCAGGCCTGCTGCCATTCAGGTGCATCGGTTGGTGAATGGAAACAGGAGACTGGGAATGAAAGACCCACTGAGAATGAGCTTGGAATTGACGGCATGCTGCTTGCTGGTCTGGTTGGATTTTTATTTATTTTCTCTTCAATGGAAGAGATATGGGGATGGCAGATGTATCCTCCCTAGGTCTAGCTGGACAGAAAATGACCTGAAGTGTCTTCCAAGGAGGAATTCATGATATCTCCATAGACACAGGAGGCCATGAAATGGTTTGATCCTGGGCACAGAGCTGCAGCCTTCTGAACAACCATCCATTGAAGGTAGTGGGGAATATGTTTCAACATCACATCCTCATGCGTGAAGAGCCAGGCTAGAGGACAGAAGTATTTATTTCAAGAAGACATGAACCTCTGGAAGTAAGGCTATAAGACAGCTACCTTCCTACCACAATTAAACAAATTGACTTCATTACAATTAATTATTTATTGAAGACGTACTATGTACACGTACTGGGGACCTCTAAACTTAACAAAAAAACAGCTTCTGCCCTTATAGAGTTTACTATTTATTTTTAATCAGAGAGGAAACCAAGCTGCAAACAACAATGGTGGTTATGCTTAACCTTACAGTTGGACCAAGGGATGCTCATATGTAATAAAATTTAAAATACTTTCCTATGTGCCATTTAATCTTATGAATTGTTACTTCAGAAATGAGAGTCATTTGAGGGCATATTTTTCTCTTTTATGTGAGATGATAAACACTGTCCTTGTTGACTCCTAAAGACATATATCAGACTCATTATGAGTCGATACTATTGTAAGAAAGAAAAATAATTCACAAAAGATTATATAGCAAGTGCTTTAAAAATGATTTTTATGAGTCATGTAGAAAATTGAGACTCATAGGAGAACTGGGCAAACACTTGGGATACTGAGAAATTGTCCATTTGGGGTTCATGTATTTAGATGGATGGGGATAAATGGCAGAGAGGTAGACTAGTTCAATAGTAAGAACATTTTAATGTGTCCAATATTAGAGTCAACTCTCTAAGAAGATGGTAAATGGCTCATCACTAAAAGTATTCAAGGAAAAATGCTTTCAGGGATGATGAAGATGAGACCTATTTTGGGATATAAGAATGTTGATTATTTGCCTGTAAGCTCCTTTGACATCTTATGATCTCTGATAGCAGTAAAGGGTCCCCAAGAAGTAATGGTTACTTAGATTTTACCCCTTTTCTCCTCTCCGGTCACAGTTCTGAAAGCCTCTGAGAGGTTTCCATATAGGAGCAGATGCAGACTAGAGGAGAAAGAAATATTATTTTGCAGCAATTGGTACTCCATCAAAACATAGGCCTAGTGAAATGACGGCAGGCATCAGTAATGGCCAAAACACCCTCCTTATTTATAGGTTTGAGGGAAAGATAAATACTGTACATGTGCATTCTAATTAAGGCTAAGACTTCCCAGCATGCATAGCTCTGCATCTCATTTCCCCTGTCACTTTGGCCACGGCTCTCATATTTTCTGAGTTGTTCTTAGAGTTATTGGTAATGCTGTGCTGACTAAAATGGATGGAGTCCTGAGTTGGCTGCAGGGCACAGGAATTTGATCAGCCACATTGCTGGAGCCTAGATTCAAAAACATCACAATGGCATTTGCCCTTGTCTTCATTTACTGACCAGATCATTTAGACCAATGATGGTGATATAGGATTTAGGAAGGGACCCCTGCTCCACTGTGGTATAACAGTGGATGGTAAAGAGGAAAGTGCCCCATAAAAATCTCCCTTCACAATTCCATTCATGTCAACTAAGCACCTATGGGGCTAGGAAGACAGGTATGGTCTGTTTCCATCAGGCACATTTCTAAGATAGATTTCTGAATGGCATAAAGCTAATGCTCTTTTTACAGTCTCCCCTACCCATTACATAATGAAAAAAAATAGAGCACATTCCATGAACTTATGACTAATGGCCCTTAGAGAAAGTTCAATCCCAGCTTTGATCTTTGGGTGGTGAGGACACAATAATCTAATGTAGCTAATCATGTCAAAGGCACAATCAATAAGCATATACTGGTCTCACAGTATAATTAAGTCTCCATAAGTTCACTTTTAGACCAAATCAATCAACAGTAGTCAATGTGATCAGGAATTCACAATATCATTAACTTTAAAACATCAAGATTTATTTTCAAAATATTATCCTATTATTAAAAAAAACCTATCTTTTATTAGTTCCTTTGAATATCCTTATGTAAATACACTGCAATAAAGTTTGGGTTCTTTTCTTGGCAGTAGTATGACTTATCACTGTAGATAAATGAAAGTATTTTCTCTTTTGTTTGTATTTCTGGATGCGCCATTGTTTCACTCTGGGACTATCTTCAGGTTGTCCCTAGAACATGTAGAAATAGTGGGCAAGGTCTAGGCATAGATCTGGTTTGCAGCTGGTAGCTTCCTTTGCCCAAGGTCAAGATCCATGGAAAAAAAAATAGAGAAATAGTAAACATGGGACTAAACTCAGGATGGAGTATGGTTTTCTCCTGATTTTTCACTTGAGCCCCAAATGAAAACTTGTTTGAATAATTAGCTGATTTTTCTTCTAAACTTTTTGTTAATATACCAATGAAGGCCAGCCTGTCTGTATACATGTGTGCACATGTGTGTGGGTGTATATGTGTTTATGCACATGCATACAGGCTGTCTATCTACATGACTAAGAAACTTATTAATTGAAAAGTACATTTGTTCTCAGTGGATGTAATTAATCCAACAGTGTAAATCTCAACCGACCAGAGTGTGTTAATATTTGCAATGCAACATTTTTCACTCTCTAAAATTCATTTGGATAATTGCAGAAGCTTAGTAACACATCTTAGGAGGCATCAGCGTGGGGTGGGTTGAAGGGAGGAAATTAATACTCATATTACTACTATATAACTGACTATATAACTGACAAATACCAAGACACTTCACATATTTGGTATCATTTTTTATAATGTGAATAATTATACCTATCTCTCAGTATAGCAATTTTCGTTCATAGTCTATTGACAAGGTTACTGAAGATCAGGAAATTAAATATTTTCTCCAATATCATATGATTAGTAAGTGGCAATTAGGGATTTATTTAAACCCCTGGAAATCACCTGGAAAAGAACCTGAGTTTATCAGAGAGAACTCATGGATACCTTGGTAAGGTGAGAGCTGCAAGGATTCATGACCAATGTTTAACAGAGGATCTTGTACAGTAGGTGGTCAAAAATACTGTTAGATGAATGAGTTATAAATCCAAGGTAATCAACCTACTTATAACAGAGTGAGGGAACCATGTGGTGTCAAGGCTAAACCTAGGAGAAATGCTTAGATTTCGATCCAGGTAGCAAGCAGTATTCAAATTATGATGATTTGATTCTGCAGACCAGTTTAGAGGTGTGGAAAATCAGTCTAATAATGAAATAAGCTCATAACTGAACTCTAAATATGTTAGGTTCAATTCAGAGTCAAATAACATGTATTGAGTAGCTGTTATTGCAACTGAAAACACAGATTCAGCTGCCAGCTGCAACAACATTCATACTTGTGAGACAGGTGCTGGTGTAAAAGGAAAGAGGTTTATACAGGTGCTATGACCTGGGAGAATGATGAACTCAAAGATCATCTCCCCTTCCTGCTCAAGCCTACAGTTCTTACAGGTGTAGGAAAGGGAGAGATTTTTTTCTATCCAGCCATCTTGCTAGTTTTTGACATACTCTAGCCGTATCCATTAACTTCTAGTCTCTGGCAGGTTCAGTGTAAAACCCTTTCCCTCCACCATCTTGGCCAATGGAGGAGGTTCCTCAACATTCCCCAACTTTTTGTTGTATTAGGGTCAGTGGTGAAAGGAGGACTGTAGGACCCCATCAAGAAGCGTGGAGATACCACAATCCTCAGCCCACCTCCTTACACTGGGCACTTTACCTGCACATCCGGGGAGTGGGTTGGAGTCTGTGGACCACCCCTGGATCCTGGGGCACCCACATCCTCTGTGCAGCCCCCATGTTGCCCACCCATTTGAAGTGGTTGGCCGGGCCACACTCCTCTTGCCACCTACTACCCACACTTCAACTGACTGTCTATGGATAACATTATGTGCTAGCTTCTTATTCCAGTACGTAGTTGTCATGTAATCTCATTGTACCTTTACAGCAGTCATTTTTCACAGTGGAGGAAATTGAGTTTCCTGAAAGTGTGACTTATCTGGATCAGCAACAAACATATGGTGAAGTCAGTGTTTGAACTTGGGTTTCCTGACTCACTCCAATGTTATTAACATTAGAATCATAGTCCATTTTCTTACTTGACCTGCCAACCATATCTAACATCATCACCTGGCTTCCAGGATAGCCCTCTCTTCTTGTTTTACTTTGACTTATTGACAGCACTTTCTCAGTTTCCTCTTTAAGTTTCCTTTTAGCCCACAGACTTCTGAACATTGGGGTATTCATAGTTCAGTCTTTGCACCTCTTCTCTTTCCTATCTACACCCATTTCCTTGATGTGCTCGTCTAGTCTAATCTTTTCAGGGACATCATGACAACACCAAAATTTAGATTTCTAGCCCAGAGTTTCCTCCTGCACTCTCTAAAGCTTTTTTTAATATCTAAAAAGCATCTTAAATTTATCTTTTTAATACAATACTCCTGATATGCCCCAGAACTCAGTCATACTTGCTGTATCTTACATATTAGCTAACAACTTCACACTTCCAGTTGCTCAGGCTCAAAACCACAGAATCATCTTCAGTGCTCTCATACAGTCTACATTCAATCTGTCAGCAAATTCTGTTGGCTATGTCTTTAGAAAATGACTGGAATATCACTACATCTTACCACTCCCACAGCTATCCTCTTGGCACAATTCACTGTCAACTCTTAGACTATTGTAAGATACTTTTCTGATCTGCATTGGTCCTCCTTTGACCTATTGTGCTTATAGCAGCCAAAGTGACCTCATAAAAGGTTAAGTCAAAACATGTCACTCCTTAGCTCACAACCAATTTGCTCAGTGTAAAAGGCAGTGTTCTTATAAGGTTATACAAGGCTCTACATGATCCAACCTCCTTTAGCACAAACTTCCCCCAAAACTTTTCCTTTGCCATTTCCTCTGCTTGGATTATGTTTTCACAGCATTTGCATCACTTGCTTCTTCACTTTTTTTTGGTCATTCTTAACCTTGCCATCTAAATTGCACACTGTCTTCACTCATTTAACTCTGTATCCTTCATCTCTATTTTTCTCCACAGTATTTACATCTGCCTGGCATATTCTATATTTGACTTATATACCTTTTAGTTGTCTTTTCTCCCCTTTTAAGTGTGAGTGCAACAGGAGGACACATACCCCCCAGAAATAGGAGAGGGGTTAGAGCTGTTCATGTGTGACTGGAGATTTTGCCCCCTTGCATGGTGGCCAAAAGAGGGGCAAAGACAAACATGGCCAACACTGGCCCTTATTGTTTGGAAGGCTGGACACTACTACTGACTTTCGGCACATGTGGGTTTCTGGGAGAAGACTTTGGATACAGACTGTACCAGAAAGCAAAAAAAAGCAGTTGGTTCTTTCCCCATCCCTGGGTGAGTGGTTGTGGGGGGGTGGAGCACGTTAATGGTGGCCAGTGCAGATCTGTGAGCTGAGGCCTGGGGACACAGACTCCAAAAGATGGCTGAAGCTGGACAGCAACTAGAGACCTGCTAAGCCACCCATGTTCATGATACCTTTGGAAGAGGTTCCTGGCCCAACCTTGTACTGCGCTGGCAGAGAGTGACAGGGTGATTTTTCTTTGGGTGTCATAGAGGGAATGGGATTTGAGGCAGAAACTTGCTGTTATTTCCAAAGACCTTTGTAATAATAGTCAGCACTTGAAAAGATTTTTGTTCTTGTGTTATTTTCAGTTCTTGAACCTATGTAGAGTTGCAATGACAAACATTTAAACAGCTATTTTCGATGACATACTTTGACTTTTCCCCTTACTTTTGTTACTCGGATATTTTAGGCAAAAACTTGCCATTAAATAAAAGATCCTTTCTTTTCCACTAAGCTCTGTCTTTGGAGATTTGCCCAGCGAGCAGTGAGTGGTATGACCCCTGCCCCCTGCTGTTTGGGTTTGGTAACATGAGCACTAAGAATGAAGCAGGAAAGGATTTTTGCTATTTTGCTTGACAATGCATCCCAGCTAAGAGAATGGCACATAGGAGAGAGAGAAAAAACAACAACATTGATTAAATGACTGGGAGGGAGAGAGGGGGCCAAAACAATTCAGCAGAACAGGAAGAGGCATGGTGCGGGATCACAGGCAGCAGCGTAAGCAGTTTAGTGAGACACTGAGGAGTATGTGCACCAACTTCCAACCGACTATATTCATGTATCAGAAAATTCTCCCAATACCCCAACATGATATTCGTAGTCCTCAGAAGAAAATACGTGAGAAACCTGACAGGTCATGAACCATGAAAGTACTTACAAACAGCTGTTTAAATACAGAACATAAGTACAGATTCTATGTCTTTTGTAATGGTACACAATTGAAAAATAAAAACAGGAAATTAAAAAAATGCTTTTGAGTATCTGCTAATGCATCCTCACCCAATCATGCCCTGCTATTGTGTCTGACTGTTACCACACAACCACATAGGATTATGCTGCTTGACACCAATAAACATCAGAAGAGAATTGGTGGAAAAGGAAAGGGGTTGTGTATTCAAAGGCTATACAATTTTTTGGAAGAATTATGGGCTTCTGCCTCAAAGCTCATTCCCTTTAAACACCCAAAAGCAAAAAAATCCCTCCGCCCCTAGCCAGCTTAGTTCAAAGATGCACCTGGAACCCCTTCTCCCATTTAAAAGTACTGCCCTTTGCAATATGCAGGTGGCCACAGAATGATTATCCAGGTGGTTTGGTGGGTTTCTGGTCAGAGTCCACCTCCAGGCATCTTTTGGAGCCTGTTCATACTGATGTCCTTCTCATGACGTGCTGCCCTTTCCTCTAGCCACTGCCCCCCTGCCCAGCACTTGCGTTCATCCCTCAGGCTGTAGGCTACCTGATGCGTCCATGTGCCTAGTTGAGCAGGGCAGTGCAGCTGCTGCTTTCTGTGCAGGAGGGGCACAGGGCTTGGCCACTGGCCATGCAGTCTCTAGGGCCTATTGGCCTAGGAACGCTCTGGCCCCTGACCCCTGACCAAGCTCACAAGAGGAAGAAAAGAGAGGGAGCTTCCATATGTCCTCCACTTTTAAAATCCTGGCCCCAAATCCCACATATACTGGAAACCAGTAGGAGGGTCTTTTTCCTCTGTCGAAACATTTTACTGGATTGGCACGTGTGCTGTTCATACAGACCAGAGTCCATCACATTCATCACAGAATCTCTGCTCCTCTGGCCACCATGGTCTGGAAGAGGGGGAGTTTCTAGTGTGCGAGGGCACGGTGGGGCTTCACCTTGTTACATGTGTGTTGTGACCTTTTCAGCCCCACACAGGCTCTGTGCAAGCTACCTTCAGAGTTTATTGGTGGCAAGCTGCAGAGCCACACATAGCTGTACAGTAACATTACCTTTAGCTATACGCACTCCATATGAAGGCACTCCATTTTTGGCAGAAAGCACAGCCTAGGAAAAAATGCATGGATCCTGGAATCAGAGAGACTTGATTTCACACCATGATTATACTACTGTCTAACCACAAAATCTTAATCAATTTTCATGACCTTTCTGAGCCTCCGTGCTCATTTCAGGAATAGGCAAGATAAAAGGTATAGTTGGTAAGATGATTGTGAACATTAAGTTATATTATAACTATATATTATATATATATATATTTGATTGCCATTCAATACATGCTTCTTAAAATTTGACTGTGCCCTGGCTGGTGTGGCTCAGTGGATCAAGTGCCAGCTTGCAAACTAAAGGGTTACCGGTTTGATTCCCCATCTAGGGCACATGCCTGGGTTGCTGGCCAGGTCCTCAGTAGAGAGTGTGTGAGAAGCAACCACACATTGATGTTTCTCTCCCTTCTTTCTCCCTCCCTTCCCCTCTCTAAAAATAAATAAATAAAAATCTGTAGAACATTTTTTGATTGGCATTAAATACTATGGGATAATAGAAAAAATATGTGTATACTGTTCTCTGCCCCTGATTCCTGGTACAGAGCACCTAACATTCCTATAATTCCTTAGCGATAAGAGCATTAGGAGCATCTTTTGTTCTAATACTTGGTTTTTGATGCTAGTTCCTGGTTCATAAATCCCTTGGAATTTCTTGGGTGATAGAAGTGTCTTTTATTTTAATGAGGAGGCTCTAGGTGGACTCCTGGATGATGGTGGTCACCAGAAAAAAAAAAGAAAGAAAGAAACAAGCCGTGATTAGAAGCTTGGCATTTTTAGTCCAACCCCCAATTCTCCAGAAAGGGACGAGGAGCTGAAAATTGACTTAATGATTGATCATGTCTACGTGATAAAGTCTTCATAAAAATCCCTGAAGTATAACAAGGCTGAGGGAGCTTCTGGGTTGGTAAAAAAGTGATGGACCCAGGGGAGAAATGGAAACCCCTCCCCACATACCTTACCCTATGCATTTCTTCCATCTGGAAGCCCAGCTGTGCACTTTACCATATCCTTTTATAATAAATCAGTAAATGTAAGTATTTTTTTAAGTTCTATGAGTTGCTCTAGCAAATTAATTGAATCAAGGAGGGGTCATAAAAACCTGATTTACAGCTGATAGGTCAGGAGCACAGATGACAACCTGGGCTTGTGATTGGCATCTGAAGAGGGATACAGTTCTGTGGGACCAAGCTCTTAACCTGTAGGATCTGATGCTGTCTCTAAGTAGAGAGTCTCAGAACTAAATTTTAGAACACACAGCTGGTATCACAGAATTGTTTGATGGGGGAGAAACCGCCACACATGTGGTGTCAGAAGTGTTGTGAATGGGGTAGTAGTGTGAGAGTAAAGGAGAAAAAAAATGGGAGGGTTAGAGTGTAGGTTTTCTACACTCAAGTGTCAATATATATAATGCATTTTATAAAGTATATGATATAAATCCAACCACTGTTAGTATAATGAGAATGGTTTGTGCAACATTGATGTAACCTGGCAACCAAGGAGAGTAGAATGGAAAGCACATGTGTGAACAATGATGGCTTCACTGTACTAGTCAGTAGATGTCATTGTGTGAGCATGTGTACTGTGTGGCTGTCGCATTCAAAATGACAGAGAATAGGGCAAAAAATCTGCATCAAATTTTGCATTAAGCTTGAATATTCCTCCACAGAAACTATTTGGATGGTTCAGAAGGCCACAGCTATGGGAAACTGGTGATTGGCAACTTCATCATGACAACGCACCTGCTCATGCATCATGTCTTGTGCAGAGTGTTTTGGTGAAACATCAAATCACCAAGTGATTTGGCCCCCACTACAGCCTAGATTTGGTATTCTGTGACTTCTGGCTTTCCCAAAAGTAAAAATCACATTTGAAAGGGAAGAGATTTCAGACCATCTATGAGATTCAGGAAAATATGATGGGGCAGCTGATGGTGATTGGGAGAACTGTGTGAGGTTCCAAAGTGCCTACTTTGAAGGGGACTGAGGTATCATTGTCCTATGTACAATGTTTCTTGTATCTTTTAACTTCTTCAATAGATGTCTCTTTTTTGGGTATTACATGGCTTAATATTTTCTGGACATACCTCGTATATATAACATAATATACACACATATACACACATTTTACATATGCACACATATACATATATATTTGACTGACACTTAATGCATACTTCTTAAAAGGGTTTAAGTTTTATGTGTAAGGAAAATCAGTGTTGACAGAAAAGCAGAGACTGGCAGCTTACTATTGCATCATTCTTTCCCATATGTATTTAACTAACTGGGGTCCATGTCCTGAGAACACACAGGTTACCCGCATAGAAGCTCTTAAAATATGCTGGAAGGCCAAACACTTCTACCCAAAACATGTATTGTAAATGATCGTTAATTGTCAGCCAGGTTCTGTTTTGTATTTATTTTACGGAAGCCAGACAATTTCAGTGTCAGCTAAAATAAGTTTTAATTAAGAATCTTACCAGGTATAGTGAGTCTGACAGGTGGTTCTGGGACATGACTTGGTGTGATATTCTTGGGCTGTTTTCCAATCAGCCCCCACAACTCTTGTGTCCAGAGGTCCTTTTCTACGGAAAACATATAAGGAATGTTCCTGATGCCAGTGATATTACTGCCTCTGGGATCCCACCTGAGGTTTCTAAGCACCTCTGTGGGAACAAAGACTAGTGTGGCCAATAGAAACTTAGGAAACTTTGCTCAACTTGTGTTGTCCGTAGGTGCCCTGGGAGAAAGCAATGGGATTTGAAGTACAACTCAAGGAATACAATTTAAAACTTGTTTTCAAAAACAATGACTTTTTTCATATCTCATCTCCTTTTTAAATTTTTTCTCAGCTTATGCCCCTCCCAACACTGTAGAAGCCAACATCTCCTAGAAAGCAGTGAGTAGAAGTTGTACTCTTATTCATATGCGTTTTCTGCTCTATTTTCTTTCCAATTCAGATTCTTTTCCAATATAGTGACAGAAAATAAATGGTGTGGGCTTGTGAAGAAAGGAGAAATAGTGACCCTCTGGGGAGATAACCTTAAGCATTTAAATGGATTTGTACTCTGACAGGTCTCATCCAGCTGTCTGATAAGCCAGTGCTTCCCAAAGTTGTCTGTACATTGAAATCACTTGAGAAATTTCAAAAACTACTAATGCCTGTGTTTAACCAGCAGACTTGAGAATTTTTAAAAGATGATCAGGCGATTCTAATGTGCAGACAAATTTGTGAATTACTCCTATGGGCCCAGGATAGGAACCAGCCATTCATCATTGCAAAGTTCATCTGAATCAAAGTGTTATCTAATTTCTTGGAGCCAGAGAGGCTGTTCAGACAGTACGCATCTTCTCCAATGCCTGCCATCAATTATATAAGGCCAAAATAGCCAGTTTTGAAAGGTGAAGGATTTTATCCTTAACAATAACATATGTAACTAATAACAAATATATCTAAATTATAAATGAAAACACAGCCCTGACTGGCCTGGCTCAATTGATTGGGTGTTGTCCTACACAGTGAAATGTTGCAGGTTTAATTCCTGGTCAGGGCACATGCCCAAGTTCCTTGCTGGGGCACATACAAGAAGCAACCAGTCAATGTTTCTCTCCCTTTCTTTCACCCTTCCTTCCCATCTTTCTAAAGATAAATGAATAAAATCTATAAGTGAAAAAAGAATTTTTTTCCTCAGTGCAGTCACCAGTCTGCATTTCCACCAACAGTGCACTAGAGTCCCCTTTTCTCCACATCCTCACCAGCACTGGTTGGTGGTTGATTTCTTGAAGGTAGCCATTCTCAGAGATGTGATGTGATACTTCACTGTGGTTTTAATTTGCATCTCTCTGATAATTGATGACAGTAAGCATTTTTTCAAAGTCTGTTGGCCATCTGTATGTCCTTTTGGAGAAATGTCTATTCAGATCCTTTGCCTGTTTTTAATTGGATTATTTGTTTTCATGGTGTTCAGTTGTATAAGTTCTCTACATATGTTAGAAAGTAGCCCCTTATCAATTGTATCACTGGCAAATACATTCTCCCATATAGTAGATTCCTTTTTTATTTTGTTGATGGTTTCTTTGGCTATAGAGAAGATTTTTAGTTTGTTGTAGTCCCATTTATTTATTTTTTCCTTTATTTCTCTTGCCCTAGGAGACATATTGGCAAAGAAATTGCTAGAGAGATGTCTGAGATTTTACTGTCTATGTTTTCTTCTGGGATTTTTATGGTTTCATGACTTATATTTGTCTATTATCCATTTTGAGTTTATCATTGTATATGGTGTGAAAAACAGTATGCAGTTTCCTCAAAAAATTAAAAATGAAACTGCTTTTTACCCCGAGATCCCACTTCTGGGAATATATTCTAAGAATACCAAAACACTAATTAGAAAGAATATATGCATCCCTATGTTCATAGCAGCATTATTTACAATAGTCACAGTCTGGAAACAGCCCTTTTGCCCATCAGTAAATGAGTGGGTAAAAAAGCTGTGGTACACTTACACAATGGGATTCTATGCAACTCTAAAAAAGAAGGAACTCTTACCCTTTGTGACAACATGGATGGAACAGGAGACTATTATGATAAGCAAAAGAAACTAGTCAGAGAAAGACAAGTACCATATGATCTCACTTATATGTGAAGTCTAATGGAGAAAATAAACTCATGAACAAAATAAAACCAGAGTCATGGACACATGGAACAGACTGATAGATCTCAAGGGGAAGGGTGTGGGGGAAACTGGAAAAACTTAGCCAAAGACTATATATGTATATATGCAAAGACCGTGAACACAGACAGCAATGTGGTGAAGGTTGGGGGGTGGGGCTTGGTGAAGGGGACTAAAGAGGGGAAAATGGGGAACATCTGTAATAGTTTCAACAGTAAAAAATAACAATAATAAAATAATATTTTCAATTATAAAGGAAAAAGAAAATCTAAATTCTATACAGGCTATTTGTGGGTAGCAACTTAACTATTGCAAGAGTGTTATCCAAAGGGAAATAAAATAACATTAAAAACAAATTTCAGTTGATGGTAGAGCTCTGCTTCTTAAACTAAGTGCCCACATAATCAATGTTTGAATATATCCTTTTTAAAAAACTTATCCCAACAATCAGGAGTGGAGAAATTAGGAAAATTTAGACTTGGACATGAGAAAAGTAAAATTCTATCATCTACGCTCTGTCTAATGTGAGATGTCCACACTGGGAATTGGAAGTTGGGATCAAAGGTAATAAATTTCAATCATCCTCTCCTGTCTCTGTACACAGGGAGGTGGCCATTCTGTATAGCCCTGGCCTACAGGACAGGCCATGATCCCCTGGGTTGCTATATACATCAGAACAAACAGCTCATAGGAAAAAGGAAACCTTTTCTTTTTTGCTAGAATTCCTTATGGCTAAAATTAAGTTGGAGCCTCATGGAAGGGTTTGAGAATCTGGGCACTCTTACTACTTCTCCTGTGAGTCCATACTCAAGATGGAAAGTTATACAGCACAGCACCATCTAATAGAAATAAAGTGTGATCCACATATGTATTGAATACTTTAAATTTTTCAAGTAGCACATTCAAAAAAGAAATGGTGAAATGATTGCTAATGCATCTTTTGTTACCCAATATGTATTATCATTCCAACATGCAATAAATATAATAAAATTATTTAACATTCTTTTTTTCACAAGACTTTGAAATTTGAAATATACTCTACACTTTTACAGCACATCTTAATTTAGACCAACCACACTGTTTTGATCCCTGTAGGTATAGAGGGAAGATCACACATTTGAGTACAATGATGTGTGTTTTAATTAATATTTAAATGACAAATTATACTTTATGGGCTTTAGGGACATTTCTTAGCCCTTATGCTCTCTGATTCTATGCCAAGTAAATGTGGGTGCATCAAAAAATTGGATAAGAATAGCAAAGGCTCTGAAGCTGGAATAACCCTCAAGTTAAACACTGCACTATTTTGCTCTTTTTATCTCAATTTAGGACAATTAAAAAGTATCTTCATCTCTCAACAAAACAGTAGGTTCTAAGCAGAGGATAGGGTCTCTGTCCCATAAAAGCAAAGGGATCCCTGGGGATGTGTTTCCAGGGAAAATCTCTGTAGGGCTTGCTTAATAGAAAATTAAACTTTGCTATTGACCCAAGTGGTCAGGCAATGAGCAATGTGGCGTAAATCAAACCCTTGACCCGCAAACAGAAAGCAAAGCCCTTTTGATTAGTTTTTGCACAGCTTTATTAAAAAGAACACTGCACACTTCCATGGTCTCTTTCACTCCCAAGACTGGTCGAAGTCATGGGGAACCAGTCCCCATTCGTGCTGACACTGACTTTCAGAGCAATAATATACTGGGACACAGCAGAGCTTTGTCTGGCTTCCTTTGCCTCGGGTGGCTCTGGAGCTATTAAAAGTCTCTATTCATTGCCCCACTTTCAGATAAATTTGCTAAAATGGTTGTCTATGTAGACCTCAGTCCTGAGAGATCCGTTTTTATTGGTGTGATACTGAAGTGGCAGTGGTGAAATACTTGAACTAAAAAGAGACAAATGAATGTTCAGCCCATCTGTTCTCCTGAAGCGTTGTGGGACCTTCATCAGATGTCGGTCTATGTCTGGACTTCAGTTCTTCCCTCTGTAAAACAAATAAAGCTCTTCCCACTTGATAGTGAGGATCATGTTCATGGAATCCTGGCACATTGCACAAGAAGGCTTACGATAAATGCAAGATACCATGATGAATCCTTTCAACAGACCCCGGGGAAGAAGCAGGATGGTAAATAACTGTCAAATCTTGGTAAACAGTTCAGGCAGATGAGAAGCAGTGATACCCTGAAGGTCAGGTCAAGGACAAGGAGGGAGGGGTGGAAAAGAAAGAAAAAGGGAAGAGGCTGGTGAACGCTCACTGCCTGGCTGGCCACTGAGTGCTAAGGGGCCAGGAATGGCAAAGTTTGGGAGCCTTGCCTTTGTTCTGGGAGGACTTGATGAGCAAAACTGATTAGCTGTAGAATATCATTTAAACCTCCTCTTAAAGCAAATCCAAGTCTTTAATCATTATCTCCCAAACCACCAAAGAGCTCCAGACACACACCAGCCTCACTGAGAGACTTGTCAAGAATTGAAACAGTAATTCACAAATTCACTAAAATTCCCTGCTCCACCGAGCAGTATGACAGCTCCAGCGACCGTGGTAACATTTCTATTCAAACTGGCTTTGGAGCCGAAGCTATAAATATCCTTGCAATATTTCCTACTTCAGAACATAAAGACAGCTTTACAGCACTGATAAAATAGAAATTACTTTCTCTCTGAGGTCTTGCTGGAATTTTAATGTCTGTTTTGCAATAAAGCAGCTCCTACACAATTTGATTTGAGGGAAAGAAAACAAACGGTCTAATTTAGTTACAATAATGACTCTTCTTGTATTGTTTGCCCTACTTGCTTCTCTAGCTGCTGGGCTGTTAAAGTTTGTAGCAGGGAGCAGAGGGGATGATGTTTACGAGAATATTAAAATGGTTTCTTTATTATTTAAAGATATATTGTCTCCATCTCTCTTCACCACAGAGCAACCAAAAAAATTTTAAGCAGAAATAGAAGAAAATAAAGTTTACAGCCCTTAATAGCGCTTTGTGAAAATTGCTTGTTAGAACTGTAAAGCTGTTGACCAAAGACGACACGAATTTAAAAGGCCTTTGAAACGTGAAAGATCATAGCAGCTTTAATTATTCCATGTTACCCAGTTCTTGTTAGTGCCTTCAAAGCTGAGCAAAGCATCTTTTAAAAAATCCATATACACGTCTCCCTTTTGAGGATTACATAATGTAGAAAGAAAAAATAAAAAAGAGAGAAATGTGTGCTCGCATATGGACTACATGCTGAAGGCATAGGAAAATCGAGTTGAGAACAGAAGCTAAGGATGGAGCGGGCTTTCTGGGGATAAGAATTAAATGATTAAAGGAAGGCAGGACTTGATTACTGATTAAGAATGTGATTAACCCAGTCTCAGATTTCTTGGCAAAAAGTTAGAGTTCAAATTAGCGATAGGTTTTGGGTTCCCACCAATTTACTGAAAAAGAATTCCTCCCTATATGAAAAATACCATGACCCCATAACATCTTCCAAATGGCTTGTCAAGGGTATCTGTCTCTCCCAGGTCAGATGGGCCCATGCAAACCCACGAAGCGGAAATTCTCTTCTGCAATCAATCTGCCTCTGCTCTTCCTTTACTCTTCTTCCTTCTGTTGGTTACTTTTGCTCCCTCGAGCTTACATCAGACTGCATTTCCTTTTCCTCTCTGGATTTTCAAAATTCCCCATTTGCCTTGTCCAAACATTATATCTAGCCGTGCTTACTGCTCAGTGTCCTGATATACCAAAAATTTTTGCCCTTATTCTAAATCGGTCAGTGCCCCTCCTATGTAGTATACGACACACCACGGACCTATGAAATGTTTGGTCTAGAAAGGGATTAGGTTCTTGTGTTCCTAGGACCCTTCAGATTTCACAACATAACTCATTGACTGCCTAATAGGCAGGCCATTCATTGCTACATTTCTAGGTCAATCACAGAATCTGCAGTTTTATCAATGTAATATAAGGAGGACTTATGTATATTTCAGGTGCTCTGCTGCTTTACAGAGGTTTGAAAAGTCACTGCTGTTGTCCAAGCCTTCATTTCGCAGGGGGAAAACTTACTTGCAGAGAGGGGAAGTGGACACCCACTTTCTTGTAGCTGAATAATGGCAGAGTGAGGACAGGAACTCAAGTGGGTTTACTGTTACAATGACATGGGACTAGTCTCTAATGGACTAATTCATACCTTAGTGAAAACACCTTTATGATTCATCCTATGTTAGGAATAGTTAATTAAAATAAAAATAGTAATAAGTGATTGTTATGCCTTTGCCAAGGAGACATTGTAAGAGTAGGTATTGTAGGACAGCAGTTCTCAAAGTATGTTCTGAGGATCCAATGGGGAAAGGACAGTCTTTTCAATATACAGCGCTAAGAGAGCTGGGTATTCACATGGAAAGAATAAAATTGGAACCTTATTTGTACCTTATAAAAATTAACTCAAATGGACCAAAGACCTATATCTCTAAACTATAAATCTCTTTAAAGAAAACATAAGACAGAAACTTCATGACATTAGATTTAGCAATGATTCCTTGGATATGACATGAAATGCACAGGCAACAAAAGAAAAAATAGACAATTTGGACCTCATAAAAATTTTAGAAATATGTGCATCAAAGGTAATTTCAACAAAGTAAAAAAGACAACCCACAGATTGAGACAAAGTATTTGCAAATAATATACGTGATAAGGAGTTATCATCTAGAATATAGAGAGGACTCCCCAAACTCAACAACTTAAAAAAAAAAGTGATTCAAAAGTGGACTAAAGACTTGAATAGATGTTTCTGCAAAGGAGATAAAAAAATAACCAATAAGCATCAAAAAGATGTTCAACATAACTAATCAGTAGGGAAATGCAAATCAGAACTATAATGAGATACCACCTCCTACCCAATAGGATGACTACTGTTTTTTTTAAAAAATCAGAAAATAACATATGTTGACAAGGCTGTTTAAAAATTGGTCCCATTTTGCACTGCTGGGGAGGAAGGTAAAGTAGAATAGCTGCTGTGGTGAACAGTGGGGCAGATCCTCCAAAATTTAAAAATAGAATTACCATATTATCCAGGAATCCTACTTCTGGGTGTACTCAAAAGAAATGAAAGCAGAGTCTCAAAGAGATATTTGCACACTCGTGGGGTGCCCCCAAAAGCTGGGAAATAGGAAAATACAGCCCAATACTGAGAGCAGACTAGTATGTCAACACAGAGTGGGTCAGAGATGTGGGTCTTTGTTAGCACTTGACTGAGGATAGTTTCACTGGAGGCTTTCATCATGTTTATGAAAATGTTCTGCCAACTAGGAGGGGAGGCAGTTTAGTCTGAACTAGACAGGGCAACATCCCAAAGGCAAATCTTGACAGTTCCCATTTCAGGGAGTGCTCATATGTTGTGTGTTGTGAGTAAAGCACTAGGGTGGACATGAGAAGATATTTTTTCCAGTCATTATTAGTCAAAAATTTTGAGACTACTAAATATATTATCCAAAGAAGATGGTAGATTTCATTTATATGTACTGGGTGATAAATAAAAGGACCACAGGACTAGGAGTATTAGGGAATACACATCAAGTGTCTGGCAACGTGTCTAACACATGGAAAATGCTCCATTGACAGGATATTAGCATTTATTTTTGCATTAATATTAGTATAAAGCATATGATGCTTGAAACATTATTTATTGTTTTGAGGCCCTGTTTAATCATTTCTAAAATGAGAATTGCCATGCTTCCTAGCACATCTGCCAAAACTGTGAGTTTCAGTAAAAAAAAAAAAAAAAGGATTGAAGAGGCAAGATGCCTACGTTTTTAGTTCCAGCAAGAACCACTAAACACCGAATGACATTGGAAAAGTCACTTCCCTGGCCAGCCCCTTAGTTTCCTCAACTGTAAGACAAATAATCTCTCAGGTTCCATCCAGCACTGATACTCTTTGTCTACAATTTCCTATGATTCCACAAGTATGAAACTTCTCTATTCAATTACTTATTACATTCAGAGCAGAGCTGGGCCTCAAACCTAAATCTTCTAATTTTCTGAGTATATAAATGGATTATTCTGGCTAATGTTTAAGATAACCTGAACACCAAGAAAATTCCATCTCAGTGTTCATTTTTAAAGACCAAATATTGAAAACATGACTTTAAAAAAAAGATAGAGGACTTTCTTAGTTAAAAGATGAAGGAAGACACTGTCTACTGAGGATCAGCTGCCTGGCAAGATTTCAAATACTTCCAAGTTCCAACGGCTGGGAAATGCCACAACATTCGTCCTGGTGTCATTTTGTTAGTTTCAGTCCCAGCAGCAATCAAGAAGTGCAAGGGAGTGTGGCAACAATGAAAACAAGAAATTAATCAATCTCTCTCCAGCTGTACTAAATGGGGAAACAGTATGGTCAAAGCTATGCAGGGCTGTATGGAGAAACAGAGATGTATAATATCTGTTCTGTGTTTTATACCCATTTTATTAAAACGGTAATGGAAATTGAGTTAGCTAAAAAAATAAATAAAACAAAAACATACCTTTCTTTGGAGTTCAAATAATTTCTGGTTTTCATCCACATCATTTGAAACAAAATTTATGTCTACATTCCTCTTCCATATGAACAAAGAATCAGGGTTGTTGTTGTTTTTTTTTTAATTGAATGTTTCTCCCCCCTTTACCATGGCAATGGCCAGTTTCTACACAGTTGATCAGATCAACCAGCCTATTAACTTGATTTGGTCATCAAAATGGTCCCAGAATTAGGTAATTTCATATTTTCATCATATAAATGAAAATCATACTCACCCAGTGTTTCTTAAAAATATTGTCTATAGTCTTCCTGCACCAAAATTATGAGTAGTGCTTGTTTTAGATGTAGACCCTAAGGTCCTAATACTAAATCAGAATCCCTAAGGGTGGGCATTAAAGAATTATGTTAACAAGTTCCTAAGGTGATTCTTCTGAAGGTCACCAATATGCTAACTTCCAAAACAGTACTATCCTTGCAGTCCTCATTCTACTGAAATGTGATGCAACATGTGATGCTGTGGGCCATTTCTTCCTTCTTGCAACTCTTCCTGAATTCAGGGATGCTGAAATTTCCCCTTCCCTCTGACTCCTTTGTACTTTCTTTTTAAATCAATCCTTTCCTTACTCTGGTTCTCAAAATGTAGGACGCCCTGGTTGACAGCCCAAGAGTGATTATATCCGAAAGAGAAAAGGTAACTACTTTCCCCAAATCAGGGCACTGTTAAGAAAGAAAAGACATGTTAAGTGCTGGACAGGCGAAAACAAATGTTGTCCACTACATCTCTGTGCTTACTGAGATCCTTGCAGTCAAATACCATTTCTCATTATTTCTAAATCCTTGCTCTTCATGTATCGCATACTACTTAGTAGTTATCCATTCAATTACTGGTGAATGAATGGATGGATCAATTAAATAAATAAATGCACAACTCAACTAAGAAGATTCATAAGCATTAACTTTGCTATTGAAATAGCCTCTTAGTCCCAGCTTTTTCTAATCCGTCCTCAGAACATTCTTCAAAAAACTTAATATTATTAACTTTAATCTTCTGATTATAAACATTAAATGGCTTTTGGTGTAAATTCATGCCATTGGAATTCAAGCACCTTTCATGTGTTCCTGATCCATCTTTTTACTATCAGCTCCTAACCCTTCACACAATTCTTTGTACTAGAGCCAAATAACACCATTCTTCCTTTTATAAATATGCATAGATATTTGTCTATGTAAATCCTTCAAACATAAATAATTTCCCCAAATTTATCTTTGACAGAAAGACAGTCTTATTGATCTTATTAATCTTTCCATTTTTATTTTTGATGATACACTCTACAATCAACAGTTATTGAGTTCCTTTTCAGTAGAAGCCTCTGAGTTTGGTATTGAAGACAGAAACAAAGGTTTGTCCTTTGTCCTTCATGGCCCCTGAGTTTAGAAAGTGCTTCATTCAGCAAACCTCCCTTCAGGTTTTCATCTCAGGGTATTGCTCCCCCGTAGTTAAACCAAACACATATCTATCTGTTTCTGTTTGTTTGAGTTTGTTTTGTTTTTAATTAGAGCATATCCTAATCCTATGACCAGACCATAAGCTTTTCAGTGGCGTAGATCTAGTGTCATACAGCCTTCTAGCTCTCACATGTTCATAGTAGTCACTCACAAAACACTTGTTGCCTGAGATTGGATTTAATCTATCCCAAGCCATTGTTGAGAGATGGAGAGTAAAGTCCAGACACAATAAAGGAAATACTCAAGGTTAAATAACTAGTTGGTAGCAGAGCCAGAAATAATGCTTTTATTTCCCTAACATGCTCTCATTCAAATTCAGACTTAGTGTTGGAGGCTAATCCTGATTTTCTGTTTCAATATTTGTGCCTTTCACATTGCATGTTCATATGTTACATTCCCATCACTTTCATTTATATAGAAAAACTGTGCTATTTTAGTTTATCCTCATGCTAATTCTTTTTCTTTCCCACAATTATTTTCGTGTTTTTC
Organism: Pteronotus mesoamericanus; assembly: GCF_021234165.1. Taxonomy (NCBI): domain Eukaryota; kingdom Metazoa; phylum Chordata; class Mammalia; order Chiroptera; family Mormoopidae; genus Pteronotus; species Pteronotus mesoamericanus. Next base: position 2,611,816 of record NW_026555326.1, read on the forward strand.
TCTGGACTTCCTTCAGTTCTGCCATACATATTTCTTGCTGTGTGCGTCAGGGTTACTGTGTGTGGCAGGATTCCAGCTGCAGCACATCATGATTTTGTACCCAAAATAATAGTACTGGTGCATCCCAGCCTCCTTTCTGATCATGTCCGGGGAATTGCAGGTCTTTTTCCAGCAATAGCAGCACATGGAACAGATGTTTAAGGGGAAGAATATAAAGGTTTCAACATTCCTATTTTGGATTGTAACTAGTAGGGAACCCATCATCATACAAATATCATCTGTATTAATTTTTTTCTCTAAATGCATTTCCTATACAAGTTCACATTCAACCTCGCAGGCTAGATATCTGCCCAGTTTCACAGCCTGTAATTCACTCACATTGGCTTGGTGTATTACTACATGGAAAGGTTTAGTTCTACCTGCAAACTTCATGGTGTGCCATTTTCAAAATAATTCCTTAAAAAAAATAACATAAGATAGATATACATTGCAGTATCAGTATCTTAGAGGTTTTTCTGTTATCGCTATAACATACAGAAAAAAAACATCTTTTACTTTCCCTATTGTTTCTTATCTTCTACCAGTACTTTAAAAATAATGAAGATTTTCCCCTTGTCCACTTCATGCTTAATAAGCTCTAAAACATCACTTAGAAAAAAATGACAAAATTGACAATAACTTTTATAAAAATATATCCATTGTCTTACTATGTGTATATTTACCAAACTCTCTAAACAGCTCTGTTAGAAAAAAGAGATGTGATTTCCTTTTCCAAAATCATAGTAGGTAGTGTGGTTCAGTACGCCTTCCTCATACCATAGAATTGTCTGGCTACCTACGGTGACACAGGCTGCTCTGCAGTCCCCTAAACACTGGCTAGCATAGTGCTTAGGACAGGGCAGTGCTCACAGGGCTGAGTTGCCTGTTTCTTCTATCTGAAACTCAGGTTATGATGGGTGCCTTCGGTGCCAGGATTGACAGAAAACCCAAGGACTTGGGATCTTCACTTGCACTAATGGGTCATTTCTCTTTTCCAGTACCTCATTTGTAAACCAGGTGCTTGCAATCAATTGTCTCAAAGTCTCCTTTTAGCATTTTTTTTCAAGGATTCTAAAACCTGTACTGGCCCACAGTTTCACATTCTCTATTCATTTTTCAAAACATCTGCTAGTCTGAGTCTTTTCCCTTATCTCCTTCATAGTTAATGCTCGGCCTCGGCACATTTATTATAAGTTCATTGTGTGACTCTACCTCTCTACAGAAAAAAAAATTGGAGAATGCTTTCCTTTTTGAGCAAAAGAACAAGGTGAACAAATACTTCTTTTAATTCCTGAACATAATTTTCTTTTTATGTTCTGTTTTCTCTTTTAGTCCTTCTGTTTCTATTTTTTCTTTTGTGTTTTTATTCCTTCTCTTTATTCCCCTCCTTCCCTGCATTCCTCTTTCTTCCCTTTCCTTCCTTCCTTCCTTCCCTTCTCTCCCCCTCCCTCCCTCCTCACAGGATTTTCAAATTAGAAAGACATTTTTGAGTTATATGCTACAGTAGAAAGGGAATCAAAATTTTTATTCATAAGTTGTAGATTGTGAGACTTTTGGAACACTACTTAACTTCACTGATTCTCCATCTGTAAAAGGAAGGTTAAATAAAAATACTAAACACTCTTCTGAAGACTACAGAAGCAATGGTATAAAGCATACTGCAGACCATTCTAACCAAATGCTGGTTATAATTATTATACAATCCTCTTTTCTTCTCTTTGGCTTGGCAGTCCCTTGGGAACAGGTGCTTAAATTCATTTTTGAATTCTAGTTTCCACCAGACATGTTGCATTTTTAAAACAGTGGCCAGAACAACCGTTCCTATTTCCACATGGGCTATTTTTCCCTTTTTAAAGCACAATGCCTGTGCTCTGACAAAGACCTCTTTCCTATGATAGCCATTTGCCCGGGGTTTTGTCTGAGTGCCTATTCAAGCAGAATGTGTGATTTACTGTTTGTTGCAAAGGTGAAAGAGATTTTGACAAGTGGAGAAGAGAAGGTCTGAGCTTTGTTCGTTAACATGGACTCCTCTTTGTACGTATGTAAGGGGCGTGAGACAAAGTAGGGAGGGTTAGACATATGAGTTCTAAACTTGAAGACTAATTTGATTATGGAAACAGAGCTATGTCTGGCAGAAACACATGGCACTCCAGTCCTCGGCCATCAGTGTTTGGAAAGCAGTCTTCATTAATTGGTAAATCATCTGTCTTGCGTTGTCCTCCACCAGCATTATCTGTGAGGCAGCTGCCCACCTTGGATATTTTAAATGTTATTTAGCGGGAGAGCCCCCGTCCCTCCTGCCAGGATATCCACGGTACCAAATTAATGTTGATTAGCATTCCCCACCCAGCCATCGGTGATTCACAGATAAGATTCTGTTACTGATCTGTGCCAGGAGGAGTTAAATGAGGATATCTTTATTGCTTGCTTTTCATTGGAAAGGATTTGGCCCATTATCTGTTTTCTAATTTCCTTTATTTGACTGCAAGATTTTTTGTGTGAGCAGCTGTCGTGCATGCAGTAGGGCCTCCTCAAAGCATCCCGGGCAAACTCCCATGATTTCAGGCCATTTTCCTGGTTTACCTTTCTCTTTTTCAAAAAGGGCAACTAACCCTCTAGGTGACTGAGAAAATTATTTTTTCCTCTTTTGCGAAGTCTAATTGGAAGATCATTCATTTGATTCAGTAAACATGCTTCTAGTGATCCCTTTTTATGTCTAAGGCCTTGTGCTAGATGCTGCAGGTAATAGATACGTGGGCCACACACTGCGCCCTTAATCTGGGGCTTGAGCAAGATTTTAGTGACATTTGTACTTAAATCCTCAATTACTTCTATTACTTAGATACTAATCCTCAATCTATATCTTTCTTTCCTCTTTTATTTGTAGTTCTTCTTAGAATCTATTTGTTTTTTCCCCCTTAGTAGCTTTGTAAGTTATTGTTTTTAAAATGTAAATGTAGAAGACTGCAGATGATACTGTACCACTCATGCCCTAAAAACTTTCTCAGTCACGGAGAGGGTTAGTTGCCCGTAATGTAAAAGGGAAAGGTAAACCAGGAGAGCGGGCTGGATTGTGGGAATTTGCTCAGGCTGCTTCGAGGGGTCCCTGCCTGCATGCATGGCGTCTGCTGACACAATAAACTTGAAAAAAATATATTTTTCACAATTGATTAAGGAGTTCACCTTTAAAAGAAAATGTTACTCATAAACTTAAAGTTTCCCCAGTCTTCTTCATGTCTTACTGTCCTCCCTTTCTCTCCAGAAGCTAACATTACCATGAATTTGATATGTAGATATCACATCCATGTTTTTAACATTAACTGCATATGAGTTTATCTATAAAAATACATAATATCAGTGTATTTTTTTATTTTCAAAATTTATACTGTAAGATCCTTCTGCAACTTGCTTTTTCTGTCAATGTTATGATTACCAGATATGCATTATTACACTTAATTCTATTTTATCTCCTTTAATGACTGCATAATATATCACAAATCACTTTATTCTTTCGTCACCTCATGAATACTCAATTTTTCCTACCTTTTTGTTTTGTTTTTGCTATACATAACAACAATGATTCACCGAATATCTTTGAAGACCTCTCCTATTATACACGAGAAAGAATTTATCTAGGATATATATTTAGAAGTGGAATTGCTAGGTTATAGGTTATACACACATATAATTTTGCTAGATGTTGTCAAATTGCTCTTCAAAACAGCTATGTCAATTTGTATTCTCACCAGCAGATTTGAGAGCTCTCATTTCTCCTCTTCCTCTGCAAAGCTAGGCATGGTTTGACTGAAGGATCCTTGCTAGTCTGATGAAGCTGGAGTATAGCATTATCATTTGCATTCTCCTGAGGAAAGTTAGGTAGAACATTCTTTATAGTTACTGTCGATTTGGGTTTCATCTTTTGCAAATTGTATGTTTGCATGTTTCATTCATTTTTCCATTTGTTTTTCTAAATTGATCTAAGAGTACATTTGTATTTTGGATATTCACAATTTGTCTGTTACATATGCTGCAAATCTCTTCTCACAGTTTGTTTATGGTGTTTTTTTGTTGTTGTTCTATAGAAAGTTTACCTTTTAAGGATTTCTATTTTTGTTGTTACAGTTAAGAAATGCTTTCCTACTTCAAGGTTTGAGTATTTTCTTCTACATTGTATCCTATTAGCTTAATTTTTTTTCATATTTAGGTCTTTAAAACATTTGATTTTGTTTTTAAAGTGTGAATCGTATTTTGTTTTATTTTGTTATATAGGTCAAGTACCAGTAAATGGAAAGAGAGAAGGAAGAATTAAGTAGAAAGAGCTTCAGGTTGCTGCTTAGTTCTGAGAAAGACTCAGCTAGACTTGTGGAGAGAGAGTCCCTGAGCTGATAAGTGCCTGTGGGAACAATGTGCGTCAGGCAGGATCGGGTGTTTTCTGGTATCCTTGCAAGCTCAGTCACTGGATAGGAGACTCCCAGGAGAGCGTGTCCTGGGATGAATGCCTTGATTGATCCAAAGTCGCAGCAGTGCAGCTGTGTTCTCTGAGCAGTTTCTCTTAAAGAAGATCTGAGTGGAGCCCTTCCATGGCCACTACAGACACCCCAAACTGCATGCTGCTTATGAACAAGCCATGACCACATAAGAGAGATGTGATACTGCCTGGGAGACTCCTAGGGGTGCATGAGATCTCTGCAGTAAAAGGCTCAAAGTGTACCTCTGGGTGCTCCAGAGCTGAGGGAGGAATGATAATTGACCAACAAGGAGCGTTACATTCGACTGTGTCAAGGGAAGTGTGGGTGAGAGGAACTCAGTGCTCTGGTGAGAGGAGGTATATTACAAACTTCCACAAAATACCCCATAGAAGAAGAAATTGGTAAGTATACATCACATGCACACACACACACACACACACACACACACACACACACACACACACACACACACACACACACACACACCCTACCCTCTGCTAAGAAAGCAGCAATACTATCTTTCCATAGTACCAATCCAGTATGCCTTTTTCTCTTCCCTTATCATTCTTTCCTCGACCAGCCCAAATTCTGAAGAGGTCATAAACCTTAGCTGGTGTCCTGGAGAAGGAGAGACTGAAAGGGACAAGGCAGGGACACAATGAATAAATATAATTAGGTCCCATCTCCTTCACTCTGTAGATTTCTCACTTGCAATAGCTTCAAAACACATTCATCATTCTCCCTGAAAAGAGCCTGAAATTTAAAGTTTTCCCCATCTACTTTATTTCCAGTGATATTTTAGTCAGCAATGGCGTCTTCATCTTTGTGATAGGTCAATGCTTTGTGCATTTTGCTGCTCTTTGGCTGACCCTTCCCTTAATCGAATCACGTCTGATCTCAGGTCTTGAGTCCCAGGACTGCGTTAATCCCTTCTTCTCTTCAGCTCTCTGATGTATTTTCTTACTTTCTTACCCAATTTAGATTTATTGTTCATCTCTTGATCCAGTCTTTTGACAGATCAGTTCAGCTGTCCACCAACAATGTATTTTTATACCGCAGATGTGCTTTGGAGCGTCATGGAGAAAATCATACAACCACAGATATTACCACTATAAATTTATGACCCTGTCAGCAACAAGTCCTTCAGTGCTGCCCACCAAGTCTCCTGTTTTCCCACCATTCTCAAATTTTTGAACACCCTCTCCCCTTTATCTCCTTCTCAGATACTTTCTTCTGAACTCATGCAGAAAATAAAGCCATCGGCTTTCATGCCACAAAATTTACCACTTGCAACTGGATTATTGCAGTTACCTCCTAACTACTCTCAGTTTGGTCACATTTCAATCTCTTTTCAACTGATTCTATTGCAACCAATCTAATCATTTCACTCCCTTGCCTGACATCTTTCAGACTTTTAGGATGAAGCACAAACCACCTAACAAGGTGTGTATTCTTTTGCAAGACCAGCTCCTATTACCTCTTTTAGCCTCATTTTTTCCCATCCTCATTTTCAAAATGGACATTTTGATCACATTGAACTTCAGTTCCTAAGCTTCCCACTGCACAGCTCTCTCTGGTCTCCAGGCCTTTCTTTGCATTTTTATGTTCACTTGTTTTAAAACAGTTTCCTCTCCCCCTTTTCCGGGCCAATTGTTACTTCTCCTCTATGACTCAGCTTAGAGGCAGTTTCCCCTCAAAGCCTTTTCTGATCCCCCAAACCTGTGCCTGATGCCTTTTATCCATGGTCACTAACAGTCTGCACATCCATTTCATAAGAACAAGTGCAGCATGTTATGATTACCCCATCTGTCTTTCCTGCTTTAAGAGAGCAAACATCATCTCTCTCTTATTTATAAATTTATTCCTAGATCCAAGCAGAGTCCCTAGCTTATAGAAATCACTCAATAAATGCTTAGTGAGTGCCTACATGAGGGTAGTTATTCCAAAATTATTTTATTACTTGAGAGAAAACCAAAAGCATAACGACAAACATTATGGAATAGCCTCCAATTAGGGAAACTTGGCTGTGGGTTCCTCAAAGAAAACAAGTGACTTAGACACATACCAGCACCATCCAAACAACCTGAATATCACATTTATACATATGATGGAAATTGGAAGCTCAGGCCAAAATGGCTGTGCTTATAGTATCCACCAAATCAGCAGTTAATTTTGTACCTTATATCATAAAGAAACCCACTATAGCAGTTGGCTGATGTTCATAATTAATATCTTGTAATAACCCAAATGCCTTTATTTCTATGTGAATCTCTATGATAAAACTGCTCATAAACCTCTTTCTCAACATGAATAACAATTACATTTCCTCTGGTAAGAGACATGCAAGTGTATTTTCCTTCATAAATAAGAGTTAGAGTCAACGAAGGCAGCAGCTTTTTTTCTCTCTACAACTGTATTGCAGTAAAATGGTCATATAGAATTCTAGCAGAATGCCATACATTATTTCCTCCTTAAAAATTAACATCTTTAGTGCCACAATGAATACTAATTTATAGACTTCTTAAATATCATCTTATAACATTTTTTTAAACATAAGATAGCTAATATCTCTGAGTTAAAACATTTTAGAGTAACATTACCCAAAGCAGCCACTACAGAAAAGTAGCTTCGTGGCTGAGAGATGTCTTTTCTTGTTGGGCTGAAAGTGAATACAGCCGTATGAGGAAAGCCCTTGATTTTGACTGTAATAGGTGGCAACTACAACCAACAGGGCTAACTGAGTGGGAGAACTGAAGTACAAATTATTTTAATCTTGAACATCTTCACATATGGTAAAGACAGCTAGTTGGTTTGCTTTGGGATTTTAGCCTTTAAATTTATTCCAAATTGGATTTGCTTGTGATATTAGGGTTTACTAGTCAGAGAGGAAAACAGTTTACCCCAGAGTGAGTTCTGCTTGAGAAAGCGGAGGAGGGGACCCTGACGGTTGCTGTCCACTGCGCCCCTGGGACAGAAAACTCTTACAGCATTGACGTGTGAATGGGAGGTTTGGCGGGGAAAGAGGGAAACAGAAGAAGGCCGTGCCCTTTAGATATTTTGACTCTTTTTTCCTTTTAAATATGTCTCTTTGAAGAAACAAAGAACATCTAAATCCATACCCTGACTCTGAGCAGGGATATACACCAATGAGACCCCAGCTGTCTGTTTAAAAACAACAGTAAGAAATTCAGAAAATTCTTTACTTGAATAGCACTTAACTGTTTTCCAAGCACTCTCTGGGACATTCAATTTGGTCTCTGCTAAAACCCCTTCTCCTACCCTTTTCTTTGCTTTTGGACAGAGAGGAAGAGAGGGAAACATCAGTCCAAGAGAAAAACACCGATCGATAGCCTCCAGTATGCACCGGGACCGGGGATTGCATGCATGGGACTGGGGAACGATCCTGCAAACTTTGAGTTACCAAACAATGCTCCAACCAACTGAGCCACACCAGCAATGACCCATCTCATATCTTCTAAAAAAGCAATCAGATCTATTACTTTTCCTATTGTACAGATAGGAAGCTGGGGCTCAGATGAATGTAATGTTTTGCCAAAGAGCACACGATTAATAATGGTGAAGTTAATACTGAAATGCAAATATTTGACTCCTGGTCTAATTCTGACTTTAAATACTTTTTTTAGCTGCATTGTGCTTCATCATGAATATATTACAAAATCTCACAAGTTTGATTGTACATTTTTCTTGTTTTCCAACTGCAATTCTGCAATCTTGAGAAGTTGAAGACTGCCTCAGCTATTCTCAGTAGGAAAAAAAGAAAAATAATAATCATAAAGGTTATCCTAGTTTTTTTCTCTCTAGAATAAGTGACCATATTTAGCTGGTGTTTTCTAATAAAGGACAGGCTAAAATAATGGCAAATAACAGTATAACATTAATATTGGGGAAACTGAAAGAGAATGAAACATTTGAATCAACATCAAAAGATACAGAAAAATATAGAGCTGAGCTTCAGAGAATACCAGATCTGTTTCGGTAAAGATAGGAACAATTGAAAGCTAGTTATATGTATTTACTTTGACATAGTACTTGGAAATACAAGGGTCCTTGAAGGTAGAAACTTTTTTCCTTTTAAGGGCCGGACTCCCTCCTTGCCAGACAACAATGCAGGCCTACTCCCCCTTAATCTTTCTTAAAGGTGGCATTGGGGTGGAACAAGACTGAGATTTGGAAGGACACTAAATGGTGGAAAGCTATTGCAAGCAGGAAGCATTGATAAAAGAAGTTTGGTCCTTCATGCTGACACTAGGCTATATTTCCTAAGTCTACTAAGCACTAGGACTTGGCTTCCAGCACGAAAATGGAAGTGAGTGACTACCCTGTGTTGAGGGGAAGAGTAATAAGATAAGAATGAAAATGACTGAGTACAGATAGGCCAGCAAATAGATACTGATATCACCAACAATGGTAACAGGAGCCAAGATAAGGAGGAAAAACAGTGGGTTAGTTACTGAAAACCTCAAGGAATAAGAAATGACAATATAAAGGAAGACAGGCAAATGGTGAAGTCTGATGGCATGAAATTCAAAGGAGGAAAAAAGAGAATTTTTTTTAAGTACTGAAGAGAGAAGAACATATCTATCCTTTCTCAATACATGGAGTATGAGAAACTTTGAGAGACGGTAGACATTTTTTAGTTTGGCAAGATGAAGAAACTGAAGAAGAAGTGAAGGATATAGAAAAGACAATTAATAACGGCCATATTTTTCACAAGGCACATTAAAAATATTGGGAGGGCACGGAGAGATAGGAGATTGGCACTTTATGGATGTACAGAGCAGTATGCTTTTGGGTGATGGTAGATATGGATGATAGATGGAGGGTTGGGTGTTGTATCATTTTGATGATGTCTTACAGTAGCTGTATTCAATGCTCATTAGAATCCCCAGTATAACTTTCAAGCAGTACCAATGTTTAGCATCTACTCTGAACAATTAACTTTGAATTTCAGGGTGGGAGATTGAACACTCATATTTCTTAAAAGCCCTTCATTAATTCTCAGTAAAGCAGAGAATTAGTGTTTTAGGAAAGTGACAAGTGAGGGGCTGAATGTATATACACTTGTCAGGATGTTATATGCATTTGTCTTTGGTCTGCTGGAGTAGGCTTGGGGAGGAGTTAGAAAGCCCATTTAGCCCAGGCTGGCGTGGCTCAGCAGATTGAGTGCAGGCCTGTGAACCAAAGGGTCATTGGTTCAATTGGTTCCATATCCAGTCAGGACACTTGCCTGGGTTGTGGTCCAGGTCTCCAGAAGTGGGTGCTTGAGAGGTAACCACGCATTGATGTTTCTACCTCTTTTTCTTCCTCCCTTCCCTACTCTATAAAAATGAATAAATAAAATCTTTAAAAAAAGAAAAGAAAAGAAAGGCCTTTTAAAATCACTGACTTTTGGTCCTGGCTGGGTAGCTCAGTTGGTTAGAGTATCATCCCAATATCTTTGATACCCCAAGGTTGTGGGTTCAATCCCCAGTCAGGGCATGTATAAGAATTAGCAAATGAATGCATAAATAAGTGGAAAAACTAATCTTTCTCCCTCTCCCCTGCCTTCCTCTCTAAAATCAATAAAAAAAAAAAAAAATCACTGATTTCTGTTTCCCCAGTGGCCCATAGGAAGGCAGAAGGAAAGGAGACGGAGGCTGAGCACTATCCAGTGTGAAAGAACACATTGTTTTAGAGTGAGAAGGGAAATATGCCATATTCTTCTTTAGCATAAAGAATATCATGCCCTGGCCAGGTGGCTCGATTAGTTGGAGTCTTACCCATAAACCAAAAGTTGCTGGTTTGATTCCCAGTCAGGGAACATACCTAAGTTGTGGGTTCAATCCTCATTTGGGGCATGTATGGGAGGTAAGCAATCAATGTTTCTCTCTCTCTCTCTCCCCTCCTCCTTCCTCTCTAAACATCAACAAACATATCCTTAGGTGAGGATAAAAGAAAAAAAGAAAAGCAGAGACACTATTGAAGGTATTAGTGGTGTATTTATATTTTATTTTTTTAATTTCTAATTTTGAAATTTGTTCTTTAAAAGTTAAGAAAATCTTGCATCAGTAAAATTGCAGGATACAAAAATCAACATACAAAAATAAGTTGCATTTATATGCATTAATGATGAAACATCTGGAAAAGAAATAAAGAAAATTATTTACAATGACATTAAAATAATAAAATACTCAAGAATAACCTTAACCAAAGAAATGAAAGATCTGTACATTGAAAGCTATAAGACTTTGCTGAAAGAAACTGAAGAAGAGACAAACAAATGGAAAGATGTTCTGTGTTCATGGATTAGATGAATGAATATTGTTAAAATGTCCGTACTAAAATACCAATGAAATTCTTCACAGAAATAGAAAACACAATCATAAAATTTGTATGGAATCACAGAAGATCCTAAATAGCCAAAAAGAGTACAACCAGATTAAAGGGGCTCTCACTGGCTAAATCTGGGAAATTTAGAACAAAATTTGTAAGTAGTGATAATGGATTATATCTCAGAATAAGATGTGAATGTATGGGTTCTCACAAAAACAAATGATTAAAAGAAGAAAGAAAAGAGAAAGAAGGAAGGGAGAGGAAAGGCGAAGCTCTTCCTCACAGTAAATTCTGATTTAAGAAATAATAGAATAAAAAAAAAATACCGTTTGTCAATTGCCATAGTAAAAATTGTTTTAGTCAAGAATCATCAATAGGCCCTAAAATTCAAAGGCAAAAGTATGATGATATCAAAACTTCATGTAGTTTCAATATATCTCTCCACATGATACTTATTAAGTACAAATGGAAACATAGTAAGAGTAGAGAAACCCAGCAGTCACCTTAACTAAATAACCAAAATTAACAATAGCAGTAATAATGTATTTTATTTTAATTAATGTGTAATTTATATATAATAAATATCACTTCTTTCAGCATATAATTCTTCATTTTTAAAATTTTTACTATTCCTTATTTCTTTTATAGATTGAAGTTGCTGTCTGATATTACATTCTTTTTGCCTGCAGGAATTCACTTAACATTTCTTGTAGTACAGGTCAACTGGTAATTTATTTTCTCAATTTTTGTTTGCCTGAAAAACTCTTATTTCCCTTTCAGTTTTAAAAGATATTTTCACTAGCTATAGAGTCTCCTCCTAAACACGGCATTTTAAAGATGCCACTTAAATTGCATAATTTCTGATGTCTACTGTAATTCTTATCTGTGTCTCTTTCTATTAATCCATCGTTTTCCATTTTCTGGCTGTTTTAAAAGATCTGTGATTTTATATCTGTCATTATTTTTGGAAGGTTCTGTCATTATCTTTCCAGCTATTTTTTCTAGCTTCTATTATTTCTTTCTTTTCCTTCTGGGAAACCAGTTACATGTATGTCAGACATTGAATATTTTTTCACAAGTCTTGGTCTTCTCTCTTTCCCTCCCTTCACATTTTTTTTTTTTTTTGGTATGTTTCAGCCTGAACGATTTTGATTTAGCTATCTTCAAGCTGATGACTTTACCCAGCTGTGCCAAACATACAGATGCTTCTCAACTTACTTTATGTCCAGATAAACCCATCGTAAGTTGAAAATAGTGTAAGTCAAAAATGCATTTAATACACCTAACCTACCAAACGTTGTAGCTTAGCCTAGGCAGTTTCTACTGAATGTGTATCACTTTGCCATTGTCATAAAGTCAAAAAATCATTAGTCAAACCATCACAACTTGGGGACTACCTGTCCTCATAAGCCTGTAGAAGCCACTCTTTAACTCTTACCACGAGTTTTATTATTATTATTATTATTAGCATTTTATTTTATTCTTTCTTATGGTTCTCATATGTCAGCTGAAATTCTCGCATTTGATTATACATGCTCTCCCCCTATTCCACTAGATCTTTTAACATATTAATCAGAATTATTTTAAATCCCTTGTGTGATAAGTTATCATTTGGGTCATATCTGTATATGGTTGATTGCTGTGATTCTTGACAATATTGTGTTTTTTGGGGGGGGTGTTTTCTTTTTTGTGTCATTCTTATAATTTTGGTTTAAAAATTAGACATTAACACAAGAGAGTTGAGATTCTAATCAATAGCATTTATACCTAGAAATAAGCGTGTTCGCTGCTAGACTTTGAGTATGGAGAGCTGAGTGAGGGTCATCAAGTGCTGAATGCTAAGTTTTGGTTTTGTTGTGGATGTTACCTTCAGTAAAATACTGGCTTCCAAGTCATCCAACTTTACACATAGATAAAGCCTATACTTAGAAGTGGAGTCTTGGGTTCCGGTAGATTTTTCTAGTTTTTAAAAAACACCCATAACTTTGGGTTTTCCCTGTAAATCTGCACCTCAGAGAGGTTCTCTCTTCATGGTCTTGCTCCTCCAAGCAGTAAACAGCTGTTACTTGTTATTGCCTATCATCCTGTTAGTGAGGGCCAGAGGGTCCTTCTCTGTGGTTTTGGTTCATCCTGGGAAAACCCAGAGCTCCTGGGTCTCATGGATGAATTTACTAAGTGATCTCTCCCTGCCCAGAAGTTGTAAGATCTCTAATATCGGAGCCTAGAATGGTTTCTTGCCATTCCCATAGGTGTGGAGAGTTTTTTGACTTTCTTCCCTTAGGCACAGTTGGTATTCACCTGTGCTCTGGAAAAGACAGGGTTTACCACCCTCTCCTGGGGGGTTATTTTCTCTTTTCTTTTAAGAGAATTAGTTATATTCCAGGCTTTTATTCCACAGGGAGAAAGATCTGGACAGACACCTGTGCCTTTTCTGCAGCAATGACTACATTCTTCCCAGAAGTCTTTTTGTGTCTGATACTCTGCCCCTAATCTTTCTAATGAATCCTCAGTGAAGTCAGTGAAGAAGAGCTTTCAAATTGTTGCAAACCTGTCTCATATTCATGGCTCTATACTAAAAACCCTTCTTAGCAAACTGTTAAAAATTTTACCCAAAATTTCATTGTTTGCACAGTAACACCAATTCCCTCCTATGCTCTGCTCCAAGAGAGCCAGTCCTTGCCTCCTGAGTCTGCTAAGAGATATGTTTTTCTATATTTCAGATTAATTGCTGGCCTTACAACCTCGACTCTCAGATGTATGCAAGAAAAGTTGTGAGGTTTATAGATCATTAGATTATCCATTTTTTTCTTGTTGTTGAGAGCAATATTCTTTCCAGCTTTCTTTATCTTAAGTGAAAGCTCAATAGTCTAATGTATTTTTTTTTAACAAAGTTGTGTCCATACTAAAAAAATCTAAAACTACTAACATTGGGAATTACAATGGCTGTAAAAATGAAGTGACATATGCTGACTGGATTTTTGAATACCATTAGTAGTTACGTTGCAGGGGTTGAAAAGAGAAAATAAATGCTAAAACTTCTGATAATAGCAATTTGGAATTTATTACCATTCTCTTTTAAGTAGCATATGGTCAACTTTGGTAAATGGTGCATGGAAACTTGGAAACTAGTATGGTTTATAGTCATTAAAATTCCTCTTAATTTTTTATTAGTTATATTACTTAAAACCTGTGCTATTCTCAAAGGTTTGAATTGTCATTTTTCCACTTTATCCTCATAATTTTAATAGTTTGGCAAAAAACTAACTCATCTTAATGTAAAATAAGAAATTCAGTAAAATTTTACTCCCTTACTCATATGTATAATCTAACATAATATAAAGTTTAAAAATTAGATATTGCTTTTGTTATATGCTACTCTTTCCAGATAGTTTATGCTCTAGCACTTATTTTTCCTACAATAATTAAACAAATATTTCAACTAAGTTCATTGTATTTACAGTCCTTTTATCTTCTTACTTCTTTGTTGGGTTCCCATATTTGATTCATATATTTGTCAACTGAGTTATGCATTTGAATAACTTTTTCAGGAAAGATACATGAGTATAATATTTTTTGAGCTCTTACATATATGAGAATATATTTTTGCTGCCACAATTCACAAACTCCTCTTTCATCTCCAGCCATTTTGCATTGCTGGAAGTTAGAGACTTCCAAACACTTTCAGAAACAATATAAGTACTGATGAGAGAAGGGACTTTGAGGGAGAGAGTATCTTTATGCATCTCAGAAGTCAGTTCCCTTATAGCAGGAGAGAGAGTACTAGGCTATTTGGTTGTAGCTTGGACTCCATATCTTAAATGTAGAGGTAAATGCATGAGCAGTTAGAAACTTGCTCTCATTTCTTTTTGATGGGTTGTTTTATTTTGCATGACTGATTTTTTTTTTTTTTCTATCTTGCCCAGACACACTAGAGTTAGGAATATTTCCTCCAAGAAATTCACATTAGTTCAATGCCATTACTAAAGGATGTCATTGGTTTCTGGTGATCTGTTTTCAGCCATTTTATGGGTATTTCAATAGGAGGCTAAAAGGAAATGAATCAGGTATGGATATCTGACTCTTTTCACACTTTTAATGTTATTCATTCATTAAGCAAACATTTATGAAGTAACTTACTAAAGTTTAAATATATTTCTAAAAGTTTAACCATTTTCACCCATAAAATAATTACCTATTAAGAAATAATATTTTAGGGTAGATTCTTATCTGTGGAATTTCTAGACCAAAAGGTTTAATCATTTTAATGTCTTGATGTATAATGCTGAATTACTCTCTCACAGGAAATTCTCACCAGCATATAGTTATGAGTGAAAGTTCAGCTTCCTGCTAGGGTATCAGAAATCACTCTCATCACTGTGGACCTGGCTACCAGGAGGGAGGTGATATCAAAGAACAAATTGAGCAATGAAACCCCCTGTCCCTTGGACAATATGACGGAACCAAGAAGAGGCTGGAACACAGCCCCTGGTCATAGGTGTGAGGAAGAAATTCAAATATAATCAAACCAGAGATGAAATTGCAATGTACTGGAGAAGCAAAGAAGAAAGGCTGCATGAGTTCAACTGCTAGGATGTGAGAGTAAAATGGGCTAAAGAGGTATATGAAAACGGAGAGCTCAAATTAGATGCTGCATTTACAGGGACAAAGTATAGATAACACCAGTACGATTTTAAAAGGCGAGCAAAAACAGGAAAACAGGTCATCCTACCCAAAGATACAGGATCGTGACCTCCCACAGGGGACTTTTGAGAAATTCATCCAGGACCTTCAGCTAATTCTTCCTATTCTTAAAAAGACCTTATTACTTCTTATAACAAAAGCCATGACACTCACTCTGCTCGGGGTGAAATGGTAATGAGTACTTAGTAAACACTTTCTGTCCGCTCATTGAACCCAATTCCTATATTTGACAATTG
This sequence comes from Pteronotus mesoamericanus, assembly GCF_021234165.1. NCBI lineage: Eukaryota > Metazoa > Chordata > Mammalia > Chiroptera > Mormoopidae > Pteronotus > Pteronotus mesoamericanus. Next base: position 2,627,594 of record NW_026555326.1, read on the forward strand.
AGTTGTTCCCATGCTCAGTGCACAGGGGAAATCTTATTAGAATCCAAACCAGCCAAGCTCACTTTTCACCTGCTAGGTTCCAAGTACAGGAGGAAAAGAAAGAATGCTCAAAACCAACCAGAGACAAAGGTTAAGTAGCTCCGGGCTGCGTGTCCAAGCCATTGAAGAAAGAAAGGAAGAAAGAAAGAAAGGCTCAGAAAGAACAGCTCTGGAGCTGGGTTAGAAGCTTCGTTTTTAAAATAAGGTGACTAGGAAAGCTGATGCTTTTAAGACAGCCTTGACTCCAGCACCTGCAGCAGCTCTCAATTTTTTGGCAGCTTAATTTGCAGGAGGCAAATTTAGCGGTGAACATTTTTCAGTAGCAGCGGCTGAACTAACATTTTCCAAATTTCTTTTAAAGTCCACAGAATAGTAACTGAATAGCTCATTATTTCTTTTAAAAAGGCTAGACTCTGCAGGTAGTCCCCACCTTTGTCATTCTCTCTGTGGTGCCAGCTTCACATAGTTCATTTTTAAGTGCTTGGGTTGCTTTGGAAGTCAGAAATCTTTGACTTTGAATCTCTCCATCTCATCTGTATCTGAGAAACACCCAAAGCTGATCCAGACTAATCCAGGAGTTTCCACAGAAGTTAAATAACCAAGTAAGTATAGTTCCTTAGAAGTGTATTCTACTCACCCATTTTCAAATAATTTTACATGTCAAATTTCATTTGAAAGTGTAAATTAATATTTCACTCTGTGGGAAAGGTAGTCCTGTTTAACACATAAAACCGCTAGGCACAGAGAGGTGGGCAGCCTGTCCAAGACAACAGGCTGGCCAGGAACAGCAGTGGGAATAAGGATGCAGAACTGATGGTCTCTTTCCTCTGCAATCCCATGTGTTTTACCACTGAGGGCGGGAAGGAGTTTAATCGCAATGATGTGCAAGTACCGGAGTGGAAGTGGGATCTCCAAGCCTTATATCAAATCACTGTTTTTCCAAATATTCCTGTCTCTTCCGGGGAGGCATATTCCCGGGCCCAAACCTTTAGCCAGCAAATCCTTTACTGAGAAACCTCTTCATTAGCCGATTTGCTGTGGAAAACCAAGCCCTCCTTTGTCTGCTCAGGTGTGTCTGTGAATTACCCTCTGTTGATTCTGACATTAGCTTGCTATTAGCAGGATCATTTTATAAGAAGTCTATTTCTGGTAGTAAGATCAGAATCCTAAAAATAGAAACCATATATAGCACATGATGCAATACCTTGGGCAGTCTCACTTTTATTTAGCTTGGGAGCCTGGATAAAAGCCAGCATGCACTTCAAATGAGCAAAGTTGGAACCACGTGGGAGAAGCACATCAAACATCAGAGCTAGGGAATAATTCAGAGGGCATGAAAACCAGACTCCTCATTTGACACGTGTACAAATGAGGCCTTTGAGCTCTTGGTGGAGACATGAATAGAAACCAAATCTCCTGACTTTCAATTTCATGTAATCACTTCCCACCCGATATCATTCTGCTGATCCAAGTTAGAAGGTACACTTATAGAATCTGATCCCTTGGCCACCGCCTACGTAGCCGACATGGGAGGTTTGCCGACATGGGAGGTTTGCCTACCCTTCCTCGGACTGATTGCTTTCCTGCTTACTGTGTCTCCATTCTGGCTGGGGCCAATTTCTGTACACAAAGATCACAATGCCACAGCACCAGTGACAAAAAATGCCCGTCACTCCGTAAGGATGATAACAGTCTAACACTGATGATATTGTGATGACCAAAAAAAAAAAAACCAACAAGAAAATGCAGCCTTGTTCACCTGGTCTGCTGAGTGGGATGTTGGCTCTTTTAAGAAGCTCGGAGGAAGGAGACAATCAGGTCTCTCTCTATTTTATTCTGTCCACCATCCTGATTTCCAAGCATGTATTACATTTCAAAGCATAAGCCCATCTCTTCATCCCTTGACAGAGGCCAGCATAGCATTAACCAGATTGATTTCTGTTCTCTCCTCTCTGTGTGGTCATTAGACATGTGTTCTACTGGAGGGAGCCCAGTGTGGCCTTGATTTAAGCTCCCAGTCACTGTGCAGAGCTTTCCTTCCTACTGGTACTTAGTTCTTGAAAAGCTGGCCATAAGTAGAGAGTATAAATGCACATGCATGCTGATGAATCCTGAAGGTTTGCAGTAAGTCAAACTGAAGGCATGGAGACTTATTGTTTATCCATACAGTCATAGCTTTCCCTCCCTCCTATTAAGCAAGAGCATTTGTTCAAAGACCTATATTTGTGGTAAAGAAATCACAATGCATTGACCAATCTCGTTTAACACCCCCAAAGACTTGAGTCTCTTTGATTGTTTCAGTTATTTGCCTCTATCTAGTTTATTGCTTCTGTAAGATCCATAAAAATGATACAGAAATAGAAATCTGAGGCATATTAAGGACAAATTAAAAAGAAATTCAAGATAAAGGGACTCAGCCCAATCCAGATGCCAATATGTAATCTGAGCATTAAAAAGTAGAAAAATATTTTTTAAATATTTTATTTATTTCTTTTTTAGAGAGAGCAAAAGGGAGGGAGAAAGAGAGGGAGAGAAACATCAATGCGAGAGAGAAATATCAATTAATTGCCTCTCGTACACTCCCCAACTGGGGACTGAACCCACAGCTCAGGCATGTGCCCTGACTGAGGATCAGACCAATAACCTTTCACTTTGCATCACAACACCCAACCAACTAAGCCACAAGGTCAGGGCTAGAAAAATATTTTTAAATATACATGTACATATATGTTAAATGCATTTGATAAATATATCTTTCGCCTTGTTCATCAATTCGTATGCAACTCTACCTTTCTTCAAGGATAATCTTAATACAACAATTCTATAAGAAAGACCAATTGATTCCCGTGGCATACTGCAATTATCAAAAATGGCCACAATAGTATTTTCACCTATCATGCTCTTCCAGAACTTTGTCACTTTCCATCAAGAGATAATGACTGTTTCCCTTCCCTTTACCCTGGGTCTGTTCGTGATGTATTATAGAAATGTTGTTTCATGACTTTTAAAGTTATTTTATAACAGGCAGCAGAGCTTCTGCCTAACATTCTGTCTCTTCTCTCTCTCTCTCTCTCTCTCTCTCTCTCTCTCTCTCTCTCTCTCTTTATCTATCTCTATCTCTTTCATATGCTTTACCTTGGAATCAAGCCATCATTTTGTGAAGAAGCCCAAGCCACATTGAGAGGTACCTCTTTGTGTTCTGGTTGGAATTGTCAGCTAAGATTTCACCTGAATACCAACATCAACTCTGAACACATGTGAACAAACCTTCAGATGACTAGTTCTCATTCTTCAAGCTGTTGTGGCATGAAGATGAGTTACCCCTGTGGAGTCTTGCTCAAATTGCAGATACATAAATAAAATGAATGCTGTTTTTAAGCTACTAAGATTTAGGATGGCTTGTTATGTAGCCATAATAAATAGAACAATCTCTTCATGGCCATAAGGCCTTAGCTAACAGACTCCTAAAGGGATGTCCAATTTCTACCCTCCCCTTGATCCCAAAGTCACTTTAGATTTTTGTTGTGATGATACAAAATACAGAAAATGCATTATAGAATTATACACCTGAAACACATAATTTTATTAACCAGTGTCATCCCCAATAAATTCAGTTTTAAAAAGTTTCAAAAAAAGAACTTGTATAACTCAATAATATAAAAGATAACACAACTTTTAAATGGGCAAAGGATATGAAGCTGCTCAACATCATTAGTAATTAAGGAAACTCAAAAACAAATCACAATTAGATACCACATCATACCCATCAGGGTAGTTATCAAAAAGACAGATAGTAATGCATTGACAAGGATGTAGAAAAATGCCACCCTTCATAGATTGCTTGGTAGCATGTAAAAATGGTGTAGCTGCTTTGGAAAACAGGTTGGCAGTTTCTCAAAATGTTAAACATAGAGTTACCATATGACTCAACAATTCTACTCTTTGGTATATACCATACAAAAATGAAAACACACTTCCACCCAAAGTGCCTGCACAAATGTCCATAGCAGTATTATTCATAACAACCAAAAAGTGGAAACAACCCAAATGCTCTTCATCTCATGAGTGGATAAATTAAGTGTGGCATATTCATCCAATAAAATTTTACTTGGCAATAAAAAAGAATGAAATATTGATATAAGCTACAACATGGATGAACTATAAAAACAATATACTAAGTAAAAGAAGCCAGACACAAAAGACCACATATTTCATAGTTTTGTTTATATGAAATGTCTAGAAAATACAAGTGTTAAGAGACAGACACTAGATACCAGTTGCCTAAGGCTGGGAGGTTTGGGGAGGAGGAATGGAGAATGAATGCTCATGGGTGAGGGTTTTTGAAAGAGTTCATGAAAGGTTCTAATATTAGATTATAACGATGATTACACAACTCTTTGGAAATATTAAAAACCATTGAGTTGAACTATTTAATGGCTGAATTGTATGTCATGTGAATTATATTTCAATGAAACTTTTTAAAAATAAGAATGTACCAAGATTGTGAAAGACAAGAAAGACTCTAAAACTGTCACAGATTGGAGAAAATTAAAGAGGCATTGAAATTAAATGTAACACAGCATCGTGGATTGGACCCTAGAATGTTTGCAAATTAATGAAAAAACTGGAGAAATCTGAATAAAGTCTATAGTTTTTGTTTTTGAAAAAAGCTAAGACAAAAAGGCCTCTGGACTATGAAACTACTACAGACCAAAATTCGCCATTGCTAATAGAAAAGGAAAGAATTACACAGAGGGCAGAAGCAAGTTCCAGAAGGCAAAGCCAAAAGCAATAGTGAATCATTCCCAGGAAGTACAACTGAGCCCTAATCCAGGATTGGCAAGCATTTCACATGTGCCATGAACCAATGAATATCGGATGCTTCCAGTTTTCCCATTTTATCAATGGTAGTTGCATTATGGGTATCTTAATTCTTGTAATACAATTTTCCTTAGGTGTGTAGGGTTCAGATAATCCATCTCTTTATTTTCCATGTCTTCACATGGAGAAAAACTCCATTCAAGACACTATACTTAAGAAACATAGCCAAAAGTTCTTTTCTACCCATGTATCTGTCTCAGATGATGGAATTCTGGATCTTGAACTTGAATATAATGCTAAAATTAGATAAGGTTTTGGAGGGTATTGGGGGAGGGATGAGTATTTTACATGTGGGAGGGAAGTGAATTAAGCCAGACACAGTCTCTGGCAGTTTTTGTTAAAAAATACATCCTTTCAGAACAGAATGTCCAGTTCTAAGCAGCCTTCTCGAACTTTGCCATTCCTCATCAAAATTTGGTGCCTCGTTCCTCATCTCTTGAGTCTAAGCAAGCTTTGTGACTGTTCTGATACATGAATTGTGATGGAAGTGATACTGTGTGCTGTCCCAGGTTAAGTTAGAAAAGGTGATACAGCTTCTGCTTGGCTCTCCTTCTCTTGAATATATGCTTTTGGAACCCAGGCATTATGTTGTAAGAAAGCCCATGTCACATGGAGAGGCTTCATGTAAGTATTCCCCTCCACAGCCCAGCATCTACTACCAGATATCTGAGAGAGGATGATTCAGTGCCCAGTCTCAAGCAACCTCAGCTCATGTTGAGTAGAGCAGAGATGAATTATCCCTGCCTAGCCCTGTCCAAACTTGAGCAAAAAAAAATAATGTTGTTGAATTAAGGCACTAAATTTTGAGATGGATTATTACACTGGGTTGTACTGGGATATGACAATGTTATAATGGGGAGAATCCTACTGACAAGTATTTCTCTGTACCTAAGATGTGGCACTTACCACTTTTTAAAAAATTGAAATCTAACTTACAAAGTGCACAGATACGAAAATGCACAGATCTCAAATTTCAAGAAATATGAGGTTTTGATAATTTTATATACCTTGTAACCACATTCCAGAAGAAGAAATAAAATATTTTCATTGCCAAAGAAGGTTTCTTCATACCCACACAGCAGTGTGCTGGAGTCAGCTTGCAATGCTCGTGAGAGACAATTGTGTATGTGAATTCCCACTCCTCATTCAGTCATGCCATGTTGGAAGCTAGAAATCTTGAAATAGAGAGTATTTACAGAATGAAAATCAGCAAATGCTATAAATCAAGACTTTCATCCCACCCTTCCCCCAACCCCTGAGCTAACTGTGAAGCATTTAACAGATACTACTGCTCATGCCTCTTTCAGTCAATTCTCCACCCCTCCAGAGACAAATACTGCTTTATTTCCCTCACTATAATTAGTTTTGTCTGTTCTTGGATTTCTTACAATTGTCTCATATATGTGCATTCTTCTGTGTCTGTCTTCTTTCACTTAAAATAATGTTTAGAAATTCATCCATGTTGTTACATCTATCAGTAATTCACTTTTTTAAAATTTCTGAGTTGTATTCATTGTATGAACGTACTAAAATTTCATGGTCTTTTGTTGATGAACGTTGGTCTGTGTCCAATTTTCAACTACTATGAATAAGGCATGGTATTATTCTACCTGTATTTTTGTGGACATATGTTTTAACTTCTCTTGAATAAGTACCTTAGGAGTGTGTTGCTGGGTCATGGAATAGACGTACCGGTATGTTTAGCATTATTAGAAACAAGAAACAGTTAACAAAAGTTAACAGTGCCAGAAGCAATGTAGAATTCCAGTTGTTTCACATGCTTGTCAAGATTTAGAATTATTGGCATTTTTTTCTTTAACGAGCTGGTGGACACATTATGGAATTTCAGTTTTGTTTCAATTTGTGTATTCCCAGTCACCAACGATGTTGTGCCCCTTTTCGTGTCTTCAGTTTTGTGATCAATGGCCATTTATGTGTCTTCTTTTGTAAATTTTTTGTTCAAGTTCTTTGTCTTCTTTTTTATTTATTTATTTATTATTTGTTTGAGGTTCTTCATATACTTATTATGCAAGCCCCTTTTCTATCTATCTTTCTATCTAATCTACCTGCCTGTCAATATTCTTTCCAGTCTGTGTCTTGCCTATTCTTTTCTGGTTAACACTTTTAATGCCCTATAAAACAACAAGGTTCTTTAACTAGGTTGCAAAGATATTCTCTTATGTTCCTTCTAGCAGTTCAGGGTTCTAGCTAATCTTAGGATCCATCATAAAATGAATGCATGTGGTGAAATAGGAGTTGAGGATTGTGCTTGATTCTTGCTTTTATCCAGGTGTTCCATCACCATTTAAAATTAACCTCCTTTCTAGTCTAAATGCATTCTCTTCCTTTATTGAATTGGCATGGTGATTGGGTTGGAAATTAATAGACCATACATATGTGGATCTATTTTGGACTACTTCATCTGTTCTATTGATCTATTTATCTGTCCTGATGCACTACCACCCTGTTTTGCTTACTGGAACTCTACAGAAAGTATTGTTATCAAGTAATGTAAGTCCTACAGTCTGTTCTTATTTATGATTGTTTTGGCTCTTCTAAATAACTGCATTTTCAAATAAGTTGTAGAAATAGTTTTTCAATTTCTTCAAAGAGGTCTTTTTTTCCTCTCCAGATCATGCTGAATCTGCAGATAAATATGAGGATAATGGACAACAATATAGAATCCCTCAATCTATTTGTCTTTAATTTTTTCAAACAATTTTTTATTAGATTTATTCATGACTATGATTTTCTTAGGCTAATGTAAATGGTAGGTTCTTGTCTTCTTCCTGATTGCAAGACAAATAGCTTAATATTTTTGCCATCAAGAAAGATATTAGATATAGATATTTCACACACATGCTTTAACAGATTGAGATAGTCCCTTTCCATTCCTAGTTTGCTTTGAGTTATATTATAAATGGATATTGATTTTCATCAATTTTTTTTCTCCATCTACTGAGAAATCATATGGGTTCCCTTCTTTATTCCATTAATATTGCAAATTACATTGATTGATTTTCCTGGTATAAACTCCACTTAGTTAAGATTTATTGTCTTTTTTATTTACTTCTAGGTTATATTTGCTAATGTTTCATAAGGAAATTTTATATTTGTGTTCATGAGAAATTTTGGTCTGTACCTTTCTTTCCTTGTAATATCTTTGTCAAATTTTGATATCAGACTTATGCTGGTCTCGACAAAGGAATTAGAAAGCATTCCGTCCTTCTCTGTTTTCAGAAAGAATCTGTGTAAGAATTGGTATTATTTCTTCTTACTTGTTTAATAGAATTTACCAGTGAAGACAACTGGGCCTGAAATTTTCTCCGTGGGAATGTTCTTGTTACAAATTAAACCATTTTAAGAAACATATGACTATTTAAATTGTCTATTCCATTTCATATTACTTTGATGTTTTTCAAGAAATTTGTACATTTTATCTAAGTTTTTAAATTTATTTGCATAAAATTGTACCTAGTATCTCATTACTCTACTAACATTTTAGGTTTGGTAGAGATATTTGATTGATATTGATAATTTATATTTATTTGTTTTGTTTTATTTTTTGCTAAGCCTTGCAAAGAGTTTTATCAATTTATTAATATTTCAAAGGGATAAACTTGAATTCTTTGATTTTCTCTACTTCTCTTTTATGGATTAACATAGAATAAATCATATAATACGCACTCTTTTTTTGTCTGTTCTTTCAGAGCATAATATCTGCATCCATCCATACTGTATCTATAGTTTGCTCCTTTTTATTGCTGAGCAGTAGTCCATTGTATGTTTATGCCATAGTTGGAGAACATTTGACTTGTTTCCAGTTTGGGGCTATTATAAACATGGCCACTGTGGTCATTTGACTACAAGTTTTTGTGTAAACACATGTGTTTAATTCTGTTAGGTAAATATCTAAAATTAAATTGCTAAATTTTGTGGTATATGTATGTGTAACTTTCTAAGAAACTGATAGATTTTTTAAATGGTTATACCATTTTACATTTCTACTAGTAATGTTCAGTTGTTCTAAAATCTTATCACTTAGATTTATCTGGTTTATTTTGTTTTTCTTTTTTTAACCATCCATTCTAATATGCATGAAGCAATATGCCATTGTGGTTTTAGCTTACATGACAAATAATTTTGAGCATCTTTCCATGTGCTTTTTGATCATTCATACATCTTCTTTTCTGAAACATTTTTTTCAAATATTTTGCCATTGTCTTAGTTGCTTGTTTATAAGTCCTGAATGTAAGTCCTTTGTCAGATACACATATTCTCCTAGGTTGAACTTCCTTCTTCATTTCTTAGCAGTGTCTTTGAAAGAGCAGAGTTAGTGATTTAGATAAAGTACAATTTATCCAACTTTTATGTTTTATACTTTTTGTGTCCTAAGAAGACTTTACTATTCTTATATCACACAAAATTCTCTAGTGTTTCATTTGATAAATTTTAAGATTTTACTTTTATATTTAGGACTATGATTCATTTTGTATTAGTTTTTGGTTACAACAAAAGGTTTAAGTTGAAGTTGGTGTGTTTCCTTAGGAATGAGCAGTTGTTCTAGTGTTATTTGTGAGAAAAATTCTGTTTCCTCAATAAATTACCGTGTTCTTTGTGTCAAATGCAATTATCCATAAATCTGTGTGTTTATTCTGGACACTATTTTGTTTCATAATCTATGTTGATATTTTTAAATTTCTGTCAGCAATGTCTTACAGTCTTCGGGGCACAGGTTTTACATATGTTTTGTTAAATTTATCCCAAATGCTTTATATTTAGATGCTATAATAAATGGCATTATACTTACTATTTTCAATTTTCCATTGTCAGCTAACAAAATATTAGCTTACTATTCCAGTAATTCTTAGCAGTTTCCTTAGGATTTTTTTAATGTACATGATTATGTTATCTGTGAATAAATATAGTTTTAGTTTTTCCTTCCTTTCTTCCTAAAATGCATGCTTTTTAATTTCTCTTTCTTGTCTTCTTATACTAGCTAGAATCTCCACTAAGAATGTAAGTGGTAGGAATGAATGTAAGTGGTAGGAATGGATGCATTTGTTTGTACTTAAGCTCAGGGGGAAACGTTCAGTCATTCATCATTAAACGTGTTCTTATCAGTAATTTTTTGGTAGAAGATCCTTATAAAGTTAGAAAACTTACCTGTATTCCTATCTTCCTGAGAGGTTTTTTAATAAAATTATACGCTTTTCATGTATAATTGAAGTGCAATAAACATTACGTATTTAAATAGTAAAATTTGGTCCACTTTGACAAATGTATACTTTGCAAAGACATCACTACAATAAAAATAATGAACATTTCTATAACCCCCAAAGTCTCTTCATGTCCCTTGATCCCTAAGTGACAATTAAATTATTTTTGTTACCATGACTTAGTTTGCATTTTTCTCAAATTTTATATAAATGGATCATTATAGTACATACTCTTTTTTATTTGGCTTCTTTCACTCAGAACAATTATTTTGACTTTCATTCATTCTGTCTCTTATATTGGTAAATCAATTATTTTGCATATTTTTATTGTTTGTGTGTTCTTATTGCCAAGTCATATTCTATTGTTGCTATACCACAACTTATCTATTCACATGATGTTTGACATTTGGGCTGATTCCTGTTCTTGGATATTACAAATGATTCTGCTAAGAACATTTATGTACAGGTCTTTGTATGGACATTTGCTTTTGTTTCTCTTAGATAAATCCCTTCAAACAAAATAGCTATGTTATATAGCAGGCATGTGTTTAACTTTTAAAAAAACTATAAAACTTTTCTTTCAAAATGACTAATTTTTAACATCTCCTCAGAATTTGGGAGTTCTATTTGCTCCACAATCACAGCAAAACTTGGTATAATCACCTTTTAAAATTAAGCATTCTAGGCTGAATATAAAAAGATATCTCATTTTCAATTTTATGTTTCTTAATGATTAATGATAATGAGCTTTGTTGTAATTTGTATTTATTTGCTATTTGTATATCTCCTTTGGTTAAATGTCCATTCAAATCTTTTGCCCATTTTTAAATTCAGACATTTTATTTCTTCTAATTATGAAGTTGGGAGATTTCTTAATACATATTCTGAATATAAGTTCTTTTTCAGGTATATATTTTAGAAATACTTTCTCCCAGACTTGGGTTGTCTCTTAATTTTAGTAAAAATGCTTTGAAGAGTAATTTTTAGAATTTTGATGAATTCCAAATTATTGAATTTTTTTTTATAGTCCATGCTTTTTGAGTCAGAAAACATTTGCCAGATCCACATATACTGAGGTGTTCTGAGTTTTTAGAGGAGTTATAATATTTTTAAATCTCACAGTTGGTTAATCAACTATTTTGATTTCCTAAATATATATTATGGTAGATAAGTATTAAAGCTCATTTGTGTATGACTGTCCAGCTGCTGCAAGATCATATTTTGAAAATATTATCTTTCCCCACTGAATTGCCTTGAGGGCTTTGCTGAAAATTAATTGAGTACATATATGCAACTTTATTACTCAATTTTCTATTCTGTTCCATTGATGAATATGCCCACATTTTTGTCAAGCCATGTGGAATTAAGTACTCTAGATTTACAGTGAGATTGAATCAGATCTTCCTCATTATTTTAAGGCTGTGTTTTTAAAAATAAATATTTTGCTATTTCAAGTCTATTACATGTCCACATAACTTTCAGAATATTTCTAGACATACGTTAATGTTTAGCAAAAAAAGAGAACACATGCTGCTAATTAGTATTGCATTAGGGAAAACTGACATCTTAAAAATATTAAATCTTCTGATTCATGAACGTATCAATTTATTTCAGTATTTAATTTCTTTCAACAATATTTTATATTTTTCAGTGTAGTAAATCTTACACATCTTTTGTCATATTCACTTAAGTGTTTTGTATATTAATAAACTTAATAGTTCTAGTAACTTTTGTATAGATTCCATAGGATTATTTATATAAATGGCTAAAGATAAATTTCTTCTTTTTTGATCTGGATGTCTTTTATTACTTTTCCTGTCTTATTGCACTGACTTAAACTCTAGTACAATATTGATAAGTATTGATGAATAAAGATGTATCTTGTTCTTGATATTCTTTTTTTAAAATCAGTTTTTCATAATTATGTATATATTGGCTATGGAGTTTTTTTTTTGATATATATTATATCAGATTGAGAAAGTTTATTCCTAATCTGCCATGAGTTTTTACCAGGAACCAATGATTCTTTTGAATTTTTTTAAAAAATAGAGATAATCATGTTTTTCTTTTGCTCGCTTCATATCTTATGTTGAGGTATTCATTTTTGATTCTTGGATATTACAAATCTTTTGAAATTTGATTTGATTCTTTTTTGCATCTTTCTTATCTCTAATTAATGTTTATGAGTATGTTTATATCTTCTTTAATATGTAAACTACAGTTAAAATAACTATTTTAATGCTTTTATTTATTAATTCTGTCTTTGGTATTATCTTTGTTACTGTTACAGTATTTGTTTATCTTCCTCATTATGAAACACATTTTTTCCTTTCATCATATAACTGCTATTTTTAAATTGGACTTATAATTTTACATTTTGGCTTTTTCAGTACCTTATTTAATTCTTATAAATGTTCTTAAGCTTTTTTTGGAATGCAATTATTTGGAAATTATTTAATTTTTTTAAAGTTTTGCTTATAAATTTTGTTAGTTGGAAGAAGAGCAGTTTTTAATCTAAAGTTCATTTTTACTTACTACTGAGGAAATAAGACTTCTTAGTATTCTACTAGCCTGCCACAATTTATAAGGTTTTTCCTCTATGGATGCTGGGAACACAAGCTCTATGTGAGCTCCAAAGATTGGTGTCTCTACTCCTTCCAAGTGATTCCATCTTCAGGTAGTTTCTTCACACACATGTGCTTATCATTATTCATCTGAACACTAGAGAGGGAGCCTGTGCAGGTTCCTTTGGTTCTTTTCATAGTGCCCATCTCTCTAGTAAAATTTTCATTTGTTTGAACTGTGTCCAACATTTACTCTGAAGTCATTAATATATCTGTTATAGTTATTTTAAAGTGACTCTGATAATTCTCATCTCTGTATCTACTTGTCTTGAGTGTTTCTCTCTTAGCCAAGGGGTTTCCTTTTTCTTTTTTGCCCATTTGTGCATTTTTTAAAGTGTATGCCTCAATTGTTTGTAAAAGAGCAATAGATATTGAAATAAATAATATTATACTCAATCAAATTTATCTCTTCTTCTGTCAGACTACAGTTCATGGGCGTCAAGTTAATTTATTTAATCTCTAGCTGAGCTTTGTATGGCCTTTGTTGCAACATAGATTCAGTTTACCACTGAGTTCCAATGTTTTGAGGGCTGCAGCAGAACTTTACTCCCAGCCAGGCTTAAGATCTGAGCCATCGAGAAACTTTATATATCATTTTATGCTTAGCATCTCTGCTGCTAGTTTTGTGAACCACAAGAAATTTGTCTCTGTTTTCAGAAAAGATGTCAGCTTTTGGGGGTCACTAGGGAGTTCTCTTTGTTCCCCAGTTTTACCCTAAAACCTCTAAACCTTGGAAAATCTATTTCTGCTAGTTGCCTGATCACTCACCTATAGAGGACAGCTGTCATACATAATGTATAGGGTCAGAACACCTTAGATGGATTTTTATCATGTATCTTTTCCCATCCACAACCTTCTGAGAGGTTTCACAGTATTCCTGATAATGACCTTAAATGCCCAAATGGAGAATCAATAGGATTAGGAACCCTAATCCTTTGACACACTTCCTCTTATGCCTAGTGAAAGTTCAGGAGAAAGAATTAAAAGTTTGTTTGGTTCCTCTTTTACCTCAATTTCTGATGGATTCTTCCTTATCCTATTGCACTGCCAAGACAAAAGCAGTCACGGGTTTCTTCTCTTTTAGGAAGAGATTGCCGCTTACTGAAATTTAGATTTCTTGTATTTTCATTTCTATGATGGGCTTAAAAAATGAACCCCGTAAATTTTGTGGCTTTTCTGGCTTCTTCTCATTAAGATGAGAGTGCCAATCTCTTCACTGCAACTCACCGAGAGTGAGAGCCACTGCAGACCTCTTCTTTTTTAAGGAGTTATCACTTTCTGCAGTTTAGCTTTTCTTTGGATTCTCAACTCTGTAGTGTGTTTAAACACACACACACCCCTATGTTTTTGTAGCACAATTGCCTTGTTCTCCTTATTAAGGTGGGAATAACTTCTCATATACTAAGAAGAGCAGTGTTATTCATATTTTTAAATACCCAATGTATGCTTTCCTTACCTAAAATAAACTCTAAGCTCCTTGAGGGAAAGCAGTATAATTTTAAAAATTTCCCACAATGCCTAGCAGTTACTCAGCACATATTTAAAATGAATACCTCACATGTAATCTATTTTGTCAACTGGTTGGTGCTCAAGGGAATCCAGAATTGAAAAGGTAAAATTATTTACAAAGCTTATTAGTAAGGCCATTATTTAATGTAGATCTCCTGGCTCCCAATAATTTTTTCTCTTACATTGTATTTGATTTGTAATCCTAATAATATTCTATGAGGTATTTATCGCCAAGGTGATTTATCATCATCATCATGATCATCCTCATCTCCTAGACACTAAACTTGTGTCTAGGTCAATATCTGTAATTTTTGTTCCTCCAATGAGTTTTTTCTGCCATCTTTAATATTTTAATGGAGTTCTTGTCCACATGACCAAAAGGTAAAAGATATTAAAGATGGCAATAAAAATCCTTTGGGAGAATACAGCTATATAAATATAAACCTGGACATACGCTTAGCTATAAACTCAATATAGGTAGTATAAAGGGGTGGACAAGAGTAGGTTTACAGTTATGAGTATATGAAACAGAGTTTATTCTTATCAGCTGATAAAGCAATTGTAATAAACATAGCCTGCATGTTTTTTTCCAAAGAAACAACTTTTGCCACCCCTGCATATGTTATATACATAGAGTTGCATCCAATAAAGAGTTAAGAAGTTTAAATTATCTTGATATGCAAAACTTAAATCCCTGCTTCTCTTTTTTATAGCAATTTTATTTTTAATGTTTTATATTCCAATTTTCTTTCTTTTAATCTTGCTTTTCTTTCCTGATACTGTTATCCTATCTTGAACAGGAGGGCTATTACTGAGCAGGCAAGTAGTTCTTTAATTGAAACACTTATGGGGTACACTAGAAAACCATAAAGACTTTTAAGAAATAGCAAAGCTTTAATAGGTTCTTGTGTACTCATGTTATAACCTAATTCAGTGCTCTTTCAGCAATGCCAAAGGATGTTGCTAATTTATGGCTGTGATGAGCAATAAAGCAATAATAGTAATCGAAAGGTGCAATATTCCTTGTTTAGGGGGCATTTATGGTTATGTATTAAAACTATAAATACTTCAAGAGGCTGCAAAACTGATCTATAGAAAATGAAAGATAAGATTTCACTGCCTTCTAAAAGTGCTTTTCTAGCAGGAATCTAAGCTCGACTTTATGGTTTATAAATATAAACAAACCAAAAGTGAAATGCTCAATATGTCTACCCATCCAAAGGGACCACTTAAATAACCACTAGCACTCAAACCTAATAAGAGCTGGAAAGTTCCTTTTCTTCTTCTATTTTTCAACTTTCCATTTCCTTCCCTTTGTCCCTTTATTAAAATTATTCTTCCTCTACCTCACATTTTTTACACTCTTCCTTTTGCTCTGTTTCTTATCTTTCATATTCCCTCACATTACCTCTTATATCTATATTGGATGAAAAAAGCAAATTTTGTTGTGGTGAGCTTGGTTTCCGGAATGCAGCCTTTGTGAGAAAGGGCCCCAGGATTCTAGGTAAGTCTTTGACCCTGACTCTCTTGGTTGGACCAGCTCCTACTTCCGGGCTGCCTGTGTAAGCAAAATCTAATGTTAATACTTGTTCTACACAGCTATCCAAAATCCTTGCCACTGTTTCTTACTCTTGCCTTTAATATATGCTGCTGCTTCTGCATGTTTGTTTGGTGGCTCATTATCTACTTTTTTTTAATCTTCTGCGATTTCTACTTTCTAAAATACATGTTTTTGGTTTCCTCATTTATCACTAGTCGCTGGGATCCTCAAATTTCTTCAAGGAAGGGGAAGAATGCAGGTGGATCCATTGCTTCCTAATCCATTCAAAATCCTACTCATTCTTTAAAGTCTGGGTCAGGTAGTTCCCCCGGTAGATACCTCATTCTCAGTACTCCCGTGATTTCCTACACGTTCTGTCATTGCACCTTTTGCGTTCCATCTGATCATATGTCTGTATCTCACATGGGGTGAGAGATACATAAAACAGTTGTGTTTTATTTCTAGTATAGAATCTCACCACTGATGTCAGTCAACAAATAAAAATTAAATGATAAATAGAATGAACAGTTTTGTGTACTCAACAAATACTGATTGAGCACCTATTTGCTATCAGATATTGAGAATTTAATGGTAAAGAAAATAGGTAGACCCTTTGCCATCATTAGACCTATCTTTCAATGGGGCGTCCATACAATAGAAACATAAATAAATACAAAATAAAATGTCTTGTAATAGTAAGTGGTATAGAGAAGAAGAAATAAGGATAAGGGATTGAGAATGACAGGATGCCAGATAATCAAATTCTAAGCATGAAGCAACATGAAAGCACTACACCAGTCTGACTCTCTCACGGAAAATAAAGGAGCCGTAGCCCCATAACTTGGGGTTTTTAAATCTCATTTCCTGTACCCCTGGTTCTTTTACTGATAAAGAAATATTAGAATTCTTGGAATAGATATATTTCCCACCCAACATCCTTTGTTTATATCTCTTTCTTCCATAAATACATTCCTTCTGGAATCCAATCAAATGGGCTTTTCAGTGCTGAAAACAAAGGACCACAAGTCCCAGCGCCGACCATGGTTTCTCAGGCTCTTGGTCCAGAGTACGTGTTATGACAGAGGCTCCCAGTAGTGTCTTCCTGGGCAGGTCAAATTCTGCTCCCCATTGTAGTTGAGAGTCCAGAAATGACAGAAGAAAAGATTATTCAAATATTCATGAGGAGTTTTATGCATATATTCCATAAGAATAAAGTGAAAAGAGATTTTAACACAGTCTGACAGATGAAGAAAATACCTCCTTCTTTTTATAGGTGTTCAGGTAAAGAAGGCTTAGAGAAAAGTGTGCATTGTGTCTGTATCAGGTCAGCAAATGGGCCCAGGGATATTTCAGTACAAACATGTTGGGTGTGTTATACATATCAAGAAAAACTAGGGGGGCAAACTCTCTGATAAAAAAGGAGATTTTTAACAATTATTTTCTCTTCTCAGAGTGGTAAAA
The DNA here is from genome assembly GCF_021234165.1 of Pteronotus mesoamericanus. Classification (NCBI taxonomy): domain Eukaryota; kingdom Metazoa; phylum Chordata; class Mammalia; order Chiroptera; family Mormoopidae; genus Pteronotus; species Pteronotus mesoamericanus. Next base: position 2,644,867 of record NW_026555326.1, read on the forward strand.
TGAGGGTCTTCTCTAAATAAAATGGAGGCTTGACCATCTCTATTTCTAGTGTCATGTTAAGATAAATCAATAATCCTTAATTCCAAAGGAATTATTCTGAGGTGTTCTGGTTTTATTAAGACCCCTGAAACTTTTTTTTTTAATTAATTTATTTATTTTTGGAGAAAGGGGAAGGGAAGGAGAAGGAGAGAGAGAGAAACATTAATGTGTGGTTGCCTCTCACATGTACCCTACTAGGGACCTGGCCCTCAACCCAGGCATGTGCCCTTAAACCAGCAACCCTTTGGTTGGCAGGCTGGTGCCCAGTCTACTAAGCCACACCAGCCAGGACACAACTACTGAAACTTTAAAGGCTTCACCCTCCCTGTCCAGCATTATCTCCTGGGCTCCTCAACATACACTCTCTGTGCTCTTGGGAGGGTCACCTCACTGTTCCACAACACAGAATGTTCATTCTTGTCCATGGGAATGGTTCAGTGGAAAGACATGATCTCTGGAGCCAAAGAGATATGGCTTCTTATCTAGGATGATTGTTTATTGTGTGACTTTGGGTAAATATCTGAACCTCTCTAAACCCATGTTTTCATGTCTTTAAAATAAGGAAAGTAATACATCTTCTTAGGTTACTGTGAGTACTAAATGAGGCATTGTATACAGGTAAATCACCTAGTGCCATGTCTAGGACATGGTCACATCTTTGTCTTATTTGCACCCAATGTGCCTTCCCCATTCCTCTTTCATCCTTCAAGATAAAGCTCTACACCCAATTCCCATAATATCCTGACTGATCTGCTATACTCTAGTTTCTTCCTTCTTTCAATACCTGCAACAAATGTGGTTTGTACCAACAAAATGACCACCTAATGACCTCCTGTCTTGGTTCTTTATGAATTGCTTTCTCAAGAACAGGACCATCTTCCTCTTCTACTTTGTGGTGTCGAACATAGATCTTAAACACAAGCTTATTGATGAAAATGGGAAACAAACCATGTCAGCTTTTTTGGTCATGTCTGAGTCTATTTTAATTCAAATAAAATGAGTACTGTTTTTGAAATTACACAGGTAATAGGAATCTTTGAATCCCAGAGACTGGCTGCCTCAGGTAATTAAGGACAAAGGAAACCCTGGTTTGTCATGACATTTCACATACATTGCTTAATCTAATCAACACAACATTCCTTTGTCTTAACAGCATTAAGTATATCTATTTTATATGGACACTGAGGTGGAGTAATCAGGCCACAATTAAATAACCAATAGAGGTCAAGAGAGGGCATGTTGTATGAGGAGGGTCAGCACTAGCATCTCTGATCCCAGACCACAAACCAGTGCTTCTTCCTTTATGCAACCTTGCCCTCTCTGTTAACTTCTTTCAGGTAGACACTTTGCCATTGTTTTCTTCCTATATCCAATTTTTTATACTCCAAACATCCAACTTGTCAGCATCAAGAATAAGGAACATTTGGTTCTGCCTATTGCTTCAGAGTCTTTAAAGATTATTTTTTGACTTTCCCATTAAAAACAAGCACCCAAAACAGCAAAATCACCCTTGTTTTGATATAATAGAATACATTTTTATGGTGTTTTGGAGCTTCAAGTTCCTGAGAACTCTCCAGATAATCATTTCTCACTCCTCCTCTCTCTAGTGAAAAATCAAGCTGGCAAAATAACATTTTACTATTTCAAAAGCTCAGAGTAACTGGTGTTTTATTTGGTTCTCACTCTGTTAGACATATCTCTAGACACTGATGGGAAAAAGATGGTCAGTGATTGGGAGAGACAGAGACAAGGAGAAGATGGGGTGACAAAACAGTGGCTTGAAGAAATGATGCAAACCTAGGCTTATTTCAAAAGAAACAGCCATAAAAGATGTGCAAACATATGGAAACAACAGAGCTGATGGCCAGAGTTTCTCTGTGTCTCCTTACTCTGCAGGTGTGATGCTCTGCTACTGAGAATAAAACATTTTCCAAATTATAAAAAATAAATTGAAGGTCTATCAATTAGATATTGTTGAGTAACACACACACACACACACACACACACACACACACACACACCTCAGTGGCTTAAAAATTAAGCTTTTATTATTTCTCATGGGTTTTCATGTCAGTTGGATAGTCTTGCTAATCTTCACCAGGTTTTGCTCATCTCAGTATAGGCTTTCTCATTCTTCTGATTACCTGGTGGGTTAGCTGTGAACTGACTAGGCTCGAAGGGCCTCTCACTTACCTCGTTACCAGACAGGATGATGGGAGTGGCTGGGCCGCCTGTCTCTTATTATCCAGCATTCCAATGAGGCCTTTTCTCGTGGTATAGGCAGAGATCCCTAGGAAGAGTAGAGGTAGGCAAAGCCTCTGGAAGTCGAGGGTTAGAAATGGCTCAAATGTCACCTCTGTATATCATATTGGCCAAAGAAAGTAAAATAAAAAACAGGGCGAGGAGATAGTTTCCACCAACTGATTGAAAGAGTCACAGTGCAGAGAACATGAATTCAGGGAGGGATGAAGAATTTTAGACAGTTTTTCAATCTGTCACAATTACTTATATCCTTCCCACAATCTCTCTCAAGTCTCAGTCTCTCTCAAGACTTCCATAAATCTAATATAATCACGATATCACACTGGAAGTTTGAGATCTTGTGATTGTCAAGTCTGATGCAATTTCTTATAGTCCAGACCCTATGAAACAGATGAAAAAATGTATTCGTTCTCCAAACACCAAATATAGGTGGTAAATAGGAATAAGATGATTATTACAAACTCTTCCATTCAAAAGGGGAAATAATAGAAGGCAAACAGCCAAGCACTGGTCCTTAGAAGTTCTGAAATACTTCAGAGCAAATGTTTCTGTTTTCCCTCACTCTTAAGGTGAGAAGAGTTCCTTGATTAGGCCCCAGTTCTGCTGCCTGGAAGTGACTTCCCAGTCCATTGCTCATGTGTCTCTTAGCTGTGACCTCAGGGGGGGCCTTCCATTCCTCTAGCTTTCCTCCTCAACTTAACAGCTTTCTTATCTTGCTTAGAAGCTACCAGGGAAAGCCTGTGGTGTACAGAGGATCCTCAAGTAATGTTGTTTTGTTCAATGTCATTTTCTTATAATGTTGATAAGATGCCATGGGAACTTAACTCACTCATATCAGTTAGCCTAGGGTATAATGGTTTTGTCATATGTTGTTTCACTTAAAGTCACAGAACTTATCAACAACATTAAGTGAAGATTTACTGTACTAATTACAAAAATAGACTATTGACAAGTAAAGTCAATTTTCCCATTTCTTGGGTTGGTATTTGGTATTATGATTTTCTCTGGATAACATACAATGCAGCAAAAAGGATGGGTATGCACACACAGACCTAAGTTTCAGAAGGTCTTCTCCTGGACACCTGTGGACACCTGTGAAAAAACCAAGGTTAGCCTGCTTGAGATGAGCCCATTTAGAGGTAAGTTTTCTCACGTGTGGCCCTTCTAGATGAGCCAGCCCCTAGCTGACCTGCCAGCCAACTTCAGACATGTGACTAAATAAAATCAAAATTAGCCTAACCTCTGTCAGAACTAAAGGACACCCATCAGTTCCTTGGTTTGATGAGATAAAATAAATGTCATTACTCACCTAGGAATTTTGTTGTTATTATTGTGTAATGTTACCATGACAATAGAATCAGTAGGAGTTTCCTTGAATCACAACTATTCTCCTTAGAGGTCAGCTTGTTTCTTGGGGTAGGAAGCCACTGCCTGCCAGTGACTGCTACATGCTAAACCTTATGTTGTCATCTTCTCTATTCTACCTTTTTTCATTTCTTGTATTTAAGATGTGTATTATACTTACAAACATTACTTCAGTCTTTTTCATGACAGCCTTGTGAGGTATCCATTTCACTGATAAAAAGTTCCTGCTCAGAAATGTTAAGTGAATTCCCAAGCTCATACAGTTAAAACCGTAATACAATATGAATTCTTCTGCATTACTGATCTTAACATTTTTCAGAAATTATATTACATGATCTTGTCTCTCTTGTCCCTCCTGATACTTTAATTAAATGTGGTTTGGATGTCTGATTCCCTACCTGGGAATCAGAACACCTAAACTTTGACTATCTTGACCCTTCTTCCAGTTGCTTCTAATGCAAACTAAGTGTGACTTAGAAATCAGTAACAACCTAACTACTATTCAATTAGTGTAGTATAAGTATAATAAGTATAATCTTATAGTATAAGATTATATAGGGAGCCAAAGAAAAAGCCTCCCCTCTGACTGTGATTTCAGGGAGTGGAATGGGGCCACAGGTACAAATTATAAGGAGAAATATTTCAGGTTAATATAAGTTAGAGCTAAGTAACAAGTCATTGTGAGGGTTCCAACATTTGATGGGAGAGAAAACTGGATGTTCTCTGAGGACCCTGTAAGCTCAAAGAGTCAATAACTCTGATATACCAAATTTTAAAAAATGAAAAATTTATGTATTCATAACTATATCAGGATAGCCTGCCTACTGCCTAAAAGGAAGATTCCATCAGTTACTATTGAAATGCTTGTCTGGGTTTCCACCACCTTGTTGAAACTTTCTCCTTTGTCTTTTGAAATGTTGTTCTTGTTTTCTTGATTTTTTACAATCATTTCTTCTCATTCTCTATTTGTGACTGTATCTCCTCTAAACAAAGTATCTAAATGTAGGTATTTTCCTAGGGTAAAATAGGTAGCCCCCTTCTTTTCAAATTTAATGTAGGATTTACTACAGTATCTACTGCCACAGCCTTACTGTCAGCTACATGCTGACCATTCCCAGATCTTCATTTCTGGCCTTGTGGTAGTCATTATTGCTATTGCCAATTACTCCCAGCTCTCCCTCCCTCCAGGAGGAATGCACTCCTAGCTTTCTGTGGTTGGGTGCAGCCATTGAATGGTTCTTTGTGGAAGTACCATGTGTCACTTCCTGGTCAAACATTTAATTTCCAGGGCAAGACCTTCCAGACCTCTCTTTTCCCTCTGGTTTAATAGCTGACCATTTTTGAAAAGGTGGCTGCTCTCTCAGCTTGGCCCTTTGAGTGACTGCAATGAGCAAAGGATCCCTGCTGACCTACAATAAATGGTAGAGTAAAAAATTAACATTTGTTGTTTTAAGTTGCTGAGATTTTTATTTTTACCACATCATAACCTAGTTCATTCTGATTGACAAAGCCCTGACTTCTGCCCCTTGAGTTTCAAATCTCTTTAATACAACCCCCTAAAAGTTTTCATTCAGGTGTCAAAGGTGCACTTCTAATACCAAATTCCAAACCAACATCCCCAGCTCAAAGTGAATCAATAATCTTTTCCAAGTTCTGCTTCTTAACTTTCTCTCCATGATACTACAATGCTTTGCAAATTTACTTGACCAACAAAAAAAACCCAAAACAAACCTTTTCATACCCAATCAGGTACTGTGATTTTCCTCATCTCCTTAACATCTTTCATACCCAGGCTCCTCTCCCTGAGTACTGTCACTGCTCTAGTTTAGGCCCTCAAACCCTCTAGGTGGATAATTGCATGTCTCCTAATAGCTCACTTTCTGAAACAGCAAAGTGAACTTTCTAAAAAACACATTTGATTATGTAACTGTTGAGCTTAAAAATGTCATAATGATTCCCCAAGGCCTTCTTGTTAAGGTTCAAGTTGTTTACCATACTCTACATCCTCCACAATTCCTGGAGCACTCACAGGAGCAGGAAGGGAAATCCAGGTAGAAAGATGAGCATGAACAAAGACTTTAAAAGGGAGCTGCGTGCAAATGGGCGTGACTCCAGCAGGAGTCCAATGGAGGGGGAAGAGGGGGCTTGGACTAGGAAGGTCCTCTTTGTCCCCGATGCATTCTCTGCCGAAATCATACTTTCTTTTTCCTCCCAGTCTTTACATCCTTATAGTAAACACCTACAATTTTTTAAAATATTTACCGTGTCACGACCTCCATGAAGCCTTTCCTGCTTACAGTCACACTTTATCAAGCTTATTTTTTTACTGTTCTTCTCCCACACTAAGCTGGGAGCCTCCTGAGGGTAGAAATAACTCATTTCTCCAATGATTTCATCTCTTGGCCCCCAGCACCATAACTGCCACATTTCGTGGACTTAAGTGGCTGTTGGATGAATAAATGACTGAATGGATTCTCCTCTTCAGCATTTATTGGATAATCCATTCACTATTCAGAAGGAATTGCTTCAAATCCCAGCTTTATGCATGGCTAGGAGAGGGGGGCAATTTTTACTTTCCATCCTTCCACCCCCATCTTACCAGCCCCTCCTGCCTCAGTGCCAATCTTTGCCTATCATCTTGTCAGCAGCCAGCTGCTTGGCGCCAACACTGCCAACTCAGCAGCTCTCTCCATACATCCCTGGGGAAACCATTCACCTTATCACCAAAGGAAGAGAAAAAACTCCCATCTGTTACCACTCAAAGCGAGAAGGCTCATAATTGTATCAGCACGCAGGCTGCATATCAGATTTCCTTGTTTTTAGGGAGCACTTAGGGAGATTTCACCCTCCCTTTATTGTTGTTTTCTCCCCAGCAAGTGACCGTATTTCATCTCCACTGAGACAGAATGAAAGAAATTTCCAAGTAAATTTGTTGCCTGATGATTCCAGGGTAGGTGCTTAGAACCACAAATGTCTTCCTGAAAAGCTGTAGAGGAGCCCAGCTCTGTAAACCTTTAAAAACTAGCACATAGTAAATGAGCCATATCGATACTCCAAATGAAGGCAGTAAGGGCATCTCAGGGGCTCCCAGAATAAGCATCGTTTCAGCACAAAGGGTAGCAGTCTTGAAAACTGACTGGTGAGTTTCCGAAGACATCAGCAAAGGCAAAGTTGGAATGACACGGCAGTTCCTTAAACATGACCCTATGAGAATTCTAAGTGTCTTAGGAAATTACTAAGCTGCAAAAACACACTTGGAATTCTTCTTGATAACATGTATGATCATTACTAACTTGTTTCTCCATTTGTAATATAGAAAAAATATCCTTCATGACCCAGATTACTTTTCCTCTCCTGAGGGAGAAGATGATTGATTTTCATGCAGTTATTTGAACACTAAGAAATAAACCATATGTCCATTCATTTCGCATGCAACTGTTGAGCACCCACTGTGTATCAGGAGTAAGTACTAAAGAAAACAAGACTGATCCCTGCCCTTGTGGTCCTGAGGCTGGTAAAGGAGGTGGCTACTAAACAAATCATACAAATACACATTTAATGATTAATTAAGTGCTCTGAAGAGTATAGATTAGTTAGTAGACTCCTTATTAAAGTTGGTTTTACGTTTACATGGAGATGGCTTCAGCACATTTAGACACCACACAAAGGGGCTTAATCAGTCTGTTATTTGTTTAGAAGTTTCGAGTCTTACCCAGTTAAGGGAGGACCACAATGTTAACCTAATTTCTTGTGAGCCTCCTAATTTCCTGACCTTTACAAATATAATCTCCCTAATGTCAATTTATATCCTGGAGGCCCTTACTATTTTAGATTTCCTGTAAGGGAAAGGTTATAATTGCACAAACACTCCAGAAATTACTCTAGAAAGAACATAGAATATTTTATATATGTTTATATATTTTCTGCTAATACTAGCCAAAAAAAAAATTAAATTCTACTCCCTGCTTACACCCACCAAAAGTAAACACTTAAAGGGCAAATGGCTAATATTCACACAATGTATGGGTAATCTAATTCTAGTTTCTTAGTGTAGCCACCTTCATTTGATATTCTATCCATAAATAATGCACAACACACCACTCTGAGAACGATATGAAATTAGAGGTGAAAAACACGTGACTCCTAAGGGGAAGAAAAAAGGAGGTGGCAACTCAATTTCTTTATTTAAAAAAAATAGTTGTTATTTGGGTAAATTTTCAACAGTCAATAAAGCATTCCTGAAGGGCTCCTTTATCCCTGGGTGGCCTTTAATTTTATTTGCATATTGGAAATTCAGCACTTTCTCTTGCTTTAATCAAACTTTCAAAAAAAAAAAAAAACAAACCAAAAACAAAAACCCCAACAAAAACAAGCTGCCTTTTTAAAGCAAGGGTGTTTTAGATGCTAGTAGTAGAATAAAATAAAATATTTCAAAAAGATGAAAAGAAAACATTGTCGGCACATTGTTCTGAATGTTCATCTTCCCAAGGCCCAGTGCCTCAGCCTTTTAGAGTTTAAAAGTCAGAGATGGAGTGCTAGGGAGAAGCACTCAGGCTGGGAACTCAGATAACTTGGACTCTCTGTTTACTGTGACTCACTAGCCACTGACCTTGGACAGGTCCTAAATATTTTTTATGTCTCACTTTCCCTATATTTAAAATGAGGCTCTTGACTGTGAGCCCCTCACACACCACTCTGTTTATGCCTTTGTCTCTTTGCTCACCCTCTTTTCACTGGTAAGCATGCCTTTCTACCATTCTTCCTGGCACACATCAAAGTCACCTGGATGGCTATTGTGAAGCTCAGTGGCTCGCTTAACGTTGATTGTTCCTTCTGTGCATGGCTATCTTATTCTAGGAAACTTGTGACAACCTTTGGGGATGGCGGTGGGCAGAAGGGTCACATTTTCTTTTCAGCATCAGGGGAAGACTATTTTCCTTCTTATGGGAAGCAAATCGTATGAGAGAACTGTCTATTGGCTACTATGAGAGCACTTTCCAAAAAGACCATGTTTCTGTATCAAAGAAGAGAATAATTAATGACTGACAAATTGCTATTTAAAGGATGTTGGTATAAAATCCCATTTTTTTTTGTTCTTCTCAATTCGTTGCTGTACACAAACTGTAATTTGTATGTCCCTTATAAGGCAGCAATTAGTTGTGATTGAACATCATCACGGGCCTTCGATTCTGCCCCAGGAGTCAGGATGCCTTCCCTCACTCTCTGTGGCAACAGTCACCAGCTGTCGCTGCAGACGCTTGGCCATGGGCTTTCGGAAGCCACATGAATCCAGGGATCCAAAATTGTTCACACTATCAAAGAATACTGTCAGCAACACAAACAGTTCCTGTGTGTTTCTTGCAATTGTATTTGGTGGGTGGGGCAATAAGAATGAAGCCATTGAAAAATGTATTTGTGGGAAACTACACATAACATAAAATTATTGTCTTCACTATTTTTAAGTGTACGGTTCATGGTATTAAGTGCATTCATGTTGTTGTGCAACCATCTACCATCCATCTCTAGAACTCTTTTTATCTTATAAAACTAAAACTTTATTCCCATTAAACAATAACTTCCCCTTCTCTCCTTCCCCCAGCTTCTGACAACCACCTTACTACTTTGTCTCTATATTTATTTTTAATTTAAAAAATTACAAATAATGAAACCACTTGAATGTCCCTTGTCTCTTTGTAATCAAAAGATTAAGAAAAATACTTTATCTTACAGAAAACCATGTCCCTAAATTTTGCACCATCTACAACATTTGAACACAAAATTGAAATTACCTTTTTTTCCTACTACCCTGAACACTATTTTCCTAGGGTGTTTCCCAGCCTGGGATCCACTTGATCCCAGCTTCAGTGGAGCACCTTCGCCTCATACTTGCTGAAGGAAATGGACAATGACCCTTGTAGAGTCAAAAACATGGAAATGGGGATTAAGAATCAATTTTGTGTATCTGATTCAGCAGTTTGAACTCAGAAGATGCAAAGATCCAATGATATAATCAGGCCTTATTGTTCAGACAATTATCCTGGGTAGACCTTCCTTTTCTTCTCATCTTTCTGGATGCACCCGCTCACTAGGTTAGACTGCTGGATTCTGGGATGGAGATGCCTAGATTAGGATAGTGTGAGTTCATCAGCCAGGGCTGCAGGATGGCTTCATCCTGCCTCAGGAATTCTTTTTCTGGAAACTATTTCAAAGGAAACTTTTCAGAGAACCTAAAGCCTCAAGGGAAACTTCACACACTCAAGTACAGTCTAGGCCATTGGGCTGAGCTTCTTGGAGAAAGATGGGATACGGATCACTAATCAGGAATAGGGGTCATTCCAGGGACATATGGAGCTCCTCACTCTCTGCGTGTTCTCTTGTGTACCTAGTACAGGATCACACTACAGAAAGATGAAACACCATAATTAGATACCAACAACCATTGTGTACCACTTAATACTATTTATTCCTCCTGGATTCTATGCAAAGTGCAATGTCTGGTCCAGAAGGCAGAAGCCTCTAACTAATGAAGCACTGTCTTCCCCAGAGGATGTGAATGGATGAAATAACCTCTCAAACTTACGCCTACTCTTTACTCTAGGCCAACTCTATTTGCTAATATCTAGATTGTGTGTGTGTGTGAGATAACACTTTGAAAAAAATAAGAATGTCCAGATAATATGATGTGATCTATTTAATTCAATATTTGCAGAGGTCCCAATTTCAAACCACTTTGGAGGTCAAGTGTGTATGTAAGATAGCCAGGCAAAAAAACAGTAGAGTGTAGGAAAGAGTAGAACAACCTGCAGAGAGCATGCCCTGCCTAACAAATGCTATTCTGGACAAATAGCACATGTACAGACAATATTACACATGTGTTTAACCCTTGGTTTAAGGCAATTGTTTACATATACCATGTAAATCACATTCATTAATTCAATGCCTATATTTCTAGAGGTTTCATTCCAAATGCTGAAATAGACACCAAATGGAGAAAAATAAAAGCTATAGATCTGGAGTTAAAGTTATTTATGCATATTTACTAGTTAGTTTTTATTAAAAGCAATGTCAATGATTATTCATTAAAGGTAAAGAGAATAATATATTATTGTGTAAGTTATTAAGAAGGGTACCTCCTGTTTGAACATAAACCAATATTTTCTTCTTGGAAACTGTCCCAAAATAACAAGAATGGTAAATAAAAGCATAAATACCATTTTGGATAAAATGAAGTGACTGCTATAATCTAAAACCACAAAGTATGTGGAAATGCTGCACAAAGCAGAGGGGATAAAAGAACACTGAAAGAGGATGAAGTGGCTTCAGATATCGGACAAAACCTCACATTACACTTCATAAAACTGAAGAGTGCAGTCATGGGGCCAGCATTCCTAGCTCACAACACCTTCACAGTCTGGTCCCAAGGAGAAGCTATGAGGTTGTGCAAATAACAATATAGAGTGGTCAACTGCCTCTTAGTTTGGCAAAGGAGGAGACTCTCAACTGTGAAAATACACACATCTTTGTTTATTCTTTGGCTGGAGAAAAATCAAGGCTACGGAAGTCACACCAAAGGCTCTAGTCATTAAATAATTATTGCTATCCTAGGACATGGTCCTGACTTCTCCCAAAATAAACCTCTAGCAAATGGCTGGTTTGGGGAGGGGAGGTCTCCTTCCAAGGTGAAGAATCCAAAAAGAACCCCTAGAGAATCTGGAAATTATAGATAAATATTTTGCCCAAATAAAGACACAAACTTAAAGCAATTGTCTCTGTAAAATGGGAACACACACACACACACATGCAGAGTACGAGAAATCAGGACAACAGGAAGAGCTAAACACTCTCCAACAGAACACAATAAGAAATGATGGGACAAATGATCATAGGAAAGAAGGTGAAACTGGAAGGAGAACAAATAAACTCAAATGTTAATACACAAAATAAGAAATGATGAAAAATAACACTGCAGATATAAAGGAAATTAAAAGAAATGATTGAATTAAATTTTATAAAAATAAACTTGGAACTATAGGTAAAATGGCAACCACACTAGAAAATATATTAGAAACATTAAACAGGCCAGTTATTGAACATAAATGAGAAAAAATACTAACATTTCTCTCTCCTACACACCAGGAACATAAAATCTAGTTTCAGAAATTATATTAAAACTTTAAAAAACAGAATTAAACTTATTTAAACCACAACAGAGCAGGACAGGGTGATGAGGTTGTCTGGAAGAAAGCTCACAAACACTGAAGGCAATTTTTTTATGACACTTTACATCAAAGCCTGATAAGGATTGCACAGAAAAATAAAACTACAGATGAATCCCATGTACCACTATTGATGTAAAAATTCCAAATAAATTAATAGCATAAACCACTCTGACAAAGTGAGGTTTAGTCTAGAAAGACAAAGATGGTCCTTAAGAAATACATTTCATCATTTTTATGAGAACAAAGGGGAATATCAGATAGGCTTCTCCATAGGTACTGAAAGAAAAAAGGCACTTTACATTTTAGAGATACTTTAAAAAAAGTAAAAGAAAAAGTTTATAAAATGGAAAAAGGTGGGCTTTTCTTAATGTGATAAAATCTATCTCAACAACAAAGCCAGAATCTTGCTTAAATAGAAACACTAGGAACATTAGCAGTCAGAAAACGTTAGAGTCAAGAATAGAACAAAAATGTCTTAATCATGACTGCTCTCCAACATCATCTAGAAGTACCAGCAAATGCCATTATATAAGAGACAGAAATTAGAGGTTTACAACTTAGGGATTTTAAAGTTATCATTATATGCATATGATATAAATAAAACCTATTACAAACAAGTAAATTTGGTGAGATGAAAGGGAAGAGAATATCTCATGTAAAAATGATGATTTGTTAAAGCTTCAAAAGAAGAAGAAAAGCCAAATCCTTAGTAATAAATCTAATAAGAAATATGGGTGTGTGAGAGATATGCTACTGAGGATATGTGACAATTTACACTAATTGTTAGGCATACCGTGTTTTGGGATAAAAGAACTCAAAAACATAAGACCATCAGTTTTATTCATGAGCTCAATTTATAGATTTAACATGATCTTAATTTAAAAAAGTCAGTAAGATTTGTGGAAGCTGACAAGCTGATATTAAAATTCAAATTAAAAAAATAGAGAAAAAAGAAAAGGAAGAAAATGAAAAAGAAATAAAAAGGAGAAAGACTAATATTACCAGATATTAAAACACATCACCAGGTTGAAATAATTAAACATTTGGTTCTGGTATATGAATTAACTGGCAGTCAATGGAATAGAATTGGAAGTCTAGAAATAGCCCTGAAGATTTATGCAACTTTAGTAGATGATAAATTTTCATTTCATATCAGTGAGGAAAGATGAATTATTCAATTAATTTTGTTGGAAAACTGGGTCACTATCTGGAAAAAATTTAAGTTGAATTCATACTTCAAGTATCATATCAGGATAAGCTTTAAAAATAGATCAAATACTTAAGGGAAAAAAATAAAATTGTAAATGTGCTAGAAGAAACCCCCCTTTCAAAAACTATTTTATAATCTCATAGTTCTGAAGGTCTTTCTAACCAGGTTGCAAATCTCAGGAGTTAAAAGGAAAGATCAATACATTAAAACTACAGTAAATTAAAAAACAGAATATTTATGGCAAAAGCATCACATGTAATCAAAAGTTTTATGATAAACTTTGAAAAAACTACTTTCAAATCTTACCATAGAGGCCAATTTATATGCTATATAAAGAGTTCATATTAATCAATAACAAGGAGACTAATATCCCAAAAGAATAAAATGCATACAAAACATGATTATACAGTTCACAAGAAAAAAAATACAATTGCCTATTGAGGTGTTCACTTCATTCACGTTAAGGAAATGGAAACACAACTACAAAGCGATACCATTTTCACCTGTTATATTGTTAAAGGTAAAGTTTCACAACCTACTGTTCTGATTAAAAGCATAGGGGAAATGGATTCTCATGCTTAGGGGGAGAGTAAATAGAAGCTATATTTATTAAGGGTACTTTGTCAGTATTAAACATACCTTTATGTTTTATAATTTGACCACTGGAAATTTAATCAAATATATACTTGCACTTGAGTAAAATGGTGACTACAAAAGATCACTCATTGATGATATCAATAACAAATGAGTGGCAATACCCTAAATAAATGTCAGAATGCCCATCAGATGGAGTACCACGTAGGCATAAACAAGAACAAGAAAGTCTTCATAGGCTAACATACAGAAGAGAAGTAAAGTGAAGGATAGTGTATATGGCATGCTGCCTCTTGTGTAATAAAAGCTAACACACATACACACACAAACTTTTGTGCATGGATAGAATCTCTAGAAGTATTCATAAGAAACTGATATAAATTGACTATGGGAAAAGGAGCTAAGCAGTTGAGGGATCTAAGTGGGAAGGATTTTGACTGTATGCTCTTTTATTCTTTAAATGCTGAACCATGTTGATTGTACTACTTATATTAAAATAAAAAGCAAAATATTAATTAAAACAAAGTTAAAAATCAAAAGAAGTAGTTTTCCATAAAATTAATTCATCCAATCTTTATTTTATCTAACATTTCAAAGGTTCTTACTTTTATATGGTAGTGGTAGTCAATAATAGACATTTTTAATAATGTAATGTCTAATTTTCAAAATGAAGAGAAATATAGTATGTCAATTATATCTTGATACAAGAGCCTGGGGCATTTACACATGGTCTTTATATTTTAAAACATTGGAGTAAATAAAGAAGATAAAACTGACTTTTTACATCTTCATAAATAATATTGAAAAGCATCAACACATTCCTAGATGGTAGAGATGGGGACATCCAATTATTGAAAAAAAAGGCATACAATATGAGGAAAATGCACATACCTTAGAAGAACTATGGAGACAGCTGTTGCTGAATAGTCAAGGAATGTAAAATACTGAAAACTAATTATATGCTTTTTATAGCAATTTGAAATGGACCCAGTGATCTGATTCCACAGTTTGAAAACACTGACATATTTTTTTTTTCCAGCTCTGCAGGGTTGGGCTGCTAGCATTTGACCGGGACTTTGGTGAAACTAGCTTGATATTACTCACACATTTCACTCTACAGTTTGTAAATCATCTCCCCTTACATGATTTTGATGCTTTATTCTAATCTTAAAGGTCATTCAAGGCAAATATTTTTGTTGCATTCTTATAGATCAGGAATTAAAGTTTGGTTTGCTTAAGTGACTTGTTCTGGGACACACAGCAAGGAATTATAGAGCTAGAACTCAGAAGTGTCCTGACTCCTTTTCTCTTCTTTATAGCTCTAAGTCAGGCTAAGTTAAGTATTTCCTGTTTCATTGATCCTGCAGGGAAGTTTGCCCTACAGGAGGAGCCACCAGAGCCTAAGGAACACATGCAATCATTCTTGCATTTAACCCCAATAGATTTCTCAAACACAATCTTCCTCTAATTGTTTCTTCTATGTGAGCAGTCATTTCTTTGGTGTGCAAGAGTGAGTATGTATGTGTAATGTGTTATCTATATGCCATCAAAACACCTGCATATTTGCATATAGGGAAAGAATTGAATAAAACATGAAGTGTTTTATTCCAGTGGGATGCAAGATCCTCAAAGGATATTTACAAATGCACTCAAGTCCCTCTGAATCAATCAATAGCTGAATCAACATTTTTTGATTCCCTAGCATGTCCCTCATACTAAGATAAATGCTGTAGGGGAAACAATGAAGCTAGGAGAGAAGAGTCTCCCCCTCCCACCATCAACCTTGGAGAATTCAGTTTAGATAAGAGAAAATAATTAGATTTATGGCGGTCTCTAACCAGTGTCTATAGAGCACACATTCACTGGGCTCCCTTCAAAAGGTTCCAGTTGAATAGAAAGGAAAAGCAGGAAAAGCTAAAGTTCGGTTAACTCCATCCTAGCGACGATTCATCAGAAGATAATTTGAGGAGGAGCTTTAGATCTCCTTGTACACAGTGACATGTGGAATAGTGCCAGCATGGAGCACTGGTCATAAATGTGGCTTTGCTGTGACAAATCCTCAGTTTGGTTGTCCTGCTTCCACTCCTGTCTCTCCAGAGTCTATTCTTTACATAGTTGACACAACATTTTTAAAAGTAAATTTGTTATGCAGTTCTTTTGCTTATAATTTTAAAATGAGTACCTCACCTGTTCTTAGAATAAAATTCAGACTCTTCACCATGGCCAGCAAGACCATGAGCAGGTCCTTGACCCCCTCTCATACTCATCACCCCTCCTCTTCTCACTCATGATTATCTTTCTCTCCTCAGCTCTTCTCCAACTCTGGTCCCATGCACTCCTGTGCTTTCTCCCTCAGGTGTTTGGCCCCAGATTTTTCATTGTTGGTTCCTTGTCATCATTCAGGTTTCAACTTAAACATTAATACCAAGAGAAGCCCTTCCTACCCAACCATCTAGCTGCCCTATCTCTTGCCCTACTCTCTACATATTAACAATGTGTTCTTTTTGTACAGTAGTCATTACTATATGTAATTACCTTATATATTTGTTTTTTCATTGTCTGTCCCAACTAGAATACAAAAGCTTTATAAAAACAGAAGCCTTATCTGCTGTGTTTATTGCTGTCTATGCAGTTCCTAGGACAGCATGTAGTATTTAACAAATATTTATTGAATGAATGAATGAATTAATAATGAATTAATGATGAATGAGAAGCCTCAGAAATTGCGTGTTTATGGCTTTCATTAGCATCTACATCCCTTTATAGACTGATAACTCTTTTGGGATATTAGCCAAGAGTCTCCACCTCCTGTGCCCTTCTCACCTCTCTGTCTATTAAATCAGTGGCACCCTTTGCCCAAGGGAAGATTAAGATTATTAGAGCAGTAATACAAAGAGAAAAATTATAACAGTTGGATTCTGGGCTTTTTGAGTTTCTAAATGAAGGTTTAAAATTATAGCTTCTGCTTTGCAACAGCCAGGCCCTTTTGAGTATCAGAGATAAAGCCCTGAAGGAGTCATGGCATAAAGTGTACACCATAAGCAAGTGACTGGGAAAAGAATAGAAGAGCCATTTTATGCAATCAAGTGGACAAGATAAAGATGGAAGTGTTGGGGGCACTGGAGGATGTAGGCAAGGATCGAGGGACATGACACGATATTAGATGATAGTCAACGAGGGGCCCCGTGTTCTGCCAGCTCCCACTGGGCCATGTCCTGAAAGTTGAAGGGTCTCAGACTAGAGAAAAGTTAGACTTCATTATGTTGGTGAAGTCTGAGGAATCAGAGGAGAACTGCCGTTTGCTAGCACAAAAAGGTAGTGGGGTGTGTTGAACAAAATTGTGTGAAATAACCTTTAAAATTTATTTTGAAGTCACAAAATGGAGCATATAGAATTTTTGGAGTTTCCCAGAAAAGGGTGGGAATGCCTGAGAGATACCTGGTAGACATAAAAGGGCATGGCAGCCAGGATTAAGACACAGAGGTACCTGTGAGTTTTGATGATGAACAGGCATAGCAGGGCCATGGACAACGGCAGATGCACTGGGATCCAAGCTAATGACCAAAGACCAGGTGGCATCATGTGCCCACAGAGGGTGGACAGCAGACTAGTAAATCCAGTATCTCCCCTTGATTCTTACCCCCTTACCCCCTACATGCACATAAGCTCTGCCTCTCTTCCAAATATTAGATGGCATATGGATAGAAAGGGAGATGAAGGATGGACTCAATACAGCTGAGTTTATACCAGAATGACTCATTTAACTTTGTGAATCATACAAAAATATCCAGATTTGGGATATTTTTTAATCAGGTAGAAATGGGACTTAAACAAATTAAGATCAGTTCAAAGAAAGAAAATTTTCTTTTTCTCTCATAAGTTTATGACATAAAATTTTTATTCATTACAAATATTTTAAAAGATGTTCAGAAGTTTTGAAGGTAATGTATAGTCAGAAGTTAGCCATCTCATGATGTTACAATAAGAAGTACAGCTATTTTGCCCTGGCCGGGTGGCTTGGTTGGTTAGATCATCATCCCATACACCAAAGGGTTGTGGGTTTGCTTCCCATACCTAGGTTGTGGGTTAGGTCCCCAGCCAGGGTGCATACAGAAGGCAACCTGCTGATCTTTTCCTCTCACATTAATATTTCTCTCTCTCCCCCACCCCGCGTCTCTCACTTTCTTTCTCTCTTCCTTCCTCTCTCTGAAATCAATGAACATATCCTCAGGTGAGGGTAAATAAATAAAAATAAAAAGGTATAGCTTCTTCACAAAGGTAACTATCTGTCTTGCACCTCACAGTGGGCTGAGGGTTCTGAGGCAAGTAACACCAACATCTGAAACCCAGGCTTCAGTTTGGAATCAGATAGGCCTGGGTTCAAATCTCTGCCTCTAATTTTTAGAAGATGGCAATTTGAGACAAGGCATTTAGACTTTCGGTATTTCAGTTCCCTGACCTATCAAAATACTACTGTCTTCAAAACACTATCTGGGAATTAAATAATATAAGATATACATAATTGCTTAGAACATTTTCTAATTGTTAACAGGAACTCAGAATGGGAATTATATTGTCCCCGTAGTGGGAATGACTTATTTTGACCAAACTTGATGTGTTCTTTTAACTACCCACACATTATATATTGTTCATGAATTCCTAGTTGTATAAAGCAATATTTCTATTGAATACAGCAATTCACTGAGGAGGAATTAACAGCCAACATGGTAGAGACATTTGTTTAGATTGTGAGTTAATGGAATAGACATCAATTATGATAAACTATAAATTGTAGTATTTGTACTCTCGCATTTAACTTAACGTGCTCTGAGAGGAAGAACAAATAACAACAATAAACAAAACTCATTCTCTGGTTTAGTTCTCCTTAGTAACCAATAGATCCACTTATGCGAAGTTTTCCTGGAAATTCATGCCACCCATTGCTGACACTAAGTTCTGGAATTTGAAGAAGCTTTGAAGTGGTCTTAGAGATCATCTGGCTTACCCTCATATTTTACACAGGCAAAAACTGAGGCCTAGTGCAGAAAGGACTTGGCTGGGATTATTAAGTTACTGAGATAGATAGGGTTGGGATAAGCTTTATATTTCTCAGTTTTTGCTGTGTAACAAACCAGCCCCAAAACTCAGTGACTTAAAACAATAAAAATTTATTTTTTGCCTACATGCCTGGGGGCCAATTGTGTCCAGGCCAATCTAGGTTCCAAGGTTCTGGTTGGGTCCAGGTTTACTCCCTATATCTCTCACCCTTGGATCAGCAGCTGCCAAAGGTGTTTTCTTCCTTCTAGTGGCACCTAATAGTGCAAGGGACAAGCAGAAATATGTAATGCTTCTTAAGACCTCAGCGCAGAACTTGAACTCTCAACTTCAACCCCCATTTTATCACATAAATTAAGTCACAGAGGATAGGCTCCAAAATCAATGGGTCAGAGATACATACTCTACCTGTTCTAGTGAATGTTACTTCCAAGTCACAAGATCAAGAGTATCGGTATGTATGTCTAATAATGGGACATCATGAATGACTATAGTGACCCTATTTACTGTAGGATTCCAGTATTCAGATTCCTACATCAGTTTTCTTCTCTTCCATCATGTTGTAAGCAGGCCTTTAACATTGTGAGAAGACATGCTGGAACTTTTTGGTGTTGAATCACATAGGCCTTGACAGTAACTTAACAATATTTCCCTTGGTATAGGAACAGTTACATAGAGATGAGGGAATTAGAAAAAATTATTCATCGGCCAAGAATATTTCTACCTCCCTTCTACTAAACTGAAACTCGTAGTAATTTTTCCTTCAGCAAAAAAGGATTTATAGCTTTAGCCCTATCAATTGTTTTTTAATTAAAAATGTATTGAGGTCCTCATGACTGGAGCACATAAACCAGACATGCCAATGCTTGGCACAGGCAGCCCAGTGTGTGTGTATAAATTATACCCAGGGTGACTTAGGTCTGGCCAGGAGACTGCAGCAACTCTGAGTTACGTTTCTCTGAGTTGGAACTACTGACACTGATGTGCTTAAAATATTTAAAACATCTATCAGAGGCCTGCAAATAGATGATTTCTGCACCCCATCAGGGCTTCTTTCTTTAGTAGTTTCAGATGCTGACATTACTTGCTACAAATTGAGTTTGTTCCCATAGGCCCAGCAGGCGCCAAGTTGGTTCAAGAAGAGATGACTTGGATGCCCTTTAAAGTAGCAAACTCTGGCTTCAAGTGCTTTCATTGCCTTTGGTGACACTGAGAACAGAGAGAATAAGATCCTATATTGGGCTTCTAAGGTGCACAGGTAGAGCTCCAATGACTTGTAATCCTCCATCCATCCACTCATTGACATCAGTGTCTCCTGGGGTTTTGTTATGGACAGCCAGCCACTGAGCTCTGAGCTGAAACTTGAGCCCAGCAGGAGTTGAATTTCTGGCAAGAGGGAAGAATGGGGAGTCCAGGAAGAAAGCCAAGAGTGAAGTCTAAGGAGTGTACAAATCTGTCTTTAAAATGTTAAGGGAAATTATTTCAAGTTCCCCCATTCCTATTTGAAAAACATGATAAGGAAACGAGAAATACTTGTCCTTTGCCTGTGCCTAAGTGTAGGATTGACTTTGTGGACTCTTGGCATACAAACTTTATAGGTTATTACTTAAAAGTTAAAGATTTTCAGCCCTGGCTAGTGTGGTTCAGCGGACTGAGTGCCAGCCTGCAAACCAAAGGGTTGCTGGTTCAGTTCCCAGTCAGGGCACATGCCTGGGGTGCGAGGCAGGTCCCCAGTGGGGGGTGCACAAGAGGCAACCACAAATTGATGTTTCTTTCCCTTTCTTTTCCCCTCCCTTCCTCTCTCTCTAAAAATAAATAAATAAAACCTTTTTTTAAAAAAGAAAATATACACTTTCTGAAAAAAGTTAAAGATTTTCAGTAGTTAAAAAGGGGTTACTTGTCTGCCTTCTCCAGAAGACTCTGAAAGTTGTTGGTTTCAATAAAGGATAGACTAAAAGACCATTTTGAATGTGAGGAAGAAGCTCCTAGATCAAAAATTGAGCTCATGTAGCAGAAAGTATGCTACACTGGGAGTCATACCTGTGAGACCTTATGAAGTTCTTTTCCCCGCACTGGGCTTCTGTTCCCCAGTTTGGAAAATGAGGGAGTTGAGTGTGATGAACTATAAATTCTCTTCCAAATGTAATAAGTTATGGGGTCCAAAACTTTTCTTGACTGCCAACCTATGCAGAATGGTCTTGATGTAACACCTTCACCCCATGCTACATGGTATAACAGAAGGAGCACAAAATTTGGGGGTGGGCCCTTTGAATTTGAATCACAGAGTGGATATATGTGATCTTAGGCAAAACATATCTAAATCTAACTTGGACCTGGAGAACTTAGGTTTAAAAGGAGGAAGCTAAAGATAACTTCCATCAGGTCTCCTCATGGGTACTTAAAATTGATGAAGCAAAACTAACCAGATCACAGTTGCCAGGTATTTGTAACACACTTGATTTTATGTTGACCTTTGAGAATAATATGGTTCACCACATGAAGCAGGGAAATAAACCAAATGCCTTTGGGACATGCAACCTGGTCCTTCTTTGGTCTCCATTAGAGTTTTGGACAATGAGAGACAAGCACAGGCAGCTCCAGTGGAAACAGCATGGATTTTGCCATCAGGCCCACTTGGTTTCAAACTTCAGCTTCAACACTACCAAGGAAAGTTCATTGTGCAAGTTTGTTCACTCATTCATTCATTCACTCACTCACTCATTCATTCATACAATCATTCATTCATTCATCCATTCATTCATTCATTCATCATTTACTGAGTGACTGCTTTGTTTTAGACATGCTAACCAGGCACAGGAGCTACAGTGGTAAGTAACAACACAGTTTCCACCTTCTTGGGAATCACCATTGAACAAAGACGCAGGTAGATTTGTAATTATATTACTTTGTGGTTAGTGCCAAGAATGAATTTAGCACAAAGATCTCTGAGATAATAAAGTGCTTTTTCTCTTTGTTTAAAAGCAACGCCAAAACAAGAACTCCCTCATATGAAGTAATGTTATAAAGTATTTCAGTAAATAACACTTAATGAATGCCTTTGATGCCTAGTTAGTTCTATACACTCACCAATCTTCACAAATTGTTTTTCTCCAATCATTATCCCATTTTATGGATGTGGTAACTGAGGTTCAGAAAGATTCTATAGTTCTCTCCAGGCTACTAAGCCAGTAGTAGAAGAACTAAGATTTCAAGCTAGTTCTGTGTGGCTCCAGTGCCCATACTTGCTTGTCACACAATGCCACAATGCTTTCTCTTTAATATCTGGGCCTTAATCCTTGTTACCCAGCACCCATGACACAGATGTCACCAAAAGGCAGTTGTTCCCTTAATGTAATAAGACCAAACCATGTCGTTCGATTTGACTCTTTTTGCCCTGGGAGATCCCCCAGATTAAAGGTGAGGGGGTATTTGTAGGGAAAGAGGGTGAGGGAATTTAGCTGTACTTTAGTGAACATTTCGATGCCTGGGTTCTCACTCCGAGAGGCCCCAGCATACATTTCCCAGCGATCTCTGCTTTGCAAGACATGCTTCTCCATGGTTCTTTGCCTGGTGCAACTTGAGCAACTGCATTTTATCCCTCTTCTTATGCACAACTTCTAAAAAAAAAAGAAAAGAAAGAAAAGAAAAATGAAAAAGGATGCGGAGAAAGCCAAGTACAAAACATAACTCAGAAATGGTAATGTAACAGGGCCGACCATGGTTGCTGACTAGTTGCATTCGTAATGATTTCCTCCAAATAATGCAAGCACTATTTTTTTCCTGAGAAAATGAAATATGGAAGTGCCATATTCCATAGATGATGGGGAGAACTCATAAAAGATTTTAATCTTTCCTTGTCAGGCTTCAGAAATGCAAACGGCCTCGTCCTCATTTTCTTTATGCTCTGGACTTCTAATTGAGGAAGCTGGCATCAATTCTGCATGTGGGTATCGCTGGCAAGGGAACTAGAATAAATATTTGGGGGGTATCGTTAGCCAGAACATCACTTCATCTTTGTGTCACCATAATTTCCCATATTGTAGTGTTTTAGATGAGAACATATGGCAATAAGGTAGGTAATGAGAACAACAATTTTCTGAAACAACATTATAACTTTTCCCTCTTTATGGTCACATTTAGTTACAGTACATGCTGCTATTTAGGTGTGGAGCTTTATAAAAGCAAATCTCAGGGAAAAGAGAATTCAGAGGCAATGCCTTGGAAGTCTGAACACCTGGGACTGCAGCCAACCCTGCAGATGGGAATTTGGGGGTGTGGACTAGTTAGTTTTTGCTTCAGTAACATGCCAGTTTAAAAAGGGCTTATAACAGCAACCTTTCTCTCATTTCCATGTTACATGAGGACTGTGAGTTGCTCTGAGTTGGCTGGTCTCAGCTTCACCTATCTCTTCATTCAGAAGCCAGACCGAAAGAGTGGCCTCTGTCTCTGCAATCATGGTGGAAGGGTCCGAGACCAATTACCCAAGAGCATCTAACACTTCTGCTCAGGAGTGCATGTTCCATATCCACTCCCAATCCACTACTTAGAGCATGTCATAGGCTGAGCATTTCAGTAACACAGGCAGACATAGTCTGCATGGAGATATGGAATATGCACTTATGGAGAGACTGCAGACACTGGTACAATGCAGTGAACTAGAGGGTGACCCTCTAGCTCTACTTGCCATTACTGGGGAAGTTGTGTTGGGGTAATTTAGTAAATCAGCATGTGAGCAAAGAGAGTCAACATCATTCAGTGGACCTGGAGTTCCTATAAATACAAATTCAGTAAGCATATCTAGACTACCACTCTAAATGTCAAGAACAGTGCAATGCATTCTGGGGAAATATTGCTGAGTCAGATGGCCTATGCCATCCAGGAACTCTCAGTTTTGAAGAGATGATGCCCAGGCCAAGAGTTAGTAAAACTAATGGCCAGAGTGAAACAGTGATATCGGGGAAGAGGAAACAAGGAGGAAGGAAAGTTGAACTGCACTGTGTTAGCTGTCACATGTGGTACTTCCTCGTTTAATCTGCACAACATTCTGAGGTGGCAATAATGCAAAGGACAATCATGTACTTTTCTACACATCTTCATCAACGCTTGTTATTTGCTGATTTATTGATAATAGCCATTCTGACAGGTGTGAGGTGATATTTCACTGTGGTTTTAAATTGCATTATTCCAATGATTAGTGAAATTGAGCATATTTTCATTTGTCTATTGGCCATCTGTATGTCCTCTTTGGAGAAGTATCTATTCAGGTCCTTTGCCTATTTTTTTATTGAAATTTTATTTTTGGGTTTTTTTGTTTGTTTGTTTGTTTGTTTGTTTTGGTGTTGAGTTTTCCGAGACCTTTATAAGTTTTGGGTATTAACTCCTTTTTAGATGTATCATTTATGAACATGTTCTCCCATTCAGTGGGTTGTCTAACTACTAGGCTGTACACCTGAAATGAATATAAAATAATATTGAATGTAAACTATCATTTTTAAAAATATTTTAAATTAAAAAATAATGCAAAGGAGCAAACTTTAGTGTCTGCCAAGTTCAATGACCTGCCCTCTTAAAAGCTAGTCAGAAGTTAAACTGGAAGTCAAATAAATCAGCACTAGTTGGACTGGGATGGTAGAGCAAATTTTTCTGCCTGGGAGAGATCAGAGAGGAACCAGGTAACAGGCAACATTTCAGATGGGCCTTGACAAATGAGTAGCATTTCAACAGAGGGAGAGGAAAGACCGTCAGACTATCCAGCATGAGGGAACAGCATGGGCACAGCCCAGAGTTTCTGGGAAATGGTCAGGGCAGCTCTCCTTTGTGATTGTGGCATAAGGTAGGACCAAGGATCAGGTTATTAAGCGTGTCATGTTGAACGTTTTGGACTTTACTCTACAGGTGGCAAAATAATTAAAGGTTTCTGAGGAAGGACTGATGAGATCTCACATGTATCTTTGAAAACATGATCCAGTAAGAAAGTCCTCCAGGGAACAGATCAGAGACAAGCTACTTGACTCTCTAACGTATTATGTGCTCCCTTAGATCTGTGTGCCTTTGTATGAAATTTTTATGCCTTCAAGGCTTCAAAAATGGGGGTGACCCTAAGTGTTTGTTTATGTGTGTGTGTGTGTTTCTGAATCAAAGACTGTATTTCATATGATTTTAATCAGATGTTTGCTTGTTAAATATGAGGTGGTGCTGCACACAGACAGGATTACTGTAGCCCAGACCCCCAAATTCCTTAAGGTTGGCTTGCTTTGGTCTCCA
Source organism: Pteronotus mesoamericanus (assembly GCF_021234165.1). Lineage (NCBI taxonomy): Eukaryota > Metazoa > Chordata > Mammalia > Chiroptera > Mormoopidae > Pteronotus > Pteronotus mesoamericanus. The sequence goes on from NW_026555326.1 coordinate 2,669,875, forward strand.
GGCTTTTTCTGTTAATGAACTTCACCTGGGACTCAGTTTTCAAACTCTAAAAATAGCAACAATAATATTATCTCTCAGGTGTTTGTGTAAAGAAAAAAAGATAACAAAACCCCTAGCACAAGATCTAATACATGATATGCATTCCGGACATGTCAGTGTTGTAATTCTCCTACAATGAGACCTCCTTCAGGTGAGAGTCTTCCTACACTCTCATACAGAGAGTAATCCTGCACTAGTTTTTCCATTAAGATGGGCAATGGAGCAGTGCAGGGGCCATAATGTGTAAACAACAATGGTTTGTGCATTATGTTGATACGTTATGTTCAAATACAGCGTCTGCTAGTCTCCATTGTCTTGCTCGGTGCAAAAGAATGTTATTTCCATACAGAAGTGGCAAGGAAAAAAAGCCACAAACCGTGCTAATGGAAGACTAGATTCTACTGTAATGACAGCGATATCTGCTACATTGAGTAAAGAATGCCAGTGAAGGATGGCTCTGTTTTAGAGAGCAGGGTCCTGGGGTTACTACTTATGAAGTCCTGCATGAGTCATACACAGGGAGGGTTTGCGATCCAGGAAAAGGGCCATCAGGCCTGTGGCACCTAAGGGGACAGCGGGGAAGAGCTCTGCAGAGACATGAACGAAAAAGCTGTGACTTTTGGAAATTAAAGTGACTTGGAAGCTGAAGTTTCTCAGACTTATCTTTGGCAATAGAAGAGAATAAGGGAGATATATTGGCATTAAAATTCAAGCAAATACAGAGAAATATATGAAATATCCAAGTGATTGGAGTGGAGCATTTGATAGGAATAAATGTTTGGACTACCTCTCATCCTATCTTTAAGAAGGGGTTTCTGGAGTAAAGTACTTAAAGAAAGGAAATGATGCATAATTCATAACGTTTTGTAAAGGCTAATGAGATAATGCTTTAAAGGTGCTCACCCAAATTCCTGCTGCGTGGTAATCCTTCAATAAATGGCAACTATTAGTTGCTATCACCCTGAAAGGCATATTAGAATTATAATTAACTGTTTAATGTCCATCCCACCCCACCCCACCAACTGGATTGCAAGCTCCAGGAAGACAGGGACCAGATCTGTCTTTGTAGTTTTCTATGCCTGGTGCTACTACAGTACCTAGTGCCTAGGAGAAGCTTGATAAGTATTTGTTGGAGGCAAGAAGGAAGAAAGAAAAGACTCATGAGGAGGTAGAAGATTTGGGTATGAGCTCAAGCTTGGAGAGCACAAAGGGAAGAATTAGAAAATATGAGGAACTAACAATGGAAAAATGAGACAGGGAACTTCTGTTGACTCTGGGCGTTGAGAGCACTCCTTTTGTGACTAAGTCACTACTGAGGCTTGCCTTCTGCTTTCTTCTCCATTCCCACCCTGAAATGCCAAGATGGGACCTTAATCTTTCCAATAACTTCTCAGTGGGTTCACCCCCAGGCTTCCCAGTTGTCAAAATCACCTGAAGCTCCATCAAGGCCACCATCAGCGTGTACGACATCTTTGCACAAATTTGAAAAGGCTGCCCTTTCTTCCAGGAGGACGCAGTTACAAGTTAGGAGGCTCTGCTCAGCGAGTGGAATGAACTGGGTTTTAGTTTTTTCCCACCCTTTGTTCCTGTTACTGTCTCAGCCAGTACAATGTATAATCTCATGCAATTGTACTTGGTAAGCCAGGACTCCCTTGAACTTCAGGTATGATGACACACATTAATTGAGTGTGTACTTATAATTTTTAGGCACTAGGCTTCAGCAGTTTGTAAAACATGGCTCCTATCCTCATGGAGTTTATTCTATCACTAAAGAAGTGGTAGCAGGCAAAATGGTTGAGCAAAAAGCCTGGAAATGAAACATACCTCATTTGAATACAGCGTCTCCCAGTCACCAGCTCTGCTACCCTGAGCAAGCGCTTGCAGCTTTCTTTCTTATTATTTTATTTTTTTATTGTTGTTCAAGCACAGCTGCCTCCACTTTCTCCCACCACCCTCCCTATCCCACCCAGTGATTGTACCTTTCAAAGCTTCAACTTCCTCATCTTGAAACGGGAGATACATAATGACATTATCTCCCTCAGAGGTTTTTGTGAGCATTAAAAGAGATGCATGTATGTTCTATGATCCGAATGTGTGTGCCCCCCGCCACAATTTTATATGTTAAAAACCTAACCAGTGTGATGGTATTAGGAGGTGGGGCCTTTGGGAGTTGCTCATGTCATGAGGGTAGAGTCTCCGTGAATGGGATTCGTGCTCCTACATAGAGACCCCAGAAAGCTCCCTAGCTCTTTATACCAGGTGAGTGCACAGAGAGAAGTCAGCAGTCTGCAGCCTGAAAGAAGGTCTTCACCAGATACCAAATCTGCTGGTCCATAATCTTGGACTTGCCAGTGTCTAGAACTGTGAGAAATACTTGTTGCTTATAAGCCACCCAGTCTATGGTGTTTTCTTACGGCAGCCTGAATGAACTAGAGAACATGTGTCTCATATATTTTAGCTCTTACTGTTATTTTTGTATAGCTAATCAATGATACAATCATGAAGAAAATAGAGAGTACTGTTGGGCTAGGACTCTCAGAAAAAAATCACCAAATCACCAAAACTTGAGCAAAAATAGTACCGTAATATGCCTGCAGGGAAGGGACAGGAGCAGAAGTGACTAAAACAGACTAGATTTGGGGCAGTAAGGGGTGGTGTGGAATGTGGCGAACTAAAGCATTCAACTGCAAGTGTTTGAAAACAATTGAATCTGTAAAACAAATTTTGCCTCAGGAGGATGGGTAAAAATATGCAGAAATTAGATAAGAAAATTCCTAGTCCTTTCAGAAGCCTTGCTCTTTCTAATCAACTGCTGTTACTTTTCCTTCTTTTCTTCTAGGAGTGTTTGGGAAAGATCTGGGGCCCTAAAAATTCCTCATAACAATCTTCCTGGACAAAGGCATAAGCCCAAAGCTACGAGAGAGCAGAACCACCCTGTTTCCAGACGCTGAAGGGTGCCCCCTGCCAAACTCTCAGGAATTCCAAGCCTTTCCTCTCCCTCCAGCCCCACCCCCCCATTAAATCTGAGATGAATTGACTGCACAGCCTTCTCGCTCAGAGTACATTGTTTGAAAGTTTGTGTCATAAACGAATCGATCCTGCCTCATGCTCCCAAACAGAATCTCGATGTTGAAGCACTCTTTTAATCAAAAGTAAATTATGTACAGGCCGCGTAGGTCAGCCCAGCCAGCCTCACAAAAAATGCAATCCATCATTCATTCGTAAATGTCAGTGAAATCTGGGGATCAATATGTGCGTCAATGTGGATTATGTTTATTATTTTTCTGTAAATATCAATGCTGAGAAATATTCTGAGAGAGCACAAAGGTGCGATGGGAAGTCAGACCTAACCTAGGGCAGACGGTGCAACTGTGGAATCTCTCCAAGTGGATCTGATGTGTGTTTTTCAGAGCTCCTTTGCAGCTGAGAGCAGGGCCATCCCTGGTCTCATGAAAACTAGAAAAGAGAGAAACATTCCTATAGTGATCAAGGTATCTGAGAAAGATCCAGAATGGATCTACCTTCAAGTAAGGTAGAAATAGCTTATCCTGATACATTCTGAAGAGTGAGTTTGGGCATAGAAAATAAACATGATTCCAAAAGACCTGGTTCACCGACAGGATCCCTGGAGCCAGAAGGCAAAGGAATCTGGTGTCCTGTTTCATCCCTTTTCTTAGTTCACTTTGATTCATACACCATGTATGTGATGTCAGAGTCCTGGTAGGAGAAGCAGCAGCATGGAGTTGTTTGAGAAGAAGGACCTTAGCTTATGCTTCCTATTATTCTTCCATTAATTCTAGAGGCAATACAGAGTCTCGGAAGTTTTCAGGTCACTGAAACACATGACCAAAGTGGTATTTAGGAAAGACAAAAAAAAAAAAATATTTTAATGAATAATCTTGGAAACAGAAGTGATGGACGGCAGAGGAGTCGATTATGAGGCCTGGGCTGCATGGGTAGACATCTCTTCATAGTGGGAAGATGACAAGCTTTAAAATTAGATACCAGGGCCTGAAGTTGCATCCTTACTCTATTAATTTCTAGATGCAAAAATCTTGGGCAAATAATAATCCCTCTCTGAGTTTCAGTGTTCTGCTTTGTAACTTGAGGTTATTAAGGACGGCTGTATCAGTCAGGATAAGTTAGGTTATGCTACAGTAACAGCCCCTGAATCTCTGTAGCTAGGAAAGGTTTCTTTTCCTCTCATGCTTCATGCCCATCTTGGGCCAAAGGGGTAGGGGTACCCTGTGAATTACAGGCTTGCTCTTCCTCTCAAATCAAGTGTGTTTTACTTCAAGGACTTCAGGAGAGTCTAATCTTACGCTGTGTTCAGAAGGAAAAGAATGGGGTATATTTGGCAAACAGCACTCATAGCTACCACACTGAATTCACAGGGCTTGCAGGAAAATTAGAAGCAACATTTAAATACCAAGCTTGGAGTCCGGTACATGACACAAAAAGTCAGTAAACCATGGCAGCTGACACTGAGTCAGTCCTTTGACGTCAGATTCTGAAGGCTGGATTTGGTCTGAGGGACAACACAGTATCTTTACAGGTGTGAAGAAAGAGAATGACTAGACTGTGCGCTTTTGAACTTCAGTTTAATTCATTAAGTATGTAGAGAGTAGGGGTTTGAGACCCCCCCTGGAGGTGGTGCTGGAGGTCTAGGCATTTGGTAATGAGGATGGTGGATACCTACTGACCTACCTGGGTTCTTGTCGTCCTATTGGATGGGAAGCAGAGACCCCTGGAAAGGGATGCCCTCAGCACATACTAACAGTCTTTTCGGAGAGATCAACTTAAGCTGCGGCAAAGCATGCAGTTAGTTAACACCCAGGGCACTGGAGAACGTTGGCACTGCCTCCTTCCTGCCGTGTTCCTGCCTGGTCTTCGCATCTCCACGGGGGGCCTTGCGCTTGTGTCATCCTGAATTAGGTAAGGAGGGACCTGCGATCTCAGCCTATTACTCAAGCTGTCTCTGTGACCTTGATAAAGTAGCCCCATTCCTTTTCTAGGATTCAGTAGGCTCATTTGTAAAATAGAAAAGTTAAAGTTGAAATCCATCATCTCTAAGGTCTCTTTCAGCATCAGATTTAGTGTTTTTTTTTTTTACGAGTGTTGGCAATGAGCACATGATTGTTCTCCTTGTGTGCAAGTTAATTTTAAGAAAAGGCTGTCTAAGAATATCTGATTTTGAGTATCTGGGCTTTGCAGTGTCTATTTTTTTTTCCATCCTATGAATGATTACAAAAAGAAAAAGGGAAAAATAGAGTAATATCAGGATGTATGTAATTTATGGGAGTTATTTTAATGTATTGGAAATAATTAAAAAGGGAGAACTAACTTCATGCTCTTGCATTTTCAGGTATGGGAAGATCCCTGCAAACCCATCAGTAGTATTTCCTCCACGTTGGTTAGCAGAGTTAAGAGAAAGATGGGATTTTGCTTGGAAGCCACAGTGTCCCAATAGCATACAAGCTCCATGACAAGGCCAGGGCCATTGTCTCCTTCTGCATCCTCAGTTCTGAGAATTAGTGGGTGACAGGAAGTAGGTGTTCCACAAATACTGGAGAACAAATACTCGAATGGTGGAGAGAAAGTTGATTATGGCCAGGTCCTTCCATTCGTGGCCCATTTGCAATACCCTTCTGTAAGAAACTAAAGTTTTTTGCTCATATGTTTTCTCCAGTGTTCCCCTCTCTATCCTTCAACCAACACAATCAAAGCCCTTAACCCATGCTTAATCCTAGTACAAATCCTTAATGAGTCCATGCTAATCTGCTATTCGCCACCTAGTGAACAAACTTGTAAATTGACTCATGTTGAGCCTTCCTTTCTAGGAGATGTAAGCTTTGACCCCTTCAGGATGTGGTTTCGGGGGACACAGGAATATATTTCCCTACTCTTCTCTCTTGAGGAAAAAAATCTGTTAATGAACTGTAAAAAACAGTACATATTCTTGCCTCAGATGAGTTATCAAAAGAAATAGTAAGGTGTTTTCAGAGAGTATTTAGCTTTATGTTTATGGTAGATTTTGAAACCAGAGAAGCTGGTATAAATCCCAGTGCTGCCCATTGTAGCTCTGAAAACTTGGCAGGTTACTTACAATTTTTTTTGAGCATCAGTTCCCTCATCCCTAATGTGGACAGAAATAATACTAACGTCTCTCAAGACAATCTGCAAAAGGAAGCCCATCGTAAGTATTCATTTATTTATTAAACAAATATTTACTCAGTGCTTTTTATGTACCAAACATTATTCTAGGCTCTGAAATGTAGCAATTAGCAAGCAGATATATCTTTATCCTTATTTTACTCATTGCCTAATGTTCCATAAACATTAGCTATTATTTTTATTATTGTTTTGCTAAACATGAGTATCCTAGAAATTTTATATAGGTGAAGTCCTTTTTTCTGTAACTGATAGCTGTCTGTCAATTTTATTTACTAAGTAACTGCAGTGTACAGAGCCCTGAGTTGGTGTGTCTATGGGTGTTAGGTGAGGAGAGAAGGTAGGCTAACCTCTTAACCTCTGCTTTCAAGGAGATCACAGTGCATGCGCAAAGATTAACCAGGACTAATGGGCTCTTGCATTTAAGAAACAGGCCTCCATTAGCAATGCCACCCCCTTCTTGTTTGTTCTGAATTACCTCTCGGTAATAATAAGAGCTGGAGTAGATTTTTTTAAACCACTGTTCATTGTAATCTGTCCAGAAAAACCAGTGAACCATTCTGAGGGGTCCAGAAGGAGAGAAGCAGCATCTGTGTCTGATCTGCTTGGGAAAGAGCATGGTTTAATAAATGAATGGATGCATCAAGTTTCTTAAATTGACAAGAGTCTTTGTCAAGTGCCCTGATGAAGCAACAAGCTGACAAAAGTCAATGTTAGCTACTATCTGATGTGACATTGTGACTTCTTGGTGTTTTAGCTTTTGAAAGGGACTTCGGCAATCTCCTTACTCAAATCTTTTATCTGATAGATAAGAAAACAGATACAGAAAAGACAAAGTACTTAAGATTGTGCAGCTGGTGTGTGGATCGTCTGGGCTAGACCCTCAGGATCCCCATTCCCACCTCAAGGTTCCTATAGCCTCTTGAAGTTTCTTTTTGTCTAACTTTGAGTGAAAATTCCTGGCGCTCATGGCCTTTTAACCAAATTGCTTGTTCTGGACTCAGGCTAGAGGTGTGTTGTGTGGGAACCTGGACAGGAGCTTCCTGATACAAAGGGTGCCGGCAGTGAGGTTAAATCCATTTCCAGTTGTGGAAAAAAAAGCAGGGGTGCTAGGCAGGTAATTTCACTCATCTTTCTTTCCCAAGGAGTTCAGATAAAGTCACTGTTTTGTGGGGTGTTTTTCTTCCTTCCAAACCCCTTGGAATCGTTCAACATTTATTCTGAACAAATCACAATACAAGGATGAAAATCCATTCACAATATTACTGAGAAGTAATACTGTCAACTCAACTGGGAACAAGCAAGAAAGAAATATGTTTAATGCATATTTCTTAAGTTGGAGTCCTTTTGATCCTCGCAAAAGGCTTTGTTACCTTTGAGGAGGAGGAGACAGTACTCCAAGTTGCCCAGTGTTCACTGCATCCCTCTCTTAATGCTTTTTGCATCTGCAAGGATCCAGGTTCACTTGGGAAAGTCGGGAGAGATTTTAAAAGGAGGTGCCACCTAGTGGCCCTTGTAATGATCAGCAGCCTACAGCTAAGAAGGCCATCACTAAGGATAGCAGCTGGAGCCATTTATCTCAACTCCAGCTAAAAGGCTGGAAGAATCATAGAATGTTTATATCGGGAGCAACCTCCAGAGATTTTCCATCAAGACATATGCCTCCAGTCAGCACAAATAATATGTCTTACATTTATAGCGTTGCATAAAACATTTTTTACAAAATAATCACGTTTAATTCTCACATCAGCCCTGTGAATTTTGAGATAATCATTATCTTGGTTTTAACAATGAGATGATTGGCCATAATTTAGGTTTCTTCAATAAAAGTGATAGATGAATTACAAGCTTAAACCCAGGCTTTCCTTACACACCTTCTCACTTGAAATCACCCATCTACCAAACCCAAGAAAATATATGAAAACTTAAGATACTTAGAAAAGAGAGGTTCCTCATCAGTCTTACACCCCAGTCTGTGCACAAGGGTTGGGTCAGTGTTTGAAACCAGTTACAGATCCAATTTTTCAGTTAGAAGAATTCAAAAATTTCCACCTGCAAATTCACCTCCCAATTTCCCCTGAGCAAATGAACAAATCAAACCGTCAACATGGGCTGGCAGTGGCGGGAGGGGGCGGCCGTGTCCAGACGGCAGTGAACTGCGGGGCCCCTCCAGAATACGGACGGGGCTGCTGGTTGTGTCAAAAGAATCCCAGTAAAAGGAAACGAAGCCGGATATACACCCCTGCTGTGAAAACACTGGTCTCTGGTCTAAATATTCAATAGTCTTCAGGGAGAAAATGAATTAATGAATTTATCCATACAGTAGTATGGATAAAAAAAGGTTTGAAAAGTTTACAGATTCTATACTCTCTTCCACCTACTCACTCAGCCACTCCTTCTGTACAGAGAGGCCAGTGTCACACAGTCTCACAGGCGGGGGAGTATTTCTAGCCTTGCCGACCCCCCCCCCCCCACCTACTGTCACTCCAGGCCTGACTTTCATCCCATCCCACTGTGTCTCCTGGTACTTGGACATTCAAGGACAGCCCGTAGCAGCTTATGTAATCACAGGACATTCTCTGAAAGAGAAGCAATCTTGTGTGGTTTGGTTGTTTTAGAAAGAAGGCATTGTTAATGGAGGTCTTGACCCGTGGGCTGAAATAGCGAGCTAGGGATGTGTTTGCTTTTTCTGGCTTGTACTTGTTAGAGAAAAAATATATTTATGAGGAAAAAAAAAGTCATCTCTATGTTCCTAAGGGATCGGCCTGACAGAAAGGTTTCCAAGATTCAAGCTGGATAAGGATGTAAATCTCACAGCCTCCAACAGGAACTCTCTTCTGAGCATGCTATATGGACTTTCAGTTTTTCATGTGATGAGGGAGGGGACATGTCTTCCCCTCAGGGAAGAAGCTGCAGATTGTGTCAGATGAGTCCTTAAGAGGAAATTAAGCTGGATGTAACCCCTAAAAATTCTGCCCTCTTTTCTGTTATCATGCCCCAGCAAAAACAAAGAAATCCAAGCCAGAGGTAACACTAGACTAGATCTGTAGTGGTCATTAGTATTGACTGGGGCTAGAAGGTAAACTGACTGCAACGTACAGTGTATCCTCAGCCCCATTTTCCTATGTCTCCGCCTGCTTATCACCCCATAACGGCAAGCAGAGGACCTCCACTTGGGCCCAATCATGAAGCCGGTGCTTATGTGTAAAAGCTCCAAGAGTATATTAAGTCCCTTTCTCAATGAGGAATTTCAGTCAGTATTCTGTACTTCCTAATTCCCAGTCACTTCCTTCTCTTCTCAAAATTTAGGAGGTCTGGTGTAAGTCTCCACTGTCTATGTGAACCGGCTGGAGTAGATTTTAAGGGTTAATGAAAGATCAAGTGTTTCTTTGCCTCTTTTTTTGTGCTGGTCTTACATCCTCCATTGTCTTAAATACCCGACAGTCACTGCAAAGCTCCACCCTCTGCTGAATCTCCTCACTGCCCTTCAGCGAGAGGTGTTAGAGGCAGGTCACAGACAATGGTATTGGTGGATAGACTAGACGCTCAGACTTTGAGATCTTGCAACTTATGTGTACAATTCTTTGCTAATAACAATGACAGCAAGGACACCTCCAAGGGCTTGGACAATAATAATGTCACACACTCATTCTATCCAAGATCTTTTAATAATTTTGAAGAATTTATTGTGTGCCAGGAGGCATCATTCTGGGTACTTGAAATTCATCAGGGAACAAAACGGTAAACATTTCTGCACTTAAAGAGCTTTCCTGATAGTTCACAAAAGCTTTTGCCACTTACCTAATTGAAGCTTCTCAAGAAGCCCTGAGAGGGTGGAAATCTAAAAGTCCTCTTTTTACAGATGAAGGAACTTCTGTCCTGCTCCTTGTATCATTAAGCGCTTCTCATCCCCAAGACAAATTTCCGGCCAGCCTGGTCCATAATATCTTTCCTGGATTGTCTCTGTCAGAATACAGAATGAACACTGCTCACTAACTGGGTAACTATGGTCGAGTTGCTTTATTCCAATTTCCTCATCAGAGTATAAGAATATGATAAGAGTATAATAAGACATCTGTGACACACTTAGGGAAGTGTAGTGTCGATGGTATTGTGCTTTGTACACCTGTGTACAAAAGCAATCTAGTGGAATCCAATCTAGGTTATGAACTCATGAGAATAATAAATTCTAAACTCAGCTTATTGAGTAAAGTGTATTTTGTGCTCTGAATGAAATCAAGATGGGAATTCTCTAGTGGGCAAGTGAATGGACTGTTTGATAAATGGCACATCAATATAGTATTAATATTAGCAGGGAAAGAGAAAGTTCGGTGTCAAAGAAATGATATCCGAATTTCCTTAGCAGCTCCGAGAAACCCAGGTCTGCAGGAAATTCTGGCGGCCACCTATTTCATCCTTCTGCCCCAGAGAAGGATGACCCTGTGGACACTGGACGGCTCCTGGGTAGTTGTCAGTGACAACGGGCATCACCGTTGGACTGTTCAGAGTCCAAAGCAAAGAAGGCACTAGCAACTTGGGTTTGTCTTCTTCATTTCTTCAGTCAGTGCCCTACGGGAGGTGAAGATCAGGTACAACCAGTAGCAGGTACCCTGTCCCCAGGAGGCTCTACCTAATCCAGACTCTGGGCTTCCTCGCTCATGGAAGAGACAGCCTAAGCCGGGGAGTCCTTCTCATGGAAGCCTATTACACAAGAGCAGCTTCTGCCTTCTAACGAAGCTGCTGCCCCTGTCAGGATGGGAGGCTGGAGTGCAAACATCCCTTCCACAGAGGAGAGAAAAATGATATGAAAGCAGCTTGGATGGGAACGATATTTCAAGCATGGCTGACTATTAAAAATGAGCTAATTCAGTAGAGGCACATTTAAATAAATATAATGCAAAGGCATAATGGCACAAGATAATAGTTTTGAATGGGGGATTCTAATGACTTCAAGTGCATTTCACAGGGCAATTAATACACATGGCAATGCTGCAGCCTTCAGCAAAAGGGGAGGGGTAAACGGGCGGGAGCACAAAAGGGGGAGATGGTGGCCACTGATAAAAAATAGGATTTGATTTTCTTTGCAGAAGGAGTAATGCTTACAAATATAATAAAAGAGAAAAATAAATGTGTTAGGTTTTATAATTCTGCTTGTCAAATTCAGAATGATTAGTTTTTGAAGAGGGCAATTAGTCTTCTTTTGCATATTCATGGAGATTTAATTAAATGGGGTTGGGCTTTCTCCATTCTTTTTTGGTTACCCCCTCCATTTCCCCTCCCCCACTACAAACTAAAATATATATGATTCCCATCAAACTGAAGCCTCATCTCCTTTGATTCATGGGGGAGGTTTCCTCCACTGATTGGTATATACAAATGCCTAGGATTATCTTTAGGAAATTACGTGCCTTTATAGTCCCCCCCACAAGTTAACAGATGAGGTGTGTGATTCTTCAGGGACTGAGGAAGACACTCTGGCTGATGGGGAAGAGGGAGACTATGCAGGGCAGGAGGCAGGCCGCCTGAGGCAGGCAGCGGGCATCTTATTTGCAAGCTTTTTCTTTTTTATTATTGCTGGTGTGTGTGTGTGTAGGGAGGGAGCATGAAAGAGAGACAGAAATAAAGAAGAAGGGAAAAAGAGAAATAGAAAAAATAAAGGGAGGGAGTGGAGGGAGGAGGAGAAGAAAAAGAGTCTGAAGAGATTGATATCTTTTGTTGTCCAGTTTGGTGGAGACCCGGAGGATAATTTTAAGCCAGCCACCAAGTATATGATTTTTTCCCTTTTTGTTTATATTTTTTCAAGTGTTGCCTAGAGCAAATAATAACTAGGAAGCAATGAACAAACTCCAAAACCCACACAAGTCAAAATCCACCTAAGCGCAAAGAGAGAGACCCTGACGACCTATCTGGTTTGCTTCCACCTCCTCAGTGCACTCATTTCTGCTGTGTTTTGTTTATTTATACCTCTGCGTGCTTTTTCTTTCTTTCTCTTTTTTTCAAAAATTCAATCACTTTTTCTAATGTTTTGTGTAAGAATCTCTTTGGTCAGCTTCCAAGTCTTTAGCTCTACCACTCACCTAATGCTCAGATCCTGCTAAGGGCCTCGGTTCTCCCCCACTTTGCATTGACTGTTTATTCCCCTTTTCACAGGCTTTATTTTTAAATGTATCCACTTCCTCCCCACCATTACTACCACACACACAAAAACTCACCTTGAATAGGAACAGAAGATAAGCGATCGTTTTAGTTCCTCCTACAAACAAAAATATTTACAGATTTTCATCTGCACAAGATTTTGCTCGGGAAGAAACCAAGCGGGGGAGGAGTCAGTTACTGAAGGTCGCAGCGCTAGTGAGAGAGAGCTCCAGCTACAATGCAAGTTTAGATCTGTCCACCTCCAAATCCCACACTCCTTCCCACCTAGCTGGGGCTTCCCAGTTTCTAGGTCCTGAGAACTATGAAAAGAGAAGTTCCTAAGCTTTTTGGAAGGAGAAACTGCTTTTGATTTATCTTGAAAGAGGAGGGATATTGGAAAGAAGGGACTGACTGCAAAGGACAATACTTCTCCACCCCTGATGTTCCTTTCCATTTGGAGTGGCAGCATTAGCATAACCCTGCTCCCCTTCCTTCTCTGTCCCTTCTCTTTGGAGTCTATCTGCCTGCAAAGTGTGCATTACAACTACAGGGAAGGCCAGTCTCTTTCCAGAATAGCTGATGTCTAGTAGGGTAAGTCTATTTAATTCGGGGGTTCAGTCTTAGGAAGCCTAAGTTAGTTTCCAATAATTCTATAATAAATAATAAAGCTGACATTTTTGTCTCCATTTACCTGTCTCTACTCTGTCCTTCAATTAGTTTAAAAATCAGGTGAAGAAAATATAATCTATTGGACTGCCTCAACCTTCAATGTTAATTTTTACTGAATGCTTCCTCTGACCCAGTCATGGCATTGGACTTATATTTCTAACTTCATCTCAGGATATGACACCTAGTGGCTTGTGAAAAAAAGGTGCTGACCTTATCATTCAGTTGGCCGTGGATGCTGAAAACACTCAGATGAATGACCCAGGGGTCTGAACTTGACATTTTTAAATCTAGAATTTGGGGTATAGGCAAGCGAGAATGAGTAATTAAATTTTGAGTGAATATGTACACATGTGTTTTTCTAGTACTGCTCCGTAGCTCTAACAAAATACTCAGAGGATCTGTAACCTCCTAAAGTAAGTCCAGAGGTTGAATGCCCTAGTGACTACTACCAGCTTAGAAATAAAAGCTTCAAGATCCGCTGGTAGATTCTTACCCTAAGTGACTATTACTGCTTCCTCATATTTTTAGTGTCTCCAAGTTCTGGTCTGATAATCACAACTAGAAGAGTGGGAAATTTGCCTACGTTCAGGAAGAACAAATTCCTGTGGTTTATAAATTACTGATGAAAGTTCATTTTGTATTCAAGTGCAGAATACGGGGAGAGTCAGCACCCAAGCCTGAGAACCCTGTTCCATCCTCTCCTCCTTGGGTTTCCCTGTCTATTGCCATGGCCTCTGTTTCCTCCGTTTGACACAAATGTACACCTGCCCCAGAGTGGGGAACCGTATTCTTCCTGGGCTCCCCTCTTGCCATGTCGGTGACCCATGCAGCCAGCCCCTGCAGGGAACTTGCGTTCTCCAGAGCTGGGCCCCATGCTGTCTTTAAGAGGAAAGTAGACTTCACAGGGCCCTGGCAGTTCGATTCATAAATAAATATTACATGTGCCACCAGATGGTTCATTAGCCAGTTGTTACAGCAATCAGCATTTTAGCCAATTAAAAGCCTTTCCCAAGACTTTAAAATATGTTGATTGTGGAAATATGAAGTACCTGAAGACCATGCAGGCACACTTGCATGCAAGAGGCATCTCTGCTTTTGGAGAGGAGGAAGCTGGTGGATGGGGGAGGGAGAAAGGGGAACAGCCGTGCAGTGCAGATACCAGAACGAAGATAAAGGATGTTGGGAGAGAAAGATATTTTTATTCCTCCCTACCCTGCGTGTAAGGCACTCTTTCAGTGAACGTAGAAGCCAAAGGCACTCTTCACCTATGTTTTTGTGGATTCCTTGATGGCAGTGACTGTATCTTGTTGACTTCGTGTTTTTACTCCCTAGTACACAGCCTGGCACAATGTGTGTGGCAATTTCTAGTAATACAAAGTAAATAATAAATTTGACAATCAAAATTGCAATCACTTGTAACAAATAGTAGAAAAAAATAAAGTACTATTGTCTTGTTATAGAAACCAGAAACCAATCCTGTTACTGACTTTTGACAGGAGCCAGTGAAGGAGGCTGCTGCGGGCCTGGGCAGTCTGGCTGGGCCAGGAGAACCTCACTGGACAAGCACGCGAGCACACAGAAGCAGATGAGAGAGAAAGCAGTCAGACATAGAAGAAGAGGGAGAGACCACGTTGTGCTCATCTTTGTATCCCTGTCACCGTGGAACAGTGGTGGTTACCTAGTAGGTGCTCAGCAAAGGCTGATTAAATAATCATTCCGTTTATCATCTCAGTATGCACTAAACCTTGTTGTGGGTCGGTGACTGAGAGGATCAAAATTCTGAAATCTATTCTGAACTTTTTCATTCCCTCCCTGGAGAATACATTTCCAATTATAATACCCAGAATGAAGACTTCTATTCATTTTTACTCGCTGATCAAAGGAATTCCCCAGGGAGGTGCACTCCTTCAACACTAGGAATCAAATGCTTTTCAGAGACTCAGTCCAGGGGACAGTGGGGAGCTGGGATCCCTGCCTCACTGGCTGCCAAAGGGTCTGACTTGCTCCTGGTGGTTCAGAACCCCCTCCTCTCTTCCTTCATCTCTCCTGAGCTGCACGGACCACCCCTCCTCCGCACCAACCCCACATCCAAATCTGCTGCCTCTGAATTTATACTGATACAGTGAAGCGAAGGAAAACGCAAAAAAATAACTTCCTTAGACAATCAGAGCAGATTATTTTAATGAGAGCTTGGAAATGGGAAACAAACAGCACCAAATTAGCCTTGCTCCCATTCGTCAACTGCGTTGGTGAAGACACCAAGCTTTCGCCTGAGTCAGCAGTGGGGGAGCAGACCACTGCTTCTGGTTTCAGGAAACTTCTTTACAGGAGCTCCCACTTGTCTTTCACAGAGCTGCCCGTTCCCACTCAGCAAAGTGGTCTCTATCCAAATTGTTTCGAGGTCGCCGGGGCCCACCATTGGTAGTCCATGTCTGCTTTAAATTTCCCCTGGGTAGAAGTACAGACCACTGGAGGAGAAGAAGGTTCTGGAGCCCACCTGTGACTCGGGTCGATGACAGAACCGGGATGCACATATTTCCCAGACTCTGTCCCCAGTCCCTGTCCCCAGAGCAGGGAACATCTGGGTAGGCACATTTGAATATGAGGCAGTTTCTCTATTTCTCTCTTTCTCCGTACTTTCCAGTTTTGTCTGCTGGCAGCCCCTGGGTGTTGTCATTGGGAGGTCACCGGTCGGTCAGGGGTGGGCTGTTTCTCCACAATTCACAGAGTATAGAATAACCCCAATGAGAAGGCTCCCTTGTGCACCTGGATGGCAGAGGCAGGACTCTGAAACTGGGCCTCGGGTCAGAGTGGTGAACAGAAAAGGGCTACGATAGATTATTACATTAAGCAAAACGAAATTGTTTTCCTGCTGGAAGGAAGGAAAGTCATTAACTCGGAGGGTCAGTTATCAGGGAAAATGATATCATATTTTCAGTGTGTTTTGGATTGCAATATAAGGGGGAAAATTGTAAGAGAATTTGATGTGTGGGGAAGGGTGTTGGGTTCATAGCTCGGGGAACTGGAATACGTTGTTTCTTTGCCTGCCTGTTGGTCTCTGTCTATTTCTTGTTTTCTGGGTCTCATCTCAGCTACCCTGACATTCTTTTCTCCCTCTCCTAAGGAGTCAGTGTGGGGACGGCACTGAGGTGAACTCAAATTCTTCATATTTCTGAAACCTTGGAGGTGGTCAGTTTTCAAGTTTATACCCATATCCGGGTTTGGCCCTTAGCTTGCAGGGAAATCCTAGGGCTTCCTGCTTGCTTCTGGTACTTTTGAGGTCACCATGTAGGAATAGTTTGGTTAGAAGTGGGGTGAGGTTAGCCCAGGAAATAAGGGAATGTTTATAACAGAAGTAAATAAGAGGGTTAGTCATTCAAATGAAAATGTTTTTGCTGCGCCCTTACCATGTGTGAAGTACTGAATTCCCTGCCATGGAAAACATAAAGATGAATGTGACCTAATTTTCCCTCAAGAAATGCATAATCTAGATGGGCAGATAACACACACCGTATAGGGTAACCTGTACATACCAGGCAGTCCATAGTCACAATCACTGAAGAAGCTGTCCTTTTAATTTCTATCTTCTCACACCCTTAGCCCAATCCTAGTTCTTTCCTATCCATCTAGGGAATAATTTTAGTTATATGTTTAGAGTATAAGAATTTACTCTGTGGAGGTCTGTTAATTTATAGGTCTGCTAATCACAACCTTTTAGTATAACCACATTGTCTAATTTGATAGATAATTTTAGAACTGAATAAAGACTGCAGTGTCTTAGTACTACAAGCTCAGTTCTTCCTATCCCAGGACATTTTGTTATATGCTTCCTGAGAGGTCCATTTTTTCTTTCTAGTTCTCCTATGCTGTTCTAATTATATAATAGGACAATCTGCTCTAACCTTAAAATACATTGAACAAAATAGGGCAGAAATTAAGTAAGTGGTACAGAGTGGACAGGACACTGTTCCACAAAAGTCATGTAGGAACCTAGGCTGGCTGCTCAGTACTTCCATTCTCAATGTGGGGCTTCTATGCTGGGGTCCAAGGCGGCTACACCAGATGTCACCACATCTTAACAACAGAGCAGTAGCAAAAAAGAGTGTAGGAAAAGTTGTTACATTATGAAGTCCCAAATTCAGTGCTATACACAGCAATTCCATTCTCATTGTATCGGCCCAAACTTGGTAACGTGTGCATATATAGCTACAAGGGAGGCAGTAAAATGTAGTTTCTAGCAGGGGTTTCATATGCCCAAGTAAAACTTTGAGATTCTATTACTGAAAGGAAGAGGAAAAAGGAATGTGGGGATAAAATTAGTTCTCTCTTTCATGCCATTTCCTACTACGTTCCCACTAACCAAAACTTTCTATTTCTATTACCATCAATAATGATAAATAAGTTACATTCTTTTCTCCTCTGGGGATGTAATGCCAAATCTAGAACTTAAAAGAAAAGCAGGGTCATCCAGTCTCTTTAGTCCTTAACTGAGTAGAATATTTCCTGACTTAATTTGAGTCTTTGAATCTTAATGCTGTACCAGAACCCTCAAAACCCTCTATGACTTTCCACTCTTTAATCAATCACCTTTTCATTTTCTGAATTTATATTGGGACTTAGAAAGTACCCTATTGTGTGCTGACATAAACAGAGAAATCTGGGTTATGCCTACAGGGGTCCTCCATTCCCTCAACTATGCCTGCTCTTTGCTAACTCCTTTGTTCTCACTCAGATCCTATCTCAGTCTGCATTTGGCTCTTCTTGCTGGCTCATTTGTTTCCCCAAAACATGATTGTTCTGGTGTTATCAGACACTGCTCTGTGTCTACCCAGAGAGCCTCTTTACCATCACAAATTATTATTTAATTTATATATTCACTCAGCTATTAATTTGTCAAAAATATAGAGACTGTGCCTACTTTGTGCAGACTCTGTTCTAGGCACTGGTTACAGAGGGGTACACAGTGACTAACTGCACAATTTCTGTTGTCACAGAGTTCAGTCTTGCACATGGAGATGGGTGATAAACAAATAAACTCAACTGTACTTATAATTACAAATTGAACCAAATATCTTAGGGGGAAAAGCTGCCATGAGAAAGAATAAAAAGGAAAACCTACTCAAGCTGGGAGTTAGTCTGGGGACATAATGCCAAATCTAGAATCTGAAAGAAAAACAGGGTTATCCAGGCAGCAGAAAGTGGACATTATTTTAGGTAGAATGGCACATCTCAAAGTTCTGATGTAGAAAAAAATTGGTGTGTTTGAGGAGCTGAAAGAAAGGCAATGTGACAAGGACACAAATTGTATAGCTACAAGAAACAAAGATGGGGAATGGAGGGGGTGATGAGGTGAGAGCAGACTACAAAAGCTTTGTAAAATGAAAACCTACTAAAGTAACTTATTTTAACATGTTTTAAAGTTCACTCTGTTGTGGGAAAAATGGCAAAAATGGAAGAAAAATACTAAGTAAAAAACTACTGTCACATTCTCAAGGAATGAAGTGGCCTGGACCATGCTGGCACGGTAATGGAGAGGGTCATGCGTCTCGTAGACTAGGGCTTGGGTAAAACTCACCTTCCACCTGTTTAAATAAAGCTTTACTGGAACACAGCTACTTCCACTCATTTCTATATTGTCTCTGGCTACTTTCTGTCTTCAGTGAGAGAGATGTGAGTAAGTGCAACAGACATCATATTGCCCATGAAACCTATAGTATTTAGTTCCTGGTCCATTATAGGATCTGCTATGTTTTGCTCTAAACAATAGTTTCAAAGGATATACAATGTACAGTGGAAGTTACTCAACTTATCTGCTCAATGATTTTTTCTAGTTTTTTAAAAATTTTCTCTTTGACATACAATGGAAGTCTCTCCCCTTCAGCAGCTTGGGGCCAAAAATGGAAGAGTTAAGAATATCTGTGAACTGAGGAAACACTGAATGTGTAGGAAGGAAATGCAGACAGCCACAGCCATGCCAAATTGAAGGTAAAGAAGCCATGCTTATTGATATTTTTTTCCCCTAGAAATATCTGTAGTATCTCCACACCTTCAGATCTTTTTGTAGCTCCAATAGCTTAAGCCCAGCATACTGAACTAGCAACCTACCAATTATTTCCTTGCTCAACTAACATCACTCACAGCCCTTTTATGGCTAGAAGGCTTTTTAAATAAAACTGTTTATACAGATTACAAAATAAACCTATGGCGCAACCTCCTCACTACTTCCATCTGTTTTCTTCCACTTTCTCTCCCCTCCCTACAGAGAAGTTTTGAGTTTCCAACCAGGTTCCACTTTAGAGCTCTCATAGAGAACAGCTGAAGGTAGCAATCTCTGTCTACCCTCAATGCAGTGGAACCCCAAGGAGCTGCATTTCAAAATGAAATGACATTGAAGTTCTCATGATTGTGTCTCCTTCTTCAGAAAGCATCCCTCTAGTCAAGCGACCAGGCTCATTTCATTAAAGCAGGAAGTCAGGACTAATCTTAAACATTCTCTCTTAGTCTGTCCTGCAGGCTGTAATCTGTATTAAGAGTATAGGTAGCTTATTTGTCTTTTGGGCCAATAGCCATTATTTTCCCACCCAAGATGGTAAGAGTCCATTTTTGTCCAGGAAAAATCACTTTAAGTTAATTCAGAGGGTGATTAGTATGAGAAGGGAGACAGAATTCCTTTGCTTTAAGAGAGATTAGCAAGTGCAATGAATGAATGAATACATAAACAAATGACTCTGGCCAAGTGGAATGCTGGGAACTCATGCTAGGGAGGATGGTGAGCTGAAGAACTGCTCTGGAATCCAGATCACTGAGTTCATGGGAGTGTGGACTCTGTGTCTAAGGCACACAGATTGCCCAAGGGATCTTGTTAAAATGCATATTCTGTTTCATAGGTTTGGGGTGGGGCCATAGATTCTGCAGCTCTAACAAGCTCCCAGGTGATGCCCACACCATTGGTCCATGGACCACACATTGAGTAACAAGGGCAAAGGATCTAACTCTACGGTCCACATGGATGTGGGTTCAAGATTTTCCATTTGGAGCCTAAATCATTCATCGCTGCTCACAGGAAGTCATGATATGTGGGATTTCAGAAAGAGAGAGCAGACTCAGGAAAGAAGCTACAAAGGATTGGGTAAAAATATAGTAAATTTGAGTGGAGATGGGATTATCTGAAAAAAAAAGGGGGGGGATTTTTACCCAAACTTCAGACAGAAGGGTAGGTTAACAAAGCTGTCCACATCTAGAACCTGAGCCAGGGAAGCAGGAGCACTAGAGGGCTAAACCTAGTATAGTGTAAGGCTGAGCACCTGATCTCGACCATCAGGGACACTGAATGGGAAATCTGACTCCAATACCGTAAGACTCTTGTTTCTTGCCTATAAAACCTCACCTCATGTCTTTTAAGTTCTGATCCCTATAAGCAGACCCCAAGATGATGATGATGTGTGAAAGTCATTTATTATAGTGAAGATTATCCCAAACTGAACAGGTAGGGATGCAGAGAAGTGGGACCAAAGAAGGGAATGGAGCCAAACAAGAAGCAAAGTTCTATGAAAGAAACTGTAGCTCGGTCCCACAAGGGAGCCCTGCAGACAGAGTAAGTTCTAAACCTAGAGTCTCCCAAACTGGGATAGCTGGATTATTTACATCCTCAAACCCATCAGTCATAAGGGCTGCCCCTGAGAGAGGTAAATCCTCCAGCACTTCTGATTTTCTGCATACACAAGTAAAGAAAGCTCTAGAGCCCAAGAACAGCCCTTCAACAGAGAATCAGTGGATGGTTGTTGTGAGAGGAAGCACACCTGAAGTCCTTTTCACAAATAATGATAAACAACAAAGCAGCCCAATGGTATATGAGAGGTGCTCTGTGCTCTGACACTATCTGTGAAATCATTCAAAGACCTTTGCATGGTTTCTGGCAATCCTAAATTATCAATAAGATCTCCCTTTAATATAAATACTATATAATTATTATCTGAGGACATAAAGACCAAGAAGGACAAGAGGGAACCAGGCATCCATCTTGTGGAGCACTAGGCATGGGCAAACTTTGCAAATGCAACATGTTATTAAGAAACCTGGAACCCAGTGAGTGAGTAACATAAACGACCAGAAATACCAAGATCCAGCTATTGATGTTGACCAAGAAGCAACCTCATGAATATTCCTTTCATTTCAGGAATTCATGGGCTCAGATTCAGCATAGAAACTGTGTTCCTAGATGTAAGGGGCCATACTTCACGGCTCATGGCTCATGGAGTAGATACCTTTCTGGACTCCATTTTCCCATCTTTAAGGTGAAAGGTCCTCTAGCTCTAAAATTTAATGATTTCACATACCACTAAATACAAGATGAACCCACTCCATAAATACTAAGCCACATTCTTTACAGACATCCCCAAAGTTAGGCATTTTCCTTTCTCACTAAAACAGTGTCACAGATAGTGTATCTCTTTCCTGCATCTGTCCTTTGCAGATACATGCGTCACCAACCCAGGCTGGCTCCTTGTAGCTATATTCATGTTGCACAGTCCTCTGAACTGCAATTGCGTAGTACGAGCATGTGTGTCTTTCTCTCTTTCTCTCTCATTTTTTTGTGCATTGGAAAACAGCTGAAGTGCCTTCTTACTCTGATTCTGGAGATTATAACTTTCATGATGTATGGGTTAAGAGGTGAGATGAGAGGCCAAAAAAATGTACTCAGGCAGGATTTTGATGCTACTAATTACTCACCAAGATACAGATAAAACCATTTTTGTAAGCAATGAATTGGCTCATTTAAAATTTCTTTGTTTTCATTTTAGAAGAAAGAAAAAGAGAAAAGAAAGTCAAAAGGATGAAAGAACAAAAGAAGCTCCCCATAGAAAGACGGGATCTTCTGCCAGCACATTTACAAGATGACGCCAAGTGCCCAGCAGACAGAGGGGCTCTGCTCACTGCATAGTAAATAGAATGGAAGGGAGGAGGAAGGCTGCAGAGAAGTCAAACACTGACTTTCCTGCCTCACCTGGTAACACAGCCAGGAACAAAGGTTATCTAACTAAATTGGGGTAAAAGCTTGGAATCAGACCTGGAGCAGACCCCTCTGTAACACAGGGGGTGGACAGGCATTGTGCAACCAGGTGGATGGCTGTTTACTGATATGGGCATATCAGAGAGCAAGTAGGAATGTAGATTGTCAGATGGCACCAGCGAACAAAGCAAGAAGGTTTGGTGACCTATTCTAGAACATTGGAGTGTTCTAGGCAGGTGTTAGTTTGAGATCCAGACAGGTAATTTCTTGTCACCAGGAAGACAGATAGTAAGGGGAGAGATTAGAGGACCTTGATCACATTGCTGGAGCTGGTAGGGAGGTCCCAGTCCCAGGGTGGTTTTGGGAATCAGCATGCCTGTCCTGGATGGCCTCAGAGTGTGGAAGGGGAATTGATAAGAGAAAGGGCAATTGTTGATTAAACTACTATATTCATTTTTTAGGGTTGCCATAACAATGTACCACAAACCAAGTGGCTTAAAACAATGGAAATTTATTCTTTAAACTTCTGGAGGCTAGAAGTTGAATTTAGGCATCAGCACGGTTGGCTCCTTCTGGAGACTGTGAGGGAGAATCTGTCCTGTGTCTCCTCTAGTGTCTGGTGGTTGCTGGCAATCCTTGGCACTCCTTGGCTTGCAGCTATATAATCTCTGCCTCCATCCTCAGGTGTTGCTCTTCCTGCAGGTATCTTTGTCTCTATTTTCTCTTCTTATAAAGGCATAAGTCATTGGATTGAGGTCCACCCTAATTCAGTATGACTTTATGTAATCTATTTTACTATATCTGCAAAGACCTTGTTTCCAAATAAAGTCCAAAGTTCTGGGTAGACTTGAGTTTGGGAGAAGAGGATGGCAGAAGTGGGGGTGGGGTGTGAAGAGAAATGCTATTTAATCCAATACAGTCACCAAAAGAGACTGAGACTCTATGGAACAATGCAGAAATATGTCACTAGAGCAAGAGGATGAGTTTGTGCTCTGGTTGGGGGAACAAGGCTGAACCCAAGTTATAACCATCACATATGGTAAAACCATGGCTCCAAGGCTGATGATGAAAACCATGGACTGGTAACTCCAGTTCCATGTTTTAAGAAGTAAGCCCAATGGTTATTTTGTGATTTCAGCTTGATCCAGGAGGGTTCAGTTCCGACTGAAGGACCTTGTTTATAAGTAACACATCTTTCTTTCCTCCCCAAATTCTGGTCCAATCCAGAAAGGGTATCAGCTTTTTTCCTTATCACCCATCCTTTCTTCATAAGAGCAACTACTGTACTGAGCCATCTCTGCTAATCTGAGAATGCTAGACTGCAGCAGAATGGGGCCACCACCATGTAACCCCAGCATTTGTGTGTGAAGAAGCTGAGGGGGGACATTTAGGGACTGTTAGAAATCCTGACCATATGCTTTCACATCAGCCTTGGTTACGTTTTCTCAGATCATTTTATAAGTAAGAGGACACCTCTGAGACCCTGAGGAAGTCTGTACCTTAGACTTAAGCGAGAAATAAATAAAGACTCTCAGAGTCTGTCAAGGAAAGAAAGCAAAACTTTCTGCTGAGCAGCTCTGGCAAGATTAATGGTGTCAACATGACCAAATCAAGTTGAGCCCAATCAGAAGGAAAGATTGATTTGTTAGTCTAGGGCTAGAGATGTTGAGAGGGGAAGTTGAATTTCAGTTCTGCGGTGAAGCAGATACAACCACTATGAGTAAAGAGCTCTGAGACACTGGATTCAGATTGTTCAGACAAATCCAGAGACTCAGCTGGTTAATTCCATTTGCTGACCTGAAGCCAGTGAAGCCAGAGGTCGTAGGAGAGAGTAAAGAGTCCCTGAGAGACAAGACTCCTCTCAGACAAGGACAAACACATCATCCGTGGGGAGGAAAGTAACTTGTGGCTTCAGCAGAGTTCCCATTTTTGTACACTTCATGAGTTTTCTTGTCTCATCACCCTTTCTGTTTTCATTCTTTTCCTCTAACATTTGCCTACACAGCTTGCTAGAGGAAAGTAAATCAAAAGGGAAGAATAACTTAATTGTGATGCTGCACAGTAGGAGGTACTTGGGGTGTACATGGACTTATATAAGATGTTATGTGTAACTTGTGGCTGGAAGACATTAAAAATAAGAGAAGAGCACTTAGTTACATTATTATCAATTCCCTCCCTTCCTTTGGGCCTCTTCCTCTTTCTCATCGTTTTAATCTGCCTTTCTCTGAAAGCTGCCAGACCAGTAAGGAATAGTCAAGTGGAATTATAGGGCCTATTATACTTTATACAGCACACACCTATGTCACTGGCCTTTGCATAGCCCTGTGATGTAAGGATTAGAGTTACCCCATTTTCCAAAGGGAAAAACAAGTCATGGCTAGAAATAAATTGAGCCAGGATTAGTATCCAAGACTACCAATGCCATGCTCAGAACTGTTTCCACACATCCCATACACTTCCTGAACGATGGAAAAGAAGAAACTCAAAAAACAAACAAACCAACAAACCAACAAACGAAAAAGAATTTCAACCAGGTTTAGAAGTAGGTGAACCAGTGGTGATTACTTTTCACTTTGCTTCAAGGCAAAGCTCAGTTACAGCCCAGAGGTGAGACTGACGGCAGTGATGTTGAAATCAGCAGGGCTGGGATGCAAACTCTGTTTCCAAAGGTAGCCGCCTTGATCACTTAATTAGCAGGTCACACTCCATTTCCTGTTGTCTCCAAGACACTTGCAATTGTGTAGTTTTCTTGGCTTTTCATTCCATGAAAGGCTTTTTCATACCAGCTCCTCCTGCCCCTCAGGAGCTGGGTGGGAAGGGAAGAAAGGGGTGTAATGGGGATTCTGTGAACACGGCTCAGCATTGTCTTCCCCTGTGAGCTCAGTTTCTATTGCTTTCGCCGCCCCTCGTGAGGTGCCTGGGTAACTACTTGAATGGAACACATGGAATATCTTTTAAGCGCATTACTACTCACCAAGGTACAGAAACCCCAAGTCTGGCACCTCAGTGCCTCACTCATTTAAAATGTCTTTTGCTACTTATTTAAAAAAAAAAAATTAAGTGACAGAAAGAATAAACTCAGTAGATGAAGAAACAAAGGCATGTCCCTAGTGTCAGAGAGAGGGAGTGCCAGAGAGTTGCAACAAGGAGCAAACGAGAGCCAAAGCTGTAAACAACTTGCTTTTAATTTCAGAGAAGCTCAGTTCTCTTCTCAAAGGTGTCAAGAACTGGCTTCAGCTGCCTCCCAATCCTTAGTAAGGGAAGCATAAAGTGACTGTTAGAGATAAAACACCCTTAAAATGTTGCTAAAGCGTAAAGACAGGAATGGTACCTTTTTAACTTTTACGCCAAAGCATTGGGCACAAAACTGTGTCTGGGCTGTGCCTTGGAGCAGAGTAACTTGGGAACGAATTAGATCAGGCTACCCAAGGACTGTGCTGACTTTCTAAACTATTGGGAAAAGAAGAGAAGTCAGCCTCAGTGGCCTCCCGGAACGCTTGTGTGGGACCACCGATGATGATGAACCCTGCTCTAGAAATTTCTGCCACGCCATCTTGCTTGCCCTCACTGCTCTACTGACTACCCCTCCCATCAGCACCTGTCTCTTCACTCACTCTGGCTGCATGGGAAACACAAGAGCACTCAGTAGTACTCTAAGCCCTTACTTCAAACACCAATTGTGATTCATCTCAACAATCCTAGACACTTAGGCCATCTTCTGATGTGGATGAGGACATAGGAGGCATGGGACTAAAGAGCAGAAGAAAATTGAGACTTAGTATAGGAAATCTCCCTCCCCAGCCCTGCTCATTTTTTGTTTAATCTCAACTGTTATGAGGGAGAAAATAGATTTCACTGCTTCAATTTATCCTTTTCTTCTAGCCAATGTATGTTTCTCGTCCTCTCTTCACGCCTGCCTCCATCAGCCCTCCATACCCCACGAGTGACTCTTACATTAACATCTGCTGGCAGTCGAGTCTATTTTGGCACAAAAGGTCTTTTCAAAAGTGGATATGCAATAGCTTAGCAAGGGTTCAAAATTAGGGACTTTGAAGGAACTGATGGCTTTCGTCTTTAAGGATCTGAGAATGTCAGTGCCTCTCACTGTGTCCTTGATTCTGGGAGAGAGAGGAGGAAATATAGAGGGAGTCTTCTTTCATTGGGCAATCAGTAATAACCAGCCTGTTTAAAAGTTCATGAATAAGAGATTGTATATAATCTCTGTGTTATGAATAATGCACAGACTGTGGACAGAAAAGAGATAGGCAACTTCCCACTTGACTCACCTCTGCCAATTTCACCTCCACTCCTGCAAGGCAGCATTCATGATATCTACTTTAATCTATTAAAAAGGAGTTGGTCCAGGAAAAGAGGCCTGCTAAGATCAAACATCTTGACTTTAGTGAACTCATATAATTCTTAAAATTTCTTTCCCTTGATACTTAATTTCAAATCACCTAAACTAATTTCCACTTCAAAACTCCTAACAGAGACTTCAAATTGCAAATCCTAGTTGTTAACCAAGGGGAAAAAAAGAAAAATGGGAATACTAGCCAGTTAAAAAGAAGTGGGCAGAGAAAAGTGAGAGACATGGAAATAGCTTATATCATGGTCAGTAAATATCTTTAATAAACATCTGGATTTAGAGTAAATTCAGCTGCTGCCTCAAAAAAGCAGTTACTACATCTTTTGAATAAATATGAGTGGCTATATCTTAGACATACACCACTTCCCTGTGAGCCATATCTTCCACAAAATACTGTAATCTGTCCCCTCTCCCATTTCAGCTCTGACATTAAGCTGAGTATCTAAGCAGCAGTTGGAAGTTGCACATAGTTCTGTATCTAACAAGTCTTTCAGGAGCCTAATGAGTCCAAGACAGAAAGACTGAATCTGGCTAGTCACCAGCACCCGCGCTCTGAACAGCGTTTATTCGTTCTCAGGAGCCTCAGGAAACCAGGTCTTCAGGTTACCCTCTCTGAGATCAAACTTGTTATGATGTTTCCAGCAGATAGAACTTTTTCCTATACTGCTTTTCTCTATAACGGAGAGAGCAGTGATGGAAACAGAGTGGAATGGAGACAGAAATGGTGCTTGTTAATTTATCACAGTCTTATAACATTTCAGGACTCAAGATAATTTCAGAAATCATTTTATCTCATCCTGACTCCAAATAGAGCTGCCCCTACATGATCTCAAACAAATAAAAGCTCTCCATATTTTTAAAAATAAAACAAAGGAATGAGAGTGCTAGAGACTGACTATTTGTGCATCCCTCTTCTCCTCCAATTCATAGGTTGAAACCTAATCCCCAGCACAGTGGTATTTGGGAATTAGGACTTTTAGAGGTTATTAGGTCATGAAGGTGGAGTCCTCATGAATGTGATTAGTGCCTTTATAAAAGAGACTTCAGAGAGTTTTTTTACCCTTGCTGTCATGTGAGGACACAGCAAGAAGACAGCCATCTATGGAATATGACTGGTCTTGTGTCAAAGTCCACGTGCTTTCAGCAATGCTGTGACCTCTTCCCCAAGAGAATTCTCGGTCTTGCTTGGAAAGACATGCCACTGTGTGTCTTACCAGCTAAAACCAAAAAGTGCCTTTTCTTATATCTTGCCTAAGTTCTTACAGCTTAGTTCCCCCACTTCTCTCTCCCCTCTGTTTTAGCTCCAATACATTTTTAAATATTAGGTGACATTTCAGCCATTTTAGAGAAGTGCCATCCAATCCTTTTGGGCCTACAGCTCCTATTACCCCATCATCACAGGCATCAGTTAGGACTGAATCAGAGCTAGGACACTGTATGAGGGCAAGGTTGAAAGGAGGTAGACTTCTGCCTCATTGTCAAAAGTAGTATGCTCCCTAGCTGAAAAAGTCTTTTTGTAAATTCAGGTAAAATGAGCTATATTATCCATTCCTTACACTATAATACACTCTGTCTCCCAGGGGCTCCCTATTACATATTGAATATTTTGGGGTTTGCTTTAGAGCCTTTAATTATCAAATAGTATTAAGGGAATGAGTGTGGAATGAGGAAATTGGCAGGCGTCCCAGAGTGAACTGAAGGGCTGGGATTCAGAATGCTAAACCACCATTCAAAATGTAAGTAATTAAAATTAATTAAAAATCATTAGAAAAACCTTCATTCTGCAATTTCAAGGTACAACCCAAGTCACCAGAGCTCACAAAAAATGGGCATGCTGTCGCATCTATGTGATGCATTTCCATGACCCGAGCGTGGACTGAGGAACTGAGCTGGAAGAAACTGGATCAGAGTACTACGGGGGGTCAAAACCTGCATTTAAAAAAATAAGTACCTACCCATGCATATGGATCCTGGGCTGACATGGCACTGCTTGATCCACTCACCTCTAGTCATCAATCAACAATATTTATTCTGTTACTCTCCAGTGCTCAATATTCCCTAAGGGATCTGCTATTGCAAGATGGAGGGGGTGGGGGGTAGGCCATAAGCCAAGATAACATAAGTGAAACAATACAGAAGAATGCACCATTCATTCATTAAACACACATTTTCGAGTCACTCCTACTGTAAAGGAAATCATCGTTACTAGGGCATATGGTTAAAGAGTCCTTGCTTTCAATACCTGCAACCTGCTAGATACACTCAGGACTAGTTGAGGGGTAAAGATTGTTACGCTCATGGATTTAAGAATGAGCTAAATGTGTGTCTGGAGTAAGCTGACAAGAGTAGAGATACTTATTTGGGATTAGTGGAAAAAAATCACTCATGCCAACCTTGTGATGGGCAAGATGAGATAAGGAAAACCTTCATAACCAGGAATTACTTTCCCGTAATCACTTCTTAGACAATTGAGATTCAATATCATAGACACTTTAGACAAGAAGTGACCTAAAGAGGTCATGGCCTCCATTTCAGCACCACAAACAAATGAGAACATCAATTATATAATTTCTACACCACTTCCAGCTAAAGTGTCATTATGTTTATTGCACTGAGAATAGATGGTCCAGATGAGCGTGTTCTTTATACAGACTGGAAAATCTGAAGGATTAGGAAATTAAACTCTAGTCCTTATTGAAAGAACCAGGAACATTTATTCTGACGAAGAGAATAATGGCTACTTTCAAGCACTTGAAGAACCATTGAAGTAAGCAGAAGAGTTCTTCTGCTATACATTTTTTTTGTTTGTTTTTGACTTAAACTTCTAGAAAACAAAAATCTGACACTGAAATATAAAGAAATGAAATGAGGAAAATAAGAGAGAGAGAGAGAGAGAGAGAGAGAGAGAGAATGAAAGAGAGATGATCAAATAGAAGCAGGAATATTCCAAGAGAGAGGGCAAGCTCTCTCCTCCCCATCACAGGCAGATATGATGGACCCCCCAGAAATTCTAAAGCTAACTTTGTCACTGTTAGAAAAACATGAACTGGAATCTAGAACTGGGATTAACCAAAGGCTGACTGAAATCAAGGCCTAGAGTTTGACTCAACATAAGGAAGATTTTCTAATAATTAAACTGATCTACAAAGAAATGGGGTGCTCTGTGATAAAATAATTCCTGTGTTTTTGAAATGATAAAACAATAGCTAGAAAACCACTGTCAAGCAAGCAATGAAAGTATTTCCTGTGCTAAGGAAGAAGAAAAATGATATTACCTCAAATACCTTTTCAACTTATAGGTTCTATAGAGTCTGTGTAATGCTGTAAGTTATATTTTGAAATAGTGAGAGGCCCAAGAACTGAACCCACATCTTGTCCTCTGTATCTCGGAAATTTTGGGTACAGGAGTGAGTTAGGTGTCAAGGAAAGTTTGAATACAGGCTTTTTTCCCAGAAGGAAGAGAACA
This sequence comes from Pteronotus mesoamericanus, assembly GCF_021234165.1. Classification (NCBI taxonomy): domain Eukaryota; kingdom Metazoa; phylum Chordata; class Mammalia; order Chiroptera; family Mormoopidae; genus Pteronotus; species Pteronotus mesoamericanus. Next base: position 2,699,731 of record NW_026555326.1, read on the forward strand.
AAGGAAATGCCTGCACATCCCACTGTATGGCACATGGTGGGGAGACCCTGCTGTCAGAGTCTCCCAAGCAGGACCTCAGAATGAAGCTGATGCTGATGGGCCTTTCCTGCCTTGTGAGAAGGCCCCAAAAGCAGAATATCTGTTTCTTGATTTGAACCTCATAAACATGTTTAAAAAGAGTTTATCCTTCAATTTCTGTGGTCCCAGTGTTTTTTGGGCCACCTTCCTCCTCCTGAAAGTGAATACAACTACTTTCACACGACTGATTTTTATGGGTTGAAGTCTATCCTCCCAAAAAAAGAGATGTTGAAGTCCTCAGGCCAAATAACACAAGATCTGACCTTATTTGGAAATAAGGCCACTGCAGATGTAATTAACTATGATTAGGTTATATTGGAGTGGGGTGGGCTCCTAACTCAATATAACTGATGTCTTTATTAAAAAACAACCAGGTGAAGACAGACACACAGAGTGAACACCTTATAAAGGCAAGGATTATAGTGATGCCTCTACAAGCCAAAGAGGGCCAAACATTGAGGGCAACACCAGAAATTAGCAAGAGCCAAGGAAGACTTCCCCTACGTGTTTCTGAGGGGGCAAGGTCCTACTGATACCCTGACTTCAGACTTTTAACCTGTATAGCTGATACAAGTTTCTGTTGTTTTAAGCTACCCATTTTGTGCTGCTTAGTTACCTCAATCCTAGGAAATTAATACAGTGATTCTCCACGTGAAGACCTTGGTTACATGAAAACAATTGTTTCCTTCCCAGCAGGTCATGTCATAAGACCTGTGATAGGCACAAAGTTGGCAGGTGATTCTCTCTGCTTTGCTTCTCACCTCTTGTGTTTTAGCAAGATCATCCTGCTAAATGTTGAGAATGCTGGCAGACAAAAGAGCAGAAGTGAGTGTCAGCGGAACTGGGCACTATCCTGAAGCTGGTCTCGATTTAATTGACCTAGGTGTTTCATCATTTTGGAATTTAGTCTGTCTGTACAATGGAGATGATGCTCTTATACTCTTCACCCTTCTTGTAGTCACTTCTTATGGGTAATGTGAGGGCATGAAATTATGACAAATTCTGTGAGATGCTTAGACAGGAGTGTAGGGAAATCCAACACAGACATTTCTGGGCTGTTCAGGAAGGGCCAGGACCCAGGATCAGGCCAGAAGGATTGACCTAGAGCACTGTTAAGGTCAGAATCAGGGGAGCAGTTAGTAAAGAAGAAAGGACTCATGTGTACCGTGAATCCAGGGAAGAAAGCCAAGTTCAGACTTTAACATGTCAGGACAGCCAAGAGGGAACAGGCGAAGTGTAGAGTTAAGGGCGATTAGTCTAGGTTAGCCCAACTGTGCAGGGACATGGACAGAAGCAAAAACAGATTATTCAGGCAGGAAAAATGGACCATTCTGTGCCTAAGTGGAAGGATTTGAGTCAAACAGATGAACTGAACAGCACTGTGGGTGCTAGTGAAAAATAGGAAAACTGGGTTTAATCACTACTCCTCAGATGGGACAGTGTGCCTTATGCTCAGGTTTTAAGAAGCATTCTTGGTCCATGTCAGTGAGGCCCTGCACGTCATGTAGATTTTACTTCTAAGAGATTAAGTAATTAAAGCCTTGCATTCAGCAGAAACATGATAAAGATAGTTTTTCCAATTATAATGGTTCTTCAGGGTAAGACAGGGTCTATGAGTGCTGGTGGTTAGCACATACATTCCACACCAGGGCTGGACCCTCCAGCTACTCCTATATTGAACTACATTGTACCTCTTAGAACAATACATGCAAACTGCTTTCATAACTTGAAAAAAACAAGACAAAAACAAAAATCCACTGCAGTTCAAAAAAAGCCTGAAATTCACTGTCTTTCTGCGTTATTTCCTCATTAGAGCTTATTTATAACCTGTTATTTATTTAGAACCTGTGATCTTCAGATTTTTCAATCTACCAAATTGTAGTAAGTAACAGTCCAATAAGGCCTGAGGTTAACACATCGCAAGAGAAGTAAACACCCGCCATAAGCTCCTCCTATGTGAGGTTGGTATTGATGAGGGAAGGACTTAAGCTGAAGTTGGAACCATGTATATAAAATGGGGTGTGATATCTCCCCAGGGAGTTTGGTAAGAAGCCACAAGCAAACCAGAGAGAAGCTGAGTATTGTAGTCAGTTGGTAGGAATGTTTTTCATTTTATCAAAAGAGCCAATGAAAAAGATTTTCACGAATGAAGACAGAGAAGCTAAGCACCCTCCCTGGCATTCTTCCTCTGGGCACATCTTCTTTCTTCAGAGCTCACTTATAAATATTTAAGATGAAGCAATTTATTTTTTTTGTTAGTAAAAATTAGATATATTTTAACCAATATAATTGTTTTAGGATTCACTCCTGCAATTGAGTTGTGTTTATGGGCACCCGCCAAAGATATAATTTGTTGACTGTCACTGTATGCTAAGTACTCTTTGTGTGTTACCTCATATAATGATGCTAATAGCCCTTTGGTACAGATAGTTACATCTTCATTTCATTAGAAGAGGGATTTAATCCTTCTTATGGGTAAGTCACACACCTCAGTCCACATGTTTAACAAACAACTGGAATTGGAAACCAGATTTGTCACAAATAAAAAATAATTTCTAATGGTGGGATTTGAGCCTAGTTGTGAATGAATTGTAAAGTACTTTTGGACAGAAAGAATTTCCTGTAGAGAAACAAGTCAGTGGGGTAAAAAGAAGGAAGAAAGAGAAAAGAATCAACATGTACTGTGTGTCCCCTCTGTGGGAGACTCTTAACATACCTTTCATTCCCATCATATCAGGCTTGCCCAGCACTCAGTGTTGGCCCTGCCTTTGCTATTCTTCACTGCCTCTCAGCAAGAACTGTGTTCCCCCTTGTCTTACATTAACTTCTACCTTTTCACCCCTCTCTTCCTCCATAGATGCCCAACTCACTTGCTAGAAAGTGGGTAAGCCATAGCAGATAATAACCTAGTGTGACACTGTTTGCTTTCTATGTGTCAGTCTCTGTGTTGAGCTTGGTGTTTGCCTTGCCTCTTTTAATCCTAAAAAAAAGCTATACTATAAACTAAAAGATGATACTATTATCCTCATTTTATGAACAATATTGCCACCATATTTTTTCTCTATTTTATTCCCCCATTGCATTAAAATATTTCCCCATGAATTCAGGGGTTATAACCTGGGAAGAAGCACAGGTTCTCCTAGAAGTAAAACTGTGAACACAAATACAACTCCCCATTCCCCCACCTTGCCAACCAATGTAAAGATGCTTCCTTTCATCTTCAATTGTCCTACTTCATAGCAGCCTCAAAGTCGGTGCAGTGGCAGGGTGCTGAGATTATTTAGATTCTCATAGCACAGCAGAGAATGAATAATGTAAGACCTGCCAGGGTGCAGTGGATGCCACATGACTGCCTTTATTATGGTGCTGATAGGCCTGCCCTGACCCCCCAGCTCTATGCCACCTCTGTTGGGTCTGTGTTTGAAAGGGGACCCTGACAGGTCTACCAAAAAAAGATGAAGGAGGTAGCAGAGACAAGGGCCAATGGATCAGTTAATGTGCAGGCATAAACTTTATAGCTCCAGGGCAAGGCCACCATAAACCTTCTCCACACAGCACAGTGCAGGTTGTGGTGGAGACCACATGCCTTGGATGGAGGTTTTACTTGGGATCCTCAAGGGAATGCTGGTTGGCAGACCTGCCTGTTCTCTGGCTGCCTTCTCCTTGCCCTACAAGGGCCGTTGTTCCTGAGCTCTGTAGCATCTATAAACTGTGAGGCAAGGTCCATGGTTCTCAGAGGGAACCTCAGTGGACTCAAATGGCCCTGGCAGCTCCAGGGGATTGAACTTGATCTCGTGGAGGATGCTGCCTGCAGATAAAACTAAGTGACACATTTGAACAAGTTTCAAACAACTTTTAAAGGTCATCTCAACCATGTCCCTGTCTCTTCTTTGAACCATTTCAAAAGCATTTCAGACTGAAAATTTCTCCTGTTTCCAAAATCTGTCAAGTATAAAATTGTGTGTAAGAGTTTATCTTAACAAGTTAGATGATCAAAAAAAAAAAAAAAGTTTCCTTAAGTCTAACCTTAGTCACTCACTCTTTCAGGGACACAGATTATTTCTTCTTGTTCTGCCTTCAGGAGTGGTGATGGGTATTTCATTGACCTCTTGAATCATTTAGAGGAATGTAGGATTCAATTAAACACAATAAATCTTTACTAAGTTCCTGTGTACCTACCTAATTTTGAAATGGGGCTAAGGGAGCCCCAGAGTTGATAAGACTGGCTTCCTCCTACTTTCAAGAAGTTCTCAGTCTAGAGAAGGAGGAAGATTCTCACATCACTACTTGTGCAGAATGTGGTAAGCCATCGTAAGGCCACAATAAGAGGGATTTGGAGCCATTGATTTTACCTGGAACCAGGTAATTCCACGGTGGGGACAAGGATACCTGGGAGAGCATCTGCATCACATCGCTGCCAAACAGGATGGAGACAAAAGTCTGGGTGAGCTGTGGCTCAGGTGTCTGCCAAGAGCAGGAAGCTGGCAGAAGAGGCCTCAGCTGGCTGTGGCTATAAATTTGGATTCTTGCCTCAGTGCTGGCACTCACTGAGCTCTCCCTGCGCATCACAGTCTTCCTGTGTAGAATTCATTCCTCCCATCCTCCATTCATTTGTCTAATTAATATTTATTAAACAATACCTACTGTGTTTCTGGCCCTGAGCTATGTCTGGGGAATTCAGCTGTGAGCAAGAAAGACAGAAGGGAGGATCTCTATCTTTGGGGATGTAGAAATTAAAATAATTAGTTAACAAATATGCTTTGAGCATAATCAATGGTGCAAAATATTGCAGAGAGGAAGGGCTGTAAAGGGCCCTGAAGGACTTGGCAATGTAGTAAAGGCAGTAGTGTAACAATCTGAGGTCACCCCAAAATGTGGTTCCACCCTTGCCCTGTCCCTGCACTGTACATTGCTTTATTTTCCTTCATAGAACTTTCGTGTAACTTACATTACATTACCTTGTTTATTGTCTGTCTTATCCAAATGAAAACTCTGTGAGGATTTTGTTTTATTCAGTGTTCTATTCTTGGTATTGAGAATCATGTCAGGCATGTGACAGGTGCTCCAATTGGCTTTTTCTACCGACCTACCTACATACCTACCTACCTACCTAGTCTCTATCTATTTATTTATTTATAATAGCCTAGAAAAGCTAATGAATTCTTAGAGGCAAATAATTATTTCAAAACTTCAGGGAAAGAAGTAAGCACATGAAAAGGTGAGAAACTACAACATACCTGTTAGGATGTCTAAAATTAAAAAAGGTGACCACACTGAGGGCTGGAGCAACCGGAACTCTCACACACTGCTGGCGGGAGTGCACGATGATGCGATCACTCCGGGAAACATTTTGGCAGCTACATACAAAGTTAATCATGTCCTGACTGTAAGATTCAGCCATTGTACTCTGCGGGTTTATCCAACATAAATGAAACATATGTCCACACAAAGACTTTTAGAAGAATGCTCATAGCAGCTTTGTTTGTAACAGTCAAAAACTAGAAACAACCCAAATGTCCATCAACAGTTCTAATTAAACAAGCTGTGGTGTATCAATGCAATGAAATACCACTCAGCAATTAAGAGGAATGAACTATTGATACCTGCAACACACGGATGAGTTTTAAAATAATTGTGTTGAGTGAAAGAAGTCAAGATAGCAACAATACAGGATGTATGATCCCATTTATATAAAATTCTGGAAAATGCAAACCAATCTATAGTGACAGAAGCAGAGCAGTGGCTGCCTGGGGACTGGAGTGGGAGGTACAAGGGTGGCAGGGAAGTGGCATAAAGAAACAAGAGGAAACTTCTGGAGAGAGCAGGTATCTTCATTATCTTGACTATGGTGAAGGTTTCATAAGTATATACTTACATGAAAGTTAAATTGTAAAAAAAGAAACAAATTGTAAACTTTAAATATACAAAGTTTGTTATACATCAGCTATGCTTCAATAAAAATGAAGAAAATTTTTCTCATTGTATTTTTTCTATTGTATACCAACTTTTATTATCTTCATAACATTCAGTATTATCTGAAATAATCTTACTCATTTAGTTATTATCTGATTGTCTGTCTCTCCTCAGAAGATTCCCTGTCTATTAGAAGAGAAAATGTGTCCATCTTTATTGTATCCTGGAGGCTAGAATAAAATTGGGCCCATAATAGTTGCTTAATAAATACTTGATGAATACATTGACTACAGACATACCTTGAAGATATTGTGGGTTTGGTTCAAGACCACCACAATAAAATGAGTATCATAATAAAGCAAGCTGTAATCTTTCTGCTGGTAGAGGATTTTCAGTTTTTGTAAAAAAACAAAACAAAACAAAACAAAAAACACAACATCTATGAAGTAAAATAAAGTAAAGCACAACAAAATGAATTAAGCTCCTAAATGAAAGAATAGTCTGCCTTAAGATGAAATCCCCACCTTCATCAGTGGGTGTAACCAACGATCAGCTGATAACCACCAGCTTGGATGGTTGCTATCACTAGTATGTCAGGATCAATGTAAATAATTTATTTCCTAATTTTTTAAGTTTAAAACTCATGTAGTGAATGATACCAAATGGATACAATCTAGTAAATCTGATATGACATTCAAATTACAAAATGTCCTCTGTTTTAATTGGCCTAAACTCACTATCTAATGCCACCTTATGTTCTCTTGGGGTTGCATGGACTCAGTGTGGCCTCAGGGCTGGGGTAAACACTGATTAACAAGACCTTTCCTTACTCCCCACTTTTCTCTATTTAAGACTTCATTCTATGATGATTTGTTTGTGAAATAACCTCCACCTAAATTCTCAACTAGTTGAATATTCACAACTGCTTCCGAGTATCACAAATCATTTTCTTCTTTGGTGCTATTCTGAGAATAGATCTTCATAGCGCCTCTCTTTGGATTACTGAACCTGCCAAGTCTCCCTTCTGGCTGCCAAGAATTAGCAGCATCAATAAAAGCTCAGTAAACTCTGCTGTAAATAACCTAACTTTCCACCCATTATCATCAATTAATAAATCATGGTGGTGCGGGCAGAAGCCCCTCTTATTATGGGGTCTATCTATGGCTCTTTAGAGCCCAGGTTTTAGGTGGCTCTCCTTGGGGGTGGGCAAGGTGCACTGGAAAAGAATCTAGATCATAAAGTTGGTGGGGCCAGAAATAAATGAACTGACCTGTCTCTGAATTATGTAGCAGGTCTTTAAAAATCCTTCTTTGTGAGGGCTGTTTCCTAGCTGCAGAGAACCAGACAGGAAACAAAAGCATCTTCTTTTTTTTTCCTTTTTTTTTTAAAACAAACTATTCCTTGTCTGTCTCTTTGTAGATGGGTGCTGTTGACAACACAGAGAGAGGAGAGAACCCAAACAATGAAGCAAGCCCCCTGCCCACGTGCTGCCTCTATGGGCAAAGAACAAAACCAAAGCAAAGCCATTGAACAAACACAATGGCCTTGTCTTCTACCTTTCTTGAGGCGCAAAGCAGGACCGCACAGCACTGTTCCTGCCACCCTCACCCCCTCCTCCCTGGCATTCCGGCTCCCTGGCTGCCTGCTCTCCTTTCTCCCTCCTCCCCAGGCACAGTGCTGACTAGCAGCTTGACAGTCCAGATTGTAGTTTTAATCCACCAACTAGTATTGCAGACTGATTGAGTGGCTTTGAATGTATAAAACAGTTTGAGGGAGAAATAAATTGTCCTTAGTTGTAGATAATAAAAGCAAAGAGAGGTGATCCCAGGGACATACAAGAGGCAACACTAGAGGGCCTGAGGATGGTTATCCACTCTCAGAGTCAGTCTCTTTTAAACTGACTTCAAACCAGGGTCTTGAAAACCCTTCAAGCTACTTCCTGCTAGCCATTGGGCATTAGCTTGAGAAGATTTTATGAAGATCAGCCTTCAGGGACCTTCACCATGACAGGCCCCTCGGGGATGGAGAGAAAACAATAGCACATGTCCGGCTGCACACACGAATCTTTATGGACATGTGTTTTTACACAGTGACAACTGGCATAAGATCTTGAACTCAACATGGATTTTAAAAAAATTTGTTGAGTGAATGAATAAATAGAAGAATGCTTATGATATGTGGCAGCTTATAGTTACCCATCATAGTAGACCTCTTCAGGTGACTGATCTCTAAAAAATACTAATATTTAGTCTAACAAATTGAGTTAAAATATTTATCAGTCTCTCTAAAGTCCACATTTCTCTATCATGGACATCATTTCCATACTATGGAAATTCCATGGACTCTGTAGAAGGCAAATATGGGCTCACATCCTGAATTCAACACTCCATAAGAGAGAAACCTTAGAAAAATAAGTTAAACTTGCTGGGCCTCCATTTCCTCCTATAGCAGAGATAGTGCATATGTCCTCCTGGGGTGGGAGTGTTATCAAACAGAAAGCAGAGCCAAACACCAGACACTGAGAATTGCAGTAGGGAAATATGAACTATTTTATTATGCATGGTGCCATCCAGGAGAACAGAAAGCAAATGCTCAGAAGTCCAAAGTCCTGATAGCATGTAAGTTATACACTACATAGGGCAAAATCACAAGACACCATGGGTTAGGGTCCAGTGTTGTGCTCGGAGCTGATTGATCATAGGTAAGGTAAGGGTAATAAATCATTTCTTGAGGTTTTAAGGACAGTTCTGAGGTCTGCCCCGGTGTCCCTCTGTCTGGACTCATGGGAATGTAGCCAGGGGCAGTTCTACTTTAGGGCTCAGGCACTGAAACATAACTTATGTCAAGATGATATCTTTAGCTTGCAGAGGTCAGGAACTTGTGATCATTACTCAGGTCTGAGCTACTATCTTCTGCTGCTTTGAGGGTTGCTGATTATCCTGGGGAGAGGCTGGTCTCTCATTATCTAGGATAAAGACAAAGTCTCTGAGTTCTCTCTGAGAGAGAGAGAGAGAGAGAGAGAGAGAGAGAAGTAGGATTTCCAGAGCTAGGATTTAAAGCTAAATGTAATCAAAGTCATAAGGACTCTCAGTTTTGGGAGTGATATGTCCCAGGGAAAACCTGTGTAAAAGTGCTTTGCATATTGTAGAACACTGTGTAGACACACTACTTGCTATTTTGTTTCCTTTGCTCTTTTTAGCCCTTGGACAAATATTGCTGCTGACCAAGGGTGAATTTTGTATTCATACAAGCAGGCCCCACATAGATATTCTCCCCTCCTGTGCCAGGATGGCAGTGGTTATTCATGGGTTCCTGTGCTCTGGGGCCTGGGCTGGCCCAGAGGATGAAGGGGGCACCTTCCTGAATGTTCTGTGCAACTGGGTCAGGAGGCATGGCTCGGCCCTCAGGCCACTGTTGGTTTTAGTTGTGGGCTTACATAGGTACCTGGAACAAGCATAATGTGAATTGCTTTATTTTCATATGAGTGTTTCCATATAACACTTAAACAAACTATAGTTATAAAACAGCACGGGCTCACAAACCCCAAACATTATGAAATTATACAACGGGTCTAATGAGAACTAGAGTGAATCAGGTGAATGGCACTTCTTTAAGATTCACTTCCATGGAGCTTGGGAGCCTGAGACTTGAGGAAAAGACAGGTAGGACATGCTGGGGAGTGGGAAGGAGGGGAGGTGGAGTGGGACAATGAAACAGGCATCATCTGCACACAGTTATAGGGGCAAAAACAGCACATGACAGGAGGTATTTGGAGGGGCCAGGGCCAGTTTTCTAAAGATGGCAACGACAAAAATGCTTAAGAATTATAAAACATTTTGTTGTATGACTCATATTTGACTGTGGCTTTTCTAAATGGCTACAGAGTATCTGTACACTATTAGGCCACTCAGCATCACTGAACTTGATACATACCTATCAGACAAAACTTCTCTCTTTCTAGAGAAATCTATGCTGCGCTTCACCTCAGCCTGGGTATTGGGCAGCAGAGCCCTTCCTTGTGGTCCAGGAGGTCTAGGGCCTGTGGGCTCCCCTTGTGTCATGATGGGCACAGGATTCCGGGACGAAATGTGATGGTTGTGAGGGCTTTAATGCTGTCTTTCCTCATCCTTGCTGTGCAAACCTGGGAGTGCAGAGCCAAGTATTATAGAAACACACAGTGAAATTTCGGGGAGGGATTTTAGGGCTCATTCAGTCCCATGCCTTCACTTTACAGGTAGAGAAGATGGCATCCAGGAAAGAGAGGAGGCATGCTCAACACAGGGCTCCGTATGAGCAGTTAGACTAGTACTTGACTGGCTTGGCCTCTAGTCCTGTGGTCTTTCTAAAATGAGGAGGGTTGTGACCCAACTTTTTTCCATCCTCACGTGAGGACATTTTTTCATTGCTTTTTAGAGAGGAGAGAAAGAAATGTTGATGTAAGAGAGAAACATCAATTGGTTGCCTCCTGTATTTACCCATACCAGGGATCACACACATATGGACCAGGGATCAAACCTGCAACCTAGGTATGTGTCTGATTGGGAATCAAACCTGCAATATTTCAGCTATGGGACACTGCTTTACTCAACTGAGCTACCCCGGCTGGGGCCAAAGTTTTTTTTTTTTTTTTTTTTTTAGGAAAGCACAAAGTCATTATTTTCCATGTGTGCTTCTCTCCTGTGTTCTTCTGTCAGGTCTGTCCCCCTGCATGGCCATCAGCCCATCAAATACACAGACATATCCCATGAACAGCCAAATGCATCATGGAAAGGGCCAGCATAAGTGATGAGTACTTGGAGAGGCCCAACTTGAGTTTTCGCCAGAAAAACGGACACCCCTTCGCCCCCTTGCACAGTTCCAAGCTGGCTCTGCACGCAAGGTGAGTCTCCAGTTTCTGATAAGTGGATGCAGACACTCTCTATCCTGGTCACTGAAGCATCCATTTGAAGCCACCGCATGCTTCACAGATGCAGGAGCCATCCTTCTCAGGGGGGAAGAAAGGAGAAAGGGAGGAGAGAAAGAAGGAAAAGAAAGGAGGAAATGGCAGAAGTAAAGAAGGAGGGTGTAAATGAGCTCTAGTCTAGTGGGATAAAAAGGACCCAGGCCAGCCCACTAGACAAAACTTCTCAGTACTAGCATCCAGGTGCCTCTATTATGTTTTAAGTCCTGGCTCATAAGAAATTTTGCTTTCTCATTTCTCCACTCAAAATAAAACTCTAAGCTCTCACTTCCTCATCATTTCACTTCCAGCTCAAATCTTAGAAGCAGCATCTTCCACACCTACCCATGCGGTATGTCTGGCCCACTCCTCCATAGCCTTGAATGACATAAGAAGTTCTGAAATTTGCTCAGCTGTGAAGGTATTTTACCACCCTCTTCACAGCTCCCACATTCTTGGATTTCCAAAGTCACTCTAGCATCGACCAGGAGCTGCTGCGAGGTAGTGTTACAGTTCCCAAGGCCTGGCTGAGAGGAACCTGGCAGTGAGTGATCAGTCTAGTACCAGAAATCTCACCTCTTAGGGACATGTCACACCGACCACCCCTGACTTCAGAGTCCGGCTGTCCTTTCTATGTTATACCTTGGGATGAGCTGTAAATTTACATGCATAAATTTATTTCCATGCTTGTTATTTTTTAGCGTCTCAGCTGTCAACTTCTACCCAGCATGGTGCTGTCATCCCTGACTTTCTTAACTTAAGGATTCTCCAGGCCCTGAAATCACAGGTTCCCAGGCCTTATCTGCCGGGCCGGGTCTTTCTTTAACTTTGTTTCACCAGATCAGAGCTCTCCTTTGTTTGTATCTTACCTCTTTCCAGACCCCCATCCCATCTCATTAAACTTATCAAGCATTTATTGAGCATCCCCTGAGATCAGACACTGGGGAGGCACTTCAGGATTTGCAAAGGAGCATAAGACATAGCTTCTGTCCTCAGAGAACTTCCAATCTAGTGGAGGAGTAAGACAAACACAGAGATAACCATGATGCAAGGACCAATGTGTATGGCCTTCTAAAACGGAGATGAGTCAGATGGCAGGAGAATCACACTGGTCTGAGCAGAGGGAGGTGATATTTGAGGTGGGTCTCATAGAGTGTGTATGATTTTAACAGATGGAGTTGGTAAGAAGGCACCTATGGTCACAGAAGTTCAAGAGCAAAGGCAATAAGATGGGAGCAGGGGTGCATATGTGATTTCTCACACCTGCTCCATCAGGTAAGGTTCTATAGGCTACGAGTGACAGAAAAATCAATGAAAAGCTGTTTAATAATAAGGACATTTATTATTTCTCATATCAAGACAGTGGTCCCAGGATTGGTATATTTAGTTGCTCGATATCAGGGCTCAGTGTCAGCTTCTCTGCCCTGTTCTTGGCTTTCCCTCTCACAGCTTAGAGACAGCTTTGGGGTCTCTAAGCACCCCCTCCTCACACAAAGCTCAAAGGCAAAAAGGGGCATGTCTCAGCGATTCTTTTTACAAGTGAGGAATATGTCTCCAGAAAGCCCAGCAGGCTTCCCTTCATCAGCAGGACAGCATCACCTGTCCGTGCCTTGACTTTTCGCTGGCAGTGGGGACTGGAACTGACTTAAGGAAATCAACATGCACCTCCAGGACCTGGGGAAGATATGCGCCTAAGTGGGCACTTGAGTGACAAAGAACAGGAAGTTTCTGCCCTTGCGTGCCTGCTTTCTCACATCTTTGTAAGCTTTTGCACAGCCAATTCCTTCTGCCTAGGGTTCCATAGTGACACTTTGACATGCCCACTGGGAGCTCCCAAAGTTCCCTCCATCCTCAGCCCACACTGAGTTACAGCAGACATTTTATTGTTTGCCAGCTCCACTGGATTCTGAGCATGTTAAGAGCAGGAACCATTTTTTAATCATCTTGGGCGCCTAGCATTTAATCACTTTGTACGGCCTTCATTAGATGTCCAATATATGGTAGTTGAACTGAATAAATGTTTGGAGCATAAATGAATGCGTGAGTGGGGGACATAGGGCTAGGTGATGTAGGTGCGGGGAGGTACCATTTGAGTTCGGTCGTGTAGAGTTTATAGGTAGTTTTGCACCTCTTCTTCCCTTGCATCTACACGTACCCATTGACCAAAATCCACAGGAGATTATGGGGTAACTGGTACTGGGCAGCTTAGCACCACCTTCGATAAGCTTATATAACAGAGACAGGCAAGCAATTTCCAGGCTGTAACTTCATTAGAACGTGAGTAAGCGAAGCCAGGAACGGGGAGCTGAGGGAAGCAGAAGTCCTCCCTGTAGAAATTGATGAAATATCCTTGGCCATTTAGTAGAATCTCAGAGGTACAGTGCTCACCCTCACCTTGGCAATTCATAGTTTTTGATTCCAGATAAAAACTCATAATGAACAGATCACAGCTACAGATCTGATGAGGTTGAATATCTTTGTGTTGAGTAAAGCTTCTTTCTCTTGATAAGCCCTCAGCAAGAATGTACAGCCAATAAAGCCACTTGAAGGTTTTATTAAATTCACATCTTCACTAGACAGGCTGCAGGCAGTGGGGTTATAATTATTACACACCCCAAATAGAGCCCAAACAGGAGGGATCCCAGGGTTTGGGGGAGGAAGCATCAGCACCTCCTGCTGAACTGTGGCGCACCCTCCTCCTCCCCGTGGTCAGTCATGACTCCCCCCCACCCCCAGTTCTGAGGGAAGCAAACACATAAGTAAGCCCCACGAACTGGTTCCCCTCTGTCCTCTGCTGTGTCAGCCCCCTTCAGTGTCCAGGCAGTTGAGGAATGTTATGTGAAATGAGATGGGGAAGCTGAGGTTGTGTCTGCAGCATTAGCATTGTGTTTGGTTAAGAGCCCATCCTCTCTAGCCAGGAAGGACTGAGTTCAAATCCTGACTCTGCCACTTATGAACTCAGAACATGGGTCAAGTTATTTCCTACACTTCTCTGAGTCTGCTTGTTTCTCTGTAATGTGAAGCAAGTATTAGCCCTTCCCTCATAGCGTTATTGTGATGAACAAAAGCCACGTACGTGCGTGTGGGGCCAGATGGAAGGTGCCTGTTGCAGAGTTAGCATTCAATAAATATTATGTTTTATTGTTTTATTATTCTCATAATAAAGAAGAAGGCCTGCTTCTTTGGAAACAAGAAGGGGTAAAACAAAAGACTTCTTGGAGAAAGTGAGTGATTGTATTCCACCCAGAACTATGTGAATTCAGTCCTCAAGAAATGTCCTCCCAGGAAGAGGGACAAAACAAAGGCACCACCAGAGAGTGAGGCTGATTTGTTTTGAAAAGAATCTTATGATTGGAAAAGAAAACAAAATCTGCTCCGTGAAATTGAGCTACAGATAATAAAAGTGTCAATGTGGGGCAGCGGTCAGAATACTGACTCTATTGAAAAAAAAATCATCAAAGTTCAGAAAAATATACACTCGGGCACCTTGTCAGTGCACATCTCGTCCCCCTCAGTGTCACCCTGGCAGCAGATCTGCTTTGTTTACTGATAACAAAAAGAGAAAAGAAAAGAAGAAAGTTTCTTCTAACCCCCAGGCCAAGCGCCCGCAGGGCCAGCACAGCGTCTGTGGAAGATGACACCGGCACCCTGTCCCCAGCCTCGTGCATCCTCAGCTGAATCCAGGACTGCGTGCAAACTTCATTATTCCCCCAGCCGCTGGGGTGAGGAGCAGGGGGAGGGAGGAAGACTCTCCTAGTTCAGAGGGAGGCTGGAGCATCTCCCCAAAGCTCCTTTCTTACCTGGAATTACAGGGGCCCCTGTGAGCCTGGCCATGGGCGAGCTGGCACATCAGGCAAAGGGGCAAGGTGGCGGCAGCTCCGCAGAAGTCCAGAGCCCACCCAGGTGAGTGTGGGGTTAAAAAGTATGCGCGTGCCCTGAGGAAGGTTCAAAAGGGCCCTCCTTGCCCTTAGAATCTGAATCCATGCAAAAACTTGTACTCCCATAGCAGAAAGGAAAAGGAGGCAGGCCTGCAGATGCAAGGGGGTGGAGGGGGATGGAAAACAGCTTTACATTTTTAACTGGTGCTCAGGAGTGTGGGGTCTGTTGTAAGCATCTGGCAAACCCCAGAAAAGGCTTCTGATTGTGCTGGCTGAAACCTATTCACATGGTAATGCTTTTTTTCTAGGGTATTAAAGAAGAGGCAGTATTCAGGAAGAAAAATATTTAGGAAGAAGAAAACAATTAGTTTCTATTTCTGCAATGGAGAGAGAGAGAGAGAGAGAGAAAGTTACTTGTTCTTCAAATCTGTGTATAGACAGTACATGTGTATCTGGTGTCACTTTCAGATCACCCCCAACAGATTTTTTTCTTGCACAGCGATCATTGTCTGGTTCTGAAGTTCATCTCAATCATGCAAGTCACAAGTTGAAATAATCTTTCTTCCTATATCCTCCTACCAAACTCATTTCAAGTTCACGATGGCTAGGAACTGAGACATAAAAGAATCACACAACTTGAGAAAACAGGGAGAGTGTGACATCTAGACGTGAATGTGCACTGTTGTCAGTGTGTGAGAGTGTGTCCTGACTCCATCTGTGGCAAAGGTTATAGGTGTCATTTTGAATATATGGCACCAGAGACCACGGGGAAGGCCGGAGGTGCCAGCCTACAGGGAATGGGGAATCTGTGCTGTTGAGGTTACGTGAGTGTATCAGGGAAGTGGAAATTGTTGCTTCCCCTTAGCACCTTTTCTGGTCTGTGGCTTTGGCTCTGCTTTAGTTGAAGAGCCTGGTGTTTCTTATCAGTCAACATTTGTTTAGTGGAGACAAGTACCAGCAAAATCCTATAGATTCTGCTAAGATGTTTCAAACAAAAGTAAAGGTTTTCTCATCCTCCACTATAGCCCTGATGTCTAGAGGTGTCTCCCTCTGCTTTTTTATTCCCAGGTTGTCACCAAGGCCACCATTTATGGTTCTAAGACTGTGCCTCCACCCCCGCCCAGTGCACCCAGCTGAGGCAGGAGGGATGGCTGAAATCCAGCCTACATTCTGATTTATCAAGCTGTGCACCATCAGGGCCACCGTGGAGTTCCGTTACCCAACTTTCATTCTCCTGAAGGGCCACATTTTTCTTTGCACAAATGCTCCACATCTGGTCATCAAGAAGTGAGGAAGAGCAACTATGTCCACCCACAGGGCCACCTTTTTCTGATTCACCCAAAGATATTAATACTACACAGGATGAGCAAAAGTGGGCTTACAGCTGTGAGTATGAAAAACACAGAGTTTAATCTTGTATTATTATTTATTAATTATTGTATTATTTTCTGTAAAAATAACTGTAAACCTACTTTACCCTACTCTATGTAGACTGGCATTGGCCTTGGGAGTCTTCTTCAGAAATCATTCCAGTGACATCATCCTCATCATTTATCTATTCTTCTTACTCAACTCAGGCTAATGAGAGCGAGACCTTCACCAGAACAAGAGACAGATGTTAGAAGGTCTGAATCTAGTGGTTGCTCATCACTAACCAGAGGTTCTTAATGACTTAAGAGAGCAAGAGAGTAAAACTGCCTGTAGGCTGAAAGGACACCCTTCACCTCCTTTTCTGAGTCTGGGGGCCAGTAGTGTCTGAAGCAGGTCCATTTCAGACCCATCAGCAGAGTTATCCTGCCAGGAATGAAAGTCACATATCCAGCCTGCTGAGTCCAGGCATCAAAGGCACATATGGTACTTTCCACCTGGAGCAACACAGCTGCCAGAATCTGGAGCCCCTGGAGAAGGTGGTTTCAGCTCAGCTTTCTCTCCCCTGAGGTCTTGGGTTCCCTTCATTTTAATCCAATTAAAGAAAAGAAAAATCAGTAAGTTTTTAGCACTAGTGGAAAAGGGCTCAATTGACAGCAGTTTAATCATTGTGCTCAGCGAGGTTAATTTCCACCCTTGGTCTTTAATAGGCCTGGTACTGGATATGAATTTTTCAGCTGATGCTGCACTCAGGTCACCTGGCTGCCCATTCTAATCAGAAAGCTTCCCTAGTTCTAATTTGTATGTTTCTAACCACTCACCCAGCCTTCTTCTCTGGAGGCTGATTTCAATGAATGGCAAGGCAGATTCTTTACCGCTGTGCTGAGTTATCATGAGGAGATTGAGCTGGACCTTAGCCTTCTCCTCCCTGTCTCCCAAGGCTAAGCACATATATCTTCTCTTCTTTCCAGGCTCTATCATTAAGTTGTAGAAGACCATATTTGTGTGTGAAAGTATAGGCACGCACCCCTTCTTCCCCCAGATCACCTGGGACTGGCACATCATTGCCATATTTTGTCACGTGAAGATGCTAGAAAACTGAAGAAGCAGAGGAAGATAAATACAAATTAAAAGCAAATTAAAAAAACTACACCAATGGCTGAAGCATGTAGATGAAAACCTATTAACTGTGGTTAATGGTTTGGTGGTCTGTGCTTGTTTGCAGGGTGATAGAAGTGAGCCCAAGATATGTTAGTTTCTTAGTGTGTTTAGAGAAGGCTACCCAGCCCTTAAAAGTATTTCTCATTTAGGTTAAATTAAGTGAAATCTCTTGGAATGACTTTAATGAATTGAAGAATACTCTTCAAATCTTCTCCAAGACTGGTAGCACCATTAAAGGCACCCTGAAACCACCAAAGGCCACTTCTGTGTGACATCCCTACACATGTCAGGAACATTGGCCATATGTCAGGCCGAGGTTTATTTTAGTCTGGTTTCTGAAGGCAAGATTAAAGAACCAGGGATTAGTTAGAGGTTAAGAATTGAGCACCATGATGAGTGAGACAGGCTTACATTGTTAATCACTCTGGACTTACCGCCTCCTTATAGCTGCCACTACCAGAAATTCTTGGATTGGCCAAAATTAGAGGCCATAGTTAATCAATACAAGTTTTCAGGGCTGTCTTGGAAAGACATGAAGACTAGGGTGGAAGAAATATTTTGTCTTAGTCCAAGTGATCCAATAGGGAAAATAATCTGGCCCAGAAGCCAGAAGAAAATGTGTGCTCTTATGCTCTGCTGCTCTTCTTCCTTTTAGATCTTTCAAAGTAGAGGAGGCTGTAGACCCAACCCAATCTGTAAAGGGGCAATCAGGTATACCAGACATTCACAGCCTTACCTACCTGTATGTGGGGCTTCTGTCTCCTTGAGTCCTCTTCAATTTCCTCACCTGGAATAAGGAGAGATTGCCCCTCGTAGTGAGGGTGTCAGAGTAAATGAGGCCAAAACTGGGGAGCTCCAGGGCCCCTTGGCATGTTGTCATCTAGTCTGCTGTTTCACAACAGGAACACATGGAGGTTGCCTTCTGCCATCTCTCACTTTCTTCCAAGCTGTCTTAACTGGCCCCTCACCTTCTGCACTACCACTAAGGTCTTCCTTTTGCTCAAATGCTCCCTCTGTCTTCCCTCCATCACCAGAATGGATAGCTATTTACATTCCCCTGCTTATTTTTTCATTTGTACTTCTAGTTCTTGATTATGTCATACATCCTTTAGTTACCCCCCCATTTTATTTATTAATTTGTTTTGCAAGCAGAGCTCACTTTAAGAGCCTCAAGAAAGTAAGGATAGCCTCTGAGAGATCCTTATACCCTTACAGAGCTGAGTCCATGGCCTGATCATAGGAAGAGTCAATAAAAGTCAGTTGGATTGAAATTAATAAATTGGATTGAATTTGCTTAACTTTCTCAAGCACCTTTGTGGTCGAAGGTGGTATCTTTGCCTTCTATCAGACAACAGGCATTTTTTAAGCCTTTTCCTGCTAGACCCTGTGGGAATTACAAGAGGGACTCCACTAATACAGTTTCCTGGTGCTTTAGCTAATTGGTGTACTTATTATTGTTGTTCTAAACTTTTTGGTGATGACTTTGTGAAGAGCAAGGAATCTTTCTGAATGCCCATACAGTACTCATTACAGGCATTCTCTATATATCATTTCAGCCAAATGCACTACAATTCTGCAAGACTAATGGTTTTAACACATTTAACAGCTGCAAAGATCAAGACTGGAATGTCTTAAGTAGTTTGTCTATGGTCATGGAGCCAAAAAGTAGCAGATCTAGAATTTAAGCCCAGTTCTCTCTGGCTCTGAGAAGCTGAGCCCTTTTCATTACACTGCTCTGTCCCTCAATGACCCCACCTTATTTGTTTTTGTGTGTCAAGGCCCCGGCACACTGCCTTACACAAAGTAGGTATGAACTAAATGATTGATGAATAAATGATAACACAGTCCCTCAACTCAAAGAATTTATTTACAATCTCACTGCAGTCGATACATAAAGGGCCTAAAAAATAAATAGCAATCCAAAAGATATATAACAGTCCAGTACAACAATACAAAAACTGTCATAAGACTGTATAAGATTAATTGCCAAATGAATGATACAAATAATAAGTGCTGTAGGCCCGGAATGATCCAGCAAAGCTTCATGGAAGAAGAGGGATGTTTTGAAGTATAACTTGAATATTTATAAAGTGTCTACTCTGAGCAAAGTCTTACATGCAAGGTCAACAAAACTCAGCCTCTGTTCTCCGAGTGTTTTGACTATAGATGGGGAAAGACAGAGAGAGAGAGGTAAATGCAAAATAAGGTTTTGAAAAGAGAGAGGGCTATAGACAAACAGGAGGAGAAGAGATGGCTATCTAAACACTTTATGTGGTTTTTCTTTGCCTGTGCTTTCCGAAAACACTCTATTAGAGCTTTCCTATTCAAAGTGTGATCCAAGAAGCATCAGCCTCATTTAGAAACTTGCCAAAAATGCAAAATCTTGGGAAGTACCCCAGACCTACTGAACTGGAATCTTCATTTTAACAGGATCCAGAAGTGATTCATGTGCACATCAAAGTTTGAGAAGAGCTGATCTAGGATGCAGAGTATTTAAGCATCTGGGCAACTATCACTTCCCCCATCTGTGCCACCTGTCCCCACTCCAAGCTGTCCAATCCTCCTGGAGGCAATTTAGTGTAGTACTTAAGGAAGCTACTTCAGAAGCCTTGCTCTCTGCCCTCCCATCACTGTTGATAAATAATTACTTCTTTACTTGCTCTATATTCCCTCCCCCAAATAAATCCCTGACTCATTCTCACCCCTGCAGTTCACTTGCTGCTCCCAATCCCTTCTGTTCCAATAGCCAGATAAATAAGAATTACTTTTACTACTCAGTCCCCTCAAATGTCAAATTTTCTCTGGGGCTGCTGGACATGTCAAGGAGAAAGAATTATCTGTATGGTTAAATATAGACTCTGTCTCTCTTTGCCCCACGCCCACCCCCATCCCCTTGAGTCAGAAACAGCAGCAAGGGGAACAGGACAGAGAGAATGTTTTGCTTCTTTAGATGGGAAAGTATTGATCAGGCAGAGAAGAGAAACAAAACAAAAAATAAAAAGAGGAGAGAAAGCAAAGGCATTCAAGTCTCAGATGCATCTGGCCTGGATACAAAAGGGCTGTTTTTACTAGGCATAGCTTTCACCTTCAAGTACAAAATGGGAAAGAGAAGATCTGAGGAACTGAAGCAAGCACTGAATACTTGACATTTGCAATAGGAGACATATTAGCTATGATGATGAAAATCAACCTAACGCTTTTCCACTACAGTTTTAGACAAGGGGAAAATGTTCTAGGCAGATTAAAAATTAGAGCTGCTCATCACAGTAGTCTGGTGAAATAAATAAGGATCCCAAAATGAAGAAAAAGAGGATTGAATGGGAAAGTATGATGTCTTCCTGCCTCAGCATCTCAGAAAGGCTACTGTGTATTCTTCAGATGCTTTTTAGATTATTATAGATTAGTATATTTAGTCTTCACAATAGCACTAAAATGAAGTATTCTTAATTTTATTTTATAGTTAGGCTTAAAGAGATTAGGGAATTTGCCCAATACCAATATACATAATACAAACGTGTACAGTTGATCTTTATTATTTGTGAATTCACCTCCCAGCCCCAGCTTATTTGTAACCCCAAATCAGTACTCATGGCACTTTCACAGTCATTCAAGGACATGTGCGGATGGGATGAAAAATTTGAGTCACCCATCATGCGCATTCTCAGACAAGGTTGAATGAGGCAACCTTCTCTCTTCTCGTTTCAGCTCTCATATTGTAAACAAGTGTCCTTTTCATGGTCTATTTAGTGCTACATTTTTTTACATTCTAGTGCTTTTTATTGATGATTTCACTGTATAAGATCACTGCAAGTGCAGTGCTAAAGTCCTGTTTGGTTTTCCAAAGCACAAGAATGTGCTTCATGAAGAAAACGCATGTTAGATGAGCTTCATTCAGGCATGAGTTATAGTGCTCTTGGCTATAAGTTCAATGTTAATGAATCAACTATATATAGTAAATAAGGTACCTTTAAACATAAAAGCATATAATAAAGGTTACACATTCATTAGTTGATGAAAATGTCATGATCAAGACCCACAGGAACCTAACCTTATATTTCTCCTAGGTGCAATGGTTCAGTATTCACTAATAATTGTGGGTTTGTGGCAACATTATGGAACATAAATATTGTGAATGAGAAGTGCGTGTGTTTTTTTACTTCCAGGCACACACACACACATCCATATACATATACAAATTTATCCTCAGGGAAACTCCTGGAACAGAAGACTTTGAAAATCATTGAGATAGGAGGTATGGCTTCCGAGGAACCTAACGAACTTCTTTTTGTGACAAGACAGTCTGAGTAAATGTAGCCTTTACTTTGCTGGATGAGAGACATAAGTGTGGGGTCAGAGTTGAGCCACGGCCCCCAGCAGTCCTCCTCCTTAACCCCCCTCTTAATCAGCTTTGCCCATAAGTATGTGTTGAACACGTGTTTTTTAAAACATTAAAGAAGGGCTAAGTCATGCGTCTGCCCAGGTACCTCTCAGTCTCTGTTTGACACTGTTCCCATGGTTATGCTTAGAAACTCGGGCCTGTCACATCCAATGCTATGCTCTTTCCCCTAAATCTCCTAACATCTGCTATGTCCAGGGACTTTCTATTTCTTGAAGGTAGAGTTTCAGAAAATAAGAAGAAAGACTCTATCATACATTCATTGGGCACAATTCTTTCTTTCTCCCCTTCCATCAGCATGGGTTTCTTCACACCGCGCCATTCTAAAACAAAAGCAGGTACACTCAAGAATCTCATTTTTTATTCAACACTAGTGGACATTTTTTTCTGAGAACCAAAAATATTCTATATGCTAAATATCATACGACCACTTCAATTGCTCTTACATGAGATATGTTTTCTATTTTTATTGTTTCTCTTTTCCAAATTTTATCAGACTCATCTTAGCAGTGGCTACTGCTCTGTGTCTTTTTCTTCATTACAGTTTATTTCTACTTACTTTCTACTCGTTCTTCACTTCAGTATATTCTTTCCCCCCAACCATGCCATTCAGCAAGGGCCCAAAGCAATGGACACATTTTATTCTATTTTATTCTACCTCCCTTTAGCCTTTGACATCTTTGGTTATGTTCTCAGTTTTTGATGTCTGTGGCATGAGTAAATAAAATTTAGGATCATAGAGACCATCATCAGACCAAACCGCTCACTTTGGGGGTGGGGGAAAAGAGTGACTCACCAAAAACCACAGCTCCAACTGGTAGAGCAGTGCCAGTGTCCTAGAGGATCTGGTCTTTCCACGTACAGCTCCTGGTATTTCAAGCTGGTCTCCCATCCAAATGTTATACAAACCTGATCTTGGCCAACTCCGTGACTGGCTAAGCTATATATAGTACATTCAAGCTGATGGGTTTATCTTCTCTGTCAATTCATTCTCCTCTGCCTCCCTGGGGCAGGTACCCCGCCAGGTTGGCCTATTGCTGGTTGTGACACCAGAGAATCAGTACTAAGAGGAAAAGAAGACTGAAAGTGCCAGGCAGAATCCTTGAGAATGCCATCCTACATTAATAAAAGTAAACTGATCAGAACTTTACTGGATAGAGTTAAAGACATTTGGACCTCTACTCTCTAGAGTAAAATGGTTACTAAACTGTAAAGAGGTCTCCTCCTTAAGCCTGGGCATTATCATTTGTACTGATACCATAGTCGACTTCCTGTGTCTGCTCATGAGTATTATAGTCCCTGTACTTGAAAAGGTCCACTTTAGACATAGTATAGGTTAAAAAAAAAAACAAACCAAAAAACACTTTTAGAAGAAAATAGGGAGGAAGGGAAGAAGGGAGAGGATAGGTCAACCTAAGTAATCATCAAATATAGTCACCCTTGCTATTCATATAGGGAAAACTCCCTCTCTTTCTAAGCAGCAATCCGTGGAGTCCTGGACTCCAACTTCTGCCTGCAGAGATGCTGCTTTGACCCTGAGCTTTTGGGAGGACTCCTCATTTTGATGGAAAACTGGGTGGAATCTGTCATCTTGCATACATTGCACCGGGGGACCTAACCCATGTGATAGGCAACCCAAAGCCCTGACAAGGCACAGATATAAAGAGCGTAAACGGTGCATCTTTGTGTCTACAAACAAACCCACAGAGTGCATCAGGGCTGGGAAGGAGCAGCCATGTGGAAGGGTGTGTCTTTTTCTAACTCACCAATACCTTACTAATCGACTTTACTGTAACAGCCTGATCTCTTGTCCTAGAGCCTTTTCTTTCCTTATTTAATTTTTATAGGGCAGCCAAAGGCTAGATTGTCTTTATTAAATTGAAGAAGATAATATATGTAGAAAATGTTCTGCAAATTGTGAAACCGCATAAAAATGTTAGCCATTGTTATTGTTATTTATTAACCAATGCCGATTCCCATTAGGAAGATTTGGCAGGTCGTTCTCCCACTTAGCCACCCTCCGCATTGTGTGCTGCTATTTTATGATGTGGAGTAAGTCAGGAAGAGAATAAAGGCAATAAACTTTCCATATGCCACATGCTATCAGGAAAAAAAATACCTCTATTAACAGATTCATTTATTCATTCAACAAATATTTATCAAATAACTATAATTTGTGAGAGCAATACAGTGGTGAATTAATAGTCTTTGCTCTCGAAAATCTTAGTGCATTGTAGGAATAAAGACATTTAAAAATTAAACAAATAAATGTATTAGGAAAAGTTGTGTTAAGTACTATGTAGAAAAAGAACAAGGTTGCAGGACGGAATATAATAGGAGGCCTTAATTACGTGGGGAGAAGTGTTCAAAGTTTAGTGCAGTGCATAGCCCTAAAGTATGTGCTAGATTTACATTTATTGAATGAACAAGTAGTAAATGAATTAATTAATGGTCTCTCTGTATAAGTGGTATTTAAGCTGAGAACTGAAGGATGAATAGGAATTAGCCAAGAAAAGAACTTGGGGCTTTTAAAGAATTGAAAAAGGCCAGTCAACCTGGCGCGCCAGGAAGAAGGTGACAGGAAAGACTGAGGCAGGGAGGCGGTGTGGGTGGTGCAGAGCCTACAGGCCTCAGGAAGCAGGTTGTTCTAGCTGGGACGGCTGCCTGCGAGGCTCTAGCCCAGGAGTAAATTAATCTGATTTAATCTCTAAACGGATTACTCTGGCTGCTGCTGGAAGAATGAAGCTGGGGTGGGGAGGAAGTGGAGGTACCATTTAGCCAAGCTGTTGTAGGGATCTAGATTAGCGATGACACTTGCCTCGGACTGGGGTGGAGGCCGTGCAGATGGAAGTGAGCAGACGTGCTCACCAGAAACCTTGGATTTAGAATTAAGAGGCTTTTGATGATTTGTTAAGCAGCAGTGGAGATGTCGAAGATAACCTCATGGTTCCCTGGCTTGGGCAACTTGGGGGATGAACTTGGGACCATGGAAGAAGTTTGGGGTGGGTCATGATCATACTTTTAATTCGCAGAAAAGAAAATATCTTGGCCAGATAAGAGCAGCGTGTCAGGTCTGAAAAGTGTGAGATGGGTAAGAGATAGCATGACAATACCACAGTCCCTTTTTTCTGTGATCGGTGTTTATTAACATATCTTTCAAAAGGACCTTGCGTGGAACATAGTTCCATCAACTCTAGAAAGTAAAAACTTAGCAGGGAGTTCTTCTCCAGGATCAAGGAGATGGAAGGCAAGAAGCAGCCTGTTCATTTGCAGGACTGTGGTTTCAATACTCCCCCAAAGAGACAGCATTGTCATTTAACTTAGCTCTGATCACTTGCTTACGTTTAAAAATCATCCCTTTCATTACTCTTACTTTTGATAACATTTCAGAGACCATCTCAAATTATGTGATAATAGTCTTTTTTACAAATTGTGTTATAATACAGTTAACACACAATTTACCATCTTAACCATTTTTAATTGTTCAGCTCAGTGGTACTAAGCACATTCATTTATGTGCAGCTATGACTGCTAACTATCTCCAGAACTATTTTCATCTTGCAAACAGACACCTTGACCTGCTGAACAATTACTCCCCATTTCCTTCCTCCCTACTGAGTGTTTTTTCACTTAGATATAATATCTTTAACTGCCTTATAAAGTAAGATCTGCCTTGGGCTGGGGCAAGTTAGGCAATAGGCAGAGGAGGGGTGGTCTGTCACCAAGATGGCAGGTGGAAGAGAGTGACAGAACCCCACGTGGAACCTGGTACTGGGAGGGCAGAACCCAGCTTCCTGTGTAGTTTTCTCTCACCACAGATAAAACCTTGGCAGTTCTGTGTTTTTGTTTTGTTTTAACAGTTTAATGAGATACAATTCAGATAAAATACAATTTACCAACTTAAATAGTACAACTGAATGGTTTTAGTATATTTCCAGATTTTGCAGCCAACAGCTCAGAAAGAACCCCCATGCCCAGTCGCAGTCTCTTGCCATCTCGCTCACCCTGTGCCCTGCTTGCTGCCTGGCCCTAAGCAACCACTTTCTTTACGGATCTGCCTATTCTGGACACTTCACAAAATATGTGCTCTTTTGTGACAAAACATTTTAACAAAGGGATGTATTACATGTGTTTTTTTTTTCTTTTGCAAAGCTTTTCCTTAGTGAGCAGTGAAAAACAACCACTCTGACCCCAAATCACAGCCAGGTAACGGGGGGGGAAATTGCAGTGTTGGAGGAAATCCCTCCTGGCCTCAGGCCTTGTGGGGCCAGGGGACCAGGCTGCAGAGCTCCCCATCTCAGTCATTTCTAAAAGCAGAAAGACCATCCTTCCGACCCTGGGGGGTTCCCTGGGGCTCAGTGCTCCAGGTGGGGAGAAAGCCCCAGGCCTACAAGCAGTTCAGGTCGCAATCCTCTGTCCTTTGTAATAGAAGAAGGTTATACTAAAGGGAAGAGGGACTCAGCTTAACGCTGAGGAGCGGGGCTTACAGCAGGGCCAAGGAACCAGATGACCTCTCATGTAACAGCCACCAGGAAGAATTTCCCCTAAAACTATTCCCCTGCCAGCACAGGAATTCCTCAGATAGTAATTCTCTGGGCGAATCATAAAATCTCCATCCACGTGTTTTAGTACTTTAGGTTACCAAGCACTTGGGCACATATTGCCTTTGCAATATCTCTCATGCTATTCCTTTTGATTGAGCACTCTCTGTCTGTTGCCTTGTAATGATGTTGTTGAGGATGAGGCACTTTGTCTCACTGGTCCTCCAAAAATACCTTACCTTACCTCTGTTAGAGTACTTAGAAGCTTCACTATCTGTTTACACAGTCTGTTTGCCCCTTTGACTATGAGATGCTCTGGAGCTTCTGGATGCAGTGCACTGAAGGACACATAGGAGGCAGACAGTAAAGATTTTGATGCTCAAATCCCTTTATACAGGAAGAAGACAGGGCTTAAGCCTGTAAAGATAGAAAGTAATTTACTGAGGGACAGACACTGCTCAATAAGGCACTTACTTGAACCCAAGACCCTAGCTTCTCGCTTGGCACAGGTGCTCATAGACATTAGTACAGTGCTTTGTATTTTACAAAGCGCCTTCACATGTGTTGTCTCAAGTGACCTTCATAACAGCCTTGCAAGGTAGGCACATAATTTTAGAACTTGATAGAAAAGTAAACAGACTCAGAAATCTCAGGCAGTTTACTGGGCAAACCAGCTCAAAACAACAGCTTTGCAAAACTGCACTTAAATGCTAGCTCTGTCTCTTCTTGCTCGTGATTTCACTGAGCCACTGTTACTTCTCTCTAAAATGGGAATTGTAAACCCTGCTTTGCAGAGGTTTCTGAGATTTATAGATAATGTAAATATATTGCTTGGCTCATAGTAAGTGCTGAATGAAAGGTAACTATTATAACTGCCAGCGTGAAGTTCAAAGTTACAAGTCACATCTGCATTTTCTAAAGAAGTCCTCTGCTCTAGCAGCACCTTCTTTGAAAGTGTAAATGCCTAAGAAAGGTAACAGTTTAAGGCTGAAACATCACAGCAGAGGTAGTAGAGTATTGGAAAGGTACTAAAATATAGGAGAGGACTGAAACTCGAGGGCTGGAGGTGACAAAGGTAAATTGTACTGACTTAATCATTGTTTTCGGTATGTTCTGTCAGGGCTGTGCAGCCCACCATTGCTTTTGATTCTCTAGGCAAGTGAAGTAGAACTTGGCCTCATGGAACCGATGGCTCCCACACTCTCTGTACCCTAAAGCCTTACTTCCTCTGTTCCCTTTCCTTCACTCTGTTCCTTGCAGGAGAATATTTTGCAAGCTCACTCTCTCCCTGGAGACTGAGTAAGTGGGTTTCCAGAGTGGCTGCGAATCAGATAAGCATGTGCATTTGTTTGGTTTTGATGTGTCAACACTCCTCTGAATATGTCTCCTTTTGCAATGTTTGCAAAACGAGGCCCTGGAAAATGAAGTGTTACCTCTTGCCTTGACCACACTTGGTATGAATAGCCTCGTCACTCTGAATTCATTTGGTGTTTATGGGAATATCATATGGAGTTCTGTCGACATTCCCTAACCATTATAATGCAGTTACTGTAGATAATGCTCTGCTAGTGCAATATGTTATCACCATTTTAACAACCTGACAGACAATCGGCTCATATTATCACTTAAATGAATCCATTAAGCAGCTAGAGGCTTCCAGGAGTCGGATGCAAGAACATCGAATGGGCAAAACTGCCACTTCCGACATAGCCGACCTCACCAGCTGGAGGGAAGACTCAGTCTCCCTGAGGTCCATCCAGCTAGCTCCCCCACGGACTTGGGAAGCTGTTCCCTTTGGAAGCTAAGCTGGACTTCAGGCTTTGAGCTCAGAGAAATTCTCACCTTATTACACCTTTCTTCAATGTAGAAAAGAAATGTTGGTGCCTAAGAACAAAGCAATGACATATAATCAAATTCACAACTTCTGCTACAGAGCTGAGTAGTTTGGGTCTGGGAGGGGGGCAGAAAACTATACAGAAACCTGAAATTACTATTTGCCTGTGGGCTTTGATTTGAAAGATAATAATAGTGTCAATTTACATTTGTAAAGTGCACGACTTATAGATTCTTATCACATAATCTATATTTTATTTGCTCTTCAAAAGCAACCAGTAAGGTAAACGCCTCTATTATCATCCCCATTTTACAGAGGAGGAAAGGGAGATGTTCATCAGGTCAGCTTTGTAGGATTATAGGAGGAGCAAACAAAATAAAGCACATGAAAAGCACAGCATTACGTAAGCACTCTCCATGTATTACTTTCTACTGTACTCAGACATT
Source organism: Pteronotus mesoamericanus (assembly GCF_021234165.1). Lineage (NCBI taxonomy): Eukaryota > Metazoa > Chordata > Mammalia > Chiroptera > Mormoopidae > Pteronotus > Pteronotus mesoamericanus. Next base: position 2,728,285 of record NW_026555326.1, read on the forward strand.
CCTGTATGGGAAGGTTCCTCTGTCCAAAATTCTCTTGCCATCTACCCAGAAATTTATCTCTAAATCCCATCATTAAATCAGCAGTCTGCTTCATATCAGAATTATGACGTGGGTACATTGTAGGAGTCTGGCCCCCTGAATATATTTTCATAAACTGACCAGAGATGGGAAGAACCAGTAACTTGGGGGCCAAAAAAATTAGATCTAATTAAATAACTAGATTTCAGGATTAAAGGAATTTCACTTACTACAAACTAGCAAGTGAATTTTACAAGAGGTGCTTTTAGACCAGAAGACAGTGAGAAGTCCCAGAACTCTGACAGGATTGGCTCAGGAGAAAGTTTGGGTTTTAAAATGAAACAAGTAAAAGTTTGTTCTCAGCTGTGGCAGTGGAGAAGTTTTTTTAAGTCTTTAAATTTTTTTTTTTTTGGCATAGTTTACAGCAAAATTGAGAGGAAGGTATACAGATTTCCCACATATTCCCTGCCCCCTACATGTCATGGACAGTTAGAAGTAGCTTCCAGAACTTGTGGGATAAGACAGAGTATAAGGAGCCAGTAAATAGAAGGAACAGGAGGAACCTAAGGACGTGGAGGTGGGGTTGGCCCGCCGCGGCTTAGGATAGGTCACCCACAGACAGGGGAGCCACAGAGCCCCGAGGACACAAGGGCTCTTGTGGGGGCAGAATCTTACTCTCTGGAAACTGGAGAAGTGATCCCAGTGTCAGCTGGACCTTTAGTCTCCTCGAAGCTTTGGGTAATTATGCCTCGGATCCTCTGGTTTCAAGGTCGAATTCCTCCTGGCCCTGTGCAGCCTGGGCAGCCATTCTTAGTTTTGTCTCTTGCTTGGAGCTCAATGTCACCTATTTCACTTTTTTTTTTAACTTTCTTTGAAGATTTGTGGGATCATAATAGGAGGCAGAGATGGGATCGCAGTTCAGAGTGGCTTCCACTCTGCTTCCTCTCTTCTCACTGCTGACCCTCCCCCGCCCTTTGCCCTGCTCCTTTCAGAAATCCATGTAATCCGTATGTGACCCTTCCCATCCATGCACGTGGACTCATTTTCTCTCCTGGGAGCAACCAAGTCAGGCCAGTTTACCTGTCAGAGCCCTAAACAGTTCCCAACATTGGCCACCCTCTTTTGGGGAAGCCCTGTGCCTCCCAACGTTCTCCATCCCATTCCAGCCATTCTCATGTGCTTTTGATCTTCCTTCTGTATCTCTGTATTTCTTACAGGGCCAGAGGGGAGAAAAGTGCACCACCCGGGGACGTTAAAGGGCACGGCAGCGAACTATATGTACTTTATGATGATGGCCTGACACTAATAAGCTGTAAATGGCATTTGGCTGCAGGCTAATGACTTGGCAGAGCTAGACTAGAGAAGTAGAGTTAGTTTCTAGCTGGAGTGATATGCAAAATCACCCCTGCTAGAAGAACCAGCATGGCAGAAAGGAGCTTGTCAGCCATAGGTAGGATCCTGGAGGTTATGGGGTGCAAGCTTCTCCCTCCAGACACTTCCATCCTATGTTCTTTTTTTAGTTCATCTGGTCGAAGAGGTGCAAGGGGGTATCATCTGGGGGAGATCAAATTCAGTATCCAGCCTGTGGCTTGGTGGAGATAGTAGGAGGTGCTTTGTTGAACCCCACAAAGGGGGACCTTCTTTAAAAGGGAAATATTTCCTGCCCACTGGAGCAGGTCTGCCATAAAAAAAAAAAAAAAAAAGGAAAAAGGAAAAAAGAAAGAGAAAGAAAGAAGAAGTAGCAGTCAGAAAAGGATGTTGCCCCCTCGGTGGTTAATGGGGTAAAAAAGGACACCTTCTCAGCACTTCAGCCTGTACCATGACATAAATTGAAACAGACAGAATTACCATTGATACAAATTAAAAACAAATAAAAAGGGTACACCGAGCTGATTCTGAGAGTTCAAACTCCATTACCAGCTGATTTACTGAGCAGTGACCTGTGATTGTTGGGGGGAGGGCAGGCGGAGCACCGAGTCTCAGAGAATCCCATCAACCCATTGCCATGTGGTACACCAGTCAATAAGCTATTTAATTTAATGGGAAACGGTATTGACGAGCCAGAGAATGCAACTCACAAAAGATGCAGCTGCAAAGAGCAGATAAAGTCTTCAACCTGCCTTACTCTTGGGGTATCCACTCCTCTGCATCTTCTCTGTCAAAATCAGAGGAGAGCTCCATGGGGGATGGGGGCCGTGGGCCCCGCGGGGATGCTCCTTAGGAGGGATTACCAACAGGCAGGCAGGTGGATTGGAGAGGATATTGGTAAGAAAATAGGAAATGGATCTTCCAAACTGAAGACAATGCTATAAATGACCTTTCAGAGTAAAGGCAGCCAGAAAGGGGGAGGCCAGGAGCTCCACAGGGAAACCCATCAGCCACATTTCAGGAGGAAAACAGCCCATGTGTTTGTTTTAGTCTTTTTTATGGGGTCACACTGGGAGTGAAATTCTCCCCAAACCAGAAGCCCCCTTTGCCCACCCCAAACTGATGCTGAGAAACCAAACAGATCACATGTGCCACTGAGGCTCTGGTTGGGGAGACAGGAGAGATTTTTAGAAATGGTTGAGATATGTAGAAAATTAGTACTGGAAAGGGTCTAGAAAAGCCAAGTTGTGGGTTCCGCACAGCGTGTGCCAGAGTGACTGAGCCCTACAGGCCCTACCTACCAGCTGTGCCCCAAGCTAGTGTCCATGAATCTCTCCTGAATAGATGCCACTTGTATAATTGAGCTGCAAGAGCCCCAGGCTCCTCTCTGACATTATTTCCCAGCTGGAGTGCCGCCGTCTGCCCCAGGCTCTTGCCTTAGGGCCTAGCTCTGGTCAGTTCCTTTCAACTCCCCTGAAGTCCTCTCTGCAGCAGTGCTTCTCAACTACAGCAGCAGCACCAGTGAGAGTGATTCCTCTGCACCCCCAGGGAACATTTGGCAACCTCTGTGCACATTTTACTGGCATCTAGTAGGTAGAGGCCAAGGATGCTGCTAACCATCCTACCGTGCAGAGAACAGGCCCCCAACAACAAATACCGACAGGCCAAAATATCAAGAGCACCAAGTTCAAGAAACCCTGCTCTAGAGGGAAAGTAATACAGAATGAAAATAATGCACCAAATGCTAGAAAGAAGGCAGAGCAGGGGGAAGCAGGATGGAAAACATAAGGCAAAGTGTCCCCTTTGTGTGGCAGTCCCTAATCACCCCAATCCCTTTCAACCCCAGACAGCAACTTGGAAGCTTCCTGTTCATAGATGAACCCCAGGGAACTGCAGCCAGACATTGGGTCTACCCTACATACACACTTCCCAGGACACCCTTCAGTCTGGCGTGACTCCAAAAGGGTTTGAGTGCACATCCTGCTTTGGAGACTGAATTCTGCAGTACTTGCTTCTCCCCACAGAGCACCTCACCCCCTGCAATCCAGCTCAGCCCCAGCTCCCCACCCTTCCTTAGGATGGCTCACTGCTGAATCCACCCCCCACCCCCGCCAGGTATGATGCCGAAGCTGTTACCACAGTGAGCCGTGCCTTTCACACCATACAAAGACCAGAGTTCCACCTCTGAATGAGTGGAGCTTCAGCAGCAATTCTCACAGTCCTGTAGCACCGAATCTATCCTCACAACCATTCCTGTTACAGAAACTCCCCTTTCACTCCCCAAATGGTTGAGAGTCATCCCTCAAGCCCCTTAAGTAGTAGAGTACCTACAGATGTTCTTCCAGTTAAATCGCCTTTCCCCCTTACACCTGGAGCACCTGTCCCTCACCCTGCCTTTGAGCAGTGGCCCACAGAGGGGTGTGGACAGAGTGGCGGAGCATTTCCCCACTCATAGGTCAAGGGATAATGGGTCCGGGACTAGCCAGCCCCATCAGTGCCTGAGAGCTGATGTTTCAGCAACTTGAAGACTCCTTTTGGATACATTTCTAGAGCAACAGACAGCATCCAAGGATTGAAAGGTGTGTTCTGAATGTGAAGTGGGGTCAAGGTCAGAGAGGGAGGAATGGCACTGGCATAGGGAGAAGGGGTGCTGAGTTTGGAGGCAGGTTATACACAGGAGGAGACCGGTAGCAGGACGCAGGGTGTTATGGGTATGGGCTGCTCTCTGCTCTCCACTTCGTCCTTCTTCTCACCCTCACCCAGAAACGGATGTGTTGCTTGTCACTAAAGGTTAAAGCATTACCTGAATTCAGCTGTGGTAGCCAAAAAAGAAGGAGGGAGAGATTATGTAACATTCTTCCAATCTTGAGAAATTTAGGGCCAGGGAAATAGCCCTGGACTTAACATCAAGAGGCATAGATGCAAGTTCTGCCATTGTCACTTTTGGCCACCTGCTCCTGGCCAATGACAGGGCCACTATAAACTGTGGTGTCTCCACAATAAAACCATAATAATCACTCTGCCTCCACCAGAGCCTGTTTTGAGAATCAAATGCGATAATAACTGTGAATATGTTTTGTAAATGATAAAACATTAAACTAGCATTCCCCATAATGTTCTCTGTAGAACATTAATTCCATGGGATGTGAGTGAGATTCTCAAGTCCAAAAAAAAGCAATAAAGTTAAAGGTTGTTGTTGTTGTTCTAACTGTGGAATTTGTGACTATCCTTCTGGTACTAAATTGACTGTGGAATCTTTTATCGCAGAGCATCTTCCATGACTAAAGTTGCAGAGCATACTTTGGGAGATATTTCTCTATAGAAAAATAAGAAATTATTCATACTATTCTTGGCTGTTGTATGAAGCATAGTGATGTGAAGAAAAGAGAAGGGTCAGGCTGCCCTGGCAGCAAGAGAATGCAGTTTAAGAACTTGTGTTCTGCTGAGTCTAATGTACATCAAAATTTGGGAAACCTTCCCTTTCTTGTAAAGTACAGACAACAGGTTACAGGTTCAATCATGTCCTGCCCCAAAAGATATGTTGAATCTTTAACTCCCAGTATTGCAAATATGACCTTGTTTGGAAATGGGGGTCTTTGTAGAGGTAGTCAAGTTAAAATGAGGTAAATAGAATAGGCCCCAATCCAATCTGACTAGTGTCTTCATAAAAGGGGAAATTTGGACACAGAGACAGGCATGGGGAGAGACAGGCACGTGGTGATGTGCCGTGGGAAGACGGAGACAGAGAACAGGGTGATGCATCTACAAGCCGGAGATTGCCAGCAGACAACTGGAAACAAGGAAAAGGCATCAAACAGATTCCCTCTCACAGCTTGCAGAAGGAATCGACCCTGTTGACACGTTGATCTAGGACTCCTAGGCTCCAGACCTGTGAGACAATAAATTCTGTTGTTTAAACCATCCATTTTGAGGTACTTTGTTATAGCAGCTTTGGAAACTAATCACCACTTCTGCAAAGAAGCTGGCAGTCCTGTACATCTGCTTTGACAAGGGTCCGGGATGTAGCTGGAACTCAGTAAACAGACAGCATCAGAGCTGGGCTCTATTTAATAAGGTCATAATAAAATTTGCTGAGGCTCCTTATATTTCTTTCTTTTTTTTTTTTCTTCAGCTCAAAGCAAACCATATTTGCAAAACTAAACAACTCTAAAGGTGAGCTGTCTTCATTGGGGGAAGCATTTGTCCCCACCCAGATGAGGATAAGAGGGATGGCATACATTTACAATAGTTGAGATGTTCAAATCTCTTCAACAAATATACCCAACCAAGAGATAGTGGAGATCTGGGCTAACTGTTTCTTCCTCCAGAACATTTTGCTGGGTGTAGACTTCAATTGTGACTACAGTGCCAGCATCAGGCATGGAAAGGATGTCTGAAAAGGTGGAGAATATGGTAGGTAAACCTGAGGGCTGCTCATTGGATTCCAGGTAAAACTCCAATAGCTTGAGGCAACCGATCTTCTGAGAATTATAAGTGTTACTTCAAGTGCTATTGGATGAAACAGTTTTTAAGGAATTGCCTTTTTCTCCTCCTAGGATATCAAATCCTCACAAGTATTTAAACAATATAGTGATATGTTTCTTTATGGCTTCTGACAGGGTCAAAAATTTGTCCTCTAATGGGAAATATTTTTAGTGCCAATAGTCTAAATTGCAATTCCTGGCTTTTTACTTCTCAGAGTGTTATTAGCAGTCTTCCATTTTCCCAAATTTTTGCTAATATATTCTATTGAGAAAACTCACATTTTTCATCAACTTTGGCAAATGAAAATGTAATGTGAATAGAATAACAGTTTTCATTTTGTCCAGACTTCCAGGAAGTTTCCAACTGAATTAAATGTTCAACCTTAATAATTATTAGAACTTTTGCTTCCTCTATTTTTTGTGGATGTGTGATTTTTGTTTTCTTCTATTTTTTTAAAAGATGTAATTTATTTATTTTTAGAGAGAGGAGAAGGGAGGGAACAAGAGAGGGGGAGACACATCAATGTGTGAGATACATTGATCAGTTGCCTCTCAGAGGCCCCTACCTATGTCTCTGGTCTACAACCCAGGCATGTGCCCTGACTGGGAATTGAACAGGTCACCTTTTGGTTAACAGGTAGGCACTCTATCCACTAAGCTGCAGCATCCAGGGCTCTACTTCTATTTGTTAAGCCTTATTTTATCGTTAGCTCTCTGAAGTATGTCTTAAATATCGCTCCTTCTTTCCAAACCTCAAATATCTAGCTGTCTATTATGTAGTTCTGCCTGGATATCTCACAAAAACTCAAGCTCAAGACTACATTCTGGATATATATCCAAAGAAACCCTAAACACTAGTTTGAAAGAATACATGCACCCCTATATTCATTGCAGTGTTATTTACAGTAGTCAAGCTACGGAAGCAGCCCCAGATCCCACCAATAGACAAGTGGATAAAAAAGATGTTGTACATATGTACAATGCAATATCACTAGGCCATAAAAAAGAACAAAATCATACCATTGTGACAGCGTGGATGGACCTAGAGGGTATTATTCTCAGTGAAATAAGTCAATCAGAGAAAAACAAAACCAACCATATTATTTCCTTTATATATGGAATCTAAAGAACAACAAAAATGAAAAAACAAAACAGGAACAGACTCATAGATACAGAGAACAGACTGATGGTTGCCAGGGTGGGGTGTTTGGGAACTGGGGGAAATGTGAAGAAATTAAGAAGTACAAGTTACTAATTTGTAGTTATGGAATAGTTATGGGGGTGTAACGTATAGCATAGGAAATATAGTCAATGATATTTTATTAACTATATAACTTAGGTAGGTACTGGAAATATTGGGGGGAACACTTTGTAAAGTATATGATTGTCTAACCACTATGTTGTATACCTGAAACGAATACAAAAAAATATTAAATGTAAACTGTAATTTGCCATGACTGGTGTGGCTCAGTGGACTGAATGTCAGCCTGTGAACCAAAGGGTCACTGGTTTGATTCCCAGTCAAAAGCATGTGCTTGGGTTGCAGGTCAGGTCCCCGGTAGGGGGTACGCGAGAGGCAACAACACACTGATGTTTCTCTTCCTCTACCTCCCTCCCTTCCCCTCTCTAAAAATAAATAAAATCTTTTAAAGAAATGTAAACTGTTGAAAAAATTTTTTAAATTAATAACAATAAAGACTACATTCAAAATCATGCTTTTACTTTTCATTCTAAAACAGACAAATCACCATGCATTTATGTCTTGCTGAACATCACCACTTCACTCACTTTCCCAAGCCACATATTTGGGAAAACTTCACACAGTTCCTACGTTTTGACCACCCACACTCCACCCATTACCATTCTGTTGACCTTGACTCTACTATTTCTCAAATAAGTTTTCCATAGTCTATGTGCTACATCTCCCTTTACCACTGCAATTCCACCTGGTTAAGTTTCCCTTCCTACAATCTATTCATTCAAAAAATTAACCCAATGGTGTCATCACTTTTTAAAATTCTTCCCAGGCTTCTTTTCATTATGAGGATGGATTCAGACCTCCTTAGCATGGTACACATTGTCACTTCTTCAGCTTTAGGCTCCTTAATGTGGCCCTTAATGTAGACTAAGGTCATAGAGCAGAATGTACATACCAGCTCACCTCCTCAGTCTCAAGACCTTTCATGTGGGTGACATGATCTCCTCAGAGCATCAATCCTCTTAGCACAGGTCACAGGCTCCCCTCTGCATGTTCAGGCTCTGCCGTGGCACACAGGTGCACCTCTGCAGTTTCAGTGTTCCCTCTGCTTTAGATTGCAATTTATGTTCTAGACATTTTGAATTACCTTTGACTTCACAAAGAGAATCGATCTTAAATATATACAATCTCTGAGCCTCTTTCTTCTGGGTCAGTACCACTACCATTAAATATCTCAAAAGCTCTGACTCAACCAGAAATTAGAGTTGTCTCCCCAAAATAGAGTGTCAGAGGGAAAATAAATGGCAGGCCTTTGAACCTGCTGCTTTCTTTTCTTTGAATGGCATCTTCGAACCCAATTCACCTGGATAATTCCTCATCATTCTTTGAGATGCAGCTCAGGCACTGCTTCTTCTTCTGGAAGGGTTTTGCTCTTTCCTGCTTTCCCTTAAGACTTACCTAGCTTTCTTGCCTATGTGCTTCCCATGTATCTTACACATAGTTCTACTGTACCCTATCACACTGTATTGTAATTATATGTTATCTTGTCGGAGCTCATCACCACCATGACCACTAAATTTTAATAGTTCCTTGAAAACAAAAACTGTCTTGTACAACTTCTATCCCCAGACTCGAGAACAGTGACTGTCACACAATGTGAATTCAGTGGAAACTTTTTCCAGGAAATAAACAAATGAAAGCCTTCCTATAACTACATGAGTTATAATAGGTAAATAAAAAATAATAGCCTTTGAAATATAAGACCATATAAAGTACAGTCAGTAACAATTACTACTGATCTATTTTATTGCAAAGTAGTTGGTGTCTACAGCTATGTTTACTACCAATCTTATGATGTCCCCTACGTAAATCACATGTAATTAAAGGAACTTCACTTTTTTTTTTTTCTATATAACAAAGCTTTAGAATAAGACATGGCCTCAAAGAAGCTTACCTTTAGATACAAGAGAAGACTCTTCTTTACAGATAATGAAATTGAGGCACGGCAAGAATAATTTATACAAGGTCATTCAGGAGATAAGTGGTAGGATCAAGATTCAAATTTGGGCACTCTGCCTCCAGATTCAGGCTTTTTTTTCTTTAGCTCTAAATGTTATTGTATGAAAGCTATAGGAGGTCAGAAAAGTAGATGGAAGACGTCATGGAAAAGCTAGAATTGTGCTGGCCTCAGAATCCGCTGTCATAAATATAAAGAAGACATTCCCAGAGGGGAAATAACATAAGCTAAGGTCATACTTAGGCAAGTCATGGAAAACATAACAAGAGTGGAAGAAATGTATTAATTATTTAGAGACATTAATTGTTAAACTAGCCTGAATCTATTTTCTCCAAAGTTTTTTTTTTCTCTTTCTAAGTACTGTTTTTATTTTCAAAATTGAGGTCATATTGTATGCACAATTTTGAATCCTCCTTTTTAAAACTTGTATACTAATATAAGCCTTTTCTTGTTACTATTTGTAAACATTATTTTAATGGCCCTCTGATCATTAAACGGATGTATGATAGCTTAATTAAACCTTTCTTTATGGTGCTCCACCAAGTTATGTACAATATTTTTCAATTAGAAATGATACTGCTGCCCTGGCTGGTGTAGCTCAGTGTATTGAGCACTGGCCTGTGAACCAAAAGGTCGCCAGTTTGATTCCCAGTCAGGGCATATGCCTGGGATGTGGGCCGGGTCCCCAGGTTGGGGCATGTGAGAGGCAACCAATATATCTCTCTTACATCAATGTTTCTCTCCTTCTCTTTCTCCCTCCCTTCCCCTCTCTCTAAAAATAAATAAATAAATAAAATCTTTAAAAAAAAAAAAAAAAAGAAATGATTGTGCTAAGAACATCTTTGTCCATAAAACTTTTACATGTTTACTCTCATTTCCTTGTGATAAAATTAAAAAGTAGAATTCCTAGGTCTTAGTTACTAAAGTTTTACTGTTTTCCCTCCTGATAATTAAACTAATACTTGCTGGAACTAGGACCTTAGTGATAAACAAGTTAAAGTCCCCGTTTTCAGTTTACATGCTAGAGGAAAAAGAAATAAACAGACAAAAAAAATTCAGTCAGGAAAATATTTTAATTTAAAGGAGTATGAGCAAAATCTGCGGGACTACGGTGGAGGAAGCAACCCTCTCTGCTGAGAGAGTAAAGACAAGGTCACAGAGGAAGGGAGTTCTGAATTATGTTTTATTAGTTTAATTTGACACTTTATTTTGGGGAGGCAGATACTGTTTCTGAGCAAGTCTGAACTGCTGAGATAAGTAAAGCTGGTGCTACTAACCCAGAAATTGTATATTGTTAAAATGTATTTGCCCATGCTATTAGCTAATTATTATTAACTCACACAACATAATGAATAAATAAAAAAAAATTGAGTTACCCAACCCCAACTCATCACTCAATTTTGTACCACTTTGGGAAAAGTAAAAGAAATGAGAAAAAAACAAACCATCTCTATTTTGGAAGATTCTGGCAGCAGCCCCTCCTCAGAAACCATTGAGAAAGAGTTAAGAATGTCCGGCGTTTCTAGAACTCTCTCCTTTACACTCATCCTCTGGCCCAGAAGTTTCCAGACTTTCTCAGGTTATGGCACCCTTAGCATCTCAGTCACTGTTTTCAGGGTATCCCTAAGCCAAAGGAAATAGCTAGCTGTTCCCTTTGTTAAATAGCTAGGTTAATTACATGTCTGGCTAAAATTAGGTTAAATATATAATAATATTTATGGCCTTACAACATAGCAGCCTTTCAAAAATATAATAAACAATAATTGTAAGAAAAATTATTTGTATTTATTTGTAAATGAACACAATTATGTACAAATGGGATATACATATTTTGAAATCAGATTGAATGCTGCCACTCTTATTTCCAGCTCCACACTGATTTTAATGTAGTATTTGCTTTTTATCATAGTAACTACCAAAAACACAACTTCACAGTGAAACAATGATACATTGCTGGTTGGAATGCAAAATGGAGCAGTGGCTGCAAAAAGCAACGCAGTGGTTCCTCAAAAAAGTTAAACATAGAATTACCACACGATCCTCTTCTGGGTGTAGACCCAAAAGTATTGAAAGAGGAGATTCAAATAGATATTTGTATACAATGGGCATAGTCATATTATTCACAATAGCCAAAATGTGGAAACAATCCAAGTGTCCATCAACAGGTGAGTGGGTAAAATGTGGCATCTACATACAATGGAATGCTATTCATCCTTAAAGAGGAAGGAAATTCTGACGTTCGCTGCAACACGGATAACCTGGAAGTCATAATGCCAAGTGAAATAACCCAGCCACAAAAGGACAACTTGCATGACTATACTTAAGTGAGGTACTACAGCAGTCAAATTCATAAAAACAGAAAGTACAATGGTGGTTGCCAGGAGCTGGAAGGACAGGGGAATGGGGGTTGTTTTGTTTGTTTTTTTTTAAATTGGTATAGAGTTTTAGTTTGGGATGTTGAGAAAGTGCCATTATGTTTTGGTAATTTGAAAGAACTAGAACAGAGGCTTTCTCTCTTTTCTTAGGCACAAAAAGATGACAATTTATATATAGAAAAAGTATTTTTGGACTAGTAAAAAAATTCAGCACTCACCCTCCCTTTCTCCCAAAATATAAATAAGCCTCTGCCTCCCCTCCGAGTACTAACACCCACACAGATCTTCAGCAGCAGTTGTGGGGGTGCGGGTCGGGGAGGAGGGGTTCTCGCCTTAGAGCTCCACGGATGATAAGGGACTGACTGGGCAAATTCCAGTGCTCCCCACCCCTTATCATGCAGAGCTTCAGGTGTGCAAGGAGTGGGTAAATCACTTTACCCACATGCTCCCACTTTACTGACAGGGAGATTGAGCCTCAGAATGGGTAAGCGGGATTCCTAAGGCTGCAGAGCTAACTTTGTCCTCAGTGTAGCAAGACATCAGTTCTCCCTATTCCCTGCTCCCACCCGATGCCTGCTCCATTTCAGCTTCTGGAAGAAGAAACATTGAAACATTTTCCCTTAGGAGCCCACTCGTTTTCTTGGGTGCTGGGGTTTATGAAGAGCTGAGAGTGCTTATGATTTCGTCTGCCACTTAACTGAGATTAGCTGAAAGCAATCTGCTTAAAGTTTAAGCATCGACTTATCACTCTGTTAACTGTGCATTCATTTCCAAGGGGATGGTTAACTTTAATGGGAATGGGGGATTGAATCATGAGGCAACAGGTTCTGTGACATGTGGGAGCCAGAAGGGAAGCGAGAGGCCTTCCCTGTCAGATGTTGTGCGGAGGGGGATCTGGTAGAAAGATCTGGATTAATTTTCTGCCTGCCATTTCCCGCAGGGGACAGACAGGAAGGCTCCCTTTCTGTCACCCTGTGATTGACATCAAGAGTTCTTTCTGCCCCCAGGAATGCAGTCAGGGAGGAGTGGGGTCAGGATTACTCACAGCCACAAGAAACACAGACATATGAAGGGACCTTCATGCTCATTCAATCCCACCATTTCACTTTACAGGGGAGGGAACTGAGGCCCAGAGAGGGATAGTAGCTTGACCTACAAGCAGAGCAGATCAGAGCCGGATCAGAACGCAGCAGACTGGTTTCCCCATCTCTCACCTTCCAAGAGCCTCTTGACTTCTCAGTGGCAACAAAGGACATCTTGCTTAATTTCATTAACCCAAAACCAACTTTCCTGGGCTTTTAATAAAAAAGCATTCTTTGATTTTATGCCGATGGGTTTTTATATGTTCTCCAAGAAGAAGTAAAACTTTTCTTTCAGAAAACTGACAGGCTCACAACTTCTTGTCCCATGATTATTTTTTCTCCCAACCATCTTCAAGCACTATGGTGTACAACCGCCTTTCTCTCATATTAGATAGGGAATGCTTAGGAGTTTTAACTTAGTAAAAAATGAATGAAGCAACTAGAGTGGAAAGGCAGTTATCAGAGATCCTACAAATCTGGAGAAGTAGACCTGACTGAGAATCTGGTAGCTTTGGCCTTTATGCTAATGTCTGATTTAAAAATGTGTGCTTGCTTGGCATTTTAGAGGTGCCAAACCCTGGCTCCACTTCAAACAGCCAACCTCCCCTTACAGAGTATCTATTCCAGGTCAGCCTGGCGCCTCCAATTCCTCATGCCCATTCATAAAATTATGATGCATATGACATTGCCCTATATTCTGGGAATTCCATTGACAAGCTTGCAAAGGATCTGGTATAAACTAGTATCACTCAGCTTCAGGTGGTCATGAGATCAATTTAGTGGGCCATTACCAGTATTTTCATTTAATGAAATTGTGGTAGATCGCTGCAGTCATGGTCCTCAATTTCTTCTTGCCTTGTGTGATTCATTGCCTAATGGAACAATAGCAAACATGACACAAGCCAGAACTTCAAAGACACGTGAGCACTGAGACTTGCTCTCTGCTTGCTGTTGCTGGGAGCTCCGAGACCATCACCATGTGAACGAACCTGGACCAGCCTCTGAGGAAAAAAAGATGTAGGACTCAATTAACTGTGCCCGCCACACTGAAAGCTGACCGCTAGATGATGAGAGAAGCCCCTCCGGAACCATCCTAGCCCCACAGCCAGCCCACCTGCTGACCGCAGGCACATGAGTATGCCCTGCTGAGGCCAGCTGAGCCTAGCCCAGGCCACTGACATTGGGGGCCAGACACTTCTTAGTTCGGGGGCCACTCTATGCTTGGCAGGTTATTCAGCAGCATGCCTGGCCTCTACCCACTAGATGCCAGTAGCATCATCACTTCTGTTATAAAATCAAATTTCTCTTCATGCACCCACAAGTCCCCTAAGAGGCAAAATCACTGCTTAGAGGTTGAGAACCACCGAGCTAGAAAAATCACCCAACGATATCATGAGCGAAATAAATGGTGGTTGTTTTAAGCCATTAAGTTTTGGGGTTGTCTTTTATGCAATTGAAATTATCTGATATAGAATACGAAGGATCTGGAAACATGTCACTCAGAAAGGATAAGCATTGTTTTATGAAACTATATCATGGGAGTACTAGATCATGATATAAAATGCATTTTTTGCTCTGGGCTATAGTCACAAAGGCTTGCATGTCCCCTGGATTCCAAAGGAAAAAGCATGGACATGGATTCTTGCCCCAGCTCTGATACTTCTAAACTGAGTAATACTGGATGGTTTGTTTCTTGCCTTTTTTATCCTAAAAAAGCCTTAGACGTTTTATGTAATCCAACCAGATTATCTCAAATTTAGATATGAGGGGTGAAATAAAGTGGCTTGCAAACTACTAAGAGCCGTGGAAGAATTTATTAACAGCTTCTGTTTGTCTTCTTTTGTCTTCCTCTCTCCTGAATTGCTCCCCACCTCCCTGCTTCTAGTCAAACTTGCAATGAGAATTCAGGCTGCACAGTGCAGGCCCTGGCTAGCACATGAAGCGCCCCTTCTCTGATCATGCATTAAATCCTTTTGGTCCCTATTAAATGTGCCAAATGTCCACTTATTGAATATCAATCTTACACTTATCACTAATTCATTTTAGCACTCAGTTCCTTTCAGTTTTGTTTACATACGATTTCAGTTTTTCTCTCCACCTAGTCTTCAAGCTCCCTGAGGGCAAGGACGTGTTACCTCCTTATCTGCATGCCCCATAGCATGTAGCACATTGCTCTGGGCACAGGAAAGTTCTTTAGCGGGGTCTTCTTTCAAAAGACATGATGTTCACTTTCTTTCCACTTTATGGATTTTGCCATCAGAAGATCACAGTCTCCTCGGTAAATTAGACTGCCCCCTATTGGGATCCTGTGAGTCCCTTCTGGGATTTGAGCCATCACCCAGCTTCACCTGCCTGATTAATATTGGAGACCAGGAGCAGAATATCGGCACCATGCTGACTGTTTGGGGTATCAGCAGATAAACCATTTCCTAAGAGGAGTATCACCCACTGGGAAAGCAGCAGCTGCCTGTGATAACTATGCTTTTCAGCTACTGAAGGCCTAGGGCCCCTGACCTCCTCCTTGGCCACAAGCCCCGAGCCAGGCAATTAGAGGGCAGCAGTTTCACGCCCAGCAGAGCTGAGATGCATCCTCTGCTCCTCCCCTGGTTAATTCACGCTCTCCCCACAGGAAGCACACACGGCTGGAAGGGCACCTTTACAGGGCAGCGGGGCGGGGGTGGGGGCGCGCATCCTTGTTGCTGTTGGGTTCGCTGAGGCTGTGGCTGCCTTTCTTCTCTGGACCATTGTTCCGTGTCGAGTCCCCCACCTCCCACCCTCACCCCAACCCCTACTCCTGGTCCAGGAATCAACCCTGCTGGACCAGCAAGGTGAGTCTGGGCTGAAAGGGGGCTCTTCTGTTTGTTGTTAAGACTATTAACAAGCACACTCTGTTAATGCTCTCTGATTGATTTCTGGATGCTTTTTTCCTTCTGGACGGTTGGAACTCAGCTTCACAGGCTAGTGTGAGGAGGCAAAAATGTTTACTTGGTTTCTCATCCCAAGGGCAGCTACAAAAACACACAGATATTTAGATTAGTGTCCAGGTAGGAAATGTAGAGGAAAATCACATTATCCAGAGGAGGCAGCATGGCTGAGGAAGCACTTGGACTTGGGGCCTGAACTTCTGAGTTTGAAGCCTACTTCTTTCCAGTAACTGCTTCTGTTTATAGTTATCAAGGTTCTATGACCTTGGGCAACTCGCTTAAGCCCTGAGTCTGTTTTCCACCTCAGTAAATAAGGATAATAACAGTCTCTTTCTCAGAGCTCTTAGAAGCTCACGTGAAATCCTGTCTGGAAAATTCTGAGTAAATAGGATCACTTAGTAATACACAAATGGAATTAGATCATTTCCATGATACAATAAGTTAGACATGATGGAAAATGGGGCAAATGGTGTCTAATTAATAATTAGACACAATGGAATTAGGTCTTTTCCATGATTGGTAATTCTGGGACTCTTAGGGGAAATATGGCTCCATTCTCTCTCCCTCCATACTGAGGGGTGTGCTAGCAAATATGCCAACTCTCATAAGAAAATGGAAGTGTGCTTTTGTTTTCTTTGAAGACAGTGGCTAAAAGCCGCTCTTGGTTTCTGGTATGAAATGAGAAACCTAATTCTCAGTGGAAGTTTTTAAGTTAAAAGAGAATACTTTTCAACAGAAGACTTGAAAATGGAGACTAATACCTTAGTAATAATATACATCCATATGACACATTACAGCTTACAAAGAAAGGTTCTGTGAAGGTGTCTACCAGTAGAGTTGGTAGCAACAATTCTAGAATTCATTCACCCAGCAAATCAGTACTGAACTCCACCATAAGCAAATCACATTGAGGCCCTCAGGATATAGCATAGAAGCAAACCCTGTCTTTATGGAACTTACATACTCCTAAGAGACTGTCTAGGAAGAATCAAAAAACATGAAAATAGAATGTCAGGTGCTATGAGGAAAATAAAATAATGATAGACACTGTACTGTATGTAGAGAATAACTCTGGGGTGCCATTTTAGAAAGAATGGTTAGGGAAGGAACTTCTGAGGCATTGACATTTGAACAGAGATTTTAATGAAGGAAAGGAAATATATATATGGATTTGGGGGAAAATTGTTCCAAAATGAAAAGTGCAAAGGTCCTAAGTCAGGAATATGCTTGGCATGTGTGAAGACAATTGAGATTCATCCCTGTTCAGACTAAAGGCTTCCTCAAGATCCTCTCCAGCATTTTCTGTCTTTCTAAAAGTGATTTACCACTTTAATTATTAATTATCCACTCTTACGGGTAACATAACAGCAACATAAACTTTGCATTCAAGTACAATGGAATTTCCAGTCCAAGCTGGCTAAGTTCAGTCAGCTGTTTCAAATAAGGCCCTGAACTCTGAGGGAGCATTTGGGACTGGTTATCCCAATCAAACCTCCTGAGGCCTCAGCGCTCCCTGTTTATCTTCAGAGTTAAGTGAGAAGAAGTAGTTGGTCCTTTCAATGCTGTGGTGAAAGGAACCATGGGAAGCCCCATCACCACACTGCAGGACTCCTGACAATTGCCAGCGGTAGAAGAGTTGGCTGTAGAATGAGAGTGAGAAGGGAGTTTCGCTGGATTGGGGGGGGGGGGGGGACATAGAGTTTTGTATACTGATCCAAACCAGACAGTGGAAATCCATGCGCACAGCTCATCACTCTCTGCACACAGGAGTGAGAGCTTCATAAACAGCCAGCTTTGCTTCCCAGAGTACATGTATGTGAAGCTCAAGTTGTCCTTGCTTTTCTCTGCCACCAGCTCAGTGTCACCTGAGGACCTGAAACAGCCTTGGAAATTCTTTGTGACTGCTGCAATGTCAAACTAGTTTAACTAGTTTATGAGGACCCTTCTCTTGTCTTTTATGTTCCATTTTAGATAAAAACTGTCATGCGCAAGATTCTATTTATGGTACTTTTCCTCTTGGGAAGCCAGAAGAAAACTAGCTGAATGCACTTATTCAGGACCCGTGAGTTTGCCAAGACTCCAAGGGGTCAGCAATAGTGGAACAGACCAGAGCAAGAAAAGGAGATGGACATAATCTCTCCTCTTGGCTGCTCCGTGGAATTCGTCTGGTTCTGTATTTACTCCTTTCTGCCACTCCTAGCCAATCAGCCCAATTACCTAGATTTCCACAAAGGAGGTTTGAAAAGTAGACTGACTTGTAATCTTCTCTTCGTTAGAATCTATTGCCACGTTTCCATCAATCAGGGCTATGTACTCTAAGTTTGATACGCCTGCTGTTTTCTTACCAACCCCTCTTTACCGTTTAGTTATTGCCTTTGCCATAGTCTCTGTCTAGAATTCAGAGTCATGGGTAAGCTGGGCTCGCTCTTGAAACAGACATAATTCCCACAGCCAGGCCACTTGGAAAGGCTTGCAGAAACTCAGGCCCTGAATGCCCTTTCTTCCACCCAGTAAGTGTGAAAGATACAGATCCTCTCACAAGAGTGATCACGAGATGAATTTCCCCTTGATGGTACCTTCTTCATCCGCTGTCACCATTCTCCTAGGAGTAGTAGTAGCTGTTCTGGGAAAAAGAAATGTAGGCTCCCGTCCTCGTTCTTCACAGATGAGCCATGTCTTCATCTGGGGTCTCAGTTGCCTCACTTGTAAAATAAGGGCCTTTGAAGCAAATCGTGCTCCTCAGAGCCACAGGGCTCTTCTGCTCTTGCTTCAACTAGTGCACAGCTGTCTATCACTCTTAATCTTGGACCTCTGCATGGGATTTTTATTTATAGAGAGTTTCAATAAAAAGAGTTTGAAAACACTGCGCTAGATGATATGCTCTAAGCTGAAAAATTTGAGGAATGCCTAACCCCTGAGAACACTCTTGTTTTGTGACTAGTTGCTATCTTTGCACAGCTGAGAGTGATGTCTTTGTTCTCAAAATGTGGTCCCGGAACCAGCAGCATCGCCATCACCTGGGAACTGGTTAGAAGTGCAGATTCCTCAACCTTGCCATAGATTAACCAAATCAGAAACCCTGGGCATGGGCTCCCATCAGTCCATGTTTTCACAAGTCCTCCAGGAGATTGTGATAGATGCCAAAATTTGAAGACTGTTGTTGCAGAAGAATAGATTCAATCCAGTTTATCCAGATCCCCTTCCCACCACATTACCCTTGAGTCTTCAAGGCCACAAAAGACACACACTTCCAACATTTGGAAGCATGCAACTCAGCTTCCAAAGGTGAAAAGCTAGCATCCAGAACACTGACCTATGGGGAAAATGAGGGGAAGGACTTTGTAATTGCCTAAAACCGAAGGGCCCGGTTCCTTTCTACAGCTGTCTCCAGGACACCAGGGCCCTCCCGAAGGAGATGCCTCACTTATTAACATCGTAACTCAAGCAAGTTGCTTGGAGTTGCCGCACATGGAAAATTGCATTCTGCAAAGTGTTGAAGCTGCAAAGTCACCAGCTGAGTCGATAGACTTTTATTTTAACGATGTTTGTGATCAATATTTAAACAGGATTGACCGAGCCTGCTGCTAGTGCACCTCTCTCTTTCCAGCTGCTTGTGAAGATAAAATATTTACTGGGGTGGGGGCTGGTTACACATGGTTTGTGGCCAAGGGGGGAGTTTGGGAGTGTGGTATAGGGCAGGGTGATATAGGATACATTAGCACCAAGCATTAGTAGACCTGGTGTGTCTCTCTCATGGCTAGAGGGGCTTTTATTCAGACATTCTGGGAAGACTATGAGAGAATAAGAGAATATATGGAAAGATGCAGTCACTAATCATATAGGGTATTAAGAAATTTCTCTTGAAAATAGTTATAGCATCTTGCTTTTACTGAAACCAACAATGATTAGTAACTAAAAGCACGGTTGTGGGCTCAGACAGCTAAAGTGTAACCCTACGTACTATTTCCACAGGCATGCTGCTCCGGGTCTCTGAGTCCCAACTTCCTCGTTTGTAAAATGAGGGCACGAGTTGGTGAACTAACTATAAGTGAGACACAATGTAAAACGGTTGAAATATTGGCTCCCATAGTAAGTGCTCAATGTGTTAGGGAATTATTCGTCTGCCTGGGACTCAAAACCTAGATCTATTTGTCTCTAACATGATCTGTGTACAAAATCAGATAACATTTTAGGACATGGCATAATTAAGTGTTAGGGTATATAGCACAGTCTCTGTTAAAGCAAGTCTGAGTAAAAAGAATAACCAGAAATGGCCTGAAAAACCAAGGGACACTACAGTAGGGTCCTGAATAATGTTATATTCAAGGATTTTTTGTTATAATGTTGTTTAGATGTCATAGAAACTTAAGTCTTGTTTATATCAATTAGCCCCTGGTAAAATTGAGTTTGTTTTATGTCATTTTGCTTAAAGTCTCAGAATCTAGTGATGATATCAGGGGAAGACTTCCTGCATATGGAGGAGATCAAACTTAGGCCAGACCTGAAAAAGTAAACAGGACAACAGAGAAAGGCATTGGGAGAAGATCATATGTGAAAATATCACATAGAGATGTGACCCTGTGAAGGACCAATGTATCTGAGGTACTTCTGCACATGGATTCAGAGGAAGAGTTGGACACCCAGTGAATAAGATACACCAGAAAATGTGTTGTCTAAAGAGAGGCTAGAACTTCAATTCCAAAGGCTGGGGACCAAGGTTAGGTGCATATTGGGTGCTGGGCACAGAAGATGGGTGGGGTGGGATAGGGTGGCCAGCCTGCACCAGTTTGTCTGGGACTTACTGATCTTAGCACTGAAAGTCCTGAGTTCCAGAAACTAATCAGTCCTGGGCAACCAGGGCCGTTGGTCAGTATCATGAAGAGAATCAGGTGTGTGTGCTTTCCTAAAGCCAAAGAAGCAAAGTTCCACAAATTATCTACAGCATCAAATGCAAGACAGACAAAACCCGAAAAGTACCTATTGGATTGGCAATTAGAGAGCCACTAGGGATAGATTAAAGAAAGGCATGATGCCGTGATGTCTGTGGGTTCTGGACTTGA
This sequence comes from Pteronotus mesoamericanus, assembly GCF_021234165.1. Classification (NCBI taxonomy): domain Eukaryota; kingdom Metazoa; phylum Chordata; class Mammalia; order Chiroptera; family Mormoopidae; genus Pteronotus; species Pteronotus mesoamericanus. Next base: position 2,748,811 of record NW_026555326.1, read on the forward strand.
CTTGCCATGGGAAGTCATTGAAGTCACTCTTTTCAGCAGGGGAGTGACTGGATAAAAGTCGTCTCTTAGGAACCTGATTTGTTATAGGACTTTTTAGAGCCCTCCCCAAAGTGACCCAATTGAAAACCGAGCACACACTCCCTGAAATGCAGCTTGTGGAGCCCGCTGGTTCAGCGTTCCTTACCTCTGGTGCAAACAGTTAATGCAGTTCAATGCACTAATCTCTGGTGTTTTGTTCATAATGATTCTGATGTTACCAGGATGGTCAAATGACTGACTTGCCCATTGATCGTGAGAGACTCAGATGTGAATGATGGATCAGGTCACCCGAGTGGCTGCCTGTGGGAAGTCTGATTGTGTTCAGATGAACAACTTCAGACACTCTCTCTTCCCCGTCCTCCATGACCCTCAGTTTCAGGCCCCCTGTTTCTCTCTGTCTCATGAAATCCTTATCTCCTCCTTTCCTGCCTTCCCTCCTTCCTCCTTTCCCTCCCTCTCTCCCTTTTTTATTTCCTTTTTTTCATCCTTCAGTTATCTCTCCCTTCCTACTTTTCTCCTTTTCCCCACTTGTCTTCCTTATCTTTCTCTTTTTCTTCTTCTGGCTTATTTCTTAAGGTCCATTTTCATTTAGTTGAGTCTTGGCAGGAAGGGGGCACAGAAAGCATTAAGCTTCTTTCTTGTAAAGCATGGGCTAGAATCCAAAAGTCCTCTTAGCACATCCCAGGGTCACAGAATCATATCTACTCTGCTTTTGGCCCAGAGTGTTACTGTACCCAAATCAATGGAAAGCAATATGTGTCCCTTTAACTAGCCTCCTAGAGATAAGGCAGCTGGGACAGGCCACACTGGAGAAGATAGGGAATGCAACCACTTTCTAACTGGACTATTTTTTCCAGGATGCAGGAAACTCTACCCCATAGCTTTAGTTTCACCAACACTTCTATTGTAGGAGACTGAAGGACTGTATTTCAGGAGAGCAAAACAGATGCATATGGAAGATGGGCTGGCTGCCTTTAGTTACTATATGAAGGGTTGAACCAAAGCCAGCGTGGATTATTTTAAAAGCACAGATATATTTATAAAGTCAAATCAGTCTGGATCTTATTAAACTTGACACTCTCCATGTGTGTATGAGTAGGCAGTATATGTGAATATATGTCTAGATGTTTTTATCCTTCTAAAATTCTGTGAAGTCATCCCTCAAAAAATGCCTAAGATCAACTCTGTCCTTATATCTCCCTGTTCAGAAACCACCGTGCTAACTAAGCTCAGACAAACTGTTTCTCCTTAGGAGTCTCAGTGGATGTCTCGGGGTGTATTTGAGTGGGAAATGCAGGTTTCCCAGTGTGTTTCTTGTGAGATCAGAGATAAGAAACTGAAACAAAAATTTGATTTGGTTTTCAACACACACTGTGCTGCAATGGCAATAAGCCACATATGCTGTCATTTATACAGAGTAATTCTGTCTGGATTGCTTTTATAGCATCACTTTCCCTCTGTTCACCACATAGACACCCTCCTAATGCATTGGTCTGTGTGTCTATACATGTCTACAAACTATAAAATTATAAATATATATGTGTGTATACACACACACACGCACACACACATATATACACTACACACACGCACGAGGTTTGTCTGGAAAAAGTCCAACCATTGCTAATATAATGAGAATGGTTTGGGGGACATTAATGCAATATGGCAGCCAAGGAAAGTGGACTGGAATGTGCATGTGTGAACAATGAGGACTTCACTGTATTTGTCAGTGGGGGCAGTAATGCTGTTGAGTGAGCATGTGTACTGTGTGGCCATCACATTCAAAATGACTGAGCAAGTAGAGCAATGAGTTTGCAACAGATTTTGCATTAAGCTTGAACATTCCTCCAATGGAAACTATTTGGATGATTCAGAAGGCTGCAGCTGTGGGTAACTAGTGATTGGCAGCTTTATCACAACAACACCCCCACTCACACATCATGTCTAGTACAGAGTTTTTAGGTGAAACAGCAAATCACCCAAGTGACTTAGCCCCCTTACAGCCCAGATTTGGTGCCCTGTGACTTCTGGATTTTCCCCAACCTAAAATCATCTTTGAAAGGGAAGAGATTTCAGACAGTCAATGAGATTCAGGAAAATATGACAAGGCAGCTGATGGTGATTGGGAGAACTGTGTGAGGTCCCAAGGTGCCTACTTTGAAGGGGACTGAGGTGTCATTGTCCTAGGTACATTTCTTGCATCTTGTATCTTCTTCAATAAATGTCTCTATTTTTCATATTACATGGCTGGATACATTCTGGACAGGCCGCGCGCGCGCGTGTGCGTGTGGACACACACATACACACACACACACACTCTTTGGGGGAAATGTATTTTGATTTCTTTTTTTACTCATATAAATTCTTTCTTCTGCACATGTGTGTCTGTTCTCCCAAGGAAAAGGATTTTTCACAATAAGTTAATCCTATCTCACAGATTTTATTTGCCTTCTCTCAATTGTATACATCCCTTTGGTGTGTAATCACAACTTAGTCTCCTCTATCTTAACAAGACCTTCACTATAACTTTTAGAAATACTGTAATATTTAACCTTCCTCCCTCCAACTCAAATCTGGTTACCATTTTCTCTTTCTGCCTTTCAGTTTGGCTTCTGTGTACCCCTGAGATTCAAGGCTTACTCTGGACTCCTTCTTGATTATGATTATTTCCTTAGAGACCCTTCCCTTCTGAGGACTTTGGCCAAAGACACCATGACAATGATCCTCAGATCTCCATTTTAACCTTAAATCTAATCCTTCACCTGTCGTTTACTTCCACATTTTCAGCTATTGTATACACATTTTTTTTTTTACTGAAACTTGCTCCAAAGTTACTGTCTAAAATCAAGTCTAGTATGTTTCCCTTTCAAACTGATTTTTTTATCCTTTTTTTCTCACATCCCAAATTAATTAAAACCATGGCATCACCATTTTATTTCTAGGTATTTCTCATCAGCCCCTGAGGACTGCCAGTCTTGCTCCAAAGACTCAGAGTTTCTGTTGTTCACCAATCCCTCAGCCAACACAGCCTTATCAATACATCCCTAGATTTTTGCAACAGATTCCTAGGGTTTTTTTTTTTTCCCTCTGCAGTTATCTCCCATTTTCCACTCCAATTTCTATACTATCAACACAAACTCTGCAAAATATTATTTCATCTTAAAATATTATTTCAGCTCTGAATCCTTGCTTAAGAGCCTGCAGCATCCTCATCAGCAATTGAGTCACATCTACATTTAAAACTCTCACTTTTCTAGACCCAATTTAATCCTGTATCTCTCCATTCATACTTATCTCTATACATGCTTCAGCCATACACCATACCTTTCCATTTCCTGGGTATCCACCAGTGCTGTTTCTTTCACTTGAATGCTTTTCTCTTACTCTCCACCAATCCAAATTCCATACTTCCTTATGGATCTAATTCAAACCTCATTGCCCAAGCAAAGTTTTTCCAGATCACTTCTCCCTTCCAGTGTTCTCTGAGTTGGAGTTCTCTCAGCACATTTACCAAGACACTTACTCATATATTCATGCATGTTTTTGATCATATGTATTCATTTTCTCTTATCTTATTTCCCTAAACACATATTAAACAACTTAATAAACCAGACCTTGTTCAAATCAAGTGTAATACCTTAAAAATAAGAGCTACAAAACTGAATGCTTATTGAATAGATTAATCATGTTTTGGAAGAGGGTTCTGTGTTAATATCTGCAAGTATTAAAAACTCAATTCAAACTGACTGGTAAAGAAGGCATTTACTGACTAATATCTGGAAGTTCCAAAGATAAAATCAGTTTATGACTTGGTTGAGCTAGGGGCTCATCAGAACTAGGTTTCCCACTTTCACACTTGACTATGCTCTCCTTCATGTTGGCTTTATTTTCAAGCAAGATCTCTCTGTGATGTCTCTGTGAACCTATCAGAAAGAGAAATTCTCTTTCAAATGATTACCCTGGAATTTATTTTTATTGAACTAACCTACTTATATGCCAGTCCTTAAACTATTCATCATGGTCTACAAAATGGGGATTGTGCTGACTGGCTGGGGCTGGTTCATACATCCATCCCTGAGCCTGTCAATAAGGTGAGGGCATTTGATGCTCTCTCCAAGCAGGCCTGGGTCATTTGCCTACTCCTGTTGCCACCACTCAAGTAACAGGAGGTAAGGCTGAGGAAGGGGTTTTCCCCATGTGAATTACAGCTTTATAATCAGAAGAAAGGAGAATAGATGCTGGACAGTAAAAACAATAAAATTCCATAATAGGTAATTCTACATTTATCACTAAATGATAAGGCTGAGTACTCTGGAAAGAGTGAAGTGAGTTGAAGGGTGGACAATTCAAGATGAAATGGTTAGGAAGTGGTTTTGCCTTTTCTCCTAAAATGAAAGAAGATATTAGCTCTGGGTGTAATACCATTCTTTGCATGTGCCCTGTTTTCTAATCAGATCTGCCTCCATTCTTTGTCCATTGTAAAAAGAAACCAATTCAGGGAGACATTAAAATGTAGTCAAATTTTGTTGTAACAGAATTAGAAAGAAAACCAAAAATAAATTGAAAGGCAGATCATACTATGGGATTTCATATAAAAGTAAAATGGTCCCTTTTTTGCATATTTTAAAAAAAGATTCATGTGTGTTAAATCTGTAAAATGAAATAAGATTAACTTTAACACTGTAATTAATATTTATTTATTTAAAACCATTTTATTGATTGATTTTAGAGAGAGAGAGAGAGGAAGGGAGAGACAGAAAGACATCAATTTGTTGCTCCACATATTTATGCATTCATTGGTTGATTCCTATATGTGCCCTAACCAGGGATCAAACCCACAACCTTGGCATATTTGGATGATGCTCTAACCAACTGAGCTACCCGGCCAGGGCTGTAATTAATATTTATTGTTTTAAATACAACAGACATCAATTTAGGTGAAAGGCTGATTATTGGTTCATAATTCCTTACATAAAACTTGACCTTTCCCTGCTGGGACCCTTTCCAGCTTTCTGAACAGAAGATAGTGCTATGTAATTCTCATGCCCATGAGACAGAGGAATTTGTTCTAAAAGAAAACTGCTTTTTTCTTCTTCTCCTTAACAAAATGAACAAATGCATTGATCTATCCTTCTTGCCAAGCCCTGTAAGTCTCTTCTTTGTCTGTTTCTGTATCATACAAATTCTAGGAAGCGTGGCAGGGGGCAAACTGTCTGGGTTCCCAATTGAGTCGCCAAATTGGCCCATTAACCACATTTCAGTTTTCTTTTCTCCAGTTGTTGGTGGCCTTCGCTCTCTAAGTGAAAACTAATATCATTCCTTCGCATGGGGCTCCTTAATGACACTGGGAAGCAGAATGGTGACTTCTTATATTGGAACAATTTGTTCAAAGCCCGAAGGAACTCTGCAGCAACTTCATCAAGCCAGCTCCTTTCCCACCCAAAGTGCAGGTGGTGAGGCTTGGACTGGCTGACTAAGTTAGCCATGTAATTAGCCTGCCTTTAAAACACTGATTAAAATATCAAAAGGAAGTAACTTTCCAAGGGGTCCAGTGGGAAGGAAAGCATCGGTAAACACAAGTAAAAGGAAAGAAGAGTTTATCTCTGATTTTGACAACTTATCCCCAAAATGAAATATTATAGCCATAGAACACTGGTTCCCCAGGAAAGAGAAACAGAATTATTTCTTTATCCTGAGCAATAATCCCATCTCTGAACTGACAACTACCAGGCTTAAGAAAAGGGCACCCCTCTGTTATGTTTTGGTTTGTTTCCCCTGCGTTAACTAAAGACTTAAATAGCCCCAGAATCATCTCAGCAAGAGGCTGAAACGTTTGAGTCCATCGACTGACTTTCGTTGGCATCATTCAGTGTCAGTAGTTAGACTTGCAAGTGATACAGCATCCACTTCCGGGCCTGGTGCTCGGTGTCAGGACCACAGTGTTCTCCTGAGCTCCACTTGTGCCCAGCCAAGATTTGCCCCCTGCTGTGTTGGGCTGTCCCACTCTGAACATCATGGCATAGTCTGGGACCTGGGATCTGCGACTCTTGGCCCATGACTTCTGGATACGATGCTTCTTTTCTCACTCTGTCTTTGGCTCCTTTGGGGGGATTTCACTCTTGGATGTCATCTTCAGTTCCTCCTTGACTTCACCTATCAGCAGTCCTTACGCTATGCTGCTGTCCTGGTTCTCACCTGTGATTAGAGCCATGAGCACCCTTCTGGACCCAAGAGACATATATGAACAGAAGTGAGCTCTGTGGACTCTATGCTTTGTAATGCTGGAATATTAATATTTTCTCACTGGTTAACTCTTTACTTAATAGGATTGGTATGAGAACTACGAGGATGGAAATATGTAGAGTGCTTATAACAGTGTATGGCAAATGGTGAACACCCAATAAATATGAAATATTTTTGCTATCATTACTTCATTATCTTACCTTGACCTTTCCTAGATGTTCCTCTCTATGAGCTGTTAGAGACAAACTAATTCTGCTTTTTTTTTTTAATTTAAAAAACAAACTTCATCACTTCTAGAAAGACACCACAACAGGCCAGCTGGCAAATGAGCTAGTTGATTTCTCTCAGCCAAAAAGTCCCTATCACATTTTTGCCATGGCTGTAGACATAGGTTGTTTTTTTCAATGAAAATCAAGTTTATTTTCATTCCCAAGGTATATCCACAATCTCCTTTCTTCTCCCTGCCAATAATTCAGTCCCAACCAAAACAGGAAAATAAAAGGCTCCATTTGGCAAGTGTCTCTCTGGAGCCACCCTTGAGAAAAGAAGGCAGAAGGAAGTGGTTTCTATCACTTACTTGGCAGTGTGGGTGCCCTCCTGAGACTGGGCATTGCAAAGAGGGCTGGGAAAGCAACAAGCTTCTCTTCCCCCACCCTCTTTGATCTTTCTCTCAGCTACCCCTCCTTCTCTATCCCATCCTTCCACAGCCTAATATCCAGCAAAACATGATCATTTGCCTGGAATCGATACCATGATCCATGCACAAAAGCCCAGAGAAGTCTGCTATGCAATTGTGTGAGTAATTTTTCATGAACCAGACTCCTAAGTACTTGCCAACAAGCTAAATTATCCTCTTGTTAAGTGTTGTATATTTTTCTTCCCTCTTTCTTCTTTTCCATGTACTTCTTAATATTGATAAGCTTCTCTTAGTTGAAGGGAACATTTGCATTTTTCTTTAGTTCTCTGTGCAGCAAGCACATCAAAGGGCCTAACTCCCTATGCTTTTTTTATTCTCCCTTCTCAGTACCTGAGCTGTCTTGAGCCCAAACTCTGAATGGAAAGATGGTACCATTTTAGAAGGGAGAAGAGAAAGGGGATGTTCAAGGATCTGGATCTTAGACCTAAAACCAAAGTTACATAAAAGCTAGGTTTAACTTCTTATTATTCAATCAGTTAATCAATTAACCACTAAGTGGTGAGTGACACTGGGTTTCTAGCCCTATCCTAAGGACTTTGATAAATCTAAGACTAAAAAGAATTTCTTTGAAAAAGAGAACTACCAGCACAGATAAACGAGAGTGATTTGTGAACATTCGTGCAGCTAGTGTAACTGTAGAATTGGTATGGGGCAGCAGGAGAGTAGCTAAGAGCAGGGGAAAGGCCCTGAGGGCTGGACAAAGTGAGACTGTTCATGGAGAAGGAGTGAGGAGACAGGGACCTGGACTTTGCGTGGAATGTGGGTAGCAGTAGACAAGGAAAGTCATTCCAAGCAAAGAGAAGATTCATTATTTATTAATGGTGATTGTGATAATTAGACAGTGAGGATAGGTTTCAAATGGCCTGAGTCTTTCTTGCATGTATCACTTGCACGGTGGAACTCTTACAAACATAGAGGCTTTACACACTCCCAGGCTCCAAGTAAGTCAGGCTCTGTAGCCAGAGAAGAAATGTGCTACAGAGGGCTGAAGAGAGCACTAAGCAGAGAGTGAATTTCCTCTTGGTTAGGTAGAAGATGATCCAGCAGACTCTTAGCAAGATAAAGTGGCATTTCTTGATCTCAGCTGTTGTGTAATATAAAAGCATACCAACTGCACACTCAACACACAGGCACAATTGGAATTGGAATTATGATGTATATACCATTTTTCAATTTTATTCCTTTAATAAAGCATGAGCTTTGAGGATATGCTGATAATTAAATATTATTTTAAAATATAATTTAATGGCTGAATGAGCTATCAGATTGCTTTGCCACAATATATTCAAGCACTCTCCTATTATTGCCTGTTTATATTATTTCCATTTTTTCTCTATTACAAATAGTACCGTGATAAATATCCTTTAATATTAATCTTTGATAACATTTCAATGATTTTTAAGATATATTTCTAGAAGTAATATTATTGAATCACCGAGTGTGAATAGTTTAAAACTCATTATAAATAGTTCTAAATTGCTTTCCAGAGATATAGTACCCATTCTTATTTTTAGAAGCAGTGCAAAAAAAAAAAGTATTGGTTTCACTAAAACCATCTCAAACATGGACTACTACACACACTTTTTTTTACATTTAAAATTTTAAACAATTTCATACATACAAAAGACTTGGCAGTTATCAAATATTCATACGATTTTAAAGTAACTTATGAAAGCTTTAAAGCATAAAGAAACATGTTAAAACCGGCCCCCCAGGTTAACAAACAGAATATACCTAAAAGTTTTGAAGCTTCCTATGCACTTCTTCCCCACATACTCCATGGCCTCCCAACTTGTGAGAAGTCAACATGGCATTGAATGTTTGGTCAACTCTTTTCTCTATAGTTTTGCCCTATATGTACATAACCTAAATAATCTGCAAAGTAACTAAGTTTGCTCTTGAACTTTATAAATACGATACTGTATGTATTTTCAGCAACTTGGTTTTTTTTACTCATGTGTTTCACTGCTATATAGTATTTTTTGTATGAACATATAATGGTTTGTCCTCTTCCCTATCAATGGGTATTTGGGTGTTTCTAGTTTGGGTCTATGTAGGGATGCTGCTGCTTAGGAATCTTCTCTGTGCCTCTTGCTTCCATCTTCGAGGGTGTTTCTCCCAGGTGATGGTTTACAAACTGGAGTATGTGTGGCCCTGGAGGAACATGAGGCTTCAAGAGGGACATCGGCATAGACAGTGGTCAGGGAATCAGTTTGCAAGTCCGCGATTTCTGTTCCTGTGTTTTCCTTAAACCAAACCTTTCTAGCTTCTCATATTTAATAGCTCTTTCCCCACTTTACAAAAGGAAAGCATACCTATTATTCATTCCGATTTTTATGCTGGTGCATTAAATTAGTATAAAAAACTCCAGGATGACAAACAAAGGGACATTTTAAATTTTTATGATGATGTTGAGAAAGCGAGTGACTTTAATGAATAGATAACAAATCATTTTGCAAGTGAGATGCATTCCAATTCTTTGTTTTCTGAAACAACAAGTTTTCAGCTGGTAGATTATTAAGAATAGTTTCTGATGATAAAATCATCAATCATAAAACATTAGGTGATATTTGGCATATCAGTGGATATGAATTCAGAGAATTGGGTCACATTGCTAAACAAGATTTCTTCTGTTCCTCTGTTTATTCACAAGAACAAGGATTCATAGCAATTGTATCTATAAAAACAATGAGTAGGAATAAAATTGAGACTATATTCTGTCTCATTCAAGCTGTAAATAATATTTATCCTTAGATATATAATACTGATTGAAAAACTCTAACCATTTCAATAAAATTACATTTCCAATAAAATTATAGTTTCATAATTAGTAATTATCTAACAAAATTTGTATTTATCCATATTTCTTTAATCAATTGTTTATTACTTCTAACTAAACAATTACTCATTCCAGAAGAAATTTTTGATACTTAGAACTCTATGGTCATATAGAAAATCTTTGAAAAATTCAATATATGCATGTATTTTTTGTTCTGAAGATCTATGAGAGGGTGATCAATTAAAGTACTTCAAGCATAAAACTATATTGAATTTGGATAAGGTTATTTAGGAAGACATGGAATAAAAAATATAGGTCTAAGGACAAAAGAAGTGATTAAAATCTTAAACCATTAAAGAAGAACTTGATCATATTTTTTTAATTTAAAGTTAATACACAGAAAACTATATTTGTTGCCAGTGAAAAGCTTAGATGATAATTTAAAATTATGCAAGCAGCATATAGCTTTTCAGAATTCTTTTAGGTGTGCAGATGAAAAGATTTGACAATCTGTAGTAGAAGACATACACCCTGGTGTGGGATTGTTTTTATCAAACGGTGTGCACATATTCAGTATTTCTAGAAAATATTACCTTGCTTGTAAGTTGTCCAGCCCTATCAGAGCTACAGAGCTCCTAATTGCTAAACATCCTCCCAAACACTAAGGGTTGCTGGAGTTTTCCATTTTTGCCAAGCTAGTGGGTGTAAAATGGCATTTCATTGTAGTTTTAATTTGCATTTTCCCGATTTAATGAGGTTGAACATATTTTCATGTTTATTGGCATTTGTGTTACTATTATTTATTTTTAAGCTTTGCTAATTTGATTTACAAAAAGTGATGCTTCATTTGCATTTCTTTGATAACTAACAGGGTTAATAGTTTTTCATATGCTTATTAGCCATTTTTATTTTTAATGTGAATTGTCCATTCATATCCTGCCCATTTTTCTATGAGGATTTTTAGGGGCTTTCTTATCAATTCAAATGAGTTCTATTAAGGCTTAAGCTCTTCACTTGTCATATTTATTGTGTTTCAATCTTGAGATAAATTGTATTTTTTTATGATACTATACTTTTTAAATATGCTTACAAATATGATTCACTGATCTTTTGTTTTAGATTTCTACATCAATATTTATAACTCAGATTGTCCTTCAGGATTCTGCTCTATTTCACTCTGTGAGGGTAGCAGTCACGTTTCAGTACCATGGTAATGCTTCTTAAAGTGAATTCAGATTTCTATGTTTTTCCAGACAGACTAATCAATTACATGCTATGGAAATTGTTGCTTGAAAAATTTACAGAAAACAACTATAAAATAATGTACAAATGATTTTTTTTGAAGGGGGAAGAATTCTTAAAGTGAGTTATTAGGATTTCTCTTCGTTTTACTTTAATCCAAATTTAGTGTGTATGCTTTCTCCAGCAAATCATCAATTTCATTAAGAACTTCAAATTTATCACCATTAACAAGTATAGTTTTGTTCATGGATTTTAAAATGTCCTTTACATGCATCTAATATCCGCCTTCTCATTGCAAATTTTATATACTTGTATTTTTTATTTCTTATTTATAAATGTAAAAAAATTAAATTTATTTTTCTCAGAAGACTATCTCTGGAATATATTTTTATTGATTTCTTCTTCATTTTTCATTTTTCCTTTGAAATGGGTTTGTTTTTAATCTGTTGGGATGACTACTTAATTTGTTTATTCTTTTCCATTGACTTTCTATTTAATAATGAAAATATTTGAAAATTTTTTTTATCTTACTTTGTCAGGAGCAATTTTTAATAGTCAACTAGTTACTGTTTGTATCTTCTTGTTAGTAATCCTCCAAAGATGCAACACTTTTCCTGCCTCTCTTTAAAATATATTAAATGGTACCCCAAACGGTATTAAACTAAATTCTAAGTTCTTACCTTCCATTCAACCTCCTCCATACTCTGGCCACAATATACATTCCTAAAGTCAACCCCTCGGACATCCTATATCTACATCCTATTCTAGAGACAAACTACCTGGACACTAATATTTCCTAATGTCCTAACCACCATGCATTTCCCTATGTTCTTCCTTCTGCTGGTGATGACCTTTTTCCAAGCCCTCATCCTCTGAAATTATTATTGCCTTTTAAAATTTTACTCCGCCCCTAGGTGGCTGTGGCTTCCTGGGTTCCTGGAGTCATGCAGAGGTGGAGCGCTCAGGTTACCCCTGTGGGCCACTCGACTTCACTTTGCCACGAGTGCTGCACACAGGCTTCAGAAGGCCTTGGGAAGGGCCTTCATCTGTACCCTTCTTTGTCAGGGCACCAAAGCATCGCAGGTACATCCCATAACCACAACACCCATTTCAAGAGGGTAACTGAATAGCATCCAAATCTGGACCCTTGTTTTACTGAAAGAAGCCAGTCTTAGCAATTATACCAGGATAACAGGTATAAACCAGGCCTATCTTGAGCAAACCAAGACACATGCTTATCATCCAACTAACTCTTGTGGTCTATGTTTATATAATACTTAATATAGCTACACTTTTCTTTTTTCTCTGTAAGGACAGGAGCAAAGAGGATATAAGATCACATTGTGTAAAAGTATAGGGAAAAAGGTGGTATAGAAACAAAGGATGTATTGACACACATATTTTTACATTCTTCAATGTGCTTCCTATTTGGATTTTGTAGATAATTTACATAGATTTTGGTTATTACCAACAACAAGTATCCAAGTTCCTTGCCCAACTGTGGCCTCTTAGCGTCCAAGCCAGCATAGGGGAGGCAGAGAGCCATCTGGTTCAAATAATCCTAGGATATGATATTAACCTTATAATGTCTGAGATATATCATGGAGAAAGTGATGTGATGTCCTAAGCTTATCACAAGATACACAGTGTCACATAGATTTTATAGCTCCTGGTGTTACAGTATTTTTTCAAGTCTTGCCCCAGTTCCACCTGTTCTCCCATCACCATGACAACACACATTTCATTAATATGGAGACCTGAGGGAAAGCTTCTGGCGGTAGGCCCCTCTCGGGACTCACCTCCTGCTTTGGTATTCCATGAAGCTATTGATTCTAGACTGTGCTCTGAAGATTCCCAGGGACCTCAAGTTTGCACATCAGAAAGGAGGCTAGCTAAACACTGCAGATGGTGAAAATGTAGGATTTCACCAAGATTGCTTAAAGCAATTAGCTGGTACAACACATGGAACCAAAAGAAGGCATTATAAAAATGCTAAACCATTTAGATTTGGAGATCAATGTCTCCAATGATTCTGACATAGGAAAGGGAAGAGACAGATTCTCAAAGTTTTCAGCCTGCGTCCTTAGTGCCTCTTAGTCCCAGGTCTTATGAATGGGGAAGCCAAGAACAGTATTTGTGAGATGAACTGGTCACAGCTGCTTAGCTAAGTTAACAACATCCTGGGGTCTCTGGTACTTTTTTCAATACAGACTTAGTCAACTTTTAAAGGCCCTGTGATGTAGTTAAAACAAAAACAAAAGACTCTTATCAGACAGATTTACTAACAATTCCCAACTCCAACTCTTACCAGTTGTGTGACCTCAGATGAATATCATTCCCATGAATCACTGTTTCCTGTCCATAAAATAGAAAGAGTAATATTAACATTGAATATGTTAATGTGTATAGGAGCCAGGAATGTAAACTAGTCTCAATAAAAGTTAGGAGTAACAATAGTACTAAAATTATCGCCATCATCATCATCAACGGGCTTTGGAAGGAAGAAGTGTGAGCCCTTCCTGCAGAAGTGCTGCCATCACGTATATTCCACATCAGCCACCATCCTGGCTCAGGAGCACCAGACATATTGTTTTGCAGAAGTGAGATCAGGGCCCTATAGACCAAAGGAAGTAAGGGTCAGGACCGTGACCAGTTAGAGTCAACAGCAACAACAAAAAAGTGAGTGTCTACTTCCTGTCCTAGGAAGAGCCGATAGGCAGGGAATAAGAATATGTGTGCTGAAGACTTTGAATATCTGGCTGTCCAGTGAGGGATTTTCGCCAGCACATAATGGTGGTTTGCACAGCCCTCCCATCTTCTCCATCATGGGGTCATACAGGTTGCGAGATGGAGGGGACTGAAGGAGCAGAAGGAGAGGCAAAGGAGTGAGTCTTACCTCCTCCAACCGAGAGAGGGCTCTGTCCCATAGACTCAACCCAGTGGAACCCATTTTAAGTGTCCTTTCTTTCATGTCCCATTACCTCATCAGTCCGTTACACATTGAGCCTTCTCTTCTGCTAACATGTTTCTCTTGCCTTTCATTTCTGTTTTAGTTCAGCTGCCACCATTCCACATCCAGCCCTCCTCAGCTCATGCCTGATTTAATTCAGCACCTTCCATGCAGATGTCCCTAGGGTCTGCCAACTCCAACACAGCCAGCACAGCTGCCAGTATAATCTTCCTCAGGCCATGCTTTTGTCATATCATCTTCCACCTCAAGGGCCTTTGGTGTCTCTGGTCCCCTCCTGCCTCACCAATCCCACGCTTCCTTATTCCTTACAGTTCCCCTCCCCTGTAGGCAAGCTTATTGATTTCTCAAGCCTTGTGTATGATTTTCTTTCATAATTTTTATATATCATGACCCTGATCTAAAACATTTCCTCCCTTCCTCTCTGCTAATCCATGCCCCTCATTGCCTTTCAAAGTTTAGCTTAAAAATATACCTTCCTCTCCCCACATACTGTTGTGGTAAACTACCATCAGCTTGTGCCTGGCCTTGGATATTGTGGGATAAACCATGGTCTTACACAACCCGCCTAGATGCCCAAGAATTAGCCAATAACTTTGATCTTGATCCTTCCCCAGGTGCCAGCTTTATAAGGTGGCTCCACCTCATAGTACTCCTCACTTGATGATATGTTAGTTTATAAATGTTGTGATTTCATTTCAATCTTTCGCTCAAACTGGATGAAAATTCCCCAAAGGCAATGATTCTGTTTTCCATTTGCACCACCCCCCCCCCCCGATCACATATGCATAACTATGTGCATAGAAGCGGCTAGAGAAATGTATGTGTCTGCCTGAAGTACAGCTCTCAGACAGCCCCGGGGAAAATGACCTTTCTATAAGAAAAATAAATTGGAAATATCCTTAATGCCCAACCTTATAAATACATTATGGACAATCCTTGTGATGTAATGTTATTCATACCTTAAAAACATTTTGAAGGCATTTTTAGTGACATGAGAAAATGTTACTATAAAAACTTGCCTTATATCTATGATTTTATATAAACATGATATATAATTTCAATGTAATAATATAAAGATGAAAACATGATAAAAACAATGGGGGAAAATGTAGGACAATTGTAATTGAACAACAATAAAAATATGATAGGAAAAAGGAAAAAGAAAGAAAGGAGGAAAAGAGGAAACATGAAACATGCATGGGAAAAAATGCAGCAACATGCAAATGGTGGTGATCTCTGAGTAGTTCTACCTACTTCTTTACTTATTTTCTTTTTTAGAATCTCTTGTTTCTTTAAATTTTCTAAAATTATCCTGTATCGCTTATACTATAAACAGAGAACATAAATCTTATTAGAAATACAATTGCCTATCAAAATGTGACATTTCAAAACAGTATTTTTTAAATATAACAATAGAAAGAGTAGGCAAGTACTCAGGGTAGAGAAACTAATTGATAACTAAGATAATAAAATTTTGATATTCAGGAAACTCCCGATTGCTATAGAAGGGACAGGTTTTTTTTTTAGTGGGCAATACGCTATATATCAGATATGGTAAGAGGGTATTAAAAGGTGTTTTCATTTTGAGCATGTTGACAACCCATCCCTTGAGTGTCAAAACTATCACATCTGTCCCCCCCATCACCTCCATCACCATTATCAGCACCACCCCTTCTACGACCATCACCTCCATCACCATCTCCAACATCGATCTCGACGAACACCTCCACCTCCACCTCCACCTCCACCTTCACCTCTACCTCCTATCACTTTCACAGCTATCAACCCAAAAGTTTAGCTAAGTCCTCCAAGGCAAATTGGATGGTGGGAGAGTATAGGAATATAGGAAATTAGAACACATCCCCCAGGTTATTATTCTTTAAATATTAAAAATAACCAGATTTTTTTTTGGTTAAGTTCCCTCATTGTTACTCAGAATAGATGAAATTTGGAAGTATCTGGCCAACGGAAAGAGAAAGAAGCCCCTGTCTTAGTCCTTTTAGGCTGCCACAACTAGTTACCACAGACTGAGTAGCTTATAAGCAAACGAAGTGTATTTCTCACATTTCTGTAGGCTGGAAAGTCCAAGATCAAGGCATCAACATGGTCCTGTGAAAGCTCTCTTCCTGGTTCAGAGCCAGTGCCTTTTTTCTGTGTGCTCACATTTAGGAGGGGCTGACTCTTCCTCAAGAGCCTATTTTGTGTGGGCACTAATGCTGTTCATGAAGTTTTCACCCTCATGATTCCTCCAAAGGAATCCAAAAAGAGAAAAGTTCACATCTGCTAATGCCATCATCTTTGGAGATTATGATCTCAACATATGGATTTTGGGGAGGACACAAATATTCAGACCTCCTCTCTACCTAAGCTGAAAGGGAAAGATGACCTCGAAATGTATGGTGCCCTAGTAGTCAGGAATTCAAATCAACTTTCTAAGGACCAGACCACTCCACAGATCCAGTATCATATCATGCAACATCTCATAAATAGTTTGCTTTAAAAACTATTGTGTACTGAGAGCCTATAGAGGACAAAGAAAAGCTGATAGGTAGAGGTAAGGGCAATTTTGGTTGAGGAGAGCTGAGCAGAGGTATGTGTGTTTTTGTGTGTACACTCATAAGAAGCACATGCACATATACTAAAACTCACATGTTTACTGGAGCATATAGCAAGCACCATTTGGTTTTGTTTAGGCTGTTAAATATTTTTATATACAAATTAAATAATAGTCACTTTTGCGTAGCAGTATGAAGGGATATACTGTTTAAAATTAACTTTGTCTCTAAAGGAAAACTTGTATGTGTGACAAAGCAAGATAGAAGGTGGCTTCTATCTGCAGCACCTGTTATAACTCAACCAAATCTGCTGAAAGGTGTAGTAGGCCTTTGGGAGCACAGGGAGCAAGTCCGGTCAGGGCAGGGTCTGCAGCGGGAGGTGGAGGATGAGTCCCTGTGGAGCTGGACCCTGCAGGGTCAGGAGACCATTGTCGTTCGTCCATGTGGCTGTATCCAAAGAAAGATACAGTGGTGGTAGTATTTATCACTCATTCCTTCATTTGTTTTTTCATTATTGTAACAAACATTTTTTGGTTACGTACTATCAGATATTGTTCTAGATATTAGACATGGAACAGTGAAAAAAATACACAAAGTTCTTTTCTTTAGAGAGTGTATATTCTAAAAAAAGGGATATAGATAATAATAAGTCAATTATATATAATATAATTTCAGGAATAGTGAATGGTATGGGCAATGGTGAAGAGGTATAGCATAATCATAGCACTAGGGGAGCTATTTTAGATGGGGTGTTTAGGGAAGGTCTTTTCAAGGGGGTGATATTTGACAGAGACGTGAATAAAGGGAGAGAAAATCCACACAAATGTCTGAGGGAAGAACGTTACAAGCAATGCTAAGTGCCACAGCCTGAGGCCCCAGACTAGCTCAGAGGGTTTTGTTTTAGAGTGCACAGCAGGGCATGGGGAGGGGAATGGGCCAAGGTGAGGGTGGAGAAAAGGCGGTCTGCAAGGTAGCCCAGGGCCAGACCTTGTTCAGACTTGGTGGCCAAGGTCAAGGAATTCAAATGTTATTCTAATTTGATGGAAAACCTATGTACCTCTTAATAGGACAAAAGCCCCTTTCTCAGGCCCCCTTTCTCAGGCCCCCTTTCTCAAGCCCTCTTTCCCAGAGCTGGCTGGACCCCATAAAGCATGGTTGATCCTGTTTGTTTTATGAGCCTTTATTTTAAGGATTAGAAAATTACTGGGGGTGCCCTGAAGCTGCAGAGGTTCCAGGGACTTACAAAACAGGACAGACTAGACCACAACGACCACCAGACCCTGCCCCCAAAGATAACACTGAAACAGGCTGCAGCCCAACTGAAACTTCTTGCTCTACAGCCACCCCACTACGAGATAAAAACTCAAAGCCCTCCAGGGGTATCCAATCTTTTGACGTCTCTGGGCCACACTGGAGGAAGTAGAGTTGCCTTGGGCCACACAAATACATTGTGACACCTAACCACAAAAAAAAACAAAAAACAAAACACAACCCTCTTTATAAGTAAATTGATGATTTTGTGTTGGGCCACATTCATAGGCATCCTGAGCTGCATGCAGCCTGCAGGCCACAGGTTGGACACCCCTCGGGGCTGGGGCTGGTGCATAACTCCCCACCTAGCCCCTTCCCTCCCTTGGGAAAGTAAAAATAAAACCTTTATTCTCTGCACTTTCTTCTCTTTGTGAATTCTTTCACAGCCCATGTCAATGACCACCCTAACATTTCTAGGCCACAGGTACATGTACAGGAGCATCTTTGGGGTCCATCTCTTTTTGCTCAAACCCCTTCTGCAGGGCCAGCCACACAACAGCCTGCCCCACCTTTGCTTAGGCACAGCCTGACAGCACTGCAGCTTGGCCTTCTCATGCCTCTCCCACCACTTGCCCTGAGCTTCTCTGACTCGCAGCTTTCCATTCATGAGCCTGACCTTGAAATGCCAGCCATTAAAACCCAATGGAGTTGCCCTTTACCAAAAGGTAACCAAAAAGGTTGGATAAATGTTTCTCCTATTGTTTCCCTGGACAGTCAGTTCTGATCTGGATTTTGTAATTCTGCTTTGAAATTCCAGTTAAATTGAGCGCCGCCCCTTGCATAGTATCCAGCTCCAAAACTTCTTGTCCCTTCTGTCCTGCTTTGCTCCCTGTGTCATGTGCTCCTTCTGCCTAGGGTCACATTCCTAAATAAACTTACTGTATATTTCATAGGCCCTGTTTTCAGGGGAATACAGGATTAGACAATATGACTGCCCTTATTTTATAGACAAGGAAGAAAGAGGTTAAATAAATTGTCCAAGACCACAGTGGGCTCTGAAATGTGACCTAGGTTTATCTGCTTTCAGTGACCATGACCTTAACTGCTCTAACTTGTTGCCTTATACTCAGAATTTGGCCAGTGGCAATGTTTCCAGTTTGGATGGGCCTTCCTGTTGGGAGCAGAAGAAACCCCAGACCACCAGTGAAGGAAGTTTTCAAGAACAGCCCAACTGACAGGGATTCAGGAGAAGGGCCAGGTGCCAAAGAAAGAATCAGAGCTAATCAGGGACTGAAGAAGCCTGAATCCATGGCTTGGGAAACACGGAGTGGGTATGGGCAGGTTGTCCTCAGGGGGCAGCTGGTATGAATCCTTGCCTGCCCCTCCATCCCGGATGCCAGGTCCAGGGCAGCAGAACCCTGCAAGAGCCAAGTGAAGAACGTCCCTTTTTGGGCACAGAAGCAAGCATAGGGGAATTAATGCCCAGTATTTTTTAAATATGGATGTGGTCAGATTGATGAGAAACAAAAATATCATAATAGCTCTAATAATAGTTCCCTTTTTCAGCACTTATTTGTGCCAAGCACTGTGCTAAGTGCTTTGTATCTATTGTCTTTCCAGCAGCACCACGATGTAGATACAATTATTACCTATATTTTAATGATTAGGGTTAGAGCGGTTAACTTAGCAAATGTCACACAATTGATAAATGATAGGACCAGGGCTCACACTAGGTCTGTTTGACACCACAGCCCTTTCCTCTTTACCACCTCTGCAAAATGCCTCACTAAAGACTATTTAGGAGACAATGAAAAGCTTCTGGTGATGTTGGGGGAAGGACAGTGTAGGTCAAATTTTTCCAATGCCAATACATAGGTTGAAATAACTCTAAGAAAAAACAGTTAGGATAATCTTTCAATGGTCCATAAAAAGGTGATAGAGGATGAAAGTAAGGGGGTAGCCCGTAAACAGAAAAGACAAGACAGGTTCTGACCCAAGTGAGACCATGAAGAAGGGATCTGCGAGGCCACAGCACCAATTAAACCGGAGCACAAGGGGAAAAATGGAGTCGTGTAATATCCTGAAAAGTTGATTCTGGTTGAATAATTATGGTGCCATGAATAGCTGTAGGGACATCAGAAGAAGTGGGAGGGAAATTGTGGGGTCTGGCTAGAGGACGGAATTTGAGCCCTTTTATGAAAATCATATCCCAATATTTGATTGAAATGGATTTGGGCAAGAAATGGGCAAGTTCTTAAGATACAAATTTAGGAATCATCCTTAGACAGTCTCAGCCTGGCACCCCTAGGTGGGGTCAGCTGGGGGAGAGGCTCAGTGACCGGCCCATCAATACAGTGGGGCCAGATCTTCTCCCTCCTCTTGCTCACCTGCTATTTGCTCCTTGTGGTGCCAATTTGGCTTTTGACTCTGCTTTGTCATCTCCAGTGAAAGCTTTGCATGTGACCTGTCTTGCCCAGTTCGGATTCCAAGCTATTTGATGATAGGGATCATATCTTAAATTTCTTTTTCTTTTATACCAAATGGTATTCTAGGAGGTTGCTGACACAATACTTTATTGGGCTTTTAATGTTTGTAAGAACACATTTTGAAATGTAATGCAGATCGTCACTCACCTTGGGTTTGGGGCCATTCGAAGCAATAACCTAAATTCAAAGCACTCTCTTAAAGTGCCTCCATTCCCAGCATTTTAACCTCAGTCCTCAGCAGGCCTTCCTATACCCTGAACTGTCAGTTCCTGCTTATAAGCAACCTTTGAGTCTCCCAGCCTCCACGGTTCCAATTTCTAGCCTCAGGCAGCTAAAACAGAGGAGCTTTGCAATTAAATTCTCCCCTCTGGCCACACTGACCCCAAACCATACTTATGAAATCATTCAAGTTTATTTATTATGTTTCTGTTTCTGTGTTTTCTGGGAGCACTCAGAGTCCTCCTCACAGGCAGGTTGTTTTGCTCTGCTCGGAAAGGTGGCCTCCTTTGGGGCGCTGATGCCCCTTCCGCTGAGCCTTCTGTCTGACTGGGTCCCCGGCAGCTTCGACCACTGCCTTTGCTCTGTCACCACCTGCGGGCAGGCCCAGCCTCCAGAAAATGGGTGGAACAGGCCAAGAAAACCTCTAAAACCTTCCCACCTACTCACCCCACAGACACTGGCTCTGCTGACCAGTCCCGACCAGTGCCTTCGTTGCTGCGGCCGACCCTTCAGGACAGCACTCCACAGCTCTGTCCTCAGTCACCCGGTTCAACATGAACGCAAGGAGTGGCCATGTTTTGGGTAGGCCCTGAGAGTTGCATGGGATCCACCATGCGTAAAGCCTGGTTCTTTCTTCTCAAGTATCACACAGTTTAGTGGTGTGGCAGTCTTAGAGGGGAGTTTATGGGGACAACAAAGAAAGGTTGCCTAACAGGCTAGGGAATGAGGAAAGGCCTCTTAGATGCAGATCTGACTTAGCCATCAGGCCCAGGAGGCTCATGCCTGTGCCAGGGATACGTTCAGGAGTCCTTGGAAAATTTTTAATTTTAAGTTTTTCAAAATCAGAAGAAAAAATGAATATAATTATAAGAATATATAACTGAATTCAGCCTTTAAGCAATGCAGTTGTAAAATATAATTTATAATTATTTTTTGGAAGAAATGCCCACAGGGATAATATCAACTAGGGCCAACGAAATTCCTAGACAAAGTAACTTCAGGGTGGAGTAGAAGATACCTAGGAAATACGGGAAGAGTGGAGTAGGCCTCCTACTAGTGGGGCTAGCAAAAGCCTGTGTCATCACCAGCAACCCAGTGATGGGCAGGGGAGAACTTGTAGGCTAAATAGTGAAGGCAAAGAAGTGGTAGAGGGAGCCTTATGCACTATAAAGTGACCTGGAGTTAGTCCTGCTAATACCAATTTTGATCATCTAGGCCCCCTGAAAAGACCATCTGTCCTTCCAAGGGCCCTTTCTTCACTCTGTGTCACCAAGACAAAAACAAAATAGAAGCTGGCATTTTAATTCAATGGGCAGGGAATTGAGAAGCAGGAGTCTAACTCACAAATCAACTTCCCCTTCTAGACAGTTCTGGGGTAGGGGGAGACTATTAGGGGAGCAAGAAAATGAGAGGGAAACATATGCATTAGTTTTTCAGAAATGGGCTGGTTCCTTCCCAGAATTGAGGCACCACCCTTTTTCTTCCCTTGTATGGCCTGAGTGGGATCTGTCCTGGCTCCAGTAGTTGTGTCATTTGACATGCTAATATATTTTAATCAGGGTAGAAGAGGTTCAGAGTCTCCTGGAAGTCAGATGCAGTGCCATCTTGGTTCAGGCTGGCTCTGTTCAGTTTTTGTCATTCTAGCTCTTTTCCCCTTTTTCCTGTAAGTGAAATGGAAAAATAAGTACACAAGGTTTCTACAGCCAGGGGCCAACAACCTCCATGACACTGTGAGACTATTCCTTTCTATGACCTCAATTAATCAATTACTCTAAATCAATATTGGCCAATCCTGTGCCCCCATTCCCTCCCAGCTAACATTTTCCTTAGAACACATTCTGGGTAATGAGTACGTGCCTGAGTGTCACTGCCTATGAGCAACTTGCTGTGCTACCTCCTCTGTAGAGAACAATGCTTTCAATAAGGGAACATATTTTCAGTGGCAGATGAGGGATGAGTTGCGGGCACAGGAAGGTGCCGGGCTGTTCACTACCCCTTTCTCCCTCCATCAAGGAATCAGCTTGAGCTCTCCAAAAGGCTGGTAATAGGCCTGTTTACAAAGTGCCCAAAGGTCTGTTCATTCAGTGACCATTTTTTGAAGCACAAACTGAAAGCAGAATAATAGAACAGGAAAAAATATTCATCATGCAGGAAGAGGAGAGCCCCCACCGCTACCGCATCCTAATGTGTGTGTCATTTAAGTACATTTGTGAGAGGTGATCATTATTTTCCCCATTATTTAGAAATGTGCTTCAAAGACCCCTCAAACGGCCGTGTGCCATCACGTTGTTTAAACATATGATTTATTAAATCACTACCCTCACAACCTCGTAGCTCGGGGGTTATATTGTCTCAGAGCGGACACAACTCTGAGGTCACCCTGATGCTGAGGGTTGTCTCAGCTACACCCCCATCCCTTCCTGATGGTTAATAAGGGTCAGCTTTTGAAAGACAAGGTCAAAAGGAGTACTGAGCCCCTCCTGACACTGGCTGATGGTGTATGAGTTCATTGTTCCCAGAGGCTGATCAGTACCCAGAGAGGAGGGATCCTATTGTTGTCAAGAAACTGAAGAGGCAAAGCCTAACTGGCATTGTACCTGAGCCTGGGGCTGAAGAGGGGCTTCCAGAAGGATCAGTGCACCATTTGAAAAAATAGCTCCATTTAGAAAAGACTTGTTTACATCAAAATGGGAACCTATAAAAAGCTGATCACATGCATTGTCAAATACCTTCAAGCACCCACTCCCCTGGGTGCACTAAAGTGTTTATTTGCAGGTCTTTAAATTGCCATAGAATACTTATGGCAAGGCACTGATTATAGAAAATCAAACGGGGATGCATTTATTGATTGGAGAGAAAAGTAAGAATAATGGGGAGAAAGGTTTCAAACTTCAAAAAATCAATTTATGAAAATTTATCAAGGAGATACCTGCTCCATAAATAGAAGTATGTCTCCTTTCTCTTGTTTTTGGCATAGAGGCTGGCAGCTCTTATCTTCTCACTGCATTTTTTCCCCTACATGCCAGTCTACATAATTTTGCTCTGCATGGCTACTTTACAAAATATGTAAAATTCCTTAGGAAATCAAAGGCAAACTCACAGGAAAAATATATAAAGACCCATGGCCACAAATCAGTTAACCCCTGCCGTCATGAGTTTGGAGGAGGGCGTGCCAATGCACTAGAGTGACCATTTTGTGTTGGGAAGGAGAATTTCTGTCACTGTGGAAAGCAGAGGCAGACAGACCCCAGATGGACCCCTTCACGAAGTTCCTCTATCCAGTTAACATCACAGATCTACAATGAAGCAGGCTCACAGTCTCGGAGACAGTGTCAGCTGCTCCCTTTCCTTAGTCCCCAAGGTGTTTTCTGCCACCAAACCCAACCTCCTCTTCCCCGGAAGTCACATCTGCCCTGGCAATCATTTGTTGCATCCGGTCCTGCCCGTCCCAGGCCCTCCTCGCTGAAGGTCTGGAAATGTGCAACAGGTTTTTATCTCTTTCACCCACTACCCTTCATTCTCAGTCTTTCTGAAAATTTGGTTAGTTCAATTTCCTGTCACGCTGTGATGGATGAACGCCAAAACAGTGCAGGTTGAGTTTTCCAATTCCTGATCATTTCCTGTGGACGGTCCTGTCTCCAGATCCGGGGAAGGGCTGCGCCTGCAGCTGCCTCTCGTTGTCTCCCAGGCCTGAGTTCTCCATCTTCTCTGAGCATCACTTCAAAAGAGAGCACAGACAGCTACAGGAGAAAAAGCAGGGATTTGTGACCCCAGTTCAGTCTAAATTCATACTCAGGAAAGAAACATTCCTTCAAAGCAAAGAGTCTGAGAGTCTGAGGAGCTTCAGCTCTGCTCACCGCACAAACTTCTCTCTAGGTCACGGAGGACAGTCTAGCTCCTTCAAGCACACACTTCTCCGTCACCAACATGCAGAATTACTGCTTGGGCTTCACATCTCCCTATCAGGTGGTGGATTTCCTGGAACACTGTACAAGCAAGTCTGTACTTTGCACAGGATGGGAAAAGGGAAAACCCAGACTCTGGGCTGGCTTTCAAGCGAGGATTTCAAGCTTATAATTTCTATCAAGGTTTCAAAAGTCTTAGGACCAAGTTTCATACAAGAATGAAGTTTAAGGAAAACGTTTCTTATTTTGTGTGTTTCTCTATCTACAGACCGCTTGAAGAGAGGCAAAGGGGAATTTTTTATTAAAAGAATTAGATTTTCCAGGAGATAACTGATGTCTTGTCCTCATGTGAGATTATTAAGCCATGCTGGGCTTAAAGAACAATTCTGGGCTTTGATGTAAAATGTGAAAAGAAGCCCTCCTCGCCTCCTTACTTCTACAAAAGCAACCTTCATGCTACAACCTAGGGTCTCTGTTTTTTCCTGAAAAAGCATTGAACTAGACCTGAATTCAATTCCCAGTTTTTCCACTGAGTAGTCATTGACTAGTCATTTGTCTTTTCTAGCCAACGTTTGCATTCTTGTGTCAAATAAAAGAAGTTGAAATATAAGGTTCCTGTGGCTCCTTTTATTTTTATAGGCCTGTGACTCTGTTGAAGCTACTAGAACACTATTTACCAAGTCCCTTCCGTGGTCATCGGGGAGCTCTCCAGCCAGACAAAGAAGCCCATCTCCAGAAGGTCCCCACATGAACCAACTGCAATGGCACCAAGTTGGGCTAGCAAAATCCTCACTTTCTGATTTCAGTTCTTGCAAGGGAATTGGAGAAAAATAGTATTTTCTCCCCCAATAAAAGAAGATTTTGTTCCCTAGTTCATCACCAGTCCTAGCATGTTTTATATAAATGCCCCTTAAAAGCTCACGCTTCCACTCCTTTTGCCAAAACTGGCTGAGTTCCTGGCTCAGGCTGGGAGCAGAGGAAGAATTACGAGTGTGGCTGAGCACACTGGCATGCGTGAGCCTGAAGCAGCGCTGCGTATCAGTAACATGTAATGACAGCCTCCCATCTGTTCTCTGGAACTCTTTATCTGAGGCTTCATCAAGCTGGAAATCTGGAAGGAGATGAATGCAAAAGCCACACACAGGCTCAGGAGTACCTGCAGAAAGGGATCCACTCAGGGCTGGCTGGCAGTGAGGAAGCTGGCCAACTGCAGAGCCCAGGAAAGTGGGAGACAGGGGCCTGTGAGGTCAAAAGAAAGATCAGGGATGGGATATGCATTTTCCTCCCCCGACATTATGAGCTTTAGAATAGGATCTTGAGCATTTCTTGCAACCAAGCATCAGCCCAGAATGGAGCAATCATTCCCCAACCCCCTTCACTATAATGAGACCCCAGATTTTCCTAATGTCCATCGCAGCACAGACCCCTTGGCCAAAACTGGAACTGTAACTCTAACAAACATGAGGAATGTCCAACATCTTGCATATGCTCCCACCTCAGCTCCTGAGGAAAGATGATGTGGGCAATGGGAAAAGAAAGAGGATCTAAGAAAGCCTAGCTCGGTCCCTACTTCTCCACCAAACTGGTGGTCTTTCAAAATAAAATAAAGCTGAATAAGGTCTGGGTCTCTTTCATGGGTGCAGAGCTAGAGCCACCTGAGTCCCCAGGAGTCCTGGAGAAACACTGCTCAGGGACAGCAAGCAAACAATATACAATTTGCCCATTGAATTCTGAGCACGGGCTCTGCAGTGAACAGCTCTGGGTCAGCTTCTATCACCACGTGACTTGGGAGCCAGTGTTTGCCTCAGGCGATGGATTAAGCAACAAGAAAGCTTATGAGCTCCCCAATTCCCCCTAGTGAAGTTCCCCTGAGGGGACAGGAGGAGGAAATTTTCATGGATTTCATAAATGCTGCAGGGAATCTGAGATCACAGTCTTAGAATAAAAGGGGAGTGTGAGCAGGAGATGATGGAATTTGTTGAGGCTGAAATATGACCTGGGAGAAGCCAAGGGGTTGGGCGGTGTAGGCTGAGGCTCTGGTCTGGCCGAGGAACAGTTCCTGGCTTCATACTTTTCATCTTCCTGATTAACTGGGTAAATTCACAAGCCACCTTTGCTGTTCTCTGGCCCCCATGGAGTTCCTCCAGCCAATGCTTTCTGCTTTCTTTCCCTAAAATTTAGGCCTTTGGGAAAGACCTCTGAAATATGAGGCAGATTACAAATGTTTACCTAACACCTGAAGCGATTGTTAAACATGGCTCTGAACAAGACTCAATCAAAATACAGATTTTGAAAAAGATTGAAAGATGTCTCACTTCATTCATTAATTCATTTATTTCATGTTTTGGATCACATCCTAGATACCAGGCAGTGTATTAGGCCTGAGGACAGGAGAGTAAGGAGCTCATACTGTAGCTGAAGAAGGACATGTGTTCAGGGCCATTATAAACAAATCTAAGGCAATTTTAAGCAAGAGTAGATGATGGAGTTTAAAAGCAAAGTTGCTATGGAGAGAGGTGTTTGGGGGCTTGACCTGGTCAGAAAGGGATTGTGGGAGGGGAATCTCAGGCAAGCCTTTCAAGGCACTGAGGCTCCAAACGGAGCAGAGGGCAAAGGTGTCCTAGAAAGCTGGCAGGGCAGAGCCTTTGCTTCTTCTCAGATCTGATCCCTACCCATCCTCTCTGCCCTCCTAGAAGGAACAAGAGGTGGCACCAGTCAAGACCTCTGGAAATCACAACCTGCCACAAATATAGGCCTGAAACATAGACAATAAGATCCCAAGACACCTGGTCAAAGTGGTCCCTGCGTCAGCAGTGCCAGCAGCATCTGTGCGATTATTAGAAATGCAGAACTTCAGGCCACACTCCAGACCTACTGCATCAGAATCTGCTTTAGAGAAAGCCAGGAGGTTCATATGCGTATTAAAGTGGGAGCATAGGCAACTCCCAGATTCCCTCCTCCGGGCCCCAGGCTGTCTTCCCCTCTGCCCTCCCAGCCAGATGGAGAAAGCTGTCCTGACCAGAGACTTCACAGTTCTCAGTGCCAACCAGGAAATCTTAGCACAACAGAGTCCTGGTCCTGCCCTTCCCCAGCTGGCCTGCCTTGACAGCCCCCTTCTTTCCCATTCTCACTGGCTTGGGAAATGAGGTTCCATTCCAGAAGTTCCTGGGGCTGCAAACCTCCTCCCACAGGACCAGCCTCTCATCACACAGCCTGCCTCACAGGACCATGGGAGGGAGGGGGCCGTGGAAAAGAAAGGCCTCTTCATGGAGGGGGATGAGCCCTGGACTTGAAGTGAAAAGATCTGGGTGAAAATCAATGACTTCACTGCTCTGTGACCCTAGACAGGTCATCATTTCTCTGAGCTGCAATTTTCCTAACTGTAAAAATACCTGTGCTAATATGTGAATGATATCATCATACACACACACACACACACACACACATATCTATTTATATATATAAATATATATCTATATCTATCTATATATATTCTATGTATATATCTCTAGATATATATAATATATATCTATATATATTATATATATTATATATAGATATATATATAAAGAGTGGTTAAAAGCATAAAGTACAAAGCCAGTTGCCTGGGGTAAGTGACATTGGCCAAGTTACTTAACCTCCCTGCACCTCAGTTTCTTAATCTGTAAAATGGAAATAATACTAGTAATACTTCAAGCATTGTAAGGATTGAATTGATGTTTGAAAAGTATTCAGAATAGTCTCTGGAATATTGCAAATGCTACCTAAGCATTTGCTAAATAAATAAAGCACCCAAAAGAGTGACTAGTGTAAAGCAAGTGCTCAGTAAATATGTGCTGGTTTTGATTTTGAAAGTCAGTAGGATAAAAGCGGAGAGAGGGAGAGGGAGAGAGAGAGAATATTCTTGAGCTCCAGCAGAAAGAGACACATCCCTGCCACTACCTAGGTGGCCCACATATCTGTGCCCCTCAAATGCAGTGGGGGTCGGCAGCAAGATTAAAAGGGGAGCGAGGCAGGGCATGACAAGATATGCAGGCATGCCCGCACTTTAGGCCCTGTCCATCAATCCCCAAGCTGATGATGTGTGAGAGCTCAGAGAGCACCAGTCTGTGCTGGATCTTAATACATCAGCCCCTGGGGAGCTGGGGCTCTCATGTGTCAGAGTTACACTTCCCCGACCCCCTGTAGTCAGGCGCAGCTGCACCATAATTGCTTTGCCCTATGGGGGCAGGGAGGTGAGTCTTTCCAGGCTCTTGGCCTCTGTTTCCTCTACTTTGGAAAGATCAGTACACAGGTTGGGCTGGATCCTAAGGTCTCTACCTATAGCAGTGAGCCCTCATCTGTGTTCAGCTGGGGCTCCTGAGAAAGAGTGGAGAGTATGCTAGTGAAGGAGATGCTTTTGGAATCACGTGCATGGGTTCCAGCCTTAAACAGTTCTTCCCAGCTCCCCAGTCCACACTGCCACTCCTATTAGACACTTTTATCAACAGCTACAGCATTATTTCCTTAGTTAGGACTTTTCAGCAGCCTCCTAGTTCCTATTGTTTCAGTCAGAAGCCAGTCTACCTGCCCTTGTAGTCCTTGGTGGCAGAGAGGAGACAGCTTGCTCTGCAGTGAGACTTTGTAGACATATCTTGTTCTCTGCTCTGTCTCCAGAACAATCTGCTGGCTACTTCAATGAGGTTAAGTGACTGGACTACTGTCACCAGCTAATAAATGCAAAATTGGGAACGGTTGATCTCATTTCAAAGCCCAAGACGCACTTGCTTCTCTGCTGTGTCTCCCAGTGCGTGTCACAGGACACTAGTTCCCAGGTTTGGTAATAGGTATTAAAAAAAAAAAAAAAACTGCATGATATATGTTTGAAAAATTCTGGAAAAAAATTAAATGAAAAGGTTTCCTTATGGCAGGACGTCTCAAAGCCCTGAAAATTCAGATACAAACTGTGAATCTCAGAAAGAATACTGGAGCTTATTTAAATGTGGAATTCCTTTTCTCCCTCACAGTGTAACGTGCCAGGCCAGGATCTCAAGAAACACTTAGGAAACTCTCCTTTAGGCCACATTACCTCTCAATAATTTTTCCCCGCCGGGTATAATTCTTCCCCTAACCCCTTCCAGCAGCCTGGTCTCCTTGTATCGTGAATCCGTCCCGTCATTCCTGCCCCAATGTCCTAGCCCATGCTGCTTCTTTCCTTGGCAGCGTTTCCCCGCCTTTCTAAGTTCTAGCCGCCCTCCACAGCCCAACTCGAGCCCTACGTACGCTCTCTGGAAGCCTTTCCCGCACACTCCAGTTACTCCAGCCTTCCTCCTTATCTGCCCTTCTCAACTTCTATCACATCTGTAATCTTATGTAGATGATAATAATACTACTACCAGCCAAAAATTCCCTTAAGGTAAGAAGTATACCTGGCCCTTCCCTATTGCTCACAGGATATTTAACACATTAGGGGAAGTACTTCCTCAGGGCTTACTGATGGAATACAGGATATTTAAAACAGACATTGCGGTCTCCCTCCTCTGTGCCAGCCAGCTCGGGGAACACCAGCCAGGGTGAAGCACAGTCCTGCCTCCATCCCCACCTGGGTCCCGCCTGGCACCCCATGTTGTGCTCATCCTAAGGGAGCAGTTCCAGGGCATGGCCCTCAGGGCACTGCCTTTGGGAGGCTTTATAATGGCCCCAGTGACTTTGCTTGTTGGAAAAGATGAGCTAGGCCAGGGGACACTGGTCCAGCTGCATCCAGCCACCCTTCCCGCCTCACCCTCTAGTGAGGGGTGAAGAGGCAGTGGCGTGCTAGATGCAAACTGCCTGGAATAAGAAAAAATAAAATCCGCAGCCTCCGGATTCATTGCCCATTTGCGAGCCTTTTTCTCTTTCTGAACTCCAAGTCTCCTTCTGCATCTTGTTGAGTCTGTCTCTCTCTTTCTGTCCATCAGTTTGCCTCCCTTTTCAAAAACCCTCAATAAAACACAGCAAAGTGTCTCCCTTTCCCTATCTGAGAAGAGAGAAAAAAAGCAGTCACATGTCATGGGCACGTTTTCAGGTTTTATTTTCATCAGCAATATTCTCCCCCTATAATTGCTGTAGAAACACCCACTCTCCATCTATCCTTTTGTTAGTTCTGACAGGCTTCACTTTACCATCCCTTAGGTGATCCTCACCCAGGCTCAGTGCAGGGGCAGCGCACGTCAGTGCCCGGGGATGTGCAGAAGTTGGTTGAAAAACACCTGTCCGGTTACGCTGGATGTGTTCTCCCTCCCCCAAATCCAATTCTTTCTCATCTTACTTAGGATGCAGCACAGAATGCCAGAGCCAGACGGGATGCCGCCTGTGTAGAAGTATCAGCCACAGAGGCAGCTCTTTGGGAAGAGAGATCAGCCAGGAAAGTGGGGAGGAGCTCTCAGGTGGATGTGCCCCATGCCTGTGCACCTGGGGGTTGGCCTGGCAGAAAGGTCAGGCTCTGACTCAGGTCCTGGAACTCCCCACAGCCTAAAGGAAAGACGAAAGTGCAGCATGAGAGGCTGGAACCCATCTCCTCATGTGCTTGCCCATCTTGCTGCATGGATGCTGTTTGTGCACAGAATGCAGCAGGAACTGGTCCCTGCAGGTTCAGCGTCTCCAGTTCTGGCACAAATGCCTCAGCTTCTGGAAGTGAGCAGAACCAAAGGAGGCTGTGCTTGTCTGCTGGGACTCTTGTCAGGGACTCTGATACACAGGAAAAAGCTTTGGGAGAATGCGAGGCTAGGAACAGGTTGGCTATTCCCAGCCACAGTGAGAAAGCATGAAGGCTCATAACGAAAAGGGCCAAAGATTTTCCTAAATGCCTTTGCAAAGAGATTTGATGAAACAGACTGGTTGGACATGTAATCACTCTGACCCGCTATACCCCTGGACAGATCTAGCTTCAGGTGATGCAGGCTGCCCAGATCCACAGAGCATGAGTGAAGCATTCTACAAAACATCCCATAAATCTTGAAATGGGTTTTTACAAAAAATAAAAACAAAGCCAATCAAGATAAATAAATATTAATGAATCACCTCCTCTCTGTGGCTATAGGAATGTGAGGCAGAGTTAACGACTCTGTCAGCAGATAGCACTGACTCTGAATATTTCATGGAGCAGAGGAAGTGGACCTCAGAGACAGGGTCACTCACCCACATGTGCAGTGGGCAGCACTTAGGGGTCTCCCAAAGCTGCTGGACAGGGACTCTTCTTTGAGCAAAAGGCTGGATTTCCTAGCAAACTTTCTGCGGCGAGTTGGTCCTGGCATATGGTATACACCACAATAGCAACTACATTGGCTGAACAATGACTCTCTGCAGATTCTGTATATATATATATTACCTCTCTCATATAGCTGATACAGTGCCCATTGAGGAGACTGAGGCTTGGAGAAAATTAAGTACCCACATTACATGTCTGGTAAGTGGCAAAATGGGATTCAAACTCACTTTACTCTAAAGTCCACCACCACCCTATACTACTAAACACATCTTTCCCTTTTACTTTCTTCCTACACATTTCCCAGGCTTTGGGCCACACTTCCACTGCTCAAAGTGAGCCTCCCATTGACTTAGCATGGGGGACAGCCTCTCACATAGTAGGTGCTCAATAAATCAATACATGTATGTTCAATTGGATTGAATCTCCTCCCAGGGAAAGAAAATGACTTTATGCTCTTCTCATAGATAGGTGGAAATTCACAAGATAACCCTTTCCCCAGGGGTAGATAACACATGCAGCGTGGTAAGCTCAGAGGCAGACACAGGATCTCATTCTCCCAGTCATTGCTGTTATTATTATTATATGGCTGCGAAGGTCTTGAACAGGTAGGTGATGCAGAAATGAAAGACCTGGTGAACGCTAAGTGGCTCTTAAGAGACCAAGCCCACATCAGCATGATTTCTTTCAAAGAGGGGCCCCTCCAGAGATGCCAATCATACCTCTTTCCCCAAGCACCAAATTCACTTAAAACATTTTTTTTTAAATTAACAAATGGAAGAACAAGAGCAGACTTTCTCCAGCCTCTGTCACCTCCCCACCCAGTGACAGCTAAAACGTTTCACTTGTCAGTCAGCACTAAATACCAGGTCTAAGCTTTGTACTGTACATCCCCAGAATAGATGTTGCTAATGGCCTTGATGACAGTCCCTGATTTCTGAAGCATATGTGAGAAAGCAAGAGAGGGGGGAGGCCAGAGGGAGGGGGCAGGAGGCAGCGAGAGGCTACAGGCAGGAGTGGATGGTGTTGGGTATCTTTCTTTTTGATAGCCTCATTTTCCATCTAATTTTGTATCTACTTTTTTGCTATTTTCCCATGAAAGCTTTTTCAAATATCCACAACACTCTGAGTGCTGAAGAGTGCTAGCCCTGAGGGCCAGGAGGAACAGGACAAAGAGAAAACAGTCTTATCTTCTACGTACAGCTTGACCTGGGTGGGATGAGCTGTCTTCAGCCCCTCTCTTGGAACCCCAGGGAGGCCAGTGCTCTGGGATATCCTCATCTTCTCTGCAATGATGGCAGTAACACCTAGTTAAAGCAAGAACCTTAAGCAAGAACCTTCTTTCCTGAGGCTGTGTTGTTCACATTCTTTTTTTTTTCCTGGAGTGCAGAGAGAGACCAAACCTGTAGATCATGCCCAACTGCAATGTACAGAAAGTCTATTTGTCTAAAACAGGAATTTTCAATCTATGTGCTGCGGCACACTGGTGGGCCACAAGAATTTTTAAAACGTGCAATACCTGACTATTTAGTCAGGGGCTGTGACCTTTTTCCCCTCAGATTGTCAAATAAAAAAAATGACAATAGTCAATAAAAACAATAGCCATTTGGTGTGAATGAATTAAAATTATACCAATTTTTTAAATCAGATTGGAAAAAAATAGATTTTTTTGGTGTGCTGAAGAATTTTAGTAATTAGCTTATGAGTGCCATGAGATGAAAAAGGTTGAAAATCACTGGTCTGAACAAATGATAGTCAACAAAAGTCATGGATAGCATGCTATGCCCCAGTCACTGGTTAGGTAAATAAGACCCAGCCTCTATCCTCAAGGAGCCTACTGTTTCTCCTTGCCCTTGTCGGATCCACTGACCAGAATGTCAATGAACAGATGCTCCAACTAAAGTTGGAGGGACTCGAGTGTTCATTACATGACCCTGAACAATGGCAAATAGGCAAAAGACTCCCAGCCTTCTCTGACATGAATCCCTACTCACACACACATACCATTCCACCCGACCTCCCTGAAAAAATACCTTACCCTCACCTCCTGTTACCTTCCCCTAGTCACTAAACCAAAATAGTCTGTAGCTCTCCTGAATTGCATCTCCTTAAACTGCTTACCATTTATTAAGGTGTTTTGTGTGTCATTTGCTGCTCTAAGCATTTTATGGGCCTTACCTACGACACGGGGACTACAAATCTCCCATTTTATAGATGAAAAGACTGAGGCTCATCATTAAAAATAACATATTCCTATTGATCATGACCCCAAGCCATTTGGCTTCGGTGTGCTTTACTCTCTCACCGAACCTATATTGCTTCTGGTCACCCTCTCAGTGAAAAACCCTTTTTCTCTTTTTTTCACAAGAAAATATAACATCAGCTTTCTGACTCCTGTGTGCTATAGATCATAGACTGAAGATTATAAGTGTGGAGACACTTAGCTTTCTCCCTTCTGTGTGTATAGACAACTGCAACTGGACTGTGTCTGAGACACTAACCTGAAAGGAGAAACCACAAGGCCTAGGGGACAGTTGGGGCCATTCCATGTTCTATGCACTTGTTAATTCACGTGTATGGTGTTTCTTTACCTTTGTTACAAACATAGTACTAGTGACTTCAAACACCTTAGGAAGAGTTGACAGATTTCCCAACATTCTTGGAACTCGTGGAACAGTGCCTCTGCAAACAAATGGACATTTCACAGAGAGCCAACTCATAAAAGGTTTATTTTTCAGGGTAATGATAAGATTGCTCTTTCCAGGGCCTTCATCACTGGCTCTGATTTGACTTTATAGTCTCAGGAGGCCAGCACCTCCATTGTCTCCAGAACATCAACTTTAATTTAAAATCCCGTCAAAGATCTTTGAAGGCCTAAATCTTTTCCTTCCATCTGGTCAGAGATATTGGCATATTAATCTATTTAGTAATTATGCGAACAAGCTCTGACCATGTGTTATTGAAAATTAAACTATCAAAATGTGTCCAATCAGATCGCTCAATTTCTCAATCCCATCATGTCATTAGATTCAACACCAAGATTAATTATGAAGCAATGGGCCAGGTTCGCCAGATGTTATGCTGACTCCAGTCAAGGTGCATCTGTTTCTCCACCTACCATTGCTGCAGACTCAGCCACTGATTCCACAGTCACTGCTCTGGTTCAGCATTACATTAACCTAAACACGCCTCATATTGACTTCATCAATGCTCTTATGTCTCCCGCTCCTCGCACCTGCGGCCAAGGCAACTGTCGACAAATGATCTGTCCCAAGGGAGGCACAAGAAAGTGAAAACTGCCAGCCAGCTTTGAGATACAGGAGAGAAACTGCTGTTCTGAGAAGAACTAAAATTATTGAAACAGGGAAGCCACAGAAGTGGGTTTTAGCCCAAAATCTCTGATATTTTCCCTCATGGCACAATTTCCTGGTAAACTGCTTTCCCTCCTGGCTAGGCAGTGTCACCTAGCTGGAGTCACCATGGAAAGGGCAGAACTGCACTTCAGAGTTACACATAAACAGAGTTACTCACAGTCATCCTGGCTCCCTGCCAGTTACCGGATGTACAACCAAAGGCAAATCAGTTTTACTATCTCTGAACTTTCTCAGTTGTAAAATGAGAAGGTAAAAATACCTACCCTACAGGATAATTAGAACTGTGAAAGAATACATAGTGCTTGGCATTTTGTGTAGTGATAAGCATTTGAAGTCCTTGTGTCAGACCATTCAAAGCCCAATTCTTGCTCAACACTCTACTAGTTACTAAGTGGATGATTTTGAACAAGTAACCTAACTTTTCCAAGCCTTATTTTCCTCATCTATAAAGTGGAATGATATTAATACCTAGCTCAGAGGTAAGATTAAATTTACATAATTTATGTAAATGCTAGGTAGAGTGCTTAGAAAATAATAAATGTTATTTATGGGCTCTCTATTCTGTTCCATTGATCTATGTTGCTGTTCTTACACCAGTACCAGACTGGTTACAGTGGCCTGGTAATATAATTTGATGTCAGGCATTGTGATCCCTCCTACTTTGTTCCTCTTTCTCAAAATTGCTGCTGCTATTCAGGGTCATTAATGGATCCATATAAATTTTTTAAATGTTTGTTCTATGTCTGTGAAATACATCATTGGTATTTTAATAGGGATTGCATAGAATCTATAAATTGCTTTGGGCAGTATGGACATTTTGATGATGTTAAACCTAAGTGCCCATCAGTAAATGAGTGGATAAAAAAACTATGGCACATTTACACAATGGAATACTACACAGCAGAAAGAAAGAGCTACTACCCTCATGACAGCATGGATGGAAATGGAGAGCATTATGCTAAGTGAAATAAGTGAGGGGGTGAAAGGCAAATACTATATGATCTCACCTGTAAGTGGAACCTAATCAACAAAACAAACAAGAAAGGAAACTATAACCAGCAACACTGAAAGAAAAAAGAAACCAACAGTAATGAGAGGGAAGGAGGGAGGGGAATAGCAGGGGAAAAAACGGGAAGGGTCAAATCAGGGAACATGTATAAAGGACCTATGGATAAAGCCAAAGTGGGGAAGGATTGAGGGAGGGAGGTGGGGGTGGGCAGGGCAGGGGAAAGCAGGTGGCAGGAAAATGAAGACCAATACATCTGAACAATAAAAAAAAATTTAAAAGAAAATAATAAATATTCAGGAATATTACTATTGTCATTATCATGGAATATATAGTAGGCATATTCAACTCTCATCTTTTCTTGCCCCACCTCTCTGTGTTTCTAGGGCCCTCAGAGTGGAAAGAGCCTTATGAGTCATATAATCCAATCCTTTAAGCCATATAGGCATCCTGTTTTTTTATAATAAGAGGAGATTCTGTAATTATAAACCCAACTGCTTCCTTAAAAGGATAGATCATGTTCTATAGGATATATTTTCTTTAATACCTAAAGAAGAAAGTGGGAGGATGTGAGCGAATATAGATTGCTCAGTATAATAGAGAAAGAAAATAAAGTCATCACAATGGTGAAGTCAAGAGGATGGGGGAAAAGAGCAGAGAGAGGCTCAGAGGAGAGTGGTGGAGGAAAGACAGTGAAAGGGCAAAGTTCTATGAAATGACCCTCTTCCCAGTGACCACATAAAATATTAGTGAAGTCCTATTAAAAGTTCGATGTGAGTTAATGTCTTATGGACACCAGTATAATAATTGACTTTTGTTGATATGAAAAGAGGAGAGATTAGATTTGTGGATGAAGGAGTTAAAAGCATAGATGACCAAAAAGTATAAACCACTAATGAATTACTCAAGATATTATAGGTAATTATGGGGTTAAAAATTTCAGAGCCTTAAAACAACAGAGGTTGACTTCAACTTCTATATAAGATGAAGAAAAATCACAAGAAAATGTTGCTATCACTCTAACAATAAGAACAAGTTGGATAACCTACAAAATCATAATTTATAAGCCAATCAAAGAGCCAAAGATGCATACACACACCCATACAAACTAGCGAAATAAAATTTTGGAAATTTCATAGTCCTTCTAGGAGAGAAGAGACCCATGATGGTTTTCATCATTATAAAATAATGAAGGAAGCAGGAAACCACTATCGACCCATGTAAGAAGAAAATTAGCTAGAGTTTTAATGAATTTGCATCATATAGGAATGATGGCTTAAAATCTGTAGAAGTCCTACAAATAAAAAGTCTGGAGCCATTCACTAACTGTATTCTATTGCCTTTTGTTAAGACCCATGAATAATATTGGGAATAATAGGGGGAAAGCTGTGAAAGTCTTCTTGTAAAGCAGACATGTGAAATCTGCTGAAACCTAAAGAGCAGAAGAATTGAGACAAACTCCAGGAATTCATATCCCTAGCCCTGCTAAAGGGAAGGTTCTAATCCTGTCTTCAAATCATTTGAAGCTGTGACAAACTAAATCTAATGAGAGCAATAATCAAACCCTGATTCAGCTCAACTACAAATGAGATTTACTTAATGCCACAAACCAGAAGCCTGATAGCAAAAGATGTCCTCCTACTGAAGTAAACATTATTCACTTTAACTTCTACCATGGTTTTATCCATAGCGTTGACATTCTATCAAAAACCAGGAGAGAAGATGTCAAGATTGTGAAAGACAAGGAGAGACTTAGGAACTTTCCCAGGTTGGCTGAGACTAGAAGACAGGACAACTAAATACACTGTGGTATTGGATCCTGGAACAGAAAAAATGGTTTTAGTAGAAAAACTAGGACAACATGAATAAAAACTGGAGTTTAATGAATAGTATTATACTGATGTTAATTTTTTAGTTTTGATCATTATACTGTATGTTTACTTAAGATGTTAACATTAGAGAAATCTGGGTGAAGAGTACTGAAACTCTCTAAACTATCATTGTAACTCTCTGAAAGTTTTAAATTATTTCAAAATTAAAAATTAAAAAAATAACATTATGTATGCAAAGGAAGCAAGAAGATGTAACTTAATATGAAGAGAGCAAAGAGTCAATAGAAACAGTCACAGATATTGTGCAGATACTGAAATTATAAGGGAGGAACTTTAAAATCACTATGACCAATAGATTGCACAATTTCATAGAAAAGGTGGACACTGTGAAAGAACAGAGGGGCAAATTCAGTAGGGAGATTTGTACTTTCTTTGAAAGAAACAAACGGCCAAATGAAAATGCTAAGGATGAAAAATGTAACAACATTTAAAGAATTCTTTCAATGCATTATCAACAAGGACCACATAAAAGAATCAGTGAACTTGATTACAGGTCAGTAGAAATTATCCAAAATGAAACATAAAGAGAAAAAAAGAGGGTTAAAAAAAAGCAGAGGATTTGATCTCTGTGGAACATTATAAAATGAACTAACCATTGTGGAATTGGAGCCCCAGAAGGAAAAGAGAGAAAGAATGAGGCAGCAGAAATGTTTGGAGACTGAAAATTTCCTAAATGAATGAATTACAAAAATATATATAGTTATTAAGTATCTTAGTGAACCTAAGAAGGATAAGTACAAAGAAAACCACATTTAAACACATTTCAAAAGCAGAGAGAAAATAAAAAGACACAAAATTCACACAGGGGAAAATGATGAGAATGACAGCCGTCCTCTCGGCTGAAATAGTGCAGGCCAAAGAGGATGGAATAACGCTTCAGAGGACTGAAATAAAAAAGAAAAGAAAACTATCAACCTAAAATTACATACCTACAGGAAATAGCCTTCAAAAACACAGGGGTAGGAAAAGTAGGTTTACAGTTATTCGTATGGGAATAGACATGCAGGTTCTTAAGTGCACAGTGCACTCACAACAGTAAGCCTACTTTTTCTCACCCCTGCATAGGCAAAATAAAGACAAGTTTCAGCAGACAAATGTTTAGATAATTTGGTTTTAGTGGATGTACATGATGAAAAATGATTTTAAAGAACAGTTCAAGCTGAAGAGAAATGATACCAGATCAAAATCTTGTTCTTCAAGAACAAATTAAAAAAAAAACAACCAACACTAGAAAAGGTAAACATAACAGTAAGTTAGATGATTGGTGTTTAAAGTAAAAATTATAACAAAAAGTTGTGAAAATTTAATCTATATAAAAGTAAAATGCATGACTAAAGGAGCACAAAAGGCATAGAGATCGAATTGAAAGTACATTGTTCCAAGGTTTTTACATTGTTTAAAAAGTAGTAGAATATTCTTTAAAGATAGACTTTTATACATTAAAAAGACATAATTTCTTAAGCATTCATCTATTCACATACAGAAACAATACAAAGAGGCATAATGTAAAAGTTAATAGAGGAGATAAAATGGAATACTATGAGGGACTCCATCCCACAAAGTCCTCTGGTTCACCGCAGATGAAAGAATGAGTCGTTCCAGACACTGTTTTCCTGGCAAGGAAAGGGGAAGGCAATTCTCTCTAAAGGAGAATGCCCTGAGCCCCTGTGCTCAGTGGATTTTATTGAGAGGGTTACAGGTGGGGGGATAGGTAGCAGGAATGTATAGGTAATCTAATCACATTAGTAGTTTAAGCTTACAGAGAATAGGTGTTGTTTAAAGATGGCAATGGCAGGAACGCACCGAACTGCTTCGGTTCTGAGCTGAGCAAACATTATGGCGCCAGATGCGATTTGGGTCAGGGTTCAGGAATCTTGTAAATTTCTTTCCAAGCCTTGAGCTGGTTATCTGGTATAAGATTAACAGAGCTTGAAAGAGAAACAAAGCATGCTTCAAGGAGTGTAATTTACTTCTAAGCCCGATTTCCCCTGGGGGCCCTCGGAGTTATAATCGGGTCTTACTTGTCTCCTCATTACCAGTGTTACAGCCAAGGCTAATGGGTCCTTTCCCAGGCCCCAGCTTGCATGGGACTACAGTTCCTGATACCACTCAAAGCGGCCCCCTACAGAATACTAAAAAATATCACTTTATTTACAAAAAAAGTAGGAACTAGAGAATTGAATAACAAAAAGTGCATGGAACAAATTTTAAAAACACACAGTTTAAACCAGGATGACTACTTCTCCAAAGAGGACAGACAGATGGTCAATAAATATATGAAAAGACACTTAATGTCACTAATCACCAGGGAGATGCAAATTAAAATCACAATGAAATATTTCCTCACACACGTCAGAATGGTTATCATCAATAAATCCACAAACAAGTGTTGGTGAGGATATGGAAAAAAATGGAACCCTCATGCACTGTTGGTGGGAATGCAGATTGGTACAGCCACTGTGGAAAGCAGTTTGGAGATACCTCAAAAAATTAAAAATGGAACTACCTTATGATCCAGTGATTCCACTTCTGGAAATACTCTGAAGAAGTCCAAAACACTAATTTGGAAGAATATATGCACCCCTATGTTCATTGCAATGCTATTCATATAGAGTAGCCAAGAGAAAGAAGCAGCCCAAGTTTGCCCATCAGTAGATGAGTGGATTAAAAAAAAACGAAAAACCAAACCTGTGGTACATTTATACAATGGAATACTACTCAGCTATGAAAAAAGAAGGAAATCATACCCTTTGTGACAACATGGGTGGACTTGTAGAACATTGTACTAAAAAAAATGAGCCAGCCAGACAAAGATGAGTACCATATGCTTTCACTCATATGTGGAATCTAATGAACAAAATTAACAAACAAACAAACTATACTCATAGATAACAGAGAACAGACTGAGAGCTCTGAGAGCTGTTCAGAGGGGAGGGAGATTGGGGGTCTTGGTAAAAAAGATGAAGGGATTAAGCAACGAGAAAAATAACATGTAGACACAGACAACAGTATGGTGATTACCAGAAGGAAAGAGGGTGGAAGGAGGAAGAAGTGGGCAAGAGGTGGAGGATAAACAGTGATGAAAGGAGACTTGACTTTGGGTGGTAAATGCACAATACAATATACAGATGATGTATTATAGAAATGAATACCTGAAACCTATATAATTGTATCAACCAATATCACCCCAATAAATTCAATAACATTTTTAAAAAATTTTAATGACTTCAAAGGAAAAAATAAAACACACTGACAAACTTAAATACAAACATATCAATGATTACATTAAATTTAAATGGACTGAACATACCAATTGAAAGTAGAAATTCGCAGATTATAATAAAGCAAAAGTAAACCCTATATGCTATTTATAAGTGGTATACTTTAAACAGAGACACAGGTTAAAAGTAAAAAGATGAAAAAAATCTATACTATTTGTGATGAACAGACTCTAAGGTGGCTCTCATGATCCCTGATCCTGATATTTACACTTTTGTGTAAGCCCCCCGCACCCACTCCCCCCTCTTTATTGCTGTCTGGTCTAGTGACTTGCTTCTAACAAACAGAATTTGGCAATCATGATGGACTGTCACTCCCATGATTATAAAACATAATATTGTAACACTTATATTGGTAGGAGACTCTCTCCCTTGCTTGCTTTGATGAAACAAGCGGGCATCTTGGGGAAGCATGTATTACAAAACACAAACTAGCTTTCAGCAAGCAATCTGTTAGGAATTGAGAGTGGTCTGCAGTCAACAGGCAGCCTAAAACTGAGTCCCTTGGTCCAACATGATATTAGTAACTGAATTCTGCCAATAACCACATGAGCTTGGAAATAGATACTTCCTCAGGCAAGCCTTGAGATGAGAGCACAGCCCTGGACAAAAATAGTCATTGTAACTTTGCAGAAAAGTGAAAATTCAGTGTCTTTTGTCTAAAGTCACTGAGTTTGTTGTAATATTATGCAGCAATAAATAGCTAATATATCATGCAAGCATTAAACATATGGCAGCTGGTGTGGTTATATTAATATCAAAGTAGATTTTAAGTTGAAGGAATTACTACAGAAAAATAAAAATATTTTTGAAAAGTAAAAGGGTCAATTTACAGGGTCAATGTAATTTTTTTTCAGTTTAATTTAGATATAATTGACATATAGCAATATATAAGTTTAATATTTATGTAGTATAATGACTTGACATATGTACATCGTGAAATGATTACCACAATAAATTTACTTAACATCCATTACCTCATATAGCTACAAAATCTCTTTAGCTATCATGAGAACTTGTAGGATCTACTCTCTTAGCAACTTTCAAATACATACAGGTCAATTTACTCTAAGTCAAAGCAATCTTAAATATGTGTGCTCCTAATAACAAGTCTTGCAAATACATAAAATGAAATAATTGGCAGAATTAAATAGAAATAAACAAGTTCACAATCATTAAACATTTTAATATTTTCTCAGTAATGAATAAGTAACAAAAATAATCAGTAAAGAGTTATATACCCAGCAGAAACATCTTTTAAAAAGTTAATACAAAATACTCTTTTTAAAGCAAAAAAAAAAAGAGAGAGAGAAAATGCATTGAAAGTGGAACAGCACTACAAAAAAAAAAAAGAGAGAGAGAAAGAAAGAAATTCAACAGAATTTCTTCCACAGAAGGATCATGATATCAAATAGGACATTTGGATCTGCACAAATAAATGAAGAGTCTTAGAAATGGTGAAATTTTTTTAAAAAGATGAAAGACTATTTTTCTTATTTTAATCACTTTAAAAGAAAATTGATGGTCTAAAGGAAAAAGAGTGTCTTTTTGCAGTTTATAACATATATAGAAGCAAACTGTATGAAAACAATAGGACAAAGGACTGGAGAGAGAAAATAGAAGACTATTGAAAGGTTCTTAACTGTACATGAAGTGGTATAATATTATCTTACGGAAGACTGTGAGACTGTTTCTATTTTGTCTGTTAGTCCACTTGGTTCGTTAGATTCCACATAGTGAAATCATATGGTATTTGTCTTTCTCTGACTGACTTATTTCCCTTAGCATAATGCTCTCCACGTCCATCCATGCTGTCACAAAGGGTAAGATTTCCTTCATTTTTACAGCCAAGTTGTCTTCTATTATGTACCATATTTTGCCATGTATAACATGCAGCCATGTTTTAGTACTGCCCATGTATAATGTGTATCCTTATCTTTCCCTCAAAAATTTGGGCAAAAAAGTGTGCATTACACATGCCAAAATATGGTAAATGTACTACAGCTTTTTAATCCACTCATCTGCTGATGAATATTTGGGCTGCTCTCAAATCTTGGCTATTGTAAATAACTGCAATGAACATAGGGGTGTGTGCATTTTTTTGAATCAGCGTTTTGAGTTTCTTCATAAATGGAGAGCAGGCTGACAGCTGTTAGAGGGGACAGGGATTTCAGGGGTGGGTGAAAAAGGTGAAGTAATTAAGAAAAAAAAACCCATAGACAACAGCATGGTGATTACGGGGAGGGTAGGAGGTAGTGGGGAGATAGAGGAGGGTATAGGGGGCATAAATGGAGATGGAAGGAGACTTGACTTCAGGTGGTGAACACATGATACAATATACAAATGATGTGTTATAGAATTGTCCACCTGAAGCCTATATAATTCTATTAACCAATGGCACCCCAATAAATTCAATAAAAAAGATAGACTGTGAGAAACTAAAGGTACATCACAAATCCTTAAACAACCACTAATTAAAAAACACAAACAAACAGGTATAACTAAAATTTTTTTCCAAGAGTGGAAAAAAAATGGAATTGTAATAATTACTCAATTAAAAACTAGAAAAAAGGATGGGGGTAACAACAGATAGACAAATAGAAAAGAACTAGCAGTACTGCACATTTAAATGTAATTATTTCATACTTATATTGAGTGTGAAAAGTCTAAAACCTTCACTGAAAGACAGAAGTTGTCAGACTGGATAAAAAGTAATGATCTGTACATATGTTACTTATAAGAAATCCACACCATACATAAAAACAGACATGTTAAACTAAAAGGGTGGTAACAGATCACACAGAAAATACTAATCAAAGGGAAGCTGAGGTGAAGTTCTTGACATAGCTGGGTACTCAGTTAATGTTAGCCACTAGCAGTAGTAATTATAATGGGATTTGCAGCTATCAGGTAACTAGGAAACTTGCTCACAGTTGGTATAAAGCAAAGAGGGAAGCCCAAAAGCAGGTGGACCCTTGGTCTGGCAGCAGGTGCCCATGAACTTGGGAATGGGTACCATTTGTTGGCAACTCCTGGCAACCACTAGCAACTCTTCCTCTCTTGCTGCTTAAGCAGCAATAACATGTCTTTTTTTATGCTTAACAAAGTATTCAAGTTTAGCTTTCTCATATTCTTACATACACACCTATGTATATTGGTTTTTGGTTTTGCTACACTTTAAACTATCAATGGCCAAAGAAAAGTTTGGAAAAGTCATAAGAACATGCAACCAGACTATGCTCAAACCCCAGCTCTATCACTATTCAACTATGTG
The DNA here is from genome assembly GCF_021234165.1 of Pteronotus mesoamericanus. NCBI lineage: Eukaryota > Metazoa > Chordata > Mammalia > Chiroptera > Mormoopidae > Pteronotus > Pteronotus mesoamericanus. Next base: position 2,793,244 of record NW_026555326.1, read on the forward strand.
ATCTTGAGCAAATTACTTAATGCCCTCCTCATTTCCTCCTCTGTAAAATGGAATAATAAAATCCTTATTTCACACAAGGTTGATAAGAGGATTAAATGAGCTAATTTATGTGAAGCACACAATATAATATCTGGCTTAGAGTTTGTACTTATATGAGCCCTGTTCTCTCAAGTTCCTATGAGATATGATGATATTTTAGGCATCTTAGGGAATTTGGTGGAAGGCCCTTCTGTCCCTGTGGGTAGGGAAGAAAGCTACGGGACTTCTTTTCACAACCGAAAGCAATGTGGTCTAGACAGCTCATGTAACTAAATGAAAAAGACTACCTTCCCCAACTCAGTGAACTTCCACCTTTGTCTCCTCTGGGACAAAAATGGTAAGCCAATGTCCTGTGTATTTCAAATCCTCAGCCTGATAGATCAGCAGTAGTTAATGAAGATGTCAGAAACAGCTGTGACCATAATAGTTCCCTACAAGGGAGGAGATCAGCAGCAAACTTCTGCAATTCTTTAAGAGAGGCAAGGCAGAAGGGGCCTGGAGAGAGCATCTAAGTAAGACTTGCAGATAAAAGTAAAATCTACAAGCCCATATTTTAAAAACCTTTGTTCACTCATTTATGCTTACATTCATTTATCCAAATTTCCTATCCATTTTTTTAACAAACATTTATCAAAATTTAACTAACTGCCAGGTCTTAAAGCACAAAAATCAATGAAACTGACACCCTTTTCTATTTCCTGCTAACAAAAAATATTATTTATGGTGGCAAGTACATAAAAAATTCCTTACACATGGTCAACAGGTCAACTAAATTCCTGGAAGCTTTGGCTGAGGCTGGAACCAAGGCCCAAGTGGAAACCCTGCCTTCAGAAGATGGGACACAGCTGAGGAATGAATTAGTCCTGGAAATGTTTTCAGCAGGTGATCTGTTTGACTCATTAGGGGAACTGCCTGGTTCATTAGCTGATATACCTGGTTCAGTGGATAATACATCAGATTAAACATATGAAGCATTATTTCTTCAAAAAATGAACCCCTTTCCACCCACCACGTGCACCCGCCACAGTGGTGGGAGGTTTATCTGCTCAGAGAAGCTTTGTTGACTTCCGTGTTCATCTTTTCCCCCTTAATACCTGAGAATGTATCCTGAGGGATCACCTACAGGTGTGTGATGTGTACTGCGCTGATACAGGCAGAAATCTGGATTTGGCTATTTTAGTACATCACTGTTATCCACAGTGGCTCTGGATTCTGAGGGGAAAAAAAAAAAAGCCTGGATTTGCTTCGTAGTCAGAATGGGCTGTTTTTAGCTTGCTGAGGTCCACAGCTATGAAATCTTTGTTTATAAATCAGCCCTCTTTTCAACAATGCTGGGTATGAGAACCAAAATAGCAGTCCTACAGTCCCTGTGCACCGTCCATCCTCCTCGGGCTATGTGGCAGCGATGGGCTAGGAAGGAGAAACAGTTGTTTCCTTGCCGATACTCCTGTCTCAGGCAGGGACATACAATCCCTGGAGCCATCCGAGGGCAGGCCCATGAATGCACAACCCTGAATTTTGGATGTGTTTTCATGGGGGAACTAGATGCACTAGAATTCCCTGGAGGGCTTGTGAAAACATGGATTTCTAGGTCAAATGATGCTCTGTTAACTGTTTAACAACCCTTTGGGAAAAAAGATATGATTTGTATTTGCCAATTTCTATGGTGTAAATACTCCTAAAATAGTCAATTTCAAGCTACTGAGAAATGGAGAAGAGATGCACAATCTGCTCTGAAACTTACACCAGCAGGCCGCAGCACCACTGTCTCTAACTTGGCGCATCTGGCCTGAGGCCTGAGACTGTACACTTCCAATAAGTTCCCAGGTCGTGCACATGCTGCTAGCACATGATTACCAAATATCAGGGAAATTTCCTCTGGCTTTGGGGGATTTTCCACCCTCCATACCCTCTCTTAGGACTTCATCTTCCTTTTCCCTTTATACCCTAATAGCCACTGGAGAGAATACTTAACCATGGGGACATGGCACTGGGCTGCGATCTTTGGGAAAGTGAAATATAGCAGTTTTCTAAAACAAGGCCACATATGCTGCTGTCTCTTATTTGTACCTCTCCCTTTTCTTAGAATGACTGAAAAAAACAAGATCTTACCCATTCTTCTGTTTCTTACCTAGCACAGTGCCAGTAAACATCCACTGAACTGAAATAAGCAGGGTATATTGGCCTGCAACCGTGAAATACAGACCTAGTGTGTATATCACTCATTTGATTTTTAAACTAACCACCTATCCACCTATTTATTAGTTTATTTATTTGTGCAATGAAATATTTTAATCTCTACTATGTGCTGGTCACTGGGTACCAGGGGGTACCATACAGTGGTGAAGGTAATGGTTACAATGTCTGATCCACAGAGCTTATAATACAGTAGGGGAGGCAAATATTAAACACCAATGAGATTTGCAATGAGTGCTTCAAAGGAAAATCCCAGTATGATATATGGGCACACAATAAAGTAAGGAGGCAATAAATGACTTTCTGAGGAAAGAAGGTTAAATTGAGACCTAGAGGGTGGGTAAGCATTTCCTAGTGAGAGGAGGTGTCAGGTGTGTAAGAGAGGAGTAGTCAAGAGAAACAGGAGCAAGAGATGGTGAAGTGTGGCACAAGATGAAGCTAGAGAGATGGGTGGGTTCTTGACTTGATCCTAAGATCAAGGATCCATGGAAGGACCACAAAGTAGTACCATCATATCAACTCACATATTTGTGTGTTGTTTCTGAGTCATGGGCACAGTCATATATCCTATTATGCAAGGTTATATCTGAACTTGATCTTTTCTCTTTGGGTCAGCCATACCGCTGGCTATTATTCTTTAGTTGTGTTACCCTGGTCATCCAACACAACTGTAAACCATTGAAGGTCAAGGATGCTGTCTTCATGCCTTTTATTGTCTGCTGTGCCTGTGGTGGTGCTGGGTACTCACTGGGTCACTGGTCAACAGCCATGATGTACTAAAACAGCACTTGACTTAATGAAAAGAGACCAAGCTTCCAGACCACAGGTGCCACTTACTAGCTGTGAGACCTCTGAGGTTAGGCATGGGACTTTTCTGAGCTTCTGTTTTCTGGTATGTAAAAAAGGAAAACCATACACATTTCATAAAGTTTTTGTAAAAAGATTGAATTAGATAGCACAGGCAAAAGTTTTAGAATGCTGTGTCCATGAGAGACAGCATAGTTAATGATACATAGAATAGGTAGGGATAATGCCCCCCATATTCACCCAAAACAGTGTTCTACTTACCTTCCTGTTCAGAATTACCCAACCACCAGGCTGACATTTTAGATTTAATTCACAGTTTGAAGACTGTCAGGGGTGACCAGCAAGAGTCAGGAGACCACCCATTCCTTTAATGTACCTCTTACAACTTGCATTGGGCTATCTCTGATCTCTGAGGTGCCCTCTTATCACCATATGTACAAGGAGTAGAAGGAGGGCACTGTGGCTAAGGGAAGTATTTTTTTAACTGAAATTTATAGACTATCCACATCAAACCTACCCAAGCACTTATTAAACCTGCAAATGTGTGGGCCCTACCCCAGGTCGACTAAGTCAAAATCTTCTAAACATACAAGGGTCCCGATTCTGCCATGGTGGATAGAAGCCCATGTGGTGAACTCATCCACACCAATATGACCTCGGTCTTCTCATCTCTACCTTTAATTATGGATTACATTAATCCCTACCTCAGACAGGGACTGTGAGAGTTAAGGAAGATGAAGTATGTGTGGTGCTTAAAACCATTTTTGGCACTTAGAAAGTACTTGATAAATGGTTGCATTTATTCTGTCACACTGGCCTCTCAGCAGCCCTGTATGTGGGCGGACAGGGAACTGACTTCTAGAAAAGCAAAATGAGTTACCAGAGGTCGCACAGCTAATTAGCAGCCAGGCAGGACTAACACCCAGAATGCCTCAGGACTAATCCAGCACTATTTCTGCCACACCAGGCTGCAGCCTTTAAGCCCTGAACTTCATAAGGGCTTCTCTTCCATGTACTCATCTCTGCGGGGCTGGGTAGAGATCTACATAGCTCCCTTTCATTAGTAATTTATCTGGATGTTGCTTTTTATCTTGCAAACAGATAACAAGCCCGAGCTCAGTTGACCTCTAGAATCCCTTCCAATATAATTGAGTTTATACTGTCTGAAAGGCAGCACATGTCATAACATTTAGGTAAATCGCAGAGCCTCCACACCTGACCTGGACCACCCGTCCCAGGGCTCTGAATCCTTTGCTTTTCTTCACCACATACCCACTTACCTCCCCTTTTTCACTTGTGTTCAGGGAGGCACTGATGATGCCAATGCTGACTTCATGCAAAGTGTGTGGGAATACAAAGGCCAAACCACTCCCCTGTCAGACCCCAGCCCTGCCTTTTTGAGACTGGAGGAGATTTAATTTAGATAGAGATGATTCCTAGCAATATAAATGTTCCAGCCTACCCTTGAGGAACAAACACGGCAAGAGACTCTTGGAGCGAAACACTGGAACATAGCCACTTAGTCGCCACATGCCAGATACCTACCACTGCCTTGTCTTCCTCTATCTTTTGTGAATAACTAAGAAGTGTCTCTGTTAAGATGGCCTTAATGTTCCCCTAAGCTATACTTTATCCACTGCCCACCCACCCAAGTGGTGGAGGAGAGGGAGCAAGTGTTTAGTTTTCATGAGTCAGTGCACTCCCTTCTTGTTGAGGCAGTTGCTTGCTTTCTTAGAGATTATACCTCTCCACTACCACCCCCTTCACACACGTGTGCTTTCCCCTACTCCTTCCCCCTGCAACCCAGATACAAGAAAAATAGGATCGGGCAAGTCCTTCAAGGCCTCATGCTGCCTACTTCTAAAATGAGGGTGCCAACCTAGATGGTTTTAAAGATCTCTTCCACCTCTAACATGCTATGGTTCTCTGGTTTACTCACACTTAGCTGTTCCCAGGCACTGGGCCAGGTACTGAAATCAGCCACTGTGTACTGCAGCATCTGTAGGACACTTTAGAGCAGAAGTTCTTAAGATTTTTCTATTCGTGTCATCCTTAAAGCCTTAATGTTTTGATGGTGCCCATAGGCTGGAAGAAATACCTAACAGATCTATTTATTAAGTATTAGTTACTAAATATGCTCTAAAGGAACTAAAAATATTGGAACTGTAGACTACAACAAACCACCATTTTGCAGTGTTTGATACATGTTAAGAATTACTGTATCTGCCCAGAAATTTAGAAATATCCTGTGGCATCTCTGTGAGTTTACTGCAGCACTCTAGACTACCTTGGCATAGAATTTTGGGACTCTAGAGTCTTATTTCCTAAACTCACATCTAAACCTCCTGCTCCCCACAGCCTCCAAGAGAAACTCAGTGGGCACTCAGCGTGGTACTGGCCACCTTGATCTCTCAGAAGACAGAGAATCCAGTCACTTTGGCCTTTAGTAAGGTTTCTTGAGGCAGTCTGGTTTGAAAACCAGGAGAACTTTCTGTATCTTCTTTCATTGCTCAGGCCCAGAAACATCAAACCAAAAGATAGGCTATACTTTGGCAATTTAGACACTGATTGTTTCTCGAATGTGTCTGTAAACAGGTTAAATCCTAAACATGCAAGGACAGAGAAAATAAAAGGAAGCTGTGGTGTAAGTTAATCAGGTTGGCTGCCTACCCGATCTGAATTACCCGGGGTAATGGTACAACCTTACATTTCATGTGCGGGGACAGATACAGGCCAGATAAAACTAGGTTTTAAAAATATTTGAAAAGGCTATTGAGCCTGGCCCTGTGCCTGGTACTGTAGTAAGCTTTTTGAACTCAAAGTCTACTCCACAACAGGTCTAGAATGTACATAATTCTGGGTACCCATCAAGCAGTGAAGAAACCAAAGCTCAGAGCAGTTACATAGCGTGGAAGCAATGAGGACAGAACTTGAACTCATAGCTTTCTGGCTTCAGAGACTCAACTTTTAGCTACTTATGCTGCCTCTTTGAAAGTGTGATTTTACCCTCATGGATAATAAATGACCTAATTGGCAGGGGCATCCAAGAATTTTACATTAGAGTAACTTAGCGAACCTGTGATCCTCGGGCCATGTTACTCTAGACCTGAGCTCACTTTCTCCTCTAGTTCGAAAGCAAATGTACATTTTTCATTTACCACACACAGTGTTCCCCCATTTCTGTGAGCCTGCACCCTGTCCCGTGGCTGCCAAGATGCTTCCCTGTCTGTTCACCTCACCCACCAGCAATACTGAGAATTATCTCCTTTCTTGGTCCCCTTCTCACATGGTAACTGGGAAAGAAAAAAATACCAAGTGTCCTTTAAACAGAAAAGGAGAAAAGCTATAAAAGAAAAAGAAATGGCATTTGTCTAGCATAGAGGATGGATCGTTTTGAGGTTATTGCTTTAAGTTATAGGGAATCTATTAGGCCAGGCCCGTGGACATTTATTTCTTCTTCTTGCCAATGTGGGCCTTAGAAACCCCAGTTCTACCTCTAAAGGAAATGTCAGGAAGACTGTAGCTCTCCCCTCTGCGGCCAGTCATTAATTCAGGGAGTGAAGCACTAATGCCTTGAATTGGCTTGGCTTCTCTCTGCCTTTTCTCTGAAATTCCCTTTGTCGACAACCTAAATAAATTAAGACTTTGGGGATGAGACAAAAGAAAGCCCTGAGGAGAGGAAGAAGCCTACCTCGTACATGTGGGCTGCGGGCTCAGCCACCATCCAGAATTGCCTCCAAACCTAACCTGCAGCAACGTCTCATTCTGCTCAGAACCTTTTTGGTTTCATGCCGCTGCTTCTGCTGCTGCTCCTCCCCCTTTTTTTGATTCTTCTCATGCTGAGGTATAATTCTTTTTTTGTCTTCTGTTCTATAGTCTGACATTGTGTAACCACCACCACAATCAAGATAATGTCCATTTTCTCAAGAACAAAAAATTCTTTCATACCCCTTTGTGCTCAACACCTCACACCACCTGAGGTCCTCCAACCTCAGATCTGTTCTCTGTCTCTTAGGTTTGCATTCCCCAGAATGTCAAATAATTAGAATTACACATGTAGCTTTTAAATTTTGACTCCTTTCTCATAGTATAATGCACCTGAGATTCATCCATGTTGTTGTATGTGTCAGTAGTTTTTATGCTGAATTGTAGTCTAGTGCATGCATGTATCATAGTTAACTATTCACCAGGGTGTCTGGCTCATTTCAAGTCTGAGGGGATTATGAATAAAGTTGTTATGAATGTTCACATACAAGTTTTTGTGTTAAGCTAAGTTTTTATTTTTCTTAGGTAAGTGCCTAAGAGTGGGCTTGTTAGATCCTATGGTAAGTGCGTGTTTACTTTCAAAAGAAATAGCAAAACTAATTTCCACAATAGGAAATTGTATCAGTTTGCATTCCCACTGTGATGCATGTGAGTTCCAGTTGCCCTGCATCCTCATCAGCATCTGGAATGGTCAATTCTCCCCCTAGTTTATGTTTCAGTTACTCTATAGTTATGTATTGTTCAGTTGCAGATTTGATTTTATTTTCCCTAAAGACTAATGATATTAAGCATCTTACCTGCTTATTTGCCATCTGCATAGTTTGTTGGTAGTTTTAAAATCTTTGACCCATTTTTTTAATTGGGTAGTTTGTTTTCATATTATTGAGTTTGGAAAAATTTTATGTATTCTGGATTCAAAAACCTTTGTGTTTTGCAAATATTTTTTTTCCTATCCTGTGGCTTATGTTTTCATTATTTTGACAGAATCTTATGACAGACAGAAGTTTTCCATTTTTATAAGGTCCAATTTGTCAATGTTTCCTTTCATAGATCATGCTTTTGATGCCATATCTAATGACTCTTTGTTTAACCTAAGGTCACACAGATTTTCTATGTTTCCTCCAGAAGTTTCACAGTTTTAAGTTACATATTTAAGTCTATGGTTTGTTTTGAGTTTCATGCTTCTTTTCTAATCAGTTATCTTTTAGAGACAAAGATGCCAAGGCAGAAAGAGAGATTTGACTTAACCCCTGCAAGGGGTTGATCTTTTTATGACTATCAGCTCATCACTGCACAGAAAGCCAGTTCTGTGAGTTGGCGGTTACACCTCAGACTCTGACATCAGATGCTTTGAGTTCGAGTCTGTTTTCTGCATCCTCACTTGTAACATAGGGCAATTACTTATACTTTCTGATCCTCAATTAAATGAGCCATTAATCAACAATGCTAAGATTAGCACCAGAGCTATAGCATTGATTCTGATGGGAAAGACAAAAACTCTCAGCTGGGGAGTTCTAAATAGTCCAGGAAGGGTGGCCAGGAGTGATTCATGCTAATAATGGTAAAAACAACAAGGTTCAAAGACCAAGCCACTTGTGCCTCCCATATTGCCTGTAGCTGACTTCCCCTGGACCCTCACTACTCTCTGAGTCAATCTAGATAAATGCCTCCCTTACATTCTTCTTCTTGCCACTCACACACACACACACACACACCCACTTGGCTGTGTGACGGCTCTCTCTGTTCTCTGCCTGCCCAGATTCTCCATCTCTCTACCTCTGTTTTCAAGGAGCACATATCAGCTTTTGTCTGAATACTTTCATCTAACAAAGACACCTACATCACAATCCAGAAAGAGACAAATTCACAGTAGATATGATCAAAGATGAAAAATGTTTATCTTGTATGTCCCCAGCCAGGCAGGCCTATCCTAGAATCTTCCGGAAACAGGCATTCATCTATTTAGATGAAAGGCAACGTGGCACGGTATGTGGGGATGGGAGCACATGGCTTTGGGACTTGGACGAGTGTTCCAATCACAATTTCAGCTTTTATTGTGTTACTCTAGGCAAAACGCTTCACTGTTTAGCCTCAGTTTCCCAATCTCAAGGTGAAGAACGTTAAAACCTTTACTTGGTTTTGTGAGTCTTAAATGATATAATGACTGCATGTGAAATATCTGGTTCATTGTGGCAACTTGCCTGATTATGATGATGAAGTTTGCGCAGCCTTCTTCAACAACTGTTTCCAGGATACACAGCCCTCATTCATGGGAACATCTTTATTTCTAATCAAAATTCCCCCTGCTGCTAGCCCAACTTATTTCTGATGATCATATCCAGTCAATGGCCCTCAGACGATCAGATAGGAGCTGAGAACACCCTAATGGCTTTTGAATTCTTTGAAAAGTATGTATGTATGTGTAGTGCAATCCACTTGTGAGGAACTTACAGCAGGTCAATTACTGTAAATGCCCTAACCAGCTTCAATTGATTGCCATGTGTGATCTGAAGTCCTGATTAATAGAGGCTTTGTTTAACAAGAAAAGCATCTCTAGGCAAAGAAGAAATTATTACTGTCTATTCTTACCAATATCCTGAATTATGAGACTAAAAACTGATTTCTACTTGCAACTCCTTGCATCCAGCTACCTGCTACTTCCAGAACAAGTCAATACTTAGGGGATACATCTTCTATTTGTTGGGATGTTTGGAGAGGGTCAGCTGGGATCATCGCACTCCAGCATAAATTTTTCCCAGGTTGCCTATGCTCAAAGTGCTATTTTGTATTCCTAGGTGAGGGCTTTCTTATGTATCTTAATCCTGTGCAGCCCCAGTGACTCACCACAGCTCTTTGGGTCTTAGTTTTGAATACTCTTCACTTTTAGGTTACAAACATCAATCCTTCCACTATGTTTTAACCTTCATTTCTGGAGCACTCATGTGCATATCAAACCCCGGCGTGCACATGAGTATTTATTTGCCTGGAATTAAAGTTGCTTATGTGAAACCGGGTTAGACCAGCTGACCTCAAATATTAATCATGGCAGTGTAGCCGAGGGTAGCCCTGGCCACTGTAAAAGGTAAGGCATATTCTCATTCCAAAGCACCGCAAGGCAAACTAATTGAAATCAAACCCCCATTTTAAAACATTTCACTCACCAGCAGACTGTTTCTTTTCCTCAGATGTACATCTTGTTTTCAATTAGACAGAAGCAGTGATCTGATCAACTTTTCGATTTAACATGAAACAAAACAAGATGTGGCCAATTCACATCATGTTTCTCAAATGGTTTTTCATAGAAATCTGCTTCTTTGAATGCCATTCTTTATTCAACAATCTCAAAAATGCTCAAAAATGCTCTCCCTGCCTCTCTCTTCTTCACATTTATCTCTCTTTCCTTACCAACATTTCTCCCCTCAGAACACTTTATGATATGTTGAAGAATTATTTAAAGATCAGATTTCAAATTCAAAACTCCAAAGTGTTGCCTCTTATTTACTGTGGACAGTGTCTGGCCAGAGGTCTCAGAGGAGTCTCTCTGAAGTGCACCTCTCCTGCCAGGTTACACCACATACATGCCCTGCCCCAGGCCAGCATCAGCCAGCCCCTGGCTTGGAGCCACAGTCACAATGTAGCCAACTCTGCCCAGGGGTCTGTATCAACACAATGCCCCATCTCCATCATGACCAGGCCCTTGTCTATTTATTAAACCCCTTCATTATGTCAAGTCCTATGCTAGGTACTTTCACTTATGACCATGCATCTGATTGCAATTGGTCCTTAAAACCATCATGGGACTTAGAATCCCCATCCCTATTTCAACTACAAAGATGACCCAGGTAGGAAGAAGTAGAGTCAGAATTTGAATCCAGATCTGATGACTTCAAAGCTTATCATTTTTCCTCTGCATCTTACTGCCTTTGAATTACCATCTAATTTGCTTCCAGGAATAGAGGGCTTATACACAGGACAATGTTTTCTTCACTGAGGAAAAAGATGACCTTACAGGCTAATTGGTGCAAAATCTTAAAATATCAAATAAAAGAACTGACACCAGCCAGAAGGTCTATGTGACCAAACCGAGGTTGTTACACAACTATTGAGTGAGCAGAGCTGGGACTTGGGTTTTCATCTTGCTGATTATAATTATTATACTACTATTGCTTGTATCATACTGGATACCCTGTCCAGTCAAGGAGACAAAGATTCAAAGTCAAAGGAATAAACCCATGCTACCCACTTCTATAGAAAGTTGCTGCTTCAATACAAATACTAAGATGGCCAAGTCCTAATACATCTTGTGCTCCCAATATGGTCTTTCTCCCACTTCTTAAACTCTTTATACTTTTTTTTGACTCTTCACTGCCTAATTTGAGGGTTTTTGTTTTTTGTTTTTGTTTTTGTTTTGGTCAGGAATATGGAGAAGACAAAACAACAAAGTATCTTCAACTGCTATACAAAATACAAACAACTCTGAGCTTTTCTTTAGATTTTCTTAGATTTCTATTAAATATGCCTTCTGCAAATTAAAGAAGAGCTTTTCCCATTTTAACTGCCTAGTTATCTTTCTCAAAACAAGATTGAGGTAACCTCATAAACACAGCATTTCAGGCTATGCCCATGTCTGCTATTATTTGGGGGTAAGAAGGAAAGAAAGTAGGAGTGAACTATATTGGACTGAACTACATTTCCACCTATCCAAATATATATATATATTATACACACACACACACACACACACACACAATTTTATTGTTTTCTTTTGAGAACAAACTCTTTATTAATGCAATGAATTACAGGCCAGTAAATGAGATAATATTTGGGTTTGGAACATTCTCATTGGTGTCCCTATAACCATCTAATTATTTGTTTCTTCACAGAATCTATCCTCCAAAGGTACCAACACATCAGAAGACCTAAAAGAAAAAGAAGTATTTCTTGCAATTAAACCAAGGTTTTTTTGTTTTGTTTTGTTTTCTGAAGAAATATCTCTAAGAAGGAGAATGAGCAGCATGTGGGAGCTAGCCTAATCCCCTCAACCTGTCTCTATTCAATTCTCACCTTACATTGTAAGGAAATGAACCAAATGTGTACCACAAATACATTGAATTAAATTGGCAAGGACTCTAATTTTCTGTTCTAAACCTTGACCTACTAGCATGTCAGCCTCTACCCAAGTTGAGCTGTTAGATATCTCCAGTTAGAGCAATATGTGTCCATTTATTCATACAACAAACACCAAGCTCTATTCCATTAAGTGTTAGTGATTTAACAGTAAACAAAATTGACCAAAAACCCCTGTCCACCCTGCCAGATAAAAAAGGAAATAAAAATAACAGGTCAAGTGATGACAAGCACAATGATGACATGTAAGTGGAAAAGGAAAGTCCACAATGTAGTCAATAGAAGAAGTAGCCACCCATCTATTGGGATCCTGCCCACTTTCTGACTATCTGTGCTGCTCCTCATTGGCTGCTATCTTCTCCAGCACGCTCCTTGTCTTGCCCAGCTGTACCTCAGCTCAGATATCATCATCTGTAAGAGAATATCACTGAACTCAGCTGTGTCCACCTTTTTGGACCCAGGTGTCCTAGTATTACCCAGCTTTCTTCCTTCTTCCTGGCATCCATTGTATTGCTCTGTTCTCATTCTGCTCCAACCCTTGAGCTCTCCTGCATGTGCCTACACACAAGTCTCTCTGGTTCCCAGCTGTCCTGGCTGTATTTTCTGTTCCATACCTAAGCCTATCCCTTGAATCTGATGGCCTCCAAGCTCCCCAGAAAACAGCTCCCTTTACTCTGTCCCCCCGCCCCAAACCCCAGCAGAATTCCAACAGAAGTCCATGACTATTGCTCACACAAAGCTTGCCCTGGCAACTGTCTCTAGTATCTAAATTGGAAAGATTATTTTCAAATATTTTATGGCAAAGAAATAGCCTTTTCCTGTGCACACACATACTGGTAGTGCTTTTATTAAGTCCTCATCTGAAAAAGCCTGCACCTTCTCTGGAAATGGCCTCCACAAGGCTTTGTTGTGCCACAAATTGAAATTTATTCACAGAGCCATATTCCCATGAAGACAGAGTTCCTCTGGTTGTTCAGCCATATGCCTAATGTGTTTTCAGTTTCTTTGAGTTATTCCCCTCAACAATATCTTGCTGCAGCCAGGGTCCTCGGGTTAATTATACCTTCCTACATTTAAAACATTTCCTTTCTTCATCTACTTAAAATATGTCTTCTTTAGAATCAGAGCGCTGGTGTCCCCCATCGGGAGATGTCATATAACTAGATGCCTACGTGGCTTTTTAGATGCACTAATTGCTTTGCAGCCATCTCTGCCAGAGCAGCCTCCTTCATTCTCATATCACAGCATGCGCTTGTGGGTGCCACTGCCCGAAGACCAGCTCTGCCTTCCCTTTCTGACTACGGAACTCCTCTTTTCAGAGAGACGAGCCATCTACCTACACCCTGACATCAACAGATGTTCCAAGCATCGGCTTTGGATCATTTCCAATGAACTACTAATCTTCACCCCGTTTTCCAGGTGAGGAAACCTACCCTGTGACAATTACTGTTAACATTTAATAATACATTACGTCAGCTTAGAACTAGCACACTGTTCATTCTTGTCTTTCAACAAACACTGCATTTTACATGAAAGTTAAACTGGGAAAGCCTCAGGTATAGTGTTGGTCCTGGATATACATGGATTCAGCTACCCACCTTCATTCCAAGAGTAGTCTATTGTGGCCCGAATGTTTGCACTGGCTTCTGCACAAACCGCATCTCCAACCCCTGTGGCACTCCATGTTTTCATGTTTAAACGATGTATTGAAGTAAACAGGGATAGCACAGTGACTGGAAAGCAGGGAGAGAGAGAATTTCAGTTGCATTATTCTGTGTGACCACTTGGAGCATTTATTTGTGTTTAATATTTAAAACAATGAAACAGTGTAAACTATGAGGTCTAGCATTTTTGCTTCGTAAGTGCAAATGTTTGTTCCTATATGGGATGACTTATTGAGCTTAAACAATATCTTAACTTTGAAATGTATTCATTTTAATCGTTAACTGTTTTAAAACTAAAATATGGGTTAATAAAATTGTAGTAAAATTTACTTATTATACATTTATTTATATTAAATATTATATCAGACTATTATCAAAGTTCAAAATATTAGGTAGATAAAAAAGTATATAATGAATAGTAGTGTTTTTATTATCTGGCAGGAACATGAAAGAACTAGAAATAATGACAGTATTCATTCATATTTATTCTGAATTTTGTAAAGAAATTTGAAGTCCGGAATTACATAAAATGACATTGAATTTGTGAAGTTCAAGAAATAACAATAAAAAACACCAAAGAAGGGACAGTGAATCAACATCTGTATCTATTTTGAAACACATAGCGCCTTCGACGCCATATATAACTTTATTTCATGACTATCACTGAAAATAAATATATTGCATAGGGGGTGTTAAAAATTGTAAGTTTTACACATCAGACATGCTAGATACACCACAGAATCATGGTTGCTCTACTTTACATTTCCTTAATTAACGTGAAACTGAGCATATTTTCACATTTATTGGTCATTTACGTTACTCTTTTTATAAAATGTCTGCTAAATCCTATGCCTGTTTTTTGTTATGGTTTTAGTATCAATTTATACAAATTCTTCATATATTCTTAAGATTAATCCTTTGATCCTCAAATATCTGCCTCTGTCCTCAAATTCTCAGATCATGTCCCAATATTTTGGGGGATTCAGCAAGGCTATTTTTCTTCAGTGATTTTAAAATCTATTGTATTGTAGAACTTATGTTCTATGACAGCAATTCTTTGATATTCTGAATTTCATATATCATGATATATTGCTTTTTAAATATTTATGTAATGACTTTACTTATTCTAAATAATATATATTGTTCTTATAGTCTATTTTTATTTATTTATTTATTTTTAAATTTTTTGAAAAGTCAGAGACAGAATGGTTATTGCACTAAAACAAACAAACAAAAAAAATCATCTCATTTTCCAGACCACTTCCTTCCTAGATTTTTTCCTCAAACAGCATAGTCTTATAGTCTATTTTTAATTTTAATAATATTATACCAGAAATTTTACTTCCAACCAAGATGGAGTAACAATAACTGGATTTACCTTTCTTTCCTAACAACGACAAAATGAAGTAATAATTTTCAAACCACAATACAGCAGATAATGAAGAATGGTTAACCCTGATAGATAGGAAACAAATGAAGTGAGAAATGTGTCCAGCTTACTGACTTGAACGTTTCCAGATGCGGTGCAGGAAGGAGGAACCCAAGGAGAGTCTGACAGACAAGAGTAAACCAAACAGAGCCACAAGTCAGGTGAGAACAAGGTGGCTAGAGTTCACAGTATAGAATACTAAAAAGGAGGGAACTGGACAAAAAATAAAACCCTATGAAAAGATCATAGAGGGGTCCTCTTGAGTATTCAGCTGAATACTGGTACGTGCCAGAATGTGAGAAAAATACCTGAGGCTGAGAGAGACCTCCTAGAAAGGATTGGAAGGAACAGTGAGCAAAAATCAGAATGATAGGGAATGGTTCCTTTTCCCACCAACAAGACTGGAAAATTTTCTCATCCTTGGGTCTTTGGATGGAGTATTATAAAGGATTTTTTCCTAGTGGTGAAAAATAATTGGTGACGGACCAAGCACTGCTGTGGTCCCTCCCAACAACAACTGAAAGTAAGACTCAAAAGGACCAAACTGTTTCAAGGGAACTTAGAGTATTCAGTAACAAAACTCAGGACTTTTTTAGGAGTGTAGTAATATCTGAGAACAAAAGGAAAATTTATAGTACCTAGCATCCAAGAAAAAAGAAATCAGTAAGCATGAGAAGCAGGAAAATGCAACCCAAAAGAGAAGAATCAGTCCAATGAAAACCAACTAAAACCAGGACACAAATGTTAGAAAAAAGTACATCAAAACAATTATAACTGTATTGCATATGCTCAGAAAGTTAAGTAAAATCAGGAGAGATATATAAAAAATTATATGGAAACCATATTGAACTTCTATAGATAAAAAATACAATCTGTGAAATGATAAATGCATTGCATGAAGTTAATGGCAGGTTAGAAATTGTAGAAATAAGTAGTGAATCTAAAAACATAATAGAAACTATCCAAAATAAAAAGCAGAGAGTAAAGGGAATAAAATCTAACAATGAACAGGGCATCAGAAGACAAATATGAACATTAGCCATCTAAGTATATATGTAATTGGAGCTCCCTAAAGGGGAAGGGAGATGTTGGAGAACAGATTTCCTCAAATAATATTTAAAGAAATAATAGCTTAAAATTTTCCAAAGTTGATGAACACTATAAACTCACAGATCCAAGAAGCTCAAGAAACCCCAAGTACAATGCATATTAAGAAAACTACATTATAGCACATCAAAATGAAATTTCTCTAAGCCAGTAAAAATGAGGACAATCTCAAAAAAAGGAAGGAAGGAAGGATGGAAGGAAGGAAGGAAAGGAAAGGAAAGGAAAGGAAAGGAAAGGAAAGGAAAGGAAAGGAAAGGAAAGGAAAGGAAAGGAAAGAAGAGAGGAAGGGAGGGAATAATGTATTAAATATGACATCAAAACATGATATATAAAAGAAAATTAATAAATTAGTCTTCAACAAATGTTTTAAAATCTACTTTTAAAAAGACATTTACTTAACAGAATGAAAAAACAAACCATAGACTGGGATAAAATATTTGCAAAACATGGAGGACTTATATTGAAATATATCGCGACTCTCAAAACTCAATAATAATAAAAGAACTCAATTTTTAAAATATAGCAAAAGGTTTAAAGAGACACTTGACCAAAGGAAAAGTAGATAGCAGATAAGCATATGAAAAATGCTCAACATAATTAGTCATTAGGGAAATGAAAATTAAAACCACAACAGGATACCACAATCGACTTATTAGAATGACTAAAATTAAATAATTGGTTATACCAAGTGCCTTCAAGAATATAGAGAAACTGTAACTTTCATATATTGCTGCTAAGAATGTAAGTTGTGCAAGCATTTTCGAAAATAGTTTCAGTTTCTTAAAATGTTAAACATTCACCTACCTACATTCCAGCCATTCCACACCTAGGGATTTACCCAAAATAAATGGAAGTATATTTCCATACAAAAAATGGTACATAAATTTTTTAGCAGCTTTATATGTCATAGTTAAAAACTGCAAACACCCAAATATCCATCCACAGGTGAATGACTAGACAGATTGTACTATAAATTTTACTGGAATACTATTTGACAATAAAAATGAATTAACTCCAGAAATACTGGGTGTTTCTTTGAAATAATTATGCTGAGTGAAAGAAAAGCCCCCTTCCCCAAAAAACCAGATAATATATACTTCCACTATATACACAATTCTAGAAAAATACAGATTAATCTACAGTGACAAAATTCAATTGATGGTTGTCTGGAGACGAAGGGGCTGGAGGGAGACATTACAGTGGGGCACAAAGACATGTTAGAGGTTTACTATCTTGCTTATGGTGATGGTTTAATTGGTACACACATAGGTCGAAATTTATAACATTGGCCCTGGCTGATGTGGGTCAGTGGATTGAGGACTGGCCTGTGAATCAAAGGGTTGCCGGTTCGATTCCCAGTCAGGGCACATGCCTGGGTTGCAGGCCAAGTCCCCAGTCAGGGGAGCATAAGAGGCAACCACACATTGATGTTTCTCTTCCTCTCTTTCTCTCTCCCTCCCTACCCCTCTCTCTAAAAATAAATTAAAAAAAAAGTTTAAAAAGTTATAATATTGTACATTTTAAATATGTGCAGTTTATTGTTTGTTAATTACATCTCAATATAGCTGTTTAAAATTTATTATACCATCTTTCCTTTGGTAAGGATTTTGCCTAATATTTCTCTTTTTCCCCTTTTATTTTCAATTTTTATATCTCACGAGTCTTAGGTATGTCTCTTGTAAACAGTATATACTGGATTTGTTTTTATTTCTGAAAATCTGTCTTTATCAAAAGTGTTTCATCCATGTATGTGTGTTATTCATACTGATTTGGTATGTATTTATTACTTTATCTTGGACTTTCAAATTACCATCCTTTGTTATTTTGTCTTTCACATTCCTTTCTTGTCTTTTATGAACTGTTCTTTAGTCCTTTTTATTCTAGCTCTCCTTTTAATGGTTATGAATTTTGTTGTTTCTTTTCATATAGTTGTTACTTCATTATAAGAATGGTGAGAAAAAGGCCCAGTGTGTTAATAATACCTCTTATTTTGTGGAAAAGTATCACCATTAGCCTCCACAAGGCTCCTATATTTTCTATTTATATATGTCTGATGCGTATATGTATGCATTCATTATCCCTGTTCTTAAGTCTCATTCCCTACTCTCACAGTAATTTGTCTGATATATGTTATTTTGTGTTTTTATAAAAGGTAAACAATTATTATACATGTATTTTTAACTTACATAAATGATATGCTAGACTTCATTCTGTATTCTACATTTTCCCTCAGGACTATGTTTTTAAGCACTAACTAGATGGCTATGTGTGCCCATTTGCTCTCACATCCTTGCTAACACTCAAAATTATTTAGCTTTTTAGTATTTGCCTTTCTTACATATGTAAAGTGATATATCATTTTGTTAATTCTCATGTATCTGATTAGCAATGACTATGTCTTTGAAGAATTTTCTGTTCACATCTTTTATCTAATTTTCCTTAGGTTTCAGTAATTTTTTAGTAGATTTATAAGCATTTTTTATATATTTTAAACATTAATTCCTTGACTTTTTTTTTCATAACCAATCACCTGCTAACTTCACACATGGTATCACAGACATTCTTAAAACCTGTGTAATCAAAGCTGTCAGTTTTGGCTTCATAAGCTTAACCTTTAAAATTTTAATAGTTTTTAGTACCTTAGGTCACAAAGATAATTGTGATAAACCTTTCACTTGTAAATTTTTAATTGATCTGGAAGTCCTTGTTATACATTGTACATGTATTTAGGTAGGGGTCGGTTTTCTTTTTCTTCATATATGAACCACATCTGCCAACAACTTTATTCTCACAGCCTCCACTGTTGTCTACCAAGTTCCATGTGTACGTGGGTCTCTGAGGCTCTATGCTCTTCTGTTGTCTACTTGGCTTTTTTTGCAGTACTGTCACACTGATTTTATGGATGTGTCTTTGCAAGGTGCGTACAAGATATCTTGCAGGAAAATCTCTTTTCCTTGCTTTTTTTCCCAAAGTTTCCTCAGCTCTTTGTGAGAGTTCCAAATGAATTTATCTATTTTTAAAAGATTTTATTTATTCATTTTTAGAGAGGTAGGAAGGGAGGGAGAAAGAGAGAGGGAGAAACGTGGATCCATAGCCTCTTGCACACTGCCAACTGGGGACCAGGCCTGCAATCCAGGCATGTGCCCTAGCTGGGAATCAAACCAGCAACCTTTCTTTTTCCTAGCCAGAGCTCAATCCACTGAGCCACACCAGCCAGGGCAATTTATCTAATTTCTTAAATAATTCAGTTGGAATTTTTATTATCATTGAATTAAATTTATAAATTAAGTTAGACTCAGCATCTTAACAAAATTTTTGTCACATCTTATTTAAGCGTATATAAGATTTCTGCATTTTTTTCAGAACTTCTTCTATGTTCTTTAATATAGTTCTATATTCTTCATCAAGATTTTGTGTGCTTACTGTTAATTTCTTTACATTTTATTGTGAATGGTATTTTATTTTACCATTTTATAGATATACTACTATGAGCTGATCTTTTATCCAGTGATCTTGCTTTATATTCACCTTAATTACAAAGTGTTGTCTGTTAATTTTGTGCCTTTCCTATATAAGCAATCATCTCATCTTGCCTGTAAATAATCTTACTTCCTTTTTTCTAATTCTTTAAGTTCTGTTTATTTTCTTTCCATACAATGTCAGCCAGGATCTTCATAATAACAGTGATCTGTGTATGAATCCCAGATATCGAAAGAAATGTGTGGTCTAAAAATTCTCCTTTAAATACAGTGTTTGCTTATTACAGTGTTATTAAGTTAGGGAGTTCTCTTTTATTCTCAGTTTGCAAGAGTTTTTATCATACATGTGGGTGATTTTCTGTATCTGATAAGACAATCGATGTTTTAAAGGAACTATTTCACTGTCTTCAGGCATCTTTTGTTGTTGATAGGATAGTACTATGAATATCATTATTATTTCTCTATAGGTAATCTAATATTTTTTCTACTTGGTTTTAAGAGGGGTGTGTGTGTGTGTGTGCATGCACGCACGCATGTGTTCTGAAATTCCCCTACAATATACCTAGATATAGGACATTTAATGTATCCACTTTGGCTTCTGAACTCTTCTCTCTTCAAATTCCCTTATTTATTCAAGTCTGGAAATTTCTCCCTGATTATTTCATCTCAACCATTCTTTTCTTCTAGAATTCCTGATACACAGATTTTACACTATCTCAAGTTTTCTTCCTTATACCACTTGTTCATATTTTCATCTCTTTATCTCCCCATGACTCACTGTGCCAATTTTTTTAGCTGCATCTTCAAGCTTGTTCTAATGTAAGAAGATTAATTTCTACCACCAACCTATGTACTCACCATGGAAAGTTCTTTGTGAGACCCCATATTTGATTTCCTGTACACAGAAACAGGAGACTATGGAAAGTGGACTCACCTGTGCACAACCACAGGCCAGGTGGACCTGCTACATCTGGGAAATGCTTTAGGGGAAACTGAGAATCATTTAAAGGAGCAACACAATGAAAGAGAACTTTAAGTAAAACAAATGTCAAGTTTTCTCTGATTTGTGACAAGTAGGACACAAATGACTCCACTAATAGGTATTTGGATGACAATTTAGACCCCAGAATTTGTACACTTGCTTTGAAAATCCATCTAAAAATATTCCTCTTAAAAAGACATTATTTTTTCTTTCCTATCTCAACTCAGATTCAATAGGTCTCAGGGCTTTGCAAGGCCTTGCATGACTTACACTTTTAGGCTAAGTTCATCTGACCAGAAATTTCAGAAGTGGGCCAGCACACACGAACTGCTGCCTGTTTCTCTCTGTAAAGTCACTTCAGGTCCCCATATAAAATGTGGAAAGTAGATACCTGGTAACATAAACTGAGTTGAGAATAAGTGTCTGGAGAAAATTATGCATTTCATCCCCTCCCATCCACGTTCATGACTGCAAGATGAAGGGGTTCTTCACCAGCCATTTATCAGTAACAAAAAGTTATGTAAAATCAGTTTTGTGCAGATTTACTATATACTTATTATGAGGAAAAAAAACTTCGGGTCTTTAGGAAATCTGGTTAAACCTGTCTGATACATAAAAATAAAATCAGTGTAAAATTCTACGCAGGGACTCAAAAATAATTTTGCCATTCAAAAAATTATGTAAATAATTTTTTGCATACTTATCAAAAAATAAATTAAATTGGAAAGATCTTTTTGGAAAATTGGTTAAAATTACCTTAAATACTACTACCTGTGGCAGAAATATATCTATAAAATGAGATCCTTAGGAGATATGAAGAGGCTTTTCAAAAGAGTTAAGTTTTATGCAAACTAGATAAATGATTATCAAGAGAACTGGTTTCAGCCAAATTGCTTTTAGGCAAACTGGTCATCATCCTCTTTCAACAAGGAGAAAGTAATATATTTTTAAGCTACACATATTGGGCTTTAGTTTTTATAATGTATAATGGAGGTTAGTATATTATGTATGTGAGTAACAGGTAGAGAGGTAGGGTATAAAACCACTAGGCCAGATAGAGAGGGAGTCCTTCAACAGAGCTGGAGAAGGACAGAATTGAGGAACTTTTAACTTTTAAAAAAAATAAAGTGAGGATATAGCAGGAAAAAGTCAAATAGCAAGGAATTCAGGATGAATGTCTAACAGGATAACAGAAAAGCTAAGAGGATTGAAAATAGGAAATCCCAAAAGGAGAGGCAGAGCCCATCAGGATACCCTGGGTCAGAGAAAGGAGAAAAAGTTAGGAGACATCATTTATAGGAGATACAAAGAACAAAAACTACGCAGCAGAGGTGGAGGGAAAACCCACTGCCTTTAACTATTTGGCAGGAAATGTGCTTGCAAATTTAGAATGGCTTTGACCAGAAGTCAAAATTGTGGTTCATAGCCCAAACAGAAAGGGCTATCCTCTCTCCCTCAAGACCAGAACAGATATCTTAAGTGGTCAACATGATCTCGTGATGAGTGGGCTGGATCAGAGTGGGCAGACCAGATGCCTGAAATTCCAGAGTCTTAAAGTAAGACCTTTGATGAAATGCCAGTCGACTGTAAAAAAGAAGGACATTTTACCTTTTGCAACAGCATGGATGAACCTGGAGAGTATTATGTTAAGTGAAATAAGCCAGTGAAGACAAATACTATGATTTCACTTATATGGGGAATCTAATTAATGTAGAGAGATCTGATCAGATCACTAGGGAGGAGTAGGGAGGGGCCATAGGAGGCAGTTAACCAAGGCACTGGTAATAGTATAGGACTGATTGGCTGAGAAGTTGAATGCCTCCAAGAAACATGGAGTTATGGGACAGGAGATTTAAAATGAAAGAAGAACCCTGGTTGGTGTGGCTCAGTGGATTGAGCGTCGGCCTCCAAACTAAAGGGTTGCTGGGTCAGTTCCCAGTCAGGGCACATGCCTGGCCTTGTGGGTAAGAGATGACCACACATTGATGTTTCCTTCCCCTCTGACTGAAAATAAATAAATAAACTCTTTTAGAAAAGAAAAGAAGGACTCTCTGGCATCTTTTCCTCAAAGATGCCCAGATGCCCAGATGGTGGTGGTGCAGCTGCAGCTGGTTCCCACCAGATGGTATTTTGGATGGGAGAAGAAACTCCGGGGGCAGGCAGACCTGGGCAGAGGGTGGCAGGGTTATTCTTTGCAAGTTCTAGAGGGGCTGAGCTCTGAGGCAGAGCCTACCATTCTTCCAAAACTGTGTACCTTTGTATCTTATGTTCTTTTAGTTTGTCAACTAACCCTATAGAAATAAGATAATTAAAAACTAATAGGGGAAATGATAAGAGAACTCAAGGTATTAGAGTTTAGCCTTAATTGATATACTTAAGTGATTATAGCTGTGACTGAAGTTAAGGATTTTAGCCTTAATTGATAGACTTAAGTGATTAAAGCTATAAGTGACTAATGTCTGTGGAAAGCAGTTATTTCAAAATTGTGTAGCTTTTGAATAAAGATTCCTTTCCTGTATCACCAAGCCTTTGCCTCTGGCATTTTGCCTAGAGGGTGGTGACGGGCAGCAGGGCCCCACTTGCTGTTAGGTAACATAATAAACAAAATAAACTAACAAACAAAAAGAAAAATCAGACACATAGATAAAGAAAACAAACTGACAACTGTTAGAGAGGAGGGGGATGGGGGGGCTGGATGAAAAAGGTGAAGGAATTAAGCAAAGAAATAAAAACAAAAAACCTCATAGACACAGACAATAGTATGATGACTACCAGAGGAAAATGGGGGTGGGGGTAGAAGGGGGTAAAGGGAGATAAACGGCGATGGAAGAAGAGCACTTCGGGTGATGAGCATACAACACAACATACAGATGATGTATTATGGAATTGTCCACCTGAAGCCTATATAATTTTATTAACCAATGTCACTCCCATAAAGCGAATCATTTGTTTTTTAAACAAGACTTTCAAGTTAATGGTCGGTAGTGAAGGAGAGCACCAGGAGAAACCTGTCATAATCTTCTGATTATTGAAATTATCAATAGTAAAAAGATATTTTGGAATATTTTGATTTGTTGGTGAAGCTTGAGTTCTGTGGGGTAAGGACAAAGAAGGGGAAAGTTTCTACTCAAGGAACAAGTGGCCATCAGCCTAGTGTAAGTTGAAAAATCCTCCCCGTTTACACTCTTGGGCGATAGCAGTGATTCAGAAACAAGCCCCTAGAGTCTGCAAGCAACCAGTGTGTAACCTGTGCTTCTCACAGGCCCTTTTCCTGTCTCCAGCTCCTTTCTCTATCCCCTCCCCTACTCTCACCCCAAAATGGTCTTGATGGCCTTCCTCTGAGCACCCATAGCACCCTGGCCTTATCTGTCTTATAGTACATGTATGTGTAGTGATCTCTTGTTTATTTTTTTCTTCATTAGACCAGAGCTTCTGGAAGGCAGGGACCTTCATCTTTAATTTTTGTATGCCCAGTACCTAGCCCAGTGCCCAGCAGAAAACAATGATGGAAGAATAAAGAGAGATGAATAACTGGATGGATAAGTGAATTGAGAGATGAGTAGTTCACACATACACACATAAACACACACATAAATGCAAACAGTAGCTCACATACACACGCACACACACACATACACAGACTTTCTCTGTGTTCCTTGGATGTTCATCCTTGGGCTAAACTTCTCTGTGGTGTCCAACATAATCCTAGAAGAGGTTGCCTTCAGCTGTCAACAGTTCCAGCTCATCATCTCTCTGTTGTGTTTAATATCAGCCATGCAACTCTAGAGTGTCGTCTGAGATTCCATCCTGTCTCTGGCATTTGTCTCCATCCTTCCAACCTCTCCCTCTTTCGTTGTTCAGCATTTCCTCTCTGTTAAGAAGAGGGCATCAGCAGCAGCAATTTGCTTTTGTGCCGTTATTTATGTCTCTGCCCAATATCTATTTGTCATTTTTATTATATTTTTCTCTCTGTGCATTTGTCTTTAGATGAGGCCTTGTTCTTAGCATTTGGTTTCAGAAAAGAGAATAGGATATCTCGTGAGGCTAGGAATTTATGCCACTGTTTCCTCCTGAACCTAGCTACATAGGATTTAGAACAGTTTCACATCCATCAGAGACCACAGAAACTTAAAACTATTCAGTGAGTGTACTTTCTTTAAAATATTTTTCATTTGAGTCTCACAAGCAGGTATCATCCTCTGAAAACATCAGGGTTTGGAAAAGACCAGTTGGGTCTGATTTGTGTTTGAGTTCATCTCTGCTATTATGGCCATGAGCAAGTCACTGACTGCCCCCAACCCTCTTTTTCCCCACCTCTTCCCTAGTGATAAATAATACCTATCACTTTCCTATTGTTAAGTTACAACAAATATATATAACAGTACATGCCTAACCACCTCATACAGTTTTGATAAGGCTCAAATAAGATAGTAAAGATGAAAGAGTTTTTGAAGTCATGAAGCATTATAAAATCAAAGAGGATTAGGATTGTCTTTACTAAAGAATTACTATTATATATATTATATTACTGAATTCTAGGGATAAAGACAGTTCTTGATGATCAGAACTCAATTCTCCTGACTCCTGTTCCAGGGCTTTTCCTCCCTGTCATGCTGCCTGTACTATACTAATAGAGGGTCAGGGAGTCAGTAGGAAAAATGTAATTCTCCCCACCCCCACCCAGCCATCCTGTTTCTGGATGGAGGAGCTTGGCTTCCTCTGCCAAGCAAACAGCAGCTAGCTAAGTGTCTCTCCATCTCAGTGACTTATGCAAGAGGTGTTTGGCTTGAGCCAGACAGGAGAAAGCAGCAGATCTCTGAGAACACCTGTGATTTACCCACCTCATTGTTGTACAGCCAGCCCAGAGAGATCTGTTAAAAAGTGGGCAGGAAGAAACTTGCAAATGCTTTCCTTTTCTTTTTGGTTTTCCAGAGTCGCTCAGTTATGGCTCGAAGACCTGGGCAATTTTCTGATTTACTGAATAATTCAACTCTTTTAAAAGCACTTCAGCTTACCAATAGGTTTCCTTTCTGGCAAATACTTCAGTGGTTGCCACCTGGGAGTCGCCTTGCATTTGTAATTTTTTTCACTGGGGCTGGTTTTTTGGGTTTTTTTTAAATGCATTTACGTATAAAACCACAATTGGCTTGAGATCCACAGTAAGAGCGAGCTGTGACCATGTAAATGGATTGCAAAAGGAGAGTGACCTCAGAAAGGAGCATGGAGGTTAAAGACACTTCTGAACGAACAAAATGAAATTACATTTTCTCGAATCAAAGTAACCTGATGGAAACATCTTTGTCTCAAATCCCATTGCTTTCACCAGGATAGTGCTAAAACTGGCTCTGTTGATAAAAAGCAGCCCATCTCCCCTCCCTAACTGCATCAGCTTGACCCTCTTTTTCTGATTAAATGCTTATAATTTTTCTCCCAGCATGTAATTTTTTAATTATAATATGTTTGAAGAACATCAAAATTATTTGGCTGTTTGTAGGGTGATTGTTGACAGCAGAGTCAATCCATTTCTTCTCTGATGTGCCAAGCACCCAGTGGGTGCCTGAGAAATAATAATTGATGCTAGTGGCAGAGATGTCCCTGTAGATGGGTGATGGGCTCAGAGGCAGTTATGTGTGGGGAGAAGAATGCTCTGGGTTCTCTTGTGCTGAATTCCTGCCTCCCTGAGTATTTGAGATGGTTGGTATGAAAGGGGAAAGCAACACTGGATTATGTATCCATGCTCTAATGTACTGCAGAGAAATTTCTGCTCAAAGGCCTCCAATTAGGTCAGCTGGTTTTCCCTGGATTTGGGGAGGAGATGCAGCAATATTTTACGAGAGAGGTTCTGTTTAGGAAATATTTACTTGTTATAATTAAAATAATCTTAAACCAAGTAAAATATATTATTTTCTAGACAAAACAAAGACAGCCCAGATTTCTAGAAAAATAGGATGAGATGCAAAGATAGGTTTAGGAAAATAAGGTTTCTTTTCCTAAAGGGATGCAAAAGGAAATTGGGCTTCCACGCCCGGATTTCAGAGTGGTGTGGATAGAGAATTGGCCTCAAAAGAACTGCCCTCAGATTCCACTTCCCCACTTACCAGCTGGGTAGTAACTTTGAGTAATGTACTTAGCTTCCCTCGCCCCTGCTTTCCTCATCTGTATGGTGATAACAATGTACCTGCCTCATGCACGGTGACGCTTGCGGGAAGTGCTATCCGTCATAGAACTTACCATACCACTTCATACAGTGAAAGTGCTTACTAATGGTTTACAGTAGTTGTTATATCAAGAAGTTTCTGAATCAACATCAAGGGGCAGCCCTCTTCCTGCGAACTGTGAACACTTAAGTTCAGCCGTTTGACCCTCTGCGAGTCTGTCCTTTAGGGAAGCAGGGGGCTGGACAAGACGGCCTCAGGGGACTCCATCTGAAGTGCCTGTAAAGACATGGCCCTCTGACTCCATTACCTGTTTGTCTGATCTGTGTATTTTTTTGTTTGTCTTTTTTGCTTTTCCTGGAGTCAGTGGTGTGACCCTCAGACCTCAAAAGGGTACTGAATTGCCAATTCAATTTACCTAAAACGGGTGGAGGCTGAAAACCTGGCCTACATTGACATACAGCTAATCTAATACAAATTGATTTTGGTTTTAAATCCGAGCAAGTCAAGAAATTGCTGTGGATTTTTACAAAACACAAAGGACCCTGCTTTGCTGCAACTACAAAGCCTGCGACCTAGGCTGGCTGGGTCCTAGTCTTTGGAGGCCCTTAATTCAGATGAAGCTGAAACTACGATCTTCATGCCCCCAACCTACCTTCCACTCCCCGCCTCAAATGCCGGCCGCAGAAGAGATTTAAGGAGCCCTAGACCTTCATGCCCCAGCTTCCCATTCAATTGCCCTTGGTAAAGTCTGATCACTCGGACTTATTTCTGAAGTTCTATCACCATGCGCTGCTCTTCCAGTAGCTATATCCCCTGCTGTGCCCACTTACCCCAAGTAACTGTGACTAAGTACCCATAGAACTTGGAATCTGCACCACTTTGGGCCTCCATTTCCATCAACAAGTACTGACTTCTCAAATTCTGGGGCAGGGGGCAGAGTCCTATAGCTCGGGACCCTTCCCTCTTATCAGCTGCCTGCCTGTCACCCTGCCTGCTTTGATTTTCCCACCTTCTGCCCTGGGAGTCCCCGTTAGTCCATAACCCACTTCAGATTTCATAGAGGCCAGCCTCTCGCCCAAACCAGCACTGGTTATCTACCTTTAAAAAAAAAACAAACTCTCTAAAAGCAGTTTTATTGAGCTAACCACAAATCCATTTTAAGCAGCTTTTTGATTATGAAGGAATGGATGAGATTCTGATGTGGGACACACAGCAAGAAAAATCACCGTGTCATATGTCATTTTCAGCAAATGAGAGGTCATATGTTAACGCTTCTGAGGATATGTCCAAATGTAAAAAAAGAGTAATACCTAACCTAGGTTCTTATGATTAAATGAGATAATAACACATGATAATCACTTAACATATGTTGACTGCAGTGCTGTTGTTTGAAACTCCTGAACCCGCGGGAAGGGAAATGGGCCAACTGAACAGTGTCAGAATCTAAGGAGAGCAAGCTAACTGAGGCGGAACCATCCCAGGAGGAAGGACACGTCAAGCTCCTGGTCTCAGTGAGAGAGGCCTGGTGCAGCCCAGCAGGTAGCAGTCCTTACCGGGGGATAATCCAGCAGCCAGCCAGCACCAGGCCATGTACAGAGACCCAAACTAGCAGATGGGGGACAGGAAGTCAATAAGAGCACCATGAAAAGGTCTTGAGTCTGAGAAAGGGATAAGGATTTCAGTCCCTGATTGTATGGCATAGTCGTTCCTAAATTCTACTACGTGTAAGAGTGACATGAAGTGTAATTAAAAAAGGAGTTTCTGAATTATTAAGCCTAATGCAGGCATTTTTAACAAGTTCTTTAGATGATTCTGGATGGTTTGAGGACCTGTGATACTGAGATTTAAAAGAAATGTATACTTGGACATTCAGATGACCAAAACATATTTTTTATACATATTTCATCTCCATCCACAGTTCCTGGATCACAGCTCCCAAAAGTCCTTGGAATTTCCTACATGTTAAGAGTGGTAACAAGTATCTTTTGTTATGTTAATAAGGTGACTTTAGGAAAGCTCCTAAGGAGAAGGGGGAATTGGTCACCAGTTGCCCCCACAATGTAATTAGAGGGTTGTATCTTTCAGTCCCACCCCTGGCCTTTGAGAGGGGGAACAGAGCTGGAGGTTGAATCAATTGCCAATGACCAATGAATTAATCAGTCATAACTATGTAATGAAACCTCCTTAAAAACCCCAAAAAACAGTGGTTTGTAGAGCCTCCAGTTTGGAGAACACATGGAGGTGAAGGGAGAGCAGTGTGTTTTCTGAGTTCTGAGCCACTTTAGCAAATTATTCAAAACCAAGGAGGGAGTCGTGGGAACCTCTGATTTATAGCCAGTTGGTGACACCTGGACTTTCGAGTGAAGACTGAAGGGGGAGTGCAATCTTGTAGGACTGAGCTCTTAACTTATGGAATCTCATGCTATGTCCCCCAGTAGGCAGTGTCAGAACTGAGTGGAGTTTTAGGACACTATGCTGATGTATAAGAATTGCTTGTTGGTACAGGAAACAGCCCCCATCATGTTGGAAATGGGGTCTGGGAACACCCAAAAGAGGACTACTCTTGAGGAAAATTGAATGTAGAGAGACACACAACAGCAAGGCAGACTCCAGGACTAGAGGAGTCACCCAGGAAATTAATCAGAGGGAGGCTTGGCTCCAAGCATCCGGATAGGGCATCACTAGGAGTCTGAACCTCAGAAAACAAGGCAAATCCACCATGCTCTTGACTGTTAGAGAATGAAGCCACTCTGCATGGGATAGCATAGGTTTCAGAAAAAATAATTAGTCAAATGCGTTCCATTTTTCCCTTGCTCTCATCTGTTCATTTAGGTGGTCATTTATTTATGTATTGAGTGCTTCATGATTCCTGCTTCTATTGTTCTGACTACGATCTTGCTTCTGAATCTTAAAAATTATACTTAAAAATCCTCTTAAGAACATGATATACAAAAGGTATAATTCATTATCTTTCTTTTCATCTCCAAGTTAACTTTCCTTCTAAATTCTTATTCTTCAAAGAATCAAGAAAGAAAATGAGACTCTCTTTTTCTTATCTGTATGCCATGAACTAGAATATAAAAAAGTTTACCTATATTTTCTATGATTAGTGGTAGAGAAGCAAGGGTTTTCTGTCCATTCTAAACACCTTGCGACAGAGGCTGGAAGGGGACATGCTATCAGCATGGAGAGGCAGAGGTATGAACCCTGACACCCTATTCCCCCTCAGGGTTCTTTCTATTTGGTCCCCCACTGGTGAACTGAGTGTCCCTGATGTGGTTTGGAAATGGGGATTGAAGAACTATCTAAAGGGCCAATCTGCCTAACGGATAATTTGATTCAAGAAACATAAGGAAAGGAACCATCACTCAAAGTCAGCGGCAACAACAGCTTGATGTAGTGCCTCAAACTCTACCATTAGCAATTCATTCTTTAGAAACCTTATTTTTAAATGTAAATAAATACCATTGCCAAAGTAAATAATTACAGCAAAGGTTTTCACACTGAGTTCCCAGGACCCCTCACAGTTCCCCCAAACATCTTCCCAGGCCCACCAGAGGGGGCGAGACTCTCCAAGGCCTCCAGTCCACCAATCCCATCAGCTTTGCCAGATGAACTTTTATTTTTTTTCCCTGAGAAGTTTAGGAGTTGCCATGCAGAGCATTTATATGAAAGGTGCTTTACCTTCAGAATGTTAAAAAATTATTTGTAAGCATGTAAAAAAAAAACCTGGAAACAGCTTAAATGTCCATCACCCTAAATTATAATGCCCCATGCAATGAAATGTTGACAAAGCTGTTAAAAAAGACTGATATGTTCCAATGTGCAAACACATATGGATACGTCCTTAAATAAAAAAGTCAAGAGAGAATTACGGGTTAGTTCTAACTATGTTTAATACATACATATGTATTTGTGCATGTACGAATATTTTGGGAAAGGTTCATAACATCTTACCTAAAACTTGGACTTAGAGTGTGGGATGTACATGTTACACTTCACTGTATTCTTTTCTGTACTATCACCCCCCCTATTTTTTTACTACGTGCATATTTTGATTTTTGAGTAAAAATTTGTTTTAAAAATTTAGGAAGTTCCTGCATTAAGATATTATCGGTCACTATTAATATCTTGGCAGGTATTAGTTATTACTCTTTTTCCACAGTGATAATGATCTCAGAGAAAAGAAACCTCTGAACAGGTAAATTTTAAATGAATAGGGCAGGAGGAAGAAAGGGTCCACCCAGGGGCTGTTGCCAGGGAATGAACTGGGAAGATGTGGAAAGCTGTTCACCTGTATGGGGCCCTGGCATTTGACAGGGAAATACCTTCTGGTTGGGAGAAAGTAAGGATGAATAACTGAGAGAAAAGACTCTCTTTTTCCATGTTTTTGCTTGGCCCTCTGATAATGAATATAATCTCAATGATTCCCAGCAAAGAAACTAGGTTCAGAGGGCTGGGGAGTGAGAGTCAGCGACCACAAGAAAATAATGTTCTCCGAGGGACTGCAAGGCTGTTATTTAGGTTGGACAATGATTCTGAAGAAATCAGCCATACTGTTGCTTAACTCTCCACTTCCTGAGTCTGGGAAGGAGGCAAAACGCTTGTAGTCTAAGGGCACTGGAATCAGAAAACCTGGGTTTGTGTTCTATCTCTAACAATTAAAAACTTGGAGCTCTGTGCAGTGAAAGAGTTAGACTAGATTTTTCTCAAAGTTCCCTCCACACTCCAAGCTCTGTTATAGTTCATGCATAAGCATAAAAACTTCCAAGGCCTGCTCTGACCGGTGTGGCTCAGTGGATTAGACACTGTCCTGCAAGGCAAAAGGTCACCGGTTCCCTTCCTGGTCAGGGCATATGCCTGTGCTGTGGCCCAGGTCGCGGGCTGGCAGTGTGCAAAAGGCAACTGATATTTCTCTCCCTCTTTTTCTCCCTCTTTTTCTCCTTCTCTCCCCCCTCTCTAAAAATAAACAGATAAAATCCTTTAAAAAAGAAAAAAACAACTTCCAAGGGCTTCCTGTTCTCTCCTCTACTTCCAATTCCCCTCCCCCAAATAGGCTTCAAGAATAAAATACCAGCCCCCATGCCCACCCCCCACCCCCCAGACCCTCTTCTCCCTGGCTCCTATGGGTATATGGCAGTTAATATGCACCTGTGTGCCCAGTTGAGCCTACAACCATGGGCTCGGCTCCTTTCCTCAGGGCCCGTGGAACTATACTGTCCAGGTTGTTGGTCACACTTACTCAGGTAGAGAACAATTTGAACATCACAGTTAATTAATCTGCAGCCTCAAGTGGACTCTCAGAGTCCGCTGGGAATCAATTTAGGTGGTCCTGGCCAGGCTGTCACTTGATGTAAAAATCACTCTTACTCTCTGTTTTTTTCCAGTAGATGGGGTACCTCCATTCTCCCCCAGTGTCTCCCAGTGCTGGTCTGAGAGGAAAGGTAAGTGGTGACTAGGAGATCATGTCAGAGTGGAATTGGGGCACAGATTAAATAGAGGCAGGCGGCACCTTAGATCAAGCCCAGGACAAGGCTGGGCTATAAACAAGCTGCTGTCTGGGATCCTGTGTCCTGTTAACTGAGGTTCTCTCCTTTGCTTGCTTGGCTGTCCTGTGGGTGGTCCTGCTGAAACCAGGGTTTGGAGAGTGTCAAAGAGCTCTAATGTCTAAACACTGCGTTCCAGCCAGCAGAGGCAGTGGATGCAAATGGTATGGGCCAAGAGTTCCTGGCTCGTGTGTCTTTCCTCTGCTTGCTCAGGCAAGTTTCTCTCTGTGAACGGAACAGTTCGTCCTCCTGACTTCAGGCACACAGGAGCCCTGACTTCTGAAATATCTGAGAGTTGTCCTTGTCTTCTCTCCTTTACTCCTTGTCCGCCCAGCCAGTGAGCCCTGTTAATTCGGTTTCCTAAAGTTTTCTCAAGTCTGCCCACTTCGCTCTCTGCCCTCTGCCTCTCAGCCCAGATCACCCACTTCCAAAGGGTTAGCACAGCCTCTCAGCTGATCTTTCTATGCCAGGCAAACTCTTGAAAATCCATTCTTGACTTTGTCACTGAGTATCCAAATAAGCAAATATGATCGCGAAACTCCCAAGTGCAATCACAAAGCCCGTGGGAAAAAAAAAATTCAATGACCCTCACTTGTCTCCACAAAAATAAGGGGATCAAACTCCATGTGGCCTGCCTTTGGCAACCTGCCTCTAAGGCAGCCCCATTACAACAACAACAGGAGCAGCTGCTGGGTGTTAAGTATCTAGCATGTCCCAGATAACGAATTGGGCATTTGGCATATGCAAAATATTTTTAAAAGTCTGATGCATCTAACTTCTTGCTATCTCGAAAATGTCCTGCTCCCTTAAACCTCATTGCATCTGTGTGCCATTCCTTCTGCAGAAAGCTCACTTCTTGTCCATCTTGTCTTCTGCCAATCAAGACCCAGCCCAGTGGCCTCCTGCTCAGAGACACTGCTCCCCTCTGCATGATGAATCGCCCCGTCCTCTGAGTTGTGGAACCTGTAGCATCGCAATGCTTATTGCATTGATCTGCAACCACGTACCTGCCTGCCTGCCTCACTGGTTGGGACTCTTCAGGAGGCAGGGACGGTTTTTCATCCATCTCTATATCTTCCACTGTGCTGAAGGCTTACCTAGCTTGGTTTTCAATAAATGAGGGAGGATAGAACACTGAGGGATTGGGAGGCCATTCAATAGCAAAACAGGAACCTAAGAAGGCAGTTTAGGACACCCACTGGGATCTCAGTTTTACCCAGAAGAGAGTTTTCTTTGTCTTTCTACATCCTCTTTAATCATAAGGAGGACCAGAGTGGGGAGCAGAAGACAAGGGTCTCTGAAAATAGGGAGCTGTGATGAAATGAACCTCACTCCTAATCGGCTGAGGAGTTCGCCATTTAAGCCACACTTCTGCAATTTTGAGTTTGTCCTCTTCACTCAGCTCCTTGGTGATGGTCACATATAAAGCAGGCTCAATCAAGCAGGATGCAAAATCTATGTCATCACAATGTGATAAAAACCTGAGCACTCTCTTTACACAAATAGGTACGTTGAGGCAAACAGCCTTTGTTGCATGTACCTCAACTCATGCACCTGGAACTTTCACTCACCTCCAGTTGCATTTCACAGCCCACCCTTCGCAGCTCCGCCATTCCAGTGTGTCAGGGACGAGCACCTCTATCTGGTCCTGTCTGCTGGGAGCCCGCTTATAGTCCCAAGTAAAAGTAATTATCTCCACAGGTCACTGGGTCTTGGTTAAAGGGTTCTTTAACCTCCCCTCTTTTTCTACCCACCACCCACCCCCCTTTTCCACTCTAAAGCCTTGCTGATGCACAGGGGGCAGGTCTAACAACCACTCTGAGCCCCATCACCTTGTCTGCACAGTGGGGATAATAACAATCGTTCCTACCTGAGAAAGTTATTGTGAGGATTGCAAAAGTTAATCAAACCCTTAACAAAGATAAATACCAACTAATAATAGAAACCAGAAATCCTCTCCAGGGTACAGGGATGCCTTAGATGCTGTTTGAGTTTTAGTCATTTGAAATTGTCTCTCTTTCCAACTCAACCACACTCCCTGAGTTCCTCTCCTCAGAAGCAAGTACTTCCTCCTACTCACCTCCTTAAGCACCTTCACCTGGAACAAATCATTCTTCCCCCCCGACCAGTTTCTCCATCTATTTCTCTTTCCTCTCTTTACCTGCCTTGCTTCCCCAAAGAGGCACAGAGAAGCCTCACCCTTCTAGATCTCTGTCTTGTCTGTACATGTCCCAGAGGCACAAATGAGTCCAAGATGTCATATACAACTGTCTTGGGAAAACAGATGGTAGGAATTCTATAGTAAGTGAAATGGGGATATTTACTATGAGAACCATTTGATATGTTTTCTTTTCATTGAAAGTGACACAAATTCCTCCTAAGCCTCTCCAGGTATGCTGAGTCTCCCAAAGCAAGACCGAGAAAGAAAGCCAAATGCCATATGATCAACTTTCTCTCCTTGGAAGGTAGCCCTGCCTGTTCAAGTTAGGGCATGGTGCCTCCACATGGCCTGATTCAGAGAGGAGTCCTCCAGTACCAGCAGGGATTAAGGCAGAAGCTAAGAGGAAGAAGCCCAGGGAGTCTAAACTGTAATCCTCACTCCAGCTGGCCTATGGGACATCAATCACCCTTTGCCCACTGCCCTGTGTCTCTGCATCAGAGTCTACTCTGCTGTTACTCTGAGAGCAAAGCCTTTGTTGCATCTCTCTGCTCCTCCCATTGCCAATAACCAGAGCCATGCTTCTGCGGGTATGGTGCTCAGGCCCCTGTGGAAGATTCTCTTGTGATCACTTCCAAAAATGCAGCTGCTCAGTCCTTTCCCCTGCCCATGCACTGAATCACAATTTCCAGAGCCTGGAACTCTCTGTTTCTAGAAAGCAGAGGCAGGGATTCAAAATGTAGGAATGTTTTGTTATAGAAAGGCCAGCGTACTTGGCCTGTTCAAGACCCTTCATGAAAAACCTATCCTCTATTCCTTGTCTGCAACGTCATCCTCACTTCTCCATGAGTTACACCTTCAGCCTCCCCAACAAGTGTGCTCACAACTCCCCAGATATAATGGGCAGGCACCTACCTCAAGGTGCTACTCATGCTTCCCCTCCTCCAGAAACACTCTGTCCCCACCTAAGTTCTACTCTTCCTTTGAAGCTCACTCCAGTTACAACTTTCAAGCACATCACTTTTCAAGACAGGCATTGAGTGCCCGCTGCTGTGAGGCTCTGTGCCCTCTGTTTTACTACAAAGTACAACATGTGAGTCCTGCCCTCCAGGTGCTTTAAGGTTCAGTAAGGAGATGGAGAGTGTATATCAGCAACCTAAAAGGGGTAAAATGTAAAAACAACAAAAGAATTTGAGAGGGGAGGAAGCATGAGGCTTCGGGGGGAGGCTAGAGACTGGGGGAAGTAAAGCCTGGGCAAAAGGAAGCATCTGAGCAATGACACAGAGGTAGGGAAGTGAGGACGAAACACAGAAATGAGAAGCAGCACAGCATTACTTGGCTTACAGTTCAGTTTATGAAGAAACATAAGGGATTTGGCTGAAATGCATATAAGTGTGTGCTTTGTTCTCACTCTCCTCTGAAGTCCTTTAATTTTTATGAGCTGAACAAACTTAGCTAGACCACTTAGCATGTACACCTATGCATTTCTTTCAATTGCTATTAATATGTTTCTAAGAAGCAAAGATTTTTCTCATTATAAAACTTATTGTTATAAAATATAGAAAGGCAGGAAAACTTAAGTAAGTGATAAGTGTACCATGTAGAAATAACCACAGTTATCATTGGGGTTGATCTCTAAATCCTTTCTCCATGAGTAAGTCCTCATGAAATAAGGAAATAAATCCTTAATTCAGATATTCCCATACATATCTGAAATAAGACTGCATATAATTTTACATCCTATTTCTCTTACTTTGCAGGTATAATGAACACAAACCCACACTACTGAATATTCCTTGAAAGCATTAGTGTTAATGGCTGCATAATATTCCAATATATGAATATTCAAATCTCAATTTTACCTAGTGTTTTCCAAGTATAATTCTATGGAAAGTAAATGAAAGACTTATTAAAAGGTTAAATCAAGTTAAAATAATTTCTTTTCTTCTAGATTCTCTCTAAGTCTTTGAAGAGTCAAAATGTAGATTTTGAAAAGTCAAAAAGGGTCAAGTAGTAAGTAGTATAGCAAGTATAGCAAGTAGTAATTTTAAAATGTATCAACAACTGGTTCTTTTTTAAAACAAGCATCTCATGGGACTCATTTTCTACAATTTGGAAAATACTGGTTTAACCTTTATCCTATGGTAGAACATTTAGAGCATTCCCAAGTTTTTACTATCATAAATATGCTTAGATAATAATCTTTCTACATAAAATTCAGGCAGCAGTTTACAATGTTTCTTCAAGATAGATTCTTAGGAGTGGAATTGCAGGGTCAAAGTATATGGCTTTTTTAACTTTTTAAAATATAACAGTAATTCTCTCTCTCTCTCTCTCTCTCTCTTTCTCTCTTTCTCTCTCAACTACAAAAGTCTCCTGGGCACTATGATCATGCCATGTATTTTTTGCATCTCTCTATACTTTTGAGTTCTTTATGTAGAAAGTCTTCAGTAGGCATTTAATGACAATGATAACAATGATAAGAAAGGAGAATTATTAGACCAAAGGGTAGATTAGAGCGCAGAGAAATTGAAAGTGTCTGTATAAAAGAGTCCTTAAATGCAGGTTATTTTGCATCAGGCAGACTGAGTTCAGTTGTTCCTCTCACTCTTAGTGTGACCTTGGCCAAATTACAGTGATAACTCATAGGTTAATAGCAAAAACTAAATGTAAAAATATGTGTAAAGGCTTATAACACATGCCTGGTCACATATAAGCACTGAACAAATATAACTGTCATTATCATCATCATCATCCTCATCATCATCATTATTAGCTGATGTCTGAAGCCCAAAGGGAAGATGACCCTCTCTTTAAGAAAATGAAATTGTACAAGAGTTATACAGGCTCAGAGTCAATAGCAGCTGATTCAAGGAAAACTTGCAATGGAGCAGACACACAGGAGCAGTAGCTGGGGAATGGATAGGCAGTGATGGAAATGGCAACCTTGGCAGCAAAGGGAGCCGACCAGGAAAGGTGAGAGTCAGCCAAGGCAGCCAGGGACTGCATTACAGATAAAAAACCAAATCTGTTTTGGCATGGTAAAGACTAACATTTCATTCTGATCTTCTCTCCCATCAGAAAACTCCATTCTGTTCCCATTTCCCATTCCAGGGATAATCAACCATGTCCCACTGGACATGATGTGGCAGCCACCAGCCTGGCTCTTACCAGTCAATTCCCTGGCCCCACCTAAGTGACAGCAGGCCCTGCATGCTAGCAGACTCAGAGGAGACACTGACAAGGGCAATTCTCATTCCTGGCAGCTCCTTGGATCATCCTGTTTATTTCTCTAATTCAAAGAAGAATTTATCTCTGTGTTTTTGTGTCCACTACTGCCCTTTTCCAGATTTTCTGGATGCCTCTAGTCCAGACCAAAAGCTTGACCATTTGGCAGCATCTCTGACAGAGTGAGCCTAGAGCAGTGGGGTCTGATGGTGCCAGGCGGGGTCCCACTCCTCCTTCAGAGTTTCCTTCTCTGCTCCCTGCTCTTCCCCCATTACTCTCAGAGCTGCTGAGAGTTAACAAGTGTTAAAAACTCTTAGATCTATTTAAAGAGAAGGCTAATTTACTGTGATTAACTGCAAGGTAGCATTCAATTAGCAGAAGATAAACACAACATATCAACCCACTACGATAATTTTTAAATCAAAAGTTAGAGCACACATAGGCTGCTGCAATAATAATTTACTAATTTAATGATGATGGAGCCTTTTAAGATCTTGTCATTCTCTAAGAGTGTATATGAAGGACACCCCTAATGTTAATTAGAGCTTGCTTCATTAACAACTTAACCAAAAGGCCACACTTTGTGAAATTATTTGGGAACTTATGAAGAATGAGAGTTGATGGAAGGAAATTACCATGAGGATCTTTCCCATCAGTTAATGAAGGGTATGATGTATAAATCATTAGCAAGGGCCATATGGTAACAGTCAGTAAAAGACAGGAGAATTTGGAATATATGGATGGGAGCAGGGCAGATGGCTATAAAGAATGTGTGAATGATGTGCCTCTTCATATATATACCCCCAGTGGCAGCAAAGACCTACCCCTCT
Organism: Pteronotus mesoamericanus; assembly: GCF_021234165.1. Taxonomy (NCBI): domain Eukaryota; kingdom Metazoa; phylum Chordata; class Mammalia; order Chiroptera; family Mormoopidae; genus Pteronotus; species Pteronotus mesoamericanus. The sequence goes on from NW_026555326.1 coordinate 2,831,759, forward strand.
ACAATGCACACCACAGGGATGGTTCTGTTTGGCAGACAGCTGTTGCTTACACCTCTGGGCTCTGCTTGACAGAGCTGGAGTCACCTCTAGTAGAGTGCTAAAGCTTTGACAGATAGCAAGTGCTTGGGAACTTCTGATGAATTCATTAGCCTGCACTCCAGCTGGAGGGACACTGCTTAGATTTAGTACCATCTTCTGCCCCTGGTGGCCAGCTCCTTTGAAAATGTGTGCACTGGTCCACAACTGTCTAAGCTGACTTGGGGTTCTAGAGGGAAAGGCCCCCTGACAGTCTGTGGCAGCGGTTCCCAAAGTTTGCTACACACTAGGAATCAACTTGGGATCTTTTAAAAACTAATTTCTGTTTCCCACCCCCAAACATTTAATCAATAGATGGTATGCCGGGGGCTGAATGCATCCTCCCCAAAACTCATGTTGAAATCCTGATCCCCAAAATAATGTTATTTGCAGGTGGGACTTAGGGGAGATAATTAGATCAGGAGGGTGGAGGCCTCATGATGAGGTTAGTGCCCTTGTAAGAAGAGACAGGTGAGGGTTTACTTGTTCTTTCTTTCTGCCATGTGAGGAGACAAGGCGAAGACATCTGCAAACCAGGACCAGGGTCCTCACCAGACACCGATTCTACCAGCACCTTAATCTAGGAATTCTCATCCTTTAGAACTCTGAAAATAAATTTCTACTGTTGCAACCACCCAGTCTATGCTATGTTTTTTTGTTGTTTGTTTTTGTTTTGTTTTTACAGCAGCCCAGGTGGACTAAGAAAGGTCCACCTGGACCTAAGAAAAAATTCTTAACATTGAGAATTTTTTTAAAGCTCCCTCTGCCAGGGTGACTCTAACATGCATCAAAACCTAAAAATCACTGATCTGTGACCCAAACCCAAGGTCTAAGGTAGATGGAAGTCCCATAGCAAATCCTGGAATCTAGGAAAAGTATGTTCTTAGCAAGGCTGATGACCCCTGAGAGGAAGGGCCTTTAAAATTCACAGACCTGGGTTTGAATACCAGCACCCCTGCTAACTCTGGGTAATTATTCTTCTCTGGGTTTTCTGCTCTGTAAATTGAAGGTGGGAAAAAATGCTTTTAGCAGGAGTTGTTTGAGCATTAAATAAAATAATATATATGAAGAGCGTAGTTTGGAAAACAGTTAAGTGGAAGAAAGGTTTATCTAATCAATGAGAATTAACTAGCAAAAAAGAAACAGAATCATGGAACAATCAGTATTTAGGTCTTGCCTGAAGTTGCTGAAGAAACTGAGCTTCCTGTGCAAGTGCCTGCAATAACCCAGAACAAACGCTGTGGTGATTACCGCACCTGTGTGGCACCTAGGAAACCGGGCGCTCTTCTGGGCACTTTATAAACACTTCTTAGTTTGTTGGCTGGTAGATGTGTCAGTATGGGTTTTCTGGCAAAGGGCAGCCCAGAAAAGAGCTGATCAAAAGAAATTCTACTAATCAGAAGCACATGCTCTCCATGTCTCTAGGGTATGGATGTTGAGAGAATACCTGTTAATTTCCCAAGTGGACAAGACATGACCTGGTGGGAAGAAAACCAGACAGACTAGCAAAGACCTGGTTGCAGTCCCAGTCAGGTCTGCCACTCCTAAGCTGACCAACGTTGTCGACGTTTCTTCATTCTGAATCTCAGCTTGCTCATTAGTGCACGGCATAAAGACAGCTGCCTCACTGAGTGCAAAGTATGAAATGAGATAATACACGTAAGAGTGTGGATCATGGTGCCAGTTTCACAGCAAGAACTCAATGAACGGTTAGCTGAATTACGCATTCTAAACAGCAGAGCAAAGGGACCTGGAGTGGGAGGTTTCTAGGAGGGAGCCTGGGAGCGGGACGCCTGGATCCTAAGAGGATGCAGGAACATCCCCTCATTACACCACCCCATTTCCCAGCAATACCAGGTCTAATGAGCTCTTGAAATCGTCCTCCTTTCACGCCCAGGCATATTTATACACCTGTGGGCACTTTGTTCCAAGCCATTCCCTCAGCTGGAGCTGAGAAAACCCAAAAGGGCTTGGCAGCTGCCTGTGCCATCCCACAGGCATGATGGCTTGGCACCTCAATTAGACTGTGGTCTGCGAAAAGCCGGGCCCAGACCCCCACGCAGCACCCCGCCTTTCTGTAGAAACAACCAACCCCCCTAACTAGGAAAATCAATGGATTTTTCTCCCCACCGATATCTAAATAGCTATTTGAATGTGTTCTATAACAGGAGGAGCTCTTGAACAAAAGGTCAGGGCTATTTTGAAGTTGGTCTTTATATCAGCAATTGCTTTTAAGGAAGCAATTCTCCCAACTGTGCAAGTCCCTGCAGATAAAAAAAAAATTATATAAATGTACAAATGACTTTATGACTTTGATTATACAACTTCTGAGAAAATATCCATATGAACTGTTAAGGAAGACTAAAGATATTGTGATAAAGAAGACTCTTTGAAATTCTGCTTTAAAAAAAAATTCTATGTCATGAGATATGAATGTAGCCATAGCCTTGATAAAAGTCATGTCATCCTTTTGCCATAGAAGCTGCTGAGGCATGAAAGGGACCACGGGCCTGGAGATCTTGCCGCCTTTAAAGTCTGCCTTATTAACATGCATTAGAGTCTTCCTGACGATGGTTCTGGCCAAAGGTTATCAACAAAACTTTAATGAGCCCAGAACAGGGGGAGAGGAGCCCTGCAAAGCCAACACTGAGAGGAATTGGGGGTAAGGGCATTTCATTCTCTGAAGAAGAGACACAAAGATAAACTCATTAAAGCCGGAGGTTCGATATTGTTGGTTTTCCTCTGCACAGCACCACTCTCCGTGGGAATGCCACTCACTCTAATTTTGGAGACTAAAACCCCACTCCACCCAGAATAGAAGCTGACGATAATATAGGCTTAGAGGGGAGAGACGAGCCACAGGGAAAGCTGTTCTACAGACCAGCAGCAGTGTGGAGGCCTGACAGCCAGTGCGTCCCGGAGCCCAGCAGGCTTCCCGAAGGCAGAGGCTGTGCTTTCTGATATTGGATTAGCAGTAGATCTAGGCCAGTTGTGTCCATCACAGTCGTGTAAAAGCAGGTAAGAATTCCTGGAATCCTGAAGACAGAGGAAGCTGCATAAAGACATGTTGCAGATGCTATCCAACCATGAGAATGATGTGTTCAAAGCCTCAAATGGTGAGGACCTCTTCAGGGGTAAGTCATAAAGGGGTCACAGACTGACACATCTGCAGGAGGCAGGCAAGTGGCGTAAATTGGTGAACCAGGCCTGCAGTGAGATAGGAAGCGTGTTGGAGTGAGAGTGTGTGGCTTTTTAGGAGAACAGCAGATTCTCAGCTCTGATAGTGACCACACAGATTACATATTGTCAGATGTGATTGTTCAAGTGAAGCCAGAAACTAGAATTTTTATATAAAATCTCCTAATTTTCAAGTATGGGCACCTAATCTGTTGTTTTTTTAAACTTCTTATGGGCCAAAAAAAAACATGTCTGTGGAATGGTTATGGTCAGAAACCTGTCAATTTGGGACATCTGACTAGAACCTCAGATGATGGTGAATAGCATATGCTAGTACTTAAAGTCAAAGGGGGAAGTACCTGTTATAGAGCTGAATGAGCTATAGCATTTGCATTTATTAGGGGAAGAAAATATCATCTAACTAAGATTGTCATGAATGACCATGTACGTTGTATATTACACAATTCCAGAGTGCATCATTTGTAACAAAGATTATACAAATGGAACATCTCGAAATGCAGTGCACACAACTTGCACAAGCATACCCAGCAGCCCTGGTGGTGGCACACGCCCAGTCCCTGATGTCAATGGGTTCCTGAAGGACAAAAAGCAAGCCCATTGAAGTGCTAATCCATTGATTCCCATGAGCCAGCACAGCTACTTTTGACCCTCAGATGGACTTTCATCCAAAACAATTATGCATAGTTCTTTGGCATTGTAAACCATAACCAGAAAGAATTTATTTATTTTTTCTCTCAACTCATTGACCACAAAACAGGATAATCCCAAAAGTTTCATTAGCGTAGACCCAGTGGACTCTAATTTGGTAGTGACTCAGCCTAAGTAGACTCAAATATGGAATTTTTTTGTAATAGAAAAATGTAAGTGATACGAGTATAAGTTCTAGTGGCTTTGTGGTAGGTTTATAAAAATTGCCATGTCAGCTTGATTGTTGAGCTGTATATTCTGTTCTAGGGTTTAACAATTACACAATTTACTCCCTCCCAGAGCATGGAGTTATAGAGGCTTTGTAGGCAATGGCCACACTGGCTGGCCGCTGGAGCAGTTAAGTCACCTGCACAACTGACCTCATGGCGAAGGACAGAAAGGGAGCATCAGACGTTGGCAGAAGGAAACCTTCCTAGCATCCTGAATCAGGGCATGATTCCTTTCCTTGGAAGCTCGGCAGTGGCGGAAACACAAGACTGCAGCATCTTCAAGGAAGAGAAATACAGGAATGTGATAGCGAATGTGATGGACTGCATTTCAGTGGCTCAGAAAATATGTAACCGGTAATTTCCATAAATATTTAATAATGAGCCAGACATGTAAAGACAAAGGGGGACACAAATACATTTGTTACAAGTATTAAAAATGTATCACAAATATTTGTTGACTACAATGATATTTCAATTTATATAATCCCCCAAAGATGGAGTTTCATTCCTGATGACAAACAGTGACATTACCTAAGGGAGAGGATGAAAGAGGAGGTTGGCTCTTTCAGCTGACTGTGCTGTGGCTGGTCTCAGTGGCAGTAATGTGGGGCAAGACAGGTCTCTGGTCTCCTGGGTCATTAACGGGAAACTTAATATTCACTCATCTGCATAGGGGCTGTCCTAAAATGTAGTTTGTTCTCAGAACATCAGTTAAAAAAATCAGTAAGACACCCATCTCCTTGGTTAAGGTGGGGTAAGTCTGCAAATAAAATTGAGTGTTCAAAGTAAGAATGGCTATATCGGACTTGTTCAATGCTTTACGCAAGGGGAAAAATGAGTCGTCACAAACAAAGAAACATTAGACCGAAACAGTGCAGAGCTTTAATAGACATCTTCATGAAAAGTTAAAATGGCTGCTGTGCGTCAGGCACCACTGCGAGGTGTTCTTACAGACTTTCCAAATCAGGGCCATTTGCTGACTTCAAAATAAAGAAAGGAAAGGAGAGGGGTCTCTGCTTGGTCAATGATTTATTCATGGAGCCAAGAAAACTCTTCCCCTCTAAAATGATATTTTTCCTGGGTTCTAACCCTTCAATCTTCCTCAGGCCTGGGAATATATCTTTCTCTCCTCCATGTATTTTTCAGTGGTTTCCATTATTACATGACACTCTGTTCACCTCAATCTACAGCGCCGAGATCTCAGCGGGGTTGCCCTTGCTCGGAGAATTGTGCCGCTCCACAACTCAGAATCGATGTTTTGTTTCGCCCGAAGAGCTGAGCAGTTCTCTAGACGGAGGCCTCCCCACCTCAGGAAGGGGCTGCAAGCAGAGCAGTGGGGAGCCGCGGCACCTGCAGATGGTAATGTCCACAGTTTGAACATAAATGACTTTTTAAAAGCCAGCAGAAAGATGAGTTGATGATCAAGTGGCTCAAGAGAGAGCCTGTTTCTAGGCAAAGTAAAAAAATCTCAGCCCATGTCTGTGGAGGGCTCCAAGTTGCCTCAGATTTTAGAATTATTATTCATAGTTACACGCAGATTTGGGGCATAAGAGACTAAGCTATGATCCCCAGATATGGGTTAACCTGCCCATGAGAGAATGAACTCTGAACCAAGTGTGGATGCCTTAATAGAAAAACGAGCAGCAAGGTGTGCCTGAGTTGCCAGCATTATACAAACAACAGAATGAGATAAATCCTAGCCTGAAGTCCAGGATCTGGAGGAAAACATCTGTTAAGACAGAGATGCAGCCATCCACTTGCTTCTCTGGCAATTCTGAGGAAGAAACAAATTTAAAGGGATAGTGTTTATTTGCAGAATTAGTCCTTTCCGTAGATGCTCAATGGTCTCTCATTCCATGCTAACTAATCTGCTTAGGAAACTGATCCTATGCCAGAATTCAACTCCGATATCACTCTCTCGAAGAAGTCTTTCCTCTCTGCTCCGTATCCATCACTTGTTTTTGCGGCTGCATTTGTCACCCTGCACTGCACCTCTCAGTTGATTGGATATTTCCCTTTTGGAATGTGAGTCCTTGAAGGCAAGACACAGACTCACTCAGCGCTGTATCCTCAGTGCTCAGCATGGTGCCTGGCACACAGCATGCAATCGATAAATATTTATTGTAAGCAGAATTTCCTTCTAACTTCCATTTTCCTTCCCCTAACCACCATGGTCGTTTGGGCATTTCCTTATCTTTGAGACTATTACTTCTGGCCTTGTCACTCCCCATTTAGGTCACTTTTCTCTAGTTCTTCTTCCATTCTCATTATTTGTCACTTAACTTCCTTCCCTCTTTCCATCTCCAGCCTTGGTCTTATGTCTGTCAGTGACTCCCATGGGTGTTTTCTGACAAAGGGTCCCCAAATTTTCATGACAGAAGGCTATTTTTTTAGTTCTTTGACATCCTTTGGAGTCACTGGAGAGAAGAAAATGTACAGAGCAGTGAAATGTCTCAGTGGGGTAGAAGGGAAGGGAAAGGTAATGATGCTATTTATATGCCCCCATGGATGAATGAGCTGCATAGGAAGGGGAGGAAACTATGATAACAACCGGCTTTGAGCTTCACCAGGAAATACCCCATTACCTATAAAAAGTTCATTCCTGCTAGTTAAGGATTCCCTCAGCAGCACAACAAGTAGATAGATTTGGGTGAAAAGCTCTACCTTAGGAAATAGGTCCTGTTTTTTTGCCTACTTGATAGGATATAACCAAAATCCATACATTTTTCTTTCTTATAAAAGGATATTCTCACCAAGTCCAGAAGTCAGAAAATGAATAGAATCATCCAATGCAGACTCCATTAGTAACATCCCAATGCTCTCTAAACATAGTCCTCCTGGAGATGCCAGATTCAGCAATTCTGAGATGTGCCCATAAAGCCTGTGATATTAATCAAATTCATGACAGGAGGCTAAGCCAGAATGCATAAGGCCAATACATCCTAACATGGTCTTTCCCCATTATGGGGAGAAAGCAAGCCTCTGTGTATGTGACATCATCAATCTAAGTAGGCAAGTGGAATAGATTTCCCGATTACCAGGTTAAGCGATGCATCAAACAGGAGTGAGCCTGGTCACTACTAATCATTTAAATTTAGGAAGACTGAGCTCAGTGACATTATCAGGTCCACATTAAAGAGGAGCTTCTCTCTCTGCTATCAAGAATGTATTGGCGTCCCCTTCAGGATTTATTATACTGGGAAGCTGCAGGATGGGCTGAGGCAGCAACTATCTCTGGCACTGGCACCGCATCCATCATCCCCACCACCCCACTTCTGGTCGGCCTGCTGGGTCTGGGGTCTCTCCGATCCATCCTCTTCGCTGGGGACTGAAGAGCAAGGGTGTAGATATGAGTTCAGTTACAACAACGCCCTTTGTTATATTACCATGAAACCCCCCACTGACTTATTTCCCTTTGGTTTTCATTTTGGAAAAACACAATATTTTCTCATACTCCAGACTACAACAGCCATCGGAACCCAAAAATGTCTTTCACCTAGGATATACATGCTTCAGACCCATCTCCAGAGATTCTAGTTCACTTGTTTTACAGTGGGGACCAGGAATGCAAATTTACAATAAAGCCTCAAGTGATTCTGAATCATACCTATCATTAATAATCACTGATTTACAAAGTCCCCTTTGGGAAAAACTAGGGAGTAAACCAGTTATGTAGGGATATCCAACAACAAGATCACTGAACAAAACATCACAGACTGGACTTGAGAACCAGAGTAAAGCCATGAGTCGGGAGCAAGGCTTTATTATCTACACCAGAGCTCTCAAGCCCTAGAGCACACGTGAATCTCCTGGGAAGCTTGTTAATATGAAGATTCTGATTCAGTAGGTCCAGAGTGGAGCCTGAGATTCTGCATTTCTTAAAAATCCCCATGTGATGCCAGTGCTGTTGGTCTATGAACCACACTTTGAGTAGCAAAGATCTGTAACAATGGTTCTCAAAATTGACCTCACATTAGAATAATCGTGGAAGCTTTTAAAAGTTCCAATGCCAGACCAATCAAATTAGAATCTCTAGGGGTGGGGCCCAGGCATCAGTGTTTTTTTAGCCTCCCCAAGGTTGAAAATCATTGGTATATACAGATAAACAACCCTACTTCTATGGCTGAATTCAGTAGTTACTGAATCCTCTGTGTTAGTTATTTTGGTGGACAGTTAGCGTAGAAATCATCCTGCAACCCAAACACACAGGCCAAGTGCTTTCAGGGAAGTTTACCCCACTTCTAGCCCCAGGTATGGGTCTGAGGCTGTCCAAAGGTTATTTGATCCCCACACCCTGGCCAGTAGTTATTGAGAAATATGCATATCACCTAATATAAGTCAATGAGATGTCAGGAGAGGTCCCTGTAATTAGTCTTAACTATACATATATGTGATCTAATAAATTTCTTATTGCTCAAGCCCACTTCACATGAGTGTAGGAACCTTAACTCATTGTCACTTGGCTCATGCAGAACATAGAACTGGAGGATGTAAGAAAATCCTGCTAATTGTCCAAGTATGGATAAAAGTCTACCAAATTTGACTAAAACCTATCCCACTTTCCTTAACTTTTCCCCAGTTCCATTTCTCCTGCCACCCTCCTCTCTGCAGAGAAGGCAGGGTTGAGGTAAAGGAAATGACCTTAGGACTGTAATCCTATCCCCACCCTCTCATAAGACGAATGACCTTGGAAAAGCCCCCAGCTTTATCTAAGTCATGGTTTGCTGATATTTAGCAGGATAAGAGTAATATCTGTGTCATAAGGCTTTTGTGAGCATCAAATGAGATAATGGATGGGCAACTATCCTGCAAATGGTAAATTGCTGTAAAAATGTCATCTTTGTTTTTTGTGGTTGTTGCTTACTGTTAGGAAAAATAAGCAGTGATCCCAAAGGTGGAAGCTTATTCATAGCACTAGCCACTGTGCACCCATGCACTGTATCATTGAGAGTCCAGGCAAGGCTAGTTGCACTGGGTCCTGGCAGAGTTCCCCATCTGAGAAGGTGGCCCTGAGTTATCTAGAGCAATCAGGATGCAGGAAAAGACATAAATCTCACTGTTCTTTGTAAGTGAGAGGGGGAGTGGGGCAGAGGGAGAGGAAGGGAGGTTGCAACCTAAATGATTTTTAATTATTTTCTGATTCACTACATCATTGGGGAGACAGGGAAAACTCTTAAGACTAAGACATAGTGATCTAATGTCATTGATTTTCACATATATTTTATGAGTGATAATATATGATGAAGCTGGGAGAGAAAAGCTTTTCAAATATGGTAAGACAAGAGAATTGCCAAACCCATTGATAAAAATAAGTCAAGTCATGGGCTCAGGCTGAATTTGCAAGAGTCAGGCTTTAAGAGGTTTCCATGTTTGTTGAGCCTAAAAGCTCCCAGCTCCCCCAAACCTAGTCTGAGGTATATTGACAGCTCCTTCCCAGTTATAAATTTAGGAATTATTTAGTCTGTGTCTACTAAAATGTAAATTTCTCTATATCACTGACCATCACATCCTCAGTCTCTGGCATAGGGCATGGCACCTTGTAGGCCCTCAATATATTTCATATGAGTGGAACTCAGGTGCCTAGCACTACACTGGGTCCTTCAGGGATAAAGGAGCATAACTCTTTTACTGTCTTCATTGAGCCTATAATTATTTGAGGGCATATAAGCAAAAGTAATTTAATGGGAAACAAATACGCAGTAGTACAAATCACACAGTTAAGAACCAAAGAGCCACAACAAACAGTGAGGTTCTAGCATTCACAGAGCAAAGAAGAAATGAGTAGTGGCTTGAGTTACATAGGATGACACTCCACATAAATAGAATATATACTTAATCTTCCAGTTCCCAGCATGTTGCCTTGAGCATTTGTCAAGTTTTTAAGGACTCAGTCAAGTGGCTTTGTTTCCAGTCAATGATGTCTTCATTTTTTTTTTCCAAAGGTAAAAATAAGCAAACTCCAACCAACCTAACTAAACTATAAACTATTAGTAATGTTAAAATATATGTGTTAAAAATATATATATAAAATGAGGTTCACACTGCAAGGGCATATGTCATATTCTTGCTTTGAAATTAGACAAACTAGGCAGCTTAAAATGTAGAAGAAGAAGAGAGACCAGATATTCTCATGACAACAACACTGCCTGCCTGTGCTAGAGGATTCCCCTCTCTAGTTAGTTCAGGTGTGAACTGGGTTCCATAACAAAGGGAAAGTTGGAAGGAAAAGACAGCTTCTGCCATCACAAGGTTCATGTCATTCACAGTATTTTGCCATTCTTGTCCTCCTCATCCATATCAACACCAAAGACCTAGGAAGAAAAATCTACCAAATAACAATTGTGAGCAACAATACCATTTGTATTGTATTGGTATTGTATTGGTATTGTATGAGCAATTTCTACTCCCAATAACAAATGAAGGATTTATTTTTATTTCTTGCACTCTGACAACTCTAAAATATTTGTCTCCTGTCCTTATTTAACTGATAGAGAATCTAAGGAGCACAAAGTTTAAGTAATTGCCTAGACTCAGACAATTAGTGAGTAGCAGAACCAGAATCAAAGCTCAGATCTACCTGGCTGCAGAGACAATACTCTTAGTATGTGACACAACCTCTCTCCCCTGCTGTACTGTTCAACCAGAGTTCTATAAGTAAGAGAGTAAGGCACCACTGCTTTAAGGCCTACTTGGGATCAGAGTTTAGTCAGGTAAGGAGTGGAAGCCATTTTCACTTCTTCTTCAGGGCCAAGGATCTCTCTCCAAGGACCTGGGAGCCATGCAGCAATAACAGGTAAACTGGGTTTCCAAAGATACTTGGAGTTTAGAGGTATAGTGAATTAAGCCTGGAGTCCTGCATATGGTGATGCAAAAGCAAAAAGATAGTTGCTTAAGATGATGGTTTAACAAAGTCAAGAGAATAATTGGCTACCTCAAGTGAAAGCAAAAGAAGAATTCATTAAATCTGCAAGAGAGGTGGGGGTGGGAGAAGAACTGGAGAATCTCCTTTCTTAAGATTGGAGAATTCACCCAAAAGTCTCGGCTATGATTGGAGAGCCAGAGCATGAACATTACTTCCAGGGAAGAAAGGTTAGAAGAGGCGAATAAATGCTTTTGAAAATATGAATAATTGGTTGAAAAGAGTCCTTTAGAAAATGAATCTATTAATAAAGTACAGGATAAACTAAGGAAGGAAGAAGCTGGAGCCCATGCCTCGGGGATTCAGCAAACTTTTGCTAAAGTATCAATCCATTAAAATGTTATTATAATGCAAGAAATGTTGAAAATGGTGATTGATATACATTTTGGAGTGGATATAGAGTAGAATACAAAAATTTACTTTGAAGTGTACAGCCTAAATTACTTAGAGAATGCTGATATCATCAATATTTTTAAAAATGAAAAAATAAAGACAGATATTCAGTTAGGAGAAAAATTAACAACAATCACAGCTATATCATTTTTTTTTGAAATATCACTATGTGCCAATCATCATATCAAGAACTCTACAGACCTTGCTTAATTTAGCCTTCACAAAAAGTTCTGTGCTTTAGACATTATTATTTTCTTTTACAATTAAGAAAACTGAGGTTTAGGGTAAGTCATTTGCCTAAAACTATATCAATGGTAAGTAAGAGAAAGTGCTGGAATAGTGAGGTCAGTTTTAAGCATGTTAAGATGGTATCAAAACACCATAAAAGAAATTTAGAAATAAAATTTGGAAAAATGAGATTAAAAGAAAATTAACTGGTGGTATCACTGCAGTGACTTTGTTGCCTGGAGAAGCCACCAAGAACTACTCCTTCACAATGTTCCAAGGCAAGGGCATGAAGCTAGAAAGACAAGTTAGGGAGAATTGTTCACAGTCCTGACCAAGCAATTATAATTTCTCTAAGAAAAAACAAGTAAGAAGAGGAGGAAAAGGCCACAGGGTTTTTGAATTCCAATAAATAAAAAAGTAGTTGGCCATTATTAAAAAATAAATAGAAAGTAACAAGTATTGATGAGTATGCAGAGAAAGTGGAACACTTGTGCATTGCTGGTGAGAAGGTAAAATGGTACAGTCACTGTTGAAGACAGCATGGCAATTCCTCGAAAATATTAAACATGGAATTATCATGTGATCTAGGAGTTCCAACTCTGGGTATACACCCAAAAAACTTGAAAGAAGGTGCATCAACATATTTGTACACCAATGTTTATAGTGGAATTATTCACAATAGCCAAAAGCTAGAGACAACCCAAACTTTCACCAGCAGAAGAATAGGTGACCAAAATGTGGTACATATACATACAATGGAATATTATTCAGCCTTAAAAAGAATAAAATTCTGTCACATGCTATAACATGAATGAACCCTGAAGACTTTATACTAAGTGAAATAAGCCAGATACAAGAGGATATTTTATGAGTCTACCTATATGAGATGCCTACAGTAGTCAAATTCATAAAGACAGAAAGTAGAATGGTTGTTTCCAGGGACTGGGGGAGAAGGAAGGAAAATTCATGTTTAATAGGTACAGAGTTTGAATTTGGGAAAATAAAAAAGTTCTAGAGATGGATGATGGTGATATGGCTATAGTCATAGCAATGTGAATATAGTTAGTTCACCTGGGCTTAGAAGTAGTTAAAATGACAACAGAAAATAACTACTGTGTTTCAACATAGTAAATATAATGGTAAAAATAATTTTAAGTGGTTAAAATGGTAAGTTTTATGTTATATCTATTTTACCACAATTTTTAAAAAGCAGTTGGTCAAACATAAAGTTGGGAGTTGAAGGCAAGTTCTTCCACTCTGTGTTGGGTGCATTGTGAGTAGGTGGAAGAGATCCAGCTATAATTCACCCAGGAGTCAGTCCAGCTAATCATTTTAAAGGGGCCAGCATTAGAGGAATGAAAGTTACAGGTATGTGGTTGCTGATTTTTATGCTATGACCCACCTTATTATAACAAAGACATGGGGATTAACAAAATTATTTCATTAATTGGAGAGCAAATTCATTAATTTATTCCCCCAAGAAATGTCACCTTCAGTACAGCACATAGCCACCTTTGGTCCCAGCATGACATCAGAGGAAAAGGCACCTATAATTGGAATTAAGAAATTAAATAGCACTAAAAATAAGAACAAATTTCTTCATGATGTGAGTTCTTCATCTTGGCACTGAGTGCTTCAGGGAGTATGAAGTCTTGTTTCCCAGAAGTACTTAGGCACAGGGTAAGGTCAGGTCTTCTAAGCTAAGATAAAGAGCAAGGAATGGATGCCATCACTCTGCAGCCTCCTTCCTGCCTTTGGATCCCGCAGGTCACTTAGCTGTGTATGATTGTGTTATTTTCAAAGTATCTCATACAGACTTGGAGATTCCTTGAGCCTTCTTATCTTAAGCAAAAAGACAAAACACAGTGTTCTCGAGCTATGCAAAGACTTAGATGAGAGCTGAAAGAGAGAGGTTGGCACTGAGTGGAGACAATTCTCACAAACATTTCTCATCTCAGAGATGTTACAACTCCTGACAGCTTCAATCTTTCATTTCAGAGATTTATATTGATTGGGTAAGAATCACACACATTTTATCCACAGCACAGAGATATCAAAGCAAACTTTTCCCCCAGTGTCATTTCCCCAGGGGATGGGGATGATTGATTTTTATTGGTTCAGCTTCTAGGATACTCACATCTCAATCCAGCCAATTTTCTTTGGAGAGAGCCCTCTCCAGTCCACTTAATTGTATTTTCTAACCAAAGAGTTGAGAGAGATTTGTCATCTTTACAGACCAGACGAGAGGAATCTCCAGACTCCTCTTCCAACTGTGTGAGCTTGTTTCTGAATGGTAACCAAAGAGGGGAGTCAGAAGGGAAATATTACGTAAAAATATGAAGCTGAAAATACAGTGATGATGATGCAGGAAAAAACATAAAAACAACTCATCAGGCATGAAGGATTTGAAGAGTCTGGGGAAAAAAAATTTGCTCCATGCTTTCCTAACTTTTATTGGCCAACAATTACTGTGAGTACACTTTCATCTGCATCTGAACATGGCACCAATGCTATGTAGAGGGCAAAGTAGGTTTACAGTTGCAAGGACATGAAACAGTTTATTCTTATATTATTCTTTATTAATCATTGTTAATCAGTGTATTATTTGCCATATGAACAACTGTAAACATAATTTTGCCCCACTTTGTATTGGCTTCGAAGTCATCTCCTCCATTCTCTGATTTTCTCTGTTTGCTTTTTCTTCTGGTTCATGGTGCACCCATGACCTTCACATCACCCCTACCTCTGCTTATTTTAACCTTCACTTAATCTCACCCCAAATCCCCCATACTTTACCTGCCTCAGCAGTAGCTTGCTCTGGAGTGTGGAAAGGAAGACCCAGGGCAAAGTAGGAATGCAACCTATCTTGAAACTTTGGAAAACATAATGCCCATGGGAAAAAGGAAGGCCTCCTCCATTCTGTTGGTGAAAGGGAAAGGTGCCCAATTTGCATTTCTTCTGCACATTGCCATTCCCAGTCCCCAGTTATGCATTTTTTCCTATTAAATATCAAACCAGCCCTGATAACCTCTCTATGCTGACCCTCTCCAAACCTATATAGTCTATATTATGTTCTATATTTCTATTTCATGTATAGATTTATTTTCATCTTCTCTGTTATATAGTAATACTCCCAATGAGATTGTACTAGTCCTATAGACCCAGTTATGCTGTTTCTTTTGCTTTTTCCACAACACCTGCTAAACATAGTGTTGGGCAAAACACTGGAAACATTGTAAGATAGCATGATAAAGAGATCATACTATTTTCCAGATTATATTGGTTTACAGTTAATCAAAATTTTTGACACATTGTTATTAGTTGTTTTTGATCTATATTTTTATATTACTCAATTTGACTGCTTTATTTACCCACTTTCTCAAAATTATTATTTTGATGGCTTCAAAAATTACTATTGGTGATTCCCTCCAGGCAAAAGAATTTACCTCTACCAAAGTAAAAAGAATAGAACAGAAGGTCTGAGGGTCATCCTCAAAAAGAAACATGAAAGATTCTGAGGATCAATAATATTTTTAGAGTAAATAAGTATATGACTGCCAAAGGTGGCCTCTTTAGAGAAGATATTGGGAGACAACTCTTTGTAAATGTTTTCACCTTTCTGCGTGGCCTATGCTGGAGTAAAAGTACTACAACCTGGGTTAAAAGAACAATTATATGATAAATATTCAATTAGAGATAATGTATTACTCCAGAGAGATTTAGAAACTCATCTCCCCCAGAGCTATTTTGCTATTTTCTTATATATTAAAAATAGTGAAGTAGATGGTTAATTCTCTTCTCTCTCTCTCTCTCTCTCTCTCTCTCTCTCTCTCTCTCTCTCTCTCTCTCTCTCTCTCTGAAGTTAGGGTGGGTGCAAATGTGTTATACACCCTGTATGAGACCCAAGTCTTACAATGTGGGGGTTCCTCTTGTAGTACTAAACATTCTGCTCCCAGTTCCACTGTTGGATGGCTTTCCTCACATCAACCTCACATCAACATTCTCTAAACAGTTCAACTCAACTCTGATACTATCTACCTGGAGATGGCATTACCTACCACTAGTTAAGGGCTTAGTTCAAAAATATTGCCACACACACACACACATACACACATGATATTAATCCAGGTTCAGGTGATACAGGAGTTTGTGGACCCGAGAGTCCATGACCCAATGTGGGTTCTTGGCTTCACACAGGAAAGAATTCAAAATGAGACAGCATAGTTTTTAAGTGAAAGAGAGCTCATTAGTGAAGCAGTGGGACAGAGAGAAGGCTACCTTGCAGGCAGAGCAACCCTCCCCAGTGGGATTTACTTCCTTATTAAGATTCATTTAATCAAGGGGTAGGGCATTCAATAAGGGGAGGGATATTCAGGATTTTTCCAGGAAATAGGTGGAGACTACTTAGAAGAGCCCCTTGGGCCATTTTATGATCTTTTAATGGACTTTCTGTTTCTGATCATGGTGAATCAGGGTGTGCTATTTAGTATGCTAATGTATTATAATGAGCATATAATGAGGCTGAGGGGAAGGTGAAATTAGTCGCCATGTTGGATTCAATTGGCCTCTGCTGAGTCCAAGCCATAAGTTTATTGGGGGTTAGTCTTACAACCTCGGTGACAGTCCTTGTAGCCTTTATTAGTTACAGATATTTTTCTACATAACCTATCTCATCTGGGTTTCTCACCAACCAGCTATAGATTAGAGGCTCCAACAGCCTTCTCCCGAGGTTTGATTAATTTGCTAGAATAGCCAAACTCAGAGAAACATTTTACTCACTAGATTGTCAAATTATTATGAAAGACTATAACTCAGGAACAGTGAGGTGGAGAAGAAGCATAGGGCAAAGTATGGAGCAAGGGAACAGAATTTCCATGCCCTTGTAGGCATACCACTTTCCCCAAATCTCCATGTGTTGACCAACCCAGAAGCTCTCCAAACCCGGTCCTCTTGGTTTTCTATGACTTTGTTAATTATATAGGAATGATCAATTAAATCATTGGCGTTTGGTAATTGATTCAACCTCAGCCTGTCTCCCCTCCCCAGAGGTCAGGGGGATGGGACGGAAAGCTCCAGCTCTCTAATCACATGGTTGGTTCTCCTGGCAAAGAGTCTCCATTGTTAGATGGGGCCCAAAAGTCACCTCATTGACATAATCAGAAACACCTTTATCATTCTCATCACTTAGAAAATTCCAAGGGTATTAGGAGCTTTGTCACAAAAATGATAAAGACAAAATATATATTTTATTATAATATCACAATATTACAGGTATAAACCTTCCTGTTTGCACAGGTAATATCAGACCCTTATCATATCATCCTGTGGCTGATTGGTCCACACGGAACCAGTATTAAGATGCTCTGAGTAATAAATGATATACCATCTAATACAAAGGTCTGGAATTTCTGTTATTATTGTATAAATACACTATTAGTATATACAATATATACTCACACACACTCCTACACAACACAGCAGGTTAATTCATCAGCCTGCAAGTAGGGTAACTCCTCAGGCCCCCACCACAGTTTTGGACTTAACAGAAGATAATAGTTATTATAACACTTGGGTATTAATCAAATAAGCTACATAAAGAAGAGTTTAATAATGGTTTAACAAGTTAGTAGCCTTCTTTGGGGGATATTAAAACTCTGCCCCTGGTTCTAACTTCTTGCCTTACAAGTGATTGCCTACTACAAGTATGTGCAAGGTGGAATCATTGCCTTTGGGGGCTACAATTGTGAATGCAAGACATTTTTCATCCTTGAGAAGTTTATCATTTATAAGAGAGGATAAGGTATTTACCCAGATATCTTTCAGACAAAGGAGAGATTGCTTCTGTGAAAGAAATATATTTAGTACCATAAGAAATAAAAGGAAGAGACAGTGTTATTTTTAGCTGTGTATGTTGTGGGTAGAGAGGAGCTAACTAAGGAATTCCCATGAAGAGAAATTTTCATATCTATATCCATCATTTAGGTAAAACCACAGAAGCCAAGCTTCCAAAATTTGTAGATAATACGGAGCAGGGTGTGAAGGCCAGTGAACTGGCTAGCAAAATCAAGATTCTGAAGTATTTTGTTCGTTCCTTTATTTTTTCATTAGACTCCATATATGAGTGAAAGCTTATGGGTTGGAGGAGTTAGTGGGGGCAGGGGTGGAGGGATTGAGCAAAAATGAAAAAACTTATGAAAAAAATTCTGAAGTATTTTTATAAACTGGAATTTTATATAAATAAAATAAAACTGGAAAATTAACAAAATGCAACTACACAGTTATAAATGTGGAGTGATAAGCAAGTTAACAGCAATACTAATGGGAAGAAACAAGAGTTGTAGCAAACTGTGTAAGGACAATAGTGGTAAAATTAAACCCCAACATTCCTCTTGATGCTTTTTCAAATGCATATGTACCCATTTACATTGGAGGCTCACACAAAACTATGAGGCCTACCCCAGACAAGTTTTACTGTTCCCACTAAAGAGAAGGGGGAACATGGTCTCTGAGCATCAGCGACTTAACAAGGTAGTCAATCAAAAAACAAAAATCTTTGGTCCCAGTGGTTAAAGGATGACATCACAATCAAAGAGCCTCAAATATAATCAGACTTTCTGCCCTGGCCAGTGTGGCTCAGTTGGTTAGAGAGTGATCCTGTACCTGAAAGTTTGCGGGTTTGATCCCCAGTCCAGCATGTATGATAGCCGGTCTGAGTGCATATGGGAGGCAACTAATTGATGTTTCTCTCTTTCCCTTCCTCTCTCTCCAAAAGCAATAAAAATAAATAAATAATTGTCCTCAGATGAGGGTAGAAAACAAAATAGAATAAAATAATCATAATTCTGTGGTCAATTTCAGGTTCAACAATTTATTAGGGATCTTGTCAAGAATATACTTCATCTTGTAGAGCTGGAATGACAAGAGTCTGGACATCGTGGCATATAAGGAATGCCTGGAGGAACTTGGCCAGGAGTAGAAAAGGCTTAAGAACTACTGTCTGTAAATACCTGGGGAGCTGTCATGTGGAAAGGAGTTCTGTGAAGGGTCACGGGACCGAACCAAGGCCATTGTATGGAAGTTGCAGAGAGGAAGATTTCAGATGACTGTAAAGGTGAGCATTCTGTCACTTAGAGATGGGAAAGATAAGCCTGCCAGACAGTGAACCTGTCATCACAGGGCTGATTATAGTACAGGCTGTGACCAGCCACAAATTGCAGTTGTTGTAGAGGGAATTCCTGCCTAAAAATAAAAAGTCCATGGCTTCTAAGATATTTCCCAACTCTGAGATTCTATTACTTAAATCAAAAGCTACAATACCGGGAAATACACATCCCAACACTAGATCTTCAAAACATGTCTAAACATTAAAAGCCATGCTCACATTGCGAGTTAGCACCTTATTGATCTGGGTTAATAAAACATTGTAAATCATCATGAAGCCACTTACATATGATGACTTTTGCTTTTTCTTAGTCTTTATACCCCTCCGTGAATGAGAAGATGGCTGGAATTATTACCCCAGAGAGTCTGTGATGAGTATAAGGAGGTATGGCATGTTAGTAGTGAAATCAGAGCCAGAAATCCAGTCTCCTCTCAGAGTCATTCAGATCTCGGCAATAATATTAGTAATAAAATGACTAATAATCATATGTTGTATGTACTATGCATATTGTATGTATGGACATGCTCTGTTGTCAGCATTTTACATCTATTATTTTATTTAACCCTCTAAAAACCCTATTACGTGAGAACCATTACATCTCCACTTTGTAACTTAGGGAACGAAGAGGCTCAGGAGTTAAGTGACTTGCCTAAGACTACGGATACCACATGGCAGGGCCAGATTTCAAAATAGGCAATATGACTCCACAACCTGTACTCTCAACCACTGACTATGTTTCCCCTTCAGACCCATTTCATTTGTGGGACAGAAAGAGACAGTCGCCATATTCGTATATCCCAGCCTCTGTGGAATATGTTATCAAAAAAACTAAATAATCAAGTTTGGGAAGCTAGCAGAGATAGATTAGACTCTGCCTTAGAGGCTGCCTCCCTCCCTTGCTCAGCTCCTTTCTCCAAATATAAAGCAAAGCTGCAGAAGAGTATTCTCACCGATGGGATGGTAGAAATTAACTGAGCTCGCTGCAAACTTGTGACTCAGCGGTTTTGATAATCAGACTGGACTGAAATGTGGAGATTCCACAAAACATGGTGGGGGAAGGGTACTCAATAGAAGAGCAGAAAGCACTGTCCACATTTGACCCTTAACTGGAGTGTGAGAAAGACAAAACCGAAATAATGGGTAGCACAGATAATGGTTTATTCCTTTCCCGCACAACAAGCGAATAAACTGCCATTGATGCCTCAAAACTTCATCCAGGGTAATATTCCTTTAATGGAATGCTTTTAGAGAAGAGTCATAAAAATAAATTGAAAAGTGCTTTCTGCTAGCTACAGCTGGCATAAGCAGCATCTGAGCAAACAGGATAACACAAGGCTTAACTTAGCATCGCCATTTTTATTACTCACCCGCGACAGGCCTTATAATAGTATAAATTCACTTAAAAAACGAACTCTCCCCTTATCATCACCCCTCCTTCTCTCCACCACCATACACCCAATGGCCTTCTGTGTTAATTCTGAGCGGCATGATTACAGGTCTTCTTATGATCTAGATTGGAGACCGATTAGCTGATACTGCAAGCCTTCCACATGCCAGCTTCCCTCTCTTGGCACTCCCTGTTCTGCGATTTATCTGTGTACTTATAAAAGGCAAATGTTTTGTGCAGAGTGGAAAAATCAGGTCTGTTTGTTGGGTGGATTCCCTCCTCCCCTCTTTTCTCCCTCTCTCATTTTCAGTGCACCTGGTCTCTAAAATTGTCACAGCATGAAATACACTTTGAATACTCATGCTGGGTGCCCACGCTGCTTCTGATCACTGGTAGTTGCGTCCTGGAGCTGCCAGTTGCCTCTTCCATGAATTGCCTTTGCTACAGGGGCAACAGTGGGCTGCCACCATTGTGGAACCTGTTAGCCTCTGCCTAACAGGCTAGAGCTCAGGAACGGAGGAAGGTATTGCCTGATAGCCTTGCCTCCTCCACTGTATCTGCTCTGATCACCCTCCGCCCACATTCATCACATAGCAAGACTGCAGCATGGGCCTGGGTGTCAGATGTTCAGCAAAGATCTACATACTCAAACAGTAACTGTGGATGGTGGGAAGCCCTCTGCACAATTGAAAAACTCAGGAGTAAATAAGATCCCTGCCCTTACTGCTCTTTCAATGGAATGGACCTTAACTTGCTCACATAAGATAACTCAGAGTGCAATGCAGAATGTGGTAAGTGCTGCATGGAGCAGGCAGGAAGTTCAAAGAAAGAGTTTGCCTCAGGGACCCGAGCAATCAGAGTCTCCAGCCTCTGTTCTGTAGCAAGCACTTTACGAATATGTTCACTCCTTGCCCAACCTTTCAAGATCCATATAACATATATTTGTTATACAGTTTCCAGAAGAAGAAATCAAAACTCACAAAACTAGGTAATTATCTTGTTCAAATCACAGGATCCGAAAGCAGTAAGTGGCAAAAATTCAAGATTTGATTTCTGGCTCATGTTTCCTCTCTACAGGTCAGCAGAAATGAAATTTAGTGGACATTCCACCTGTGGCTCTAAGTGATGGTGTAAGAATATTCAAGAAAGAAAAAGCTGACTAATTTGGATGGAATAGAAGGATTAAAGAAAACCAGAAAGCACTAAAATATTAGTCCAAAAGGGGCATACAAAGTTAGTCCCAGATATATTATTAAATTAACAAGTCAACAATATATTAGGATATTACACAGGCATTAAAAAACTGTGAGGACCAAGTGGGACTGAGGGAAATGCTAATGCCATAATGTTAAGTAAAAAGAAAATGATAAGCTAAAGCATAATACAAAGTACTCTGTGGTAGGAACCATGTGAAAAGAAATACTATTTTTTTCACATTAAACTTTTAGTTGAAATTGTTTAAAAGAAAGAAAATAAGCCTAGCCCATGGGCATAAGCAAGACTATATTGACTCTGTTCCTGACAGATGGTTTTCTCTCCTCTCCTAACAATCTCCATGGAGCGGCCTCTAACGACCTTCCTCCCTGTCATTTTAGTGCCTTGTAAGCCCATTGCCTCAAGTCCAGCCTCTGTTGGACTACTACTAGTGCAATTTCACTCCACAGTTGCTTTCTGTCTCTGTAAGCAAACTGCTGGTTTACAATTTTTCACATTCTTTGGGTTCCAGAGACAGTGAGAGTGCTATCTTCCCCACCCTTTTCTGCACTCTGTATACCTGTTCTTCACACATTTGATATGATCGCGGAGTGGGAAGGAAGGAAAAGGACGACCAAGAAAAAAAACTAAACATCATAATTCACCAAACCTATTATTTCCCTATCTTGTGCTTCTCCTTCATGCTATTTACAATGATTCCACTTAGTTTCCCAATACCATTCATATCTAGTAATTTCTAAGAGCTCCCAGAGTCTAGAATAGCCCCCTGTCCCAGACTGTTTGTCTGCAGTAACTCATACCACTTTCCTTTCAGATGTAGTTCCTGTTATCACCCCACTTCCTCCCACCTTTCCTTATCTTAGGACCATGTGACCTTTGAGGAAGTCCAACTAGCCACATCCATTTCCTTTTATGTGTAAATATCAATAGGCCCTAGTAATAGAGGCCGTTTCCCCTCCTATCTGATTCTTGTTTTCTGGAAGGGCTTCCAGCACTGTCATAGCGGGTCACTGCTTAGGTGGGGCAAACGACTGCAAGAGGATACAAGAGAGGACCTGAGCAGATCAGCAGACGTTAGTTTATTAAAAAAGGCAGCGTCACCTAAACAAAACAGGGAAGCTGTGGAGCAAAGTCAACAACTAAACCCATTGTTAAGTCCCCAAATCTGTGGCAGCCAAGCGGGAATGGTAAAGCCAGGCCCGGAAGTCTGAGCTGAGAATCAGCTATAACATTTTCAAAGAAGAGGAAATCAGAAGGCTGTGTAAGGAGTGGCTCAGTTAAGTGGGTGAACTATATTTTGCTGCTTCCCCTTTGGAGGGTCCACAATCTCCCCTGCCCTTGTCTTACCGGAAGCCACTCTGAACCTGGAGGAGCTCTGATGCTGTCAGCCCCCATCTGCCTTTCCAGGAAGCCTGTCTATACCCTGATCGCACCTTTGCTGGTTGCACCACACCACTTGGCACTCCTCCACCCTTGAGAGCCGCCTGTGCCTGAAGTGCAGTGTGCCACCTTCTCTATCTGACACACTTCCAGTCATTCAGAAAGCTCACTCTCTGTCACACTGTCCCTGGGACCCTTCAGCAATTTGTAACTCTATCTCTGGGGCTCCCATAGCATTTTGTAAAGATTTCTGTCAGAGAGCTTATCATAGTGTTATAATTGCTTGTCTACATGTCTCTCTCTCTGACTCCACACAGAGTTCCTTAAAAATTGACTGTACTTTCTTATCATCTTTTGAATTCTCGTGCCTAGCATTTTGCTTGGCACACCATAGGTACTCAATGTGTGTTTCTTAGATGGATGAATCAAATATAATTAATTTCGTTTTCACCTATTCACTTCATTCTCTTCTAGGATCTTGCAAATCAAGAGAGGCAAACTCCTAAAACAAACAGTGACACCTAATAGATGTATCTATCACAGTTAACAGCCAGCCAATGGCATCACCCAGGAAAAATCATTAGCATGCTCAGGTACAGTGTTTCTGTTCAGCCTTGTATTCCCAGGGCCACTTGTCTAGGTAAGGACTCTGTCTCTGGGAGCACACGCAAATATATTTTCTGAGACTAGTTCTGTGGGGTACAGTGCAAAATTGTGAGATTCACCACACACCAGGGAAATTCAGACATGATCTCAATAATAAGAGCTGTAATCAAGGAAGAAACCCTTACTTAAGCAAATAATTTACCTTGGGAGTAAAAGGCTGAACACTATGTTCTTTGCACACAGGGACTTTAGCTGGCATTCTGTCTTCATTCTAAATAGACCTTGCTGAACAAATCACAAAAATAAAATATTTACACTGTGCCCACCATCAGCATAAATGGTCTGCCCATCAGGGAAGTAAGCAGTGGGGTGGGATGAAATGCCTGAGTCCAAGGAAGATGAGGGTGGGGGAAGAAGGGGAGAGAGAGTGAGAGGGAGGGGGGAAAGAGAAAGAGAACAGATTTAAAATTAAAGGGAGGTGTCATCCAAGGGCAAAGTAATTTGAAATTCTCCCCAAGTGAGGGTAACATGGATGGTAAATAAATCTGTTTTATCTCTGAGGTTATGGGGATGATTTGCAGATGTCAGATTTTGTGATGTTATAAACACAACCCCCAAGTTAGAAGAGAGGAAGGGGAAAGTTGATGCAGAATAACATTGTTACACTGGATAAACAATACCCAGACAACTGTATATCACAGCAAGATATGATGTCAGGTTTGAAATCAGATAAATTGCAAATAGCAATGGAAAAACAACTGAACCTTTAGAACTACCCACAGATAAACCAGATGAAGTGAATAAAGACTCATTGGGTAGAGATGGCAAGGGGCCACTGCAGAAAGGTGGGAGGGAAGTAGAGGAATTGGTGGAGTGGTGATGGAGCAAGAGCATCTAGATAAAAGGCTGCAGCCAACTCTCCAAAATTCAGAGATAATAATAGCAAGAAATAATAAAGCAGAATGGTAGTAGTGTCAACTGTGATAAGCAGATAATTTGTTACTGTGTACAGCCTGGGGCCCTTTTCCAGAGGCAGGCAGAAGTCCAAGTTCCTGGACTTATCAGCCTAAGCAATCAAGAAGGGAAAATGTAATGCAAAGAGCAACAAAAATCAGAGTGTTTGCACTAAAAGGAACCTTAGCAATTACTTAGAGTAAACCCCTTTCCATGATACCACAGCGCTTTGGTTTTCTTTCTCCCACACTCGCCATTTCTTCCCCACTCCTTTCTGGGTTTCCCTTTCTCTGCCCATCTTCTAAATGTTGGAATGACAGCCCTGGGTCCCTTTCCGTAACAATACTCATTCCCTAAGTGATCCTATCCACCTCCCTAGATGTAGATACGTAAATGCTGACTAGCCAGGACTTCTCTCCCAACAGAGCTCCAAAATTACATACCCATCTGTACACTTGGTATTTCCACATGAGTGGCTTACAGGAATCTCCAATATAGAAAGTCCAGAATAGAGTTCTTGATTCTACTTTGGCCTCAAAAGCTTTTATCTCCCTGGTCTCCCCATCAGAGTAAATGACACCTATATCTACCCAAGCCAAAACCTAGCCACTTCGGATCGCCTGCACATACTCTCTCTCTCTCTCTCTCTCTCTCTCCCCCCCCCTCTCTCTCACCATATATCTCAACAGTGGGAAATCATGCTAATCTATTTGTTAGTGAAAAATACATGTCTCCATTCTATTTCCACTGCCACCTCCCTCCCTCAAGTCATCATCAGAGTTCAGTAACAGTAGCATCCCATCTGGCGCTTGCTTCTATTCCTGTTCCTCAAAGTTCATTTCTTACGTGGCAACTGAAATGATCTTTTAAAAACAGTATTAAGGAGTAGAAATTGGGTAAATATTTGTTATAATATGAATGAGACAGAAAAATTGGACAGCTGGAACTCCCCTGGAGTGATAATTGTAAGTGAATGTATTTTCGCTCCCCCCCCAAAAAAATCTTTCAATTGCATAGTTGCCCACTAAGCACACAGAATTTCCACTGGCCTTCCATGTCTTTAACAGCACATCATTTTTTCTTAGGAGCTACTTTGACTGTACATCTTCTGCTCAATTAAAAAATATATATATATATCAAACATGATTTTCATTGCTCTCTCCTCCCTCACTTCTGAACATTGTTTCTAAGGGGTCACATGAATTCTACCAAACACCTGGACAGTTATAAACATGTAGATGGTTAACAATGGTGTTCATTTTTCTTTTGGGTACCAAATAATACCCAGTCATAACTGTAGAGTCTCTGAGCTCCAAAGAAAGCAGGAGCCATTCAGGATTTTGGAGGACTGTCTCAGTCCCACTTATCTCTCTCCCAAATTGGAGCACATAGGTCAGTGGTTATGTCCAGAGTTGCATTAAAACCATTAAGCTGGGGACGAGGAGCAGGGAGAGAGAGAGTGGTGTGTTTGCTTGCTTATGGTGAGTGTTAGAATAAGGACTCTGCAGTGCCCCAGAGACTCTGGAGTCTGAATAATTTGATGATGCATAATTCCCAAAGTGCCATCATGTTCATTATGTCATTATTCAGCCCAATAATGCAATAGCTGTAGGTACTAATAACTCTATTTTACAAAAGAGGAAACTGAGGCTCAAAGAGAAGAGTAGCATGCTAAACATTACAGAGCCATGTTGTTTTGTGACAAATGCTGAGTGTGTTTTCAAATGAGTAAATGATGAAATCACCTCACATCTGCCCCCTGAGTGAGGTTATGAAAAGGCATTTTAGCAAAGTTACCTGTTATTTGTTGGAACTGAGAGAAGCCCCAGCCAACAAGGAAGCCCTCTTGGCTGGCACTCCTTCATAGAGCTCCTGTGAGCACCAGAAGGGTCCCAGGTCACTTCATCATCAGGGTGTCTTCCTGGTGCAAGATTTCCCATTGGGTCTGCAGGTTGTCTTTTTGCCTCCTCACATCACCGGGGCTGTTTCTGTGTGTCTGTCAAGGAGGTGTCCTTGCTGTACGAATGACCTCACATTGACAAACCCCAATCCACCCCAGGGAATGACTGCTGATTAGACTGTGGGCTCTCCCCACCCAAGATCCAATCTGAGGCCGGGGGCATTGTCAGGCAGCCCCTCCGTCACCTTCAGCTCTCTCTGCTGTGGGTTGCTGTGCAGACAGAGGAAAATGACAGTTTTCATCATTTCCTTCTAACTGATTCAGTGCTGATTCAGCCAGTTTCAACTCCAAGCAATGCAATGAAGAAAAAAGAAAGGAAAAAAAAAGACCCAGAATAGAAAAGCACATGCTTATCAACCATTCTGAAGTATTGTTATGGGTGGGTCCGTGCTTTTCCTTCACTCAGAAAAATCCTTGTTACCCTCTCCAAGGGCATACAGCTGAGCTGAAGGGAGTATCATTCTTTATTCATTTACACTTCAGGGACTCTTTCTTGGAAAGAACCCACTGTTTCTAATGCACCATTAATGGGAACTGTATAAGGGGGACCCAAAGGCCCCAGAATTTATTTACAAAAAATTGTGTATTTATTCTTACACATTTAAACTTCAGTCATCTTCAAAGTACTCTCCACTTGATGTAATGCACCTACTGAGATATTTTTTCCCATGGTTCAAAAACACCAATTTTGATGACCTTTAGGGCTTCTGCAGTTTTTTGTTTCACCTCTTCCACATCAGCAAAACGTTTCCATTTGAGGACGTTTTTCATCTGGGGAAACAAAAGAAAAAAACACTCTGGGTGAGATCAGGTGAGTAGGGAGGGTGGGGTATGGGGGTCACGCCATTTTTGGTCAAAAACTGCTGAACACTCAGCGTGGCATGGGCCAGTCTCTTCGTGAAATGGGCAAACGCGCTGAAAGAGACTTCAAAACAGATTCACTGAAGGTGAACACAACCTCTCACAGCAACACCAGCTGGTACACTGATATAGATGGGTTCTTAGAACACTCACCTGGCAGGGGAAGCCTTCACTACAAGGAGCTCACCTTCCGGAAGATAATCCTGGGTTTTGTTGTG
Organism: Pteronotus mesoamericanus; assembly: GCF_021234165.1. NCBI lineage: Eukaryota > Metazoa > Chordata > Mammalia > Chiroptera > Mormoopidae > Pteronotus > Pteronotus mesoamericanus. Next base: position 2,859,232 of record NW_026555326.1, read on the forward strand.
GGTTTTGTTTGTTTGTTTGTTTGTTTGTTGTTTGTTTTTTGTTTGTTTTGTGATGGGGAAGTTCCCCTGCCCCCAGAGTGAAAATTATTAGACCAAGAACATTATGGCTGTCACAGAATGTAGCCATGATCTTGGGTAAGTCATTTCCCAACTCTGATCTCAGGTCCTCTCTATAGAACAAAGTTAATCAAACCCTCTTCAAATGCATGTGAAAAACTTTGCAAGATATGAAGTATTGGAAAACCTCAAAATGCATGGGGGTTTTTTCCTCCTAAAATCCCCAATATATTTGTATTGTAGGATCTTGCCAAGTAAGGGCATGAAGGCAGGTTGGCCAAACCAGAGGTCTTCATGCCTGAAAGGCACCCAAGACAAAGTTATGCTCTGGAAGGAACTTTGAGGGAGGAAGTCTAGTCTTGGCATCTTTGTATTCACAGAGGGTAGAGTGAAGGGCTCCTCATCACTTTATTTCATTTTTGTGCCTTGCTACCTCTGAATATCACCTACCACATCCCTAGCTCAAGCTATTCTTCTCCAGCCACCTCCCAAAACTCCACTGCTTTATTCAGTCAAACTCTGCTTCAAAAGATAATTTCACAGGCTGGGGGCTGGACACCCTGCACAGGATAATTATTAATTGGGGTATTCCCCCAAAATCTTAAACCTCCAGTCCTAACCCTAGCCACATCCACCTGAGTCCCCAGAGTAATGAATAATACTGTGAACACTACTGGGCAGGTCTTCAGTTTTCATTTATATGCACAGAACACTAAGAAAGGTCTCCATCACTATCAGACTATCAGATAATTATTTTTTCTCATAGTGGAATATGTTATGTTCAGCAAGGCAGAAGTTGCCCTGGGGAAGAACTAGGATGAATGGAGATTATATATACATACATATATATATATATTCTGCTCTATATTTTAAAAATGAAAAAGAAAATGGAAAAAAAGTCCACAACTCCCTTTCTGTGCTGTTAAGATAAACATCCTTTCCTCCAGTTACACAGCTCTAGCTGATGGTGAAAACTTTTCTCCCTACAGAAATCACTTCTGAAAAGCAGACATTTAACATTTCCAATCTGTCTCTGAAGCTGAGATTAAATTACAGTCTGTTTTGAAGGAATCGAAAACACACTTGTTAATATAATAAATGCCTTCCGTTAGTTTTAGAATTTGTCTTTGTTAGGCACATAATTCAAGAATTATCTATTATGGTAAAAAAAAAACTGAGCCATCTGGGTCTGTGCTAATATCTGTAAGCAATAAGTCTTCAATTTCCTTCATACTTCATTACTGGTGATACATGAAAAGCAATCATTCCAAAATCAGAGCTTGTTTTCTGTTGTCGGACTATTGTTTATCAGGATTTATGAAGCAGCAAAAAGGCATTTTCTTGATTTTCATAAGTTAAGCTAACAGTCCCGTGATGACAGCCCCATTAAAACTCAGCAAGTTAGATGTATAAGCTATGGAGTTTTATATCATATCTATCATTTTTACAAAGCTGCTTTCTTTCCACCTTCAACTTTCCACAGAATCTTTTATCGATAGAAAGGACAGGGAAAAATGCTTATTTACCATGTATTTGTTAAGCCACATACATTTGCAATGTATCTTACCTGACACTGTATAAAGGATATGAAGCATTATCAAACGGACCGATTTTGATGATGCAGAGAGAAGGGATGGTAGGAAAACAGCATTCTCTTCCAATTTGACTCTGTCACACACTGGCTTTTAAATGCATTTTTCCCTGGGGGATGGAGGCAGGGAAGGGACAGCTCACTGGTAGCTGGGGTCAGGAGTATATTTTCCTCTGGAAGCAGCCTGTCCATCCCTGGGGGTTGAGTAGACATTCTACAACTGCACAACCTGTAGACTTGTATTGGTGAGTCCTCTTGTATGTTAAGCTGCTAAACACAGTGCCAGCTGAGACTTTAGGAATAAACGTGGGAAAGGAATCTCCAGCTGGCAAGAAAGAGAGGTTTCTTGGCTTTAAAGTCTTGCAATTTATGAAGCTCCTATTTATGATAAAGGAATCCTGTTGGGTAGTGAGAGCATAGTCCATTCTCTGTGACACATTCCTTCCTCCTGGCTGCCTGTTGGATTTACTAGCAAAAGAGTTATCCAGGGCAGAAAGCACTTTTTAGGAAGGAAGTTCCTGTCATCTAAAAGTCAAATAGAAGTCTCTCAGGTCAATTCCAATTTAATCATCTACAGTGTGCTGGCAGCCATGACCTTAGTAGTAGGAACCTGAGAGACACTTGTAGATGCTGCTAAAAACAGAGAAATGAGTTTAAAGAAATTTCATTATGAGAAAAATTGAGCTTCCCAAGTTGGGTAAGTTAATTGTAAATTGTATAGAGTTGGCGAGATGGATTGAATTCCAGAGAGCCCCAAAAGTCTCCAAGCCTCTCCTGTTATCTTGCTGTTCTAAAGATGCAGTGCGCGGGGGAGGAGAAAAAACGAGGCTCACATTTTTTGTGCCCATTGTTTTCTGCATACTCTACTAGGCATGTTTATATATGTGATCTGTGGTTTTCAAGATGCCTGATCTGCTATTTTCCCAAACATATCCTTTCACAAACCCAATGTTTCAAATTCCAGCTGTGATGGTAAGACATTAAAAAAAAAAAAAAAGTGTGCCCAACAGTGCTTGATGATCTGCCCCCAGGAGGTGACTGATGTGGAGCCGGCAAAGCACAATCACTTTGATAAATGACTGGCCCCTCCAGGCTTTGTTTCTAAGAAACTCAAAGTCTTCCTGTGGGATCGCCTAAGGTTCCAGAAAGCCTGGGCTTTGTTTCTTTCTGCCATCATTATGGCTGAGGTCAGATGCCATCTTCTGTGTGACTAACTCCCTTCCCTGAAATGAAAACCGGTAGAAACAGCTACCAAGCAAAACTGGCATGGGCCAATTGGTAGTTGAATTCCCTGTCTGCCAATTTCTGCCTGTTGCTCTTCCAGCCCGGTGGGCGAATGCCATAAAGTTAATTCCCATCAGTTCTATTATTACCCTTTATCTTGCTTCCCTTGGGGTACCCAGTATGAAATATTGGAACACAGACTTTTTTTTAATGAAACTGCCCTGTAATAAAATAATTTTTTAAATGATAGATTGGATCTTAAAATATAGGAACAGCTTATGTTATCATTTGCCTGAGAGACTTCACCCCTCCTGCATGGTTCTGACTCTGTTTCTGATTAAATAAAAAAAAATTTGCTGTTGTGAGCATTTGGCTTCTGAGTTTCCATAATTCTTATTTGTAAGCACTTTTGTGCTGCTACTTCCTTAGATTTACTAAGTGCTTTGCTCTTAAAGAGCACTTAGCAGAAAGAGGTGCAGGGAAATTACATCTGGCAATTATGCCAGTAAATTTAACTCCAGGTCCCGAGCTACACAGGTCATACCTTTCTTCAGGTTTTCTATCCCTGTTACCCACAACAGGTTGCCTGTGGGGATGCTGCTGACCATGCTGAGGAGGTATGAGGTGCTCGCCTGCTGTTAAGCTGTCATTTAAGGATCTGAAGGCCCTTGAAATGTATTAGTAAGACTCATTCAAGAGCCAGAACAAAGATAGCACAGCCATGTCAAAGGCTAAGAAGCCTATATACCAGGAAGTCGTATGGTCCTAGTTTCTCATGGCATCAACTAACTCACCCCTCAAAAAGAGAATGTGCCTTAAAGAACACCAACAACCTTGCCTATGACCTGTGCCTGTCCATTACCTAACCATTTCCCAAATCTTATGTGTAGGACAGCCGTATAATTTATCTCCAAACTCAGGCACTGTTGAAAGTGAAAGGAGAGCTACTAACAGTGATACAAGGAAAATGGGTGTAAATGAAGACTTCTAGTCAAACTGAAGATGAGTAGACACCTCTCAAGCCTCCCACTCCTAGAGTTAACAAGAGTATAGGGATATAAAACAAGATCAAAGAAAGAGCGGTTTGAGTCATCAACTCTGAATCATGTTGCCTTTTCCAAAGAGCTGGTGGTTTTGGCCTTCTTGCTGCCAAGGAGAGAGAAGACATTTGATATCATGTATATTTTGTCTTATGAGGAGTTAGCATGGTGAAGCATCAAAGTGTGTGGGCTGTGAAGCCAGACTGGCTGGGTTGAAATCCTAACTCCCCCATTACTAGCTGGATGATCTTGAAAAGTTATATAACTTTTTTTGTGCTTCAGCTACTAAGATTAAGGAAAAGATAGGGGGGTTGCACCAATAGGAACACATCTACCTGGAAACAAGAGGCAAAAGGAAAGGGGGTGGTGTCCTAAGGAGGGTTACCATTGATGAAGTACCCAACAGCATCAGACCCTACATATCTTTAACCTTAACAAAAACTCTGCAGGGTATATATTTTCATAATCCTCATAATCATCACCACCAATGTTCAGTTTACTTCACAGATGTGAAAATGGAGGCTCTGAGACAGTAGGTATCTGGCCCAAAGTCATCTCCCTAGCAAGAGTTAGAATTCTAAGTGACTTAAATCTGACTCTAAAGCCCATGTTGCTTCTAGAATGCAGTTTCTCGATTGGAGTACATGTGTATACAACAGGGGTAGTCTGCTTCAGTGAGACCCCCTCCCCTCAAACTTACCTCACTAACCATTAGCACATACTCTCTAGATAGTTAGTCCTTGCTGGAAGCTCTTTTCAATGAAGTATTTCTCCCTCTTCAGGACTTCTGCACTATTGCTGTGCTGTGTGACCTGAGGTAAGTGGCTTAATCTCTCCTCCCTTCAGTTTTCTCATCTATAGAAGGTAGCTAATATTCACATGTACCTTGTAGGAGTTTTGTGAACATATAATAAACTAATATATGTAAAACCCTTAGACTGGGGCCCGGCATAGGATAAGTGCTCCGTAGCTATTAGCTGTCAATATCATACTCCCAGCTAGTTCGGGGAATCCAGAAAACTAGAGAGACTAATCTTCTCATTGAGTTGGAAGGAATGTGGAGAACTTCAGGATTCTTCTGCCAAACAAGAAAGAGGTCAGCAGGGCAAACAAAAAGATTCTTCTTAGCTACCATCATAAAGACACTTCTCGAGAATATGCCCCTTCCCCATGGGCAGTGTTCCCCCCTCCGCTTACATAGTAGCAAGCAATTAGTCCACACTGAGCATTATTGAAACCCACGTCTGAAATGACTGCCCTTGACTGCTAACACTCTCCTCTTCCCTATAGCCCACATGTTAGCAACATTAGCAGGCATGAGAACCCCACAGTCTTGTTGCTCTGTGTTTGCTGGAAAGAGCAGGTGAGAGCAGACCAGCCAAGCCTGCAAGGCACACACACCTGAATAAAGGTCCTCATCTGTGAGATAAGGGGGTTGGACTCACTAGATGATCTCCTGCTGCAACCTTCTATAGGTCTGTGATTTGGAGGCACCCCTGGATTACCTGAGCTGAGCCAGCTGCATTTCTCATGCATAATGGGCTACAGAGAAGCAATTGGTGGGAATTAAAGTCTCAAGTCCAGTGCACTGCAGTTCGTCCTTGCTGCTTATTGGGAAGCCGTAGGTCATGCTTTGCCAGCGTCTTAAATATCAATCTCATCCATAAACCTCATTCAGGCTGTCTGGAGAGTCTTATGGAGAGGACAGAGGACAATGGAATATTTTAATACAGGCAAGCACCTTTCAGAGTCAAATCTCCTTGTTCAGCTTTCCTTTGCAACTGTGCTGTTTGATCCCCTTGCCACAGGGTTGAAAATTGTAAAAATATTTAACTTGCAAAAACTACACAGTAGAAGTGGTTTTCCATCCAGCAGCATTTAGGAGGCAATAAATGGACTGGAACACTATGATAAAAGGAGACCAGGGGCTGAAATCATCAAGGGCAATAGGTCTTGAGATGAAGGTCACAGTCTTTGTCCTGTCCAGCCATGAAATGCAAAGTTCAGTGGGAGCGAGGTGGGGTGTGTGGGTATACTGTTTCTCTATAGGGCAAAGTAACGTTTTCCTGGATGTCACATTCTGAATGGAACTGGGCCAAATGAGAGAGAGATATGTCTCCTCGTCCCCAGAGACCTAATTCAATTCCACCTGCTCTTGGGATTCTACTTACCCTCAAGCAAGTCATGTCTCTACAGTGTTACACTGGCATATTCCAGTGATTTTCAACCTTTTCCATCTCATGGCACACATAAACTAATTACTAAAATTCTGCAGCACATCAAAAAAAGATATTTTTTCAGACCTGAAAAAAATACTTATAAATTTAATTGATTCACAAAAAATAATAAGAATAGTAATTACCTACCATTTTTGCTCCAGAGTGACTTTTTAAAAAATCAGGTGCTTACACTTGTATGTAAGAATTTCTGGTACCAAGAAATAACCAATCACACAACCTTATTATGCGACATGACCAAAAAGATGAAACTCTATTATATGACCTATATATTTATTGTTCAAGACAGGGCATTCACACAGAAAGGCTATTGCTGTGTTGGCTGTTGTCATATGTTTTATTTGACAATCTAAGGGTAAAGAGGTCAGTGCCCCTGACTAAATAGTCAGGTATTGCATGTTTTAAAAATTCTTGTGGCGTACTGGTTGAAAATCGATGGCTTATTCAATAGTCTAATGAGAACTTTGCCATGAGACCTCCTGCCAGATGGTTAGGGAATTGCTTCATTCCATCTATTCCAGATATTTCTGATTCACATCTTACAGCTTGGCTCTGAAAACACACCAGCAAGGTTCACTCATGATTTCAGGAGGTCAGTGCTTCAGACACACATGACCACAGTGCTGAGATCAGTGTAAGAGGTTGCTAAGCACCCAGACCCACAACCAGACTACCTGAGTTCAAATCCCAGTTTGTTACACCTTGACCACTTGCTTAAACTTTTTGACAGTCTTCCCAGGTGTAAAATGGGGAACCAAGTATAATTCACCTCAGCAGGCTGTGGAAAGAATTCTGTGTGCGCGCGCACGCGCGTGTGTGTGTGTGTGTGTATAACCTGTGTGTGTGTATGTGTGTTTTTCCTTTGCTATCATCAAGGGTGGGCTAGGGCTAGGTCTATTGTGTCCGACACTGCTGGGGAAACTCTTATAGTCTTACAGCCCTTAAAATCCTCTTTCGCCACCTGAGGGATTTATCACTGCATCATCTTAAGTTTAATTCCAGTCTTTGCTGCTGCAGAGGGAAAGGTTATTTAGCTAGTGATTATCAGTGATTATCTCACTATCTTGGTGAGATAAAACTCTGTCTTAGTTTGAAAGGAAGAGGGAAGAAAATAGAAAAGTATAAAGTGCTGCAGAGCCAGGGGTGAGGAAACTGGGAGCAGGAAGAGAAGAGGGAGCTGAAACAGAGTTGCCTAGAAATCCACAAAACCTGCATTGATTTTACAGATTTCCTTCTCTGGTTCCACTGACTGAGTGCCCCTTCCACCTGCCATCAGAAACTCCCATATCTGTTCTGGCCTCATGCTCCTCTCTTCCCCTCTGCCAGGTCCCCACTGCCTTGTCCCCCAAGAGGCCCCTCAGAGCACAAGAAGGTGGTGGGAGGAGGAGGTGGGATTTCATGTGATTTTTATGGCCACCATCCATAGCACCGAGAGCTGCTGGTGATACAAGATATTCAGGACTAAGCCTGGGAACACACTTTAACGTGGTGCTCACACTGATATCTGAGCTGCATTCTTAGAGCTATGCTCAGCGGAGAGTGGCAGGGAGGACAAAACCTGCCAGCCAGAGGCTTCTAAAGAGCAACGCTCCCACCTCCCATGGAAAAGAGGAGGGTGTCCCCGCCCCTTGTGCTGAGATTTGATTTCTTCTTTTTTGCAGCTTCAAGGCATTAAGGATTCTGTCAATGGCACATTTGATTCACTAGGAACTAGCTCTTTCTCTGAAAAGGTTCAGAGACCCAGGTGGGCAGGCATTGGAGCTCCACATTTGACCCCCTGTGTCAGGTTCCTTCTGCTCCTCCTGTGGCTCTCGTTTCTTTTCTCCACCTCCAGAAAAAGTCCCCTGGTCTTTCAAGGAACTTGGCTTTTCTGGAAAGGAAAGATATTTACAAATGTAATACATGTTCAGTAGGGGGGAAATGAAATAAAGAATTTATGAGGAAAAAAGCAAATCATTTCCATAATGGCCCAACCCAACAGGTCCCCTCCCCAGGGGTAGTCCTGTTAAACAGCCATGTGGATATACTTCCAGAAGTACACATAAGCACATGAGAGTAAATACAACATTTATTTTAAATAAAATAAATTAACATTATAGTTATTGGTCTGCAACTCCATATTTTGTTTCATAACAGATCAGGGGTATATTTGTTTCCTAGGGTTGCTGCCACAAAACACAGGTGCTCCTCAACTTATGGTGGGGTCGTGTCCCAATAAACCCATTGTAAGTTGAGAATATTGTAAGTCAAAAATACATTTAATTCACCTAACCTACTGAGTGTGCTCAGAACATTTACATTAGCCTACAGGTGGAAAAATTGTTATCTTTGTAGCTGCCCAGGATCATAAGAAAGTACTGTATCACATACCACGAGCCTAGAAAAAGATGAAAATTCAAAATTCCATGTATGGTTTCTGCTGAATTCTTGTAGCTTTTGCACCATTGTAAAGTCAAAAAAATTTTAAGTTAAACCCTTGTAAGTCAGGGACCCTCTATAATAAAAACTGGGTAGCATCAAACAACAGAAATGTATTCTCCAGCAGTTCTGGAGGCCAGAGTCTAAAATCAAGATGTCCACAGTGCCACACTCCTTCTGATGGCTCGACAGGAGAGTGCTTCTTGCTTCTTTTAGCTTCTGGAGTCTGCCTACCACCGTTGGTGTTCGCCCACCACCCTTGGTGTTCCTTGGCTCATGCAGACACATCCCTCCACTTCTGTGACTCTCTTCTCCTCCTGTGTCTCCACATCCTCTTCCCTCTGAGCCTATCTCATATATAAAGTCTCTTACTTTTTTTTTAAAATAAGGACACCAGGCATGCTGGATTACGGCCAGTCCTAATGACCTCGTTTTAAATTCTTGCCTCTGTAAAGACTCTGTTTACAAATAAGATCCCATTTTGAAGTACTAGGGGTTAAGACTTCAACATATCTTTCTGGGGGGCGGGGCACAATTCAACCCTTAACAAGGGGCATTCTTTTGAATCTACTTTATTTCTTAATTGTTACTTAATATTCCAGAATTTTATTGTGGTATAATTTACCATTCCCCAAATCATAAGCATAAGGTCATTTTAAATTTTCTGATATGTCAAACTGTAATAAAAAGTCTTATATCATAACCCGTATATTTTTGTATACTTATTTTTACATTTCTTTTTTAGAATGAATTCCTAGAAGTAAAATTTCTGGATCAAAGGATATGTACATTTTAAATTTTGATAGGTATTGAAAAATTGTGATATATACAATTAAATTCAAGTTTACACCCACCAACAGTGTGTAGCAGTGCCGCCCACATACACATTTTCATTCTCACTGAACATCATCAATCCTTTATATTTCTGCCAGTCTGATGGGTAAAAACAAAACTGTATCTTGTTTCATAGGTATGTCTCTGAGCTCTGGTGAAACCTGACATAATAAGTTTATAATCCACTTGATTTTTTTATTCAATGAGTTGATTTTTTTAATAATTTGCCAATTATTCCATGGAGTTTTTTATTCATTCAACAAATATTTATAAAATACCCATAATGTGACAGAGTGCTTCCATATTGTTGATTATTTTTTGTTTTGTTTTGTTTTCCTTATTGGTTTATAAATTTTTAGGCATCATCTTATAATGAGGAAATTGTCCAATTTCTATAACAGTCTTAAATTCTTTTCCTAGATTTATGTTTTTTAGTTTGTTTGTGGTATCTTCTGCCTTGTACAAATTATAAAAACTTAGGTAAATTACTCCTATCTATATTTTTCTTATTTATTGTGAATGTCTGTTTAGAAATCTTTCCATGGGTTGAGATTATAAAAAGCATTCTGATATTTTTTCTATTACTTTGTAATTTGGGCAGGTTTTATTTGTATTTTAATTTCTAACCCGTATAGAATTGTATGTGTTTGATGTAAGTAAATTTTTTTCAAAATGGCCTCCTGATATTTAAATACCACCTACCAACTATTCTGTCTTTTCTTCTACTAGTTAGCAATGGAGAAATGAGCTAACATTTGGTTGTATAGCTTCTGTTTTAACCTTGTTTCCCTGAACATGGAACCTAAGACAAAAGCTTGTGTGCATTTGGAAATGCAATCCCAGGATTGCAGCAATTCATAAGTGGGACTTGAGACCTGGCAGGAGGGTAAGTCAATACATCAATGTGCTTTCAAATCAGCTACCCCAAGGGCAAGCGTTGCCTACTTCCCCGGATCTTTGGAGAAACTTTACTATATATCATGGAAATGTTACTAAATATACTAGGAATGCAGGGGAGAAGCATTTCCCTCTTGACTGCCATTTCTCATTGGTCAAGGGTGGCTCCATGAATATTAACTGCCCTGCAATTTCAAGCTGGGCATGTATGAGTGCAAAACACATTCTCACATACATTCTACATGATGGTCCACAGCAAAAAATGCCTCCGGTAAGGACCAGAGATAAGTGCAATCTGATTTCACATGTATGAAGCTGGTCAAATCTCGCAATGCATGCAAGTAGTTTTTGCAGAAAGCTCTTGAACAGCACTGCCTAATAACACTTTCTGCAGTGATAGAAATGGTCTATATCTGCACTGTCCAACATGGTAGCCATTAGACACATATGGCTCTTGACTCTTAAAATGTGGCTAGTGAAACTGAGAAACAGCATGGGTCTGCAATAAGAGGCAGATGAAAAAGATTTTGAAATGATGTATAAATGGAGCCAGTACAACTTTTATGATGTACCAAGTAACATAAAATTTAACATTTTCTTTCCTTTTGTTTAAGCCTCCCCTGAGGACATGCTTATTGATTTATTGATTTATTTTTAGAGAGAGAAAGGGCAAGGGGGTAGGGACAGAGAGAGAGAAACATTGATCCACTGCCTCTCATATATGCCCCAAAGGGGACCAAACCTGCAACCTAATCATGTATCCTGACCAAGAATCAAACCCATGACCTTTCGGTTTATAGGACAATGCTCCAACCAACTGAGCCATACCAACCAGGGAAAATTTAGCATTTTCTATGATATACTAAGATTTTCACATTTAACTCTCACAAAAACACTATGTCATAGATATTATTATTCATATTTTATAGATGAGGTGACTAAAGCTTAGAAAATGTAAGTAACTTTCTTATGCTGACACAGCTAATAATTAGCTGGGGCCAGGATTCAAAACCAGACAATATTATTCCAGAGGCATACTTTGAATCATTATTCTTTGAGGTCCCTGTTGCACTGAATTCTCATATACGTGGCTCTATCTGGATTTTTAATTGCCTATTTTGCAAGTACCACATTGTTGAAATACTGTAGCTCTAGAGTGTGTTTTGATTTCTGGTAGTTTTTTAGTATTCTCACATGAAGCCTTTTAAAATATTTTGGCCATAACTAACTATCTTCCCCATGTAGGCCAGAAGTCATTAGAAAGGCAGTGGTCAATTAAGATGCTTTGGTTTTCAAGTAATAGAAAACTCTACTGAAAATAAGCACTCGCTATCCCATATTTTAAATCTATAGGCAGGCATTTCCAGGATTAGTTAATACAGCTGCTCATAGATGTAAGGTTTCAGATTCATTTCTCTTTCCACTTTTCCATATGACTGGTATGTGCACTAAGTTTGACTGTCCATGGTTCCCGTTAGGCACTTCCAACATTACCTCCTCACACAGCCACAACCAGAAGATGTGGTTTTGGATGAGAAACTTATATTCTTCTATAATGACAAAGGAGGCTATGATGCAATTCAGAGACTATAAAAACTTAATATTTCATATAACTAAAAATATTCCAAGTTTGTTTTCTATTTAAATATGATCTCTCAGTTGAAACCAAAGTAGGAGGAAGAGAGTACAGAGGTTAGTTCAGGGAATCAAAGTAATTCAATGCAAAAATCTTGATTCTTCTACATGTAAAAGAAACTCATTTCTCAATTCAAAAAATGTACTGTCACTATGTGTTTCTTAGGAGAATTCAATTTTGACACATCATCTTACTAATGCAAAGTGAAGTTGACTTTCAACCCCCTGAGCAGAAGCTCTCAGTGTGGATTTAACCCACAGCATCCTAAATTTTAGATCTGGAAAAATCTGGAAAATCATGTGGTCCGGATTGTTCAAGTTACAAATAAGGAAACTCAAGCCCACTGAGAGTCAGGGTGAGGAACAGAGTCCCAGTTCCCTAGCCTCTCCCCAGGAAAGTTTCCCCAAATGGAAGGCCAATGAGCTCTAATCACTCAAAATTACATTCTTTTCCTGCAATGAGAAGCCCTTGAACCTCTCTGGTTCACTTCTAAAATGGGCACACGCTAGCAGAGCCTTTGGAACCCTAGACTCACTGCAGTTCAGAGGAACTGGATACTTTCAAAATAATTGGGATTATGTTTAAACTCTTACAGATATTTTATAAGATTATTGAGGCATTTGATGGTCATTCTAAGCTTAAAACCTGAAGACAAGCGTAAAGTTTGGTGTGAATTTTGTAATTGAAAAGGTAATATGTATTGATTGCAGGAAACTTGCAAACCCCTTAACAAGAAAAAAACCTCAAAGAAAACAAAAATTAGCCAGTATCCACTATCCATAATTGCTGTTAACATCATGACATGTCTTTCCATACTTTTGTATTACCTATTAATAAGTAAACTTTAAAATAAAAAGTTATATTTTATCTTTTTGAAAACTTTAAAAAAAAATAGATCAGAATCATTTTCTACTATCAATAAAGAGTATACAGTTTGATTCTTTCAATACAAAGAATAATAGCATATAAACCACAGCTGACCAAATCTCTATGATTCAACATGTAGGTTTGTTAGTAATATTTTCATAATTTAGAAACATACCATTATGCATTTTCAAAAGTAAAAATATGCAATCAAAAGACACGCACCTTGTTAAGGTTGTTTAAAACATTTTGCCTAACTGCCCTCCAGAAAGCTAATACCAATATACGTAGCCCCTGGCTGAGTATAAACTTCCCTATCTCCTGGCTTCCTTCCCCACACTAGGGGTTATCATTCATTGTAATCTCAGCCAAGGGCAGCTTTTGTGAAAACCAAGCTTACCTTTGTGAATGCATTTTATTTGTCCCCCTCTGCAGCTCCCCTGATTTCCTGTCTCGGCCAAGACCACGTGAGGGGTTTCTGGCTTCACTGGGCTGCACTGACTGATTCAGCAAACAGTTTTGGAGAAAGGACAAAGCTAACGGATGCGCTCGCTCAGGGGACCTGCTAGCAGTGGGCCATGAAGAGGGTTTGAGGGGGAAATAGCAGCTTCTCCAAAAGCACCCGGGACGTTCTGGAGAGAGGAAATCCCTTTTTTAATTGCTTTCACCTTCCTCTTGCAGGTTATTTCCCTCCTGGCCTCAGATTCCCCTAGGCAGGCGCTTATTTTGCTTTTCCGTTTGCACTTCTTACTAGTGGACACACAAAGGTGAATCTGGGAGAGTTTAACACACTGGCAAGGAGATCTATTACAGACTGTTCTGCATAAATGTGGCATAGTAGGGCGTTTTATTCACTGTTAATCAGTGCAAACAATGGAGTGCTTTATGTCTTTCCACATAAGCTTTAATAACCCAACCCAGTCATAATGAATTCTGGGGCAGAATTAATGTAAAAGAGTAATGGTGATTAGGTAATTATCAAGTACAGAGAGTATTTAACCTTCCCAGTGACAGGACTGCCTAAGACTACCTGATATCACGCACGCTCCCTGGGAATAATAATAATTTAAAATTATCCAATCTCTACTATTAATAAAGAAATAAGGATCCAGGAGCAGCGTCAATCAAGCTGAGTTTTTTCTCCATTTAACGTTTGCCAATGTGCTGCTTCTCTCTAGTGTCTTTGAATGTGTCGGCCTCTTTGATTTTTATTTCAGGCTGGCCAGACTTAAGCTGTTGCAAGTCTCCAAGAATATCTCAACAAGCTGAGACACATCGCCCTCTAAAATTATCCACCCGGAGTGAAATGCCAGGGAGTAACCTTTGGCCTCTGCCTTTTTTAATTGCAACTCAAGCCATTTTTAAGCCACAGGCTGTGACAGCCCCATGTTCTGCTCTCCTTCACCCACCCTCCTCTCCCCCTGCCTCTCCTGGGCGGTCTACTCAAAGAGGATGTGTGTGGCACCCTTATGTGCTGTATTATGTCCCAGTAAAAAAAAAAATGGATGTGCTTCTTCCTTGACATATTTTTGAATTCCACAACAAAGACAGCTATGTGTACATGAGCTTTACCAATGCATACATGCTTGAGTGCCTGTGCGCACCCATGAATACACACACACACACACACACACACATGTTCCATGGAGGGCAGAACAATTCATTATGCTAAGTGACAAAGCATGGACTGCAGCAAAATTCAGAGTAGAATACTAGAAGGTATTTTAAAGGTCATTTTCTCCAAACCCTCTGCAGAAGGTAACCATGAGTCATTGAGAAAAGAAGCAACGTTTTCAGGGTCTTACAATTAATTAAAAAGAGAACAATAAGTAAAATACAGTTTCCTGACTCCTGATCCCATAGCTTTTTTCCCTAAATACAATATCCAAGACCAGGATATTCAAGTAATACAGGGAATCTAATAACCAAATATTTGCTTCTACAATGCTGTTACCTCCTCGTGGAATTCCCAACCAGTTTCATTCTTTAACTGACTGATTCCTTACAGAACAGATCACCTCCAGGAGGCCTTCCCCAATGCACTGAAGGTTAAGTGAAGGCCCCTTCCGTGAGCTCCCACAGCATTCTTGCTTAATCTTAAACTAGTATTTCTAACATTGATTAGCCAGCATTGGTTTTCTGGGGGTTTTTCCCTCTCTGATTATAAGCCAAGGAGGATGTGCCTTGTTCCCTGTTGTCTCCCCAGCCCCTAGACCAGTACGCAGTATCCAATCAGATATCATCAAATTATGCAAAGTCTCATTGATCCAGGAAGCATGACAAGGGCAAGGGGACATATTTGCAAAAGAGCTCAAACCAAGTAATTTGTCAACAATCTGGACAAACTATCCTGTTTGTTCACTATCCTGTGAAGGGAAGTCATCGCCAAAATGTGTTCTTGAAATGTAAGCACAGCACAGCCTCCAACAGTCTTACTCCTTCATGAAGCAGAAATGCTCATCAGGGTGAAGGCAACTATGGGCCAACGGAGGAGAAGAAAGCTCCTCCACTTGTACAGAAAAGCAGAAAGGGAGCAGGAGGTAGCAGAGCAACATGGACACCGATTACAACCTAGATTGGGTAGCTTGGGGTTTACAGCTTGTTTCTCTGAAAAGGACTATTTTGTGGGGAGGACAGGGATCTAAATTTATGCCTATCAAATCGACTGACCATCTGCTTACTGCAGATCCAGGTTCCATGCCCCTAGATTGGAGATGTAGATGGGGAGGAAGTGTAGAAAAATCCTATGACATATCCTCAGTCCCAGACCCAGTATTGGGCTCTCAGGAAACAGGCAATTGCCTGGGCTTTTTCCATGTGTCCTTCTTTTCCTCATTAGGCTAGCCTTGGGTCTGAGGCATTAATCCTGTATCCTGGAGGTCCTTTTCTCTTTGCAAACATTTGTTGAGGCTGTTGGTACCAGGCACTGGACTGGGCACTTGATTTTATAGATGAGAGTTTTCCAACATTCTGTGATCATAAAAATCACTGAAGTACATTTTCTGGTTAATTACAGGTTCCTGGAATCATTCCATATCTGCTGATTTAAATTAGAGGGAAGGGGCCCGGGGATATATACATTTTTCATATACCCCAAGGAATTCATACCATTAAGAAGTTTGGGCCACACTGGTAGAGATAAATAATAGCAATAATAACAATAATATCAATAATAAATTAAAGAATAATAACAGGTCCTGCCTCCAATGAGTCCACAGTCAAGTAAAAGAATGTTCTTTAACATAATTATTCCTGACTCACGGGACACTCACTTAAAGAAAACACATGAAAACAAGCAGCGTTTCATTTGTAACTCCACAGTATTCATTTCTGTGATTTCTGAGCAAGCACTTCTTGTAGAGTCTGACTTGGAAATCTCCAAATAGGCACAAATAACAAAGGAGAGGACTTGAGACTAGCTACTGAGAATGCTGGTCCAAAGGAAGGACCCTTGGCAGAGAAGAGCTCCTCAGGAAACAAAAACTATAAACATTTATATACAGAAAAATGTCCTTTGGGTTCTGGGAAACATTTGTGTGCAGTTTGGAGAATGAATAAAAGTAAAAATCAGTCACCCCAGCAGAAGCTTTTGATAGATGAGACACTTAGTACACATTGTGGAGACCAAAAAAAAACAAAAAACAAAAAACAAAAAAAACCCTCCCAGCTTCAGCCAGTAATGCAGAACTTGGAGCAGCTGGGCAAATAGTTCTCAAAAATTACTGGACAATCAAAATCCTTTTTGGCTGTAAAATGTGCATTGCCACCATGCTGGCTGCCCAGTGTCCTCGCTCCCCATCTGTATCAGCATCTCTACCTCCTTAGCCACCTTTCTCCTGTCCCCCTAGAGGACTCTCCCCTTCTCCACCCACTAGGCTTGGCTCCCTTTCAAATGTGCTCACCCTACTCTGGAGCTTATCATCAGTCCATAAGGCGTTAATGCATGTACTGACTATAGAGACACAATCAAGTTATTTCTACATGGTGCCGGGATAATCAGAGCAATTGTTAGGGGGGGAAATCAGTCTGAATGACAGTTCATGGATACAAAGACTAAATGATGGACTGAATTTACTAGAACATTTTCGTATTGAAAATTATTAAATGTTGAGAATTCTATAGTCCAGAGTTTTTGTTTCAGATTTGTTTGTTTGCTTATTTATTTTGTCTTGTTTGGCAATAAGGTCTGTTTTTCCAATGAAATACTATTCAGAAGCCTAATTCATGGTGTATGCAAGTTGAGCTGCTCTGGATAGATGAGGGGAAGGGATGAGATTCCTGCTTCTCCCTGCTCTTGTTTTCTTTCAGCATCCCCTAAGTCACTCCATAGGTGCCCAAGACTCTAAAAACCAAAACAAAAAGAACCTGTCTGTAGCTGTCTATAGTCCTTCAAGTCCCTTGTTTTACAAATGAGGAAACTGAGACTCAAAGATTGGAATTGCCTGGCAGCATTCTTCCCAAGAGGAGAGAAACTGAGAGCAGAACACAGATCTTAAATCCCAACTCACTCTTCTTGCTTCCATGCCAAGAAGTCAACATTAGCCAAGGAGCCAACGCTCCTCCATGGGTTCTCACCACCCCAGAGCAGTGAAGTGGGGTGGCAAGAGAAGGAAACAGATGTTTCTTAGACTAGCCATCCAGTGCCACTGCATCTACTCACTGTTTTCTTCATAGGCACACTCTTATTTCTTTGAGGTTCTGAGCTGGAGTCACCTAAAAAAAATAATGAGTTTACTCCTTCTAAACTAGACAGACATCCTGAAAGAAAATATAAGAGGAAGTTGCAATTTTTATCTCAGTTCACCATCAATTTCTGTGCATTCCAGACTTTCCTATCAAGGGGGTAAGTATTCATACAGGTCCGGACATTCCTTTCTCCATTCTTCTACTTCCTTCTCAATTACTGATCCACTCCTCATTTCTGTGTTTGTATCTGTCACTAGTCCCTTCTCCATCAAATATTGTCCAATATTTGTCCAAATTCTTTGTCTTGCCCTGGAGAGTCTCTCCTTCTACTATCTGCCAATAAGGTATTAATACATTAGTTGCCTCAAAGTGCACTCTTTAATGGGGGCCATGGACATTCATTTAGCTGAATTTGATAGTGACAACACATTGACATTGGTAAGGTTAATGATCCAATGCTTTATTTCATTATACAACTTGAACAACACTTAGCACATTGATCCACAATGTCCTATAATCCGTCTTTGCTATTACTTTAATGATACCATGGCATCTATGCCCTTTAAGTAATTGGCACCGTAAAAAGATGGACTTGGCCTTGTTATGTCAGAATAGAGCTATACTGAATTGTGAAAGATTTTTGTCTTTTCTTCATTCTCTCTTTCCTCTCATTTTATGTATTCCTGATTGAAGAGGTGAGAAGGAGCTCGTGGAAGTGAGGAGGGAGAGTATGGCTGAATAGTGAAGATACATTGAACATTCAGAGATACAATGATCATTTTTGAAGTTATCATTTCCTTCCCAAGTTGTCAGGCCCAAGTGACCTTGGAAAGGCCTCTGAGACTTTGTAGATCTCAGGGTCTTAATTTTTTTTTGTTTTAATGAGGATAATTAATGAAATCTACTTGCCCCCACCTGCTTAACAAGTGATGGGTCCTAGTTTAAGGCATGATGTTTTATCCCTGGTACAAGGAGTTGACAGAAGAAAAAAGCAGTCTGGATCTCACTTGAGCCCTAACTATGAGGACAGGTAGATACTGGTTTGGGAATACTGTGTACCAGATGCTAACCCCAATCCTGGAAATAGGGTCTGAGATATTGGTGAGCTCCTGGGTCTACCAGTGGAGGACAATGAAGTCCTGACCATGTAGACAGAACAGACTAGCCATGATTATAGATGAAGTGAAATGGGCAGTCAATATTTGGGAGTATGTGCTTGAGACACAGTTGTCTACCAGGGCTGAATTCACAACAGGCCTCCTGACCTGAAGGTGAGCCATGGCTGGGATACTACACAGAGCTCAATGGTATCTCTGAGAGAAGATATCCCATTATGTCTAGGAAGGTGGGATTCTATGGAACTGGGCCACCAAACCCAGTAAGCATTGAGCCTAAAATCTCACTAGATTAAAATTATGAGAAGTCTATAAAAATCCCACCTTAATCAGGATTGGCTAAGAATTTGGAAAAAGATGTAGAAAGGAGTCAGCTCTGAGGTAATGAGTGAGCAGCCCCATAGCACATGAGGGCCCAGGCAGCCCAGGCACTGAACATGGCTTTACCACAGGCTTGCTGGCTGACTGGATTAATAAACAGACTACAAAAGAGTTGAGTTTCAACTCCCTGCCCTGTAAAAGAGGGAGCAATAGTATCCCACAGGGGCATTGTAAGCTTGGTTGGTATAACATGTGGGGTGGGGTGAAGCCTGGCTGGGGTGGGGGAGTAGATCAGCAGCAGCAAACTTTTGTTTGAAAGACATGAAATGAGGCAGAAGAAAGAGACATAAAGTATGTCTAATATTATTTATTTCACAGACCTGCTATGTACCAGACACTAAACTTGGAGTTGAGAAAACAAAGATAGACCATATGGTGTTTCTGACCCCAAGCTGCCCACAGTCTAGCAGAGGGGGCAGGCTGTGTATTTTGATGTGAACTCTGAAATACTTAGTCCCCAGAAAGGAAACAATTACCAATCTACAGGAAGAAAAATGGTGGAGCCTCTTTCTTTGCATTGTCTTACTGCCCCCGGAGTGCTTCTCATTCTTCCCAGGGCTGGATGGCTGAGCTTCGCTCTGGAGGAAGTTAGAGAGCCACACTTAGCTGAAGATCTAATACATTTTGTCAATAATGTTTATATTTTTATTTCCATCTGTTTGACAGCTGTCTTATTTCTCAATTGATTCTGAATCGATAGAATAAAGAATTGTTGTTTATTGGTTTTCACAAAATCCAGCATCATACATATTATTATACTGCAGAAGTATGGACAGAGCATAGAAGTCATATGCATCATGGAGTTTATTCTTTATGGGGCATGTGTGGGGAGAGGGTGAGTAGAGAAAGATTAAAGATAAGGGGATGGAATACTAACAAAAAGATGATTGGAAAAAGAAAAGAAGCATCCTGACAAAAAGGGCTACAAGGATAGAAAACCAAAGGCAAGGAAGAGCATATATAAAGAAACTTCAGAAAGGCTAAAATGATGTGCAAATTTTTAGTGGGAGTGTCAGCCTCATTTTGTCCACATTGTACTAAAGGACTCAAAGCTCACAGGGTAGCATTTCTCAGATTCCTCCCTGTCAGAGTAATCCAAAGGAACATATCCTTCAGAGGCGGCCCTGTGCAAACTGGAATGACACGAAATACGTTTGCGGGTTCAATAACCCTGAACCATGGATTTTGGTCCCACCATGCCATTATCAGTGCAAACTTTGTGTGACTCCAGTTTCCCCATGTGGAAAAGGAACAGTATACAGACTCTCTAAGACTTGCTGCGGCCCTGACATTCCGTGAACCCACTCATCCTTTCACACTTTTTTTTTTTAAATCAATTCTTTCCTGACATTTTCAACTCTCTACAGAATGTTCCATCCTCAAGATCTGTATAGATTAATTATCAATAGTTCAGATCTTACTTTGGCAGCTCTTGGGAGTATATCCCCCGTAAAGCATCACTTGGCACTTATTCCATCACTTCTTTATTATCCACACAAGAGAGGGTATGAGCAATTTTTCAGAGAGGAAACAAATATTCAACTGAGCCAGTGCTTGGTTTTGAAATCAAATACAATTCTTAAAGCCCTTCTCTTTCCCTTAAGAACTCCTCTATTCAATAGCCATAGACCCATAAAAAAAGGTTAATGCCAAGATTGTCTCTGTCCTGCCATTAGGGCAAGTACGGAAATGTGTATTCCTCTAAGGCAGAATTTCTGAACCTTGGCACTACTGACATTTGGGCCTGGATAGTTTTTATTTGAGAGCAGGTGGGTGCTGTCCTGTGATTGTAGGATGTTTAGCAGCGTCACCTGTTGTTACCCACTGGATGCCAGCAGCACTCCCTCCCCAGCTGGACAACCCATTATGTCTGCAGACCTTGTCTGATGTCCCCAGGGGTCAAAATTGCTATCTTTGAGAACCACTGCTCTAGGAGATTACATTTCCTCTACCTAAAGGGAGTGGATCAATTGAGGCATATGTGCGTGTCCCCAGAAGCTAAAGAATATACTTCTCTTTGATATTTTTTATTCCTTAGTTCGTTCAACTAATGAAGTTCCTACTGGATGTTTGCTATACCTCTTGGTTATTTATATTCTCATTTCTGGATTCCCACCTCTATCCATTTTAAGCCTGACAACGCTAGCTTTCTCCTTCGTGTCCTCTGCTGTTTGCTACAACTTGGCCACAGTGGCCACTGCTGTTGTTCATCATCCCAGGCCTCACACGTTTCCAGCCCTGTGCTTCCACACCTGTCACTCTGCAACAGTGGAAACACCAACGACCCGAAGGTGAGGCCTTGGATTCTAGTTGAGGTTCTGACTTACCAGCTATGTGAGCTTAGAAAAGCATGCACATCCCTGATGTCACATCCTGGTCTGTAAAATGGGAATTTAACACATTCCCATTTAAGGACACATTCCTGCCTACCCACTCCAGTTGTTTTGAAGGGAAAATAAGAGAATGTTGGAGGAAGTGATCTGAAAACTATGAAACAGTGTACAAGAGAGAAAGATTGTTATCATCATGATTATTATCTGGAAAACAAGAGAGTATTACCACAAACTGCTTATCAAGCAGAGAGAAAGCCAGCTGAGGGAGCAAAACAATAACCACCTAGATTGGGGACAGAATCAGGACGTCAAGAAGAATGGCACAGTCTCTTTGCTGATTTGGGCACAACTGCATTCATTGCCTCCAGGAGCATGAGCATAAAGGTAAGAAGTCCCAGTGTGGCTGAGGGAAGGGCCTCTCAGAACAGGGCTGCTTGATGGGGTCTGGGGCATTGGCTTCCAAGTTCAGTCTCTTCATGCAAAGGACAAATCAAGAAGTTCTGATAACATGTATTAGGTATTTACCATTGTGCCAGACATGCTGGGGGTATTCCTGAGCATGCTGTCAAAGCATTCCATCTAGAGAGGATGGAAGAGTCTATGCTCTCCTCACAGACCAAGTGGCCCCATCTATGCTAGAGGCCCTGTCTATACCACCCCAATAGTCCAATGGAACATTCTAGATTATACAAGAATAAAAATGGTGAGCCTCGGAAACACTAGAACATGAAATAGCATAGTCCACAAAATCACTTATGTAAACGGTGAAGCATGTGTTGTAATTCTATTTTTTATGTTATGGTGATGATGGTGGTGGTGGTGGTGATGGTGATGATAGCAAATATTTGTCCATTGTCATGCCAGGCATTGTCCTAGACTCTTTAACATTTGTTTATTAGTAAACACAAACTAAAAGTAAAGATTAATATGAGCACCATCACATGGAAAGGTCTGCAACCCTTCCTCCCTACCATGTAACCAAATCCCTTATTCTGTGCCTCTAGATTTTCAATGAAAGGGGAAAAATCTTGTCCGAAATGAACAACTGTCCAGACAGTATCCATCAAAGCACTACCAGTAGCCACGAAACTGGCTATATCACGTTCAAAAGACAAGTAAGAGGACAAGTGATGGTGGCCAAGGCTGGAAGGGATACTAGGCAGGGACGAAACAGTGAGCAGCAACCACAAGAAGAGGGGCCAGGGTAATTCTTAACTTGTCGGCATATCTAGAGTCAGAAACTCTCGAGGAAGTTGAAGAAGATATCAGCTTACAATGTACCACTGAGATTTCCCCTTTTCTACTCAAGTAGAGATGTTCAGGACTAAATCTTCCCATAATTCTTTGAGTGGGGAGAGAATAATAACTGTTGTTTCTTTGTGTGCAAAGGTGCATGACCTAGTAATAGGACCTTCAGGGTCCTGTAAAGAGACATTTTCTTTGGCACTGAAGGAAAGGGTCTACCTCCTGACAAGAGCAGCATGGTGTTTGAGTGACATTTACTCTACACCACCCCCAACTCCTGACTAAAAAGGCCATGGTGCACAGAAATCTCAGTTTTCGTAGAGAACTGGTGAACACAGTCATTTTGTGTACCTGGAAGTTGTGATTTTTTATTTTGCTTGAGGTCAAGGCCTTCTTTCCAAGCCAGCAAACATTTCATTTTCACTGAGATGAGGTAGGAAAGAGAGGCAGCCCTAACAGCCCTCACTGATGGGCTGTCAGTTAGCTGTGGTTTAGGTCTGAAAAGATGGCTGCATTCATTGTAAGTGAGACCATTGCTTTGATCATTTACCACCTTGACTCAACCATCAGTCTTGGATCCAAGGAAACATCTTGGCAATGAAAAACCCTTTTCAACCAAATACCTTGCCTCTTATATTTAAAACCACCTAAAAATTTACCTTGTTTGTGTATGTGTGCATTCCCTAATTCATCAATTTATGTATCATTCTGTTTAATACTCAAAACAACCATGAGAAGACAGGGATTATTGTTAGTATCCCTATTTTAGGACTGATAAAATGAGGCTGCAAGGGAGCATGTAGCATTTTCAAGACCAGGAAGCAGCCAACTAGAATCTCCCTCTGAGTGATCTTCAGAGTCCTCAGAGTCCAAAGACCTTGATCTTCACACTTTCCCACAGTGCACTTGTTTCCTGACTATGGATGATAACTTCTTTGAGGGCCTATTCTGCCTCATCTGCTAACAACACGACCCCTTCCACAGCAGCATGTGAATTTGGTAGCATCCACACTCCCATAATCCACCTCTCTTAAGGCTGCTTCTTTTGTACTTCATGGCAAGTCATCAGAAAGGTGCCCATGGCTTCTGGTGCACCTTCTTGAGACACAAAAAGCACACAGGAACCCCATAAAGGGGACAGTAGTGGCACAAAACCTCCTGCTATTGGAAATGGAGTCTGTTCTTTTCTCACCTTCTCTTTTCCTTCTAAATGACTGTTGATTATGCAGCATCTGCCTCCTTCTGAGATGCATATGCTTCTCCCCTTAAATCTGAATGCCTGTTGAGTAGCCCACACAGACAGCTGCATACAAATACACAGATGAAAGTTGTCGTTGAGCCCTCTGTAAATCACATCTACAAGCTCAGCTAGTGAATCTCTGGAAGTGGCAGATAACAGGACAGGCAAAGGTGGAAATTACCAGACCTCCCCAAGGCGTGTGCTGGCTCAGAAGCTCTCCGTTGCTCTAGGCTCAGGCAGCGGGCAGGGCAGTCAGCAAGGCAGCCCCTTCCTTTCCTCCATTGGTTAGATCTTCGGCGTTCTTCACAGTGGAAGAAAAGGGAACTTGGGGTGTCAGGAGGAGCCCACAAAAGTCGGAGTATCAGATGATGTTCTCATTTCAGTAAACCCACATGTGAGCTTATCTGCAGGTCCCACGTACACCAATCGCATTCTGCCTCTTAATAAATCACTTGTGTTCTCGTGTTAGACACTAACTAGGTTAGACATAACCTAGGCTATGAGGTCTGGACATAGGTTCTTTCTCATACACATCTGCCATATGTCTTTCATAGCCTATGTTGGAAAAAATATTGATAGAATTAATTTGAGTTATGTGATTTGACTTATGTTTATGGCCATAAGAAAATTCCAATAAATAAATAATTAAATAAGAAAAAAGTGTTAAAGCTAAGACATCAGGAGGACCTAGTGTAAGCAAAAAACAAAGAAAAAAAACCATGGTGGACTGAAAAAACCAGCGTTCCTTGGAGAGTATAGAGAGAGGTGATTGCTGACCTCCTTCCTCTAACAAATGTCTTTTGGGAGAGGCCTGGGCAACCCTGAGAGCCAGAGCTGGATTCCAGGGGCCCATCTAGGCCAGGATGGGACACTACTCCTGCCTATAATTTCAGTGTGGGAAGCCAAGGGGCAATTAGAGAAAACAGACTCACTGCAAGCCAGGACTGTAAGTGCATTATCTTTGTTTTTATAGCTTTATTGAGGTATAATTGACATCCAATAAACTGCACATATTTAAAGTACACAATTTGATAAGCTTTGACATATGTGTAGTCCAATAAAATTACCACCCCAATCAAGATCATGAACATACCCGTCATCCACCAAAATGTCCTGTGTCCTCCTTTCTACCCTTTCCCACGTCCTACCCCCTTGCCCAGGCAACCACTAACCTGCTTTCTCTTGCTATAGATTTGTTTGCATTTTCTGACATTTTTAAAAAAGTGAAATCATATGGTTTATATTGAATAGCTCATTCCAAAATATTACTGAGTATTATATACCACAATTGGTTTATCCATTCACCTGTTGATGGGCATTTGGATAGTTTCCACTTTTGCATTATTACAAATAAAACCACTATGATTATTTATGTACAAGGCTCTGTATGGACATGTGTTTTTGTTTCTGTTGAGTAAATACCTAGGAGTAGAATAGCTCATTCAGGTGGTAGATGTATGTTGAACATTTAAGAAATTGCTGTGCAATTTGCAAAGTGTTTGTACCATGTTACATTTGCACCAGCAGTGTATTAGAGTTCCAGTCCAACACATCCTTGCCAAGACACAGCCAATCATTTTAATTCTAGCTATTCTAACAGGTAGTGCTAAAATTGTGGTTTTTATTTGCATTTTCCTAATGATAAATGATGTTGAGTGTATTTTCATATGATTATTTGCCATCTGTGTATCTTCTATGGTAAGTGTTCAAATCTTTTGCACATTTTTAAATTAGGTTTCTTTCCTTATTGAGGGTGATTTTTACATACATTTCAATGAGGTCTGAAAAGCTTATATAAATAAGGAACTACCCACACCATCAATACAGAGAACATTTCCATCATTCCATAAAGGCCTGTGTCTTTTTTGAGGGCCCATCCCTCTCCCTCAACATTGACTCTTTTTTAAATGACAGCTTTATTGAGATATAATTTACATACCAAACAATTCACCATTTAAAGTGTACAGTCAGTGGTTTTTAGATGTCACAGATTTTGAAGTTATCACCATAATCAACTCTAAAACAGTTTCATAATCTCAGAAGAAATCTCATATCCATTAGTCACTCCCAATTCTTTACTTTCCTCCTCCTGCTCTCCACCCCCAGCTGTGAATCTACTTTCCATCTCTATGACTTGACTATTCTAGACATTTCATAGTAACTAAGTCATACACTAAGTAGACTCCTGTGTCTGGTTTCTCCCACATAGCATGATTTCAAGGTTCACTCATGTTGTCATTTATATCAGTACTTTATTTCATTCTATTGCCAAATAATATTCTATTGTATGGATATACCACATTTTATATATTCAGTTATCTGTTGATGGACACTTAGAACTTTATGTTTGGTTGCCATTGAATAGTGCTGCTATGTATATTTGTGTATAAGTTTCTGTGTGGAGTATTGTAAAATGATAGAAAATATAGATATTTATCTCTGCCTTCAGTTCCTAGCACAGAGATCTTGAAACTCTTGTGAAGTCCTAAGAGATAAGAGTACTAGGAGCATCTTTTGTTTTATTAAGGTGATTCTGGGTGGGACTCATCACCAGAAAGATCAATCCATGATTAAGAGCTTGGAATTTTCAGCCCCACTCCCTATTCTTCAGAGAGAAGAGGGAGACTGGAAATGAAGTTAATAATTGATCATACCTATGTGAAAAAATCTCCATAAAATCTCAATAGTATGAGGTTTGGTGAGCTTCCAGGTAGGTCAGTAAACACAACTATGAAATGAGAGGGTGATATACCCTAACTCCAGGAAAACAGAGGTTTCTACACTTGAGATCTTTCCAGACCTCACCTTATGTATCTTTTCCTCTGGTTGTTCATCTGTGTCCTTTATCATAACCTTTAATAAATGTGTTTCCCTGAGTTCTGTGAACCTCTCTAACAAATTAATTGAACCAAAGAGGGAGAAGACCATGGGAAGCTCAGATTTGCATCCAAGTCGAGAAGTTCCCAATCAGCTGGGGACCTGCTGCTTGTGACAGGCATCTGAGGTGGGTGGGAGCAATCTTTTGGGACTGAGCCCTTAACCTGTGGAGTCTGAAGCTGTCTCTAGGAAAACAGTGTCAGAACTGAGTTGAATTGTAGAACAACCAGTTGGTGACATGGAGAATTACTTCATGTGGTCACATTTGCTGACCAGAATAGGCAGAAATAAAGTCTTCTGTGTAAAAGTAAAGTAGACACAGGTAAGAAGATGGGGTGTTTTCAATACAACTGTTTTATATTTCTTGAATATATACCTAGGAGAGGAATTGCTAGGCCATATGGTAATTCCATGTTTAACCTTTTTTAGAAACTAACAGAGTGTTTTCCAAAGATTTGAACAATTTTATATTCCAACCAATAGTGTGTGAGGTTTCTGATGCCTCCACATCCTCAAAAATACTTATTACCCATCTTTTTTATTATAGATATCTTAGTAGGTATTAAGTGGCAACTAATTGTGTCATTGATTTGCATTTTCCCAATGGCTAATAATGTTGAGAATCTTTTCATGTGTTTATTGGCCATTTGTATATCTTCCTTGGATAAATATCCAACAGGGCTTTTGCCTAGTTTTAATTATTTGTTTTTTATTATTGAGTTATAAGTGTTCTTTACATACTCTAGGTACAAATTCTTATATCAAATGTATAATTTGCAAAAATTTTCCTCCATTTTGTGGGTTGTATTTTCACTTTCACGATGGTATACTTTGGAAAACAAAAGTTTTAATTTTGTTGATGTCTTATTATTGAGGTTTAAGTGTTCTTTGCATGTTCTAGATATATATCCTTTATAAGATGTATGCTGTGCAAATATTTTCTCTCAATTTGATTTGTCTTTTCTTTCTCTTAACAGTATCTTTGGAAAAACAGAAGTTTTAATTTTCATGAACTCCAATTAATTGATATTTATAAATTATGCTTTTAATATATACATATTATCTCTGTAATTTCTGCCTAATCCTAGATTACAAATATTTAATAGCATGTTTTCCTTTAGAAGTTTCATAGTTTAGGTTTTACATTTTGGTCTATGATCCATTTCAATTAATTTTTCTATATTGTGCAAGTTATAGATTAAAGGGTCTTTTTGATATATTTCAATTATTCAGCAACACCTGTTGAAAGACTACCTTTTCTCCACTGAATTGCCTTTTTAGTGTTGTCAAATAAGTTGTCCAGCTTTGTGGATCAATCTATAGACTCTTATTTTATATCGACATATTTGTTTATCTTTATGTCAATATCACCCTGCTTTGATTATTATAAGCTTTATTAGCCTTGAAATCAGGTAGTGTTAGCCCTCCAAGTTCGTTATTTTTAAAGTTGTTTTGGCTATTGTAGATTATTTGGCATTTCCAGTTAGTTTTAGGGTCAGCTTATCAACTTTTACAAAAAAAGAATTGTGCTTGAATTTTGATTGGGATTTTACTAAACCTATAAATCAATTTAGGGACACCGATATCTTAAGAGTATTGAGTCTTTTGGCCCCATGATAAATTTTATGTTTATAGTTTT
This sequence comes from Pteronotus mesoamericanus, assembly GCF_021234165.1. Classification (NCBI taxonomy): domain Eukaryota; kingdom Metazoa; phylum Chordata; class Mammalia; order Chiroptera; family Mormoopidae; genus Pteronotus; species Pteronotus mesoamericanus. The sequence continues at coordinate 2,887,546 of NW_026555326.1, forward strand.
ATTGTACCTATTTTTCACATCTTTTGTCATATTTGTCACTGAGTAGTTCATACTTTTGATGCAATTGTAAATAGAATTGTATGTGAATTCCAATTTCCATTTACTCATTCTAGTATATAAAAATATAATCAAAACTTATATATTGATCCTCTATCCTACAATCTTGCTAAACTCATTGATTCTAGTAATTTTTTTGCAGATTCTATCCTGTCCAGAAGCAGAAGTCTCTAAGAGAATTATCTTTGAGATCTCACAACCACTTGGTAAGTACTAAGCTTGTACTGAAATTGTTTTTCTTTTATGTAAAGATAATTTGAAGGACAGAGTGGTTAGACTTGTTTAAGTATGCACAGGCCCTAAATTAACTATTCAGGATTCACACCTAGACCTTTGTGACACCAAAGCCATCATAACACTTGTTTCTGTATATTTGTGACACCATGATACTTGTGGGCTTGCCTACCCCATACCTGACCAAAAATCATCTTCACTAGAAGTCCAGTTCTAACCGTAGTCAGACACTCTGTTACTTCTTTATTTCTGACTCACTCAAGCAATGAACAATGAAGGACGAAGGGATATAAATAAGCAGCCTCAGATCCCAGTAAGTACATGAAGTTGTCAGTGGTCCCATCCAAACATGTGCAATAGAAAGCAGGCCTGCAGCCATAGGACAGCCGTTCAAGGGTAGGCTTCTCATTCTTGATAAAAACCTGGTAAAATTAAAATCAAGCTGGAGAGAAACTTGGATGGGGGTCAAAATAAAACTATTGTTTTCCAATACTCTTCACAGAAGTATAATTGGGTTCAAGATAGAGCTAAGAGCCTGTTCCTCAAAACAGGTGTGCCATGGGTGAGGGGCAGGTGGAAGAAGAAAATGAAATGCCAGAATTATACTGGGCAGCATATCCTCAGCCAGAGTAACAGGAAAAATGATTCGGTGCTAAATCCATCATAAGATGTTGTGAGATGTTTGAGGCCTTCTTATTCTAGGACAGGATCTCAAACGCTTGGCAGAACTAGGCTAAGAGGTAGAGAGACATAAGACCAGCTGTGAAAAAGTGGAAATGAGGTATTGAGGACTTCTCTGCCCCAGACAGCCTTTCACAGTCACTTTTGAAACCTCAGTGGAGACATTTGCATCAGATACAGAAGTTGGGGGGGAAATGAAACCAAAGATTCAAAGCAAGAGTCCAGGCATTGAGAGTAGTTCAGTCTGTGAGGCTATGGTGACAAGTTCACACCCACAGGGGTTGTGAGCATTTGAGGGCATGGTTTTTTATAGAAAAGATATGCACAACAGGAGGACTGCCAGGCCTATGTTACAACCAGGGTTTCTGCCTTGGGCCAGGGACCTGAAAGCTTAGGGCAGGGGAGGACCCTTAGAACTGCTTCAGTTCACAGAGACCAGCAGTTCCCAGATGATACTCTTTCCAAGGAGAGATACACAAGGTGCCGTGAGCCAGCAGTAGTCACTAGAAAGGACACGCGTTGAGGGATGTGGTCTACATTCTTGACATAAGAAAATTAGGAGGTGTCTTTGTATGTTTGAGAGTGCTTGACAAATGATAGTAACATTTTCCAAGGTCATTTTATGAGTGGATCATTCTGATCTTTTAGCTCTTGGTTCAAATATCTTTCTCTGAGAGGCTTTTCTTCACTACCTATTCTGAATGGCCTTCTCTAGTTCCTCTCTGACTCTTCATCTGTATACAAAACAGCAGGGAAGAGCAGGAACCTGAAACCAAGCTGCCTGGATTTGAATCCAGATCCTGTTACAGTCTTATGCCATGAATTTGGGCAGCCTACTTAATCTTGCCTGCCTCCACTCCCCATTGATTAAATGGTCATAATATTACCTACTATCTATGGTTCTTGTGAAAATTCACTGACAATATTATTAGGTTGAACCTATAAAATTGCCATGGGGGGGTATCAAAAATGGCCAAATATGAACAATTTAATAGGGATCATATGTATACATGATAAACTCTATATAAAAGTGTTCTATATAAAAGTGTTAAGTTTTATAATTCAACCTGTAATTAGTATGTTTAGTCATTCATTCACTGCTCATATTCTGCACTAGAATGCAAACCCTTAGACAGACCTTGACCCTCTTTGTCGTACAGTCCATGGCACAGGATCATTGTACAATAAATATTTATTGAACAAATGAATGGGACACTTGTCCCTACCCTGGTAATGAAGGATGTGCACACGGTTGAAGTCACACACCTGTGAGCAACAGGAGCCGCATTCTTAACACATATGTCTCTATGGAGAAGAAATGACAAAAATAAGGGCTGCAGGGTTCTGGCCCCGCACCTCCCACCCTCCTTCCTGCATTCTCAGCCCCTGCTGGTCTGGATAGAGCTTGAAAGAGCTGGTGGGTGTTCCCTGTGGCCTTCAGCACAGTCACATGCTGCTGGGCTGAGAACAATAATCTTCACTTTCCCAAAAGAAATGGAATTGCAAAATGAATAAATTAGAAATATACCCTTGTGTCTGCACATTTGTTTGATGATCTGGGTTTGTGTATCGCATTGCCATGATGGCAGGGGCGAGCTAGGCTGTGGAGCCAAGTTCTGTCTCCATCTGGGTCGCCTGGGAGCCAGCCTGGTGGGACAATTAGTGAGTGGAACCACAGTAGGGATGATTGCCTCTTATTACATGCATGGCCCAGGACCTAGGGGCTCACATTTTTCTGACATAAAAGTGGCCTTAGTTCAGGCTAATCTGTGCCAGCTGATAGCTTGGCATGTACAATAACACAGCACCAGCATTTTCCTTGACTGCCCCCTCATTCCTGGCCACAGAACTTGCAAGGGTGGGGGTGGGCTCTCAGCAGAGTCTCAGACCTCTCAGGGCCTGGCTTGCCCTCCCCACGTACTGGTCCCTTTCTTTGTTTTGAAAAGTAGCATTTAAAAAACAAACAAAAAGCATTCTGGCTTTTCTACTCATAGATGCTTCTTGGAGGCAAGACATAGGCTGGGTTTGTCCCTTTATGGGAAGGCTTTGTAGTGTCATTACCCTAACATCTGTGCTGTGTCCCAGTGGCCCTGTAACCATGAGTCTCAGCCACAGCTCAGGCTCAGAAAGGCAGTTAAGGGAAATCAAACTGTGTGTCTATGAGATCTTGTAACTGTGCTTTTGAGAATTTTACTCTTGTCTCCCCGTTGGTATCTGTGCCTCTGTGTTTCGCCTATGTTTTCTCTTTTTCTGTGGATTGTTATTTCCCTATACCCTTCCTTTCTCCTCTCAGGTCTTTAGAGTTTCTCCTCCTTTACTATCACTACACTTCGACATCTGGACCCAGCAGCCCAGCAAGGCCCAGGTGTAATTTTCTCCCACTCACTCCTTCTTTCCCTGCATGGGGCCCTTCTGGCTAGCTAAGCTTTTATCTTTTTCCCAAACCCTCCATGTCCTTGTTATAGTTCAGTTCCTTTTCCACCTACTTTCTCTGCCTGGATTTTTTTTTTTTTCTTTACCTTATCTTCTTGTCAAGCTGCTACACACCTTTTAAGCTTGAACCGAAAAGGTTACTTCCCTGACTCTCCTAACACATTATCCCTTTCCATTTTGGCACTTTACTATTATAGTACAATTTCTTAGGATTTTCCTACTAGAATGAGTGCTGCTTTAAGGCAGAGACCATGTTTCACTTACCTCTGTATCCCCTGTTCCAAGTATGGTGCCTAGTTATTAGTAGGTCCTCAATGAAAAAATAAGTGAATAAATGAATGAATAAATCGGAGGTCTGCTGAGTGTCAGGTGCTTTCCTCTAAAAGCTCAGTGTTCCTAGGATTTTCAACAATGTTCTTCCCTTGTCTATTGTATAATCTTGAAAAAAATGGCTTTACTTATAGGCATTCTTGGGCTTTTATTTTTCACTCTATTGCTTCCAATATCAGTCTTGTATGTTGAATACAAATCAGAAGAGAAGATGGTGGTGGCCCCCAAATGGTATGCCCCCATTCCTCACTGACAGTCCACTACCATGAATCTCCTATACCCTTGGACCACCAGCCTTGCATATGACAATGCTAGAGACTGCTTCTATCTAATGTGGATTACCCATTCCTAGCAAATGTCAAGTATAAGGAACTCTGTCTTTTAGATGGACAAAAAGTTTCTATAGGGGAAGAGAAGCAGGTGCTGGCCTTCAAAAGGAGCTACTGTCCTGGCTTACTCCAGCTCCACGTGCCTCACACTCTCCAAGCATAATTTTTGTCAGGTCTCGTTTACTAGTAAGTCTGCATTAACCATAGAAGGTCTTGGTTCTCTCATCTCACCATTCAGTTTTTGCATTTTTCATTGTTATCCCAGTATGTAACATTGGTCATGCTCCTGACTCCTTCCAATAAAAAGACTAGGTTTTATTATGTGGCTGTTCCTCTCCTGGCATTTTGACATTTAGCCCGTTCCCAGGCTCAGATTGCCTGGAGCAGTCCCAATTTACACTTATTGTCTCAGTGTAATTATTAATAGCACCCTCTTTCATTCTCATGAGTGTTGTAATGTAGATGATAAATTATATGGTCACCCTACCAATCTCTGGTTTTTCCTACTTCTATCTCTGAACTGACAGCTCACTCACTTGTCACACCCACCTTGTAATATGCTGATAGGACAATTCCCATCTGACCTACTTCTGTCTATTTCACAAAATTTGAGTTGCTGAGCAGAGAGTCAGTGAATTTCTTAGAATGAAATTCCAGCCTTCTGTCCATGCTTCATAGATAAATATGTCCATGATCCATACACGAGTGTGTCCATACTCACTACACACACACACATACAAACTCACAGTCAAAACATTAGCATCCTTGCTTTTAACAAAGAGAACTCCATATAGTAAAAATGGAGGGAGGACACTGTCTGGAAGCATTATAATGATAGATGTCAAACAGTGACATAGAAAAGTGTTATAAAGAACTGAAAGATAAGGCTAGACAGTGATCAAACCCTTTTTCTCCAATGGGATGACATTTTTCTTTCAAACTCCGCACCACAAAAGGAAGAGATATTTTTCGCACAGGCACTGGCACAAATAATGCTCAGAAGGTCTTCCCAGCAGATGCTCATTACCTAAGCCAGCCACTAAAGAGTTCTCACCTAAGTTAAACCCTGCAAGCTGCTCACCTCGTGGCAAAAAGGAGCATTTGCCTGTCAGCAGTGTTTCATCAGTGTGGCTTTCCATTCTGACTCCTCTGAAACCTGCAGAAGCCCAGAGGCATTTGATCTGTTAAGCATTTTATGCTAAAAATATCCCTATTTAAAATGGCTTCATTATATCTCCAGAAGAGCTCCAAATAGCAATTCAGGGTTATAAGTTTGCCTATGAATTCTGACTTGGTGTGGCTACCCTCTCTCACACCCTATACATTGCTGAAATCTAATTCTCCAAGAAGCCTTCCCTGATTAAGTGGGGTCAAGATAAGTTGACTTTTCTTCCTCTTAACAATCACTTCTTTTTAAAAATTTATTTTTATTTTTATTATATTGTAGTTGTACTGATTCCCCGCCTTTGCCCTCTTCCCCAGCCCTCCCCCACTCCCACCCCCCTCAATCCCCACACCATTGTCTCTGTCTGTGTGTCATTCGCACATGTTCTTTGACTAGGCCCTTCCTTTTCTTTCCACCACTATCCCTCTCCCCCTCTCCCTCCTCCCCTGTGGTCACTGTCCGTCTGTGCCATGTTTCCACGTCTCTGGTTCTATTTTTCTCATTAGTTTATTTTGTTCATTAGATTCTTCTTATAGGTGAGATCATATAGTATTTGTCTTTCACTGACTGGCTTATTTCACTTACCATAATATTCTTCAGTTCCATCCATGCTGTCATGAAAGGTAGGAGCTCCTTCTTTCCTTCTGCTGCATAATATTCCATTGTGTAAATGTGCCACAGTGTTTTGTTACACTCATGTACTGATGAGCACTTAGGCTGTATCCAGGACTTGCTATTGTAAATAATGCTGCTATGAACATAAGAGGTGCTTAAGTTGTTTTGATTTGGTGATTTGGGATTCTTAGGGTATATTCCCAACAGTGGAATTCCTGGGTCAAAAGGCAGTTTCTTTTCTTTTCTTCTTTTTTTTTTTTTTGAGGAAATACCATACTGTTTTCCACAGTGATTGCACAGCCTGCATTCCCACCAACAGTGCACTAGGTTTCCTTTTCCTCCACCTCCTTGCCAAAACTTTTTAAAATATTTAATCAACATAGATACATATGGACATAGTTCTTACACCAAATCCAGCCAGTATGAAAAAGAAACTTATGTCCAGTTTAATGCTCTTCTCTGATTGCCTGGGCTTCCCAAACCATGCATTCTGATTGGGTTACTGGTGGGTCAAGAAACTGATCCTTAACTCTTAGTGGTGGCCAGGCTGGGACTTGACACAGCCAGAACTCATGAGCTATTGTCTCAGGAACTGCACAGCCCCAACAGTTTTACTCCACTGGTCTGTCCAATATTAATATTTTCTACATGTGCCACACATCAAAACATTAGGCATCAGTGCCATGGATCAACACATAGCCCTAGGACAACATACGAGCCTGGAGTGAATTTTTAAAAAATACAACTGTCATTAGCAAGTCAAAAATAATAACACATAGAGAAATGAATGAATAGTGTTAAAATATATCAGTTCTAAAAAGAGTCATGAATACCTTGGGTGTTCACACTGAACATACCGAATTATGTTGCCTACTCTCATTGATTCTCCTAGTGTCTAATCTTTATTGCTGGTCAGACTTGAGCCACACAACCTCCTGATGCCACACTTCCTCCTGATGCCACACTCTCTCCTGATGCCATCCAAGGGATATAACAGATATGCGACTTGACAGAGAGGAACAAGTACTGGCCTGGAAATCAATCTGGCTCTGCTAGCAATGGTAAGACTATAAACAACTCACCGCCTCCTAGGTATCAGTTTTCTTATTCTTTTAATCAGGGGGTTGATTTAGTCCTTTTAGTGCCCAAATACTGTGTCACTTTGACCATTTGTGAATATCACTATATGTGGAAATTGAAAAAATAATAAGTATATTGAAAATAATACATATATTAAACTTGAAAACCACTATCATTTCATTTATTTCTACTTCACTAAACCGACCAACAGTAGAGAAATAATACAACAGTAGTGCAGACTTCTAGGGCTCACCTACTGCCACTTCTCTTCTTCAAGGCACACAAGAGGCTGATACTCCCTTGACCATTTGCAGATCATGTGACTGGTTCTGGCCAATAGACTATGAGTGGAAAGGATGTATTTCACTTCCAAGTCAAAGAATTTCATTGCCAGTGGGAGAGCCTTCAGTATCCTCTCCTTCTACCAAACTATTGACAAGTCCATGTATTCTAGACGATGTGGCAACAAAATTGCCATCAGCCTGGATCCTTGCATAGCCATGTAGAGCAAACTCCCCCACTAATTTTCATGAGAAATATACTTGGTTTTGAGAGATTTGGGGGTTGTTTATTCTGCAGCATAATCTAACCTATCTTAACTAATATATTACCTCCACCCAACCACCCAACAATACGCATTTTCTGTTGCTCCTGTTGTTTGTTTCTTTAGAGAACAAGTTTCTGGGTAAAGTAGAAAACAAGAAAGGTGGGTCCTGTCTTTTTATTACTTATTTGTTTGGCTAGGTTGAGGTGTGCAGTGATTGTACACTGAAATTGATGCTACCACTCAAAATATGAGTTGATGACTCTGATAAAATACAAAACTCACTGTGTGAGCTAGGATCAACAGGAAGAAAATATAAAGGAGAGGGAGGAAAGTAACCATATTTTTTACTATTGCAAAACACTCATCTTGGGTCCCTATCACCCAGTGTCATACTTTTGACCCCTTCCTTAGTGAAGAACTGGAGTGGCCCTGATGCATTTGTCTTTTGCTTCCCTGCACTTCCATGATGATGTGGAATTCTAATGCCAAAGCCCCCATCAGCACCTCTGCTCAGTGGTTCGAAGTGGGTTGAATTGTAGCTGGCGGCAGGGGGTGATAAATGTAGCGTGAGCTGCCTTTCCCCCAGCAAACTGCAAATTGCCTGAGCTGTACAGCCCACAAAAGGTTCCCGGGGAGTGAATTTATCTTGCATTGTCGAGTGGAAAGGGAAAGAGAAGAGACCAGGCATTCTATTTTTGCAAAGTCACATTCGATCTTGTTCAACGTGCAGTCCACACATCTTTTAAAGGGGGTTCCAATGGAAAAGAGTAGCAGCTCAGGAATGTAGAACAGATAAAAGGATTTATTTTTAACGCTGTTGGAGTTCACGACTGTGTGAGAATTTCAATTTCAAGTCATTCTCTTCTGAATAATAATAATGTATTCTGCTGGAGTGCATGTTATATCACCCAATAATTCAGGACAGAGTAGACCATGCCAAGGACCAGAGGACACAACCATCAAAGGAAAGCTCATCTTTCCATAACACCTACTCATTCAGGAGAGGAGAGCAATGGTCCTACCAGTGATCCAAGTTCTTCTTGATCCTTGCTTCTTAGTTGATATGCCTGAGTAGATTATTCCCTTCTAGACTAAATTTCATTAATATTTCATGGGTCTGTCAAAGCTTCCATTGTAGAATTCTCCCAAATGTTGAAAAGTAATAAGAACATTGATATCTGACTAGTTTCATTATATCCAGGTCTTTGGGGGCAAGTCTTTCATAAATAGATCTTTCCTTGTCTCATGAAATAATAGCTTTTCTTGAGAAAGCAAGCACTGTCATAAGACTTCATAACATTACCCTAACCATGAATCAGAAGATATTCAATTACATGGCTCTTTTGTACTTTTCTTATGTTTTCAGATAAGTCCACAAGCGGGGAAGATTTAGTTTCTCTTTCTATCTGGAAAGCATCCTCCCCTCTAAAATGTAGGCCCAAATCCTTTCCAATTTGTCTGCACTCACCCACTCCATAATGACTTCCCTGACTCCTCTAGCCCACAGAGATTTCCTTAGCGTCTTAGCCACTGTCTTGGATCTTGTTATAAACATGTGCTTGTACCACAGCACTTTATACACAGTAAGTGATCATAACCTAAACTCTCTCATTTGGGATGACAGTTAATATAGTGGTGGTTAATAGCTCAGGCTCAGGAATCATGCAAAATAGCATTCAAGGGCGAGTTAGTGATCCTCTCCATATTACAATTTCCTCATTGTAAAGTGGAAATAATGATCATAACCTCTACCTCGAAGGATCATTGAAAAGAATAAGTAAGATAATGCATGTGAACGGTTTAGCACAATGTACAAAAATATTTGTAACACTTAGTGTTAGTTGTTGTTACCATTCTTGATTATAATTTATGGATACTCCCTTTGTTGGGTTGTGGCTGGCTACTCACAGCCCTATTAGCAGGAGCCTTCTGAAGCAGAACAGTGACTCCACTGCAGAACTTATCATATCTAGGGTTGAATTTAAGGCAAATAAGGCAGAAGTTTTCTGTTTCTACATTCTGCTACTTTTGCTTAGAAGAATGTCTCTGGGAAAATGATGATATAACAAAATCATTCAAGAGTGAATAAATAGGCCCAAGCAGAAATTATCAAGTCTTGTGATCAGGACAAGGCTCCTGAATTCAAGGTGTTGTCCCAATTAATTGGAAAAACCATCATATAAATTATGAGACCCCTCCCATAGATACTCGACAGCGTTAATTGCCAAGACAACTCACTAGCTCTGTTAGTTGTTCACAGATTGAAGTCTTCAGGGGAATCTGTGGTGGGCCTTGCTACAGATGCCTTCCCTCTCTGTTTAGATGAAAACAAACTGACCCTTTTACAACTCACTGTAGCATTTGGGGCTGAGATGAGAAAAAACCCACCATTCCATGGTACTTGGCTATTGTATATAACTATTTTAATAGATGTGTCCATAGGTCAATAGATATAGATAATATTTTTTTCCTAGACACTATAACCTAGGAGAGAAACTCTTCTTATACACCATGGGTTTGAAAAACAACAGTAGTCAAAACAATTCTGTTGTTTAACTTCAAGTCAGAGGCTGTTCCATGAAGACCATTCAAACTCCAAGGAGAATGTGTGCTGTCCATATTCAATAAGCATAGACTCTCTATATCAATTACCCAGAATCAGCTAAAACTCTGGTTCCAAATAGCAATTGGTCTAGCAAGGCTGTCTCCTCATTCTTAAACACAACAGATCTCTTCCTTCCTTCCTTTCTTCCTTCCTTCTTTCCTTCCTTCCTTCCTTCCTTCCTTCCTTCCTTCCTTCCTTCTTCCTTCCTTTCTTTCTTTCTTCCTTTCTTCCTTTCTTTCTTTTTTCTGGCCTTTTCAAACCACAGAACCTGACTCCCCATCCTGGCAAACCACATCCTGATTTCTATTTCATATTCATCCAATCTGACATGCAGGCCCCAGGCTCCAGAGAGTTTGACTACTGTGCCATGTGGTCATTTTTAATTAAAAATTTCCAAAGCAATGAACAAAAACTTTAAAAGTTTATGAAAAAGAATGCTGAAGGACAATAACAATATACCTACCCTTTGGGTGCATCAATAACCACACAGAGACTATAACACATTTGCAACTTTTTAAAATAATATTTTAACAACCTTTTTTAATTAGCAAGGTTAAAAATAAGAAATAAAGAATAACAATCTAACTGAGCTAAAATGTGAGATGGTTTCATTATTTTAATGGTGTTTGAATTTACTGATTTCCAACTCCATAAAATATTTTATTAATGAAATCCTTTTTGTTTTTAAGTTATGAGTCATGCTTTCTCTACATATGAGAAAGTTCCATTTGTCAATTTGCAGATAGACTAGCCAATTTATGATGTTCCTTGTCCTACATGAAAATGACTGTGCGGCTCACCCATGCCTCAGATGTTTCTCTGGTGGCCAAGATGAAATTACAGGGAGCCCGATTCCCACCCCTCCAGTATTTTCCTCTTTGGCACCAATTGATGGTGAGGCTCCTTTCTCCTATGGTACAGATAGAGGGAAATAGGATACACCAGACCGGAACCACATCCATAACCCTAATGACAGTGATATTCTCTAAGAAGTGGGACTAACCATCAACAGGGAGTAAACAAAACTAGCTCAAGATGGGGTACAATTGCAGGGTAAGGATGTTTATGAGACATACCAGTGCCTAGCAAGAACTGTTATTTATCACTGACTTTCTTCTACAGGCAGAACAACCTTGCACAGCTCACACCATGTAAACGAGTTTAAATATGAGACATATTGAGGAACTTGGCTATAATATTTGTGAGAATGAATATAGGCCATGAAATACTCAAAAATATTATTCATTGAAGATACAATAGACAAGTCACAAAATGGGAAAGGAAAATCAGGACAGCTCATTAAATATAGAAACTTATGTTCTACCTCCTTAGTAATAAATGACATAAATCAAAATCAAAAAATGGTGCTTTATGTCTATTATATTGTAAACTACTTGAAAATAAAATAACCATAACAATAATAATGTTAGCAACTACTATATGCCAAGCCCTGTTTTGACCAAAACTCATTTAATCTTCACAATACTTTATGAAGAAGATGCTAGTATCGTTTTATTTTACAGTTGAGGAAACTGAAGGAAACAATTGTTAAATATCTAACCAAAAATCACATAGCAAAAAAAGTGACAGAACCAGGATTTAATATCAAACACTGGCAAGGATACGGGAAAATGGGCCATTCATGCTCTGTTGATGGTGAGTTAAATTGATGAGTTAAATTCTAGAATGCAGTTTGCAAACCCTTACTGGATTTAGGTACCCTTCACACTATCTTCTAGAAATCCCATTCCTGGATGTATAAAAGCCTGCACATAGGTCCATAATGAGACATACAAGGGGGGATCCCCCACAAAGGAGAATTATCTTCTGGAGGGTGGGCCCCTTGTAGTACAGGCTTCCCTCACCGGCAGAGTGTTCCAGGGACCCATCTGTATCAGTGTACCAGCTGGCATTGTTGTGAGAGGCTGCCTTTGGCTTCCGGGAATTTTTTTTTAAGGCTCTTTTACCACATTTTCCCATTTCATGGTGGGCGATTGATGAGTGCACCTGCCCACACTGCACTGAGTGTTCAGCGGTTCTTGACCAAAAACGACATGACCCCGGTATCCCACGTTCCTTATTCACCCAATCTCCAAGCAACTTTTTTTTGTTTCCCCATATGAAAAAAGTCCTCAAGGGGAAACATTTTGCCAGTGTGGAAGAGGTGAAACAAAAAATGACGGAAGCACTAAAAGGCATCAAAATTGATGAGTTCAAAAACTGTTTTGAGCAGTGGGAAAAACGTCTCTTTAGATGTATTGCATCAAATGGAGAGTAGTTTGAAGGTGACTGAAGTTTAAACATGTCAGAATAAATATACAATTTTTATCAATAAATTCAGATTTGTTGGGGTATGCCCCTCGTAGAATCAGCTATTCATTGTACCTCTGTTTGTCGGAATTTATAGCTAAGGAAATAGATGAATAAAATGTACTACATTGAACATATATACATGACAGAGTGTTATATATTGGTCAGAAATAGTGAATAGGACAGATTTCAAAATATTATTTTAAGAAAAATGAAATATATAGCATAAAACTTTTAAAAAACTTTTACTATGCACAAGTATCACAATTGTTTAATGCTTTGCCTGTTTATTCCTATAAATAAGTTAAATTTGGTTAATAATGCTAAGCAAAAGTATGACCTCTTAGAAGATTTCACCCCCTAATGCCTAGAAAGGTGAATATGCTAACTTGTATGGCAAAAGGGACTTTACAAATGTAATTAAGGTTGCTAACCATTTTACCTTAAAATAGGGAGATTTTTCCAGTTGTTGGGGTGAATCAGTGACTTCTTACAAGCAGAGAGAAAAGCAGAAGGGGAAGTTGGAGGGATTTTAATAGTAGAAATTCTAAACACAGAAAAGATTCAAGACATCATTGCTAGCTTTGAAGGTGCAAAGGGCTATAGGCCAGGGAAGGTGGGTGGCTTCTAGATGCAAAGAATGACTCCCACCAACAACTAGCAAGGAACTCTGCAACCAACAACCTAAATGAGCTAAAAAGGAGGTGACGCCTAGGTTCCCCACATAAGGACGATCTCATGAGACCCAGCCAAGTCTGATGGGCTTCTGACGTACAGAAACTGTGAGATAAGAAGTTTGTGTTGTTTAAAATTTCCCTGTTTGTGGACATTGTTAAGGCAGCAGTAGAAAACCAGTAAAGTCATCAAGAATATATATAACAGTCACAGAGTTGGTACCTACAGAGGGAGGAGTAGAGACTTGAAAAGAGAGAAAAGAGCAGCAAAAAATAACAATAGAATAACAGAGGCTGATATTAATATTGTGTCATGAATTGAGGATGTTGATCAACTGACTAACTCAATTCTGTGAAACTGGGGTCAAAAAATATATACAGGAAAAATAATCTTAGTAACTCCTTGTCCCAGAAAGTTTCTCAGCCTAGAGGATTTAGAGGGTTATCTTCTGCTAGAAGTTGTCTTTCCTAACCGTGTTGTCTGGAGGGTTAAACAGGCTGACCTGAAGTCTCGGGCCCCTTGAGAGTTTCCCTCATTGACCTCTGTCCGTCTCCGCTGCCTTCCCAGTTTGATTCTGGTTCCTTCTCTCTGCACAGTGATATTTCATATCAGCCTGGCCCATTAATTCTATGACAGATTCCATTCCTCTCTCTAACATTACCCACAACCACATACAACTTCAGAAATCCCCTTTTTGACCTTCCAAACAAGCACCATATCTCTACTCACAAATAAATTGGATAATTAGAGTAGGATTTGAGTAATATGGATTCTAGGCCTCTGCATGCTATGGCTTATAAAATTTAATCCATAGAAGCTTCTGGTAAGATATCAATTACTGTCCCTAAAGTGAGAGAAAGTCCTGATGTTTCCACTGAATGATGGCTTTGCACATACATACATATATGCACACACATGAACACACATGCAAGCACACACAGACCCACCACGGCTGTCCAAAAGCCTAAAGGCAGTGAAAAATCTATCTTGGTTTCTAGGATTCTGAGAAAAAAATCTGTTTCTCTCAATCATGAGGTGACTTTCCTCTGTCAAATCCAAGAAAATCCTACAAGCTCTGAACTCTGAGTTGATTTGTGCCCCAATCCCAGATGGAGAAAGCAACACAGAGCACCTGTCTGATCACATTCGTGACAGTAATTATCTAGGAACTGGACACCAAGCCATTATCAGTGAATGAATTAGTACTAAAAACAGTGTCCAATAATGAAGTTAATAGGAGGTAATATGACAGTCATTAGACTGGCACAGCTCTTTTCATTGTTGAAGAAAGAGAAACAGCCATCAAAGGCTGGTAACAGGCAGGTGGATTAATCTTCGTCAGGCAGTGTTTACGACATGTCGCCTGGACTCTGTTCTTGTGGTCTCAGGAGTGGGTCAAGCTATGATCAGAGGGTTTGTGTTTCCTGTTGGAAGGCAGCATTGGCTGGTCAGAAGGGAGCTCCCTATGTTTCAACAATGCTGACAGTCTTGTTCTCTGACCACAGTGTGACCTTTGCACAAGCTGTCCTCATCTTTTCTTTCATCTATAAAATTCCTATATTTCCTCCCATCCTCAATTTAAATTACTTCCAGAGAAAATTTTCTGTAAATCCTCCAGTAGGATTTAACTTCCCTCAAGATGTCCCCAGTGCCATGTTTAAATATCTAGTGTTGCTTCCCAAATTTGCCTTCTGGGGTGTTAATGTGCTTCCTGCTTCACTGAGAACGCCTCTTGAGAGGCCACAGCCATGTGCTCCTCATCCCTTGTATCACAAGCCCCTGGGGAAGTACCTCCAGATTCCTTGCAACGTTTAATGAAAGAGGAAAGAGAAAAGATGGAAGGATAAAAGGAAAGAAGGAGGGATAGAGGGAAAGAGAGAGAGAGGGAAGACCAAGTTCTAACCCAATTTCTGCAAAGTGTGACAGACAACAAATCATTTAACCCACCTAGTCCTAAATTTCCTCATATTTCACATAAGGGGGTGATCCTACTGCTCTGACTTCATGGGCTAGGGGAAGATAAAGGAGGTAAAGTAGGTACAGGATAGCACTTGGGGCTAAGGTGAAAGAATTTATAAATACAAAGGATTCTTACCTCTGTGTTGTGCTGGATAAAAGCCACATTTTTTGACACTGAATAGAAACATCTCTCCCTGTGTATACCTGTATATGGGCATTGGTGGGGCCGAGAATGAACAAAGCCAGCTGGACTCAGCAGAAACAGCCAGAGCTATATGAGGATCCAATGATACTTCTGCGCCTGATGGGTTTCTTTTCCTTTAGCATCATTCACTATGGTTGGTACAAAGTGAAAATCTTTAAGGAAAAATCTCTAATTAATGGCAAAAGTCTTTGGGTAAGAGAGAGAAGAGACAAAGTGAAGGGTGATAATTCTTCCCCTTCATTGGTGCAGGCCTCTGGCAGTGTGGACCTGGCAGTCGTTCCTGCAGCACCACAAAATAAGGCCTCATTTTCCCGATGACCCGCTGTGACCTAGAGATGAAAGCCACGGCTTTCCCCTGGGAGGAGCCTGAAGTGAGGAGCCTCCAGAGATGTGGAGGTGGCTGAAGGGGCTGAGGAATCAGAAAATGGGGGACTTCCTGTCCTCTTACCCTCTACTCCTCTCTCTACACAGGAACTTTCTGACTGCCAGGCCATGCAGAGGATGAAAAAAGACACCCCAAACTCTGCAGAGCTGAGAACACACCATACCACAGAATTTGAAAAGTAGAAGCTAATGTCATCTTATTGCTCCTTGAACATCAACTGGGTTTATGTATTAGTCAAGATTCTCCAGAAAAACAGGACCAATGGGTGTGTGTGTGTGTGTGTGTGTGTGTGTGATGAGAGAGAGAGAGAGAAAAACAGAGACACTTATAAGGAATTGGCCCACACAATTTTTGGATACTGAGAAGTCCCAGTATCTGCAGTTGGCAAGCTGGAATCCTAGGAAAGCCAATAGTGTAATTCTAGTCTGAGTCTGAAGGTCTGAGAACTGGGAGAGCTAATGGTATAAGTTCCAGTCCAAAAGCCAGCTGGCTCAAGACCCAAGAAAAACCGGAGTTTCTATCTAAGTTAGAAGGCTGGAAAGACCAGTGTTCTAGCTCAAGAGTTAGGAAAATTCCCCCATACTCAGCCTTTTTGTTTTATTTAGGTCTTCAACTGATAAGACGAAGCCCATATGAGAGAGAGCAATCTGCTTTATTCAGTCTATCAATTCAGATATTAATGTTATTCAGAATTGCCCTCACAGATATACCAGAATAATGTTTGGCCATACACCTGTGTTCCTCATGGCTTACTCAAGTTAATAGATAAAATTAACCATCACAGCTTAGAACACATTCCTTCCAGCCACCTATTGTGACAACACCAATGACCTTGGATGGATATCCCAATACCTAAAGGTATGGGATCTCTTAACTATAGGTCACATAACATTTCCTCTAGAACATCACTCAGGGCACAAGCCTATTGCCTTAGTGAACCCTGTTGTTACCATGGTGCTATATGGACTTCCCTGGTTCTCAGACCTTTGGTCTTGAATTAAATCTACACCACTGGCTTTCCTGGACCTCTAGCTAGCAAACACCAGATAGTGGAACTTCTCAGTCTCCATTATTATATGATTATATCCCTCATACTATACCTCCTTCTATCAATCTATCTATTAATATGTTTGTGTGTATCTATCTATCTACTATCTAGCTATCTCTCTGTCTCTCTCCTACTGGTTCTGACTCTCTGGAGAACCCTGACTACCACGATAGTACAATAGGCTCTTATCCTAGCTGGTATCTTTGGTATTGAGTGTTGAGTATGCCCTGGGCCAGCTTTAGTCCTTCACAGTATGTTGCGCGAACTAGCCTACAACCCTGAAAATTTTGCATTTCTCTCTGAATGATCGGTTTATTTGTCTTAGAAGGTAAGTATATACATAGGACCTAGAGCCTACTCCTGAACTCTAACTTCTACCAACCTATAGGCATATAGACCAGGTAAGACCAGGGTGGCGAGCAGGAAGCAGGAAACAACTTCCCTGACATTGACACAATGTCTCTTAAAGAAGGAAATAATTCTCTGTTTCTCACTCAGTTCAGCTCTAGACAGGACGCTCTTGAAGAGTATAACTACAGCTTCTACAAAGTTGGGTAGTCAAGGCCAGAGTTATCTTAGCAGCCTCAATTTTTACAGGGCTAAAAAAAATTCTACAAAGTCATTGCATGGACCTTGTGTACTTGGGGGATTGGGGGATAGTCTTAACTTTCCAGAGGCCAAGGAATTCCGGAGTGTAGAACCTATAAGCTGTTGCAATGAGAGTGTCAATGGCCCTAATGCGTGTACTATCATGTTAAGTCCTCATCTATGCAAAATTGTAAAAGATACTTTAAGGAACTGCCATTTATGCCAAACCATTTACTAATATGACTTTATTAGCAGCCACAGACATGGCTCTGAGCAACGGCTTCCTTCTCTAGGGTGACTGTGTACCTGTGACCCCAGCTCTGACTATGCTGCCTGTTCGGGCCATTGAACAGGGAATTGGAGTTGGCCTGAGACAACTCACTTGTAATGACTAGAGTATTAATTATAAGTAATTTGGAAAATGTCTTGGTGACTATGCATGCATTGAGTGGAACCAATTAAAACTGGTGAAGTCAGGCACTCAGGAGGCCAGGCAGCTGCTTTGCAGAAGGCTCAGGTGAGAAGTGAGCTGAGAGCTGTCCACCAGGTGCCTGGCAGTCCTGCATTAGCAGAAAGAGGCTGCCTTTGCCCGGGCTAGTGACGTGAAGCAGAAAGGAATGAAGCAGGCAACGGGGTCTGAGAGAAGGAGAAAGCCCCCATTATTTTTACAAAATTAAACACACTTATAAAAGTACTAAGGATATTACTAGCTATTATCTGACAATAATATACAGGAGTTGATAATGGAAAGGGGTTCATGATCTCTTAGACTAAATTGGCACATACTTAAGCAACACACTTAAAATAAAGGCAAGGCAATTATCAAATGAGGTCAAATGCAGATACATCCAGTATAACACTTGATGGAACTTTTTAGCCTGCTCTGTGATCCACTAGGTTCTCGAGTGAGGCAAGCAGGATTTAACAGGTAAATTCTTACACCGATGCTGTTAGCAGTATAACAATCTTCCTAAGTTCACTCCTGGCACCCTAAAATCTCTAAACTTTTAAGAAGTTGTGTTACAACTAAATTCCTATTCTCTTTTCATTTTATGGCATATGTTCAGTATAAATAAATTTGCATCATTTTGACGTATTTTAGTTTCAAATCTAGTTTCTCTCAATAGCCCATAGGTCTTCAGTTCTCTCTCCTGGTTGTTTTTTCAGTATTTGTTTCCCATAACAGGGATCTGCAAATGTTTTCTTAACAGACCCAATTAATAAATATGTTAGGTTTTGTAGACGATATGGTTTCTGTCACAGCCACTCAAGTCTTCCTTTGCAGCACAAAAGCAGCCATAGACAATATGGCAACAAAAGAAGCATGGCTGTGTTCCAATTAACCTCTACTTACACACCCAGCGGTGCAGATACAGCTGGCAGGCAGTAGTTAGCCAACCTCTGTCCTATAGGAACTGAGTAAAAGAGAAGATTCTCCTGACAGTGAAGCCTGGCCAACCTCTATGAACTTTCCCAAGGAGGAACACCTTCCTGCTACTAGGAGAATTCAAGCAGAGGGCAAAGGGCCACTCTAGCTCTAACCCTAATGACAATGCTGGCTCACAGCCGTCCTGGAAAAAGTGAAGTCACATCACACCATTCTTCCACTCAGAATCCCCCATCTCGTTTAGAGTAAAAGATAAGCGCTTAACATCTTCTGCTCATCCCCATGACTCTCTGGTGTCATTTCCTTCCACTCTGCCTTCACACAGTTTCAGCTGCTCGCCTCCCTTTAGTCTTCTGGGGAGCCAGGAAGACTCCCACTTGGGATCTTGGCACTGACAACCCTCTCTGCCTGAAATGTTCTTTCTCTAAAAATCTGCAGAGCTCGCTCTCTCACTTCCTTTGGGTCTTTACTCAAAAACCACCTTCTCAATAAGACCTTCCCTGTTCCTCTCATCTGGCATTTTATTTGGCTTTGCATATTCCCTTTTCTGCTGAATTCCTTTTTCCCTTGGCACCTACCATGATGTAGCACAATCTATACATTCACTTCCTGAGCATTTATTTCTGAGTCCCTCCACACCACTTGAATACAGGCTTCTTAATGACAGTCTGCTTTGTTGACTGCAGTATCCCCATTTACCTAGAACAGTGTTCAGGGCACAATCAATAAATATTTGTTAAATGAATGCATCCTGACCCATAATCCTAAGAGAATCCTCATCATACAGAGGCATTTTCAATTAAATGAGGCTTCTCTTTTGTCTGAGTACATATTCCCTTGCTCTCTGTGTTAGGCATCTGCCTGCCTGAGAAGATTAGAAATTGTTATAGAATGAATATAAAGAAAAAAACCTGAGGTAGTATTCACTTTTGAAAGTCAAAATCCAGATTGTTGAAACTGTGCAATAACTGGCAAGTCAAGCTATTGTCTTGAGAAAGCATTATCCAAATCTCTTTATCTCCTTTCGCACATCAACACCTGGTCTCAATCAACACCTGTACTCAATTATAGCTGTTTTTCTGTGGTGTGAAGGCCTGTTCTGTGAGGGAGAGGCTATGGCAGAGAAGGAAGAGAAGCCCACCCCTTGTTAGACCCTGGGTATGGTGAGAAGTAAGGGGATGAGGCACAGAGAATAGCATGGTTACCCTGTGTCTCCTCTCTGGATTTATGTGCAGAGGAGGAGAAGGTAAATTAGATTAAATAGACAGAAACACTAATAGGAGTCATTTGTTGTTATTTATTGGTACTGTGGGAAACATCTTGCTAATAGGCAGGTCCCACCAACCTGGGCCTTAACCAGAGATAATCCCTCAAATGTCATCAAGCAGAAGACAGCCCTGAGTTCAGGGTGACTGAACCACCAGGAGTTTCTGGATGGTATGGCTACTGACGTGAGAGTCACCAGGTCCCCTCTGGCAATGCCAGATAGCCCTACAGTAGGGCCCAGGCATAAAATTTCTGACCAGCAAGCTGACCAGAGACATAGCATGAGACTCAAGAGTAACATGCTGGTGTGAGACAAGGTGAGGCCAAGTCTGCAGGAGCTTCACTGGAATTGTTGGCTGAGCAAAGACACACATGCTGATTTGCACTAGCCACCCACTTCAGCATCAGGTACACATCAACCCAGTGATTAGGCAGACAAGGGAGCTGGCAGCTAGCGCTAGCCAGAGGGGCTGGGGGGCAATTCCTTACCACAACAGACCCTGGCTAGATCCCATCAATCTTGTTTCCTCTTCCTGAGCACATAGGAAAAGTACATTTACTAGCCTGGTTTGCAGTTAGACTGAGACCTTGTGACCAGGTTCTGGTAAATGGAAAGTAAGCAGCATTAATGTCACCATGCACAATTCCTTCATGCATTTTCATTCAAGAAAAGCACAAAAAAATAAAAATAAAAATAAAAGAATCCTGGGTCATTAAATCACCACTTGGAGAAAAGCTACCCTTCCCACATCAAATTGCGACATGAAAAAAATAAATAAGCCATCTTTGTGTTAAGCCACTGTGATTGGGGGTAGGGGTGTTTGTCATAGAAGCTAGCATTATTTGTCCTGACTAATATATCTGCCCAACACTAAGCCATGCACTTTTCCCCCATATGACCAAACGCCACAGGGAGAGGTTCTATGAGATATCAGACTTTGTTTTTTCTCTAAAGAGAAATTAAAAACTACATGAAGGCATTATTTATTGTTTTAACTTTTAAAATTGGACTAAAGTTATATCAGACTGAATAGTTAATTTATTTTTCCATTAAGTGGAAGTTTAGGAGAAAGACCAAATTAATTACAGACAAAAGTAAAATATCATATTTTATTCTTTTGCACATTTATGTTAAGTTGGAAGTAAAATTTGTGATCTCATTACACACAATTTGGAAGGAAGGTTTGAGCAGTAATTCTACGATTCTAATTCTAGCTTCTCAGCTCTAATAAGTGAAGGAAAGTACAGAAAGAAGGAAATGTGCTAGGGGCTATGCACAAGGCTTTCAAATTAGTCCCAACATGGTCTGACTTGTGCTCAGGTTCATATAAATCAATGACCTTGAAAAGTCATTTAATGAATTTAAGACTCTTTTCCTCACCTTAAATGGGGATGATACTACCTCTTCGCAAGAATTAGGAGTTATATATCAATCACTTAACTCTGCACCTGACACAGGGTACTTACATAATGATTTGTAGATTTAAAAAATCATAACAATCAACATAAAGACAGAAAATTCCAGACATATGGAGTTGAAAAGAAACTTTTATATTCTAGGCCAGGGGTGTCCAACCTGCAACTCATGAGCTGTATGTGGCCCAGGATGGCTGTGAATGCAGCCCAACACAAAATTTACTTAAAACATTATGAGACTGTGTGTGTGTGTGTGTGTGTGAGAGAGAGAGAGAGATTATGTGTCTTAATGTATGTAATGTGTGGCCCAAGACAATTTTTCTTCCACTGTGGCCCAGAGATACCAAAAGGTTGGACACCCTTGCTGGGCCCTGTATCTTGAAGAGATATCATATTTTTTCAACACTTAAAAAGAACTTTTTCTCCTCTCTAGTCTGTCTACTAATTTTCTCTCCTTCCTCTCTCTCGTGCACATAGACACACACCCACACACCCATTTATATCAATTAGATTAAAATGTGCAATCAAAATCTTCTGCAAAAATAATTAGATCTTAAGTTTGGAACTGCATGAAGTTGCAATTCAACATCATAACTGTGCCACCTTCCAAACAGCCATTTAGACAAGTAGCAGTACCCCATATAGACTCCATAGCTAATAAAAAAAAAAAAAAAAAAAAAGGTCAATTTTCCCTTAAATGGAATGTGACCCTACTTCACCCTTAAAGGGACTGATATCACTAAAGATGTATACGCAGAGAATGGATGACCACCCATGAATGATGTTGGGAAAGGGAAAATCATTTTTTCTGACTGTCTTTGATCTGCCCAGCTGTGAGAAATAACCTCTTGCTTCCTGCAGATCCAACACCACTAGTTTCTGAAATAGAGAGCCTACCCTGGAATTCCACTGGAGCCTAATCCCCAGATAAACGGTGTCAGTTGTTTCTAGAGTAGATTTTGCTCCCAGGGACCCCCTGCGTACTAGGCCAGACTCCTGGTTGCTCCTAGTGACTATGAATTCAATTATGTCCTGAAATGACTTTTTATTTGATTAATCTCAACAACATGTGTGTACATAGATATAGAAATATGAGGTCTGTCCAGAAAGTATCCATCCATGTAATAAGAAAACTCAAGACATTTATTGAAGAAAATACAAGCTATAATAAACACTGTACATAGGACAATGACTCCTTAGTCCCTTCAAAGAAGACAACTTGGGATCTCACACAGTTCTCCCAGGATCTCTCCCACTCTACCCTGGCTGGTGTGGCTCAGTGGATTGAGTACTGGCCTGTGAACCAAAAGGTGACCCATTCAATTCCCAGTCAGGGCACATGCCTGGGTTGTGGGCCAAGTCCAAGTAGGGGGTGCTCGAGAAGCCAGCACACATTGATGTTTCTCTCCCTCTCTTTCTCACTACCTTCCCCCTCTCTAAAAATAAATAAATAAAATCTTTAAAAAAACAAAAACAGTCTACACAACCCTTTGTTGTAATCGCCATCAGCTGCCCCGTCATATTTTTCTGAATCTCATCGATGGTCTGAAATGTCTTCCCTTTCAAAGGTGATTTTAGTTTTGGGAAAAGCAGAAGTCACAGACCACCAAATCTAGGCTGTAGAGAGCTGAGTCACCAGGGTGATTTGATGTTTCACCAAAAATCCCTGCCCAAGACATGATGCATGAGCAGACGTATTGTCATGATGAAGTTGCCAATCACCAGTTGCTGATAGCTGCAGCTGTTTTCATTGTATTACATCTCTTAACCAACAAAGAACATTGAGGTAGCATTCCTTTTTAATTTTTGGCCTGGAGGGGCATACTTGTGGTGGACAACACCTTCCCAATCCAAAAACACAGTTAACATGGTGCCTTTGATCTTTGCTCCTGATCTTGCTGTGACTTTGCCATGCCTTCTTTGGGTGGGGAGAACCAGGCGACTTCCACTGGGACAACTGCGCCTTTGTTTCCAGGTCACAGCCATAGAACCAAGATTCATCTCTGGCTATGGCCTTGAGGAAATCTGGCTCATTGGCAATGGTTTGAATCAAGCCATTAGCAACTGCAGCACAATGTTCCTTCTGCTCTGGTAGCAGAAACTGTGGAATGAATTTGGCCATAACACCTTTCATGCCAATGTCCTGCATCAAAAATCTTGGACACAGTTGTTTTTGGAATCCCCAGATCAGCTTCTAATTCTTGCATTGTCAGTCACCAATCTTTGCTGATTGCAGCTCATACGTGTTCAATATTCTCAAGGTGTTCTACTTGTTGCAGGCCTTCCAAAATGTGAATAACTTTCAACAGATTCTTGACCATCTTTGAAGCATTTGTGGCACACTTTTATTTGCACTGCACTCATCGCATCATCCCCAAAAGCCTTCTGAATCATCTGAATAGTTTCCACAGAGGAAAGTTCAAGCTTAAGACAAAATTTTATGCAGTTTCATTGGCCTATTCACTTAGTCATTTTGAATGTGACAGCCACATAGTACACATGTTTACTCAACAGCATCTACTGCCTAGTACACTGACTAGTACAGTGAAGTCATCATTATTCATGCATGCACATTCTAGTCCACTCTCCTTGGCTGCCAGGTTACACTGATGTGCAAACTGTTCTCACCATGTGAACAATGGCTGGACTTTTTCTGGACATACCTCGTGTGTATATATACACATACATACATATATATTTGAAAATAAGTTGTAGAAATAAGAACAAGACATTTTTACTCCTGTAATCACTGCTTAGCATACTGCATCTAGATTAATCTTCAGCTCTCCCAGCTGACCATAGCTCACAGGTAGATTCTTCATCAGTTAAGGTAGGAAAGCAGGTCAGTAGTGAGGGCCTCAACTTGTTTTTCTTCCACCTTCTACTTAACATCTGACATATCCCTGCACGTACCTAGGTCATGCCCAATTCCCTTATCACCAATTAACTTTACCCCTTTCTCTCACCTCATGAAACCAAGTAAAAATGAAAGCAAGAATGACATTAACAGACAATCTTTATTGCATTTTAATCTATAGGAAAAAATTACCAAGTGTTGGTATTTTTATTATTATTTTAAAGAAATTATATACTTAGCAAGTGAGTGTTGCACACCAGGGTATCATGACAAGAGACTAAGAGTCACTGTATAGCTGGTTTTCATGATGATAGAGCACCATTTACCAGGAGTTATTTATGCCAGGCTATTTATGTACATTGTCTCACTAGATCCTCTCAGTAACCCTATGAGGAGTTTACCAGAGAGGAAATGGAGGCAGAGAGAAATTAACTGTCTAGCCATAAATCCTAGGGTTAGTGAGAGGTTCCACAGTCAGTACTGTTACCCAAACTCTTGCAGTTTACATTATTCTTGACTACCTATTTTTCTAGAGAAGTCTAAAAGGGAAGGGACTTTGACCATTGCTAAGTTACTTTCAATTTTTGCCATTGCTCTCATTATTGATATGGAAGCCTCAGTGAGGTCAGCTATTAAAATTCTACCTCTGATCAAAATTTTTAACAAGCAGACTGGGTTCCAACTGGGCCACTCAGGAGGTCCATGTGTTTCTTTGCTTGTTTATTTCAGTATCTTGACTGCAAATGTGTCCCGATTAAAATCTCAGACTCTCAAGCTCAACTGCCTGGATTTAAGTCCTGACAGCACCTCTAACTAACTGAGATGACCTGGGCGTCTTACTCAACCTCTTCTTGGTTCAGTTGCCTCTTGTCTTTTAAATGGGAAGGACAATAGTACCTCTCTATGAGTTAATATACATAAACATTTAGTACATTGCCAGGCACATAGTAGAAACTACTTATGTCTTTACTATTATTACTTCTAGATATGAAGAAATACTTTGCATTAAATGTGTATCAGTCTGCCATCTTGAAACAAAAAGAGAGTCAATAAAAAAAGATTGTGGGGTTTAAAAAAAAAGCTAACATCTAAAGGTTACCATCTCTCTAACAGGGATTGTATATCCTCTAAGCACTCAGTGAGGTGGGCTTTATGATCTCTGAGTCCATGTGCATATCAAACATTAGTTGAACCTTTAGATTCATGAGTAGATGGTGAAGCAAGGATGCAAACCCAGTTGACCTATATTCTAAGCCTTACTCTACCCACAATAACATGCTACAGATTTTCTGTAATTTTAACCAAACTCAGTGACATTTGAGAAGAGACGGACGAGAAAAATCTCATGAGGAAAAACATGGCTCTTTGCCATTTAAAAATACAAAAAATGAGCACATTAGTCTTAGCATTTGCATTGCGTTTAGACTATTTCTTTATAGCGGTTAATGTGTGACATGAATTGCAAATGAGCACTTACAAAATGCTATACCTCTGTTGGTGGTGGAGCGGACATAAATGATCCTTACGTCAAGTAACTTATGGTCTACTAAAGGAGATAAGACAGACCTACAAATAAGCATTTAACTCACTGTGTATTTAATATTTGGTATAATAAGTATGGAAAGGATTATCCCAAATGAAGGAGAAATTTTGAACAAAGATATTGAAAGAGGAAAGAAATGAGTGAGGTAAGTTTGAATGGTAATGAATGGCCCTCTTCACAAAGTTGTCATTTATTATAGAATTTCTAAAATTCTGGTAGGAACTCAGGCAGAAAGGCAGAAATAAGGAAGATTTGGCTCCATTTCAGACTGCAGACACAAAAACAAGTGATTTGCTGAATTTCAGTAAATCAGCACATCCAAGAAATGTATATCTCTCAAATCAGATCATCTAGGACCACAATCATTTTTCCACGGGCATCGTTCAGGGTCCACCAAGAGTCAGGATCCCCATCCACAAAGAGACTGGCCTGTCAGCCATCTGAGGCAATTAGATGTCAGCTGCATTAGTTTCCTGTGGCTGCTATAACAAAATGCTACAAACCACATAACTTAAAACAACAGAAATTTATTCTGTCACAGCTCAAGAGGCCAGAAGTCAGAGATGAAGATGTCACCAGGGCCATGCTCACCCTGAAGCCTATAAAGAAAAATCCTTCCTTGACTCTTCCAGCATCCGGTGGCTCTAGGTGTTCCTTGGCTTGTGGCAGCAACATTCCAATCTCTGTCTCCATCTTCCATGTAGGAACTTCCATTGTCCTCTTCATTAAGTTGTCAGAACTTCTGAAATTCTGGTAGGAATTCAGGCAGGGGGACAGAAGTCATTAGATTTGAGGCCACCCAAAACCCAAGGTGATTTCATGTGGAGATCCTTAATTAATACATCTATAAAAACCCTACTTCCAAATAAAGTCACATTCTAAGGATCCAGGTTCTAATATTTGGAGAGCACTATTCAACCCACCACAGCAACCGTGAGAACAAACAAGCAAGAGCCAATGTTAGCAGCCACCTCTGCTGTCACTTCCTTGATGCAGCCATAACCAACAGCCTACTCTGGGGCCACACAGGATCCTTTTACCCACACGTCAGTCTTGCCAGCTTTGCCTCTCTCAACAGATCAGGTGGATGCATTCCAGAAGCCATGATTTTGAAGGGAGAATAAAATTTATTTTGAACGCATGCTCCATTGAGCAGGAGTCTGAGGAGACAGCTCATGCACCCCTCTTCCCAGAGGGCTGTCCTCCACTCGTGGTAAAACATTCAGAGGGAACTGCTGAGCTAGGGAACCATGACCTCCCATTAGACACGCTAGGTGGAAAACATGCCACACAGAGATAAGGAGCAGGGGACCGAAGGGAGCATGCCTCTGGGGCACCACACTCGGTCCCTCATCAGCCTGAATGACACAGACAGAAGTGCCAAGGAAATGGATCATTTCTACTGGTGACTGAGTGATAGTTTTGATCCAGAAACAGGTGGACGAGCAGCTTGGGAACACATGCCTCCAGACCGATCCCAGGCTCCACAGAGTTCTGATTCTCCAATCAGCACCACAGAATTAAGCATGTCATTTCTCTTCAATTGTTTTAAATAGGACAGTTTAAACCGAGCCTGAGGTTAGTTAAACTCATGAAAGAGTAAGAATCCCTTGAAAATGAATGCCAACTGCTGTGTATATTCAACCAGGAATTTTTCAGAGCATGGGATCTACCAAGTTTTTCAATATTCAAAGGGGTCTCATTCTCTCACCCCATAAAGGTTAAGAGCCACCAGATTTTTCTTCTCCTCTATATAAATTTTTTGAAGGGGCTTTTGTTCTTTTGTACCAGATGTAATGTTAGACATTAGGGAGGAGGTATTGAACAAACTCTTAATTTGTTGATTGATTTAGATTTAAGAACAACCAGTCAAAGATCTTAAGTCCTCTCCCATGCTTTATCACAGATCTTTTGGGGGAGAGCTATGATGTAAATTATTGAGATGAGAATGGGGAAGTTAAGCTGTTTGCTCCCTACAGTATCTGACATTCTATAAAACAGGGCTGTTCACAGAGCAGACAATTGACATTTTTGATCTGGCTGGTCAGCATTTAATGGAACCCTTGTAGGCTGCTACAAAGGAAGTTGAAACTGTCAACCTCTTTGCTGTGGAATTACATTACTTGATCTTTATCTAAGAAGAATTATGAAACATTAGTTCATTCTATATATTGTTTTAATGGTCTAATGGAAAAACCGTCCTGACTTGGTAAGCTCAGGGGGAAAAAAGGCAAACCCTACTAAGGACAAAGCCAAGGGACTTCTCTTTGTATGGTCCATGAGCTTAAAAAATGGCCTTTTCAATTTTTTAAAGATTGTAAAAAGAAAAACAAAAAGATACCCTCCCCTCCAAAAGAAAAAGAAAAAGAAGAGTTTGCATCAGCAAAACACAAAATATTTACTGCCTAACCCTTTACAGAAAAATTCTGCCAACCCTGGCCTGTATTATAATGAAATGAAACTCAGCTCTCCAACCACAGTTTCAGAAATTCAGATAGTATAGAGTAGGGGTTAAATAAGAAGTTAATCATAATTGAAATGATTGAGTTTAAATCCTGGCTCCATCACCTACTAGCTAGTTACCCTGAGCCTCAGTTTCTTTACCTGCAAAATGGGCATAGTGAAAATACCTCTGCAATGCACTATTGTCAGGATAAGACAACAATTACTCTTTTAAGGCACTTCATAGCTTAGCACATAATGGATCTAACACTCAATAAATCCCAATAGTATTTAAATGCATTTTATAAAACACTTTCAGGCCGGGAGAGGAATCTGAACCAATATAGCCTGAAGAGTAAACACTGCTCAGTATTTAAACACTTTTAGTGAACAGCACACTAAAAGTGTCCTAAATCTTAGAGACACCTCAAAATACTATGTACCCCATCTCCCAGCCCTGAGGCTGATACAAATCCAAATTTTATTGATGAGAAAACTGATGTTGGAGAGGTTCATTAATTTACCAAGTAACAGTCTTCTGCTTCTGACATCAGAGTGCCCATTGTGATGTGGGGAAAATATGTCATTCCTGCTTATTCAAGAGTTGTTCACTCATTCATTCAGTAAATATTTAAAAGCAGCCACCACATGTTAAGCACAGCATGAGTGGGACTAAAAGAAGTTAAACAAATACATGCAAAGCAGGAAGTGCTGCACATTCAAGTAGAAGCCTGTGTAGGAGAAACGGAGGAGACCAGAACCTGGGTTGAGGATGCACTCACCAGGTGGAGGGAGCAGCATGAGCAGAGGCCCAGGGATATAAAAGAATCCAGGTTGTTCTGAGAACAGCAGGGAGTTTGGCATAAGGTAAGGGGACCGTGTGAGGGAAAGTGGAGGCCAGAGCATAAAAGGCTAGGCATGATATGCTGTGGAGTTGGAACCTCATTCTGTAGCAGCTATTTTTGGAGTTTTCAGCAAGGGAACAACATGATTTGCACTTCAGAAAAATCACCTTGGAAGCAACAGGGTATGTGAGGGACAGGGTGAGGAGCCAACTGGAGGCAGGGAGAGCAATTAAGGGTCTATCCCAAAAGACCAGATAAGAAAGAATAACAGCTTGAACTGAGACCAGAACTACTTAGAATGTCAGGAGAGAACAGAGAGAGAGGCTGAAGGTGGGGCCTAGAGAAGTCCATACTCATTTAGAGAGTGGCATGGTAGAGAGGAATGAGTCCTAGATTTCAAGCTTAATGAGCAGGTAATGGAGTGATCTATTCAAAAGGGTCATAAAAGGGAACAGTCCACTTTGGGATTAAAGGTTATTTTGTCAGTTTGGGACATGATGAATTTGAAGGACCTATGAGGTGTCCAGGTGGTGATATCTGGTGTACATCACTGAGGCCCAGGCTGAAGATCCAGGCTGGAGACATACATGTGTGAAGAACTAAGACACAGCCTGGATATGAAAAATTGATGTATTTTTCATGTCAAGTAAGAACCTAAGGAATACCAGTACCTTTTTAGGGGTTGACAAAGAAAGAGAACATGAAAGGTAAACGTAAAATTGCAATAGAGAACATGTCAAGATGGTTACAAATACCCAAGAAAAATGCGAACTCCAAAGCCAGGTGAGGGCAGGGATTCAGAGAGGAGGACAACGTACCCTGCCACATAAAGGTCTAAGTGGTTAAGAAGCGAAGAGTATTGTGTTTAGAAATGAAGAGGTTCCTGATAAGATTTGAGAGCGCATTTCCTCAGGAGTGAGATGGAGTCAGAGCCTTGTCACGGGACCCAAGACATGGAGGGAGGAAGGAGGCATGAGCCAGTGGAAAGAGCAGGTGGAGCAATCTTTCTGGAACTTGGATGGGAGGGAGGTACGGAGACCAAGGAATGGAGAGAGATACAGGACAAAGCTGCTGTTGCTTCTCCTTTTTGCTTATTTGTTTCTAAGACACGCAGAATTTTCATAGGCTTTGTGAACTGTTCCAGAAAAGAGGAAAATTCTGGAAATATATAAAAGGAAGTAGAACAGTGGAACAGGCTTTCACATGGTCAGGGAGGGTAAGCGACAAGGGCAGGCGGAGGCCTGAAGTGCTCTCCTCCTCTTCTCCTATCACCCCTTTTCATCCCTTCCAATGTCCACTGAAACATCACTTCCTCAGGTCAGCACCGTATTTATTACTTCCATTGGCTCCATTAATAACCCAGGCTCTGAAACCACATTTCTTGAAGTCAAATCCTGGCTCTACCGCTCTTTAGTCACAAGGCTTTGGACAGTTACTGCATGTCTCTGTGCTTCAGTTCACTGACCTGCTAAACATAGATGACTGTAGGACCTACCTCAAAGGATTACTGAGAAAATTAAGTAAGCTGAAAGGCTTAAAGTACATTGAACAGACCCAAGTATTCCATAGGTATGAAATGAACTGAGATTGTATCCATTTTTTTTTTTTTACTGTCTTTCTCCATGGTAGCATTAATCACAATTTTAATTTACTAAATAATTGTATAATCAGTTATTTAAATCATGAGACATCTAATTAAATATAAGATCCTGGAAAGCCTGGGACAGTCCTCCTCCTTCCTCCTTATATTCTAAGGAAGCAGCAAGGACTAAGCCATCAAGGAGTATTTGTGGAGTCAACTGAATTTATTTAACCAAGAATAACGAGGGGACTTGAAAGAGAGCAACAGATAAGATGCACCAAGAGGACTCGACTAAAGAGGAAGTGAGGTTTGAAGGGGGCTTGTTGACTTTGGAGAACAGTTTAGTGAAAGCAAAAGAAGAAACAAGGTCAAGTAATAAGACAGCTTTACCATAGATTGGCAAGTATTTTAAGTTTAGTGCCCCATTCAGAAAGAGAAAGAAAAATTCTATTTGTGCTAATGATAAGGTGGTGAAGTCAGTTGCTGAGGTAGAGACATGTTCTTATTAACATGTCCACCTGGATGGTGAGGAGCATGGTTTCTTAATTCAGCTAAAGGTCTTGTACTCCTCTCCTCCCTACCTCTGTGAGTGTGGGGAAGGGCCTCAACTACTTCAATTTTAAAATGGGGATGACAAGGCCTTTATGCCAAGTTTGGATGAATAAATGAAATTGTATGTATACAGTACGAGGTACATAGTAGGTAGTCAATAAGTTGTAACTGCTCATACTGGTACAATGAATTATTCATGCAAAGAAGATGTATTCCTCAATGACTGTATGCAAATCAGTTGATACTTGAAATGCACAGCTATGTTTGTTCAATAAAAGAATCTTATGTTGAAGCCTTTTGTAAAACATAAAATCACTCTGTGAAGTAGTGACTCCCCCCATTATTTAATTTGTGCAGGGTTTTTTTTATTAATGCTGGAGTATGATAATGCATAATAATGTGATTATACTGTTGGCAACTATGGGCAAAATTATACACTTTTCACATGGATTCAGGTCCCTCCTAGGGCAATTTCCAGAAGAAAAGAGAGCCCTGTCTCAGTCTAGAGACTAGAGCTGAGCTGGAAGTCCTACAGAACACAGAATGGTCTTTTCTCAGGTTTGGCCATGAAGGAGTAAAAGTGTTTAAGAGAGGATAGGGTAGGGGATTATAAACCCTGGATTCTAATCTTTTAAAGATTTTATTTACTTATTTTTAGAGAGAGAGAGAAACATCAATGTGTGGTTGCATTTTGCACACCCCTTGCTGGGGCCCTGGCCCGCAACCCAGGCATGTGCCCTACAATGGGAATCAAACCAGGACTCTGGTTCACAGGCTGATGTTCAATCCACTGAGCCACACCAGCCAGGGCAAGGATTCTAATCTTGACTCCAGTACTTACTAACTCACATGGGCTTGAGCTAGTTAGTCTGAACCTTAGTTTCTTCACCTGTAAAATGGGCTCTATACTACCCATCACATAGTGTTGCTGGAAAGGGGAAATAAAATATTTATTTATGTGAAAGCAAAAGAAGAAACAAGGTCAAGTGTGGCAAATACTTTACAGAGTGCCTGGCACAGAGTAATGGTTACTAAAGGGCAGGCATTTCCTCCTCACTCAGCAAACCCTCGTGCAGATACAGACTAAGATGTAAGAAATACAAGTACCAGGCAAAGGGCCACCCGAGGTTTACTAGACCTTTGTGATAGAGGGTAGAAGCTACAGTCCTTGGAGCAGGTAATATCAGGAATAAGAAATGAGCCAGGATATTAAAATATGTCTTGTATGTTAAAATATGCCAGTATGTTAAAATATTCCCCAGGCTCTTTCACTCTTGTGCACTCTTAGTATTAGGAAAGCCTTTCCAGAGGCCCGTCTTGCCTTTATGGAAGGAGGGGCCCCAAGGAAGGCATTTGGGTCTAGCTTGGGCCCAAGAAGAAAGGTGGCACAAGCCAGCCAATTGGGCCAACATTCTGGGTGATCCCAAAGCAGGAGGACCCCAAGTATGACCATGTGGGCAGCCCTTGGCCTGTGTACCCTTCCACATGAACATCCAGGGGCTGAGACTTGAATTCATAAGAGAGGTCTTCCTGCTTATGTCTCTCCAGTTAACCTCTGAGTAAATATACCTATTTCTTAGAGACAGTTTATGTAGGACACACCTGATTCTCCCAAGAGCTTTTTGCTTCCTCACCTAATCATCAAATGAAAAAAAAAAAAAAAAAAAGTGAAGAAAGAAGCCTCAGGGCCATTATCTACATAAAGGCAGGATAGGTGATAAAAGTCTCCCTGAAGCTCCCTCGGCTCCTCTCCTCTTTCTCAAGTCCTATGGACTTGGCAGCTAATCTTCTAAGTGCAGCCAGGATGGCTGGCCCCTGACGCACTGGGAGCTGGGGGCTTCTCAGTATTCATCAGTCAGTCCTTTCCTGGGGCTGCCTCTCCAAAGGCCCATTGGCCACAGCAGCCTCTCGGCTGCTGGAAGACAGCCCAGCCAGGGCCTCAGAAAACACAGTCTTACTCAGGCCCCAACCTCCCCTGCCCTACTCCCCAGGTTTAATTTCATTTTCATCAGAAGCATAAAGAAGGACATTTTCAACAGATCAAAGGGACATGGTGAACATGAAAGAAACAGTCACAGGGCAGGAGCAGGTGATGTGATACCCACAAAGAAAGATGAGATGCTTTCAGGGATGCTTTGGAGGCTGGGAAACAGTGTGGCCTGAAGCTCTCTTTGGGAGATGCAGAAATAAGCTTACAGGCTGTACAATTTGGAGCTTGGGGCATTATTGACCTGAGTGAGCTGGTTCTGTAGAAAAGAGCCAATTTGGGGAGCACTGAGGTCAGCAACCCCATATCCTTCCCTCCTGTCCACCCTGCCCACACCTACCACCGTGCAGCATGCTTTCCAGGATTAAGAAAAGTCGAAGGCATCGTTCCATTATCTGTGCACTGCAGGGGTATATGGTATAGTTGAAAGATAAGACTGTTAAAATCAGTGAACAGCATTAACTTACTTATTCAGGAGTGCAACCATCCACAACACAGGTATCAGCAAAGAACTCTGAATCACAACCTGTGTCAAAAAAAAAAACCCTTGCCCAAAACAAAGGCAGATTCTGGGCTGCTGGCAATTATCTATATTTTCATCTAAGAGGTAGTTGCATGCATATTTACTCTGTAAAAATTCATGGAGCTGTGCACCTATGATTTGTGCACTTGTCCCTGTTATATCTCATTTTTTTTTAAGTTTACAGAAAATTTCCTGCCCTAAAATTACAAAATTTTATATAAAGGAAAACTTCCTTTGCTCTCCCTCAGGCCTATTTACTCTCATTTTAGATAAAGTTCAAGCAAAGACAATTACATAATGTCTTGGCCCTCAACAGTTGTCATAAAATGGAAGTGATCGGATGTAAGGAGGGGGCAGTGAGAGATTCTACCTGTCTCAGGTACATGGACAATGTGAAAAGTCTGGCATGAAAAAAGAAGGTAGGAGAATAGAGAGAAAAAAAATAAAAACATAAGAATCAGACCCAAGAAGACTGAAAATAAAGCCACATCAAGCTTCTTAGCATAGAAGTAAGTGATTGTATAAAACTAAAAGTCCCAAAAACATTAAAATTTAGCCTGCCTCCCTAGTCATGTGGCCTTGGGCAAGCCATTTAACCTTCCTGGTCCTGGCATCCTCATTTCTGAAATTAAATAATAATTATGCCTATCTTGCCAGGTTGTTTTGAAGATTAAAGATTAGTGTTCATATGCAATAGACAGTCACGAGCTATTGGTTCCTACTATTATTATTTGGGTATATTTTACTCATAAAATAAAATTTCAACCAACTGCCCAAAAGGCTGTGTTATACTCTTTGGGAGACATAAGGAACAAAACATGTTCTTTGCTTTCAAGTGACGTACAATAAAATGAATAGGACATAAAGATAAGAAAGCTGAAACTGAAGTCAGAATATGCAAATATTTTGAGAAGAGTACTCCACAAAAGGAAAAGAAAATACACAGTTAATGCTTACTATATACCAAACATCGTATTAAGTACATACATTTAATCCTATGACCACCCAATGAGGCATATAGTATTCTTATTCCTATACTTAACAGATGAGAAAACTAAGGCACAGGAAAGCTAAATAATTTTTTCAGAGTCATTAAATGACAGCATCCTCAAATTCAGATAGTCCGGCTTGAATGCATGCTACTAGCCATATATCTCATCAGGGCCAGGAAATTTTGTAATATATACTTTTCTAGATGTATGTAAAATAGTGTCTGAGTGAGGGCCTAAAAGATTCTCTATAGGCAAACATCATAAATTAATTACAATATTCTTACTTATTAATCAATTGTATTGAGATATAATTTGTATACAATAAAATGCACCCATGTTAAGTGTACAATTCAATGAGCTTTGACAATTATATACCCTCATGTAACCACTATCTGCCCCAAAAACGAATAATAATTCTATCAGCCAAGAATGTTCACTCATGTTGCTTTGTAGTTAGTCCCAGTCACTGCCGAACCCAGGCAACCACAGACCTGTTTCTTTCATTATACATTACTTTGACTGTTCTAGAACTTTATGCAAATGGAGTCATAGCAAATGTGTCTTTTATATCTGGTTTATTTCAGTCACCATAATATTTTTAAGATTTATCCATATTATCGTATAGATTAATAGTTCATTCCTTTAATGCTTAGTTGAATTCCATTTTAAATATATATTACAATTTTATCCATTCACCATTTGATGGATATTTGAGTTGCTATTGGTTTGAGGCTATTGTACATAAAGCTGTTATGAATATTTAGGTACAAATTTCAGTAGAGACATATGTTTTAACTTATTTTGAGTAAAATAGCTCAGAATGGAATTATTGGGCCATAAGTTAAATATATGTTTAACTTATTAAGAAACTACCAAACTACTTTCCCAAGTTATTACATCATTTTACATTCCCACCAGCAATGTCTGAGAGTTCAAGTTATTCCACAGCCAAACCAACACTTAGGGTTGTCAGCTTTCACTTTAGCTCTTCTATTTGGAATACAGTATGTATTGTGTTGCACTTTTAATAATGTTGAGCATATTTTTATATGATTGTTGGCCATTTGTATGTGCTCTCATAAATTAAAATTTTTTAGCCACTTTTATATTGCGGTGCTCACTTTCTTTTTATTAAGTTCATAAAGCTCTTCTGGATACAAATAAGTCCTTTTTCAGATATGTGTAGTATGAATACTTTCTCCCAGTCTGTGGCTTACTGGGCAACAACTGTTTGATAATCAGCTTTCTCCCCAAGGAAATACCTAAGTTGTTCAAAGAAAATATGGATGGAATGTAGACAAATGGGAAAAGGTGAAATAAGCATAAAAATAAAAAAAGAAAACAAAAATAATATTTTAAGCACAAGGTGGATTCCAAGTTAGAGGTGTAGAGAATAGTATGGTAAATAGGCAAGTTGGTCAGGAAGATGATCGTCTCAGAAATTTGGAGATAATTTATAGGTCGTGGGAAGCCATAAAGATTTTTCAATAGGCAACTGATATAATCAAAGCTCTGCTGTAGAAAAAGTGCTTTAAAAGCAATAGATATAACAATTTTAAAGGCCCAATAATAAAAATAGGGAATCTAGTTAAGAGAAAATTTCAATAATTCAAGTGAGAGAAAATTAGCTTCTGAACCAAGGTAATAAAAATAAGTAATAATTTGTGGAATTCAATCAACAGATCTTAAAACCACAGGAGGTTAGGGATGAAGGAGCGAGTTTAGATGATGACGATCCTGAGGTTCTCAGCTGGGTGACTGGCAGACTGGTAACATCACACCACGGCTCAAAAAGGCAGGAGAAGGAGCTGCTTCTAAGAACACATGAGTTGGAATTTAGGCATATGTTCTGAGGCCTCTGGAGCTTCCGGGTAGCCATGCCTGCCCCTTAGCAAGGTGAAATGTTTTATTCTCTAAGAGGAAATAGATTAAAGTTGTCAAACCAAGGGTCATCTGCCATCCACAAGGAGAATATCATTGGGACCATGGAAATAGAATCAATTTTGATTTAGAATAATGAAAACATAAGGAGAATTTCTGTGATATTTAAGGTATAGGACAAAGAACAAGAGTAGGTTAAGGGAACTAAGAAGAAAATGATCCAAAAAGTAGGAAGAAAACTGAAGAAATCAGTGTCATGAATGCCTAGAAATGTTTCAAACAGTAGGCTGTCACTGTTGCCAAATGCTCCCAAGATGCTGAGAATTTGAAACCATTGAGAAAAGTGTGCATTATGTTTAACATACTCTATGCTCAACATATTCTAGGGATATATGTGCCATATTTTTTTAAATTTTCTTTTTATATACTATATATTTTTGTAACATTTTCATGTTAAAGTTAACTTGTAAAATCATTTGTGAGGAAAAACATTGAATTCCCTGATGGCAAATGAACCAATGGCGTGGTTTTCAAACCTTTTTTTCAACTAGAGAACCCTTTCTTCAAACCAAATCTTACTCAGAAGCTTGATTTCTAAAACAAATAGAAGACAAACTGCTCTGATTAAAGAAAATGGAATGGGGGCAGAGCCTCAACTACCCTATGAGCCCTCCACAGTTGATCAATAGATGATAGATGATGATGATAGATATAGATAGATAGATAGATAGATAGATAGATAGATAGATTATAGATAGATAGATAGATAGATAGGTAGATAGATAGATAGATAGATAACAGATAGTTAGAAAGAAAGATGATAGGCAGGCAGACAGAGCATTTTTAATTACCTTCATATCCCCAATACAATGCAGTCTCCATCAGTGCAGGGACATTGTCTGCCTAGCTCAGCACTGTCTTATTAGAACCTAAGATAATGCCTCCCACTTGTTAGCACTAAACAAACATTAATGAATAAATGAATCTGATCTTCCCAACAGTAATAGAATAGAAAAGAAAGAAAACTGGCATTTACTGATGGCCTACTATAGAGAGAATTCTGGTATCTCTCTGATTTCTTCTCTGGGTTATTTGAAATTCTTCTCTTGGTTATTTGAAATCATTTGAATTTACTGTATGTAATATCAACCCTAAAAGCATACACTATTATCCACATTGTATACATAAAGAAATATCAACTTGAAGAGCTCCTCCAAAAGACACACAAGTTGGCACACCTAGAAATCCAACCCTTTGCTTCAGAAGCATTAAGTGTCAATTTGCATGGCCTTTCTTTCCTGCTCCGCTGCGTCATGCCACTCTTCCCTTTGCACTCACAGATAATAGATAACCTGGCCTCTGATGGTTGCTCTGGCACAACTTAAGTAAGCTGTGCCTCTCAGTGGGGAAGCTCTTTATACTAGATGACAGGGGCATAACTGAGAAAAGATAGAGAACAGTAAAGCAGCAGTAGTGATTCAGCTCTTGCTGATGGTATAGGTGATTGGGATGAGAAGACGGTTGGGGCTAAATCAATACAGAGCAAACTTTGTTCTAATAAAAGGCTTTTATACACACTCTCACCCCAACATGGGTCAATGGGGGTAATTCCCTGAGTTCTCGGGGCCAAATCAACACACATTAATTTACAGCAGGATGTCTGGTTGGTTCTTAACAGTTGTATTAGTTATCTCCTGCTGTGTGAAAAACCACCCTGAAACTTAGAGACCTAACAGGACAACCATCTATTTATACCACGTGTCTGTGGATGGGTAATTGGGGCTGAGACCAGTTCAGTGGTTCAGCTAACCTGAGCCAGGCTTGGCTGATGTTGGTGAAACTTGTGCATGCATCTAGGGTCAGCTTCAAAGCATATTCCTTTGCTGGCGTTGCCATAACAAAGTACCAAAGAGTGGGTGGCTTAAGCAAAAAAAAAAAAAATCTATTTTTCTCACAGCTCCAGAGGCTAGAAGTCTGATATCAAAGTATCAGCGAGGTTGATTTCTTCTTAAGACCCTCCCCTTGGCTTATCAATGGCCATCGTTTCCCTTATTTTCATATGGTCTTTCCTCTGTACACACGTGTCTGTGTCCACAGATTCTCTTCCTATAAGGGCACCAGTCATATTGGATTAGAGCCCAACCTAAAGACTTCATTTAAATTAATTACCTATTTAAAGACAGATATCTAAACCCAGTTACATCCTGAGATTCTAGGGGTCAGTACTTCACCATATCTATTTTGAGTGGAACATGACTCAACCCATAACAGCTGGCAATTACCTGGGTCGTCTAATACGTTTCAGCTGGGATGGCTTGTCTCCACTCCACATGGTCTCTCATTCTCCAGAAGGCTAACCTGGATGTGTTTACATGACAGCAGTTCCAGACACCCCAAGAAAAAAGGAAGAAGAATGCAGGATCTCTCTAGGCTTGAGCTCAACACAGCACAACACCCCTTCTGTCACATTCTGTTAGCCAAAGCAAATCACTAAACAAGCCCATATTTGCAACCCCTTACAGCCATTCTCCTTCCCACTTCACACCCCAGGGAAATCCATATAACACAGCTGTCACTGCTGGGTTGAGACCCTGGAAAAACCGTGATTCGGTAAAATTTGTTTTTCAGCCTCACCCTCACATCAACCTTTTTTTCCTCTGCCTCTCCTCTCTCCCCAATGCCCAGGCATTCCCTGTCTTCCCCTTCTGTATCAGAAGAGAATCTGGTAAAATCATTCATCCTGAGGGCAAATGGGTAGGTTGAACATGACGATGCCTGTCCCTCCCAGAGATGACTGCACTTTACTGGACACCTAAGTTTTAAGCTAAGAAATACAGCAGTATTTCTGGCAACACCAATGAGTAGGAGAAACCTCATTAAGCCCATGAAGATTGTTTCTCCATATGGAGCAAGGAAAGTCTTTTGTTTCTTTGTTGGCTACTTACTACATACTAAGCACATAGCCCCACATTCAACAGTCATTCAGTAAACAGTGAGTGTTTAATACCTATGTGACAGCAAAGGTTCTAAGGTCTTTTCCATGTGAGTGATCATGGAAGAATATTAGTATAAACTAGGAATCAGAAGATCTGGGTCCCAGGCTATTCTTAGCTACCATTCCATGGTTATAACTTACACAAGCTATTTTTAGTTTCTCTGAATTTAAAATTGCTTTCTATTTTACAAATAATCTCTAGGATTATTTCTAACTTCCAATGAATTCTAGTCTCCATGGGGGGAAATGATTGTCCATCTACCTCTCTCTATAGCCAAACAATCCATCAACATATCTGCTCAACATGCATAATTTTGTGCCTGGGTGACATGTAGTCTGGAGTTCTGAACTAAGTAAATATTACAAGTATCACCAACCAGGAGCTGGTCACAAATTGTCTTAGATTGTCTAGATTCTTATAAGGGGGTCTAGAGAGGTAATAAAACTATTAAGTGTAGGAGGAATTGTTGACAGTTTTCTATCCACCACGTATTTTCTGCCTCCCACTATCAGTCCTGCTCTCTCAAGCAACAACCATGCCTAATGTGTATTTCTCAGTGTATACATTGAAATGTAGTCTATTGTATACATTTTTCTCTCTACTCACAATACATCTGTCTGCCCTCGACATACACAGCCATCTTCCAACTTTAAACACCAGTCTGTATATACAATGTGGGTGGGTTGAGTTTGGACCTGACCAGGACAAGACCATGCACCCACATATATTTAATGGCCCTGTCTTAACAATCTGCCATTATAGCAAATGTGAACAAAATAAACAGGGACAAGACTTTCTTTTTTCAAATGCAACATCAAAAGTTATTGAGTGATCTTGCTGTGCAATAGCCAGAGGTAGTGTTAACAAAGGAGAAGCTTTAAGGTCGACTTTCTGCACAGAAAGTAGTTTGTATGCTTAATCATCCCTTAGGACCTGTCTAGCCCAGTTAGTTGGGTGGACATGGATTGACTCAAAAAGATTTGCTATGCATTTGTTTTCCAAACACACTACATCTTTTTTGGAAGGCTTATCCCAAGAGATAAAATATTTGGAGGTTGATTTGAGGCTTACCAAGTTGCTCTCTTTTAAAACCCAGTCTCCAAAAGAAAAACAGGAACTGAGTTCAAAGATAGATCACCCATCAGAGTGAAAGTAAGCTTTAGTTAAGCTTCTGCTAAGTATTAACTGGAAGTGAATAAGATTTATTTTTTAAGCAGAGTTTATTCCTGTTCACAAATAAGGCTGTTTCTCCAGTTACCTCGAGGCTCCAAAATGCAGTATCTCCAATCTATAGGACTGTACTGACTGCCTCCACAAAGATATCATGTGGCATGGAATTCCAGTGGGTTCTCCTGAGGTCTTTGAGCATTCTCTCATTGTAAGGTCATTGCTTTGTGTGTTATTAGCATGGCAATAAAAAACACATGTATGGTAAATTTCAAGAAAAGATGAAAATGCAAACAAAAAATGCCAGCACCTTTTAAGTTTCCCCAGCAATGGGTAAGGGTACAAGTGTTACCGAACAAAAGGACCTGTAGCGGGGGAGGCCAGATACTATTACCGAAACGACACCCTCCTTCCCCGGGACCCCCCAGTTGTGGGTCCTTTGCCCGCTGCCCTTGGAATTATGGCTCTGAATGGCAGAGTTTGGTGAAAAGGGAAGGAACTATTTATTCAAAAGTTATACAGGTTTGATTAATGGCTAAATGTCACCCTTAAACCTCAAAATCCCTTCAAAACAATCACCAGCACACACCCCCTCCTGCTTTCCCCCCTTTGCCCAGTTAGGTCAGTCAGGCCAGTCAGGGTACCGTCCTTCAGAAGAAAAAAAGAACAGAAGTCCGGGGCTCGGCTAGGCAGGCCTCTCGCGGGTCTCAGCACCATCCACTGCGTCGCCGCGATCTCCAGCTCTTAATCCATAACCATGTGGCACCTTCTCCTGGCCCACTAGCAAGAGTCCTTTCTCCGCTCTTTCTTCCCGCATGGTCTTCATACTGTTCCCCTGAGCCTGTGTCCCTTCGTCTCTCCTGCAGGTCCCTGTCTCTCCTCCCTTTCTCCCAGTTACATTCTGTATAAAGTCTTTGAAACCTTTCTGATTAGCTTTGGTGATATGCAAAATAACCCTCTTTGCATATGAGGAATGAAGCTCTCCTGTTATTGACATACAAAATGACTCTCTATGGCCCTGCTCAAGGCTCCCATCGCCCACGGCAGCCTGCCCTGGGGAGGGGAGAATATATTGCTCTTGGACACCCCAATCTCTGGACCCCATTACAAATACCCTTTGGGGGGCCCCTGGCTGTGCCCCGTTACACAAATAGATATTTAAAAAATAGAAAGATGTCCTCCTGGCTCTGGAAGTTGAAGAAACTAGTCTAGCAATAACTTGTGTATAATATAAGGCAAAATATATTTGAGTGTTTACATGGAGTAGATGGTAACAGACCACATGGGAAATTTAAGAATGTCAAGGTGAATAACTCTTTTATAAGATAGTAAGGAAGGTGTGTAGACAGACTCCCAAAGATGGCCCCCAAGATTCCTATCTCCTGCTGTGCATGCCTGTGTAATCCTGCTCCTTGAGTGTGGGTGGGCCTGAACTAATCAGGTGAGCCCTTTTCAAAAAACCTCTAAAGGTCAGAGAGAGAAGAAGTCAGAGATTCCAAGCTGCAATGGATGCTCTCCTGTTTACCTTGAGAAGCAACCTGCTATGTTGTAGCTAGGGCCACGTGGCAGGAAAGGTCAGACAGCCTTTAGCAGCTAAGAGAGGCTCCTGGCTGATGACCAGCAAGAAAGTAGGGACCTTCATCCTACAAATTCAAGAAAAAGAATTATTCCCACACCCTTGTGAGTTGAGAACCCTAAGCTCCAGAAAAGAATGAGACCTGAGTGATACCTTAACTTCAGTCTTGTGAGACCTTGAACAAAGAACTCGTATAAGCTGTGCCTGGACACCTAACCCACAGAAGCTGTGAGATAAAAAAAAAAAAGTAGGTGTTATTTTAAGCTACTATGTTTGTGGTAATTCTTAACACAGCAATAGAAAGTGAAAACAGGCTTCTTAAAGCCAAAATAACTTGAGCAGAGACCAGAAGAAGACGTTGACAACTTTAAGAAGTTCAAAGGAATTAAGAAGAAGTTATGCTGGGAGAAAGAAAAAGGAAAGTAATATAAGCAATGGCCCTGAAGTAATTAGGCAGATAATAGGATATGTTTAAGATAACATCACTAAAAAAGGAGACCTTTCATTTCTTAAATAAGAAATCATTTTGATGCATGCAACATGTTTAACGGGTAAATGGGTCATGAGTCATTATGCCCATGACATGTGAGAAAACTGAGGTCTATAGATATCTGTCAGTTTTGCATTGACACATGATTAACCAGGGACAGCTAGCTTTGTGAAGTGAAAATCTTATTAAAATACATAAAATGCTTTTCATTCCTGTAACCTAGAAGATAAGATCCAAATTCCTCAACCATCACACAAAGCCCGTTTACTTCTCATCACTCAACCTCCCTTTTGCACTCTAGCCAAGCCAAACTCCACACACAAGCATGAACCCACTCTCCCATCATTCCTGCATGTGGCAGATGGTTCCCTCCGTATGGATTGTCTTCCTCCACTCTTGCCCTCCCCCACCTAGCTTCCCATCTCAAGCTTGCTCAGGTATGGGTCTTCTGTTTTGGTCAAAAGCAATTTCTCCATTGAAGCCTTCACTTGTGTCCCTACTTAACACCCCAGGTACAAACTTTCCTTAGTGATCCTGTAGCACTTCTACAGTGTAGCACCAAACACACTTCTGTTAGCACTTAATAATGATAACAGTGATAATATTAATAGCTTACATTGATAGGCCATACATGGAAAGCTATGTACAGCACCTTTACATGCATTATCATGTTGAACTTTTATCACTTTTTTTAATGTGTTTACGTGCTTCTCTACTAAATGGTGAATCTCTAAAAGGCAAGAATATGGGCTTTTTCATCTTTGTATCCCCCGGAGTTTTTCAGAATGTACGAGGCACTCAAAATATATTTAATAAATGATTTAAAAGAGTCAGAAGTAGTGCTAGAATTCAGGCCTATGTATGTGTCATGGAGCAGTTATTTGCTTCTATCCCATCATGATAAACATGAATACACAAGGGCTTTGCGTAATTACAAAATACTATGTGAATGTAAGGTAGAATATGCCAATCCAACTCCCCCTTTCTGAGTCCCTGTCTTACCTCCCACCTGCCTCTTATTGTCAAAATGATTTTATATTATATGGAAGCTTATCAGCAGTGTTTTTCTGCTTTACTAGCCCAGGAACCCAAAAATACAGAGTATATGTGTGTTCATGACTGTGGGAAGCACCAGGAAGCCTGGTGCCAGGAGAAACAGGGTACCTAGCAAACAGCACAGCAGTCTGGGCACATGTGCAGAGAACTCAGATCCCTTGAATACCCTGGAATCCCAGGCAGCAGAGGTAAGTGAGCTCCCAGGTGAGGCACCTCAAAGACCTGCATTTGCTCACCCAGTGCTTAGAATTGGTAAACAAGACAAACAAGGCAATTGGGTAAACTGTAACAAACTCATTATCATTTAAGTAGAATTCTCCTTTTCCATGCCCTGCTATTTTGAAATAGGTAATAGCATCATTTTATGTAGTACTATCTTAGCCTTTGTCTCTTGCTCTTGTGTTTAGACAAAAGTTAATATTCAATCAGCTATCAGCCAACATCATGCTCTCTTCTGTACACTAGGGCTCAGCCGAAAAAGCAGAGAAAGAAATTTTTTCTCTCAGTTTAACTAGACAGATTCTATCATATTGGAACTTCACATTCCTTATCTTTTTTCCCAAAAATAGCAAGGTATACAATTCTTTTCTTGTTTTGCAGTTCCCATGACTTTCCCCCAAACCTCCCTCCTTCTCACTCTTATCCCTGCCAACTCCCACCCCGCAGAGCACAGATAAGTAGACCTTCCCTAAATGTGGGCTGCACAGGCAAATATTTGCTGTGGTGAGAATGTAAGGACAACTAACTTGTACAGTCGGCATGGGGCTTTGAAAGAGCAACTTAACGCCAGTTCAAG
The DNA here is from genome assembly GCF_021234165.1 of Pteronotus mesoamericanus. Taxonomy (NCBI): domain Eukaryota; kingdom Metazoa; phylum Chordata; class Mammalia; order Chiroptera; family Mormoopidae; genus Pteronotus; species Pteronotus mesoamericanus. The sequence continues at coordinate 2,932,146 of NW_026555326.1, forward strand.
GTATAGCCCTTAGGAATAGTTAGTAAGACCCTGCTTTTTTTCTATGAAGGAGAAACATTCTTCTGACTTTTCACCTGAGGAGTAAATGGAAATGGCCTAGTTCAAGACAAGAAACCTTATGTGAAGCAGGACCAGTTGCCAGGAAGGACACAAACATGAGTAATAAAAAGTCACTACCCTCCAAAAACTGAAAATCTAATAGCAGACTATGGGGGGGGCGGAGAATAAATAAATAACTCACTCTAAACAAAGCAGAACCAGGATAAACGCTACATTAGAGATGGCAGCAAAGAGCTGTGTGCACAGGGAAAATTACATTTACGGGGGCATTGTCTGATGCTTCTTCTCATCTTCCCTTTTCTGGAACACGGAACAACTAAAAGTGACACAGTTCACATTTCTGAATAATAAAAAAGTGCATAATTTTCAACTATAAAACAACGGTTGCACTCCTAAGAAATATCACATTATCAGAAATAACTACAAAAACGTTTATTCTAATAGGGGAAAAAAAGACTAAAGTCTTTAGATGTGTAATAACAGTTATTTTTCCTCCAGGAATCTCAGTAATAAAAATGTTTTCACTAGGTTCTAAATGTATTTTTGTTATTTTAGGCAACATATTGGTTCATCAAAACTGACACAAACAAACCTAAACATTCCTGTGCAAATCTGCACAGTACATAAGACGAGACCACACCAAGTTTTGAGACTATCACAATCAATTGCAGCCCCACTCAGAATAGATCATCTTACTCTGCTAACAGCTCTGGTTTTGATCCCCTGCAGTGCATCTTCCTGTGAGAGCATTGCATACTCCCTCACTGTTAAGCTCCTCAGGGACCATATGACTTGCTTTGTCCAATGAAATGTGGGCAGAAGTGATAGGTGCCACTTCCAAAGAGAGGTTTCGTAGAACCACTGTGTCATTTTTCCCTCAGCCACCACCACCAAGAGTACCCCAGACAGAGAATGTCCCTTCAGCTAAGCTCTGGAGTAAAGACGACCAGGCTGGAGAACCCCAACAACTCAAGATGTGGACACATAGCACAGGCCAGGAAAACTTGGGGAGCATTGGTTAAAACCACAATATAACCCAGTTTATTCCGACTGATATGCAAGTATTACAAAGTAAAGAAGCATGAATTGAGCAGCCAGCAATTTGAGTAGAACAATTTAAATGAAATAACTTCCTATAAGCCCACTGTTATTTCCCAGCTGTGATCCTTATTAACAATTATAGTCTACATAATGCTACCATTTTTTGAATACTCTGTACTAGACACTTTTCATACATTATCTCATTTAATCCTTTCAACAATTAACTGAGGTAGATTTAAATCTCTATTTTGTAGATAAGAAAATCCAGAGCCTAAGAGGTTAAGTGATTTGCCCAATGTCATTTACTATTAAGTGCTCAAAGCAGGAATTTAACTTACTCGGTTTGATTCCAAATCCACCCCTCATATCACTCTTCCCCAGGTCTAATTAAGGGATAAACTAATTAGCCACACAAACTGACCTCTGAATACAACTCTGAAGTCATAAGAACTGGGGCCATGCTGGTGTGATGTGAATTAAGTTATTCAGCCTCCCTGAGGCTTAGTTTTCACATCTGTAAAATGGAGATAACATTATCTCACTGTTGTTAGAGGATTAAATAGACATATAAGTACCAGCACACTGTCTGGCACGCAGCAGCACTCAATTAATGACTCTGGGTACAATCTGTGGCTGTCCTAATACAGCCTCGGTATACTTGGACTACAGGGTCATTCTCTTTGAGGTCCCTAGAGAAAATAGCCCCCTCCTGGGTCCTCATGAGACCAGGCAGGGTACAGCAAGGGCCTAAGTCGACAGACATGTGGTGCCAGGTAACAGGGCAGGATGGGAGTCATCGCTGAGAAGAGGGCTACTGGGCCATTGCAAGGCAGCAACAGACCTAACTACTCCCTCAGTCTGATAAAATAAGCACAAATGTCCAGCCACAGCCATCAGCACCCTAACAGATGGACCCATGAAATACAGGAACAGCTTGGGCACCGGTGGCCAGATAAAGAGACATTAGAGAAACAGGGCCTGGCTCTGGATGAAGGCAGAGAGAGATAGCCACAAACAAGAGGGAGTCTGTGGCATGCAGACATGCCTTGGCCCCTGACTAGCAATGAGCTGATAGAGGCAGCTGATGGGACTAATGACAGGAGGTAATGATGATGAAAGGCACTTAAGCAATGGGCCTTCAAGTAGCTGTTGTTGTTGCTGAAAGGCCTCCACCACCTAATAAAGCAATTAGTCAGTCACCCAGCCACCCGGCCCCTCCTCTGCCCGCCTCCCTTTTCCCACCTTTCCAGACCTCAGGCCATTCATCCCTTTGTCTCATCAACCCAGACCGAAGCAGCACAGACCCAGCAAACAGAAATGCACCATCTGCAGCCCAGCCTATAACGGCTGGCTTCCAAACCAGCGACGCCCAAGGCAGGAGGGGCTGCAAAGGAGGGCTGGCCGGGGCAAGACCTTTCTGTCTCCACAGTTGACACAAATTTTACATGAAAAGTTACCTGTGCATTTATATATTTCAGTATATGGCACTGGACTTTTTCCAGAACACAAAGACTAAACCTACTGGTTTTTTGCAGCTAGGAAGGTACTGAGAGCTGCAAATTAGAAAACAATTTTGAGTTTGGGCACTTCTCTACTCAAAAAGAAAGATTACTAGGCTGGAAATGGGCAATTCATGAGTTTTTCTCATGCTTCCACTCACTTTTCAAGACTTACCTCAAGCCGTTCTTGGAATTCTTCCTTCATCCACACAGGCTGTCCTCCCTTCTTGGTACACTGCCAGTACAGCAGGTATTGTGATGTAATGCTATGTGGAAATTGTCACTTCTTGTCTGCCTTTCTATTTTCCTTCCTCTCAAGACTATGAACTCACAAATGGCCAGAGGTATTAGAGGTATTTCTATTTTACTTTGTATCCTCAATATCCAACACACATGCGTCCTACACAGTACCTTGCTCAAGTTTTTAAAACATGCAACTTCCAAGTCTACAAAATAGGTAATAATATATACCCTATTATATGTTCCAATTTGGTATTTGGGGATCAAATATGAGGGCAAAACTAGAGACTGGAAGTGCACAATGGCAATAAATTACAAATGTTAGGCATTGTGCCTCTCTGCTGTCCTCATTCATTTGTACATTTGTTGAGCACATTGTATATTCTAGACTAAGTTGATGCAAATGGAGCCTCTCTCTTTGAAGGCCCCCCAGATAAACTCACTGTCTCACCTCCTCTAGCCATGGAAGAAGCCTCTGGCCATGGCCCAGACCAGTGAATCTGCTCTTGATGGATTCTGCTTCCCTCCCCTTGCTGAAGTCTATGCCCAAATCCATACCTTACTGCCTACCATGTATGTGAAGATCAATAATCATATTTTGAGTGACAGCTATCAGTAGGTCATAGGACTGGTCATGAGACCAGTCATGGAGAGAAGGAATAAAATATACAATGGAGAAGATGTGCAATCTCTCCCATAAGAAGACAATATAATATAAACAGACAGTAAAAAGAGTTTGAAAATACACACTAAAAAAGGAAGTCACAATTCAGAGAAAGGTAAGGTTTCATGAACTGACCCATTAGAAAAGTTGTAAGGAAAGAGGTGACATTCAAGTCTGATCAGGGAGAACTTAAAGGCTTCAGGAATCAGGCATTATGCAAGGAAAATTATTCTCAGAGCACAAGAACTCAGGTTTCTTAGAGGGTCACCCTTCAACCTCTTCATCATACAGATGAGGAAATTGATACAAAGGAAGATTCAGTGACTTTCCCAAGATCACTTAGCTAGTAACTGTCAGAGCTAGTATATAAACTCTGAATGACCAGAATATGCTTTACGCAAAAGATACAGAGGGCAAAAAAACTGAGAAAGGAAGACAGGTGGAGAAAAAGAGAGAGAAATCCAAAGAAAAACCTTCCAAAAAAAATCCCAGAGGAGAGGAAACTACTTATAGAGCTACTCAAAAGTCTAAAAGCAAAGTAAGGAAAAAAACTGGTCAAAAGTGGTGGCTACAGAAATGGATAATTCTGGAAAGATGGTATTTTAGTTCATTTGGGCTGCTCTGCCAGAATAGCACAGACTGTGTGTCTATTTCTATGAATTCCAGAGGCTGGGAATCTAAAACCCAGGTTGCAGCATAGTTGGGTCTGATGAGAACCCACATCCTGGTTCATAGAAAGCCATCTTCTAGCTACATCCTCTCATAGTCTCTGGAGTCTCTTTTATAAGGGCACTCACTAACCCCATTCAGGAGGGCTTCACCCTCATGAGCTTATCACTGTCCAAAAGCCCCAGCTTCTAATACCATCATCTTGGGGATTAGGTTTCAACATACTAATTTTGGAGGGGGCACAAATATTCCATCCATAGCAGATGGGTTAAAAATCTTTGATAACTTAATGTAGCAAGATGGAGGGAGCAGAATTCCAAGATTTCAAGGTTAGGGAACAACTTAGAAAATAGTTTAGAAATCTGTATGTTCTTAAGAATATGACTCCATTCCCCAATACTGCCACAGATTATGAGCCGGTCTCCAAAACTCACTAGAAAGAGATTTTTCCCTGCCTGTTAAAAAAGAATGCTGGCAAATGGGAAGTGAGGAATTATTTTTCTCACTGTAGAGCTCATCTACTATGGCAGTGACATTATCAAGTTAGTACATGATTGATCTCATATGAATACGTAAGTTTTGAAGTTGTATAATCCATTATACCTTACCCAAAAGCACATCACACAGGGTCATGTCACTCTGTTCACAGGGACACTGGGCTGTGTAAATTCCTCTAAGTTCTGTCTCCAACCAGAGACACCAGCTTTGTTGAGATTTTAGCCGTGTTCAAATTTAGGATGTGCCCAAACATGACAGAGGCATTGTTTTCTCTCCCTCAGCCCTCCGTATGTTAAAAGCATCTATTAAAATGTGTCTGGGATGGAAGACACCCAACACACTGTCATTAATTTAAGGAAATAAAATTACACCATATGAAGGGTTATCATAAGGAAGATGGTGACCAGCTGTTCTTCATCTCCTGTGAGTCTGAATAAGAGAAAGTGGGAGGGATTCAATTTGAAATTGAATTGGGAGCAGGAACTTGACAGAAGGAAGGAAGCATAGCCAATGAGGGCTATAAGGCAGACAGACAGTAGGGTTGCGGTATATGAGTAATGAGATTTTTGTGGGTGTGGGGTGGGGAGGGATTCACTCAGCCCAAGGCAAGTAAGGTTTTATTTCTCCACTCTCTGTGGGTGCCTAATGGCCTTAGAGTTTCTCTTATTTTCACATCTTTCCAGAGAAAGGCTGCTTCTTTATTTTCACTAAGGTTAAAAACAATTTAGGCGTTTTTACTCTAATATAGCTCAAAGCCTTCCAGTAAATGAATAAAGCAGGATGTAGATTATCAGAGCCCTCTTGTACAAAGTAGCTCCTGGTCCTGTGTAACATTCAATCCAGCCCTGCCTAGAGCATTCAAAATTTGCCTGTTGTTGGAGAATGGGCAGGAGAGAGTAGAAGTTCCTGCTGATTTAAGGGATCACTCAGTCCATCTTGGCCCCGGGCTAAATTGTGAGTAACCTAGTTTGTTCATCAGTGACCCCCGCCTTCCCCAGACACTGCACCCTCTCTGGTATCCATATTATCTTTCATTTTGTAGACATCCAGAGCCACAGACCCCATCAAACTGTGGTTTTAACAAATCACTTATGTCAGTCATTTACTCTTAGTATGAATTTAAATTACTTCTTATGTGTCTTCAAGCTGTATTTGTATATTAACTGTCTCTCTCACAGGGAACCAGAGGTCCGGTTCTCCACTCAAAAAAATTTGAAAACACCAGCAAAAGAGCAAGGACAACTTTGTCTGGAAGAGACTTGTCTATATCCTGAAATTGTACAATGAAGGAGGCAGCTGGTTCTACCTGCTTCTCAGTGAGGGCTGTTCCACTCTAGCTAATCCTCCATTACAACTGAACCCGATTGAAAGTAAGAAGAAATCAGAACACTCCTTAAAGTGGATAATAAAAGAATTGGCCTCCCACACTAAAATATTAGACAAAGCCTTGAGAATTAATCACTGCTGTAATCAAAAATGGAAATAAGAACCCTTGCAATATAAAAAGGAAGTAAGACAAACACACAAATATGCATACGGTCCATGAAGGAGGAAGAGAGTCTTGGGAGCCTTCAGAGATGGGAGAGGAAGTTAGAGTCGGGATGATCAGGAAGGCATACCATAGAGGAGACGGTGTTTGGTAAATACCAGGATGGTATTTGGTAAGAACTAAGCTGTGATTCAACAGAACTGTGGGGTAGGGTTGACAGGAAAGCACTCTAACCCAGTAGAGCAGACTAAACAGAGACCTGGAGATGCGGAAGGCTGCTCCGGGATACAGAAAGAGGTTAACTCAGGTGGAGCACAGGGCGTGACTAGGGGAGCAGTAGGAAGTGGCCCTGGAAGAGCAGGATAGAGCTCTGCCTTTGATTGTCCAGAATCCCAGTGGGATGAAGAGCTTCCATTCAGTTGACGTGGGGTGACTTGAAGTTCGAGAAGGAAACAGATCAGGCATCGCCTAAGCCCTGGGATTTGATCTCGTTCTTCCTCCTTTCATAATGAGTTATCTAATCCTTTTACTCGTTAAAAGGATTCTAGGGTTTTACTTTTGCCTTGGGATTAGCTTCCTTGATGAAATGACACTTTGCCCTGAGCTACCATAGTTTAGTCTGTTTCTGAAGCCCATTGTATCTGTTCTCCTGTGTGCTTTCTTCTTAAAGTGCTTGAGTTCCCCATTTGGGTCTAAAACAGAAGCAGTTCTAATCAAAAAGAACAGAAGGAGAAATGCTTTTGAATAATAATCCTTGGCATTCAGATTGTCATTTTTCTTGAATTTAGAAACATTTCTGTTGAAAAGTTGGCATTACCCCCCAAGTTGAGGACTGTTGGTAGCCAAGACAGGAAAAAAGAGCACAGTGAAGCAAGGGGGTAGAGGATGAATTAACTCCATACAGAGGACGGAAACCTTAGAGTCTGTTTCCCTGTCACCTCAAAGCAAGAGACCAAGTGCCTCTGTTTTCTCTGGTGACTCTGAAGCAAGTATGAACACAATTTCCACATCTGCAGGAGCCTTGAAAACACAAAGGTCAGAGAGCCAGTTTGATCCCCTGCAAGTCAAAGCAGCATTCATTTTCTTTTTAAATGTTGTGAAGTTGGTCGACGATAATTTACTTCCCTGCTGACAATCTATGTCAAAGTTTCACCCTCACTGGAAACGATTGTGATCTGAACTCTTTCAGGAGAAAGAGAAAGAAAAATGAAAGAAAGAAAACACATACAACCCCCACGTAACTCCAGGTCTTTTAATGGACAAGTTGACAGAGTCCTTAACTACCATTTCTCTGGGTCCCCACCATAATTACAGGCTGAGAAGGAGAGTTGTGTTTCATGTGATTAGAGACTGTTTGTGCTTCTGTCCATTAGGGAACAAAGAGGAGGAAGCATTTTCCAGAACTTGACGCCAAACATTATTCACTAGGGAATTTTACTCAATTACTTGCAAAATAATTTCAAAGATGGTCATTTCATCATGAAAATGTTGTTTTTTTTTTTTAATGTACCAGAAACTTATTTAGAGATGATTTTCACTGGTGACTCTTTGGAAATTATGTGCTTGATTTAGCACCCCCATCTTCTAAGACCACGCCCACCCCACCACCAGTGTTCCACTTAATTGAGTCAGCCTCTCACTTTTCACATGCCCAGACATCTAAGAAGATATGCAGCATAATACTCCCTAGTAGGCCCTTTTCCCTCTTACATCAAGGGAATCCATCAACTTGGGGTGGGGGAAAGACCTGGGGAGGCGAGAGGAGAGGGGAGAGGGCCTGATCACCAGCAGCCCATTTAGAAAGGACTAGAATTAGGGAAGAGTTTTCTTTGCTGAAAGAAATCCCTTTATAGACTGATGTTGGTGATGTGGTGCAGCCTAGGAGGGAATGGAAAACCGGAGAACAAATCCTATCTAAGATACCCTTAAAACTCAAGCTCTCTCAGCCCAAGGACTTGGCAGAGAAATTCATTCTTAACCTATACTGACCTGTTCTGATATTGAATCATCAATGGCCTCAGCGCTATCAAAATTTCCATTGTGTACTCCATTCTTCCCTTTAACAACTAACCAAAATCCTCTTCAGCCTGAAAAATGCAACTCAGATCCCACTTCCCCATGTAGCTCTCCTTAGCTATTATCCTACCCTGGTCTCTTTTCTCTGAAATCTGTTTCACTTATGGTCACTGTCACAAAGTTCTGCTTCCCATTAGTCAACGTCCCTCTCCGGAGCAGAGCCAGAGTCGCGGAGACTCTGTAAGACTAATGCAGATGCCTCCACAGTGCCAGTTGCCAGGGTGTGTCAGGAGGAGGTGGGGCGGAGGGCTGAGGTCCACAGCCTCCTTGAATGCGTCTGCTGCAGAGGCATCTCTTCTCTAAATAATGACAAAAGTGTATTTCTCACAGAGGAAAAAAAAGTTGAAATTGGGGCTTTGACAAGGGAAGGAAGGTGTTAAATGGGAAGGAGGCATTAAATGGGAGGGAAGCAAGGGAAGGCGAAAGGGGCCTTTGAGCCTGCAGAGGGTCCTGTTTTCCCCTAAGTCCCACTAGGCTAACACAGCAAAAGGAGGAAGAAGAGAGGGAGCCTGTCTGTTTGTGTTTTGCAAAGATGCTATCATGAAAGGTGCTCCTGAATCAAATTAATGCAGCATTTTCTGTGGTTGGGAAATGGGTGTGGAGAGTCTGCATGTATAAAGAAAAGGCATTTGTGGAATTTACGTTCTCCCTAAGTATGGAAATTCTATTACCAGTACCATAGATACCCGGGATAGGTCAGTTAGTAAAGCACAAAAAGGCCTTTATTTCATAGCTATGGGGAACATATGTTTGTCCTGATATCTTTACAAACCTCCTTCGTTACTTCCTCCTCACCAAATACACATGTGCTTACGCATGCACGCGTATGCGCACACGCAAACACACACGTATTTACTCTCTTCTTAGTAACCTAACAAGCTATGGTTTTTCTCCCTTTCCCCATCTCCAGCCTCTAATGTTCATACTCTTCTCTGAATTTAACACCTATCAGGCATTCAGTGTTGTGCTGTGATGTTGTCCCCTCAATTAAACCGCCCTGATGGCTTTTGCGAAACCCAAGTTGTCTCCTCTCTAAGGTGCTACTGCATTAAAGGTCTGTTTATGTTCCCAGTACGAACATGCTAGGTGTGTATGTGTACTTGTGTATGGCGGCACACATACATGCTGTTCCTATTGGAACCAAAGCTTCTTGAGGTCTAGGCAGGAGGACTCCTGAAACATAGTAGGTCTCAATAAATCAGCTAGTTGACTAGCTGATTAGTGGATAAAACCCAGGTGCCAATCATTATTCCCCACTATGTCTACTGTTTAACCCTGTGAATTTGACAAGTATTGTATCTTCATTTCCTTTTGTCAGCGAAGAAGGGAACTTAGGAAGATCAAGGGGTGCTTTGGCCTTTTCAATAAATGCTACTGGGAGAATTGGAAAACCACATGCAAAAGAATGAAATTAAACAAAAGAATGAAGCTAAACAAATGTGTGATTTTAGGTAAGTCCTGACCATAAATACAAACCACATATTCTTAGCCCAGTATTGCCAATAATGCTTAAGTTTTGACCTCTATGTTTTATTCTTCTTTCTACTTCTCAATTGATTTAAAACTAAATTAGGACTTAAGGGATAAGAGCAATTATCACCCTGAAAACTCCAGCACTCAATGAATTGACTGATAAACCTTGGGATAGGCATAGACTGCATTTGGGACTCAAAGGACCACATGGAGAAACTGATGTTCCTCTGCGGTGGGGGCAGAGGCAACCAATGTCCATGCTTTGGCCAGTGAGGGCCACATAGAGCTTAACTCATGTTGGACAGAGCAGCTTTTTGTGGCTGTGTCTACGGGTAAGTGGCTGTTTTTTGTTAAAGGTGCTTGTAAAAACTCAGGCCTATCCTAACAGATAATAGAATTTTCATACACACACTGAATGAGTCTTAGAAGGAGGCACAGGCTATTTAGGCCTTGCCAATATTTGATCACCTGCAAATACAAGTGGCTGTGCTTAGAAGACCAGAAGTGACACCTCATATTGTTAAAGCTGAAGGGCTAGGCTGAAACACAGGGTGTATGTCTTATTGTGTTCTTCTTTTTCCTCTTTTGAGTAGAAATCATTATTATAATTTTATTTCTTTATTTTTGTAAATTATGTTTTTTATATCAAATTTTATATTAAATTTACCGTTTAAGTCCACTGTAATACAACCAGTAAAGAGGTGAACATCACCTGGAGATGGAAAATAAGCATTTGAAATGACCCTTTTGTCATTAACTCTGGATGCAATAGCAAGTCGAGATATCACACTGTCTTCTGACAGGAAGAGACTGAGTAACTGTGTGCTTGTATATTGAACAACACAACTCATAATAGTTACCATTTGTTAAGTGCTTACCCCCTGATCCAGTCTAAGTGCTTAACATGTATTTGTTACAGTAACTCTATGAGGTGGTTGCTATAAGTATTCCCACTTTTATGGGTGAGGACACTAAAATATAGAAAGGTTTAAGTAACTTTTTAAGAATATAATAAAATTAAAATTGTATAGCCAAGATTCAAACTCAGCTACTCTGACTCCAAAATCTGTACTTTTCACCACTAAACTTTAAAAATAATTATTTATTTGGGAACTTTTTGGAACTAAACGTGCAAGAAAGTCAGAAAACAATGAACAATGTACTAGGCAATTTTGCAAGGTCTTCTTTCCTATCCCCCCAATTGATCATAGCTGATTGATCTTGGGCGGACACTTTACACAAAACCCATACATAGGCTGATGAGCATCTTATGACTAGTACCTAAAAGACAAGCTAGTCAACCAAATTCTCTTTGAGGATTTAAACAAAGATACTTAGAGATACTTGCCAGTATTGAGAATCGATGTTGGAGCTGTAAGGTTGTATAATCTTAGGTGCCAGAATAAGCATTTGGAACCATATGGAATATGAGTAAGTAGGAAAAAGCTGATTGGTAGAAAGAATGGAATAGAAATTTAGAGAAAATCTGAGATAAACATGCAATATCTGAGAGAAAAATGTATTTTTTTGAATTTCTTAAGCTTTCATCAGTGCATCTGTCCTTTCCTTCGCAATCTAAGTAGTCCAAAACTGTGTTACAATAGGCTTATTATCATCATTCCCCAAGGAACAAACACAATGACTAGAACACAGTAGGTGTTCAATAAATGCTTTCAAATGAAAGGTTAAAAAAGATTGGTCCCAAATAAAGACAGACTCTATGCTGAATGACCAGGTGATTTTCTTAGCCTATCTACTGTTCTTGGCTATACAGCAGAATATTTTTCTAAACACTTGATTGTGTACAACGTTTTAAACCTCTTACCCCCAAGTTTCTGGCTCTCTCATAGGCACTGTAAAACTTGAAAAAACAATAATAGTTATGTGCTTTCTTCATAATCTAGAGACTCTGATGTGCCTACTACCCTACCCTAAGAACGGTTGCCATTCAAAATGAAAGGTGCCCAGATAAATTTGAACATCATATAAACAAAAAATAATTATTTATTGTGTATGTCCCAAATATTGCGGTATACATACATATTCTAAAAAAGAATGCTTTGTTTATCAGAAATTCAAATATAACTGGGCATCCTATATTTTTATTTGTTAAATCTAACTATCGCCAAGGATCAATTTTCCCCTTAAGTAACCAGGCCAGTTCAAAATGTTGGAGTTGTCTCTCACAGCATCTCACTCCACGTGGAAGATGGGTGGATCTCTCTCTCCCCTACACCATCCAACCACAAGTGCAAAGGTGCACAGGTGTATGTACACACATGCCCCTTTCAAAACTTTTTGATGCTTACGAGGTGGAAGTCACCAGACTCAAGGCATTGTTAAGCCACTGAAAAAATTCAGATGGACATGGCAGTACTTTGGCACTTTATTTGTTCCCTTTCAGTGGTGAAGGGTTTTAGTATCACCAACAAAACTTCCTTTGTTCCCAAAGGATGTTCGAAACCACTTTGCTAGACATTTCCTAAGACCTGAAAGTGTTTTAGCAAATCTAACCCTAACCTGCTACACTGACCAAGTCTTCAAACTATGAACAAGAGCGACTGCCACTCACCCTTTCTTAGCAGGACTCCTCTGGCATCACAGAATCCCTCTGGAGAGGAGGTATCTACCCCTGCCACCCAGCCATGCTTTCTTTGGGAAGAAAATTATAAAGAAAAGAAGGCAAAGGATAATGACCTTGAAGCTTCTTGCAGCAGTGTTTTCCTCATAACCATCATCACCCCATTCTACCATATACAACTCATGTATAGAGGTATTCACTCATTATCCCCTCTCTCACAGCCACAGTTAGAGGGTGCAGGTGAAGGGCAGTCCTTTTGGCCACACTCAGGATCCCAGGCGGCCTCTGTGCTGAAATCATGACTTCTATTGTTTATAATTTACTTAAGACATTACCAGATTTTCTTCATGCCCTCACAGTAACCTTGTGATATGGATATCACTACGCATTTGCAAATGAGAAAAGTGAGGCCTGAGAAAGCTCAGTAAAGGACATTTCAATGTCACAGGAGACACTGGTAGAATTAGGGACTGCTAGAGCAGGGACTCAAACTCTGATTTTGCCCTTCCGCTTCTCCCCACCCCCTGATCCTGACTCAGGTGAGAATGTGTGGCCTGTGTGATGATAAGGTTTGCTGTAAGAGGTAACACCTTCTGGGCGGGGGTGTCGGGGAAACAAGCAGGAGAGCAGGGGTGGCCCCCCCTGACACCTAGGAAAGCAAAGAAAATTAAAAATACTTTAATGCCCCCAAACAAATGAGAAAAGCACAGGGGTCAAAGGAGGCTGGGATTCAAAGATGTCCAGTCCCAAAATAGACAAATATGCCTGGGTCAAGGGCAAGAGGTGCTGCTTGTCAGTTATTCAGGGCAGGCCAGCTCTCCACAAAGGGTACGAGCTCTCCTAAACCATTGCACTAGAGGTTAAATGAAGCAATTATAGATGAAGGGGACATTTTAATTACCAGGCTTGGCCAGCTCCGAAGGGGCCAGGCTTCACATGAATGTGAAGACTCAATTATGCTGAACAGGAACAAGTCACCTGGCATCATGGGACTGATTATCCGGAAGCCTGAAGTGGAGGAAACAGGATGCCAGAGAATAAAGCCAAGAAAAAAAGAGAAGTCACATGACAAAAAATTCATAAGACAGCAGAAAAATACAAGAGACCCATGACATCCTGAAGTGTAAGATGAACCTGCCTCTCCAGGGACGAGGAAAATTAGTCCCATTGGCAATTTTAGAAATTCCCTCTTCTCTTTCCTCTAATGGATATACAATTTTGACTTTTTTTTTCAGCTTCAAATATCTCGTAGGCTTTTTACCTTTCCATCCTTCCAAGCCAGAATTTCTGCTTGTCTCCATCACAAGGATCCCCAGGACAGATGCCACCGCAATTCTGGAGCTGGCTTGTCCTTTCTGAAACCTTCCAAACACGGTTCATAGTAAGATACCCAAGGAGTAAGGAGAAAGGCTGGTGTTGGGAGCGCCATGTATCAGTTTTTAATTGGGGGGAATATTTCTTTAATAATGATAGTTAAAACTCCAATTTGTACAAAATCACAGTATTTTTTACTTCCTCAGTTTTTAACCTGTCTTAACATAAATTAGAACTCCAAAAATCAACTTTAGAGTAAATACCTTTACACTTATGAGAGATGTCTCTAGAGACACTCACAATTTCCCAAAATCAAGATTACCCTGTTTCATATGTCATAAAATTCTATGTCTAGGAGAAGATCTGTTTTCAAGCAAATACATCAGTCAACTATGCTCACCCCCTGGTCAAGAGATTTACTGTCATTCACTATGTTAAATGCAGCATGTTAAATGCAGATAAGCTAATTTGCAGATTATAAACTAAAATGCAGATTAGCTCTGGAGTTGAAACCAGAAACTAAAAATCTGGGCTTCTGGACCTAGCACTTCCCCCACGTGACATTACGTGATATCTTCAAAGTTTTGCCTAATTTCTAAAACTAAATGCACAAGTCAATTAAGCCTAAGGGATTTAATTTTTTCAACTCCTAATTTTTTCAACATATTTTGGATCCACATAACCTCTTTGCCCAACCCCAAGAGTGTTTAAGGAATATAGGTAAATAAGAGTTATTAATTTTCTCATCTCCTTTCTCCTTATTTTTGCAGATCTGGGACCAGCTAAGATCACTGCATGATTCAAGGAAGATGCCCGCTCATTCCCTGCGGCAGAGGGGAGGACCTAGAGCCCCCTTGGATGGAACTTGCCTCACTACCCAGCAGGGAAAGGGCTCTTTTCAGGCTAAAAGTCAGCTGCATGATGGGAAATGAGCTGACAGCTGAATAGGAAAGAAAACAATAGTTGCTAAAAGAGAGCAGGCCAGCCCCTGAGAAACAGGCCTGTCCACTAATGAGTGGAACCATCCCTGTGCTGCAGGCTGGGAGGAGGATGGGGCGCCTTTCAGTGAAGATGCATTGTCTTCAATTCCTCAAGCCATGACCTGCTTGCAAAAATCTGCATCCCAGAAACATGATCTGCAAAAGGTCTTTTGTAAGTCGAGAAGTCCATCCCTCTGCTTTCATGAATTTACATAACATCTAAACAAAAATATCTGCACATATGATTGAGGGGGTGGGGAGTGGCACCTGGTATATTCCACAAACTCCCCAAGGAAACATATATCCCAATGCTCCCCTCTACTCAGCCCCACCCCGCCTCTCATACTGACAGGAAACAAATGCATGAATTTGTCACCACTGGTCTGCACAATCCCTCTCATGCCCCTGCTCCCCTTTCCCACATTTTTTGCCATCGGATCAATTTGCTAAAAGCAGTCCTTTCACACCCCCTCAGGCAGCTAGGAAGGTTTTGTTCCCATTTTGACAGATGGGAAAACCGAGGCAGAAAGCGTAATTGAACAAGGGGCCCTGGGCACTGGTGAATTCTGCTTCCCACCTAACCTTCCAATCTCACTTTTCTGCTGAGCACAGGAATGGATGCTCTTTCTCTTCCCTCCATAATTAAATCAGACGGTCACACTTTGGTAAAAACAACATTTGTTTAGGGAGGAAAGGGGGCCTCGTTGCATGGTGCTGCCTTCCCTTTGAGCTGCTCTGACAGAAACAGCGCGGCCGTGGTGCCCCCGGCCCCGCTTTGCAGTGCCGCCATTCAGCATCGCCTTTTGGGGCGGCTAATGGGAGGGCTGGAGTTAGAAAAAACAATAACGCGAGCTTTCAAAAACACAGTGGTGTTTTCCTCTCTTCTTTTCCTTTTTATTTAAAAGTCCAAAATGTAAAGTGCAGGACTCAGAGGGCTAATGCTTTCCATTTCAAAGATCCTTTAATCTGAGGAGACAATTCAGAAACATCTCTTCTCCGTTCCATTAAGTTGCCTTCAGTTGAGTCCAGGGAGTTGGGACAGTGTGAGCAAATCCACTCCTTTACCCTCCGGGGTCTGTGTTCAGACCAGATACCCTCCTAATCTGCAAATAAGACATCCTCCTTTTGAAATGCACGCTACAGGTCTAGTGTGTTTTAAGAAAGCCCAATACCTGAAGCACTCAGCAAACAGGCAAATTTTCCGAATTTCAAAAGGTTTTAGAAAATAAAAGGAGAACTGCTAAAGGAAATCTATACCAGGAGTTGAGAAGCCTGGGTTCAACTCATTCATCCATCAATGCATGAGTGTATTTGCCCTTCTCTAAATGAGCACAAAATGTGTCCCAGACCCTTTGCTAAGCGTGGAGTTTAAAAGGTGAATAAAACAGGACCTCCCTCAAGCATTCCAGGCCTGGCTCAGCCACTGATCAGCTGTGTCCTTGAGTTAGATGCTCAAGTAATGTGGGTCTCAGATCTCCCTTTTGAAGCAGAAAAATAATAGCTGACTTCCCGCTAGCTTGCAGAGCGAGAAGGTAGTAAACCTGTGCATTTAAGTGTTTCTTTACAGATCATTAACTACTATGGGGAATGGAGGGTCATAGAAATAATAGAATTTTTGAGCTAGAAGAAACCAAAGAAATCAACTCTTCCAACCTTTTCAGACAAAAAACAGGGTGTCTGAGAGCTAAAATATTAGGCGTTCCTGTGTATTGACAATCTATCTAAATGAGAACAAACTTCTTTGAAATAATGACAGAAGACAAAGGGTTAAGCTAGGTGATTTATACCAATTTTAAGGGAGAGGTGTTTCAGGAATAACAATCAGGAAAATTGGGTTGTGTTCTTAAGTTTTCCACTAATCAGCTAAGTCAACGAATGAAAGATTTAACATTTCTTGAGCCCTAGCCCTGTCACCTATAAAATGAGAATTATGAATCAGAGGAGAAAAAAAGGTACAATGAGAAGACAATGGCTTTAGAGTTTTACAGATCTTAACTTGAGTTCTGCCTCAGTCATATTTTAGCTGTATGACCTGGGATAATTTACCTAAAATTGACTCTGAGGCTCAGCTTCCACTTCTGTAAATTGGGCATGACTCCACCTTATTAATGGGGTTGTTAGGATTCAATATGGTGAAACACATAAAGCTTTGAACATGGTGAGTACTTTTAATGAATGTTAATTCCTTCCCTTCCTAGATAACTTCTTGTAGCATTAAAATTCTATGACTATGAAATGTATCCTTAAAGTGTGATCTCATCTAAGTATCTTGGCTTTACTATTTTCTTGCCCTATAAGGTAAGGAGGAGGCAAAAACTTTTTTCTAATAGGAGATGAAATGGAAATCTGGAAGGGTGACATTTCAAGCAAGGTCACTTGCAGGTTGGCCACAGAAATGTGAACTGAACCAGGTATCTCTGCTTTTTGCCTGGAGGCATTTCTCAAAGCAGCTGCCTGTGGTTAAGAGATGGAGTCTTCGTACCTTCCATCAGCCACCTTACCATGAACTCAAACAGTTTCAAAGAACAGTAAAACTTCATGCTGATGGTGCCACTAGTACTTCAGTTAATCTTCTCAATAATCTCACAGGGTAGTAAGCATCCCAATTTTATAGATAAGGAAATGGAGGAACAAAAGGGTAAAAGAATTTGCCCAAAATTTCCAAGACTGGTGAGTGATGAGGCCAGAATTCATCTGATCATAAAGCCCTCCTACTTCATATTACACAGCCTTGGGATCACACTGTGTTGCATGGATGTAGAGGGAATCTTTATGTCAGCAGAGATCACTGTAACACCAAAAAAACTCAATCTCCAAGGCCATGAAAGGAATCTTCTCTTCTACTCCGCAATCTCATTCATGACCTTTGATACAAAGCCGCAGAAGAGTATTTTCCAGCCAGAAATTTACTTATAATTTTCTCCTGTGCACTTGCTCGGAACCCAGGATCTGGGGTCAAAGGGGTCTGGAGCTTCTGGGGACAATAGTCAACACTTCTGACCATCCCTGAATAAACAGATCTGGGGCTTTCATGGACTTCAAAGAAGGGACTTGGGAAGCCTAAGATTTGGAAAAATGTGGCACACTTTAAGGCCAAAGCCAAAGCTGATGATAAATGAAAAAAGACTTTTCAAACAGAATAAATGTAAATGAGAAAAGAAGCCCCCGGTTAGGGAAGTTATTCTAGCAAGTGGCTATATAAATGTCTTTATATTGTTATTTCCAATATTAGTTTGTTGTTCCTCCATGAAAGCTGATTTATTTGAAATGTTATTACTAGAAACACCCTAATCTTTTGGTAATAATTCATATACTGGAAGATTACAGTTTTGGAAGGCAGCCCAGTGCTGTCTGGAATCCTATTTATGGATTAAAGGATTTGAACAGCATTGCAAGCAAGATCTCTAAAGAGTAGGATAATGTAAACCTGGTTCCATATAAAATGCTTTACCCCAGCTATTGTAACCCCATTAAAATCAGACTGTTAGAGGACACTGGGCACGAGAACTTTCATTTCACTAAACCAGGATATCACTACCCCTGAAGAGGAGGCATTTTTTAAGCCCAATTACCCCTTGTTTTGACCAACTACGCTAAAGCATTTCTCCTTTCTCCTGGGACATACCAACCTAACGTGATAATTCTTGACTTCTTGAAAGACTACATCCAGGTGAAAAAAGGAAAAAAATAATTTGTCACAGCAAAGGCAACAGGGAAGTTACCACAGTTTATCCAGACCTAGGATAATGTGTACCAAGTGCTTTTTGTTCTTGGAAACCTTCAGGCTAAGATTGATCTCACTCTACCAAGCAGTTGAGCAACAGAGACAGAAGAGCCCTAGCACACTGTCTTCCCTTTGAGGGCTCTTGGGGAGTCCTGATACTCTGACAAGCCATGGGAAGACCTTGGAAGTTGCACACAGGGTCACCTGGTTCCACTATTTATTGCTGTGTTGCCAGGAACTAGTCATTTAACCTCTTTGAACCTGAGCTTCTTCATCTTTAAAGAGACACTATCTACTTGCAAGACTGTTATGAGAATTTAATGAGGTCATCTATGACAAATGTCTAATACATGGAGGGAATGGCAACAGCACCCATCATCTTTAGCAAACAATGGGAACAAAATAGAAAGAAGATAACCAGTTTCTAAATCCAAGGCTCTTGATTTTTTTACTTCACTTCCCTGTCACAAACTCCTGCAAGGTGTCAAACCCAAAGAGCTATTAGAACTGGCTAGGGCTCAACAAAAGAGAGACATAGGGACGGAGGCAGGAGAGAAAAAGGATAGACCAATGTCACATCCCCTTTCAGCAAAGACACTGCCTATTAATATAGAGTCATCACGCATCTTATGAACGTCATCTGCCACATAAATAATGAATAGTAATTCTAATTATACCACCATCTAAAACTTGACTTGGTTGACTTAGGAAGTCTTTATTTTTTTTTTCTCCAACTTATTTCAGTCACCTCAACCAGATTTTGTTTTATTTTATGACTTCCAGCCTCTGTTCAATGATTCAGGTCTGGGTTCTGATTTTAGACATAGCACAGCAGGGGGAATTTCTTCTCAGGTCCATGTGAAAAAGAGAAGCATCCCGAGGAAGTTGGAAGCTCCAGAGAAGGATAGAACAATATTTTTTTATAGGTAGACTTTGGACTATCTGTTTAGAGTCACTGGGGTAAGGGACCTTATTATTATTATTATTTTTATTATCATTTTTAGTGCAGGTTTCTGGATTCCACCCCAAAGCCATTAATAAAAAATATCTGAGAAAAGACCTTGGGATTCTGCACATTTAACAAGTTCCCCAGAGGAAATGGATGTGCATTAAACTCTGAGAATGGCTCTAGTCTAGGGATTCCTAAGGAAGGGCCAGCAAATATAGGTGCCCATCAGGGCTTCCACAGAGCATGGTGATAAGGAACATTCATATTGTGCTTCGCTGTTCAAAAAATGCTTTCACAAACATTATTGCCTACTAAAGAGTGTGCATACAAACAACACAAATATGTCCATATTGCAAATTATTTATATTGATAAACAATACAGTACACCTCATTGATCCAGCAGTATCAGATAAAAGGTTGTTCTACAGAAACAAATTTGCTAGAAACACTGGGATTTAACACTTTGAATGCCAAGTATTTGAGACAATTAATCATAGTATTTTTCTCAATTAATTATACACATCTTGCCTTAATAAACCATGGATTCCCAGACATAACATTGTATTGATTCAGAGTCCTGGTTAGGAGTATCTGCTTTTGCACAGAGCTATAGAAGCAGTGAGGTACAGAGCATTAGTGTGTATGATACTCTCTGGGCTCTAGTTGTGTAAAACACTCTTAGTCCTGACATTTGAAGGCCTCAAGCTTGAGACGTGTTGCTTGCCATTTATAGGTTTTTTTAAATTCTCTTTAAATCAACTACAAAATGTCACTTCCTGCCAATAGGACATAAAGACCTCCTGCCCTCATCCTTTCTTATGTACTAGTTCTAAGGTAGAAGAAAATTAAGAAAGTCCTACAACTGACAGTACAGTGAGAGGAAATCAGCTCTGAGGTATTCAAAAAATGATCTTGGGGTAATATTCACAAGGATGAGTGTGAGTTACATAGACTATATTTTATCTGCTCAGAGGCCTTTCTACTTACTTCTGGTTCCTGCACTGCTCAGGAAGCTAAGGTGGGTCTGCATCTGGCCTCTGACTAAGTGAAGTAACTGGTTACATAGCTCCAAGGCTCTGAGAGCCAGAGTGCCAGCTTACCAAGGAGATCATGACCAAAGACCAGAAGGAAGGGGCACAGATAAACAGGACCACACAGAACGAGAAGATTTAATATTGCTGGGTGAATCAGGAAGAATTCTTTCTGTTACAACTGTCAGATACATAACTTAGATTTGTTTAATAAGGGAGGATTTATTAACTCACAGAACTGGCAGGTTTCTCTTATATAGCTCCTGTCTCTGCTTCAGTCTCTGCTTCTGTCACTGCAATGGACTTTCTCCATGCAGCAGAAAAGCCCTCTGCCTTCAAATCGTTCTATCTTATAGCCAAAAGGAAAGGAAGACCTCTTAATTTCCCACCTTGATATAGCAGAAAAGTTCTCCAATCAGACCAACTCGAGTCATATTTCTACCCCTGTAACAGCCCAGTGATAAATGGTCAAGCCTAGATCATGTGCCCATTCCTGTTGTCAGGGGTACTTGATGCTATAATTGACGGTCCATGATTATCTTTAAGGTTGGTAGGGGGCAGGAGCAACCCACCAAAAGAAATGGGAATTGATCTTAACAGAAGAAAGAGGGAAAGATGTTACAGAGATCAAACAAGAGATGTCCACCATCATGAAGGCATGATTCAAGGTCCTCCTGATGAGAGCACCATAGGCAAATTTGATGAGAACAAAGGTTCATAGCCCTCCACATACAAGAGCCATTAGATCGGGGAGAGCTGGAGCCGCAGAAGTACTGGTGTTCATAGTGCTGAGCCACCCGTCTCTATGGAATACCCAGTAGGAGAATTTTAATGAAGAGAATATTGTATTCTGGTGACTCTGCATCAGCCAGGGGAGATCAGGTTATGCTGTGGTAACCCATAACCTACAAATCTCAGTGGCTTTCCATGTGAAGCTTTATTTCTCAGTACTAGTACATGCCCAGTATTGCTTGGCAGGGGGTTCTATGCATCACTGTCTAGCTCTGGGACCAGGCTGATGAATAGCCACCTGCGAGTAGTGAACCATGTCTCAGGCCTAGAGCTTATGTCTAGAAGTGACCCTTCCACTTCTCTTTAAGCAAATACATGCAGTCGTATCATGAGTCTGGGAAATATTTAATGAATAACACTAATGACTACCAAAGACTCTGAGGCAGATTCCCCAGCCTCAGAAGGAAGAGGATTAGAGAGTGAAAAGAATGCCCCCATCACAGCCTGTATTTCGTGAATGTAGTGCTCTAGGGTCACTCCTTCTCCTCCGGGCCCATCCTCTCCAGTGTTCCACTCCACTGGAGCCAAATAAAGGATTTTGATGCTGCTGTGGTCAGGAAAGGAAGAACAAAGTCTTCCCAATTTCTACTGGAATACTTAGAGAATGTGAGAGAGAAAAGTTTCGAGGCATGAGATATAAATGTAGATGATATAGATATAGATATAATTATAGATATAAATCTGATTAGTGGTTAGAGTAGAAAAATCTAGGAGAGGGCTGGGGAAGGCTATAAATCTCTGGACATGTTTACTTAAGAAAGTCTCCAGAGGTGTTATCTTCTTCCCACCAACAGCAACAAACAAATTGACCCTCTGCTAAACCCAGTAATGTACCATATGTAGTACTAGAAATAAATGTCCCAAACTAGGAGAGAAGAAAGGAAGAAAGAAAGAAGGAGGGAAGGAAGGAAGGAAGGAAAGAAGGAAGGAAGGAAGGAAGGAAGGAAGGAAGGAAGGAAGGAAGGAAGGAAGGAAGGAAGGAAGGAAGGAAGGAAGGAAAGAAGAGAAAGAAAGAAAAGAAAAGAAAAGAAAAGAAAAGAAAAGAAAAGAAAAGAAAAGAAAAGAAAAGAAAAGAAAAGAAAAGAAAAGAAAAGAAAAAAGAAAAGAAAGCGAGCCTAATTGTGTGGACCAGGCATTTATTCATCCAGCATTTGTTAAGCACCAATTCTACTGATCAAGTACCAGAGTTAAAAAGATGACTAAGACACAGTCCTTGCCTCAAAAATTTAATGTCTTGTAGGCACACAGGCAAACAAACAGAAAAACAAGGAGATACCACTATGTCAGAAGCAAGCCCAATGGTTATGGGCATGCCAAGAACAGATACCAAGCCAAAACCCGATCTGCAGTAGTCAACTACGAATGGCATTCGAATAAAGAGTATCTCTGAGCTGGCCCTAAAGGGTAAGTGGAGACTAGCCAAATAAGGGGGGACAGCTTCAGGGAGAACACCGGTATATTAGAGAGAAAGGGGTACATTTGAAGTGACTCCCAGGTGAGGGAGGAGCACAACAAGTTGGTCAGTATGGGATTAGCATGGGGAGGGTGGTAACGGGTGAAACTGGAATGAACAGTTCATAAAGGACCTTTTTCAGCTTTCAAAAGAATCTTTATTTCATTCTGAGGTTAATAAAGAGAATTTTAGCAAGGAACCTAAACATCAGAGTCCTGTTTTAGAACAGTCACAGTGCCTAAATTATAAAGAAAGGACTGAAAAGACAGGGTGGTGGGCGGTCAGGGACTCCTGTAGTAATTCAACCGAAATATATTAATCTGTGTTGGCGAAGGGAGAGGCGGCATCAACAAATCCCAGCCGAGTCAGTGACTGAGGGGAAAGCAGGTACTTGGCAAGGGAGAAAGATGGGACCTGGAGTTCTTTGGATAAGAGTAGAGACAGCATCTAATTTATTATCTTCTTTGGGCCCTGCCACTAAAATGGTTTGCTCTGAAGCACTACACTGAGAGGCAGGAGTTGATTGGTGATCATGTCCCCTGTACCCTGTCAACCTCATCTCTCTGGAAGTTATCAACTGCATGGTTTTGAAGAGGCCAATTCAGCATCACTCAGAAGCACCTCAAATAACAGGCGTGAATAACTTGTCTGGTCAAAAACCCAAAAGAATCAGGTGGAGTGTGTCCATGGTAGACTGATAATGAGAGGATAGGGCACTTAGGGACATCTTTCTCCCGAGCCCCGCAGAGCTTACCAATAGCTTCACAGAACTTGGGTATGGGTTCATGTTTCCATAGAAAACTATGTGCAAATAGTTATTGCACCACTTCACAAATATATAAATAATGATTTTTATCATTATTTATAAACACTATATATAAACAGTATATAAATAATGATTTTTTTTGCCTTAAACAATGTATTAAAATAATGACCAGTGCTCACCACAGCACTTTTTCCATGAGATCCTGAACTCAGCCCATTACTAAAACCACAGCAGCATCAAGGAGCTCATATCTCAGACCTATAGTCACTGAAGGAGATGCCCAAGCCCCATTAGGAACAAGATAACTAGACCTGTTCTCTTGCCTCTTGCATTGGAAAGGGGACTCAGCTGGTTTGCGTAACAAATCTACCTAACGTCATTCATATGGATGGACATAGAAACCTTGTTTTCAACTCACCATCTTTATTTGGGGGTGGGAGAGTGGGGGCATGAGAATTGCACTGAGGGATGGGATACAGTACAGGCAGTCAGGTCTAGTAAAATGTAAAGTCTCAACGTCCTGTTTTCAACTTTCCCAGTCTACATTTGCAATTTAGAAGCAGATCTGCACTGCTTGAAGAGTCCCCGTGCCTTGTGAATAATTCACAGAGCCTCTTCTCAAGTCCGCAGAGACTGGCTTCCAGCTAAAAAGCTCAAGGGAGGATGAAGAACTCTGAGATTAGATCTCCAACGACACCCAAGCACTCACTAACCAGCCAAGCCACCTAGTGACTACTCTCCACCCTTACCCACCTCACCCTCACTCTATCTCCTTCTGTGGCACAGTCATTTTGAAATGCTATGTGGTCAGGCAAGACTTCTCAGCTACACCATTTTCTTTTCTTTTGATGACAGGGCAAACATGGGTGCAGGAATGGTAGCTATGAGTCTTCCAAGGCATTCCCCACTCAGACAGAAGCCTTGCATCCCACCACCCATTTCAGGGAAGAGAGCTGAAAGTACACCCACCCTTGTTCTGTGTGCATGTTAAATGTACCACTCTGCATGGTCAAGGTGTTGCACTGTTGCCTTGGCCCTGTGCTTGCAATGTTGCCAAGGAAAGGAGGGCCTCAGGATGTAGGGCAGGGGAAGAGTTGTCCAGCTGGACCCTTTGACCTGCTCTCGTGGACAGAAGACTTTGAGTGCCTTACCTGGAGTGATTTGAGATACTTCCCTCTCAGTCACCCTTTCCTCCAGACTCATCCAAAGTATCTCCCAGATCAATTCTCTATGATGCCTGAATGTCCACCATAATAGCATCATTCCTTGAATATTGTTTTCCAATAGTCTGCTATTGAAATGTTAACCAGACTGGTAAGGATTTTGGATTCTGGCTTTTATCAGCCATTAGACTGTCAGGATTTTACCCAGAAATACTGAGATATATGGAACAGGTCAAAAAATAGCTAGGGTTATTTCGTTACTGGGTGCCAGGTGAGGAAAGATGGGATAGGACAGGCCTTACTTTACAGTAGAAAAGGAGCATTAACAGGGAAGTAAGTAGGTAAGCAACAATTCCTCTATCCCTCACCAAGCCATTTGTTCAAGGCCAATCTTGACACCAAACTCAATCTCCACCGGATTTTAGGTGCTGGAGAAATTTCCAGAGAAATGCGAGGTAAAGGTTCACTCTCAAGTATAACTGGAACACATTTCTTTTTAACAAAGTAGAATGGGAACTGATGTTTCTGCACTGATGTATCAATGTAAAGATGTCTCTAGTTTTTACAAGGACTGTATCAGCAAGTCTGTCAGACTTTCAGTAAACATTAGTTTGCTGGCACTTTAATTTTATCTTCTCTGCCTGCACATCTACCTACCCCCAACTGGGAAAAAGAGCTTTTCTGTCTAGTCATTAATGATGTATACAGAGTCACTTAAGAGAACTAGAGGTCCTTCTTCATGGAAGCATTTTTTTTTTTCATTGTAAAGCAAATAACTGCCTCCAAGTGTATATGCTACTTAAAGTGTTTTCTACATTGGGCTCTCAAGTACCCTCATTAGAGAAATAAGGGCTCAGTAGAATGCTACATTTTTTTTACTGAATTTAAGGAAGTAGGTTTACTTGGGGGAAGGGGGAAAGCTTCTAAGAAAGGAAGACTGCTAAAGTTCAGAACAAGTTAGCTACAAAACAATTTTGGGAGCTTCTTCTGCAGAGATCTGCTGAACTGGGAAGGTCAAGGTTGCAGACCTATCTAAAGAGAGGAGGCACCCCCACAGGAGCTCTGCGCTAAGGTTCAAGCACCATAATCCTAAATCCTGGTCCTTCCCCTTTGGATCCTTTGGCAAAGCAAGAGGGCAGAATGTCTTGTCCATCCTATCTTCCTTGCCTGCTGGGAAATCTAATGAGATAAAAGCCCAGGTTTGCATCAAAAGTAAATCAGAGGAGCTCGTCCACAAATTCTGAACAGAGCCTATCTAGATAAATAAAATGTGACATTCATAACAAACAAACCAAAAAGCAGATAAAGTATGAGAGCCCTCAGCATTAATGCTAAAAAACCTTTGGCAATAAATAAGTAATATTATAATAAAAGATATTATAATGCGTTGTCATTTGTATGGAGAAATGTAATATAGTCTGAGAAGGAAGATAGATGGCTCAAGTTGTTTCCCTGACAGTGGAAGTAATAGCTATTGAATGTTATGTTTAGCATATCATAAAATCAGTGTTAGCAGGCAAGACAGCCCTCCAGCCTTCCTGAAGTCCACATTCAGCCTTTTGACATCAGCAAGAAAAAGGCCCGGAATGCAGCTCTCCCAGGATGGATGGCCTCAATTCAAACCAAATCAGAAGAGACGGAGCTTCCCCTCGGCCCTCAGCCTGAAGGGAAAATGAACTTGGGGGTGACTAGAGAATGTCTTTCTTCAGCCCCCTCTGTACTTGCTATCCCCACGGGACTCCTGCCAGTTGCAGGAGCCCAGTTGCAAAAATGAAATTCATGTCGCATTGGAAACTTTCTTGAAGATGATGGTGGCTGTTCTCTTTATTCATTGAGAGAACAGGGGACAATTCATGTTTCCTTTAGAGGTGCCAAAAATCCTCCGTCTCGCTCCACCGATAATAACAATCATCATCCTTATCATCGACACATGGCCCTACCACATTACTTGAAACACTTCCATTATTTAATATATGTTATATCCAATCCACCTAAAGGAGCACAGAAAGCCATGTGCACCTATGAGACCACAGAGCTTGCTGGAGCTGTGCAGCCTTGCTCATTGTAGGGACAGGAGAGCCAGTCGGCAGAAATAATTCAGCTGAGTGCTCACTCAGGATGGGGTCTTCACTTGTGCCAAAAACATGCAAAAAGAACACTATTTTATTTACTTTCCTTTAATGCCAGGGAAGCCCACTGACAAAATATACTGGGGGAAATGTTATTTGTAGGGATACAAAAAAATTAAAATAATGAACTAAGGAAGTTTACATGCATCCAAGTAACTCTTTTTTTCATTTTTAAACAGCCCATGGGATGGATTTGAGAAAACGATTAGGACGGCATCAGCCTCTGTTTCCCGGGAGCTGTCATGGTGGCACTAGAATCTGAGCACTGCTACTCGTGGGCTCCACAGCCTGGAAGATAGGGACCCAGGACTCTGTAATGCAGCCTGGTTGAGAAGAATGGAGGAGACTGGTGCCTAGTGGAAAAAATATGTCTGTCTTATTTTCTGAGAGGACTTGACTAATCGTGAATTTTTCTTCCTTCCCATCTGATCCTCAAGATGGCATTTCTTCAAAAATCTGCGGTTCCCTCCGTCTACCACCACCATCAATCCCAGGGAAGGAAGAGTCCCTGACTTCTAAAGCATACTGGGACCCACCACCTGCTCCTGTGGTATGTTTGGAAGGGAAAGAAAGGTGTCCAAGAAGAGCTCTTGGGTGGAGGTGAAGGTGCTGAGCAGAGGGTGAAGGCTGTACGTGAGTGGGTGACTGGGGAGGGGTACTGACTGAGAGAGACATGTCAACTACCCTTTTTCTTCCTTGGGCCTTGATCCACTAACCTTATAGGGAATATAGACAGACATTGAGGATCTATGCAGAGGGTTCTGTGGTAGGTGATCTCAAGGAAGTGAAGACATATAAACTCTTGAAAGTGAGAATATGACCAGGCAGTACAGCCTTTTCCCCTCACAAGATGGGCGAATTAAGCTCTGACATGTATGGCCACTTTCCGTTCAGTGTAACAAGCTCCCACAGGAAAGACAGCTTGGAGCTTACACAAGAAAGACAGCTTGGTTATGAGCATGAGCTTTGAAATCCTAGGTGCTTGACTCTGCATTTTACTTTGACTACTTAATAATTTGGTGACACTTGGCTAGTTATCTTAAGCTCTCCAAGCACCGGGTTTTAACACATCAAAACCAGACAATCATTGTTGCTCCTTCATGGAACAATTTAATGAGTTAATGGATGTAAAGCAGTTAGCACAGCATATAGTAAATGCTCAATAAATGCTGGCTGAAAGGAAGCTGAAGATGTGCCAGGCACCAGGCTTAAGGCTACCAGATGGTTAATGTGTTGCTCTCCAGGAAAGTAGAGTCTAATCACTTAGAATCAAATAACTGTAGCAAGATGGCAAAAAACGTACTGAGCTGTCTGTTTTTGTTAAGATGTTAGAAATAAAATAACTTCTTCTGTTTGAACTGTTTCTTTTGAGGGGATTTTTGAGACTGGGAGACTTCATCTTCCAAGTGTTCACAAATGAGGCAATGTTGTTTAATTAATATCCCTCAGATACAAAAATAGAGCCTATGACTCTGAACCATCCATCCCATCCCAGTTCCTCTTGAGGCTAGGTGTATGACCTGGGGAGGTTAATGACTTAACTAATTAAAATATTTATTAAGCACCTACAATGAATCAGGCACTATGATTGATTCTGGTCATATAGCAGTTATAGCATAAGTTGCTGGTGTTTGCCAATATCCATGTTCCCCTTTTCATCCTAGACATGCAACTGGACTACATATCCCAGCCTCCCTTGTAGTTAGGTGAGGCCACGTGACTTGAATTCTGGCCTCCCCTGTAGTTAGGTGAGGCCACGTGACTTGAATTCTGGCCTCCCCTGTAGTTAGGTGAGGCCACGTGACTTGAATTCTGGCCTCCCAGGTGAGCACTACTGAATTCTGGCCTCCCCTGTAGTTAGGTGAGGCCACGTGACTTGAATTCTGGCCTCCCCTGTAGTTAGGTGAGGCCACGTGACTTGAATTCTGGCCTCCCCTGTAGTTAGGTGAGGCCATGTGACTTGAATTCTGGCCCGTGGAATGTGAGCAGCGGTGCAGTACTCCACCTTCAGGTGTGACTCAGAGAAACCTCTCACCAAAGATCACTTTCTCATCCCACACCCACCAGCTAAACTGGGAGCCCTTCAGGGTCCGAGAGGAAAATGTAGCCATACATGGGGGCTTGGTCCTTGAATCTTGGGCCCATACTGTACTGTGATATGAATGAAATATAGACTTTCAGTGCCCTAAATTACTGAGATTTGGAGGTTTATCTGTTACAGAAACTAGAATTATTTTCCATATCTAACAAAGCAGTGAATGAGATAGAATTGTCCTGAGCCTTGTGGAGCAGACAGGCTCTAAAAAAAAAATGAATAATTAAATACATAATTATAATGTAGCCTGATGAATGTTGGGGCAGTGAAAAGACAGAGAAATAGGAGCAGACAGAGTCATGACCTAAACTAATCTGGAAGTTAGAAAAATCCTCTCAGAAAAAGTGCCATTTACGGTGAGACAGGAAATATGGGGTATTACTCAGCTAGGGCTGCCATAACAAAGTACCACAGACTTGGGAGGTTGCGGAGGCAGACATTTAAATAACAGAAACTTAGTTCTTTACCATTCTGGAGGTGGAAGGCCAAGATCAAGGTGTCAGTAGGGTTGGTTTCATTCAGAAGCCTCTGCTTGGCTAACAGGCAACTCTGTCCTCACAGGGTCTTTTCTCCACGTGTACACACATCTGTATCATCCTAGTCTCCTCTTCTTGTAAGGACATCAGTCATATTGGATTAAGGCCCAGCCTTCTGACCTCGTTTTATTGAAATTATCTCTTTAAAAGCCCTATCTCCTCATACTCGGAGGTAGTAGGGGTTAAGGCTTCAACATGTGAATTCTGGGGAACACAATGCAGCCCATGACAGATAAATAAGAGTTACCCAACTGAATTATTAGGGTGATCTTGGGTTCCCTATCTGGTCCAGGGATGAGAGCTGGTACAGGGAAGACAGAAGGATGAAGGAGGAAGGAGCTCATATTTCTAAGGGCAAGGTGCTAAAGCTATTCAAGGAGGGATTCAGGTCTCAGCTTGACAATAGTGCTTTGGTTGCAGATTTGGAACTGAAGAGATTAAAAATCAAATAGTGGGAGGGTAGGTAGCAGCTCTGGTAATGCAAAGAGATTGACTGCAGCTGTAGCGTGTGGCCCTGAACGTTTCATGGGGCTACTGCGTTTGCTAGGAAATCCCAGGGGGGTCTTTCAGAGTAAATATTGGCCCCAAAAGTCAGATCATAAGAATGATAGGTACCTGGCCATGTGTAGAGACTGAAGATCAATGAGTGAAAGATCAATCAGAATAAATGATCTATTAATACATACAACAGGTTCCCAGCAATTAATCTCCAGGAGGATGACAGCCCTCCAGTTACGGTGAACCGCAGGCAATGACTGACACAATGGGATCGTCGGCAGCTGCCGGGCTGCTGAGCTAGTGGTATTCGCATTTATTTTCCTGCTTGCATGGAGCAGTTTCTGGGGCAGCTCTAGAGTTTGAGACCGAAAACACTCTCCTCAGAAGACCAAAATAGTCTCCTCTACGAGAACGTATTTATGAGCAGATCCAGGACCAGTGTCTGATCTCCCAGGAGAAAAAGAGAGAGGGACCTTTCTTGTCTCCCAAGTGATTAGTTAGACCTTTGTAATAAGGAGCTTCAGAGACAGATTTGGAAAGCCTTGCCCAGAAATCAGAAAGGTTACCACACATTGGAGGGCTGCCATTGCGAAGGCAACTGCATATTCGTGAGAAATATGCACTTTATTCTTGTTCCCCTCGGTTCTTTCAGAAGAACACCGTGAGCCAAACTTACGCTTCCAAAATACATCACTTCACACTTTTGGTCTTCTAAACCTAGAATTTTGAATGTCTGACTAGTGAATCCTACTTATTCTCCAAAGCCCTTCTCATAATCTCCTCTAAAAGATCTTTCCCAGGTACTTCGGACGCTATGCGCAAAATATATCCCCACACCATCCACCTTTCTCCATGTCCACACCCACATCTTAGTCCAAGTCACCAATATCACTCGGCTGCACTGCTGCAAGGTCCTCCTACCTGGTCCCTGTTTACAGCCTTACCCTCTACAGTCTGGGCTCCACACAACAGCCAGAACGAAGTGTTTTAAGCATATATCACTGCATATTGCTACAATCACACTTGGAGTAAAATTCGATCTCAGTCCTAACCATCGCCAGCTCAGTCCTACATAAGCTGACTCCTGACAGCTCAAAAACCTTTCCTCTTACCAAGCTCCCCTGAGCTCCTGCTGCACCAAAGAGAGGTCAGGCTTGTCTGATCCATGGGGCCTTCCATTTCCTGGCCTTCCTCCCTAGAATCCTCTCCTCTCAAACCCCACAGATGAGATCTTCCAATGATTGGTCACTCATCATTTAGATCCCAGCTCATCAAAGAGGCCTAAGTAGAGCAACCCACCACATGTAGCTCCCACCCACACCACCAACCCTGTCACTAACACATGACCCAGTTCGCTGCTATCATAACACTCATCACTATATGGCGATATATATACATTTCTTGTCTTTCCCCTCTAAAAGGTAAGCTACATAAAAACAGAGAGCTGAATGGATGGTTGAGAGAAAGCAAGGAGAAACACAGTGGATCCTGCTCTTACAGGAAAGAAGCCACTTTTGGTTCTAGTATTGTTTGCATTTCCCATCATGCAGGAGAGTACCTGGCAGGTAGCAAGGTTCAGGTATTTCTAGATTGAATGAATGATGGGCATAATCAATCATTTACTCCTGTGCATTTCTGTAGTTTTCTATTCCCAGCTCTCTAAAGACATCCACCACGCAGTAGAGTAGGGATTTTTCAGAGTCTCTTCCTCTCATCCTTGATTATGAATTCCTTTAAGAGAGGACTGTGTATCACAAACTGATGTGTGCTAAAGCAGAGAATGCAGTATTATCTGTGTAGTTGGTAATTCTTAAACTTTAATGGGTGCACAAATCACCTAATGGATCTTGTTAAAATGCAGTTTCTGATTCATGGTCTGTAGTGGAAGTCCAGATTCTGCATTTCTAGCAGGCTTCCAAATGATTCCAGCACTGCTGGTACTTGGCATACTTTGAGTTAAAAGGCATATTTTGATTGGATGCTTTAAAGTGTTGTTTGTCCTTCCCTTTGTATTTGCTACAGAGCATTCTTTAGCACCTGGATGTAAAATATACATTAAATTAGCATATATTAAGTGAATGAATAAATGGAGTCCAGTACCCTCAGATTCCTGGGAAATGAAACTGAGTCATAAAGAATTAAATAACGTGCTTGCGGAAGGCCAAGTCTGGTCTAGAATCCTTGCCTCTAGCGCTCTCTATACTGAGTCACAAGTTGCCCTCTGGCTGTCTCCTAGGATTAAGGTTTAGAAATTCAAGGACATTAAGGATAAACTGCTGAGTACCAAGTAGCTGCCCACCCTCCAGCAAATGTCAAGGCTGGGGTGGGGGGAGCCCCAACAGGAGGCTGCATGGCCTCCTACTGCCTGGTGCCTACCCAGTGCACTCACACCCCTGCAGGCTGTCGGGGCTGTCGTGGCCTGCCCACACTGGAGGGGTGTCAGCCAAGAAGTCCTTCTGTGCCGGGAAAGCAGACAGGCATTTCTTCTTGGCAGAATCCGTCACGTTTACAGGACACATAAGCCGACTGCTGAGCAGGGTCTGACTGAGACCTGTGAGAGAAGATATACAGTTTTATTAGGCTTAAGAGGAAAATCCCCATGACCTGGGATTAGGGGGTGAGGGGCAGAGACAAGGGGAGGAAGGCCCTGTCCCACTCTTCCCAAGAGGCTTGGAAAGCAAGAACCGCACTGCAAGGTCATTCAGCCTTTGCTCCAAATTAGCACAGAAATGGTTCCACTTGGGCAGATGGGCCCTTAATTCACAGCCCGTCTGACAGCCCTGGAGCCGGTTGGGGATCCTTCGTAGAAAAGAATACACTACCCACTCGTACTGCGGGACCTGCTTGAGAATAACCCGTGTCTGACTAGTAGGCTGCTGAGCACAAAGAACAACCCAGGAGACAGATGTGCACAGTTGTTCCTATTCCCCCAACAGCAGCACAGGAGTTGGCCCTCTGGAAAGAATATGGAACACACAGAAGAAACATATGTTGCAAAAACCTGACCCAACTTGGAAACTTTTACCAAACTTTTCCCTTTCATCATTATTTCCACCCACGTTGGTCCCAAAAACCAGTGGTCGTTACCTTGGTCCTTCTGATTAGTCATTTAGAGTGGCATCAGGCCAGGCACGCAGGCAAAACTCGGGGACCAATCCTTTCCAAGACTCTCAAGAATTATACCACCCCTTGCATCCCAGGTGAGCACTTAAGACATTTGAAAGGCTGAAGGTATTGACATAGAGAGAGGACTCACCAGCTAATTTGTGACTTTCCTATGAGCAGAAGGGGAAAAAAAGCATAAGAAGGTCAGACAGACAAACTTCTTGCCTGAATTCAGTAAGATCAGAACATAAACTCCTTTTCTGCAGGAGCAACTCACATCTTGCTACTTAGAATACACTCCAGAAACCACAGCAGTGCCTGGGAGGTTGTTAAAAATGCAGACTCTCAGGCTTCCCTCCCAGACCCAGATGACTGGGTCTGTAGCTACAGTTCTGTCTGAGGGCAAAACGATGGGCTCATGAGGATTCCCTCAGATTTTCTCCTTGAAACCCTTTTCTCCCCTTGCCCTGATTGTGGGGTCCCTGATTACTGTGCAAGAGCACGGCCTGCATTTCCGTTTTATCCCAAGGACAGAGCAATATGTAAATTCTTAGTCACAGGAAGCAGGCAAGTGCGATAAGCTCAAAATTTCCCCATGAATTAAAAATAGAACCAAGAGTGGCTTTATTCCTTTGTGGAAAGAGCAGGATTCATTGTGTGTCCCCCTGCTTACTCATGACCACCTCATTCAGCTCCACCTTCCCCGGACCTGCCTTCTTCTTCCCGGCTCCCTGGACTCAGGAAGTTGCTGGCAGGGAGGCCTGGCTCATCAGGACAGGGGGTCTCTGAGCCTGTGACCAGGAAGGGGCCCTCCCTGTCTCCATCTCTCCAGATGGCTTTCAGACTCTCCTCTATGCTGGCCATGTGCTCCCCAACACTGCCCTTCTGCCTAAGGCTCCTCCAGAGCTGTGGGCTGCCTGTGAGCACATTCTTCTGCCCCTGAGTGCATACCACCCACCCTCCCTCCCGCCCTGCTCTCTGGCTTTAACCCCTCTTTGCCTGGCTGTGCATAACTCCTCTCCTCAGGGAACCAGAAATGGCAGATGGCAGCTTGGTGTGTGAGACATCTTCACAGGTGAGTGCATATGCCCCAAACTGGAAAGAATCCCATCGGCCATGCTTTTGTGGTCTGAAAATATATACCCTTAGAGGCTATGCGGTGTCATGAGATTCTATCAGGCTGGCTGGAGTTCAAATCCCAACACAGACATTTCAAATGTGTGTGACCGTGAGCCACTGTGGGATGTAATTTTTTCTTTGGTTTCTTTAGTTGGGAATTTAAAATAATAATACCCACCTCTTAGCATGACACTTGGCACATAACCTGTCAGTTTTCCTAGGTTTTCCCTCTTTCCACAAAACCTTTCCTGGTAGACTGGATGCTGGGTGCCAGATTGCCTGACCATCACTGCTCTGGCTATGCATGCTGCATTCTTCACCCTCTGTCTTCACATCCATAGGCAGCCCTTTATTCCAAAGACGGCAGTCAGTGCACACGAGGCCCCCAGAACTGGCCTGTCCTTGTCTGTATAAAACCATTCTGGAAATTTTACCTTTTCACAAATACAAGATTTCACTATTGCCACTGTTAGAAGTTTTGGGACAGCGAGGACTCCCAAAAGCCCCGGGGAAAACATCCACCTGTCCACACCCATGTGGCTAGCTCAGGTAGCTCTATCCTGTGTCCCATTTTTAACCACCACCCAACATCTTCATTACTGAAAAAACAAAAGTCTGAACAGATCGATTAAGATTCAGTTAATATTCTACAATTAATCCAAAATAATTATTGTGGTCATTTAATTAAGGATTGTTTTTTCGGGGGAGGAAACCCTAAGAATAGTTATAGAACAGTTTCTTTCCTCGGGGAATCTTTGACTTATTCTCAGGAGATGTGAACCCAACATAATAGTTTTATTAGCTCTTATTGAAGCTTTGATACATGCACTTCAAAGGAATGGCTGCTCTCCTTTTCATTTGAAGTAGAGGAATCTTCTCTGGCATCTGGGCTGTCCGGGGGGGCAGCTGTTTTCTGTAGGTCTCAGAGCACAGCCCCTGGAACAAACAGAACTTTCTGACAACTCCAATCCTCTGTAAAGCTGTTTATTTCCTTTTCCTTGATCTTATCAGGTGTGGGTGCTGGAAGACAATATAAACAGGGTCTTCCATAATCTGGACCAAGCACCATTTAGGGGTCAGTAAAAGTGGCCTGACCCAGAGAATAGATTGCAGCCTACACGAGCTGCAGGCAATCCTGGAGGTCTCCAAGCCCACCCACCCATTCTGTACTAGAATCTTCTCAGCAGCATCTTGGCCCCCAGGGGGTCACCTAACCTGCTGTTATCCCTATCAGTAATCAGGAGCTGTCTATCTTGAAAGTCTGCCTTATATAGCTACTGCCAACATTTTTTTTTAATCTTCTGTACATTGAATGAATATCTACTTCCCTGTCACACCATTCACGAGCACCAGTTCTGCCCTCTGGAACACAATGGAATAATCCTTCATCTTCTCCATGAGATTCTTTCAAACATCTAAAGCCAGCTGTTATTACTTCCCAGCATGTTCTCTTCCTAAGTGCACTGCCAACTTTCTCAATCAATCTCGTGTTGATGATGTCCAGACATTTTCAGAGCATTCTGGTCTCCATTCTTCTATTTGTTAGTGTCCCTCCTAAGCATGGAGCCCAGAACAGACTATGGTGCTCTGAGATGTGAGCAGCTTCTAAGTAGGTTCTGAAGATAGGATCTCACATTATTGATATATAAATAACCTGCATGGTAGATAATAGATATAGATATAGATATAGATATAGATATATATATATATATATTTATATCTTAGTAAAGTCTAATGTCAGATATTTCTTATATAAACTACATTTAAACCAATCCTTCTGCATCTTCTATATATGAAGCCAAACTATCTTTCAAAGCTAAAAACCAAAACCCTGCTTTTATCCTTGTTAAATTTATCTTGTTAGTTTCAAGCCATCTTTTCCAATATCAAGATCTTTTGAAACTTGTTTATATCATTTGTCATATTCTCTGACCTCTGCTTCATGTCATCACAAATTCGATAAGCACATAGTCAATGTTTTTATCTGAGTCATTGATAAATACTTGGAACATGACAGGGACAGGCAAGTGTCCTTTAAGTTGCTGCTTAGAGACCTCCTTCCCCTTAGATAGCATTCCAGAAATCGACTCTCTTTTGAATAGCATTTCACTATCAGACACAAATCCACACATAGCCTGTATTTTCTAGGTCATTCCTGTGAATATCAGGAGACACTGTCTTAGGCCTTAGTATATTGTTACTCTTCATGCCACTAACCACCCTAGCACCAAGTCTACCAGTCTAATAAAGACGTCAAGAAAAGAACTAAGGCTATTTGGCTTTTAGGAAATCTGGGATGCTTCTAGTGATCACCTCTTTATTTCTTATGTGTTCACAGACCATCTGCTTAATTATATGCTCTAGGATGTTTCCAAGAGCAAACATCAAGATCACTTGCCTATAGTTTTTTTAATTTACATTCCCCCCTTTGTAAAACTAAGAGTGTATTTGCCTATTATTCCAAGTCCTCATAATTGCAGAGGATAGTATCAAGACTGTCAAAGAATATATAAGCATATATTAAACTCAGGGTCCAAAGAATTGAAGAATCAGTACTTTAAAACATAATTCTTAGCCAGAGAAAGAAGCAGAGCCCAAACCTCAAGAATTTTCCTGAATACCCAAGGCTTTACCATCTAGGCCTGAGAAGCTGCTAGAAGACTTAGAATAAAGTAGAATCCTAGCTCTGTCTCTAAATAACAATTAGTTGTCTGGTGTCAGCTTCCTCATCTGAAAAATGATGGGATCCATTCTAGTTCTAAGTTTCAGTGACTTAAGAGGTTAGTTGCTACCAGACAGGTAGCTGGGTTTGCATGCAAGAATCCTTTTTTGGAGGGTTTAAGCAGCTATTAAATTTCATTTGTCTTCTGGACACAAGCACACACACACGCACACCCCAGCATCCACAGTCGTTACTTGTTTTTCTTTCTGGTACGTGCATTTCATAAGAATAGAATCCATTGTTTTAACATTATCTATGAGTTATAATGAATCCACTCTAGGAACAGCTGGTTACAACATCATCTGTCAGGAATGTGTTACTAAAGCCTTTTAAGACATTTTTTGTCACATGTTACCAGAAAACAGCACTGGATCTAGATAACATTTATTAAATTTAGAAACACTGTCAAATAACTTCACGCACAAGTAAGTTTCGGAGGAGAGATGTGTGTGTACTTACATACATGTACATTTTTAAGTAGAATAATGAAACCCAATGTGAACAGAAATATTTAGTGATATGCTGTCAAATCCAACATACCTCATTCATGTTCCCTGAGATATTCCAGAGCATATCCAAATGGAACTGCTGTGTACTAAGCAACACATAGAGAGGCCAGAAAGATACACACACACACACACACACACACACACACACACACACACACACACAATAAGCTTTACCAAAAGGCTGCTTCCATAAAGAAGATTAAGAAAAAGGCTGTAGGCTAGAAAGAACCTTCTCTAGCCCATTTAAAGAAGATCTGGATATCTATTTTACCTTTATTTCTATTTTAGATCTTGACTGGAAGGTCTACACAGGGTTCTCCATCCTCACAGCTGATAGGAATCACCTGTGAGGACATTTCCACCCTCTACATGCCTAAGCCAAAATTTAGACCTACTCTCCTGGTAGGACTTAATTCCTAAGCATGTTAATTTTGTAAAACCTCTGAAGCAAACCTCCAGTAGATTTAAAAAGCATCAAAAGGTCTTGAATCCTTCTACCATGACTGCTGTCACCTTTGATAAATACCCAAGGAATATTTAATGCACAAAAATGCTTCATTGTACTGAAAGTCAGTATGATGGAGTGGTTGTGTACATAGGATTTAAAGCCAAAGTTCTTGGGTTTAAACATAGTCTCAACCACCTTCAAGCATCTCTGTACATCCATTTCCTCTGCCATGAAGCAGGGCTGCTAACAGCACTACTGTGAGGAGCAAATCAGTTAATGCAGATAAAGGATTGGTATTTTGCTTTATGGCGAGCATTCAAGAATGTAAATTCTTTGAGGCAAACATGCTCTTAATTTCTAGGATCAGCCTGGCACGGGCAGCTGTGCTTTCTGGTGAAACTGTGGCCAGCTCGACCATGCACTGCCAGTGGTTGGTTTTCTTTCTGCCCTGTCTCAGCTCCTTTGTACCGCAGTCTTGCCTCCCTGGGACCGCCTCACTCACATACACACAATAAAGCATTTGCCATAAGTTTGGCCTCAAGCTTTGTTTTTCAGGGAACTAGATGAAGACTCTAGGATTGCAAGGCAATAACCAGATAAACTGGCAGAGTATTTTTATGCTTTTGACTAGGCAACATAAATATCCATAGTTGGAAATGAAATAATTATCAAAAGTGATGGGCACCCATGGTTTGCCTTGGGCTTGTGGGTTACAATGTGGGCCAGTCTAGAGAACAGAACCAACCCACAATCCTTCCCCCCACATCCCCAGTGCAAACTGCCAGAGGGAATGTTCCCTGCAGGATCCAGGCCTTTTTCCAGATGACAGGCCTGGAGGTGAATGAGGGTAGTTTCAGGGAAGCCCCAGGTTCCCACCTTGCACGGAAGGGAGCCTGCGGTGGGCAAGTCTACCCTGGAGGAGAGCTCACTTCAGTCCCCAGGAATGACTCCCAGGTCATGGGATCCAAGGACCACCCAGGAGAAAGACCTATGGAAAACCAGGGGTCTTTGTGCAGCTGAACTGCTTGATCCAAGTTCTCATAAAATGGATAATTTCTGCTCCCAACTCAATTCAGGGCAAAAGCTTTTTGGACAGGTCCTATCTACATTCCTGAAACTGGCTCAGGGACTGCAGTGGCTTAAACACAAAATGGGACCCTTCACTAGAAAAAACTGTCTGAGAAAGGGAGGGATAGGAACAGGGCTGAGGCTGCTAAATAAAGTTTGTAATGTAAAATCACCAGGCCCCATAAAAAATGTTTTTGTAACCCAAATGTTTGCGTAAGCCTATTTATGGAAAAACACTAAATATATGGGATTCTAAAGAGAAATCAAGGGAAAAGCCATGGTTCCTAAAGTTTTGCCTAATGTTAAATAAGGCCCTCAATCCTCTGGGTGGTAGAGAATGTGAACGGGAGGAAACACCGGTAGCAAGAATCATTTCTCTTTCCACCTCCTCATTCTGCCCTGGGCGGCTATTCTCACAGCATCTTCCTGCTTGTCCTAGACCTACTTACCCTGGCCCCCGCCCACACAGAAGTGGCATAAAGAGCTCTGGTATTATCTCAGCAACCAAAGTCCTTATTACTGAAACCACATACCCATGTCCCTGCTTTTCCTTTCTGGTTCCATCTCTGTCTGATCTTTAGTGAATCTACCAGTTTTTAACATTTTGCCTGGGATTTGATATTTTCTCTTTCAGTTGGTGGTTACAAAATAGTCATGGGGCTATGGAGTATAACATAGGAAATGTAATAACATTGTAATAACTATGTATGGTGCCAGGCCGGTGCTGGAAACATTAGAGAGAATACTTTGTAAAGTATATGGTTGTCTAACCACTATGCTGTACCCCTGAAACTAAGATAAAATAATACTGAATATACACTATAATTAAAAAATTAAAAATTTTTAAAAGCAGTTAAAAAATATTTAAAGAAAGTTTCTCTTCTTTTGTCCCTTGTGTATCTTCATTTTTTCCATGTGACTGGATGTGGCCTTCAGTTTCTCCTGGGGTCTTACCAGGTATGACCTTACTTTGGCTGACCCACCTGATCTGACAGCCTTCTCTTACTGGGTATAAGCAACTGAACTTCAACTCTGACCTTATGCTCTCCAAACTACACACACATACTCTCTCTCTCTCTCTCTCAATCTCTCTCTCTCTCTCTCCCCAGAATGACAAATGGCCCATTTTGCCACAGAGTTTTAAAAGAGACAAAAACTGTCTACTTCTTTTCAGAAGCCTCCAAAGTAGATCTATTATCACCATCATAGTATAGAGTCCAAATGAATCACAGAGACAGACCCACTATACTCAGTGCTACTCAGCACATAAGTTCTTGGGTGAAAGAAGACCCAAGCGATGCTCTTTGACCCTGTGGATACCAAGCTGATTTATACCCAGCTCCCTCTACTCTGTTACCAAAACATGAGGATCCCGGCAGCCTCCTTTTGCCATTGACAGTGATGCTGGGAAGTGGATGAAATCAGAAAGCAGAAAACAAATCAAGGTATGGCCAGATCTCCACTTGTGCTAGAGCCTACTCCCTACCCGCCTCTAAGCCCAGCCATTGTTGTGCGTGGATTCTCACTGATGAGGCAAAACTTGTTTCTAAAGCCACCAAATTCACATTACTTAAGCAAGATTAAACTGTTTAAAATTTCAATGTTGTCCGCCAAAAAAATAATAATAGGAAGTTGTATAAAGTGGAATGTGCTGACAGCAGTAATGTTTCGGTAATAATTCATGTAGAGTAGATGATGCTCTGGAAGGCAGCCCAGCAGGCTAATGCAGATTGGAGACGCTCTCCAACTGATGACCAAACAATTGATTGGCATTTTTGCTCCATCATGAAATCAGCTCACAGATGAAGTGGAGGTGGAACCAGAGGGAGAGAAATTGAACAGGAATGAAGGAAGGAAGGGTGATGAAAAGTGCTGCACAGAGAAATTTGGATAGACGGACCAAGGTAACTTTAAGCATAGTGTCCAATCTAAGCCATCTCTCATCTTGATTTTCCACTATAATTTTGAAAGGAAAGTAAAAGCCAGAATCTAAATCATTGAATAAAGGTGACATTTACCTATTCATTCTTTCTTCCACTTGGAACCAGATCTTTCTCCCAAAGAAATCATCTGCCTTTTCCCCAATTGTTCTGCTAATAAGATCCATATCATCAATGAATTGTTCTCTTGGTGCACATAGAACTGAGTGGCTTCTGCTCTGTCATCATTAGCAGTATGCTTTCTACTCTTGATGTCAATGAGTAAGCAACACACCTCTCTGTCTACCTCCTCAGGCTGGATTTACCCTGCCATTCAGGCAACTTGAGGATTTCTTCTGCACATGAATAAGAAAAGGAAAATTTGTTTCTGAATTATCATCTATAGAACATAATCTGATAATAAAATATGCTGCCCCTTGACTATCTAATGTGTAACAAAGTAGAATGGAAATAAATTTGTTAATCATACATGTTAAGTTCCCTGAACTTAATATGGATAATTAAAAGATTTCCAAGTATGTATCTTGTGATTGAAAGATAAGAACCAGAAAGAATTCACAAAGTGCCTGTCATGTGCCAAGTACTTGAAATGTGAGTAGGCCATTGTGTTGTTTGTTGGAAGAGTATAAGTATACACTGGGTTTGAAGAGAAAGTATGAAAAATGAATTTAAAATATACTGATTACACATTGAAATTTTATTTTAGAATAATTGGGTCAAATAAAATATATGACAATATGAATTTCACCTATTTCTTTTGATTTGTTTTTTAATGTGGTCTGGGTACAAGTCCACACTTACTTTAAGTGTCTTACCCTTCTGTCCTCCTCTTTATTCATCTGGGAGGCAGAAGAGCAGAAATATTCAAAGAACCAGGTCAACCTGGATTTAAGCCCAGGTTTACCATTTATTTTTTCAATTATAGTTAACATCCAATATCATTATGTATTAGGTGTACAGCATAATTGTTAGATAGTCATATACTTTACAAGGTGTTCCCACCCCCCTGACACTTCCAGTCAAAATAGCAGTATACACAAACATGGCTCGCCTCTTCACACAGCTGCATCAAAATTACAACTAAATATAGAACAACCATCACTCAGAACCATCAGAAATCGCATTGAATGGATGCAGGGAAGTGGATGAACTCAGAAAGGGGAAAAAAATCCCCTTTCTGGTCAATATGGCCAGGTCTCCACTTGTGCTAGAGCACACTCCCTACCTGCCTCTAAGCCCAACTATTGTTGGAGGTGGATTAACACTGATGAGGCAAAAACATGAATGGAAGTCTGGCAACTACGGAATTACAGAAACCACATTCGTCCAGACTGAGCCAGCAAGCTGGAACCATATCTGAGGCTCCATCAACCTGGCTAACACTGTTTGACCTGCCTTGGAGATCCCCAGAGACTCTGCCTCACCCAACTTACTCGAGCTGCTTTTCCACATGAATGGCTGGTTTGGCTCATGTTTCATAACTTTCTAAATCCTCTCAAACAAGCAACAGCTGCCCTCAGTGAGCCACAGGCCTAGCACTAGCAGCAGCCATATCAGATTGCTTTATAGCTCAGACAGGGTGCCCCAGGAAAAACACAGGTGGGGGCTGACCTTGACCTGTACCACCTGGGAAACTCCAGGGCCAGTGCACCCAGTGAACAGCTACAGACCACATCAGAGTACCACCACCCTGCCCCTGCACAACAGATCCTCAATGGAGGGAGGAGGTTGGTGGTCAGTGGTCATAGCCAGTCCTTGCAGCTAACTGGCCTGGGTAAATCCTTCCAATCAAGAGGCTCAACTACAAGAACAGGGTGTATGCAGCCCACATGAAGGGCACACCTTGAGTACCCAGCTTGGGTGATAGAGAAGGCTGTACCACTGGACCCTACAGAACACCCTACGATTGGCCACACTATCTACCAAGACATGGAGTCAGAGCAGCTCTATGTCATACATAGAAACAAACACAGGGAGGCTGCCAAAATGATGAGACAAAGAAACATGGCCCAAATGAAAGCACACATCAAAACTCCAGAAAAAGAGCTAAACAAAATGGAGATAAGCAATCAGATACAGAGTTCAAAACGCTGGTTATTAAGATGCTCAAGGAACTTATTGGTGACCTTAGCAGCATAAAAAATATCCAGTCAGAAACTAAGGATATACTAATTGAAATAAAGAACAATTTACAGGGAAACAACAGTAGAGTGGATAAAGCTGAGAATCAAATCAATTATTTGGAACATAAGGAAGTAAAAATCAACCACTCAGAACAACATCAATTAAAAAGAATCCAAAGAAAGGAGGAAAGTATAAGCAGCCTCTGGTACAACTTCAAGAGGGCCAACATTCACACCATAGGAGTACCAGAAGGAGAAGAGAAAGAGCAAGAAATTGGAACTCTATCTGAAAAAAAAAAAATAGTGAAAGAAAACTTCCCTAATTTGGTGAAGGAAATAAACATGCAAGTCCAGGAAGCACAGAGAGTCCCAAACAAGATGGATAGAAAGAGGCCCACTCTAAGACACATCATAATTAAAATGCCAAAGGTTAAAGACAGAGAGAGAATCTGAAAAGCAGCAAGAGAAAGAAGTCAGTTACCTACAGGGGTGTCCCCATAAGACTGTCAGCTGATTTTCTCAAAAGAAACTTTGCAGACTAGAAGGGAACGGCAAGAAATATTCAAAGTCTTGAAGAGCAGGGACCTACAGCCAAAACTGCTCTTCCCAGCAAAGATATCATTTAGAATTGAAGGGCAGATAAAGAACCTCCCAGACAAGAAAAAACTAAAGGAATTCATCATCATCAAACCATTATTATATGAAATGTTAAAGGAACTTATTGAAGAAAAAGAAGATCAAAACTATGAACAACAAAATGGCAAAAAATACATATCTATCAACAATTAAATCTAAAAAAACAAACTGAGCATATAAGAACAGAGACATAATCATAGATACGGAGAACATTTTGAGGGTTGCCAGATGGAAGTGGGTAGGGGAGAATTGTTGAAGGCATGAGGGGATTAAGAAGGACAACAAGATACTTAACAGAAGAGCCTTGGGGATGTAAAGTGCAGTAGAAGAAACGCAGTAGCCAAAGAACTTATACGCATGACCCATGGACATGAACAATGGTGGGGGACTGCCTGAGGGAGTGGGGAGTACTGGGTGGAGGGGGGCAAAAAAGGAAAATATTAGAACAACTGTAATAGCATAATCAATAAAATATAATTTAAAATAAAAGAGACTTTTACTTCCTTTTTTTCTCAGGATCACACCTCATTATTCTTTGCTGCATCTGCAGCACCTCATGCATAATATGTATACAACAACATTTGTTGACTCAATGCCTAAAGAGCTGAATAGACAGACTTTGGCTGTCCAATAAGGAGTTTATTACTTGTCCAGTTCTCTACCACCTTGTTTTCTGAACACCTCTTGGCGATTCTTCAGCAGGCCCTACACTTGCCCAGCACACTGAAATGGATGGATCATTCTATAGCCTGATGATACAGCAGAGGATAAAGTTATATATGTTTCATCTATGTGCAAGTATACTGCAAATGATAGTGACAATAGCTAATATATTGTGAAATATACCAGGCAAGGCACAATGAATATGGTGGTTATGTCTAATTTATCCTTCACAACATTCCTACAAAAAAGGGATTTTAATTGTCCCCATTTTGCAGATGAATAAACTGAGACCTTGATTAGGCCATTGTCTGAGGCCATGTGGAAGCCACTTGCTGAGACGATATTTGAAACAAACTTGG
Source organism: Pteronotus mesoamericanus (assembly GCF_021234165.1). NCBI lineage: Eukaryota > Metazoa > Chordata > Mammalia > Chiroptera > Mormoopidae > Pteronotus > Pteronotus mesoamericanus. Next base: position 2,976,558 of record NW_026555326.1, read on the forward strand.
TCTACTTCCAACCCTCAGTTACCTAATCTCTGGAGTTCCCTCTCTTTCTTAGTTTCAGGCACCAGCTTTGCCAGTTAACTCTCATATGACCTTACTTCTACTTTGCTTCCCAACTAATCCATCCTTTCTTAAGGAGCAACACCTTAATGGCAATTTCTAAAAATAATCCCAAATTCAGGCAGGAGTTATTTTTTCTTAAATAACCTTATACTAAGAGTTGATAATCTGTTCTCTCCTGTTCCCATATCTAGCATTCCTTTCTTATATTAATATAATTCTTTTTACAACCAAGGTCATTATGACTCTTGAACTTAATGAGAGGGGGAGAAAAGGGAGAAAAATGGCATTTATATAGTCCCTTGTATGTGTCAGCTCCTCTTTTATATGTTTTACATGTCATCTCATCCACTTGCCTAATAGTCTATTAAGTGGTTATTTATATCTTTTTTAACATACAAGAGAACACTGAACCTCAGAGAAGTAATTTAACTTACCCAAGATCACACAGTTTCAATTCAAAGTCATGCTTTTTCCTTTATACATATTATGTCCATATACCCAAATCTTTCTGGTTTGTCTAGTAAGCTTTCTCACATTGTTTATCCCTCTTCTTACACAGCTTTTCCCATCAGATTTCACCATCAAGACACTGGGCTCCAGTTTTATCTCCCAACCTCACAAGAGATCATTTTGTTTCCCCCTTTCCTTTCTTGAGCAATGGCTGGCCCAAAGAAAATTTTGTTTATGTGTATGTTCGTTCTATTTACATTTCCAAAGCAACTACATTTGCATATCTCTCTTCCACAGCCACTTTCACAGAACATTAACCAAGGTAAGAGTCCTGAGCATGGGGCTAAGGGAGCATTTTATTTGGGAGCTTGTCTTGTTCAAGTGCAACTGCATTGTCACATATCATCACATTAGCAGAGAGCAAGATCCTAAGGGAATGGGACAGAACACAGACCAGCCTGGATAGGGTAAGTGGCCCCCTTGTATAAGGCAGCTAACAGATGAGGGGGCCGTATAGCCGCTGGAGGTGGGGGTGGGAGGGAAATAGCAGAAGAGCTCTTAGAGCCCGAGGACACTGACAGAGAGAAGGGGGCTAAGGCAGTGAGCACATTGTTTGAAACAGGGAATAGTGAGCTTCAAGTTTGTATTGTGCCTGGTCCTGAAAATACCATCACCATGAACTTTCCTCTAAAAACAAATAAAAGAGAATTAGACAAAGGGTATAATTGGAATGGGATCCTTATAGATGTCATTGGTCACAGAGGACCTGGGGTATTCTGAATCTGATTAGGTTACATACATAGAATATCTATGAAATAGCATGAATCTAGCACAGCAGACATAATTTCCAAGGTTTCTCACACAATTTGGGCCAGGCATCTACTCTGGTCAGGCAAATGTAAAAGATGGGTCTTCTCATACTAGTGAGGATCCTAGGGAAGATCTACCTTGTGCAGTTGTACCCTCCAAGAAAATGCTAGCTTTTAAGACTTCTTTCTGGGAGTCACCAGACCCTCCCCGTGTTGAGTAAAGCCTGTAAGTTTTATGTAATAAACAAGACAATCAAATTGATGTATGAGTCCCATGATTTGAGTTTAGGTATAAGTTTATGTTTGAATGACAAGTGTGAGAGAGGTTTTTAGAGATGCAGTTCGAAAACATTGATGGGTTATGTGTGCATATGTGGCCGAGGCATAAATGCCTGGCTGCTTTTGATAAGAGCCATAACTGTATCCAGTTTACAGCTCCGCCAAACACAAGCTTTGGCCCTCTTCCTGGGACTGCCTGTGGTGAAAAGGCACACTCTGGTCTGAGCCACCACTGTTAACATTGCCACAAACCCCACAGAATGGCTGCTATTCGTGCTCGCCCAGATCCCCTTACCCCGAGGTGCAGCCATCCTTAGCGGCCATGTGAAGACCAGATAACAAGTCATAGCTCCCATCTCTGCAGTATTGCCATTGGCTGAGACTGCCCTCTTCCCCACCTCCAAAGGTACACAACCCAGAGCCTGACCATGGAGGACCATGCTTCGTGTATAATTTGCATTTCAAAGTTTCCATGAGGGATCAGAACTGAAACAAAGGTCCAGAGGAGAACATATTCTTGCTTGGCTTTCCCTTTGCTCCATACTGCTTTTCTCACTCCCATATCCCCAAGAGTACACCTCTGAAAAAGTGCGTATTTATACATAAAAGGGAACGTTATTCATCCATGAGAAAGAAGGACATCTTGCCATTTGCAACCACATGGATGGAACTTGAGGGCATGATGCTAAGTGAGACAAGCTAGACAGAAAAAAACAAATATTGCATGTTCTCACCAATATGTGGAATCTAAAAAACCTGAACTCACTTCCTGGCCAGGAGGTTCAGTTGGTTGGAGTGTCATTCTGTGCACCACAAAGACTGAGGGTTCGATCCCCAGCCAGGGCGCATGCCTAGGTTTCAGGTTCAATTCTGGTTGAGGTGTGTGCAGGAAGCAGCCGATCAATTTTTCTCTCTCACATTGATGTTTCTCCTGCCCCTCCTCCCCTTCCTCTCTGTCTAGAGTCAGTAAATGTTTCCTCAGGTGAAGATTAAAAATAAATAAGTGAATAAGCTGAATTCATAAAAAGAGAGACTAGAGTGGTAGTTACCAAGGCCTGGGGGGTAGGGGAAGAGGAAAGATGTTGGTCAAAAGGCACAAACCTCCAATTAAAAGGTGAAAAAGTTCTGGGGATCTAATGCACAGCTTTGTGATTACAGATAACAATATTGTACTATATGCTTGAAAGTTGCTAAGAGAGTAGATGTCAAATGTTCTCACAACAAAAAGAAATGGTAAAGTAATTATGTGACAAGATGGAGGTGTTAGCCAATATTACAGTGGTGATTATATTGCAATGTATAAATATATCGACTCAACACGTGTACATCTTAAAGTTACACAATGTTATATCTCAATGAGATATGTCAATTATATTTCAGGAAACCTGGAAGAAATCATTTGAACAGGAACTTCACTTCAGCATTGGCTCCTTGGGAACAACACCAGTGTCAGGCTCTGCTGACCCTACTGGACAAGGCTATGCTGGGGCTCTAGACTGGGGAACATACAAACCCCTCCACTGAGGTCCCCGGAGGAGGCTGGCTCCCCTTTAACTCCATCAGGTCTGTGTTCTCCGTTGGGCAGTCTGCTCTTACCGTCAGAGTTAGGAGAGGGGCTTTGAACCCAACTAAACCACAGCTACTCCCCCTGCTCCTGAGTCAGGGAGAGCCCACACAGAAAAAGCAGGGTTCTCCCGTCTGTGTGAACACAGGCCAAGCCCAGCCTGAATCATTTGTACCCAACACTAAACTGTCCTGACATCTCTTCGAACACCTCCCTCCTCAGTGGCCGCTGCGAAGGGTCGTGAGCTGCTTCTTTCCATTAGCGGGTCCCCTCTACAAACTGCCACCCCAACCCCAAACCATTCTACTATGAACCTGGTGATGGAAAGCAGACTCAGGCAGAAAACTGGGCAAGGGGATCCTGGCCAACATCAGATGCATATTTGTTGAGGTTTAAGGGGCTCAAAAAATAATACTCTTTGCTGCCACTCTCGTTTAAAAGAAAGAATATTTCAAAACAGATAGATGAAGATCCAAATATCACCTTCATCTTTAACACGTTGCACAGAAAATAAGACCTTCCCTAAAAAGGTCTGCAAACACATCAGCCCTGAACTATCTCACTTACTGACCCAGGAAGAGGCTGTGGGGACAACCTCAGGCCTCATGAAGTTTTCTGCTCAGCGGGGAGCAGAGAAGAATGCACTGTCTCTACACAGGTCTGAATGTGAGAAGGAAAGGGGCTGAGCAAAGGTTCGTCACCCAAGTTCAGTAATGAAAGAAACCATTGCTCCATAGAGGGAGGGATGGGGAAAGTGTTCTTGAATCTTTTTAACCATTTCAGGGAAGTGGGGAAGGGGGAGCATTTAAAACCATGGAGGGAAATGACCAGCATATGGTGGCAGGAGTGAGTGATGCTAAACATTCTATGACGTGAAGGACAGTGCCCTATGGCAAAGGACATTGCAACCATAATGGCAATGGTGCTCCAGTGGGAAACAGAAGTCCCTCTATGTGGAGACACAAGGCAGAGAACGTGGAGCCTCCTCCACCCTCATGCACACACACTATTGATCACCTGTAGATTGTAGGGCACAAGATTCTCAGCAGAGTTAGGCAGAGAGGGGGAGCACCATGTTCACAACCTTGGAAAACCTGGGGGACATAGACCCTGTAGAGCCAGGCATTGTGCCTGCACTGCGTAGAGCCCGTAATTCCAGAATTAGAACTGGAGTTAGGCAGTCTGCGGTCTTTGCTGAGAGGGGAGCACACTGCAGAGGCGGCAGCTCAGCCACCGGCAGGTCATTTCTACTGAAAGCCGCAGTCAGCTCCCTGGGAGTTCTCACCTCCCTTTCTTCCTTGCCTTTTCTCCCTCTTTTCTTGGGAACTGTGGTTCTTCTCTGTAAGGTTAATTGCCTGCCTGTCATTGTGTCCAGGAGTCTTTCTGTCAGCTCCTTCTGCTTAACGACCAAAGGTGTCAGGGGAAGAATTTTCACTAATGCTACTCATACACCCACCCCTTTACTCCTTTCATGTCTTCGAAAAAGGCTAGTGCCCCTTTGGCACTGGCCTTTAGATGGCTCAGACCTGAGCAAGTATTCCTTGAATGGTTGCACGGCATCTACTCCTGCAAGTATTACTTGTGTCCTGCCATATTAACAGTGTTATAAATATGTCTAGTAGGAGTCTGAAGTTTAGAATTGATGAGTGTGATAGGCAAACGACTCAAATAAACATGCTTAGTATTGAAGCCGTGAGAGAGATGCAATGACATGCAGAGAGAGCTCATGTACCTCATTCTCGCTTTCATTTCCTAATCTTATCTACTTTTATTTTATGCCACATAAAAAATGGATAGGGGCTGCTTGCCATTGTTGATGAGTTTTCTCCTTGAGTATTTGTCCCCCACGTGCTGCTTCAATGAGCGTGACACCAGCGCTCTCAGAGTCACGCCATCAGGCCAGGCCAGCACAAAGAAAACCAGCACCCGCAGCCCAGAAGAAGTGGAGGGGCCGACTTCTCATGAAAATAAGGGATGAGTGCTCACAAAGTCAGCTGGCAGCCGAGGAGAGTTGCCTGCACCCAGCCTTTTCCTGCATCTCAGTGATTGAATGAGACATTAGCAAATGAAAGTTTGTAGATAAAAAGAACTATGGAAAAATGGGCTTCATACTTATTTATAATACATGACTAGTTTAGAGAGCCTTTCAGAAATGGTCTCTGGCCCTTGGGTTTCATAATATCCACATTTTATAATATCAGACACTCATTCTTATCCTGGAAATTTTAGCCAAACATTTTAAGATTATTAGCTACTCAAGACAAGATCGCATAAATTTTTCATTTAAAAAAAGCCTAATAACAATCACAGTGACAACTATCTAGTCTGACCCTGTAAGATGTGTGTGTCTGGCAGTATTCTGAGCTCTTTAGAGAAATTGATTCACTTTATCCTCACAGGAATATATCCATTATGCAGATGAACAAATTGAGGCAACAGGGCAGATGAGTAATGTGCGAATAAGTGGCAGAGCACAAACTCCAATTCAGGCAGACTGGCTTTGGGGCCCAGACACCTAGCAAGACACTAGAAATTCTGACAGTATGTTCACCAAGATTCTGCAGTCAACAAGCTTACTATGTCAATAAAATCAAATAAGGTTAGGATCCTTCTAAAGTAACTAGCCCAATTGTCTGTCTGTCTGTCTCTCTGTCTCTCTCTCTCTCTCTCTCTCTCTCAAATTCCTATATACATGAGCAAAGTAACATCTCTGTATAAACCCAGGAAGGTACAAGAAAGCCTGTGAATTGTGTAGTGTGAGAGCAACCCAATATTGTGTGTGTGTGTGTTTTTTTTCCTTAGAAATGCTTAAATATGTCCTCAGGCCAAATTCTGCCAGCTGGCTGCCAATATGGGAACCCTGGTCCTAGTCCAAAATTTTACAGACAGTGAAACTGTAGCCCAGAGAGGGAAAGTGGTTTGCACAAGGTCACACATAAATACTGAGAAAAGCAAAGCTGAAATTCAAGGCTCATGGACCAGCCCTTTTTTTGCCAATACCACACCAAAAACCTTCTCCACTGTCTACTTCCCCATACTCTCCCCCGTTCCAGTTCCCATCTTTCTTATGTACAAGCAGTAAGGCTTTTATTCTATTTGCAAAGTAAATAGAGCTGAGATACAGATTACTCTCAAGCTTTGAAGCTTTTATCCAATACAAACAGAATCAGGGTAACTTGTTCCCTCTCACTCCTCTCCCACACATACACACAGGCTCCGTGCCAGCCTGAGCATAATTAGCAGAAGGCAAATAGAACTCAGGCATCCTGGCCAAACTGGGGACACCACACACATCCAATATGAGCAAGGAGAAGCACTTAACTTTCCCTCCTTTCTTCTCTTTTCTCACTGACCCTCCAATGGAAATAAAGACTGGATTTTTGCACATGAGGTACAACATAGAGGAAAGAACCAAAGACCAGGAGTCAGCAGGAAGGCTAGCTTCTCTTACAGCCTCCCTGGGTCTCAGTTAACTTAGTTGCAGTGATGTGAGATTAAATGGGTTAATAGAAAAAAGACCTGCCTTAGCTGGTGAGGCTCAGTGGCTGGAGTGCAGGCCTGCGAACCAAAGGGTTGCTGGTTCAATTCCCAGTGTAGGGCACATGCATGGGTTGCAGGCCCGGTCCCCAGCAGAGGGTGTGTGAGATGCAACCACACATTGATGTTTCTCTCCCTTTCTTTCTCCCTCCCTTCCCTTCTCTAAAAATAAATAAATAAAATATTTTAAAAAAAGAAAGAGAGACCTGAAATATGGTGCACTATGAAGCTTCCTACTCTCTATGTCTGAGAAGTCCCAAACTAGTCAAAAAGTAGGCAAACATACATGTACATTTACACACAACCTCTTACATATTCTTAACCATGAAAAACAATACAGATGTTTTGGGCGTTACATTTTTTAACAATAGAACTGCTATTATTCAATTACTCTTTTTTAGAACTAACTCATCCCAGAGAATATTAGAGGCTCTAGCCATTTCGGTGTAACTTTGACAGTAGCAAATCTTCATTTTCTGAGTGTGAATTGATTTGATCTTTCATAACAGCCAGAAGTCTTTCATAGCTCTGGAGGATAAAATTAGAAAACAAGCCTGGGACACAAGTTTTGGTATGAGGAGGCAGGGTGATGTAATAATAAGGGCTCAAGATTCTGTGTCAGATCTTGGTTGATTCTCTGTTCAGGTACTTACCAGTCCTGTGACTTTAGGTGAGTCTGTAACTGTTCTAGTCTTGTTTCCTCATCTGTAAAACAGTAATAAAAATTTCTTCATAGAATTTTTATGAATATCAAAAGATAAAGGTGTTCTCTAGGCCATAAAATCTAAATGTCAAGTTAGAAAAATTTTTTGCTTGTTTTTGTTTTCTTTCTTTTTTTGTTTTTAGTTAAAGATGTGGGGTAATAATTAAATCTTAAGGCAGTTCCTATAATGAAACTTAAAAGTCCATTTTCAACGGGAGCAGAAATAATATCACTGTAGAGCTCCCAAGGATACAACTGTAAATGGCCAATCTCTTATCTACGCATTTCATTCATTCAATTAGTCAGTCAACAAATAAATCTTTGAGTGCCAAGAAGGGCTGAACCCTGTTAGACTCAGGGGATATCAAGTCTAAATGTTTACAGTGAAATGTGACTAGACATCAAGCATTTACTTTTTATTTATCTCATTACTTTATAGTTAAATCTGCTGTAAAAACAACAGCACAGAACAACTCTAGAAGTTTCTTGAGGCTCCCGAGTGCCTACAAAATGCTTTGAAAAGTAAAAGGTGCTTCCATGCTGTGTTTCAAAAGAAAGAATAAACAAGTGCATCAGTGAAGGAAGACCATGAATATGGCAAAATAAAGGGCCCAAGGGGACGTTTCCAAAAAGAAAGTGAGGGTGGAACCAGGAAGAGTACGCCCACAACTCAGCAATACGCCCCTCACTAAAAGCCTCTCACTTCCTTTTCTCCATCTATTCTCCAACACTACAACTCAGATGGGAACGGCCACTGTGCCATGCGGAAGAGCTGCCGGTTTTCTATTTTTCCCTTAAACCAATCTGATTTTATTTTAGATTTTCTGCATCATGGACAGTGAATTGTTATAGCCTGGAGGAAGAGCACACAGAAGACCTGCATGACTTCAGTGACGTCAGTTTCCCTCTCTGACTATATTTTCTTACCTATAAAATAAAGGACTGAAGCAAATGGCCATCAAGGTCCATTTCAGCTTTATGACTTTGTGATCCTCTGCCATATAGGGTAGCACACAGTGACCTGAAGGAGTTAATTCATCTTGCAGAATATTTCTAACCTTGCATCAGCATAGGTGAGGTAGAATATAAGGAGGCAAGGAGGCAAAGCTGCCCATCATTTGTCTTTAATCTGTTTTCTTAATTTTCTTCCTAAGGAAAGTCACAGCTCCAATCAGCCCTCTCTAATCAATGGCTGCACTACTCCTGCACAAACGAGCTAGATTTATTAAAGGAGCCTTCTCTTCGATGGAAATGGGCTCCCTGCTGGGGCTGCAAATACAGCCTAAGATTGCTCCCAGAATAGGTAAAGATGTAAAGAAAATGAGAGTAGGCAAGTGATAGGGAAGATGGCACCCAAGGCCTCTACGTGGCTACTCCACCACCATGACCATGAATGGATTTGTCCCCAGTGGCAACCTGGACATGTGCATGTCATTTAGGCTGACCTTGAGCACATTAGCCAGTAGTGACTCGAGCATATGCTGTACTTCACTAGATACCCCAGGAAAATAAGCTCACCAAAAATAGATGAAAGGAGACACTCTTTCAAGTAGAGAACTTCACAGAACCCAAGAGTTTATAGGCTATTAGAGCTGCAAAGATCTTTTGAGGATGATGCATAGCCATGAATTGAAGGGGTGTTCTGTGAAAGGACCCTGATATTTCTGAATCATTGATGGCCAGAAGGGGAGGGAATTAATATTTCAACACTGTAAAAATTAAATATTAATATTAAATAAAAATTAAATATGTGCATATTCATATTTGGGGGCCAAGAGCTCTTTGTTGATGGGAAGCAGACACTTTACTTAATTTTTAGTCATATACAGAAAAAGCCAACAGAGATACTTGTGACAGAAACACTTAATCTATATTTTTATTTCTGGAAATTAGTACTGTTTTCTGGAGGCAGGTGTGAGGTTATGATAGAGAAATAGATTTCTTGTTTGTTTCCCCTTGAAACCACAGAGAAGTTTGAGAGGCCTGGACCTCAGTGTAGAATATGAACAGACACTCATGTGGGAGGCAGGTACCTGGCCCTGGTAACATGATGGAAGAAGGGGAGAGAGAAAGACAGACAGACAGGCAGACAGACACCTGTGCTATAGACAATAGAAGACGAGTTGCTTAGCATCCAGTTTTAAATTTTCTATTATCAGCTATAATTTCCTTCTGTTACCTTCAGACCTCATTTTGTTCAACATGTCACCCTGAGAGAGAGCACTCTAGGGAAACAAACCAGTTACAAGAGAGTAAGAAGGATCAACACAGCAGAGATCCAGAGCAAGATTGTTATGGAGATGAGGGTCAACCAGGATGGATTTGTGGAATTTGTAAACATTGCTCAGATAACCCCCCCACCCCCACAAAATGTGGAGAGGGGAAGCTGGTAGAAGGCTTGACTGCAGTTAGGTGGACAAGGGGCTGCTGCCAATTCTGAGTAACAAAAGGAAGGCTGAAGAACCTCTGAAAGCTAGAAGTCCCAGGGTCACCTGCATTCTGTAAGGAACAAAGTCCAGGAATCATAAATGACTTGCCCAGGGTCACATAGCTCATTAGTGACAAATTCAGAGGGAGATTTTGTGACCCTTTTTATTGAGTTCTCTGTAACCCTAGATTCAGCCACACCTCTCCCCACCTTACAAGGCCCAACCAAGCCTTAAATACTTACTACCTAGAGAGGGAGAGGAAGGAGGAAGAGGACAGAAGGGAGAGGGGCATGGGGAGAGACAGAAGCATCATTCTGTTTTAGAACTGCACTTTCTAGCATTATTCTGGTGCTTCACCTTTCTGTTGACCGGATACTGCTTTTTGAGACTTGTAGCCTGCTGGAGTTGGAAGATCCGTTAATCCTTTCCTTTTTACAGATAAGAAAAACTGTCCACACAAGCAACAGCACAGTGATTACCAGAGGGAAAGGGAGCTGGAGGCAGATAGAAGAATGCATAGCGGGGATAAATGGTGATGGAAGGAGACTTGACTTGGGGTGGTGAACATACAATACATGCAGGAATTGTGTACCTGAAATGAAGAAAGAAAAGAAAGAAAGAAAGAAAGAAAGAAAGAAAGAAAGAAAGAAAGAAAGAAAGAAAGAAAGAAAGAAAGAAAGAAAGGAAGGAAGGAAGGAAGGAAGGAAGGAAGGAAGGAAGGAAGGAAGGAAGGAAGGAAGGAAGGAAGGAAGGAAGGAAGGAAGGGAGGGAGGGGGAGGGAGGGAGGGAGGAAGAGAGAAAGGAATAAAGAGAGAGAGAGAAGGGAGGGAGGGAGGGAGGGAGGGAGGGAGGGAGGGAGGAAGGGAAGAAGGGAGGAAGAGAGAAAGAGGGAAAGAGGGAAAGAAAAGGAAAGGAAAAAGAAAAGAGAAACTGCCCAGGCAGTGGAAGCAACTTGCCTAAACTTGCTGACAACTAATGGTCAAAGGGTGTTTGAAAGCAGAGAACAAAAGTGGCAATGACAAAATGTGGAGCGACAATAAAGAAAAAAAAATTACCCCAGTAAGTCTGTCGCTTGACTCCAAGAAGTGGTTCTGGGAATAACTCACAAACTATGCCATCTGTCTTACTCTTTCCTTCCTGAACCTCTAAAATAACTAGAGTGAGAAAATTGAGCATCTTCCCAGTCTCCAGTCCATTCTGTCTGATACCGTCCTCATTTACTTTGCTTAAGTCTGGTTACCCCAACACTCCCAGACCCTTTGGGGTAAAAACTGAATTCCAAGGAGTGTACCATACCACATGTTGCTCTCTTATAAAACAACTCAGACAATTTAGAATAAGCAATTCATGCTTAAGAAATACCTGTTTGTTGATTACTCTTTGAGAAAACTTGCAAAATTTTGCATGGTTAAGTTATAGAGGGAAAAATGTAAAAGTGGGGAAATGAGACTCAGTTTTCTCATCTGAGGAATGGAAAGGAATATTCAATGGCATCTTATCATTCCTTCTTATTTGAAGTAGGTTGTTTTGTGATTAAAAAAAAAAAATTTAGTTACCGTGTTGACAGACCTCAAATTACATAAGACGTTCTTACACTGTAAGAATTCCTCCCTTTTTCTCCTCCTCTCTCATCTCACACACAATTTCATGAAACTTTGCTGAGCCTGGGGCTCTGGATGTGACCAAGACCTTGAAGGACTCCCACAGCGATACTGATAGGACAGAAATTTGCCTGAGGCCTGTGAAGGGTGACTGCTTTTTTATCACCCTTACATTTGTTGCGTTGCAATTGAAATTCTGTGTCTGAATGTGAGGAATGGAGGTTCTGAATGTATCTGCAGTTGTAGATGCTTTCAGTTCAAGGAGTTGCTTTGCTCCTGAGATGGGGAACAGTCAGAGTTTAGGCTGGAAGTGGGTCATATAAGCAACTGGAAAACATTTCTCAGGCAGGTGAGAATGGCCCTGTCAGTTGCTCACTCTTTCCAACTTCTCCTTCCCAAAATCTACCAGCTAATTCCCCTCTTTGTGTCGTTAAATTGTAACTCATAATGTAAAATGCCACCCTGAAGTTCTAAGGTAACTATCGGAGCTATGAAACTACTTATGGAAAGCTTGAATTTTAAGTTGTTTCCAGTCTTCATTGAAGAACATTCTAGAGAGTTTGGGGAAGAGATCAGGACCCACTCAGATCATCTTCTTCCTCAACTGCAGGAGAAAAGATTGGAGAGGAACAAGTATGTTTCTGCCTCTTGCCGGGCATTATGCACCATTTAACCTTTTCCACTTGAAAAGAAGACTCCAAGTTTATTTTTTGTCAAGCCAGGTCACAACTCCACAGCCTCCCAGAGGGGGATGGCATACAACATCCACCCTTTCATTCAGGTAAATCTAGGTAGAGCCAAAGGCAGACTCCATTTCATTGCCCATCCTCTGACCTTCACTTCTGAAAGCCACTTGCTTTCAAGGTGAACAAGTCTTGTCTTGGAACCAATTAAATATACATACCAAGGTGACTGGAGTGTTCTGGAAAGGATGTGTGAGGGGAGTACCAAGAAAGAGGAAGCATTTCCAAATGAATTATTGATCCAGATTTTTCTCTTGCACATATGCTACTACAAGGGTCTGGCATTCCCAGCCAGGGGGGAGATTGCATTCTGTGTGGTCTTCACAGGGTTAAGATAGATAACATCTTTGCTCCAAACTCTATTTATGTGGCAAATAGAAAATGTGTTTACATCTCTGTGTATCTTCCTTTCTTTGGTTTTCGAGAAAGTCCGAATCAGCAGATTTCAGAAGAATGCTAACACACCTGACAGGTTTAGAGAAATGATGTGTGTCACATGAAACAAAATAGTTAGGAAAAAAGCCACTTTTCACTTATATAGCAGTTTTACCCTTGTCTTTAAACAGGTTGTGGTTATTAATTAGAGGCTGTCATACATCACTTGTCACCTTAGTTCTATTAACCCAAGTGAAAACAAGTTTGATTACTAGTAGTGGTGGGGAAACTGAGGCAATGTGGAAGGATGGATAAAAAACAGTCTTTGAGGAAGTTAAGGGAACTGTCAGCTCTGTATGGACCACTCCCATCTTACTCATTTCATAAGAACTACCATGGAGATAAAAAACCTGGTATAGTTTACAGTAATTCCAGTCTTCTCACCTCCACCAGTTGCCTTTTTATGTTAACCCAGCTGATGGAGCTGTCTCCTTGCAGGCCAGCTTAGGGGCCATTACCATCTATTAGTTACCTATAGCAGTATAACCAATGACCACAATCTTATAGGTCTACACAACACACATTTATTGCCTCAGTTTCAGCAGGTCAGGAGCCTGAGTATGACTCGGCTGAGTCTTATGCTTAAGGTCTCAGGTGGCTGTGATTAAAGTGTCAGCTAGGGCTGGTCTCTCATTTGATGAAGAATCTGTTTTCCTGCTGACGTGGTTTTGGCAGCACTCTGTTTCTTGTAGATGTTTTCTGTTGGCTGTGGGTCACAGTTCCTAAAGACCACCCACAGTTCCTTGCCACATGGATTTTCTGATCATGACAACTTATTCACCTAGGAGGGTAGTTAGAGTCTGATATCAAGATGGAGTTTTATATAACAGAATGTAATCACATGATGTGCTTTGTCATTACAGAAGGGAACATTCCATCATTTTTGCTGTGTTCAGCTCGGTTAGAAGGAAGTTGCAGGTCTCACACACTCTGGGGAGATACTCTAGAGTCTGTCTGCCACACCTAGGAATCTGGAAGTAGAAACTCCTTCACACACCTAAATTTTGGAGTAGGCTTTCAACAGAAAAAGTTGAGGAGTTGGGCAGATTATTTCTTATTATCTATCTTCCAGAAGACAAGAGAATTTAGCAGAACATTGAACCCATATGAAAATAGGTGTTTAAGATCTCAGGAAACCTCCAGTAGTGCGGCTCATTAATTGAGATATACAAGATTAATATACTTAATTAATAGCCAGATTACTAAAATGGCCACCTTCAGTTCCCCTTTTATAGTCTCAGAGAAGAAAAAAAAAGGACAAATAAGACAAGTGCCTACTTTTTGCTTGTACCAACCTAAACCCTGGGCAGGAGACTCAGGATGCTTTCAGATGGGAGCCGTGTTTTTCAAAGTGCAGCCCTCAGCTGGATCAGAACACCTTAAGAGTATGTGATAAAAGGCCAGTTTCTGGGTGCTATCTCTGACCTATTGAGTCACCTCTCTGGGTGCAGAACTCAGTCATCTGCATTTTAATAAGAACCCTGGGAATCTCATTCACCCAGGAGACTGAGAGACAGGATGGAGCAACACTCAAGAAACTTGAACACATGCATGACCCACCTGAGGTCTTGTTGGCATGCAGATCTGATTCAGCAGGTCCAGGGCATACCCGGGAGTCTGCGACCCTAACAAGCTCCCAGATGAAGTCATTGTTGCTGGTCCTCAGCTTACACTTTGAATAGCAAGACTAGAAGATAAAGACTGAAAGCACCAAATACCAAAATCCTCCTTCTACCCAAGGTGACTTTGAATTAAGGGATTTTAAGTGAAAATCTTTGACCTTCCCAAAGCCAGATAAAGGTTGCCTTTTTCTGTACATGTGGCATATTATGTCTTTGGTAGGTAACTAATATTTAGGTTTTTGGGAGAAAGGGGCTGGGTCAGGGGATTGAGTGATGCTGGGGGTGAAATTATGAAGTTAATATGCATATGACTAGAGCAATAAAGACATGGAGAGAAGACAATGAGGGTCCAGGTGAGTGTCAGGGAAGATTGGAGCTGAGTCAGAGCTAGCCAGAAGAGACTAGACAGATTGGTCCCCTCCCTCCAGCAAGCTCTACAGGGGAGATGGAACCCAGAGCAGGCTGATAGAGGATGAGCCAGAGGGAGGCAAAACAAACAAACAAAAAAAAGACAAGAAGAAAAAAAGAGTCTGTTTCAGCCTGTTTCCTCTTCTATAGCCATGCAATAATAGCTACATATGTTAAGAGCTTGAATCTTATTTAATCCTCACAATAACCTTAGAAGGTAATTACTATTTTCATACCCATTTTACAGATGAAGAAACTAAGGTTCGGAGAGGAAAAGTAGTTTTCCCAAAATACCACATCAAGGATTTAAACCCAGGCAGTCTGACTCCAGACTAAAATATAACATAACTGAAAGTAGGAGATTGAACTAAATCTTTGTGATCACATCTTGTTGGAATGTTCTATTACGTTCTTATCAATACCCTGAATCTTATAGAGTTTATGACTCAGATACTTTTGTATCTGAACCAGCTATGCATGCTAATAGACTGTAAGGGGCAGACAACCTAAGGACAGGTGGTGACAGGGGAAAAAAATCCATTTGACATTCACGGGCAATAGCAACATAGGTCCCATCTGTGGACGATGACACCAACAGGCTGTGCCCCAATGCGGACCCAAATCCAGCACTGCATGGGGATGCTATTCAGCTTGGAGACTTCAAGGCACAAGGAATAACTGAACCCAGGGATTTTTTTCAGCACAGATCCAGAATGCAACCTTTCCTGATAGGGTTGAACAGTAGAGGCTTTAATTTGAGGTTCTGAACTGAAAGAAGGACACATTAATCATCCTCATTGCCGGAGTCAGAAACAAATTCTTCTTTCCAGTAAGGAGTGTTATCAAGCAGGAAATCAAGTCTGCAGGTGAGAGAGGCAGGGAAGTGCGTAGGAGAAGTGACAGAGGTACCTGGCAGACACTAGAGTGAGTGCCAATCTACACTCTCTAAAATTTTATACAAAAATAAGTCTTAATAAACCACTTGTCATCTTTTGGCTAATATAATGGATGACCCAAAATTTATGGACACACCAGAATTTGAGAGCTTCAACTTGTCCAGAGTCAAAGCAATTCAGTTATTCCTTCAACAAATATTTAGTGAATGCCACTAAGCTCCAGGCCTAAGGAATTTAGCAGTGAACAAAATAAGAGTTGACCCTGCCTTTCTCAGGATTATTTCTAGATACAGAAAATAATTAAAGAGCCTGACAACTATAGATAAACCAAGAGTTAAACAAGATCATTTGAGGTAATGATAAATGTTATAAAGGGCACACAGAGGATGATCTGATGGAGGAAGGCCAGAGAAGGGACCACCTTAGATACAATGGTCAGGGAAGATCTCTATTTTGAGGTGACATTGGACTTGAAGGATGAGAAAGAATCTATGTAATGGGCAGGAGAAGAGAGTGCTAGGAGAAGAGAAGAGGTTCTGAAGCAAGAACAAGTTTAGCCTGTTCGAGGACCGAAGAGGTGGTCACCATGGCTTGTGGGTAATAGGAGAAGCACATGGGATGAGATGTGGGAAAAGAAGCTAGGGCAAGCCAGGATAACACAGGGCTTTGTGCACCATGCTAAGGAGAAAGGTTTTATTATAAGACCAAGTGACACTTACTAAGCAAAGGAGTGGCTTGATTAGCTTTAGGAAACGATCATTGTGATGCAGGGTGGAGAATGAGTTAGGAGTCCCAGAATCATGGCAGGGAGACCAAATAAAAGACTACTGCAGTCATCCAAGTGGGAGATGATGGTGCCTTGGATTATGTGGAGGCGGAGGAGCTAGAAAACAGTGGGTAGATTTAAGAGCTATCCTGCATGTGCAACTGATGGAACTTGCTTATGAGTTAGGTGTGGGGATGAGTCAAAGTGGGTATTTGTGCCCTAACATCACAGTTTTTCTGTACTTGAAGCTCTTCATCATCAATTCCATTCAGCTTCATACAATATAAATATCCCCAGGGGTGAAACACAATTAACCAGTCTGAGTCTCTCTTGTTCTTCTCTTGTGATGATAAGCATGACCAAAGGCAGACCACAGGAGGGAGGAGAGAGAGCCAAGGGCCTAGGTGCCCCACCACCTGGACCCGCAGCCTCCCAGCATAATCAGCTGCTAGGCTGGCTTTGACCAGGGAGTAGCACCTGGACGAAGCCAATGATGCAAAATTTTTGGGCACAAAATATTGGAAAATGGCCTTGCCAGCCATTGCCATTTCAGGTCTACCTCATCCCATCAAAGGGGAATGAGCGATAAAATCAGAATGAGCACTGTGTGTGTGTGTGTGTGTGTGTGCGTGTGTGTGTGTGTGTGTGTTTGAGTTGGGGGAAAAATGAAAGGCAGAGGCCAGCTTGCTTTTGTCTTAGAAAGGATGTTCCTTAGCTGCCTTGAATTAACAGAAAGAAAAATAACTACATCTGAATCTTGAATGTCTCTGAACTTGTCAGAGCTTGTCTATGATTTGCAGCACAAATGGGAGGGGGTCGTAAAAGTTTGACCAAAACATTATTCTGTAACTCAGGTTCACTCCCTCCTGATGCCACAGCCCCCTCTCCAAGCAGGCCCCCCCTGCCCCCCACATGCTGCCTCACAAAGGCCAAGTCTGGGCCAGAGTTAATCATGAAAATGCTGTCTCGTTGTGCCCTAGTCAAAGCCAATTAGCCATAAAAAAAGGGAGATGTAATTCTTTAAGTATTTTTTTTAAAAACAAAATATAACTCCAAACTGGCCCAAGTGATCTGCCTTGAAAAATCAGAGGAAATGAAGTAGAATCCAAGATGCGAGGAAAAGCAGGATTGCTGAAGAGAGAACGGAAGGGCAAGTGTCTCGTGGCCCACGTTGAAGGGGACAAGCCAGCAGGCAGTGGTGCCCCTCTGACCACAAACAGAGGGGATCACTTTTCTCCAAGCACTGAATGCCTCCGTGCTTCAACAAGGTACTTAACCCCTTGGGTCTTCATTGTTCCGTAAGGAAAAAGGAAATGGGAAGGAAGACACAAAATAAAACCTTAACTGCCTGGAGACAGAGAGCGAACCAAATGATCACTTGAGGTCATTTCAAAGTCTGGGGTCTATGATTCCAGGAGACAGTATCGTATTGTGGCAAAGAATGCAAAGTGGAAATTAAGTTTATGCCCCAACCCTGCCATGTCCTGACTAAGTCACCCTGGAAAAGTAATTTATCTTCTTTGTATGTTAATTTCCTAATTTATAAAATGAAGATCATAACAGGGTTGTTGCAAGGACTAAATGAGTTAATACAAGTAAATATCTTAGAATAGTGCCTGGCACATGGTTATTGCTCCATAAATACTAGATGTGTTTTCTCAGAAAACCGTCTTCTGTACTAACCATTGTTTGAGTGCCTAATAATTCAATGCAAGGATCCTTAGGCTTCCAGGATAATCTGCAGCCATTCCATCTAGTCTCCTGCTTCCATGGAAATTTTGGCTAAGCTATCCAAGAGAGACGGGAGTTTGTGCCACCCAATATAACTTGGAGAAGCACCCTGAGGTGTCTGATTTCCATGGCTACCATTACAGTTGGTGCGCTTGCTTATGACCAGAAAGTCTCCTCTGAATGGGAAAACATGTGGGTACCACGGCCACTTTAAATAAGGCCAACCTCAAAAAATTAGGCATTTGGACAAAAGATCACAGTGAGGGACCGTTTTCAAACATCAGAAGGTGACCTCAAGAGCCAACTCGAGCTCCCGTCCCCTGATCAATGTTCCAGGGACTCGTGAAGCAGAATAATCTCTTCTCAAACTTGTTTTACTTAGTAAAGCCAAAGATTCATTAATTAACCATTAATCTCATTAAAAAGGAGAGACAGGACTTCCCAAAGCACTGGGGATCCATGGTTCTCAGAGCCAGGAGCAGAGGCTGACGGGAGAGGCAGGAAGACATCAACTTCGTGACTGGGCTTGGGGAGCTAGAGAGCACTCAGGAGTCTTTCTTTCCTTCATAGAATGTTGAATGTTTCTCCAAAATATGAATAATATATGGGCTGTGGGTGGGTCCTTTCTGTAACAAACTCAGAGACCTTCACGATAAGCCGCTGTCTTTCTCATTCCAAAACACCACAACATCACAGAAACAGCATTGCAAATGCCTTTCCTTTTCTTGCTGTTTAAAATAAGAATTTATTTACTTTTCCCATTTCAGTATAAATTTTATTCTTCACTTACAGCTTACGTTCAATATTATTTTGTATTAGTTTCAGGTGTGGTTAGACAATTATATACTTGTGAAAGCATTAAGAAGCACAAATTGGTAGTTACAAAATAGTCACAGGGATATAAAGTACAGCATAGGGAATATAATCAATAATAATGTAATAACTATGTATGGTGCCAGGCGAGTACTGGAAACATTGGGGGTTGGGGGAACACTTTGCAAATGCCTTTCCTCATTTAATGAAAGGAAAACTGAGGTCTGCAGAAGGAGAACTTGTCCAAGATTATAAAACAATAGAAAGGCTTGAAATTCAAGTCCATTGTTGGACTCCCTGCTACTCAGGCAGCCTCTTACTTGACATTTTAAGCAAGAAGAAGAAAGATGTCTTCCCATAGAATCTTTTGTTAATTCCCTTGCTTGACCAAAAGGAGAGGCAATATATGGAAAGAATGAAAAAAGAAACCATCCTTTAACTGATTTCACTGCCTCTGGCAATTTCTCCTAAAATATAATTTTCTAAAACTTAAATCTGCTTATGCCATTCTCCTGGTTAAATCCTTAAATGACTCCCTATTGACTTTAGGATAAAATCCAAAGTCCATATAGTAAAGCCATTTATTTACTGGCTCCTGCCTCTCTCACCAGCTTCATCCCTCCCTACCCTCCAAAACACACACTCGACATTCCATCCATCAGAAGCTCCCACAGGCCGCACTGGCCAGACTGTCCCTTTCCTCTCTTCCCTGAGGTGCTGAACATACTGCATACTGCCCATCCATCCACCTCACCTTCTTAACTTCAATCCATCCGAAGTCAGATATGACTTCCTCTAGGATGCCTTTCCTCACCTTCAGGCTGAATGAGGTCCCCTGTCAGTTTTCTCTTAGCCAGGAGGTCTCACCACCTTTAAGTTATCCCTTTGCCAACCTGCCTGTGAGCTCCCCCTAAGGCAGAAGTTGGGAATATTTATGTCCGTGTCCCCAGCCCCAAGTACCGTACCTGGCACATGGGAGATGTCTAATAGATAGTTAATAGTAGGTAGATAATTAACAAATGCCGCTCTCTCACCTAAAGCAGGTACCCTTCCTTTAATGATTTTATATATAACTATTTGCATGGATGCTTTATTACAACCTAGAAAAAAACAGGACAGTAGGATCAATCGTTAATTACTCTGAAAATGATTGTCACCTGCTTTATCAGAGAAATAGAGTGGCATCAATCACCCAAATCAACAGACAAGCCAGAAGTAGTTTCTAGTTGGTTTGGGGTGCATGACATTGTGGTATAAATGCGTGTGTGAGCGAATGAAGCAGGAAGAGGCATGTGCAATTGTATGGGAGGTTTACTTTTATAATTTGACTTTTTTTTTCTTTTTTTTTTTTTTTTTTGCTGGTTGTATATATGTGCCTGTTGTCTGAGAGCACGCTCACTGAGAAGGAGGGTGAAGAAGAGAAAATGGCAGGAAGTTGGAAAAAATGAGTCTGGTACTCAAAGTTATTGCCCAAAGACATAGTACAGTCCACCAAATGCATAACCCATAATACCCTAGGACTTTAGCAATAAGCTACCAATGTCCACAACTTCTTTATAATAAATCCCCTACATTTATGTTGCATGCTAGAGTTTACAAAGCACCTTTACATTAAAGTTCCCATTTGTTTCTGACAACATTCTAGAGGGTATAAAGAATTTTTTTGTCTTGTTTTATCTTTGAATAATATAATAAGCAGCCATGTGCCCACAGGTAACACGACAATTAGCACCTTGACAAAAAATTGTACTTATTAGTGCTGTGGTCTTCTCCTACTCCACTCACTCCTTCATCCTACACCCCATAACAGCACCTTAAATAAAATATGGGCTTTCCTATATATGTATTTCTAAAAAGTGCATTTTTATTTTACTTTTTAAAACTTCATGAAGTGGGCATCATGCAACAGAAAATCTTTGCACCTTACTTCTTTAACTTAATATTATATTGCTAAGTTTCATGAATATTGTTTCACGGAGCTGTGGTTTATTCTTTTTGCCTGCTATTTAATATTCCATTACATGACTGACTAGACCACAGTTCACTCAACCCCTTCTCCCTCCATGGGTAATTGAGTTGTTTACATTTTTGCTATTGAACAGTGCTCCTACTAATATTCTTATGTATATATCCTGCTACGCATGTGCAGAAGTGTCTCTTGAGTACCCACATAGCAGTGTTTATTGCAAGGTAGTAGAGAAGGTTAATTTTAACATTCAAGAATAATGTCAGACCCTTTTGTACAATGGTCATGCCAAATAGCCTGCCCACCAGCAGAGTACAGGGGTACCCATCACTCCATGTCCTCTTTATCAATAGAGTTGACCCAAATGACTAAGAATGATAAAACATAACTCTTGAACTAGCATCCTTTGAGGCAAATCAAGCTACTGTCTTACAAAGTATTTAACAAGATTTTTTTTTTAATTTGGCTTTGAAAGCTTTTACATAGAGGTACACTTCTGTTTACTGTAGGTCCCACTATTCCATAACGTCTTACACATGGGCTAATGCACATTTATACTGTTGCCTGGCCTCTATGAACAAGTGAGTTTGAGATCCCTGTGATTCATAAAAATCTATGAATTTAGACTTATGGAAGAATAGTAAGTCCAAGAAAATGTGCTTTCTAAAACAATGCAAAAAAGCTCTCATTTGAATGCCCTGAAGATTTTTGATAAATTATCCTTCAAAAATGTAACTGTGACTATTCTTCACCAAACAAAGTGAGGTATAATTTCAGGAATTCAACTTAAAGTGACAGATGCAAATAGGATGGTACTGAAAATAAACAGTTGTTGAAGGCATGTGCTGCCGCAATTAATCCTCACATCAATTCTTAGAGATATGTATTATTATCCCCATTTTATAGCCAAAGAAAATGAAGTATAAGGAAGGTCATTGGCTTCCCAAGCTAATAAGTAGGGGAGAGCTGGGCCTGGAATTTATGGCTGAACAACTGAATTTAAAACACATGCATAGCACACCATAGCACATTGTCTCCAAAATAACACTGTCTCCTCTCCGTTGAGAAGTCACTAGTTTTATGGAAAGCACCTAATTTAATCCCCCAACAGTGCTGCAAGGGTGTTATAGCACTTGTTTTTGCTTTTTCTTAGACACAGGACATTTAGATCTAGGGGCTTGCCCAGGATCACCTGGGGAGTAATTGAAGGTACTAAGTTATGAACAAATTCTCCTCACTCTCACATCACCTTCTTATTCCATACTGACTGAGCATCAAATTCATAACAAAAGGCCCCAAGAGGAGTCATTGCAGTCATTGCAGGCTGATATAATTTATTCTTACTAGGTAGAACCACAAGTTTCTTCACAACCAGGCACAGAAGCTGATGATCCCAATAGGGGTAAGTTTGGGAAAGGAGAGAATTTCTTTACATATACCAGTCTAGAAACTAAATATCTTCACTGATGTCAAAGTCGGGCTTCACTTTTAGTATAATTATCTTCTTTGGAAACCTGCTAAAATGGAAAGCACACACCACAGCTTAAAGATTCACTAATCTCTCCAGAAAGGAAAATAATGTTAGAAAGCAGATTTCTAAAGAAAAGCAACATTCTTTCTAGAAACAGAGACAAAGAGTGGGAAACCCCTTCCTCAAGTTTTAATGTGATGCCTTTCTCCTTCCCAAAGTAGGTTTGGAAGTTTGTAAGAATAAAAAGATCATCACCTTTGAAAATAAATTAAACTTTGAATTTTTCCCATCCAGGTCTGGATCCTGGTAAGGACTATATTATAGAGACTAGGAAAAGCATTCAATTTCAGAATAATCATCCAGATGAGCCATCACTGGATTATTTACCAACAACAATTTCAATTCTGAGTCCATATCTGTTGAGACAGAGAATGTTCTCAAAATACTGAAATGTCATTAGCACTAGCTGCTTCAGAATTTAGTGGAAGTGGCCTCTGTCTTGGATCCCCTCCCCCACTCCTGCCTCAAGGGGAAATTTTAGGATGAGAATCACTTGCCTTCCTTCAGGCACAGAACTAGACTCAGAAGATTCAATAATAGGTAAGAGAGACTTTGCCCTCCGAGATCTCACAGCTCACAAACAGGCACACATCCAGATACCAGGAACAATAACAGAAGCAGCTGGGCCTGAATAACAGGGCAGAGCAATCAGTACTCTCAGTGGTGGAAAAAACCAAGTAGAAAAGCAGATGTCAGAGAAGAGTTTTAAGGATAGGTGAAATGCTCAGTTCTTTCTATCGGATCTCAAGCATGTTCCTACAACTCTTTCTCTTGGGTTATCTCTTGACCAAAAAAGGCAAAGTAGTTATCTCTTGTGTGGCAAAAAATAACACTTTCATTTGTAGAGCTCAGATTCGATGGTCCTATGACTGAAAAGCATCCCTTGAAATGCATACCTACAGAATATAGCCCTTTTCCTACAGCACATGAAAAAGAGAGCTCTCTACCCGTGTTCTCTGCTATATGGGTTCATTTCATATCTATGGAGACAGAGGATGAACTGATGGCTTCTAGAAGTAGTGTCCTTCTTCTTATATTTGCCCCTATTATCCAGCAATAACAGCAACCTCTTCTATTGTATCAGAATCTGTAAGTTCAAATTGGCATCTCTATCTCCAGTGACCATCAGATAACCAGGTGTGACTGCCTCTGCTCTCCTCTCCAGAGAAACTACAGGTTAATTTTGTTCCAAAGTAGTAAAGGAGAAAAGTTGCGGGGGGAGGAAATGTCATCACCTACCCCAGGCAATTTTAGCATCCTCACTCCTCCTGTCCCCCTCCCTCCCACTGAAGTCAAACAAAGCCAATAATTCCATCCTGATCTGTCCCTTTTCCCTGCACTATATAAAGCTAGCTACAGATGGCACACATGGATTGGTGCTCCAAAACTCCCCAGTGCCCACTCCCTTCCATCAAGCTGGTTCCTAAATTTGTGGATGCAGCAGACTTCAGAAGAGGAAACGGCGTGATCACACAGCATGAGCCTTGGCACAATGGACTTTGAGCTGTGCCAGGGCCACGATGCCCAAGTCTCACCCGCTCTGATGCAGCACTCAGATTGGCATCTGGTTGCCCCACTGCCCACATGATGGGATTCTGTTTCTGAAAGCCAAGTTTCTCTCTTTGTTGCACCCTGGGCAGTAGGTAAAGAAATGCATGACAAAGAAGGGAGAAAGAAAAAAGGAAAATCATAAGAGGAAAAGTAGTTGAGGGGCTTGGAGGAAACACATCCCTGAATACTTCCTCCTCTACTCATTGATTTTTCTGCGTACAGCTTCCAGAGGGAGGGTCCTTGGAAGGGCCAGCCAAGGAAGAGGGAGATAGAGCTTGGTGAGCTTTTCCTCCTTGGGGGTTCTTGTGCTGCTCTCAATGATCCAGCCCTCAGTCGTCCTAGATGCCATTCCAGAGCACTTAACCATGACACTCATTTGTTGGTATTTATTATGTTTCGAACATTGTATAAAAATGTATACACTCATCTTCCCTATAAATCTTCAAGCAAAACTAAAGGTTGGTATTATTTTCCCCGTTTTCCGGAAGAGCATAAAGAGATATCAAAGAAGTTGCCAAGAGAATACAGTTCTTCAATGGCAGGGCCGAGATTCAAACCCAGCTCTGTAGAATTTCAAAGATTTTATCCCTAAAATATCTTGTCAACCTCAATGAGCAGTCATAACAGAGCTTTGGCATTTTGAAGCATTACCTGGAGCTCTCTGCCTCCAAAATATTTACATTTTAATAACCTGTCTCTTAATGAGGTTTCAATGAGCAAAGAAATGAATTGCTTGTAATATTTCTAGGACACCATAAGAGGTCACAGAGGAAATACATGGGGTCAGAGGTATCTCAAATAACAGTGTGTAGACTGTTGTCTATCTCGACTCCATATAATGAAGCCAGGCCCATCTGAAGGAAGGCTGAAGCTGCTGCTTCACATTTATTCCAATAGAGACGTGTTTATTGGGGGTTATAACAAAGAGAAATTTTGTTTATATATAGGAAAGCCCTCCCAGTGAGTCATAGAAGTTTCACAGATGACTGTAGCACACACACTCAGTTCTCACACCCCATACTGAAACGGATTCAGTCCTACTTACCTGGTCACAGCGAGATGAACAAGGTGATTTCCCAGGAAAACTCAGTCAACTTGAAACCCTTAACTTTGGCTTGGAGTACTTAACCTTATCACCCAGGACTTCCTAAAGACACACATGTGGTTGACATTTCTGCCCTTAAAACAACATTAGATAAGCAAAGTAAGAGATTTCCAACACAAAAGAAAAACATTTTTCCAGACTTGGGTCAAGAATAAATTGTCTAGCCAATAACATTTGGGGATCTAATTGCCACCATCCTCCAGGCATCCAGATTTCTCACCCCCGCTGACTTTCTGTCCTCCTGGACCAACCGTTATTGGAAATCATTTCCTGACAAGCTACCAAACACAGCTCCTTAAAAGGAAACAGCAGATGCAAAGGTCTTTCTTTGTTTTTGTCTCTTCTCTCCGGTTGTGGAGAGAGCTCATCTCCAGCAGAGGAAGACGGGAGTGGTGGTGACCTGTTCCATCCCTGCGTGTCAGTTCCCTTCTCAGGTGCTCTCGCACTTTGCCCCCCCCCCCACCTTCCCAGAGTGCCCCTGGGGCAGCCCTACCAGAGAGGAAGAGGAAAGCCGGGGATAGCCTCAAGAGGAGAACTTGTGTACCATCTCATCAATCAGAATCCTGCCATATGCAGATCAGTAATGAAAAGAAAATAAATAGGAGTTCGACACATTTATTCCAAAGATATGAATACAAGTGAGCTAGATGAATATGGGTTTAGATATCCCAGAGTGCCTTTCCATGCCCTCTTCAATGTTTTAGCACAAACAGGGAGCCCTGCATATTCTAGTTTCATGCTATGAACAAAGATATATGTTTTCTGGCAAATGCTTTTATAATTAACTTTTGATCACCCAAGGTATGTTGATGCCAAAGGGGCATTTGCACTTAAGAAAGGCTGTTCAAACTGATCAGTGCTTAACCTCAAAGTAAAAGCCAAAGTCCCTACTTATTATAACGTCCAATAAGCCCTTTCACAATTTACTTCTCCCTCCCCCATCTCTGACCTTGTTTCTTGCTGATTTTCCTCTTAGTTTCCTATTCACTCCCCTCCAGCCAAAATGGTTTCTTTACTGCATCTCCCATTTTAGTCTTTTCTCTGGCTATTCTTTTTTTTTTTTTATCTTTTCTTTTTTTCCCCCATCCTTACCAAAGGACATTTTTTCTTTGCCTTTAGAGAGGAAGGAAGGAGGGGAGAGAGAGAAAGAAACATAGATGTGAAAGAAAAAGATCTGTTGGCTGCCTCTCATATGCACCCCAACCAGGGATCAAATCTGCATCCTAGGCATGTGCCCTGACTAGAGAGTGAACTCACAACCCTTCAGTTTATGGAACAACACTCTAACCAACTGAGCCACACTAGCCAGGGCCCTGGCTATTTTTTTTTTCACTAGAATATTATTTCCCCCAGAAATCCCCTTGGCTTACTCCCTTACCAGATCAGGTCTTTGATCAAATCCTACCTTTTCCAAGAGGTCTTCTCCCTTCCCTAAGCATCCTAATGCAACTTCTACCTGCCCTGTACCACTCCCCAACTCCCTGCTCTCTCCAAGTCCCCTTTACCCCGTACTATTTTTCCCATAGCACTTATCATTTATAGCATACTGCATATTTTTATTATTTATTATGTTTATTGTTTATTTCCTTTTATCTCATACCCTGCTAGAATCTCAACTCTATGAAAGCTGGAATTTTTTAGCTTTTTATCATCAATGTATCCCAAATGTCTAGGATAATACCTTCCACATAATAGATGCTCAAGAAACATAGACAGGATGAATGCTGAGTAAAAAGAATAGGGATCGGATGGAGGAATTTCAAATACTCTAGAACTGGACATCCACCTCTATCTGCACTCCAGGTGGCAGGTCCATCCCGACATGCACAGAAGCTCTAAAGAAGAGCAAGCCTCCACGGTTCTTGGGTTCCTCACAGCTTAATCCTTAGTTCCCTTAGGTCTAGTTTCCTTTGTACATTTCATACTCTGCACCAAAACTTGAAGTGAATCTTCTCACTTTTCAGCTTTCTGTTTCATCCCCATTGTAGATTTAAGGTGCCCACAACCCCTCAGTTTGCTTCCTTATGTGCCTGCAATTCAGGCCCTTCTTCCCACTGCCTGGCTCCAGGGTCCTGGGACTGCCTACGCTACCTGGTTCTGCTTGGATACTGGCTCCTCTACTTGGCAACAGCCCCCACAAGTGCCCTGCTTGGCTCAGAGATGCCCATTAGGGAAATTTGAACCCTAAAAGGACAAAACACTCTGAAAGTATCTTCATTCACTGTTTTGAATAATATCAGAACTCATCCAAATCAATAGCAACAAGCGCTCAGCTCCATCAGTAAACAAGCTTAGTAAAGAGTATTAAACACAACTATGACTCTCTGTGTTCAGAATCTCAGGATGAACTTTGAATTTATATATAAATAAGGCAAGAAAAAAAAAACATTTAAAAATGTGAAGGCACAATAATGACAAACGCCCTCAAATTGCACATGTATTTTACAGAAAATTACTCCTGGTCTAACTCTTCCTGAGAGTAAAACTCAAATAATACTTCATTTTTTCAATGGCTACTCAATCTCAAAGCTGGACAACCATTTCTAAGTGGTCAGCAGCCACAAACTGCCAACTTCATAGCATGGAAACCCTGAGCGGGCAACAGCTGAGGCAAGGCTGCTGTGGATGTGTGGTCATACAAGTGCTGCGACAAGCATCAGAAATACTGTGGGATTAAGGGAAGGGAGGACTTAACCCCTGGTGGAGCAGGTGTGACTTAAGCTGAGTCAGGAAGGATGGCACTAGGGCCACTACAGGTGGCTACATAGACCTCTGTGTAGAACCCCGGCCACCGTCATGATCTCGACTCTATGGAAGAATTCAGACAGGACTAATAAACTCTCCCAAGAGGAGTGAAGTGACACCAAAAAGCAAAGATCATGGGTTCAGCTTTCTCCCCATTTAAGCACTTGAGAAGATGTTGGTCCTCTAAAACACGCCACGGAATGATGTTAACTCACTCAATTACTATGAGGACTCAAGCTATTAAACAAAAGCATGAGTATAAAATGCCCAGAACAGTGCCAGGATGAGATCACCTTGTAGCACCTTCTCCCCCCCTTACCAGAACCATTTTATACTCTTTAATATTTACTTTCAAGCTGGATCCCCTGTGCCAGGCCCTGCTCCCAGACTTGATATCAAATCTAAACTCAGAGATTTCAATAAGAAATTGTGAAGTGGGGGTAGCATTCCCTGGGAATAAGGGCAGTCAGAACATGTCAGGGAATGAAGAACAATTCCACACTGCTTAAAAGGGAGCAAATAAATGAGGATAATGGAAGACAGTTTTGGCAAAGTATCTGAGGATCAGAACACATGGGCTGTGAATGCCAAACCTGGAGTTTCCATTGGATGGTGCCTGCAGGGTGAACCACTGAAGGCTTCTGAGGAGTGAATTGACCTGCTTAGGTCCCTGCTGGTTCTTCTGAGACCTGTGTCCTTACCTCAGGAAATAACCACCCAGCAGAGAAAATGTTACTAATTCTATTCCCAAGAGGCGAGGAAGACCCTTCTTGCCTCTATGGTCTATATACTGTACACTGTCTGGGTGCTTAGGACTCGGTCTGAGGGCTTTCAATGCCAAGTGCTCAACTAGACATTGAACACTGACAGCTGAGACCCTAAGGGAATGCACTGCTGACATGCAGTCATTTTCATTGCAAATTTATGGTATTGACCAAAAACCATGAGGATGGGTTTCCGCTGAGCCATGCATATTCTTTCATCTAACCCAAATGGTAACATGAGTAACCCATTCTTGCTATGTAAGGGCATTTTAGTGAAAACAAGTAAACCCTAATCATGAAAGGCAAGATGAATAGTGGTGTGGCCAATCTTGCTCTTAAAGAGGAGGGAAGTGCCATTGATATTATCTAGCTAATTACATTCAAATTCTTCTCCATCCTGAAATCTCTGGATTCATAGGCTTGGGTGGAGCTGGGGCAAAAACTATGAAGTCAGTAGAAGGAAGGCTTTGTTTTTCTCTTTTCTAGGTATACAGGGACTAGAGCATGTTTCCATAGAAAAATAATCTGATAGCTACAGGAAAGATATTTTTTAAAATATAACAATTGGACATATGATTTGAAAAGTAGGAGTGTGCTTTGGAAAATATATATATTTTTTAAAGCATTTAAAATTTAGGCTGCTCCTGAAAAATCTTTAGCAGTTGGTCACTTTCACACAGTGGCCTTATGGAAAAGGAATAGAGTATGTATTATCAAAAGTAAGCCAATTTACACAGATTACCAGTTAGAACTATTTGTTACCTATGGTCTATGTATAAGAAGGATTCATCAGCAATACTCAGCAAAGCCCCTTCCTGACTCTCAGTAGTTAGACTAGTCATTCGAAGGCCTCAGCATCCTGCATGTGAAGGAGACTTCATCTCTGCATGTCAGGATGTAACAAAACTGCAGCCAGTGCATCCCTGGCAGCAGACTCAAAGGCTGATCAAGTTAACAGGAGAATTACTCACTTTTCCTCCCAGAGAGCTTACCGTGAGGGATTATCCATCTTTTTTATGCAGTTTAGGCCAGGATAAAGTAGAAGCTTTTCTTACTACCAAAGAACTGCTTTATTCTCACCTACAAAGTTCATAGTTGCTCTTGCTCACCACCATGCACATATACACAGACCTCTATCACAATCAATCAATCTCTCTCTCTTTCTCTCTCTCTCTCTCTCTCTCTCTCTCTCACACACACACACACACACACACACACACACACAGAGCAGGCTCCATTTGGTTGTAGCTCCTGGGAGGGATGCAAAATGAAGCCAAATTTACATAGTATGCCAGACAAGCCCTCCAGCCCCTGAAACTTCACACCTGTCTCCTGCCAGGACCCAAGTGCCATCTGCTTCTTCGGGAAAGCCAGACACAAGGCCCCTCTTTATGCCTGTGGTAGCTGATGAGAAAACCTGGCACAGGGAGACTTAATTGCTCAAAAATAACTCCATGGTACGTAACATACAGCTCCATGAAGATCCGAAGGGAAAGCCTTGGCAGTCTCTTTACAAACATACAGGATAATAGCTGGGGCCTGCAAAAGGGAAACTAAGGACTCAACCTAGTCCCAAACTATCTCCACTGCCAAGGACTCTGCATGTGAGGAGTGCTGCGTGTGGTAGACTGTCCCACAAACAAGGAGTGCGAACCATCCAGGCAGGGTTGTCTTTTTCATCTACTCCACTGTGAATCTGAGAGTCTCCTGAAAATTTTTCTACCACCTCACAGTAAATAAGTTTACTTATTAATGCTACTTTACAATCACAGTCAGCTGTAATTGAAAAAATAAAAATAAGTGAAAAAATAATAAAATAAAATAATAAAATTCTCTTTCAAGTTATGAGAACAGAACACAGAAAATTCCCTCTCTCAGGTCTGAATAGCAGTATCTAAGGAGCAACAAACCCTACATAAAACAGTGAGGCTGAGAGAAGCATGTCGGCTCCCAGCATGGTTTAAGGCCCAGGGTGGCTATGAATGTGGCCCAACACAAAATCATATATTTACTTAAAATCTTTTTTTCTCATCGATGTTTGTTAGTGTTTGTGTACTTAATTTGTAGCTCAAGACAACTCTTCTTCCAGTGTGGCCCAGAGATGCCAAAAAGTTGGACACCCCTGGAAGCGCAGGACTGTCTGGAACAAAACAGAATCTAGGGTAGAGTTTCTCACCAGCGACACTTGACACTGCAGCTGGATGTGTCTTCATTGTGGGGAGCTGTTCTGTGCACTCTAAGATGTTTTGCAACTTTTCTGGCTTCTACCTACTGGAATGCCAACAGTAGTCCCTCCCTCAGGTGACAAGCAAAATTGTTGAATGTCCCCTAGGGAGCAAAATCAGTCCTTCTCAGAAGTACCAGACTAGATAATCTCCCAAGGTCTCCTCGAAGTCCATTACTGGGGTGTGTGCGTGGCAGAGAGTGTTCTAACAGCATAGCATTCATTGCGGAGAACAACATTGGTTGTTTATGAGTCTGTATCTTCCATTAGGATGTAGTTTGTAAGAACAGGAGCCATTTCCATCTGAGCATTGATATCTCCCTAGCCCATGGCCCGGTGCCTGGCACAAGTCTTAAAGGAATAAATCAATGATGGAACGAATGGCAAGATGGATCCTGCTCCCCTTCCCCAATCCTACCTACACTCCCTGTGCCAAGTGCAGTGTCTTTGTGTTGGTGGTGGGGCCATGAGGGGACATCTTTCAGAAACTAATAAAATAAATGACTAAATAAATGGAAGCTCTTGTCTAAAGAGCACAGAGATAAGATAAATCATTTTGAGTCCTGGGAAAATTATCTCCACCATCCTGCCCCGGTTTCTCCATTCAGCCAGAAAACACTTTAATTTATCTTGTGAAATTTTTCATCCACTAGACGAGCATTAAGTATTTCTTTCTTCTTTTTTTAAAAAAATTTTCTTCTCTATACAAAGGTGGGTTGGCTCCCAACTCATTGGAATAAAAGCTCCATTAGCCTCAGAGCACGTAAGGCTTGTGAGGTTGGCCTGGATTCAGGGCGGCAGAAGGATAAAGAAATCTGACACTCATTCTTCATGTAATTAGAGTTGGTAAAATAAACTGTGTGCATTTCATTAAGGGAATGGATCCATCAGGTCCAGGACAGAGCGGGAATCCCATGCTCACTGCACCAGCCTTTTGTCTCAAGTTAACTACAAGCTGATATTAAAAAAAAAAAAAAAAAAAGCTTCCCATGGAATCATTGGGCAACATTTCTGGACCCTGCCCCCTATTCCTTCCTGCTCTTAGTCTCTGAGTATGGTGCAGGGTTTCTCAGTTGACTCAAGCCCAGCGAATGTTACACATGGTTGTCTTCTTACACATACACATGTTCTCTGACTCCTCCCAAAGTCCCTACATAAGATGCTTTCTTCCCTCAGTAATATGACGTTATTTCCAAACACATATCCATGAACTCACCCCTGGCCAAGAGAACTTTGCTTTTCCATACAGTCAGTAGTCAGGACAGGATTGCACTAAGAAACCCCAACATTTGACCAGGACAGACAAACAGCAACGCGAATCTGATCATTGACTGGAAATCGACAGAATGATCGGTGATGATAAAAAAATTCTCTTTGAGAAGTAAGTAGCCCCTTTCTAAATTTAAATTGTAGTTCTTAGCTATGTTAGTACCCTCTTCTAAAACTCTGACCCAGCAAAACCCAGCCCAGTTTTCAAAAAACCAGGACGGTCTTCAAAATTCCATTGTACATTTCTGGATCACTCGCTGCTGCAGTCCTACTTCTGGGTGGCCTCCATTTCTGTCATGGCTCTCTACCCTGCCTTCCCTTTGGCTAACTTAAAGTTAGTATCCATTTCCTCTAATGGTCTTCTCTCTGTCCTTACTTTAAAAATACATCTTTTTTTTTTTTTGCATATATATCTATAAAAGGAAGGTAGGAGGGGAAATAAGGCAGGCTTAGAGAACAGACAAGCCAGCTCTTGGCTGACTGCGGAAGAAGGTCTCAAGCAAGAGGCAAGGAAGGTCCAGGAAGGACAGCACAGGACTGTCGGGAAGTACAGACACCCTTTGAAATGGACAGGCTGAAGAGGGGCCTGTGGAAAGAGGAGTTGTTTCACCAAGAGGTGCAAAAGAGCAACCCAGCTGTTTCCTCGTCAAGTACCTACCTGCCCTGCGCTGAGGTGCTGCACCGCTGGGCCCAGTCACGGCCAAGTGAAGGAAGACAGCCAAGGCGACAATATCAGCTAATGGGGGGACTTCCTTGATGACAAGGACTGTTAAATACAACATTTACCATATCTGGGCTGGGAGTGGGGTCTTCAAGATTAGGAGAAGCAGTTTGCCCTCCAGGGAAAACAATACTGAATGAGCCTGGATGAATTTTTAGGAGCTTTTTAAACTCCAGGCAACTATGGAAATTGAGGAGTTGCACCCAGGACAAAGGTAGCACCAGAGCAGGTGGGATGGGGGAGGGCAGTGCCAGAGGGAGCCTGCATTTGCCCATTGCCAAGCAGTTCAACGGAGCCTGCGTCTCCTTTGGCTTAAGTGTATTCTGAGTGGCTGTTATGTGTCCCTGTACTTCTGGTGGATATATTTTGTGTTGTTTTTCTCTTTCATTGTCTCATGTCTCATTGATAGCAATGTGTGTGTATGCACGTGCGTTTCCTTGGCCATTTGCCCCATGGGAAGATTTCCAGAGGTATTTCCATGAGTACAAAAGCCTCAGCAGAGGCTGGGAGCAGACAGAGATGACTTTGGGGGTTGGGGGGCATCTGTTAGTGCCTGTGCCTTCTCTCCTCTATGAACTCAGCTATATGGCATCCGTGACATCTCTCCCTTTAAGCTCACTGGAGAGTTTAAGGCAGCTCCTCTTCCCTGCTGTTCTTTGCACACCCCCTCCCTCTCTCCCTCCTGCCGCCTCTATTCCCTGCTCTCCTTCTCCCCTCCAGTTTCTTCAGTTTCAATGAGTTTATTGGCATGACGAATGCTGCCAAAGCCAATAGCACTGAGTCTCAGTGTCTGGGGATGGATTTCACAGTGGGAAGGGGGTGACCGGGGCCTCGGACCACGTTCCCACTGTGGGTTTCTGCTTCAGTCTGGGGTGGTGGCAGGCTGCCAGGGACCTTGTTCACTTGGGTTTCCAGTCTCAGCTGAACTCACCAGCCTTGTCTCCAGACAGAGAGAAAGTTCTTATTATGGCAGAGGTCATGTCTGGAGCCTCAAGTCTAGGGGGGAAGTGGGGGTGCTGGTGCTTCAAGTTTATGTTTTCAAGGAGCGGTTCATAAACAAACCCTTGTACAAACTGCGCTGTTAAAACTCCATCCTCCCACTGACACTGCGAATTCACAGACTGGGGCCAGGGTGACAAAGACAGCCAGCTCTCCCCCAGGCATTCACAGGGGAGCAGAAAGGGTCCTTGATGTGTCTTCTGAACAAGTGCGAGTCTTACCAATTTACATATCCACCCTCCTCTGTGCGTGCACACACACACAGGAACAATTTAATTCGGAGAATCTGAGATAAGCAAGAGAAAAGAGATATTGTCACAACTAGAGCCTCAAACATCCATCTCAAATGAGCTCTAGCTAAAGAAGTCTCCTTCCTAATGAACGAGCCTTATGAAGCTTATCAAACTCTCTCTTTCTCTCCTTTTCTCTCCCTTTCCCATTTTCTTACACGCACACACACCTTGTCAGCACAGCAGACATTTCCCTCCAGGGTGCCTCAGCTGATGGAAATTTCTATTTGCAATGAAAATCAACTTTGGAAAACGTCACAGCAAGGGACTTTTTTTTCCTGGCTGCCCCAAGATTGATCTGGTCCATAGGATGCCCCAGATCATTGCATTCGGTAATTTCATTCTGCTTATGATCTATTTCTTATACGATCAATATGATAAATGCGAGGCAGAGCAAAGTGGGTTATGGCCTGACGCTGGTGAAGTGTGGGGAGGAGAGGGGAGCACCGGGCTGCCTCGCTGTGTGTCTCATGAAGCAGAAAAGCAATTCAGTCAGACTAAAGGCTACAGACAAGGCAGTATATTCTCCATGATAAATGCAAATGATGTGACTACATTTCCCCCAGCACAAACGGGGTGGAGGGGGGAAGAAAGGCCCGGCTGTCTGGGATCACAGCATTCCCTTAGGAATCCACAGGAAATTTGCACAAGGCAAGCTTATTTAAGGACGGAGCGTAGGGGCACTGAGAGGGAAGAATTAGAGTTGTTTAAATAATCAGTGCTAATGGCAAGGCCCCTCTCCTCCCTGGTCATGCCTCTGAACATTGTCATTTTTAAAGCATAATGCAACAGAATCAGAATCTCCTGCAAGTGGAGAACCTCAGGGAAATATCGGACAGTGCACTGATCCGTGAGAACCCCATCATCTTCTGTGAGCATCGGGATTCCCTTGGCTACAGGCCTTGTTCATTCACAATCAGTTTCACTGTCGGCATTGTTGTTATGTGCCAGGGTCTTCTGTCGTCCCATGTGAGCCCATGTACTTAGGTGTCCTTGAAGGAGTCATTGAATTCTTTGCATCTAAGTTTTGTTATCTGTTCAAGGGGATCAATTATGTCTCTGCTGCTGCTTCTGGGGAGTTTCTTTCTGAGGATGGAATGAAATAATTTAGATAGCTTCTAAAAATATATAACAGACCTCAAGCATGAGGTATTGGCTGTGGCAGGCATGGCGAAGCCTCTGAAAGGAGGAACAGAGGCCTCTGCTCTCAGGAAGTTTAGAGATTAATGGAGAAGTTGGGTCAAATGCACAAGAAGGAGAAGCAAGAAAAATTCACATGGAAAAAAATGTCCTGGGCCAGAGGTACAAACCCTGAGTTACAAGTCGGGCTCTACCACACCTCATTGTATGACCATGCAAGTTCCTTCCCTACTCTGGGCTTCAGTTTCCCCAAAGGAAAGTGAGACAGTTGTTTCATCTCCAGTGCCATCCAAAGCTCTGACTTTTCATGACGCTATGACAAATTGGGCCCTAATGCACACACAGATGTTAGAGTGATCTGTACTCCAGGAGGAAATAAAAGAAAGGTAGATTTTTAGAACCAAGAAGGACATGCTTTGGTAAAATGGAAGGTCAGTGGCATTCCAAATGTGGAACTCAACCTCTCTAAGACCCCCAGATAGGACCTGGAAAGTCCCAATCAAGCGTGTTCAAACAGTTCAGGTGGCTGAACCCTAGAGAAGAGTAAGGAAAAAGGCAAAGAGCATAGAAGAGGCGTTCGTCTTCTGAGCCCTTGCCCGGGATGAGATGCGGAGCCAGGAGCGGACAGAGCTGTCTGTCTGGGTCTGCTCTTCACCCTGGAGCTGGGAGGAGTCTGGCCTCCTGCCCTCTCTCCCTCCCACCTGTACCAAAAGGACCGTAGCCTTCAGGATCTTTCTCCAGAGGGGTGCTCTGTCACCACATTGCTGCTGTTTATTGTGTCCTTTCAGGAAATTAAATTTGAAGCTGCCGGGCCCTGCTTGTTTTGATCATTCGCAGACACTTCCTCCTCCTGCTGCAGGCGGGAAGGTAGGTAGGGTGGGGGCAGTGTCCTGGGTGGAGCTGTCATGATAAGATGGATTCCAGCACCTCTGTCTTCCCTCACCCCGCTCTGCAAGTAAGTCTGGTTGCTGGAGAAGGGCAGACCAAAGGCCCCTTCTGTTTTGTCGTCCGCTGCCAGAGGCTGTGATGAGACCTCCACTGGGAATGTTGATTGAGCGGCCACTGCCCCAAGGGCAGGGCTGGGAGCTGCGACCCAGGTGATAATCAGGCCATTGCTGGCCCCTGTGAAAATGGTCAGGACAACTCACCTGGACATTTTCCTTTTGCAAGGGGGCTAGACAAATTGTGTTCTTACTATGCACTACTTCTATCAGAGATGTATCTTAGACTTTATTAAAGATGACCATTCATTTCTTCACTCACAGGGAAAGAAGCTCCAAAGCACTAACGCATCGCATCCTTCCTCTATAGCTGAGGTGGCTGAGGTCTGTCCAGGGTCACACAGATGGAATTAGAAGGCCCCGGGGTCCAGACCAGTATGGGAGGTCTGTGGTTTGGAAGGAGATGGGGGAATGAATGTGGGGCAGGAGCCATGTGCAACTGTTCAAAAATTAAAAGAGAAATAAAACTTTAAAAATGGGAACTCTTTATTTTAGTCAATGCTTTCTCACCTCTCCATTCTAATATCTCGGCAAGTATGAAATTTAGAAGTGAGAGCAGAGTGGTGTCAAGGACCAAAGGACAAGGCCCTGGGATGTTCACCCTGCAGCCTGCAGGCTGCACGTGGTCCAGGGTGGCTATGAATGCAGCCCAGCACAAAATCGTAAATTGACTTAAAATATTTTGAAATGTTTTCGTTTTCATTAGTGTTTGTGTATTTAATGTGTAGCCCAAGACAACTCTTCTTCTTCCAGTGTGGCCCAGAGATGCCAAAAGATTGGACACCCCTGGCCCTAACCTCTTTGACCTTCATGAAGTGAGTTGCCCAGACAGAGCACCTCAGCTTCCTTATTATTGGCTGAGGACCATCAGCCCAGCAAAAACTTATATTAGGCTTGTGTGTTGTGAGGCCGAAGCTGGTGTATTAAATTAAGAATACACAGGGTATGACCTGCTGAAGGAGGAAGCACAAGTCATTCACATGTGGTTGGCTGGTAGATCCCTCAGCATCCAAACTCCCACTTTGGGGAAGTGAAAATCCCAGGATCGTTTTGACTGAAGTTGCAGTTCCAATACACTCACATAAAGAAGGTAAAGTCATTAGACTTGCTGCTTACAGATCCCAGTGACAGGCGAGTGGGGAGAGAGCAAGGAGCAGAGGGAAGGGCAGTCCTCTGGCCCAGGGTCGCCAGCCAGTGGGAGAGCAGCACCTTTTTCTTACAAGGTAGTTGAGGTGGAGGTCACTAACTTTTCCTGGGCTCAACTCTAAGTGCTTATTTTACAATAAAAGGCGCCCCTGGGGAAAGCAAAGGGAAAGCCTGGGGCAGGAATCAATCCTAAATTCAGGTCCTTATCTAAGGGTCCAGACTCTGGATATGAACAGGGTTGTCATATTATAAAATGTCTAGGCGGCAACTCAACATAGTTGTTTTTCTTATCACAGTTTGCAATCCAAAAAAGAAGAAATATCATTCTTTCCTCACCCTCCCCAGGACTGAGTTCATTTTCTATTAACTTTACTTTTAAGCTTCTTAGGTTTCTTAGCCTTGAAGAAATTTCTGATTTGCTCTTTGCCAGCAGCCCAGGCTTTTGTTGATAATTAGTTTAATTCACATGAAAAGCCAGAGCCTGCTTCTGAGACATTAGGGCAAGTCCCAGACAACACTCCTGCTGATGCCACTTGCCCGAGAATCCTTCACAAGCCCCCAGGCCACTTAGGCTCCACTCCTTCCAGGCCATTCTCAACACTCCAGAATAAGTCACATACTAAAAATCAATGGGAATATTCCAATAGGAAGACTTCCAAAATCACCAAAGACTTGAATTACCTTTCCATAATTGGGAAAGTCCACCAAATAGCAGAGAAATGATCTCTTTATTTTTCCCCTAACTTGCCAATCGAAACACGGTCCGCTCCCAAACTGAGGCATGTCGTGAGGCCTGTTCCCAAAGAACTCGGCCCCAGTAATTGGAAGCAGCCCTGTCTCGCCTTTGGTCTTGGGTATTTTCATCATTGGACTGTTGGAGCCAAGACATACATTTTGCCAAGGAAAACTTTCCTTTGAAAACCCCATCTTATCCAAACAGAGTTGGAATTGACTCTTGGCAGTTCCAAAGATAGTTCTAAGTTATGAAAAATGGTACACACGTTTCAGGCAATCTATGAGACTGTCCCCAATCTGAAAAAAGCAGCCTTACACATGAACTCATCTTTCCTTTCTGTGAACGGACAGAGACAATGCACCTGTAACAACTTCAGAGCCAGCTGAGTTAACTGGCCCTTTGAAGCCACCGGCCCAGTTCTTCTGACTGTGATCCCCAAATCCTTCTACTCAATGAGGTTTGTGAAGCAAGAGAGAGGGGTGTTTCAGTGAAAGGGAAGATCTGGGGTACAGAAAGGTTTAGTTGTAGTCTTCAAGGGGAGGCATTTGAATTCCAGCTCGTGCAAGACTGCACTCTGAGGAAGGTTTGGTCCGACTTGGAGACCTGGTGACCTTGGATAACTTACTTGACCTCTCTCTGCAGTGTTGGCAAACAGGGCGCTTGTAAACTTCATTAATCTCCTGAAGTTGAGGAGTAAGTCTTCCTGAAGGGAACTATGTTTATAACCAGAAGCTGATAAAAACATTTCACAGATATTCGAACCAGTTGTCTGATGTGGAGAACAGAGGGTATGCAACCCCTAGACAGTCTTCTGCAGCCTAAGGGAGACAGGGCCTTTCCTGAGGAATCCCAGACTCTGTGAATCCTCTGCCTTGTGCTGCCTCATCCCAGGTTACTGACTTCTCTCTTAGTTGCCTTCACAGCTCCTGGAAGTGAAGAATCTATTGCCTGACCACACTCTCAGGACAGTCAATTTAGTGGGGAAGAAAACTACTTAGAAACATAGAATCTCATAATTAGCCATGACCTTAAAGCCCATTTAGTCAGATCATCGATCTCATGCTCGAGTGCCTGCACAGCACAACACAGCACCAGTGGTACAACAGCTACTGCCGACAGGGCGGCTCGAGGTGCCGGGCTGGGCAGGGCCACACCATCTCAGGGGTAACCAGGCGCCGAGGCAGACAAACCAGTGAGGAGGGGTCAGGATCGGGGGCTTAGATTGCCTGGAGTTAGGCTCCCTGGGTCCAAACTCTGGTTCCCCCGTTTACTTCTAGGTGACTTTGGACAACTTGCATGACCTGTCTGTGCCTCAGTTCTTTATCTGTAAAACACAGATAATGATAATATTTACCTTATTTGGTATTTGTAAGATTAAATGAGTGAAACACCTCGAATATTGCTATCCAACAAATCAGCCACCTGAGATCTTCATTTGAGAAAACTTTTTATTATGTCATTTTATATATACACAAAAGTATAATATCAACATAGCATAATAATGCTTCACCTAGTTTCAACAATGATCAATGCATGGTCATTCTTACTTTATCTTAACTCTACTCACTTCATCCTCACCCCTATTATTTTAAAACAAGTAATATTTCATCTTTAAGTATTTCAGTATATATCTCTAAAAATGTGGACTGTCTACAAAATTTATAACCAAAGTTTGTAAAATTATCACATTCCCAAAAAATTATAAAAATAATTCTATAAAACTAAACATTAATCATTATGTCTCTCTCTTCTCTTCTGTCAGTAATTATTTATATATATAAAGGTCCTCCCATTGGTCTTTTAAGTTTTAAGTCTCCTTAATTTGCAGGTCCCCCCTTTTCAATTATTGTTTACTATTTTTCCTCTTGCAACTTTTGTCATCATGAGATTAGATCATTTGTTGTATAATGTTTCTGGCAGTCTACATTTTGTTGACTGCATATCATTTAATATGCTCCTCAGTCCCTCTGCATTTCTTGCAAATTGACAGATATGCAGGATCAAGTGATACAGTTTCAGTAATTTGACAAGACAACTTCATGGGTTGTGGTATTTCTATCAGGAGGTCAACAATGTCTGGTTGGTTCTTTTGTTGTGATGTTAGCAGTATCAATGATCATTGCCTAAATGGATTACCTCATTGTCAGGTTGCCAAATAAAACACGGAATGTCCAGTTACATTTGAATTTCAGATAAACAACTAATGATTGTTTAGTGTAAGAATATACCAAATATGTTTATCCAGGTAATTATTTGGCTTTAATCTGAAATTTATGTTTAATTGGGGGGGGTCCTATGTTTTTATTTGATAAACCCAGAAACCCTAATTAGGAGCTGCAAAATGGTGACATTCTAATTGTATGATTCCTTTTTTATTTATTAGCAGTAAGACTTTAATAAAGAGAAACTCCCCTCATCTATTAGATAGCCCTGAAATATAGACCACATATGAAAAGCAGAATAAATGCTTGCTTTTTTTCCTTTTATTCAATATTTATCAATTTCAAAATAATGAGACACTTCAATGTCCAATAGAGGTACTGTGATAAATTCACAGATGTGAATATATCGGTTGTAAATTTCATTTTTTTGCATTTATCATCCTTTCTGGTGCTTAAAATCTCCCCTCTCTGGTAAATGAGAACCTAGTCTAGCCAACTCCTTTTGACATGACACTAGTAGTGTTTGAGATTTCGTTTTCTTTCTGGTATGACAAGATTTTCCAGACTTATCTTGTATGTTTCCTACCCTGGATCTAGAATCAGACATTTCTCTAAGGAATCTTATTTTAGGAGAAAATGGTATTTAGGAAACATAAGCTGGGAGGTAGGGGTACTCTGTTACAAATTGTTCATTATTTTTAGGTCTTTTCAAGAGATAGAGCCTGTAAACATGTATTTTTTAAAAAATAATATAGATCATGAATTCATTAGGATAGTTTCGATACGAATGCAGAATCACAGGTTTATCTTCACCTCATTGATCTCACATTTGTGTTTCTTTTCCTACAATAAAAATTTCTGCTTTCAATAACATTTATATAATTACTCATATACAGTATGTATAGAGCAGATCCTCAAATATATAGTAGATCCTCAAATAACATCATCTCATTCAACATCATTTTGTTATAACACTGATGAGCTACTATAGGAACTTAACTCTTATTTATATCAATAAACATATGGAAGAGTTCTGTCAACAACATTAAGTGAGGACTTGTTGTATGCTACAACTTCAGAACAATAATATCAACACTACCACAAACAATAGGATTGCTAAAAATAGCTTAAAGTTTGTTTCATTTTGTATTTTTTTGTTCTTAGGGTGTATCCTATTAGGGATATAAAAACTATACACTTGGGGTTTTTTTTTAAGTTACTTTAAATACTTTCTTGGTGTGGTTTTACTCCAACTAGATATACAGTTACATTCACTTTTTTTTATTTTACTTTCTAAATTTTTAGAAACCGCTTTGTTGTATTTTGTTTTAAAATTTTGTAAAAATATTTACATAGTTCCAAGGATAAATCAATAAAATATGGTGTATTCAAAGAAGTTTTGTGCTTATCCTGGTCTTCTCCAATCTATTCCCTCTCTTTTTTGAAGGTTAAGAAAAAATGTTGTTTTTGCCATTTATCCTTCATTGGCTCACCCTGCTATAATTACTTTAAGAAAATACAAACCTATATCTGTACCCTCCTCATTCTTCAAGGCTCAGCTCCAGTATTACTTCTCTAGGCCTCACCACCAAAAATAGAGTACTCATCAAGTTAATTACTGCCAGAAGTATTTTTGGCCTGACAATATATTGGTATGGTCACATGAGCTGTTCCCAGCTAGGCTCCATTCTGATTGTTCGCTTCTCTATTTTAATTGTTTGGTGTCTGAGTTTTATCTGATTATAGTTCATTGCCTTCACATCTGCCTCCTTTGGTAGGAAAAATTCCTAGGTTTTCCTTGCAAGCCAGGACCAGACCTGATCTTACATAATTTTTATCTTCCATACAAACACAGCCTCAATGAAAACTTATTGAATTCAATGCACAAATTGGTGCCTCTTAGCCCTGGATACGCATGCAACGTACCAATCCAGCCATTTCAGTTTTTTAAAAGTATAGGTTGTGAAGTTCTAACCCAAGACCCACTGAATCAGAATCTCCAGAAGTGATCGCCAAGAATCCTAATTAAATAATAAGGCATGATTTGATTATACAAACAGTTTGAGAGCCATTGACCAGCAGCCACTCTGTGTAAAAGCCCAGATGGAGCAGAAGCAGCACTTCCAGCAAATCGTTCTCAATAGCCTCCCCTCTGCTGTTTGAGATGGAGAGATTCTGTGTCGGCAACGCCGAAAGGAAAACTTAGCTGGTCCTTTTATTTGCCCTGGTGATTTCCATAAAGAACTGGGGAGACTGGGTTTATGCCTTTGAGAGAAAATTGGTTGCATATAAAGGTTAATTACTTGTTAAGGTCACACAGTGCGTCAACACCTAGCATGAAGCTGGCTTTGCGATCTTCTGGCCCAGAGCTCTGTCACTATTAGCAGACTGCTGCTTCCCTTTGCCAATCCTAGGATTACTCAAGGGCAGAGACAACACAAATCTTTCTGGTTCTGCATGGGGACTTCCATCCCCAGGCAGGACTTGAGAGCCAGAGGGATTTTAAGGATCTAATTCAATCCCTGAGGTGAGGAACCTGTGGCCTAGATCAGCAAGGCAGTTAAAGGCAGGGCTACACTAGGATCAGAGGTGCATTCCCGGTTGATCAGGCTCTTCTCTTCCTTTGCTACATTGGCTCATCCGCTCCTGTGCAGCAATAGCTAACAGCCAATGCATTGAAGTAGGTGGTCAGGAGGATGCTAAGTTAGAGTTGTTGACATCTAGTCTTGGCCTAATGTCACATTTCTACAACGATGTCAAAAGCAAGAATCAGACCCTGTTCCCTTTGTCTAAGCTTTAGTGACAAAAACGATTGCTAGACCTGTATCCAGGAAGTACACCCAAAGCAAGCTGAAAGGAGGAGGGGGAAGTGGGCTGAGAAAGGATTATCTCCTCCTCCTACAATAACTTTAAATGAGCTCTCTCATTTGCTTTTTCTTGCTCATCTAGCAGTGAAAAGAGGCGGTGGGGGGAGGGGGAGAAGGAGCTCACAGTTGGCTTCCTCCATGTCTGCCTTTTCGCTTTTATCCCCATGGCTCTATAGGCCAGAGACAGTCTAATTTGTGTCCTGGAGAAAAGAGATGGGGCTGAGCTCTATATAAATAAGGCTTAGGTTTTTCTTCCATTGTGCCAATCTACATAATCCTTGCCATTCTCTGTCTCCTGGCCACATTTTGAACCAAAGACAAAACTGGAGGTGGTCCCCGTGGCTATTTTGGAAAGCTCTAGGGAGCGAGTCATCACAGTAATCAAATGCATCAGTTAAACCCAACAGATCCTTTTCAATCACAGGCAGCCTGCACACACGCACACACGCACACATGCACACGCACACGCACACACACACATGCACGCTAATACAACGGTCTATCTTAGTGTACTCTCCCAAGCTCACTCTGGTCTCCCTGGCTTCCATAGTGTGAGTCAAAGCAAAGAAACT
The DNA here is from genome assembly GCF_021234165.1 of Pteronotus mesoamericanus. NCBI lineage: Eukaryota > Metazoa > Chordata > Mammalia > Chiroptera > Mormoopidae > Pteronotus > Pteronotus mesoamericanus. Next base: position 3,020,193 of record NW_026555326.1, read on the forward strand.
ATTCGAGCCACAAGATTGAGGTTGTGGGGGATGTAGGAAACCACAGAGGGTGGGCAAGCATGCTGTTGAACTTGAATGTGTGCCAGAGAAGGGGGCCAAAGAGCTTTGAAGGCAGAAGTCCCATAGCGATGCTAATCGTATTTTTGTGTGTGTGTGTGATAATTCTCGGTCTCTCTTTCTCACTGAGATGCACGCAAACCTACGATGTGGGATAGGAGCCTTCCAGATGCTTACAATATTGCCATTGAAAAAGAGGTTAGTTGTAGAGCCTAGAGTCAAGGCTTTCTTAGAATTCATTGTTTTCACCGGATTAAAGTTCAAAAGGAAAATTTAGACTAGAATTGAAGAATCTTCCAGGCTAAAAGTATTGTAAAATTGTAATAGGTGGCAGGAGTATCAGTAATATGCTGTAGACTACTTAAAAGTTACAAGATAGTAAGTGCCTTATCACTGGATGGATACAAAGAGACAAAAAATGACCACTTAATGAGTTGATGTAGGATGTATTTTTATAAAGTGTGTAGTAAGGTTGAATTGTGTTCCCCAAAAGATATGTTGAAGTCCTAACCTCTACTACCTCAGAATTTGACCTTATTTGGGAATAGAGTTTTACAGATATAATCAAGTTAAGATGAGGTCATACTAGAATAAGGTAGGCCCACATCTAATGACTAGTGTCCTTATAAGAAAGTCATGGGAACACACATGCACACACAAACATGCACAAGGGGAAGATGACCATGTGAAGACAGAGGCAGAAATTGAAGTGATGCACCTACCAACTAGAGAACGCCAAGGATTACGGACAATGACCAGAAGTGAGAAGAGGCATGAAAGATTCTTTCCAAGAGCCTTCAGGAGGAGCACAGCCCTGACGAAACCCTCTGAGAGAACACATAATTGTTTTGTACCCCCCAGGTTGTGGTTCTTTGTTATGGCAGCCTTAGGAAACAAATACAGGGCGAGACTAAGTGGTGTGCAGGGTCTCTTCCAACTGCAATAGGCTACAGTCCTAAATTTATGGGGGTTTCTTTGGGGGGAGTTAATACAGAAACACCTTTCTGGACTGATTTCCACACTGTCTCATTATGAGAGAGAGGGGTGCATGTCTGTAAGTGAGACGTAGGGAACCGTAAAGGCCGTTGTAGATTCTGCAGAGAGCCTCAACAGGACTCTCCTTTCCTCAAGAAATGGTTCGATTTGTCACAGTACAACACTGTCACACATAATGCCTCCCTCTTCATCTTCCGGTGAAATACAGCTGCATACTTTGTGCTCAATCGAAGGGACAGGAACCAGACCCCAATCCCCAAGGCTGTCAAGTGAGATTCCTGACTTGGGAGTGCCATTCAATCCCAAACAATTAAGATAATACAATCAGCATTGCACCCGGCACACACTAATGCCATTAGAGACATAATCTCCCAGGGCCATGGGGAGAGGAGGAGATAGGAGGCAGAGCAGAGTGGGCTCAATCTCAAGATCACTGTGTTCTCTAGCCTGAGCTACCTGAGACAGATGGTCCTGAAGCAATGACAGCATTCTCAGGGGCAGGCGCAGCTGTCACCCTCCAGGGAAACTATGACCAAAAGTAAAGGTGGCATATGTTAAAAGATGAGGATTCATCCAGAGACTTGTAGGAGAGGCCATGTCCGTGAACAGTGCATCAGGCCAGACTCAGTGGACCTTGTTTTGAACCTACTTCTCTATTTACCTGCTGCATCACCTTGGGCAAAGTACTCACGCTCCTAAACCTCCGTATCATCTTTTGGAAACAGGGACAACTACCCAACTTTCAATCTTTTTGTGTTGTTCTGAAGAAGTAAATATATCAGAATCCCATGTTCCTTGCCTTAAAGAGGAAGAAAGAAGGTGACCTGGGTTCCCCAAGGCCACAGCACCAGATAGATAGGGCCTATCACAGAGTAACTGTCCCGTAAGGAGAGTCTTTCTTGTGCCAGACACTGTGGCTCACGAGACTCTCATTTAATTCTCCTAACAGTACTATGATGTGCACATTCTCTTCCTGTTTTTCCATCGGGGAGATTGAAGTCAGTGAGGTTAAGTAACTATGCTGAGACCACGGATGACTCAGTGGCAAAGTCAGGAATCAAACCCGCTCTGAAATCTATGCTCTTAGCAACTGCAATTGAACCCAGCAATTTTTCTAATCTATATCGGCTTCGAGTGTACATGAAAACTTTGACAATGGTAACCTGCTGTACATATTATTACATTGATTATTAATATTAATGTTAAATGTTATTGTACTATAGAGAAATGAGTATTAGTTTGACTTTGAAGCTCATCAAAAGCATAGGGGTGATTCATAGGTCCTGGGATGAGGTGGATATAAAAATTTCAAAGCAATTTGGCACATTCTTCTGTCAAAGGGTCTTTTCTGAGCTCATCTGTCAACAGGAAAGAGAGGGAACTTTGTTTCAAGAAGGCTGGGGATGCTAGTGGCTGCCTCTGAAGGTAGAACTGGTAGGAAACTGAAGACATCTGAAATGTCTCACAGGAGATGTTTGGCCTACTGGCATTTCCTGTATCATCTTGCTCCTGTATGAAAGAGGCCCAGATCAGCAGGGCAGAGCTGGGCAGCTCTTGGTGTCAGCCTTGGAGAGGATTATGTGTGTTTGCCAGTCCAGTTCCACAGTCTGACCCCAGCGTCAGAACCAAGACCTTCCGAAGTTTGGCTCCATAATATTTTAGCCAGTTTTGATGGGCTGGAGGAAAGTTAGGCTTCCATGAGATTGATAAATAACTTTTATTTCCAATGTAAGGTACAAGAGAAACATAAGGCATGGTCGCTGCCCATGAAGAATTTGCAATCTGGTGAAAACAATGATGTGCTCAAGTTAGGCACCCTGATGAATTACAAGAGAGGTTAGAAGGGGTTGAAGTAGAAAGGCAGAACAACAGAACGGAAAGGATGCCGGACTTAGAATTAAAACACCTGAGTTCGAGTGTCTCCTCTGCCATTCCTGGACATGGAATCCACACATTACTGAACCTCTGAACATCCTTACCATTACCATCTCTGAAATGGGTAAAAAAAAAAAAAAAAAAAAAAAAAATGGCAGATGCCACTAGTAAAAGTAATTCAGCAAACATGTATGGAGTGAATTCTCTATGCCACACTTACCATGGATAGGAACAAGTTCACAGATTCTTCAGCACAGTATGACCGTAAAGTGCCCTTAGCAAAGGCTGGAAAAGAGATGGGCTTTGAGAAGGTCCTAAAGATGGTTCAGGCTATAGGAGAGGAGAAAGGGTAATGGCACGTTCCGGAAGGCAGGGATGACAGGCAGGAGGAGTTCAGGGGATACAATGAATTCAGTGATCCAGAAGGACTGAGAGGGAACCCGTGTGCCTGGAGTGGGTGGGTAGGGGTGGTTAGAAATAAGATCGAGTGCAGAGGGCAAGGAAAGGTTATGAAAATCCTTGAAAGATGGCCTTAAAGTCCTCTGATATTATGGTTATAGGTATTATTTTTATTCAAGGGAAGAAAAAAGAAAAGGAATGCATGCTGCTCACCCAAACATCAGGACGTTCTGTTCCTCTGTGATTGTGCTTCATGAAAACGCTCTCCAGCAAAAAAGAGAAAAGAATGATTAAGGGAAAAAATAACTAGAGCCACATTCATTTCGGCTCCACTGAAAGCCCATCAGGAGGAAGTAGCTGTGTTTGCCAAACTCCAGAAAAGAGACACAGTTGATGGGGGGTGGGGATGGGGAGGGGAGAGGGCTGGGCAGGGAGGAGGAGGAGTCTAGTTTTGTTTTATTCTCCCAAGAAGATATTGTAAATAATGGCGAGGTGTTTTGCACAGGAGGGGAAATCACTCTGACAAGGCCCTTTTAGGGAGGAAAATGGAACTAAATATACAGGGACTCCCTGGAGCTGATGTTTCCCCTTTGCTGTCATAAGTCATCATTGACTGAAGCCGATCATTTCAAAATAATGCCATGCAGTTCTTCCATTGTCGTGATTAACACAAGGCAATTATTATTAGCCATATTGAAAACTGTGGAGACAAGTAACCCCTTGTTGCCAGGCGGCCCCGGTTTTCTGAAGCCAGGACAGTTCCCCGTCCTTCCACCAGGGGGGGTAATGTCCTCGAGAGACCACAGAAGCCTTTGTGCTCTTTATCTTCTCCAGGAGCCCAGGAGCTGTGCCTCCCACATCCTGGCCAGTAGCAAGGGCTGGGACCTGCCCTCATCCCAGGACCTTGTGGAGCTATGCAGAACAGGAATCCCACAAGAAAAAGAGGAAGCTGGAGAGCGAGGAGGGTGGGAGAAGAAGAGAGGAGGTAAATATCCAATACCCCATCATCCCAGACCCTTGGCCTTGGAAATATCAAGGAATATTGTCAGCTGAACAGATCGAAGGGTCTGGAGCCACCCATGACTTAGAGAGATTCATAAACCAGAACCCTGAACAGAAGAGGTTATCAAAGGCAAGCAGAGAGAGCAATCCTCCAACGCGAGACAATTTAAAGGCGAAATCTCAGCTCTGTCCCTGGACTGCACTCCCTCGTCGACTTCTGAAGGCCTTTTTGTGTCCAATGTCCTTCCTCCATTCTCCAAGGAGAGACTTGGAGAGATGATAATACAGCTGTGCTGGGAGAGAGGGGAGGATCCAGCATGATTTCTACTTTTTTAGGTGGGGAAACCAGAGCCAAAAAGAGGGGAGGTGACTTGTGCCAGGCGAGGGAACGGCAGGGGCAGGGGCAGAAATCAGGTCTCCTGACACCCAAGCTGGGGCTTCTGACCTCTGTGTTTCGATGAAAATAGCAGTTTTCTCATTCGAATATCAATGCTGAGTGAAGAGAAGCTATTCTAGAAAAAACAAAACTGTGACCCCAGCAAAAGAGGAGGAAAGTCAGAAAAGGACAGAAACAGAATTTCTCTTGCTGATCTTTTCTTCCCACCTCCTGTGTGATCCTGAACATGCAGCAGGAGAGTAGTTCACCAGAGGAACAACAATGAACTCAGTACTAAACTGAGTTTGAAGGGAAAGTATGGACATGTCTTTCTAGGAATTCCCAACTCAGAGCACAGGAAACAACGTGAAAGTGTTTTTCTTTTCTTGTGCCCCATTAATTGTTTCATGATGTTGGTGATGATGCTGTTGATTCCTGCCTGCCAAGAGCTTGCGCCGTTTCTGAGTTTTCTTTTTAGTCCTAAGTCTTTCACACCTTGCCCTAAATTCACAGCATTGAAACAGGCACCAGGGTTTGCACCTGGATGTCAGGGTATTTGATTTATTTAAGCAGTGTGCTTATTTGTTTTTGCATGGGGCAAGGGACTCGACTCTCTGCCCAGCTCCTCTCTGGGCCAGGCCTCATTCACTCCCCAGGGCCCTGGACCAGCCCCCACCTGTCTAGTCTGAGGCCTCCCAGACTCCCCCTGCCCCGCCCCACGCTCTGCACAGCCTCGGCAGCCTGTCCAGCTCTCCCTACCAGCCTCTGTTCATCACTCTCATTTCAAAGGGCTCCGGGCCCAGGGAGAGCCTGGCACTGTGTTAGGGATTCCAGATATCGGTCGGGAAAGAGGTGTTGGGGCTAGGGAGAGTTTAGCATTCTGTCCTTGAAGAGCCTGCAGCCAGAAACAGGAAGGAATTCTCCTGCCACTATTCTTTGTCTTTTTTTTTTCTCCCCTAATTAGGAGGAGATGTAAGTTCAATTCTGTTGGGGTTTGTAGGGCACCGGTGCAATCACGGAGACAGCAGACACTGGCGTTTTGCTCACTGTGCTCCCTGTGGACCCCAGCAAATACTGGCTGGCATGCTCTCTCTAAGGGGTGGGGCACATTGCACCCAATTATCCATTAATTGAGAAAGGCAGGCATGGCCACATATAGGGCATGTGGCATTGTGCAGGGCAGAGGTGACATAAGCTGGTAGAGATTTGCATGTGTTGGCAACTTCTTTCTCCAGGCCAACTCTCATTGTTAAACACATACACCCAGCGAAGTGGAGGAGAATTGAGCTCATTGGTATGATTGCTTATAACAATCATGATAGCGATGGCAAATGTGCTCCTTTGTAAGAGAAAATGACACCGCTGACCCTCAGTGGAAAAGAAGATCATTCTGCATCTGCAAAATGGGGTGATGATACTTACCTTGTAAGATTGTGCTGGTGAGGATTAGGCATTATATTGGTTTACCAGCAAGCACTGTAATTGAAACAGGGTGGGCACCCAATAATTTCTAGCACTTACCATTGTTATGATAATTAATAGCAACTGAAGGGAAGGCATCATTTTATCTAAAGGAAGAAGCTTGGAAACAAAATGATTCCTTCCTATCATTTCTAACAGTTTCCGATCTCAAAGGAATAAACTGGACCATCTTTCGCCGGACTTTCTCACTCCCCCCCCCCGGCCCCCGCTCCCTGATGACCCTGGCCGGGCCTGCCCACGACACACTAAACCCTCAGGAAGCTGGGAACCCAGCTCCAGCTGAAGCTCCGAGAGCAACTGTCAACTGACCCAGGCTGAGCCATCGAAGCCAGAAAGTTACAGATGGGGCTTCCTGGCTGGTGAGGGCTACTGACGCCAAAAGTGCATCTTCATAATACATCTCAGGCAATGAGGGTCCGTGCCATTCTAATTATCGTTCAGGAGAAGGGTGCTCTCTGAGGCATCTCAGGCACTCCTTTTGCTCTCCACCCGCCCAGGACGGGGAGGCGTACATGTGGACTGCCTGGCCAGGAGAGCCAACTCCAGCATCAACGTGCTTTGTGAGTCCCTATGGGAAGCTAACTGGGCAGAGTCTCTTTGGGTCTGTAGCATTTTCCAGTGGAGACATGGGAGAGAAAGAAGGACCCTGAAGTGATGGGAAAAGGATGCGGCCACCCCCAAAGCCAAGGGGTAATTCTAACAAGTCAGCTATTTTTCTTTGAAAACTAAGTTGGAGAATGAACTGAAGTGACAACAGTCGAGAAGTGGGTTTGGCTCTGGAAGAAACTCATAGGTGATAAGACAACACCCCCATGAGCTATATATGCTTTCCAATTCCCAGCCAGTATCTTATTCAATTCTTGTGAAGCAGAGTCTGCAAGGCAGAGAATATTATTTCCACTTTATAGATGAGCAAACTGGGGCACTGACAGACTTAGCCAGGGATTGATTACATGACCAAATGGATGATGTCTCCGTTTTGGAATCTCTTTTTAAAAATATAAGGGAGGAAGACCCTTTCTCAGACCCACACTGCTAAGCACAGAGCAGGGACAAAAGTCATACGCCTTCTCTCAGCCCTCACCTTCCTCGCCTGAAGCCCAGTTGAGTCCAGGACCCCTCCCCTCCCCCACTCCCTGCTTACCTTGCACTACAGCATTCTTGCAATTGTGCCAGGGACCCATCTAAGTAGGTTTAGAGCTGCGGTTAGCTGGGCCTCACAGAGACTATCCTTTTCCCAGAGCAACATTCTAGGATGATAGAGAGAGGGAGGGGTGTTAGGGAAAGAAGAGCAGGTACACGGGGACATAAGCTCCACTTGTGGGAGGTTTAGCAAGGAAGGAGGAAAATCCCGCCTTGTTGGATTTGAAGCCTTAACAGGCTTGCTACTGTTTAAAGTACACAGGAAAGTGGGATTTGTGAAGGGATGAGTGGGAAGGAGAGAGGAGGGGGACATCTTTTATGAGTGGTGCTGAGAATTCTGCAGCAGGTGTCCTGTTGCTGTGTGCGCCTTGCCGCTGTGTGTGCCCTGAGCCCCTGTCCCCCCAGCCCAGTCGGGCCCGCCACGCTGGCATCCCAGCCGCTCCCTTCCATTCATGGGACTTGGCCCACACACTCCTGTCTGGCCCATCAGATGAATCCCTTTGTTCCCAACAATGTAGGGGGTAGAGGAGGCTGCTGCTTCTGCACTGCAGCCGCCCGACAGTGTCTGCTGGGAGAAGGTGAAGTATGGCATGGGAGAGAGAGATGGCCCGCCCACAAGGGGCAATCTCAGGGTCGGGGCAAGTGAAAGATGATGTGCTATTTAGAGCAGAGATCGATTAAGTTGGTGGTGGCATCTGTGGTGTCAGCTTTGAGAGCCAGATGCAAGCCTGGGAACAGAGACCACTCCCCCAAAGATCGCACGCTGACACTGGCAAGTCCAAAGGCCTCCAGACCGCAGGTCCAGGCCCATAGTCTCCCAAGCCCAGCCCCCATCCTGCTCCAGGCACCCTAAATATATGCATGCACACACTCGCAGACAGCATTCCCATGCTGAGCACTGATGGCTTGCCACCCCCCACCCCCCAAAGCAAGCAGACTTAATGTTGAAAGGCTGCCAAAATGTGGCCAGCTTCCAGCACCAAAAATACCGCCTGCGATCCAAGGGGCTACTGTACGGGCATCTATCTGTGGGGCTGGAGCTGCTGCTGTGACAGAGAGAGGACTCCCCCTGGCATCGGCTAGTTGCCGATTGGGGCCCATTCTCCCCCAAGTCTAAGGCTTGCTTCCAAGGGCCTGAGGAGGCCTGCTCAGCCAGACTTGCCTTCTGCAGGAGAAATTCATACTCCTTTCTCCGAGGAAAAATTCAGCTCCAGCCTAGAATGCTGCTCCCTTGTTTTCTCCCATTTCCATCGTCTTCCCCAAGTTACCCATCTAGTGACAAGCGAAGAAGGGGCCTGGGGCCTGGGAGCCACAGATGACTGTAAGAACAGGTTCCAGGAGCACCCGTGACCACTGGAGGTGGGTAGATTGGGGTGGAGAAGAACCCTGCTTTGTTTTTGAGGGTCTCCCCAAAATGATGATTTTATACATTGGGTTGGCCAAAAAGTCCCTATGTTGGTTGTCTTTTATTTTTTTTCCGTAAAATAAAAAACAGTTCTCACTTTCACCAGGAACTATTGATTTGGATATTTTGAGTACAAGGTCTGTCCAGAAGGTATCCATCCATGTAATAAGAAAAATAGAGACATTTATTGAAAAGCTACAAGATACAAGAAACACTGTACCGAAGACAATGATGCCTCAGTCCCCTTCAAAGTAGGCACCTTGAGACCTCATACAGTTCTCCCAATCGCCATCAGCTACCTCATCATATTTTCCTGAATCTCATCGACAGTCTGAAATCTCTTCCCTTTCCTAGGTGATTTTAGTTTTGGGAAAAGCCAGAGGTTACAGGGCACCAAATCTGAGCTGTAGGGGGCTGAGTCACCCGGGTGATTTGATGTTTCACAAAAAAACTCTGCACGAGATGTGATGCATGAGCAGGAGCATTGCCATGATGAAGCCGCCAATCACCGGTTGCCTATAGCTGTGGCCTTCTGAACCACCAGAATAGTTTCTGAGGAGGAATGTTCAATATTAATGCAAAATTTGATGTACATTCGTTGCTTCGCACACTCTGTCATTTTGAATACGAGAGCCACGCAGTACACATGCTCACTCAACAGCTCCTACTGCCCCCACTGACTAGTACAGTGAAGTCATCATTGTTTACACGTGAGCATTCCCGTCCACTCTCCTTGGCTGCCAGGTTACATCAATGTCACACAAATTGTTGTCGTTATGTTAACAATGGCTGGACGTTTTCCAGACAGATCTCGTATGTTGTCTATCTCCTGTGTGTTATAAAACTGATTATTTTCAATTAATGTCTCAATTTGATCACTATCAACTTCAACTGGTTTACCTGACTGTGGAGCATCGTCCAGTAAGAACTCTCCAGCACGAAACATCGCAGACCACTTTTGACATGTTTGATCAGTCACAGCACCATCTCCATGCATTGCACAAATCTGTTTTTGCATTTCAGTTGTGTTTTTACCTTTCTTGAAATAATAAAGCATAGTATGTGAAAAAAGTCACATGTTCTCTTCCATCTTCAATATTAAAATGGCTACACAAAAATTCACGAATTTTGATTTTTTTAAATACATGATGATATGACAGCTGTCACAATGCAATCTAACAAAATTGTTTCAAATGAAGTTAAAAACAATTAAGCACTACTAGAGCTACATTATGGGAAAAAAACAAACTTTTTGGCCAACACAAGAAGACAAACATGTTCCCATCCATCCATCCATTTAATAAATATTTATTAAAAACCCACTACTTGCCCAGAACGGGACTGGGCTGTGGCTATCCCTCCTCGTGGAAATGAGAATGGATTGCCTGCCAGTCACTGTGCAAAAGCTTGGTGAGTCCCCAAGGGCTGTGGTTTGGCATCAGTTGGACAGGATGAGGAAGAGAAGATCAAAGTCCAGATAGATATCAGAAAACTCAAATTCCAGAAATACACAGACGGGCCTCGGGTAGAGAACCTGCTGGATTATTAGCATGTTTTTCTTAAAAAATGAGCATGTGTGGAAGGGATAATTAGGTCCCGTACATAATTTCACTGAAGGCAGAAATCTAATAAATTCATTTTTAATAAATAATATTTGTGCAATAAATAAATGAATAAGTTGATATCAAGCAAAAAAAGAAATGAGGTTATTTGAGCACCTTTAAAGACCAAGGCTCATGTATATTGCCATTGCTTAGGAGGATGTTATATCTAAATATAAACCATGAACCTGAGTTGTTATTGTCTTTATTTTGATGATATATTGTTGTAATTATGTGCTTAACTAATAAGATCCATATTTTCTCTAGGCTATTAGAACTAAAAATATGAACAAATAATTTCCATTTTAATGATACCCTTAATTCTTCTAACATTATAAAATACATCTACTTTGCTTCCTTCAATTGTCTGAAGATTGATGGAGACATTCCCATCTTACAGATGGAAAAAGTGAGGCCCAGAGGTGTTAAGGCTACTGCATCCAGGGTACCTCCTATTAGACCAAGTTCGTGTTCTTCCCAGTAGTGTTTTTTGACCACAGGCATTGCCATAGTCTCACAGGACTCAGATCTCAGACCCTGCTCCATGAAAATGTGGGAAAGGGTGGCATTCTGTCAGTGCCATGCTGACTGCGATGTGTTCTTCTGCTTGTCTTCTCTCCTCACTCACTCTTTCTCTCCCTTTATTCAGGAAGGGAAGGGAAGGCTAGGAGTGAAGGATGGGGAAGTGAAGGAATCTGTTTCATTTTATCCTCTCTTACTCTTCCTTTAGAATTTATTTCTGGACCCTGGGCTGGTTAGTCACACAATTGCATTAATGCAATTTAAGCATTTAAATTGTACTATAATCTTTCTAAGATGTGATTAAATTGAGGCATGGGGAAGAGAGGTGACCTATACCAGGGTCACACAGCACTTGATTTAGAACCAAAGGCCCTGTCAGCTTCCAGCTTTGTCACCCAGATACTTCCAATCTGACCGCCGGCTGTCAGGTGTAGCTGGCCAGACCGATGCTCCAAGCATCACACAAATCAGAGAAATGTTGTTCTAAAATCTTCTAGCACTTTATTCAAATCATCTTTCTTAATAAATTGTGGCTTAGATATGGTCTACCCAGAAATAAGAAGATAGACTAGACTGTCTGGATGTGGAGACAAGATCTACTTGTAAAAAGAAATTAGTAATAATATAGGGTAACTTAAGATAATTGAGTGAAGGGGTGCCAACAGTAAATGCTAAAGAAGTTCAAAGAAAAGAACAGGTATGGACCAGGAAAGACAGTTTAGATTCTTTATGACTCCACAGGACACAACCAGGAATAACCAGTGAGAGTCCCAGGGAGACAAATTTCATCTAATTACAATGAAGAAGAAACTTTGAAGGAATTAAATAATTTCTGTAGATGAAGTAAAGCTGAGATTCCCCCAATTCTGTATTGAATGGGCGAATCTGCAAGATGACAGATGAGTCTAAATTTTTCTTTCTTTCCTTCCTTCCTTCCTTTTTATTTATTTATTTTTTTAAGGCCCCCACTGCTCTGGGAATTCCATGGAGGTCCCTTCAGGGTTTCAGGAGTAAATTTCTCCCCCTGTTTTTATCACTGAAGTCTGTGGCCACGAGAGGGCAGTAGAGGAAGTTTATCAGGACACGATTGTGTAGAGTAAACTCTCGGTGCCCTAATCTCCAGCAGGGACGACGCAGATCCTGCGACCCGGCTGGGGTCTGGCTTGCAGGCCCCTTTTAGAAAGCCGCGTCCAGGGGCTGCCGAGACACCGAGACTCTTTATGATGTCTAATCAGTGGTCGCAAGGGCACCGATGCATGGCCATGCGGAACCAGAAATCTCTCACGTTAGGTTATTAAAATAAGTTATCTTCCAGGCACCTCTGACTCCCCTGCCAAGCAGCCTCCCCGAGTCTGGACACAGAAATCTCCCCTCTGGTCCTCTCCGCGTGCCAGAGGCCCAGGATCCCTAACAGAGCTGGGAGCTTGAGATTCCGAGCAAGGCTCATCTTCGCGTTATGAAAATAATAATTAATAACAACTTCAAACCTCATTTGACAGCTTGTTGGCTTTCTGAAATTCACCAGCAGAAGAAATTTGCTCCCACAGATTCCGAGACCCCCGTGTCAACCTCATCAGGCAAGGCCGGTTCCGCCCCATTCACTCCACACTCAAATTAAAGATGAAGAGTGAGGTGTGCAGGCTGTGCGCGGTGACAGGTGATGCCAAGGGTGGGGGAGCCCACATCCCCACTGCGTGGGTCCTGAGCTCTCCCTGCACCCGGGGCTAAGCCAGCTGGGCTGGTCAGGCCTGCACCCGAATTCCCAGACCCCGGAGGATTTTCGTTGCCCCTTGCCACTTAAGGTGGCTGGTGGGTCGGTCCGGGCTGAGCTGGGCGCGGGGCGGGCAGTTGCGGGGGTGGCCTCCCGACGCTAAACGTGCTTCTTCTTTGTTGACAGCTGGCGGAGGAAGAAGTCAGGGAAGGCGGGGGAGGGGACAGGGGGCTGGCGGCGGCGGGCGGTGCCAGCGGCGGGCGCGGCCCCTGCGCGGCGGGCGCGCCTGGCAGGGAGGGGGTTAAGGCGCGCGGCCTCTATGATAATGAGCTGCCTGGTAATATAGGGAGGGAGGCCGGCGCGCAGAGCCCGGCCGCGGCCGCCACCGCGGGAGCCGGAGCTGCCGGGAGGAGCGGCGTCCTCGCCAGTCTGGAGCGGGAGGGCGGCTGGGCGCAGTTGCTGGGAATTCTTCAGCCGGGAGGGCGAGCGATCGGAAGGGAGCCCCCGCGAGCTGGGGCGCGCGAGCGCAGCAGACCTCCCTATAGATTGAGAAAGCCCGGTTCCCGGAGGAAATGGGAGTGTGAGCGAACCGGGAGGAAGAAGGGAAGGAAGCGCCGAGATTGCTGATGTCAGAGGAGCCCGGAAAGTCGCGCTGGAAAAATCTGAAGACAGCCGGGGCTCTGCTGCTTCCTCAGGAGAGACACCGCCAGCCACCCCCTGACGCCCCCTCAGTGGCTCCTGGATTCCCCCGCGAGCCGGCGACAAGCGCCCGGTGGGGCTGCCGCGGGGCGACAGGAACGGAGGGGCGCGCGGACCGGAGACCGAGGGGCCACTTCAGGAATACAGATAAGTGGCTGGTGGCTTGACGTGGATTTTAATGAATTTGGACTCCATGTGGATGTGGTTCTCCCCGTGATTGCGAGCTGCGGGTCGCTAGAGGGGCAGCGCGCCGCCCTCAGCAGCCGGCGGCCGAGGCGGACGGACCAAAGACGCGAGGACAGACAGGCGTCGCGGAGCTGGGTAAGCAGCGCTCGAGTCGCCGGCTCCCTCCGCCCTCTCCCCAGGCAACCGCACTCCCCGCGGCGGCTCCTCCCGCTCCCAGGCGCCTCTCCTGGGTCCTGGCCCCTGATTCCCGGGCTCGGTTGCGACCGGCGAGTCTCCGCGCGGGCTCGGCCACTTTCACGGGCGGACTCGGGGCCCCTTCCCCGCCGGCCACCGGCTTCCCTGCCACTGGCTTGCCGGCCGCCGCCGCGCTCGGCGGCGCGCCTCCCCCGCGCACCTGCCGGCGCTCTGCGGCTTTGGGGAGCCCTGGGGCAGCGGGCTGTCCCGTGAGCTGGAGCCCAACGCGTGCGTCGGTGGCACAAGCAAGAGAGCCCAGGGCCACTGTGGCCAGAGCTCGATTTGGGGGCGTTCACTCCAGTGCCGGAGTCTCTGGTGGCCACTGGCTGTTCCCTGGGATCCCGGGGACTTAGGAATGGAAGAGGAATGCTGCGCGGGTTCCACAGGCTCGGGGAGGAGCCAGTCCGAGGCGCTGAATGGGAGAGGTGCTCCATACCCGCTCTGTGCGCCCTCGCGCTGCTCGTCCGTCAGCACCTTCCATGGTTCTGAGCGGCAGGCGAGGGTTGGGAACTGAAGTAGAAGCTTGCTCAGGATCCAAGAGTCTCCTCCGTGGTCGCCTTCTTGCCCCACCGCACAAGTGTTGTGGGGCTCTTTGAAAATTCTAACGCTTTTGATCCATCCTACAGGTAGTCTCTGTAAATGTTAATCATGGGCTGGATGGCCAAAGAGAGAGTCACTAAAACTGTCATTTCAGATCCTAGACAAATATCTACCTATTTGGCATGACCCTTGCCCTGGAGGAGCTGCTTATTCAAACTCAGGTCCGGAGGAATAGAGATAATGGCTGGGGGCGGGGGTGTAAAAGATTTGGGGTTCTAGGTCATTAAGAGTCTAGAATGAGGGCCCCCAGAGGTGCCCATTGGAAGTATGGCCAGTTTTCCTGTGGGGATCTAGTGACATACCAGCAGTGGCTGTGCAAGAGACCTAAGACACCACCAGTCTGAGGGGTTGGGGCTGCCAGCTGGCACTTGAGGCAGTGGCTGGGGGACCAAGCAGCTTGTCGGAACCTGCAGAAATCTGGGGACCCATTCATTCTCTTCCTTGTGTTCTTGAGCACAGTGAACAAGGTTTATGAGTATCTGAGCTGTGCTGGACATTTTGGGAGCTGAGTCAGGTTCAGCTCTCCCCTCCTGGCTTGATGGCAAGCCAATCCCCTCACCCCTGCCCCTGGGCTTCTTTCTCAGCCCTTGAAACTTCCCTCTTCCCTCTGGGCAGACTGTAGACTCTGGGGCCTTCAACGGAGCTAGAGAACAAGGGGGAAGACGTAGCTCTGGCTGAACGAATCCAGCTCTTCTGATCGCAGTGCACAAGTTCTGTGCGTTCATCCTAGGAAGCTCCTGGAGTTGCTAGCAGCCCTCTCTCCTCTGACCTCCTGTCTAGAAGAGGGAAGAATTCATTATCTTCTCCCCTCACCTCACAAAAGCACCATTTGAACTAATTACCTGTGATCTCTCCTCCTTGGCCTGGGGAATGGGGGTGGGGGAGTGAGGGGAGAGGGGAGGCAACCAAGGAGACTGAGAGCATCTGTCAAGATATCCTGGTCAGGTTGTGTTTCTGTTCCTTTCTTCAACCTGGCATCTCCGCTGTCCTTCACCCCAACCCTTCCTCATCCCAGAACTTGTCCTCATTGCCAGTGGTACCTAAAGGAGCCACTTCTTCCCGTCGTCCCCCAGCTGACCGTCTTCAGGGTCCCGCTGATAAAGGGAGGGCAGTACAGACTGCCCTCTCTGCTCCCTCACTGTCCTCTGCAAATTGCATTAGGATGGGGCAAATTGGCTTCCAAAGCAGTTAAATGGAAATGACACTTGGAGCCATGTGCAATGGAGATGATGCTGAGGAGATGCAAGGTCTGACCTGATAAAGTACCAGAAGGTCTCCTCTGCCCAGGGACCCCCAAGCCTGGCAAGGGAATCCCCACTTGGTCCTCTCCTTTGGCAGGACAGAAGCACCAAGCTTTCTCGCCACTGCCTAGATTCAAGCAGGGCAGGAGGCTGGCTGGCCTTTCAGCCCAAGTCTAAATGAAGAGTAAATGGTGCGGCATGTCCACTACCTGGAAGAAACCAAGGTTGGTAGCCCCTGCCAGAGCTGGCCCGAATGCCTACCCCTGTCCCAAAAGCACCAGGGAACATCCACCCTCCAGCCCTCTTGACCATCAAAAGCTGCAGGTGTGGGACATGTAAAAGTTCACCATCCATTTTTGTGGAGTTTGTGCTCAAAATGAGGCTGAACAGAAAACCCTCAAAGAACAGCTACTTCTCTCTTAGGTCTCTTCCCCATCTACAAACACTTCTGATGATTCTGTTAATCTTTATTTCATGGGCATGTTACAGGAAAACACACACGAGCGGGACGGGAAACCAGTGACATAGTTAAATATACAGGGCAGCAGCTGGCAGCAGCTTAAACCCGCCTGCTCAGGTACTATGAAATATTTATGGTTCTGGAATTGTCACTGTTTGGGGGTTTTATAGACTCTCTCCTGCCTCCTATTCTATGACTGCCTCCCCAAGATATAGGGTTTGGGGTGGGGGAGGCTATTCCTGTCTCCAGCAACAACACCCCCCCCCACCCCCAGCTGTCTCTCAGTATTGCCACACAGCTGTCCCCACACACACAGACTGGGGCCCAATATACTTCTGTCCATCATAGCAAACAGAGAGGCAAGGAACTCTGAGCCAAGCCCCTCACCCCCACCCCCATTCTGATCATAAAGAGACTCGAGCATTGTGTTACAGTCTGTTAACTACAAATAATTCAGGACTGTCCACAGGGAAATGCAGAGACAGGCTTTGAGGTGCTGGAGTTTTACAGCTCATGGGCAACCCCGCCACAACTACCACCCTCGCCCAGGGGCAGTCTGCTATCAATTCATTATATGGGAATATTCTGTTTCTCTCCTGCACATATGCTCAGTTCAAACAATGATGAATGGAACTGATTCCCTTATGGGAAACAGTTTTTTCACTTAGTTACAAAGATTTCATGCCCGATTAGAGTAAATGAGGGTGGGTGTGTGTCCACTTCTATTTTGGTCATTTCTAAAGGTGAGCCCTGTGGAGACAGAGAGAAAGGCAGTTCTTCCCGGGGTCAAACAGCTGGTCCCAAGGGAGGGAGGGATGGTCAGAATGGGGACCCCCCTTTCTCTTGGGCTTAGCCCTCAGGCACTAGGGTTGGGGGGGGGCATTCCCTGGCATGGGGCATATGGAACTTCTTTATCTAGCTCCACACTGTTCCATCTGGAACTGAGGGCAGAAATAGAGGTGAGAAAGTTCTTTGTTGGGGAGCAGGGTCCCTACTGGGTAAGAGTGTAAATAAAAGAAGGGGAAGAAGGGGGAGAGCTGACAGAAAAGGCCTCGGCCTGAGCAATACAAAAGTTCCCTGCTCTCATGCTTGGCAAACCATTAACCCCGTGCCCTGCCCTGGCCAAACTCCCGCTTGGGTGAGGGTATCTCTCAGAAACCTAAAGGGCCAGTTAGAGGACCAGTAAGTGCCTCTCTCTCACCCCAGCGGAGTGTTCACTCCGTCTGCCTTTGCCAGCCTCAGCCCCAGGCGCAGACCTGGCTCCCACTTACGCTTTTCTCTCCCTCTTCCCTGGCACCAGCACCCCCTTCCCACCCCCTGCCAGCTGTCCCTTCACCCTGGCATCACCAGTTGTCTTCATGGCAGGATACATGTCAGGGACCAGGAAGCGGGCAGGCCAGTGGGGAGAACTGGGAGCTGGTTTCACTCGGGACTCCGGCACGGGAACGCCAAGCTCAGGTTCTAGACCGCTTCAAACACGTGCATCAGCTCAAGACACCCAGATTGGCTTGGGGGATGGAGGTGGCGAAGGGAGTTTTGCCAGAGTCCCGTTCTCCTCCAGGAACTCTCAGCTCTCCTAGTGTTTCTCACTGGGGATCTGGCCTATGGGTCCCTCTTTTGGCCTTCTGAGATTAGGCCGTTCTATCAAAGGCCTTGTCGAAGCACTTTCAGCTCATCAGACCTGGTGTCCTGAACTTCAGGAAGAACGAAAACAAAAACAGATGGACCAAAGATGCAGATCGAGATGCAGGAGCCAGGACACATATGGAAAGACCCAAGTCACAATGTAGAAATAGCCCCAGGTAAACGGAGAGAAAGCAGGGTAACAAAAAGGGGAGGTAAAGGCAGAGAGACTGACACTGAATGAGGCAGAAAGAGCTAAGAGCTAAAACAGAAAGCAAGCGGGAAGGACCCTTCCAAGTAGAAGGGGGCTCTCACCAATCTTCCCAGGCAAGGGAGGTTCCCTCTGGGCTGACTGGGAGACTGAAGTGGCAGGTTATCTCCACTAGAGGGGGCTCCTGAAAACCAGACTTGGCTCCAAACAGCGGTTTTTGTGCTTTTTTTTAAAGACAAGAAAAAAAATAGATGAGATATATTAGAAACTGCCAGCTGTCACTACCCAGAGACCACAACTGGTAGAGTCCTATTGCCAGCGGGACCTCTGGGCCCCTGTCTGGTTGCAGGGGAGCGGAAAGGCGCCTGCAGCATTAATCAGGGTTCCCCGGGTGGTGAGCAGCTCAGGGAGAGGCCGGCCGCCCGGCTGCCTCTGGGGCGTGAGGCGGGGAGGGGGACGCCTTCTCAAGTTAGCAGGCAGTCCATTCTGCAGGCTGGCCGGCCAAGAGGCCCTTGCGTCTCTTTATCAGCAACAGAAGTCTTTGGCCCATCCCCAAGGCGCCTTCACATGCCTTCCCTCCTTCCAACCTCCTAAATGAGGACTTGAGAACCCCTCCCAGGTGGTGGCCAAACTGTTCCTGAGGAGACTGTTTTAAAAAGACCTTTCAGGAACTGAAGGCATGTCAAGGTTGTATCGCTGATTTAATCTTTGTCTTCCTTTTCTCTGTGGGAGCCTGTCTCTGAATTATAATTCCCCCTTTCATTTCAGCAGAGGACAATATGGAGAAAGAGCAGAGTCCAGAGGCTTTTCTCATCTGAGGAGATAATAACTGTGTAAGGGGGCACGGAAAAATGTTGAAGTTTTGGGGCCGGCAGAGGGCCGGAAAGCAGCATCTCCTCAGGCCTGATACCAACCCTGTTATTTAATCTTGGATTCCCTTTGGCTCAAATTTACCTGGGGTCAAGCAGGGTGGGGCGGGAGGGAAGAGAGGAGGGAGAAAAGAAAAACAAGATAAATGTATTGCATTATGAAAATTTAATCCTGGTTTGCCTTGGCTAAAATTACTTTTGGTATGAGAGATAAAAGGCAGTTGAGTTGCCCTTGGAAAGTTCAACTGCCTTTGAGAAGCAAGAGGGGGAGGGGTCCCGGGGCCTCAGAGTGATTAGCCCTTGAATGAACTTCTCTCCCGTGCCAGCCCCCCCCACCCCCGGCCCCGCCCCACCGACACTGGTTCTCGCTGAAGCTTTGAGGGGGGATAGAGGCTCCGACTGAGGCACTCCTGTGCTGCCCTGCTCCATCCAGGGAATCAAACTCAGGGGCTTTCTCGCCTCCCACCTTAGTCTGGAGATGGAGGGCCAGAGGAATGAGCATCCCCTCCAACTTTAACCCTCACATCTGAGAGGTACACCACACTTCTTGCCCTTGCAGCGAACTGAAGACCCTGAAAGCAGGAATTGCAATCCATTTCAGCTAAGTCTAGGAACTGATCACTTATGTAGTGCGAGGGATGTAGTAGCAACTGGTACAAAATGAAAAAGTAACAGGTTCTACCTTCAAGGAATTTACAGTATCCTCGGGGGAGGGAGAAGTACATAAGCCAAATGCCCCCAAAGAACCTTAGTATAGGCAGAGTGGAGTTAAGAGTGTGCTGAGGACTCAGGAAGTGAAATCGCAGAAGCTTCTGGAAGCTTTTGCTCTAGGCCATGGAAGGCACCTTGGAGATGAGCCAAAAACTTGTAGTGCTGATAAAGAAAGGCCAGGAGACGGACTCAGGTGCCTGAGAACATCGCAGTTTCCTGCTGAAAATGACTAACCTCTCTCATTCTTCAGCCTCTAAGCTACTCTTAAGCACTTTTTTTCCCCTCATTCTCCTCCACAGATTGTAAACTGACAACACTGGGGTTGTTTTCTATTAGTCAACATCCTACAGCAAGATCCCTGGTCCCCACTCCCTAGGGTTTCACATTGTATTCTATGTAAATTGCATCCCTTTCCGGTCCCTGGAGTTGGCACTTTGTTCATCAGGAAATGTTATTACTCATCTGTATTCACATATTGGTGTCCAGAATCCTGCTGTTAATTCACCCTCTCTTATCTGAATGAACACATTAAATGGATCCCACCAGAGAGAAAATCGGGATTGTACCCCTACCCCTTGGCTGAACAGAAGAGCCCACTTCAGCAGCCACCTCTGCCATCTTTTTGCTGCCTGGGGAAGGAACCACTCAAAGTTTCTGTGCAGAAAGAAGGCAGAGAAGGATTCACGGAGGGAGGTGAGGAGGAGGCAGACTTCAACTCAATTTAAAAATTGTCTCTACCCTTATAATGGAAGGAAGCGTTGTCCCTACTCCTTGAAGAGTCTGGGCTGGGGGAGGTCCCTGTACTGGGGTGGACAGAGCCAGGGGCCATGCTTGGGCTTTGAGAGGCCTTTGAAACCCCTGAGAGTTTATGCTTTCAAGAAATATGTGGAGATACATATTATCCAGAAACATATATATTTCAGAAATATACATATATTTCAGAATAAACTACTCTTCAGAGTAGAGTATATTTATTTCTGAAGAGTAGTTTAAGATTCCCACCCACCCTCCGCGTAAAGACCCAGGACCCTCTGGTCCCCAGGATTTTCTTCCTGCCCCTCCGTTTCTGCTTCCTGCTCTGGGGGTTGCAGTGGGGGCTTCGGATAAAGAGCTGTAACCCAGGAGCTCCCTCACCTCCATCCGCAGGGGCAGATGACTCACGCTCAGAGTAAACAAGACCAGGCTCAGAGTGCCAGGGGAACCCAGCGCCTGTGATTGTTCTGCAACTATGGGCAAGTCATCAACCTCTCTGACTAGGAGGCAGGGCCCAGGGCACCTCCCTTTAAGGGACAGAGGGTGGAAAGTTCAGGAGGAGAGGAAGGGGTAGGTAAAACTGCCTGGAGGACAGGGGCAGACAAGTGGCAGGAGAGGATGTTGCTGCTTTGAAGCGCTTTCCTGCTTCATAAAAGCCAAAGGCCTCACTGGGCTGGGTAAATATTACGTTGACCTGTGACCCCCACCTCCCCAGACTGCTCCCCCAGCTTCCCGTCTTTCTCCTGACCCACAAAGATACCCGAGGAAGAAGAGCCTGTTTTCTGAGCGTTGGGGTTGTCAGCCGGAGCCCAGCCCAAAGCCAGACAGGAAGCCATGGCTCCTTGCCTGTGTTGGCCCCCGAGAGCCCTCCCCTGGGTCCGGGAGCTCTCGCTGGTGGTCCCTGCTCCCCGGTGGCCCTGGGGGGTGGTGGTGTTTTCCAGGAGAGAGGTGGTCATAATTGCCCAGTCCCCTGACAAGGCTGCCCCCTCTTTCCCCAGCTGCCCGGCCCATCCCGGCAAGTCCCTGACTCTCTGTGGAATTAAAAACCGCACTACTAGGGTTTCTGTTAGGCAAACACCCCCGAGCTGTATCCAGGAAATTAAGAAAATTCAAGTCTGCTGCCCCACTCTGAGCAGCCCCAGGGTGAAGCCCATCAGCCTTCTGGTCTCAGGACCCAGCTGTGTGAGAGGCTTCCAGAAAGTGATCATCGGACCAGCCTGTGAAGCCGAGAAGCCACACCCTCACCCTGGTGCTGGAGGTTTGGGTCCCACCAAGAGGGTCAGAACAGATGGTCAGGAAGAATCTGGTGTCAGAAGAGGGTCCTAATGAGCTGGGACAAAGGGCCTTCCTTCACACTTGTGCTCTTCCTTCTTCCTAAAGATTTCTCACCTTCCCACCAAATGGTCCCAGGAGGGAGAACAGGCAGAGCCACAAGCCACTGGGAGAGCTGGCTCCTGCCCTTTACCCAGCACCTCAGTTTCTCCATTTGTACAGTGGGAATGACTACTTTTCGGGCCTTCCCAAGGGCCCTCACTTGCCTTGGTGCCTGGAGCCAGGCATAGCAAGGTGGTGAGGGGATTTGGAAAAAGGAAAATTGCTGCAAACAGACAAAACTGTTCTAAACTTGAGAGCAGGAATAAAGCCAAGCTAGGGACATTTTTCTTCGCTCTCTCTCTGAATTTGTTTGGAACTTTCTGAGAAAAATAAGACTTTATTTAGGAATATCTGTGTGCTAAAGGTTTCGTATACAAAAATAGATAAAAGGCAGTAGACTGAGCGGAGCCTGGAAACCGAGAGGGAAACAACTGGTGCGTGGCTCAGTGCTAGCATTTCACAAGCGGGGCTGGAGTTTGAATTCTGGATTCGTTACCCTGGTTTATTCCACTCTTGGACCTGATGCCTTCAGACCTAAGAGGGAGATGAATGATATGGTCAAAGAATTGGGAAGGTGGTGCTTTTCTGGGAGTCCACCTCCTATAGCAGGGGAAGGAGGCGGAGGTCATGGGCCTCTACCTGCCTGCAATAGGCTTACATCTTTCTGCAGGCAGAGCTCCTCAGAGTGTGGGTATGGACAGGGCAGATGTGGCGTGAAAAATGTTAGCAGGAGCTGGGTCCCAGAGCCCAAGCTAGACCCTGGGGCTCAGGGATTAGATCCTCGGCCAGCTGCGATCACTGGCCAGATGTAGCAGGAGTTTGGGAGTCCCATCAGCTGTCTTCTGCCAGCCCGAGAAGCTCCCCACCACCCTCCCAGCTGAAGCACAAGAGCCTGGCCCCTGGTTGGAAGTGCAGAGCGTGGGAAGGCGTCTCTCAGAGGAGAGAGTCCTCCTGTGCATTCCAGAGTACTGTCCAACCATCAGCTGTAGAAAATGAGCTTGACAAGGTGCCTTCATTTTCTCTTCTAAAACATCAGTAAGAAAACCATTGGAATTACAAAGGGAACACGTGTTCTATGTGGAACACTTGGGGAAGATGTTTTTGGAGTATTTCGTCGCAGCTTCTACCCAGGCCCACGTCATGGATGTGAAACCTGGGTCCTCATTGGAGGAGCAGGTTGTCCTGAGTCGCACGGCGAGAGACCAGGCAACCGCTGTCATCTTGAGCAGGTTCACCTGTCCCAGCCTAGCTCAGCACACTGCGTCCATCTGACCAGTGAACCACTTTCTCTCTCCAGGCTCTCCTTTCCTGACCTCGTACTCAGACCTCCCATGTCGGAGCAGGCAGGCCCCTCACAATGAAGTGACATTCCCGGAGAAGGGACCGCTCCCTTTCTCTGCCAGTCTGCTGGCCCTTAGTACACACTGAATGCCTCTCCACGGCGCAGGGCAGTGTGGTGTAGGGAGGCCCCCTGTCTTAAATAGCTCCGACCAGCTTTCCCCCATGCACAGCAAGCCTTGCTATTTGCACAGTCAATGGCTCTGGCAAGGCCAAGCTGCCCCTCCTTTCCCGAGAGGCGCTGTGGGCACTGTTTGTGTTTCGGTCTCTATAGACTCAGCATTCACACTTGAAGAGGGTGAGACAATGACCCCAGCAGCTGTCTGCAGACTGCCGGCTGGGAGGCTGCTGGGAGTGTCAGGCCAGCCAGGGCTTGGGCGCCACGCACCTGGGTGCATTCTCAGGCAGCCATGACCAGCCCAGGGGGAGCGAGGGGGGCGTTGGCATACAGAGGGCCTAGTCCAGGCCACCTGATCGGCTGCCTCCAATACCCCTAGCTCCCTTGGCCAAGCTTTCCTCTGCTGTGTAGTCCCTGGGGGCCAGGGAGAAAGAGGAGGGGCCTGGCTCCTGTGGAAGCAGCCATTTCTGGCCCCAGGGCAGAAGAGGCAGAACACTTGTCCAGGTAGAGAAAAACTAGAAAGCTTCTCCAGGAGCCTGCCCAGGTAGAAATAGGACACATTGCTTGCAAGGAGATTGGATGTAATTTTTGAACGTAATTTTAAGCGATTGAACAAATGTTTATTGAATATTTACTATGTGCCAAGTATCAAGGGAAAGAGGCAAGTCACTGTGCTGGCTCTTGAGGAGCTTACAATGTGCCAAGGAAGGAAGGGTCTGCACACAAATAATTGTCACACAAGTTAAACAGAAGTATGCCGGACAGAAGAGAAATGAACCAGAGCCACCCAATCCTTAGAAGGGGCCATCTGGGAAGGGACTGAGCTCCCCATCATTTGGAAAATTCAGGCGGAGGTTAGAAGCTGTCAACCAGGTCTCAAGAAGGGATTCCTGTGTGGAGCAGAAAGGTATAATAGGTGGTGGCTGAGATCACCACCCACCTCCAAGTCTTCTAACCTTGAGTCTCCCTGTTTGCTGCTCAGTAAATAAAGGAAGAAAAAGTTGAGAAGTGAAGTTGAGAGTGTCAGGTCCGCAGCTGCTGGCCTTAATTCCACTGTAAACAGAGCTGGCTCTTGCACCTTCACGCCACCGCTCCCCCGGGAGCAGGGTGCCAGGAAGGTTAGGCTAGGGTAAGCCCGGGTCTCTCCTGGAGCCGGAATTCTCCTGATCACGTTACAATGAGCACTCCCTCTACAAGCAGGGGCAGACCCCTATGAACCGAGACTCGGTCAGCTCTCTGCACAGCTCTAACTTCTAATCATTGTCATAAACGGGATGGGAGCAGCTGCTCACTCCAGTCTATTATCAGCTTGGTTGGAGACAGAGAAATTTAAATGACAGTAAGATGCTTAGCAAAGAAACGAAAGTCGAAAGTCGGTGTTAAAAATAAAGAAAACAAGACAGCTTGTTTCATCGAAATAGAAGGGTTATTAAACAGCCTTGAATTAATCAGTGATCTGCCAGGGTTGGAAATTGAAGAGCAGCAGGGCCAGGGTAGCTGGGAGAATACGAGTGGGGGAGAGAAAGATGGCAGCAGGAGCCGCCTGTGCCCTGGGCCTGGCTGCAGAGACTGTGGAAACGGCGAGGTCTTCAGAGAGGCTGTGGGCAGCTAGTCTTCTGCCCCACAACAAAAAGCTGGTGAGGAGGGGACTTTGGCACCCCAGCCTCTCTGCCTACAAAGTCCTGCTTCTGGACTCCTTCCATCTGCCACCACCAGGGCCGCGCGGGGGACCAGCTCCAGTGCTCAGCCCTTCCCCAGCCCTCCTTCCCACCAGCCAGGTCTGGATGGGAGCCAAGTGGCATTCGGTGGATGGCCACACGCTCCCAGCCCCAGGCCTTTTCCTCTTTCACAAGGGGTCCCCAAGGACTCAACTCTTGAGTTGAGCTCCGAATACCCCACCCCCATTCCCAAAGAGTGGTAACAGAATATCCCTGAGTATGGGCAGAGTCTTGCCTCCCGGAGGCAGAGAGAAATCGCTGGAGTAAGTGATCTCTCCTTGGACATATCAAGTGGTGGCACCCACAGCTCTAGGCAGCGGAGAAGTAGGGTGACATGTTTAACTCCAGGAGCCTACGTCTAAGTCTAGTTCCACAGGTGGTACCTTTGACAAAATATTTCACCTCCAGTACACCCGAGTCTCCCCACCTGTGAAATGGTGATGCTGATGCTAATCTGTCCCTCACAGACTTGCGTGAGGGGCACATTAATGAGGTAACAGACATGAAATTCTTAGTGAACAGTAAAACTTAGTCACTGCACAAATGCTAGTTTACATTACAGGGGGTCCCGTGGGACCTCAGAACAAACTGTCAGAGGAGAAGTTTTGCAGAAGGCATGGAATGGGTCTGGAAGGAAAGCTGACTTGCTCACACCTTGGCAGGGGTGGGGGAGGGGCTGAGCCTGCGTGTCTGGGTGCACATGAGCACCCATCCCATCCGGGTGTGCAGCATGCTGGATCTTGATTCAATCATTCCAGGAGCATTTGCTTTGCTCTTTGACCTCAGCATTCTTTCTCCTCGGCCCCCCTCCCTCCTGCGTCCCTCCTGGCTGTTTACCCCTTTCCAGACTCCTCTCTCACACCCCATTCATCATGGGGGCCAGATTCCCACTCGGGAAGCTCTTTTCATCTCTCTGCCCCAGGTCCCTGTGCTGCACTGGCCTGCTTGCCTTCCCCCTGCATTCCCTCCAGCACATTCTTCTCCCTGTGTCAGCCTCAGATAATTGCTCCCTTCACTTTCCCTGCACAGTGGGGCTGGGGTCCGGAATTGATAGGGCCTCAAGCGCCTCAAAAGTCTCCTCTGCACGCTCACCCAGGGGCTGATGCCACCCAGGTGTTAAGGGTCCCCCAGCTGAGTGGAATGTGCAAGAGTGGACTATGCCAGCGTGTGCGCATCTTGGCACAGACAAGTTCCATACGTGGACAGACTTCTGCCCCTCTGCTTGGAATACCAACCACCTCACAGTCTGCACGTGTTCCTTTTATCCAGCTCCTCAGCACTTCCCCTGCCAGAGTGCGCGACTGTGAGCTCGCCTATTACTTAAGAGAGGCTGCCTGACAGCTCAGGATCTTTCTGCAAGAGCTCAGAGTTTCAGACAAAGAGAGACAAATAATAGAAAATGAAGGTGGGAAGGTACAGGGTGGGGACACAGCCTGCTTAAAAAGCTCCCTCATAAAAGAAGAGTTACAGCTTTTTATTCGGATTCTTGGCTGTTGGTTGAGGAAGGCACAGGAGAGAAGGAGAGGCAGGAGAAGATAAAGCAGAGGAATTTCATCCAGCATGCTGGCCAGACCAGTATGAGTAGAGCCCAAAGGATGTGGAGCTCCAGCCCGTGAAACTGTTCCCAACCTCTCCTCCTCCTCCTCCCATGGGAAGGCTTTCCTTTCCTTCTCTCCTCCCCTCTTCCTGCCTAGGGTTCCTGGACAAACCACCAAGAGCAGCAGAAGTGGCCCTTCAGTCACCCTCTAGGCTATGAGAATTGTTGGGTGGTAACCTGGACGGTGTGGGGTCAAAGGCACTGGGGAGAGCGGCTTCTAGGGACCAGCAGCACCCAGTGCCTTCTCGGCATCTCCTAGGAGCTGGGGGCTGTGTCACCTTGTTCCCCAGCACAGAATCACCCCTCACCTGGCTGAAACCGGCTCAGCCTTTGTTGCCATCATACAGGGCAGCTGTCACTGCCAAGGAGATGATGCCCTTGTACAGTGTTTTTCCAAAAAACAGAAATGCAAGTAATTGGTGTTTATTCAGAGCTGTAGAGTTTACAAAAACACTATCACATCCCTTATTGATTCTCACCTCAACCCTTTGAGGTATCCTTTTATAGCTGAGGAAACACAGGTTCCAAAAGGTTAAATAACATGGTCAAGGTCATCAAACTAGAAAGCGATGGAGCAAGACTTGAGCCCAGGTCTGTCTCCGAAGCAGGTCTGTGCACCCGCTGTCTACCTCATTGTTGACAAGCCCTATTCTGAGAGCTTTCTGGGGAATTTCCCTTCATCCAACTCTGCTTGTGATCACTTCGTGTTATCAATTGACCGTTTATTATTATATACTTTTAGTTGATCTATAATGTTATACGATTTGTGACTTTGGAGCTCTCTTGCCAAAACTGTTGGCTGTGCAAACCCTGTCTGCATTGGACATTCTTTAAAGGCAGAGCTGGTATCTTCCCCTTCTTCTCCATCTGTCTCCCCACATCCACCTAGCCGATGACATTGCTCTCTACCCCATGCATTCAAGAGGAGCTCCCTTCTTCACTGCCGCCAAAAGATCAGT
This sequence comes from Pteronotus mesoamericanus, assembly GCF_021234165.1. Lineage (NCBI taxonomy): Eukaryota > Metazoa > Chordata > Mammalia > Chiroptera > Mormoopidae > Pteronotus > Pteronotus mesoamericanus. Next base: position 3,047,453 of record NW_026555326.1, read on the forward strand.
TGTGACAAATCTCTGAGCCAAGCGTGGTCATTCAAACCATGTCTTAGGTCAGGCTAGTAGTTAAGAAAAGGCAATGAGTATCCCCATCTCCCTTTTCTGCTTTCCATGGTCCAGAGCAAGCACAGACTGAGCGAAAAGAACTGGGCTAGTCCCTGCCCTCTAAGAGCCTCCAATTCAATGGGGGAAATGGAACATAGTCACATAACAAACGAGAGCCAACACTGCAATGCAGTATGTGCTGAAACAGCAGTTTCTAATTGACTTTGGAGGAGAATGGGTGATTGGAAGCAGGGAGGTCCTGGAGTCTTCAGGAGGCTTTGAAGAATGGATGGGGTTTGGGTCGGCAAAGCAGAAAGTAAATGTAGGTGTTCCAGGGAGAGGGGACCACTGAGGTGAAATTGTGCAAGGTGTTCTGGGGACTCAACAAATGAACTAGTGTGTTGGGAGTAGAATCACTCTGGGATAGATAGGAAGGGAGACTGGACAAAGAAGAGCCAGCTAGCTTGGAAGCATGTGAACTTCAGTGCTTAGCAGTCCATCCCTGAGTCTATCTGGGCAACAGAAAATGTTCCCATGGGTAGGTATCACATTCCGGCCATGCGCCTACCAAAGGTAGACAAGGAGTCTGAGGCACAGGAATAAAGTAGTAACATGCACATCTGGCAGGAACTCTACAGCTGCCAATGGCTTTCATCACAGTGTCTCTCAGCTGAGCATCCCTGTCACAGTCTTATGTGCACCATTTTCAGGGAGGCAAGGCCAGACTCGCTGATCAAGAGCTCCCCTCTTTGGAACTTTACAGAACACTGACTTCTGGAAATGGACAGTGTTAAAATAATGTGCCTTGATCTGGCACTAGGGCTGCTTTCCCTGACGAGAGGATGAACAGCATGGTAGGTTGTGCTCCTTGTCCCTAGACTGCTTCAGTGACCAACCATGGGAGCCACTGGAAGCAGAAAAGCACAGGATTTGTAAGGGAAACAGGAAGTTCTCTCACCTGGGAAGTACTGGAGGCCATTAAAATTTTTCTTCAAGAAGGGAAAGACAGGGAGAGCTTCAGGGGAAAGTAAGTGAGGTTTGGGACTGGCCCACTGTCTGAGAGCTGAGATGAATGCCTGATGTTTGGTTTGAATTTTTCCTTCCCCCTCTTTATTTTCCTTCCCTCCCCTCCCACTGCTGTGAATTGAAGCTGTGTCATTATTCTTTGAAAACATTACGGTGGTTAATGGCAGCATAATATGCCATTATGTGGAGTAACTGTAATTTATTTAACGATTTAGTTGGGCACTTTCTACCCTGTGGTCTGCTCTCCTGCCGGTTCTGCCTCAAACTCCCTGGCTCTGCCATGGACAGTAAGAACAAGTGAGAAGGCAGGAGATGCATATTCAGGATCCTTGGAAAGGACATTTGGAATTTCTCTGAAAGGTGACTGCCAGCTAGTAACCCTCTTGCCATGAAACACCCTTGGTTTCCATCCACCGTGTAACACATAACTCAGCCCACACCGCCCATGCCCCCAGCCCTGCTCCATGACCGAAATGGGAGCATCAAGTTTTGACCTTTAAAATAACATACTTGCCAAGTCTTACTTAACATTCTAGTGAGTCTTTCCAGACCAGAGATAAGAGGGTTTGGTTGAAAAACATGCTGAACATCAAGGCAACGTGCAACAGCGGGGAGAGCATGGGCACCAGGAAGTCCTGTGTCCCAGGAGAATGTGACTAGCCCAGTCATCAACCTTCCCAAGACTCTGCTTTCCTACCTGGGACATGGGGAGAATAATACTCATCTTGCAAGATGTTTACAAAAATTTCCCCTTGCATATGCAGAGAAACTAGCACAGTGCACCATGTAGCAGGTAGTTCATAATAGCTGTCCCTCCTTATTTATTATTTTTTGTTATAGAAACACATGGAAGTTGCTGTTATTATGCTTCTCAAGGCCCTTAGGGTATGAGGTCTCCTACCATGAATTTGGACTCTACTTAGCCAAGCCAAATATCCCACTTTTATTCCTTTGCCTGATTTTGAGGGAGCCTGGGAATTCCTTTTCCTGTTCTTTCATTCCATAATGCCTACCAGATAGCAACCCCCCTCCCCACCCCGACTAGGATGGTTTAAAGCAGGGCCCAGCTTTCAGTCAGGGAAGAAGTGGGATGACCTCAATAGTGCCCAGAGCAGCCTCCCTCCCGAGGTCTACTGCTCCTAGCCTCAGAGGCCTGCTAACCTGAAGAAATTCCTTCAGCCCCAGGGGTGAGGTGGCCCTTCTCTCTGGTCGATCCCCACAGGGGGTTGAAGAGAGCAGAGCCCATGGAAGGGGGAGGGGGCAGAGTGGCAGGGAAGGCAGCTGCTTGAAATTGATTGCTCTTGTAGTTTAGTTTATACCCTGGGCTCTCTCAGCGCTGCCCGGGTGGCGACCTTTAGATAATAAAGGGAATTCTGGGAGATTTCTGACAGGCCCATGACATATGGGGCAGGTCTGCAGGGTCAGGCGTGTATCTCCCTGCTCCTGGCCCCAGGGTAATGAATCTTGTTTTGACTTTGCAAAGCCAGTCGGGCCAGTGCCCCCTCCCCTGCACCACCCCTCAAGTGAGTGAGCGTCTTTGGAACCCTTCATAATTCAGGGAGACAACTCCAAACTTTTACAGCCTGTGAGAGGAGAGGACAAACACTGGATGTTTTGCTAAGGCCCTGTGAGAGCCAGTGCGGTTTCCAGAGCTCGATCAGAGCCCACTGGGAGATCTGGGGCAGGGGAGTAACAGAAAACCCTCCCCAGCATGAAAAGGCCGCGGTCCTGGACAGGCGGGAGCAGTAGCTGAGGTGGGATTGGAGAGACTTCGCTCTATGGGAGTCACAAAATATCCATAAGGTTCTTGGGCCTGGGAAGTGACACATGGACTCTTCTGGGCAGAAGAAGAAGAACAGGGCAGGGGAGGCAAAAAAGGCTAGAACCACTCTGTGGGGAAATACCCAATCCTAATCCCATGGGGATAAAGGCAGCAAGGACAAAGCAAGCAGGCCCTCAGGCCACAGTGCACAGCTGGTGAGAGGAAAGCCTGCTGTGCTGCCCCAGTCCTTGCAGAGATGGTAAGACACCTACCTGTCTAAGAATCTGGGCCCCGTGGTGGCTCAACAACCCACTTGGCACAAGCATGCCTGCTTAGACATGCATGTGCACACAACCTTTTTCTCTAAAAGAACAACCCCAAGCTGAGATGCTAGAGAACGTTACTCTTCCACGCCCCGTCAGCCTCTAGGGCTGCTGTAACAAAGTACCACAGACGGGGGGCTTAAATAACAGAAATTTATTGTCTCGCAGTTCTGCAGGCAAGAAGTCAAGGTATCAGCAGGGTTGGCTCCGCCTGCGGGCTAGGAAGGAAGGATCCGTCCCAGACCTCTCTCCTTGGCCTGCAGATGGCCATCCTCTCCCTGAGTCACTTCACATCTTTTTCCCTCGGTGGCTGTCTGTCTCTGTGTCCAAGTTTCCTATAAGGACAAGTCATTTGGATCACGGCCCACCCAAATGACCTCATTTTCAGTTGATTCCCTCTTTAAAGACCCTATCTCCAAATACGTCATAGTCTGAGGTACTTCAGAATTATGAGGTCAGGACTTCCACATAGGAATTGGGGGGACACATTTGAACCTGTAACACATGCCGTCCTGTCTTTCTTGCCAGCACCGAGCCCCTGCATGTCACCCTGCATCTGCCATTGTGCCTTCTTGAGAGGTGGAGGCCATCGCTCTCATGGGCCCATGTTCAAGGTGGGTTCAAGGGCCTGTTGCCAGAGCAGAGACCCACCCATAGCTCCAGTCACACCACCCTCAGTGCCCTGCCCCCTGGAACCCGGGTTCTTCCCTCACTGCTGAGCAGGACTGTTGGGGCCTCCCTGGAGTTCCCGCTCTCTCTTACCACTTGGTCACTGGAGATCGGATTGGGTTTACCCATCTATACAAGGGGTTGCATGTAAAAGCAAGCAGGGATCTCTTTTCTCACGGTGAAAAAAAAGTGACTGGATAGAAATGGTCACCAGAGTTGTGTTGACACATCCTGGGGTCCACAGTACCATCTGGGCCACCTTCTCCCGAAAAGGATGCCAAGAAAGCACGTAGGCAGAGGCCCGTCTTCCTCCTCTGTCTCCCCTCACCTTCTTTCTCTCTCACTCTGGGGCAACGTATAGCCACGTAGCTTCACGTAACAGCACAGAGTCTGGGGAAAAAATGACATTCGATTAATGAAGCAAACGCAGCTGGTATAGCAGTGACATCTAAACTGTTCCTTTGGTTCCTGTTATTTTCTGTAGGAAATTCTCCCTCTCCCAAGCCCACCCCCTTTTCCCTTTAAATCGTGTGCATAAAATACGCTAATAACAATCTTCGGTGTCGGTGTATGAGTGACAGCTGAAATAAGAAAAAGACTAATCGTACCTCCTGCAGCCCTGTCACATGGAGATTAAATGAGTCTCTCTCCTTCTCCCCGCTCGCCACCCCTCTCCCCCACTCTCTCCTCTCTCTCATGGTCTCTTCTCAGTGAGCATCATGGGCATTTGAATAATAATATTATAGACGCCATCAGGGTGACAGTGGGGAAAAAAATCAGCTCAAACCCATGATTATTCCTTCAATCTAATAATTATTTAAATACCAGATAACTCCTTTCACTCTAATTGAGGCCTTTCAGCTGCCGGCATTCCCCGGGGCCTTTGCGTTCGGTTCGCCCTCTCACTCACCTTGTGCTACCAACGTGCCTGGACTACCTCTGAGGTCGGTGGTAGACGGTGACGCTTGGAATGTTTGCATGTACAACCACGCAAATGACATTATGTCGGGTCTTCAGGGTCATTCCACCCGCAGGGGACAAGCTGGGGCCCCATAATCTCTCATTTAGACATTTTATCCTCATAGGCATCTTAAAGCAAAAGAAGCCTTCTGAAGTCGTTGGGACCGATTCCCTGCCTCTGGGTAAACTTACTCCTAGACAGCTGTCAGGAACATTCACTGTCAGGAAATTCCATAATCTGCTTGGCAGTATGCCCCAGGGATCTTATCCAAATAGGACGTCCCCCTTAATAGCTAACTTTAGTCCCTTCTGCTGCAGTTCTAACTCTTTGGGGAGAAGAGGTTTCCTGTGCTTAGCCTCTATCTGACCTGTCTGTGAGGCTGCCTGTAACCCAGAGGGATGTGGCACAGGACTCTGTAGCCCAAGTCGCAGCATAGGTTCCACCCCGCGTGTGATGACTGCCTGGGCCTAGAGTACGGCACGGGGGGTCATACTTCCCAACACAGAGGGAGCCAATCAAGAGTGTCTCTTTCCCTCCCTCCTTCTGCCCATTAGTTCTGCACGCACCCGTTTAGGTCCCCCCCACACACTGCTTCCCCAGCCAGGCCTGGAGCAAGGCTCAGTTCTGCCCATTACGGGGCTACCACTTCTAAAGGCACCTCCTTTCCCCCCAACAGGGAGCCTCGAGGCAGAACATCATTGACTGTCAGAGCCCTTTCACCTGTGATGAAGGAAACACCAGACTTTTCGCAGAGTTCAGATTGCAGTCTGTCCTGGACTAATTTTGGGTTAGCTTGGACAATTTGTTTCCTCTCCATAGGTTTTGGTTTCTTCATCTAAAAATAGGTCGTGAATCTGGGTAATCATAATCTCCATCAGCACTGGCCCTGAACTGCTGCTTTAACGACTACTAATTGGAAAGGAGAGCTGGGGGAGAGGATGGACTGCCTGCTGCCCTGGGAGAGGGAGGAGCACGGGGGAAATTTCTAGTGCAGCTGCCCACCCCTTCCCTGACTTCACAGCCCTCATTATCATGCCTATGTTTTCTCTGTCACCAGCTGGCTCCTTGGGATCCTGGCTATGCGAGCCACTTAGTATGTGCAGTCATGATAGGTACCCGTTACTGTCATTGTTATGGAAAAATATCCTGGCCAGGATGGTGCTGGCAATGGTGGTGGTGAGGTAGGTGGTGATGACAATGACAGAAGAGATAGTGCTGATGGTGGAGCTACAGGTGGGTCCAAGGGTGTGCGGTCTACTATCATGAACTTTGACTCAATTGGCCAAATCATATCCCAACCCTAACTCCTCTTCTTACTGGCTTCTTTTGCAATAAGAGAGGCCAAGTGAAAGCCTGTGTGTCCGGATCTCCTGAAGAAGGCAACAGAGCAGGTCGGCAGGGTGGAGAGAATCCTGCACTGAGCTGAACTGGAAATGCCTGGTTGTCACTTCCTCTCTGCTTTGCCACTGACTCCCACAGCAGCTGATCAGGAAGGTATTAGATGCCTCCACTAGCTGTCACCCACACCTGCCTCCTGAATCCTGATCAGGAGATGGTGTCATAAGGCCTTTCAAATAAAATATTTAGTGACACTTGCTTCCCAGACAAGTGTGGCCTCTGCTTGGCATCGGAAGAGCTCGGGGTAAGGTGTCCTGAGAGGCTCCACCGATAGGGCAAGCATCGCAGAGCCACATGTCCTAGTTTGAGACTTGGGGTGAGGGAGAGGGAAGCGGGTAGGAGAATGGCGACTAGGCAAGCTTTGGCTCTTGAGAATGCATGTGACAAAGTGACTTCACAGACTAGAGAGAGAGAGGAGCAGTGGCAGAAAAACAGAGGCATCATGAGGTAGAAACTCCTGAGGCTGACAGTAGCCAAAAATCGGAGTTAGGAAAAATGTTAGGTATGCAAAGTCATGGGCATATGTTCACTGGCTTCTACCAAATCAAGTATGGATAATTTATTCTAAGACAGATCATGGAATGGAGGGAGGTGAAGAGCCAGAAATATTGACAAATAAATTACTACTAATAAAGACTATTTATTATGGTGAACACTTAAAATGGGCCAGGCATTGTTTTAAGTGCTTTATACGTATTAAGTGACTTCACTATAATAATCGTATGAGGCAGATGCTCGTACTAATCCCATTTTATGTAGATAGATAGCATCACAGAGTGGCTAAGGACCTTGACCAAGTTTACACAGCTATCTAAGTATCTAGGTTCAGAGTCAATGCATTTAACCATTGCACTACACAGCTTTTCATCAGAGGTACAAAGGTGGCTGCTTGTCCTCCACAAAGGGTGTTTCTCTGAGTTCGGATAGGAGACTTGATCCTTGCTAGCTGGGTCCTGCTTTGGAACTCAGCTATTCTGTTACATCAGCCTTGGCATGGAAAGGCAAAAACTCTCAACTTGCTGTTGAAATCAATTGTCCTTGTGAAAGCCACACTCCTAGGATAAAGTGTGAGCCTTACCTGCCACACCTGCACTGCAGGAGACCATGCTGCCTCTTGACTCCACTCTGCCAGCGCCTGCTACTCCCAGATGGGCGACCCTTGAGCCCCATGGAATGAATTTGCTTGGCTGGTCACCAAAAGCAGTCTGTCTCAAAGTGAATGCTGATTGAGGAGTAAGAGGCAAACAGCCCAACCATAGTGGTCTGTTGAGAATTCCTGACCTAACCAGTTTTATCAGGTAGGATGGAAGGACTTCAGCATCTATCTCAGCCACAGACTTTAGAAGCTGAGGGAAGCAAGCCTCAACGTATTATTTCACCTGGAAGAAGAAAGCTTACAAACTGGCTGATTCAAACATCCTTTATTTTAAAATCAAGAAATAGGCTCAGGAAGATGCTAGCCTAGTCTAAAGCGATATGACTCATGGCTGACAGAGGCAGAATTTGAATCAAAGTCTCCTAAGTCCCTTACTCTGCCTCCTGCCCCATGACTTCATGCCTTCTAGTCACCAGACCAATTTTCCGATTCATAGTTCAACTCTTAGGATCCTTCATCTCTGCCAACTTTATTGCAGGTGGCAGAGAGACTGTTGGGACTTGTGCAGTAGTACGAGAGGGAAGACCACCTCAGATCTATTCTCTTTCCTTTGACACATGCTTCCTGAATTGAATCCCTTCACTGGGTCAGGGAAAGCTGGGGATCAAAGGTCTTCCCACAATGTTCATTCCCAAGAAAAGGAAGAATATGAGCAAAAAGAGAAGTCAAGAGCCCTGGCAGGATTCCTAAAGTGCAATCTCCTGGGAAGGCTTCAGTGAAAACAATAACAACTAGCAGAAGTTGACCTAAGAAGTTTCCCTGCATTATCTCATTTGCTCTCATGACAACCAGTGAGGTCGGTACTGCAATTATCCTCGTTCTACCTGAAAGGGAGATGAGACTTCACTTGCCCACTGTCCCATAGTTGTTTCCAAACTCTGCCTAACAACAAAGCCACTCACTAATCAAACTGATCTCAGGGGGATGTTGGGTAGGGAGGTGAAGTAGTTGATCTTAACCTTACGTTGTGTCTGTCCTTCGATGTTATCTCTGCTACCATGACCTCCATCCTGTAGCCATGGGCTAAACGTATATATGGTGGATAAGGCAGAAGTGTGCTGTCCACAAACTCAGTGCCAGTGTCTCAGAGGGCACTTTCTACAAGGCAAAACCCTAACATAGCATGGTCACAATTACTTTCCTCCTTGTGGAACACTGCCCTCCACCAGCTGAGACAGGGGCATGCCCATATTGGCCTCTGGTAGTTCCCTGTCCAGCTGGGGAATGTAAGGCACTTACATTCTGTTATTTCCTTTTTGCAGCTTCTTGTGAGGAATTCACGTCCTGCTACCGGCCCCAGGACATAGCTAAAAATAACGGGTTTTCAAACCAAAAGCTCCGTCTGTTGAGGCTTTGCAGTGGGTGCAGGCGTGGGGCCGGAAGGGCAGTGCTGGAGGCCCTGGGGTCAGCCGGGGCCTCGTGCTGTTGTGTTCCTCTTTCTAAGGAAGCCTGGGCTCCTGAGTCATCTCAGACCCCCCTGATGGAGCCTGGTTGGTGGGGAGCAGTCAGGTGGATTCTGCCTCTGGCACCACAATGGCTGTCAGGTCCAGGACCCAGAGTTGAAGAGCAGGAAAGAGAGTTTCTAAAGATACAGAGCAAAACAGTGTGGATTCCCAGCATGGAGCCTATTCTGATTCTAAGCCAGTCCAGCCAGACTGGAAGGTAGAAGGAGACGGGACCCTGCTAAGCTGCCTTGGAGGCAGTTCTCCATCCTTGGCCAGGGCGTGTCCACTCCTGTCGCCTCGCTGCCCAGAGTTGTCTGGACTTGTCTGAGAAGGGTGCCGGGCAATTTGTCTCACGGGAGAAAAGATGTTTCTGCTAAACGGCACTCAGCCTCCTCCTGCTACTGCTCCCTGCTGCTGCTCCCTTTCCACGCTAGTCAGGAGCAGCGCTCTCAGAGGGAGGGGGCAGGCTCCTCTGTCCCAGCCCTGGCCCAGGCACACCAGAAACTCTCCACAGGAGCCCCGCTTTGCTCCTCTGGGCAGCTTCCTTGGAAAACAGAAAAGCTTTAGGGCCTGGGGGTCTGGAGGGAGGGGAAGGAGCAAAGGAGTCAGGGTGGGAGACGAGGCGCAGCAGGGCAGAGCAGGGTGAGGCCCGGGGCTGACTTCCTGGGTCTCAAATGATCACGAGGCTCCAGCAGTCACTGAAATGAGACCCTCAACTTGCCTCCCTTTGTCCCACCTACATTTTCGAAACCCAAAACTTGTGTCCAGGTAGCTAAAGCTGGACTCAGATGGCCAGTCCCCCTTGGCGAGGAGGACAGCCCCACCTGCAGAGGAGCAGAGGAGAAGAAATGTCCGCAGGACCTGGCAGCCCGCTCCCTGGGAGGCAGTGACTGGCATCCTCCTGTCCCAGAGAAGAGTGGGTGGGGGGTGTCTACTCATCTCCTTGGGGCTGTTCAGGCTTCTGAATGGCACACCTGAAAATCCCAGCCCTATTGGCCACAGCGTCTCACTCTTTTCTAACAAGTTGTAACAGCTAACATCAGGGATTCTTCTTTCTGGAGAGGATGGGGCTGAAACCCTTTCCTGTGGAGGACAGAGATTGAGAAAGTAAGGAAATGCAGCTGCATGAGGGAATGGAATTCTGAAACAAAAAGGAATTTTATTTGCAGCATCAGACTCTGGGAGTAGTTTTTAAAAACGAGACATTTTCATTTGACTGAGAGAGGACAGAAGCAATTCCTGGGTAGGAAAGACTTGCCTTACTCTTGATCGGGGGATCAACTGGCAGGGTGAACTTAAACAGTCTTTTAACCTCCCTGAGAGATAAAAACAATGTTTTAAGAGAACAGAAATAGAGATGCTTTGTAAAGTAAAAGAAAGGAATTTACAGTGTAAGGCTGGAGACCAAAATAGATAATAGGATTCCCTGAACAACTCCAAGAGGGAGAAAGTGTGTTAAAAATAGAAAAACTGAAATACAGAAGGAAGAGACTCACAGAGCTAGCCAGGGCTGGGACTCTGGGTCAAGCAATTTGATTCACTCCTCTCAGGACTATTTTCCATCTGACCTCCCTGCCTTGTGTTTTCCAGAACCATGTGAGGGCCAAGCCAGGACGGTGGCGTGGATGAGCGCTCAGAGGATCTGCCTCCTCGTCTTTGCCCCTCTCAGCATGGAACAGAGGAGGCCCTGGCCATGGGCCACAGAGGTTGACAGCTGGTCTGTGGTCTTGCTCTCAGTGGTTTGGGTGCTGCTGACCTGCCCGGCAGCCAGCATGCCTCAGTTCAGCACTTTCCACTCTGAGAATCGAGACTGGACCTTCAACCACTTGACTGTCCACCGAGGGACGGGCGCAGTGTACGTGGGGGCCATCAACCGGGTCTACAAGCTCACGGGCAACCTGACCATCCAGGTGGCTCACAAGACTGGGCCGGAAGAGGACAATAAGTCTTGTTACCCGCCCCTCATCGTGCAGCCCTGCAGCGAGGTGCTCACCCTCACCAACAACGTCAATAAGCTGCTCATCATTGACTACCCTGAGAACCGCCTGCTGGCCTGCGGGAGCCTCTACCAGGGGGTCTGCAAGCTGCTGCGGCTGGACGACCTCTTCATCCTGGTAGAGCCATCCCACAAGAAGGAACACTACCTGTCCAGCGTCAACAAGACGGGGACGATGTATGGGGTGATCGTGCGCTCTGAGGGGCAGGATGGCAAGCTCTTCATCGGCACCGCTGTGGATGGAAAGCAGGATTACTTTCCCACTTTGTCCAGCAGGAAGCTGCCCCGTGACCCCGAGTCCTCCGCCATGCTCGACTATGAGCTACATAGTGATTTTGTCTCCTCCCTCATCAAGATCCCCTCCGACACCCTGGCCCTAGTCTCCCACTTTGACATCTTCTACATCTATGGCTTTGCCAGCGGGGGCTTCGTCTACTTCCTCACTGTTCAGCCTGAGACCCCCGAGGGTGTGGCCATCAACTCAGCTGGAGACCTCTTCTACACCTCGCGCATCGTGAGGCTCTGCAAGGATGACCCCAAATTCCACTCCTATGTGTCCCTGCCTTTCGGTTGCACTCGGGCTGGGGTGGAATACCGCCTCCTGCAGGCTGCTTACCTGGCCAAGCCCGGGGACTCCCTGGCCCAGGCCTTCAATATCAGCGGCAAGGATGATGTGCTCTTCGCCATCTTCTCCAAAGGGCAGAAGCAGTACCACCACCCACCCGATGACTCTGCCCTCTGTGCCTTCCCCATCCGAGCCATCAACTTACAGATCAAGGAGCGCCTACAGTCCTGTTACCAGGGCGAGGGCAACCTGGAGCTCAACTGGCTGCTGGGGAAGGACGTCCAGTGCACCAAGGCGGTAAGGAGGCTCTCACTTCGCTCTACTCCTGATCTGGAGTTCGGGCTCTGACTGTCCATCCTGTGCCCCATTGGGATGACCACCAAGGGCCAGAAGTGAGAGAGGTTTTTCGGGTCCATGCTGTCAGGTGGTAGCCCATAACACAGAACCTGACACATACCAGACACTCGAGGCATGTTTGTTGACCCACTGAGTCATTCCACAAACAGTTGACCCTTGAACAATGAGGGTCAGGGTGCCGACCCCCTGTGTAGACAAAAATCCACCTATAACTTTTGACTTCCCAAAAACTTAATTAATAGCCTACTGTTGCCTGGAAGCCTTACCTGTAACATAAACAGTCAATTAACACATATTTTATATGTTACACTTATTATATACTGTATCCTTACAATAGAGTAAACTAGAGAAAAGAAATGTTACTAAGGAAATCATAAGGAAAAGAAAGTGCAATTACAGTATTCATTGAAAGCAATCACGTGTACATAGACCCACACAAACCTAAGCTGTTCAGGGATTAATGTACATATATCAAGCGCCTACACCACACCAGGCACTGCTGGCTTTGGCGGTGTCCCACACAACAAAGTACCCCCACCCTCACGATGAGGCAAGACAAATAAATACATAAAATACGTAGCCTGTCAAATGGTCATGATTGCTGTAGAGAAAAATAAAGCAGAGAAAAGGAAGAGGGAGTACCTGAAAGGGTTGATTCATTGAGAAAGTGGCCTTTGGACAAAGGCCAAGGAAGATAAGGGAGTGAGCCATGTGGGGACCTGGGGAAAACATTCCAGAGAGCGGGAGCAGCAAGTGCAAAGATTTCAGGGAATGCCTGGTGTGTGTGAGGAGCAGGAAGGAGGCAAGCGCAGCTGGATTGGAGCATGTGGGGGAAAGAGTGGGAGGAGACGAGGCTGCCCAGAGGCAGCAAGGATCAGACAGTGTTTGGGCAGGGACTTGAAGACTACTGTGAAGGCAAGTTAGGGTGCTGAGTAGGCAGTTGGATATGGAAGCCGGAAGAAAGGGAAGGGAGTTAAGCTTGACTGGTAGATTACAAACTGGGGAAACATAATCAGAAGTTTGGGTAAAGGGAAAAAGAAAGGGAGCTAAGGATCCAGACCAGAGGACCACAGAGACAAGAAAATCCCTGGTGAGCACCGTCCTGTAAGAGGGTCAAGTTGCTGCAGAGACAAGAAAATCCGTGGTGAGCACTGTCCTGTAAGAGGGTCAAGTTGCTGCCATCTAAGTGGTCACCATGACACACCCATCCATCATCCGTCTATCATCCATCTGCCTACCCATCCCTTCATCCGTGTATTTATCCACCTCTCCCATTTGTTACCTATCCACCAAACTATTCCTCCATCCATTTAAAAAGACAGTATTGAAGATCTTCTATGTGCCAAACATTGTGCCAGATGCAAACATAAAAATACAAGGTCACTACTCTCACATGTCTCATAATCTAGTGATCGGAGGAGAGAGAGGGAGAAATATCTAGAACTATAATATAGTCTGGGCTTTAGAGACAAAGACTACAGTTCAAATTTCATCTGTGCTGCTTCCTGGCTTCTGAAGTAATTTAACATTTTTATTTCTACATTATCATCTGTGAAATGGTAATTATAATGCCTACCTCATGGGATGTCCAAGTGAGATATATGAGAAGATCTGTGCCATGCCTGGCCTGTGAGGTATACCATTATTAGTTAACTGTTAAGCCATGTGAAAAGCGTAAAGGTAGATTTCTGTGCAAAGTGCTGTAGACTCTGGATCTGCAGTCTCGGGAAAAATCTGAGATGAAGGGACCCATATGGCTGCTTTCTGAGTGCCTAAAACTGCAAGTGCCTGCTATTGGGACTGAACCACTCCTTAAAGCAAGAAAACAGTCACACCTTTTCTTCGCTTCTTGTCCCACTATCATTTGCTTGGTGTGATAGGATATTGGTTAAGACTATATAGGTTTTGAAGCCCAACAGATTTGTATTTAAAGATCAGTTCTACCACTTAAAACTCTGACTTTGGACAAGCTGTGCATCTGGTCCAAGCTGTAATTTTTCATCTTAAAAATAGAGCTAATAGTACCCTGTTTTATGGTTCTTACAAAAATCAAATAGAAAAATACATATAAAATTCTTAGCATAATACCTGGCACATAATAAGCATTCAGTAAATTGCAGCTATAATTATTAATATTAATCATAATGACAACCAGTTGTTTGCTGTTATTTCATTTTTGTAAAATGAGGAGGTTGAACTAGATAATCTCCAGTTTTTTATGGCACTAAAATTCTATAACCTACGGCCCCAAACAATCAGAAGTACAGAGGAAATGAAAGGGTTAACCCCCTGGCAGAGTCCTGTCTAGATCCTATTGCCCAGAGGGGAGCTTGTCAGGAGGAAACTGCTGATTCCTGCCTGCTTCTGAGCCAGAGAGAAAAGGAAGCTGACACCCTTCTCTGGCTCCAGTGGCTTGCAGAGAGACAAGCCTAGACTAATGACCAAAGAGCAGCAAAGGCACTGGAAGAGAGGTGAGAGCAGGCGAGACCAGGACCTCAGAGAACACAGGCCCCCATCACCATTCCCCACCTTTCTCCTCTCGGTAGCACACTCTTCCAGTGCAGCCTTCGCCCAGGAGAAGGGGTGCTATGGGAGTCCCAGACCTGAGGATCCAGAAGCATTTGGTGGCCTTAGATGGCATTAAGGACTGGTGAAAGAAGCTGAGGTCCCAGGGCTTAACTTGAACACGGTCTTTGGACGAACATGGAACACGCAGATGAAGGATTTGAACTTTTCTAAAAGGGAGTAGGAAGGGGTCTATCATTCATTAAATAGCAGCTATGTATTAAAGACGGTCCTGAGCAATTTATTTTTTATTGTTTATGCTGTTATAGATGTCCCTTGATCCTCAACGTAACTCTATGAAACAAGGATGATCATCCCCATTTGACAGGTGGAAAAACAAAGGTTCATAAACACTACATATCTTAAACTCACACAACTACAAATGATAAAACAAGGATTTGGATTCAGTTAAGCCCATACGGCTTCTGAGCCTGTTGACAGTGAGAAGGAAAACAGCACCAGGTGTTAGCAGGGAGTTAGACCAGACCTTGGTTCGGCAACATTGGTACTTCAGTTCTGGCTAAGAAAGAATTCAGAGAGAAGACTCAAACTATAAGAGAAAGTTTATTTAGAAAGTCACAGAGGTAGAAGAAGTAAGTTGTAGAAGAAATTGGGCTCAGGGAACAAGTTATAGAAGCAAAAGAAGGGGCCCTGGAGCTTAGGAGAGAGAGGCGAAGAAAATGCATCTGGGGTAAGGGGTCGGGGAAAGGTGAGGATGTGCTCCCTGGTGCTGGGTCCTGCATCTTGAGGGTATTTATCTGGAAATCTCATTTACCTAAAAATCCCAATAGACTATTCATCAGCTTTCCAGGTGTGTCCCTCAGGGTCATGGTCTGTACTGATTGGTTGCTGCCGGGGCAAGGCGCCATCAGTCAATGCAGCTGGTCCTAATGTCAGCCATGTTGTAGCTTGTCTGGTTTTGCTGCATTTCTGGGTCTGGGGACTTAATGCTTAAGGGCTATTCTCCAGGCCCCTTGTTTGTTCCCTCTCTAAAGGAAGTCTAACCGGGATGACTAGCAACATGCCAGGGGCAATACGGTCAGGAGAGGGTCCAAACT
This sequence comes from Pteronotus mesoamericanus, assembly GCF_021234165.1. NCBI lineage: Eukaryota > Metazoa > Chordata > Mammalia > Chiroptera > Mormoopidae > Pteronotus > Pteronotus mesoamericanus. Next base: position 3,062,773 of record NW_026555326.1, read on the forward strand.
GCATGGCCAGTGATATGAAAGGTCAGGGTGTCTAAACTATATGACCAGTGATATGCTAGGGGAGGAAAGGTTACCGTGGGGGAGAGGTCCTTGTTTTCCCAGTTTTGTCCCTTGCTGGGCACCCAGAGCTTTCCGCCCTGGAGACCTTCTAAACCTGACTGTTGCCCTGCTCTGCTCGTGTCTGTCAGACTGCCTACCACAAGCCTGAATTATTTCTGTGTAGCCATGCTGCTTTAGGGAAAGCCATACTCCAACCTCTCATCATTTGAGGAAAAGTGAAGGGGCATCAGGTGTTTGGGAGTATCTGACAATTTAGAGGAGAGAAAGAAATGTCAGCCAGTCCCCAAGAGCTTAGCCTCAGAACAAACTATTTTCCTTGTAGACTGGGATTTCTAGTTTCAGGAGGGATGTAGAGAAATCCACAATCACCAGCAGATTTTTGCTTCTGTCATCATTTCTCAGCAGCTGGCCTGGGCGATCCCTTTGTCCAGGCTCTGCATGCAGCCTTATTGGCCCCAAGAGAAAGTGGGAAATAAACTTCACCATGAAATGAGGAATTTCAGATCTGAAAGGAAATTTGATGATTACCTGGTCCAACCCTTTCACTTCACAGATGAGAAAACTAGAGCTCAGAGAGGGTATGTGACACATCAAGGTCATCTGGCTAGAGGGACCTAGAGAAAGGACTATATCTTCTGAGTCTTCCAGGGCACCTGCTACCTATGGTATAGGGATGAAAAAAACAAGCAGAAAATGGTGGTAGTTGCTCCTCTGATCTGTCTTCCTAGGTAACAAGGCCTTTCCACATTGGCTCCTGTGATGTGCTGGTAAATATTAAATAACTAGCTCTGCACAGGCTGCAGTGATGGTGGTGGCGAGAGCCTTGACTAGAAACATTTGCTAATTTCCATGATGTAAATGCTCCCACCATCGCTGATTTCACACCATCAGTGTGATGTCCCTGAATATAGAGATGTACAGTCATCCCTCATGCGCTGGCTCCGGCATACCCCTGCTTCACTCCCTTCCTGAGAAGCTCATCCCTTCTGCCGGGGTGGGGGTGGGGGTCGGGGGTAGTGATGGCTCCATCTTACCAGAGTTCACAGAGTTCAAGGTCATCCTTAACCTAAAAGTTAGTTCCCTTTCCTAAAAGGTACACACACCAATACACACACACACGCACGCACGCACGCACCACCACCATTCCAAGCAGCAGCAGGAGCATCACTCTCTACAGAACACCAAGGAATCACAAGATGTAAATCTCTCTTCCTGTGGACCTCAGAGAGGAATGGAAGGGAAGACTCTGGCTTAACTATTACGTGCCCTAGCTTATAAACCAGTTATTCCAAGGAAATGAGGCTGTTGGCGAGTGATGCACCAGCCAGCTATTTCCTGGTAAGTGTGAAGGGCGGAGGTTGAAGGGAACAGGTTGCCCATTGCTCCATGATGCTTTCTGTGCTAGAACAGTCATTTCCTTCCTCATCTGGGATGCCTTTCCAGGCCCAGAAGAAACACGACTCAGGCCTCTTTCTGGCCCAGAGTCTGCAGCCTTGGCCCACAAGATTCCAGTTGCGCAGTCAGCTGGGGCATTTCAGAGGACGCATCACAGCCCAGCCCCACAATAGGCACTGTGCAGAGAACACAAGCCTTTTGGCAGCCCCTGTCCTTGGGAAGCAATTTATTTACCTGAATGAGATCTTAGAAATAATCAATTTAACATCCCCCCTTAACAACCTCCAAAGAGGATGTTACTGGTCCAAGTTTATACTTAGAGATACTTAGCAGTAGAGCAGAAGCTAGAATTCATGTCTTTCTACTTTCTGTCCAGCTATTTTTCCTGCTTAAGGTGATCTTCTTTCAAGAGTGCCCTAGTCTCTCCTGAAAGATACTCCTTCCACAGAGGCACACCACCACTCTTTTCAAAAGTCTGGTAATAGGAAGGACATAGCCTGAACACAGCTGAAGACCTGTGCCATACAATAATGGAAATCATTACATAACTTAAACCTCTCTTGCATGCATTATTTCATTTGTTCCTCAGTAATTCTCTCAGAAAGGTGGGCAGATAGTTTGACAAATCAAGAAACTGAGATTTATATAGATTAAGTACCTTTTCCAAAGTATAAGTTTCTGTTCAATATTAGGATGACCCTTTTCAGTCTATCCCCAGTATAGGATGTGGTGAATGGTTGGCTTAAAAATCTTTATGCCCGAAGGGAGGCCTTGCATCCCAAGAAATAAATAAGAAATTCTCTCCAGGCTGGTAGATGTCCTGGGATGCTGCCTCAAGACTGAAGCTCTACTGTGTAAATAGAAAGATCGCCACAAAATGGCGTGGTCCACAGGGCCATTAAAATGACTGGAAAATGAATGTAAGCAATCAGCTTTACAAATGACCCCAGGGTCCCTTGACAGAAAGCGAACAGGCAAGGGAGGGAGGCTGCTTGTGCCTCTCTCTCCCTTTCCCAGGGTCCTCTGTGGGCTTTGTGGGTCAGGTGGAGAGATATTGTTTGCACATGTGTAAGGACCCTGCACCCATGTCACACCTCTCAGAAGCCTGGTGTCCCAGGGCTGGCTGTCGGGGGCGAGCTCGGGACTGACCACCATGACTCTACTGCTTTTCATCCTCATTTTCTCCTCTTCCCTCCAGCCGGTTCCCATCGATGACAACTTCTGTGGATTAGACATCAATCAGCCGCTTGGAGGCTCCACTCCAGTGGAAGGCCTGACCCTGTACACCACCAGCCGGGACCGCATGACATCAGTGGCCTCATACGTTTATAATGGCTACAGCGTGGTTTTTGTGGGGACTAAGAGTGGCAAGCTGAAAAAGGTAAGAGTCTTTGAGCCCCGATGTGCCGATGCCCTTCCGCTCCTCTGCTGAGAACCCCTTCTGGAAGGTAGCTATTGCTCGAGTTTTAACTACAGGCAATTCTGATTTTCTTAATTTTCTTGGTGGAAGGGGTCAGAAAATGGAGTAGGTAGGGATTAATTTTGTGGCTTATCTTCTAGCGACTTTTCCTAGCCATTTGTCAGTGAGTGTCTAGGAAATGCAAATATATTTCAATATTGCCCACACTTCAAGGAAGTAGGAAAGCACATCTTCCTAAAGGAGAAAAGTACTTCATTCATTATCTCCAAGTCCAGTAGAAATGACTTGATTTTTTGGTTCTCTGTGTTATAAATCCCCAACATCACAACTACCTCCCCACAGCCTGGAGAGCTGCTTGTACTGGTCAAAAGTCTTCGTGGAGTCCAAAGCAGCTGGTTGAAGCAGAATGTGGGTCTCTATTCCAGGAACATGGGCAAATGGCGAGGCTGCTGTCTGAGGGCATATTGTACCCGGCTAAGAGGCCACGCTTCTGTCTTTCCTATTCCTGCAAGTGCAGCGTCTTCCCTACCCCTCCACTCCCATCCCCCAAGACCTGAGCTTCCAGGAGGAAGTAGATATCTTACCCATGACTTCCCTGGGCACCGCTGCCAGCTGGAGGGCATGGGATGTCTGGGCTGGCGCGCGGGCGGCCTCTTGCGCGGTGGGCTGAAGCCAGCAGCTTGTACCTGCTTGCCTAGTGCTCAGGGTGCGGAGCCTGAGCACAGTCTGGTTCATTATGTGGGATTACAGCGGCCGCATTCTTTCCGGTCCCAGCTAATCCCCTTTTCCTAAACTTACCCTCCTGCTACCTTTCCCCAGTCCTTCCACCTGTGGATCAAAGCACATGCAAGACCTCACCCCGTCTCACCCTTGATGTTGACATCACCGCTGTAACTCTTTTCTCCTCATCTAGTTAGAGCCTGGGAGAGATGTTGTTTGGGATGTGGACGGAGGAGGGCAGGGCGGGAGCCTGAGGAAGAATTTCCGTGATCTGCTTGTTCTGAGGTGTTGCCAGAGGAGGTGAGGAGAACTGGCCTGGGCTTAGGCACTGAACCCTCCAGACCGCTGCTGCTCCTCATGAGGCCAATGCCCTTTAACCCTTTTCTCACTTTGTGGGGAGGTTGCTACTTTTTCCTGGGCTGTGCCATCCACTTCTCCTGGGACTGTGGACCTTGGCCTCGCTCTTTGGCACATGGAAGAGAGGATGAGTGTGGTCCCTGTGTTTGCTTTCCCAACATGCAAGAGGAAAGGAGCTGCCTTAATGAGATTTCACTAAGATTTAAAAGTGGCATATTCTGCCAGGATAGGATTCAGCTTGGACTCTGAGGTTGGCTGCTTCCCTGCTCAGCAGGCTTTCCTGTACAGCTGGGCAGAGTGGTCCTTGCACGCTCCATTGGGCCGAGGGGCCTATGGGAGCTGGAATCTAGCCTCAACTCTCTTGTCAAACCATGTACCCTGGAGTATAAAAATTCACCCAGAAGGGCTCTTTTTACTAATCTATCTGCCTATAGAGACTACCTCTTTTTACACCTCACTAAGGCTTTCTGGGGGCCAGCAGTAGCCACAGATGTTCTGGATCACTCATGTAACTCTGTCTCCTTTATTCTCCTAAAAGTTTGGTTAAAAACAGGGTTCATGCTTTACTCTTATTTATTTCCTTCTTTCTACCTGTTTTTTTCACCGTGTGGTTATACGTGGGATAGGTCCCAAAAACGTTTTGAAAAATGGAACCATTCTCTAAAGAAACGTAGAGATCATCTGGCCCAATACTCTCATTATCCAGCAGGTTCACTGAGGCCCAGAGAACAAAAGTGTCTTGTCCCTGCCTAGAGACTAGGACAAGATGCTTCTTACCCTGACACCCAAGTTGACACCATTTTTACTTAAAGAAGCAGACACAGGATCCAGGAATGGATGCTGAGAACAATTTTTGGATCCAGGTTTAACACAGAGTTTACCAGGGGCCAGTGCTTCCACTCCTTTTGGTCTTAGATCTGAGTTAAGGAGTTAGTGTTTGCTGAATGCATGGATGAGGATGAAATAAAGGAAGAACGACCCAGCCAGATGCAAAGGGACCCTGTGCTGACCTTCCCTATATCTCTGTGCATCTTGCACAGCACACACAGGGGCTGCTTGGGGCATCTTTCCAAGCCACACACCCGAGCAAGCAAGGTTCTCCAAGCCCTGGCAGACAAGCCGCTATGGAGGCAAGTTCGCGGGTTCAAGGGCAAGGCTGGGAGCGTGGCTGCCCACGGCTTGTTCCAACCTGCAAGTTGGCTGCTCCTTCTCACTTTTCACTTTGCCTTTCTTTGACTGTTTCTATGAGCTCATAATACCCCTCCTTCTCCTCTGTGCAACTCGCCCTTCCTTTCCACCCACACTTCTTTGAGGCACCTGGTATTCACACCCCGGTTCCCGCTGGCCTCCCACTTACCCACCCATCCCGCTCCAGAAAAATGGCCCATGAGGAATTTATGGAATGTCCCCAGGAAACCCTACCATGGTCCAGGCCCCATGGCTCTTTCAACACAGGAAGGAAAATGAAGTAAAGAAAATATCTAGGAGTATAGAGAGAGGAGGGAAGCAGGCTATGTCAGAACTACGCACTCGTTCCCTGACTGGTCAGGCGTCTGTCAGACTGCCCAGTCCTCCTCCATTGCAACCCACAGGAATAGGATGTCCCTGAGTGGAGAAGTTTAGAGGAAACAGAGACTCATGAGGAGTGCATGACTAGGAGGCGCTGTTATGTGCTATGTCACGTACTTGCTCATAGACTATTCAAGGCCACCACCTTCTGAGCCACAAACATTCAGAAAAACCAGGCAGGAAAAGGACAAGACCTCAAAACCAAGAGGGGAGATGTATAATGCTCGCATAGGCTAAGTGTCAGTGAGCACAGGTGGTAAGAAGACAGGCGAAGCTTCACCATGGGGATGGAGCAATTCCAGAGAAATCAACTGCAATAGAGTGATATATCTGGAAGGCTTTATCAGAGAGGAAGATCGCCAGGCTTTGCTTAAAGACTAAGACAGCTCAATGGCTGAGTTGGGGGTATGAGAGAAGGGCCCTCTAGACCTTGGGTGTCGCACTGAGAAGACTCAATGCACCTACAAGGAGGGTCTAGAGTGCACAGGGGAGCTCCCAGGGCTCGGTGCAGCGGAAGGCAGAGGCAGGGTGCTGTGAGTACCCAGAAGCAAGTGTGAAGAATCTTGGGATTTGTGCTGACCACAGGGTTGACATGAGTCACCTGTGTGATAAAAATGAGCAAAGTTAGTTGGTCTTCAGCACACTAACAGACGGACAATTTCTAGGTCATGGGAAGTGGTGGCTTCACACTGGAGATAACATTGTAAGAATGTCTTAAGCCAACTAAAGTGTGAGATAAACAAAAAGTGGAAGGATATGGAAGTCATGCCGTAGGAAGAATATTGTTAAAAGGATGTTAAGCCAAAGTAAGAAGAGTAAAGGAGGAGACAAGACAGTTTTCTTCAGATACTGTAATTTACTGAGCACGTATTATGTGTCAGGTGTTCTTCTAAGAGTTTTATATCCATTAAATCACTTAATGTGTGTATAACTCCATGAGGTAGGTGCTATTATTATCTCCATTTTACAGATGAGGAAATGGAGGCCAAGAAAGATAAAGAAATGCATCTAATGTCCCATAACCAGTAAATGGCAGACCCAGGATTGACAGCCTGCACGCTCAGTCATTAAGCTGTGGAGTAGGAATCAGACTTATTTGGTGTGGCCCCAGAGGGCAGAATAGAGCCAATGGGTAGGAGTGACAGTAGATTAGATTTCCACTTAAAAAAAAATGAAGTTTCTTGCAGCCAAACTGCCCCATAATGGGATGGAAAGAGCCAACTCAAGAGGTAGTGAGCGCCCAGACAGTGGAAATATTCAGGAAGAGCCTGGATGGTCACGGAGCAGGGAAGCTGGAGAGGGGGCTCCTGCACTAAGCACACGGCTTCCAACTCTGCTGCCCATCTTCCTCTGCTTCCTTCGGTAGTAGTGGGTGATAGGCAGGCAGGCTGTGGCAGGGCACGGGAGCAGAGATGGAGGCCAAAGCCCCTGGGTGTGGGCTTTGAAATCCCGGCTGGGTTCGAGCTCGCTCTCCGAGTGCCATGGAAAGCCCCTCAGGGTCGAGGAGTAGGTGCTTGGCTCAGACAGGAAAAGGCTTCGCCAAGGCGATGAGAGCAGGAGCTCATGCAGCGACAGCAGGGTATGCTGGGCAGGGTTGACTACGATGACATCCCTCCTGGCTAAGAGCAGGCTGTGGGAGGCCAGAGAAGGGATGCTGGGAGCTAATGCCAAAGCAGATGGAAGATGAGCAGTGGCAACAGGAACTGCAAACTCATTTAATTCAACCTCTCAGGTTGAAGGGAGGAGACCAGGAGACCATTGAAACACAAGCCATGGGGCATAGGAGGGAAGGGGAGAAGGCAGAAGCCACCAGGACATGAGAGGGAGGACTCCCTCCCTCCTTCCTTATTGGGGCAAAGTTCCTGTGGTTCCTTCTCTCCATTTGCAGCTGTTAAAACTGCTGCCTCAGTCCAGGCCTCCCCTAGCCCCCTGGGGCCTTGCAGAGCAGCAGGAAGTATTGGCTCTCCATTCTCTCTCCCCAGTGGAAACCTTGCTTTTTGCTGCCCAAGGGCTGGCGATGTGTCCTGTACCGTCCTCTGGAGCATTTGAGCAGCACCCTCCTTAGGCCCCTCACATCACGTAGTTTTGCTCTGACAGCATCTGACATGGGATCAGCTACAGATGTGTCCACCTCTCTTGAGATACACAGATCCTGGAGGACAGGGACCCACCTTTTGTATTAATGTCACTCACCCCCACGTCTGATCCGACATCTCTCGCACATTAGGTGCTCATTAAATTTATCTCAAGTTTATTGGGCACCTTCTCCTTGCCAGAAACCTATTTGCACAGACTAGAATAGATCAGACACCAAGAGTGACTCCTGTTGACGTGGCTGGCTTGCAAAGGAAGGAAGTTATTGTGTGCTGGATCGGCTAGAAGGGGAGGAGGAGGAGGCAGGAGGGTTGGGTGGTGGTGGATGAGGACTCAAGGGAACAAGAGAACTGCTGGTGGATAACAGGAAACGAGTTGGTTCGCTGGTTAATAATATTTAGAAGAGGGAGGGGGTGGTACTCTCAGAAATGTTGGCTGGGATGGAGGAAGAGGATGGCACTTAGCTATTGCTGGAGATGCCTAGAAAAACACGGCAGAGGGGGGACCCTCTCTCACCTGGATCACAGGTAGGTGCGCCTGCAGCAGAACCCTCCCCTCTCAGGCCTCTGTTCAGAGGCCTCCCGAACATTTCTGCAAATCCACAGAGAGCCCTTTTCAAATTCTGGGCTCTCTGTGGGCGGGACTGGCCTCTTTTGGCACCACCTTATTTCCCATTAGCTAACAGCCAGCTGCAGAAATGCCTGTGAAATTCTTGAGGAAAATTCTTTCTGCCTTTCCCTAAGGGACATACCAACCCAAGGTCTCTGGTCGGCAGCCCACAGGAAGCCCTGACGTCCCAGTCCTATTCTTCTCTTTGCAAGCTCACCAACAATTTGCTAAGCAAAGCCAGGAAAACTGTAAGCTTCTTGTCGTAGCAGCTTGGGCACTGGAAAGAATCCGCTGAGATCATGAAGGTATTAGCTCTCCCAGGCCCCAGGATTTTTGCTGTTATCTGATAACACTGATTACTTACAAGATACCTTTCCATGCTCCTTGCCATCTTCCCCAAATACTTCAGCTAAGTGTGGTGTTCATCCCCTGTGTCTCTGCCCCATTTTACAGATGTGCAAAACTGAGCCACAGGGATATTAAGTACCTGGCACAAGGTTCTACAGCCCCTCCAATGGCGATGTTGACATTGGCGATTATACTTCCTCCCAAAACACACATAGAAGTTCCTAACCTGTGACTTGGCTCCCTTGTGGGGTGGAGTTGTCTTGGCAGACAGAAGGCCAAGTTGGATGAAATGCTGAGAAACATGACTTTCTCCCTGTGCCAACCCCACCAAACAATAGCCACTCATTCCTCTGAGTGGAAATGATTCACTCGTCTCTCAGCGTGAACCCTGGATCCTGTAAACAGCCAGGGCTGTGGGTCCAGTGCTAGAAGACCTCATGGCTCTCCTGGCACCTGTAACTACTGATGCCCTACCTCCCTGGGCACCTCAGCAGGGCTGGGGCTGGGGCAGCAGGGGTCGGGAGCAGGCACCCTCTCCCCCGTCCCCGGAGCCTGCATGGACGGGGCCGCTGGTGGCTTGGAACTCACCACCACAGCCGAGGAATGAGCCTGGCTCCCTGCCCAGGCTCCTGCCGCCAAACTCGCTGTTTGTTTTGTTGTTTTATAGCCCTCTTGAGCCCGGAGAACTGGTCTCCTGAAAGCTGGGAAAGGCAGCATTTGGTTGGCACGGGGAAGGCGGAGTATTGAGAGAGTCCCCCACACCCCTGCCCCCCGCCACCACATCCCCCTGCTTGATCATGACAGGTGTAGAGAGGGGGTCTGGGTTTCTATCCAGGGCCCCCGCTGACCCCAGGGAAGAAGGCCTTCATCTCCCGGAGCCATGCTGCAAGGGAGAAACTGAAGATTCATTTATTTTTTGCACCTTTTATGCAGCTCTTTAAAAGCTTCAGTTTTGGACAATCCATCAGCCTGCGTGCTCAGCAGGCTGCTTCACATCCAAGAGTTTGCCCCTCAGGGCTCTAATCACAGGACAGGTGAAACACAGGGAAGTGTGTTTTAGGGACAGGATGAGGGAGGGGGTGGAGCCCACAGAATCCAGGTGACCCAAATAGGCTGTGCAGAATTTCCAAGAGGCCAAGGTACTAATGTTACAGAGCTATCGACTTTGGGTAAACACAGGCCACGTGGATACACACACTTTTAGGCCACTGAGTCTCTCCTGCCTGTGCAGGACGGTGGGAAGTGACCTCCAAAGACCAGCTAGCGCAGTCCTTTGCCTTCAAGTGTGAATGGATTTCTATAACAAAGAGTGTATGACGTGTATGACCTTATGGATTGTTATCCTACCATCTCCAGCCTACGGGCTGCGTAACCTCTGAGCTTCAGTTTCCTTCAGTGTAAAATGAGGACAGTTATAATATCTGCCTCATGAGACTATAATGAGGATTTAATGAAATAATCCATTCTTGAACAAAAATTTATTGAGTACCTACTATGTGTCATTTTGGAGGTATACAGTAGTGGACAAAACAGTCAAAATTGCCTTTCCTAATGAAGATTGTATCTTAATGTGGGAAGACAGACCAAAAATATATAAGTAAACACAAAAGAGTATGTTTAAAAGGAGAATACTGAAATAATTCATGTCAAACACGGTGCCAATCTGGGGCCTGTGTACTTAAATATTACTACCATTGCTACTTAGCTTGTGAGCCTCAATTTTTTTCTTCTGTAGAGTAGGTAGTGATGAACATGTTGCATGGTTCTTGTAAGGAATAAATGAAATCAAGCACTTAGTCCAGTGCTTGGCACAAAAGTGCTGTCATGATTATCACTAACATCTTTGAGACTTCTCTTCCCCTACCCCCAAAGCCCACTCAACTCTGGCGCCCTGGGGGAAGTGGAGCTGTCATACCAGCCTCCTTTTTAGTGACATGTTTGCAAGGTCAGATGGAGGAAGAGAATCCTGCCCCCTGCCCCCAGCCCTGAGTCATGGGAAAATATACTTAGAAGACTAGACCAGCTGAGCCGAACTAATCTAATCCTGCTGGACATTGGCACCAGCTGCATTAGTCACCAGTGAGAGCTTTCCCAGTCCCCTATCACTGAACAATGTGTACTGACCCCTCCCCCAGGGCAGGGCCGGGGAAGTGGCAGTTCCACTCTTGCAGCTTTACAAAACTAACTAAAACAGGGCCATTCTGTGCCCTTTGCACACTTCCGAGGCAACTGTAATATCCTAGTGCTGCACAGCTCATCTCAGATTAACTATGTGATCTTAGGGGACTTCAATTTCCTCAACTGGTCTACGGGTGCTATCGTGTAAGATTGCTATGCATGTCAGACATGGGAGGATGTAAAGTTACCTAATACAAAGGCTGATGCACTGTAGGTGCTTAAGAAATGGCAGCCATTGCTGCTATTACCACTCTCACTGCGAGCATGATTCTTACTAGTATTGCTATTACCATGCTTTTCTTTCAAAGGCCCAGCCAGATTCCATTTCTATTATCTCATTAATCCCATAACATTTCAAATGAACAGGAAGGGCTGGGTTATTTCTTTGCTCTGTTGCACATGGTAATACTGAAACTCAGATTATGTTCTTACTTAGGGTCACAGGGTAAATAAAAGGAAGATGTGGGAATTGGAACCAGAGCTACAAATATTTCAGGTGGAGCTGGGCCCAGCATACACCTAGGTCACTTGTATAGTTCAAAGATGGCAAAGCTAAAAGCTTGCCGCTAATTGATCATCTCTTTTCTTCTTGTAATCATGCGTTCCCCTGTCTAGGGGAGCAGGTGCAGAGATGCAGGTGGTAAAGATCAAGTAAGGTCTATCCTTCAGAGTCTCTTCTTGGGATTCTATCCCTCTCCTGGTCTCAGCTTCTAGAAAGGTTTCTGAGCTCCAAGATGCAGCAGAAGTTTAGAAACTGGTGCCTCTGGGATTGTCCCAATTAGCCATCATTCTTCGATACCACATTCTGGTTTTCTATTTCAAAGGCTACTGCCACCAGCTGGATGTCCCCACCTAACCTGAAAGGGGCAGTGGCATCCACAGGCTTTAGGAACAAATCTGGAATTCTCACACTTTACCCTTAGGGTGGGCAAGAGCACAGCCAAGGAGGAGGAAGAGCTCATGGTACTGGGACCCTGCAGAGGGCTGGGGCCTGCTGGGGAGGAGGTCAGAAATCTTCGTCTGATTTTATAGCTAGAAGGGACCTCAGGAAACTTGTCCAGCCTACAGACTTTGATCCGTTGAGATGTTCACTCTATTTTATGGATAAGACGGCTGAGGCCTAAAAAGGGTTAACTGATCTGAACAAAATCACCAAGAGTCTTAGCAATGGAGGCAAGACTAAAATCCATCTTTAGATTGAAATTTTGGGACCCTTTCCGCTATATCAAATGGAAGAACATTCCCTCTACACAGCAACAGACTAACCTCTGCCTCTCCCGAGCATGCAAGCACTCCATAAGCAGAACCTTCAACTGGTCTGGGGATCCCAGGGCAAGGGTCTCACTGAGCTTCCTGTCCCAGGCCTGACCATGGAGCCTTGCCCTGGGTAACCAGCCTCCCTGAGCCCTCACTCACATGTCTTGGGGATCTTACTAGAGCCAGGCCTGCAAGGAGGCCTATTTAACCACAACATTCTTGCCTTGGAGCCAGGAAGTTCGACAAATCAGAAGAACACTGAATTGGGAATCTCAAGTCTTACATGTTAATTCTCTCTCTAGGCTTGACACTTTTGGGGCGCATGGGGGTCAATTAAAAATTAAGCACTTACTCTGTGCTAAGCCCTGGGATAAGTGTTTTATTTTATTTTTTATTTTCAGTGAGGCCTCACAACTGCTCTCATAAGAATGAATACTACGTCCATTTTCCAGATGAGCAAACTGAGCTCACGGTTAGGTGACTTGCCAGAGTCATACCGCTACCAAGCGGAGAGCTGGAATTTGAATCCAGATCTCTCCAGCTCCAACCCTGTGCTGCGTTACCCACCAGCTTTTAGCGCTCTGTTGGCCTTCTCTAAGAGTCTGTCTTGTCCACCTATAACCCACCACCTGCCCAACAAAGAGCTACAAGGAGATGCCGAGAGAAGAGCGGAAGGGCTAACACTTTGCACTCTTTCTAGCAAAGATGCCCTGGAAACCCAGGACGTGGCAGCTGTCACCTCGGCACACGCTGCCTTGTATCATTCCCCTCAGGCCACCTCCTCCCCCTCTGCACCCATCTCAGCCCAGGCCGCAATGGATGTGGTGGCAGCCTTTTGTGCCACACACAGTCCCAGCTGACTCCCCTTTCTCCAGGCATCATTGTTTGCTGTGAGCTTTCTGACGGGGAGACAAAAGAGTGTTGCCCACAAGGCCAAGAGCCACTGTGTGAAGCGTGGGGCCTGCGCCCATCACCCGTGCTCCCTCGGAGCCCCAGGGCTCTTCTGCAGAGATGCTGTCTGGGATCTTTTGTGTGCCAGTCATACCTATTCAGAGCTGGCCAGGCCAAGGTTTTCAAGGGGAGGAGGACACTGAAAAATGAGTCATTTTCATCTGGCAAAATTGGAAGAGACATTAATGCAATAGTTAACAGCAAACCACGTCTTGGGGGGAAGGGCTAGAAAGCTTGTTCTCTGTTTATGGGGCTTCTGCAATTCCATCAATATTGATGCCTGATGCCTTTGATTCTGACACTAATCATTGCTATGAATTAAATTTGCAGCCATATAATTAGGATTGCTATTAATAGGGCCCTAAGCTAAGCACTACGATGCAGCATGTCTTTTTCTTGATAGAAAATGGCATCCTTGGAACTCTGCTAATGGGGCGCACCTGGGCTTTGCCAAGAATGATGTGAAAATTATACATTCTGTATTGGTATTGGGCCTTTACTAAAATACCAGCAAGCAAAGGTGAGGCTGGAGGGAAGGCTCTTTCCTGCCGGGTGCTGTGGGCAACAGTTAGGTAACTCTCATGCTCTTTAAAGTCTTTAGGAAAGGTGCTGGCCAGTGTGGCGCAGTTGGTTAGAGCATCTTCTCATACACTGAAAGGTTGAAGGTTTGATTCCCAGTCAGGGCACATACCTAAGCTGCAGGTTCAATCCCTGGTCGGGGTGCATACAGGAGGCAACTGATCGATGTTTCTCACTCACATCGATGTTTCTCTCTCTCCCTTCCTCTCTCTCAAAAGCAACGAAAAAATGTCCTCAGGTGAAGATTAAAAAAAAACTTAAAAAAAAAGTATCTAGGAAAGAATATGCCAGAACCAGTGTTGGTTGCTCATGGTCAAGCCTCGGAGAGCTCACAGTCAGGAAGATCTTCCTTAAGTCTAACCTAATGCTAGCCAGCTTAGTCTAAGAGACTAGATACTATGGTGGTTTCTTTCTCAGACTTTAAAGTGGCAATGAGCCAACTAAGTAAAGAGAAACGTCTCGTTATGCCCCAAGCTTGGTTGAACAGGGCTGAGCCCAACTGGGCCTCATTTCTGGGCAGATGATTGGGCAAGACCTCCACTTACAACTGACTCCAAGGGCCTCACCCAGAGACCTCCGTGGGCCGGAGAGCACCCATGAACCTCATACACAAGCGAGCTTACCACTGCACATGGTGGGAAAGGATGAGCTCTCTCATGGCAAGATGCTTCTCCAGGTGAATGTGCAGCATTTGTTTACTGGGGAGCCCAGTCTTCTATTACCATCAGGCCCACAGTTCAGCGTTAGAGACTCTCGATGCCCCATTCACCTCCAATTAGAGTAATCACGTGTCCCTGTGCACACAGGGTTCTCCAACCCTTTTCCAATAGCACATGTGGTACCCACACCCCAGCCCTGCCACTTCATCACTTGGAATAATAATACATACCAGTTGGCATAAGGGATGCATTAGGCTCTGCCCTTTTGACCTTCAGACTGGAAATAATTTTCCCTCCAAATCATCATGTATTGATTTTTTTTTCCCTTTCAATATGTTTAAGTCATTGTGAGAAGACCATGATATGAGTTCAAATCCTAACTATACCATTTGCTAAGGATGAGGCCCTGGCTAAATTACTTCTCCTCTTGGAAGCTTAGAGTTGAGAATTCTCTTCTTTAAAACAGGGATAATAATATCTACTTTATAAGGCTCAGAATAAGGTTGAAGAATTATACGAATTGCTTATCATAGACCTTCAATGCCTAATAAGACTCCTCCTGCCCATCTCTTTCTCCTCTCACATATACCCAGGTAGAAAGGACAACGGGCTAGCCCTCGGTACCACAACACTCAGAGGAATGCCATTTCACTTTCCTCCCGCTCTTGGGAACAGCCATGGAAAATTAACTCTTCCAACACACGTGGCGAACAAAAGCATGCATTCCAAATGCCATCATGTTTTTTTCTTATCACTAAAAGACTGAACAAGGGCTTCTTGCCTGACCATAGGTACCATAGTTCCTGCTGTTTCTCCTTATTCTCTAGTAGTCCATGGTCTTAGGTGAACTGAATTCACCCTTTAGCTCAGGGCCTAGAGCTCCAGCATGGCTCTTAGGCACTGAGAACTCCAGGGGTATGGAGACAACGGCGAAAGCATCCTTGCTTCACCCAGAGTGGAGGTTCCTATTATACAGGATTTTTATTCATTCTGCCTGCTGCCATCCCTTATGCTATACATTTACCCATCTTACCCAGTGTACACTTCAAGGAAAATGCGTGGACACAGTAATTGGCCAATATTAACCAGAGAATACGGATACTTTACCATATAAAACCCTAGAAAAAAAAATGTGGGGGTGAGTCCTCAACCTGAATGTTCCATTAATTACCAAACAACTATTTTACTCTTCATACCTGGAGTTGAGCAGAATGGAGATTATTGTTGAGTTATAGTTGGTAATGCTCCTGTTTTGATTCCCACGAAGTAGAGAACATAATTCAGTCCTCTTAATAATGTTGGAAACTAGCCTGATGTTGGGCAAGTGCACAGTTACTCATACATGCACCCGGGCACACACTTAACATAATTATCCTCACCCTGTTCTGTTCTTTTGCTACTTACAAAATCTTGGGTGGATGTTACCAATAAAACCCCCCAAACTGACTCACCCTATCAGGCAATGGGATGCACCCACAAATTCTCCCGTACCTTCAGTCTTTCCAGGAGTCTTAACTGTGCTGGAAGCCATAAAACATCAAGTGGCTTCAGTCTCGGACAGATTGGTGGTATCCCAACAGGAATGACTGCAGAGAAATGGAGGAAAAAATATGCCCAGCCTCCCGCCACCATCGAACCAAAGAAATTAAAAAAAAAATCTGTCTCCTTGGTGCCTCCCCAATATTTATGTGTCAGCTCAGCAGATACCCCTGGGCTGCAGCCAGTCTGTGTATTAGCATTAGTCCATTACGCTTTTTATGATGCATGTTACCCACCCAACACCACTCCCTTCATCCCCCAATGCAACATTTTACGACTGTCCTTTTCATTTCTGGAAGGAGCCTCTTAGAATGGCAGATGCTTGCTGTTTCCCCACTCTTTGGGGAGCTATTTGTAGGCAGCCTGTCCCAGGCCATAAACAACAAGAGATAAACCACAGCCACTGGCAATAAATGTATCCAAGGCCAAAGGGGTGCAAAGAGCAGGGGGGCCGGGGTCAGTTTGCTGTGTCTGCCTAAGCCCAGTGGTTCGTGGGTATGGGGTAGATACTGCCTACAGAAGGGGAGTCAGGGGCTAGTGCAGAAGTGGATGCCACCCTTCCAGATTTCCCCAGAGCTGGAGGGAAGTTCTGTCACTCTCTCTCATGCCTGGCTCCCCCACTGAAGTCACTTGTCCCTTAACTGCAGTCACAACGAGTAAACTTCCCAGTAAGGAGAAGATGGTTCCCTTTGACATTTTTTTCTCCTTCTAGCTCATAATGCTACATAGATCACCATGTACCACTCATCTCCCACTGAATCTTCTACAATAGATTGTGGAGGATCCTCCCAAACATTTCTCTGCTTTCTTGCACCCTCTCTCCCTATGACAACCACCCAAACTCTTCCTCTTCCCCTCTCTCCTATACTCTTCCCCCCTCGTCATGCCCAAGGCCAAGCCTTGCCCATTGACCAACACTACTTCTGGCTCATTAAAACTTCAGCCAGGGCTCTGGTGGCTATGGCAGTGATATTAATTTACTTCCACTTTTAAGCTACACCCACAAGCAAGTCACTTGTGACGCTATAGGAGACAGCACCTGGACCCAGCTTTGCTCCAAGAAGGCACCCCTTAGAGAAGAAAACCAACTTTCAAATGAATAATTGGTCTAGTGGAGATTTCAGATGCTTCCTACATATACAAACAGCAACTGAAAGTGGGGAATAGAGGAAAAATGAGGGCAGGGGGCTGCAGAAGGAGAGCCAACAAGGCCCTGAATAATTAGTGCATTGAAGAGTTTTCTTTCTCCTCACCCTTATCTTAGCAGCAGGACATACATGGAGGACAGAGGTGACTTTCTTTTTCTTCTTCTTATTGGTTTTGGACTCCACATCAAATGGAAACATGCAGATGAAAGTGATGTTCATTTAAAATGTCTGTACACATCAGACTGCTGGAGATAGTAGCTATTATACTGCGTGTATGTTTTTTGTTTTGTTTTGTTTTGTTTTTTTGCAGTAAGCTGCTCAATTATTTATTGGACACTGGGCTTTAATCTCATAAACCTGCCTGTGGGCCCCAGGCACCAGCAGCCTGAACGCTGCATAAAACACATATGTAGGGCAGGCTGCACAAAGCACTCCAGTGACTCTGGGAAAGATTGGTTATTTCCTCTCAGTCCTTCCCCCCAGATCAGGCAGACCCAAAGGAGAACCTTCCCATTTCCCCATCATTGTGAACTTGGAAGTTGATTTGCATCTCATAGCAGACCAGAGACACTACCTGAGCTCAAAGGACCAGAGGAAAAAGTTCCCAGAGTCTTTTTCCTTGGCTGAAGGATAGGAAAGGGCCTTAGAAAGGGGAGCAGATGACTCAGGGCTGCTGGATGCTGCTGAGATTTTCTAGAACCTAGTGCTCTAAGGCTCTAGAGCACTAGAATCCTTTTCATTTCAATCGCTACCCCCAGGATTTAGGGATGGATGACCCTGAACAGATTATATAACGTGGACCCCAACTTATCCCTGTCAAGTAAAAGTGATCTGCATTATCCTCCCTGGTTTCCAATCTGGAAAGCAATTATCTTGGTATACCTCCCAGTCAGTCTCTGGATGCCAAGATAATAATAACACCCATAAACTTGTTTGGTGGTTTGAGGTATAAGAAGAGCTTTCATGTATATATCACCCACTTTGAGCTCATCTAGTGATCTTAACAACCCATGGGCTGCGATCTTGTGGATGAGGAGACTGGCCCATAGGGATCAAGTGATTTGCCCAGCATCACCCAGGAATGACACTGAATTGGAACCTGGATGCCCCACCTTTGTCCATTCTAATCCTAGCCCAGAGATGTGAGCTCACTAGCATTAAGCTAGCAAGGAAACTGAGGCATAAGTCACCTCTGACACCCAGACCCATTGGGGCTGGCGGTGTGAGAACGATGTTAATTACCATCAACGCCCTCATCATAGAAATTTGAGCCTGAGAGAAGCCTGGGCTTTCCAAGCCCTAGGCCTCTGCTCTGCTGGAGCACACGAAGCGATGCCAGGACTGCGTGGGTCTCACCACTTATGGCGCTGCAGCCACCAACATCTTATAACTCTCCTTTGCAAAGTCCGAGGCGCGGGGAGATCCAGTAGGAAGATGAGGCAGAACTTAAGTGCACAGGGCTTTTAACCTGCTTCCAGGATTCAGGGGGTCCATGATCTCCTAGAAAAAGATGTTATGCAAACATTTGCATATCTATCATTTTTGTGTAGAGAGACAATTGCTTTCATCACATTCTCAAAGCTGGGTACAACTCTAAAATGTTAAGACCCTTTGTCTAGTGGTTTTGAGACAAGTTTTTAGACAGTGTGCCTTTTGAGCTCTTGGGTGACCACTCTAATTCCCTGGTTCCACCCTCTGAAATACATATTCAGTGTCCGGCACAAATAACGCCCCCCTGCCCCTTTTTTTTTTTTATTACAAAATCTTTTATTACAAAATCATAAGCATGTAATTCTGTAACATAAATATCACACTCAGGCACACCAGATGACATTTGAGGTGAAGTGTTCAAATTAAAACTATAAATTATTACCCTCATATTATTACCCTACCAACCATACTTAAGCAGACATTACTTCTGCCAGACCCCTATATATATGTATATATCAGGGTAATAAGTATGATATTTTTGTTGTTGTTAAGAAAAAGGTCTGAATGAGAGATGATGAGAGATGACGAAATGCTGGACCTGCCTGCCTATCATGTGGTGTGTACCCCTTGTAACAGGCACACATACACCGAAATCACCACCTGCCACACACAGAGACACACACCTCCACCCCCTCAGACCTGGTGTCAGCAGAACAAGGCGATGCTGAAATAACCCAGATCAGGGCCAAGAGGTGAGCCAGAGGACCAAGGCAGGGAGAACAGATTAGGCACGGGGGAGGAGTGGGCTGTCCAAGACCACACCTGCAGGAGACAGAGTAGAGGTCCCTCCGTCTTAGCTGTAAAGCCTCTACATCAGGCTGCACGACTAGAAAAGGAGGCCAAATAGGTGGCTTCACATGAGTGTCCAGAGAAGCAGACCAGGCCAGGAGGTAGGAGTACTATCAGCCGAGTGGGCCCTAACCCAGTAAAGAAGCCAGGGGAGGGGGCCCCCACCCCACTTACGGGGAGCGTAAGAATTGCCTCATGGAACCATGATGTGTCTCCATGCTCCTCACCTCAGGGCTTTGCATGTGTTGTTCTGTCAGATTAGGAACACTTTCCCTTCCCCTGGTCCAGCTATTACTTCTCATCTTCAAGATTCTGTGGCATCACCTCCTCCAGGAAGCCCCCTTTATGTGCTTCCCCATCACATGGCTATTAGAGCAGAAGAGCAAAGTGGTTCAGAAGAGTCCAAGCCCAAAAGCAAAAGTGTCCTGGGCTCCACTCCTGATTCTGCCCCTTAAAACCCAGCCGATGTAGTAAGAATCATTTCATCTCTCTATACCTGCTTTCTCATCTGCAAACTGGAAATAATAGTTTCTGCCTCACAGGCTTGTTGTGAGGGACATAGTAAATGAGTTAATGTGTGCAAAGCACATGGATCAGTTCCTAAAATAGAATAAGTGCTCAGTCAATGTTACCTATGATTATCATAATTTCCCTTTTTCCTTTCGCTGTCCCTCAGTACACTCAGCAATTTTAGAATAGGGGCTGCGCTTATCATCTCTGTGCCTATTGTACCAACTAATTCAGCAGACGTTCAATAAATGTTTAAAACAAAAGCAAGGAGAGGGGAGAGGTAGGGTGGGAGAGGGAGAAAATCCTAGGAAGGGAGCCGCCTCCCTCCCCCAGCTGTAAGCCATCATTTCGATGTGAGTCAAGGACCTTGCAGGTGTGTGCTCTGCCTCCAGGCGGGGTAGGACTTCAGCGATCCCACCCAGTGTCTCTGGCTGGCATCGGCACGAAGGAGGTTCTTTGGGGGACTGCAGGCGATTCAAACAATCACATCTCATACACTGAAATTCAGGCCCTCATTGCTGCAGGCTAATCCCTTCGGGGCTGCCCTTCCCACAGGGAAAACTCCTTCGTCCTCAGTTAGCTCCCAGCCTCACTCACCTGTCAGTGCTCCCCCTGCAAATCCCAGCAGATGCCAGGTCTGCGCCAAAAGACAGCTGGCGGCGGAGACACCAGGGGGCCAGGTGGTGCCCCTCCCAGCGCCCTCTGATTCCTTCAACCTTCTGGAGTCCAGAACATAGAAGACTGTTCTCCTCCTGCCACCGAAGTCTGAAGATGCAGGCTCCACCTGTTATTATTTAGTGTGCTCGCTCACATATTCACTCACTCATTTTAAAAAAGAAATATTACTATCCGTGCCTACTGTGTGCTTTCAAATATATTGCTTGTTGCCAATACCACCATTAATTACATGAAGCCAGTATTTCTCAATGGGGGAAATTATGTGGACATTTGGCAATGTCTGCATTTTTGATTGTCATGCTCGGGGCAGGAGGTGCTACTGGCATCTGATAGGTAGAGAGACCAGGGATGCTACACAACACCCTACAATATGCAGGACAGCCCACAATACCAAAAAAAATTATCCTGCTCACAATGTTACTAGTATTGAGTTTGAGAAACTGACCAAAGCAAGAAACACTTATTGAGCATCAACACCGTGCCAACCACTGTGCTAAGCACTTCATTTAACCCACCTACGCGCACTGCAACGCAGGTTCTATGACTATTTATCTCTCCAGATGAGAAAACTAAGGCTCAGAGAGGTTAAATTATTTTCCCATTCATTCATGTAAAATGTACTTACTGGACATCCCAGTAGGTATGGATCTGGAGAGGAAACCCAGTTCTGCTGGCCCCAAAGTCTGTGCTCATCCACTAAATCTCTGCTCAAGGTCAGGAAGGAGAAAACATGATATAAGTAAGTGAGGGAGAAACATTCATTTTGGGGGAAGAGTATAGTTGATAAATGCCACTGGGTATGAAAAAAATATATTACTTTTGCTTTCCTGCCTCCTCTTTTCCCTTTTCCTCACACACGCTCACACAGACCCACACTCAGGCAATTGAACAAAATCCTTGAGGCCCCAGTTTGCCTTCAGGTTTATTTTTTGTGTGGGAGGTGATTTTAGCTTGAGATTGCACTCTCCTTTCCCTCCCCCCAAAATGTTTCTCATCTTACAAACACAGCCAACCCTTCCTCTGGGAGGAGGGCGGAGATATTTCTCTGGCTCCTGAAGTGTCTTGATAAAGATCTGCTCTCTGCCAGCCCCCAGCTTCTCCTGTGCTGATTTAGTGCATACTGTAGGAGGTGTGCTATTTTATTTGTAGCTCCTGACTGGTGGGCTGTTTGCTCAGGGACAGCATGTGTAATGGGAAGAATATGGACTTTTGAATAAGACCATGTTAGTTCAAATCCTGTCTTTGCCACCTACTAGGTAGATGGTACTGGGAAAAGTAGTTAACCTTATTGAGCTTTGGTTCCTTCATCTGTGAAATGAGAATCACGATACCTGCCTTGCAGGGTGCTTTGAGAATTAAATGAGGTCAGGTGTGTTCATTTTTTAGCATGATTGCTTGGCAAAGAGTGAGCGCTCAAGAAACGCTAGCTGGTCTGGGCGTCCTCTTGCCTCAGCCCCAGGCTGGCTTTTCCAGGGGCTCAGACAGATGGGAGACATAGTCCGTACCACCTTCCAGGCAGGGGGGGTGGGGGTCTACTAAGCCTTACTTCCGTACCTGCTCTGGGCCTCCTTTGGGGGCCCTGTGTATAGGTCAGCCCAGGCCCCCGAATCGACCACAAGACTGCCTGCCACCTTGCCCTGCCTCTGTGGTGACTCAGGTGACTTAGACCACAGCCGCCACCACCTCCCCTAGCATGATCATGAAAGCAAGAGACATCCATACTTAGCCCTCAACTCAGTGGAGACCCAAGGAATGGCATGGAAAAGCTAAGCAGTGGCACCAGTTACCTTTGTAAAGATATGTCCTAAAATCATTTAAGACTCCGAGGCTGGGAGTTGTCCTCAGGAGGTCCTAATGATTGTCCTCACCCTCCTGCCCTTCTCGTTTGTCTCACAACAGAGGAATTCCCAGACTGCCCAGAGACAGAGGGGAACCCATTCACTGGGCGCCTCCCCTGCACTAGGCCCCTTGTCACCCTAACGTAGCCCGCCACCCCATCCTGGACACACTACACGCACCCCACCTAGGGCAGGAGGGCATGCGCATTGCTCTAAGAACCCTCTGAAGAGGAGCTTCCTTATGTCTCTGCTGTCCTTTCTTTGGTGACCCCCTGAACCTCGGGGTCAGAAAGATCCAACTTGACACATTACAGCTTTCGGTGTTTGAACTTCTCATCTCCTTAGGTTCAGACAGCAGCTCTAGAGGTGGGTATGTTTATCTCCATTTTGAGGATGAGGCAAACAGAAACCCCAACGGATTATTCGGTGAGCAGGCCCTGGAGCCCCGACCTAAACCCTAGTTCTGTGGCTCAGAGTTCACAGCCCCCATAATGCCTTGGTACCCTTGCTGTGTC
Organism: Pteronotus mesoamericanus; assembly: GCF_021234165.1. NCBI lineage: Eukaryota > Metazoa > Chordata > Mammalia > Chiroptera > Mormoopidae > Pteronotus > Pteronotus mesoamericanus. The sequence continues at coordinate 3,085,477 of NW_026555326.1, forward strand.
CTTCCTCATGTCCTACCTCCAGTAGGCATTGAAACAATATTATTGGAGCATCTATTATGTATAAAGGCTAGTTTATGGGCCTTGGGAGATGTAGAGGACAATGCAAGGCCCCTCCCTCAGGCACCTGCTAGGGACAGGTATCTCCCCGTGCTCCCTCTCACAGAGGCCGAGCTGTGCAGCTGGGGGAGAGAATCCCGGAATTCTCAGGCCTGGGCTATAGCCCCGGCTCTACGGCCTGTTCCCTTATCTCTCAAATGGAGACATTGATAATCCTGGTTCCTATTCCACAGGATTAAGGGGCACACTTGGTGAGATAATACGTGTGAAGGCATTTGGGAAGCAAATGGAGGCGTCAGTGTCCCCCTTCTCTCCATGCGCCCCCATCTTATTGGCAGCCTCAGACCCTCAGTAGACGTTTCTATGCTCATCACCGTTATCCCGACCATATGTCCGTTGACCAGAACAATATCAGCTGTGTTCTTTAACTGCTCCCAAAGCCTACGTCCCCCTCCCCATTAGTTACAGATGTTACATATGTGATGATAGGTTAAAGTACCCCCCCCCAATTTTTTTTTTTAAAGCATAAAATGAGCAGGACTTGAGAGACAGAACCTGAAATCGACAGGTTACCTCCCAGGAATCAGAGGCCTGGTATAGCCTTTCAGGTGGCGAAAAAGAAAGCCAGGAACTTTCGTAAGATCTGGATTATTGTCCCAACAGGTAGGGGAGTAATAGTTTGGGGAGGGCACAGTACCCTGAGGACATCTTTTAGCAGCCATAGTTTGTTCAAGGAAGGATTTGACTTAAGAGGTTTTGAGGTTTGCCCTTCACAAGGTCAACCGTAGGGAACTAAGTGAGCACAGAGCAGAAGAGAATTTCAAATTGCGAGGGTTCCCGAGCATTGTGTTTGGTGTGAAGGCTCGGCCCTTCTGGGCCACCCCCTTCCAAACCCGGCCTCCCACAGCCTCCTTTGCACACTAGGGGACCGAGATCAGCGAGGTAACGAAAACCATCTTTCTCTCGCTGGACTGTGACACGCCCCTGCCAGTCTGGGAGCCATTACCTTTTCCAGATGTGGAAGGATTTCAGGGCTAATCACCCCTGGGTCTGCTGGGATCCCTCTCCAAGGGACAGCAGGTCCTTTTATTTAATCCTCATGACAGCCACTAACAATAAAGAGGAAAGTGGGAGATGTGGAATAGAGAGCTAAGATATTTGCCAAAAGACACAGTGAGCTGCTCTTAATTCCAGCTCAACATTCTTAGGTCCGAAAAACACTGAAATACATCTCTTCTCCCTCCCCCTTACTTCCTACAGGAAGAATTTGTACAAAATAACATTGCAATTTCCAGAGCTCCATTCCTTAGCTACCTCTCTGCAGATGCCCGGCCACCTACTCCTCCCCCACCCCATTTTCTCCATAGTGGCCTCCCGCCTCTGAGCCTACCTTCCTGGAAGACATTCCTGACACTGTCATTAAAGAGCTGCCAGCAGCACCTGCTGGCATTGCTCCATTACAAGATTCCAACCTAACTTTAAAAAGAAAGAAGACCAAACAAGAAAGGTTCTAGCAGGTGTAGTTGTGGGGTTGAGCTTTTATTGTCTGTTTTGTCAAATTATGTTTTCTGCATTTCTCTGTTGATTCTCCTGTTCCTTTGTGTTCCCTACTCTCTACTTGTGAACCCCCTCTTCCAACCCCCTACTTTGAAAACCAAGAAGAGAAAACCTGTTTGGGGATTCAATATGGTGTCAACATGTGCCCGGGACCTTAATACCTCTAAGAAGAATTGCAGGGGCTATCTCCGCCCACCCAAGCCTTTAGCAGTGGAAGGGGGGAAGGTAGAAGAACCAGTCTTTTCCTCCTCTCTTCCTGGGCCTCCTTCCAAGAAATGCTGATGCAGGGTGATGAAGATAGCTTTCTTAGAACCTGTGCCTAAGGGTAACTCCCACCGAAAGTCATTACCTGGGCAGCTTTTCCAGCTCTCGCTGGTACCCTGGGGTTTCTCCTGTTTATCCAGGGAACCTCACAAGGAGCTCAGCCACATCTTTTGCTTGTTGCCCAAGTGGTTGCCGAGCCTTGACGGATGCCTGCTCAGTGTGACCCCATCCTGCCCACAGAGCTGTAACCGACTCAGAAACCACCAGCATCCAACTCTTGCGCACGCTGCCCCTCCGTGCCGTGGGGTCCCACCGCCCAGCTCACTTCTTCCTGCTGCCAGCTGGAGCTCAGCTGCAAAGCCTATATATTTTTTAAATGATAGGGTGAAAGCAATGGATTCTTTTGCCTTCAGGCAGAAGCCAGCAAGGACCAGAGTGGCTACTTCAGGAAACCGAGCTGTATTTTTTGATCACTGGAGGTGGGGGGCTGGTGAGGGCTGAAGGGGCGAGTTACTGGAAGCTGGGTTCATGGCGCGTTGCAGAGGTCAGCCCAAAGCTGGAACGGTCAAACTGATGACTCTGCTGGTTTTCTATTGTGTCATGGAAAAGGCTTCTAGGGAATTCTTGCCAAGTCTCTAGAAGAAAAGAGATATATATAGCTAAAGATATGTATATTTATAGAGACATATATGGATATATTTATGCCAGTGGTGCCAATTAGTTCTGCAGGGAGGAGGAGGGGCCTCTGGGAGGAGAGTAAGGCCCCAGGATCTCCCCACAGCTCTCTCGGGCCCTTGGGAGGAGGAAACAGTATCATGGAAGACACCAAGATTCTTGGCCTTAATCGCCCAGGACCCCACTTCCTGTATCCCATGAAGAAAAACTCCCTAATGGAGTCCAAGCCTCTCAGCCCAGAATTTTCCTTTGAATGATTCAGACAGGTCCCTGAGGTCTAGAGGACATCTTGGAAGGAAATCTTTGTGGGGGTCTGTGATCCCTGAGTAATGTAATCTTCAGAGCAGAGTGCGAGGGGCAAGTCCATGTGGGAAGTGCAGGGGTGCCCAGGGGGAGTCAGGAGGCCCGAGGACTCACTGCCCCTAAGAAGAGAAGGAATGGCTTCGCATTCATCTGTTTTCTCCCTGTGGGAACAAACCTTAGTTGGACTATTGGTGCTAGAGGGGCCCAGACCCTGGTTTTAGAGTCATTGGGAGACTTGCCTGCTTAACTAGGACCATCTGCTGGCCCCTGTGGAGCCTGGAGGAACAGACGAAGTTCTGTGAGAGACTGGGCTAAAGATTCTTTCCACAAATCTCCCTAGAGTTACATGGTGTTTGTGGTGTGTATGTGTGTGTGTTTATGCGTGATATGTGTATGTGTGTGCATGCACGTGTGGTATATGTGTGGTATGTATGGTGTGTGTGCTGTCTGTGCATGCATGTGCAACATGTGTGACATGTATTTGTATATGTGTTTACATATGCGTGGGGTGCAGGTTGGTTGTGTGTCGTGTGTGTACCGTGTGTGCTCGTGGGTGTGCATGTGTGCACAGGTGTGCATGTGTTCTTCCTGACTTCTCTCCATTCAGGGACCGCCCAGAGTGGGTAAAGCATTCAGACCCATGAGTGAGTTGGGTGGGAGGCTTAGCTGGGCGTGCTCCGTCGCTGGCTTTGTATCTCTCATTCCAGCTCCATCATGACAATAATTTTCAAAATCGACTGAAGCGTAACCACTTGCTTCATCCCCAGCCTGTGTCCCCATCCCCATTCTTGCCTACAGCTACCCTAGTGGAGGCCAGGGGGTGTGAGAGTAAGTCATCTAATGACACTACACCCACCTTATCTAGGACTGCCCTGGTGTAGTTTCCCTGATGTTTCTGAAGCTGAAGCAGGGGTGGGGACGAGAGACAAGATATTATTGCAAAACCTGTTTGGCTTCACTGCCGCCTGAATTCTTCTGTGCTGCAGACAGCCACCCCTCTTCCCCAGGCAAATTGAATAGTTTAGCACCAGCAAACTGGCTCCAGGTCTAAAGAAAGCACACAGGTTGCCAAAATGAACATAATTGTTGTGACATTCTTACATCTCCCTTCCCTCCACCCTATCCCACTCCACCCCACATCCAGCGTTAGGACCAGTCATTCCCTCATTCCAAAGGAGCAGGCTAGCGTGTGAACATCTGAGGAAATCGAGAATGAACGTAAGATCGTCTGAACTTTCTTTGAACAGCAGTGTCCAAAATAACTTCCTCTTATGATGGGAACTTTTTATATCTGTGCTGTCCGGGACAGTAGCCACTAGCCACACTACTAGTGGCTATCCAGAGGTTGAAATATGTTAGCGCACCCGAGGAACTGAATTTCTTATTTTACTTAATTGAAATGGAAATAGCTACATGTGGCCTACTGTACTGGATGATGCGGTTCTAGAATATGAAGCAGAAACAACTTGGAGTCTAGGACATGGGTAACGTCTAAAGGAGAGTCCTCCCTCTTTCAGTCGCCGTTGAAAAGGAGAAGTTTTGTACGATGCCCCCACACAGTTTATTTTCCAGCTGCCCCAGAGCGAGCCAAATTCCCACCTAAGGCACCAGACAGCCTTCTTTCTGCGATCTGTTCCCTGGACAAAAGAACTGAGGGATGGAGCCAGCAGGATGGGCCCCCCGCCCCCCCTCCCAGACCCACCCTGGCCCTCCTCTGCACCTGGCGGCTCCCCATCCAGAGCCGGCCCAGCAGGAGGCGGGGCGGGGGTGGGGGGTGGGGGGGGACCACGCAGAGTGGCGCTGCAGCTGCAGGCATCTGCTCTCCCTCCATCTCTGCCCCTTCATTCCTTTTCTGTCAGCAGCCCCTCTGGGCCGCTGATGGTCACCAGAGACAGAGAGGCCCTGCAGGCCTCTTTTCCGGCTCCCTCGGCTCCTAGCCGCGCTGAGGAAGGTTAAAGAGGAAAGAGGAAAAGAAAGGAAGGCAGGGTGAGGGTGAAATGAGATGTTAGTGACATTCAAGAAGGTGATGTCATCGGACCCTCCCTGCCCTCCCTCCGGATTCAGGATGAACCTTGTCTGGTTTATCAGCCATTGGTGACTTCTTCCCCGTCGGAGTTGTCAAACCCTGGTGCCTGCCCCCACCGCCCTCCCGTGCAAACAAGAACACATGTGCCTCTTCCAGACCATGGCGGGTCCATCTGTGACCTTTATTCTTGTGACCTCATCCCTGGAGGGGGAGGGAGCCCCAGAAGAGATTTCACTCCCTACCCTAGACTGAAAAATTCCTCTATGCTCCCTGACCTCAGCCTTCCCACACACAGGCACACAGGAGGAAGAGTGGAAGGCTGTTTTTCTGGGCCTGGAGGTTGGCAGCCTGGGCTGGATTCCACAGGTGGAGAAAGCACACAGGAAGGAAAGTGTTCCTTCTTCTGAGCCCCACCCCTTGGCCTCTGCTGGCTTCCAAGAGAAGGAGGTGACCACCTGTGAAGCTGCAATTCACTAGGTCGCCCAGCAGCCAGGTTCTTCTCAGGGAGGACGAGCCACTCCCAGGGTGGGTGAGAACCCAGGAGCTCTGGCCACAAACCCATCCTCCGCCTGCTCCGTTGTAAGGCAGCTCTTTGAGGCTCTTTCCTTTCTCCTAACTGCAGAGGACAGGGACTGACCAGCAGAACAAACGTAGATACGCCTCAGTTTCCCCATCTGCAAAATGGGGAGACTGCATTGTGAGGCCCTTCTAGAACTAGCATTCCCTGAATGTAATTTCCACAAAACTTCAGTCACGCAGGCCTCGCAAGGAACTTCTGGTAGCTATGGAATTGCAGGAAAATCCCCTTGAGGTTTCTCGGTGTTTTGGGAGGAGAGGTGAGCCAGATCCACGAGTCTCTGACTGAGTTTGAGTCACTTCCTGCCTCTCACGTCCTGCGCTTTGGAGCGAGCTGAGGGCTGAGCTGGACTGAACAGGCCGCGGTGGGAGAAAGAAGTCAGATATTAACAGAATTAGCTTTTGTTTGTATAACGGCTAGAGCAGGGAAGAGTTGGGATGAGATCGTAGAAAGAACTTCCTCAAGCAGCAGAATTTTCAGGAAAATAGAGTATTTCTTTTCCTAGGAAAAGTTTCCAAATTAGAATGTCGGAGGGCTACATTTGTGTCTTCAAAGTTATTTTTCACAGCTGAGGGCATGATTGAAAAATGTGCGTCCCCTCCTCTTTATCTGTTCACCAGCACTTCCTACCTCCGGGACCTGTCCCCGCTTCCCAGCCCAGGGCCTGGAATACAGATGGTGGGAAGCCTTGGGCTCTAGGAGGAGGGGTCTTGCCAGAGAGCAGGGGTGAAATTCCCCTCCCAGCCCCTCACCGACTTCTGACCTCTGCACCTTTCTTGCTAGTGATCCCTAAATTACTGAGCTGTCTAGCCCTCTCTTGGGGTGGGGGGGAGGCGATCAGGGGCTGACGGGAGGCGGGGCAGAGAAAGGATGAGGTGAAGGTCAGGGGTCTTTTCACAGTATGTTTTGGCATAGGAGGCCTGTGGAGCAGCCAGTGGGATCGGACTTTCATCCTTCCCAAACTACCCGAACGCAGAAAACAAAGGCTGTCACTTGGGCGGTGATTTGGAGCCTGAGCTCCATGGGCTAGAACACCCCCCTCAGAGTTCAGCTACCAGGGGGAGGAACTGGATGATGGCCCTCTCTCCTTGAGGGGCTGCTCAGGAGGACAAAGGCTGGGCTCAGTCTGGCTGGCCTGGGTGAGGTCGCAGGTGGATATGGTGGTCCTCAGAGCCCCAGCCACGGTGGGTGCCCTGTAACGCCGCGGCATTGCTCCAGAGAACCACATGTGACAATCTGTCTCCTGGACATGCAGACTAAGGTCTCAGAGAAAGAGAGAAGCTGCAGGCTCAGGGCCTGGAGGCTGATGAGTCAGTGCTGGGATACTTGGAAGGCTGGGAGTTTGGGGCTCCGAAGGTGTGCCCGTCATCCTTTCTCAAACCTGGGCAGAAGGGAGACACCAAAAGCTTGAACTGACTGAGGCCACAGCTATTCTTTGCCCTGATGCCCCCACTCTCTTCCCCAGACCGCCAGCCTAGGTGTCTTCTGTCCCTACTCCCTTTGGCTGCTTTGAGGTGGGGCGGGAACGCAAACAATGAGCTGGTTTTAACTGGAGCTAAGTCTCCAAAGACTCAGGCCCTGACGCCGAGCGGCCCGGGCTTCCATGCTTTGTCCACCACTTGCTAGCTGTGTGACTGTGACTCTCCGTGTCCTCTTCTGTGGCCCGGGGATGATAACCGTGCCTCCTGCGTGCCTGATCCACAGGAAGTGCTCTGTCAGTGCTCGCTAGCTCTTTCTTGTTCTGCTTCCCAGTTCCCTTCTCTGTAACACATGCAGACAGTGCATTCCCAGGCAGCCACGGCCTTTCCTCTGCCTTCTCCTGCCCCAGCCTCCCAGGCACGGGGGTGCCTGCTCCTGCCCCCGAGCCTGGCCCTCCCCCTCTGCCCTGTGCAGAGGCGTTTCCTCCGTTGACAGCCTGAAGACAGGTCATTTTTCTTCTCTTCCCATATAATGGCCTTTACTCCTCCACCCACCACCCCCTTTTCAAGGCTTAATGACTTTAACATACACATAGTTCTTAAAAAAAAAAAAAATACAAGCCCCCAGTGAGCTGCTCCAAACCTCTTGTAGTGGAGGAGAAACAGCCAAAGCACATGTTCACAAGTCACTGCTTGTGATGACAGGGGGCCTTGTGCTAATTTCCTCCTGTGTTTGAAGCTGAGCGTGGGGGCAGGGTAGCAGGCAGCAAGAGGGAAGAGTCAGAGGACTTGGGTATTTGGTTGCTCCCTTTGATCCTTTCAGAAACACTATAGCATTTAGGGAAATATTTCACCCCAGGAAATATTGAAGAATAAGGAACATGGGTTGGGTGGGTGGCGGAGCTGTTGTAGAAGGAGAATGCTACCAGGTGACCTTTTCTCTCCTCGAAGTCTGACTCTCTGCCCTGTCTCGTATCTCTGGGCCAGGTGAGGGAGGAGACGGTCTCTAAGGGGAGACTCTAGCTCTGAGTGTTTAGGGACTTGCTGAAGCCCCTACCCTGGCATGCATGGCTCCTGCCTCCAGTTTCTCCCTGTGATTCATCTGAGCAGGATGGAGGCCAGCAGAGCCCAGGGCCCTCACCTTCTCAATGCAGGCAGCCTCCAGGGAGAACCTCTCCCGTGCCTTTCTCAGGACTGGGCCTGGTCTGCAAACTCGGGGTGGAAGGTGGGCACCACCTGCCTCGTGGCTGTTCCCCTAGCCCCTCACCTGCCCAGACACAGGCAGACCACTCTGCCAGGAGGGGGGAGTTGACTGACTGGAGGGAGGCTCCAGCAGAAGGGGTGGGGGACACAAGGGGCTAGGGGCCCCGAATGCACCCCCTGGCATGGAAATGGAGCTGGCTGGGATCCAGGTCCTCCTCCAAATCAGAAGCAAATGTACAAAAGCTGCAACCTTAGCCCTTGACCGAAGACGGGAAAATGCCCGTCTGACCTCACGTCATTAATGCTATTATCATCATTATTGGTAATATCACCACCATCATCCTGTAATTTGCCAGTTTCAATGGCGAGGAGGCTTGGGCCTCCCTTGGGCTTTCGTGTGAAGAGAAAATGCGCTGTGGCAGCCTCCCAGCCTCTCTCCTCCCACCTCCACCCACAGGGACTCTCCCTGGCCCAGACCGACAATGCCTTCACCCTTGAGGGTGGGAGGGGGATGCTATGAGGCAGGACTAGATGCCAGGGCTGGAGGAAGGCCCCTAGGACGTTGGGTAGCGCATGTCCTTCTTCTTCCAAACAAGAAAAAGACTTTAGTCCATGCCCTAAACAAGTGGGTCTCAGACCTGGGCACTCATCAGAATCTCCTGGAGAGTGCGGGAGAATGCAGATCTTTGGGCCCCACCTGTAGAGGTTCGGGTTTAATGGATAGGGGATGGGGCCTGAGAGTGCGCATTTCCCAGATGCTGATTTTGCAAGTTCCCAGATAAGGCTGATGCTCTTGGTCTGGGGACCGCACTTTGCAAACCACTGCCCCAAATCATCCTAAATCGGGTCTCCTTAAGGGTGAGTCCCTGAACTCCTATCTTTCTCTCATCCATATGGATGCAGGTATTTACACCATGCCTCACTCAGTACTCTCAAAAGTGGGTTCCCAGCCAGGAGACCAAGGGCCCAGGTGCAGTGGGAGGTAAGGGAGTGCTGCCAGCTCTCGCACAGATGAACCCTTGGAGAGGAGGCTGAGGCAGATAATGCCCCCACCCCTGAAGATTTGTTCCTTCATTTGTCATCTCAGGCCTTCCTCAGGGGGAGGCTGGGGCCAGCCTGACTCACCATGTAAACCTTTGTGGGGAACGCTGGGCCCCTGCCAAGATCTCCCTCATCCTTCTCCACCTGTTCCTCTAGCTGAGCTGCAGACTCCAGCAGAGTGGCAATGTCTCTATACACACTGTCCCCACACCCTTGAGAGAACAGGCACCCAGGGTGCACATTGTGTGTGCTAATTCTCCACGCAAGGCCCCCACAATTCTGCGCTGTAACTTTCCCCTCCCCTCTGCTATAGAGAGCTCATGGATTCTCCTCCAAAAGCAGTGCCCTGGGAGCCTGGCTTTTTCTCTTCTGTGCAGGGACAGGAGGAAAGCGCAGAAACTGACACTCGTAGAGCTCCTACTGCGTGGCCGAGACCATGCTGGGTTCATTCGCACAGCGTCTCCTGTCAGCAACAGTGTTGTCTCCCTGACACGCGCTCCCATCCTCAGGGCAAGGCCACAGTCTTGTTTTGCAACAGCAGGTCTGAAATCTCAGAGCACACATTACACCCAGATAATCAGACACCAGCAAAGCCTAGCCCAGTGGTTCTCAAACTTGAGTGTGCATCAGAATCACCCGAGATCTTGTCAAACACACACCGCTGGGCCCAGCCCCAGGGTTTCCAGTTCAGGATCCCGGGGTGCGGGGGAGGACTGAGAAGTTGCATTTCTAACAATCAATTCCCAGGTGGGACTGATGCTGCTGGTCAAGGGACCACAGTTTGAGAACCACTGTACTAGTTATGCAGCCCATTGATTAGGCTTTCGTTGGCTGTAATTGCATGTTACACTCAATCAGAACTCGATTTCCACCCTTACATCACATTACACTCTTTCTGAATTCTTCTCAGGTGACTGGCTTGCTTATACCATGGTGTTTCTTCATTCTTTCAAAAGATAATAATCACTATAGTAAACACTTCCATAGCGCTTGCTAAGTGGCATTGTCCTAAGCTTTGTATATTAACACTTTTAACTCTCATAATGATACTATGAGGTATCTATAATTATTACTGCCATTTTACAAATGAGGTAACTGAGGCGCAGAGAAGTTAAGGTTAATCAGAGGCAGAGCAGGGATTCAAACCAAGCAGTATAGTTCTAGAATCTGTACTCCTAACCAATCTTCAGCTCACTGTCTGTGGTAACAGGCACTGTGCTGGACAGGGGTAGATAAGAGAAACACACAGATGAATACCTCCCATTTTGCCTTGTGTTAACAAATGGAATGCCATAGGATAATATCAGAAAGAAATACACACCGAGTGCCAAGGGCCTAAGGTGGAGAGAATGAATGGCTCGGCCTGGGAAAGTTGGAGAAGGTATCAAAGAACAGGGGGGCATTTTGAGCTTGACCTGTAAGTATAAGGAATTTTGAGCCAGAGAAAAGGCTAAAGGCCACTCCTGAGCAGTAGCCCGAAGAGTCCGTGCAAAGATGCTGCGTGCAAGCACAGGGACTGTGAGTGGCTCAGCACTCAAGCACCGAGGTTGTGAGGAGGAAGGGAGTAGGCCGAGAAGGAAGGCTTCTGCAGCAGCAGCTTGGGGCCAAGTGGTGAGCCATGAATGATGTGCTCAAGGTTTGGACTTTGGCAACCAAGTGAGAGCCATTTAAGGTCTGTAATCAAGTCAGGGACATAATATATAGCTGTGAAAGATAACTCCAGGCTTTAGCCTGGGATCCAGCATGGGCTACCCCAAGAGCTAACCTCCCTTGGCTCTCTCAGTGGCTTACCTCCCCCTGGAGAAAAGCACTCTTTCCCTGGCACTCTCTGTCTACCTGGGACACATCCCTCGAAGGTCTGTTTCCCACTTTGGGACTCTTTCTAGTTGATCTTTCCCATTCTTCATAAGGTTTTCCCACTTGTATCAACCTAATTCTGACCTTTCACTCGCAGTCTTTGGGTCTGCTCTCCATGACCCCAAGACATGCTGATATGTAGCCTACAAACCCATGCTTGGGTGACCAAGGATCCTGCTCTGTCGGGTAAGGGTGTGTTTGGATACATGCAGAACTAAAGAACTATAGTGATCACAGTCCCCCCTCCTGCCCACACCCATGGAAATGGACGGACCCCAGAGTTAATTATTGGCCATTAGGACCCCCTCTGCGGTCCTCACCTCCACTGCATTGAAAAGGCTTTGCCTGGTCCAAGTAACCAGGCTCTCATCAGCAGCATCCTTCGACCTCTGTTTCCTCACCTGTGAAATGACAGTAAGTCCTCACCCATTTATCTGACAGAGCTTGTGTGACCTTAAATCAAACCTGACTTTGAAAGCACCAGGTAAACATAAGATAGAGGAGGGTGCGTAAGGCTGGTTGCTTCAGTCAGGAATAGAATAGAGCCATCCGTCAATTCACTTCAGACAAAAGCCCAAGATACCACTCAATGGGAAGCTGACCCATGTCCAACCCTATAACCATCTCAATGAGTCCCTAGGTACCTTTTAACTATCTTTTGAACTGTAGGGCCTTCCATCTCAGACTGTCAGGTTTTCTTAGGCATTCTCTTAAAAAGACTGTCTTTCTTGTACCCTTCTCCAGACTGTTCTGCTCCCGCCCTCCCAACTCCAGGGCCTCCGGTTGTAGCTCCCGCCCCCCACTGGATAACCTTTCCAGATTTCCAGCCCATTCCCCAGGAAAGCAGTTACTACTGGTATGAAGCCAGCTGGATCCAGACCTCCCAGCAGAGAATAGAACAAAGCAGGAGGATATAGACCTCTCAGGATGCCTAGAATTTTAAGAGATACAAGCAAAGTTAGGTCTTGTCCACCCTAATAGGATCTTTCAGAGTTCATTTTACCCTCTCTTTGCCTTCAAGCCAGTAACCTCAATTCTTTCCTACTTGGATACTAGACTCCTGCATCTCCCATTCTGAAGACCTCAGAGTGGCAGATATGACAGCCCCAAGGAGGTCCAGTGGGGGAGAAAGGGGGCATCTTCCCCAGAAGGAATGGCTCCTCTTGCCCAGTGATGGGCTGTGTTCCAGACCTGAATCCACACTGCATCCTCTGTCAGATGCTGAGCTGAGATGAGTGGACCTGGATGGAAGATCCCACTTTGTTCTTGACCTAACACATCCCCTTCCTCCCCGACACTCACCCCTTAGCCTTCTTTTCCACCCTCCCTCAGTCTAGTTTCTGAGTTGTCTCCAGGCATAGGGTCTCCAGGTGTTCTACCCCCTCAACATACACCTTCTCCTAAAGATTTTTCTCCTAAAGATCAGCCAGTCTGCTCACTGCTAGTTGGCCAGTGGATGTGCTGTTGACCTCTGTCTTCTGAGTGTCTGGGAGCCCCCACAGAGTTGCCAGTGCACAAAGTTCCAACCACAGCTGACTCACAGCTGACCCAGCTCCCCCAAACATAGCAATTGGCTGAGCCTGGCCAGAGAGTCCTGGCACCATGGAAGGGTCAGATCAGCAGGGGCCAAATCCGTTTCCTGGCATCCCAGAGACACTGAGTGAGACCAGGAAACATCAACTCATTTTCTTGGTAGGATATGTCTTGTGTCCACCACTGTGGTATTGGGAATGTCGTCACTTTGCAGCAGTGAGCTTGATGTTTAAAGGAGGAGCGGAGGCGTTAGGGCTAGTTCAGAGCAGGGGGTGTGCTGGGGAGGTCGAGTCGTGAAGGAGACTTAAAGCAGGGCAATTGGGTAGAGGCTCAGCAGGAGTGACTGGCAGTCTCTGTGGTCCTCTCATAGTAACCAGCTTAGCAGGGAGCATGGGACCTCCCATTTCTCACTCTGATGGCATCGCTGGGCTGGCCAATTTAAGTGAGCTGCCTTTCTTACCTGCTGCTGATGCCCTTCCTAGCCACCTTCCCTTCATTTCATCTTTTTCTCCTCACCACCTCCCCCCACAGCTGTCTCCATATGGTCCGCACATCTGGCTGACGGCCATCCAGAGAGGTTTACAACACCTTTGTCCAGTCCCTCTCTCAGCACTCAGCAAGCCCTTCCCTCCTCCCACCCCACCCTCTGAGCCTCCTTGCAACTCCACCACCTGTGTTCCTCCCTGCCTCTCCCAGGCACCCTGCTAGAACAGAATAAGAATATAGGCTCTCCAAAGAATTGTCCCTTCTCTCCCCATCCCACAGTACCACACAACAACCTTGTCAAGTCCCCGTTCCCCTCTTCCTACATTTGGAAGCCTGTCTCATTGACAGCAGCTGAGACTAGTCAGTGGGCAGGGCCTCCCATTACCAAGCAGGCCCTACACTCATTTGCAGTGCCCGCTTTCATCCTGCCTCTGAGCTTCGAGCCTCTGACCCCACTATCCTCCCCGGAGGGCACTTAACATAAGGGAGAAGACCCACACTCTCCTATTGTTTCTAAGGCTCGGCTTCCTTGAGCCCCTCATTCCATCTCTGGTGTATGTGCCTGTGTGTCTGCATGCATGTGTGCACATGTGTGCATGTGTGTACACACATCATGTCTTAGCATCCCGGTACTCAGGCAGCATTCCCTGGTGGGACAGAGGCAATGAAAACTGAACAGACTGCAGCAGCAGATGTTGCTGGGAGCTCTTCTTCCTGGCTCAGGGCTGCCCATCCCTCTGCAGGTCAAGCCTGTAATGAGAGGATTAATTTTAGCTCCCCTCAGTCTCATCCTCAATACAGCTGGCTAATGCCAGTTCAGCCGGTAGCATTTCCACTGGCAAATCCCCTACCCACCCTTGAGACAGGCTTAGCATCCACTCCTAGGCCCCAAACTGGATCAGCCTGGTACCAGAGCCTCAGCCAGATATGACAGCTTGGTACCAAATGAACAATGCTTTGTCCTATTGCAGACAGATCCGAGTGGAAAGAGGGTTGGCTGGGGGCTGTGTGCGAATCCAGGCTTTGGCACACGCGCTAGCTGTGTGACCTTGAGAACTTGACTCAAGTTCTCTGAGCTTCGCGTTTTCTCATTTCTTAATGGGCATCATAACGCAGGACTCACAGGACTTGTTCAAGGATTACATATGATAACATATTCACATGTAGTACATGTTCCACTAATGCTCATTAGGCCTAGATCTAAATGGCGTTAGAAGCACAGACTTCTCAGAGCCCTTACAAAGGCTCACGAATCGAGTCTAACACCCATAACTCAGGAGCAGTGGCAACAGTAATACTAGATAGTGACCCAATATTTCAGGTGCCAGGTCATATTCTCAGTGCTGTATATGTATTACTCCATAATCCTGCACCATCTCATTTTTCAAATGAGCACGTTTGGCTCCTGGAGATTAAGTACCTGGTGCAGGTCATGCAGCTCCAGGAGTCAAACCCAAGGAGAAGGGCTCCAGGCTTCACCTTCAACCGCTGCCCTCCACTGCCTTCAGATGTGCCAGCGCGGCAGCTACAGCCCAGAGAGGGCAGGGACTCTCTCAGGGTCACTCAGTTGTCAGTCTCCTCTCTCTGCCAGGGCTCTTCCCATGGTCTCAGGCTGATCGGCCACATTCTTTAGGAGGTGCTGCAAGAACCCATCTTCTGCAGCCAGCCGGTCCCTGGGCAACTCCGTTACCCCTTTCTCCTCCACTGCTCTAGACAGTGTCTCCCAGACACAAAAGGCAGCTTTGTGCGGCTTTCCAAGGGGACTCCAGGAAAGGCTGGAGCCCACCCAGCCCACCCTCCTGCACAGATAGGCAAGGGACTCCATCCTCTCTGAGGACCCAATGAGATCACCTTCCTCTGCTCTCCAGGTTCTTTTAGCAAGAGAACCTGGGGACACTTGTCACCCAAGAGCACAGACGCCCAGCTCCCTAGCAGTGACATAAGTGTCAGGGCGTGTGTTCTGCTCCACCCGCCCAGGCTGAGCTCAGACCCGGTGAGCCCCAGTGTCACCTGTAGATGGAGGCGGTGCTGTGGGCTTATCTGTGAGGCAGAGGCATCAAAAATGGAAGAAGAGGGGGCAGCAGTAAGTGGCAGGTTCTTGGGAGTTGTTTTTAAGGCAGTGGCAAAAATAGTGAGCTAGAAATAGAGGAAAGAATACAACATATGCTTTCACAAGGCAAAATCCAGGCATCCCAGACCTTTCATAATATGATCCCTCCTACCTTTCCAATTATGAGGGGGGACCCAAAAACCCAGGATTATCTTGGGGAGGGCAGGCCCCTTGGAGCACAGGCTTTCCCTGCCAGGTGAGTGTTCTAGGAGCCCATCTGTATCACTGCACTAGCAGGCGTTGTTGTGAGAGGCTGCATTCAGCTTCAGTGAATTTTTTTGAAGACTCCTCCAACACATTTGCCCATTTCATGATGGGTGACTTGTGAGCACACCTGCCCACACTGTGCGGAGTGTTCAGCAATTTTTGCCTAAAATGTCATGACCCCCGTGCCCCACCTTCCCTATTCACCCATCTCACCCAAAGCAACTTTGTTTCGTTTGTTTCCCTGTATGAATAAATTCCTAAAAGGAAAACATTTTGCCAATGTGGAAGAGGTGAAATAAAAACACAGCAGAAGCACTGAACTGAAAGGCATCAAAATCAACGCATTCAAAAACTGTTAAGCCGTGGAAAAAACATCGCAATAGGTGTTATTGCATCAAATGGAAAATACTTTGAAAGTGACCAAAGTTTAAGCATGTAAGAATAAATATATAATTTTTTAATAAATAAATTCCACCTAACATACTTCCCCAGCCAAAAAGTGTTAACTCCATGAGTGAACAGAAGCTCCGAACAGTGGCTTTCACATAGGACCACGTCTCTCCTTCAGAGCCACTGCTCCTAATACAAATGCTGCTATTTCCTGAGCACCTACTATGGACCCGGCACTGTGCTTATTGCTTCCCATGCATTTTCTTATTTAATCCTCACAACATAAAATCCTATTAGGCAGGAGCTATTATTACTGTCATTTTATAGCTAAAGAAACTGACGTTTAGAGAATGGATCAGGTGATTTAAGCAAGTTTCTAAAACAATCAGTGCCTCAGTTTTCTCACCTCTGAAAATGGGGAACCAGTTCATTGTTCTATTTGGAAGACTAAATGAGATAATGCATATAAAACATTTAGAAGAGTGTGTGGCCATAAAAGGCATTTAATTAAAAAGAGCTACGGTTATGACTATGATTACCGTTAAGTTTGACTGAAAGCGCCGCCCCGCCCCCATTCCCAGCACACTTAAATCTCGTTCACCCTTTAGGCTCAAGCAGTTTCAAGCCCAGCACCTGGCGGCCTCCCCGCTTCCACCACTCTTCTTTCAGATGGACAATCTGCCTCTTTCCAATTTTGTCGAGTGCCAAGAAAACTTGCCTACTTACCTTTAATTATGTCCCCTTGTTCCAACCTGCAGTCAGACCGTAGCCCTTCATGAGATAGTACCCCCATTACAGCATCACTGGGAATGACACCCACTCCAGGAAGCCTTCCCCCTTCAACCCCCGCAGATCCCTGAATTCCTGGCACAACTGTCCTCTGTATCAGGCATTTACACGCTGGCATTGCTCTTTGTCATTTTGCTTTCCCTACCTTTTGCTCTTCATTTAGATCCCAGGATTCTTGAGAGCAAGGTGTGTGTTTTATTTATCTTTATGCTGCCAGGATATTTATCACTCAAGAGGAGCTTAAAGAATTCATTGCCTGACATATCACCCAGGCACGGTGAATTGTTCATTAAAAACAATTCAGGCTATAAGGCAAAAAGCAGATTATAGTGCAATATGCCAGCGTTAGTCCTATTCCGAAGGCCAAAATAATTTTGGGATCACGGAATTCTGTCATCAAGCCTATTTGACTTTGACCGGACCAGATTTGCTGCTAGCGCCCTTGGCTGAGCTAGCCCCTCTATGAGCACCCTCACAGACAGCTTTGCCTACAGGCCAGGCCCTGACCCTGCCTCCCGCTGCATGCAGCCTCACAGGGCCTCCGCTCCCTGCCCTCTTGGTCGCTGTGGGGTTCTGATCTCACCCACCCCACTTCCCCTCAGCCTGTCAACCACCAGGCCCTGGAGACAGTCCCCAAGGCCCATCACTGCTCTCCCCAGGCTCCGGTCACAAATGACTGCTCCAAGGCAGGCTGGTCTTTGCTTAACACTCTTCCGTTTGACTTCGGACTCAACAGGAAGATAAATGACACTCTGTCTCTTTAAGGTAAAATAGAGGCATTGAAATTTATTTATTTTGCCTTTTAAGAGAAAAAAAAAATCCTCCAAGTTATTAGGGGAAAGAAAATTATTTGACTTAAGCTGCCTCTGGCGGTCTGGGGATGCTGAGGCAATATACCTGCCATCGTCTATCAGGTTTGGAAAACAAAGCCATCTGCATATGGGGAAATGAAGAGGAGGGGCTGGGAAGTGAGGCGAGGTGGTGAATATCTAATGAGGAATGCACGGGGCACCCCATAGCTAGTGGGGAAGGACCTGGGAGATCCTGGTTCCAGTGGTTGGCTGTGACCAGAAAAGTCTAGACGTTTTAGGAGAGAGTAATAAGTCTGAGATTTTAGAATTTTTTAAATAGTAAAGATTTTAGAGTTCATCCAGCCTAACCCCTTTATTTTGGGGGAATAAGGAAACTTATAAACATGAAAGGGAAGTGACTTGCTCAAAGTCACACTGGATTGGTGCCCAAACCTGGACTAGAATCTGATTTTCTTGGCATTATGCTTTTGTTCTCTCCTCTGCAGACTACAGTGCCCCTCTCACCTGTTGCATGTGCTCTTTCTGCCTTCCCTCCCCTCCCACCCCCGAGCCCTGCTCCTCGTCTATCTTCCCTCCCCCTGGGCTCCTCCATCTTCTGCTCCTGCACATCCCAGTGCAATCTCCAAGTCCAAGACCGGGTCTCTCAGACTCCTTGGTGTTCCGAGCACCTTGTCCACTTACACACAAGGCTGGGGCCTCTCTAGAGCATATTTTCTAGGATGGGGGCTTATTTCCAGACAGGACCAGATACACCCAAATTATACTTTTGGATGCAGTACCAATCTGCCCTGGGACTGGGCCCTGCAGCATTCAGCTCATTGTGGGGGACAGAGCAATATTCACAATGAGTTAAAGTTCTACCAGCACACAAGGCTGGTGGTCCAAGACTTTGCCAATCACATGTAACCCATCTGAACTCTCCCTGTGTCTTGTCGTCACTCCATTAATCTGCACTTGTTTATTGGTTTTTTACTATGTGTCATGACTGGGTCTGGACTGTGTGGCCTGTTGTTCATCTGCCCATGACTCCCAAAGGTCAGCCTCTTCTTTCCTCTGACTCTCTCGTCAGCATAAGGAGAGAGCACAGTGCAGGGGGTGGGGCAGGCTTACCCCAGCCCAGCTGTCCCACCGCCAATAACTTGGTCTGGGAGCATCCTCAGGCCAGAGTGAGGACATCAGGACCCTCTCTGGGGAGTTTACTCTAAAAGCACACAATGGGCTGATGATCACTCAGCCTAATAGAAAACCACTGAAGGCCAGGGTATCTTTTGAAATGAACATGAGGGTAGAGTCTGGAGTTCATGATCCTGGAGGAGCCTGGCCTTCTGCTTCGCAGAGATCCCACGCCTTGTGCCCTTGTGCCTGCTGAGAAGTCCTTTCTCCCTGGCCTCATGTCCTGGTTGAAACTAGGACTTAAGGGAATGACAATACCTGGTCACAGGTGGCCAATTAAGAACTGTGTCCGGGCCATTAGCCACTCAGAAGCAGTATCTGTCATCCTTCAAAACCGCACACACTTTATCTTTTTTTGTGTGCTTATTTTTCTTTTGTCATAAAATTAAAAACTTCCGAAGCATTTATTTAGAGCCTGCTGAAGGCATCAGAGAGAGCACTCGAGTGAGACCCCTGTTTTTATTCCAGGCTAGCTGTTGTGCCTTGGGCAAGACACTCATCCTCTCTGGACCTGTTTATTCCTCTGCACAATGGAAGCAATATACTCTATCCCATGGGGATGTTATAAGGATTAAATGAGAGAATGTCATTTATTTATTTATTTATTCAGTAAGTATCTCCCAAGCACTGACTTTATGTCGGTCACTCTTCTAGGGGGTAATATACCTGTGAACAAAACAGACAAGAGCCTGATGCATTCTAGTATCTGTTTTAAATGCAAAGACATATGCTATAAACTGAAGGGTGAGTGTAAGGTATTGGTGCGTCCCTATACTCTCTTCCCCTCCGCTGGATGGATGCCTCCTTTCCCCATCCAGACACAGCTATGGATAAAGAGGGGAAAAGGAGGTAGAGAAGCACCAACATTTCTCATCAAATACACCTCATAACACTCACCTGTGATATCAGTGTCACTGTGCCCACTTTCCAGATAAGAAAACCAAAGCTCCCAAGGTCTAGGTCACTTGCCCGGGGTTTCACAGCACTACCGGACTTTGGACTCAGGCCTTGTGACTCTAAAGCCCAGCCCTTCTGGTTCCACCAGCCTGGATTCCTATAGC
Source organism: Pteronotus mesoamericanus (assembly GCF_021234165.1). Taxonomy (NCBI): domain Eukaryota; kingdom Metazoa; phylum Chordata; class Mammalia; order Chiroptera; family Mormoopidae; genus Pteronotus; species Pteronotus mesoamericanus. The sequence continues at coordinate 3,105,016 of NW_026555326.1, forward strand.
AAGTCCACTTTGTCACCTGTCTCAGTATCAATAACGCTGGGTCCCCAAAGTCACAGAGTAATTCACTGATGGTTTGAAGGGGCACGTTGGGGCAGGGGCAGCATGCAGGTGCTGTGCTTATGTCTGTTGAGCTTGTGTATGTTTGTGGGGCTTCAACGACGGCATCTCAGTAGGGAATTGGTACTTGGGATGCTAAATAACCACAATTTGTATTAAGCAAAAACATAGTTATTATGCAGCACGTGCAGGCCTGCGTCTGACTCGTATTAAGGAAGCGGGAAGCCAATGTCACTTTGGCCTATGGGTTGCGGGGAAGCTTCCACCAGGGTCCTGAGATGTCCTTCTCAGGGCAGGATGTGGGGAGTGGGTGGTGGAGAAGTGAAGACAGAGAGAAACTGGGGAGCATACGCACCTCAACTTCAGATGGCCTGTGCCTCAGCCCCTCCTACCTCCATGGACCTCTCATCAGTATGGCCATTAGAGTTCTCATTAACACAGGTAAATACGCGTCCCAGAACTGGGCAGTGGACGCATGTGTTGATATTTAAGTAATTATATAGTGTGCACTGAGTGTACTATGGCTCCTCCAGGGAATGGCAGCTGCAGACAATGAGGTACAATGGAGTACATTCAAAACAACTAGTTAATTAATGCATTAGCCGCTCACTTTGCTGTCGGGGGCGGGGGAGAGAGGACACCAGATATTTGTCTGGTGTCCTCCTCTCCCTTCTTATTTCTCTCTTCCTCCGAGCCCTTTTCTTCCAGGAGCTCCACGAAATTCTCAGTAGTCAGGACAGCCCTCATTAGGAGCTCTGGTCCAAGATTTAGTGAGTAAAGGAGGTTAAAGCTCTGCACAGACATAAGTAAATGAAACTTGGAAATTACCTGTGGATTGCCTTTGTCTAGTTGATGCCAGTCCCCAGGGACCTAGAGGCTCCGAGTGACATTTTCTCATAGCCCCAAGCTCTGCTCTCTATTTTGGGATCTCCCTCTCCCATTTGTAGCCCCAGGTGCAGACTCACATGCTGAACTGCACAGAATCCCACTGGGCTGGGAGCCGAGGGGTTTGAGGGGAGGAGGAAGGGGTGCTCTGTGTGAGCCCAGAGAGGTGCCAGGAGCTGAAGCCAAAGGTTAGGAATCCATCCACTCAGAAACTAAACAGGGAAAGCCCCTTTCTCCTGAGTTCCTGCCAGCATGTGCCCTCACCCGCCTTCAACACTCTGTCTCCTCCCTGACTTAGTTACTATGTTGGTGCGTGAAGCCCTTCCTTTGTGTTCTTTGCAGATCTCAGTACTGTGATACTTTGCACATGTGTTGATTGTCCCTCTCTCATCCCCTGTCCTATAGATTCCATCTCTCACTCTTTCGAACTTCCAGAACATTTTTCAAATCCTTCCGGGTGCATTGCCATTAAGCCTGTATCGCTCCCTCCTGGTACAAGTGGCTGGAGGCAAGGCCCAGATCACAGCCAACTTTCTGTGCCAACCACCACACTCTGCACAGTAGGCATTGGCCTGACATTTGAAATCTTCACAGGTCAGGGATCATGTCTTTGTCTGTTGGAGTCCCTGCTCCCAGCCTAGTGGGCAGAGCCTGTTGAGGGTTCAGGCAGCTTTATTTCTGACCAGCCTAAATATCAGCTCTTAGGACATCTACCTGAGCCGGACACCTCACCTGGGCGGGGAGGGTGTGACTGGGAGTGGAACTCGAGTGACCAGCTGCTGGTGCTTCTGCGGGGGTTCCCAATCAATTGAGATTTCTTTTCTTTCTCTTCCAAAATCTTGCCACTTGGGATTCTTCCCATGCCATGTGTTAAATGTGAGAAATGTAAAGTGTCCTTGCCTGAGGTGGTGTGCTCAGGTCCCTTTTCAGGGTGCTCTCTCCTTCGACCATTGGAGATGGGTCCTGTCCTCTTATTGGAAGTAACCCTCAGTTTCTCTGAACAGAATAAACAGCTATAGCTGGACAGTAACCCTTACAGAGGACTTCTGAGCGGGAGGGAGGAGCATTGTAAAAGCATTGACTCAGTTTGCCACAGTGGGAAACCGTGGGAGAATTGCTCCACACTGGGAACTGTGGAAGATTTGCTCTCTTTAGTCAAAAAATGAGACCCAGACCCAGAGGGTGGAGTCTCCCCTGGAAGCATGGGGCCCCTCTCTATCCTGGGACTCTGCAGCCCTGAGCTGAGGGAGGGAAGCCAGAGCTACAAGCTTTCCTCTGGGTCTCAAGGGAGTGAGACAAATGGCCTTGAGTCCAGCCTGGGGCTAGGCCAGCCGTGGACCTGGTAGAGATAGCTGGGCCTGGGGGTTTTAAGACAAATGAAATGAACTGAGGATTTGCCCTGGGCTATTTCTGGGAGCCCCATGGGTTCTTCCCTGATAGGCGGATTCAGGAAAGCAAAATAAAGGGTGCAAGGTGAGTCCTGAACAAGGAATCAGAAAACCCTTACTCAAGTCCACACTCTGCCACTCTAGATACATGACCTTGGACAAGTCTCATAAACTCTGAAAGCATTGTTTCCCCGTGTGTAAAATCAGGGTAATTTCACTTCAGGCCATGTTGTGAGCATGCAATGAGGTACTGTATGTGGGAGCACTTAAAAAGCAATAAAAACAGCCTATAAATGTAGGGTATTGTTATTTCCTCCCCTCCAGGTCTTGGTCCCTCATCCTGGGTAAGAGAATGTGTGCTATAAAATGAATCAGAGCTTGGGCACCCACCACCCCAAGCAGAGAGGGCCAGGTGACTGCAAGTAAAGCCACCCAGTAAGTAGCTAGCTGTCTAGACCTCTTGAAAGAGGCTAAATGAATCCCTCCATCTCCACGCTCCTTTGCAAATTCAAATTCAAAATTGTGGCAACTTCAAACTGGAGGCAAAAGAGCGACCAGGCCAGCCCAAGGTCCAGCACCTTGGATTCGGCTCCTGACTTCTTGTCCCAGAGGCCTCTCGACACTGCAGTTCCCATGGCATGGCCCCCACCTAAGCCTCTTTGCTAACAGAGTATTTTTAACCTGCCACCTCCTTCTGCTTTGCCGATCTGCAGACAAGGGTCCCCAGGAGATAACAGAATCAACAGAATCCATTAGTGCCGCTAGCTAGCATCAGGCAGCGCCTGCTAAGTAGTCCTGAGGAGGTCCCTCCACGCAGCTGTGGTGGCATGGAGGCGCATTGAGGGTGAGGCAGGCTGGCTCTGGGGTCCAGGAAGGATGCTCCAGTGCAGCCTGGGAAGGAGTGTGCATTACCTTCTTAGGAGTTTTCAAGGACGGTCCCTGGCCATGCTCCTTGAGGAGCCCTATTACCTTGCTTCTGAGAGTGAGGATCAGATGCTCTGCCTTCCCGTTTCCCTCAATATCCCACTGGGATTTGGTAAGAAAGGGTTTCTTAGAAAGTGTCTAGAACTGGTCCTCCAAGGGAGACACTGCCCCTAAATAACTCTGGAAGGAGGGGGAAGGCAGACCCACCTATACTCTCTTACCTTTTGGATTGTAGGGGACGGGGAACAGGAACTCTCCAGAAAAGTATTCCGGGGAACGGGAACAAAATTGTGGGCTCCTCCTTCTTACCTCTCCTCCAGGAAGATGTTGGTAGTGACAGCGAGAAGAGCTTGGGAGCCAGAGAAGGGGCAGAGGAGGATCCCCTGGGAGGGCTGGCCAGGGAGGGACACCAGAGCTCTATTCCACTGGCGCTTCAGGGCTGAAGGTGTCCCCTGGCCACATGCGCTCTAATCCCTCCTGCATACACCAGCCCCCTCCTGCTAAGACCAATTTCCATGCTAAACTGTTCATTATTGCCACCCGGCAATTGCACGGAAGTGTCAGAACCCATCAGCATGGGGAGAGTGGACAGGCGCACCCATGAATACATCTCCTCCTGCCCTGTGTGCACTGCGCAGGGAGGTGCAGGCCCTGGGGGAATGGTGACGAGAAGCCACAGGATGACACCCAAGGGTGGGAGAGGGGCATCCGGCCTCGAGGGAGAGCTCCATCCACTGAGCAAGCGTTTACTGAGCATTGACATGGCCAGCGCTGGTCCGGTGCTGGGGCACAGGACTGAGTGAGTGCGGGGCTGACAGGAAAAGGACACCAGCAAGGAACGGCAGTGACCATGTTAGAGAGGCGGACGAGGTTCCACAAGCAGTTGAGAATTTGTGACGAGGCAACCAGAACTCTTGGGGTCAGGGCAGGCTGGGAGCTCAGAAAAGGCTTCCCCGAGCAAGTGATATGTAAACTAAATAGAAATGCTCGGTTAACCTCTCTGCACGGTTTGGAGCCCCTGCCCTGCACCCCTTGGGGCCACCGTCCACATTCCTCACCAGCCATTTCAGGCACAGGTGTGCTCCCCTCCCCCCTCACTCCTGCCCCCTCCCCATTCCCCACTTGATTAGTTCTTGTCTCCTCCAGGAGCCCTCGCCTGCCCTCCCTTCCCACAGCCCTGGCTAAGACTTTTACCATGTGCTCCTCACCTTTTGCTGGCTCCTGCTCCCCATCCCTCAACTTAGGGTCCGTAGCTTTTAACCCTTTTAATGGCTCCCACAACTTTTACGATATAGCTGAGGCCCCTAAGCAAGGTTCTGACACCTGCCACCAGAAACGCTTCATCTTGCTCTCTGCCCCTTCCCCACACCATTTCTGCCACCTTCATGCTCCTTTGTTCCAGTTGTGCTGGTTCCTCTCGCTTCCCTTCTCAAGCTGTTCCCTCCGAGCCTCCACACCTCACCTTTCAGGCTCCACCCAGCTCCCTGCCTCCTCAGTGAAGCCTTCCTGGATTTTCCCATTCGGACTCAATTGCTCCCTTGATAAGCCCATGGCCCTTATCACTGCCTACAGCACTCAGCGGGGTTGGTCTTCTGTGTGAGTTACTATGTTCCTTTCCCGAGGCCTGTGTGCACCGTGGTGAGTGTCACCAGTTTTGGAGTGGGATGGTCTGGATTCAAAACCTAGGCCATCCTTTTGCTTGCAGCGTGGACAAGTTACTTAACCTCTCTGTACCTTACTTTTCTGCTCAGCAATGAGAGGATAATAGTAGAACTTAGTGCGGTTGAGGGTTTCTGGATAAAGCACATGGAACGGCACCTACTTGCTATTATTCTTATTTCATATATTGTCATTATATGCCTTCCTCGTCCGATTCTGAACTCCTGGAGAAGCACACAGAATTCCTCTTTGTGTTCCCTCAAAGAGATTCTGCTTCGCCCCATAATCTCTTCTAACTTCTCTCAGAAAGAAGCTCAAAAGACTCAAACTAGGAAGACCCCCAGAGGTCATCTTGAGCCTTTTGCAGATCAGTCACCTGTGGTCCAGGGGAGCTGGAGGAAGGTCTTGTTCAAATCATACAGCTAGTCAGCGCTCGAAACCTAGCACCCAGGAATGGAGGCCTGGGTCTAACTCACAGCTTTTCTGCTCCAACACACATGCTATTTCTATGTCCTCTTTGGAGAGGAACAGATGGTCAGTGTCATCCCCATCCTTTCCTTGGCACGTCACTGAGCCACACTTTCAAGTACCCCTCAGCCTTCCACCCTCCCTGCAAATGATCTCAGTTGTCCTGAGCCCTTTAGCCCTTCCTAATGAGACAGGTTTCTAGCTTCCACTCGGTGCTGTGTGTTTTTCAAATAGGGAGCGGCGAGCCAGGTTGAGGCTTGGCCTCACAGAGACTGCAGGGGCAGGGAGAAGGGGGACCAAGTAAAGGCAGACACAGGCCGGCCCCTTGATCCCCACCCCCTCCCAGCACCCACCCTGCCAGGCACCCAGAGCAAATTCAGACTCCTCCCTTCACTGTGGATTTGATACAATCTGGAAAATGCATTAAACATTACACAGAGTAGTTGACGCGTAATTAATAAAGTACAGATTTTGGCTGGAAGCCTCTACTTAAAATAGCACCGTGACTGTGAAGAGAGGAAGGGGGGGGAGGGCGGGGGGGGGGGCGCGGCGGGGGAGGCTCAGAAGACGCCTGTAAAGGGAACCGAGAACCGAGTCTGCTATCTCTGAGAATAACAGGGCCACTCCTCTGAAATTAGGGAGGGAGGAGAAAGATAAAGACTTCATTTTTTATTAACAAGGGTTGAGACTGGGGTTCAGAGAGGCTAAATGTGTTGCCCAAGGACACTCGCGTGTCACAGGATGGAGCTGGGGACCCGTGCCTGGGCGGGCGCCTTTGACACCTGTCCGCACTCTCAGGTAGGGGAAGCCACCCTTCCTGTATCGCCAAACCACCCTCTCGTGAAGTTGCACATTCCAGAGCTGTTTTTAATTTGGGAAATGTTTAAATGGCATTTGAAGACAGCCTGTTCCCTCACTTACTCTCCAGAGAGGCTGGAGGGAGACTCGCATCATTTTCTTTGAAGAAAAAAAGGAAAAAAAGGCTTTTCTGTCTGCAGGCATGTTCAGAGAGCCTTTGCTGCAGTTAACCAGCCTTCTGGTGCTCGGGGAGAGGTGAAGAGGAAGCTTGAGGACTGGAAGGGAGTGGGGGCAAAGGCTTCAGTGGCTAATTCAGATGTCTGGCCTCAGGGGCATTCTCTCTGAAAGATGGAACCCTGCTGCTTTCTGGTCCCAAACTGGTTTTCTGAAGCAAAATGCAAATTTCAGCCCAGCTAATCAACCCTGACAGGGCAGCATCACCCCTAGCCTGCCACTCATTAACAAATGACCCAGGGAGGACCTGAGACCGAGGAGTGCCAGCCCTGAGTGGAGCAAGCTGACAGGGAAGGTTACAGAAGTTTCAGGATCAAATCGCCATTGAGCTGAACCTTGACACCAAAAGGGAAACTGAGGCACACTGCTCCTGGCGTGATCCCCTCATGCCACAGGAAGCACTTTCTTCTTCTCTCTGCAAGGCAGATGTGACACCAATCTTCTGTGGAAACAACAGTGAATGGGTGAGGATGTGTGAAAGTCTATTACATTCTGAGGCCCTGCAGGTCCTCTAGGAGAATAATTGATCTGTTAATTATGTGACATAAGGAAAACAGCACCGGCTTCTATGGCACGATCTGTGTTGTATTTGTTTCTGTATCCCCAAAGCAAAAGCACTATCCTCGGCGTGTGGTAGGTCTTCAAAAATGTTTGCGGCCAGACTCGGGAGACCAAATGCAAAATTCAAATCTTTACTCTAACCCCTCAGAGCCTCAGTATATCCATCTGTAGGATGGGGATAGAGAAAGCTCCCCTTTCCTCCAGCCTGTCAGGTGGAGTGAATGAGATGCCGCTGTTAGCCTGGAAGCCGTGCAGCGTGCAAGGCCGTCCGTGGTGATGTCAGGGAGCTGGCTGCCTTGTTCTGCCCAGGTCTTGGTGCTCCAATCTCCCTGCCCATGCCTGGGTCAGAGCCAGCTGCACAGACCTGGTGATCAGAGGGACGCATGGGGTTTCTGTCTTCTATCTGTTACCGGTAATAGGACAAGACCTCAGTTCTTATCTTCTTGGAGGGAAGATTTCAGTCAAGAGACAAACACAGTAAAAGAAGCAAGAATGTATTGGCCGTAGCAAAAGCACACCCAGGACGGTGAAACAAGGAAGGACCAAGGATAGAAGAAACACCAGGAGAGCCTAGGCTGGGAGAAATGTCGTAGGAAAGAAGTGAGCCAAGGCGGGGCTGCTGTCAGCTCCCTGGGAAGTCAGGGAAAAGGGGCCTTGGAGACAGAGTCAGGGGGTTAACCCAGGGCTGCCCATTGCTCTCCTGCTTGCAAGTCTCTGGGGGGGTCCCTTAGAGTTTTTTAGAAGAAAAGGTGGAAGGGAATGGTGAGGACATTCTCCCCAAAGGGAGAGCATGCAATGGCTCCTTTGTCTGGAGGGTTTTTATTTCTCTCTTGCAGGCAGAAATCCTAGGGAAGGTATCAGCGGAGGATCCCAGTAGCATATTCATCAGCTTTCAGGCGTGTGCTTTCAGGGTCATGGTCTCCACTGCTTGGTCGGTGTGCGGGCAGGGGGTCATTGGTCAGTGTTGCTAGGCCTGAGGCAGCCATGGTGTCACTTGTGTGGTTTTGCTACTTTTCTGGGCCTGGAGCTGAAATACAACTGAGGCCTAGATGTTATCTTTAGGGAGGAAAAGTTAGGGGGTCTAAACCGCATGACCAGCGATATGGAAGTTCAGAGCATCCAAACTGCATGACCAGCAATGTGCTGGGGGAGGAAAGGTTGCTCTGGTGGCGAGGTCCTTGTTTTCCCAGTTTTGTCCCTTGCTAGGCACCAGGGGCTTTCTGCCCTGGTGGCCTTCTCTACATGGCCCATCGTCCTTGCTCTGCTCATGTCTGACTGCCTCCCAGATAACCCCAGGCTCACCATGTAGGCAGCTTGTTCTCAAATATCCAGAACTCGAATGCAGAACCTTGTATCGCTACTTCTTCCCAGGGACGAATCATTTCAAGATAGAGCTGGGAGCCCAGCCATCATCCAGATTCCCAGCTCTACCCCTCTCTGCCTCAGGAGGGAGGAGGTACTGACACAGGAGAGATGGGGCAGGGAAGAAATGCAGTGTCTCCGGTGCAGGGGGGTGCAGGGGAGGCTGGTGGCAGAGCGAGTAGGGTATCGCTGGCATTCCATAGCGGGCTTTGACCGTGCAGCTGAATCAGAGCCGAGGAGCTGCCTAGACCAGAGGAGCCTCAGAGTCGACTGTGGGAAAACCTGATAGCCCATCTGGGATCCATCCAGGCCCTGCCTCCCTCCCCCATGCCCTGAGCTCATTGGAGGAGCCACAGTGGGGAAGCAGAGCCAGGTGCCTCCCCCAGCCCACAGACCCCTGCCACTCTCTTCCCCCTCTGAAAGACAGGGTCCTGGGCCACCAGCTCCTGGCTTCAGTTCCTGCCCCTTCCTCTCAGAACCAGCATGAGCTGATCTTAAGGTTTCAACTCATGCAGAGGAAAGGGGAAGGAGCCTCAGAGCTCTTTATGTGGGGGCCTGGGAATGCAGCCCCATTCCATGTCAGGGAGAAGTGCGGATGGCCATTAAGTTAACGCTGGGCTTTCAGCATCCTCACAGAGCAGTTGACCAGCCCTCCTTAGCTGGCAGAGTCCTAAATCTCCAGTGCCCCGAATCTCCCATCTCTCCAATCTCCTAAGGACTCAAGCTCTCATAACACAAGCGTCTTGGGATTGGAAGGCATGGGACAACGCGAAGAGCAGGTACAATCAGCTGCCTGGAGCCTTACCCCTGTATCCTCAGCTCTGCTGCTGCGGGGTTTGCTGTGTGACCTTGAGGGAATCATTTGCTTTCTCAGGGACCCAATTTCCTTTTCCATAATAGGATACCTGCCTCTCCTCCACCCATAATCCTGAGGCTGATGATAGAAAAATTTAAATGACAGAAACACAAAATGGAACATCATGATCAGAGCACACTCTGCAGAGGAGACAGCAATGCGATGCCAGTTACGTCAACAAGTGGCGGCCTGAGCTGGGAGCATCGGACCCCCCAGGGCCCCCCAGGGCCCCTGCCCGCCGCCAGGACAAAGAGTCCTCCCCAGAGCCTGAAGGAGAGCATTTTATTTCCCCGTTTTCTTTGCATCTCTCCCACTCCCTGGGATCAGTAGAAGTCATAGTGGTCTTGTCACCCACCACGTTTTATTAACCTTTGACCGCCACCCATCCTGAGCGTGGGTGGACTCAATGGGGCTCTCCATCCCTCTCACATGCAGACGTGCCCACTCCCCTCTGTGCGCAACACAGAATACCCTCCCCGGGACGACCTGCCGGGGTGGTGTCCCCAAGAGGGCACCCGCCGCAGGAGGATCCTGAGAGCCAGCTGAGAAAAGTTACCTATTTGTTGGGGAACCTGACAGGGTGAGAGGCAGCACAGACCACCTGGAGGGGACCAGGCCCTTTGCCCACCACAAATCTCTTTTAACAACAAACTTTGAGAACAGCCTATTTTTCCCAGTGCAGCTTCCTGCATAGTGTTTGCCTAATCTGTCTGCCCCAAATCCTCTCCAAACATGAGGTTTCCTGCCCTGCACTGGCAATCAGCGAGCTCATTATCCGGGATTAGAGATGGAATGGGGGGGTAGGGTCCCATTTAATTACAGGAAAAAAATTAGCCCAACTCATGTCAGCAAGGCCACTGGGATTAGAATGAAGTCCAGGTCTGGACACAGGTCAGTGGGGAGGCGGCAGTGCCCTATGCTCTGGGCTGGGGTCTTCTGCTCTTGACTATCTCCAGGATGAGGGTGGAAGGCGGGGCTCCCAGAAAGTCTCTCTTGGGGATCGAGGAGAAGGGTTCATGCTTGTGTTAGAGAGAGAGGCAGAGAGACATCCCAGAGAAAGACGGAGATGTAATAGACATGCAGAGAAACTGGAATTGACAGGAGAAAGACAAGGCAGGGAGGGAGGGAGAGAGGCAGGGATGGAGCAGCAGGTAGGAGTTAAAAGGAGATTGCTAGTGAAAACAGAGACAGACAGACATGTTTGGAGACCTCCCTTTCTCTCCCCACACTTCCTATGGGTTAGCACTTCCGTCACTTTCTTTTTCAAGGGTAGGACAATCGACAGGCAAAAGAAGCAGACCTCCTCCCTGCCTCCCTCCTTTCCCTCTTCCCTCCTTCTAGGGTCCAGCACACTGACCCAGTTCTGCTGCATGCAGTGCAGGTGACTGTTGCTTTTGGCCTGAACAGGGAACAAGGGTGGGGTGGAGAGCTTGCACTCCATCCTTGATTATGAGTGTCCTCTGTAGCCTGAAGATGGGGCTTTCTTCCAAACAGACCTTGCCTTCTCTTCTGTGAGAAGAAACTCTTGTCTCATAGAAAGATTTATTCATTAATTCATTTATTTATTCTTCCATTTTACAGGTAGGTAGGGAGCATTATTATGGGCCAGACCCATAGCTGATGGAATAATTTTTATTAACCCAATAGAAGGCAAATTGACCACTGGCTCTAGATTTTAAGTGGTACTGTCTTCTCACCTCTTTCCTCTTTTCTAACACATCAACACACACACACACACACGCACGCACGCACGCACGCACACTTAACCATCTTGGAAGTAGTCTAGGCCCTCAGAAACACCGCTGTCTAATTCCTACCCACAGAGACAAAGGGTACAAGCACAGTGCAAAGACCTTGAGAATACATCAAGGCAACACACAGCAGACTACAAATGCATCAGTGCAAACTGTATATTATTGTATGAGTATAATTATTTGTATGTATTTCTGCCCACTTTTCAAATAAGGAATTAGATAATATAATAAAAGATTTGGCAAGCACAAATAATGAAAACTAGCATGGAACTAGAAAATGCAAGCCACAGAAGGGGAGTGGAAATAAATATGCTAACAATAAAGCCAATATAGGAGCCATCACCCAACATCAGATTTGGCCTGAGTATCCTGGCAGCCAAATCAAAAAGGGAAATGGGATGAATTAGAAATCCTTACTCTCTGATAGAAGTATACCTGTTTTTTCAGAAGAGACAATTTCCAGACGTTGCATTCTATAAATGATTTATCATGTGAGATCTTGTACAGAAACCAGGACAAAAGTTGGACATCAAAATCAGAAGCATCTTTTATATGGAAATTTTTTATAATAACTCATGCTAAAATGCCAAGGCTGCGACATCCATGCAACAATCAACATTCAATAAATTACCCTCCTGGAGTAACCAACAATAAAAAGAAAATAGATAAGGCCATTAAGGAAAGTGAAGCTTGATGATTAAGCTTTTGTGATCCAAGTTTGTGGCTTTCTGGAGCTCTAACTTGATTCAAGGATAAAATGCAACTTTCTGAAGCGCCCCTTTATGCCTGGCATTCTGCCAAAAGTTGAATAAAATGAACTATGGAGAGTCAGCTTCTACATCTGGGAATTTATCACCTTTGTTGGCACTTCCACAGGGGCTCAGACAGCAGAATAAGAGCATTAAAATGATAGTAAGATGTTAACATCGTACATAAGACAAAGGTGAATGAATACCTTTTGGGGAGGCCTGTGGCTTAATAAAAGCTTATGTAATCAAACTGACTAAGGTTCAAATCTCTGTCTGCCGCTTACTGTCTATGTGACCTAAGACAACAGAGCCCCAGTTTCTTCAGCAATGAAATGGGTTTTGGGAATTAACATAGATATTTTGTGTCAGGCGCCTGGAGCCCTGTCCAACATGTAATATGAGCTCCGTCAGTGGTAACTAGACGCCATTCCAGGATTGCTAAATAAGGCTAGATTCCTACTGTGGAACCGTGAGTAGCACCAAAACGAGGAGCTCTCTGATCCTCACACGGGTGGCTGGGGACCCCGTGGCCCTTCTGAGAAATCCCCTCAACACCATCAGCTCCTAATGGTTGGGACTGTCTGAAGCCATTTCTGCAGATGTTCCGACATAGACCGTTTCTCAGGAAGCCCAAGATTTCTCCCTTTTGGCTGTTTCTGTCACAACTTGACTAGGAAATCCCTGAGCCTGCTTTCTCTCACCTGTTTTCTTTCCTCTTCAGAAATGCCCAGGACTTGGGGTTTGCTGCCGAAGGTCATTGTTTAGGTCCATGTTTTCTTGCCCAACCCCATTGTCTTCCCGCACCTCAACCCTCAGGTGCCCCTCCTCCGCTTGTTACGGGGTGGTTCAGGCATCAGGTGGCATGACAGGTATTCACTCCTGCCTCTCCTCGAGGCACCCCTTGTCCAGATTGGACGTCAACCATCCCCAGACAGCCTCCAGGTCACAGCAAAAGGAGGCGAGGACAGGAAGCCACGTGATGTTCCCCGCCTATCCCACGCCACACCTCCCTGACAGCTACGGACCCAGAACTCCCTTGAGCCACAGAGGGGCGCAGGAAAGGAGAGGCAGATGCAGAGCATCCAGGTGTTGGGCCAGGGGCCAGGCACATACCAGGCCGGCCCTTCAGACACATCCCCTTTGCCCACCCCTCCCCCTCTGCTTCTTTGCAGTTTTTCTGGTACTTTCCAGCTCACTGCCAAATTGTCAAAAGCTATGAGAGGCAAAGTGCTGTTCAGTTAATGATTCCAGTCCCTGGAGAGGAGAAGCACTCTTTTAAAAGAAAAAAATAGAGAGGAGTGGGGGTGTGGGAGGGGCAGAAGAGGGGGATGCTTTAGTACTTTACACAAAAGCTAAGCTGTAGCTCCTTCTAGCTCTTTTTAAGGAGCAGATTAGAAGTGGGCAGGTTTGCCCCGAGCAGCCTTCTCTCCGTGGGTAATAGACTGGAGCCTCCCCCTCACTTTCTCTTTTTGCACAAAATAAAAAGGGTCTGAATCAGAACACTGCCGTCCTTTTGGCCCCGGTGGCCTCAGCCTCCTGTGTCCCCAGCACAGGTCCAATAGAGGCCGTCGCCAAACCACTCCTTCGGCCGCGCAGAGAGGCTGTCATCAAAACGCAGGCCACAGCCTCCCCCAGTGCCAAGGGCTCCTCTCCAAGCCCCTGCTGCCCCCTCCTCTGCCGTCTCCCCTTCCTCGCCCCACCTCCCCGACCCGCTCTCGCCTCTCCCTCCTCCCCCACCCTCCCCCACCCCTTCCCCAGCTCATTCCTTTGGAAGGACAGAGAGCCGAAGTGACCGACTGCCCAAATGGGCCCCTGAAGAACTTTGCCCCCGCCCAGTTTTCCTCCTCAGCCTGCTCCCACCCAACTCTCGGGATTGAAAGTAAATATCTAAAATTCTTTGCCTCCATGCAGCCCTTTCCACTGTCCCGAATGCTTTCCCATTCCTTATCTCCCTTGTTCCTGCCATAGCCCTGTCATGCAAAGTATTGTTTTTACCAGTTTTGCAGATGAGGAAAGTGAGAATTAGCTCCCTTGGCTGAGTGCCCCTGAGTGGCCGCCATGCCAGCGACTTAAGAATTTCAGCCCTGACTGAAAATTTCCATCATCATCAAGTGTGATCAGCTTTGTGAGGGGTTTCTTTAAGGCAATTTTGTTCCGTATCATCCCTAGAACAGTTCCCTGTGGCCTTGGTCCCTGGCATCTGCTCACATCGTCATGCAGAGAACTGCGTCGGCTAGAAATGCAGCCACTCCTCAGGTGCAGGGATGTGTGGCTGGCCCAGGTCCAGGAGCCCATGTGTCCTGGGGAAGTGGAGAAGGAGGGGGCTGCGCTTTGCTGACTGTTGAGCCCATTGGATATTCCGCCAATGCTCGGAGAAAAGGCAATACGAAGCTTGCTCCTCACAGTCTTCTGCTTCCCTCCTTCTCCCTCTCCAAGAGGATCCTGGCACCTGCCGTACTGTTGTACCCAGCCACCAGCCAGGCTGCATGCAGGCACTATGCCCGGCAGCTATGGGGCATCGGCCCAAGGAGGGGTGGGCACCGAGGAGAAGCAGGCATCCAGTCAAAGAGAACAAGGTGACCAGGAAGGGTCTCAAGCAGTGATACCAGGGAGCAGAGCTAGAGTCAATGGTAGATTGAGTAGATGAAGCAATCCTTGCTCACCACCCCAACCCACCCAACTTTGATTAGAATGGTCTGGCCCCAGGAGAACAGCAATGAATTAATTAGGAGTCTGTTGTCACAGAGCAGCTCATTATTAAAGTCCTTCTCCTGGGAGGAGAGATGGGGAAAGGTGTGAAGAGGGCAGCTATTCAAACAAAATCTTCTAAAAGAGCTAGACCTTCCCCCAGCTGTCTGTTCTGCCCTTGGTTTCTGCCAGATAGGCGGACGGAGCAGCACACATGGAGTGCGCTGAACAGCCTTGTGCTGGCTGCTCAGGATTTCAGCATGGAGGCTCTCGGGTCTCAGCTCTTTCTGGCCTCTTTCCTCTTCCTGTGACACTGTGTCTCAAACCCCAGCTCTGACCCCATCATCATGACCTGAAGCCCTGCTTTCAATGTGCCTCTGAGCTAGCACAGCTCCAGCTTAGTGGCCCTGGAGTTCTTTTCATACCAGCACCTCAAGTGTTCAGGCCGTTCTTCCTAAGAGCTCTTGTAGGTCCAATGGGGAGAGGGAAAAAAAAAATCATTTCAACAGAAGCAAGTGCGTATAGTATGTTTCTGTGCCAGTTCCAGAAGATTGGGTGGGGCGCAGGTGGGTGGCCGAGCAACATTCCTGCTTTCCCTACCCATTCTTTTCTGGGGACGAGAAAGAGAGGCCTGGAAAAGGGAAGGCCTAAAAGCCTTGAGATTCTGGTTCTTCCACCTACCAGTTGTCGGTGACCTTGAGGAATTATTGTCTCTGACTCCCCTGCGCCTCAGTTTTCTCGTCTATAACATAGGAATAATAGAACCCTTGGCACAATGTCTAACACTAATAGGGGTTAAAGAAATGTGAGCTGTGGCTACTGTCCCACTTCTGCCCAGTTTCAGGAACAGGACTCATTCATTTCATTAGCATGTGTTCTTGAGGCCCTATTATGTACACAGTGGTACCAAATGCTGCAGGGCATATGATGCTGTACAAAACACACTGTCTGTTTTCTAGGAACTCCCCATCTTAGGAAAGATAACTGCATGTGTTCACAAGTAACTGTGCCAAGAGACACACTTAGGCGCTATGAGATTTCAAAGGCGGGATCAGGACAGCTTCACGGAGGAGTGGCATCTGGACTGGGCCTTGAAGGGTGGTTAGGATCCAGGAGGTAGAATGAATTGCCAGTAAAGACCAAAAACCTGGAGACGTAACTGGAAAATGATGAGAAGGCCATGTTTGCTAGACCCCTACATAACAAATTGAGAAATGTGAACTTTTCTAAATCACCAATGAAGGCAACTAAAGGTGTTTTGCGTGTGCGGGCATGGGAGCACGCAACTGGTTACTCTTTTTCATGTCCCAAAAGTAGTGAATGTTTGTTATTTTAAAAAGTTATTTTAAAAGCCTGAGATGAGTAAGAGAAAGAAAATTATAAACACCTGAAATTTAAGGTTTTCGCATGCAGAAAAGGCAGGATGAAATAAGTGTTTTAAGAAGATTAATCTGGCCATGTTTGGGAGAACAGATTAAAGCAGGAATATGCGGGAGGCAGGGAGATTTCTCAGGCTCTTGCAGTAGCAGAGATAAGAGTCAATGAAGACTCAGACCTAGCCCGTGAGCCATGGGAATAGAAATACAGGGACAGGGATGCGGTCTCCATTTTTTTCAGGTACCGTGCATCTTCTGCACTGTGGTGTACGCATGCCACGTGCGCTTTTTAAACCACTTTTCCTTTAAAAATCTCAAGGAGTCCCTGCATTCAGACACAGCCCAGTGTCAGATTGCTGCATGCACAATTCTCCACCTCCCTCCTCATCCTTACAGCCCGAACGAAATGCCATCCTCAATGTTAATGAAAGCAAGAGATTACTGTTCCAGATTATAAAATACAGGGCAATTTTAGGCCATTGAAAAGAACGAGTTAATTAAAGAGGGTAATAACCCTCTTAAACACTCGCCCCCTGCTCTTTTTCCGGGCTGCAGGTGGCCTTCTTTGTCACACGGGAGGAGACAGCTATAAGATCTACTTTGTTCCCCAGGACTTATCTCCAGGGGCACCCAGCAGTTTGGATGTAATTTTGAGTCCCAGTGCAGGCATTGTCCTCTTGTGTGACTTACGAAAACCCGAGGCCCCAGAGGGAGGCTGGATGAAAGACACAGAGTCCAGGCCTTGGAATCAGGCAGACCAGCTGTGAGCTTCCCTGGGCCGCTTACTAGCTGTGCGATCCTGCTCTGCTCTGGACACTTAACGTTTCTTATTCTGTGAAACAGGGAGCCTATCCCATAGAGTTTTCAAGATTATCCACGTTAACATCTCCAATCTTTTGCACACTGGTGACCATGTTCAATAGATGTTCAGTAAATACACTGAACTATATAAATTGATAAAGGGAGAGAAGCAGATCAAAACGCTGTGTAGATCCTGCCCCAGGGTGGCCTGGGTTCCTTCGCCTGCTCCTCCCTAGGCGTGTGATGGGGCCTTTCCAAGGTAGGTAGTTAGCCTACGTGTCAGCATGCCTAATTTTCACCACCCCCTGTTCCTGAGCTTGGTGAGGAAGGCTGCACTGTCCCTAGACAGACTCTGAAGAATGGTTCTAAATCATTAATTAAATCCTGAAATACTCAGGGCATCCCCAAGCAGGAACCTGTGTGCGGTGTCTCAAGTGGAGATTTGGAGAGCCCACATATTAGAGGTTTGATTGCGCAGAGATTCCAGTTTGGCAGAAGTTGCTTATTATTCTTTATTAATTCTTTCTCCCTCCCCTCTATACTCCCCCAGCTCTGGGCATGCTCTCTGTGAGTTATTGGTTTGCCACTGTGTGATTTTATTCCTTCTGAGGCCGCTTAATGCTTTGGCTGTCCCTCGTTGTGTTTATCTTATTTGTTTCCCAGAACAATCAAGTGCTTCCTCTGCCCCTGGCAGCTTCATCCTGTTCCCAGTGCCTTCTGTCCTGCCCAGGTCTTGAGCCAGAGCAGCGCTGAAAGGTAGGGCTGCTCTGAGGCCGAGCCCTGTGCCCCAGAACTGCCCCACCTTATTCACCTCTGCAAGCTCTTTTCCCTTCCAGGGCTTTGGAGCTCAAACCCTCCCTGAAAAAGGTAGACCTGAGAGTTGGATTCTTTTGCTTCTAAGTCTCAATATCACTTTCCCCTGAGTCATAAAGGGAGAGGCCCATGGGATAGGAGAGTCAGTGCTCTTGTGAAGTACAGTTTGTCATCAACCACAGAGTTGATGGGAAACAGAGGCCGCTTCCAGATGGGAAACAGAGGCTTCTCCTTGCAGGCCTATGGGCTGCAGGGACCAGGGATTGCTTGGTCATCCACTTCTGGCTGAGAAGGAGCAAAGAAGCCACAATATAGGAATTAAAAAAACATCTTTCACTCCATCCAACTTCTCCAGCCTAACTCCTAAACCCTTTCTTTACTCATAGTAGATGCTCAATAAATACTTACGACATCCACTATCCCCTATCATTAAAAGCCAGGCTCTTAAATCTCAGACTGTCCCAAGGTGCTGAAGTCCAGAGAAGTACTTCCTGTTAGGACCCCCTATCCCCTCCACACACACACACACGTTTCAGAAGAAAGCCCACCATGGCTTGGCTTTCTGAGGTCCAGGAGCCTCTAGCCCCATGTACCCCTCCACTAGCCCATCATCCCCAGTTTTGAATTTAGGGCATATTCATAACATGCACAGAAATAGAAGTAATTGTACACGGAAATGTCAATCTCCAATGTCAAAACCCGACATTGACCCATAACTCTAGGGACCAGTACTGGAAACATCTGTGTGTGGGGCGGAGAGCGCGTGCCCCTATGTCAGGGTCGGGGCAGCCAGGATTCTTCACGTTGAGCACATCTTCATGACCTCCTTCCTTTTCAAGGACAGCGGGCCCTTTCCTCTCCTCTCCTGGACCAGTGCAACCCACAGGCCAAGTTTTTAGACTCCTGTGTCCCTCTCCAATTAGACAAGCATTTCGGGGCAGGCTCCCAGCTGTCCTCCAGGAGCCCGGGCCTGCTTGGCTGTGACTCTGCATGGTTAGTTAATGTTTGCACAGCCCCGGGGTGTGGGGCGGGGGCGGTGAGCCGCAGGCGCCCTGGAAGTGGCTGGCTGCTGCTGCTTCTGTGTGTGCGCACGAGTGTGTGCAGGATAAAGGGAAGAAGCATCTCAGAGACTGAACTTACTAAAGACTTCAATCTATAAATAATTCGGGTCATGAAGCTGTATAAAAATAAACTTCAGCATGAGTCCTTTCTCTCGAAGCACTAAATGCACAGCTGCAGACACACTTGCTCATTAACTCACTCCTGAGTTCAGCCTGGGCAGCACCAGGCCTTTCTCCACCTTGCCCTCCTTAAAGGTCTAAATGTGCACACACATACACACACATGCACACACAAATGCACACACAACTGTACACACACATATATACATAGACACGCACACATATTTATATACCACGCAAGCCCAGAGTCCTGAGGCAGAAATACAATCAAGTCATAAAGGCCTCTAGGACATAAGGTGACAAGATTCGCTGAAATTGTTGTTGAGCTCTCAGTAACTGAAGCCTCATCCTCTCCAAACTTGGTCTGCAACACTACGTTTCCAGGAAGTCTGGGCTCAAGCATAACATTAACTCTTTCATATTTACATCATACTGTAAATTTTTCAAAAACTCACATTTCCACCTCTGCTTTTTAGTTGAGGTGCCACCTCCTCCAAAAAGCCTCCCCCTCACGGCTCCCTCCATCTGGGTGAGGTGCTGTCCTGCCCCCCCATACTGGCCTCCCCAGGCTCCCCATGTGTTTGCAAAGATGGGTAGGGGTGTCCATTTCCCCATCCCTCAGGCTTACTAAGAAGATCCTTTCTCACTGTGTCCCCAGCTGTTAGCCTAGACCTGGCTCATGGTTGGCATGTACGAAATGCATATGGTACAATACTAAAATTCATAGCTAATAACTAATTTCATTTTCACAATATCTTTTTTGAGCTAGTAAGGACAGGAGTTACCACCCTTTTTTGACAGCTGCGAAAACTATTACACAAACAAGGGAAGTGAGTTGCCTTAAGTCACATAGCCAATTAATGAGAAAACTGAAATTAGATCCCAGCCCTCCAGACAGGAACCAGTGCCTCCCACTGTGTGGGGATGCCTCTCACTCCAATCTATTTCCTACTGAGAGGCCCAAGAAGGGAATTCCCCATTCTAGTGCTCTTCAGCTCATCTTGAAAAAAAAATTACTATGACTACTGCTACTACTACTAATAATAATATTAAAGTGATATTAAAGTGCCACATTCCAAACAAAGGCGCCATAATTTAGGACTAACTAGAGAAGAAATTGATGCACAAGAGAAAGAGTTCCGAGCAGCCTGCAGGTAAGCTAGTTAATTGGATATGCTGATTTGAATTGGATGTTCAAGTAAAGAGGCTGTCGCTAATTTCTGCACAGACCTAGCTGTGATTTAAAGGAAAGCTACTAATAGGATTACTGTTTCATTCTCATTTCAAAGAGGCCCCTCCCATCTGGGGAAAGGACCACAAATCTCCCCTGTATTTCTCCTTCCCCAAAGCCAGCCCTGAGAAACTGACATTTTTAGCTGCCAACGAAGGTCCCCCCAAATTAGGTTTGAGTTTATTGTTGCCTGCAGGAAAGTGGTGACTGTCCCACTTTGGCCTTGGGGTTTAAAGGAGGAAAAGTAGGTAAGGAAAGAATTTAGACTTTCGCTATACTCTGTTCTCAGCCAAAAGGAACAGCTACATTTGCCCATTATTGTTCCCTCTTAAGAGTCATGGAGTGGCTGAGAAATCAGGGTCCATGCGGGAGTGGACCCCCGTTCTGCTACTCTTAGCTGTGTGATCTTAGGAAAGTCACCTAACTCTCCCATGCCTCGAATTTCCTCTCTGCAAAATGAAAATAATAATAGTATTTACTGCAGCAGTGCTTGTAAAGATTACATGAGTTAATTTCTGCTAAGTACATTCAACAGCACCTAGCACATCGTGAAAGTGATAGGGTGGAAGCTATTATCCAATACTGTAGGAGAACAGTCCTTTCTTCGAAAATGCACCAAGTCCATCCTACCACCTTCAGGCAAGGCCGCATTGACCCGTGAAGCAAAAGAGGTTACCCTGGGTTCAAACCTGTCCTGCGTAGGTGGCAATCGCCTCTGATGGTCACTCATTCTGCAGTGAGGGCTCCCCGAGACAGGACTTCTTGCAAGAGCTAGCTGGAATCTCCTTGTGCAATAGTTTAGGCGCATTTTGCCTCTTTCCAATCTCAGTAAAACTGTCACCCTCCACTGTAGCACAATGTCCTTCCCAATGTCCCAACTCTGAGTTTTGCCCAAGCAACAGGGACAGCTTCTGCATGTCCACTGAGGTCTGGCCCTCCCAGGAGAGGACATGCTGGAGTGCCTCGCCTCCGCCTGTCTGCGTCACCTCCCTCCTTGGCCCACCCCCTCACCCTTCCCCGTCCGGTTGGGTACGGAGGCTTCTGCAGCTTGATCTGATAACGACCTTCTCTTGGACTGGATTCATGACCTATTTCAGTTTATTGTTGTCCATGTAGTCATTGAAACCTGGCCTTAGGGACACAGTTTTTTTTTTTTGTTTTGTTTTGTTTTTTGTTGTTGTTGTTTTTGACTGAAGAACAAGGATTTAATGTTGCAGAAAAGCAGATACTTAAAATGTAGGCTCTGGCATGGGGACACCCTGACCCTGGTCTTGGGCCAGCAGGCTCAGGAGGAGGGAGTGCAGGGTCCGGCAGACAGGTGTGTAGCCCAGGCGGCTCAGGTGCAGGTAATCATACATGTCATGGTGGCTGGGTCTGGCAAGGATGGGGGACAACTTTGAAACTCATACCTTCCTATCTAAGACAGAACAATCTGGGCAATTGTGTGCTTGAACCCTCCCCACTCTCTAACAGAGCCCTCCTCCCTGGTCCCTGGTCCCTGGTCCCTGGTCGCTTCCTCTGGACCATGCTGGCGGGGAGCCAGTCTGAGCCCCAGTTCCACCGCTTCTAGCTCTGTGACCTGAATGGAAGAGCTCAGGTGAGAGGTGCTCCAAAGCCCCTGTAGCGCCAGCAGTGCGTACACGTCTGTGATTCTCCAGTGGCAGGCCCTGAGCAGGTTATTTCTTCCTGTTATTCAGAGGGGAAAACTGAGGCTCAGACGGATGAGGTAACTGACCTAAAATTGTACTGTTAGGCAGAAACCAAGCCCAGACAAGAACAGAGTCAGACCAGAAACCCAGGAACCTTCGGTGGGTTGCCAGAGGGAACAAAGGGAATTTGGGAAGGGAAAGGCCTCTGCTGCCCAGTTGGCCTCCCCTGCCTTCTGCCTGCCAGCCCCCACCCCATTTCCTTTGACCCCGCTGGCCTCCTAGCCCCAGTTTCCATCTTCTCTGCCCTCCCGAATCTTCCTGGGAGGGTTACGCGCGCTGGAGGCAGATAGCGTGGAACGAGGGAGTGAGTGGAGAGGCTCAGGCTTCCCAGGCAGCGCTGCTTTTCCCTCTGGGGATTTAGACTGAATGAAATAGGATAGCTTAGTTCAGGTTCAGTTCCAAGAACATATTCTGTTCTGGTTTGGTCTTAGCTCTGACATTTGAGAGTTAGGTAGATTTGATTCTGGCTTTAACTGATTTATTAAAAGATTGGGGTTGCAGATGGAAATTTTTTTTTAAAAATCTGCTTAGGTCTCTGATTCAGTAAAAGGTGAGTGTCTGGGACTGGTCCTACCTGGGATGCACAGAGGATAAGATGACAAGTTGCCTCTAGTCCAGTCCCAGCTCCGACCTGGCTGCCAGTACCAACTAGTCCCAGGGACCAGAGCAGGGAGGCCAGACTTGTGGTGTTTCTCCTTCTGACTTTGCATCTAGGGCTTGCTGGGAATCCAGGCAAGTGCCCAGGCTTGTGGGGAGGGAGGCTGCTCCACCTGGCGAGGAGTTAGCTGGCCTCCCGGGGCAGGGAGGTCCTGGGCCAAGCCTGGAGGAGCAGGCAGGATCCGCAGCTCCAGGGAGAGCCAGTGCCGTGAGGAGACTGAAACCTCACAGGGAGGGTGGTGAGAGTCACTGGGATGCTTCCCCTGCAGAGGAAGAAGCAGAGCCTGGACTCCCATTTTATGGAGACAGAAAGTTGAGGTCAAGCCGACGAGAAGCCATGACTATCAAGTCTTCCCTCTTCCCCCGCCAATAGCAGGAGAACTTGTGTGGCTAAATGCTGCCACACTTCTGGAAGGATCCCTGTCTGTCTGTCCATTTGGTATTTGTCCATCTAAGGGAGAATGTGCCTTTGAATGTTAAGGGGATTCAATTGAATGTAGGGTGTTTTCCCAGATAAAGACCCTGACTCTTCACTCTACTTGAATCCATAATGAGATTTGCACAGGGTGGAAGGTAGTAGCCTCAGCCCCTTAGCATCATCACTGATGACCTCAGAGTCTTCCTCCATGCACCCTGTGAGAATGAATTAAATGGTGCCCTGACCTCTACCCTGAAAGGAGGGGCTTAGTGACAGTTGCCAAGGCAACAGCTTTGAACAGCAGGAAACTACTAGCCTGGCAAAAAAGGGGGTAAAAGAGGAGCTTAGGATAAACAGGAGATTCTAGCCCACAAAGGGAGTTCCTGGGGTAGGAATGGCTGAGAGCAGAGTTTCTTTGGTCCCATTAAGGTTACCTCCTCATCCTCAAGCCCAGAAGCCCCCAACTCAATCATCAAAGCAAGTGAGAACACAACATCCCTGATTCCAGGCCCTGCCCTGCTGTTCTTACCCCCTTAATGGGGCTGGGCAAAAGCCCTCAGGCAGGAACCTGCTGTTTCTGCCTCTAGAAAACCCGGTGTCACACAGTTTCCCACGCACAACGGTTCATAGTCTACCTCCCACACATTCCAGTTCAGCCCAGCCTGGCAGGTGCAGACCATACCCTGGCTCAGGCCCTTCCAGTACGCAATTCTCAAGAGGGTACAGAAATACGAATGGAAGTGCTGGTCCTACTTTCCCAATTCAGCTATAAACAGGGTTCTTGACCATCCCTACTTGGCCAATAGAAACTAAAAATGCCTCTGTTCTTTATCCTGACATGTTTACTGTGGCATTAGGCACCAGGCTTAGCCCTTGGGACGAACAAGGCACAGTCCTCTTGCCCAGGAGCTCTCCGTGGGGTGGGAGGAATGGACAGAGGGAAAGAGATGGTTAGAACAGGAGTCGGGACAGGAAGTCTCAGTCTTAAAATCTTCCAAAGAAAAGGTCTTTTGACTTCATTTTGATTTAGCACTAAAGAGACCACAGTACTTTATCAGTTGGTTCATATAGTTCATGTCCTTTCAACAAGTATTTCTCAAACATTCCCTTTTATCCATCCCCAGCTATGTTCCCAGCCCATTTTCATCCTTAGGATTAGAGGATTAGAGGAGAAATAGAAAATATATCCCTGCCTTCACATTGTTGACGAACGGATGCACATAAGAAGCAATTAGGGAACAAGTTAAATAGGTCACCAATACATGTTAGCTCATACATATATGATGAACAAATCAGTTGATTATAATCCTAGGACAAAACGTCTGGTAGGAAAAGAAGGCATCGAAGACGAGGTGCAGTGAGTGCAGTGAAGAGACTGGGGAAGGCTTCATGGAGGAAGTGGGGCTTGAGCTAGAGGGGTTCCATGAGTACAGGACAAAGAAATGCACCATCAGGTAGGGCATGCTGGTCAACAGTCAACTGCCATGTTGGAAGCAAGGAACCAGGGAGTGGGGGTACATTTGAACCAAGGGCTCTCAGGCACCAACTTCTGGATGACCTGGGGACTTCTCCCCACTGAGTCTCAGTGTTCTATATGTAGATTGCTTAGACTACCTTAGTGCTTCTCGAACCCCCTGAATCAGCAGCATCGACATCACCTGGGAATTTATTAGAAATGAAAATTCTCAGGCCTTATTCCCACTCAATCAGAAACTCTGGGCATGGGTCCAGCAATGCCGTTTACCAGGCCCCCTTGGTGATCCTCAGGGCACGCTCATTTGAGAACCACTGGGCTACACTGGTGCTTCTAGACTCTGGCTGCTCGTTAGATTCACCTGGGAAGCTTTGAAACGCAGAAAAGATGCCTAGGCTCCACCCACAGAGATTCTGATGAATGGACCCAGCCCTGGCATCCGTAGTTTTAAAAACTCCCCAGATGATTCTAATTTGCAGCCAGAACTGAGAAGCACTGGACTAGATGACGTTCAAGTCCTTTCTGACTTATTACCCTGGGCTGGGCTCTGAGAGGCCGAGCTGGGATTCCCTGCGCACCACATATTACCAAGTGGATTTGCAGACATTCAGGGGATATGTTTGGGGGCAGAAAGACCTTCCTGAGACCTGAAAGTCTTGAATCTCTTGATGACCAGGTTTTTGATGGTCTGTGTGAGTGTCCCGCCATTCTTCTCCCTTACCTGCCTGAGACTGTGCTGATGTTGACTCTCTAACCCAAAACACAAATAAGTGTATACAGACACATACTCACTTGCACACACACTTATCACACTGTTCTATACACACACAAGAATGATCACATAGAGATATTCAAAAATCACACCTAAGAGCTTATTATGTACACACGCAAATAAACCCATTATTAGAAATTCCAAATTCAGTACACTCAGAGCACTTGCGAAAGGATTCTTCTTAGTGGAGCTGGTCTGTCTGAGCTAAGGGGCACCTCTGTCTTCCCTGCAGCTTAGCCTGGTTCAGGGCAGCAAGTGGTGGTGGTGGGACGGGCTGATTATCTTCTGTAAAGCTACCTGCTCTGGGCTGAGGCCAGGAACCGCAGGAAACTGCAGAGTGCAGATGCTGAGGATGCAATTGTTTCTTTTGCAGATTCGAGCTGATGGTCCCCCCCATGGTGGGGTCCAGTACGAGACGATCTCCGTGCTCAAAGACGGAAGCCCCATCCTCAGGGACATGGCCTTCTCCATCGATCAGCGCTACCTGTACGTCATGGCCGAGAGACAGGTAAGTGCCAGCATTTATCCCTCCTTTCTGAAGGCCAGCAGGAGCTGATAACCTGTGACCTTTATTCAGAAGCTGTTCCATCTAACAAGGGAGACGTCTGGGCTTACTGCTCAGGGGCCTGGGAGAGGCAGAGTCCGTGGAGGTTTTTGCAGGGAGCCAGTAAGAAGCAACAGGGGCCAGCCATTTCCCGCAGGCTTCTCTCTAGACCACAGCCCCTGTCTCGGTGCATAATGAACAGCCCCGCAAGAACAGACCAGACCGCACAGAGCAGCTTGGTGTGATTAGGGGGTAGATTTACTGCTCCTGGGCCCATGGAGTCTGCTGCTCAAGGGAGCCAAAGAAGTGTAAATAATCCAGGCCCCAGGCTGGGCCCAATCCTGGGAGAGACAGACTCGGGAGAAGGCCTCCCCCTCAGGAGATAAAAATCTCAGCCTGCATCTTAGACTGAGGCAGGGGAGAAGCTCTGAGAAGCTTCTACCAGCCCTGAGAAGCTGAAGCTCTGCCTGCAGAGTTGGGGAGCCCTGAGAAATGGACTTCTACCCTCTTCCAGGTAACGGCAGACAAGGTTCCCCACCTCTGGTATGGAGCTTGTATTTGCTCTGGGTTGTATTTGCTCTGAATTATATTTGCTCTGGACTGTATTTGCTCTGAATATGTGTGAGCAGGAAAAAGGCAAATGCAGGGAGAGCTATGGTGAAGGGCAAGAGAAGCAGGGAAGATGGGAGATTCTCCAAATCAATGGAGATGCAGAAAGCAAAGACCTTAGGGAATACTGGTTCTTTCTATTCAGTTAGTAAGTGAGCCAGCAGTTGTTCAGCAGAAGCCATGGTCTTAGCATTGATCTGAACACAGTAAGCAAGATAAAGACCAAAGATGGAGAAAAAAGACTGTGAATCTGTCTTGGTGCTGAGGACAATGACTTAGGCTAGACAGGGATGCTGGGCTAGAGGACCAGTGAGGTCTCATGAGGTGTCTCCTAGCTCGTGTGTCATTCTCAAAATACTCTGTCAAGATTCCAGATGTCCTTGATCAGTGTCACCCAGAGTTCCCTTTCCCTCCTTTCTTTTTGAAATATTCTGAATCCAGGAATGATGGATGAGTGCAAGGAGGAAGGAAGAGGCAAATGGGCACATGACAGCATGAGGGAAGCAGTGATGCAGCCCTAACTTGAAAATTGCTTCTGGGGAATCGATGACACAAATCATATGCTAATTGCATGCAAATTACATCCAGATCCTCTTAAACCCACCTGTCCTCTTACCTCCTTTCATGTGGCCCCTACAGTTGAGGCATAAACAGGTCCAGATGGGAACCTGGTGGAGCTGGAGGAGGTTTTGCCTGA
This sequence comes from Pteronotus mesoamericanus, assembly GCF_021234165.1. Taxonomy (NCBI): domain Eukaryota; kingdom Metazoa; phylum Chordata; class Mammalia; order Chiroptera; family Mormoopidae; genus Pteronotus; species Pteronotus mesoamericanus. Next base: position 3,131,681 of record NW_026555326.1, read on the forward strand.
CCTAGAGTGGGAAAGACAGTCTTAGAAGGAAACACCAAACTATCATTCCAATAAAACAGTTGGGGGGCCCTAGAAAAACCCATTACTGAGAATATATTTATTGGGAACAATGTACCTGTAAAGCATCAAAATGAATGGGACTTCATCCCTACCCTGAAGTTGCTTACAGTGTAAGGAGGGAGAGACATATACCCAGAGGTCTATAACATCAGGTTTAAGTCTATAAATACTCTGCTTTTTTTCCCTATTATTTTCTTTAGACAAAAGGTTATTTCTTAAACAAAAAATGGTAGATGTCCACTGTACAAATTTAAACAATACATATGGAAAAGAAGATAACAAGTCCCTAAACCCCACTACCCAAAATGTAATACCTTGTTAACATTTAGTGAACACCATTCCAGACACTTCTCAAGAATATGTGCAGAGAGAGGGATGGATGGATAGATGGCAACCTGAATGGGCGGATAAAAGGATGGTCTGAGGGATCAAATAGATCCATATTATACATGATATTTTTTAAAGACAATATGTATGGCTGAGGATCAGGTGGGTGACCCTGGGTAAAAAACACTTTCTTGGCTTCTCTGAGTCCAGGAAAATGGAAAAGCAGAAAAAGCAAATAGAAGTGACCAAAGAGACCTTAGTAGAACTGAGATTCCAAGACACGCTTTTTTTGGTTGCATATCTTTCTCTCAAATGGGATGCTTTCTGAAATTGCATTCAAAATGTGGCCAAAGGAGAGGACCTAGGCCAGGGACGGAGGCTGAAGAGTAGCCTTTAAGGAATATAATGACCTCTTGAGACAGTATCTGACGTCACCTCTGATAACATCAGCCCTGGCTAAACCAAGTGTCCATGTCGCTTATTTCCTTTCTTTTTTTTTAAAGATTTTATTTATTTATTTTTAGAGAGAGGAGCAGAGAGGGAGAAAGAGAGGGAGAGAAACATTGATGTGCAAGAGAAACTTTGATCAGTTGCCTCTCACACACCCCCAACAGGGGACCTGGCACATAAACCAGACATGTGCTCTGACTGGGACTTGAACTGGCAACCTTTTCATAGACAGGCCGACACTCAATCCACTGAGCCACACCAGCCAGGGCTCATATCCTTTATTTCTAAATGTCCTCTCATTCTGCCTCAGCTATCAGCTCTTATTACTTTCTGCACTGGACAGAAGGGTTCAGTAGTAGACAGTCATACTAAGCAGAGAGAGGAAGAATTTGGGTTGAATGCCATGGGCTGTCTCTAGGAGGTGACATATTTGTCCAGGGAAACACTATACCAGGTGGAGCTGTGAGCAGCAGGCAGAGTCTAAGGGGTATTTGTGGTGGAGCACTGAGGCCTGTCACCTGGAGAGCTATAAATCGTGTTGAAATAGGTAGCCAGGTGATTTCACTGGGGGCTGGGACCAGGGATGAGGGCCAACAACAGCTCAGAAGGCCCATCGGTCTGAGTCTGAGCAGCTATGAGTACAGAAGGTTCACAGACCTCTTAAAGGAAACTCTTTAATGTATGTCAACAGAACAATCAATGAAAACATAGTCCAATGTCTTGGGTTCTAGTTCAGGTTTCACTATAACCAGAAGTACGACGCTCTCTCGCTTTCAGTTACCTCCCTTGTAAATAAAGGAGTTGCACCAGAGAACAGGGTTGTCTCTGAAGTCCGAAGCTCTGATTTGGATCCTATCTCAACACTTCATAGCTGGCATCCTTAGACAAGTCACTTTGCCTCAGTGTGTCTCACGGGGTCAACCTGAGGCTCAGCAGAGACAACAAATGGGAAGTGGATTTGCACCGCCCCAAGCACCACACAAATAGTCAGCGTGAAGATTTTTCATGACCCCTTTCAGGTCTCAGACATTACGGTTCCATGACTCAGGAGGATAGTGACTATGAGTGTGATCAGAAGGCGGTAAAGTGGCAAGGTGGCACACCCGGGAGGCCTCAGGCTGTCAGGAGGCCTGTGTTCTAGTCCTGGTCCCACTTCCGACAAGCTGGGTGACCTGGGCCCTTCACTTCTCAGGCACTCGGTTTCCTCACCTGTAAAGACAGAGAAAATAAATCCAACTCTCCAGTCTCTTTCAGATCGTAAAGGGGCTGGCCCAAGGTCTTGGGGCTGGGCCTCTCCTCCTTTCCAAAGACAACTCCACAAGCACAGGAAACAGCCTTAAAGTTTGCGAGGCTGTATATATTCACGTGAACTGCTTCCCTGAAGGGTGAACACCGCAGAAGGGGCCAGAATGCTGGCTAGTTATGGACAAGAGTGTGTCCGTTCTGAGAAAGCAACTTAGGGCTTTGGAGTTCTCTAAAAGACCTAAAACCCTATAAGACATCATGGGACTATGCCTTCCCATCACTTTATACTAAATTTCTGGGCAGTCTACTCTCATCCCTGCCTTCACCTTGTCCCCAACTCTTCTTTCTCTGTCCCCTTCCCCCATCCCCAAACATAGTAGCTATTGTATTCATGACACCATGTGAGAGGAGAACCAAGTCTCAGGTCTCAAGTTTTGCCTAGATAGGTTTTCATCTCCCCACAGAGCTAGAACAATTCAATACAGCTCATTCTCTCTCTCTCTTCCTGTATGTGTGTGCATGTGTGTGTTAATTAAATGTAATTAAGAAATAGAATAGGACTAGTCAGAAGTGTTGGGTCTTTAGTGCCACTGCCTAACAATTGGAGTTAATGTACTGTTAATAGATCTAAGGCTAGCCAGTCCCAGGGGAAAATTTGGAAACTGATTTCCCAATCCTGTTAATTGTCCAGGCTTTCCACTGATAAGATTCCTGGCTCTTCCCTAGAAAGTCCAGCCAGCTTCCTCAAGAGCAAACTGACAGATGTTATGGGAGGGAATACAAGTCACTCCCATATCTTCAGTGTCTAATGGAAGTCAGACAGCAAGTCCAGGGAAAATCAGGCTGCAAGCCAAGTGAAAAACCAAGCGACCAGATGAAAAGAAACTTGATAGCCCCAGTTTCCACCCAACTTCTCAGGCTGGCCACTCCTAGAAAGGGAACCTAACTCTGTACTCTAGGTGGATAGAAACAGAGTATGGGGATGGAAGCAATTATTCTATTTTATACTTTAATTAGTTTGAATTAGCAGAGGGAATAGAGGCATAAAATGATCCAGCGAAGGGTGAAATGGAAAAAGAGAGTCGCAGTGGAGAATGGCTGTGTGCAGGCTGGAAGGGGCCTTGGGAACAGCAGAAAGGCTGGTGATGAGCGCGTGTGGGGTGGGGTGGGGCATGGGGTGCTGCTGTCCATTGCAAGGCCTGGGGAGGCGATATAGCCCAGTGGTTAAGAGCTGGAGGATGGGACTCAGACAGCCTTTCACTCAACCTATGTCTACTTACTAGGCGTGTGGCTTTGAGAAAGTTATTTCACTTTACTAAACATCAGTTTCTTCATCTGTATAATGGGCCTACTAATGGCAACTCCTGGGAGGATTGAGAGAACATGCATAAATGACTTAGCCCTATGCTTTCAAATAGTGGTCATGATTATTATTATTGTTGTTGTTATTAGTTGTATTAGAAGTTCTCTGGGACCCCAGAGAGGGCTAGAAGCATCTCCGCTTAACTTATGGCTGAGACAGAGCTCGAAGTCTCAGTCAAACATCTCCAACCTGCTCTTCCTGCGGCTCCCTCCCAAGGGACACCTCAGAAGCCTCAGGCCTGGCCGAATGACAGCATCAGGCTGAGTTGCTCATAATCTGCTATTTATTTTTAAAATTCAGGAATGTGCCCAGCAGACTAAACAGTCCCGCTCCCCTTGATACAGGCAGAGGCAGCCCCAGCCCGTGTGTGAGGCCCAGGAGGCCAGTAGTGCAGCATCTGTGGAGAGAAGGGAGGGGGTCCTGCACCCTGGGCGTCCACCTACCCACAGGGCCCTGTCTGGCTGCATGTGTGGGTACTTGGCCAGAAAGGGGCTGTCCCTAGGGCTTTTTCATTTCTGCCCTCTTCAGGTAAGTAAACTATGTCTCAAGCTCATTGCAAAAGATGGCCTGGCTTCTCCAAGCAGCGTACACTCAGTTCTGAAAGCCCTGGTATTTACATGTAGTTGGCACACTGTTTCTGGGCATTTATTGCTACATAACCATCTACTTTACAATTTAGGGGCATATAACAATCATTTATTAAGCTCACAAACTATATGAGTCAGGAATTAAGACTGGGCTGCACCAAAGAGGGCTTTTTTTCTTCTCTAGAACATGAATGGCATGGGGTGACTAGGATGACTAGGGACTAGAGTCATCTGGAAGCTCCTCTTCTCAGATGTCAGAAGCTGGGAACTAGAAGGCTGGAATCAGCTGGGTCTGTCACCAGTGTACTTTAGACAAGGCTCTCCATGTGTCTTGAACTTCCTCACAGCACGGTGACCTCAAGGCGGTAAACCTTCTGGAGCACAGTGGATGATGGCAGACATAGCAGCTCAGGGTTGCAGGAGTAAAGTAGAAACTTTATTGCCTTTTTTATGACTTAGCCATAGAAGTCACATAGTTCTCTTTCCACCTCTCTTCCTCTCTAGAACCAATCACCCTGGGTGACTCAGATGCCTGTGGGTGACTGAGAAACAAGGCTCAGGGAAGATAAATACATGGTTTCCTGTCCCCCAGGGTCATGGAGCCACAGACCATCACAGCTCCTGTGTTAATATTGCATCAGCCCACTCCCAAGGCGGTCCTCCTTGGTGGTCTACCTTTGGTTCAAAGGGCAGTCGGTTTTAGGAAACTTACACTCATGGATTAAGGGAGACTGACCTTTTAACCCCCCACTTTAAGTAATTTAGAAGAATAGAGGCACCAAGAACTTTGACTTGGTGTTATTAGAAACAAAAATTATTTGAAAAGATGTGAAGACCCCCTTCTCTGAATGTCTCAAGGGTGGGCAGACCCCTCCAGTGCCCTATGTAGGGTGAAGACCCTGTGTAGGGGTCAGGAAGGACACGCCAGCCCCCGCCAGCGTGCCATCCAGCCGACTTCACCAGAGAACTAATTTGGGTTCCTTTGGTTTGGGGGAGGACCTGTCAACTATAAGTCTGGGCCTAGGGCCAAAAATAAGAAGCATTTTCAAAGCGCCTATTGCGACACAAGAGTAATAGTAAGTCTCTTACCTGTGGCCAAAGACACTGAACTGCCAAATCCGAAAGGCATCTAAAGATTTGGGGTAGGGAAAGAAAAAATATGGAGCCATGCTTCCAGATGTCCCCTGCTCATTTATTTTGACATCTCAGACTATTATTTTGATTGTGCACATTTGTTTAGTCCAGGCGATAAGGCTTCCCAGGGCGCAGGCCGAGCGTGCCAAGGTATATTTTTACAAGGCAGTGGAAGTCTCGGTAACAGGAGCCCTGCCTGCTGCCTGGGCTGGGGGGCCTGGGCTGAGTCGCAGGGAGGAGGGATGTGAGGAGGCAAGGGCTGGAGTGGAGCCTGAGGGACTTGGGGGAGAATTACAGAGTTTGCGGATTAGGAAAGTGAGGATAAGCGAATTTCTGCTGCACTTTTGTTTTCAAATGTGTCACTTTCAATCCAAGCCTTTGATGCACATGTGTTTCTGGTTAAGGACACGGCCCCCAGTGTGGGCCAGGAGCGGAGTGCACATCTCAGTGCCTTTCCCAAAGGAAGGGCGGAATCCTGCCTCCCGGGGCCAGGGGCCCAGGGAACAGTGGCCACCGCAAGCCTGGGTTTTGATTTTTTCCACCAACTTCCCCATTTCAAAGAGGCTGACACCGAGCTGATTCCTTGGCGATTAATATTCCCATTGGAGCATTTTTGATAAATATTTTCACACCAAGGAAAGAAAATGCGAACCTACCCTATTAATTAGATGCTTGGCTTGTTGTGTGTAAGAGAGAAAACTCCAGCTTCTTATTTTAAAATCCTTTATTTTGGAAAGAAATGATTGAACACAATGCCTAGGCTAAAAGAACTGGTGCCAAGAAACTCATTTCTCTAAATGGGCAGAGGGGCTGGAGACTCTTTCTCTAATCCTTGGCAAGGGATTTGATTTCTTTTTCTGGATAGGTGTTATTGAATGCTGACTGCCCAGGATGAGTTCCCATGGCTGACAGGTGGGAAATCGTAGTGCCTCAATACCAGAAGGTACCCCCGGCCCCGCACTTTATTTTATTATTCCCCTCCCCCACTTATTTTAAAGATAAGGAAACTGATGCCCGGAGAGGGGAGGCACTTGCGTAGACCATCCTCTTAATTTCCAGAAGAATCAAAATTAATACTAATTAACCTGGTCCAGCCCAGCATTCTTTTCCCAATTTGACAACAGCTTCACTCGGGACAGGCCAGAAAGAAAGCTGGGTTGTGTTAAAAGACTTTCAATTAAAAAACTGCAACAGCCTGGGCTCTAGAGATTCCCTGAAGGTATTCCCAAGGGTCAAATTAAAATAGGAAAAGATTTGCATATCATTTGCATACAGACTCATTTATTTAATAGACCTTAAGGGTCTATCATGTATAATGCATAGCGCTGTCCACCTGACAAGTCATTTCCATATACAGATACAAATAGAGCAATCTTTCTAAGTAATATTCCAGGCAAGATCTTAGAAATAGGGCTGCCCTGAAAGATAGGTACCTTCTTGATTCCTTTTGCTCCTTTTCAATGCAACAACCACACTGGTAAGTGAGATTTTGTGTAGAGATGAGTAAAACAGAACCCCTGCCCTCGGGAGGTCACATTCAGAAGGGGAGATCGGTGTATAAGTAAATTCCAATGCAAAGTCAGCACTGCTGTGACAGAGGTACACCATGCGAATGATCGAGGTAACTCAAACCAGCCAGGGTGAGACCTGTCCTTGTCCCTCCTTCCTGGAGTCACTCAGACAGAGGGCTCGCCCTCTCTCTGATACAGCAATACAGAGCTGGTAAAGCCTGAGACTGTCTCTTCAAAAGTAGCCCCTCACTTTTTAGTTGAGGACAGGACACCGAAGGAGGAAGTGACCCTTGAGAAGGGAGGGTCTACCAAGCTAGACTGTAAAAGAAGCAAATAGTGATGGATGGCGGGCTGTTTCCTCACCCCATACAGAGCATGGGCTCTAGACTCTGCCTGCCTCCCCAGGCTCAAGTCCTGACTCTATTGACAGGGGTGTCCAGCTGGCGGCCCCTGAGCCACACGCACCCCAGGATGCCTATGAATGCGGCCCAACACAAAATCCTAAAGCTACTTACAACAGTATGAGATTTTGTGTGTGTGTGTGATTACCTGTCACAATGTATTTAATGTGTGGCCCAAGACAACTCTTCTTCTTCCAGCGTGGCCCAGAGACGCCGAAAGTTTGGCCACCCCTGACTTGATGTGCGATCTCGGGCAAGTTGCTTTACCTCTCTGTGCTCTGGTTTCCTCATTTGCAAAATGGGCATAATTATGAGATCTGCTTGAGGATTAAGTTAATTGAATGAATACATAAAAAGCTCTCTGAAAAGTACCTGGCACCTATTACCTGCTTAATAAATGTTAGTAGTAGTAATTATATTTTTACGGCTGTGCCACCATACGTAATCATCAGGCCAAGCCCTGCAGATCATGCTCTGCATATAGCCACACCTAAAAAGACACTTAACCACCCTGCCTTGCCTTTCAACTGTACCTTAAGATGTGTTGAAATCAGCTAACTAGCATGGAGGTCAGGTTTTTTTTCTTATTTTAGTTTACAGACGGACCTCAGTTAATATAACCATCCCATGATATAAATGATATCATCCTGGCCCCTTTCACAGATAAGAGTACTGACATCCAATCGGGCTAAGTAATTTGCCCAGGGCCATCAAGCTGGCAAAAAGCAGGGCTGGGACTCTACCCTACACTTGGCTTCCTGAGATGACGCCCCCTGGCGGCCACATGGGTACTGAAGTCACCTCCACCGGACTCCAACTTTAAGGGAAGGGGCTCAGAGGTGGCCTTCCAGGCTCCAGGAGACCAGCACAGGCTCCCAATTCCTCATCTGATGCCCACACAGAGATTGGGGCAGGGCACTGTTTGGTTTTAAAACCCAATAATAGATCGTGAGCACTACCCTGGGCCTTACATGAACAGTCCCAGGAACTGTCCCTGGTGGTCAGAGTCGGGGGAGAAAGTGAGGTGCCTGACGTGACTGCTGCAACTTCCTGCGCAGCAGGCCAGGCACTACACAAGCATGATCTCACCTCCTTACAAGAACCGTGATGGACAAGTATCATTCAGCCTCATTTGACACATGAGGAAGGCTCAGCAAGGTTAGGTGCCCCGAGCAGGCCACTCACACAACTCCTAGGAGGCAGAGCGAGGGCTGGCACGCCGGCTGCCACCTGTGTGGCTGAAAAGCTCCTGCCTCGCCAGCCATCCCCCCGCCGCCAAGGAGACCCATTCAGGGATCCCAGTGGGTGATGCCGTGACTCCTCAGCATACTCTCTCCCCTTATCCACAGCCTGGCCTGTCTGGCAAAGGAAGAGCTTTGCAAAGAGAGCAGATACAGTACACATAAGAGGCATTGCACCTAAGCCCTGATTCAGCCTGTTGGGTGAACAACAAATGTGAACCAGGCAAACTGGTATCTGCTCAGTGGTCAGCCCCAACCAGGGGTTCTCAGACTCTAGAAAGCTCCTGTGCTTGCCATCTCGAGTCTTACTTATCTAGCCAAACGCGGGAGCCCCGTGGTGACACCACAGAACTCTGCAGCCTGCTTTTTAGCTCCAGAGCTTTCCCTCATGCGCCCTGTGTCGAGTTTCTGTAATTGAATGTGTTTTATTTAGACCATAACATTTAGTGCCACTTTGGATTTCCAATTAGGCTTCAATCAGATGCCGAGAGTCTGATTCGTTTTGTTGTTTTGATCCACACAAAAGATGGCAACATCAGAGGAGCCGTCATGAAAAGTTATTTCCATCTGCTGATGACTAGGACAGTTGCTGTGATGTGAAGACACAGCTTCAGAGGTGCCAAGAGAAGCACCAGGCGTCAGAGAGGGGGGAGGGGACAGAGAGGAAGCCAGCGAACCCTTGGAATGAAGCACGATGGGTAGTTCTGAATATAGTGATTTCCCCAGAGAGAGCGGAGCTGGGGCGTGGGCATTCGGCAAGTGGATGAGGCGCCCTCCTAAGTGGGCCCGGGTCCTGGGTGCCCAGGAGGGGAGGGAAAGGAATTGGTCTCCACGCTAGCTGGTCTCTCACAGAGATGGCCCAGGCCTTTCATCCAGGAGACGTTCCATGAACACAGGGTTCCTGTGAGAGAGGAAGCTGACCATCGGGCCACTTTCTCCGGTGAAAGGCCTCTGAGATCCTCAGCCCAAAGTGGCCAAATGTGCTGGTTTACAGTCATGTTGGGGGCCTCTCCTCGTGCCTGTGCGTTCCGGCCAGCTGCTCTCATGTGCTGCCGGGGAGTTGGTGGGGGAGCAGATGGAGGAGGGGCAGAGGGGGGATGGGAGAGTGACAGAGGTGTGGTAAGTTAGGAGCCTGCCTTCGGTCCGGCGTCAGTCTCACCAGTGCACCTGAGTGAAGGCCAGCTGGAGCCTCAGTTTCCCCATCCACAAAATGTATGTGAATGCCCCCTGCAGCAATGACACTTGGGTCATTCTTTCTAGCCCTGACTATATTTCAAACAGTGGCTGTGTGCACAAGACTTGGAGGGCAACCTGGGTGCCGTGTGCATGTTCTCGTGAAAGCAGGAGTGTGCAGGGATGAGTGAGGTGGGGCAAGCGCTCCTGTGTGTTTGGGGTGCCCACACTCACACAACTGTTTCCTGCGACCAGGCCGGGACGCACTCATGGGGGAAGGCAGGCCCTGCTCTATTTTCAGGGCCCCTCTAGGCTGCATTTTTCCAGCTGGTCCTGTGATCCTCCCATAACCCACCCAGCTCAGGGACCCAGCATCCCAGCCACGGTCTCCACTTTGTAGTTTGCAGGCTGCACTCTTACATTCCCCGAGCCCTTGCCACTCCCTGCAGAGCTCCCTTCCCCACGTTCCCTCCCAGCATTCCCACTCCCCACTTCTGCAGACAGGTTGGGGGTTGAAATTTGCACCAGGTGGAGGGAGAACTGGCTGTGTCCCCAGCAGTCGATGGCTTAGCAAACAGTCTGGGTTCAGCCTCTGTCCCTCAAGTAATGTCTAATGATGAGAAGACAGAGATGGGCAGAGAAAAAAGCCGGGCAGAAGGAAGATTGGAAAGAGAAAAATGGACAGAGCTGATAACAGTGTCTCGTTAACCACTAAGCCACTGAGTAATTCATCAACGAACCTTTGAGGACCTATTCGGTGCACAGAGCTTGTCCTCGCAAAGTCACACATACTCGAGGGAAACAGACAAGTCGGCAGTGAATTACAATACAGTATGCAGAACTCTGGGAATTCATGAGAAGGTGCCACCCAACAGAGCCTGTGAGTCAAGGAAGGCTTCTTGGAGGGGGTGCATTAGGTGAATCATGAAATAAATAAATTTCACCAAGCGGAATAAAAAGCAAGGGAACATTTCTCCAGTAAAGGGACACATGGAGGCATAAAGGAGTTCAGCATATTCAGGGCATATTCCTCAGATTTCGTTACTGTTGGAGTGGAAGGCAAGGATTTAGAAGGCATCAACCCTCACGGAATATTCATAGCACCCAGGCAGCAGCCTCCAGGTAGACTCAACCCACCTACCCTCACCCAGATGAACGGAGCTGAGGCCCGAAGAGACAGTGCTTCAGGCTTCCCCAGCTCCTGCTGCTGCCACACAGAACTTGGGTGAAAACACGCATGCATGCAGTTCCCAGTGTTTCTTCCTCCCTGGCAGCAAGCCCACCAGCAGACCCCCTGTACAGGCTGTGGATTTAAGCAGCACAGTCCAAAAAAAAGGGGTTCCAGGGCTAGGCAGAGCCCATTGCCAAGGCCTTCTGCAGTCAGGCCAATCCACTTCCCCTCAGGACAGCCACTTCAGACTGTGTGAAAACCTCTGCCCATCGCAGATTCATGGGAAGAGGAAAAGAGACGGTGCAGCGTTTCACTCATCCATTCATTCGGTCATTTCAACAGCACTTACTGATGGTAGAGCCCTTGCCAGTCTGGGCCGTTCTGTCTCCCTGAGAGATTGTGCAGTGTTTGGCCCTCACTAGGTGCTTAATAAACACTTGTTGAAAGTTAGGAAGAGAGGCAGGGGAAGAAGGGAGACAAGAAAAGAGAGAACCATGAAAAGGAGGCATTGTAGGGTATTGCAGAGAGCTCCTCTTTGGAAGCAGTTGGGCCTTTATTCAAATCTTGGCTCTGCCTCTGTTCAGTAGGGTCTGGCATAGCCTGTGTAAGCCTCAGCTTTTGCTTCTGTAAAGTGGGGATAACAATAACACCTGTTTTCTAGGGTTGCAGAGAAGATTCAATAACTAATCCCTGCCAGGTACCTGGGACACAGGACGAGCCAAACCCCGGAACCAGCTCTAGCTAAACCCTGTTCCTTCTCTCTGGTTCACTCGTGAGCATCTCGTTACGCTGCCACAGAGCCCCCACACTAACATGTTGCTCATTTTTCATCTTTAAGTCATCTGTCAGTTGCATCTATTTCTAGCCTCTGTCTTATGAGACAAGAATAAGGAAGGGAAACAGATAACTGCAGAGGCTCATTTGCCAATTGTCAGCTCCCGCCGTCAGCTGAGCTCTCTGTCTGCTTCTCCCTGGGTGCCTGGAAAAATCATTGTGACCTTTTATTTACTGGTTGATCTAGTCATCTCTTGGCTCTGGGTCTCTGCCTGCTCCCCTCCTCCCTCGGCCCATCCCCCACACCCCCCCCCCTTCATCAGTGCAGTGCTGGCTTCCTGCCTCCCAGGCCCCATCTCACTGCAGGATGGACAAACTACCCATGTCCCTCGAGCCTCCCTGTCTTCATGATCATTTTCTTAAAAACCTGTGGGCACGGAGAGGAGGAACCGGAATTATTGATCTTTTCTGCTCAGTGCTCCCACCAGAGAGGGTTTCTGCTGCTGATCCCCCTCTGCAGACCTCGTCCATCCTATTTCACTGGAGAGCTAAACTGAGATTTAGGCCCGCAAACAGCCTGCCCCGCCATTCCTTTGGAAGTTGCAGCTTTTCCCAGGAGAGCATGTGTTTCCCCTAATCCCTCATCCCAGATTTTGCCCTTGGAGCCGTTACCTTGTGTCCTGTCTTTTTCATCTATTTCCCCTCTACCTCCACCAGCCCTGCATCAGCTCCAGACTGGCTGGAAGGCCACTTTCCTTTCCTCTCCCTCCCTGGGCCCAGCTGTGCATTCACATACAGGCCCTCTGAGCCAAATGGGCTGAGGTGCGCAGCCCCCGGGAGTGAGGGATGGCTACTGGGAACAGAGACAAGGAGACAGAGATGGTTAACAAGCAGATACTGACAAGAAGACATACCAGAGAGGTCCCAGGAGGCCAGGAATGAGCCAGGCTGACCCAAACTACCTAAATCTTGACTGGCTGCAGGAGTTAATTATGTAAACAATGTGTGTGTGCATGTATGTGCATGCACGCATACGTGAACCACACCCAAATCGGCTTCTGGAAAAACTGATCCAAGATAGAATGCAGCTTCATCCTCCATCACCTTCAGGCCACTTGCCTTGGACGTCCCAATACCTTTGTTGCCCATCTCAGACATGGCCAACCTTACGTCTCCCTCAAACTAGGGGAAGGGATCTGACAGCTTCCTGTGCGAGGCGGCGCCCTGTTTTCCAGTCTCTCTTCTTGACCCGCGCTGTCAGCATCGGTTTTCTGCGGGGAGTGATTTAACCTTCATTTATTCATTAATTCTTTTTTTCCCTTAACTTCATTAGGTAAGATTTATAAAGATGTTGAATTGGAAAGGTCACCTGTCGCCAGGCCCAGGACACCGTGTGACAGTGTGCCTGCATCTCTTCTCATGAGCTTCCTTCCGGGAGTGCTCTGGAGGGAGTGAGGGAGAGCAGCAGGGACAGAACAGCAAAAGCAGAGCCACTGGCTCCCCCGGAAGGCAGGGCAGGCAAGGGGGGGGCCACAGCTTCTGAACACACCTGTTCCCTGTCACCTGCCAGCGATTATTGGAGGCCTGTGGCACGGGGAAAGGGTGGGCTCTGCGTCCAGCACATCTGGAATCCTGGCTTCACCTCCTACTAAACTGACCTTCACCAAATTATCTAATCTCATTAAGCCCTCAGCTTCCTCTTAGAAAAATTGTCGATCATGATAGACTCTACTTCATCAGGTTGCTGTGGGGGCTAAACAAGGAGATGCATGGAGAGCACTGAGCCCGGCGCTGGGCACAGAACAAACGTTCAAAACATCACCTGTCTAACAAGATCTGGAATTGTCCTGGACATGCCCTGCGGTGCTGGGCAGTGGTTGGTGACCTAACCACTGCCCAGCACCGACCACTAGAGACTGGTACACAGGGAGTCTCTTTGATTTCTCCAAGAAAAGGAAGCCCATGTATTTCATGACTGATCCCACCTGCAGAACCTCAGGAAAAGCCTCAGCTCAGAGAGGAACCAGAAAGAGCTAAGCCATTACTTGGTATCAAGATTGCTTCCCAAGGTCCAGCAGACTTCAGCCAGGAGTCAGGCTAGCCTGGTGCCCTGCTCTCTGCCGTGGGATGGCCACGCTCACCGTCTTCGGCCCACCCAGCAATCGCCCACGGTCCTGGGCCTTTCCCAAGCTCTGAGGCCTGCTGGGCTCGGCCTTTAGCCATTTCATCTCAAGGCACTGTCTCTCTTGTTAACAACCTCCCTAGAAGGAGAGGGAACTTATTGCAAGCTAAGGAACCATGCAGATACTTTGAACTTGTAGAAAGACAAAAGTATATGCTTGCTGCCACTTTCACGTGTCCTTGCTTCTTATGCCTCCAACAGAACTCAAAGCCATCTCAATTTACTCCAATCAGAATAAATTCTACTCTCTGGGCTTTTTAAAATTACAGTAAAAGCCACATATTTGGTAAATATCTATTTGGTGTCTTCCCATTAGGCTCTAAGCCACTAGGAGACAAGACGCAGGTGAGAGGTACCCATTCCCTCCCAGCACTGATTGTACAGCCAGAACTCAGTGTTTGAGAAAGTAATTTTAATAGGAAAACAGGCAGGCAAACCTATTCTGTGTTCCAGGCTGAGAATATTGCGTTTCAATATGATCACAGAGGATTATAAGGATAAACTTTATTTTATCTAACATTCTTAGAGGGTAGAATTCTAGAGGGTAGAATTCTAGAGAGTTCTACCCTCTAGAATTCAACATGCAAATTTATGTTCTTTGTGCAAATTGGAGCATGCTAGATTCATGGAGAAAATTCTAGCCCAGTCACTTTTTCCAGAATCTTATTTCCATTAGCTGGGATCACCTATTTATTTGCCAAGGATGCACTAAGGAGTGAATTGCAATAGAGAAGGAGCTCTAGGGCTGCAGGAATGTGACCAGTACCTCCTCTATGCTAGACAGAAAGAGAGGGAGGCTGAGCACTGCATAGCAGCCCTCGGAGGGGCATTGGGACGTCTGGGCACAGCCACAGGAGACCCACGCTGCTACTCTGGTCCCGGGGCAGTTCTCACTGGTCTGCAAATCACTTCACATGCATGACATTAGTTTGTACTGCTTGCATGTGTCTGGATTTAATGAGATTTTGGGGGTATTGTTAATAAACAATGCTTGACCTTTTAAAGAGTGGCAATGTTGTATCATTTTATTTCATGAAAAAAGGCCATATACAACAGGCCATTTGGTATAGTTATTGTTCCATTTTCAAATAAATTTAGTTCTAAAAATAAATTTCTTCTGCAACTCTCAGTACTCACTGAGATCACTGGACACACTGGTCACTGAATAGCCCAGATAGGAAGTGACCAGCAATGACACCTGAACTTCACGGTCACTCCTCATCATCTGAGTTTTTCCCTGGATCTCTAGCTATGGCTGCTATCTTTGCCACCATGCCAGGCATCAAAGGGCACTGTAGCTTGTAGCACTATCTTGGCCTGACTGTGGACAATTTTCTCTCCCTGTAACTCAAGCTAAATCCATATCGGAATTTATAGGAAAGAAAGAAGGCCTCACATAACCCCCTTCAGTCAGATTTGCCTAAAGCATGAGTATTAGTCAGTGGCTGTCTGGTTCTGTTTTGCAGGAAGTTCAGTTTCTTTACCTGTGGCCCTAGGCTAGCATCTAGTGGTCATGGGGTAATGATGGTAGGCATCAGTACACAGACAATTGTGCACACACAATTTAATCTTTAAATATTTTCTGTCTCTGGGGTCAACTGGTTGGAACATATACCCTGTTCTCTCTGAAACTCTCAGGATTGCTGCATTAAGGGACACAACTCACATCAGTTATAAAGCAAAAATGATTGACATTTCCTGCATCCACTGAGCAGCTTAGTGCTTTTCAATCCAGATGATAAGCCCCTCCTACTTCAGGGACCACCTTTGGCCCAGGGGTGTTCTTTCCTGCTTCTTAATACTACAGTTTTAACATATAAAATTACTTTAAACATAAACAATGACAGATAACCATTAGAGGAGAGTCATCCTTTTACATTGTAAAAATAGAGTTGGGAATTGCCACTTTTAAGAGGTAAGAGAGAGACATATGGACAGAATACCAAGAGACTCTCATTTGTCTTTTAACATTAAATCTAACATAAAACCATAGACAAGAGACTCTTACACTTGGAGCCTATTTTGTTTTTCTTTCTTCAGGGGAAGCGTATGGAGGGTGCCAAAAAGCACACGCTCCAAAAATGTATCATCTCACTGCATGTTGGTTTCCCAGCAATAAAAACGAAGACTCCTACAGTTTGACCTCTAAGTCGATAACTTAGTGACTAACCTGGTTCAGTGAGATTTCTTAGAGCAAACAATTGGATGGTTTCTATTATTTATGACCCTTGCTGATGTGTGAGTATAATAAGCTCTGTTCCTTCACATCCTGGCTTGGAATTAAGAAATTCAAGTAGTGTCCTGGCCAGTGTGGCTCAGTTGGTTGGTGCGTTGTCCAGTAACTGAAAGGCTACCAGTTTGATTCTGGGTCAGGGCACATGCCTAGTTTGGGGGTTTGACCCTCATTCGGGGTACATGTAGGAAGCAGCAGATGAATGTTTCTTACATCAACGTTTCTCTCTCTCTCCCCGCCCCCTTCCTCAAATGAAAATAAAATAAAATAAACCTTAAAAAAAGCAATAAATTTAAGACGTTACTAATATATGCTACAATATAATGAACATTGACAACATAATACCTAATGGAAGAAACCAGCCACAAAAGACCACATATTGTATGATTCCATGTATAAGAAATGTCCAGGATAGGCAAGTTCATAGCTGATCGGTGGTTGTCTAGGGCTGGAGTAGTTGGGGAGGAGGGCGGGGGAGGGACTGCTAATGGATATGGGGTTTCTTCTTTTGGGGAGTGATAAAAGTGTTCTAAAATCGATTCTGGTAATGGTTGCACAATTCTGTGAATATACTAAAAACCATTGATTGTACACTTTAAGTGGGCGAATTTTATGGTATGTGAATTATATCTCCATAAAGCTATTATTTTAAAAACCTTAGGAAGGCTGGGCCATAACTGTGTGGCTACTCCATAACCTCTCCTCCCGAAATAACCACCACCCAAGGAGGCGTGGGCGCCCGCCACAGGTGATGCCGGCGCATGGCTGGCTCACGCACGGCCCTCGCGGGCCAGCCGTCCTCGTTTTCTCTGCCTCTTCCTTCTCCTGCTCTGCTCCTGCCTCTTCTCCTGCTCTTGCCTAGTCCTTCTCTCTTGCTTCTCCTTTTTCCTCCTCTCCCTAATGGTCCTGCCAGCCAGTGGGCTTTCCTTGATCCCAGGAAGCTGAAAGAGGAAGGAACAGGAGATAGTGAAAATTAATGGTAACTGTGATAGTAAATTATTAGTATTACAAATTGTTATTAGAGCTGTCTAGGACTTAATTTAATCTCCACAGCATCGCAATTTAGGGAATAATTATCCACATTTTATAGATGAAGAAACTGAGACTCAATCAGTACGGCATGCCCAGGTTGATCGGAGAAAAACCACAATCCAAACCCAGGTCTGTCTTGCCTCAGAGCCTGTTCCTTGAAGCACAATAAGACCTTAAATATGAGCTGAGCTTGGTTATTTATTGATGAATTATAACAGAAGTAATTTGATGGGGTTCAAAACTGCAGTATCTAAGATCTCATCGGTTGGTCTGATATTTATGGCCATTTATGGGTGATACCAGTGCGGCTCTTTCATTCATTATAGCTTTCATTAAGACTCTAATCCTATTTAGAAGTCTGTTTGTCATTTTTAACTCCTCTGTTTAATCTTGGGCAGCCCTAATTCTTCTTCAGTACCGGCCAGAGGCAGACAGCTCCTGATGGCTCTTTCCTTCTCGCGATTTTGTTCAGGCGCGGCTGGAAGGCGGGCGGTGAGTGTGGCAGATCCGTCTGTGTGTTGTGAGTGTATGTGACATGAATATGTGTGTGGGATATCAGTGGGAGCGTATGCTGTATGTGTGAAGTGTGTGTGGTATCAGTGTGTTGGTGTGGCATGTGAGTGTATGGTATGAATGTTTGTGTTCATGAGTGTATTTGTACAAGAGTATGAGTTTGTGGAGTGATAGCGAGTGTGTGTGTCAGGGAGCGATCACTCATAGATTCTTTTTTCAGAAGCACAAGAATTTTTGAGTTGAGAGCTAACCATTTGTTTCCAAAGCACAGGGGGCTCTTTCCCACCCCCACCTGCCAGGCTGTCTCCCCTAAGATGACTTGCAGTTGGAAAGACTCTTGAGTTCGACCTCTCACTTATCATGAACATTGAGCTGCTGCTGAGAGTTCCCAGTGGTGGAACTCTCCCTCCCTCTGGAGTTGCTGGTTTATAGAAAATTTCTTCCATTGGGCTATTCTTCCTTGAGGGACACCTGGAGTTCTTTTACTTTTTAAATTCTTAGTTAAAATGTCTACTCACAAAGAAAAAAAGAAAGCTAAATGCGGACATCACTTATTGTGTCCTTTGCTGTTCCCAGAGCACATCCTAAAGCTCGTTCTCTCTACCTTGGTTTATGACATTTCCTGCCCACGATACCTCATCTTGCCCTTCCTCAAGTCCCTCCTCCTTCTAGAGCCTTCCCTGCTCCTCAGCCCACCCTCGATTCCCACCTTCTCTGTCCCCCAAAGGGCTTAGGAGAGTCACAATTGCTAGTACTTAAAATTTTCTGTCAGTGGGGCACCTAGAACTCTGGTAGACCCACTCTTCACATTTCAATTCCCTGTTTCCCCAGAAGACGGTGGGCACCAGGGCCACCAGATATAATGATGCAGGTTGTGTGCTGCACAAAGGAGCCTGGCTCAGGGGCAAGTCGGGGCCAGACTGAATCCTCCCTCCCCATACCCAGCCGTGCACCTCGAGGGGGAACCCTTTTCAAATCACACAAAAGTGCCCTTTTGGCTAGATGTGGCCCAGACAGGGAGCCCCAGACGGTTCAGTCTTAGTGTCTGAAGGCCCCCGTAACAGCCAAGAGAATGCTTAATGAGAGGCGCCGAGGGGCTGCCGCCCTCCCCCCAGCCTCAGCAGGTGAGGTCGCGCCCCACAATCCTCCTGTGAAGGCCTCTACACCCTCTCTGATTAATCCCATCGCGCTGTGATCACCACTTAACTCCACATGTCCTCTCTGGCTCCAGCTTAATTTTCACTTCTCAGCGTCTGCCTTTTAAGTGCCCTAAATCTTCTTTACACATCTCTGTTTTGTCCTTCCAACCAGTTGGCCACCTCTAAGAGCACATCTGTCTGAGGACTCTGCCCCCTGTCCCTGTAGTGGGGGCCAAGTCAGTGCTGCTGAGACTGTGCCACCAGCTGAAGGAGCAAAGAAACCACAGCTCTGTGCTTAGAGCCAAGAGCCAGGGCCTCGACCCCAGAGCCCCAAACACCAGCGCAGCCAGGCATTTCAGGGGACACATACATCCACTCGGCCTCCCTCCAGCACTGGACCTAGTTACCTGCAAAATGTCCCTAAGGATTCAAAAGTTGTAGACAAACTCAGCCCATCTCATGGTCTCTCTCTAGGGTGACACAAAGAGCTGGATAGAAAAATTAAGTGGCCCCAGCCCTTCACCAGATTAACCTTTAGTTATCATGTAGTGACTGATTTGGTTTCTGCTGTGCAGTGGCTTGGTGGAGACTAATGCTTTACGCCCCTGGACAGGCAATGAGAGGCGGGCCCTTATAAAGGCAAAGCAGCCTGGGAAAAGACCTTTAGCTGGTTCTGTGACATTCTGGTTTGGCTGTTCATTCCCCTGCAGAACAATGCATGAGGCAGGTCTATCCTGCAGCCACAGGAGAAGTTTCTCCTACCTTTTCTTCCTGAAGCCCTCCCAGTCTGGGCCCCTGGCTGCCTCCCTCCACTTTGATCCCGGCCCATCGGCATCTGGGCCCCGTGCCCCCTCAGCACGCTCTCACACTCCAAAATGAAACATTCAGGCAGTCACCAAATAGCTGTGTAGATGCTCCATCCCCACAGGCTCTGAGATGATAATGCATCACCCGTGGTGCATATCCAGATTACGCTCAGGTGGTTAAAAGTCCAGGTCTAATTAGAGTTCCAGGGAATCGAGCCATTGTGTTATTAATGATTCGCCGGCAATGTTCTGATTAAAACAGTAATTTTAATAAGCACAGCTCAATGCTAAGTGTTCACTGAGCACCTAATTACATCAGTTATAACTCCAAAATTATTTAAAATTCCCCCTTTTTTTTCCCACCCTGCATGCACCAAATAAAATAGAGACTCAGACAAGGTGGAGATTATTTGTTCTAATTAATTTCCTAAGCACCTGCTTTAAAAAAGGGGAAAAATCTTTTATCTTTCTTCCATCTCCCTATGTTCCCCTCCACCCCTTTCTATCCTCAGAGATTCAGTGGCATCAGGTACATCTGAGGCCACCACTGAAAGCAGCCACAAACAGAAAGCAGCGAGCAAGGTAAAGATTTGAACAGTCGCTGCCACCAGCCTCCAGGCGGGGGGAGGCTGTAAAGCTCTACTCCCCACTGACTGTTCAGGCCTGGCACTGGGCTGGGCGGGCAGAAGCTCCACATGGCTTCTGACCGGGAGCCAGTTCCTCCCAGCACGCTGGCCTCATTAGCCCAGCTTCAGATGGCACAGCTGATGACTGTGCTTGTGTCTCTTCGAAGACGGGGCAGATGAGTCAACAGGCTCCCCAGTGTGGCAGTTCTCAACTTCTTTAGACTTACGAGCCACTTGGATTGAAAAGACACCTCACATCTCCTCACCCCGTAGAAGGACCCAGGAATTCAGGAAGAGTGCATCTGCTGAGCCATCTAAGAGTGATGACCAGAGTTTGATTTTTTTTTTTAAATCATGTTATCATTAAGATACCAATCTGTCTCCAGAAGTGACAGCCATAGTTTCCCCAGATTTGTGCAATAGGCCTGATCTGGAACCATGCAGTGCCATGCCCTTACTTCATGTGACACTCATGGCAGCGTCAGGAATGGCAGTCCATGGCATTCTCAGGCCCAATCAGTAATCTGGGAGAGAAGATCACAATGCCACTTTGTGTTGTCCCCCACTGCCCCTTCTCCCCTGCTTGCCTCGGGAAGTCCGCATAGCTCAGCAGCTCACTGTTGGATAATACCGAGTCTCATCTCGGTTCAGGATTGTACTGTCCAGGTCCCAACCAGAGGTAAAGCTCTGGGCTCGACTGAAGCTCAGGTCTTTCCCTGTCCTGGCCTGGGCCAGCTGCACTGCCCACTTGCAGCCACAAGGAATGGGAGGCCTGTGCTCTCTTTATTTCTCCCTTCTCTTCCCCCACTGGATCTGTCCCTACTGTCCCCTTCAGAGGGAGGGGGACAGAGAGGTCCTTTCTCACTTGAACTGGAATTGTCACAAGATGGCCTCACATTCTCTAAGCAGACTGATGATTCTGACTCTTTCGGGGCTGGGTCCTTCATGGTCCTTGGACAGCCCTAGGCCGACCTGCTCTAGCTGCAATTCGCAGCCGGAGGGGCAGTGACTCCTGTTGTCCGGCGACCCTCCCCTCAGCCCTAATTTTCCACTAGTTCCCTCCACAGAGATGTTCACAGTAGGGTCCCAACCCCAACTCCAGAGAGTCCTCCTGGACAAGCCAGCTCAAGTGCTTCCCAGCCAGCTCTCCCTCCTGAGGTGTCCACATCTGGATCTTGTGCAAGAAAGCACTTCCATGTCTTCACCTGCCCATGTCAGAGTGGTGGGGGGTTCCCAGTGCTTCCCCAAGGTCCTGCCTTCACTCTGCCTTTTAAGAGCTCACCAACCCACCCACTGGATTTCCTGCCTTCTGGATTCTCCTGTCCGCCCTGTTTCCCCCCAGTCCAGGTCATGTAGCTCAAGCTTTCCAAGTAGCCACCGAAGGGTGGCGAGGTTACAGCATTCCAGGGGCTTCCTTCAAACATCTCCCAATGCCCCCCACCCCCCTTTTTTATTCCTGGACCCTTTTATTTCTTTGATCTGGATCAGGGGGCCGAGGATGAAGGACTGAAGAACTGTGAACCTGGGCCTTGAGAATCTCCTCTGAAAAGTTGTGGGACAACCCACGCCCTTACTTCAGCACGCAGCATTGCTTGCATCTTGGTGCCTTGGAGGATGCTTTAACATCCGATAATATTCCAATAGTATTCACAAATGTGGAAACTGAGGCTCAGAGAGATTAAGTGGTTTCCCCAGTGCAGTTGAGTACGCGGTACGGCTGAGCCAAGTTCTTCTGACTTTAACAGTCGTGTCCTTTCCATGACACCATGCGCCTCTGCTGGGTTATAAACATTAAGTCCATTAAAAAATAAATGCCTTCACGTCACCTAATGGATCCCAGCAGAGTGCCAGGGGCCTCAGCCACACCTAGAGAACCTTCACGTTGTTTAGTACATTTACTTAAGGAGCTTAAAATAAAACCTGGATCACTGGGCAAGTGTGATTAGCTTCTCAGCAGGTATTTATAGACCTATTTTGTATAAGAAACTGAGGTTGGAGCATACAAGGATATCTCACTTGAAGAAATGAAAAGCAGAGCCCTCTGAGTAACCCAAAAAGATGGAGACCTAAGAAGAGTTGAAAAGTGCATTCAAGTCCTGCCAGCTGGGTAGGGAGTCCGATTCTAAATTCAGAAAGAGGTCACGGAGGTTGGTCAAGAAAGGCTGCACAGAAACGGAGAGCCCAGAGACTTGCACATGAGCAGGGGAGGGGCGGACGTTCTCATGGACTGGAATGTGTGAGCAGAGTTAAGGAGGCAGGACTGTGCAGAGCATGGGAGGAGGCCAGCCTGGCAGGAGCGGGGGATTGATCCTGAGAGAAGGAGCTTAGGGTGGAAACATCAGCCTGGGTGGGGTGCAGAGGCGAAAAGGCTGAAACATCAGGCTGCAGTGGAGTGTTTGGAATATAAACCTCATCCAAGAGGCAGTTTTTCTAGTTGTTTTGATTTTTGGGGGGGGAGTGGGGTGGGGTGGGGTATTATTTTTGTTCCTTTAGCTAAAGCTGTCATTACAAAACACTGCCTCTTGGAAGCCTCCCCTGATTTGACCTTCCCCTTTGCTCTTGAGGCTGGCTAGCTATACCACATCTCAATCGTAGTGCTGGTATTTCATTACAGTTTGAGGGTTTGTCTATCTTCCTGACAAAATTCTGAGTACTTGAGGATCAGAGCCATGTCTGGTCATCTTTTGAACTTCATATCTGCACAGAATATATAGCAGGTGCTTAATACATTTTTATTAATAGTAGCTAACAGCTACATGCCAGGCACTGGGCTACGTGTTGGCTAACACTGTACCACCCTTCATGCTAAGAGACAGTTTGGTGTAGACGCTCTGAGCATGGTTTCTGCTGGCAGCCTGACCAGGTTGGAATCCCAGCTCTACAGCTGACTGCCTAAGTGGCTTTAAATGAATTCACTGACTCTCTGTGCCTCCTTTTGTTCCTCATCTGCAAATAATAAGTCTTATATAAGTATGCTATCATTGTCGCCTTTTCACAAATCAACAAATGAGGCTGAGAGCTGAGTAATGGGTCCAAGTTCACACAGCTAATGAGCCAGGAGGCTAGGCTGTGGACCCAGGCAGTCTGACTCTAGGAACAGCAAAGGCACCCATTATGCCTTTTTGAAGAAAAGGAAAAATGAGGTTGTGCATAACACATCTAGCGTGGAGAGAATGGAAGAGAGACCAATGAGGCCACCAGCCACCATCCTGCTGTGAGAATGCGGGTCTGCAGCTGGGGCAGGCAGAGGGAGGGTGCAGGAATACAATGACAGGGACAGACGTGGAATGCATCATAAAAGAAGAGATGTGAAAGTTCTCCTTTCCCTCCTTCCTGTTCTGTGTCCACGGCCCTGGCCTTCCTCGGTCTACCGCCAGATCACTTTCTTATCTTGCTCTAATACATCCATTCCTGGGATTCTCCTTCAGTTTTCATACTGAAGTTCATAGAGTGTTCTTTGCTGATGCCCTTCTCTCCTCATAGAATGTTCTTCCTCCATTCCTGTCTATCAAAATCTCACTAAGTGGTCAAAGCTGACACAGATGATAATGCCTTCCTGGTTCCTTCAGCCAGAGGTGATCGCGCTTGGCTTAGAAACTTTTGTGTGACATCTTTCACTTTCTAGCTTACCCACCAGAGCATATGCTTCTTGAGGGACTGCAAGACCATGGCTAACTCTTACTTGTGCCACCGCAATACAATATTTGAAACGTGGTCTGTTGAATAAATGAACAGGTGAGGAAGAATTCATACCTAGATGAACTAATGAATGAGTGTATCAATGATAAGCAAATGAACAAATTATAAGTACCCAGTGTATTTCAACCACATGCAGATATACTCAAGTTATGAATCAAGTCTATGTGAATGTAAATCCACAAGGCCCAGACCAGTCAACCCATATCGATGAGTCCTCAGGTACAGAGGCCTGTGTCCCTTGCTGCCTCAGTGGAGTGGTCTTTATCCAAATGATCAGTCTATACAGGTTCCCAAAGCAGCACAGTGTCACAGGATTCAGCAAAGCATGGATCCTTCCTGCCTTACACATCTCCACCTTACCAAGGTTGCATGAATGAATGAATGACATGAAGGAGTGCACTCTATACAGAAAGGAAATGAAAATTTTTTAATACACATGTAGGAGACTTTTTTAACCTTAGAGATTTAACATGTACTCTTACCTTCCACCTCTCTCTCCTCTCTCTCTCTCTCTCTCTCTCTCTCTCACACACACACACACACACACACACACACACACACAAAGACATGCAAACATACACATACTCATCCACTTACCCACTAATTTGTCCCAGGAAGTTGTGAGTGATAAGAAATGGTTCTGTCCTTCCCAAGGGTGCTAGCCACTTAACATACTAAGAAAAATGAGATAGAATATTTTCAGGTCCAATATGTCAGGGAGGACAAGGTGGCTACGTTTCAGATGGTTAGAAAGGGAAGTTGAGAGATGATTGAAAAAAATGTGCTCCACGCGGTGCACTGGAAACCAGAATTCTGAATTGCAACACTAGGCTCCAGTGGTTTCTTGTCTACTTAGAATTATAGAGCACAAAGCTTAGGTAGAGAGGTAGAGGACTGTCTCAGATCCAGCACCCATGGATAGAGCTAGGCCAGATGTGTTTTTTCTGGTGCACAGCTGTTGACTAGGGTGTACTAAAGAAGGGCCTGGGCAGTTGGCTTGACAAAATCCAATTCCACCTTGTATATCATTTGGTAGGATTGTTCTCCCTAGGTCAAGACGACCTTGACGTTCAATTTGAGGTTCCTTCAGAACCCTAGAAGCAGATTTCAGGGAGGGTAATAAGGATAGGAGACTAACACATAAGAAATCACTGAGAACCTGCCAACACGTCTCAGTTACCATGAGTGTCCACATCCGAACCAGCAGCGAAGCTGAGCACCAGCAGGCAGAAACCAGGGCTCAGTTGAGAGACAATACCAGTATTTCTGGAGGAGTGGTGTCCTAAGGCCCGCCTTCCCTCTTATAGGAGGATTCCCTGAGTCCTCATGTCAAACAACACTGAAGTCAGCCCCACCTGCTGCCCAGACCACAGCAAATACGCTCTGATCCCTGGTCTCTGACCAGCCTCTTCTTGGGCTCTGAGAATTCCCACTCAAATCTCACCTTGAGAAGCCATAGATACTTCACAGAGAATTTGAGATCATTTGAAGCTCCAAACCCTCTCATCTTGCTTTCCTGGTGACTGGAAGGCAGAGGGATCCGAAGTCGGCAGGGTGGGCTCCTCAGGCCCAGGGCCTATTACACAGATAAAATCTAGTTGCATGGATGGACTTGGGCTCTGTGCCCCAGGGGCCTCACTAGAATCTCCTGAACAAACAGAAGTGTGGAATGAATAAATGGGAATGGGCGGGTATAGGGGCATCACTGCCTAGTTCCTCTTTCCCCTTGCCATTACAGTATCACTTTTCCCCTCCTGGGGCCGATGAATCAATGTTGACCCCATAGGGAATTTTGTGAGACCTGGCTAATCCCAGGCATCTGGTTCCCAGATGAGAGATCTATTTTAGTTATTTCTTCGGCCCTATTTCCCAAATCCTTCTCATCTCCCATTTCCTACCCCCACTTGCTTTTCCTAACTGAATAAATCCACTGTTGTCATGGAGACAACAGAGTATTAGCATCCCTGCTTCTTCACAGAACCTCCCAAAAACCAGCACTAGCAAGGGCCCTAGTCCTAGCTCCCTGGTGTTTCTGGCCCAGGGTTCTATGTGAGAAAATATAGTATGGTATCTGGGATATCTGCTTTGCCCATTCAGCTTCCTCTCATCTTTGTGTGTGTTTTCCTTGTCCAAGTTTTACCTTCTTCCTTAGGAGACTAAGCTTAATTTGACTTCTTTCAGCCAGGGATCCTGAGTTTCAATGCGCTTCAACCTCCAGGAGGGATTATATCATCAATAAGGACAACAGTTGGAGGGGCCGTGCTGCTCTTCATGCAAAGGGCAGACATAATTCTCCCCATTCGATAGATGAGCAATATCAGCCAAAAGAGCCTAGGAGGTTTGCTCAAGGTCACCCACCCCTGAGTGCAGAGCCCAAGCAGGGGTCCCCTACAGCTTTCCTGTGTGAACACTGCCACCTTCAGCGGGGTCTGCATATAGAATCTGAGCATGATTATTACCACTATTGAGCACCAACTGTGTATGGCTCTTGGTGTACAGATGTCACTTGAGTCTCAAAACAACCTTGTGAACTTGATATCAGTATTGTCATCACTTCACAAAAGAGGAAACTGAGGCTCCAGGTCTGACAACCTAATGCTGTATAGCTGATAAGCATAGGAGTTGGGTTTGAAACTGGGCTTCTCTTTCAAAGTCCACCTTCTTAACCAGAACAAAATTTGGCCTCTACCAAAAAAAAAAAAAAAAAAGATTCAAGAGGGTCCATTTCCCTAACACTCACCACACTCATCAAAAAGATAAATTCCACTCTGGGGCCAGACATTTCTTTCCTCATCGTCCTTTCCCCTTTGACTCCTACATGACCTTCTGCTGGGTTTTATGAATGACAAGGGGAAAAAATGTCATTGCAAAGTTCAACAACTTTGGATTCCACTTCTCTGAATGATAGATAGCTTTAATTACTCTGAATTACTCAGCCACTCTACCCTTCTCCCCACGTCATTAAAAATGGATTTTCTCTTTGAACTCCACTCCACCCTCAGGTCTCTGGATAGTCGAGGAGTTCTTAGGAGACAGCCCCAGGGTCATCTTCTGGTCGGAAGGTTGCATGTTGCTTTAGTTGCGATCACAGGCCCCAAAACCTCCAGCTGGTTTTCTGGAGGTTCATGCCTCCTTTTTCTTAATGACATTGATCGTATGATTGTTACAGCTCAGAAGTCAGGCAGGGGGCTGGGTTGATGTTTATTTTATGAGGATTTAAGGGGATTTCATACATGACTATTGATTTTTAAAGAACTGGATCTAACACTGAGAACAAACAATACTGAGTTCGCATTAATTACTGGGAAGTTGATCCATAGGAAAAACTGAGGCTGAAAATGTGAGTTCACCAACTCCCTGATGAGCAGGTGAAATGGGTGAGACAGGTATTGCTGTTTTCACTTTAAAGATGAGGAAATGGAGGCTCATCCAAGGCTGCACAGCTAACAACTGTCAAGACCAGGACAGAAAGCCCCCGCCACCTTCACTGCCCTACCTGTGCTCCCTGAGGTCTCCATGGCATTCCTAGGAGGCTCTGGATGGAACCGTGCAACCTGCTCAGAGCCACTTCCATTAATGTTCTGTTCCTGCCTGGCTCAGAAACATCTAGCAGGGATCTTCTGTCCTCACCAACCTACTTCCTTCTTCCCCTCTTTGTCTGCCTCAGGATTTACCAACTGAACCATGGTTAGCAGAGGGGAGTAAAATTAGCTAAGAGGCATGCAGTGCAGGGGGTGGGGGCGGGTAGTGTAATTGCACTGTTCAACAGCCTCAGCGCACGCCTGGAACCCCATGTCTAAGAGAGAACAAGGTGACCTGACAGCCAGCTGTTGGGGCAGCCCCAGCAGAGGGGCCTTCCCTCTTTAGTGATGCCTCTGTCTCCACCTTACTACTCCTCAGCCTGGGAGTCAGACACACCTGAACTCTAAGTGTTGCTTTTGCCACCCACAAGGCACGTGACCTTGGGCAGGTTAGTTAACCTGAGACCCAGTTTTTTCAAAAGTGGGCCTCAGAATGCTTCTTCTGCAAGGTTAGTATAAGGATTATGTGAGATGAAATATGTAAAGTGCCTGGCATGCAGTAGGTGCTGGATAAATGGTCACTATTATTATCATTGTTGTTGTGGTTATTATTAATATATTATCCATGCTGCTCCATTCTGTTCAACAAACTCAGTCAACTACCCAGCTCAGAGTAAGGTGATGCCATTCGGGAGCCTGCTGGCCATCAGTAGGAGACCTCAGTCCCCATCACTCCCCCCCACAAATCCCGAGGACCAGAGCCTCAGCACTCCCCACCCCCACCCACGCTGGCAGGAGAGGTGGAGAGTAAAGTGTTGCTTCAGGCCACAGTAGACAGCCGCTAGTAGACAGCCAGCTCTTTCCCTGTTAAGGACAGGAGAGAGGGCAGGCATTTTTCCGTGGAGACTTGCTGAGCCAAAAGGGATATCATTTGAAGCATGTCAGGGGCCGGGGAGGCTGGCCTATCCCCAGAGGGTCCACTTTAGCTTTGATGCCTGAGAAAATCTGGCCAGAGCAGGGGGCTGGGCTAGGCCTCCCTGACTGACAATCTACCCATGTTCATGTCCCTGTGAGGACTCAGAACCCTGGCCCATCCGGTGCAAAGGACAAGCCCGTGAAGAAAGACTCCAGCCACCCATCCAGTCCATCAACTAACAACTGCTGGGTGCCTGCAAGCCACTGAGGGCTGCAGAGTCAGAGAAGTGAACAAAAGCCTCACATGCCCTCAGGTTGCTTTGCGCTTCCTGAGCCCTATCTGGCCTCAGCCTCTGTCTCTGAGAACTGACCCTTGAACCCTCTCTCCCTCCTCACCCTCAAAAAGATGGCTTCCAGTGTGTCACCAGCGCAGGCAATGGAGGGCTGTCCTCCAGCTGGCCACTTCTCGCTCATCGCAGGACCGAGCCCAGGGTTAAGCTAGCCCTTTGCGGCCTCCATTTCCTGGTGGCTCGAATGGAACGTGCTGATACCTAGCCTTCTTCCCCCCTGGGGCACTGTGCAGGTCCGTGTGATAATGTGTGTCAGAGCACCTGGAAAATGCTAAACCCTCTCCCGGTGCTGTGATTGTGCGCTAGGTCTCCGTGGGGTCTCTCTCCAATCTCCTCTCAGCCGTGTATGCACATGAGCATCAGATCTTTTCTTGAAAACAGGTTGGATTGGGGAAAAGAGGAGAAAGTGGGTCTGAAACCTACAAACTCCAAAGGAGCGAGGATGTGCTGGTAGAGAGGGATCAAGGAAAGGACCACAGAAGGTACAAAGGAAAGGAGAGAAGGTCCGGGCACAGTTGTGTCTCAGCTGCTCTGCACTTTGCCCCAGGCCCTGGGGACCAGGAGGCTGTGGATCAGGGCAACTGCATGCTCCAACCAGGCTGTGTGTGTCACCTCCCACCCCTGCCACCTGGCTCTCAGCACTGAGAAGGGTTCTGTTCCTTTCCTTGTGTCAGGAAGCAGGGGACACGTGTGGGGACAGGTGTACTATCTGGCAGAGGGGAAACAGATTCCAGAGAGGCGGGGGATTAAATGCTCAGTGCCCAAGGGACCCCTCCAGCCTGGGGAACAGCTTTCCTGCATCCCTCCCCCTGGCTCTCTTGCATGATTACAAAAGAATGCTGCAGGCCTCCTGAACACCAAGTGTTCATGCCAAAGCCCCTGGGGCGAACCTCCGGCTCTCTGTCCTTTGATCGGCAACTGTCTCTTGATTGTACCTCTATTGTGGCCTCTATCCCACCAGATTAAGATGACCTGTTTCCTTAGTTTCATCCTCAATAAGACCATGGGCTCCAAGAGGACAGAGAACACAGCCCAATACCTAGCAGAGAGCTTGATACACATAAATGCTCAGTGAATGTTTAGGAACTACGTGGGACCCAGGCACAATCCATTGTCAGGATCCTGAGTGTTGTCTTTTCAATTCAAATGTTCTTCCGTAGAGCCCTCCAGGTTGTCAGAAGCCTGTCGCTCCTTGCAGGTGTCTACTCAGGGGCAGAGACGTAGCACAGATTCTCACCCCCCCAGGGCACACATGGAAGGGCTCCCGTTCCTCGCTCCTCCGTGGCCTCTCCTGTCGGAAGAGTCATGGGTTTGCATCTGACGGCACCAGATGACTGCTCAGGACCTCTGTCCGGGATGGTAGCAACTATAGGGCTGCCTGCCCTCACCCCGCATGGTCCAGACCCTCAGGTCTGCGTGTCCTTCAGAATCTCCAGGAATGAGGCTGGTTCCAGCGGTTTCCTCGGAGACTTGTCCCCACAGCCAAAAATAACCCTGTATCATCCTCCTCTCTGTGCTGGGCCTGACACCCCCTGGGCTGCGCAATGTGCTGAAAGGAGGGAGTCGGGGGGAGCCGCCCCCAACTCTGCAAGCCCTGCTGAGCCCTTCCTGCATAGAGCTCCAGCCCCCTGAATCAGGCCACAGAAGGTACGAGCTGCGGGGCCCGGGGCCAGAGGAGCCAAGAACACAGTATGAGTCACCTTTAATTAAGAGTATTTCTTAAGTAAATGACTTAATAGGACAGTTATATTCATTAGAGGCATAATTACAAGACATAAGATCAAGCAGGGAAGAATGCAGAGTGTGAGGGTGGAGTCTAGGCTGAAGCAGCTCCACGGTCCCAGGGAGAAGGCTGTGGAGGGGGCAGGAGAAGAGTGACCTCCGACTGTGGGCTTCCCTTCACCGCACTCGCTGGCCAACTCAGCCACCCTCAGGTTCCAGCACTCGGTGAAAGGGGTGGGGAGACTCAGGCATAATTAAAACGCAATCATAATAAACAAACACTAATTAAAGCATCATAGAGTGTCCCATTAAACAGTGAGTCAGCCCTGACAAAATGCCACCTGACGCTGTGGACACTGTTCAAGAGAAAGCTCCCCTCCCTTCTAGAGCTTCCAGAGACAACTCCCACCCCACCCCACTCGTCTTACCCCACTCCACCTCACCGGGTCCTACAGCAAGTGCCCACCTGTCACCTGGGATGCAGCGTGAAGTACCCCTGACATCGGAGGCTTGAACTTGGACCTCTAGGGCCTCCATAGACTCAGAGTTATTAAAACCAATTTCTCCCTGGATATAAAGCAGTCCCCAGGGTACCCCTACCCACCTGCCCCCAAATCAGCCTAGTTCCTTACATTACCTTGTGGCAGTTTCATTCCATTTCTTCCTGGTTCCGAGGGTCCTGACATTTAACAAGACTTCCCCAAGGTGTGAGCTCGTCTATATCAGTGGTCCTCAACTTCAGTGTTCATAAGAATCCGCTGAAGAGCTAGACCTTTCTGGACGCATCCCCAGAGTTTCTGGTCCAGCGAACTCGGGCCTTTCTGTCTCATAGGCTCACAGGTAATGCCAAAGGTGCTGGCATGAGACCCATGCATCGGGAGCCATTGTTCCTTGAGAGCCTCAAGGCCCCCTCTTTTTGGAGAACATTCTTTTGACCAAGGAGTGACAGGATGGAGAACTAAGAATCTTCATACAGAGTAGGGCAAAAGTAAGTTTACGGTTGCGAGTACGTGAAGTGCAGTTTATTTTTGTATTATTATTTATTAATTATTGTATTATTTTCTGTATGAACAATTGTAAATCTACCTTAGCCCCACCCTGTATATTCCAGCTCTTTGCTCTTCTCAGCCCTCCCCAAGGTAACCCAAACCTGCCCAACCCAACGTCTACCCATTGCCCTCTGGCCCTCACGCAAGGTTTGCTGAAGACTCTTTGCTCTCCTGTGTCCATGAGGTCCTTTCCACCTGGAACCCTCTTCATCTGGATAAATATCATTCACCCTTAAAGACCCAGACGCCCGCTGTGCCCCTCACAAAGTCTTCTTCGGACCCGTACCTAGAGCAGCGTTGTCCCATAGAAATAAAAGGCGAGCCACAAATGTGAGCTTCGTGTGTAATTTTAACTTTGCTCTCAGCCAGATTTTAGAAAGTGAGGAGAAACACACAGTCAAAATGAATGATGAATTTTATTTAGCCCAATATTTACTAAATTTTTATCTTTTTAACAGGTCAGTGAAAAATCATTCATGTGCTATTTTACTTTTTTTTTTCTTACTAAATCTTCAAAACCCAGTGTGTATTGGAATCTCAGCACATCTCAGTTAGGACCAGCCGCCTCTCAGACGCCCGCAGCCACACGGGCTAGTGGCTGTCACACTGGACAGTGCAGACAGAGAAGTGTTTTCTCTTTACTCTGAATTCCTTCAGGCCTCTTTTAACACCTCTCTTAGAACACACGTCCGTCTCTTGTTTTTATTGCTAGTCTGTTTACAACTCGAAGATGATGGCCGTGTTTTCATGCTGCTGCCGTTTTTATTCCCCTGAAGTGCTTAGTGCTGGCCTGTATGTAGGACATGATCGATGAATATTGGCTGATGAATGATGAATGAATGTAGCGACACATGATTATAGCGAAGACAGTGAGCCCATGGTACCATCTGACTTTGAGGGTCTCCTCCTAGTCCGTGTGACATTTCTTTCCTCTGGTTTGTATATGGTTATTAGACCTTTGAGGAGAGAGTAATTCAAGTGGGGTTTTAAGACCCACCCCACCCCCCCAATAAGTTTCCTGTTTCACTTTGCTCTTCAACTCAGTGCTTTAAAAAAAAAAAAAATTCCCACCAGGAGGGCCCAGGAAACAGGAAAAATAGTTGTGCTGTTGGTTTCATGTTTGGAGAAGAACAGGGTTCTCACTATCTCCGTGGCACTTGGCGTGAAAGTGGGCTTTGTTGCTGGAGACACTGCTCCCATTCAGGGCCCCCTCGCCCAGCTGCTGAGAGCCGGGCTGTGTTTTGACAGACGGGCCGAATGCAATGCAGACAGTTGTTTTAATTTCGAGCCAGATGCAGACATCACTCACACAGAGCCCGAAACCCAAGAAAGGAAGGCCGGGCCCTGGGCTGCTGCTCTCAGGCCTCAGAGGGTGGGTTGGAGGGGGCCTGGCGGAAGCCAAGCGGGCGGCCGGGGTCACAGATCTCCTGAAGCGCAGAGTAGTCCCAGGTCTGGGGGTACACTAGGGGAGTGTATGGCAGGCACCTGTCAGAAAGGTGCTTCTCATAAGAATCACAGGCCGTGAGTCAGGGGTCAAGGGTTATTCCTTAAGGCAATGTGATATCTGCGTGGCTATGGCCGGATGTTATCTTTAAACTGTATGGAGTTATACATGACAAACGCCATAAACAGCCTCAGGGAGGAGTTAGGTAAACTGTGGGAAACAGAATCCCGAATGTCAGAAGTGGAAGCACTAGCGCAGCCTTCCACTGAGGGCAGAAGTCCCTTCACAGCCTGCCAGACACATGTCACTCTGACTCTGTGTACACACCCCACTGGTGGGAGTTCCTTCCAGAACTGAGGTCTGGTGCATTATTGGACAACCTTGACTTTCTTCTGCTGAGCTTTCCTGAAACTTTTGACCCACGAGTCTTATTGCAGCCACACTGCTGCCCTTCAAACATTGAAAAACAGCCCCCTATGGCCAACTTGAAACTCATCTTCTTTGAGCCAGATAAGCAGGCCAGGTCCATCAGCTGTACCTCGGATGACACATCTGGGTCTCACCACATTGCGACCTCCTTTCTGAGAAGGATCACTGATGGAGCAACGGCCCTCTTGGGGCAAGTTGCAGAGACCTGAGGGCGGAGCTCCCCAGTGTGGGGTGGCCTCTCTCAATCTTGACATTCTGTCTATTTCTGCAGCCCAGGAGCAAATTAGCCCCTCTGGCTACTCCGGCTGGACATAGAGTCATCTCAAACTCTCAAGTCTATGATGCATGAGCTGTTTCAAAACAGCCATGCCCCAGCCTCCACTTGAATTATGAATTTTTAAAACCAAATTGCAGGATTTTACACTTCTCCTTCTTGCATTTTGTATTTGTATTATTAACCAAAGTTTAAGGATGTTTAAAGCTGATCATGTCTCTCACTTTCAGAAAGGCCTTGTAATACAGAATGTCAAGTGTTATGATACTGTAAGGGCGGGGGGCCACCCAAAAGAGAAAAGGAAGGCTTGTGAGGATGGTACCTGTGGTCATTTGGCCCTTGCTTACATCCCACCAGCCTCCTCTCTACTCTGCCCACCCAGGGTGTGTTCTACACTCGTGCATACTGAACTTCATTATTTTTGTGCATGACAATCTTTCAGCTTGGAATGTCCTTCTAGTCCCACCCTTTCCCTCATTCACCCTTACACCCTCCCCCCCTCCCAGCTTGTATTGGGTGCCCTTTTCACTCTCCCCCAGAACACACACCCACCCCAGGCACAATGGAGAGCAACCCTCAATTTGTAATTACCAACTTCCACTGGACTATGGGCTCTGCGGGGCCAGAATCTGTGTCCAGTTTACTGCTAATTCTCTTGAGCGAAGCATCAGAGCCTCCATACAGTGACAGCTAATAAACATTTGCCACGTGAGCAGCGCTAGGCTCCATGTCGAGCCTCTCAGGAGGGCGCTGTATAGGCTTCTCCAGCACACGTTTGCCCCCCTGCCAGAGGCAGAACACAGTGCTGCTGGACCATGGGGTGTGTTTTCACTTGAGCTCACACATCCAGTATGGGGGGACCTCTATGCCCTCATAAACAAGACGCTCTCCCCCGCCCAGCAAATGCTTGCAGCAGCCCAGCAGCCTCCTGCCCCAGCCAGTGACCGATACCTAGGACATTATCAAATAGAAAACTTCAATCTGCTGACCTCTTTGTCCAGCCTTAGCGTCACACACACTGGGCAGCTAGGGGTGACTAATGTCCAAACATGCCCAGCTCAAGCCCTGCCGGGCACCACCAGGAGACCAGGGGGAACAGGCAGGGGCCACACTCTCTGGGGGGCCAGGAGCTCCCCACTTTCCCCAGCAAGACAGAATCGGTCAGGCAGCTCGTCTCTGTGGACGTTCCCATTTAACCAGACTTTTCAAATGGTGGGACATTTACTAAAGAAACTAAATTCAGACATCAGAGAATGGGATAATTGGATCCAGGTGGTATGTTCGGTCGGCTGTAAAGAGACTGTGGCATATGATGAATATTATTTGATACAAAAAGTTTCTCCTTTTAAAATGCTTTCTGTGCAGGCAGGATGTCTCAGCCCAAGCCCAGCTGAAAGCTCTTCAGAGACAAGTTGGTTGCACAAAACAGCCTTTTAAGAGAGTTACCCATTTTCAGCACTTGCCAGGGCAACCCCAGCTCTCATGAGGAGGTACTGCAGGCAGAAGGACGCTGGAGGTTTTGCTTCACTTCTGGGAAGTCAAGAAGCCTTGACCTGCCACCTAAGAAATACATCCTGCTTAGCTGTACCTGCCTGTACCAGACAAACCGATGAGAACACAGACCACGAATTCACCCCCCTCCCCCGCCGCCAACACACACACACACACACATCACCCATTTAGGGGCGGTGATAGGGCAAGTGTGGGTAGATTGTAAAGGAGTCTGAACGCACACTGGCAACGTGTCACTACCTGAGCTAACCATGATCTGTCCTCTCTCTACCAGATCACCAGGGTCCCCGTGGAATCCTGTGAACAATATACGACTTGCGGGGAGTGCCTGAGCTCGGGGGACCCTCACTGTGGCTGGTGCGCCCTGCACAACATGTAAGTTTGGGACTATTCTGAAGTAGGGCCTGGAATGCACAGGACCAGGTACTTCCCTGGGAGTGTCGACGAGGGATGTGACTGAGGTTTGCAGGGGGAGAGGCTTTGCCCTCTGCTGAGCAGTCACTCCAATCACAGCAGGTGCTCGGAGAACAGCGAGAGGGAGCCGGCCTCGGTGGGCCTCCTGAGCTCAGCCTTTGCCTCCCTGTCTTTCATTACACTTTCAAAGTCTGCCCTCCCAGCCACTCTCAAGTCTGGACTTGGTCAGTACAGGAAGGGTAGTGGTGTCAGAACTCGCGCAGGAAGCTGTAGAATCTCTAGGTTTCCCAAGAACCTTCTGGGTGCGTCTCCTGCTGTGAGCATGCGGATGGCCCTGCACTAGAGTCGGAGGTTTGGAGTCCACTTAGCTGCTGGGCGACCCTGCATGGTCCAGTAACTACACTAGACACCCATGTCCCGGTCGCTCAATAGAGAGAATGCCTACCTCACAGGTGAATTATAAGGATTAAATGCAATAATGAATGCTCTGGAAATAAGGAAGCCCAGAAACGGCTACACAAATCAAAATAATTACTATAGACCCTGAACTATTGGGAGGACCCTTCTGGCCTCATTATTTCAGGATTCCAAGAAGTCTGCATCCCATTCCAACTGGCCTCACATCCCAATTCAGAAACATCCCCTGCCATTGAATACCACCTCAATAGAAATGCAAAATTACACTTAAACTTCCCAATTTGAAGAGCCTCTGAGGGAGAGAAAAGGGTGAAAACCCTGAAAGGCAGGAGCTGACTAGGAATTCTGTTCCCCAATGGCGTTGGAAACTCCATGGCTCGGTGCCAGCCAGCAAAGCATCTCTATGAAATGTTCCGGGTTTGGGTTTGGGGTGGAGGCGGAGGCGGGGGCCAGAGTTCAGGGGCCGCACAATAGCTCTTGGCTTCCAGCCTCTGCAGCAGGTGTTGGGAGGGCTACAGAGGGAGAGAGGGAATCAGGCGCCTCACAGATGCAAAATCTGGACTGGATTGGAGCCCACAAACCCTGGGTTTCCCGCTTGGGTTTGGAGGGAAGAGACTCCTCAAAAAGTTTTGCAAAATATGCTCTCACCAGAACCCAACACTGAGTCACCATTTAAGTCAGGCAAGTGAGAAAGAGGCTGATGACACTCCTGTTGTGTCCCAGGAATAGCAGAGGGGGCTAAAATTGGGTCGCCTTCAACGAAGCTGACTTGCCAGCCAGCAGGCTCGCTCCTCAAGAGGATTTCTTCCTCCAAAGAACCTGACAGCCACCCCGGCTCCATGCCCTGCGCTACTTGCCCTCTCACTGGGCAGTGGGCACCTCCAGCCACACCACCCACTCCCTGCTGCTCCCCGCCCTGCCCACCCAGCTTCCGTCAGCATCCCTTCTCCCACGGAGAACACACCGAAATTATGGATGGAGGAGTGCCACTTATTCAACAGCAAGGACATGCGTGCTCCCCAGCTTGTATTTGTGCCTACAAACCTATTCGCAATGCCTGAATCTCCTGGTGGCCCCAGACCACCCTTGTCACCCTCTCAGTCAAGGTCAGATGTGGCTACTCGAATGACTGAGCCACATCATCAGAGTCTCAGATTTCTTCTGTGCGCCAGTCTCCTTACCTGTCCTCAGAGACTCCCAGCTACACAGGTACCAAGGCATACCTCTCCTTCCAGCTAACTCTGCCTGCCAAGAGCCTGTGGGGAACAAGCTTTTTCCTGCCTACACCCAGAGCTTTCTCCTCTTCTGGTCACTCTCTTCCCCATCAGCTCCTCCTGCCATCCTTCCGACCTGCCACCACCAGCCTGCCTGGTGAGGGAATGAGATGACAGGCCCACCTCCAGCTCCCCGGCCCACACACTGGACTTCAGTGGAGGCAGAGGGCTGAGGGAGATTGCCAAAGAACCTCTGGGTCCAGGGGGAATTTGCAACCTTCCTCTTTTCTGTGTGTCTTGCTCTTGCAAGTGCGGTATTGTCT
This sequence comes from Pteronotus mesoamericanus, assembly GCF_021234165.1. Taxonomy (NCBI): domain Eukaryota; kingdom Metazoa; phylum Chordata; class Mammalia; order Chiroptera; family Mormoopidae; genus Pteronotus; species Pteronotus mesoamericanus. The sequence continues at coordinate 3,168,932 of NW_026555326.1, forward strand.
CCAGGGCTATTTATCTCTGTTAGGGCTGTTGCCATAAATAGTATGATAAAAAAGAGCCATTTCAGTGAGTCAATGAGATAAAGGCTCCAGTCAAGAGCTCACTTTAGAGCTATCTTAAGGATTCACTTAAACCTCCATAATTCTTTTCTTTGACAGCATTCATATTTAGATACATTACGGGCCTGGAAAGGAAGAGGAAGGGCGGGGGGAGTTCTGTGGGAATCACTGCCCCATTGTGGAATCTGGTATTGTCCCATGACTAATGGTTTGGGAAGCACCAGTGTGTTCTCCTGTGACAGAGTCGCAACCAAATGCTCCTGCATGTAGGTGCCACCATTCCCACAGAGATGAAGACGTTGGAAGAAACAGCCACACAGTTTCCTGACAGAGGTAGCCCTGGCTGCGACTCCTCGCCTGTCTCTCTGTCTGCAGGCATTATTTCACACCACAAACATCTATTTAAAATACACGATGTGACAGGTAGAATATCTCAGTGAATAAAGCATGGTACCTGCCTTCAAAAAGCCATTAATCCAGCCATAAGACCACATGTACACTCTCCCATACAGCTGAGACCCGTCCAGATTTTTAAATATGCCTGGAGACGAATAATAGCATTAATAGTCATCATTAATATTATTATAAGGGCTAACAGGCCATTTTCTAAGCACTAACTTATGTTTAAAATTTTACTTTATTTATTGATTTTAACAGAGAAAGAAAGGGAGTTCTTGCATGTGCCCTGACCGGAGATCAAACCCTCAACCTTGGCATATCAGTATAATGTTCTAACTAACTGAGCTACCCAGCCAGGGCCTTAAAAATTTTGTTTTTATATTTATTGATTTTAGAGAGAAAAAGAGGAAGGGAGGGAGAGAGATGGAGAGAAACATCGACTTGTCGTTCCATTTATTCTGCATTCATTGGTTGCTTCTTGTGTGTGCCCTGACCAGAGATCAAACTTGCAGCCTTGGTGTATCAGGATAATGTTCTAACTAACTGAGCTAACTGGCCAGGGCCTCTAGCTCATTTACTCTTTTCAGCAACCCTGTGAGTTAAGGTCACCATCTTACCATTGGGAAAACTGAGGCACAGAGGGATTAAGTAATTTGTCCAAGGAGCCACAGCCAGTAGGCAATAGATCTGGGTTAGAACCCAGATAGCCTGGCTCCAAAGTTTATTGCTTAACCTCTCATGTGCTTCTCATGTTTCCCACCTTCCCTCCCTTGCCCATTGAGAAATCTATAAAGATGCTAACTAGAGCTATCCGTTATGACTAACCCACATCTCTCATTCTGGGAGTTAATCCCACTTCCTCTTAGTCTGTCTTTAACTGTAGTAGAGACCATCTGAGAGGCACCCAATCTTCTGGGATAAAAGTAAGTCATAACAAGGAGACCAGCCACATTGCTCCAGAGCAGCAAAACCCTCTTACTTACTCCTAGGGGACAATGGAGCCCAACAGACGGGTCTCAGAGGCCTGACGTCTTGTGAATCTGTGTCTGTGGCAGGTGCTCCCGCAGGGACAAGTGCCAGCGGGCCTGGGAACCTAATCGATTTGCTGCCAGCATCAGCCAGTGCATGAGCCTCGAGGTGCATCCCAGCAGCATCTCAGTGTCTGAGCACAGCCAGCCGGTAAGTAACTCACCCAGGGGCACAGCAGGGACACAGAGCATGCACATGTGTGGGCGGGTTCCTTTAACACTCACATAAGAATCTGTAAATGGTTGTGCTTTACATGCTCCAAGGAAACTGTATTTATAGAAAAGTTATGGCAACACCTATTGTGAAGGGCACAGCCATCCTCCATACTCTTTGCAAATTCATTATTCATTGATCTGTTTCATAAACCTAGATTTTGCATTTAGTAACAAGCATCTACAACATCATGCAATCTGATAGCAAATAATGCATTCTTCCATGTGTGCTATATTTACAGTCCTTCACCGATACAGCCTCTCACAGAAACCTGAGAGCTGCGTGTGTGTGTGTGCTGTGTGTGCGTGTGTGCACGTGTGTGTGTGTGTGTGTGTGTGTGTGTACGAGAGAAGGTGAGAGAAAGAGGCAGACACAGAGATGGAGACTTAATTCAGTCTGTGGGTGCTTAAAGAGAATATTAAAGAGAGTAAAATAGCCCTTAGCCACCTGTCGAAGTGCAACCCAAAATATTTCATGTCCTCAGGCCCCACACAATTATTTCATTCTGAAGGCTTTATGAGCATTCACGAATGTTAATTAGTCAATGAACCTTCCAAGATATCCATTCATTCATTCTCACAGGGAGGTTTTGGCTCCCACGGAGCTGAGGGAACAAACAGCAGAGTTTGTACCTAAGTCCCTGGGCCCCATGGAAACGAAACTGGGACAGAGATTCAACAGTGAGCAAATGTATGGGAAGGCAAGGTGACCCATTGTGACTGAGAATCCCACCACTAATACATCCCACCAGGTGCTGGTAGGAAAAAAAAAAGGAGACCCACAGGGCTGTTGTCCCCATGACCACTCCCCACTGCCAGAGAAAGCCCGGCACATTTTTTACATATTGTTTCAAATACCACCTAGATGTCATAGTGTGGTACTTGAGTACAAACTCATTTCAGCGCAGCATCTCGCCATTAGTGTCTTCATCAGCTGATCCTCCTGACAGTCTGTGGTACTTTTACCATCAAAAGGAGGGTTTTCCAGCTGAAAAGGCTGGACACCACTGGCCTAGATCATTGGAACCTGTTATAGGAGACAGCTGACATCATCCGCACCACTGGTGTCCTCGTCCCTGCTTTCTCTCATCCTCTAAGTGCCCTGTGAAGTGTCTACCCTCCTCCGGGGAAGCTGTCAGCAAGCAGAGAGCCTGGGAAGGACAGAGAAGCAGAAACTCTAGCAGTTACCACCTTGATAAGCAGCCCCCAAGGACAGCCAGAGCGAGGAGCTAGCTGTCTTCCACCAACCGGGCAGACACCTGGGGAACCTCCAGGTCGGCGATACTTGCTCTCCCATGAGCCATGGCTCAGGTGTATTGTGAAGGGCATGGCTCATGACTTGTTTTAGTGTTTGCATGGTTTCATGTCAAAATGAGCTGTGTCTGAGATGGATTTTGGTACTTTTCCCCCTAGGACTCCCCACCCCAGTATTTTCAGATGTTGGACAAGACTGAAAAATAAATTCATAACAATATTAATAAACACCATTGACCCTGCCCACCCTGGCAGCACTACTGTAATTGTTCAACATCAAAGTCAGATCACCTCCATCCACATCCTTCTTTATAGATGAGGTCAGGGGAGATCAGTGAGCCAGCGGGCAACGGCAGGGCCAGGACTAGGGAGAGCCCAGGTCTCCGGCCCCAAGGGCTCTTCCAAGGGCATCATCCCTTTTCCCCTGAGCCTCTTTACTCCTCCCACAGCTCAGCCTGGTTGTGAGTGATGCTCCAGATCTGTCTGAGGGCATCTCATGTGCCTTTGGAAACCTGACAGAGGTGGATGGACAGGTGTCTGGGAGCCAAGTCATCTGCATCTCACCTGGGCCCAAGGATGTCCCTGTCATCCCTCTGGATCAAGGTAAGAAGTGTCTATCATGACAGTCACATGCTAGGAGTTGTCCTATTAAGGGAACAAGTAGAGAGCATGGGATAGGGGTGACAAGTACCAGCACAGAAGTAGCCTGACCGAGTCTCCTTATATCTAACACCAACATGGGCTTATATAACTGTTTGGGTTTGAAAGCAAACTGTCATGCATCAAAGTGAAATTTAGGAAGAAGGAAATCCCTTGTTCCCACTTGGGTTAAGGCTGCACAGTGTGCAGAGTTTTTCCAGACTTCCCTTCTAGGAATGGCCGTGGCGTTAGCCAGTGGTTTTCCGTAGAGTTCTCTACACAGACTGGAGGCTTGAGGGGTTCTGGCCTAATAGTTCTAAAAGCCTTTCAGTAACTGAACTTGCCTGACCAAGACAGGGGCTCTGTGGGACCTGACTGATTACTTCTTTCCTAAGCCAGAGCGTGGTGGTATCTGGGTCTCAGCAGAGTGAGAGGGGCTGTCTTGTGAGATGGTTCGAGCAGGTTGCTTCTACTATCTGTGCCCCAAGAGCCCTGGAATGGCTGAAAGATTTACCCTCAGGGTCTCCACTGAGCCCCAGATTGTCACCCTTCCTCCTTCTTTCTTCTTTTTTCCAGACTGGTTTGGGCTAGAACTGCAGCTGAGATCCAAGGAGACGGGGAAGATATTTGTCAGCACTGAGTTCAAGTTCTACAACTGCAGTGCCCACCAACTGTGAGCATTTGTCAGAGTCCTGCCCTGGGTCTGGATATGAGTGTGGGGTCTCTCTAAGCTCAAATCATATCATATTCACCTCTCAGTTTGTGATGGGGCCTGGCACATTGTCTGGAACAGAGTGAGCTTCCCATAAATGTTCCTTTTCAGTTCTATTCAGTTTACTCAGTTACATTAAACTGAATGGCAATCACTCTCCACAGCCTCCGATTCCATTCAGACTCCCACATCTGTCCCCCCAAAATCCTACCCTCAACTCTCAAGGTAAAAGAGTAAAAAAAGAGTTTGAAGTAAAGACAAAGGTCATGGCCCAGGAACTATAAGAAAAGATCTTCATTTCTGTCCGATCAGTGGTGGCTTTGAATATAGAGATTGACAATGAGTAGAAGTTTATACATGTCACCCGTGACCAAATGAAGAGGGACTCAGAAATAAGAATCAGTTATGCACGCAGTTACCCCAGAGTAGGGACAAGGGTGGGACAATAGCCTTGCCCAGCATGCAGGATAAGGACCTGGGGTGGAATGGGGAGACGAGGCTTTAACTCCACCGTAGTCCAAACTCAGCCTTCAACATTTTAAAGAGTAGGGGGAATCCAGACTAAACCCCAATCTCCACAGGGGCTTGAATACAGCCCAGCTGACCTCACTGACCATCTACAGTGGCAGAATGCCTACCAATGGGCGCCCACAAGCTGTGAGATCCTACAGCTGCGCAGGGAGCTGGGAGAGCCTGGAGCAATGGAGAGAGAGACCCACATTTAGTTCCTGATGATCCTCTCTGAAAAGGAAACTGACACTTCTTCCTTATAAACTGGGAACATGGGTCACAGGACCAATGACCTTGAACATTCAGCAAAGAGAGAGATCAAACAATAACTCCATACCAAAGGGAACAGTAGCTGGGACAATTCTATGGACTCATTCTTCCCATTGTCCGGGACAGGGCTAACCTTTGGTCTACATAATCGGCAGAACTCCAAGGCAGCAAGTCTAGAGCGTCCAAGCTGTGGGCACGATAGGCTCAGCATCCACCTAGGGAGAGGGCCTTGTGCAGCCAAGCCTGAGGCGAATCTTTAGCCCTTAAGATAGACCTCTCATGTGCTTCTCATGTTTCCCACCTTCTCTCTCGCCAGTCCTCCTCTCTCCCCTTCTCTGATATTGATTTTGATGATTACAATCATCTGCTAGAGTTCTAGGGCCTCCACAGTAGTTAAGGAAGGAGACATAGCTGTGCCCCACTTGGACAAATCAACAGATGTGCTGAGAAAGACAGGACAAGTGATAAAACCGGCCCAGGGAGGAGGAGCCAGGGCAGGGAAGTCAGTGGTTGAAGTCAAAACAGACAAAATCGCCCACTAACTACTGCATTCCAATCCCAGCTAGCCCAGTTTGGGGAAATGCAAGCGCCTTAGAACAAAGAAGCTCCCAACCTTCTCAAACTCCAGCACAGTGGTGTGGGGCCGCATTGCTTGTGAGCACATGCTCATCTCCATGGCAGTCCAGTGTGATGCCACCATTTTCTACCATGCATTGCTGTGGCAACAGAGATGCTGTCACAAGCAGCAAGCTTTATGTGGGGAAAAAAAAAGCAGGTCGCCTTGACAGCACAGATTGCATCATTTTTATTGCCAAACACTATCTAGCTTGGCATTCATAGTAAAGAGTCACAGAATCGAGTTCAATCCTCTCCTTTAAATGTGGTACACTGACACCTGCAGAGGACAAGTGTGTTTCAATGAAAGTCGCAAAACTAGCCAGTGGAAGAGCCAGGCTTAGAAACCCATCTCATCATCCTTGGTTCATTTTCTTTACTTACTGAATCATAAAATGTTAGCAAGACTCAGTCAGTCCAAGCTCAGACATGAAATAACTTTGGGCATACGCAGAGGGGATGAAAATGACGAGCAAGCAATAGATGAACTGCACATTAGCCGATGGCCTTTTGGCATGGAGTCCCGTCCCATATGCCCAAAGGTAATGAGAGCCCCCACCAGGTGGCGCCAGATTGTAGACCAGGCGCCTCCCTTCCAGGTTGTCCAGTTGTGAAACGCTAGGCTGGAGAAGCTGTCCAGGGGCAGGAAGGCCAACCCCACCTTACAGAACCCATTTCCATTATAATGGTCTGATCACACACAAAAAGCCAAAATAATACGCACAGCCTCCAGGTGAAACAGCAGGGAGGGAAGCACTCACCCTGGCAGGAAATGCATAGGAGCCACACACACAGCCTATTGCTACCTATGCCGGGCTGCTTGGAGGGAGGGATAAAGTGTCCATTTAATACTGTTTGGCTCTCAGTGCTCAGGAACACAGGTGATATGAACTAATCATTAACAAATATGATTTGAGATCTTCAAATAACAGGTAATTTATGCACTGGAAAATAATACATTTAACATTGTATTTCTCAAATCCATTTCCTATGCATTATCTGGTTTGATGCTAAGCAGCCCTGTAGAGTAGACAGGAATGTTTGATTACAGACAGGTGAAAGGCCTAAATAGAAGGCGAAGTGACTTACTTAGGGCAACCCCAGTGGCAGCGTCAGAGGCAGAACTGGAATCAGATCTGCCCAGTTTCCACCCCAGGGCTCTTTCAGCTTTTCTGTCACCTAAGAGATGGTATGCTGGGAACTGTGTAACCCCCAGAAATCTGAGGAGAAATCCTTGTATTACCATTTTCCAATTTCTATGGTGTAAATGCTTCCTCTGTGGCCAACTTCAAGTCATCAACACAATGTCAACTCATTTGCAAATTTCCTGAAGATATAAATAATCAACTCTCATGAGATGATACAGGCCAGCTCTAGTATACCACTGCTTTATAGGATACATTATTTTCACTTTGGACTCATTTATTTATTTTTTTTCAGTTCTCTGGTCCAGTGAATATCTTGGAGGGAGAATCCACAATTCTCAGTGCTGGGGGCTGCCCTACCTACCTACCCTCCTGAGAATGAGGCGGGGTTAACAGACTAACATCAGGTTACATAGGCTACTTGGCAGCCTTATCCTCCATCTCTGCCTCCTACTCTTTGACTCTTACTGTCTCCACCTTTGCAGGTGCCTGTCTTGTGTCAACAGCGCCTTCCGCTGCCATTGGTGCAAGTACCGCAACCTCTGCACTCATGACCCCACCACCTGCTCCTTCCAGGAGGGCCGGATCAATATTTCAGAGGTAAGCAGGGCTCACCTTGGCGTGGCAATGTCCCCACTGGATCTGAGTGGCCCTTCCTTTCAGATGGTCAGTCCGGCAGCTTGACCATCTCCTGGCTCTGGCCCATCTTGGTCTTCTTCCAGAGAGTCTACATGTTAGAAAGCCATGTTATTATAAAGCTCAAAAAGTGGCAGGAAACACCACAGAGGCAGAAAAGTACTCTGCATCTACTAGACTCCTAAGACTCTATGAATTTAAAAGCTAGAAGGGAACTGAGGGTTGAAACTGAAAGTCTAGAGGAAACATTTCCAACCAAACAGACTCCATAGTCTAGAAGAGTGTAGTGAATGGCATTTATTCTTTGAGTCTAAGCCCTTTGCTTGGCTGCAGACATAGTCTAGTTCAATAGAACATTCACTCTCAACCATTCTTTCATGCCAACTTCTCTTCCAAGTGTAAAATTCAATGATTCTTTGACTCTGATGTATGACTGAGTGGGTGGCCTTATAGAAAGAGAGAGAAATTCAGCTAGTGAAAAGAACCAGGCTGGTCTAAAAGTCCCATTTTATTATATAGTCAATGTTTCATCCCTAGGGCCTGACCCACCTTTGTTATCAACACAGTGAAAAATCAGATTGCTTATCTTTCCAGTAAATATTCCATCCTGTGATTATTCATTGATGCTGACTTTCTTATATATTCACAGCATGCTCCAAGACAATGAAGCCTGTTTGGTCAGCTTCCTTTTCTTGTGGCTAATGTTTTTCACACCTGAAGGTGGCCAGTGGTTGGGTTTGAACAAATACAGAGATTTTATGTGTTCATACAAATGCACATATCCATATATCCACACGCCCTCTTACTCCACCTTTTGGAAAACCCGCAAACGTAAATGAGTGACAGAGTAGAACTTGCGTTTACTGCTTCAGCCTTTCTGTGCAGTCTCCCTCTTCCACTAGACCCCAAGCTCCTTGAAGGCAAAGGCTACACCTTAATTAAATCCTTAGCACCTTCTTCAGTGAATGTTTGTAGATTACAGGCATGAATGAATGGATAAGCCAATGACTGCTTTAGCCAAATGCCATTGATAGAGTTCCATGGATGTACATGTCTCAGATTTCAACAAAACAGAGTCTCATATGTCTCTTAATCGTGATAGATATGCTGGTTTCTTCCATGGATAAACATAAGAAAGTAGGCCTTGATATACATATATCAAATCACTATGATGTACACTTTAAATATCTTATAAACTTATTTGTCAAATATACCTCAATAAAGCTAAACTTTTTAAATTAAAATAAAAACGAAAGTAGGCCTTGGAAAATTTTCCCAAACACACATACTTGACCCTTGAACTCTTAGTTTCTGAAACAATACGTGTTATATTCAGCCAGAAAATAAGGATTTCCCAGTCTTGGAAGAGAGAAACAGAGATGAAGCCCACAGGCACTGAAGGCAGGTGCATCCTCAGGTGCACTGTGGAATATCTAGTCCTTTGACACCTCTGAGAAAAGGTTTTCCCTCCAGCCAGCTGCTATGCTTTGGCATAGCTGACCAGAATGCTGTACACTGGTCCTAGTGGAGCCTGGAAATTCACCGCAGCCTCAGGATTCTGAGAAAATGTGAAACTGCTTTCAGGCCTGAGTTCTCATTCATGGAAGTGGGCCCAAGAGCTGAGGGAGTGGAGTGGGGTAGCTAACCCAGCTTGGGAGTTAATAGAAGAGCGGCGAAGGGAGGCAGGGACAGGGGGCAGGAAAAGCTGAAGCCACAGGAAGACCTGCTCAGAGTAAAGGCAACAAAGGATCAAGATAAGTGATCTCAGATACAGACCTTCACAGTGGCCACTTCTAAACTTCTAAGTCTCTTAACAAAATAAATTGAGGCCGACCACAAGAGCGCACACACACAAAGAGGGTGAAGTGCAGATCTGGACAAGAAAGAACAGCTGCTGCATTTTCTCCCAGGGGCTCCCCTCAGGCAAGAGAAACCCAAAGCCAAGCCTGCCACCGCCAGCAGCTGGAGCGAGGGCAGGAGTGTCACAGAGCAAGACAAATAAACTGCCTGGTGTGGAGGCAGGGAGGGCTGAGCCCCAGAAGACTAATTGGAAGCACGCCGGCCTCCCTCATGCCCCTTAGAAATCACTGGAACACAGTCCCCTCTCAGCCACAGGGATGAGACTCAGGCAGTCCAGAGAGCTAGGCCTGACAGATACTGTCCCCCCCCCCCCGCCCCCACCCCACTCCCGCCCCTTACAGCTCAGGGTTGAATTACCAGAAGAGCCCTGGAGTAAACGCAGAGGCTTCCCATCTCTTTTTAGTTTTGCCTTTTCTCCTTAATGTCTGTTCCTTGGGGTAGGAGAGGTGCCTTTGTCTCCCCTCACCTCCGCGAACGGGCAGACCACTCTCTTTCTGCTAATATGCACAGGCCTGGCACTGCCCTGGGAACTGGCTCTTAGGAGGCTGGTGAGGGAAGCCCAGACCCCGTGCAGCTCTGGATTTTTCTCAGGAAAGGAAATAGCGTGCAGGCTCCCAGTGAGGTTGCCAGGGCCTGTCTCAGCTTCCTCCTGATGCTACTTTAGCTCTCAGCCGCACAGCCTTTCCCAGCAAATAGCTCCCAGCCCTGCTCTCTTCTGTCCAAAGCTCAGCTTATGGAGAACCCCATTCCTGAAAATGCGGGGACAGCAACAGTGCGCATGTCCAGCTTAGGAGACGGTCCTCTGACTCTATTAGGAGTCCAATCTGACAGCCTCAGGTTCTTCTGAGTACTGGAAACCCCTTGGGTGCCTCTTTGGGGTTCCTAGAATATCTCTATTATACTTCCAATATGGCTCCCCTAACTTTGAATCAAAATTTTATGTCTCTCTACTTCCTAGAAACAACATATAACTGATTAGTTCTGTTGATTTACATAGCAACATGAATGCGTCACACATTTGTAATTCTCTCACTTGTGACAGGAGTTCTCAGGGAGTGTGTGGGGGTGGGGAGGCCAGCAGAAGCAGCAGCAGCACCTGGGACCTCGTTAGAAATTCTAATTCTGGGGCCTCATCCCAGGTTAGCCTTAAGATTGAGAACCACTGACATATGGCATCTCAATTAATTCTTGCAGTTTCACATAATTCACATTTGATATATATAGTAACCAAGATGCTAAAAATTTAGGATTTCTGCCCAAGGCTACAGAGAACTCAGGCATCCAAAAAATCTGAGCGCAGTATGCTTTCTACAGAAAATCAGGGCCAGTTAGCTTGTTTGTCTGCATGGCCACGGCCACACTGGAGGAACTGACATCCGTCTGGCCCTTTGCTGTTGGTCCTAAGGGCTCTGGGCAGGGAGAGACCAGCAGAACTCCATCTCTACGGATGGAGAAACTGCCCATAGCAGGTAGGTCCGTATCGCCATGTCCAGACACAGATCCTGTCAGCCCCGAGACAGATCTGCCCGCTGTTTTCCAGAGGGCCAGCAGACCAACGCCACGCTTAGACGTGACTACAGAGAACCGCTGTTTTAGAGTGAATGCAATGCAAAAGTGAAAACAGTAGTGAACATCTATTTAGTGCTTATTATACATGCAACATTTTAATATCTCATTTAATCTACTCTATGAAATGACTCTACTTAGAAGAATAAACAGATTTAGGTACACAAGCACAAGAGAAATACGCAGTAATAACATTAACATTGTTAATTCCATTTATTCCCATTATGACATACGTTTTTATTCTTCTCTCATGCAATCTAGTGTCATCAGTTATTATCGGCCCATTTTCTAGATGAGGAAACTGAATTGTAAGGTCGTAACCTAAACCTTTCCACCACTCAGAGCACAGCAGATTTCTGATGGGACCCCCCAAATCCCTGCACCCCTGGGCTGGATCCGGCTGTGACACGGTGTTAACAAACAGTGTGCACTGGAGTATGGATGGCTTTCAGCTTTAAAAGCTCATCTCCCTCCATGGCTAAGCCAGGCCTAGTTAGATGTAGATACATAAATATCTTCTTTATGCCCTGCCCCGAGGGAAAGGTAGAACCAAATAAATCCGATTAGCCTCCAGGATGCTGACTGCTCTCTTTTTTTGAAGTCCGGTGGGTGGAGATAATGCCATTTTTCACATGGGAGAAGTCATTTCAGAGAACTGAGAGTCCCCAGCAATGAGAGCTGGCAATGCACCGCTACCAGGGTGGTGATGCAACCCTAAGATCGGGGGGCCCCTGTACCAGGGTTCTGCCCTCCCCATGGTTACGGCACCTCCTCCAACCTCCCCCACCCCTGGGATATTCCCAATACAACATCTGTTGATCTTGATGGAAACTCAGTGGCTACCATGGAGGTCATGCTGCTGCCTAGGGACAAGAATAAGATGACCTAGAGAGGTCATTCAACACTGAGGGGATCATTACAGCAATGGGTATTTTATCAATGTTAGCAATGGTCCTTAGGTTCTGCGGAAGAAGCATAGCATGGTTATTTGCTCTCTTGTTCTTAGGACAGGAAGTGTGTGTGTGTGTGTGTGTGTGTGTGCGCGCCCGCGCGCACACAAACATGTCAGAAATGGCCTCCTTGTATATGACGAAACCCATCCCCTTCCTCAAGCTCCAGAGGTATTGAAGTTCCAATGACTGAGCAGCTTTTCGGGCTGCCTGCTGTGCTGCACCTACCTTCAGTCCTCATCACTGCATTTCCACCGAAGCCTTGCTGCTCCCTCATTACTACACCCACTAGAACCAGCTCACAACCCAAAGGGTCTGTGTCTTCCCCTACCCTCACTCCCCAAGAAGAGGAGAGTGTACCTGGACATCAACCACTTCTCTCCTTTGCCCTGGAGACTAGAAGGATGAATCCTACACTCTCTGGTCTGAGAGAAACAGCCAAATACACAAGCAAAGCATAAGACATTCTTGTCTAATGGGACCCTTGCAGCCAGAGCAGGCATTTGGGAAGTGCCCAATCATTGTCTTTAAACTTAGTGCCAAAAGGTCTGAGACAGCAGACCTCAAGAAATCTTTGTAAAATTTTAGAATTTCTTAGGAAAAAAACAAACTCCTAAGAGTCCTTATAAAGTCGCTCTTTTTTTTTTTTCCTAATTCTCACCCAAGGATATATTTATTGATTTGAGAAAGAGAAAGGGAGAAAGGAAAAGCGAGAGAAACTTAGATTGATTGCCTCCTGTATAGTCTCCAACCGGGGATCGAACCCAAAACCTTTAGGTGTACAGGATGACACTACAACCAACGGAGCCACCCAGCCAGGGCTAAAATGTCTTCTTTGGATTGTTCATCCCCCAAACTGAACCAGACTTAGCCCAAACAAAGAGACCAGGCTGTGTACATGTATGTACATATAATATTACATATAATAAAGCAAATGTGTATATAAATATACTTTTGTCAAAGTGAAAAGGGTTCTACAACCCTATTTTCTAACCCCAGACATTACACTTCCAAAAGCACATCCTTAAGACTCTGCTACTGAAATATTTGAATTCGTTCTCTGAGCTCATTAGAGATGAAAAACAATTGGTCATCATTTATAATGTGTCATCGAATTCCAAATCTGAAGATTTATTCTCTCTCTTTCTCTCTCTCTGTCTCTCACACATCTCATTATGCCTCAGCCTTATTTCTAGTCTAAATTAACATTCTAATTTATTAGACTCAGTGGGGATTTTTCGGTCACCAACAGAAAGTAATATCTCCTCTTCCATGGGATGCCTGGGTTTCCCTAAAGTGGTGTTTATGTTTTTCTTGCCTATAAATATATGAAAGACTCCATGAAGAGCACCCACAGGGAATGAAAATGAAAATTTGGTGAAGAGCAAGTTTATGAGTAGGCAGCTTGAGTGACTGGCTTCTGAACAGGGACCCATCCATTCTGGAGTTGGCTTGTGATCCATCTCTTGTGGAGGCCTTGCCTTCTTGGTGTCCTCTATACAGCTGGCCTGTATGTGAGGGACAGCATCGGGGTTCCTGGAGGGTTACTTGGGAGCTCCCTGATAGATTTCTATGGGGAATTTCCCCTGGGCCCACCTTCTCATATATCCTCAGATTCCTTAATAGACGTGGACATGCCAACTTGGTAATTGTGTGATTACAGAAACAATGATCATTTGCAATCCCAACTTTAGGGATCAAACTCCTCAAGTCTCTTGATGTCTGGAAGGCAAGGCTGTCCCCTCCTCTGTAAAAAATCTAGAAAGTAGGATCTAGAAGGAAAGTTATAAGTCAATTTGTTGCTTTATTTTCTTATTTTTCACTTCCCCTCCCAGAAGCAATGACCAGGTATCCACTGTATGTCAGGAACAGGGATAAGGACTGGGGACCAGAGGTGAATAAGGTACAACCAGATCTTCAAGGCTCACAGACCACTGAGAAGCAGCAATTCTGAGGGCCAGATACTATCACATGGGAATATCCATAACGCAGCCTGGAGGCCAGTGCAGGGACAGGGGTCAGGGACAGCCTAATTGCAGACTAATAAAAGGCAATTAGCTAAAGAGGGGACCAGGCAGGGGCCAGAAGATGTGGGGGGTGGGTAGGAGTGTTTCCAGTAGAGAGAAAAACATCCTCAAATGATCAGAGGTGAATGAGTACGGCTGGTCCCCCAGAACTAACCTTAAGCTCTTCCGGCTGATACACAAGAACCGCAGGGTAGGAGGCTGGCAGGGGCCCGGTTGTGAAGGGCTCACACCTGAGGCCCAGAGGAAAGAGGAACCTGCGTAAGCCACACTGTGAGTCGGCCTGGCTCTCCAGTCTCCCTCTAAGGCCGTCCACGCTCAATATCGCCTCCAGCATTGGGACAGGGGCGATTTCTTGTTCAAGACTGCCCCGGACCTTGCAGGAAGTTCAGCAATCCTGCCCCCCACCCCCAGGCACTTAATGCCAGTAGCACCCTCTGCGGGGTGACAACACCAAGCCCCAACCACTCCCAACCAGAGGGGAAGGGCATGGGAGGAAATGGTTGCATGTGGAGGTGACAGCCAGGTCGTCACGGCGGGAGGCTGCTGGGTTCTGTCTCCCTTGGAGAAGGAGAAAGTGGGCAGGGGGTTGGGGCTGTGGGGAGGTGGTAATTTGGCCTCTGGTGGAGAAACAACATCTAGGCATAGAACTGAGGAAAATCAATCACTTCCTCTCTCTCTCATGGTCCTTCTCACAGCCCCTCCCCATCGAGGTTTTTGTGGGGGGTTTTTCAGTTTTGTTTTTCAAAGCAACATGGCATTCGTGCAGGGTCTGGTAATGAAATGAGATAAAAAAAAAAGCAAGTGCAAGTGTTTAGAGCATTGCTGGGAGGACTTGATCCACCTCCTGCGAAGGCCCGCAGTCGGGGCTGGGAGCTGAAGCCACTGATAACAGAACGCTTTGGGCAGGAACCGTGAGAGGCAGCTGGCACTGGGGAACAGATGAATGAGACGAGAGGTGGGGGTTCCAGGTTGGGGACAGGGACATGTGGAGCCTCTTTTATCCTGGGTCTCAGGAGATAAAATCCTCAGGCTGCCACACCAGTGCCTGAAAATTAATTCCTAAGTTATAACAGGCATACAAAATCCAGGACAACTTGTGGGATGGTGGGGACAGTATCTAAGGCCAGGAGCTAAGAGATCGATTTCATTTTCCCTGCTTACTCCACTTGCCCCTTAAAGGAGGTCTGTCCTCCTGGGCAGCCCACCCGGATACCAAGAGGGTCTGGCCTGGCATCGGGCCCTGTCCTCTGCCCTGGCTCAGGTGAGCAGGAAGTGTGAGCCAGGACAGATGGAGCCTCCCTGCTTGCTTCCCCAGGACTGTCCCCAGCTGGTGCCCACAGAGGAGATCTTGATACCAGTTGGGGAGGTAAAGCCCATCACCCTGAAGGCGCGAAACCTGCCCCAGCCTCAGTCTGGCCAGCGAGGCTATGAGTGTGTCCTCAACATCCAAGGAGCCGTCCACCGAGTGCCCGCCCTGCGCTTCAACAGCTCCAGCGTCCAGTGCCAGAATAGTTCGGTAAGAGGGCTCAGGCTCGGGCCCTGCCGGGAGCAGGCCTTTCTCTCACATCCACCCGAAGGCCTCAGCCTGGCCTGCCCCGAAATTTCCAGGGCCACAGGCTGATCCCAGGTGCCCGGGGACGGAGGGGCAAGCATGCATGTCAGGCCCCTCCGCAAGTGCAGAGCAGGCTAGTGGCATCAGAGGAGACACGGGGTGCTGTGAGGACCCTAATGGCGTAAGTTGAGAGCGTCGTGCTCTTTCTGAGTTTTATGAGCACCTCTTGGCCTTCATTAAAACTTCGGCCAAAGCCAGTCAGCCCACTGCAAACCCTGTCCCCATTCAGGAAGAGCAGGGAATGGGTGAACTGGAGGGCACTTCACAAGAGAGACGAGCAGGAAGGGGAATGGGACAGGGGCGGGGGAGGGAAGGAAGTGGAAGCAGTGGGTTTCAAGAGCACCAAGGGTCAACCAATTCCGAATGCCAGACAGAAAGCCCGAGGTGTTTAATTATAATACCAGCCCAGAGAAGATCTTTCTATCTGCCAGCTCCCTGTCTGTGACAGTGGGGGGTCAGCTGGAGATGGGGGGGTGACGTGACAAAGGTGTTGAGGGAAGCTAATTCGCCTGGGAGAGATAAAGAGAATCTGGACCTCTTATCAGGAAGCTGTCAGATCGCCGGGTCACCGGCGGGTGATAGAATTTGTAATGGGTGGAAGGCCGCCAAGCGCCAGGGGAAGGTAGGAGGAGAAAGAAACGGAACACAACAAAGGGAAGACTGCGGCAGGAAGGGCTTCGGGCAAGAGGGCTGACAGGGACATGCCTGGGACATGCCTGAGAGGTAAGTGGCCAGGGCTGGGGCATTCCCCACACCAGGGATTCCTAGAGGTCCCCTTCACAGAGACGGGGCCTGGGCCATCAAGAGGGGCTGTTTCTGAAGTGTGTGAAGGGCTTAAACGTCCCCTGTGGGATCAGCACGGGAGAGAGAGTCAACTCCTGGCCACAGCTTGAGGCCTTTCATGGTGGAGCTGAGCAGATCTCTGCCCACAAGGCTCTGCGCACTTTTCCTAGTGAACTATTGACCAGAGTGAAGCTCACGTGTAAAACTAAAGGACCACCACAGGGCCTGGCTGACCATTAGTTACACACGTGCTCTGCTCAAGGCTCTGTGGGGTTTACAGAGCAGTACACGGACCTTCTGGAGAGACTAGGCTTGCCCACAAAACCGTGCAGAGCAGCTCCTGGGAAGTGCCAGGTTAAAGGCAGAGACTGGCAACATGGGGGACAGAGCTTGGGGGAGGACTAGCAAGGATGTCAGAGAAAACGCCTGGGAAGGTGAGTCTGAGCTAGACTAGAAAGATCACGGTGGGCTGAGGGTAGATGCCCTAGGGAGAGGGAGGCATTCCTTGTGAGAGGCACAGACAGGGGCTTGGGCGGGTGTGTTTGGAGTCAAATGGATTCGGAGATCTCGGTAGGAGAGCAGTGGAAGAGAAAGCTGGAGAAGTAAGTTTGTCTCTGGAAGGCACTGGATCCTGTCATTATTAGTAACTGGGAGTCAGGATGGTGGGCCACAGGGAGAGTTGAGCAGCATATGGGGCTCCTCTGATTGTCCCTCTACAGCTTTCTCAGCCCAGCAGGAACCGGATCCCTGGTTTCTTTCCTGCTGTAGCCCCCGGTCCCCTGAGGTGCCCACAGCCTCCCTGACCCCCCGCGATAGAGAGCCTCACTAGCCAGTGTCTCTCCCCTCTCCCCACAGTACCAGTACGACGGGATGGACATCAGCAACCTGGCCGTGGACTTCGCTGTGGTGTGGAATGGCAATTTCATCATCGACAACCCTCAGGACCTGAAAGGTAAGCGTCTACTTCCAGGTAGAGTTTTGATCTGTTCGTGACCCCAGGAAAGACGGGGCTGGCAGGATTAGAGCCTGCTGGCCGCTGTGCCATGAATAATACACTCCCTCTGTCAGCGGAACTCTTCAGAGGATCCGAAACCAACATTTGGAGCCATCAAAGGAGTCCCGTTGGGAACCTTGTTTTATTACAACCAGAGCATCCGCTGTGGCTGCCGGCTCATCGCGTTTTTCTTAGGCTCCCAGAGACTTTGAAGTGTCTGTGGAACCTGACCTAGGAGAGCAGCAGGCAGGAGGTCCTGCCAGTTTCCCTGGAAATGGAGATATTGTTTCCAATCAGGTTCTGGTTTCCTTTGGCCCCATCCTTGCACAAAGAAGGTTTTTAAGGCTGCTCCCCTGGTTCTGAGGTGGACGGGAGGGAGAGACCATAATGCGGACTCAAGTGCACAGCTGGTGCCAGGAAGTTCAGGAAGGAGCTGGGCTGACGCAGGGGGGCGCCCACTGAGGGCCACCCTTATTCCTGGCCTTACAAACACATGTGCAGCCCCTCCGACGGGCCAGGTAGGCACTGCCCTCAATACAGCAAATACCAACATTCCACCATGCCCTCAAGAATGACAAAAGTACCTCCAATTTGGTGAGCACTCACTGATTTGAGATTACTTTTCTTAATCATCACGACAACTCTGATAGGTATGCACTTGTATTATTCTCGTTTTACAGATTAAAAAGCCTAAACCCAGTGAGGTTAATAAACGGACCAAGAGTGCTCACTTTGGAGGCACCTGGACAAGGCTGAAGCAATGCAGAGTTTAGCCTGGCCCCTGAGCAAATGTGCAAATTAACGAAGCGTTTCATATATTTAAGAAATGTACTGAATGATGTCACTCATAGGTGGAATCTTTTTAAAAATTCAAACTGATAGAAACAGGGAGCAGAAAAGTGGTTGTCAGGCTGCGGGTAGGGAAACTAGGGAGAGGTTTGTAAAAGGGTACAAACTTTCAGCTACAAGATGAATAAGGTCTGAAGATCTAATGTAAACTACGGTGACTTTAGTTGATAACACCGTACGGCATAATTGAAATTTGCAAACAGGGTAGAACTTAAATGTTCTTCCTATATGGTGAAGGATGTGTGTACTAATTAACTAGATGGGAGGAATCCTTTCATTATGTGTACGTACATCAAATCATCATGATTTAAATAGAGTACAATTTTATTTGTCAGTCATATCTCAGTAAAGCTGAAGAAAAGAAAGAAAAGAAATTGACCAAGAGTCAGGTAGTAAGAGCCAGGATTTGAATCAAGACAATGTAATGTCAGAGCTCACATGCTGAACCACATCGCTGTCTTCCCAGGGACTCCGGCCGCTGTGGGATGTGAGGCCTCCCCTTCCCAGGCCCGAACCCCCCACCGTGAGCCACATGTCTCACCACAGTTCAAACAGCTAGGGTTGCCACAAGCCTCTCCTTCATCCTCCGGGTCACCTGGGGGACACAGGGAAAGAGTCTAAGGCCACAGGAGGGCCTGCAAGTGCTTCAGCATCTGTGAGGCTGCAGCCCCCTGCTCCCGATGCCGCCATGAAAAGCCAGGCTTCTTCGGCTGGGAGAGGGGAACTAGGCCAGGGAGAGTTTTTTGTTTGGGTTTGGTTTTTTCTCTTTCTCCTCGTACCCAGGCCAAATTTTTTCAGTGCTAAGAATAGACATTTGCCCTGCTGGGGATCCAGGCTCAGTTCCCAGAGGTTGCCTTTGCACCTGGAGCTTAGAGAAAAGCAGTCACATCTAAGCTGTCACCTCAGAGCCCTCCCTTGCGGTACTCCACAACTTTAAAGCCGCACTTGCATACGCGGGTGGCGTCACCTTCACATCCCTCCCCCTCCCAGGGCCCGAGTGATCCCGGAGGCTACGCCCTCTGTTGGGTGGAGAGGGCCATTGTGTGTGAGGACTTGGGTTCCAGGATCTAACAGACTGGGGTTCACGCCCTGTCTCTTTCATTTGCAGCTATGTGACCTCAAATTACTGCTCCTCTCTACATCCTCATCTGTGAAAGGATAGAGGGGTGCCCTCCTCTCAGGGTCACCATGAGGATCAAATGAGATACTGGATGTGGACCAGTTGTGCATCACAACAGCTGCTCAGTGTGTACTGGTCCGCTGTGAGATCCCCATCTCTTGCCCTCTACCATATGAAGCCGTAGGAAGAAGGGTATTTAAAACTAGTCCCTACAGCTGGACTGAGGGATGCTTGACAGGGCAGCAGAAAAGGATGAGGACCTATGGAAGAAGAAAAAAAAAAAACGCCTCCCCTGGGGCATGTGCCTGATGGAAACATGCCACCCGGTCCTCAAAGCTTATGTCTGCTTGACAGAGGAGTTAAAAATGACGTTCTGAGTGTTCTGCTTCTGCAGAATTCTACTTGGGACGCTGCGTTCGAAATACCAGTAGGCAAAATCTAAGTGCCAGGCTCACAAGTTCTGCTCCGTGGCCTGCTAAGGGCTTCTACGTCAGGAAATGGCAAGAGCAAAGGCAATGAAATTGCAGACTCCAGAAGTGACCTGTTAAGTGGCCACTTTGTCTTCTCTGTGCCAACCCTTTTCCTTGTCAGCTCTGCCTCCACTTAGCCAGCCACCTGGCCTTTTTGGAGCCCAAGCTGACCCCTCTCCCAGACCCGCCACTTCCCACTGTGCCAAGCCAGGTACCCCTCCGCTCAGGACCGACGGCCTAGCAGCACCCGGAGAGAGTCGCAGGATCCCAGCGTGGAGCCCTAACCTGAGGAAACCCCAAGAGTCATTGCATGTCTCTGAGCTTCATTTTTATGGGACATGGGGAAATTAGTCCTTACTCTCAGCATGAGGGCCACATGTAAGAGTCAGAGAGACAGCAGTATAAGAATACAGTTTGCAGTCAAAGAAAAGATAAAAAGCGTATACCGAACATCAAGCATGTTACAGGCACTATGCTAAGCACTTAATATATAACATCTCATTCAAACCTCACAAAAAAACAATGATCACCCCATGTTACAGATCAAGTAAACAAGGTTCCAGGAGGTCAAATTCTTTGTCACATGGCTAGGAGGTGTTGAAACCTCAATTAAAGCCCTTATCTGATTCAGTCTGAAGTTAGAACTTTTAAATAATATTTTCTGTATTGCCTTTAAATGAGTGCTAAGAGGCTCCATTTATTATTACTTCTTCATCAATTTTTCTTGCAATGACGATGATGATTATTGGTATTATCTGTGGTTGTGGAAGGTTTCTGTCACACCTGCAGGAAGAGGGCAAGTTGTGGGAGATCCTCTCCAACCCCACCTGTGACTGTCCCCCTGCCTTTGCAGTGCACCTCTACAAGTGCGCCGCCCAGCGAGAGAGCTGCGGCCTGTGCCTGAAGGCCGACCGGAAGTTCGAGTGCGGCTGGTGCAGCGGCGAGCGCAGGTGCACCCTCCACCAGCACTGCACCAGCCCCTCCAGCCCCTGGCTTGACTGGTCCAGCCACAATGTGAAGTGCTCTAATCCCCAGATCACCGAGGTGAGTCCCCCAAGCTCTAGAGCAGGACCAGGAGCCAACCCCGGGGCAGTGGGAGAGGGGGGCACGTTGAGCCTTTGTGGAAGAATCCGTGGCCTAGGGTGTGATTGATGTGGAGATGGATAAAGCCTGTTGTGGGTGTCTCGATGGCCTGCGTCCAAGTGTAAGTGACAAGCATATGGAAGTGTGTCCTTGTGCCTGTGCAAGAATGTGCATGCACACAACAAGGGAAGCAGAGCCAGCCCAGCCTCCCAGCCTGGCCGGCTGGCCTGGGCGGGGAATGCGAAATTGGCTGCGTGGTGGGTGAACGTTTCAGAAAGCAGATTTCACTTTTCTCAGCAGAAATGTGATTTCAGGAGCTGAGATTAGGTCAGAGTTGCAAAGTTGAAAACGAAAGAAGAAAGTGAAGTCAGGCACCGCATTAGCCACCGTGCCATATCCCAGGGTTTACTCTCTGTCCCAATTTGTTGGTGCATTTCAATGGAAAGAAATAGGTAATTAATTGTCCTGGAAGAAAATGATGTTTCCTGAATAGCAAATTGCAAAGGAAGATGAATAGATGATGAGAATGAAAATGCAGCTGCCGGGGTTTTGAATGGCCCGGGAGAGGAGTGGTTGTATTTCACTTTGCTGGCATTATGTACTCATCACTCTCCAATGCTCCCAATTCACTGACTGTCACTTGTGCTGTGAAACTAATTGCATGTTCCTTCAGGTGACTAGGAATAAAGGCCTGGGCAGGTACCACTGTGGTCTCTGTGTTGACGAAAGCAGGGAGGGCTGAGTTCCGCCTCTTTTCTGAGCAGAAGCTCTGTCGCTCTCCCTGCCTCGTTTTCACTACCGGCCCAAAGGCAGCAACTCCTGCTCTCACCTGCGTCAGTGGGTTTCGGGAATCTTCTGACGCATCCTTTTGATCGTATCCAAGATTCACCTTGGTGAAAAGAAAACCCTCAAGACCAAATGAATGTTGTTAACCTACAGATGGGTCATTTGAAGAGGGAGCACGTATTTATTTAGTGGGCTTGGTTGGCGCTGTCTCATTTAATCCTCAAAACCACCTTGGGAAGTAAATATTCTCACCTCCATTTTACAGATGGAAAAATGAAGCTCAGAGGAATGGAGTGAGTTGCCAAAGTTCACATAGCTAGTAAGTGGCAGAGCCAGAATTTTAGCTTAGGTTTATGTAATTTTAAAACCATTTTTAAAGCCTTTAGTATTTTTGCTCACGTAACATAAAACAAGAAGTGGTGCTTCCTTTCCCTTTATATCCAAACTTTCTAGCTGGTACAGAGCAGAGAGACACACCAAGCCACACGGCATCTTATCCCAGGGGAAGTACAGTGCTGTGGGACAGTGACTTGTGCATCCAGGCCCTCGTGCATCCAAGTAGGAAGGCGTGAGGGGAGCATAGACTCTGCCTGTCAAAGACTGGGCTTCTCCAATCCCATTTCTCTTTGGGGCTACTGATTTCCCCACGTGCGTACATTGCTGGGAAGGAGTGCTTGCAGGGGCTGCCCGGCCTCTGCTCTCAGGCAGCTGGCTCCCAGCTGCTCAGGGCTCCGTGCCTCTGCCCCGATTGTCATGATTTCCAGCGGCCGTAGGCCTGATAACTTGCTCTGGTCTGTACTTCTTGTTGATGCAGTTGTGGTCTCTAGGTCTCTGTGCCTCCGTCACGGGGGCTCTTAAATTAGGCCGAGGGCTCGCTTCCTCCCACCTCTGCCAACCCTGGCTGCTGCCCCAGCCCCATCTGTCTACTCCCCGACTGGCAGGAGCCCACTCCTGGCCCAAAGGCAGGCATCTTCCTGGGAACCTCTGCCTCCCTCGCCCCTGCTCACTGACCAGGGACTGACAGGCTGCTCTGTTCACAGAGGACACCCAGCTACACAATGCTAATTAACCCCCTCAAGTAATTAGGCTGTAATTGATTTTCCCAGTGAACACAGCAGCAGGAACCTGAGGCCCCAAGCAGCGGGGGCTCCTGTTGGTGTTTTTCAAACAGGGGCCATGAGGAAATGAAAGTGCACCTTATTGGAGAGACAAATCCATGGTGTGTCCCAAGCCATTCTGGTCACATCACTCTGGACAGGATATGTGGGAGGGAGGCCCCCAGCCTGGAATGTTTTATCAGGAACGTTTTATTTTGCATTTCCTACTCTCAACCTATCCTCCTCTCCCTGTAAAATCAATTTCAATTTTTTAACCTTTAATTTTTGAAATAATTTCAGACTTAATAAAAGGTACAAAAATAGTACAAAGAACTTTCATATACCCTTCACCCAAATGCTCTAAAATTAACATCTTACATAACCACAGTATAATTATGTTAGCATTGATACAATAACGCCATCTAATATACATACTTTGTTCACATTTTGCCAGTTGTCCCACTGATGTCCTTTTTCTGGTCCAGGATCCAATCCAGGGTCACATGTGATATTCATTATCATGTCCTCTTTGTGCTCTAACCTTTCTTTTGTTTCATGACCTTGATACTGGTGAAGAGTACAGGCCAATTATCTTGTAGTTGTCCCTCAATTAGAATTTGCCTAATGTTTCTTCATGATTGAATTCAGATTATATGTTTTTGGCAATGAGTACTAAAAAACAAACGTAGGGTACATATCCAGAGGGCACAGGAGCCAACCTGATTTGGCCCCAATGGCCAAATCTGGGGCAATTTTGGCAAGTAAATAGATAATGGTACTAATGGACAATAAGCAACAGAGTAAAATAAGGATGTATGGTCCTTATTGATATAAATTTTAAAAAAATTCATGAGGGAGAGAGGAAGCTCTTCTCTATACTGGAATCTTAGCTCATAAATGTAGAAGGAATTATAGAAATAGAAAATCATCATTTGGCAAAATTCATAGTGATAATTGTTTGAGGCAAGAATAGCCAACGAATGCTAAAATTAGCAGATGGAAGTATGATGAGAAATAGGTGTTTACATAGTCTCAAGCTATCTCCCTACAAGATACTTATTAATTACAACAAGAATAGTAACTTCACAGTGAAAAAAAATTGGCAAACACTACCTTAACCAAATGATCAAAGATAACATCACCAGGAATGGCAAGAGTCAACATCATGTGCCTCTCAATAGGATGTGCTAAGAAGAACACGACCTTATTTCTATGGCTTTTTTTTTTTTTACCCAAAATGTATAACTTGATAAAAAATAATTTTCAGAAGAATCAACTTATTTTCTTTACGTCTGCTTTCTTGGCTAATTCCTTGACATTAGCATAAGTATTTTATTTAATAATTGTAACTCAGTGAGATCGATGCCCTTTTTTCTCCCCCTTTCTCTGGCCTTTACATGTGCCCCCACAGTGCAAGCCAACATGCAAACAGAAGCCATTTCCCATGAAGCTCCTTCATGAGGGGAGAAAAGGGGAGGATCCTATGATGGCCCAAAGTCTGCGGGGGCGGCGGAATTCCCAATGCCGGGAACAAATGGAGCTGGAATGGGTACCGTCCTGCCCACGGGCAGGGAAATCAATGAGGTGCCCTTGAACCAATGAGTTCTACTTTAGGAAAAGGAGTGGGCTTAGCCTTAGTTATATGAACAGCTATGTTCTTCCTTAACCCCTCCTTACCCAACTGTCTCCATGACAACCAAGCCCACCCCTAGAGACCCATCTCTTATGGCAGCTTCATGTAGGACAAGTCTCACAGCTCATTGAATTTCCCAGTTTGCATAACTTCAGGTTAGGTCCCCTCCAGGACTCACCGTCTGCTCCTTCTCAGCCAGCTCCTGTTGTGATAATCACGCTGTCCCCTGTGGGAGACACCCCAGGCTGCTCCCATTCCACCTGTCACCCTGGATGTCTGTGCACACTGTCACCTGCTCAACCCCAGGAACAGGAGACACACAGAGCAATGAAAAGCCCATGAGGTGCCTGGCCCATCACGTTTCAGTTCTTCCCAGCGTGTGCTTGAGGACCCGCTGGGACCTCAGGGACAAGGATGTGGTGAACCACCCACTAGGAAGGAAGGCTCAGAGAACACATTTTCTAAGAATCTGTGAGTGGGCAGCAGCCAGCAGGAAGGGAAAGGATATTCAGTATGTTCTTGGGGGAAGAAATTTAGGAAGTGTCAAGGGGCTTCTGGGCTCATGTGACAAAAGTCTCTCCTCATAGTGAATGTATGAGTTTGCTAGGGCCGCAGTTACAAAACCACAAACTGGGAGGCTTCAACAACAGAAATTTATTTTCTCACAGTTCTGGAGGCTAGAAGTCCAAGGTCAAGGTGTTGGCAGGGGTGGTTTCTTCCGAGGGCTGTGAGGAGAATCTGTTCCATGCCTCCCTCCTAGCTTCTGGGGGTTTGTGGCAGTCTTCGGCCTTCCTCCGCTGACAGAGGCACCACCCCAATCTCTGCCCTCATGTCCACGTGGTGTTCTTCTTGTCTCTATGTGTCTGTCTCCACGTTTTAAAAAAATAAGGATCCCAGTCACATTGGGTGAGGGCCAACACTAAGGACCACGTTTCAACTTGGTGACCCTTGTGAAATCCCTATCTCCAAATAATATCCCAGTCTGCAGTAATGGGAGCTAGGGCTTCCACGTGTGAATTTGGAGGGGATAAAGTTCAACTCGGGACAGAGCATTCTGAGAAAAAGGAGGAGGTGGCACCATTCTAAGGAAATTAACTCCCTCATTAACTGTTCACTTAGTGAGTGACTGCTGTCTGCCATGCACCGTGTTAAGCCTGGAAGTTCTCACAGGGATAAATTAGTCCTGGGTGAGGAGGCTGCACAATGCAGCGTCTTTCTATAGAACTGCACATTGGCCACCTGGAAGAGGGTGGGAACTGCTTGCCCTTGCAGCAACTCTGCTTCCTCCAAAGGACCTGAGACTGGGACTTCTAATCTACGCGCTTTGTAGCTGTCTGAGGTTTGGAAAGAGGACAGCAGCAGGGTCCCAGGTCTCCAAACCTAACAAGGACGCACACCGCAGGCCCGGGACATGAACCAGGGAGCCACTCCCTAGTTCTGGGATTCTTAGCAATAACAGCTTTTCTTTAACAAGACTTGGCTGTGTGCCAGGATCTGTGTACTTTTCATACCTACTGCTCCTAAGAATTTTGCCAAGGTGGCTATAATTGTCTTTACTTAAAAGTTAGGAAAACAGTGCTTAAGGAAGTAAACAGTTGCTGAAATTTGTACATTGGTTAGTGGCAGAACACACACAAGACGAGGCCTCTGACTCCAGAAGGCAGACTCCCCCCATGCCTTGTGACCTCTCTTGGTCAGAGGGGTGGAAGGGTTTTCCCTAGATATATACCTCACCCCATCCCAGGTATATCAGAAACACCTGGGCCCAGGATGCGACTCCTCTTGGAAGGTCCCAAGAGATGCCAGGCAAGCCTGGAACTTTGGCTACCATTTGTATTGAGCCTTGAAATAACCTTCGCCCATCTTCCTAAGCATAACTAGATCCACACATATCTCTAGACTGGGGAGAAAAACAGGAATAATATTTTGGGGTACATTTAAGCTCAGAAATATCACTTCTTGCAAGTCTAGGGCAGATGCAACTTTAATTATGTGTTCCTTAAAGCCACCAGATGCCATTTGGTTGGTTTCCGGTTGTCTTTATTAATGAGATGATGGCTAAGGTGAAAGTTGGAAATTCCCTGGGCTGGTGGCTCTGACTTCTCAAGCATCCCAGCCCGAAGGGAAAGCTCAGCCCGACGGGAGGGCCACAGGTGTGGTTCACACCTGTAGGCGGGAAGAGAGATCAGGGTGAAATAATGCAAAGCAGGCCAGAACTGCAAGGGGTAAGTCCCCAGTGCTGGAGTCCGCAGTGAATCACGGGAATCTACCACCATTTGGGTCCCAAAAAATGTTCCCATGTGTTTCTGCGGCATTGCCCAGTAGGAGTGTACTCATGCCAGGCCGCACAAGTACAGGTTTGCAGTTGTCTCTCCGTTGACCATCCTGTATCTTTCACTTTATAAATTTTTCAACGTCAGTAACTTCCCCAACACCTCACTAGTCCCTGTTTAGGGAATATAATTCTCTTTAACATTTTAGGTACATGTAACTTGGAAAGAAAACCCATTATAGAAAACTGTGCACACCGCCCTCCAAAACCAAGTCTGATCATTGTCGCTACCGCAGTCATTTGAGGTGATCCATTGCTCTTGCTTCCTCCAGCTTCCCTCTTGCCCCAGTAAAGTAGATTCCCCCGCTCCCCGGATTCCTTCAGATACAAGCACATTTGTGAAACTGATTGGGTGCTGGACATATACAAGTATTTGTCTGTACGACTGCCTGAAATTCCTGCAGGAAGGGCCAAAAGCCACCTGCCCGGGGCCAGAGTGGCTCGCTGCAAAATTCCAAACAAGTAAAAAATAAGTCAGCCAGCTTTCCTGAGAAACAAGTCAGCACTCTGATCTCCGTTCATTTATTTGCAGGCCTCATTAATATAACATCACTGCAGCAAACAGCTAACGGGGGATGGTGTCAAGATGAATAATGGAGTTACTCTGCTGAGATAACAATTAGGTTTTGAATGTACTATCAGCTACAACAGAGCCAGCAAGGATTCATGTCGGGGAGGAGAGCTAGTAACTTTCAGAACTAGGAGTTAACCCTCAGCCACTTGATTCCCGAGTCCCACGTTTGACCAGAAGACTACCCTTAATCCCCGTCCTGGGCTCACTTAAGCAAATGGGGCTCTCAGCTCACAGGTGCTGGCCTCTGGCATCAGCCCGCGGCAGAGATGGGAAGAAAGTCAGCAGTCCCCACTCCCAGCATTTTGAGGGAGGCTGGACATGCACAGGGAGAGGTGACAAAGGGGCACAGCCAATGAGGGAGTGTGGACATTCACAGGGACAGGGGCAGAGAAGAGGGAGGAGGAAAGCTCGGAAGTTTGGAGAGATAGTGGCGCCCAGCAAAGCCAACCACGGAGGTTCTTGGAAAGCAGCAAGTATGACCTCGGCTGAGGGAAAGGGGCTGGGGAGCCTGAGCATAGGAACCGTGAGCAGACAGAGGCTTGAGTTCCCATGGTTGATGACCTGGGGTTCTGCCTTGGGGTGGGAGGATGGTGGGACAGCTCAGGCATGTGGTGTGGAGGCCAAAAGCACAGGTTAGATAGACCTGGCTAGGCTCTGCCACTCACTGTGCAACCTTGAACAAGTTACTTAACCTCTCTGGGACTCTATTCCCCATCCATACAATGGCAGTAATAGTACCTCCCTTGTAGCTTGTTTTGAGCTCATAGTGGGATAAAATACGCAAAGCTTTTGGCACAATTCATGTAAGTACTTAATAAGTGAAAAAATAATCATCATCATTGTCAGAATCTTCAATAACCTGGAGCTGATGCCGGGTTTCTGTCTTTTCTCTCACGGTGTCTACTAGACAGGAGATACAACCAGAGAAAGACGGGCTCCAGGATGAGAGCCAGGCTTTGTGGGGTGCCCACCAAGAAGAGGTCCTCCTCTGGCCCCTTCAGCCCCAACCCTGTAGGAGGCCCCAACTCCACCCCTGCAAGTCTCCCCAAGTCCCCGGTGTGGCGCACCCGCAGTCCCCTGGCTGCAGGGCCCATGGGCCTTCGGCGCCTCTCACTCCGCTCCCTGGTGCAGCCCGTCGGAGCTCCCCAGCTGTAATTAATCAGCTGCATCTGCTCTCGCCCTTTGGCAGCTTTGTGGCACAGTTCCCTCCAAACTGTTCCATTAGTGGCTGCAAGAATGAGGGTGAGCGCCGCACCACGGCGTCTGTTTTCCAGGTCGTGGCACCCACCGTGGGAAACAAACATGGCACAGTCTGGCAGGAATACAGATTTGGCTGGGTGCTTGGGCACCGGGCAGGGCTCGGTCAGACTGTGCTGGAGGCAGGTGGGGTCTGGGTAGGTGGGGAAATGTTTCTCCGAACCAGAAGCCCCAGGAGGCTTTGAGAGGTGCCTGCAGGACACAAGGCTCTCCGAGTTAGTCCCCTACTATCTGGCCAGGCCGGCCTCACCCCACATCCTTCTGGCCTGCTCACCCTGGCCTAAGATGAACAGGTGAAGAAGTACTTGGCCAGGACTCAGGCTAGCCCCCTTTGTACCCAGTCATGGTCAGGGACGGCCTCTCAGACAGGGTTTAGGGCTGCTGCGCGGCACCCTTTGCCCTAATGTGTTCCTCATACTCTCCTTCCAGATTCTGCAAATATACAAACAGTTTTTTCTACAACCAGTTAAAAAGCCAATACTCTTAAGGCAAGGTAATAACGGAACCTAATGTGCCATTAAGATGCAAGAAAAGGTTTCTTTAGGGAGAAGAGGATAGCTGGGTAAGAGGCGCCTAAAATAGGAGAAGGAACCACAGAGAGGAAAGAAAGAACCGGGGAAAGGTACCACGGGGCTCCCCTCACCCAGGATTTGCACCGGGCCAGCCTGGCTACTGTCTATGCAACCAGGGCAGAGAAGTCCTCTGCACGGGCCCTCCTGCTGCACATGGAGCAGGCTTTGCTCAAGCCACAAGCCTACCTGGGGTCATTGCACTCTCAGAGGATGCGTGGAAACCCAAGGTCCAAGGAAAAGCCTCAGAAATGATCAAAGGGTTTAGAAAACAAGATCTTTCGACAGAAGGTTAACAGAATCACAGAAGTGAAGGCCTGAGGTGACGTGATTGCCATCTTCAGTGTCTGAGAGATGTTTGATGAGGAGGGAACTGTTAGTCCTCTGTTCGATGAGGAATCACAGCAGAAATTGGCTTAAATGAAAGTGAGGGAGATTGCAGGAAGAGCTTCTTGATGATTCTGATATTAAAAGACAGCATCCCTCCCAAGCAACGCATCAGCACCGCCGTGCTTCTAGCCATCATGAAAGAGCAGTTTGTTCCAGAATCTGGTCGAGACCAGCATTTCCCAGTAACAAAAAGCTGGGGTATTTATCCAGGCATTGTGCTAAGTATTAGGTTGTTAAGCAAAAGGGGGAGTCCCTGTCCTAAGATAGTTATTGACTCAATTAGGAAAAAGCAGTTACGGTCCCATGTGGGCTCTGCTCTGCTGGGGTTATTCACAAAGGCAGTGGGAGTGTAGGAGAAGGTGCTGCTAAACCTGCCTGGGGAGTCAAAGAAAGCGTCTCTGAGAGAGCTCTTGTACCAGATCCTTGAAAGAGGGGTGGGCATTTGTCAGTGGACATGTTTCATGGGTATGTCGCGTGGCGCATGAACTTTAGGCTGTGTAGCCGTGCGGACCTTTAGCTCTCCCTGGAAGCACATGTCATAAACAGGAGAGCTGAACCAGAGCTCAGGGAAGTGGGTGGGGGAGGGGTGCCAGCAGGCGCCCACACAGAACCTAGGGGAGACCCTCAGCGCACCCTTCACCCCCACTCAGCAGCAGCAGCTGCTTCTGGGATCTTTTTTCCCTCACCGCTTACTTCTGGCTTTCTCTTCTGAGGGCGACAAACAATTTAAATAGATTTCTGGTCTACATTATATTTGTTACAAGGCATGTGGCTGAAATTAGTCAATATCTAAAGATCTTGGCAGCTGATTTTACAGGTTTTTGTCTTTCTTCTCCCTCTCTCCACACCCCCACTACACACACACACACACACACACACACTCACTCACTCACTCAAACACACATTCAGTCCCAATTGTCAAGCCATTTGTTTATGTGGGTGTCTCATTCGGAATTACTTTCTTGAAAGAATTCATTGAGTTGGTTGTGAGATGCTGTGCCTACCCCAGAATGGCTAACAGCCAAGGAAAAAGAAGTGGTGAGAAGGGAGGGAGGAAAAGATGGAGACCGTTTTAGATAGGACCAGAGAAAGGATGATATTTGGCTCAGGATGTGTTTCTGTGCAGGACCCAGGCTCCCCCAGAACCAAGGCCCCGCCCCCAGCAGCATGGCCGCTCCCTGCCCAGGCTCAGGCCGCAGGGCACCTCCCAGGCTTCCTCCAGTCAGCCCATGAGCGCCTTTCTGGCCGGGTCACTCCAGCATCGAAACTATGTGTTCCTGGTCCATGTGTCCCCCCTCCAGATCAAGAGAAAGATCCCCATGCTCTCTATGCTCCTGACCAACACCACCCTGCCGGGTGTTTTTGACTTAGGAAGGCACAGGTGCAAGGGGAACACAAGGAAGGAAGTTGCCAGTTTTCAAGGCCTGCTCTCTAAACCATCACATTAGGGACTTTCCAAATGTTATCCCACTTAACCTTCCCAACATCCCTGTGAGGCAAGCATCATTACCTGTTTTCCGATAGGGACACTGAGATTGAAGGTCACATAGCCCATAAGTATCAGAGCTGGAATTCAAATTCAAGTCTATCTGATGCCAGAGGCTACTCTCTTCCTGATACAGACACTGCCTGAGCATCGGATGGTCTTTCTTCTCTACCCCAGAGCAGTCAGCAGCCCAAGGGCCACCTGAAACTGGAAGCCAACACATGGGGATCTGGCCGCCATCCAGCCATATCTTTTCCCATGTCAGGGAGGGAATCTATATAAGTGCACGCTGCCCTCTCACCCTTCCAGGGTAGCCCCACACAACCTTCCATGTCTGCAAGGCAGAAGGCCTTCCCTGGAGTTCTGAAAGCCATAGACTTGACCAACCTACCTCTTCATAGACCCAGGTGGCATGGCCAGACTTGGCTTCCGAGAGGAGCCAAGCGCAGATTCAGAAGACACCTGGGAATAAGAACGGGTCGTGCCTGGTGACCATATTTATTATACAGGGTAGGCGAGGGAATGGAAGCAGTTGAAAATGCTTGCAAGAGTCCTGGCTCAGTGCACAGTGATCCCATTGACCTTGGAAGAGGATCTGGGAGGATTACCAGGTGAGAGGTGGAAGGAGGAAAAATTAAGAGTTCATTTTTAGACATGGTGAAATTTGAGGCGCCTGTGGGACATACATGTGAAAGTGGAGATGTCCAGTAGCAATTGGATATATGGATATGGGACTCAAGAGAGAGGTCTGAGCCAACAATATAGATTTGGAAGTCATCAGTAATGGAGGCATTGGGAATTCTCTTGCAAATCAAATGCTCGCCATCTCATCTATGTTTTGGAAATCCAGACTTTTACAATCAGCTTTAAGCAAGGAAGATGTAAGCCCAGGGTGTGATGGCTGCTGAGTGCCTTGACCCCCAAACTCCTGTTACCCCAGGTGCTGGGGGCATAGCACACAGCGTGTGCCATGTCGGAAAGAAGATCCACATGGCCCCAGGTGCTTTCCAGTGACTGATTCCCCAGGCTTGCATTCCAGTAGCTGGTAGCTGGGTTAGAAGGGATCAAGCTGGTGTCGCCATACCCAAAGACGATAGCACTTCCTAATAATTTTTTTAAAGTCTTCCTTTTCTACACAGTATTATCTGGCATATGCTTCTGAGCACCTTAGTACTACAACCAAGTCAGAGACCCTTGAATATGGGAAGGGGACACTACAATGACTTGTCAGCAGGAGGAAGCTGCCCCACGGAACCTGCCAACACCACTGCATGTTCACAATACAATTCCTACCTTCTACCTGCAAGACAGAAATATTTTTAGGCTTTCCAGAAAGATTTCATTTCACAGTTTTTCTGAAAGGTTGTAATTAACTGCCGTGAGCAAAAGAATGTATTTTTAAAAATAAAAGTGGGGGAAGGAGAGTAAACCAGTCACCACAGTTTTGTCAGTCCCTTTTGGTAGGTGGGCTTCTGCCATCCAGGTGGCTGGGGGAGGAGGAAGAGGGGCCAGCTGAGCTCATTCCAAGTGGATCAGAGGAGAACCTGGTGCTCAAGTTGGCTTAAAGCAGATTCTTTCCCATGGATGCTCTCCTGCAGCAGCATTGGAGCAGCCCCTTCCCTGTTCCTTGTTTACAAGTGTCCATCTTGCAGAGTCCAGGAGGCCTGGGTTCCTAAGGCAACTGTGCCAGGGGACAGTGAAAGGGCCAAGATCAAGTACTGGTTATTTTTAGAATTCCCAGGGACAGAAAAACTGTGGGCTCTGGTTGCTTGTGTCAGCTCCTTTCTCGCTAAATTTTCCCACCTGCCCCCCACACTCAAACCAACACATGGAAGTGCTCTGGAGCCCCTCGACTCTCCTACCAGTGACTCATTTCATGAATATTGTTGGTTTATTCATAAGATGGGATACTTTTATTTCCCGAAAGGAAGCCAGAGCCACAGACCAGGGAACTTGGGTGAAATGAGTCCCCGGATGGGAGTGTTCAGGGCCTGGGTTGGCAAGGAAGGAAGGAGGCTGCACCATATAAAGCTGAAGAAGAGGGTAGGGGTTCAGGAGGTCTGGGTTCCAGTCCTGGCTGTGCAGCCAAAGTACTGAGAGCCCAGCAGTTGGCCAGAGAGTGAGGGAGACCTGTCATCGTCCTCCTCAGCCCCACCATCATCGCTTCTCTGTCCACAGTCACCTGGGGATTTGTGGCTGAGTTGGTGGCAGAACTCATGGTGCACATATCACAGGAAGAGAGCAGGGTCCCTTTAGGGGAGGCAGGAGGTAGAAGGGGCAGCATTTTCACCTGTACCCACCTATCACCTGTGCCCTGGCATACACTGACTGCTCTGCCCACTGGGCACTCCTCCAGCACACAAGTGGATACAGGAAAACTCCCTAGAGGGGCCCAAGGACAGAAGTTGCCCAAGGTTGCAGCTCTCTGCCCAGAGGCCCCATATGGGAGAGTCTGGTTGACTCTTAGCCTTGACCAACTCCCATCCCTCCCTCCCTGTTTTGCCTTTCTTACAATAGTGAAAAGAGCACTGGACTTTCTTACAACTGTGTGTGTAGGTTACACAAGTATCTTTTTTTTAACTTTTAAAAAAGATTTTATTTATTTATTTTTAGAGAGAGGGGAAGGGAGGAAGAAACAGAGGGAGAGAAACAATGATGTGAGACAAAAACATCGGATCATTGCCTCTCTTACGCGCCGCAACCGGCGACAAAACCCACAACCCAGGCATTCGCCCTTACCAGGAATTGAACTGGTGACGCTTCACTTTGTGGAATGACACCCAACCAACTGAGCCACACCGGTCAGGGTGGTTATACAAGTATCTTAGACTAAGACACCCCAGGTACCCTTCCAGTTCTGAAATTCTTCCTGCTTAGGTTTTATTTAGTTCT
This sequence comes from Pteronotus mesoamericanus, assembly GCF_021234165.1. Classification (NCBI taxonomy): domain Eukaryota; kingdom Metazoa; phylum Chordata; class Mammalia; order Chiroptera; family Mormoopidae; genus Pteronotus; species Pteronotus mesoamericanus. The sequence continues at coordinate 3,202,740 of NW_026555326.1, forward strand.
AGTCTAATTTCCTTCCACTTCTGAAAAATGTGAACCACACAATGTGAACTTACTCCCTGGGATCTGTGGGACCTCAAAGAGCTGCATTTTTCCTGGGCCTGATCCGTTCCCAGGCAGAAGTTTACACCTTCGGAGAGCCTGATTCTGCAGTTCCTTCCCCTGCTGGGTCAGAGCCAAATGAGACAGTTATTGTTTGATGACTGAATTAAGAAATGAATAAGTAAATGATCCTTGCTTTTTGCTCCTAGCATGTATCCAAGACGTCTTTTTTTTCCAGAACAATGTCAAACACACTTTCCATCTCTGATCGTGCCCCTGCGGCAAGGCCTAATCTCCGGCTTCTCGGTGCTCCCCCAGCCTTCCCTCCAAATCCACCTTGTCCCCAAGTAGCAGGCATCAGCATTATTTATGGCCTCCTTCATCCCCTCCTCTAGACCATAAGTTCCTTGAGGGAGAATTTCCTGTACATTCATCACTGAATGCCCTACAGAGTCTAGCACACGGGAGTGGCAATAATAGCACCTCACGATTCCAAAGCCCTCTCTGGTTTATAAAATGCTCCCAAATACCCTCTATCTATTTGCTACTTGGAGCTCCCAGGGCAAAGCTGGCAGAGATGATTATCACAACTCAGAAGAACTGAGGTTCAGGGAAATTATGTGACTTGCTCACAGTCAGGCAACTAGTGAATTAGAGACACATCTCAAAAAAGGATTTTCTTCCTTGAGTCCAGTACTTTCTGGTTTCTTTTTAATAAATGGATGAATGAATGAGTCAATGACCTAAAGATCCGAGGAAGGAGTGTAAAACAAGGTGGTTCCATGATCCTAGACAAGCTAAAAGGTGAGAAGACACTCTCTGTTCACCCACATTCCAGATGTCCATCAAAGTCCCTAAGCCTCCTTCCCACAGGTTTGCTAATCCCATTTCCCTCCCACAGATTTTAACCGTGTCTGGACCACCTGAAGGAGGGACTCGAGTGACCATCCACGGTGTGAACCTGGGTCTGGACTTCTCTGAGATCGCCCACCACGTGAAGGTGGCTGGGGTGCCATGCACACCCCTGCCAGGGGATTACATCATCGCTGAGCAGTGAGTCCAGTCTGCTCTGGCCCGCCCTTTTCCCAGGGGAGCTTCTGGGTGGGTGGGGACTTCTCCCTTCCTTTCTCTGGGACTTTTCAAAGACTCATCTCCCATCTCCATTCTCCCATGGACCTGACCCCAGAAGTCTACCTGGAGCCCTGAGCTTTCCCACCTCCACTCTCAGAAGGTCATAGTCTGTTCTCCTCCCTGTTCGCTGGCTCCTCTGGCCTCAGGAGCCCTGTGCAAATGTGCCCTCATTCAGTTGTCGCCTGCCCACCAGCATGACTGAGTCAGTTTCCCATCCAGCCTAGGTTCCTCCTCTTCTTCCCCGGCCCCTCCCCTACAGACCCCATTAGAATGCATCCCGTAAGGTGGGCTGTGGGCAACAGTTTGTTTGGCTCATGGGGCTCTGACAGCAGCTTAATCCAAGCAGGGCCTCCGCCGGAGCAAATTCATTTATTTCACTAAGGGAAATGTCAGCTGGAAATTAGAAAATAGGCAGGTAGCAGCGGACATTCGAAGGGGCTCCAAGAGTGACATATGTTCCAATTTGGGTTGTGTTCATTTGGCAGTGGCAGCCACTGTGGAGTTGGTGGGCAGGAGATGGGCACAAAGCTGGGGCAGGAGGGTAGAAGGAGGGGTGCCCCCTCTTCAAAGGAGAAAAGGAGGGGAGCAGCCAGATCACTCTGCACAATTGATCCTATAACATCTGATCAAGTGACCCTGGCTCCACGGAGAACACGGCTCTGCAAGGGGGTCCTAGGAGCTTGACCAAGAGCACGGTCTGGGGGTGGGGCTTCTCTCCCTGAGCTTTACCCCCCGGCAGCCTCAGAGCCTCCCTCTGACCTCGCCAGAGCCAGCCTTTAGTAGCAACCATAATAATGACTTCGTTTTCTTTTACCAGCACTTGCACTGTTTCATCCATTATCTCACTTTTAATTGGTCAAAACTCTGAGAAGTACATATTGTTATCATCATTTTACAAAGCAAGAGAGAAGGAACATGACTTTCCCAGCTCCCTGCTCCCTCAGAGCATGAGTGGTCAAGGTAGAGTTGGAACTTGAGTCTCCTGACTCCTAGTCTAGGCTTCATCCCTCCCTCGATAGCAATGGACTCCTGGGTAAGAGTGGCCTGGAAATTTCATGATTCATCAGAATGTGGCTTCCAGGGTCAGGGGCCATAATCCCAGTGTGGCCCAGAGCTGGGTCAGAGTCAGACTGGTGAATTCCCAGACTCTGAGGTTGGGTGTGATTCCTGCCAACACCAGCAGGGGAGAAGAAGGAGCTGGCCTCATCCTTCAGACCTTCAGATTCTTCCTGGTTGATCCTTTATGAACAACCTGTCCCTGCAAGGAGTGCATGTCAGAGGATAGGCTGGCAGGACCTACAGGAAAGAGATGAGGGGGCAAAAGGGCACATGACAAATAGCACTGCTGAGCCAGAAGAGGAAGTGAAGGCTGCTGGTGGCAGGAGCCAGGACAGCCTGCAGAAATCCTCAGTCAAGGTCTTTACAGAGGCCAGCCCCCGGCCAGACAGGGTTAGAGGCTGAGTCTCACCGACCCAAATCCACCGTGGCCTTCATGACCTGCCTTGTGCCTCTGGACAGAAGCTAAGTCTCCAACTTAGTGAGATGCCACAGGACCCAAAGGAAAGGATTAGGGGCAAATGAGGAGTAAGGCTTTGAGCTGAGAAGAGCAAATTCTTGGGCAGCTAGATGGACATGTCATGAGATTTGGAATTCAATGCTGTGCTAAGTCCTGGCTCCTCTACTGACCAGCCCTGATACCTTAGCAAACTGTTCAGCCTCTCTCACCTTCATTGGCCTAATGGAAATCATGATTCCTGCTGCACAAGTTTTGAGGAAAATTCAGTAAGATGAGAAAATGGAGACTATAATGTGCCATACAAATGTAAGGAAATAGAGCTCTATCTATGAAATCAAATGCTCCTCACTGGCCTGGGGTCATAGGGAAGAAAGTGCTGAGAGAAACTGGAAGTGAGACTATGAAAGGAGCCTGGAAAAGTGAATGGTTACCAAGCGTCCTTGCCAAGGCTGGTGGTCACCCCAGAAAACCACCACCACCATCTCTGTGTGCGGGGCAGGCCGGAGGCAGCCAACACACTCAGTACCTCGGCTGGATGCAGCCCTGGTTTCCAGCCGTGCCAGGCTCATTACTGCTTTTGAGGTTTCTGAGTTTGTTAACATCATTAAAGCCTCCATCCCGGGCAGGGAGCAGCAGGCACAATCGTTACAGATGTCTGTGAGAGATGAATTTGGCTAAACGGGCGTGTACAGAGTCCCGGGCGCGGGCAAGATTATCGGGCACGGTAATGACTCACCATATGTTTGCGCCTGCCATCTATCACTCAACAATTAGGTTAATGTTGGTTAAAGGGCCCCACTTAGTCCTGCAATCAGCACCCCACAGGACTGTGGAGGACCAGATGATTCCATCACAGGACATTTTCCAGGCAATAGGTTGCAGATTGAGGATGCAGCTTGGCCCACCCTGGGACAGGGGCTCTGTGTGATAGGGACTGAGCTCCAGTCCTCAGATTACCTCACTCTTATCTGCTGCACCTGTGAACTCAGCCACCGCTGGATAGGTTGATGTTAGACACATGTGTCCCGTATGCCAGGTGCACACTCATAGGATGAAAGAGACCGTCTATGCTGATTTAAGGGAGATGGTCAGGTGTGGAACTGAGGGCACTGGCTGGGTGCCAGAAGTTAAGCTATTGATGAGCTCGGTGACTGTGGGCAAGTGTATTTGCTCTCTGATCCCCAAGTGTCTCATCTGGAAAATGGGCATATAGAAATATAAGATCTCTATAGTCACATCTGTGGTCCTGAGGATGTCAGAAGAAATGTCTGCCCTATGGGACCTGTGCCTCCCACCATTAGAAAGCATATTGGTGGCACTAATTTGTTTCCAGAAGTCCCCTGTCAACCAGGAGGAGTGAAGCCTTCAAATATTAAAGCTAAGTAACTATTAGTCAGTTATTTAGTCTAATTCCTCACTTTATAAGGAGAAGACATCTCTAGCACTTGTCTCCTAATAATATCTAGGGAGCCCAGAGCCACCAGGGACACTGGGAAAAGGCAGGAGGCCTCCAGAAGTTACACCACAGGAACTTCGCCAGCTCATAAGAGCTGAAGGAGGAAATGTGGTATCTACAGCCAGCAAGATGGGGGACACAGGTGGTTCGCTCTCAGAGCCCTAGGAGCCCAACCAGGTCTTCCCTCCCCTACCCCTACTCCCACAGCCTCAACCACCCCAGCATTACTGCCATGTCTATCTACCCTGCCCCCTTCCCAAAAGACACGCAGATCATTCCATTAATTCTAAAGGCAGTAGAGGAGAGTGGTCAAAGGCATGAGCTCTAGAATCAGCAGACGTGGATTTGAATCATGTCTCTGTGGCTTACCAGAACTGTGGCTCTAATGAGTCACTGAGTATCTCCAAGTCTTAGTTTCATTGTCTATAAAATGCAGGTCATGAGACCCTCCCTGTAGGAGAGCCTGAGGGTGGCATGAGACCCTGTCTTGTCCAGTACCAGCCACGATCACAGCTCAGTATGGCCTGACCCTCATTCCTCAGTATAACCCTTCTACTCTCTACAGCTGCTCTTCCTTTTCCTTTCAACTTCATACATCCCTGAGCTCAGAGGACAAATGGTTATAACAGGTACACTCAAGGATGCAAGCACTGCATCCCAGGAACAAAAAGGATGAAGGGTTAGAGGACATTTGAGTTCTTCTACAATGCTGCCTGATTCCTTAGGACTCATCCATTTCTTAGATTTACCAACCCAGACCCTTTTCTATAGCCCACTGCCTCTCTTCCCACTCACAAAGTGAAGTAGAACCTCATTCCACAGGTGGGAAGAGGGTCAGCTACAGTGCCAAGGAAGGGAACCCATGGTCCAGCTCTGGGCCCTCTCTGCAGCCCAGCCCCTGATCCTCTGCATCACCCTCTTCTAGGCAGGGCATTCAGAGCCAACTGCAGCCATTCAGCCTTGGACACCTGGGCAGTGCCCATCTGCCATCCATTCCCCTTTTCCCAGGTGCTTGACATATAAGGCTTATCTTTTGGGACACGAACCTTCAGTGAAAAAAAAATTTCTAAGGAACAGTGTGCCAAGAGGCCCCATCCCTTTATTAACTCCCTACAGACAAAACTGATGGGCCATTCTAGGCTTTCTCTTCTCCTAGACAGGCCCTGGCATGGCCTAAGGAGGAACAGATAGGCCCAGATTCTTCACGTTATAGTTCTACTTTCCATGATTTCAAGCCTGCCATGATTTCTTCCTCCTTTTCCTCTCGGGAGTCACTTTGGCACAGATAGTCCAAGAGAGGTGAGTGAGGGACAAGAAAGCCCTGATAAGAAGAGAATGAAAGACTTACCTCCCTCCCCCTCTCCTGCGCCTCCTCTGGAGCTCCTTGAGAGCACAGGGCATGATTTGCAGGATGGCCAGGACCCCAAACAGCAGCAGGCGCAAGGGCCCAGGAGACAGGATGGGGGAATCGTTACTCCAAGCAGGTAGCAGCATTGAGATAACCACACACAGTACCATAAATTAGACTTCTCAAATGCTCTGTAATGAGGTTTAAGGAGACAGCGATGTGTAAAATGCTAATTGATCATTGCTATCATCTTTACACTGCATTGATGATTAATTTATTCATTCATAGAGGAAGGGATGGAGGAGGAGAATATCCTTCCCTGTGTATTCAGTACTTTCTTGTTGAATCTAATATACTAAACATAATAAGACTGTTATTGCATGTTAAGTAAATATTCACCAGGAGTGAAAGTGCTTATTTGGGATTAGCTGTTATGAAGGAGATGGAGATCCGTGGCATGCCATGTGTGCGAGCATGCGGTGTATTTGTTTAATGCAAGTTTTATTACATTGGAATGAAATCTCTGTTTAGCTACCTTCCTTCCTAGAGAAGCTGTTGAGATAAACATCACTCGGTTAAACACGGATCTTCCCCACTGTGCCAGAATAATGCTGGGGATTAGTGCAGGGGGTTTCTGTTTTGCTGACTCCCCACTAAGCAAACCTACCAGGGGTGCCAGGCTGCTCTGAACTTACACATGGCATTTGGAGGAAAGGAAAATCTTTGTCTCTGTTCCCAGGTCCTCTTGAGCCTGGTAGAGCCCTTTTCCACATACCCCATGTCTACAATGCCAGGCAAGATATCCCCGCCAAGAACCTGGTTTCTTCAGTCGCTCCAGCTACCCACCCCTTCTAGTCTGTGGCTGTGGCCAAGGCAACCAGTCTCTAAAGGTGCTTGTTGTAACTTATCTCAGGCACGAGGGAAGTCATCACTGAGGGTATCGATCTGAGCTTCACGAGAGAGAATGCTGCGCTCCCCCTCCTCTCCAGCTCCCCTGTTAACGAGGGACATGACTTCCAACCCCAGGGCTGAGCCACTGCCTCACTGACCAGCTCAGTGCGCTCCGCCCTTGAATAAATGGGCGCCCAGTGCCCACTGCCGTCCTAATGAACTCATCCACCTCCCAGCCCTTCAGCGGCTGCCAGAACGCCGCTTCTCCCATTGTGCTCCAAGCTCCTGTTTCAGACTCTCACTCTCTCACCAGATTATCTATTCTCTTTTGAAAACTCACTGCGGGAAATGAACCACAGTTGAATCAGTTTGGCAAATAGGACCTCACTCCCTCTTTTAGGGGGAGTTGCAGTGTTGGCTTGTCACATAGGAAGGGACACAAAACAGTGTGTATTGTGGCCCCTAGAGCTCTCTGTTGGCCGTTAGGTTTATTCCACAAATATTGGATAGCCACCCAGTGATAGGCACTGCACTGGGTACTGGGTACTGCAGACTTGTTCAGAGATTTGGGCAGCATAACATTTTGGAGGTACACAGGGCTTTAGATGATCTCTTCCAACCTCTTACTGTACAGATGAGAGATTAAAGCCCAGAGAGGGAAAGCCCTTTACCCAAGGCCACACAGATAAATGGATGAGCAAGCTGAGTCTCGGTTTAGCATTGTTGCAAGACTGGTGAGTCATTTCATAGTGACAGTGAGCAAGTAGGGGCAGGGATGTCAGCTCTTGCCAAGCCTCTCATGGGAAGATTTGCTCTCTTCTCAGGATTGTCTGTGAGATGGGCCACGCCCCCAAGGGAACCACCTCTGGACCCGTGAGCCTGTGCATTGGCGAGTGTGAGCCAGAGTTCAGGACGGACTCTCACCAACAGTATACCTTCGTGGTGAGTATGGGGTCTGGCACAGGGCTACAGGCTCCCAGCAAGGGCGCACTTTCTTCCAGTCTTCTCCACACACCTCCTCCCAAGCCAGGCACCTCCAAGAAACCAGAGCAGGGAATATCCAGCCTCACTTTGCAAGCCTGTCTTTCCAGGTGGGATGGGTGTGTGACTAGCAATGCTGTGAAGACTTTGGAGTCCCCCAGAGCCAAAGGCCAGCATTCTAAATAAGACAAAATCAGGCCTTTCTTAGAATTCCGATCTTAGAGGCACCTCCCAGGGTGGGGAGGCGCTGCCCTTTGTCCCTGACAATGTGAGATATTCCTCTAATTCCAGTCTAATGAGGACAGAGTGCCCAGGGAACCTAATTAAAAAAAGGTCTATATTTATCAGCAAGCTTTGTTTTCTGCCAAGGATATTGTAAGTAGGAATTTAGAGGAGTCACTTGAAGTCCTATAGGACTATGTGTCCATACAGGATCACGGGAGTCAGGTGTACAAGCGAGTTGCTCTGTGTGTTGCTGTGGTTACACTCAAGTATGCGCACATTCACACTTGAAAACATCTCTTCACACTCAGGCACCAGGTAGTAAAATCAAAGACTTTCTTCACAGTGCCTACTGAATCAATAACTTGCTTCTGAGCCCTCGAGTCCCTTTTCTGACACTTACCTACATTGCCACATCGAATTCTTCATTAAAAAGTGTTAGCACCAGCTGGTGAGGTCAAACCAGCCTTGCTAAGAGTTTTGAAAAATCATTAAACCACAAGATTCTATTCTCCCCGAGGCATTTTTACTGCTTGTTGTCGGTTTTTCAGTCTCTGCCATCTTATCCTGGCCTTTTTCTTGTACTCTTCCCTCTCTAGGACTAGAGAGAACCACGGCCTATCTGCCCCCATCCTACCCTATCTCCTACCCAGAGAGATACAATCTTCTTTGAGAGGCAAAAACAGAAACACTAGATGGGGAGAGCTATTGAATGTCAGAGCAAGGAGGAACTGCAGAGATACTTTAGCCCCCTCTGCTCATGACAGAAGAGCAGACAAAAGCCCTGGGTGATCCAGAACCTGGCTTCAGGGCTCATTGCAAGTGGGTGGCTGATGGGGACTTGTTCATGTCTGTGTACTTGCTTAGTAAAATACGCTTTCCACTCCGCTCCACTGCCCTCCAGGCAGAAGCAATTCCTTTCTGATTTAGGTCAGCTGCCTGATGTGTTTTAGGCCAAATGACATTTCTTTTAAGCTTCGGGCTTAATTTTACAACTTGGTGAGCTTACTAAAAAGTCCCAGCCAATGATGGGCCATCCTCCAGGTGCAGAATGGGGGAGCCATGTCTGACATTTACTTATAGCTCTCTGCACCAGGCTGTGCCCTACACATGCTTCGGGAGGGACAGAAGGACATGTACATGGGCCACTAATGGAGGACTTTACCCTCATGGTGGCTCAGTGCAGGCAGGGATGCTTTATTCAGCCCTATTGATTTTATGCCAAAAATATCAGTACAGGCTCTAGATAAAGGAGCATTTTCAAATTGTTCTCAATTTGTAAACTAATTGATAGATTAGTCAGTGTCATTTATGCCTTCCCATCAGTGTTATGGGCATGAGGCTCCCTGGGGAGTTAATTAATTCCACAACATGACCTTTCTGTCTTCTCTGGACATGCCCAGTGGCGCTTCTGAGAGAGGGTCTCAGCTCCCGGGTAGGCAGGGCGAGTGTTTGAGATTCAAAGGAGCAGGAAAAGCACTTCCACTCCGAGCACGGACACCGCCCCTCCTTCTGTCCTTAAATCTAGTCTGGGTCCGTCCCTTTGCGCAAAACCTGAGCTATGATCATTTCTCTGCTTCCTCCCAAAGAACCCTTCCGTGATGTCCCTCAACCCCATTCGCGGGCCAGAGTCGGGAGGCACCATGGTGACCATCACGGGCCATTACCTCGGGGCTGGGAGTAACGTGGCCGTGTACCTGGGCAACCAGACCTGCGAGTTCTATGGGTGAGATGAGCTCGGAAGAGCACTGGAAGACTGTCCTTGCTTGGCCTGTGTACACATGTTTTTGTGCATGTTCACGCATATGCCTGCCCATCACCTCCATGTTATGGGCCACGTCCTGGACCCAAACATCATTCTGGTCACTGTAAGACACACGTACCACTGGTCAATGTATACCATATGGATCACAAGGGCTGGATACTTCTGCAAGTGCAAGGGCACCCCCAAAAAAACAGAATGGAGGGCAGGCCCCTTGTAGTACAATCTTCCCCACTAGGCATGTGTTCTAGGAACCCACCTGTATCAGTGTACCAACTGGTGTTGTTGTGGGAGGCTGTGTCCGGCTTCAGTGAATTTTTTTGAAGACTCAACGCATTTGTCCATTTCTTGATGGTGATTTCCAAGTGCACCTACTCACACTGTGCTGAGTGCATAGCAGTTTTTGACCAAAAACAACATGACCCTGGGGCCCCATCCTCCCGATCCACCAGATGACACCCCAAGCCCCCCCTTTTTTTGTTTGCTCAGATGAAAAAAAAGTTTTCAAAGGGAAACATTTTGCTGATGTGGAAAAGGTGAAAACAAAAATGGCAGAAGCACCGAAAAGCATCAGAACTGACAGGTTCAAAAACTGTTTTGAGCAGCGGAAAAAAAATTTCTCCATAGGTGTATTGTATCAAATGGAGAGTAATTTGAAGGTGACTGAAGTTTAAACATGTAAGAGTAAATACACCATTTTTTATAAATACATCCTGGGTTTCTTTGGGTCCCATCTCATAATTAGAAGGAGAGCAATGCGACTGTTGCTGAGAAGGGCTCCCAGGAGCTGTCCAGTCACCATTGGGACCGACCACACATTCATTAGGTCCCCACTATGGCTGCCTGAGAAACACGGACATTGTGTGGCCTCGGCCCTCAGCAAACACATAGATTTATCCTCAGGGCATGTCTTGGGCCTAAAAAATTGAGCACCTGCTATTTATCAAATACCTTCAGTGGGGATGTAGAGAATCCTGAGAGAATCCATGGATGAAAACCCAACTTGCCCAGTGTTACCTGACAGTCTGCTCCTTGGACCATAATTCCCTCAGGGCGAGGACTATGTGTTCACTTTTCTGCGTAGTAGGTGCTCAATGAATATTTATTAACTAACTGACTAGATTCTAAGCACCAGCTAAATAGTCATTTCTAGAAAAATCCAGAAAAGAGGATGCAGCCAGTGAAGCCCAGCCCCTGCCTCACATTCTCTAATCCCTTCCCCCAATTTGCTCCCTTCTAATTGAACCCAAGTTGGCTCTCAGGTAAAAAGTGCACTGACCCCCACTGATGAGAGCTGTGTTCCCTAGCACACGGCGTCACAGGACAGAGGACACATCCTGGCCACACCCTCAGACCGAGGGAAGCTCCTTTTCCAGCAGAGGGCACCCCCTGTCGCCCTTGTCTTTCTTCACCACCCTCCCGCTATCTCCCCGGCAGGCGATCGATGAATGAGATCGTGTGTGTCTCCCCTCCATCATCCAATGGCTTGGGCCCAGTTCCCGTTTCCGTGAGTGTTGACCGGGCCCGTGTGGATAACAACCTGCAGTTTGAGTACATAGATGACCCCCGGGTGCAGCGCATCGAGCCAGAGTGGAGCATTGCCAGGTGAGTCACAGCATGGAGGAACACACCCTATGGCATCATCCCCTCGGCCCGACTGTGGCTTGTGAGAGGCTCCCAGGGGAGGAGGTGGGGGCAGTTGGAATTGTTACCTAACCCACCCTCTGCTTGTTACCAGTGGCCACACACCCCTGACCATCACAGGCTTCAACCTGGATGTCATTCAGGAGCCAAGGATCCGAGTCAAGTTTAATGGCAAAGAATCTGTCAATGTGAGTAAGTGCTGGTTTGCCCAGCCCTGGGCATACACAGCTGTGTGGTGGTGGTTTGTGATGGGATGAACTCTGTGTTGGGCACTGGAGTGTCTGACCCCCAGGAGGAGAAAATTGGCTCAAGGCCGAGCCCGGAGTCACGTCCCCAAACACCTGAGCCTGACAATGATTTTTATGATTATGGTATAATCATTTCTTATCAGAAGGTGATACAATGCATGCATAAACAGAGTGTCTTCTGAGCTTAGATACAGTACAAAGGGGCTACTGTTTATGGCAGGCTCCCTGGAAGGTCTGATAAGAAGCAGCGTTGTGAGAGGGTGAAGAAATTCTCACTCCAGATTCAGATGCATCTGGTCTGGAGGAAGCAGAACTCTCCCATCTATTAACTGAAAAACCATGATCAAGTCATTTAACCGCTCTGATCCTCCATCCCCCAGTCCCCAGCTACGAATGACGATAAGACTCGCCTTGCAGATTTGTCACCTGCGGCCATTGGCTGCTGAGCTGGGCACTTAAGAAACATTAGTCACTGTGTGCAAGTTGTTCCATCCAGATTGCTAAGATGATCAGGTTAAACATTTTACTTTATTCCTCTGTGCAGAGCCATGTAATTCAATTTTTTTCATTATGGATTTTTGTGATTTTAAAGAAGCTTTCTATCATAAGAGCAGAATGTCTGATATGTTATAAATTTTTTAGTTTGTTCTAGTTGCTCTTCTTAGCCAATATTTTCTGAAACAATATTGTATTTATAATTATAGTTCAGCAGATGCTGACATTATAAATTATGGCCATTACTTTTCAAATAAATTGCTATTATTACTGCTTCGACCTTCAGGGGATTGACTAGGCTGAAATGGAGATGGCGAGGATGGCTTTCTATCTGCCCTCATCTCTGGCACATTCGCAGAGTGCTTGAGGCTTCCTTGGGAAGTAGAAATGTGCAAAGTGACAGGGTGCTGTAAGGCTAGATCTGGAAAGGTCTCAGGGATCATCTGGTCCAAGCCCCTCATTGTACAGCTGAAGAAACTAAGGTCAGAAATAAAGGACTTGTCCCCAGTCATTCAAGTGACTGGTGGCAGGGCCAAGCTGTATTGCAGATATCTGGGCTCTTCATACCTAGACCACATGAGATGCTCCTGGGCTTGACATTCCATCATGCTGGAGACATGGGGATACCTTTTCATACCTTCGGTACCCACCATGGTCACAGAGCTCTGGGCTGGGAGCGCACGTGTCCTCTTATCCCAGGTGTAGAGCTTGATCCGTGGGTAAAGAGTCCATGCCCCAACGCTAATTTCAGGCTGAGGCCAATGTCCCCAGTAGCTGACAGACTACCTCCATCTGTCCAACTCCAGGGCCTAAGGAGAATGGAAGAGGGTGAGGGTTAGAAATGGGCATGGAGAGTTTACACTCAGGGAAGAATAAAACTCCCAAACAATTTAGGTACATTTTTTAAATTTAGTTTTTATTGTTACTCACATATGGCAAGGCCAACAGATAGGAGATGACTGCCATTTGATAGCTTATTAATACTTACAGATCCCAGGGAAAGGGGGCCTTGCCTCGGTGAGGGCGGGGGTGGGGTAGGGTGGGGAGGAGAAACCACGGGGTAAGTTAGGAAGCAGGAGGAAAAAGGAAAACTGGGGTGAGAGCCTTTATTTTGGTTTCCACAGGAAGGAACTAGCAAGGCAAGCAGGTTTAGGATTGGCCAGTTTGGATCATTTTAGTGGGCTGGTGGCAGAGGAGCTGTCCCCAGTTGCCTGGTACCTAGCCCTGGTGTAGTTAGGGAAGGTGGATAGTTGCCCACAGTGTGAAAAGTGGTTGGGCCTGTGGGCTCTGGATTAGTTATTTGCATTAGGAGAGCAGCTCTAGAGGGCAACCAGTTATTCACTGTCCCTACAAATTGATGAGTCTGGGAAGGGCAGCCCCTCCAGAGCCAGCAAGGCCCCAGATGTTAAAGCATCAGAATAAAGAAAATAAAAGATGGCTAATATACTACAGAGGGACTTTTGGAAAATGAGTATATGACTTAAAAGGTCAACCTTCAGAGGCTGAACATTAGTCCAGGGGACGCCATTTGAAGAGAAGGCTGGGCTGGGAAGGCCTTCAGCATACCTGATGTTCCTCTCTGAGAAGGCTCAGTTCTGGGCGCCCTCTCCCTCCCAGCAGCCTTTGCAGGACTAAACAGGATTCTCCCCAGCGGTCCCCCCAGCCCACCCATCATGACCGCAGGACTTTAAGGAGTTAGGGAGCTGTTCCTCGTTCTTCCCTCTGGAGAGTTGGGGGCCCTCTTGCCTGGGGTCTGCAGGCTGGCAGGCCTGGAGTCTGTACTTTTCCATCCAGCCTGGCTCCATGATGGGAACCTCATGAACTCTGCCCTGGGCCTTCTCTTTCAGGAGGGTGGGAGGGAAGCACTCGGCTCTTCAGCCCAGCCTGAGTCGCATGACGGCCTCAGCCCACTGGGGCCTCTCCTTGCCTTTGGGTTGTGAAGCAGCCCCAGTGAGAAGTGAGAAGGGCCAAAGCGAAGGCCACAAAACCCCAAGGAATGTTTGGCAAACAAAGTGCCGATGCAGCACAGGGCAGGAAGCAAACAGAGGCCGCTTGTTTGGGAGCGATTTGCTTGCTCATGAAGGAGTCCAGTCTGGGAGCACTGGAATGAGCAGGGACGAAGGCGGGGTGGGGAGTGAAGAGACACAGGCTGCATCTGCCCCGCAGATCCTGGGGTTTCGGGCTCCCTGGCTCAAATCTACCGTTTGACCGCACCCCCATTTTCCTCATGCCAGAGCGTCCCCATCTGGAACACGAAAGGGACATTAGGCTTCTAAGGGGCTGCTGAAGCGTGAGCTAAAAAGGGTGAGAATGGGAACTGACCTGCAACATGGCACGAAGCCCTCAGTGAGCCATTGGCTTAAACTCAAACTGCCTCCAGACATAGAGGTTAATGCTTGGCCTTGGAACTCTGACCTAATTTCTGTGCAGATGTCGACCTTTTTTGCAGTTTCACACATGGTCTTGTTCTCTGAACATGAAATCCATCTATGTGTGTGTTGGCCAGACACACATGTGTGGATCTGCCAGGACAGTGTGTGCTTGAGCAGGCTGAGTTCTCACAGATGCCCTCGGCTGTTGCTGGGGTACCATGGCTCCCAAAGCCGAAACTGGGCTGTGGGGTAGGGGTACAGGTTTTCTTCCCGAGCTTCATGTGGGACCTGCAGTGGTTTCTTCATTCTGGCTGCTGCCTTAGGCAGCCCCAGGACTAAACCAGAGAAGAGCATGACACGATTCATGTGAAGCAGGGGCCAGCCCAGCTAGAATTTTATTTGGGAGACCAGAGTCCACCAAGAAAGAAAGGACATACTGAACTCAGTGTCAATACCAAGGTTACATCCTCTTGCAGTTAGGGGACACTTGGCTGGAGAACAGAGAGATCCTGAATAGAACATCTAAAGAGTTGAAGGCTCCATTTCGTTCACCAATGTAGCCCATAAACATTAACTGAACACCTACTACTCCTGGCAAAGTGCTTATCGCACAACACATCCGGCTCTCCCCTCACATCCCCCGACACACTCACGCACTCACACTCACGCCCAGCGCTGCCTGCCAGTTTTCCTCAACCCTTCCATGCTCTCTCATCTCTGGGCCTTTGCTGCTGTTCCCGCTGCCTGGGATTTGTTCCCCTCCCCTTCGTTCTCCTTGCAGAGTTAAGTCCTACTCATTCTTCAGATTAATTTCTTCCCAGGGAGGGCTGCTGTGAGTCACCCTCATCCTGCATACACACGCACACACACGCTCATGGCCACACACAGACAGTACCCCAGTACCTGATACTACCCTACTAGGGCCTTCCTCATGTCCATCCGGGCATTTAACAGTGCTTGTGCCCCTACGGTGTTCCCGGCCCTCTGCCGGCACTCTATTATGCTTCTTGAATCATTTGTCTCCCCCTGTAGGCTGTCACTATTTTACTAGATAACCCCAACTTCTAGTACGGTACCTGGCCCAAAGGAGGCACTCAAGCAATACTGGTGAATGAATGAGGGTAAAATGCAACCCCTCCCAAAGAATCAGTTTCACACCCTGATTCTCAAGAGGTTCACTACCTAATGAAGACAAGCAAGTAACCTTATAGTGGCGGCCAAAGCCAGCAGAGGGTGGGAGGGGCGGTTGGCGTCACTCGCTAGGTGTCTGAATGCTGCACTCTGGACCTCTCAGGTGTGTAAAATTGTGAACACCACCACCCTAACCTGCCTGGCACCCTCTCTGACCACGGACTACCGGCCCGGCCCTGACACCGTGGAACGGCCAGATGAGTTCGGATTCGTCTTTAACAATGTCCAGTCCTTGCTCATTTACAACGACACCAAGTTCATCTACTACCCCAACCCAACCTTCGAACTGCTCAGCCCTACTGGAGTCTTGGATCAGAAGCCAGGATCGCCCATCATTCTGAAGGTAGGAATGTGGGGAGGGCAGGGTGGGCGAGAGCATCCCCTCCTGGCCTTTCTTTTCTCCTTTCTACGCATACAGACTCACAAAGCTGTCATCTTTCCCTGTCAAGGGAGCTTGTTTAGAGGTATTGGCCCATCAGATGATATACAGGGTGGGGCAAACGTAGCTTTATACTTGTGAATACAGGAAACAGTTTATTCTCATACTATTACTTCCTAATCATTGTGTTATTTTTCAAACAAATGACTGTAAACCTACTTTTGCCCCACCCTGTATCTTGCGCATAGGATTTCTGAGAAACGCTTTGAATATTTCTGTTTATTTTTGTACACTTTGGGACCCAAAGGGTCTGCAGTGAGTTGAAAGTAACCATTACCTTCATTGACCACCTTTGTGGCTGCTGGAAACTGCGCACGTATTTTGCGGGGTCAAGGCTCCCTGGTGCAAGTGTTTTGTTACTCCACCACTTCCATCCATGTCCCTTGTGTCCCCTCCCCACCCCCACACATTTTTTCACTTGTTTAGTGTTCTATTTTTCCCTTCCTTTCTATTTCCTATTTTCTTTCTCTCCTCCATTTCTCTCCAAATTGTGGCCAAGTTCTCTCCAAAAACTTCCCTTGGAGTCACCACCCCTTGGTTTTTGCGCTGCCGCCCTTCCTTCTTTATTCTGTCTCCTTAATCTTTTTTTAAAAAGGCAATTAATTTCTGAGTGCATGTGTCAGTTATTCCTATTAAGATTACTGTTACCTACAGGGCAAAAACCTCTGTCCTCCCACCTCTGGAGGTGCCAAACTCAACTACACGGTGCTGGTTGGAGAGACCCCGTGCACCGTCACTGTGTCCGAGACACAGCTGCTCTGCGAGCCCCCCAACCTCACGGGGCAGCACAAGGTCATGGTGAGTGAGCCCTCTTCTTTTTATTATTCTCTCCCCTCCTGCTGTGCGTACACGATCTGTTGTAAGAAAGGCTCTCTCCCTGCTATTCCATATCTCATCCACATGTCAGACAATTAAAATGCACAGAAGTTGAGAACACAAGTACAGGGGGGCAGATCATCAGCAGGAAGTTGTTTTGTGTCCAAATACACTGTGTGGCTGTCCTTTCTGAAATGATACGATTTCGATGGCATGCCAGGACTCTACAGCATCTATGTATGTACAATGCACAGGTTCACGTGGGCGGGATGGTGTTCTCTCCTGGCTCGGTGAGTGTCATCTCAGATAGCTTGCTGACCCTGCCAGCCATTGTCAGCATTGCGGCGGGCGGCAGCCTCCTCCTCATCATTGTCATCATCGTCCTCATTGCCTACAAGCGGAAGTCTCGAGAGAACGACCTCACTCTGAAGAGGCTCCAAATGCAGATGGACAACCTGGAGTCCCGTGTGGCCCTGGAGTGTAAGGAAGGTGAGTGGAGGCGTTCCCGTGCTTTCTGGGCTCCTCTTTCTTCAGCAACTTACTACCTCCCTCCTTACCCACAATGCTCATCTTTACTTCCATCCTTCCCACTCCAGCCATTGTACTCCACTTCGACCTCTGTCTCCTTTGCCCACAGGGCCAGAGAAGTCCTGTTAACGCCCACAGTGAGGCCCCAGGCCCAATCACATTGCTCTGCTCCCGTGCCCTGACTCATGCCACAACCTGGCTGCCTTTTTCTCCCTCTCAGAGCCTCAGTCTCCCACAATCAGAGTCTCAGCCTCTAGATCCCCCACATGGGAGTTTCTGGCTTCTTTTGCATAATACCCAGGGAGCACGTGGAATAGCAACAGCAGCTGCAGCAGCAGGAAAGGCAGGAGCATCTTACCTGCCTCCCAGCCCAGGGTTTGTTTTCCTTCAGCACAGCAGGCTGAGCACTCTGAAGCCACGCTTGCGGCCGTCCTTGACTGTGGACGTATGTGGGAGTGGAAATTGTGTTGTTTCCCATCTCCTACGCAACCACAGTCATGCGGTGATGGGTATACCTGGCGACCCCTCGGGCCGAGGACCCAGTGAGCTCTCTGGGTAAACATTTCAATTAGGAATCAAAACATTTCTCCTTTTGCTGCAAACATCAGGATCGGAAACGATCCCTCTACTGGATGAAAGAGAAGAGTTGGGCTGAGGAAAGGTGGTCAAGGGCTCCTCCTGGTGCCAGGGCTGGGGAGGGGAGAAGAGGAGGGCACCAGGAGGTAGACCTGCCCCCAAGGGACGCTCCCCTGTCAGCTGAGGGCCTAATGGCCAGGGTCCCCCAAGACTAGGTTTGGTTTTGTCCTCAGTTTCTTGTGTGTGTGTGTGTGTGTGTTAAAATATACATAATATAAACTTTATCATTTTAACCCTCACTGTCTCTACACCCCAGGGCTCTTCCCTCCTCCAGTTCTGTGGCATTCAGTACATTCACTCTGTGCAGTCATCACCATCTGCCTCTAGAACTTTCTCATTTTCCCCAACTATAACATTGTATTCACTAAACAATAACCCCTATTACTCTCACTCAGCTCTTGGCAACCACCATTCTACTTTCTGTCTCTATGAATTTGACAACTCTAGGGACCTCATTTAAGTAGAATCATGTGGCACTTGTCCTTTTGCTTCTGGCTTATTTCACTTAGCATAATGTCTTAAAGAATCACCCATGTAGTAGTATGTGTCAGATATCATTCCTTTTTAAGGCTAAATAATATTCCATTGATCATACAGAGCACATTTGTTTATCCGTTCATCTTTCACATTTGGGTCGTTTCCACCTTTTGATATTGTGACTAATGGTGCTGCGAACATGAGCGCACAAGTATCTGTTCAAAGTCCTGTGTTCAGTTCTTTTGGGTAGGTACCTAGGAGCGGAAGTGCTGGGCCACTTGGTAATTCTGTTTACTTTTTTAAGGAACTACCAAATTGTTTTCTGGAGTGACAGCATCCACTTACATTCCCACCAGCAATGGATGAGGGTTTCATTTTTTTCACATCCTCACCAACATTCGTTATTTTCTAGTTTTTGGTAACATCCACCCTGTGTCACGGTAGTTTTGATTTTTATTGTTCCCCCAAGGTTTTTGCATTTGATTTATTCTTTTGCTTGGAAAAGGGGACCGAAGCTGCCTGTTTTGGTCTTTGCTTGATCCCTTTGGCCACTCTCACCTGCCTCCAGCACCTGCAGCACCTGCACTACAGGCCATGGTGTTCTTCCTTTTTCTTTGTTTTAATTACATTTGTAATACATAGAAAGAAAATTCAAAATTATAGATAAACACAGAAAAGGAAATAACATAGAAATCATCCATATTCCCACCACCGAAGAAAGACAGCCTGGAGATATCTCACTCCTCCTGGAACTGTGCCCCTAAAACCCTCCCTGTCTGTATCCCCTGCCCCCATCCTCCTTCACAAATTTTTTCTGCTGCCTTCCCCCCTTTGCTGGGTTCCCCTCCTGAGCCTCCCTATCTCCACTGCACTTTTGTAGCTTTTGCTGAACTCCAGACAGACATCAATGAGCTGACCAGTGACCTGGACCGCTCAGGAATCCCCTACCTGGACTATCGCACCTATGCCATGCGAGTCCTGTTCCCCGGCATCGAGGATCATCCTGTCCTGCGGGAGCTGGAGGTAATACCTGCCTCCCTGGCCCAGAACACAGTGGGAACGCAGTGCCCATGTGTCCAAAGGCCAATGGAGCCCAGCAGCTCAGAGAAAAGTGAGGAGAAAGAGCTTGCAACAGCACTACCACAACAGGCATGCCTCTAATTAGGAAGATCATGGCCAAGGGGGGCACCCAGGCTCTTTGGGATGATTCCAAGGCAAGGCTCATTATCATTTTCAAATTAATAACTGAATTAATTAACTACAATTCTGCCTCATTCTCGAATGGACTTAAGGTGGCTTAGGGAAAGACGTAGGATTCTGTGAGGTTTGATCATTTGTTGGTTTGTTTTACTAAAGACGGTAAATCAGGACAGAGATTAAGGGGAAACGAGCAAGCAGAGCAGGTCTTACCGGGTATCTCCTTCATATTCTTGGGAAAATCAGATGAATGGCATCCCCACCGAGGGCCCGACCTGGAGCCCAACCCTCCCAACCTAACAGAAGGTCAGAGTGGACTGTAGGTTTCAGACACTGGCATTCCTACGTCATCATGGGTATGGTGGTTATGGGCCTCATGGTGAGACTCTTACCACTGGTATTTTTGCTGGCAAAGGCCCTTAGCGAGAGCCAGGCTAGGAGGCCAGAGTTGTCCTCTGAGGGTGTACCCATCACGCCCAACCCAGGTACAGGGGAATGGGCAGCAGCACGTGGAGAAGGCCCTGAAGCTCTTCGCCCAGCTCATCAACAACAAGGTCTTCCTGCTGACCTTCATCCGCACCTTGGAGCTGCAACGCAGCTTCTCCATGCGTGACCGTGGCAACGTGGCTTCGCTCATCATGACCGGCCTGCAGGGCCGCCTGGAGTATGCCACCGACGTCCTCAAGCAGCTGCTCTCTGACCTCATTGATAAGAACCTGGAGAACAAGAACCACCCTAAACTGCTTCTCCGGAGGTGAGTGTCTGAACAGGGACATGGAGCCATGAGAGCAGGTCCCATAAACAGCACCAGAGGGTTCCCTCCCCAGAAAGGCCTGTGTCCGCACACCTCACAGTACAGAACCTCGTCTCCCTTGGCCAGGCACTGTGTGGTGTCTCTGGCTGATACACGTGATGGAGGAGCACAGGCCTCGGCTCGGATCTCGGCCTGAACCCCAGCTCTGCCACCTGCTGACTGTGTGAACGTGGGACAGTGACATAGCCTCACTGCCGCTTAGTTTCCTTGTGGACAAAATGACACTAAGATCATCTGTCCCTCTGTCTCTCTCCCTCCCTGTGCTTCTAGAGCTGTGCTGTCCAACACGTATGTAGCTATACGTGACCTTTAATGAAAATGAAGTGAAATGTAAAATTCAGTCCCTCCATTGTACTAGCCACATTCCACCAATGTCACCACATATTGGCCACCCTATTAAACAGAGCACATGGAAAACATTTCCGTCTAACAGAAGATTCTACTGGATAGCACCGGCCTAGAGATTTGGTGCAACCTATACCTCCCAGACCCAGCTTCCTGGATCTCGATCACCAGCATGCACCACGTGCCCACTTCCCCGTTGCCGTTTTCCTGGCAGAGGGTTGGAGCTTGGCATCCATTCCTAGAGCTCATCCTCCCTGGAGGCCCCCGGGAGCCCAGCACAGTTTTGGAAGAAGCCACATCTATTTCATGGCCTTCCCTTTAGCCTTCTCCGAGGAAGGGCTCAGGCTTCAAGACCCCACGTGGGGTGAGAAGGGAGGAAGAAGTGCTTCGTTTTATGACTATTGAGTCCCCATCCTGCCAATCTGAGCCTTAGAAACTCTCATTAAGAACTGTTGTATTTAAATTAGAGCTAATCTTAAGCACAATGCAGGGAGAGGGGGGTTGGGAGGGGCTGGGGGAGAAAGCTGCAATTTCTTCTGCATTGTCACTCTCTCCCAGGCCCAGATCGATGAGCAGCCCTGCAGCCCTGGCAAATGCTGGGATTTACTGCAATCAGAGGGTATAATTTGCACCACGTGCAGGGAGTTAAAATGCCCCTCCAGCATCCCCATCACTGAGGATCTGTCACAGCCGCTTTGTTTCTTCCTGAGTCCCCAGATCTGCAGCCCAGGAATGGGGGTGGGGGAGGGGCAGTGCATGCAGAAGCCGATTGCCTGTCAGTAAAACACACACACACACTGCTCTCTACCTGAGGGGCTGAGATCCAAGACCCCACCTGACATCAATGACCCTACCTGACAGAATACCAGGTGATATTCTTAGCACTTGACGTGTATTAATTCATTCAACCCTGACAACAGTTCTGTGGGGAAGATGATGATGATGATGATGATGATCCCCATTCAGAGATGGAGAAACTGAACCCAGGGAGCTGAAATCACTTGCCCAAGGTCACACAGTCAGTACATGATAGAGCCAGGATTTGAACCCAAGCAGTCTGACTGAGTGTTTGGAGGGCAGGTACCAGGTATGTTCTGGACATGCAAAATAGAGTACAGTATTCAGAAATGCAAAAAATCCAGAGGCCTAGGGAAACTTTTTGTCACCCTGATGCCAGAAGGGATTAGGGAGAACTGGTTCTTTGCAGCCCTGTAAGATTGGGTACTGGACACTTTTATCTGCAGACCACAACACCAGTCCATTATCACAGGAAATTGAGGTCCAGAAAGAAGAAAGCGCTGTCCCAAGATCACACTTGTCGTTACTGGCTTAGTTTGGCTAGGACCAGGTGTCCTAGCTCCTAGCTCTTTGTCCTTCAGTGCCCACGACAAACCAGGCCCCGCTCTGCAACCCCTCATAAAGGTCTGCACCTTGTCCCTTCTCTCTGCCCAGGACAGAGTCAGTGGCTGAGAAGATGCTGACCAATTGGTTTGCCTTCCTCCTGCACAAGTTCCTGAAGGTGAGTGGGAGTGAGATGGGAGCCACAGCTGAGAGCAAGGTGGGGGGCTGCTCCTCGGAGCCAGGCCACCAGGGCTGCATGCGGACCCCCTCGGGAACTTGGCCCCACCTGGCCAGGTGGTCAGGAGAGCGGGGAGAGGCTGGTGCTGCCACACACCTGCCCTGCCTGTGTCCCCAGGAGTGTGCGGGGGAGCCGCTCTTCATGCTCTACTGCGCCATCAAGCAGCAGATGGAAAAGGGCCCTATCGACGCCATCACGGGCGAGGCCCGCTACTCCCTGAGTGAGGACAAGCTTATCCGCCAGCAGATCGAGTACAAGACCCTGGTGAGGAGGCCGGAAGCTCGGGGACAATGCAAACATTCTGCCCCTAATTCCCACTTTACCCTCTGACCACACAGACAACCTGAGGGGTCAATAAAAAGTCTGCGAGACTGAGTGGGCTTGGAGCAAGTCCAAGTGTACCACGGGCAGGCAGACCCAACTAAGTGCCTCCTCCCCATTCATCTGGTGGGCCTAAAGAGCATGTGATGCCTCAGTTTACCCTAGATACTACTGGGTGGAGAAAAAAGATCACCCACCATTAAGTACGAGGAAATTGGCGTCATGGTAAAGAACCTGAGTCTGTGGATTCCTGATAGGCTTCAGGGAAGGGGGAAGTCACCCCCGGACACTCCTGGAGCCATCTCTGAAGCCCAGGACAACTCATTCCAGGATTGCAGCTTCCCTGAGCCATCCAGGAGCTAGAAAGTAGAGTCCTGGTTCTTTGAGAAAAATAAGGCAGGCAGAATGATTCAGAATGTCATTGGCAGAGGACAGGGGAATGAGAGAAAATGAGGCGCAGAGAGAGGAGCCCCATGTCTCCAGTGAGGGGAGGGGACCATGGAAGGAGAGATTCCTTCCAAGGCCTTGATTCCTCTCCCTCAACTTCTTCCTCAATTCCCTCCTGCTCCCCTCCTCTGGCCAATTGTAGATCCTGAACTGCGTCAACCCCGACAATGAGAACAGTCCGGAGATCCCAGTGAAAGTGTTAAACTGTGACACCATCACGCAGGTCAAGGAGAAGATCCTCGATGCCATCTACAAGAACGTGCCCTACTCTCAGCGGCCGAGGGCCGTTGACATGGACTTGGGTAGGAAGCCTGGCTGAGGGTGGGGCAAGGGTGGATGGGCAGCTTGCAGTGGGAAAGGATGGGAAGATAGGAAGCCCTGCCCCACATACGGCCCCTCCTGGGGGCGTAACTGGGTCCTGCCCAGTAAGGGGCCACCTGAAATACTGCTCCCTGGGCACTGCCTACTCAGATCTGGCCGCCTTTGGAGAGGCCCACACTTCTGCCCACCTGCACTCCTTGGAGCCTAGACATCTTAAGCATTATCATTGCACCAGCCTGAGAAAAGCCAGGGTTGCCAGCTGCCTAGAGAAGGTAGGACTGGGTGATCCTGGCTGGCAGTTCCCACCCCCTCACGGTGAACTGCACCACCCCTTCACCCAGAGTGGCGTCAAGGCCGGATCGCCAGGGTTGTGCTGCAAGACGAGGACATCACCACCAAGATCGAGGGCGACTGGAAGCGTCTCAACACACTGATGCATTATCAGGTGAGGGTGGGGCCTCTCGGTTTGGGAAGGGGCTTTGCACCAGGACCTTTGTCTCAAATGTCCCCTCCCTCCTAGCGTTTGTTCCTAGGCCCTCAAAAGCCTAAAAGGGGATTTCTTATCTTTCCTCTTCCCCTCCTCCCTGATCCTAGAGCAGTGGTTTTCAGCCATGGCTGCCCATAAGAATTTCTGGAGGAATTTATCGAAAACATGAGCACCAGACCCACCCTAAGAAACTGACCTAATTGGTCTAGGGTAATGCTAGGCACTGCTATCGTGTTAGCCCTGCATCTGCAGGAAAAGTACATGTTGTAACATTCTCCCCAGAGACAACCACCAAAAATGTCTGCTGCTTTCCCTCTTTGGCATCCTAGAAATGCAGCTTGTGCCTCTCACTTACTACATAGCAGAAAATTAGATAGACTTGTCTTCGGGTCTTACTTTCTACCACTTGCTAGCTGGTGTCCTTGGGAACTTATTTGAGCTCTTGGTCCTTATTTGTAAAATGGGGTTAATGATGGCTCCTGCACCATATAGTTATGTGGAATAGATTAAATATAGTAGGTAAAGTGTTTAGCACACAGGCAGAATTCAACTGCCTGTTGAATGAACGATCAAAATATATATTTATCCCATCAAAAGAACAAAAGATCCAGGGGTATCCACTCTCTCTCTCCCATGGTAACTACTAGAGGCTGGGGGTCTCTAAGAGTAAGCACAGGTAGGCAGGTTGGGATTCAGGAAAAATAATAAAGTAGAAGCTAAAAATGAGAGACACCAAGGGAAATTAAACCAACCAGAGGAAGTGCCTGAGGCTGCAAGGCCCTTTGGGACTGTCTGATTAATAACATCCTCCTATGTCTGCGCCTCGCGTGGGAGGGTGCAGGGGGCAGGCAGGCTGGGTTCTGAGGCACTCAGTTGCCAATGACCAGGAGTTTGGGGGCCCAAATAGCCAATAAGAGTTGGTGGGGAGCCTCCCAGGGCACAGGTGAAGCTGGGGGCACTGGGGAAACCTGGAATGCTCCTTTCCAGGCTGCATCCGCTTACTGGCCTAACTTCCCCACACCAGACTGAAGGAATGTGCTCTAGTGGGAAGAGAAAGGGCGTTGTGAGCTGTATTTAAGCCCCTGCTTCCCCACTCACTGGTTCTATGACTTTAATCTCTGGAAAACTTGAGTTTCTCATCTGTAAAACGGAAATAACAGCCTGACTTGTGAAGGTAGTTGAAGGATTATAATCAACAGGTGAGATGCCCATCATGTATACTTATATCCACGGAGCCATAAAAAATCTGTGTTGATCCCTCCCCCACATCACTGTGCTTAATGTATTCTGTAGAACAGTTGTAATAAACCAATTAGAGCTGGAGAAGAAAATACAAAACAGAATAGCATCATGCCCCCAAATTATTAGTTTCTCCAGGGCAGGAGTGGGGCCTCTCTTCTCCGTAACACACACACGCTGTTGCTGGGCTGTCCGTCTGATGGCTCCCAATCAGAAGGATGGACTATTCTGTTCTTACAGTGCTCATCATACAAAGCGCTTTCAATTCCCTGATGTCATTTATCATTCATGTATTCAATCATTCCTCAAATATTTACTGAGCTTTACCAAGAGCACGGCACTTCCCACATGCTAGCCCTGAGTGACAGGGGGCCACTGGGATTATTCTTCCCATTGGGAGCCCGTGGTGATGATTTTCTGCTCATAATAGCAGTCCTAATACCAGCTCCTGACTGAGGGCTCCCTGGGCACCAGGCACTGACCTCAGCCTTTCTGGCCCCAGCTTCTTCACTCTGAGCAAACCTAAACAAGGTTATTATCACCTATGATGAGTGAGACAACTGAGGCACAGAGCAGTTAAGTGACTTTCCTTGAGTAATATAGCCAGGAATTGGCAGATTTAGCCAGGCATCTTGACCATGGATTTGCCCTGCCTGTTGGTCAAGAGGAAGAAAGTCTGAGGACGAAAGAGAATTGGTGACAAGACCTGGAGTTGAGTTCCACTGTAGTCATTCCAGGCATCTTGTAAATCTTCCTTTAGGTGACAACAAACCATAAATGTTAAGGTAACCTGTCCTCCCTGGGAGCGTAAACCCCTGGCCCTGCCAGGCCTTCAAAGGATCATTTCTAAGCTGTCGTTTACAAGGAGAATTCCTGAAAGGCCGAGGTAGAGATCCCCCCATCTCCAGACCTGATGCCGATGGTGCAAGCTTCTGATGGTCCCGCGGGCGGCCCAGGCTGGGGACCATGGAGCCTAGGCACCTTCCAGGGCTGTGCAGGGGGCCCTGCAGCTTTCGGTCATCAGGTTGAAGCCTTGCCCTCTTGTTACCCTCCCTGGAGTCAAAGGTCCTTGGAGCTCCTACAGGAGAAATCTGCATAATCTTAATTAACAAAGAGATGTTAAAAAACTTCCTGGGCTCCTGCAGATTTATAGGGAGGGTAAAATTAAATACCACTACTAAAACCAGCTATCAGGGAATCTCGTTAGTGCTAATGTTCATTTACAGTTCGACTTCCCAACATTTAATTCTTTTTTGGTGGGAGAGAGGGACTGACAATTTAAGACCTAGAAAGATGGTTTTACGACTGGTGCAGCTATAAATCAAACTTATAAAGTTCATAAAAATTGTTAAAATAAAAAATGGTTTAATAGGAATGTTTTATGGCCCATAACATTATTATAGCTGTTTTATTCCCTCTACGTTAGGGGTTTAATTGGATCGCCACAATTCTGGGGATTCTCCATCTTTATTGGATGGAGGGTAATCTTAAATCACAGTGGCCCCAAATGTCTTCAGCATGGCTCCTCGTTCATCAGCCCTTGCCCTCCAGGGTGGGTGCTGAGCCTGGGCACCCTGTGAGAACAGGCGAGACACCATCCTTCTCTCTGACTCCAAGAGCAGCTGTTCTGTTTGAGAAGCTCTTCAAGGTGGCCCAGGCTGTGTAGGACCCAGGCCAGAAAGAAATCAGAGCCAGAAGGGAAAATGTACTTCAGACCAGTGTGACTTGAAATAAAATCCCAATTAGGACATAATGAGGACAACATGTGCTCTGGAGCCTGACAGACCTGGCTGCAGACAGTGGCTCCACCAGGTACTGAGAGTGTGACCTTAGAAGCTGTTGCTTATCCTCTTGATGCTTCAATTTCCTCATCTGTAAAATGGTAATCATCGTCCGTGACTCACGAGCATGAAGGGGGGCCGGTCTAGCCCGGCGCTGCCCAATGGAAATATAATGCGAGCCACATGTGTAATTTTAAATGTTTACTAGCCACATTTAAAAAGTAAAAATACACCAATGAAATTAACGTCAACGATAAGTTTTATTTAACCCAACTGATCTAAAATAATTATCATTTCAACATGTAGTAAATATAAAATTATCAATGAGATAGTTTTTTTTTAACCCATGCTAAGTCATTGAAACCCAGTGTATATTGGACGTTTATTTATAGCATATTTCAGCTCAGACACCGACAGTGCATCTCAGTTCAGACTAACCGAATTCCAAGTGCTCAATAGCCACAGGCGCGAGTAGCTGCCATGTTGGGCAGCAGGAATTGTTATTTCGAGTATTCCTGAACTCCTTGCTCTACTCCACATCTCTTCCATACCTTGTAGAAGCTCTTAGCTACTCAGTGCCCCAAGACACTGATGTTCACCCACATACTTTTCATATCCTCAGGTGTCAGACAGATCAGTGGTCGCTCTGGTCCCCAAACAGACCTCCTCCTACAACATCCCTGCCTCTGCCAGCATCTCCCGGACGTCCATCAGCAGATATGGTGAGGACCAGGAAGGCAGCCTGCACAGCTTGGAGGGGAGTCTGCCAGACGCCACTCACTGTCCCTTCCGATAGCAGGAAGCGCCTGCTGCCGCCATCCCCCAGCCAAAGGCCTTGGCTCATCTGTTTCCCTCCCTCCCTAGTCCAGCCATTCCCAGAGCAGCCCATCTCCTCAGAGCGGTGGGAGCAGGTGGCACCACGTGCCCTTCCCTCAATAGCCCTTCCCGGGAAGGAGTTCAAGGGGTCCAGTGCCAGGTGGAGGAGATCCATACATCCTAGTCTATGCCTATTGTCCTGGGTAACTTACGACTAGTGCCCTCTTTGCTCTCAGAATTGTCCCAGTTTGGGCAATAAATTAGCCATCCTCGACTGTCTACCACTGAGGAGAGTAAGGGAACCCCAGTGCCTTATGGGCAATGATGTTCCAGTGCTTCACTCTCTTTCATTTTGAGTTTCTGGATTCATGTATGCACTAAGGCTTTGGGCCGTCCAGATTAAGGACACCTCAGAACTAAGGCCAGCAGCTCCAAAGAGTCCTTGGCAATTCCATATTCTAGGCCCAAGTAAGAAGGGCCCCCTTAACTGCAAAGAGGGAGGATTACAGCTCACAGCTCCTTAGTATCCAGGTTTTTATCAAAGCCCTTATGGAAATATCCACTCGACATTTTACGTATCGATCATTCTTTGCTGGGAGCATGAGGGGAGGGGACTCCAAAATCCCTGAGGGTCTCTCCAGCTCACAGAATTTCTAAATCCTCTTTTCACAAAACCTTTCAGGCTGTCCTCATGCCAACCAAGGGTCCTTAAAATAACCCTCACCTCAATAGGAGATCCAAAAGATCCCCTTCCAATTGGAACTGGCTTTTTCTGAGTGTAGCAGGCGGGCAGGAATTCTAGACAAACTCTTCAGCATTGGATGATGAATCGGTTGCTCACAGGCCTCCACTGCCCCCTTCTCCTCAGACTCCTCCTTCAGGTACACAGGCAGTCCCGACAGCCTGCGCTCTCGGGCCCCTATGATCACCCCAGACCTGGAGAGCGGAGTCAAGGTGTGGCATCTGGTGAAGAACCATGACCACGGAGACCAGAAGGAGGGTGACCGGGGCAGCAAGATGGTGTCCGAGATCTACCTGACCCGGCTACTGGCCACCAAGGTAACTCCTGCTCTGCTCAGCCCAGGGGGGACATTATATAGAGTCCGGCTTTCAAGGGGACACATTCAGACAAGCAGGCCCGCGTCTCTGAGCAGCCACCACTGTTTTCTTCCCTTTGGTAAAAATCACAATGATATTGTTGCTCCTGGCCCACTCCTTAGGACCACCATTGCTCTTCAGAGGAGTGGCTTCCCCAACATCTGGGCCCGAACCCCTTAGGAACATACTGTGTTTTTCTAATTGACATTAACTGGATAGATAAGCCGGCCCTCGCCATCACTGCCTTTTCTACCCACTTTCTCGCCAAAAGGGGAGGGGAAGCCTGAAGGAGAGCTGGTCCTGCCAATAATCCCAGAGAAGGTGCCCCTCCCCCACCCCTTCCTACCTTCCCCCAAACGCTGATGGAAGTGAGACAGCAGTGCTGCTAGAAGCTTCCCTCTCAGGAAACCACTATGCCTCTAAGTGTGGCAATCATAGGGCTCACGTAGGCCGGGCAGGGCTAGATTTCAAATACGCTCCCCATTGACCCTGCAAAAATGCCACGGAAATTCTAATACACTGGCATCAGGTTACAGCTCTCAGACTTGCTCTGAGAAGTGGTACAGAAAAACACTATCAAACTACGTGTCTCAAATTTTGCTCTGCCCAGAAGGCCAATGAGAAACCAACACAGTGACATCAGAAGAGGTTAGACATTTTCCCGACCTTCACAGGCATTCCTTTAACCTGTGACCTGTGGGACCCAGGCCCAGTCTTGTCCCTCCCCAAAGGCCCTCAAGGTCCAGTGAGTCAGGACTATGCCTGAGTATTCTTAGGCCTGGACCCTTCTCTTGCAGCCCCCTCTCCAGATACCACTCTTACCCCAGGCCACTAATATCGTAAAGTTTTTTGCACCTCACTGCTATCAGACCCTCTATGGTCCTGCTGTGCTCCTTCCAGGAGGCCCTAGTCCCCCAGCTGATTCTTCAGACACCCTATTGTACCAGCCTGTGCCCCCCATTCCCCATGGGAAGCCTAGACTCAGAACACTCGGTGTCTTCCCTCCTGACATGGACACAGCATAAATGTGGCATGTGGCTGCAAGCTGGTGAAGATCTTCCCAGGAATCTGCATCCCATTTAGTCCCTCCCGCCTCCCCGACACCCCAACAGTTGCCTCCCCACTCCCACTACGCCGCATGCTCAGCCTGGTGTCACTGGTGTTGCAGACAAATTTCCAAGGCAGGATTGGTCCAAGACACCATCTGGTCTGCCCGTCTGCTCCCTGCTGTCCCCCTCCCCCACCCTTCACCTCATCCTCTCCCACTGTCCGTTCCCCAGGGCACCCTACAGAAGTTTGTGGACGACTTATTTGAGACCTTGTTCAGCACTGTGCACCGGGGCAGCGCTCTCCCCCTGGCCATCAAATACATGTTTGATTTCCTGGATGAGCAGGCAGACAGACACAGCATCCATGACACAGATGTGCGGCACACCTGGAAAAGCAACTGGTAACCCCTGGGGAGCTCAGAGGGAGGTGCAGCCTGGAGAGGCTGCCAGCTGTGTGGGGCTGGGACCAACGGGGTCCAGGGAGATGGAGGAGCTTGCTCGCTCTGGCTGGTAGGCCCAGGCTCCTTGGGCCAAATAACGCACATGTGCTCTACAGAGCCATCATGGTCCCCAGGCTGCCGCCAAGTGGGGCCTTCCTGGCGTAGGGCCCAGCACTAGGACACACACTTGAGCTCTGCCCTTTTAGGTTGAGACCTTTCCCCGGGAAGCACCTCCCCCCCGACTCTGAGATCTCTAGTAGTCAGGAAAAGGGAGTTGGGGGAACCTACACAAAGAGCCTCACTTGAGAACTAGCAGCAGAGCCTCAAATTCAAGGCAGCGCCAGGCATTCTGAGGAGGGCAGGATCTAAGGCACTTCCCGAGATCTGGAAGCCCTGAGTTCAACTGAGATCCCAGGAAAGGTGGCCAGCACTCAGGAGAGCTCACACCTGCTGTAGACTTGAGCCAACTGACTAGGAGTATGTCACTGCAAACTTGATCCCTTAAGGCCAGCTTGTTACGCCATGGCTTTCAGGAAGCAGCAGGCAGATGTCCTGCAGGCATGACTCTCTTCCCTAAAAGTAACCTCTACAGCCAGGCCCAGTGGTGGGAAGCAGCTCCCACGGGATAAGACTTTTCTCTCCTGGGCTTGAACCTGAACCAAAAACCAAGCTAAGGTCTGGCTTGCAGGTCAGATAGGGCCTCTCTAGGAGCTGGAGTCAAAAACCTTCCTTCGGGAAAGAGCACAGAGAGTAGAGAAAGGAGGTCCAGACATTTGGGTTGGGCACACAGCCCACACAGCTGTCTGGAGTCAGCGATCTCTTCAGAAAACAGCCGACACAGATGGGTCCGGGCTGTTATTTGGGAATCAAAAGTCCTAGCAACCCGACAAACACTCTGGAAATACCCAGCCCCAACCCCATATATTCTTCCCTTCTTCGGGGTGCTGTGCTTGCTGAGCCCATCCAAGTCCGCAGCTTTGATCACAATGGAGTGAAATGGAGAGACTCGGATGCCCGCCGTGCAGGCCTTTCGCCTGTGTCTCCACGGGCAGAGCCGTGGCTGCCTCCTTTGCATTGGAAGATCCCAGCCCTGCACTGGGACTAGGCAAATTCAGGGAAATCAAAAGAAAATTCTGGATTGCCCCCATCTCTGTGTTCTCTGTTACTAGCCAGGCCCAAGTCATAGCAATTCCCTGTCCTGCCATTGTGGTGGGGAGAGTCCCCTTATCCAGATGTCAAATAGCCAACGTCCAAAGGGAAAGTGTCAGAAGCTCCCCAAAGCTGCTGGAGGAAGGGAAGGGTGGAAGAGATGAGTCACCTCTCAGCTGAGGCAGCTCCTCCCAGCTTACAGGAAAGTGAGTGATCGCCTTGCATTCTGGAAGACAAGTGGAAATCCTAATGGAAGGGCTTGGAGTGGGCAAAGCAGGCCTTTCCCAAGACTTGGCAGGACTGAGATATTTAGGAAACTTTGGCGTCCCTCAGAGTCAAGAGAAGATGAAGAACAGGAGAGGAGAGGTAGGCTGGATTGCTGGAGCATTACCACAAGCCAGAGGGCCAAGCCAGGGGACACAGCTCACTCCACAGAGGATCCCAAAGAGTTAAGCCCCCAAAGGCAGTTGGAGGAGAAAGCAAAGCTGGAAAAGGCAGAAAAACAGCAGCTGCTCTGGTTTTGAAGGGGGATAAATGGGCTTATCCTCCTTCTGGCCTAAGGAGCAGAGAAAATACATTCTGCTCTGATTATAAATTCCCACTTTGCAGAAGGAACTCTCCTAAGGACTGATCGGTTCCTCCTTGGGTGGGAAAAACTGAGCTACAGTGAGTCATTTCCAGCATGCCAACAATGGCCTCCTCTTCTCCCTCTGCCCCTGCCCAGATTCAGGAAAGCCCGGGGAGAGGCGTGAAAGAGCTGCCCCCAGGGGAGCCCATTCCTCAGCCCAGGCAGGCCTGCGGCCCTGGGAAGCAGCCTGGGCTGGGCGGGGAGCACAGGTGGCGCCCTTTGTGCCCTCTCTGAGGCCGTGCCCGGGGCTGCCGGTGGCGTCCTTCCAGACAATGGCCATGGGCACTGTGAAGGGATGCTAGGAGCCTGGTGGCTTTGTTTGAAGTTCTGAGAAAACTGTAGTTCTCTGTACTTGGGCTGCCCTGGGGCACGGAGGCCCTTGGGAAAGGCTGCCAGGAGGGAATCGACCCCCCCCACCACCCCTCAGTTGTTAGAGAGCAGGGTCAGTGCCCCATTAGGGTACGATAGCGTCTCTCCTTTTCTCCCAGGATCAGGAACAGCTTAAGCTAATTTAGCAACCCCAGCTGGACCAGTTTTTTGTACTTTTATTTCCTCACCCTTGAGAAAGAGAATTTTGTATTTGGGGGGCAGGGAGGAATATCAGTGGATGGCCTCGGAGGTAGGGCCAAGAGGCGGCCCTTAGGACCCACTCTGTCTTTTCCTACAGCCTCCCTCTGCGCTTCTGGGTGAATGTGATCAAGAACCCCCAGTTTGTATTCGACATCCACAAAGGCAGCATCACGGACGCCTGCCTCTCTGTGGTGGCCCAGACCTTCATGGACTCTTGCTCAACATCAGAGCACCGGCTGGGCAAGGACTCCCCCTCCAATAAGCTGCTGTACGCCAAGGACATTCCCAGCTACAAGAGCTGGGTGGAGAGGTCAGTAGCATGCTGAGGACAGGCCCACGCCCTGTCTGCCTGCTCCATTCCCTACCCTGTCCGTGTCCCTCACCCAGGACTTACAACTGTGTTTGGTACCTTTATATGCATCCCAGTCCTTTCCCCTTGTCTACACTTCCTGTGGGGGAGGGGAAGCTTGGCGCCCTTGGAAATCAGATTATTATTATCATCCTAATTACCATTTACTGAGCACATGTGAAGCACCCAGCACTGTAATACCACCTCATGTGTCTGTTCCACCTCATTAAAATATCCAACAGAGTTGTGAAGTTGGTATTATAATCATCTCCCTAAGAAAACTGAGGCACTGGGAGACATTAAGTAACTTGCCCAAAGTGAAACAGCTAGCAGGTAGCAGAGCCAAGATTTTAATACAAGGAGTCTGATCAGAGTCTTTTAACCATTGAGGCGGACACTAGAGCCAGGAGCTCACAGCTAGATGGACTCTGGCCTTCTAGGAGGAGCTGTCTCCATGCCTCAGCCTCCGATTAAAGCAAGAGACCAGAGGAAGCACTTCAGAAGAGAAATAGGGAGGCACAAGTGAATAGGGACATCTCATGCCCGAAAGAGACCTGGGCTCACGGTAGGTGCAGGCAGACATTTGCTGAGCTCCCATCAAGGAGCCTGTCCTCTCTACACAGATACTATGCAGACATCGCCAAGCTCCCCGCCATCAGTGACCAGGATATGAACGCCTACCTCGCTGAGCAGTCCCGCCTGCACGCTGTGGAGTTCAACATGCTCAGTGCCCTCAACGAGATCTACTCCTATGTCAGCAAGTACAGCGAAGAGGTGAGACATGGTCCTGGAGGGCACAGAAACCAGCATGCAGCAAGCAAGGCGGTTAAATAGAGTGCCTGTCCAAGTCCTTAAATAACAGCATCAGAGGGTAATTTAGAAAATACGAACATGGGGGCAAAAAGACCTGAGCTCAAAATCTTTCCAATTCCTTGAGAAGGCATCCTCACTTCTGATTCGTTGGGCACTTCCTTACACATTGCATTGTGTTGCACTCACTGTTCAGGCAATAAATAACACTTTTAATAACGTCATTGTTTTTCAGTTGGAAATGTTGTACAATTAATTTCATTCTTTCTTAAGCAATGAATTAGACTCTTCTTTGTACTTGGGCATGTCCTGTCACTGACATTTCAGATACACAGGGGGACCTTAACATGCGTAGCAGTTAAATAGAACAGTTTCAGAGAATTCACAAGTCACACATTAGCATTGTACCTGAAAGTAGTGTTAATGATGATAATAATAATAATAATAGTAGTAGTAGTAGTAGCTCACACTTTCATAGCACTCCCTATATGCCAAATACTATCTTAAACACATTGGATATAGAGTTGACCCTCAAAAAACACAGGGTGGAACTGTGCAGGTCCACTTGTATGTGGATTTTTTTCAACTGATCACAGTTCAGTTGACCTGCATAGGTCAAACCTGTGTTGTTGAAGGGTTAATGCTGCTGGGAATCCACCTGTGCAGACGGGTGACTGTAATTTTCGGAGAATCTTCAACTGTGTGGGAGGTCAACATCCCTAATCCCTGTGTTGTTCAGGGATCACTATATATATATACATATACACACATATACATGTATACACTCATACATATACAGGATCCAGCACAAATGACACCCCTTTTTTATTACAAAACCATAAGCATGTAATTCTGTAACAGCAGTATCATACTCAAACATGCGATAAGACATTTTACATGACATGTTCAAATTAAAACCATAAATTATTACACGCATGTTATTACCCTACCAACCACACTCATGCAGGCCTTACTTCTGCCGGGTCCTGTATAAACATATACATACACACATACATATACAGCCAGTTAATCATATACACTATTTCAGGTTACGTTCTGTAGGGCAGAATGCAAAGGCAGGTAGAAGGATGGAGGATTTGGAAAGCGGCATCTTCTCTACTGAGCCCTGAAGCCTTCCCCACCTTTGTTTGCTCCTCAGCTCATCGGGGCGCTAGAGCAGGACGAGCAGGCCCGGCGCCAGCGGCTGGCGTACAAGGTGGAACAGCTCATAAATGCTATGTCCATCGAGAGCTGAGAGACGGAGCCCCCGTTCCTGCGAAGAGGGACCCATGGAAGCTGTCACACCGGGAGTCTCAGAAGGAAGGACAAGTGAAGGGGATCAGACGCCAGAGCTTGCTGTCCCCTGAGACCCCATCGCGGGGAGAGGGGAGGGCCCCTCTCCCCATCCCAGCCACGTTTCCTCACAGGCGGCTCCTGCGGGGAGAGACCATGGGCGTCAACCCGTCAACGTCCCCAGGGCGAACGAGAGAAGCAGGGGAGAAGCGGGCCGCGGAGGAGGCGGTTCTTCAAGCTGAGAGGCACGAGCTGGGCCGGTTCTGCCTCTGTGACTGCTGCTTTGCATGAAAACTCATTTGATGTATATTGGGGAAATAATGAGAACTTTATTTAATTTTTTTTAAGAAAAAGGAAAACCAGAAATAAAACGAAACAAAAACTGCCCTGTTAATCCCGTCCAACTTTTGTTGAATTCTGGTTTCTACCCCACTTCCTCCTTTGCCCATCTCCCTCCTTCTGTATCTAACTCCTGTTTCCAAATGCCAGAAAAAACCTACAAAGAGATCCTGGGGAAAATTGGAGGGAAAACAATTGTTTCCTTTCCCTTGAAATTAAAAATAATAATAAATGAGGAGAAGAAGAATGAGCACAAGTTTGCACCAAACACTTTGCAGAACTACAGGCCAGTAAGACCTGGAATTATCCTGGCAGCCGGAAGAGCATGGGAACCATGGAACTCGGCACCAACTGCAAAGCCATCGAGCAGCCGGCGGGAAGTTGAGCTTTACCGACCACACACCTGTATATTCTCATCTCTTGAGAGGAGATATGTGTCTCTAGAGTACCAATGCTTTTTGCTACTGTTTTTTTTTTCTGTGTGTGTGTGTGTGTGTGTGTGTGTGTGTTATTTAAACCCAAGCCTCAACAAATGAGGAGTTTATCTTTGGTACATTCATTTCCCTAAAGTTACTAACAGAAGTGGGGGAGAGGTGGGCCTCTCTCAGACCAGGCGCCTGGCCTCCCTGAGGACAGTGAGCGGCGCTGCCTTCCATCAGCCACTGTCATAACCCAGGCACCCTCGGGGAAGGGCTCCGAGGCGTGTGGGCCAGGCCTCCAGGAGGTTCCATGTGCGGGCATGGGTGTTTGGCTTCAGATTCCATTCCAATCCGCTAGCGGTTTTTACAATTAAAGGGAAAGCAAAGAGCAAACACTGTTTACAGCAAGCAATACTTGAAGAGCATAGGTTAAAGAAGCTGCAGTATTTATTGTTATGCTTGCTTTCTTTCCTTCTCCCGTGCCTGGAGAGGGGAGACAGCCCCTCGCTCATATGTGGAAGCGTCTGATTGAGCACCTGCTCAGGAGAAATGACTGTGACATCCCCACACGACTGTCTTCTTTCTCCCTTATCCTTATGTGTTTGAAGAAGAAGAGGGCGGCTTCTCACTGGGCTCCTTTCCTGCTCTCTCTCCTGTTGACTCCTAAAACCACCATGACCAACTCTCCTGAGTGTAGTTCCCAAACAAAGAGACCAAAGCGCCACGCCCTAATCCAGAGGAGCCATGGAAGCCAGTGGGAGTCAGCAAGAGGAAAATGGTTGTGTTGGTAGCAGGACCTTGGTGACCAGGACAGCCATCGGAGTTTCCAAGCCTCCCACATTGGCAAGGATCCGAGCAGAGAGCTCCAACTTCTCCACAAGCCGCACTGAAGTGGGGGTGAAGGAGGACGAGAGAAAGGCAAAGGGATGGGATGGTGGGGAGGCCGGAGAGGACCAGGCTCTTCTTTGCACCTTCTTCTCCTGGGGCGGCAATGCTGGGAGAAACTGGACCAGCCATCCCCAGAGAGACCAGACCAGAGTCATTTCCTCTGTAACTAACTCTGGGCCCCAGCTTCTCTGTGCTCTGATTTACCTCCAAGCAATTCCAACTTCTAGAGGCTCTGCTGACCACAGTGGATTCCCAGGACAGGGCTGGGGGGTGGGGGAGCTCTGAGGACTGGCTTTCACCCCTGGTGTGTGGCTTTGGATTGTTGTGCTACCCACACAGCAGACATTGCCTGGTATCCTCAGCTCCAGTTTCTTGCCTAAATGCAGCTGACAAATGGGAAGAGAAAAGCATTCAGCAAAATACTCAGGAAACTTGCTTGTTTTCATTATAATTCACAACCAGCCATGCCAAGGCCACTTTCTTCTGATAAT
Source organism: Pteronotus mesoamericanus (assembly GCF_021234165.1). Taxonomy (NCBI): domain Eukaryota; kingdom Metazoa; phylum Chordata; class Mammalia; order Chiroptera; family Mormoopidae; genus Pteronotus; species Pteronotus mesoamericanus. Next base: position 3,239,802 of record NW_026555326.1, read on the forward strand.
CCACTTCTGTTAAAGTTTCTCTGGGCCCTATTAACAGCCTGAAAGAAATACTAATGACTGGCCTTCCTCACTAAGCCAAAGTGTTTACTCTTCCCAGCACCCAAAACTTGTCATCTCAGAGCTTACAGCTAATGGAGATAAAAGAGAGATGATATGGGCGAGAGGAATGTGAGCAAGGAACTTCGTGCTACCCCCCCCCCAAAAAAAACCCAGCCCACCTCATTTTGCTTCTGAGCTCTGAATGAAGGTTCACCACTGCTCAACTGCCATCCAGGACTTTGCTCCACCAAGAAGTAAAAGCAAATTAGGCATCTCAGTTGCATCTTTACCATCCCTTACCTCTATGTAGCCACCTGGGTATGTCCCAGCAGCTACTTCTGATGACCATTCACTGCCACTGAGGATGCTTCCTTGAAGGTTTCTGGAAAGTGCAAAGAATGATGGGGGATGGGGTACAGACTGGAGAGTAGAGAGAAGAGGAGCCAGAGCTGGCAAGAGTGGCTCCGCCCCATTTCTCAGGATGCCATGATAGAGTTGGGGAAGTTGGGTTGGCAAAGGAAGTGGCAGAGGGGCACCCCTGAGAAAGGAGTGAAGAAAAAGAAGTCAGTTGGATTCAAGCCATGTCAGCCCCGCCTCTGGCTTCTCACCTATCTCTCCTCTACCAACCCTTGTCTTTGGGTCACCGAGAACCCGTGGAGTCCACCCTGCGGACAGGGAGGGGAGGAATTTGGCTGGCCTCTCTCCTCACTATTATCCAGTCGGAAGATATTTTGACCTTGAGTGAATAATAAGTATTAAAGTCACTGCCCCTCCCCCACATGAAGCCATCGATCTTGGAGGGAGGCAGGGAAAGAAGTCAATCCAGCTTCACTTTGTTTTATTGATCTACACAAGAGGCAAATCCCTGGAAAAGGAACAGGACCCCAGAAGTGTGTTTGGCAAGACAGGGTGCTAAGAAGCAACATGGAGATGGGCAAGATGTCCATCTTGGTGAAGCAAGTCACTCCGCCAACTGGCCACAGCTTCCTGCCCTCAGCATTGTGTCAGGTGCTTCTGTGCTGGCTCGCCGCCCCTCCTACAGTGCGTCTCAGAACCACTTCCAATCCACCCCGGCGGAGAGCTCCTCCTCCTTGCAGAGTTCAGTCACTAAGGCTTGGATCAGCGAGGGACCTGTATCTTACATACATTCAGGGAAACTTCAGACCTGCAACTATTTTCTGGGTGCAGCTCTATGTGCTGAGAAACAGCAACCAACAAGACCAAGAAGGGCCTTCTAGCAAATTTACATTCTTCGGACTGCTGGTTCCTGGCACCAGCTTAGCAGGTACAGTTCTCTGTCCCCACCTGCAGGGGGCAGGACTTTTCCAGAAAGGGGGCTGGAAGAAGAAGGAAGAAAGCCGACCAATCCAGCTGCCTTACCTTATTCTGGGGACATTACTGGGGCAATAGAGCCTCTCTCGTTTCCACTGCCACTGTCTCATGTGGTGACACTTCTCCCGCTGCTTGAGGCCCTGACCTTCCTTCATTTCCACCGAATCAGGACAAGAAATAGCAGTGGAGGCCCGTGGCCCTGCTGTGCATGAAGCAGAAGTAATGGATGGGTGTGCTAGACTAAAATTGGCCTGGGCAGAACATGCAGAGAATGCCTGGAAGCCTCTGGCTGATAAATATCCAGGTGCACGCCTATTACCACACCTGGCCCCGTGAACCCGCAGCCAGTAAATACTGAGCCTCTGGGAGAAGCCGTCTTTTCCCAGCCAACGCCGTGTCATACGACCTGGCTGCAGGCAGGAAAGAACTGAGACTGGGGGCAGAGGGGGCCCCACGGGTGAGAAAATGCAAAGTAGCCATGTAGACACAAAAGTACATGTAGGAGTGGATCCCGCAGGGAGACTTGTGGCAGGTGAAGTTCAGGGCCTCCTGAAGCCTTGGGAACAAGCCTTGAGAAAATGGCGCACCCTCTTCATAACTCTGAATCTCTCTTCTCCCTTCTCTTCCTCCTGGCTTCCCCAGTGAGGGAAGTGTCATTTACTGGCGCTCAGCGATGCCACCAATGACAGATAAAGTTTCACTCTTGGAATCAGGAAAGTTCCAGGAGAGAATCAAGACCACTGCTTGTCACCCAGGGCGACCCCCAGCAAGCAAACTGGAGGTTCTCGGCCTTCCGCAGATGTCTTCCCCGCACACTCCTCACTTAAAGGGCTCGGCCTTCAGACCGGCCTTTACCCTCGCTGCAGTGCCGCCTGCTCCTCCTGTCCAAGCTCAAGGGAGATGGGCGGATCCGCTGGGTCTCAGCCCAGAGCCTGACTCTCTGCCCCCATTCCTGGCATTCCAGGTGGGGAGCAACATGGAGACCAGTCCCCTCCGCACGGAGCGGATGCTCTCAGGTGTGTCAGGGAGGAAGGGACAAGCTCCTTATCCCATGAGACCAGGGACCTGAGCCCACCTGCCTCTCCCCGCAACTTCTCCTACCCAATCCCACTCTTCTTGACACACTGGAATCTGTATTATATATATTTTTAAGACAATGCAATGATAGTTGTCTGGTTTTGTTGTTTTTACAGGTGTTGTGGAATAAAAAATTGCAAGGAAATTAAGTATTTAAAATGTTCCGATAAAATAGGGTTTTTTGTTATTCTAATATATTATTGTGTACCTATTGTAAATATGAAACACTCCTATTTTGCAAGCCAAGGACACAATTTGTACTGTTGTTATATATAAATAAAGTTTACTGGATAAAAAAATACCCTTAAATCTTCAAGTAATCGTTCAGCACCATATACACAGAAGAACATTTCTTGGCATATTTAAGAAGCAGGATATCATGTACGGATGAGCTAAGTTGTTTTGAGGGACTTGAGGAATTCTCTCTGGAGCCAGAGCTTATTAATGTCCAGTCATCTCTCTCTCTCTCTCTCTCTCTCTTTCTCTCTCACACACACACACACACACACACACACACACACACACACACACACACACACACAGACTGCTCCAGCTTGTACCAATAGGTGAACACTGCCCTCTAGCCCCAAGGCCCCAGAATAAGCTGACAAAAAGCTGACAGTGCAAAGACATTTTGGGTTGAGGCGCTTGCCCAGGAGTGAATGAGGCTTCTGACGCATGAGGAGGCCTCCCCTAGCCCTTTCTGAAAATGACATTCAATCTTTCTTACAAAGCTTGTATTAAGCATCTACCATGGCGTGGCACTGTGGCTCGTGCCCTCGGATAAAATAAAAAATGAGAACGGCCGGACCCTTGCCCTCACCAGCCTTGGAGCGCGGTGAAAACCATAAGGATTCTGAAAAAGGAATGTCTCCGCCACGCTACAGGAAGGGTATTTTTGGTGTCTTTTATTTTCAGTTGAGGGATTAGGTGGGGTGGAGGGAAAGGCGCCCGACGGTGTGCACCTCCCAGGTCCAGCAAGGGTGGGGGGCGGGGGGATAAAGCAGGTGGGCGGATCTGAGGGCATCGTGCTCCTGCCCCGTCAGTACATCCATTTTTCTAATTCTCTTGCTCATACCCCAGAGTGTGTGATCGACACACCCTGTGTGTGGGTGACACTTCCACTCCCGGCCGGTGAAGAGGGCAGATGAGGATAACTTGAGAACCTGTCCATGTGACACCTCAGCGGAGTGGGCCAGACACTGCCGCTCACCTGCTTCCTGAAAACGGGCTCAGAACCGTTTTCAGGCCCCACCGTTGTGTGCCTGGCACTGAGAGTAAAGCCTGGAGGATGAGAGAGATGCAGCCCTGGCCCTCGGAGAGCCTCCGCTCTGGTGGCAGAGGTAGCTGCTGCCTTCACAGTGCCGCCGCCCGCCAGGGGAGACACAGGCGCTGCTGCCGTGGGATTCCATGGACTCTGACACCGTCAGACGGGCGCCTGGGACTCAAAAAACAAAAGCATGTCAGCAAGTACATGTTAATAGATATCATGCGAGTTAGAATTTTAGAATTATTGTGGATTCAAAAAGAAAATACCTGTGAAGATTTTTCAGTCCCTACTTTGTAGCCTCTGAGTTTATGGTATTTACACACACACATACTCGGCTCCCTAAGAGACAGGAGAGATGCAAATGCTGATCCTGAGGGTGAGAAAAATGCAAACACAACATCCGGAAGAGCAGGAGAAGAGCAAGCCCGTGTGTAATTAGTGCATTGTTTCCAAGTGTACAAAGGGTTTGTGAGCTAGTGAGCGCAAGGGCCATGGGCCATTTGACTAACATTACTGACATTAAACCCCCCTCTGCTTCTCTTTTAAATGCAGCCCTAGAGCACTGGAAGAGCTCTGTTCCGCCACAGTGAAAAATGTGTGATCATTCCTCAGCAGAGCCCTAATGTGACCCTGTCAAGCTCCTGCTAAGAGTCTGGCTAGAGGAGATGGGCCCGTGTCAACATCTGAAGGGGACTTGGAGTCACTGGGACACGGGCCCAGGAGAGGAGTCCCTTTCTTCGTGTGGGGTCCTTGCACCCCAGAGTTCCCCTCCAAGCTCCATCTCCCCTTAGCAACGTGGACATGGAGGACCTCTATTATTAAATATCCGCTGCGGGAACTACTGTCCTCAGGAAGGAAGAGGTGGGGAGGAGGAATCTGCCAGGTGCCTATCTGTCCTGTTTACAGGACAAAGCACCCCCAGGGCCAGGCCCCCAGCACATGCCCAGTAACAAAGTTCTAAATGAATGAATGCTTGAAAAACAAATGTTGTGAACGAGCTACCATATTCCAAGCACTGGAACCTCCTGTCTTTTTAGGCCTCTTTATCTCATACGATAGGAGTATTCCATTTTTAGAGTCTGAGACCCAGAGAGGTTAAGGGATTCCCTTAAGGTTGCACAGCTACTAAGTGGTACAGCCACTGAGGTCTGACTCCATCGAGTGCTCCTTCTACTACACAACTCTGCCCTTAATTATCTCTAGAGTCATTCAGTCCTTGAAAGTCTTTCCCAGAAATGGATTCTTCCTCTTAAAACAAGCAGGTGCAATGGGACCACTCTTGAGCATTCATTAATATTTGTTCAACACAATTGCTATTGATTCATTGCTTGAAGTGCACATGACACTAGACTGGGCACCATGAGGTACACAAGGGGTGGGGAAGTGAAGTTGCAGCTCTATCAGAATTTACAATCTGCTGTGAATACTGAGTCATTCATTATTCAAAGAGAGCAAGAGTCATCCCTTTTCCTCATTTTTACTACAGGTGCAAAATAATTTTGCCAAACTGTAGCAGTAAGAATCTCAGAGTACTGGGCCCCTCAGTTTGAGGAGAAACCTGCGTGGTAAGGCGCTGGAGAGATTTCAGGGAAGTGGGTGTTGCTGGAAATGTGTTTGATCATATTGACACCATGAACTGTCAAACCCTCTGCTCAGCAAGTGAGCTGAGAAACAGATGAGGTCCCACTGTGTTTCACGGCTAGAAGCTGGGAGCCTAATTTGGAGCCCACCAGTGGCACATGTTCTACTCTCTGCTATGTGTTAACAATATATTGTTAAGTAATATGATATATATTAACTAATAATAATAGATATAATGCATAATAACTAATAATAGTACTATACGACTTATCTGATTCCTGGCTTTGCTTTATGTCTCTGCCTCCTTTTTCTTGATTCTTCACTCTCTACTCCTTTCTAATTGCTGGGTTTCATATATCCCTAAGAGCACAAGCCTTGGATTTCAGTTGCCTACAATTGAATCCCATCCCATAGCTGAGTGGTCTGGGGCAAGTTATATCATCTCTCTATGTATCAGTTTTCAAATCTATAAAATGGGTATGCTATGTATTAAATAGAGTTTTTGTAGGAGTTAAATAAGATATTGTATATAATGGATCCATAGGTACCACAAAGGGCAAATGAGAGATAGAATTAGCCATAAATTCTTCTTTTAGAGACAGTCCCACAGGACCTCCAGACGGGAGGAGATGAGGGTCTCTACGTAGTTGCGGGACGAAGTTGAATTAATGCGCATAGGTTTCAGAAGTGAAAGTTGGTGCCTGAGAGATAAGCCCTTAAAGGACTAGGCATGGATGCCAACCAAGAAAAACAGGAGATGAATCCAGGGTTTACCCAAAGGCAGAACCAGCCTATGGAACAGTCAGTAAATAATGCTACAGGTAAATAGAAAGTAGCAGAGAGAAGTGAATACAGCCAGATCTCCACGTGTTCAAGTCACAGACAGAGTCCATTTGGCCACAAAATCAGTAAATGGCTTTCTGAGAGCCTGACCAGGACCAGGGTCCAAAAAGTATTTTGGGCCTAGTAGGAAAAGTAGCCCTTCACCTGGAGAACCAGGAGGCAGGTGAGGCCCACTGGCTCAGGGCAGGGGAAACGGAGAAGGATAAGTAGGCTGGAGGCAGGAGGCACAGACCCAAGGGGGACGGTGATTCCCAAGGAGAAGCCAGGAAAGCCAAGTAGGACAGCAAATGGAGTGCTCACCAGACCTGGGAGGGGGCCTTCATCTGTGTCTCTTCTGGGAGGAGTCTGGGCACCTCCATCTCCAACAGTTTCAAGTGAGTGTAGTAGTCAGACCATTAGTGTGTGTGTGTGCGCGCGCGCGTGCGCACGCATAGATGAGCAGATAACGACAGAGACAGAGAGATTTTAGGGAATTAATGGAACTGGCTCACATAACTTTGGGAACTGGCAAGTCTAAAATATTCAGGGCAAGCTGGCAGGCTAGTGACTGTGGCAAGCACTGAGGTTGCAGTCCTGGGTGCAAAGGCAGCCTAGAGGCAGAATTTCTTCTTCTTTGGCAAACCTCAGTTTTGATCTTGAGGCCTTCAAATGCTAGACGAGGCCCACCCAAATTACAGCAGGAAATATGTTTTGCTCAAAGTCTACTGAATGTAAATGTTAATCTGATCTAAAAAACAGCTTTGCAGCAACATCTAGACTGATGTTTGACCAAACAACTGGGCACCATAGCCTAGCTAAGTTGACACAAAACATTAACCATCACAGTGAGGAAAAGCCAACAAGCTATCAAACACTAAAGCTGAATGCAGTGTGTATGTAATCTGTAAATCCATTCTCTTTGATGCTTTTTTTTATTGTGATAAAATACACATAACATAAAATTTACCATCTCAACCATTTTAAGTGTACAGGCCAGTGGTATTAAATACATTCACACTGTTGTGCAACCATCACCAGAACCTGCCCTCATAACTCTTTTCATGTTGTAAAACCGAAACTCTACACCCACTAACAATAATTCTCCATTCTCCCCTCACCCCAGCCCCTGGCAACCTTGAGGAAATCCTTAGTTTCCTAGTAGAAATGTGTTTTAAAATCCCAACCTTTGCTAGATAACCACAGGAGAAAAGGGACAGACATCAACAAGGTATGAGGTGCCCCGAGGGCCAGGAATTGGGGGGGTTGGGGAGGTGGAATGGGGGGAGGGACAGTTCCAACTCCAGATCAGGGAAGAGAGGCTCATCATGAGAATAAAACAAAATAGGAAAAACTGGAAACCACCCCCTCCTCTGCTTTTCCCCCGAACTCATAAATGTCTGTATATTCCTGGTTGGCTAATAAGAGCCCCACCTAAGAAGCATACACCAAAAACAGGTAAAACAAACAAACAAAAACATGTTTAGTTGTTTAATCTCTAAGAATCACTCATAATTCTAACCTTCTTAATCCATCTTCCCAGTGTTACCTTTCCTTGGTTTTCTCATCTTCCTTTGGCTCCATATCTCAGTTCTTGTCTCCTCAAGTGCCCTTAAGTTTGGGAACCCCTAAGAAAGCACATAATCTTGTTAACTATCCTGTAACCTGATCCCCCACCTCCACATAACCATCCTTAAATTCCCTTCTTAATTTCAAATGCATGAAAGAAACAGCAAAAGTGTGATTTTCAGGAGCATCTGAGATCTTGCTTCCCAGGATATGTTGTCAGATTGGCTCCAGTAAACTCTTATAAAAAAAAATTCTCTACATGTTTGGCCATTTCTGACCTCAACAAATGCAACAAAAGTCACAGAGTCTGGAGGTACTCGTTTTTCCACTTACAGAGAACCAACAAGAGTTCTGCTAGAAGAGAAGACTGAGAACAAGGGAGAGGCATGGAGATGGGACTGGTGTGGCGGGAGCCCCTCTGGGGGATAAAAGGGTGATCGAATGAATGGAAGCGATCCTGAGGAGGAAGGACAGGCGGAACCACGAGATTGGTGGACCCAATTCATTTTTACTGTATGAAGACTAGGACTTCCCAATATGTATGACCTTGAGATTTATTTAGTCTTTACCACCAAAGGGTTTGTTATATTGTACACTCTGTTTTGAAGTGGTGGAGAGTTGAGAGGATCTTAAAAATGTGAAGGGATCCTGCTGTTCCAAGAATCAGGCTCCTATTTCAGAGATGACCTGTAGACAAGACACCTGATAAGAAGAGAGAGAAATATAGGCCAACGCCATTCTCTAAAATAAAGAGAGAAAGGAAAGGAAAAAAGACACTCAGGGTCTTTTGGGATGGCAAGTGGACATGGGGGTGGGGGGATGCTCAAGTTGGCACCTTTCCTGTTCTTTTTACCCCTCCCATCTCTCTTTCCACCCAGGCAATGGAAAGACTTCCAGGGACAAAGACTCTGCTTCCTGGCTCAAGAAGCTCTGCCCTAGACGATGGATATCAGGGAGGCTGGAGGCCAGTCCCTTCCACCAGCCCAGCCTGCCCGCCCACCACTGCTCCCTCCCTATTCCTAGGCTCTCATTACCATGCCTCCTTCTTCTGTGTGTCTTTGCACTGAATTAAAATTGTATTTCATCAAAGACACAAGAAAGAGCCAGAGAGACACGAGACAAAGTGCACAGTTCAGAGAGGCCTGGCCCCAAAAGCACCTTTGAGGAAACGTCCTCTGATGTCTTTGATCTTAGCCTTTAGAAAATTCAGAACTTGGAAAACCACGAGGTAATTCTCTCTTCACTCTGTGCCCCACCCCACTCCCCTGAGGCTGTCAAACCTCTTCTCGGGGTCCCCTCCTCTGGTCAAGAACCCACATATCACAGACTGCCCTCCCTCTCTCCTCCTCGCCCTTGAGCGGGTCTCTTCCCTTTGTGGATCTGCTCTATCTCTGCGTCAGTGACATTGCTGACTTATTATGGTTCTAGGATAACTTTAAGTGAACAAAACCTCTTCCTGGAGTCTCATTCCAGTCCCTACTGCACAGCCAGTTTCCTGAGAAGAGGCTCCATCGGAACCTGGGACTTCCCAGCTGTGGGCTCTCTGATCAGGCCAGAGCTCTCGGGGCTCCAGGCCCTACCCTGCCCCCTTATCCTAGCCCTCAGCACCTGGGTTGGGTTCACTTTGAGCTTCCTGCAAACTGAGACAGAATTATAGGAAGAGGGTGAGATAATTATGACAAGCCAAACACTTCGGAGACTCTGCCAGGGCAGAATAGCAATGCTACGAGTACTTCGGCCTGCTCCAAGAGCAACTTGAAGGATGGCTCACCTCACACTCGGGGTGATGAACATACAATAAAATATACAGACGATGTATTATAGAATTGTACGCCTGAAACCCATATAGTTTTATTAACTAGTGCATTCAATAAATTCAATTTTAAAAAGTTAAAAAAAAAAAAAAGACATGAAGGAAGGGTCCTGGAGGGAAACAGAACAGCCTCGTGATTCAAGTGGGAGCCTGGTGCACTTTTCTCCTCCTTCCCATGAAGCCTGGTCAAGTCAGCCCTCCTGGGCATCTAGAACAAGAGATAGAAGTCTGGGCAGCACACGCCAACAACTTAGGTGGAAAAACAGAAGTTGCAAAGCTGGCATGGCATGAATCTAACACAGGGACTCACCAGACCTTTCTTCAAGAGGGCCAAACCCTCCATCTCTGCTGTGATTCCCAGAACCATGAGGCCGGTGGAGGTGACCTATGTAGAGGCAATGGCTGACTTTGACACCTTGGACAAGTGACTTGAACTCTGGGGCTTGTTTTTTATCATCTGTAAAATAAAAGGGTTAGGTGAAGTCATCTCTCACGCCCTCCATTGCTATGGTTTCATGATTTCTATGACTATCAGAACAAGCAAAATCTGAGAACCAGGGGAAGAAAGTATCTTAGAAAAACACACAAAGTCAATAAAAGAAAAAGCCAAGGTCAGAACACAGGTGCCTAGATTCTTAGCCCAGGGCTCTACCTGCATCAAAGGAAGATCTTATGAGTCATAATTTGCACTATTGCATTTCCTGTCCCCTCCAAAGACAACATGCCCCCAACAGCAAACATGATTTATCTTCCCATGACAGGTCCTCCCCAGTCAGTCCATCAGGATCGCCCCTTCAAGACAGCATTTGAAATATGTTTGTTTGTTTTTTTAATTATGGATGATTGACATGACAGAATGCTGTAGTCCACAAAGAACTAAACATGGGAACTCTGTCAACACATGGATATGTGAACGTGGACAAACCCCTGTGGAGAAGAGGCAGCTCTACAGGGGCAAATGCACACTGATTACGTCAGTGGAAAACTGTGCTCCTTGCTTGCTCACTGACCCAAGATTAGAGGCAAAATTAGATTGTATTCTTTTATTAATAGAGGTTCAATAAATGAATGCTTATTATTTTTAAATCCTTGCTGTCTTAGCCACCTCAACCACTGTTTCGGACAGAATGTGACCTGCTCCACAGAATCCTTTTTTAAGCAATGGGTTTCCCCCTACTCTCCCACACCCCAGCCTCTGCTTCCCACCCTCACTGGGCACACAGGTTCCCCCCACCCCCCCAACCCCACACACACTCCAGCTAGGAAAGCCAGCTTGCCTGCCTGGCTGCGAAGAGGGGCGGCAGCAGGCTGGGAGAAGGAGGGAGGGAGACATAAGAGTTCCCCGTGGCTGAGGATGGCATAGATAGATGCTCAGGTGACCGCATTAGCTTAGGTGGTGAGGTGACCACTGAGCCCTGGCTCAGGTGACGGGCTTCAAACACCTCGAACTCATATTACCAGAGATGTCACCATGAACGCTGGCGTTAGAGACCCCTTCAAAGCTCAAGGAACCTCAGAGATTTCCTCCAGATAATAAATTCCCCAGTCAAAAGAGTCCTTGGGGAAGGGGCTATTGGGTCAACCACCACACAGCAGTAAGAATCATAGGATTTGGAATTAGACACAACTGGGGTAAAAAATAGACTCTGCCACTTAGTAGCTAGGTGATGTTAGGTGTTTCTTACTCCCTCTGAACCAGGCTTCTAATGTGTAAAATGTGCTGTTAGCTCAGGGACTTGGTGAAAATTAGTCTAATGTATGCAATGGCCTTAGCACAGGCCTGGCTAAGCAGGCCCTTGAGAAATGAGGTTTCCAATAGAGCAATATTATTATTATCTTGCACCACCTCCCTGGACTGTTCAGGCCACTCATTCTCCCGCATTGTTCCCTGGGGGAGGCTGGAGACTGGAGTCCCCCCGTGGCCAGCCTCTGGCTGTGCTCAACTAAGGAAAAGGGCGGGGCCAGGGATCAGGCTTCAATCTCCACCAGCCTTGGTGTTTGGTCAACTGAAAACCAAAACCCCGCGCCCAGCCGCTCCGTCCAAGTCCCTTGGAGCACTGAAAAGCTTCTGACCAGAGGCTCCGATCAACAGACTGGCTCTGTATTCAGGACTTGCATCCTGGTTTGGGAGAAAAGGCAGCGACTCCAAGAGCCATCTGGAGGGGGTAGCGTTTCCAACTAGAGCTGGGAAAGACCAGACAATAATCAAAATAGTGTGGCATTAGCACAAGAATAGGCAGATCAGTGGGATTAGACGGCCTGGAAACAGACCCTAATACATACGCAAGGATTTAATAAATGAAACAGAAACTTCGTAAATCACAGGGGAAGGCATGAGTTATGTAAAAACTGGGATCTGGGAAAATTGGCTATTTGAAAAGGAATCAATTTTGATCCTCAGCTCATAGTATTCACTAAAATTTCACTTAGGCCAGAGTTAAATCTGCAAAAACAAAGGGAAGGGAGAGAAAGCCAGAACATGTCATTTTACTGAATGCTAAGACTGCATAGTGTAAAGATGCAAGTGGTTCATGAATTAAGATATATGTTGAATCTAATCCCTTTCAAAGTCTCAAATGGGATTTTTTTTTCCTGAAGCTAGACAGCATGATTCTAAAATTCATCTGTAAAATGAGCAGAAATAGCCAATTTTTTTTACACTGAGTAATTGTAGAAGATTTGTTCCACCAGATAATAAAATGCTACATTTCATATTCAAAAATGTCTGAATCTATAAAGATACAATAATTATAACAGTGTGATTATAATAGAAGAAGCAACTGAAGAGAATAACTCAAATAATCTACTGTATATGTAAAAAAAAAGTTAGCATGTGATATGTATGGCATTCAAGCCAATGGGGGAATAAAACATTGTTTAATACATGATGCTGGGATAAATGATTGCCTATTTAAATGCTTATCACACAACATAGAACAAAATAAAATTTAGAGGAATTAAAGATTTAAATGTAAAAAATGAAACCATAAAGTATTTAGATTAAATATAGATTATTATTTCTATCTCAGTGTGAAGATAAAATTTCTAAGCATAAAAGCATTTGGGGAAACCACAAAGAAAAAATAGATATATTTGGCTGCATAAAAATTCAAACCATCTCTATAAAAAAAAATAAAAGAAACTAAAAATAAACAGATAAATCAACCTGAGAAAAATGTCTGCAACAAAAACATCAATGTTTAATGTTCTTAAAATATAAAATAGTGTTTATATATAACAAAATGCACTAACCCCCCAAAAATGTATAAGAAACAGGAATAGGCTATTGCAGAAAATACAAGTAATATTTTAAATATAAAAGCAATGTTGAATCTCACTAGCAACCAATATATGTGAAAAAACACACAATAATGAAATGCATTTGCTGCTCTATTGAATTAGCAAATACTTGTAAAAGTCAAGGCATGCTATTGATGAAGGTATGGTGTAGCGATGAGCCCACTTGCATACTGCCTGCACCACAAAAATTTGGACAGTGTTTCTAGAATACAATATGGCAGTAAGCATCAGAAGTCTTTAAAACATTCATTCTCTTTGTTGCAACAATTCTGCTTCAATTCTGAGCAAGTAAAAATAAGGACAAACATACATATTGGTATCATTTATATTTAATAAGTAAAAACAAATTAAATATCCAACATGTGTTTGGACACCCACCAAATTTTGAAAAGTTAAATAAGTTATAGTATAGCCATAAGATGGAGTATTATATTATCATTTAAAATTATGGTCACAAAGAATTTTTAATGTTTGGGAAAATTGTTCACAGTATGTTACAGTGTGATCTTAACAGGGCAGTGGGATCCTGGGTGAATTTTATTTTATTGCTCACTTATTCTGTTTCCCACCCCCTCATACCCCAAATTTCTACAAATGTAATGGTGATTTTTTTTTTTTTAAAGAAAAGTATTTCTGAGCTCCTCATCTTTCCCAATCACTCCTGTGTAGCAAAAGTCCTCTCCCTTGACCTCATCTCAACGGACCCTCTTCTTCCAGGTCCTAAACTAAACTGTACTGGCTGGTGATCTCTTGTCCTCCTCTGGGGTTGCCCAGTTGGGAAGAGAGATGGACCCTCATATCATATGCTTTGTTGCGGGCCATGACAACCACAGAATCCGGCACTCAGGAGAAGACAAAGGGATCTGACAGACTTTGGCACTGGCAGAATTTACCTGGGTTCTCATCTTAGTCTTGCCAAGCATGAATGCTGACTGATGACCTTGGGCAAGTCCCTCCATCTGAGACAAAAAGTATGCTCCAGGAGGGCAGACTCACTCTGGTCCACTGTTGTCTGTCCAAAGGAGACTCAACAAAGAATGAGTGAATCAATGAATGAATGAACGAACGAATGAACAACTGTGAAGTGGGCAAACTAAGCCCATTTGACAGAGTGGTTGTACAAGCCAAATGCAGTAATGTATACAAACAGTCCACAGTAGATGGTCAGTTAATGCTCACAGCACCTGGCTGACCACAGACAGGGCCTTTGACTCCCTGCTCTCCGATGGCGAGACAACTTTAATGAAGATATAAATGGTTTAGTCTTATCTCTTTGAGTTTTCCCAGGTGGTCTGAAACACGTGGCTTTTTTCTCCTTCTTCCTCTTCTTTTCCTTTTGGTTTCCTCTGAATCGATCCTGCCACTAGTGAAAGGCAGTAAATTAATAACTAGATTTCCCCCCACAACAACAAGCCCAACAACTAATTGGCTCGATATCTCCCTGTTGCCATATCACTTTGGGATTTTCTGGGTGAGATATAAATAAGCCGATTCCATTAATAAGCCATTTGGCCAAGGGAAGAAAATACACTTCTGAGATCCCGAGGGGTCTGGGGAAGCCGCTCAGTGGCCCATGGAGCGAAAGACTTGATTACAGGAATGAAGTATTCCACCTCTGCCCTCCTCCCTGCAAATCTGTCCTTCCAGCAGAGTCCTCTGAGCCAGCCCGGGGGGCGGGGGAAGGAAAGCTTTGTGAAGTTTTAAAATTATAATTTAGATAAATCTGTGCATTCATTGGCCTGAGTGTGTCTCTGGAAAATAATAGTTAGCAGGGTCAGGCCTGCCGCATTTCAGGGGCTTTATTGTCTCCTTATAATTAAGTCCTGCACAGAAATCCAATTACAAATGTTCTCAATCGCCCTCCAGCTAAGTGCTAACAGAAGAGGGGAGGAAGGCTCTTGGACTTAAATAACTCTGGATAAAAATTAATACTGTGGCTCTGTTGGCTAATTAAAAGTGCCGCCTCTATTAGCGGGCCTTTATATTAATAAATGAGACTATTATTATCATATCCAACAACCTGGGCCCTTACCAAGTCTTCTCTGTCAACTTTCCTTTTGAAAGCACAAGTTCATCGCCATGGGCACAGGCGTCTATGGGCACAAAGGGGACGGCTCCATCCCAGCCAGTCATGTACTGAGATGGGCACCTTAGCAGCGGCTCCCTTGGGTGCTCCTCACACCAACTCTCTCTGGTATGTGTTATGGTTCCTGCTTCGCAGCTGAGCCAACAGAGGCTTAGATGTTCAGTAACTTCTCCTAATAAGAGGTGGAGCTTGGATTCAGACCTGCATCAGGACCCTGAGTCTAACACAATGCTTTATAGTACCAGCTAATGTTCTTTGCTGGATTGGTGGATTACTATGTATTGGTACCTAGAAGGTGGAAAACTTCCCCTCAGTAGCTTTGGCACATTCCGTTGTTGCCCAGTGACTTATTTATCAATACTAACCTCCTCCTGCGGATGAGGCACTCTTTCTGCTCTCGAAGAGGCAAGCAGGTATTACAGTGGCAGATCAAACATTGGCTGTGTGGGAGCACAACAGGACACAGCCAACCCAAACGTGGGCAGTAGGGAAGGTTTCTCAGAGTAGGTAGAATCTAAGCTGGGTTTGGAAGGACGAAGAGGAGAAACCTAGGCCACGTGGTGAGATGCCGGGGAGGGGATCCCCAGGAAATTTCCCAAGGAAGTCTTGTGTACAAAGGCATAAGAGAGTGGCCGAGAGGTATCCACTGTGCCTGAAACCTAACATTCAAGGCGTGCTATGAAAAAAGTGATAAGGTTGCAGAAGAAAGCAGGGCCAGATCAGATCAGGTAGGGTTTGGCTGCCTGTGCTCACAGCTTGGGTAGGTTACTCAAGGGTGATAAAAAGTCTTTGGATTGTTTTACACAGGAAATGATTAAACAAAATTATATTCTGTGCTCATCTCCCTGGCAGGAATGTGGAGGGTAACTGGCCACAGGCCACCCTGGCAGCAAAGGGCCAGATGGGAGAAACGTGAGGGTGATGATGGAAATGGAGAGATGTGGCCCCACTCAAGAGGCAGAATGACCTGAACTCACTGACCGACCACAAGTACGGTGTGAGGGAGGAGGAGGAGCCACATCTGGCCCCAGTTCTCTGTCTTGAACAAAGTGAAGGGATTCCAGGAGATGGGAAAGACAGGATGAGAAGCAGCTTCAAGTAAAGAGAGCAGGTTCAATTTTGGACATGAGTAGCTTTCATGTCTTAAGAGACACTCAAGGGCAGCTGCCCAGAGAGCTTCTGGACACATGGGTCTGGAGCTCACGAGAGATAATGTCCTGGAGATGATGCTTTGGCAGCTATCAGGTCAAAGATGATGAGTGCAGTATAGGTGAAATCATCTGGGGTCGGGGGGAAGGTGGAGCGGCTAAACAGGCCCTCAGTGAGCCTTCATCTTTGTTTACCACTTCAGCAAACATCTACCATGCCTCTCCTATAGGCAAGGCAGTCATCGCTTGTTACCAAGCATTTCCATCTATAAGCATATCATTTCCCTGGTGACAGAGATGAGGAATGTAATGTCCAATTTCAAACCTAGGCTAGATGCCCCCCAACCAATCCAGGACCATTGATTAACTTGAGTCATCAGTACCTGCTGGCAATCCAGTGAACATGAATCAAAGTCGGGTTCTATGTCCAACTTTAGGATGGCCTCTGATTCACTCCAATGTCTGAACTATTATGAGATCAGGATGACTGAGAAAAAGCAGCCATATACTCTCTCAGCCTCAGAGATTACCGTAGTTTGCTGTGTATAATGTGCTCCAATGTATGATGCGCACCCACGTTTTTGGCCCAAACTTTCAGGGAAAAAAATCTTTCATTTTAATTTTTTAATTCGATTATTTGTTTATTTATATTTAGATATTTGTTTTTTGTATAATAAAGGAATTTTAGCATTTATTTTTTAATGTATTATGGTACAAGAAATTTTATGTAATGACTATAAAACACAAGAACAGATACAAGGTATTTCAGGTACTACGCATGTATAATGTGCATCCTTATTTTTCCCTCAAAAATTTGGGCAAAAAAGTGCACTATACACTGCAAAATACGGTATTTGCTGTAAGCCACTAGAGCCCTGTAACAGAACCCAGACCCGATTATTTCAATGTCTAAATTCCAAAAATAATAATAATAATGAATGAAATACTGACTAGACTTAAAGAATGAAAGCTTTTAAGTGGGGCAGAGTGGGAGGGAGAAGGAGGAAAGAAAAACATCCAAAAACAACATCTTGTTTTTACAAAGTAATGAGCCAACCATTTGCCATCCATCAGCTAACAAATGCAGGAAAGTTCAGATTGATAGGAGCACTAAGAGAATGGGGTGAACGGCTACAATGCAAAGGATTTTTCTCATGATAAGGAGGGTGTTTCAACTTTCACTAAAAGTCTTTCCAGACTTTCTGGTTAAGCTTTCCTGCTCTAGTAAGTCAGCTGTTTTTCTAATCCTGCTTCCGGGTCAGACGTGGGGCAGGTGAAAGGCAGGCCTGGCCAGGGTAGAGTTCAGGCGGTCATTTCTTATACAAGGTTATGAAGTGTGAAGTCAGAAGGCAGACCCCAACATTGTGTCTGGAGAAATACCAAGAGCAAAACCACATGACAAGATCCAAGACATGACCATCAACCCAAGCAGCTAGACAAGGAGCTAAAGATATGGAGTCAAAATAAGGGATGAGAACAGTGAGGGGAATAGAGTCAGGAAGCTGACGAATGGTTAAGTATGGACAGTAGTAAACAGACGGAGTCTCAAGGAATCTCAGAGATCAAGAGCTGGTGATATCTGGATATATTAGTTATCTGTTGCTATGTAATAAATCACCCCAAAATTCAGTGGCAGAAAACAACAAACATTTACTGTCGCAGTGCTTCTGCAA
This sequence comes from Pteronotus mesoamericanus, assembly GCF_021234165.1. Taxonomy (NCBI): domain Eukaryota; kingdom Metazoa; phylum Chordata; class Mammalia; order Chiroptera; family Mormoopidae; genus Pteronotus; species Pteronotus mesoamericanus. The sequence goes on from NW_026555326.1 coordinate 3,257,509, forward strand.
ATCTAGAATCTGAACATGTCTTAGCTGAGTACCTCTGGTTCAAAGTCTCTCCTGAGGCTGAGGTCAAGCTGAAGACCAAAAGACCAAAGAGGTGTAGCCTTCTCTTAAAGGCTTGACTGGGGGATGGGGCAGGATGGAGGTCTGTTTCTAAGCTCACTGATGTGGCTGCTGGCAGGCCTCAATTTCTAACCTCATGGGCCTCTCCACAGGCTGCCAAAATGGTCTCATGACATGGTAGCTGTGGTTGGAGAAAGAAAGAGACAGAAAACAGAAAGAGAGAAACAAAGAGAGCAAGCTCCCGAGATGGAAGCCAAGTATCTTTTTAACCTAACATTGGAAGTGACATGCCATCACTTCTGTCATATTTTATTCATTAGAAGCAAATCAGGACATCCAGCCCACTTTGAAGGGGAAGGGATTATATAAGTGGGTGAATAGGGACCAAGGTCGGGACCAGCGGAGGGCATCTAAAAGGATACCTACCACACTGGCGTTGCTTTTTGAGTTCCAAAGGGGGTACTACAGGTGTGGGCAAGCCAGGTTCATTTAAAGTGGTGTTACAGGCTCGACACCTGTGTATGGGATAAACTTTTTTGATGGATGAGAATCTTGCAGAATTTCTGGCTCTTTCATTGTCCACCTTGATTATTATTTTCCATGGCTACAGACGTTGAGATAGAAGGTATAGATAGCTAAGATAACTATATACTAATTTTTGGATACTCTCTAGAAGTTGACTTTTTGACTAAATCACTGATGGCATCCTACATTTGTCTCCCCATCCCATCAATCCCTCCTTCTCAAAAATTCCTCTATGATTATTTTCTGTGCTACAAATCCGTCTCCTATAGAACCTCTAATTGTCAGTGCTTTCTGACAATGCTACCTTGATTGATAAATCTTCTGGAAGCAGAGCTCCAATATCTAGTCAGTCACATCAGGAAAATAAAGTTTCTATCGCATGGAGGTATGTGAAAGGCTTCTACTCCTGTGAAGAATGGCAGGACTTGTCAGGGGGAAGAGAACAGGCGGTATGATGTGTGGTCAGAGCGACACAATCCCATCGCATTCCGGGCCTGCTCGGCCTGCGCGAACCAAGTCTGGCCCCATCCTAAGGATCCTTTCATCCTCAGGGAAAGGCAGGCGGAGTCCTGGAAAGGTCCAGGAGAGGAGTGCACAGTGGGACTGTTGCTGCAAGTTTTCACACTGGGATTGGGCTTTTGGAAAGGTCCCACAGAGAATGCATGCCATAAATGCATGACCCGTATGGTTAAGAACAACCAGGGACCAGGCCAGGTCAATGGAGATTAAACAGAGAAAATGAAAAAAGAAAAAAATGACAGCAATAGAACATGAATAAAGGAGGAGGTCCTACAAAAGAAAGAAACCAGATGGAAGAGCCCACAGTAGAAATGGTAGGAAGCAACCACGCCCAGCTCTGGGCCCATCAGCAGTATTTCCCTCCGGGGAAAATTCACGTATCCAACTCTATTGAGTTCTAGGCCCCAAGGAATGCGCAAAAGAGACATCGCTGGTGTTCAGTCAGCGTTCCTTATAGAAGGGGAACAGAGACGGAGCCATGCAATGAAGCTCACCACGGAGATATCAGGTCATCACAGTGAAACTGCAGGGGCCACAGATGCTGCGGACACCCTACCAGCATAGCCCTCCGGCTTTCAGCTCATCCACGGGGAACTCAGCCTGAGGGACAGGCTCCTCCACTTCTTCCTCACCCCAAACCTTAGCCACAACCCAGCAGCCTAGTGTTCAACCCTCTTGGCCTCTCACTGCATTGGTCATCTCTCAGGATGTGGATGTTTTTACCCTTTTCCTTCCTCTTCCTCTGTCCATTCAGACCATTTTGGAATGGCAACGTCAGAAGGAAAAGCCACCAGCTGCCGTTTGCCATGGTTTGGAATGGAGCACCTTCTCTGGTCTTGCTGACAAAAAGCAAAAGAAAGCATGTTCCACAGAACTCTACCTGGAAGAGGCCAAGGGCCCTGAGCCTAAAACTAGCAGGGGCCCAGCGCCCCTTCTCACCCTCCTCATCTTCAGTGGCACTGTGCTCCCTTGTGGCACTAAGAGGGCCGGTCCTCCGGGCACACTGCAAGGAGACAGTGCAGAAGAAAATAGTAGCTGGCGAGTCTTTAGTCCCCGGGTATGCATGCGGTCTTAAGCCTGCTCAGAGAACCCTCGGCATCTCTGGTCTGTGGTTTCCTCCCCAGCGCCCGGAGAGGGCAGCTATCCGCATGACCCCGCGTGTCTGTCTGGACTGTTGAGACAACCACTCAGCATTATTTTCTGCTCCTTGACTGTTTTTATGAGTAAGAGTTTCTTCCTGATGTCTGCCCTAAACCCTCCCTGTGATTATTTCCTTCCACGATTAAAAGCAAAGAAATAACATCAGCAAAATGTCAGATTCTGGACATCCTGCAACACACAGAAGTCAAGACCCTGAAGGCGCTTGCCATTCATACCGGTGAGCTGAGGATGGAGCATCTCAAGCAGGACTTGAGAGCGACAGAAGGGAAGCCGGGGTGGCCATGAAGCCCCCGTGGAGGCTGTGGGATGTGCCATGTGTACGTCTCCCACAGCTTGTGGCTCCAGTCACCAGCCTTGAATGCGCTTCAGATAAACGTGCTGAGCTCCACATGGCACCATGCCCCCGGCCTCATGCCATCTGTGGGTGACATGGAGCCCCTCTCAGTAGGCCCAGTGCACCCTGCCCCCCACTTCTCTGACTCTTGCCTCCCCTTCTCCCGCCGAGCTCCTTTTTAATTTTCTGGTTGGCTTGGCCAACGGCAAATGCTGTCCACAGAGCTCCGGGCCTAGGCACAGCTCTACTCCCAGGTGGCTGCAAGGGCCCCCTGCTTTCTGCTCTTCCTGCTCAGCGAGCTCCAGACCCCAGCCTCTCTATCAAATGAGCCTCCAAGGCACTCAGAGGCTGCGCCATCCCTTCTCCTCTGCCCTCCTAATCCCAGGTCCCCCTCCCTTCCTAACCCCCACCCAGACTCAGCCAGGGGGGCCGCTCCACAGACAAAAATGAGTGAGAGGGAGCATGGGAGGAGAGGCTGGGAGCCCAGAACCCTGTCCCTCCACATCTGCTGCTACAATCACACCCCCAACCCCCCATCTGACAAACGCCCATGTCGGAGCCAATGGCTCTGGTGCTGGCCCAGCCCCTTGGAGCAATGACAGCCATGTGCTACGTGTGCCCAGTTCTGCAGCTGGGCTAATTACTGTGGTTCCCGAGCTTGGGGTCCAGCCCCAAACCAAACAAATTAGGACAAAAACCACAGGCTTCTTCATGCTTCTCATTCCCAGCCAGCAATTGCTGAAGGACCCCTATAATTGATAACAATGCAATAAAAGCCAACCACCTGTCCCCAATCCTAAGGACTTGGGAGCCCAGCCAGCAGCTCAGCCCACCCTTCCATGGCCACAGAAACATGTAGTTGAGCAAGGCTACATCTCCAAGTGCCCCAGGAAAAACATGGGACCCGTGATATCCCAGGACCTGGTCCAGCCTAGAGCAAAGGCTGCAGCTGGGTGAGCGAATGGAGGGAGGACTTGAGGCCAGAACTGCCAGCCACTGGTGTGGGCCAATCCCGCAAGGGCTGGGACCAGGGCTGGGGCTGGGGGCAGTGTGTGGCAGGAAGGCTAGCAGCAGTGGCCTGGGCCCTCAGGATGCAGTGAGGACGGAAGTCGCATATAGAGAGCTCAGTGGCAGGAATCACGCCCAGCCAGCCACACTCAGAAAATCAGGGAAGCAGGAGGAAGGGATCAATGAAGTCTGATAGTAGCAGGAGGGCCCTGGCTACAGCATCCAGGGTCAGCAGCAGAAATTAAAATAAGGATTTATTAATACATGAAACATGGTGCAAGGGAATGGACTGAGAGCAAACGCTGGGCATCCTGACCAGAGGCCTGGCCAGGGACAGAGAACCAGCTGTGACACTCATTACTGGACTCCTCCCCCACCTTCAGTTTGAGCCTGAAGTGAGAGGAAGCAGGTGCTTCAGTAGAGCTCTGGCCAGGGAGTGGCAGGTACCCAGTTGTCAATGAGGTTGCTGAGCAACAGCCCAAGGCAGTGTCCCCTTGGGAAGCCAGGCTCAGCCACGTCCGGAGTGAAGGAGACAGAAAACACTTTGGAACTGGGTCCAAAGTGGAGGTCTTACTGTGGCCAAAGGAGCAGCTTCCCGAGAAAATGCCCAGAGGAATGCACTGCAAACAGCGGTTCCAGGACCAGCTGTAGCAGCCTCACCTGGGAACTGGTGGGAAATGCAGATTCCCCAGCCCCACCCCAGACCCTGTGTCCAAAACTCTGCAAGTGGGGGCAGACCATCTGTGTTTTTCTAAGCACAGGCGATTCTGACTCTAACACTTGAGAAGCTCAAAGCCATAGTTCTGAGGGGAGGCACTTGTGTTCACAGTACTTGTTGTCAAACTGCACTCTGCGGCTGCAGTGCCTGGGGAGGGCGTGAAAACACCCACAGCTGCAGCCCTTGATTCGGAGATCTGGGATGGGGCCTGAGAATTTGCATTTCTGACTCTTTTTTATGGTGCTGATGTTGCTGGCCCAAGATGTACACTTGGAGAAGCATTGCGTTAAATATCTGGGGACAGACAAAATACTCAGGCTGAAAGTGAGCCTTTCTCAGATTGCATCTCTGGGGGCAATCCCAGGGGCCAAGAGGAAACACCAAGTCCTATTAGGCAACCTTAAGGTCTGAGTGTTTGTGCCCCGCCCTCCAATTTCTTTGCTGAAGCTCTAACCCCCTGGGCCTGTGGGGGGCCGGTAAAGGGTAAATGAGGCCATAATGGTCGGCCCCTACTCAGCTGGGGCTGGTGCTACCAGAGGAAGAGAAAGAGACATCAGACACTGGGGGCATGTTCGGGCTTGGGCACCTCAGGGCGAAAGTGAATTTCTGTCTCTCCCTACTTCTTTCCCTCCCTGGTGAGGACAGAACAAGAAGACTCTGGAAGCCAGGAAGAGGACTCTCACCAGAAACCAGCCAGCACCCTGATCTTGGACTTCCAGACTCTAGAGGTATGAGAAGTAAATTTCTGTTGTTTAAGCCACCCAGTTTGTGGTATTTTGTTATGGGAGCCTCAGGAGACTAAGGTAGGCAGACTCAGGGACCAAACAACCTGAATAAATACTGAGGGGTTTTTTTTTAAGAGAGAGAGAGAGGTCTCCATATGTACCCTTCAGCTGAAAGCATAGATAAACCCTACCTAGGGCTTTCTGAACTTTGTCCTTTGCCTTCATGCCCAAACAATCCTGATAAGACAGCTTTTAAACCTCTTTCTGATCCCTGCTCCCCTCTCCATTGCGCCGCAGTAGCCCCACCGGAGACCTCCGTCCCTGACAGAAGGTCACACCCTGAGCCTCCGAGCTGCCCTCTCTCTGCCCCAGTCTCCCTCATCCCTGGCCTGGCCTCCACCAGCCACCCTGGATTAATTGCTCTAAAGCACAGTGAGGAGAAGCAGGGCTCAGTCAGGCAAGTGAGGACCAGACCAGGCCAGCCAGTGAGTCGCTGCAGAGGCGCCAGCCACAGAGCAGGGAAGCCCGAGGAAGATTTACTGGCCACTGACCTCGGCCCGACATGGGTGGCGGGTGGAGGGGTGGGTAGGCAGACCGAGTGTAGTCAGTGATGCTTTGTGCTGCCCCATCTCAGGAAAATAATCGTTCCACTGGACCATCATTACATGATCATTTTTCTGCTCCTGTGCCACTTACAGGGAAATAGAAACTCACTTTCTTCTTCATAATAAGCTGCAATTTCAATAACTCTAGAGGCTTTACCTAGGATGAAGCCATTCTCCCAATGATGGAGGGGAAGACGGGTGCCTCCTCCAGATTCTCAACCAGCTCCTGAGGACGCTGAGCCTTCCTGACGCTCTTCCAGGCTGTCACTCAGGTGACCAGCAGTCCCAGTTCGCCAGGAAGTCAGGGATCCCAGGATGCTGGACTCTCAGTGCTAAAACCAGGTCAGTACTGAGCAAATCAGGACAGTTGATCATCCTGCCTGATACCAACTAGGGACAAGGGAGCAGCACTCTGTATTTAACAAGTAATTGTTCAGTACTTTGATGTGCCAGGCACTTTTCCAGTCTTCCAGAAATCCAATGTTGTACAGAGACAAAAACATGCACTCAGGGGGCTTACATTCTAGTGGGGGAGATAAACGATAAACATGCTAAATAAGAATGTTGTATAATGTGCCAGGAAATGCTGAGCGCTTTGGAGAAAAGGAAAGGGAGATTGATAACAAGGGAGTTGTAATTTTAAATAGGGTGGTCAAGATAGGCCTCACCAGGAAGATGGCACTTAAGAACTTTGAAGGAGGTGAGGGAGCACAGTATGAGGATGTCTGAGGGAAGGGCATTCCAGACAGGGGGATCAGCCTGTGCAAAGGCTCAGAGGCAGAGCTTGATTGCATATTCGAAAGGATTTTATGCAGGTGGAGCAGCGTGAGCAAAGAGCAAGAAAGGAGAGAGGAGTAACAAATGTGGACAGAGAGGTCAGATTTTATATGGTTGTGTATGTCACTGTGGGACTGCTTGGCCCTTTCCTAGAATGAGTTGGAGGAAGGGACACAATTCAATTTATGTTCTAGTAGACTCGCTCTGGTTACTGTGTTTAGAATAGATGGTGCAGGGACAGAAGGAGGGTGTTGAAGCAGGACCACCAATGAGGAGGCTGGTGCAACACCACAAATACACAATGGCAGGGCCTAAGACCACGATGGTAAGAGTTGGAGGTGGTACAATGAAGCTGGATTCTGGATATATTTTGAAGGTAGAGCCGACAGATTTTCCTGATAGGGATTGGGTATGAGGTGTGAGAGTGAAAGAAGAATCACTGGAAGTTCCAGTATTTGAACACACTGGGGCCATTACTAGATCTTAGAATAAAAAGTATATATTTCAAAGACCCATTCTACCCCAAAGGATATGCGCTTGAGATATTGCTGGGTTTAAGATGGAGACCAAGATGCACTTCCAAATAGGATTATTAAGACTCTGGAGTATGGCCTCTAACTGCAGGCTAGATTTGCATTCATCCATAGGCCCAGGGCTAGATAACAGGGCCATGCAAAGTCAGCTCCCTAGCCAGCTGACTCCATGTAGTCCAGTGGTTAAGAGGTTGGACCTGCACTTCACTTTCTTGAGGCTCAGATTTCTCATCCAGTGATTTTAAAATAGCATTTATAAAACACTTAGCACAGGGCCTAGACCCTGGCAAGCACTTCATTCCCAGTGGAGATGAACACTCTTGAAGGCATGATGTTGAAATTCTGACAGTGACCAGCAGAGGGCACCACCAGCAGAAGACAAGCAGAACTGCCAGGGAGACTGGTTTATTGGCCTTGGATCCACTAGCCTGTCTCAAAAAAGAGACAAAACTAACTAGCTTCACACAAATAATAGACTTGAATTTAGGTTTTTTTTCTCTCTCCTCTTTCTCCCCACCCTAATTTCCCAATTTTCACATTTCTCCTGTATTCTCCCCCTCATTGCAGAGATCTATCTCTCTGCAAAATGGGTCTTCTACTTTGGGGTTTCCTTTGCTCAAAACAGCTCCCAAAGCCCTAGCATCAGAGGGGAATAATGCAATGGTCTTCACCACTGTCAGCTCTTAACTCCTCTCCCAGGGCCCTGCGGGTTACCCCCAAACTGTCTGACTCTCAGTATCCGGGGCATGAGGAAGACAAAGACAAGTAAGGATAAGGTTTGTCCAGTTTGTTCTGATCCCTGGAAATTTTGCTTCTTATCTCCTCTCTCATTGCTTCATCGCATTGCCAAAATTACCTCGATAATATGTTTTTTTAATTTAAGAATTCATTTTCACTTCAAGAAAGGGAACATTGCAGCCAGATAAGAAACTCCATCTGTCTTCAAGAGAAAGGGTCGTGGATTTGGATGTCATGAATCCTGTAACATCTTAAATTACAGTGCCACTTCTGAATGCGTTCTTCATATTTATGAAATGATTATTCTACAGAGGTGCATTTAATATTGTTAAAATAATGATTGTGCATGTTTAATACATCAATTTAAGTTATTATCGCCCATGCTATAAAATGCAGGATAATTTCATAAATAATTATAAAGCATTTATGAATGGTGCTTTAATGCAAAGCATTCTTGCTAATCCTTTATCTTTCACAAACATAGAAATAACAATTAGATTCCTGGAATAAGAAAAGGAGGTTATGTTCTAGAATGTGTCACCTCCTTACTGAATGCAAATAATGAAGCAAGGAAAACAAAGGATCTGAGTAGAAGCTTGACAGAGGGACAGTGTCTGCCCATGGCCCAACTACTCTAGGTACCAGGCCCTTTCTCTACAGGGACAAGGGTGGGGGTTGCTTCCGCGTAGGGGGGATTCTTTGAACTTCTTGCAGAAAGGGTCATTCTTCTGCCTGCTCATTTCTTTTGGGAAATGGAAAAGCTACAGTACAGAGGCCTGGTCCTGGGGTTAGAATAAGAGGCACTTCCCCGGTCCCCCACTTCTGCACCCACAGACACAGGCAGGAGAGTGGACAGGATAACCCCAGATTCCAGATTTTCAACTATTCCAGAGGACAGATTGAGTTGCAGTTCCCTGGGGACGATATAAGAGCAAACACCTTCAATTTTTAACCCTTTAGTCCACCTGTCAATAATACAGACTTAGGGAGGTAGGACACCATCAGGGCACTTACAGTCTAGAGGAGGAGTCTGAAGGTTCGTTTGCTTTTGAAACTGCTCAGTAATACAGAGAGCGTAGAACTGAGGTTCAATTAGCTGCATTAAAATTGCGTTAATGTAACATTAATTCAGGAGGGCTTTTTGCATGAGGTGAGTTGGAGCCAGGTCACAGATAGATGGAATCAAATAAATCCAAGACAGGCTGAATGTGCTGAGAGACAATGTGCAGTCCAATTAATGCGTGGGCGCATGCACACACACACGTGCACATGCACAGAGTGAGAACCACCATCTAAAGCAGGAAGTGATGCAAACCAAGTCATCAGGAGCCAGACTTGCTTAATCCTAAGAGATATTTTGGGATAATGCCCTTTGAATCCGTCAGTCTGTCTCTCAAAGGCTGAACAGTGACAGAGATGACTGAGAAAGGAGAAAGGAAGTCCTAACTGGTCAGTGGGACACCCTGCAGCTGATGCAAATCCCAGCTCTGCAGAAACAAACAGCTCCCTAATTCAGGCCCCTGTCTTTAAAGCGTAAATGTGGAATATAGAAGGGGCACAACCTCAAGGGTCCAGACATGGGGACATGAGCTCCTGCGATGTTGCATTGCAGCTACTTGCACACCAGCAGGGTTAACGTGAGCTCTGCTGTTCACTGATCCCCCACACTGGAGGGGGAGTTGAGGTGGGGAGACTGATCAGGAGCAGACTGCAGTCCGCAGACCAGCATCTGGGCTGTGTCAGGTTGCAGCCCTAAACGGGAGGCTGCCAACACCGGAGTGCACTGGGAGCAAGCTTCCATCACAGCTCAGCAGTGAAGCTTTCAAAGAAGCATCTTCCCCATTTCTGTCCATCCCAGGGCCAAGCAGGGAGAGCCAGGCCACAAAATGTCCTGGACCCTCCACTATAAAGAGGGCCAAGTATTCTTTACTAAGAACCCAAGTCACTGGGTGACTGACCACAGAAAAAGAATGAACTTCTTTGGCTATCACAAATCTCTTGTCCTAAGGACTGCAGAGCCATCATCCTGTGTTCCTCTCTCCCTCCTAACTGTGTCCTCTGTCCTGTGGTTACAGCAAAATCAACTTATCCAATAACGAACTCATCAAAATAGTATATTTACATAGCTCCAAAGCATTTCCACCCAAGTATATATTAATGTTTGGTGGTTTTAGCATACCTCCATAAAAGGTTTGCTGCTTCTTCCTCTAGAAGGTGGAGCTTAATTTCCATCCCCTTGAGTGTGGGTGGTACTTAGTGACTCACATCTAACACATTGCATATCGGAAGGGAAAAACAGTGGCTTTTTAATAAAGAATCCAGATGACGCTTCTCCAGAACAGGAAACATTTTTCCAGCTCATCTGGATAATAAGGGACTTACAGGCAGGAATGCTAGATGAAAATTGGGCTGAATCTACCCTTGGAGAACACCTTGAAATGGTCACTACCACAGTAGGTCATGTTGAGATCACATGCCTTCTGAGATCATTCACTGAGGGCACTTCTCCTCTGTGTTATTCTTCCTAAACACCCATAACGTCACTCAAATTGTGAGAAGGTATCAGCCAAGCCCAGACCGAGAGGCAGTCTACAAAATACCTGACAAAAAATCCTCAGAGCTATGAAGCTCATGAAAAATTAGGGAAGGCTGAGAAAGTGTCACAAATTAGAGGGGATAAAGGATGACTAAATGCAACGTGTATCCTGAAAGGGATCCTGGAACAGAAAAATAAGCTTTACTTGGGACACTGGTGAAATTAGAATAAAGTCTGTAGTTTCCTTACCAGTAATGTACTGATGTTAATGTCTTCACTTTGGTAAATGTACCATGATTATGTAAGATGTTGCCATTAGGGGAAGCTGGGTGCAGGGTGCATGAACTCTGTACCCTCTTTGCAACTTTTCTGTAAATCTGAAATCATTTCAAAATAAAAAGCTTTTATTTACTTTTGTTTTTTTTTAAAAAAAAGAATGCATTGTCTTTCTCCCTTCCCACCCCTGAAAAACACTTTCCTTCCTCACATCCCATCTACGTTGCTTTATTTCACAAAGGCGATGCCTGGGAGTTATTTCCCTTCCCTGAACTTGGCAGGCTCCTCTCGCTGCAGGAACTTTGCTCACAAGGACCCTTTGGGCCATGAAGCCCACCCCTTGCCTTCCTGCCGGTCCTGCTATGCTGGCCTCCACAGGCTGGTCCCAGGTTCACCTTATCTTGGGTTCGCTCTCTGTCCACACTCCCTCCTTTGGCCCTTAGGGTATCTGTAGTTTGCATCACACTGTTTGGTTCTTTATAACCTGAGAGTGGCTTTGCAGAAGTAATTCCCAACTTAGAAACGTCCATCACACTCCCTCCCTTTCCCCTCAACTCCCCGGAGGCTGCCTACCCCGATTCTCGGCCAGAACAGGACAACAGCGCCTCCTGCTGACTAGTGTGGGGAACTGCTGAGACACCAGCTCTCCACTTTGCCACATGCCCATCAAGCCGGGGCGCCTGCTCCATCCTGCTCTCCTTCCAGGACACCATACCTGCTGGCCCGGGGATTTCACCTATGGCACTCACCTTCTCACACAGCCATACACCGCTGTCATTCCTCTGCCGGCTGTCTCTCTCTAACTCTTGGCCAAACAATGGAGGATTTTCTCCCATTTTGTTACATTTGTGAACAAACTAATGACCTTAACTGAGGCCAGTAAGAGCTGGCCTTATTATAAAACAATTTTTATAATTTCTTATAATGAGGGGGAGGAACAGCCTTGAGTTTTGCACAGAAATTAGATCAACTAAAGACTTGGTCTCGTTGGCTTCTAAAACCCTTGAAAAGATTCAGAAGTTGCATTCAGATTTTCCATAAGCATTCTCTATCTGCTCATTCACATTCTTCAAACTCTAACATTCCAAATTTTTTTAAAAAACTATTTTTATTCAATACTATCACGTTTCTCTTTTAATTACTAGCCTTGCAAGAGTATTGTTTTCTACCATTTTTCATGGCAAATGCATAGTACTTAATCTATACTGTGGGTTAAATAGGTTTTTGGCAGCCAGCCCGGGAGACTTGCCAGCACTGATATCCTTGTTGTTATGGGGAAAAGCTGCAGGGAACTAACTGAAATGAATTTTTGGAACTCAACCTATTTGTAAGTCAGGAACTGCCTGCGCTGCCTTGGATGGCTATTCGATTGGTTTCAGGGATGGAGGTCTTCCTTGTTTCCCAAATAACTAATTCAATAGGCAACAAATAGATATTAAGGCCTATTACAGCCAGACCCTATGCTGGAGCCAGGGGATGTTGGGAGACCCAGTTTAGTTTCTGCCCTCACAGACTAATGAAAGAGTTGAACAGGGAGACTGGCAAGGCTAAGGCCAGGCTATAGGTAAGGGTTGAAATGGTATGCATTCGTCACCAGGGAAACAGAGCCCATAAAAAATATCTATCTATATCTGTATTTCCACATATCTGTAGATAGATTTATTTTAAAGAACTGGGTCATGTAATTTTGGGGGCTGGCCAATCTGAAATCTGCAAGGCAACCCAGCAAAGTTGGAAAATAAGGTGAAAGTTGATGCAGTCTTGAGTTTGAAATCTGTGGGGCAACTAGGGGGTGAAAAACTCAGGGAAAATGTTTACGTTGCAGCCTTGAGGCAGTATTTCTGCTTGTGGAGGAAACCTGAGTCTTTACTCTTAAGACCTTCAACAGATTGCATGAAGTTCACCCACATTATGGAGGGTAATCTGCTTCTCTCCTAGTCTACTGGTTGTAAATATTAATCACATTCAGGAATACATTTGCAGCAACATCTAGACTGGTGTTTGAGCAAACAACTGGGCACTGTAGCCCAGCCAAATTGACATATAACATTAACCATCCCATGGTAGAAGCTCAGTGAGCCACAGAGCCCAGAGAGGAGGCTCTTATCTGGGACTAAGGGAATGAAGTACAGCTGAGACCTGAAAGAGACTTTGGCCAGGTGAGCCACAGCAGAGAGAACGCACGCCCTGCCACAGCCCCCGGGTGGTCTATTCCATGACGAGCTCATCGAGTATGACACTCTATTATGCTCACCCCCACTCTCCAACATGAGCATGCTCCCCACTTCCTCCAGACCTTAGGAGGTACCTCAGACCACCTGCCCACCCTGATTGCTAACAAGTTCAGCCTTGATCCATTAGATAGTAGCTGAAAGCCCACAACCCAGATTGGATAGCAAGGGAGCGTTCCCCCCACCCCTTCCATCTAGTAGGCTTGGGCTCCTCTCTGGCATCCACTTCACATTCACATTTAAGGATGTGACTCTCCATGCGACCTCCATGGACCCAGCTCAGAGAGGCCCCATGCCCACATCTGCTCTGTCACTCTGCCTGCCCCGGTCCTGCGAACCTCTCCCCACCTCTCGAGGAGGGGTGTGCGTGAGCAGCTGGTGCTGCCTCCTGAGCAGTCCATCAGCCTTCACACCGCTGTCACCATGAGACATGGCGGAACAGAAACAAAAGACGTGACAAATTTGTCCTTTTCTCTTTCATAATTAACCAAAATATCTCAGCATGTAGCAAAGCTCAGCTCCTAATTAACAGACAGGCGAGAGGCGATTAAGAAAAAAAGCCACAGCCTCCACTCAGCACCCCTCCCACACACACTCCCCCTCCCTACCTTGCAGCCCCCCTCCCCTGATTCCCCCCACCCCGGTAATTATATTTGCAGGAGAGAATGATATTCTGGTCAGACACAACAGACAGAAAGAGCCCAGTCCCCAGTGAGGCAATTAATATTTCACACCTGCCAAGGCAAAGTGGCCAGGGAGGGGGAGGCGCCGGGAAGGCAAGTGCATTGTCACAAGGCCAGAGTGTGCAAAAGCCAAGTGGGGACAGTCCTTCTGTTGGACTGCGGGAATGGGAGGCCGGGCTGGCACAGAAAACAACTCTTTAGGGTGTGTATGGAATGGGGGTTGGGGTAGGGGAATCATTCCAGAGAACAAAGAATCTGCAATTGCATGTGCTCTGTGGGTGCCCTGCTACTGGCTCCCCAACTCCCAGCTCACTTACGCACTCCACACGCACTCCCACCCTGCGGAGAGAGAAGCACAGAGAGCCGGGAGCGGGGGCAAAGAACTGCAGAATAAATGGGCACAAAGCGTTCACCTGCACTGCCCCTGCCGCAGGCCCACAGATCTCTATGCTGTCAGTAGGGACAATACTCATATGCCAAGCCAGTCTACCACAGCACACACCCTCGCACCCACTCTGGTGCTCCCTAGTGAGCCCATGTGCACACACACACACGTGCCCACATACGCTCACACACACTCATACCCAAGCAGTTAGGACTCACACATGCAACCATCCCCAAGTCAAACAATCAACAAAGAGCTAGTGACTAATTTATTATGTTCAAGTTCCTGCCCCCGAGATCCTAGCAAGAGTTACGGAGATAGAGCGATTAGAGATTAACACAGAGAAGGAGCTAACACTACAACTCAACAATAGTAAGGGACCCTCCGATGCCAGTAGCTTCCTAGCATGGCCTGAGTCCTTACTAGTTGTCAGATATGCTCCCCAACCAGCCACTTCACCTCCTTAGCTCCTTCATTGCCTGGAAAAATCCTAAAAGGCACACCGAACCATTGCATTGTATATGTAAGAAGCCTGAGACTCCTGGAGGTTAGACATCTTACCCAAGTTAGAAAGTTAACAAAGCTGAGATTTAGGCTCTTCTATCATATGCAAAATTCAGGTTGCTTATTTGTAATAACCAAAAGGTAGTAGCAACACCAATGTACAGATGAATGGATCAACATAATGGAATATATCTGTGTGTGCCTATATATGTATGTATGTATGTGTAATATATGTGTATATATGTATATGTGTGCATATATATACATACATATACATATATATTATTTAGCTTAGAAATCCTGACACTTGCTACAATATAGATGAAGCTTGAGGACATTATGCGCAGTGAAATAAACCAGTCACAAAAGAGCAAATATTACATGATTCTTTCATGAATGACCTAGAGCAGTTAAATTCATAGAGGCAAACACTGAAACGGTGGCTGCCAGGAACTGGGGGGAGCAGGGGGGTCAGTGTTGGGCTGGACAGAATTTCAGCTGGATTTGATCCTGAAAAGTCCTGGAGGCGGACGGTGGTGACAGTTACACAACGATGTGAACGTACTTAATGCCACTGAACTGTGCCCTTAAAAATGAATTAGATGGTAAATTTTATGTCATGTGTACTTTACCACAATTACAAAAACAAAACATCTCAGGCTGTTAACTAGCACACCAAGAAAGCAGAGGAGGAAGAAAGATCACTGTGATGTGGTGCCCAGAGGAAGCTGCAGGAGCGGTGGGACAGGAAACGGGGCCTGAAGGAAGGGGCGGGCCTCAAGGGGAGGGTTAGGGGGTCGGAGTGGGCAAAACACTACACGAAAGGAGCAAGAGAAAGTGGTGCCTCCTGGGAGGCGGGGCCGGTGCAGGCCAGGGCAATGCAGAGGAAAGCATTAGAGACATTCTAGAAGGGGTGCCCGGAGTGAGCAAGATGTTAGGTTGGATGTCATTTAGGTCTCTTCCAGAGTGACAACTTTTAAGATTTGCAACGACAACGAAGCCCTTTTTGAAGATATAAGTGAATAGTCCGGGAACGGTGGAGGGGCCTAAGGAGGAGAAGCCGCTAAGGCCACAGAGGAGACCAGGATGGAGGTGAGGTGGAGGCCAGGCTGAGGAGTTTGAATATCAACCAGATGGCGGGGTGGGAGGGCCCTCCAGCTGGGCAGAGGGAGGCATGGGGGTCCTGGGGCTTGAAGAGACTGATCCCACAGAGACGGAGGCCAAGGCGTCCCGGGGCAGAGTAAGAACTAGGGAATGAGAAGGAGGAGGAGGTCTCACGTAGGAAGACGCAACGGCTCTCAGAGATACACTGGATGAGGGAAAAAAGGGCAGGACAAAAGGTGACTTCAAGTCTTTGCTGATGGAAAAACAGGAGTGTGACACTAAAACCTTGAATCAGAGGTGACAGCTGAATGGGAAAGGAACTGAATGGGGTGTTTCTTCCTGGCCTGCAGTGCAAATGGGAACTGCCATCCTTGACGCCGGTGAGCCTCTCTGGTCCTGCCCCAGGACCCATCCACCTTCCACCCTCTTCCCTCCAACTCCGTTGCCGCCCTGCCATCCAAGGCACAGCCCTCTGCTTTCCTGTGGCTTTGCTGAGTGATGGGTAAGTGCATTATCATCCCCAATATATTGATTTAAGAAACTGAGTCCATGCGGTAAAATTACTTGATTAAAGAATAACTAATACTGATAGATCCTACTTAGGAACCTGGGTCTCCTAACTCAAAATCAGGGAAGTCAGAAGGCACAGGGACCTAAGAGGACGTTTGCCATCATTCTCTTCCCCAAAGATTTTACAATCAATGCAGACTGTTCAAAAATGCACACGGGTAAGATGGAGAGTGCATATCCGACTCCAACATGAAATGAGTTTCTGCCAAGGCAGGTGGGGCAGCGGAGAGAGCGGAAGCTTGAGTGACCCACGGACAGCTGGCATCGCACCGTGGCGAGATCCTGCGATCACGAGCACATTATTTAATAAGCCTCAATATTTCCATCTGTAACATGGCTATCATTTCACCATTCATTTACTCCTTCTATTCACTCGTTAATTCAAAAGTAAATACTGAACAGACAGGATGAGTCAGGCATGGTGCTGGGCCCTGAAGAGAGATGCTGAACAGACATGCAAGGTCTGTCCTCAGGGAGCTTAGTCTTATAGGGTAGGGGCTGGGGTGGAGACTTGAGTATGTACCATTGTACAGACAGGAAAAAGTGACGCCTTGGATTACGACAATGGTGGGAAGACAAAGAGAACAGAATGGAGGCAAGGTATGTACTAAAGGCAGAATCAACAGGGTCTGCTGATGAATTAGATGTTAGAAACACAAGAAAGATGGGGGTGGAATACAATGACTCCTATGATAAGAATTAAAAACAACATATATAAGTTATTCGGCATAGTACCCAGTGCATACAGGCACTCAAAGATGGTAGCTTTACCTATCACGAGCACAGAAAGAATTAGAAATGAACCTGATGAAGTTTCTACAGGAGAGGGCAGGAGTGATGGAGGAAGATTTCTGGAGGAGGTGAATTTTGAGCCAAGCTTATAGCAGAGGAGTGAAGTGGGTTGACGCGGTGGTGGAGGAGGAGGGTGTCAGGACTCTCTGGTGGGAGGCAGGAAGGAATGGACCAAACAGTTTTGGAGGCAGGAACTTTGAGTCATCAGACCTAAGAATCAAACAGGGTTGTATATAAGAGAATTCTGCTTGGCACACAAGTAAGATGTCTGCAGGACTTTAAATTAAAATGGAACCAAACCCAGATCCTCAAAGCTAATTCCTGATGCCTCTTAGAGATGTGAGCCTAGATTAGGAGTTTTTTCCCTCCACTTTCAGAGTCTCCCCTTCTGTGCGCTGACAGGGGGAACAACTTTGAGCCTAAAGGCTCTGGAGGGTGTGGGGTGAGGGGCTGAGCAGGCCGGCAGGGGTCGGAGCCAGAGCCCAGAGTCATCTCAGCAAACCCATAGCCAGTCGTGTCCTCGGAGTGTCTTCTAAACACGCAGCCCACCCAACGGCCCTGTGGAGTCTTCCACTTTTGGCAGTTGCTACCCACACAACCTCTGCTTAATTTTCAGGCCCCACTCTCCTCCGAGACTGAGTCCTCTCACCCGGAGAAACAACGTAAGCTTCCAACTGGGGTGGCCCTCCCTGGCACATACATCGCCCCCAGCTCAGACGTCACCCCACGCCTCTAGATGGCCCGTGCGGGCAGCAAAGGCCCCGCGCCTTGGCAGGGAGTGCGGAAGCAGCTGAGGGCAGCTCCCCCAGCGGGCGGGGCTCTGCCTTCCCGTCCTCGTGCCATACATCTCTTCCTAACTCTCCAGCTCGGCACTTCTCGAAGTACGGTCCACAGACCCTCAGGGTTCCCTGAAACACTTTCAGAGATCCACAAGGTCAAAATAGATTTGTAATAATATTATGATATTATTTGTCTTTTTCACAGTGTTTTCATTTGTAATGATGTGCACACAGCCATAGCACCAAATGGAATTATTTTTTTCCCTCAACACACACTCACAGTTTTTAAAAAATCCACTTTTACTTTTGAATGTCTTTTATGAAGCAGGACAAATCATTAATGTTATTAAATCTCAACCCGTGAGTATGTAATGTATCTCTTCACTATTCTCTGTGACTAACTGCTACATATGGAAACATGATCCTCAGCTCAAGTAAAAAGCATGCGTGAGATTGAGTCGTGACCTGAACTAGTTACCCCTTGCATGGGACATTATTTTTATTTGAAAGAACAACTGACAAATGAGCAAAATGGAACGAGAGGCATGGAAAGAAGGAGCAGGCTGGTAGTGACCTGAGGGGAGGGGAGAGAGAGCTGAGGCACAAAAGAAGGGGAAGGGTTTAATCAACGAACAAGTGCAAATGACCCGTGGGCAAGGACGAGGGGGGCAAGGACGAGGGGGTGGGGGTGCTGGGGCAGGGGAGAGCAAGGGGGAAAATTGGGACAACTGTAATAGAACAACAAATAAAAAAATTTAAAAAAAAAAGAACAACTGACAAGCTATGGTCATTCAGACTTGTGTTTCGGGCACCCATTTCCTCAAAAATGAACAAAGCGAGCCTGTCACTTTAAGGAAAACCACCGACAGATTTGTGGCCAACGATAAAAGTTGACTTTCTTTTGAAAATTAGAATTATGGAAAATTTGTACTCACCATCATGAACTTGATAGCTTCCCAGCACTTAAAATCTTTCCTGATGAGGTCAGTGGTAACAGTAACAAATCGGGGACTTTTAAGTCTTATATAATGAAATGTGTCAGCATTTGGAAGATCTACAGAACCCAGTGAAATAATGTTTTTTCAAATGTCCAATTCATGATTCTACAAGATCATGCATGGATGAAAAAGCCATTGGAAGTAGAAGAATCACCCATGTATTTGTATTATGTATTTCCATAAATATATGCAGCAGAGTATAAAAGATTTATTGGTTCCAAATGTTATATTGCAAAAAACCTTTAAGAAACTATCATTTATTGGATTTTAGTGTCCTATCCAATATGAATATCCACAATTATCTGGAGAAAGTATTAAAAGACCCCTACCTCCCTGGCCGGTGTGTCTCGGTTGGAGTGTCATCCTGTGCATGGAAAGGTTGCAGGTTCTATTCCCAGTCAGCGCACATGCCTACAGCAGGCAACCAATCAATGTTTCTCTCTCACATCAATGTCTCCTCTCTCTCTCCAGCCCCCTCCCTCTCTCTCTAAAAGCAATGAGAGTATGCCCTCACGTGAGGGGAAAATGAAAACCCTACGTCTTCCAACTACATATTCAGATGAGGCCGGATTTCTTTTCACATATTTCAACCAAAACAACATATCCCAGTAGACTGCTTGCAGAAACAGATGGGATCCAGTCAGACATTAAAAAGATTTGCAAAAAATGTAAAATAGCGTCACTCTTCTCACAAATCTTTTTGTTGTTTTGGAAAATATTTTTTATAAAAATATTTGTATTAACATGTAATATCTCAATTGCTGTTATTTTTAAATAAGTTGAAAATAAATATTGCTAAATTTCCATTTCTAATATAGGAAATATTGTGTTAGAAATACAACCCACACTGCCCTGGTCTGTGTGGCTCAGTTGGTTGGATCATCAGCCTGTACACCAAAAGGTCGGGGCATATACCTAGGTTTTGGGTTCAATACCAGGTCAGGGCATGTATGGGAGGCAACCAATTGACATTTTTCTCTCACATCAATACTTCTCTCTTCCTCTCTCTCTCTCTCTCTCTCTCTCTTTCTCTCTCTCTTCCCCCACCCCTTCTGCTCTCACTAAAATCAGTAAACAAATTTTTTAAAAATTAAAAAATATACAACCTACACAAACAAAGCTCTTTGGAGTCCTCAAAATTATTACAAGTGTAAAGGACTCCTGAAACCAAAAAATTTCAGAATCCCTCTATAGCTCACTGTTCCCCACCACCACCGTTTCCTCTCCTCAGGCCTGGGGCCCTGGTGTCCCTGCTGCGCCCTAACTCATAATGCCAGCCCCAGGCTCCCCTGGCCCCATCCCGAGATCCCATTTCGGGGTGGTTTGTGAGGGCTCCAGCTTGCTATGTGCCCTCTGTCCTCACCACATACCGCAGTCGACACACAAACACACACACACACACACTCACACACACACACAAAGGACAATCGCTCCCATAAATAATATAGACCCAAGTCTTCCTTGGGGTAGCTCTTAGAAAAATTAACCTCTCGGGCCTTATTTTCTTCCACAATAATACACAGATGTCCATAGTTAAAACCATTCTCACAGGCTATGGTGAGAATTACATGCGACAATGGGGATGTATACTAGATATTCTGCATCTGAAGACCTACTTGCCACCTTTCCACTCCCCGCTCTGTGCCCCTGGAGACTTCCAGTTGGATGTGGCCAATGGGAGTTTCTGGTAGGAGATCCCAGAGGGCAGGAGGAGAAAGAGGTTGAAGGGCTTGTCACTCTTCTACATGTACACCCATGTACATACACATGCACACACCCAGAATTTGGCTGTGCCTCTGTTAGACAGCCTCTCACAAAAAGCACCTCTTCTTCCCCTTTGTACTTCAAGCCTCGGGACGGGACTCTGTTGGCACCTACCTCAGCCTACCTCAACGCTCCTTGTTGGTTTCCTTTAACAATCCACACCTTGGCTAATAGCTCCCCCCTTCAATTCTCCTCAGTCACGTTGTCTGGGTGTGTCGTGCATCCTCCAGGGAGCTTGACTGATTGATACAGGGTATGAAACACTATAACCTTAGGTGTATCGTAGCAAAGAAAGATCCTTTTCTTTCTGGTCTAAAGTCTTCTATGACCACTGGACATCTCCAGACTCTTTCCTAAGAAGCAGGAGGAGATAGCGATTTTTTTTTAGATATTAAATTTTAATTTAAATTTTTAAATTTTTTAAATTACAGTTTACTTTCAACATTATTTTGTATCGGTTTTAGGTGTATACCATAGTGGTTAGACAGCCATATGTTTTACATAGTGTTGCCCCAATATTTCCAGTACACACCTGGTACCATACATTGTTCCCCAATATTATGGACCACATTCCCTGTGCTGTGCTTTACATCCCCGTGACTGTTTTGTAACTACCAATTTGTACTTCTTAATCCTTTCACCTTTTCCTCCCAGTCCTTCAACCCCCTCCCATCTGGCAACTACCAGTCTACTCTCTATGTTTATGAGTCTGTTTCAACTTTGTTTGTTCATTTGTTTTGTTTTTTAAAATTCTACATATAAGTGAAATCATATAGTGTTTGTCATTCTCTGACTTATTTCACTGAGCATAATACCCTCTAGGTTCATCCATGCTGCTGCAAATGCTGAGGTTTCATTCTTTTTATGGCTGAGTAATATTCATTATATACTTGTACCACAGCTTTTTTATTCACTCATCTATTAATGGACACTAGGGTTGCTTCCATATCCCATTCAATGCCGTTTATTCTCAACACCCCTATTTGTCCAAGGCATTGCCCAGGAGCTTGCAAAGCAGCTCAAGAAAAGAAACAAACATTCTCTACTCTCCTATCTTTGCCTTTGCTCCTCATGTTGCCCCCGCCCCTGGAGGGTTCTCTTTCCATCCTTCAAAACCCTCAGATGCTACCTTCGGAAACTTTCCACATCCTCAACCATAAATAATGTCTTTCTTCCCCAAATACCTCTTTTAAAGCACTTATCTCTTGTTAACTTATATTATTCAATTTGATTCAATACACATTTTCCCAATGTTTATTTCCTGCTAAGCCCTAACTAAGCCAAATGCTGAGCGGTGCGAGGAAAACTTTTAGGCCAATGTGCCCTGGGGGAGCCTGTGCTCCATCTGGGGAGATGGAAACATAAATCCTTGGGATGAATGGGAAAAAGGTTGCAACAGAAGTTTATACAAAATTCTGTAGGTGCTGTTCAAGGAAAACATCTCGATGGATATGGAGAGATCAAGGATATTGGAGAGAGGGCAGTACCGCCCTCAGGTTAGGGAACCTCAGTTGCGGAAAAGCCCAGCACTCAGGCAGCCAACATGGCACAGAGAATAAGAGCAGCCATTGTGGAGGGTGCTTGCTACGTCAATTAGCCTGAGGCCATGCTCTTGGCTCCCTGCTCTGTCTGCTGATGGCCTGTGGGCATGACATAGGGCCCCCTGTGCTCTGGTGAAGGATTTCAGAGCTGCCTGTGGGGCTGGTGGACCAGCAGAGGAATGAGGACTGAGGGAAAGGCAGGTGGTTCCCAGCCAAACTCACAGAACTGGATCATGACTCTGAGGGTGGGAGCCAGCATGAAGCTCCAAACAGCCGGGAAGGACCTCAGGGATTGCCGAGCCAGGCACCAGCCCACATCAACCATTCTGCAGGTGAGGGAGGGCCACTTGAAATTATGTTGTGTGGATCTAAGACATTCGTCACCCCATAGCAGCACAGCATCTTGTAAACCCTCTACCACAATGAAGGAGACCAGGGAGAGGGAAGAGACATCCCCAAGACTGAGCATTTACCCCAAAAGAAGGAATCACTAGCTCCGATCAAGATGGCAAACTAACATAAGCTGCTGATTCGCTCTCCCAAATCAATCTACAAGAAACTACAGCACAGAAAATAAGTCATGGATCTGAAAATCTAAACATGAAACTGTGAGAAATCCCCAGGAGTCAGAAGGCTCCCCCAAGACTGTGAACAGTTGTATGTGTGGAGGGGTAGGTGGGTAGTCGAATGGGGATAGAGGGGGAGAAACCCCAGTGGGTGATTAGGTTGGCTCCAGGGCTCTGGTCTTGCACGCCCTTTCCCACCCCCATACACAGACCTACACAGAGACTATCATCTACCTAGAGCAAGCAGCATCACAGTCTAGGCTCCAAGATTCCAAAAACACTTTTAAAGAAATCCTGACACCCTGCTGGTATGAGAGCTAATGGGACCAGAGAGTGCCTCTATCTGCCGGTGGGTGCTCAGCCATCATCCCGCACTCGCCACCTCCCCGTCAAGGCTGGTGGGTACACCAAGGATACGCCCACCTCTCACGTGGGTTTCTTTCAAAGGACAGTGCCCGGCAGAGGAGTTGTACAATAAGGGAACAGAATCTGAAAGGGATCCTAAGCTGGGAAGGAGATGGCAGTTTGTTGGGACAGCTCAAGAGTGTTTCTGCAGGGGCATCTGGATGAAAGATGGTGAAGGGATTAGCCAAAGCGTGTGTATGCAAAACCCACAGACACACAACAGTGTGGTGATGACCAGAGGGAAGGAGGGGCAGGGGCTAAGTGGAGGCTGGCAAAGGGGCAGAAATGGAGACGCCTGTAATAGTGTCAACAACAACTTTTTTAAAGTTTTTTTAAAAAAAGAAACCCTGCCAAACCAGGGTTTCTCCGGTTTAGAGCTTATGCTCTCCCTTCTTCTTTAAGTTCACCAGGAGGTAACAAACTAGGATTCCAGACCCTTCTTCACTACACATCACCAACAGAATAATTGTATCCCCAAGGGGATAATTTGAATTTGGAAAAAACCACTTTTAAAAAAGATAACAGCCCTGGCTGGTGTGGCTCAGTGGACTGAGCGCCAGCCTGCAAGCCAAAGAGTCGCAGGTTCGATTCCCAGTGCAGGGCACATGCCTGGGTTGCAAGCCAGGTCCCCGGTAGGGGGCACGTGAGATGCAACCACACATTGATGTTTCTCTCCCTCCCTTTCTCCCTCCCCTTCCCCTCTCTAAAAATAAATAAATAAAATCTTTAAAAATAAAAAAATTAAAAGATAACAAACAACAACATGCATCCCATGAAGCAAGATAAACTGGGACAGATAAACCAAGATTTTAAAATAAGCATAAATATTCTCAACAGAAAGGGCAATATGAAGTAGGTAAAATAAATAATAGAAACAAATGGAAATATTGTATGTGAATAATAATTGAAATAAGTAGAATGGATAAATAGTTTGATGGATACACTTGAAGACAGAATCTGTAAGCTCTTAAGATCATGTTAAAAAATTCTGGAAAGCACCAGAAGAAGATACTCAGATAGAAAACATTAACAAAAAGCTAAAGTTCATTTGAAGTAAATAGAGGTACTTATATCCACATAATGGGATTCAAAAAAAGTGAGAAAAATCAGAGGGGATGAAATATTTGAAGAAATAAGAATTAAAGATGGAAGACCTCAGATTGAAAGGATTTACAGAGTGCCAAGCAGGATAAAGCAAAACCAACACCTAGATATATTTTAGTAAAAGTTTAAAAATCAAAGGTACAAAACCCTTTAGAAAGCTTCCCAGAAAGACAAGCAAGTCATCTCAAAACATAAAGACTTAGATTTCATCAGATTTTTTCATATTCATAGTTTTAAATATATATATTTATTGATTTTAGAGACAGAGTAAGGAAGAGAGAGGGAGTGAGAGAGAGAGAGAGAGAAACATCGACCAGTTGCCTCCTATGTGTGCCCTGACCCAGGATGGAAGCAGCAACCTTTCCTTGTGCAGGACGACATTCCAACTAACTGAGGCACACTGGCCACGCTACCACATTTCTTAACAGTACATTTGTTGGATGTAGGAAAACAGAAATATTTTCAAAATATTAAAGGGAAAGAACATTGAACCTAAAATTTTATATCCAACCATACTGTCATTTACATACAAGAATGCTATTAAAATATATTTAGGCATATCAGGCCTCAGAAGATTTATCATTCAAAATCCCATTTTGATAACCTTTGGAAGAGTACTCAGATAAAAAGAGAAATAAATGCAGGAAAGCACTGCAAGAGGAATTTGGTGGAAGAATGATCAAATTCCTTAGGAAAGCTTATTGTTGTCTGAAAAAGCAAGGATCCAACAAAAGATAAGGAAAACCATGTTTTCTGTTATGATAGATTAGTGGGGTTTTTTCTGGATTTTTATATAAATAGGATTATACAGTGTGTATTTTTTTTTTTTTTGGCCGGCTTCTTTAAAAATGTATTGATTTGAGATTCATCCATGTTGTATATTACAGTTAATTTCATCTTGTTTTTTTTATTCCTAAAATTGGAATTGCTCTCTTATTAGGTTCATATAAGTTTGTAATTGTTACCTTCCTGATGATTTGTCCCCTTATCACTAGTGATACTTTCTATGTTGAAGTTTATTTTTAATTGATGTTAAAATAGCTATTCTAGCCTTCTTGTGCTTACTACTTGCATGATATCCATTTACTGTAAACCTATCTGTGTCTTTATATTTAAAAGTATGTTGCTTGAAGGCAACATATAGTAGAGACTTGCTTTTTAACCCATTTTGCCATTCTCTGCCTTTTAATGGAAGGATTTAAGCCATTAAGTAATGTAATTATTGATATTGTTAAACTTAGTTCTGCCATTTTACTACTTGTTTTCTATTTTCTCCCTCTTTTTTTGTACCTCTATCCCCTTTTCCAGCCTTCTTTGGAATTATTTAAATGTAATTACTTAATTTATTACTTAAATATTTATTTAAGTAATTATTAAAATAAAGTTATTTAAATAATTAACTAAACATTTTTAATAATTATTATTTAAACAACCCCTTCTTTAAGAGTATTTAAATAATTTTTAGTGTTCTATTATCAGTGACATTTTGGCTAAATCTCTTTGTATCATTTTGTAGTGTTTCCTCCAGAGATTACAATATATATACTTTCATATTGAAGTAAAATGTAGAAGCTTTATAGCCATATAAACTCCTTTCCTGTTCTCCTCTGCTGACCTTTTTTATCATTGTCATTTGAATTATACTTTATACATGGTAAATTTTACCAGATAATGTTATAATTTTTGCTCTCAATACTTGTATGTGTTTTAAAGAACTTAGAAGGAAATAAATGATCAGTTATATTTATCTACATATTTCCCACTTCTGTTGCTTTTTCTTCATTCCTTTCTTTTGTTATCACTTTTCTTCAGTCTGATGAATTTTCTTTAATAATTCTTACAGATAAGGTATTTGAGTGATAAATTTTCTTAGTTTTCCTTCACCTGGGAATGGCCTAATTTTGGCTTCATACCTGAAAGATATTTTTGCTGGATATAGAATCCTGGTTGACAGTTCTTTTCTTTTAGCACTTGTAAGATGTTGTCCTGCTGTCTTCTGACCTTCAGGATTTCTACTTAAAAAAAAAAATCTCCAGTCATTAGAACTATTGTGCCCCTGTATATGTAGTTTATTTTTCTTCTCCAGATTCTTTCAAAGGTTTTTCTTTACTTTAATTTTCACTATTTTTGTTATGATGAGTCTAGGTGTGCTTTTCTTGGAACCCCTGTTTGGGTTCATTAAGCTTCTTGACTCTTGAATCTGCCGACATGGAATAAAATAAAAATTCAGTAAGATATTAATAGAAGCGTGGAGCAGATACAGTGCGGGCCCAGAAAAGGAGCAGCCAATGCCATCAAGTCGGTGATGGGGAGATGTCAGGAGCGGACTTAAGCAGGTGTGCAGGGCGAGGAAGAGGCAGTGCAGGCACAGGGGCCGGTGAAGGAAGCCATGACATGTGGCCTACAGAACCCAGCTCTTCATTCTCCAGTGCTTTTTCACTTCACAGCAGCTTCTTTAAAAAGCCAGCTGTCCCTGTTTTGAGAAATCCTTAATGACACCTTCAGGAAATACATGTTTTCTCACTCTGTATTGTCTTTTTTAAGGGTTGGAGCAACACGTACACCTTTCCCTGTATCTTATGAGGATGTCTAGCACAGGGCTTTGCAAATTAAACAGGAAAATCCTTGCTTTTAACAGTATCGGCAGGTTGGGGGGCGGACTGATTCTGGTTTGTCACTTTATAGAGATACAGTGACAGAATGAAGGAAGTCAGTATTCCTTATTAAAAAGGCATGAAGGGTACCTCTTTAGACAGTAACAAGTTAATTCTTTGGAGCAGTTTGAGACTCTTAGAAACAGAATAAGTAAAAAAAGAAAAAAATCATTTTATCACCCAAACGTATATCTATTAAAACTAATCCTTCAAACCTTAGATGGTTATCCAGCATTAATTACTACAGTTAAGGGGCTAAAATTAAGTGCTTTGCTGGTTTCTCTAGATAATTTACATATCATTACTTTACAATTCATGTTGCAATGATCTTTTTTATTAAAATTAGTAAATGAAAATGGAATGATATTACCTCCAAGCCTTCAAGACCCTAAGGTCAGAGTCACCATTTTTTCTCTTTTAAAATCATAATCGTCAATTCAAAAAAAAATATGTAGAACTTAACCATTTATTTTAAAAAGGAAGTCATAAAACCAAAATGAGTTACTTTTTACAGTTTCACTGGGATTATATCAAACCCATAGTCAATGTTTTAAAAATAGAGGGCTAGAAGAAAACAAAAGAAGAAGCAGATAAAATCAGCCAGAACAGAAAAGGGAGGGAAAGCAAGAAAAAAAAAAAGGTAAAACAGAGGAAATGACATTGCTTACCTTTGTTAACCCAGCATCGTCCAAATGTATTTAACTGTGACACCCAAAGAACAGCTTTGGTTCCTGGGTTCCAAAGCACCATTTTAGCCCCAGGAACTCAGTCTGGGAAACCCTCGGTACAGCCATTCTCAAATTCCAGCCCAAGCAAGAACATGTTATTTGTCCGAAGGACTTGGAGTCTAAGGACAAAGGTTGGAACACCTTTTTGGAGCACAGCTGTGTCCACCAATCCCCAGCACAGAGCAGTGGCCCCGGGCGACCACAACTGGCGTTCCCTCCCGCTGTCAGGCTCTTCCGAGGAGCCTAGCCAAAGCTGGTCTACAGCCTGGGGGTGGGTGTGAAGTGTTTGTGACACACAATATACCTGGGAGCGATGTTTGTGATTCATTCCGACTCTGGGGACCCAATGCACCTTTCCACAAAGTCAGGACCGGGGGTTGCTCACTAGGAATATGCCAGCAACCTCACTGTGCTCTTGGGGGAGCAGCATGGGAACAGAGATTCCCAGATTCTAAGAGATGCCCACCCATCCTGAAGGCAGGAATTACAAACTCTTGCTTTAGATTTCTCTACTTCTTTATTCCATCTCCCATCTTCCCTTCCTCCTAGCCTCTTGGTGTTTTCTGGCTGTCTTTTCTGCTTATCTCCCCATCCTCGTTTTTATCTCCTCCCTCCCTTATCCGAGGCCCTACTGGCCAACAGGGTCCTTCTGGTCAAATTGGGATCTGCCAGGATTCCTCTGAACCCTGCCTCCCACTCTAGATAAATCTACCCACCCCTCCACTGCCACGTTCCCTCCATCCCCACCTCAAGCCATTCCAGACACAGTGACAGAAGGGACCTGCCCTAAATTCCTCAAATGGAATGGGGGTGGAGTTGGGGGGAGAAGGGTATTGTCCATTATGTTTGAATTGGGAGGGGGATGGTTGCTTCCAGAGTGGAGTCTTCTCAGAAACCCTCCCTCCACCCCCATGCCTCCTCCAAAGAGAGAGATTAGGCCAGTGTGACATTTCCTGACAGCTCTGACAGGCCTCAAGGAGACAATTAATGCCTCACAGCTGCTTCTACCAGGGAAGGTACTGCAAGAGGATGAAGGGAGGGGAGAGTGGGTAAATTTGCAAAAAGTTTTAAAGCAATAGTAGAGAACAGGGAGGAAATTAAATCAAAATCTTATTGTACTAATTTCTGTTGGAATCCCCTGAAGGGCAAGTCAGTGGACACCTGAGGCAAACTTATGGAATCACTCGCGTGAGGTTAATAGACGTCTCAATTGTTGGAGCTTCTGGAAAGGAGAAAGCCAGTGGCAGAGCCTAGGCCCCTGGCCTCGAACACTGCGATGTTGGACCTTGGGTCATTGTCAAGGGTGGAGCTGTCTTAGGTTGCCGCTGCCCATCTTCTAGGGCCGGAGAGAGACAGGAACGCCCCTGGGAAAGTGCTTTCGATAAGAACGCAGACAGACAGACAGAAAGATAGACAGGTCTCCTTCCTACTCAGACATCCCCACGTCTGCCTGGGCAGACAGATGGGCCTTTCCTCCCAGCTTTATAGATTAACGCATCCTTCTTATCAATTATGAAGACAAGAAAGTGTAATTTTCTTCCCATGTTTATATTGTTCAGGATTAATCTGCCTATAAATGGATAATCTGTCAGCTTTCCGAGACACTGAGTGGGGAGGGGGTGGGGCAGGAAATGGGGAAGAGATTTACTAGTGGGTAATGCCATCTGCTTTATTAGGTTGTTTTATAAACCTGACATTCAATTTGTTCAGGAGGACTTGGTGACAGATTATTCTGTAAATTCCCAAATAATTACAGTAACCAGAGAAAGGGGGAAAAAGGAGCAAGAGAGGTGGATCCGGCGGGGGGCAGTTGCCACACTGTTGTGACTAATGGATCCAGGGGACACCATCCATCCTCACCTCCCTCTGAGGGTGGCCGGAGAAAGGCCAGGTCTGAGAGGCACAGGACTGACGAGGAAGGCCAGAGAGCCCTGCAGCTCTGGGTCTCATCCATTAGCCCCCCATTTTCAAACCTTCAGACTCTCTGCTCTCCCCGACAAGATGGTGAATTCACGTAAATGGGGATTGTGTTATCCTACATCATGTTATGTTCTTCCTCCTGTCCCCCGGGTCTGAATCCCGCCCTCCCCTTACTAGCTGTGTGAACTTGGGTCAATTACTTAGATTCTCTGTGCCTCAGTCACCTCAGTCTCTTCCACTGTAAAATCTGGGAAGCAGAATCAAGTTAGTTCATTTTGAAAGCGCATCCCTGAAAGCACTTAAAGTAGTGCTCGGTGCATACTAAATGCAATCTAAACTGTTTGCTGCATTTTTATAATTTATTTGTTTTTATCCCACAGTACTGAGCCCAGAGCTGACAATATATTATGTACTCGATAGATACCTGATGGTTGAGTCTGAAGAATCAGAATGGTAGAATCAGAATCTGAGAGCATATAGGCCCCTTAGCGAAAACAGAGTTTACCCTTCCCCTCCATCTCCTGCTTGAACACTGCCAGAGACAAGGAGCTCCCTACCTACCACTTGGGCAGCTCACCCAACGCCAGGCTGTTCCAAGGAGTCCTCACATAAAGACAAAACCTGCATTCCCCCAGCAGAGCCTCCAAAGGGTTAAAGCTGCTAGGTATGCGCAGGGAGGCAGGGGAGCGCCCCTCTGGTAACGTATAGTCTTGATGATGAACTCTGAGAGCTCGTTTTTCAGCAGAATGCTATTCAATTACTCCGTGCACGTTTGTCATTTAAGTTTCCAAATGCTGCTTTCCTTGGCTTCTGTAATCTTATTTGCTTCTTGTGCTGTAGTGGGAGTAGGTGGGGGAAAGAGGGCCACACAGTGTATATCCTCAGGGTCCCCCTACTTTATGCCTGTCCTTGTGTTGTGGGTACATGCAGGTTGTCATGGGGTCCCATGCAGAGAGAAAGGAGGGGTGGGAATGCGGTCCTTCTTGCCTGTCCTATCTGGCCATCTCTATGCCTTTGTATTCCAAGGACGGCTCTCCACTACCTCAGTTGGTTACCAAGATAACGAGGCTCAGGGAGTGAAGGAACTCTTCTGTGGTTCCCCACAGAGACAACGCCTGCCCCATGGGTGAGAGTTGAATAGCATATCCCCTTATATCTTTGAATGCATTCTTGACAATTGGCCTTCATATTATTTTTCCATGCATAAATATTCCATACGCCAGGAAAATTACTGCTCAGGGTTTGGACTCCATAGTGGGTTGCCTTTCTGGAAGGAATCTCCTCACTTCTTCTGGTAAGAGAACCCTCTTTTCTGTGGGAAATCCACTCCAGGTGGTTTGGTTGGGGCTGTCACTATCCTTCTGCAAGGGTGTGCAGAAGACCCTGACCTAGCCAATCAGAATACCTGTGTTCTTGGCCACAGTAATTGGATCAGGATGGTCATGTGACCTCAAAGCCAGCCAGTCAGATCCTTCTAAAGGACTATTCTGTCAAAGTTACTGGGAAAGAAATTTTATTCCTCCTGGAGTTGCTAATCTGGTAAAATATTAGCCTTAGGCCACTGGTATTCAACGAGTTCACCACGAGGAGAGCACCAGCCCATGGTATGGGGGGACAAAGACTTGAAGACACTGTGGAGGTCCTAAACCCAGCCCTGCTTGAAGCAGTCATAGCTCCCAGACTTTTCAGTTACATAAGTTAAAATATTCCCTTTTTTCCTGGTAGTATGAGTTGTGTTACTGTCATACAAAACCTCATTAGCATAAGCTGCAATTGGCACCTTCTCCTCATCTTCAAATTTTATCCCACAAATTCAAGGTGCTTGTCAAGAGAGGATTGGGAGCCGGTTGATCTGCATCTCAACAGGATGCTCCTCTTCTATTAAAGCCTCACCTCCCCATGATTATTCATCTGTGCTGATGTGTGTGTGTTTCCTTACTGGTATTGTAAATTGTCTTCTACCTCTTTCTAATGACTTTTGTCTTCATCGGTAATCACAAACACCCTGGGGATAGAAACAGCAACCACTTCCAGGTCTTCTTTGTCTCCATCAATTTCTGGGCCAAAGTTCTCAAGTGTCTGGTGGTTTAAGGGAATCTGCATGTTTGTGTGTGTTCTAAGTGTGGTCTTGGGAGTTACTTGAGAATGAAGGGGGAGGGATTGCAAAAAACAAAAAAGCAAGTATGCTACAGATTGGGGGTGGGGAGAAAAGAGAGAGAAATAGAAAGAGATCAAAGATCTGAGCAATAGGACTCCTTGAGTTTACAGACTGAGAGGTGCTGCTCAGTACTACTGCTGGATTTGGTAATTATCCATTCATACTACGTCTTCTACCAAAAGAGGGCCAAGGGAATTTACTAGGTTGTTAAGATACAGACAAGAATGGCATGAATGTGGCATTTACTTCCTTAATTGTGTGTCCTGCTCTGGAACCCAGCCCACTTAGGCACCCCAAGAGCAAGGCTTTCTCTCAAAGGCCCTACAAGCCCACCCACCAGTGGTCCCCACCAACTGACCTGCCCCAAATCTCTGACTGGGCTGACTAACCAACAGCTTTCTCTGCTGAAGCCAGTCTGTAGAGACCTGAGGAGGTGGTTGTTTCTCCAAATGCAGAGACACCAATGCAAGGCTACAAGGATCACTAAAAGTCAGGGAAACATGACACCATCCAAAGAAGAAAATAAAGGGGCAGTAACTGACCCTAAAGAAATGGACATCTACCAACTGCTTGACAAAGAATTCAAAATAATTTGTCTTAAAAGATGAAAAGGCAAGCCACAGACTGGCTAATAGTCACAGTTTATAGTCTGACACAAGACTCATATCCAGAATATATAAAGAACAGTTACAATTCAATAATAAGAAAATAAACAATCAATTTTAAAATTGGCAGGACAATTCACAAAAGAAGGTATAGAAATGTCCAATAAGCACATTAAAAGATGGCCAACATCTTTAGCTGTTAGAAAAATATGAATTAAAACCACAATGAGGTACCACTTCATACCCAATAGAATAACTAAAATATTAAAAATAGATAATACCAAGTACTAGAACTCTCATATACCTTTTAGTGGAAGTGTAAAATAGTGTATCCATTTTGGAAGTTGTCAGTTTCCTGAAAAGTTAAACATAATACCAGCTATTCAACTAGTAGGCATTTCCCCAAGAGAAATAAAAACACACATCTACACAAGACTGATATACAAATGGTCACAGCAACTTCATTTGTAATTGCTCCAAACTCTGAACAACCTAAATATCTACCAACAGGTGACTGGATGAGCAAATTGTAGTGCATCCATACAAAGGAACAATACTCAGCAATAAAGAAAAGAATGAACTATTGACGTGCACAACTACATGCATCAATCTCAAAGACATATGCTGAGTAAATGGAATCAGATATGTAAAAATATTGTGTATTCCATATTTCCATGCACATGAAGTTAGAGAACAGGCAAAATTAATCTATGGTGCTAGAAATAGGATCAAACATTGCCTGGGGTAGAGATGGGGATTGACTATAAAGGGGCATAGGGATATCCCTGTGTGACAGAAATGGCCATTTCAGAGTTAGAGTCGTGGTTGTGTGACTAGATATATTTGTCATATCTCATCGAATTGTGCACTTCAGATGTATGTACATGATAGTAGGTAAAATATTCCTCAACGAATGAAATATTCCTCAATCAAAACAAAGAGGGAGGAGGGTAACGAAGGCTCGGAGCCCAGGTTGCCCACACTCTGCTCTCCCTTCTTCAAGCAGCGTGATGCAGGTCCAACAGGCCCAGGTGGAGAGGAGCCTTTACGTCATAGGTGTAGCCTTGGACCTCACAGCCCAGGGCCCACAGAGCAGGGGACAGGCAGTCCAGGCATTATTTGGGACACAGTCCTTAATGGAACCCCAAAGAAAGAGTCATTTCCCAGGGGCCGCAGACACAAGCACAATCTCACCAAGCTCCAAATTATCTGCTCCCGCTGACTTGGGCAAGTTATTCAACTTTTCTGCGCCTCCGTTGCCTCATCTGTGAATGTTAAAGACTCCCAGGTTGTTGCAAAGGTTTCATTAATTAAGTTGAGCATTGAGAATAGAGCTAGACAGAGAGGAAAGTGCACAGCGGGTGTTGGCTGAGTGGGGCTGGTGGGGGTGGCCTAAGGCCGCCGAGGGGAGTGCAGGAGGGAGCAGAGGAGCAGGGGAAGTCCATCCACCCTGAGTATCTCTTGCTGCCTGTGCCAAAGGTTCTGTGCGTCCCAGGTGTGGGAATTTCCCAGGGCCGTAGGAAAAAAATGCCACAGGCTGGGTGGCTTAAAAAAACAGCAATTTATTTTCTCGTAGTTTGGGATCTAGAAACCCAGAATCAAGGGGTTGCAGGGCCGTGCTCTCTCCAAAGTCTCTAGGGGAGGATACTTTCTTGCCTCGTCCAGCTTCTGGGAGCCCCAGGTGCTCCCTGGCTTGTGGCGGAATCACTCCCCGCCCTGCCTCCGCCTTCACGTGGCTGTCATCGCTCTGCGTATCTCCCCAGGCCCAAATGTTCCACATCATATCAGCACACCAGTCAATTGGATTGGGGCCCATCTACTCCAGTACGACCTCATTTTACCCTGCTTACCTCTGCACAGAGCCAATTTCCAAATTAAGTAACATAGGTGCCAAGCGGTAGGACCTGAGCATACCTTTTGATGGGACACCATTCAAATCATAACACTGGGTCTCTGTCCTGCACTGAATGCATCTGGGAGGATGTTCAGTGTCCACACGTGTCCAGGCATGCCATCACAGTCTGTGTTATGCGTGTGTACATATCTACATGCTCTGTCTGGATGGACCACCCACTGGGTTCCCTACGAGAATTTTAGGTTCATATAAAACATGGGAGTTTCTGAATTAATCAGAGTCTGATTTTCTCCCTACTCTGTTCTGAGATTCCTCACCTGCCTGCAAGCCCTTGTACTCACAAAATAACCAAAAGAATGGGTTTTCAATGACTTTCCACCAGTAAAAAGAATGATTTCCTGACTGGCACATTTCCTCCTCTAATAATACACTTACCTCCTCCATTAGCTCACTGTAGAGCAAAGACAAAAGGCCCACAGCCAGGGGGGACCCAACAGCCCCCTCCCCCTTACACACTCAAGAGGCAGCTCTGGTCAGGGCGTGGTTCTCAAAGGCGTTAAGGACCCTGGGGACCTTCTCGGCTGACACACCTGCAAACCTGCCCGGAGCACTTCGTGCCATCAGGGGTTTCTGCTCCAGAACTGCACATATACTTAAAGGCACAGCCATTAACATTAACATCTCCAAACATTCTTTTAAGATAAAAATCCCAATGATAATTAATGCAAAAACGAATTACTCTAAAGCTGTTGCTGGTCTCTGTTGGCAAGTGGGCACAGACCTAAAGTGACTGGACAGGGAGCCTAAACAATAGATCCTCTCTGCCTCCTTTTAGAGAAACACAGCTCATGAAAGCAGGAAGAAAGTTCCAGACTATTTCATCTTCCTTATTTTACAGAAAAGGAGACTGAGGCCTCAGGTCAGGGATCCATGTCTCCTTTCTCCTAGTGTAGTATCTTCTCCACTCTTATCTCTATAGACTTTGGGGATGGCGTGGAGAGAGAGGATGGAGGGAAAAGCCACCCCACCTTGGCCCTGGGTCCTGGGAAGGTATAGAAGGAGCCACATTCTCAGTTGTGTAAGGCACGGAAATTCTCTCTCCAGCTGAAGGTTCCTCCGTAGCCAAGCCTCCCTGCCCAGGAAGTCCACCGCCTGCCCTGCTGATCTATTTAATCAGGAGACACTCTTGCCTCTGCACTTTGATGCTGCAGGCACTGGTAGTTTTTGTTCTATTATTTACGGCACAGAGGATGCTGCACTGTCTCTCCTTATTACAGGCCCTGGCTGGGCTGCCCACTCCCTTCCCTAGGGCCACTGGACAATGCCCATCAATAAGTCAGTAGCAGTGACTGGATTTGAGATGCTTTGGGGAAAGGGATGTGCGCCATTTCAGAAATGGAATATTCTACAAGCTTCCTTTCTGGGAGAGATCAGGAGAGGAAAGCAGTAGGCATAAAAATTATAGGTGTATATGTAAAGATGATACTAAGAGGCATATGTTGTCTGCCTAGTTGAGTGGCAAGCTTATGAAGTCAGGTCCTGCTCTTGTATATGTGTATCCTCTGTAGGGCCCAACACACTTGGAAGTATCACGGATATTTGGTTAATGACCGAATGTGTGAGTTAGCATCTCCTCCCAAGCCTCACGCCTTTCCCTCCAAGGACAGAGGAACAGCACAGAGCCTCATAGTGCATCTATCTACATGACATTGTGAGATATAAGTGTTTGTTTACCCACAATCTCCCCACATACACCAGGAGATATAAGTTCTATGCAGACACTTCATTTTTATTCACAGTTGTCCCCCGCACATAGCATAGCACCTCACACATAATAGGTCCTTAACCAATGTGTATGACAAATGAATGAACAGGGTGCCAGGAAATCTGGGATCTAATTCCAGCTCAGCCACCAGCTTGCTGAGTGAGCTGGGCCAGTCACTTTCTCTCTCTGGGTCTCAATTTGCCCTCTATATGACAAGGGCTTTGTGCCAGAAAATCTGCAATGAGGTCACCCAGGCTACACATTCCTTGAAGAACATGGAACATTGCTGTCACCATACAGAGACAACACATCAGCCTTCAGGACCCATGTCCTGACATCTTCTTCTACAAGGAATCCTTACAGTAACCTCTGCCATGAAGTGCTTCAATAACCTATGCAGTACAGGTGTGGTGGGGTTATATTGCAAGCCTTAACGGTGCTATATAACCCCACCACACCTGTACTTGCATAGGGAGAAGGTTCACAGGTCATAAGAAAAAAATGTCCTCGAATGGAAGGCATGACTTCTGCAAAAGTGAGGAGACCTTTGTCAGTTCATACCTTCAGTCCTGAAGTTGCTCTCTTCCCATGAAAAACTCAGGCACTAGGACTTCCGGCCAAGATGAAGGCATAGGTAGATACACTTTGCCTCCTCGCACAACCAAGAGAAAGACAACAAATTTAAAAACAAAAAAAATAACCAGAACTTCCAGAAAATTGAACTGTATCGAAGTCCAACTACCAGGGAGTTAAAGAAGATACATTCATCCAGACCAGTAGGAGGGGCAGAGACAGGCAGCCAGGATGGAGAGGACATGTGGCAAGGCTGCAGCTGGCAGACCAGGTGGTCCCACATTTGCATGTGGATAAACCAGGAGGAACATCTGGGAAACAAGACAGACTGCACAATCCAGGGTTCCAGTGTAGGAAAAGAAAACCTCAAAACTTCTGGCTGTAAAAACCTCGAGGGGGGTTGCAGCAGTGGGATAAACTCCCAGCCTCACAGGAGAGTCCGTTGGAGAGACCCACAGGGTCTCAGAACATACACAAACCCACCCACCCAGGAATCAGCACTAGAAGGGCCCAATTTGCTTGTGGGTAGCAGGGGAAGTGACTGAAAGCCAGCCAAGAGCCAAGCAAGTGGCATTGTTCCCTCTCAGACCCCTCCTCCACATACAGCATCACAACTCAGTGACCTGGTTTACCCTACCCTGGCAAATACCTAAGGCTTCACCCCTTCCAATGTAACAGGCGCACTAAGACAAATAAATATGGCCCAAATAAAAGAACAGATCAAAGCTCCAAAAATAGAACTAAGCAATGAAGAGATAGCCAACCTATCCAATGCAGAGTTCAAAACACTGGTAATTAGGATGCTCACAGAAATGGTTGAGTATAGTCACAAAATGGAGGAAAAAGTAAATGCTATGCAAACTGAAATAAAGAAAAATATACAGGAAACCAACAATAAAAGGAAGGAGACTGGGACTCAAATCAACGATTTAGAGCAGAAGGAAGAGATAAACATTCAACCAGAACAGAATGAAGAAACAAGAATTCAAAAAAAATGAGGAGAGGCTTAGGAACCTCTGGGACAACCTTAAACATTCCAACATCCAAATCATAGGGGTGCCAGAAGGAGAAGAAGAAGAGCAAGAAATTGAAAACTTATTTGAAAAAATAATGAAGGAGAACGTCCCCAATCTGGTGAGAGAAATAGACTTTCAGGAGATCCAGGAAGCTCAGAGAGTCCCAAAGAAGTTGGATCCAAGGAAGCACACACCAAGGCATGTCATAATTAAATTACCCAAGATTAAAGATAAAGAGAGAATCTTAAAAGCAGCAACAGAAAAGGAGACAGTTATCTACAAAGGAGTGACCATAAGACTACCAGCTGATTTCTTAAAAGAAACCTGATAGGCAAGAAGGAGCCGGAAAGAAGTATTGAAAGTCATGAAAGATTACTCTATCCAGCAAAGCTATCATATAGAATGGAAGGACAGATAAACTGCTTCCCAGGTAAGATCAAGTTAAAGGAGTTCATCGTCACCAAGCCCTAATTATATGAAATGTTAAAGGGACTTATCTAAGAAAAAGAAGATAAAAAACTATGAACAGTAAAATAAAAACAAACTCACAACTATCAACAACTAAACCTAAAAAACAAAACCAAACTAAGTAAACAGCTAGAACAGGAACAGAATCACAGAAATGGAGATGGGCGGGGGGGGGGGGAATGGGGGAAAAGGTACAGGGAATATTAAGCATAAATAGTAGGTACAAAATAGACAGGAGGAGGTTAAGAATAATATAGGAAATGGAGAAGCCAAAGAACTTATATGTACGACCCATGGACATGAACTAAGTTAGGGGGGGTGTTGGTTGGAGGGGGGGTGCAGGGCAGAGGGGAATAAAGGGGAGAAAAAAATGGGACAACTGTAATAGCATAATCAATTATATATGTGTGTGTGTGTGTGTGTGTGTGTGTATAAAAGAAAAACTGAGGCACTAAAAGCTGCTCTGGTTGCACTGTATGACACCCACCAATGGGCTGGAATCGAGAGCTGGGAGAGAATGAGACAGAGGGGCCGTCCTAAAGAAGCCATTCCCAAGCAGTAGCCTGGAAATACCAGTGGAATTATGCAGGGACAGGGGCCAGTGACGACTTTCATGACTCATCTTTATATTTCAGAGGAGAGGAACATTCCAAAGTGACTCCTGGAGATAAAAACAGGGTGTCACCCAAGAAGAATCAAGGCAACTCAGAACCAGGACTTAGGGGAGGACTCAGGACACCCAGCTAGTGAGGATGAATTCAAAGAGAACTGCATGTACTGTGTTTTCTTAATTTGCACAAAGCACGTAATTTACATTCCACAGTGGGGTCCATTCTTCTTTGCTAAATCTTCCAACATTGGGGTTGCCCTTCAGATATTGTTATGACTGGGTGGGTCCCCAGTGACCCTTCCACCCTCACCCCTGCCTTGCAGAGAGCTTTCTTCTCTGACTGT
This sequence comes from Pteronotus mesoamericanus, assembly GCF_021234165.1. Taxonomy (NCBI): domain Eukaryota; kingdom Metazoa; phylum Chordata; class Mammalia; order Chiroptera; family Mormoopidae; genus Pteronotus; species Pteronotus mesoamericanus. The sequence continues at coordinate 3,296,143 of NW_026555326.1, forward strand.
ATTACCAGTCCACATGTACTATGCCTTTGTGGGATGGGCACAGGGTTAGGTGATACCCCTTGTTTAGAAACCCTGGCAGTGGAATTTGTGGGCTGGACCTGGTCAACTCTTCTAAGTTTCGACTCCCCTGTCGCCTCCTCCCCTACCCTGAGCAACGAAGCCATTTGGCCAGCAATGCCTTCCCTGCTCAAGGTCAGCGAACAGCCAAGGCCAGGAGGAGGGGGAGGTGGTTCCCAGAACTGCTATCACCTGACATATACTATAACAGTCTGTTGACTCCCAAACAATACAGTACATGCCAATGTTCAGGGTACCTTCCGTCTAGTTTTCCAGTAATCCATTCCCATCAAACAAACACGCAGGGTTTCCCTGGCCCTGCGCGGACCTGGAAAAACACAGCCCTTGGCTGAGCTCCCGGGGTTGGGTTCGCCAGTCCCCACCCGGCCAGGGCCGGCGGGCGGCTGGGGGGAAGCGGCTGTGCCGCGCTGCTCGATTTCCACAAGAGGGCAGCCGCGGGCCGCAGAACCTCCGACCGTGCCCGTCTCACCCGCGCCCCCTCCCCGGCAGGCTCGGCCGGAGCCTGCGCAGACTGAGGCGGCCCCTGGCCCGGAGCCCAGCCCGCGCTTCCGGCGGCCGGGATGGCTGGGGTTGCTGTCGGCCTCCTGCCCGGAGTGGTGGTGTTGCTGTCCCCGGAGGGAACAATAGGCGGATTTCAGCCGTCCGGGCCGGCTGGCCTTCCTCTGAGGCCCCAAAGACGCGATAAGAAGCATGAGCTGCGGTTGTGACCGGGGTTTGGGGAAGGATTCCCGGCCGGCTGGGAGGCAGCGCAGCGGCGGGGCTGCCCGCGCCTTGACTCCCGCGGGGATTCCTGGGCGGCCCCAAAGCCTCTCCTCTGGGCCACCGTTCGTCCTTCCGGCGCCTCTTTGAGCAAGGTCGCCTCGATCTCTTCAGAAATCGAGCTGACCCGAGCCTAGGGCATGAGGAGGAGCCCCTGAGAGAGTCCAGTTTACAGAGAGCCCCGCTCACGGGCAGGAGGCCACTAGTTCTCACTGCTCAAATGGGGTCAAGTTCAGAGAAGGAAACCACTTCAGGGATCAGTCAGGCACTGATGAGAAAACAAGGAGAGTACGTTGTCCAAGGTCACAGAATTTGCCAGTAGGAGCACATCAGACCTTGTCAGTGGCTACTTAGGACCCTGTAATAGCTTTCTTCCCTAGATCGGGGAGAAAAAATCAGAACTCCTGAAGCCGGCTTGGACCTGCCAGCATGGTCTGGGTCCCTGCCCCCACCCCCACCCCCACCCCCAACTTACTCTCCAACATGCCCATCTCCCTACTCCGGCTCTTCTCCATCCCTTGGCTTTGCACGTTTGGCTCCGTGATACCAGCCAGCTCCAGCCCCAGCTCCAGCCCCAGCTCCAGCCCCAGCCCCAGCCCCAGCCCCAGCCTCAGCCCCAACCCCGTCCCTAACTCTTGCTCTCTTAGGTCTTGGCTTACACACTATTTCCCTTGGAAAACCTGCCAGGCCTTCCCTGTGCCCCTGATGTAGACCCCTGCCCAACACAGTGTTCCTGGTAGCCAACGAAGAACCTCCTTGCTTGTTCACTCCTCTGGTCTGGTCTCCTCCACAGGAGACTGTGAAAGGACACGTTAGGCTCTGGGTAATATTAAGTCCCTAGCATCTAAACCAATCCTAGGCCCACACGGGGAATCTATAAATATATGACGAATGAATAAATGAATGAATGGGTCAAAGCCAGCCCATCTAGGCTCTCATTTCTGGGGCTGTGTGCTTTTCACCATATTGCACACTAGCCCGTTTATAACTAAAATAAGCGGATTTGTGGCATAGAAGAACCTAAGCTATATGGCAGAAGTGGCGAAAGCAAGCCTCAGAATGAAAGCCAATTCTTAGAGATGATGTGCCTTGTTTCTGCAGCAGGAGCATTCTCCTAGTTTCTGTAATCTGAATGAGAATGCCTAACTTTAGTTATTCTAATTATTTTACTCAGAGGAATAACCTCACAAAACAGAGATTTCAAACTACCTTCCTAGAATTCAACGGAAGTGCTTGAGGGGCTCTCCATGTGCCTACTTCCATCAGAGCAACACTGTTTTTATTTTTTATTTAGGTTATTTCTTGTGAGAAACGGAGCCAAGGTTCTATTAATGCTTTAAGAATGTTTGAAGTCCGTAGCGCCAAAGGATTGTAGATAGAGCAGCTGAAGAGCTGTGAACAATTGTTAACAGCTAATCATTTCAAGGGGCTATGGCCTACGTTCCCGCTGAAGCACATATTACAACCTGCCAACATACTGAGCCTTTCTCCCTTCCTTTCCTGTAGAGTCTGTTGTTAGCCATTGTTTCCTCTTCCCCATAGTAGGGAGCCTGATGTTTAATGAATATAGTAAGAAACTGAGAGTTACCTTTTTCAGTATTTGTTACATTTACAGAAAAAGTTGCTATTTTACTTCTTAACTGAAAGAGGGAGAGTTTTGTATTTCTTTTTTAAAAAAATTTTTTTTCATTGAGGCTCTAGACTTTTTTTTTTCCCCCTACGTGGTCCTCCAAACCCATTCAGGTCCTATTTCCTGGAACATGTGAATATGTTACCTTACATAGCAAGAGGAACTTTATAGATGTGAGTCTGTTAAGGATTTTAAAATAAAGAAATTATCCAGGATTATCCATGTGGGCCCAGTGTAATCAGAAGGGTTCTTATAAGTGGGAGGCAAAAGGGTCAGAGGCAGAGAAAGATGTGTCAATGGAAGCAGAGGTTGCAGTTATGCAGTATGAAAAAGATTCAGTAGAACACTGATGGCTTTGAAAATGGAAGGGGTCATAAGCCAAGGAATACAGGCATCCTCCTAAAGGTAGAGAAGGCAAGGAAACATTCTCCCCTAGAGCCCCCAGAGGGCTCTATTCTGCACCATTCTGCAAATTTCTTGATATTAGGCTAGGGAGACACATTTCAGACTTTTGGCCTTCAGAATGTAAGATAATAAATTTGTGTTATGTTAAGACACTGAGTTTGTGGTATTTCTAATTATTATGTACAGCTGTAAAAGTTGAACTGTAAGAAAGACTAATAGAGAAAAAAAATGATTCACGTGAAATATGGTGTTGGAGGATAGCTCTCCGGATACCCTGGTCCACCAGAAAGACCAAACAAATGGGTCCTAGAGCAAATTAATCCTGGATTATCAGTGGAAGCAAAAATGACAAAACTGGTGTGTCCCATTTTGGGCACATCATGAGAAAGCAGGGTTCTTTGAAAAAGAAAATAATGCTGAGAAAAATAGAAGGCAGCAGGAAAAGAGGAAGACCAAATCTGAGATGGATTGACTCCATGAAAGAAGCCATAGGCATGAGTCTACAGGCTGAGCAGGGCTATTGGCAGGATATTGTGGATGTCACTCATTTGTCTCCAGGAGCTGGAACCTACTTAACAGCATATCACACAGACACGCACACAGGCACACACATGTCTGTGGTAATTTGTTACAGCGGTGCTAGGAAACTAATACACCACCTCAGGAAAACTAACTCCTGCTGTAGATGCACATTAATGGAAAGAAAGGGAAAAAATTGAAGAGAGAAGACAATTAGGCTAAAGCTATTATGAAGAGAAGAAGCTCCTACAAATAGGAGGAGGAATGTTAGAGGCTACTCAGATAGATAGATAGATTTACATACTTTGTTATTACAAAAAGTATAATTGGCACCGCAGAGATATATTTGTGTAGCGCCTTTATGCACTATGTCTTATATTTTAACTATTCGTAGAGTCATTTATTTCCTCTGCTAGCCTGAAGGATTCCGTGATGGCATTGATCCTTATATTCCTACCCTTTCCCAGGCTGAGTACGAGTAACACCACCTTGCATGTCTGGGGCATGTCACACTCCCCAAAGCCCCTGTATAACAGTTATCCATTCCGAGCCTCGCCACAGCTGTTATGGGGTCAGGCAAGACCAGGAGTAGTATTGTTACCGTATTTCACAAAAGACTAGCACACAAATTTCTCTGACCCTCAGGCCCTTCTCTCCATGGTATTCCACTGATTTTACCTGAAGAGTGAATATTAAACCACAGATGAGGAAGCTGAGGCACCGCCCAGGGCCCCGAGACTGGGCTCTGGTTGTCCAGCGTTACTGTGTGGACCTCCTAGGGCTGCTTTGCCCTTCTCAACACAGGAGAAAATCCTTTTGCCCAACTGGCGGTAGAGGAAAAACTTCACAACAGTGAAACGCATTCTGCAATCCGCGTGGACTGGGAGAAGGAAGGAAGGCCCGTTCTGGCTCTAGGTCCGCTGCGCGGTCCAGGCTGCTGTCAGTAGCCTCCAGCCTGAGCCCCTTCCTCTGGAACCCCCACTGTCCTAGGGAAGCGTTGCTGTGCAGGAGGGAAAGAAGAATGGCCATGCGTCCCACCTGGCCTAACCTGAGGGCAGGTCAGGAGAGAATGGTCTATATCACTGTTTTTTCGTTTAAAAAATTCTTTGTGGTGCATTTACATTCTCACTCATTAAGGCAGCATAGTCTCTGGAGTTAGAGACAATTGCAAGCCATAGGTCTCCACTTAACATGATATAACCTTGGCAATCCCTCAGCCTGGACGAGATCCCACTTCATCTGCAGAATGTGGATAATACCTACCCTGCAAATCGTTGGGAAGATAAAAATAATATATGTAAACTACATGGGAAATACACACTCAAATGATAGCTATATTTATAGTCAAGAACCCAGAGAGCTGGAGTAGGTTTCCCAAGACTGGACAGCTGGTAAATGGTGGAACCAAGACGCCATCCTCAGCCCAAGTCTTGAGTTTCTCATCCAAATGCCCTCACCCGGGACCCGCTGAAAGCTGCATGCTGCACAACTACATACATCTGGAAAGCCTCCCGGCTGGAGCCCTGAGGGGCGCGCCCCTACCCAAAACCTCTGCAGTAGGGACATCAGGGCCGGCGGCCGCGTGCAGCTCCTCCCTCCAGCTGCTGCTCCAACCCCCGCCCCGGCGCGGAGAGGCACTGAGCCGGCGGTCAGGGCGGACCCCTGGCGGCACCAGGCTGTGTCGCTGGGGAAGCTCCTTGTGCGCATCCACGTGGGACGCAGGCTTCCAGGCCGGGCGGCTTCGCGGGGCGGAGAGCGGGAGGAGCCCCGGCGCACACCCGTCTGCAAAACCTTGAGCAAAGCCCTCGCTTCGCAAGCGTTAAAGATCGGCACGAGGGCCGGGCAGGAGGAGCCGGTGCGGGCCCGGGAGGCGTCGGGAGAGGGGCTTGGCGCGCGACTCTGGCCCGCCCTGGCCCACGGCCCGCAGGGTTCAGACCGGGCCGAGGCAGCCAAACCCGGCGGCTCGCGCCAGGGGCCGGAGCCAAGGCTGACGCGGGGTGCTGAATAATGTTGGGACGAGCCGGCGCGGCCCCCAGGGCCCCGCGAAGACGCACTGGAGGGACGGGCGGGCCTCCCTGGGCCACTCTGCCAAGCGGTCTGCAACGGGTCCCCTGGCCGGCCACCGCGGCGCTGGCACTTGAGGGCGGAAAACATGCGCTTCCTCCCCGACTCACACACCTCGGGGTTCCATAGGCCAGAGTGGAGGGCGTTAGAAAATCCTGTCCTTCCCCAAAACAATCCACACGCGGGGCTCATGTCTGCGCCTAAGTCAGGAGGTGGAGGAGCGGAACTTCCGGAGAGTGGGCACCCGCTTTAGAACATAAACACAGGGAACTCAAACACTCACCTGCGCCAGGCCCCCAGAGGGGCCTTTACACAGGTCCTGAATTGTTCCCCTTATTGTGATTAATAAGATTGCCAATCATAAAGAGCTTTGCATTTTACAGGGCTCTCTCTCAACCCATCTTTCCTCTTCATCCTGACAGCAACCCCCGTGAGAGTGGACAGGGCTCGTACCTGTTCATTTTACAGGTGAGAAAGCACGGGGTGGGGGAGGGAGGCCTGAGTCTCTGCGCTGGTTTGCCCAGCAAGACTCTGCCAACCGGAGATTAAGTCCATTCTCCTCCCCGCAGGAGGCCAGGCTCCCACCCTCCAGCTTCCAGTAGAGGAGTGGCCCCTATTTCTCTGAAAATTAATGGCCATCCAGCCACTGCTCCCTGGAGCAGTGGTGACAGCTAGCAACCAGGGTTCTCCTTGTTACGGAAAAACTGTGGCCTCCCCAAGTGCTTCCATTGGAGCTGGGGAGTCAACAGCCTTGCCCTAGAGCAGTGATTCTCACAGGCTTGTCCCAAACAGGAAGATCTCCTGAAAACTTCTTAGATATGCACACTCTCCGCTCACCCCAGACCTTCTGAAACAGACCCTCGAGGCGGAGCCCAGCAAGTTTTGCTCTAAGGAGCCCTTCAGCTGATTCTGTAATGCTCACTGACATTTTGAGAAGCCCTGCCCTAGAGAAGCCGCTACATGGGCTAGAGGCGGGCCCTGCATCCGAAAGGCAGACGCTGCACATTACTTAGGAGGCCCAAGAAGGCAAGATATAAGCAGGGAATACTAGTGGTTAGCAGAGCGCGATAGGTCCATTCTTCAGTCTTTGTTAAGCGTGTGTGTGCACGTGTGTGCAAACCTTGGGGGTCCATAAAATATTGGAAAGTGATGGAGACTTTTAGGGCCCCATTTAATACTGCCTTTACACACGCACATCACTCTCAAACATTCTTTACATGTACCTGCTCTGGACCAGTCCCTCAACCTGCTAACGATGGTCTGGATGTTAACTGACTCTTTGAGTTGAAAGAAACAGATGCAACCAGGTCATCTCAGGAAATGGAACTTAATTGTTAGGTCTTAGGTAATACATGGAGCAGATGCTACTGTGTACTTTCCCTGGCTAACAGAAAGCTGACACTGGGTTGAAGTATGGAGCCCACAGAAGGCTGCCTCCTCCCTGCTGGCCCCATGATTGATTTAGGAATGAGCATCAGGCGCGATTCTGACCAATGAAGCCAGGGTAGTTGATGGAGAATTTTTCTCCCTCTTTAAAAGGGGCACAGGAAAAGCACTTTTCCTTTTTTCCCTCTGGATATCATTCCCTAGAATTGCAACAGTCTTTCTAGACAATGAAAGAAATTGAGCTAAAAAGACACACAGCATATTGAGGGTGACGGGGAACAAAGTCAGGAAACACTTGGGCTCTTCATGACATTATTGAGGCACTAAATTAATCAACCTGCTATGGGACCCTTAGGATTTTCTTGTTAAATGAGATGTGTTGTTTTTCCTATTTAAACCACTTTGAATTGGGTTTTCTGTTGCATCCCAAACTACCCTAATAATTAATAAAACTAGAACCTCCCTGAAACACACAAGCAGAAACAAAATCTAATTGGGCAACATCTAACAAAATCAGAGGGAGTTATCAGGGAGACATTCGGGACCTCTGGCAGCTCTGAGCATTGGATTACCTCGTCAGTCACATCTGTGCCAGGAGTTCCAAGTTCCACAAGCAACGGGCCCTGTCACTCTTGCTGTCTGCCCCTTCTTTTGTGTCTGCTGTTTTCGCTTTCTGCCAATTGGCTGGTACTCTCAGTAATTTCCAGTTCACATTTGCAAGAGTGAGAGCTCCTCATGCCAGGCTACCTCATGGGTGACTGGGCAGTCTGTAGATTGGCTGTCTTTGAATGAGGGTCCCACTGCTGTCAAATCAGCTGTGATAAGGTGGGTGGATGCAGAACATGGTCAGCCCCACTCAGGCTGAGGCAGAGGATGTGAGCTGAGAAAGTTCCCTTAGAAGGAGACAATGCTCTTGGCAGGTCTTGCACCTGACTTGCCAGCACGGCCTTTGTGGGGAACAATGAAACGGCAGTGCTGAGCCAACCAGGGTCAGAGCAAAGGAATCCACTCTAACCACAGCCCCTGTCTGCTCTAGAGCTGCTAGCTGCTCAGCAGTCGGGGTGCCTGGCCTCCGTGTTTGCCTGGTGCCTGGATCTACCCCAAACGCTTCATATCTACAGCTCAGAAACTACCCCCACACCAGGTGCACCCACCCATGCAGGAAGCAGACCCCCTGCTGCCGCTCCACTGCACCCCTTACATGTGACTTCTCCGTAGTTGCTTGTTGTTCTAGTCCCCGTGAAACCCTTTGCCACCGCGCTGTGCTGGGAGCTGAGAGCCGCAGCAGCGGGGATGGAGCCAGAGCAGAAGTGACAGCGCTGCCTGCAGCAGAGTGTTCCCTGAATCAAAGCTTTCCAGACGAGAGGGGATACAAGCCACTAGGAGCCAGAGAGTGTGACAGTGACATGCTTCTGCTGTTTGTGGCATTCTGATAGCATGTATGTTGTTCTTTCCTTAAGAACACGTAATCACAGGAGTGGAAGAGGCGCAGTGTGAGGTGTTTCTGTCACTTATTAGTTTTGTATCCTTAGGCAAATTGTTTGAACTTTCTGAGCCTCAGTGCCTCCATTGGTAAAATGTGTCTTCGTTGGTAAAATCCTTCCCTTGTAGGAATGCCATTATCTTCTTATACACAGTAAGGCACCTGGGAAAATGTTATAATATTATAACATTTTAAAGCTGTCACTCTAAAATACCCCTTTCTTGAGGCAAAAGGGGAGTCAAATTACTTTGATAGAACCATAGTCTGAAGCTCCAGACCGTGGTATTGATTGGGTCTTGTGAGGTCTGTCACCGGCTCAACAAACGAGCTTCTAATTCAATGCGGTCATCAGATCAAAAGTGAGAAATGGCTGTAAGGTGCCAAGTGGGTGGTGGGATGTTGGGAAGAAGACACTTTCATTAATGTTTATCTGACCAGGAAATGGAGAGGAAGCCAGAATAGTGTCCAGAGCTGAGCCTGGGTATAATTCATCATTTGATGCTGTAAGGGGAGTAGCTACCAGGCCTGACACCATCTAGACCCTATAGGCAAGAAGCGCAAGTTCACCATAGAGCAGAGGCCACTGTTACCGATCAGTGAGTAACGCTGAGGCAAGCCGCCCAGGGCACTAAGAGATGGGTCAGGAAAGAGAATGGGGTGTTCAGGATTTGACAGCCAAAGGGTCTTTAGTGGAGTGGTGAAGGTGATTAGGAATTCTTGGGACTAAAGTCAGGAAATGTCTATTGGACACCTGAGAGCACTCAGAAGTCTAGCATGGCTGCCTGAGGCCACATTCAAAATGGAAATCAGTAATTAGTGCTGGAGAGATTTCAGGGATCCCTTCCTCACAGGCCTCACTTGGGACTGTGGTGTTATTTTAAACACTGGGGAGAAACAGGTGGTGTGTGCCTGGAAAACATTATTTTCTTTCCAGTAGGCAGGATTCTAAGATTTTTTTACCCCCCCTGGTGTACATATCCTACAAAATCCTTTGAACTGTGAAGAGGATGCATTTTACTCTCATCATCAGGTTATGTTAAATATCACAGTTGGCCTTAAGATAGAAAGATTATCTAGGTGGGCCAGACAGAACCGCTCGAGCCCCTTAAAGGCAGTGAGTTTCCTGTAGCGGGCAGCAGAAGAGGAAGTCAGTGACCTGAGGCAGAGGGAGTCCAGACACCATGCAGGATTGAAGATGGGGAGGCGAGGGCCCTTTTCAGGAGGTTGGAGTGGCCCATAAAAGTCTAGAACAGCCTAGACTGACAACGAGCGAGGGAACAGGGATCTCAGTCTTAAAAACCACAGGGACCTGAAGTCTGCCAACAACAAGAATGCACATAGAAATGGGAGCCCAGTCTGGTCAACGCCTTGATGTTACCCTTGTGATACCCCGAGCAGGAACCTGGCCACTCCCTACCAGATTCAAAACCTGGATTGGGAGATAAGCGGGTATTGTTTTAAACTGCTACATTTTGATAATTTCTTATGTAGCAATACAGATCAGTGAAGATCAATGAAGATACAGATCCATGAAGAACTATGTGGTTCAGACTTAGGACATAGAACTGTGTCCATTTTCACCTGATTTACAGTTTGGCTCTTTCTGTCACCGGACAGGGGTCTGTCCCTCAGTGGGTCTGCCTAGGGCCAGCCAGCTGTGGTGTGTGTGTTCTTGACTTCATGTAGGAAAGATTTCACGACACCAGTCCAGGTGACTCTGAGGGTCCATTTATTAAAGCCGGGGACAATGAAACAGGGAAGGGATTAGCATAGAAGAAGCAACAGGAGAGCCTAGGCTGGGCTGCCTTATCTTACTGGGAAGTCAGAGAAGAGGGGGCCTTTGGGACGGGTTCAGGGGCTCAGCCTGGGACAAGCTGCCAGTGGCTCATTGCCTTAGGGTTTAGGAGACCCGTGCCTATGAAGGAAGGAGTCGGGGAAGAAGGGAATGGTGAGGGCTTCTCCCCAGAGAGAACAAGCCTAACACTCGTCCTTCGTCTTGGGGCTTTTATCTCCTCGTCTCAGGTGGGAACCTTAGGGGAGGTCTCAGGGGAGGGTTTCAGTAGAATACTCATCAGTTCTCCAGGTGTGCCCTTTCAGCATCATGGTCTTCTCTGAATGGTCAAGGCCAGGGCAGAGAGTCTGTAGTCATTGCAATTGGTTCTGGTTTTGCCCACCTGGTCTTGAAACTGGAAAGGCTGGCATTCATGCTTCCTGTCACCTGCCAGACACAGTAAGCAGAGACAGAGATTGAATCTTTATGGGTGCTTTATTCAGATGGATGGCAATCTGAGAAGACGGTGAGTTTGTACCCGAACAGACCATCTTACATTGCCTTTCAAGCCAGTCTTTTTTATAAGTGGGCAAAAGTGTAGGTAAGGGATTCGGAATTCAGGAAAGAGGTTAATCAGATAAAAGCTGCAGTCCGACAATTTCCCTAGCACCCTTTCATCCGCTGACCAGTCATTTTCTTTACCTGTGTCCTGTGTCCTGGGGGATTTTCTTTATCTGTGTCCTGGGCAGCAAGATGTCTCTCCCTGGAACACAGTGGCTCGGACACCACCTTGACTGCTTACGGTCTCTTCTGGAGCACAAAGGTCAATGGCTTGTGGTCTCCCGGAGTCGGGGTGGGGGCATGCCTGCAGTTCCTGAAGCAATAGCTTTTTACATGCATTAGCTAATAGATTTATTAACTATTACCTTAAATTAAAATTTTCCAACTCCTGAGTCCCCCATCAGTGCCAGGGCAGGGAGTCTATAGTCATTGCAATTGGTTCCGTTTTTGCCCACCTGGTCTTGCTGTATTTCTAGACCTAGAGCTGAAATACAACTGAGGCCTAGATGTTATCCCCAAGGAGAAAATGTTACTCTGGGGGTGAGGTCCTTGTTTTCCCGGTTTTGCCCCCTGCCAGGCACCGGGGACTCCCACTGTGGCGACCGTCTGCATCTGGCTGTAAATTGCTCGCCCTTGTGTTCTGCTCTCTGTCTCAGTTTCCCTATTCCACTTGCCAAGGCATTTTCCTAGCGTCTCACTATCGTGTTTCATTTCCTCTTTGTTTTTCATTAACTTCTTTATAATTTTATTTTTGGGGAAATTTACAATCTGATTACTAGAAGCCAGAAAGAATTTGACTAAAGTGCTGATAAAATATAAGAAAAAATATAAAGCCTGCATTTTGCTTTAATCTAGCAATTTGTGTGGCTTTGGGAAAATTTCTTAACCTCTTTAAATCCTACTTTCTTATCTATAAATTAGGGATTGTAATGCTTACTTAGTCTATTTAAGTCAGACCTAAGTCCCATAATGTATTCCAATGGGCTTTATAAACCATAAAGCTGTATACAAATATAAATCACCATTTTTATAAAGGCAGAACAACCAGCAGGATGCCTAGGGCAGCTAGGTGAGCCAGAGGCAGCAGGAGTCCCTGAAAATTTAGAAATCTAATAGAGAGGAGAAAATGAATAAAGGGAACCCCTTGGACAAGGAATCGGGAAATAGCTACAAGAGCTGTACTTCCTCTTGAGTGTGCCTTCATTCTGCACATAAAAAAACAACAGATCAGGAAACATGCTAGAATAATTCTCAGTATCATCAAAAACAGGATTTAAAATCCTAGGTGGAAAAATAAAGTAATGTGACCACAAAATGGCCCACTAAATTGCTTAGAGAGCTAAAGAAAAAACAGAAGCCATATTACAATACATTAGGTAATGACATTAAACAGAACCAATGAATTAAATCAAACACCTATAAAACAGAGGAGAAGCTGAAGATAATTTCTTGGAGGAAATGTTATCATTGGCTAAAGACAGAACACGCCTGTGTTTAACAATGGTGTGTGAAACGTCTTACACAGGAAAGAGTTCCTTGGAAAAAAAGGCTGCAGGCATTGCATATGGAAATTCAATCAATAACAAAGAAAATCAGACAAGACATGGGTGATAAGCATACCCAAGAAGGACAAAAAGACAGATGTGAAAATCAGATGAGTTTTCCAACTACTAACCAGCATCCAAATGAGCAGAATGTTTATTAAGAATCAGATTACAGTAGCTATACAAAGAAATACTTTGGAGAAGATTCAGAAAATAGAAAAAAAAAAGCACCATTGCTATATTTACCCAACAATAACAATAAAGCATTTTGTTTCCTGCCTGTTCCATTGTTCATTGACCGTGAAGCTGCATTTAAAAAACTGAACCCATGTAATATTAAAAAAACACACACAGAAAAAGTAAATTCCAGATAAATCTACAGAGTAATTGAAAGCTTTTACAAGCATACAAAATTTTGTACTCATCCTAGAGATGGACAAAACTGAGAACCAACCCCAGGAAGTGAGACCAGGTAGCCCCATGCCACAGAGAAGATCCATATTTAACGTGAGTTAACGTGAGAACAGAAATAGGCTTGAGTTCAAAGCTTAGCTCTAACAGTTATCTTTTGTGAGATGCTCAGCCTATTAATTAGGCTCTCAGAGCATCAGAAAACCCCTCTGTCACTTGCTACCTGTGCCACCTGGGGCCAAGTACTGAAATATTTTGAGCTTCACTTTCCTCTTCTGTGAAATGGATATGGTATGAAGAAAGACCTTACAAAAAGTTCTTATTATTTCTTGATAAGCATTGTTAGAGTAGCAGCAAAAGGTAGAGACAGAGAGTGGAGTACCCAATGGTGTGAAGCCACAGCTCTTGACACCTTCAATTCTGATTTCCCAAGATGCCCCCACTGAGGTGGGAACCCAGGGATCATTGCTCTTGGCTCTTACCCACTGATGATCGGAAGACAACAAAGTACTCCCTGAAACTCTATTTCTAGCTCACTCCATCTTTTCCACTTTAGACAGAGAGACCATTCTAACCCTTTAGGAAGAGCACCTTGATGCTCTTAGAATCAGTCAAACCTCAGTAAGGCTTGCAAGGCACCTCACAATCCAGCCCATTAAATTCTTCCTTCTCAACTCTCACCACACCATTCCAGCCATGCTGACCTGCTCACAGCTTCACCTGGAAGCCTCCCTACCTCACCACCTCACCTGGCTCTCTCCTCCCCATCCTTCTTGTCTACATTTGGACATCACCTCTTCTAGGCAGGCTTCTCTGACCCACTAAGGCTTAGATTAGACGCTTCTCCTATGTAAGATTCCATAGTGCTCTCTCCTCTAGCCTACCATTGCATAATCATTCTGGTGTTACTGCCTGTTTTCTATCATCTTTCCAATTAGACTATAAGCTTCTTGTGCTATTATGCATTTCATCTCCAGAACCTAGCATAGTACCTGCAGTGTCTGCCTCATAGAAACATGCACTAGTTGAAGAGATGAATGAACTTGAATGGGTGAAAGTATGGATAGCCTGGTATTGGTTCTATAAATTGTATCCGGATGTAAGATGGCAACATTAGCTTCTATAAATCTTTTGCCTCTTTCAGACCTTTTTCAGGCTATTACGGAAAACTTTACATTATTCCAATATTAATGAGGTTTAGTAAGTGGCAACACAAGTCCCAAATGAGGGAGGTAAGATGACCGTTAGTCTTTTAGAATGCTCACTGGCCCCAACCATCCATCTTCAAATAGATTTCTACACATGGTCCCTGATCCTCCACCATTCAAAGCTGTCTTATTCTTAACCTTCCCACTTCTTAGCTACAAAAATGTAAAATCCCCATCATAATTTACTCTCCCATAGCCCCTCAAATCTCTACAGTCCCCCGGTCCACTGAAATGGCCTGCCACTTACACTCACTTTTCCATTTCTGTTATTACTATTTAAAAGTGCTTTGTGTGAGAACAAAGCTTTATTAAAGACTAAGTTTTCCTCTGTATTGTGAAATCATCAAGGACACCTGGGCAACTCTAAGTCACTTAGTACATAACACAGACCCCAGGCCAGCCTCTGTTTCTTCAGCACCATTCATTCAGCTTTAGAAGACAGCACCATTGAAGTGAAGAGATTCCAGGCAAATACAGTATCAACTTTAAAGGTTGTCAAATGAGGCAATGACCCAGTATTGCTCCTTATTAAATCTTTTTAATACTAGGAAAATTAGGGGCATGTCTCTCTGCCTATAAAACAGGAAGGCTAGCCTTACTCCTTTGAACAAGTAGCATTGTTTTATTGTCTTTGAGTAGAGAGGTCTGAAGAAGCAATTGAATTTTCCATTTAGCTATTGTCAGAAGGAACATTAATTAATATTAATGACACCACAATTAAATCATAGAAATAAGTAAGCATTCATCAAAATGTAAAAGGGAAATTGTATACAGTCTTCTCCAACAGATCAAATTGAACCATTCTTTTATTTAAGTTCGTTTTTCACGCTATTCTTCATATGTGACACCCAATAGACACTTTCTTCAGAAAGTGTACAGAATAATAAAGAAATTTGCTTTGAGAAGGTGCAGACAGTGATAATGTCCAGCCTAATCACATGTCAAGCTAAAGTCTTAGTTTCCCAAGTAGTATTGTTCTGGATCGGTTTTCACTCTAAGACAGGACCTCTGCAGTCCATCCTTATATATGACTTGAGTTCCCTGAGCTTCAGTTCCCTCACCTGAAAAATGTAGATACTAGCAATATCTCCCTCACAGACTTATTTAGAACAGTGTTCAGCACATCACCTGTCTCTTATTTCTAGTTCCCCTGGACCACACGTTGTGGCTTCCGCTACTTGTGAAGTGGGCAGCTTGTCTGAGAATTATAAGTCCAGTGAAGTGGGCAGCTTGTCTGAGAATTATAAGTCCAGCTCTTAATATTCCAACATAAAATGACATGTTTATTGCTCTCATATCTTGTATCTAAAGCTTATAGCTCTCATTTTAATAAACTGTATGGAAAAAACCTATATTGTTTAGATGATTTGGTCATTATTTATAGGCACAGAGCACCTGCCCAGAGATCGTTTAGGCATTTGGTCTTTGAGAGGGACAAAGCATATAAATCACCCATTAGAGATTCTCCAAGTTCTAATCATGTAATGTTAACCCTGAAGGAAGTACAGCATCACATTTTTTCAGCCCGTGGAGATGCTTTAACAAGTAGTAGGTTAGTATGTAAGGGCATCTGCTCTTATTTACAAACAGTATGACAACCAACTCTCTGAATGACTTTTTTGTGGCTCATAAAACCAGAGTTAGATATTTTTCCATGTTGTTGTTGCCTAATTCCCTTTACTTAAAGACTCATACATTAATTCCTATTTGAGTTGTCTGCAGCTGAATTGTATTCTTCTTATTGTCAGGGAACAAAAACTATGCAATGTGATGTGTTTAGCTTTTGCTTCTGCTTCTGCTGCCAGAAAGCTTATAGCCGACTTATTGCCCATGTGTGCCAATCAGTTAAATTTAAGTGTTGTCTAATCTCCTTGTATCACTCACTCTGCTGTGCAGGACTTTACTGTTTATTACCTTATCTTGCAATATGTTTTATTCTGGAGTCTCTTCCAAAATAAGAAGGTGGTGCAATTTTCAAGGTTAAGTTAAAAATATTACATGGTTCATTCAATTCAGCAATAGCAATAACAGCAAAAATACTGAGTATTATAGGCAAACATGAGTAAATCACTGTATATATCTTTGATTTCTGTTCACAAAGGTTTAATAGAAGTGATAAGTTAAAAAATAGAAATGTTTTCTATCAACACATATATATGTACAGACACATCATATATAAACACACTTTGTATATGTCACATATAATATATTTGCACACATATGCAAAAAATATCAAATTCTACAGTACATTGTTTAGGTTTGAATCCAAGCTACACCCTTTACCAGCCTTATGTTCTTCTTGGGCAAGTTATTTATCACCTCATAGCCTCAGGCTATCATCTCAAAATTGTAGATAAAAACAGTCCCAACCAATGTTGCTTTCAGGATTAATGAGACACCTAGCATATGGCAAGCTCTCAGAAATACTAGTTTTACTCTTACAACTCCCTTTTTCAAATTTATGATGACAATGTTCCTGACACCATGTGACAGTCTAATATTCAGAAGTTGAACCATAGACTAACATGTTTTAAGGTAGAAAGGGTATCTTCTCACAATGCTACAGACTGGAAAGTCTTTAAATTTGTTGCTTATAATCATTGCCTCACTCAAACTCCAATAACCTAAAATATATGAAAATCTTTAGCAGGCACATCTGGCCAAGGAAGAAGCAGCTGTGATCACGGGAGAGTCTCAGGTCTTAGTAACCAATAGGTCCCAGGGAGTAAAGCTAAAGCCATGCAGCCAGCTTCTGGACTCCTCTGCAGGACTTTCTTGGATACACAAAGATCAAGGTCAGGGGAAGGAGATCTCCTTCCTTGCTTCCCAAACAATTGCTAAGTGAAGGCTTGTTTTTTTGTTTCCTCCGAGCTTACCCTTGAGTAAGGTCCTCCCTCAGCGGCCAGCCTTCCCCATACATGTGGTCGGGGGGTGGAGAGGCTAGCAAGAACATGCCAGCTTGAGCCCTGACAGGTGTAGTTCAGCTGGTTAGGCTTCATCTCGGAAAGCAAAAGGGCATGGGGCTTGATTCCAGTCAAGGCATATGCCTATGTTGCAGTTTTGGTTCTTGTCGGGTGCCTATGAGAGGCAACCCATCGATGTTTCTCTCTTGTATTGGTGTTTCTCTCCCTCTTCTGCTACTTTCCTTACTCCCCTCTAAAAAAATAAATGAATAAAATCTTAAAGAAGAAGAAGGAAAAGGAGGGGTGGGGGAAGAAGGAGGAGGAGAAGCCACCAACATGAGATGATGACCTCATGGAGTGTGCAAGCTCCCTACCCTGGAAGTCAGATAAGGGGTCATGGGTTGGGGAGAGGGACAGTGATGAGGACATCTGCTACCTTAGAAGCCCAGCCTCAGAGGTCAGCCATCACCCCCGGCCCTGACCCCACTCCCAGAGGTAGCAGCAAGTGGACAATAACATCAAACTTTTTTACCTTATAATTTGCAGCAATTAGGTGACAGAGGGGAAAAAAAACAAACAACTGTGTGGCTTATTATGCTCCAGCCATTGTGTTAAATGGTTTACATGCAATATCTATTTAATATAATATGTAATAAAGAAAAAATGTGGAATTTGTGTAATCATGATTTCTGAAAGTTGAGATTTTTTATTCTTAATTTATAGTTAGTTTATTATATTCTTAGAGAAGACACAATGAATTATAGCATAAGCATGTTTTCTAAATATCTGTTCATGTGTGTTTATAAATGTTCATTTAGGAAACTGGACTAGAGCTCCCCTTACAGAGGCCTCTCAGATTCAGCCCGGAGTCCATGCGGCCTAATTACTGCGTAACTGCAGGCCGCACGGTCCAGCACAGGAACCGCTCGTCACATGTGGCCACTGGCAGCTTGAAATGTGGCTACTGCAGCAGGGGTACTATATTTTATATTTTACTTAATTGTAACAGCTTACATTAAAAATTGAAGCAATGTAAACTAGTTTTCCAATAACACAACTTGATCATTCAGTCAGGACTGCGTTTCTTTTTCACTGTTTCTCACGTAAGATGTCATTATATAGGGATTGGTAAAAGTAGGTTTACAGTTATGAGTATGCAAAACAGTTTATTTTCATATTATTATTTATTAACTATTGTATGTATTATTTTCCCCACTAGCAAACTTACTTTTCCCCACCCCTGTATTAGGGTGTGCCTGTTGAGCACATGCATTGTTTCTAGCATCACATGTAAACACTTCATTGATCTAGTTCATGCCCACATATTGGTTCAGTTCGAATGTTTTTTTTTCTATCCACCAATGTAATGTGTTCATTTAAATATTTTATGCAGACAGCACAAGTTATAGTGATAGCTATATAAATCATAATTGATAATTAAATAAAAATATTTTAGTTGTAACACAAATTATCTGTCTAGCTTAAAAAATAAGTATGAACAAATTTTAAAATGAATTTTGCTTTCTACTGAGGCAGAATTGCACAGAGCTGCAAAAGCCAGTATTCTGATGTAAACACACAGAAAAAGAGACATTGAGAAAGATAGGTGGTAAATTTCACAATAAATGGCAATTGCAAGTTGCTGGAATGGACCAATGAGAAAACTGTCATGTAAATATTTTTTAAGATAATAAAGTGTACAATATTAAGACATATTTTCAGCAAGTTACATACTAAATTTGATAAATTCCCTCTCAACATTCAAAAAAGAAATGATGAAATTAATTACTTCAGGTCAGAATTAAGTATTTAAGAAAAAACTTTTTCATCTTTGTAGGCAATCTCTCTTCTTTTTCTTTTTTACAGCTTCACTGAGGTATAATGACATTTTTAAAATGTACATACATAACACATACAATTTTATGAGTTTGGACATATGCATGCACTTGTGGCACTATCACTACAATAAAGATAATAAACGTTACCTATACCCTCCAAAGGCTTTCTTGTGTCCCTTTATATGTGTGTGTGTGTGCACGTGCACACCTGAAAAACACTTAGCAAGAGACCTACACTCTTAACAAAAATTTGAAGTACACATACAGGCAGTCCCCAACTTAATATGGCTTCACGTGCGATTTTTTGACTTACAGCAGTGCAAGAGTGATTGATACACGCCCACAGAGACCATGCTTTGGACTCTCAATGTCCGTCCTTTCCCAGGCCAGCAATGTGTAGAATGTTCTCTCATGATGCTGGGCCGAGGCAGCCAGCCGTGGCTCCCTGTTAGCCACACAACCAACCATGAGGGTCTACAACCCATACTCTAACAGTCTACTGTGTTGCTAGCATTTCTTAGATATTGTATTCTGTGTTTTTTGTATTCCATCTTGTCTACAAAACACCCATTTTTGTCTCCTGCTTCTGGTGAGAAAAAGAAGACAATTACTCTTGAGATGTAACTCAAGATACTTGCCCAACTGTACGCTAATGTAAGTGTTCTGAGCACCTTTACAGAGGGCCATGCTATGTAAACTCTGATGTTCCTTGGGTTAGGTAAATACATTTTCAACTTAGGATGGATTTATCAGGATGTAATCCCATCATAAGCTGAGGAGCATCTGTACCGTGTTCTTAAATATAGGCACTGTGTTGTACAGCAGATCTCTAGAACTTACCTGGTACAACTTAAACTTTATACCCACTGACCAACTCCTCATTTCTCCCCACCCCCAATCCTCGGGCAACCAACATTCTATTTTCTACTTCTGTAAGTCTCACTGGTTTAGATTATCTTATATAAGTGGAATCATGCAGTATTTGCCCTTCTGTTACTGACTCATTTTACTCACCATAATGTCTTCCAGGTCTACCTATGTTGTCACAAATTTTTAAGGCTTTTAATAGGCTCTGACCTTGCAACTTTGGCTACATGCAAGATTGCTTTGATTCACGCACACACACACACACACACACACACACACACACACACACTTTTAGATGGAGGATGATTAAACATACCATTATTTTAGGCATAAAATTTTTTTAATAAAATTATAAGGGAAATAGTAAAAAACAGATACTTCACAAAAAGAAATTCAATTAAGCACAAACAATGCTTATAGAATACAAGACCTTTATAATAATTTCAAAGATCAAATGATTCAAACTGTAGAAAATTGTAAGGTTTTTTGGTTTGTTTTTTTAGCTTTAAAAATGAGTCATAAGACACTACCCAATTAGTACTTTGGGTATGTTTTGTCTCCAAAGACTCCTTCATTTACAAAGAAATATTGTCTATTCATGCCCTAAAATATCAAAGTCATGGCATAGGCATTTTTCAATATTTCACGTCTGTCAAAAAAGAATTTTTGGCTAGATATTAAAAAATTAATTTCTAACACAACAAGCAGTTTTTTAACAATGTTAGTTCAAAGACCCAGATTTGTTGGAATTTTTAAAAAGAAACTAATGTTTCCTTTATGTCTTTCTTTCACTCTGTGATATATCTTACAAATATTTATGCTCAATTTTCTGAAGTAGACTCCATGGAATTTGTCCTGGACACAGTTCTTACAGTCACTCACCATATACATGAATCATTACAGGAGTTAAAAGAAATAGAAGACAGTGAATGTAATGGCTTCATGACTTCACCAATGCTCTTTGGTTGAAGCATAGAAGTTTTACTATAACAAAGATTTGCTAAACTGTTAATTCCAATTTAAGATTTTCTTGAAGAAATTTTTGCCAAATACGCAATAATCAAAGGAAAATTACAGTGTGATTTACATTTTCACACCAATATGACACTGCATATAAATAAGCTAACTTTGAAGGCCCACTGAAAGGAAAAATTTATCTGGGACTTAGCTAGACAGATACAAGACTGTTAAGTTGAAATTGAAACTTTTCATAATATGATTAATAATAATGATTTTTACACTTTTCTTACATGAGTCATTGTAAGACTTACATGAGAAGATATTAATTGTAATTGATAGTATAATGTAAACTGGCTGCAAAACCACAAGAAAAACGTGAAGAACTCTACACTGATAAAGAGTTGGTTTTCTTCCTGGCAATATCATTTTGAGTTTCATGTTAATCATACTGAGTTAACACAGGAGTTAATAAATTTGCTTAGACAGACATATATTAGAAACTGATATCTTCTGCTTTAAAGCCAAAGCAATTATTTAAAAAAATACACACTTTTGTCAATACGGATGCAAATAGCAAAGGAAAATGATTTTTTGGTATGGGAAAAGTTTTAAGTAGGTTTGGAACACCTTAGGTATGGAAATGTACTGTCCCAACTATAAATTATATAAAATTATACACTTCAGCTACTCCTCAGAAAAACTGAGCATCTAAATTTGATGTGTTGTAAATGTAAATTATGCTTAGTAAGAAGAAAATCTAAAATAGCTCATTAATATTTTTATATGGATTATATATTGAAAGATAATATTTTATTTTGAATGTACTGTTTTATTAAGTATAATATCAAAATTAATTTACCTGTTGAGTTTTACTTTTTTAATGTGGCTACAATCAAGTTTTACATAGCATGCGACATATAATATATTTCTGTCAGATAGTGCTGACCTGGGGAAGTCTGTGCAAACTGCCTCTTCAATAAGTACCACACAGGGGTGCTCTAAGGGGTGGGGCGGGGAGGAAGTCATCCTGGATGAGTAACAGGTCCTCTGGGTACGGGGAGAACTTTCTGCCCTGTTGGATATATTGGTGTCTGTCAGGGCTTGCTATTGTCTTCTTGCTCTTTCCTCTTCTAAGCACAAAAAGAAAAGAAAGGGGAAGGAGACTTCTGGAAGTCTAAAGCCAGATTTCCTCTGGAAGTCTAGCTGGCCAGTTTAAATACGTCAGAGTCTATTCAGAGAACTGAGGAGTGAGACAGAAGGCCTTTGCCCTAGTAAGTGTAAGTAAATAGCTATAGCCTTGTGACCCCAGAACTAAGCCCTGAAGCAGAAAAAGGGACTTTGTGGACACTAGAAACTTCATCTAATAAAGGAAAATGTTGTTTTTGCAAAATAAGAGAAGAGGGGTTAGGTGAAGAAGTGATTCAGGCTAAAGTTGAAGTTCATTGGGAGAAGGATATTTAATTCTCCCTTATATATTTTTTATTTCTTTCTTTTTTTCTCTAAAATATACACAAATCATGCACAATGATGAATAATTACCTATGACCTAATAGTTCCTGCTTCTATTTTAATAATCACATTTTAGAAGAATATCAGTATAAATGATCAGACTGTTTTCTACTTTGGCTCGGCAGTTAGGGTTGAGGAAAGGTTCGGTTTGTTTAATGAGGTGGGGTGCTATGGCGAAATAACCCATTCACCTAGAGACAGAGACATGGAATCCTTAGATGGAAACTGTGAGAAAACAAACACTTTCTGGAGCAAAGCTTACAAACTCAGCAGAGGTTCTCCGTCTGGGTCATAAGCAGCTCTCTGCCTGGCACAAAAAGTTTGTTGTCTAGTCAGAAGACAGAATGCAACTAATAAGGAATTAAATAAATGTAATCAGTTTTATTTTTAGTATTCTGTTTGTAGTTATTAATTATAAAACCCTTTTTCTAGTTTTTTTTTTTTGTCTGTTTGTTTTAGCAAAGGCAGTGGGTACACAGGACACATTACAGATACTGAATTTACTACCTGAATCTCACTCTCCAAACATTCTCTCTAATGACTTGAAACTATTTTTGCCCCACATGCATTAGCCTAACTGAAATCCTGTTATAAAGTATTTGCATGCCAGGGCCAGTGAAACTCATCATTTGATCACAAGTCTGGGCAAGCGCATGTGGGGTGCCCTGCAGTCTATCTTGGCAATTTCTCCTGAAAGATGGCTTCCCTCTTCCTTGTGTTGTTGGAACTTGTGTTATTGCCATCATCTTCCCCCCATCATTAAGAGAGAATGCCAAAGAGGCCTGGAAAAACTCAATCACTAAAGAGAGAGTCGAGAGTGAGAAAGCATTTTGCAAGAGGAGAGTGAATAAAAAACATAAGGAGGTAGAGACAACAACATAATTTGTACTGGATATTGGACAACATGTTTGCACAGAGCATTTGTCTATACTCACTGCGTTCGTTAAATGTAACTGGCGTTTGAAATTATTTATATCTTTTATTACAGAGATTTCTATGAGTGTTTTAGTGCTATGTGGGGAGACTGGTTGGGATTTTAAGAAATATGTTTTTATTTTTCTCACCTAAAAAATAATAAAATATGGGCTCAGGCTATTTGAAATTGAAATATCCAAAATATTTTAAGGAATAAATTGGATTTGTACAATACAGGATACCTTAGGTCACAGAGTGAAAGCAGAGTTAGATGGTGTTAGGAACAAATCTGTATTAGAGTTTCCATATCTAAAGAAACCTTTTAAACTACAAAGAACTAAATATTTTTAAGTTACTTAGAGATATTTGGCAAAGAAATGACTCTAGATAATGTTCAATAACAGAACTTCAAAGCAGTCCTGGGATGTTGAAATAAAGCTGGAATCCTAAATCACAATTTCAAAAAATACATTTGAAATTTCTGAGATCTTTATAAGCCCTTCTCTCCCCGACCAAAAAAAGAAAAGAAAATGAGTATGGAAGTCATTGGACCGTTGTGGTTGTTCTTAGCCAGTTTCTCTATCTCTAGCCATCCCCACCCTCCCCTTTTCCAGTGGTTAGTATGAAGTTCTAGAATTGTCAGGTGAAATACTAACCATAGAAGCTTCTGGCTGAGGAAACATCAACTTCCCATCTCTTTTTGTGTCATTCTGAAATGCCTGCTTCCAGTGATCAAGGTCCCACTATATTAGCAAGTCTCCTTTCACATTTGCCATCGTTCTCTTTAGTTGCCCTCTTTTCTATGTTCCTCTGTGTGTATTTCAAGTTCCAGGTTGACAGACCCTCTTGTGCTAGGGACACTGCACAAAACTGCTCAGTTCCGTTCAGGTCTCCAGTCCTCCTGGGCACGCACCTAACAGGGCCACCTGCCGGTGCAGCTTCGAGCACAGTCAGTCCCAAGCTCAGGATAGTGTTTGGTGAATGAATGAACAAATGAATACGGCGTTATTTGCCTGAAATAGAGTTTGTATAGTTAGTTATAAAATAGTTAATACAGAATATAGGTCATATAGGCCAATATTAGCATGTGACTATACAAAATAAACCCCTCACTGCCTTTCCTGGAATTAACCTTCAGAGAAAAAGGAGTGAAGGGGATAATGGTGGAGGTGAAGTCAAAAACAGCTAAATCTCATCTGTCAACCTAGGGAATTAATGTATAATGACTAAAATAAAAAACCTGGAGGTAGTAGTACAAACATGTTGTTTAGAAATAGGGAATTAAATACCAAATAAATTAGCTAAAATAGAGGAAAGTGCCTGAGAAACAGGAGAAAAGGTATGCCTTTTCCCCTGTTTTGTTCTTCTATTTTTGGCAATAAGCCCTTTGAAATATCAGCACTCTTTAAAATATGTAGAGAATATTTTGATAAAATATATGTGTGTTTGTACTTCTGTGTACATGTGTTTATATATGTATGTAAAGTTTAATTGATCTATTTCAACTTATATTTCTATCAGCTCATATACAAAGATAAGTTACAATGAAATTTTTCTATTTCTCCCGAAATTTTGGTCTTGTTGCAGTAGAGGTAGTATGGACCAAAGCAAAAAATTTCCTTAGAACTCTTAACTATAGGCCTGCCCTCATAAGGACATGGGATAAGAATTCTTATTTTGGAAGATTTTACTTACTCGTGTATGTTGGCATATTTTGCATACTGGTGTATTCCATGCTCCTAGAACAGTGTTGGTATATAATAAATACTCAAATATTTGCTTAACAAATTAATAAATGTATGAAATATAATTAAATTTCTGTAATAACATGTAAGACAAAAGGAGAAATGCTTGTATATATACTTTGTTAAAATACTTGTTAAATATTTAACGTTAACTTCTAAAATAATTGAAATTGAACCTAAAACTTCCAAATTGGTATAAGAGAAAAAATTTGAATTCAGAAAATACCATCTTGATAGATGCTGAAAGAATTTAATGAAGGTCAACAAAGATTCATGATAAAAAGAAATGTGAAGTTCCTTAGCCTAATAAAATGGGACTATTCTAAGGCCACCACGGTATGATAAACCCAAGCCATGTCGAACCTCCCTGGAGGAAAATACTATGTGAAGAGAGGCCAAGGAGCACAGAACTTCCAGACATATGAGTGAAGACACCTTCTTCCAGATCTGATGGAGCCAAACCCTTCCTGAATTCCTGACACACAAAACTATGAGCAAAGTGAAATGTTCACTTTAACCCACTCTGTTTACGTGGCATGTTTCACAACAACGTATAATGTGAGCACTTCTCTTTGAAGGAACTTTCCCACACATCTCAAACACCACTTGGCTTTATATTTCATGTCCCCAACGTAGTCACATGATAACACCTAGTTGTAAAGACGTCTGGGAGTTAAAATCTTTTCCCCTCGGCTGCAAAGTTCCCAAGTGAAAACTGGAGTTTCATTGCTAAAGAGGGAGAGGAGAATAGATGATGGGGTCTCACAGGGCGCTCTCTGAGTAGAGTGACGTCTACACCAGCGATTCTCTAAATGTGCTCTCAGGACAGCAACATCAGTCTCCCCTGGAAACTTGCTAGAAATGCAAATTCTGGGATCCCATCCCAGACCTACTACGTCAGAAATGCGGGGGATGGGCCCAGCGGCCTTAGACAGCTGTGATTGCTCCAAATAATTCTAAAGCACACTGAAGTTTGAAAACTATTGGTTTAAATTTAGAGAAAATGATTCTTCCTTGTGGAATGGCAAAAGCATTTCTTTTAAAATCAGGTATAGAGCAAAGATGTCTAGTATCACTGCTTCTACTAAATGTTGTAATTCCCTTTCTGGCTAGTGCAGCAAGAAAAGGAAAAAAATATTATAGAAGATGTAAAGAAAAAGATAAAACTGTCATATTCATAGTTGATATAAATAGTGTATATAATTAAAAACCCAAAATAGCTTTTTCTGGGTAAGCTGATTCTAAAATTTATGTAAAAGATTAAAAGTTCGATAATAGTAAAGATGTTCTTTTGAAGAAAAAGAACAAAGTGGAGGAGATTAGACCTACCATCTCTATATCAAAATTTATTTTGATACTACAGTAATTAAGATAGTAAGGTTGGCTCAAGGATAGAAATACAGGGCCTGGCAGAAGGAGTTACCCTACCAACCACACTCAGGCAAGAGTAGGGTAATAATATGAGTGTAATAATTTATAGTTTTAATTTGAATATTTCACCTAAAATGTCATATGGTGTGCTAGAGTGTGATATTGTTATGTTACTGAATTACATGCTTATGATTTTGTAATAAGAGTATGTAATAAAAAAGGGGCATTATTTGTGCTGGACCCTGTATAAGTAATGTAATAGAGAACCCTGAAATATACTTCCACATATAGGGAAAATGTGTCTGGGATTGAAGTGGCATTTAAAGTAAGGAAAACATAGACTATTAATTAATTAGAGCTGGGTCAATTAGCTGCATGCAAAATAACAATACTGCATATGAACATCAATACAATAACAATATATCAATTCCAATTGGATTAAAGACTCCATGTGAAAACCAAAAATTAAAATGATTGGACAAAATTAGAGGAAGATGTCTTTAAGACTATAATGTAAAGAAGAAGTTCTTAATGCAAGATACAAAAGACATAAATGATAAAGGAAAAGATGAATAAGTTCAACTACTTCACAAATTAGAAATTCCATACAACAAAAAAAAAGCCATTAAAAAAAAGGAGAAGTCCTAGACTGGGAGAGATATATAACTTATTTTCAGGATAATAAACAATTAATATCCTGAAAATATTCCCTTGAAGCAACTTAATTATTCTGTGTTGATGTATTTTACAACATAAAAATAAAAGATTGAAATTGTTAAAGATACACATATAAATCTATATTGATAGGGATTTAAAATAAGATTCGGCTCTATCTTTGTGAATAACTGCTTTCAAATTTTGGGGGTAGATATTCCAAAGAGGGGTTGCTGGGTCACATGGTAACTATTCTTAATTTTTTGAGGAGCCTCCGTGCTGTTTTACATAGTGGCTGTGTTGGTTTACATTCCCACGAGCAATGAACAAGAGTTCCTTTTTTTCCACAACCTCTCCAACGCTTGTTATTACTTGTCTTGTTGATAATAGCCACTCTAACAGGTATACGGTGATATCTCATTGTAGTTATGATTTGTATTTCCCTAATAGCTAGTATAATTGAGCATCTTTTCATATATCTGTTGGACATTTGTATGTCTTCTTGGGAGAAATATCTGCTCAGGTCCTCTGTCCATTTTTTAACTGGATTTTTTGGTGTTGAGTTGTATGAGCTCTTTAGGGGGGTATAAAACTGAAAATAAAAATAAACAAGAAAAACAAACAAGCAAAAGCTCATAGACTCAGACAGTAGTATGGTGGTTACTAGGAGGAAGGGGGTCAGTAGGTAGTAAAGGGAAACAGGGGTCAAATATACAATGACAGAAAAATATTTTACTTTGGATGATGGGCACACAATGCAATATACAGATGACGAATCAGATTATAGAATCATGCACTCCAAACCTATATACTCTTATTAACCAATGTCACTCCAATACATTTTCAAAAACTTAAAAAAAATAGAATAAAAATAAGATGTAGCTAAAGACAGAATTAATGAAATTAGTTAAATGATAAATAAAAATTAAGAAATGATCTAAAATGCAGCTCAGGTATTCAAATAGGTAGAAAATATTAAAGACAAATAGATTAAGAAGTTCTGATAAGTAACTAATCAGAACTTTGGAAAGAAAGGACTGAGCATATGAGACAGAGGACATATTTAAAGAGATAACAGTTGAGACTTTCCCTAAACTGTTAGATAAGAACAATCACACTGGAGAACAATTTGCTAATATCTACTGAAGTGGAGCATGGTAACTTTTCAATAATCCAGCAATCTTACTCCTACATATATATTTACCACAAATAATTTCTTGCACATGTTTACAAGGTAACATTTAAGAATGTTCATTATGTCAGTATTTATAATTGGAAAATACTGGAAATATTCATCAGTAGAATAAAAGATAAATTATGATATATCCATATAATAGAATACTATATATTTCTAAAATTTAATAAACTGGAGCTACATGTATCAACACAAATAAATGTCACAAAAATAGTAAGGGATAAACCCAAGTTACAGAATCCATATAGTATGATGCCATTTATTTAAAATATACAAACTGAGAGTTACCAGATACAAGGCTTGCAGGACTGGGTGAAAAAGGTGAAAGGATTAAGAAGTACAAATTGGTAGTTACAAAATAGTCATGGGGATGTAAAATACAGCATAGGGAATATAGTCAGTAATATTGTAGGAACTATGTTTGGTGCCAGGTAGATACTAGAACTATTGGGGAATCACTTTGTAAATTATGTAATTGTCTAACCACTATGCTGCATACCTGAAACTAACACAAAATACTATTGAATGCCAACTGTAAGTGAAAAAATCTTTAAAAAAATATACAAATGTATAAACAGTAACTATCACTTAGAGATCAATACAAATGCCTTAAAAGTACAAAGAAATATTCAGGACTAATAAACACAAAATTCAGGATGGTAATTTCCTTCCGAGGAAGTGGAGAGAGGAGGAGTTATGATTAGAAATGGGGTCCAAAAGGGTATTCAATTGTATTGATAGTGTCCTATTTCTTAAGGTGAGTGAAAGACTCACAAGTCTCTTACATTATTTTTTATATTTTTTATGCCTGAAATATTTCAAAATATATTTTTAAGCAAATAAAAAACCTTTGAAATATAACTGAGGCTGTCTAACAAGTCAGGCTATTTTAACTGAAATGTTAATAGTTTTCTGGAGACATTTAAAGATTCATAAAATGCAGTTTAAACTCATGTTATTCTTGACACAATTTTTCTTTTTTCCCTGGAATCCAGTGAATTTCCTCTGGACTAGCAATATAATATATCTTCATGGCATGTATGTTCTACTTTTTCCTGGCAACTTTTACTGTGTCCTCAGCTTTTAGACATACATGAGTTATCTACTATCCTTAATAAATAAGTAGGGAATACCTGCTGTGAAGTCCTAGCTTTCCCTCCCACTCAGAGTTCTTGGAGGAGCAGTGTAATACTTCCTACCTCTAACTCATCATTTCTCCTTTTTTAAGTATATTTTATTGATTATGCTATGACAGTTGTCCCATTTTTTTCTCCCTTTTTCCACCTCCACCCTGCATGCCCCCTCCCTCCAGCATTCCCCCGCCTTAGTTCATGTCCATGGGTTGTACACAGAAGGTCTTTGACTTCTCCACTTCCTATACTATTCTTAACCTCCTCCCCGCCCCCCGCCCATCTATTTTGTGCCTATTATGCTTCTTATCTCCTGTACCTTTTCCCCTATTCTACCCCCTACTCCTCCCCACCAACAACCGCCATGTAATCTCCATTTCTGTAAGTCTGTTCCTGTTCTAGTTGCTTGCTTAGTTTGCTTTTGTTTTTGTTTTTTAGGTTAAGTTGTTGATATTTGTGAGTTCATTGGCATTTTACTGTTCATAGTTTTGATCTTCTTCTTAGATAAGTCCCTTTAACATTGCATATAATAAGGGCTTGGTGATGATGAACTCCTTTAACTTGACCTTATCTTGGGAAGCACTTTATCTGCCCTTCCATTCTAAATGATAGCTTTGCTGGATAGAGTAATCTTGGATGTAGGTCCTTGTCTTCCATTAATTTGAATACTTCTTTCTAGCCCCTCCTTGTCTGTAAATTTTCTTTTAAGAAATCAGCTGATAGTCTTATGGGAACTCCTTTATAGGTAAGTGTCTCCTTTTCTCTTGCTGCTTTTAAGATTCTCTCCTTATCTTTAATCTTGGGTAATTTAATTATGGTGTGTCTTGGTGTGTGCTTCCTTGGGTCCAACTTCTTTGGGACTCTCTGAGCTTCCTGAACTTGCATGTCTAGTTCCTTCACCACATTGGAGTTTTACTTCATTATTTTTTCAAATAAGTTTTCAATTTCTTGCTCTTCCTCTTCTTCTGGCACCCCTATGATTTGGATATTTTGTCCTAGAGGTTCCTAAGCCTCTCCTCATTTTTTTGAATTCTTGTTTCTTCATTCTGTTCGGTTGAATGTTTATTTCTTCCTTCCGTTCTAAATCATTGATTTGAGTCCCAGTTGCCTCCCCTTCAATGTTGGTTCCCTGTATATTTTTCTTTATTTCACTTTGTATAGCCTTTACTTCCTCCTTTGTTTTGCGACTATACTCAATCATTTCTGTGAGCATCCAGATTACCAGTGTTTTGAACTCTGCATCTAATTGGTTGGCTATCTCCTCGTTGCTTAGTTCTTTTTCTGCAGTTTTGATTTGTTCTTTCATTTGGGCCATATTTCTTTGTCTCAGTGCACCTCTTTTGTTGTAAACGGTGGAGCCTTAGGTATTTGCCAGGGCAGAGCAAGCCGCGTCGCTGTGTTGTGGTGTTGTATGTGAGGGAGGGGTCTAAGAGAGAACAATGCTGCTTCCTCGGCTGTTGCTCCACTTTCAGTCACTTCCTCCACTACCCACAAGTGAATTGCACATTTCTGGCATTGATTCCTGGGTGGGGGTGTTTGTGTATGTTCTAAGATCCCATGTGCCCCTCCAAAGGACTCTCCTGTGAAACTGGGTGTTTCTCTGGCCACCAAACCTCACACAGGTTTTTACAGCCAGAGGTTTTGAGGTTTTATTTCCCCACTCTCGAATCTTGGGTCTCACGGTCTGTCTCACTCCCCAGTTGCTCCTCCTGGTTTATCTGCATGTGAATATGGGACTACCCAGTCCACCAGCCACCACCTGGCCTGCTTGGTCTGCCATCCACTGCCATACCACATCCTCTCTGCCCTGGCTTCCAGTCTTCACCCCTCCTACCAATCCAATGAATGTTTCTTCTTTAACTCCTTGGTTGCTGGACTTCCATACAGTTCGATTTTCTGGCAGTTCTGTTTTTGTTTTGTTTTGTTTTTAAATTGGTTGTTGTCCTTCTTTTGGCTGTGTGAGGAAGCAAAGCACATCTACCTATGCCTCCATCTTAGCCAGAAGTGTCTTTAACCCATCATTTCTACTTGTTCTGTAAACCACTACAATCTGGTTCCTGTCCACATTGCCAGAAGAGTTCCCACTTGAGTTACAACAATCACTTGAAAGTCAAATTCAAAGTTACTTTTCAAGTTAATGGAATTCTGCTGTACTTGACACTGCCTATCTCTCCCTTCTGCCTGAAGCTTTTTAGTCCTTTGGTTCTGTGATACTTTTCTTTCCTGTTCTCTTCACACCTCTCTCTTCCCCTTCATAATCCCTGAGTTGTCACCTTTGTTACAACTCACGTGACCAAATGCATGCAGGTTTATTTCTGAACCCTCTCTTCTGTTCCGTTCATCACTTTGCCTCTCCTTGTTCCAAAACCACAGGATCTTAATGACTATATCTTTACAGTTGATATAAAGTAATATAAGATCTGTAGCTTCATTTTTCTTCAAGATTGTCTTGACTATTATTGGCTCTTTAAATTTACATTTACATTTTAGAAAATTGCTTTTTAGAAGTTTTTTCCCCATGGATCGGTCCTGAAAGTTTTTGAAGTTTGAGAAAATTTAACCTACTTATTCTTACTCATTTTAAGAATTAACTTAGGGGGCAGCTTGATCAAAGAACTTTCTACCTCTCTCACCACAAGTTGTGTAGATTCCCATTTGATATGCACTTGTAATTCCAGGGTATATTTTTTTCCAGAGATCCTTTTGGAAATGATAACTATTATTTATGTGCTATAATTATTTTTATTCAATATCTTCCACAACCCCAGTCAGTAGAAATTATTATCCCATTTAATAGACAACTGAGATATAGAAAAGTAAGTCCTCACACAAATGGTAAGTTTTAAATTTAGAATTCAAGCTCATGTCTGTCTGATTCCAAAGCCTGATTTTTTTCCCTGCTATTTACTCCTTTTCTAATGACATAATACTTAATCACAGAATTTAAATTTAATGTGTTGGAGAGTTGATGTTTACTTTTTAAAACCTAATGTATTATTAACTTTATAGCAAATAACTTTTAACATCTGTAAACAGGGCTCAAGATAAACTTTAATTTTTAAATACCATGTCTATATTTTCTTATTCTAAATTTTAAAATGCTGCTTCTGTTTGAATTATTTATTGCTGAGTAACAAATCACCCCAGAATGAGGTGACATAAAAACAATTAGCATTTTATGATATTCGTGAACAATGTGGGTCAGGGCACAGCAGGAAGGGCTGGTCTCTGCTCCACCATGTCTGGGGCCTCAGCTGGGAAACAGGAATGGCTGGAGGCTCCTTCATTTATATGCCTGGTGCCTGATCCAGAATGACTGAAAGGCTGGGCTCAGCTGAGTTCGTCAGCCAGAAGGTCTACATGGGGCCCCCCGTGTGACAGCTGTGTTCCACGGGAGGAAGCATGTCAGAAGAGTGAACATTCCAAGGGAAAAAAGGAAAACATTGCTGGGCATTTTCTGATCCGGTCTCAGAAGCTACACAAAGGCACGGCCCTCATACCCTGTTGGTCAAGGCAGTCACAGGCTAGCTCAGATTTAAGGGGAGGGGGTATGGATCCTGCCTCTCAATGGCAGGGCTGTCAACGCACTTGGGGCCATATCTGAAAACCACCAAAGATAACAATCTTTAATCATGTTTGATGTCTTTACCATTGTTTCTCTCTTTATGGTTCGTACCGGATCTAAAAACAATGCCTTCATGGTATCCATTTCTGCAGGAGAGATGTGGCATTTCAGAAAGTGTTCCTACTACCCCTCACATCAAGAGAATTTGGGGGTCATATTAGACATAAATCCTAAATCTTCCATTTCTCTCCATTTTTGCATTGTCATGTGATTGTCTCACATTGCTGTGAAAAGGACTGGCCTGCGTCATGTGGTACCCAAGAGATGTAACAGGGACTGTTTCCCCAACATACGAAATTTTCTATTAAATTATGATAATAAGTAATTTGTGGGGAGAAATTTAAATGAAGATAAGTAAACATTTTAACATTTCATTTGAATAGTAACATACATTTATTGGGCATTTGATTTACATTTGTAAGCACTGTGCTCAACACTTATATTTGATCTTTTAATCTTCTATGCCCTTGTTACTCAGAGTGTGGTCCTCAGACCAGCAGCATTGATACCACCTGGGAGCCTGTTAAAAATGCAGAATTTTGGGCCCCAGCCCGGACCTCTTGAATCAGAATCTGCATTTTAACATGATCCCCAGACGATTTGTGTATGCATTAAAATTTTAGATATGCCACGTTAGGAAGTCAGCACTATGACTCTCTGCCTAAAGAAACTTCCTGAAGGGTGCACAGTTTGTGCAAGTTAGCAGAACCAGAATCTGAATCCAGCTCTGACTGGCTCCAAGAGCTACTCTCCTAACAAATATTCCAAAATGCATCTTAGTAAATTTCCTCATCATATCAGCAAAACTTTTGCTATGTGGACAACTGTCATTTGTTTAAGGGGATGTTGGGCAAGTCTTCTGTGATTCTGAAAAAGAGGTTTCTCCACCACAGCAGCATTGGGTATCGCTTTGCACATTTATTAGCCCTATTTCCTCTGCTAGATTGAGAGTTCCTTAAGGGGCGGGACTATCACCCTGTTTGCTTTCTGGCTCTCCAGAAAATAACATAGAAGCTGGCACATAACATAAGATTTGCTCCTGAAGCACTCATTAGTGACTCAACAATGGACCTATTTGTTCAAGTGAGTGGTAGAGATCGTGGACAGTTCACTGGGAGCTGACGTTATTTTGGAATAGAAGAAGGTGCAGGGGTTCTGTCTGAGATTTGCTGCAAGCTCAGGATTTCAGCTGCAGAAAGCCAAAGAACAAGGCTGCTGTTGGCTTGTCAGTGCAGCTTATCTCTCCCTCCAGGCAGCCCCCACCCCAGCCAAGGGATGAAACTTCCTGAGAAAAGGCCTCCTTTCTTTCCCAGGTCTGGAGCACAGCTCCTTTGAGGTTATATTAGGTTGGCTAAAAAGTTTGTTTGGTTTTTTTCCATAAGCTGGCTCTAGTAGTGCTTAGTTGTTTTGCACTGCCTTCAAAACAATTTTGTTAGATTGTATTGTGACAGCTGTCATATTAGTGTGCATTAAACAAAAAACATCAAAATTGGTGAATTTTTGTGTAGCCATTTTAATATTGAAAATGGAAGAAAATAGACATTTTCAGCATATTATGCTTTGTTATTTCATGAAAAGTAAAAATGCAACTGAAATGCCAAAAAAATTTATGCAGTGTTCAGAGAAGGTGCTGTGACTGAATGAATATGTCAAAAGTGGTTTGTGAAGTTTCATGCTTGAGATTTCCCACTGGACAGTGCTCCACAGTTGGGTAGACCAGTTGAAGTTGATAACAATCAAATCAAGACATTAATTGAGAACAATCAATATCATACCACACAGGAGAGAGCCGACATACTCAAAATATCCAAATCAATAAAAGTTATTGCTGAAAATAAAAAATGTGTCTTTTATTTTATGAAGAAACTGAATGGACATTTTGGCCAACCCAATAGTTACCCTCCACTTGATTTATGAAAAACACAACCTGCTAAAGAGAGCTTGATCATAATCCCTTGATTTCCATGGTCCCTCAATTTAGAAAACTCCTCTTCCATCTACTACATCTCATCTCTTCTTATGGAGAAACCTAGGGAGAGGGAAACATGGACATCTAAGGGATTAGAGCAAACAGATGCTCTGATTTTCTGGGAAGACTCTTCATTTATGCTTGCTGCTCTGGCATAGTTATTAACAATATCCTTCTTTGCAGCCATCCCTGTTGGGAGGATAAATTATATGCTCACTCAGTCACTGGAGCCTAGTAATGGTCCTAAAGTCACCTCGGGAGCCAGAATGTGGCAGTCCCTGATACAGCAATCTGCTTTCTGGTCTGGTGACTGTTCGTGGTTCGTTGGTTCTTCAGGCCAACTGCTTCAGGCAGCTGTGGAGCTGGCTGCCCTGCAGGTGCCCAGGAACAACTCCGGAGCACTTGGTCAGAACCAAGAGCTTCTGTTCCCTCAGGGCCTTAGTTTGACATGCTCTGCTGTAACTTAGCTCACCTGCAAGTCCCCTGATAACCCTCTCTTCCCCCAAACACACATCCTCCCAAGCCTTGGCACCTAGAGATGGTAGTTCCAAGGCCCCTAGCTTCTCACCACCCTTCAGCAGTGGCCTGAGTGCATACCACAGCATTATTATTAGGTGGTAGCATCAGAAACTAGAACAGCAATCCCTGGCAGCCCTTTGATCCCCGGAGCGGGGGAGAAAAGGGACAGCCCAGCCTGAGGTTAGATAGTCCAGCTTGCTTTCCTCTGGGCTCCAGTGGACTGCAGACCAGCAGGAAGTAGCTGAGCTATTCTTAGCCAAGGTATGGGAGGCTGGCAGGAGCCACAGGCACTGCCCCAAGGGTCAGAGACAGGAATTAGCCACCCACTCCGGCTGCTTCCCCTCTCTCTCTTGGCTGCCCCTCACATGAGGAAATGACCGCCACATGCCCCTCACCCAACAACAGCTTAGGGCTCAGACAAGACCACCCCTTTAGTCCCCTCAGCAGTAAACATGGCTCAGCTTCCTTCTTAGAGGTCAGTTTGTGGGTGCAGTTTGAGGTTTGGAGCACTTTAGCAATCATTTCATAGACCATTATCATTCTAAAGATGCGAGGAGTGAACCCCAGAGAGGGGGAGTGATTTGTGCAGGTCCACCTGGGCGTTGAGGGTCTGATGCAGAACTCTAACCATTGCTGTGTGGGGATAAAGGTTGTAGGAACACCCTGGCCAATGGCTCAATTGGTTGGAGCATCCTTTGTACACCAAAAAGATCTCTGTTTAATTCCCAGTCAGGGCACATACCTAGGTATCCAGTTTGATCCCTAGTTGAGGTATGTATGGGAGGCAACCCATTGATGTTTCTCTTTCACATCAATGCCTCTCTCTCTCTCAAGCTGATAGATATCCTCAGGTGAGGATTTTTAAAAAAGCTCTAGGAGCTATAAGATTAGGCTCAGGTTTCCAAATGCCAGCCAGAGGACATGGGCTACCTGTGACAACAAATTAGGGTAAGATTACCACCTGTGCTTTTGTGTAAGGGACTTTCTTTTGAGTTTATGGTCTTCTTACCTTGAGGTAGTAAAAATAGCTTTGTTTTTTATTAAATGGCTATAACAGTATATGATAATATAACGATGTGTGGAAAAAAAGGAACAAATAGAGTGGAGAATAGTCAAAAGTAAATTAAGACAGCCTTCATTCATTCATTCACTCAGTAAATATTCAGAGTGTCTATTATCGTAAGACAGAATACACACCGTTTCCGCTGTTGTGTTTCTCACAGTCACATGGGGATGAAAGTAACAAACAAGTAAACATATGACTGTAAAACGCGATTCACATCATGAATGAGCTTTTAACAGGGAGTCCTGTGAGGCAGAATAGGGGGGACAGGTAAGGAGACTTATTTTTAGTGGGGTGGTTACGGAAGAACACAGGACGAGGAGCCAGTTTACAGAAAGGGAGCAGGGAAGAGGAGGAGTCAGGTAAAAGGACAGCTTGGTAAAGACTTGATGTTGGCAAAGACCTTGGCAAGTTTGAGGAACTGAAAGCAACCATCATGGTGGAAAGGCTGGGCAAGGAGGTGAGTCTAGAAGAAGAGCTTGAGAGGTAAGTTGGGGTCCAGCCCCTTCAGGTCTTCTTGGCCACGATGAAGAGTTTGGAGTTAATTTTAGAGCAAAGTGAAGTCATTGAAGTATTCACAGCAAGGGAATGAAATGGCCCCGTTTTAATTTTGAACACATCATGTCTGCCTGCTGTATGAAGAATGAAAAGGAGAAGCTCAAGAATGGTCACAAGGCCCACTGATGTTTCAGGTGAGAAATGCAGGAGCAATGGAGATGTAGAGAAATGGTAGACTCAAGACCTCTGTAGGGAAGACTGTGTTCTACTTGTCACACGAATGCACACATACATGTGCCGTGCATACACATACATGCATGCACTCATGTAAATACATGCAAGTACCCATGCATGCATGTGCATGTATACATGTACACACATACTCATATACACATACACACATGCACATCTACAAAATGAATTTGGTTATCGGGTAAATATTGTAAAGTCATATGCTTGTTTTGGGGGCAGATTTTTGGAGAAAAGAGCTGAGAACATTCCAGGACCCTCCCACTTGCTCTCTAGTTCTAATCCTCTGGCTTTAGCATGGGGTCTTCAGCTGGACTCTGTTTCCCCCTTTATTTCAATACATGCTCAGAGGAATCTCCCAGGTCCTGTCCCCATTGTCCCTGACCAATCCTCCCAAAGCTCCTTCGATTGCATATGAGCATCTCTGGAGAAAGCACACATCTGGGAAGCAGCTGCCTGGCCACTCTCACAAAATCATCTCTGTCTAATCCAGTTGAAGTTGGAATGGAGAGGAGGCGTGGAAAACTAAGGGAAAACACGAAGCCTGTCCAAGATGGGATCTGGGTAGAGTGTCAGGGGCACCACCCCAAATCTTTGGAGACATGCCTCCAGGGTGGCCATTAGGATTTCAACTGGCTTTTGTGCCTTCTTCTGATCCCTGCAAGATCAGATGTGTCTCACAGCTGTGTACCATCTGCTACCTTCTATCCCAGAGGAAACTACAGTTTGGATGTTAAAGAAGTGAGGGAGAAGACAGACTCCTCCTTGGCTCTGGAGGGTGAGTTGTGAGTATAAGGAGTCTAGACTTCCCATGAAGTAGCCCAATGGCCTGGCATCTGTCTGCAAAGTGACTACCTCCCCCCAAACTCTCCTGGCATGGGAAGAATTTTCAAAGAAAACTCAATGTTCTGAAGCTTCCAAAGTCCTTCCCTACTAAATGTTTCACAGACTCTAGCTTAAAATTTCATCTTTCTTATTTACTCCACTCCCTGCTCCTCTCCCTCCCTCCACACCCCAAACACTTGCACCCTGAGTTTCCAGTGTGGGTCATCATGAGTCTGACAGCATCTAGTCAAGTTGACATTTGATCTTCCCCAAAGGAAAAGAGCTGTACTCCCATCCAGAAGATGATGTTATCAGCCGCCTCCCTGAGCTCAGAAGTTTGGTGCAGCCCAGACATATGGATCTTTTTAGAGACTCATGCAATTTGGCAGCCCTGTTTCACACCCTCCAAATCCTGCTGCTCTGACACTGCTTTGCTGGGAGTGCACCAGAAGCGGGTCAGAGTGGGTCTGTGTGGGCTCGTTTCTTCTTCTCTTCCCTTGTCATTTCTCCTGGCAACCCTCTACTCAATGTGGAAAACAAAAATCATTTCTCCCCTGGCCCAGTCTTTGGCTGTAAACAGAGAGAGAGGGAGAGGGAGAGAGAGAGAGAGAGAAATGAGAAAGAGCACAGAACTAGTCTGGTCAGTTTTCCCAGACAAAGATGGGAGACCCTCAACCAACTGCACACTCCCATCTTGTTCCTCCTTCTCCACCTCTAGCCACTCAAGGAGGAGCCATTGACAAGCCCAACATCTGTGTGAATCTGCTGCTGAATCTGTGCAATGCACAGCCTGAATGCTGTCTGCTGCAACCTGCCTCCTCCTGAGGGTAATCCATCCTGAGCCTCGGAAGGGTAAATTTACTCTTGCTCTCTATGCTCAGAAATGATGGCAGATGTTTCTATTGAGACAAAAAGATGACTCTGAAGCACTGCAGACTGACATTTGTCCCCCCTTTTCCCAGTCAGACACACAGGAGGTTGGCACGTCTTAGAGGAGAGGGTGCCTTCTTGCTGCCCTTGCAGAAAGAACAACTGCTCAAAGACCAGCAGCCAAAACTGCCAAAGAAAGTGCCTGAAACTCGGAGGTCCTTTTGTCCCCTCCCAAGGCCTCTAGTGACCCTTAACTAGGGAGTCTGTAAAATGTAAACCCGAAACGGGGGGGGTGCCACTTTGGATCAAGAAGCTGAACTAGGGAAGGGTCAAAAAATTCATAGGAATTAGCTGTACTTGACCATTCCCCTACCCTCCTAGGCAGTCTCTGCCAGGCCGTAGGTCTGACTCAGAAGATAAGAAGTGGGAGACACAAAAAGAGAGGAACACTTTGCTTTTTCCTTCCAGAACAGGCCAGGACCAACCACTTTATTTTATTTTTCATGGTTTCAAGACAGAGAAGGCCTCTTTACCAAGTGCAAGAGTCAATAGTTTGGGACAGATGTTTCCTTTCCAGCCACATTTTCCTGCCCCAAGTTATAAATAACCGCCCTCTTTGCTTTGACTTCCATATAATGTATGTCATTAAGGGTCTGCATTTGGGTTTCCAGAGACAAGCACTGATAGGTCCCTGAATTTTACAGCCTTTTGGCCCATGAATTAGATGTAGAATCAGGTACAAGATGATCCAGCCCCTTGAGGCAGATTCCTGGACCCTCTAGAGAGGGAAATTGCTTCCCTACACTTACCTTCAGGTAG
Organism: Pteronotus mesoamericanus; assembly: GCF_021234165.1. Lineage (NCBI taxonomy): Eukaryota > Metazoa > Chordata > Mammalia > Chiroptera > Mormoopidae > Pteronotus > Pteronotus mesoamericanus. Next base: position 3,335,486 of record NW_026555326.1, read on the forward strand.
CACGAAAGAGAGAGTTTCCAAGTGAGGAAGGACAAGTAGGTCTACTTTTGTTTCTCTGAATAAACCCTTCATCTTGAAACTTTCTTGAATAAATTATTCCTTCAGCCCCAGGGCAACCTGGACCCCCTTTGCTACTCTGGCTTTAATGGAAATATACATGCTGTCTGCTTAGCACTCATGAGCAATGGTGAGATAGGCCTGCACCATCAGGACGATTTACAGAAAGCCTAGAAGAGACACCAGGGAAATGAGAAGGGACAATACCAGAACTACAGACACACTTCCATGCGCAAACAATGGATTTCAGACTCATTCTCAGAGCTGCTTCCCAAAGCTACGGGCTCTTAACCCAAGTTGCCCTCATTGCTGACTTCTTCACCCCTCGGTCACGTTGTTTTCAGCTGTCGCACCGCTGATCCCACGGACAACCCAGGACTGGACAAACCAAAAACAAAAAAACAAACAGGAACTACAATAACAAATAACTGCCACACCTTTTCCTTTTAAAAATGAGAACAGCATTATTTATTATTTTTGTTTGTAAAAGTAACATGGTTATTGTAAAAAAAAAAAAAAAAATGGACAGGCCACATACCGAAATGAAGACGGAAGGGAAATGTACCCGTAACTCCACCACCCAGAGAGAACTGTGTGTGCGATGCCTGTTATCAGGTCACACCCTGACCTCTTCCCCTCCCCCCAGCAAGGCAGCATCATGCACTGATGCCCTGTTTTCCTCACTCGTGTCGTATCACCAGTTCTTTTTCATAAAAGATTTTATTTATGTTATTTTTAGAGAGAGAAGAAGGGAGGGAGAAAGAGAGGGAGAGAAAACCCAGGCATGTGCCCCAGCCACCAATCGAACCAGTGACCTTTCGATTTGCAGGACGACACCCAACAAATTGGGCACCACTGGTCAGGCAATATCACCAGTTCTTAATAACTGTGCACAGAAAAGCTATGGATTATGTGCAAGTCTAGCTGAGATACCGCACCTTTCTCTCTCACTCAGAAGCTTGTCTCTTAGGAGGCAAAACTGGGATGGTAGACCTGGGCCGATGCTTAAGGGGAGGGGGGAATGTTGTGTTGCATTTTCTGCCTCTTTTCTGAACATCATTACATTCTTATCTTTAATAATATCCCAAGGGGCCTATGAAAGATGTTAGCAGATTATCTCGGGTGCCTGCAGTAACGATCAGCCCAAGCTCACTCCCTTCTAAGAAACAGTCCCACCTGCCAAGGGCAAGAGAAGGATGTTATCCCAGCATAGGAATAATTTCCAATCCACTTGAAGTTTATATATATATATATACAATATTGTAACTAATTAAGTTACAACTAATATTGTAACTTAAATATTAGTGACAAATTATTCACAAACAAGTACAGATATGGATGAAAAAGAGAACAAACTAGATAAAGTACAGATTGGAATAAAAGGAATTTTATCAACTACAATTTGAAAACTTTGATAAACACATCATTTCCTAGGGAAATAACAAAGTTTACCCAAGAGTAAATTTTTTAAAACCAAGAAGTCTTAGAACAGTTATAAAAATGAAAATAATCTTCTAAAATAGTTCCACACTAAATACTACTTGCGAACAAAACTTTAAGGAAGTGATTGTCCCAATCTTATAAAAACTTTTCCTAAGAATAGACTAAAAATGAAATATTCTCCAGTTTATAAGGACGGCATAACCCAATACCAAAATCAGATAATGACACAATAATGAAGGAAAAAATACAGGCCCATTTCATTTATGCATCTAGAAGCAACAATCATAGGTAGAAGATTGTATTAACAAATTAAGTTCTACAGTGTATAAAAATGATAATAAATCATGACAAATTTAGGTTTAATGCAAAGCTGGTGTAATTTTAGCAAAATCTATAATTGCAATTCACTGCACTACCATATTAAAAGAGAAAAACCATATATCATTTCAATAGATATAGATAAGACCTTTAAAATTATATTTATTATTAAAAAAGGAAATCTTCTGGTAAATTAGAAGTAGAAGGGAATCTCTTCAGGATGATAAAAAGCACATATAAAAATTAAGCAAATGTAGTCCTAAGTAGGGAAATATTAGAATATTAACCTTTAAAATCTGGAATGAGGCAAGGATATATAGACCACTTCTTTCATCCTTGTAGTGGATGTTCTTGCCAACACATTAACTTTAAAAAAATAATAATAATTCGAAGGGAAGCGGATTAGAAAGAAAAAATAAAATCGTCACTATTTGCAGTTGCTATGATATTTCCATAGAAAACCCCAAAGAATCTATAAATACTTAGAAATAATAGAATTTAACAAGGTAGCTCAATGAGATTTAATAAAACAATAAACTGCATTTTCATACACCAGCAACAAAAATAATTAAGATATTATTTACAATAGCCTTAGAGTACATCAATTACCAAGAAATGAATCTAACAAAAAATAAATTAAAACCACTACAGGAAAAATCATAAACTTTAAAGAAGACCCAAACAGTTGAGACCTATGCCAAGTTGGCTGAATGAAAGATCCAGTTCTCTCCAAATTAATCTACAGAGAAGGTTTTTTAAATTCTTTTTTTTTTAAGATTTTATTTATTTATTTTTAGAGGAGGAAAAGGGAGGGAGAAACAGAGGGAGAGAAACATCAATGTGGTTGCCCCTTGCACGCCCCCTCCTGGGGACCTGACCCGCAACCCAGGCATATGCTCTGACTGTGAATTGAACAGGCAACCATCTGATTCATAGGCTGGCACTCAATCCACTGAGCCACACCAGCCAGGGCTACAGAGAAATTTTTTTAATCAAAATACAAAAAAGTATTTTGGGAGGAACCTGATAAGCAGATTCTAACATATATGGAAGAGTAAGAGCCAAGAATAGCTAAGCCACTTTCCCGAAGAAAACGAGAATCTTCAGTTGCCCTATCCATATTGGGACTTATTTGAAGTTGCAGTACTTAAGACAATGATAAAGGCACTGGGGTACACAAGGCAACCAATGAATAGAGAGCCTGGAAACAGTCACACATAGGTACAATGTGGCATATGGCAACTTTGGCACTTCAGATCAGTAGAAAAAAGACAGACCACTGAGTAAATAGATCCAGAAAAGTGGTTACATTCTGTATGAAAATATATGAAACTGGACCAGATCCAGTTATAATCTAGCACCTCTCAGTCCCAACCCCGTGCTTCTGTACTCTTCTCTATAATGCTGGTTATACTGTGTGTTTGCTCTATTGTGTGAGAATATTCAGTTCTGCTACAAGAGTACAAGAAAAAGCAAACCGGATGGGTGAAATTCATCAGATGTACTAATTGTAGATTATAAATAAGCAAGTTGCTTATGAGGCATAGGCAGAATTCAGATGTGCTAAAAATAGGTAGTAAGTTTGTAATTGGTGAAACATGTGAAGAATAGAGTACGTGGAATATATTATAAGAAGAATGGAGCAAACAAGAATGATCCTTGCAGGTAGAAAGCGATGGAAAAATCAAGTCAAGAGGTACTTGTGCATGCCACCCCAGGGCTAACAACCAGGTCATCCTTAAGTGTTCTACCTATTGGTGACACCATTCTGGCCTCTGCGTGCTCTGTCCCAGAAATGCTGACAAAAGGAAAGGATGCCCAAAACACTGAAGAGCTGTGTGAGCAGACTTGTGGCCGGGCCTACATGCCCTTGAGTCTCCCAACAGAGCAAGTTTACATTGGTTCCAATCTTCTTCCATCTACAGATCCCTTATTTAGCCTCAACTCCATCCTTATCACTACACTATGGGAGCATAACACAAGCTGTAGATAGCGCGGTCCTTTCACCCTGCTTGCACCCTTTCAAATGGGTTCACCTACCCCAACTCTTTCCTCTTGATTCTGGCTGTGTATTTTTAATAGGCTCAATGACCTCTGTGATTTCATCAGTGTGGTTTGGTCTGAGCCTTCTTAGTCTGTGGTCTCTATAGCCTACTTATAGTGTATATACAGGCTACCACTGTCCGGAGCTAATTTCCCATAGGACACTGGAGCTAGGAACCCACATGCCACATTTCCCAGACTCCATTGTCAGCTGGTTTCTCGTTAAATTCTGGCAAGGAGAGGCACTGGAGACACACTGGAAGGCAGGAAGGGGAAAGAAGGGACTCACTTCTGACTTCAAGTTCTCTTTGTCTCTCCCTAGCATACGAACATCTCTGTCACCAAAGACCCCTCCCTTTCAAACTGGGATCCAAATCCTGAGAGCTTTCAAAGACCCAAAACAAGTTTGCACCATGGGAAAAAAGATTTGGTTCCAAAATATAAACTTGAGAATTCAAAATGAACAAAAGTTTTATTAAATGCTTACAAATGGTAAACTTAGCCAACTTGTAAACTGCAATTCAACTCTTTAACAGTTCTGTATAAATGTAATAAAGTTTGAATTACAGGAACAAAATAAAGAATATATTTTAGAACTCCTAAAATTTTAAAATAATTTCACATATTTTTGACATCAAAGAAGTTACATTTAACATGGGATGAGGTTCTATTTTAAATTGATCCATACGATGCACGCGTATTTTGGGGCTGGGCTGGAGGGACGTTCAGTGGTAAGGGTGCTCAGGACCTGGAGATCTATAAAGAGCCTGACAGAGCCTCTCACTCTATATATTTCTATTGCACCCTTCACTGTGTGCAGCGTAGTTAACATCTTATTCTGGCAACAGCTTATGTAATGAAGTAGGAAAGCAGAGACTTTGAGGATCAGCCAAGAAAGGCTAGAGCTTTGAAGAGACTTGTTAATTGAACTCTGTATGGCCCATGAGGAAACATAAGGCTGGGGTCCCAGGGTGGACTTATAGCCAGTGGCCAAAAGCTGAGTTCGTGGGTGGTTGTATTACCGGCGATATTGGCTCTCAGTTACTGAGTTTGGCAAAGAAAGAATTCAGAGCCAAGAACTCTAGTGCAAGAGGAAGTTTATTTAGCATGCAAAATGAAAGTACACTTGAAGAGAAGATTCAAGCAGGCTGCCCAGAGAGCTGCCTTGGCCTTTTAGAGAGAAAGTGACAGAGGCAGAAGAAGTGAGCCAGTGGGGCTGTGTGGACTCAGAAAACAAGTTACAGAGGCAAAAAAGAGGGGGGGGGGGCCTAAAAGTTTAGGAGAAAGAAAGCAAAGATACACACCTGAGGAAGAAAGGTGCAGGAATCCTCCAAAGAGAGAGTGTGCACTGGGTCTATTGTCTTAAGAGTTTTCATCTGCTTTCTAAAGGCATGAATTTTAGGGGAGGATCTCAACAGAATATTCATCAGCTTTCCAGGTGTATCCTTTCAGGGTAGTGGTCTCTAATGACTGTTCAGCACTGAGGTAGGAGGTCATTGATCATTGCCTCTGGTTCTGATGATAGCCATGGCGTCATTTCATCTGATTTTGCTGTTTTTCTGGGCCTGGAGTTAAAACACAACTGAGGCCTCGATTTTATCTCTAGTTTATCCAAAACTCTGTCTCTGTTGTCAACAGACCTGAGGCTTTGTTCCTAAGACTATTTGATGCTGATCAGAACCTCATTGTCCTGAGGGCTTAGTGCTTAAGGGAGTGGTTGTGCACGGGATCAGGAAGCAGATGAGTCAGGGTGCTGGATAAAGCCAGTTTGAATCAGCTGTCTGTCTCAGTTTCCCCATCACTGGCCAAGGAATTTTCCTGACTTCTTATTATCCTGCCTCAGTTGGGGGATAGGATGTATGTGCTTGGGGTGATGAATCTCAAGGACTCTAGAAAATAGGCAGTGTAGCCAGTTGTCACCCAATGTTATAGTTCTGGTGCCATCATCCATAGCCTTGCAGGCCAGAGAAGAATAGCTCTAGTTCTTAAAGGAAGAAATTTGTCAGCCTCCCACCCCTTGACTCAGGTTTCCCCTCCCTGATGTCTGACCTCCACTTTTTATCTACCATGTCTTCTTTCAATGCCAGGGCTTCTGAAACCTTACTGTGCGTAGGAATCATGGAGCACCCCTATTAAAAGTGAAGATTCCCAGACGGTACCCTTGATTCTGCACACGCCATGCTGTGAGAAACTCTGCTCAGTAGGATCACTCTCTCTGTCCTCTGCTCCCAAAGCTAGTTAAGAAATTTGGGAGCTACAGATAAGTCCTTTCCTGCTTCCCATGGTCCAGCTAGGGGAGATAAATGGCATTTGAAATAACCAGAAAAAAATCACTGAGAATGAAGGAAGAGCCAAGTGGACCAAACTGGCTTTCAGTGGGAAGCAGACCCAGCTCTGGGCGCTGAGTTGGGCGTGTGTGTGTGTGTGTGTGTGTGTGTGTGTGTTTGAGGGGGTGGGGAGCTAAATTGGGAGTCCCAAGGACAAAGGTCTGACTTAAAAACGTACTTTGCAGTGCCTTCTGCCCCCAGCTGCAGGCCTTTGAGATCACAATGTGGTCAAATTAGAATCACTATTTGTACTTTGAAACAGATTCATACCGTACCATTGTGTTTTATCAAATTTGCATCTTAAGCCCTTGGTTTTATTTGTGTAAATCTTTGTTTCCTATCTAAAATTGAGGAACAAGAGAAGAATAGGGAGTTGTGGGGTTTGTTTTTGGACCTGGACATCCTTCTCCTGTGCAAACCAAGTAGGTCAGGGAGGGACCATAAAAGTAAACCTACTTTCATAATGTGAAGGAGTCTGCAGAGATGTAAATCAGAAAGGACCAGACGGTGCTGGTCTGGCTTCCTTTCCCCGCCTTTGGGCTGTGTGGTGCAGACATCATGGAAGAGATTGAACTGGGTGTTTATAATCCTGTGGTTCCACTCAGGATCTCAGCACATTTCTCCCAGACTGCGCCTTATCTTGTCCCCTCCCTGCTGCCGTCATCTGCTCCTCCTGGCTCCTCCTGGCTCCTCCTGGCTCCTCCTGGCTCCTCTCTCCTCCAGTCTCTACCTCCGCAGTCCAATCTGTGACAGGGCTGCCCGCCCAGCTCAGTTTCTGCAGTTCAGTTTACCAACACCCTGAACCTCTAGTGAGGAATAGGGAGCTCCAGGATCAACCAGGTAGTAGAGGAGGGAGTCAGGAAAAGTTCTTTTTCTGATGGGAGAGCAGGATGAAGCCTCTAGAGTCTGGGACCCAGGGCTGCACAGAGGATGCCTAGAGAAAGGCATCTAGGTGCTTAGGGAGCCCTTTGTTTTCCTGATGAAGGTAACAGAATGTAACCATGTGGGGAAATAGGGCTGGTCCTAGGAAAAACCCTTCAAATGAACACAAATAGACCTTGCAGGGAAAAAATGAAAAGAAAAATTGACAACGATAGTTTGGATGGGTAAAAATGCGTAATTATAATCATTTACGCGTCCTTCTCACTCATTATGCTTCATTAACATACAGCACAGCCTCCAGACGACTATCATTAAATGCACCAGACTGGCCGTGAGTGATGTTTTACCTGATTAGCAAAATGCTCACACTTGTAAACGCAGGTCCGCACAGCAGATTCTTTCTGCAAGATTGTTCTCGGCTTAAAACTTAAAAATACAGGGGGAAAAAAATCTATATATCTATATGTCTATATTTCCTCTGCCCTGACCACCCTCAAGGCTGACACAAAGGGGTTAAAATTAAGTGGGACTTAAGTTTTAAAAAGTAAGATGGGGCCTCTACATAAAGTTGAACAAGGCATCTGAGGCCCCCACAAACCTCCACCTTTTTTGGCCTCGAAGGCGGCAACCCTAGCCTCCCTCCTAAAGTCCTCCGCCTTTGGGACTAAGCAGGGAAGCTCACATCAGTGGCAGCCAAGGAGAGGGGCCGGCCTTGCCAGGACTAAAGAGGGAGGGGAGGGGAAAAGCAAGAATCGCCCACCCCGATCCCAGGCGGAGGGGCGGGAGCAGCGGGTCCCCGACCGAGCGATCAGTGTCGTGGGCTCTGTGCATCTCTCTGGAGCGGCGCGGGAAGGATGCTGGGCCACAGGGGCGCGCGCGCGGAGCGCGGGATGCCGCGGGGCTGGACTGCGCTCTGCCTGCTGAGTCTGCTGCGTGAGTACCCGCCGCGCGCGCGCGCGGCTCGCCGGGCCGGGCCGGGAGGGTCGCGGCTCCTCCGGAGGCCGAGCGTGCTCAGCCAGCTACACCGAGGAAAGGGACCCCCTGTCTCAACCCGCGCCCCTACGCCCATGGCTGCTCCAGGCTTTGGTTCGGACGAGGGCCGTGTGAACGGCCCAGCCCCTCACCTGTGAATCGGCGGGGGTGGGACGGGAAGAGAAGGCGACCACGCCGCGAGTGTGAACTAGCCCAGGTGTTAACCCGCGGCTAGTTTAAGGCGTTCCGGAGTCGGACAACGCGACTCGCTGGAGTTGTCTCTAATATAAAACACTTTGAAGGTGCCAGTGTCTCTTTGTGTTTACCAAAGGTGCGGAGCGCACAGATGAAGAGGGGAGGAGAGAGGCAGCAAAGTTTTGGGGCTGGTGGTTGATTCAGAAAACCGGGGCCCAGGCGCGTTGTGTAGAAGGGGGCCAGGTGTCCACAGACCACCCGGGTGGGGGAAGCTAGAATTGGACATTTAAGGAAAGGGAACAAAGCTAACCTGAACGAGGCTGAGTTAGGTGACAGGGGAGTTAGGAATGGAGAACAATACGTGAAAAAATCCTTGCACTTAGGATCGCAAAGCTAAGTTACAACTCGCTCTTCCAACACCCACACCCATTCCACCGGAGAGAAGGTGGCAGTGGATGGAGTTTGTTCTCTGAGCTACTTCCCTCTCCCACCACAACTCCTCTACCTGGCACCAACTCAAGATTGTTAGGTCTGGGGGGTGGGGGGGCGGGGGCTTCTTTCCCTTCCCCTTCCAAGTTCTGAAAGTAGTGGACAGGTCAGAAGACTAGTGGATCTTCCTCCTCATCCACAATGCTCTTAACTTCTTAAGTTGTTGCTCTCACTTTGGTTTAAAAAAACAAAGACACTCTAAATATTTATTCCTTATTGCTTTCATTTGGGGACAACATTCTCCAACTCATCTCATTGCACTTAGAAGGTTTTAAACATTGTAAGTTGTTCTCCCTTTTGCTCAGGATTCTGCTTCCAGCCCTCTAGGACTCGGGATTCCCTTCTCTTCCTAAAGGCCACCCAGCATGGACCCACAGAGTAGTCCGGGCCGGCCAGCTCAGCCTCTTTGCTCTCACTCTCCTCTGCTGTCCCTCTTCGGGTCCACCCAGTTGGAGAGCAGCTCATTCTGGACTAGGGCAAGCTCTAAGTTAGGCGCCCGGTCGACCTGTTCGGCAGCCCCAGACTGGCCCTTTGGAACAGGGAAAAAGCTGTCCCTGAGGTGTGGAAGCCCTAGAAAGGGGGACTCCCCTGAGCGCTGGCTGCACCCTCATAACAGGGGTGAGTTGATCAGAGGCTCCTCTCTGCTTTGACCACACAGCCTGCAATGCTGACCTGGTCCTGGGCCCAGCGAGGCCCACCCTTTCCTTATTTCCTCAGCTGGCTGGTCTCAGCCTCCCTGCAGCAGTGGGGGTGGGGGGAGCAACTTAACCTCTTCACAGCCTCAGGTCGATATGTTGAGAATGTCAGTATCTCAGCTTGGTACGGGGAGGGATGGGTACCTATTCCCAATCTTGCCAGACTGCATGGTCTGGTTTGTCAGCTTTATGCCTTCCTTGAGAATTTTCTAGGCCATGTGGGTTTTTTTGTAATACCAGCAGTCTTTTTCTGTCCTGGGATATACTGTGGAGTAAATGAAATGAGTGCCTGTACCTTGAAACGTTAATGAAGGGACATTGCAGAAATTCTGTGCTGTTTCTACTGAGACATTTAGGGCAGAAAAGGGTTTTCTCGTCACTCACCCCAACACAGAGCTTTGTTCAGGGAAGTTCATTTTCCTGTCCCTGTGAGACGTTGGCATGGGGAGGGGCATAGCAGCCAACCAAAGGTAGACTTTTTTCGTTGGAAATGGGGTGACCAGAATCAGGGTGGCAATGAGAGGCCACTGGCTGGGAAGAGGAGACTTTAAGGTCATTAAACACCCCACCGGTCACACTCACCGTTTCCTCCCGGCCCTCCATGGCCTATCCTTCTGACCTGCCCAACAACAGCCCCCAATCCTACCCCTTCACAGTCCTCTTCTTCCTTTGGGCCCTTCTGTGCATGCAGACCCCACACCCATATCCTGTCTGGGGCTACATGTAAGAGGGGAAAAAAAGAAAAGGGAAAAGAATTTTATCAGATATTTTCCAGAGGAGAGAGGACTCCACCCTTTGAATCTCTGCCACATGGCGACCAAGGAGGAGCAGCCTTGGGGACCTCTGACTAATTCTGCAGCCCCCAGTCCTCTGGCTTCTAAGGCCAACCCTGCTGGCACAAGCTGTGCAAATGCAAGTCTTCAGCAGCATTCCTCTTTGACTGATAAAACATGCCACCCGGGCCTCTTTTCCTTATCCTTTTGGCTCCACCTCCTGGGGGCCTCATTCACTTGTCCTCATCTCCTTCATCCTCGGAGTCTTTGTCTTCAAAAGCTCGGGGCAAAGAGTGCCAAACTGCAGCAGATAAACTCCTGCGCAGTCTTACAAAAACAAATAAAAGGGAGGAACAAATTCCACTTCTTCTGGTCTCACTGCCTGATTTCCTTTAGACCCTGGGCAGACAAGCCTGGGCTGCCTTTCAGGGCTGGATGGTGACCGAGCTCCACCCTCAGGGTGCCTGGGCCTCCCTCTCTCATTGACTTTGCTTGATCTAACCAAATGGCCGAGTGTGGAGAACTGAAAATGTGAAGGTATGGAAACAGAACAAAAACACCACCTTCCGGAAGAAAATGCTCAGAGTCGCCAGGACAGAATTTCCATATTTTTCTGGGCTTTGACTTCTCTAATGAGAACATTTTCTTCCCTCCTCTGCAAAGAAATAAAAACATATTATATACAAACGACATTTAGCCCCAAGGGCCCTGATTTTGCTGAAGACAAAGATGTGTGCCTCTTGTCTTGGGAAGGTGAGAGACAGAGGAGTGAGGACCTACCTCCTAGGACCTACAGCCAGAGCCCGCCTGGGAATGAGCCACTTCCCTTCAGGTGTAAATAAAGACAAAGGCCTTTTGGCTTGATTGGAAAGTCTGCTCTTTGTTGATTTGGGGTGGGGCAACCCTAAAGAACCCATGACTGATACCTCCCAGGGGAGCAGCATCTCTAGGTAGCCAGTTCCATTGTTTAAGAAAATTCCTCAAATAGTCTTTGGATAAGAAAACCTAGACCCCTGGACAAACTTTGGATGTGCTGTTCAACAAGAGGTTGAATTGCTGAGCATGATAAAAGTGGAACTTTGTATTTGATGGCTCAAGAGGCCAAAGGCTGAAGGACTCCAGAGTCCAAGAAGATAGAGAGAGGAGGGGAGGTTCCTGGAACAGTGGAGAGACAGTGGTGAGTGGAAGGTGGGAAAGACCTGGCTAGCAGAGAGTCCTTATGGTGCGGCATGGCCGTTTACCACAGTAGTGTCTAGAATTTCAAAGCTACTCCTCCGGGCTATCACCTCCTCCGGGCTGTGCTGTGATCTGGCTCCAGGCTCTCGAGCCTTCAGTAAGCATATACTGGCCTGGTGCTAGCAGTCCTCTGGGGAGGGCAAAGGAGTGGGTGCGTGGTAGGCCACGTGGAAGTAGTGCTGTCGGAGCACGGCTGCCGCCTGAGGGCAGGGAGGCCCAGAGCCCCACCCAGGAGTCAGTGGCAACCAGGAAAATGGAGGAAGACGTGACTAGGAGAAAGGCCCCAGAGAAAACTCAGGATATTGGGGTTCCAGAGTAAGTGGGTGGGGTCCAAGACACACTACTTGAATAGTAAAAGGAAGTCTAAGCACGCACAGGCACTTGGTTTACACTCACACTTCAGCTTAACCTCTGATGCACAAGAAGACGTTAGCCCAGTTCTTTGCTCTAATTCAGCCAGGCCCAACCCCCCAAGACCCATAACAAGGGTGCTTCCTGAATGCTCCCTGGAAAGATGGTGGCTCTTTATCCTCCAGAGAAGTTCATTTCATTTTTTAAAAAACTAACCCCATTCTTTTAAGCTTTTCTTTATCTTTCAGTAAAATTAGCCTTCCTGTCACTTCTAGCCATTAATTCCAATTCTATTCTTTCTATTAATTCACAGAATTATTCTGATCTTTCTTCATGACAATCCTTAAGGAACTCTCTAGTCACTGCACTAGATTATAAATTCCTTGAGGACAGGAGTTTATTCATTTATCTATTTATTTATTTAATCCTCACCCTAGGATATGTTTATTTATTTTAGAGAGAGAGGAAGGGGGAAAGAGAGAAACATCTGTGTGAGAGAGAAACATTGATCCGTTGTCTCCTGTAGGCACCCCAACCAGGGATCAAACCCACAATCTAGGGATGTGCCCTGACCGGGAATCGAACCCCAACCTTTTGGTGTACCAGATGGCACTCCAACCAACTGAGCCACCTGAGGACAGGGATATATTTAAATTCTAAGGACACTCACACCTAATAGTGGGAAGGAATCTTCTCTTAGTTTGTGCTCCCCACAACACTGAATGTGGTTTTTTGCACATCACTGGCACTTATGAAAAATAAGCATGAATAAACTAGTGAAATGTACCTTGAAGAAAGTTATTTATTCTCCCTCCCCAAATTCTTCTTTTATAGATCAGAGGTCAGCAAACTTTTAATCGTAAAGGGCCAAATTGTAAATATTTTAGACTCTCAAGGCATGGTGGTCTCTGATGCATATTCTACTTTATTTTATGTTACAACACTCTCCACATATAAAAGCCATTTTTAGTTCACTGGCCATGCAATAAACAGCCCACAGGTGGGATATGGTTCACCATCTGTAGCTGCCAACCGCTGATCTAGATGAAATAACACTAGGCTCTCAACCATGAGTTGGTTTCTAGAATTCTCTTAATTCTGGTTATCTTCTTATGGACACTCCCTAATTTAATAAATTTCCTCTTAAAATACAGCATCTAGTGAGGCCCCTCTACCTCAAGGCGGTTGGTGTGAACACGCCTGATGCAGTCGCCACTCAATCGGAGCGTTTATCCTGAACTCAGAGGACTGCGCTAAGCGCCCTGAGTAAAACAAACAAGTAGGAGAGATGGTTCTGGCACTGAAGAAATTTATAGTGGAACCGAAGGGACAAGCCCGAGACGCAGGAAACAGCATTCATGATTTGTGCTAGATAAGTGATGGAGGTACATGTCTCAAGGTCTTGGGGAAGCAGGCGGAAAGGGGCCTGCACTGAAGATAACCACTGTTTCTTCAGTGTTTACCAGACAAACTGCTTTACCCCGCTTATCTTTTTTATTCCCCAAAACATCTAGGAAGTAGCGGCTATTTTTATCCACATTTCACAGGTGAAGTTGAAACCGTGGAAGAGGCCTCCCACGGCCACGCTGCTGGATCGTGGTAGGGAGGGGCCCTTCCCTCTGTCGTGGTTTAATAGCAGAGCTTGAGCCCTTGTTTCCAGGCCCTGCCGACTCTTCCCACAAGCAGGGGGGCTCCCAGAAGAGGCCGTACTGTTTCCTCTTCCTAGTACTGTCTCTCTGCGGGCTAAGACACCCAGGAACTCCTCCGAGAAACTCTTCTTGAGCCAAGTGCTAGAATTTAAAAACACAGGCAGAACGGGGCTGACTGGCTAGGAGATCAGAAAACAACAGCAGCAAAAAACTAATACTAAGGGTCTATGAAAATCAAGACCAACTATAGGAAAACCCAGTCTCCGAAAGTACAGAAATTGAGCTATTTAGGTAGCAGACCTTTCTGGATTGCTGAGGATTTGTAACCTCCTCCCACTCTCACTTCAAAGAGTAACGGTATCTTCAATGTACTAGTTGTAGGTAGAAATCTTATAAGAATGTATGTAATATGCCTCTGCTTCCTTGAGTGTATAAAAAAAAAAAAAAAGAGGACTTTAACCTTTGTGATTCAGATGTGTCATGAAAATAATTGAGTCATGGTGACATCGTAATACTTGTTGAGGTGTACATATTTGTTTACTCCTACCATAAATGATTCCAGACTTGTGTGGGTTTTGATACTCATGTATGTTTTTCATTTATTTCTGTTCCTTCATTTTTAGCTGCTGCTTCTCCTCTTTATTGTTTGTTCCTAAGAGCCTCTTTCTAATTTTTATCTTCAGCTAGTATATCAGATAACCAAGCTTAACAGCACTATATGTAAAACAGGAATAATTGCCTCTGCATCGGTACCTGCAAGTTAAATGGATGACTTCTACCACATACGCTGCGTGACATCCTTTTTGGCTTCTTAGGATCCTCATTTTGCTTACTTCCTGAGACCGTGTCTTCTCCCCTTACTCCAAGTTCAAGAGTTGAGATCAAATCGGGTACTTAGGGTTAAATTGGGTTCATTAGGGAGACACAGTTAATAAAGTTGGAATGAAAAGAAAACAAGAGAAGAGAGCCTGTCTTTCTGTTTTAAATTGTACTATCATGTGCATTTAGGGGAAGGGCTGTGCCTTCGGTCTCCGAGGGAATGGAGTGTGGGTTCCATCAGTCGCCTTTTAGAGTCTGACTGGTGGCTGCTATTCCTGCCCTGCAGGGTAGGGGATCAGAAGTTCAGATAAAGAAAGGTCAGGTTTGAAGGTTTAATGCCATGGATGTGTGTGGGAAGTAGGATTAAAAAGACATCTGTGGCCCATCTTGATTCTTATAAAGGTCATTTCATGGGAACACACACTCTAAAGGGGACCTAGAGGCTGTGGAACAAAGAGACTCGCTCACTGACCGCCCCTATACTGCAGCACCTAGGCCAGGACAGTCTCCCAGGGCTCCGCCGTAGTGTCCCCTCTCCCTCCGCCAGCTTATACATGCCCCACGCTCAGCCTTGCCTTTCTGCCCTCCCTCTCTGTCCAGTTTCTCTAGAGTCTCAGAAGCTTCCCTGCTCACCCTGAGCTCAGGGACATGGGTCTGAGGCTGGGGTCCCACTGTCATTTGCAGATGGACCCTGTTAACACGTTCCGCAGTGCTTGGCCGGATGGTGGGTGGGAGGAGGCTGCTGCAGCTGGGAGCCCGACCCTAGTGGGTTGGTACCTGGCCTGGGCCCAGGGTTGCCTCGCTCATCTGGCACAGGCACCTCTGTCCTCAGAACTAGCAGCAGGTCTCACTCCACATCTGGAAAAGTTCAAAACGCTTTGTCTGGGTGAAGGAGGCCCTGGGGGAGGGGGTTCAAAAGCATGACATCATGTCAGCCAGGCCCAGCTTCCTTTGGGAAGAGAAAAGGGCTGGGCCAGGCCGGGCCAGATGGGATTCCTAGGAATCGATGTATGAAGAAGAGGAAAGGGTGGGCAGGAAGATGATGTCAGGAGGGGGTTCCAGTGGCGCCTTGGAACCGTACCTTGAAAGGATGACCCTTCAGTTCAGTTCCTACCACCGGCCCCCTACTGGGAATCCAAACCTTTAGGTCCGATGGCTGAGAGGTCCCTATTTAAGGGCAGAAGGAGACAAAATCTACTTCCCTGTCTATTTTATTTTCTTAAATTCCCTCCTTACCTTCGGCAGACAGGAGCCCCTCCTTTTGTCTCCTGAATGTGGAGGATGCGTGCTGGTCCTTAGCAGTTTAGCCTCCCAGACCCTCTACTTAAGAGTCAGCTAAACCTCTGTGGCCCCATTGCCCCTCTTCCCCCGTGAACTGTGGCCCCCTCTCTGCCCAAACCCTGGTGATTCAGGTTCTCATCTCTAACATGCAGCTAGCAATATTACTTTGCCTCCTGCTCACCTGCCTCATAATATCATCATCGATTGTTGTCCTCACCCTTAATTGTCAATCTTCTTGCAGCAGGGTGGTGGGGGGCATATATGGGACAGTGAGACTTGTCACCACCTGGGGGAAGCATTCTTGGCCCAGATTAATTGCTTTGAAACTGAAGACTAACTCCCTTCTTGTTGCTGAGAGAAAGAATAGCTGTCATTTTACATTGTTTTGTTTTTTTTTTTAACCTGGAAACCTCTGAAAAAGAGACACCTTGCTCTCAGGAAAACCTACAGACAAGCTTTAGGGATTTTCAAGAGCTTTTTCTTGAGGATATGAGCTCTGGATGCCAAGTCCAGCTCTAACATTCATAGGGTCCAAGCCAAGAGTACAGTGGAGGCCCACATACAACATGTCTAAATACTTCAAAATTACAACTAGCGGGTAAATAAAATATATTCTATTCTCAGACCTTGAAAAACAGATCTTCATGGCCACCTGAAAGGCCCGGTTTGAATTTGAGACTCTCACCGCCCTGGAATTCAGTTCCACAACATGGCTGAGCAGGAAGAGACGTCTCTTGGCCCCCACCCACCCCTCTTTCCTTCTTCTTAACCATGACTCTGGCCCACACCATAGGGGACCCTGCCTTTATGTAAGGGACACCCCACCCACACGCTTATGCTCTAACCCTTCTCCCTGCAAAGAGATACCCCTTGGCTCTCCTTGGGCCTCGGAGGTGCACATTCTGGTACTACAGTTCACCCTCAGAAGAATGGGCTGGGAGAAAAGGCCCCTGCAGGTCCTCAAGTGAGCGAGAAGTTCTAGGCCTTCTGGTCCCCAGCCTTTGATCTGGAAGAGAGGATACATGTCTGTTGGTTCCATGGACCCTTCATGGTTTGGGGAAGGGCAGAATGGGAGGAGGAAGAGTGTGCGCTCTAAAGTTCAGGTTCCAGGCGAGAAGCTTACCCTCCCTGGGCCTAAGGATGGCACTGCTGGGTACCCTGGGAAACACGGAAAGTCAAGGGGCCTCGCGAAGATCTTCGGGAAACTAGATCCAGGAACAGTATATGATAGCAATTTAACATTTATCTCATTGGTCCTCCCAAGAATCTATATAAGGAAAACCCCTCACTTTAACAGACACACAAATACACACACACGCACGCGCGTGCGCAATTGCAGTTACTGGCAGAGCCAAAATTTAGCTCTTTCTCATCTCACTACATCTGATGAGCAATCGGGCCTGCTGTTCTCCTGTTCGTCAGCTGGATTTCTAGGGCAGGGCTTCCTGAAAAAACCCCGGGGCTGCCTGCCTCAGTTCTTCAACTAGAGGAAAGCAGAATGGGTTTAAAGGCCAGGCAGGAAAGAATGAGGGGAGTTTGCGATGGGAAACCTGGCGTTTATCCAGGGATTAGCATGGTGAATGGAGAGTGACAGAGAGAGGATACGTTAGAAAGGGAAAAGAGATTTTAGCTCTTTGCAATATTTATCCAGGTACAATTTGATATTTTAATATTTTACTTAACATGTTATGAACATAAACTCATATACTCATGTTGCTATAGGTTTTCCGTAATTTTTTATTTGTAATGATTATGGCATCTTAGGTGTACTTGTCATTTATCCTATTGTAATTCATTTAGTTGCTTGCAACTTCTCCTTCTTGTAGATAATCCTCCTACAGATAATAGTGCGCCAGACACCTGGTGCGTACAAGCTTTTCCTTGCCTATTTCCTTAAGAAAAATCTAGTAGTGGAAAGTTAGTTGCCTGTCCAGGAGGATGTTCTTGTGTCCATTGCCTTGCCAGGAGAGGCAGGAGATGTTCTGACGCTTCACGAATTCGCATGTCATCCTTGTGCAGGGGCGACGCTAATCTCTATCATTCCAATTTTTGTATGTGTGCTGCCGAAGTCAGCAGGAGATGTTCTAGATAGATTCTACTTGAAGTCAAGAAATTAAACCAGGTGATGTCATGAGTCTCCAGGACAATTTAGGTTCTGACTTTTCCTCCTTGTTTCCCTATAGCCTCTGGGTTCACAGATACAGATAACGTGACTATTCCCACAGCGTCACCTACTTCAAACGTATCTTCGGTTCTCCTTACAAATGTATCCAACCAGGAAACCATAACACCAACTACTCTTGGAAATATCACCTGGCACACTGTCTCTCAGGAGAGCAATGGGACCACAGCAACCATCTCAGGTAAAAAATCTTCACCTTGGGCTCCCGAGGGATGCTGCTGGGGCTTGGGTAAAGCATTAGGACACTTGCAGACTACCCTCCGGGCCCCTGCTTACTCCCATAGATGGAAACATATAAGTCCCTTGTAATAATGGCTTGGGCATCATGTTTAGGGTACCTTGAAGTAAGTTCGAGATAATTCTTCCTACAGAGACAACTTTCTCAGGCCAGTGCCTTGGCAGCTGATCCTGATCAGTAATGAGTTCAGCTTAATGATAAAGATTAGATGAGAACTCCCTATAGATCTCTGATCTCTTCTAAGTGAAGGTGTGTACAGATTCAGATTGGGGTCTTTGACTTTTCTAGGGTGGGCCAGCCTCTAGTTAAGTTTCAGGACCCCGAGGGCATCTCTAACACATTCTAAATTATGGCTATGGTTCCAACAGCTGGCTTGACATGAGGTTGGTAAGGCTTAGGACATGAAGTGACCCTTAAATCCCCAAATTCCTTTTTCTGGGTTAAAGTTCATACCTATGTCATTATCTATAAAGTCTTCACTCAAGACAGTGAACTGAGGGATGTGTGCATGTGAGTGTGTTTATGCAAATCTGCCCAAATGCACACTGTTGTTTTGGTCTTTTTCAGAGGCTACAGTCAACTTCACATCTACCTCTGGGATCACCACCCAAGTTCTTGGAACCACGAACTCCTCCGTCCAGACACAGATCTCTTTAGTCATCACAGTGGCTTCCACCACAGCCAACATTTCGACCTCAGTGACGACCTTGGAGCCCAGCATGCCACCCGGAAATATTTCAGAACGCCCATACAGTAGCACTATTCCCGTGACATTTCCCGATAAACCCTATACATCATTTTCTTCTACCCCAAGTACCATCAAGGTGGGTGAATTAGGCCAAAATGGCAGATTGCCCCCTCACTTCATATGTGCACAAGCTTTGTGCTCCCTTAACCTCTCCTCATCCCAACCAATGAGATCTGAGTAGTTATGAATTACCACGAAAAATATGCATCTTAAATATTGCTGGAAGGGGTAGAAAGGGGAAGAAGGGAGTGGAGTCAGGTGGCAAGGAAGACCTGTGCCTTCGAAATTGCATTTCTAGGGAGTAGAGAATAAAGGGAATTCTCTGAAATCCATCCAGTCCTCGGTGGGGAGTTTTTTCTTGTACCTCCTGGTCTGGGCTTTGTCCAGGGTACCATTCCGCTTTGGCCATATTTGGAAACCATCTTCCATATAATGGGGCTGTTTTTCCCAAAATGTTTAGGACAAATACCATTTCCTGTGTGAGAGAGGGTCTGGCGGTTATGCCAGGCATATAGAGGCAGTGAGGAACTGAGTAGACCAGGGATTGGGAGCTCAACCTGCCCTTCTCAGCCTGCGGGCCAGTGGCTGTCACAGGTTTCAGCACAAAGGGGAGAAAACATGAGGGCGTGGAAGCTGGAAGCAGGCATTTAGGGCCCTGGTTTCTGTTTTTTAAAAGAGGCAGAAAAAGAATCTGTAGAGTCCTGGGGGCCAGGAGCAAAATGAAGGTCACCAGGATCTGCCTAGCCACCCCATTATCCGCCTGTTGTGTGGCCTTGCTGCAAAGAAATAATTCGCTGGAGGAAAAACAGCCCAAATGGGATAAGATCTTGTCCTCTTCCATCTCTGCTGAGCCAATGTTTACCAAGTTTGCAAATAGCTACTTGCCTACAAGCCCAGGCTAGTAACAAAGGTTTTAATTATCTGCTGGGGATAGGGGATAAGATGGAGGAAGAGAGTATGACTATTATAAAGCACTAATCCCCTAACAAATTTTAAAATTTCCTTTTCTCTAAAATCTCTTGAGAGCGTACTTCACAGAAATCAAACTGGAGAAGAGGTGGGGAAGAAATAAGAGTCAAAGATGCTGGCTTATCTGCTTTGCTTGTGTTTTAATACAGGGAGAAATCAAATGTTCTGGAGTCAAAGAAGTGAAATTGACCCTAGCTATCTGCCTGGAACTAAACGAGACCTCCAGCTGTGTAAGTCAAACTCCCTCCACCCCACTCCCATTCTCCCTCCCCTGCCACCCCCGCCCTGCCCCGCCTTCTTCCCACAGTCCCCTTGGCAATCTCCTTAGGCCATTTCAGACTAGAGGCTGTGGTGGGGTAGGGGGAATTTAAGCAGGGTCAGGCTCCTTAAAATAGCCAGTTCTGGGTTTAGGGAGTAAGAGGCCCCATCTGGTGGACAAAGAAGGCAGAGACAACTTTACTTAAATTTAGTTACTTTTTATCTCCTCTATAATATTTAATATATAGTTATATTTAAGGTTACTTGTATGTTAAGAAAGTCCTTCATGAAGTATGAAAGTCACCTAAAATATTAATTCCTTTATTATATTTATTTACATATAACTTTAATCCATATAGAATTTCTGTAATGCTGTATTTTCCATATAACCATTTTTCCTAACATTATTTCTTTCTTTGTTGACAAGAATGCCTCTTAGCTTATAGTATTTTTATATGTCACAGGACATATTCTCGACATATTTTTTGTGTTCAGTTTGTCTTTTTTTGTCTATTTTAAACATTTTTAAAGATGTTATTTCTTAATTTGTTTTTTTATTACCATTAGTCCCCTTTATATGCCCCTCCCCCCTCTGCCCCGCCTCCACCCCCACAATCACCACGCTGTTGTCCATGTCCGTGTATCCTTTTTCCTTTCTGTTCAACCCCTCCACCCCCTAGCTCCGTCCCCCAGAGCGGTCAGCCTGCTCTCTATGAATCTGACTCTCTCTTGCTTGTTAGTTCAGTTTGTTCATTAAATGCCACACATGAGTGAAATCATATGGTATTTGTCTTTCTCTGACTGGCTTATTTCACTTATCTTAGTTCTCCAGGTCCATCAATGTTGTTGCAAAGGGTAAAGTTTTCTTTTTTACGGCCAAGTAGTATTCCATTGTGTAAATGTCCCATAGTTGTTTTATCTACTCATCTGTTCATAGTTGTTTTATCTACTCATCTACTCTACTCATAGTTGTTTTATCTAGATGGACACTTGGGCTGCTTTGATATTTTGGCAATAACAGGTAATGCTGCAATGAACATAAGGGTGCTTAAACAGAACGCTTTTGCACTGTTGGTAGGAATGCAGACTGGTGCAACCCCTGTGGAAAGTGGTTAGAGATACTTGTGGACACCTTTTCCACAGCCACTGTAGAAAGTGGTATGGGTTAAAAATGGAACTGTCTTTGACCCAGTGATTCCATTTCTGGGAATTTATGCAAATAAACCCAAAACATTAAGTTTATTTTAAATTTTTAAAAAGTATTGTACTTTTACATTAGAGTACTTTTAAAATCTAGCCAGGCAGGTCTTTGCTCAGTTAGCTCTAAAAAATGAAAAGTATTTTTTATCTATTTTTTTAGAAAAATTTTAGGAACATCTTGTCAAGATAAAAAAAAATTTAAATTTTAATTGGAACAAGTCTAAAATTTCTTCTTCTTCTTCTTCTTCATGTAGGTTTGACGGAGTGGGGGGTGTTCTCTTGTATTGTTCAGCATCTTGTTTTTGTTTTTTTAATTTTTAAAAAAAATTTTATTGGTTTTATAAATTTCTTAAGATTATTTATAATATACACTTTTTATCATTTATCCCAATTGATTATTGCTGATATATTAAAAAGTTAACTGAGTTTTGAGTATTTATCTTGAGGTTAGTCATTTTGTTTTACTTGCTTATTAATTCCAGGATTTTTTTTAATTGATTCTTTTCTGTTTTTAAGGTAAGTTATCATACTATCTTCCACAAAATGTTTTTCTCCTCCTTGTGGGTAGTTATGCCTCTTGTTTCAGTTTCATGTCTTATTGCATTGGGAAGACCATCCAGCATGGTATTAATTTTTAATGATGATAGCAGAACTCCTTGCTTTGTTTCAGTAATCCAGTTTCCTGACAGTAATAAGGCTCTGGATGAAGGATGGAATGATAAGAAGAGTGGTATTTACTTACCAAAAAAATTTTTCTTACGAGTTGAGAATTCGTTTACAGGAACCATATATGTGATGTGTGACAAAGGTAGACCAGAAAAAGACTAGGAAAAAACTATTCTGTAGAGGGCACTAAGTGACTTATTTTGTCCATCCTGACAAAATACTGACATCTACCTGTGATTATCAGCTGAGGGACTCCGACTCAGATCTTTTAAAAGTACACCTAACAGAATTATTTAACTTTAGGACTTTTAAAAACAAAAGAAATTGTGAAGACATAAGTTCACACATTGGAAAAAAGAAGTGCAATTTGCAAAATAGCTGACTTAGATGTGACTATAAAATGCACATTAATATCCTGTGTGTTTCTGATGCTGTCAACCCGACTCATTTTTTTTTTTAAATGCCAAACCCTTTGCTAATTAGAGCTAAGAGGGAAAAGCCATCTTCTCTCTCTCTCCATCTTTTTTCTCTATCATCTTGGTGGAGTGCGTATTTTCCTGTGTACGACATGGGTCTGTGCCAGAATGCTCATTCTTTGTACCAATGACTTAGAGTTAATTGCATGGCCTTCTAGGTGTCTGTCCATTGCTTTTCAAAGTTCACATTTAACTAGGGTCATCATACAAGACAAGTGCCAGAAACTTACTGCTAGTCCAGAAATAACTCCTCTTATGTTGTTATGGCTTCTTTCACCCTGTGGTCTTTACTGTCTAATCTAGTTTGTGGCACAGCTCAGAACATCGGCACTCTGCTCTGAGATGTGGGGGAGGATCTGTGAGTGTCAATGGAGAAAGAGAGCAGCTCCCCTGATACCCTAAAGAAGGCTTCTGCTCTACCTGCAATGAAGCAACTCTATGGTAGCACCTGTGTAGTGCTATTGTTTCCTTGGTCATTCCACAGCTATTGATCCTCTTTTCTTCCGGAGATCCCCTCTTCCCCAGACCCGAAACAGCAGTGCCTCCTAGGACTCGCCACGGTCATTCTTCCCTCGTCAGCCATCCTTGTTCCAGAATTTTTGACCACAGCTCTCAGTTGTGTCCCACGTTCCTTTTCTGTGAGTCCTACCTGATTGTCTGATAATCAGTCTGCTCCAAAGGCTGAGGGATGCAGTGTTAATTTTCCTTAGGTTGCATTTGTACTTTTGGTGTCAGAAGGTGTTAAGTGTTAAGGTACTGGTTTTCACTGTGAGAAACCTAGGCCCTACTCACAGCCTAAGGAGAAGCATGAAGATTTGGATTCCCCTAACATCACGTCCTGTGTACTTATGTAACATTGGCAGGCTCCTGCAGCTATATTCCCAGAAGAGAAATACGCATGCATTGTTCTCAGCTACCCAGACACTCATTCTGCGCTGGTACACTGAGTAACCAACACGTTAGTTCTCTCTATGTGGACTCTTCAGACCTGTCTTCTGTAGATGCTTTCTGTATGCATTTATAACCCATCCATTCTTCATTTGTTTCTCATCCTTCACCTTTAGGTAGACATCACCTGTATCATCCAGGGAGAGATAGGGCGATCCCACCGTCTTCTCAGGCACCTGGTCCCGTATCTCAGGACTCTCATTAGCAGAACACATCACTCCAAGTCTGACTTTGATTTTCTCTGCTGCAACATCAGGTTAATTATTTTTTGCGGCTGTGGTTTCTCAAGTGGTTTCCAAAATGTGAGATTACTTTATTCTCTTATGACATGCCCATTCGTCCAAAGGAATCCACCAAAAAAAATTTTAATGGCCGTAAAATACATATATTTAACCATTTTTAAATGTATAGTTCAGTAGTGTTAAGTAGGTTCACATTGTTGGTAAACCAGTCTTCAGAACTCTTTTCACCTCCCAGAACTAAAACTCTACACCCATGAAACAATTCCCCATTTTCCCCTCCTCCTAGCCCCCGGCAACCTTCTTTCTGTCACTATGAATTTGATTACTCAAAGCATGTCACATGAGTGGAATCTTACAATATTTATCTTTTTATGACTGGTTTATGTCAAGTGTCATCCATGTTGTAAAACATGTAAGAATTTCCATCCTTTTTAAGACTGAATAATTTCCCATGGCATGTATATACTACATTTTGTTTATCCATTCCCCTACTGATGGACACTTGGGTTGCTTCCACATTTTACCTATTCTGAATAATGTTAGGAACATGAGTTCACAAATATCTCTTCAATGCCCTGATATCATTTCTTTTGTTTACATACCCAGAAGTGGAATTTCTGGGTCATATGATAATTCTGTTGTTAAATAGAGTTTATATTTTCCATATGCTGCACCATTTTATATTCCCATCAACAGTGCAAAAGGGTTTCAATTTCTTCATGCCCTTATTGTTTGTTTGTTTGTTTGTTTGTTTGTTGATGGTAGTCATCCTAGTGGGCATGAAGTGGGATCTGATTGCAGTTTTGGTTGGCATTTCTTAATGATTAAAGGTGTTGAACACCTTTTCATGTGTTTATTGGCCTTTTGTATACTCTATTGGAGAAATATCCCACCAATATGGTTTTTAGGACTACCGTTCTTTAGAGCTACATCTGTGTATAGGCAGAGGTTTTATTTATTCGGCGAGCTCACATCACCCTTGTTCAGCCACATTGACTTCATCTGAGGCAGGCCGCCTCCGGCCTCCACATCACATCCCGCAGCCCATGCCTGCCGTGCCCTGTGCCCGAGCACTGAAGGTCAGTTTCCATGCAGAAAAAAATAACCTACAGATGGACGGCTGATGAAGACAGCACGCGTCTTGGAAAGAGCCTGAAATCTGGAACCTAACTTCTCGTCCTTGGTCAGCTGCCCACTTGTTGTGGGACTTTTAGCAGGTTTTTAATTAGTTTAGAACCTATTTGAACATGGAGGCGCCTGCATTGTCAAACTCGCACCAAAGTAGATAAAATTATTTAAAAAGACAGAAATAGAGAGAGTGATTGATTCAGCATTGGGAAATATCTTAAAGGTCTTTTAGAAAAATATCTGTCCTCTCCACATTTCAATCCTTAACATGCTTCTTTAACAGGTTAAGAGTCTTTGCAAAGTTTGAGGGTGCTACTCTAGAAAGGTTGGATGGTTTTATTATTGTGGTTATTATTTTTGCAAAATAACTTGTGTGAGCAGGTGTAGTGAGGGGCTCACAAGCCTGATTCTCATGAGCAAAACAGCAACACTGTGGCTTCCTCCTGCCTACTCTCCCATGATACCTGCCCACAGCCTCTCTTGGGGGAGGATGTTTATTTCAAGCATCCGGAGAAGCATTGTGCTTTGTTCAGGATCCACCTGCTCCTCCCCAGGCCCAAACACAATTCACTGATGCTGTTGGATTCCAGAGTGGGAGTCTGGCCACTGTTATCCTGTTGAATTTAGTCCAAGAAGCTAAGCAAGGAACGGAGGGACTCCGTGTGAAGGCCAGGCCAGTTGGGATGTTAGATGGAACAACAATGCACTGAGTTCTTTTGTTTATTTGGTGCTATGCTCAGTTCAGTCTGGGTTCCAAAGTAGGTAATACATATTTGATCTCCGCACTGGGGAGCTTTACAGTCTGGTCGGAGAGAAATGACGATAACAGTACGGCAGAATAAGATTGACCATCAAAGTGTGGATTCTAGATGATATAGTGTATAAGGTATTGTTATGATTAATAGTAATAATAATTACTATTTTTAGTGCATTTTTCCAGTGCCTGTGGGGTTTAAAACAACTTGTTGGGCACTCTTCATACAACGCCTCCGTACTCACCTCAACAGCTCAGTCTTCAGCTAAGGAACCTGACACTCAGACAAGCTGCAGGACCTGTAGAGACTCTGGTAAATAGCACAGCAAAGGTTGATGCCCATTCTGACTGCGGATGGGGTAGGACCAGCCTCATGGAAGAGGTGGGATGCGAGCAGATTCCTGAAGGATGGGGAAGCCAAGGGAGAAGGCAGTGTTCTTCATTCTCCAGCAAGTGGGGTTGTGACAGCCGCAGGCTCTCCTGTCCCCAAGCTTCCTCACGGTGGTGCCTCCAGTCAGAGGCCTCCCCCCACCAGTTTCTCCTGTTCACGTTCTACTCTTCCTTCAAGGTCTACATTGAGATGCTTCTGATAACCCCAAACCAGACGGGTGCTCACCCTCCTTTGAATGTCATAGCATCCTTTTTGTTGTTGTTGTTGTTTTTAGAGAGAGGGGGAGAAGGGGAGAAAGAAAGGAAGAAAACCATCGGTCGTTTGCCTCCCATACTTGCCCCAGTGGGGGACCAAATGCACAACCCACACGTGTGCCCTGACCGGAACTGAACTGGTGACATTTTGCTTTGCAGGACGATGCCCAACCCTCTGAGCCACCCTGGTCAGGGCAATGTCATAACATCTTATTGTACCTTTCTTTGGTAAACTAGCTCTGTGACCTCTTGGTCTCTGTGCCTCAGCTTCCTCATCTATAAAATGGGGAGGATGACAGTACCCATTTCATAGGGTTATGTGAGGCCTAAATTCGTATGTGTAAAACACTTAAAACAGTGCCTGAGACATAGGAAAC
The DNA here is from genome assembly GCF_021234165.1 of Pteronotus mesoamericanus. Classification (NCBI taxonomy): domain Eukaryota; kingdom Metazoa; phylum Chordata; class Mammalia; order Chiroptera; family Mormoopidae; genus Pteronotus; species Pteronotus mesoamericanus. The sequence goes on from NW_026555326.1 coordinate 3,361,847, forward strand.
TGTTTACTTTCACTGCCATGCACACAAACTGAGGGCTTGGACATGTCAAATTCATGCTACCCCCCCACACACACACATAACATGAGACACACATGTAGGTTTTCACATGGTGTTTTATACTCAGGGCTTGATAAATGTCAGAAGAGCTGACTCTGAGGTGCAGCTTCTCAGGACTTGGAGGATTGAAGGAAGTGCTTTTTTTTTTCTTTTTTTGGCTTATTTTGATATGCAGGAGCCCTGCTCCTCTGCCCCTCTCAGGAAGGAGACATGTTCTAGTCAGAGACATGTCAGAAGCCCAGTCCTCCAGGCAGGACGTCCCTCCTTTTCACTCAGAAGGCATGTGCCAGGGAGGGCTAGTGCTCAGAGGAAAGCCAGGTATGGCTCTCGGAAGAGAAATAGGCCTAGAGAGGAAGGAGGGTGCTGATTATATCCAATATGGAGTCCAGATACCTATAGCAAATGCCGTTTTAAAGAGCCAGATTTTTCCAGAAGCAGAGCCTTTATCCAAGGACTTAACAAGGGACACCTGCAGAATTCATCCATTTCCTGAGGGGCGAAGCAGCAGTGGCCTGGGAATTCATTTGTCTGAGACCTCAGCTCCCAGGGGCCTTCCAAGACTACCGTCGGACTCACCTCTCTGTGACTTGGAGGTTAGCTAGTCCTGCTCTGCTGGCCTCACCCAAGCCCAGTCAGTCTCGCTCTGCTCCCTACACCTCCAGCTGATGGAAGAAAGCTGGGGCCTATAGCCAATCTTGACCTTGCCTTGTGCAAGAGCAAAGGAGCCTGGGTTTTCCTGCCTTGGGCCACAGTGGTAGGAAAATACCCAGGCTGCTTTCCAAGCTGGGAGGGCCCTTTGGCCTTCCACAGAGGCAGTCCTGCCTGCAAACAGGAAGCCTTCTCCTCCACGTAGGCTCAGTTCTGATAGCCCTCACGTGCCCCAACAGTATTACCCCAACAGGAAAGTTGTCAGAGCTGTTCAGGCATTTCCTCCTCCCCCATCTGCCCTCTGGACAGAGGAGAGAGTCTTGGTTTCCTTTCCTTGCCTGTGCAGGGGAGGCCACTCTGATTGGAGGCTACTGGAACAAATCCTGGGAGGTTCGAGAACAGGGTGTTGGAAGGGCACAGCCAGTGCCCTTTTTTGGAACTCACTGTTGAAGAATTACCGGAGTTTATCTTCTGAGTCTGAGTTCCCAAGTAGGACCCAATTCCCGAATATGAGCCAGTCAGCAACCTGGAGGGAGATCTGTGAATCTCAAAAGTATGGCTTCTGTGCTTTTAATGGGGGATGGAAAAGGGGATGGAAGACGAGACAAAAAACCCATTTCTATTTGAGCCATGATCTTTGTGAGACCCCTTGGAGAGTAAGAAGGAAGGGACGCAGGATCCCATTGAGTCCACAGTCGTAGATTTGGTCTCCACTCCTCACTTTGCTTTGCTACAACAGCATTTGGGGCTGTTGTAACCCAGAAACAAAGCTCTTTCTCCTCAGCATTGCTCTAGTCATACTTTTTGTTATTGGTAGTCTTTTTTGAATTTAATTTGAATAGTATATGTGGACATGGACATTCCTTAGAGATGATGATATTGTATTTCATAAATTTGTTCTCTGGCATCTTACACCTAAGACACTAATGGATATATGTTTTGGTACTGAGAAATCTTTGAGTGGTTTTTCTTATTGTGTGCTTGCATACATGTAGTTCATGGTATTTCTACCCCTGCCCCCCGCCCCCCGCAGCTGGAATTTTAGGAAAAAAGAACGCCTGTTGCGGAGGATTTAACCAGAATTATTGTCGAGACTCTGGATGCAGTTCAGGACATACTAGTAATTCCGTCTCTTGCTTGTCATTTTCCCCTGTCTTCCCAGGAGCACTTTAAGAAGGACAATGGAGAGCAACTGATCCAAGTCTTGTGTGGGGAGGATCAGGCTGAGGCTGGGGCCAGGGCGTGCTCCTTGCTCCTTGCCCAGTCCGAGGTGAGGCCTCACTGCCAGCTGCTGGTCTTGGCCAACAGAACAGGTAAGGGGCACATCTGTCTTGGAGGCGAGGAAGGGAGCGGGGCTGAGGGCAGAGGATGCTGGGTAGAAATCAGGCATCTTCACTCAGAGAGTGCAGGTGCTGGGGAGGGGGGCTGGGCTAACTTTGGGAGAGGCCCTCCTGAGATCCACTATCCTGGTCATGAGACCATCTTCTAAAATAGCTTAGGAGGATAGAGCAGGATGAGCTGGTCCAGCTCCTAGATTCAGCAACCCCTGTTTCTCATTCTAGAACTTTTCAGCAAGCTCCAACTTCTGAAAAATCACCAGTCTGACCTGAGAAAGGTAAGTTCTCTAAGATGAGGGGTCGGGGGGGTATTCACTGGAGTAGGGGAGGAAATAGTGATCCTCTCCAGACCTGCTTCCTTCCTCTCCTTCCTTCTCCAACAGTCCTTACCTTTCTATGCTTGAACCCAAATTCGACAGTGCAGCTTAATAAAGAGATGTCAGTCTTAAATCCTGTTTTAGAAAATCCCTGAGATCAATGTCTTCTTGTGTTTATTCACTGTTGTGTCACACACAGAGGTCTGGTGTGGGTTGGACCCCTTTCTAGAACCCACATTCTACAAGTGACTAGGCCGTCTTTTCTGTGTCTTCTCTTCAAGATGGGGATCCAAGACTTCACTGAACAGAATGTTGGGAGCCACCAGAGCCATTCCCGCAAGACCCTGATTGCTCTGGTCACCTCGGGGATCCTGCTGGCTGTCTTGGGAACCACTGGCTATTTCCTGATGAACCGCCGCAGTTGGAGCCCCACGGGAGAAAGGCTGGTTAGTTCTGGGGTCCAGGCCAAAGGAAATGAGGAAGAGAGTGGTCTTCTGGGGAAGTCCATGAGTGTCATGTTGGGGGAGGAGAAATCCCGGAAAGGGCACTTCTGTGTCTTTCCACAGAGATGCACATGCCTGCGTATACCATGTCCTTGGACGAGTCTAAACAACATACAGGGTGGGGCAAAAGTAGGTTTACCGTTGTTTGTATGGAACATAATACAATAATTAATACATAATAATACAAGTGTAAACTCTGTGTTTTATGTACTCACAACTGTACACCTACTTTGCCCTGCTCTGTATAGCACATTGGAGAGGGCGGGGACACGAACTGGGATCAGCCCCTCACTGTGGTCACAGATGGCTCATGTCATAGATGTATTATTTTCACTGAGATAGTTCATCTGGGTACAACCAGAACAGGCTGCCAAAGCAACCACTTATTTGCCAACGTAAATGGCAACAGGCACCCCTTGGCTCACAAGGCCGCATGTGGAGGGAAAACCAATTTGTGAAGTGTTCTGGATGAGGAAGGGCAAGGCTGGGGTTTGACTCGCGGCCTCTGGCCTGGGGGGGTCATGCACTCCGGGACTGCCTGGTTTCTGGCGGGAGCTGGCCCTTTGGCTGCGGTGGCATGGTGTGGTGCCTCTCCTCTGTCCTCTCTCCTCTAGGAGCTGGAGCCCTGACTGCTCTTCAGGAAGAAGGAGTCTGTCTGCACATGCAGCTACAGCCCCCCTCCTCCCTGTGTCCCCCCACCAGTGTCTCACTCCCCTGCTTACCAGATAATGCTCCTTTATTTATACACCGTCTAGGGCGAAGACCCTTATTACACGGAGAACGGTGGAGGCCAGGGCTATAGCTCAGGCCCTGGGGCCTCCCCTGAGGCTCAGGGAAAGGCCAGTGTGAACCGAGGGGCTCAGGAGAACGGAACCGGCCAGGCCACATCCAGAAACGGCCATTCAGCGAGACAACACATGGTGGCTGATACCGAATTGTGACTCCGCTGGGTGGGAAAAGGCTGGGGTTGTCCGGGAAGGGGGCCCTCCCTGCATCTGGCCACGGGCTGCCTCCCTGCTGGAGGTGCCATCCCCTGCCTTCTACCCTTTGCCACTGCACATCCCCCCACCCCTGAGGCCATTCCTGGGGCCCTGCACTGCACCATAGAGGGGTTTTCTCCGCCTTGGGGAGAGGCAGGTAACCCTGCCCTTTACACGTTCAGCTTCCTGACCCCAGACTCTGGTCTTCCAAAGGGCCCTGCACCAGAAGCCACCTCTTCTGTGGGTGACCCAGGTCCTCATTTTTGTTTTGTCCAGAGGGGTGAGCAGGGATCCTGATTCCAATGACGGTTGGAAATAGAAATTTCCAGAGATAGGAAAATGGGGTGGATTTTTTTTTTCCCTGAATAAAAAATGGTGTGTAAATACTGTAATTAAAGTGATAGTGAAACACATTTTTTCTGTGACTCTGACCCAGCTGGGTGTGTCCAAACGCCAGAGCACTTACTGTCTCTACCAGATCGGACTGGACTGTGCAGTGACGTAGTAGGGAGGGCCCCGCCAGGGAAGAGCTGGGACCATCTCAGGGAACACAGGTACCCACCAGGATGCTGCCCCTGAGGATAAGTCAACCAACTACTCCCTTCTCTGCGGGGAGACCAAGAAGGCTCACAGGGAAGCTGGCCATCTCTAGCCACAGAAAGAAAGGCAGACCCAAATGCAGCAGAAGCCTTCAAGATGGGGGTGGGGGTGTGGTGAGGAGGAGGGAGCCATACCCTTTGAGAATACCCTTCTGAGAAGAGGCGTGTTTTGGTGACTGTAGGCAACATATGCAAAACAAAGGGAAGGGGCCACGCCCTGTTCACCCTCTATTATCCCACCAGCCCCTGCCGGCACCTGGGAGTGGCGCGGAACAGTGGGGAGCTTCTGCTTTAGAGAATGGGCGCCAGCCTAGGACTCCAGGGCGGGCGGGCAGTCTCTGCCATCTGCATGGGACAGCAGCCGGGCTGTGGAGCCTTCTGTGGGCACACCAGTGCCTCTCTTGCCCAGACACCCCACCTCCACCTCAGGCCATAGGAAGTGGGGGAGGGTGAGCTGCCCGGACGCTACCCAGTAGCTTCAGGAAACGCTCCCGAGTGTGTCAACAGTGGCAGAGGCAGTTGGGGCCAAACAAAGGATCCTTCCATTCTTATCTGACCAAAACCAGACCTTTCCCTTGAGCGCTGCCCCACCCCCACTTCCCCCTTGCTTTCTCCAACTGCTCTAACCAGAGGTTCCTCCCCAGAAGAGGGGGCAGATCTAGAGTCTTACCTAGAAGGCAAAGCTGATTGTGGGCGTTGGAGAAAGGAAAGATGGTAATCTGAAAAGAGGAGTCCGGTTGACCTTCATCTGTCTAGTCACACATCCTGCCATGAGAGTGACCAGGTGAGGGTCTGGCCAGTTAGGGGTGGCAGGGAGAAAGGGCGGGTACAGGGTACAGACTCCCAGGAAACATGGCAGGAGGAGAAAAAGGAAACTCAGCCTTTGAAGGGCCTCCTGCCTCAGGCCCAGCAACCAAAATGGTATTCTATCCGGAGTTTGTCACAGTGTGCAAGCTTTGGGAACGAGGATTCCGTGTGTGTATTTGAGGGTGGGGGTGGGGGTGGGAACGAGCTCTCTTCCACCGCTGGACTGCCTGCACTGCCGGGTTTTAGCTTTCCAGACCAACTTCCCGCTTTGGCCTAAGCCTCCTGGTGCAGCAATGGCTCCACCTGCTGGCCGTGCTGGGCTCCTACCGCGCAGCTTCCCCTCAGTTGCCCCCATGTCGGGCGTCTCTCCTCTGCGGCCTCACCCTTGAACAGCCTAGTCCAGTTGATCTCATACATGAAGCTCACAGACAAAAAATCACTGCTGGAGAGGACTTCAAATACACATTCAACTCAACTCCATTGGAGTACTGGTAAGAACAACGTAAGGCCCAGAGAGGGCATGTGGCTTCCCCAGAGCACCTGGAATTCCGGTGTCCTGAGACAAAGCTCTCGGCTCCGTCATCTCACCCCACCCTCCTGCCAGAGCCTCAGGTTCCTCCAGTTGGATGTCAGGAAGCTAGTGTGGGCAGTGTCAAGATACTCTAGGGGCCTCACCTCGAGCGTTTCATCAACGCGTGCTCTTCCAGGCCTGGCCAGCCTAGCAGGACCTGAGCGAGGCCTTGGGACAAAGGAGAAGCTGAAGATGCTGGGAGCCTGGGAGCCTGGGAGCCTGGGAGGCTGGGAGGCTCAGCCACCTGTGCTGTGCCTGCGGCCGGCCCCAGAGAATTAACCCTGGAGTACTACATAGTTCATCATGGAATGCATACCTGGAAGTATCTTCTGCCAGATTTTCATCTAAGTGGATAAAGAGGAAGGTCCTCTCAGTCTGGATAAATGGGTCTTCCCCATCCCATCCCCTTTAGGTAGATCAATCACACCATTCCTCTTCACGGAGACCCAGAACAGGTAAGCAATTGCATGAAAGAGGATGCTGCTTCTGTTCCTAAAGTCCCCAGCCACAGCCAGCATTCAGTCATTCAGCAAGTCTTAGGGAACACCTACTGTGTGCCAGACACTGTTCTAGAGGCTGGGGACAGAGCAGTGGACAGATCCTCATGGAGCTCACAAGTCTAGTTGAAAAGAAACCCAACAAATGTTTCTAAGTAAATAAACATGTATTAAGAGCTATAAAAAATTTTGAGAGTAATGGTTGGTATTTTACACATAACAGTTGCTCTCAAGGAGGTAGGAATTGAGAGCATAGCTCACTTGAAATGAAGTGAGAAAATAGCAAATAAGAGCCCTGTGATGCAAAGCTGAGGAAGTCAAGAAGTATAGCCGGCGAAGGCGGCAAGAAGGCCTTGGAGGCTGCATCTGAGTGAGTGAGGACATGCATGACGTAGGCCAGTTCCATTAGACATTTTGGGCCTTGGTAAGGAGTTTGGATTTTATTGGTGGATCAGGAAACCATGGGAGGATTTTGAGCAGGGAAGTACCATATTCTGCTTTATTGTTTTAAAAGATCATGCTGTTTGCTTAGTGGAGAATAGAGGTTGAAAGGCAAGAGAGTGGAAGGAAGGCGAGCAGGTAGACTACAGTGATAATAGCAAGAGCAGTGTTTATGGCTGGGGGCAGAGTGATAATAATGGAAGCAGTGAGACGAAGCAGAATTTAAAAGATGTTTTGAAGGTAGAGTTTAAAGGGACTTGCTCTGTCCGTGTATTTCTTCAGATAATAATTATCATAATAATAGCTAACACTCATTGAGTACTTACTGTGTCAAAATTGAGATGCTATACCAAAATTTAAATAGTGCATCTTATTGAACATTCACAGAAACCTTATGGAGTAGGTACTATTCTCTCAGAATAAAAACCTGCAACTCAGAGAGTAACAAGGAGCTATGCTGGAGGCTCAGTAGCAGAGATAGAAATAAGCTATGAGTTTCTTTGAGGCCAGAATACTACGAGTGTATTAATGCAAATAAACAAATAGACAAAAACAAATACAAGGCAGAAAGCAAGAAACAACATAAGAAAAGACTAACTGTGCTGTTATATCCAGAGGTGGGCAGGACTCCTCGTAGCTGGGAAGATTGGGGGCTTGGCCATGGAGGAGTGTCTGAGTGAGGCTGTAAAAATGGGTAAGATTTGGATGATAAAAATGGGTAAGAACATTTGAGACTGATAGGAGAGCATACATGATATGTGAGGGGGAAGCATAAGGCACTTTGGAAAAACAGTGTGTTTCTAGTATGACAGTGAAAGGTTGTGAAGGGAAGCTGGGCACCAAAAAGATGTGTGTCGGTTTGTACAGGACATTTAACGGCAGACCACGGAGTTTAATTTTATTCAACAGGAAAGAGAGGGCCACAGAAGAGTTTCCATTTCTCCATTGATTTATTCATTTATTCAGCAAATACTTTTTGAGTCCTTATTATAAGCCAGGCACCTGCGATAAGGTATAGTCCCTTTTGTCAAGTCTTTACACTGGTGGTGGGCGGGGCAGGTGACAGAACGAGGAGCACTGTGTGTGAGTGCTGTGGTCTAGGAACCCTTACGTGGGAGGGGCATGCAAGCCACGGAGTCTTCCCAGAAGAGGTGACATCTCAACTGACCCTAAGGACAAGCAGGGTTTAAAAGGGAGAAGAGGATCGAGAAGGGCGTCCCATGGAGAGAAGGGAGCCTTGGCCCAGGAGCAAAGGGAGGGCGGTCGTTCCAAAAATGTGACTGGTTTGTTTAAGACCCAAGCAAAAACCGTGATTCTTCTCTATATCTTCTATTTTGGTGCTGAGATTTTCTATTTGTTCTTTTATTTCAAGCATGTTATAATTGCCCATTGAAGCATTTTTATGATAGCTGTTTTAAAATCCTTGTCAGGCAACTTCAAAATCTTTGTCATCTCAAGTTTGGTGTCTGTTAATTATCCTTCTCACTCAAGTTTAAATTTTTCTGGTCCTTGGTAGAACGAGTGATTTTAAATTGTATCTTGGACACTTGGGGTATTATGCTATGAGACTCTGGAGCTTATTTCTATCTCTGTCCCTTTGAGACTGCATTGGTGGGACACCTGGTTATCACCAGGTTGGGTAGAAGTCCAGGCTCCCCATTCAGTGATTGACACATGTTGGGGGAGTGGGGGCCCCATAATTTCTAGGCCAGAATAGAAACCGAGGCTCCCTACTACGTCTCTGCTGATGCCACCCTAGTGACATGTCATTCCTTGAGTCCTTAGGTCCCTAACCACCTTCTCTTTGTCTTCTTATATTTGTTTTATGTATAACATCCAGGGTTTTTAGAAGTACTTAGCCCAGGAAATGGGGAGAAATGCATCTGTTTCACCTAGTCTGAAACTGGAAGTTCACGCAAAAATTATGAGGGGTATGAGGTGGAAGAATTACTAGCCATGAGTCTGAAGAGTTAGGCAGGCTCTAGAACAGCTGTTCTCGAAGTACTCTTACACCATTAAAAGTCATTGAAGACTTCAGAGAGCTTTTGATTTTGAAAGTTATCTCTATTAATAATTACTCTCTTGGAAATTAAAACTAAGAAAAATTTAAATTATTCATTAAAATAATATTATTTCATTATGTGAGTATAGAAGTAACACATTTTAATTTAAAAAAATGGTATTTTCCAAAACAAAATCAATTAGGGAGAAGAATGGCATTATTTTATGTTTTGGAAAATCTCTTTAGTGTCTGGCTGAATAAAAAACTGCTGATTCTTTTATAGGTTTCTGTGTTCAATTTGTTGTCATATTACACATATTACATGTCAGGTAGCCTCTAGTGAGAGAATGACAATGAGAAAAGCAAGTCACATTTTCGTGTTATCATGAAGATATGTTGACCTTCCGGCCGGGGAGGCCGGGCGGCCCTCGGGGCGGCGCGGCTCTGGGTCGCCCTCCTTCGGTAGCCAGGGCTCCCGTGCGACCCCCGAGCTCTTGAAATGCCGCTGGTGTGAATGAGAAACACAACTTTCCATGTGACTTAATTTTAATTAATTCAAAGTTTAAAACTGGAACAGCATAAAAAACTTTTTGTTAAATACAACTTTGTTGTTTTGGTAAAAATACATTTCACTTCAGCCCTTGAAAATTGAGCATCTGAATTGATGTGTAGACCTGATTTTAAGGACTTAGGGAAAAAAATGTAATTAATAATTTTTATTATATTTGGTTTATGTTGCTACAATAATATTTTAAGTATATTGGGTTAAATAAACCTATTTTAAAAATTAATTTCACCTTTTTTTTCTACTTTTAACAATGTGGCTACTATAAATTTAAAGCTACATTTATAGCTCATATTGTATTTCTATGGAGCAGTGCTTCTCTAGATGGATCTAGATGAGGAAAGCTTTATGGACCGTGTGAAGTATGTTTTTTATTTGGAAGGTAATAAATGGCAATGTGGAGCCACTGAAACGTCTGACATAGGGAAGTGACATAATCAGATATGCGTTTTAAAAAGTTCACTGTGGCAGGACTGTGGAGCAAGAATTGAAGGAGGAACCAATCAGAGGGTGACTATATATGGAAGAAAAGGGAAACTTGTGGCCTGAAGAAAAGTGGCTAAATTGGAGGCACAGGGGGAAGATGTAACTAACCAGCTTTGGCTCTTAGGTATAATAATGGCCTTGTGGTTCTATAGGGAAGTATCCTTACTCTTAGGAGATACATGCAGAACTATCCAGGAATGAAGTGTCATAATATCCATAAGACAGCATATTCACATAGAAACCACACACACACACACACACACACACACACACACACACACACACTGTACATCCCTGAGAAAATAGGGAGAAAAAGCAAGTAGCATCTTCGTATTATTATGAAAGAAGTACGTAGGTGGAGAGAAGAGGAGTGAAGAGAAAGCAAAGGTGACACACACAAAAAATCAGCACCTGTGAATCTAGGTGAATTCTAGTAAAACAATAAAGTAATCTAGTAAATTGGGGACCACTTTACTCTTCTTTTAGTGTTTCTGTAGGTTTGAAAGTTTTCAAAAGAAAAAGATGGGGAAAATAATGAAAAAATACAAAGAGGCTTAACAGACTGGTTGGATACAAGAGAAAGGAGAAAGGGCAGTGAAGAATGATCTTCTGGTCTCTCGCTTGACAATAGAGTGGACAGTGTCATTAGTTACAAGATAGAAACACAGGAGGAGAAAGGGGATCATAAGGATGATGACCAGTGCAATTTGGAATGCCCGGGCTTGGAGGTGCCTTTGGGATGGAATAGGCAGAGCACAAACTGAAGTTTCCAAAAAGGAACAGTGCTTGAGATGTAGACTGGGTGTCTTTAGAATCTAGTAATAGTAATTGAAGGTCCTGGAGAGCACTGTGGTACCAAGAATGTGTGTGGAAAATAAGCAGAGAGGCAGCGTAAAGAAGGAACCCTGGAGAATGCTGACTTTTAAGAATTAGCAAACCAAGATGCTACGGTGACAGTCTCCAGGATGGCCCCCAGGACTGCCCTCTTTATTCGCACCCTTGTATAAACCTCTCTTACATTGTGCCAGCATTGGTCTGCATAACAAGGGCAGAAGTGATACAATGTTACTTCTCAGGAATCGAAAGATTAGGTTATAAAAGCACTGTGGCTTTCACTCGTTTTTCTTGGATCGCTCGCTTTGGGGGAAGCCATCACTCATGTTCTGAGAAGTCCTGTGGAGAGGTCCATGTGGTGAAGAACTGAGATCTCCTGCCAAAAGCCACATGAGGGAGTTTGCAAGAACTTGGACAGAGATCTTCATAAGTGAATGAATGAATAAGGCTGGAATCTCATGAGTGATTCAGAGCTAAATAACCCAGCTAAGATGCTCTACCTAATGAAACTTCTCCTAAATACCTGACCCTAAGAAACCATGTGAGGTAATCAATACTATTTCAAGCTCCTGAATTTGAAGGTAATTTGTTATGGAGCAGCAGATAAATAATAAAGATGCCTCAGTGGAGACTCAGAAGGACCATCAAAGAGATGTGAAAACATTGAGTGGGGTCATGAGAAACCAATGAAGAGAATGTCATGGTGGAAGACCTGGCATACATTGTGAAATGCTACCAAGCAGTAGAGGAAAAGAATTTTCAAAAAAAGAGGGAGGCCCTGACTGGGTAGCTCAGTTGGTTAGAGCGTTGTCCCAAAATGCCAAGGTGGTGGGTTCGATCTTCGGTCAGGACACATACAATTAGCAACCAATGAATGCATAATTAAGCAGAAAACAAATCAATCTCTCTCTCTCTCTCTCTCTCTCTCTCTCTCTCTCTCAAATCAAACAATAATTTGTTTTTACAAGGGGCTTATTGGTAACTTTGGTGAAAGCAATCAGTAGAGTGTGAGAGGGCAGAAAGCAGATTATAGTGGACTGAAGAATCAGTAGTAATACAAGCTATAATTTTTCTATTACTACACTCAATTGGGGGAAAATCATGTCATAAAATCATAATCTTCATTTTAGAGATGAGGAAACCAAGGTCACACTGCTACTTCGTGCTAAAATCTGCCCCCTCTCCCTCCATTTTGGTAACCTCCCCTTTCCCAGGGAGGTCTTGCATCCCTGATAAATTTGGTGCCTCAGCCATCTGCCCAGCTGGGATGGATGCACCTTCATCTGGTTCTGCCTAAGTCACCCCTCTTGCCTTAGGTACTGGGGAGAAAACGGACAAAGTGAGTGAAAAGCCATCCTTTCGTTTATTCCACAGCTATTTACTGAGTTCTTTGTAAGAGCCTGAGCTACCAGGCCAGTCTTCCTAATTAAACATGGATGGGCAACCAATGTGATGTTTTACATATGAAGTCAGCACTCTACAAGCAAAAGGAAATCAGCCTTGTCTTTCAAGAGAGGGGAACCCTACCCAAGGTTGAATGAAGTGCAACAAAAATCAGCAACTGCAGCACCAGCAAATGAGGCAGGCAGAGTAACCACTTGGTCGTGATTAATAGCAACAACTCCTCTTGGGTCTCCTACATGAAGCTATAGATATATGGCTATTTCTAGCTCTAACTCTGTTTCAGGGTCTTTGGTCTTCAGTCAATCAATTCACTTTCCTATGACCCACACCACCAACCCCACAGAAAAATTTCCTGAGAAAGCTTTGCCCTGTGAGTGGAACCTCCTCAGAGCCTCCTGAGCTGCATTAACGGACCACATGTTGTTGTGGTCAATCTCTCTGGCTTTGGGATCAGAGAGGCCTGTATTGAGAATCCAGCGCTAAATATTAGCCGTATGACTCTGAGAAGGTTATTTTTTTAAACTTTTTAAATTCTCGGTCTCCTCATCTGGAAAAAAAGTGGAGATAGGATGATCCTATCTACATCGTAGCATTACCACAGTATAACAGGAAGAAAAAAATTTGTGTAAAAATATGACTGCCACATTTCTTCATTCCAGGGTGGGACAGGACTCATCTCAGAGGTGCTGGGCTCCTTCGTAGCGGAAAACACTTTGGTAAACTTTTGTGGCTAAGAAAACCAGCTGAGCACCCTCACACTCATCCATCTCCTTAGCTCCTTCTCTGACCCTGGACTGAGAAGAGCCCAGGATGGAGATGTTTGCTCCAAAGAGCTAAATTTCTGTGTGTTATAGAGTAATAGCAATCTAATGTTTTCAGGGAGAGGTGGGGTACAGTAGGGAGAAGGAAGAGGAGCATGTTGGGAGGGAAAATGGCTATAGGCAGGATCTGAGCAGCAGAATAGCCAGGAGAGAGGGCACTGGGGCAAGGGAGGCAGGGTGTTGCAGTGTGCGGATTTCCAGCTATCACTTGGTCAAAGTGATGCTGTAACTATCCTTTATAGCCTCAGACCTTCGGTAAACGTCTTCCACACAAAATGGCCCTACGTTCCGGCGGGGGGGCGGGCCTTTAGGGATAGAAGGAAGAACAAAAGGAAGGGGCTCAGCTTGCTCTGAGTGACAACAATGGGATGGGAAGGTGGCATTGTCAGGAGGCAGGTGAAAAGCTGAAATTCAGACAGAGCGGGAAATTGTAAAAGAAAGTGATCATGAAAATGTCAGCCCATCCCCCAAGAGTCCTTGGACATCCTGAGGGGAAGACAGACATCCCTCAAAATTTGGTGTGGGGACTGGGGCTATTTAAGGAAAACATGATCCAAGAAGGCTGGTAAAAATCACGTTATGTAAGGATTAAATGAGAAAATAAAGCAATTAGCTCAGAGCCTAGCCCAGGATAAGCACTCAAATAAGGTAGCTTCTTATTATGATTTAGGGAGCAATTTCTTCTCTTCTTTACCTATTTGAACTTCAAGGGCTCACAATCTACTTGAAAATGATGATATAATCATTCATTTATTTTACTAACATTTATCGAGTTCCTTCTATGCATTAAGTAAGTTAAATAATTTCAGGCGGTAGTGATTATCATAGCCAATGTTATTGAGGGTTTAGTATGTGGTAGGTACTATGCTAACCATTTTACCTGCCCTGTTTCATTTAATCTTCACAACAATCCTAAGGAGGAACAATTGTATTTCCACATTACCAATGAGGAACCTGAGGCAAAGTGAGGTTAAGTGACTTGCTCAGAGCACATAGCTAGCCAGTGGGAGAGCCAAGGTTTGAACCTAGGTGGTGAGTTTCAGTGCATGCTTTTAAGCTCCACACCAGGTTGTGTTTGAACATACCTGACATGTGTGTGAATTATGGCATGCCAACAGGGAAGAATCAAGAGAGGAGGGCCATAGGGACTTAAGCCTACAATATGGGTAGGATAGTCTTGTCTTCTTTTTTCCAATACCTCTTAGTCCCTTTCTAGCTGTGAACTCTCAAGAAGGAGTTGACATTAGAATCCCAATTTTATATCTGTGCACAGTTGCTTGTCAGCCGGTCTGAGTTCTCCCATTACACCTGTGCTGACCATTAGCAAAGGGGAAAGAGGAGAAGAGAGGAAAAGTCCCATTGAACCAACCAAGAAATAAATAGAAGCTGACTATTGTGCCATAATGAAGTGCAACAGCAATAAATAAATCAATCACTTAGGGGGTAGGGAATGACTTCCCTATAATCAGCTATTAAAGGCTTGTATCACTAATTAGTCCATTAATTAAAACTGGTCTCATCCTTCCACATGTTATCAGCCTGCTAAGGCAGAGAAAACTCAGCCCCCAGCGCAGAAGATAAGAGAAATAAGAAGTAGCAGATTCAAGCAGCCGGCACGTGTATGTTTTAAAAGCACAGCTCTCAGTGCCCGGGGCAAATCCACCTGCTACTAGGAAAGCAACATGTATCAAGAACCTAAGGGCTGTTGTCTTTGTTGAGCAGAAAAGGGAAAAAATGATTTAATCTTTAAAGAGAAAAACCACCATAACCACACACGGGGGATCTGTGAAAGGGCAGTTCCACTGGGTGTTCCCTGGGGCCCTGGACACAGTGAGAAACAAACATGTTTTGTGCAAAAACAGCATTCCCAGAAGACCCAGGATCACGGGGGCTCTTTGCCCTGACGCTGAAGAGTGCACATCTTAGGGAAGTAAACACGTATTAAATTCCTACTAATTTTTTATGCTGCCCGCATTCTTTATGTTGCTAACATCTTGTTTGATGTTTTCACTGACATTCTGAGAGTGCCCTAGATTATTGCTGGGGGCTCCCAAAAGGAGCCTCCTATGAGCCCTCACAGCTGAGGTCAGCAAAAGATGGCTGCTCTGCTCTTTCCCTCCTTCGTGGCTCTCAGTGGTCCACGCCCCCTGCCCACCAAGAGCTTGGAATAGCTTCTCATCACTGGGGCTGACTGTCACACAAACTCAAAGGGCCCAGAAACTCCCAAGTCATTCTTGAACAGTTCAAACAAGCTCTGAGCCCCACAGCTGTCCATGTCCCTGAGATGGGCACGGTGAGGAGGACTGTGGCCTTCGCAGTCCTTTCCTCTCTTTTCTGACCCCTCCGTTTCCCTCCATCCTCCCCGTTTAACAGACATTCCCATGCACTCAAATGAAAACCAGCAGACACAAGGTGGAGTGCTGGAGGCAGGTGTCTCCACTAGCACCAGCCCATGGGCAGCTGTTCAGTTATCTTACTCAGTCCACACAACAGCCATGTGACTATGGATCCCATTTTGCAGACTGGGGAAACTGTGGCTCAGAGGGGTTAAGTCATTTGGCCAGGCTTCCACAGGCAGTGGCAGAGCACTTAGCAAAAGCTCAGGAAATATCTGCTGACGGGCAGCATTGGAAACGTGGAGGTAATAGAAAGTGTCCAGCTCCTGGGAACCTCAGAGCCCACAAAGTTCCAACTATGTGGTGAAAGGGGACTGTCAATCAAGGTAACCCCTCCAGGGTGGGAGAAGGAGCAGAGATGGGGACTGTAGAGTCAGTTCCAAGGTCAGTTGCTTCTGACCCCACTCCTTTCTGCCCTAATACCTGTTGTTATATACTTTACACCAACCAACCATCACCACTGCTCCCAAAAACCCTTCAGAAATGGTAAGCAGTGACATTTGCAAGCTGCATGATCCACAGGATCTCAACTTGCTTGTGTCACAACACCGCTTCCTAGTTTGGGGATGAAGGGAGGTGCAGTGATGATGTAGGGAGAGAGCCTGGGCTTAGGACGCAGTGACAAGCCTCTGTTCCCTGGCAACTAGCTAGGTGATCTTATGCAAATTGTTTTACATTGTCCTCCTTCAGTTTCCTCATATGCAAAGTGGGAGATGACAGTTGCCTACCTCAAAATGTTATTGTGTGGATCAAGTGAAGCTTGAGCATTTTTCTTCCCATTTTTCAGTTGAGAAAAATCATTGCATTTTCCGCAGGGGCTCTCATCGGAGCCTCTGTCATGTTCAAAGCTTTCATTTATTTAATAGTTACGTGTTGTGTTCCTCCCTGGCACCTGGTATTGTGCTAAAGGACTGAGGATACTATTGCAGAGCGCCTAGTATGAGAGGGAAAGTAGACATTACATAAGTGAGGCATAATAATGTGCTATGAATGTTATAGCAGGGAAAGACAGGGCGGCATAAGAAGAGACAGTGGGGAAACCTGAAGAATGGGTAGGACATAGCCTTATAAAAAGTCGGGGAAGGTCTGTCACCTCAAGGTGGGAAAGAATGTGATGTTTAGGACGAGGGAGGCATAAAAGGTAAGAGGGAAGTAGCAACAGAGTAGGCTGGAGGGTTAGCTAAGGGACAAAGCTTGGAGGCCTAGTGAGCTGGATGAAGGAGTTTGGATCTCATCCTTAGTAAATGTGGAGCTGCATAAGGGTTTTAAGCAGGGAAGTGATTGCTATTTTGGAAGATCCTTCTGGCTCGGATGTGCAGACAGAATCTGAGCTGGCGAGACTGGAGGTAGGTAGGCTAGTGAGGATGGAGACAGATGCAGAAATTCAAGTGAGAAATAGTGATGGCCTGAGCTCAGGATGAGGCCATGGGGCTGGAAAGAAGGACAATCTTTGAAATAGATTAAATCCATAAAATCAGGTTGTGGTGACTGATGAGAATGTGCATGGAGGGAGGGAAATGAGATGAAAGAGCCAAGGGTAACATCCAGCTTGTTTCTGGCATGTGCAACTGGTGGGCGATTGTGTTCTTTATTGGGTTAGAGGACACTGGGAGTCGAACATCTGCTATTTGGCAGGTGTATCCTGCGTGAACTTGTAGCCCAGTTTCATCGAGGGATCTCTAAATTATGGCTGTCTTGCCCAGAAGAGGAGGCACGCATGTAAAGATGCTGCCAACTTGAGACTTCTGTTCGCCAGGTGCTGAGGTGTGCCTATGATGGGTAGATGGTGATGGTGGAGCATCGAGGCGGGGGAGGGGTGTTGGGTTCCTCTGGAACAAAGGTATTCATCTCCCTGGGCCTGCTGTGGACCTCCTGTTTTCGCAACCCAACTTCCTTTGATTATTTAAGAGCTATTTGTCAAAGGGATACCATGTAAGGTACCTTACTAGCTGCAGAGCGAGAAACTGACCTTAAAAGAGTTTATAATCTAGAAAAGGCAATAAGACAACCGACCACAAAAATAGCTATTGGTCTTCATGTACAGCGTTAATAGACATAAATGGCATAAAGAATGGCATGCTCCCCGAAAACACAGGTCATAGGTGGCACTGCTGAACGGGAAAATCAGGGAGGAAAAGGCTGAGACCTGGTCTTAAAGGAAGGTGCAGTTTCCGTAGGTAGAAATGCAGGATTGGGGTGTGGAGATGTTCCCAGAGGAGGAAACAGCATGAGCAAAGATGGCAGCAGATTCAGGTAATCACCAGCTCAATCTCCTGCTGTCTTAAGGTATTTGCAGAGAAGGAGTCCTTAAGCTGGGGTCCACGGAGCTTTGAGATGTCTGCGAATTCTGACTATGCAAAATTGTGTTGATGTATGCACGTGCACTTTCCTGGAGAGAGGGCCTACGGCACTTTTCCAGTTCTCAAAAGGGTCTATATCTGGAGAAAAAAAAAGTTTAAAAAACAGTACTCTAAATCTCCCAAATTAGAATTTACAGGTGGGCTGGGACTTTAAAAAAAAAAAAGCTGGCTATAGAAGTGAGCTGTGCACACCTCATATTTCTAGACTGGACCAAGGAGGCCTTGGAATGTCAGCCTCCAGAGTTTCCTGCTCTTTGCCCATGACTGATCTCCACCCCCATTTTATAAGAGTAGTCACCATTCTCACCAGTCTCCGTTGCCGTTGCCCTGAGAGAGATATGGAAGCAAGGTCAGAGGAAGGGGGTGGAGGAATCAGGGAATCTCCTTCAGAGACAGGGTGTGTGGGAGACGTTCTGTCCTAAGTCTGGAGATGGTCAAATCGGCCTGCAAGTCCTCCACCCCTCAGCAAACCAAAGGCCAAATTCTGGGAACGTCCAAATCAGCCGGCTGGGCTGCGTCAGATTTTCCCGGACGCCAGCGTGCGGTGCCCACCGCGGCCGCTGGGTGGCGCGGCGCCGGGCGCCGAGCGTGGGAAGCGCGGGCGCGCGAGCGGGCTGAGCTCACACGCCGGGGCAACGGCGGCGGTGGGGCTGGCGTCCGCAGCGGCTGCGCATCTCGCACCTCCCGCGGGGCGCTCGCGGGACGGCCGGGCGGGTGGCGCAGTACCCCAGGAAGGAAGCCTCTGCGGGAGGTGAGAGCAGAGCTCCGGCCAGGTGGGTGGGTGCACCTCGGACGGGGCCTGCAGGCGGGCTCGTAGAGCTTGGGGGCAGGGGTGGGCCCCTGGGGGCGATGCTCGGGGCTCGGCTGCGCTCCGGCCGTGCCCCACCCCCGCTGCGGCTCGGCGTCCGGGCGCGGCTGCCCTCGCCGCATGGGGGATGTTGATCCGGGCCCGGAGCAGCTCCGGGCGGTCCCCGGGCTTTGGGGCCGGGGCCAGCGGGGCGGGCGAGGTGGGGGGGGCAGCCTCCTGGGGCGGCCCGGGAGCGCCTACCCACTCTCCACCTTGCGTTGCTCAGCTCCGCAGTGGGCGTGGTGCCCCTTTGCTGCAGAGGGGGCGCCCGGAGTTGTGGAAGGCTGTGGGGGATGGAGAGCGCAGAGACAGGTGGTTGAGGGGGCGAGGGATGGTGCGCAACGGCTCGTGATACTAATGCGTATTTCTCTCTTCCCCCCTTCTTCAGGGGGCGCAGAGGTGCGTGTGGAAGAGGAGGCGGGAAGGCCAGAGGCTAGCTCGGGCGAGGGCAGGCGCTGCGGGAGATGCTATTTGGCTCTGTCTCTGTCCGGCACCTCCCCCCCACCGCCCCCTAAAATAATAATAAAGTGGGTGTGGTGGCAAGGGTGGAGGAGTTCGATGAAGACCTGGCCCAGAATTGCCCCTAACTGCCCAAGCCAGCTGTCTGGCTCCTGCATTCATATCCGGGAGCCCCATACTCAGAGCAGTCTGCAGAGACTTGGGGTAGAGGGGCGGGAATGCCTTAGATTGAAGCTCCAGCAACAGAGGCAGTTCCGGAGATAGGGGCTTGGGAGTAGGGGGAAAGGGTGCGGGAGGCCAGGGGGAATCTCCAGGCCTGTAAGCCCAAGTCCATAGGTGGTGGGTTGGTCAGGATATTGTGGGAGATGGGGGCTTATGGAAATTGGGTAATGTCCTTAAGTCCCACTCTTTTTAGCTTTTATTTGTAGCCATAGATCAAAATTTGGGATTCATCTTTTGCCAAATGTGTACAATTTTTTTTTCTTTCCCTTTCGGTTTGTTTTGTTTTTTAGAGGAACGGCAAATGACAGAACAGAGGGACAGAGGGACTGCTGGCCCAGCCAATCCTGGAGCTGCTGCAGCACTTTTCCCCAAACAAACCCATTCTAGTGCAGAGACAGAGAGGAGGGGGCTGCTGGCTCACACCTCCTCCCCTGCCTGTGGCCCCCTTGCTGCTCCCCGGTGGGAAGGGCAGCCTGGCCACCTTAGGCGGAATGGATAGAGGCTGCCATGGGCCACGGTGGTGATGGTGCCGCGGCCCCTCCCTGTTGCCCAGCGTGGGAAGAAGAATGCAGAGCCAGGCAAGTCTCTCTCTATGTCGTCTGGGGTGGAAGGTGCAGGTATAAACAGGGCTGGGGCAGCCAGGGCCTGGTGTACCTTGGCACTGGAGGTGAGAGGGCTGTCACTTCCAGCCCCTTGGGTTTGGTTCCACCCCTGGCCTGTCCCTGGCACTATGTGCTCATTGGTGCCACCATGTTATATAACGCTTATATAATCTCCCAGGGCAAGTACTCTGTCTCCACTCTCAGGTCACGCAGACACTGTGTCCGTGGGGGAGGCAGGATCTGTGGGAGCTTGTGGGTAGACATACTCCCTCCATTCTCAGCCTGACCTGGCTCGTTTGTTCTCCTGATCCCGGGCATAGGAGGAGGAATGGAGAACAGGTGCCCACCCCACACCGGCTGTCTGGGGCTGAGAAAGAGCGGTTGGCTGGGCAGCCTTCCTCACCTTCTTGCTCTCCAGTAGCTGTTGCACCAGGGACTGTCTGGTGGAGCGGATGCCACTCTTGTGCTTTGAGGTCAGCTTTCTGATCTTGGGGCCCCCTGGTGTGGCAGATGGGTGTGGTGCCCCCCAGAATGTTGCAGTAAAAGAATACATGGTACATGGCGTTGGATAAAAAGAGGCAGAAATCAGCTCTGCCTTTGAGGTTTTGAGCAAGAGGGACTAGAAGGATGGTGGTAGCATTATGAGGAATTTGGCGCAGGCCTTGGGGCTAGGGAAAAGTCAGGGAAGGGTGTACAGGGAAGTGGATCAGAAAGCAAAGATAAACATGGTGTTCTTTTACTGTACTCTCCACTGGGCTGTCCCTGGTTACCAGGGCAACAGAAGCAGTGATGAAAATCATGCCTTTCGTTCAGTGGAAAAATCTGGCTCCTCCTCCTGCCTCTGCCTTCTGTGATCGCCTGTGACCCATTGAGTGGGTGATGGCTCCGGAGGTCAGAGACCTCAACATAGCCTCATCACGCCCCCTTTCCCCAGTTTGCAAAAATGATCTCCCCACTTCCTGTATCCCCTGTCTCCCCCAAAGCTGGGCAGTTGTGTAGGAGTTGGAGTGGATGGAGGGGGAAGGGCGTGGACGTCATTGCAGAGCAGGCGAGCAGAGCGTGGGCAGAGATGTGGATGCAGGAATGACGGGCACACAAGGAGGGTCAGACATCCATCAGCTGGATGGAGCTTGTTTCTGAGATGGTAGAAGCTGCTGTGTGGGAAGAACGGGTGCGATGGTGGAGGCCTGCAGAGCCTGGCAGCCTGGGCTCACAGTAGTGGGAATAGGGCGGCCCTGAGGTTTCTTGTGTGCTCCTGGCTCCTGATGAAAGCTAGATTCAGTCATTCAGTATTTATTGGGTACCTGCCATGTTAGGTCAGGTTCTGGGAGCTGGGGAGACAGGTCAAGGACTGGGCCTTGACCTTGAAGAAGTTGGATCGGAGGAGGATGGGGATATGGGG
This sequence comes from Pteronotus mesoamericanus, assembly GCF_021234165.1. Classification (NCBI taxonomy): domain Eukaryota; kingdom Metazoa; phylum Chordata; class Mammalia; order Chiroptera; family Mormoopidae; genus Pteronotus; species Pteronotus mesoamericanus. The sequence goes on from NW_026555326.1 coordinate 3,383,004, forward strand.
GAAGGTTAGCCTGGCCTTGTTTCAAGCTTAGAAACTGGGCCCCAGGCAGAAAACTGGCAGTATACCAGGCTGGAGGCGATGGCTAAGTGGAGCCTGGGAATGCAGAGGAAGAGATGGGTCAGAGAGCTACTTTGGCTTGAGGACAGGACATGGGGAAGAGAAGGTGCTGACATTTTGAACCTTATTGATTGACAGTGATAGAAAAACCAGGATTCAAACTTCTTTGGAGAAGTTATGTTCGTTTGGTTTTAGACATGTTGCCTTTGAGACGATGGCAGGGTGTCTGTATAGATATGCTTACGATCAGGCAAATAAAGCTTGCAAGGGAAGTCAATTCTGGAAGGAGACTCGGAGGAAATTGTGAAGCCTTGAAGGTGCAAGGTTGCTGAGAAGGCGTGTGGAGAGAGATCCCAGGGCCTGGGGCATTGGCCTAGCATTGGGTGAGGCTGTATGTAGTGTTCTTGTTTATTAGCTCAGGGCCCGCCCAGACTGCTGGACCAGTTTCTGCTCCTGAACACTCACCCACGTTTTCTATCAAACCACACCCCCTTTTGAAGTTTAGGTTTCTGTTTAGGTTTTCCTTTCCTTAATAACTCTGACCAGAAGGGTATGTCCTGGAAAGATATATAAAATTACCCTCTCCAAACTCCTTGACCTTTGCTCTACCATTCACTTAGATATGACTGTGAGTTCCCAGGATGTGGTATAGAGATGCGTCATAGGTCTTCGTCTCCACCAGCAAGGCTGTTGGTTCTGGTTGTTTTTCAGTTATCACTCTTGGTGTGCCACAAGAATTTTTATAACATGTAATACTTGATTAGTCGGGGACACTGACCTCTTTTCCCTTAGATTGTCAAATTTAAAAAAAATGACAACAGCCAGCACAACAATAGCTGTCCAGTGTGAATGCTCTGTCTTGAACCATGCGTATATAGGTCATATAATACAGTTGCATCTTATTGGTCATGTTGCATAATAAAGATGCATCTGATTGGTTAATTCTTGGTACCAGGAATCCTTATATACAAGTATAGGCACCTGATTTTTTTTAAAGTAGAGCAAAAAGGGTAGGTGATTACTACTTTTTTTTTTTTTGGTAAGTCAAAATTACACCTATTTTTGTCAGATCGGCAAGAAATATATTTTTTGGTGTGCCACAGAATTTTAGCAATTAGTTTATGTGTGCCATGAGATGAAACAGGTTGAAAATCATTGCTCTAAAGGGTTAAGAGCACTGGACAGAGTCAGGAGGCCTTTGCCAGCTACATGATCTTGGGCAGGTCACGTCCTTTTCCCGACCTTAGTACCTGGTCTAAGAGGCCTAGTTCTTTCCAGCTTTAAAGCCTTTGGATTTGATATCCAAAGATTTTATTATAACTCCTTAGGTCACGTTTCTGATGCAGGCCAGGCTTTTCTTTTCGAACAAGCATCCCGAACTTCTCTGGTGTCTTGTGGGAGGGAGGAGCAGAAATGGAGGCCTGGTCCCCAGGTAGAGTCCTGTCTCCAGAGTGGGTGGGAGCCTTCCAGGTGGAAGGTGGCCTCTGTTCCTCTTGGGAATGGAAATGCTGGAAGAGCAGGAAGAGCAGGAGTTGGCAAACTACAACCTGTGGGACAGCTGCCTGCTTTTGTAAATAAAGTTTTACTGGAACACGGACATGCCTGTTGTTTATTGTTCTATGACTGCTTTCATGCTACTTTGGTGTAGTTGAGTATCGCAGGTCCTCTAATAATGTTTTGTTCAATGTCATTTTATCATAACGTCTGTGAGGATAAAAAAATCGATTCCTAGCTGGGGCCACGCTCTGTGGAGTTCGCATGTTCTTCCCATGTCTGTGTGGGTTTTCTCAGGTGCTCTGGTTTCCTCCCACATCCCCAAAATAAGACTGTTAGATGAACAGGTGTGTCTGAATGGTCCCACTCTTGACTGAGTGTGGGTGTGAGTGGCCGTGCAGTAGAAGGGCGCCCTGTCTCGGGAGGGTGCCCATCTTGCACCCTGAGCTGCTGCGAGAGGCTCCAGTCACCCATGACCCTGAACTGGAATATAAGCAGGTTGGAAAATAATGATCGATCTTGTTTTTATTCATCTTTCTTAAATGTATGCATAGCTCACACTTATTTCATTGTTTAATATTAGAAGTGTTTTGGGTGTTTATTTAGAAGTTTGGTGATGATATTGTAACCAGAAATAAGTCCTAGGAATTAACTCTTATTTATATCAATTAGCCTATCGTGAAGTTGGTTTTGTTATACATTATTTTGGTTAAAGTTGTCATTTCTAAGAACCTATCTATGACTCTGTGGGAGGACTTAACTGTAGTTGGAACAGAGACCGTATGACCTGCAAGCCTAAAATATTTACTACCTTGCCTTTTACGAAAAGTTTGCTGGCCCTGCCATCCACCACCAGGAGGGTCCTTGCGTGTTCACTGGGGATGCCTACAGGGGCCGGTTCAGATCGCTAGGGTTCCTGAAGGGTCTGCCTTGGGCCTGCTCTTGTGATCCCATGAGGGGACGGTGTGACAACTGAGATGGCAGATTTTTGGATTCTGCCAGAGGACAGCATCGAGCATCTGGGAAGCCGCTTCCATTTTCAGGCCTATCTCTGGAAACTGGAGGGTGTCTTTCCCTGCTTCTCCCACATACACTTCTTTGGGCCTGGAGGCCTGAATTCCTCCCCTGGGTGGGGTATGGCCTTACGGTGACGAGGTAGCCTCTCTCTGATTTCCTCAACCCTGCAGAGAATGGACCAGCCCAAACCCAGTCTCTGGCGAGGAGAAGGAGAGCCATTGGTTCTGCCGAGTCCTGCAGCGTGTTTTACTTGATATCTTTGCTTTGTCACTTCCGGCCTCATTGTCTCTTTGGTGCCAAAGCGCTGGAGATGCAGCTGCAGTGAGGGCTTGCAACCCAGCCTGGTCTGTCGGCCCGAGCTGGCGCGCGTCCATTCTGGGAACAAGGCCCTGTGGCTTGGAATTGGTGGGGTGTGTGTCTGTGTTGGCTTGGGACCAGAATCTCTCTCACTGTCCTTACAGCCAGTCTTTACGGAGTCCCCTCGTGTCCTGCTTCCCACCTTTTTTGACTTGGTCCTCAAGCTGGAGTCTTGGTGAAACTCCTGGCAGAAACAGGACTGATTTGAAGTTCTTGCTTTTACAAAACAGCAGCACAGCAATCTGGTTGCTTCTGCTCAGGGCTGAGCCGGGAAGTGAGGCCCTTTGGTGGTAAAGGGAAGCTGTGTGCGGGGAGCAGCAGGTTGTTGGGGGTGCCTGAGGTTTATTACCATTGCAGTTGGAAGGGAGGAGGCTGGCAGAGCGAGGAGGGAGCTGATGACCCAGAATAACAAAGAACAGCAGCTAAGCACACTCGGAGTTGCTTTTAGCTGGTAATGGTAAGCCTTGTGCTAGGAGTCTGACTTCACGTGAACCTCCCCTATGCACATTTCCCCAGAGGCCATCAACCCTCCAAAAAAAAAAAAAAGGCCCTCATCAAAACTCTCTGAATACCTTCCTTTGCAGAGCTTAGGATGACCCCCTACTACGCTGATGTGGAGAGAGGAGCACTGACTTGCAGAATCAGTCATTTACCCACTGTTGATTAAGGATCTGTTATGTGTCGGACACCATGTGTAGTTGGGAGGTTAGAGAGTAAATAAAGGATTCACAGTCTGGTCTGGAAGCTATAGGGACAGTTGATGCAATTAGAATACAGTCTGCTGTAGCATAAGCGTCAAACGCATATGTCTGTGTCCGCCGTTTTCATTGCTGACACCCAGCACGGGTACTGTGCTTGACGCTGGGTAGGCATGCAGATGTTTAAGGACCACCCTTCCTTGTTTGATCTGTCCTGGAAGCATGCAGGAGGGATCGGGGGAGGTGGGCGGAGAGAGAAAGGAGCTCACAGCAGCACGCGTGACACGTGGAGGGGATGGGACGCCCCTGGACATGCTGGTGCTGCGGGTGTGATTAAGGAGAAAAGGATGTGGAAAGATCGACCCCAGGTGGGGATGAGAGAATCCTTTGGCATTAGGACAATGAGAAGGAGGAGGACGACCTGGCCCGGAGAGGTATGTTGGCGGCACCCATATCGTTGCTTAAAGCAGAGGGCTCGGGAAGAAAGAAGAAACAGCCTGTGTCAGGGAAGGTGAGATTGGGGCGCAAGAGCAGAAACCAGTGTGAGAGGAAACAGAGGCTGTGTCTGGTAGTTTCATGGTAAACACCTCACCCCAAGCATGTTTGCCTGAAACCAATAAGCCCTAAGGCAATTTCATTATAAAATATAAAAGAACAAAAAAATAAAAGAGGAACATTAAAAGGATATAATGAAACATGAACAAATTAATTACAAAATTAAAAAGACTTTATTGTGAAAAATGAGAATGTATTATCTTTGAAGTTTTCCATCCATAGTATTATACATTTTCTTTTTTGCATGTTGATTTGTCTCATTCAGAGTGGCATTTTTTCTCTGTTTCGCTAAAATTTCTTTTTCCTTCACTAAGAGAGGTGTCAAGTTTCCAACTAAAGAATCGATAATTAATGCTCTGGAAGACTGTTATGAATTAGCAGCCGTCTCTTTTGTATTTGCATAGCATGGTAAACTTTTGATTTTGATGGATGGGAGGGCTCACTAGGCTCATGAAGGATTTGCAAACTGATCTGTGATCATTTTCTGGTAGAGTATGCAATCTGGCGTTGCGCGGAGCTTTGCAATCTGCTTTGTATGTAGCTACCGTCATCCACTATTTTAAGACCACCACGTCTACTCATCATTGTATAGACCATTATGAGGGCTGAGGTTTTTATAGCGTAAAAATGGGAGTAACTGTGAGAACTTCATCCATGGAAAAATGAAACCAAATTGACAATTAGGTTAAATACATGAAGTCTGCCAAATGTAAACCAAACTGTCAGCCAGTTATTTTATCTTCTACCGTGAAATTGCCTTATGGCCCATTAGCAGTGCAGTGAAAAGATTTGCAGCAAAGATACCTATGGTGGAGCAACCTAGAACCCATAGAGGCGTCTCCATGCCCGGAGTGAAAGCAGAACTGAAGCAGGTGAGTTCCAGAAGAAGACGATGGCGGTGACAAAGAAAAGGCAGGACTCAGCTCTGTCTGCAGGTCGTCTTGGAAGTGACCGTGTCCAGGTGTGACCCAGAATACCACATTGCCCTGCAGTGGGGCAGGTGCAAGGAAATTAACTGCAGTTGGAGATTATGATTACTTTTCTTTTTAATATTCTTACTATGGGAAATTTCACTTATATATGAAGGTAGAAATAGTGTAAGAAACTGCAGTATTCCCATCACTCAGTTTCAACGTGTCAACACATGGCCCTCTCACCTCACTTACACCCCCACCCACTTCCTGCTACCTTCGGAGATTATTTTACAGCAAATCCAGGACATTTTATTCCATCAGAAATTCTCTGTGGTGTATCTCTAAAACACATATATAATACCCTTTAATAACCTAGCCCCAGTAATAGTATCAGTCTTTGCAAAAGCACTGTGTTTTCTAAATATCACCAGTCATGCAACAATATTTAAATTTTCCTGCGTCTCAATTTTTTAAAAATAATTGACTTTGTTTGAATCAGGCTCCAAAGAATATTCACAGCTTTCCTTTAGTTGATGATTAATCTCATAGTCTCTGTTAATGAAGATTGTGGTCATTCTTAAAAGAATTTATGTTTTGCAGTTCTGCCTTTTAGATTTATATAGCTGCCTCCCTCTATCTCCAACCAATTGCCATGACCAGTTTTCCTGAGTTTCGCTGAACTATTTGGCGATTTTTGAGCACTCTTCATTATTCCTCATCTTTGTGGTTTAATGTAACAAGTCATTTTTTCCTTCCTTCAATAAATATTTCCTGAGAGCTTGCTCTGCGCCAGTCCCTGGGCATACAGCTTTGAAAAGACAGACAGGGCACTGCTCTGGTGGAACTTACAGTCTGACCACATCAGAGCAGTTGTGGGTCTGCTGGTTGTCTCTTCCCCCCGTGTTGGGTGGCCTTGACCATCATTTCTGTGCTGAAAGGTCTGCCACATTCTAGGACTTTGTATTCATGTTCTCTTGCTGTTGTTTTATGTGGTTGGTAAGGGGTGCCCCTAGAATGTTCAAGGTGGCTTCTGTTTCATAGCCATGTGACTGGGATTTTAGCAGTGTCGTTGCATCTGTCCATTTACTCAAGCCACTCTGGGTTGAGTCTTTATAACTAAGCAAATTAAAATGGAGAGCTTACTTAACTGGCGGATTCTAGGGAGGCAGAATGAAAACACCTGAAAGGTGTCCTGAGCTGGTGTGGGGTGCGGCACACGCCAAGTGGTGCTCATAGGCTTTTTGAGCAACTTGGATGTTTCTCTGTCTCTGTGGACACTTCTGGTTGGTTTGGGGCTCTGCCTATTCTGATTAGGCTACCTTGCCTATTGGACCCACTTTCTCGATTTGCTGTTCTTTGCTGAGCAGTATGGTATTGGGAAACCATGCTGTCTCAGTAGGAGAATCTGATGGTGCAAGTCGGGCCTGCCTTACTAATAAAACTATTAACTAATTTGCATTTCTCAATGTAAATAAACAATCAGACTTATATTTGGTCTCTGTGACACTCCGATTTTAATAATGGTTCGTGATTTCTGTTGTTGTTGTTGTTGTTGTTGTTGTTTTCATTTGCAGTTCAAATGCAGCTGTGTTGCAGTTTCTGGATTATAGTGACTGAGTCTTTTTAAAAAGATTTATTTATTTATTTATTTATTTTCCTCACCCGAGGACATTTTTTTTCATTGCTTTTAGAGAGAGGAAGTGGGAGGGGGCGAGAGAGAAATATCAATGTGATAGAAACATCAATCGGTTGCTTCTTGTACACCCCCTCACCAAGGACCGAACTTGCAACCGGGGCATGTGCCCTATGCCCTGACCAGGAATTGAACCCATGATCTTTTGGTTTGCAGGACGTCACTCCAACCAACTGAACCACACTGGCCAGGGTGTCTTTTTCTTTCTTTTCTTTCTTTCTTTTTTTTTTTTTTTTTGAGAGAAAGATTGAGGTGAAAGAGAAACATCTATGGTTGCCTCCCATATGTGCCCCGACTGGGAATTGAACCCGCAACCTAGGTATGTGCCCTGACCAGGAATTAAACCCCCAACCTTTTTGTGTTCAGGATAATCCTCCACCTAACTGAGCCACCTGGCGAGGGCTGAACCTTTTTTAAAAATCTTAGTTAATAAAAATATCTGTTCTCAGATACAAAGATATATTCTCTTACCTTTTCTAGATCTTTTATTGTATACTTAATATAATAATACAGACTATAAAATATACTGTGATATACATGTCAGTCACTGAAGGCTACCTAGTTTGGAGTTTGATGGTATGCTTTATTTTCTTCCAATTAAGTGGTCTTTAATTATTTTGATTATGTACTCACATTGGTTAAAACTTTTGAGAAATCCCTTTGTGTATGTGTGTATTTACAATTTATGTACAGCATTGCTCTACTGATGCATTATCTACATTATCACTCACACACGCGCACGCGCGTTTGTGATACGGCGCATTCTCTGTCTTCTCCCAGGCAAACATTGTGGTCCAGTCTGAGGGCAGCCCCTGTCCTTCCATTTTCAGCAATGGCTCCAGGACTCCCCGCTCCTTCTTGCATCACCCGCTTCCCCCTCTCTGCTGAATCCTTTCCATATGCTGCTGTTCTTCTCATCTGAAAAAAGCCTTCTTTGACTCCAGCTCCTGCCTGTTTCCCTGTCTCTTAAAGAGTTTTCATTCCTTGCTCTCTTCCCCACCACTCTGGCTGGAGGCGCTCCTGACAAGGCTAGTAGGGACCTCCATGGTATTAAATCTGATGGTCACTTCTTACTCTTTATCATAGTAGCTTCCACAGTATTTCCCAGCTGGTCATCCCCTTTTCTTTGAAACTCATTCCTCGTGTGGCTTCAGAACACTTCTGGTTTTCCACCCATCTTACTGGCTGTTCCTTCTCAGCGTCTCATCTCCCTGACCTCTAAACATTAGAAGGCCCCAGGGCACCTCTTCATGTTCTGTCTCTCTTTTTGTGATCCTCTCCTGAGGCTTTAAATACCATCCAAAATAGATCAGCGATGTATAGAATTTGCTTCAAAGTCCTCCCGAGAAATAAACAAGGTTGACCGTGTATTGATAAGGGTTGAAGCTAGGTGATGGGTACCTGAGCATTTATTATACTGCCTGTAATTTTATTTACATTTAAAATTTCCCAGAATGAAAAGTTAAAGAAATGTACACTTGATGACCCTCAGTTCTTTGTCTCGAGCCCAGCCTCTCCCCTAAACCACAGACCTGACCTGTGCCTCCATCTGCCTGGTTAATGTTTCATCTTGGATGTTAATAGACAGGTCACGCTCAACATGCCCAAAACTGAACTGACTTTCCCACGCAAGTGTATTCTCCCTGCAGACTCCCACCTTGGTCCTCGGAATGCCATCGTCCCAGTTGCTCATCCCAAACACCTGTGGTCATGATTCCTCTTTTTCTTACGTCCATCCAACCCAGCAGCACATCGTGGTGATTCCACCTGCAGTACTTCTGGAATATGACTCATCAGAACTACTCTCACTGCCATCACCCTGGTGCAAGCTGTCCTCACCTCTCTCCTGCTTCTCCTTTGCCCCTCACAGGCAGTAGTCCTCACGGCAGCCAGGGGGCTGGCACGCCCCGCCCTGCCCCGCCCTGCCCCGCCCTGCCCCGCCCCGCCCGGCTCAGAGCCCTGCAGGGGTGTCTCCCATCTCTCAGTGAAAGCCGCAGTCCTCCGAGTGGTCCGAAGACTCTCTAGCTTATAAACACTGTGCAATGGAAATATGACACGCGTTACACCTGAGAGCCATGTATATAATTTAACATTTTCTGGTAGCCAAATTAAAAAAGGAAAGAGAAACAGGAAAGAGAAAGAGAATTTATTTTAACTATTTACCCCAATATGTAGGGGTAGGCCAAAATTGGGTTACAGTTCAGATGGAAAAAGCAGGTTATGATTATTACAGTGGCTTTATTAACTCAAAAGAGTGTTGCAGTGGCACAGTGCACTTAGGTGCAATTGGCACAGTGCACTTAGGTGCAATCGTGTATGTGCAGAAATTCCTGGCCTTCATTGTCTGCACATTCTTGTAGTCTCCTCGCTATACTCCAGCACACTGTGGCACAGAGTCCTTACCTACTTTTGACTATACCTGTATTTTCATTTCTGATATATGTTACATGGTTTTTGTTTTTACCATACTAACTTACACTCAGCACATCTCAGTTTGGACTAGGTACATTTCATGTGCTCATGTGCTTAATGGCCACCGTATCTGAAATGCAGGCCTACGGCCCTGCTTTACTTCTGTGTCTTTATCTCCTGCAACTCTTCCCTTTTTTCACTGTGCTCCAGTCAGACTGGCCTCCTTGATGTTCCTCAAATAAACTAGGCATTTCCTGATTTAGGGCCTTTATACCTCCTATTTCTCTGTTTGGACTGCTTTCTTCCGGATAGCCCTGGAGCAGACTCTTAGTTGCTTTGGGTCTGTGCTCAGATACTACCTTCTCAGTGCCCCACCCAACCCCCACGCCTTTGCTAGCAGCATTTCCTGCATCCCTTTCCTACAGCGTTCTGTCTCCATAGCACCATCATCATTTAACGTCCTATGTACTCCTGTTACGTCGTGTATTTTCTCTCCCCCCCCCACTGGAATGTGAGCTCCACGAGAGCAGGGGTTTTTGTCACTTTTGTTCCCTGCTGAGTAAAAGATAGGTAGATGTTGTTGAAGAGTTAAATGGGATGAATTGTTAAGAATTACTCTTTTTTAGTAAGAATATGCAGTCAAATATACTTCATTTTTTCACAATACCGTGGGGTCACATTTTGCAATATAGCAGTTTGAAGGACTGGTTCAAGTCAGGGTATTTTGAAAGAGAGCTCTTTATAACGAGGTCATTATGGGTTTGATTCATAGTATAAATGGACTCATGGCCCCAGAAACATTGCATTTTATTCATTTCACTGAGACTTTTTTTTAAAGTTTGGATATTGTTTTAAGTGTGCACACAGATACAGGATTTTAAAGATGACACCCTTGCGTTGCACTTGGAGCTGTCACCACACAGTGGTAGAAATGATTTCCAAATGCCTGTTTCTAAAATGCTCTTTCTGTCACATCTCTTTGACAAAGCAAAGGCTTTCTTACCCATTTTTAAAATGTCACCCTCAAAAGGACAGATTAAATACTTATTTATTTGTTTAGAAACATTCATTCAGTAGCATTCCACGGACTGGCACTCGTGACATAAGAGATCAGCACATTTTGGAACCCCGTTTTCTGGTTGAAAGGAAAATCCTTGAGTTGAGCAGCAGTTTCGGGCACTTTGCCATGGGATGATCAGCCACAGTGTGGCCAGGCGATTCCCTCGTCTCACCCTCTCGTTACGTCTGTTATTCATTGTATCGATCGGAGACGATATCTTAAATTCGCTGAACTGACGATGTGTAAACTATACTGAAGTACACAGGCCGCTGGGGTGCCGCTGTCCGTGCATTGTGTTTGGTTAAGGAACATCCTCCTCAGACACGAGATGTTCCTTAAATGGTGGGGACCACCTGACGCAAATTGAAGGAGCACGCCAGTGTCAATTCATATATTAAATAATACTAAAGCTTAATTCCTTATTTTAAACAAAAATAAATATAGTCTAAGTCCTCATCCTAAGGGATCCTGTACATGCTGCTTAAGTGGTGGTTGCTCTAATCATTTTCCCATATTAATCTTGCCTTCCTAGCCAACCTTTCACCGTTATTTGTTGACTGAATAGTATTGGGGATTAGATCCATTTTCTGACCTTAGTACCCTAAGATTGTATTTGTTAGACAACGAAGTCCAGTAGCTAGATTTCTATGGTGGCTCCTAAAGCCATTTCTTTAGTAGTATTGAAAGCATGGGTGACATTGGGGAAAACAGCATCGCAAACCTGAAGCCTTGTTCTGGATCTGACAGGTGGCAAAGATGGCAGCTACTTGAGGCACTGCCCTGTGGTTGGGGAGGTGGGTGATTGTGCTCAGCCCTGCTCTGGACGTGAGCTGGCAGAGGTTGCTGGGAGAGGTGGCCCGGGTAGCTCTGTTTTAGAGGTGATATGTCTTTGAAGCATTGTGGCATGTTTTCCATTAGCTCACCTATATGCTGAAAATGCTTGTGCAAATACACTTTTCATCCACCTTGACAGTCCAGGAGGCATGTCAGCTGAATACGTACCCTTGGGGTTATTTTTCAGGTGCCGTGACCAGAAGCACAATTTAAAAGATGAACGTCTGGGATGACAACCACAGTCTATGGCTGGCTGGGCAGAGGCCCTGTGCATTTTCTGTTGCATAGAGACCATCTCCCATGTCCCCCGGACCCTCCTCGATGAGCCAGGCTTGTTTCAAACGGGCCAGTCATTGCTACTTAGACCACTGGCTAACCCATCAGCATCCATTCACTGAGGCACATTTGTCCAGGGCCTCCTGTGTGAAGGGCTCTGTGTCTTTCTGGGTGGAGTGGGGGCGGGGATGGGAAAGGAAGGGATGTGCCAATGTGAACGAGATGTGGCCCCTGTCCACAGGGAGCTGTGACTAGTGAGGGAGACAGACACTCATGCTAAAAGACAAAGCATTGAAAGGGCCGCAAAGGGAGTGTGGAAAGTGTTATATTAGCCACAAGGGGCAGTTGGGAATTGGGGGTGTCTCTTGGACACAGGAAGAACTTGTCTCCCTCCTTCATGGCTGAATCCTCAGAGGCCTGTAGAGTCTCTGTCAGGTGCTCAGTAAATGTGTGTTTGCTAACAGTTGGATGTTGAAAGAGTGGGATTTCCTCACTCAGAAGTGCAACTGCAGTGGCCCAGGAATGAGGGAGGAAATGACTTGTTGGGAGGAGGTGGTCGGCATTCTCTTAGGGTGTGTATGTGGCAGCAGGGGGCTGTGTGTTGCAAATGTAGGGGTGGTCTCAGGAGGGCTTTGACCAACTGACTTCCTGAGAATTTGATTTTGGTGGTTCTTAACCCCTTTTTATGCCTGCTCTCATTAGGAATTGCACGGAAACTATAGTCTTTCTCCAAGAGGAAAAAAATCACAACAGCGCGGTTTGGCGCCCGACTTCAGAGTGCTTACAGATCCCACTGTAGGCTGGAGGGGCTGTCGGCTCTTAAACGGGATCAGGCCGTTGTTCTCCCCTGCGGTCTTCGGGGACTGACTCAGATGAGTGCTCACTGGGTAGGCTTTCTGGGTTTTAAAGGCACCGATGAAATGGCAGGCACTACAGAGACTCAGATGAGCTTGGGGAAAGCAATGGAGGATGGAGAGTCTCTGTGCACTGACATGGATGGAGAGTTCCTGTGTTTGCTCTGTGTATCAGGGAACAAAAAAGTTTACCTGGATAAAGATAGGAAAAGATGAATCTTTAAACCTTACTAATTCACAATATGGAATGCTAACTTTTTTCTGTGACCTGGTTTCCAGCTGGGATCCTCAGGCGAGCAGTAATGACAGACGTAGAGAAGCAGTGTGTTGCATTTCTGGGAACAATGATTGCGGAAGGGAGTCGTTAGAGTTTCCTATCACGGTGGCATGGGGTCAGGAGACCGCCTTCGCTGTCTTGAGCCGTGAGGGAGGGCTGCCCGCAGGAGGAGGTGGCGAGATTTCACGGGCTTCTTGGAAAAGTGCGATGACTGGGTTGAGGAGAGTTTAAAATTGGATTGTTTTTGTTCCTGTTCTCACAAAAATTTCTATAAAGAGTTCTGTGTACCTTCAGTTAAAAAATAAATTAAGAAACCAACTTCCTGTCCTCTAGTAGTTTGTAGTGTATCTGATATACGGATAGTCTGTCTGGAGATTTTAAAAAAACCCAGTGTGGGCAGCACAGTGTTGACGTTTCTGCCTTTGTTTGTCATAGGTAAGTTCATTCAGTGGACGGATGAGGTTGAGGGGCGGTGATTGAAAATCCACCCTGCACCCGGCTGGGCTCCATGCCGGCCGGCACCGGAGGCACCGCTGGAGGCGGGAGGGCAGAGCCCCTGAGCTCCTGCACCCCGAGCACAGTAGGGGACAAACGTGGGGACTCCTGGGGACAGGAAGACATCAGCTCTTCCTCCCCTCGCTATGGCTCCCAGCTCGGGCGCTCAGTGGGTTTCTGCTTTGTGGAGAGGTTAGTCCATGAGGGAGTATTAAAAGTTCTTTCAGGCAAAAGCGCCCTTCCTGTTTTCCCCTGACTGGGGTTCAGACGGCAAGTCCAGACACCTTAATGGTTGGTGAAATCAATTTAGTGCGTTGAGACCAACATTAAGGAAATTGTAATAGAACATGCTAGGTTGCATAGTATGTGGTAAAACTGAATATGATTTCAGGAAGCTTTATTTCAGTTATATACACATGTCCATATACACAAGTGCTCATGCATGTGTGTACCGGGTCACCTTGTAAACTTTATTTCTTATTGTGGGTCAGGGTCCAAAAAGTTAGAGCAACTCTCCTGGAGGAATTTCGTTGCTCTTGGCATAGACAGCAGGTTCCAGCCGCTTCCCCAGAGGCCATTTCTGTGGAGACAGATGTGGCAAGGGCTTTTTTTAAAGAGGATCAGAGTCAGGCTCTCCCAGCGTGACCCAGGCTGGTGTGTGGCTGCTCACCCACTCCGTCCCCTGCGCCTGGTATTTCCTGCTGCAGAGAGCTGGCGGGGAGAGGCTGGAGAACCTCCCCCGGCCCGGGAGCAGAGGTCACCTCCCCTCCTGTCACCAGGTGTGACTCCAGGAGCGCAGAGCGCCCAGTCGCTTGCCTCTTCAGCCTCTTCTCTCTGCCGTTTTCTGACTCCATTAGCTATTTCCATACCCAGGTCAGGACCGGGCGAAGAAGGCCATTCTGACATATCTTGTCCTGTTGTTCTGTTTCTCAGGATCATTGGGTGGGCACTTAGTGTGCACACAACGAGGGAGAGATCCCTGGTGGATCCGTCTTTGATCTCTTGTCTTCTGGCTCAGCTTCCTCCCGAAGAGAGGAGTCTTTTTAGGATCCTCGCTGTTTCTCCTTCCGCCAACTGTGCCAACCGGCCTGCAAGCGCTGACCCACTTGTCCCACCTCAAATAGAGGTTTAGATTAGGACCTTTAATCTGTAAGAGGCTTACAGCCAGTTGGTGCCCAGCTGCTCTGGACATCCACGTGGGCAACCTCAGCTTTGCCTGGCTGCTGTGGTTGGGTTTAGGGAATCGTGGGGGGTCAGTGGCTTCGTGGCAGAAGCGACTAGGCATGTGGCCTCACTCATCGAGGCCTGGGAATGGCAGGGTGCTAGGGAGTAGAATTGTTTGCCCAACATCCCTTTTGCCCTGGAAGTGGGTGAGTGGAGTAGGTCTCTCGGGATGGAAAGGGGTGGTGATCTGCCCTTGTAATGACAAGGTGGAGGGTCCAGAGTCCGTGGTCTTTGGTGCTGGTCCCGCTTTTCCTGGGCACTGAACCTGGCTCCTTGCTGATGTGCAGTTAGCCCTGCTGTTTCCACATGTGTTTTCATTCCACAAAAATCTTTATTAATCAAGGGCTGTGTGTCCAGTATGGTGCTGGGTGCCACAGGGGACAAACAAGAGCATGAGAATGAGGGCCTCCCCCAAATTGCTCATTGTCTTTTTAAGGAGACCAGACTAGTACATAGCAAAGCATTCATTTGTCCCATAGGCAGACACTTATTTAGCTGGTAGCTGTTCAGGAGAGCAAATTATATAGTTCCAACGTGATAGGCACAGAGGAAGTATTTTTGGAGACCTGAGAATGGAGAGGCCCTGGCTTGCTCAGAGCTGGGCCCTGAGAGGTGGGATTTAGATGGATGGGGAGGGGGGAGGACGTTGAAGGTGAGGGAACAGTGCGAACAGAGGAGGGGAGAGTGGATGGTCCTCCTCCTAAGCCCAGGTGGCTATGGAGCCTGTTTCCCCCTCCCACTTGCTGAAATAGTCCCAGTTTCTGTCCAAGAGACCCTTAGTCCTTGGACAACACAGAAACAGCTCTCGGGTGCCCACTCTCCTCTCTTCCTCTTCATCATTATAACAACAGTGATAATGATCCCTAACTTTTATCGAGCACCTCCTGCATGTCACTGTTTCGTGTGCTTTACTGCCTCGTTCAGGGTGACCAGCTCGCGGCCCGTGGCCCGCATGGGGCCCAGGATGGCTATGAATGTGGCGTGATACAAAGTTGTAAATTTACTTAAAACATGATGAGATTTTTTTCGTGATTACGTGTCGCAGTGTATTTCACGTGCAGCCCAAGACAACTCTTCTTCCAGTGCGGCCCAAAAACGCCAAAAGTTTGGACGCCCCTGCTCAGATCTTCACTCTCAGGCGGGTTTTACATATCGTCATGTGCATTTTACCATTGATGCAACTGAGGCATAGAAGGTCAAATAACTTGCCCAGGGTCACATAGCAGGAAGTGTTTGGGTCAGGAGTCCTCCCCCCGCCCCGCCCCCGCCCCGCAGCCTGAAGGCAGAAGCCGTGCTCTTCACCCGCTGCTTTTCAGACTTGTCTCCGCGTTGGAATTTCCCAAGCCCGGCCTGGCGGTGACACCACACCCCAGACCAGTCTCCTCAGTCTCGGGAGATGGGACTGGGATAGCAGTCTTCTTCTCTTTTCTTTTCTTTTTTTAAATTTTCAATTACAGTTTCCTTTCAGTATTGTTTTGTATTGGTTTCGGGTGTACAGCGTTGTGACTAGACAGTCATATACTTTACGAAGTCTTCCCTGCAATATTCCCCGTACCCGCCTGGCACCATACATAGCTTCCACGGTTCAGCAATCATTTTTGAAGCTTCCTGGGTGGTTTCAGTGTGCAACCAGGTTTAGAAACCACTGTCTTAACCTCTGAATTTCAGTGCCTGTAACTATTTGATCAAACATTTTTATCTCCAAGGCAGAGGGGCCTTCCCCCAGGCCTGCTCTGAGAGTATGTCTCCATATCACCCCCCTCCCAACAGCACCTGTGACTCCCCAAGAGTGAAACCTAGTTGGAACAGAGTGGGCCGAGTGAGGGTGCTTTCCTGGAACCTGTGCCCGCTTTTCTCTCTTGAGTGCCGCCCTGGGCCTGAGCCTGCTACAGAGCCCTGGAGACCTCGGATCGTGGTTCCTCACGTCTTCTGCTCCCCTGGGCCCCTGACTTCAGTGCGGAAGAGAGAGGTCACAGGAGGGCAGATCTCTTCTTGACAAGTCCCGCTCCTCTGCGCCTGTCCCCGGGTGAACCTGAAATGGACACGAAGAGCAGTGTCGTTTGGGTGACTTGGGAACAGCACTAAATTTAGCAAAACTGTAGCTGGTGGGGGGCAGCCTGTAGTGAGCCAAACCCAGCCCCAAGTGCACGAGATTTATAGTCAGCAACGCAGCCAGCGTCGTCTCTGCTTGGGCAAGTCTGTGGCTACACAGGATCTTTCCCTTTCTAAAGCCCGGAAGCTTGTGGGCCTGTCCCTGGGGATCTCCCTGGCTCTGCCCCTTCCAGACTTGGCTCCGCCCCACTGCCCTTGGTTTTGGTCTTCCATCTGTCCCTGCCCCATGTGTCTGCAATTGTCACTTCAGTTCCTTCTCCTTGGCCTGCAAATTCTTCCATGTCTCTTGACTCGCGTGCCAGGCTTGATTTTCAAGGCCCTGCAGAGAAAGACCTGAGCTTTGGTAGATTTTTCTTAGGGCATCTGGTATCCTAGGAGACGTTCTGGTCAGGGTTGTTGAGTGAGGAAAGGGAAGAGCTAGGATGGTTAGTTGAACAAGGTTTTGGGGGACTGAGATGTCTATTCCCTCCTCCCAGAAATTAACCAAGTACATGGTATTTGTATACCCAGCACTTAACATGAGTTAGGATGTAGAGTGATTTTTTTGATAGTTGGGGGTTTCTCTGGTCAGCTGTCTTCTGATGTGGGTCGTATCTGGGAGGAGGTGAGTTTTATGGAACTGGAGACAGAACATCCCCCCCAAGACCTTCCCCTCCCACGTCTCAGATCTGATGGTGGCGGCTTGCTTGGGGAGTTCTGTCGCCTTAATGCCTGAGGAGATAATGGCCAGGCCACATTTCCTCAGCCCTTTCTAAAGTGGAGGGCTGCACTTTGGCCACGGCTGGGGTCTTGCCTGTGTGAGACATGATATGTTAGTATAAGACAGTGGTTCTCAACCAGGGGCAATTTTGCCCCCAGGGGACATTTGGCAAATATCTGGAGACAGTTTTGGTTGCCCCATGGAGGAGCAGGAGGAGTGTTAATTGGCATCTAGTGGATAGAGGGCAGGGATGCTGCTGAATATCACACAATGCCCTGTGCAGCTCACTCCACAACAAAGAACTATCCAGTTCAAAATGTCAGTAGGGCTGAGGTTGAGAAACTCTGGTAGATGGAGACAGTCTTATAGAAGTGGCCCTCTGGGGTCCTCTTATCCAGATCCCTGCTTCTTTTGGAAATGACTTAAGAGCTGTTTGGCCACTGCCTGTCCTTTCGTCGCCCTGTTTCCCCTATCCTCAGCCTTTACAGTGTCTTAAAAATATTGGGTTTAGGAGTTTTTTTCCCTAACTTCGTACATTACAGTTCGCCACAGACTCCCACTGTTTAAGCACACGTATTCTAGTTCCGGCACGCCCATGGCTTGGTGCAGCTGTGTCCCTGGAGCACCTCAATATACTGTGGTGTTGGCACACGTAGATGCTGGCACATTTGAAATAAAGTTTAAGGGCAACTGGAAGGCCATTCTAAGCAAACATGTGGGAATGATGGGAGTCTAGCCTCTAGTACTGTCTTCTTTCCTTCTACCGTCACTGCGGTGCTTGCTCTGCCTTGCAGAACCGAGTTCCACTTGCTAAGTTCTCTGAAATGTAGGAATCGTACTCATTGCCCTGGAGAACATGATGTTGCTTCCCAGATAAAACTTCCAGCTTGTTGCCAGACACCTCAGCAGCCCAGCACTCGCCATCTGCCAAGCACCATCCTCCTGCAGCTGGCAAGGCTGCTCGAAGGCCAGGACAGGAAAGTGAGGAGTTTTCCCCAAAGTGAGGCCCTGGCTTCCTCTGGATAGTTGGGGGGAGTAGCTGTGTGTGGACTCTAAAATACGCTGGCTCTTTACATTTCAAAACAAGCCTCAGGGCTCTTCCTATGTGAACTCCCTTGCTAGACTCTTCAGTTGTGATGTCACAGCGAAGGTGTGAGCAGAACTTTGTGATGTGGGGAAAGAAGAGCTGATGGCAGTGGTGACAGAGGAGGCTGGCAGGGCAGAAGCCAAGGTAAGGCCTGGCAGCCGGGGCGAGGTACGGATCCCCTTCCAGGGGGCATTTGATGTCCTCATGCCATTCCCTGGACACAGTTGGTCAGTTTCCATGTGTTTGAGTGACACCAATATATTTTTGGATAAGCCCAAGAATAAATACAAGTGATCTTGGGGTTACCTGTTTTGTTTTCAATTTTGAGTTTTCTGTCCCCCTTCGTTGGTGGAAATCACAGGGGTGGGATGTAGATTATATGGCAAATACTGATGTTCTTGAAATTCAGGTTCACCGCTTCCCTTATTCCCATGTAAAGAGACTAAGATGATGGTTGTGGGCTAGGAGCCAGGTTCCAGATTACTGCTGCCTTAGCTGGCTACTAGGGCAGTCGAAACCAAAAGCCTCCGAAGTTCTGTTCAGCAATGGTAAACATTTGAATGGATTGTATTGTACAGATGACTGTGTGTATGTTTAGAAAGTCACACCCAGTAGAGAAAGCACCAGCTTGCTCATCCCATCTGCAGGTCTGAGCACACCCAGGGTTACATCCTCTTATTCCATGATCAGCTGAAGTCACTTCCTTATGTACCCAAGGCTGCCCACACCCAGCCACTATTTCCTGCACTGGGTCAGGAAGTCAGATCACGCCTCCTAACCTTTTGGCAGCTTGTAGTTACCTACCAGCACTCTGGGCTGTTTCACCATGGGCTCGGAGCGTCCTTATAATTTAGCTACCATCTCACTTCCAGATCCTGACCTTGTCTTTGAGTCTGTGGCTTACTGGCTTCAAGGCCCAGAGTCACTTCAGTGCTCTGGAAGCTACTGGAAACGTAAGTCGTGGGTTACTAGTTTGGAGCTGTGTTTTCCCCTCTGTCTTCTTGGTTTTTACCTCCCTCTCCACTGGCCCCACCACTTTTTTCTCATTAAAAAACCTTGTTTCTCAAAGTTACTCCATATTTCAACATGCATCTATAAAACCTAAATACATTTTCAAACTCAGCCTCGTAGAACATAAAGCTTGACAAATTAATTTGGAGTGTTGAAAATGTGTTTATTTTATATGATTTTAAGGTTCTAGACAGTAATTTATCTGCCATTTATGGAAAGGCAATAGGAAAGTGATCAGAAATGTGTATGCATCTTTTAGATTTCATGGAGGCACGAAAATCTTTGGCGTTGGGGCAACAGTCCATTTGGAACAAAGTCCATTTTTCCTAGTTTAGGAAAAAATCTTTCTCATTGGCTGTTTTGTTTAATATATACTTACTTGACATATAACACCTACAGAAAAGTGAACAAATCCTAAGTGTTTAGCGCAAAATGTGCACAGCCTGTAACCAGCTTCCAGGTCAAGTAAAGAAATAGAACATTATCAAACCCCCTCGTCCCTGAAAATGCCTTGTATTTCTTTCCAGTTACGAACTGCCCTTCCAAGGGTAACCACTATTTCAACTGCTAAAATTACAGATTAGTTTTGCCTGCTTTTCCACTTTATATAATATGGATCACGCATCTTTTGTGTCTGACATCTTTCACTCACTTTGTGACATTCATCCATGATGTGTGTCATTGTAGTTCCCCAGTCTCGTGGCTGTGTAGTATTCCATTTCATTAATAGATCACAATTTATTATCCATTACATGGTTGACCTGTGTACAGGCTTTGGGCCATTACTAACAGTGCTACTATGAATATGTTTAAATGTATCTTTTAGTGAATGAATATTTGTACATATACATACATGTGCATAAGTGTGTATATGTACTTTATATACATATAGTTGTTGGGTGTATATGTAGGAGTGGAACTGCATAGTTTTAAGTAGATAGTGCCAAAGCAGCTGTGACCAGAACTTTTCCACTTTTCTAGCAAAGTGGAAAAGTTCTGGTTCCTTCATGTCCATGTCAAGATTTAATGTTGTCCCTTTTCGTTTTCCTCATTCTGGTCGGTATTAAGTAGTATTGCACTGTGGCCTAAATTTGCATTGTTTGCATTCTCATGATGTTGGCTAGTTGGGTAATCTTTTTTGTGAAGTGCTTTTTCAGGTCTTTTGCTCATTCTTCTGTTGGGTTGCCTTTTTTTAAAAAGATTTTATTTATTTATTTTTAGAGAGAGGGGAAGAGAGGAAGAAAGAGGAGAAAAACATTGATATGTGAGAGTTACATCAATCGGTGACCTCTCATATGCCCCCCAGCTGGGGACCTGGCCCAGGCATGTGCCCAGACCGGGAATCAAACTGGCGACCTTTCAGTTCAGAGGCTGGGGCTCAGTCCATTGAGCCACACCAGCCAGGGCTGGTTGCCTTTTTCCTATTGGTTTGTAGGAAGCTCCTTATATATCGTTGTATATACATACTGCAAATATTTTATCCTTTCAAAAGCTTTTGGTATCCATATCTTTAATGAAGTCTCCAAGGTTGACCATGTGAAAGCACTAGGATCATATGTATTACTTTGCACAGGTATCTTTATTTTTTATTAGTGTTGCTGATATTGGGGCTTCATTCTGTCGAACACTCATCTACGAATGCACTCTTGGGATATTGGTTGTATAGGGTAGGGCAGACTCTTAAAGTTCTTGGCATATTTAGTTTACATAAAACTAAAAAATGATTAATATCTAGGTGCTAGCTGTGTGTCATACACTGTTTAAGCATTTTACATAGACTGTCTCATTTATTTTTCAGACAAGCTCATCATTTAGTTACTGTTATTACTCTCATATTCAAAGAGGAAACCGAAACTCAGAGAGATTTTGTAATTCCTGAAGGACACGTAACAGATTCTTGTCGCATAGCTCAGGCTCTGTAACCATTGTACTGCATAGAAAGTTACACTTCCTAAAATTGGTATTGTATTAGGATGCCTGGAATAGTGCCTGGCACGTATTAAGTGCTCCATAAATACCTGTTGAGTGAAGCAGTTTGGCTTGGATGAAGCCTTCGTTGAGCAGAGAAGCTCGTCCTGGCAGCGGGACGTTGACAAGAGAAGCGGTCGCACTCTATCCGGATGTGTCTCTTGCCGAGACGGTGCCGCCCATGGAGGAGACGACATAGTGGACGCTTGTGGAGTGAATGGCTTGATCGCAGGCGGAGTGTAAGCCCAGCTTGCATCAGGGGTGAACTCAGAGGACACTGCAGGGACCAGGGCCAGGACTGGCACGTCAGCAGAGGCCATGGTGATGGCCCAGGGAGAATCCAGAGTCCAGCCAGCAGCATCCGTGTTGTACAGCCACCAGGCAGCCCAGCTGGTGGTAGCAGAGCAGGGTCCACTGTCAGCAGACGAGGCTGTCCCAGTTACGGGCAGTCAGGTCAGAAGAGGTCCCAGCAGCAGTGCAGGGCTGGCAGAATCCAAGGTCAGGTAATCCAAAGTCACAAGGTTGCAAGCAGTAAAAGTTCAAGCTGGCAGGAAAGAGAGCCAAGGAGCACTGGGTGGGAGCTGTCGCCCTGGCTGGGTTGTCCGTGTGAAAGAGGCCTTTCTTCTCAGGCTGCTGAGGGCCTGCGAGGAGCACGCCAGACGGCACGCTGGGCTGGGTAGGGTGAACCGGAGACCTGTGCGGTGTTAGAGCCAGAAGGAGCCTTCATGAGTGTCTTGTCAAACTCGTCCCATAATGGGTAGGGAAGGTAAAACTTATGTGCAAGGTTATTCAGAGCTATGGTGAAGTCGGCATTGGAAGCAGGCATTAAGGAGTTTCTGCCTACTTCTTCATGTTTCTCTATCACAAATCAAGAGGTGGTAGAGGTTGTGATATTGTGAAGGAGGGAGAACTGAGGTGAAAGGCTTAAACAGGGGACTTGGAGATGGGTGGAGCAGAGGGACCAAGTGTCCACAGGACAAGCCTGGGGAGAGGCAGTACAACTGGTGGGCGTTTGGGAAGGAGCCGCTGGGATGGCAGCCACGCTTTGGCCTCTAGACTGTAAGTTCCATGAGGACAGTGTCTCTTTCACTTTAATTGAGGCAATAAACTATACAGAGAAGTGGAGAGGCCAGGGAGCTTTTTATTGTGGTTAAATAGATGCAACCTAGAATTTCCCACCTTAACCATTTTTAAGAGTGCAGGTCAGTGTGGTATTAAGTAATAATCCTATTGTTGTGCAACTGTCCCATCTCCAGAGGTCTTTTCATCTTGCAAAACTTAAACTCTGTACCCATTAGACGATAACTCCCCATTCCTCTTCCCCCTAGTCCCTGGCAACCACCATTCTACTTTCTGTACCTTCTAAAAGTGGAATCGTATAGTATTTGCCTTTTTCTGACTGACTTATTTTATTTAGCGCCACGTCTTCAGGTTTATCCACGTTGTAGGATGTGTTAGAGTTCCCTTCCCTTTAAAAGCTGAATAATGCTTCGTTACATAGCTATACTCCGTTTTATTTATCCATGCAGTCGTCGATGGACTCTTGGAGCAAGAGCTTTCATGTGGTTTGCTGGCCAATGACTAGAACAGATCCTGGCTTTGTAGACTCTCAACAAATAATTGCTGGATGGATTTTAGTTGTGTTGAACGTGAGGTGACAGCATACCCAAGTGGGCTGTCCCGCTAGTGTTCCAAGATGACTTAAGGCTAAAGGTGAGGTGAGGGAGGAAGTTAGTGTTGTGAAAGTATCCCAGGACGCAGGGGCCGAGGGACAGGGACAGGGGCCTAGGCCTAGCACAGGAGGGAGCAGTTATAAAAGATGCAGGAAAGGTGGCCTCAGGGTAGTGCCCTGGACTTAAAAACAGGAAAGAGGATTTAAGAAGGGGGTGCTGCACAGCATCCAAGTCGGTAAGGATGAGGACTGAGGAAGGAACACTGGGATTGGCAAATAGTGATGGAACCAGAAATTGAACCTGGTTCTGTCTGATGTCATTGTTGACTTTGGAAAGAAATTTCTAGAGTGGAGGTGGAGGTACCAGCCAGAACGTGGAATTGGGAAACATGCCTGAAACAGCCTGCTCTGAAATCCTAGGGACTGGGGGAGACACCAGGGGTAGCAACAGGTGAAGCAGCAGAGGAGAAAGACCATGAACCACAGACCATACGGTGACATGGAAGTCTTGAACTTGAGTGTGGCCTTGATATATGGTTGGGCTCTGTGCTAATAAAGAGGAGAGAGAAGGACACCTCAGGTAAAGGAAATAGTGAGAAAATGAGATTGGTGGAAAGAATGGGGGCGTACATGGGGACAATTAAGAGACCAGATCACTAAACAATGGGGGGGGAAGTGGGAAATATGGTGGCACTTGTATTATTTCTTCTCTAACGTTGTTTAAGAGGCGGTGATTGGGACACTTGAGTAATCTACATCTAAACACAACATATAGCATAACTCAGTAGTCAAGTTTACAATTACTGGACACCAAAGAATCCTCAGGACAACCCACTGTCTTCTAAGTATAGTATAGTATTTATCATGGACACTGGCAGTTGCAAAGACCTGCTTGCACGTGACAGACACGCCTGGCTGTAATACGACAGGCTGTTTCTGAGCTGTGATTCTAGAGAATGAGCGCCTCCATTCACTGTAACTGGCATTCGCGGAGCTCCCACTGAGAGCCCTGCCAGGTGCGAGATGCTGGGATGTGAAGATTAAAAGGTTGAGATCTAAAAAGTAGAAGTTGAGCCTGAGCATGAATCTTAAAGACTTTCCACAGAACCTGAGGCATTTTGGGGCAGAAGACAGAACGGAGATGCCATGGCTGCCGATGCCCCTCCCTGGGGCCAGGCAAAAGCGCGCACGCTCATACGTATCCCCTTCCGAAGAAGCAGCAGGGTAAATTCTTAGGCCCACCCACTAGGTTGACCCCAGATCTCAAGGAAATATTCAGCAATGGCTTTTAAAGATAATATACAGTTAACTCCCCCAAATCCTGGGACTGGATTTATCTCAAGGAATAAATGTCTAGAATTACTTATCTCAAGGAAAATGCCTGGAGCATTCCTACAGGATATTGACGAAGAATCCAAGCAGGGGAACTTGAACAGGGAATCAGGCAGAGGCCGCTCCCCCAGGGCAGGAATCACAGCCGCAAGCGAGGCAGGAGAGGCCGGAGCCCTTACCTGCGTCTGCGCACCAGAGCTTTCCTGGCAGCGCTGGGAAACAGGCAACACCACTCGGTCTGCCTCCAGCTCGCTGAGATGCTGAGAGGGAAGCCCGGACTCCGATGGAGGCTTGGACGTCTACAGGCCTGTGCCTGGCTTGTCTCTGGTACCGCTGTCTACTCCACCCCACAGCAGTTACCGTAGCATCCAGCCTGGTCCGGCGGGGCACCTCAGAGACCAGGTTTCAGGGAGCCTTATGTACAAACAAAAACGTGATATCGATAGCTGAACTCATCGAGTGCTCCCTGTGTTCTGGGTGCTGTCCTAAGTGTTTTCTCTGTAACCACTCATTTAAGCCTCACAGGAACTCTGTGGGATCGTTTTGTTTGACAGATGAGGGAACTGAGTCACAAAGCGGTATAGTATCTTTCCTGAGATCACTCAGCTAGAAACAGGTGGACGCCGAAATTGAACCCATCTGCCTCCAGAGCCTGGACTCTGCAGGCAAGATAGCCCCAGCGGGATGTGTAGGAGCCAGCAGGGGCCAGCAGAGAGGTCAGCTGCTGACCAGTCAGCATCCTGGATCCGGTTTCTCCCTGCTGGAGCTGGCCGCCTCTGCTGCTGCAGGGAGGGGACTGCTGCCCTTCTGGGTTACCCAGGCTTGCCAGGAGGAATAGCTTCTTCCTCATTTCAAAACAGGCCGAGCAGGAAGAAAACCAACAAACAACTCATGACTTCCAGCAGAAAGAGCTCCGCAGCTTCTCCGGCAGGCGGGGAGGCCAGTGCTGCCGAGGCCTGAATGTCCCAGGCCACGTCCCAGTCGTGACCTGAGAGCCTGGCTTTACCGGTCAGGACACTGAGGCCTGACCCACCTCCTCTGCAGGACGCCCTGTGAGATGTGACTGTCCGAGGCAGCTCGTGGGCAGCCGGGAGGCCTGGGCTGTCTCCCCCGCCGGGCCAGAAGCCAGCTCTGACCAGGGGCAATTCCAGTTTCCCATCCGCAGGATAATGAGAGTAAACAGGAGTGGTGGTTTTCAAAAAGTTTCTTTCTTTCTTTCTTTTTTTTTTTTTTTAACTGCAGTGAACTTTTTTTTTCCCCCAGATAAAACATTGCTAATAGATACAGAATACGAAACAGTTAAAAGCAGAGGTAAAAATAAACAAGGAAGAAAAACCTGAGGCCAGTCAGACTTCTCTGCGAATTGGTCCTGAGCCTGCACGGTTCTGCTTTCGTGCTCTTTCTGCACATCTTCCCTGCCCCTTGGGCTGCCTAGGCTCCTTCCATTTTACTGGGGGTTTTGGATTCTTCAGAGCCCCCTCAGTTTCTGTCTCCTTTGTGGAGCCTCTTAACCTGCAGTGAATCTTGCATCCTCCAAGTTTCTATTGCATATATGCATTTTTCTGTATATACAAATAGCACATCTTTCCATATGCCCTGAGATGTGTGTATACATGCATATGTGCCTGTATATATATATGTGTACCCACACAGCTTTTATTTTTTTAAAAAGGCCATGTCTTTATGTCTCCCAGAACCTGGTACATAATAGGCCCCTAGTAAAGTTTTGATTGTGAGGATCGTCCATGTCCTCCCAAGCATCTTGCCCAAGTCAGGTACTCAGTAAATAGTGTCAGGTGATTGCATGAGACGGTGTGTGTCGTACCTGGGAAATGCTGGTTATGATTCATAGTTCTGCCATACACCAGTTGTACAGCTTTGGGAAATGTACATATTTTCCTATCTGTAAGGTGGAGATGATAATGCATGCCTCCCACAAGTATGTATTGAGCACCTACTGTGTTCCAGGCACTATTCTAGGCCCTGGAGATTTAGCCGCTTACAAAGCAGACTGAAGTCCCTGACCATATGGAGCTTCCCTTCCAGCCAGCTTCAGGAAGAAACTGGAGGGTTGCTGCGGGGTGAGGACGGGGGAAGGTCCCTTTGCCTGGAGAGAGGCAGACCTGCAGCCTGGGCGGAGTGCGGCAGGGTGGAGGCTGCCCTGGTAGCCTGAGTTGGGCCAGGACTCCCTGGATCAGATTTCTGCTGTGAGAGAAGAGGAGGAGGAAAGGCCACCGGGGTTGGACGGAAGGGGCAGCGAGTGCCCACCCCACAGCCTAGCCCAGCCACGCTGCTGTGCCAGACCTTGTGGCTACACGCTCTCCCCACCCCCCGCACACAGCCCCTGGGAGCAGGAGCACCAGGTGGAGGGGCCCAGTCCAGGCTGGAGCCCCAGTGCCGGGTGCCCACCTGTGAGTGGAGTCGTGCAGCTTCCCGCTCCAGCCCTCCCAGGGTGTGGTGGGGGCGTGCCTGACACAGGCGCAGAGGCAGCCTGGCTGGCAGGGAGTCATGGCATCTCAGGCAGGAGCTCACAGCCACACAGGGGCAGAAAGAAGAGGCCGTTCCACACACCCCAGGGATCGCCCTCCCCAGCCTGTGCCAAAGGCAGGACGCCAGAGGCTCCGATCCCCCAACGACCTGGGTTCAGTTCCCCCACCAAGTGGCCTGGGGTAAATGCAGATGCTGAGTGGGTTGGCTGCAGATTTGGGTTTTCCATCGCCTTGCGTTATGAGAGCTGGCTGTTGCTCATACATGCATCCCCTTCCTGCTTTCTGCCTTCTTCCTAGAGTCGGGGAGGGCAGCCTTGGGTGGCGTACCTGCCACACATCTCTTTTCCATGGGGGACGTAGGCACTTGTAGAGTGTTTCTTTGGGAAGTAGAGGAGGGTGCTGTGGCCGTGGGCATCCCTGCGTTTGACTCTACCCGTGACCGTGGTCACCTCTCACTGCTCTGCTGGACCTCAGAGTCCACGCCAGCCTCTCTGCCCTCTGCCAGGGATGCTCAGTGTCCGTATAAGTTTGTCCCTCACTTAGGGCAATTTTAAGTAAGTTTTACTTGACCTTTGCTGTAACTCAGTTCCCTCATCTATAAAATGGGACTGGCTGGTAATAATTGCATCTGTCATAGCAGGGTTTTTGAAAGGATTAAATGAGCTTGTAAAGGCTTGAAGTAGTGTCTGGCGCATAGTAAGTGCTCTGTCTCTGTTAATCCTAGATCACCTGCCACATTGGAGTCATTCATATTGATGGGCTTCTTTGATTGGCCCTCCTGCCAGGAGCTCTCTGTGGGGAGGAGATGTCTTACGTAATCCTGTGGTCTTAGTGCCTAGTTCAGTGCCTGGTACAAGATAGGCATTCAGCAAATACATGTAAAGAGAACAGTGTCCTCCGGGTTTGGGCTGAGGTCAGGGGACCCATGGAAGCATATAGGAGGGTGTGTACGGAAGGGGCAGCAAGGTGGGATCAGAGGGTTTAGTAAGGGAGATGAGAGAAAAGCGAGGTTGGGGAGGGGTAGATTGGGACCAGGTGCAGCGGGGCAGGGTGCGGAGGTGCCTTGAATGCTAGGAGAATGCCTCGGTGAGGCACTGGGGAGCCACGGAGGTTTCAGAGCAGGGGCAGGACATGATGGTCCAGGGTTTCCGGGAATGTACCGGTACAGGAATCTAGACTGGACTGGAGAAGGGAGAGCCTAGAGTTAGCAGGTGACAAGTTAGTTAGGTGGCGTTGGGGACACACGACCGGGAGTCACGAGCTGTGTGGGCAGGCAGCATGCTGTCTGCTCTCCCCTCCCTCCTCAGCACACAGGGAGCCAGACCAGCCTGTGTGACCTTCCCCTGTCCAGCCCTGACTGTTCCAGCCCTGGTACTTGTCTGTCTGCGTCCTCCTCACTCTAATACACCTTTCTCAGGTTGCCAGGTTACCGCAGCCCGGTCCTTGTTCTGCGGCTCTGATGCTACTTAATTTCCCCCCTCACTCTCCAGCCTCTGTATGTCTGTGTGTTTATTATTTTAATCTTAAAGTGAGAAACAGCGAGGTTGCTGGAAGTAGGCCATGAGCTTTTATTTGCTCTTCTCACCAAGGACAGGCATGTTCCCGAGCCCTGGGAGCAGAGACCGAGAGCCCCGGGGGAGGGAGGTGTGAGCAGAGTGTGGAGGAAAGGCGGCCGCCGCCCCCGGAAGGCACAAGTGTGCTCAGGCTGGCACAGGCCCGCGCGCGGCCATTTTGTGTGTGGCCACGCCTGCAGCTCGGAGCCTTCGTCTGCCTCCCTGTGGGTCCCCGAACATGTTCAGCAAGACAGACGCTGCTGCTTCAGAGTTGCCGTGGTTGGGAGCCCGGCCCCCGCCTCCCTGGCAGGAGAAGACAGGGCCTGGCCATGCGGACCCACACAGCAGTTCGGCCCTGCCTGCGGCACTGGGCTCACTCCCCCTGACTGCGTCCTGTGCGCCTCGGCCACGGCTGTTCGGGAGCTGTGGCGGCGGCCATAAGGAAGTTGCCTGAGGCCAGCCTGTGTTAAGCACCTGCTGCATACAGAGTTTTGTATCTGGTCTCCACTATATATAGGCAAATAGAGAGTTCAGGAGCCTGTAGTTCCTGCCTGGGCAGTGGCATTTAGTAAAAATAACTGCCATTTAGTGAGCGTTTACTAATTGTTGGCCAGTGTGCTGAGTACTTTGCGTACATTATCTCATTTAATCCCCATGGGCGCTACATGTTACAGTTGTTATTAGTACTGTTCTTGTGAATGAAGAAGCTGAGGCAAGATGAGGGTAATGAACTTGCCCCGGGTCACACATCCGGTACATGTGAGTGTTCCTGAGTCCCAGGAGCCAACTGTCGGTCCCAGTGCTCTGCCGCCTGTCCCTCTGTGGGCACCCAGAACACAGGAGTTAGCATTTGGAAGTCCTGGGGTCAGTTTATTGCTTTGCTGCTTACTGGCTGGGTGATATTGGCCGACTCCCCGCACTTTTCTCATTTGCTCACCTGTAAAATAAGAATCATTGTCAGTACTTTACAAGGCTTCGAGGGGGAGGAGATAGGCTAACTTGTCATAAAACTACTTTCCACACTGTGAGAGTCATACATACATCACACCTCATTTTAATGAGTCAGTAGTAAAAAACTTATTGTAAAAATACTTATTTTCAACAAAGGCACAGGCTTTTTTGCTTTTTTTTAGAAAAAAGGAAACGTGGTTAGTCCCACCTTTATATGAGGGGTTGTCAAGTGTGAAATGGGGACAAGGGTTGGGGGGAAGTCTCCTAAGAGGATGTTGTTGCTAGCTTGCCTTGCACAGTGGTTAAGAGTCGAGTGACTGTGTATTGTTGTGCAAGCTGCTCGGTTCCTGAACTGTAGAGTGGAGGTGGAGATAGCCCAGGCTTCACAGCACCATCGTGAAGATGGTGTGAGCTGTGGTCCATGTGGAGGGCTGAGCATCAGGCCTAATGAGTGTTTAGCACTTGCTGGATGTAGAGGCCC
This sequence comes from Pteronotus mesoamericanus, assembly GCF_021234165.1. Lineage (NCBI taxonomy): Eukaryota > Metazoa > Chordata > Mammalia > Chiroptera > Mormoopidae > Pteronotus > Pteronotus mesoamericanus. The sequence continues at coordinate 3,412,577 of NW_026555326.1, forward strand.
ACGTTCATGATGATGAGGATGCTATCTGGGCAGCTAAAAGGCAAGACGTGTTCTAGTTTGGGGGCTTGGCCTCATCTGAAGGCTGTCTCAGAAGGGGAACGAGGGGAACATCCTTGTCTGGCAGGACTGAGGGCTGAGGCCACAGGCCAACCTTGGGATGAAGCCAGGCAGACCCTTGTTAGGGCCCATAGGCCAGTTGAAGGCTTTATTGCTACTATTTCTCGTCTCTCAAATCTGGGGGTCAGCAGGGATCAAGGCTGCGGGACAGGGAGCAAGCCTCTGTCTGAAGTCCTCCTCTGGGCCCCAGGGAGATGGCCGGGTCCTAGGGGTCAACTGGCCAGAGTCCAGCTTAGGCCTGAGCAGGTTGCAGATGAGCAGGAGGAGAGATGCGTTCTGTGGTATAGCTTGGCTTCCACATCTGGCCAAGGAGCAAAGTTTACTTACCAAGAGTTCCTGCCACTTTTTAACTCGTTCCTTGGTTCTGTGTCAGAGAGAGTAAAAGGAGCCAGGAGTAGGGCGGGAGGCTCCTGTTGGGGAGCAGCGTGCAGTGACACATCAGTTTGCACAAAGGTGACCTACTAACTCTGGGTATATCCTCATGGTAGGTAGTGGTCACTCCATGTCTGGACATTTTCTGATTCCGAAAATGAGAGGCGAACGTTGCTATTTCAGATATTTAGAACCAGGCCCCAAAGAAGTTGCACAGTGTCTCCGTCCCTGTGCTCACTTGTCCGTTCGTCCAGCAGATGATTGCTGGGGGTGGGCGTGCCGTCGTGGTGGCACAGGGGGCTCTGAGACGCAGTCCAGGTCCACACGAGGCTTCCTTGCAGTTAGGCTGTTTTATAACTGTTCCCAAATCATGTTAGCTCTGGAAGCTATTTTAGGAACTCCTTTGGTTATGAACCATATCTTACATTTAATTTTGATTCTCTTTCTTCTCCTGTCCTGGATTCAGTAGCAGCATCAACAAACACGGTGTGCCTGGCGTTGTCTTAGGTGTGGGAAGTATTTGGAGAATCACAGATACTCAGTAAGAGCTTGCTGATTAACAAGAGCCAGTACCTAGAATAGCCTCCTATGGACTTTAGGCCTCTGCTCCATGGGGCCACCGCTTCTCGTGTCTCAAGCCCCTGACCTTCTGTCGGGAGCCCATCAGTAGCTGTGAAGTGCCTAGAGCTGGGCACAAGGCTTTTCCTTGGTTGGCGTGTGTTCATAATAACAGCCAGAACTCCAGCCCACCCCAGGAGGCACCTGAAGGCGGGCAAGGCGCCGCCTTTCCACCTGCCTCTTGAGGGCTGTGTGTGGCACTCCTTTGTCCCCTTCTCCCCTTTGTCTGCTACTGTAACAGGTGAGGAGGGCGTTCCACCCTCTCCTTGGCCCAGATGTAGTTAGCAGCCATGAGGAGCTATCAGAGAGTCTAGTCTTTGATTCTCAGGATGAGAGAGGGTTTGACGGTGTCTTCCCACCTGTGAGATAAGGACAGTCGATTTCTTTCTCCGCCATCCTCAGCCTCATGTGAGGCCACTCGGAGAAGGAACCCGCATAAACCATCACCAAAGTTCCGAGTTGACATTGCGCAGTTTTCACACCAGAGCAAGCAGCCCTCAGCATCCATCCTCCCGCCGGAAGGTGAGGTGATCGCTGGCGTTTGTGAAAACACAGATCAGGTGTCCCTTTGATATTTGCCTGGGGACCCTTTCCAGAAGCTGGAGTAATAGGAGTAAATTAATGTTTAACAAGTTTAGATCAAAGGAAGTAGAGAGTAGCAGAAACCTCAGAGGACCAGCGCATGCAAGGAACGGCCTCGGACCAGGTGAGCCTGTTTCTAGTGTATCTCTCTCAAGGACTTGGGATCATTGTGTTGACAGGGAGGCCTAATCTAGCCCAATCAGCCAGTCAGCAAGTATTGATTGAGTGCTGCTGGGACCTTGGCTTGGGAAGAATGAAGGAGAATTCTAAAGCTTGCCTGGGTCCTGTCTTTGCAAGTTCAGACTAGTTGGAGACACCAGATGAGCACATGTGACAAGACATGACAGCATATTATCAGTCTCTAAATCATAACATGGGTTTACACATGTTGTTGGCATTTGGAGAAAGGAGAACAGCCATTGTGGCAAACGTGTGGCCTGCAGGATTGTCATCGACCCGGCCTGGGGAGGAATGGAGGAGAAACGTAGAATATACTGTTTCATCTAGTAGAGACCCGGGTCTCTGATTCTTTCGCAAAGTCAGCAATGGCAAAATGCCTTCTCCTTGCAGGAGGCTGGCCAGGTGGAAAGGACCCCCGCAGTGAGCTTCAGGAACGGAGCAGGTGAGCTCTGGGGTCAGAGAACAGGACTTGCATTCCAGCAAAGGGAAATTGAGCAGATTAGTGGAGAAAATATCTGTGAATGTGAAAGCACCTGGTTTAGTGTTTTTCACATAGAAATAAATCAGCAAAGGTTTATTGATGTATTCCTGAGATCATGACTGAGAGAGTGCTGATGAGGGCACCATAGCAGGATTTAAATGGTGGGGGGGCGGGGTGGGTTAGGGTGGGACTGGGGAGGCAGGTCAGCTGCAGCGGCTGGGGAGAGTGAGAGAGATTTCTGAGGGAGGAAGAAGGTGTTGCTGGAGGTCAGAGTCTGCCAAAATTTGGCAGAGGGGGTTGCTGGGCACAGTTTGTGTATTTAAAGAACTGTCACATGGCGTGGGTGTCAGTCTTCCTCTGTGGCACTCTGGAGGGCGGCCCGGGGACCACAGGGTAACAGTGACCAGGAGGCCGGAGTCGATGCATGGAACTGGGTTATTTTCCCACCGTTTGAGCCGAGGGGGACATGAGGGAGGGAGAATGGGTGACGTGGGGCCATAGTGCTTATAGGCAAGCCGAGCGGCCAGCACACAGAGACACTAGTTATAAAAACAATAGTAATAGCTACCACTTACTGAACACTTGTGTGCCAGGCAGTGTTACCAAACACTTTACTTGTATGGACTCATTTAATCCTCACATCAACCCAAGGGGTGCAAATAGCTTATTTGCCCTGCTTGATAGATGAGAAAATCTAGGTTGAGAGACGAAGGAACCCACTCAAGGCCCCACATCTTGGCCTTGAACCCAGGGCCGATCTTGTTTTGGGGAAAGGTAAGGCCAGAGGACCCCTGCAGTACCAGTACTCTACAGTTCCCTCCGACAGATCGTCCTGTTCCATCTGGATGGGTTGGGGCGGTTCCCTCAGGGTTGGGGCAGGAACTGTGGTTGCTGCTCTCTGGTGACTTCACTGTGGGTGCTTTTGCCGGGCCCCGAGGTCATGGGGAGGGGCTCTGCCAGCAAGGGTGTTCTGTTGGCTGTTACGAAAAGGCCTCTCTGGGGAAGCGGCTGGGGACTCCCTGCTTATCTCAGCGTCTCAGCTCCTCCTGTCCTGTGTCCTCCAGTCCTCTGGTGACTTGGGGCTCTTGGAAGCACTGGCAGTGCTCTTTTTCACATCAGCCTTCCCAGAAGCTTCGTGGCCACCAGCACACTCAGCCTGCAGGTGACCCGACCCCTAGTGCTGCCTCCCCCAGAGGGCACAGAGCGGTGTCTTAGGTGCCAGGACCTGGACAGTTGGCAGGACTCCAGCTGCCTTGTTTGGGGGGGCCGGGCTGGGATCAGGGAGCTACCTGTCCTCCTAGTAGATTCCCAGGTTACCAGCCTCTGGTGACCAGGAAAGCCCCTGCTGGCCAAGGGCAGGGCCCAGGAGGAGCACTGACACATGTTTGTCCTGCCCAAACACACTTTTTTCTTTTTTTAGTAAATAAGTGCCCGTTCTTGTAGGACTCACCTGCTTTCTCAGTGCTCACCTTGCCCCCTGAAGATGGTGCAGTTTTCAGTGCAGGGTGTTGGGGTGCTCCTCCCACCCCAGACTACATGGCATTGGGGGAAATGTCTCAGTATAATCCTTTGTTTCTTAAGGCCGAGCTGCCACTGCTGCCCTGGTTTCGGGGAAAGAACATGGGCCCCAGGGAACTGCGCCAGACCCTAACTTGAGAATAACGGCTGCCTGCCGGTCCCGGAGAGAGAGCTGAACCCTCTAGAGTGTTGTTCTGACACCTCCCCTCTGTAAACCAAACAATCACAGGACTGCCTCTCACCCCCAAGACTCGAATCAACACCCACCCCCAACTCTCCAGCTCTCTGTAGGCGGAGGATGTATTCACGTCATCAAAGATTTTGTGGGCCCTTAACTTTCATAAAGATTTCATATGATGAAAATGCTATAAAACGCACTGCAAATATTGCCCCAAAATATGGCATTCACTATGATGTTGCAGACTGCCCCCAGCCTCTCTCCCAGCGCCAGCGGCAGGCCTTCGCCCCAGAGGACTTGTCCCTGCTCCAGCTGCCGACTAGGCTGGCTCTTTGCTGGACGCCCAGACGTGCACCCTGGTGTGCCCGACGGCCCCGGCGTGCTGCCTCTTCCCTCTTGGGCCGTGGGTATGGGCACAGGCCTGCACAGGGGAGAAGGCAGTATGGAAATTAAAGCTCAAATCAGAGTTGTTTGGGGAACCCCCTGTCCTACTTACTTTTGAGACTCTTACTGTCTAGATCTGACTCAGCTAAGCAAAGCAGTAGTTTGTTCCGAGGCAGGAAGCAAACTCCATTTTGAGTCACATGGTGTAAGCTCATGTGGTCACACAGAGGTCAGTCCAGCCCGTGAGTCATCAGCCTAGGTTCTGTGTGCCCTAGAAACATCTCCTGCCCAGAGCTGCACTCCGTGATCAAGAACAAGAACCCCAAGAGCAGCAGAACAGCTGAGGGTTCCAGCCTGTGCCTAGAGGGCAAGCGGCAGGAGCCCTCGTTCCCCCGTCCCCGGCCATGTCTGGCCTTTGGCACAGGCCGCAGGTTTCACCGTGCAAGGATGGTGTCTCTTCAGGCTGACTCACATGGCCCAGCCACACGCCATCTCTCTGGAAATTATTTCCACCCATTGACAAGGCCAGGATTTCAAGAGCAGCCTGCCAAGAGGCACGTTGTCTTATTCCCCAAGTCCCAAGAAGACTTTGTCCCTCTGCACTGGGGGCAGCACTAGAAGCTGCTGGTCCCGGGGCTTGGCTAGAGGAGTGACCATACTCACTCAGCCCCATCCTATCATGAGAATAGCAGGTGCCGGTCTCATTGCAGCCTGGGTTTTGCTCAAGGCAGGAACTGAGATTTAATGACCAGTGGCCTAGGAGAAGATAGACATTTTGGCCCCTTTCACTTTCCCAGGAGGTGATAGGAGCTAGCTTGGGCAGGACACTTTGGAACCTGGATGTTTTGGCCTCAGTGGCAGACTGACTCAGTCTGTCCAGGAGAAAGCATCTGCTTACAGACATCCCATCCCAGGCCTGACCTTACCCCCAAACAAGCTTGCCCATCACTATACCATCACTGTACTGCCTGCGAGCATGTCCCATGTGGAGTCTCTGTACGTGCTGGGGTTCACTTCCATTTGTGCTGAGAATTCAGGACTTGAGTTGGCCTTCGCTCATCTTCCCTCACCCTGAAGTCATGGGAGTCCCGTGTGCTCAGGGCCAGCGTCTGCCAGGCCACTTACTGTCTGCTGCCTGGCTCCAGCTCCCTGTCTGAGGCGGCATTCCATGTCTGCATCTGCATCTCACCTTTGCCAGGACCTACCCTACCCTCCAGCACAGGCTGTCCCAGCCCTTGTCTCTTGCATTTTCACTTGGCATGTGGTGCTGTATTGTGTCCTTGGAGTGAGTGTTTGTTGTCACTGCTGGGCCTTGTTTCACTTCAGCTCAGCAACCTGGGTGTACACGCCATGGTCCCTTGGGTTGGGCACTTGATGAGAAAAACTCAGTGGCTCTGGGGTAGTTGTGCCAGGAGGCTGATGAGGTGTGGTCTTTAAGGCTGACCGTATCATGGTCATTATTGTTGATTGAAGCTGCTGACCACATTATTCTTCAGGAACCTTCTCCCCATGAATACCATCAGACTTTAATCTACGAGTCACAGTTCTGACCCCCTCGACCCAGCACGTTTTCAGACTCTTTCTGGTTATATTATCTGTAGATTTTGTGTTTTTGTTTCTTCTTTCTTACCAAGTGTGACCCCGCTGTTTGGCTTTTACTTGGTGCCTCTAACCTTTTTTCTCCGAGCTCCTCCTCTGTCTTGGGCCTACCATCTGAACACACTTGATCTGGTCTGCTTAGGTTTGTCGCTAATGAAGTTAGGCGTGGTAGGGCCTGGTTAGTGCCTGGATGGAAGACCGCGAATACCAGGCACTGTAGGTTTTTCTAGGTGTTAGCAGGCCTTTCTTCGAGTGCCTGGTGTGATACCAAGCAGAGAGTCATCGCTGTCCGTCGTCGTCGTCGTCACGGTGGTAGCTGGCCTCAGTGAAGCATTTGCTTTGTACTGGGCAGTGTGCTGAATGCTTCTGTATCTCAGAACATCCTCACCAAGAGGGCTCCTAGGAAGAACGGAGGAAGCTGAAACTAGCAACTTAGATCAAATAAATTATTCGAATCTGTATAACTAGTAAAGAGGCTGTACCTGAATTTAGATTCAAGCCTGCATCGTTTTAGAGTCTGAGTTTTTAACCATCATATATACTATCTTTGTGCAGTAGCATGTACTCACTTAATGTTTGTTGAACAGCAGGTGAACAGTCATTTTAATAAACAGTGCTGCTGGGACCATGGATACCCACAAGTAAAGAATGTTTATTGCTGCAGTAGCCCGCGTGTTCTCTGTGGAATCATGAACTCCGATGAGGGTAGCACCGGCATTTTTTGAGTAGTTGCAGTGCCGGGTTCTGTGCTAGGTGGCATACGTACATCAAGTAACCTGTTTAATCTGCACAACTCAATGAGGAAGAATTTCCCCATTTTGCAGATTAGGAAACTGAGGCTCAGAAAGTCTGAGTTCACTTGTCCATGGTCACATAGCTAAACAGTAAATATTCAGGATTTGGATGCGGATTGCCTTCTGCACAGTTTGAGTCTGTCCTCTTGATCACTGTGATAGCTGTCTACAAAAAACAAGACTGATTGTCACCTCTGCCCCTTTCCTTTCTTCTTGCTAGCCATTCCTTAGCTTGGGTTGCTTTTTCTTTGTTTATTCTTGCTCATTCTAGTCTTTCTGAGAGGCCTAGGCTGGAGCCCCCCTTTCAAACTATTTCGGTCCACAATGAACTCATTTTGCAAAACTGGCTCTTCGATTTATATTTTCTTAAACTTTACTTGTAGATAAATCCTCATGTTAAATCACCCAATTTAAGATTAGAGTTTTATAGTAGACCTATTTGTCTATCTTATTTCTGACCAAAGGAGCAGAACAGGGAGCCTAGAAACAGACCCATCTGCATCAGGACACCTGATTTATGGCAGAGGGGCCGCTGCTGAGCAGTAGGGAATGGACAGTGATTTTAATAAGCAGCGCTGCTAGGACCGTGGCTATCCATAAGTAAAGAAATGACTCTTGACCACTGCCTCACGTCACACACGAAAATAAGTTCCAGAGAGATCATCAATTGAACTGTGCAAGTTAAGACAAAATAAAACTTTATATACAAGATAGCATAGAATATCCGCATGACCTTGGGTGGCTGTACTTTTTTTTTTTTTTAAAGAAGACACCAAAAGCACTAACTGAAAAGGGAAAGATTAATAAGTTGGTTGACATTGAAATGAGGAACTCCTAATCACTAAGAGACATCGTTTAAAAAAAGAGAAAAGAAGCAGAGTGAAGAAGATGCAGTACCTATAACTGGCAAGTAGATTTGTATGCAGGATATATAAAGAATCCATAAAATTTATTTAAAAAAAAACAAAACTCCTTCCCCCAACATGGCCAAAAGAATGCTCCACACAAATTGCGGATTGTATGCAGCTTTCTTCTCTCAATTCCAGGTTTTAAGCAGCTGGCCCTAGATCATTGGCACAGCCTGGTGGCTGGCCTTGGGAACTGTCTAGTTCCATGGTCCTGGTCCTCTTCCTGCATGTGTGGACCCCGGGCCCTTCCTTTCACAGGTTCTACTTCACTCAGCTGTTTATTCCACCCCGGGTGCCTCTTTCTTATGAATACGTAATATGTATGTCTCTTCCTCTTTTCCTGGGGCTTGTTAATTTTTGATCAGCTATTTTAAGACTATTTCTCCCCGGCTTTCCCCCGCCCCCTACCTCCTTTTTCATTTCCCTTTTTGTACCTCCTTGTTTGCCTAAAAACTTGTGGTTGTAAAAGTTATCCTAAAATATCTGAAAGCCTTTGGGGGAGTAGGCTTGTTCTGTGGGCTTCAGAGACAGAGCGAAGACCTGCGGGTTAGTAGATAGTGACCTAGAGAGAGGTTTCACTTATGTTCCGGCCGTGAGACCTCCAAAGGTGGCAGGGAAGTTACTGGGTCAAGGAGAGGCTAGACCACACCACACCTGGTCATAGTGGGGTTTGCGTAGAGCCCTGTGCTGTGGACGGGCAGCTGGATTATGAGAATCCCTTCTGATTTCATCCACAAAGCCCGAACAGGCCCTGTGAGCATGTCCAGAGCAGCACCTCTCAAGCGGGAGACTCTCTTGTCCTCCTGCTGGGTCCGGCTGGGCACAAATACAACGAGCGCTTTCATGGTATCGTGTATATTTAAAAAGGATTCTGAGGCACCCCTCTGCCCACAGCCCTTGACTCGGAGCAGGTTGACAAGCATTGAGCCAAACTTGAGAGGCCCCTCATTTTTCTCTGTTGTCATTGTTTCCAGTAGCAGCCTCTGTGAGGTGGAGTTTTCTATTCCATTATATTCTTCATTGTTTCTTCATTTTATTTAAATTCTCACTCAGGCAGTGCCTGCTCTTATTTTTTTCCATTGCAAATGTATTATATTTTGGATTCATTACTGCAGAGAAAACAAACTAGAAGGTCTGTAGGTATGTTTTGGTTTTTGAAATTTTGGACAGTGTTTAAAAATCAAGAGTTTAATATAATAAACCTGTGTTTCACCTTCTCCTGAAAACCTGGATGATCTGGCCTCTGGCGGTCTCCGTTCCCAGCTGGCCCCCAGCAGGCAGGGCTGGGGAAGGGCTGCCTTTGAGGAGAGGCCATTCCTTCCACTGGGCACATCCCCGCCCCTCCCCGCAAGGGCCTCGCATCTTATTACCCACCTGCCAGTCCATAGGCATTTGAGTTTGCCACTTCCTGATATGGCTAAAATAAGCTTTTGTGGGCTGCCCTGGGAACCCAAACAATAATTTTAATATATTTCCATGGGAAAATGAAATCTTAGCTTTTAAAGAGCAGATTTTTGAAATATCAAAAATTCAAATTTGGGACTGCTTTTGGGTCCTCAGCTAGAACGGGTGTGTCTTGAGATGGTGGCCTGTGTCTTTTACTCCCATGCTGCATGTTTGCTTCCTAGTGGGAACTTCATAAATTATTTTCTCAGTGCTCGCCTGCCCCCTCGCAGGTGGTGAACAGGAACGCCCTGTCACTGTGGACGTGGGCCTCTCAGTTCCTCCTGAGACCGGCTCGCTGCCTAACCTATCTGCAACACCCACTCTGGCCCTACATACTGTGCGGAGTTTGGGATCAGTCCCCTGCACAGCTCCCCTGTCTCCAGAGAAACAGTTTCTTTCCTGATTGAAGATCTTGTCCCTGTAGAGCAGGTCCTGATGAGGACTGAGAGGACGCAGAGGCCGACAGCGAGCCTGCTTTCCTGGCTGACGCCCGCCGAACTGGAGTTTGTGGCAATTGCAGGGTGCTTGCATTCCAAACCCTGGACGAGGGCTGGGTAAAAGTTCAGCTCATTCCCTTTAAAGAAAAAAAAAAATTCCTCATCTTTGGCATTGCAAAGTTTTGACCCAGATCCGTCAGAGGCCACGGAGAGAGCTCGCGGTGTTGGGAGAGTGGGTCTAGTTGCTGAGGCCTGTAGCTGCAGAGAAGCCGAAGAGAGCCAGTGACCTGCTGGGTTTGAATGGAAGCCCTGCCTTTTCAAGTTTGCCCCGGCCCAGCCTCCATAGGCCCCAGAGTGTGGGCAGAAGGAGCCAGCAGCTTCTCCTCGCTCAGAAAGTATCTTTACCCCCAAAGTCAAATACAGCATGCAATATTCTGTAAAACTGCTTCCTTGTAGACTCGAGTGTGCTTGCTAAGTAAACATCCTCCCTGTTTTTGGAACCAAATTCATTTCTGCTTCCTGGTCATCCCATTTGGGTTTTTCTGTTCTTGGTGCCACGCAGAATCAGGTTAATTAGAAGAAAGAGCTACAGTTGGGCAGAGGCATCTAAAATGACTGTTTCAATCCTAGTAAAATTGTAAGAACAGTGACGGTGCTGTGGGAAGAAGAAGAAAGGACTTAGATGAAAAGTGAAATCAAACAAAACCTTCCCAGATATAGTGCTGTCATAATGCTTTTCAAGTCAGAGTCAGTCCCAGCTGAGCCCTGGAGATGGGGAACTTTCCCTGCATTTACTCAGGCTCAGTGACCACAGTCGGCTTCTCTGGAACTCCTGTGGCTGTGCACAGCCCTCCTCTGACCCACACTTGCTCTTGCTCCGTCTCTCATGACTTACTTGCCTCTTCTCTCTCACCTCCACCCACCCGTGACATCTCCATCACCATGGCAGGGAGCAGCCACGTCACTCACCAAGTTCACCGGGTGATGGACCAGCTCTGCACTGAGCCCCATTTCCCTCTTAGTTCTCTGTCCTGAAGCAGGAGGCTCCCTGGCAGAGCTCAAAGCCCTTTGTTTATTTGATCCTGGGCTCTTGGATAAATCAGGAATGTCCTGACATGAACTTAGGCATGTTTTTCTTCCATGGAAAAGGAAACTATGGCAAATGGTATTTAAGTAGGCAGAGGACCATTCCGGGGGCTTACTTTAGTGCCATCAAGGCCACATTCCTTTGGTCATCAGACCAGTAGGTGACTTCTTTATTGGCATGCTCTACCCTGGAGCCCAGAAGGTGTGAATTTGAAGCACTTTCCCCCCTACTGGGAGCCTGGCACAGATGCTCTGGACTTCTTTTAAAACCATGGAGTGCCATGGTTGTCTTCCAAGTGGTCTTTCTGCTGAGTGAAAGCTTGGCCCAGAGTAGTTGCTTAAAGAAGGCTGCTGGGAAAGCAGGGTATGAGATAAGATGACCGCCTGGCCTTTGTTTCTCAAGCCATCTTCCAGGGAGTTGCAAGGTACTTGATGTGATAAACTGTATGAGCCAGTTGCCCCAGGTCCTGAGTATCTTTCTCACTTCCGTTCAGGTCTAGGTTCACACGGTGCAACTGGTCATCAGAAACCCTTTTGGGTCTGCATTCTTTGGATGTAGCAGGGTGGGACCCAAGACTCCCTGGGTCTGTCTAGGTATATAGGTTCCAGTGATAGCATCAGAGCTGTTCTTGAAACGTTTCTGGGTCTGGGGGGCAGAAAAACGTTGGGAACTACATGCTTTGCTCCAGCGGAGACCTGTCAGTATCCAAAAACAGTCTCAGGCAGTCTCCAGAGCATTGGTGGGACACCCCCACCAACCCCGTGAAAGAGTTTCCAGGTGCGCAAGTGCCCCTGTGCAGGGCCGCCGCAGAGGCAGTGGCGGTGGGCTGGCGGATCCCCTTCTCACTTGGCTGCCCAGCCTAGAGAGAAGAACAAAGCCGTTGGCCACTCAAGGTCCGGGCCTGGCTGCTAGGCTCTGTTGCTTTTCATGTTGTCAGAGGATCTTCCTGGGAATAAATGACTCAGCAACCTGGATCTCTGGGACTCAGTGTGGTGTAAGTGCCTTTTGAGAAGTGATTGGGTATGTCCACCTAGGCCTTGAACTTCTGAGCTCAGGAAGAGTGGAGATCCAGATGGTTTTACTGTCGATTCCTCAGGCTGCATTTCAATTTGGTTTCTCCAGTTCCTGCCCCAATAGAGGGATCTTACTCACGGGATAAGCAGGCAATGTTTTAATTACACTTTTTGTCTCTAGGAAATTCCAGGGAGAAAAAGGTCCTGGTTGCTGGCCAAAAAAGCAGAAAACAAAAACTCAGCCACGGCTGTAAATTTGGACTTCTCTGTGGCAGAAAGAGTTAACAGAACGGTGGTCTCAGGGTGAGGACCCTTTTTTTCTTACGGCTGGGAGAAGCTGACATGGCTCAAGAAAAGACGATCCAGCATTTAGCATGGGACAGTCCTGTCTGCCTTGTGGGCACTGTCACTCAAAGAGTTAAGCTAGTCTTGTGGCTGGGAAGCCCTCAGGGAAGGTGTGAGCCTGCAGGGACCAGGCCCTCTATGCCCCAGAGCAGTGAGGTGCGGGGTAAAAATTGGACTGAAAAGTGTGACCGGGAACGGAGTGTAGGCCCAACTTTTTTTGCCTTGTTTGACCAGCCTTGGCACTGCCCTCGGGCTCTCCAGGGGAAAAGCTGCAGTTCTGCTCTTGCAACACAAGGAGCAGACTGGAGAATTTAGATCTGCGTCACAGAGCTCAGAGAGAGAGAGGGAGAGGGAGAGAGAGAGAGAGCGCTCTGTCGATAGGTCTGCTAGCAACAGCCGTGCTGCAGCAGAGAGAGAGAAATCAAGAAACAAGTCATAGCAACACCGGGCACCAGGTTCTGCCAGCTCACTTCCCAAGCGTTCAGAAATCTGTTGGGGGCCGAAGGCCTCTGGGTAGCCTAGGCTCAGGAGATGACACGCAAGGTGGCACGGGCGGTTCCCGTGGGGAGGAGGTGGGGTGGTGGTGGGGGCAGGGGTGGGAGCAAGAGGTTGTGGGGTGATGGTGGAAGGCTTAACGGGACCAATTTCTGGAACATTCGGGACTGCGACACCTTACAGCCGGGCCGAGATTTGGGTCTGCGCAGGCGACGATGGGTGGTCCGATGGGCTTCAGGACTTGATGGCGTAACCCCCTTCTTCCCCCACGTACGTATTTGCTGGGATCGGGGGCGATGTCTCTGCGTATGTGGGCGCTCTGTCTTTCTCACCTTCTTTCTCACTTTTTGCTATTTTTTTCCTTGGAGGGAGGGCTTTTTTTCCACTTTAATTTCTTTTCCCCTAGTGTCAGCTGCTCCAACCTGACCGGGGAAGAGGAGAGAGGAGCAAGCTGTCCCTGGCGTCCCATCTGACCTCCCAGGCTTTACCCTCATTTCCTTCTGCTGGACAGACATGCAGACTGGCTTTCCAGGTTAAGTGTCAGCATCTGTCTGTCCGTCCATGCAGTTCTCAGGTGGAAGGTAGGGAGTGAGGAGGAGAGGTGCTGAGAGGAAGGCCAGAGCACAGTTTCCCAGGGGCTGCCTTGCTGAAATGTTCGGCCCTGGGCACCTGGGGCTGGTGGGGAGCAGGTGGGCAGAGTAGGGCGTGGGCTGGGAGAAGTGGGGTAACGCTCGTAGGTTTGTCACTGCGTAGTTGGGAAAAGTGGGGAATGGTGACGCAGTCACTGTTGCATCTTGTTAGGAGCTCTAGGGGGGACAGGTAGTGAGGTTCCCGGGGTCTATAGGGCCAGCTGAGAGGGCTTACGGATGAGCTGAGAAGGGAAGCTAGCATTTAGAGATTAAATGTCATCCTTTTGGCGTTGGAAAGTTGTTTACCTTGCGCTCTCTGTGTCTCCATGTTGGCACCCTTCCAGTTCACATGTGATGGCCTTCCTTGTACTGCTGCATCATTAACTAAGTGACTGAGCTGGCCTTCCATTGGCCAGGGGAGGGTTCTCACTCCAGACATTTCCTCTGATTGGTGGATTGGCCCATGGCAGGTGAAAACCTTTTTTTGATTGGCTGAGGGCAAGGTATCAAATCTGAATTTGCATTTCACTTGCTTAAAGGGGAGGGGGGAGAAGCCCAGCAGCTTTCTAAAAATCTGTTTAGGGGTGTGCGTATGTTCCTGTGTGCCTGCTTTTGACTGACCAGTGGAAGCCTCGTCCTGTGCCTTTTTTATTTCGTGCACTCTGAGGAAGAGGAGCTTAGGGAACCCCAAACTTTTTGGAGGGGAAAGGGTTGGGGAGATGGGTGCGCAGAGGGTTGGCCAAACTGGAAGAAAATATTTGTCCTTTAGTTTGGTGTCAGAAAAGGGAATTTTCCAATCAGCCACACCTCAGTGTTGCGGCAAAATAATCCTTGGCTCCCCTGGAAACGCACGGGCAAGGTAGGGCAGAGCTGCTGCGGCTGCTGTTGCCACCACCCTGGGCTTCCTGCTGACTCTGGGCTACTCCCAGGGGACAAGAGATTTGCATTGACGTCTGGGGCTGTCCAGAGCTGAGCCCAGTATGGGAAGGACCTGCCTTCTGGAAGCTGCTGCTCCCTGGTGCTTGGAAAGGTGAGGATGGGGACCAATCCCAGGACGTTGCTCAGAAACTCGTACTTGGTGGGATTTCGTGGAGAGCCACTGGGCCAGGAGAGGTTTGGAGGTCCCAGGTTAGAAAGGCTTGTCATTCTGGGGAGTGACGAGAGTGAGAGTAAAACTAGGACAGCAGGCTGTGCGCCTGTGGTTGGGGGTAGGGGACATGGAAAAATCAGGGTCTTGGCTCGCCGACCCATGCTTGGCGCAGGTCTTATGTTTGTGGGGAGGGGGTTTCCGAGCCTTGCACTGTGCGCAGTGGCCCCCGCCCATGACTGCGCATACGGGAGCGCAGTGCGCTCTGGGTCTCCGGCCTAGGGCAGCACTGCCCTTCTTATTACATAACGGAGGGCACGGCTGTGCGTTCTCGGCCCTTCCTTGCAACCCCACCTCCTGCCTTCCCAGGGCCCACAGAGCTGGGGAGGGTCTTATGGCGTAGCAATGAACGACTTCGGTCTCCTAGAGGGCTCGCTCTTGTCCAGGTGGTGGTAGGAGCTAGGTTTGAGGACAGAAAGGGACTGGGGTATAGAAAGTAGAATGTCCCTCCGAATGCTTGGTGTCACCTATGGCCCCCAGGACCTCTCGGGGGATGGGGTGATGCCCTTCTTTCCCTCTTATGCTTTCTGGCTTTTGAGACGAAGTTTCTGAAGGGAAATATATGCCATTTGGGAGAGTGAGGAAGGGTGTGTGTGTGGGGGCGGGGGGCCAGTTGGAAGGTGGCTGACAGTTGACTGCCCTTGTCATTAGCTTTCCTTTCCCTAGGTGGGATGATATTTTCAGGCTCCTTTTATCCCAAGGCTGCCATTTTGGAGGTATTTCTTCTGGTCTCTAACAGGGTAGCCTTGGTTTTTCTGGTCCTGCTGTGCCATTCCGCAGAGTGGGCGGGGGGCGGGGGCTATGACGGAGGAGGGGGGGGGCAAATGCGCAGCAGAGGCGGGCACAGTGGTGACTGCCGCAGTGAGGGTGGCCCCAGGGGTAGGACCGCCCAGTCCCACCCTCAGACACAGCCCTGGGTGGGGGTTTCACTACGTGGGGCCCGGCTTTGCCACAGCTTGGGCACTGCTCCCTGAAGGCCTGGGTCTCTCACGCCCTCGGCCCGAGGCTTCCAGCAGTTCGGTGAAAAGCTGAATTTTGAGGGGGAGAGTGGAGGCAGAGACATGGCAGCTCGTCTCAGACGTGTCGGATCTGTGGTTGGTGTTCCCCAAATAGGTCTGCCTCCGGCAGTCTCCCCACAGGGACAGGGGGTGGGGTCCATGGCAGCTTCGAGGATCTGTTCGGACGGCCCTGCCTTTGTGCCATTTTCCTTCTCTGCGTGCCCTCACGGCCCTGCCAGGGCCGAGGCTCCAGCTGTAGTCCAGCAGTGAGGCTCCCTGCTGCCCGTCCCTTTCCTCTCCAGGCCTTGTGCGTGCAGCGGCCATCTTGTCTTTCTTGCCCAGAAATTTAAAATGGTTTCTCATCGTTTCCAGAATAAAATCCCTTCCCTTTAGCATGCTACCGAAGGCTGTCTGCTGTCTGTAACTAGCCTTAGTTCCTGTGCAGCCTTGCCTCTCTGAGTTTCCCCAGCTGGACTGTGGATTCTAGCAAAACCAGGTGACTGATTTCTTGTTGCTTTTCCCACCTCTCTGCTTTCATTAGTGTGTTTCCCATGGCACCCACCTGCAGCAGCGCCACTGTCCTCCCAGGCCTCTCCTGTTTACCTGCACCAGGAGGGGCCCTCCTCACCACCCTGTCCCTTTCGGCCAGGCTCCCATGTGTTCCATGCCTTCTTTATGCTACTTTAGCCATGTTATGGCTTTCTGTGTATGAATCTCATGTCACCTGTTAAAATCTTATGTCACTTATTAGATTGCGAGCTCTAAGGGGCTAGGGAAAGAAGGAAAATATATACCTAGTGGGGGCCTTCTGCCTGCCAGGTACCACATCAGGCTCTTTCACGGCCACTATTTCATTCGTTCCTTACTTGAATCCTGCAAGGAGAGCTGGTAAGTGTTTTAATCATGGTTAGAACCCTGGTCTCTCAAAGCCTTGGCATTTTTTTATCTCAATCCTCAGTGTCTGTAAACTGCCTCTTAATGAGGTAGATCTCCAAAACATGTCTATTTAAGGAATTTTTTAAGTTCCTAATGCACTGTGGGAATTTGGGTAGCCGATCTTCTTGCACCCAAGGTCTGGGTCACTTGCTACCCCATGCCACCCTCACTGCGACCTCATTAACTTTTCCTCTTCCTTTGTGGCCAGTTTAACTCATGAGGCTGACTCTTTTGCCGCTGAAATGGGTGGATTTTCAGATGTCAGTTATCTTGGTCACTTTCCCTCTGCAAGAGGATATAGAGGTGGGATGGGTTGTAGTATCTTCAGAGTAGAAATGGGCTCCAGAACCCAGAAGTCAGTGGAGATTGTGGAAAGCAAAGAGCAGGGACATTGCACTCAGATGGACATAGATTTGCATCTTGACCCTGCCTCGTCTTTGCTGGGTGGTTTTAGACAAACTATTTGGTGTTTCTACGTCTTAGTGTCCTCAGTCAGTGAGATAGAGCCACTATAACCTACTACACAGAAATGCCTAATGTATTACCAAGCAAACAGGTTCCCGACAGAAAGCATGGTTCCTTTCCCCTGCCCAGTGTTTTTCATGGACTTAAGGAAGGAACATAGCAGTTGACTCAACTCGAGAAGACATGGGGGAGAAGGGAGCTTACATGCCTTCAGTGGTGTCAGAAACAGAGGCAGGGGAGGAGGTCGCCATGCGGCGGGCACCTGGAGCCTGCCAGGTGGTGTCTTTCCTTACCCGGAGTACACGCCCTTTAACTTCTGCATCAGGAGGACGCCATGGGAACAGAGCTGTAACTGAGCACTAGGGGTGGCAGAGTGAGGGTTAACCGGGGCACCTTCCTGGGAGCCTTTTTGATGCCAGGTTAGTTTCCCTTCTTCCCTCGCAGCAGTGGCTGCCTGCTTCCTAACACCGTGCATCCTATGGGAGGGGAGTTGGGCACCTTGAAGCCCCTCGTCATCAGTTCTGGGACTGCAGCGGGGAGAGTGACGACAGCCCGTGAGTCGTCAGCCGACGGTAGTGGGGACCCTGGTGACGGCTGCTTTGTTGTTTTTTTCCTCTCTGGATGATGACTCAGTGTGTTGGGAGCAGGGAGATGGAGCGCTCAGCTGAGTGGCCAGGACATTCTGTCAACATGAAAGCAAAAACAGCTTGTTGGGGCTCAGAGCTGACCCTTAGGCTAGGGTCATTTTCTGGAAGGGCTTGGCAGCAAGAAGCGTACTGCTGGACGTCAGGGTAGGGGGGCGACACCAGGTAACTCGCCAGGGTTCTGTGGACCCTCGAATTTTAGAATCTGGAAAGAAAATGCAGCTGTTTGTATTTTTAGAAGAGCTTGACAGGCACTCCTTGAGCTCCCCTCCCTGCTCCCAAACGAGAGACATCTTACCAGGGCCCTTGGCACTCCTCACTGTGGCTCATTGCCTTGGACAGGAGGCAGGTCTCTTCTTGGGGCAGGGGAGGGTCTAGCAGGAGTGCTCCAGGACCCCGTGAGCAGGCGCCCACCATGGGGATGTGGCGTCTGAGGTTTCCTTGGCTGGCATCATGTGAAGATGGTGGATACGCATCTCCGGCTTTAAGCGGAAGCCCAGCTCCTGGGCAGTTTGCTGCAGCCTCCCCTTTCCTATTGCCCCAAATCAAAGCTTATCTTCTCCCCTTCACTTTCCTCACTTCTTTCTTAGGCGAAATTGTGGACCTTGTGTTCCGGACCAGTGTGTTGCGTCATCATGGCGGCTCGACGTTCTAGGCTTTTCTTGAATCTGTAGCATTGCGCAGCATTGCGCTGCATTGCGCTGCGTCGCGCCGCGTCCTCCTGACCTTCCCCAGGCCCCGCCCTCCCGCCAGGCCCCGCCCCACCGCACCTTCTTGGCAGCGAAGGAGAACAGGGACCTCCCCTGCCCTGAATTGTGGCCAAACCATTATCCCCCATATCTGGCTTCCCTCTCTCTCCTCTCCCCGCAGTGTCTCGGGGCAGAGGAGGGGGTGATGGGGATTGAGGGACAGCCCAGCCTGGGAGCTCCCTGTCTTCTTTCCCATCTGCCATTTTTCAGTCTCATGCTTTCCCATAGTTGATGATAGCAATGACATTTGTCGCTGAGTACCTCTTCCTTTCCCCAGAGACCTCCTAGTATGACTCACTGGGGATTTCTGGAAGGAGTGGCTTTGGACCCTTGGGAGTCTGAGGGAGCAGGAAGACCTGACCGAGGTCACAGCAGACAGTTGGTTGGGGTGACGGATGGGAACCAGCCGTCCCCACCCAGAGCACCCAGGCAGCACCAGCCCTTTTGTGTCATGTCTTTTTGAGCCTGAGTACAGAGCAACTTGACCTGAAAACATTATATATATATATATATGTGGGTGCTGAATCCTTTGAGTCTCATATTTCTTTGTCCAGAAGCTTTGTGTATGATGAGAGCCCAGATTCTATACTTCAGAGAGCTCCGTTGTCCCTCAGGTTTGTTTTCTGCAAGAGCAGATAGACGGGCCCTCCTTGACAAGACCCTGTACCTCTGGTACTGGCCTCTTTCCAGGACGATGGGCCAAGCATTGTCTTGCTTCTGTCATTGGATGGGAAGCAGCAGCTGAAGGCCATGGTTCCGGGGCCACATCGTAACCCCAGATAGGCCCCCGATTGGAGCCTGCACAATTAATTGCTTAAGGTTGGCTCTGTGAGCTGAGCCCACCTAGCTTCCTTTTGCTTCTTTCCCACAGAGAGCTCAGAAGAGTTTAGTGCCATGAGTCAGTGACGACCTCATGGAGACTCGGCTCCGCTGGGGATGGTGTGGTATGCAGAAGACAGCCGTCATACTGTGGGATAACGTGTGCCCGTTTGCATTTATTTGGAACAAAAAAGAGAGAGAGAGAGATCTGTGGCAGCCTGTCTCTGTGCAGTAAGTATTTGCCTGCATTCTTTTATTCCTTCAAACATCTGAAGTGGATAGATGTTTATTGAACCCAGCCAGCTGCTGTGCCTTCCCGGTCCTGTTCCCGCATACCCCCACCCTTGGTCCTCCAGAAAAGAGGACTAGATCGATTTCCTCTCGCTGCCAGAGAGCTGCAGAGATGCTAGAACTCAGTGTTCAGCCCCCGCACGTCCCCCTCACATTTAGGAGAAGTCAATTTTCTCTAAAATGGAGCCAAAAGCCTGTGTCCCTCAGTGCAGAGTGTTAATGGTCCAAATGCAAGGACCCCATTTGCCCTCATTGCCCCCAGCAGGAAGGTGAGGCTCTTAGTTGGCTGGCTGGGGGAGGCTGGTCCTTGCCAGCATCTAGCATGGTTCTCTGCCAAGTTCTAGCTCCAAATCTTTAGACTGGTTGGAACCTAGACTATATATAGCATTGTGCTAAGCAGTTCTTATCAGACGTGTCTGCCCTCCCCTGTGGAGAAGAGTACTTCTATCAGAGAATCAGAACCTAGAGAGTGAGACATCTCTGAGGGGCCTTTCATTCTGGGAATGGTGAGTGGGTGAGTGTGTGCGCGCGTGTGTGCATGTATGCACCTGTGTCTGATTCAGGGCTGCCGAGCTTTCTTTCCCCTATTTCAGTTGCTGGTGGATTCAAAGGTCATGTGGATGAGGGTGCTGATGTGGGAGGGGCTGATAGTTCTCAGGGGATTTGGAGTTTGGATGAGGAGAGACCGGGTGCACCATGTGGCCGAAGGCACAGTGGGACCCATGGCAGAGACCAGCCTCCAGTATGTCTTCTGGGTTTCCTGTTTGCCTTGCTTTGTCCAAGGATGTCTTCTTGACCTCTGTCTTCCTTCTTTTGGACCTCTTGTCTCGCGTGCCTTCCTCCAGCCTTTCCTCGTCCTCCCTTCGATTTTATTTGGGATACCTGAAGGCAGACTCAGCTCCCGCCTCCGGGAGCTGTGTCTGCTCCCTGCCCTCACCCCCATTCGGGTCCCTGGAAATCTGCCTTGAGTAGGCCAAGGTGGCAGCCACGCCAGGACAGTTGGGCGGCCCCTGAGCGTGTCACGCTGGGTGGTACAGGCATAGTGGGCTGCCTATCTGCCTTCTCCCTCTTGTAGGTGCTGTGAAGCCACCAACCACTCTGTGTGGTTCTGTGACCAAAAAGTGCTCATTGATGGGATAGGATCTGGGTCTTGTCAGTGACTCGTCACCAGGCTGCTTAATGGAAACCAGAGGCAGCATGGAAAATAGGATCTAACCCCTTCCCTGCCTCCCAGGTAAGTCAGGTGTGGGCTGCCCCCTTCTCATCTTCCGCAAGCCCCTCATTTTCCCATGAAGACCATTTTCTTTGTTCAGTGAGGAATCCTTAGACTTCTTCATTCAGAGTCTCCCGAACAACTGCTCTCTCCTTTCCATTCTCATGCTCCTGGTTTTTCTGTGAATGGGCTTAGTAACCAGCAGACACTTGGGGAAGGACAGCCAGTCCAAGTGGCCGAGCCGCCGGCATGTGTGGGAGATGCAGCTGGGGAGGCTGCTGGGTGCAGCAGCTGGCAGAGCAGTTGGGCACCCCACGCTCACTGGCCAGACCCCCCAATACCTAGCCTGACATCCTGGGTTTAACCCATCAGGGTCCTGGGATCCAGCCTGGACCCTCTCCCCTGTATCATCTCAGGGGATGTCCTTTCTTACTCGAGACACCTTTGGCCTTGCCGGCCTTAGTCTAGGGCTCCGGTTTGGAGTTTAGACTATGGTCTGGGCTGTAGACTTTTGGGTGCTTTCTCTGTGGCTTTTTTGGGGGTGGGGGGAGGATCACTTTCTTCCTCTAGGCTATTTATTGCCTTCGCCTTTAAAAAAAATCCCTAGCCCAGTCAGCCATTGCAAAGCATCTGTAGGTAGTTGATGTAGAAATGTTTTTCCTCTGCCTCACTTGATGGTCATAGCGATGATGATTAAAAATGACGACGGCCTGCAGCACTGGGAGGTCTGTCGCATTATAGGGACGATTCAGAAAGCAGGCTCCAGGCGCTGGCCACGTCACCAGGAAGTCTCTCCCCTGTCAGGTAGATTCCTGCAACATTCTGGGCCTAGAGGGCTGGTTGGAATTAGCCAAGAGCAGATTTGTCTGAGGTCTGAAGATAAAGAGGAAGGGTGCTGCGTAACTCTGTGATGCTCTCGGCTAATATCAGAAGGCAACCGTGGGATCCCACCTCTCGGCTCAGGTCTCTCCAGGGAAGACTGGCCAACTCTGCCGCACAGTGTTTCGCTTTTCATCCCGTCTGAAATGAGTCTGTGAATTGGCTCTGAGCAGCCTGAGATCCTCACCAACTGAGGAGTCCAGGGCTGTTTGGAAGAGTCCAGTGTCTCTTCCTTCAAGGAATTTGACAAGTCTCAGCCCCTCCAGCACTGATGTAGCAAGGGATGGCTAGGGGTGTTGGATCTGGAACACGAATAAAGAGGAGGGATCAACTTTGGTGCAGCTGGGGAGATGAGGAGGAGCGGGCCAAGTCCCTCAAGATGTGTCGGCTAGAGTCTGGCGAGCGCTGGCCGTAGAACTTGAGCCAGACGGAGCTGCTGGCCGGGCTCGGGAGCCTCTGCTCTCATGTGTGGTGCATCCCTGGGCCTGGCTCTGGGTGACCGCCCCTCCCATTCATAGCCCTGCCTTTGTCCACATTAGGGTAACTGGGGTGGGAAGCAAAGGGGCAGTTGGTTTTGCTCCTTGTGATGCACTTCTCCCTGTCGCCTCTGCTGTTTCCAGAATTGGGGTGGGTGCTTCCCTGTTGTCCTATTTGTGTCCCTCACCTAGTTCTTTTTCTCCCTACTCACCAGCCTGGCTTCTATTGACATGACATGGGGCATTATGTGTCGCAAGTCAGGCTGGCAGAACAGTTGACACCTCCTGAAGCGGGAGGGGGGTGGTGGTAGGAGGCAGGCATATCTGGCACTTCTGTCTTGACCTTTGGATCCTTGTGGTCTGGAAGCCAGAAGGCAGGGTGGGGCCTTTCCATCTGAGTCCAGCAGAGGTTAACAGAGCTCGTGGCACTAGAGCTGTGGTGGTGTGGCTTGGCCAGCGGGCACTGAGGGCGGGGACCTGCCAGGGGACCTGATTGGTCAGCACCTTCTCAGTTCCATTGAATTCTGGTCTGGTCAGGGCTGTGAATTGTTTAATGCATGTCTTGGCTCTGTCCCCTGGCACCAGTGCCCCCAAAGCTACAGCCACAGCTTTAGAGAGGATCTGTACCTTGTGCTGGTCACTTTTTTGGGCACGTTGCCTCCCTGTGAGATATGTAAGAGATACTGCCCTTTTCCACTAGCTGGCTGTTCGTGGGAGGTCCTCGTTTTGCTTTGCTTTTCTAGGACTTGGTGTGTCTGTGAGGAAGGCAGAGACTGGGTTTGATTTCTTGCTGGCTCCTTCAACAGGAGCTGCTTATGGGCTGATAAAGGCAGGAAACACCTCCAGGCCCCAGGGCCTGTGCAGAACCTGATGCAATCGTGCGGGGCTTGGGCAGGGGAGGAGTTGGGGGATGAGGGTGGAGAAAGCCACGTGGGGCTTTGGCTGTGCATTGTCTGACCACAGGATTAAGGCCAGGAGGGCGTGGAGTCATGTGTCCAGTGTTCAACCAGGGCTGCCCCCAATGGCCTAGAATGGGTACGTGTGTGCATGGAGCAGGGTCAGGGTCTGTAATGGAGCGTGAGGGCATGAGATAAGCACCCGAGTTCTTGGCCTCAGCATGCAATCAGGGAAGGGGCAGCTGACGTTTGTTAAGGGTCCCCCTTTGCTTATCTGATTTCACCATCAGAACAGCAATATGAATTAGGTGTAACTTCCCTTGGATGGTTAAGGAAAGTCTTGATTATTGAGTGACTTAACCAAGGTCACACAGTTGGTGAGTGGGGTTGTTGAGACTTAAAAAACACAAGCACTTCCAAAGCTTGTACTTTCTGTTTCACCCTCGTGCGCTGAAGTCAGACATTTTGGGGGCTTAGATCCTCAGAGGATAGGCAACCGGGAGAACTTACCAGAACAAGGACCAGAGTGAAAGGCCAGATGCCCAGGGGAACTTTGCAGTCACTGGGGCCGGCCCAGCCACATCCCTTTTTGGGGAGGCAAGGCAGAGGGAGATTCCCTTGGGTATCCGTGGACAGGCAGAGCTGAGCAGGCCAATACATTCCTTCTACAAATCTGGATTCGGCCTCTGCTATGTGCCAGGGACCGGACTAGGTTCTGGGGCTGCAGGACTCAGCCATGTTCTAGTGTGGGAGGGGTCATAAATAATTTAGTTTTTAAAGTTAAACGATACATAAAGTAGACATTATGGAAAGGAGGACACCCGTACATAAGAAGGGGGATCCAGATGTTGGTAAGGGAGGGAATTTAAGAGCCAAAGGACCTCGGCCACATAGAGAAGCCATAGTGATCGATAGGGATGCCAGCCCCTCTCTTTTCTGGCACCTAGAAAAATCATTCAAGATGCCATAGCTTAAAGGAACTTGCAGTGAGTCAGGGACTGCAGTGGCAGTAGCATCAGGCCTTTGGTCTCCAGCAGACCGGGGTTTTTCCAGTAGTTGTGGCTGCCCTCGGCCTTTATCTCCCACCCTCACCAGGTGCTGGCTGGTGTCTCTGCCTCAGCCTGGTCACCGTGCCCCTCTTGTCCACACAGCGCAGGAGAACATGCAGGTTAAGGCTTTGCCGAGTCACTGGTAAAATATGTGCCTCAGGGAGGCAGAACTCTGTGCCCAGCCTCTCCTGCCAGAACACGTGAGTCCGAGATTATCGTGATAGGGAGGGGACAGGTGGAAGGTGAGGGACAAGGAGTCACCTTGTGTTAGGTACTTGGATGAGCTTTGTGTCTTGAGAGGTTGAGGCAAGTTGGCGGCCGGAGATGTGGGAGGGGTGTTCCCAGTGCCCGCGGCTACAGGGCTCAGGGCTTGTTTACGTGGACGTGGAGCAGCGGCTGGCCCACGTGAGCCAGGCCACGTGAGTGCTCCTTCCCTCCTTGCCCCGCGGTCACGCTGCTCCCCCCAAATGCCGAGACTGCCACCTGCTGCCGGGGGCCTGGTGTTACACAGGGTGCAGCGTGGGTCCGGGTGATGTGGCGTGGGGCTCAGGGAAAGGGGGCTTCTTTTACCCGGTGTAGAAGAGTCAGCAGGCTTTGGCCTCTTGGTGAAAACTCACGCACTTTACCTCTTTGGAACTCACTTTTATTGTCTAGAAAATGAGGGGGCTGAAAAAGAATCTCTTGGGACGTTTCTGCCAGTTCTGACCGGTAGGGGGTGCTCCCTGGATGTTCGTGGAGGTATTTCTTAGCCAGAAACTCGGGACAGCGAAAATCAGACCCGAGTTAAAGAAGGGAGCGATGTTGAAAACCTGTGAACAGCTGCAGTCCTGTTTTATGAAGAGACACTTGTCATCAATTAGGACAGGTAGGTGGAGACAATTTTCAAAGGACCCCCTCCCCCAAGAAGTAAGTGGGAAGGGGCGGGAGATTACGTGCAGGGGGCTGACGAGGATCCTGCAGGCGACGGGACGTGGACTCCAGCTCCCACCAAGAGGCTGGTCTAGAGTCGGGCCGGCCACGCGGGGCCGCGGGCTGTGCCGGGGCCATCTTGAGGCGTGTGCTCTGGGCAAGGTGCGCTCTGCTCTCTGGCCCCGGCCGGTGGAGAGAAGATGGAACCACAGGCTCTGCACGGCCCATACCTTCCCTGAGACGTCGGCTCAGGGCCTGTGCCCCTTGCTGTCAGGGAGATTTCCTTTATACTTAGCCTCTCTTCTCCTGTGGTGGTTTAAGCTCTTCTGTTTAAAGAGAAAGAGAGGGGGTGGGGGGGAAAGAAGGGAAAAAACCAAACATGTATCAGAGCCTCTGGCTCCATTTTGGCTTTTTAGTCTCGAGTCACTAGTTAAAAGGCAGCAAAAACCAAACATGCAGGAAAGCCCCGGGTCCCAGGTCCTCCCAGGCTGTTGGGCAAGGCCCACCCGAGGCCAGGAGGCTGGGCCCTGGCCTGGCTTCTCCAGGGCAGCCTCCGTCCCCAGTGTCCACTACTTCTCCAGGGCTGCGTGGCTCGGAGCCCCCGGCCCTGAGGACACACATTGTACAACCCACGAACCAGAGTGCAGAGCTTTAAAAATAGGCTACATTTTCCCAAGACATTATCTGCTTACCAGATAATGTTTAGCGGGGCTTCGTCACCGTGAGCCCAGCCCTTTCACCCTGACAGGGATGCCGTGAATGGGGATTTGGGCTGGGACTCTGGCAGGAGAGGGGCTGATCAGCAGCCATGGTCTCACATGCCCCATGTGATGTGTCGCAGTTCTTTTCACATTTTCCAGCTCATTTGGTCCGCACACAACCCTGCCAGGGTAGGTGGTGCCATCCCTGCGGCTGGCGAGCCTGAGCCAGAGGAAGTCCTGCTGAGACCCGCCTGCTAGTGCCTGCTTCGCTTGGGCCACCCACCCAGGCGCCCCGACTCCAGGTGTCATTCCCTCGGGTTCTGGCTGTGTTCCTCCATTGACCGGTGGCGGGGGGCGGGGGCAGGGATGGGGAACGGGTCTCAGGAAGCCGACTTGATCTCTGTAGGCCGTTAGGTCAGGCCCCTTCTCGGAATATCCAGGTTCTCCTGTTCTCTGATCTCTCAGCGTCTTGAGCTCTTATGAAAACTGGCTGGCACTTCTCGGCGAGGAAGCCAGCCATGCCCCATGTGTTTCTGGTGAGGTTTCTAACACGCTTCACACCATCTGATCATATCTGTACGGCACTTCATGTAGGTGCATAGAGTCCCGCTTCTGCTAGGTAGCTGTCTTAGAAATGAGGCCTTGCTGGGGGACCTTTCAGGCTTTGTCCAACGAAGGTATGAGGTACTCTTAGAGCTTTGCCCAGCACACGCATGTGCTGCGCGCATTACCTGTTTGCTGGCGGATGCACAGTGCCTGCTGGAAGAATTGGCAAATGTGTACAGTGTAAAGTAAGGTACTGGAAACTCTGGCTTCAGCCCTGAATGTTTGCTTCATGATTGACTTGAAGAGACAGACCTTACCAGTGGAGAGGAGGGCGGGTCAGAGAATCCTTGGGCATCTGTTCCATGAAGAGTGAGCATGACCCCCCACTCTTTATAGGGGTGCTGAGGCAGAGCAGGGAACGGGGTGTTTTCCTGGCTGTGTGGCCCTCTGAGTGAGCTTCCGTTGAATAGACCCAGACCTTGCATGAGGGGGAAGAGAAGTGTTTTCCCTTTATTTATATTACCTTTAGCCAGGACGGTTTAAGCTTTGTCTGCAGGTGTTCCTGGAGGAAGGCGAAGGGTTGGGCCGGGGGCAGCACGTGTACCTTTGTGAAGGTCCGTCCGTCTGTAGCCCCTGAATCAGCCTCAGCTGGTACCGACGCGCTGGCACGGGGAATCCAGGGGCGTTGCCGTGGTGGACGAAACTTGCAATAAGGTCACATGTGAAGGTTTGTCCTCTTGGATCCAGTTCATTCCGTTCACCAGGAGGATGGGAAGGATGGCTGAGCCTGCAGCAGGGAGGGAGATTGAGGTTAGACTTCAGGGATAACTGGGTGGCATCCCCTTTGTTGAGGGCTCTCAAGGAAAGACGAGTCCTCTTTCTCTGAGGGGGAGACTGGAGAGCACTCCAGTCCCAGGTCTGTGGGGCTCTGAGAGCATCTGCAGCAGCGTGAGGTTTGGGTGCCAGGATCCAGAGCACGCTGCACTCTGCGTCTTTCCCGCCTGCCTTTGAGGTGAGCCTGAGCTGGGGGCGGGGGCGGGGGGCTTGGAGGATGCAGGCAGAGGGCCTAGAGCCCTCCCCTCGTGCCCCTCACAGAGACAAGTTCTGGAACCGACCCTGTAGGACTGATGTTTGCAAATGAAAACAGGCAAAGGTGTGTTGCCCCTCAGCCCTACCAGGAAAGAGCCCTAGCTGCTCTCAGCCTGTCTTTGCACCCCCCCCGTGATCCCCCAGCCCCAGGGGCCTTTGCTAGGTGTTGGAGAATGGTGGGGGCGGGGGCAGGAGTCAGGGCCAGACTCAGTGTGCTGGGAGGGAGTGAGGGAGGGAGGAAGTAGAAGAGAAATATCTCAAGCACATCCACAGCTCCGAGACCACTGGCGTCACCTGCTTATGCTGAAGGCACAGGTGTGTGTGCAAATGGGCACACTGTTTGGAAGAAACCCAAAGTCTGAGATAAACCAGTTAACGGTTAAATGAGGGTTGTATTAAATATGGAGAACCATCTATCCTTTTTTTTGTTACTAGTCCTGTCGATTTGGCTTTGAAAGGAGGGGCAGGTCACTGACATTTCAGTGGGCCCTCCTGTCTCTAGAAGATCATGCTTCTTTTATGTTGACTTTTTGTCTCCTTTTCTGTTTTTTCCCTCTCTCATTCCTTAAGTATACATGAACATCTGTCCATTCATTCGTGTTATTATCTGGGGGTCGGAGGGTTGGTGTGTTACTTCTGTTTCGGATGTGAACAAACCACAAGCTCAGCGCAGAGGTGAGCCATGTCTGGGACGGGGCAGGTGCCCCACCCAGCCCTCCAGACCCCCAGGGGGATGGGGATCAGGAGTGTCTTTGCTGGGACCCTCCGAGCCCAGGGTAGGCTGCCTCTTTAGGGTGGGGGCTGCTCAAGCATGAATCTTCCAGACACTTCAGCTCTTTCTTTTCCTCAGCTTGAACACTGAGGAATAGCCATGAAAGTCTGAGACCACGTGTCACCCACCCTGTAGGTGAAGAGGGGACAGGGCCAGGGAGGAAGGGAACATAGGCTTCTGGCAACTGGCCTTTCAAGACAGGTGAACTCTGTTCAGAAAGGAGCTTATTTAATCTTTTGGCCCTAATGGAAGTTATTTGTATTTTCTCTCCTTCTCTTCTCCCTCTCCCTCAACTCAACCCCCCCCCCCCCCACACCGGCCTCCAAAAGAATTTAATCTGCTGGACAACAAACAATACTGTTATAAAACTTGGAAAACAAGAGGGCGAGGCCTCCCTGACAAGGAGAAGGGCATGCCGGGTAACAGCGAGGGAGCCTGCCAGGCTGGGATGGTGCGGGCAAGAGCCCAGTTGGCTGGGTACCTGGGCGCCCGCCCCTGCCTAGCCCACCAGCCATGCCATCCCCAGTCCAGAGGGGAAGGAACAGAAACGAAAGTGGGGGCAGAGAAGCACTTGAAAAAGGGAAGTTGTATGTGTTCTCCGTTCTCTGATCTGATGGGAATGCACTAGACTGTGAAACTTCCTCCTCCCCCTCCAGCCCTGCCCCTCCCCCGGCCCCTCCCGCCATGCCCCTCCCCCCCCCCCCCCCCCCCCGCCTCCTCCCACCATTCACTGTTCCAGGTTCTGAGACTGGCAGGCAGAGGCTCTGATAACAGAACGAGGCTGGCCTGGCAATGTAGGCACAGCCACCAGCCCGGCCAGCTTCAGGGGAAGGAGGAGAGGAAGGTGCTCGAGTTGGCTTTGGACTCTGGACCTACCCTCTGCCCACCCAGCGCCCCTCCCCTCAACTAGGGAAGTGGAACCATGTCACAGAGTGTGCCCCCATCCATGTGCTCAGCCAGGTGTGTGCCCAGGTACTGGGTAGAACCGCCACTTGGAGGTTAGTGGGTGCGCCCGGGCTTCCTGGTGCTGGCGGGGCCTTGCTCCCGGGAGGACGCCTGGTTTGTGGAGACTCTGCTCTCCCTCCAGAGCAGTGGGGGTTGTGCCACCAGGACGGGGCACGCCAAGGGGGCCTGGGAGTCGGGTGCCCACAGGCACTGCTGTCTGCCAGTCACTCTGCCTGGGGAGGCAGGGAAGCAGGGCCCTGGGGCCGCTCTCCCCCGCCCTCCAGAGTTAGATTTCACCTGAGGCTGAAGTTTCACTTCCGAGTCCATCTTTAACGGGCCCGGCAGATGATGTGGTGGTTTTCCTTTGGATCTGCATTGGTTTGGACCCGGGAACTGTGGTGGGCGTTGTGTTTGTGTACCAGACCGTAGGCACGCTCCCTGTTCCTCCTGCGGAAAGCACTAGCTCAGGGCTGTGCCCATCCTCCGTGGCTGGGGCCAAGCCGTTCTCTGGGGCCATGGCGACATCCATGCTCCCAACTTCCCTCTGTCCCTCCGCCTTCCTTGCCCGCATCCCCCCCACCCCCCGCCGCCTCCTGCTGCCTCTCCCACACCCCAAGGGGGGCAGGGTAGGCATGGGGCATCCTCCCCTCCAGCCAGCCTGCCCCCCACCCCGCCGCCACCCCCAGGGTCCCTGCCCTGTGCTGAGTGGATTTGCAGACCCAGGTTCTCGCTGGTGGTGTCGAGGAAGAGACAGAGAGCCTCCCGCTGTGGGGAGTCGCTGCCTGGGGACAGAGGTCTGCATGCCTGGCCTCGGGGAACACCAGCATTGCTGATGCTGGGCCCACTAAGCTGAGGAGGCTGTAACTTCTTGCCGTGAAACCTCAGCAGGCATTTGAGAGGCTCAGTGCTTCTGGAGCACGTTACTCCTACATTGGGATCTGGGGTCTGGGGAGTGTGGTGGTCGCTGTATATTGAGCCCTCTTTTGGGGGACAGGCTGCCCCAGAGAGAACCATCTCCACGTTCCCCTCCACCCAGAGCTCCCATGCCCATGCCCTTCCTTTTATTAACCTTTCCTTTGATTCATTAACCGCAGCTGGTTGGCAGAGGCCTCACCCTGACGGCTCAAGACAGAATGTCCAGGACACGGGGCCTGGGCTGGAGCAGGGAGTGACAGGAAGCTGGGCTGGGCCGGGCCTCTCAGTTCGTCCATACAGTGGTCTGGGACAGGAGGGCAGAATGTTCCCCTTTCAGAAGGGCCTTCCCCAGGCCGCTCTCGCACCACGAGGACTCTCCCTCACTGCCAGGAGCCCTGAAACCAGCATTCCCCGTGGCAGGAAGAAGGATGGTCTGGGCTCTGCTTCCGGCGCCCCGCCCCCGCTCTGGCTAGAACTTGCGTCAGTCGCGTAAGTAGCTGTGACTCAGCATCCAGCCCTGCTGGGAGGGAGGAACTGCTGCCTCGAAGGCACCTTCTCGGTTCTGGATTTGAGCACGTCGAGGTCGCAGAGAACAGGGCAGCAGCATTGGGGTCCCTGGGGGTGAATATCTTTTCGTTACGTGGGCTTGCGCTTGGATTTCATAAACAAGGGCGCCTCTCCTTCCCATTTTCTCCCGTGTTATTTTTTGGGCACCGTGCTGGGCGTGTGATATTTAGGACTTTTTAAAAAGAGACAGCATCCTTTATAGAATGAAGTAGCAGCTCTTGTCACAGTCTCCAGGCTGTTCTGTAACCAAGAGCCGTGAATTGTATTTAACCCTCAGGGTTTTTTTTTTTAAAAACCGTGTCTGATTTTGCATGCCTTGAGACAAAACACGGCCTCTCCAGGCCACTCTGCTTCTGCTACGCGCCGTGGCCGCTCCTCTCTCTCAAGTTTCCTGCCGAGCCCTTGGAGCATGTGAATGTGCTGTGACCAGCCTGCCCCAGCTTTCTCAGACGAACCCTCTGAGGCCCATTCCAGGGAGGTTCTCACAGTCCGGGCCGAGCAGGAAGTAAAGCCGCTGCGTCTGATTCACTGCGTGCTGACCTTTCCTCCACACCCGCGTCCCTGCTCGGGCTGAGGAGTGTTCTGGTCGTGGGAGGGGGGCGGGGTGGACAAACCTGCAAACAGAATGTGGACACAGAAACGCACCAGGGCTGTCGTGGGGCTCCCGAAGCCCTTCTTCTGCACAGCAGCACCTCTCGGGGTGACAAACCCACTCCTCTGGGTGGGTGGTTTTTCTTTCCAGGTAGTCTTCCCAGCCCTTTGCTGTTGGCCAGTAGTGTTTGGGACCATTAAGCCAATGTGGGAGGATCCTGCCACCCACAGGCGACAGCTGAGCCTTCACAGGCCAGGGCTTTCCTGGGCTAGACCTGGGTGGCACACTGCGTGCCAGGGAGCGCAAGCCCCTTCCAGCCCTCCTCAGACCACCGGCTTGATCCTACTAGGGAACAAAAGCAGCGGCTTCTTTCAGGTGAGTCATTGCCCAGCAGACTTTGAGAGAGAAGCCTGGTTGCATTGGGAGAGCCGAGACCTGGACGGACCGTTCCCTCCAGTAGGACCGGAAGGGCTGAAGGTGTGGGTACCAAGATTGTTGCCTTTCCCCTCTTCTTCATGGTGTTTGCGGTGACGCATCGTTAATGACTTATTTATCTCTTCCAGACAACCAGAAGTATTTTTGACTCAGAAGTCGGGAGCCCTAGCTCTGGCCGGTGTCCCTTAGCTCCTCAGGGGCATTTGCCCCTGTGCTGTGGGCCGCCCCTTCTCTGAGCTCCCGCTAACGGTTCCTGGGGAGCAGGAGAAACGTTAATCAGTCGCCCTGATGATCAAGTGGCATAAGTGTGTCTGGAGGAACAGAACTAGATGTTGTGAGATGTGACTTGGCTGAGAGCAGGGCTGGGGGCGGGGTGGGGGCGCTTTCCTGAGGAGGAGAGCTGCAGGAGGGCGTCCGACCCCCTGGGTTACGTGGAGAAGGGGGCCTGGAGGGGGGGCGTTGACAGGTGGTCGCAGTGGGAGAGTGGATGGAGAATGTTCCAGAAAGGGGGGACAGCGTATGCAGAGGCCTTCTGGTGGGAGGAGCGGTGCTGTCTGGATCCCTGAGGGATATCTGTGGATATCCCTCATCTTAGGAGAGGGTTTTATGGATACTGGCAAGTGGAAGTTGCTAAGGAAGAAGAGTTGGGCTGAATTGAAAAAGCAGAAAAACTGAGAATTAGCAAATAGAAATCTCTTCCCTTTATAAGATTCAGACCCCATGGTAACGACTGTCATTGGACATTCACTCCTGACCTTAAAATGCTAGCAGTCACCTGGCTAACAGGCCCCGCTGTTAACCACAGGTATCCTCACTCGGAGCCCCTGCGGGCAGGGCCAGCCCCCCGCTCCCCACCTGCGGCCGAGGCCTTGCAGCGCCCCTTGGGCTGTGGAGCGTGGGGCCGGTGCCAGACTCACTCGGGAGCGTCACAGAGCTGTGGGAGGCTCACCTGCGGCGGCGCCCGCTGGCCCCAGCCCGGCCGTGGGCCACTGCAAAGGCAGCAAAGGTGCAGGAGAACAGAGCACGCCGCCCACCCCGCGCCCCCTGCAGAACCAGCCCTGCTCCTGCCCCCACCCGAGTTTAACGTGCAGTGGAGTCGTGTCACCCCACTTCCATGCAGAAATCGTGCCTCAGGTCCCCCTGCCCCTTAAGTTCAAAAAACAGCATGAGATGATAGTCCAGCTGTATGGAGCAGTCAGCAGAGGGGCAGGAACAGACTTCAGGGTTAGATCTGGGATAGTCACCATTTACTAGTCATGTGACTGTGGACGTTACTGAACCACATTAAGGAGCCTTATCTTTGGCAAAAATGGGAATAATACCTGCTTCAAATGACTATTGTGAAGATTAAAGAGTATAACTCGGTGTTCAAATGTTACCTCCTCCTTCCTAGAGCAGGACACTCTTATTTCCAGGAGCCAAAAAAATACAAGCCTATATATGTGGAGCCTTAAAACGACTGGTAGGGAACCTGAAAGATAAAGATTCTCATAATGCAATTAGGAGATGGATCATTTAACTTAAATATGGTTTGAAAATCTCATATTCAGGCAAATTTTGAAAACACAGATCAAAACTCAACTCTGTTAGAGGATTACCTGTTGTACTTAGTGCAATTTTCGGACACCAGTTTTTTGTGTCACATCGGAGGTTAAATGAGATCGCTAGTGCTCTGACACTTAACGTCTGTTTGGAAAGGTGGGGCCCACGTTCTTCCTGACCAGGGCACATGGCGGGGTTGCCCTGGCCCAGGTGGAAGTCACTTTGCACAGTGGCTAGAGCCACACAGGCAGGTGGGGGCTTGTTTCCTGATGGAGTGAGATAATGTCAGAAAACATTTTGCACACTGTGTGATATTCCACAAACGCAGGGCAATACTGATGTACAAATGCATTTTAATAACAGCTTTGGCTCTTTTTTATCGCATCATTTGTGTAATAATCTGTGGGGACTAGTTGTGGAGTTAAATTAACGTAGAGTGTATGGATTTTATTCCACCGCGTCTGTGCGAAGTGTCAGCCGCGACGTGCATCTCCTTGAGCGTGAGTGGGACACTCCTCTCCGCCTTTCAAGTGGATCACGCTGCTTATGTGACGTCACGAGTGGAGCTGCAAGAAGACGTTCTCCTCGGGGCAGAGGCTGGGTCTTCTGATCGCCTCTCCCTTTTTCCTTCAGTGAGATGCTCTTCTTCTGGAAGCTGGTTTCACATGGTGGCTTAGATTTTTCCATCTTTGTATCTAGCACCATTTGAAATCAGTGTTTTAGGAGTAAGAATTGCAGCACAGCCAAGGGCCAACGGCAGCGGCGCTGCTGCTCTGAGGACCGGCTCCTCCTGCCACCTGAGCCGGATCCAGAGGAAGCCACGTGAAAAGCAAAGCACACTCTAGAGTATGTTGGGTTTGGGGGTACTAGTGGGTGGGGAGGCGTTTGTGTTTGAAGACAGTCCGGGGTTTGAGCAGGGGCAGAGGTTGTGATACTCTTTCTGCTGACAGGTAGCCACAGTCCCGGGGGCAGGGCCTTTGAGCGTGGAGGTGGGCACTGCTGGGTTGGGGACTTGGCTGTAGCAGGGAAGGGGAGAGGGCTGTGACCCCGGAGGACTGCTCCGTTCACATCAGCACTGTCCGCCTGCTCCCGGGCCCGGAACATGCAGCTGCGTTTACAGAGCAGCTGATAGCAGACTTGCCACCCGCACTGTCAAGGTGCGGGACCCCCGGAGCACCACTGGACCCATCTCTTACACAGGCTGACCGATTTCTCCTGGTGTTCAGAGTCTGTTTTTGTCTAGCACCATTTGAAATCGGTTATGATGTAGGGGGAAAAGCAGCAGCCTCGAAGCCTCGTGCCAAGTCTGCTCAGCAACAGCCTGTGGTTTCCTGGAAGATGGATGGGCACAGGGTGGGGAAGGAAAGTCACACTTTTTCCAACTAAGTTCTTTAACTGCATTTGCGATATTTTAGTGCAGAGGTAGGAGATGACTTCATGGATTTTAGAAAACAGATCACTGTACTTTATCAGAGGTCCTCAGTTGCATTTTGCTGAAATGTATAGTGCTGTAAATTCTATAAATTGGTTGTTGATTTACCGTTCTGTTAAGAAGAGACTATTCATGCATCAGAACTTAATAAATATTTTACTATATTCAGTTTACTGTGTCTCTGTTTTTCATTATTATTTTCCATTCATAGTTCTGCGATGATGAGAAGCGGGGACCTGAAAGTTAATTTCCGACAGAAATCTTAACTATGTTATAAAGCACTTCAGTGGGTTAAAACGAAGCCCATTAAGATGAAACTGGAATTCTGGGAGCCAAGAAACACAATGGGAGAAAGATGCTAAACATTTTGATCGCCTGGTACTACT
Source organism: Pteronotus mesoamericanus (assembly GCF_021234165.1). Taxonomy (NCBI): domain Eukaryota; kingdom Metazoa; phylum Chordata; class Mammalia; order Chiroptera; family Mormoopidae; genus Pteronotus; species Pteronotus mesoamericanus. Next base: position 3,447,153 of record NW_026555326.1, read on the forward strand.
ACCGATGGGGAAACGCACCTGGCCTCCAGCAGGCCACAGCCTCAGGGCCCGGTCCCCCATGACACTGGTGGTGGTCCTTTGCGTGGTCCTTACAGGGGAGCTGCCTGGAGATTTCAGTTGAGTTATAGGCAGTGCAGGAGTTCTGCTCTTGGTACTTAGTTTCTGTCAACCCTCGGAGATGGGAATGAGTTCTGTAAAGGTATTCAGCCATGAGCCAGATTTGACATTTCAGGGGGTGAAGCCTGTGGGATCTTCAGGCTGCAGGGCTGTGGTCCCTTGACTGAGCTTTTCACAGGACGTGCCTGGCCAGCTGTGAAGGACAGGCAGTACTTTCACTCCACGCCACTGGTTCTCGGGAAGTGGTGGCAACTCAGCCACCTGGGAAGCTTCTTCCCTGAGATGGCTGCCCTGCCCGGCGGGCGGGGGAGCATCTGCTGGGAAAATTGCCCTGTGAATGTGATTCACCCCAACTGCGGCTCCAGTGCTGTCTCAAGCTGCTGATGGAAGATTCCATGACCTAAGCCCCAGGACTGTTTGACTCCCTTCGCTGAGGCAGGCTCCGGTGGTACCTATGAGTCTAGCAGCTTTGGGTCACTTGTAACAGTTTGAACACTTCCTGTCCCATCTACTGTCTTCCAAGCTCTAGCCTAGGTACTGGGGGGGCGGGGAGGGTGGGGGAGAGACATGGATTCTGCTTTTAAGTTGCTCTGACTTCAGTCCCCAGGTGACTAAGTACTAGAGGTTGGAATGGGTGAGCAGAATGTTTCTTCTGGACACATCTTGAATCTCGAGGCCATGCTTTCCACCTAGATAGAAAATGCTTTGTCGGGTGTGGGTCCCGCTTAGCGAAGCTGTACCGCATGGTTAGCTGTAAGTGTGCGGGTGGAAGGGAGTGTTGGACGAAACGTACACTCAAGCCTTGTGTAAGTTAACTACTAGCAATAGTTCCCGTCTGTGGAAATAAATGCTGACAAGTTCTTCATAAGCCTCAGGCAGCAAATCTGAACACAAATTAGGTAGAACACGATGTACATCTTAAACTTGATAGTTCTTCATGTGGGGTGTTGGTCCAGGCCTCATTGAGAAGCTGGCCTACGGTTTTAGGGAGCACCAGACAGGCTAGAGTGTCCGTATTTTAGGGGAGCTTAAGAGTTTTCCTTCACACGCACACACACGTGTTTTGAGTTTGTTCTGATGGGACAGCTCCAGCCTACTTTCTGGTGAGACTCACCCGAGGAGCCTTTGCTCTGCGTTACTAAGTCTTAGACCCCAGCCGTACAGGTTCTCGCTCAACTAATCTAGGACTGCCGCCTGGACATCACTTTTTATTGTTTGTTTTACACTCATTCTGGGTGATCCTAATGTGTAGCCAGGGTTGAGAGGCACTCCTCTGCGGTCTTGCTTCCGAAAGGTTCTGCTCAAGGGGTGTTCTGAGGACGCATAGCATTGGCATTTCATTTCCTGTGGCTGTTGTAACAAATCACAGCAAACTGGGAGTCTTAGTCTCCTTAGGGGTCTCTGAAAAATTCTGCAGACTGGGCAACCTCCAAACAATAGAAGTTTATTCCTCATGGTTCCAAAGGCTGGGAAGTCCAAGGTCAAAGGCACTGGTACTTCTGGTGTCTAGCGAGAGCGAGCTTTCTGGTTCGTAGTGCCTTCCGGCTGCGAGAAGGCGTGAGGGAACTTCTCGGGCTCCTCTCATAGGGACACTAACCCCATTCGTGAAGCCTCAGGCCTCGTGACATACTAACTTACCCAGTGGCCCCGCCTCCTAATACCATCACCTCGGGGGTTAGGACTTAACCATGGGAGTTTTGAAGGGACGCAAATATTCAGTGTCTCAACACACTTACTCTTTGTTTTGGAAGTCGTAAGTCTGAAATTAGTTTCACTGGTAATCAAGGTACTGGCAGGGCCGTGCACCTGCCAGAGGGACTAGGAGAGAATCAGTTTCCCTGCCTCGTCCAGCTTTGAGAGCTGCATTCTTTGGCTTGTGGCTCCTTGCACCATCCTCCAAGCCAGCCGCATTTTGCGTCAGGGGTCGCATTGCCTTCTGCTACTGTCAAATCTCCTTCTGCTTTCCTTTTATAAGGTTGGGATTATATTTAAGAACCCGCCTGGATAACCCAGGATAATCTCCCCATCCAAGATCTCACCTGTGTAGACCCTTTGCCGTACAGGTAACATCACACAGGTTCCAGGTATTAGTACCCCAAAACCTGTGAGGCCATTACCACAAAGAGCAGAATGAGGAACGCACAGAAATGCAAACACTGAGCCCCACCTGAGACCTACCCGATCAGAATCTGCATTTTAACAAGATCCCCATGTGATTCACCTACACACTAAAATCTGAGAAGCACGGTTCTATGGGATCTTATCCAAGGGTTCTCTCATAATTGAGTCCCATGTCAAATGCAAATTGAAGGAATATTTTTCTAGGAGCCTTTTCAGGGCGCAGTAGGTGATCAGTGATCGATCATTTCCCCCAACGCCATCAGTGCTCGTCTAAACGACAGTAGTCTCCAAAATTCTCAAGGAAGCCAAGAGCCACAAGTCCCAGGATCGCGGAGCTGTTGTTTCTGATAGTTGGTACAAGGCTTACCACTGCAACGCAAATGCAATTCTTTAAAAGTGACATAAAAAAACGTAACTAAGTGGCCCCTCCTGCCAACGTCAGTGTTACTACCCCTATACAGATTTTCTTGGGCTAACAAGCGGGTAACTTTCTCAATGTGACCTATGCTTATGGCAATTCGTTCACTTTCTGCTGGTATGTAAACGACAGGGAAGGGAAAATCGTTTACTGACCACAGATCCCAATGTTATACTTGCCCCATATTACGCAATAAGGGACAGAGTTTAGACATTTTTAAAATGTTAATTTCACAGAAGGAAACCAGAAAATAGCTAGTTAATACCAGATCCAAAAGAATGATAAAGCTAGGTAGTTTCTGGTAATTAATGACTAAAAACCTCTGAATAAAGACGATTGGAAAAGCTAGGGAAGGGGTTGTAAGTGCCCTGACTGTCCACATGAGGGCAGCAGTGCTACGATTTACAAAGGCGGCTTCATTTCCGCGTACCCTTTCATGGGCCTGGAAACGATGAAACGATATGGCTTAGGGGGAAAAAGAGCACAGCCACTCAATTTTGCATGATTTATGGAAGTCAGTACACTATTTTAAATCCTGCTCGAGTACAAATATGCAAATCCTTAAAGTATATGAAAAAGTTCACTTGGAGTTACAGTATTAGCTGTCACTGAACTTTAGAATATCAGAGTTGCCTATTTTCCTTAAACCTAACATCTGCCTTAACAATGCAAATTCAAATTCCTCCTGTTCCAGGTATCTTCAGCATCCTCGCAGACTTACTGCCACCCAGAATGTTCTCCCTGTGTGTAAGATAGCAATATACAAGTATTAGAAATAATCTCAAGTTAAAGCCAAATAAATTTTGATCAAATGCTTAATTTGTAGTTAACCTGATTTTCATCCAGTGTTGGTATTAGGAAGATTGTTTTCGTACTTTTAGACCACAGATAATCTTGTTTGGTTAGCCAGGCAACAAGGCCTTAATTCAAGTCTTAGTCATTTTCTGATTTCACAGGCTGACTTAATAAAACCTCAGGTAAACGGAAGCCTCTGCGCATTTTAAGTTTCTATGTAGAAACGGACCCTGGGACTCGAGTCACCAACGCAGGGGTTCTCAGCCTTCGCTGCATGTTAGAAGTCCTGGGGAGCTTTAAAAAAGGTCCCTGTGGCCAGGCCACATTGCAGATGGTGTGAGAGAACTCCGGGCAAGAGCGCCCAGGCGACTGCAGCGCGGCCTTGACTGACACACGCTGAGGCCTGACCTCAGAGGTTTAGCAATCGGATTTAATGCCAAGAGCAAGGACTTTGTTGTTTTGGCATAAGCAAAAACAAATGCTATTATTAGTTACACAAATTTTATAATTTCACTGTTGGACTTGGGTTTTTACTTAGCCATACCTATGCATTAAACCGACGTGAAGATGTCTTCTAGCAGCCTTGTTTTTATAGATCCTTCGATGTGGTTGACTCAAGTGAGTTAATATGATAGCTGGGCAGAAATCAGGAAAAGCTTCACGGAATGGGCACTATGCATGGCCTTGGAAGAAGCCCAGGATCTGACAGGACCATAAGTGTTTCAGGCACCAGTGAACTAGGAATATAGCACTAGGCAGATGGTACGGCTTGACTGACAGTAGGTTCCACGAAGAACTGCAGCAGAAAGAGGTGGCTTGCAAAGAAAACTTGGGATTTAATTGTAGGTCTTCAGGCATCATTCTGAGTAACCTGGACTTCATGCTGTAAGTAACATGGTGCCACTGGACACCTGTGAGCAGGAGAGGCACGTGATGTGCTGCGAGTAGAGAAGCCTGATGCGCTTTAGGCTCAGATGTGAGGGGGAGGATGACTTGTGGGCGGGGATGGTTAGAGAAGATGGGACCCATCAGAAACATACTGATTGAAATAAAACACATTGGAAATAAACACGCCGGCCCAAATGAAAGTTCACCAATCCCATTTTATTTTTAGGAGACTTGAAGATATTTTTCAAAAACAACAATAAAAACCATACATGGGGCTTTCCATTTCACTGCAAATACATTTTCCCAATTTAAGAAACTTTTCATTCAAATATCCTTTTGAACAAACTTCTCAACAAAAAGTGCTTTCCTCATATATTTCAGTAACTGAAAAATTATTTGACATATATATCTCATATTTAAATTGAAAAAAGTAAATTTGAAGCAGAAACTATTATAAAAGGGCATTTGTTTTGGTAAGCATAACAATCTTTGGTTGACAAGCACTTGTTAGGCTTTAATAGTACATAATCCTTGAAAATAGCTATAGCAGACATATTTCAGAATTCTAGCTTATTCCCGCTCAAACTCACCTTCCTAATGCCCCTCACCAGAGACCGCAGAAGGCACACTCGATAGAGTGAAATAGTCTTCACTCTGGTCCACCGATCCCCCAATCATGTCCAACTCAGGGCAACGTTTCTTTGGCCCAACTTGGGCTACTAAATATAAAAGTGTAAAAGAAAACGTGTAAGAATGAATTAGAGTAGCAGTCCCTCCTCTTTGCCCACTGGCTCATCTGGAAGAGACCCTGACTGGTATGAGGACTCAGAAGAGGGGGAATCTCTTCCCCCTGAGCATAACGTGCTACCTGAGCTAGGTGATTTTTCTTCCTTCTAGGACCAACAAGTTTTCTGATGGGATGCACACAAAAACTAATTCTGATGCAATTTGAGGTTATCTAAGTTTACTCCCCATGAAACTGCCTATGGCTAGGTGATGGAGTGGTTATCTTTTTATTCAAGAAGGGAGAGAAGACCACCAAGGGCAGAAGTTTGCGTCCCTTCAAGAGTAAAATTCTCCCTGAGAAAACTATATAAGGCCACAGCATTCACTTTGTACTAAGCTGGCATTCTTGTTACCGAGTGTGCTCTAACTTTTTACAGAAGTATGCAACTGTTTTTAAATTTTTATTGATTTAGACGTGTTTGATATTAAAGTGAAAAGCCCTGGCTGGCATGGCTCAGTGGACTGAGCACCAGCCTATGAACCAAAGGGTCGGTGGTTGGACTCCCAGTTAGAGCATCAACCTGGGTTGGGGGACAGATAACTAGTAGGGGGCGCGTGAGAGGCAGCCACACACTGATGTTTCTCTCCCTCTCCCTCCCTTCTCTAAATATAAAATTTTTTTAAAAAGTGAGCAAATGTCATATACTAACTTTATTTATGGTTTCTCTATATTACCAAGAAGTTACAAGTGTTTCTTTTTAATAGAATTTTACCCTATTTACTGAGTATATTCCAATAATATTCTTAGTTAAGGAAATCAAATTTACTCAAATTCTCAGTTTTCAGTGACTTTTTTAACATTTAAGGACTGAAGCAGTATACACACATTTATAGACTTTTTACAATAAACTATATATCATCATACATATAACAGTTCAAAGAACGAATCAAGAGTTGGTATTACTAACTTTTGGAAAAAAGTTTTCAAAATCACGTTCTTTACAGATGAAATGTAATCTCATTTTGAAGTATATTTCTCTAAATTTTGAGATTTTATAAAAACATCATTTCCCCACCTTAATACTATCAGGGACCCTGTGTTGACTTGCCCTACAAATCCAAGGGGTGTTTAAGGTAAAACAAGCAAGATAATCATATCCAAATTCATACCCATTTATAAGGGGCATCAAAGGACAACGACTACATTCAAATGACATTAAAACATCAGCGTTATCTTAGCATTAATGACAAAGAAACCACCGAGCACCTTTATCAATGTTTCCCTGATAGATTTATTGATATGTGGTAACATTGTGTAAGTTTAAGGTGGACAACGTGATGACTTCATGTTATGAAATGAGCACAGTAATTTGTTTACTCCCATCAACTCACAGTTACAAAATAAAAAAAAAAATTTTTTTCCCCTCATGATCAAAATTTTTCAGACCTACTCTTTTAGGAATTTCCCAATATGCTATACAGTATTACTAGCTATAGTCGTCATGCTTTACACCACATCCCAATACATGCTTATTAACTGGAAGTTGGTACCTTTTGAGTACCTCATCCAGTTTCCTCACCTCGCCACCCCCATCGCCCCCCTCTGGTCCCTCCAAAATGGATTTGTGTTGTTGTCTTTTAATAGATTCTACATGTAAATGAGATCACACAGTATTTGCCTCCCTTTGTATGACATTTCTCCTAGCAAAATGCCCTCAAGGTCCATCCTTGTTGCAAAGGTCAGGGCTTCCTTTTTTGACTGAATAGCGTTTCACTGTACAAGCATAGTTCTCTTTAGCCATTGATCCATCGATAGACACTTTGGTTGTTTCCACGTCTTTGTTATTGTAAATAAAGCTGCAACAAAAGGAGGGGCAAATATCTCTGCCACACGTTGATTTCACTTCATTCAGATAGACACCCAGAAGTGGAACTGCTAGATCATAGGGTGGTTGTATCTTTAACTTTTTGAGGAATCTCCATACTGTTTTGCATAGTTCCTATGTGAACTTAATGTAGACCTTGACATTTAGCAAAATCAAAAGGTAAAATGCCCTACATCTGTTTCTGGAAGCCATTTAGTGGGTCTCCTCTACTGGGGTGCGTAACTTATCCCGGCAGGTCTTGTATTCCGCATTAACCTCTGTTTTCCTAAAGACAAGACAAAGAGGCAGCATCAGACATCACCATAATTAAGTACAGAAATTAAATTCAGAAGCCTACTTAGACAGTGGACAATTAAACTAATATCAGGAGTCTCTGATCTAAGAAACAGTCGTTTTAAAACAGTATCAAATGTTCAACTCTCCTCCCTCAGAATCTCTGAGTACAGCACTGAGTCATATAAGTAATTTTAAATTTTCTAGAAGCCACATTAAAGAAGTAAAAGGAACAAGAGAATTAATTTTAATATATTTTACTTGATCCAATACAGAGAAAACATTAACATTTTGCCATGTGTTTTACATTTCTAGCACATCCTGCATGGGACTAGCCACACTTAAGTCCTCAGCCACACGTGGCCATTACTTTTTGAATTAGAAGATGTCATTGTACTCCCCGCCTCAGTCAACCTACCATAACTGACGGACCAGGGCTAAAATGGGCCCAGCCAGTTACTTGCAGCAGGCTTGTCACAGCAAGCACTCCCGGGAGGCCTAGCCAGTGTCAGAGCGGCAGTCAGACCTGGGTTCTTGATCTCTCTCTGTGGGGAGGCCACCACGTGAGCCACCACTGTCACAGGACCGCACTTGTGATAGAGCAGCTTCCTAAAAACTACTGTGGGCGGTGACGTAGTGGCTAGGCCTCTCCCTGAATTCTCCAGGACTGCTACATTTTTCTATTTTTTGAAGTCAATCCATGTTTTCTCTGTAAAAGTGGTATCTTTTTCTTTAAATTAGAATTTAAAATATAATTCCTATGTGAAAAAGATAAAAAGGATTAACACATTTCTGACATTTACTTGATATAACAATGAAGCTATTTGAAGATGATAAAAGTCTGAATCCCAATTACTAAGCACTATTATTTTATATTAACTTCGGCATTCACTAAATTAACTTCGACTGTTTACAGACACCTGGAAGCTCATGACATTCTGAAAACTACTTTCCTACTTGGTTTCTGCCTCAAAGGAATCCTGAGAGAACAAGACAGAGAGGGCTGGGAGGCCCAGACTGCCCTTCTAGTAGGAATGTTTGTCTTGCCCTTTGCCCATGGTTATCAAAGACACCGCTTCACTTTTACCAAGAAATTGCCCTTCCCACTGGGCTTTGCAGAACCTGCTCCCAAACTCTTGACTGTAACCTAGGGTAGCGCCTGACAGTGCAGGTGTTGGGGTACGTTCTCCCGCGCTTTCCCGCTATGCAGACACATTTTGGCAAATAGAGGGACACTTCCCATTTATCTCATTCAAACAGAAGGTGAGGGGTCAAAGGGTGTCAGGAAATGCAATCCAGGTTTCAAAATCTAGGGATCTTTTTTTGCTGGTTTCTCTTTATATGGTTAAAAAAAAAAAAGTTCTGGTCAAGAAAAAGATAAATGCCTTTACAGAGTTCATATTTACAAGTTGAAATTAAACATTTAAAAAATTAAGTGAAATGTATTTTGGCTTCTGTAAATGGACATTTTTCTTCCCTGCCCTTAAAATGAACAGATTCTACGATTACTTGATACTTAGCTAAAAAAAGTCCCTCACTTTCAGATTCACAGCAACTAGAAGCTAGGGGACATGGGGATATGACTCTATCAGAGCCCACCTCAAAGACAAAGCCTGTTAGTCCACATTATTTTACATTATTAAAAATGGAATGGTATAAAAAAAATAGGTAATTTAGCAAAGGAAACAGGAATCTAAGTGTCCTCTTTAATGTTTACTGTCATTGTATCTTAGATGGGGCTACTGACATCTATATATTTATCGAACATTTTTCAAAAGAAAGGACATCTGAAAAGAAACACAGAAAGCAGATACCTTTTAATGATGAAAGCAAACCTTTCATCTCTTCTCAGAGAGAAATAAATTTTACTTCTCTGTGGCTCTCACCAGTTAGGTAGGTGCTGAACAGAGGAAGGGAAAAAGCCTGAATAAAATAGTGACAACAAACCAAAAGGAAGACTGGCACAATAATTGGGGTAAAATTAGTGATAGGGGAGAAGGGAAGGAAAGCTGATGATTCGTTCCTACATGATGGCTTTTCTGATTCTTATTTAGGAACTGGAAAGAGTGAACTTTGTTGTGCAGGAAGCTACTTTAAGTTTGAAGTGTTATAGTTCATCTAGCAGATAAAGATTCTAATTTTCTGTGCAATCTGTTTATCTCTGAAACATTTAGCCTGAAGTGGATTATGTAAACTCTCTCTCACAGAGTAACAGATTGGGGGAGGTTCGGCCCTTGCCTCTAGGGCCTTAGATTTTAGGGAATACACAGAGCATACGTACTAAATGCATGTAACACTGTCCCAGGAACCCGTTTTATGACAAGTCACACATTTCCGGATACATTCTGACTTCTGCACTGAGTACAGATTCTTCCTGGGGCACCTCTGTTTTCAACCGGAGGGAGGTTCTCTGTAAAACTGATTATAAGACCTCCTGGGATTTTCCTGGGATGTGTTTAAATTTCATTAACACGCTCACTCTACAAAATATGTGTATTATTAGTTTTCTATTTAAAATTCTCAAAGAGCTTGTTGAATGTTCAAGAATTTGAGAACCAACTAGAAAAATGCCCAAGTTCACTTGACTCTTCAGTTTTTTGTTCCACGTCACTATACTGTCCCTCGCCTGAGCTGGCCTCTACATACAGTAGATCCCAAAAACTTTGTGATGTTCATTTAAGCAGATGGCTTAAAAATTACAAAGTTACTGAATCAGTCATTATTAACCTAATATTAAACACAGGTTTATAACAAATACCAAATATCCTTAACAAAAAAAGAAAAAGATTGTCACAATGATTTAAACTATTAAGAAACATAAATTATTCTAATGAACTTAGCAAACTCTCACTTATCCTGGAATGATATAACCAGGATAAAGAAAATCATGCATCTATGGAAAAAATAGTCACTACAAGTAAGTTAAAACATGCAAATAAACAGGCATCTGAGTTTGGGAAGCACACAGCCGTGACATGCAAAAAGGGACTGCAGCGGCGGCAAAGGACAGGGCAGGGCCATGCATTCCAGGGTTAGAGAGTGCGGTGGAAGAGTCGGGTAAGAAAAGGAAGGGGCGTGAAGATGGGGCCCATTTCAGGCCGATTTGGGGATCCTGTTCTCAGGTTAGAGCTAAGAAGCAGAAAGTGGCATTACAACAATTTTGTGACCATTTCCAACATAATGTAAGTGATGTTTAATGACCTTAAAAATGACTACTTGTACTATTTTGTACTTTGTTTTGCTGCTTGGTTTGCCCTCTTTATTTAGCCAACGGATGAGGGACAGTTCTATTTTGACAGTGGTTTCCTTATATGTAATAATTTTGGGTGACATTCTCCCATAGACTCCCCAATCATATACTTCCTAGGAAATGCTACAAGGGCCCTAATGTATTCTCCTACTTTCATATACCCCCTGCCACATGTTGCCATGCATACTTTAGTAGTAATTTCCCCGAGAAGTCTAAGGTGTAATCAAACCTTACATGTATATGGGCAGTTTTTAAATTTGCTATTCTATGTCTCACCCCTTTTCATGTTTCATTTCAATTTCACTTCCTTTATCGTTCTACACCCCTGCCCCTTTGGCAAACCCCCAGCTTGTTCCCTAGATCTATGGATTTGTTTTGTTTTCTTTATTCATTGGTTTTGTTTTTTAGATTCCATTTATAAGTGAAATCACATGGTATTTTAATTTTGTGAAAGATTTTAATTAAAATCTTTTTGCTGTTTGACTTCTACCAGTCTGTCTTCAAGGTCACTGATTCATTCTTCTGTATTAACTAATCTGTTGTTGATACCTTTTAGTTTATTTTTCATTTCAGTTATTGCATTCTTCAGCTTTGCTTGGTTCATTATACTTTCTCTTCATTGAAGTCTTCCATGAGTTCCTCTGTCCAACTCTCAAGTTTGATAAGCACCTTGTAACTGTTTCTTTCAATTCTTTAAAAGGCAAATTATCTCCATTCATCAGGGTTTCTTCTGACACTTTCTGTTTCTTCATTTGAGACATCCTTTCATTTTCATTGTTTCACTTCCTATGTTTGTTAACATGAATTAGACAAAACAGCTATTTCTCCCAGTCTTAATAAAGTGGCCTTGTGCAGAAGTGACCTCTATGTAAGTTGTATGTCAGGTGGTTTTTGGCAGGGTGCTTGGAGCTGAGCGGATGCCTACAGCGTCTGAGATGTGGGCCGACTGAGATGGGGAGGCTCCAGGCTGGGAGGTCAGTTGTGTGCTCTGTTGATCCTGCTTCCTCTTTGGAGTTGAAACTGGCTCAGATAATAATTCAGCAAACTTACACGTAGGCCAGAGCACCTAGAGAGAGGTCCCATCCACCTTATCAAGGTGTAGAGGGACATATACAATAGTGCTCGCTGGCAGCACCCACCTCAGAGATTTCCCTATTGCTTTGCAGCTTGCCTTCTCTATTAGATCTCTCTCCCTTCTGTTGTATAGAAACTGGTCTTGTATAGAGGTGACCCTGCGTAGCTTGGGAGTGCTGGGTAGTTTGGACAGCCTCGTTGGGGCCAGGCAGGTGTCTGGGGCTCTACATTGTCAGGCTGGAAGAGCCCCGATCAGGGACACCTTGTTCATCTTGCTTGCTCCTTTTACTCGAACCCAAAATGGGCTACGGGGAGTGTGATTGGGAACACACTGCAGTAATCTTGCATGTATAACAAAGCACCCAGACGGAGCGCCCACTTGCCTTATCTAGGTGGAGGGGGGGTGTATACAATGGAGTCTACCAGCACTTCCTATCTGGAAGTTCCTCAAGATCCCCGACAGCCCCTGCAGTTCCCCAGATTACTCTATTTGGCCTCCTCTCTTTTGTTCTTCAGAAGCTCTTCAATCAGCTCTCAGTTGCCTATCAGGAGTTCTGATTTATATACAGGTGCATATTTTGATGTGCTTGGGGCAGGAGGGGAGTTTGGCCTCCACCTATACCACAGACATTGTCAACCTCCTCACTATTTTGTACTTTGATATGAAGTCTGTACAAGGGCACCTGCATTTCCTAATCATCACAAATACAAGTTTACATGAAGTCCATTTTGTGCCAAGTTGTAACAGCAACTGGGGATTTACCGTGCATAGTGCCCTGCTTCCACAGTTACCTCTACAAATAGAAAAGACACTGCATGCATTTTAGTTTTGTAAAGCAGTTTCCAAGGCAACAACGGTCAGCTTGCTGTAGGGGGTGTGCAAAGACTATGAACATCAAACAGTGCAAAGAATATAAAATAAATATTCACTTTTTTAAAAGCAAAGTAAAGTTACTAAGTATTACCCCACATACTTTTTAGAATATATACATAGGTAAGAGGTCTTTAAAAATCCAATACCTAGAAGAGGAGAAAACTTGCCTATAAACTTCATGATATTTCTTCCAATTTCAAATGTATTGGCATATCGGTAACAGCCTTCACCCTGGTTACTCAAAGTATAATGCAGGCCCAGTATCATCATCACTTGGAGCTCACTACAAATGGAAGTCTCCAATTGCTAATGGTGCTGAAATTGATGCTCAGTTAATTCTTCACTTTTAAAAGACCCATTAAGTGATAGCTAGAGCGTTTGACTTAAGCTCGTTTAAGAACTTTTAACTATTTTGCCCTGGCTGGTGTAGATCAGAGGACTGAGCCCCGGCCTGCAAACCAAATGGTCACCAGTTCGACTGCCAGTCAGGACACGTGCCTGGGTTGAGGGCCAGGTTCCAAGTTGGCAGTGTGCAAGGGGCAACCACACATTGATATTTCTCTCCGTTTTTCTCCCCCTTCTCTAAAATAAATAAAATCTTAAAAAAGAAAAAAAAGTGCATTTTGATGCACTGATGTTTTAAACAAAGAAGGGATATTTTGAACAATATAGCAAAGCTATATTGTTTTGCTTTATTTAGAAGTCATTTCTATTTAAAACTTTTGGAATTGTGAAAGTACTTAACTGATAGCATTTTCTACTTGAACTGATGTGTATATGTGATTAAAAAATATTACTGAAAGAGATATCATATATGCATAGCATATGTTCTACAAATGTAAGACTTAAGATTCAAATGAAGGAATTGTGGGTATTTAAAACAAATAACCCATAATATAAAAGAAGTTGGAACTCTTTATGAGTGCAGATGTACTTTTATTACATAGCCCAAACCTAATGATCAATACGAAAGAAAAATACATATGTCATAAAATCATGAATACCAAACTTCTTAAAATTAATGGGGTTTGATTACCAGGCTACTTCCAAAATAATTGGGAAGAACAAATATGTAAAAATCAAAAATTTCAAAGCATCTTATCTTGGTCTATGCTTTAAAGCACATAATCTTGATTTATGCTCCAGGATTTATTCTTTCATTAAATTGTAAATTATTTCATTAGAATTTAAGTTTGATGCTTAAAAACCCATGACCTTAGATGAATTTGTACATTGTTTCTTTTCTAAGTCTCCCAGCTTTCTGATTTTAATAAATAGATAGATAAAGTTAATGAGGTGCCTTGTTAGTCTTACCCCTCTCAGCAAGTTTAACCCCATCAGTTTTTCTGCAACCTAGTAAATTAAGAGAACATAAGAGGGAAATCAAATAATGTTGCTTTTAATTCCCCAGTTTAGCTTGTATAAATAACTCCAAGTGGGGGAAAAAAAAAAATCAAACTGGGTGTTTGAAGACATCTACAAAGCTTCTTAACAACTACTTAAGTGAAAATGACAAATGGAAATTTTCATTAAAAAATTCCAATAATTATACCTGTCAAAATTTCCGAGTGAGAAATTTTAAATTAAATCCTGGCCACCGGCCCAATTTAGAATGTAGGATATACCTAGGGTGGGGAAGGCCCCATCATGGTCCACGATTTATTGCAGAACTTAAACCGTGAATCCCACAGAAATTTTTCTTACAGATGTAATAGCTGAAGCAACACTGCAGACTTCTTGTTACAATGATAGCAAAAGTAGCTATAACTATTTTTAGTAAAGAAATGCAATTCTGATGGCACAGTCATGCACAGACATTAAAAACGCATGCGATACAAAATGCAAATAAAAGCTGCACAGAAGTATGTAAAGAGTGAAGCACCAATGTGTTTAAGAAGTGCGCTTAAATTTACCCTTTCTTCTTCTTGAGACAGTACCAGGCGACAGTTACAATTACCGCAACGACTGCCACTACAATAAACCAAAGAACAAATGAAATGTAAGTGACAACTAATTACCAATATTCAAAATCAAGCAGAAGAAATTAACATTGGTTACAGTTCAGCAGGCAGGAAATGCTATTTTATTTAAGCACGTATATATATCTATATCCAGCTGGACTCTTCACCATCTAAATCCAATTCCCTGGAATTGCTTAAACAGTCCACAATAAGTCAGAGAAGAGTCCTTGCTTAATATAGAAAGTTACCCAAAACATATTTGGGATACAAACACATGTGACTAATCATCTTGACAAAGCATGTATTATTTAGGATTTGTTAATAAGCAGACATATAGAATATAAATGAACATGTAATCACCAATACAAGGTAGTATATCATATAAGAGGTGTTCCTAGATTGGTTAACTTAATTTCAAGCTATAAAATCTATAGAAACTAAAAATCCATTAAACAAATAACGCTCTTCTTTACATTAGTATTTTGACTTAAGTGGCATCAAATTGGGATACTTACATATAGCAATAACAATCCCAGCAATTGGTCCTCCACCTGAGAAAAAATTAAACCGTTTGAAGCAATTACATTTTAGTTAATCAGATCATCTATAAACTACAGCAAAGGAAAAGCTTATCAATCTAGTTTGGTGTGACTGCTAGTGCATCCAGCTATTTTGATCACAGAACCCTTCTAGTTTGAATTCAGGCTTAGGACGCAACAATGTTTTGTGCTGTAGCTACCACACCAGGTTATTTACAAAATATCACTATTAGAAAAATCAGAATTCACTAGATTAGTGGAAAATCGTTTTAAAAATGTATTATCCCATTATAGTTGATTTAGTTCTGTTTTCAATCTATTGTTTATGATTTTTATTACAAAATTAATTTATATTTTCCCACCAACAGTGGATCTGTGCAATAAGCCATAATGAAGTTCCATTAATTACACAAATCTGCACAAACAATATGCTATCATCAATCCTTCCTCAAGCAACTCCACCCCCAAATTAAGACATACCAAGGAGATTCTAAGAATGCAAAAGAAACACCCAGGCACAAATATAAAAATTATGCTTAGAAACTTAAACATACATTGTTTGACTATCCAAGGAGTAATAAATAATCCTACAGAATCTTAATCCTTACAAATGTTGGTTAATAGCACCTCTGCTTTTAAACTGGCATTATATTTATTAAATTTCTGTAAGTCAAAGCACACGATGACATGTTTACCTCTACTTTTTTCATTTCACTAAAAATAATCAAGTGTTTAATGTCTTAGGATGGCAGTGGGTTTACTGACACAATGAGAGTTTAACTACAGTGTTCAGAGAGAAAACATGGCAAGCCTAAGGTGCATTTCATAAAGATTCACCTTACTGAACTAGCCTAATATTAAGAAAATATATGTTTCTCTTCATTTACTTACCAAGTAATCTTTGTATTTCATGTAAATGACACAACATATCATTTTCTTG
This sequence comes from Pteronotus mesoamericanus, assembly GCF_021234165.1. Taxonomy (NCBI): domain Eukaryota; kingdom Metazoa; phylum Chordata; class Mammalia; order Chiroptera; family Mormoopidae; genus Pteronotus; species Pteronotus mesoamericanus. Next base: position 3,463,015 of record NW_026555326.1, read on the forward strand.
TACATGTGTTATATGAACTATGTGAGCCTACATGAAGTGTGTTACACCAGCCCGATCTGAAAAAAAGTTAAAGCAACTTAAAGCACTTTAAGGCTTGGGTGTACAAGGTATGATGAGAAAGAAAACTCATCTACCAATTGCCAACACAAAATGACACTATCAAATGGAAAGCAAATTATATTCTATAAATTTTAACCTACATATGAACACAGCAATCCTCACCTACAAGAAATCCTAATTTGAGGTACCTCTCTTAAAAACTGTATTACTGACATGTTTGCACTATTAAAATAAGTACAAATGTCAAGTATTACTCATTTGTGACAGGTTGTTTCTTCTCTGACTACAGATAATCAAAATACGATATTTCCAGCTTTAAGGTCTCATAATGCAGAGCATTAATAACCAAAATAATACCTAGGTCCTGAGGTGGTGGTACGGAGGAAGGTTCTAGAAAAAAAAAAAAACACAAATAAGTAAAAAAGAAAAAAAGACAATAATTAAGACTAAAGACCTCTAAAGTATAGGTTTAGAATTTATGCGCCTTTGAGCGAAAACTCTTATATTTTCCTTATATAAATTAATGTTTCTATTTAGAAGCAGAATCATAAAATATTATAAATTTATATTCAATGCCATCAGAATTCTTATTCCAGTCCAGTAATATTTCCTATAATAATATTCGGTGGTACAGCATGATTTATCATTACACTACTGTTAAAATTAGCCTATGGGTTGATGTGACTATACGTAGGATTAAAAAAAACTGGAATCCTTAAAAAAATTTAAAAGTTGATGTGCAGTAGAAGGAAACTTCCACAGGATAAAGGCCATTTATGAACAATCCACAGTGGCCCTGGCTGGTGTGGCTCCATGGAGTACCTGCTGGACTGTGAACCGAAAGGTCAGACCATAAGGACTTCAGATGTACCAACAATTTAAATTTAAAGAATGCAATCAGAACACATGGTTGAAATGGTTATAATGGTTATAAGAAAGACACAACACTCACAGCCATTAAGAATGATCGATATATCTACCTACCTCCTACTGTAAAACTTCTGCACATGTGAATGACCACTGATAGACTAAAAGTCAGAGTTTTAGAAAAATATTAACAGCATGATGCCATTTTTGTTTCAGGAAAAAAAAAAGAACAGATGCCAAAATATGTGTATCTACACATACAGGATTACTGATGTATAGAAACAAAGGCACCTGAACTATTAAGGGATTGATAACTCAGGTCATGGGCTAGAGAAAGAGAGTACCTTTTACTGTGCACGCTTTCCTAATGTTTAAAAATTTAAAAACTTATAGTCATGTACTAGTTATGTAACTAGTTTACATAACTAGTTATGTAAAAGTTATAAAAATAAATCTGTATTTAATAGTATAAGAGTCTTAAGAGAAAACTGACTAGTAAAAATAAGGCAAGGAAAAGAAAAAGAAAAAAGAAAACCCTAGAGAAAAATGTTTACCTCAGGTTAAAAGGGCTTTAATTTATGAGTTCTGACAAACCAACACCCATAACTTAGAAACCCAAGTTACTGGTTTCTCATATAGACAAATGAACAAAGGGCATGAATAAATAATGTACACTCAAACACTCTTCTCCACTGATAATTAAAGAAATGCAAATTAATACATGACATCATTTTCCACCCATTAGGTTATACAGTTCTTAACAATTGAAATAGAATAAAGAGTTCTGAACCTGGCTGACTGGGAACTGGAGCCGTGGAAGGAGGAACAGGACCTAGAAAAATCAATTTGATTCCATTCACCAGCCATATCAATACAATGCTATGGATTTAATTTTGATTTCTGATTTTTTTTTTTAAAAGGTTGATTAGTCATTAAAATGAAAAATGCATGCACTGTCTGAACTTTGCAACTCTTACTTTCTGGGAATTTAACCTAAATATATGTTCCCAAACATACATAAGATGTCTGCATAACAAGCTTCACTAGCTTTGTATTTTATAATGGAAACCACAGAAGTCAATTAATAATCAATCATAAAAAAGTGTTCAGAATAAACATATGTACCTTTAAAAAATACCATTCAAGTATTATTGTATTACAGTACATAATTTCTATTCTCTTCTTTTCCCTTAGTATTTCCTGGATCCTTTTTTTAATATTAGCAGAATTAGAGCTACTTTCTCACCATTATACAGACCTTCCTTTAACTGGTAACAAAAAATAATGTACAGACCCAGTAAGAATTTTGATTTTTCTTATTTTTAAATAAGCCTGTAGTTATAAATTTTCCTCACAATCAATGTTTTATAAATCCTTTGTGAATTCTTACAGTCCACTCTTTCAAAAGAGCACAACAACATAGCCTAGCCTGGCTGGTGTGGCTTGGTGGATTTGAGTGTAAGCCGGCAAACCAAAGGGTTGCTGGTTCAATTCCCAGTCAGGGCACATGCCTGCGTTGCAGGCCAGGTCACCAGTTCGGGGCATGTGAGAGGCAACCGATCAATGCATCTCTCACACAATCGATGTCTTTTCTCTCTCTCTTTCTCCTTCCCTTCCCCTCTTAAAAAATAAAAAAATTCCATAGGTAACATCATACTCAATGTTGAATGATTGAGAATTTTTGCCTTAAGATCAAAACCAAGACAGGATGCCTGCATTTCCTACTTCTGCTGAACAGCATATACTAGAAGTTTTAGTCAGAGCAATAAGGCAAGAAAAAAAAATACAGAGCACCAAGCTGGGAAGGAAAAACTAAAATGATCTCTGTTGAAGATGACATGATCTTTTATATAGAGAACTCTGCAGATTACATTCACAAACACATGTGTACATACAAACACAACCTGTTAGAATGAATACATAAATTCATCAAAGTTTCAGGCTGCAGAATCTACACCCCCAAATTAGTTGCATTTCTGTACACTAAAAATAAACAACCCAAAAGGAAATTGTGAAAGCAATTCCGTTCACAATGGCATCAAAACTAAAATACTCAGGAATCATCTTAACCAAGGAGGTGAAAGACTCCTCCTACACTGGAAACTACAAAATATTGCTGAAAGAAATAGAAGACAACATAAATAAACAGAAAGATATCCTGTGTTCATGGATAAAAAGACTTAATATTGTTAAGATGCTAATACTACGCAAAGTAATCTTGAGGTTACATGCAATCCCTATCCCATCTTGAATATTCATATTTCATAAATAGAAAAATGGAAATGTACAATTCATGAAAACCAAGAGTCTAAGACCAGCTAACACCATCTTGAAAAAACCAGCATTGTTGAAAGGACTCAAAATACCTGATTTGAAAGCTTGCTAAGAAGCTAATCCAAACAGTAGTCCTGGCATAAAGATAGACGCAGAGACCAAATGAATAGGAAGCCCAGAAATAAACCCTCACATATACAATCAAATATCCAAAAGGGTGCTAAGAATAATTAATGGGGAAAAGACAGTCTTTTCAACAAATGGTTCTGGGGAAACTGGATATCTACATACAAAAGAATGAAGTTGGTTTCCTGCCTTTTACCATACACAAAAACTACTTCAACATGTATTGAAGAACTTAAGCATAGATCTAAAACTTTAAAACCCTTAGAAGAAAACATAGAGGACAAGGTTCATGATGTTGGGATTTGGCAACGATTGCTTAGATGTGACACCAAAAACACAGGCAACAAAAGGGAAAAAAAGGATACACTGGTCTTCTCAAAATTATAAACTTCTGTTTATCAAAAGGGTGAAAAGGCAATCCAAGAATGGGAGGAAACATCTGCAAATCATATACCCGACAAAGGATTTATTTCCAAAATACGTAAGGAACCCTTAAAACTCAATAACAACAACAACAAAACCCCAAAATCAAAAATGGGCAAAGGACTTGAATAGACATTTTTCCAAAGATATAAAACACACCAATAAGCACGTGAAAATGTGATTATTAGTCATTAGGAAATGGTAACAAAACAACAATGGAATGCTTCATATACATTAGGATGGCTAGTAACCAAAAACAGAAAACAACAAGTGTTGATAAACAGGTAGAGAAATTGGAAGCTCTGTGTATTGCCAAGAGGAATGTAAAATTCATAATGAAAACTGGGGTTTCAAAACAGTTGGAGAGCCAACTTATTCAAGAAATCGATGCAGGTGGAGTAAAAAAGAACTCTGTCTCATTCCATACACTGTAAGAATTCCAGATGTACCAACAATTTAAATTTAAAGAATGCAATCAGAACACATGGTTGAAATGGTTATAATGGTTATAAGAAAGACACAACACTCACAGCCATTAAGAATGATCGATATATCTACCTACCTCCTACTGTAAAACTTCTGCACATGTGAATGACCACTGATAGACTAAAAGTCAGAGTTTTAGAAAAATAATAACAGCATGATGCCATTTTTGTTTCAGAAAAAAAAAAGAACAGATGCCAAAATATGTGTATCTACACATACAGGATTACTGATGTATAGAAACAAAGGCACCTGAACTATTAAGGGATTGATAACTCAGGTCATGGGCTAGAGAAAGAGAGTACCTTTTACTGTGCACGCTTTCCTAATGTTTAAAATTTTAAAAACTTATAGTCATGTACTAGTTATGTAACTAGTTTACATAACTAGTTATGTAAAAGTTATAAAAATAAATCTGTATTTAATAGTATAAGAGTCTTAAGAGAAAACTGACTAGTAAAAATAAGGCAAGGAAAAGAAAAAGAAAAAAAGAAAACCCTAGAGAAAAATGTTTACCTCAGGTTAAAAGGGCTTTAATTTATGAGTTCTGACAAACCAACACCCATAACTTAGAAACCCAAGTTACTGGTTTCTCATATAGACAAATGAACAAAGGGCATGAATAAATAATGTACACTCAAACACTCTTCTCCACTGATAATTAAAGAAATGCAAATTAATACATGACATCATTTTCCACCCATTAGGTTATACAGTTCTTAACAATTGAAATAGAATAAAGAGTTCTGAACCTGGCTGACCGGGAACTGGAGCCGTGGAAGGAGGAACAGGACCTAGAAAAATCAATTTGATTCCATTCACCAGCCATATCAATACAATGCTATGGATTTAATTTTGATTTCTGATTTTTTTTTTAAAAGGTTGATTAGTCATTAAAATGAAAAATGCATGCACTGTCTGAACTTTGCAACTCTTACTTTCTGGGAATTTAACCTAAATATATGTTCCCAAACATACATAAGATGTCTGCATAACAAGCTTCACTAGCTTTGTATTTTATAATGGAAACCACAGAAGTCAATTAATAATCAATCATAAAAAAGTGTTCAGAATAAACATATGTACCTTTAAAAAATACCATTCAAGTATTATTGTATTACAGTACATAATTTCTATTCTCTTCTTTTCCCTTAGTATTTCCTGGATCCTTTTTTTAATATTAGCAGAATTAGAGCTACTTTCTCACCATTATACAGACCTTCCTTTAACTGGTAACAAAAAATAATGTACAGACCCAGTAAGAATTTTGATTTTTCTTATTTTTAAATAAGCCTGTAGTTATAAATTTTCCTCACAATCAATGTTTTATAAATCCTTTGTGAATTCTTACAGTCCACTCTTTCAAAAGAGCACAACAACATAGCCTAGCCTGGCTGGTGTGGCTTGGTGGATTTGAGTGTAAGCCGGCAAACCAAAGGGTTGCTGGTTCAATTCCCAGTCAGGGCACATGCCTGCGTTGCAGGCCAGGTCACCAGGAAGGAATGCATGACAGACTACCAGACACTGATATTTTTCTCCTTCTCTCCCACCATTCCCCTCTCTAAAAAGAAATAAATAAAATCTTTATAAAAACAAACAGTCTATCACAGTGCTTATACCCACTAGGAACGGTCAATGAGTATAAAATTCACATGCAATCTTAATATATCCACCAAAAAACCATCTCTTCCCCCCACCCCAAAATCTCACAGCACTCAAGGTTCTCATGGAGGCTACCAGGGACCATGTATACAGGAATTAAAAAAGGTGGTTTAATGACCATGTTAACATGCGTAACTCCCCCCAATGCTTTAAAGTATTAGGACAACAGAAAATATACAAGCAAATTAGAAGACAATGATTGAGATTTGAGTTCAAGCACCCTCATTAAACAATGGGAAATGAAAGCCCACAGAAATGATATTCTATGAGTAAGCAGAACCAAACTAGGGCCCCAAGTGACGTCAGCCCAGGCTAACGCTCTTCCCACTATTCCTCTTGTCTCTTGTTCTGCTGAAACCAAGAAGAAGACAGAAATAGCAGCACTGAAATCAGGTAGAAAGTTCCTTCCACCACATCAAAATAATCTCTCAAGTCTTAAGCAGAGCAGTTGATGAGCAGCCCATGCAAGAAGTCCTCCATTTCATTTCATTAAATAATGACTTTTCCTGCCCGTCGGTTGGTGTGATATTTAGTTTCTATTCCCAGATAAAAATGCCCAGTAAAGACAAAAAGAATACTTGTATGGGGCGGGGGGAGGGGGGTTTAAATGGTACTAAATGTTGGGGGGCGGAAATAAGGGCAGGGGGAGGGAAGCAGGGAGGGACTGCTTCCAGTCCAAGAAATGAAGCAGTCCTGGATCTGGAAGATACCCTGTGAAGGTGTTGCCAGATCACGTTTAAAATGAATAAAATAGCAAAGTTGAGGACAGAAAACGTATTAAAAAAACAGAAGCCATGGACCTTGTTCACTAGCCTTATTGGAGTGATGCTCTAAGTCAAAGTCACATGAGCTTCCTTTAAGAACTTCCCATATTCCAGGCACTGTGCTAATTGCTTTTAATGCATCCCACTTAAAGGTTACTACCATCCAGTGAGGAAAGTATTAAATAATTTTAATATAAATAAACACATTTAAAGTTCATGTGACTTGCCAAGTCAACATGGCTGTTTATATCTGAGGACTATGGCAAATCATTTTAGAATCACTAAGTAGAACAACTAGAATGGCTGTAAATACGTTTGTTCTTCCACCTTTCATTACTAGAAATGATGAATGGGTGTAAATCATCAAATATTTAAAAGATTTTGAATAATATAAGCAGGAAGTTACAAAACCTGAGGCACTGGAAGTTGGAGGTATTGGGCTGGTTAGAGCGGGCACTGGAAAAAAAAAATAATGTTGACTGGATTAACCACTTAGGAATTACTGCTCTGTCATTTATATAAATTACACCTTTCATTTTTGACTTGTGTAGATGAAAATATCCATGCTTCAATTTTCTTCAAAGGTTGCTACCCAATGTCACACATAAAAAAAAGCTGAAGAAAAATTTATATACCTGTGTGAAATACATAACATGCTAACCCTATGAAAACATGCAAAATAACAAAAGCAGAATTCTTTGTGAATTTTACGTGTCATGTTAAGACATAATTAAACTAAAACTGCTTCATTTCAACTACTCTGTATCATTTACATTTAATGTCAAAAAAATTAAATCTAAACAAAAAAGAAAGAAAAAGACACTGTACCTCTAATACACTGTGGCAGCTCTGGTTCCCACATGCTGTTGGCTCCACAGACAACTCTACTTTGACCTTGAAGGTAAAAACCCTCCTTGCATCCAATTTCAACTGCTGCTTGGTAGTAATATTTTCGACTCATTCCTGACAACAGCATTCCATTTTCCGGGACTGGATACGGACATTTGACCACTACAAAGTGAAGAAATTCCAGAATTAATGGGAAGCTGTTTAAACTTAGGATGTTCATTATGGATAGTTTTTAATATTCTTGAAATGTTTCTGTCTGGTTTTAGTATCAGGGTAATGCAATTCTCATGAAATGTGGTTAGATGAGTCTCTGCACCCCTTTTTATTTTCTCTTGAAGAGTTTGTCTAGAGCTGCTAATATTTATTCCTGAAATGTTTGAAGGATTCCCCAGGGAGAAGAGTCTTTTTATGAGAAGGTTTAAGTTGTCAAATTTCTAGGCATAAAGGTGTTTGTGGTAGTCTTATTATCCTTTAAATATCTTTAGGATATATTCTGTGATGTCACTGTTTTAATTTTTTTTTTTTAAGATTTTATTTATTTTTAGAGAGGGGAAGGCAGAGAGAAAGAGAGGGAAATATCAATGTGTGGTTGCCTCTTGCTTGCCCCCTACTGGGGACCTGGCCCACAACCCAGGCATGTGCCTTGACTGGGAATAGAACTGGTGACCCTTTGGTTCACAGGCTGGCATTCAATCCACTGAGCCACACCAGCCAGGGCTAATTCTTGATATTAAAAATTTGTGTTTTCTTTTTTTCTTGTCAGACTGGTTATAGGTTAAAAGATTTTATTGTTCTTCTTCAAGATCTATTTGTTTAGTTAATTCTCTACTTTTTTCTCTTTGCAGTTTCGATTTCTATCTGTATTCTTTCCTTTTGTTTCCTTGTTTAGAGGATAATTTGCTCCTTTTTTTAGGTTCATGTGGAAGCTTAGATTACTAATGTGATGTTCCCCGTTTTCTGATATAAGTATTTCATGCTATTAATATCCTATTAAGCAATGCTTTTGCTGTATCCCCTAAATTTTGATAAATTGACATTTTGTATTTCATTTTTATTCAATTCAAAACACCTTCTAATTTTGCTTGTGAAGTCTTGTTTCATGGGTTAGAAGTGTCTTGCATAATTTTCATATATTTGGGGATTTTATATATCTTTATTTTGTGACTTCTACATTCATTCCATTGTGATCAGATAATAATATGTACAGTAAATGATTTCAACATTTTGATATTTGTTAAAAATTATCTTAATGCCTAGAATATTTAATTAAAGAATGTTCTCTTTGCATTCGACAAGAGTAATTACTTTGGTATTATTCAGTGGTTCCTTTCTTTCAAGAGTCAAATACTCTCCAGTGCTTCCTTGTCTTAAGTCATGCTCTAATGCCTTAAACATTGTTTTTAAAGTACAGGCATATGTCAAAGATATAGCGGGTTTGGTATCAAACCACAGCAATAAAACAAGTATCGTAATAAAGCAAGGTATAATGTTTTTGCTAGTGAGGGCCTTGCCTTCAATTTTTAAAAAGCACAACATCTGTAAAACACAATAAAGCCAGGTGTGATTAAACAAGGTATGCCTGTATGTTTCATCCAGAATTTATCAATCTTACTGGTGAGAAGATTAGTCTTTTATGATTTATTCTACCATTTCCTCTAGCCAGAATTCTTAACCATCTTGTAATAAAAAATAAATCCGTTATTTTTAAGGCAATGTGTGGTGAGCTTTTTGATACTCTGAAGCAAAAAAAATCCCAACTCATGCATCTACACAGTAGTTCACTATGTATAAATCAGAATACCAAGAACATGCGTGGTGGGTGGGGAACTTTACTTTTTAAAAATTAAATTAGAAACCAACAACAGGGTGAGCAAGCACATATGGCTATTTTGTTTACTTGTTGGTAAAGTATTTACAAAATATTTCCATACTATACAAATAAATAAATAAATAAAAATATTATTACCTTTACACTCAGGAGGATCACTACTCCATTTGTTAGGCCCAGAACAAACAAGCTTGCTCTCTCCGACAAGTGAGTATTCATCTGGTCCATTTGAAGCACTACAACGGTAAGTTACTACTTCACCATATACATATGCATCCTTATGGTTATTGGTGACACCATTTTGTATTTGTCTAGGTGGTTGACAGTAAATCGCTTAAAAAGAGAAAAAAGAGAACAGGAAAGGCACAAGAAAAAATAAAAGATTAGGACACAATTAACCATGTCCTCTGAACTGCCTTCAGTAAATCCATTAACATATGATTTCCACAATCTAATTGTAAATCCAATATCCCTTTAGAAGAAAGTTTTTTTTTAAAAAATGTATTATCTTTTTTCATTTTCATCCATAAGAGAATACAGTGAAATTTGCCAAAGGTATAAATGGTGTGTTAACGCAACAACCAAAATCTTGAGGTCTTCCTTTAAAAAGCCAGCTATTAATGAGATTTTCAAACATGTAAAACAGTGCCACAATTCTCACTATTTGGAAAATAGTTGTTTTTCATAAGAAATATATTGCATATATTAATATGTATTTTGCTTACTGTTCTCGATAATGAATTAATATTACTTTTAAAACATTTTAGTTTTAATTCCAAAATAATGAATAGCAATAGCCATACCCCACCTGAAGAGAAGCTATGTGGGGTCTTTCTTTTTTTTTAATTTATTTTTAGGACAGGGAGGGAGAAATAGAGGGAAAGAAACATCAATGTGTGGTTGCCTCTTGCGCACCCCCAACTGGGGACTTGGCCCACAACCCAGGCATGTGTCCTAACTGGGAATCAAACTGGGGATCCATTGGTTTGCAGGCTGGCACTCAATCCACTGAGCCACAGCAGCCAGGGTGAGTCTTTTTTAATTTAAAAGCATAAAGTCAAGCCAAGGCTCTAAATTCCAAAGACAGAGTATACTTACCTTCACAACGTGGGGGTTCATTATCCCAATTCACATTATTGTCACCAGAAAGTTCGCAATATAGAGTTGGCGGTCCAACTAAGTAATAACTAAGAAAAAAAAAAAAAAAGAGTAGTTTTTGGGGGGTTTTTTTGTTTGTTTTTTTTTTTACTAGTTAACATGATACACATAATAATGAAGGAAAATTTTATATGGTAGTTTTTCTGCACTACAGTAGTTTGAGAGAGAAGTTTCTTAAACCCTATAATGAAGGTACCAACTAAATCTACAATTTAATAAAGAGTTTCTGCCTTTGAGCACACACTGACCTAGAGCAAATTATCTACATACATGCCTGTCAATCTGGCCTCTTTGCTCTCTCCAGCAGGCCCATCAACATTCCCTTCTGTGCCCTAATTCATGTCATTCTGCCCAGTCAGGACAATGACTGTGTAGACAGATTAGGCCCTAGAGTTTCCCTGCCTGGATTTGAGTCCCAGCTCCACAACTGACTTGTTATTTGAATTGGGCAATGGTTGCTGGTTCTCTCTCTCAGTTTCCTCATCTATGAAAAGGAGATAATAGTGTATATACCTCATGGGGTTGTTGTGAGTAGTAGATGAGCCAGCATGTGGAACATGGTGAGCACTGTGTAAGCTTTAAGTCTTATCAATATTCTTCAGATCAGTGTATCTTCCCAGCAGTAGCTCAGGAAGACCCCTACTTGATGAAATCTCTAATGATTCAAATTCACAGTATTTTCTCCTCCTCTGGACTGTCATTGTAATTACGATGAACACATATATTTCTTTGGTATTTCTCATTTACATCTGCTTTGACATCTGTCTATGTATATTGTGCTCCTCAATAAGGCAAAAACTTCTTCGAAAAGAGTCTGTCTTAATCTTTCGGTACTCCTCAGAGTGCTTACCAGTTTCTAACTTTAAACTAGATATTTTTACTTAAGTAAAAACATAGTCAATGAAACTGCTTCTAGCTGCTTCCAGCTGACTATTCCTCCAAGGCTCACTCATTGGTTCTATATCAGAATGTATTACGAGAGGATTTGGGGATGGCAGTAGGGTAGGAAGCAACAAGAATTCTGTCTTCACACCTACACCACAATTATAATGCTAGAATCTACCTGATGTAACTATTTTGGAACTCTGGACCCCCTAGAAAGCTTGCAATTTCTAAGGGAGGGTTTGGACAAGGAGACTGCATTAACATTGGTCACTTTCAATTCTTAGCACAGTGGTGGTTACCCATCCCACTTCAACAGCAGGCAGCTGTGCATGTGTTCCTGGGGTAGCGTATAAGCAGGTTGCAGGAACCAGAGAAGGGAAAGAGAACCCCATCCTCACGAATACCTAGGATCTATGCTCGTATTACTGACTGCTGCTTCTGACACAGAAAAGCAGATAAAGAAATAGGCAGCCAGTATTATCACATGTTCCCTACTCTCACAAGCCCATTCATTGCCTACTGAAGTGACTTCTGGAAATTTAAAGATCTAGCATCCTTTGCTCCTCCCTCCAATTTTTGTTTTTTCCTCTTTCAGGAGCCCAACATTAAAACAAGGACATGCAACCCTGGCTGGCGTGGCTCAGTTTGTTGGAGTGTTGTCCAGTAAACCAAAGAGATGTGGGTTAGATTCCCAGTCAGGGCACATACAAGACCCGTGTGGTTTCTCTCTCACATCAATGATTCTCTGCATTCTCACTCTCCTCCCTTTCTACTCTCTAAAATCAATAAGGTCTTCTGAGGTCTTTTCTGAGCCTTTCCCTGGGCATCTGTAGTCACTTAATTTAACCCACATATGCATGTCTTTGGGTGAGGATGAAAAACTAGGACATGCATATGTGGGTTAAATTAAGTGACTACAGATGCCCAGGGAAAGGCTCAGAAAAGACCTCAGAAGACCTTCAGTTTATGTATCAGGCTGATCCTCAGGCCCTACAACCATCAAAACAGCAAAATAAACTAGAGAAAATAACAAGCCCTGGGAAAGAGAATTTAATTTCCAGAGTTACTTCATTATTAGATTGAAGTGTCCAGTTTAAGAAAGAAATAAGGCGCAAAGAGGAGAATATGGAGCCTTCCAAGAAAAAAATAAATTAACAGAAATTATCCCTGAAAAAGACCATACTACAGATCAAGTTAAAAAAGACTAACTTTTACAGATGCTTAAAGAAATAATGGAAGAAATATAGAAAAGTCAAGAAAACAATGAATGTACTCAATGTGAATACCAATCAGGAGATGGAAAACCTAAAAAGAAACCCAAAGGCAATTATGGAATTTAAAAGTATAGTAACTTAAATGAAAAATTCACTGGAGGAATTAAAGGCAGTTTTTAGTGGGCAGAAGAAAGAATCACTGAACTTGAAAGAAGGACAATGGAAATTATCGAGTCTGAAGAACAGAAAGTAAAAAGATTGAAGGAAAGTGAACAGAGCCTAAGGGACCTATGGGACCTGTGGGACGCCAATAAGCAGACCAACATACGCATTGTGGGAGTCTCAGAGAAGACAGAAAGAATCAGGTGAAGAGAATATCTGAAGAAATAATGGTTGAAAAGTTTGCCAAATTTGATGAAGGACATAGATATAATTATTCAAAAATCTCAACAAACTGCAAGTAAGATGAACTGAAGAGACCCATACTAAGAAACATAATGGTCAAACTTTCAAAAGCCAGTGACAGAATTTTAGAAAGCTGTGAGAGAAAAGTGAATCATCAGGTATAAGCAATCCTAAATAGAATTACCAGCAGATTTCTCATCAAGAACCTTGGAGGCCAGAGGACAGTAAACTCATATACTCAAAGTGATGTAAAAAAACCCCAAACTGTCAGTCATGTATCCTCAATCCAGCAAAAGTGTGCTCAAACATGAGGGAGATATTAAGATTTTTCCAGAAATAAAAGCGGAGGGAGCTGTTCACACTAGATCTTGCCTATAAAAAGCACAAGGGAGTCCTGAAAGGTGAAATTAAAAAAAGTAACCCAAAGGCATATGGATAAATAAGCATTTAACTGCAGGTTCCTACATGGGCAATTATTAAAGCTAGAATGATTGTAAGAATGATTTGTACCTATAATTTTTGTTTTCTATAGTGTTTAAGAAAGTAATCCTTCAAAGAAAAATAAATACATTATTGTGGAGGCTAGAATTACAATTTTGAGTGTAGGGGCTAATATTACATTTAACAACTAAAAGGTCGGGGGTAGAGTTGTAAAGGTGCACTTTTTATAATACGCTGAAATTAAGTTGGTATGAATTCAAATTAGAGTATTTTAACTGTAGGATTTTAAATGTAACATGCATGATAACCACAAACAAAAAACCTATAAAGCAGACTCTTAGGTAAATAAAAAAGAAATTTTAACATTTCACTATAAAAATCAACTCAATAGCAGAGGAGAGATTAAAAAACTATGAGGCATGTAGAAAACTGGTAGTGTAATCACAGAAACCGTTCTTCCTGTCAGTAATTCTTTTAAATTGAAAATGATTATATCCTCCAATCCAGAGACAGGAATTGGCAGAATAGATAAAAACAAAGGATCCAACTACAGGCTGTCTACAAGAGACTCACTTGAGATACAAAGACACAAACAAGTTGAAAGCAGAAAAATAGAAAAATATATTCATGCACATAGTGACCACAAGAGAGCAGAGGTGGCCACACTAATTCATACAACATAGACTTTAATCAAAAAGGGTTAAAAGAACAAAGAAGGACATTTTATTTTACTGAGGGTCCAATACTGTAAAAAGATGTTAGCATTCATAAATATTTATGGGCCTAATGACAGGCCTTGAAAATATATGAAGCAAAAACTGACAGAGCTGAAGGGAGAAACACACATCTCTACCTAATAGGCATTTCTCCAATAATAGTTGAAGACTTCAATACCTTACTCACCACAATGAGTAGAACCAGATAGAAGATGAGTAAAAACTAGAGAACTTCAACAATATAATAAACCAACTAGATCTCACAGACATAGTGCACTCTCCAACAACAGAACATGCAATCTCAGGTCCAAAGGAAACATTTTCTGGGACAATATTTTAGGCCACAAATTAACCACAGAAATTAATGTTATTAATAAATACCTAATGAATAACAATTATATTTGGCTAAAATATTAAATAATTAATAGATTTTTTAAAAGATACCATACAAAGTATCTTCTGACCACATGGGATGAAGTCAGAAATCAGTGTCAAAAAGAAGACTGGAAAATTCACAATTTTAAACAATTGGCTCAAAGAAGAAATCACTAGAGAAATTAAAAATTACTTTCAGATGAATGAAAATAAAGGCACAACATCCCAAAATGTATGAGAGACAGTGAAAACAGTGCCATGGGGGGAATTTATAGCTATACAAGCTTATAATAAAAAATGAGATCTGAAATCAACAACCTAACTTCACAACCTGAGGAACTGGAAAAAGAAGAACTAAACCCAAATTTTGCACAAGGAAGAAAGTAATAAAGATTAGAGCAGAAATAAAAACAATAGAGAAAAATGAATGAAACCAAAAGTTAGTTCTCTGAATCAATAACCTTCAGCTAGATGGACTAAAAAAAAAAAAAAAGACCCAAATTACTAAAATCAGAAATGAAACTAGGGACATTAATATCAATTATATATCCCTGGCCAGGCAGCTCAGTTGGTTAGAGCATCGTCCTGATGTGTCAAGGTTGCAGGTTCGTTCCCGTCAGAGCACATGTAAGAATCAACTAACAAATGCATAAATAAATGGAACAACAAATTGATATTTTTCTCTCCCTCTCCCCCTTCCTCTCTCTCTCCTTCAAAAAAAAAATCAATAAATAATATTTTAAAAAATACCCCCAAGGTACACAGCCACCTCCTGAGTCAAGCTGGGGACACAGAGTTAATACCAATTATACAGAAATACCAAATATTATAAGAGTACTATGAACAATTTTATGCCAACCAATTAAGTAACTACGATAAAATGGAAAAATTCCTGGAAACCCAAAATCAACCAAGACTAAATTACATAGATAAAAAATATAAGTAGACCTATAACTAGTAAAAAGATTGAGTCAGTAATCAAAAATCTCCAAAAAAAGAAAATCCCTGGACTTGATGGTTTCTTGGTGAATATTTAAAGAACTGCAAGCCTTCTCAATAATTTTTTAAAAATTGACGAGGATGGAAGTCTTCTGAATTCATTCTGTGGAACCAGCATTGTCATGATATCAAAGCTAGTCAAAGACACCACACAAAAAAAGGCTACAGATGCACATCCCTGATGAACCTACATGTATCAATAACACTCCTCAATGAAAGATGACCAAACAGAATTGAGGGGCCTATTAAAAGTATTATTCACTATGACCAGGTGGGATTTATTCCTGGAAAGCAAGGATGGCTCAACACATGAAAATTAATTAATGTAATATGCTACATCAATAAAGGGGAAAAAACACATGATCATCTCCACTGATGTAATAAAAGCACTTGATAAAATTTAATACTCTTGCATGGTAACCATAACCTACAAACTAGGCAAATAAGGAAACTACCTCAAGATCATAAACACCACACATGAAAAACTCACAGTAAACATCATACTCAATGGTAAAAAGCCGAAAGATTTTCAATATAAAGAACAATGCAAGGATACCTGCATTTACCATTTCTATTTGACATACTACTGAAAGTTCTAGCCAGAGCAACTAGGCAAAACAAACAAAAGTTATCAAAACTGGTTAGGAAGAAGGTAAATCATCAGTGTTTGTAGATACTATGATCTTATATGTATAAATTTCTAAAGATTACAAACACACACACAAATCCTGTTAGAACTAATAAATGAATTCAGTAAATTAGCAGGACACAAAGTTAATATTAAAAAATCAGTTGCATTTTATAATGTACTACTTTTACTCTATAATGCATATTTTTCATAAATTTCCAGTATCCTGAATGTAACTATAAAAAGAACACTATATTACAAAGGCTGCTATTAAGTGCTCAGTACCTCTTTTTGAGACCTTCACTCCATTGTAGCAGTCTCAAAAACAAGGCTTTCTACTAAGGGACCTTGATTAACATTATAGTCCAAGTTTACCAGGTCAATTTTCATCTGGTAACATCTGACATGAGTTATTTCAATATAGGATTATTTTTGGTTGGCAATTCTACCTCCCGTTTCTATAAGCCTTTCTTCAACTCTGAGTGTTGCTCATTTTATGGGTGCACTTTGGCCCTGGCCAGTGTGGTTCAGTTGGTTGAGTGTGGTCCTGTAGACCAACAGGTCACAGGTTTCATCCCTGGCCAGGCCCATCCCACAGGTTCCATCCCACACCCAGCTTATGAGAAGGCAGCCAAATGATGGCCCCCACCCCTTAAAAAGCAATGAGAAAAGTGTCCTCAGGTGAAGATAAAAAATAAAAACTATAAATAAATAGGGTGCGCTTTGTTGTCAAGGAAAAGCCATCATGATTACATTTTTTAGTACTGACAGGCTTATTATTATATATATCATTACACAATTTAGCTTTACTTTAACTGAAATTTCTTTCTATTCTTTACACATATTTTAGTCTCCATTATAAGCCCAAGAGTTGATCGGCTCTAAGTACAACTGGTCACACAGAAAGCAAAATGAAGTCAACATTATGGGAATGCTTAGAAGAGAAGCAAAACAAAAACAGAATTATTTATATTCTATTTATCTATTTTTTCTACTTACCCATCATTACAAGAATAGTTAGCCCGTGAACCAAACTCAAAGCCTCCAACGACTTGGCCATTTATGGGTTCTCCTAGTTGTTGACATTGTTTTTCTGAAAAATTTTGAAATTTGTTGTTTCATATAAATTTCAAAACAGGTTTGAATCAAAACCAGAACTCCATATTGCTCTACTGAATTCACGGGAATGTTATTTTAACCATTGAAAGACAAAACTTTTAATATTCACATTTACCCAGACAACCAACTGCCAAGAAAAAGATTTCTGGAAATTTTTCAAAGCCTGAAAAAATACATTACTTTCTAAAACCTACTTTTGTTACCAAATAATGGACCCATGGGGGGAAGGGTGCCCAGATGCTATTACCGAAACAATACCCGCCTCCTCAAGGGTCCCTCAGTTGTAGGTCCTTTGCCTGCCACCCTTGAAATAATGGCAGAGTTTGGTGAAAAGGAAAAGACGTATTTATTCAAAAGTTATACAGGTTTGATTAATGCCTAAATGCTGCCCTTAAATCCAAAAATCCCTTTAAAACACCTGCCAACACACACAGTCCTGCCTTCCCCGCTTTAGCCAGTCAGGCCAGTCAGGGTACCGTCCTTCAAAAGAGAAAGAACAAAAGCCCGGGCCGGCTAGGCAGGCCTCTCACGGTGCCCAGCACCATCCGCTGTGTTGCCGCGATCTCCAGCTCTTAATGCAAATAACGTGGCACCTTCTCATGTCCCACTAGCAAGAGTCCTTTCTCCCCTTTTCTTCCCCCGTGGTCTTCACATTGTTCCCCAAGAGCCTGTGTCCCTTTATCTCTCCCGCAGACCCTGTCTCCCCTCTCCTAGTTACATCCTGTGTTAAAGGTTTTCAAACCTTCCCGGTTAGCCTTGTTGAGATGCAAAATAACCATCTTTGCACAGGTCTAAAGCTATCCTGTTATTGACATGCAAATGACTCTCAATGGCCCTGCTCCTGGTCTCCCATCCCCCATGGTGGCCTGTCTTGGTGGGGAGAATATCTTATATTTTTCTTGGACACCCGAAGTTTTGTACTCCATTACAAATACCCTTTGTGGGGGGTCCTGGCTGTGCCCCATTACACTTTCACATGAGAAAACCACCATTATTAATAGTGGAATATGCATCCTAAATGCGAGGAAACCTCTAGTGCAATTTAAACAGTTTTGTGTACTTACTTTTGCAAGCCTCCTGGAGAGGTTTCCATGTGCCATCAGGTTGACAAACAGAAGACAAGGGAAGAGGAGGAAAACGGCGCATGTATCCTGGGCGACACTGATATTCTACTTGTTCCCCAGGTTGGTAAGTATCCTGAGAAGAGCCTTTGAGCGCCATAGTGTTGAATCTCGGTGGAGCACCACAGGAATCTGGGTATAACAGAATGAGAACATGGAAGAAAAGCATTTTCTCCTTTTCAGCAACCACGGATTATGGCCTGGCAGCAGGCAGGCAGGACAGAATACATGGAAAGGTCCTTGGCAAGATTTTAAGTGATTGTTCTGTGGTTTTACCGGACGAGGTGCCTCGCCTGATTTAAGTAACATTCTATCAGCTTTCAGTTTCTTGGGGTTATAAAGTGAATATTCATTCAACAGTAAATTAAAGAGATAGCAGCAATATTTTTGGTTTTAAAATATATTTATAGGTATGCAACCTTTACCATTTTTCAAAGGTCATGTCACACTCCTCATTCCCCTAAGAAGACTTTTATATATGTAGCCCTTGGTCAGATTACTCTTCCACACTTTGAAACACAAACTGATGAAGACTTGTCACTTTAGGCTCAGTCTCATCTCGGGAAGTAAGGTCCTAGAGGTCAGAGATCAGTCATATGCCTTCTTTTGCTTCTACACTCTGCACCCAGTGCTACTCGAGAAATACTACGGTAAGAGGTAATTATTATTTAAGCATTGCGGATTTTACAGATCAAAATAAATATGGACTAAACTACTTCAAAATATAAGATAATTTCATATTAGTGAAATGAACATTTTATAAGTGAATAGATGCCATTCAGAATCCAATTTAATTACTTTGAATAGGCTTTATATGGAAAAACAAAAGTCTGCCTTCTTGACATTCCTTTAAATATATAATTGACCCTTGAAAAATGCTGGGATTCAGGTTCCCCGGCCCCCATGCAGCCGAAAATCTACATATAACTTCTGACTTCCCCAAAACCTAAGTAGAGTGTTCCTTGTGTATCAGTGCAGGGTGGATTCCAGGACTCCCTGCGGACACAACAGTCTCTGCGTGCCCAAGTATGAGAAGTGATGGAGTGGGGAATGATGCGCACAGTATGCTCTCCACATTGTCAAATTCCCAGCCTCAGATGGCGAATACTGTTGGTTGTTTCCACAGGTGTGAAACCCAGAGAGCAGGCAGACAATATATTTACAGGGAAAAAAATCGCATGTAAGTGAATGCGGCTAGTTCAAGGGTCCATGTTGTTCAAGGGTCAACAGTAATTTAATCTTCCTTCCCTGAGCAATGAATCATTCATGACCTCAGAAGCTCCCTGAGGTAACTAGCTGTTTAGGCTGTGTATCCAATACATCCCCTACAGTAAAGCTACGATATTGCTATGCTTTTAGAATTTTTTACTTCTGATTTTTTGGGGGAGAGGTGTTTTCATTCCCTTGAATAGTATCATTTCTACGTTAGCAATTCCTTGTCCTTTAAATTATCTGTGGGCTTGAAAAACCTCACAGATCTGTTAGAACAATTACATAAAATAACGTGATGGAGACACATCAAGTCCTAAAGAGCTAGCAGAATGTAGAGGCCTATCCTACTAGGTGAGGGACCTAAAGACAAAGATCTCTTTTGATCCCTGAGGCACCTTTCCTTTCGTACTCCCTGCATTGGTCTTTCTTCAGATTGAGAGACCAGTAAAGATAACTCTAAACAAGTGAAATTTTACTCTTCTTTCCTATCATATTCTAAATTCTAAAATTCTCTATATATACACAGTCCAACATTTCATTTCCATCATGTCCTGAAATCCACCTACCATCAAAAGTTTTCAACGTTTTCAGTATGCTGACCTTGGTATCTCAGTATTTCCCAATCAACTGCTCAAAAGAGAGCAAAAAGCAAACCGAAAGCCCTAGTAATTAAAAACACTGTTGGAAAAGAGGATTAGTAGTTAAAAGCGTTGTTTAAAAAGAGGTGAATTTATAACATTACATTTACTGAATACTCTGAGCTAGATATTGTCACTTTCAACGGGAAAACAAACATGGGCTAGAGATGCTATACAATTCCATTCAGATACAAATGAATAACATCATTCTAGAATTTCCTGGAACCAACAAGAAAAAAAATCAAGTAATAGCATGATTGTAATTAAGTTATACAAGTATCCTTTGTTTCATGCATTCAAGCTCAGTAACTATTTCAAAAGCCAATAAAGAAAAGGGGATTCCTAATGACTTCCACATATATTCTCTGTATGGGAAAGGAAAAATCAGTAAGACAGTTTAATCCATTCAACTACTTAAAGTGTTTCTTCCCACTAGCATGCATCATGAAAGCCATGCTTCCACCAATGTGCAGAGTGTAAATTCTGGTTTGGAAACCAGTTGATCACAAGCTTTATACACTGTAATAATGGAGTCCAATATTACACTTATTTACTAAGCAAATTTCCACCCTAGCTCAGAACACTAAATTTTCTTCCAATGAGGATGTTCAAACTAAACATTCCCAGACCCACAAACATAGCATCTTGACTTATTTTTTTCTAGGTAATTTAAATACAATTATTACTTGGCTGTGATGCTATGCTTTACCAATAAATGACATTATGTAATATGACGGGCTGCATTCAGAAAATTCACCAATGTCCCAGATGAGTTTCAGGAAAATAAAATAGTTTTCTGCTAAGAGAACTGCTCATCTTCTCTACATTTGGCAAAACTGGGTAAGCACTCTCTACCTGCTTCCAGAAATTAAAATCACTTCCTGACATGAGTACACGCAGCCCTGCCCCGAGTGGCGCTTTCAGAAAATCACGTTCTCTGACCAAATGGGAACCCAGTGAAACCTGACCATCCTGCTCCTTCTCCCACTGTCTACAGTCTTTTTAAAGACTTTCTTTGCTTCTCAAAATGCAGACTCTGGCATCTACAACTGTCAATTTTATTTTACTTCCTCATTTCTAGGTTTACAAAATCATTTAAATTACTTTCAAAGTCATTAAATGGCCTCCTTGCTTTTCAATGAATCTTAACATTTTCTTCCTCAGTAATTTTAGTTACCCTGTCTATAGTATCTGGAGCTATTGATCGCTCTGTCTTCGCTCCTTTCTACCCGAAAAACTCTCTCTTTGGTTTCCAGGACAGCACAACCACCTTAGTTTTCAGCTTGTCCTCTGGTTCATCTTCCCTCTCTGCCTGATCGGATAATGAATGGGAGAATGTTATGTTCCTAATGGGTCCATCTGGGAACTCTTGTTATTTCGTTCTGCAGACCCACTGTTATTTCATTCTGCAGAGCCCCTGGGTGGGTAGATATGCTCCCATGACTTCATTACCCCTGAGAAAAGCTGCCTCCCAAATCCTTCTCCATCCCAGATCCCTACTTGGGGTGCTAAGTCTACATATTCAATTGCCGCTCCACACAGCTCCACTTGGAAAGTGTCATACTATCTTAAATAACATAATGAATGTACTCTTTTGATTCTTCACACCCACATATACCCAACAAACTACTTATATTGTTTCCACAACTGAATGCCTGTTCATCCCTCTAGCTCTGTCCTTTACTTCTACAGCCACTATCATTTATCTGGATTGTGACCAGAGTTTCTGAACAGGTCTCTTCACCTACTTTGGGTACTATTCATTCATTTTTCATAATGCTACCAGAGTAATATTGATATGACACAGTGACCAAGGACCTCCCGAGTCAGACGCTTTTCAATGGACACCCGATGCCCTCAAGTTAACGTCTAAGGCTTCTTAGCACGGCTAACAGTCTTTTACAATAGAATCTGTCACTATCTGAATCCTGCTTTCTCTTGTACACTATTCTAAAGCCATGTGCAGTTCCTTGTAGCGGCCATTAAACTACTTAAATTACGTCAGCACCCAGGCCTGCATGTGTCATTTTCCTTCCCTTTTGACCAGAGACCTTGTCATTCCTCCCACCCGCTCAGTTTCAGTTTCATCCTAGGTGCCAAATCTTCCTTGAGGCTCTTGACATCTCTCACTCAAAATACTGGGATGTCATCATGATACCCCAATATACTTTTCTTACTTCTCATATTGTAATTCTTTATTATTTTTATTCCCCACAAGACTGTCACCTCCTTGAGGACCTCGTCTCACTCATCACTGCATGTCTAATACCTAGTGTCAGAGCTGAATGGCCACTGTTGATCAGTTCTATGTACTGTCAGATCAAAACTCAAATTCTTTACTATTCAGCCAACTTGTTCCAGAGATATCTGCAAATCCTAATTGTTTTCTTCAGTTTTTGCCTGTACTCAGTTTTTTTCCCCATTGGTTAAGCTATAGTTATTTCCCTTTGTTGACATTTTAAATTTCGTTCACGTCCAAATATCTATGCTTGGTTTGATACGAACCCATTCTCCATTACCTCTGTTATTAGAAATGGCATTTTAACATTAGCAAAGGCAGCCTGCTGGCCAGCACAGCTTTGACACAAGCAGCCTGGTTCCAAAAGGAATCGGTCTGAAGGCACCCCAGTTGCAATTGAACAGCCTGATTTCAAGAGTCAGGCAGAAAGGCCAACCGAGTCCTTTGAGACAAAACACGGACTTAACCAAAAAAGGATGAAGCCTTAAATGAGATCTGGAGGCAGCTCCTTTAAGTAAGACTGATTCCTCCTGTTTTAGCAATGGTTCTTATTTAAATGGCAAACATTGTGTTGGAATGCAGTTGTCAACACCCTTTGATGCATCTGCGCTGGTTGGCTACCACAGCCAGGCTCCTAGGGGCCTGCACCCTAGCCAAGGGCGGAACTGCTGACCTTTCTACTGATGGTAGGGGTGTTTCAGAGTAGTTAATGACTTGGAATGTTGTGGAAGCCACAGGGTTTTCTTACTTCTGGCTGAAATGAAATTAAAAATGGCCCGTATGTTCAAAAATTATTAGATGCTACACTCTTACCTACTGCTGTAGGTATCACTAAGATCCCAGGGCTTTCTAAACTTGACTCTCTGGAAGCTAAAGAAAAATCACCTTGCTGACATTTCCACAAGGAATGCCATCCTTAAAAGGGGCTATGAGCAGTCAAACCTCTGGTACGGTGATAGGGACACTTCTCCAAATGATTACTTAGAAAACTGGCTACAGCAGCCCAACAACTGGCCTCAGAAAATGAAAAACAAAATTGGAAATGCAACAAAATTGTTGATCTGATGAAAAGACGAAGCTCTGGCTTGGGCCAAATAACAACCCAGTCCAACCAGAGGCTCTAAAATTCCTGCTCCCTAGTACTGTAACAAACATTAAACCATCAGTTCACTGACAAAATGATAGAATTTATGAATCCATATTGGTGGGGAACCATTAACAAGGCCACAAAAAGCACCTATTTCTCCAAAGTACAATCCGGGAAAGCCTGATCCAAATGCTTTGGACACTTTGCTGCCCAGCAGATGGATTTCATACAGCTTCCCCATCTCATGGATATAAATATATTTTAGTCATAGCCTGTATGTTTTCTTACTAGAATGAAGCTTTCCCTTGTAAACAGGCTACACAGCCTCTTCTGCAGCTAAAGTCCTCGTGGAAAAGTTTATCCCTAAGCAGAAAACCCCTCCAGAACCCATAGGGATCAGGGAACCCATTTTACCAGTCAGGTGCTTTGACAGGTTTGTGCTGCGTGGCCAGCGGGACAACACTTCCACTGTGCTGACCACACTCAAGCCTCAGGTTTAGCCAAATGCACTAACAGCATGAAGACTCACATGGGAAAGTTTGCAGAAATCCTCTAAATACCTCGGCCAAAAACTCTGTGGCTGGTCCTTCTAAATCTCAGGTCCACCTCGTTCGGGTCTCAAACTCTCACTCTTTGTCACCGTCACACAGAGCCCGATGCACCTGGGCCCTGCCTCTTTTGATCCACAACTTATGAAAGGAAGTAGATTTCAATGTTTAAAGGCCTAAGCTCTCCTATCAAAATTAACCATGTTCTAGTTAAAAAAAAAAAAAAAAGTCTTTTCACAGTGCAGGCCAGGGAGAAGACCCTAGACACCGCTTGGGGCCCTGGACACTTCATCTACTAGAAAAGACACCTCCAGAAAGACTCTTTTCAACCTTGCTACAAAGGCCCCATCAGGTCCTGCTAACCAACCCTTCTGCTGCCAAATTACAGGCAACAAGCTCCACAACACATTTATAAAAAGCACCTGATCCTGGCTGAATCTGCACACCATCTGGTGACCTGAACATAAAAATTTCCTAAAATCGATGCAGGGTACACCTGATGGATTGTTCAGACCAGGCCAGTTAGGAGGTTTAAAATTCACAGAAGTCTCTCTTTCATCTAGGCTATTTCTGATCTGATCATGGATTCTTACCCAATTCATAGTCTCTGAATGTGCAACCTACTGGCTGTACTACTGATAATACATTTTGTTCCAAACAGTTTCTTTTGAGATAACAATACTATTTAATTGTTTCATGTTTTTTTATGCATTGTGTCTTCCCAAAGCTCTTGTTTAATTCTTTCAGTTCTGAGTGAGCGTCTGCCAGATTCACTATTCTAAAATACAAACTTCAGAGGGGTAATTCCTGAGAGATCTCTCCTGCCCACCCCCGCATTACTCAAATGTGATCACAATGGGTTTACAATTTTTTACGGTTTCCTCTGACGTGAAACATAACACCCAGGAAAGGTTCCTCCTGGCATCGAGGTAAAAAAGGTCACTGAATTCAGAGAAACCTGACTCTTAATCAGTAATGATTTCAGAGAAATATCTTCATCTTAAGGGGGGTATGTGAAAATTAATAAATAGATACCACATTTAAAACAGAGTCAGGAGCCCTTGCTGGTATGGCTCAGTTAATTGGAGTGTCATCCTCTAAACCAAAAGACTGGGGATTCAATTCCTGGTCAGGGCACATAAGTGGGTTGTGAGTTCAATCCCCGGTTGGGGTGCATATGGGAGGAACAACCAACTGATGTTTGTTTCTTTCTCTCCCCCCACCACTAAAAATCAATAAACATTTTTAAAAATAAAAATAAATAAAATGGAGTCAGAAAACTAGAAAAGAAAACTCTCACACACATAACAATCAATACACACTCATGATCCCAACTGTTAGACACCTTACCATGCATCTCCCACAGTAGGTGATACTATTTTGCTGCCTCAACAGAAGGAAGAAGATTCCTCTCGGCCCATTCACTCCACCAATGAAAAGTTACTATCAAACTTTCAGTTCCCCTTCTTTCTTCCTCTGTACTTGTTCTTAGTTTACCTTTAGACCACCTACCCTGAAATGCAATTCTTTGTTGTTCCCAAATAAACCCATTTTCCTGGGTTAGTACCTCGCTGTCCATTTGTTTAAGTAAAACAGATAACAGAATCTTCCTCTTAGAAATAGGAGAATCTTTTTCCTGAGCTCTAAGGCTCAGCTGAATATTATATTTAACTTCCTGCTACTTCATATCGATACAAGAGTGCTGACATTGAAGCAAAAAATGCAGTATTTGGAACCACAATGTGACAAGATACACAAGACCGCCATATTCTACTGGGGAGAGGACATAGTTTTGGAAGGGTGACTATGAGATAGAGATGACTGGAGCCAAATGTGTGTATGCGTGTCTACGTGAGATAAGGTGGTCACAGAAGGTCCCTCAGGGTTAAGGCCACAACTGAGTTTGAAGGGTAAGAAGGAGCCAATTATGCAAGAGGCGGCAGGAGAATGTTCCCAGACTGAGGGAGAGCAAGTGCAGAGGCCCCAAAGCAGCAGAATCGGGCCTGTCTCATGGGCAGAAAAGTCTTCCTTTACCACTCGTTAAATGCTGTCAGAGAACCATGCTGCTCCTTCCCTCCAGAGCACTTGTCTTGGGTTATAACATACAAGTACTATAGTTTGGTTACTGCCGGCCAGTCCTAATACATTTCAGCAAATATTGATTGATTGCCTGTTGTGTGCCTGGTACTGGGGATCTAACAGTGGACAAAACACAGTCCCTGTTTATGTTCGCGTGTGTATGCATGCAGACGCAGGTGCAAACTGACAAATAATGATAAAGGATCATAAAAATCAGAATGGTTTGTTATTGCTCACCAGTGTAGCCCCAGAACAAGCACAGGACCTGGCACATTCATGGCAATATTTATTCAATGAATTCTGCTAAGGACAGAATGAAGCATGCAAACTGTATATGTAGTAGGATCCTAAAAATAAATTGGGTGTAGAAATATACATGTATTTAAGACAGCTGGAAATACACCAAAGTATTCAATGGTTGTCCTTCTGAGACAAGATAGTGAGAACGTAGGAAAATGCCTTGGCAAGTGGAAGAGGGAAACTGAGACAGAGAGCTGAGCACAGTGGCCAAGCAATTTGCAGCCAGGTGCAGCCTGTCTCCAGGGCAAAGGCCCCCAGTGCCTGGCATGGGACAAAACTGGGAAAATAAGGACCTCACCCCCAGGGTAACCTTTCCTCCCTGGAGATAACATCTAGGCCTCAGTTATAGTTCAGCTCCAAGCCCAGAAAAGCAGCAAAACCAGGTGGACCACCCCCAACAACTGAAATGACTAAAGACCTGCCCCGCACTGACCAACCTGCAAGGACCACGACCCTAAAAGGGCACACCTGGAGAACTGATGAATATTCTACTGAAACCCTTCCCCGAGATGTCCGCTAAGATTCCAGCTTGCAAGAATGAGATAAAAGACTCAAGAAAAAGGACGCACACAGTGCGCACTCTCCCTCTGGGGAGCAGCCTGCGCCATTTTCTCTCCCTTCTTCTTCCCCTACTCCTTTCTTCACAGGCACAGGTCTCCTAAACTCTAAGGCAATGGGCTGCTGGCAGCTTGTCCCAGGCTGATCCTCTGAACCCACCCCAAAGGCCGGCTTTTCTCTGACTTCAGAGTGAGCTAAGACAGCCAAGCCTAGGCTCTCCTGTTGCTTCTTCTATGCTAAGCTCTTCCTTGTGTTTCATCATCCCCAGCTTTAAAAAATGTACCCTCATAATCATCTAGACTCCTGCAGTGAAATCTTTCCCACACAAAGTCAAGAATCTCCACACTACAGCTGGCCCTAGGAAGACCACTCGGGCCCAGGTCCCTATCTGATGACACTTTGTGTAGATTTTATACAATAAGCATGTCATGTCTTTTTTAGCATATAAAGTACTTATTCTATTTAGTGAAAAAGGAAACAAATTTATAATAAATGGGCCTTCAGCCTTAGATTATAACCTGTAGGGCGAAACCATATTAACATTATTTATTGTCCATGTCTTAGGATACTAAATTCGCACTAGGTTTGTGTACCAATGTTTTTTCAGGTTACTTCTCATATCCTCTCAAATATGACTCAACCTAATGAGGGTGGGGGGAGTCAAAAAAACCATTTGGTAATTAAATAGGGTAACTGCATATACTTGATGGGAACAAGAACAATCCGGGGCGCGCGCGGAGGGTGGGTGGGCGGGGTGCGCAACAGCCTGCAAATTAATCCTAATATGAATTTGGGCAACAAGGAACCTGCTAACGTTCAGTACAAAAGCACTGGGCGTCTTTCCAAAACCGTACCTCTCACTGAATGGTCCGAAACGTGCGCTCCCCAGCCCCGACAAAAGCAAGCAGTAATCTTCCAGCCCCAAACTCCGCACAGCTAGCTGTTTTGGCCACTTCCTTAAAGCATGCACCCGCTAACAGGGCGTCGGCTCCCACTACCCAACCCAGGAGGACACAAGCACTCCACATACCAAAACATCACCCCGCGCAGGAAACACCGTGAGGCCCCAGCAATATCCCCATGCGCCCGGGAACTCAAGATACAGCCGTCACCTTGAGCACCGAGTCTACACTCCTATACCGCATGGCTCAGTCCCGAAAACACCTGAAAGCTTTTGCAAACTTGTACTTGACAGGGCAAATACTAGCCGCGCCCAGCACCGCGCAAGGCTCAGGGTCGATCACGAAACAACCTTCAAGGCTGGCACTTCGAGGTCCCCAACCCCCCGGAATCTCGCACAGCACAACTCAGGGAGCTCGGGCCACGCCGTCACCCCAACTCTGCACCACCTGGGTCGACCAAGGCCCGCGTCTCCTACACGACCCACTAAGCAAACCCCTGTCCGCCCTCGGCTCCAGTCGCTCTACTCCTGGACCTGCTCCAGTTCGTCCCGGAGGATTACCGCTCCAGACCCTTACCTACGGTGGGTGTTGTAAGCAGGAACACTAAACCCATCGTAACAACGAAGCTCCAAGAAGAAAGGGGACTCTCGGGGCGGCGGAGAAATGCCGGTCGAGACCCGCAGGAAGCCGTCATTGTCCGAGAGATTAGCGGGTACCAGACCCCGCACATCTCAGACTCACTACACAGACAGCGTTGCAGCCAGGGGTGGACTGGGTATGGGCGACGCCCGAGCGGAAGTGACAGCTAACTGGGATGAGGAGGAGCCGAGGGCAAGCTGCAAGGCGGGGTTTCCGCGCTGGGTGGTTGCGCTGCTAGTGGAGAAACGGGGCGTGGCCTGGGCCGTAACTGCTGTTTACTTACGCGCAAACCCAGCTGTGCTTTGCGGGAAGCGGTGTTTCACCCCTGCGTCGCTACAACAGGCCCCCGATCCAGGAAGGGCGGAGAGGAAACAGGAGCTTGCTCAACCATCTTTGCGCCATTTCCGGAACTCTAGATAGAAGAATAAAGCGCTTCGACCTGAAAATAGAAACCCCAACGCTTTGGCAGTGGGTCACATAGGTGCCACCAAGATTCAAGGCTCCACCTTTGTCTTGGGGCCACATCCTTCAAAACTACCCTTTTGTCCAGGGGCCTCCAGACTGTCAGCAGTGCCAGGGCCCTTGGTCCACATTTGGCCTTAATCAGACATAATTAGGGACAATACTTGAGATTTCCATGTTAGAAAGTGCGCTACTGAACGCTCTCAAGGCCTGCTATATTTCAAAACCACAAAGATGGTTTGGCCACTGCACCACCAAATCCGCATGTAAATGATTGCCCCTACCCCCCTTGAGAGGACCCCTGGAAAAGTAGATTGATACCTGGCCATAAGGATATGGGGCCCTTACCATTGAGCGAATAAAAGTTTTATTGAAGAGGAAATATGAATGAAAAGAGGAAATGAATGGAAAAGGTAAGGACAAGTTAATATCAAATTCTTGGAAGCGCTGAATGCCATTATTGTTGAAATAGACAGGGATGAATAATAGACTTTTTCTGATGAAACTGCCTCTCAATGCTAAAAATATAAGGTTGAGCAACATTTATTTGTAGAATTGCGAGTAAACCTGTATGACTAATAAAAGAAAAATGACCAATATTAAAAGAACAGAAAGAGTTAACATTTTCTTCCTATTAGTTGCAAAGAATAAAAATGTCAAACAATGTGGATAAACATTGGGAGGACCAGCACCCACAACAGTTTAGTTTTTAACATAACTTTGTCATGTGTTTTTGATGTTTTTAAATGGACATGACTTTTAAAGCAAGAGTTCCATTTAGAGTTCATCCCACAGAGTTCATCAGACCTGTGAGCAAAGACATAAAATTTTGGGGAAAAAATATAGGCTCTTAAGTATCTAGTGAAAGTATAAGAAATTTTTGCTAGGTGGCGAATGCGATGGAATTCTATGCAGTAAGCAGTGTAAAAAAATACGAATATAAGAAACTGTTTTGTTCTTAAGAGCAAAGAGCAAGAACATATTATAAACATGTTCTTTTATAAAACAAAAGTAGTTTATTGATACACCTAAGGGGAGATTAGTTAGAAATATACCAAAATAACTTATAGTGGATAGGATTATGCACATTTCATTTTTTGCGCCTTTCGGTTTTCTACATTGACCAGGTTATATGTGGAATCGGGTAAAGAAAACATTTTAATAACCCAGCTTTTATGTCAACAACTACTTTGTTCATAAAATGGTGATAGAAACTATCAGAAGGGTTAAGGAATAAGAGGATGGTAAGGAAGTGGAAGATCGTAGTACAAACCTTCTGGGATTTGATACAAATGCATCTTCTGGGATTACAAAATTTTACATATATTTAAACAATTCTGCATCTGAAATGTACTGAAGACTTTCAGGGTTCAACCAATCATGGAATTTCCTCTTCCTCCCAGACCAACACAATGTTTGGATTTTCAGCCCAGCAAAATGACAATAAGTGGGGAGCAGATATATAAAATAAAGACCTTAGAAAATTGGATTATTAAATCCAGGCACTCAATGATGACATTTACCTGGAGGAGGTATAATTAAGGTAACAAATAGGAAACTCAGTAAGGAGGAATTATCTTTTTTTTAGTTATTATAGGTATAACAGATATGTTCTGTGGCTCAATGTTGACAGTTATTTGTGAAAACAGAGAATCTATTCTCTACAACCATCTGTACATCATGTTGTATATCAATTGTATCTCGCTAAGGCTGGAAAAAAATTTTCTCATCTATTTCTAGGTTTGGAAGTAAATTTCTTTCTTTTCTTTTTTTCCCATGAGAAAATTTAACAGGGAAAAAAATATGGCTAGTGTTTGGTTTCCAAATTACAGGTATTAAATTAGAGTCAATGATTGGGTTTTACTCAAACTTTCTTTCAATCAGTGAAATTTCTATACCTGGGAATCATCAAACCATTCTTAATATAATTGATGGTATTCTTGTTGATTTCTTTAACTTATTTTGAGTTAACTCAACTGAGGCTCCGTAAGATATGTTGTGAACCTTGTTCCATATTTTGCTGGACAAGCTTCATAAGGGAGAGGAAGAGTTTTCATGCTTTCTTTCCAGTGCTCAGACAGTTCTAGACCTGTAGTAGGTGCATAATAAATATGTATTAATTACTAAATGAAATATGTAGGCATTGCTGTCAAGTGATTTAACATGTTTCTGCCTATTCTCCATGAGCATGGATTTACCAAATGCTGGGAAAGGTCTGAGAGATTTTAATTGCAATAATAATTAGACACTAAGAACAAAGCTAGATTTGTCTCTAAAAGGAATGAATCTAACTGTCTGCACAGAAAACACCCCTAAATCAAGCAGGT
The DNA here is from genome assembly GCF_021234165.1 of Pteronotus mesoamericanus. Lineage (NCBI taxonomy): Eukaryota > Metazoa > Chordata > Mammalia > Chiroptera > Mormoopidae > Pteronotus > Pteronotus mesoamericanus. The sequence continues at coordinate 3,494,403 of NW_026555326.1, forward strand.
AAGCCAACCCTTAAGGTGCAGCCTAGTGTCTAGCCCTTTCTCTTGAGATTACTTTAGTTACTGAGTTCACAGGAGAGTATTTTACAGGAGAGCATCGACAGTGAACTTTCTAAAGCCCTGACAGGAATAGAACTCAAAAGACTCAAGGCTCTGAGTGAAGCAGCAGAGTAAACACTATGGTTCCTCCAACTTTCCCTAAAGATGTTGCCAAACTGCCAAAAGAAAATGAAGAGAGAATGGAAAATATGCATGTTTGTAGACCAGGCTCTGAGCTGTGTGGTAGACCTTCTTTAAGGCTTTATGAACAGAGGTAAGTGTGTGTAGATGTCATTAAACAGAGGCCAATCTCTTTAAAATAAAACAACATTAGATGATTCTTTGCTTCCTAAATTAGTATATCTACATCATGCTTTTGAGAGATGAGGGTAGCAGCATGAACAGACCTAGTGCTCTCAGAGAAGGCCTTCCACTACCCTGGGGAATTTCAACTTTGGTGTTTGTGAAAACCTGAAAGAGAACGACTAGACGGAGGATAAGCTATCTTTTCTGATGTTGGCCCTGGGAGAAATGCCTCCTTTGTTTGCACCTGGTAAGCACCTGCCAGCCAATAGCTGTTATCAGCAAGAGCAAGACTGGTTTGTCACACCCAATGCAGGTATCCTGAAACCAATCAAACACAGAAAGGAGAGCATTTCTCAGAAGAAATGTATTTTCTTTTAGTTTCCTTTTGGCTTTAGAAAGTATGTATGTAATAAAGCATAGCCCATAAGTAGATTTGCAAAGATAAAGCCTTTTATTCCTTTCTCATTATAATGGCGCATATAAAATATTTCATTTACACTTCAGAGTCTTAAACTTACATATCACAGGTTACAAAAAAGGCGAACAAAACCAAGTTAGAATACTAGCTCTAACAATAGCTTTTGACTGCAATGTGTCCAGCCCCTGCTGTTCAGATGAAAAATGTAAAGCCAGAGGTTAACAGAATTGCTCAGTAACATAAACCAAGTTAGGCAATATGATACTTTATGCACAGTTGGTATATACGGTATTTCCTCTACTGATGTAATAGAAATAGACTCTCATTGATTTCTTGCAATTAAAAAGTCACAGACATCACGTATTTGTTAATCACATTGCTCACTGACTTAATTCTGGGAGAAAAACATGAAAATTTTTTCTTGATACAGAGAATTTCAATTCAAAAAAAGGCCAGTTACTAAACAATTAATTTCTAGTTCTTTAAAAGTTTGTTCTTCAGTAGCCCAAGAAATAATAGAGAGTTCCTAAAATTCCAACTAAACTATTGAGCATATTTTCATATATTTGTGGGCTACTTACATTTCTTTTTTTGGTGATTTGGTTGTGTCTCCTTCAACTGTTTTGGGGGAAGTGCTGGAGGATTAGTCCTTTAATTTTGAAACCCTTTTCTGTGATACAAGTTGCAATATTTTTCCCCAGTTTGTCAATTGACTTGACTTCTGCTTTTCTTTTTCTATCTTGCATGATTTTATATTGAAATTTAAGTTGGCATCCAGCTCACTATTTATATTTTTCAAGTGTGACAGAATACACTTCTAAGCAACTATTTAAACCAGAATTGCACAGGAGTTAGCAGTAGTTATATACAAATCTATTTTTAAATATTCAGAAAGATTCTGATATTTTCTAGAGTTAATCACCATGGCCCATAATATAACACCAAATGAATTTTTCATCTATAAGGGTGTGGATTTTTTAGAGACTCTACAGCTACTTAGTAAGAATGTGTCAGTACATGTTTATTAACTTGGTAAGTTCTTAAAATCCATGCTTCCTTAGTTGATTTAGCAATTCTGAATTCATTTAAAAGTAAGCTAGTTATTTTATAATAAAAATTATCCTTTTCTTTCCATTTTAGTATGATTTTTATAAATAACAGAGTACAAGTTGTTTTTGAAATAGAGCTTAGGATATAGCCAAAGCTTGATTTTTTCCAGATTTTTTTTTACGTAATCTTGACCCATTTTCCCTATAATCATTTAATGCTCTCTTAGTAAACAAACTACTTTTTTTTTTGAGGAAGTGAAAACAAATATAGCCTATATTTTACACCAGTCTGTCTAAAAGGAGTGGATTCTGCACTATAAAAAAAAAAGTTATTTAAGAAAGACATGTGTGCGTAAAAAAAGAAAGAAACAAAATAGAAACAGGGTTATAAGGAGAACAGACTGAGAGTTCACAGTGGGGAGGAGGATTGAGAGCCTGGGTGAAAAAAGGTGAAGGGATTAAGTACAAGTTGGTAATTATAGAATAGTCACAGACATTTAAATTACAGCATAAGGAGTATAGTCTATAGTATCATAATAACTATGTATGGGGCCAGATGGCTACTCAAAATATTGGGAGGACCACTGTAAAAGTACATTATTATCCAACCGCTATGCTGTACACCTGAAGCAAGTACATAATAATATTGAATGGAAACTGTAACTGAAAAATAAAAAAAGACAACATAAAAAGATTAGCAAAACGTGAGTTAAAGTATTAGAAGTGATTATCACTGGGTAGTATAATTAAATGTGGCTTATTAGTTTTTTACATATTCCTCCCGCATTTTCCAAATTCTCCATAATGAATCCATTCCATATTATAAACATTTGAAAAACAAAGAAAAATGGCAAACTTGTAAACAGAAATCCTAGGCAACACCTTCTTCCTTTGAATAATTGAGAGTATTTATGCATCCTAAGTGCAGCCTTTCCCCCAACTACACAGGGTGTGCTTTCAGCACAAAGAAAGATGCAGGAGCGACAGTAGCCAAACTGAGAAGATGGAGCTTCATTAGGTATTGGGAGAGCTTCAGCATCTTCAAGTGCGCATGTCTGCATCTCTGTGAAGTCACTTCAAAGGTTTTATGAGTCTTTGATCGTTTTCTGTTGAAATGAATTGGCTCCTTTCCAACAACCATTTTAATTTGAGGAGTTCTCCAGCTTTAAGTACTTTGTCAAGGAAGGACACTGAAATAACAGGAATTTTTTATTTAGATGGCAATGATATGTGTTCATACACAGTTTTTAATGATGAGGAAAATGGTTTTCATTTGGTGAAAGAGAAACAAGCTTCAATATTATACAGTCAACAAAATCTCAAGGTGTACCCCTGTAAATGTAAAATAATATACAAAGAAGCTTAAAGTGTACTAACCAGTGGCAGAAGGCTATTACAGGTATTTTTTATGTTATTTCCCATTTTTCAATAATAAGCACATATTACTTTAAAAGAAAATAGTGTATTTAAAATTGAAATAGACAGGAAGTGCTGTGAGTTCCAAAGAGAGACATTACTTTCAACTGGAGTTATTTGGGAGAGCTTCTTGGATCAGTGAACCCTGAGCTGGGTTAATGCAACTTAGATCAGAAGAAAGGTAGAGATGTGTAGAAATAAGGTGAAATAAAATTGTATTTTAAGCAGTCTTCTTGAATATTTTTAAATAAAATATTATAAAGGAAAACATTGCCCTCACAGTCTAATTATTTAGTCTGTTTATGGTGGCAGCATGGCTGCTATAAATCAGTTTGCACAACTTTTCTATCAAAGTGCCCTAATAATAGAGAGAAGCAAACACATCATTCCAAGAGACTTGGAGGTGAGCCTTGGAGGCTGACCTTAAGCATCCTGGGGAAAAAAACATTCTGTGACTTATTTTATTTTAAAATCTGCATTATTTGCCTTCTCCTCCCTTATAATGTATTTGTGTTAATATAGAAATAATGCTGTTTTTCCTTCAAACTATTGGAATAACATTGAAAAATTTTTTCCTAGGTGACCATGCCATTTTCACTCACGACTCCCTTTCCCCCTTGCTGTACTGGCCCTATATCCCCCGGTATATGTAAATGCCATTTGAAAAAGGTCAAGGTAAATGATCATTAGGTCCTAGAAAAGTTAATTACCAATTCTGAATTTTTAAAAAATCAATACATATTTTGCTTGCTTCCATAAAGAGTCATGAAAAACAAGCTATTGGATAACAGCAAAGTGAGTATAAACCAAATCATTTTTTAATTTTTCTGGTTGGTTTGTTTAGCAAAGTGTGAATGACCTACATTTTAGTTAACTATAAATGCCTCTCCCTCCCCCTTACTTTTTCCTGTGGCCACTTTCCCTGTCCTCTGTTCAATTAAGGATTTCTGACACGTGTCATAACATGCTAGGTTTAGATTAGTGCACATCGATATGAAAAGAAGTAGCACAGAAAGAAAGGAAATGCACTTAAAAAATGTGGTGTTTTTTATTCTGCTTTCTACAGGACTGGCCTTGTCCCTTTCCAGGGCTTTTGGTGCTGTTGTTGCTGAAAATTCCCTGAGAATCTTATGGCTAGGAAATGTTAGAACTCCAAGGCATAGCCAGAGCAAGGAAGGGCCAAATGAATTGCTCTATATAATTAAGAAAAATGGAAATATTTTGGTTTTGTGTGCTATGCAGTCTCTGGATCTCTGTGGCTTCTATTCATCTCTGCTGTTGTCATGCAAAAGCAGCCATAGATGACAGGTAAACGAAGGGGTGTGGATCTGTTCCAGTAAAACTTTATTTACAAAAAGTTACTTTTTAGTTCAGTAATTTCTAATATTCACATCTACGTTGGGTGCCACTTTGGGTTGAAGTGTCATCTCCCATTTCACGCCATACCTTTAGCAAGCAGCTGGACATTTATTTACTACACCCCAGCTTGGGGTAGGGCTATTTGTGTGGGTGAAATGAAGGGATAAGACACGGTAACAAGCCCAGCTGGAGAAGGAGAGAAAGGAGAGAGCAGTCCTAGGAGTTCAGGTGAGGACCGAGGTCAGTGCAAGTGGGAAAGCAAGGGAAGAGGGGAAGAGAAAGTCTCCACCAGATCCTTAAGAGATCCTGCACATCAAAGGGAAGCTGGGGGAATCAGGGGCACACTCAAGTGGCAAACACCTGGGTTCTACAAGGAAAAGTAAAGCTACTACTTCTCAAAGGTTCATAGCATAAATGTGCAAAAATATAGCAATGCTTTGAAAACCAGTGCCCGTGCACAGCACTGAAAGAGTCCTCGCGCCCAATCACTGAAACAGCAGTTATCCAAGAAAAGCAACCACAACAATGGCGTTTCCAGCTCCTGAAGTACTTCCGAATGTGTTTGGTGTCAGTGAGCTACCTGGTGCAATGTCACATCTAAATCCCGTTTCCATTTTCGATATTTGAGTTGTTGAAAACATTTTGAACTCTATTTGTGTATGAGGTGCCTGCCATGTTCTTGGTTTGTTTGCAGACTTTGAGCATGATCACAGCAGCCTTCTTGGGAATGAAAATGATAATCATTTTAGATTTTGCTTCTGTAGTACTGCTAATTGGCAGGGGGGAAATGTGGGAAACATAACTATGTACAGCTTAGTTTTGAAAAAATTAGCCAGCAGTTTTTATTTTGAAAGTTAGGGCACCATTTCCTCCATGTTTCTGAAATATTTGTAAGATCTGTAAAAAGAAAAACAATCAAATTCCACTTTTCGAGATTAAGTAAAAGCTTGGATTAGGAAATAATACTAAATCCATCCTATATGTTGTGTCAGAGCTCTGAACTGCTTAGAGACAAGGGCCCATGCATTAAAACAACAAATTTTCCTATTTTCAAACTAAATTTGATTAGTAAATACTGTTCAACAAGATTGTGACCCTTCGCCTTCACTATGTAAATAATTTTGCACTGCAATCTTACACAATGGTTCCTTTTTCCCCTACAATGAAGACTTAAGTTCTGTTTTCTGTAAAGTTAGTGCCCATAATTAAGAGACTGTTGGTGTTTTCATGAAGGTGTATGAAAGCTGACAGTTACAAGAAGCTTGTTAAATGTCAATAATTTAACAGTCATGTATAAATAACAGTAGCTAATATTTTCTGCCTCTCATCATAAGTGAAGCACTCTGTTAAGTAAGGTAGGAGCTATTATTTCCCCTATTTTTCAGGCAAGGAAAATGAACTTTAGAGACATTAAGCATCTTGCCCAGCTTTTCGAAGCTAGTAAGGGAGTGTGAACACAGGTCTTAACTGATTGCAAAGCCCTTGGTCTTATGTGATATGCTGTCCTTCCTCTTTGGGGGTTATTCAATGAGTACTTCATTTTACAATCATGAAATGATAAATCATACTAGTACCTTTAGATTTCAAGTATGTATTAGCATGAGGTATTTAAGAATGGAAGCACAAAGAGTAAATGCACTCTACCACTTTCCATTGCTTCCTCATTACCCAGTCTTTACCCTCTCATGGAAAATAGATGAGGTAACCACTTGTGACAGAGAAGAAACCTGTGAGTCAGGAGCCAAAATTTTCACAGGATGAGGAAGGGCAAACTTGAGATCAATGTATAAAGGAGTTGAGAGTTGTACAGCTCACTGGGATGGGCTTCCAAGGATCAGTGACTAAGGGGTCAGATGAGTAATGGTCTATAAGTCAGCTGGAATGATCGGATGTGAGAGAATAAAACCTTAGTGAGCATATGTTGAATGAATGGCTATCCAGTTTGTTAATGGTAGTTAATGTGAACATAAGGTAATACAGGGAGTTTTTACAGAGTGGCCAAAATAGATTTATCACTCCAAGCATCATACCAATGAAGACGATAAAGTTATCTGATTATGAACAAGAAGGCTGTTTTCTATAGAAATGGGAGTAGATTAGAGTCTGAACCAAGAGGCAAAACAAATAGGTTCAAATGGAACAGTCTAACATTATTATTCCTCAGATATTGGTGCATGACTTACTTTAACATTATCGCAAATTATTGACGTAGTAAATACACAGTGAAATATCAAATGTGCAGATAACAGCTTTTTTTTCTCTAGTGAAATGTCAAGCCAGTGAGGTTAAATCACCGAAACAACTTGCAAATCAGTGTGAATGGACAGGAAAGTTTTCACTAAATTTTAATATAGACAAAGGCCTTACAGAAATATAATAATTTTATTTGCATACTGTTCTACAGAAGGATATTGGTTGGAGATACCTGAGTAACTAAAACATTCAACAAAATAGAGTTGGGGTGCAGGGAGATATGAAAAAAAAAAAAAAAAAAGGAAATACTTCAGTTTTGTGCTATACCAGCCCTGGATACTGAATTTCAATGATACAGAATCAGATACAAAAATGAGCAACTAAAATTAATAGATGAATGGATTCAAGTCAGATTATTGGGCCTAAAACCTTAATCCTCAACAACTTCCTAAAGGTATGACTTTAAGCCAGTTGCTGAATTTCTCTGAACCTCAGAGTCTTCTGTGCTGTAAGACAAAAACATTTTTGGGCCTACCTACCTTTCAGAGTTGCTTTGAGACCGAAGAAGACAATAAATGGTAAAGCATTTTGTAAACAAATATGTTAGCTGTCGCTATTCTTATTATTTATCTTTACTACGGTACAACTGGAGGTCAAAAATCATTAAATAAAAGTTATTTTGAGTGCCTATAGTGGGTCCCTGCTTAAAAAGACCTCACTGTCACAGGAGGGGGATGGTGAGGAGTGTAATAGAGACCAAGAAAACAAGAGATAAGTTAATAGAATGTGGGAAAGCCCAATGCTGGGGCAAGGGAGGAACTACACAGTAATGAGATGTTGTGAATCTGGGAAAGCTGAGGATTGAGGAGACGTATAAAGTCAATAATGTGGTATGAGTCTAAACAGACTTGCTCACCAATTTCAGTGTTAGCATATTAAAACAATGAACATCCTGGAACTCTGAACTAATTTTAGAACAAGTTAAAGGTGTTCTATTTAACTTGGTAGAGAGTTGTGGAAGAATTCCCTGGTGCAGAAGAGTGACAGTTGTATTGATCACAACACAACCGTGAGAAGATACCACTAATTGTCAGAACACTGTTTTTTTTTTAGAAACTGTGTACACACACACACACACACACACACACTAACCCAGCCCATTTCCTAGTATTTGTAGCAGCTATTTCCCCTGCTAACGTCACTTTCTGGCCACTTCATTCTTACTCCTTTCTCTAAATAAAACATACAAAAGCACACACAGTTATGACCTCACTCTAAAACACTACTCCATAATGCTGACTTTAACCACATTTTAAGATGCTATTTCCCTTCCACCCAAAACCTTACATCAGTTTTTCCCCCTTTGCCCCCTCTACCCAGAACCCTCTGCTTGCTCAGGCAATCCCTGCACCATCGTCCATGTCCATATAGGTTATACATATAGGTTCTTTGGCTACTCTGTTCCTTGTGCTATAATTTACATTTCCATGACTATTCTGTAACTACAAATTTGTACTTTTTAATCCCTTCACTTTTTTTGCCCATCTACCCGACACCCCTCCCATCTGGCAACTATCAAAATGCTCTCTGGTATCTATGATTCTGTTTCTATTCTACTTGTTTGTTTATTTTGTTTTTTTAGAATTAATTGTTATATATGTATTTATTGCCATTTTATTGTTCATATTTTTTATCATCTTCCTAAAGAACACCATTTAACATTTCATATAACCCTGGTTTGGTGGGAATGAACTCCTTTAGCTTTTTCTTGTCTGGGAAGTCCTTTACCTGTCCTTTGATTCTAAATGATAGCTTTGCTAGGTAGAGTAAGCTAAGTTGTAGATCCTTGCTTTTCATTGTTTTGGATATTTTTTGCCAGTCCTTTTTGGCTGCAAAGTTTCTTTTGAGAAGTCAGCTGACAGTCTTCTGGGAGCTCCCTTGTAGGTACCTACCTGCTTTTCTCTTGCTGCTTTTAGGATTCTCGCTCTTTGTCTTTAACCTTTGGCATTTTAATTATGATGTGTCTTGGTGTGGGCCTCTTTGGGTTCACCTTGTTTGGGACTCTGCTTCCTGGACCTCACCAAGGTAGGGAAGTTTTCTGTCATTATTTTATCAAGTAGGTTTGCAATTTCTTGCTGTCTCTCTTCTCCTTCTGGCATCCCCATGTTGTGAATGTTGGTATGCTTGAAATTGTCCCAGAGGCTCCTTACACTATCTTCATTTTGGGGGACTCTTTTTTTCTTTTTGCTGCTCTTATTGGTTGTTTTTCTGCTTCCTTATATTCCAAATTGGTGATTTGATTGTCGGCTTCATCCACTATACTGTTGATTCCCTATAAATTGTTCTTTATTTCAATTAGTGTCTCCTTCATCCATCCCAATTTTTATCTACCACCAATGGGTATGGAACCAGCCCATGCTACATCTCCACCCCCTTCTACTAGTCTTGATATGGTTTCTTCTTTAATTACATAGTTGGTTTCTTCTTTAATTCCATAGTTGTAGGACTGGCAGTCAGCTTGATATCTGGTAGTTCTGTATGATGGCTGTTCTATATATTAGTTGTAATTTTGATGTGGCTGTGTGAGAAGGCAAGCCATATTTATCTACGATGCCATCTTGATTGGAAGTTACACCCACATTCTTGATCTCTCTTACTCTTTTCTATTTGTTTATCATCTTTATCACTTTTAATATAAATAATTAAGTGTCTTGTCTATAGTCACTTTTCCTCCACTAGAGTGCAAAGTTCCTAAAAGGCAGAGTTTTAGGTTTTAGCCTATCTTCATTGATCAATACATAACAAGCCTTAGAACTTTTCTGGCCCAAGAGATGCTCAATAAATCTTTACTACACAAAATGAGTGTGCTAAACATAGGGGAATTCTAACCCACCCCACAATTCTGTTGACATTGTTTCTCTACACGCTGATTCTGACTAATATGTAGCTGTAGATAAACAGCACATTTGTATAAGAATCCTAGGAACTAACTTGAAAAGAAATAGACTCCAAAGTTCAGGAATCCCAGCTCTGCAAGATTTGATGACCTTCATTTATGGAGCCAGGATGATATGAAGCCAGGATGACTAAACCAAGGTGATGTACACCAGACCAATACTTGCCTTATCAGAATGGATTGTGCTCGTCTGCACACAGAGAACTTTTCAACCCTCTTCCTTGACCTCTTTGTTTTGTTCCCCTCTGCCTCCTTATGAAAATCTCTACCTCCACTCAGAGGAAAAGATGGGCATTGAGACATGAGCCTCCCATCTTCTAGGTGGCTGGCACCTGAAAATAAACCACTTTCCTTTACATCAGAACCTGCCTATTGGCTTTCATAGCAGCAGACAGCTGGACCTGCTTTTGGTTATAAAACATGGGTAGTTTCTGGATTATCTCCTATGTCAGAGGTGGACTTCAGCCTGCACCCTTCCCTTCAGGCCTGGTTTGATACTGCGTCTCCCACAGAGCAGAGCATACCATCTTGTTCAACACTATTCCATCTCAGCCAGGGTTATTTTTGGCTCTGAGATAAACTGCTCTTCTCCCTAGACAACTACTAAGGTCCTCTCCACTTTTCTATTCTGTCTCTCACATGGCTTCCCCTTCTTCACTGTGAGAACGTTTATGCCCTGCCCTTTTTCTGAGGAAAGCTGAACTCCAGATAAGAATAATCAGTCCTTCTAATGTAGCCACACCTCCTTAGCTTAATAGCCTTCCCCACACATGAGTCTATGACTGAATGATTATTCAGCCCAATTGCTTCTAAAAGAAGGGACTTCCACCTTCTCAATATTTAAGCTTAATACCCCCTCTCCCTAATGGTATTTGTGCATTTTTCCTAATATGAAAATAAAGTGATATTTTGTCAAAGCGAAACAGGTCCAAAATAAGTATTTAGAAATGTTTTGAAATCTTCTTGGATTACACATATATAATAGGATTTATTGGGAGATACTTGGGTGTTTGGGACTTTGCTTGCTGGTCTTTCAGGGTGACGAGGAGCATGATCACATTCCGGGTTGCCCCTGATCAGAGAGAAAATGGTGGCACAATAGGCTTTGCACTTAAAGGACATGTGAAAACAGGAGGCAGGTTGTAGAAGACCAAATACATGAAGAAATAGCTATGATCTGAGGTAGCTTAGATTAGGCAAGATAATTATGTGTAAACAATCTTTATGAAACAGTTATTGAATCTTTTTTAAATAACTTGAAAATGTTATTGAACATTTCAATAACATTGAGGATGACTAATGTGAGAAAATGATCTTAAATTATGTGGGTGAAATAAATCAATGGTCAGACTTGGGAACTGGACCTTCCAGTTCATTAAAAAGGAATAGGTCATAGTCGTGAGGAATGAAGCAGTTGGAAGGGAGGAGACAGCAGGTCATCTTGACTTTCTCAAAGAAGAAGGAATCATTGCCCTGTGTGGCTTTAAATAGAGACTGGTTCAGGAAAAAAAAAAAAAATTAGAAGCCCCAACTACTTTAATTCAACCCTAGTCTTTTTTAAAGCCTAAAACTTAAAAAGAAAAGAAAAGAACTCATAAATTCTAGTGGTACTAAGTGAGAAACTCAATAGGCAAGGTTATTGTCACAGGACATTTGCTAATGTAAATTATCAGGCTATGTCCCTTTTCTTTTTGTAATGAAGAAAGGCAGCATATATAGACATGTCAAGCCACACATGTAGAGAACATTTGTTAGGAAGGATAAAGATTTACCCTCAATTTAAATCTCTACTAAACATTTTCTCATGAAATCGAGCTCCTGACTAGATTGTTTATAGGAAGTTCTGCTGTGATATTCTGCTTTAAAAAAGTTTTTATTGGCATCCTCTGTGAAATATCAAAACGTCAATTTCTGTAAAGCTTAATGTAGGAGAATACATTTGTTTAGACTGTTTACTACAGAAAACTGCTCATTTAAAGTGATACACTGTTTTTCAGAGTTACAGAATTTGCTCATCAAGCTTATAACATTGATCTCATTGACTTCGACCTGCATTTGTTCTCATTAAATCAACTAATACAAAAGCTGCATATGTTCTCTTCTCAGTCAAAATGTTTCTTTATGTAGTTCTTAATCTTTGCAAAGTTTTTGCAAGTTTACAAAGTAAATGGTTTTTATGAGAGATTTATTTTAAAATATTTTAATACCCAATGCAGAGCCTCAGTTCCTCCGCCCTGGCAGCCTACGGTATCTCTACCAGTGGGGCTCTCTATCTAACTTCTAGGGCCTAAAGAAGAAAAAGGGGTAGCAAATAGGCGAGCAATCCCCATCTCTTCCTTCATGTTATCCCTGATATCAGCTTTATCACCTCAGTCTGAATACTGTTTTGTCCTTAGGTTGAGGCTCAGCTAAAAGTCTCTGTTCATTAGAGACCAAGATTCAGTAACCGCTGGAACTCAGTAGCCGAATTATTCTAAAGAATCATGGTATACTGGAATGGGCAAAGCAATCAGAGCTGGTAACTTAATAGTCCTACAGACATCATAGCCCAATATCACCTACAGAAGTCACTGAATACAGAGCTGGGCCCCTCCCTGTACCCTAGACCCATCTCACAGACAGCCCTGTGACCCCATTTATTCTTATTAGTGAGTCATGAGGAAAAACAGCTCTCTGCCTGCGTGAGCAAAGCAGAGAACATCTACAGAGACCTGCCATCATTTTTCTTGCCATTGCATTTGTAATTGTACAAAAGAAGCTCACAGAAGCGTACTGGCTAAGTGTTCTGGTTGGGGGGGAAGGATGAAGGAAGGTTCTTTGCTACCCTGAAATGCCCAGCTTGTTATTGGATCTTCTTGTCTTTCTAAAATCTGCTCATCATTACTGGGTGGTAGACTGTAAATTTCAAAGATTCTTTGGAAATTACTATATTTTTGCTACCTTCCACAGACAGTGCATACCACTGTAAGTATTAGATCCACATAAACAACTAGTAGTACTACCTGAAAACATAACTGTGGTTATTTTAACCCCAATGCCAAATATACTACTGATACAAAGGTATATGATTTGGTTAAAAGTGCTCACTCATACACTATTATAAATTCCACTATTGAATAACTTTAAATTTCCTGAAACAACTCTCATGTGACTTACCATTATTTTAAGAAAGTAATAGCAAGAGAATGTTACACATTACAGGATAGATTAAAACATGGGATACTTAGAAGAAGAAACTCCACTGACATGTGCATTTTAGTCCTTTGTTTCTAAGCAGAAGCTCCAATTCTTATCTCATTATCTATCTTCATTCCTAGTCCCCCACAACTGAACCCAATAATTCCATTCATCATGGGACATTTTTGTACATGTCTTTAGGGAAACTCATAGAGTTATTTTATCCACATGTACTTTCATCAAGGAAACAATTTGTTTCATGATTAGCAGGGTAGAGGTCTTAATGAATTACATACCCTTTCTAGCCCTAGCTTAGAGACTTTCAAACATGGGGTGTTCCAAAAGTATGTGTTGATTGAAGGAAAGGATGATGACTATACACTGAAGATTCAGTAAAGGAAAGAATGATGGCTCTACCTTGAAAATTCAGATGAAGTAGTTAATCATCTGTACACTTTAGCCATGACAGGCAGGGGTATTCACTTACTGTGTCATAAAACCATTCAAAGTAGGCCAAAAATGTGGAATATTTAATCATTACTTATTTTTTATTTATTATGTCCCTATACTGTTACTGTAAGAAATGTCACAAAGGATACTCAGTAAGCTAATCAAGCATTCTAAAGTACAGTAGGGCTAAACTAGATTAAGTGAAAGGTAAATTGTCTAATGTAATGTCATGTAACAGTGAGGAGATTATTGGACTGGCTCAGAACTTTGTGTAATAATTACTTAGGACACTTTGTCAGGGCAATGACCATTTGTAGCAGAGACTATTGGGTCTCTATTATCCACCCTCCTCTTCCTCATTATTTTTACCTAGCCAATGGCCACCTTCAGTAAAGGCTTCATTTCTCAGCTTCCCTTACAGTCAGTGTATCCATCTGACCATTTTCTTGCTAGGAGGATGTAAGTGGAGTGTCTGAAAAGTGTCCCTGTTCTTCCATTCTTCATCTTCCCTGTCTCAAGTTTGGACCAGGGGATGAGACAGAGTCTCAAATGGAAAAACCCCAGGCTTCTGAGGATTGTGGAGCCACTGTATGAGGCCTAGACTGCCCATGGTTCTTAACCTGAGAGAGAAATAAACTACTATCTTAAGTTCCTGTTGTTTTGTTTATTTTTTTCCTCTATCTTTTATAGCTTAATTAAATCCTAACTCATATATCATCTCATCCCAAGAGAGTGACATAAAGATGGCAGGAACCATGTGAGTATAGCAAAGACAGTGAATATTTTTGTAGACACATCAAGTCACTTTTATATTAGGTAGAGATAGAATTTTACTTATTGTTAACTGTTTAAGGCTATGTTGTAAAATCTTTTCAACAAGAAACACTTAATCTTCAAAATTTCTGCAAACAAACAATTTGAGAACCAAGATAATAATACCTTTGCTACATGTAAAGGAGTGTGTCCTTCTGCCTGTCTCTGATCATCCATTTTAAAGTTACCTTAAGAGCGCAGGATCATGGTGTCTGTCATTTGACTTTTGACTTTACAAAGGTTGCTCTTAACCTGCTGACTATGACTAAGCTAGAGCACTGGAGTAACCATGTGAAACAGGTTCCAGTTTATATTTGGCTGTAAAAACTGAATGATTTGAAGGTAATGCAAGACACTAGTATGGTACAGTAACAATTACATTGTAAATTTTCCTGACTTGATCACCCACCTCTGTGAAGTGCTTTTAGTGGATCCTACTTGTTTGCTCCTCTGGGCTTTAGATATTTCGGTAGCCATGAAGCGAAACCTTTGTCCAAAGTCATGAGGTTCCTTTCCCTAAAACCAATATACACACTGGGGAGAAGCATGCCAAGCCATTGGAGAGCCCATCAAGTGAGATCAGGGCTGAGAGAATTAGGGGCTGGGATAGGGTGCCATTTCTATCTTTTCCTATTCATATATGTTGAGCTATAGCAGTAGAGGAAATCTATGGAAACATTCAATAGGCTGCTAATTATTAAAAGCAGCTTGCAGCTATGATTCTGCAGCAGAGTTCTTTTCATTTAAGAAATCTATATTGAATTTTATATAGGAAATGAAGTTAATATTTATTATAGACATAAATAGAAGTCATAAATTACCCAAAGACCAAAAATATCACCATCTATAATTCAACCATTCATCATAGTTAATATTTTGCTATGAATCCATCTAGTCTTTTTATCTAAAAATATACTCATAACCTAGACGTCAGCTAGGCTCACTTCCCTTTAGAAGAGAGAGTTGGTTAAATTAGAGCATACTTTCAAGTCTGTTAAGTACAAATTCCCATCTGCCCTCGCCAACCCCTGTCTACTGGCCATGAGTTCTCAGATTTCTTAGGGCCTACTTTCTAATATTTCTCTCTGTTTTTATTACTCTATGGCTCAGGGTTCTCATGCAATACTCAGCTACAAAGCCCAAGGCCTCTGGGGATTTCAGTGAAAATTCCACTCACGCTCAAGTATTTTATGACTTTATTACCTTTACTAAATATTTGGAGGGGATCACATTTTGAAGAGCATCTCTGGCCATTTTTTTCATGCCTCTTAAACTGGGCCCCCCTCTCCCAGAGTAACAAATACCTTACATTTATCTGTAACAGAATTGTCGTATTCATTTTTAGCCTGTACTTTTTCTCCAAGTAGTTTCTCAAACAAATGCAGTTTCTTTCTTAAGAGGGTGAGTAAAATTTTTACCTCTTCAAACTTTACCTACAGTTTATTTATTTATTGTTGATTTTTGTTTTTTTTAATTTAAATATTTTATTGCTTATGCTATTATAGTTGACCCAATTTCTTCCCCTTTGCTCCCCTCCACCCGGCCTACCCCCATTCCCACAGTTAATCCCCGCGCCATTGTCTATGTCCATGGGTCATTCATATGTGTTCTTTGACTAATCTCTTCACCTTCTTTCAGCCAGTCCCCACCTCTCCCCCTCCCTCCCTTTTTACCTCTGTCGGTCTGTTCCTTGTGTCTACGCCTCTGGTTCTATTTTGCTTGTTAGTTTATTTTGTTCATTGGAGTCCACTTATAAGTGAGATCATATGGTATTTGTCTTTCACTGACTGGCTTATTTCACTAATGTTTAAACTCATATGTACTTTTCTTTAGAATTTCTTTTTTCATTTCAAATTCAGGTTTATCTTTTAAATTAATTTATTGGGGGGACATTGTTTAATAAAATTATATAGGTTTCAAGTGTATAATTCTATAATACAGTATCTGTATATTGCATTATGTGGCCATAATCTAAAGTCAAATCTCCTTTCATCACCCTACACTGGAGCCCTTCGACCCTTCAGTATCCTCCCAGCCTCTTTTCCTCGGGTAACCAGCACACTGTTGTCTCTGAATTTTTGTTTGTTTGTCTTGTTTATTTGTTGCTTTATTTTATATTCCACATATAAGTGAAATCATGTGGTTCTTGACTTTTTCTGACTGACTTCGCATAGCATTACTTTCTTTGATATTACAAACTATATTGTGAAAAACGTCCTCGTTGCTCTGTATTACTCCCCACAGCATTTTTAGTGGTTGTTTATTGGTTATTACTTAGATGGACCATAATCTACCTATATCCTGTTGTTGGAAATTGAAGTCATTTCTCATCTTTCTAGAAGAAAACACTAGAAAGAACATTTTAATACACATGAAAAGAAATGAGATAGAAATTTCACTGACTTCGAAGACTTCAAAGAGAGCTTTATGATTCAGATTCTAAAGACTATCCAGAGAGATTTGTGGATTTGGGCAACAGGCTATGCACAGTTTTATTTTTTTAAAGCTTCTTATTTATTTATTTATTTATTTATTTGAGAGAAGGGAAGGGAGGGAGAAAGAGAGGGAGAAAAACCATCAACGTGCAAGAGAAACATTGGTCGATTGCCTCTCACACACTCCAGCAGGGACTCTGGCTCAGCCCAGGCACATGTCCTGAACTGAAATCAAACCAGCAACGTTTTGGTTGCGCGGAACAATGCCCAACCCACTGAACCACACCAGCCAGGACTATTTGTAGTTTTAAGTCTTTTGGTACAGATTGCCAAATTGCCCTCTAGAAAACTTTTACTATGATCTACTAGTAAGTCATGGCAGAGCATTTGTTTTCTAAGCCTCTTTTTCTACGAGGTTTTGTCAGTTTGCCAATCTAATAGGCAAAAATGGCATTCCATTTTTATTTTAAAGTGGATTTCTCATATTGCAAATGAAGCTGAATTTTTCCTATGTTTTTTGACTATTTTTATTTTTTTTAAATTATTCAATAGTAACTACCATTTCTCAACTCGGATGTTTAGTATTTTGAGATATAAGAGCAGTTTTTATATTTTTATCATTTATTGTTTATCTTTAAACTATTTTCTATATGTACAAAGGTTTTTTAAATTCAGTTTTGTCAATCTTGTCTATAGTAGATTTTTCCTTAATATACACCTACAGAGGTCTCACATCAGAAGTCCGTTTGGCTATATATTCATTGAGTTCTTTTATGGTTTTGTTCTTAACACTTAATCTTTAATCCATATGGACTTTGCTTTGGTGAATGATATGAGTCAGGGCTCTAGCTTCTCTTTTCAGATAGTTGCCTTATTATTATATAATGCCAGTTTTCCATGCCTTGAAATGTTATGTTATTACTGCCAAAATCTTCCTCAAACTTGTACTATTTCTTGGGCTCTCTGTTTTGCTCTCCGGATCTGTGTCTCTATTCCTGCATTATGTCAATTGTTGATATTTTATTCTTTTAAATAAATTCTAACACTGCTTCTGTTTTGTAATATATTCTGGTATCAAACACCCCTCTTGTTACTATTTCATGGAATTCTGTTGGTTAGTCTCATGACATTTACAATTATCTTGTTAAATGAAAATAAATGTCATTGGACCTCGGATTGGAATTGCATAAAATGTGCATACTAATTCAGAGATAACTAAAATCTCCACAACATTAAATCCTCTTTTAAATAAAAATTTTATCCTTCATTTGAATTTTTAATTTGTTCTTCAGTTTTTTTCTAGTGTTATTTTATTATGATGAGAGTTAATAGGTATTTTGATTTCTCCTGTGTTCATACATACTGGGCTACACTCTGTGAAGCAATATGAACTTTTATAAATAGTTCCTAGAGAGAAATTTTACATTTTCTTTTTTTTAAGATTTTTTTATTTATTCTTTTCTTTTAGAGAGAGGGGAAGGAAGGGAGACAGAGAGGGAGAGAAACATCAGTGTGTGGTTGCCTCTCACACGCCCTCCACTGGAGACCTAGCCCGCAACCCAGGCATGTGTCCTGACTGGGAATCAAACCATTGACCCTTTGGTTCACAGGCCAGTGCGCAATCTATTGGGCCACACCAGCCAGGGCGAAATTTTACATTTTGTATAAGGTGCAAAGTTCAACACATATGCCAAAGCCGCCTTATTCCTCAACATCTTATTTTTTATCTTTATTTGCCCAATATAAAGTTTTCAACTGTTATTTTACCAATTTATCTTTTTATTTCTTTTCACAATTTCTCTGATTTTGAAAAATTCTTTCTTCTAACCAAGCATTGGAAAACTAAGTCCTCAGGCCAAATAAATCCTACAGCCTGTATTTGTAAAGTTCTATTGGAACATAGTCACACATTCACTCATCTGTTGTCCAGGGCTACTCCCCGCCCTGCTGCTCGCAGAGTAGTAACCGCACAGATTGCATGGACCACAAAACTGAAAATACAGCGGTAAGCAAAAGTAGGTTTACACTTGTGAGTATAAGAACACAGTTTATTCTTGTATTATTAGCAATGAAGGCTGACAATTTGAGCATTTTCGACATTGTGTTACCAAACAGCTGCTGAGGGCCTGCTGCCAGCCGCCACCCCCTAGGCAAAATTCCAAAGGCAAAGGTTTGGTGATAAAGGGAAGCAGTCTTTATTTAAAAGCTTCACAATTTTGGAATAACAGCTTTCTACATACATTAGTCACCTAAACCTATCAATAAGGCTAAACTCTAACACCTGAGTTCTCCTAGCATTCCACCTGTTAGTGTTAATTATACTATTTCTATAGGGTTAGTTCACAGATTAAAACAAGGTAAGTTATAAAAGCTACACAGTTTTGGGAAAATGGCAGGCTCCTTCTTCAGAGGTCGTCCCCTCTAGAACATCCAAAGAAGAATAAATCTGCCACCCTGGGCCAGGCCAGCCCGACCCGAGGCTGCACCTAGCATTCCTTCCCATCCAAAATACAGTCTGTTGGGAAACATAGGCAGCTGCAGCACCATCATGCAGGCGTCCTCAAGGAAGGAGAGAGCCAGAGAGCCCCAGAGCCTGCGCCCGCCCTCCCAAGAGCCCTACTTTTATATCTTGTCTTCTCACCTACAATTCCCTGTGCTCTGGAGGCATTCAGCTTGTCAGCCAATCCCATTCTAGACTGTTTACCATTGCCTCAGGCAACCTCCTCCTACGCCCCCTCCTTTCTCCTCCCCAGTGACCTGATCAGATCTCTCTGTATCAAGTGTGCCTAAGTGCATGGTGAAGGTAACTCACATTCTTTACAGTTAATAAAGCCACTTTATGATTTATTTAATAACCATAACCTGCATGTCTTTTTCCATATGAACAACTGTAAACCTAATTTTGCCCACCTGTGTATTTACTATCTGTCCCGCTCTCTTTAAAAAAACTTATTGACATAACATTGGTTAACAACATTACATAAATTTCAGGTGTACAACTTTATGACTTCTTGTATACACTATGGTGTCCTCACCACCTGAAATCTATTAATAAGACAAGAAATAACAAGTGTTGGAGAGGATATGGTGAAAAGGAGCCCTTGGACTCTGCTGGTGGGAATGTAAATTGGTGCATCCATATGAAAAACAGTACGGAGTTTCCTCCAAAAAATTAAGAATAGAACTACCATATGACCCAGCAATCCCTCTTCTGGATATGTCCCCCCAAATTTGAGAAATTACAAGTGTTTTGGTAGAATTTACAAATAGAGACACAGTATTTATAAGGATAAATATACCCCTGTGTTTATTATTATCTGTCTCTTTGTTGATGGGAGAGACCTGGTTCTTCTTGCTGACGCATGTAAAGAATTATATATCAGCAAATCTGTTACCATGCAATCAGAGTTTATTATAAGTGATCCGTTCCCATGGAAGAGAACAGACCTAGCTAAGGTGGGGGTGGGGGGTGAAAGGCAGGGGTTCAGGGCAAAGCAGGGAGGCAAAAATAAGGAGGGCTGAAGGCCAGGGCGCCAAGCCCCTGGGTGGCCTGAGGCCGGGTGGTCAGAGAGCCAAGAGCACCGAGAGCACTGAGAGAGTGAGTGCTTTGTTCTGAAGACTCATGTAGTTGGTGGGATGGGAGTAAAAAAGCTACATATTGATTAACGGGTAAGTGTGGTGCCAGCTTTCCTGGGGGGATATGACTAAGTATGTGTGGGAGTCTGCAGGCCTGAATCCTTATCTTGCTCCAGAATCTATTTGGTCATCTTGTTGTAAAACAGATATGTGACAGGAGGCAGTTAATTAAAGTTGGGGCAGTCACCCTAAGTCATTTATGGGCTGCTTCTATGGGCACTGTGGACCCTTTCCCACATTTTAGGCATTGAGATGAAAGCACAGAGTCCAGGCCTTCTTTCCCAGAGAGTGGAAACGCCACATAGAATTTCAAGGACGTCTTCATCCCTTGCTAACATAGTGTTTCTTGTGATGTTGGAATACTTGCATTATTATTGGATGAGGCTCCGGACTGCTGAGTTAGGGGGTGAGATGTGACTTCCTCCTCCTCCGTGGTTGGCTTACTATTCATTCTACCTAAGTACTAAAAGGTGTTTCCTGGTAACCAGGATGCTAGACGCTGGCCAGTAAGAGCAGTGCAGTCTCAGAGTTTTTCCTATGCTGTTTTCTGCCTCATCTTGACAGAAAAATTTATCCATGATTTGCTAAAAAATAATGTATATTTTATTTGTCCAGGTTAATATTCACTCTTTGACTACATACTTATTTAAGTTTAATTTATTTTTCAGTAATCTAACAACAAAATTTTAGAATATATGTATCACATAGAATACCAACTATTTTTCGTCACTTTCACCCCACCTCCGATAACTCCACTTTTTCCAAGATATTCAAACACACAAATGCATATAGAATACCTCCTCCAAATTTGTCATTACTTTTCCAGTTGAGAACAACTCTACCTGCTTCTCTGCAAATTGTTTTCTGAATTAATATCACATCCACCCAGTAGACTGAATATAGGATCAAGTTAAGTATTTTTGATTGCTGCAAAATAATCGATAGTGTAGGCAGTTTACTATTGCTCTAGTGGCTGCACAACTTTGTTTTCACTAGCAATGTACAAGAGTTCCAATTTCTCTACATTACATTCTCACCAGTACTTTGTTTGTTAAAAAAAAAAATTAAAGCCATCCTAGGAGGTGTGAAGTAAATTTGTTTTGCATTTCCCAGATGAATTATGGATATCTTTTGTGAAAAAATGTCTATTTAAGTCCTTTGCCCATTTTTAAATTGGGTTATTTGTCTTTCTATTGTTGAGTTGCAAGTGTCTTTATATATTCGGCACCTTGTCAGATGCCGGATTTGCAATTTTTTCTTCATTTGTGAGTTGTCTTTCCACTCTCTCTACAGCGTCTTCAATAGTCTGAATTTTTGTGTCCCATCCCCCTTTCCCTGATGCCATTCATATTGAATTCTTAACCTCCAAAGGTGATGGTATTAGTAGAAGAAGCCTTTGAGGGTGAGGGGTATTGATCATGAGGATGGAGCCCTCATGAATGAGATTAGTGCTCTTATAAAATAGACCTGAAAGAACTTCCTAGGCGAGATGTGTGCACCCTGGAAGAGGGCTGGAACTCAGCACTGCATCAGACTAACTCCATTCTTAATTTTGCTAATGCTATTTCCAGCAAGAGATAGAAAGCTTCTTTGCTCTTCCTTCTCTCACTTCTCTTTGTTACATGGACCAAGTGGTTTTGCTCTTTTCATTGTCTTTCTAATTTTGAAGTTACATATTTCAATTTTATACTACTATGAAATAAATTTCCTTTTTATAATGTCAAGAACATATATTATCTACTTATCCCCTATGTAATATAAGCATAATTTTTTCTTTACTTCATTCCCAATTTCCTAGCTGTACTGATAAAATCTATTATTTTATATGACATTTATTATTTTTTTCATATTCCATCAATTCTCTTTTAAGAATTAGTCCTGTCATTATATTTAGTTTCAGATCCATACTAAGAACAATGTTGGTGATTCTATTTAACTAGTTTTGTGCCTCTTAATATTTCTTTGAGTTCTTTAAAAAAATTTACTGCTTGTAGAAATTGTTCTTTTCTTGCTCATGTAAGACTATACTTCTATTTCTTATAGATAAATGATAGCTTGGCTGAGTACAGAAATTTTATGGCACAATATTTTATCTCAAAACACTAATTTCTGGTATTTAGTGTATGGAGGCGGATATTAATGCCACTATAGATTTCCTCTTTTTCTGTTTATCTCTGAATAATTGCTGTATTTTTAGTATTTGGATTTCATAAATTTTCTTCATGTAGGGCAAGAGCATTTTTTTAGTCAGCCTTTAAGATTCAAACGATGAGTGTTTTTCTTTAGACCTGCAAAAATATCTTCCATTATATGCTAATTAATGCTTCACCTCTTTTTGCTTTCTTTTTCTCAAATGTAGATGTGTCTGTGAGAGCATGTTTTCTTTTTGTTTATTTCTGGACAATTCTCTTTTCTCATAATCTCTCTCTTTAAAGAATTCACTCTCCTTATTATTGTTGCTTTTTTAGACTCCTGTATACTTATTAATATATAAATTTTAGTGCTGTCAGATCATTAAATCTTACAAATGCCTCTTATTGTTTCATAGTTTCTATGTTAACAAACAAATATAAGATTTCTACTATCCTGTTTTGAAATTTATCCCCTTTATTGTTTGTAGAGGAATGTTTTCTCTGATTTCTCAGATTGCTCTCTTTTATTTTCAGTTGCCAGATCTTCCCATATATTCATGCTGTTTTATTTTGCTCATGCAGGAAAGAGCTCTAGACTTCTTCACAATGGGAGGCGAGAAGGGGTTGGAGAAGAGATTGTAAGGAAAGGTGTTAAAATCTCCAGTCTCAGAACTGAGCAGGAGTGAATGTTAGTTCATCCTAGTTTAAGCTTCCTGGATCACAGGCACAATCTTTTGGGTAGAATAGGTCAGGGGCAGTCACCCAGGTCAGTTTTACCGAAAGATACATACCTTTGTTTCCCTCTGAATTTATTATGGCAACTAAAAATTAGTAAACTTTCTTTAATTGCTCCAATATGAGACAATGGCTTTTACTCAGTTACTGACCCAAGGAAAAGTCAAGAGCAAGAACTCCATTAGTGTCCCCACTCTGCGAGCCCTTTAATGCTTATATTTGTTTCCCAGAGCTACTGTTACATGAGATTTACCCTCCCAACAACTGCCTCAGAGTCCTCCAACTCAGCCATAATACACACTGACCTCAGTTACAGATGTTTGCAGGGCTCAACGAGCATTTTTCCTTTTACTGATTTGGCAGATTTTTTATCCAGCGATACCTTACCAGGTTTCCCATGTACTACCTTCACACGTACTACCAGGGAGTGTGGTGCCTTCCCTGGTTTATAATACAGATACAGATTCTTCCTCTTTCTTTATATTCCATTGGTCAGATGCCTATGTTCAAGTTACCATCTCTTTCCAGAAGACCCATTGCTTACTTTTGAAGCACAGGGGGCAATAGTCTAGCATGCCTATCTAAGACTGGGACAGAGATTGACACTGCTGTTCTGGAACTCACATTCCAGAGAGACTGCTCCTAACTCACCCTTCCTTACAAGAATAATTAATTGTTCATCCAAGTGGCTGTCTCTGTTTATATGTACCATGCCATTGATGGGTTCTGATGGAGTTCCACATGAGTCTCCTATGGGAAGGAAGCACAATTTGGGACTGTGTGTAATTTACCTTTTTAAAAAAAATTTTTTTTAAAGATCAAATGAAGCGTAGCACACTCAATGGCCTATATACTTCTGCACGTTCCAGAGAATTGACCACCCTCCAACCTGAGAATCAAGCAGACGCAAAGCACGTGCTTTAAAAAGACTACACTGCTTTTGCCAAAAAAAATGTCATTTATGGCTACAGTGTTGTTTTCTCTTCCAGGAGCTGCATGTACTAGGGCCGGTGCCAGACTCACTCGGGAGCGTCACAGAGCTGTGGGAGGCTCACCTCCAGCGGTTCCCGCTGGCCCCAGCCCAGCCGTGGGCCACTGCAAAGGCAGCAAAGGTGCAGGAGAACAGAACACGCCGCCCACCCTGCGCCCCCTGCAGAACCAGCCCTGCTCCTGCCCCCACCCGAGTTTAACGTGCAGTGGAGTCGTGTCACCCCACTTCCATGCAGAAATAGCGCTTTGGAATCCAGTTCCCGTCCCTAATCTTGCTCATATTTAAGCTCACGAACAGAATGAGACATACACTGCTATGGAGCAGGCAGCAGTAGGGAACTTGAAAGATACTGATTCTACTATCGCCTCCTTCTCTTGGTTCTAGTCTCAGGGGAAATACAGAAACGTTTTCTTAGATTCAAACAAAGATGATGCATTTGGAAGATGAGGGAGTTTGCAATTCTTATATTTTAGGCAAATTTTGAAAATAATACAGAACAAAACTAAAATCTTGTTAGAGGATTATTTACTTGATTTTAGGATGCCAAGGTTTCTTTGGTGTGTTTTTTGTTTTTACTCCAGAGTTCAGGTTCACTGAGCACTTGCCAACAGGAGAGAAACAGGATGGGCTTGGCGTGGAGAAGCCCGGCCATAGGTCCGGGTCCGAGATGTGAGGGCGCCAGTGGTGGCCACGGAAACAGATGGTTAGCAAAGATGGGCCCTGATTAGAAACAGTGCCAGAGCTGAGATGAAACAGTGGAAAGAAGCACGTCATCACAAAGGGAACTTCTCCAACCCTACATTTTATTTTTTAAATTAGATTTGAAGGTCCAATGTTCAAAAAATGAACAATAAAGGCCTCTATACAAGGGACTTCACATTTCTTCCAGTTTTGAGAAACTTTTAATTCAAATGTTTTTCTTTTCTTGTCATTTCAACAAATGTTTCTAGAGAAAACTGGTTTATTCATATTGAGACAGGCTAGTGAAAACCTAGGAAAATTCCCTGGCAAGGGAAACTGAGACAGGACAGCTGAGCACATGGCTGAGCAATTTACAGCCAGGTGCAGCTGGTCAAGTTCCTCGCAGGGGGACAAGGGGGGAAAACACAGAATTCCCCACAAGGGTGACTTTTCCTTGCAGGAGATAACATCTAGGCCTTGGTCGTTTGTATTTCATCTCCAGAACCAGAAAAGCAGCAAAACCAGGCAGGAGATGCCATAACCCACGTCAAGCCTGAAGAGTCTCTGCCCTGGCGCTAACCACTCAGTAAAGACCATAGCCCTACAAGGACATATCTGGAAAAATGACGAATATTCTGCTGAAACCCTCCCCTGAGACTTCCCCTAATGGTCCTGTCAGCAAGAGATAAAAAAATCAACACAAAGGACCCAGGGCATATGCGCTCTCCTTCTGGGAAGCAGCCCAGGCCATTTTCTTTTCCTTCTACTTCCACTGACTCCTTTCTTCACAGGCACCAGTCTCCTAAATTCTAAGGCAATGGGCCACTGGCTGCTTGTCCCAGGTTGATTCCCTGAACCTGTCCCCAGGGTCACCCTTTTCTCTGACTTCCCAGTGAGCTAAGGCAGCCCAGCCTAGGCTCTCCTGTTGCTTCTTCTATGCTAAGCCCTTCCCTGTTTCATTGTCCCCGGCTTTAATAAATGCATCTCCACAATCACCTGGACTTGTGTTGTGAAATCTTTCCTACACGAAGTCAGAAACCCACACACTACAGCTGGCCCGAGGAAGACCACTCAGGGCCAGGCCCCTGTCTGGTGACAATATATCTAAGAAATAGACAAATTATTTGACAAAAGAACATAAATAATATTTCACATATCTATCAATCTTACATATAAATATATCCAAATGAAAAACTAAATGTGTAGCAGAACCTACTCTAAAAGTCAATTTATGTTGGTAAGCATTAACAAACACTGGCTGAAAATACCTCAATGAGGCTTTAAAAAAACAGTTCAGCCATTCTTTCATCTAAGCAAGTGTTACATTCTTGAAAGTAAGTATGTGGCAATAAGTGGATTTTAACTTCAACTCCATATTCAATTCAGAATTCCAACTTATTCCCGCTCAAACTCACCTTCCTAATGCCCCTCACCAGAGACCGCAGAAGGCACACTCGATAGAGTGAAATAGTCTTCACTCTGGTCCACCGATCCCCCAATCATATCCAACTCAGGGCAACGTTTCTTTGGCCCAACTTGGGCTACTAAATATAAAAGTGTAAAAGAAAACGTGTAAGAATGAATTAGAGTAGCAGTCCCTCCTCTTTGCCCACTGGCTCATCTGAAAGAGACCCTGACTGGTATGAGGACTCAGAAGAGGGGGAATCTCTTCCACCTGAGCATAACGTGCTACCTGAGCTAGGTGATTTTTCTTCCTTCTAGGACCAACAACCAACACACAAAATTAAGTTTCCTTTTCTGAAATACATGGCTTAACATTTATTCTGCCTTTTTGCAGGTGAAGTGACATGCGCACAAAGACTGAGAATCTGATACAACTTGAGGTTATTTAAATTTACTTTCTACAAACTGCCTACAGCTAGATGACTTGTTTAAGAGAGCTGTCTTTTGCCAATGATACCTTGGACAACAGTTTGACCTCCAAAATATGTAAAAAACTCAAACAACTCCACACCAGGAGGACAAACAATCCAATTACAAAATGGGCAAAGGACCTGAACAAACACTTCTCCAAGGAGGACATACACAGGGCCCAGAGGCATATGAAAGGATGCTCGGCATCACTAGCCATCAGAGAGATGCAAATTAAAACCTCAATGAGATACTGCTTCACACCAGTCAGAATGGCCATCATAAACAAATCAACAAACAACAAGTACTGTGAGGCTGTGGAGAAATGGGAACCCTAGTGCACTGTTGGTGGAAATACGCTCATGTAATCACTGTGGAAAACAGTATGGAATTTCCTCAGAAAACTAAAAATGGAACTGCCTTTCAACCCAGCAATTCCACTGCTGGGGTGATACCCTAAGAATCCTGAAACACCAGTTCAAAAGAACCTAAGTACCCCAATGTTCATAGCAGTGTTATTTATAATAGCCAAGTGCTGGAAACAGCCTAAGTGCCCATCAGTAAATGAGTGGATCAAAAAACTATGATATATTTACACAATGGAATACTACGCAGCAGAAAGGAAGAAGGACTTCCTACCATTCACAACAGCATGGATGGACCTGGAGAGTATTATGCTAAGTGAAAAAAGCCAGGCAGTGAAAGACAAATACCATATGATCTCACCTATAAGTGGAACCTAATCAACAAAACAAACATGTGAGCAAAATATAACCAGAGACATGGAAATAATAAAGAACAGGCAGTGACAAGAGGGGGGTGAGAGGGACAATGGGGGAAAGAAGGAGGAGCGTCAAGGAACATGTAAAGGACCCATGGACAAAGACAATGGCAGGCAGAGGACTGCATATGGGAGACGGGCGGAGGGTAGGGCAGGGGAGAGTAATCGGGGAAAAAATGAGAACAACTATAACTGAACAACAATAAAAAGATTACTGGAAAAAAAAAAAAAGAGCTATCTTTTTATTCTATTAGGGAGAGAAAACTATGGTGGCCAGAATTTAGAATGGATTCTATGTCTCTTAAAGAGTAGAATTTTCCCTGAGAAACTTGTAAGAAATCTGAAATCTTGTTATTGAGTGTTAGCACCTTCTAACTTTTTACAGAAGCATGCAACTGATTCTAAATTTGTATTGATTCTTGACTGGTTTGTTGATGTTAGAAAAATGTTAAGAACAAAAGCCATACATTAACTTTATAGCTTTTTTATATCACCAAAAGTTTGCATAATTTTTTTGAAAAGTAGGATTTTACACTATTTATTATGAGTATTTTCCCATAATATTCTCAGTTAAAGAAGTCAACTTTGTTCAAATTCCCAAATTTCAGTGTTCTTGTTTTTAGTTTGATGGCTGAAGTGTTTACACACATGTGTAAAAAATTTTTTTACAAGAAACAATATATTCAACACATGTTAGAGCTGTTGACAGAATGAACCTTAAAAGTTGGCATTAATCTTTGAACAAAAAGATTTCAAAATCACCTTCTGAACAAAAAAATTTAATTTCATTTTGTACGATATTTCTCCAAATTTGGAGATTTCGTTGAAAAATCACTTACTGACCTAAAAACTACCAGTGATGCTGTGTTGACTTGCTCTATAAATGCAAATGTTATTTAAAGGGTAACAGGCAAGATGTTCACACTCAAATTCATACCCATTTCAAAGAAGCATCACAGGTTGATGACTACATTCAGGCCACACTGAAATGCTGCCATTATGTCTTAACAGTTGCATTCATAAGAGTAAAGGAAACCGGAGATTACTTTTGTAAATGTTTCTTCCATTTTTTATTGAGATATAATTGCCATATGTCATTATACAAATTTAAGATGTACATATGATTTGATGATGATGTATATATTGTGAAATAACTACCACAAAAATTTGAATATTCACCGCCTCACACTTAAAGAAATTTTTTTCTTCTCTGTGATCAGAACTTTTAAGTTCTCTTCGCAACTTGCCAATATACAATGTAGTATCACTAATTATAGTCACCATGCTGTCCATTACATTCCAGTCCTTCCTTGACTTATAACTGGCAGTTTGTACCCTTTGACAACCTTCCCCCAATTTCCCCAACCTCCTTACCCCTGGCTCTGGCAACTACAAATCTCATTTCTTTTTCTATGAGTTTGGCTTTTTTAGATTCCTGTATATGAGGTCAACAGTGTTTGTCTTTCTTTACGTGACTTATTTCACTTAATGCTCTCAAGTTCCATTTGTGTTGTTGCAAATAGTAGGACATATACAAATAACATTTTATTTATCTAATCATATGTTGATAAGCACAGGTTGTCCCAATCCTTGGCTATTGTAAGTAATATTTTAACATCTGGGGAGGTGCAGATATCTCTTCTTTCGCATAGTGATCTCATTTCCTTTGGATATATTCCTGGAAGTGGAATCGTTGGGTCACATGGTGGTTCTATTTTACTTTTATGAGTAACTTCCATAGTTTTTCCCATTTTAGCTATAGACTTCACTTATCATTTTAAAAGATGAAAAGATGAGCTGACACACTGGATGTGGAGCCCATTTAGCATGCC
Source organism: Pteronotus mesoamericanus (assembly GCF_021234165.1). Lineage (NCBI taxonomy): Eukaryota > Metazoa > Chordata > Mammalia > Chiroptera > Mormoopidae > Pteronotus > Pteronotus mesoamericanus. The sequence continues at coordinate 3,523,671 of NW_026555326.1, forward strand.
TGCTCAGCTGGAGTGGCTGATTTCCTCTGTTAAGTGCTGCGTGCAGCGGTAACCCCCGCTTCCCTCTACGGCAAAGGAAAGAAAGAGCATCAGAGATAAACATAATTAAATATAAAAATTAAATTCCAGAAGCCTGTTTAGAAATGGGCAATAAAAAAACAAACAAAAACAAACTATTGAGTCCCTGAACTAGAAATAAATGATTTTTTAAAAATAATTTCAAATGTTAACTAGTCTCACTTTTCTTCTCTCTCTGTATTATATATTTTTATTCCCTCCAAACCAAGAAATAGAACAGTTGTAGATAAAGTACTTAGTAAATGTTTTCTCATTTTAATTTAGTTTCAGTGGGAAAGACTGTAGAGAAACACGTACTTTCCTAATATCACAATTTAAAATCTGGCTCTAAGATGAAACTTTTTAAAAGGTAGCAATTTCACTAGTATTCAATTTCAGTAATGCCTCCTTCACCCCTATTGTCATGAAAATCATGAGTTTTAGTAAGAGATCCTCCCAAAGAACCAAAGTTTCTACTGCCCTTTAATTATAAAAGTAGGCATCTTCCTAAAATCCATCACTCTAGTCCAGCACTGTCAAAGAAATAGAATGAGTCACATGGATAATTTAAATTTTTTAGAAGCCACGAAAAGTAAAAGAAACAATATTAATTTCAATATATTTTACTTAAGCCAGTATACATGTATTTAACATTTTCATACTAACTCTTTAAAATCTGTGATGTATTTTACACTTACAGCACATCTTATATTTGAAGTCCTCAGTAGGATTGTTAGCTCTTAAATTGGAACTATTAACTATAATAACTATTCAAATTAGAAGATGTCATTGTACTCCCTGCCTCAGTCAACCTACCATAACTGACGGACCAGGGCTAAAATGGGCCCAGCCAGTTACTTGCAGCAGGCTTGTCACAGCAAGCACTCCCGGGAGGCCTAGCCAGTGTCAGAGCGGCAGTCAGACCTGGGTTCTTGATCTCTCTCTGTGGGGAGGCCACCACGTGAGCCACCACTGTCACAGGACCGCACTTGTGATAGAGCAGCTTCCTAAAAACTACTGTGGGCGGTGACGTAGTGGCTAGGCCTGTCCCTTAATTCTCCAGGACTGCTACATTTGTACGTGTTTTGAAGTCAATTCATTTTATTTTCTGTAGCAGCAGTAGTATCTTTTTCTTCAAATACATTTAAAAATAGAAATCCAATATATGAGAGATAAGTATGCATTAATATAAATTTAAAGAAATGTTTCTCTGATAAAACAAATATACTTGAGGACAATGAAAATCTAAAACTAAATTTTTAATTACAGTTATTTTACACTAACTTCAGCATTCAATAAATTAACTGCAAGAGGTTGAGACACCTTGAAGCTCACAACAGCCTGAGAACTGGTTGGTTTCAGCCTCAAGGAATCCTGAGAACAAGAAGATAGAAGGGGCTACCCTTCCAGTAGGAATGTTTGTCTTCCCCTTTGTCTCTGGGATCAAAGACATCATTTTTTTTTTCTTTACGAAGAAAGTGCCCCTCCAACTGGCCTTTGTAGACTCTGCTCCTAAACTCTTGATTGTAACCTAGGGTGGTTCTTCACATTATAAGTAAGAGTATAATAAGTATATATATATGTATATATCTCTTAACTTTTGGCCATTTTTCATCAAGTGTATTAAATATGTTTAATAATCTTAAAAATGACTACTTGTGCAAGTTTTCTTGTTTAAAATTTTATTTATTGGTTAGAGAGAGAGAGAGAGAGAGAGAGAGAAACATTGATTTGTTGTTCCACTTATTCACGCATTCATCAGTTGATTCTTGTATGTGCCCTAAATGGAGACTGAACCCGCAACCTTGGTGTATCAGGATGATGCTCTAGCCAACTGAGTTATCCAGCCAAGGCCTATTTTTCTACTTTAGTATGAAGGCTGTAGTAGGGTAATTGTATTCCAAATCATCATAAGTACAAGTTTACATCAATCCACTTGGTAACAAGTTTTAACACTAATGTTTGATTGTCTGTGCCTGGTACCCTGCTTCCAGAATTACCACCAGAAGTAGAGAAGTGTCTGTGAATATTTTAGAGCCCAGTAAATTAGTTTCTAAGGCAATGGTTGCCAATTTTTTCTTTTTGGAGGGGAGGTTATGGACATTAAACATTGTAAAGAATATAATAAAAATCTTTACTTTTCTAAAAGGAAAACAGGTATAGCTAAGTATTACCCCACATCTTTTCTAGAGTATATACATAAATGAGAAGTCTTAAAAAATATCCAATTATCTAAAACAGGAGAAAAATTTGCCTATAAACTTCATTGTATTTCTTCAAATTTAAATATATTGGCACAACTGTAATAGTCTTCACTTTGATTACTCAAAGTATAGTACAGCCCAGCAGCACCATCACTTGGAACTCATTAGTAATGGAATCTCAGATCAGTAATGGTGCTGACATTTAATCCGGGGGTTCAATGGTTTAGATAATCCTTCACCTTTAAAAGAGCCATTAACTGGAGCTAGAGTGTTTGATTCATACTTATTTAAAGAACCTTTAAGTATTCTGATGCACTGACGCTTTAAACAAGGAAAGAAAGGAGCAGAAAGCTATTTTGTTTTGTTTCTTTAAAAGTTATTTCTATATGAATCTTTGAATTGTTAAAATATTCCACCAAGACTATTTCCTACTCATACTACTGTGTTTATATAATTTAAAAAATATATCATGTGTCCTACAATATAACATTCAAATAAAAGCATTATGGATATTTTAAAAATAGAACCAATGTTTAATATAAGAGAAAAATGAAAGACCACAAAATCAAAAAGTTTTAAAAATATTAGTTTAATTTCAAAGCTATCTCCAAAACGACAGAGAAAAACAAATTGCTGAAAATAAAGTACTTCAATTTTGGTCTAAGCTCCAGTATTTATTCTAAACCTTTCATTACACTGAAAATTATGTCATTAAAATTTAAGTGTGATGTTTACAAATCCTACTCTTCTTAGAAGATATACATTTGTAAATTTTTTCTATTCTAAATTTCCCCCTTTTCCATTTTTGTGGATAAAAAGGCAGATAAAGTTAATTAGGTGCCTTGGTAATTCAACCCTCTCAGCAACTTTAAGTTTAACTCTTCAGTTTTACTGCAGCCTATTAAGAAAACATAAGAGGAGAGTCAATTAGTGTTGCTTTAATCCCCTAGTTTACTTGTAGAAATAACAAGTCTAAATGAAAAGAATTCAATTTGGGTATATGAATAAGACATCTATATAGCCTCTTAAAACTATTTAAGTTATACAAATGGGAGCGTTCATCCTAAAAATTCCAGTGAATAGAATTGTCAAATTCTCCACAGTGAACTATTTTAAATCTAGTTTTGGCCACCCCACTGCAGTAAATAGAATATACCAACTTAGGGAAGGCCCCAGAGCAATCCATGATTTTTTGCAGAACCTACACCTCAAACCCCACAGAATTTTTCCTTACAGTTACAATAGCTAAAGGAACTCTGTGCTGATTACTCCTTGTTACAATGATATTAAAAGCAGGAGAAAACATTTTTAGTAAGGAAATGCAATTCTGACAGCACACTCATGCAGGCACTTTTTAAAACAAGGCAGTATGCAATACACAGTGCAAACCAAAGCTCCACAAAAGTATGTCAAGGAGTGAGAAGCAACAATATGTTTGAGAAAACATGTTTAATTTATGTTCTTTTCCTGATGTGAAGATATTTGTACGCAGAGGCGCCAACTATTGCAACACCAAGAACTACAAGAAACCAGAAAACAAGTGAGAGGTAACTGTAAAAAATAATTACCAATGTTCAAAATCTAGCAGCAGAAACTAATGTTAGTTATATTTTAGTGGTCAGAAATGTTATATTTTTAAGCACATATACATTAATATTCTATCTGGACATTCACTGTCTAAATGCTCTTCCCTAGAATCACTTAAAGAGTCCATAGAAAGCCAGAGAGGAGTTCTTGCTTAATTTAGAATATTACTCAAAACATATTTGGGATGCAAGCTCTTTTGACTAATAACCTTGAAAACACATACATATATTACTTAGGATTTGTTATTAACTGGACACATAGAATACAAAAGAGTATACAGTCACCAACACAAGGTAGAATATCATGTAAAACGTCAAGTAGTTCTAGACTGGTCTACTTAATTTCAAGCTATAAAAACTACAGAAACTAAAGAAATCAATAAAAATGCACTTCTTCACAATAATATTTTGATTTAAGTAGCATCCTAGTTTCGGACACTTACGTACTGTAAGAACAATCACAGCAATAAGTCCTCCATCTGAGAAATAAATAAAACCAATTTGAAGGTAATTTAGCACATGTGGGTCTCCAGATAGCAGGTGCGTTTAAATTTTGATCAGATTACCCATAAATTACAGCAAAGAAAAAGTTTCTCAGTTTAGTTTAGTGTATATAACTGCTAGTGCATCCAGGTCATTTTGATCACAGAACCCTCCTATCTGATTCTAGGCTTAGGGTCTAACTTGTGAAACAATTAGAACCTCACTTGTCATTGTTTTGTGCTGTAGTCAGCACACCAGGTTATAAAAATTAGAATAATATAAATATTAGGAAAAATTATTATAAAAATTAGAATTCACTAGATTAGAGGAAAATTATTTTGGAGAACGTATTATCCCATTAGAGTTGGTTTAGTTCAGTATTCAGTCTATCATTCTTATGATTTTGTTAGAAATTTCATTTATATTGTTCCCCAAAAGTAAGTCTATGGAATAAATCATGTATGAAGTTCTGTTAATTGATTACACAGACACATTTTGCAGTTTTCACAAACAATATGTTATTTTTATCATTAATATTTCCTCATGCACCCCCACCCCCCAACTTAAGACACAGTCTTACTGAGAACATTCTAAGAATGCAAATGAAACACGAGGGCACATGGATAAATTATGATTAGCAATTTGAACATGCATTTTTTTTCGCTATTCAGGGAGTAATAAATAATACTACAAAATCTCAAATCTTAGAAATGTTGGTTAGTAGTACTTCTGCTTCCAAACTGCCATTATTTTTATTAAATTTGTATAGGTCAAAGCATACAATGTCATATTTAGCTCTGCTCTTTTCATTTCATAAAAATTATAAAGTGTTTAACATCTTATGATGAACACTGGGTTTACTGGCACAATGACAGTTTTATCACAGTGTTCAGAGGGAAAACATCACAAGCCTAGGGTGCATTTTATAAAAAGATTAACCTTACTAAACTAGTCTAATATAAAAAGTAATACATATTTCTCTTCATTTACTCATCAAAAATCCTTATATTTCACTTAACTGTCACAATTATACTTTATCATTTCCTTTAACATATATCATGTGAACCTGTGAGTCTACACAAAGTGTGCAGCAGCCTGACCTAGAAAATAACTAACCCAACTTAGAGTACTTTAAGGCTTAGGTATAAAAGTTATGAATAGAAAGAACATTTATTTACAAATTGCCATGAAAAAGTAACACTATCGCATGAAAAGCAACTTAGGTTTTATATATTTTAACCTACAAACAAATATGGCAATTGAGAAAGTTACCTCACCCTATTAGTCATTGTAATTTGAAGTGCCTCTTTAAAATTATATTATTGACGTGTCTACACACACTACTGCTTACATTTGTCATGGTATCTGCACTATTAAAATAAATGTCAATTATTACATTTGTGACTGCTTCTTCTATAACTACAGATACTTGAAATATGATATTTTTGTGTAGAAGTCTAAGGTCTCATAACGCAGGGTTATTTAAAACTAAAATAATACCTAAATCTTCATTGTCTTTAACTGGTGATTCATCACTGGGAGTGACATGTCCTAGAAAAAAGGAAGAAAATGAAAATAATTTAAAAAAAGTAAAAAATATAAGACTTACAGACCTCTAAATTTATAGGTTTTGATTTTTTGCCTTTGTACAAAATCTTTTATAATTTTATTTTTCTTATATAAATTATATCAATATTTCTCATTAAAGGGCTATTAAAAGATATTAAAAATTTATATTCAATGTCATCAGCATTCTTCCTCCTCTCTAGTAACATCCTGTGACAATATTCTGTGATACAGCATGCAAATTTATCATTAGTGTATTGTCAATATTAGCCTAGGGATTCAATGTGATTCTACTTAAAATTAAAAAATACAGGAGGGCTTAATACATGATTTAGAGGTCATTCTGCAATACAGAGAAATTTCAACATAATAACGTCCATTTATGAAAACTCCCTAGCTAACATCACACTCAATGGTGGAAGACTGAAAGTTTTTCCCCTAAATCAGGAACAAGACAGGATAACCATGTTTGCCATCTTTATTCAACATAATGTTGAAAGTTATAACCAGAGCAATTAGGCAAGAAAAAAAAAGCATCCAAGTTGGGAAGTAATAAATAAAATGATCTCTGTTCTAGATGACATGATTTCACACATACATGCACACATACTCACCTGTTGGAACTAATAAATAAGTTTGTTGCCTGAGAAGTTGCAGGCTATAAGGTTAACAAGTAAGATTCAGTTGTATTTCTACATATCAACAAGGAACAAAACAAAAATGGAATTGAGAAAACGACTCTACAATAGCATCAAAAAAGAGTAAAATACTTAGGAAGAAACTTAACCAAGGAGGTGAAAGACTCCGACACTGGAAACTACAAAATGTTGCTAAAAGAAATAGAAGACAATATAAATAAGTGAAAAGATATCCTGTGTTCATGCATTGGAAGACCTGAGATAGTTAAGATGTTAATACTACACAAAGCAACCTGCAGATTATATGCAACCCCTATCACCATCTTAAATATGCATTTTACAGAAATAGTAAAATCCAACATATAATTCATATGGATTCTCAAAGGACTAGGGGTAGCCAAGAAAACCTTGAAATGGAAGAGCAAAGTTGAGAGAACTCACATTTTCTGTTTACAAACTTACTCAAAAACTACAATAATCAAAACACAGTGGTACAGGCATAAATACAGACAGACCAATGGAACAGAATACAGAGCTCAAAAATAAGCCTTCACAAATATGGTAAAATGACTGCAACGGTGTTAAGAACATTTAATTGGGAGAGGGCAATCTTTTCAACAAGGTTCACGAAAAACTGGATATCTACATACAGAAGAATGGAATTTGATTCTTATATACAGAAATGAATTCAAAATGGATCAAAGAACTAAATAGAAGAACTGAAACTATAAAACTCTTAGAAAAACAACATAGAGACAAGCTTCATGATGTTGAATCTGACAATGATTTCTTGGATGTGGCACCAAAAGCACAGGCAACAAAGATAAAAATAGGTAAACTGGACTTCATCAAAACTGAAAATGTTTATCAATGGTCATCACTAGAGTGAAAAGGCAATGTATAGAATGGAAGGAAACATCTGCAAATAATACATCTGATAAGGGACAAATATCCAAAATATATAATGAACTCCTAAAAGTCAGTAAGAGAAAAATAAAACCCAAATAAAAAATGTGCAAAGGACCAGAATAGCCATTTTTCCAAAAAAAGATACATAAAACACCAACAAGCGCATGAAAATATGATCGCTAATCATTAGAAAATGCAAGTAAAAACCACAATGAGATACTACTTCCTATACATTAGGATGGTTAGTATCAAAAAACAGAAAGTAACAAGCATTGGAAAAGAGGTGGAGAAATTGGAACCTTCATGCCTCACTGAGCGGGAATGTAAAATGGCGCAGCTGCTGTGGAAGACAGTGTGGCTATTCCTCAAAAAGTAAACACAGAATCATCACATAACCCAACATTTCTATTCCTGGGTGTATACCTTCCAAAATTGAAAAGAGGTCTCAAATAATTACTCACATGCCAATATTCAGAGAAGCATATTCAAAATAGCTAAAAGTTGGGAACAACCCAAGAGCCTATAATCAGTTGAATGGATAAAAAAATGTGGTATATACTAATAGTGGAATATTATTAAACCACAAAAAAGGAATGAAGGTCTGATACAAGGTAGATGAACCTTGAAGACGTTATGCTAAGCGAAATAGCCAAGATAGTCAAATTCATAGATAATTGAATAGCAATTGTTGGGGCTGGGGAGAGGGGAAAATGGAGATTTATTGTTTAATGGGTATAATATTTTAATTTGAGATGAAAAAGTTTTGGAGATATAGAAAATGATAGTTGCACAACAATGTGAATGTAGTTAATGCCCCTGAAATGTAAACCTAAAATGGTTAAAATGTTAAAAATAAAATAAAATAGAAGTTGATCTGCATAGAAAATTAGCATAGAGAATGGCTTGAACATTTCTGAAAAGAAAGTGTTCTGCCAGATATTAAAACATATCATAGTACTACAGTGAAAAATAAAACATCTGGTGTTGGCACAGGCATGGACAGAGTTCAAGGGAAGAGAGAAACAACTAGAACCCCTAGGAATTTAATGTATGGTAAAAACTGGCACTTCAAACAGTTGGAGAGAAGATAATAAATATATATACCAATTTCAGATGTAACAAATTTTAAATGCAAAGACTGCAATCAGAACATATGGTTGAAAATTTTATATAATTTCAGCATAGCGAAGACCTACAGCTTTTATAATAAAGACACAACTCATGTAATCATTAGAGAAAAAACTGAAACATCCCACTACCTATTAATATAGGACATATGCACATATAAATGACCTCTGATGTCAAAACAGTTAAAAAATGTGGTATATATTAAAGTCATCATTAAAAGGATGGGAGTAAATCTAAATACAATCCCAATCTAAGATAGTAAATGTGAAATGTTACAGCTATAGAAAAATATGAACAGCATGATTCCATTTCTGGTTAACATAAAGAAATATATTCTTTATCTATCTATCTATCTATCTATCTATCTATCTATCTATCTACCTACCTATCTACCTACCTATCTTTCTATCTATTCTTTTCTTTTTATACACACCCCCCCCCAATTAAGGATATTAATGTATAGAAACAGATAAAAGGACACCTAAACTATTAAGTGTTTAACTCAGGTAATGAACTAGAGAAACAGAAGGAGACTAGTCTTTTTCTCTGTATATTTTGTAATATTTGAAATTTTACAAATTTATATTTGTATTCTATTATTTATATAATTACATTATGAAAAGCATCCTATATCCAACCATATAAAATCTTAAAAGAAAGCTGATTAGTAAAAATAAAGCAAAGAAAGAAAACCTAAAAAAATTCACTTCATGTTAAGGGGGATTTAATTTATAATGAGTTGACAAATCAACAAAAAATATTTTGAAAACATAACAGAAAAATGAGCAAAGAACATGAATTAATAAATGGGGGCCAAAAAAGTTTCAGCTTTGTTTACAATTAAAGAAACATAAATTAACACATAACATTATTTTTTACTTATCACCTTAACAAATAGAATGGAAGGAAACATCTGCAAATAATACATCTGATAAGGGACAAATATCCAAAATATATAATGAACTCCTAAAAGTCAGTAATTTCAAATTCTTAACAATATAAGTAGGATAAAGAGTTATTGAACCTGGTTGACTTGAAATAGGAGATGTACTTGGAACAGAAGGTGTACTTGGAACAGCAGGTGTACTTGGAACATTAGGCTTGACACCTCAAAAAATAAATTTGATTACATTCATCAGCTTTATCTATACAAAATTATGGATTTAATTTGATTTTTTATTTTTAAAAAAGGATCAATTATTTCTCTAAATGAAAAATACAAATACTTTCCTATCTTTGTAATTCTACTTCTGGGAAGTTACCTAAATATATATCTATACAAGTACATATGGATTTTGCATAAGAATGTTCACAATTGCTTTGTATTTTTGAATGGAAATCCTAGAAATTGACTAATAGCAAAATCATAAAAATAATGGATTTAAAGTAACATATGTATCTTCAAAATATTACCAACCAATCACTATCATACTAGATAATTCTTCTCTGTTTTTCACTTAGTATTTTACATTTTTTTCATGTTAGAACAATTACATCTACCTTATCATATTTTATATGTTGTTACTGATTTTTTAGTATAATTTCCTCTAACTGATGATAAAAAATGATTGAAATTCCTATGAGGAATTTTGATTTTTGATATTTAAGAAAAAAATCCCTGTAGTTTTATCTTCTTTGTAAACATTTCCTGACAATCCTCTCTTCTTTTAAACACTGAAGAGTATCAGTGTTATATAAATCCTTTATGCAATACTTATGGTCAACTCTTTTAAAAGAACATATCGACAAACTTAGTATCCCACAGTGAATATACCCACTAGGACCATGTGAGCAAACATAGAACGGCTAATGAGTATAAACTTCACATGCAATCTTAATGTATCGATCGGTCTACCAAAAAACCATCTTTCCCCTTTCCAAAAGCCAACAGCACTCAACTAAGGTCCTCAAGGATGCTACCAGGATCCAGGTATAGAAGAATTATAAAAAGGTGTTCTAATTACTGTGTTTACATGCATAATTCCCCTCAATCCCTTAAAATATTAGGGGAACAGGAAATATACAAATATATTAGAAGCCAGTAATAGAAATTTGTTTGAGTTCAACACCCTCATGTTTAACAGGAAACTGAGCCCACAGAAAAGACGGTATTGGAATAAGCAAAGCCAAATTAGGACCTTGTGTGAGGTCTGCCCAGGCTAAAGCTCTTCCCAGTACACTAGCACCCCTTGTCTAGATGGGATACATTCTGAAACCCCCATCGATGCCTGGAAACCTGGTAGTACTGAACCCTATATATATTATATTTTTATTGTACATACATAACTATAATAAAGTTTAATTTATAAATTAGGCAAGGTTAGCGGTTAACAACTACTAATAAAATGGATCAATTATAATAATATCCTGTAATAAAAATAATGTGAATGTGGTCTCTCCCTCTCAAAATATCTTATTGTGCTGCACTCTCCCTTCTTCTAGTGATGATGTGAGATGACACAATGCCTATATGACGAGAAGTGAGGTGAATACGCTGCACCAAGGGATGATTAGCGTCCTGGGCAAGAAAGAGTGGGACAGTGTGAGATCTCACCATGCTGCTCAGAATGGAAAATAACTTAAAATTTATGAATTACTTATTCCTGGAATTCGCTTTTAATATTTTCGGAACACGGTTGCTGGTAACTGAAACCACAGGAAGTGAAAATGCTCTTAAGTGGTAACTATGGCATTGCTCTTGTCTCTTGTTTCTGCTGAAACCAAAGAGAAGTGGGAGATAGCAGCACTGAAATGGGAAAGACAGTTCCGTCCATCATGCCAAAATAACCTCCCAACACATAAGCAGAGCAGATGATCAGCAGTCCATGCAGGAAGTCCCCCATTTCATTTATTTTTTTCTTTCTTTTTTATACTTTCAAAATAAAATTTTAATTACACAGTTATATTAACTTATTTTTCTTTAAAAAATCAAACGTTTTTTTCTAAATCATGTTTGTTCTATTACAGTTGTCTCAATTTTTCCCCCTTTGCCCTCCTCCACATCCGACCCTGCCCCCTCTCCCACAGTCAATTCCCACTCTGTTGTCCATGTCCATGAGTGATTCATATATGTTCATTGTTTAGTTCCTTCTCCTTCTTTCCACCATTGTTCCCCTTCCCCGTCCCGTCTGGTCACTTTCAAGCTGCTCTATGTTTCCATGCCTGTGGTTTATTTTGTTCATTAGTTTATTTTGTTGAATAGATTTCACTTATAGGTGAAATCATATGGTTTTCACCAACTGGCTTATTCAATTAGCATGATATTTTCCAGTTCCATCCATGTTGTCACAAAAGGTAGGAATCTTTCTTTCTTTCTCTTTCTTCTTTCTTTCTAAATGCAGATTGATTTTATTTATTTATTTTATTAATGTCAAGATCCATTATAAAATATTAAAAAATTTAAATCCATTATAGTCTCAGCAATCATGACAGCTACATAGAAATAATCAAGTAGATCAATGAAATAAAATGAGCATTCTAGAAACAAATGTATATGTCTTTCTAACTGTAATATATGATTAAATTGATATTTCAAATCAATGGGAAAAATAAGGCTTATTCAACATATAAGGCTCATGGATCACTATTTCTTGAAATAAAACAAGAATAGAGCCCTATTTCACACATTATATAACAAATATTCAGGTGAGTTAAAAATCAATATGTAAAATCTAAGGAGTTTTAGGAGAAAATACAAAATAATATTTTTCTTTCCCTGAAGTAACATAGTCCAACTCAGAAGCTATAAAGTAAAATATTGACAATATGATTGTATTAAACATTTAAGACTATACAGTAATATTCATGTAAAAAAAGTTAAAGGACAAGTAATAGAATAGGAAAGTATTTGCAACACATCTATAAAAGAGTTAATAGTTGTTTTGGTTTTTGTTGTTATTGTTTTCTTTTTTTAGGAAAAAATTTTACAAACATTTAATCAAAAAATGGATAAAGAATACCATAAAGTCATTTAAAGCTTTTTAAAAATAATAGAAAGAGGCAAGAAATATACAAAAACAGGTTTAGTTTCAGCAAATAATAAAATAACAATTAAAATAACATCATTGTCACAATCAGATTAATAAGTATTAAATATATAGGTAATATCAAGTATTGGCAATTCTGAAAGGAACTGAGTATTCATAGACTCTTTTTCTTCATCTTCTTAAAGCAGTCCCTTTAGCATATTTTGCAATGCTGGTTTGGTGGAGGTGTATTCTTTTAGCCTTCTTTTATCTGAGAAGATCCTTATTTCGCTTTCCATTTTAATTGAGAGCCTTTCCATGTACAGCAGCCTTGGTTGCAGGCCTTTGCTTTCAATGACTTGGAATATTTCTTGCCATTCCCTTCTGGCTTGCAGTGTTTCTGTTGAGACACAGCTGCTAGCTGTACTGGGGCTCCCTTATATGTTACTACCTCTTTCTCCCTTGCGGCCTTTAGAATTCTCTGCTTGTCTTCAATATTTGCCATTTTAATGATGATGTGCCTTGGAGTGGGCCTCATTGAGTTACTATTGAATGGGACCCTCTGTGCTTCCTGGACTTGTGTGACTTTTTGTCTTCTCAAATTAGGAAAGTTTTCCATCATGACATTTTCAAACAGGTTCTCTACCCCTTCCTCCTCCTCCTCTTCTTCTTCTGGTATCCCTATTATATGGATATTATTACGTTTCAGGTTGTCCTGCATTTCCCTAAATGCCTCTTCATTCTTTTTGAGTCTTTTTTCATTTTCCAGCTCTTTCTGGGAGCTTTTTTCTACCTTGTCCTCTAGCTTGCTGATTCGGTCCTCAGCTTCATCTAGCCTGCTTTTGATTCCTTCTACTGTGTTCTTCAATTCAGAAATGGTATTCTTCATTTCTCTTATTGATAGTTTCTATGTCCTTTTTCATGCTGATATAGTTTGCAGTAAGTTCCTCATACTTTCCCTGTAGTTTTTTTTAATTCTCTCTGAGCTCACTGAACTCATTGAGCTTCCTTAGAACCGTTGTTTCGAACTCAATATCTGATAGTTTACTTGCCTCTGTTTTATTTAATTCTTTTTGTGGGGATTCCTCCTTTCCCTTCAACTGGGAGGTGTTTCTTTGTCTTTCCATTATTTGTGAGACTCTTGTTTTTGCTTCTGCTTCTTAAATTGATCTGTCTTGATTTTCTGACTTTGTGATGTGAACTCCTATGGTAGTTGACCACTGTTTTTTTGTTTGGATTTTTTTCCTGTCTGGATCTGCCTCTGATGATGTCAGATGTTGGCTCTGTCTGACCTTAGGCAGTCTGTTCAAGATTTCCAGGAATCTACTGTCTGTGGCTGTCTCTTTCAGCTGTTAATCTAGTCACTCTGCACTCAGCAGTCAGACTTAGAGACACCACAGGGTGGGGCAGAGTCCCTTCTGTGGGTCCTCTCATATAAAGGACCCATATATATTGGGTCCTCTCACACTGCTGCTACTTGGGGGAATGGTCTGCCTGAGTCAAAAAGCTGCTGCTGTATGGGAGAGGAGTCAGCATCCAGATCCTGCCGGCTACTCTATCAGATCTTTCCCCAAAGCCTCCTTCCCCATTCTCGCTTCAGGCGTCTCCAGCCCACTCTGGATCCCAGGGTAAGTGGCTGCAAACGAAATGTATGCATTGGCCCTTTAACGGCTCTTTGCATCTCCAGCTGCCCGTCTCTGGCAGAGAGCAACCCTGCCACTTTTCACAGCTGGCTGTTTTCTGTGTACTTTTTGTGCTCTGGTGCTGTAGGCTGGAGATTCCCACTTATGGTTTAGACCCCACTCTTCTCAGGGGGATCCAACTGGCCATTTCAATATCCCTCTGGTACTGCTACCTGTGGGCACACCTCCCACTTTCTCAAGTCTCTATCACACTCCTTACCAGTTAGGTTGTGTTAAAGCTGATTCTTCTGTCTGTCCGAGGTTATAAGGCTCCTCTCTCGCTATTGTTCAGTTGTTTGTTCCAGGTGATTTCTCCACAATTTAGTTGGAATTCCAGGTTGGTCCTGGGAGGAGGTCAGTGTGATTTCCATGAACTCCTCTGCCATATCGATTCCCATTTCATGTAAATATAGAGACTTTTTATGCCTTTCAGTTGCTATGAAATTTACTTTCTTCCTTTTTAAAAAAAAATTTTGTTGATTATGCTATTATAGTTGTCCCATTTTTTCTTCCTTTATTACCCTCCACCCTGCAGCTCCCCTCCCACCAGCATTCACCGCCCCTTAGTTCATATCCATGGATTGTTCATATAAATTCTTTGGCATCTCTATTTTCTATATTATTCTTAACCTCCCCATGTATATTTTGTACCTATTCTTTATGCTTCTTATTCCCTGTGCCTTTTTCCCTGTCCTCACCTCTTCCCCTTCCAACTGAAAACCCTTGATGTGATCTCCATTTCTGTGATTTTGTTCTTGCTCCAGTTGTTTGCTTAGTCTTTTTTTTTAGGTTCAGTTGTTGATGGTTGTAAGTTCATTGTCATTTTACTGTTCATAGTTTTTTATCTTCTTCTTTTTCTTAGTAAGTCCCTTTAACATTTCATATAATAAGGCCTTGGTGATGGTGAACTCATTTAACTTTACCTTATCTGGAAAGTGCTTTATCTGCCCTTCCAGTCTAAATGAAAGCTTTGCTGGATAGAGTAATCTTGGATGTGGGTCCTTGGCTTCCATGACTTTGAATCCTTCTTTCCAGCCCCTTCTTGCCTGTAAAGTTTCTTTTGAGAAATCAGCTGATAGTCTTATGGGAACTCTTTTGTAGGTAACTGTCTCCTTTTCTCTTGCTGCTTTTAAGATTCTCTCCTTAACTTTAGTCTTGGGTAATGTAATTATGATGTACCTTGGTGTGTGCTGGAAATTTACTTTCTATTTACAATAAAAAAGCCCAGTAAAGAGAAAAAGAATAATGATATGAGGAAGGGAAAGACAGGGGTCTTGTTCTAGAGATGCAAAAATTTCCCAGTTTAAATGTTACTACATATTGTAAAAGAATAAAACTGGTTGCAGTCCAGGAAATAAAACATCATCCTGGATCATGAAGATACCCTGTAAAGTTGTCAACAGATAGTTTTTAAAATAACGAAGTTGATGACACAAAAAACATATGTATTAAAAAGGAAGCCATGAACCTTCCTCATCTCTAATACGAACTGGAATGATGCTGTAGGTCATAAATGAGCATCCTTGAAGGCTTTATATATGGCAAGCACTCTGTAAGTGCTCTAAGGACATCACATTTTACTCTACTATCACCCAGTGAGAAAGCCATTAAGTTATTTTACATACAAATAAACAAATTTAAGGTTTATGAAACTTGCCCGAGTTCGTTTCAATGTCTGAAAACTGTGGCAAAGAGATTTAGAATCACAAAGTTTAACAACTAGAAGAGCTGTAAATATGTTCTTCTTCCTTTTGTTACTAAAAATGATGAATGAGTGTAAATCACCAGCTATTGAAAGGATTTTTTAAAAAATCACCAGGATTGAAAGAATTTTCAAAAATACAGGCAGAAAGGACTAAACCTGAGACACTGGAAACTGTAGGCTGTGCAGTGAGAGGTGTCGATGCTGGAAAAAAAAAATACAGAGACGGGGTCAACCATGCGGTAAAAACTCTCATGCTTCAATTCACTATGGAAAAGGACTGCTATACATTTCACACATAAGAAAGGCCCAACAGCAGAAATTCAGACACCTCTGTGATGTATATAATGTGCTAAGAACCCACGAAAACACAAATTTTTTGTCATACATCTGTCACGGAAATGGATATGAGAGGGAGTTAATTAAAAAACTGATTCTTTTCAATTATTCAGTATGATGGATATTTAATGTCTGAGAAATAAAATCTAGAAAAAAAGACACACTTTGTACCTTTGATACATTTTGGAATCTCAGGCTCCCAAATACTGTTTGCTTCACACACAATAGTGGCACTGCCTTCAAGGTAAAAGCCCTCCAGGCATTCCAATACAACCGTCGCTTTGTAGTAAAACCTTTTCCCAAGTCCTGACACCAGTCTTCCATTTTTAAGTACTGGATATTGACATTTGACCACTGAAAAGACAAGAAATTCCAGAATTAATGGAACGGTGTTTTAATGTAGAATCAAAAAACTAGTGCAAAATAGGAATGTACCCGGGAACAAAGAGACAGGAAATGGAAGGCAGGATGTTATTTTTTCAAAAGACGTTATATGTGCATTTTATAACCTTTCCCACCTAGAACAGACTGTCGTGACAGGTTATTGGTTTCCTGTATGTTTTCCTATTACTGACAGGTTTTGAGAGAGGGCTGATTACCACATACAACTTTCGGGTGAATTCAAAAACAGCTTGGGATGCTCTGTGGCTCTAGGAATTTTTAAAAATAAATTCTATGCTGACACCGATTTAGTAGCCTGATCTTTCAGAAAGGCAGGAAGGAAAGACCCTTGTATAAAGGTAATACTTGAGCTCTATTTCTATTGTTCTCACTTCAGGTGTACCGATCTTTTCTATATTGTGCTCAACTGCTATTAGTCACAGTAATGACTCTAAGTTAGGTTTACTGGATAGAAATCTCACACAGTAAAACCATTTTCAGTGCACAGCCTGTATGAGGTTCAATAAATGCAAACACTAATCATGTGATTTCCAACACGAAAGACATAGAAGAGTTGCATTATTCTCTACCATTTCCTCATGCCATTTGTAATCAACCCTCCCCACAAGCACCTCCAGCCACTTTCCCCAACCAGACAACCATTGATCTGTTTTGTATTACTCTAGCGTTTCTTTGGCAGAGTGTCATAATGGGCTCACAGCCTGTGAGTGTGGCTTACTTCACTTAGCACAACGCATTTGATATTGCTTTCTGTCCTGGTGTCGATTAGAAGCTTATTGCTTTTTATTGAGGAGTGTTATTCCAGTATGTGGATGTGCCATTGTTGTTCATTCATTCACCAGCTGAAAAGCAAGTGGCTGTTTCCAATGTGGCGTGAGTATGACTAATGCTGCTATGAGTATTCTTACGTAGGTTTATACGTGAACATGTTTTAATTTACCTGGGTTGCTGCACTGTATGGAAGGAAAGTGTATCTCTAACTTCGTAAGAAATTGCCAAACAGTGCTCTAAAGTGGACATACACTTTAAGTGCATTCTTAGCAGCTATGCATGAGAGTTCCAATTGTTCCATATCCTTGCCAGAGCATGGTATTTTTAGATTCTTTCTTGTTTCTATTTCCAGCCATTCCAGTGGGTGTTTTGTGGTATCTCATTGTGGTCTCCAATTATATTTCTGTATTTATTAATTATAGTGAGCAACTTTGCATATAGTTTCTGCTATCCATATATTTATGTTGATGAAGTAGGGCTATTCACACATATTTTTTCCCATTTTGTAAAATATTGGGTTGTTTTCTAATTGTGTTTTGAGAGTTCTTTATGTATCTTTGACACAAGTTCATCGTCAGATATGTGCTTTGGAAGTATTTTCTCCCAGGCTTTGGCTCATTTTTATAAACTCTGATAACAATGTCTTTTGAGAGCAGAAGCTTTGAGTTGTTAAAGGATCACACTCTTGTACTTAAGAAATCTTTGGCCAAGCCCTGACTATGTTCCCTCTTTTTAAGTAAAAGTGTTATCATTGCTAGTTTAAGTTAAGTCTGAACTCTGTTTTTAGTGCATGAGTGAAAATGGCGCACACATGGGTTGTGGTTTTCTTTTATGGCATATTGGTGTTCAATTGTGCCTGAACTTCTGCCATTTTTTCCACTGAATTGCTTGTACGTATGTGTAATAAAATCAATTGGACCCATATGAAAGGGTCTGTTCTAGGTTCTCTATTCTGTTCTATTGTTTCTATTATATGCTTTTTGGTATACTGTATAATAAGTCTTGACACCAGATCGAATGAGCCTTTTATTCTTTTTCAAAATTATTTTGAATATTTTAGTTCTTTTATGTTTCCATATAAATGTTAGAATCAGTTTGTCAATTTCTATAAAACTTCTGCTGGAATTTTTAGTGAGACGATAATTTATAGGTCAGTTACAGAGTATTAACATCTTTGTTGTACTGAGTCTTGCAACACATGAACAATGAATCTCTCACTGTTAATGTCTTCTTCAAGTGTTTAGTTGTTTTAACCATTCGAATACTGTACAAGCGTTGTTAGATTCATTTGCAAGTATTTCATGTAGTGCAGAGTTGTAAATAATGCTTTTTAAATTTCTCATTGATTATTGCTAGTGCATAGGCTCACCATTGATTTCTGGATGCTGAGCTTGTGTCTTGCAATCTTGGCAAGACTTCATTCACTCATGTTTTCCACACAGACAATCATGCCATAATTGAGTAAGTCTATTTTATCTCTGCCTTTCCCTTGTGATGTTCATTTCTCTATCTTGCCTCACTGTGCTGAAGAGAACCTCCAGTATATAATGATGAATGGACTGGTAGGAGTAGACATCCTTGTCCCATTCCTACCTCAGTGGGAAATATGTTATCAAGTGTAATGTCTGTGTGATTCTTGTAGGTGCCTTCTATTAGGTTGAGATAGTTAGGTTCCCTCTATTCCTAGTTTGCTAAGAAGGTTTACCATGAAAGATGATGAATTCTGTCAAATTCTATTATGATTATAAGTTTTTTCTCCTTTAGAGTCTCTGTATATGGTAAATTATCCTGATTAATTTTTGAATTTGCATTCATGGAAAAAATCTTACTTGTTTACAATATATTCTTATTGTTATTATATTTGACAGGATTTTATCTGTTAATATTTTGTTTAATAGTTTTGGTTCTATGTTCACAGTGGATATTGTTCCTAATTTTCCTGCCGTGTTTTGTCTGCCTTTCCTATCAGGTAGTGCTGTCCTTATGAGACAAGGTGAGAGGTGTCCCCTCACTTCAGTGTTTTCTTGAAGAGTTTGTACAGAGCTGTGATTGTTTACTCTGGAAGTGTTTAGTGCGACTCCTGGAGATGCCATGGGGCCTGCAGTTCTCTTTGTGAAAAGGCTTAAGTGAAAAATTTGTTGGCAGAAAGTTGTACATTATTCCTTTATTGTCCTTTCAATGTCTGCAGAATATTTAGTGATGTTTTCTTTTTCATTGTTGATTTGGTAATTTGTAGTTTCCTCTTCTCTCTCAGACTGGCTATGGGTTATCATTTTACAGATCTTCTCCAAGGAACAAGTGTGGGTTTCAATGATTCTCTCTACATTTCCCTTTTTTCAATTTTATTGCTTTCTAATTTTATCATTTTCTTCTGTTTCCTAATTCTGAGTTCAATTTGCTCTTCTTTTTTAGTTTCCTAAAGTGAAAGCTTAGAATGTTAACCTGAAACTTTTCTCTTGTTCTAACATAAGTGTTTCATGCTATGAATATCCCTCCAAGCAATGCTTTTGCTGCAATCTGAAAATTATGATATGTTGATATATTTTGTTTTCACTTCTATTCAATTCAAAGCACTTTCTAATTTCCCTGGTGTCTCCTCCTTTTATTGTGGTTCCATTAGAAGTGTCTTGCATAATTTGTAAATATTTGGGGGTTTTATAGATATCTGTTTTGATTTCCACATTCACTGTAAAGACATAGCACTGTAAATAATTTCAATTATTGAAATAATAATTTTCAAAACATATTGCCTAGAATATGGTACTAAAGACTGTTCCACATGCACTTGAAAAGAGGCTATGTTTTTCTTCTGTTCTTCACTGCTTCCTTTGTTCAAGAGACAAATACCCTCCGTGTCTCCCTGCTGTTGGTCGTGCCTGAATATCTTAAACATTGTGTTTTAAGCATAGGCAAACCTCTGAGATATTGCAGGATTGTTTCAGACTATAGCAATAAGAGAATCTAAGGAAAACAAGTCACAATTGTTTTGCTGGATATGACATTGCCTTCATGTTGCAGAAAATGAGATATGTGTGAAACACAATAAAGCAAAGCACAATTAAACAAGATATGCTTGTACGTTTTGTCCAGAGTTTATCAATCTAATTGGTGAGAGGGTTTGTCTTTTACAATTTATTCTACTATTTCCTTTGTTCAGGATTGCCATACTTCTCATATTATAAGACAAAGCTTTCTTAAAGTCAGTGTATGCCTTTTGATGGTTTCAAAACAAAAAAATTTAATTCATGCATATACATAGTAATTAACAATGTCTCAACAAGAATGCCATGAACATGTGGGGTAAAGAGTGAAAAATTCTGGGTCCTGAATTATTTTTGATTCTATTTAAAATAATAAATTAGATTAGAAACAAATTTAACAAAGAAAGAAACACAAATGGCTTTTTTTTCAAAACCTGTTGCTATAAGTACTTAACAGCTGGTAAAACTTTCCACACTATTGACAAATGGGAGGGAGATAAATGGAAATATTATTACCTTTACACTCAGGAGGCTCACTACTCCATTGGTTAGGCCCAGAACAGACAAGCCTGCTTTCTCCAACAAGTGAATATTCATCTGGTCCAGCTGAAGGATTACATCTATAAATTACTACTTCATTATATTCAAATGTATCCTTGTGGCTATTGGTGTATCTTCCATTTGATATTTGTCTAGGTGGTTGACACAAGATTTCTTAAAAATAAAAAAAGGACACAAAAAGGCAGAAGAAAAGCTGAAAGACTAAGACTGTGTTAGTAATGTCCTGTGAACTACATTCAATAAATTTATTAACATATGATTTCTACAATCTAGTTGTGAATCCAATACCCAGCTAAAAGAAGGTTTCTTTGAGAAATTATATTGTCCCAACTTAAATCATTAATAGAGAAATAACATGTGAGAATAAAACCTGTTTCCTTCGATACCCATGTAAGATACCTAAATAAAATATGTGTATTTATCTGTAACGCCATGCTAAGCTTTTTTTCTAAGCGTAATAGATGCTGACAATTTATTGATGAAATATACTTCTGATTAAGGAAAACTCAGTGCTAGCTGAGAAATGAGACATCTGTCCCTAAATCTATAGTTCCTAGGTAAGCCAAGATTCTACTGTCCTTTCTCACTGTCATCCTTCAAAGTGTACAGTGAAATTTTCCAGTGGCTTCAAACATTGTTTGATAAAGCAGAGGCCTGAGTCTGGAGGTCTCCCTTTGAGCCGGAGACTGGAGAGATTAGAAACCAAGGACAGCAGTGGCATTCTTCTCAATGTTTGTTTTGGACATTTTTGATTTTGCACAAAAGAATATGTTGCATAAGTTAACATGTATGGAGTTTACTGCTTTTGAAAATGAAATACTACATAATCATTCAGAAAACTTCTCCGTTTTAATTCCAGTATAAAGATTATCAGTAGCGCTAACCCACCTGCAGAAAAGCTCTGTGGGGTCCTTGTTCATTTTAAGGCACAAATGGGGCCCCAGGTGACAAAGTCTGAGCACTGCTGCCCCAAAGCCGAAAGAGAGGGTACACTTACTCTCACACTGTGGGGGACTGTCACTCCATTCCACTGTATTTCCAGAAAGTTCGCAATATAGAATTTTTGTTCCAAGTAGATAATAACTAAATGAGAAAAGAAATGATTATTGTTCTCTGTATCCGTTAACAAGAATACATAACAATGAAGAAATAGCAATGTGCTTGTTTCCTGCGCTACAGTAGCTTCAGGAAGAACGTTCTTAAGTGACGTTTGTAGCACGTGCTAACCAATTCTGCAATTCAATGAACTAAAGAGACTCTTCATTTGAACACATATTGGCCTGGAGCGAAATGTGTCCATAAAGCTGCCCTGCCTGACAGGCCGGGGATCGCTGCCTCCGCAGACCGATCGCACGGTCGCGCTGTGTCCTTGCGCGAGCCGTTCCGCTCAGTCAGGAGAACGGCTGAGAAGGGAGATCGGGCCCAAGAGCCCCTGCCCGGGGGGGAGTCCCAGTTTCCAGACGGACTTGTCTTTTGAGCTTAGGCAAACCCTCAGTGTTTCTCTTTCTTCAGTTCCTCATCTGGGGAAATGGTTATATGCTCTGGGGTTGTATTTAGCAGGTGAATTAGCGTCTGGAATACAGTGAGTGCTAGGAAGTTCTGGGTGTTATGAATATTCTTCAGATCGGACTATCTTCCAGGGATAGGTCAGGAAAGACCCCGACTTGATGAAATGTTTGATGACTGAAAATCACAGAACTCTCTCTTCCTTCTGGAGTCTTCTTATACTGATCACAAATACATCATTTTGTGGTACTTCTCATTTACTATTTTCCTTGGACACCTCTCTGTGTATATTGTGTGTATCAATAAAGCGAAAACTTTTTTGAGAATAATCTTAAGAGGGTATTCATTCAAAGTCAGCAATTTGTAACGTTTTCATCTTATGGCTGACACATAAACTAATTACTACAATTCTGTGTCCATCTGTCTGACAAAAACATGGGTATAATTTCCATTCATTCGCATTGGACGGTTATTGTGATGACTGTTGTCATTTTTTCACTTGAAAATCTGAGGAAAAATAGTTCAGTGCCTTTGACTAAATGGTCAGGTATTTCAGGTTTTAAAAATGCCTGCAACACAGGAGTGCGCCCCTGTGGCAGGCTGGTTGAAAACCGCTGGCCTATGTGTTAACCTTTCGCTGCTTCACAAGGTGGTTAGCAGGCTGTCTCTATATAACTAGTGATGGGACACTCTCACTTGATCAAGTTAAAAAAAAGAAAACTCAGGAAAACTGCCTGTACCTTCTTCCAGCTGAAATTTCCCCCAAGGCTCATTGATTTTATGTTATAATATGGGAGGAGAGATTTCTGGGATTATGGCAGGATAGGAAGCACCAAAAATAAGTCTTCCTGGCTAGACAATAATTTCGCTGTTAGAATCCGCCTGATGTAACTCTTTTGGGACTCTGGAGTCTTGATGTTGAAAGCTTGCAAGTTCCAGGAAGGACTTGGACAGGAAAATTGCTTTAAAATTGGTCACTTTCAGTTCTTAGCACAGGGTAAGGGCCCGTCCCACTCCCACAGCAGGCAGCTGTGCGTGTCTTCCTGAAGCTGCTCATGAGCAGCCTGAGGGATGCAGGGTGGGCAGAAAAAGACCATGTCCTTAGGGATCTGTGCTCTTACATTGGCTACTGTTTCTGATCACAGAGAAGCAAACAGAAAAGCAGGCAGCTCCTTCCAAAACATGCAAGCGCCATTGGTCCCTCTTTCATTTTTCTCTTTTTCCTCTTTCAGGAGGCAGACGTTAAAAAGAGTGACATTTGAAAACAACTGCAAATGTCAAGAAAAAGCCTCAGTTACATGTCAGGCTCATCCTTAGAACAGAGACACTTTCAACCATCAAAAACCAAAAACAATAAAGAAACAACAAACCTTATTAAATGGTGAGAATCTACACCCAGAGTTAGTCCCATTATTGGACTCAAATATCCAGTTCAAGCACAAAAACTAAAAGTTACATGGCATATAGAGAAATAGGAAAGTACAGTCCATTCAAAGGAAAAAATAAATCAACAAAAAATTATTTCCGAGAGAGATCTAAGGGGCTACTTGCTAGCAAAAGGCTTTAAAGTAGTCATTGAGATGCAAGTGCATCTTTTGCAGACCGTCTCGGTGACAAACCTGCATTTTCCAGTTCCACAGCCTTCCTTTCCTCCATGAGACAGCTGAGTGGCAGATGCAGAGATGCCGGTGTTTGTGAACACCGTGATGGGCAAGAACCTCCCTCCCAAGCTGGAGAGCCCAGTGATACAACTGGGAATGTCAAAGCCAAAGTCTAAAACAAGGAGTGCATCCTCCTGACCACCAGCATCTGCTGTTTGCGTGCAAACATCTGGAGGAGCACCTCCCTCTGTCAGACTGCAATTCCAGAAAGAGCCCGCCCTGCATTGGCAGCCTACCTGATGCGGAGGCATCAGTGAGCTTTCCCTCCACCGGCTCCCCAGGAATACAGCAGCCACAAGAGCTACCGGCGTCGTGCTTGCCTGCGCCTTTCTGCTGTGGATGAGGGCAAGAGGTGTGGCCATGCCAACAGCCTGTGACCAAGAGGAAGTTGAGAAGCAGGCTCTCCACAGCCCTCTCCAATGTAAGCAGGGGGGGTCCCCTGCCAGAGAGCCATGGTCCCGGGGCCTCAATAAAATTGGAAAAAAATTAGTAACTGTCTTACGGATGTTCAAAGACCTAAAGGAAGAACTGCATAAAGTGAAGAAAACAATGAGTAAACCAAATGGAAATATAAATTAGGAGGTAGAAACCCTAAAAATAACATTCCCTCTAAAATTCTGGAGTCCAAAGTTCAACATAAATGACCATTCTGTAGATGACTTAAATGCAGCTTGGAACAGGAAGAAGGAAGAGTCAGGGAACCTGAAGTTGGACAATGAAGACTATTTAGTCTGAGATCAAAAATAAAAACATTGAAGTGAATAGTGCCTAAGGGACTGACGGGACCTGTGGGTCACCGATAAGCAGACCAATATTTATCCACTGTGGCAACCCCGGAAGGAAAGGATAGAGAGAAAGGGGCTGAGAGAATTTTAGAGAAATAATGACTGAAAGCTGCCCAAACTTGATCAAATGCATGACTGTACATATTCAAAAACCTCATCCAACTCCCAGTAAAATGCAACCAAAGACCCATAGTAAGACCCATAACAATCAAACTTTCAAAAGCCAGCAACAAACTGAGAATTTTGAAAGCTGCAAGAGGGAAGTGAATCATCAGGTACAAGGGATCCTAAACATGATTATGGGCAGACTTCGCATCAGAAACCTGGGGAGCAGAAGACACTGCGCTAATAGGCTAAGAGTGATAGAAAAAAATGGTCGGCCAAAAATCTTCTACACAGCAAAAGTGTGCTTCAAAAGTGAAAGAAACGGTAAGACTTTCCCTGAAACCAAAGTTAAGACAATCTGTTATCACTATATCTCTCCTGCAAAATTGCTCAAGCGTGTCCTAAAAGGTGAAATTAGAGGACAGTAGAGAGTATCTCTGGCTGTGCAGACCAGCATCTCACGGAGGGCACATACATGAGCAACAGTGAAAGCTAGCACTGCTGGAACAATGCCTTGTAAATGCATTTTATTTTCTGTGTGATTTAAGAAACTAGTCTTACAATCAAAATAAATCATGTAGAAGCTGGTATTCTGATTATTATTGTAGGGTAGTAAGATTTTAACCACCCAAAGGAGTGAGATGGAGCTGACAGAATCCAGTGTTGTAATTTATCGAAGTGAAGTTGGTATAAATTCAAACTGTGGTGTTATAACTCGAGGATGGTAAATGTAATCCCCATGGGAACCACAGACAAAATCACAACTGAATATACACAGAAGGGGATGAGACGGGGATCCCAACATTTCATTACAAAAAGCAACTAACAAATAACAGGAATGCACAAATTGAAGGGGGAAGGAAAACTTTCAGAAAACAGCTCCCTCCTTATCAGTAATTACTTTCAATTTTAATGGATTATACTCTACCATCAAAAGGCAGATATGGATGGAAGGGATCAGAAGCACAAGACTCAACTCTATGCTGTCTGCAGGGACTACGCTGAGATTCCAAGGCATGAACCGGTTGAAAGTGAAAGGATGGAAAAAGACATTCCATGCAAACTGGAACCAGAAGACAGCACGGATGGCTGTTCCAATTCAGACAAAACAGACCGAATCAGAAAAGGCTTTAAGGGAGAAGCAGCACATCGCATTTTAGTAAGTTTTATACACTTCAAGAAGACATACTAAGTATAAGCATTTATGTACCTACTGACAAACCTTCAAAATATAGGAAGCAAAACCTGACAACTGAAGGGAGAAATACACACTTCTACATAATAGGCATTTCCCCAATAACAGTTAGAGGCCTCAACCCCAGGCCCAACAATGGATGACACAACTAGACTGAAAATAAGGAAGGAGCGGACTTCAACAACACAATCGACCACCTTTCGCAGACACAGAGCTCCATGGAGCAGAACTTACTTTCTCATCATGCTCACGTGGCACATCTTCCACGAGAGGTCATACGGTCAGCCGCAAATTAATATTAATGAATAAAATGGTTTTAAAGATATAGATATCATACAAAGTATCTTCTCTGTCCCCATGGGGTAAAGTTGTTGAACAACAACCTTCACAGACAGAAACTTTTCTGAAAGAACAGGTTCATTGACTGGCCACATGCTAGTCAAGGGAAAAACAAAAAACAAACAAACAAACAAACAAAAAACACGTTCTGGGGCATGTGGTCTAAACCACCAGCAGCAGGGATAGATGGAGAAGGTGAACATTTGTGCCATCCTGGGTTCCCCCAGTTCTTTTTGTAGTTTTAAGGAGAAAAATGTAGGTTATTTTGAAGGAATTAACATTGGCTATTCATAAGGGGCGCGCATAAGAAGAGTAAGTGGGGCTAGTTCCGGGATAGGTGCATAGCCTGTATAGGAAGAGATGTTTGTGGCCTCTAGATTGTTGGATGGCAATAATCTGAAAAGTTCATGTGTAAGCAGGATGTGGTGAAATCTGGTGGTCAGCTACACATTTTCATCTTTATTTTTTAAATTTTAAAATCACATTTTATTTTTTAGATTTTATGTTTTTTTTATAAAGTGGGGAAGGGAAGGAGAAAAAGATAAACATGAATGTGTGGTTTCCTCTCAGGCACCCCCTACCGGTGACGTGGCCCACTACCCAGGCATGTGCCCTGACTGGGAGATGAACTGGCAACCCTTTGGTTTGTAGGTCAGCACTGAATCCACTGAGCCACACCAGCTTGGGCTCCTTTTCAGATAAGAGCTGTAGCAGCTCTTATATTAACACTATTCTTGAAATTGCTCTGGTAGTTGATTCAAAGTTTCAACATACATTCCAGAAAGAGAACAATCTAGTGTCTTCCCTTGGCTTTGTTAACTGATTAACTTCCTGTCTGTCCTTCCCACCCTCAACCTCCTGCAATTTAATTTAGGACCATGATTAATGATTACTGCACCATGATTACTACATTTTTAATGTCTACAATAGGCTTATTATTACATATGGTACTATATAATTTTCCATTTCTTCCATTTAAATTTTTTTCTATTCATTACACATCAGTCTCCATAAAAAACCCAAGAGTACATTGGCTGTTAAGTGCAAGATGTCACACAGAAAACAAGATGAAATCAACATTATGGGAACTCTTAGGAGAGAACCAAACAACACTAGAACTGATACATATTTTTCCTATTTCTGTAAGGAGTAACTTACCCCTCATTGCAAACATAGTGAGCCTGTGAACCAAACTGGAAAGTTCCATTTATGTAGTTTACTTCACCATTTACAGGTTCTCCTAGCTGTGGACATGATTTCCCTTAAAGAAAATTTTCAAATTTGTTTTATACCAGTGTCAAAACAGATGTGAATCAAAATAGAAATTCTACATTGCTCTATTAAATTCCTGGAAAAAATTTTTTTTCTTATTTATTTTTATTAAATTTATTAGGGTGACATTGGTTAATAAGTTTAAATAAGTTTCCAGTGTATATTTCTATGACACATGATCTGTATATTGCATTGTGTGCCCATCAATTAAAGTTAAATCATTCAAATCACCGTATATTGGGTCCTCTTTGCCCTTTATTACTCACACCAACCCCCTTTCCTCTGGTAACCACCAAAATGGCGTCTGTGTCTAGAAGTTTCAGTTTTATATCCCACACTGGAGTGAAACCATTTGATCCTCAGCTTTTCCTGGCTGACTTATTTTGCTTAGCATATTATTCTCCAGTTCCATCCATGTTGTCACAGATGGCTGAACTTAAGAATCACATTTCCCAAGAGAATAGAGAACCAAAGAAAAAATTTCCTGGAGATTTTCAAAGCCTGAAAAAAATACATTGCTACCTAAACCCTACCTTCACACAAGAAGTCCATCATCTCAGTAGTGACATGACATCTAAAATATGTGAAAGTCTCTAGAGCAATGAAGGGAAAAGTTTTGTGTACTTACTTTTGCAAGCCTCCTGGAGAGGTGTCCATGTGCCATCAGGTTGACAAACAGAAGACATGGGGAGAAGAGGAACACTGCGCATATATCCTGGGCGACACTGATATTCTACATTGTCCCCATTATTGTAAGTGTTCTTGGGATTACCTTTGAGCATCATAGATTGAAATCTTGGTGGAGCATCACAGGCATCTGGGCATAACAGAAGGACAACATGGAAGTAAAGCATTTTCTCCTTTTCACCAGCCGTGGATTATGGCCTGGCAGCAGGCAGGCAGGACAGAATACATGGAAAGGTCCTGGGAAAGATTTTAAGTGATTGTTCTGATCTGTGCTTTTACCGGACGAGGTGCCTCGCCTGATTTAAGTAACATTCTATCAGCTTTTGGTTTTCGGGGTGTCAGTCAACAGTAAATTGAAGAGACAGCAACAACAATTTTGGATTTAAAATATATTTATAGGTATACAGCCTTCAGCATTTTTTTCTGATTTCATTTCACACTCACTCCTCCCCTAAGAAGACTTCCATAGTACATAGTCTTCAATCAGGTTACTCTTCCACAGTTTGAAATGCAAACTAATGATGATGACTTGTCACTTGAGGCATGATCTTTTATAGGAATGCAAGTTCCTAGAGGCCAGGGACCATATGCCTTCTTTTCCTTCTATATCGTTGAAGATTTCACGGACCAAAATAAGTATCAACTCCTTTAAAATGTAAGACCTCATATGTTCCATAGAGTGAACTGAGCACTTTATAAGAGAATAGATGACAATTAAATGTCAACATTTATAACTCTAACATTATTTAATTTATTTTTCCTTCACTAATCAATGGATCATTCTGGGCTTCAAAAGTCCTCTGAGTTAGCTGTTTGGGCTGTACGGATACATTGCTATGCCATCAGAATTTTTTATTTGTAGATTTTTTTTGGTAGTTTTTTTCTTCCTGCAATAGTGTCTTTTCTACTGTAGCAATTCCTCTTCCTCCAAATTACCTGTGTGCTTGAAAACCTAACAAATCTGATAGAACCACTGCAGAAAGTAATGTGCTGGAGACACATAAAGCACTAAAGGGCTAAAAGAATGCAGAGGCCTCCCCTATAAAGTTAAGGACCTAAGGAGAAAGGAGATTGATCTGTTTTGATCCCTGAGGAACTTTTCTTATTCCTTGGATTGGTTAAACTAAAAAAAAAAAAAAAAAAAAAAAAAATATATATATATATATATATATATATATATATATTTGCACTTCTGTCAAAAAACAAAAATTATGTGACTTTTAAAATTAAATTCACTGGAGTAACATTGGTATTGGTTAATAACATTGTATCAATTTCAGGTATACAGCGTTGTGATGGGATATCCGCACACTCCACTGTGAAGTTAAATCTCCTTCCCTCACCTCCCTTTAACCTCTTTATGCCCCTCCCCCGCCGTCACCCTTCCCTTCTAGTAATTGCCGTTTTGTTGTCTGTAACTGGTTTTTTTTGTTTGCTTTGTTTCTTTATTTGTTGGGGTTTTTTTAATATGCCACATAGGAGTGAAATCACAGTTTTCGTCTTTTTCTGGCTGACTTAGCATAATACTCTCAAGATCCATCCATGTTGTTTCAAATGACAATATTTAACCTTTTCTGTGGGGCTGAGTAGTATTCCACTGAATATATGCACCACATCTTCTTTATTCAATTACCCATTAAAGGGCACTTCGGTGGTTTCCATGACTTGGTTACTGTGAATAATGCTGCCATGAACATGGGGTACCCTATAACTTGATGAGTCTTCAAATTTTCTGGCAGACGCCCTGAAGAGGATTGATCGTTCACATGTTAGCTAATATTCTCAATTTGTTTTGATGAACCTTCATACTGTTTGTTATAGAGGCTGCACCAATTTATAGGCAATCCACTGGCAGTATGTGAGGATTCCCTGTTCTCCATAAGCTCTCCAATGCTTGTTATTTCTTGTCGTATTGATAACAGACATTCTAAGAGGTGTGAGGTGGTATCTCAATGTGCATCTCAATTTGATTTGCATGTCCCTCATAATTAGTGATGTCGAGTATCTTTTAATATATTGTTAGGTCATCTGAATGTCTTCCTTGAAAAATTGTCCAGTCCTCTGCCCACTTTCTAATCAGATTTTGTTGTTGTTGAGCCGTATGATTTCTTTATATATTTTGGAAATCAGCCCCCTCTCAGAGGTATCTTTTGCAAATATTTTTTTTTCCCATTCAGTTGGTTGCCTTTTTGTATTCTTAATGGTTTCTTTTGCTGTGAAGAAGCTTTTAGATTAGATGTGGCCCCATTTATTGAGTTCTCTTTTTACTTCCCATGCCTTTGGGTCAAGTTTACAGAAACCCCTCTGAGACAATAGTTGATAGGTTTAATAGCTATCTTTTCTTCTAGGTATTTTATCGTTGCAGGTCTTATATCCGAGTCTTTAATCCATTTTGAGTTAATTCTTGTATATGATGTCACATAGAAGTCTAGTTTCATTCTCTTGCATGTGGCTTTTCAGTTTTCCCAGTACCACTTTTTAATTATATTTTATCGATTATGCTATTACACTTGTCCCAAGTTCCCCCCTCTGCCCCTCCTCCAACCAGCCCCCCACGCCCTCCGGCACCCCCACACCGTTGTCCACGTCCACGCGTCCCGCATGTGTGCTCTTTCTTTCCATCCCCACGACCGTTCTGTAACTACCACGTTGCGCTTCTCAATCCTGTCTCTCCCTTTGCCCATTCCTCTAACCCCCTCCCATCTGGCACCCGTCAAAATGCTCTCTGTGTATGGATCTGTTTCTGTTCTGCTTGTTTATTTCGTGTTTTAGAATCAACTGTTGATAGATATGTGTTCACTGTCATTTTATTGTTCATATTTTTTATTTCCTTCTTAAATGAGACCCTTTAACATTACATAAAGTACTGGTTTGGTGATTTTGTACTCCTTTAGCTTTTTTTTATTTTTGCCTGTGAATCTCTTTATCTGTCCTTCGATTCTAAATGATAGGTTTGCTGGGTAGAGTAATCTTGGTTGTAGGTCCTTGGTTTTCATCGTTTTGATATTTCTTGCCAATCCCTACTAACCTGAAAATTTCTTTTGAGGAATCAGCTGGCAGTCTTATGGGAACTTCCTTGTAAATAACTGTTTTTCTCTTGCTGCTTTTAACATTGTCTCTTTGCCTTTAACCTTTTTCATTTTTATTATGTGTCTTGATGTAGGCCTCTTTGGGTTCATTTTTTTTCGGTCTCTGTGCTTCCTGGACTTTTATGTCTATTTCCCTCACCAAGTTAGGGACATTTTCTGTCATTTTTTCACATAGGTTTCCAATTTCTTGTTCTCTTCTTTTTCCAGCACCCCCATGATATGAATGTTGGTGTGCTTGAATTTGTCATAGAAGCTCCCTACACTAGCCTCATTTCTTTTTTTTGGGGGGTGAGGGGATTCTTTTTTCTTGTGCTGTTGAGGTTCTTACTAAGTTCCTGAGCATCTGTATGACAAGTGTTTTCAAGTCTGCATCTAGTAACTTGCTTGTCTTCATTTTGTTTAGGTCTTTTACTGGATTTTGTTCTGTTCTTTCATTTGGGCCATGTTTTTTTGTCTTCTCATTTTGGCAGCCTCCCTGTGTTTGTTTCTATGTATTAGGTAGAGCTGCTATGTCTACCAGGCTTGGTGGAGTGGCCTAATGTAGAAGGTGTCCTCTAGAGTGCAGTGGCACAGCCTCTGTCATTATCCAAGCTAGGTACTTGAGGTGCACCCAATGTGTGAGATGTGTACATCCTCTTGTTGTAGTTGAGCCTTGACTGCTGTTAGCACATCCAAGGTTCAGCAACTGCTTCTGTTCTGTTCAGGGTCACATAGCATAAGCTACAGATGGTTCTGCAAATGGCTGCTACTTGTACTGGGCTTGGAATTGCCAAGGCAAGGCCCAGGTGTGAACCAAGGCTAGCTGCTGCTATTGCTGGGGCTGGGGCAACTTAGTAAGGGGGATGGGGCTTGCTGAAGCCAGATGCTGCTTGTTTGAGAGAATTTAGGAAAATCTGGAGAAGGGGCCATGACAAGCCATTCGTATGGAAAAACCATTGGAAACAGTTTGGATAGTCCTGAAAGTTGCTTGGGGCAGGACCTCAGGGAATCACCAGGGTGAGGCAAACTGTGTGAGGCAGGTTGATGGAGTGTCAGATACAGCGTCTGCCTGCTGGCTCTGTGGCTGTCAGTGGGAAGAGCTCAGAAAAGGTACAGTGGCCTCTGCCAGCATTTCTGACTGGGAGAAAGCTGTCCTTCAGCTCTCACCCTGATGCCAGACAATTCGCTTCCTCTGTGTAGGTCCCTGGTGACTTTCATTCTGCTGCGCCCATGCTGAAGCTCAGAGGGAGTGAGTCTGAGTAATCTGTGTGTGTAAAGAGAAACTGCTAGGGAGTCCTGCAGCTTCTGCGTTTCACAGTCTCAACCCCCGTTGGTTTTTACAGTCAGAAGTTATGGAGACTTCTCTTCCTGGCACCGGAACCCTGGGTTGGGAGGCCTGGTGAGGGGCTGGGATGCTTCAGTTCTCAGATAGCCCTCCTGATTTTTATCTGGCACATTAAGGCACAGGACCAGCCTGTTCTTTGTCTCTGCCCCTCCTGCCAGTCTCAATGGTTGTTCTGTAGTTTAGTTGTAATTTTGATGTGGTTGAGGCAAGTCATGTTCACCTATGCTGCCATCTTGACCAGAAGTACCTGTACCATTTATTCAACAGGGTTTTCTTCCACCATTACCTGTTTTTGTCTCCTTTGTCAAAAATTAATTGTTCATATATGTGTGGGGTTATTTCTGTGCTCTCAATTCTGTTGCATTAGTCTGTCTGGCTGTTTTTTCCTGACAGTACCATAATGCTTTGATTATTGCAGCTCTGTAGCATAGTTTGGAGTCAGGGAGTGTGATACCTTCAGTTTTGTTCTTTTTTCTCAAGATTGTTTGGCTATTCAGGCTCTTTTGTAGTTCTATAAAATTCGATGACTTTTTTTCCTATTTCTCTGAAAAATGCCACTGGGATTTTGATGGGATTTCATTAAATTTGTAAACTGCTTTAGGTATGTAGCTATTTTAATAATGTTAAATCTTCCAGTCCATGAAAATGAAACATCTTTCTATTTCATTGTCTTCTTTGATTTCTTTCAATAATGCAATATAAAGCTCCTTCACATCTTTTGTTAAGTTTATTTCTAGGTATTTTATCCTGTTTCTTGCCATTGTAAAAGGATTGATTTATTTCTCTTTCTGATATTTCGTTGTTAATATATAAGAACACAATGGATTTTTGTACATTAATATTGTATTCTACAACTTACATATTTATTTATTTTTTCTAATGGTCTTTTGGCGGAGTATTTAGGGTGTTCTATATATAGAATTTTGTCATATGCAAATAGTGATGGAGTCACATCTTTTAACCCAATTTGGATGCCTTTCAGTGTGTTTTCTGGCCTATATTCGCTGTCTAGGACTTCAGGACTATGTTGAATAACAGTGGTGAGAGCGGACATCCTTGCCTTCTTCCTCATCTTAGAGGAAATGCTTTCAGTTTTTCACCATTCAGTGTGACATTAGCTGAATGTTTTCATATATGGCCTTTATTATGCTGAGATACTATGTTTCTTTACTGATTTTATTGCGTTTTAGTCATAAATAGATGTGATCTTGTCAAATGCTTTTTTTGCATCTTGAAATGATCTCTTATTTTGTTAATGTGGTGCATCACATTGATTGGTTTGTGAATGTTGAGCCATCCTTCCATCCTTGGAATGAACCCCATTTGATCATGATATAAGATCCTTCGAATGCTTGGCAGAATTAACCAGGTAAACCATTAAGACTTCGACTTTTTCAAAATTGTTATTCTATTACAGCTGTCCCAGTTCTCCCCCCTTTGCCCTGCTCACCTGGACTTTTGTTTAAAGAAAGTTTTTGATTACTGTTTCAATTCTTTACTAGTGATCACTCTACTTAGGTTTTCTAATTTTTTTAAAAATGTAAGTATAGTTGGTATATAATACTACATTGATTATATTAGTTTCAGGTATATGACACAATGATTCAATAATTTTATATCTTACAATGAGGTCATCCTACTATTTAGAGAGAATTTGAGCTGGAGTGTGTGGGTCTCCTTGAGACAGTTTGCTCAGAGAAGCTCCCTGTGGGGGTAAGATCACAGCTGAGTTTGAAAGACAAGGAGCCAATTATGTAAGAGGAAGGAGGAGAATGTTTGCAGACTGAGGGACAGCAAGGGCAAAAGCCCCAAAACAGCAGAGTTTGGCCTGTCTCATGGGCAAAAAAGTCTCCCCTTGACCTCTCATTTGATAAATGTTGTCAGAGCACCTGCCTTGGGTTATAATATATTAGTATTATTGTTTGGTTACTGTCTGCCAGTCCCAATAAATTTCAGCAAATGTTTATTGATTGCCTACCGTGTGCCTGGCACTGGGAATCTAACAGCAAAAAAACAGTCGTTGCTTGTGTTTGTGTATGTGTGCAAGTGTAATCAGACAAATAGTGAAACAAGGATCATAAATAAGGAATGATTTGCTATTTTTCACCAGTGTAGCCCCAGAACTAGCAGAGGACCTGGTGCATAGAACGCACATATTCATTGAATGAATTCCGCTAATGATACATTGCAATATGGAAACTGATATGTGTAACAGGATCCTAAAGATAACTTGGGTCTAGAGACACATATGCATATAAAGACAGTTGTAAATACACCAAAGTATTCAATACAGTTTATACAATAAGCATATATATGTATATATACTTGTATCTGTTCATTCCAATGCACATTCCGTTTAATGAAACATGAACCAAACTTAGTGGATGGCCTTCAGCTTTAGATTATGAGCTGTAGGGGAAAACCTTATTGATGATATTTATAGCTCAATTCTTAGGACTCTCATTTTTCCCTAGGTTGGGCTACCAGTATTTTGTAGGCTGCTTTCAATCTCTCCTCAAATGGGACCCAACCTAATGAAAAAAGAAAAGGAAAATCATTGCCCCAAAGACGTTAGGGAATAGAATAAGATTCTCTATATTGGATGGGCATAGGAATGAGATTCTTTGTGTGTGTGCATACGGGCGCGGCAGAGGTGGGGTGGGGGGAGGAGGGTCGGGAACAATTTGCACACTAATTACCAATATGATTTGGGGGCAACAAGCAGCCTGTTACTTTTATGTACAAAAAGCACTGTGCGCCCTTCTCAATCCCCCTAAATCCCAAGACTCCTCACTCAGCGACTCCCTGCGAAACATGCGTTCCCCAGCCCCCATACAAAGCAAGCAGTGAGCGTCCTTGCCCCTCACCCTGCACAGCTGGCCTGGTCACTTCTGAAAGCATAAATAATAGCCACTAACACCTGACCTGGGATTTCCCAGCCCAACCCAGTGGGGCATAACACGCTACTCACCAAGGCATCACCCTGCCCAGGGAACATAGCACAGAGCCTCCCCATGGGCACAACACGGGCCCTAGCAACATTCCCACACACCTGAGCACTCAAGAGCAAGCCCTTACTTTCAGCCCTGGGTCAGTCCCGCCCATTGATTGCCCCGGTCCCCAAACGCCTGCAAGCTTCTACAAAGGTTGGCCCCCGGCAAACTCTGACTGCGCTCAGGCGCCCCGAGGCTCAGTGCTTACCATCAAGCAATCTTCACCGCGCGTACTACGGGGTCCTCATCGTCCCGAATCCGCCATAGCACAACCCTGAGCACTGTGGCTAAGCATTCTACCTCAACTCCGCACCATGAGCGTTGACTATGCCCCTGGCTTCCTACCCGACCTACTAAGCAAAGCTCCCTCTGCCCTGGGCTCCGGAGAGCCTGCTCCCCAACCCGCTCCTGTTCGCTCCCCGCCTCACACCCTTTCCAGTCTCCTACCGGAGCATATGGGTAGCAGGAGCCCTAGGGCCACCAAAAGGATCCCAGGGAAGCACCAAGAAGGAAAGAGACTCTTGGGGTGGCGGGAAGGTGCCCTGTGCGGTTCGTAACACGCCATCATTTTTCGGGAAATCAGCGAGAAACCTGTGGGACAGTGACTATTGACCTTTTTGAGTACGGGCTCCAGACGCAACAATCCCCAAACTCAGAAAGTGTCAAGTGAGGTACCGCTGGTGGGCGTGGTCTGGGGCTTTTAGTACAAGATCAGGCGGAGCCAATCGGAGGACTGCAAGGTCGGGCCTCGGCGCAGGGGCGGGGCGTTAGGTCCGGATGGAACCCCGTCCGCTGGCCGCTCCGACTCCTCCCGCGGCGCTCGCGGGTGTCAGACAGTTATGTATGGGGATGAACCTTCGAGATTTGCAGGAAATGGTCGTTCACCGCCGTGTCCCCACTGAGGCAGGCGGGAAAGGAAGCAAGAGCTGGCGGAATCATCATTGCGCCTTTTCCGGAACGCTGAATGGAAGGATAAAGTTCTTCGACCTGAAAATAGAAACCCAGAGGCCAGACAGCAGGTCCCCTACGGACCAGCACACCTAAGGTTCCCCCTTTGATCTGGGGCTTCAAAACTGTCAGTTATGCCAGGGTCCTTGCTCTAATTCGGCGTTAGTCAAGCATAATTAGGGACAATACTTGAGGTTTTCGTGGTTAAAGACCTGCTAGATTTCAAAATCACAAAGATGGTTTGGCCACTGCACTCCCAGCCCCAATGTAAATGGCTTTGCCCCTGCTTCGTTGAATGGACCCCCGGTAAGTTAAATTATTAAACACTGTGCCATTAAGCACATTGGGTCTCAACTTATGGGGCCCTTGCCGTTTTGGAAGTAAGTATAATCGAAGACAAAATACACATGCTTGGAAAAGGTAAGGACAGGGGTGCATTAAGCGTCAAATTCCTTAATGAGAGTAATTGGTAGGATGAGTACGAACTGAAGAGAGGAGGAACTTTTGTAGTGAAACAGTCTCAATTCTGGAATATTAAGAATGAGCAAGGTTAATTTGTAGATGTAACTCCGTAAGAGCAGTAAAAGAAAAAAACAAGTAACATAAGGGACATTAAAGAGCACATAAAAGGAGCTGACATTTTTTCCCTTAGCTGGCAAAGAATCAAAACTTCGAGTTGTGAGTAAACCTATCAGGAGTAGCAGCACTCTCACATTTTTAGTTTATGCTATAACTTTTTTGTTTGTTAAACGTTTTAAAATGGACATGACTTTTAAACCACCACGTTAATTTAGAGTTTATCCCAAAGAAATCATCGGAAATCATCTGTGAGCAAAGATGCAGAATTTTGGAAAAATACAAACCCTAAGTGTCTAGTAATAGTATTAAGGGGTTTGTGGGATGGAATTCTATGCAGCATGCAGTGTAAAAATATCATGGTGAGTAACTATGATAGTTCTGTAAGTGGACAAAGCAATCTCCTAATCAGCATGTGACTTTTGGCATTTCTTTTATAAAACAGAATGTACATTAATACACATAAAAAGAGATCAGTTGGAAATACACCCAAATTAACCGATGCTTGATGGGATTATGTATACTTAATTTTCTTTTTGCTTTTGTGGTTTTCTATGTTGACATGTTACATCTGGAATCAGGTAAAGGAAAAAAGTTTAATAATCCAACTTCTATGTTAGCATCTGCTTTGTTCATAGAATGGTGTAGAGAGAACCTATATCACAAAGGGTTAAGGAATGACAGGTTGGTAAGGGAATGGAAGTTCTCAGTATAAACCTCAAATGCCAAAAGGAATCCTTATGGTTAGTTGGGCTCATTCATAACCAGAGTCTAAGAACCATTGTTTACAGAGGCCCCTCATGCGCACCTCATTGCAGGGAAAGTGCACCGGCTGGGCTGCTAAGCCACCTGCAGTGTCCCTGCCATCTGTGCTGGCCTTTCTTCTTCTTTTTTTAAATATACATTTTATTGATTATGCTAGTGCAGTTGTCTCATTTTTTTCTCCCCTTTATTCCCCTCCACCCTGCATCCCCCGTTCCTTCAACCCCCACCCCTGTTATTGCATGTCCATGGGTCATACATGTAAGTTCTTTGGCTTCTCCATTTCCTGTACTATTTTTAACTTTTCCATGTATATTTTGTACCTACGTTTTATGCTTCCATTTCCCTGTAGCTTTCCCCCCATTATCACTCCATCCCTCTGATCTCCATTTCTGTGATTCTTTCCTGTTCTAGTTGTTTGCTTAGTTTGTTTTTGTTTTTAGCTTCAGTTGTTGATAGTTGTTTGTTGTCATTTTACTTTTGATCAACATAGCTTTTGATCTTCATCTTTTTCTTAGATAAGTCCCTTTACCATTTCATATAATAAGGGCTTTGTGATGGTGAACTCCTTTAACTTTACCTTATCTGGGAACACTTTATCTGCCCTTCCATTCTAAATGATAGCTTTGCTGGATAGAGTAATCTTGAATGTAGGTCCTTGTCTTCCATTACTTTGAATACTTCTTTCCAGCCCCTCCTTGCCTGTAAGTTTTCTTTTGAGAAATCAGCTGGCAGTCTTATGGGGACTACTTTGTAGGTAAGTGTCTCCTTTTCTCTTGCTGCTTTTAAGATTCTCTCCTTATCTTTAGTCATGGGTAATGTAATTATGGTGTGCCCTGGTGTGTGCTTGAAATTTACCTTCTATTCCCAATAAAAAGGCCCAGTAAAGGGAAAAAGAGTAATTATAAGAGTAATTATAAGAGTAAGAAGAAGGGAAAGGTGGGGGTTTTGTTGTGGAGACACATAAATTTCCCACTTTAAATGTTACTAAATTTTGTAAAAATAACCAAACTGGTTGCAGTCTAGGAAATAAGACATCATCCTGGATCATGAAGATATCTTGTAAAGTTCTCAACAGATTGTTTTGAAAATATCAATATAACAAGTTGATGACATAAAAAACATTTGTGTTGAAAAGGAAGCCATGAACCTTCTTCGTCACTAATATGAACTGGAGTGATGCTGTAGGTCATAAATGAGCTTCCTTGCAGGCTTCCTATATGACAGGCACTGTGCTGAGTGCTCTAATGGCATCTCATTTCACTCGATATCACCCACTGAGAAAGGCATTAAGTTATTTTACATACAGTTAAACACATTTACGGTTTATGTAACTAGCCTGAGCTGGTTCCAATGTGTGCAAACTGTTGCAAAGAGTTTTAGAATCACTAAGTATAACAATTAGAATGGCTGTAAATATGTTCTTCCTCCTTTTGTTACTAAAAATGATGAATGAGTGTAAATCACCAGCGATTGAAAGGATTTTTTTAAAAATCACCAGGATTGAAAGAATTTTCAAAAATACAAGCAGAAAGGACTAAACCTGAGACCATGGAAACTGTAGGTTTTGCACTGAGAGGTGTCGATGCTGTGAAAAAGTAACAGAGACGGGATCAACCATGCGGTAAAAATTCTCATGCTTCAATTCACTATGAAAAAGGACTGCTATACATTTTACACATAAGAAATGCCCAACAGCAGAAATTCAGACACCTCTGTGATGTATATAATGTGCTAAGAACCTATGAAAACACAAATTTTATGTCATAACATCTGTCACGGAAATGAAAATGAGAGCGAGGTAATTAAACTGATTCTTTTTAATTATTCAGTATCATGGATATTTAATGTCTGAGAAATAAAATCTAGAAAAAAAAGACACACTTTGCACCTTTGATACATTTTGGCATCTTAGGCTCCCAAGTACTTTTCGCTCCACACACAATAGTGGCACTGCCTTCAAGGTAAAAGCCCTCCAGGCATTCCAATACAACCGTCGCTTTGTAGTAAAACCTTTTCCCAAATCCTGACACCAGTCTTCCATTTTTAAGTACTGGATATTGACATTTGACCACTGAAAAGACAAGAAATTCCAGAATTAATGGAATGCTGTTTTAATGTAGGATCAAAAAACTAGTGCAAAGTAGGAATGTACCCGGGAACAAAGAGACAGGAAATGGAAGGCAGGATGTTATTTTTTTAAAAGACGTTATTTGTGCATTTTATAACCTTTCCCACCTAGAACAGACTGTCGTGACAGGTTACTGGTTTCCTGTATGTTTTCCTATTACTGACAGGTTTTGAGAGAGGCCTGACTACCACATACAACTTTCGGGTGAATTCAAAAACAGCTTGGGATGCTCTGTGGCTCTAGGAATTTTCAAAAATAAATTCTATGCTGACACCGATTTAGTAGCCTGATCTTTCAGAAAGGCAGGAAGGAAAGACCCTTGTATAAAGGTAATACTGGAGCTCTATTTCTATTGTTCTCACTTCAGGTGTACCGATCTTTTCTATATTGTGCTCAACTGCTGTTAGTCACAGTAATGACTCTAAGTTAGGTTTACTGGATAGAAATCTCACACAGTAAAACCATTTTCAGTGCACAGCCTGTATGAGGTTCAATAAATGCAAACACTAATCATGTGATTTCCAACACAAAAGACATAGAAGAGTTGCATTATTCTCTACCATTTCCTCATGCCACTTTGTAATCAACCCTCCCCACAAGCACCTCCAGCCACTTTCCCCAACCAGACAACCATTGATCTGTTTTGTATTACTCTAGCGTTTCTTTGGCAGAGTGTCATAATGGGCTCACAGCCTGTGAGTGTGGCTTACTTCACTTAGCACAACGCATTTGATATTGCTTTCTGTCCTGGTGTCGATTAGAAGCTTATTGCTTTTTATTGAGGAGTGTTATTCCAGTATGTGGGTGTGCCATGGTTGTTCATTCATTCACCAGCTGAAAAGCAAGTGGCTGTTTCCAATGTGGCGTGAGTATGACTAATGCTGCTATGAGTATTCTTACGTAGGTTTGTACGTGAACATGTTTTAATTTACCTGGGTTGCTGCACTGTATGGAAGGAAAGTGTATCTCTAACTTCGTAAGAAATTGCCAAACAGTGCTCTAAAGTGGACATACACTTTAAGTGCATTCTTAGCAGCTATACATGAGAGCTCCAATTGTTCCATATCCTTGCCAGAGCATGGTATTTTTAGATTCTTTCTTGTTTCTATTTCCAGCCATTCTAGCGGGTGTTCAGTGGTATCTCATTGTGGTCTCCAATTATATTTCTGTATTTATTAATTATAGTGAGCAACTTTGCATATAGTTTCTGCTATCCATATATTTATGTTGATGAAGTAGGGCTATTCACACATATTTTTTTCCCATTTTTTAAAATATTGGGTTGTTTTCTAATTGTGTTTTGAGAGTTCTTTATGTATCTTTGACACAAGTTCATCGTCAGATATGTGCTTTGGAAGTATTTTCTCCCAGGCTTTGGCTCATTTTTATAAACTCTGATAACAATGTCTTTTGAGAGCAGAAGCTTTGAGTTTTTTAAAGGATCACACTCTTGTACTTAAGAAATCTTTGGCCAAGCCCTGACTATGTTCCCTCTTTTTAAGTAAAAGTGTTATCATTGCTAGTTTAAGTTAAGTCTGAACTCTGTTTTTAGTGCATGAGTGAAAATGGCGCACACATGGGTTGTGGTTTTCTTTTATGGCATATTGGTGTTCAATTGTGCCTGAACTTCTGCCATTTTTTCCACTGAATTGCTTGTACGTATGTGTAATAAAATCAATTGGACCCATATGAAAGGGTCTGTTCTAGGTTCTCTATTCTGTTCTATTGTTTCTATTATATGCTTTTTGGTATAGTGTACAATAAGTCTTGACACCAGATCGAATGAGCCTTTTATTCTTTTTCAAAATTATTTTGAATATTTTAGTTCTTTTATGTTTCCATATAAATGTTAGAATCAGTTTGTCAATTTCTATAAAACTTCTGCTGGAATTTTTAGTGAGACGATAATTTATAGGTCAGTTACAGAGTATTAACATCTTTGTTGTACTGAGTCTTGCAACACATGAACAATGAATCTCTCACTGTTAATGTCTTCTTCAAGTGTTTAGTTGTTTTAACCATTCGAATACTGTACAAGTGTTGTTAGATTCATTTGCAAGTATTTCATGTAGTGCAGAGTTGTAAATAATGCTTTTTTAATTTCTCATTGATTATTGCTAGTGCATAGGCTCACCATTGATTTCTGGATACTGAGCTTGTGTCTTGCAATCTGGGCAAGACTTCATTCACTCATGTTTTCCACACAGACAATCATGTCATAATTGAATAAGTCTATTTTATCTCTGCCTTTCCCTTGTGATGTTCATTTCTCTATCTTGCCTCACTGTGCTGAAGAGAACCTCCAGTATATAATGATGAATGGACTGGTAGGAGTAGACATCCTTGTCCCATTCCTACCTCAGTGGGAAATATGTTATCAAGTGTAATGTCTGTGTGATTCTTGTAGGTGCCTTTTATTAGGTTGAGATAGTTGTGTTCCCTCTATTCCTAGTTTGCTAAGAAGGTTTACCATGAAAGATGATGAATTCTGTCAAATTCTATTATGATTATAAGTTTTTTCTCCTTTAGAGTCTCTGTATATGGTAAATTATCCTGACCAATTTTTGAATTTGCATTCATGGAAAAATCTTACTTGTTTACAATATATTCTTATTGTTATTATATTTGACAGGATTTTATCTGTTAATATTTTGTTTAATAGTTTTGGTTCTATGTTCACAGTGGATATTGTTTTTAATTTTCCTGCAAATTTTATTATTTTCAATGATATTAACTTTTCATTGTTGATATTGGTAATTTGTAGTTTCCTCTTTTCTCTCAGACTGGCTATGGGTTATCTTTTTATAGATCTTCTCCAAGGAACAAGTGTGGGTTTCAATGATTCTCTCTACATTTCCCTTTTTTCAATTATATTGCTTTCTAATTTTATCATTTTCTTCTGTTTCCTAATTCTGAGTTCAATTTGCTCTTCTTCTTAGTTTATTAACGTGAAAGCTTAGAATGTTAACCTGAAACTTTTCCCTTGTTCTAACATAAGTGTTTCATGCTATGAATATTCCTCTGGGCAATGGTTTTGCTGCATTCCCAAAATTCTGATATGTTGATATATTGTGTTTTCACTTCTGTTCAATTCAAAGCACTTTCTAATTTCTCTTGTGCCTCCTCCTCTTATTGTGGTTCCATTAGAAGTGTCTTGCATAATTTGTAAATATTTGGGGGTTTTATAGATATCTGTTTTGATTTCCACATTCAGTGTAAAGACACTGCACTGTAAATAATTTCAATTATTGAAATAATAATTTTCAAAACATATTACCTAGAACATGGTACTAAAGATTGTTCCACATGCACTTGAAAAGAGGCAATATTTTCCCTCTGCTCTTCACTGCTTCCTTTGTTCAGGAGACAAATACCCTCCGTGTCTCCCTGCTGTTGGTCGTGCCTGAATATCTTAAACATTGTATTTTAAGCATAGGCAAACCTCTGAGATATTGCAGGATTGTTTCAGACTATAGCAATAAGAGAATCTAAGGAAAGCAAGCCACAGTTGTTTTGCTGGATATGGCATTGCCTTCAATTTGCAGAATGAGATATGTGTGAAACACAATAAAGCAAAGCACAATTAAACAAGATATGCTTGTACGTTTTGTCCAGAGTTTATCAATCTCATTGCTGAGAGGGTTTGTCTTTTAAAATTTATTCTACCAGTTCCTTTATTCAGGACTTTGATACTTGTCATAAGGTAAAACTTTCTTAAACCCGATGTATGCTTTTTGTGATTTCAAAACAAAAAAATTTAATTCATGCATGTACCTAGTAATTAACAATGTCTCAACAAGAATGCCATGAACATGTGGGGTAAAGAGTGAAAAATTCTGGGTCCTGAATTATTTTTGATTCTATTTAAAATAATAAATTAGATTAGAAACAAATTTAACAAAGAAAGAAACACAAATGGCTTTTTTTTCAAAACCTGTTGCTATAAATACTTAACAGCTGGTAAAACTTTCCACACTATTGACAAATGGGAGCGAGATAAATGGAAATATTATTACCTTTACACTCAGGAGGCTCACTACTCCACTGGTTATGCCCAGAACAGACAAGCCTGCTTTCTCCAACAAGTGAATAATCA
Source organism: Pteronotus mesoamericanus (assembly GCF_021234165.1). Taxonomy (NCBI): domain Eukaryota; kingdom Metazoa; phylum Chordata; class Mammalia; order Chiroptera; family Mormoopidae; genus Pteronotus; species Pteronotus mesoamericanus. Next base: position 3,568,114 of record NW_026555326.1, read on the forward strand.
TCTGGTCCAGCTGAAGGATTACATCTATAAATTACTACTTCATTATATTCAAATGTATCCTTGTGGCTATTGGTGTATCTTCCATTTGATATTTGTCTAGGTGGTTGACACAAGATTTCTTAAAAATAAAAAAAGGACACAAAAAGGCAGAAGAAAAGCTGAAAGACTAAGACTGTGTTAGTAATGTCCTGTGAACTACATTCAATAAATTTATTAACATATGATTTCTACAATCTAGTTGTGAATCCAATACCCAGCTAAAAGAAGGTTTCTTTGAGAAATAATATTGTCCCAACTTAAACCATTAATAGAGAAATAACATGTGAGAATAAAACCTGTTTCCTTCGATACCCTTGTAAGATACCTAAATAAAATATGTGTATTTATCTGTAACGCCATGCTAAGCTTTTTTTCTAAGCGTAATAGATGCTGACAATTTATTGATGAAATATACTTCTGATTAAGGAAAACTCAGTGCTAGCTGAGAAATGAGACATCTGTCCCTAAATCTATAGTTCCTAGGTAAGCCAAGATTCTACTGTCCTTTCTCACTGTCATCCTTCAAAGTGTACAGTGAAATTTTCCAGTGGCTTCAAACATTGTTTGATAAAGCAGAGGCCTGAGTCCTGAGGTCTCCCTTTGAGCCGGAGACTGGAGAGATTAGAAACCAAGGACAGCAGTGGCATTCTTCTCAATGTTTGTTTTGGACATTTTTGATTTTGCACAAAAGAATATGTTGCATAAGTTAACATGTATGGAGTTTACTGCTTTTGAAAATGAAATACTACATAATCATTCAGAAAACTTCTCCGTTTTAATTCCAGTATAAAGATTATCAGTAGCGCTAACCCACCTGCAGAAAAGCTCTGTGGGGCCTTTGTTCATTTTAAGGCACAAATGGGGCCCCAGGTGACAAAGTCTGAGCACTGCTGCCCCAAAGCCGAAAGAGAGGGTACACTTACTCTCACACTGTGGGGGACTGTCACTCCATTCCACTCTTTTTCCAGAAAGTTCGCAATATAGAATTTTTGTTCCAAGTAGATAATAACTAAATGAGAAAAGAAATGATTATTGTTCTCTGTATCCGTTAACAAGAATACATAACAATGAAGAAATAGCAATGTGCTTGTTTCCTGCGCTACAGTAGCTTCAGGAAGAACGTTCTTAAGTGACGTTTGTAGCACGTGCTAACCAATTCTGCAATTCAATGAACTAAAGAGACTCTTCATTTGAACACATATTGGCCTGGAGCGAAATGTGTCCATAAAGCTGCCCTGCCTGACAGGCCGGGGATCGCTGCCTCCGCAGACCGATCGCACGGTCGCGCTGTGTCCTTGCGCGTGCCGTTCCGCTCAGTCAGGAGAACGGCTGAGAAGGGAGATCGGGCCCAAGAGCCCCTGCCCGGGGGGGAGTCCCAGTTTCCAGACGGACTTGTCTTTTGAGCTTAGGCAAACCCTCAGTGTTTCTCTTTCTTCAGTTCCTCATCTGGGGAAATGGTTATATGCTCTGGGGTTGTATTTAGCAGGTGAATTAGCGTCTGGAATACAGTGAGTGCTAGGAAGTTCTGGGTATTATGAATATTCTTCAGATCGGACTATCTTCCTAGGGATAGGTCAGGAAGACCCCGACTTGATGAAATGTTTGATGACTGAAAATCACAGAACTCTCTCTTCCTTCTAGAGTCTTCTTATACTGAAATCAAATAAGTCATTTCTGTGGTACTTCTCATTTACTATTTCTCTTGGACACCTTTCTGTGTATATTGTGTGTATCAATAAAAAGACTATGTCCTTAAGGATTTGTGCTCTTACATTGGCTACTGTTTCTGATCACAGAGAAGCAAACAGAAAAGCGGGCAGCTCCCCCCAAAGCGTGCAACCCCATCGGTCACTATTTCATTTTTAACTTTTTCCCCTTTCAGGAGGCAGACGTTAAAAAGAGTGACATTTGAAAACAACTGCAAATGTCAAGAAAAAGCCTCAGTTTACATGTCAGGCTCATTCTTAGAACAGAGACACTTCCAACCATCAAAAACCAAAAACAATAAAGAAACAACAAACCCTATGAAATGGTGAGAATCTACACCCAGAATTAGCCCCATTATTGGACTCAAATATCCAGTTCAACAACAACAACTAAAAGTTACACGGCATACAGAGAAATAGGAAAGTACGGTCCATTCAAAGGAAAAAATAAATCAACAAAAATTTATTTCCGAGAGAGATCTAAGGGGCTACTTGCTAGCAAAAGGCTTTAAAGTAGTCATTGAGATGCAAGTGCATCTTTTGCAGACCGTCTCGGTGACAAACCTGCATTTTCCAGTTCCACAGCCTTCCTTTTCTCCATGAGAGAGCTGAGTTGAGATGCAGAGATGCCGGTGTTTGTGAAAACCCTAATGGGCAAGACCCTCCCTCCCAAGGTGGAGCCCAGTGATACTACTGAGAATGTCAAAGCCAAAGTCTAAAACAAGGAGTGCATCCTCCTGACCACCAGCATCTGCTGTTTGCGTGCAAACATCTGGAGGAGCGCCCCCCTCTGTCAGACTGCAATTCCAGAAAGAGCCCGCCCTGCATTGGCAGCCTCCCTGATGCAGAGGCATCAGTGAGCTTTCCCTCCACCGGCTCCCCAGGAATACAGCAGCCACAAGAGCTACCGGCGTCGTGCTTGCCGGCGCCTTTCTGCTGTGGATGAGGGCAAGAGGTGTAGCCATGCCAACAGCCTGTGACCAAGAGGAAGTTGAGAAGCGGGCTCTCCATAGCCCTCTCCAATGTAAGCAGGGGGGTCCCCTGCCAGAGAGCCATGGTCCCGGGGCCTCAATAAAATTGGAAAAAAATTAGTAACTGTCTTACGGATGTTCAAAGACCTAAAGGAAGAACTGCATAAAGTGAAGAAAACAATGAGTAAACCAAATGGAAATATAAATTAGGAGGTAGAAACCCTAAAAATAACATTCCCTCTAAAATTCTGGAGTCCAAAGTTCAACATAAATGACCATTCTGTAGATGACTTAAATGCAGCTTGGAACAGGAAGAAGGAAGAGTCAGGGAACCTGAAGTTGGACAATGAAGATTATTTAGTCTGAGAGACAAAAATAAAAACATTGAAGTGAATAGTGCCTAAGGGACTGACGGGACCTGTGGGTCACCGATAAGCAGACCAATATTTATCCACTGTGGCAACCCCGGAAGGAAAGGATAGAGAGAAAGGGGCTGAGAGAATTTTAGAGAAATAATGACTGAAGCTGCCCAAACTTGATCAAACGCATGACTGTACATATTCAAAAACCTCATCCAACTCCCAGTAAAATGCAACCAAAGACCCATAGTAAGACCCATAACAATCAAACTTTCAAAAGCCAGCAACAAACTGAGAATTTTGAAAGCTGCAAGAGGGAAGTGAATCATCAGGTACAAGGGATCCTAAACATGATTATGGGCAGACTTCGCATCAGAAACCTGGGGAGCAGAAGACACTGCGCTAATAGGCTAAGAGTGATAGAAAAAAATGGTCGGCCAAAAATCTTCTACACAGCAAAAGTGTGCTTCAAAAGTGAAAGAAACGGTAAGACTTTCCCTGAAACCAAAGTTAAGACAATCTGTTATCACTATATCTCTCTTGCAAAATTGCTCAAGCGTGTCCTAAAAGGTGAAATTAGAGGACAGTAGAGAGTATCTCTGGCTGTGCAGACCAGCATCTCACGGAGGGCACATACATGAGCAACAGTGAAAGCTAGCACTGCTGGAACAATGGTTTGTAAATGCATTTTATTTTCTGTGTGATTTAAGAAACTAGTCTTACAATCAAAATAAATCATGTAGAAGCTGGTATTCTGATTATTATTGTAGGGTAGTAAGATTTTAACCACCCAAAGGAGTGAGATGGAGCTGACAGAATCCAGTGTTGTAATTTATCGAAGTGAAGTTGGTATAAATTCAAACTGTGGTGTTATAACTCGAGGATGGTAAATGTAATCCCCATGGGAACCACAGACAAAATCACAACTGAATACACACAGAAGGGGATGAGACAGGGATCCCAACATTTCATTACAAAAAGCAACTAACAAATAACAGGAATGCACAAATTGAAGGGGGAAGGAAAACTTTCAGAAAACAGCTCCCTCCTTATCAGTAATTACTTTCAATTTTAATGGATTATACTCTACCATCAAAAGGCAGATATGGATGGAAGGGATCAGAAGCACAAGACTCAACTCTATGCTGTCTGCAGGGACTACGCTGAGATTCCAAGGCATGAACCGGTTGAAAGTGAAAGGATGGAAAAAGACATTCCATGCAAACTGGAACCAGAAGACAGCACGGATGGCTGTTCCAATTCAGACAAAACAGACCGAATCAGAAAAGGCTTTAAGGGAGAAGCAGCACATCGCATTTTAGTAAGTTTTATACACTTCAAGAAGACATACTAAGTATAAGCATTTATGCACCTACTGACAAACCTTCAAAATATAGGAAGCAAAACCTGACAACTGAAGGGAGAAATACACACTTCTACATAATAGGCATTTCCCCAATAACAGTTAGAGGCCTCAACCCCAGGCCCAACAATGGATGACACAACTAGACTGAAAATAAGGAAGGAGCGGACTTCAACAACACAATCGACTACCTTTCGCAGACACAGAGCTCCATGGAGCAGAACTTACTTTCTCATCATGCTCACGTGGCACATCTTCCAGGAGAGGTCATACGGTCAGCCGCAAATTAATATTAACGAATAAAAAGGTTTTAAAGATATAGATATCATACAAAGTATCTTCTCTGTCCCCATGGGGTAAAGTTGTTGAACAACAACCTTCACAGACAGAAGCTTTTCTGAAAGAACGGGTTCATTAACAAGCCACATGCTTGTCAGGGGAAAACGAAACAAAAATAAAAAAGAACAGGTTCTGGGGCATGTGGTCTAAACCACCAGCAGCAGAGATAAATGGAGAAGGTGAACATTTGTGCCAACCTGGGTTTCCTGGGGATCTTTTTATACCTTTAAGTAGAAAGATTTAAGTTATTTTCAAGGAATTTACATTGACTATAAATAAGGGAGGGCATAAGAAGAATAAGTGGGGCTAGTTCCGGGATAGGTGCATAGTCTGTATAGGAAGAGATGTTTGGGGCCTTTAGATTGCTGGATGGAAGTAATCTGAAAAATTCACATGTATGCAGGATGTGGTGAAACCTGGTGGTCAGCTACACCTTTCTAATTTATTTTAAATTTTAAAATCACAATTTATTTTTTAAAGATTTTATGGTTTTTTTTAGAGAGAGGGGAAGGGGGAGGAGAAAGAGAGATAAACATCAATGTGTGGTTGCCTCTCAGGCACTCCCTACTGGCGACCTGGCCCACAACCTAGGCATGTGCCCTGACTGGGAGATGAACTGGCAACCCTTTGGTTGCAGGCCAGCCCTCAATCCACTGAGCCACACCAGCAAGGACGGCTCCTTTTTGGATGAGAGCTGTAGCAGCTCTTATATTAACACTATTCTTGAAATTGCTCTGGTAGTTAATTCAAGTTTCAACATACATTCCAGAAAGGGAACAATCTAGTGTCTTCCCTTGGCTTTGTTAACTGATTAACTTCCTGTCTGTCCTTCCCACCCTCAGCCTCCTGGAATTTAATTTAGGACCATGATTAATGATTATTACACCATGTTTACTAATTTTTAGTGTCTACATAGGCTTATTATTACATATGGTATTATATAATTTTGCTTATTTTCAATTTAAATTTGTTTTTATTTGTTACACCCTAGTCTCCATAGACAGTCCAAGTGTCAATTTGCTGTTAAGTACAACTTGTCACACAGAAAACAAGATGATATCAACATTATGAGAATACTTAGGAGAGAATCAAACAATAGTAGAACTGGAACACATTTTTCTTATTTTTGTTAGGAGCAACTTACCCCTCATTGCAAAAATAGTGAGCCTGTGAACCAAACTGGAAAGTTCCATTTACGTAGATTACTTCACCATTTACAGGTTCTGCTAGCTGTGGACATGATTTTCCTTAAAGAAAATTTTCAAATTTGTTTTATACCAGTGTCAAAACAGATGTGAATCAAAATAGAAAGTCTACATTGTTCTATTAAATTCATGGAAATATTTTCTTTTTACTTGTTTTTATTAAACTTATTAGGGTGACATTCGTTAATAAGTGTCAAGTGTACATTTCTTTGACACTTGATCTGTATATTGCATTGTATGCCTATACCTATGTCAAATAATTTCTCTTAGCAGATATTGGGTCCTCTTTACCTTTTATTACCCACCCCCACCAACCCCCTTTCCTCTGGTAACCACCAAAATGGCATCTATGTCTAGAAGTTTCAGTTTTATATCCCACACAGGAGTGAAATCATATGATTCTTAGCTTTTTCTGGCTGACTTATTTTGCTTAGCATGTTATTCTCAAGGTCCATCCACGTTGTCACAGATGGCTGAACTTAAGAATCACATTTCCCAAGAGAATAGAGAACCAAAGAAAAAATTTCCTGGAGATTTTCAAAGCCTGAAAATATACATTGCTACCTAAACCCTACCTTCACACAAGACCATCATCTCAGTAGTGACGTGACGTCTAAAATATGTGAAAGTCTCTAGAGCAATGAAGGGAAAAGTTTTGTGTACTTACTTTTGCAAGCCTCCTGGAGAGGTTTCCATGTGCCGTCAGGTTGACAAACAGAAGACACGGGGAGAAGAGGAACACTGCGCATATATCCTGGGCGACACTGATATTCTACGTTGTCCCCATTACGGTAAGTGATCTTGGGATGACCTTTGAGCATCATAGATTCAAATCTCGGTGGAGCATCACAGGAATCTGGGCATAACAGAAGGACAGCATGGAAGTAAAGCATTTTCTCCTTTTCACCAGCTGTGGATTATGGCCTGGCAGCAGGCAGGCAGGACAGAATACATGGAAAGGTCCTGGGCAAGATTTCAAGTGATTGTTCCGTGCTTTTACCGGACGAGGTGCCTCGCCTGATTTAAGTAACATTCTATCAGCTTTTGGTTTTGGGGGAGTCAGGAGTAATTGAAGAGACGGCAGCAAAATTTTTGGTTTTAAAATATATTTATAGGTATGCAACTTTCAACATTTTTTCTGAATTCATTTCACACTCACTCCTCCCCTAAGAACACTTCTATAGAATATAGCCCTCATCAGATTACTCTTCCACAGTTTGAAATGCAAACCAATGATGATGACTTGTCCCTTGAGGCATGATCTTTTATAGGAATGCAAGTTCCTAGAGGTCAGGGACCATATGCCTTCTTTTCCTACTGTACTCTGTACCTAGTGGGTGCTCAAGAAATGCTATTGTAAGCACTGACTATTAAATAATCGTTGCGGGTTCACAAGTCAAAAAAAATATGGATTCTTTCAAAATGGAAGACTTCATATATTCCATATGAGTGAACATATAATAAGTGAACACTTTATAAGAGAACAGATGACAATTAAATGTCAACATTTATAACTCTGACATTATTTAAATATAATTTATTCTTCCTTCACTAATCAATGGATCATTCTGGGCCTCAAAAGTCCTCCGAGTTAGCTGTTTGGGCTGTACGGATACATTGCTATGCCATCAGAATTTTTTATTTGTAGATTTTTTTTGGTAGTTTTTTTTCTTCCTAGAATAGTGTCATTTCTACTTTAGCAATTGCTCTTCCTTCAAATTACCTGTGTGCTTGAAAACCTAACAAATCTGATAGAACCACCGCAGAAAGTAACGTGCCGGAGACACATAAAGCACTAAAGGGCTAAAAGAATGCAGAGGCCTCCCCTATAAAGTTAAGGACCTAAGGAGAAAGGAGATTGATCTGTTTTGATCCCTGAGGAACTTTTCTTATTCCTTGGATTGGTTAAACTAAAAAAAAAAAAAAATATATATATATATATATATATATTTGCACTTCTGTCAAAAAACAAAAATTATGTGACTTTTAAAATTAAATTCACTGGAGTAACATTGGTATTGGTTAATAACATTGTATCAATTTCAGGTATACAGCGTTGTGATGGGATATCCGCACACTCCACTGTGAAGTTAAATCTCCTTCCCTCACCTCCCTTTAACCTCTTTATGCCCCTCCCCCACCATCACCCTTCCCTTCTAGTAATTGCCGTTTTGTTGTCTGTAACTGGTTTTTTTTGTTTGCTTTGTTTCTTTATTTGTTGGGTTTTTTTTTAATATCCCACATAGGAGTGAAATCACAGTTTTCGTCTTTTTCTGGCTGACTTAGCATAATACTCTCAAGATCCATCCATGTTGTTTCAAATGACAATATTTAACCTTTTCTGTGGGGCTGAGTAGTATTCCACTGAATATATGCACCACATCTTCTTTATTCAATTACCCATTAAAGGGCACTTCGGTGGTTTCCATGACTTGGTTACTGTGAATAATGCTGCCATGAACATGGGGTACCCTATAACTTGATGAGTCTTCAAATTTTCTGGCAGACGCCCTGAAGAGGATTGATCGTTCACATGTTAGCTAATATTCTCAATTTGTTTTGATGAATTTCATACTGTTTTTTATAGCGGCTGCACCAATTTATAGGCAATCCGCCGGCAGTATGTGAGGATTCCCTGTTCTCCATAAGCTCTCCAATGCTTGTTATTTCTTGTCGTATTGATAACAGACATTCTAAGAGGTGTGAGGTGGTATCTCAATGTGCATCTCAATTTGATTTGCATCTCCCTCATAATTAGTGATGTCGAGTATCTTTTAATATATTGTTAGGTCATCTGAATGTCTTCCTTGAAAAATTGTCCAGTCCTCTGCCCACTTTCTAATCAGATTTTGTTGTTGTTGAGCCGTATGATTTCTTTATATATTTTGGAAATCAGCCCCCTCTCAGAGGTATCTTTTGCAAATATTTTTTTTCCCATTCAGTTGGTTGCCTTTTTGTATTCTTAATGGTTTCTTTTGCTGTGAAGAAGCTTTTAGATTAGATGTGGCCCCATTTATTGAGTTCTCTTTTTACTTCCCATGCCTTTGGGTCAAGTTTACAGAAACCCCTCTGAGACAATAGTTGATAGGTTTAATAGCTATCTTTTCTTCTAGGTATTTTATCGTTGCAGGTCTTATATCCGAGTCTTTAATCCATTTTGAGTTAATTCTTGTATATGATGTCACATAGAAGTCTAGTTTCATTCTCTTGCATGTGGCTTTTCAGTTTTCCCAGTACCACTTTTTAATTATATTTTATCGATTATGCTATTACACAAGTTCCCCCCTCTGCCCCTCCTCCAACCAGCCCCCCACGCCCTCAGGCACCCCCACACCGTTGTCCACGTCCACGCGTCCCACATGTGTGCTCTTTCTTTCCATCCCCACGACCGTTCTGTAACTACCACGTTGCGCTTCTCAATCCCGTCTCTCCCTTTGCCCATTCCTCTAACCCGCTCCCATCTGGCACCCATCAAAATGCTCTCTGTGTATGGATCTGTTTCTGTTCTGCTTGTTTATTTCGTGTTTTAGAATCAACTGTTGATAGATACGTGTTCACTGTCATTTTATTGTTCATATTTTTTATTTTCTTCTTAAATGAGACTCTTTAACATTACATAAAGACCTGGTTTGGTGATGGTGTACTCTTTTAGGTTTTTCTTGCCTGGGAATCTCTTTATCTGTCCTTCGATTCTAAATGATAGGTTTGCTGGGTAGAGTAATCGTGGATGTAGGTCCTTGCTTTTCATGACTTTGAGAACTTTTTCCCCGCCCCTTCTTGCCTGCAAGGTGTCTTTTGAGAAATCAGCTGATAGTGTATGGGTATTCCTTTGTAGGAACTGTTTCCTTTTCTCTTGCTGCTTTTCAGATTCTCTCCTTATCTTTTAGTCTTGGGTAATGTAATTATGGTGCGCCTTGGTGTGTGCTTGAAATTTACTTCCTATTTCCCTTAAAAAACCCCAGTAAAGGGAAATAGAGTAATTATATGAGAAAGGGAAAGGTGGGGGTCTTGTTCTAGAGTTGCAGAAATTAACCAGTGTCAATGTTACTACATATTGTAAAAAGAACAAAACTGGTTGCAGTCCAGGAAATAAACATCATCCTGGATCATGAAGATACCCTGTAAAGTTGTCAACAGATGGTTTTTAAAATAACAAAATAACAAAGTTGATGACACAAATAACATGTTAAAAAGGAAGCCATGAACTTTTCTCATCATTAATATCAACTGGAGTGATGCTGTAGGTCATAAATGAGCTTCCTTGAAGGCTTCGTATATGACAGGCACTGTGCTGAGTGCTCTAATGGCATCGCGGTGTACTCTATTTCACCTGGTAAGAAAGGCATCAAGTTATTTTACAGACAGACAAACACACAAGGTTTACATAACTTGCCAGAGGTTGTCCCAATGTCTGCAAACTGGCAAATAGTTTTAGATGGCTCTAAATATGTTCTTTCTCCTTTCCTTACTGAAAATGATGAATGAGTGTAAATCAAAAGCTATTGAAAGGATTTTTCAAAAGATCACCAGGATGGAAAGATTTTTCAAAAATACAAGCAGAAAGTACTATACCTGAGACTCTGAAAACTGTAGGCTGTGCACTGAGACGTGTAGACTCTGAAAAAAAATAGCAGAAACGAGATCAACCATGCAGTAAAAATTCTCATGCTTCAATTTACTATGAAAAAGGACTGCTATACATTTTACACATAAGAAATGCCCAACAGCAGAAATTCAGACACCTCTGTGATGTATATAATGTGCTAAGAACCTATGAAAACACAAATTTTATGTCATAACATCTGTCACGGAAATGAAAATGAGAGCGAGGTAATTAAACTGATTCTTTTTAATTATTCAGTATCATGGATATTTAATGTCTGAGAAATAAAATCTAGGAAAAAAAGACACACTTTGCACCTTTGATACATTTTGGCATCTTAGGCTCCCAAGTACTTTTCGCTCCACACACAATAGTGGCACTGCCTTCAAGGTAAAAGCCCTCCAGGCATTCCAATACAACCGTCGCTTTGTAGTAAAACCTTTTCCCAAATCCTGACACCAGTCTTCCATTTTTAAGTACTGGATATTGACATTTGACCACTGAAAAGACAAGAAATTCCAGAATTAATGGAATGCTGTTTTAATGTAGGATCAAAAAACTAGTGCAAAATAGGAATGTACCTGGGAACAAAGAGACAGGAAATGGAAGGCAGGATGTTATTTTTTTAAAAGACGTTATTTGTGCATTTTATAACCTTTCCCACCTAGAACAGACTGTCGTGACAGGTTATTGGTTTCCTGTATGTTTTCCTATTACTGACAGGTTTTGAGAGAGGCCTGACTACCACATACAACTTTTGGGTGAATTCAAAAACAGCTTGGGATGCTCTGTGGCTCTAGGAATTTTTAAAAATAAATTCTATGCTGACACCGATTTAGTAGCCTGATCTTTCAGAAAGGCAGGAAGGAAAGACCCTTGTATAAAGGTAATACTGGAGCTCTATTTCTATTGTTCTCACTTCAGGTGTACCGATCTTTTCTATATTGTGCTCAACTGCTGTTAGTCACAGTAATGACTCTAAGTTAGGTTTACTGGATAGAAATCTCACACAGTAAAACCATTTTCAGTGCACAGCTTGTATGAGGTTCAATAAATGCAAACACTAGTCATGTGATTTCCAACACGAAAGACATAGAAGAGTTGCATTATTCTCTACCATTTCCTCATGCCACTTTGTAATCAACCCTCCCCACAAGCACCTCCAGCCACTTTCCCCAACCAGACAACCATTGATCTGTTTTGTATTACTCTAGCGTTTCTTTGGCAGAGTGTCATAATGGGCTCACAGCCTGTGAGTGTGGCTTACTTCACTTAGCACAACGCATTTGATATTGCTTTCTGTCCTGGTGTCGATTAGAAGCTTATTGCTTTTTATTGAGGAGTGTTATTCCAGTATGTGGGTGTGCCATGGTTGTTCATTCATTCACCAGCTGAAAAGCAAGTGGCTGTTTCCAATGTGGCATGAGTATGACTAATGCTGCTATGAGTATTCTTACGTAGGTTTATACGTGAACATGTTTTAATTTACCTGGGTTGCTGCACTGTATGGAAGGAAAGTGTATCTCTAACTTCGTAAGAAATTGCCAAACAGTGCTCTAAAGTGGACATACACTTTAAGTGCATTCTTAGCAGCTATACATGAGAGCTCCAATTGTTCCATATCCTTGCCAGAGCATGGTATTTTTAGATTCTTTCTTGTTTCTATTTCCAGCCATTCTAGCGGGTGTTCAGTGGTATCTCATTGTGGTCTCCAATTATATTTCTGTATTTATTAATTATAGTGAGCAACTTTGCATATAGTTTCTGCTATCCATATATTTATGTTGATGAAGTAGGTCTATTCACAGATATTTTTTCCCATTTTTTAAAATATTGGGTTGTTTTCTAATTGTGTTTTGAGAGTTCTTTATGTATCTTTGACACAAGTTCATCGTCAGATATGTGCTTTGGAAGTATTTTCTCCCAGGCTTTGGCTCATTTTTATAAACTCTGATAACAATGTCTTTTGAGAGCAGAAGCTTTGAGTTTGTTAAAGGATCACACTCTTGTACTTAAGAAATCTTTGGCCAAGCCCTGACTATGTTCCCTCTTTTTAAGTAAAAGTGTTATCATTGCTAGTTTAAGTTAAGTCTGAACTCTGTTTTTAGTGCATGAGTGAAAATGGCGCACACATGGGTTGTGGTTTTCTTTTATGGCATATTGGTGTTCAATTGTGCCTGAACTTCTGCCATTTTTTCCACTGAATTGCTTGTACGTATGTGTAATAAAATCAATTGGACCCATATGAAAGGGTCTGTTCTAGGTTCTCTATTCTGTTCTATTGTTTCTATTATATGCTTTTTGGTATACTGTATAATAAGTCTTGACACCAGATCGAATGAGCCTTTTATTCTTTTTCAAAATTATTTTGAATATTTTAGTTCTTTTATGTTTCCATATAAATGTTAGAATCAGTTTGTCAATTTCTATAAAACTTCTGCTGGAATTTTTAGTGAGACGATAATTTATAGGTCAGTTACAGAGTATTAACATCTTTGTTGTACTGAGTCTTGCAACACATGAACAATGAATCTCTCACTGTTAATGTCTTCTTCAAGTGTTTAGTTGTTTTAACCATTCGAATACTGTACAAGTGTTGTTAGATTCATTTGCAAGTATTTCATGTAGTGCAGAGTTGTAAATAATGCTTTTTAAATTTCTCATTGATTATTGCTAGTGCATAGGCTCACCATTGATTTCTGGATGCTGAGCTTGTGTCTTGCAATCTTGGCAAGACTTCATTCACTCATGTTTTCCACACAGACAATCATGCCATAATTGAATAAGTCTATTTTATCTCTGCCTTTCCCTTGTGATGTTCATTTCTCTATCTTGCCTCACTGTGCTGAAGAGAACCTCCAGTATATAATGATGAATGGACTGGTAGGAGTAGACATCCTTGTCCCATTCCTACCTCAGTGGGAAATATGTTATCAAGTGTAATGTCTGTGTGATTCTTGTAGGTGCCTTCTATTAGGTTGAGATAGTTAGGTTCCCTCTATTCCTAGTTTGCTAAGAAGGTTTACCATGAAAGATGATGAATTCTGTCAAATTCTATTATGATTATAAGTTTTTTCTCCTTTAGAGTCTCTGTATATGGTAAATTATCCTGACTAATTTTTGAATTTGCATTCATGGAAAAATCTTACTTGTTTACAATATATTCTTATTGTTATTATATTTGACAGGATTTTATCTGTTAATATTTTGTTTAATAGTTTTGGTTCTATGTTCACAGTGGATATTGTTTTTAATTGTCCTGCAAATTTTATTATTTTCAATGAAATTAACTTTTCATTGTTGATATTGGTAATTTGTAGTTTCCTCTTTTCTCTCAGACTGGCTATGGGTTATCATTTTACAGATCTTCTCCAAGGAACAGGTGTAGGTTCTAATGATTCCCTCTACATTTCCCTTTTCAATGTTATTGCTTTCTAATTTTATCATTTTCTTCTGTTTCCTAATTCTGAGTTCAATTTGCTCTTCTTTCTTAGTTTCTTAACGTGAAAGCTTAGAATGTTAACCTGAAACTTTTCCCTTGTTCTAACATAAGTGTTTCATGCTATGAATATCCCTCTGGGCAATGGTTTTGCTGCATTCCCAAAATTCTGATATGTTGATATATTGTGTTTTTACTTCTGTTCAATTCAAAGCACTTTCTAATTTCTCTTGTGCCTCCTCCTCTTATTGTCGTTCTGTTAGAAGTGTCTTGCATAATCTGTAAATATTTGGGGGTTTTATAGATATCTGTTTTGATTTCCACATTCATTCCACTGTAAAGACATTGCACTGTAAATAATTTCAATTATTGAAATAAAAATTTTCAAACATATTGCCTAGAATATGGTACTAAAGATCATTCTAGATGCACTTGAAAAGAGGCTATGTTTTCCCTCTCTTCTTCACTGGTTCCCTTTGTTCAAGAAACAAATATCCTCCGTGTCTCCCTGCTTTTGGTCGTGTCTGAATATCTTAAACATTGTATTTTAAGCATAGGCAAACCTGTGAGATATTGCAGGATTGTTTCAGACTATAGCAATAAGTGAGAATCTAAGGAAAGCAAGTCACAGTTGTTTTGCTGGATATGACATTGCCTTCAATTTGCAGAATGAGATATGTGTGAAACACAATAAAGCAAAGCACAATTAAACAAGATATGCTTGTACATTTTGTCCAGAGTTTATCAATCTTATTGGTGAGAGGGTTTGTCTTTTACAATTTATTCTACCATTTCCTTTAGTCAGGACTGCTGTAGTCTCATATTATAACACAAAACTTTCTTAAAGCCAATGTATGCTCTTTGATGCTTTTAAAACAAAAAAAAATTTATTCTTGAAAACGGAGTAATTAACAATGTCTCAACAGAAACGCCAAGAACATGTGGGTTGAAGAATAAGAAATTCTAGAACTAGAATTATTTTTGATTCCATTTGACACATATTAATTAGAAACCAATTTAACAGGGAAAGCAAGCACAAATAGCATTTTTAAAAACCTGTAGGCCAAAGTACTTAAAAGTTGGTAAAAATTTACACACTATGACAAATGGAAGGGAAGTAAATGGAAATATTATTACCTTTACACTTAGGAGGTTCACTACTCCATTGGTTATGCCCAGAACAGACAAGCCTGCTTTCTCCAACAAGTGAATATTCATCTGGTCCAGCTGAAGGATTACATCTATAAATTACTACTTCATTATATTCAAATGTATCCTTGTGGCTATTGGTGTATCTTCCATTTGATATTTGTCTAGGTGGTTGACACAAGATTTCTTAAAAATAAAAAAAGGACACAAAAAGGCAGAAGAAAAGCTGAAAGACTAAGACTGTGTTAGTAATGTCCTGTGAACTACATTCAATAAATTTATTAACATATGATTTCTACAATCTAGTTGTGAATCCAATACCCAGCTAAAAGAAGGTTTCTTTGAGAAATTATATTGTCCCAACTTAAATCATTAATAGAGAAATAACATGTGAGAATAAAACCTGTTTCCTTCGATACCCATGTAAGATACCTAAATAAAATACATGTATTTATCTGTAACGCCATGCTAAGCTTTTTTTCTAAGCGTAATAGATGCTGACAATTTATTGATGAAATATACTTCTGATTAAGGAAAACTCAGTGCTAGCTGAGAAATGAGACATCTGTCCCTAAATCTATAGTTCCTAGGTAAGCCAAGATTCTACTGTCCTTTCTCACTGTCATCCTTCAAAGTGTACAGTGAAATTTTCCAGTGGCTTCAAACATTGTTTGATAAAGCAGAGGCCTGAGTCCTGAGGTCTCCCTTTGAGCCGGAGACTGGAGAGATTAGAAACCAAGGACAGCAGTGGCATTCTTCTCAATGTTTGTTTTGGACATTTTTGATTTTGCACAAAAGAATATGTTGCATAAGTTAACATGTATGGAGTTTACTGCTTTTGAAAATGAAATACTACATAATCATTCAGAAAACTTCTCCGTTTTAATTCCAGTATAAAGATTATCAGTAGCGCTAACCCACCTGCAGAAAAGCTCTGTGGGGCCTTTGTTCATTTTAAGGCACAAATGGGGCCCCAGGTGACAAAGTCTGAGCACTGCTGCCCCAAAGCCGAAAGAGAGGGTACACTTACTCTCACACTGTGGGGGACTGTCACTCCATTCCACTCTTTTTCCAGAAAGTTTGCAATATAGAATTTTTGTTCCAAGTAGATAATAACTAAATGAGAAAAGAAATGGTTATTGTTCTCTGTATCAGTTAACAAGAATACATAACAATGAAGAAATATTTCAGGAGATTCAAGATGGCAGATGAGTGAGTGAAGCCACACTGACCTCATCTCAGGACCAACCTGGAATTACAACTAAATTGTGGAGAAATCACCCGGAACAAACAACTGAACAAGAGTGAGAGAGGAGCCCTGTAACCTCGGAGACAGAAGAATTGGCTTTAGCACAATCTAACTGGTAAGGAGTGTGGTACAGACCTGAGAAGGCAGGTTGGGCACCCAAGGTCGCAGCACCGGAAGGATATTGAAATGGCCAGTTGGATTCCCCTGAGAAGAGTGGGGTCTCAACCAAAAGCAGGGATCTCTACCCCACAGCACCAGAGCCCAAAAGGTACATGAAAAACAGCCACCTGCGAGAAGTGGCAGGGTTGCTCTCTGCCAGAGGCAGGTGGCTGAAGATGCAAAGAAATGTTTAAAGGGCCAACGCATAAATTTTCTTTTGCAGCCACTTACCATGGTCTCTGGCAAAGGCAGGGGCAGAGTGGGTTAGAGATGCCTGAGGAGAGGCTAGGGAGGGAAGCTTTGGGGAGAGAACTGAGAGAGTAGCCGGTGGTATCTGGGTGCTGACTCATCCTCCACGTGGTGGCAGCAGCCATCTTGCTCAGGCAGAGACCACTTCCCCTGAGTGGCACCAGGTCAAAGGACCCAATAGTCCCACCCCCAGGTGAATTTCCACCCCACCCTGTGCTGTCTAAACTGCCTGCTGAGTGCAGAGTGGCAGCCACAGACAGAAGATCCCTGGTTAAAGGGGGCGCAGAGAGGGCTGGTGACACTTGAGGAGAGCCTGGGGATGGAGGCTTTGGGGAGCGAATGGAGAGATTAGCCGGCAGGATCCCAGTGGAGACTCCTCCCCCATATGCAACAGTGTGAGAAGACCCAATAACCACCCCCCAGGAGGGACTCCGCCCCGCCCTGAGCTGTCTAAGGCGGCCTGCTGAGTGCAGAGTGATGAGATTAATAGCTGAAGGAGACAGCCACAGACAGTAGATTATTGGAAGTCTCAAAAAGACTGCCTAAGGTCAGACAGGGACGACATATGACATCATCAGAGGCAGATCCAGAAAGTAAAAATAGCGGTCTCCAACCACAGAAGTTCATACCACAAAGTCAGGAAATCAAGACAGATAAGCTTAATAAACAGAAGCAAAAGAGAAGAATCTCTATCAAATAATGGGAAGACAAAGAAGTATGCTCCACTCAAAGGGAAAGGAGGAATCCCCACAAAAAGAACTAAATAAAACAGAGGCAAGTAAACTATCAGATATTGAGTTACAAACAACAGTTCTAAGGAAGCTCATTGAGCTCAGTGAGCTCAGAGAGAATTACCAAAAACTACAGGGAAACTATGAGGAACTTACTGCAAACAATATCAACATGAAAAAGGACATAGAAACTATCAATAAGAGACCAGAGGAAATGAAGAATACAATTTCTGAGTTGAAGAACACAGTAGAAGGAATCAAAAGCAGGCTAGACAAAGCTGAGGACCAAATCAGCGAGCTGGAGGACAAGGGAGAAAAAAGTTCCCAGAAAGAGCAAGGAAGTGAAAAAAAGACTCAGAATGAAGAGGCATTTAGAGAAATGCAGGACAACCTGAAATGTAATAATACCCATATAATAAGGATACCAAGAAAGGAGGATGAGGAAGGGATAGAGAACCTGTTTTTAAAAGTAATGATGGAAAACTTCCCTAATTAGGGGAGAAAAAGTCACACAAGTCCAGGAAGCACAGAGGGTCCCATTCAAGAGGAACCCAATGAGGCCCACTCCAAGACACATCATCATTAAAATGGCAAATATCAAAGACAAACAGAGAATCCTAAAGCAAGCAAGAGAGAAAGAGGTAGTTACATATAAGGGAGCCCTGATATGGCTAGCATCTGACTTCTCAACAGAAACACTGCAAGCCAGAAGGGAATGGCAAGAAATATTCCAAGTATTGAAAAGCAAAGGCCTGCAACCAAGACTGCTCTACCCAGCAGGGGTCTCAATTAAAACGGAAGGCAAAATATGGAGTTTCCCAGACAGAAGAGGGCTAAAAGAATACACCTCCACCAAACCAGCACTGCAAAATATGCTAAAGGGAATGCTTTAAGATGAAGAAAAAGATTATATGAATACCCAGTTCCTTTTAGAGTTGCCAATACTTGATATTACCAATATTTTTAATAGGCCTTAATCTGATTTTGACAGTGATGTTATTTTAATTGTTCCTTTACTATTTGTTGAAACTAAACCTGTTTTAGTATACTTCTTGTCTATTTCTATTTTTTAAAAAAAAAGTTTTAAATGACTTTTTTGGTATTGTTTATCCATATATTGATTAAAGGTTTGTAGCACTTTTTACCTAAAAAAAAAACTCTATTAACCATGTTTTAGATGTGTTGCAAAGACTTTTCTATTCTATTCCTTGTCCTTTAACTTTTTTATATGTATATTACTATATAGTAAAATGTTTAATATAGTCATATTGTCAATATTTACTTTATAGCTTCTGGGGTTGAATATTTTACTTCATGTCATGAAAAATATTAGTTCTATTTTCTCCTAAAACTCCTTAGATTCTGCATATTGATTTTTAACTCACCTGAATATTTCTTGTATAATGTGTGAAATAGGGCTCTATATATATTTTATTTCAAGTATTAGTGGTCCATGGACCTTATTTGTTGAATAAACCTTATTTTAACCATTATTTGAAATATCAACTTAATCATACATATATTAATCAGATATATACATTTGTCTCTAGAATGTTCATGATATTTCATTGATCTCCTTGATTATTTCTGTGCTGGTGTCACGTTGGTTTAATTGCTGAGACTTTATAGTTGTTTTAAATTTTTTTAGTACTTTATAATTAACTTTGACATTAAAAAATAAATAAAATCAATCTGCACTTAAGAAAGAAGGAGAGAGAGATGGAACTCTTACCTTTTGCAACAACATGGATGGAACTGGAGAATATTAAGCTAAGTGAAATAAGCCACTTATATTCATCAAATTGAAATTTCATCAAATTTCAGTTGATGAAAGATAATTACCATATGATCTCACCTGTAACTGAACTGTATTCAACAAAATAAACTAATGAACAAAATAAACCACAGGCATGGAAACATGGAGCAGACTGAAAGTAACCAGAGGGGAGGGGGAAAGAGAACAATGGTGGAAAGAAGGGGAAGGGACTAAACAAAGAACATGTATAAATGACCCATGGACATGGAAAACAGAGTGGGAATTGACTGTGGGAGAGGGGGGTGGGGTGGGATGGGTGGAGGGGTTAAAGGGGAAAAAATTGAGACAACTGTAATAGAATAAAAATGATATATAAATTTAAAAAAAGCAAAAAAGAACCTGACAAGATATTAAAATAAAAAAAGAAAATCTTATGTATATACATATATATGCATACTAGAAATAAAGAATATTCTTTAAAATGTAAAAAAAAAAAAGGAAATATTTATGTGCTTGTTTCCTGCACTACAGTAGCTTCAGGAAGAATATTATTTAGTGATGTTTGTAGCACATGCTAACCAATTCTGCAATTTAACGAAAGAGACTTTTCATATGAACACATATTGGCCTAGAGCAAAATGTCTACATAAACCTTTCATACCTGACAGGCTGGGGATTGCTGCCTCCGCAGACAGAACACATGGTCACTCTGTGTCCTTCTGCATGCCGTTCTGCTCACTCAGGAGAACGACTGAAGAGAGATCTGGCCCAACAGCTT
The DNA here is from genome assembly GCF_021234165.1 of Pteronotus mesoamericanus. Taxonomy (NCBI): domain Eukaryota; kingdom Metazoa; phylum Chordata; class Mammalia; order Chiroptera; family Mormoopidae; genus Pteronotus; species Pteronotus mesoamericanus. The sequence continues at coordinate 3,588,209 of NW_026555326.1, forward strand.
TCTTGCTAGGATGTGAGTCCCAGTTCCAAGACTGACTTGTCTTTTGAGCTCAGGCAAGACCCTCAATGTTTCTCTTTCTTCAATTGCTCATCTAGGGAAATGGTTATATGCTCTGGGATTGTTCTGAGTAGTAGGTAAATTAGCGTCTGGAATACAGTGAGTGCTAGGAAGTTTTGGGTGTTATGAATATTCTTCAGATCGGAATATCTTCCTAGGGATAGGTCAGGAAGACCCCGACTTGATGAAATGTTTGATGACTGAAATTCACAGAACTCTCTCTTCCTTCTGGAGTCTTCTTATACTGATCACAAATAAGTCATTTCTGTGGTACTTCTCATTTACTATTTTCCTTGGACACCTCTCTGTGTATATTGTGTGTATCAATAAAGCTAAGACTTTTTTGAGATAATCTCAAAATATTCATTCAAAATCAGCAACTTGCAACCTTTGTCATCTTATGGCACACATATATGAATTTCTAAAGTTCTGTGGCACAAAAAAATACAATTTTCCCAATCTGTCTGACAAAAACATAGGTTTGATTTCGATGCATTCACCCTGGGTGGTTATTGTGTTGGCTGTTGTCTTTTTTTTCACTTGAAAATCTGAGAAAAAATAGTTCAGTGCCTTTGACTAAATGGTCAGGTATTTCAGGTTTTAAAAATGCCTGCAACACAGGAGTGCGCTCCTGTGGCAGGCTGGTTGAAAACCGCTGGCCTATGTGTTAACCTTTCGCTGCTTCACAAGGTGGTTAGCAGGCTGTCTCTATATAACTAGTGATGGGACACTCTCACTTGATCAAGTTAAAAAAAAGAAAACTCAGGAAAACTGCCTGTACCTTCTTCCAGCTGAAATTTCCCCCAAGGCTCATTGATTTTATGTTATAATATGGGAGGAGAGATTTCTGGGATTATGGCAGGATAGGAAGCACCAAAAATAAGTCTTCCTGGCTAGACAATAATTTCGCTGTTAGAATCCGCCTGATGTAACTCTTTTGAGACTCTGGAGTCTTGATGTTGAAAGCTTGCAAGTTCCAGGAAGGACTTGGACAGGAAAATTGCTTTAAAACTGGTCACTTTCAGTTCTTAGCGCAGGGTAAGGGCCTGTCCCACTCCCACAGCAGGCAGCCGTGCGTGTCTTCCTGAAGCTGCTCATAAGCAGCCTGAGGGATGCAGGGTGGGCAGAAAAAGACCATGTCCTTAGGGATCTGTGCTCTTACATTGGCTACTGTTTCTGATCACAGAGAAGCAAACAGAAAAGCAGGCAGCTCCTTCCAAAACATGCAAGCCCCATCGGTCCCTCTTTCGGTTTTAACTTTTTCCTCTTTCAGGAGGCAGACATTAAAAAGGGTGACATTTGAAAACAACTGCAAATGTCAAGAAAAAGCCTCAGTTTACATGTCAGGCTCATTCTTAGAACAGAGACATTTTCAACCATCAAAAACCAAAAACAATAAAGAAACAACAAACCTTATGAAATGGTGAGAATCTGACACCCAGAGTTAGCCCCATTATTGGACTCAAATATTCAGTTCAAGCACAAAACTAAAAGTTACATGGCATACAGAGAAATAGGAAAGTACGGTCCATTCAAAGGAAAAAAAAAATCAACAAAAAATTATTTCCGAGAGAGATCTAAGGGGCTACTTGCTAGCAAAAGGCTTTAAAGTAGTCATTGAGATGCAAGTGCATCTTTTGCAGACCGTCTCGGTGACAAACCTGCATTTTCCAGTCCCACAGCCTTCCTTTTCTCCATGAGACAGCTGAGTGGCAGATGCAGAGATGCCGGTGTTTGTGAACACCCTGATGGGCAAGACCCTCCCTCCCAAGGTGGAGCCCAGTGATACTACTGAGAATGTCGAAGCCAAAGTCTAAAACAAGGAGTGCATCCTCCTGACCACCAGCATCTGCTGTTTGCGTGCAAACATCTGGAGGAGCGCCCCCCTCTGTCAGACTGCAATTCCAGAAAGAGCCCGCCCTGCATTGGCAGCCTCCCTGATGCGGGGGCATCAGTGACGTTTCCCTCCACCAGCTCCCCAGGAACACAGCAGCCACAAGAGCTACCGGCGTCGTGCTTGCCTGCGCCTTTCTGCTGTGGATGAGGGCAAGAGGTGTGGCCATGCCAACAGCCTGTGACCAAGAGGAAGTTGAGAAGCAGGCTCTCCACAGCCCACTCCAATGTAAGCAGGGGGGTCCCCTGCCAGAGAGCCATGGTCCCGGGGCCTCAATAAAATTGGAAAAAAATTAGTAACTGTCTTACGGATGTTCAAAGACCTAAAGGAAGAAATGCATAAAGTGAAGAAAACAATGAGTAAATCAAATGGAAATATAAATTAGGAGGTAGAAACCCTAAAAATAACATTCCCTCTAAAATTCTGGAGTCCAAAGTTCAACATAAATGGCCATTCTGTAGATGACTTAAATGCAGCTTGGAACAGGAAGAAGGAAGAGTCAGGGAACCTGAAGTTGGACAATGAAGACTATTTAGTCTGAGATCAAAAATAAAAACATTGAAGTGAATAGTGCCTAAGGGACTGACGGGACCTGTGGGTCACCGATAAGCAGACCAATATTTATCCACTGTGGCAACCCCGGGAGGAAAGGATAGAGAGAAAGGGGCTGAGAGAATTTTAGAGAAATAATGACTGAAAGCTGCCCAAACTTGATCAAACGCATGACTGTACATATTCAAAAACCTCATCCAACTCCCAGTAAAATGCAACCAAAGACCCATAGTAAGACCCATAACAATCAAACTTTCAAAAGCCAGCAACAAACTGAGAATTTTGAAAGCTGCAAGAGGGAAGTGAATCATCAGGTACAAGGGATCCTAAACATGATTATGGGCAGACTTCGCATCAGAAACCTGGGGAGCAGAAGACACTGCGCTAATAGGCTAAGAGTGATAGAAAAAAATGGTCGGCCAAAAATCTTCTACACAGCAAAAGTGTGCTTCAAAAGTGAAAGAAACGGTAAGACTTTCCCTGAAACCAAAGTTCAGACAATCTGTTATCACTATATCTCCCCTGCAAAATTGCTCAAGGGTGTCCTAAAAGGTGAAATTAGAGGACAGTAGAGAGTATCTCTGGCTGTGCAGACCAGCATCTCATGGAGGGCACATACATGAGCAACAGTGAAAGCTAGCACTGCTGGAACAATGGCTTGTAAATGCATTTTATTTTCTGTGTGATTTAAGAAGCTAGTCTTACAATCAAAATAAATCATGTAGAAGCTGGTATTCTGATTATTATTGTAGGGTAGTAAGATTTTAACCACCCAAAGGAGTGAGATGGAGCTGACAGAATCCAGTGTTGTAATTTATCGAAGTGAAGTTGGTATAAATTCAAACTGTGGTGTTATAACTCGAGGATGGTAAATGTAATCCCCATGGGAACCACAGACAAAATCACGACTGAATACACACAGAAGGGGATGAGACAGGGATCCCAACATTTCATTACAAAAAGCAACTAACAAATAACAGGAATGCACAAATTGAAGGGGGAAGGAAAACTTTCAGAAAACAGCTCCCTCCTTATCAGTAATTACTTTCAATTTTAATGGATTATACTCTACCATCAAAAGGCAGATATGGATGGAAGGGATCAGAAGCACAAGACTCAACTCTATGCTGTCTGCAGGGACTACGCTGAGATTCCAAGGCATGAACCGGTTGAAAGTGAAAGGATGGAAAAAGACATTCCATGCAAACTGGAACCAGAAGACAGCACGGATGGCTGTTCCAATTCAGACAAAACAGACCGAATCAGAAAAGGCTTTAAGGGAGAAGCAGCACATCGCATTTTAGTAAGTTTTATACACTTCAAGAAGACATACTAAGTATAAGCATTTATGCACCTACTGACAAACCTTCAAAATATAGGAAGCAAAACCTGACAACTGAAGGGAGAAATACACACTTCTACATAATAGGCATTTCCCCAATAACAGTTAGAGGCCTCAACCCCAGGCCCAACAATGGATGACACAACTAGACTGAAAATAAGGAAGGAGCGGACTTCAACAACACAATCGACTACCTTTCGCAGACACAGAGCTCCATGGAGCAGAACTTACTTTCTCATCATGCTCACGTGGCACATCTTCCAGGAGAGGTCATACGGTCAGCCGCAAATTAATATTAATGATAAAAATGGTTTTAAAGATATAGATATCATACAAAGTATCTTCTCTGTCCCCATGGGGTAAAGTTGTTGAACAACAACCTTCACAGACAGAAACTTTTCTGAAAGAATAGATTCATTGACTGGCCACATGCTAGTCAAGGGAAATACAAAAAACAAAGAAACAACAAACAAACTAAAAAATAGATCCTGGGGCATGAGGTCTAAACCACCAGCGGCAGGGACGGTTGTAGAAAGCAAACATTCGTGCCATCCCGGGGTTCTTTTCATAGTTTTAAGTAGAAAGATGTAAGGTGTTTTGAAGGAATATACGTTGGCTATTTATGAGGCGAGCGCGTAAGAGAGTAAGTGGGGCTAGTTCTGGGATAGGTGCATAGTCTATATTGGAAGAGATGTTTGGGGCCTTTAGATTGCTGGATGGAAGTAATCTGAAAAGTTCACATGTATGCAGGATGTGGTGAAACCTGGTGGTCAGCTACACCTTTCTAATTTATTTTAAATTTTAAAATCACAATTTATTTTTTAAAGATTTTATGGTTTTTTTTAGAGAGAGGGGAAGGGGAGGAGAAAGAGAGATAAACATCAATGTGTGGTTGCCTCTCAGGCACTCCCTACTGGCGACCTGGCCCACAACCTAGGCATGTGCCCTGACTGGGAGATGAACTGGCAACCCTTTGGTTGCAGGCCAGCCCTCAATCCACTGAGCCACACCAGCAAGGACGGCTCCTTTTTGGATGAGAGCTGTAGCAGTTCTTATATTAACACTATTCTTGAAATTGCTCTGGTAGTTGATTCAAAGTTTCAACATACATTCCAGAAAGGGAACAATCTAGTGTCTTCCCTTGGCTTTGTTAACTGATTAACTTCCTGTCTGTCCTTCCCACCCTCAGCCTCCTGGAATTTAATTTATGAACATGATTAATGATTACTACATTTTCAATGTCTACAATAGGCTTATTATTACATATGGTATTATATAATTTTGCTTTCCTTCCATTTAAGTTTCTTTCTATTTATTACACACCTGTATCCATAAAAAGCCCAAGTTCATTGGCTGTTAAGTACAAGTTGTTACACAGAAAACAAGATGAAATCAACATTTTGGGAATACTTAGTAGAGAACCAAATAAAATCAGAACTAGTACACATTTACCTTTCTTCTGTTAGGAGCAACTTACCCCTCATTGCAAACATAGTGAGCCTGTGAACCAAACTGGAAAGTTCCATTTATGTAGTTTACTTCACCATTTACAGGTTCTCCTAGCTGTGGACATGATTTCCCTAAAAGAAAATTTTCAAATTTGTTGTTTTATACCAATATCAAACAGAATAGAATCAAAATAGAAACTCTACATTGTTCTATTAAATTCATGGAAATATTTTCTTTCTTATTTGTTTTTATTAAATTTATTAGGGTGACATTGGTTAATAAGTTTATATAGGTTTCAAGTGTACATTTCTATGACACATGATCTGTATATTGCATTGTGTGTCCATCTCTTAAAGTTAAATCATTCATATCACCATATACTGGGTCTTCTTTACCCTTCATTACCCACCCCCACCAACCCCCTTCCCTCTGGTAACCACCAAAATGGCATCTGTGTCTAGAAGTTTCAGTTTTATATCCCACACAGGAGTGAAATCATATGATTCTTAGCTTTTTCTGGCTGACTTATTTTGCTTAGCATGTTATTCTCAAGGTCCATCCATGTTGTCACAGATGGCTGAATTTAAAAATCACATTTCCCGAGAGAATAGAGAACCAAAGAAAAAATTTCCTGGAGATTTTCAAAGCCTGAAAAAAATACATTGCTACCTAAACCCTACCTTCACACAAGAAGACCATCATCTCAGTAGTGACATGACATCTAAAATATGTGAAAGTCTCTAGAGCAATGAAGGGAAAACTTTTGTGTACTTACTTTTGCAAGCCTCCTGGAGAGGTGTCCATATGCCATCAGGTTGACAAACAGAAGACACGGGGAGAAGAGGAACACTGCGCATATATCCTGGGCGACACTGATATTCTACGTTGTCCCCATTACGGTAAGTGATCTTGGGATGACCTTTGAGCCTCATAGATTCAAATCTCGGTGGAGCACCACAGGCATCTGAGCATAACAGAAGGACAACATGGAAGTAAAGCATTTTCTCCTTTTCATCAGCTGTGGATTATGGCCTGGCAGCAGGCAGGCAGGACAGAATACATGGAAAGGTCCTGGGCAAGATTTCAAGTGATTGTTCCGTGCTTTTACCGGACGAGGTGCCTCGCCTGATTTAAGTAACATTCTATCAGCTTTTGGTTTTGGGGGAGTCAGGAGTAATTGAAGAGACGGCAGCAAAATTTTTGGTTTTAAAATATATTTATAGGTATGCAACTTTCAACATTTTTTCTGAATTCATTTCACACTCACTCCTCCCCTAAGAACACTTCTATAGAATATAGCCCTCATCAGATTACTCTTCCACAGTTTGAAATGCAAACCAATGATGATGACTTGTCACTTGAGGTATGATCTTTTATAGGAATGCAAGTTCCTAGAGGTCAGGGACCATATGTCTTCTTTTCCTACTGTACGCTGTACCTAGTGGGTGCTCAAGAAATGCTATTGTAAGCACTGACTATTAAATAATCGTTGCGGATTTCACAAGTCAAAATAAATATGGATTCTTTCAAAATGGAAGACTTCATATGTTCCATATGAGTGAACATATAATAAGTGAACACTTTATAAGAGAACAGATGACAATTAAATGTCAACATTTATAACTCTGACATTATTTAAATATAATTTATTCTTCCTTCACTAATCAATGGATCATTCTGGGCCTCAAAAGTCCTCCGAGTTAGCTGTTTGGGCTGTACGGATACATTGCTATGCCATCAGAATTTTTTATTTGTAGATTTTTTTTGGTAGTTTTTTTTCTTCCTAGAATAGTGTCATTTCTACTTTAGCAATTGCTCTTCCTTCAAATTACCTGTGTGCTTGAAAACCTAACAAATCTGATAGAACCACCGCAGAAAGTAACGTGCCGGAGACACATAAAGCACTAAAGGGCTAAAAGAATGCAGAGGCCTCCCCTATAAAGTTAAGGACCTAAGGAGAAAGGAGATTGATCTGTTTTGATCCCTGAGGAACTTTTCTTATTCCTTGGATTGGTTAAACTAAAAAAAATATATATATATATTTGCACTTCTGTCAAAAAACAAAAATTATGTGACTTTTAAAATTAAATTCACTGGAGTAACATTGGTATTGTATAAATTTCAGGTATACAGCGTTGTGATGGGATATCCGCACACTCCACTGTGAAGTTAAATCTCCTTCCCTCACCTCCCTTTAACCTCTTTATGCCCCTCCCCCACCATCACCCTTCCCTTCTAGTAATTGCCGTTTTGTTGTCTGTAACTGGTTTTTTTTGTTTGTTTGCTTTGTCTGTTTATTTGTTGCTTTTTGTTTAATATCCCACATAGGAGTGAAATCATAGTTTTTGTCTTTTTCTGGCTGACTTAGCATAATACTCTCAAGATCCATCCATGTTGTTTCAAATGACAATATTTAACCTTTTCTGTGGGGCTGAGTAGTATTCCACTGAATATATGCACCACATCTTCTTTATTCCATTACTCATTAAAGGGCACTTCGGTTGTTTCCATGACTTGGTTACTGTGAATAATGCTGTTCATGTTCCAGATATAAGGTTCATGTTCATGGGGTACTCTATAACTTGATCAGTCTTTTCAAATTTCCTGGCAGACGCCCTGAAGAAGACTACTGATTCATATGTTAGCTGATATTCTTAATATTTTTGATGAACGTTCATACTGTTTTTTATAGTGGCTGCACCAATTTATAGGGAATCCACGAGCAGTAACTGAGGATTCCCTGTTCTCCATAAGCTCTCCAATGCTTGTTATTTCTTGTCGTATTGATAACAGACATTCTAAGAGGTGTGAGGTGGTATCTCAATGTGGTTTTGATTTGCATCTCCCTCATAATTAGTGATGTCGAGTATCTTTTAATATATTGTTAGGTCATCTGAATGTCTTCCTTGAAAAATTGTCCAGTCCTCTGCCCACTTTCTAATCAGATTTTGTTGTTGTTGAGCCGTATGATTTCTTTATATATTTTGGAAATCAGCCCCCTCTCAGAGGTATCTTTTGCAAATATTTTTTTTCCCATTCAGTTGGTTGCCTTTTTGTATTCTTAATGGTTTCTTTTGCTGTGAAGAAGCTTTTAGATTAGATGTGGCCCCATTTATTGAGTTCTCTTTTTACTTCCCATGCCTTTGGGTCAAGTTTACAGAAACCCCTCTGAGACAATAGTTGATAGGTTTAATAGCTATCTTTTCTTCTAGGTATTTTATCGTTGCAGGTCTTACATCCGAGTCTTTAATCCATTTTGAGTTAATTCTTGTATATGATGTCACATAGAAGTCTAGTTTCATTCTCTTGCATGTGGCTTTTCAGTTTTCCCAGTACCACTTTTTAATTATATTTTATCGATTATGCTATTACACTTGTCCCAAGTTTCCCCATCTGCCCCTCCTCCAACCAACCCCCGACGCCCTCCGGCACCCCCACACCGTTGTCCACGTCCACGCGTCCCGCATGTGTGCTCTTTCTTTCCATCCCCACGACCGTTCTATAACTATCACGTTGCGCTTCTCAATCCCGTCTCTCCCTTTGCCCATTCCTCTAACCCCCTCCCATCTGGCACCCGTCAAAATGCTCTCTGTGTATGGATCTGTTTCTGTTCTGCTTGTTTCGTGTTTTAGAATCAACTGTTGATAGATATGTGTTCACTGCCATTTTATTGTTCATATTTTTTATTTCCTTCTTAAATGAGACCCTTTAACATTACATAAAGTACTGGTTTGGTGATTTTGTACTCCTTTAGCTTTTTTTTTTTTTGCCGGAGAATCTCTTTATCTGTCCTTCGATTTGAAATGATAGGTTTGCTGGGTAGAGTAATCTTGGTTGTAGGTCCTTGCTTTTCATCGGTTTGATATTTTTTGCTATTCCCTACTAACCTAAAAATTTCTTTTGAGGAATCAGCTGACAGTCTTATGGGAGCTTCCTTGTAAATAACTGTTTTTCTCTTGCTGCTTTTAACATTGTCTCTTTGCCTTTAACCTTTTTCATTTTTATTATGATGTGTCTTGATGTAGGCCTGTTTGGGTTCAGTTTTTTTGGGTCGCTGTGCTTCCTGGACTTTATGTCTATTTCCTTCACCAAGTTAGGGACATTTTCTGTCATTTTTTCACACTTGCTTTTCATGACTTTGAGAACTTCTTCTCCGTCCCTGCTTGCCTGCAAGGTGTCTTGTGAGAAATCAGCTGATAGTGTATGGGTACTCCTTTGTAGGTAACTCTTTCCTTTTGTCTTGCTGCTTTTATGATTCTCTCCTTATCTGTAGTCTTTGGTAATATAATTATGATGTGTCTTGGTGTGTGCTTCCTTGGGTCCAACTTCCTTGGGAGTCTCTGAGCTCCCTGGATGTCCTGGAAATCTATTTCTTTTTTCAGATTGGGGAAGTTCTCCTTTGTTATTTTTTCAACTAAGTTTTCAATTTTTTGCTCTTCTCCTCCTCCTTCTGGCACCCCTATGTTTCAGATGTTGGAACATTTAAAGTTGTTCCAGAGGTTCCTAAGCCTCTGCTCATTTTTTTGAATTCTTGTTTCTTCATTCTGTCCTGGTTGAATGTTTATCTCTTCCTTCTGCTCCCAGTCATTGATTTGAGTCCTGGTTTCCTTCCCTTTACTGTTGGTGCCCTATATATTTTTCTTTATTTCACTTTTCACTTTTTCTCCATTTTGCCACCATTCTCAACTGATTTTGTGAGCATTCTGATTACCAGTGTTTGAACTCTCCATCGGATAGGTTGGCTATCTCTTCATCACTTAGTTCTATTTTTGGAGCTTTGATGTATTCTTTCATTTGGGTCATATTTCTTTGTTTCACTTGCTTGTTAAAATCTAGACACTCCATATGATAATTAAAGAAGATATAATTAAGGAGACGGTAAATGAGGAGAAGTAAACATTTCTCTTCATTCCTACAGGTATAAAATTGATATAACAGAAATCTGTGTGGCTCAATGTTGGGATTTATTTGTGAAAACAGACTCTATTTTTCTTGAGGGCATTGGAGGGATAACTGATGATGGATGGAGTCTTAAGCTGGGGTTGTGAATACATAATACAGATGATGTGTTGTAGAACTCTGCACCTGTAACCTATACCATTTGGTTAACCAGTATTATGCCAATAAATTTAACAAGGAAAAAAAGAATCTGTTGTTCTCTGCAACCATACTATACAATGTTATATATCACTTATATCTCAATAAAGCTGAAAAAACTTTCCCATCTATTTCTAGGTTCAAAAGTGAGCTTTTTATTTTTTTTCTTGTGAGAAAATTTTAAAAATAAGGAAAAGATATGGTGTTTGCTTTCCTAGTTATAGGCACAAGAGTGAACAACTGAGGTCCTACTGTCACTTTCTTTGAAGTAGTGAAATTTCTATACCTGAGATTTATTAAGCTATTCTTAATATAATTGAAGATTTTCACATTGATTTCTTTAACTTATTTTGTTTTGACTCACCTCAGGCTTCTGAACCTTGTTCTCTATTTTTCTGGGCATGCTCAAGAGGGAGGGATAGAGTTCTCTTGCTGTATCCCCAGTGCTCAGACAGTTCTATGTGTGTAGTAGGTACATAATAAATATGCATTAAATACTGAATGAAATAAATGATGTGACTGTCAAGTGCATTTAACATGTCTGTCCCTCCTCTACCCCAGCTTGGATTTACTTAATGCTGGGAAAGTTCTGAGAGATTTTGATTATAATAATAATTAGACATTGGGAACAAAGCTGGTTTTCTTTCTAATAGGAGTGAACTACAACTAGCTGTATAGAACTCCCCCCCAAATTAGATACGCAAACTGACCTTTGAAGTGGAGCTAATGTCCACCTGTCAGCCCTGAGATCACTGTGGTGACTGAGTTCAAAGGAGCATCGACAGTGAACTTTCTAAAGCCCTGACAGGAATAGAACTCAAAAGACTCAAGGCTCTGAGTGAAACAGGGGAGTAAACTAGTGGTTCCTCTAACTCCCCTCAAAGATTTTGTCAAAGTGCCAAAGAGAAAACGAGAAGATATTAAAGAACATGTAGTTTTGTAGACCAGATTTTGAACTGTGTGGTAGATATCTTTTAAGGCTTCACAAATGGCAGTAGGGTGGAATTAGGTTTAGGGGAATGCCACTAAACTAAGTCCAACTTTTTAAAAATAAAACTTAATGTTAGCTGATTATTTGCATTCTAAATTAGTATATATTTATATTATCCTTTCAAAAGTGGAAGTAGCAGTATGAATGGACCTGTGAGTGTCCTCAGAGAAGGTCTTCCACTGCCCTGGTGAATTATACACTAGGATTATGAAAACCTGAAAGACAATGGCTAGACAGAAGAGAGTTAAGCCATCTTTTTGATGTTGGCCCTGGGAGCTATGCCTTTCTATTTGCACCTGCTAAGCACTTCCTAGCCAGTTGGCTTTCATATTTAGCTTTTACCAGCAAAAGCAATACTGTAGTATGCCATAACCAATACAAGAATTCTGAAAACATTCAAACACATAAAGTATGAAGTAGAGCATTTCTCAGAAAAAACACATGTTCATTTTGTTTCCTCTTGGTTTTTTATGGCTTTAAAAAGAAAACGTATTACAATCCACATTCCATAAGTAGATTGGAAAGGTAAAAATTTTTATTTCTCATTATAACGGTAAAGACAGAATTTCATCTTAATGTCATAGACTTAATAATCACTTACATTTGATACTTGTGTACTAAAAGGCAAACAAAACAAAGTTAGAATGTTAATATTAACCAATGCCACTGCAATAAATTTAATTTTAAAAAAAGAGTAGCTTTGGATAGCAATTGGTTCACCCCTTGATTTTCCTATGAAAAAATGTAAAGCATCAGATTAACAGAATTACACAACAAGCAAATGTAGGCAATATGGTATTTTACTACAGTTAATATATGTATACAGTATGTACAGTTATGGATAATTAATGTGATAGAAAAAAATCTCATGGATTTCTTTCTTTTTTTAAAATTTATTTTTGATTGCATTTCTTTCCATTACCATTTGTCCCCCTTATACTTTCCTCCCCCTTTAATCACCACACTGTTGTCCATGACCATAAGCCCTTTTTCCTTTTTGTTCAATCCCTCCACCCTCTAATGCCCCTGACTCCAGAGCTATCAGCCTGCTCTCTATCTATGAGTTTGTCTCTATTTTGCTTGTTAGTTCTATTTGTTCATTAGATTTCACCTAAGTGAAATCATGTGGTAATTGTCTTTCTCTGACTGGATTATTTCACTTAACATAATGGTCTCCAGGTCCATCCATGCTGTTGCAAAGGGCAAAAGTTTCTTCTTTTTATAGCTGAGTAATATTCCATTGTGTAAATGTCCCATAGTTGTTTTATCCACTCATCTACTGATGGACACTTGGGCTGCTTCTGTATTTTGGCAATTGTAAATAACGCTGCAGTGAACATAGAGGTGCTTATGTTCTTTTAACCTAGTGTTTTGGGGTTTTTTGGATAAATTCCCAGAAGTAGAATTGCTGGGTTATAAGGTAGTTACATTTTCAATATTTTGAAATATCTCCAACTGTTTTCTACAGTGGCTATACCAATCTGCATTCTCACCAACAGCATAAAAAGTGTTCCCCTTTCTCCACATCCTTGTCTGCACTTGTTTGTTGATTTATTGAGGATAGCCATTCTGACAAGTGTGCGGTGATATCTTATTGTGGCTTTAATTTGCATTTCTCTGATGATTAGTGATGCTGAACATCTTTTCATAGGTCTATTGGCCATCTGTATGTCTTCTTTGGAGAAGTGTCTGTTCAGGTCCTTTGCCCATTTCTTAATTGGATTGCTTGTTTTTTTGGTGTTGAGTTATATAAGTTCCTTATAAATTTTGGATACTAAGCCCTTATCAGATGTATTGGCAAATATGTCCTCCCATTCAGTGGGTTATCTTTTCATTTTGTTGATGGTTTCCTTTGCTATAAAAAAAAAGTTTGTATTTTGATGTAGTTCCATTTGTTATTTTTCTCTTTTGTTTCCCTTGCCTGAAGAGATAGGCAGATAAAATATTGTTATGAGCAATGTTCATGATTTTACTGCTTATGTTTTCTTCTATGATTTTTATGGTTTCAGGTCTAACATTTAAGTTTTTAATCCATTTTGAATTTATTCTTGTGTATGGTGTAACAAGGTGATCTAGTTTCATTTTTCTGCATGTATCTGTCCAATTTTCCCAGCACCATTATTGAATTAACTATCTTTAGCCCACTGTATGTGCTTGGTTCCTCTGTCAAATATTAATTGATTATAAAGGTGTGGGTTTATTTCTGGGTTCTCTATTCTTTTGCATTGATCTATGTGTGTGTGTTTATGTGAGTACCATGCTATTTTGATTACCGTAGCCTTATACATTTTGATAATAGGTAGCATGATTTCTCCAACTTTGTTCTTCTTTCTCAGGATTGTTGTTCTATTGGAGGCCTTTTGGGGTCCCTTATGAATTTTTAAAATATTTGTTCTAGTTCTGTGAAATACATCATTGGTATCTTGATAGGAATTGTGTTGAACCTATGATTGCTTTGGGTAGTATGGACATTTTAATGCTGTTAATTTGCCCTATCCATGAACATAGTATGTGCTTCTGCTTATTTGTATTTTCTTCAATTTATTTCTTCAGCGTCTTACACTTTTTTGAGTACAAGTCTTTTACATCCTTGGTTAGATTTATTCTTAGGCATTATATTCTTTTTGAAGCAATTGTGAATGGAATTGTTTTCTTAATTTCCCTTTCTGTTAGTTCATTATTGGTGTATAAAAATGCAACTGATTTCTGGATATTAATTTTATATCCCGTTACTTTGCTGAGTTCATTTATCAGTTCTAGTAGTGTCTTGGTGGACTCTTTAGCTTTCTCTATGTACAGTGTCCCATCATCTGCAAATAAACATAGTTTTAGTTCTTCCTTTCCAATTTAGATGCCTTTTATTTCTTTTTCTTGTCTGTTTATTTTTGTTCTGATCTTTATTATTTCCTTACTTTTACTCACTTTTGGCTTTGTTTGTTGTTCTTTTTCAAGTTCTTTTAAGTGTAAAGTTAAATTGTTTATTTGAGCTTTTCTTGTTTTTTGAGATAGAACTGTAATGCTATGAATCTCTCTCTTAGGATTGCTTTCCCTGTGTCCCACAAATTTTGGGCCATTGTGTTCTCATTTTCATTTGTTTCAAGGTATCTTTTGATTTTTTCCTTGATCTCATTGTTGAACCATTCATTGTTTAATAACATGTTATTTAGCTTCCATGTCTTTGTATATTTTTCAGTTTTCTTCTTGTGATTATTTCTAGTTTCATAGCATTATGGTCAGAGAGGATGCTTGATATGATTTCAATCTTCTTAAATTTATTCAGACTTGTTTTGTGTTCTCATATGTGGTCTATCCTATTAGAAGTTCCATGGCCACATTAAAAGAATGTATATTCTCCTGCTTTGCGGTGAAATGTTCTGTAGATATCAATTAAATCTATTTGATCTAGTATGCCATTTAGGGCCAATGTCTCCTTGTTGATTTTCTGTCTGAAAGATCTACCCACTGATGTCTGGGGTGTGAAAATCCCCAACTATGATTGTATTTCTGATGATCTCTCCCTTTATGTCTATCATGATTTGATTTACATATTTAAGTGCTCCTATTTTGGTGCATAAATGTTTACTCGTATTATATCCTCTTGTTGGATCGTTTCCTTTATCTATGTATTGTCCTTCTTTGTCTTTTACTAGAGCCTTGGTTTTAAAGTTTATTTTGTTGGATATAAGTATTGCTACTGCAGCTTTCCCCCCCCCCCCTTAACTTTCACATGAAATATCTTTCCTCATCCCTTTAATTTTAGACTGTGTTTCTTTCATTCTGAGGTGGTTCTATATATATAGCTCTTCTTTTCTTATTACACTCAGTTATACTCTGTCTTTTGATTGGAGCATTAAAGCCATTTACACTTAAAGTGATTACTGATAGATACATATTAATTGTCATTTTATTTTTAACTATTTTCTCCTCCCCCTCTTCCTCCTTCCTGTGACTGGTCCTGGGCAAATTGTTTGGAGCTATCAGCAATCCACAGCTTGTGGCTTCCTCTGTTGGGTCCAGGTGTGTGTATACAGAACCAGGCTGCACACAAAGGTTGGCTTTTACCAGCACTGAGCCAGGGGAGGGACAGCTAGAATCCCAGAGCTCCCAGAGGTCTCTACCTGCAGGCTTTCTGTTAGGCTTGATCTCTGAAATAGCCTCCGGCTGTACTCCTCTGCAGCCTGGCTTAAGCTGCACAGACTGGGGTGAGAGGGATTGCTGAGGATGGAGCTACTGCATCCCCTCAGGCTGATGCCACTTGGAGGGGAGTTCTCTGCTTGAGAATGATGGCTTCTACAGTATGGGGAATAAATATGTAGATATTTACTCAGCACAAGGATCCTGGCTGCTGACACTTAAGTTCTCTCTCCAGAGCCACCAACCCCAGAATCTCATATGGCCCTAGTCTACTTTGCTCTCACTCTGCTGAAGTCCAGGGTTAAGTAGCTGCAAATGAAATTTTGTCCATTGGCCCTTTAAGAGGGTCTCTCTGTCTCTAGCCCTCTTTCCCTGGTGGACAGAAACCTCACTGCTTTTCACAGCTGGATATTATTTGGGTTCCTTTCCTGGCTTAGGCTCTCTAGGCTGGGGAGACCAGCTTGGGGTTTAGACGCCACACTTCTCGGGGGAATCCCCCCAAGCCAGTGAAATATCTTTTTGGAACTTCAGCTGTTGCCCGTGGGAGCCCATTAGCCTTCTGGCACCTTCACACTTCCTACTAGACTCATGTGGCAGTGTGGTTTCTTCCTTAAGTCCTTGGTTACAGGCTTCTCTACAGCTAGTGTTCAGTTGGTTATTCAGGATAACTTTTCTATAATTTAGTTATAATTCCATTTTGATCCTGGGAGGAGGTTAGTGATTACTCTGCCACCATCTCGGATCTCATGGATTTAATTAAAAAGTCACAGGCACCAGATATTTTTTAATCATATTGCTCATAGACCTACTCAGTTCTGGAAGAAAAAAACAGATATTTTTTTTTTTTGTGATAGAGAATTTTAATTATACAAAAGGACAATTACCAAGTATTTAATTTCTAGTCCTCCTTTAAAAACTACTTCTTCAGAAACTGCCCAAATAATAGAGATTTGCTAAAGTTCCAACTAAGCACAAATGTTGAGCATCTTGTTATATATTTGTAGGATACTTGTCTTTCTTTTCTGGTGACCAAGCTCTATGTCATTTGTCCATTATTGGGGGGAGGTAGGGAAAGATAGGTCTTTGAATTTTTAACTCTTTAAATAAGCCAAGTATGCTTTTTCTGTGGTACAAATTGCAATTTTTTCCTTAGTTTGATTTTTCTTAGGCTTGGCTTTTTCCATATCTTGTATGAATTCAAATTGAAATTCAAGTTGATGTCCAGCTCACTTTTTATATTTATCCAGATAAATGTGGCAGTCTGAAGGCCACTGTTAGAGCTATAATCACACAAAAGTTAACAATGTATATGTTATGTGCTGTTGAGTTGGCTCTGAATTTTGTAGACTTTATGAATGAGACATGTCCACAATGTCCAGTCCTCTACAGCTCTGCTCAGTTCCTGTAGACTCCTACTTATGACTTCTTTTATGGTGTCAATACATCACATAATGAGTCTTTTTATTTTTCCTAGCATTTATTGTCTTTTCCATAGAACCCAGCCTTCTCATGAGCTGCCCAAAGTAGGACAGCTTCAGTTGTCATGTTTTTTTGTCTTCAGCAATGTTGCAGGCTTAATCTACTGTAGGACTTGTTTGTCTTTCTAGTGTGTTAGGGTATCTTTAGATGTCTACTCCAAATGCCACATTGCAAATGAATCAATTTTTTCCTTCTTTACTATCCAACTTTCACAACCATAGATAGTAATTGGGAAACGCATACAAATCTATTTTTAAAATGCAAAGAGATTACGATATTTTCTAGAAATATTTAGTGTGGCTCCTAATATTATACCAAATACATGTTTATTAATTTGATAAAGTCTTAGCTCAATCTTTTTTAATTTTTTGTATTGATTCTAAAAATTATTTTGTTTAAATTTTAGTATGATTTTTTTTTACAAAGTGCTTTTGTAATAGGTCTTAGGAAATATATAGCTCAATTATTTCCAGATATTTCTCTGGAACAGTTTTGAGCCACTGCCTCTATTATCATTTAATGCCCTCTAAATAATTACAAATTACTTTTTTCCCTTAGAAGTAAACAACTATATACAAGTTCTGGCAGAAGTAACACCTGCTTGTGTGTGTGGTTGGTAGGGTAATAATATGGGTGTAATAACTTATAGTTTTCGTTTGAACATTTCACCTAAAATGTCATATGGTGTGCTTGAGTGTTATATTATTATGTTACAGAATTACATGTTTATGATGTTGTAATAAAAGATTTTGTTTTTAAAAAGGGAAGTTATTTGTGCCAGCCCCTGTATTTCACTCCAATCTGTCTAGAAGGAGTGAGCTCTGCTCTATAAAAGAAAAAGAAGGTATTTAAGAAAGATATATGTGTATAAAGAAATTAAAACATTAACAGCAGTTATTAATAGGTAGCATAATTAAATGTGACATTTGGTTTTTACATTTTCCTCCTGCATTTTCCAATTCTTAGTAAGTCCATCCAATGCTAAAAATATTTGAAAATAAGAAAAAAATGACAACATTGTTAACAGAAATTCTAGAAAATACCTTCTTCCTTTGAGTAATTGAGAGTATTTATACATCCTAAGTGCAGCTTTCCCCTCAAATGGACAGCATGTGCTTTCAGCACAAAGAAAGATGGACGAGTGATGGCACCAAAACCAAGAGGATGGAACTTCCTTAGGTATTGGGAGAGCTTCCGCATCTTCAAGTGCACATGTCTGCATCTCTGTGAAGTCATTTCAAAGACTTTATGAGTCTTATTATTTTATTCTATTGAAAGGAATTGGCTCCTTTCCAACAATCATTTTAATTCAAGTTCTCCAGCTTTAAGTACTTTGTCAAGGAAGGATACTGAAATAACAGGAATTTTTTATTTAGATAGCAATATGGTCAACAGCTGAACTACTCAGAATTTATATGCTGATAATCACAGTGCTGGCATTACACATAAATTACATATTCAGAAGAAATGTTCTTTGCCCTCTGTTGTGGTTGCTATGTAGGGCACAATACAGTTTGCCATCAGCTGAGACACTGAATAGATAAGAGAGGGATTAATGATTAACTGACCTTTCCTCATTGCTTCTCCTGTCAGAAGTGTTTTCAGAGTTCAGCAACTAAATAAACAGAGCCTTATTCCAGAAAACCTACAGGTCCATTGTAACACACAAAATATTTCCTTGAGTCTCTTTTCTTTCCCATGGTTGTGGGGAAAGTAAACAGGATCTGGTGTGTGGAGGAGGGTCAGTTTCAGAGAACATGTTCTCTTCCCTTTATCACAGTCAAGATTGAAAGAGGAGGTATTGTATAATCTAAGGCATCCAAATGCTTCCTTGGCAATGCTGAAGGCTCTCCTCTCCCTTAAGGCCAGGAACACTGGTCTTCCACCAATGAAGTCCATCAGTTCACCTAACACTCCCAGTAGTCATTGCTACATGATCCCTAATCATTGTTTTCTATCTCACTTAGAGGACTCCCATTTTCTGCCACATGCATCATCACTGAGAATTCTCTTGTCTGTAAAAATGTGACTGTCTTTGTAGTCTGTTTCTTTTGGACACATCTTGAATCTTGTTTTCAAGTCCATGCTTTCCACCTAGATAGAAAATGCTTTGCTGGGTGTGGGTCCTGATTAGATAAGTTGTACCACATGGTTAGCTATATGTGTTTAAGTGGAAGGGAGTGTTGAATGGAAGGCACATTCAAGCACCATGCAAGAACTACTAGCAATATTTCTCATCAGTAGAAATAAATGCTGATGTGTTCTTAATAAGCCTGAAACAGATAAAATTTCTGAACATTTAGGTGAAACAGAATGTGGTAAGTCTTGAAACTGGTAATACCATAATAAATTTAGTTAGCATCACCTCACATAGTTAACAGAAGTTTTTTCTTCCCTGTTATTAGAATTTTTAAAATGTATTTTCTTAGCAAACTTGCTAATATGCAATATACTATTACTGATTATAGTCTCCATAGTATCTCTATTACATATCAGTCCTTGCTTAACTTATAAAGGAAAGTTTGTACATTTTGATAACTATTACCCAATTTCCCCAACCCCTGGCTCTGGCAACTACTAATCTTATTTCTTTTTTCTATGAGTTTGTTTTTTTCAGATTCTACCTGCATGTGAGGTCAATAGTATTTGCCCTTTTCTGTCTGACTTATTTCACTTAATATAATGTCCTCAAGGTCCATCCGTGTTGTTACAAATGGCATATTTTCTTCATTTTTATGGCTGAATAATACTCCACTATATTTATAAATAACATTTAATAAATCTAGTTATATGTCATTGACAACAGGCTGTTTCCATGTCTTGTTTATTGTAATAAAAAATGTTGCAGTAACCAGAGAGGTATAGATATGTCTTCCATATAGCTATTTCATTTCCTTTGGATATATTCCCAGAACTGATATTGCTGAAAAATGTGGTAGGTCTATGTTGTATTTTTTAAAAGACTCATTTCTTTTTTAGAGAAAGGGGGAGGGACAGAAACAGAGAGGGAGAGAATATCAATGGGTGACTGCCTCTCATGTGCCCCCTACTGGGGACCTGGCCAGCAACCCGAGCATGTGCCCTGACTGGGAATTGAACTGGCCATCCTTTGATTCTCAGGCCGGTGCTCAATCCATTGAACGATACCAGCCAGGGTATTTTTTAATTTTATGAGGAACCTCTATATTTTTTTCTATAGTAACTATATGAATTTACAGTAGAGCTTAACATTTTAACAGATCAAAAGATGAACTGATACACTGGATGTGGAGCCCATTTAGCATGCCTATTCTGCTGGAGTGGATGATTTACTCTGTTAAGTGCTGCATGCAGCAGTAACCCTCATTTTCCTCCAAGGCAAGGTAAAGAAACAGCATCAGAGATAAACATAATTAAGTATAGAAATTAAATTCCAGAATCCTGTTTAGAAGTGGGCAATTAAAAAAAAAATCTATTGAGTCCCTGAACTAGAAATAAATGATTCTTTTAATTTCAAATGTTAACTACTCTTTTCTTCTACCCCTGTATTATATATTTTTATTCCCTCTAAATTAAGAAATAGAACTGTTGCATATAAAGTACTTAGTAAATGTTTTCTCATTTCAATTTAGTTCCAGTGGGAAAGACTGTGCTTTCTTAATATTACAGTTTAAAATCTAGCTCTAAGCCCTGGTTGGTGTGGCTCAGTGGATTGATCGCTGGCCTGCAAAACAAAGGGTCACAGGTTCAATTCCAAGTCAGGGCACCTGCCTGGCTTGTGGGCCAGATCCCCAGGAGGGGGCGCGGGAGAGGCAATCACACATTGATGTTTCTCGCCTTATCTGTCTCCTTCCCTTCCTCTTTAAATGAAGAAAATCTTTAAAAAACAAAACAAAACATTGCTACCTTTTTAAAAGGTAGCAGTTTCACCAGTATTCAATTTCAGGAATGCCTCATTCACCCCTATTGTCAAGAAAATCATGAATTTTAGTAAGAGATCCTGTCAAAGAACTAAAGTTTCTATTGCACTTTAATTGTAAAAGTAGACATCTTTACAAATACATCATTCTAGTCCAGTGCTATTAAAGAAATATAATGAGTCACATGGATAATTTAAATTTTCTAGAAGCCACAAAAAGTAAAAGAAACAAGGATATTAATTTCAATATATTTTACTTAAGCTAGTATACATATATTTAACATTTTCATACTAACTCTTTGAAATGTTTTGTATTTTACACTTATTGCACATCTTGTATTTGAAGTCCTCAGCAGGACTATTACCTATTAAATTGGAACTATTAACTATAATGACTATTCAAGTTAGAAGATGTCATTGTACTCCCCGCCTCAGTCAACAGCCCATAACTGACGGACCAGGGCTAAAATGGGCCCAGCCAGTTACTTGCAGCAGGCTTGTCACAGCAAGCACTCCCGGGAGGCCTAGCCAGTGTCAGAGCGGCAGTCAGACCTGGGTTCTTGATCTCTCTCTGTGGGGAGGCCACCACGTGAGCCACCACTGTCACAGGACCGCACTTGTGATAGAGCAGCTTCCTAAAAACTACTGTGGGCGGTGACGTAGTGGTTAGGCCTGTCCCTGAATTCTCCAGGACTGCTACATTTTTACGTGTTTCGAAGTCAATTCATTTTATTTTCTGTAGTAGTAGATGCTTTTTCTTCTACTACATTTTAATGTAGTAGAATAATTACATTAATACTTTTTCTTCTACAAATACATTTTAAAATATAAAAACTAAATTTTCAGTTATAGTATTTTACATTAATTTCAGCATTCATTAAATTAACTGCAAGAGTTTCAGACACATTGATGCTCACAATAGCCTGAGAACTGGTTGGCTTCAGCCTCAGAGGAATCCTAAGAATAAGAATATAGAGGGGCTGCCCTTCCAGTAGGAATGTTTGTCTCTCCCTTTACCTCTGGGGTCGAAGAGATGCTGACTTTGCTTTCCGAAGCAAAGTCTGAAGAAAGGACTTTGCTTTCACCAAATGTCCTCTGTGCTGGGCTTTGCTGAATCTGCTCGCAACCTCTTGATTGTAATTTAAAGTAGCACCTCACATTGCAGATGTTGGGATATGTTCTCCATCTCTTCCACACTATGCAGACACACATTCTGGCTCAAATAGAAGGACACTTCCAGTTCATCTGATTCATAGAGAAGGTGCAGGGGTCAAAGGTTTAAGGATATGAAATTCACAATTTTTCAAAATCTAAGGATCTTTTGCAGGTTTTATAAGTTGAAATTAAACATATTTACAAAATTAAATGAAATATATTTTGGCTTCTGTAAAAGACAATTTTCCCTCCTTGCACTTAAAATGAACAGATTCTATGATTATTTCTCATTGGGCTAAAATATTCCCTCTTTTTGGGAATCACAGAAGCTAGAAGCTGGAGGACAAGGGGACATTACTCCATGGGAACCCAACTCAAAGCCAAAGCCTGTCAGTCCACGTTATTTTACATTAAAACTTGGATGGTATAAAAATCGATAATTTAGCAAAGGAAACAGGAATGTAAGTGTACTCTTTAATGTTCACTGCTATCACGTCTTAGATCGGGTTATTAATCCCTTTCTAGTTGGGATGTCTTTTATTTCTTCTTGTCTGATCTATGGCTAGGGCTTCCAATATTATGCTGAGTAGAAGTGATGATAGGGGTCATTTTTTTCTTGTTTCTGATCTTAGAGTAAAGAGCTTTTAGGTTTTCACCATTATGTATGGTATGTTTCTTATACATAATCTTTATTTTGTTGACATATGTTTCTTCTATACCAACTTTGCTGGGAGTTTTTAATCATAAAGTTTGGTTGAATTTTATTGATTGCTTTTTCTTCATCTATTGAGATGATCATATGATTTTTATTTTTATGTATCATGTTGATTGATTTACGGAAGTTGAACCATCCTTGCATTCCTGGGATTAATCCCACTTAACCATGGTGTATAATCCTTTAATTTTTTTTTAAAGATTTCCTAATATTTTGTTGAGAATTTTTGCACCTATGTTGATCAAGGCTATTGGCATGTAATTTTCTTTTATTGGATGTCTTAGTTTGAGTTTGGTATTAGGTCATGCTGATCTTGTAGAATGAATTTGGAAGCATTCCTTTCTGTTTGATTTTTTTTAAAACAGTTTAAGAATGATGGGTATTAATTCTTTATTAAATGTTTGGAAGAATTTACCTGCGAAGTGGTCTCATCCTGGACTTCTTTTTACTGAGAGTTTTTTGTTTTTTTGTTTTTTTCTTTTTTACTACTGCTTCAATTTCATTGCCAATAATTGGTCTGTTTAGATTTTTTTTTTCTGGTTCAGTCTTTGAAAGTCATATGCATCTAGTAGTTTATCTATTTCTTCTAGATTGTGCAGTTTGTTTGCAAATAATTATTTGTAAAATTCTTTAATGATTCTTTGTATTTTTGTGGTGTTGATTGTAACTTTTTAAAACTTTTTCCTTGATATACTTGGCTAAAGATTTGTCAGTTTATTTTTTCATAGAACTGGCTGTTAGCTACATTGATTTTCTTCTATTGTCTTGTAAAAAATTTCTATTTCATTTATTCTACTCTGATCTTTGTGATTTCCTTCCTTTTGTTTACTTCGGGTTTTGTTTGTTCTTTTTTTATTTCCTTTAGTTGTAAAGTTAGATTGTTTATTTCAAATTTTTCTTGGTTCCTGAGGTAGGCCTTTATGGCTAAAAACTTTCTTTCTTAGAACTGCTTTTGCTCCATCCCGTACATTTTGAAAAGTTGTGTTTCATTTTTGTTTTTTCTGAAGATATTTTTTATTTTCTGTTTGATTTCTTCTTTGATCCATTGGTTGTTTAGTAACATATTAAATCTCCACATATGTGTGTTTTTTTGTGTGCGTGAGCTTTCTTTCTCTGGTTGATCGATTTATAGTTTTATGACACTGTGGTCAGAAATGGTACTTGATATAATTCAATCTTGTTGAATTTACTGAGGCTTGTTTTGTGGCCTAATATGTGATATAGTATAGAGAATGTTTCATATGTACTTTAAAAAGTTAGTATTCTATTGCTTTTAGATGAAATGTTTTATGAATATCTATTAAGTTGATATGATCTAATGTGACATTTAAGAGCATTTCTTTATCAATTTTCTGCTGGATAATAGATCCATTCATGTGAGTGGGGTATTGAAATCCCAATACTTTTATAGTCTTACTGTGACTTTCTCCCTTTATGTCTATTAATATTTGCTTTATATATTTAGCAATATAGATTGGATGCATAGTATTTACAATTGTTATATCCTCTTCATAATTTTATATTTATGTAATGTCTTTCTTTGTCTCTTTTTACAGTCTTTATTTTAAAATGCAGTTTGTCTGCTATGAATATTACTATACTAGCTAGTTTTTTCTTGCTATTTGCATGGTTTTCACTTTGTTATCACCATGAGTTTCATGTATATTATTCTATATATATAGCAGTGATTTTCAATCTTTTTCATCTCATAGCACACATAAACTAATTACTAAAATTCTGAAGCACACCTGAAATATATTTTTTGCTGATATGACAAAAAAAGAAGTCTAATTTTGATTCATTCACACCAGACAGCTATTATTGTGTAGATGTGAATACACAATTAGATGGTCCAAGGGAAAAGAGGTCAGTTACCCTGACCAAATGTCAGGTATTGCATGTTTTACAAAAGTTCTTGTGATACACCAGATGAAAATCACTGATCTATAGCAATCCATTTAAAACTGATAGACATTTACATTTCAATATATTCTACTAAAAACCCCCCAACATTTTTATTCCCATGTCCATGCTTTATGATTTTAATAACATATTTTAGATCTTTTGATTTTGTGTATTTCCTAACTACTTTTAGAAGTTGAGTTTGGTACTTCTGTCTTTTGACCTTTGTAAATGTCTGATTTGTTGCTTTTATTAAATATTTGTCATTACCTGTGATTGTTTTCTCTTGTCATATTTTTAAATTTATGTGATGGTCTTTCCTTTTTTTCTTAAAGAAAACTCTTTAACATTTCTTGTAAAGCTGCTTTAATGGTGATGACCTTCTTCAGTTTTTGCTTGTCCAGAAAACACTTTATCTTTCCTGCGATTCTGAATGATAAACTTGGCAGCTAAATCATTCTAGATTATGGGTTCTGTAATGATTCATGATTTTCTGCAGAACTTAAACCTCAAACACCACAGAAATTTTTCTTACAGGCATAGTAGCTAAAACAACTCTGTGCAGATTACTCTTGTTACAATGATATTAAAAGTAGCTGAAAATATTTTTAGCAAGAAGTGCAATTCTGACAGCACACTCATGCAGGCACATTTTTAAACAAGGTAGCATGCAATACACAGTGCAAACCAAAGCTCCACAAAAGTATGTCAAGAGTGAAAAGCACCAATATATTCGAGAAACAGGTTTAATTTATGTTCTCTTCCTGATGTTAAGATATTTGTACATGCAGGTGCCAACTATTGCAACACTAGGCACTACAAGAAACCAGGAAACAAATGATATGTAACTCTATAAACTAAGAACATTTAATTGGGAAAGGAGAGTCTTTTAAAAAAATAGTTCTTGTAAAACTGAATACCAACATAAAAAGAATGAAGTTGGACTCCTACCTTACTCCATATACAAAAAAATCAATTGAAAATGGATCAAAGAACTAAATATAAGAGCTAAAATTATAAAACTCTTAGAAGAAAACATAGAGGACAAGATTCATGCTGTTGCAATGATTTCTTGGATGTGATACCAAAAGCACAGTAGAGACAAAAATAGGTAAATTGGACAACATCAAAAATAAAAAAATCTTTATTTATTAATCTACACTATCAATAGAATAAAAAGGCAATCCACAGAATGAGAGGAAACATCTGCACATCATAATTTGATGAGAGTAATATGATGAGAGTAATATCCAAAAATATATAATGAACTCCTAAAACTCAGTAACAAGAAAAAATCCAATTTAGAGAAATTTAAATAGAAATCTCTAAAAAAGATACATAATAGACTGATAAGCACAAGAAAAGATGATCACTAATCATTAGGAAATGCAAGTAAAAACTACAATGAGATACTATATATACCTTAGGATGGCTAGTATCATAAAACAGAAAATAACAAGTGTTGGAAAAGAGGTGAAGAAATTGGAATTTCCGTGCCTCACTGGTGGGAATGTAAAATGTTGCACACACTGTGGAAGACAGTATGGCTATTCCTCAAAAAATTAAACAGAATTACCACAAATCTCAGCATTTCTACTCCTAGGGATATACTCCCCAAAATTGAAAAGAAGGATTCAAACTGTTACTCAAATACCAATTTTCAGAAAAGTATATTCAGAATAGTCAAAAGGGGGAAACAATGCCAAGTGTTATCATCAGATGAATGGATAAAAGGAATGTGGGTATATATACAAACAATGGAATACTATCCAGCATCCAGAACACATTATATTAAGTAAAATGAGGCAGAAGTGATTCCACTTCAGTGAGGTACCTAGAAGAGTCAAATTCATAAATAGCATATAAAATAGTGTTTATCAGTGCTGGGGGTGGGATAGAGGGTTACTGTTTACTCGGTATGTTTCAGTTTGAGGTGAAAAGTTTTGGAGATATAGTAGTGATGGTTGCACAACAATGTGAATGTACTTAATACCATTAAAATATACACATAATGGTTAAAATGATAAAAAAACAAATATATTTGAAAAAATAAATTAAAAAAAAATCCCTTCACAGAACTGGGAAGCTTAAAAACTGAAAGTAAGATAAATTCAAAGAAAACCTCATCCTGGCACTTGATGATATTGACCATGATCTATTTCGCCTGGCACCCTTCCTTGATGTAAAAAATGAACAATATTTTAGAAACCCAATAGAAAAATAAGCAAAGAGCATAAGTATATAAATATAGACCAAAAGATTTCAGCTTCATTGATTAAAAAATGCAAATTGATATATGATATCATTTTTTCACCCATGAGCTTGTTAATTTCTTAACAATATAAGAAAGATAAACAGTTAATGAACTTAGAAAACTTGAAACTGGAGACTTGGTGGAATAAGTATCCCTGAAATCTGGAAAAATAAATTTGATTCCATTTACCAGCCTAATCAGTATAAAATTATGAATTTAACTTGACTTTTTATTTTTAAAGAAGATTATTTCTTAAAATGAAAAATATACTTACCTTCCAAACTTTGTAATTCTTCTTTTGGCAATTTATCTAAATACATATTTACACAGTGCATAAGGATGTTTGCATAACAATTTACTATAGCTTTGCATTTTATAATAGAAATCCCAGACATTAACTAATAATTGATCATAAAAATAATAGAGTAAACCTATGGAACTTTTGAAAAAATTACCATCCAAGTAGTATCATACAACGTAATTTGTGTTTTTCTTTTCCACTTAGTATTTCACATTTTTTCATATTAGCACAATTATATCTACTTTATCACCATTATATCTTGCCACTAATCCTTTTTATAAAGTCTTTCTCTAACTGATGATAAAAAAGTGAGATATCACCTCACACCTGCCAGAATGGCTACCACTGTTGTCAGCAAACAAGTGCTGGCGAGGATATGGATAAAAGGGAACCTTCACGCACTGTTGGTGGGAATACCGACTGGTGCAGTCACTTGTGGAAAACAATATAGAATATCCTCAAAAAATTAAAATGGAACTCCTTTTTATTCCAGGGATTCCACTTCTGGTAATATATCTTAAGGATACCGAAACACCAATACAAAAAGACATATGCACCTTTATGTTCATAGCAGCACTATTTACAATAGCCAAGAATTGGAAACCAGATCACTTTGAAATGAATAAACTCACAAAGTTGATGACACATAAAAAAAAAAGACATTAAAAAACAGAAGTCACAGACCTTCCTCTTCTTGAATAGTAACTGGAGTGATGCTGTAGGTCATGAATGAGCTTCCTTTAAGAGTTTCCTATATGACAGGCACTGTGCTAAGTGCTTTAAGCGCATCCCATTTTAACTCTACCATTACCCAGTGAGAATGGCATTAAATTATTTTACATACAAGTAAACACATTTAAAGTTTACTTAACTTGCCAAGTTTATATAACTGTGCATATCTGTGGACTATGGCAAATAATTTTAGAATCATTAAATATAACACCTAAAATGGCTGTAATTGCGTGCTTTTCTTTAATTATTAAAAATGATAAATGAGTGTAAATTACCAGAAATTAAAGAGATTTTTAAAAAATTACCAAGCATTTTAAAATTTTGAAATAGATAAGCAGGAAGTTACTCAACCTGAGAAACGGGAAATTGTAGATTTTGTACCGGGAAAAGTTGGCACTGAAAAAAGAAATAATGGAGATTGAATCAAATGCTTGGGCATTATTGTTTTATTTTCATTTGTATAAAATTATGGTTTTTGTTCTTGGCTTAATTAGGTATAAATTCTAATCACTCAATATATCTAAAAAATGGTTGCAATATATTTTTATACATAAACATAACCAAACAACAGAAAATTAAACACCTGTGTGATATACAGAATGTGCTAAGATCTTATGAAATTTACTCTGAAAAATGGTTGCTATATATTTTTACACATAAACATTCCAAACAGAAACATACACCTGTATGATGTACAGAACATGCTGAGACCCTATGAAAACGTTCAAAATAGCAAGAGCAGAATTCTTGAAAATTGTAAGATTTCACTCTTTCTAGCCAAATAATATTCCATTGTATATATGTACCATATCTTCTTTATCCAATTGTCTGACAATTAAGTAGCTTTTGTGTCTCGGATCTTCTATATGAAACGTCCTTCTTTGTCTCTTGTTATAGCCTTTGTTTTAAAGCCAATATAGTCTGATACAAGTATTCCTTCCCCAGCTTTTTAAAAAAATTGTTGTTCAACTACAGTTGTCTCCATTTTCCCCCCACTACTCTCCTCTGCCCAACCAACCCCACCTCCCACACCCAATCCTAACCCCCCTTTGGTCTTGTCCCATGGGTCCTTTATACATGGTCCTTGACAACCCTTCCCCTTCTTTCCCCCATTCTCTGCATCCCCCATCCCCTCTGGTAACTGCCAGTTTGATCTTTATTTCAATGTCTCTGGTTCTCTTTTGCTTGCTTGTTTGTTTTGTTGATTAGGTTCCACTTATATGTGAGATCATATGGTATTTGTCTTTCACTGCCTGGCTTATTTCACTTAGCATAGTGCTTTCCAGTTCCATGCAATGTTGTTGCGAAGGTTAGGAGTTCTTTCTTTCTGTTACATAGTATTCCATTTTGTAAATGTACCAGTTTTTTGATCTGCTCATTTATTGATGGGCACTTATGTTGCTTCTAACACTTGGCTATTATAAATTGTGCTGCTATGAAAATTGGGTTGCATGGGTTCTTTTGAATTGGTGTATCAGGATTCTTAGGGTATCATCCCAGCAGTGGAACTGCCAGGTCAAAAGGCAGTTCCATTTTTAGTGTTTAGAGGAAATGCCATGCTGTTTTCCATAGTGGCTGCACTAGTCTGCATTTCCACCAACAGTGCACTAGGGTTCGTTTTTCTCCATAATCTCACCAGCACTTGTTTGTTAATTTGTTTATGATGGCCATTCTGACCGTTGTGAATTGGTATCTCATTGAGGTTTTAATTTGCATCTCTCTGATGGCTAGTGATGCCAAGCATCCTTTCATATGCCTCTGGGCCCTGTGTATGTCCTCCTTGGAGAAATGTTTGTTCAGGTCCCCAGTCCATTTTTTAATTGGATTGTTTGTCTTCCTGGAGTGGAGTCATTTAAGTTCTTCATATATTTTGGAGATCAAGCTTTTGTCCAAGGTATCATTGGCAAATATATTTTCTCATACAGTTGGTTCCCTTTTCATTTTGCTGATGTTTTCTTTAGCCATGAAGAAGCTTTTTAATTTGATGAAGTCCCATTTGTTTATTCTTTCCTTTATGTCTCTTGCTCTAGGGGACATATTGTTGAAAGTATTACTGCATGGAATATCTGAGATTTTCCTGACTATGTTCTCCTCTAGGATTTTTATGGTATTGCAACTTATATTTAAGTCTTTTATCCATCTTGAGTTTATTTTTGTGTTTGATGTAAGTTGGTGGTCAAGTTTCACTTTTTTGCATGTAGCTGTCCAGCTCTCCCAACATCATTTGTTGAAGAGGCTATTTTTACTCCATTTTATGCTCCTGCCCCCTTTATCAAATATTAATTGACCATAGAGACATGGGTTTATTTCAGGGCTCTCTATTCTGTTTCATTGATCTATGTGTCAGTTCTCATGCCAGT
Organism: Pteronotus mesoamericanus; assembly: GCF_021234165.1. Lineage (NCBI taxonomy): Eukaryota > Metazoa > Chordata > Mammalia > Chiroptera > Mormoopidae > Pteronotus > Pteronotus mesoamericanus. The sequence goes on from NW_026555326.1 coordinate 3,618,521, forward strand.
ACCAGACTGTTTTGATTACACCAGCCCTTGTAACATAGTTTGATGTCAGGTATTGTGATCCCTCCTAGTTTGTTCTTCTTTCTCAAAATTACTGTGGCTATTTGGGGTCATTTATGGTTCTAAATAAATTTTTGAAATGTTTGTTCTATATCTGTGAAATATGCTCTTGGTATTTTAATGGGGACTGCATTGAATCTATAAATTGTTTTGGGTAGTATGGACAGTTTGATGATGTTAAGTATTCCAATCCATGAACATGGAATATGCCTCCATTATTTGTGTCTTCCTTAATTTCTTCAATGTTGTGTAGTTTTCTGAGTACAGGTCTTTTATCTCCTTGTTTACGTTTATTTCTGGGTACTTTATATTTCTTGTTGCTATAGCAGATGGGTTTTTTCCCCCCAATTTCTGTTTCTGATACTTCATTGTTGATGTACAAAAAAACCTTTGATTTCTGAATATTGACTTTGTACCCCACTGTTTTGCCAAATTCACTATTAGGGCAAGTATTTTTTTAGTGGAGTCTATAGGGTCTTCTATGTACACTATCATGTCACCTACAAACAATGACAGTTTTACTTCCTCTTTTCCAATTTGTATGTCTTTTGTTTCTTTTTCTTGCCTAATCACTGTGTCTAGGACTTCCAAAACTGTGTTGAGTAGAAATGCTGAAAGCAGACATCCACCTCTTGTTCCTGATCTTAGTGGGAAAGCTTTTAGCTTTTGCCCATTGAGTATGATGTTGGCTGTAAGTTTCTCATATATGGCCTTTATTATGTTGAGATAATAAACATATTACCTCAATTCCCAGTTTGCTGAGTGTTTTTTTAATCATAAATGGGTGCTATACCTTATCAAATGCTTTTTCAGTATCTATTGATATGATCATGTGATTTTTGTCTTTCTTTTTGTTTATGTGATGTATTAGTCGATTGATTTGCAAATATTGTACCATCCTTCCAACTCTAGGATGAATCCCACTTGATCATGGTGGATGATCTTTTTAATGTATTGCTGGATGCGGTTTGCCAATATTTCATTGAGGATTTTAGCATCTATATTCATCAGTGATACTGGCCTGTAGTTTTCTTCCTTTGTTGTGTCTTTATCTGGTTTTGGGATTAGGATGATGCTGGCCTCATAAAAAGAGTTTGGGAGTCTTCCCTCATCTTGGATTTTTTGGAATAGTCTGAGAAGGACAGGGGTTAGCTCTTCCTTAAATGTTTTGTAAAAATCTCCTGTGAGACCACCCGATCCAGGGCTTTTGTGCACCATTTCACCAGCTGTTATCAGTCTGTTCAGGCTTTCTGCTGCTTCTTCATTCAGTTTTGGAAGAATATATTTCTCTAGAAATTTGTCCATTTCGCTCAGGTTTTCAGATTTCTTGTCCTATAGTTAGTTATTCATAGTAATTTCTTACAATCCTTTCTGTGGTATCAGTTGTGATCTCTCCTCTTTTATTTCTGATTTTATTTGTTTGGGTCCTTTCCCTTTTTTCAGCCTCTGGATTTATTGAATCTTTGAATTGTTCTTTTAGTCTTTATGACATTTAACAGGACTTCCTTTGCTGTGTCCCATAGGTTTCGGACTGTTGTGTGTTCATTTTCATTTGTTTCCAGAAACTTTGATTTTTCCTTGATCTTATTATTAACCCATTCATTGTTTAATAGCATGTTAGTCAATCGACATAAATTTGAATGTCTCTGAGTTTTTTCCTTGAGGTTAGTTTCTAGTTTCAGGCCCTTGTGGTCTGAGAAAATGCTTGATATAATTTCAATTTTCCTGAATTTTTTGAGGCTTGTTTTGTAGACCAGAGAAAATGTAGTCTATCTTTGAAAATGTTCCATGAGCATTTGAAAAGAATATGTATTTTGCTTTTTCGGTATGAAAGGTTCTATATATATCAGTTAATTCCATTTGATCTAGGGTGTTGTTCAATGACACAATATCCCTGTTGATATTTTGTTTGGAAGATCTATCCATTATTCACAGTGGGGTGTTAAAATCCCCTAGTATAAGTATGTTGCTGTCTATATCTTTCTTGAAGTCCTCCAAGATTTTCCTTATATATTTGGGCGCTCCTATGTTAGGTGCATATATGTTTATAATGTTTAGGTCTCTTTCATGGATTCTTCCCTTGAGTATTATGCAGTGTCGTCCTGCATCTCTTTTTATGGCCTTTGTTTTGAAGTCTATTTTGTCTGATATAAGTATTGCTACCTTGGCTCTTTTTCCTGTCCATTTGCTTGCAACATTTTTTTTCCAACCCTTCACTTTCAGTCTGTGTAGGTTTTTGTTAGGTGGGTCTCTTGTAGGCAGCATATTGCAGGTCATGTTTTCTTATCCATTCAGCTACCTTATATCTTTAGATTGGAGGATTTAATTCATTTACATTTTAGGTTATTATTGACAGGTACTTATTCATTTTTCATCCTTTGTAGCTGTGTTGTTCTCTTGCTCCCTTTTTTTCTTCCTCTTCTTAAAGCATATCTTGCAGCAGTGGTTTGGTTGAGGTGTATTCCTTCTTTAGCCTCAGAAACTTATTTCGCCTTCCATTTTAATTGAGAGCCTCCTGGGTAGAGTCGTCTTGGTTGCAGACCTTTGCTTTTCATTACTTGGAATATTTCTTGCCATTCGCTTCTGGCTTGTAGTGTTTCTATTGAGAAATTAGCTGCTAGCCTTATCAGAGCTCCCTTGTATGTTACTTCCTGTTTCTCCCTTGTTGCCTTTAAGATTCTTTGACTTTAAAATTGACATTTTAATTATGATGTGTCTTGGAGTAGGCGTCTTTGGGTTCATCTTGATTGGGACCCTCTGTGCTTCCTGAAATTGCCTGGTTTAGTTTAGGGAAGTTTTCTATCATTACTTCTTCAAACAGGTTTTCTATCCTTTGCTCCCTTTTATTCTCATTCTAGTATTCCTATGGTTGGAATGTTGTTGCTTTTCATGTTGTCCTGCAGTCCCCTTAAGCTGTGTTCACATTTTTTGAGTCTTTTTTTGTACAGCTGCTCTACCTGGGTATTTCTTTCTACTTTGCGTTTCAGCTCACTAATTCGGTCCTCTGCTTCCTCCAACCAGTTGTAATTCCTTCTAGCATATTTTTTATTTCAGATATTGTATTCTTCATTTCTTCCTGGTTCTTGTTTATAGTTTCTATTTCTTTTTTCATGATGTTGTAGTTCCCACTCAGTTCCTTGTAGTTGTCAGTGAGTTCCTTGAGCATCCTTATAACCATTCTTTTGAATTCCATTCTTCAGAATTCCATATCTGAAATGCTTGTCTCCATTTCACTTAAGACTTAATTATAAGTTGTGACACCATAAAAGTCCTAGCGGAGAATATAGGAAAATCTCAGATATTCCATGTAGCAATATTATCACTGATATGTCCCCTAGAGTAAAGGACATAAAGGAAAGAATAAACAAATGGGACTTCATCAAAATAAGAAGCTTCTGCAAGGCTAAAGAAAATATCAGCAAAATGAAAAGGGAACCAACTGTATGGGAAAATATATTTGCCAATGGTGCCTCAGACAAGGATTTGATCTCTAAAATTTAGAAAGAACACACATAACACTCCAGGAAGACAAACAATCCAATTAAAAAATTGGCAAAGGACCTGAACAGACACTTCTCCAAGGAGGACACACAGAAGGCCTAGAAACATATGAAAGAATGCTCAGCATCACTAGCCATCAGAGAGATGAAAGTTAAAACCACAGTGAGATACCACTTCATACCAGTTAGAATGGCCATCATAAACAAATCAGCAAACAACAAGTGCTGGGAAGCTCTTTATCTCTACTTTGATTCTAAATAATAGCCTTGCTGGGTAGAGTAATCTTGTTTGTAAGTCCTTGCTTTTCATCACTTTGGATATTTCATGCCAATCCCTTCTGGCCTATAAAGTTTCTATTGAGAAATCAGTTAACAGTATTATGAAAGGTTCACTTGTATGTAACTATTGCTTTTCTCTTGCTGCTTTTAAGATTCTATCTTTAACATTTGACATTTTAATTATGATATGTCTTTGTGTGGCCTATTTGAGTTCATTTTGTATGAGATTATCTGCATTTCCTGGACTATTGATGTGACTGTTTGCTTCACTCAGTTTGGTAAGTTTCAGCCATTATTTCACAAATAGGTTTTCAATCTTTTGCTCTCTCTCTTCTTCCTCTGGTACTCCTGTGCTGTGTCCATTAGTAGCCTGGATGTTGTCACACAAGCCCTTTAAGCTATCTTCATTTTTTTTTAAATATCTTTTTCTATTTTGCTATTCTGATTAGGTGTTTTACACTATCTTGTCTTTCAAATAACTGATTTGATCCTCAGCTTCATCTAATTTGTTGTTGATTCCTTTTAAAATATTCTTCATTTCAGTTATGATATTCTTCATTTTAACTGGTTAGTTTTATGGTTTCTATTTTTTTTATGTTTACTATCTCTTTGTTGAAGTTCTCACTACGTTGATCTGTTCTTCTCCTAAGTTCATTGAGTATCCTTATAACCAGTATTTTGAACTCTGCATCTGGTAGATTGCTTGTTTCCATTTTGTTTAGTTCTTTTTCTGGAGTTTTCTCCTGTTATTTAATTTGGGATATGTTTCTTTGTCTTCTCATTTTGACTCCTTTGTGTTTGTTTCTACATATTAGATCTGCTGTTTCCATCTTCGTAGGTGGCCTTATGTAGTAGGTTTCCTTTGGGGCCCACTGGCATGGTCTCCCTTGTTACCTGAACCAGGTACTCCAAGAGAGTCCCTTGTGTGTGCTCCACCTGTTGTAGTTGAACCTTGATTCCCGTTTGCTTGTCAATAGATGGGGTAGTCCCTCAGGCTGACTGGCTGTGAGGACTGACAATGACCATAGTAGGGGCTGATCCCAAGGAATGTGATTCACCTCAGCAGGGCTCTGGTGCCTTTCAAGACCAACCTTTGGGTTTGCTTTTTATGGAGGCAATTGAGTGTTGCTCTGTTGTGATATGAGGTTGGCCATCAGATGCGTTGGTTCTGGGGCTTCTTGAGAGGGGCTCCAGTACAGGCTGAGGTCAGCCACTACCTGTGCCAGGCCCAGGGCCATCTTGTAGGAGCTACAAAGTAATTCTATGGCTACTGCCTCTGCTAGGCCAGGAGGCTTGTATGAGAAACCACATTGTGTCTTGAGGCTGGCAGCTACCCACAGTGGGCCTGGGCCACTCTGCAAAAGACACAGGGCACCCTGAGGCCAGCCACTGCCTTCTTGAGGCCTGTAGACTTTGGAGAGATTTTAAGAAAGCTTGCAGCACAGGCCATGTCTGTCCACTAGCCACAGCCACTGAAAGAGCCAAGGGCAATGTGTACATTGGGTAGAGCCGAGTCTCAGGGAATCAATAGGGTTTGGTGAGAGGTATTTACTGGGTTAACACAGATTCAGATTTGGTGCCTGTCTGTCCCTGCAGGCTGCAGAGACAATGACAGCCCTTGTCCTGAAGCCACACATTTCAGTTTCTCCCTATATGTCTCTGGTGCCTTTAGAGCTACTGATCCTTTGCTGGTGCTTAGGGTGACCACTTGTGAGTGACTGAGCCTATGTGCCAGACCTCTAGGAGAACATCTTAGTTTTTAGCAACTATCCATCTTACCAAGATTGGACTGAATCGCCATTGATTTTCACAGCCACCTTCATGGGGACTTCTTTTCCCAGAACTGGAGTGCTGGTCTAGGGAGGCTGGTGTGGGAATAGGACCTCTCAATTCTCAGTGGGAACCTCTGCAGTCGCAATGTCCCTCCTGATTCTCAACTTCCACATGTGGGTTGGGTTCAGCTCATTTCACATCTCTGTCTCTCATACCAGTCTTGATGTGCTCTCTTTTTTATATCCTTAGTTATGAGTTCTGCTAGTTCAGCTAGTCTTCAGGTGTTTCTTCATGTTGATTGTTATATAACTGAGTTGTAATTCGATGGTTGTGGAAAGAGGCAAGCTCAGTGCTTAACTACTCCGCCATCTTGACCAGAACTCTTGGATCTCTGAAGACTTCAGCAGAGCAGTTGATCAGTAGTCCTTGCAATCATTTAAATATAGATTTTTCCTGCCTTTCAGTTGCTATAAAGTTTAGTTTCCATTGCCTAATAAACATTCCCAGTATAGATAAAAAAATAATTGTATGAAGTGTGGAGAGGTGGTAGAAAAATGGGTCTTGTTTTGGAGAGAGCAAACATTTCCCAGTTTAAATGGTACTATATAAAAAGAACTAAACTGGTCATACAAAGATACCCTATAAAGCTATCAAAAGGTCACTTTTAAAGTGAAAAAAAGAGCAAAGTCAATTACAGAAAACATGGAAGGCATGGACCTTCCTCTTCACATATATTGACTGGAATAATGCTGTAAGTTATAAATGATCTTTTTTTAAGAGCTTCCTATATTCCAGGCACTGTGCTAAGTGCTTAAAGTGCATCCCATTTTAACTATACTATCACCCAGTGAAGAAGTTATTTTACATTCAAGAAAACACATTTAAAGTTTATGTAACTTGCCCAAGTTTACACACCTGTTTATATCTGTGGACTATGACAAATCAATTTAGAATCACTAGTATAACAGCTAGAATAGCTGTAAATATGTCATTTTTCTTTTTATTACTAAAATTATGAACGACTGTAAATCACCCGACATTCAAAGGATTTTTTAAAAGATCAACAGGTATTTAAACAATTTTGAAAAATAAAGCAAGAAGTTACTAAACCTGAGACACAGGAAATTGTAGGTGTTTTCCTGGGAGGAGTCGACATTTAGAAAACAAAATAATGTAGGATGGTCAACCAATGGTTATTATTTTCATTATATCATATGATGCCTTTCATTCTTGACTTACACAGGTAAAGTTTTCCATGCTTCAATTTATTGGGAAAATGTTTGTTACACATTTTACATACAAAAATGCCAAACAACAGAAATTTAAGCACCCGTGTGATGTACATAATGTGCTAACGTTATAATAGTACATAATGTGCTAACAAATATAAATAACAGATTTTATGTCATACATCTGTCATGGAAATGAATATAAGATAGAGTTAATGACAAAAACTGCTTCTTTCCAATAATCCTGTATCATTGATGTCAAGAAATAAAATGTAAATGTCAAAAAAAAAACCCAAAAAAAGAAAGAAAAAGACACTTTTTGTACCTTTAATACATTTTGGCATCTTAGGTTCCCAAGTACTGTTAGCTCCACAGGTAAGTGAGCTGCTGCCTTCAAGGTTAAATCCCTCCAGGCATTCAAATACAACCTGCATTTTGTAGTAATATTTTTTTCCAAGTCCTGACACCAGCCTTCCATTCTTGAGGACGGGATATTTACATTTGACCACTAAAAGGTGGAGAAATTCCATAATTAATGGAAAGTTGCTTTAACGTAGGACAGAAAAGCAAGTGCAAAGTTAGTAATTTCCTGGGAACAAAGAGATGAGGCAGGATGTTAATTTTTTAAGACTTTATTTGTGCATTTTAATTCCAAGTAAACAGATATAGAGAAATCTAATATTTTCCCACCTCGAACAGACAGTCATAATAATTTACTGGTTTCCTTTATGTTTTATTTCCTAGTGTTTTCTCTTTAAAAATGTTTTTCAATTGTATTTTTTCTATTACCACTTCCTCGCCTTATGTCCTCCTCCCCTTTGCAACGACCACACTGTGGTCTTTGGCCAGAGTCCTTCCTCCATTTTGCTCCCTCCTTTTTGTTTTTCCAGCGCTGCCAAATTTTGAGAAATGTCTGACTACCAGATACAAATTCTGGGAAAATTCAAAAGCAAACTTGGATTCTCTTTAATCTAGGGATGAAAAAAGAAAACCACGCTGACACTAATTATAGTACACTGCTTTTTTAGGAAGGCAGGAAAGACTCTTGTGAGAACATTATACTTGAGCTCAAATGTAAGTAATGAAAAGAAGTGAGCTGTGCAAAGATACGAAAAAAGAAAGTTTGTAGGTAGCCACAATGTACAGGAACTGGGATGTTTAAAGAACATACATTTAAAGAGAAAGGCCAATGAAGTTAGGGCTGTGCTTACCAATCATTTTGGACGATAACTCAAGAATCAAATACCACAATTTACATTGTAACCCAATGTATAATATTGCAGGTCTGAGATAAAGTTAAAAGTCAATACTTAGACTCCATACCCGTGTACTTTGGTATTTCCAGTTACACTCTACTAATTAGGAAGTAAAATGCTGATCATAACCCTCTAGATTGATTTCAGAAACCAGGAATGTGTTTGGCAGAATTTGGAAAAGAAACAAACGAACAAACTACTGAGCTGTATAGTAAGTAAAATAGATTACTTTGAGATTAAATCCTAGCAATAGATAAAGGCCAGTAATGTGCAATCTTTTAAACCAGAAGAATGGTTTTCTTCCTCACTTGTGGATCTGAATTTCCATCAGTTATGGTATCCATTTACCCTGAAGTACTTCCTTTAGCAATTTTTGTAGTGCAGGTTGGATGGTGAGAAATTTTCTTACCTTCATCTCAAAATGTTTTTATTTATTTCACCTTCAGGTCTGAAAAAACTCCCTGTGAAAGAGATTTCTAGGTGATGTGTTCTAGTTTTCTTTCAGCACTTGAGCAGATATTATTGTCTCCTAGTCTACATAGTTCTGCCACCGTTCCAAGAGAAGTCGGTTCTCAATCCATGGGGGGGAGGGGCAATGTAATATTTATTTCTCCCCCTTCTCACTGCTTCTTTTACTTTAACTCAGTAGTTTTATCACAACATTTTCATTTAATGGTGATTTCTTGGGAAAATTTTAAAATTTATTTAACCTGCTAGAGTCACTCACATTCCTGGACTTGTGGAGTTGCTATTTTGGTTCAGATGTGAATAATTTTGGGTCAATATATATTCAAATAATTGTCCATTCAGTTGTTTCTCCTGTCTTTCTGAAACTCCAATAACATGTACGTTTGATTGCTTGCTACTCTTTCCTACGTGTGTCTCTCTCTGTTTTTAATATTTTTTCAAATCATGTTGGATTCTCTTGTCCTGAATTTAGGTTCACTGATCTTTTTCTGTTGTGCTAAAGTGCTGTTAGTCACTTAATGATTTTAAGTTAGGTGTACTGAATGTAATTTACATACAGTAAAACTCTTTTAAGTGCACAGGTGTGTGAGATTTCATAAATGGAATCACTAACCGTGTAATCACCACCACAAAAAAGACTTTGAAAAATTCCATTACATCCAACATTTCCTCATGCCACTTAGTAATCAATACTCCCACCCCCACCCACAAGAACCTACCCAACCAGCCAACCATTGATCTGTTTTCATCCCTATAATGTTGCTTTTCCAGCATGTGATTATATTAAGGCTGCTAAGAAGATTCTCACACAGGGTTCTACATGCACATGTTTTAATTTACTCAGATTGCTGGTTGTATGGCACATGTATATTTAACCTTGTAAGAAACTGCCAAACTGTTCCAAAATAGACATACCACTTTGCATTCTTAACACAAATGTATGAAAGTTCCAATTGCTTCATATCCTTTATGGTTCTACTAGGTGTTTGTTTTTGCTTTTAATTTCATTGTGGTTTTAAATTACATTTCTGCATTTACTAACTGGATTAAGCACCTTTTTGTGTACTTTTCACCACCTTTAAATTTACTTTGGTGAAATAGATCTATTCAAATCTTTTGCCCATTTAATAAAATTAGGATGTTTTCTTATTATTGTGTTTCTATATACATAATAGATACAAGTCCAATAACAGAAATGTTTGCCAATATTTTATCCCAGTGTTTGCTCTCATTTAATTTTTATTCTTATTACAATGTCTTTTGAGAGAAAAACTTCTCAGTTTTTAAGAGGTCCAATTTGTTAATTATTTTTCATTAAAAGATCATGCGTTTTGAATTGTATTTAACATTCTTTGGCCAAGTCACAAGTATTTTCTATGTTTTCCAGTGTAAGTGTTATAGGTTTAAAGTTAAGCCTAAGATCTATTTTCAATAAATGGTCAAATATGGTCCTACCATGAGCTAAGGGTTTTTTTAAAAATGTTTTTGCATACGGTTATCCAATTGTCCCTGTACTTTTACCATATTCCACTGCATGTTTTGTATACCTGTAATGAAATCAACATGGTTTAAAGGGGTCGATTCTGGGTCTCTATATTGTTCCACTGTTTTCTATGGTCAGTCTTTCACCAATACCACACTATCTTATAAGTCTTGACACTAGGAAGATTGACTCTTCTAATTTTTTTCAAAATAGTTTTGAGTTTCTTCCCATATAAATTTTAGTCTTTCAATTACTATAAAAATTTGTCTTGGCATTTTTTATTGAGATTGTTCTCAATTTATAGATCAGTTAAAGAGAATTGGCATCTTTATTCTATTGTCTTTCCATCTATGACCACTAAGTTTTTCTCTATTAATGTCTTGTTTAATCTCTTTTAAGTGTTCAGTTGGTTTTGCCATTCAAATCTTGCATATACGTTGTTAGTTTATTTGCAAATAATTTGTGCAGTTTGGAGCTGTTGAAAAGAGTACTTTCAAGCTTTTGATTTCTATTGCCAGTAATAGACATAGAATTGATTACTGCACATTAAATTCTTATCTAAAACTTCAGTCTTTCATATTTGGCAAACAGACAATCATGCTATAAGTGAATAAAATCTATTTTATTTCTTCCTTTTCAATATGTATGCCTATTTCCATATCTTGCCTTATTGTTCTGGCTATGACTTTCAATGCAATGCTGTATACCACTCTTTACTCTTACCACTGTAAGAGTAAACATCTCTGTATTGTTTCAACTTTAGGGAGAAATAAATTATTCTATTACCATTAAGTATCATGTTAACTATGAGATTCATGTAATGTAGGTGATTTTTGGCAGGTTCATTTAGGTAGCTCACTTCAATTCTTAACTTCCTAAGTTTTACCATGAAAAGACGATAAATTCTATAAAATTTTTTTACATCTATTAAGATGATCATGTGTTTTTCCTTCCTTTATGCTCTTTTTATATGGCAAATTATACTGACCAATTTTCAAATTTAAATCAAGATTTATTCATGGAAAAAATGCTACTTAATTATGATATTGTTATTTTCATATGACAGTATTTGATCTGTTAATATTTTGTTAAGAAGTTTTGATTCTGTGTTAATAATTGATACTGTTCATAATTTTCCTTCACAGTTTTTATCTGGTTTCGATATCAGGGCAATACATCTTTGTATTTTTCTTAAGACTTTGTGTAGAGCTGCTACTATTCATTCCTGAATGAATGGAATGGTAGAATGAATGAATGGTTTGGCAGAATTCCCCAGCGAGGACATGGGCCCCCCAGTTCTCTTCATTAGAGGTTTAAGTTGTCAAAGTTATAGGCATAAAATTGTTATTCCCTTATTATCCTTTAAATGTCTATAGGACATTTAGTCATGCCTTCTTCATTCTTGATATTGGTCATTTTTATCTTCTTTTATTCTTGTCAAACTGGCTATAGATTTATCTATTTTATTGATCTTCTCCAAAAGCCATGCATTTATTTTATTGATTCTATTTTTTTCTCTTTTCAATTTCATTGATTTCTAGTTTTATCATTTCCCTCTGTTTCCTTGTTCTTGGCTTAAATTGCTCTTTTTTTGGGATTCTTAAGATAGAAGCTTAGATTTCTGCTCTGATACCTTTCTCTTTTTCTAATATAAGTATTTCATGCTACAAATATCCCTCGAAGCAATGCTTTTGTTTTGTCCCCAAAATTTTGATATATTGACATGTTCTGTTTCATTTTTATTTAATTCAAAACACTTTTAAATTTTTTGTGACTTGTTCTTTGATTCATTGGTTAGTTAGTATTACCTTGGTTAATTTTCAAATATTTGGGGATTTTACAGATACTACCTTCATTTTTATTCTACATTCATGCCATTGTGATAAATATTTATTGTACAGTAAATGAATTCAATTTTTGGAAATTGAAAAGATTATCTTATTGCCTAGAATATGTTATTAGAGCTTGTTCTCTATGCACTTGAAAAGAGAAAACATTTTGCTGTTATACAGTAGTTCCTTTCTCTCAAGAGTCAAACACACTCTAGTTGTCTCCCTGTTTTTGTCACATTCGAATGCCTTAACATTGTTTTTTTAGGTACAGGCATATCTTGGAGATATTGCAGGTTTGTTCCAGACCACAGTAATAAAGTGTCATAATAAAGTATCATAATAAAGTAAGTCATTATAGTTTTGCTGATAGGGTTGTTATCTTCCATTTGTAAAAACTGCAACATCTGTGAAGTGCAAAAAAGCAAAGTGCAATTAAATAAGTATGCCCATATGTTTTATCCAGAGTTTATCAGTCTTGATGGTGAGAGGGTTAGTCTTTTACATTTTACCATTTCCTGTGGCCAGAACTCTTATGTATCCTGTATTATAAGACTTTATTTTAAGCCAGTGTGTGTCTTATGATGCTTTCAAGCAAAAAAAAAAGTCTTAATTCATGCATATACACAGTAATCCACAATGTATACAGTGAAATACTAAGAACACGTGGGGTGAGGAGTGGGGAACTCTACAACTAAATTTTTTTTTATTTTATTTGACCTATAGTAAATTAATTTAAAAACCAATTAACAGGACGAGCAAGCTCATATGACTGTTTTACTTTTTAGTAAAATTATTTTCAAAGCGTTTCCATACTATTTACAAATGAAGAAAGAAATATATGGAAATATTACCTTTACACTGAGGAGGGTCACTGCTCCATAGGTTATGCCCAGAACAAACAAGCTTCCTCTCTCCAACAAGTGAGTATTCATCTGGTCCATTTGAGGGATTACAACTATAAATTACTACTTCATTGTATTCAAATGTATCCTTGTAGCTATTGGTATATCTCCCATTTGATATTGTTTCAGGAGGTTGACATACAATCTCTTAAAAAGAGGAAAAAAAAGACATAGAAGGCAAAAATATGGTTAAAGATGAAGACAGTATTAGTAATGTCCTGTTAACTACCTTCAATTCATTTATTAACATAATTTCTACAATCTAGTTGTGAATCCGATGTCCATTAAGAAGAAAGTTTCTGTTAGAGAATGTATTATACCAATTCAAAACACTAATGCTGAACTGTACTTTTAAAATAAAAGTTGTTTTCTTAATATCTATAGAAGATACCTATGTGAAATAGCTGTATTATTTTCAAGGCCATTCCAAGTTTGCTCTCATTAGAGAGGTTGACAATTTAATTAGAAAATTTGCTGGGGATTAAAAATAAAACTGAGTGGTAATTGAGGAATGCTTCATAGTTTGTAACTATATCTATGTGTAAATCAATGGTCCACAGGTACACCCAGATATTACCGTCCTTTATCACTTCCATCCTTATGAGTGCACAGTGAAACTTCCAATGCCTACAAATGGTTTGACAATGCAACACACTGAATCCGGAGGTCCTCTTCTAACCCAGGACTTGAAGATATTTGAAAAATGCGGAACACAATGCCATTATTCCATCACTCGTTTCTAAAGTTTTGATTTTTCATGTCAAAGTTCCATAGTCAAAAATGTACCAAGCTTTGAGTGATTAAAAATGAATATGTAAATAATGTATTGTTAAAATGCATCAATTTTTATTCCACGATAATGAATAGCAATAGACGTACCCACCTGAAGATAAGCTCTGCGGGGTCTTTGTTAATTAAAAACATAAAGGGGTCCCCAGGCCCAAAAGTCTGAGCACTGCTGCCCCAAAGCCTAAAGAGAGGGTATACTTACTCTCACACAGTGGGGGACTGTCACTCCATTCCACACTATTTCCAGAAAGTTTACAGTGTAGAATTTGTGCTCCTATTAAGTAATAACTAAGCGAGAAAAGAAAAGATTACTGTTTTCTTTATCAGTTAAGAAGAAGCACATAGTTATAAAGAAAATTTTTTCTGGGGTGGTTTTTCTGCACTACAGTAGTTTGAGGGAGAAGTTTCTTCAACAGAACGTATTGAACTGCTAAGCAAATGGTCAACTTGAAGAGATTTTGCATTTGAGCATGCACAGACTTAGAGGAAAGTGTCTAAATAAATCTGTCATTGCCTGACAGCCTAGCTTCTTTTATGTTTCCAGGAGGTACATCCACATTCGCTTCTCTGAACTTGCTCATGCCATTCGGCTCAGTAGAGCGCCTTGGTAGAGAGATCTGGCCCTCGAGCTTACCTGACTGTATTCACGCCCTGGCTGCAAGACTGACTTGTTATTTGAGTTACCCTTAATGTTTCTCTTTCTCAGTTTCCTCATCTATGAAAGTGATATAATAGTATATACCATGGGGTTGTTCTGAATAATAGATAAATTAGCTTCTGAAATATAGTGAATACTCTGTAAGTTTTAGTAAGTTGTTTTGAAATAATTGACAATGGCTATAGGTAAGGAGGGCAAGAGAAGGTAAAGCTAATCTAATTCTGGCATAGGTACAGAATCCATAAGGAAGAAGAGTTTGCTGCTTTGGGATTGCTTTTGGGCAAAGGTTTGGAATGTACAGGTGTACGCAAGATGCAGTGGAGACTGGTGGTCAGCTATCTCTCTTTAAGTTAGACTATTTCCTGAAACAGCTCTTCTCTAAACACTATGTTGGAATAGGTCTGCAAGGTGATTCAATGGCTCAACATACATTTAGCAAACTGGGCAGCTTTTCTCATTGTTTCTGCTCTTGGGTCTGTTTACTGATGAACTTCTTGCCTTTTCCTCCCACCCCTCCAGTCTTCTGAAATTAACATTTAATTTCAGACATCTCAGAATCTTTCTCTTGTCAAAGTTAGAAACCAACATCAAATGGAAAACTGGATAATTCACACAATTGTGAGCATTAAACAACACACTTTTAAACATCCACTAGATCAAATAGAAATTAGAAGGGAAATTATAAAATACTTTGAGATGAGTGAAAATGAAAACATAATATCCCAAAACTTACTGGATGCAGCAAAAGCATTTCCAAGGGAGGGATTTATGGTTATAGACACAATAAAGAGCAAGAGCTCTGAAATCAACAACCTAACTCTATAACTTTGGAAATTAAAAAGATTAAATTCAGTGTTAGCCAAAGAAAGCAAATAATAAAGTTTGGAGCAGAGATAAGCAAAACATTGAAAAGAAAAAGAGTAGAGAAAAAGAAATCAAATTAAAAGTTCTTTGGTCAGAAAGATCAACTAAAATTGAAACTTACCACTGTTTGTAGATAATAAAGTCTTATATATAGAAAACCCTAAAGACTATACACACACACATACACACACACACACATGCGCGCGCGCGCGCACACATACACAAATCCTGCTAGAACTAATAAATGAATACAGCAGAGTAGCAGCACACAAAGTCAATTTAAAAAATCAGTTGCATTTTTATAGTGTATTGTATTTATACTCAAAATGCATATTTTTCACAAATTTTCAAATATGTACTATTAAAAGGGCCCTATAGAACAAGGCTACATGAAGAGCTTGGTACTTGTTTTTGAGACCTTCATTCCGTCTCAAATTTAAGTTTTTTCAACTAAGAGACATTGATCAATTTTATGGTCCAGGCTAACAAGGTCAATTTTCTTTTGATACTTTACAGAATTATCTTGATATAATAATATCTTTGGTGGGCAAATCCATTCTCTCATTCTATAAGCCCTCCTTCAACTCTGAGAGTTGGCCATGTTCAATAGGGTGCAATTTGTTCTTAAAGTAATGTCACCATGATTATTGCATTTTTAATGCTAATGATAAATTTATTCTTACATATAATGCTATAAAATTTTCCTTTCCTTCAATTTAAATTTCTATTCATATCACATCTTTTCAGTCTCCATAAAAATACCAAGAGCTGACTTGCTGCAAGTCCAGCTTGTTACACAGAAAGCTAGATGAAATCAACATTATGGGAATGCTGAAGAAGAGAAACAAACCGAACATAGAACTAGTAACATTTATGTTAGTCCTTTAAGGAGCAACTACTTACCCCTCATTACAAACATAGTGAGCCTGTGAACCAAACTGGAAAGTTCCACTTACGAAGACTACTTTCCCATTTAGGGGTTCTCCTAGCTGTGAACATGATTTTTCTAAAAGAAAAATTACAAATTTATTGTTTTATATCAATTTTAAAACATATTTGAATCAAAATCAAAATTCTACACTGCTCTTTTAAATTCATTTAACTATTTAAAGGCCAAACTTAAGATTCACATTTATCCTGACAAGCGATTGCCAAGGAAAAGATTCCTGAGAGATTTTCAAAGACACTGCTATCTAACATCCTCATTCCCATGAGAATATCATCATTGCAGTAGTAAAATATGCTAACATGTGTAAAAATCTCCAGAGTAATAAAAATAAAAGTTTTCTTTACTTACTTGTACAAGCCTCCTGGAGGGGTGTCCATGTGTTATCTGGTAGACAAACAGTGGTGGTAGAGAGAAAAGGTACAATACGCTTGTATCCTAAACGACACTTAAATTGAACTCTGTCCCCATGACGATAAGACGGTGCCGGTCTACCCTTGAGCATCATAGAGTGGAATCTTGGTGGATCACCACAGGCATCTGGGCATAAGAGAATAACAACAGGCAAATAAAGTGTTTTATCATTTTCATCAGCCATGGGCTGTAGTCTGGCAGCAGGTCCGTAGTGCAGAATAAATGGAAAGGTCCGTGGCAGGCTTTTAAATGTTTGTTTCATGCTTTTACACAAGTGGGGGTGGTAGTTGAGGATGTGCCATGCTAACTTAAAATAACATTCTATTAGGTTTTGTTGGGGAATGAGGTGAATATTCACTCAAGACTAAACTGAAATGACAACTCTCAAGGCCGGGGTGTCAGAAAAATATATATTTATGCATCTTTTCCTACTTTTTTCTGAGTTCATTTCACACTTACTTCTACACTAAGAAGACTTACATAGTAAATAGTCCTTGATCAGGTTACTCTTCCACAGTCTGAAACACGAACTGATGATGACCTGTCACTTCAGGCTCAGTCTCCTCTCTGAAGGCAAGTTCCCAGAGGACAGAGAAGTGTATGCGTTCTCTGTACCCAGTGGGTGCTCAAGAAATGCTATGTTAGGAAGTGATTATTAAATAAGCATTGTAGATTTCATAGATCAAAATAAATATGGACTAAACTATTTCAAAATATAAGACTTCATGTCATATGTTTCACATCAGTGAACTGAGCATTTTATATGTGAACAGGTATTTAGATATCAACATTTACTACTTTTAATACCCTTTGAAGAAGAAAACACTGCTTTCTTGGGCATTATTTTAAATGTAATTTAATCTCTCTTCATGGATCAATGGATCATATATTCTCTCAGAAGTTCCTTGAAGTAGCTGTTTGGGCTGTGCATCCAACAGTTCCCGACAATAAAATTACTATATTGTTTTGCTTTAAAATTATTTACTTTTGTTTTTTTAGTAGTTTTTTCTCCCTATTGCTATTTCTACTTCAGCAGCATTTCTTTCCTTTAAATATTTTGTGGGCTCGAAAACCTAACAAATGTGTTAGGACAATTATTTAAAATAATGTGATAGAGACACAGCAAGTCCTAAAGAGCTAGAAGAATGCAGAGGCTTCCGTACAAGGTTAAGGGCCTAAGGAGAAGGATCTCTTTTGATTCTTGAGAAACCTTTCCTCTCTTACTCCCTGAACCTTGGTCTTCGGATTGCAAGACCAGCCAAAAGAACTCTAAGCAGGTGAAATTTTACTTTTATTTCATATCATATTCTAAATTCTAAAATTCTCTCTATATACATAGTCCACCATAATCTATAATCAACCTACTGGCAAAATGTTTCAACATTTCTCTTATGCTGACCTCAGCATCTGAATACAACTGCCTGAAACAAAACAAAAACAAAAGGCAAACCAAAAGCCTTAATAATTAATAGCATCTTAAAAAAGAGGATTAGTACAGAGGTGAGTTTTATTAATAACATTACATTTATTAAATACAGTGAGACAGACATTCTTACAATAGGGGAAAAAAAAACCCCATGAGCTAGAAATGCTATAAAATTCCACTCAGAATACATAACATCATTCCAGAATTTCCTGGAACCACCAAGAAAGAAATCATGTAATGACATGCCCATGATTTAATGATACATGTATTCTTTGTTTTATGCATTCAACCTTTGTAACTTTGTATAAAAAGATTAAGAAGAGAAGATGCCTAATATTACTCTCATATACAGTTTCTGCTTGGAAAAGGAAAAGTCAATTGACTACTTTAATCTATTCAACTAATTTGAAGTATTTCTTCCCACAAACATGCATTATGAAAGACATGCTTTCAGCAATGTGCAGAATTTAAAATTTGGTTGGCAACCAGCTGACTACTTGGTTTATACATTGTGATAACTGAGCCTAATTTAATCAAATTTCTTCCCTTGCTCAGAATACTGAATTTTTTTCCAGCAAGGATATTCAAACTAAACATTTCCATATACAGAAAAACCGCACACTGACATTTTTCTACACAGTTTACAATGTAGTTATTATTAGGTTACAATGCTATACTTTAACAATAGTTAACATTATGTAATATGACGCGCTGCATTCAGAAAACTTTCCAACGTTACAGGTGAGTTTTAGGAAAATGAAATCATTTTCTGCTATTGGCCAGAAGAACGGTTCACCTTGTCTACATTTGCCAAAACCGGGTAAGCACTCTCTACCTGCTTCCAGAAATTAAAATCACTTCCTGACATGAGTACACGCAGCCCTGCCTGAGTGGCGCCTTCAGAAAATCACGGTCTCTGGCCAAACGGGAGCCCAGTGAAACCTGACCATCCTGCTCCTTCTCCCACTGTCTACACTGCCTTCTTTAAAACTTTCTTTGCTTCCCAAAATGCAGACACTGGCATCTACACCTATTTTATTTCTCACTTCTGACTCTTTTCTAGGCCTACAAAAAATCACTAAATTACTTTCAAAGTCATTAAGTGGCCTCTTTGTTTGTCAATGAATCCTAACATTTTCTTAATTTTAGTTACCCTGTCTATAGTATCTGGAGCTATTGATTGCTCTGTCTTCACTCCTTTCTATTCAAAAAACTCTCTCTTTGGTTTCCAGGACAGCACAGCCAACTGATTTTCAGCTTGTCCTCTGGCTAGTCTTCCCTCTCTGCCTGATCGGATAATGAATGGGAGAATCTTATGTTCCTAATGGGTCCATCTGAGAACTCTTGTTATTTCGTTCTGCAGACCCACTGTTATTTCATTCTGCAGAGCCCCTGGGTGGGTAGATATGCTCCCATGACTTCATTACCCCTGAGAAGAGCTGCCTCCCAAATTCCTCCCCATCCCAGATCTCTACTTGGGGTGCTAAGTCTACATAGTCAATTGCCACTCCACACAGCTCCACTTGGAAAGTGTCATACTATCTTAAGTAATATAAAGAATGCGCTCTTTTGATTCTTCACACCCACATATACCCAACAAACTACTTATATTGTTTCCACAACTGAATGCCTGTTCATCCCTCTAGCTCTGTCCTTTACTTCTACAGCCACTATTATTTATCTGGATTGTGACCAGAGTTTCTGAACAGGTCTCCACCAACTTTGGTGCTATTCATTCATTTTTCATAATGCTACCAGAGTAATACTGATATGACACAGCGACCAAGGACCTCCCGAGTCAGATACTTTTCAATGGACACCCAATGCCCTCAACATAATGTTTAGGGCTTCTTAGCACGGCTAACAGACTTTTACAATAAAATCTGTCACTATCTGAATCTTGCTTTCTCTTGCACACTATTCGCAAGCCATATTCAGGTTCCTTGTAGTGGCCATTAAATTACTTAAATTTCTTGGGTTACTTTAGCACCCTAGGCCTGCATGCATCATTTTCCTTCAGCTTTGATCGGAGACCCTGCGGTTCTTCCCACCCGCTCACCCTTCAGCTCTATCTTAGATGCGACGGCTTCCTTGAAGCTGTTGACACGTCTCACTTAAATATTGATTTAACTGTCCTCATGCTCCCCCATTTTTCTCTCTACACACTTTTACTATTGCAGTTGTTGATTGTTTATGCTCCCTATAAGTCTGTCCTTGAGCACCTCATCTCATTTATCACTGCATTTCGGGTACCTGGCATCAAAGCTGAATGAGCATGGTTATCAGACCTATACACTCTTAGATCAAAACTAAATTCTTTCCTGTTCAGCCAGCTTGTCATGAAGAGATCTCCAAATCATAACTTTTCTTTGTTATTTTTATGCCTGTGTTCATTTTTTATTAATTTATTTATAGACATTTCCCTTTATCAGAGTTTTAAATTTCTTTCATGTCAAAATATTTATGGTTAGTTTATTAGGCACCCATTTCTCATTACTGTTATTATTAAAAATGGCTTTTAAATATTACCAAAACTGAATTCCAAATACTGTAGATTATATTTTTTCCTAAAATATGGCAATGAAAGATTCTAGTACTTGATTCTTGCAACAATAGTAATGTTATGAATAATTTTAGACATAGCAAACATGGAGCACTACCTGTGTCAACCATTATTTCAGGTGCTTTTTAACTAACTTAATCTTCATAACTATGCGATGAGTTGGGTACTATTTCCCCCTCTTTAATATGAGCAAAAGGAAGTATAGGCAGGTAAAGTAACTTGCCCAAGAATACATTTCTAGTAGGTAACTGGTCCAGGAGTCAAGCCAGGAAGCCTGGTTCTACTACAAACACTGCTTCCCATCTGGAACACTTGCATGCTTACACCAACACACCATGCCTGCAATTTAGTCTTCAAGAAATGCTCCTCTACTAAGCCTGGAGAAATTATAGCAATGGTACTTTAGATTTGCATTGTACTAAGTCAAACAGAAGGACTCAAGTTTCTCTAAAAGGATAGGTAATGACATTGCAGTATGAATTTTATGGTGGTAATGATTCACTCCTAAGTGTCCTCTTCCTTTTTACAATTAGTGACTCTTTGATCTAGTTCTACGCTTCTCTTGCCTCCTTGGTTCTACTGCTGTCACAGTGGATAGAGAGGATAGCTGGAGAGTCCATGAATGTCCGGGGCCCTATCGCATCCCTCAGTCTTCGCTCCCACTGCTCCCTGTGCTCTGAATACCCTTCCTCCCTGCTCAGCTGTAACTCCTGCTCGGCTCTCATCTTGTGGACTTAATCCACCCAACATCTCCTCTAGGAAGCATTTTCTCCTTCCCCGAAGGAGGCAGCGACCAGTCTGCTATTCCTGGACTCTCTTATGCATGGATCTGTCAGGTCACTAGCAGATGTTTTTGTGTTTATTAGTTAACATGGCCGATGCTACTTATCCCTGTGGCCATAACACCTAGCACACAATGTCCTCCATAGTAGCTATTCAAAAAAAAAATTGACACTCAATGTACCACTGCTGTCAAATAAAAAACATATAAACAAATGTTTATAACATATAAACATATACAAAATAAAAAAATGGGGAAGAAGATGTTGTAATGAATATAATATTGACAATAATCATTTAAAACTGTCTGCTCTGGAGAAGAATTTGGATACATAATTTCTTTCGTTGCCTATCTGCCAGTACCCTGTAACCTAGCAATTGATAGGCAAAGGACTAGTGTCTGCACTGCAATATGCAGACTAAGGAAACTAAGAAACTACTATGTAAGCACTTTTGATCTTAGTTTCTTTAATGAAAGGAAGGAAGGGAGGGAGGAGGGGAGGGGAGGGGAGGGGAGGACGAACCTGAAATAGGTATTAGAGACCGCATATAACAGTATATCATGGATTTGGTTCTTCCAAAAAGAAGAACCCTTCTGGATGAGTGAGATCGCTCCTGGAAACACAGGTGTTCCCTTCTGCAACTTCCTAGCATTTGACAACCTCTCTGAGATGTAAGTATCCCACGCACGACACTATCTGCTTACAAACCTTCTTCTGAGCTGCTTCAAGAGGAAAATGTTTATTTTATTCACATGTTTTCCCTGCCCAGCAGAGTGATTTCTCATTTTTACTTTCTCTAAGTTTTATTTTATCTTGATTTTAACCTTCAACCTTAAACGTAACCTTGTTTTCATCCCCTTCGTTTCTAATTTTGTTATCTTCCATGTTGCACCTTACATTTTATCTATTTTCCTCTATTCCAAATAGCACTCATAGTGTTCTCCAACTCTAGTGTTAAGACTATACTAAATTTTATTCTTCTTTAAAAATTTCCTTTAGTTTTTTTCTTACCGCCACTCTTCCCTTCCCTCCCTCATAGAAACAAACTTTTTGATGATCAGTAACAAGAACACTGGAACAACCTGAGCCCTGCAGACTCTACGTAAACAGGAAAAGACAGAGCCTCTTTGATCTGCAGCTGTCTCTGCCTTAGCTTTTTATAGGCACCACTGAAAGGCCTTTAAAACACGTCCCTCCCGGAGGCAGGAGGGATTTGTTCCTAGGCTCTGAGCCCCAGTTAAATATTATACCTAATTTTCTGGCATTCAGTACAAGTGTGTTGATACTGAGGCAAAAAAATGGGCTTTTGCAGCCGCCAATGTGACCAGACAGGCAAGATCTATGCATCCCAGGGGAGAGAGGGCAGGAAAAGTTTTGGAAGAGTGACAAGTAAGGGAGGATTGGAGCTGGAGTGTGTGTGTCTTATGGAGATAGTTTAGTCAGAGACGGTCCCTCAGGAGTAAGATCACAAATGAGTTTGAAGGGTAGGAAGAAGCCAATTTGTAAGAGGCAGCAGGAGAATATTCCCAGACTGAGGGACAGAAAGTGCCAAGGCCCCAAAGCAGCAGCAGCATCTGGCCTGTCACATGGGCAGAAAAGTCTCCCCTTGACCACTCATTCGTTAAACGCTGGCAGAGAACCATGCTCCTTCCCTCCAGAGGACCTGTCTGGGGTTAAAGGCTATTAGTGTTACGGTTTGGTTACTGTCTGCCAGTCCCAATAAATTTCAGCAAATATTTTTTGGTCCCTGCTTATGTCCCTGTGTGTGCACGTGTAGGTGCAAACAGAAAAAGAGTAAAACAAGGATCATGGAAACAGGAATGGTTTGTTATGGCTCACCCATGTAGCCCCAGAACCAGCACAGGACCTGACACACGCATGGCAAATATTTGAATGAGTTCTGCTAAGGAAAGATGTAGGGGGCCGCTTTGAGTGGCATTGAGGACTGTAGTCCCGCTCAAGCTGGGGCCTGGGAGAAGACCCGTAGACTTGGCTGGTATATGGGTATGCGGTTGATAGGCAGGACCTGGCAATAACTCCGAGGGCCCCCAGGGGAAATCAGGCCTAGAAGTAAATTGCGCTCCTTGAAGCATGCTTTGTTTCTCCCTCAAGCTCTGTTAATCTTATACTAGATAACCAGCTAAGGCTGGGAAAGAAATTTACAGAATTCCTGGACCTTGTCCCAAATTCCAGCTGGTGCCATAATGTTTGCTTATCTCAGACCCAAGCAGTTCAGTGTGTCCCTGCCATTGTCTTCTTCAGACATCACCTATTCTCTGTAAGCTTAAATTACTTATATAATTAGATTACCTATACATTCCTGCTACCTATCCCCCAGCTTGTAACCCTCTTAATACAAGTCATTGGACACCGGGGTCTTGGGGCATTCTCCTTTAGAGAGGATCTCCTTCCCCTTTCCTTGACAGGAAAACAGGGTCTCCAAGGACTCTCTCTTTCATTCATCTGTGGCAAATCGGGGGACTTCTAGGCTGGAGTCCCCCGTAGAAAGAATGCAGCATACAAACTGTATATGTAATAGGATCCTAAAATAATTGGGGCATAGAAACCCAAGTGCATGTAAGGACAGAACAAAATTATAACCAAGTATTAAAAATAATTGCCCTTTCATTGTGTACATTTTATACAATATGTATGATTTTTTTAGGACTCATTCCACTTAATGAAACATATATCAAACTTACTGGATGATCTTCAGCTTTAGTTTATGAGCTTTAGAGGAAAACCCTATTACAGTTACCTATCAATCATTTCTTAAGATACTTATTTCTCACTAGGTTTGGCTATTAGTAGGTTTTAGGTTGTTTTAGATCTCACCTCAAACAGGACCCAATCTAATGACAAAAAGGAAAAAAAAAAACATTGCCCAAAAGACATTTGGGGATAGAACAGTATAATGTCTATATTGGATGGGAATAGGAAAATGACCCCATGGTTTTTTTTGTTTGTTTGTGTGTGTGTGTGTTTTTAAAGCAACAGTCTCAAACCAATAACAATACGCTTTGGGGCAACAAAAGGCCTGTTACCTTTTGTAGAAAAAACACTGCACGCCCTTCCAAAACCCTCTACATCCCTGGACCTAGAGCTAGGTCTCACTCAAGGGGTTCCTACAAAACATGCGCTCCCCAGTCCCCATGCAAAGAAAGCAGCGCACTTCCTGGCAGCACGCGCTGTACCGCTGGCCTGGACACTTGTATAAAGTACACAACCGGTAACACCGGACCCGGGCTCCCTGCCCCCGGTTCTCCCGCACCCCCCTACCCGTCCCCGGCCCCGGCCAAATCAGAGAGGGCCTAAAAGCCTCCCTCACCAAGGCTTCGCGCCGTCCCGGGAACACTATGCAAAGCCTCCCACCGACACTACTGGCTCCAGCAACATCCCCAGGCACCTGGGTCCTCACCTTGAGAACCGGGTCTGCGCTTCCCATCCCGCTTGGCTCAGTCCAGAAACATGCAAGCTTTTTCTTGGTCCCAGGCAATCACTGACCCCCGCCCAGCCTCCGCAAGGCTCAGTGCCGACCACGAAGCAACCGTCACCTCTGTCCCTTCAGGGTCCCCCACCTCCCTGGATCCGAGCACAGCACAACCCCGAGGTGCTCTAGCCACGCCTTCACCCCAACTCTGCGCCTCCAAAGTAGACCAAACCCCGTGCCTCTTACCGGACCCACCAAATACCCCGCACCCTCGCCCCTCGGTTCCGGTGGGCCACCTCCCCAACACGCCCCAGTTCGCCTACAGAACTCACACCCTTTCCCATACCCTACCGGTGGTTTGGGGAGGCAAGAGGCCTAGGACCACCAAAAGGATCCCAGCGAAGCACCAAGAGAAGAAGGGACTCCCGGGGCGGCGGGGAGGTGCCGTGCGCGGAATGTAAGAAGCCGTCATCTTCCAAAGGGACAGTGAGCATTTACCTTTTTGAATGCGGACACCAGACGACGCAACAATCCCCAGACTCCAGAAGTGTCAAGTGAGGTACCGCTGATGGGCGTGGTCTGAGCCGTGACGTTGAGGGTCAGGCGGGCCGAAGGACGGGCGACAAGGCGGCGCCCGGCGCCGGGGAGGTGCGTTAGCTCTGGATGGAATGTGGTGGGTCTAAGCCACCGGGCACGCTGGCAACTGAGGCTCCGCCCGCGCCCGCGTGGGGCCGGCTGACTGTTCTCTGGCTACTTACCTACCCGGAGGCACCCCTGCAATTTGCCAGAAATTCAAGTTCACCGCCGCATTCATAGACAGTTACCATTGCCAAAAGCTGCTCGGGTGATGATGATTACATCACAGACTGAGAACTGTTTTTCTCAGAGGTGTCATTATAATGGTAATGTGTAGACCTCAAAAACATTTAGAGGAAATAAACCCTTCCTCTTTTCTTCCCCTGCAGTTCTATTCAGGTAGCTCATGATGCGTGTATTGAGAACTGCCTATGAGCCAGGCACCGCGCGAGGTCAGCGGGTACAAAGGCAGATACCGTTCCTCCCCTGCCTCCAAGGAGCTCATAGTTTGTTCAGGTTCTAGAGGGCCATGCTGTCAAGGCAGTGTTAGGAAGGATCGGGGTTGTTCAAGGTGCTGGTGTGCCTCAGGAAAAGGACAGGTGCATACTTTTTAACCCCACACTCACCTGGGTGGGCTCTGGACTTCTGCGGAGCTGCCGCCACCTTGCCCCTTTGCCTGATGTGCCAGCTCGCCTACGGCCAGGCTCACGGGGGCCCCTGTAATTCCAGGGAAGAAGGGAGCTTTGGGGAGACGCTCCAGCCTCCCTCTGAACTAGGAGAGTCTTCCTCCCTCCCCCTGCTCCTCATCCCAGCGGCTGGGGGAATAATGAAGTTTGCGCGCAGCCCTAGATTCAGCTGAGGATGCACGAGGCTGGGGACAGGGTGCCGGTGTCATCTTCCATGGACGCTGTGCTGGCCCTGCGGGCGCTCGGCCTGGGGGTTAGAAGAAACTTTCTTCTTCTTTTTTTTTCTCTTTTTGTTATCAGTAAACGAAGCAGATCCGCTGCCAGGGTGACACTGAGGGGAACGAGATGTGCACTGACAAGGTGCCCGAGTGTATATTTTTCTGAACTTTGATGATTTTTTTTTCAATAGAGTCGGTATTCTGACCGCTGCCCCACATTGACACTTTTATTATCTGTAGCTCAATTTCACGGAGCAGATTTGGTTTTCTTTTCCAATCATAAGATTCTTTTCAAAACAAATCAGCCTCACTCTCTGGTGGTGCCTTTGTTTTGTCCCTCTTGTCCCTCTTCCTGGGAGGACATTTCTTGAGGACTGAATTCACATAGTTCTGGGTGGAATACAATCGCTCACTTTCTCCAAGAAGTCTTTTGTTTTACCCCTACTTGTTTCCAAAGAAGCAGGCCTTCTTCTTTATTATGAGAATAATAAAACAATAAAACATAATATTTATTGAATGCTAACTCTGCAACAGGCACCTTCCATCTGGCCCCACACGCACGCACGTGGCTTTTGTTCATCACAATAACGCTATGAGGGAAGGGCTAATACTTGCTTCACATTACAGAGAAACAAGCAGACTCAGAGAGGTGTAGGAAATAACTTGACCCATGTTCTGAGTTCATAAGTGGCAGAGTCAGGATTTGAACTCAGTCCTTCCTGGCTAGAGAGGATGGGCTCTTAACCAAACACAATGCTAATGCTGCAGACACAACCTCAGCTTCCCCATCTCATTTCACATAACATTCCTCAACTGCCTGGACACTGAAGGGGGCTGGCACAGCAGAGGACAGAGGGGAACCAGTCCGTGGGGCTTACTTATGTGTTTGCTTCCCTCAGAACTGGGGGTGGGGGGAGTCATGACTGACCACGGGGAGGAGGAGGGTGCGCCACAGTTCAGCAGGAGGTGCTGATGCTTCCTCCCCCCAAACCCTGGGATCCCTCCTGTTTGGGCTCTATTTGGGGTGTGTAATAATTATAACCCCACTGCCTGCAGCCTGTCTAGTGAAGATGTGAATTTAATAAAACCTTCAAGTGGCTTTATTGGCTGTACATTCTTGCTGAGGGCTTATCAAGAGAAAGAAGCTTTACTCAACACAAAGATATTCAACCTCATCAGATCTGTAGCTGTGATCTGTTCATTATGAGTTTTTATCTGGAATCAAAAACTATGAATTGCCAAGGTGAGGGTGAGCACTGTACCTCTGAGATTCTACTAAATGGCCAAGGATATTTCATCAGTTTCTACAGGGAGGACTTCTGCTTCCCTCAGCTCCCCGTTCCTGGCTTCGCTTACTCACGTTCTAATGAAGTTACAGCCTGGAAATTGCTTGCCTGTCTCTGTTATATAAGCTTATCGAAGGTGGTGCTAAGCTGCCCAGTACCAGTTACCCCATAATCTCCTGTGGATTTTGGTCAATGGGTACGTGTAGATGCAAAGGAAGAAGAGGTGCAAAACTACCTATAAACTCTACACGACCGAACTCAAATAGTACCTCCCCGCACCTACATCACCTAGCTCCATGTCCCCCACTCACGCATTCATTTATGCTCCAAACATTTATTCAGTTCAACAACTATATATTGGACATCTAATGTAGGCCATACAAAGTGATTAAATGCTAGGCGCCCAAGATGATTAAAAAATGGTTCCTGCTCTTAACATGCTCAGAATCCAGTGGAGCTGGCAAACAATAAAATGACTGCTGTAACTCAGTGTGGGTTGAGGATGGAGGGAACTTTGGGAGCTCCCAGTGGGCATGTCAAAGTGTCACTATGGAACCCCAGGCAGAAGGAATTGGCTGTGCATAGGCTTACAAAGATGTGAGAAAGCAGGCACGCAAGGGCAGAAACTTCCTGTTCTTTGTCACTCAAGTGCCCACTTAGGCGCATATCTTCCCCAGGTCCTGGAGGTGCATGTTGATTTCCTTAAGTCAGTTCCAGTCCCCACTGCCAGCGAAAAGTCAAGGCACGGACAGGTGATGCTGTCCTGCTGATGAAGGGAAGCCTGCTGGGCTTTCTGGAGACATATTCCTCACTTGTAAAAAGAATTGCTGAGACATGCCCCTTTTTGCCTTTGAGCTTTGTGTGAGGAGGGGGTGCTTAGAGCCCCCAAAGCTGTCTCTAAGCTGTGAGAGGGAAAGCCAAGAACAGGGCAGAGAAGCTGACACTGAGCCCTGATATCGAGCTGCTAAATATACCAATCCTGGGACCACTGTCTTGTTATGGGAAATAATAAAGGTCCTTATTATTAAACAGCTTTTCATTGATTTTTCTGTCACTCGTAGCCTATAGAACCTTACCTGATAGAGCAGGTGTGAGAAATCACATATGCACCCCTGCTCCTATCTTATTGCCTTTGCTCTTGAACTTCCTGTGACCATAGGTGCCTTCTTACCAATTCCATCTGTTAAAATCATACACACTCTATGAGACCCACCTCAAATATCACCTCCCTCTGCTCAGACCAGTGTGATTCTCCTGCCATCTGACTCATCTCCGTTTTAGAAGGCCATACACATTGGTCCTTGCATCATGGTTATCTCTGTGTTTGTCTTACTCCTCCACTAGATTGGAAGTTCTCTGAGGACAGAAGCTATGTCTTATGCTCCTTTGCAAATCCTGAAGTGCCTCCCCAGTGTCTGATCTCAGGGGATGCTCAATAAATGCTTGATAAGTTTAATGGGATGGAATGGGGGTCTGGAAAGAGGTAAGATACAAACAAAGGAGAGCTCTGATCTGGTGAAACATAAAGTTAAAGAAAGACCCGGCCCGGCAGATAAGGCCTGGGAACCTGTGATTTCAGGGCCTGGAGAATCGTTAAGTTAAGAAAGTCAGGGATGACAGACCATGCTGGGTAGAAGTTGACAGCTGAGACGCTAAAAAATAACAAGCATGGGAATAAATTTATACATGTAAATTTACAGCTCATCCCAAGGTATAACATAGAAAGGACAGCCGGACTCTGAAGTCAGGGGTGGTCGGTGTGACATGTCCCTAAGAGGTGAGATTTCTGGTACTAGACTGATCACTCACTGCCAGGTTCCTCTCAGCCAGGCCTTGGGAACTGCAACACCACCTCACAGTGGCTGCTGGACATCAGAGCAGCGCCTGGTCGATGCTAGAGTGGCTTTGGAAATCCAAGAATGTGGGAGCTGAGAAGAGGGTGGTAAAATACCTTCGCAGCTGAGCAAATTTCAGAACTTCTTGTGTCATTCAAGGCTACGGGGGAGTGGGCCAGACATGCCGCATGGGTAGGTGTGGAAGATGCTGCTTCTAAGATTTGAACTGGAAGTGAAATGATGAGGAAGTGAGAGCTTTGAGTTTTATTTTCGGGGGGAAAATGAGAAAGCAAAACTCTCTATGGCCGGGACTTAAAACATAATAGAGGCACCTGGATGCTAGTACTGAGAAGTTTTGTCTAGTGGGCTGGCCTGGGTCCTTTTTATCCCAGTAGACTAGAGCTCATTTACATCCTCCTTCTTTACTTCTGCCATTTCCTCCTTTCTTTTCCTTCTTTCTCTCCTCCCGTTCTCCTTTCTTCCCCCCTGAGAAGGATGGCTCCTGCATCTGTGAAGCATGAGGTGGCTTCAAATGGATGAGTCAGTGACCAGGATAGAGCATGTCTGCATCCACTTATCAGAAACTGGAGACTCAGCTTGCGTGCAGAGCCAGCTTGGAACTCTGCAAGGGGGCGAAGGGGTGTCCATCTTTCAGGTGAAAACTCAAGCTGGGCCTCTCCAAGTACTCATCACTTATGCTGGCCCTTTCCATGATGCATTTGGCTGTTCATGGAATATGTCTGTGTATTTGATGGGCTGATGGCCATGCAGGGGGACAGACCTGACAGAAGAACACAGGAGAGGAGCACACATGGAAAATAATGACTTTGTGCTCTCCTAAAAGAAATTGAGTCACAACCCTCCTCGTTCTACAGACACCACAGGAGTAGAGGCCAAGCCAGTCAAGTTCTAGTATAACTGCTCATATGGAGCCCTGTGTTGAGCATGCCCCTTCTCTTTTTTGGACTTCATCTTCTTTACCTGTAAAGTGAAGGTATTGGACTGAATGAGCCCTAAAATCCCTCCCCGAAATTTCACTGTGTGTTTCTATAATACTTGGCTCTGCACTCCCGGGTTTGCACAGCAAGGATGAGGAAAGGCAACATTAAGGCCCCCATAAGTATCAAGTTTCATCCAGGAACCCTGCGCCCATCATGACACATGGGGAGCTCACAGGCCCTAGATCTCCTGGACCACAAGGAAGGGCTCTGCTGCCCAATACCCAGGCTGAGGTGAAGCGCAGCATAGATTTTTAAAATTTTTTTCAATTACACTTGACATTTAAAATTATATGAGTTTCAGGTGTACGACACAGTGATTAGAAATTTCTATAACTTACAAAGTGATCCATAAGTCCAGAAGTGATCCTTAACTCCATAAGTCTAGTACCTGTTTGACACCATACATAGCTACTATATTATTATTGACTATATTCCCTATGCTGTACTTTACATTCTATAACTATCTTTATAACCGCAAGATCCCTGTTACCTTTTCACCCATCCTGACAACACCGCTTCTCTTTGGTGACCATTAGCTTGTTCTCTGTATCCAAGAATTTGTTTCTGTTTTGTTTGTTTGTTTTTAAATTCAAGATATCAATGAAATCATACATTTTTTGTCTTTCTCTGTCTGACTTATTTCACTTAGCATAATACTCTCTAGGTCAATCCATGTTGTTGTAAATGGCAAAATTTCATTCTATTTTTATGGCATAGTAATTCATATACAAATATGTATACCACCTCTTCTTTACCCATTTGTTTATTGATGGGCAGTTAGGCTGCTTTCACATTTTGGCTATTGTAAATAACATTGCAATGAACATAAGGCCGCATTTATCTTTTGAAAGTAGTGTTTAGGATTTCTTCAGGTAAATACCCTGAAGTGGAATTGCTGGGTCAATTAGTAGTTCTATTTTTAATTTTTTGAGGGCCCTCCATACTGTTTTCCATAGTGGCTCTATCAATTTACAATTCTACCAAGAGTTCACTACAGTTCCAATTTCTTCACATCTTTGCCAACATTTGTTGTTTGTTGAAGTACCGATGGTAGCCATTCTGACTGGTATGAGGTGATATCTCATTGTGGTTTTAATTTTCATTTCTCTGATGGTTGGTGATGTTGAGCATCTTTTCATATGTCTATTGGCCATCTGTACATCCTTTTTGGAGAAGCATTTATTCAGGTCCTCTGCCCATTTTTAAATTGGATTGTGTTTCTTTCTAGTGTTGCATTGTATGCATTCTTTATAAATTTTGGATATTAACCCCTTAACAGATGTGTAATTGGTGAATATCTTTTTTCATTCAGTAAGTTGTCTTCTCATTTTGTTGATGGTTTCCTTTGGTGTGCAAAAACTTTTAGTTGGTGTAATCCCATTTGTTTATTTTTTTATTTGTTTCTTTTACCCGAGTACATACATCAGAAAAAAAATTGCTGAGAGAAATGTCAGAGTTTATTGCCTATGTTTTCTTTTGGGAGTTGTATGGTTTTCAGTCTTACATTTAAGACTTAAACCACTTGAGATTATTCTTGTATATGGTGTAAGAAATTGATCCAGCTCATTCTTTTGCTTGTATCTGTCTAGTTTTCCCAACACAGTTTATTGAAGATAATGTCTTTAATATCCTTGCCTCCTTTGTCATAAATTAATTGACCATTTAGGGTTTGTTTCTGGGCTCTCTATTCTGTTCCATTGATCTATATGTCTGTTTCTATGCCAGTACCATGTTGTTTTGATTACTACAGTCTTATAAGATATTTAATATCAGGTAGCATAATATCTTTGACTTTGTCTGTCTTTCTCAATTTTTTTTTTTTTTTTGCTATTTGAGGTGTTTTGTGGTTTCATATACATTTTAGAATTATTTGTTCTAGTTCTATGAAAAATACTATTGGTATTTTGATTGGGGTTGCATTGAATCCATAGATTTCTTTGGGTAGTATGGAATCTTAGCGATGTTAATTCTTCCTCTCCATAAACATTGTATAAGCTTCTCTTTGTGTCTTCTTCAATTACTTTCTTCAATGTCATGTAGTTTTCTGAGTACAGATCTTTTACCTCCTTGGTTAAATTTATTCCTAGGTATTTTATTCTTTGATGAAATTTTAAATGGGACTGGTTCCTTAATTTCTCTTTCCAGTAGGTCACTATTGGTGTATAAAATGCAACTGATGTCTAAATATGAATTTTGTAGTCGCTTCTTTGTTGAATGCATTTATCAGTTTTATTGTTTATTTTTGTGTGTGTGGAATCTTTGGGGTTCTCTATAATGTGTTATCTGCAAATAATGACAGTTTTACTTCTTCCTTTCCAATATAAATGAACTTTATTTCTTTTATTTTCCTGATTGCTGTGGCTATGACTTCCAATACTATGTTGAATAAAAGTTGTAAAAGTGGATATCCTTGTCTTGTTTCTGATCTTAAAGAAAAATATTTCAGCTTTCCATTGAGTATGGTTTTACAACGGGTTTGTCATATATAGCTTTTATTGTGTTATGTTTCCTTTATCTCCCTTCTGATGAAAATTTTTATCATAAACGAATGATAGATTTGTCAATGTTTTTTCTGTATCTACTGATATGATCAAGTGATCATATCACATCCTGAACTTTATTTACATGGTTATCATACTAATTAATTTGCAGATATTGAATGAAATTTGAATCACAGGAATAAGTCCCACTTTATTATGATATATGATCTTTTTAATTTATCGCTAAATTCAATTTGCTAATATTTTGTTGAGAAAATTTCCATTTATGTTCATCAGGGATATTGACCTATAATTTTTTTGTAATGTATTTAGTTTTGATATCAGGGTAATGCTGGCCTCATAAAATGAGCTTAAGAGCCTCTCTTCTCTTTGTTAGAATAGTTTAACAAGGAGAGCTATCAATTTGTCTTTAAATGTTTGGTAAAATTCACCTGTAAGCAAAAAGTCATCTGGTGCAGAACCTTCACTTGTTGGGATTTTTTAGATGACTAATTCAGTATCATCAAAATTTATGTGACTGTTCAAATTCTGTTTCTTCATGATTCAATCTTGGTAGATTTTATGATTCTATGAAATAATCCATTTCTTCCAGGTGGGTCAATGTGTTGCTATATAACTGTAGTATTTTCTCACAATCCTATGTATTTCTGTGGTGTCAGCTGTCACTTCTCTTTCATTTCCGATTTTCTTTTTTTGGTCTTATCTCTGTTTTCTTGATGTGTCTCACTAAAGGTTTATCAATATTTTTTATCTTTTTAAAGAATACGCTCTTGGTTTCATTGATCTTTACTATTTTCTTATGCTTCTGTTTCATTTATTTTCACTTGTAGATTTATTATTTTCTTTTTTCTATTCACTTTGGACTTTGTTCTTTTTTTTAGTTCCTCTAAGTGTAAGGTTAGATTGTTTATTTTATATTTTTCTTATTTCTTGAGGCAGGCCTATAATGCTATGAATTTATTTCTTAGAACTGTTTTAGATGTGTTCCAAAAATTTTTGGCCTTTCTTTTTTCCACTTTGAGGGGAGGAGAGGGAGGGGGGACAGAGAGAGAGAGAGAGAGAGAGAAAGAAAGAGAGTGAGAAAGCGAGAGAGTTCAATTTGTTATTCCACTTATTTATGCATTTATTGGTTGATTTTTTTGTATGTGCCCTTACTGGAGATAGAACCCACAACATTGGTATATCAGGATGATGCTCTAACTAATTGATCTGCCTGGCCAGATTAGGCCAT
The DNA here is from genome assembly GCF_021234165.1 of Pteronotus mesoamericanus. NCBI lineage: Eukaryota > Metazoa > Chordata > Mammalia > Chiroptera > Mormoopidae > Pteronotus > Pteronotus mesoamericanus. The sequence continues at coordinate 3,652,506 of NW_026555326.1, forward strand.
TTTGTTTTTATTATTCTCAAGGAATCTTTTAATTTATTCCTTGATCTCATTTTTAACTCATTAATTGTTTAGTAGCATATTTTTTAGCTTTCATATGTTCATGTGTTTTTCACTTTTCATTTTGTATTTGATTTTTTATTCCATAGTATTGTGATCAGAGCAAATATGTGTCCTGGTTTTAATATTCTTAAATTTATTGAGACTTGATTTGTGGCCTAACATGTGGTCTATTCTGGAAAATTTTCCATGTGCACTTGGAAAGAATGTATACTCTGCTGCTTTGGAGTGAAATGCTCTTAAAATATCAGTTAAATCTACTTAGTCTAAAGTGTCAAATAAGGCCACTCTTTTATTGTTGATTTTCTATCTGGATGATCCATTTATTTATGACAAAGGGGTGTTATTGTCTCCTACTATAACTATATTACTGTCAATTTCTCTATGTCAATGTTTGCTTTATATTTTTAGGAGTTTCTGCATTTGGCATATAAATGTTTATAAGAGTGATATCTTCTTGTATTGATCCCTTTGTCATTAGAAAATGGCCCTTTTTATCTTTTGTAACAGTTATTCTTCTAAAGTCTATTTTGTCTGATCCTAAGTATTACCAGCCTAGCTTTTTCCATTTGCATGAAATATTTTTTCATCCCTTTATTTTCAGCCTGTGTACATCTTTTGATCTAAAGTTGGTCTTTTGTTGACAGTGTATGTACAGTTTCTTAAATTTATTCAACTATGCTATGTGTTTCTATTGGAGCATTTATTTATATTTAAAGTAGTTACTGAGAGGTATATCTTTATTGCATTTTTTGCTTTATAATTGTTTTTGTAGTTCTTCTCTGTTCCTTACTCTCTTGTTCTTGTCTCTTTTATGTTGATGACTTTTTATAGTGTTGTGTTTGGATTCCTTTTTCTTTTTTCTGGTATATCTCTTATAGAGTTTTGTTTTGGGGATACCACGTACCTCATATATACCTAGCTAGTTTTATAGCAGTCTATTTTAAATTGATGCACACTTAAGTGCAAACCATTCTAAAATCATAATTTTTACTCACCTGTTTTGTGTTTATGCTTTTGTCAGTATTTTTATCTCTTTGTGTGTACTTGTGCATGTCCCTTAATTTATTGCTGTAGTTACACATGATCATTTTACTTTTGTTATTTAATCTTTGTACTAGCTCTGTAATTTGTTGATCCACTGCTTTTACTGTTTGCTTTTGTCAGTGAGATTTTTTCCTTTCGTGTTTTACTATTTTTATTTTTGTTGTTTTCTACTTTAAACAGTCACTTTAACATTTCTTCTGTTACTGGTTTAGAGGTATTGAAGTCCTTGGGCTTTTTCTTGTCTGGGAAAATTTATGTTCTTCAACTCTAAATGATAGCATTGCTGGGTAGAGTAATCTTGGTTGCAGATCCTTGCTTTTTATCACTTTGTTTCATGTCACTATCTCCTGGCTTACAAAGTTTCTGTTGAGAAATCAGCAGATAGTCTTATGAGAGCTTTTACAGGTGCTTTTCTGTTGCTCCTTTAAAGATTATCTGTCTTTAGCCTTTGGAATTTTAATTATGTGTCGTGGTGTGGGCTTCTTTTGGCTCTATCCTGTTTGGCATTCTCTATACTGCTGAGTTTGTAATGTCTTTTTCCTTTGACAGGATAGGAAAATTTCCAGTCAGTAATTATTTCTTCAAGTAGGTTTCCAACAACTTGTTCTCTCTCTTCTCCTTCTGGTGCACATATGATATGAATGCTGGTGTGCTTGATGTTGTCCCAGAGGTTCCTTGAACCCTCCTTCTATTTAAAAAAAAATTTTCCCCCCAATTGAGTGTTTTCAGCTACCTTGTTTTCCAGATTGCTGATTCAATCCTCTGCTTCATCTAATTTGCTTTTAATTCCCTGTAATGTTTTTTCTTGCAGTTATTGTATTTTCATTTTAATTGGTTCTTTTTTGTTTTATGCCATTTTTAAATTTTTTTAAAATCTCTTTGTTGACATTTTCACTGAGTTAATCTATTCTTCCTGTAAGTTCATTGAGTATCCTTGTAACAGTGTTTTAAACTCTGTATCTGCTAGACTGCTTGTCTCTATTTTCTTTCTTTTCTAAGGTTGTCTTTCATTTGGACGTTTTATTGTCTCCTCATTTTGGTTGACTCCCTGTGTCTGTTTCTATGCATTAGGTAAATTTACTACATCTCCTTGTATTCCCAGACTGGCCTTATGTAATAGATGTTCTATGGAGACCAATAGTGCAGTCTCTTTTATGACTTTTAAAGGTAATAACCTTTAAAGTCTCCTTTATAAGGTGTTCACGGGTGTTTCTTATGTGGGTTGTGTAAGCCTGTTTGTTGTAGTTGAGCCTTGATCGTTCTTGGCTTATTTGTGGGTGAGGTTGATTCTCAAGCTGACTGGTAATGAGGGCTGGCCATGACTACAGTGGACAAGCTTATGTGTGAGGCTGACCCCATGGAGCAGACGTTGCTTTAGTGGGGCTCTGATGCAAAACAAGTCTGCCTTTTAGCTGTGTCATTTGTGGAGACGATGGCTCTCTGAGTGGTTTGAAGCTGGCCACCAGGTGCATGGGGTTCTGGAGCCTCTTGAGGGTTTTTCTGGTGCAGGCCAAGATCAGCTGCTGCTTGTGCTGGGCTTAAGTCACTTGGTAGTAGAAACAAAATGATTTGCAGTTGTCTGTCACTTATGCTGGGATTGGAATTACTTGAGAGAGGGTTATGTTATGAACTGAGGCCAGTTGCCACTTGTGCCAGGCTTGTGACCTTTTGTGGGGCACCACTATGTGAGCTGAGGCCAGCTGCCACTTTTGCTTACCTGTGGCCACTATATGCAGCTATGTTATAAGTCATGCATGGTGATCACTTATACTAGAATTGGGGCCACCTCAAAGAGTTAAATGCAAGCTGAGATCATGCCCCATTTCTGCTTGAGTTTAGGGCATCTTGGCAAGAGGTCCAGGCACACTAAGGCCTACCACACTAAGCACACTAAGGCTTGTTTGGGGTCTGTGGACCTTTGAGAGATTTTAGGAAGTCTGCACCACAAGCTGTGGTAGACAGCTTGTGTGGAGCAGCTACTGGGAGAAGCTTGGGCTAGTGTGTCAGCTGGGTGGGATAGGGAATCACTGGGGCGTGATGAACAGTGTTACTCAGGTAAACAGAGAGCTCAGATTCAGTGCCTGCCTGCAACTGGCTGTTTGGGAGGAGAGTTCAACAAAAGAACAATGCCATCTGCCAGCACTACTGTCTCTGGAGAGCACTGCCCTGACCCCACCTCGCCTATCCTCACCCTGAAGCTAGTCAATTTAGTTCCTTCGCATTTGTTCCTGGCCCTTTTTGAGCTGATGGTCCTGTACTGGGATCCTGAGCCAGTGTGTTTGTGAGCAAGATCACCAGTTTATGGTCCCTTTAAGATCTGTAGTGCCTAGGTCTCCCACAGCCCCCTCTCTCACTCGGACATCATAGTCCCTGCCATTTTTCACAGCCAGGTGTTATGGGGACTCCTCTTCCTGGTACTGGTGCGTGCCCCGGACTGGGGCACATAACGTGGGGCTGGGACTCCTCGATACTTAGGGCAAAACTCTGGGGCCAAAATATCCCTCTCGACTGTCAGTTGCCACATGGTGAGTGTGGAGCCTGCCAGTTTAGCATCTCTGCTCCTTTTTCCAGTCTTGATATGGCTTCTTTATAGCCTTAGTTATAGAATTGTTAGCTAGTCTTCAGGTGGTTTCCAAGGATGGTTGTTCTATAATTTAGGAGTAATTTTGGTGTGGTCATGGCAGGAGGTGAGCACAGAGTTTACCTATCCTACCATCATGACTGGAAGTCAGGTTGAAGATTTTAAAATAAATAAATATACCTCTTTCACAGAAAGACCTATGTGTTTCAGTCGGCTACCTATGCACTGTGCTCTGGGGTGTTAGCCACAGCCAGTTAGCTGAGCCTTTTAAGAACTATATTTCAGTTCATTATCACCTTCTGCATCTCATGGACATAAGCTCCATTGCTTTTAAAGCTAGATACTCGAGGGGCCCATCTCTCAGGTGCAGAACTTAAAACAGGGGGTGCCAGATGTAGAGTTCAAACACTTCAGTCCTCAGGGAGAAGTTGAGAGACATGAATTCAGTCTGATTGTGGGTTGCCATGCCGTGGGTGGTATGCATGAAGATTGTGTCTCAGGCTCTCCTACCCATTTGGAGTGTTTTTTTTCTCTCACCTAATGTGTAGAAATTGGTCAGCTAGTTTTTGGATCTCTTTCAGAGGGAACTGTTCTGTGTGTGGCTATAGATTTGGTGTGTTGTGAGAGGTGGTTAGTTCACGACGCTCCTATCTTGAACTGCATGTTCAGCTTACATATAAAGTATCCATAGACTAAGCCAAAGTGGGGAAGGATTGAGGGTGGGAGGCGGGGGTGGATGGGGCAGCGGAAAGTGGTGGCAGGAAAATGGAGACAAATATATTTGGACAATAAAAATGTATATGAACCACAATTTGGAAAAAAACTATAAACAAAAAACCCATTAACCAGTAGATAGAGAGAAGTTTATTTAAACTTAAGTGTTTTGGTAAAGTGATATTTTAAAAAAGGAAAGTGAGGTGAAGAAAACAATTTTCTTTTGCTTTTTTAAGAACTTATTTCTACTTTTGACACAAGAAACATCCAAGCCTGTAGAGAATTTTTCTAAGTTTATTTCAAACACACTGACAACAATTGCCAGGAAGCAAGATCTTAGAGACCTTGGAGACTGATAGTTTTGCAGTCACTTTTATGCATTTGAAATTAAGAAGGGAATATAAGAAGGATTACATGAAGGTGGAAAAAGGCAAAGTAGGGATTGGATTACAGGACAGTTAACGACATTATGTAATCTCTTGAAGGTGCTTATTTCAAAGGTGTGTTAACACTGATGTCCCAAAACAATGAACAGGGCTTGCTTAAGACAAAGATAAAACTTTTACTAAAAAAAGTTATGTTCTGTGACGTGTGACTATCTACCATGACCTGCCCAGTTAGGAATTTATGACCAGATCACCATGACATCATATCCCATAGAACTCACTTTTGTCCATACTACACAAATCTTTTGGACTTGTAAACATATCCAGCTGATAGTATTTCCTATACACACTGAAGTTCATATGTAATTTAAAATATGCTGATTGAAATATAACTATGCATATGATGCCTTCCATAAATATAAGATTTAGGATGAAAATGAAAGCATTCTGGGTATTTTATTATTATAACTTATTTTTCTAAATTGTTTTCAATTATAGTTGATACACAATATTATACTAGTTTCATGTGTACAGTCTAGTGTTTAGACATTATATAACTTACTAAGTGATCATCCTGATAAATCTTGTACTCATCTGACACCATACATAGTAATTACAATATTATTAACTATATGAGGTCTGCCCAGAAACTATCCAGCCACATAATATGAAAAATAGAGACATTTACTGAAGAAGACACAAGATGCCAGAAACATTGTACATAGGTCAATGATGCCTCAGTCCCCTTCAAAGTAGGCATCTTGGGACCTCATACAGTTCTTCCAGTATCTCTTTTACCATTCAAAACATGGTGCAAAATCCTTTGCTGGAACCGCTATCAGCGGGCCTGTCATATTTTCCTGAATGTCATCGACAGTCTGATGTCTCTTCCCTTTCAAAGATGATTTTAGTTTTTGGAAAAACCAGAAGTCACAGGGTACCAAATATGGGCTCTAGGGGGACTGAGTCACCTGGGTGATTTGATGCTTTGCCAAAAATCTCTGCAAGAGATGTGATGTTTGAGTGGGCACACTGTTGTGATGAAGCTGCCAATCACCAGTTGTCCATAGCTGTTGCTGTTTTCATCATACTTCATCTCTCAGTTGAGGAAAAACATTGAGGTCGTACTCCTTATTGTTTGACCTGGAGGGGCATACTCGTGACGGACAAAAAAACACAGTTAACATGGCCTTTATCATCCTGTGACTTTGCCGTGCCTTCTTCGGGTGTAGAGAACCAGGCAACTTCCACTGGGACAACTGGGCCTCCATTTCCAGATCATAGTTGATGACCCATGATTCATCTCTTTGAGGAAATCTGGTTCATCGGGTAGCGATTTGAATCAAGTCATTAGCAATGGTGGCAGGATGTTGCTTCTACTCTGGCAGCAGAAACTGTGGAACAAATTTTGCCATAACATGTTTCATGCCAAGATCCTGCATCAAAATCTCAGGCACCGTAGTTTTTGGAATCCCCAGATCAGCCTCTACTTCTCACACTGTCAGTCACCAGTCTCTGTTGATTGCAGCACGAACACGTTCAACATTCTCAGGTGTTCTGTTTGTTACAGGCCTTCCAGAATGTGGATCACTTTCAACAGATTCTTGACCTTCTTTGAAGCATTTGTACCACACTTTTATTTGTACTGCACTCATAGCATCATCCCTGAAAGACTTCTGAATCATCAGAATAGTTTCCATGGAGGAATGTTCAAACTTCATGCAAAATTTGATGCATATTTTTGCTTTAGTTGCTATCATTTTGAATGCGACAGCCATGCACTACACATACTCACTCAACGGCATCTACCAACCCCACTGACTGGCGCAGTAAAGTAGTCATTATTCATGCATGTGCATTCCAGTCCACTCTCCTTGGTTGCCAGGTTACATTGAGGTTGCGCAAACTGATCTCGCTATGTTAACATTGGCTGAACTTTTTCTGGACAGACCTCATATTTCCTATGCTGTACTTTATATCCCTGTGACTATTCTGTAGCTACCAATTTGTACTTCCTAATTCTTTCACCTTTTTCACCCATCCTTCCAACACCCCTCCTACCTGACAAACATCAAAATGTTCTCTATTTCTATAAGTCTGTTTTTGTTTTGCTTAAGATTCAGTTGTTGATAGATACATATTTATTTTCATTTTATTATTCATATTTTTTATTTTTTTCTTTCTTATTAAAGAGGGCTCTTCAACATTTCATTTAATACTGGTTTGGTGGTAATAAACTCCTTTTGCTTTTTGTTGTCTGGGAAGCTCTTTAATGTCCTTTGATTCTAAATGATATCTTTGCTGGGTAGAGTAATATTGGTTGTAGATCCTTGCTTTTTATCACTTTGGATATTTCTTTTTAATACCTTCTGGCTACCAAAAATTCTGTTGAGAAATCAGCTGACAGTCTTATGAGGAGCTCCCTTGTATGTTAACTGACTGCTTTTCTCTTGCTGTTTTTAAGATTCTCTCTTTGTCTTAACCTTTGGCATTTTAATTATAATGTCTTGGTGTGGGCCTGTTTGGGTTCATATTGTTTGGGTATTTTAAAAAATAGCTAATAATAGAAAAAAATGTTTGAACTCTTTTATGAGTGAAAAATGTACTTTTATTACATAGCCAAAACAAGATGATTAATATAAAAAGAAAAGATATCATTGTAAAAGTTGACATAAGTGGAGCCATTTTCAAGTGGAGCTAGAGCAGCTGTTCCTAAAGAATGGCTTTGCGTGTCTTGCTCCCTGAACCTTTGGAATGTTTGAACTGGAAATAACAACTTTTGGACTAAGACAAAGCAATAGTGTGATGTAAACAAATGTTTGTAAAGCCAGCAAGGCTGCAGATCCTGACAACAAGGGATGATAATTATGGACTTTGTATTGAAGATAGAATCAGTAACTAATCACACATAGCTAAGAATATCTCAACTTTTCAGGGTCAATAAAATTCTTTCTTCTTTTCTCACAAAACCACTTCACTTTCACACTGTAATTGGAACACTATATATGTTTCTGCCTGAATTTGTGTTGCATGAATTGTAATTATTTGATGCCAAATAAAAGATCGTTGGCTTTCATTCTGGTGTTTAAATTTAAGTAAACATTGTAAAACCATAAATATCAAAAGACTTAAAATTATTATGTTTGATTTCAAAGGTATTTCAAAAGCTACAAAAAGTTAAAAAATTCAGAAACTTCAAAGCATAAACTTGGTTTATGTTCCAGGATTTAACTGAAGTCTTTCATTAAATTGTTAAGCATTTCATTAAAATTTAAGTTTGATGTTTAAAAACCCCATTCTTCTTAGGAAGTATGTATTTGAACACTTTTTTCCCATCCTAAGTCCCACCTTTTCCATTTTTATAAATAAAAAGGCAGATAAAGTGCCCTTTCAGTAACTTCAGAGTATAGTATCTCATCAGTTTACTACCATGTAGTAAATTAAGAGAACAGAAGAGGGAAATCAAATAGTGTTGCTTCTAATTCCCATTAATGTATATAAATAAAAACTCTAAATGAAAAAAAAATCAAATTGGGCACTTGATTAAGACACCTACATAGCTTCTTATAATTTCCTAAGTTTTACAGACAGAGAAGCTTTCGTTCTAAAAATTTCAGCGAATATACTTCACAGTCTCCACAGTGAACTATTTAAATTTAATTCTGGCCACTAGTCTACCTTAGAAAATAGGACATACCTAGAGTCAGGAACGGCCCATCATAGTCCATGATTTGCTGCAGAACTTATATCTAAAAACTTGCGAAAATTTTTCTTAAAGTTACAATAGCTAAAGCAACTCTGCAAAGATTACTCTTGTTGCAATGATATTAAAAGCAGCTGAAAGTAATTTTAGCAAAGAACTATAATTCAGATGGTGCATAAATGTTGCACATTTTAAAAATAGATGACACGCAATACAGGGTACAAACAAAAGAGACACAAAAATATGTCAAGAGTGAGAAAGACCAATAAATCAGAAGAAACATGTTTAATTTACCCTTTCTTCCCTCTGCGAAGACATTTATACAAGCAGGTGCAAATTATTGCAATGGCAACAACTATAAGAAACCAGAAAACAAATTACATGTAATCATGGAAAATAATTTTCAAGATTCAAAATGTAGCAGAAGAAATTAATGTTGGTAAACATTAAGAAAACATTATGCTTTGTAAAAGACAAGCTTACATTTCAGTGGTCAGAAATGTTATTTCATTTAAGCACATACACACTTATATATATTCCATTGGGACTCTTCATTATTTAAATGCAATTCCCTTGGATCACTTAAGTAGTCCACAGGAAGTCAGAGAAGAGTCCTTGTTTAGAAAATTACCCAAAGCATATTTGTGATGAAAAGTCATATGACTAATCATCTTGAAAAAAAGTGTTATTTAGGGTTTGTTAATAACTGGGCATATAGAATATAAATGAATATACAACCACCAACATATTGCCGTGTATCATAGGAAAAGTCAGCGTTTTTTTCTATACTGATTAACTCAATCTCAAGCTAAAAAAAGCTATAGAAACTAAAAAATTGTACTTCTTCACAATAATATTTTGATTTTGAGTGGTATTCAAGTTTGAGATACTTACGTATAGTACAGATAATTAGAGCAATGACTCCTGGATCTGAGGAAAAAATGAAAGTAGTTTTAAAGATATTGAGCATGTATGGGTTCCAGATAGCAACTGCATTTTACTTTTGATCATATCATCTAAAAACTACAGCAAAGAAGTATCAATCTCCTTTGAGCAGGACTGTTAGTACATCCAAATCATTCTGATCATAGAACACTTCAAATAGATTCCAGTTATGGGATGTGCCTTGTAAAATTTCTAAAAGGAACTTCACTTTTTACTGTTTTGTGTTGTAGTTATCACACCAGGTTATTTAGTAAAGGTAAATAGGACAATTAGAATTCACATGATAGGAGAAAACTACTTATATATGTCTATACATACTATCATATTAGTTATTGTATTTGAATACTAAAATAACTATAAATGTCAATTATTACTAATAATTTGTGACATCTTGTTTTTTCTCTAACTACAAATAACTGGGAACAAAATGTATTCATGTAGAACTCTAAGGTCTCATAATAAAGAATTATTAATAACTAAATACCTAATTCCACGATCTCCTCAATTGGTGGTAATTCAAGAGGATTGGGATAGCCTAGAAAAAAATGGAAAAAGTAAAAACAAAGAAAAGAAAGACTAAATAAAACTTAAAGATCTATAATTTCTATGACATTGATGTTTTATATATTTGTATGAAATTCCTTATAATTACATTTCCTTTTCAATTATATTAGTACAGTAACGAGAGGGGTGGAAGGAGGGGGGTAACAGGGAGAAGATGAGGAAAGGTCAAGTCAAGGAACACGTATAAAGGACCCACGGACAAAGCCAAAGTGGGGAAGGATTGAGGGTGGGAGGTGGGGGTGGGTGGAGTAGGGGGAAGCGGTGGCAGAGTCAAATGTATTTGAACAGTAAAAAAACTTAAAAAGAATTTTAAAAAAGATAGAATCATAAAATATTTAACATTTATATTGACTGTCAACAACATTCTTCTTCCTGCACACTGACATTTCCTGTCACAATACTGTGTGGCACAGTAAGCAAATTTATCATTGCTGTATCCTCAAAACTGGATTAGTGTTCAACATGATTCTACCTAAAATTTTTTTAAAAAGAGGGAGGTTTAAAAATTATTTAGAAGTTGATCTGGAATAGAAATACTTGTTAATATAATGAAGGTCATTTATAAAAATCCATAGCAAACATCACAGTCCATGGTGAAATACTGAAAGTTTTACCTTAAGATCTGGAACAAGATAGGATGCCCACATTTGCCTCTTTTATTCAACATAGTATAGGATGTTGGGTCACAGTAATTAGGTAAAAAATGAAATAAAAAGCATCAAAATTGGCATGGAAAAAAATAAATTTATCTCTTTTCACAGATGATATGATCTTTTATGTATGAAACCCTAAAGATTACATACACACCAAACTGACAGAACTAAGAAATGAATTTGGTAAAATTGTAGGTTATGAAATCAACATGCAAAAATCAGTTGCATTTATATATACAAAAATAAACAATCCAAAAAGGAAGGCAAGGAAACAATTCCATTTATAATATAAAAAAAATACTTTGGAATAACCAAGAAGGTAAGCAACTCTTATGAAAACAAAATATTGTAAAAATAATTAAAGAAGACATAAATAAAAAAAAGACATTCTTGTTTGTGGATCAGAACACATAATATTGTTAAGATATGAATACTGCAAAAGCATACCTACAAATGAAGTAAAAATTCCTATCAAAATCCTGAGGGTACTTCTTGCAGGAATTAAAACAATCCATCCCAAAATTTATATGGATACTTAAAGTACTTGGAATAGTCAAGGCAATCTTGAAAAAGACGAGTGAAGCTGAGAGGACTCATACTTCCTGATTTTAAAACTGATTACAAAGCTACAATAATCAAAACAGAATGGCACTGACATAAAGAAATACAGACCAATGGAATAGAATAGAGGGCCTAACATATACGGTCAAATAATTGTCTACAATGTATTTCTAAGAACATTCAGTGGGGAAAGGGTAGTCTTTTCAACAAATGCCTCTTGGAAAACTGGAGATCCACAAGCAAAAGAATGAAGTTTGACTCTTACATTGTATTATATACAAAAATTAATTAAAAAGTGATAAGACAACAAAACAAAAACTAAAACTATTAAACTCTTAGAAGAAAAAATAGAGGACAAGCTTCATGATGTTGGATCTGGCAATGATTTTTTGGACAAGACACCAAAAGCACAGGCAACAACAACAAAAAAATAAATTGGACTTCATCAAAATTAAAAACTTTGTGCATCAAAGAAGACTGTCAATAGAGTGAAAAAGCAACCCACAGAATGGAAGGAAATATCCGCAAATCATCCATTTGAAGGACTAATATCCAAAATACATATTGAACTCCTAAAAATCAGTAACAAAAATCCCAGCCTGATTCAAAAATGAGCAAAGGACTTGAATGACATTTCTCCAAAGAAGATATAAAAATAGCAAATAAGCACACAAAAAAGATGCTCTACACATTTACTAATCAAGGGAGAAATGCAAATAAAAACCACAATGAACTATTACTTCATGTCTTTTACCTACCATACATTAAGATGGCTATTATCAAAAAACAGGGAATAATATGTGTTGGATAAGAGGTAGAGAAATTAAAACCTTTGTGCATCGTTGGTGGGAACATAAAATGGTACAGCTGCTGTGTAAGACAGTATGATCATTCCATAAAACCAAACGCAGGATTACCATAAAGCCTAGCAATTCTACTCCTAGGCATATACCCTCAAAATTGAAAACAGGGACTCAAACAGATGCTTGAATGCCAATATTCAGAAAAGAATATTCAGAATAGCCAAAAGGTGGAAACAACCCAAGAGTCTACTAACAGATGAATGGATAAACAAAATATGGCATATACAAGCAATGAAATATTTTCAGCCATAAAAAGAAATAAAGTTCAGACACATGCTACTTTAAGATGAACCTTGAAAACATTATGCTATGTGAAATAAGCCATACAGAAAAGACAAATGTAAAATTCAACTTATATAAAGTACCTAGGATGTCATTTTCATAGAGACAGAAATTGGAATAGAGGTTACTGGGAATGGAAGTAAGGGTTTGAATGGGAGTTACTATTTAATGGGTATAAAGTTTCACTTTGGGAAGATGAAATGTTTTGGAGATAGATAGTAGTGATGATTGCACAACAATGTGAATGTATTTAACTCCACTGAATTGTTTAATTAGAATGAAATAGTAAAAAAATTAAATAAAAGTTGATCAGAAAGGCTAGAACACTTCTGAATTTAATGCATGTTAAAACAGTTGGAGAGAAAACCATTTATTCCACAGATGGTGCTACTTAGCTACTGAATGGGAGTGGCTGCAGTTGAGAACAACCCAATCTCACTCCATATAGCATAATTTTCAGATATACCAATGATTGAAATGCAGAGAATGCAATGAGAACACATGGTTGAAATGTTCACGTGTATGTAATTTGAAGACTTAAAACTGTTATAAGAAAGAAACAACACTCACGGACATTAAGGAAAAGACTGAAACATTCAACTACCTATTAATGTAAACCTTTTCCATACTAACTGACCACTGATAGGAGAATAGTTAAATAAAATATGGTATGTATTAAAATTATCATCTAACTACAACCCCATTCTGAGAGTAAGTGTACAATGTGAGTTTTAGAAAAATATGAACAGTGTAATTCCATTTCTGGTTAAGAAAAATGAAAAATGCCAACATATGTATAACTACGTAAATAAGAATAGTGACGTATCCTTATGCATCAGAAATGGATAAAAAGACACCTAAATTATCAACACTGATTAACTCAGACAATGTGCCAGAAGAAATGAAGAACTAATTTTTTACTCTGTATACTTTTGGTAATGTTTGAAACTTATAATAATACACTTGTATACTACACATGTAACAAAAGTTATAAAAAGAAATCTATATCCAATAGTATAGTATAACATTCTTCCAAAAAAAAATGAACTAGTAAATTTAGGCCAGAAAAGACCTGGAAAAATGTTCATTATGTATTACAAGGTCTTTAATTTATAATGAGTTCTCACAAGCAACAGAAATACTATTTTAGGAACCTAATGGAAACTGAACAAAGAACATGAATAAATAAATGTAGACAAAAAAGGTTCAGCTTCATTAGTAATGAAAAGGAATGCAAATTAAAACAAGACATGACTTTTCACCATCATTTTACAAAGTTCTTAATAATATTAGCAGGATAAAGAGTTACTGAACCTGGATATCTTGAAACTGGAGGCTTGGTTGGATGAGTAGGCTTGAAACCTGAAAAAAATAATTTTATTCCATTCATCAGTCTTATCAATAAAAATTATGGATTTAATGTGATTTTTTATTAGAAAAATTGATTATTCCTCAAAATTAAAAATGTGCATACTTTCTGAGCTTTGCATTTCTACTTCTGGGAATATGACCTAAATATATATTTACACAGGTGCAGAAGGCTATTTGTGTATATAAAAAATGTTCACTACAATTTTACATTTTATAATGGAGACTCCAGAAGTTAACTATTTTTTTAAAAAATGTTTATTTATTTTATTTTTATAGAAGGGAAGGGAGGGAGAAAGAGGGAGAGACAAGAGACAGAACAAGAGACAAGAGGAATAGTGGGAAGAGCATCAATGTGTGGTGGCATCTCATGTGCCCCCTACTGGGGACCTGGCCACAACGCAGGCATGTGCCCTGGCTGGGAATCGAACCAGCCTCTCCTTGGTTCTCAGGCTGGTGCTCAATCCACTGAGCCACACCAGCCAGGTCTAGAAGTTAACTATTAATAAATCATAAAAATAAAGTGTTCAGAGTAAACATATATATTTAAAACATATCATCCAGGTAGTATCATACGAAATAATTTGTATCCTTTTCTCCTTAGTATTTTATGAACATTGTTTTATATTAGCATAATCAGACCTATGTTATCACCATTATATGTTGCTATTGGTCCTTTCTGTATAGTTTTTCTCTAACTAATAATAAAAATTGATTACAGTAATGACATCATGAGGAGGTTTGATTTTAAAAAAAGATTCCTGTCGTTTCTCCTCTTGATAAGCTTTTTCTCACAATCCTCTTCTCTTCTTTTAAATATTAAACTGTATCAGTGTTTTATAAATCCTTTATGAATTCTCATGGTCAACTCTTTCAAAAGAGTACATCAACAAACACAGTATCCCACAGTGCATATACCCTCTAGGACCATGTGAGTAAACATGGAATGGTCAAGAAGTATAAAATTCATATGCAATCTTACATAACAGTCCATTAAAAAACCCATCTCTTCTCCCCCAGCTCCCAAACCTCACAGCACTCAACTAAGATACTCATGGAGGCTACTAGGGACCAGGTATACAGGAATTATAAAAAGGTGCTCCAGTTACCATACTGACATGCATAATTCCCCTTAAACCTTTAGAATTTAAGACAACAGAAAATATACAAGCAAATTAGAAGACAATGATTGAGATTTGAGTTCAAACACCCTCATTAAACAATGGGAAATTAAAGCCCACAGAAATGATGTTCTATGAGTAAGCAGAACCAAACTAGGGCCCCAAGTGACGTCAGCCCAGGCTAACGCTCTTCCCACTATTCCTCTTGTCTCTTGTTCTGCTGAAACCAAGAAGAAGACAGAAATAGCAGCACTGAAATCAGGTAGAAAGTTCCTTCCACCACATCAAAATAATCTCTCAAGTCTTAAGCAGAGCAGTTGATGAGCAGCCCATGCAAGAAGTCCTCCATTTCATTTCATTAAATAATGACTTTTCCTGCCTTTCAGTTGGCATGAAATTTAGTTCCTGTTGCTGAACAGAAATGCCCAGTAAAGACACAAAGAGTAATTTTTTGAGGCAGAGTTGATTGGGTTGGGGGTAGTAAAAAAGCCTTGTTCTAGAGACAGAAATTTCCCAGTTCGAATTGTGCCATATAAAAAGAAATAAATTTGCAGTCTGGGAAATGAAACATAGTCCTGGACCATGATGATACCGTTAAATGTGTTAAAAGACCTCTTATAAAATGAATTATAATAGCAAAGTTGGTGACACACAAAAAATACATATTAGAAGAGAAACACTATAGACCTTCTACTTCACTAATATCAGTTGGAGCGATGCTATTAGTCATATCTGAGCTTTCTTTAAGAGGTTATTATATGCCAGGCATTGTGCTAAGTGGTTTAAATGCAACAAGTTTAAGCTTTATTTTCACCCATTGAGGAAAGCATTAAATCATTTAACATGTAGGTAAATACATTAGAAACGTAAGCAACTTGCCCAAGTTTACATACCTGTTTATATCTGTGACTATGGCAAATAGTTTTAAATCACTAAGAATAAAAACTAAAATGCCCATAAATATGTTCTTTCATCTTTTATTACTAACAGTGATGAATGAGTATATATAACATAAACTTATAGGATTCTTGTAAAATATAAGTAGGGTTCTTATAAAAGTGAATGTTACTAAACTTGAATGACTCAAAATAAGAGGTTTAGTATTGACAGGAATTGACATTGAAAAACATAATAATGTAGGATTAATCACTTAGAAATTATAATTTTATTTTCATTTATATAAATTATTACTTTTATTCTTTTTTAGGTAAAAATTCCCATGATTCAATTTATTCTGAAAAATAGTTGCTAACCATTTTTATACATGAATAGTACCAAACAAGAGAAATTTATGTACCTACTTGATGTACATAACTACTAAGAACCCTATGAACACATACAAAAGCATAACAGCAAAATCCTATATGAACTTTATGTCATATATCTGTCCCAGATATAAATACAAGACAGAGTTAATTATTAAAACTGCTTCTTCTCAAATATTCTGCATCATTGATATTTAATGTCAAAGAAATAAAACCTTAAGAAACAAGAAGGAAAATAAAAACAACATGTACCTTTAATACACGTTGGCATCTCAGGCTCCCAATCATTGTTTCCACCACAGAATACCGGGTTGCTGCCATTAAGATAGAAGCCTTCCTGGCATTGAAATAAAATCTCATCTAGGTAGGAAAATTTTTCTTTAATTTTTGATATTGGTCTTCCATGTTTGAGTACTGGATAGTCACATTTGACCACTAAGACGCAGAGAAATACCAGAATTAATAGAAAGTTGTCTTAACATAGTGCCAGGAAACAAAAAAAAACAGTGGAAAGTAACAGTTTCTAGTGGAAAGAGACAAGGAATGAAAGAGAAGGTGTTAATATTTTAAAAAAGACTTTTTTGGTGCATTTTAGTTTCAGGCAAACAAATTTAGGGAAATCTGATCACTTTTTCCACTTAAAACAAAAATAGTCACTATAGCTTATTGGTTTCATACATTTTTTTTCTACTGCCAATTCTGAGAAAAGACTACCAGATACAAATCCTGGGTAAATTCATATGCAACTTTTGATACTCTTTACCTCTAGAGACTTTTAAAATTTCATACTGACACTGATTACAATAACCTGTCTTTTTAGAAAGGCAGAAAAGACTCTTGTGGAAAGATAATAGTTGAGCTGAAATTTAAAAGTTGAAAAGCTAGCTATGCAAAGATGCAAAAAAAAAAAAAAAAAAAAAAGAGTTCTCAGGTAGCAACAACATACAGGAACTGGGATGTTCAAGAAATAGAAAGACCAGTGGAGTTAGGACTATGTTTTACAAACATTTTGGCCTGCAACCCAGAAATTTAAAAAAAAGCAAAACCAAAAATCAACTTTAGGTTGTAAACCATTACATAAGCACATGATGCTGAGATAAAGTTAAAAATTAATACTTAGACTTCGTATGCGTGTACTCTGGTATTTCCCATTCTTCTCTTCTTCTCAAGAAGTAAAATGCTCGTTATGATCCCCTAGATTGATTTCAGAATCCAGTAATGGATTTGGAAGAATTTGGAAAAAGGAAAAACAAAAAAAAAAATACCGGGCTGGGCAACAAGTAAAAGAGAATAATTTATGAGATTAAATCTGAGCAATTTACGTAAGAGCCCATAATGTACAGCCATTTAAATCAGAGGAGTGCTCTTCCTTCTCATCTACGGATCTGAATTTCTATCAGGTATCTTCCCTTCAGCCTGAAGTACTTCCTTTAGCAATTCATGCAGTCAGGTCAGGTAATGATAATTCTTTTAGATTTATTTTTTTGAAAATGTTTTTTATTTCACCTTCAGTTTTGAAGATTTCTCCCTGAGATTTCTAGGTTAAATGCTTATTTTCCTTTCAGAACATGAGCAAATATTATCTTCTAGTCTCCACAGTTCCTTAGGAGAAATCAGCATCATTCTTTCTTAAAGGGGTGGGGTAATGTAATATTTCTTCTCTGCTTCACTAGCTGCTTTTCCTTTCATATTTTTTCCAACAGTTTTGCCATGATATGTTTAGTTTGGTGGGTTTTTCATAAATTAAAAAATAGAGTTATCCTGCTAGGTTTACTAAGTTTCCTAGACTAAGGGTGTGGTTGTTTTAGACACAATTTCAAATTTTTGGCCCATTTTTAGTAAAATAATTTTCTACACGTTCTCTATCCTTTCTTTCTGAAGCTCCAATTACATATATGTTTAAGTGCTTGCCACTCTCCCACAGTCCTGTAAGTTTCTTTCTTTACAATCTTTCTTCTCAAATCATGTTATATTTGCATTGTCATGACTTCAGGTTCCCTGATCTTTCCACTGTTGTGCCAATCTGCTGTTAATTCAACCTAATGGCTATAATTTACATCCAGTGAAATTCATCCTTTTATTTGCACAGTTTGTATTAGTTTTGACAGTTACAAATAATCATGTAATTACTACTGTAATAAAAACAAAAAGTTCCATTATCTCTCAGTACTTCATCATGCCACTGAGTGATCAACCTTCAGTTCCTCCACCAATCAGCTCTGTTTTCAATCTTTATTGTGTTACTTTTCCAGAATATCATGAATGGGATCATATCCCTCTGAGTATGACTTATTTCACTAAGCAAAATACCTTTGAGTGTCATTCCTGTGGTTGCATGATTCATGAGCTCTTTCCTTTTTATTGCTGTGTATTTATACCTTTGTATGGGTGTACCACAGTTGTTCATCCATTTACTAGTTGAAGAAAATGTGGGTAGTTTCTAGTGTTGGATAATTACAACTGAGATGACTATGAATATTCTCATGCAGGCTTTTATGAGAACACATTTTAATTTTACGTGGATTGCCTAGTAAGATGAAGTGCATTTTAAACTTTGTAAGACATTGTAAAAATGGGTTCTAAAGTGGTCATACCACTTTGCATACGTACCAGCAATGTATAAAAGTTTCAATTGCTTCATACCCATGGCAGTACATACTGTTTGCTAGGCTTCTCTCTTTGTTTTTATGTCAGCCATTTTAAAAGGTGTTGAGCTACTTCTGGCCAAGATGGAAGCATAGGTAGACACACTTTACTTCCTCACACAACCAATGAAGGACAGCAATAAATTTAAAAACCAAAAAACAACCAGAACTGCCAGAAAATCAAACTGTATGAAGTCCAACAATCAAGGAGTTAAAGAAGAAACATTCATCCAGACCAGTAGGAGGGGACAAGATGGACAGCTGGGATGGAGAGGACACGAGGCAAGGCGGCTGCTGGAGGAACAGGTGGTCCCACATTTGTGTGAGGATAAGCTGGAAGGAACAACTGGGTAGTGAGACAGACCATGCAAATCAGGGTTCCAGCATGGGAAACTAAAGCCTATAAACCCCTGGCTGTAAAAACCTGTGGGGGTTATGGTGCTGGGTTAAACTCCCAGCCTCACAGGAAAGTTCATTGGAGAGATCCATGGGGTCCTAGAATGGACACAAACCCATCCACTGGAGAATCAGCACCAGAGGGCCCAATTTGCTTGTGGGTAGCAGGAGAAGTGACTGAAAGAGGGGCAAGAGTGGGGCAAGAAGTATTGTTCCCTTTCTGACCTCGTCCCCCACATACAGCACCACCAAAACAGAGACCTGGATTTCCCCCCTCCCCCCACAATACTGAAGGCTCTGCCCATTACAACATAACAGGTGCACTGAGACAAAGAAATATGGCCCAAATGAAAGAACAGATCAAAGTTCCAAAAATAGAATGAAGCAAAGGGGAGAGAGCCAACCTATCACATGCAGAGTTCAAAACACTGGTAATCAGGGTGCTCACAGAAATGATGGAGTATAGATACAAAACAGAGGAAAAAGTGAAGGCTATGAAAACTGAAATAAAGAAAAATATACAGGGAACCAACAGTGAAGAGAAGGAAACTGGGACTCAAATCAATGATTTGAAACAGTAGGAAAAAATAAACATTCAACCAGAACAGAATGAAGAAACAAGAATTCAAAAAAATGAGCAGAGGCTTAGGAACATCTGGGACAACTTTAAACATTCCAACATCCAAATCATAGGGGTGCCAGAAGGAGAAGAGGAAGAGCACAAAAATAAAAATTTATTTGAAAAAATAATGATGGAGAACTTCCCCAGTCTGGCAAAGGAAATAAACTTCAGGAAGTCCAGGAAGCTCAGAGAGTCCCAAAGAAATTGGACCCAAGTAGGAACACAACAAGAATCATAATAATTAAATCACCCAAGATTAAAGATAAGGAGAGAATTTTAAAAGCAGCAAGAGAAGGAGAGAGTTACCTACAAATGAGTTCCCATAAGACTATGAGCTGATTTCTCAAATGGAACCTCACAGGCAAGAAGGGGCTGGCAAGAAGAAGTATTAAAAGTCATGAAAGGCAAGGATATACATCCAAGATTACTCTATCCAGCAAAACTGTCATTTGTAATGGAAGGGCAGATAAAGTGCTTCCCTGCTAAGGTCAAGTTAAAGGAGTTCATCATCACCAAGCCCTTATTATACGAAATATTAAAGGGACTTATCTAAGAAAAGAAGAAGATCAAAACTATGAATACTGAAATGACAACAAACTCACAACTATCAACAACTGAATCTAAAAAACAAAAACAAACTAAGCAAACAACTAGAACAGGAAGAGAATCACAGAAATGGAGATCACATGGAGGGTTATCAGGAGGGAGGGGGTGGGGAGAAAATGGGGGGAAAGGTACAGGGATTAAGAAGCATAATTGGTAGGCACAAAATAGACAGGGGGAGGTTAAGAATAGTATAGGAAATGGAGAAGCCAAAGATCTTATATATATGACCCATGGACATGAATTAAGGGGAGGGGGGAAATGCTGATAGGAGGGGGTTGCAGGGTGGAGGGGGATAAAAGGGAGAGAAAAGTGGGACAACTGTAATAGCATAATCAATAAAATGTACTTAAAATATAAAAAATTAAAAAAATATTTAAAAAAAGGTGTTGAGCTGCATCTCTTTCTGGTTTTCACTTAAACATTTATGTATGTATGTATGTATGTATTTATAATCCTTGCCAGAAAATATGTTTATTAATTTTAGAGGGAAAGGGAGGAGAAAGAAGGAAACACTGCTGTGAGAAACATTAATCAGTTGTCTCCCATATGCATCCAACTGGAGAATGAACTCACAGCCTAGGTATGTGCCTTGACTGGTGTGCAAACCTACATTTTAGTGCATGGGATGATGCTGCAACCAACTGGGCCATCCCGCCAGGGTTCTTTTTGGTTTTTAATTACATTTTTGTAAGTACTAATGATATTGAGCAAATTTTCATTTTCATTTTCTTTTTTGTCATTTGTATGTCGTTTGGTGAAATGAATATACTCAAATCTTTTGCCTGTTTTAAAACTGGATTGTTTACTTCTGTTTGAGCTTTGAGAGTTCTTCATATATTGTAGGTAAAAGTCCATTATCAGGTGTGTGCTTTGCAAATATTTTCTCCCTATTTATTATTTTCATTCTCTTTACAGTCTTTAGCAGACCAGAGGTTTTGAGTGTGGAACATCTAACTTATTAAAATATTTAAAGGAATTGTGCTTCATTGGTTGTATTTAAGAAATCTCTGGCAAGGTCACAAATATTTTCTAAGTGTTCTTGTAAAAGTCTTATAGTTTTAGATTTTACATGTAAATCTATGGCCCATTTTAGGTAAATGTTTGAGAATGGTACTACAATTGGCTCTGGTTCCTTTTTTATTTCTCCCCAATGTGGAAGTGCAATTGTGCCCGCACCATTTTTGAAAAGATCATTTTTTTCAATGAGTTGTTTACATACCTGAGATGAAAAGCAAGTGGACATATTGTCAAGGGTCTAATTCTGGACTCACTATTCTGTCACATTGCTCTATGTGGCTATCCTTTTACCAATACCATGGCTATACCTTATAGTATGCTTTTTATAAACTCGACATCAGGTAGAGTGCATCCTTCAATTATGTTCAAAATTGTTTTGACTATACTAGTTCTTTTGTCATTCCATGTAAATTTTAGAATCAGTTCTCTCAATTTACTAAAAGTTCTGCTGGGATTTTTATTGGGATTGTGCTGAATTTATAGATCAAATACAGAGAATTGATGCCCTGATTATATTGAGTCTTCCAGTCAATGACCAATGTATATCCCTTCATATATTAAAGTCTTTTAAAATTTCCTTTAGTAGTACTTAGTAGTTTTTAGCATTCAAATCTTTTCACTTATACTGATAGATTTGTATGCAAGTATTTTGTGTTTTGGAGGTGTTCTAAACTGTATTTTTAAAATTTCAGTTTCTAGAGGTTTACTACTAGTATATAGACATACAATTGATTTTCATAGGTTGATCTTATAGTTTGCAATCTTGCTAAAACTTAGGTATTTGGAGGTTTTTACACAGACAATCATATAAAATAAGTGAAGGGACTATTTTATT
Organism: Pteronotus mesoamericanus; assembly: GCF_021234165.1. NCBI lineage: Eukaryota > Metazoa > Chordata > Mammalia > Chiroptera > Mormoopidae > Pteronotus > Pteronotus mesoamericanus. The sequence goes on from NW_026555326.1 coordinate 3,674,737, forward strand.
GCTTCCTTTCATATACACATGTATGCCTATTTCTTTTTTCCCCTTGTTGTAAGACCTCTAGTACAATGTTGAATAGAGTGGTGAGAGTGAATATTCTTCCCTTGCTCCTACCTTGGGAGGAAATAAATTAGTCTTTTACCATTAAGAATAATGTTAGCTGTGAGATTTATGCCTTTTAACAGGTTGAGATATTTAGTTCTCTTCTACTCCTAGTTTGTTGAGAAGTTTTATTGCAAAAAGATGGTGAGTTCTGTTAACTGTTTTTTGGTGGCATCTAATAAGATCATTGTATATTGTTTTCTTCTTTACAATTTATTGATATTGTAAATTACATTGATTAATTTTTGAATTTGAACCAGTCTTACATTTATGGGATAAATCTTAATTGATTATGATGTATTATTATTGTTATATATGGCAGGATTTGATTTGTTGATATTTTCTTCAGAAGTTTTGATTCTGTATTTATTAAGGATACTGTTTGTAATTTTCTTGCAATGATATTGTCTGGTTTTGGTATCATGCTAATGCTGTCTTCATAAAATGAGTTGGGAAGTATTCCTTCCTCTTATACTTCTTGACAAATTTGTTCACATGTGCTATTATTTATTCCTAAAATGTTTGGTAGAATTCCCTGGGTAGGCCATCTGGGTCTGCAATTCTCACTGTGGGAAGTTTTAAGTCTGTTTCTTTAATAAATATAGGACTATACAGGCTACCTTTATCTTCAAGTAGTTTTGCTATTTGGTGTCCTAATTTTTTTTTTTTTTTTACTGTAGGAACACCTTGTTGGCTATACTATCGAGAGTTGCATAAGTACATTCCATGGTGTTCACACAGTGCTGCAATTTCCAATCACCGAATGACACATTTCTCAGAATATATCCCTGTTGTCAAGTGATGCATGACTGGTATTTGACAATCATGTAAGATACTTCTAACTAACCATTAAGTCAAAAAATCTTATTGCCCAGAATATGGTCTTAGAGAATGTTCCATGTGCACATGTAAATAGTTTGGTGTTATTCAGTGGTCACTTTCTTCACGAGTCAAATCCCCTTCAGTGTCTCCCTGCTTTTGTTTATTCTCTAGTGCTTAAACATTGTTAAATATGTGTGCACAAAGTTTACTTCACCATTACCTATAGCTATATCTCTGAGATATTTTAAGATAAGAAAAATCATTCTTAATTTTAAGCCAGTGTGTGTTGTGTTTTTGGTTCTTCCAAGCAAAAGATCCTAACTTATACATATACACAATAGTTCACATTGTATAAACTGGAATACCAAGAACATGTTGGGGGTGGGGAATTCTACAACTAGAGCTATTTTTGATTCAACTTGACAAATATTAAATTAAATTAGAAGTCAGTTTAACATAAGTAGGAAGCACATATGACAGGTTGTTTACTTATAGGTAAAATTATTTACAAAGGGTTTCCACAGTATTTACAAATGAAGAAAATAAATGGAAATATCATTACCTTTACACTGAGGAGGGTCACTACTCCATTTGCCAGGCCCAGAACAAATAAGCCTGCTCTCTCCCACAAGTGAATATTCTTCTGGTCCATTTGAAGGGTCACAAGTATAAGTTACTAATTCATTAAATTCAAATACCTCCCTCCAGCTATTAGTATGTTTTCCATTTTTTATTTTTCCAGGTGATTTACACAAAATCTCTTAAAAAGAGAAAAAATAGGAATTGAGAGAAAAAAGATGAAAGATTAAGAAAACATTAGTAAAACCCTATGAATTATCTTCAATAAATTCATCAATATTATTTCTATAGTCTAGTTGTGAATCCAATATCTAGTTAGAAGATTTCCAGGAGAAAATGTATTACCCCAAGTCAAACCACGTAAGGCGAACTTCCAAAGAAAACTAATTTTCTTAAATACCTACATTTATCTGTAAGGCCATGTTAAGTTTTGTTCAAGTCATCATAAGAGTTGCTGAAAATTTCATGAGAAAATATGCTTGGTGGTTAAAAATAAAATTCACTGTTAGCCAAGAAATGCTTTATAGTTTATAACTATGTCAATTTGCTAAATCATTGGTTCACAATAATACTAAGATATTGTCTTTTTTACTTTTATCCTTACAAGTTTATAGCAAAATTTTCCAGATGCTACAAATTGTGTTATTTCACAACAGAATGATTCTGGGTATCTTCCTTTAAGCCAGATTTTGAAGAGATTTATAAAAATGTAAAACAATGCTTTTGTTCGCATTATTTGTTTGGAAATTTTGTATTATTTATAAAAAATACATTGCATATTTTAACATGTATTGAGTTTACTGTTTTTAAAAATTAATTATTTTATAAACTTCTCAGTTTTAATTATAATAAATATCAATAGGCATAACCCACATAAAGCAAAGCTCTTTGAGATCTTTGTTAACTTAAAAACATAAAGGGCAAACAACACGTGTTGGCAAGGATGTCTAGAAAAGGGAGTCCTCTTGCACTGTTGGTGGTTCTGTAAATTGGTGCAGCCACTGTGGAAAACAGTTGTGAGGTACCTCAACGTGACCCAGCAATTCCCCTTATGGGTATTTATTGGAAGAAAATAAAAACAGTAATTCAAAAGGATATATACACTCCTAGATAACTGCAACATTATTTACAAAAGCCAAGGTATTAAAAATGACCTAGGTGTCCATCAACAGATGAATGGGTAAAAAAGATGTAAAATATACGAGGTCTGTCCAGAACGTATCCAGCCATGTAATATGAAAAACAGAGGCACTTATTGAAGGAGATACAAGATGCAAGAAACTTTGTAACCAGGATAATGCTGCCTCAGTCCCCTTCAAAGTAGTCAACTTGGGACCTCCCATAGTTCTTCCAATCACCATTGGCTCTCCATCATATTTTCCTGAATCTCATCGATGGTCTGAAATCTCTTCCCTTTCAAAGGTGATCTTAGTTTTGGAAAAAGCCAGAAGCTGAGGGGACCAAACCTGGGTTGTAGGGAGGTTGAGTCACCTGGGTAATTTGATGATCCACCAAAAAACTCTGTAAGAGACGTGATGTATGAGAGGGTGTGTTGTCATGATGAAGTTGCAAATCACAACAGCTTCATCCACCAGATGTCCATAGCTGTGGCATTTGAAACCATCTAAATAGTTTCCATAGAAGTATGTTCAAGCTTAACACAAAATTTGATGCAGATTTGTTGCTCTACTCGCTCAGTCATTTTGAATACAATGGCCACACAGTACACATGCTCACTCAATGACATCTACCACCCCTACTGACTAGTACAGTGAAGCCATCATTGGCCACACATGTGCATTCCAGTCCACTGCCCTTGGCTGCCAACAACAACAATGTTGCGCAAACTATCCTCATTATAGTAACAATGGCTGGACTTTTTCTGGACTGACCTCGTATATCTATGTGTATATATGCATACATATATAAAATATACAAATATACATTCATACACAATGGAATATTACTCAGCCATAAAGAAGAATGAAATCTTGCCACTTGCAACTACATTGATGGACTATAGGGTATTATGCTAAGCGAAGTAAGTTATGTCAAATTATTTCATTTATATGTGAAATCTAAAATAAGATAATAAAACAGAAATATACTTATAGATACAGAGAACAAACTGATGGTTGCAGAGTGAAGTGGGCTGGGAGGATGGGTATATAAGGTGAAAGGGAATAAGAGGTATAAACTTTCAGTTATAAAATAAGTAAGTCACCAGGATATAATGTATAACACAGGAAATATAATCAATAATAATGTAATACATTTGTATGGTGACAAATAGTTACTAGACTTATTGTAGTGATTATACTGTAAGGCATATAAATATTGAATATACTATGTTGTACACCTGAAACTAATATAATATTGTATGTCAACTATACTTTAGTTTTTAAAAAATCTGCATAAATGGGCCTCAAAGGCCAAAAGATTGAGAATTGTTGGTCTAAATTCTAAAGTGAAAATTTACTTACTTTCACATTTTGGGATATCATAGTCCCAATGCACCTGGTCTCCAGAAAGTTTACAAGTTAGAATTTCTTCTCCTTTTAAGTAATAACTAAATTTAAAAAAGAAAGGTTACTGTTTCATTACCGGTTAACAAGATGTACACAATAAAGAGGAAAATTTCATAGTTGTTTTTCTGCACTTAATAACCTGAGGAGAAATTTTCTTAAATGACATAATATAATGAAAGTGTTGACCAAATCTGGTATTTAATTAAACAGTTTCCGCATTTGAACACACATTGGCCAAGAACAAAGACATCTAAGTAACTCTGTCATGCCTGTCAGTCTGGTCTCTGTTCTCTCTAGAAGCCACACATAGGGGTGTCCAACCCTCAGCCCAGGAGGCTATGAATGTGGCACAACACAAAATCATAAATTTACTTAAAACATTATGATATTTGTATATGTGTGTATGTGTGTGTGTGTGATCATATGTCACAATGCATTTAATGTATGGCCCAAGACAACTCTTCTTTTTCCAGTGCAGCCCAGAGATGCCAAAAATTTGGACACCCTGCACATTAATTCCTATGCCTTTGCTCCTTCCATTCTACTCAATCAGGACAACAATTCAGTAGAGCGATCAGGCCCTAGAGTTTGCCTGACTGGATTCAAGTCCCATCTCCACAACGGACATGTTGCTGGTGTTGGGCAAGTCCCTAATGTTGCTCTTTTTCACCTTCCTCATCTATGAAAATGGGATAATAGTATATAACTCATGAGGTTTTTTTCAGTATTAGATGAGTTAGTATCTGATACATAGTGAATGCTAGGTAAGTTTTAGCCCTTATTAATACAAGCATACCTCAGATATATCACAGGTTCATTTCCAGACCACCACAATAAAACAAGTATCACAATAAATCAAGTCATACAAATTTTTTGGTTTACCAGTGCATATAAAATTACATTTGCACTGTACTGCAGTCTAGGTGTACAATAGCATTACATTTAAAGAAACAATAAGCATATCTTAATTAAAAATACTTTATTGCTAAAAATGTTAATCATCATTTGAACCTTCAGCTGAGTTGTAACTCTTTTGCTGGTGGAGGGTTATGTCTTGATGTTAATAAAATGCAATATATGTGAAGTGCAATAAAGCAAAGCACAATGAAATGAGGTATGCGTGGATTCTTTTTTAGAAATAATCTTCATCGAAGGATATGTTTATTGATTTTAGAGATAGAGAGAGGGAGGGAAAGAGAGGGGGAGACAGAGAGAGGTGCGGGGAGGGAGAGAGAGAGAGAAGAACATCGTTTGGAGAAACACCAATTGCTTGCCTCCTGTACATGCTCTGACTGGAGATCAAACTTGCAACCCAGGTATGTGCCCTGATGGGATCAAACGCACCGCCTTTTGGAGTATGGGACAATGCTCCATCCAACCGAGCCACCTGGTCAGAGCTGCATGTATTCTTTGCATCAGAATATGTTTCTAGGAATAGCTCAAGCATACTATTTGGGTATTTATTGGACAAAACAAACAAACAAAAAATCTTTGATGATTTAAATTCATAGTACTCGCTCCTTCTCATTTCTCACTACAATATCCATGACTATTTGATACTTCTCATTTGCTATTTTGCTTTGACATTTCTCTGTATATATATTCTGTTTCTCAGTAAGGCTACCATTTTTTTTGAGAGGAATCTATGTCTTAAATGTTTGATATCCTTCAAAATGTTTTAGCAGTCTCACTCTCTAAAACTATTAAATGGATGTTCCATTTTTTTAATTGATCAAATTATAAAAAATAGAGAAAGTGCTTGTACATAGTTTTAGTAGGCTTTTCTGTCAAAGCTCACTCATTTCCCACCATATTTTAGTGTTTTAAGAGAGAATTCTGACAAGATGGCTGAGTAGGAAGCACTAGGACTCTGTCTACCCAACTAGACAACAATTTCAATGGCAGAGTATGATTGATGTAACTATTTGGAACTCTGGAGTCCACTAAAGGCTTCAAACTCCCTTGGGAAGACTCTGACAAGTAAATGTAATTTCAATGAATTTCAGATCTTTGGAAAATAGCTACACACCCTCGATCACTGATAACATGTCAGACAGCTGTGTATGTGTTCTTGAAGTAGCTTATAGTAGCTAGTGGGCAAAAAAGGTCCTGTCCTACAAATACCAGGGATCTGCGCTCTGATTACTGGTTCTGATCACAAAGAAATGGACAAAAAGATGGGTAGCCATTGTTGCAGCATCTCCTCCCTCTATAGTATGCTCTTTCCTTCCCAGCTGAAATTATTTTCAGAGAATTTACAGATCCTGCACCCTTTCCTCTCCACTTCATATTTTGCTTTTTCTCTCTCAGGAGCCAGACATTAAAAAGGAGGATATTCAAAAACAAGGGCATATATATGGAATATTAGAAATTGAGTTCATGTGCCCAGGGAAAGGCTCTGAAACAACCTGAGTAGACTTTCAGTTTACATCTGAGGCTGATCCTTAGCACAGAGATACCCTACAATCAAACATACAAAAACAATAACAAAAAAAAACCCAAAAACCAAAACAGTAAGGTCTAAGGATGGTGAAGAATCTGATTTCTAGAATTACCACATTATTAATTTTAATATGCAGTATTCCACAAAAAGAAAATCACAAGGCATGCAAACAGAGAGAAATGTATGGTCCATTAAAAAAACAACAACAATAGAAACTGTCCCTGATAGGCAGGATGGCAAATTTACTAGACAAGGACTTCAAAATAACTCTCTTAAAGATGCTTAAAGAACTAAATGAAGTGGAGAAAGTCAAGAAAATGATGTGAGAATAAAATTGAAATATCAGTAAGATGATATAAAACCTAAAAAAAAGTGAAAAGAAATTCTGGACCTCAAAAATTTGCTATGAAAAATTCACTAGAAGGATTAAAAGCAGATTTGAGCAAGAAGAAAAAAGAATCAGCACACACCAAGTTAGGACAATGACATTTATTCTGTCTGAAGAACAGAAAGAAACAGAGTGAAGAAAACATAACAGAGCTTAAGGTACCTCTGAGACACCATCAAGTGGACCAACATACGCGTTGTGGGAATCCCAAAATGAGAAGAAAGGCAGCAATGGGTGAAAATAATATATTAAAAAAATCATAGCTGGCAACTTCCCACATCTGATAAAAGACATAAATATAAACACCCAAGAACTCAATGATCTCCAGGTAAAATGATTTCAAAGTGACCCACATGAAGACATAAGAACTCTTGCACATATATGGATTTAACCAACCAAGAATTCAAAATATTCTTTAAAAAAGAAGTACAGATTTTTTCTTGTCATTATCCCATAAACAATATAGTATAACAACTATTTACATAGAATTTACATTGTATATTAAGTATTGTAAGTAATCTAGAGATGATTTAAAGTATTCAGGAGAATATCCATAGGTTATATGCAAATATTATACCCTCTTATATATGAGACTTGGATTGGTATCCACAGGGGGATACTAATCTCTTGTGGGTACCTAAGGACTACTGCAATCAAACTTTCAAAAACCAAAGACAGAGGGAATCTTGGTACTAGGAAGAGAAAAACGAATCATCACATACAAGGGATCCTCAATAAGATAATAAGCAGATCATCAGAAACTTTGGAACCCAGAAGATGGTGGGCTGCTATACTAAAAGTGTGAAAAGAAAAAAAAAATCTTTAAACCAAAAATACTCTATTCAGCAAAACTGTCCTCAAAAGTGCAGGGGAATTTAAGACAGTCCCTGGTAATCAAAAGCTGAGGAAGTCTAGGCCACTAGAACTTCTCTGCAAGAAATTCTCAAGGGAGACTTCCAATGTCAAATAAAAAGACACAAGAAAGTAACCTTAACCCAAAAAGAGAAATAAACATCTCACTAAGTATAAATACATGGGCAATTATAAAAGCTTGTATTCTTGTAACAATAGTTTGTAATTTCTGTTTTCTTCACATTTTAAGAGATAATACATTTAAAGAAAAATATGAGTGTAAAGTGTTACTGTCACTTTGTTTCTTAACTCCAAATCTTGTTTTTTTATATAAGTTAAGAAATAATGCATTTAAAAGAACTATTAATTTATGCTTTGGGACACACAATATATAAAGATGAAATTCTGTGATGGCAACAACCAAATGGGGTGGGTGTAAAGCTATAAAGGAGTTAGGCTTTTATGTGTTAAGCTGGTATAGATTCTAATGTAGATGGATATAACTTTAGGATAACTTGTGGTTACCACAAAGAATATAGCCAAAGAATATACACAAAAGGAAATGAGAAAGGAATTTAAACATTTCATTATAAAAAGATTACTAAAAAAAAAAAGAAGACAGCAATGTAGGAAATGGACAAAAAAAAAAAAAAAAGCTATCAGGCATATAGAAAGCAAATAGCACAAAGAGAGAAGTCCCTCCTTGTCACCAATAGTTTACATTTAAATGACAGATTCTCTAATCCAAAGAAAGAGGTTGGAAGAATGGACAAAAAACACATGATCCTACTATATGTTGCCTACAAAAGACTCACTTGAGATCTAAAGACAAAATTAGGTTGAAAGTGAATGGATGATGAAAGATATTCCATGCAAACAGTATCCCAAAAAAGAGCAGGTATGGCTACACTGATATCAGATAAAACATATTTCAAATCAAAACAGTTACAAGAAACAAATACAAGATATCTTAAATATTATTAAAAAAAAGGTATAGATAAAAAAACAGAACAGTTGTAAGCATTCTGACACCTAATGACAAACATCAGAATATATGAAGCAAACAATTGAAGGGAGAAATGCACATTTCTACATAACAACCAGTTCTACAATAACAGTTAAAAGACTTCAATGCCCCACTTATAATAAAAGATAGAACAGACAGAAGACATATAAAGAATTAGAGGACTTCAACAACACAACATTTCTGTGAGCGCGCCTTCAACTCTGAGAATTGCTCTGCCTCTTTTTCAGTGGGGTGCACTTTGTTGTCAAGGATAAAGTCACCATGATTACTACATTTGTGATGCTTACAATAAGCTCATTATTACATATATCAAGGGTTATATAATTTGGCTTTCCTCTGATTTAAATTTCTTTCTATTAAATATATATCTTTCCAGTTTCCATTAAAAGCCCAAGAGTTGATTGGCTACAAGTACAACTTGTCACACAGAAAGCAAAATAAAATCAACTTTATGGAAATACTTAAGTAGAGAAGCAGAACAATCCGGAATCGGTAATGCTTACCTTATTTTCCCTAAGGAGCAACTTACCGGTCATCACAATAAAAGTGAGCTTCTTTATCAAATTCAAAGCCCATCTGTGGGGCAACTACTCCTCCATTTGGGACTTTCGGAGTTGGACATGATTTTTCTAAAATGAAATTTTTTAATGTTTTATACAAATTTTAAAACAAATTTAAATCAAAATCAAAATTCTACACTGTTCTTTTCAATTCATGCAATATTGTTTTTTTGAGTTAACTATTATAAAGGAAAACATAAAATTCACATTTACCCAGGCAACCAACTGCCTACAGAAAAGTTTCTGGGAGATCTGTCAAATCCTAAAAACTGCATTGCTATCTAAAAACCTAGTTTCACATGAGAAAATCATCATTGCCATGGTGGAAAATGGACCCTAAATTGTATAAAAAGACCCAAACACTAGAGCACACACAGAGACATACAAAAAGAAAGGCTTTCTTTACTTACTGGAGCAGGCTTCATCAAGAGGGAACCATGTATTATTTGGCTCACAAAAGGTGTTATAGGGGAAAAATAATTTGTAAAAGTATCCTGGTTTACAATCATAAAATACTTTCTCCCAAACTGCATATGAAGATTTAGGGGTACCCTTTATCGTCATAGATTCAAACACTGGTGGTTTACCACAGTCACCTAAGAATAAGAAAATAAGAACATAAATATAAAATATTTAATCTCTGACCAACCAGGGACTGTGGCCTGGTAGCAGGTAGATAGTACAGAATAAATGGAACACTCCTTGGCAAGATTTAAAATAATTGTTCCCTGCTTTTACCCAAGTGGTGGTAGTAGTGGATGATGTGCCACACTTTAAGTAACATTCTATTAGCTTTTGGTTTGTTGGGGAATGAGCTGGATTTTTATTCAACAGTAAATTTATAAAACAAAAATCAATGTCTGAGGTTTTGCATATATATAGTTATCATTTTTCAAAGAATAAAAAATATTTTTATCCAATGATTTTCAAAATATATACATATATTTATCATTTTTTCTAGATTTATTTCAAAACTCCTCCTCTAAGAAATCTTCCATAGTATATGGCACTCTGCCCAGATTACTTACTCTTCCATAGTTTGAAACAAATTTATCACTTGTTGCTTTAGGCTCAGTCTCCTCTCAGGAGGCACATTCCTAGAGGTCAGAGGTCATATGCATTCTTACTCTACTAAACTCTATCCAGTGCTCAAGAAATGCTATGGTTAAGTGGTGATTAATAAATAAACATTTTATGGATTTCACAGATCAAAATAAACATGGACTAAAATATTTCAAAAATATATGAATTCATTTCATATTAGTGAATCTAACATTTTATAAGTGAACAGTTGCCATTTAAGTGTCAAAATTTACTACTTTGAATAGCCCAACATGAACAAAACCTGCTTTCTTATACATTACTTTAAATATAATAATTTTCCTTCACTGATAAGGAGATCTTCCATCCCCTCAGAAGCTCCCTGAGGTAGCTGTTTGGGCTATAAATCCAATATATCCTTACAGGAAAGCTACTATATTGCTATGCTTTTAAAATTTTTTACTTCTATTTCACTTTGGTAGTTTTTTTTTCTCCATAGTATCATTTTTATTCCAGCAATTCCTCTTATTTTTAATTATGTGTGTGCTTGAAAATCTAACAAATGTGTTAGAACAATTATGTAAAATAATGTGATGAAGACACATCAAGTAAAGTCCTAAAGAGCTAAAAGAATGCAGAGGCTTCTCCTACAAGGTTAAGGACCTAAGAAGAAAGATCTGTTTTGATCCCTACTCCCTGAGTTGGTATTCAGATTGTGAGACCAGCCAAGAATCTAAAGAAGTGAAATTTTACTCTTATTTTGTATCATATTCTAAATTCTAAGATTCTCTATATATACACAGTCCAACATTTCATTTCCATCATGTCCTGAAATCGACCTACTGGCAAAATGTTTTCAGTATTTCCACTATGCTGACCTTGGTTTCTGAATCTTCCTCAATCAGTTTTCCAAGACAAAAGCAAAAAAGCAACCCAAAAGCCCCAGTAATTAACAGCATTTTTTTAAAAAAAAGAGGATATGCATAGAGGCGTGTTTTATTAACATTACTGAATACCCTGAACTAGACATTCCCACTCAAAATAGGAAAACAAACATGAGCTAGAAAGTCTATAAAATTCTGTTCTGACACAAATGTACAACATCATTCTAGAATTTCCTGGAGCCATCAAGAAAGAAATCACATAACAGCATGTCTGTAATTAAATTGTGCAAGTATCCTTTGTTTCATGCATTCAATCTCAGTAACTATCCTGAAAGTGGATGGCCTTCATCTTTTAGTTTATGAACTGTGTTGCGTGCGTGTATGTGCGTGACCGTATTACCAATATTTATTGTTCATTTCTTAGGTTTTCATTTCTTACTAGGTTTGATTACCGTGAGCTTTCTTGTCCCCCACTCCATATCGCTTGCCTGGACATTTCTGTAAACCACACCACCAGGTAACACACTCGGCCTCCTTTCCCCCAGCCCAACAAAGCCGGACACAGACACTCCCACCCCGCCCAGGGAACACAGCGCCAAACCTCTCCACAGGCATAGCACGGGCCCTAGCAACATCCCCACGGAGCACTAAAGCCCCCACCTTCAGCACAGCTGAGGGCTTCCCATCCTAAATGACTCAGTCCCCAAACACCTGCAAGCTTTTGCTGGAGACACACCTTCGCCCCTGGCAAAACCCGGCAGCACCCAGTGGCCCACAAGGCTCAGTGCTGACCACCAAGCAACTTTCACCAGTACAGGACCCCACTGTCCTGGATCCGCCACAGCACAACCCTGAGCATCTGTGGATAAGCCCTCTACCCCAGCTTCTCACCACCGGGGGCGACCACGCTCCGTGCCTCCTACCCGACCCACCAAGCGAATCCCCCAGCCCTCGGCTCTGGTCGGTCTGCTCCCTCCCTGACCCGCTACATTCGCCTCCCGAGCGCACACCGTCTCCAGATTCCTACCAAAGGATGTGGGTAACCGGAGCACTAGGGCCATCAAAAGAATCTTGAAGCTCCAAGATAAAAAGGGACTCTTGGGGCGGCGGCGAGGTGCCCTGCGCAGCTCGCAACACGCCGACATTTTCCGGGAGATCACCGGGAAAGCTGAGGGACAGTGAGCTTTTACCTTTTTGAGTGTAGGTACCAGACGCAACAATCGCTAGACTCGCAAAGTGTTAAGTAACCGCAGGTGGGCGTGAACTGCTACGAGTCCTCTGGCAGGGCGGGGCCCCTCCCAGAGTAGGAAGGCGGGGCCGGGCTCGGGAGTTGGCCTGCTAGCACTGGAGGGAACAGGACGTGTCCTTTGGTGGGTCCTAATCCACCCGGGTCTGTTGGCAGCTCTGGAAAGTAAACGAGATGGCAGAGTCGTCACTGCGTCTTTTCCTCAACGCAGGATAGAATAAAGCACGTCGATGTGAAAAAAAGAAACCCAGAGCCTAGACAGTGGGTCGCCTAGGGGCGAGCATGCCCCTAGGGTTCCACTTTCGTCCTCTGGACTCCAAACTGTCAGTAGTTCCAGGGACCTTGCTCAAATTTGGCATTAATCGCGCATTATGCGGGCATTATTAGGGGCAATACTTGAGATTTCCGTGGTCGAATGTTTGCTACTAAATCCCATCAAAGTCTGATGGTTTGGCCACTGAACTCCCGACCCCTAGTGTGAATGATTCTGCCCTTCCTTGCCTGAGAGGACCCCTGGGAAGGTAAATCATTAACCACTGTTGTTCTACCTTTTCCAAAAAGCTTTGTTCGGAAGCAAAGTGGGATTTGTCTCTAAAAGGAATAAACTCCAAGTGCCTGCAGAGAAAACCATCCCAAATGAGGCATTGCAAGCTGACCTCTGATGTGGAGTTAATGTCTGTCCTCTGGCCTTAAGATCATTTTAGGGACTAAATTCAAAGGAAAAGTACAGTCAATGCTTTGAGTGACATAGGGGAGTAAAAATTGGAGTGGTTCCTCCAATTTTTGCTAAAGATGGTATTAATCTGTTAAATTAAAATGGAGAATGAGAATATACATGCTAACAGACCAGGTTTACAGCTGTGTGGTTGATGTTCTTTGAAGCCAATGAAATCTAGAGAAAAGCAGGTATAGCAGTCCTTATATCAGACAAAACAGATTTCAAGGTAAAAAGGAAAAGAGACAAAATGGACATTTTATCATGATAAAGGGAATAATTTATCAAGAAGATATAACACATGGCTATATATGTGCCCAACATGGGAGCCCTGAAATACGTAAAGCAAATTACTGACAGACCTAAAAGGAGAAACTAATATAATAGTAGGAGACCTGACAGCCATGGATAGGTCATGCAGACAGAAAGTCAATAAGGAAATATTAACCTTACATGACACATTTGACCGAATAGACTTAATTGATATTAGTAGAACTTTCCATCCCAAAACAACAGAATGTGTATTCTCAAGTGCACATGGAACATCCTCAAAGATAAACCATATGTTGGGGCACAAAATTAGTCTCAATAAATGTAAAAAGATAGAACTCAGTAAATATTCCAACCATAATGGTATGAAACTGGAAATTGTTACAAGAAGAATATGGAAAAACCACAAATATGTGGAGGTTAAACAACACGCTACTGAATAATTTTTGGATCAAAGAAGAAATAAGAAGTCAAAAGATACATAGAGATAAGTGAAAATGAAAATAGGACAAATTAAAATTTGGGGAATATAGAAAAAGTGGTATTAACATGGAAGTTTATAGCATTACAAGCCTAATGCAAGAAATTTTTAAAAATCCAAATAAATGTTTTAACATTATACTGTACCGAACTAGAAAAAGAACAACAAATTAAACCTAAATTACTTAGAGGAAAGGAAATACTAAAAAATTAGAGTGGAAATAAATGAAATGGAAAATGAAAAGGCAATAGGAAAAATTAATGACACAAAGTGCTGGTTCTTCGAAAAGATAAACAAAATTGACAAACCTCTGTCTGGACTCACTAAGGAAAAAACAGGAAAGGTACAACTACAGAAAATCAGAAATGAAAGAGCAGAAGTTACAGTGGATACCAAAAGAATACAAAAGATTATATTGGAATACTAATAAAAGAAATATACCACCTGATTCAAAAGCCTAAAAGAAATGAACAAATGCTTAGAAGTGTACAACCTTGCTAGACTGAATCATAAAGGATTGGAAAATCTTAATAGACTAATAGTAAGGTAATTGAAATAGTAATTAAAAAAACAAAAGTCCAGAAAGAGACGGATTCACTGGTGAATTCTACCAGACATTCAAAGAAGATGTAATACCAGTTTTTTTAAGCCTCTTCTGAAAAACTGAAAAGGGGAAAATCGTGGTGAACTCATTTTATGAGGGTAAAGTTACCCTGATACCAAAACAAGGCAAGGACAACACACACACACACACAAGAAAATTACAGGCTGGTATCTCTGATGAACACAGATGAAAAATTCTAAGTAAAATACTGCAAATCAAATACAATACTATATATTTAAAGGATCATATACATCATGAACAAGTGGGGTTCATTCCAGGGATACAAGGATAATTCCATACCCACAAATCAGTCAATGTGACATACACCACATTAACAAAATAAAAGATAAAAATTGTATGATCATATAACTATTTGGTAAAATATGACATCCATTTATGATTAAAAAAACACTTAATAAAATCAGTATAGAGGGAAAGTTCCTCAACATAATAAAAGCCATATGTGGCAAACCCTCAGCTAACATTATACCCAATGGTATAAAAACTGACAGCTTTCCTCTAAAATCAGGAACGAGACAGGGTGCCCACTCTCACCAGTGTTATTTACCACAGTACTGAAAGTCCTAGCCAGAGTACCGAGGCAAGAAAAAATAAATAAAAAGCATCCAAATTAGGAATGAAGAAATAAATTGTTATTATTTTCAGATGACATAATTCTATATATAGAAAACCCTAAAGACTCCACCAAAAAACTATTAGACACAATAAACAAATACTGTAAAGTTGAAGGACACAAAGTCAATATGCAAAAATTGTTGTGTTTCTCTATATTAATCAAAAATAGAAATGAATAAAGCAATACCATTTACAACCACAACCATAATGATAAAATACTTAGGAATAATTTTTAAAAAGGAGATGAAGAGAACTGTGCACCGAAAACTATAAGACATTTTTGAAAGAAACTGCAAAAGACACCAAGGAATGGAAAGATAGTTCATGTTCATGGATTGGAAGAAACAACGTTGCTGAAATGTCCATATTACCTAAAGCAATCAGCAGATTTAATGCCATCTCTAGCAAAATCCCTATGACATTTTTCATAGAAATAGAACAAAATATCCTTTTATTGGCCTGGGACCACAAAAGACCCCCTAATAGCTAAAGCAATCCTGGTAAAAAAAAGAATAAAGCCAGAGGTATTACACTCCTAAACTTCAAGCTATACTGAAAGCTACAGTAATCAAAACAGCATGATATTAGCAGAAAAACAGACACATAATTTAATGGAAAAGAATAAAAAACTCAGAAGTACACACCTACAAACAGACAACTAATCTTTGACAAAGGAGCCAAGAATATAAAATAAAGAAAAATCTCTTCAATAAATAGTGTTGGGAAAATTTGATAGCCGAATGCAAAAAAGAAACTATACTAATATCTTATACTATATACAAAAATAAACCTAAAATGGATTAAAGACTTAAATGTAAGGCCTGAAAGAATAAAATACACAGAAAAAAACACATAGGTATTAAACTTATGGCCTTTGGTCTCAGAGGGATTTTGTGAAGTTGACCCCAAAGGCAAAGGAAGTAAAAGGAAAAATAAATGATTGGAACTATTTCAAACTAAAAAATCTGTGCACACAGCAAAAGAAACTGTCAACAAAGCGAAAAGCTAACCAGCTAAAGGGGACAAGATATCTGCAAACAATACCTCTAATAAGGGGCCAATATCTAAAATATATAAAGAACTCACACCAGTCAGCAACAACAACAACAACAAAAACACAATCTTATTAAACAATAGGCAGAGGACCTGGGTAGACATGTTTCCAAGGAAGACATATGGATGGTCAACAGATGTATGAAAAAATGTTCAATATAGCTAGTTACTAGGGAAACGGAAGTCAAAACCACCATGAGATATCTCCTTACATCTGCTGGAATAGCTATTATCAATAAAACAGTAAATAACGAGTTCTGGAGAAAAAAAGAACAGTTGTATGCTGCTGGTGGGAAAGTAAATTGGTATAGCTGCTATGGAAAACAGTATGGAGGTTTCTCAAGGAAGTAAGAAGAGAGCTACTATATGACCCAGAAATCTCTCTACTGAGTATCTACCTGAAAAATTTGAAAACACTTATTTGTAAAAATATATCTACCATTATGTTCATTCCAGCATTATTTAGAATAGCCAAGACATGGAAACAACCTAAATATCCCATGACAGACAATTGAATAAAGAAGATTTGGTATAAGTATATAATGGAATACTACTCAGCCCTTACAAAAAGATGAAATATTGACATTTTCAACATCTTGGGTGGACCTTGATAATAGAATGCTAAGTGAGCATAGTGAAATAATGGAGACAGAAAAGGAAAAGAATTGTATGATTTCCCTCATATGTGGGTTATAATACAAAAAGCAACAACATAACAACAACCACCGAACATACACATAGATATAGACAACAAATGGAGGTTAGCAGAGGGAAAAAAGAATGGGGAGAGGACAAAGAGAGTAAAAGAGGTCAAGTATACGGTATGGGAAGAAAATGAAACTTCAGGTGATGAACACCAAATCGAATATACAGATGTCGTATTAAAATGTTGTACACCTGAAATTTATATAATATTTTTAAACAAACATTATCTAATAAATTTAATAACAATAAAAATATTAGTAGGGACAAGAGTCAGTTGTTTCTAAAGCCAGAGTTGGAAAGAGTTGTATGGAGGGTGAAGGAATTTCAAATATTAAATGCTGTAGAAAAGAAGCAGGAAGAGGCTTGTAGCAGAATTTCAGCAAATGCATAGCTATGACTCATGATGGAGTAAAGGCACTAAAGGTGGAAGTCTATTGTCTACTTAGTGCAATAATTTCACAAATAGAGACCCACAGTCCAGCAAACCTCTGTAACTCAGCCTGGACAGCCTTAGCTCATACAAGGCTTCCTGGACACTGTCTTACTTCATTTGTCCCTTTTATTCAAGTCTCAGCTCTGACCCTCACTAGTGGAGAAAGGACAGTGTCCCAAATGTGAGTATGTTTTCTTATTTTCCATTAGTCTCTCTTCCAAGACTCCATTGAAAGAAATATCTACTTTGATCATAACACTTATTGCACTTTTTTTTTAATACATCCAGTACCATTCTCTCAAGGATCTGTCTTCATCCCTTCAAGCTGTTCTCAACAGAGCAATGGAAGAAGCACCAGATCCTACTTGTCTGATGAAAAGGGAATAGAAGCTTCAGCTCCCCAGCCTTACATCACATGCTGTCAGAATACACCACCCATTACCACTTCTTTTGCACTAATCTCCTATCATCTGCTTTCTCCCCTCATTCCTGGAAGGTTTTGGCTCCTAGCTCACAGCAACCTTCACCACTCTTACTGCATTCATACTCCTCAATGATTCAATATTCACAGCGATTCTATTTTCAAATATTTGACCTTTCAGTGTCTTGATCTTCTCTGCCAATGATCTTGTCCTTCACTCTACTCTGCCACTTAATGCCCATGGAAGTACCTTAGAACTTGCCCTCATTAATAACTGCAGATCTTCCAGAGTTTCTACCATCCCATTGTCCAACCACCTATGCTGCTCTCTAGTTTTCCTTGACCCAAACAATCTTTATATTTGTCACTACCTGGAACCCATTGATCTCCCTTAGTGTCCTATCATTCAGCCTTACCCAGTTAATTTCCATGGTCCATCATTGTAATCGCTATCTTGCATGCAACCTCAGTTCCCTTGTCTTTATTTGGTTTTATTATATTCATTAGACCAATGATTTTCAACATCTTTCATCTCATGGCACACAAAACTAATTATTTTATTTTATTTTTTTCACTAAGGCCTTATATTTAATGCGTAACATCTAATAGACTGAAAATTCTTGCTTGGCAGCATTAAGCAAGAGATTCTGATTCATTGTTTTCCCACTTTATACATCCAAGTTTTTATTTTCTTTCTTGTTTTTTTGCATGTCAATTAGATTTATTATTTCTTGATGAGGACATTGGCAGCAAATCAATGGAAGTTACAGATTTTTCTTCAGGTGAGCATATTTTGATTATCATCATCATTTTGCTCAATGGTCATGACATGTATAAGCTGGGGTTTTTTTTTTGCCTTTAAGTAGAGTTTTATTTTTTATTTTTTTTCAAATACATTTGTCTCTGCATTCCCCCAACCACTCTCCCTTGTCCCTCCCCCCCCGCCAACCCTTCCACTTTGGTTTTGTCCATGAGATCTTGCTATATGTTCCTTGACTTTCCCACTCCCTTCCTTTTCCCCCACGCCTCCTCCCTCCTTCCCTCTTGTCTCTGTTGGTTTCTTTTCCTTTCAGTGTTGCTGGTCTTATTTTCCTTGCATCTTTGTATTGTTGGTTAGGTTCCACTTATAGGTGAGATCATATGGTATTTGTCTTTCGCCCCCTGGTTTATTTCGCTTAGCATAATGCTCTCTAGTTCCATCCATGCTGTCGCGAAGTTTAGTAATTCTTTTTGTCTTTCTGCTGCATAGTATTCCATCATGTAAATGTACCATGGTTTTTTGATCCAATCATCTACTGATGGGCATTTAGGTTGCTTCCAACACTTGGCTATTGTAAATTGTGCTGCTATGAACATTGCGGTGCGTAAGTTCTTTTGAATTGGCATTTTGGGATTCTTAGGGTATAGTCCCAGCAGGGGAATCACTGGATCAAAAGGCAGTTCCATTTTCAGCTTTTTGAGGAAACTCCACACAGCTTTCCACAGTGGCTGCACCAGTCTGCATTCCCACCAACAATGTACCAGTGTTCCCTTTTCTCCACAGCCTCGCCAGCACTTGTTGTTGATCTGTTTATGATGGCCATTCTGACCGGTGTGAGGTGGTACCTCATTGTGGTTTTGATCTGCATTTCTCTGATGGCTAGTGATGCCAAGCATCCTTTCAAATGTCTCTGGGCTCTCTGTATCTCTTCTTGGAAAAGCATCTGCCCAGGTCCTTTGCCCATTTTTTGATTGGATCATTTGTCTTCTTGGATTGGAGTTGAGTGAATTCTTTATATATCTTGGAGATCAAACCTCTATCTGATGTATCATTAACGAATATATTTTCCCGCATGGTTGACTCCCTTTTCTTTTTGCTGATGTTTTCTTTAGCCGTGCAGAAGCTTCTTATTTTGATGAGGTCCCACTTGTTTATTCTTTCCTTTATGTCCCTTGCTTTAGGAGACATATCAGTGAAAAAATTGCTGTGTGGGATATCTGAGAGTTTCCTGCCAATGTTCTCCTCTAGGACATTTATGGTGTTGCGACTTATACTTAGGTCTTTTATCCATCGTGAGTTTATTTTTGTGTATGGCGTCAGCTGATGATCCAATTTCAATTTTTTGCATGTAGCCGTCCAGCTCTCCCAACACCATTTGTTGAAGAGGCTGTTATTACTCCACTTTATGCTTCTGCCCCCTTTGTCAACTATTAGTTGCCCATATAGACCTGGGCTTATTTCTGGGCTTTCTATTCTGTTCCCCTGGTCTCTGGGTCTGTTCTTGTGCCAGTACCAGATTGTTTTGAGTCTAGTGGCTTTGTAGTAGAGTTTGATGTCTGGTATTGTGATCCCTCCTACTTTGTTTTTCTTTCTCAAAATTGCTGTGGCTATTCGGGGTCATTTATGGTTCCATATAAATTTTTGAAATGTCTGTTCTATTTCTGTGAAATACATCATTGGTATCTTAATAGGGATTGAGTTGAATCTATAAATTGCTTTGGGTAGTATGGACATTTTGATGATACTAATTTTCCAATCCATGAGCACGGTATATGCTTCCATTTATTTGTGTCTTCCTTAATTTCTTTCTTCAATGTTGTATACAAAACTAATTATTTTGTATTAAAACTAATACAGCAGGCACAGTCCCTGTATTTTCCTTCTAATGCCCCTTTTGTTTGGAACACTTTCTGACCTATCTGCATGGCTACCCCCTCATCTGGGGTTGTTTCGCTCAAATGTGACCCCATCAATGAAGCCTTTCTTGATCACTATGAACAATTGCATACTCATTAAATTTTCTTTCCTCTTTCACTGCTTTATATAATTTAAAAATTGTACCTCTCTTTTTTGTTGTTGTATTAAATCTGGAAATCTGCTTATTGTCTGTCTCTCTTCACCAGAATAAAATCTACATAAGGACATGTCTGTCCTGTTATCACTAATATGCCATGACCTAAAACATCTCTGGACACACAGATTTACATAATTATTTGTTGAGTGAATGAGTGAAATAATCGAGGTAGATTAACCACTTTTTCAGATAATTTAGTGGTAAAAAGTAGGGAGATAGCTTAAGAGAGAAACATGGATAATTGGGGAAGATTTGTTTTCAGCTGGGCTGCTTAAAGTGGGCCCCTTCATCTGGAATTGGCCCCCTGATTATTCCCTTAGGGAATTCCCTCCTTCACTTAGTTCCATGTGGTTCACATAGGCCATGGTTTTCCACACGAGACACAGTTAAATCAGCTTATTCTTTGTTGTGGGAGGCTGGCCTGTGCACCGTTGGATGTTTAGTAGCATCTCTGGCCTCTGCCCACTAGATGCCAGAACACTGCCCTCCTCCAGCTCTAACAACCAACGATGTCTACAGACATTGCCAATGTCCTCTGGGGGAACTTGGTCTCCCCACTTGAGAACCACTGAGGTTGATCAATCCTACCTCAGCTCCAAGCCTGGGCAGGCAGCTCAGGCTTTGGCATCGGCTATTTCACTGCGCTGGCCCCAGTAAGTGGTTCAGTTGGGGGCATGTGGCCCATGTTTGGACAAACCAGAGCTAATGAAGGGATTTTTGAAGGAATTATTGGACAGGAGAAGCTCTTTGTACTGGAATGCTAAGCTGATGAGGTGTGTGCTTGGTATTGTCAGCAAATATTTTTCCAGTTTTTAGGAAGTATCAACTACAGACTGAGGCCAGCAGGGAAAAGCAGAAAGAGAGGATGGAACAGATTCCTGAGGATGTGATTTGAATATTTAATTTCTGTTTTGACTGAAGCCAGCTGTACCCATGATCTTTTCTGTCATGTGATAGAATAAAATTCCATTTTGGTCCCAACCAGTGTGAGATGGATTTTTGTCACTTGCAGGTGAATGGGTATTAACTTGAACAGGATTGCACGTGGAAAGGAGCCAGTGATGAGAGAGGGTGTAACTAATGGAGCAATGTCCTGGAAGAAAGATAAAGGGATGAGAGAGAACAGTATAATCTATAAAAAGCAGTTGGTAGAAATGATGCGTGGAGGGAGAGAAAGAGAGGGCTAGGGAAAGGTGTTGGCTAGAGATGCATAAGAGAAAGTCTTGAGGATGAAGGCATTGAGTATGTGGGTGGAGAGTTTGGCTAAAATGACTAATGGGTAGGATTCAGAATTCATAAATGTCAAATCAGAAACTCTAACAACTCTAAGACTATTTCTGTTATTCAAGAATTCATATGACAAAAAATCATATAAGGCAAATATTTTAAAGATATAATTTATGTGAAAAACTAATGTACATATTATGAACTGATGTTTTACAAGCAACTGACATTTTACAAGACTATTGCTTCATGTGAGTTAAAAATCAATATGTAGAATCTAAGGAGTTTTAGGGGAAAACACAAAATTATATTTTTCTTACCCTGAAGTAAAATATTCAAACCCAGAAGCTATAAAGTAAAATATTGACAATATGATTGTATTAAACATTTAAGACTGTGCAGTAATATATGTATAAAAAAGTTAAAGGACAAGAAATAGAATCGGAAAGTATTTGCAACACATCTAAAAAAGTTAATTTTTTTAAGGGAAAAAATTCTACAAACATTTAATCAATAAATGGATAAAAAAATACCAAAAAGTCATTTAAAGCTTTTTAAAAATAATATAAATAGGCAAGAAATGTACTAAAACAGGTTTAGTTTCAACAAATAATAAAGGAACAATTAAAATAACACATAATTGTCACAATCAGATTAATTTGTATTAAAAATATTGGTACTATCAAGTATTGGCAGCCATGAAAGGAACTGAGTATTCATAGACTCTTTTTCTTCCTTTTCTTAAAGCAGTTCCTTTAGTATATTTTGCAATGCTGGTTTGGTGGAGGTGTATTCTTTTAGCCTTCTTTTGTCTGGGAAACTCCTTATTTTGCCTTCATTTTAATTGAGAGCCTTGCTGGGTAGAGCAGTCTTGGTTGCAGGCCTTTGCTTTTCAATACTTGGAATCTTTCTTGCCATTCCCTTCTGGCTTGCAGTGTTTCTGTTGAGAAGTCAGATGCTAGCCATATTGGGGCTCCTTTATATGTTACTACCTCTTTCTCCCTTGCTTTCTTTAGGATTCTCTGTTTATCTCTGATATTTGCTATTTTAATGATGTGTCTTGCAGTGGGCCTTGTTGGATTCCTCTTGAATGGGACCCTCTGTGCTTCCTGGACTTGTGTGACTATTTCCTTTCTCCAGTTAGAGAAGTTTTCCAACATTGCTTTTTCAAACAAGTTCTCTATCCCTTCCACCTCCTCTTCTCCTTCTGGTATCCCTATTATACAGATATTATTACGTTTCAAATTGTCCTGCATTTCCCTAAATGCCTCTTCATTCTTTTTGAGTCTTTTTTCATTTTCTTGCTCTTTCTGGGAGCTTTTTTCTACCTTGCTCTCCAGCTCACTGATTTGGTCCTCTGCTTCATCTAACCTGCTTTTGATTCCTTCCACTGTGTTCAATTCAGAAATTGTATTCTTCATTTCCTCTTGTCTCTTATTGATAGTTTCTATGTCATTTGTCATGCTGATATAATTTGCAGTAAGTTCCTCATAGTTTCTCTGTAGTTTTTGTAATTCTCCCTGAGCTCACTGAACTCATTGAGCTTCCTTAGAACCATTGTTTGGAACTCAATATCTTGCCTCTATTTCTTTTAGTTCTCTCTGGAGATTCCTCCTTTCCCTTCAAGTGGGTGGTATTTCTTTGTCTTCCCATTATTTGTGAGACTTCTTTTTTGCTTCTGTTTCTTAAGTTGATCTGTCTTGATTTCCTAACTTCGTAGTGTGAACTTTGTAGTGTGAACTTCTATGGTAGGAGACTGCTGTTTTTACTTTCTAGATCTTTCTCTGATGATGTCAGATATTGTCCCTGTCTGAAGTTAGGCAGTCTGTTAGAGACTTCCAGTAATTTACTGTTTGTGGCTGTCTCCTTCGGCTGTTAATCTATTCACTCTGCACTCAGCAGGCTGCCCCAGACAGCTCAGGGTGGGGCAGAGTCCCTCCTGGGGGCGAGGTTATTAGGTCCTTTCACGCTGCTGCTGTATGGGGGAGGAGTCAGCACTGGGATCCCGCCAGCTATTCTTTCCATTCTCTCCACAAATCCTCCATCCCCAATCTCTCCTCAAGTGTCTCCAGACCTCTCTACACCCCCTTTAGCCAGGGATCTACTGTCTGTGGCTGCCAACTGCACTCAGCATGCAGCTTAGACAGCACAGGGCAGGGTGGAATCCCACCTGGGGATGGGGCTATTGGGTCCTCTGATGTTGGTGCTGCTCAGGGGGAGTGGTCTCTGCCTGAGCAAGATGGCTGCTTCTGCATGGGGGATTAGTTATCACTTTAAATCCCACCAGCTAGTCTCTTAGTTTTCTCCCCAAAGCTTCCTTCCCCAGTCTCTTCTCAGGTATATCTAGCTCACTCTGCCCTTGCCTTTGCCGAAGAACAGAGTAAGTGGCTGCAAATAAAAATTTTGCATTGGCCCTTTAAAAGGTTCTTTGCATCTCCAGCCACCTGTCTCTGGCAGAGAGCAACCCTGCCACTTTTTGCAGCTGGCTGTTATCTGTGTACTTTTTGGGCTCTGGCGCTATAGGCTAGAGAACCCTACTTTTGGTTTAAACCCTGCTCTTCTCAGGGGGATCCAACTGGCCACTTCAATATCCTTCTGGTGCTGCCTTCCTTGGGCACCCTGCCTGCCTTCTCAGGTCTGTACTGCACTACTTACCAATTAGATTAAGTTAAAACTGATTCTTCTGTCTCCGAGATTATAAGGCTCCTCTCTCACTATTGTTCAGTTGTTTGCTCCAGGTGATTTGTCCACAATTTAGTTGTTATTTCAGATTGTTCCTAGGAGGAGGTCAGTGTGACTTCACTCACTCTTCCACCATCTTGATTCTTCTGGTAAACACTTTTCATGGGTGATTCCATTATATTACCCTAAGTAGCCTAAGAAATAATCACTAAAATCCCCATTTTGGGGGAAAGACCCATAAAAATAAACAACTTGCTAGGCTGCCAAGTGTCCAAATCAAAAGTGGATACTAAGCAGGATTCTGTTAGATCCAGGACTTTTAATTACTCACTTAGACCCCTAGTTTGAAAAAAAAGTTAAAACCTTTTTTTTTTTTTTTTAGGATATAATCATAGGTTTACCTTTTTGGGACATACACTTCCAATGTAATTTAAAAGGAAATTTTTGTATTTGATCTTTAATTCAAGATCCTCACTTGATCAAACAGCACTAAAAGCTTTCTATGATTTTTAAGAGGACATTTTTACTTTTCCTCTTTGAAAGCACATACACTTTCCTATTCTTCTAAAACCACTTTGCTGAAACTAGCAAAGGACAAGAAAATGTGATTATGATACGATATAGAACTCAGAAATAAAGTATTACAAAATTTCTGGGAAAGAAAAACTACTTCTAAGGCTACTTATAGTATGTCTCTCACTAGCACAATTAAGAGGCTAGCTTATAGGAAGATCCATTCAGAATATGATAAAATGGTAATTTTAGGTCAATGTGATATTTACATTTTATCAAAATATATTAGAAGCCTAGGAAAGAATAGTATAATTTCGTCTTCAAATGCTAGATGACTTTTATAAGTATTTAATTTTGTTAAAGGGCATCCATTTTTTAATATTATCTAATTTAAAAAAAATATTTTCGTGTTTATGCTATCACAGTTGTCCCAATTTTTCCCACTTTGTCCCCCTCCACAAAGCCCACACGCCAACTCCCATGGTCATTTCCCACACTGTTGTTCATGTCCATGGTAGACATCTATTTTTATTTTTGACTCTTTTGTTTTTATTGATTTTATTATTTTTCATTGCCATTTAGTCTCCTTATACCCGCTGCTCCCCACAATCCCCACACTGTTGTCCATGTCCGTGAGTCCTTTCTCCTTTTTGCTCAGTCCTCCACCCCCTAACATCCCCCCGTCCCAGTGGTGATCCTGCTCCCTATCCATTTTTAAATGGTTATTCATCTATTTACAAAAAGTATTCAAGGCAGCTCAAATGACGATATCAACTTTCAAAAAACAAATTGAATTTGTTTGGTTTATATCAATTGAGGCACTTAAACACTAACGTGATATGATTATCTTAATAAAATTAATAATAATCACACTGGAACACCGAATTATTTGAGTTTGTAGACATTTCTAAAGGTTGAAAATTCTCCCACACATGCCATGTCGTGATAGCAAACTTAGGAAGGAAAATGAAGGAAACAGATAGAGCCCACATTTTCTATTTATTTAAATTTGTAATTACTCTTGGCTAAAATTATCTTCTAACTTCCTGTGAGGAAAGCCACGCAAATGACATCCCAATTTTTTCCTTGAGACTTTTTTCTCTCTTCAATTCTGTGAAGCTACTGTCTCCTAGCTTTCTTCCTACCTCTGACTGTTCTTCTGCTCCTCCTTTTAAGCATTACTGTCCTGACATCAGTTTCTCATTTTTATCTTTGATGTTCTTTTTGGGCCCAAAGCTTCAGCTGTAAGTTAAATGCCACCTACCTGAGCCCTGGCCCCTCTCTTGTGTCCTACATGACAGGTGCCACAAAGTGGCATGGACAGAACTGAACTCATCATCTTTCCCCACAAACATGCACCTCTCCTATTTTGGTGAAACCCTAGGACCACCCAGCGACCGCCTCCTGACTCGTTCTCTGGGCCTGTTTCTCCCCACATTCAACAGGCTGCACAGTCTTGGGAATCTTGTATTCTTAACAGTGAAGATTCCTCTTAACATCTGTCCCATCCCCTCAATCCCTGCCACGGCTGCTCTGGTCGATGGCTCAGTCCCACCCCTTTGTCAAAATGCAAATCTAAACCTATTTTTTCCTTGCTTAAGTTCCTATAAAATAATTATCAGCTCCCTTTTATGGCCTGCATGGTCTAGCTCCTGACCACCTTTCTAGATTCCCCAAATGTCTGTTAAATGGAACATTAGTTCCAAGGGATGTTAAAAGCATTATGTGAGAAAAAAAAGACCTTTGTTATTTCCCAGTCACGTCAAAATGCTTATGTAGTTCTCACAATAAATGGTAGAATGATTAGCCTCTGAGTCTTTACTCAAATGGCTCCTTCTACCTGGACTAACTTTCCATCCTTGTCTATACTCTCTTCAATCTCAACTAAAACATCTCCTTCATTTGATCTTATCTAAAAAGCAGAGATAAAAAAAAATCCTTCAATGTGAAACTTTTTCTGATCAAAAATCTCAAGTACTCATCATTTGTTTTGCATCCTCGCCAAATATTACATGACATACTTTGGTAACATTATAGATTCAAATGTATTGAAAATTAATAAATCAAAAAACAGTAATGGTATGTCTAATTACTGTGTAGTAACACATAACAAAACATAGAATCCTAGTGATGTACTTAAGTCATGAAAACAACAACTGAGTGAAAGATTAGTTGAACAGAAGAAAGGCCTAGTGTGTGTCTGAATGGGAAGACATCACAGAAAAGACAAATTTCTCCCAAAGTAATCTATAGACTTAAATGCAATCATAATATATTTGATTTTAGAGAATGACAAATGATCAAAAAAATCACCCGAAAGAACAAACAGAAGAGAATAGAGGAAAAAAAATTGAAAAGAAATTATAGCAAAGGGATTCCTGCCCTACCAAATAGTAGAAAGCCGTACTTATTAAACACAAAGTGGCTTTTTCTTTTACTTTAAGTATTTTTTAAAAAAGTTTAAGTGTAGAGAGACAGGAAGGAAAGGAGAATGAGAAGGAGAGAAACATCAATGTGAGAGGGAAACATCAATTGATTGTCCTCTGCCTTCTGTAAGCACGTGAGAGGACAGAGCACAGAAGCCCATAACCCAAGCAGGTGCCCTGACTGGGAATCAAACCAGTGACCTTTGGGCTTGCAGGTCCATACCCAGCCAACAGAACCATGCTGGCTAAAGCAACACAAAGTAGATTTGATAAAATGGTCATATCAATAAAGCAGAAAAGGAGTCCAGAAACACAACTTCACAAATACAGCAAACACAAATACATTAATCACTTGATATTTGATCATGTTAGAACAAACCTTCTGGAAAATTACTTGACAATATTTATTAAGTATTTTAAAACATCATACATTTATCCTTAGTAATTCCAGAAGGAAGCACTGGAAATAAGTACATGTACCTGTGAAATGCTTATTAAAATGTATTCCTCATATCTTTATTTATTTTAAGATCAGTGTGGAAGCAACCTAACATTTCCACAATACAGAAATACATATAATAGAACAATATACTATTATGTCATAAAAAGGAAAGCATGACTTAAAGACACAAACTATGTACATGTGCAAAATGAAAAATATTAAGGCATGAGACTACAACCTCAGTCATTTTTCTTATTTTGTGGTATTTAGATTAATATATTAATCAAATTTAAGTGCTTTTAATTAAGTGATCTAATTAAGGCATTCACATTAAAGAGATAACACACCTCTACAATTAGGAGCCAGCGAATCCCAGGTTCCCTCACGTGTGCAGTGAAGGAGTGCGTCTCCCACCAGCAGGTAGCCTTCCTCACAGCTGTACAGGACTGACATTCCGGCCAAAAATCGAGCTGTATCTCCGCCGGTATGATTCCCATTGGGGATCTCAAATGGAGGCTGACATCCTACAAGGGCTGAGACACCAGTAATAAAGGGTCTTCAGTTTAGCACAGAGGAACACGTTGCCAACACTATCTGGGGGTGAAGGCCACACAAAAAGAAGGCAGGCAACAAGCCAACTAATTGGTATCTAGTGATATCCGTTCCACCCAAACCAAGCAGCACTGGACAGACATTTGCACTGTCTCTACAGGTTGCGTATGATCTGAAGGAAAATGCAAAAGTAAGATAATGAAACATCTATGGCTGCAGCCCACAACTAATTGATCAGCCAATAGTAGTCTTTCCGTTTCCCTTCAGATACCACAAAGGAGCGAGAACCCGTCCTTCTAAAAATGACAGCCAAAGCCCAATTCAAGCAACTGCTGCCCTTCAGGAGAGCAGAGGGAACCCGCATTAAATCAGAGGTTCAACATTTATCTTGGGCTGTAGAGACATGTTTCACTTAAACTGAGACTATTGTGTTGGCCAAAGAGAACAGTTCTGGTGACTCGAATTCAGTTCTCGGGTCACTAATCACCAGCCTCTATTGTAGAGAGTGACCTAGTCACTGACAGAAATAAAACTGACAAATGATACCTAAAATTCCAAGAGAGACAAGTCAAAGGATCCAAAGGCCAGCTTCACTCCTCAGAATACACGACGTTCTCTTCCTGGCTGGTATCACAGCCTTAAGTGTCCAATTTATCAAGCAATATTACTGCCGACATTTCCCCCCCACCCCTGCAATGGTAGGTGCATTCTTACCGTTCTAATATAGTAAAACTAATAACTTTTGTAGACACTGTCGAGTTGGCAATTAACCATCAGTTTTCATATATTTTATCTCAACCCAGACAGAAAGGAAAGAAGAAAAAAAGAGTTGGGTAAGAAGATAAGGCAGGTATCTTGTAAAACAATACAGTTGCCTTAGTTTTCACATGCTTTTCTTTAGGTCAAATAGTAAGTGCAAATTCAAAAATCGTTTTCCTTCCTTGAGCCACAAGTGATCCCATAGTTACTTTCTTAAAATAACTTACCCATTTTGACACAAGTGGTATACCTGGCACCCATTTGTTATTGGTATGACACCTAATCAAGTCATTGCCATTCATGATGAAGCTGCGGTTGCAAGCAACGTATACAATGTCACCGTGGGAATATGATGAACGAGTTTTATTCAGCTTGTATCCATGTTTGACTTCTGGGTTAGAGCAGTGGGTCACAGAAGGAGGTTTGAAGCACTGTGGGGGTGGTCCACTCCAAGATCCACCTCCTGCAGAATCACGGATGCATTGTATAGTTTTCTCTCCCAGAAGAGAGAATCCTTGGTCACATTCATAAGAGATTTCAGTTCCATATCGAAAGTGTTCTGCCATCACACCGGTGTGCCTCCCATTGTCAGCCACAGGTGGAGGCGGACAGTGAAGGGCAGCAGAAAACATTCAGGAAATCCTGCTTCAGCAAGTACACTCAGGTGGACAGTCATCATTCAGATACAAATGGAGCGGTGCAAGTGCATGTATTGCACATAACTATAATATTATGTCGATGAACAATCCTTTCTTTAATACAATTTTATTAATACTTTGATTATATAAATAACACCCATTCATTCTAAAAATTTTGAAAATACAGTAAAGTAATAAAATGAAAGCAATACAGCTGCATTGCCACAAACTATAAATATATTTACATATAATAGATATCTATAGCATATATCTATAGCATATATAGCATATATATATATATAGCATATATAATTTAGCAGATGTATGCCAAATACTCAGTTCCTACTTGACAGCTTTGCTTCCCAATGACAGTGATGACCCAACCATGAAAGGTATTTCTTATCTGAGGTTCACTGAGAGAAGGCACAAACTGTTGAGGTAGTTACAGACTAGTTCCTCAGTGGCCTGCCACTCTAATGGCTTACTATCCCACTGACAACTTTAGTTTCTGTCTTACCTTTACACTGTGGAATCTCTTGGAACCAAATCCCATTCTTCCCAGTATCACATTTCTGAAACCTAGCCTCCTCATACCACGAACACAGAGGCACTCCTAAATAAGAACATTGACAAAAAAATATTAAAACCTTTGACCCTCCAAGTAAGAAAACTATTTCAGATTTAGAGTTGCTCACAACAAACCCATTTCCAGGTCAAGGAAGAACTAAAATGTCAGATGCCAGTCGGATCTTTGGAACCTCATGTTCTCTGCGAGCGTGGCAACGAGAAACCTCTAAAGAGTCATCAAGACAAGCTGAGGGTAGAAGTACTGTGCAAAACAAAGTGGAGAGCCTCTCTGAATGGACCATCTCATACTCACCCATCTGGACAGGATGTATTAACTGGAATCACATGAGAATCAACTGGACGCTCTTGAACATCTTCTCTCACAGGATGACGTGGTGCTTCTAGGGGAACAAGTTTCAAATTACTTACACATGCCTGGTATCAAGGAAAAAAGCAACTCTGGAACTGAAAGTACCTTCACACCGAGGGGCAGAAGGACTCCAATTTCCTGAAGACATACAGTGAATGGATTTGTTTCCCACAAGCAAGAAGCCAGGGTCACAAGTGTAGTCTACGGTCATCCCAGAGACAAAGAGGACCCTGTTTCCACCTGTATGCCGACCATGGGGGAGCCAGGAAGGTGGCTGGCAGTCTGAAGAGAAAACTCCCCACATAAATACCAACAAAAAAAGGAATTTACACCCTAGAACATTAAGTGTACAGAATTTGACAACAGACAATCTTAGACATTTAAGCCAAAGATCACAAAGCTCTAATTAATTACTAAATGCTTTATGTACTTTTGAAAGAACTATGCATTTTTAACCAGGCCCTCTCATTATCTACCCTGGATATATTCTGGATACAAGAGGTATCTACATGAAGAACATATAAAACACACATGGAACATTCTGGTATAGACAGAAGAAATAGGATAGTCATTTGTGGTCTGTTGGCTTTTCCCATGACTGTAGTTTTGGGTGGGAGATAAGAATAATTAAATACCTCATTTTTCTCCTTTGAGTTTTACCTTTTTCACAGATGGGTATTTCAGGGCCCCAGGTAACATTGGCTTTGCAATGAATCTGACTTCTGCCCTTCAAAGTAAATCAATCATTGCACGTGAATGTCACGCTGTCATTGTAGAAATATGGGGTTTCCTTGCCAGATGTCTTGCATCCATTTGCAACGTTGGGATACGAGCACTGAACAGCAGGGAGGGAAAGTTTACAGAGAGGAGCAGGGCCACTCCAGATGCCTCTCCCGTGACTGCTGCTTACACAACGGATGCTGCTTTCGCCGATGAGGTCGAATGCCACTCCTTTCTCTGGCCCAGGGTTACATGTATAAGTGACTGTGGTTCCATATGGCATGTCTTCTGAGGAACTGCCTGTGTGTGCCCCATTGTAGATAACAGGGGGCGGTGGGCAGGTGATTTCTGGAGGGATGAGAAATGACTAAATAAATCTGCTTCAGTATTAGAAACCAAAGAAGAGGCATGAACCTGGTTATGAAACCATGGTTACCCCATTTCCCAGAAGATATGAGCAAGTTTTGATGATATGAGTTATTTCAAAGATCATCATGCATGTAAAATTCAATTTAAACAGGATTCACATAAAAGATTTTTGTAATGGAAATCGTTAAAGATGAATGTGTACATTAATATAATATTGTTGAGGCATTCACGACCAGTAGGAAATTATTAATTTAAATTTGCTTTTTAATAAACAATAGTTGTATAAAAGGCACAGGGGCATAGAATTAAGTATTTTTTGAGTGCCATCTTTGTGTTGAGATGATATGCTAATTTAGCCAAGAATATGTATTGTCGATTAAGCATCTACTTTTTGACAGGCAACATTCTTATTTACAAAATAGAAAGAGTACCATTTAATTATAATAACTTTGAAGTCTGCTGTCTCATACTGACTTTACAGATAAGGGGTTAAAGTTTCTGAGAAGTTACAAAAGACACCCAAGATCATACAAGGGAGTAGATACAGAATAAAAGATCAGATCTCACACCAATCTCCTTTAACTACAATGTACCCCAATTAAACATGGTGGCTCATATACTCATGGCTTTCATCATCTTATATTCCTGAATCACAAGAGAGCATAGCAACTGAATATGTTGGAATTAAGTGGTTGCTTATGCTTTGAAGTGGAGAGAGGCAACAGTAGAAAGACAACAACACCTGACAAAGTTAATAGAACAGAGTTTAATATTCTGATTCCCAAAACATAGTCTGAAACAGAAATCTCCCAGGACATAAGTTGGTCTCACATCATTTCAGTTTCTCTCTTATGTTTGGAACTCACCTTGAGAAAGACCAATCTCCACAAACCAAGGAATTGTGCCTTCACGCAGCTGAAAAACACTGTCACCTAACCAGTAACTAGAGACAGAGTCATGTCATTTTGCCATCTCATGATCACTATGCTAAGCAAGAGCTATTGGCTCTATAGCAGACTCACCACTTTCAAGGCAAGAAGCAATAGACACAAAAAATGTAGCCAGCATCAGCTTCATCAGCTGTTGCCTAGGCATAGTTCCCATACATGGAAAAATAGCACGATCGACACTTCCATGAACACATGACAGGGATGGGTCTTTGCCGTAAGCTCTTACACAGAGCTTGCAGGGTGCACTGATAAGGCAGCCCTAGTTCAACTGAGCCAGCACTCACTCACCCTTCATCACAAGAAGAGTTAACATCTCGTCTAATATATTGATCCTGGGGTTTTCTATAACGATGCTTTCCTACAGGTTCACACTCTGCCACTAAAGAAAAGACACTGTGATGAGAAATCAACTCAAGGCAATCTGGAAACCACAAAACATCTGCGTGCAAACCCCCGCACCTTTGCATTTGGGGGCAGTGGGTGTCCACACCCCCGCAGAGGTACAATGTATGGATTCTTCTCCCGCCAGCACATAGCCAGGGTCACATCTGTATTTTATAGATGTTCCAGGTTCAAAGCTGATTCTGTGTCCATCTTCCTTGTGCCTGTTGAGGATTTTAGGAGGGGCTCGGCACTCTAGAGGGGTGGAAGAAAATTTTTCTTACATAAACAACAGCAAACAGGAAGAAACAACCAAAAATTGGCATTAATGCTATAATTCCCTGTTGGCAGCAGTTATATGATAGAGAAGCTATCTCATAGCCCAGTCTGGGGGTAATTTTAGATCAAGTGGTTCCTGATCCTTTCCTCTTTTCTGCTCTTAGGCGGCAGCAGATTTTGTTCAGTTCCCACTTGGTGCTTTACCTTCTCTCTTGTCTCTTCCTTAAGGAATCACCTTGTATGCTTTCAATGGGAGATTCTAATATTTCCATGGGGTGGGGGCTTTGCTGACTTCCTTCGAAGATACCAGCATCAAGACAAACAAGCATTTTTTCCCCTAAAGAAATAAGCAACTTAGTGTTCCTTCATGTTACTTTCCCTAGGATACTCCCACAAAATGAATCAACAGTGGGGGCAGTGTTAAAAGAAGCCTTCTGCATAATTCATAAACACTATAGTATTTAGTAAAATGGAGGGGACTAGAAACTGGAAAAGGCACTGTCTAAGAACACAACCCATTCCTTCAGTTCTTTGAAGGGATCAATCAGTGGCACCTTTTGCTGGTATTGGAACACACCCTTTTCACAGACTGGTAGAGATGGCTCCCAGGTGCCTTGGCCATTGCAACGTATTCCCTTGCTCCCTTTCAAGGTGAAGCCAAACAAGCAAGCAAATACCACAGTGTCATTATATGAATATTGATCTTTCTGTCCAGACAATATTTGGCCTCTAAGGATCTGGGGAGGTGGACAGTGAATCCTAGAAACAGAAAGTTCACAGCGTGGGGCAGGGCCGCTCCAGGTCCCAGTCTCTCCACTCTCAGCCGCACAGTGGATCGTGGCCTCCCCAGTCAGGATGAAGCCCACTCCTTTCTCTGGGCCTGGGTCACAAGTGTAAGTGACTGTACTTCCATATGGAACATTCATTGAAGGGTTGCCTGTGTGTCTTCCATTGAGAATAGGAGGAGGGGGTGGGCAGAGAATTTCTAGAGAAATTACAGAGAAATGACAAGATTGTAGCTGTGCTGAAAGCAAAGGAAGTCACAGACTTGATGCCGCTCTCACCTCCTAGGTTCCCAGACCTGGGATACTTGAATCTTTAATAAAACAATCAAGGCAGCTATACGAATATAATTCAAAAACATATGATCTATTCCAGAATTTATCTAATTCTGCTGATCCTTGGATTACTTTTCCTCAGTATATTATCTCCTTTATGTGCATAGCCCAACTTACTAGTCTACCTAGATTTTAGAGAAAGAAAAGTCCAGGAACCCTGCTTTACTTGATTAAACAAAGAATATAGAGGTAACTGAAACACACTTCAGTTTTAACTTTTACAGATGTCTAGGACAGATATTTGCTCTCAAAGGTTCTGTATAGCTGTTAACTATACAGAGAAGCTTTTTACAGAAAAGCTTTTTGTTAAGAGAATTTAGTGTCTTCTTGAGTCTCAGATAAGGAACTAGTTGCAGACCACATTTTGCATTACCTACCTTCACATACTGGCATCTTGGTCCATAAAGCGCTCTGTCTAGCAATTACACACTGACTAGAAGTTGGGCCTTGTAAGCTATAGCTGTAGACATAGGGTGGTCATTCAGAACTATTAGGCAGTTGGTGATATGGGTCAATAACCTCTACGTAAAGTCCCAGACAAATTAATTTCATTGGTGTGCATCAACGCTTATTAGCACTATCTGTCACAGCGTCACCCCAGGCTCTCCATAGGTCCTCACAGAGGAGCCTGCACAGGTCACACCACGCATGAAGAAGCCCAAAGGGTTAAATCTCACAGGTCATCCAGACACTCACCCTTCATCACAGTTACGCCAACCTGAAGGCTTGTTCAGTTCCTAGGAGGCTCCTTTATCATCCCATTGAGCAATGGTCCTGGAGGTGCACAAGGTGCCTCAATGGAAACAAGGCAAAAATGCACAAAGCATGACAAATAACAGAAGAGCCTAATATCTAAAAGCTGATTGTAAATTGAGGGTACCTTCACACTTTGGAATGACAGAACTCCAGTGTCTTGAAGACAAACAGGGAATGGATTTTTTTCTCCAACAAGTAAGTAACCAGGTTCGCAGCAGTAATTCATAGAGAATCCAGGGACAAAGAAGCTAACATTCTTTCCTGTGTGATGTCCACTGGGTATCATGGGATGTGGTGGACACTCCAGGGGGAAATCTTAACACACATGTTAAAAAAAGGCCATTAGATGAAATATTTTTCACAATTTAGATTTCGACATAGTACTTGGATCCAAATAAATGACACCCAATCGATGGTAACAAGTCATCATGAATTTTCAACTCAACATATTAAAGATCAAACTAATGTGGTTTAATCATATCCATTTTATACCACAAACAGCTCATTATTTTTTATTTTTAGTTACTTTATGATTTATGTTGTGAAAAATTTCAATGATCAAAAGATAGTCCATTTTCACAGATATTCTCAACTTACACTTAAGCTTATTCTCTGCTCCAAATGTAGAATATTATTACGGGGTTA
The DNA here is from genome assembly GCF_021234165.1 of Pteronotus mesoamericanus. Lineage (NCBI taxonomy): Eukaryota > Metazoa > Chordata > Mammalia > Chiroptera > Mormoopidae > Pteronotus > Pteronotus mesoamericanus. The sequence goes on from NW_026555326.1 coordinate 3,710,749, forward strand.
CCCTGCTAGATATAGGTATAGAAAAAACATATAGCAAACATATTTTTTTCTTTATAAAAGCTTAAATATTTTGTATGCTTTGGAACGGTCTTCAGATCTTCCTTACCTTCCAGATTATATATCTATAAATAATACATAGATAAAATCATATTTTTCCAATAATAGTTTTTCCAACGTGTTAACTGATTTAGAATTGATTGATATTGTTCTTCACTGAGAAAATAAACAGCTAATTTTGATGGTAAAATATTTGTCAAACATGCCAGGCCCTGTAATTTTACGATAGAAGTTCAGATTTAGATTTCAGCAACAGCATAAAGCCAATTAAACAGAAATGAATGAAGATCTCACTTGTAAAGTCATTTGATTTGAAACGTTATGTTGGGGGAGATGACTTGGAAAAATACTGGATCACTTCAGAAAGTGTTTATAGAGGTCACACAGAACAGGACACCATATTTGCCAGGTTGTATTAGCAGTTATTTACAGGTGAGTGGTAAATCCATGGGGTGTAATTTTGCTAACAAACTTCTCACCTCCCATTTTAACATTAACTCAGATATATGGTTTAAAACCACACAATTCACACAGCACTAACACTGGCCCCCAATCTAGTGAGACTCATTCAATTCAGTTATTAGGTGTGTTCAGTTACTTTTTCCCATCATAATTTAAAATATCTGTTCTATTGATGCTTGTTGAATGAACATTCATATCCTTCACATCTAAAAAAACCAAAATGAAACAGGGAAGTCATAATTTTCACCCTTGCCATGCTCCGCCCTCACCCCCACCCTTCACACATTGACACCGTTCTTCCTTCAGAATGATACAAAACTACTCCTGCTCAGAGATGAAAGGACCCACCCTCCCAGCTCAACTTAATTTCCTTTTTACTTACCACTCTCACAGATTGGTAGTGGTGTCAGTCCCCATTTTGAATTTGCTTGACACCAAACGGTCTTGTTTCCTTTCATGGTAAATTGATATTACAGGTAAAAGTCACAGAATCACCATGTCTGTACAGTGGTTTCGATATTTTATTCCTGTGTCCCCCTGGTACTATGGGCTCAGAGCAAGTAGCTCTTTTGTTGATATATTCACATATAGGAGCAGCTTTATCCCAGATTCCTTTCACCTGGTCTTTACTAATGCAAAAAAGATTTTTTTCTCCTATGATGTGTAAGGTAAGTGAACACCTGTACCTCACTGAAGTATTAAGAAGTATAGGGTCAGGAACATCATTATTATAACTATTTTTGATTGGAGGAGGAGGGCCACAAGAAATCCCTGAAAATTAAAAGAAAATATGTGGTGATATTGATTGCAACAACAAAAAAATTCAAAATTAAATTGAAAGTCCAATGGATATGATATGACACTTTATATAAAATATGACACTTTATCTGGAACACATTTGAAATCTGTATAATTTATTTCTTACTCATAGTCCTACTTATACCAAAGATCCTAAATATTTGCCTTTCTCTTGATCCTTGGCAGAAAAATCAATATAGGCATCATCTTGACCAAACAATGATAATATAACTGCATTTATTAAATAGTTCTGAGTGTAATCAATTTTAATAAAACAAAGGCAAACAGCACATGAAAACGTATGATAATGACATGCTAATCACATGTGGAGGCACCTGGGACTAATGGAATGTGGGCTCAGTAGACCTGGTTTCAAATCCCCGCTGTCATTCAATAGCTGTGTGACCTTAGGCAAGTCGTACCCTCTCTAAGCATCAGTTTCTTAGACTGTCATATAAATCAAGCTACTTCATAAGGTTATAATGAGCACCCAGAGAGACAGAAGTACCTGAAAGGAGCAAGTACAATACCTGGAATGTGAAAATTATTTGATGCTTGTTTCAAATGAACTGGGGCTACAAGAGGTAAAAGGACATCTTGTCCCTCTGCTAAAGATAGTGCAGCCTCTCTGCAGTCACTTGCCACCCTTTGATGCAGCATCCTTTTGAAAAAGCCACAGGAAGTGGTCAGGGATTTGGGACAATGACCTTATATCCTTTATATTCTTGTGCTAATGTTAACTGTTTATAGCTGTGCTGGTGTATGCACACCTTTTGTGAGTGAGTCTTAGAATGAAGGGACAAGTGCCACCTCGGAACTGCTGGTTGATTTCCATTTAGCTCCAAGAGTTGCTCATCAGTAGAGGGACTGGGATAAGAAGACATGGCCAAACCATTTCCACACAGATGTGCCACTCAGTTACAGTGGGTAACTTTCCAGAGCCTTTATCTTAATATAAATAGAACACTCAAATGATGTTGTCGATTGAATACAACTCATTCTGCACTCTCGAACATACAGAAGAGTGGTATGTCCATGTTCAAAGTACACACGCAGGTAAGATGTTATAGTTGAAAAATGCATGATAACACCAAAAATCAAGAGGTGAGGTTCATACTTTTGCTTCTACCCACGTTCACAGACAGAAAACTTATTACTCCAGCATACTCCCATCCCTTCTGAGACACACTTACTAGAAGATTTGCCATTGAACCGGTACCTTCAACAATAAGGGGTAGCAAATCATCATCAGAAGAAACCAATTCTCAGTCGCATGGAATTAATCACATCTCTCAAGCATGTGGCATTAATGAGCTCAGTTTTTTTTTTAAAGCACTTTAGGCTTAAGGAAAAAAATCCAAGATCGTTTGTGAATCACTTCAGCTATGTGATGACTTCACACCAGGTGGAAATAGAGGAAAAAATCCTAATGATTATAATGTTTTCAAAAATTCTCTTTTTTCTCCTTGGCCTCCAAATTTCAACATTCTCTTGAGCATTTAGAAAGAACAAATCTCAGTTTTGAGTGAAGAAAATATCGAAGACCTTTTCCCTAAGCCCACCCCAAAGAGTCTCTCTTACTAAATCCCTATCATCTATTCATTCTCCATAATAGAACCTTCTCTACGGACCTCAAGCTTTGCTTTTTCAAGGATAAATGGATAATTGCCAGTTTTGGCTAGCCACGCACAATACCTACACTTGAAGAAGACCAGTAATATTTGGTTAATAACAGAACTTTTGGTGATAAAAGGCAAAGAACAGGAGGGAGAGGAAAAAACAGTGATGATGTTTAGAGATCACATTTTGCAACGCTTAGCTATAAGTCATAGATCTCAATTCAGGCCCTGTCACCTCACATTCACCCCTCATTACAAACAAAAGAAACCTCTGCCCCAAACTGGAGTTAGGAGAAGCCACCACCTGACCATTGAGAAGCTGGCCTGGAGCAGCATCACATGATTCCACTAGGAAAAAAAGAGACAAGAGCTGGCACATGAAGTCAGAAAACAGCTGTTTCCTTACAATGGAATAGAGCTTTAGGCGCCTTCACATTTGGGGGCTGTATGGCTCCAGGTTCCCAAGGATGTATAGGGTTAGCTCCCATGAGAGTGTAGCCAGGCTCATAGCTGTAGGACACTTCCTGTCCAATTGCTAAGAATTCCTTATCCATTTTGTTATAATTACCATGGCAGATATGTGGAGGTGGTGGACATCCTGAGAAAAGAACAGGACCAGAGGCCTTTTATTTCCGAAGTAAGAACTTTCCTCTCTACAACCTAAGCCAAGTTGGGATTGGCAGGGGTGGGATGAAGGTGGTTATGTCAGCTCTCCTAGTGTAAAGCGGAGAGCCATTTAGTGATGTGGAGTGGACTAACATCCATTACTCTCTGAGACATGATGAACCATGCAACCACCTGCTTTCTCTCTCTGGATGGACTAGGAAGCATTACATCTGCTCATCATTTTCCACTTTATATAACTAAAATGGTCGTGGCTTTCTTCTCACTAGTACAGTAGTCAGGGGAACCAAGCTTTGGTAATACATTTTCACCACCAAAACTGACCTCATTTTCCTGCTCCTCTAACCAGGTTTATGAAGGGTCTGGCCATTGAAGGGCGAGGGCAGGGGCATCTGAATGTAGCTACCTTTTTGTAAGTCAGACATTTCTCAATAAGAATAGGGGAGAAAGAGAGAATGGAGGAAGAGACCCAATCTTAATTCTAGTCTCCTTTTCAATACGGAAATGCATAATGTCTACAGTCTTTTGAATCAAATTCTGACATCAGCCAACTACCCTCATTGGTATGAATAACAGAATTGAGAATTTATTTTAACGTCGTTTAAGTAAAATTTAATCATGTACATGTTTTACAAAAATAATCTGATCATTGGCTGTGGTACTGCTTTTATTTTTTAAAGAATCTTCTAAATTCCTTGGAAAAGCATCTGCCCAGGTCCTTTGCCCATTTTTTGATTGGATCATTTGTCTTCTTGGATTGGAGTTGAGTGAATTCTTTATATATCTTGGAGATCAAACCTCTATCTGATGTATCATTAGCGAATATATTTTCCCATATGGTTGACTCCCTTTCATTTTGCTGATGTTTTCTTTTGCCGTGCAGAAGCTTCTTATTTTGATGAGGTCCCACTTGTTTATTCTTTCTTTTATGTCCCTTGCTTTAGGAGACATATCAGTGAAAAAATTGCTGCATGGGATATCTGAGAGTTTCCTGCCAATGTTCTCCTCTAGGACTTTTACAGTGTTGTGACTTATATTTAAGTCTTTTATCCATCGTGAGTTTATTTTTGTGTATGGTGTCAGCTGATGATCCAATTTCAATTTTTTGCATGTAGCCGTCCAGCTCTCCCAACACCATTTGTTGAAGAGGCTATTATTACTCCACTTTATGCTTCTGCCCCCTTTGTCAAATATTAGATACCCATATAGACCTGTGCTTATTTCTGGGCTTTCTATTTTGTTCCTCTGGTCTATGGGTCTGTTCTTGTGCCAGTACCAGATTGTTTTGAGTCTAGTGGCTTTGTAGTAGAGTTTGATGTCTGGTATTGTGATCCCTCCTACTTTGTTTTTCTTTCTCAAAATTGCTGTGGCTATTCGGGGTCATTTATGGTTCCATATAAATTTTTGAAATGTCTGTTCTATTTCTGTGAAATATGTATCCAAATTAATGTAGATCTAACACTGTTCCAGGATGTAGTAAATTTCCTACCTCTTCAACATGTAGATTTTACTTTTGAAGTTTACTTTGAAATTCTTTAATCAGGATACTCAACCATAACTACTATCTTTCTCTTCTTCCTCTCATCACTACCATGTGTCTGTTCAACCAAATTTCATTTAGAAATTACCAAATGTTCTATCCAACCCACCCTTGAAGCACCTTGGCAGTGGAGGATCCCATTTGCTGTTTTTTTGGCATCATACCACGCTGCTGCCTTTCATGGTAAAGCCAGGCTTACACTTAAACATCACAGTATCATTTAAGGAAAATGCATGTCTACCTCCAGATTCCATAATTCCATTTTCAACTTCCGGAATTGGGCATTTGACTATTTTAATACACTGAGGAGGAGGACCACTCCAGATGCCAACTGGATTGTCTTTGCTGGTATAATATATTGACTTTTCACCATGAGATCAAAGAGCTTTTTCCCATTCTGTCCAACATGGCACTGATAAGTCACCACCATTCCACAGTAAAAATTCTCTACTGTTGCTAGAAAAGTCCCCATTGGAGATGGCTGGGGGTGACTCACAAGGAATAGCTTTTTGGGGGTCAGGTGGAGAAAGAAAGAAGACATTTAAATATTATACCTTCTTGGAATTTTGTTTTCAGTCTTGAAATCCTAACTCCAGACTACAATTAACACTTTTTGTTAAAATACTCTATTGTTATCTCAAAGACGATTACAAATAGGAAGTTGCAAAGTAAGAAGATGCGTGTAACCTCCCTGAATAAAATTTTTTAAAAAAAGATCTAATCACTAGATCTCATCCCTATTTTATAGATAAACTGTTATATGAGGCACCTGAGATGACCTACATTTTGCATGAAATAAAGCTGGCAGTTTAGTCTCATGGCATATTTTAGACTTAATCCCTTATTCACTATGAGATAACTTATCATCAAAGTGGAGAAATCAAAGGAAATTGTGGTGGGGTTGGGGGGGATTGGAAGAACATAAACACACCACAGCTCTGTGCCCAGAACTTATCAAACCAAGTATAACTTTGTCTGGGTACACCTTTTGATATGTAGATCTCTCATTTCCCTCTGGAAGGATACAAGAAGAATTACACAGGGTGCAATAAAAGGATCGTTGTACTCACATTCACATAAAGGCATGTCCTGATCCCAGGTTACAGTATTGCCTGAGATAATACATGTAGCAGATGAGTCACCAATGAGTTGATATCTAAAGGCAAAGAGATGAGTGATCATCTCTCAGCTAAATGTACATTTTGGGAAAGCTTAGTTCTTTGTCCACTGAAAGAATGGCAAAGGATGGAGTGTCATGTACGACAAGTATCAGTGACAGACTAAGGACTCATACTAAAGATTAAAGAATCTAAAGCCAAGTAAAATTTGCCTGCTGATCAGTAACACTGGAGATTTAGAATTGGAAGAAGAGTAGCCCAAGCTATTTTCTCTTCTAGGTAACCTCTATAGCGGGTAACCCTGCACGGTAGTCTCTAGAGCAGATGAGGTAGGTGGTTCTCTTCTTGCTCCTCTATTTTGAAGGGTAGGTGGCAGTTACTCAGATCTCTCTTTGAAGACAGAAGGCATCTGGTTAAAACAACTGCTGTAAAGCCCATGTGCCCTGGAAATGTCTGCTGCCAATTCACCCTTCATCACAAGAATATGTAATTGTTGACCCAAACTCAATACTCATGTGTGTGAGGACAGAGCCATGGAGAGGTTTTCTGGGACTCACACATGATTTACTTACAAAGGAAAACAAAACAAACAAGATTCTGGACTAAGATTTGGGAAGCTTTCTGCGTTTCATATAAGTCCCAACCTGACTAGACTTCCTGACTAGCTTATTTGTGCTTATTCAAAGAAAATTTTGACCTTTACAAAACTTTTAGTTTCCAAGGGGATAGTCAACTCCAGGACAGTATTTATTTAAAGCATATAGCCTATATTTCTGAGTGTGCATGCAAACATTATTTGTGTCCAACCAAATTTATAATCTCTATTTCCCCTTTTTATATTCTGTCAGTTGAGGGCATCATCTACCAAGTCTTGTGGCTTAAAAAAAACACACACAAATTTAATAGTCAGCATTTCCTTTCTGTAACTCATTCTTTATCCCCCATTCAGTTGGTCACCAAATTTTAGTGACTGAATTCCAAATCTCTCCAAACCAACTTTTTGTCAAAGCTGTAACCTCTCATCAGATCACTGAGTAACAAAGTTTACCTTTCTAACTCTGGTCTCCACTGGTCTCCATTCTTCTATCGCATCTACCAATGAACACATTATCTTTCAGAAGCACAAATGTGGTCATACCACCACCTACATTTTACCTTACAATAACTTAACATTGTTGATTGGAAAAATTCATCACCTGTCAGTAGTAAGGTCTGATTTACTTAACTACTATTCCTCACCATGTACTGAATTTTTCTATTTTCTAAAGATGTCAGTTCTTTCATATCCATGCCTTTGCTTATGCTGTTTCCTCCGCCTGTGATGTCTAGATTTCTCTAATTCACTTAGATAGCCTTTATTATTTCCTTCTCTATCACCTCATAGAACTTTTCCCTCAGTGACTAAGTGAACTTACATGATAGTACAATATTTGTTTAAAAGTGAGCCTTTACAATTAGTATAGGAGTTCCTTACAGGAAGGGACTAGCAGACTTTTATGGTGCCCTGCAGCCCCACCAGCTAGCCTACAGCTTCATACCTAGGAGTTGCTCAAAAACACCCCTTGGATTAAATGGAGGTAAGAATGAAGTGAAACTATTATTCCTGCATACTAACTTCTAACCTCACTCTAACTCAGTGCAGAGAGTACAGGGAAGGTCATAGAGGTTACAGGTTACATAGAGGACAGCAGGATGGGCCAGCTGTGATGACTGAACCTCAGTACTCACTGCCCTAGGAATAAAGGAAAACATGGAAAACCCAGGAGCCCCCTTCACTGAGATGACTTACTAATTTGCTGATCATTTATAATAATAATAAAAAAAAACAGGTCAGCCCATAGAGACACACTAATATAGCCAAAGACGCCTCTGTTACAAAGGTTACTCATGTTTATAGTATTGCTGAGCATCTGACCACTTGGAGGTCTCTAGGCAGGTGGCAAAGAATGACCTTCTGCTATACCCAGGAAGGCATTCATAGTCCCAAGATGTCCCAACAGCAAACTCTGGCTGATCACTCTGAACTTCAGGCTTAGCAAAAGGATACCTTGGCAGGAACTTTCACTGATCTAGAGACAAAGGGCACAGGACTATCAGAAGAGAGGCTAAACCTTCTACTCTGCTTCTGCTTTGTCACCAATTATCTTTGACAACTTTAACTTTTAGAAAGTAAACCTAAAATGGGGAAAAAACTTCTCAGAAAAAGTGTATGTATCTTGCAGTATGGGTGCATATACAGAAAAAATAAGCTCAGAAATTCAAAGACATTTTAGGATAGACTTTACATGGAGAAAATAATTTTTCATAAAATTCCATAAAAACCCTGAGTTCTTTCATGTCCTTATGACATCATAAGTAAAAATTAAAACCTTATAAAGTTTTCTGGGATAGTACTGTAAACCTGTAAACTAAAGTGTACCAGAGACCTTATAAATTCAGCACATGTATGATTCTCTAAAATTACTTTAATGAATTACCATTACTATCTTAGTCATTAAAACTTTAGGTCCTAGCAATAAGAAAATATGTTTATTTATTATTCTTCATTGTTGTATTCAGTCACCAGAATGGGGTAAGAGACTCAATTTTTATTCTAGCCTTATTGCATAAAGGCTACATTTTTCAATATGAGAATGTATAGTTCTATACTATTTTGAATGGAATATAACATCAGCCAATTTCCCCCATGGCCAATAGGATTGAGAATTTATTTTATCCTGATTTAAATAAAATCTAATCATGTATATGTTTTGGAAAAGTTCTTTGATCATTAGCTCTGGTACTACCTGCTTTTTTTCAGAGCAACTTTTCCATGGCCACACTCCATTTCTGGTGTAGTCTTTACACCATGACTAATTTACATGGGATAAGAAGTGTGGCTTTATCTCTAACCCAAGACAGCTTTAAAGGTCTTTCCAGTTTCACACCTTCTCACAGAGTTGCCTGAGGCCCTCACTGAGATTGCAGTGATGCTTAGCTGCTTCTTTCTCCCAGTCCCGATTTTTCCTCCTCCTCTCCATAAATACTGAGCCTAAGAGCACCTCTTAGTAACTGGGTTGCACAATAATTCTGTCTCATCACTTTTTTTCCTGGCAACCTGACATGTGACAGCCACAAACAGGGTGTGGAGCAGAGGGCGCTTCTCCATTTCCAGCTGCAGTTGATCCGGTGACCCATGTGCGTTGTTCTTGTAAGGAATGGTTAACTGCAGAGCTTGCAGAAAATTCCATTTAGAATACATACACTGGCAGGGACATTTTAATATTGTTACAACATCATTTCCTCATTTATTTTCTCTCCATAAGCTTCTGAAGATTTTGGAAATACGTGGTAAATTTATACCTTAGTATATTTAAAGGTCAGTGGAGACACAGGGGTTTCTCTGTAGAAGACTAGAGTAGATTCTACTCGATATAATAAAAATTATTCTGCCCTGGCCAGTGTGGCTCAGTTGGTTCGATTGTTGCCCTTTTGACCAAACAGTTGCAAGTTCCATTCCCACTGAAGGTGTATGCCTAGATAGCAGATAGACCCATGTGGGAGGAAACTGATGAGTTTCTCCATCTCTTTCCCTCTGTCTCTCTCTGCCTGTTCCGCTCTTGGAATTTTTTGTTTCCCCTGAGTACTCAGTCCATACTGATTTTTCTTATTTCTAATACAGTACCATTTAATCTGTACTTCATAATTTGTCCCCTCTAGGATTCTACTCTTTGCTGGTCTACCATGAAGTCTTATCTTCCGAATAAATTTATGCATTTTCTTTTCTTTTTTTTTTAAGCTACAACTGATTTTTAAGATTGTTTGGAATTTCTCCTATGAGTTCCCTGAAAGAAGAAAATGTAGAGAGACTTCAGAGGTCTCACTAAACACCTTTTTAAAAAAAAATTTCCCCCTCACATCCACCACTTTCTTCTTTGGCAACCAACAGCTTGTTTTCTGTATCTGTGGGTCTGATTCTATTTTGTTTTGTTTGTTCATTTTTGTCTTGTTTTGTTTATATAAGTGAAATCATATGGTATTTGTTTTTCCTGTCTGATTTATTTCACTTAACACAGTGTCCTCTAGGTCTGTCCATGTTGCCACAAATGGCAAGCTTTCATCCTAATTGCTGGATAATATTCCATTATCTATAATTATACAATAAATGTATATACACACACACATATAATTATATAGTCAATATTCCATTATATATATATTATCTTTATTCATCTATAGATGAAATGAAAACATAGGCTGCTTCCATATCTTAGTTATTATAAATAATGTTGCAATGAACATAGGGGTACATGTATCTTTTTGAACTCATGTTTTTGTTTTCTTTGGATAAATATCCAAAAGCGGTATTGCTGCTTTGCATGGCTACTCTATTTTCAAATTTCTTGAGGATTCTTTGTAATGTTTTCCATAGTAGCTACACCAATTTACAATCCCTCCAGCAGTGTATGAGGGTTCCTTTTCTCCACATCCTCACCTGTTCTTGTTATTTCTTAAATTTTGTTTTGATGATGGCCTTTCTGACAAGTGTGAAGTGATATTTCATTGTGGCTTTGATTTGCATTTCCTTAATGATTAGTGATGTGGAGCACCTTTTCATATGTTCTCTTTGGATAAAGGTCAACTCAGGTCTTTTGCCCATTTAAAAAAAAATTGGATTGTTTTTCTTTTGTTAAGTTTTATGAGTTTTGTGTGTATTTTGGATATTAATCCTTTAACTGACATATCAATTACAAATATTTTCTCCTACTATATATTTTGTCTTTTCATTTTGTTGATGATTTCCTTTGCTGTGAAGAAGCTGTTTAGTTTGATGTAGTTCCACTTGTTTTATTAAAGGTTTTATTTATTTATTTTTAGAGACAGGGGAATAGAGAGAGAAAGAGAGGAGAGAAACATTGATGTGAGGGGGAAACATGGTTGCTTCTCACATGTGTCCCTACTGGGACCGAACACGCAACACAGGCATGTGCCCCAACTGGGAACTGAACCAGTGATCTCTCACCTTGCCCAGTGAACTGAGTCACACTGGTCAGGGACTACTTGGTTTTTTTGTTTTGTTTATGTTGCCTTTGCTTTTGATGTCAAATCCAAAAAAATTATTGTCAAGACCAATATCTAAGTGCTTATCCCTTATGTTACTTCCGGAAGTTTTATGGTTTTGGGGTCCTATGTTCAAGTCTTTAATACACTTTGAGTTCATTTTTGTGTATGTTGTAAGACAGGGGTTCAGTTTTATCAATGCTATTTATTGAAGACACTCTCTTTTCTCAGTTGTATAAACTTGGCTTCTTTGTTGTAAATTAATTGACCATATATGCCTGGGTATTTCTTAGTGCTTTTTTCTGTTGCATTGATCTATATGTCTGTTTTATGCCAAGACTTTGCTCTTTTGATTGTTATACCTTTGCAATATAGTGTGAAATCAGAACATGTGATGTCTCCAGATTTGCTTTTCTCTCTTCATATTGCTTTAGCAATTTTAGGTCTTTTGTGGTTCCATACAACTTTTAGAATTGTTAGTTATATTTTGTGAAATATGTCATTAGAATCTTGATAGGGATTGAATTGGATCTATAGATCACTTTGGGTAGTATGTACATTAAAACAATATAAATTTTTGCAATTCATGAGTACTGTTTCTATCTTCTCAGCTGCACCTCCTGCTCAACTCATCTTCTTAGACTTAATCCATGCAACATCTCCTCTATGAAGTATTTTCTGTTTCCTCCAAGGAAGCAGTGGCCAGTCCTCTTCTCTTGGACTCTGCTCTGCTTGGATCTCTCTGATAATTAGCACATATTTTTGCATTCCAGTGGAGGGTGGACAGAAAAAATTTAATAGTTAACATGGCTAACTTCACTCATCCATGTGACCATAACCTAGTACAATGTGTCCCTCATAGCAGCTATTCAAAAAACTTTGGTACTCAAAAGTACCACTGCTATCAAATAGAAAACAATGGTGAAGATACTGTGATGGATCTAGTATTGAAAATAATTAGTTTAAACTTTAAGTGCTGGGGAAGGATTAGGTTATCAATTTCTTTTGTTGCCTATCTGCTAGTATTCTGGAAATCTAGCAATTGACAAAATAAGAATTGCTCTCTTTGCATTGTAATATGCAAACTAAGGAAACTGAGAAGCTATTGCGTAAGTACTTGTTGATCTTGGCTTCTTTAATTTGAAAGAAAGAAAAGATCTAAAATAGGCAGAAGAGACCACCCATAAAAAGAGAGTGTACACTTTGTCCAAAAAAACAACCCTATCTGGAGGAATGAGACTTGTCCCAAAATTCACCAAATGTTCCCTTCTGCAACTTCAAACCATTTGGCAAATGCCTCAGAGCTACAAGCCTCCCAGGCACAACATTGTCTACTTAGAAAACCTTCTCCTCCTGAGCCGCTTTAAAAGTGAAACGTTTATTTTGTTCACATATTTTCCCTGTACAGCATAGTGATTTCTCATGTTTACTCTCCAAGTTTTATTTTATGCTATTTTCCGTAATGACCTACAGTATTATTCTTGGGGTGATTCCCCCCGGAAAATAGAGTCTGTTTTATTTTTTCAATTATACTTGACATTCCCTATTATTAGTTTTGGCATAGTGGTTAGACATTTATATAATTACAAAGTGATCCTCTCGATAGGTCCAGCACCCACCTGGCTGGACCATACATACATAGTCATTACAGTACATAGTTATGACACACATAGTTATTACAGTATTATTGACTATATTCTGTATGCTGTGCATTACATCCCGTGACTATTTCGTGTTCTGATTTTACCTTTCAGCCTTAACCTTCTACCTTGTTTTTGATCCTCTTCATTTCTAGCTTTGTTACCTTCCATGTTGCTCCCTGTTCACTTTATCTATTTTTGTCTATTCCAAATTGTGTTTATAGTTTCCTTCAATTTCTAGTGTTAAGCCTAATCTTTATTTTTTTAAATTCCTTTGGTTTTCCTCTTACCATCACTGTTCTTATCCTTCCACTCCCCCATCAGTGAATTTTTAAACAATCAGCATCAAGAAGACTGGAGCAAGATTCTGCATAAACAGAGGAAGACAGAGCCTCTCTGAACCTCAGCTGCTTTTGCCTTATCTTGTTAGACACTACAGGAAGCCCGTGGTAGGCATGACTCTTTCAAGGAACTGTCCCCTGAAGGCAAGAGGGATAATTTTCCCCCTGTGTTCTAAGTCTCTGCTGAATATTATACTTAACGTTCTGGCACTTACTATTTATACAAGAGCATTGATGCTGAGGTAAAAGGATTGAGCATTTGGAACCACAAGTGTGACAAGGCACACATGATCTCTGCGTTCCAGTGCAGAGTGGACAGAAAAAATAGTTTAGGAAGAGTGACTACAAGTTAGAGGGGATTTTGGCTGGAGTGTGTGTGTCTCCCTGAGGTAATTTGGTGAGAGAAGGTTTGAAGGGGTAACATCACAAATGAGTTTGAAGGATAAGGAGCCAATTACGCAAGAGGCGGCAGGGGAATATTCCCAGACTGAGGAACGGCAAGTGCAGAGGCCTGAAGTGGGGAGTTTGGCCTGTCTCATGAGCAGAAATGTCTCCCCTTGACCAGTCATTTATTAAACGCTGTCAGAGAATCATGCTCCTTCCCTCCAGAGCACCTGTCTGGGGTTATAACATACAAGCATTATGGTTTGGTTACTGTCTGCCAGTCCCAATAAATTTCAGCAAATATTGATTGATTGCCTATTGTGCGCCTGGATCTAATAGTGGGCAAAACACAGTCCCTGCTTTTATTCCAGCGTGCGCGTGTTTGTGTGTGCGTGTACGAGTGCAGAAAAGAATAGTGAAACAAGGATCACGAAAATAGGAGCGATCTGTTACTGCTCACCAAGTGTAGCCACAGACCCAGCACGGGACCTGGCACATAAAAGGAAGATATTTATTGAATGAATTCTGCTAAGGACAGAATGTAGCTCGCAAAGAAACTGTGTATGTAATGGAATCCTAAAAATAATTGGGGCATATGAAGACAGAAAAAAAAAATTTTGCTCGTGTTAAAAATGGTTGTCCTGTGATTGTATACATTTTGTACAATAAGCATGTCTTTTTTGGCATATATCTTTTAAAGTACACATTCCATTCAGTGAAGCACAAAATAAACATTGTGAATGGGCCTTCGGCTTTAGTTTATGAGCCATAGGGAAAAACTATGTTAACTTTTTTTTTTTAGGATACTCATTTCTCATTAAGTTTGGCTACCAATGTTTTTTAGGTTGCTTTGCATCATCCCTCTGATAGCACCCGACATAATGGAAAAAAAAAAAAGCCAAAGCCATTTGGTAATAGAATAGAGTGTGATACCACCTATATTGGATAGAACACAAAGTTGACTTCATGGCAGGAAAAAACAAACACACACCAGGCTGATACTGGCTAACAAGCTGCTTATCACCTTTACGTACAAAAAGCACTGCACACCCTTCCAAAACTCTCTACTGCAGGAACCCCGAGCCCTTTGTCAGGCAAGTGCTACACACAAAACACGCTCTTCCCAACCCCCGTCCAAAACAAGCAGTGAGCTTCCTTGCCCTACTGGCGCCCTAGAGGGAACTCGAGAGCCAAGGTTTTGTGAGAAGTAGGGGAGTAAAAACTCCTGGTTCCTCTAGCTCCCCGTAAAGATGTTGTCAAACTGGCAGAGAAAATAAGAGAGTGGTGAATATGCATGAATACCTGGTTCTGAGCTGTGTGGTAGATCTCTTTTAAGGTTTTATGACATAAAACCTTATATCATAAAGTGATATAGTTGGTCGGTGGGGATGCCATTATTAGAATCTAACTTCTTTAAAATAAAACAATGTTAGATGATTACTTGCCTCCTAAATTAGTATATTTACATAATCCTTTTCACTGACCTGGTGAATTACAACTTCAGCATTTGTGAAAACCTGAAAGAGAATGGCTAGACAAAGGATAGACTGTCTTTTCTGATGTTGGTTCTGGATACTATGCTTCCTCTGTTTGCACCTCGTAAGCCCTGCCAGCCAATAGTTGTGTCCAGCAAGAGCATGACTGTGGTTTGCCACACCCAAAGCAGGTATCCTGAAACCAATCAAACACAGGGAGAAAGGCATTTCTCAGACGGAGCGCATTTGTTTTGTTTCCTCTTGGCGTGAAGGCTCTAAAATGTAAATATATTGCAAAACATATTCCATAAGTAGATTTTCAATGATAAAACATTTTATTCCTTTTTTATTATAGTAGTGGAGACAGAAAATTTCATTTAAGCATTGTGGTCTTCAACTAATGTCTCACATGTAAGCATACAAAAAGGCAAAAGAAACGTTAGATTAGCATTAGAAATAGCTTTGGAGAGTAACTGTTTCAGCTGCTGCTCTTCAGAAGAAAAATGTGAGGCCAGAGGTTAACGGAATTGCTCAATAACACAATTAGGCTAGACAATATGGTATTTTACATATTGTTAGCCTGTACAGCATTTCCCACAGATAACTGAGGTTTAAAAAACATCCCACATAATTTCTAACATTTAAAAAGTCACAGGCATCAGATATTTGTTAATCACATTGCACACCAACCTATTTCATTCCGGGGAAAACAAAATAATTTAGAATTTTTTCCTCCAAGGGTGTTTTTGATTCTAAGCAAGGCTAATTCTCAAACAGTTAATTTCTAGTCTTCCTTTAAAAGATAACTACTGTTGAAACCTGAGAAATAATAGAGATCTCTCCAAGTTCCAACCATGCAAACCATTGATCTTCTTTTAACATATTTATGGACTACCTGCTTTTCTTTTTCTTTTATCTCTCCCAGGCCCTCCTCTCTTCTTACCCTCCCCTCCACTTTTCTTTTTCTTTTCGTGACCTGTAGAAATATCTTTATCCATTTGGGGAGGAAAAGGGGAGGGTTGTTATTTGAATGATTCACTTTGAATTAACCTCTTTGTCTGTGATATGCTGCACTTTTTTCTCCCACTCTGTCAGCTTACTTTTTGGTTATGATGTTTTTTTCTCTCTTGCATGACTTTATATTGTCCTTCTAGTTCATGTCCAATTCACTATTTATATATATCAGTGTAAATGTGGCAGAATACACTTTAAAAACAACTATTAAAACCAGAATTACATGGAAATTAGCAGTAGGTATACATACCTATTCTTAAATATCCAGAAAGATTCTGATATTTTCTAGAGGTCATCAGCATGACCCATAATATCACACCAAATGAATTTTTGATCTATAAGGATGTGGATTTTTTAGAGACTTTGTGGCTACTTATTAAGAATGTGTCAATACATGTCTATTAATTTGTTAATTCTTAATTGTCATGTTTCTTAGTAAATTTAGTTTATTCTGAATTCATTCAAAATAAGACAGTTACTTTTATGTAAAAATTATCCTTTTATTTAAATTTCAGAATGTTTTTAAAACAGAACATAGTAGAAAGTCTTATGAAATAGAGCTTAGGAAATATTGAAAACATTTTTTCCAGATATGTCTCTTGAATATTCTTGATCCTTCTTTTCTATAATCATTTAATGCCTTTTTAATAAACAGAAATTACTTATTTTTCTTTGAGAAAGTAAAAACTGATATAGCATACATTTTACTTCAATCTATCTAAAAAAAGTAAATTCTGCTCTATAAAAAAAAGAAGGTATTTAAGAAAGAAACATATATATATGCATGTGTGTGTTTAAGAACTATAAAGAAAGATTAGAAGAAAGTGCATTGAAACATTGAGTGGTTATCATTGGATAGTATAGTTTGTTCAAGAGTCATCAATATAAACAATTAAAAATAAAAAAGACAAATGACAAATTCATAAACAGAAATACTAGGTGACACCCTCTTTTTTTAAGCAATTGGGACTATTTACGTATCCTGAGAGCAGTCTTTCCCCTGACCAGACAGTGTGTGCTTTCAGCACAAGGAAAAGGGGTGATGAGGTGACAGTATCCAAATTAAGGGGATGGAGCATCCTCAGGACTGGGAGAGCTTCAGCATCTTCAGGTGCACACGTCTGTATCTCTGCAGTCACTTCAAAGATTTTATGAGTGTTAGGTCTTATTGTGTTGAAATGAATCATCTCTTTTCCAATGATCATTTTAATTTGAGGTGTTCTCCGGCTCTTTAGTACTTTGTCAAGGAAGGACACTGAAATAACAGGAATTTTTATTTAGATGACAGTATGGTCAACAACTAAACAGCAAAATTTATATGCTGATAATCATGATGCTGGCATTACATATAAGTTACAAGCTTAAAAGAAGTGTTTATTGCTCACTGTTGTGGCTGCTATGTAGGGCACAGGACAGTGTGGCATAAAGTGAGATACTGAGTAGATGAGGGAGATGAATGAATAACTTGACCATTTCCCAGTTCTTTTGTCAAAGAAAAAGTGTTCTGAAAGTTGAGCAGCTGAATAAAAAGAGCCTCTTTTCAGAAAATGTACAGATCCTTTGTAACCCACAAAATCTTTCCTCGAGTCTCCTTTCTAAGCCATGGTTGTGGCAGGGGAAAGTATATAGGATCTGGCAGGTTGCCTTCAGAAAGTATGTCCTCTCCCCCTATCACAGTCAAGCTAGAAAGGAGACATTGTATGGTCTAAGGCATGCAAAGCTTCCTTGGCCATGCAGAAGCCTCTCCTCTTTCTTAAGGCCAGGAACACTGTCTTGTCACAAATGCAGAGGCCCCTGATAAAGCGCATCAACTCACCTGACAACCCCAGTAATTTCTGTCACCTGACCCCATATCAGCAGGCTCTTTCTTGCTCACAGGTGTTCCCCACATCATAAACCTGCATCACTACTGAACATTTCCATGAGCTTCAACACATAGCTGTGTCTTTGGAGTCTACCTCTTTCCCTCTACCACCCTCTCCAACCCTGTACCAGGCCTGAGTGCACAGGTTTTCAGCTTGGTATAGACTCTAGTTCACTCCTTGTCTATGAGATGTTGACACAGATAATTGTCTTTTCTCCTGTAGAACACCTGTAGAACACCTGTGGAACACCTGTGGTTAAAATTTTAATCTTTAAATGCAAATTTGAGATAAATTCATTAAGGAATTCCTACCTTTATATTAAAAGGTGGTCAACGGTCAATGAACACAATTTGAGATGCACCTTGATGTTAAAGAGTGTTTCCAAAAAGTTGAGGGCAAAAAAAATTTAGGCAAATTCATTCTCAAATATTTATCAAACACTTCTCATTTGATTAAGTGCGTACTCAGAAAAATATCGTCCTTACTCATAAGTTAATTTAGCATGGGAGTGAAAACACATAAGCACAATGTAGAGTACACTATAAATGACTCATCGATGTTTGTAGAATTAATGAATGAGCAAGTGAATGAATACAATAGAGTTAATAGGTAAAAAACAGCTTGAAATGTTGAATACTATGGGATGTATTTACATATTTTTTAGCAATGGGGAAAATGATTGTCACTTGGTGAAACCAAAGTCAGATCAATATAATCTCCAAGTATAACTGTGTAAATGTAAAATAATATGCAAAGTAGCTTAATAATACTAACCACTGGGTGGAGGGTATTACAAGGAATTTTTATATTTATTTATTTCTCATTTTCTGTGTTTTTAATGATGAGCACATATTATCGTTGAAAGAAAATAATTTATTTTAAAAGTTGGAATAGACAGGACGTGCTGTGAGTTCCAAAGAGAAGTATTACTTTGGACTGGAGCTGTTTGGGAGAGCTTCTTGGGTCAGTGAATTCTGAGATGGGTTAATGCAACTTAGAGTGTAAAAAAGGGGGAAGCCTGCTCTACGCACATAACCTGGCAGGAACGAGGCAACGGCATATGACATTTAAAGCAGTCTTTTGGAATATTTTTAAATGAACTACAACAAAGACAATCATCACCTTCACAATCTGCTGCTATTTAGTGTATTTTTATTTGGTGGCAACATGGCTGCTATAAGTCAGTTTTGCACAACTTTTCTGTCGAAGTACCCTAATAATAGAGAAAAACAAATGCATCACCCTAAGAGCCTTAGAGGCTAACTTGAAGTACAATATTCTCTGTCTTATTGTATCTTAAAATCTCCTGCACTATATGTCTTCTGCTCCCTTATAATATATTTACGTTAATATAAAAATAATACTATTTTCCCTTTGAACTACACGCATAAACTCAGAAAAAATATTCTCCTAGCAAGCCATGCCTCTTTCACTCACGACTTCTTTATCCCCCTGGTACCCTAGCTACACGTTCTCCAGGCATATGTAAATACCCATTTGAGAGGGATCATTAAAGCTTCTAAAACTAAATGGTCAATTTTGAATTATTAAATAACAATGTATATTTCATTTGCTTCCATAAACAGTCATGAAAACAATCTATTGGGCAGAAATAAAGTGAGCAGAACCCAGGTAATAAACATACATCTTTGCGTATTCATTTCTCTTTAGCAGAAAATTGACCATAGCCTGTATATTTTGGTTTAGAAAAATTTGAGTTGCCTGTATCTTGATTCACTGTAAATGCCCCTCCCACCCCCTTACCTTTTCTGGTGGCCACTTTCACTGTCCTCTGTGGAATTTAGGATTTCTGACATATGTTTAGGTACAAAGTGCAAGGTTTACATCAATGCACATTGCTATGGGGAAGAGGTAGGGCCCCAAAAATGGACTTAAAAATGGGGTGTTTTGCTTCTGTTTTCCACAGGAGTGGCCCCTTCCCTTTCTAGAGCTTTTGTTTGTTCCTGAAAGTGCCCTTGAGACCTTATGAAGAGGAAAGGTTAAAGACTCTTGGGCATAGCCAGAGTAAACAAGGGCTAGATGAAATCCACTCTGTGTGATGAAGAAAAATGGAGTTTTGAATTTATAAGAAAATCAAGAGTTGTCCTGAGATGCCCTGAGAACGCATTAAAGATCTGAACAAAATGGACAAATGTCTGATGTGAGAGAGGCTTGGGAAAAGGGTAAAAAGCCAAGGCTTAAAGAGGTACTGGCCAGTGAGAAAATAATCCTAGTGTGATAGAGTTCAGGCTTTGATAAGCTTTTCCTCTGAAGTTCCAGGCAGTAAATGTGTTGGCTTTGCGGGCCACGCAGTCTCTGGGTCTCTGCAGCATATAGAGTAGTCCCCCTATCTATGGTTTGCTGTCCATGATTTCAGCCACCCACAGTCAATCCTGATCTGAACATATTAAATGGAAGACCAGAAATAAACAATTCATAAGCTTTAAGTTGCATGCCATTCTGAGGAGCATAATGAAATCTCGCGTGATCCCACCTAGAACGTGGATCCTTCCTCTGTCCAGTGCATCCACAGTAGATGCTCCCTGCCTATCACAAAACAGCATTTGGGCTATTAGATGGGCTGACCTGGAATCCCAGTGCTGTGTTCAAGTCACACTTATTTTATTTACTAATAGCCCCAAAGTGCAAGAGTAGTGATGCTGGCAATTTGATATGCCGAAGAGGAGCTTTGAAGTGCTTCCTTTAAGTAAAAGGTGAAAGCTTTCAACTTCAGAAAAGAAAAAAGTATTCTGACGTTGCTAAGATCTATAGTAAGAACAAACCTTCTACTCCTGAAATATGAAGAAGGAAAAGGAATTTTGTGCTAGTGTTGCTGTCACACCTCAAACTGCAAAAGGCATGGCCACAGTGCGTGGCAAGTGCGGAGCTAAGAGGACACAGAGGGCTCAGTACTACCCACAGTATTAGGAGTCCACCGCAGATCTAGAACGTAGCCCCTCTGGATGAGGCAGGGACTACTGTGTTCAACTCTGTCGTAGTATGAAAAAGCCACAGGCGATAGGGAAATGACTGGATAGCTGTCTTCTAGTACAGCTTTATTTACAAAAACAGTTACTTTTTAGTTCAGTATTTTCTAATATTCACTTCAACGTTGGGTGCCACTTTGGGTTGAAGTGTCATCTCCCATTTCACGCCATACCTTTAGCAAGCAGCTGGACATTTATTTACTACACCCCAGCTTGGGGTAGGGCTATTTGTGTGGGTGAAATGAAGGGATAAGACACGGTAACAAGCCCAGCTGGAGAAGGAGAGAAAGGAGAGAGCAGTCCTAGGAGTTCAGGTGAGGACCGAGGTCAGTGCAAGTGGGAAAGCAAGGGAAGAGGGGAAGAGAAAGTCTCCACCAGATCCTTAAGAGATCCTGCACATCGAAGGGAAGCTGGGGGAATCAGGGGCACACTCAAGTGGCAAACACCTGGGTTCTACAAGGAAAAGTAAAGCTACTACTTCTCAAAGGTTCATAGCATAAATGTGCAAAAATATAGCAATGCTTTGAAAACCAGTGCCCGTGCACAGCACTGAAAGAGTCCTCGCGCCCAATCACTGAAACAACAGTTATCCAAGAAAAGCAACCACAACAATGGCATTTCCAGCTCCTGAAGTACTTCCGAATGTGTTTGGTGTCAGTGAGCTACCTGGTGCAATGTCACATCTAAATCCCGTTTCCATTTTCGATATTTGAGTTGTTGAAAACATTTTGAACTCTATTTGTGCATGAGGTACCTGCCATGTTCTTGGTTTGTTTGCAGACTTTGAGCATGATCACAGCTGCCTTCTTGGGGATGCAAACAGATATTCACTTCTTTAGGTTTTTCATCTCTATTACTGCTAATTGGCAGGGGAGAAAAAGATAGGAAAATAATTTAATTACATACATTTTAGTTTTGAAGCAAGTTAGTCAGTAGCTTTCATTCTGAAATTTAGGGCATAATTGGCCTCTGGTTTTGGATAGCTTTATAAGGTATCTAAAAAGAAAAACATAACCGAGTCGTACTTTTTAAGACTAAGTAAAAGCTTGGACTAGGAAATAATACTAAAACCACCCTATATGTCATGTCAGAGCTCTGAACTGCTTAGAGAAAGATGCCCATATGCTGTAAAACTACACTTTTCCCTATTCCCTGAGTGATATTAATTAGTACCTACTGTTCAACAGGATTGTGACATCAAGCTTCATAATGTAAATGGCTTTGCCCTGCAACTTACACCAGGCTCCCTTTTCCCCTGATAGTGAATATATATGTTCTGTACTTTGTACAAGGCCTATATATAGTATAGGAAGTAGCCATTGCTGTCATGAAGATATATGAGAACTGACAGTAAAAGAAGTACATGATCACTTAAATCCTAATAATAAGTCATGTATAAATAACAATAGCTAACATTTTCTGACATGCATCATGAGCAAGACACTCTGTTAAGCTGACGGAGAAACTACTATTATCCCTATTTTTCAGGCAAGGATAATAAACTTCAGAGAGATTAAGCATCTTTTCCAGGGTTTTAAAGCTAGTAAGTGAGTGTGAACGCAGGTCTTAGTGACTACAAAGCCCATGGTCTTACATGATATACTATGCTGCCTCTTCGGAGGGTTATTTAATGATCAATACATTTTACATAAATGAAATGATAAATCATACCAGTACTTTTATTTCAAGTATGTATTAGTATTACAGATTTAAGACTGGAAGCACAAAGAGGAAATTTACTCTACCACTTTTCACTACTTCCTCATTACTCACTCTTTACCCTCTCATGGAAAATAGATGAGGACCCTACTTAAGACAAAAAAGGAAACTGTGAGTTAGGAGTCAAAGTTTTCACAAGATGAGGAAGGGCATACCTGAGACTCAGGTATGAGGAAGTAGAGGGTTGTATGTGCAGGTGGCATGAGCTTCCAAGGGGCAGTGATTATGTGGTGAGATCCGTGATGGCTTGAAAGTTGGATGATGAATGATATATTTATGGGGTGTGAGAGAATACTACCTTAGTGAGCATGTAACAGTGGGGAATTGCAGCAGTGATTGAAAAAAAATACTAATCAAGTAGTAATTATAGAATAGGTGGTATTAACAGACTCTTAGAAAAATCATGTATTAAAATTTTCCTTATGAGTCTTTTGTAGACATCAGCAGCTACAGTTCCTGCCTGACCAAGGAACAGCCCTGACCACAGGAACTGGACAAGCATCAGCAATTCATGTCAGAACCAGCAGAAGCATTGCCTGCACGTCCTGTTTATGAACATCTGCAGTAGAACTGAACATAGAGCAAGAGAACTACATGAGAACACACACAGCAGATAATGTTGAAACCATCAGAGAGCAGAGCTGAGAAACTTCATGTCACCAAATTCCTTTGTCCCCCTCTTCCCGTGGCTCCCCCATATGACCTAGCCAGGATGCCTGAGATGCTAAGATGGTTTTGGAGGCACGAGCCTGTCATCTTCTCAGGTTGTTGACCTCTAAAGAAACCCCTTTCCTTCTCAACTAGAACCCGCTTCATGGGTTTGGCTTTCGTGGCAGCGGGTGGCCAGATCTGTGGGTTATTTTCCTCATTGCAAGTAATGTTGAATGAATGGCTATCCAGTTGGTTGGTAGTGGTCATGAGAGATTGCATGCTGTTCCACAGAATGATACTGGCTCAATATACCAAGTAGCTAAAACAAATGCAATTACATAGAGGTGGGTAAGGAATGTATATATAAAAAGTAAATAAAAGTAAATATGTTAGCTTTATAGTATATGTCGTTCTGGATACTGAATTTTCAGTAATATAGATTAAGAAATGAGCAACTGAAATTATCAATGGAACAGCTGAAGGGATTCAGGATTCTGAGTCAGATAACTGGAACTAAAGCCCTAACTCTTAACAACTTCCTACCGGTATGGTTTTAAGCAAGTCACTGAGTTTCTCTGAATCTGTCTTCTGTGCTTTGGTACAACAACATTTTTGTCCTTATCTCCCTCTTAGAGTTGCCTTGAGGACCAAAGAAGACAATAAATGGTGAAGCTATGGTAGTTGTTATTCTCATGACTAATGTTGACTACTGCAAAAGCAGAGGTCAAAAATTATTAAATGAAATTATTTTGAGTGCCTATAGGTGGTCCCTGCTCACAGGGAGAACATCATCAGGGAAGGGAGATGGTGAAGAGTGTGTTGAGGACCAAGAACATAAGAGATTAATTAATAGAGGTAGGAAATTCAAATAAGGGAGAGGAAGGAAGTGACTAGATTAGTTGCAAAAAGTTCAGCTATGGTATTCTACTTTTAAAAATATACATCAGCAGCCTTTTTGAAATGTTTGTTGAACTTCAATTTCTATAATACTTCTTTAGGAGACTGCATTTGTTTAGAAAACTATTTACCTAAATTTATAAACTGATTTGCATTGGTATAATTTGTTAATTAAGCTTATAACATTGATTTCTTTGACTTTGACCTCACTGATTTTCTTATATTTAAACCAGCTAATACAAAAGCTGTGTGTGTTCTCTTCCCAATCAAGAATATATCTTTATTTAGATCTTCATCCTTCCAAGGTTTCTTTTAAAATTTAAAAGGTAAATGGTTTTTAGAAAAGAGATTATTTATTTATTTTTAGAGAGAGGGAAGGGAGGGAGAAAGAAAGGGAGAGAAACGATGCAAGAGAGAAACATTGATCCGCTCGCTGCCTTTTGCATGTGCTCCAAGTGGGGACCGAACCCACAATGCGGGAATCGAACTGGCAAACTTTCGCTTTGGGGAACAATACCCAACCAACTGAGCCACACCAGTTAGGGCTAAAAAATAAATGATTTTAATAAAACATTTATTTTTTTTTAAATAACCAATGCAAAACCTCAATTCTTCCACACTGGCAGCCTGAGATATGTGTACCAGTGGGGCACACTATCTAACTTTTAGTGCCCTGATACGGTCTGTGTGTAGAGGCGGAAGTCTGAAATGTCTCAGCAAAACTGGGGTACCAACTGCCTAATTAACATTTTTGGAAAAATTCCTTCTGCCCGTTTTCCCTTATGTAAAACTTCAGTCACTCACTCTTAAAATTCTAACCTTTTAAAAGAAATGTTCTTAATATGGTATATATCAGAGTGAATACTTCTCTATGCATAATGTGCTCCAAAGGCTTTTTATAAGAATTACTACATCTGTTTATGTGGTACTTTTATTTGAGGTTTTCATTTACTTCTTTTTGGCTTCCAAGAGGAGGCAAGTACAGTAAGAAACATTTTCTAGGAGAATATGGCTATACTGACCCTTTTTTGCACTTTGGAATCATCCAACAGGAAACAATGGTGGATACAATAACGAAGGTCACACCAAGGGACATGCCTAGGCGGTAAAACAAGGTAATTAAATGCACAGAAAATATAACCCATAGGTTTTAAACTCAATCATGGTATCTAGTCTCTGTAGAGGTCGCCAATGATTTTTTAAAAAAATGCAACTAAATTCTGGTTTAAAAAACATTGACACAGGCTTACCTTTAAGATTTCCCCTCTGCTTCTTGTTTAACCAAGGACATTAGTGTTACTACTACAGGGTTATAGGTAAGCAGTGAGCAGAGCAGTTTTGTAACCTTTAGTCCAACAACAGCCTTTCAACAAGCAGATGAGAACCGTACTGGTGCTCCTGGGCTCCAGCTCTCCAGGGCCCTGCATGTGTCTCTTGTGTTCAACACGACGTTGCCAATACAACAGACTCTGCCAATTCCCTTGAAGCCAACTCTACTGTGCACTATTGCTCTATATATGCAGATCACAGACATGGGCTTAGAAAATTGCTCTTTGTGGTTTCCAATTTGTGCAAGTGTGCGCAACTATCATCCTGAAGAATACACCCAGGTTGTATTCTCCATCTACAATAAAATGATATGAATTACTGGCTGTTTGTCATGGTTCACAGATAATATAGAAGCTTTCGTAGAGAAGACTCTCTCTTATATGCATATGAGGAAACCAGTTTTGCCACACCATGGCCTGAGTTGATCACTATTTCTTTTCTAAATGAAATTGCAGTGTAAGATATTTTGATCTTTTCCATTTCATTCATTAGAACTGGGTACTTGCTATACTTACTGTTACAGATGCTAGAGTCTCTCAGTAAACTCTTTATAAAACTTACCAACAATGAGAGTGTCATGTGAGCCTAAAAAGAAGAGAAAAGTCACAAATGCATCAATCTAGCACTCAGCAGGAGCCCTCAGCCAGTGACAGTTCATCCTAATTTTTATCATTACACAGTCTAATTTTGTTCTCACATAAAAAAAAAAACCACTGGTTTTTCTCAATCTCATTTTATCTTGTGTACTCAGCTATCTGTTTTCTTCTTTTTAACTTAATATTTATAACAAAAATTAATAGAACTACAACTAAAAGGTATAAAATAGAGCAAAAGGAAAACACCACATATTACTACTGCCGTTAAGTGCGTTGGTATATTCTGTTCTGGTACATGCTCCTGTGCATCTAGGTTTTTATATATTTACAGAATCTCATTATCTATCTAATCTTTGAACAGTTGAATTAAGCACTCAATATAGGTTAATTTTTACAACCATTACTACCACTACAACTACCACTACTGCTTCTTGTATGATAACACTATTAACTCTTCATTACATTTTTCACATATTTCTCATCTGTCTACTGCTTTCTTATTTACTTTCCAAAATACATACATTAGCTGCAAGTTAAATTGTTGACCCATTATATTTTCTTTCATATCAAAAAGTTTAAATAGTAGGCTTTCTTCTAGTAGTTTCATAAATATTCTTTAATTTTTTATGTTAGCTTTTCTAAGCTGACTTTTAAAACTTTAACTCTTTATTACATCTGTTACTTTTTGTAAAATAAAAAGGAAGGGTCTAAATTTGTTGCAGTGCTTCCTGTGTTATTGGATCATCTTTACCTTCCCTGTGGATTGATGATATCTCAAATATTTTATTTCATCTATAAGATACTTTTTATTTATAATAACCTTTATTTTATTAATATCTCTTTTGTTCTACTTATGAAAATGTTTATTTTGTGCCAGTGTAAAGGGATTTTTATATTGTGGCTTTCTGTTTTGTTTTAATATCTGGCAGGGTGTTCCCTCCATCACGTGAATGTTCTGTCTTTCACATCCACTGAAGGTTCGCATCTCCAGAAGCCTCTACCGGCATTCATGAAGTCAGGTGGTCAGGGAGCTTCTTGCCAAAGTGAATATAATTGGATATTAAGAGAGTGATGAGTTTATAATCTGGAAATATTTGTAAGTAAGTTTAGCTAGCATGTTTCAGGGGTTAGCTGTTAAAAAAAATCTTGAACAATCTTGGTATTCACTATGATAAATAAGAATCATAAGAATGGGTGGGGGAAGCCTACCACTAACTTAGATTAAGATAAATTATTCATTGCTAATTTTGCTCATCAGCTCGTGGATGTGTAAAAGTTCAAGGTTTAGGATTTTCTATCTTGCATTACCCTCTAGCTGCCAGCAGAGGGCTACTCTTCTCCAGAGCTCAATGACCCAAAATTTCTATATCTGCGGGACCTAGCTGTACCCGTTTGCAAGCTTGCAGCCCACAGCAGCGAGGGAGACGGGAAAGCTGGTTTCAGCAACTTGGAAGGTGCTTTCTGACTCATGCTGAAAATATTCTTGAAGACTGGCTCTATCACAGACGGGCTCCCGACTTTCAAGGTCCCTGGGCTATAGACAAATCATTACTGAGAGATGCATGCAACAATAGTGTGACATACACGGAAAAGGTTCAGAGGGGTCCCTCAGGAGAGATGAACAGGTTGAAACGTGTGAGGAGAACAAGGCCTGTCTGACTCTCCTTGCTAAGGGCTTCTGGAGAAGAATCAGGGGCTTCTAGTGCACCCCTTAGTTCTACCGCGTGCTGGAAGCACCACAGCTCATTTGCTGAGACTGTGAATGAATGAATGAATGAACAGTACCACGGCTGAGAAGGACCTACAATCCTTGCACTTGCTCTTGTACTTACGAGGTGTACACGTGGCCAGAGGAGGGTCCCATCTGTTATTCGCCTGGCACTGGCTCCAGGGACTGCCTTCCAGAGTATACCCATCTTTACACTCCAAGGTTACATTTTCTCCGTATTGAAATTCTTTGCTCATTTCCAGCTCCTTCCGGATTCCACTCATAAACTGTGGGAGGCTACATTTTACCTCTGAAATTCGAAAAATCAGAAGGAAATTGATATTTTATTTATAAGTGTTGGTAGTAACTGCCGTAATGAAAAACTCAGCGACCCCATACCTGCTTTCCCTTCAGCGAACATAGGTCATGTTTTCAATCAAGAAAAACTACAGTCCCTCCCCCAGTGTCTCATGATTTAAAATTCTCTGACTTTATTTTATTAGGTAAAATAATTGAATATGGAATGTACTGTAAGGCACTTTTAATTATGGAGACCTCTGCAACTGGAAAGTTGTGGAAGGATTAGGAGTTAGTCTTCCCATATTCTAGCCTGGATCCACTTGGGTCAGACCAAAAGGAAACAGACATACCACATTCACTCTCCTTAGAAATACAACAACTACTCCTCTTTTGCCTCCTGACTAAATGGCTGTTTCTGGCTCATTTCTCTACATAGAATAAAGAAGTTTGTATATCATGATTCTGAATTTATAATATCAATTTTCTACTTAATTTACTTTATTTCATTTAGCTCCTTTATTTTGCTTTCTCTGTCCAGCCAACACCTTCTTCAATTTAAGCAAGACTTGCTTTTTCAGTTGTTAAGAGTCTGATTTTTTATCTTTATAAAGCCCAACCAGGTAAAGTACTATTTCTCACAGTATGGTCTGTGGTCTTTCTACATCAGAATATTATATTGGGTGTGTTAAAAATAGACCTCTGGACCCCAACTCAAAATGTCAGAATCAGAGTTCCTTGGAAGGCAGGTTAAGAAACTGTCTTTTTTAACAAGGTTCCTGGTTGATTGTGTTAATGCTAAAAATGGAGAATGAATAAACCATTCATACTCAGAACGAATAGTTATTCTGAGAGAACAGCTATTTAGACAAAATTAGCTTTACTTAAACAAATAGAAAGCTGCTGCCAGAACAGAATACTTTTTTTTCTTTTTTTTAATTTTCAGGACAACTACACGAGAGTCTTAATCTAAGTAATTAATCATTGAACTATCATCTGAATCTTCGTATTTCTCATGTAACTAAAGCAAGCGGTGGTGAGCTTTTGGTTTCGGCAAAGCCACAGGGATTCCATAAGTGGCATCCATTCTGGCAAATAATCACAACAGAGTCACTTACTTTCATTTTTGTGGGCTATGTCTTCTCTATCTCTAAAACTGAGGGGGAGGAGGCCACGGAGGGTTTCTGAGACTTTCAGGTCAGGGAAGGCTGTGAATTCCTGTAACCGCAGCAGCCACAAGACTAACTAGTCCTTAGTATCAGATATATCTCATCCCTACCCTTACATAGTATTTTAACAATGAAGAGAATAGACAAGAAACAAGCATAGCAAAAATCACTTACTTATAGTTTTGCAAAGTCAAAAGAGCCACATTTAAAAGGAGACAGTACAAGAGTGCAGTGTTCTGAAGCACAGGCTCCAATCGTAACACCACCACTCCCGAGCTATGGCTCAAGGACTGGATCTCTCTTCACTTCAACTTGCTCCTCAGTAAGAAAGGAAGCACACTAATCCCACCTCATCAGATTCTCCTGGAGACTAACACAGCTCAGTTTTGAAAAGATCTCAGTACCATGCTAGTCATAGAATATGACTTTTAATTCTCCATTTTTCAGCTTTTTAGAATATCGACAACAAAGATTTTAAAGTCATATGTTATTTTTGCAAACATAGGCAGAAATAATGGAAAAAATTCCTGGGACTTGCTCAAAGGCTTTTTTTCTAAATGGAAACAAACATGCTATTTTTGATCTTGAAGATTATAGTTGTTGTAAGCGTATGTTTGCAATACAGTCTTTCCTGTAAGTCAGCTGGGCAACTGCTTGGCCAGCTGCCTGAAGAGCAGCCCAGCCCCAAAGAAGAGACAAGAATCACACACAGTAACTATGCTATTCACTCATCTTTTATTGAATGCAGGTTCACTCACAATAGAGCATCAAAAAACATCAATATCCTAATCATACTCTAACAATCTAAGAGGAATATAACACACACACACACACACACACACACACACACACAGGGCGCTATCAGTGGGGAATAATGAGCCCAAGACCCAGAGGCTCAGTCTATATGACCAGGAGAGAGCACGTTGGGCAAAAGAGCTTTCAGCATCTTTCAAAGAAGACTGTCTGGAGCCAGATGGGCAGCAGGACAGGAGTTTTCAGTCCAGCAGGGCAGAGCCTCTGGCGACTGATGCCAAGGGAGATCAATGTGGCATGGAGCTGCACTCTGGGGTATGGAGCTCAGCCATCTCTGCAGTGGCCTGGAGCCTGCCTCTGTTATACTTTGAGAGTGGTGTACTCCACCCTTCTGGGTCTGTTGATATGTGTCTTGGTACCCCTGGTGCCAAGTAAGGAATTTCTCCAGGAGCCTATCTATGGGTGATCTCGCTCTGCAAACATGACTGTTTTTGAACACCTGTGCAGACATCTTAGGTGTGTCTTCTTGGTAGATGTGTCTAGCATGACTTAGGTAGTTTCCTTCCTGAACCAAAATGTCCTGGCTGACTAGAAGCCATGTTGGTTGACATGAGTGACTCCATCTTGTTTTATATACTTCATGCTACCTTGACCGAACCAATGCCATTTTATTGCTCCTGCTTTCCATAATAGTGAGAATCCATGTTCAGTAATTCCAAAACTAATTGTTCTCGACCTCAGTTCTATTGTCCTCACAATATGTGCTTCTAGCCTCTTATTGACCTTCTAAGGGTATTTAAGAGGACCACCTATGACCTTCTGAAATCCTTTAGAGCTGAAGTATTTTATTAGTTAAAAGCTTACAAAGTATCTTAAAGTAGTGTTTGATGTCTATTATATTGCTGAAAACTCCATTAGTTCTTCCTATCCATTGGTTCTTCCTGCTTATTTGGTAGAGCTGGGAATCCTTGGGAAACTTTCCTTCCCACTGTTTGTTCTACTTTTCTCCTTCTCTACTGATACTCATTTCACCATCTTCTCAGAAGAGATCTCTCTCAGCCTTATTAGTCTCATGCATCAGTCTTACATAAAAGCCCAGCAAGAATAAGAGATACCTTTGCAATATTGGTCAGTTTGGCTCCAGGTCCCTTCGTGTGTACAGAAAATGTAGGATTTGCCCACCAACAGGTAGCCTAGGTCACAAGCGTAGTTGACTTTTGTCCCAGGAAGATATGGAGATGCATCCCCTCCAGTGTGATGTCCATTGTGAATCTTGGGCGGAGATGGGCATACTAAGTGCAAGAAAAGACACTCAGTTAAATGTAAAAGTATGAGCATGCCAACACTTTTAATAATATCTGTGACTACTAGAGCCACATGAAGACCCAGGCAGGCAGGTCTCAAGGCGCTACATGTCTGTGGATCAGTGGGAAGGCTGACTCAGCAAACCCAGATCACTCAGTCTTTAAACAAGATCATGTGTATTCTCTCTCTGCAGACTGTACCAGCTGGAAGTGACAGTGGGATCTATAAATTACCAATTCAGTGTTGTCTGTCCTCACTGGAGGATGGAGCTTACGTGGGCAATCACAGCCACAAAGAAGCCTCTGAGGGCCAGGTGCTGTCATTTAAAGTTAGAAATACAGAGAAAAAGAATGAGCTACAGAGGCCAAGAACACAACCATCCACTTCATTTCTCCAGGGCATACTGAGGTCCCTTTGCTAAAGGTGAGAAGAAGGGTCAACAAAATGCAGTGATGGGCTGAGCAGAACACTTAGAAGTAACAAAAGAAGGACAAATGCATTTCTAATGATTTCTGTAGCATCACCATTTCTGAAGTAAATTACTCCACCAACATGTACATTTTGGTCTGCACACGATCTACGTATAAAAGCAACTAGTAATAGAGATGGCATGGCCTGATATTTTCATTGACATTTGTTTTCATTGCTTTTAAAATATTCTCTAGAAACTCTGGCCATCACTGATTCTCTCCACTCACTGCTGCCTCTTCTCCTCACCGTCCTACCTTCCTCACTCCAGGAGGCAAAGTCATCAGAATACCACCAATTGGGGCACAGGGAAGCACCTCCAGGACCATCTGTTATTCTCCTGGCAGGTACCTCTGTGTCCGATATTCATAACAAAGTCATGTCCAGATGTATAAATGACTGTCATGACAGAAATATGGAGGTTCT
This sequence comes from Pteronotus mesoamericanus, assembly GCF_021234165.1. Lineage (NCBI taxonomy): Eukaryota > Metazoa > Chordata > Mammalia > Chiroptera > Mormoopidae > Pteronotus > Pteronotus mesoamericanus. The sequence continues at coordinate 3,743,031 of NW_026555326.1, forward strand.
TGCCCAGATACACTGATCCATTGTGGGGTGGGGTGGGGAAATGAGCACTGACCCGCAGACCAGGAAAGTTCACAGCGAGGGGCTGGGCCGCTCCAAATCCCGTTCCCTCGACCGTCACTTGTGCAGCGGATGGTGCTCTCCCCAATGAGATGGAAGGTCATCCCTCTGTCTGTGTGGGGGTCACACGTATAAGATATTTCTTCTCCATACGGAATGTTTCTCAGAGATGCTCCTGTGTGTTTCCCATTAAGGACAGCTGGAGGATTGGTACAGAAGATTTCTGGAAAGAGGACAGGAGCATTAAGTGCCATTAGAGTTTTAGTCAAACAGATAATACAATAATGGGGCCCTGGAACTGTTGTAAACACATTTTTTTTTCTATGAGAATGATAACTGAGGTGAACCAAATTTAAATATGTAATATATTCTATGAGAAGAAACTAAAGGAGGTGAAACTGAAATCACAGTTTTGCAAAAGTCCAAAAGACCCTCCAGGTAGCTAAGATATTAGTCAGTTTGAAAGGTAATTAAATTTGTTTTGTCAGCAACCATTTGATTTCCTACTTTATGACTTCCCTTAAAGGATCCCCCTACCTGGCCATGGGTACCCATAAAGCCTAAGGGGCTAAGCCCGCATCTTTTCCTACTCTCTCCGCAGCTTTTCCTATATCAGTTTTTTGGGGTTTTTTCTCCCATGCTCCCCATTGCAGCCCAACATCCAGGTCATGTAAAAAGAAGCCAAAAATGAGCTGTAGTGCTGCCTTTTGGAAAAAAAATGATTTGTAATTGCAAGTCTGTTGAAGTCTAATAGTCAAAGTCAAATCGGGGGAATGTTCTATTTAAAATGCCACAGCAGAGACACATTGTGTCAAACACTGAAAAAAACATTGTAAGACAGCACCAAAGAATGAAATGGTAATTCTCCAGCAACCAAAACAGAAGCATGAAATATTGTGACCTAACTGATAGAAAATTCAAAATAGCTTAATAGAGAGATTCAATGAGCTACAAGACAACTCAGAAAGGCAATTCAATGAACTGAGGAATAAAATTCAGGAAGAGAAAGAGTTCTTTGTCAAAGAAATTGAAATTTTAAACAAGATCCACAGAAATTCTGGAGATGCAAATTCAATGAGTCTAACTGAGACTGGATTAGAGAGCAAGGCAGATATGAGCAAAGAAAAACTAGTGACCTGGAATAGAGAAATTTAGAAACGACTCAGAAGAGGAGGAAAAAAACTAAGATTTTAAAAAGGTAAAGACACCCCATGCGAGCTATCAGATATGATGGAAAAAACACAAGAGCAATTGGCCTGCCGAAAGGAAAAGAAAGGGAGAAGGGAACAGAATATACTAGGGGAAATATTAGCTGATAACCACCTGAACCTGGGGAAAGTATTTAACACATATGTCCAAGAAGATAACAGGCCACCCTATTATCTCAATGCAAAAAGAACTCAAATTTACATTGAAAATGAAACTGTCAAAAATCAATGATAAAGAAAGAATTTTAAATGTAGCCAGAAAAAAAAAGAAGTAACCTACAAAGGAAACCCTTAAGCTGACCAACAGATTTCTCAACAGAAACTCTTCAGGCCAAGAAAGCATAGAATGGCGTATTCAAAGTCTGAAAAATGAAAACTGCCAGTGAAGAACACTTTATCCAGCAAAGTTAGTGTTCAGATGAGAAGGAGAAAGCCTTTCTCAGACAAACAGAAAATGAGAGAGCTCATCACCACTAGATATGCCTTGCAAGAAATGCTGAAAAGAGTCCTTCAAGCTGAAATTAAAAGATGTTAATAACATAAAAGCAAATAGAAGTACACAATACTTCAGTACAGATAAAAAATAGTGTTAAACAATTATAGCATAAAGAGCATAAAGGCTTTAGTAAATCAACATTACAATAACTATGTCTACTATCTCAACAAATTCACAGCATAAAAAAGGTAAATTGTGATATGAAAAATATAAAAGGGAGGAATTAAAGGGTAGAGTCCTTATAGGCAAATGAGGGTAACATGATAAACATACATAAAAACATACATAAAAATAACTATATGTATGTTTTTGTAAACCACACGGTAATCATAATGCAAAAATTTATAGTAGAGTCACAAAACATAAAGAAAAGGAGACTGAGCAAGTCGCAGTGGAAACCACCAGTTTACAAAGAGAGAAGGAAAAAGAAACAAAGGAGATACAAAACAACCAAAAGGCAAATGACAGCATGTCTTTACAATGTCTTTACACATCAGTAATCACTCTTAATAGAAATGGATCAAATTCACCAACAAAAGGCACAGAGAGGCTGGATGGATAAAGAACATGAGGCCCAACTATATTCTGCCTAAAGAAAAGTCATTTTAGCTCTAACAATGTATATAGGCTCAAAGTGAAGAGATGGAAAGTGGAAAGGAAAATATGGTGAGCATAACCACACTTACATCAGACAAAGTAGACTTCAAGCCAAAAATGACAATGAAAGCAAAAAGTCATTATTTAATGATAACATAGTTGGCATATCAAGAAGATATAATAATCATGAGTATGTATGCACCCTACGAAAGAGTATAAAAATACATTAAGCAAATACTAAAAGGTCAAAAGGGAAAATGAGACCACAACACAAAAAGAGGAGGGAATTTCAACATCTCCACTGTCGGCAATGGATAAGTCATCCAGACAGAAAATCAACAAGGAAATGCTGAAATTGAGCCACACTCTAAAGCAACTGGACTTATGTATATGTAAAACAGATCCATATTCCATTTACCAACAACAGAATACATGTTCTTCTCAAGTACACATGGAACATTTTCTAGGGTAGATCAGTTGTTAGGGCACAAAATGAATCTTAGCAAATTTAAGTATAAAATCATATCCTTTTCTTCTGCCCATATGGTATAAAATTAGATATGAAGAAGAGGCAATCTGGAAGGTCTACAAATTTGTGGAAACTAAATAAGAGAGTTTTAAAAAATCAACGGTTTGAAGAAGAAACCAAAAGAGAAACAAAAAGCTACATCAAAACAAATAAAAATAGAAGTGTAATATGTCAAATTTCATGGGATGCAGGAAAAGCATTTCTGAGAACAAAGTTTATAGAAGTAAATTCAAGTTAAGAAATTAAAAAGATCTCAAATAAAAACCCTAAATTTATACCTTAAGGAACTAGAAAAAGAACAAATCAAGGCCAAGGTTAGCAGAAGAAAGGAGATAATGAAGCTAGAGTTGAATTGAATCAAATAGAATCCAGAAAAACAATAGAAAGGATCATACAAAACAAAAACCTAGTCCTTCAAAAATATAAACAAAAACCATAAGCTTCAGTTAGACTAAGGGAAAAAAACGACTCAAATAAAAAAATGAGGAATGAAAATGGGGACATTACAACTGATGTGTTAGAAGTACAAAGAACTGTAACAGAATACAGTGAATAATTATTTGCCAACAAATGAGATAACCTAGGAGATATGAATACATTTCTAGACACACAGCCTACTAAGACTTAATCAAGAAGAAATAAGAAAGTCTTGACAGACTAACAATAAGCAAATAAATTGGTTCAGTAATCAAAATCACCCAAGAAAAAAAATCGTCAGAACCAGATGGCTCTACTGATAAACTCTACCAAACGTTCAAAGAAGAACTAAATAATCCTTCTCAAACTTTTCCAAAATGTTGACAAGGAAGGTATATGTTCAAATTCATTTTATAAAGCCCGCATTATAGTACCCTGATACCAAAGCCAGCTAAGGACAGCATAAGAAAACTACAGACCCCAGTGAATATAGATGCAAAAATTCTCAGCAAAATATTTGCAAACAAAATTCAAGTACACATAAAAATAATTATACAGCATGACTAAGTCGAATTTATCCCTGGGATGCAAGGATCTTCCAACATAGGCAAATCAATAAATGTAATACCTCATGTTAATAAAAAGATATAAAAATCACATAATCATCTTAATAAATACAGAAAAGCATTTGACAAAATACAACATCCTTCCATAATAAAAACCCTCAGCATACTGGCTATAAAAGGAACATTCCTAAATGTAATATAGGCCGTATATGACAAACCACAGCTAACATCATATACTTTGGAGAAAAATGGAAACTTTTCTCTCTAAGATCAGGACGAAGGTAAGAATTTCAGCTCTTACACCACCTTTCCAATATAGTACTGGAAGTCCTAGCTAGAGTGATTGGGCAAGATAAAGAAATAAAAGCCATCCGAATTAGGAAGTGAGAAGTAAAACTGTCATTATTTGCAGGTGAAAGGATGCTTCTGTATATAGAAAATACAAAAGACTCAACCAAATAACTCTTATAACTAATTAATCATTTCAGTAAAATTGCAGAATACAACATCAACATTCAGAAATCAGTGGAATTTCTATACACTAAGGATGAAACATCTGAGAAAGACATAAAGAAAACTATTCCATTTATTATAGCATCAAAAAAATTAAATACTCTGTAATAAATTTAACCAAGAAAGTGAAAGATGTATACAATGAAAATGATAAGACTTTGCTAAAAAAAAATCAAAGAAGACACAAATAATTTTAAAGATATACCATGTTCATGGGTCAGGAGAATTACTGTAATGTTAAAATATCCATACTACCCAAAGCCATCAATAGATTCAACATAAACTCCATCAAGGTAGCAATGGCATTCTTCACAGAAATAGAAAAAAAATCCTATAAAATTTTATGGAACCACAAAAGACCCTAACTAGCCAAAGCAATTCTGAGGAAAAAGGATAAAGCTGTAGGTATCACACTTTCAGATTTCAAACTATACTACACAACTACAGTAATAAAAATGCTATGGTACTGACACAAAACCAAATGGACAGAGAAACCAGTGGAACAGAAGAGAGAGCCCAGAGTTAAATTCCTGCTTATATGGTCAAGTAATATTTGACAAGGTAGCCGAGAGCACCAGATGGGGAAAGAATAGTGTCTTCAACAAATGGCGCCGGGCAAACTGGAGAAACACATGCAGAACAATAAAATTGAATTCCTATCATACACCAGTCATGAAAATTAACTCAGAATGGATTGAAGCCTTAAATATAAGAATGATACTATAAGACTCCTAGAAGACAGTGTAGGAAAAGAACTCTTCAACATTGGTCTTGGAAATGACTTATTGGATATGACACCACAAGCACAAACATCAAAGCAATAATCAACAAGTGTGACCTCATTAAACTTAAATGCTTGTGCATAGCAAAAGAAACAATTAACAAAGTGAAAAGACAACCTACAGAAAAGACGACCTAGAGAAAAAATTTGCAGACTCTATATTGGGTAAGGTAATATCCAACATACATAAAGAATTTATGCAACCCAACAACAAGAAAATACTTTGATTAAAAAATGGGCAGAAGTCCTAAACAGATATTTCTCCAGAAAGGACATCCAGTGGCCTAAGGGCACATGAAAAGATGCTCAACATCCTTAACCTTCTGGGAAATGCAATTTAAAACCACAAAGAGAGGTCTCATACCTGTTAGAATGGCTGTCATCAAGGAGACAAGTGATAACAAGTGCTGGTGAGAATGTGAATAAAAGGGGACTCTTATGCCCCTGTTGGTGGGGTTGTAAACTTGTGTAACCGCTATAGAACACAGTATAAAGCTTGCTCAAAAAATTAAAGATAGAACCACTGTATAATCCAGCAATTCCTCTTCTGAGTATTTTTCCACAGACACTGAAAACACTAACTTGAAAAGATACATGCACTCCCATCATTCTCACTAGGAGAATGACCTTTTCCCTGGAAAGAGTTTACTCTCAAAGTAGGTGAGTAGGACAATTTTACCTGAGTTCAAATCCACAGTTTCAGATACATTACCTCCTAAAATTAAAAACAAAAACAAAAACAGAAACAGGAGAACCATGCAGCACTTGACTTCAATTTTCAAGTATCTAAGAGAGTACTCTGTGCAAGGAGGATTAGGTTTCTTTTTTGTAACTACAGGATCAAATCAGTATCAATTGCAGGGAATTAAGGGGAAAAATATTTCAACTCACTCTCACAAACAGGTACGTCCTTATCCCAAGTGACCTTACTGCCCGAGAGGAGACAAGCAGCAGAAGGGGAGCCAATGAGTCGATACCTAGAAACAAAGAATGACAAATGAGAATACCCTACACATATTTCCCACTTAAGTCACCATGGGAAAATAATACCGGGACGATTTTACAAATTACAGGACATATTGAAACATGGGAGACCTCAAGGAAGAAACCTCATCTCCATCTGCAAATTAGTTCTTGATTGCTAAGAACAAACTTAAATTCCTACCTCTTTAATCCACCTCCATTACTAGTGCCTCACAACACAGTGCAAAAATCGTGTTATTCACAGCAGAACATTTCCATACTTGTATTTAAGGAATCTCACAGAGTTATGTTATCCACATGTACTTTGTGAGGGCAGTTATGTGATTCTTGAAGGAAGAAAATATGTCTTATGAAAATATGTGCAATCTCCAGCCCTAGCCAAAAGACGTTTAAGCTTGGGGTGCTCAAAAAATATTTGTTGATGGAAGGAATGAGTAGTGGCTTTATCCTGCAGATTTAGTGAATGAGAGCCAGAAGAAACAGTTAATCATCTTCACACCTTAAACATGACAAGCAGGGGTACTCACCCACTGAGCCATAAAACCATTCAAAGTAGGCCACAAATTCTGGAATATTTCACCATTATTTATCTTTTATTTATTATGTCCCTATAATGTTACTGCAAGAAATGTCACCAAAGATACCCACAAAGCTAGTCAAGTGATCTAATGTACAGCAGAGCTAAACTGGATTAAGTGAAAGCTGAGGCGTCTCATGCAATGCCATGGAACAGTGAGGTAGTTACTGAAATAGCTATGAACTGTGTCTCTTGATTACACATGACCAGGGCAGCAACCATTTGTAGGAGAGACTATTGTTATCTCAAGTATCCATCTTCCCCTTCCCGATTAGCAGCAGAACGCTCTCTTTTTACCTGGCCAATGCCCGCCTTCAGTAAAACCTTCATTTCTCAGCTTCCCTTACAGCCAGTGTAGCCATCTGACCACTGTCTTGCTAGAAGGATGTAAGTGGAGTGTCTGAAGAGTGTCCCTCTTCTTCCATTTTTCCATTTTCCTGTCTTGCACTTGGACCAGAAAATGAGATAGAGTCTCAAATGGAAAAACCCCAGGCTTCTGTGAATTGTGGAGCCACTGTATGAGGCCTAGACCGCCCACAGTTCTTAGCCTGAGAGAGAAATAAACTGCTCTCTTGTTGAAGTTCCTGTCATTTTGTGTCTTCTCTGTCTTTTATGGCTCAATTGAATTCTAATTGACATATCATCTCATCCCAAAACAGGGACATAAAGATGATGAGAACCTTGTGGGAACAGCAAAGACAGTGAATATTTTTGTAGACACATTGAGTCACTTTTATATTCAGGTGGCGATTAAATTTCACTTATTATTGACTTTTAAAAAAGAACTTTATGTATTTACTCTTAGGGAGAGGGAAAGGGAGGGAGAAGAAGAGGGAAGACATTTCTGTGTCAGAAACGTTGACCTGTTGCCTCTTGCATGCTCCCAGCTGGAGACTGGCCCACAGCCTCGGCATGTGCCCTGACTGGGAATCAAACTGGGGACCTTTCACTTTGTGGGACGATGCCAACCAACTGAGTCACACCAGTCAGGGCTAATAATTCTTTTTAATGGCTATGTTGTAAAATATTTTCATGTGTGTCAACACATATTTAACCTTCAAAATTTCTGCAAACAATTTGAGAACCACTATAGTAAGGAAAGACGATAACAATACTTGCACTACATGGGTGTTTCCTTCTCCTTGTCGACTATCATCCTTTCACAGTTACCTTAAGAGGACAGGATCATGGTGTCCCCTCACTTTGAATCTTATAAATGTTGCTCTTAACCTGCTGACTACGACTAAGCTAGAGCATTGGAGCAACATTGTGAAGCAGGTTCCAACCTATGTTTGGCTGTAACAACAGTGAATATTTGGAAGGTAATGTAAGACACAAATATGCTGCAGTAACAATTACGTTGGCAATAAATTTTCCTGTCCTTACTCTTACCTCCTTGAAGTTCTTTTATTGGGGTCTAAGTGTTAGCTCCAAAGGGCATTAGAAATTTGGTTAGCAATGAAGCTGAATTTTGTCTAAGAGGAATCATGAGATTTCTTTCCCTATAATCAATATACACACTGTGGAGAAGCACGTGGAAATATTAGAGGGCTGGTATAGAGTGCCATTCCTATCTTTTCCGATTTGTTTATGTAGTCTGGCCTATTTTGCAGTAGAGGGAATCTATGGAGACAATTATTAAAAGCAGCTTACACATATGATTCTGCAGCAGGCCTCTGTTTCTTAAAACATAAATTTTTAATATTTTAAATATGTATTTGTACATATTATATTTTATTTTACATAATAATATTTATGTAAAATATTTATTTTACATAAAAATTTTATATTTTTAACATGTACTATGTATATGTAATGGATTATAAAATTTAATATGTATTTATCGTAGATATATTTTGAAGTTGTGTGTGGTCCAAAGATCAAAAATATACCACTCGTGAGTCTATCATTCACCATAGTTAATATTTTGCTATAACCTTTCTAGGCTTTTATCGAAAATATATGTACAACCCAGATGTCAACCAGTTCAGTTCCCCTTAAAGGGAGAGCTGGTTAAATCGGACACAAGCACCAATTCCACATCTCTAAAGTACACATTCCCACTTGGCCGTACAACCTTCTCAACCATGACCTGTCAGATTTCTCAGCCTCATCAGTTTTTACATGACTGTGGCTCCGTCAACAGAAACACACCAGGAAGGGATTGGAAAAGCAACCACAGAATATGGGAAAATACTTATAAATAATTTATCTAAGTAGGGTTTGATATACAGAATACGTAAAACTACTGCAACTCAATAATACAAAACAAACAAACAACTCAATTAAAATAAAGGCAAAACACTTGAATAAACGTTTCCCCACGTTTACAAATAGCCAATAAACCCATGAAATAATACTGAGCATTATTAGGCCCTGGAGAAATCCAAATCAAACCCACTTCACATCTTCTAAGATAGCAATATAATAATTTTTAAAAAACAGAAAATGTAAGTGTTGGTGAGGACGTGAGAAAAATGGAACCCCTGTACATTGCTAGTGGGAATGTAAAGTCATGCCACTGTGGTAGAAAACAGATTGGTGATTCCCCCAAAACTTAAACACAGACTATGATCCAGCAATTCCAATTGTAGCTGCATATGCAAAAGATTAAAAACACAGGCTCAAACATACAAGTATGTCAGTTCATCGCCTGTTCTACCTATTTTTAAGTACTTCCTGAAAATTGTATTTTTCCTACAAAATGACACACTTCATGGGTATTTTCAGTTTCATTATGATCTAGAGCAGTGGTCCCCAACCAGGGACTGGTTTCATTGAAGACAATTTTTCCACGGACGAGGGTGGAGGATGGTTTCGGGAAGATTCAAACATATTACATTCAAGCTCACCTCCTGCTGTGCGGCCCAGTTCCTAACAGGCCTGGACTGGTACCTGTCCAGAGGTCGGGGACTCCTGATGCAGAGGATGTAATATTTTATAAAGTACTGAATCTCTTCAGTAGCCATGGTGACATCTTTCTCATTCTTGAGTATTTTTAGATTTGTTTTCTTGTGAAATTACAATTGGCAAATTTCTGTTTATTTTAATTGGCCACTGTTAAAAGACCTGCTTTTAGATGTACTTATCATTTTTGCTGTTTATACTTTTCCAATTCATTATTTTATTTTCTTTATAAGTCTTTAGTCCACCTTTCTGTAATTGCTCATGTTTTCAGTGCTTTAAAAATTAAGTACCATAGATTTTTGATCCACTCATTTACCGATGGGCACTTATGGTAAATTTACACAATGGAATACTATGCAGCAGAAAGAAAGGCTACTACCCTTTGGAACAGAATGGATGGAACTGGAGAGCATTATGCTAAGTGAAATAAGCCAGAGGCCGAAAGAGAAATACCATCTGATCTCACCTATCACTGGAAACCAACGAAACAAACAAGCAAGGAAAATATAACCAGCAACATTTAAAGAACAAAGAAACTACCGAATTAAGAGGGAAGGAGGGCGGGTGGGGTGGGGAAAGAGAAGGGGAGGGTCAAGTCAAGGAACATGTATAAAGGACCCATGGAGAAAGCCAAAGTGGGGAAGGATTGAGGGAGGGAGGTGGGGGAGGGGGGCAGGGGAAAGTGGTGGTGGGAAGATGGAGACAAATGTTTCTGAATAAAAAAGTAGAATATAAAAGAATCAAAATATTGTGTTCCTTTATTAGAAATTTTTCTTGTCAAACAACAAATATATTAAATATTTCTCTAAGGACAGTTTCAGCATCAGAAATTTTCATAACTAATGTTTGCATAAGCATTAATAACAAACCTATATAACATAGTGTTTACCATTGTAGGCTATTAATGCAGACTAGCAATACTCAAATTCTAACTTCTTCCTCTGGTATGTGTCTTTAGGAATATTCATTAATTCTTCTACCTCAATTTTCTCTTCTGCAAAATGGGGTTTATATATAATATTCACTTCTAATGTCAATTTAAAGATTAAATCAATTAATGTAATGCTCTAGGTAGAGTGCTTGGCACAACTGTACTCAGTTATCACTCATTATTATTTTTTTATAGGTAATATGCAATAGCTGTTTTTATTTTCACTTTGACCAAAATCCAAAACTCTGAATTTTATTCTTTGCTTATGAATTTCTAATGCTATTGTATTGTAATATATACCCTCTAGTTAACACTATGTATTATACCCACACAGAAGAAATTAAAACACATATAATGTGAGAATTGCTTTGTTTTTCAGGAACTATATCCAATTGGTATATGTTTTGGGTTCTTGGTCATGTCAGATTATACTTCTGTGCCTTGACTGAGTACAGATATTTCATTGCACAATATTTTCCCTCAGAACACCAATTTTTGCTATTTAGTGTGTGGAAGAAACATTTGGTGACAGTGTGATTTTTTTCCTGTTTATTTTATCTCTGGATAGTTATAAAATTTTTTAATATCTACTTTCATACATTTTCATACATTTTCTCCATGGAGGGTGAGGGTCTCCTATCATTTATCAATCTAGCCTTTTTCTTTCTGACCTGGGAGAGTATCTTCCATTATGTGCTAATTGATACTTCACCTCTTTTTGCTTTTTAATTTTTTTCTCATGTCTCGAAGTGTGTGGGAGTGTATATATGTGCGTGTGTAATTTCCAGCATTGTCTTTGGTTCATTCAGGAGAATTTAATCCAGTTTTCATATGATCTCTTTGATTTCTTTTTCTTTAGAATTCAATCTCTTGATTATTGTTGCCTTTTTAGACCATTGTGTATTTGCTTATATATAAACTTTACTGGCATCACACAATTAAACCTCACAAATGCCTCATTGTTTCATAGGTTCCGGGCTGCAAACACATAGGAGAGATTTCTAAAATCTTATTTTGGAGTTCATTCCCTTGTTTATTGGAGTACATGGATTTGTCGAGGAATATTTTCTGTGATTTTTCAGATTGCTCTCTTTGGTTTTCAATTGCTGTGTCTTGCTTCCCTTGTATGTCCTGATGTTTTGCTTGGCTCATGAAAGAAAGGGCTCTAGGCTTTTCACAATGGGCAGTGAGAGGGGTTGGTGAAGAGACTGTAAGGAAAGGTATTAAAACCTCCAGACTCAGACAAAGTGAGCAGGGAATGGATGTTGACTTAGCCAAGTTTAAAATTTCTGGGCCATAGGTACAATGACTTGAGTAGGATAAGATGGGGCTGATCACCAAGGGCAGTTTTTGCAAAAAGATGTAGTATATGTGGACATAGATACCTTTTTCCCCCCTCTAAGTGTATTGTGGCAACTAAAAGTGCATTCTCTCTGCTTCCTCTAAATTGGGGCAATGGCTTCTGTTCAGTTACTGTCCCAAGGAAAGAGGAGCAAAAACTCTATTAGGGTCCCCTCTCTGTATGCATTTTAATGCCTACATTTTCCAGGACTGCTGTTACGTAAGAATTACTCTTCCAATCCCTTCTTCTGGGTCCTCCAACTCAGCTATAGAACTTGCTGATCTCAGTTAAGGGTGTGCGCAGGGCTCAACAAGCAGTTTTCGTTCTACTGATTTCGCAGGCTGGTCCTCTTCATCCAGTGGATACTTTACCAGGTTTCACATGTACTAGCTTTGGCAGGAGTATGGTGCCTTCCCTAGTTTATCACACAGATAGAGATTGTTCCTGCTTCTTTAGATTCCTTTCATCACACTTTTTATCTCTCTCCAGAAGCCCTATCGCATACTTTTTGAAGTACAGGCGGCAGTAGTCTAGAAGCGTAGGGGACAGCGTTCCCAACTCACCCTTCATTACAAGAATAATGAACTGTTGATCCAAAGTGGGTATCTGTCTTTATATGCACCATGCCATTGATGGGTTTTGGTGGAGTTCCACATGATTTTCCTATAAGAAAGAAACAGAATTTTGACCTAGGCATAGGTTTCAATTTACATTTGTTTTTAAGACTCAGACTAGAGTGTAGCATACTAAACAGCCTATATATTTCTGAGCTTTCCACAGAACTGCCACTTTGAGGAAACTCACCATATAACTTCAGAATCAAGCAGCTGCAGAACAACACTTTTAAAACGACTACCTTGTATTTCCCAATACAAGCCATGTATGACTAAAGAATGGTTTTCGCATGCTACCAGCCTAAATCAAAGGCTTGGTAATTTGCGATTCCCCTCCATCTTAGCTAGCGAAGCAGAGTTCACTGCAACCCTCACAATTTTCTTTTGTGTTGCCTTTTCATTTGTTTCATGTTTATAGCCATCAAAGGTAACCTCCAGGGAATGGAAAATTTCCCTCCAATTCCTTTTGTGTGAATGTTTTCCATGAAATGAACATCTTGTCAAGGTATAGAAACCCAGACATTGTAAAGGGATGACTTACAAGTCCACACTCCATTTCAGTACCTTGGGCAAACTTAGATATCTCACCTTCAAAATCAAAACAAATCAAGTCAGATCCCACAGGTGCTTTGGCATACATAAATTAATTCCCAAGATGAGGTTACTCACGTGTACAGATACCTTCGGCACTTGACCAGACCAAATTTTCTAAGCAGGTGATAGAGAATATATTCTCAGAATACCCAGGGGAGCATTTGTAGCTCAAAGATGACCCAACTGGAAACTCAGACCCATCAGTTAGGGATGTAGGTTTGGCAAATAGAAATCGTTCTGGAGCTTTACAGTGACCTGAAGACCAAAACCACAAGAATACCAAAATGAGGAATGAGACTTCCATTTTACCTGTCTTTCTGTCCAATGAAGTTGACCTACGGCATCACAGAAACAGAGACATAACAATTGCAAAGGTTTTCTTCTACTTGAAGTTACCTTAGGATGATGTTTTCCAACAACAACTACTCATGAAAATTTTTTTGCCACGTAACGGCCATTCACCTTTCTGAACTTTTTTCACTTATTTCACAGTTTCACACATCAAGCCCCCTATCAGAGTGCCTATACCTCGAGTTAGCCATTCATATCCTCATGTATTGGTGTAAATGTACCAGTGCGTATTAAGACATATTTTACCATCTCTTCCCGTTTATTCTTCCCTGTCCGTTTCTCAGGATGCTCATCATTAGCTGCCTACCTGGCACTAGAGAGCAGTCATCACTTGTAGTTGGTTGAATGATGTCCCTCCAAAAGACACATCCATCCAGGATCTCAAAATGGGAACTCATTTGGAATAGGGGTCTTTTGTTACAGAATTAAGGTAATGATCTTGTGGTGAGATTATACTCGATTACCAGAGTGGGCCTCAATTCAATGACTAGTGGTTTCTTTAGAGAAGAAAAGGGGATTTGAGACACGGAGACATGGGGGGAATAGGCCATGTGAAGACAGAGGCAGGGACTGGAGTGTTGTGTTCATAATCCGGGATCACTAAGAAGCTGGAAGAGGCAAAGAAGCAGTCTCTCCTAGAGCTGTAAGAGAGACTGGGACCCTGCCAATACCTTGATTTCAGACTTCCAGCTCCCAGATCTGTGAGAGGACAAATATTACTTTAAGCCACCTAGTTGGTAGTACTTTGTTTTGGCAGCCATAGGAAACTAATGGACCACTCTTCTCTTTCTCCTGCTAAACCAGACATTTAAGGACAAGGACAAAACAGATTAAGCTTTAGGCAGCACCAACTAAGAAGCTATGTCTTCTTTATGAGAAGGTATATAGTGTGCTGCATATTTTGAAATAGACTGTGAACTCAACTATCTCTTCTTTGGCAGAGACTGCTTCTGTCTGTCCATTCAGTGAACCTGCCTGGGGTCTACGCATTTGCTTGGAAAGGAATATCACTAGATTCTGATATATACAGCCCAGTTGAAGGGTGAGGGAGCTCAAGGAAAGGTTAAGTGCTTTTGATCATATGTGGCCTTTTCTCACTGCATTGCTCTTCTCTCTCAGGGCTCCCCTGAAGGGGATGTGGTATTCCAAGGCTGGTGCCACAGCCGAGTCTGCTCCAGGTCCCAGTCTTAAGAAGGCCTACAGTCAGGCCTCAAGTACCAGGCAATCTGCTCCAGTCCTTAGAAAGTCTCTTCCTTTTCGGAGTATTTTATTGAGCTGATCTTTCCTTGCTCCTTTTCACTCCCCGAGTTTAAGGACAAAGATTAAAATGGGGTCCAGAGGTAAGCTGACAAATGAGTCTGCTTTGAGTTGACATCTTTAGATACAAAGGTAAAGTGAGTCCTTTTTGTTACTTAACCGATTCAGCATAAGACTAGCTAATAAATAACATCCATAGTGCCAGGTTTATCCTTTGCATGCCCATGAAATTGAAAAGAGAATTTAGTAGTTATTGTGATATTTGTTAGGGTTCATAGACATTTGTTTTCCTGTCCTCTCCAGTGAATATAGTTTTCTTCCTGAGTCACACAGGAAGTGCTCACTGCTTTCTCCCCTACCTGTCCCCTTATGCCTCTCACCCTACTCTCCTTACCACTTCACCAGCAAGATGAGTTATTAATTAGCATCTTCCCTACTCAAACATAGCTTGGCACTACTGTTTTAGCTATGGAATGAAATATTGACACCTCCACTTATGACAAAATTAAACTCACAGGTAAACACTATAATCTTATATAAATATGAAGGAGCTGGTACAGATGTTCAGAACCCATTTAGGGCATGTGGTGGTGGGTACTGACCAAGAGGAACAGAAAGTTCACAGCGAGGGGCTGGGCCGCTCCAAATCCCGTTCCCTCGACCGTCACTTGTGCAGCGGATGGTGCTCTCCCCAATGAGATGGAAGGTCATCCCTCTGCCTGAGTGGGGGTCACATGTATAAGATATTTCTTTTCCGTAGGGAATGTTTCTCAGAGACGCTGCCGTGTGTCTCCCGTTAAGGAGAGCTGGAGGATTGGTACAGAAGATTTCTGGAATGAAGACAAGAGCCATAAATTGCATTAAAATGTTTCCATTTTTATCTGACTTGATTCTATAGTTTTTGGATGCTGTGACTGTGCTGACAAGTAAAGAACAATTATGCTCTCAGGGAGGGAATAGACATAATAAATATGTTAGTTCTCTGCTGGGATGCAGCTAAATGAAATGACACCTAAATCAATGTTTATTATAAAAGTCCAAAAGGGACTTCATCATCCTGAAGTCTTCAGAGAGTTAAGATTTCTGGATGCTTGAGAGCTTATTTATTTAAAATAAAAATCTTCTTAACGACAGTAACAAGAAAAACATTGATTTAGTAAGAAAATCATACATTAACTCAACAAGCAGGTTTTTGAGCAGTTTCTTTATATCAAGTACTATTTTATGCACAAGATAGACAAGGTCTTTTAACATCAAGGAACTTCATCCTAGAAAAATCCTTCAAAATATATTACACATTTACTATTTCTTGATCAGTGATTGAATCTTTTCTTGATGACTTGAGGCTGTTATTCTAAAAAACAAAATGGTCACAGTAATGTCACAATAAAATGAAACATCCTCTGCATTTCTGTGAATGCTCCAAAAGGCTCAGAAATTTGATTTTTGAGATACTTACTAGTTTTTACAAGTTTTATTCCTTATTGAAGAAACACACGTTTCTTCTTTTCAGTGTAACTATTTGGAGAAGCTCTTTTCCCCTTCTGATTTGATCTGTGTTTGGGAAGAGGATACTGTAGTTGATAGAATCAGATATAAACTAATCACAGCGGGGAGCAGCTTAAGCTATGTTTATACTCTAGTAAACAACTTTAGGGATATCTTTGGGTTGATGAGAGTATTTTTTTTTCTTTTTTCATGCTTTATAACTATATTTTAGGAAAGTTAAGACTGCCTGCTAGGTGACTTCCAAATATGAAAGATCTAGTTACCAAGTTTCATTTTAAAAATCAATACAAAAAGTACAAATAATTTTAAAGCAAAGTACTTGCGTGAAAGATTCTATTATAAAAAACGTATTTTCAATAGTTATGATCAGAAGATGAAACAATATTCTGTCTGATGTAGTGAAGAAATAAGTGGACAAACTGGATATATTGGTAGTGTTTCTGTATTTCAAACACTGTATTTCTGTCACCGTAAAAACAAACAAACAAACAAACAAACAAAAAATAACTCCCTTAATCCGATCCCTCTGCAGCTATAGTTCCATTTCTCTATATTCTTTACATTAGGACTCCTTTAAAATGTTGTCCATGACCTGCTATTCCTCCCCTTCATTCTCCCTTGAACTCATTCCAGTCAAGCATATGCCCTACACACTCTGTTGAAAGTGCTTTTACCAAGGTCACTCATTACCTCCAAGTCACTAAACTCAAGGATAATTTTCTGTCCTCATCTTATTTGACCTATCTGTAGAATTTGAAATAGGTGCTTGGTCTCATCTTTAAAGAATTTCTCCACTTGGCTTCCAAGATATACTCATTCTTCTGGTTTTTCTCTTAATGCATCGACTGCTTCTTCATCTCTTCTGCACATTCCTTCTCGTGTTTCTGAGTTTCTGTTGTTGGATTTACAGAAATTAGACCCTGCCTCTATTGTTCTCTGGCCTCATTCACTCCCTAGGTGACCTCATTTAGTCTCTATTTTAATCTCTATGTGTGACCCATCAGCAAAACTTGCCATTTCTACTTTCCGAAAGTATGCAGAATTTGACCACTCCTTTATCACCTCCCCCACTGCTCTCCTGGGCCAGCGTGTCAGACTAGATTTTTGCAGCAGCTTCCCAGTTTGTACTCTCAGATTTTCTTGGCTATGCCTGACTTTTGGCCACTCAGCTGCTTTCCTAACCAACTGTGCTGGCTGATACCACCATTACCTCACTCCCAAACAGCACCGGCTGTCCCAGTCTCCCCAAGGGTGAAAGACAGGCTCCTGAACAGCCTCTGCTATTCCCCTGCCGTGGAGGTCACTGCAGCTCCCACATCCAAGCCAATACGACTGGATCCATGGCTATTTTGGCTCCTTCTGCTTCTAAGCTTAGATTGAGTACCATGCAGCCGGTCATGTGAGGTCACCAGAGTCTGAACAGAGGGATGAGTTAATGCAACGTGGACGCCAGGGGCTTAATACTCTTGGGATAAACAGGAGACAGAAAAGATCCAACAGATAAACTGTTTTTTTCTCTTTCTAATAAAGAGTTCTGGTTCCACCTAGATGTTCTATATGACCAAACAACCAGCTTTTTTTCTTGTGAAGCTTAAGGCCATTTTGGTGACATAGTATCTTTTATTTATTTGCAGTTTCTTCCTCCCTGCATCCCCTTTTTTTATCCTTCACTTTTGCTGCTCTTGGCTTGTACCCTCCAATGGAAGATTATAACGAACGTTCCCTCTGGTACTATTCCTGGGGAATCTCCATCTAAGACAGACCCTTTTCAACTTAGTTCTCTCTAGAGTAACCAGGGTTATATCATTAAAATAAGTTAGATCTTGTTACTTTTCTACTTATAATACTCTAATGGCTTTCCATCTTGCTCGGAGTGAAAACAAGTTCTTATGGATTACTTTTCTTTAATCACCTCAGCCTATTGTTGTATTTGCTCACACTACAAGAGCCATACAAGCTTCCAAGAAAACGTTAGAACAGGCTTTTCAGAGAAAATGCCAAGAATATTTCTGCCTTGGGACTTCCTCTGTACTTTCCGTTCCATCTGAATGGAAGGTTCTTCCTCTATATATTCGCATTGGTAGCCAACTAATTGCTGTCAATGCTTCAATGTTATTTTCTCAGTGAGGACTTCCTTAATCACCTTACTTAAAATGGAAACTTTATTCTTTCCCTGGTATCCCTTATTCCCATTCACATAACTGTTCTACTGCATTACCTTGGTTTTTTCCTTAATAACACTTAGTATTATTTGAAAATGTTTATCTATGTTTTCTTGTTTACTTGTTATTTTTAAAAATCTTTCTTCCTGTCCAAGACTATAAACAACATGGGAGCAGGGACCTATCTATCTTGTTTATAAGCATACTCCAGGAGCCTAGAAGACTGGGACATAGTAGGTGCTAAAAAATACATAGAGAAATGAATGGGTGATTTAGAAAATGACAGAACAGCTGAAGTGTAATAATCACTTTTGACAGGAAAAAAGGGAAAATTTGACAAAGCTTCAGGGCACAAATTTCCACCTATAAAGCACTTCTCCCTATGTACAGCACATAGTATGCTACCAAATGTTTTTTGGATGGTACCCAAGACACATGATGCTCAGGTTCATTGTCTCCAAAAACATTCCTTTTAACTAACACAACAAAGAAATATTTCTATCAAAAATGATAAACAGAGGAGTGGACACTTGATAATTTCATGGGACAAAAACACAGAAAGAAAATTTTTTTAAAAAAGGAGAAAAATGCAACCCTGAACAGATGTTCCTTCTACTCACGTTCACACACAGGAGCCCTGTTACTCCAAAAGCTTTTCGTTCCGCGCAAGACACAGTAACTAGAAGAACTTCCCTTTAAATGAAACCTAAGGAACAAAAACAGTAGTTTCTGGCGTAAGCATACCGTTTCTCTTTTCTGTTCATTGATAGATCTCAGCTTCTTCCTTTCTGCTACAATACAATATAGTTCCTAAGTAAAACCCAAGGTTAAAAAGCTCAGCTCATTTGGTTTCCCTGGACAGAGGTTTGGAAATCAAAACATTTTGAAAATTGGCACCTTCCAGTGAGGGACAAAGCAGTAACTGTCAAAGCTCAGTACGTGACAGGCCTGTACTGAAGGAACAAAAACATAGGCAGGTATTTTCTTGATCTCGTCCCAGATCTTCAGGAGGTCAACTCTCCCTGACTTCTCTCTGACAGCCCCCTTTTGATCTTTAGGACGAAATTTGTCCTCTAATGCAAAGTGTAGCATTCTCTTCTCTTAGTGGATCAGGAGGAAAATAGCTCTTGCTTTAAGCTATCAAATCATAGAACATGAGGAAAGACATCAGAGACTGTTCTTTTTGCCAATACACTTGGACTCTATCTTAATGATACTTATGGCGTATCTGGATTATTAAAGAGTAGAGTCAAATTAACAAGTAAAAAGAAGAGAAGGTGAGAAGAGAGATCTCTTCAGAGCACAATTATCCTAAAACATTTGGTGTGTTGTCAGACACTTGGTCTTCTGATTTGTCTCCAGGTCTTTACTGAGTGAGTGTTATTTCATGACTGTCAAGGAGCCCTTGGAATTGTTGGCCCCAATAATAAATGTACCTGTTGAAGAGGGCTCCTAATGGCCGAGGGGGCCCAAATTTACAACGGAGCCCAGCAGCCATTGCTAAACACGGGCCTCTCACGCAGGCCATGCCTCAGGGAGGCCTGCCCGCACTGAACTGCCCGCCTCCCACACTGAACTGTTGCCTGCACTCTGTTCTCGCCAGGAGCCAATCCCTATAAATGAGTCCCTGGAATCATATTTCAACCAACAGGCCTGTGACTTTCCCCGCCCTTTTGGAACTGCACAGCTCTATCCCCATTAGCATCTCCACTGGCCAATTAGCGTGGCCCATTCTGACTAATGCTTTTTTTTTTTCTGACCAAACCGTGAGAATTTTGGAGTCTTCCTTTTCAGGATAAGAATCCTATGACAAATTAGGGGCAGGGACTTCTGTCTATGTAAGTCAGCTCCCCTCTGCGTCAGGGAGCACATTTTTCCTTTTCACTAAAGACTGTGTTCCCCTGGCTGGGGCTGTCTTGCTTGCCTGTCTGAGGAAGAGCCCCAGGGCCACCTCGCTCCAGGGCCACCTCACTCCAGGGCCATGTCACAGCCATGTTGTTCCACAGCTGTGCTGTGTCATAATTGAGCTGTAAGTCTATTGCTCTGTCTCACAGCTGTGTTATTCTACAACCAAGCTGTATCATACTTGAGTTTTTCCACAGCCATGTTATTTATTCCAAAGCGGTATTGTGTCTCAAATGGGCTGCGGAAATGAAGGCTCCTCCTTCAGTGCGCCCTCAATTGGTGATTCCCGTTGGCACTTAACAGGTACCAATGGCTACTGGTTGGTCAGAATACATTGAGAACAATTGCTTTGTGGCGCACGCTTTTTATGTCTTAATGATGTTGAAATATAATACTGAGGTCATTTAGATTCACATAAAAAGTTAATGATGTTACTTGAAACATGACCACCCATCTCCATGCTCCTTCCACCAACCTAATACCAATTAGATGATATAATTAGATTATCAAATACTTTACTTAGTCTTTTATTTCTATTCCAAAGCCCATTATTAGTTTAAAAATTTCGCAAAACAATCCTTACATGATATTTATCTCATAAATAACACCTTTTCACATATCAAACTTTTAAAAGCAACCCTTCTAAAATATGTATTTCTTCCTAGCCACAAATTACTATTTATCCACACACTTAATATTCACCCTTAATAGTTAAGATCTGTTGCTACAGTTCTACTGTTCAGTTTATTTACTTATTTTCCTTTTAAAATATCTGTTCATGGTTCCACATGCTTCTTACCATACTTCTCAATCTTTGTTTTAGGCATTAGACTCTTATTTTTTTCCCATTTTTTCTCCACTAAGCAGCCTCTTTCTTGGATAAATCTGCATTGTCCAGGGTGTCAGCATATCAGCATTTAGTACTGAGCCCCTGGTCTCTAAACTGGGTCACACTTACCCCTCATCACAAACGAAGGACACTTTTGCCCCAAGCTCGAGACTGAGTGGAAAGAGCACACGGCCATTGGGGAGTGGGTCCCGGAAGTCAGCACATGATTTCACTGGAGAAAAAGGAAAACAGAGATCGATGACACAGGTATGTGGAGAAGAAGCCCCGAGCTAAACCTATCAAACAAGACAAGAGTGTATGTACCTGCACATCTGGGGGCTGCGGGGCTCCAGTCCCCCTGGGGCGTACAGCGCAGAGAGGCAGCCCCTCTGAGGTCGTAGCCGGGCTCACAGCTGTAGAACACTTCCTGCCCGGGGGAAAAGTTGGCCTTGTCGCTTAGGGTGCGCTTACCATGCAGGATTGCTGGAGGCGGCTGGCACACTGGGGAAAGAACAGGTACAAAGTTCTTGTAAATTATGGGGGACAACTGATACCCCAACCTCTGCATTTTACTCATGTGGAAGTTAAGTATAGGGGAAAGATGTAGCCAAAGTCCTCAAAGCAAGTAAGAGTTAGAGAATTAGAAACTACTCTTTCCCTGCACAAGGTTTAATATGTATCCATAAGTCTACCAGGCACAGGGCCCCTTCTATGGCGCTGGCCATTTAGCAGGAAGTTATTTGTGTTTATGGGCTCCCCCATGCACATATTTGCTAAAAAGGGAATCTCATTTACATCTTCTTCTTTTGATAATGAGAAGATTGCTTGGGTGTAAATCTATTTTACATATTTTCCCTTCATCTCTGTCACTGCACTCTTATGATCAAAGTGTAGTAATAATTCATATTTATATCTTGGTCTGTTTGTCCTCCTCGCTGCTCTCAGTGATTGCACAAGCTGATATGAGTTGGTGGAAGAACTGTAAGTTCCTTCTCTATCCCTGTGTATCAGCCACAATTATTGACCAAGCCACTTCTAAGCCAGCTATCATGGCATAAGACGACAAAACAAGCCATCAAGAACAAAATGCCCTCAACATGCTGGTCCATGTAATGAAAGGGCATATTGCTTAGAGTATTTCAGTCCAGGTTTGGCTGCCTCCGTAATCAGCCCTTTTGATGCCAGCTTTGGTCATCAGAGCTCATTTGAATGTCAACCTAATTTCTATCAAATTAAAGATGAATGAAAAATCTATTTGTCTTTTAGGAAGTTACTTTTACTTTTAACCTCAGAATCCTAACGATAAAATGTGGGATGAAGAACAGAATTGACAAACCCTAAGGTCCTTGTACCTATTCTGAAGCTAGGATATTGGTCTTCATAAGCAGTTTCTTTCTTTCTGTGGTAGATGCTGATAAAATCATGGAAAGAACCACAGCATCCAGGCTCTAGGGTCTGACACACATGCATTCTTTTCCTGGGTATGCAGCACCTGATATGGATGATTAATTTAACCTCTGAAAGACCAAGCTAACTTCACTGTCATATAGATATATGAGTAATACTATTTCAAAGGCGGGTTATAAAGAGTCAATGAGACAGTGCATATAAAGTACTCATTACACAGTTGACCAGAACGTTTACATCATTTTTCAATGTAACTGAGAGCTGGTGCTTTGTCCTGAGACTTATTCAGTATGAGAGTCCTCCATGTCTCCTTTCTTGATTAATTATGGTCTTGCTTCTCAAGATAAAGGCATAAGCACCGAATGCACACACACACATATCCCATCTTTGTTTCAGGCTCCATGCTAAGCAACATGACTCACGCTGCTCACCACGCACCTTCCCGCCAGAACAGGCACCACTCCCCCGTTCCTCCCGCGGCTCGGGTCCCCTGCGGGCCACTTCGGAGCCTCAGTCAGACTCACCGCGGAGGCAGCTGGGCAACTCCGGCTCCCATCTGTTCTGGGCCTGGCATCGCACGCTGGAGGGCCCTTTCAGGACAAAGCCAGGCTGACACCTGAACCTCACGACTTCATTTAAGGGGAAGAAGCTTCTGTTCTCGGACTCCCTTATTCCGTTTTCAACGTCTGGAGGCGAGCATGTATTAGGTACGAGGCACTGAGGCGGAGGGCCGCTCCAGGTGCCGGAATGATTGTCTTCGCTGGTGCAGCGTATTGACTTCTCGCCCACGAGGACAAACTTTGGCCTTCTCGTTCCAGAAATGCAGTGATAGGTCACCACCGTTCCGTAGGGAAAGTGCTCTCCGTTGATGTTATTGTAATCTCCGTGGGCGATGGCTGGGGGTGGTCTACAATGGATAGCTTAAAAGGGGACAAGTTACAGAAAACCTCAATTTCTTAGAAGTTACAGTTATACATTCTGGTAATCAGTGTTTTAAGAAACCCACTTTACCACATGTGACTATTCACAACACTTCTGCTCTTGTCGAATCTTTTCTAATGTACAGACATGTTTTTGCACAACAGTAGTTTCAGTGATCACAATACGAGGGCTTCTGCCCTTCTCAATGAACATTATTTCAGTAAATGTGTCCAATATCCTAAGTGTCTCATTTTAAGGGAGAATGTTTTATGTTATTTCACTGTAATTAACTCAGTTCTCATTGTATAGAAGGCATTTGGCTTCATTCAATGGCTCAGTAGTACGATGTAGCACGCAGTAGGGCATCTTTATCAAAGAAATAAAAACACAATCTCTGGACAACTAATAAAAAAGAGATAGAGCACAAATACAAAATATTATACATGACACAATAATCACAGATTCAGAAGTAAAGAAAATAGCTGAACATGTGTTCTGGACTATGCTAATTATTCTGAAAATGTGAATATTAGAGATAGAGAGATATTTTGCCAGCACACTGACTCAGGACAATGGAGACTGGAGAAGTGGGGAAAATGTATCAAAATTCTACTCCTAAAAAGATACAAAAGCACAGATATTTTGTGGACAAATTAAACCTAATCTAAGTATCAATTATTTCTAGGCATTTTAAAGTGTTCCAAAGCATACGACATATTTCCATCATTTTTCAAAGGTATACGGTAACGTGGAACCATATTTATTTATTCATTTATTTTTATTTTGAAACAATGCTTAAGAAGATAGACATTTCTTGTAGACAATTTACAAAATATTACTGAAAATTATCTTTAAGTCCGTTACCTAGAAAGAACCACTGTTGACTCTTTAACGTGTAATCTTTAAAACACATACACACACACACACACAACACCCCATGTGTTTTCTACACTATCTTTGTTCTCGTAATAATAGTTCAGTGTAAGAAGGTACTTCCTAATTTCATTTCAAAGACCTGTGTCTCTGGGGTAATGCATTCTGGTGTATTTTAAACTTTTTTTTTCTTGCAGAACACATGTCTTATCCTTTCAATTTTTCCCAATGTGTGTATGTTTATTTAGTTGTAAATAATATGCATATACAACGTACCAATGTGTTCTGTGCTTTGAAAACAGAGAAATAAATCATATATAAAGAATATCTATACAGCAGGCTCCTAAACTGATAGCTACCGTGCTTCTTAAGTAGGTGGGACAGCCGAAGCGTAAGGAAACGCATCTAAGGAAATGTGTGGGCAATTTATTTTAAAGTTGCCTCATTTCCATTTCTCTCCTCTATTTGCTTACTTTCTTTTGTCCCTTCACTTCAGAAAACAGTGGAAATTTCAGATATGTAGTTTATTGGCTCCCCGTGTAATTTGGGTGATAATAGTGATCAAATACGTAGGCTAGACATCACTTGCTATACGGATTCTTTTTTTCTTTCTCTCTCTCTCTTTGGATCTAGACAGACCTCTAGGCAAGAGATTCCTATAGAAATAAAGAGTTTTAGATTTCATTGGCTTTAGGACTTTTTCTTGTAATTATAATTTTTTTTAGGATTTATGTCCTTAGTTTTGTTTTCTGTTTTGATCAAAAGTGACTAAAATAGTTAATCGTCAATAGGAATACTTAAATTATGGGATAATACCAGGATTCAAAATCTTATCACAAAGAAATTTAAAAGTTTATAATGCAAACAGTCTCTGAGGGAGACTGAATTTTGGAAGTGAATGGTGAAGGCCTCAATAAATATCTTGTATTTTCTAAAATGAAGCAATACTAAAAAACAAACAAACAGACAGACAAGCAGAAATTTTTAAAGCACAAAATAAAACTAAATATAATCAGAACTGGTGCTTTCTTCCCAATTTCCCAAAGTTCGTCTCACGCCTGTTGGAAGTCCTTATTTCTGAAACATTGAAATATGATCAGCATTTACATTGCTCTGACCTTTCCACTATCACAAACAATAATGGAGGTAAACATTTGTGTAGGAATGTCCTTGCAAAAATCATGGTAATTAGTTTTTAAAGAATAAATGATAAAATGTCAAACTGCTTAATGGAAAGCATGAATACAATGAAGGGTCAATACCTGTCGTGTACTGGCTTTCTCGCAAGGCTGTCCCCATTTATCCCACCAGTATTTGGGTTTGAGTGTGCTGATTTCTTCACGTTATCACCAAAGCCCGGGGAATGTAGCCTCTTTATATTCTGTGCTAATTTGTGAATGCTCACTCCTCTTACCACCCAAAGGGTAGGAAGCTCCTATTCCAAACCACTCACAGGACGACCGCATGCCATGCCAGGGCTCAAAGCGCAAGGAGGAAGGGAGAGAGCCACCGCTTCACCCTGTGACCTGATGCTGCGAGATGGCAGAGGGGAAGCTGGGCTACTTTCACGAGCTTTGTATTTGCTTACTTTGCTGAAGAGAATGCTCTGCAAGTTGGGAAATGTTCAACCCAAAAAGAGGAAGTAGGGGCTGTCTTAAATAAATTATACACCACGATAAGGAAAAACCAGAAGGAACGAGAAGCTTGGAACGTTGTGAGCACTTTTCAGCATGCAGCTATTCTCTTTCAAATGTTGGAAGAGTATCACTACCAAGAGGGATGAGACGGGTTCTTGGTGATTCTAGGGGTGCAATGCTGGCATTAACCGGTGGGATAGATAGGAAGACATCTTAACTCACTTTCACAGAGTGGTGGCTCCGTCTCCCAAGTGACAGTGTTACCTGAGATGATGCATCTGGCCGACGGCTGACCAATGAGATGAAACCTAAAGGCAAAAAGTGACACTTATTCCACCCACCTCCCATCAACTCCCTCACAGCACGCATACGAGGCAGACTGGACAGAGTACAATCTACGGGACGTCTAAGGACAAGCCTCAGCTGCACTTGTTTTACCGGGGTTTTCTTCTTGCTCTTTCCCTATCCTCTAACGACTGCAAGGGCTATTTCATCATTATTTCCCATGGCAATGCTCTGTGTCTTAATTTTGGGCGTCCTTGTGGATTATACCGGGTACCAAAATAAAACAATCCCTCTGCAGACCCGTTTGATGATTGACTTCTTAAATTCTGTATATTTTCTCATATTATTACTGCCATTTTTAAGTGTTTGCATTTTCCTGATACGCACATATAACGAACACTGTTGTGTCATCGTAACTTAGGCATGGTTCTTGTAAAGGCCATCATATGGGATGCTTTTGATCCTTTTGAAAAGCCTTCGTCTTTTGACAAGAAGATGAAATTATTCAGGTGTGCTGAATTAAATGGCATGGGTGAAAGTTATATATCCAATTTTTATTCCATTAGAAATTTCATTTCATGTGTGCATCTGGGATATATACACAACACATGAATATTGAAACCTGTTTGCTCAATTTCAGTGTCATCAAAAGAAGCATACTTTGCCCATTCCCTGTTAATATGTCTAGCATGGATTGTCTTGGTCTCTCCCATTTTCAAGTTTTTTGCATACGTTTTGCAACCTTAGAGATTGGTACCAAGTTATCACGAGATTGCGAAGTTTCACTTTTGAACAATTAGCTCTCTCATTCCATTTAGTGTCTTAACTTTGCTGAAAACATTTGACCATGCTTCCTAAAAGTTTTGTGTCTTTTTTTTGTTGTTCCAAATTTTCTACATCACGGATATTATTTTTGTACTTCATCACTTATTTCAACAAAAAATGATTTCTAGACCTCCTTTATTTTTCTCATCTGTTTCTCAGCAGTTTCTTTTGCACGTTGTAGAGTTTATTAATTTCCCTTTGGAATTATTGAAGCGATTAAAATTTTTCTTTCTTTTTATTCTTCTCTTTCTTAAATAAATTTATTGGGGAGGCATTGGTTAAAAAGATCTGTAGGTTTCAAGGGTACAATTCTATAATACATCATCTGTATTTTGCAATGAATGTTTGCATCGCAATCAAATCTTCAACCCTGAAATACAGATGTTTTCCTAGTGATGGGTAGGCATGGCTTATCATTTTCCTTTTTAAGTTTTTGTTATCTGTATTTTTAATCCTCATACTGTCTGTCTTGCACATAGCTTCTCTTTGGACTTCTTCTTTATTCTTTTTCACTGAATTCTGAGAGAACTTGACTATTGTTTTCTTTCTGAACTATTTTACGCAATATTCGATGTGTTTATCACACATGTTCTTTCAGTATGGCAACTGTGCTTTTCATTCATGTGCAAACATTCTCAATTTTCAACTAGTTTTACAGAAGCAGTGTGCCACTGAACCTTATAAAAAGTATAAACAGGAGTAGGTTTCAGGGCGGCTACAGAGCAGGTGGAAGCTGTACCCAGCTGCTCCTGGCGCCATCTAAATAGACAGCTGAATTACGAGCCATCAACCTGAACGGCCAACTGAAGGCCAGCTGATCTGAAATAGTATCACCAAGGACGACAGAAGAGGCCCCAGAGAGAGTGCAGAGAAGGGCTGTGACTCGGAAAACGGTAGCCCGTGCACTCAGGCTCGGCGGCGGCCGAGAAGCCAGAGAGATAACCTGGCTGCGAAACTCACTCCGCTGCAAGTGTGTGTGTGGGGGGGGGCGGGGGTCAACCCGGTGCAGGGAACCCCAACCCAGAGCAAGGGAGACAGGAGCAGGAGCCCACGAGGCACCTGGTGGTCACACTCAGCGGGGATTCAGTCCCCTGAAAGGCTCGGACCGCACCCTCCCAGGGAAGACCCCTCCTACTGCCTCAGCCCCAGCCTGGGGAGTGCACAGCCCCGCCTCTGACAGCGGGCAGGCCACGTCGCCACCTTGGGTCCTGTGGAGGCGTCCGGTGCCTACACCCAGAAGTGACTTTAAGGGCGACTTTTTAGTGGCGATGCCTTTGGAGGAGACCCAGACAAGGGCCACACTGTGTTGGCTCGGGAAAGAAGGGCAGTCCACCCCGCCTGGAGCACACAGCCAGTGGCCCTGCCCTCACGTGCTGAGTCATTCAGCTGGCCACGTGTGCCAGTGTAGCGGCACAGGGGCCCACGCAGCGGGGTTCCGCGTCACAGGGGGAGCCATGCAGAGCTCGGACATTCGGCCCCGTCCAGCTGGGTGCGGCGGCACAGGGAGGCTGCACAGAGCTGGGACTGTCTGCCCTGTCCGGCAGTGTGCAGCCGTTGGAGTGCCACACCGGGCCGGAACTTTCAGCCCCATCCTGTTTGGTGCAGAACACGGGGGACTGGGGAGCTGGGTGGAGCTGGGATTTTCACAGTGTGTCTCTTCTCTCAGTGTCTTCTGTCTGGGAGCAAGACGGGCAAGTGCTGCATGGCTGCCTGGCTACATTGTTAGGAGGCAAATGCAGTCTCCACTGCTAGTTCAGCCAGTGCCACCCTGAGAAGGGGAAGAAGTGCCTCCCCTTTTCTAAAGGACTGTAGACAATACCCATAAGGAGAGACCACCTGAATCGGCCCTGCCCAGTCGTGGACAAGCCTGCCAGGGGAAGTTCCATGGGGGGAAGGTAGAGTAGTTCAGTACAGGACCATTCAAAGGATGAGACCCTCAGCGGGTACTGCTTTGGATCAGGACAAAGCACTGAGCCTTCTCCTAAGGGTTAGCCTGGTATCATCCCCATGGGGGACCCTCCTGATCTATCCCCCCTGAGCCCAGGGTGACTGAGCATTCCCCTAGAGGGTACAGCTGGCTGCTCCCAAAGTGAAACTGCAATGAACCCCCTTGGGAAATGAGAGGTGGACACTTGGCAGAGACTGAGGGGCTTGGCTTTGAAACAGGGGACGCTTTCCCCTCAGTGAGTGCCCAACCGCATGAGCCCTAGGTGGGAGACCTTCTCCCAAGGGTGTCCAACCCGCAGCTCATGGGCTGGACTCATCCCAGCGTGGCTATGGATGCGGCCCAACACAAAATCGTACATTTACTTAACACCATTTCTTTGCTCATCAGTTTTCACTAGTGTTTGTGTATTCAGTGTGTGGCCCAACACAACTCTTCTTCCAGAGTTGCCCAGAGACACCTAAAGTTTGGACAGCCCTGCCCGCCCTGTCCCCTCGACTCCAGTGGCACTGCCATACCGTGCTTTCCACCTGTGCAAGTGGCTATGGAGATGCCCTGGCCTGGGCTCATCTTGCAGTCTGTCTTTGGAAGGCTCTGGAGGAGGACCAGGCAAGCTGAAGGGGAGGGGAAGGAGCTAACAATTACATGCGGACCTCAGGAGGCTCAGTGCTTTTACAGATCTGACCCAAGCTCTAAGCTGGAGGAAGCCGACTCTCTTACACAGACTGGCCCACCCGATGCACACCCTGGCCCAGGAGATGCAGACACGGGACAACAGTGTGGTAGCTACAGACAGGTAGCCCAAGGCCTGTTACACACAACACCTGACCGTGACCTGTACCGGAACCCCACCCTAGTAAACCCAGAACCAACACCACCAGTTTAGAACTTCGTATCACACCGGAGCTCAACCCAACTAGTCTCAAAACTGGCACACCGAAAGGATACTCTGGCACGCCTCAGACTCTACGGGGGACAACTCTGCCTTGGGGGGCAGCCCCTGCACAGCATCTCACACAGGTTGATCGAGCTTTCCCCTTAGAGTAACATAGCCCGAAGGATTAACTCGACCCACAAAAGGCCAGCATCACAGAAGCCTCAAATACAATAGGAGATGCCCCTAACGCACGAGACACATTCCAGGAGCACAGAGATCGAGGGACCTGGAAGACTGTGCCACTGAATCCCACAAGACACTTTATCAAAAAGCCATCTTAGTAGGTTTAGGGGTCGTAGCAGATCTCAGTAAGAAACAGAGACAACATGGGGAGGCAAGGAAAATACCTGAAATGAAAGAACAAGAGAACTCCCAAGAAAAAGAATTAAATAAAATGAATGAAATGAAAGCAACCCAAATACCCGATGAAGAGTTTCAAACAATAGTTAGAGCTTTGTTCAAGGACCTAAGGAAAAGGATGGATGATGTCACTGAGAACTTAGAGAAAGAGATAGTGAGCTTTAAATGTAACAGGGAACCATAACAAAGAACCAGTCAGAACTGAACAATACACTAGAGGGAATCAACAACAGGTTATATGAAGCAGAGGATCAAATCAGTGAATTAGAGGAAGAGAGAACAAACAGTAAGCACCCAAGCAGAGCATCAAAAGGAAAGTTAAAATAAATAAAGTCGACGAATCTTCTGGGACAATATCAAGCAGAACAACTTACATAACATAAGGTTACCATAAAGTGAAGAGACGGAGCCAGGGATAAGGAGCCTGTGTGAAGAAATAATGGTAGAAAATATCCCTAGCTGGGTGATGAAAAATATTACACAGTTTCAGGATGTACAACGCCCCATTCAAGATAAATGCAAGAAGACCCCCATCAAGACACAGGATAATTACTATGGCAAAGTTTATGACACAGAGAATTGCAAGGGCAGCAACGGAGAGTTACTTACCTACGGGAACAATGCCATCAGCCCGTCCATTGATTTCTGAACAAAAACCCATAGCCCAAAGAATTGGCGTTAAGTATTCAGTGATGAATTCAAGGACCTGCAACCAAGACTACTTTATCCAGCAAAGCTATCATTTAATTGAAGGTGGAATGAAGACCTTGAGAGACAGGAGGGAAAGGGGAAAGAGTTCATTACCACCAAACCAGTATTGCAAGAAATGGTAAAGGGACAGCTTTAAGAAGAAATAAGGAGAAAAACATAGGCATAACAGAGAAAATGGCAATAAAGAATACCTGTCAATAATAGGCTTAAATGTAAATGGATTAAATGCTCCAGTCAAAAGACAGAGGGTAGCTGGATTAATAAGAAAACTTGAGCCGTACATATGCTGTCCGGAAGAGACTCACTTCAGAACAAGATGTTCACACAGGCTGGAAGGGAAGGGATTGAAAATCTATTCCATGCAAGTGGGAATGAAGAAAAAAAGAAAGCTGTGGTAGCCATCAGAAAAAATACATGTCCAAAGAAAGGCCACAACAAGAGACAAGTAAGGTCACTACATAAAGCTATAGGGATCGATCCAACGAGAAGACATAAGCCTTGTAATCATGCATGCACTTAAGATAGGAGCATCTAAATATACAAAGGAAATGTTGGTGGACTTTGAGGGACAGATCAACAGGAATACAGTCATAGCAGGGGACTTTAAAACCCCATTGTCTTCTACGGGTATATTAAAAATCAGCAACAAAACAGTGACCTTAAACAACACACTAGATTAGATGAACCCCCCTGTAAATTGATATTTACAGGACCTTTCATCCCAAAGCAGGAGAATGTGCATCCTTCTCAAGCGCACCTGGGTCATTCTCTAACAGACCAAATGTGGAGACACAAAATAAGCCTTAACAAATTCTAAAGTTTGAACTCCTATCAAGCACTGTCTCAGAATGCAATGGCCTGAAACGAGAAATCAACTACAATAAAAACACTCAAGAAACATTCAAAGACATGGAGGCTAAATAGCATTTATTAAACCATGAATGAGTTAACAATGAGAACAAGGATGATATCAAACATTACCTGGAAACAAATGGAAATGAACACGTCACTACCCCAAATCTATGGGACACCCTGAAAGCGGTCCTGAGAGGGAAGTTCACAGCACTACAGCCTACTAAAGAAGCAAGAGAAATCTCCAACAACCTAACCCCACATGGAAAAGAAGTCAGAGAAAACAAGCAAAAAATCCCAGAGCAAGTAGACGGAAGGAAATCATAAAGATCAGACCACAAACACATGACGTAGACACTAATACAGCAAAACAATAAATCAATGAAGCTAAGAGCTGGCTTATTGAAAAGATAAACAACACTGTTGACCCTTTAACCTGACTCATGGAGAAAACAAGAGCGAGGACCCAAATAAATAAAATCAGTAAAGAAAGAAGAGCTGTAACCACTGACATCACAAAAATACAAGGGATTGTTAAAAACTTCCATGAACAACTATATGCCAACAAGTTAGATGACCTGGGTGACATGGATACATTCCTAGAAGCCAGCAATGTTTCTACAAATCAGGAAGAATCAAAAAATACGATTAGACTGAAAAACTAATGAAATTGAAGCAGCAATAGAAAAGCTCCCAGCAAATGGGAGTCTTGGTCCAGGTGGCTTCACAGGTGAATTTAATGAAACCATCAAAGAAGAGCAGGCACTGTTTCAAATTATTCCCAAAACTGAAGAATATGGGAGACTCCCAAGCTGACTCTACTAGGTTAGTACTGTTCTAATTTCAAAACCAGATAAAGTCTCTAGGAAGAAGGTAAATAATAGGCCAATATCCCTGATAAACATAGACGTTAAAGTACTAAAAAAAATATTAGAAAACTGCATCCAGCGTCCAGTATGATCATTACATAGATCATACACGATGATCAAATGGGATTTAATCTGGGGATGCAAGGTTGGAATGATATCCAGAAATCGATTAATGTGATACATCACATACACAAAATGAAGGTAACAAAATCACGCAATCATACGAACAGGCTCAGAAAAAGCACTTGATAGAATGTAGCACTGATTTGGGATGAAAAACTCTCAGCAAAGTGGGGCTAGAGAGATCCTACCTCAACATAATAAAGGCCATATAACAAAAATCTTAGGCCAACATCATACACAATACACACAAGCGGAAAGTGTTTCCCTGAAGTCTGGGAACAAGCCAGGGATGTCCACTTCCCACACTCTTGCACAACATAGTACTGGAAGTCCGAGCCACAGCAATTAGACACGAAGAAAAATGGAAAGGTATCCAAATTGGAAAAGAGGCAGCAAAATTGTCGTCATTCACAAATGACATGATATAGTACATAGAAAACACTAAATACTCCACTGAAAAGCAAAAGCTCCAATAAATGAATTTGGCGAAGGAGCAGGATATAAAATTAATATTCAGGATTTGGTGGGGCTTTTATACACAAAGAATGAACTATCAGAAAGAGAAAGTAAGAAAACAATCCTATTTACTAAGGTAACAATAAAATAAGGTACCTAGGAATAACATTAACCAAAGAAGGAAAAGACTCTACTTGGAAAACGGGAGGACGCTGAAGAATGAAATTGAGGAAACTACAAAGAAGTGGATTGGAAAAATTAACATCATTCAAACGCCCATACTTCCCAAAGCCACCTATAGATTCAATGCCATTCCTATTAAAATGCCAATGGCATATTTCACAGATCTAGAACAAGTATTCAAAAACTTATATGGAACCAAAACAGACCTCGAATAGCGTCAGCAGCCTTGACAAAGAAGAGCGAAGCTGGAGGTATCACTATACATGATATCAAGCTATACTACAGGGCCAATGGAATAAAAGCAGCCTGGCACTGGCATAAGAACGGACATATACATCAATGGAACAGAACAGAGAGCCTAGAAATCAACCCATGCCTATATGGGTATCTAATAATTCACAAAGGAGATCAGAGCATCCAATGGCGTAAACGCAGTATCTTCAATAACTGGTGCTGGGAAAACCAAACAGGGGTGTGTGAAGAATGGAACTAGACCACAGACCTGCTCTACGCACAGGAAAATCTCAAAACGGATGAAGACTTAACTGTTGGTTGTGAAAGCATAAAAATTCTAGAAGAAAACAGAGGCCGTAAAATCTCAGATGTGTCATAGTGATATGTTTGCTGATACGTATAAGACAAGGGAAACAAAAAAAAAATAAACTAATGGGACTACATCAAACTAAAAGGCTTCTTCACAGCAAAAGAAACCATCAGGAAAATGAAAAGGGAACCCACTACATGGGAGACCATACTCACCAGTGATACATAGGATAAGGTGTTGATTTCCAAAATCCTTAATGAATTCATACAACTAACACCAGGAAGACAAACAATCCAATTAAAAAATGTGCCAAGGCCCTGAATAGATACTTCTCCAAAGAAGACACAGAGAGGGCCAATACATACATGAAACGATGTGGAATGTGACTAATCACCAGAGACATGCAAACTGAGGTACAGTGAGGTGTCACCCCGCACCCACCCTCATGGCCACCATCAAGAAACCAACGAACAGCAAGGGCTGGCGAGGATGAGGAGAAAAGGGAATCCTGGTGCGCTGCTGGTGGGATGCACAGTGGCATAGCCACTGTGAAAAATGATACGGAGTTTCCTCAAAACATTAAAAATGGAACTGCCTTTTAACCCAGCGATTCCACTTGTAGACATATAATGTCAGAATTCCAAGACATCAGTTCAAGAGAATCTATGTACTCCTACGTTCACAGCGGCGTTATTTACAATAGCCAAGATTTGGGAACAGCTCAAGTGCCATCAGTAGACCAGTGGATAAAAAAGCTGTGGTATCTTGATGTACACAGTGGAAAGCTATGTGGCCATTAAAAATGTACTCTTACCTTCTGTGATTGCATGGATGGGCTTGGAGATCATCCTGCCAGGTAAATTAAGGCATCAGAGAGAGACAAACACCATGTACTCTCACATATATGTGGAGTCTAATGAACAAAACAAACTTACCAACAAAATAGAAAGGAGAGGCGTGGATACATGGACCAGACTGACAGCTGACAGCGGGGAGTGCGAGGGGGGCTGGATAAAAGAACTTGAAGGGAAAGTCAAAGAACGTATGGGAAACCCATAGACGCAGACTGCGGTGTGGTGCTGGCCAGAGGGAAGGCGGGGCGGGCTCTGGGCGGAGGTCCACAAGGGGGGCGGGTGGGGACATTGTAGTAGTGTCAACATTAAAATTAAAAAGTTATGGAAACTTTATACAGCTGTATAACTATCTGTATAAATTTAGTTGTATGAATTAGCAGTAGAAAGTTAGTTGTAAAAATAAAATGATGTATTTTAAGGTTAAAAATACATAAACCAGATAATTGTCTAAAAGTTTTCCTTATCTCTTGGAAGTAATTCTGCTGTGTTATAGGAAACTCTGACTTTTCTAATTGGTCTGTCTCCATTTTCTTCCGTGACTTGTCCTACGCTCAGTGGTTTGCTGTTTCATACCGTAGACAAGCTCGCCTTGTTCAGTAATGCCAGACGAAGAGGGCACCTACAGGGTGTTTACCGAGTATACTGAAAAATGCTCAGAGAAAGAGCGAAGTATGTAGACTTGCTCTAATTTTACTTTGTCGGACTGTATGTCCTGTGGTCTTCCCGGCCTAGGGTGGCAAGTACGTTTGGCGGAGACCGTAAGCGACTTTTTGGTGCCCGCTGCGGCGTGCGTTTAGCCCAGATTCTCGGATGGGCTCAGCTGCTCACACAGAGAGCGCAGTCAAGAATCCACTGTGTGCTCAGCAGCAAGGCAGGCACCCAGGGCAGGACCTCCGCCCAGTACACACCTTGTGACTGACATTTTCACAGGGGCTCTGTTATAGGGCTGAATGGTGTTCTGCAGAAAGGTATGTTAAGAGTCCAAAACCCCAAGCCCCACGAACAGGACCTTATTTGGAATAGGGTATTTGAAGATGTAATCCAGTCAATATGAGGCCATTAGGTTGGAATAGGGTTTTTGAGGTGTAATCCAGTCAATATGAGGCCATTAGGTTCGTCCTAAACCCACAGGACTGGCATCCTTCTAAAGAGACAGAATTTTGACATAGATCCATACGGAGAGGAGAAATGCTATGTGAGGACACAGGCGCTATGGGAAGACAGACATGGGGAGACAGAGGCAGAAGTGGGAAGTGGCAGCCACGTGCCCAGGAAGGACTGCGACTACCAGGAGGTGGCAGAGGCACGGAGCGACCCCCCGTGAGGCTTTGGAGGGATCATGTTTGCCAGCCCCTTAACTCTGAACTTCCAGACTCCTAAACTTCCTGAGAAGTAGTTCCTGTTGTCCAAGCCCCCAGTCTCTGGTGTTTTGTTGTGGCAGCCCTAGCAAACTAACAGTGCATTTACTTTTAAGATTCGTTCTCTCACACAATGCCTTCCCTCTGTTCCCGCAACGTCCACTCTCAGCAGGGCTGTTTTTATGGTTTTACTACGCTCTTCCCGCATTTGCTTCCTTCGCCCTGGTGAGTACCTCATTTTTTTTTTTATGCACTGCCTTGGTTTCCAACAAGGTTACAGATTTCCTCCTGAGTCCTATCACACCTTTGTTCATTTCAATCAGAAATGGAACACCTAGGTTCAGGCTTTTAACCAGCAGACGGTTATAGTCTCGTCTCCTTTCCGCCATGTGACGAAACGGTAGTACGGCCATTCTGCAGATCTGAATCAGAGATGTCACTGCCAACTCACCCTGTATTACAGGAAAAGTTAATTCTGGATCCAAAGTGGGTGTCTGTGTCTATGTGTACCATGCCATTCATTGGATCTGGAGGAGTTGGACACACTTTACCTATGGGAAGAAACAGAATTCTGGAGCCAGGTAGAGTACTCTGAGCTTTTGCAGTGCAAAAGGTCCCAACCTCACTGTAGCTTACTAACAAGTACATGCAATTCTGAAGCTTCCCCCGATTTTTGACTGACCAGTCCCCTCAGAACAGGCCACCCACAAAGCACCATGTTAGAAGGACCTCTCATCCAGACCTGTCCTATCTCTACCTCAAATTTCTCATCAAAATGTAAAGGGTAATCATGGCTTTATAGCATACTCGTATGAAATTTTACTTCCTACCTGGTTATTCAAGCAAATTATGTCTCCTTTCATTTCTTCCCTGTGTAAAATGCTTCCCCGCCCCCCCCTCCACAAGTACTTCTTGGAAAGTCTCATGAAATGCACATTTCAACAAATAATCGGGAATGACCTACAACACCACCTCTTACGTCCACTTATGTGGACACGTAGAAAAAAAAAAGTTTTTTATCTCAATAATTTAAACAAACTAAATAAGATCCTACGGATAATTTGTCAGACATAGGGAAAAAACCCTCCAATGCAGGGTGTACTCACGTTTACAGGCATCCTTGGCACTTGACCACTCCAGGTTGTCTTGACATCTGATGGAGAATGACCTCCGAATGTACCCCGGGAGGCATTCATACGTTAATGATGTCCCGACAGGAAACTCAGACCCGTTCGTTTGGGTCTTCAGCTTAGCAAAATGAAAATGGCCTGGGTCATTACAGTATCCTAGCAAACAAGACATCAAGAATATCAGACTTAACACAGAGAAACCCAAGGACTTTATATCTCTATGCCGTTAGATTTGATGCCAGGACCAAAGAAATTTCAGTTCCGGAGAGAGAATTTCCGTGTAACCTTGCGGGTGGGGAGCTCCATCATTAGCACATGCCCATTAGAAAATATACTATCTGAAAGGGCGTTCCACCATTTGGTCACTTTGCTCATATAATTTACTGTACAAGACAGCTTCGATTCAACTTCTCCCATTTTTTCCTGGGAAAGAGCTCTCCTGCCTGGGTTCCACCATTCCTGTCCAATTTCCTTGATGTTCTGTGCATCAAACCGCAACAGAGTTGGGGTCACAAGCATGAATGGAGGACTCAAGGTATTTCTTGACACTAGCAAGCTGCCAACAATCTTGCAGGCCTGGCTTGTAAGCAAGCCACTTCAACACCAGGAGGGAACAGATCGCATCACCTTAATAGCAAAGAAACAAACAAGGGAACCTGCACTCATTATCGTAAGGAAACATCATCTGAAGTGTATATTGAATTAAATTCTAGCTTTAGCTCCATGACCCTATGGCTTATTAGCTCAGGCCTCACGTTGGATTCAAATATATCACTCCCCAAAAGCACATATGCTTGGAAAAATAGAAATCATTTCCACTTGGTTTTGACAACACCTTCTCTTTCAGCTTCTCTTTCAGCTTCTCTTTCAGCTGTCCTTTACCTCCCTTCCAATTATTTATTCAAATAGTAATTGTTATACCACAGCCAATTCTGTACCCAGAGCTTCATCGGCTGGAAGATTTGCAAACCAATTTCTGACCTCTTCAAAATTATTTAATAAGTTTTCTCTACATAAGAAATGTAGAGAAAAATGCACAACACTGTACTTGAACAACAACAAAAAGATTTTTAAAAAACTGGCTGATTTTCAAGGTTTTCCATGGGATATTTGTTTCTCTGTATGGGTCTTTGACTTTTATCTTCGAGCTGAACTATTAGCTCTACTAGCTTCCAGTTCAAAGCATCCCCGTCAGGACTGAAATTCACCACTAAAGACAAAGCACACACGAAGATGGCCTGGATGGTCTCCGGCCTAACAGTCTGGATGAGTAAACTGGGGGTGCCATCTCAGATAGGGGTCTGAACAAGAAGAAAGTCACAGCACTGAATCAATTGTCTCTCACTATTGATTCGGTCAGTACGGACTAGACTTCTACATTGGTAAAGACTTCTACGTTGGCACTCATAAGCGTCCCTGAAATTGAAGCCACGGTGAAGGGGGAGGACAGCGAGCGCAAAAATGACTTCTGACACTCTAGCACTTGGTCCTTTTCCTTTCGGGATCGTTCTTTTCTCTCCGTTTTTCTCAGTGGTCGGTGTGTACCCTCAGGACTAGGGTCCTTTCTCCAATTCACTCTCTCCTACAGACTTCACTTCCTGAAGATGGATGTCTAAGGGGACAAGGGTGTCTTAGGAAACCTGCTCCAGACCTCAGAACTACACACTCCCTTTACTTTGCATTTTCCTTAGGGCTCAACTTCCCTTGCTCTTCTTTTCCACTGAAGGGAGAAGAATTCAACGACTAAAGTTACTGGAGGCAAAGGAGCAAATAGGCTTTATTTTAATTTACAACTTAGCCCAAACTGGCTTAAGGACTCCATGCTGTTTGTCTGCAATGTAATTAACAGCGATTTTGCCTGGCTTTGTATTCCCCCGGCCTGTGCTTGCCCTCAAACCTGTAGATGTCATAACTCATGTTCGTTAAGGTCCTGAAGCATTTGCTTTCAATTCCTATGGTTTGACAACATTTGCCTTTGAATTCCAGTCAGAATGAAAACCACCATCCACCACATCCCCCTCCGTTTCCCAGCTCTGGAGAAGCAAGGGTCATCAGAACCTTATATGCTGACATATCCCAAAATCATTTATTACTGATGGAGCATTTACTTGTGTCCCTGCACAAATAAACAGGATGCTGTAATTACAGGCTTTTGGGATTCTGTCTTAGGTGTTCTGGACCCATCCAGGATGTGGGTAGCGTGCGCTAACCTGGAGGTCCACAGCGAGGGGCAGGGCCGCTCCACATCCCGTTCCCGTGACCGTCACTGGTGCAGCGGATGGTGCTCTCCCCAATGAGATCGAACGTCGCCCCTCTGTCTGCGTGGTGGTCACACAGGTAAGTTACTTCTTTTCCATAAGGAAAGATTTCCAGAGATTTTCCTGTGTGTCTTCCATTAAGGATATCGGGGGGATCTGGACATAAGATTCCTGGAAAGAAGGCGAAAGCTGTTACGTTTCATGGGGGAGTTTGCTCCAGAGCCGTTCCATAGTCACGGGGTGTTAGAGTTGCTGCTACCTAAAGCATTTATGACAGCGTGTCTTTGGGGTAGGCCTTTGATGAGATGAGTCAAATGATGTAAGATCTCAATCCCAGTTTTCATTGAAAGAGTACAAAAAAGAATATGCTTATCTTGAGTCTTCTTGACAGTTAAGTCTTCTGCATAAGGGAAACTTTACACACTTCAATTCAGTTCCAAAACTTTAAAAGAAAACTCCTGTACAAGTATTTTAACTTTATTAAAAATCTGTAGAAGAAAATCATCCCTTTGGAGGGTTACTCATTCAACTACTTAATAAATATTACTTGAGCACTTATTCTGTGCCAGGCACTTATCTGGGCCCTGGGATGCAGCACAGATAAAGCCACTGTCCTCCAAGGAGCTTACATTCGTGAGAAACGTTTCTACAACGTATCCATGGGTACTACTCACCTTAAAGATACAGAACCTTTCCTTGCTTACTTACTTATACTGGTTGTCCTCTTGATTATGACAGAGTGCTGACCCAACAAACTGAAGCTTCATTGGTCATTGTGATAATCCTAAGCAATTCAGGATGCTTTGTTTGTTACAATGTAAGGATCTGTTCATGCTTTAATTTTCTTCTGTATTTAGGCAAGGCACAAATAGCTACTCCTCTCTAGTACATGCTTGTCTGTGTCAAACAGTCCCCTCCTCGGTACTAATTGGCATTTCTAACCAGGCTTAGGGTTTGGAAGAAGCTACTTCAAATTCTAAGAGTCATGAGAAATAAGAAAGACAGTTCAGTCAATACCTGAGCTCTCATACACGTCAGTAGGCCAGCCACTTGTTATGTCTCATCAAGAAACACTGGGTGCTACAGGTAGCAGGCATCTACGTGTAAGTGACTCTCATGTGTTTCATTATAAAAAGTACATTTGATGTCTGAGTACATTTGTAGCAAAATACACATTGTAGTAATATTTTATACATACATATGTATATACGTATTCTGATTTTTAAGATCAAAAGGTGACGCAAAATCTTCTCTTCAAATGGGCAGTGTATAAATGGGCAGAATAGGAGAACTTGGTATTGACATCGCAGAATCATTTCTTAAGTCATCTGTTACTTCTGATCCGTCAACATAATTTATTCACGTATGCATTTTGAGAGCTTGAGGAATCTTAAAGTGCTTACCCTCTGTAACGTTGCTCCTCTCTTTCCCGCATTCTGGCCTTTCTCTGCTCTGCCATACGTATAACATTTGTTTGTTTATTGTATTTCCTGACCATCTCCACACTTGGGTATAAATAACATGGGGAGAGGGAATCCACTTGCTCACAGTTCTAACACCAGAGCTCAGAAGAGCATGAAGTACATAGTACGTACTCAGTAACTACTTGTGGGAATGACTGAATTTTTTTCTCAGTAGAGACAGACTCATTGATAGAGAATGGGTTGACAGGTTTGGGCAGATGGTTCGGGGGCTGGAGGGATGGAGCTAAAAAGAAAGGGAACTTATGGACCAGGACAAGTGTGGTGATTGCAGGGCCCTGGGGGAAAGGAGGAGGGATTAATGGTAATAAAAATACAATAAAAAAGAACTATTAAAATACAAAATGAAAGCGGTGATATGCATCAAAAGTAAAAAAATGTTACCTACTTATATGTTAGAAAAGAAATAGAAAAATCATACAGGGATTGCATCCTGGTGGTAGAAAAAATGAAAAAGAAAGAATTAGGAAATGAAGGAACACAGAAACTCGTCAGCGCTTCCCATTGTTTAATCTCTCCTGACCTAAAGGTAAAGCAGGATATTTCACATAGAACACAGAATTTTTCAAAATGACAGAGGCAGAGCAAACGCATCCCAAAACACAGGATGCACAGCAAAGTACATGACAACAAATTAATCACAAGTTAATACTCATAAAGTCAGCAGCTATTTCACAATAATTCAGGTTAAAAAAATAGGAGACCCACACATGGGTGGCCGTAGGTCAAAATACTAACCAGGTCAAGGGGGGATTGGTCTAAGGTGTTTCTCCTTCTACTCACGTTCACACACAGGGACGCTGCTATTCCAACGGCTCTCCATCCCGACCAAGACACAGTGACTAGCAGGGCTGCCTTTTAGGTGGAATCTAAGGAAGCAAAAGGTAGCGAGTAGGTGAGCTGGTTTAGCCAAAACGCCATTCATTAGCAATCTGTAGCCCTGCCGAAAATCATAGCGTCTGAACCCAGCAGGTGGCAGGGGCCTGGGGGCCACTCCAAGCTGGACAAATCACAGCCTCCAGGAAGGGAGAGCAGGAAAGCACTGTCAGTTGGCCACGTAGCGTGGAGTCCCAGCCTTCAAGAAGGCACTCATAGCATAGCCGCCATCTCCTTGATCCTGGCCCCAGACTCTGAGAAGTGAATCTCTAGCTGTTTGTTCTAAGACAAACCTCCTCAATCTACTCATTGTCCTTACGGGAAACTCAGTCTCCTAACGCAACAGCCTCCGAATTCTGATACTGAAAGAGCGAGTGGAACAGCTCCCACTTTGGATTGAAAAAGAGGATCACTGGAAAGAGATGGAAGACTGTTCTTCTGTCTCTACATCTGTGATGGCTGGGAAGGAGGCTCACAACAGCATGTTGGTCCATGGGAGAGTAGGTGTGAACGCTCTAGGGGAAAAGGAAAGGACATCGGAGGTGTCCTTGTTTGAAATCATCCGGAATTCTAAATGTTCTGTGGGACCCTGACGGTTCCTAAACCTTGTCGGAATTGGCACTGGGAGCTGGCCAGGATTCTTGGGAACATTCTGAGCAGGCGCTTTACTGCTCACACTTGATCCTCCCCATGGGGAGATGTGCACACTGCGAAGAGCATCGGATTCACAGGGACAAGTTCAGGACCTTACGGAAAACATCACGTCAGCCACCATGCTCACCATACAGCGCTCTTGGCCCATCACCCACCAGAAGATTTATGATTAGCTTGACATGCATATTCTTACATTTTTGCCTCTGTAACAAGTTTCAGTTTTGACGGTTAAAGGAATGACTGAAATACTTCTTCAATAATCTTACTTATTTTAATAAGCTTTCTGTTTACATATCAAACTGTTCTGGGGACTCTTCAAATTACTTTTATTCTTCTCTGCTTAGAAAATATGTTTTTTCCACTCAGTGTGTGGCATACATGAGTTCTGTCCAGAAGGCATCCAGCCTTGTAACATGGAAAATAGAGACATTTAGTAAAGAAGCTACAAGGTACAAGGAACATTGTACATGAGACTGTGATGCATCAGTCCCCTTCCAAGGAGGCACCTTGGGACCTCACACAGTTCCCCCGATTGCCATGAGCTGCCCTGACATTTTCTCTTGAATCTCATTGATGGTCTGAACTCTTTTCCCTTTCAAAGGTGATTTTAGCTTTGGGAAAAGCCAGAAGTCGCAGGGCGCCAAATCTGGGCTGTAGGGGTGGCAGAGACACTTGGGTGATGCGATGTTTCGTCAAAACCCTGCAAGACGCACGAGCGGGCACATTGTCATGGTGAAGCTGCCCATCACCAGTTGCCCATAGCTGCGGCCTTCTGCATCATCCAAATACTTTTCGCAGAGCAATCCTCAAGCTTAATGGAAAATTTGATGCAGATTTGTCACTCTTCTTGCTCAGTCATTTTGAATGAGATGGCCACACAGGACGCATGCTCACTCAGCAGCGCCGATCACCCGCACCGACTAGCACAGTGAAGTTGTCACTGCTCATGCATGCCCATTCCGGCCACTCACCTTGGCTGTCTGGGAGCATCGTGTCGCGCGATCTGTGCTCATTGTATTTAGAGTGGTTGGGCCTTTTCGGGACAGATCTCATATACTCATAACCAGTCATTGTATTTGTCTTTACACATGCCATTTAATATAGGTCCCATTTTCCCCTTCAGATCTCATATTATTATTTTCACCTGTTTCTTACTGTTAACTTTTCCTACATGCTTTCAAACTTTAATCCTCCCAGTTTGTTTGTTTCTTTCTTTGTTTGTTTCTTTGGTCACACCAAACCTTCCCTTTTTGAATTAAATTCCAAACCTAGTTTCAGTCTCCAGAAGGCCAGGCAAGCTCACACTCACCCCTCATCACAAACGAAGGACACTTTTGCCCCAAGCTCGAGACTGAGTGGAAAGAGCACACGGCCATTGGGGAGTGGGTCCCGGAAGTCAGCACATGATTTCACTGGAGGAAAAGGAAAACAGAGATCGATGACACAGGTATGTGGAGAAGAAGCCCCGAGCTAAACCTATCAAACCAGACAAGAGCGTATGTACCTGCACATCTGGGGGCTGCGGGGCTCCAGTCCCCCTGGGGCGTACAGCGCAGAGAGGCAGCCCCTCTGAGGTCGTAGCCGGGCTCACAGCTGTAGAACACTTCCTGCCCGGGGGAAAAGTTGGCCTTGTCGCTTAGGGTGCGCTTACCATGCAGGATTGCTGGAGGCGGCTGGCACACTGGGGAAAGAGAACCAAGTGCTGTTAATTGTGATGATCACTTTTCCTCAGTGGCCAACTAGCCAACAGAATCATGAGTATAAGTCTATGTATTTTTTAAAAAACCTGGCAGACTAACACCGTCATTTTA
Organism: Pteronotus mesoamericanus; assembly: GCF_021234165.1. Lineage (NCBI taxonomy): Eukaryota > Metazoa > Chordata > Mammalia > Chiroptera > Mormoopidae > Pteronotus > Pteronotus mesoamericanus. Next base: position 3,787,507 of record NW_026555326.1, read on the forward strand.
TTAAAAGCAATGAGACGGACCGAGAAAGAGATGGATTTGTTGTTCCACCCACCCATTAGTGCACTCATGGTCGCTTCTTGTGTGTGCCTTGACCAGGGACTGAACCTGCAACCCTGATGTATGGGGATGATGCTCTAATGATCTGAGCTATCTCACCGGGCCTTGAAGGATTTTTTTTATCTTCATACTGCTTTCTAGAAAAGCATCACCAATTTATACTCCACCTTCTAGGCAATAAAGAATGCTTGTGCCCAAGTCTCATCTAACAGATTGGCCAATCACTGACCACACGCTGGTACAACAAAGAGGACTCGCATCTTTCCTCATCGCCTTCCAACTCCTCTTTCAGCGGTCCCCTGACATGGCTTGGAGAATTCTGACTGCTTTACGCTCCACATAGCAGGTGCCGCCTAGTCACTCAGTTGATGGCGATGAAAAGAGGGCAACCGTTGAAATGAATAATCTAAAAAAATTGCACAGCCCTCATGAAGAGAGTGCATATTGCAGGCAGCATATTGTAACTGATGCTCTGGCGTCACATTAAGCAGCTGGTTTAGCTCAGTGCTAATGCACTTGAGTAGCAAAGAAATCACATGAAACTGTAGTAAAATGAAAAAGCACTTCATTTCGGTTTAGAGAAGGTCAGTTCCATTCTCTGGACTTCAGCTTTCTCAGGTGTAAATCGGGATTGGACTGGAGTAAATGACTTTGGAAATACTCTGAGGCTCTAAAACCCATGTTCAGGGCTCCTACCGGTGCCTCCCTCAATTAACAATGCACAGTGAGGTGACACTAAGTGCTGTGCCGACTACCGTTCTGTGAACTCACAGCATCACATCTCTGCATTCTCCTTGACGGTTGGGGCTGGAAGCCTGCAAACTACAATTGCCTATCTTCCTTGCCAGCTGGGTTGTGGTTAGACTTCGTCAACTGGTGGAATATGTAGCAAATTAAAACGCAGAAAGATGACAGGGGCCGTTCTTCTGGAGGAGGCTCGGGAAGCAGCCGCGTTGACGGTCCTTGCTGGGCAGTGGCAACTTCACTTCCTGCAAAGCCACGGCTGTGGCTCCAGGACCTCAGCTGCACCCTGGAGGCCCCAGCAGGGCTGGAGGGGAAGATGCTCAGTGACAGTTTCAGCAGTGAGTGCAGGTACGTGTCTGCTGGTCCAGGCAGGACAGTAGCCTCCTGCACTCTGCAAACAGCCTTCCTCCTTTAGCTCTTCCTGCCTTTCCAACATCCTCCTTAGTAAGTGTCCTACTTACTATCTGTATGAAATCCCCCTCTCCGTGAAATATCTAGAGTGGCTTTTGATTTCCATGACTCTGCGGTCAGGCCAACTTGGATTTCAGCCTTTACTCAATGACTTAGTATCTGCTTCATCTGGGAAAGTTTCCTAACCTCTCTGAGACTCGTTTTTCTGGGTACTTCATGCAGAGCACGGTAACTATGACATAGCATTGTTTTCGGGCTGTATTATGGTGCCCCAACAGAAAAGTCACTCAATTTGAATTAGCGATGATTTTACTCAGCTTAACTGGTATATTAGGTGACATGTGCAGAGAACTTCTTTTTATAAGAATCCTAAGGGAACTTCACATTCCGTGCCCATAGTTAGCTTTGTTTCTCACCTTGAACACTCACATGCACGAACATATATAGACACACCTTTATTTCACGCTCCATGCTAAGCACCTTGACTCACTCTGCTCACCACGCACCTTCCCGCCAGAACAGGCACCACTCCCCCGTTCCTCCCGCGGCTCGGGTCCCCTGCGGGCCCCTTCGGAGCCTCAGTCAGACTCACCGCGGAGGCAGCTGGGCAACTCCGGCTCCCATCTGTTCTGGGCCTGGCATCGCACGCTGGAGGGCCCTTTCAGCACAAAGCCAGGCTGACACCTGAACCTCACGACTTCATTTAAGGGGAAGAAGCTTCTGTTCTCGGACTCCCTTATTCCGTTTTCAACGTCTGGAGGCGAGCATGTATTAGGTACGAGGCACTGAGGCGGAGGGCCGCTCCAGGTGCCGGAATGATTGTCTTCGCTGGTGCAGCGTATTGACTTCTCGCCCACGAGGACAAACTTTGGCCTTCTCGTTCCAGAAATGCAGTGATAGGTCACCACCGTTCCGTAGGGAAAGTACTCTCTGTTGATGTTATTGTAATCTCCGTGGGCGATGGCTGGGGGTGGTCTACAATAGATAACTTAAAAGGGGACAAGTTACAGAAAACCTCAATTTCTTAGAAGTTACAGTTATACATTCTGGTAATCAGTGTTTTAAGAAACCCACTTTACCACATGTGACTATTCACAACACTTCTGCTCTTGTCGAATCTTTTCTAATGTACAGACATGTTTTTGCACAACTGTAGTTTCAGTGATCACAATACGATGGCTTCTGCCCTTCTCAATGAACATTATTTCAGTAAATGTGTCCAATATCCTAAGTGTCTCATTTTAAGGGAGAATGTTTTATGTTATTTCACTGTAATTAACTCAGTTCTCATTGTATAGAAGGCATTTGGCTTCATTCAATGGCTCAGTAGTACGATGTAGCACGCAGTAGGGCATCTTTATCAAAGAAATAAAAACACAATCTCTGGACAACTAATAAAAAAGAGATAGAGCACAAATACAAAATATTATACATGACACAATAATCACAGATTCAGAAGTAAAGAAAATAGCTGAACATGTGTTCTGGACTACGCTAATTATTCTGAAAATGTGAATATTAGAGATAGAGAGATATTTTGCCAGTACACTGACTCAGGACAATGGAGACTGGAGAAGTGGGGAAAATGTATCAAAATTCTACTCCTAAAAAGATACAAAAGCACAGATATTTTGTGGACAAATTAAACCTAATCTAAGTATCAATTATTTCTAGGCATTTTAAAGTGTTCCAAAGCATACGACATATTTCCATCATTTTTCAAAGGTATACGGTAACGTGGAACCATATTTATTTATTCATTTATTTTTATTTTGAAACAATGCTTAAGAAGATAGACATTTCTTGTAGACAATTTACAAAATATTACTGAAAATTATCTTTAAGTCCGTTACCTAGAAAGAACCACTGTTGACTCTTTAACGTGTAATCTTTAAAACACACACACACACACACACACACACACACACACACACACACAACACCCCACGTGTTTTCTACACTATCTTTGTTCTCGTAATAATAGTTCAGTGTAAGAAGGTACTTCCTAATTTCATTTCAAAGACCTGTGTCTCTGGGGTAATGCATTCTGGTGTATTTTAAACTTTTTTTTTCTTGCAGAACACATGTCTTATCCTTTCAATTTTTCCCAATGTGTGTATGTTTATTTAGTTGTAAATAATATGCATATACAACGTACCAATGTGTGCTGTGCTTTGAAAACAGAGAAATAAATCATATATAAAGAATATCTATACAGCAGGCTCCTAAACTGATAGCTACCGTGCTTCTTAAGTAGGTGGGACAGCCGAAGCGTAAGAAAACACATCTAAGGAAATGTGTGGGCAATTTATTTTAAAGTTGCCTCATTTCCATTTCTCTCCTCTATTTGCTTACTTTCTTTTGTCCCTTCACTTCAGAAAACAGTGGAAATTTCAGATATGTAGTTTATTGGCTCCCCGTGTAATTTGGGTGATAATAGTGATCAAATACGTAGGCTAGACATCACTTGCTATACGGATTCTTTTTTTCTTTCTCTCTCTCTCTTTGGATCTAGACAGACCTCTAGGCAAGAGATTCCTATAGAAATAAAGAGTTTTAGATTTCATTGGCTTTAGGACTTTTTCTTGTAATTATAATTTTTTTTAGGATTTATGTCCTTAGTTTTGTTTTCTGTTTTGATCAAAAGTGACTAAAATAGTTAATCGTCAATAGGAATACTTAAATTATGGGATAATACCAGGATTCAAAATCTTATCACAAAGAAATTTAAAAGTTTATAATGCAAACAGTCTCTGAGGGAGACTGAATTTTGGAAGTGAATGGTGAAGGCCTCAATAAATATCTTGTATTTTCTAAAATGAAGCAATACTAAAAAACAAACAAACAGACAGACAAGCAGAAATTTTTAAAGCACAAAATAAAACTAAATATAATCAGAACTGGTGCTTTCTTCCCAATTTCCCAAAGTTCGTCTCACGCCTGTTGGAAGTCCTTATTTCTGAAACATTGAAATATGATCAGCATTTACATTGCTCTGACCTTTCCACTATCACAAACAATAATGGAGGTAAACATTTGTGTAGGAATGTCCTTGCAAAAATCATGGTAATTAGTTTTTAAAGAATAAATCATAAAATGTCAAACTGCTTAATGGAAAGCATGAATACAATGAAGGGTCAATACCTGTCGTGTACTGGCTTTCTCGCAAGGCTGTCCCCATTTATCCCACCAGTATTTGGGTTTGAGTGTGCTGATTTCTTCACGTTATCACCAAAGCCCGGGGAATGTAGCCTCTTTATATTCTGTGCTAATTTGTGAATGCTCACTCCTCTTACCACCCAAAGGGTAGGAAGCTCCTATTCCAAACCACTCACAGGACGACCGCATGCCATGCCAGGGCTCAAAGCGCAAGGAGGAAGGGAGAGAGCCACCGCTTCACCCTGTGACCTGATGCTGCGAGATGGCAGAGGGGAAGCTGGGCTACTTTCACGAGCTTTGTATTTGCTTACTTTGCTGAAGAGAATGCTCTGCAAGTTGGGAAATGTTCAACCCAAAAAGAGGAAGTAGGGGCTGTCTTAAATAAATTATACACCACGATAAGGAAAAACCAGAAGGAACGAGAAGCTTGGAACGTTGTGAGCACTTTTCAGCATGCAGCTATTCTCTTTCAAATGTTGGAAGAGTATCACTACCAAGAGGGATGAGACGGGTTCTTGGTGATTCTAGGGGTGCAATGCTGGCATTAACCGGTGGGATAGATAGGAAGACATCTTAACTCACTTTCACAGAGTGGTGGCTCCGTCTCCCAAGTGACAGTGTTACCTGAGATGATGCATCTGGCCGACGGCTGACCAATGAGATGAAACCTAAAGGCAAAAAGTGACACTTATTCCACCCACCTCCCATCAACTCCCTCACAGCACGCATACGAGGCAGACTGGACAGAGTGCAATCTACGGGACGTCTAAGGACAAGCCTCAGCTGCACTTGTTTTACCGGGGTTTTCTTCTTGCTCTTTCCCTATCCTCTAACGACTGCAAGGGCTATTTCATCATTATTTCCCATGGCAATGCTCTGTGTCTTCACTTTGGGCGTCCTTGTGGATTATACCGGGTACCAAAATAAAACAATCCCTCTGCAGACCCGTTTGATGATTGACTTCTTAAATTCTGTATATTTTCTCATATTATTACTGCCATTTTCAAGTGTTTGCATTTTCCTGATACGCACATATAACGAACACTGTTGTGTCATCGTAACTTAGGCATGGTTCTTGTAAAGGCCATCATATGGGATGCTTTTGATCCTTTTGAAAAGCCTTCGTCTTTTGACAAGAAGATGAAATTATTCAGGTGTGCTGAATTAAATGGCATGGGTTAAAGTTATATATCCAATTTTTATTCCATTAGAAATTTCATTTCATGTGTGCATCTGGGATATATACACAACACATGAATATTGAAACCTGTTTGCTCAATTTCAGTGTCATCAAAAGAAGCATACTTTGCCCATTCCCTGTTAATATGTCTAGCATGGATTGTCTTGGTCTCTCCCATTTTCAAGTTTTTTGCATACGTTTTGCAACCTTAGAGATTGGTACCAAGTTATCACGAGATTGCGAAGTTTCACTTTTGAACAATTAGCTCTCTCATTCCATTTAGTGTCTTAACTTTGCTGAAAACATTTGACCATGCTTCCTAAAAGTTTTGTGTCTTTTTTTTGTTGTTCCAAATTTTCTACATCACGGATATTATTTTTGTACTTCATCATTTATTTCAACAAAAAATGATTTCTAGACCTCCTTTATTTTTCTCATCTGTTTCTCAGCAGTTTCTTTTGCACGTTGTAGAGTTTATTAATTTCCCTTTGGAATTATTGAAGCGATTAAAATTTCTTTCTTTCTTTTTATTCTTCTCTTTCTTAAATAAATTTATTGGGGAGGCATTGGTTAAAAAGATCTGTAGGTTTCAAGGGTACAATTCTATAATACATCATCTGTATTTTGCAATGAATGTTTGCATCGCAATCAAATCTTCAACCCTGAAATACAGATGTTTTCCTAGTGATGGGTAGGCATGGCTTATCATTTTCCTTTTTAAGTTTTTGTTATCTGTATTTTTAATCCTCATACTGTCTGTCTTGCACATAGCTTCTCTTTGGACTTCTTCTTTATTCTTTTTCACTGAATTCTGAGAGAACTTGACTATTGTTTTCTTTCTGAACTATTTTACGCAATATTCGATGTGTTTATCACACATGTTCTTTCAGTATGGCAACTGTGCTTTTCATTCATGTGCAAACATTCTCAATTTTCAACTAGTTTTACAGAAGCAGTGTGCCACTGAACCTTATAAAAAGTATAAACAGGAGTAGGTTTCAGGGCGGCTACAGAGCAGGTGGAAGCTGTACCCAGCTGCTCCTGGCGCCATCTAAATAGACAGCTGAATTACGAGCCATCAACCTGAACGGCCAACTGAAGGCCAGCTGATCTGAAATAGTATCACCAAGGACGACAGAAGAGGCCCCAGAGAGAGTGCAGAGAAGGGCTGTGACTCGGAAAACAGTAGCCCGTGCACTCAGACTCGGCGGCGGCCGAGAAGCCAGAGAGATAACCTGGCTGCGAAACTCACTCCGCTGCAAGTGTGTGTGTGTGTGGGGGGCGGGGGTCAACCCGGTGCAGGGAACCCCAACCCAGAGCAAGGGAGACAGGAGCAGGAGCCCACGAGGCACCTGGTGGTCACACTCAGCGGGGATTCAGTCCCCTGAAAGGCTCGGACCGCACCCTCCCAGGGAAGACCCCTCCTACTGCCTCAGCCCCAGCCTGGGGAGTGCACAGCCCCGCCTCTGACAGCGGGCAGGCCACGTCGCCACCTTGGGTCCTGTGGAGGCGTCTGCTGCCTACACCCAGAAGTGACTTTAAGGGCGACTTTTTAGTGGCGATGCCTTTGGAGGAGACCCAGACAAGGGCCACACTGTGTTGGCTCGGGAAAGAAGGGCAGTCCACCCCGCCTGGAGCACACAGCCAGTGGCCCTGCCCTCACGTGCTGAGTCATTCAGCTGGCCACGTGTGCCAGTGTAGCGGCACAGGGGCCCACGCAGCGGGGTTCCGCGTCACAGGGGGGAGCCATGCAGAGCTCGGACATTCGGCCCCGTCCAGCTGGGTGCGGCGGCACAGGGAGGCTGCACAGAGCTGGGACTGTCTGCCCTGTCCGGCAGTGTGCAGCCGTTGGAGTGCCACACCGGGCCGGAACTTTCAGCCCCATCCTGTTTAGTGCAGAAACACGGGGGACTGGGGAGCTGGGTGGAGCTGGGATTTTCACAGTGTGTCTCTTCTCTCAGTGTCTTCTGTCTGGGAGCGAGACGGGCAAGTGCTGCATGGCTGCCTGGCTACATTGTTAGGAGGCAAATGCAGTCTCCACTGCTAGTTCAGCCAGTGCCACCCTGAGAAGGGGAAGAAGTGCCTCCCCTGTTCTAAAGGACTGTAGACAATACCCATAAGGAGAGACCACCTGAATCGGCCCTGCCCAGTCGTGGACAAGCCTGCCAGGGGAAGTTCCATGGGGGGAAGGTAGAGTTGTTCAGTGCAGGACCATTCAAAGGATGAGACCCTCAGCGGGTACTGCTTTGGATCAGGACAAAGCACTGAGCCTTCTCCTAAGGGTTAGCCTGGTATCATCCCCATGGGGGACCCTCCTGATCTATCCCCCTGAGCCCAGGGTGACTGAGCATTCCCCTAGAGGGTACAGCTGGCTGCTCCCAAAGTGAAACTGCAATGAACCCCCTTGGGAAATGAGAGGTGGACACTTGGCAGAGACTGAGGGGCTTGGCTTTGAAACAGGGGACGCTTTCCCCTCACTGAGTGCCCAACCGCATGAGCCCTAGGTGGGAGACCCTCTCCCAAGGGTGTCCAACCCGCAGCTCATGGGCTGGACTCATCCCAGCGTGGCTATGGATGCGGCCCAACACAAAATCGTACATTTACTTAACACCATTTCTTTGCTCATCAGTTTTCACTAGTGTTTGTGTATTCAGTGTGTGGCCCAACACAACTCTTCTTCCAGAGTTGCCCAGAGACACCTAAAGTTTGGACAGCCCTGCCCGCCCTGTCCCCTCGACTCCAGTGGCACTGCCATACCGTGCTTTCCACCTCTGCAAGTGGCTATGGAGATGCCCTGGCCTGGGCTCATCTTGCAGTCTGTCTTTGGAAGGCTCTGGAGGAGGACCAGGCAAGCTGAAGGGGAGGGGAAGGAGCTAACAATTACATGCGGACCTCAGGAGGCTCAGTGCTTTTACAGATCTGACCCAAGCTCTAAGCTGGAGGAAGCCGACTCTCTTACACAGACTGGCCCACCCGATGCACACCCTGGCCCAGGAGATGCAGACACGGGACAACAGTGTGGTACCTACAGACAGGTAGCCCAAGGCCTGTTACACACAACACCTGACCGTGACCTGTACCGGAACCCCACCCTAGTAAACCCAGAACCAACACCACCAGTTTAGAACTTCGTATCACACCGGAGCTCAACCCAACTAGTCTCAAAACTGGCACACCGAAAGGATACTCTGGCACGCCTCAGACTCTACGGGGGACAACTCTGCCTTGGGGGGCAGCCCCTGCACAGCATCTCACACAGGTTGATCGAGCTTTCCCCTTAGAGTAACATAGCCCGAAGGATTAACTCGACCCACAAAAGGCCAACATCACTGAAGCCTCAAATACAATAGGAGATGCCCCTAACGCACGAGACACATTCCAGGAGCACAGAGATCGAGGGACCTGGAAGACTGTGCCACTGAATCCCACAAGACACTTTATCAAAAAGCCATCTTAGTAGGTTTAGGGGTCGTAGCAGATCTCAGTAAGAAACAGAGACAACATGGGGAGGCAAGGAAAATACCTGAAATGAAAGAACAAGAGAACTCCCAAGAAAAAGAATTAAATAAAATGAATGAAATGAAAGCAACCCAAATACCTGATGAAGAGTTTCAAACAATAGTTAGAGCTTTGTTCAAGGACCTTAGGAAAAGGATGGATGATGTCACTGAGAACTTAGAGAAAGAGATAGTGAGCTTTAAATGTAACGGGGAACCATAACAAAGAACCAGTCAGAACTGAACAATACACTAGAGGGAATCAACAACAGGTTATATGAAGCAGAGGATCAAATCAGTGAATTAGAGGAAGAGAGAACAAACAGTAAGCACCCAAGCAGAGCATCAAAAGGAAAGTTAAAATAAATAAAGTCGACGAATCTTCTGGGACAATATCAAGCAGAACAACTTACATAACATAAGGTTACCATAAAGTGAAGAGAGGGAGCCAGGGATAAGGAGCCTGTGTGAAGAAATAATGGTACAAAATATCCCTAGCTGGGTGATGAAAAATATTACACAGTTTCAGGATGTACAACGCCCCATTCAAGATAAATGCAAGAAGACCCCCATCAAGACACAGGATAATTACTATGGCAAAGTTTATGACACAGAGAATTGCAAGGGCAGCAACGGAGAGTTACTTACCTACGGGAACAATGCCATCAGCCCGTCCATTGATTTCTGAACAGAAACCCATAGCCCAAAGAATTGGCGTTAAGTATTCAGTGATGAATTCAAGGACCTGCAACCAAGACTACTTTATCCAGAAAAGCTATCATTTAATTGAAGGTGGAATGAAGACCTTGAGAGACAGGAGGGAAAGGGGAAAGAGTTCATTACCACCAAACCAGTATTGCAAGAAATGGTAAAGGGACAGCTTTAAGAAGAAATAAGGAGAAAAACATAGGCATTACAGAGAAAATGGCAATAAAGATACCTGTCAATAATAGGCTTAAATGTAAATGGATTAAATGCTCCAGTCAAAAGACAGAGGGTAGCTGGATTAATAAGAAAACTTGAGCCGTACATATGCTGTCCGGAAGAGACTCACTTCAGAACAAGATGTTCACACAGGCTGGAAGGGAAGGGATTGAAAATCTATTCCATGCAAGTGGGAATGAAGAAAAAAAGAAAGCTGTGGTAGCCATCAGAAAAAATACATGTCCAAAGAAAGGCCACAAAAAGAGACAAGTAAGGTCACTACATAAAGCTATAGGGATCGATCCAACGAGAAGACATAAGCCTTGTAATCATGCATGCACTTAAGATAGGAGCATCTAAATATACAAAGGAAATGTTGGTGGACTTTGAGGGACAGATCAACAGGAATACAGTCATAGCAGGGGACTTTAAAACCCCATTGTCTTCTACGGGTATATTAAAAATCAGCAACAAAACAGTGACCTTAAACAACACACTAGATTAGATGAACCCCCTGTAAATTGATATTTACAGGACCTTTCATCCCAAAGCAGGAGAATGTGCATCCTTCTCAAGCGCACCTGGGTCATTCTCTAACAGACCAAATGTGGAGACACAAAATAAGCCTTAACAAATTCTAAAGTTTGAACTCCTAGCAAGCACTGTCTCAGAATGCAATGGCCTGAAACGAGAAATCAACTACAATAAAAACACTCAAGAAACATTCAAAGACATGGAGGCTAAATAGCATTTATTAAACCATGAATGAGTTAACAATGAGAACAAGGATGATATCAAACATTACCTGGAAACAAATGGAAATGAACACGTCACTACCCCAACTCTATGGGACACACTGAAAGCGGTCCTGAGAAGGAAGTTCACAGCACTACGGCCTACTAAAGAAGCAAGAGAAATCTCCAACAGCCTAACCCCACATGGAAAAGAAGTCAGAGAAAACAAGCAAAAAATCCCAGAGCAAGTAGACGGAAGGAAATCATAAAGATCAGACCACAAACACATGACGTAGACACTAATACAGCAAAACAATAAATCAATGAAGCTAAGAGCTGGCTTATTGAAAAGATAAACAACACTGTTGACCCTTTAACCTGACTCATGGAGAAAACAAGAGCGAGGACCCAAATAAATAAAATCAGTAAGGAAAGAAGAGCTGTAACCACTGACATCACAAAAATACAAGGGATTGTTAAAAACTTCCATGAACAACTATATGCCAACAAGTTGGATGACCTGGGTGACATGGATACATTCCTAGAAGCCAGCAATGTTTCTACAAATCAGGAAGAATCAAAAAATACGATTAGACTGAAAAACTAATGAAATTGAAGCAGCAATAGAAAAGCTCCCAGCAAATGGGAGTCTTGGTCCAGGTGGCTTCACAGGTGAACTTAATGAAACCATCAAAGAAGACCAGGCACTGTCTTCAAATTATTCCCAAAACTGAAGAATATGGGAGACTCCCAAGCTGACTCTACTAGGTTAGTACTGTTCTAATTTCAAAACCAGATAAAGTCTCTAGGAAGAAGGTAAATAATAGGCCAATATCCCTGATAAACATAGACGCTAAAGTACTAAAAAAAATATTAGAAAACTGCATCCAGCGTCCAGTATGATCATTACATAGATCATACACGATGATCAAATGGGATTTAATCTGGGGATGCAAGGTTGGAATGATATCCAGAAATCGATTAATGTGATACATCACATACACAAAATGAAGGTAACAAAATCACGCAATCATACGAACAGGCTCAGAAAAAGCACTTGATAGAATGTAGCACTGATTTGGGATGAAAAACTCTCAGCAAAGTGGGGCTAGAGAGATCCTACCTCAACATAATAAGGGCCATATAACAAAAACCTTAGGCCAACATCATACACAATACACACAAGCGGAAAGTGTTTCCCTGAAGTCTGGGAACAAGCCAGGGATGTCCACTTCCCACACTCTTGCACAACATAGTACTGGAAGTCCGAGCCACAGCAATTAGACACGAAGAAATAGGAAAGGTATCCAAATTGGAAAAGAGGCAGCAAAATTGTCGTCATTCACAAATGAGAAGATATAGTACATAGAAAACACTAAATACTCCACTGAAAAGCAAATAGCTCCAATAAATGAATTTGGCGAAGGAGCAGGATATAAAATTAATATTCAGGATTTGGTGGGGCTTTTATACACAAAGAATGAACTATCAGAAAGAGAAAGTAAGAAAACAATCCTATTTACTAAGGTAACAATAAAATAAGGTACCTAGGAATAACATTAACCAAAGAAGGAAAAGACTCTACTTGGAAAACGGGAGGACGCTGAAGAATGAAATTGAGGAAACTACAAAGAAGTGGATTGGAAAAATTAACATCATTCAAACGCCCATACTTCCCAAAGCCACCTATAGATTCAATGCCATTCCTATTAAAATGCCAATGGCATATTTCACAGATCTAGAACAAGTATTCAAAAACTTATATGGAACCAAAACAGACCTCGAATAGCGTCAGCAGCCTTGACAAAGAAGAGCGAAGCTGGAGGTATCACTATACATGATATCAAGCTATACTACAGGGCCAATGGAATAAAAGCAGCCTGGCACTGGCATAAGAACGGACATATACATCAATGGAACAGAACAGAGAGCCTAGAAATCAACCCATGCCTATATGGGTATCTAATAATTCACAAAGGAGATCAGAGCATCCAATGGCGTAAACGCAGTATCTTCAATAACTGGTGCTGGGAAAACCAAACAGGGGTGTGTGAAGAATGGAACTAGACCACAGACCTGCTCTACGCACAGGAAAATCTCAAAACGGATGAAGACTTAACTGTTGGTTGTGAAAGCATAAAAATTCTAGAAGAAAACAGAGGCCGTAAAATCTCAGATGTGTCATAGTGATATGTTTGCTGATACGTATAAGACAAGGGAAACAAAAAAAAAATAAACTAATGGGACTACATCAAACTAAAAGGCTTCTTCACAGCAAAAGAAACCATCAGGAAAATGAAAAGGGAACCCACTACATGGGAGACCATACTCACCAGTGATACATAGGATAAGGTGTTGATTTCCAAAATCCTTAATGAATTCATACAACTAACACCAGGAAGACAAACAATCCAATTAAAAAATGTGCCAAGGCCCTGAATAGATACTTCTCCAAAGAAGACACAGAGAGGGCCAATACATACATGAAACGATGTGGAATGTGACTAATCACCAGAGACATGCAAACTGAGGTACAGTGAGGTGTCACCCCGCACCCACCCTCATGGCCACCATCAAGAAACCAACAAACAGCAAGGGCTGGCGAGGATGAGGAGAAAAGGGAATCCTGGTGCGCTGCTGGTGGGATGCACAGTGGCATAGCCACTGTGAAAAATGATACGGAGTTTCCTCAAAACATTAAAAATGGAACTGCCTTTTAACCCAGCGATTCCACTTGTAGACATATAATGTCAGAATTCCAAGACATCAGTTCAAGAGAATCTATGTACTCCTACGTTCACAGCGGCGTTATTTACAATAGCCAAGATTTGGGAACAGCTCAAGTGCCACCAGTAGACCAGTGGATAAAAAAGCTGTGGTATCTTGATGTACACAGTGGAAAGCTATGTGGCCATTAAAAATGTACTCTTACCTTCTGTGATTGCATGGATGGGCTTGGAGATCATCCTGCCAGGTAAATTAAGGCATCAGAGAGAGACAAACACCATGTACTCTCACATATATGTGGAGTCTAATGAACAAAACAAACTTACCAACAAAATAGAAAGGAGAGGCGTGGATACATGGACCAGACTGACAGCTGACAGCGGGGAGTGCGAGGGGGGCTGGATAAAAGAACTTGAAGGGAAAGTCAAAGAACGTATGGGAAACCCATAGACGCAGACTGCGGTGTGGTGCTGGCCAGAGGGAAGGCGGGGGCGGGCTCTGGGCGGAGGTCCACAAGGGGGGCGGGTGGGGACATTGTAGTAGTGTCAACATTAAAATTAAAAAGTTATGGAAACTTTATACAGCTGTATAACTATCTGTATAAATTTAGTTGTATGAATTAGCAGTAGAAAGTTAGTTGTAAAAATAAAATGATGTATTTTAAGGTTAAAAATACATAAACCAGATAATTGTCTAAAAGTTTTCCTTATCTCTTGGAAGTAATTCTGCTGTGTTATAGGAAACTCTGACTTTTCTAATTGGTCTGTCTCCATTTTCTTCCGTGACTTGTCCTACGCTCAGTGGTTTGCTGTTTCATACCGTAGACAAGCTCGCCTTGTTCAGTAATGCCAGACGAAGAGGGCACCTACAGGGTGTTTACCGAGTATACTGAAAAATGCTCAGAGAAAGAGCGAAGTATGTAGACTTGCTCTAATTTTAGTTTGTCGGATTGTATGTCCTGTGGTCTTCCCAGCCTAGGGTGGCAAGTACGTTTGGCGGAGACCGTAAGCGACTTTTTGGTGCCCGCTGCGGCGCGCGTTTAGCCCAGATACTCGGATGGGCTCAGCTGCTCACACAGAGAGCGCAGTCAAGAATCCACTGTGTGCTCAGCAGCAAGGCAGGCACCCAGGGTAGGACCGCCACCCAGTACACACCTTGTGACTGACATTTTCACAGGGGCTCTGTTATAGAGCTGAATGGTGTTCTGCAGAAAGGTATGTTAAGAGTCCAAAACCCCAAGCCCCACGAACAGGACCTTATTTGGAATAGGGTTTTTGAAGATGTAATCCAGTCAATATAAGGCCATTGGGTTGGAATAGGGTTTTTGAAGATGTAATCCAGTCAATATGAGGCCATTAGGTTGGTCCTAAACTCACAGGACTGGCATCCTTCTAAAGAGACAGAATTTTGACATAGATCCATACGGAGAGGAGAAATGCTATGTGAGGACACAGGCGCTATGGGAAGACAGACATGGGGAGACAGAGGCAGAAGTGGGAAGTGGCAGCCACGTGCCCAGGAAGGACTGCGACTACCAGGAGGTGGCAGAGGCACGGAGCGACCCCCGTGAGGCTTTGGAGGGATCATGTTTGCCAGCCCCTTAACTCTGAACTTCCAGACTCCTAAACTTCCTGAGAAGTAGTTCCTGTTGTCCAAGCCCCCAGTCTCTGGTGTTTTGTTGTGGCAGCCCTAGCAAACTAACAGTGCATTTACTTTTAAGATTCGTTCTCTCACACAATGCCTTCCCTCTGTTCCCGCAACGTCCACTCTCAGCAGGGCTGTTTTTATGGTTTTACTACGCTCTTCCCGCATTTGCTTCCTTCGCCCTGGTGAGTACCTCATTTTTTTTTTTTTTTGTATGCACTGCCTTGGTTTCCAACAAGTTACCGATTTCCTCTTGAGTCCTATCACATCTTTGTTCATTTCAATCAGAAATGGAACACCTAGGTTCAGGCTTTTAACCAGCGGACGGTTATAGTCTCGTCTCCTTTCCGCCATGTGACGAAACGGTAGTACGGCCATTCTGCAGATCTGAATCAGAGATGTCACTGCCAACTCACCCTGTATTACAGGAATAGTTAATTCTGGATCCAAAGTGGGTGTCTGTGTCTATGTGTACTATGCCATTCATTGGATCTGGAGGAGTTGGACACACTTTACCTATGGGAAGAAACAGAATTCTGGAGCCAGGTAGAGTACTCTGAGCTTTTGCATAGCAAAAGGTCCCAACCTCACTGTAGCTTACTAACAAGTACATGCAATTCTGAAGCTTCCCCAGATTTTTGACTGACCAGACCCCTCAGAATAGGCCACCCACAAAGCACCATGTTAGAAGGACCTCTCATCCAGACCTGTCCTATCTCTACCTCAAATTTCTCATCAAAATGTAAAGGGTAATCATGGCTTTATAGCATACTCGTATGAAATTTTACTTCCTACCTGGTTATTCAAGCAAATTATGTCTCCTTTCATTTCTTCCCTGTGTAAAATGCTTCCCCCCCGCCCCCGACAAGTACTTCTTGGAAAGTCTCATGAAATGCACATTTCAACAAATAATCGGGAATGACCTACAACACCAACTCTTACGTCCACTTATCTGGACACGTATAAAAAAAAAAGTTTTTTATCTCAATAATTTAAACAAACTAAATAAGATCCTACGGATAATTTGTCAGACATAGGGAAAAAACCCTCCAATGCAGGGTGTACTCACGTTTACAGGCATCCTTGGCACTTGACCACTCCAGGTTGTCTTGACATCTGATGGAGAATGACCTCCGAATGTACCCCGGGAGGCATTCATACGTTAATGATGTCCCGACAGGAAACTCAGACCCGTTCGTTTGGGTCTTCAGCTTAGCAAAATGAAAATGGCCTGGGTCATTACAGTATCCTAGCAAACAAGACATCAAGAATATCAGACTTAACACAGAGAAACCCAAGGACTTTATATCTCTATGCCGTTAGATTTGATGCCAGGACCAAAGAAATTTCAGTTCCGGAGAGAGAATTTCCGTGTAACCTTGCGGGTGGGGAGCTCCATCATTAGCACATGCCCATTAGAAAATATACTATCTGAAAGGGCGTTCCACCATTTGGTCACTTTGCTCATATAATTTACTGTACAAGACAGCTTCGATTCAACTTCTCCCATTTTTTCCTGGGAAAGAGCTCTCCTGCCTGGGTTCCACCATTCCTGTCCAATTTCCTTGATGTTCTGTGCATCAAACCGCAACAGAGTTGGGGTCACAAGCATGAATGGAGGACTCAAGGTATTTCTTGACACTAGCAAGCTGCCAACAATCTTGCAGGCCTGGCTTGTAAGCAAGCCACTTCAACACCAGGAGGGAACAGATCGCATCACCTTAATAGCAAAGAAACAAACAAGGGAACCTGCACTCATTATCGTAAGGAAACATCATCTGAAGTGTATATTGAATTAAATTCTAGCTTTAGCTCCATGACCCTATGGCTTATTAGCTCAGGCCTCACGTTGGATTCAAATATATCACTCCCCAAAAGCACATATGCTTGGAAAAATAGAAATCATTTCCACTTGGTTTTGACAACACCTTCTCTTTCAGCTTCTCTTTCAGCTGTCCTTTACCTCCCTTCCAATTATTTATTCAAATAGTAATTGTTATACCACAGCCAATTCTGTACCCAGAGCTTCATCGGCTGGAAGATTTGCAAACCAATTTCTGACCTCTTCAAAATTATTTAATAAGTTTTCTCTACATAAGAAATGTAGAGAAAAATGCACAACACTGTACTTGAACAACAACAAAAAGATTTTTAAAAAACTGGCTGATTTTCAAGGTTTTCCATGGGATATTTGTTTCTCTGTATGGGTCTTTGACTTTTATCTTCGAGCTGAACTATTAGCTCTACTAGCTTCCAGTTCAAAGCATCCCCGTCAGGACTGAAATTCACCACTAAAGACAAAGCACACACGAAGATGGCCTGGATGGTCTCCGGCCTAACAGTCTGGATGAGTAAACTGGGGGTGCCATCTCAGATAGGGGTCTGAACAAGAAGAAAGTCACAGCACTGAATCAATTGTCTCTCACTATTGATTCGGTCAGTACGGACTAGACTTCTACATTGGTAAAGACTTCTACGTTGGCACTCATAAGCGTCCCTGAAATTGAAGCCACGGTGAAGGGGGAGGACAGCGAGCGCAAAAATGACTTCTGACACTCTAGCACTTGGTCCTTTTCCTTTCGGGATCGTTCTTTTCTCTCCGTTTTTCTCCTTGGTCGGTGTGTACCCTCAGGACTAGGGTCCTTTCTCCAATTCACTCTCTCCTACAGACTTCACTTCCTGAAGATGGATGTCTAAGGGGACAAGGGTGTCTTAGGAAACCTGCTCCAGACCTCAGAACTACACACTCCCTTTACTTTGCATTTTCCTTAGGGCTCAACTTCCCTTGCTCTTCTTTTCCACTGAAGGGAGAAGAATTCAACGACTAAAGTTACTGGAGGCAAAGGAGCAAATAGGCTTTATTTTAATTTACAACTTAGCCCAAACTGGCTTAAGGACTCCATGCTGTTTGTCTGCAATGTAATTAACAGCGATTTTGCCTGGCTTTGTATTCCCCCGGCCTGTGCTTGCCCGCAAACCTGTAGATGTCATAACTCATGTTCGTTAAGGTCCTGAAGCATTTGCTTTCAATTCCTATGGTTTGACAACATTTGCCTTTGAATTCCAGTCAGAATGAAAACCACCATCCACCACATCCCCCTCCGTTTCCCAGCTCTGGAGAAGCAAGGGTCATCAGAACCTTATATGCTGACATATCCCAAAATCATTTATTACTGATGGAGCATTTACTTGTGTCCCTGCACAAATAAACAGGATGCTGTAATTACAGGCTTTTGGGATTCTGTCTTAGGTGTTCTGGACCCATCCAGGATGTGGGTAGCGTGCGCTAACCTGGAGGTCCACAGCGAGGGGCAGGGCCGCTCCACATCCCGTTCCCGTGACCGTCACTGGTGCAGCGGATGGTGCTCTCCCCAATGAGATCGAACGTCGCCCCTCTGTCTGCGTGGTGGTCACACAGGTAAGTTACTTCTTTTCCATAAGGAAAGATTTCCAGAGATTTTCCTGTGTGTCTTCCATTAAGGATATCGGGGGGATCTGGACATAAGATTCCTGGAAAGAAGGCGAAAGCTGTTACGTTTCATGGGGGAGTTTGCTCCAGAGCCGTTCCATAGTCACGGGGTGTTAGAGTTGCTGCTACCTAAAGCATTTATGACAGCGTGTCTTTGGGGTAGGCCTTTGATGAGATGAGTCAAATGATGTAAGATCTCAATCCCAGTTTTCATTGAAAGAGTACAAAAAAGAACGTGCTTATCTTGAGTCTTCTTGACAGTTAAGTCTTCTGCATAAGGGAAACTTTACACACTTCAATTCAGTTCCAAAACTTTAAAAGAAAACTCCTGTACAAGTATTTTAACTTTATTAAAAATCTGTAGAAGAAAATCATCCCTTTGGAGGGTTACTCATTCAACTACTTAATAAATATTACTTGAGCACTTATTCTGTGCCAGGCACTTATCTGGGCCCTGGGATGCAGCACAGATAAAGCCACTGTCCTCCAAGGAGCTTACATTCGTGAGAAACGTTTCTACAACGTATCCATGGGTACTACTCACCTTAAAGATACAGAACCTTTCCTTGCTTACTTACTTATACTGGTTGTCATCTTGATTATGACAGAGTGCTGACCCAACAAACTGAAGCTTCATTGGTCATTGTGATAATCCTAAGCAATTCAGGATGCTTTGTTTGTTACAATGTAAGGATCTGTTCATGCTTTAATTTTCTTCTGTATTTAGGCAAGGCACAAATAGCTACTCCTCTCTAGTACATGCTTGTCTGTGTCAAACAGTCCCCTCCTCGGTACTAATTGGCATTTCTAACCAGGCTTAGGGTTTGGAAGAAGCTACTTCAAATTCTAAGAGTCATGAGAAATAAGAAAGACAGTTCAGTCAATACCTGAGCTCTCATACACGTCAGTAGGCCAGCCACTTGTTATGTCTCATCAAGAAACACTGGGTGCTACAGGTAGCAGGCATCTACGTGTAAGTGACTCTCATGTGTTTCATTATAAAAAGTACATTTGATGTCTGAGTACATTTGTAGCAAAATACACATTGTAGTAATATTTTATACATACATATGTATATACGTATTCTGATTTTTAAGATCAAAAGGTGACGCAAAATCTTCTCTTCAAATGGGCAGAATAGGAGAACTTGGTATTGACATCGCAGAATCATTTCTTAAGTCATCTGTTACTTCTGATCCGTCAACATAATTTATTCACGTATGCATTTTGAGAGCTTGAGGAATCTTAAAGTGCTTACCCTCTGTAACGTTGCTCCTCTCTTTCCCGCATTCTGGCCTTTCTCTGCTCTGCCATACGTATAACATTTGTTTGTTTATTGTATTTCCTGACCATCTCCACACTTGGGTATAAATAACATGGGGAGAGGGAATCCACTTGCTCACAGTTCTAACACCAGAGCTCAGAAGAGCATGAAGTACATAGTACGTACTCAGTAACTACTTGTGGGAATGACTGAATTTTTTTCTCAGTAGAGACAGACTCATTGATAGAGAATGGGTTGACAGGTTTGGGCAGATGGTTCGGGGGCTGGAGGGATGGAGCTAAAAAGAAAGGGAACTTATGGACCAGGACAAGTGTGGTGATTGCAGGGCCCTGGGGGAAAGGAGGAGGGATTAATGGTAATAAAAATACAATAAAAAAGAACTATTAAAATACAAAATGAAAGCGGTGATATGCATCAAAAGTAAAAAAATGTTACCTACTTATATGTTAGAAAAGAAATAGAAAAATCATACAGGGATTGCATCCTGGTGGTAGAAAAAATGAAAAAGAAAGAATTAGGAAATGAAGGAACACAGAAACTCGTCAGCGCTTCCCATTGTTTAATCTCTCCTGACCTAAAGGTAAAGCAGGATATTTCACATAGAACACAGAATTTTTCAAAATGACAGAGGCAGAGCAAACGCATCCCAAAACACAGGATGCACAGCAAAGTACATGACAACAAATTAATCACAAGTTAATACTCATAAAGTCAGCAGCTATTTCACAATAATTCAGGTTAAAAAAATAGGAGACCCACACATGGGTGGCCGTAGGTCAAAATACTAACCAGGTCAAGGGGGGGATTGGTCTAAGGTGTTTCTCCTTCTACTCACGTTCACACACAGGGACGCTGCTATTCCAACGGCTCTCCATCCCGACCAAGACACAGTGACTAGCAGGGCTGCCTTTTAGGTGGAATCTAAGGAAGCAAAAGGTAGCGAGTAGGTGAGCTGGTTTAGCCAAAACGCCATTCATTAGCAATCTGCAGCCCTGCCGAAAATCATAGCGTCTGAACCCAGCAGGTGGCAGGGGCCTGGGGGCCACTCCAAGCTGGACAAATCACAGCCTCCAGGAAGGGAGAGCAGGAAAGCACTGTCAGTTGGCCACGTAGCGTGGAGTCCCAGCCTTCAAGAAGGCACTCATAGCAGAGCCGCCATCTCCTTGATCCTGGCCCCAGACTCTGAGAAGTGAATCTCTAGCTGTTTGTTCTAAGACAAACCTCCTCAATCTACTCATTGTCCTTACGGGAAACTCAGTCTTCTAACGCAACAGCCTCCGAATTCTGATACTGAAAGAGCGAGTGGAACAGCTCCCACTTTGGATTGAAAAAGAGGATCACTGGAAAGAGATGGAAGACTGTTCTTCTGTCTCTACATCTGTGATGGCTGGGAAGGAGGCTCACAACAGCATGTTGGGCCATGGGAGAGTAGGTGTGAACACTCTAGGGGAAAAGGAAAGGACATCGGAGGTGTCCTTGCTTGAAATCATCCGGAATTCTAAATGTTCTGTGGGACCCTGACGGTTCCTAAACCTTGTCGGAATTGGCACTGGGAGCTGGCCAGGATTCTTGGGAACATTCTGAGCAGGCGCTTTACTGCTCACACTTGATCCTCCCCATGGGGAGATGTGCACACTGCGAAGAGCATCGGATTCACAGGGACAAGTTCAGGACCTTACGGAAAACATCACGTCAGCCACCATGCTCACCATACAGCGCTCTTGGCCCATCACCCACCAGAAGATTTATGATTAGCTTGACATGCATATTCTTACATTTTTGCCTCTGTAACAAGTTTCAGTTTTGACGGTTAAAGGAATGACTGAAATACTTCTTCAATAATCTTACTTATTTTAATAAGCTTTCTGTTTACATATCAAACTGTTCTGGGGACTCTTCAAATTACTTTTATTCTTCTCTGCTTAGAAAATATGTTTTTTCCACTCAGTGTGTGGCATACATGAGTTCTGTCCAGAAGGCATCCAGCCTTGTAACATGGAAAATAGAGACATTTAGTAAAGAAGCTACAAGGTACAAGGAACATTGTACATGAGACTGTGATGCATCAGTCCCCTTCCAAGGAGGCACCTTGGGACCTCACACAGTTCCCCCGATTGCCATGAGCTGCCCTGACATTTTCTCTTGAATCTCATTGATGGTCTGAACTCTTTTCCCTTTCAAAGGTGATTTTAGCTTTGGGAAAAGCCAGAAGTCGCAGGGCGCCAAATCTGGGCTGTAGGGGTGGCAGAGACACTTGGGTGATGCGATGTTTCGTCAAAACCCTGCAAGACGCACGAGCGGGCACATTGTCATGGTGAAGCTGCCCATCACCAGTTGCCCATAGCTGCGGCCTTCTGCATCATCCAAATACTTTTTGCAGAGCAATCCTCAAGCTTAATGGAAAATTTGATGCAGATTTGTCACTCTTCTTGCTCAGTCATTTTGAATGAGATGGCCACACAGGACGCATGCTCACTCAGCAGCGCCGATCACCCTCACCGACTAGCACAGTGAAGTTGTCACTGCTCATGCATGCCCATTCCGGCCACTCACCTTGGCTGTCTGGGAGCATCGTGTCGCGCGATCTGTGCTCATTGTATTTAGAGTGGTTGGGCCTTTTCGGGACAGATCTCATATACTCATAACCAGTCATTGTATTTGTCTTTACACATGCCATTTAATATAGGTCCCATTTTCCCCTTCAGATCTCCTATTATTATTTTCACCTGTTTCTTACTGTTAACTTTTCCTACATGCTTTCAAACTTTAATCCTCCCAGTTTGTTTGTTTCTTTCTTTGTTTGTTTCTTTGGTCACACCAAACCTTCCCTTTTTGAATTAAATTCCAAACCTAGTTTCAGTCTCCAGAAGGCCAGGCAAGCTCACACTCACCCCTCATCACAAACGAAGGACACTTTTGCCCCAAGCTCGAGACTGAGTGGAAAGAGCACACGGCCATTGGGGAGTGGGTCCCGGAAGTCAGCACATGATTTCACTGGAGGAAAAGGAAAACAGAGATCGATGACACAGGTATGTGGAGAAGAAGCCCCGAGCTAAACCTATCAAACCAGACAAGAGCGTATGTACCTGCACATCTGGGGGCTGCGGGGCTCCAGTCCCCCTGGGGCGTACAGCGCAGAGAGGCAGCCCCTCTGAGGTCGTAGCCGGGCTCACAGCTGTAGAACACTTCCTGCCCGGGGGAAAAGTTGGCCTTGTCGCTTAGGGTGCGCTTACCATGCAGGATTGCTGGAGGCGGCTGGCACACTGGGGAAAGAACAGGTACAAAGTTCTTGTAAATTATGGGGGACAACTGATACCCCAACCTCTGCATTTTACTCATGTGGAAGTTAAGTATAGGGGAAAGATGTAGCCAAAGTCCTCAAAGCAAGTAAGAGTTAGAGAATTAGAAACTACTCTTTCCCTGCACAAGGTTTAATATGTATCCATAAGTCTACCAGGCACAGGGCCCCTTCTATGGCGCTGGCCATTTAGCAGGAAGTTATTTGTGTTTATGGGCTCCCCCATGCACATATTTGCTAAAAAGGGAATCTCATTTACATCTTCTTCTTTTGATAATGAGAAGATTGCTTGGGTGTAAATCTATTTTACATATTTTCCCTTCATCTCTGTCACTGCACTCTTATGATCAAAGTGTAGTAATAATTCATATTTATATCTTGGTCTGTTTGTCCTCCTCGCTGCTCTCAGTGATTGCACAAGCTGATATGAGTTGGTGGAAGAACTGTAAGTTCCTTCTCTATCCCTGTGTATCAGCCACAATTATTGACCAAGCCACTTCTAAGCCAGCTATCATGGCATAAGACGACAAAACAAGCCATCAAGAACAAAATGCCCTCAACATGCTGGTCCATGTAATGAAAGGGCATATTGCTTAGAGTATTTCAGTCCAGGTTTGGCTGCCTCCGTAATCAGCCCTTTTGATGCCAGCTTTGGTCATCAGAGCTCATTTGAATGTCAACCTAATTTCTATCAAATTAAAGATGAATGAAAAATCTATTTGTCTTTTAGGAAGTTACTTTTACTTTTAACCTCAGAATCCTAACGATAAAATGTGGGATGAAGAACAGAATTGACAAACCCTAAGGTCCTTGTACCTATTCTGAAGCTAGGATATTGGTCTTCATAACCAGTTTCTTTCTTTCTGTGGTAGATGCTGATAAAATCCAGACAGCATCCAGGCTCTAGGGTCTGACACACATGCATTCTTTTCCTGGGTATGCAGCACCTGATATGGATGATTAATTTAACCTCTGAAAGACCAAGCTAACTTCACTGTCATATAGATATATGAGTAATACTATTTCAAAGGCGGGTTATAAAGAGTCAATGAGACAGTGCATATAAAGTACTTATTACACAGTTGACCAGAACGTTTACATCATTTTTCAATGTAACTGAGAGCTGGTGCTTTGTCCTGAGACTTATTCAGTATGAGAGTCCTCCATGTCTCCTTTCTTGATTAATTATGGTCTTGCTTCTCAAGATAAAGGCATAAGCACCGAATGCACACACACACATATCCCATCTTTGTTTCAGGCTCCATGCTAAGCAACATGACTCACGCTGCTCACCACGCACCTTCCCGCCAGAACAGGCACCACTCCCCCCGTTCCTCCCGCGGCTCGGGTCCCCTGCGGGCCACTTCGGAGCCTCAGTCAGACTCACCGCGGAGGCAGCTGGGCAACTCCGGCTCCCATCTGTTCTGGGCCTGGCATCGCACGCTGGAGGGCCCTTTCAGCACAAAGCCAGGCTGACACCTGAACCTCACGACTTCATTTAAGGGGAAGAAGCTTCTGTTCTCGGACTCCCTTATTCCGTTTTCAACGTCTGGAGGCGAGCATGTATTAGGTACGAGGCACTGAGGCGGAGGGCCGCTCCAGGTGCCGGAATGATTGTCTTCGCTGGTGCAGTGTATTGACTTCTCGCCCACGAGGACAAACTTTGGCCTTCTCGTTCCAGAAATGCAGTGATAGGTCACCACCGTTCCGTAGGGAAAGTGCTCTCCGTTGATGTTATTGTAATCTCCGTGGGCGATGGCTGGGGGGGGCTCACATTCAATACCTGGGTGAAGCAAAGAATTTAAATAATAGTGAATTGAGATAACTAGTGTGAGAAATCCAATGAATTACTAAGTTTTTACTATTTTTACATTTATTTCCTTTTAATCTTTGTTAGCATATAGATTATATTCTACACAGTTATAATTTGTTGGGCAAAACAAAAGCATAATTCTGCTTTTCTGACTGATATTATTTCATGTAAACATACGTATTTATTAATACAATTCATATTCTTTTTTAATATTATATATTTTTTATTTATTTATTTTCCACTTTTTTATTGTTCTATTACACCTGTCCCAGTTGTTCCCCATTCCTCTCCCTTTTCCTGCCCTGTAAACATATCCATTTATTAATACAATTTATATTGATTTCATTCAAAATAGCTCTTGTTTATATTATACCAAGGTTATACAGTTTTCCCCTTACTCTTTTCCAATTGTTTTCTTCTGATTTTTGTTATAAATGCAACCAGCATAGCTTTAAAGAAATAAAATCATAAGACCCTTGCTTTAAAAAAACAATTTATAGGGAAAGAGAAGCTACAGAGTTATGTAGAAGTAGAAAACACAATTTGAATATATTTGCATATACATGAGAATATTCATGAAACTCTAGACTACTGTATGTTAGACATTTTAAAAATCTAAATGATATAAATGAAAACATAAATCACCAATATTCATTTAAGAAGAGAAAGCTACCAAGTGGGCTAGGGGGGAAGAGTAGAGAGAGAGGAAAATAAGTTGTATTGTACTTGTCTAGTGGTTTTGTTCAGTGTCACCCAGGCTAAATGGAACTAGGTCACCCAGACGTACTTCGCCTATATGGCTCTGGGTTAGGGTTGAAGCTTGAGAAATTGGCCTGAAATTTGAGAGGCAGAAGTGAAACAACAAGCAATCTCCTCTGAAGGTGACCTTTGGCTGGAGGTGACTAGGGGACGGCAGAGGCAGAGGCACCAGGGATTTCAGTTTGCTCTTGCTCTCCCTGTTTTTGCATACAGCTCTCCCGAAATGCCTGTCCTGCTCACCTACACTGAGTCCTACGCACTGTCAGATATGTCACTGTGGACTTGGAGCAGCAGCAGCTGTAGCAGCAGCCATGGAGAGCCAGCCCTCCTTAGTTTTCTCCACCAGCTCTTCCCAGCTCTGCCCCCGCAGCCAGGTGTGCTTCTCCTCCTGAAAGCTCCAACTCTGAGGCACCTGGTTAATGATGGTTCTCACATTTTTAGAGCAGGTGCTCACACAGGAAGGTCTAATTCCATAACGAATCTCTTATTTCATAATTCTGACAGTTCTGCTTCCATATTTGGACAAATATTTATCCCAGGGTAACAGAGGAAACTGGGATTTGTTCTATAATATGATTATATTTAAGAAATTCATGTTAATGCTACTGTGGAAAAGGGCATGCAAATAGTTGATGGCATGCAGGGACAAAAGGTCCCCTAATTATCACATATGGCCATCTATAAGCACAGAAACAAAGCTGTGCGTGACAAAGTGGTTGCTGTCCTAGAATATTTTAGGGAAGGCATAATATAATAGGGTTGGTTGCTTGCTTTTCAGTGCACTAGAGAACTTGAGAGAACAAAAATGGTGAGTTCAAAGCTTTAATTCCTGGTCAATGCCTGGATAAGGAAGTTTCTATATCTGTCCTGAAATAACACTTGCATCTTATTGCCACAGGGCTAAGATTTCTGAAAAACAAATCTAACATCTAACCTTGTGGCTGAATTCTAATGCAAATTGAATTCACAACTTCGCAGGGTCTCTATGCTAAAGCTGGAACATTGCTTGGAAGAAGATTCTGAAAAGTGAGCTGGAGATATATGGACAGATCCCAATGTACTGGATAAGTTGAACCTGGAAGTTCTGCCGAGTTACCCTTTGCTAGGAGAAGCAGCTTTTCTTCTCCTGTCTGACAAGGTAAGCCTCCCCTTGCCTGAAGAAATGCTAGTGGCCCCTCCTGAGGTAGCTGCCCTGATACAATTACCAGAGGAAATATAGGTAGTCCAGTTAAATTTGAAATTCAGTAAAGTAATAACATATTTCTAAGTTTAAGTATATCATAGAATCACATTGTGCATATCTATATTGCAAAAATATTTTTTGCTTATCTGAAATTCAAATTTAACTGGGTATAGTATATTTTCACTTATTAATAATGGCAACTCAAATAGTAAAAACTCATGCTCTTCCACAGGACCTACATTTACCACTTCACATCGTTTCTAGTCCTTTGACCGGAATCAAGTCCCGGCAGGGCTAGAGGTGCAGTTGGGTGGGGAGAGAATCAAAATTATGACTCACGAGAAATTCAAATGTATCAAAAGAACTAAGATTTTCATTCCAATGTGCTAGTTTGAGTGTGCATTATACTAAAGTTGAAAGGCCAGAACTTTACTAACATACCTCAGAGGAATAAATCCTATTAATATGGAGAAGGGCATGAAACCTATACAAAGTAACTAAAGGCAGAGAAAGTTACATCAGCCGCCTGCTTTGTGCTGTCTGACATGGAACTCAGCCCACCAGAGATGCAGGCAGACCATGAGGAACCTCTGGACAAAGAAAATTCCTGCAAAGACTGATTAGTACCTTATCATTTACCCACACCATAAAGGGAGAACACAAGGCCACAAAGTATACCCGGTAAAGGATAAACTTTTCCCATACTTTTTCCATTCTCTATTTCCCCATAACCCCATTTTTCCATAGAAACTACAAACAGATACAAGCTCAATCCTTAGAGACAGTCAGGGCCTCTCTTCCTTCCCTCATGAGGAGAGTTCTCTACTCTGTCTATGGAGTGGCTTTTCTTGTTTGTCCTCTCTACTCAATAAAACCTGCTTTTCCACTTTAGGCTTTCATGTGTCTGACTTGGGTGTTGAATTCCTTCCTGTGCAAAACCAAGAACCCTCTTGGCTCTGGGCTTGAGTCCCACTAGGCACTCACCTCTCTGCTGCCACTATGGCCTAGGGAACTGAGAATGCTAGAGTGGATTCATTTTGTAAGACCTGATCACCCACTCCTTAACTAAGTCCATAGGGTTGGGTGGGGAGGGGGTGGGGAAATGTGTTGAAAGAGAGACCATTCTCCTGAGACTTCGAGAAACACATTCATATAGGAGTTTCAGCATCTTTGAAGAACTCTGAGGTGGCTATTCTATGTAGACCAGGAATGACTGTGAGAACTGATGTTGTTGAACCAGGTCCCTGAATTCAAAGGGGAGGAAAGAACCTCGGCAGCACTTCATTGCCAGAGACAATTGAAATAGAAATCAGAATGATGTATCTGCAGAGACCTTTGTCATCAGTTAATTGATCAGGGAATCTCAAAAAGTGAGGTAGGTGAATAGTGGACTAAAGGGTTTGTGTTGGTTTGTACAACTAAAAAGGTCTAGGCCTGGTGACCAGAAGTCTGACTTGAAACATTGTAAAAGAGAGTGTGGTTAGGGGAGAATCAAGATGGCGGAGGAGTGAGTAAAGGTCACAGAGACCTCCTCCCAGGACCGATCTGGAATTACAGCTAAATTGTGGAGAAATTACCTGGGACAAAGAACTGAACAATAGCAAGAGAGGAGCCTTATAACCTTGAAAAGACAGAAGAATCAGCTTTAGCACAACCTAACTGGTAAGGAATGTGATAGAGACTAGAGAAGGCAGGTGGGGTGCCCAAGGGCAGCAGCAACAGAAGGATATTGAAACAGTCAGTTGGATCCCCCTAAGAAGAGCAGGGTATAAACCATAAGCAAGGATCTCCAGCCTACAGCACCAGAGCCCAAAAAATAGTACACAGATAGCAGCCATCTGCGAAAAGCAGCAGGGTTGCTCTCTGCCAGAGACAGGCGGCTGGAGACACAAAGAGCCATTTAAAGGGCCAATGCATAAGTATTTATGTGAAGCCACTTACCCTGGGCTTGACAAAGGCAGAGGCAGAGTGGGCTAGAGACACCTGAGAAGAGACTGGGTGAGGATGCTTTGAGGAGAGAACGGAGAGAGTAGCCAGCGGGATCCTGGTGCTGATGCCTTCCCCATATGGCAGAGGCCATCTGGCTCAGGCAGGCCACTCCCCTGAGTAGCAGCAGTGTGAGAGGACACAATAACCTGCCCCCAGGGGGGACTCTGCCCTATCCTGTGGTGTCTAAGCTGGCCTGCTGAGTGCAGAGTGACTAAATTAACAGCTGAAGGAGACAACCACAAACAGTAGATTCCTGGAGGTCTCAAACAGACTGCCTAGGGTCAGATGAGGTCACCATCTGACATCATCAGAGGCAGATCTAGAAAGAAAAAACAACAGTCTCCTACCATAGAAGTTCACACCATAAAGTTAGGAAATCAAGGCAGATCAATTTAAGAAGCAGAAGCAAAAAAGAAGAGAGAGTCTCACAATAATGGGGAGATGAAGAAACACCATCCCAGTCAAAGAGAAAGGAGGAATCCCTAGGAAGGGACCTAATTGAAATAGAGGCAAGTAAACTATCAGATATTGTGTTCCAAACAATGGTTTTAAGGAAGCTCAATGAGCTCAGTGAGCTCACACTGAATTACAAAAAATGACAGGGAAACTACTGCAAATTATATCAGCACGAAAAAGGATATAGAAACTGTCAATAAGAGACAGGAGGAAATGACGAATACAATTCCTGAATTGAAGAACACAGTACAAGGAATCAAAAGTAGGCTAGATGAAGCAGAGGGTGGAATCAGTGAGATGGAGGACAAGGTAGAAAAAAGCTCCCAGAAAGAGCAAGAAAATGAAAAAAGACTCAAAAAGAATGAACAGGCATTTAGGGAAATGCAGAACAACCTGAAATGTAATAATATCTGTAAAATAAGGACACCAGAAGGAGAAGAGGAAGAAGGGGTAGAGAGCCTGTTGGAAAAAGTAATGAGGGAAAACTTCCCTAATTTGAGGAGAGAAAAAGTCACACAAGTCCAGGAAGCACAGAGGGTCTCATTCAAGAGGAACCCAATGAGGCGTACTCCAAGACACATCATAATTAATATGGCAAATATCAAAGACAAAGAGAATCCTAAAGGCAGCAAGGGAGACAGAGGTAGTAACATACAAGGGAGCCCTGATACAGCTAGCAGCTGACTTCTCAACAGAAACACTACAAGCCAGAAAGGAATGGCAAGAAATATTCCAAGGAATGAAAAGCAAAGGCCTGCAACCAAAACTGCTCTACCCAACAAGGCTCTCGATTAAAATGTAGGCAAAATAAGGAGTTTCCCAGACAAAAGAAGGCTAAAAGAATGCACCTCCACCAAACCAACATTGCAAAATATGCTAAAGGAACTGCTTTAATAAGATGAAGAAAAAGAGTATATGAATACCCAGTTCCTTTCACAGTCACTAGTACTTGATATTACTAATAATTTTAATACTTATTAATCTGATTGTGACAATGATGTGTTATTTTAATTGTTATTTTATTTTTGTTGAAACTAAACCTGTTTTTGTATATTTCTTGCCTATTTATATTATTTTTAAAAAGCTTTAAATGACTTTTTGGTATTTTTTATCCATTTTTTGATTTAATGTTTGTACAATTTTTGCTCTAAAAAAACCCCCAAAAAACTATTAACCCTTTTTAAGATGTGTTGCAACTACTTTCCTATTTAACTTTTTTTATATGTATATTACCATATAGTCTTAAATGTTTAATATAGTCATATTGTCAATGTTTTACTTTATAGCTTCTGGGTTTGAATATTTTACTTCAGGGTAAGAAAAGTCTTATTTTGTATTTTCTCCAAAAAATCCTTAGATTTTACATATTGATTTTTAACTCGCCTGATTATATTTTGTGTAATGTGTGAAATAGAGCTCTATATTTGTTTTATTTCAAATAAAAGTGGTTCATGCACCTTATTTGTTGAATAAGCCTTACTTTCCCTATTGATTTGAAATATCAATTTAATCATGTATTACATTATTAGACAGATATATACATTTGTTTCTAGAATGCTCATGTTATTTTATTGATCTACTTGATTATTTCTGTGCTGGTGTCATATTTTAATTGCTGAGACTTTACAATGGATTTAAATTTTTTAATACTTCATAATGGATTTTGTCTTTTAAAAAAATAAATAAATAAAATAAATCTGCATTTAAAAGACAAAAGAAAGGAACTCCTCACTTTTGAGACCACATGGATGGAACTGGAGAATATTATGCTAAGTGAAATAAGCCAGTTGGTGAAAGACAAATACCATATGATCTCACCTATAAGTAGACTGTTCAACAAAATAAACTAACGAACAAAATAAATCACAGTCATGGAAACATGGAGCAGACTGAAAGTGACCAGTGGGGATGGGGAAGGAGGACAATGGTGGAAAGAAAGAGAAGGGACTAAATAAACAACATGTATGAATGACCTGTGGACATGGACAACAGAGTGGGAACTGACTGTGGGAGAGGGGGGTGGGTGGGATGGGTGGAGGAGGGCAAAGGGGGAAAAATTGAGACAACTGTAATAGAATAAACATGATTTAAAAATTAAAAATTTTAAAAAATAGCGAGTGTGGTTATTCATCAGCCAGTTCCCAGACTTGAAACCCATTTACTGACACACAGGAGTTTGCAGAAATGGGCAACTGGATCGTCTTGAAGAGGCACCCGGCTACACATCCAAAAGATTATGCAACTTTTCCCCTACCCTTCCCCAGCAAGGCTTAAAACCACTTACTGAGGTTTGGATATTAAAAAGGGTTACCGAATTAGAGAGAGAGATGAAAATATAGAAGTAGGTACAGGTATATTATCTTTAATAGAATGAGATCTTGCCATACAAACTGTTTTGCCATCTGTCTTTTTTCACATAAAATATACGTGATAAACATCTTTATATGTCATTAGGTGCTTCTCCATATTTTTCTTTTATGACTGAATAAAATTCCAGTATATAGATGCATTTCTTCTCATTCTGTATGCTTATTTGATGTGTCTTAGGAAATTCTATATAGTCATTATTACCATGTTTCTTTCCTTCCAGTATCTATTTCTGAAGTATATTTTGAAACACATAGTACATTTAGGTTAGGGTAACAATTTTGCTATTGTAAAGAATGCAGCAATGAAAGGTTCACAGTGATCTCCCTATAAAAATCTGTGTTTATTTCTGAAGTAGGACTTCTAAAAAAATAGGCCAGAATTCATATATATGTCCACTTTCGAAGCTTATAGGACATGGTGCTCTTCAAAAGGGTTTATTGAGCCCTCCATATGAGAGTATTGATTCCTCCACAGCTTCACTAACCTTTAAGACCATCACTTTACAAATCTTAATTTCTTTGCTAAGCAGAATGATTATTATACTGGGGGTGACAGAACCAACATTTCTCCATATTAACTGAAGTAAAAATAAATTTTAGAGGCTTTTATACATTTAAGTCCCAGCATCAGAAAAGGCACATCCGAGATAAGGGAGAACTCAATGAAACAGTTGCCGGGAAACCCACAAGTACTTTGAGGACACTAGAGCTGCCTTCAACTATCTGAAGAACAGGATGCAGAAAAGGAATCCAATTCAGATTTTTATAAACCCAGGTGGAAACTTATGAGTCTATTGGTAAAGATAATAGCAAAGAATATTTCAACTCACTCTTACAAACGGGTACTTTATTATCCCAAGCGACACTATTGCCTACGATGATGCATGCAGTAGAGGATTCACCAATGAGTCGGTATCTAGAAGCAAAGAAAAATGAACATTACAGTCTAAGTATACCGGTAATGTCCCTGTCCAGATTGCTACCTACAAAAAATCACAATCTTGAAGAATTCAGGACAATTTCCATTTGTCAAAGTGCTATCAATTTCTCAATTTTTATGACTGTATTTGGACCCTTAAAGTTTCTTTTTTATACCTTGTAAACTGGACAGGATCTCTTTTCTTCATTACCTTAAGTCACATTTCTATATAAATCTAAGGTAAATAAGATTCATCAAAGCAAAAACAAAGGAAGTCCAGGCAGAACAAAAACAATTGAACACTAATTTTATATTATAAATGTTAAAGACAGAAATTCTCAATTAGCATGCCTCAAAGTGTGCCATGAAACTTGAAAAAATGACACTTATATTTACTTCAACAGAGACTCTGTATAGTGATGGAACGAATGTTGGGCTGAACAATTCATAAGAATCGGTATAGAGTAGGGACAAACTTGATATTACTACAAATTGCGATAAATAATGTCAAATAACAGCCAAGTGTTACTTGGTATAGCTAGACCATTATAAATATATATAAATATATTTAAAAAATAATGGCTGCACTAACTTTATTCAAATAGCAAAACGAGCCAATCGGAGCTCAAATGGAAAGTGTGACAGCAGTGGATGTCCTTTAGGTTAGTGGGTTGATTCTGGCCTCCTTTTGTGGGTTTTAGTTCCAATGACAACTTATTCTTCTGAGCCTTGTAATGCCATTCTGGTCTGCTCATTCTTCTGGCTCCATGCGAGTTCTTGGTGGACTCCTGCTGAAGCTGCCTGGGAGAGTGAAGGTGCTTTGCTGGGCTGTCTGGTGTCACCAGATGGGGAGTGGAGGATGCTCAGCCCTCGGGATGGAGAATAAACTCTCCGGCTTGTCCTCTGGCTTCCTGGTGAGGGAGAGTTTCCCACTTCATCTGTGTTGGAGCCAACGGGAAGGAGGAACCTATCTAGGCTGTCTTTAGTGGCTTGGTGGAGGAGCAGGAGACATGGGCCTGGCAGGTTTCTCCCACTAGTTGGAAGATGAAAAGACCCCAAGCTTGGTTCACCTTCTGGTCCTAAGTTGGTGGCTCACTGCTATGGGTGTAGGGTCAAGAGTCACTGGCTCTGGGGTATTCTCTGCTGCTGTGAGGAAGACACTGGGCCTTCTGGCATTCTTGCCATAAAGAAGAGGCTCTCTTGTTGCTGTCTTGAAGTTTAGGTCTTGTTATTTGAGCTCTGCTAATGCTGCTGCTGCAGGCAGAATAGAGCCCATCGTTGCTAGCTGGTGTGGGGCATAAGATGTGTCAGCCCACCCAGAATCAGGGAACTCACAATGGTGTCATTCTTTAAGTTCTGTGGTCCCTAGCCAATTCACCTCTTTCTAAATTTTGGGTTACTTTTAATAGTTGTATTTGAACTATTTCCGGGGTATTTAGTTATGTCTACAGAGAGAAGTGGGGAAAAGTGAATCTTTCCATCTTGTCCTGAAATTGAAAGTTTTAGTATTAACTGTTTAAAAGCTGATTAGAAAAGTTAGTACATATCCATTGTAGAAAAAATGAGAAAGGTACAGAAAATTCCAATGGGAAAAAAATTACCCAAATGCTGTATTGCATAAATTAGCATAATTAATAGGTTAGAGCGGTGCTTCACAAGAGTTTTCATTGCATGTGAAAAATAACCATGGAGATCATGTGAAAACTGGTTCTGATTCAGTAGATGTGAAGATTCGATATTTCTAATAAGCTCCCAGAATATGCTGACCTTGTTATTCTGTGAACCATTTTGGGGTGGCAAGGACTTAAATTCTTTCAGTCTTTTCTATAAAGAGATATACATGTAACATGGATATCAACAGTCATATATGTGTAGCTAAACTGGACCAGGTGCTATACTTCACAGCTGTGTGAGATGACAGCTTCATGATTTCTGTGCATCCTGGGCTTACTTTCCCACCCTTCTCTCTGCCTCCACCTCTGGAGTCTATCCCTGTCGTCTTAGGGTTGCCTACTCCAGTTTATCCAGCAGCAAAGCCCTGTCTTCCTATATGTCTCTCCTCTAAATCCACTTGCTCGAAGCATTTTTTGTTTAATTTGGGGGCACTTTTAGGGAGGTGCTACGCTAGGGAGTGGATGCCATTAGGCATTTTATTCTCTTCCTTGTCTTTCCATTCCTACTGCACTGCAGTAACAAGCAACTTCTTGTCTTGCACAGACCAGCCCCTTTGGAGTTGCAACTTCATAAGATACAATGTCCATCCTAAGAGCAATTCTGGTTTATAACTTTTTTCCATCTTATTATGTATGTATGTATCTTCATTATATATATATGTGACTAATAATAATTTCAGTTGGAAATTATATTTGACAATTTTTATCACACTGAGGTAACGTCCATTAAAATACATATGGTATTTAGTGTTGTGTGTGAGGAAAAAAATGCTTCTGTTCCATTCGTGGTATTTCCTCTTTTTGTGCTTTCAGATCAAATAAAAAATCTGGGACTCATTCATATTCCTCTTTTTATTTCAACTCAATATCTGGTCCATTCAGAAATTTTGTCATCTCTACTTCTGTAATATATCTTGAATACAATCACTTCTCACCTCTCTCACTCTAGCTCAAGGTTTCTCTACGTATATACTGTTAATATTTTGGGCCATCAATTTTTTGATGTGAGGAGGACATCCTGTGCACTGTTACATGTTTAGCAACATCCCTGACCTCTACCCACTAGATGGCAGCAGCATGCTCTCAGTTGTGACACCAAGTGTTTGCAGAGGCCAAAATGAGAACCATTATTCCCATCGGGGCCAAGAGGCATCTTTCACCTGGACAAAATAATAGCCCTTAACTGGCTTCACTATTTCCTTTGCCTTCCAACAACAGGTTCTTCACATGACAGCTAAACTGAGTCTTGAAAATCACAAATCAGGTCATGTCACTCCTTAGCTCAAAACCCTCCAATGACCTCTTGACAAATGCAGACTAGGCCCCAAGTCCTTCCTGTGGTCTGCATAACTGTCCGCTATCTAGCTCCGGCTGTTCCTCAGACCACTTTCCACTCACTCTTCTTTTCACTCACCTTGCCATAGTCATACCGGCTCCCTTCCTAAACCTTCCCAGCTTGAATAACATTTCTCCAACAAAGCTTTGTCCTTGTCAGAAATGCCATTTCCCCATATGGCTCAGTCCCTCACTTTGTATAAATCTCCAAATTTTACTGTCTCAGTGTTACCTTCACCAACTTCTCTATGCCCCCTGTGGCACTCTATTCCCTCAGCTTATACATTTTTCTTCATAGCAGTTATTACTCTCATATTATAACGTGCATTTGTTTATTGTCTGTTTCTCCCACTATTATATAGCTTCATTAATGACGAACTTTCTTTGGTTAACTGGTGTATTCCCAATCCCCTCCACAGTTCTGAGTCTAGGTTAAGAATTCAATACATATTTATCACACAATTGTATAAATAAATATAGTTTCATCGAGTCAATGCACTCTTGAATATATTTGCAAATTCAAATTTGTTAAAGTGTTCTTAAGTCTATGTACTGTATGGTGGGGACATAAATATATTTTGATTAACTTTAGAATTTTAAAGGTATGCAAGTGAAGAAGATTTCCAGGGTAACTTTTAAACTAATATAAACATAGGCTATAATTTCTAAACTAGTAAAGGAAATAATGGACTAAGAATATGAACCCTAATCAACACAAAATATGTTAAAAAGTATGGAAAGCATTGAGTAAAAATAGTCTAATATAAAACACAAAATAAGATGGTAATCGTTAATTCTAAATGTTAGTATTTACATTAAAAATAAATACATAAGTCTTTAGTTATAAGGCAGAGATGATCAGATTGGGTTAAAAAATCTAAATAAGTTGTTCACTATAGACTCACCTAATACAATGACACAGAAGGTAAAAAAGTAAAAAAAATTCAAAAAGTGTGAAAATAATGAAAACAGTATGATTATATGAAAAATATAAAGACTTTAAGTCTACACACAAAATTGATGTACAGGCAAAAAACATTGCTTGAGAGAAATAGCAACCCTACATACTGTTAAAGTTTCAATATTCTTGGAAGATAAGCAAATAGGAAATGTGTATGCACCTAACTAAATAGCCTCAAGAATGCAGTATCAACAAACAAACACAAAAAACAGACAGAAATGCAAGATAGAAATGGGAAAAATTACTAATAAGACTTGATAGATCAAGCCTGTTTTAGAGAAGGAACTTGCTTCACTCATTTTATAAGGATAAAGTAACTGTAAAGCTAGACAAGGACAGTATAAGAAGTGAAAATCACTAGGCCTATCACACTCAGAAGCATAAAAGAAAAAGATTTTAAACAAAATATTATAAAACAAATCTAGCAATATATAGAAAATATTTATTATACTTTTAGACCAAGTTGGTTTCCTCACAGTTATAATATTTAATCTGTTAATGTAATTTACCATAGTAACAGACTGAAGGAAAGAAGTCATATCATATCTAAAGATGCAGAAAATACAGTTAATATAAGTCAAAATGCATTCATAATAAAAATTTTAGCAAATTAGGACTAGAACTTTAAAAAATGATACTTAGAAAAATCCTATTGCAAACATCATATTTAACGTTGAATCATTGCAGCTTTCTCCTAGAGACTGAGAGTGAGACAAACTGCCCACTGTCAACTTCGTGGAGGTTTCAAACAGCATGAGAAGGCAAGAAAAAGGAATAAGAGGAGCAAGAACTGAAAAGAAATAAATGAAATTGTTCTTATTTGAATTCATGGTTATATTTATAGAAAATCCAAATGATTTTATAGCAAAAATATAGTAACTCAAAAGACAGTTTAGTAAGTTTTCTGTATGGTAAAACAACATTTAAAAGTCAACTGCATTACTATATACCAGTAACAACAACAAAAAAAATAAAATATATTATAGTAGCATAAAAATATTAAGTACTTAAGAATAAATGTATTTTTAAAATATCCCAAAATTCTATGGAGAATATTATCAACTTCTATTGACAGTCATGCAAGGAGACATAAATAAACGGATTGTTCTTGGTCTGGAAGGCTCTATTATCATACTATAAATTTTCTGAAAATTAATATAGAATTTTAATGTAATACTAATCAAAACTTGTATAAAATTACAATTGGCCATGAATCATCAAGAAACAATTGGCCACGGATCATCAAGAAATCAATACATAGTGTCAACACAGTAGATTGTGTGGAATAGAGTAGAATAAAATCAGGAGTATGTTTCATGTAGCAAGTATTGTCTTGTGATACATTTAAAAATTTTTATTGAGGTAAAATTCACATACCATCAAACCTATTTTTTTAAAGTATACAATTCAGTGGTTTCTAGTATATTCATAAAGTCATGCAACTATCATCACTGACTTCAGAACATTTTTGTCACCCCAAAATAAAACCCATACCCATTAGCAATGACTCCCATTCCCTTTTTTCCCACCCCAGCCTTTTATAACCATCTACTTCCCTTTTTTATATATGTGCCTATTTTGAACAATTTATATACATAGAATTATACAATGTGACCTTTTGTGTATGGCTTCTTTCACACCGATGTTGTAGCATGTACCATTCCTTTTAATGTCTGTATAGTATTCCATTGTGTGGAAGTACCATGTCTTACTTACCCATTAATTGACAGACATTTGGTTTGTTTCCACTTTTTGGCTATACTGAATGATACTGCTATGAACATTTGTGTACAAGTTGTTTTAAGGTATACAATGTGATGATTCAGTATACATGTATATTGTAAAATAATTACTGTAATCAAGTTAATTAACACAGCCAGCACCTCATATAATTACCAGTTTGCAGTTTTGTGTGTGGGAGGGGGCAACATAATATTTACTCTCTCAGCAAATTTCAAATATACAATACCATATCAACAATTATGTTCATCAGGTTGAATATTAGTTACCCAGAACTTATTAACTGTTTTGAAAGTTTTACCCTCTAACTCACATCTTCCCATTTCCTGGGCCCCCTCAGCTCTGCTCTACTATCTGGTTCTGTGAGTTCCAATCTTTTAGACTCCAAATTCAAGACAAGTCATACAGTATTTGTTTCCCTGTGTCTGGCTTATTTCATTAAGTGTAATCTTTCTTAGGTTCTTCCGTGTTTTCCCAAATGTCAGGAATTCCTTCTTTTTAATGGCTGCATAATCTTCCACTGAATGCTCAATTTGGTGGAAGAGTTTGAGAAGGATTGGTAAGTAATTCTTCTTTAAATGTTTGGTAAAATTCACTCATGAAGCCACCAGGTCTGGGCTTTTCTTTGTTGGAGGTATTGGTCATTGCTTCAATTTTTTTATTCATTATAATCGGTTCATCTCTTCTCTTTTTCCATGATTTAGTCTTATTAGGTTATATGCTTTTTTAGGGCTTTATCCATTTCTGCGAGGCTATCCATCCTTTTGGTCTATAATTGTTCATAGTAGTCAGTCTCATAATCCTTTGCTATTCAGTAGTAATACTTGTCATGTCTCTTCTTTCATTTCTAATTTCATTTATTTAAATCTTCTTTCTTTGTCTTTCTTGGTTAGTTTAGGTAAAAATATGGCTATTTTTAAAATTTTATTGAGAAAGCAACTCTGGTTTCTTTGATCTCTTCTCTTTTTTCCTAATCTCTCTTTTGTTTATTTCTATTATGGCCTTTGTTATTTTCTTCTTTCTGCTAAATTTGGGCTTAATTTATTCTTTTTTTCTAGTTCCTTGAAGTATAAAATTGAGTTGTTTATTTGAGATCTTTATTTTTTATTAATGCAGACATTTATTACCATAAATTTCCATTTTAGAACTGCTTTTGTTGACTCTCATAAGTTTTGATGTGTTGTTTCCACTCTCATTTTTCTCGATACCTTTTTTTCCATTTTGATTTCTCTTCTGACCCATTGATTGTTCAGGAGTGTGTTAATTTCTACATATTTGTGAATTTTCCAATTTTCCTGTTCTTATTGATTTTATTTCATGTCATTATGGTTGGAAAGGCATTTAATATCATTTCAATATTCTTAAATTTGTTAAGATATCTTGTATTTCAACACATGATCTGTTCTGGAGAATGTTCCATATGTGCCTGAGAAAAATGTGCACTCTGCTGCTGTTGCACTGGATGTCCTTTATTGCCTGTTAGGTCCATTTGATTAACAATGTAATTCAAGGCTGCTATTTCCTTATTGATTTTCTGTTTGGATGATATACCTTATTGAAAATGGACCTACTATTATTGTATTGCTGCCTATTTCTTACTTCAGTTCTGCTAATAGTTGCTTTGTATTGTATGGTGCGCCAATGTTGGGTGCATATGTAATTACTACTGTTATGCACTCTTGATGAATTGACTGTTTGTGGTTATGTAGAAACCTTTTTCAACTCATGAGACAGATTTTTACTGAAAGCCTAATTTATCTGCTATTAGTATAGCTAGCCATCACTACCCTCTTTCAGTTACCATTTTATACAAAAATGCATATTTTTAGAATATATTTTTATCCTGTTAGTTTCAGGATATTGTATCCTTAAAGCTAAAGTGAGTGTCTTGTAGGCAGCATTTTGTCATATTTTGTTGTTTCTTTACAAATTTATTGGGCTATTCTTTGTCTCTTTGTGAATAAGTTCATCCACTTATATTTAAAGTACTTATTGATAGATATGAACTTACTATTGCCCTTTTGTTTATTCTCTTCTGACTGTTTTGTAATTTCTTTGTTCTGTTCTTCCTCTCTTGGTATCTTTGTGTTTTGTTATTATTTTTTTGTAGAGCTATGCTCAGATTTCTTTCTCTTTCTCTTTTGTGTACCTACTAAAGGTTTTTCCCTTGTGGTTACCACAAGGCTTACATTACATGTCTTATTATCATAAGTCTATTTTAAGCTCATAACTTCAACCACACACAAGAAAATTCTCTCTTCTCCACCACACATTATGCTATTGATGTTATACTTTACATATTTTCTATTGTGTATTTATTAACAAATTATTGTAGCTGTAGTTGTTTTAATGCTGTTGTCTTTTAACTTTTGTGTTTAATTTAAATGATTTATGCACCACCAGTAGAGTATTAGAGCATTGTGAAACTGACATGTTTCCAGCTACTGTAAGCATATGCCTAGGAGTGAAACTACTAAGTAATATGCCAACTCTATATTTACCTTTTTAAGAAACTGCTAAACCATTTCCTAAAGTAGAGCTGCACCATTATACATTCCCACCAGCAATGTATGGGGGTTCTTATTTCTTCATAGTCTTACTAACACTAGTTTATTGCCCTTTAGATTATAGTCATCTTAGTGGACATGAAGTGTTATGTCATTGTGCTTTTGATTCGCACTTCCTTAATGATAAATGATGCTGAGTATCTTCTCTGTGTTGATCGGTCTTTTGTTTTTCTTCTTTGGAGAAGTATCCATTCAAAAATAAAAAAGCTGATGTATTTATTAGCTGTAATAGGTATTGGGTTTTTAAAATTTTTTTTGTTGGTTTGTTTGCTTTCTACTGTGTGCTTGCATTTCTTAGGATTTTCCATAAAAAGCATTTTGTGTGTGTGCATTGTTTTTTTTTTTTCATTTTTTATTGTTTATTCTGTTACAGTTGTAGCAATTTCTTTCCCTTTGGCGCCCCCTCTAG
Source organism: Pteronotus mesoamericanus (assembly GCF_021234165.1). Classification (NCBI taxonomy): domain Eukaryota; kingdom Metazoa; phylum Chordata; class Mammalia; order Chiroptera; family Mormoopidae; genus Pteronotus; species Pteronotus mesoamericanus. The sequence goes on from NW_026555326.1 coordinate 3,828,809, forward strand.
CCAGCCCCACCCCCGCCCCACAGTCAATCCCCCTCTCCCTTGTCCATGGGTCATTCATTCATGTTCTTTAATCCCCCCTCTTCCTTCCACCAATCCCACCCCACCCCACCCCCACCCCCACCCCCAGTTTTCCTCTCCCACAGCTACCAGTCTGTTTCATGTTTCCATGACTCTGGTACTTTTCTTGTTAGTTTATTTTGTTCATTAAATTCCAGTTATAAGTGAGATAATTTGGTATTTGTCTTTTGCCAACTATCTTATTCCATTTAGCATAATAGTCTCCAGTTCCGTCCATGCAGTCACAAAAGGTAGGAATTCCTTCATTCTCCTGCTATGTAATATTCCATTGGGTAAATATACCACAGTTTTTTAATCCACTCTTCTACTGATGGGCACTTAGGCTGTTTCTGGCACTCGGCTGTTGTAAATAACATTGCTATGAACATTGGGGTGCATAAGTTTTTCTGAATTGGTGTTTCAGGATTCTTAGGGTATACTCCCAGCAGTGGAATCACTAGGTCATCAGACAGTTCCATTTTTAATATTTTGAGGAAGTTCCATACTGTTTTCCACAGTGGCTGTACCAGTCTGTATTCCCACCAATAGTGCACTCGGGTTCCCTTTTCTCCACATCCTCACCAACACTTGTTGTTTGTTGATTTGTTACTGATAGCCATTCTAGAAAGTGTGAAGTGAAACCTCATTGTGGTTTAATTTGCACATCTCTGATGCTAGTGATATTGACCTTCATTTTAATGTCTATGTGCCTTCTGTATGTCCTCCTTGGAGAAGTATCAATTCAGGTCCTTTGCCCATTTTTTAATTGGGTTGTTTTTTTTTCCTGGTGTGGAGTCATATGAACTCTTCATGTATTTTGGAGATTAAACCCTTGTCTGATGTATCATTAGCAAATACATTCTACCATACATTCGGTTTCTTTTTCATTTTGATGATGGTTTCTTTAGCTGTGCAGAAAGTTTTTAATTTGATGTAGTCCCACTTGTTTATTTTTTTCCTTTATTTCCCTTGCCATAGGAAAATATCGGTAAAAATATTGATTCATGGGATGTCTAAAATTTTGCTGCCTATATTTTCTACTAGGACTTTTATGGTATTACAACTCGTATTTAAGTCTTTTATCCATATTGAGTTTATTCTGGTGTATGGTGGAAGTTGGTGGTCTGGCTTCATTTTTCTGCATGTACCAGCCCAGTTCTCCCAACACCATTTATTGAGGAGACTGTTTTTACTCTATTGTATGCTCATGCCTCCTTTATCAAATGTTTATTGACCATAGAGACATGAGTTTATTTCTGGGCTCTCTATTCCTTTCCATTGATCTATGTGTCTGTTCTTATGCCAGTACCAGACTGTTTTGATTACAGTGGCCTTGTAATATAGTTTAATATCAAGTATTGTGATCCCTCCAACTTTGTTCTTCTTTCTCAGGGTTGCTGAGGCTATTCAGGATCTTTTTTGTTTCCATATAAATTTTTGGAATATTTGTTCTTGATCTATGAAATATGTCATTGGTATCTTAATAAGAATTGTGTTGAATCTATAGATTGCTTTGCTAGTATGGACATTTTAATGATGTTAATTTTTCCAGGCCATGAACATGGTATATACTTCCATTTATTTGTATCTTCCTCAATTTCTTTCTTCAGTGCTCTACAGTTTTCTGTGTACAGGTCTTTTACTTCCTTGGTTAAATTTATTCCTAGGTATCTTTTTTTACTTGTTGCTATACTAAAGGGGATTTTTTTTTCTTAGTTTTTCTTTCTGATAATTAACTGTTGATGTACAAGAATGTCATCAATTTCTGAATATTGACTTTATATCCTGCTACTTTGCTGAATTCACTTATTGGGTCAAGTAGTTTTTTGGTGGAAGCAATAGGGTTTTCTTTGTACAGTATCATGTCATCTGCAAACAATGACAGTTTTACTTCCTCCTTTCCAGTTTGGGTGCCTTTTATTTCTTTTTCTTGTCTAATTACTGTGGCTAGAACTTCCAGTATTATATTGAGTGGTAGTGGTAAAAGTAGGCACCCTTGTCTGGTTCCTGATTTTAGGGAAAACAGTTTTAGTTTTTGCCCATTGAGTAGGACGTTCGCTGTAGGTTTCTCATATATGGCCTTTATTACGTTGAGATATGCTCCCTCTATTCCCACTTTGCTGAGTGTTTTTATCACTAAATGTGTGCTGGGTTTTATCAAATGTTTTTTCAGCACCTATTGATACGCTCATGTGATTTTTGTCTTTCACTTTGTTCATGTGACGTATTACATATCTTGATTTGCAACTGTTACACCATCCTTGCATCCCTGGGAAAAATCCCACTTAATTGTGATGTATGATTTATTTAATATATTGCTAGATCTGGATTGCCCATATTTTGTTGAGGATTTTAACATCTATGTTCACCAGAGATACTGGCCTAGAATTTTCTTTTCTTTGTTGTGTCTTTACCTGGTTTTGAGATTAAGATAATACTAACCTCAAAAAAGGAGTCTAGAAGTCCTCCTTCTTGAATCTTTTGGATAACAAAGCATGTTAATTGTTAACAGAGATTGTTTTAATTCTCCCTTCTCATCTGGATGTCTTTTTTATTTCTTTTTCTTACCCAATTGTCCTGGCTAAAACCTCCAGTACAATGTGCTGCAGAAATACATTTCTTAGTTGTTCAATCTTGGTAAATAAGCTTGAAAACCACTATCCTCGAGAAACTTGCTTATGTGTGCTAAGAGACACGTGTAAGTGTGTTTATATCTAGCATGCTCATAATAGCCAAAATAAAACACAGTAGAAGGAATACAATATCTAGCAAACAACCAAGAATAAGTAAATAAGTTGTGTTATATCCATACAAGATAATACCATCCAAAGCGAAAATGAATTAGCCACATCCATATGGGTGAGTGTCAGAAAGAAACTGTTAGATAAAAAGCAAGTTGCAGAGAAGTTCATATAACATTGTGCTATTTATATAAAACAAAAAATACACTGATTAATATTATGCATGGGAGAAAATCTAAAAGAAATGCCAGGGGCTACCAAACACAAAATTCAGAATGGTGGTTACTTCAGGAGAGGTTCTGGAGGTAGAGAAATGAGAATTGGGAAGGTCGCACTGGAGGTTTCAAATGTGTTAGTAATATTTCTTAAGGTGATTATTTATACACTGAAGTTTATTTTATTTTTACAATTTAATTTTTCACTTATGTTATTTTGTATGTATTGTTAGTAAGCAAAAAACAAAGCAAAAGGTAAGATATAAGGTAGTCTCCCTACTTCTTTTCTAAATTGGTTGTCTCCCCTGAGGATAAGCCAAAAATATATTCCCAGCAAGTCCTTGCACTGTGAGCACTTCAGAAGAGGTGCTATAAAATTAGGATTTGCTTGTCCCCCACATTTGCTCCATCAGCCTAATCCAACTTCCGCTTCAATGCAACATTTCCAGCTCCTGTTGCTTTAAGGTAAGAATACATTTGTGGGTCAACTAGTGTTTGCTCCATTTACTTCTTTGGCGAGCTGGTCCCCCCCACATCATGAATGCTTCACTTGGTTTTAGGTACATTCATGTGATGTGCAACAGGTGTCCTCAATTTTCTAGCATGGATACAGATTTTTCTGATTTTTGAAATATCTGTTTAAGCATTTTAAGTGCTTAAGCATTTTTAATATTAAAATATATTAAAATATTAAATATTTTATTTAATATTTAATATTTAAAAATATTAAATAAAATGTTTATTTAATATTTTATTTAATATTTATTTAAAATATTAAATATTTTATAATATTTAATATTAAATATAAAATATTTAATATTAAATATATAGCATTTATATATTAAATATAATATTTAATATATAAATAAAACATTTATTTTAATTTAATATTAATATTTAAGCATTTAAGCAGTTAAATGTCTGGATTCAAGCTGCCATCTTCACTTAGAAATTTTATTCCTATGTTTTTAACATACAAGTAGTTTAACTCTCCTATCTAATACTATTGTTTAGAGATTGTTGTCAAAACTTTTAACTATCACCCCCCTCCCCAAAAATGCTACTGCCAACTCACCCTTCATTACAAGAATAATTAATAATTGATCCAAACTGGGTGCCTCCAGTTATTTCCATTTTGCCATTTATGAGTTCTGGAGGAGATCCACACGATTTACCTATGGGAAAGAAAAAGAATTTGGGGATTGGGTGTAGAATACCCTGAACTTCTCTTTGTACATAAAGACCCAACCTAGCTGTAGCTTACTGAAGAACATTTGTAGTTCCACAGATTTTACCACATTGGGGAATTTTATAAGACCACCTCCAAATCAGCCACCTACTAAGCACCACTTTCAAAAAGACCTCCCATCCAGTTTTGGGTCATCCCCACCAGTGCCTCCCAGAAAAATGTAAACTTTCTTTGTTTACTCTGTGACTCAACCAGTGGGAAGGTCTCAGCATCTGGGCTTTTGGCCCTATCTGCACTTTCCTTTCCATTAATTGCAGTTGTGAAATGGCAGATCCCTTATAAATAGTGATTTTTTTCCCCCACAATAGTGCCTTATAATGATAGCCCCTTGTGCAATGAACTTGTAATGAAGGTTCCAGGAACTCAAAGCAGTAGGAAGCTATGACCTACAGGAATAACTCTCACATCTACCACTCAGGCGAACTTATCAAGTCATAGGTGCCTTAGTTCCAATATTTGAACAATTGCATAGACCTTATGAATGTTTAACTGATACAGAGGAGTTCTCAGTCCAGAGTTACTTACGTGAACAGTTTAGAGCAGGTTTTGACCAGACTGAATTTTTGAGGCAGGTGATAACGAAAGTTCTCTTCTGGTAACCAGGGCGGCATTCATACTGCAAAGACGTTCCGATGGGAAACTCATCCTCATCAGTCAGCCTTGTAGGCTTGGCTGTTTGGAGGTAAGGTGGGGCTTTACATTGACCTGAAGAGCAAGATCACAGTGACATCAAAGTCAGCAGAGGAACTTCTACTCCACCTCATCTTTTTTCTCCAATATGCTTCAAAGACGTGATCAAAAAAGAAAATGAATGCTTAAATAATGGTGACAGGATTGCTTCCCTTAGCCGCAACTTTAGAAATAAGCCTTTTCAATCAATGTCTACACATTTAAAAAGTCCATGCTGGCCCTGGCTGGGTGGCTTGGTTGGTTGGAGCATCTTCCCATACACCAAAAGGTTTTAAGTTCCATCCCTAGGTAGAACACTTGCCTAGGTTGTGGGTTCAATCCCTGGTCAGGGCACATATGGGATGTAACCCATTGATGTTTTTCTCTCACGTTGATGTCCCTCTGTCTCTCTCTCTTTCTCAAATCAATATACATATCCTTGGGTGAGGATTTTTTAAAAAGTCCATACTATTTTGAAGGCAATTAAGATATATCTATACCTATATCCATATCCTTATCTACCTATAACCTATCTATCTATTTAATCTATATCTATATATCTAATCTATTTATTCTTTCACTGAAGGGGAAAGTAATTTATATCTTCATATTTTAGTCAGTCAGGAAGTCCTGGGCTCTGGCTTCATCTATCCCATCTCCTTGTGTAATAAGAAGCCCTCAATGCATTTCACCATCCATCTTCACTCTCAGCAGACTACCCAGAACTGGCGGGACTATAAGCCTCTTCTCTGGCCTTCAGTAGCAGTCACAACCATTAAAAGATGTTGCCAAGTCAATTACTTCAGCACAAGAAAATTCAGCATATGCTTTGTAGACAAAGCTCAACAACTAAAGCCAAAGCTATACTTTATGAGGGCACATGTTTTAAAAAGCATATCTTGAATTAAATATTAGACTCAGTTACTTCCCCTTAAGATCTAAAAGGTTTAAGTTAAAATAATAAAAATACCACTTGGAGTTAAACAACATGTAATCAAGAAGAAATACTTGCTGGAAAACTATCATTTTACATTAGTTTCAGAAATATATTCTCTTCTGTTTTGATTAATCTTCTATTTCTCCCTATACACTCTGTTAACTGATTCAAATAATGGAGGATACATTGAGACCGATCAATCATTTAATTTTAGTAGGATTTAAATAATCAACTTTTGGATTTAACTATTTGCTGTTATCTTTATTTTATCTTTACTGATATTTCCTTGAGTTTATTTGCTGAGCTTTTAAAAAATAAATTTCTTAAATTGGTAACTAAATTTGTTTTCATTTTCACCTTTTCATAATTTCTAAAATAAGCATTCAGATTATTATTTTATTCTGAGGATAGGTTTCCAGTGTACAACTGCATATTTTCATTTTTCAGTTCAAAATATTTGGAAATGGCCACTGTGATTTCTTCTTGACCCATGGCTTATGTAGCAATGTTTTGCATAATTTACAAACATTTTAGGCATTTTAAAGATTTTATTTATTTATTTTCAGAGAGTGGAAGGGATGGAGAAAGAGAGGGACGGAAACACTGATGTGAGACAGAAACATCAGTCAGTTGCCTCTCACACACACCCCAGCCAAGGACTGGATCTGCAGCCCAAGCATGTGCACTGACTGGCAATCAAACCGGCAATTCTTTGCTTTGAGGGACGGACACCCAACCGACTGAGCCATGTCAGCCAGGGCTGAGGCAATTTTTAGCTGTACATTTATTATAGACTTATGAAATTGATTGACACTTGTATGTCTCAGCATTTGGTCAGCTGATGTAATGTATCATACGTATTTGTAAAGAAACAGTGTGTGGTAATGGGTATAGTGTTCTGGGTATATCAGTGAGGCCAAATCAACAGTTAATCATATTTGCTCAAATCTCCTAGATACTTACTGATTTAGGAGGGGGGGTGGTCTGCTCATTGTACCAGATGCTAAAGTAGTTGTGTTAAAATATTCCATTTTATTGTATATTTGTCTTATTTCTTTTTCTAAATCTGCCCATTTCTTATTTTATTTTTATTATATTTTGTGGTATATTATGTCTAGTTATGAATTTTGCCTCCAATTCTACTTTGTCTACTTTATTTGTAGGACAATTAGAAAAGAATAGTAAGATTTTAGATTTACTCCTCAATATATCAATAACATTTTAAGAATAAACACTCATGATCATTTAAAGACCGAAGTTGTTACAATTCCTCATTTGCCATATCAGCATTCTTTGGGGGACAGGAAAGGGTAGGGTTGGGTGGAGGTGCAGGAAGGAAGAAAAAGCGGGAACAACTGCAATAGCATAAAAAATAAAAAATCATTTTTTTAAAAAATCAGTTTCTTTGGTTTGTTTTTGCAAGGTATATTTTCCAGCCTTATGTATTCATCCATTCTATCTCTGAACATGTATATTGTTTCTTTAGTATGTACCATATAGTTTTTATTTTTAATCATTATGATAGATGTTCCCAAATTCACTCAGTTCATGGCACTGATAAGGTCTCAGTAATTTTCTCATGTCATTCCTAGCCAAAAAAGAAACACCTAACAGTTCCCATTGTTAGATAATTGGGTCCAAACAACTTAGTAAGCCTTGTTTTCACCACAATTTTATAATGGGCTATTGCATACTGCTCAAATTCTCAAACCTTAGAATCAGATTGTAAACAGCCACTTTATTTACCATTCCATATCATCTTTATTTGGTACTTTTTCTTTATCACAACCACTGTTGAAAACACAGCTTTGCGAAGATCTGATGTCATCAAGGAGAACCTACTGCAACCGAATGTATCTCAGAAGAACGCCGTGCTAGCAGTTCACACAGTGTCTGAGAGGTACCGAGTATTGCTGGGCTTCCACTGAAAATTTCAAATATCCCATCAGTCTCCTGTGAGTTCATGGAAGCTCCCAGGGTACCTCAGTCTGGGAAATGCAGCAGTATGACAATCTATGTCTTTAAAGTGAAGATATCTGTTTATATTTAATATAATTGGTGATATATTTGGGATTTGGCCTACTATCTTACTATTTGCTTTTTATCTGTCCTATATTTTTTATTCTTTTCTATTTTTCCTTCTTTGTGACTATCAATTATAGTTATGATTTTATTGTTATTTATATTACTAGTTACACATTCTTTTTATTGTTCCTATAAAGAGAACATGCATTCTTACCATATTAACATGTAATTAACATTTCCCCAATAATGCAAGAAGCATTGAAAATGCTAACTCCATTTATTTCCCTCCTGCCATTTGTTCTATCATTATCATATATTTAAGTTATTTAGTGGTATTTTAAACTCTCCCTAGTCATATTCAATGTATACACTGCAGGTTGTTGGGCGATAACCATTTGCTCCTAAGCTGGACTCTAACGGTAATGGATTCCCTCAGTGAGCGCCAACGAAGATCTGAAGATCTGTGTAGAAACATGCGGCAGGCTAAACAATGAGCTCCCAAAGACACCCGCACCCTAACCCCTGGAGCCTGGGAATGTTACATAATGTGGCACTAGGGCTTTGCAAACGTGATTAAGAATCTTGAGATGGGAAGGTTATCCTGGATTGTTTGTGTGAGCCTTAAATATAATCACAAAGGTGTTTATAAGAGGGATGCAAAGGGTCAAAGGAGACGGAAGAAAGAGATTTGAAGAAGCTGCATTGCTAATTTCGAAGGTAGAGAAAGGGACCACAAGCCCAAAGGCTATAGGCAGAGTCTGGAAGATAGAAAAAGCCCTTGCTGTCCTGGAGCCTCCAGAAGGAACACAGCCCTATGGACTAATTTTAGATTTGACAGCCTGAACTGTAAGAGGAAACATTCTATTGCTTTAAGTCAGTGAGTTTGAACCTTTTTCATCTCAGGGCACACACAAACTAATTACCATAATCCTGGGGTACACCAAAAAAATTTTTTTTTGCTAATCTGACAAAAAAAAAATAGGTGTAATTTTGATTCATTCACACCAGACTGCTATTGTTGTGTTGGCTGTTGTCATTTTCTTTTTTAATTTGATAATCTACGGAAGTAAAGGTACCCGACTAAATAGTCAGCTATTGCATGTTTAAAATTCTTGTGGCACACCAGTGTTCCTCTTGTGGCGCGCTGGAGGAAAATTGCTGCTTTAAGCCATTATGTCTGTGGTAATTTGTTACAGCAGCAACAAGAAATTAATACAAAAGATAACGGCATACAGTGTTAAAAACTTTGAATTCATAGAGGCCTGGTCTTGAACCCTATGTCCTCTACTTTCTAGCTCTGAAGTCTTTGACCTGCTGCTTAATTTCACTGAGTCTCAGTTTCACCTTCAGAAAGCTGATGATAATATTTACCTGGTAGGTTTGCTCATAGAGTCCAAATGCAAAGCAGTTAGTAGCACCTTACACATAGAAGGCACTTGATAAATAGTAATATAGTTATTATTTTTAGAAAAAGAAAATGCCAGCAGGTAGGTTACAGTATTCTGAAAAGTTGGGCATGCTCACTTTGCTTTCAAGAGTTTATTTTGTGCTCTGTTTGCGGAGCTAGTTTGGAATAAGTAGATTTTGTTGGGAAAGCACTGGAGGATCAGTGCCCAGTGATCTCAGCTTTCCTGAATACGTGGATGAGTAAATACCTACAAGAACATACTTAGGTCATATGATAATGTGTTTTTAACGTTTTCAAAAATGGCCAAACTCTTTTCCAAAGTGGTTATATCTTTTTACCAGTGAGCAGTATATGACAGTCATACTACTTCACCTTATTAATTCAAACACTTATTCACCTTAGTATTTCAAACACTTGGTATGGTTGGGTTTAAAAATTATAGCCATTCCAGTGAGTGGATTTCGTCATTGTAGTTTTTTGTCTTGGATGACACAGTCCACTCTCAAGTACTTCTGATTCAAACCTTCCATTCAAGGCAGGCTGATTTATTTTTGTTACAAACACAATTTATTCACAATTACTTCCACATAAGCAAGGCTATCAGTTCAAGAAAAAGAAAATCATGCACTCTAAAACTTTATATACTTTATGCTATGTATAAGTGTGTATTATATAAAGTAAACATATTGTGTATTACATTTGGTATATTACATAACACATGTAACATAATGTACTCATTTATAATATATAATATGGTATCTGGTATATAAATTATTTAGTAAATATATTATGAGCTGTAACATTTAATATTACATTTTATATAAACAATATATACAAACTATAACTCATAGTATATATTATAATATATAATATAGCTTAATAAGGCTATTGTATATAATGATATAATTATAATGTATAATGTCATTATGTATTATATATGTTGTAGATTATAAATGTAACATAATTTTTGTATATAAACATGTCATATAAAAGACACATAATACAATTGTCATTATGCATGTCAGTAAATACTATATTTTAATATTTATATTTGATATTGTATATAAATTGTATGTGTATACTAATATTGTATACTGCATACAAATTGAGATTTAAATAAACAGGGTACAAATGAAATAAACATTATGGGTGTTTTGTTAATAATAATTTAATATGATCATTAACAAATAAAAGGACAAAATACAGTTACAGGGAGCTTCTCTATTAAAAATGATGGATGAATATATTTCAACTAGTTCCTGGATATTTTCTACATTTTTGTTTTTGTCAACTTAGTTGTGATGAAGTTGACACTGTGATTTCCTCTTAATGTCTCTGACAAAGAGCTCATACATATGTCTGTGTGTGTTTGTGTGTCCATGTGTGTGTAAGAGTGGTTGTCAGGTATGCCATTTTCTTGTTTGCTTGAGTTGACCTCATTAGAATTATTTCACACTGTGTTTTCATGCGAGAAAATTATAAAGTTACTTGTCCAATCATAAAGGTTACAGTAGGTATAACTAGGCAATAGAAGGCATAAAATTTCTCATCTGAGCATAGGTAAACTGAAATCTCACAAAACACAGAACGCAACCTGAATCCTCCATCTCCCCCGTTCTACCTTGCATCTCTGCGCAGCAGGGCACAAGAGTGCCACTGACCTGAGGCCCAGGAGAGGGCGACAGAGACTGCCCTATATTAAACACTGTCCCAGAACTGCTTCGTTAGTGTGATGAATTTTATCAACTCTCTTACAATCAACCCGTACGACTATTGTTTAGATTAACTTCTAAAGTGCCGCTTAAGCCATGCTGCTTCCACTCAGCCTTTTCTGATCATTGAAGCTGAGATGTCTCCATAGCAGTCATCCTGTAGCCTCTAGATTCTCTTTTGTGACTTCCTAGTCAGGATCCGGTCGGGAATTTTCAGACTATGAAAACACCATCACATATATTTCCTCTTGTGATTTTTGCAATAGCCCTCTCAGATGACCCAATGTCGATTATGTTCATTTTATATTCATAGACACTGCAAATTAGGGATGTTAATTGGCTTACTGGATCCAAAGCCCCCATTTGGTAACTGGCAGATGCTGGAAAACCAGAATTCTGGCCTCTTCATGGCAGAGATTACATAAAACCCCACCGCCCTTTGTCTATATGCATCCACCTTGGGGGCATAGCTCTCTCATGCTTCTTTTCAATCTGAAGCGCGGTGATATTGTCAGCCTTCCAGCAGCATTTCCTTTATTTAAATTACTTTGGCAAGTAAATCACTAGTTTGTTTAGTTTAAGTTGTTCCACATTAGCGAGTTATTGTCATAACCTTGGTAAATCTTTTTTGTTTTTTTCTTCCAGTTAACTATCTGTGATTGTTCTACAACAGTAACTTACTAAACACAGGCAAACTATAACGACAGCCTAGCAAGAAGGGAACCAGATATTCACAAGGTCAACAACAGTTTCTAAGCACTGGCAGCAGATCACTTATCTTACTTGGGGAGCTTTTCATGTCTAAGGAGAGAAAATATTAATACCAACTTTTATGAAAACTTATTTTTTTTTCCCCTTCCTTAGAAGAGAAACAATGAATGTAAAGCACCTAGTGACAGTGAAGAGCAAACTCCCTTGTCAAGAAGAAGCTGGACAAATAGAGTCAAGACTGTCACTTAACTGAGATGTTGCCAATGAGTTGAAGCAACTAAGAAGTCCCCTGGGAAAGCCGAACAGAAGACAAGGGTTCTAGGTGAAGTTGTTTATTGAAGTTGTTTACCTATCTGAAGTTAATAGGAAGGAAGGAAAGGGGCAGCTCCAAAATTTCCATCATAGTTAAAATAGGCTTTATTTTGTACTAACCACATGAGTAAAATAAGACAGTAAATAAACCTCTGCACAGTTCCTTCTACCTGAGGCTACCTACACCGGGTTCTGGAACTTTGCAAGCTCTTCTAACACCAAGAGCCCGCAAGGACTCTTAAAGTAGGCACTCGGTACGTTCACATTAATGATGGAGGTGGGTGGTTTGGGTTGTGAGTGGGCTGAATATAGCCCGATGCGGGAATTTCACTTGAAAACTGCACCTCCCGGGACCGCTTGTCCAAACACTCTTATGAACAAAGTACAGAGCTAATGGCGGGGGAATAGAAATGAACTGGCAGGCACTGTGGTAGACCCTTGGCATGCTCTGTGCCATTTTGGGAGCAACATCACGAGATAGGGATATCAGTGTTCCCATTTTACACGTGAGAAAACGGACGCGGGCAAGGGTATCCACTTTCTTCACAGCTAATAAGTTTCTAGGCTTAAGACCCAGGCCAGTCGGCCTTCCAGACCTTTTTCTTCCACTAGGATAAGCGACGCGTTCTAACACAGCCAGCCTCTCTCCCTACGGGAAGAGCAGGCGTTTCGCGCAGCACGCTTTAGCACCTGCGCTTTCATCCGCGCGAGGCACGGCAGAGGGCCCTGCAAGCGGGGACGCGACCTTTTACCCAGAGGCAAGGAGGGCACGCAGAGGGGATCCCAGAGCTCCCCGCTCCCTTGCCCTCGCCCTCTCGCAAGCTCAGCCCTCTGAAAACGAAACCCCAGGAGCCGCACGTCCAGCGGCTGCCTTGCCCGCGGGTCCGCTCCCCACGCCCGCGCGCGTCTCACCCCAGGCTGCCGGCAGCGCGAGCAGCACCAGAACCGCCAGGAAGGCTCCTCCGGAGCAGAAGAGAAGGGGCGCCGGCGGCCAGAGAGGCTCCTGGCTCTTGGAAGAAGAGCCTCCCATCTTCCCCAAGCACCTCTAGTAACCCGATGCAATCTGGAATATCCAAGTCATGGGGAAGCGCAGCTCAGAGGACGGAGGCCACAGACAAGGGTGCGCCCCCAGGGTTTGGGGAGCGAGGTTGGGGTTCCGGGACAAAAACCTTTTGACCACAGCTTCCCCTTAATGGGCGAGGTCTTGTTTACTCGCAATTTACATTGTTTCTAAAGAGTCTGCCTCCCAGAGACCACCTTAGGGACCTGCGTAAAGAAACAAAATCTAGCAAAGCTCAGTTCCTCGAGGTGCTTTGCTTGCCTGAACGGGCAGTTCCAAAGGAAGTGGATCCTACCAGCTCAGCTGCTTTACACTCCTCTCTGACTTTTGCCCTTTGCAAGAATTTGCGGGGGTAGTGAGCTCATGAAATGCTTGCTGTCTGTGTTGAAGCGACAGTTGCAGACAACATGTACAGGGTAGAGGGACGATGAAGCAATTTCTTTATGTTGAATTGAGAGATACCAAGGCATTGAAAGTTTTATTTTTTCTCAAGAGGGTGACTTAATTAGATTTGAAGTTTTAAAATATAATTCTGTCTTCAGTATGAAGATTGGTTTGGAATAAGACAGTAACAGATGGACAGGCCACCGAGGAGGCTTTGCCATCATCCAGGTTAGATTTGATACTGGCCTTGGCTGGGGATAAAGTGGACAATTAAAAAGATGCTGGAGATGGAATGAACAAAATTTGCTTGCGCATTGGAGATTGGTTACTTCTTTTCTTAAAGTTAGTGGTGAGAAAAGTAAAATGATAATTTGCTCCAGGATTCTAAATGAATGGTTTTACAATTGATTAGAATAAAAAAAAAATGTGAGGGTGGGACATATTTGGAGCATGAGGTTAAGAGTTCAAAGACGGGAGAAATGGGAGTGTGTGGTAGCCTGAAAATGGCTCCCCAAAGATGTCCACGTCCTCATCCCTAGAGCCTGTGAGTATGTTACCTTATGTGACGAGAGGTTCTGTGAATCTTGAGATGGGGAAATTACCTTGGATTATCTGGGTGGGTAATACAATCACAGGGTCCTGGTTAGAGGAAATCAGTAGATCAGAGGGGAGAAGGTGGTGACTGAGGCAGAGATTGGAACAATACTGCCATAAACCAAGGAATGACAGTCATCTCCAGAAGCTGGAAAAGCAAGTCAGCAGTTCTCCCCTGGAGTTTTCAGAAGGCACCAGTCGTGCTCACACCATGATTTTAGCCCTATCGGACTCTTTTTGGACTTCTGAACAGAATTGTAAAAGAATAAACCTGTGTCATTTTTACCCACAAGGCAACATGTTACCATAACAACAGGGAACAAATATGAGAGAGGAAAAGAGAGTTACTGGATCAAGAAAAAGCATAAAAGGTTTTTTTCTTGTTGTTTTTTTTTTTAATTGATAAAGTCTTGGGTATGGGACAGGTGGAATTTATTGAGGTCCGGGGGTGTGGGAATGTTCTCCGTAAAGGGTGGGAATATAGATAGTTTGTTGATTATGAAGCTGGACTTCCAGAAAGGCCCAACAAGAGGCTCTTTGGGAAGGAAATATTTATGGATCCTTTGCCTATTTGGTCAATCTTATGGATTCCTTCTCAGGATTATTTTCAAATGTATAAAATAAAGTACATGAATTACAAAGGAAACCAGTTATATAGAGTAAGTCCTAGCCATGAATTTTTAGAGGTCTGTAGCCTCTGAGGCTAGAACCCAGATTTCAAACTTAGTGGGAACCAAAGTCAGTTGTTTCTAAAGCAAGAGTTGGAATGAGTTGTGTGGAGAGTGGAGGAATTCCAAATATTAAGTACTGTAGAGAGAGGGTAGGAAGAGGCTTGAAAAGGTATTGTAGCAGATATGTCAGTGAATGTGCTGGCTCTTTTCTCCTCCATGCATAGCTGTGACGCATGGTGGAGCTAAGACCCTTGCGGTGGAAAACTACACTGAGTGCAGCTTCACAAGTGGAGACCCACAGTCCAGCAAACCTCCGTAACTCAGCATGCTTAGCCTTAGCTCATACAAGGCTTCCTGGACACTGTCTTACTTCATTTGTCCCTTTTATTCAAGTCTCAGCTCTGACTCTCACCAGTGGAGAAAGGACAGTGTCCCAAATGCGAGAAGTGTTTTTTATTTTCCATTAGTTTCCATCAGTTGCTCTTCTAAGGCTGTACTGCCAAAAAATATCTATTTTGATCATATCACTCATTGCACCTCCATTTCAATACACATAGTACCATATTTTCAAGGACCTGTTATCATCCTTTCAAG
Organism: Pteronotus mesoamericanus; assembly: GCF_021234165.1. Taxonomy (NCBI): domain Eukaryota; kingdom Metazoa; phylum Chordata; class Mammalia; order Chiroptera; family Mormoopidae; genus Pteronotus; species Pteronotus mesoamericanus. The sequence goes on from NW_026555326.1 coordinate 3,844,148, forward strand.
CTGTTCTCAACAGAGCAATGGAAGAAGCAGCCAGATGTTAGTAGACTGATGAAAAGGGAATTGAAGCTTCAACTCCCAGCCTTACATCACATGCCGTCAGAATACACCACCCATTACCACTTCTTTTGCGCTAATCCCCTCACATCTGCTGTCTCTTTGGAGGTTTTAGCTCCTAGCTCACAGCAACCTTCACCACTCTTACTGCATTCACACCCCTCAGTGATTCAATATTCAAAGCAATGTTATTTTCAAATACCTGGCCTTTCAGTGCCTTGATCTACTCTACCAATGATCTTGTCCTTCACTCTACTCTGCCACTCATGCCTATGGAAGTACCTTAGATCTTGTCCTCATTAATAACTGCAAACCCTCCAGAGTTTCAACCATCTCACCATCCAACTACCAGTCCTGCCCTTCTAGTTTGCTGTCATCCCAGCAACCTTTTTATTTCTCAGTGCCTACCACCCATTTATCTTACCACCATCTTTCAGTCTCAAACCATCTGGTGTCCTCACTTTCAGACTTACTGAGTTAAGTTCCCTGTTCCCTCACTGTAATCTCTGTCTTGTATGCAGCCTCAGCGCCACTGCTCTTCTCTCACTTATCATATGCATTAGACAAAGAGTAATCCTGGTTAGAGCCAATTCTCCATAATTTTGCCCCTGTACCCTAGAAACTGCACATGGCTGGAGAAAAGCATGTATCCATGATGACTGGTCTTACTTTCAAGACAACTCATTTCAAATGGACCATTGTAATGCTGCCAGGTATTCCTACGGTATCTGCCTAGTCCATTTACTCTGTCATTCTCCTAAGTGACTATTTCATATTTTTTATATCGATGTTGAATGTAGAAGTCTCCTACTATTTTCTAAGTCTATTAATAATGCTTCTGCTATTTTTTGGAGAAAATAGAAGCAATCAAAACAGATTTCCACAAACTTCTCATATCACTTCAGCCGAAGATCTACGGTTCCACTGTTCACACCATTATCTAAGGCTCACTTCTCCGTCTCTCCTAGTGCAGGACAACTTGTTCATCTGCTTTTACTTGCTCAAAAACATCACTCCAGGAATCCTCCTCTCTCTTCAGCATCACTATTTTTCCTTTTCTAATGGAAACTACCATAAGTATACATATTTGTTATTTCTTCTAATATAGCAGGCATAGTTCTTCGTTTTCCTTCTAATGTTCCTTTTGCGTGGAACACTTTCTGAATTGCTGACCAGATAGCTATCTGCATGGCTACCTCCCTCATCTTGGGTTCTTTTGCTCACATGTGACCCCATCAACAAAGCCTTCCTTGGCCACTATTAACAATTGCACATTCATTGAACTTTCTTTTTTTCACTCTTTTATATAATTTAAAATATTGTACTTATATTATTTGTTCCATTATAACTTGTCAATCTGCTCATTGTTTCTCTCTCCTCACTAGAATGAAGGCTACATGAAGACTTTCATTTTATCACTGCTCTATCCTATGGCCTAAAACATGGCTTAGCACACTGAAGGATGTATGTAATTATTTGTTGAGTGAATGAGTGAAATGATTGAGGTAACTAAGGTTGACCACCTTTTCAGATAATTTCGTGGTAAAGGAAATAGCTTAAGAGAGAAATATGGATGGTTTTGGAGGATTTGTTTTCAGCTGGGCTGCTTAAAGTGGGCCCTTTCATCTGGAATTGGCCCCCTGATTATTCCCTTGGGGAATTCCCTCCTTCACTTAGTTCCATGTGGTTCACATAGGCCATGGTTTTCCACATGAGACACAGTTAAAACAACTTATTCTTTGTTGTGGGAGGCTGTCCTGTGCATGTGGAATGTTTAGCAGCATATCTGGCCTCTGCCCACTAAATGCCAAAACACTGCCCTCCTTCGGCTCTAACAACCAACGATGTCTACAGACATTGCCAGTGTCCTCTGGGAGAACTTGGTCACCCCACTTAAGAACCACTGAGGTTGATCAGCTCCAAGCCTGGGCAGGCAGCTCAGGCTTTGTCATCTGCTATTTCACTGCACTGGCCCCAGTAAGTGATTCAGTTGAGGGCATGTGGCCCATGTTTGACAAATCAGAGCTAATGAAGGGATTTTTGAAGAGGTTATTGGACAGGAAAAACCCTTTTTGCTGGACTGCTATGCTGATGAGGTGTGTGCTTGGCATTGTCAGCAAGTATTTTTCCAGTTTTGAGGGGAGTGTCAACCACAGGCAGAGGTTAGTAAAGTGGAGAGAGGATGGAACAGATTCCTAAGAATGTGATTTGAATATTTAATTCCTGTTTTGACTGAAACCAACTGCACCCATGATCTTTGCTGTTATGTGACACAATAAAATCCTATTTTGGTCTAAGCCAGTGTGAGATGGATTTTTGTCACTTGCAAGTGAATGGGTACTAACTTGAGCAGGTTTACAGGTGGAAAGGAGCCAGTGATGAGAGAGCATGTAACTAATGGAGCAATGTCCTGGAAGAAAGGGAAGAGGATGGGAAAGAAGAGTATAATCTCTGAAAAGTGGTTGTTGGAAATGACGAGTGGATATAGATAAGCTTGGAGGTGGAGGAAGTTGAGAGTTGTCCTGTGATGTTTTCATCGTTTGTCCAGAGAAAGATGAAAATAGAGATGATGAAAGATTACAGTAGCTGGCCTGAGTGAAAAGATAATTTAAAGAAATGAAGGTGAAGATAGGAATGAATAAAAGATGCTGAACTACATCCTACTTTGGGTATATATACAAAAGAATTGAAAGCAATGTCTTGAAGAGATATTTGCACACTCGTGTTTGCAGCAGTATTATGCATAACAGCCACGGGGCGAAAGCAAGCCAAATGTTCATCGACAAAAGAATGCATAAACAAAATGTTGTATAAATGTGCAATGAGATACCATTGAGCCTGAAAAAGAAAGAAAAAATTCTGACATGTTATAACAGGGATAGACCTTGAAGACACTATGCTAAGTGAAATAAGTCTGTCACAAAATGCAAATACTGTATGATTTCACCTATATGAAGTAGCAAAAGTAGTTAAATTCATAGAAACAGAAAGTAGAATGATGGTTGCCAGGGACTGGAGGGAAGGGGGACTGTGGAGTTATTGTGTAGTAGGAATAGCATTTATTTTTTAAGATGGGAAAGTTCTAGAGATCTGTTTCACAATGATGTAAACGCGCTCAGCACTTCTGAACACTATACTTAACAAGGGTTCAGACACAAAATTTTATGTTTTATACTTTTTAGACAATTTTTTAAATTTTTTATTTAATTATTTTTAGAGAGAGGGGAAGGGAGGGAGAAAGAGTGGGGAAGAAACATCAATGTGTGGTTGCCTCTCACACACCCCCAACTGGGGACCTGGCCCCCAACCAAGGCATGTGCTCTGACTGGAAATCAAACCGGTGACCCTTTGGTTCACAGGCTGGCACTTGATCCACTGAGCCACAGCAGCCAGGGCTAATTTTCACCACAATTTTTAAAAAATACCACAAATAGCATACATAGTCAGGGAGAGTAAATTTTTGGTAGCCAGGAAGCAAGATTTTATTTCCTCAGGGGTTTAAATGCTGGAAGAGAGAAAATTGACAACTGGATTTAGAGTGTGGTCAGAGAGGAAGAGTGTGGTGATTGGTTGTGGAAATGTGTTAGCTAGACAAATATAAGAGAAACTCTTGAGGAAGAAGGAATTGAGTTTGTAGATTAAGACTTAATCCAAAGAGACATTGAGGTGGTATCAGAATGCATGAATGCTAAATCATGAACTCTAAAAACCCTGTGTCTGTGTATTCAATAGTTCATTGAATCCAGAAATAAAAATTATATAAGGCAGGTGGTTTTAAGATAAAATTTATTTGAATAACTAATGTACATAATATCAAGTGACATTTTACAAGCAACTAGAGCTTCTGACAAAACCGTCAAGGAAATATCTACAGATTGATAGTATACAAAAATGTTAGAATTAAAACTTGACTTTCATAACTTAAAAAAATTGTGCAAATTAGAATTACTGAGTGATTATGGAAAAGCAACAAGTAAACCAATAAACTTTGCCAGAAATCCAATAACCAAAGGCAATATATTGTGAGAAAAACTCAAACCAAGTGGAAATAGAAGTGAAATGTTTAACCATATCTGAAAAGGAATCCATTGTTAAAATAAAATCAGACTTCCCAACAAAGGTATGTCCATACTAACCCCAAGAAATGCTTCATAGTTTGCTTAAATAATTAAAACCACACTATAACCAAAAGTATATGGTAACAGTAAGCATGCTGATTACAAAAAGAAGAGTCTGCATAGATGGACAGTTCATTTTAGTGCCTGCCTTTGAAAAGATGACACCGTCCAAGCTGTGCAATTGGTTACAGCCACAGCCTGACTCCAGACACATCACAGGTTAGGCTTCAAAGCTCCTTGAAGAGCGTGTGGCAGTGAAACTGGGCTCCCATCTCTATCATCAAGCAAACTTTCATTGTTCTGCTTCAGAATAAGTGCAAATAGGAAGAAATAGCTTGTGAAATCATTTCATTGATGTTGAGCCCCTACTTGCTGATATGCAAATGGTTTCTTTCCAATCCACATTCAGTTGGATTCCAAGCAAGAAGGCACACTGAAATAGATAATTGTGTTTAGGTAGCAGCACAAATAACATGGGTGCAAATCAAAGTTTAAATAATGGCAGTGTTACCAGTCTCTGTATATACCAATTATAAGTGCTATCACCAATGAAGCATGAAGCCTATAAGAAGATATCATTCTATTAAGAGGTCCTTCTTCAGATAATACGATATAAAACAAATAGCAATTAAATATTATATCGATAAATAGAAATGAAAGTGAGGGAGAAACTGAAGCAAGAGTCTCATTCTCATTTATTTACATATTCATTGAAGAAAAAATTAATAGCTTTACTCTGGATCCCCATGACTTTGAATGTACCGATCCCTCTGGTACGGCCTGACCCTGTTCTCCGCAACCCCTTTGTTCTGACTCAGCAGCAGCAAGTAAGCTCTTCTTGCTCTACTGCCAGAGCAGTTTTTCTGTATCTTCTTTACCCAATGTATTCTTACACTCTGCTATGTATGTGTCCTATTTTTAATTTTACTGTATAAGTTCTAAGAGGTCAGAGGTGGTATCTTTATTTTATACATTATGTAAAGGAAAGCAGTTTTATGTCAGATTTGAGCTTGAAATCTACCTTTGCCAATCACTGACCCGAGACCATGGTCAAGAGAATCGTTTAGCCCTGGTTTTCTCATCTCAGATATTATCTGCTTACCTTGGTATTTTCTTGGGGTAACACTCAACTTTCAGTGTTGTACTCTGAGCTAAAGGAGATATGGCATGAGAGACTCTCAGCACAATATCTGGGCACAGTACACCTTTAACTGTTCACTCCCATTTTCTCCTGGAAACCTCTGGGGGACCCTTGATGTTGCTTGCCAATGCAGGGTGGCTACTTAATGCCTTCTCCTTTCTCCTTAAATCCCTATCATCTCCTTTCCCAATCTTCTCAGCTGTTCACTTTACTTTCTATTCAGTGTGAAAATAGAACCATCAGAAGAGAACACCCACACATGTATTCACCACATCTCCCCACCTGCCTTCATCTGCACCCATATGTTCTGCTTTCCTTCCTGTTCCTAAGGCCGTGCTCCTATCTGAGGTCTATGCTACCCTGCTCGCACCCTCCATGCCATTCCTTCTCACTTACCCAGACATCGCCCCAGCAATTCTGCCTTTTTTTTTCCCCTGCCATCATTTTCCCACGTTCTCCTAGATCGTTCTCATCAGCACACAGGAATAGCAGCATAGCGGCCATGTCTCCATTCTTTAAAGTATTTCCCTTCATTTCCTTCTTACTCTTGCCTTCACTCTACTTATCTGTTCTTCCTCACAGAAAAAACTCCTTGCAAGGGTTGTCCATAGGTGATGTCTCCAATTTTTCTCCTTTCACTTTCTCTCATGCTCACTTCAGTAAGGGTCTTGCTTCCTTCCTTTCTACCAAAACAGTTCTTCTCAAGTTTACCAAGGAGCTTTGTGCTGCTAAACACAATGGGCAGTTTTCACTCCTCATTTTTCTTGACCTATCAGCAGCATTTGACAGAGGTGATCATTCCCTCCTCCTTGCAATTTTTCCTTCATATGACTTCTAGAGGACCACACACAGGGGGTTTCCTCCTGTGTCAAGGATGCTTCTTTGCTGGTTCCTTCTCAATCCATGACTCCTAATGTTGGAGGATCCAAGACTCAGCCCTTGGACCTTTTCTGTTCCCTAGCCTCCTTCTCACCCTTGAGGATCTTATTCGATCTTGTTATGATGTAAGTCCATACACCAACAGGGCCCAAATTTGTATCTTGACCCTGTATCTATTTTGTACATCCAGCTGCCTTCTTGGCACTTCTACTTGGATGTCTATTTTCTATTTCGTATTTAACATCTTCAAAGTGGAACTTCTGGTTTTTCTTGCAATTTTGGCTTTCAAGTTCTCAAGTGTTTTAATTGATGGCAATTCTATCCTTTCACTTTCTAAGGCCAAAACACACTGGTATTGTTACTGGTTCCTCCCTCTCTCTCATATTCTAATATAAACTGGCAACAAACCCTACTGTCACTATCCTAAAAAGGCATGCAGAACCTGACCTCTTCTCACTAGCTTGGTGGTAGCCACTCATTGCCTGCATTATTGTGGTAGAGTCCTCACTGATTCCCCATCATCTGCCCTTGCTTCCTACACTGTTCTTAACACAGCAGTTACAATGATCATTTGCTTCCCCACTTAACCCCTCCAATGGTTCCCGTCTCAGAATAAACTCACTGAATGACCTACCATACTCTACGTCATCATCATCACCCTCTTTCCCTTACCTCTCTGATTTCATCCCTACCACTTTCTTCTTTAGTTAGTCCATGCTAAGCCACACTGGCCACAGCATGCACATAATGCATTATGGTCTTTGCACTTGCTGATCTTTCTTCATGGAATGTTCTTCCCCCACATGGCTGGCTCCTTACTTCACTCTACTCTTTGCTCAAATGCCATTTGCTCAGTGAGAAGTTCCCCTCTAACCACCTTGCCCTATCTATCCCCTTTGTTTATTTGTTATTTACTTTATTTGTTTTCATAATACCATCTTTTTATTCATAGTATTCTTAATCATTTTATTTATTCAAATACTTGTTGAATGGATAAATTAAAAAATAACAGAAACATTAATTGGCAATATGACCTAATTAATTTCTATGCAAGATTATTTAAAAATTGTGCAATAGAACCATACATACTTTGCACTATTCTTATTGATAAATAGAATTTGAAGGATATTTTGACATAGAAATTAATAAAAAATATTTCATTTTCATTAGATACCAGTTTGTCTTCTGATTAGCTTGCTGGGTTGTATGGATCAATAGAATATACTTCTCGTGTTTCTAAATGAAGATCTTCTGCAGAGCTTTTATTTGTGTAATAATTGCTAAAAGGAAGAAGGAAAAAAAAGTAAAATCTTTACTCATTCACCACGATTACTATAAACATGTAACAGCTGTTTTCTTTCCATAATTCCCAATATATGGTAAGTACTTTTCATGGATGATTCCATTATATTGCCCTAAATAGCCTAAGAAATAATCACTAAAATCCCCATTTTGGGGGAAAGGCCTGTAAAAATAAACAACTTGCTAGGCTGCCAAGTGTCCAAATCAAAAGTTGATACTAAGCAGGTTTCTATCAGATCCAGGGTTTTTAATTACTCACTATGACCCCCAGTTTGAAAAAAAAAATTAAAGCCTTTTTTTTTTTTTTAAGGATATAATCATAGGTTTACCTTTTTGGGACATAAACTTCCAATTTAATTTAAAAGGAAATTTTTGTATTTGATCTTTAATTCAAAATCCTCACTTGATCAAACAGCACTGAAAGCTTTCTATGATTTTTAAGAGGACATCTTTACTTTTCCTCTTTGAAAGCACATACACTTTCCTGTTCTTCTAAAATGACTTTGCCAAAACTAGCAAAGGACAAGAAAATGTGATTAAGATACCTTGCCGAACTCAGAAATAAAGTATTACAAAATTACTGGGAAAGAAAAACTACTTCTAAGGCTACTTATAGTATGTCTCTCACTACCACAATTAAGAAGTCAGCTTATAGGAAGATCCATTCAGAATATGATAAAATGGCAATTTTAGGTCAATGTGATATTTACATTTTATCAAAATATATTAGAGGCCTAGAAAAGAATAATATAGTTTCTCCTTCAAATGTTTAGATGACTTTTATAAATATTTAATTTTGTTAAAGGGCATCCATTTTTTAATATTATCGAATTAAAAAAATATTTTAGTGTTTATGCTATCACAGTTGTCCCAATTTTTCCCACTTTGTCCCCCTCCAAGGCCACACCCTAACTCCCACGGTCATTTCCCCACACTGTTGTCCATGTCCATAGCAGACATCCATTTTTATTAACATTTTTTGTTTTTATTGAGTTTATTATTTTTCATTGCCATTTAGTCTCCTTATACCGCCTGCTCCCCACAATCCCCACACTGCTGTCCATGTCCGTGAGTCCTTTCTCCTCTTTGCTCACACCTCCACCCCCTAACATCCCCCCGTCCCAGTGGTGATCCTGCTCCCCATCCATTTTTAAATGATCATTCGTCTCATTCACAAAAAGTATTCAAGGCAACTCAAATGCCGATTATCAACTTTCAAAAAATAAATTGAACTTGTTTGGCTTATATCAACTGAGGCACTTAAATAATAACATGTGATACAATTATCTTAATAAAATTAATGATCACACTGCAATACTATGAATTATTTGAGTTTGTAGACATTTCGAAAGGTTGAAAGTTCTCCCACACATGCCATGTCGTGATAGCAAACTTAGGAAGGAAAATGAAGGAAAGAGATAGAGCCCACATTTTCTATTTATTTAAATTTGTAATTACTCTTGGCTAAAATTATCTTCCAACTTCCTGTGAGGAAAGCCACGCAAATGACATCCCAATTTTTTCCTTGAGACTTTTTTCTCTCTGCAATTCTGTGAAGCTACTGTCTCCTAGCTTTCTTCCTACCTCTGACTGTTCTTCTGCTCCTCCTTTTAAGCATTACTGTCCCGACGTCACTGTTTCTCATACTTATTTTTATCTTTGATGCTCTTTTTGGGCCCAAAGCTTCAGCTGTAAGTTAAATGCCACCTACCTGAGCCCTGGCCCCTCTCTTGTGTCCTACATGACAGGTGCCACAAAGTGGCATGGACAGAACTGAACTCATCATCTTTCCCCACAAACATGCACCTCTCCTATTTTGGTGAAACCCTAGGACCACCCAGCGACCGCCTCCTGACTCGTTCTCTGGGCCTGTTTCTCCCCACATTCAACAGGCTGCACAGTCTTGGGAATCTTGTATTCTTAACAGTGAAGATTCCTCTTAACATCTGTCCCATCCCCTCAATCCCTGCCACGGCTGCTCTGGTCGATGGCTCAGTCCCACCCCTTTGTCAAAATGCAAATCTGAACATATTTTTTCCTTGCTTAAGTTCCTATAAAATAAACACCAACTCCCTTTTATGGCCTGCAGGATCTAGCTCCTGACCACCTTTCTAGATTCCCCAAACGTCTGTTAAATGGAACATTAGTTCCAAGGGATGTTAAAAGCATTATGTGAGAAAAAAAGAGTTGCGCAGTCGAATTAGTTTGGGAAACTCTGGTTTAAAAAACATTAAACTGGCTTCTTCATTAAAGGACTTTAATTATTCTCATGGTGATTGTGAATCCCCATGAGAAAAATACAGTATGCAGGATTTCTCCATCTTATCTGGTCATAGAATGCCCTTTCTCCGTAAGTCGTTCATAACACCATCCGCTGGTAAACACGATAGTCTGAAGTCCATCCCAAATGTAGACCCTTGCCAGACCTGCCCTGCTCAGGCCTTCCCTGGCTTAGAACAAACTACTCAGGTTCATCGATACTATAACTGCATAGGTTCAATGTAGTCCCTTCACGTCTGAAGCTAGACTAGACATACACAACTGTGACCAATGTAATCAGATGGTCCTGGCTGTATACTAGATAAAAGATCCAGGTGACTTGGAATATTAAAGAAACTTTTGCTTTGTGGAGTTTGTGGGTGGTATGTTTGGGGTGACATGACCTGGTCACCCCGCACCGGAATCCGAGACTTGGTAAGACTTCATCTGATTATCCTCCCTAACACCGTCATGTACAGGGACATGAGAACTCTGCACACAGAACATTCCCAGGCTGATACATGATGGTGTCATGTGCTAATAATGTATCCTTTGCGCAGGACAGAGCACCCTATAATTTCCACCAGATTTATGTGTCAAAGGGGACTTTTATTCCACTGTCTCCCCCTTAACCTGTGCCACCTTCGCTTATTTCCCAGTCATGTCAAATTGCTTATGTAGTTCTCACAATAAACAGTAGAATGATAAGCCTCCGGGTCTTTATTCAAATGGCTCCTTCGACCCGCACTAACTTTCCATTCTTGTCTACATTCTCTTCAATCTCACCTAAAACATCACCTTCACTTGATCTTAGCTAAAGGCACAGATGCACCAAAAAAAAGATCTCCTTCAATGTGGAACTTTTTCTGATCAAAAATCTCAAGTACTGATCATTTGTTTTGCATCCTCGCCAAATATTACATGACATACTTTGGTAACATTATAGATTCAAATGTACTGAAAATTAATAAATCAAAAAATAGTAATGGTATGTCTAATTACTGTGCAGTAACACCTAATATAACAAAACACAGAAACCTAGTGATGTACTTAAGTCATGAAAACAACAACTGAGTGAAAGATTAGTTGAACAGAAGAAAGGCCTAGTGTGTGTCTGGGAAGACATCACAGAAAAGACACAAATTTCTCCCAAAGTAATCATAGACTTAAATGCAATCATAACGTATTTGCTTTTAGAAAATGACAAATGATCAAAAAATCACCTGAAAGAACAAACAGAAGAGAAGAGAGGAAAAAATTTTTAAAAAATTATAGCAAAGGGATTCCTGCCCTACCAAATAGTAGAAAGCCATACTTTTTCAACATAAAGCGGTTTTTTTCTTTTACTAGAAGTATTTTTTTAAGTTTTATTATAGAAAGACAGGAAGGGAAGGAGAATGAGAAGGAGAGAAACATCAATGTGAGAGGGAAACATCAACTGATTGTCCTCTGCCTTCTGTAAGCACGTGAGAGGGCAGAGCACAGAAGCCCATAACCCAAGCAGGTGCCCTGACTGGGAATCAAACCAGTGACCTTTGGGCTCGCAGGTCCATGCCCAGCCAACAGAACCATGCTGGCTAAAGCAACACAAAGTAGATTTGATAAAATGGTCATATCAATAAAGCAGAAAAGGAGTCCAGAAACACAAATTCACAAATACAGCAAACACAAATACATTAATCACTTGATACTTGATCATGTTAGAACAAACCTTCTGGAAAATTACTTGACAATATTTATTAAGTATCTTAAAACATCATACATTTGTCCTTAGTAATTCCAGAAAGAAGCACTGGAAATAAGTACATGTACCTGTGAAATGTTTATTAAAAGGTATTCCTCATATCTTTATTTATTTTAAGATCAATGTGGAAGCAACCTAACATTTCCACAATACAGAAATACATATAATAGAACAATACGCTATTATGTCATAAAAAGGAAAGCATGACTTAAAGACACAAACTATGTACATGTGCAAAATGAAAAATATTAAGGCAGGAGTCTATACTGCCAAAATTTTAGTTTAAAAAGAGAAAAGAAAAAAAGAACATGATAAAAAGATCAGGTACTAATATACTAAAATATCTACAGTTGTTACCTCTGGGATCTTTTCTTTCTGTTTTCTAGAATTTTTATAATGTGTCATCTGATTATACATCATTTAGATAAGTGTTCATTATCTTTTAAGATCTTACAGATAAGGCTTCCTGTATATAGCATAAGACACTGTATTCCAGTTCTCACATTGCTATATTCCTTTCATGTAACTGGTGCTTCTATGTTTAGTTTCAGGCAAGAAGCTGAAACCTGTAGTGAATTTTGGTTAAGCATGCACTGAACTTACTGTACTCTGTATTTTGATATCATCTGTAACGTGGCCCCAATCAAGCAGATAAGAATCACAGAACCTGCAGAAAGACCTGGAAAGCAAAACAGCAAGTATCAAATGCCAGAAAAATATGACCTATATAGTTTTGAAGTGATTGCGGGACCTATTCCCAGTGGTGAAGAATATGGTGTATTGCTTTTAAACTTATCCTTTCTAAGCTATATAAATATAGAATTCCTAACTAATCACACTTAACCTTAGGGTTTGTCTAGTTCAATCTATTCCACATTTAATCTAAAGCACCAAGCTTTTGACCACAGAGTTCCAGTCAAGTTCTATTGGACTTCTTTGTTCCTTTGAGTTTTATTAGTAATATTCTTGTCACTGGAATAAAATTAGGAGCTAGGGACACAAGGATCCTATGACTTTGCATAACAACACTTAATTCTCAGTTGTGAAATGTATTTTCCCATTGGAGAATAAGCCAGCTTATTTTGATAGTGCCAGATCATGCAAAAGACCAAGAGTAAATATAAACTAAACCTTCAACTTAAAAACTGGGAATAGCTGGCTGTTCAAATGATTTCTTCAACTCTATTCAAAAGGAACAGTTTGTAATGTGAAGGGCACATTAAAATTTCCTTAAAACACCAAAAAAGATAGTTTCTTATGCATTAAAGAGAAAAAATTGTAACACTCAGGCAGAATGTAAGACCTCAAATTTTATATACATTTTTATGAAACATCATTAGAATGTTTTTTCATTATTTAAGAAAACTTACCACAGAGAAGAGGAACAAGTGAGCCTAAGGAGAATCCAAAACCATGAACATGTTAGTCTAGCCGCATGAGTCAGTGTAGCCCGAAGTCCCACGGCCCTGCCCCAGACTTAGCATTCTCTCTACGTTAGCATTCCTCTCTCTCTCAGCCTACTTAAAAAGATGAATTGGAACCTTAGTTTTACCCCTGCTTCCCTAGCTTCTTACACTACAACTCATTGAACTTTTTAAGAATTTTCACTTTTTAAATTAAAATGGGGTAGTTCACAAACTAAAAAAGCAATATATTCAGGGATTTCTCAGGTTAGAATGAAAATATTAACTGCTGTAACTGGTTTGTTAACATGTTCTTTGAGGTCCCTGTCAAATAGGAAAGGCCCTATATATCAAGAATCAGCAATAAAGGAAGTCTCAGGAGCAACCCCTTACAAAATGTGAAGTCGTGAGTTTTGCACCTTTTAAGTTAGTGTTCTTCTTTCTTTACTTCCCTCATCCTCAGAAAGTTTTGCTTTTTGTAGAACAGACAACCAACGTTTCAAATTTGTCTGTTCTGTACCACTGGTTACAGGCCTATGTCCATTTAAAACTCGGGAGTCCCTACTCTTGAGGGATATCCCTCCATCTCTTTTTCTCCAGGGACGCCAAGTACCAGCAAAGTCCCTTGCACTTACTCTGCGATCGGCAAACAGCCAGGGGAGGGTTCCATCCGTGACCCTCCTGGCACTGGCTCTGAGGACTGCCTTCCAGGGTGTATCCTTCTTCACATTCCAAAGTAACAGTTTCTCCATACTGATACTTTTTCCCAGACTCCAGCCCCTTCTGCATTCCATTCATATACTCTGGGAAGCTACAGTTCATCTCTGAAATCAAAGGAATCCAGTTTACCAATGAAGTAGATTCTGCTCTTAATGAAAAGTTTTACAAAACCAACTTAGTTCATTCTCAGTAAGTAAAGCCTCACTGAAATAACATGATAACGGAGGTAGAGTCTTTCAGTGTGAGCCATCTAGCTCAACACCCTCTAGGTAATTTACCGGAATTGCTTTCTTTCCTTGTGTTTTAGTTTCTAAACTAATAGTTGATCAATTTTAATGACTTATTAGAGAAATTGTGAGGGCTAAATGAGTAAGAATTCTGAATTACTGTTCTATCATTGTTGACCCTCGCTCTCCAATTCTTCATCTATGCTTCCTCTTTTTTCCTTTCATCTCTTCGGTGTAGCAGTCAATACTATGAGATTTTTGGATTTGAATCCTGACGCTAGGCTTTCCTAATGTGTGACTTTGGAAAAGTTACAAATCTCTTCATTCTACTGAGACTTCATCTCTAATGTAAGAATAATAACAGTATCAAATTCATATGATTCTCAAAAAGATTAAATGACAATGCACTCAAAATGCTGTGTACAGTAGCAGGCACACAGGAAAAAGTGCTCGACCAATGTTGCGCATGAGGAGGAATCCCTAAAATGGAATTATCTTCTGGAGGGCGGGCCCCTTGTCGTACAGGCTTCCCCCACTAGGTGAGCCTCCTAGGAAACCATCCGGATCAGGGCACCAGCTGACACTGTTGTGAGAGGCTGAGTTCGACCTCTAGATTTTTTTGAAGACTCTCCCAACGTGTCTGCCCATTTCCTGAGGGGTGATTTATACATGCACCTGACAACGCAGCTCTGAGTGGTCAGCAGCTTTTGATCAAAAACGGCAGGATCCCCATTCCTCATGCTCCCTATTCACCTGATCTCACCTCGAGTGAGATTTTTTTTGTTTGTTTCCCTGGATGAAAAAAGTCCTCAAAGGGGGAAGAGGTGAAACAAAAAGCGGAAAAAGTACCAAAACTGATGAATTCAAAATCTGTTTTGAACAGTGGAAAAAAATGCCTCAATAGGTGAATTGCATCAAATGGAGAGCACTTTGAGGGTGACTAAAGCTTAAACAAGCAAGAATAAATGCACAATTTTTTAATAAATAAGCTCCAGGTTTTTTGGATCCCCCCTCATATGAACTCACTTCTCATATTCTATATGCCAATAAAAATGACATTCTGAAACTTTTATAAAAAATATATACCTATAATCCCACCATCACTCAAAGGAAATACACTGAAAAGAGTCATTGTCCTTTTTTATTAGCATTTTGTCAGATTCATACTTATCATAATTGTTATTACAGTGTCATACACTTTAATTATTTAATTTACTGAAGCATTCCAACTTTCTATATTTAAATGACTACGTAAGTGATCATCCATCAGATAAGTCTCAGTCATTTTTCTAATTTTGTGGTATTTAGATTAATTAATATATTAATCTAATTAAAATGCTTTTAATTAAGTGATCTAATTAAGGCATTCACATTAAAGAGATAACACACCTCTACAATTAGGAGCCGGAGGATCCCAGGTTCCCTCACGTGTGCAGTGAAGGAGGGCGTCTCCCACCAGCAGGTAGCCTTCCTCACAGCTGTACAGGACTGACATTCCGGCCAAAAATTGAGCTGTATCTCTGCCGGTATGATTCCCATTGGGGATCTCAAATGGAGGCTGACATCCTACAAGGGCTGAGACACCAGTAATAAAGGGTCTTCAGTTTAGCACAGAGGAACACGTTGCCAACACTATCTGGGGGTGAAGGCCACACAGAAAGAAGGCAGGCAACAAGCCAACTAATTGGTATCTAGTGATATCCGTTCCACCCAAACCAAGCAGCACTGGACAGACATTTGCACTGTCTCTACAGGTTGCGTATGATCTGAAGGAAAATGCAAAAGTAAGATAATGAAACATCTATGGCTGCAGCCCACAACTAATTGATCAGCCAATAGTAGTCTTTCCGTTTCCCTTCAGATACCACAAAGGAGAGAGAACCCGCCCTTCTAAAAATGACAGCCAAAGCCCAATTCAAGCAACTGCTGCCCTTCAGGAGAGCAGAGGGAACCCGCACTAAATCAGAGGTTCAATATTTATCTTGGGCTGTAGAGACATGTTTCACTTAAACTGAGACTATTGTGTTGGCCAAAGAGAACAGTTCTGGTGACTCGAATTCAGTTCTCGGGTCACTAATCACCAGCCTCTATTGGAGAGAGTGACCTAGTCACTGACAGAAATAAAACTGACAAATGATACCTAAAATTCCAAGAGAGACAAGTCAAAGTGTCCAAAGGCCAGCTTCACTCTTCAGAATACACGACGTTCTCTTCCTGGCTGGTATCACAGCCTTAAGTGTCCAATTTATCAAGCAATATTACTGCCGACATTTCGCCCCCCCCCCCCGCAATGGTAGGTGCATTCTTACCGTTCTAATATAGTAAAACTAATAACTTTTGTAGACACTGCCGAGTTGGCAATTAACCATCAGTTTTCATATATTTTATCTCAACCCAGACAGAAAGGAAGGAAGAAAAAAAGAGTTGGGTAAGAAGATAAGGCAGGTATCTCTTAAAACAATATAATTGCCTTAGTTTTCACATGCTTTTCTTTAGGTCAAATAGCAAGTGCAAATTCAAAATCATTTTCCTTACCTTGAGCCATATCTCATAGTTAAATTTTTAAAATAACTTACCCATTTTGACACAAGTGGGTATACCTGGCACCCATTTGTTATTGGTATGACATGTAATCAAGTCATTGCCAATCATGATGAAGCCGGGGTTGCAAGCAACGTATACAATGTCACCGTGGGAATATGATGAACGAGTTTTATTCAGCTTGTATCCATGTTTGACTTCTGGGTTAGAGCAGTGGGTCACAGGAGGAGGTTTGAAGCACTGCGGGGGTGGTCCACTCCAAGATCCACCTCCTGCAGAATCACGGATGCATCGTATAGTTTTCTCTCCCAGAAGAGAGAATCCTTGGTCACATTCATAAGAGATTTCAGTTCCATATCGAAAGTGTTCTGCCATCACACCGGTGTGCCTCCCATTGTCAGCCACGGGCGGAGGCGGACAGTGAAGGGCTGCAGAAGACATTCAGGAAATCCTGCTTCAGCAAGTACACCCAGGTGGACAGTCATCATTCAGATACAAATGGAGCGGTGCAAGTGCATGTATTGCACATAACTATAATATTCTGTCAATGAACAATCTTTTCTTTAATACAATTTTATTAATACTTTGATTGTATAAATAACACCCATTCATTCTAAAAATTTTGAAAATACAGTAAAGTAATAAAATGAAAGCAATACAGCTGCATTGCCACAAACTATAAACATATTTACATATAATAGATATCTATAGCATATATCTATAGAATATATATATAATCTATAGCATATATAATTCAGCAGATGTATGCCAAATACTCAGTTTCTACTTGACAGCTTTGCTTCCCAATGACAGTGATGACCCAATCGTGAAAGGTATTTCTTATCGGAGATTCACTGAGAGAAGGCACAAAGACTGTTGAGGTAGTTACGGACTAGTTCCTCAGTGGCCTGCCACTCTAATGGCTTACTATCCCACTGACAACTTTAGTTTCTGTCTTACCTTTACACTGTGGAATCTCTTGGAACCAAACCCCATTCTCAGCATCTTGACACTCCCGATAGTTATGTCCAGTCAGCTGGTACCTAGAGAGAGATTATAATACACTGCTTCTTCCCAATATCACATCTCTGAAACCTAGCCTCCTCATACCACGAACACAGAGGCACTCCCAAATAAGAACATTGACAAAAATAAATGAAAACCTTTGACCCTCCAAGTAAGAAAACTATTTCAGATTTAGAGTTGCTCACAACAAACCCATTTCCAGGTCAAGGAAGAACTAAAATGTCAGAGATGCCAGTCGGACCTTTGGAACCTCATGTTCTCTGTGAGCGTGGCAACGAGAAACCTCTAAAGAGTCATCAAGACAAGCTGAGGGTAGAAGTACTGTGCAAAACAAAGTGGAGAGCCTCTCTGAATGGACCATCTCATACTCACCCATCTGGACAGGATGTATTAACTGGAATCACATGAGAATCAACTGGACGCTCTTGAACATCTTCTCTCACAGGATGACATGGTGCTTCTAGGGGAACAAGTTTCAAATTACTTACACATGCCTGCTATCAAGGAAAAAAGCAACTCTGGAACTGAAAGTACCTTCACACCGAGGGGCAGAAGGACTCCAATTTCCTGAAGACATACAGTGAATGGATTTGTTTCCCACAAGCAAGAAGCCAGGGTCACAGGTGTAGTCTACAGTCATCCCAGAGACAAAGAGGACCCTGTTTCCACCTGTATGCCGACCATGGGGGAGCCGGGAAGGTGGCTGGCAGTCTGAAGAGAAAACTCCCCACATAAATACCAACAAAAAAAAGGCATTTACACTCTAGAACATTAAGTGTACAGAATTTGACAACAGACAATCTTAGACATTTAAGCCAAAGATCACAAAGCTCTAATTAATTACTAAATGCTTTCTGTACTTTTGAAAGAACTACACATTTTTAACCAGGCCCTCTCATTATCTACCCTGGATATATTCTGGATACAAGAGGTATCTACATGAAGAACATATAAAACACACATGGAACATTCTGGTATAGACAGAAGAAATAGGATAGTCATTTGTGGTCTGTTGGCTTTTCCCATGACTGTAGTTTTGGGTGGGAGATAAGAATAATTAAATAAATACCTCATTTTTCTCCTTTGGGTTTTACCTTTTTCACAGATGGGTATTTCAGGGTCCCAGGTATCATTGGCTTTGCAACGAATCTGACTGCTGCCCTTCAAAGTAAATCCATCATTGCATGTGAATGTCACGCTGTCATTGTAGAAATATGGGGCTTCCTTGCCAGATGTCTTGTATCCATTTGCAACGTTGGGATACGAGCACTGAACAGCAGGGAGGGAAAGTTTACAGAGAGGAGCAGGGCCACTCCAGATGCCTCTTCCGTGACTGCTGCTTACACAACGGATGCTGCTTTCGCCGATGAGGTCGAATGCCACTCCTTTCTCTGGCCCAGGGTTACATGTATAAGTGACTGTGGTTCCATATGGCATGTCTTCTGAGGAACTGCCTGTGTGTGCCCCATTGTAGATAACAGGGGGCGGTGGGCAGGTGATTTCTGGAGGGATGAGAAATGACTAAATAAATCTGCTTCAGTATTAGAAACCAAAGAAGAGGCATGAACCTGGTTATGAAACCATGGTTACCCCATTTCCCAGAAGATATGAGCAAGTTTTGATGATATGAGTTATTTCAAAGTTCATCTTGCATGTAAAATTCAATTTAAACAGGATTCACATAAAAGATTTTTGTAATGGAAATCGTTAAAGATGAATGTATACATTAATATAATACTGTTGAGGCATTCACAACCAGTAGGAAATTATTAATTTAAATTTGCTTTTTAATAAACAAGAGTTGTATAAAGGCACAGGGGCATAGAATTAAGTATTTTTTGAGTGCCATCTTTGTGTTGAGATGATATGCTAATTTAGCCAAGAATATTTATTGTCGATTAAGCATCTACTTTTTGACAGGCAACATTCTCATATACAATGTAGGGAAGGTATCATTTAAGTATAATAACTTTGAAGTCTGCAGTCTTGAAAAGTTACATAAAACACTCAAGATCATACAAGGGAGTAGATACAGAACAAAAGATCAGATCTCACACCAATCTCCTTTAACTACAATGCACCCCAATTAAACATGGTGGCTCATATACTCACAGCTTTCATCATCTTATATTCCTGAATCACAAGAGAGCATAGCAACTGAATATGTTGGAATTAAGTGGTTGCTTATGCTTTGAAGTGGAGAGAGGCAACAGTAGAAAGACAACAACACCTGACAAAGTTAATAGAACAGAGTTTAATATTCTGATTCCCAAAACATAGTCTAAAACAGAAATCTCCCAGGACATAAGTAGGTCTCACATTATTACAGTTTCTCTGTTATATTTGCTACTCACCTTTACAAAGACGAATCTCCATAAACCAAGGAATCGGGCCTTGACACAGCTGATAAACACTCTCACCTAACCAGTACCTAGAGACAGAGTCATGTCATTTTGCCATCTCATGATCACTATGCTAAGCAAGAGCTATTGGCTCTTCAGTAGACTCACCACTTTTAAGACAAGAAGCAATAGACACAAAAATATAGCCAGCATCAGCTCCATCAGCCATTGCCTAGGCATAGTTCCCATACACGGAAAAATAGCACGATCGACACTTCCATGAACACGTGACAGGGATGGGTCTTTGCCGTAAGCTCTTACACAGAGCTTGCAGGGTGCACTGATAAGGCAGCCCTAGTTCAACTGAGCCAGCACTCACTCACCCTTCATCACAAGAAGAGTTAACATCTCGTCTAATATATTGATCCTGGGGTTTTCTATAACGATGCTTTCCTACAGGTTCACACTCTGCCACTAAAGAAAAGACACTGTGATGAGAAATCAACTCAAGGCAATCTGGAAACCACAAAACATCTGCGTGCAAACCCCCGCACCTTTGCATTTGGGGGCAGTGGGTGTCCACACCCCCGCAGAGGTACAATGTATGGATTCTTCTCCCGCCAGCACATAGCCAGGGTCACATCTGTATTTTATAGATGTTCCAGGTTCAAAGCTGATTCTCTGTCCATCTTCCTTGTGCCCGTTGAGGATTTTAGGAGGGGCTTGGCACTCTAGGGTGCGGAAAAAAAGTTTTCTCACATAAGCAACAGCGAACAGGAAGAAACAACCAAAAATATGGGCATTAATGCTATAATACCCTGCTGGCAGCAGTTGTATGATACAGAAGCTATCTCATAGCCCAGTCTGGGGGTAATTTTAGATCAAGTGGTTCTTGATCCTTTCCTCCTTTCTGCTCTTAGGCTGCTGCAGATTTTGTTCAGTTCCCACTTGGTGCTTTACCTTCTCTTTTGTCTCTTCCTTTTTAAGGAATCACCTTGTATGTTTTCAATGGGAGATTCTAATATTTCCATGGGGTGGAGGCTTTGCTGACTCCCTTCGAAGATATTAGCACTAGGACAAACAAGCATTTTTTTTCCCCTAAAAAATGAGCAACTTAGCGTTCCTTAATGTTACTTTTCCTAGGATACTCCTACAAAATGAATCAACAGTGGGGGCAGTGTTAAAAGAAGCCTTCTACATAATTCATAAACACTATAGTATTTAGTAATATGGAGGGGACTAGAAACTGAAAAAGGCCCTGCCTAAGTACACAGCCCATTCCTTCAATTCTTTGAAGGGATCAATCAGTGGCACCTTTTGCTGGTATTGGAACACTCACTCTTTTCACAGACTGGCAGAGATGGCTCCCAGGTGCCTTGGCCATTGCAACGTATTCCCTTGCTCCCTTTCAAGGTGAAGCCAAACAAGCAAGCAAATACCACAGTGTCATTATATGAATATTGATCTTTCTGTCCAGACAATATTTGGCCTCTAAGGATCTGGGGAGGTGGACACCGAATCCCAGAAACAGAAAGTTCACAGCGTGGGGCAGGGCCGCTCCAGGTCCCAGTCTCTCCACTCTCAGCGGCACAGTGGATCGTGGCCTCCCCAGTCAGGATGAAGCCCACTCCTTTCTCTGGGCCTGGGTCACAAGTGTAAGTGACTGTACTTCCATATGGAACGTTCATTGAAGGGTTGCCTGTGTGTCTTCCATTGAGAATAGGAGGAGGTGGTGGGCAGAGAATTTCTAGAGAAATTATAGAGAGAAATGACAAGATTGTAGCTGTGCTGAAAGCAAAGGAAGTCACAGACTTGATGCCACTCTCACCTCCTAGGTTCCCAGACCTGGGATACTTGAATCTTTAATAAAACAATCAAGGCAGCTATAGGAATATAATTCAAAAACATATGATCTATTCCAGAATTTATCTAATTTTGCTGATCCTTGGGTTTCTTTTCCTCGATATATTATCTCCTTTATGTGCATAGCCCAACTTACAAATCTACTTAGAGTTTAGAGAAAGAAAAGTCCAGAAGCCCTGCTTTACTTGAAAAAAAAGAGAATAAAGAAGTAACTGAAACATGCTTCAATTATAACCCTTAGGGATGTCTAGGAGAGATATTTGCTCGCTAAGGTTGTGTATTGTTAATGACTTTACAGACCCTTTTTTAAAATGAAAAGTCTTTTGTTCAAAGAAATCAGTGTCCCGTTGAGCCACAGTCAAGGAACTAGTTGCAGACCATATTTTGCATAACCTACCTTTACATACTGGCATCTTGGTCCATAAAGCTCTCTGTCCAGCAATTACACACTGACCAGAAGTTGGGCCTTGTAAACTATACCTGTAGACATAGGGTGGTCATTCAGAACTATTATACAGTGGAAGATATGAGTCAGTAACCTCTACTTAAAGTCTAAGACAAATTCATTTAGGGTCTGAGAAGGTGGCAGAGGAGTGAAGGGAAGTCACACTGACCTCCTCCCAGGACCAATCTGGAATTACAACTAAACTGTGGAGAAATCACCTGGAACAAACAACTGAACAATAGTGAGAGAGAAGCCTTATAATCTCTGACAGTCAGAAGAATCAGCTTTAGCATAACATGACTGATAAGGAGTGTGATGGAGACACAAGAAGGCTGGCTGGGTACCCAAGGGCAGCAGCACCAGAGGGACATTTGAATGGCCAGTTGGATCCCTCCAAGAACAGTGGCATCTAAACCATAATCGGGGATCCCGAGCCTAAAGCACCAGATCCCCAAAAGTATACAGATAACAGCCAGCTGCGAAAAGTGGCAGGGTTGCTCTCTGCCAGAGATGGACATCTGAAGATACAAAGAGCTGTTTAAAGGGCCAAAGCATAAATTTTTATTTGTAGCCACTTGCCCTAGACTCTGGCAAAGGTGGGAGCAGAGTGAAATAGAGATGCCTGAGGAGGGACGGAGGATGGAGGCTTTGAGGAGAGAACTGAGGGTATAGTTAGTAGGATCCCAGTGCTCTCTCATCCCCCATACGGCAGCAGCCATCTTGCTCAGGCAGACCACTCCCCTGGACAGAAGCAGTGTGAGAGGAAACAATAGCCCTGACCGCAGGAGGGACTCTGCCCTGGCCTGTGGTGACTAAGCCCCACTGAAGAGTACTGCTGAGTACAGAGTGGTGGCCACAGATAGTAGATCCCTTGCAAAAGGGGGCACAAAGTGGACTAGAGACACTTGAAGAGAGACTGGAGACAGAGACTATGGGGAGAGAACTGAGAGAGTAGCCGGTGGGATATCGGTGCTGAGTCATCCCCCATACGGCAGTGACCATCTTGCTCAGGCAGACCATGCCCCTGAGCTGCAGCAGCATGAGTGGAAACAATAGCCCCAACCCCAGAAGGGACTCTGCCCTGGCTCTGTGGTGCCTAAGCCTGACTTCTGAGTACAGGGTGAATAAGATTAACAACTAAAGGAGAGAGCCACAGACAGTAAATTCTTGGAAGTCTCAAATAGACTGCCTAAGGTCAGATAGAGTCAACATCTGACATCATCAGAGGCAGATCCAGAAAGAAAAAAGGGTGGTAAATACTAGAGGCTACTGAGATGCAATCTACTGTGGTCTTCATGATTTGCAATGTTTTCCTTACTACATAGCTTTTTAATGTTCACTTTGGGTCCATCAAGTTTGTGCATATTAAGTCATTAGATTTTATATTAATAGTTTATTTCTCTCATTTCTTATAATAGCCTTAATCTCTTTACAGCCTTAATACTGGTTCATTTGTTGCTTATATTGGGATTGCAGGGGGGAGTTATTTTTGCAGATGTGGGTTTGTTTCCTGGTCTTTGTCGTTTTCCTCTGGCAGCACCTGCACAAAAACACACAAGACGTGGTGGGCAGAGTGACCCTCAGTCAACCAGCTGGAAGATAGGACCCACTAAAGAACACCAAACAACAATCAAAACCTAATTACTCCAGAGAGCCAACATAAATGGCATAAAAGGCCTCCAAAGAGTGGCAAGTTCAGGAGATGAAGGAGATGGCACCTCTGAATCTCACAGTTCTCCTACCATAGAAGTTCATACCACAAAGTCAGGAAGTCAAGAAAGATCAATTTAAGAAGCAGAATCAAAAAAAGAAGAGTCTTACAATAATGGGAAGACAAAGAAACACCATCCCAGTTGAAGTGAAAGGAGGAATCCTCAGAAAGAGAACTAAATGAAATAGAGGCAAGCAAACTATCAGATATTGAGTTCAAAACCATGGTTATAAGGAAGCTCAATAAACTAAGTGAGCTGAGAGAGAGTTACTAACCTATAGGGAAGCTACAAGAAACTCACTGTAAACTATATCAACATGAAAAAGGACATAGAAACTATCAAGAAGAGGCAAGAGGAAATGAAGAATACAATTTCTGAATTGAAGAACACAGTAAAGGAATGACAAGCAAGCTAGATGAAGCAGAGGATTGAATCAATGAGCTTGAGGGCAAGGTAAAAAAAAGCTCCCAGAAAGAGCAAAAAAAGAAAAAAGAAAAAAGACACAAAAAGAATGAAGAGGTGTTTAAGGAAATGCAGGACAACCTGAAATGTAATAACATCTGCAGAATAGGGTACCAGAAGGAAAAGAAGGGGAGCAAGGGATAGAAAATTTTTTGAAAATGTAATGATGGAAAACTACCCTAATTTGAGGAGAGAAAAAGTCACACCAGTCCAGGAAGCACAGAGGGTCTCATACAAGAGGAACCCAATGAAGCCCATTCCAAGACACATCATAATTAAAATGGCAAATATCAAAGACAAACAGAGAATCCTAAAGGCAGCAAGGGAGAACCAAGTAACAACATCAAGGGAACCCTGATACAACTAGCAAATGACTTCTCAACAGAAACACTAAAAGCAGGAAGGGAATGGCAAGAAATATTCCAAGTAACAAAAAGCAAAGGCCTGCAACCAAGAGTACTGTGCCCAGAAAGGCCCTTAATTAAAATGCAAGGTGAAATAAGGAGTTTCCCAGACAAAAGAAAACTAAAAGAATACACCTCCACCAAACCAGCACTGCAAGATATCCTTAAGGGACTGCTATAAGAGATGAAGAAAAAGAGTGGGAACAAGAGGAATACAGGTACAAAGGGAAAATATGAATAGTTACTTATCAGTAATAACTTTAAATGTAAACAGATTAAATGCTTCAACCAAAAGAAGTAGGGTAGCTGAATGGATTAGAAAACATGACCCACACATATGCTGTCTACTAGAGACCCACCTCAGACCAAAGGACCTACACAGACTGAAAGTAAAGGGATTGAAAAAAATATTCCAAGCAAATGCGCAGGAAAAAAAAGCTGGGGTAGCAATACTTATATCAGACAAAATAGATTTCAAAACAAAGGCCATAAAAAGAGACACAGAAGGACACTTCATAATATTTGAAGGAAAAATCCATCAAGAAGACATAAACATAGTAAACATATATGCACCCAACATAGGAGCACCCAAATATATAAGGAATATATATCTTTCTTGTAATACTGCAAGAAAGATATAGACAGCAACACACGAATAGTAGGGGATTTCAATACCCCACTGCCAACAATGGACAGATCTTCCAAACAAAATATCAACAAGAAGATTGTGGAACTAAAGGATGCATTAGATCAAATGGATTTAACTGATATATATAGAACCTTTCATTCCAAAGAAGAAAAATACACATTCTTTTCAAATGCACAGGAAAATTTTAAAAGATAGACCACATGATAGGACACAAGACAAGCCTCAAAAAATTCAAGAAAATTGAAATCATAACTAGCTTTTTCTCGGGCCAAAAGACTGTGAAACCAGAAACTAACCTCAAGGAAAAAACTCAAAAACGTTCAAACTCATGGAGACTGAATAGCATGCTGTTAAACAATGAATGGGTCAATAATGAGGTCAAAGAAGTAATCAAAAAGTTTCTGGAAACAAATGAAAACAAACACACAACAGTCCAAAACCTATGGGACATAGCGAAGGCAGTCCTGAGAGAGGAGTTCATAGTAATACAAGCCTACCTGCCAAAGATAGAAAAATTTCAAATAAACAACATACCCTCACATCTTCAATAACTGGAGAAACAACAACAAACAAAGCCCAGAGTGAGTAGAAGGAAGGGAATAATCAAGATCAGAGCAGAATTGAAAGATATGGAAACTAAAATAACAATTCAAAGGATCAACAAATCCAGGAGCTGGTTCTTTGAAAAGATAAAATCGACAAGTCTTTAAGTAGACTCATCAAGAAAAAAAGGGAGAGGACCCAAATAAATAATATCAGAAATTAAAGAGGAGAAATTAAAACTGATCCCACAGAAATACAAAGGATTATAAGAAATTACTATGAACAATTATATGCCAAGAAAATTGAAATCCTGGGTGAAATGGACAAATTTCTAGAAAAATATAACCTTCTAACACTGAATGAAGAAGCAGAAGTCTGAACGGACCGATATATAAGAGCTGGTGAAATTGAAGCAGTAATCAAAAAAACTCCTGGCACACAAAAGCCCTGGACTGGACGATTTCACAGGAAAATTTTACAAAACTTTTAAGGAAGAGCTAACTCCCATCCTTCTCAGACTATTCCAAAAAATCAAGAAAGAGGGGAGACTCCCGAACTCCTTTTATGAGGCCAGCATCATCCTAATCAGATGTATTCTAATTAGAATACTGGGGTGCAGTATTCTAACTCAAAATCAGATAAAGACACAACAGAGAAAGAAAACTACAGGCCAATATCACTGATGAACATAGACACTACAATTCTCAAAAAAAATATTGGCAAACCACATCCAGCAATACATTGAAATCATCATCCACCATGATCAAGTGGGATTCATCTCAGGGATGCAAGGATAGTTCAATATTTGCAAATCAATAAACATAATACATCACATAGACAAAAATCACATGATCATATCAATAGATGTGGAAAAAGCATTCAATAAGGTACAGCACCCATTTATGATAAAAACACTGAGCAAAGTGGTAGTAAAGGGGGCATACCTCAACATAATAAAGGCCATATATAAAAACATAATAAAGGCCATATATATAAAGCCAAAATCATATTCAATGGGCAAAAACTATACACTTTCCCATTAAGATCGGGAACAAGACAAGGATGTCCGCTTTCACCACTTCTATTCAACATTGTATTGGAAGTCATAGCCACAGTGGTCACACAAGAAAAAGAAATAAAAGGCATCCACATTGGAAAGGAGAAAGTAAAACTGTCACTGTTTGCAGATGACATAATAGTGTACCTAGAAAACCCAATAGGCTCCACCAAAAAACTACTCGGCCTAATAAGTGATTTTGGCACAACAGCAGGATACAAAATCAATACTCAGAAATCAAAGTGGTGGGGGGAAGGCAGAGACAAATGTATGTGAAAAAATAAATTAATTAATTTTTAAAAAAGAAAGAAATCGAAGGCATTTTTGTACACCAACAATGAAATATCAGAATCAGAAATCAGAAAAAAATTCCCATTTGCTATAGCAACAAGAAAAATAAGGTATCTAGGAATAAATTTAACCAAGGAGGTAAAAGACCTGTACTCAGAAAACTACACAACACTGAAGAAAGAAATTAAGGAAGACACAAACAACTGGAAGCATACACTGTGTTCATGGATTGGAAGAATTAACATCATTAAAATGTCCATACTATCCAAAGCAATTTATAGATTCAATGCAATCCTTATTAAAATACGAATAATGTATTTCATGGATATAGAACAAACATTTCAAAAATTTATATGGAACCATAAACGATCCTGAAGAGCTGCAGCAATTTTGGGAAAGAAGAACAAAGTAGGAGGGATCACAGTACCTGACATCAAAGTATATTCCAAGGTCACTGTAATCAAAAGAGTCTGGTACTGGCATAAGAACAAATAGATCAATGGAACAGAATAGAGAGCACAGAAATAAACCCATGTCTCTATGGTCAATTAATATTTGACAAAGGGGGCAGGAGCATAAAATGGAGTAAAAATAGCCTCTTCAACAAACAGTGTTGGGCGACCTGGACAGCCACATGCAAAACAATGAAATTTGACCACCAACTTACACCATACAAAAAATAAACTCAAGATGGGTAGGTCACGACACCATAAAAGTCCTACAGGAGAACATAGGCAGGAAACTCTCAAATGTTCCACACAGCAATATTTTGACCAATATGTCCCCTGGAGCAAGGGACATAAATAAACAAATGGGACTTCATCAAAATAAGAAGCTTCTGCAGGGCTTAAGAAAACATCAGCAGAATGAAAAGGGAACCAACCGGATGGGAAAATATATGTCAATCACACCTTGGACAAGGGTTTGACCTCCAAAGTATATAAAGAACTCACACAACTCCACTCCAGGATGACAAACAATTAAAAAATGGACAAAGGACCTGGACAGATACTTCTCCAAGAACAACATACACAGGGCTCAAAGACATGAAAAGATGCTCTGCATTGCTGGCCAGAGAAATGCAAATTAAAAGCACAATGAGATACCACTTCACACCAATCAGAATGGCCATGATAAACAAATCAACAAACAACAAATACTGACAAGGTTGTGGAGAAAAGGGAACCCTAGTGCACTGTTGGTGGGAATGCAGGCTGGTGCAGCCACTGTGGAAAACAGTTAGGGATTTCCTCAAAAAGTTAAAATTGGAACTGCCTTTTAACCCAACATTTCTACTGCTGGTATTATACCCTAAAAACCCCAAAACAACAATTCAAAAGAACCTATGCACCCCAGTATTCATAGCAGCACAATTTACAATAGCCAAGTGCTGGAAGCAACCTCAGTGCCCATCAATAAATGAGTGGATCAAAAAACTATGGTATATTTACACAGTGGAATACTACGCAGCAGAAAGAAAGAATGAGCTACTACCCTTCTCGACAGCATGGATGGAACTGGAGAGCATTATACTAAGTGAAATAAACCAGGTGGTGAAAAACAAATACCAAATATAGGTTCACCTATAAGTGGAACCTAATCAATAAAACAAACAAGCAAGAAAAATGTAACCAGGAACACTGAAAGAAAAAACAAACCGACAGTAACGGGTGAGGCAGGGCAGGGGAACAGGGAAAAGAAGGGGAAGGGTCAAGTCAAGAACTTGTATAAAGGACCCATGGCCAAAGCCAAAGTGGGGAAGAATTGAGGGTGGGAGGTGGGGGTTGGAGGGGCAGGCAAAAGTAGTGGTGGGAAAATGGAGACAAATGTATTTGAACAATAAAAAAAACACAAAACCAAAAACCAAATTCGTTTAATCTATGTGCATCAAACTCTAACTAGCACTATCTGTCAGAACCTCACATCAGACTCTCCATAGATCCTCACAGAGAAGCCTTCACAGGTCACACCATGCATGGAGAAGCCCAAAGGGTTAAATCTCCAGACACTCACCCTTCATCACAGGAAAAGCTCACAGTTACGCCAACCCGAAGGTTTGGAGGTTCCTTTATCATCCCATTGAGCAATGGTCCTGGAGGTGTACAACGTGCCTCTAAGGAAACAAGGCAAAGATGCAAAAAGCATGGCAAATAACAGAAAAGCCTAATTTCTGAAAGTTGATTGTAAATTTAGGGTACCTTCACACTTTGGAACGACAGTACTCCAGTGTCCTGAAGACAAACAATGAATGGTTTGTTCTCCAACAAGCAAGTAACCAGGTTTGCAGCGGAAATTCACAGACAATCCAGGGACAAAGGAGCTAACATTCTCTCCTGTGTGATGTCCATTGGGTATCATGGGAAGTGGTGGACAATCCAGGGGGAAATCTTCACACACACACACACGTTAAAAAAAAAAAAGGACATTAGATGAAATATCCGTTGCAATTTAGATTTTGACATTGTACATGGATCCAAATAAGTGACACACGATCAGTGGTAACAAGTTGTCATGAATTTTCAACTCGACATTTTAAAGATCAAAGTGTGGTTTAATCATACCCATTTTATATCACAAATAGCTCATTATTTTGCATTTTTAGTTACTTTATGATTTATTTTGTGAAAAATTTCAATTATTCAAAAACAGTCCATTTTCACAGATAATCTCAACCTGCATTTAAGCTTATACTCTGCCCCAAAAGTAGCATATTATTAGGGGGTTATCCTGCTAGACATTAGTAATAGAGTTCTGTGGGATCCTATATGTGGTACACATACGTATATATATTTGGTGAGATTATGTGTACTCACATCTTATTCTATGACGTTTTTCTTTGCTTAATCTGTCTGTGGAATCTTTCTGTGTAAACACATACATGTCTACCTAAATCTTTATAAAAGCTAAAATATTTTATACATTTTGTGACTATCTTCAGATCTTCCATACCTCTCAGATTGTATATCTATAAATAATACATAGATAAAATCATATTTTTCCAATAATAGTTTTTTCAACTTGTCAGCTGATTTAGAATTGATTTTGTTCTTCACTAAGAAATAGCTAATTTTGATGGTAAAATGTTTGTCAAACTTGCCAGTCCCTGTAATTTTATGATAGAGTTCAGATTTAGATGTCAGCAACAGCATAAACCCAACTAAATAAAAAAGGATGAAGACCTCACTTGTAAAGTCATTTGATTTGAAATGTTATGTTTGGGGATATGTCTTGGAAAAATTCTGGATCATTTCAGAAAGTGTTTATAGAGGTCACACAGAACAAGGCACGATTTTTCCCTTGTATTAGCAGTTATTTACAGATAAGTGGTAAATCCATGGGGTGTAATTTTGCTAATAGACCTCATACTTCTTCTCATTTTAATATTAACTCAGATATATGCCTTAAAACCACACAATTCACACAGCACTAACAAACTCTGACCCCCAATCTTGTGAAACTTACTCAATTCAGTTATTAGGCATGTTCAGTTCCTTTTTCCCCATCATAATTTAAAATATCTGTTCTATTGGTGCTTGTTGAATGAACATTCATATCTTTCACAACTAAAAAAAAATTATGACTTCTCCTTGTCATAATTTTCACCCTTGCCATGCTCCAGCCTCACCCCCAACCCTTCACACATTGACGCCGTTCTTCCTTCAGAATGATACAAAATGTCACCTGATCAGAAAACCAAGGACCCAACCTCCCAGCTCAACTTAATTTCCTTTTTACTTACCACTCTCACAGATTGGTAGTGGTGTCGGTCCCCATTTTGAATTTGTTTGACACCAAACGGTCTTGTTTCCTTTCATGGTGAAGTTGGTATTACAGATAAAAGTCACAGAATCACCATGTCTGTACGGTGGTTTTGATATTTTGTTCCTGTGTCCCCCTGGTACTATGGGCTCAGAGCAAATAGCTCTTTTGTTGATATATTCACATATAGGAGCAGCTTTATCCCAGATTCCTTTCACCTGGTCTTTACTAATGCAAAAAAGATTTTTTTCTCCAATGATGCGGAAGTTAGGTGAACAAGTGTACCTCACCAAAGTATTAACAGGTATGGGGCCAGAAACATAAACACTGTGGCCATTTTTGATTGAAGGAGGAGGGTCACAAAAAATCCCTAAAAATTAAAAAAAAAGTGGTGATATTGATTACAACAACAAAAAGATTCAAATTTAGATTAAAAGTCCAAATATAGAATATGCCATTTTATCTGAAACACAGTTAGAAATTTTTGTAATTTATTTCTTACTCATAGTCCTACTTATACCAAAGATCCTTAATTCTTACCTTTCTCTTGACCTTCGGCAGATAAACCAATATAGAACTAAGAGGCGTCATTGAGACCAAACAATGACAATATAACAGTATTTATTAAATAGTTCTGAGTGTAATCAATTTTAATAAAACAAAGGCAAACAGTGCATGAAAACATGTTAATGACATGCTAATCACATGTGGAGGCACCTGGGACTAATGGAATGTGGGCTCAGTAGACCTGGTTTCAAATCCCCACTGTCACTCAATAGCTGTGTGACCTTGGGCAAATCTTACCCTCTCTAAGCATCAGTTTCTTAGACTGTCATATAAATCAAGCTACTTCATAAGGTTATAATGAGCACCCAGAGAGACAGAAGTACCTGAAAGGAGCAAGTACAATACCTGGAATGTGAGAATTATTTGATGCTTGTTTCAAATGAACTGGGGCTACAAGAGGTAAAAGGACATCCTGTCCCTCTGCTAAAGATAGTGCAGCCTCTCTGCAGTCACTTGCCACCCTTTGATGCTGCATCCTTTTGAAAAAGCCACAGGAAGTGGTCAGGGATTTGGGACAATGACCTTATATCCTTTATATTCTTGTGCTAATGTTAATTGTTTATAGCTGTGCTGGTATATGCACACCTTTTGTGAGTGAGTCTTAGAATGAAGGGACAAGTGCCACCTCAGAACTGCTGGTTGATTTCCATTTAGCTCCAAGAGTTGCTCATCAGTAGAGGGACTGGGATAAGAAGACATGGCCAAACCATTTCCACACAGATGTGCCACTCAGTTACAGTGGGTAACTTTCCAGAGCCTTTATCTTAATATAAATAGAACACTCAAATGATGTTGTCGATTGAATACAACTCATTCTGCACTCTCGAACATACAGAAGACTGGTATGTCCATGTTCAAAGTACACACGCAGGTAAGATGTTATAGTTGAAAAATGCATGATAACACCAAAAATCAAGAGGTGAGTTTCATACTTTTGCTTCTACTCACATTCACAGACAGAAAACTTATTACTCCAGCATACTCCCATCCCTTCTGAGACACACTTACTAGAAGATTTGCCATTGAACAGGTACCTTCAACAATAAGGGGTAGCAAATCATCACCAGAAGAAACCAATTCTCAGTCGCATGGAATTAATCACATCTCTCAAACATGTGGCATTAATGAACTCAGTTTTTTTTTTTTTAAAGCACTTTAGGCTTAAGGAAAAAAATCCAAGATCATTTGTGAATCACTTCAGCTATGTGATGACTTCACACCAGGTGGAAATAGAGGAAAAAATCCTAATGATTATAATGTTTTCAAAAATTCTCTTTTTTCTCCTTGGCCTCCAAATTTCAACATTCTCTTGAGCATTTAGAAAGAACAAATCTCAGTTTTAAGTGAAGAAAATGTCAAAGACCTTTTCCCTAAGCCCACCCCAAAGAGTCTCTCTTACTAAATCCCTATCATCTATTCATTCTCCATAATACAACCTTCTCTACAGATCTCAAACTTTGCTTTTTCAAGGATAAATGGATAATTGCCAGATTTGGCTGGCCACGCACAATACCTACACTTGAAGAAGACCAGTAATATTTGGTTAATAAGAGAACTTTTAGTCATAAAAGGCAAAGAATAGGAGGGAGAGGAAAAAACAGTGATGATGTTTAGAGATCACATTTTGCAACGCTTAGCTATAAGTCATAGGTCTCAATTCAGGCCCTGTCACCTCACATTCACCCCTCATTACAAACAAAAGAAACCTCTGCCCCAAACTGGAGTTAGGAGGAGCCACCACCTGACCATTGAGAAGCTGGTCTGGAGCAGCATCACATGATTCCACTAGGAAAAAAAGAGACAAGAGCTGGCACATGAAGTCAGGAAACAGCTGAGTTTCCTTACAATGGAATAGAGCTTTAGGCGCCTTCACATTTGGGGGCTGTATGGCTCCAGGTTCCTAAGGACGTATAGGGTTAGCTCCCATGAGAGTGTAACCAGGCTCATAGTTGTAGGACACTTCCTGTCCAATTGCTAAGAATTCCTTATCCATTTTGTTATAATTACCATGGCAGATATGTGGAGGTGGTGGACATCCTGAGAAAAGAACAGGACCAGAGGCCTTTTATTTCCGAAGTAAGAACTTTCCTCTCTACAACCTAAGCCAAGTTGGGATTGGCAGGGGTGGGATGAAGGTGGTTATGTCAACTCTCCTAGTGTAAAGCGGAGAGCCATTTAGTGATGTGGAGTGGACTAACATCCATTACTCTCTGAGACATGATGAACCATGCAACCACCTGCTTTCTCTCTCTGCATGGACTAGGAAGCATTACATCTGCTCATCGTTTTCCACTTTATATAACTAAAATGGTCGTGGCTTTCTTCTCACTAGTACAGTAGTCAGGGGAACCAAGCTTTGGTAATACATTTTCACCACCAAAACTGACCTCATTTTCCTGCTCCCCTAACCAGGTTGATGAAGGGTCTGGCCATTGCAGGGCGAGGGCAGGGGCATCTGAATGTAGCTACCTTTTTGTAAGTCAGACATTCCTCAATAAGAATAGGGGAGAAAGAGAGAATGGAGGAAGAGACCCAATCTTAATTCTAGTCTCCTTTTCAATACGGGAATGCATAATGTCTACAGTCTTTTGAATCAAATTCTGACATCAGCCAACTACCCTCATTGGTATGAATAACAGAAGTGAGAATTCATTTTCACTTCGTTTAAGTAAAATTTAATCATGTACATGTTTTACAAAAATAATCTGATCATTGGCTGTGGTACTATCTGCTTTTATTTTTTAAAGTATCTTCTAAATTCCCCAAATTAATGTAGATCTAACACTGTTCCAGGATGTAGTAAATTTCCTACCTCTTCAACATGTAGATTTTACTTTTGAAGTTTACTTTGAAATTCTTTCTCAGGATACCCAACCATAACTACTATCTTTCTCTTCCTCCTCTCATCACTACCATGTGTCTCTTCAACCAAATTTCATTTAGAAATTACCAAATGTTCTATCCAACCTGCCCTTGAAGCACCTTGGCAGTGGAGGATCCCATTTGCTGTTTGGTTGGCATCATACCACGCTGCTGCCTTTCATGGTAAAGCCAGGCTTACACTTAAACATCACAGTATCATTTAAGGAAAATGCATGTCTACCTCCAGATTCCATAATTCCATTTTCAACTTCCGGAATTGGGCATTTGACTATTTTAATACACTGAGGAGGAGGACCACTCCAGATGCCAACTGGATTGTCTTTGCTGGTATAATATATTGACTTTTCACCATGAGATCGAAGAGCTTTTTCCCATTCTGTCCAACATGGCACTGATAAGTCACCACCATTCCACAGTAAAAATTCTCTACTATTGCTAGAAAAGTCCCCATTGGAGATGACTGGGGGTGACTCACAAGGAATAGCTTTTTGGGGATCAGGTGGAGAAAGAAAGAAGACATTTAAATGTTATACCTTCTGGGAATTTTGTTTTCAGTCTTGAAAACCTAACTCCAATTCAGCCTACAATTAACACATTTTGCTGAAATGGCGTATTGTTATCTCAAAGATAATTATAAATAGGAAGTTGCAACATAGGAAGATGCCTGT
Source organism: Pteronotus mesoamericanus (assembly GCF_021234165.1). Taxonomy (NCBI): domain Eukaryota; kingdom Metazoa; phylum Chordata; class Mammalia; order Chiroptera; family Mormoopidae; genus Pteronotus; species Pteronotus mesoamericanus. Next base: position 3,879,207 of record NW_026555326.1, read on the forward strand.
AACCTTCCTGATGAAAAGTAAAAAAAAAAAAAAAGAACCCCACTATGATCTAATCACTAGATCTCATCCTCAGAATATAGATAAACTGTTATATGAGGCACCTGAGATGACCTACATTTTGCATGAAATAAAGCTGGCAGTGTAGTCTCGTGGCATATTTTAGACTTAATCTCTTATTCACTATGAAATAACATCAAAGGGGAGAAATCAAAGGAGGGTGTGATGGGGTTGTGGGGCAGATTGGAAGAACATAAACACACCACAGCTCTGTGCCCAGAACTTATCAAACCAAGTATAGCTTTGTCTGGGTACACCTTTTGATATGTAGATCTCTCATTTCCCTCTGGAAGGATACAAGAAGAATTACACAGGGTGCAATAAAAGGATCGTTGTACTCACATTCACATAAAGGCATGTCCTGATCCCAGGTTACAGTATTGCCTGAGATAATACATGTAGCAGATGAGTCATCAAAGAGTCAATATCTAAAGGCAAAGAGATGAGTGATCATCTCTCAGCTAAATGTACATTTTGGGAAAGCTTAGTTCTTTGTCCACTGAAAGAATGGCAAAGGATGGAGTGTCATGTACTACAAGTATCAGTGACAGACTAAGGACTCATATTAAAGATTAAAGAATCTAAAGCCAAGTAAAATTTGCCTGCTGGTCAGTAACACTGGAGATTTAAAATTGGAAGAAGAGTAGCCCAAGCTATTTTCTCTTCTAGGTAACCTCTATAGCGGGTAACCCTGCACGGTAGTCTCTAGAGCAGATGAGGTAGGTGGTTCTCTTCTTGCTTCTCTATTTTGAAGGGTAGGTGGCAGTTACTCAGATCTCTCTTTGAATACAGAAGGCATCTGGTTAAAACAACTGCTGTAAAGCCCATGTGCCCTGGAAATGTCTGCTGCCAATTCACCCTTCATCACAAGAATATGTAATTGTTGACCCAAACTCGATACTCATGTGTGTGAGAACAGAGCCATGGAGAGGTTCTCTGGGACTTACACATGATTTACTTACAAAGGAAAACAAAACAAACAAGATTCTGGACTAAGATTTGGGAAGCTTTCTGTGTTTCATATAAGTCCCAACCTGACTAGACTTCCTGACTAGCTTATTTGTGCTTATTCAAAGAAAATTTTGACCTTTACAAAACTTTTACTTTCCAAGGGGAAAGTCAACTCCAGGACAGTATTTATTTAAAGCATATAGCCTATATTTCTGAGTGTGCATGCAAACATTATTTGTGTCCAACCAAATTTATAATCTTTATTTCCTCTTTTTATATTCTGTCAGTTGATGGCATCATCTACCAAGTCTTGTGGCTTAAAAAAAACACACACAAATTTAATAGTCAGCATTTCCTTTCTGTAACTCATTCTTTATCCCCCATTCAGTTGGTCACCAAATTTTAGTGACTGAATTCCAAATCTCTCCAAACCAACTTTTTGTCAAAGCTGTAACCTCTCATCAGATCACTGAGTAACAAAGTTTATCTTTCTAACTCTGGTCTCCACTGGTCTCCATTCTTCTATCGCATCTACCAATGAACCCATTATCTTTCAGAAGCACAAATGTGGTCATACCACTACCTACATTTTACCTTACAATAACTTAACATTGTTGATTGGAAAAATTCATCGCCTGTCAGTAGTAAGGTCTGATTTACTTAACTACTATTCCTCACCACGTACTGAATTTTTCTATTTTCTAAAGATGTCAGTTCTTTCATATCCATGCCTTTGCATATGCTGTTTCCTCCGCCTGTGATGTCTAGATTTCTCTAATTCACTTAGATAGCCTTTATTATTTCCTTCTCTATCACCTCATAGAACTTTTCCTTCAGTGACTAAGTGAACTTACATGATAGTACAATATTTGTTTAAAAGTGAGCCTTTACAATTAGTATAGGAGTTCCTTACAGGAAGGGACTAGCAGACTTTTATGGTGCCCCGCAGCCCCACCAGCTAGCCTACAGCTTCATACCTAGGAGTTGCTCAAAAACACCCCTTGGATTAAATGGAGGTAAGAATGAAGTGAAACTATTATTCCTGCATACTAACTTCTAACCTCACTCTAACTCAGTGCAGAGAGTACAGGGAAGGTCATAGAGGTTACAGGTTACATAGAGGACAGCAGGATGGGCCAGCTGTGATGACTGAACCTCAGTACTCACTGCCCTAGGAATAAAGGAAAACATGGAAAACCCAGGAGCCCCCTTCACTGAGATGACTTACTAATTTGCTGATCATTTATAATAATAATAAAAAGAACAGGTCAGCCCATAGAGACACACTAATATAGCCAAAGACGCCTCTGTTACAAAGGTTACTCGTGTTTACAGTATTGCTGAGCATCTGACCACTTGGAGGTCTCTAGGCAGGTGGCAAAGAATGACCTTCTGCTATACCCAGGAAGGCATTCATAGTCCCAAGATGTCCCAACAGCAAACTCTGGCTGATCACTCTGAACTTCAGGCTTAGCAAAAGGATACCTTGGCAGGAACTTTCACTGATCTAGAGACAAAGGGCACAGGACTATCAGAAAAGAGGCTAAACCTTCTACTCTGCTTCTGCTTTGTCACCAATTATCCTGACAACTTTAACTTTTAGAAAGTAAACCTAAAATGGGGAAAAAATTTCTCAGAAAAAGTGTATGTATCTTGCAGTATGGGTGCATATACAGAAAAAAATAAGCTCAGAAGTTCAAAGACATTTTAGGATAGACTTTAGATGGAGAAAATGGTTTTTCATAAAATTCCTTAAGGACCCTGGAGTTGTTTCATCTTTTTACAACCTCATATATAAAAACTAAAACCTTATATATAAAGTTTTTTAGGATAGCACAGGAAACTAGAATACATCAGAGGCCTTATACACTTGGACATGTAAGATTCCCTAAAATAATTTTAATAAATCACCATTACTGTCTTAGTCTTAAATTAAAGCTGTAGTTCCTACCAATAAAGATATGTTTATTTATTATTCTTCATTTGCCTTCCATTAAACTAGTGGAGTAATACGCCCTCTAAGACAACTTAGTAATTTCTTTCTGATAGGTACTAGATAAAAGGAACTACTCATACCAAGACAATTCCCCGTGAGTTAAAAAATCATAACAACATGAATAATGAAATACATTTTGGCCTAGAATATGGGTAAGAGACTGTAATACTCACATATTTGGATATGCTTGGAAAAGTCATTTTTCTAGGTAAGTAATCTCAAGTTTTAATTGAAGAATGGCAGTCTATTTGAGTATCAAATTTAGAAATTTTATTTCACACAAATCTAAGACAGGTCCAAGTGAAAGTTAAAGAAATGTCACAGAGTAACTGACATAGAGGTAAAGGAAGCTCCCACAGCTTTAGGCAGACCCAGGCTTTCTGCGCCCAGCGCTTCTGTTGAAGTCCTATAGATTTATTAAGAATATCCATAACTCTTGGGACCCAGAGGTCACTGTAGGTCTCCTTCTGTTTCTTTCCTGAACTCATTTGGTTTCCTCCATTAATAACTACAAATGTTCTTCAAGTGTCTGCCTGTGTAAAACACCAAGCCTCTGTAGGGAAAGACAGGGTTTGACCTCAGTGAAGACCAGCCTGACAGCCATGACATTACTTGTGCCAGCGTACTCTAAGCAAGTGATTTAACCTGCAAGTATTCAATGTAAATAAGGACAATACCAAATAGCTCTCCACAAGCTAGAAAACCAATTTTAGTCCACAAGATTTAATCAGTAGCAAAGACATGGAGTAAGAGGGCACCGAGATTTTTGAAGCAGCAAAAGCAGAAATGTACTTTATAACATGACCTTCTAAAGTGAAAGGAGAGAAGAATCACACTTTCCAAATGTAAAATAATGGGAAAATAATGGGAAAAAATATTGGGACTCTTTCCCTTTTGGCAGACACTAGCTCTCTTTAGTCACAAAATTATCAAAATCTCAGGTCAAAGACAGAATTTTTAGCAATCGTGTTCGGCTCCATAGCAGAAAGGGGAAGGTTAATCCATGAATTGTTAAGTAATATGAACTTTCTTAAGGGTTACTGTACCCTCTTCACATCTTCCTAACATCCAGAATAAAAATCTGAGTAGATCATGACTAGATCTAAAATAGAAAATAGTGGCAAGATATTGACATATACATCCCTTAAACCATTGTTAAAAACTAACTAGGCAATGCAGTTTCTAGAGAACAGGGATACATTTAGTTTTTTATTTGGATCCAAAGATTTTTATCTAGAATGGCTTAGAAATTCATTTGAAATTAAAGAAGAACAATTATATAGGATAATAAAAGTAAAACTAAAAATTAAGTCAGAAAGCAGGTAGAAGGAAAAATTATTATTGAAAATTATTATAATGAAATGCCTTAACTCTGGGCTTCCTGGCTGTTTGACCATTTTTGAATGATGGTTATATATGTTAACCAAGGTACTTTCCTAAGCATAGGAGATGCATCAGTGAACATTAGAGACAAAGTTCCCACCTTCATGAAATTTATATTCCAATAGAGCAAGACAGATCATAAATAAATACCAGTAAACAAATAGATTGTTTGTAAGGGAAATAAATAGAGTGATGCACCAGAAGGATGAGGGGACTAGGTGGTATACTGCTTTGGTTATGATGCTTAAAGAAGTCCTATAAAGAATCAACACTGAGTTGTTACTGAAGGATAAGAAGCAGCTAGCCAGGCAAAGTGCTAAATAAAAGCTTTTTACGCAGAGGCCTAATAGCAGGGATGGATTTGCTACTCTTTAGGGAGAGACAAAAGACAAGTATGGCTGGAATGCAGGGATCAAGACAGTGGCATGAGATCTGGTTAGAAGTCTCAGTGAGGACAGGTTGCACAGGGCTCCTCAGGCTGCAGTAGATGTCTGGATGTTATCCTGAGTGGAAGTCACTGGAGAGTTCAAGCAGGAGAGTCACACGGCCTGACTGACTTTTTAAAAGGAACAGTCTGGCAATTGTTGGAGAATACTGGACTTTTACTTTTAGAAGCCAGGGAGTGCAGTCTGGGTGCTAATAGCATTTCAGACACAAAAAAAATGAGGCTTGGACTACAACGAGACAGTGAGAAGTGGGTTGATTTGGAATATATTTAAAAACAGGGTTGTGAAAACTTTTTGTTACATTAGATGTGGGGCTAAGGAAATGAGAGAATTTAGTAATAACTTCTACACTTTTGACTTGAGCTACTCAGTTGATGTAATACATGAACTAAGAGGGGAAAGCCTCGGAAAGAACCAGTTTTTTTTTTTTTTTTTTTTTTTGGTGTGTGTGTGTGGAGGGGGGTGGGTAAGATATGGTAGGAGTAGAATTGATGGCACTTTAGATTTGATATACTTAACACACTTACTGGGTCTCTCTGGGGTCCCTGTTCAGGCACCAGATGAGGAGCGTACCCCACCCATCCTGCAGAGACCCCCAGCTGCGGCTAAGGAGGAAATAAGTCATTCCAGACACTCTAGGTCTGCCAGGAAAAGGGGGTGGCGATTCCCTCTAGTGGAGAAGCCCCCAGGCCCTTCTCTTGAAGTGGCTTTTGTTGAGAATGATGTGAGCAGGGGTACACAGCATACATGCAAAGCTTATCAATCAATGCCTAAAGGCTATGTTTATAGAAAACAATTAGAGATCATAGATAACAATTGAAGGAACACAGAGATTCGCCTCAGGCCAGGGTCTGGTAGACAGGGTGGCATCCATTAGTCCCAGAAACCTTGGAAACTGATTTCATCCTATGCTCAGACCCCAAAGTCAGTACTCATTAACTCGAGGGCATTCTTAACAAAGTAGTTTTCATAGGATCTAATGCATTCCTTTTCCAGGCCTAACTGCCCTTGGAGAACTGCCTGATCCAGTTTAGGGCTGTACCTGCCTTTAGTTTTGTTTCACTGACCCTGTCAGGTAGATGGAGCAGAGCAGCCAAGAGATAAGGAGACTTCTTTCAGATAGAATGGGAACTCCAGCCATGACAAAGCCGAGGGGTGAGGGTCTTTTACCCCTTCTACGTGTCCCCCAAGTCCTTCCCAGATGGACCCCATGCCTGTCTTATGTTGCCCCTGCCATCGAGGGGTCTCATCCATCATTGACTAACCAGCCACCCTCTGGGACCAAGCAGGGTGCTGTGAGGGAGGCAAGGGCTGCGCCCCTGCCAGGAGAACAGGTTTTGCCTCCTCAGTGGTCTATTTTCCCAAGGCCTCCTTGCTCAGCCCCAGCTTTGGGGTCCTCTCCCCTGTTGGTGAGGCTACAGTCCCTGAAACCAGGCGGGACTGTTCTCAACAGGTCTCCAGATGGAGATGCCAGGTAGGCATTTGGATGTACAAATTTGCCACTCAGGAGATAGGTCAGGACTATAGATAACAAATAAGTCATTAACATATAAAAAGTATTTAAAGTCATGAAACTGGATGAAATCTCTTAGGGAGAAAGTACTGAGAAAAGCAGAAGAGGTCCAGCATTGAACCCCCAAACTCTAATTATTTGGAGGTAGGGCAAAAGGGACTAAAAGCAACCAGAGAGGTACAGAAACAGTAGGCAAGAGTGTCCTCTCTTGGAAAATGAGGCTGGAACTGTTTCAAGAGGTTGGAAGTATTCACCTCTTGCTGAAAGGCTGAGAAAAATATGGAGAGAAAAATGACCACTGGATTTGTCAGCATGAAGGCCAGTAGTGACTTTGCTGAGAGCAGCTTTAGGAAAATCGAGGGGAAAGAAGCTTGTCTGGAGTGGGTTAAGGAGAGAAAGGCATGTCAGCAAGTAGTCAACAGAAAATTTTGCTGAGAATGATGAGGAGAGGGGTAGGAAAATGCAGTTCCATTAGGTCATGACAAGTCCCCTTTCCCAAAAAGAGGATGTCCTAGGGCACGTTTAAGTGCTGGTAGGAATAAGCCAACAAGTGATATAAATGCAATGATGCAAATCAGGATACATCTGCAGAAGTAAAGTCCTTCCAAAGGCAAGAGGGTATGCAATATGATTGTAAATACCGGAAGAAGGGTTGATTTTTCAGCAGAAAGGATATGTTTTCCATTGTTAAAGAAGGAAAAGAATGTTCTTATTGACCTCCTAGTTATATGCTAGTTCTAGAATTCATTGCTCCCCTAGAACATGTGTCCCAGTGAGGGAACAAACCAAAACAAGTAAATAAACGAGAATATTTCATACGGTATAGGTGCTCTTTGGGGAATAGGACATGGTTATGTGATAGAGAGTGAGCGGTGGCGGGCGGAACAACTGTTTCAGGTAAGAGTCAGAGAAGAGTAAAGGTGGAGCTGAGACCTGAAAGGCCAGGAGACAGTCAGGTGATCTGTAGGAAGAGCATTTCAACAGAGGGAACACTTAATGCAAAGGCTAAACAAATGTGAGTGTGTTGAAGGAAAGGAAAGGAAAGGAAAGAAAGTCAGTGTGGCTGGAACAGAGAAAGTAGGTGGGAGATAGGACAGAGAATTTTAGAGAGAGGTAGAGGCCTGTAGTCAAGGATAAGAGGATTAATTTTGTTCTAATGTGATGGGAGGCCCTTGACAGGTTTTAAGCAATGGAGTAAAAGGATCTGATCTCAAATGGAAGTAGACGATTAGAAAACAAAGGAATTCCTGTTTGAGGATCTTGGCAAGAGTGAAATTACTTAGTGCAGTAAATTTGAATCAGTTTATGTAAAGAGACAAAATATAGAAGTGGAGAAATACTCTAAGAAGGAAATTTGCTTCCCATATGCCTGCTTACAGCAGTGTGCCCTATAGATACTTACTTCAGAATTTTCCAGAGTGCTGGTTAAATCTCAGCTCTCTGGGCCACATCCCAAACCTATGAATCTCTGGAGTGTGAGGTGGAACCTAGGAACCTATATTTTAAAAAGGCACCTCAAGATCTTATTAAGCATATTCGAGGGCAGGAACTGGCCCAGAGCCCAGGGACAGTCTGGGGCGGATACATAGTGGGCACCAAAGTCAGGGTAGGGGTGCGGGCAAAGCACAAAGAGCTATGGGCGGACAGTCAGGGAAGACAACGAATGGTACATTCATGACAGGGAACATGAGGAGTCTTGAGGGGCATGCTTAGGTGGATCCAATTACAAAGGGCTTGAAAGGCTGAAGACATTTGATTTTTTTTTTTTTAACCCCACAGACAGTAGGAAACCCTTTTAGATTTTTGAGAAAGTGGAATAATGAAAAATACATAGTTTCAAAATTTTGGTTTTCCACCTTTGGGAAGGTTAAAGATTGATATTATAGTGACCTGTAAGAAAGGAGGTTGTTAAGCGGGTAATATAATATCCATGTTAGAATGATTAATACAAACAACAGGAGCACATTAGCTAACATAGCCGGTAGGTACATAGACCTGCTTTTTAATGTGTTTGGATTTAAGTGACCTAGAGAATGGTCCTGCTCTGGTACTGAGAGGGAATACTCTCGCACACTTGGAAGGGGTGATGAATTGGCAGAGCTAGTGAACAATCTGATTTTCAATTGATAACAGTCTTTTTGAAATTTAGAAATAGGAATGCAAGGCTGGTGGGAAGTCAGGTCTGCAACTGCGGCACACAGAGGTGTCAGGGAAAGTTGTGAATGTTCATTCAAAGGGAATTCATGTGCAGGGGAGAGAGAGATGAAGATAATGGTTTGGGGAAATAGTTAAGGGTCAGGAGAAAGTTAAAGGTCAGGAAGTAGACAAAATAAGTTGTAATAGAACTAATGTATGTAGTTTCCCTTGACAAGTTGGCTCCATAAAAACAGGTCCATTCGGTAGTCTTATTACTGGTACTTAGTAGTAACAACTAATATCTAACTCTCATTTGCCAATTTTGTGTGCTCTTCAGGGCAGCTCAGTAAGGTGGGTGAGCAGTTTATCACTAGTTTCATTCCACAGATGAAGAAACTGAGGATCAGGGAGCTAAATGACTTGCCCAAGGTCACCCAGTTCTTGAGGTCTGCATAGAGTTACCTTCTTAATAAATGAGAAATTCACTGTACCCTGGATGTAATTAGAAAGTTAGACATATCTGATCTCCAGGAGACTCTAATCTTAACAAATTACAACATTTCTTTAAAATTACTCCAAGCTCAGGGCCAGAGGGGGTGGTTGGTACCAATAAACGTTAAATGAGACCTTCTGCAGCTATTACCATTACAGAAGGTAAATAACACAAAGCCAACTGTAGTCTTAATTTGTGTCTCACGTTTTCTAAATAACTCCAGGAGTTTATCGTTCAGGATCTCTTTACAAAAATTACAAGTTAAAAACACAACTGTGAGCACCATGCCTGGGAAGCAGACATTCTTAAGGAAGGCTGCGGCAGGACCCTCTGCATGGGGCAGGAGCGAGTTCAGCGGATACAAAAAGTCCCCCATCTAGTGGAGCGTGGTGCAAATTTTGCACATATCAAGGGTAACTTGTGGCTACGTGGCCATAGTTACAACTGGCAGACCTCCTGGCGGAGAGTGAGGAGCACCTGACGAGACTAGGGGCGGGGAAGCTAGAGGGAACTGAGAGTGCGCGCCACCGGGCTCACCAGGTAGGTCGCACAGCGCCCCTCTGTAGCGCAGCCTCCAGTTTTGGTGGTCCCAGCCCCAGGGGCCGCCGGTGAGTACCTTTAGTACTAAGAGATTGAGGAGGTCCCCCAAAGCGAGCGGGTGGCAGGCAACCGTTCGGTATTGCCTCCGCCTTCTCGCTTTTGGTTCTGCTTTGCATCACGGCATAAAAATCGTCCCTGACCCAGACAGACGCGTCCCTACCTCCACGCTCCCCCGCCCAGCTCACCGAGGACCCCTGGCGTGACGAGAGCCAAGAAAACCCAGAGCAGGCTTGCGGCGCCCATGCCACGGCGGCAGCCTCAGCGCTGGAATGCGTTCCGAGACCCGCGAGCCTCTGGCAGCTCCAGGAGGGTAGGGCTGAAACAGGAGACAGTTGCAACCAAGCGAAGGTGCCCGCTTAAATAGTGCCTGGCACCACGTGCTAGATTTGTGCGCACACCTGCAAACTGCCTAGGGGCGGGACGCCCACGCTGGTGCGGTGGCCCTGGCCTCAAGGGGCGGGGCGGGCGGGAGGAGGCGGGCGAACGGTGGAATTCTGACACCCCGCCGTTAGTGAACATTCTAGCCATCAGTGTAGCGGTTTTCCTACTTTTTCACTTTGGAATTCAGTGCATCCGCTTTTGCATCTGGAGAAGTGGAACAGAAGTTTCACAAAATAGTAATCACCCTTACTAATCAAGAATGACCTTTCCTTTCCTTCTTCTTCTTCCTCCTCTCCTCCTTCTTCTCCTTCTCCTCCTCCTCCTCCTCCTCCTTCTTATTTTGATTTTGGCTTGGATGCATTAAATTTATTTCATAAGCTATTAGTTCTAACCCTAGGGTTGAAATAAGAGCTTACTTAGAAAGGAAACATGAACAGCAGCAATTTCTACTATTAAGTCCTTTTTTAAAAAATCATTTTTTATTGTTAGTCTACTACAGTTGTCCCAATTCCCCGCCCCCGCCCTCCTCTGCCTGTAGCACCTCTCCCACAGTCAATTCCCACGCTATTGCCCATGTCTGTGGGCCACTCATAGATGTCTTTTGCCTAGTCCCTTCCCCTTCTTTCTATTATCCCGGTCCCTCTCCCCTCTCCCCTCTGTTCACTTTCAGTCTATTCCTTGTTTCCATGCCTGTGGTTCTATTGTGTTTGTTAGTTTATTTTATTCATTAGATTCCTCTTATAGGTAAGATCATATGGTATTTGTATTTATTTTGAAATAATTTCTACAGGAAAGTGGCAAGAATAGTACAAAGAATTACATACATATGTCTATGTATATCTCCAAATGTTAACATTTCACTTTTCTTTATCATTTTCTGTCTCTCACTTTGGACAGATGGATTGATGATGATGATAGATGATAGGTAGAAAGAATAACTATAGATATAGTTTCATAGGTATGAAAATCACATATAGATACATGCACATATAATTATATAATTATGTAATTGTTACTTTGGAACTGTTTGAGATAACTTACAGGCATGACATCCCTCCTCTAAATACTTCAGTGTGTATTTTCTAAAAACAAGAACACTTTCTTCCACAACTACAAAACCAGAAAATTAATATTGACACAATACTATTATCTAAGCAACAGACTGTACTTAAATTTCTCCAACTGTCTCGACGATGTTTATTATAAGCAAATACACACACATACTTTTTTTTCTAGTCTAGGATCATTCTAAGATCATTTGACTGTTATTTTTTTCTCATTTAATCTGAAAACGGTCTTCAGCTTTTTTTTGTCTTTCATGACCTTGACATTTTTGAAGAGTACGTATCAATTATTTTGTTAGAATGACTTTAAAATCAATTAGCTATTGCATAATAACAAATTAGCATAAACTGATGGTGGCTCAGTTGTTTAAAGTGTGGCCCCATGGACCAAAATGTTGTGGGTTCAATTCCTGATCAGGGCACATACCTAGGTTGCAGGCAGATCCCCAGTCAGGGTGTGCATGGGAGGCAATGGATTGGTGTTTCCCTCTCTCCCTTTCTCTCTCTCTAAAATCAAGAAGCATATCCTCAGGTGAGGATTAGAAATAAAACAAGTTACTTATGACCTAAGACAGTTTCTGTGTGTCAGGGATTTGAGAGCAGCTTAGCAAGGTGGCTCTGCCTTGCAATTTCTCAAGAGGTTGCAATTAAGACGTCAGCCGGAGTGGCAATCATGTAAGATGGCTCACTCACATGGCTCTGGGCTGGAGACCTAATGTCCTCTCCATGTGGACCTCATCATAGGATTGTACTACAGGGTCTGGCAGAAGTAAGGCCTGCTTGAGTGTGGTTTGTAGGGCAATAACATGGGTGTAATAATTTATAGTTTCAATTTGAACATTTCACCTAAAATGTCATATGGTGTGCTTGAGTGTGATGTTATGTTACAGAATTACATGCTTATGATTTTGTAATAAAATATTTTGTGATAAAAAGAGGGTGTTATTTGTGCCAGACCCTGTATTTTGAGTATCCTTGTGACATGGTGGCTCGTTCTTGTTACACTCTCATAAAAAGAGAGAACAGCAGACGCCACAATGTTTTTTATAATCTACCCTCAGAAAGTATAGTGTATTATTTCCATAATATCCTATTGGACACTATGATGATTAATTTTGTGTGGCAGATATATGGTCAAATATCCTGAGTCTTTCTGTTACAGTGCTTATGGATGAGATTTACATTTTTATAATGTTAACTGACTTTTATTTCCATTTTTCCTATTTTATTGAGGTATCATTGACATATAATATTGTATTAGTTTAAGGTATACAACATGATTTGATACATGTATATGTTGTGTAATGATTACCACAGTAAGGTTAGTTAACTATCATCATCTACATAGTTACATGTTTCCTTTGAATGAGAACTTTTAAGATCTGTTCTCTTAGTAACTTTCAAATATACAATATAATATTATTAACTATAGTCATCATCCTGTAAATCACATCACCAGAACTCATTTATCTTCTAACAGGAAGTTTGTGACTTTTGAACACCTTGACCCATTTTCCCCACTCTGTGCCCCACCCCCCCGGAAACCACCAACCTGCTCTCTGTTTCTGTGAGTTCACTTTTTTTAGATTTCACATATAGATGAGATCATATAGTATTTGTCTGTCCCTATGTGACTTATTTCACTTAGCATAATGCCCTCAAGATTTATCTATGTTATAATAAATGGAAAAATTTCATTCTTTTTAATGGCTGAATAATAGTCCTCTGTGTGTGTGTGACCTCTTCTTTATTCGTTTATCCATCTATTTCAGATAGTGACTTCTTTTCCTTTGGGTATATATGCAGAAATAGAGTAGCTGGGTCATATAGTTCTATTTTTAATTTTTTGAGGAATTTCCATACTGTATCCTAGTGGCTGCACCAATTTACATTCCTACCAAAAGACCTCAAGGGTTCCGTTTTATCCACATCCTCTCCAACACTTACATCTTATCCTTTTGGTGAGAGCCATTCTAATCGGTGTGAGGTGGTACCTCACTGTGGTTTTGATTTACATTTCCCTGATGGTTAGTGGTGTTGAGCACATTTTCATGTTTGCTGTGTAGAAGATTTTTAATTTGATGTAGTAACACTTGTTTATTTTTGCTTATATTGAATTGCCAAGACCAATGTCAAGGGGCTTACCCCTTATATTTTCTGTTAGGAATTTTATGGTTTTAGGTCTTAGGTTCAAGTCTTTAATCTACTTTGAGTTGGTTTTTGTGTATGGTGTAACACAGGGAGCCAGTTTTATTTTTTTGCATGTGGCTGTCAAGTTTGACCAACACCATTTATTGAAGAATCTGTCCTTTCTCCATTGTGTATTTTCTTGACTTCTTTGTCATAAATTAATTGACCATATATACGAGTTCTTTCCAGAAGCTATCCAGACGTGTAATATGATAGAGACATTTATTGAAGAAGATGCAAGATACAACAAACATTGTACATAGGACAGTGATGCCTCAGTCTCCTTCAAAGTAGACACCTTGGAACCTCACATAGTTCTTCCAATCCCATCAGCTGCCCTGTTGTATTTTCCTGAATCTCATCGATGGTCTGAAATCTCTTCCCTTTCAAAGGTGATTTTAGCTTTGGGAAAAGCCAGAAGTCGCAGGGCACCAAATCTGGGTTGTAGTGGGGTTGAATCATCTGGGTGATTTGATGTTTTATCAAAAAACTCTACATGATATGTGATGCACGAGGGGGCATGTTGTCATGAAGAAGCTGCCAATCACTTGTTTCCCAAAGATGCAGCCTTCTGAATCATCCAGATAGTTTCTGAGGAGGAATGCTCAAGCTTAACAAAAAATTTGATGCAGATTCATTGCTCTACTCTCTCAGTCATTTTGAATGTGACAGCAAACACAGTGCACATGCTCACTCAATGTATCTACCACCTCCACTAACTAGTACAGTGAAGTCATCATTGTTCATGCATACACATTCCAGTCCACTCTCCTTGGCTGCCAGGTTACATCGATGTTGCACAAACCATTCTTGTTATTTTAACAATGGCTAGACATTTTCCTTGACAGACTTTGATTTCTGGATACTTTATTCTATTCCATTGCTTTATGTTTCTGTTTTTATGCAAATACCATACTATTTTGATTTTTATAGCTTTGTAATATAGTTTGAAACAGGAAATATGAGCCTTCAGCTTTGTCTTTTTCTCAAGATTGCTTTGGCTACGTTGAATCTTTTGCTTTTCCATACAAATTTTAGGAATTCTTTTTTTCTGTATATGTGAAAAAAGTCTTTGGAATGTTGATGGAGATTGCATTAGATCTGTAGATTGTTTTGGGTACTATGAACATTATAACAACATTAATTCTTCCAATCTGTGAGCACAGAATATCTTTCTATTTTTTGTGTGCGTCTTCAATTTCTTTCATCAATGTATTATAGTTTCACTGTACAAATCTTTTACCTCCCTTGTTAAATTTATTTATAGGTATTCTATTCCTCAATAAAATTGTAAATGGTATAGTTTCCTAACTTCTCTGATAGTTTGTTGTTAGTGTATAGAACTTCAGCAGAATGTTTCATGTGCACTTGAGAAAAATATGTATTTGCTGCTCTTAGATGGAATGTTCTTTCAATGTGATTTACCCACCACAATTCCAACATTAGAGTATTCTGAATTTAACTGTATATTTATCTTTACCAGTGAAATTATAGTTTTGTGTTTTTCCTGTTACTAATTTGCACCCTTTTATATCAGCTTGAATAAGTTTCTTTAACATTTCTTATAAGCCTGGTCTTGTGGTGATAAATCAGCTTTTGCTTGTCTGGGAAACTCTCTCCTTTAACTCTCAAAGACAACTTTACTGTGTAGAGTAGACTTGGTTGGCAGTTACATTTTTCTTTCAGCACTTGAATATATCATGCCACTCCCTTCTGGCCAGTAGTTTCTGCTGAAAAATCTGCTTATTTCCCTATGGAGCTTTCCTTATATGTAACACATTGCTGTTTCTTTAATGCTTTTAAGAGTCTCTCCTTGTCTTTAATTTTGGCATTTTAATTATAATGTATCCTGTTGTGGGTCTCTTTGGATTAATCTTATTGGAATTCTCTGAAGTTCTTGGATCTGATGTCTGTTACTTTCTCCAAGTTAAGGAACTTTTCAACGATCATTTTTCTGAATAAACATTCTGTCCCTTTGTCTCTCTTCTTCCCTCCTAGGGTAATCTCCGCTAATATGAATATTGATGCAGTTGATGGTGTACTGTAAGTCCCTTAAGTTATCTTTACAGCTTTTTATTATTTTTCTCTTTTTGCTATTTTAATTGGATTAATTCTTTTGTCTTGTTTTCCAGTTTGCTAACCTTTACTTCTGCTTGATTTAGTTTGATGTTTTGAAGCCCTCTATTGAACTTTTTAGCTTAGTGATTTCATTCTTCAGCTCTATGATTTTTAAAATTCTTTCCTACATTTTCTCTTTGCCAAAATTCTCACTTTGTTCACATATTATTCTCCGGGTCTCAGTGAGCATCTTTATGACCATTATTTTGAACTCTATCAGGTAAATCACTGATCTTTATTTCATAAGGTCTATAGGGAGTTTTACCTTATTCTTTTATATGTAACATATTACTGTTTCTTCATTTGTTTTGACTCTCTCTGTTGGTGCATTGGATAAAAGATTCACCTCTGCCAGTCTTGGAAGAATGATCTTGTGCAGGAGATGAAACTTATTATTCAGCCCAGCTCTAGCTCTTGGTTTTCCCTCAATTTTTTTGTTATTGCTCAAGCCACTTTTTTCGTTCTTAGTAGTTCACGGTGGTTGAAGGTATACCAAGATCTTTCAGTGCCCTAAAGGGAAGGGTCTCAGTCAGCACATACATGCAGGCTGGTTGGAAGCTGAATCCTCAGGAGGAAGCCTTTAAAGTATGCATGTAGACCTCTTTCAAGGAAAAATAGAGCTGGGTGTTTCTGTCTGCCCCCTCTGGGTTTTAGAGCCCTGTGTTTTGAGGGCCTAGTTCTCACGTGGAAGTCTTCAAAGCAGGGGTGCTAGATAATGGGTCCAAACCTTTCACTTTACAAGGAGAAGCTGAAAATTGAGTTTCCTCCCAGTTGTATGTCACTGTACTGACAGGGGCAGGGGGTAAAAGCAAGGTTATATCTTAACCATCTTTACTTATTTTTATGAAAGTTTTTAATGTGTGTGTGTGTGTGTGTGTGTGTGTGTGTAGGAGTCACTCAGCTAGTTTCTGGATTTCTTTCAGAAAGAATTGTCCCATGTGTAGCTTAGATTTGGCCTATCTGTGGGAGGAGATGAGTTCAGGAGCCTCCTATGTTACCATCTTGGAGGAAAACCCCCTGAAATTAACATTTAAATTTGTAGACTGAGTACATCAGATTGCCCTGCTTCCTGTGAGAGGGACTTATCTAATTATTTGAGGACCTGAATATAAGAAAAGGCTCACTATTACCTGAATAAGCCAAAATTCCTCCTATCTGACTACCCTCAAACTGGAATATTAGGGGTTTTTTCCTCTTTTTTTCTATTTTTAGACTTGAACTGAAATGCCAGCATTTCCCGGGTCTTAAGCCTGCTAGCCTTCAGAAAAGAGGTCTGTATTGGCTCTCCTGAGCCTCCAGCTTGCCCACCTTACAGCTCTTGAAACTTAACAGCCCCCATAACTGCATGTGCTAACTCCTTATAATTTTTCTTTCTCCCTCTCTCTCTCTCATTGATTTTGTTTCTCTGGAGAACCTTCAGTAATACAGATGCACATATAAGCTCATTTCAGTATGAAAGGGCACTTTACATGAATGGAAATATCAGGAGATGAGGATCATCACTTGAGGTCATCTGGGAGCTGGCTACCACATGCTTCAATTTGGTTTTATCTGATGTTTCTTGGTGATTAGATCTAGGTCATGTTTTTTTTTGTTTTTGTTTTTTTTTTTTTGGCAGGAACACCACAAAACTGATGTTGTATCCTTTTCATTGCATTATATCTGGAGGCCTAAATTGTCTATTTATCTTGTTGCTCATGGTGTTAATTTGGGTCACTATTTTTCCTTTGTAATTAATAAGCATTTTGTGAGGAGATGCTTTAAAACTATGTAAATGTCTTATTTTTCATGAAATTTTCACCCACTAATTTTAGTATTTAGTGTTTTAGGTAATTCTTGCTTGAATTGATTACTATGATGGTTGCTAAATGGAGTTTTTCCTCATTCAATCATTATTTCCATATTTAGTAGATGGCATTCTACTATAAATGAAAGGTTTCCCTTTTCTCTTATTTATTTATTCATTCATCTATTTATCTATACCAACATGGACTCAATATCTATATCAATATAGACTTTATTCAATGGGTCATAATTTATTACTAACACTGCTTATTTTGGTGCTCAGCTTGCTCCTGTTTTGGGCAATGGGAACGCTCAATTAGCTCCCGTGTCGCACTGACCAGTACCCTTCATTCTTTGGGCTCTTCCTTTCTGGCAAAACAAGATGTCCCAAGCTCACCTTGTATTTTTCCAGACTCAGCACTGGAACTTGCCATTTTGCCAATGAATGCCAGTTTCTTTTAGCAGAGAATGCTATTTGAAAACCAACATCTTGATGCTAAGTATGTTCATTGCTAGTGAAATACCATTGCTTCCGTACCCTCTCAGAATGCAGTGCTAGGAAATATATGTATGTACACCTATTCCTATATCTATTTAAATTTTTTCTATCTATATTTATATCTAAATTGTGAATTTCCTATCAATTCTTCACATTCCAGTCCATTACCACGGACCGCATAAATTTCCCTCTTCTCATGTTTGTAACTCCCTTCTCCCACAGTGAACTACCTAATTCCCATTATCCACAATATATGAACATATTTTCTTAATCCTAGAATACGCAAAAAGAAGTTTGGGAGCTGTTAATCCTATATATGGTGAAAAGCAAGCCTACTAGGTTAAAAATATTTTGTTTTAGCCTGAAAACATAAAAATAACATTGCTCTTTAAAAAGCCACTTAGATGAATTATTCCCCCTTTAGTGTAGTTATGTTGTACAGCTAGATTTATTTGTTCTATTTGTACTTTATTTTAGTTGTTTCCCATCTTTTTTATTTTTTTAATTTTTTCATAGGTGAAACATTAACATAGTTCCAAATATCAGGACTCTATAAAAAGATATGATCAGAGAAATATCATTTCTGTATATCACTTCTGCTTCCATCCTCCTTCCCACTCCGTTTCTACCTACCCTTTATAAGGGCTCATTTGGAGTAGTTTCTGGCTTATCTGTCCTCTTTAATTTTACCAGATGAGAAGACGTGTATGTCTTCCTATTTCTCTTTATTTATTATATATTAAGTACTTTATTATATCATAGATAGTTTTTTTGCACTGTGCTTTCTTTTTTCACTTAACAGATATGCTGGAATTCACTTCATATAAGGTCAGAGGTAGTCCTCATTCTTTTACAGCCTATAGTACCTTATTATGTGGATTACAATAGTCTTGTTTAATTATTTTCCTAAATATTGACATTTAAGTTGTATATAATAGTTTTCGATTCTACGTAATGTTTTGAAGAACAACTTTGTGCATATTTATATTTATTTTTCTATTGTTGGAAGTGTATCTTCAGCGCTAATTTATGGAAGTGAGACTCTTGGTTTAAAAAGTAAACACATAGTTGTGTTAGATATTGCCAAATTCTCTCAATATTAATTGTATCATTCTTACTTAGAATTCAGGAGTGTACCTGTTTCCCCAGAATCTCATTAATCAAATGTGTTATCACAGTTTAAAATTTTGGCCAAACAGGTGAGAAATTGTATGCTAGTGTACTTTTAATTTGCATTTTTTCTTATTATGTAAGCTTGAACATATCTTGGTAAATTTGAGAGCCCTTTTAATTTTTTATTCTTTTGTGAATTCTCTGTTCATATTTTTGTTTCTTTTTCTATCATCTTTTGCAGGTATTTTCTCCCAGCTAGTCGTTTTTTTGTTGTTGTTTTTGGCTTTGTTTATGTTTATTTTTAAGGTTGAATGGGCTGAGACTGAGGACTCATCTTTTCAGCAAGAAGCCTCAGGCTGACCTGATTCCACTCATTGGCTCTTTTAGGATATAATAGATTTCCACTGGTGAGAAAGTGATTAACCATATTCAGTCCTTAAATCTCCATCCTGTCCATAGAAACAGTATAGGGAACATTGTGAAAAGTTTTCTGAAATCTAGGCCAGCATAGTGTTCATTTTTGTTCAGTCTTTGAGGGTTGTTGTCATTCCCAAATTCAAGGCTGTGTGATATTAGACAATTGTCTTCTCTTCTTTCTCCATTCTTACTTGAGATGGGTTATGAGGAAGTTCAGGTGTACACGTTTGAATTGGTTCTGCTCCTTAGAATCATCAGTACCTGAAAGACCTCTCTCTTGTTTTATTTAATTGTTTCCTACATTAATCATTGTAAACCAGGACTATACAGAAGTAACAAACACTCATAAATCCCAGATGCTTAAAAAACCAAAAGTTTATTTCTCACTAAAACTACCTGTTCAATACAGGTTGATGGGGTGAGAGCTGGGAGAGAGCTCTTCCTTATATTTACTCAGGGCTCCAGGCTGATGAAAGTTTCTTCTCATCATGATCATTTGTAGTACAGAGCTAGAGTGTCTCCCAACAGAAATTAAATGTTCTGGTCTAGAAATGGTACATGTGACTTATACCTACAACTCTTCAGATGGAACTAATTTCATGCCCTTCTCCAACTATAGGGTGGAGGTGGGAAGTAAAGTGCAAGTCAACCATGTAGAAATAAACACCCCTCACCAATACCACAACTCAAGACTAGTATCCTCCAGTGATCTTATTTAAATCATTGTCAGAAAAAAATCATATCTTTTTGCTCCAAATCCTCTAATAAGTTTCTATTTCATTCAATGTAAAAACTAATGTCTTAACTTTAACCTACATGGTCCTATGTGATCTGGCTCCCTTTAACCTCTCTAAGTTCATCTACTACTTTCCCCTTCTCATCCCTTACCCTTGGCCTTTTAATCACAGTGGCTTCTGCTGTTGTTGAATAAATTGTGAATCCCATGGGAGAATGGAGATTTTTTTCACAGGGTCATACTTGTGTACTACACTTGAGACATTAAGTATGCATTGGAAGGATTTTCTAATTGTTTAAAATAAACAAAATACAGAATGCATAGAAGTTTTTTTTGTTTGTTTGTTTTTTTGCCAGTGAGACCAATAAAACAATCTAAATGGCACTGAAACTGAAGCAGTGAGTTATAGGCAGGTTTCCCTGAGAGCAAATGTCAAGTTTTTTAATTATCAGGAGACTGAGCTTTGTGCGTATGGATCCACATAAGCTAGGTGATCAAAAATTCTTGAAGTAAGCTGGCTAATGGGGGATATTGTGGTCCTTTGGCTTCTGACTGAAGGAAACACATTTCTCTTCAGAGAAAGTATCCTTGATGAGGGCTATCAGAATTTTTACATATTAAGATCAACCAAAGTAAACTCACGAAGTATTTAATAAAACTTAACAGCATAAATTTAAAAAAAATGAGATAAGTAGGAATTAAAAGGTATTTCCTTATCCTTACAAAGATATTTTCAAAAAAACTTACAGTAAATACAGTTCTTTATGGTGAACTATTAGAAGCATCACAGTTTAAATTCAAAGAAGACAGCATGATTACTAAAAATGTATACCTAGAAAAAAAATCTGACAAAGTATGTGAAAAATTTTTATGGAGAAAATGATAAAATGTTATTCAGAGAAATTAATAAAGTATAAATAAATGGATAAACAAGCCCAGTAATATATTAGAAGACAGATAAAGAAAATACATTGGCTCTCTATAAAGTGATCTATAGATTTGATGCAATTTTAGTCAAAATGTAACATTTTTTGAAGAATTTGGCAATATAATTCTAAAATATATAAGGAAAAAGCAAAAAAAAACAAGAGCAAAGTGACACTTGTTCCATTAGGTATCAAGGCAAATTCTTCTTGGGTGAAGGGGCCAAGAAATTTTATATATATATATTCATTCCAACTTTGTTGATGAATAACTGACAGGTATAATTGTATACATTTAAAGTATACAACATGATAATTTCATATATAATGTAGAATCATTACTAATATCAAGATAATTAATGCATATATCACCTCAAATATTTAACTATTTTTTGTGCTAGGAATATAAGTTTTACTCTCAGCAACTTTCGAGTATACAATAGCCAGTACTGTATTATTAATTATAGTCACCACGCTGTACATTAGATCCTCAGAACTTCTTCTAAGACTGAAAATTTATATTCTTTGCCATACATCTCTTTGTTTTCCCCTTCCAGCTTTTGGTAACAACCCATCAACCAGTTGCTTCTATGAAATCAGCTTTTTTTCTTCATTTGTTTTAAAAGTCACATGCAAGTAATACCACACAGTGTATTTGTCTTTCTTTTTCTGGCTTATTCCACTTAACATAATGACCTTCAAGTATCTCCATGTTGTCATAAATGGCAGAATTTCTGTATTTTTCTCATGGCTGAATAATACTCCATTGGGCATATATGTATATCACATTTACTTTATCAGTTATCTGCCAAAGGACATTTAGGTTGTTCCCATATCTTAGCTATTATGAATAATGCTGCAATAAACATGGAAGTGCAAATATCTCTTCAAGATCCAGTGTAGTATTTGTAAATGCATGGACAAATATATTAATGAGAAAAAAGAGAAAGACCTCACATGTAGAAAATAGAGAGTAGGCTAACAGCTCTGGGATAGGGGAGTCTTGGGAATGAAGGCATCGAGAGAAAAAGAAAAAGGGTGCGTGGACACAGACAATAGTGTGATGATTGCGAGGAGAGGGATGGGTGGAGGTGGGAGAGGGTATAAGGGAGATAAATGGTAATGAAAAACAATAAAAATAAACTATAAAAAAGGAAATAGTTATATGACATAGGTGAACCCGCAGATCACTGGTGAAAGATGAGGACTGTTCAATAAATACTGTTGTAACGATCAGTTACACACTATGAAATAACAGAGAATTCCAACCTCGCAAACAAAATCTATTAAGTGGGAAAGACAAGACATTAAAATATTTTGAGTAAATGTATGAGACTATTTTTATGACCTTAGAGTAAGAACTTATTACATAGACATAAAAAATAAAAACCTAAGAAAATATTGATGAGTTAAACTATATTAAATTAAGAACTTTGTTCACTAAAAGGAACTATTAAGGGTAAAACCATATAAACTACATATTAACAGATCCAAGATGCCAGCAGAGTAGGTAGAAGCTACACTCACCTCCTTCCAGAGCCAAACTGGAATTACAACTAGATTATATTTAGAATAATCATTCTAAATAACCACCTGAAGACTGGCTGAAAAGAGGTCTATAACCAAGGATTTACAAAAGAAGCCATATTGAGACTGGTAGGAAAGGCATGGATGTGAAAAGGGCTGGCTCTGTTCTCATGAGCTGCAGCTGAGGTTCTGGAGGCGTATCTCAGCTGCAGGGGGTTTCCCCTGAGAAGCGTAGGGTATGAACACCAAGCTAGGCTACCCATCTCAGAGCATTAGAACTGGGAATAGGTGCCCACATAACATCTGGCTGTTGAAAGGAGCTGTCCACCAAGGAGAGAGGAGAGTCCACTGGAGACAGACATCTTTTTAAAGGGCAAATGCACAATATTTCGTTAGCAGCCACTCACCCTGAGTTCTGGTGGAGGAAGGGTGGAGTAAAATAGATTCATATGAAGAGAGTCTGGGGTTTGTGGCTCTGGGGAAGGAGCAGAAAGGACAGCCACCATGATCTCTGTACTGAGTCATTCTCCTGTACCAAAGACACCATTTTTCTTGGGTGGAGCACTCCCTTCCATTCAGCACCAGCCTGGAGAAAAGCAATAACCCCACACTGTAGATTCCTTCTTTCCCCACCCTGTGGAACTTATGCCCTGCTGAAGAGTACAGCCAGAGTCTCTTTCAGTGCCTGAGCCTAACAGGCAGCCAGCAGGTGGAGGCAAGGGGAAGCAGACCTAGGGGTGCACTGGAATTTTGCTGCTCTGTCCCCAGGCCCAGTGCTGGTAAAAGCTAGCTTGATGCTGGACTTGGTCCTCCCTGTGTGCCAAGACCCAACAGAAGCAAGCACAAACTGTGGATCCCTTACAGCTCTAGA
This sequence comes from Pteronotus mesoamericanus, assembly GCF_021234165.1. Classification (NCBI taxonomy): domain Eukaryota; kingdom Metazoa; phylum Chordata; class Mammalia; order Chiroptera; family Mormoopidae; genus Pteronotus; species Pteronotus mesoamericanus. The sequence continues at coordinate 3,902,406 of NW_026555326.1, forward strand.
CAAATTGTCCAGGGCCAGTAACAAGTAGCATCTCACATTGGCTTGACCAGAGTCCCTCCCAAGAGGCCCAAAAACAACATACACAGGGACCAGCTTCAGAAAACATTGAGCAGGATCCAACTAGATTCACAAGTGGCTTATCTAAAGGTAGACCTCAGTGGGAAACAAACCCAGATGAAACAAATTCCACTTTGTGTGGTCAGAACCTGGACAACAGCTCGCATGATGTAGCCAAGGTTGAGCCTCACAGTCAGCCAGCCTCAGGGTCAATCCCATGTACAAATAGGCCAATAGCAATCAAAACTTAATTACAAAAGAGGGCCCACATAACCCACACAAGGAACATTATGAAGCACCCAGATCAGGCGATCATGGAGAGTATATCATGGGACTCCACGGGACACTTATTTCATAAGGCCACCTCAAAAAGACTGGAAATCATAGTAGATCTATATAATACTTAGAAACAAACAGAAAGAGGCAACCAAAATGGGGAGACAAAGGAACAGAACCCAAATAAAAGAACAGAAAAAATTTCCAGAAAAAGCTAAATGAAATGAAGGCAAGCAATTTATCAGATATAGAATTTAAAGTAATGGTTATAGGGATGCTCAACAACATGAAAAGAGACATAGAAACCATTAAAAAGACCAACCAAAAAATGAAGAACACAATATCTGACATAAGGAATACAGTGGAAAGAATAAATAGTAGGTTGGATAAAGCAGAAGATCCAGTCAACAATTTAGAGAACAAGTAGGAAAGAAAGAACCAGTAAGAGCAGCAAAAAGAAAAAATAAATAAATGAAGATAGTTTAAGGACACTTGAAACAACATGAAGTGTAACAACATTTGCATCACAGGGGTATCAGAAGCTGAAGAGAGAAAGAGCAAGAGGTTAATCACCTTTTAAGGAAATAATGACCCAAAACTTCCCTAACCTGGTGAAGAAAAAAAGATAGAAAAGTCCAGGAAGTGCAGAGAGTCCCAAACAAGATGGACCCAAAGAGACCTACACCAAGACACATCATAATTAAAATGGCAAAGGTAAAGGACAAAGAGAGAATCTGAAAAGCTAGAAGACAGAAAGTTAGTTACCTACAAGGGTGCTTCCATAAGACTGAGAGCTGATTTCTCTACAGAAACATTTTAGGCCAGGAGGGATTGGCATGAAATATTCAAAATGATGAGAAGCAAGGACCTATAATTAAGACTACTTTATATAGAAAGGTTATCATTTAAAAATGAAGGAGAAATCAAGACTTTCCCAGACAACCAAAAGCTAAAGGATTTTGATACCACCGACCCAGTATTATAAGACATATTAAAGGGCCTTCTTTAAGAAGAGAAGAAGGAGGAGAAGAAAAAGGAACATAGTTAAGAGAATAAAATGGCAATAAATACATAACTGTCAATAATAACTTTAAATATAAGTGGCTTAAATGTTCCAGTCAAAAGACATAGAGTTGCTAAATGGATAACATAATAAGACCCATGTAATCCTGCCTACAAGACACCCACCTCAGAACAAAAGAAATGCGCAGACTTAAGTAAAGGGATGGAAAAAGATATTTAATACAAATGGAAAGGAAAAAAAAGCTGAGGTAGCATTACTCATATCTGACAAAAATAGACATTAAAACAAAGCCTAAGTAAGAGTCAAAGGAGAACATGATATGATGATAAAAGGGCAATCCAACAAGAGGATATAACCTTTGTAAACATTTATGCACCCACCATAGGAGCACCCAAATATGTAAAGTAAATCTTTATGGGCATAAAAGGAGAGATGGACATAATACAGTCATGGTGCGGGATTTTAACACCTCATTCACATCAATGGATGGATCTTCTAGAAAGAAGATTGACAAGTAAATGGCAGCATTCAAAGACATACTGAATCAGATGTATTTAATTGATATGTTCAGAGTATTTTACCCCAAGCAAGAGAATTTTAAATGCACATGGAACATTTTCTATGATAGACCACGTTAAGACACAAAAAAGTGTCAATAAATTTAAGAAGATTGAAATTGTACAAAGCATCTTTTCTGACCGTAATGGGATAATACTAGAAATAAATCACAAGAAAAAAACTGCAAAACATATAAAGACATGGAGGCTGAGTAACATGTTACTAAACAATGAATGGATTAACAATGATATCAAGGAAGCAATGAAAAGATACCTTGAAACCAATGAAAATGAGAACACAACAACAACATGGGACACAGCAAAAGCAGTCCTTAGGGGGAAATCCACAGCATTATAGGGCTACCTCAAGAAATGAGAAAAATCTCAAATATACAATCTAGCTTCACACTTGAACAAACTGGAAAAAACAACAAAGACCAAAGTGAGTAGAGGAAAGAAATAATCAAGTTCAGAGCAAAAATAAAGAAAATGGGGTCTAAAAACACAATACATGTTTTGTGTTGAAACAATCAATGAAACCAAGAGTGGGTTCTTTGAAAATATAAACAAAATTGACAAAGCTTTAACTAGACTCATTAAGAAAAAAAGACAGAGGACACAAACAAATAAAATTAGAACTGAAAGATGAGAAGTAAAAACTGACACCAAGGAAATATAAAAGATTGTAAGAAAATATTATAAACAATTATATACCAACAAATTGGACAATCTAAAAGAAATGGGTAAATTCCTAGAAACATGTGGGCTTCCCAAACTGAATCAGGAAGTATCAGAAATCTGAATACACAAAATACAGCTAGTGAAATTGAAGCAGTAGTCAAAAAACAGCCAACAAATGTAAGTCCCGAACTAGAAGGCCTCACAGGTGAAATTTACCAAACATTCAAAGAACAAACACCTATATTTCTCAAATTATTCCAAACAATTCAAGAGGAGGGAAGACTCTGAAACTCTTTTTTATTCTTTTATTTTTATTGTTCAGTTACAGTTGTCCCCATTTTCCCTCATTACTCTTCCCTGCCCTACCCACCCCCACCTCCCACATTCAACCTTCCCCTGCTGTTGTCTTTGCACAGGGGTCCTTTATACATGCTTCTGGATGACCCTTCCCCTTCCTTCTCCTGTTATCCCCTTCCCCCGCCCCCTCTGGTTACTGTCTGTCCTTTATTTTCATGTCTCTGGTAATATTTTGCTCACTTGTTTGTTTTGTAGATTAGGTTCCACATATAGGTGAGATTATATGGTATTTGCCTTTCATCATCTTGCTTATTTCACTTAGCATAATGCTCTCCAGCTCCATCCATGCCGTTGTGAAAGGTAGGAGTTCCCTCTTTCTTTCTTCTATGTAGTATTTCATTGTGTAAATGTACCACAATTTTTTTTCCACTCATTTACTGATGGGCACTGAGGCTATTTCTAGCACTTTGCTATTGTAAATAACAATGCAATGAACATTAGGGTGATTGGGTTTTTTTGAAATGGTGTTTCAGGAATCTTAGAATATAATCCCAGCAATAGAACTGTTGGGTCAAAAGGCAGTTTAATTTTTACTGATTCTGAGGAAATCCCCCACTGTTTTTCACAGTGGCTGCGTCAGTCTGCATTCCCACCAACAGTGCACTAGGGTTCCCTTTTCTCCACAATCTCACCAGCACTTGTTGTTTGTTGATTTTTTTTATGATAGCCATTCTGACCCGTGTGAAGTGATATCTCTTTGTGGTTTTAATTTGCATCTCTCTGATGGCTGGTGATGCTGAGCATTTTTTCAAACTCTTTTTATGAGGCCAGCATTGTTCTAATTCCAAAAATAAATAAAGACAGTACAATGAAAGAAAATTTAAGACCAATATCCCAAGTGAACATAAATACTAAAATATTCAACAAAACATTAACAAACCATATCTAGCAATACAATAAAAAAATCATACACCATGATCAAGTGGGATTTAATCCATATATGCAAGTTATAATGTCTGCAAATCAATAAATGTGATACAACACATAAACAAAATAAATAGAAATCACATGATCATATTAATAATTTCAGAAAAAACATTTGGTAAAATCCAGTACCCAATTATGATAAAAACTCTCAGCAAAGTGAGGATAGAGGTAACATACCTCAGCATAATTAAGGCCACATATGACAAACCCACAGTCAACATTATACTCAATGGGAAAAACATAAACATGTTTCATTTAAGATCAAGAACAAGACAGGGGTATCCACTTTTACTTTTTGCTATTTAACATAGCCTTGGAAGTCTTAGCCATGGCAACCAGAAAATAAGAAGAAAAACAATTAAAATTGGAAAAGAAGAAATAAAACTGTCAATATTTGCAGATGATATCATATTATAAATAAAAGAACACTAAAGATTCCTCCCAACAACTACTACAACTGATAAATGAATTCAATAAAGTAGCAGGATACAAAATAAATATCCAGAAATCAATAGCATTTTATACATGAATAATAAACCATCAGAAAGGAAAACAATCTCCTTTATAATTACATTAAAAAACCCTAAAAAATAAAATCTAGGAATAAATTAGACCAAGAATGTAGAAGGCCTATTTTCAGAAAATTATAAGACACTGAAGAAAGAAATTGAAAAAGATACAAAAAGTGGAAACACATACCATGTTCATAGATAGGAAGAATTATCATTAAAATGTTCATACTACCTAAAGCAATCTATAGATTCAGTGCAATTTCTATCAAGATACCAATGGCATATTTCACAAAACTAGAACAAATGTTCCAAATATTTATATGGAACTCCCCCCAAAACCCCCAAATAGCCACGACAATCTTGAGAAAGAACAAAGTTAGTGGAATCACACTGGCTAATATCAAACTATGCTATAAGACCATAGTAATCAAAACAGCAGGGTATTGGCTTAAAAACAAACATATAGATCAATGGAACAGGAAAAAGAGTTCAGAAATAAACCCACACCTTTATAGTCAATTAATATTTTTACAAAAGAAGCAACAACATACAATGAGATAAAAACAGTCTGTTCCATAAATGGTGTTGGGAAAATTGGACAGATACATGCAAAAATATGAAACTAGACCCCCTTTTACACCATATACAGAATAAACTCAAAATGGATTAAAAATTTGAATGTTAGAATCAAAACCATAAAAATTCTAGAAGAAAACACAGACAGTAAAACCTAGGACATTTTTCATAACAATATTTGTTCTGATATATCTCTTTGAGCAAGGGAAACAAGAAAAAAATAAACAAATGGGGCTACATCAAACTAAAAAACTTTTGTGCAGCAAAGTAAATCATCAACAAAATGAAAGGATAATCCACTGACTGGGAGAATATATTTGCAAATACACCAATAAGGGCTTAATATCCAAAATGTATAAGGAACTTATACAACTCAACACACAAAAAAGCAAATAATCCAATTAAGAAATGGGCAAAGGACCTGAATAGACATTTCTCCAAAGAGGACATACAGATGGTCAATAGGTATATGAAAAGATGCTCAATGTCACTAACTCTCAGAGAAATGCAAAATAAAACCACAATGAGATATCACCTCACTTTTATTAGAATGGCTATCATCAATAAATTAACAAACAACAAGTGCTGGCAAGGATGTGGAGAAAAGGAAACCCTCATGCACTGTTGGTGAGAATGCAGATTGGTGTGTAGCCAACTGTGAAAAGCAGTATGGAGATATATCAAAAAATTAAAAATGGAGCTGCCATATGACCCCATGTTTCCACTTTTGGGAATTTATCTGAAGAAACCTGAAACACTAATTTGAAAGAATATATGTACCCCTATGTTCATTGCAGCATTATTTACAATAGCCACAATTTAGAAGCTGCCCAAGTGTCCGTCAGTAGATGAGTGGATAAAAAAGGTATGATACATTTACACACTGTAATGTATCACACACATTTACAGCTTCTCAGCTGTAAGTAAGAAAGAAGTCTTACCCTTTGCAACAGCATGGATGGGCCTGGAGAGCATTATACTAAGTGAAATAAGCCAGTCAGAGAAAGGCAAATACCATCTAATCTCACTCATATGTGAAATCTAATGAACAAAATGAACTAATAAGCAACACATAGACAGACTCATAGAGAGTTGTCGGGGTGGAGGGATTGAGCAAAAAAGAAAAAAGTGGAGAAAAAATCATGAACATGGAAAACAGTGTGGGGATTGCTGAGGGAAGGTGGAGGATGACTTAGGAGGGATAAATGGCCATGGATGGAGACTTTGCTTGGGGTGGTGAATACGCAATGCAGTGTATAGGTAATGTGTTATAGAATTTTTCACCTGAAATTTGTATAATTTTGTTACTCAGTGTCACCCCAATAAAGTCAATAAAAAGGAAAAAATTGCAACTTATTTAATTATAATTAAGATTGTTATACAGAATATATAAAGGCCCCTACATATTAACCAGAAAAAGAAAACAGTAAAAAAAAAGAGAGAAAAGAATAGAATTCTACTTTTAGTTATATTATGTCCTAAGTTAAATAGATGAACCATTTCAACGACAACAAGCCTAGGTGCTAGAATATGTGAGTGCATGTGCGTGTACATTTGAGTTCTTGTGTATGTATGGATATGGATCTATCTATCTAGATATTCATATATATATATACATAGTCAAAATATGTAAGTGGAAGTATCAGGACAAAATAAAAAAGAGGGAAACCAACTGGGCATTTTCGAGGGTGTGTGTAAATTTGAGTTTTGATTCTAAAAGATTCTGGGCCATTGGAAATAGAAATGAAGGCTTGCTAGAATGGCTAGAATGACAAAGTCAGATACTAAAAAGTGTTTCAAGAATATGGAAAAATTGAAACCCTCATGCACTGATGGTGGGAACATAAAATTGTCAGTTACTATGGAAAATAGCTTGGCAGTTTTTCAAATGATTAAACACAGCAATTTCACTCCTAGGTATATACACAAGAGAAATGAAACATATGTCCACTAAAACTGGTCCATGCCTGCTTATAGCAGCACAATTCTTAATAGCCAATAGGTGGAAACAACCCAATTGGTAATCAGTTGTTGAATTGGTAAACAATCCATACAATGGAATATTACTTTGCCATTAAAAGGAATGAAGTACTGATAAATGTTACAATTTGGATAAACCTTGGAAACATTCTCAGTGGAAGAAGTCAGTCACAAAATTCCACACATTATATGATTCCATTGGTATGAAAGTCCATAGTAGGGAAATCTATACAGAGAGAAAATAGAGTAGTGATTACTTATTGATGAAAAGGAGGATAATGGAAGTATGGTAGAGTGTAGCTAAAAGATACAGGGTTTCCTCTTAAGGTGATAAAAATGTTCTAAAATCAACCGTGATGATTGTTGCAAGTGTTCATGCGTATACTAAAAACCATTTAATTGTACACTTTATGTGAACTATTAAATGATTCAATAAAGCTGTTTACAAAAAACTTAAGGATACAGAAAACATAAAAATCAATAATCGTAAAAGATGTAACATGCAAATAACAGTAAACTAAATATAATATAGTTATATCAATTATTCACATAATAGAAAGTAAAGCAGAAAATATTACTAGCGATAAAAAGGATCATTAAATAATGTTAAAGGAATAATTCCTCAGATGATATAATGATTGTAAATTTGTTTGCATATCATAACATAGCAGCAAAGCATGTAAGGCAAGTTTGATAGTAAGAAGAAATAGAGAAATTCACATTTCAAATTCATGGATAATTTTTAATTTATCTATCAATAAATTGATAGAATAAGAAGATAGAAAATTAGCAAATATATTGAAAATTTGTACAATATGATTAACAAGTATGATATAATTAATAGGCTTATAGAATACTGAGCCAAACAAATGCTGAATACACCCTTTTGTTAAGTACATAGGGATAATTTGCAAAAGTTTGATAAAAGTTTAAATAATAAAGCAATTCTCAAAAAGCCCTCTAAGATTGCAATCATACAGTATGTTTTCTGACTTCAATTTGAAAATCAAGATAGACATTTCCAAATAATACATGCACCAGAGAGAAAAATTATAATAGAAATTAACATATATTATGGTGTATTTAAAAATGAATTAAATGAGAAATAACATATTAAAATTTGTGGGATTCAGCCGATGCAGGTTCTAGAGGGAAATGCAAAGTCTTACATGGGTATACTGAAAAGAAAATTTAAAAAGCATCTATTTCAAGTAGTTAGAAAAAGAAATCCAAAGAAAATAGCAAGAAGGCTTTCTAAAAATAAGAGTCAAAATCAGTCAAATAAAAAAAAACAAGTTGGATTTTTTTTTAAAGTCTAATGAATTGGACAAATGAATAGTGAGAGTTTTCAAGAATGGAGAAAAGAATAAAAGTAATGGTGAACATTAGAAATGTACAAGAGGTCATTAGAGTAGATGGATCAAGAAAGCCTATGAAGTTTGTTGAATGAACCAATCTATAATTATCTAGCAAAATGCTTCCCAGTCTGATTTACCCAAAATACTGTCCATGACCATTGATCAGTTTTGGAACTTCCAGGTTTTGATGAATTATAAAGGATATTGATATCAAGTCATTCTAAACTATCTCTTTCTAGTCCCCCTTTCTTACAACAGAAGTTTATTTCTGCTCAGGTTACCCTTAGACCATAGGTATGGATGGGATCCTCGCTCTAGCACATTGTATGATTGCCGTTGTACATATGGGGCTAACACATTTGCAAATTGTGGTTTTCAGTGGTGACAGTGACTGGGACCTGAACTTCCTGGTGTGTTGTCAAAAATACACATACAAAGTGTGTCCGGGCAAGGTAGAGAGTCCCCAGATAGCAACCAGAGATGAAAATCGTTCTCCACAAGAGTTAATTTTTCCCAAATCAGTGTTTTAAGAATCTGTCACAACACTAATCCTGTCATGACAGTAATATGGAGTTTAAAAACAGCTTCCATGCTTGTACCATCTAACTCAGTTAACACTTGGAATGTGGGTCTCTTGAATACGACAACATGTCATTTTTTTAAAGAAAAAAAATCAATTCCTAGGGATTTCCTGAAGAAAAAAACTGATTAGTTTACTTAAAAAGCAGAAGAGGAACTGCTCCCTTTGGGGGGGTTTCCATACAGGATTTGGGATATGGAATGTTGCATTCTCAATAGTGAAAGAAGTCTATTCAGGAGTCACATAAAGAGCAATGTTCTTTCCCTTTTAGAAAGCAGAATTAATGTAACATTAGCTTCAGTAGAATCAGTGTCTATATCCTGACTAGGACAATTTTTTCCCCTTTTAAACTTCTTGATTATTTCAGTGAGTGGCCCATTCAGAACCAATAGCCTGCATTGTAAATTACTTCAGTATAATTCTATCACATGGTGTTAATCAATGAACACTCCACAAAAATGGTTCATCATCGGGTTGCAATGCTGAACCTTGAGACCAGGTGGTGGTGCTAGTGGTGACATGGTATGGGATGGCCAGGAGGCTAGGGGATGGGGACATTTACAAGGCTTTCCAAGCTACCTAGCTCTTACAGGCATTTCATCACCATTTATATTTTCATTCCTTTGAAGTCAAAGCAGAAGAGATTTTGCTGCCATTTGGATCGACCTTCCTGCAAAATTCATGGATTTGCATACATTTTAGTGCATTTGACCTGTTTCAGATTCTGTGTGTGTGGGGTACTGAAGCAAACACTTGACCACTTACAGTCTTCACAGGTGCAGAACATTGGGAGTATCCCGCTGATCACCAATGGGAATAGAGAATGGTTGCTGTCATCTGTGGCGTCCCATCTTTGCTTCTTGCAAAGACCTGATCAAGAAGAGCAGTGAGGAGTCAGTAAGTAGTAGAAGAGGGTATACTCTCACTCTCCTTCCAGACTTCTCTACCCTTTCTTAGTGGCTCCTTTGTTTCTTCCTTGGGGTTTATCCAAAGTTGAAACAAAGAGCTTTGGTTTCAAGAATGTAAGAATTAGTCATGGCTCATTGTCTTTATTTCTATTTTCCTTGACATGTGAAGAAGTCCTTCAGCTCATCTTCCTTGCCTAGAGTTCACTTTTAAAAGAACTTCAACAAACTAATTTACTAATGACACTAAATTAAATTCCAAAGACTTAATACATAATTTCATTAAAAAGAAAGCACTTTCCCCAATTTACTTAACAATCAAGTACTTTTTGAATTAATATTTATTGTATTTTTTCCATTACTATTTAGCCCCCTTATATACCCCTCCCCCCAGAAATCGCCAGTGTTGTCCATGTCCCTGAGTCCTTTTTCCTTTTTGCTCAATCCCCTAATCTCCTTTCTCTGCCCCCAGCTGCCATCCTGTCTCCATCTGAGAGTCTGTCCCTGTTTTCCTTGTTTGTTCAGTTTGTTCATTAGATTCCACATAGGAGTGAAATTATAGTATTTACCTTTCTCTGACTGGCTTATTTCACTTAGCATAATGTTCTCCAGGTCCATCCATACTGCCCCAAAAAGAAAAAATTTCTCCTTTTTAATGGCTAAGTAATATTCCATTGTGTAAATGTCCCATAGCTCTTTCATCCACTCCTTTACTGATGGACACTTGGGCTGTTCCCATTTCTTGGCAACTGTAAACAACGCTGTGATGAACATAGAGGTGCTTATGTTTTTCCAAATTAGTATTCTGGATTCCTTTGGATATATTCCCAGAAGTAAGATAGCTGGACCGGAAGGCAGATCCATTTTCAATTTTTTGAGGTACCTCTATACTGCTTTCCACAGTGGCTCTACCAGTCTGCATTCCCACCAACAGTGCAAGAGGATCCCCCTTTCTCCTCATCCTTGCCAGCACTTGTTGTTAGTAGATTTATTGATGGTAACCATTGTGAAGGTGTGAGATAGAATCTCATTGTGGTTTTAACTTGCATTCCTCTGATGATTAGTGATGTTAAGCATCTTTTCATATGTCTTTTGGCCATCTGCATGTTCTCTTTGGATAAGTGTCTCTTCAGGTCCTTTGTTCATTTTTGATATTGGGGTGTTTGTTTTTTTAGTGTTGAGTTTTGTAAGCTCTTTATCAGTTTTGGATATTAACCCCTTCTCAGATGTATCAGCTAATATGTTCTCCCATTCTGTGGGTTTTCATTTTGTTGATGATTTCCTTTGCTGTGCAAAAACTTTTTAGTCAGATATAGTCCCAGTTTTTAAAAAATTTTTCTTTGTTTCCCTTGCCTGGGAAGATACATCCAATAAAATATTGCTATAAGCAATATCCAAAATTTTGCTGCCTATGTTTTCTTCTATAATTTTTATGGTTTGAGGTCTAACATTTAAGTCTTTGATCTATTTTTGAATTTATTCTTGTGTCTGGTGTAATAAGGTAGTCTAGTTTCATTTTTACACATGTATCTGTTCAAAACCCCAATATCATTTATTGAATAAACTATCTTTAGCCTGTTGTGTGTTCTTGTTTCCTCTGTTGAAGATTAATTGACTTTAAAATTGTGGGTTTATTTCTGGGCTTTCCATTTTGTTCCATTGATCTATATATCTGTTTTTATGCCTGTATCATGCTGTTTTGATTACTGTGACCTTATAATATAGTTTGATATTACCTAGGAAGTGTGATTATTACAACTTTATTATTCTTTCTCAGGATCACTGTTGCTATGTGGTACCTTTCGTGTTTCCATATAAATTTTTGAAATATTGATTCTAGTTTTGTGATATGCGCCATTGGAATCTTGATAGGAATTGCTTTGAATCTATAGAGTGCTTTGGATAGTATGGACATTTTAATAATGTTAATTCTTTCTACCCATGAACAGGGAATACATTTTCATTTATATGTATCTTCTCAATTTCTTTCTTCAGTGCCTTATAATTTTTTTAGTACAAGTCTTTTACATCATTGGTTAGGTTTATTCCTAGGTACTTTATTCTTTTTGTAACAGTTGTGAATGGGATTGTTTTCTTAATCTCCCTTTCTGTTAGTTCATTATTGGCATATAAAAATGCAACTGATTTCTAGATATTAATTTTGTATCCTACTATTTTGCTGAATTCATTTGTCAGTTCTAGTAGTTTCTTGTTGGAACCTTTGGGGTTCTCTATGTATAGTATCATGTATTCTGCAAATAAAGGCAGTTTTACTTCTTCCTTTCCAGTTTAGATACCATTTATTTCTTCTTCTTATCTGAATGTTGTGGCTAGGACTTTCAGTATGATTTTTGAATAGGAGAGGTGAGAGAAGACATCCCTGCCTTGTTCCCAGTCTTAAGGGGAATGCTTGTAGTTTTGCCCGTTGGGTATGATGTTGGCAGTGGGTTTGTCATATATGGTCTTTATAATGTTGAGGTCTGTTCCCTCTATCCTCACTTTGCTGAGAGCTTTTATCATAAATGGATACTGAATTTTATCAACTGCTTTTTCTGCACCTATTGATATGATCATGTGGTTTTTGCCTTCATTTTGTTTATGTAGTGAATCACATTGATTGATTTGCAGATGTTGTATGAAACTTGCATTCCTGGAGCAAATCCCAGTTGATCATGGTTTATGATCTTTTTGATGCATTGTTGTATTCTGTTTGCTAATATTTCGCTAAGGGTTTTAGCATCTATGTTCATTAGGGATATTGGACAATAATTTTAATTATTTGTAAAGTCTTTATCTGGTTTTGGAATTAGGGAAATTCTGACCTCATGAGATGAGTTTGGGAAACTCCTTGAATTTTATGAAATAGTTTGAGAAGGAGAGGTGTTAGTTTTTCTTGGAAAAAAATGTTGGTAAAATTTCCATGTGAAGCCATCCGGTCCAGGACATTTGTTTGTTGGGAGTTTTTTGATTATGGCTTCAACTTCACTAGGTGTAATTTGTTTATTCAGATTCTCTGATTCTTCCTGATTTAGTTTTAGAAGATTGTATGTTCTTAGAAATTTATCCATTTTTTCCAGGTTGTCCAGTTTGTTGGCATATAATTGCTCATAATATTTTCTTACAATCCTTTCTGGGTTTTTTTGGTATCAGTTATTTCTTCTCTTTCATTTCTGATTTTATTTATTTGGGTCCTTTAATTTTTTTTGATTCGTTTGGTTAAAGGTTTGTCAATCTCATTTTATATTTTCAAAGAACCAGCTCTTGGATCCATTGATTGTTGTATCATTTTTTAAGACTCTTTTATTTATTTCTCCTCTGATATTTATATTTCATTCCTTCTACTAACTTTGGGCTCTGTTTGTTGTTCTTTTTCTAGTTCCTTTAAGTGTAAAGTTAGATAATTTACTGGAGCTTTTGCTTTTTTTTTTTTTTTTTTTGAGATAGACCTATAATGTTATCATTATCCCTCTTAGGATTACTTTCCCCATGTTCCACAGATTTTGGATTCCTGAGTCCTCATTTTCATTTGCTTCAAGGTATCTTGGAAGTCTCTCTTGATCTCATTGTTGACTCATTCCTTATTTAACACCATGTTATTTAGCTTTCATATCTTTTTGTATTTTTCAGTGTTTTTCTCGTGATTGATTTCTAGTTTCATAGCATTATGGTCAGAGAAGATGCTGGATATGATCTCAATCTTCTTACATTTACTGAGACTTGTTTTGTGTCCTATCATGTGGTCTATCTTTGAAAATGACTCATGTACATTTGAAAAGAATGTATATTTTGCTTCTTTGGGGTGAAATGCTCTGTAAATATCAATTAAGTCCAGTTGATCAAGGTGTTTCTCAATGCCAAAATACCCTTGTTAATTTTTTGTTTGGACAATCTATCCATTGTTGATAGTGGAGTGCTAAAATCCCCTGTGATGACTGTATTGCTGTTGATCTCCTTCTTAAAGTCTTCCAAAATTTTCCTTATGTAATTAGGTGCTGCTATGTTGGGTGCATGTAAGTTTACAAGAGTTTAACCTCTTATTTGGACAATTCCCTTAATTATTATGTAGCAACCTTCTTTGTCTTATGGCTTTTGTTTTGAAGTCTATTTTGCCTGATATCAGTATTACTACCTCAGCTTTTTTTTTAATATCCATTTGCTTTTCCATCCTTTCACTTTCAGCCTGTGTACATCTTTTGTTCTGAGGTGGGTCTCTTGTAGCTAGTATATATGTAGGTTTTGTTTTCTTATCCATTCAGTTATCCTATGTCTTTTGATTGAAAAATTTAACCATTTACATATAATGTTATTATTGATAGGTATTTATTCATTGCCTTTTTTCCCTTTGTGTCTGTGTTCTCCTTACTCTCTCTCTCTCTTTTTTCATATTCTTAAAGCATACCCCTTAGCATTTCTTGCAATACTGGCTTGGATAGATGTACTCTTTAAACCCTTCTCTCTCTCTCTCTCTCTCTCTCTCTTTTTTTTAATCTGGGAAGCTCCTTATTTTGTCTTCCATTTTAAATGAGAGCCTTGCTGGGTAAAGTAGTCTTGGTTGCAGGTCTTTGCTTTTTATTACTGGGAATATTTCATGCCATTCCTTTCTGGCTTGTAGTGTTTCTGTTGAGAAATAAGATGATAGCCTTATTGGTGCTCTCTTATATGTTACCAGCTCTTTCTCCCTTGCTGCCTTTAAGATTCTCTCTTTGTCTTTAGATTTTTCCATTTTAATTATGATGTGCCTTGGAGTGGACCTCTTTGGGTTCACTTTGATTGGGGCTGTCTGTGTTTCCTGAACTTACATGATTTTTTCCCTCACCAAGTTAAGGAAATTTTCTGTCACTATTTTTTCAGACAGGTTTTCTATCCCTTGCTCCTTTTATTCTCTTTCTGGAATCCTTCTGGTGTGAATATTGTTATGTTTTATGTTGCTTTGCAGCTCCCTTAAACTATCTCCATTCTTTTTTAGTCTTTTTTCGTTTTGCTGTTCTGACTGGGTGTTTTGTTTTTTTTTCTACCTTACTTCCAACTTGCTGATTTGACCCTCCACTGCATCTAGCTTGCTTTTAATTCCTTCTAGTGTATCTTTCATTTAAGATATTGTATTCTTCTTTACCTCCTGGTTCTTATTCATAGTTTCTATGTCCTTTTTCATGCTGAAGTAGTTCCCACTAAGTTCCTTATAGTTTTTACTGAGTTTCCTTAGCATCCTCATAACCATTATTTTGAACTCTATGATAAATTGCTAGCCTCAATTTCATTTAGCACTCTTTCTGTGTTCTTCCTTTCCTTTTCATTCAGGGTTGTTTTTTTTGTCTCTTCATTTTTAGGTTGCTATTTTTGTATGTTCCTGTGTATTAAATTGATTTTCTTTGACTCCCTTTCTTCATGGGGTGGCCTCCTGTGGTAGGAGTCCTGTGGGACTCAGTGGTGCAGTCTTCTTGAGCTTCTGAGCTGGAAACTCTAGGGATTACTTTTATGAAATTTATGTGGGTTCTCTTATTTTATTTGTGTTTTGGCTGTTGTTGGCTCATTTACTGGATGGCTGACTGAAAGTCACAACTCTCGTCACATCTTGTGTGCGCTTGTATGGGAGCTTCCAAAACAGAACAACCTAGCATACAACACCCACACCATCAAAAATACCCCACAACCACTACTGCCATATCAACAACAAATGAGCTAAGATTAACAAGGGTGGAAAGAGAACAAAAATATTATACAAAATGTAAAAGGAATATGAGGTGACTAATCGAAAGAAAAAGGATTTTGAAGGAGTAGAGAGTGCAGAAATAATGAGAGTAGAGAATACAAATAAGGCAAAGAAAAGGAGAAAATAAAATTTACAACATAAATAAAATATGGAGGGATAGGGCAAATTGGAGTAAGAAAAGGGAAGAGTACAATATGAGACTTGAAGAAAAAATAGTGAAAAATAGGAGCCAAATTGAAGAAAAACAACTACTGTAGCAATATTCATGACAAAGGAACAAAGATTAATAAAGGTGGAAAGAGAATAATAAAGAAACAAAAAAAGGAGACTCTAAGATGTTTAAACAAAAGAAAACTGATTTTGAGAGAATAAAGGGAGGAAAAATAATAAATGTAAGGATTAGAAAATAGGCTATGAAAAGGAGAAAATAAAATTTAAAACAAAAATAAGACAGTGCAGGATTGAGGTAAAAGGGAGTAAGACAGGGGAACCATAAAATATGAGATTTAAAATAAAAGTAAGAGTGAACAACTAGGAATAAAATTGAAGAAATGCACCAACAACCCCAATATCAATGAAAACCAAGCAAATATTAATAAAGGTGGAATGGCAGTAAGATATTATAAGAAAGGGAAAAAGCATGTGAGATGACTAATGGAAAGAAAGATGGTTTTTGAGAGGATTGTAGGAGGAGAGAGAGTAAGAGGACTAGAAACAAGGTATAAAAAGGATAAAAGTAAAATTTAAAACAAAAATAAGAGAGAAAAGGATGAACGCAAAATGATGTCAAAGAAGGGAAGAGTAAAATAAGAGATTGAAATTAAAACTGAAATAAAAATAAATTAAAAAAACATAAAAATAAAATAAGAAATAGTGAAGTAATAGGAATAAAATTGAAGACAAAGAAACAATGTTAAAAAGCTATGCAGGAGAAAAAATATTGCAAATAATGAGAAAAGAACAAGGTGGACTTCAACTCAGCAGAATCTGGTTGGCCTACTGCCTTCTTCAGGGTCCATCTCTGATTTCAGCTGGTACCCCAGTCTAGCTTTAGTCAGCCTGTTTGAGGCTACAAGCAATCCATAGTCTGTGGTTATTTCCGTCAGGCTTGGCTGGTCCTTGCTGTTCTGCCCTGCTGGTTTTTTATCAGCACAAGACCCAGGGGTAGTTCTTCTAATGTCTGACAGCACCACATTTACCACCTCCACCTGCCACCGGGAGTGGGGGGGGGCCCCTGGTGCAATAAGGAGAGTGGGATCCCTAGATAACCCTCTGGGAGACACACCTCAGTCTTCAGGGAAGATGGTGGGTATGTTCCCCTACCCCTGTGCCACATATCTTGGTCTGTCCCAGATTATTTCCAATAATGCATACTTCTTGAGTAATTAGCTCTCTGTTTCATGTGAGGAGCCAATCTGTATAAAAGAGTAAGCTCTTTCCTGCTGGACACTGATGGCAGCTCTGTGTGAGAGCCGAGGCTAGGCAAGAGCCCTGAATACTTCTTGTTGCATCAATTTCTAATCTTTATGCTCTGCTGTTTCCACTGGAGTAGGGCTGAAGAGGAGCCAGCATAGCATCTGATAAAAGTTCATAAAGAATTCCTTTGGAGATTCTCTTTCTTTCTCCTGCAGATATGCACCCGGCAGGGGATTCGTGAGCCTGGCTATACTATTCCACAGACTTTGCAGTCCAGCAGATGGGGGTTGGACACACCTTCCCCTTCCCAGTGGTTTGTACTCTTGGTTTGAGTGGGCCTTCCTGGCTGTAAGGAATCTCAGGCATTCACCTTTATTTCCAGTTCCTAGCTCACTGTTTTCGGAGGAGGCTCAGACCCAGACCCTCCATCCTGCGTGCAGAACCCTCCTTGCCAGCCATGTTCAGTGGGGCCCCTCAATGCTTTCACAGTGCAGCCTTCTACTCTTCCTAGCCAGCTGGGTTCAGTGGACATGAACCATGCTTTGAATCTGGCCTCTTTTCTGGTAAGGCAGCTGTGCACGTGTGAGTTCCCTGTTCAACCATGTCTCTGCTCCCCTCTTTAAAAAAGTGCCTATGTGGCACCCCAGTGCTGCTTCAAGCCAGTGCCCACCTCTCCATGTGCCCCACTTCCCCAAAAGACAAAAGGTCTTCCTTGGTCAGGGCTGGCCACAGCCTGTTAGTGTCTCTGACAGTTTTAGGAGATAAAATTTCCCTCATGGACTCACCCAGTTGGTGCTGCAACTATGGACATGCTGCTAGCTGTGTGTGTGAAGCCTGAGTCTCCCAGACTCTGTATATCCTCCCAAGTTTCTCCTTGGGGGTTCCCTGTGTGAGATCAGGCACTGCCTGCTCTGGGCGGGGTGGGAGCTACTAAGGTGCATTTTCTCTCTTCTGTTCTTTCCTGGCTTCAGGCACCTCACACAGGGTATTTCCCCTTCACCTTTTAAAATCCCTTACTGGACAGTGCAAAGCTTCTTCTGTATTCCTTGGCTTCAAAAATTCATATCAGCTAAGATTCCATTGTTTGTTCAGGTTGCTTTTCAGATCAGCTAAAAGTCTGTGCTGGGGGCACCAGTAAATGGGCTCAGCTTCCACCTACTCAGCCACCATCTTCTCCCCATTCCAAAGTGGAGTTTTAAAAAAGCATTTCTACAGCCCAAAACCTTTGATATGCTTTTTTTTTTTTTACTATTTTCATCAACTTTTTAAAGATTTTATTTATTTATTTTTAGAGAGAGGGGAAGGGAGAAAGAAAGGGATAGAAACATCCATGTGAGAGAGAAACATCTATTGGTTTCCTCTCTCACACGCCCCCACCTGGGGACCTGGCCCACAATCCAGGCATGTGCTCTGACCGGGAATTGAATCTGCAACCTTTCAGTTCACAGGACAGCACTCAAAACACTCCAGTCAGGGCTATTTTCTTCAATTTTTATTTTTTTTTAATATTTTCTCTTTTTAAATTTTTATTAAATTTATTGGAGTGACATTGGTTAATAAAATTATATAGGTTTCAAGTGTATAACTCTATAATACATCATCTGGATATTGCATCATGTGTTCGCCACCCAAAATCAGTATTCTTCCATCATCATTGATCCCTGGAAATGAATATTCATAAGTTGAAGTTCAGTTTGTGTATTGAGAGGAATTTGAAAGAATTATCCTCAGCACCAAAACAAGATAAAGAATAATCAAGGGAAGTAGGTTTGAATTTCATTAATATCTGTAAGCCTTAAAGTTAATAATTCATATGATAAATAGTATAAATAACCCAGTGAAAATTTTAATTTGTTCACAATGATAACGATATACATAAAAATTTATACCTTTATTAAAACAATTTTAACACATCTATAAAAACTCTATGTCAATTTGCTCACTTGAGGTCATAGAATTTAAACTTCAAAATAAAAGCAATTTTCTAAATTCAAAAGCAATTAAAAAAACAACAGCAGCAATCAAAATAATAAAACCTTCATTTTATAAGCATTTTTAAAGATCCCCTTTAAACTTCTCAGGTCATTGGACAACACACAACAATTTGACATTGTGCTATTTTTATATATATCTGGTGGAAGTAGATCCATGATAGCTAATATTTGCAAACATAGCAAGTAGTTGAAAAGGGCAAAATTCACCAAGGGTCTACAACTTGCACATCCCAAGACAACAGTCAGTATATTAAAGCACACATTTATATACAATCCCACTTTTGATTTCAGTCAATAAGGAGCAAATATAGAAAAATCATCAGTGATAGTAGTATGTAGGAAACTTAGACAATCTATTATCTCCCAACCTGTAAATCTCCTAGAAGGTATATAAATTCTTGCCAGCTAACATGTAATTTTAAGTGATAATTAGTAACTATTTCAAGTTCTATTGTAATATATAACAAATAAAAGAAAATCAAATTTTCCTTCTTTTAGAAGTTTTAGAAAACAGTTCATGCATCAAAATTAAATAATGCATGAAAATATTAATGAACAATTGCACCTAAACATATTCTCTATTTCTATTAAAAATTATTTATCTTTTAATACCTTAGATGTTTTCAGCCACCATAAATTACAGATAAGAACTCCCAGGTATATTGTAAGTTATATATCTAAAATTTTACTTCACTGAAACACATCGTATGAGAAGTAGTGTAGTAACATGTGAACTTGCTCGAAGTGACTAACCGTGCAGTTTTTCCTCTAGGGACCTTTTGTTTTACAAGCTTTTGCTGCTTCTTTGGCTGGTGATTTTGCAAGCTTAACAGCAGTCATGAAGATTGTTTAGTACACTTTGTACCACTAGCAATAGCCTCTAAAAGAGGGCCCCCTCCAGGCAGAGAGAGCCTGGTGCTGGGGAGTGTGGCTTGAACTGAACTTCAGTCTCTGCTTTTGTTCTGGGCAGAAAAATTGCATAATCACATACAGAAGCTCTTGTTTAGGTCTCAGTAAAAGGTTTTGTTGTAGTTCTTTATTCCTTCAAATGGCATCACTCCCTCCTTCCTTGTACCTTTCACATTGATTTCTTCAACTGTAAAAAATTTATTCAATTGTTTAAAAGTAAATTTTGTCATGATTCTCCCATTTTTCTTTGCTTAAGTAGAAAAATAAAGGCATTTCTACTGAGTCCAAAGTCAGTTTCCAAATTTCAACATGTAATAATAATCAGTTTCTTCCTTCCATAGCCTCTTCTCTCTTGGCTAACTTGTTTTCAGTTCTTCTCCTCATTTCAATATTCTGTGTCTGTTTTTACTACTTTATAAACTATTTCTGCCAGTGTGAACATATTACAGTAGAGAAAGTCTTGAAAAAGTTTAATTATCAAGGAGCTTAATGTTTGTTTGTGGGTTTTTTTTTTTTGTTTGTTTTTTTTTTTGTGGTATTGATAAAACGCGCAGATCACAATGGTGTCCGTAGCATTTACCTCTCCATGGAGTGCAGTCAGGGGTGGAGAATAAATCTGCCAGCATCCAGGCTGACATTTCTTTAAAAACATACTGGGCACTGCTTCTTCATGCCAAGTCTTCTTAGAGGGAGTTCTCTTTTGAGAAAGTCTACTTAGAAACTTCACATTCATATTAAATGCAATTCAGCATAGGATAGCATACTTATCTTTGGTGTTCTGGTAGTTGAAGGACCTGTATATCCTCAGAGCCACATCTCCAAAAGAACTGGTCCACCCTGCTATCATGATATTTTCTGTTGCCTTTTAAGAGCCATATTTCCATGGGTTCTCTAACATGGAAATAGGGTGTATTTTTGGAAAAGTCACAGGCAAGGACAATGATATCTTTACATATTACTATCAAGAAATTCATTTATTTTGTCATTTATTCACTCGACAAATATTTATTGAACAAATGGAATAGACCAAACATTATTCTAATTGCTGGGCAAAATAGGCAAAAAGATCATTCTAGTGTAATTAAGGGGTCCCAAATGGTAACTTCAAATATCTGTGAGTAATTAAATTATTCCATACATTTTCTAGCTCCCAAAAGATTTCGATATCTTTGAAACTTCTCCTTTGTAATACCCACAGTATGTTGTGGAAAGTGATAGTGTATGTCCCCTTCATTTATCTGATCCATAATGAAACAGATTTATATATAGATAAATTGTGGGGTTTAGAAAAACAATAAAAAGCTTGTCTCCTTTGCTGATGAAATAAAATACTCTCCTTTAACTATTTTTCATTGTTTCATTGCAATCCTCTTCTTTCCTGAAGCATTACGTTGCATACCTTTTTCTACTTTCTGCTTTTGTGATAACATACTTTTCATATAGTTCTCCTGTAAGCC
The DNA here is from genome assembly GCF_021234165.1 of Pteronotus mesoamericanus. Taxonomy (NCBI): domain Eukaryota; kingdom Metazoa; phylum Chordata; class Mammalia; order Chiroptera; family Mormoopidae; genus Pteronotus; species Pteronotus mesoamericanus. Next base: position 3,923,682 of record NW_026555326.1, read on the forward strand.
TACATAATTTCTAATAATTTATGATCAAATGAGTATTTTGTTCTACATTTCCATTGATAAACACATTTTTTGAAATATTTTCCTCTGAAGAATGTTATAAATCTTCCTATGCTGCCTAAGAAATTTCTTGACTCATGTTTCCTAGCAAAGGAAAACTCCATAGCTAAAGAATATATAAAAAGATGCTGAATCTCACTAGTAATCAAGGAGTTACAAATAAAACCAAATTTATTGCACACCCATCAGACTGGCCAAAATTTTAAAGTTGTTATTGTCAATGATACCAAGCATTGATGAGAATGGGACACAAAAGGCATTTTCAGACCCTGCTGGTGGGGAAGTAAATTAGAACTTCTGTGCTAATAATTTAGCCACACTTGGTAAATTTATGTATGTGTATATATACATATATGAGGTCTGTCCAGAAACAGTCCAACTATTGCTAATATAATGGGAATGGTTTGCATAACAGTGATGTAACCTAGCAGCCAAGGAGAGTGGACTGGAATGCGCATGCATGAATGAACAATGACACCTTCACTGCACTAGTGCGTGGGGGTCGTAGACACATTTGAGTGAGCATGTGTACTGTGTGGCCATCACATTCAAAATGACTGAGCGAGTAGAGCAATGATTCTGCATCAAATTTTGTGTTAAACTTGAACATTCCTCTGTGGAAACTATTTGGATGATTCAGAAGGTTTTCAGGGATGATGTGATGAATGCAACACAAATAAAAGTGTGGTACAAATGCTCGTAAGATGGTTGAGGATGTTAAAAGTGATCCACATTCTAGAAGTGCCTGCAATGAGCAGAACACCTGAGAATGCTGAAAGTGTACGGGCTGCAATCAACAAAGATCAGTGACTGACAGTGTAGGAACTACGAGCTGATCTGGGGAGTCCAAAAACTACGGTGTCTGAGATTTTTAATGCAGGATCTTGGCATGAAACGTTTCATCGCAGTTTGTTTCGTGGCTTTGCTACCAGAGCAGAAGGAACATGGTGCTGCAGTTGCTAATGACTTGATTCAAACAGCTGCCAATACACCAGATTTCCTCAAGAAGGTGATAACTGAGAGGGACTGAGGTGTCATTGTCCTACGTACAATGTTTCTTGCATCTTTTACCTTTTTCAATTAACGCCTCTGTTTTTCATAGTGTGTGGCTGGATACTTTCTGGACGGGAGGTATGCGTGGGCGCGCACACATACACATACCCAACAGTTTTGCTTCTAGGTGAATATCCAAGAGAAACTCTAGCTTGGAAGTTACATTTATATAAATATATATAATTTATACATCAGTAAAATTGGTTGAATTAAAGCTATATGTATTAGCATGGATAATTCTCAAAACATTCTCTTGAGAAAGATTGAAAATTAAAGGTTACATAGAAAATGATTCTATTTGTTAAAAGTTACAAGTAGACAAGACAGTATTACTTGGGCATACATTTTTTTAAAAATGCATCTATTAAAAATGAATCCACTTTTTGTAAAAAAAATAAAATAAAATAAAACATGCATAGAAATAATGAGTCCCACTTTAGAGATAGTGGCCATCTCTAAGCAGATAAGGAGAAAAAAAATAGATTGGACCAGGGTATACAGGAGACAAATTAAAATCTGTAATTTTACAAATAATCTGAAGCAAATATATAAAATGGTTAAGATTTGACTAAGTTTGGTTTGGGGTTCACAGTTATTCATTATTCTAACTTTTTCTGTATGTTTGAAATATTGTAGAATGAAAAGGAAACTATATGCCAATGGGACACAGGTGGTTTGTAGCAGAAGCTAGAAAACCTGGGGTCAGAGACAAGAAAGTGGACAGTGTGTATCTTGTCTTGTCCAGTGAGGCAAACACTGAATTTTGAGGGATCTAAACATCTACTTAACAGAGAAATTCTCTTCAGGTTATACAGCCTAAAAAGGTTTACAGAAATAAATTGGGACTCATTCCTATTAACTCTGACAATCTGTCTAAGAGGCACATCAATTATTTTTTTAAAAAGCCCTCTGAGTGATTATAACATACTGTCAGGATTGAGAACCATAGCCTTTGGTGAAATTGGGTGAAATACTCCTCAATATACTTTCCTTGTCTATTTCCTGTTCCAACTTGAGAAGTGACCTTCTGAAGTCTAGATTTGAATACAGAAAAGGGAGGAAAAGCTCCATGTAGGAAACATGAATATACTGGTCACTGGAAAACGTCTACAATTTATAGAAATATTTCCATGCAAGTTCTGTTAGTGTGTCTGTCCACCAGAGAATGATCCCTATGCTGATGGAAACCAATTTTTGAATCTGTGAAGTCAAGGATCAGTCATTAGAATATGAGGACACATTTATTAATCTTGAGAAAACGTGTCTGGGTGGCCAGCTGACCTGATTTTATCACCTTCTTACCCTTTCTTTCTACCTGGTCATATGACTCCATTTGAAGTCCTTTGATTTATCATTATCCTCAAGTTCAGCTCAAATATCTTAAGATGACCTATAATACTTACAATCAAGATGTTCCAGCTTCATGCTCTTGTTTTTTCCCCTCACGCAACTTAATTACTTGCCTTAACACATCCTTGAACAAGCCGTTCTTTGCTTAGGATATTTTCCAACTCCTTTTCCATGACCGCTACAGCTGCCTGTCTTTGGGACAACTCTACTGATTACTCAGGTTTCAAACTTAGATTTTATAATCCCCAGGGCTCCTTTTATTCTCTTCTTTTTTTTTTTAATTTTAATTTTATGTTTTACAAATTAGTTGTTTTAAATGTTATTGGAGCTAGAATGAAGTGCACAGTAGATAGAAAGAAGAGGCACTTTTAAGTTTGCAGTCACACTTTTATTGAAATAAATAGTTCTCTTTTATCATCAGCATTATTCCTTTCAGATGGAAATTCATCCTTTTCTTACCCACACAATGTTATTACCATTTGCCTTAAAACAAAGTGATTTCTCTCAAAACATTGAATCTCCTATATATATTTTATCTCGTCTCAATTGCTTGTCCTCATTCATGCATTTGGTAAACATTAATTGGGAATTTACTGTGCTCTAGTCTTTGTGCTGAGTCTTGGGAAAACAGCCTTGACTAGGATTAACTTCTACTCAACATTTGGGTCTCAGTTTAGGCCTTACTTTTTCCGAGAAGCATATCTAACTCCTCGTGCCCAGGTTTTGCCCCTCCGTCTTCTCCCATAAGACTCTGGACTGCTTCATATCTCAGGGCTTTTCACACTCTAAAACCACCTTGTTTTTGGACTATATTTCTGTATTTGTAACAGTGAAATGCTCATGCTCTTTTACTCCATCTTAATTCTAGCCTGCGTTTTTCCCAGGGTGCAAATACTGGGATCCTCTGTCCACGGGCTTTCTTCCCCACTATGGAAGACTGTTGGGCCCAGAGAGAGCAAGTTAGAACTGATGGAGACTCATGTTCCCATAAGCACTCTCCAACCAATGGCAAATGGGGAGTTGGTGGAAAATTATCTCACCTTCTCTGTCCCTCTGTCAGGATAAATTTGAGGTGAGTTATTTGCTCTGGCTCAGAGTTCCTCAATGGGACTGACTGTGGTGATGAACACTTTATTAGTTCCCTTCCCTTCCCTGTTTCATTTTCTCATGCCCCTCCTAGAATTTTCTGGAAATCCCTCCCCTATAGACTACTAACACTCAGATTTGCTTCTGGGCCAACCCAAATCAAAATAGGGGCCAATGAAAAAAGCAGGTAAAGGGAAAATTAGAAATCTGAAACATCAAAACTTAGAGAAGCATTCTTAAAAAGAGAACATCATTAGTCATTTCCAAGTTGCATAGGGTTTTCATGATGGACTCAAGACAACCCAAAAAACTTCTGCTTAAGTGTTAACTGTTGTAGGGCTCTGAGAAGACTGAGAGGGAAGATTTCTTTTGGTGAAACTAAAAATGCATGCAAACTTCTTTCCTTGTGAAAGTTGCTATTTATCCAGCAAAAAAAACCCATATTCTAGACCTTTTTTTTTTCTTTTCTTCTTCTTCTTCTTTTTTTTTTTTTTGGCTTTCCCAAACCAGTTTGGAATTTGGGAATCAAGTCTTTTGTCCTAATCAAATGTCATCTGTTTCATTTCTAATTCTATACTGTAAAAAAATTTCACTAAAAAGTTCCACAGTTCCTTTACTTCTGATAAAATAATAATTACAGTACACATTTTCCTTGTTTCCTTTTCATGACACTCCTTTCTTCCTAAAGATTTTATGGTGTGGTAAACTGTATTTATTCCTTATACAGGCCCCCGAAATTTATATTTTATATGACTCTCAATTTTGGCCAAAGATTCAACTTAACTATTTAAAATAAATGTTTATTATTTGAAAAACTTTATTTAAAAAATTAGGCCCTTAAGCCACTCTTCTTAAAAATTCTCACCTGAGGATATATTTATTGATTTTTAGAGAGAGAGAGAGAGGTAGAAAGAGAGAGAAATAGTGATTGGTTGCCTCCTATACATGCCCTGCCCGGAGATAGAACCTGAAACCCAGGTATGTACCCAGAGTGGGGATCCAGCCCACAGCCTGTTGGTGTACAGGATGAAGCTCCAACTAGCTGAGCCACACCTCTGGAGCTTAAACCACTCCTAAGATAATAGCTACATATACTTTGTAGTCTTTTAAAATCTTTATGCAAATGTAAAAATAATTTTCCCATAGTTATAATAATACTTTATATTTTAATGCAACTTTATTGTTTCAAATTACTCTGATACCAATCATTTACTTTAATCTGTACAACAACCTTGTGATATATGTACTGTTTTTTTCACTTTCCCTAGATCTTAAATTTTTTTCATATATTTCTAAAACTTTCATATGTATCACTTTACTATCCAATTAATATGCCATCAAAAATAAACTCAAGATGGATAAAAGACTTAAATATAAGTTGCAACACTATAAAAGTCCTAGAGGAGAACATTGGCAGGAAACTCTCAGATATTCCACACAGCAATTTTTTCACCAATATGTCTCCTAAAGCAAGGGACATAAAGGAAATAATAAACAAGTGGGACATCATCAAAAGAAGAAGCTTCTGCACAGCTAAAGAAAACATCAGCAAAATGAAAAGGGAGCCAACCGTATGGGAAAATATAGTTGCTAATGGTACATCAGATAGAGGTTTGATCTCCAAGATACATAAAGAACTCACGTGACTCCACTCCAAGAAGACAAATGATCCAATCAAAAAATGGGCAAAGGACCTGGGCAGACGCTTTTCCAAGGAGGAGATACAGAGGGCCCAGAGACATTTGAAAGGATGCTCGGCATCAGTAGCCATCAGAGAAATGCAGATCAAAACCACAATGAGGTACCACCTCACACCAGTCAGAATGGCCATCATAAACAGATCCACAAACAACAGGTGCTGGCGAGGCTGTGGAGAAAAGGGAACCCTGGTCCACTGTTGGTGGGAATGCAGACTGGTGCAGCCATTGTGGAAAGCAGTGTGGAATTTCCTCAAAAAGCTGAAAATGGAACTGCCTTTTGATCCAGTGATTCCCCTGCTGGGACTATACCCTAAGAATCCCAAAATGCCAATTCAAAAGAACCTATGCACCCCAATGTTCATAGCAGCACAATTTACAGTAGCCAAGTGTTGGAAGCAACCTAAATGCCCATCAGTAGATGATTGGATCAAAAAACTGTGGTGCATTTACACGATGGAATACTACACAGCAGAAAGAAAAAAAGAACTACTAAACTTCGCGACAGCATGCATGGAACTAGAGAGCATTATGCTAAGCGAAATAAACCAGGGGGTGAAAGACAAATACCATATGATCTCACCTATAAGCGGAACCTAACCAACAATCCAAAGATGCAAAGAAAATAAGACCAGTAACACTGAAAGGAAAGGAAACCAACAGAGACAAGAAGGAAGGAGGGGGTAGGGGCGGGGGGAAAAGGAAGGGAAAGGGCAAGTCAAGGAACATATAGCAAGGACTCATGGACGAAACCAAAAGGGAAGGGTTGAGGGAGAGAGGGGGGAGGGGGGCAAGGGAAAGTGGTGGGGGGTAGGCAGAGACAAATGTATTTGAAAAAAATTAATTAATTTAAAAAAATTAATCACAGTAAGGTATTAATGACAATAACTAAAAATGAAATAGAACATTTTATAACAATATACTGGAATAAAAGTTTAAAAAAATATGCCATCAAATATATTCCAAAATTTACTTGAACATTTCCCCAACTTAACTATGATTCCAGAGTCCTATCCAAAAATATTGAATGACAGCTAGTAAAGTTTTATCGTAGGTTTACAGCATTTCTGTAAAGCCTTACAATACCTAGTTCTGAAGCGACATGCAAATCACATAGGCCCGCTTAAAACTGGTTCTGCTCCCTTAAAGCAGACTGGTGATTAATGCAGCCCTTGAGTGATTTTACAGAGGCAGTCTGCTCTTGTGCCAACCCTGTCCTCCAGCTGCACCTGGAACCAAACTCTCGCTCAGAGGCAGAAGGTCCGTCTTCAAGGAAGATCTGGCACTGAAGCCTCTTACTCTAAATGGTGAAGTTCCAAAATTCTCCAGCCCAACTTGCTCCTCCAGCACTTCTGCATATCTGTTGCCCCTAACTCCCTAAAACCTTCTGATTGTTAGCCATTGGGGAGTTCAGGCTTTAAGTGATACAGCTTTCCATTCTTCTTGTTTAGAAGAAACAAGCAACACTAATTTCTCCACTGCAAAACTCAGAGTTCAGTGTTCAGTGTTTGGCTCTGCAGGTTCTGGGAGGATGAACTTTTTTGTTCAGTAACAGCTATTTTCCACTTTGATAGGTGGACCAAAATCCTAATTTTCTTCTAGAATATTTCCCAATATTCCCCCTTAGACACTAATTTATTTGAGAACTCTAATATTTAACTCATTTTTAATTTTAAAATTGCTCTAGGACTTTATTTTGGTGCCAAAATTGTGATACCATTGTGGTGGTACAGGGAAAGCCAATTATTTCCCCCAGGTGTCATCTCCTCACCTCCAGCACCCTCCTCCCCGCCCCCCAAGAATCCACAAAGTGTTGTGTGCATTGAAATTGCTTTCTTCGCAAGATTGTCTTCTTTCTGTACTAAGTTTCCGGTTGTCTTCCTCTTTCTTACATTCTATTTATTGTATAAACAGTATCTCGTAAATCCTAATCCAGTGACCCTAGGTTAAATTTCGACCCAATAACCTGAATTAAGCCTCTGGTTCTTTTCTTTTGCTCTTGAATCATCACTGTTACTGCTGTGCCCACCACAGTCATCCTACATATAAACCTTCCATCTATAAAACAAATTACATTTGGTTGTCATTGTCACCACATTACAGACCAAATGTTAATTACAGCCCCCATCATCACTGCCTACATCCATTTATATGTGGCTGCTTTTCCTAAGAGTGGTGTCTGACATAGATGCTCTTGGATTTTCTCCTCCTACACGCTTGAGACTGAAGGTTCAGTTTCTAGTCCCAGTTCCATTATTGTCTAAAGGAAAGACGGTCAAGTCACATTCCTTCTCCTAACCTTTGACCTTTATACTCTTTGAGGGCTGTGTCAACTCTCCTGTTTTGTGATTTTTAAGTCTCTACATTAGCATTTGGAAGCCTGATATACTGAAAACAGTCTTCTGGCCTCATCTGTAGAAACTCTGCCTTTATCACAGCTTTATCAGTTCAGCTATCCTTGCTCTATGTAAGCAAATTATTGTCTGGGGTCCCAGTGCCACATGTTTGAGTACAACACAATGGAACCAGAATCCAGAAGTAGATAACAAATACTGTAGAAACAGTTCCTGGGAGTTACTGGCTTAGTTCATGCTGACTAAAGGACAATTGTGCTTTGCGAAACTTTTAATCATAGAAATTTTCTTTCTAATATTCTTTTTAAATGAGCTGCAATCAGACAGTACAGTTGTCTATTTGGACAAAAGATCCTTTGCTCCCTGTGGAAAATCCCTCTGTCAGACTAAGAAAGGCCGGTGCTTTCTGTAGGATGGCAAAGTATTATATTTGACCCCAGGATATCCTTAAAATCTAACTAACATCAATGTTCTTAATTTATTTAGTAGGATAACTAGACAGTAAACAAACTAGTGTTTGTATTTTGTTTCTTCTTCTAAATTCTCTTCAGTTCATATTTTTAGGATATTCTTATGTTAACTAGTGACAATTAATGAATATAAATTAAGCCTTAACCTCACTGAATATTTCTTTAGGCTATTTGGCCAATAGCATCATCTTTTGTAAGTATTTGGGATTATAACATTCAGAGGAGGGAACAGACTTTTAGAAATAATGTGATTCAGTGGTTTCCCAACTTGGCTGGTCATCAGAATCACCCAGGAGCATGTTAAAGTGCTGTGACCCAATTAGGTCCAAATAACATAGAATCCCGAGGTAAAGGATCTAGAACATTTGTTTTTAATGATCTCTCAGGTTATTATTTTGATGTTACTTGCTTGGCACCGCTATTTGAACAACTTTTAAAGTCACTGAACACTTTCTTCCTCTGTCCAAAGCATGACCCAATGTTAGTACCATCCCTAGAGAACTTTCTATTTCCCCCTTGGGTTAAACTTTGTAAAGACATTTTCTCCTTACTTGTTTTGGCATGGAGACAAAATTTACCCATCATCCATTGGCCTTACTGAGTCCTGCCATTTAGAATTACATAGAGTGAACTAACACTGTTTCACATATTTGAGACCCGCTCTACTTCCTCTTCTATAGGCCATTTCTTCAGTTCCTTAATATAATTCTTTAATAAATGACATCATATATTCAAGTTCTTGTACCATTGTCTTCACTGTTGTATACTACCCAGTTTGCTTATGCTCCTTCTAAAATATGGTGGGCCAAGCTGACCTCAACAAAATAATAGTGAGGTTATAATTTCCCTTTTCCTGAACACTATATTTATGTTAATGTTTTCCAAAATAATAACAGTAATTCAGACTGTTCTATCACAGTATTGGCTAATGCTGAGTTACTTAAGTACTGAAACTGTGCTCACACGTGCTGCTCTTAAGCCGTGTTAGCTCCCGTGCTGAACTTATGCATTTGAACACTTGAAGATTTTTTAAACAATTAAGTACCAGTGTTTATAGTTATATTTTTAATATTAGTTTCTGTTAGATTTGACCTAAAGTTTTCCTATGTTAATATTATTTTGGATCCTTCTCCTTTACAGCCAGCTTTGGCTATTTTCTACTTCATATCAATCATATATTTTATCCATCTGCCATCAATAATTGTTCCAAGTCACTGAGAGAGCCAAAGTCAGGCTTCTATTTAGGGTGAATTATCAATTACAAGGAATGATTATTTTGTAAGGGTTCAAGAAAGAATAAAATGAGTTTAAACACAAACTCACAGATCAGGAATGTGCTTCACAGTAGTGTGTTATAATTATTGAACTATATTTCTAAACATGTAGACTTTAAAAGGGCTTAATTGCTTCTACCTGGAGCTGGTGAGTCTTATTACTATTTTTTTTCCCAGCTATTCTGTGGCTAATTTGAGTTACATAATTAAATTTACTTCCTCCCTTCCCCCATAGGTTTTAAGAGTTCCCAGGGGAAATAGGAACCAAGGTACATTGCACTTGCTTTTCAATTCTTCTTTTTCTTTTTTTTTTTTTTTTTTTTTTTTTTGGTCCTTCTTAGGTTAAAGAGTGTTTGTGACAACAGCAGCTTTGAAAGTTGATTTTAAGTCTGTAAGTCTCTGGGTTTTTTTTTGGTTAAAGAATGAGCTAATGTTAGGAATACTCATATAATTTAAAATAATCATATGATGTGAAGCCAGGCTTTAAACTAAAATTTAAAGAAAAAAACAATTTTCTCCTTTGTGTTACTTAAAGATATAGCTTGTAAAAAGTTAGTTTTAGAACTCCTCTACAAACCTGATGATACCATTCCTAATCCCAAGTAGTCTCTATCCTATCATAAATCACTTTCATTCTTTTTTAATTCTTTGTATTCCTTTTGCTATTTTTGTAGTTTTCATCATCATCTATAATGAGTCTTCTACAATAACTCTCCAAGTTATCTCTTTCTCTCAGTCTGAAATCTCAGATATGGAGGAGAATATAAAAAAGAACATTTTGAAATTAATATCACAAAAATTATACCATTTCATAGTAAAGCCTATGATACAGTTATTATATAATAGTGTTACAATAAAAGTATCATTGGAGTGTTACTCTTAAAATAGACAAATTGCCCTTGCTCCTTTTTATAAGCCAACCAGAAGTTAAAATAATGGAATATCTTAATATTTTAAAATTATTCAAATCCATAAATTAGCTTCATGAAATGTAAATTTTGACTCCATTTGTTTATAGTTTGTGGCCCCTTCTTCAAGCATTCCCGCTGCTTCTTTTTAGATGTGTAGTTCCAAAAGTTTACATTGAGGAGGTGAGAAGTCTGGGGCAGAATGCTTCCCCGTCTCTTCAACCAATAGTTGTCATCGCTGGTGAATTGTCAGAATTACTTCAGAAGCTTTTTTTTAATATACTGATTCCCATGCTCCCCCATGAGAACTACTGAATCTACTGAGAACAACTACTGGTGAGCTATGGGCAGGCTGGGAATTTATAAATTTAAAAATTTCCCCAGGTGATTCTGATGATCAGCCAAGGTTATAGAACTAGCAAAAGAAATTTGAATGCCATTGAAAGGAAGTATGCACCCTAAATATAAAATCTTACAGTTGCTACCAGTTTAAAATATGCAAATATAGTCTATGAGAATGGATTCAGAGACTAAACATGAACATTTATTCCCAGTGGATTTATTTTTTAAAGATTATAATCTGATAAAATGATAATTGTCAATCTATTGAATTGAAGAGCAGGTTAAAATTTAGCATGGTTTCAAATAGATATTTTCGACAAATTACTTCTCTGGTAACACTAGCCCTTGTTATGTCATCATATTGCATCACTTCCAAAATCACAAATTCAACATCCTGCTGTCTATAATCTCCTCTGTACTCACTCTCTACGTTGGTGTGACTGAATTAGAAACTTCTACTCATTCTCTACTTTTGTTTGATCAAATTATGACCTTCTGTAGCCCCACCCCTTCACTCTTTCTTCAGTTCCTTAATCAGTCTAGAGACTATAAACAGCAAGTTCAATTAACATTTCTGCCAATAACACGAGCCTCCTTTGCCTTTCTGTTTTCTTTTTACAAGTGTGTAAGAAGCTCCAAGCCTGGATCAGCCCTATTTTCTGCTTTCTCTGCACCTTCTTCGTCTTCAGTTGCAGGTTGCACTGGTGAATAAATTCAGTAACCAATTTCAAATGGATATTCCTCTTGCAAGGCAACCTTACAATTTTTTTGTTCTAATGGATTTTCTCGGCAATCACCTTGAACCTTTTTTGCACCCCCTATCCTTCCAAGTGTATTGCCACTTACTTGACTTCTCACCTCATTCTTACTCAATGAGCGTGTCCTTTTCTTCACTGAGAAGCCATCAGAGATACATTCTATGAATTTCTTGCTGCCAATTCTATGAACCTCCATGTGGACCCATTTTTTTTCTTCTATGTTCCTGTCTCTACTTTTTACCTGGGTCTTGAATTCTACTCTTTTCCGATTTTTCAAAAATATTATACTACTAAACAATTCTTCTCTTTGCTACATCTTCAACTGCTTCCTAAGACTGGATCATTTATGGTGACATTTAAACATGCTAAAAAATGTTTTAAAGTCAAGACATAGAAGCAATCTAGGTATTCATTGGTAGGTGGCTAGATAAAAAAGATGTAAAGATATACAATAAAATATTACTCTGCTAAAATATATTTTTAAAAAAGAATGAAAACTTGCCTTTTACAACAGCATGGTGGATGTAAGAAGATATTATAGTAAGTAAAATAAATCAAACAGAGAAAAACAAATACCACGTGATTTTACTTATATGTGAAATCTAAAAAACAAAATAAACAGAACAGAAACAATCTCATAGATACAGAGAATAAACTAATGGTTGCCAGATGGGGGAGAGTTGTAGAGATGGACAAAAAAGGTGAAAAGGATTAAGAAGTACAAATTATCAATTATAAAAATAGTCACAGGAGTATGAAGTACAACGTGGGGAACATAGTCAAACAATATTGTAATAACTATGCCTGATGCCAGATAGTACTAGACTTATCAAGGCGATCACTTTGTTGAGTATATAAGAGCCTAATCACTATGTTGTACAGCTAACACTAATATAATACTATATGTCAACTATAACTAAAAATAAATAATTAAATAACCTAAACAAAGATTTTAAGATTATTAAAAAAATTTTAAGTGGTAAAGGCAAACAAATTTTAAGGCTTTTTTCTAACCCCTTCTATTCAGACCCCCTTCTAGCTAACACCTCATTTCCATATCGCTCCTTACTTTCAGAGCCAAGTATTTTTACTTTTTTAAAGAGTTATAGATGCCCTCTTCTTTTCAACAACTTTTACCAGTGTCCAATCTACTTTATTAGGCCTCTGCCTCTCTCATTTAGATTAACAGTCACCTCCATATTGCCATATCCAGTGGACATTTTTTCAGTTTCTGATAGAATTTGACATTTTTAACGTGACATTTCTTCTGGAAACAGTTTCCTTCTAAGGAAACAGTTTCCTCTTCTGGCTTCCTGGAATATTGTTATCTATTGGTTTTCTACCTAGCACTCCAGCCTCTCTTCCTCTCTATAATTTTTAAAAAATGGTGTTGTTGTTGTTTTTGCAGATTTATCTTCCTCTGCTTATTAATGAAGTGGCAGAGATTCTCAAGACACAACCCTGGTCTGTCCCTCTTCACATTCTGTTATATCTCCACAGGCAAATACACTTATTATAAATGTATGTACATGACTTTTAAAAATTCTGAATCTACCTCACATCTTTCTTTAGCCTCAATATGTCAGACACTAACATATTTTTTTCTCTCCAATATTTCTAATCTCACTGAATAGAACCAACCATGTATTCAGTTGCATAATTTAAAGATCTCAGATAACACACTTTTTTCGCACTCCAGTATTTAATCCATCTATTCTTTATTCTAATTATCTCTTCTATACATACAAACATTCCATATCTTTTGCCACAATATTTCTAAGCTACTACCGTCTTTCACCTGAAATAATATACTAGTATTTTAATTGATTTCCCTTCAATTACTGTGCTTTACCCATTCTAATCCATTTTTGACAACATACTAATTAATCCTTTTAAAATATAATTATCATTTTGTTCTTTTTAGTTAGAATAAGTTCCTTACTGTTATTGAAATAATATTAACAATTAAAAAAACATTTATATCTCCCTTACTTTTACCAATCTCTTAAACTTAAAATCTTCAAAAACTTTCCATTGTCTTTAAGTTAAAAACCAAAATCCTTAACATCCTTCAAATTCTTGGTCTACAAGAAGCTGAATTGTCTCGTCCTTGCTGATTTTTTTAAACTCACCTTCTAGTACTGACCTGCTAGCTTTCTCTCTGTTCCTAAGTAAAGCCACAGGGTTATAATATTATTTGACATGGGGAGGTAGTCAGTGTTCCTACAGACTAGATTAAGGAAGAAGGATGGAGAATTGATGTAAAAAATAAGTAGAACAGAAAATGTGTATTGATGACCCTTCTGGGTGAAAGCAAATGACCTCTGGTGGTTTTCACTAGCAGATAAAGAGACAAATATTTTCTAGATCGACAGCTGTATTGTAGAGAAGAGGGGTTGTGTTGATTGGCACCATCAGCTGGAGTTACCGCCTCATTAGGTTAGTGATGAGGCAAATCGTTTGCATGACCATTTCTCTTCTGTGTAGGCCAAACAGGGGAGTTAAATGAAGATATTGTAGAAATCATGGATTTTGGATTCTTCAAAATATTAATGATTTCACTAATCTCTACAATTTCTCCAGAAAAGTGAGATTGCTTTTAGCTTGTTTTTTTGGTAGTGTCAGTTCTAGGGGCCTTAACTGGCCATTCTCTCTGGCTTTCCTACCAGAATATCACTCAATACACAAATTAGGGAAACAATATTTGGATTCTGCCAGTTTTCAATATATATGTATTTCATCATTTCAATCAATAATTAGAGAATATCTATGAAATGTGTTCAGGGACCACGTGGGCTCACTTTAATATAGGCCTGAGTCAAAACTCCATCATTTATCCAAATACATCCATTTAGCCAAAGGAAAAATCTTGTTCAATAAGCCAATCTCAAAGACATCTGTGAGTCACCCATTCTTACTAGTGCTTTGGCATTGATATTAATTACCATAACCAACTATTTTTTGCTTAATAAGTACTATTGTTTGGCCCTAACCACTTCGGATACCATTTATCCTCACTGAATTCAAGAGGCCTTTTCAATAGCATAATTTTCTACTATCACTCCTGGTCTACAAAAAGAATTTAGTACAGAGGACTTAAAGAATGTTGGAATTTTTCTCATCAATGCATTTCTCAAACTTTTGGACAGATAATATATTCTGGATTCTCCTGTAGGACACAATTACATGGCCTTGTACATAACCCTTTCCAAGTTCCAATATCCCTGTGTTTGAATAATAAAGGAAAAATATATAATTACCCATTAATTACTATTTCTGGTGCTTTTCTGTCTAGGTCAATATTTCTATTTGGTATTTTTCTTCTTCCTAAAGAATTTCCTTTAACATTTCTTGTCGTGTAAGTCTGATTATGATAAATTCTTCCAGCTTTTCTATGTCTGAAAAAGTCTTTGTTTTGCCTTTATTTTTGTATATTTCACTGAGTATAGAATTTTAGAATGACAGGTTTTCTTTCAACATTTTAAGGATGTTGCTGTACCATCTTCCTCACCATCTTCCTGCCTGCATTATCTCTGACAATAAATCTGTTCTCATCTTCACCATGATTTCTCTGTCCATAAATGTTTGTCTCTGGATGCTTTTAAGATTTTTCTCTTCATAACTGGTTTCAAGCAATTTGATCATAATATGTCTTGGGATAGTTTTTTTTTCATATTTCTTGTGCTTGGGATTCAGTGAACTTCTCTGACTTGTGCATTATGGTTTTCACCAAATTGATAAAATTTGGGGTCATTATCTTTTCAAATATTTCTTTTCTGTCTTTCTATTTCCTCTCTAAGGAATCAAATTATCATATGTATTTGAGGTCACTTAAAGTTATACCACAGTTTAGAAAAGCTCTGCCCTTTTATCTTTTCTCTGTGTTTTATTTGGATAATTTTTATTACTATCTCTTCATGTTTATTAATAATTTCTTCTTCAATATCTAATATACTGCTAATCAATATCCACAGTGTTTTTAATTTTCGAATTGTAGTTTTTAGTTCCAGAAGTTTAGCTATGTCATTTTATACCTTCCATGCTTTTAGTTATTTTTTAGATACATGAAATACTATCATAACTGTTTTACTGTACTTGTCTGCTCATTCTGTCATCTGTGTTAGTTCTGGGTAAATCTAAATTGATTGATTGATTGATTTCTTCATTATGGACTGTATTTCTTTGCTTTTTGCATAGCTGATCATTCTCTGTTGGAAACTAGACATTATGAATTTGATCTTATTGGGTGCTGGATATTTTTGTTCTTTTATACATATCCTATGGCTTTCATGTTCTATCTCCAAGTTCTCTACTGCATTTAGAATCAATAAATGAATGATACAGTCTTTCAACACTTTTCATTTCCTTATAGGCTGATGTAAAAATAAGAAATACATTTATATATATTGTTGTACAGGGCACATATTCTGTTTGTTCACTGATCTTCTCAACCTCGAGTTATTCAGCTTTTTCCAGCATGCTAAGTAGCTGGAGTTTGGAGCAAAATTCCCCAGGTATTTTCTTGTGGACAGTTATTAGTGTTCTCCAATGATAAAACCACTTAAAAGTATGAATTTGAAATCATCACAGTGACTCTTGCCTGGGGATGAAAAGCTAAATTCCCCAAGATTTGGGATCTATAAAGTTAATATTTTGTTACAATATTTTAGTCTAGTTGAGTTTAGGTGAGGTTAGTTTAGCTTTTGGTCTTATTTGTGTAATTAAAAAGTTTTTTAGTCACAGTAAGATTTTGTCTTTCAGTTTTCTGGACACAGAAATCATAAAATTTATCCAGAAACCCTGACAAGGGCATTCTGGAAACCTTGTAATGTAATGCAAACCTTAATAAGAAAAGTGTATTAATTGGCTTACACCGCAATAATGCTGGGTAACTATCCTAAAATTCACTGCCATATTAACCAATAGTTTTTCTCATGCTCATGCTTCTGCAGGTTGATGGCACTTTGGCTGATTTAGAAGGAGCTCAACTGGGTGACTCCGCTTTAGAAGGAGTAACCTGGGCTTGGCTCCAGATTGTAGGTTGAATTCAAGCCTACTCCCCATGTTGTTTTTTCCTCTTTCCCAGGGCCTGGTCTACAGGTAGTGGTGACACAGGGTGTGCTGTCTTCATGGAAGATTATCAAAGGGCTGTAAGATAAGCCTGAATGCAGAAACATATTTAAGTCTACTGCTTGTGTCGAATGTGTTAAGTTTCACTAGCCAAAGAGGTCACTTGGGCAAGCTCCACATCAATGTTGTGAGGGGAGGAGTATGAGGATGTAAACTTACCTCCTGTGGCAGGGTAGTGAATATCTGCAAAATTATTATGGATCAAGTAATTGATCCATAGTTATCCTAGAGAAATAATCAAAAGTGCACCACAAAGTTACTAACTCCTGCATTTGTAGTAAGATTAAAACAAGCCAATCGAACATGTAAATATCCAATAGCAAGGATACTTAAGTAAAGTAGGATAAATGAAGGCAATATACAGAAATCGATAAAACATAATAAGGGAAATACTGAGAAATTTTAAAAAGCAGTATTAAAGAAGGAAGAAAAAAACATCAGTTACAAAACGAAATTTCCCAGTGACTGCTTCAGCATTTTAGAAGAATGACAAAATTCTTCTCTGGGACAAACTGCTCTTTTGTTTATGAAAGGTCAATAGAGGGGGCTCTCTCGCTCTGAAAACAATGGTCATAGGCCAGTCTAGTTAGGGAGAGATTTAGAAAATTAGGGGCCAAATTTCTCACCATAACAATGCAACAAATTTTCAGTTTCAGCATTGGTAGCCTAAAATATGAAATGTTGGAGACCTTGATCAAGAAAGAGAAAAGAAGCAAAAAGAAGGTCGACATTGTAGGAGTAGGCCAACGACTTAGGAAAGATTGCTTTTGTAAAGAAAATAAACCTCTACCTACATAAGAATACTTGATCTTAATTTCTAGCTTTTCATCATATATGTATTGTATTACATGATGTTTTTAATTACAAGAGAAGAGCATGATGAGTGCTCAAAGTCAGTTAACACTTGAACAAAAGAGTAATTATTGTTTCACCCATCGTTTGCAGAACCGATGCCCAATTGGCTTACTGGTTGGATGGATTTTCACATTATGTCTGCAGGTTAGTGAACTGGAGCAACAGTGACACTTGCTATTTTTTTTGAGGTCATTTTCCTGTTTTTGCAATAATATCCCTCTGTTATTGCTAAACTTTTAGAATATACCTTTTTTTAAACATCCAGCAGCAATGTGGGTTTGGTATTTCGGAGAATATAAGCGTGGGAGCTAGGTGGTAAGAGGAAATGGTTGCAGGTGCAGGGGAGGAGTCCGATGAGTTAAAGAGAGCCAAAGCTGTGCCACCCAACAGACCGCTCTGCAAGGATGGGGTGTGCTGCATCTGCATTGTCTAATACTATACTGGCTGCATGTGCCTATTGAATATTTTCAGTGTGACTACTGTGACTGAGGAGCGGAATTTTCAATTTTACTTAAATATAACTAATTTAAATTCAAATAGCCGCATGTGATTAGTGGCTGTGGTATTCGACAGCACAGTGCCTCTAGATAAAACCAGAAACAGTGGGTGAAAAATAATCAGGAGAGTGTAATGGGTTTTCTGTCATTCAGAAATCTCACAACTAAAAGGAGGGGCACGAGATTTCTGGAAATCACATGAAATAGAAGCTTAAAATATTTTATTTAGTTATTTAAGAAAGGGAGACTCTAAAATGGTGAAAGATAACATGTATGAACTTAAGTTGTAAGCATATTTTTGTATTCAGAAGAAAGACTGGAAGGATATATTCAATATGTTAACTTTAGGTGGTGTGATTATAAATAACAATTTTTTCTTTATATTTACTGCATTTCTCAAATTTGTGCTGTGATCATATATAAGTTTTATTTATTTTTTGTTTTAAATCTAATTGTTTATTTGTCTGGGTAATATATTAAAGTATTAATTATGCCCCCCCCCCACAATTTCTCCATTTCCTTCCCCCATTCCATTGATTAGGTAACTTATTGTGATTCTGAACTTCATTGTTTCTGGGAAAGTATGTGGCTGGCAGAAAAGCAGAAGTTATCTGCCAGATTTCCGGTCTTTTGTTTGAGGATGTAAATATTTGCAAGATTGTTGAGAGAAATCAGGGGTTTGAAGAGACAGAAGGGAGAGCAAAAATTGCCCTGAGAAAGCAAAATGATTTCAGAGATTGAGACAGGGGTCTGTGCATTTCAAAGTACAGGGGACCAGGAAGGGCTTTCTGGTAGTGCTGGGGTCTTCCATGATCTCAGAGGGAAATGGCTGCAAGCAATATGGATGTAGTAGAACTTATCGACCCTGGGGTTCCCCGCCTTAAAAGAATGTGCCTTCTCTAAACAGTGGTGTGAAAGCAACAAAAATCAGCCAGCCATGAAGGTATCTGACGATAGCAAAGAACATTTCAATGATAATCTGTGTAGACCAAAGGGCTCAACACCTTTGCTTGCATTTTGATTCAGCCCTGGGATGGATGTGAAGAGCACAGGAAGGGATAGAGAAATTTTCTACCAGCTGGGCAGGAAGAATTTGAAAATTAAAATTAAATTGACTTGTTTTTTTAAAAAGTGAAGAAAATGGAACTCTTATGCATTGCTAATGGGAATGTAAAATGGTGCAGCCACTGTGGAAAAGTTTGGCAGGTCCTCAAAAAATTAAACACAGAATTATATGATCCAGCAATTCCACTTCTTGATATAGATCCAAAAGACTTGAAAACAGGGACTCCAGTAGATTCTTGTGCACCAGTGTTTTTTGCAGCTTTATTAACAATAGCCAAAATGTGCAACAACCCAATGTCTATCAAAATGTTAGAGGAGAAATGGCACCAGGTGTTACTGGCAATTGGACTTCAGTTCAGCAGTGCCAATGCTTGAGTTTAACAAAGAAAGAATTCAGAACCGATCAACTCAAATTGAAGGAGAAGGTTTATTTAGAAAGTCACAGAGGTAGAAAGAAGTCAGTACGCTGCACTGTGTGGGCTCAGGAAACAAGTTACAGAAGCAAAATAAGGGCCCTTGGAGCTCAGGAGAAAGAAAAACAAAAGTAACACACTTAAGGGAAGGAGAGGGGAAAAGGTGCAAGTGTCGTCCAGAGCCCCAGAGAGTGTGCTTTGAGGTAAGAAGTGGGTGGGAGGTGTGCAAGAGAAGAGAGAGAGAGAAAAGCAATCTGGGTCTTTAGTCTGGAGACTTTTAGTCTGGGACATTTATCTGGAGGTCTCAGAGGAGGTTCTCAATAGAATATTCATCAGCTTTCCAGGTTTGTCTTTTCAGGGTCATGGTCTCCATTCATTGGCCAGGGCCAAGGCAGGTGGTCGTTAGTCATTGCAGCTGGTCCTAATGTCAACCGTGGTGTCACCATGCCTGGCCTTGCTCCTTTTCCGGGCCTGGAGCTTAAACACAACTGAGTTTATGTTATGTCTTGAGCTTCATAGTTAAGGAAATGATTCTGCAAGGGATTGTGTGGGAGTCCTGCGAGGCTATTCTTCAGCTCTCTTTTTCTTCTCTAAGGGAGGAAAGGTCAGGGGAAGATTCAAACCCCATGACCAGTGATATGAAAGATCAGAGGATCTTAAACAAATGGCCATCAATACCCTAGGGGCAGAAAAGCTCATCCTGGCAGAGAGCTCTCACCCTATAATTGTCTGTTGCTAAACACCTGGGGTTTTCTGCCCTGGGTAACCTTCTGCACCTGGCCTATCGTTCCTACTCTGCTCATGCCTGTCTAAATGCCACAGGTGGGCACAGGTAACCAGGTTCTTAGTGATCATGAACAATGAATTGAACCAAACACACAGAGAGTTTATAGCAGAAGGAGAAAGAACAGATTTATTAAGTGACACTGCACTCCACAGAACAAGGGAACGGGCCAAAGCCAAGCAGAGATTGGCCCTCAGTGGTTAGAGTGATTCTGTTCTCATAGGGCAAGTATTTCCTGGCTAGTTTTGGTGGGGTTTTATTGTGTATGTGCCAGTAGTTATATTACTTTTAAGCTACTGTGCATGTGGTCTCCCATGATTTTCCTTGATTGGCCACCCGGGCAGGGGTCCCAAAATGCAAATTTGTTATAATGCTGTTATAATGGAGCAGAGATCATGTAGCACCTTCTGCGCAGGTACAGTCATGATTCACCATGACTCAGTACTTTTCCAGAAAGCGGGGGCAACTGGTCTTAGAACAGGGTCTCTGTCCTATACTAATGCCCTTTGTCTTAGCCCTGGGGGGCCTCCGGAGTTTCCTCCTTTCTGAGGAACCAGACTTAGAGCATGGATTCTGTTCTGTATCGATGTCTTTTGTCTTAGTCCTGGGGCGCCTCTGGAGTTTCCTCCGTTCTGACTAACTCTTGCCTCATAACTGCCTACTATATCAAACAGAAAATGAATTTTTAAAAATGGTGTATACATATAACAGTATACTATTTGACCTTAAAAAGGAATGGGATTCTGATACATGCCACAACATGTATGAGCCTTGAAGACATTATGCTAAATGAAGTAAGCCAGACACAAAAGGACAAATATTGTATGATTCCACATATATGAGGTATCTGGAATGGGCAACTACATAGAGACAGAAAAGTAGAATAGAGGTTACCAAGGGCTAAAGGGAGGGGAGAATGGGGAGTTATTGCTTAATGGGTACAGGGTTTCAGTTTGAGAAGATGAAAAGTTCAGGAAATAAACAGCAGTGATTGTTGCACAGTGTGATGAATATACTTACTGCCACTGAATTGTGCACTTAAAAGTGGTTAAAATGGTGTTAATTTTATGTTATGTATATTTACTACAGTAAAAAAAAAAATCCTTAAAAAAAGTCATTACATTTTTTTTTCTGTTCTTAAGTTTTATTAAGTGGGTTCAGAACGATCTTTACTTTAGAGTTAATTTAATCCCAGTGGTAAGGGAATGCCATTTTACACATGCTGAGATCTTTGTTCTCTTGCCTGTAAGAGCACAGATTATTCTTCATCTTGTTGAGCTTTAAGAATTTTCTGCTTGTGTTTTTCTAGTGCTTGCTTCTCTGGCCTCACGTCATTTTTTTTTTTCCATGTGTAACTAGTACTCACCCACATTCGTGAGAGCACCCCTCTGAAAATCTCTGTGCAGCTCCCCTTCTCTCTGATACTTGGTCCTGCAAATTACATCCCTGGCCCACACCAAACTCCAGGGTGCCTGGCAATTCTGCCAGACTGGTGGCTCCCTGTAACTGCAGCCTGGTAACTGTCTCCACGTAGCAAGCTCTTCCTTAGATGAAGCTCACCTTATGTGTTTCCCATCTCTCCAGGATCCCAGTCCTGTGCTGCTCCTTGAACTACGTCTGATGTAAGGTGGACCTTTAGGTGGACTTCTGGAGCTCTGTTTGTGTGTGGCTCTCTCCGCTCTTGTACTCTCCTCAGATGGCTTCTGCCACTTCAGACTCCCGGAACTCTGCTCCCCATCTCTCAAAGTGTTGGAGCCCCTGTGCTCTGCTGGGGTGTTCCCTCTCTCTGTTGTGATCCAAACCGTGTCTCCACCAGAAGCCAGAGCAAGCGTAGCACTAATTTGGTTTCCTCTTCTCAGGAATCATAGTCCTGCTCTAGTTGTTATTTAATGTCTGGAAACTACTGCTCTTCTATATTTAATCCAATTTACTTGTTTTTTTAAAACAATTTTTATTATATTTTTTCCATTGCCATTTAGTCCCCTTAGGCCCCCCTCTCCCCCTGCAATCACCACAATGTTGTCCATGTCCATGAGCCCTTTTTCCCGCGTGTTTTACGGTAGTAGGGCAAGCCTGGTACTAGCTATGTTGTCTGGCCAGATACGAAAGTGTAAATTACTATATTTTCCATTTTTAGAATTTGCTTTGTTCTTTTTTAAAAACATATCTAGTCTTTTTCATTATGTGTTCTCACATTATGATTTCTACTCCTTACTTCTCTTTAACCATTGTAAATATCCTTAATTGATGGCACATTCATTTTTTCTATCATCTGCATTTCATTAGATGTGATTTCTCTAGTTCATTGTATCCTATCTCTCTGTCTCTTCCCTAGTTCTCTGTCTCCTCTTGACGATTATATATTTTTACTACAAGTCTTCTTCACTGGGAATTGTTTTCACAGGAGCTAAGGAGACTGGTTTGCAGAGGATCCCCTGAAGGACAGACGCACGTTTGACTCTACCAAGGCTCCGAGAGTTTCAGTTTTATCAGTTCTGGTTTTACACATGGGTTAATGCAAATTCATACAACACACTGAGCAAGGTTGGAGGTGGGCTTCCTATGTCTTTTTTTCCTCCCTCTTGTCTTCTTGTTGCCTCCCTGGTATAGAGAGCAGGGCATTCCAGTTTCCATTTTATGGACTGGTTATCAGATTTATGAAAGGGCCACTTTCTGGGGGCCAATGTTACCCTGGACTCTGAGCTCAAGTTCCAAACCCTGGTGTTAACCATGTCACCATGGGGGCTCCTCTATAGGTCACTGGGTTTAGCTTTTGCTCACTACGTTGATTTTGAATATTCTATTCATTTCTACTATCTGGGGATTTCCATTCTTAATTTCAAGCTCAGTTTTGTATTTTAAAAAATTAGTTTGGGTGTATTATATTATTTTGTGTGGGATTGGAAACTTCAAGAGTCAGCATAGCCCACCATATTGCCTTGAAGTATGTGTAGTAACAAAAGGTACATCATACTGCCTCTCAAGTCACACGTTTTCCTGAGCCACAGATAGCATTTTACTTTTAATGGTTGTATTATTTATCCCATGCTTTGTTCCAGAAAAGAATTTTAGATGCTAGTGTATGAATTTTATCCCCTTATTTGATAATAAGGCACTTAATTGGTGTGGAACATGTTATTTTAATTTGTACACTCTAGACTCCCAATGCAACATCAGTTTAATAAAGTATTGAATAAGCATCTGCTGAAGAGAACACCAAGGCAGTTTCTAAAATTCTATTAAGAACTTGTATTTATTAAATTCAAAATTTTAAAATAAAACTTAAGACAAAAGTTTTGTCTTGTCTTAGTTTTATACTGGACTACCAGGGGCAGCTTCAGACTGGAGCCAGAGCAGAGCAGGAGACAGGGGCAGGGAACTCTTCTGTAAAGAGGAGGGACAGCTATAGGGTGCTCTGAAACCTCTTACTTGTTGATGGTAGCCCCACAAAGGGCAGTGTCTCCTGGAGGGCTTGTGTGGTTAGGGACTAAAAGGGCCCCTGGTTGACCTCCCAGCTGGCAACTTCAGGAGGAATTGGAAACCTTCCATTCCTCCTTGTTTTAAGAAACTCCCTGGAGACCATTAGTTGGAAATTTGTACAACTGGTTTGCCTCAGACTTCTTTAAAGGAGACACTTCTTGCTTTCTGCAAAGGAATAAATCATTTGGAAAACTTGAGGCTCTGGGTAGTCTTTTAGACAATTCTCCTAAGGAGGGACACAGAGAATGAGGGAGATGTGGAATTTAAGAAACTTGAGGAGCACAGCAGGGGAATAATTTATTTGGGGGCCTGATTTCTACATCAGAATCTTAGGAAACCTCTCTCCAGAAAGATCCAAGATCACTGAAGGGTCAGATAGTAAGGGGTGAGGGTGGGTTTTGGGAGTGAGGTGGTCTCAGCAGAGCAGACTTGGTGGGCTGACTGCCAACTTGAAGACAGAAGCAGAGTTCCATTCCATAGGCAATTCCTCCTTCAGAGAAGGAGTCTAAAGGAACCTAAAAAGATAATACCCAAGCAGTATATTTTAAAAGCTAAAAGCACCCAAATATCTGTGATTCCCATGAAATTTTAAAATCTCGAGTACAGTTTACTAAGAGGAAAAGCAGCAATAGTGACCGTGGTTCTCCAGAGACATAAAGTTGAGTCTATCCTTTTTGCACTTGTAAAACAGATTAACTATGCTGACAGACAAAATCTTAAACCTATAAGGAAGGAGGGACCCTCTCTGGGAAAAACATATACCAAGTTTGCTTCAGTTATTTTCACAGCAGATTTTCTGCAAGGATTGTTTCTCAAATTAACTCATTCTAGTACCAGGGACTTTTGAAGTGAAGGTCAGGAATTCATTTCTAGCCCTTGATTAATCTGTAGAATCAGTACTAATGCTGGAAGAAACCTTTTGAGATTCTTCACTTTAATTCATTCCATTCACAGGAGAGGGCATTAAGGTCCTGGACGGTTGGTGATCATAAAATGTAGTGACAGCTAGGCCTGGAATCTGATGTCCACACCCCACCTGATATCTGTTCACCATACAGCTCAAAAGTTCTGGGCAGGAGAACATGTTCAGAGTTGGCCTGTAAAAGCCCATTAGGATAAATTTGACCTACTTTGGGACTTGCCCTGACATAATGGAACTTTTCCAGGGGCAGGAAAAGATGCAGACTTGTACTTACTTATTACCTGTGATAGGAAGGAAGAAAGTCTCAGTGTCTAAACTCTTTAGACTTTATATTTGTACTAAAATAAAAATGTGTGATTAGTTTTGAAGTGTGCCTCATTAGAGCCTCAAGTGATTTCAGTCCTCTCTGTTTTTAGTAATAGCTGACAAGGAAGATTGGGTTTGAGATTTGGAGCATTAGGTTTTACACCTCAATTTTAAATGGAGTGTGTGGTGTGATGATGATGGAGAGCAGGAGGCAGAAATTAAGAGAAATTGAGGTTGCAATTTACTTGAACAGACAAGTAAAACTATGTAGAGTACATGCTCAGGATCTGCTTTTCCACATACAGGAGACTCCTAAGGGACCGCTAAGAATAGTGGACCTTCAACTGGACTTGGAGTCTACTTGTTCAGCTGTTACAGAACCTTGAGCAGAAAACAATGTGACACCTTTTATCTGTCCTCCATTCCTGTTGTCTCATGGTTTTACACAAATTACAACCCCTTTGATAGAAATAGAAGGAATAGAATAGTGAAGTGTAAAAAAAGGACAAAAACAAACCTTTGTTTTTAAAGAAAAGAACCTCATCTTATTCTTTTTTATAGTTGGCCTCTACCTCTCACATGCACGCTTCTTACATGTAGCGCCATTATGTATACAATCAACAAATACAAACACTTAACTTGTTTTTTTTCCTTTTTTTGCTATTATAAACAAATGTTTGTTGAATGACATAGCATCTTCTCCTGGTCATTTTTCTAACTTTTGGCAGAAATCTTAACTTAGCAATAATTCACCCATCTGTGTTTTAAGAAAATGTCTGTAGAAAGAGTGGGGAGGTATATATATATATATGTGTATATATATATATACACACACACACACACATATATATATTCTTTATAAATATATATTTATACACATATATTTACATATACAAATCTATTTATATATTATATTTTCTATTTTATAATATAATAGAAATATATTTAATTATAATATACATTAATATAATATATCAATATTATATATTGATATATTTGTATAACTTATATGTATTTGAAGTCTCTCAAGTTTCTGGATTTTTAAAATTTTGATTGTCAGTTTAATTCAACCTGATGCATATACTTTTATGAAATAGTCTTTAATCTCACTTCCCCATAATTTCTCACATTCAGGGACCTCACTGCTATCTTTATTATGTAATTTTACAATAACTTATATTCTTATTGGATGTGACCATTTATACAAACACTGTTCACCTACTCATCATAATTACAAATGGGAAAGGTCTTACTAAAAGCACTGAATTTGGAATCCAGAAATCTCAGATAAACTTTCGTCTCTGCCATCTACCTATTTACTGAGACTGGGTAAATTGTAAGATCTCTTTGCAGCACATTTCTTCATCATAAGACAGAGACATAAAGCACTTATTCTGTCTCAAAGTTGTGGGATGGGTTAAGTGAGACTATGTGTATAAATGCAGGAAGTTTAGGTCTAAGCAGAGCTGATAAAATGGCCACATAACTGATTCCATCACATAAATAAGAACCAGCAGCACATTTAAGGTATGTTTTTAAGTTAGAGCTTTAGATTTTATACTAAAAGATCTTGTTAATATTTCAAAAATTTGACTCTACTGATTTGAACAGACAAGTAAAACTTAGGTAAAGTTAGGTAGTAGAAAATATTATTCCCTCCCTGAGTAACAACAAGATAACTTGTGGGGACCCTGATGACATGTACCTAAAAGCAAGCACAGTACTTCCTGTTTATACAGCACTTCAGATCTTTCTATGTGACAGTGGCTTGACTTATTGGACAAGTGCCCCAAATATATTCCTACCACTAGATGGAGACATAACCATAACTAATTAAAGTTCACCTGCCTGTTCAAAAAAAGGGAGGGGAGTACCTCACCCTCCAATAATTGTATATGGAAAAGAGTAATACAATAGCAATACAACATGATACATTTCTTTGATATTTTATCATCATATATTTGAATTTTTAATATTTTATGTTATTAAAGAGGAAACATTTATCCAGACTGGTAGGAGGGGTGCACACAGGCAGCCAGGATGGAGAGGATGCGCGGCAAGGTGGCTGGAGGACTGGGCAACGAGACAATGGCTGATGATCCCACATTTGTGTGCGGATAAACCAGGAGGAACAACGCGGGAGTGAGACAGATGAGCAACCCAGGATTCCAGCATGGGGAAAGAAAGCCTCAAAACCTATGGCTGTAAAAAACTGTGGGGGTGATGGTGGAGGGAGAAACTCTCAGTCTCACAAGAGAGTCCACTGAAGAGATTCATGGGGCCCTAGAATGTACACAAACCCACCCACCTGGGAATTAGCACCAGAAGTTCCCAATTAGTTTGTGGGTAGCAGGAGAAGTGACTGAAAACAGGTCGAGAGCCGAGTAAGCAGCGTTGTTCCATCTCTGACCCCTCCCCCACATACAGCACCACAACCCAGCGAAGTGGATTGCCCAGCCCTGGTGAATACCTAAGGCTCCACACCTTATCATGTAACAGGTGCACGGAGACAAAGAAATATGGCCCAAATGAAAGAGCAAATCAAAACTCCAGGAAAAGAACTAAGCACTGAGGAGATGGACAACTTATGAGCTGCAGAGCTCAAAACACTGGTAATCAGGATTCTCACAGAAATGATTGACTGCAGTCACAAAATAAAGGAAGAAGTGATTATACAAAGTGAAATAAAGAAAAATATACAGGGAACCAACAATGAAGGGAAAGAAACCAGAACTCAAATCAATGAATTGGAACAAAAGGAAGAAATAAACACTCAACCAGAACAGAATGAAGAAACAAAATTCAAAAAAATGAGGAGAGGCTTAGGAACCTCTGGGATAACTTTTAATGTTCCAACATCTGAATCATAGGGGTGCCAGAAGGAGAAGAGGAAGAGCAAGAATTTGAAAAAATAATGAAGGCAAACTTCCCCAATCTGGCTAAGGAAATAGACTTCCAAGAAGTCCAGGAAGCTCAGAGTCACAAAGAAATTGGACTCAAGGAGGACAATACTAAGATACATCATAATTAAATCACCCAAGATTAAAGATAAGGAGAGAATCTTAAAAGCAGCAAGAGAAAAGGAGACAGTTACCTACAAAGGAGTCCCCGTAGGACTGTCAGCTGATTTCTCAGAAGAAACCTCTCAGGCAAGAAGGGGCTGGAAAGAAGTATTCAAAGTCTTGAAAAGCAAGGACCTACAATCTGGATTACTCTATACAGCAAATAGAATGGAAGGGCAGGTAAAGTGCTTCCCAGATAAGGTAAAGTTAATGAAATTCATCATCACCAAGCTCTTATTCATATGAAATATTAAAGGGACTTATCTAAGAAAAAGAAGAATATCAAAACTATGAACAGCAAAATGACAACAAACTCATAACTATCAACAACTGAACCTGAAAAACAAAGTAAGAAAACAACCAGAACAGGAACTCAATAACAGAAATGGAGATCACATGGAGAGTTATCACTGGGTGGAGAGAATGGCAGAAAGGTACAGAGAATAAGAAGCATAATTGGTAGATATTAAATAGACAGGGGGAGGTTAGGAATAGTATGGGAAAGGGAGAAGCCAAAGAACTTGTATGTATGACCCATGGGCATGAACTAAGGTAGAGGAAGTGCTGGTGGGAGGGGGGGCTGCAGGGCCGAGGGAAAGCAAGGGGAGAGAAGACAAATGGGACAACTGTACTAACATAATCAATAAAATATACTTTAAAAAATATGAAAGTTTGACATATGTAAAAGCTCCAGGTAGTTTATAGATGCATATTAATAACTCAAATCTCTGGAATTGGATGACAGAAGATAGTTATAAAAACAAAATAAAGTAAAACTGCATATGTAGCATTATTAAAACACTGCCTACAAACAAGTTTTCTCTCTATTTAAGAATGGCAAAAGATATAATAAATGTTCACATAGCTTTAATTCCAAAATTTTGTCAAAGTGGCTGGACAAAGACAAAAAGAGAACATTATATACTGTCAGATTCCTTTCCAGTTGTTGAAATTGATGCTTTTTGAAACTGACCAATATATAAGTTTGCTTTAACAAAATATCTTCAACATTGAATGCTTAAAATTCTGTCCATCTGATTAATCAAAATTAATTTATAATTTGTACTTGCAAGTCTTTGAATACCTGTGAGTTTGAACAATATTTTTATTGGCTACCTGCATTTTTCTTCTGTAATTGCTTATTTGTATGGTTTATCCAATTTCTTATTCAATTGTCTTTTTCTTTTCAATGTGTAAAATTCATTTTATATTAGGTATTAACTTGTCTATTATTCTGGTCACAAATATTTTCCCTCTGGTTTACATTTACAGTGAATTTTGCCAGCTTTAATTTTTAATGTGATTGAATTCTTTTCTTTATAGTTGTTGGGTTTCTGGTATAGTTTAGTCAATTATTATTCTCAATTTTTATTATATATCTATATATTCACATATAACACACAATAAAGTCATACTTTATATTTACATTTTAGATATTTAATCTATCTGGATTTTTCTTATACAAATGGTTTGATGGAGCAATCACTTTTTCTTCAAGAACAATATACAGTTATGCTGGCTTCATTTTTAAATTATACCTTTCTACTGAATTGAGATGTCAAGTTCATTTAAACTTAAGTTTGCATATAATGTTGGGTCTGTATCTACCCATTTACTCTATTGGTTTATCTATTATGAAATATATATTAGTACCCTTTATGATGATTAAATTTTATAATTTGACAAATTTTATTTTACATAGTTATATAACTCTATAAAACAATGGCTACTGTAAAAATTACAATAATGCGAAAATTCAGTGTTACTCATACATTCCTCATGGTGAAGATAAACAGTTTTACTTGTTCTTCTTTCTGAAACATCATTAATTATAAATCTAGGTAATTTCTAGTTTTCCTGAAATCTAAGCACAACACAATGCTTTTTGTTTCAATAATTTTCCCACAATGAATAGTTTTATTGTCTTGATTTGAATTTATTTTTTTTCTACAGTAAGTAATTATATTTTCTTAGGAGTAGTGGGGTATACTGTCCTATTATAAATTAGCTAACTTAGTGAAAGACCATTGTCTCTGAGTGGGACTTTCAGTAGGGGAAAGCCTGTGTTGGCTGCTTAACTGCATACTAGCTTGGTTAACCTGTGTTTCCCGCCATCTCTTCTACAAAGCCTCTCATAACCATAACATGTATAAGTCATCCTATGGTTTATAACATATTGCCTGAAAGTGTAAGTTTCTGATTGGTTGTTGTAATAATGTGAGCCCCTGTTATGATATTTAAATTCATGAATATGTTGTATCAAAGACATAAATACCTGTGTACCTTATTTTTAAGAAAGAGCTTTAAAATTTCCTCTTTTCCAATTATTCAAAAGGTAAAGTAAAACCCATAGCTTTGTTGGTTTCCTTATTCATACAGAACTGAGAGTCCTTGACTCTTAAATGAACAACTGTTTGGATATTGAATGATTAGACTGTGGTTGGGTGCTCCACTGACAAACACAGGACAATTAACCTCCACCTGCAGCTCAGAGGGAGGATTACTGCATTGGCTGTTACTGAGGCTCAACCCATAGGATAAGGATTTTTATTTTTAAATAGTTTTATTTATTTTTTAGAGAGAGGGTAAGGGAGGAAAAACCAGAGGGAGAGAAACATTGATGTGAGAGATCTATGGGTTGCCTCTGGAACATCCAGCCCCCTTCCCCACCCCCCAAACTGGAACTTCCCCACTGACCAAGTCCTAACTGAAATCCAGGCAGTTTCCCTGACTGGAAATCCAACTGGCAACCCCACGACACTTCACTTTGCTGAACAAGGCCCAACCAACTGAGCCACACTGGTCAGGGCCAGGTTTTACATTTTTTTAAAATGACATGAGGAAGTCTGCAAGCCTTAAAATTTAAGGAAGGGTGAATAATTTCCTTAATTACACATTTCTGCTTTGATAGTTCACCCAGTTAGAACCATAGTCTGACTGAAGGCAGACAACAGGTTTTTTTTTCCTTTGGGCAAAATGAGGACACAGCATAGAGAGGATTTGTTTTTGCCATGTGAGCAAACCAGCAGTGCTCCGTCCACAAACTCCTGACTTCCTCAGATTCATCCCTCAGTGACAGAGCACTGCCACCCCTGCTGGGTAAATGCACACTGTGGCATCCTGGTTCTGGGAAGCTCACTCCGGGCAGTGGGTACTTCTGGGCAGAACAGTCTCTGCAAGGCCCTCATCCAGCCTATCTCTTTTCTTGCTATTCTTTGGACCAAAAGAATCACCAAAACCTCCCCTTTGCTCAAACATTCAATGAAATTCTACCAGTAAAATGATCAGTTTTTTCTCCCTCAGTGAAAACTCATGAATTAAAGGATAGGGAATATGAAGACCAAATGAAATCCAGGAGCCCAAAATAGGAGCTCTAGCCTTCTAGGAGCATTCGGATTACATGATCTGCATACTGACTGAGAAATAGAATGGGCATTGAGGATAACCCTGACAGATCTGAATATAACCCAGTTTCCACGGAGAGAAATTTGACCTAGATAACTTTATGTGTCTAATTTTTTAATAGAAAGGCAATAATGTCTCTAGTATACAATGGAATTTCCACAGTATGAGTGTAAAAAGACCACTCGGTGCATATGAGGTTTTTCTGGACAAAGTCCAGCCATTGCCAATATAAGGAGAATGGTTTGCACCAAGGAGAGTGGACGGGAATGCGCATGCATGAACAATGACACCTTCACTGTACTAATCAGTGGGGGCAGTAGATGCCCTTGAGTGAGCATGTATACTGTGTGGCCATCACATTTAAAATGACTGAGCAAGTAGAGCAATGAATCTGCATCAAATTGTGCGTTAAGTTTGAACATTCCTCCATGGAAACTATTCAGATGATTCAGAAGGCTCTTGGGGATGATGGAACGAGTGCAGCACAAATAAAAGTGTGGCACAAATGCTTCAAAGATGGTTGAGAGCCTGTTGAAAGTGATCCACATTCTGGAAGGCCTGCAGCAAACAGAACACCTGAGAATGTTGAACAAATAGAGGCTGCAATCAACAAAGATTGGCAACTGACAAGGGAAGAACTAGAAGCTGATCTGGGGATTTCAGAAACTATTGTGTCTGAGATTTGGACCCAGAGT
The DNA here is from genome assembly GCF_021234165.1 of Pteronotus mesoamericanus. Lineage (NCBI taxonomy): Eukaryota > Metazoa > Chordata > Mammalia > Chiroptera > Mormoopidae > Pteronotus > Pteronotus mesoamericanus. The sequence continues at coordinate 3,955,645 of NW_026555326.1, forward strand.
TTGCATGAAATGTGTTATGGCAAAATCCATTCCATGGCTTCATTCACAGAAGGAACTTTGTGCTGCAGTTGCTAATGATTTGAATCATGACCAGATTCATAGACAGCTATGAAAAACCAAATTTTCTCAAGGAGGTCATAACTGGAGATGAATCATGGGTCTACAGCTATGATCTGGAAAGAAGGGCCCAGTCGTCTCAATGGAATCGTCACCTGATTCTCTACACCCAATGAAGGCGTGGCAAAGTTGCAGCAAGATCAAAATCATGTTAACTATGTTTTTTGATTGAGAAGGTGTCATCCATTACAAGTACGCCCTTCCAGACCAAACAATTAATAAGGGGTACTATCTCAATGTTCTTCATTGGTTGAGAGATGCAATACGATGAAAACAACTGCAGCTATGGGCATCTGGTGATTGGCAGCTTCATCACGACAACGTGCCCAGTCATGCACCATGTCTCATGCAGAAATATTTGGTGAAACATCAAATCACCCTAGTGACTCAGATTACAGCCCAGATTTGGCGTCCTGTGACCTCTGACTTTTCCCAAAACTAAAATCACCTTTGAAAGGGAAAAGATTACAGACCATTGTTGTGATGAGATTCAGGAAAATACAATGGGACAAGTAATGGCGATTGAGAGAATTCCGTGAGGTCCTAAGATGCCTATCTGAAGGGGACTGAAGCATCAATGTCCTATGTAAGTGTTTCTGTATCTCGTATGTTCTTCAGTAGAAGTTTCAATTGTTCATATTATGTGGCTGGATACTTTCTGGGCAGACCTTGTTTATACACCTGGAAGAAGTCTCTAAGATGCCAAAAAAGTTAAAAAATCAAGATAGCATCCCTAATGTTTTTAATATCCTATCTCTGAATTTAAAAAAACAACAAAGCAAAAATAATAAAAAACTCCCTAGACTCAAAGAAAATGGAAGTACATGTTTTGCAGTCATTATATTTGCACAATCATTATTTATATAGGATAAAGATATTAATATTTAGAGGACCAAGTCTCAACATGTTTCTCTATTTGAAAGTGTTGCTTTCCAAATAAAAATACTGATTTATTAAATTGTGTTATAACATCATTGGCTAAAGATAATAGTGTACTTTGATGAGAGGAGAAATAAAATACATATACATAGTTGTGTAGAAAAATCTAAATTACTAATGAAAGTGTTTTTCTGTCCTAGTTTAAATATTTTCTATCCTTTAAAAAATTTTAGGTGAGAAAAACAGAAATCTATTAATAAAAGACCTCAGTATTCCTATTGAATTATAATATAGAGAAATATATTTATTAGCAACAGCCCAATAATTAATAGTCATGAAGAGGCCCAAGGAAAAACAAAACACACCAGGCATTGGGCTTGAACTGTCTTTTTTTTTTTTTTGGTAGTGAAAAGATAACATTAAAACATATAAATGGAAATAAATAACCTTAGAAATGTACTTTTTTATTTATATTTAATTTAATAAACACATAGCATACTATGTACCAGACACTATTTTAAGAACTCCACAAATGTTGACAGGTTTGTCATTAAAATCCTGTGGCATTCTGCTGTAATATTTATAGATGAAGAAACAGAGAGGTTAAATACAAAATTGCACTGCTAAAGACCTCAATATACTTTTCAGTTTAAAAATTAATATAGAAAGTGTTCTTTTAAAGTATAGTGTGAATTTATCAATTATTCTATAAACTAACAATATGAATAATGAATGCTATGTTTGGCCATTGTATTAGCTCAAGCTGCTATAATGAAATACCATACACTGGGTGGCTTAAACAACAGAAATCAGAAGCCCAAAATCAGAGTGCCAGTGTGGTCAGCTTCTGGTAAGAGCTCTCTTCCTGGCTTATAGATGGCTGCCTTCTCACTGTGTCCTCACATGGTATGGAGGAAGAGAGAAAGGGAAGAGGAAAGGGAGACAGAGGAGAAGAGAGAGAAGGAAAGAGAGAGCACACACTGTAGTGTCTCTTCTTATAAGGGCACTAATCCCATTGTGAGGGCCTCACCCTTGTAACCTCATCTAACCTTAATTACTTTCTACTGGCCCCATTTCTAAATGCCATCACATTGGGGGTTGGAGCTTCAACAAGTAAATTGGGGCAGAGGGGCACAATTTAGTCCATAGCAATCTTACAAGTGATAATTTGACATTTTGCAATGAAATGACCATTGAGATTCTATTATTCTCTGCAATTCTACCTGAATCAGTAAAGATCCAATTATTTTTGGTATAGTTTATTTTTTAATTCAATTATTTATTTATTTATAGAAACAAAACTGATGATCATATTCCAGGGTATTTTTTTTTAATTTTTAAAATTGTTGTTCAATTATAGTTGTCACCATTTATCCCCCATTACTCTCTCCTGCCCTGCCCATCCCCCCTCCCACATTCAATCCTCCCCCATCACTGTCCTTGTATACGACTGTATCACCCTGAACATGCCCAATCCCATCTGGTATAGTTTCTATGTAACCATACTTCTTTTTATTGCACCACATTGAAGAATATGAACTTGTATTATTTTTGGCTTAGATTTACTAGAGATTATTTACATCTTTTAAGTTTATGGCTCTGGATTACCAACCATCACCAACCCTGGGGCTTGTGAATGTGTGTGGGCCCTTGGGACAACTCTTGCCCATTTGTTCCAAAGGTGACACCACAGGCACCTTTGGACTATGACACCTAAGGACAGTGAGCATGGTAGCAGATGTTCTTAATCCTCTGTGTCCCTCTCAGTGGCAATTAGAACAGTTACCCACTCTGGCTTGTGTGTAAAGTAGTTCTCCAAAGGTGGCCAATTCTATCGTCCCCTTCCCCAGAACTGTTGCTCCACAAGGCTAAGGTATTCATCCTCCCAATGCTTTCTCTTGCCTCCAACCCATGCAGAGTTGTCATGCTGTTCTTGGTCAGTCATAGGCCATGTTACATGGGCATTCTTTGTAGGAATGGCTGCTTTTTCACTCCAACTCAGGACCTTTTGCCTGTCTTCCTGGTTGGTGGCAATAAGTGGCAGTCAGGAGTGTAGTTTATGTTGAAAGAGCTCCTAAAGAATGCAGTCATTATGGCCTAAAGAATCCAAAGCTAATGCCATAAATTCCAAATTATTAACATAACATGACTAGAAAATGAATTATTATTCACATTTTTCCTGCCTGGCTAACACTTGCACGTGTGGTCATCATCAATGAAGCACAGTAACAACCTTTGAGAGTCATTGAAAGCCAGGTTTCATAGGCGTGGCACAGTGGATGGTCAAATGAGTAATGATATGATTAACGATAAACAAATGGTATTAAGGAAACACAGAGGCAGGAAGATCTATATCAATATAAACAGATTCTTAAAAGTCATGATGTTGCAAGTCATGATAATAACAAAATTTCCATCTTTTCCTGCCACTTGGAGATATAAAATTACTGAAGGATAGCACATTGAACACATTTTCTAAAATTTTTAAAAAAAGGTGAAGGATCTAGGATTCAAACAGACAGATATGGTCCTTGGACACTATAAAAACCTTTCATATGCTACAGAGAACAACCTTATGAGGTAGACAGGATCATTTCCATCTTACAGATGAGGAAATTCAGGCATGGGATGATTAACTTGACAAAGTGGGAGGAACAGAATTCAAACACAGTAACTGTACTTATAGAAGTACTCAGATGAAAAAGCTAAGTATGACTGCATGACTCTATCATATAACAATACTGAAATGAGAAAATTATAGCTTGATAAACAGATTATGGTTGCCAGCGGTCCAGAATGGGGGGGCAACGAGTAGCATCAGGAAAGAGGTGGGTGTGGTTATAAAAGGGCAACCGGAGGGTCACTGTGGTGAGGAAACTACTGTAGCGTGACTGTAGTTTTGGACAAGTGAAGCTACATGTGATAAAGTTGCACAGAACTAAATAAACATACTTGTAAATGACTGCAAATAAAACTGAGGGGCCTGAATAATATTTGTAGACTGTATGTCAATATCCTGGTTATGATATTTTTACAATATTATATGTATTATTTTCAAATGCAATGTATTTTTATAATATATTTTACAATGTTTTAATCTGTTTACAAACATATTAAAATAAATTGCAGAACAATTGTTCGATAGCTCTGCAAGACATGACCATTGGGGGAAAATGGCTAAAGGGAACATGGAATCTCTCTGGGTTATTTCTTAAAATAACGTTTAAATCTTCAGCTATCTCAAAATGAAAACTTTAATTTTCAAAGTACAGTATTTTTAAAAGATGTGCATGGTAAAACCTATCAAATTTAATATTTATCTAAAATAGCATTGGATATGCTGTAATGTACTGTGCAGAATTTGTTGTTGTTTACATTTATCTAGCCACTTCATTTATCTAGCAACTTTTATGAATATACTTTAAGATTTTATACATGCTATGAACTTCAACTAAAAAATAAAAAAGAAATAACTATTTTAGCTTTCAAAAAACAGTACCCAGAAACTTAGAAGAGAATCCCTTCTTCTTGCTGGTAGAAAAGACAGGCTATGTTTAAAAATGCAAATTACAAGTGCAAAACTGTGTGAAAAAAATGTAACGTTACAAGATTCAGCCAACAAAAATCAACATTCAGACAGGAATTCACTATGGATTAAATTCTTTTTAATAGAAAACTAGAATAAAGGCATCAAAATAGGTATGTTTAGGAAATTAACAAAGGATAAACATTCATTAACAACAAAAACAGGCAGGTATGAATCACAAACTCCATATATAAAATCACTAGAAATCTCGGAAATGAACATTGTAGTAATTTCAAGTTGCAAGCTTAACTCATAGTATGACCCCTATAGTGGGCAGAGAAGGCGATAGCGGTGAAGAGAAAGAAACAGATTAAAGTAAAAACTTAAAATCATTGAAACATTGGATTAGCCACACTTCAGTGCAGAAAATAAAAATTCCAGTGTTTTTTAAAGGAAAGTGCTGGAGAGGCTAGAAGCCAGAGAATCATTTTTTAAGCTATTGACTGCAAGGCCGTATCATAGAAGTCATGATCTGGAGATCAGGAGCGGCTGCTCTCACCATTGCTATGTATTCCATGACAGGCTTTTATTCCCTTGGAGTTGAAGACTAGATAAAGGAGAGTGAAAATGACTACCAGAAACATTTACCTATGTTTATTCTTAGTTTTCTAGAAGTCAAAGCAAGAGCAGAAGCAGAAACTGGCCTATGCCTTAATTCTGACTTTCAAATAGTCCATGATTACTATTAACAAAGTAGATACAATTTTCCTCCAGACTCCTAGCTTCAATGGCATCTGAGAAATGTAGTTTTAAGTTTTCAGACATATTTTTAAAAATAATATCTGTGAAAAGAGGCTGAAGAGAGGAAGTTCATATTTCTATATAAATTTTAGAATCTGTTTCTTAAAATCCCTATCGGGATTGTAGGTTAATGTGTAAATTCTTCCAATTCATGAAATGATATATCATTTGTTTAGGTCTGTAATTTCTCTCAGCAAAGTTATACAGTTTTCTTTGTAGAGTTCTTCTACGTGTTTTATAAAATATATCTCTAAATATTTCATGTTTGAATGTTATTGAAACAAAGTTGTTTTTAAAAATTTATTTGCTAATTGTTCATTGAGAGTACATAAAATTGCATAAAATTACAATAGTTATTTGTACATTAACATTGTATTCTGTGACCTTACTAAATTTGCTCTGTTTTAGTAGACTCTTTTCTACATACACAATCATGTCATATACCTATAAAAACAACTTTACTTCTGCCTTTGCAATTGATTGATTTTTATTGCTTTTATGACTTATCATACTGGCTAAAACATCAGTAAAATGTTGACTAGAAGTACTATGGTGGATATTGATGCTTTTTGTCCTCCTTAGGCAGAAAGCTTTGAAACTTTTACTGTTGCGTGCAATAAAAGATGTAGGTTTATCGAATATGTCATTAATTAGATTGAGAAATTTCCCTTCTATTCTTTGTTTGCTAAGGGATTTTTATCATGAACTGATGTTGGACTTTACCAAATACTTTTTCTGCATCTATTAAAGTGATTATGTTGTTTTCTTCATTCTAGGAATATGGAGAATTACATTGATTTTGGGGTATGAAATCAATCATTTGCTCCTGGAATAAACCTCATTTAATCATGACGTACCATATTATTTTATAGATATTTTAGCTTTTCTTTGCTAAAATTTTGTTAAGGATATTTGTCTCTATGTTCATGAGGGATATTAGTTTGTAGTTTTCTTTCCTTGTGATGTCTTTAGTCTCAAAAATGAATTGGAAATATTCTATCTCTATTTTTATTTTTCATATATTTAAATAAATTATTTATTTATTCTTAGAGAGAGAGAGGGAGGGAGGAAGAGAGGGAGAGAAACATCTATGCGTGGTTGCCTCTTGCACACCCCCTACTGGAGACTGGCCTGCACCCTAGGCATATGCCCTGACTGGGAATTGAACCAGCAACCCTTCTGTTCGCAGGCTGGCACTCAATCCACTGAGCCACAACAGCCAAGGTTCTATCTCTATTTTTAAAAAGTTTGTGTAAGGTTGACATTCTTTCTTTCCTAAATGTTTTCATTTACCAATGAAGCCATGAAGTTTTCTATTTGGAAATATATTTAATTAAAAATTCAATTCCTTGAACTAATATAGGGATATTAAATTAATTTGTCCATTTTATTCAGTTTGCTGAATTTATTGGTATAAAGTTAAATTTTGGTATAAAATTAGTATTATCTTATTTTTCTTTTAATGGCCAGTCTCTATATTGGTGATGTATTCTGTTGCATTACTGATACTGGTGATTTCACTCATTAATTTTATTAATTTTAGAATCCATTGATGATTTTTGTCTAAAATAATTATTACTGTGGTGGCTGTCAAATGCCGATTTTTCAATTACATCATTCCTTCTACATATATTAGTTGGAATTCTGCTATAAGAAAGAAACTTTCCTTATTTATTCATTTATACTGGTATTCTTATTTCATATATTTTATTTTTTCGATGTGTTATAATCTATTGTCATCATTATTTTTTCTAAGTCAGTGGGAGCTTGTTAATGCTGTCTTCTGAATCAATTTGATATGTCACCTTCATTTTTGAGCAATTATTTAGTTTTTGGAACTTTTAATTTCTGGTACCACAAAATTTTCCAGGCTCACCCCACATATCCCCAGGCACAGATGTGAAATTGGTGCCCTATTTTTTACACCATTGCTACTTGCAGACAAATCTCCTTCCTTCCTCAGCAAAAAACCCTTTCCTTAAATCTCATATCATGAAAATACGCTACCCAGTATCTTCTTTTCTGTAGTTCCCTTAGATATCCAGACCATGCCAAGCTTAATGGTTGCAGTCTAGATTTATGAGTACATCCATCAGCTGGACCCTTTGCATTACCCACTAATATTAATAAATTTCTCTAGCCCTTTCCTTCTCCTCTCTTCAAACATCTAACACCTCTTCATGCATATCATTCTTATGATGACCTCATTTTATACTTCACTGAGAAAATAAAAAACATTTGAAGAAAATTTCCAAAATCTACCGTCATGGTATCCCCTACTCACTTGCAATTGTGTTCTCCTATGCTGTTACCTATGGATGATCTCTCTTATATGCTTTTATCTAAGGCCAATATTTCCACGACAAAGAACTAAAACCTACTGAAGACTTATGATGTGGTTGACATTATTTTAAGCACTTAATGTTTATTCATTCTCATAAAAATTCTATGTATCCTGACTTTACACATGGAACACCATTTTCTAGAGAAACAACTATGGTGCATAGAAAAGAAAATTTCCTAGAGTTATACAGCTGTAAAGTGATAGGACTCCAATTTGAATCCAGGTAGTCTGTCTTCAGAATTTATGCTCTTAGCCACCAGCTATGCTGCTTCTCAGGATAGAGTCGATTATCTTTCACCTCCTCAAGGACTTTAGAAATTCTCCCCATTCTCTCCTGCATCCTATCTGTCAGCAAACAACATGTTATAATTTCCTCCATATTTTAAAAATAAAACCTCTCTTGAACCCAAATTGCCTGTCAGCAAACATCCTATTTCCTTGCCCTGACTTTCCCGTGAAACACTTCAAAAAATTGTCTATATTCACCAATACTCTCTATCTTCAGTATCTGTCCTCAGTTCCTGTTTCAGGCTCTCACTGTTAGTTTTTCCCACATTTTCCTGAAAGAGCTTTGATCAAGGCCACCAATGACCTCCATATTGCAAGTCCTAATGCTGAAACTTAGTCTTCATCTTGCTTTCTTTACTTGGGTTCCTTCACATGTTCTTTTGATGACTCCCAAATATTATCTCAAGGGTTTTTTTTTTTTTTTTTTACTACTTATACATCGTCACTTTGATGTCTAAAAGGCCTCTCAAACTTACTGTTCAAAACAAACTCCTGATCTTTCTGTTAGAAAAATCTGCCCAGCTCAGTAAATGGCAACCTCTGTCTTTGTTTCCCAGGCTAAAAATCCTGGTGTCATACTTAACTCCTTTCTTTTTAACTGCACACCTAATTCTTTAACAAATCCCAATTTCAAAATAGAACTATCACCCTGCACTTCCCATCACTCACTTCTGGGTCTTACCTTCCTGCCCCAGAAACTGTCAGGATGCCTAGCTTGGAGACTTTGAGGTTCTCAGCAATACTGGTCTTCTTTGTCGTTCACAGGAAATCTTCTCTCTTCCTCATTCTGCTTTTACATCCCTCCCCAAAGCTCAGTCCATGATGAAAGTATAGGATTTCAGAGAAGAAAGGCAAGGGAACAGAATTGTTTTAGGCAGTTCTACTTCCAACCTATCATGATGTTCCTCTATGGTGAGGAAGACCAAAATTTGGTAACTGTTTAAAATTAGGAGAGGAAAAATTATACAAAAAAAATTTTTAACATTTTAGTAAATTACCCTACCAGAGGGAAAGAACAATTCTCTTTTTATGGTATAGATAGGAGACTTGAGATGGAAGTAGCAGCAATAGGGAATGAGCACAATGCCACCAGCACATCTCACATTGAGGCATGTGGAGTATGAAAATGAACCAGCCTTCACTGAAGCAGGCTGCCAAGGAAGCATTGACTTCAGGGAAGAGTCTGTTTTTAATTCAGGCAAAGCAGGTAGAGGAAACACTCAAGGTGTGTGGGTATGAAATGAGGAATTTCCACTTTGGTCATTAACCAAAAATACAAAGCTAGAGGGTTATAAGACAAAAACTATTAATGTCCAAGTGTCCCAAGAATTTTGATAGAGTTAGTGTGTTAAACAATATAAAACACAAATTTCTATAGCATGCAAGTATAATCGTTTACAACAAAGCAGCATCTGTCTCAAGAGTAAAGGCAATATAATCATTGCAACCAAAGTTCAGTCTTATAGGACTTGCCTTGGGAAAAATGAAATTATTCAACTCCATGATAACAGTATACAACAAAATTAAAAATCCTACAAGAAAACACCATTATCCTCAACATGCCATACTGTTTATATTATTTTAAGAAAACTGATCATTTTTTTACCTTTTATCCTTATCTAAGTAATAGTAAAACATAAAGGCTAACTTAATGTCAAAGTTCACTATTTCCCACTACCTAAAATTGTAGCTATTATAAACTTATGTCCATTGATTCCAACTTTTATTTTAACCAAGGCTCAATAAAATATTTAGAATTTATAATTTTTACTTCTACACTAAACCAATGACATATTCAGTCCTCAATCATGCCATGTGAACCTCATCTATTTGTCCTTTGTTGGTTCATAGCCTGTCTTGAATACTTCCCTGCCCACCATTCATTCACTTAACAAAGGCAGCTCAGGCATCCTCTGTCTCTGTACAGGTGACTACTACAACACTTAAAACTCTCCATTCTTTCCCTCAGTAAGTATATAATTTTGGGCTTTCTGTGGTAGACTATAAGGAACTTGAGGGCAAACACTGTGTTGTCATCTTGGTAACCTCAGCACTTAACACATGTAATCTGTACATATTAGGATCTCAGGTATTTTTCTGAATAACTAAATTAGTGTTATCCTTGCTACTTCCTACCCTGGGAAATAGTAGGTCACACAGTAAGCAGAGCAGAATCATCAGGAGAGTTAAAAGAATTTCCTAATGTCAGAAACTACTAGGAAATTATTGTTAATCTTGTTGGTAGTGATGATTATGGTTAGGTAGAAAAAATATCCTTATCGTTAGAAATACATATTAAAGCAGTTAATGAAATGACATTGATGCATATGGAATTTACTTTAAAATACTCCAACAACAAAGTAGGTAATGTAATATGACAAATGACTATTGTTAAAATTAGTTATGTATATACCCTAATCTATTCCAACATTTAAAATGTAACTGTCAAGATGATAAAAATATATGACGAATCTAGAAATTAATGTGATTACCCCTCAGTAAATCAGTAAGAAGTAATATAATGCTCTAATATGAGAGGATGTGACATACTTAAGAAAGTATAATATAGTATAATTTAAATGTAACCAAAAATGTTTTACACTGGGATAACTAAAAGGATATCAATCCAAACTACTTATGAGGCGCAGAAAGGGAATCTCTTATTTGGAAATAATTTATTTACATTTAAGAAAGTAAATTTCAAATACTACATGAGCCAAAAATATGATGAATTATTTATTGCATTTAAGGAAAATAAGTTTTTCCTTAAATATAATCAATTATTTATTGCATTTAAGGAAAATAAATTTTTCTTTACATATCTTCTTGAACATTTCTTGTTATACATGTAAAACCAATGTGTTCACTGATGTAACTTAATATAAATAACCTTAATATTACAAAAAATAAGATTTACAATTCAGGATCACTTCAGAAATACAGAATCTTATGTTAATATTGTAATATCTCTGGATATTTTTAAAGAAGTTAATAAAAAGACACCTTCCATCCTTTCACCCTTTCCTAGGATTCTTTTACAAAAAGAAAGATTGTCCTAAGAAGAAAATTAAAATTGTCACTGATTCATCTTACAAGGGGTTAAATTCTTGTTAATTACCTGTACTTATGTGACAAAGAAAGAATTATTTCTTCATTATATACTTCTCCTTTGCCACCAACTAACCCAAGAAACTTAACACTCCGGGCCATTAACATGTTTTTCATTTAAAATATTTTGCCAACCCATTTATATGTATTTTACTAGAATAAAGAAAGATAAAATGCCATAGAGTCAAGAAGGATTATTTTATAAATCGGTTAATCTCTCTTTGACATTTTTGCCCAGAAAAGACTGGGCAATATCTTTTTTTGTTTTCAATATCCAATTAATGTTTTTAGTTTTTTATTTTTTGTAAGTAAAAATAACATTACATATCCAATGTAAAAATCATTTATTTCCTTTTCCTCACGCTCACTTTCTGAGCATAAACAGATCTCTACGCTTTCCTACACTTTTAGGAAAGTAGTCACTCTCAGTGTTATGAGTTGTTCTATTTTTAAGAGGTTTAGAAGTGTTGAGAATGTAATTCCAGGACAGGTTCGTTTCTTCTTGCTTCAGTGACATTTCTATGTACCTTAAAGACAATGAAAATGTGCAAAATGAAGGGCACTACTGCACATATTGTGTCCACGGCTCCAGAAACTTATAAGAAACTAGAAATATTCTGTGCCTTTGTGTACATTTTCTTCTTATGTCTTCTTTGGTTAGGTCAAATAGCCAACAGCTGCTAGCGTCATAAGCAAAACTGTCAGTATTACAAATGTGTGTCCTGAAAGTTAAAAAAAACATTAAAATCAAAATAATTTTATTTACTGGTGATAAACATGAAATTTTTATTTAGTATGTGATGAGCCACGAAGAAGAATTAATTGGTTAATTTGGGATGTCAAACAAATGCAAAAGCAGTAAATTACAGAGTATGGACAACCTCAACCAGTGTAGAGTTAGAGATTAGTAAAGTGGTCAAGATGGAATCAATGAAGATACTTTCAGATTAAAAGTTAGTGAGAACTCCTTGACTACTGCATGTGAAATAGAGAAACATTTTGTTAAAAAAGAAGACACCTAGAAAGTTTCACAGATATGGTTACATAAAGTTATTTTTGTATAATAACTGTGTGACAACATAAAAGAGATACCTTATAAAGTTCATAAACAAGACTTATAAAAGATACCTTACATCAAATTTTAATATTTCTTAAACACTGGAAACCCTAAAAACCATCAAGCAAAAAGAATAAATAAATACAATATAAGTCAATCATCTCATGATGCAAATAGTCATAATGAAGGCATTCTTATTTGTAAGCTTTAATGTTTCAATCTTCTGGGGGGGGGGGGTTTCCAAATATTTATGGCATTGCTAGCATCTAACTGTTACAATGAACTAAGTGCAAAATGCAGGATGAGATGATGAGCATATTGCTGAAAAGTCAAGAACTGATAATATGTCATGTTAATAAGAGATTCAATATGTTAGTCACTCATTCCAAAAAAATAAAACAGTTCTGACAATAATAGAAACTTAAGCTCTATTATCCTCAAATAGTACCAGACAAATCCTGATCCAGCAGTATTGATGGAATTGTGAATCATAAATGTCACTTTATAGAACCATATACCTTTCATAATCTACCAGAAGGTCATACATCTGAGACATCATCAGTCACACTTAAATTATGAAATGTGACATTGACTGCTTTGTTGTTCTCCTGGGGGTAATAAGAGCTGAATATTAGAGAAAGAAAACATTAATTGAATTAAATATTTTTAATTTGAATCAAAAAGCAATACCGGCAGTTGCTTACAATCACATCCTTTTTCTAAACTAAAATATATCATACAAACCCAACACTTCTAAAAGAAGTAAATAAATCCTCCCATAGGCAAACACAAAGAATCACCACGTGAAGGTACATAATTACTTTCATACTCATTAAGATCAAATCCTCTTTACGATCAAATTTTAATTAAGTTGATATGAAATCGGGAAAATAACCAGGAATGTATGAAGTTAGCTCTTACTTTACACAGCTTTTACTCCTCAAATAAGGCAAGTGGAGTGTTTTTAAAGGGCACACACAAAAAAAGGCAAATTCTTTCTTAGAGGCTTTTGCCTGAATTTTCTTATTCAGAAATAGAGGGATTAGGTTTGCTGTAAAACCCCAATAAAACTCAAAACTAATATTCCCTCTTATGCTTCAGCAATTTTCATCCTTTTAAAAATATCACAGTCAATTATTTCACCAAAGTATATAAAGAAACTGATGATAGCCAAGAACTAGCACCCTGTAAACTCATCACCTGCGGGTAACCCCTCTCACCTCCGGAGCCCCAGAGCACTGACTTTGGAAGATAAATTGATAATGTTCTAACCCAGAAGGAGAGCTGGAATTGATGCAAGGAAGAGCATGAGGTGGGTGGTTTACTTTTTTCCAGAGTAGTTTTTTGGGTCACCTGTATCAAAGTACTTTACGTGACTTAGACCTCTGTTCATTTTTGCTGAGCTCTAAATTTTATTCTTTAAAGTTTTTTGAAAAACCTGAAAAGAAAGTTATATTTTACTACATTTGCTACTCTAACCTCTATATTACTTTATTATTAGTAAAAACTATTTTAGAAACTCCAGGACGAAAAATATGGTCAAATATTTTATTAAAATACTGAATGATTTAGTGATTTAAAGATCATTCACATACTTTAGTTTATAAAAGGCTTAAATAATGTTAATTTAAGGAGAAAGGAAAGAGTTATATAGGGCAGAAAGTACATAGCTCACATCACCCAAAGAATTAAAACAGGCAATTTAGTAACAGCATTAAAATATAGTTGTTCTTTCCTTTTTTTATTTACTGTGTATTTATTAATGTCATCATAATTATTTTCAAATTATAATTTAAAGATAGATTTGAATACAAACAAATTAAAATTTTCTGCATTTTATTATTATGAGAAAAAGGCAATTTAAAAATTACAGGTACTCAAAAGTTAGGTAAATACATACATATATACATGATTTTTTCTTTTTTTTTTTGCCAGTAAGAAGAAATTTACTTTGTTTTGTTTTGTTTCCTTTTCTTTTTTATTGCATTTACAGGGGTGAAAATGTAGGCATTAGGGAAGTGTAGAAAAAACTCAAGAGTTTATATAAACTCTGCAATTAGTTTTCTCAGCAATAAAATATACAAAAAACAGAAGAGGGTCAGTTTAAATAATCCTGTTTGTCTACAGAATACAAGAGCTAACCATGACAATATATGTAATATATGAATATATAATGCAGATCAGATGTTTCAAACAATACTGATATTTTCCCGTGTTACTGTTTTGCCACCTATGGGCCCTACCACATGCCAAACAATGTTCTAACCTCTTTACAGGTAGAAATTCATTTGATCCTTACTATTATCCCAGAAGGTAAGTTCTCTATGCCTCCCATTTTATAAATGAGAAAACTGAGGCCTAGAGAGGTTAGGTTGCTCATAGCAACATGGCCCATAAACAGCAGACACAGGCTTGAAGCAAGCAGTCGGATTCCAAAGCCTGTCCTCTTAGGCACTGGGCTGTCTGTGGCTAGACTGGCATGTATTAATACATACAACTCAGAAAAACGCCTAAGTATAGGCAGTTTAACAATTAGTTAGACGCTGGTTTTTTCTAGATTTCTTGGTTTCTGTACAATACACATATGCTACCATAAATTATTCTAAGGAAAAGGTAAAATGATTAATAGATTTCAAAGTGAAACTTTGGCTTTCAAATCATTTTCCTTTGAAATGTTAATGCCCTTGAACATATTGACAAATTAAAAAAAGACAGTCTGTTCATCAAGGATGGTAATTATAGACAAAAGAAATAAAGAAATCATATGTCAAAACATACAATTAAGCTAAGAAAATTATCTCTTTATGATACAGCATCAAGCTTTATTGGAAAGAAGCCAAGAATAAATGTTTTAATGCTCACCCTGATTTTCCATAGTCCCAGAAAATTTTGCCTAGAATTATGATACCAGTTATTATAGTACCAGCAACAAGTCCTTGAGGGGGAAAAATTTGGTAACATAGTTAATACAATCATAAACATATGATTACATATACAGTGTAATATCACAATGAAAAACATACTGGTTATGAAGCAAGTTAAAGAAACCATTGCAGTGCTGCCTTCGGCAGCACATATTCTAAACTATGAATAATACAGAGAAGATTAGCATGGCCCCTGTACAAGGATGACATGCGAATTCGTGAAGCGTTCCATATTCTTAAAATATACATAGAAGACAGAAATTATACTTTGTACATGGCCTCCTTGTGTTAAAACTTTGAGAGTGTCTGAGGGAGGGGGATAATGGGGGAAACAAGGGGAAGGGTCATCAAGGAACATGTATAAAGGACCCATGGACAAAGCAAAAGGGGGAAAGGATTGAGGGTGGGAGGTGGGGGTGGGTGGGGTGGGAAAATGGAGACAACTGCACTTGAACAATTAAAAAAAAAAAGTTCAAGAACAAGAGTTATATATTATTTATCCTCTATCCTGTTTTCTTTCAAAATATGAAATAAAATATTAAAAATAAAGGATCAATGATCAAATAAAATTTGTTTGATAGGTTTAAGAAGGTTATAAAGTTTTTAACCCCACCATGCTTAATTCTAAGTGCTTTGATCTTTCATATACGTATTTCCTCCCCACTGTACCCTCCAATGTCCTGAACTCTACTCTTTTGATCTGTACTACAAAGGAAATTAGAGATGATACCAGAAAAGCGAATGGAAACTAATGCGTATAATAAGTGTATTTGGTTCCAAATCAGCAATATATAGTTATCACACAATTGCATGACTATGTGGACACATGATTTTAAAAAAAAAACAGCTATTTCTACCACAGGTAAGTTTTTACAGTACTTCACCCAATCAATATCTTTAATCTATGCCCTAAGATCATATCATTAGCTAGGAACAACAATATTCATAAAATAAATCATGGTTCTTTAAAATCTTTTAGTTTTTTTCCCTTCGCTATGTCCCATTCATCTCATTTTCAATTTGAATGGTAAATGAAGACAAAAATTTAAAAGTGATCTAAAATAGCTAGATGAGAGAAGTAAAAGCCTATTTCTAGAACACTAATGAGTACATATATGTAATTCTTGGAAAAAAGTGTTTAACAGAAAACCAAAGCAAAATGCAAAAATTTGAGAAACAGTTCTATGTAACAATTGCTTCATAAATTATTAAGAGAATACTATCTCACAAATTAGAAAGAAGAAAGAACTTTAAGGTATAAAGGCAATAGCTTATGATGTCAAAATCCACTTGGTATCTATGTAAAATCATCCCAAAGATGAATCGATATCAATTTAATGCTTACACAACTTGGGATAAATGAAACTATGGATTATGAATAAAATTATGATTGTGATTCCAATATTCCTAGTCATTAACTGAAGAGCTCTGAGGCAGAAAAATTAGACAATTTAGAAAATGATTTTCTCCAAGAAAAAGGAGTATTTTTAGTAAGGTTCCCTGATGTAGAACTATTTTTACATACTGTTTAAAATGTTGCAAAGCAGTTTGTCATCTATTATATCTCATTTGATAACCTCCAATAACTAGCATACTGCTTGGAAAATAGTAGAAAAAGTGTTTAGTAAATATTTATTAAATCACATAGAATGACTTTTTTTTTTTTTTTTTTTTTTTTTTTACAGATGAGACAATATAGCATCTTCATTTTCAAAAAACCCAAGTCAGAATTATACCTACAAGATCTGGTGTTAATTAAATGATGCTTGTCTCCTTTTCTGAAGAAATATGGGTTCACCTAGACACTTTGAAAGATCTTACTTATATCTAATAAAGTAGAAATATATTCGATATGCTCCAAAATATAAGAAAGTTGTGGATAGGCTTTGTTCTTCCTCCTAAACTTACTCAATGTAATAGATAAATGGAATGAGGTCTGTGGACAAGTGAAGTCACACTGGAAAGATGCTTTTGCAGAAGAAAAAGGAATGTACTTGAGTAAACCTTAAATTTTCAGATTTGTAAGTCAGGATTCAATACCACTTTCTCAGCAACAACTAGCAGTACCCTTTAAGTGTCTTGCTATTTATTATCAGTGGATTTCCTAGATCTCTGTCTTTCTTCAGAAGTTTAAAAATATATATTTTCTTTATTTTTAGAGAGAGGAAGGGAAGGAGAAACAGGAGAGAAACATTGATGTGAGACAGAAACATTGATCAGGGTTGCCTCCTGCATGCACCCTAACTGGGGATTTAATCCAAAACCTAGGCATGTGCCCTGACCAGAAATTAAACCAGCGATGCTTCACTTTGCAGAACAATGCCAAACCATCTGAGCCATACCAGTCAGGGCTTCAAATTCAGTAAATGAGTGGATAAAAAAAACTATGTTACATTTACATAATGGAATACCATGCAGCAGAAAGAAAGAAGAAGGAATTCCTACCCTTTGTGACAACATGGATGGAACTGGAGACTATTATGCTAAGAGAAATAAGCCAGTTGGAGAAAGACAAATACCATATGATCTCATGAGAGGAATCTCATGAACAAAATAAACTAACAAGCAAAATAAAACCAGAGACATAGAAACAAGGAACAGACTGACAGCTCCCAGAGGAAAGGGGAGGAGGGAATAGTAGAAAGAAGGGGAAAGGATAAGTTAAAGAACACATATGAATGGTCCATGGATATGGACAATGGAATGGGAATGGACTCTGGGAGAAGGGAGTGGTCTGGACAGAGAAGGACAAAGGGGGAAAAAATGGGACAACTGTAATAGAATAAACAAGAATAAAAATAAATAAAATAAAATGTTAAGGGTTAAAGATAAAAATTCTTAAAAACAGCAAGAGAAAAGCAGTTATCTACAAGGGAGATCCTGTAAGACTAACTGCTGATTTACTAACAGAAACTTTGCAGGCCAGAAGGGATTGGCAAGAAATATTCAAAATGATGAAAAACAAAGACCTACAAGCAAGGTTGCTCTACCCAGCAAAATAATCATTTAGAATTGAAGAAGAGATAAAGAGCTTCTCAGACAAGAAAAATCTAAAGAAATTCATCATCACTAAACCAGTATTACAGGAATGTTAAAAGATCTACTTTAAGAAGAAAAAAAGATTAAAATATTATAATAAAATGGCAATAAATGTATATTTATCAACAATTACTTTAAATCCAAATGGATTAAATGCTCCAATCAAAAGACATATGGTGGCCAAATGGAAAACAAAACAAACCCATTACATATGTTGCCTACAAGAGGCATGCCCAGATTGAAAGACACAGACTAAATGTAAAGGGATGGAAAAAGATATTTCATGAAAATGGAAACAAACAAACGAAAAAGCTCAAGTAGCAATATTTGTACCAGAAAAAACAGACTTTAAAACAAAGGCTATGTAACAATAAACAAAGAAGGACCCAGCAATTCCATTTCTGGATATTTATCCAAAGAAACCCAAAACATTAAATCAAAAAGACATATACATCCATATTTCCATTACAGCATTATTTAAAATAGCCAAGATAGGAATGCAGCCTAAGTGCCCATAAATTGATGAATGAATAAAGAAAAATTGGTGCATATTTGCAATGAAATATGACTCAGCCATACAAAGGAATGAAACCTTGCCATCTACAACAACCTGGATGGACCTAGAGGGTACTGTGCTGAGTGAAATAAGCCAGACAAAGGAAGGCAAATGCCACATGATTTCACTTATATGTAGAATTTTTTAAAAATAGATTAACAAGCAGAACAGAAATAGACTCATAGATACAGAGGACATTTTGACAGTTGCCAGATGGAACTGGGATTGGCAGAATGGGTAAAAAAAAGTGAAGAGACTAGTAAGTACATTTTGGTGTTTACAGAATAGTCATGGGGACATAAAGTACAACACAGAAAATATAGTCAGTAAATTGTATGATGTCAGATGGGTACTAGATTTTATCTAGATGATCTACTAAGTTATATAATGTCTAATCACCGGGTTGTACACTGAAATTAATATTGTATGTCAACTGTAATTGAAAAATAAAAAATATTTATTAAAATAACAAATTACCACTCTAAAAAAATGAAAATTTTTAAGTTTATGTTTTACAAGTATAGGATCAGGAAAAAAAATATTGCTGTATGTCTGATTTAAATAGGGAGGAGCTCTACTTATCTTGGGGCACAAGTTGAAATTACAAGTAACACTAAAGAAAGCTTACTGGGAAGTCACATAGTATATACTTCAAGAATTTCAGAGCAAATAAGCACTTCAAATCTTTATTGAACCATGTGAGAAAAAGCTCATCTATAAACTCATCACTGTTTTCAACATTAAATCATGATATTTTCATTTATAATACATTTATTTCTATTAAAATATAAAATAAACAAATTGAATTCCAACTCTTTGAATCTTTCAAGACAAATCTTTTATCTTTGGGGAAGTTTATTGAAAATATAAAAGAACTATAAACATCATTTTTAAATAGTAAAAACTACCTGTTTTCAGCATTAAAGTCCTTTGGCTAATTTATGCATGTATAACATAGGAGACTCTAAACTACAAGGACACAATTTTAAAATATACACTTTTTTATGACTACTTTTAATTGGATGCTACTTATCAATATGTATGTTTAACTGTATTGCTTTTTAACAAACATTTCCCTATCTTCTTTAGAAGTTTATTAATCTTCTGGTTAATGTATAACATCAAATAATATATTTATGGACAAAAAAATGGACTGTACCAAATGCAAAAAGAAATTGCAACACAGATATATGATTCTGG
Source organism: Pteronotus mesoamericanus (assembly GCF_021234165.1). NCBI lineage: Eukaryota > Metazoa > Chordata > Mammalia > Chiroptera > Mormoopidae > Pteronotus > Pteronotus mesoamericanus. The sequence goes on from NW_026555326.1 coordinate 3,975,484, forward strand.
CTTCATGCCTAGAGCAACAGAATATTTTTTTTTAGCTTTTTCTTATCTTTAAAATTTTTAATGATAAACCTTTATCTAATATTCTTTTTTTATTGTTGTTTAGTCACAGTGTCCCTCCTTTTCCCCATTGCTCACCTCTACCCCATCCTCCCCCATCCCCCCAGTCAGTCCCCCCACATTGTCCGTGCTCATGAGTCCTCTATTTTTGTTCCCTTTCTTGTCCCTTTCCCTTCTTAACCCCCTTCCCCCTCCCCTGTGGTCATTGTCAGTTTCTTCTTTATTTCCATGTCTGTGGTTCTATTTTGCTCATTTGTTTGTTTTGCTGATTAGCCTCTACTCATAGGTAAAATCATATGGTATTTGTCTCTCACTGCCTCCCTTATTTCACTTAGCATAGTGCTCTCCAGTTCCATCCATGCTGTTGTGAAGGGTAGGAGTTCTTGCTTTCTTTCTGCAGTGTAGTATTCCATTGTGTAAATGTTATATCTTAAAAATAACTTTGCTTACAATCATTAGCAAGGAAGGGAAAAGAAGAACATGAATCAAAGGTAGCACTCTTTGTTTCATTTGGGAGCAGGACAGAAGTCTAGATATGGTCAAGAAACATTTTCTGTTTAATTATAAAATACTTGAGGATAGAAACTGTATTAGTAATGTTCTCTTTCTAGTGTTTCTTCAGCCCCTAGAATGATTCATTGATGCAATAGTCATGCAATGATATTTAATTGATGTGCCCAATGATTTGAAGCTGTCCTAAAACTACCTTGGAATAAGAACATGGTTGGGCCATTCTGGCAGGTGTGAGGTGATATCTCATTGTGGTTTTAATTTGCATCTCTCTGATGGCTAGTGATGTTGAGCATCTTTTCATATGTCTATAGGCCATCTGTATGTCCTCCTTGGAGAAGTGTCTTATTCAGATCCTTTGCCCATGTTTTAATTGGGTTGTATGTCTTCCTGGTGTTGAGTTGTATGAGTTCTTTATGTATTTTGGAAATTAAACCCTTGTCCAAGGTATCATTGGCAAATATGTTCTCTCATACAATCAGTTCCTTGTTCAATTTGACAATGATTTCTTTAGCTGTGCAGCTTTTTAGTTTGATATAGTCCCATTTTTTCTCTTTTATTTCCTTTGCCCTGTAAGGTATATTGGCAAAAATATTGCTACATCGGATATCTGAAATTTTCCTGCCCATGTGTTCCTCTAGGACTTTTATGGTATCATGACTTATATTTAAATCTTTTATCCATTTTGAGTTTATTCTGGTGTATAGTCATCATTAATAAATCAACAAGTAACAAGTGCTGGCGAAGATGCAGAGAAAAGGGGACCCTAGGGCACTTTTGGTGGGAATGCAGACTGGCTCAGCTACTGTGGAAAACAGTATGGAATTTCCTTAAAAAACTAAAAATGGAAACTTCCTTTTGACACAGTGATTCTGCTGCTGGGAAGATACCCTAAGAATCCTGAATCACCAATTCAAAAGAACTTATGCACCCCTATGTTCACAGTGGTGCTATTTACAATAACCAAGTGCTGGAAACAACCTAAGTGCCCATCAGTAAATGAGTGGATCAGAGAACTGTGGTACATTTACATGTGGAATATTATGCAGCAGGAAGAAAGATGGAACTCCTACCTTTTGCAACAGCATGGATGGATCTGGAAAATATTATGCTAAGTGAAATAAACTAGTTGGTGAAAGAGAAATACCATACGATCTTACCTATAAGAGGAATCTAATGAACAAACTAAACTAATGAACAAAATAGAACCACAGGCATGGACACATGGAACAGACTGAAAATGACTGGGGTTGGGGTAGAGGGATAATGATGCCAAGAAGAGGAAGGGATCCAGAGGAAGGGATAATGATGGAAAGAAGGGGAAGGGATCTAAACTTTTGGTGTCTCTGGGCCACACTAGAAGAAGAATTGTCTTGGGCCACACATTAAATACACTGAGACACATAATCATACCCAAAAAAGAAAAAAATGTCAAAATATTTTAAGTAACTTTACGATATTGTGTTATCCGCATTCACAGCCATCCTGGGCTGCACATGGCCTACAGGCTGCATGGTGGATACCACTAATAGACAAAAAAACATGTATGAATGACCCACAGACATGGACAACAGTCCATTTGGGAATTGACTGTGGGAGGAGAGTATGGGATGGGCAAAGGTAAAAAAACTGAGACAACTGTAATAGAGTAACAATTAAAAATGATTTTTTAAAAAAGATCATGGTTTGTAATACTTAACAACACACCTAGTACCTAATGGTGTCCACAAAAGACATTAATAAAATACATTTACCTGTTTTCTCTTTGGCAACCATAAACGCTGCATTTTAATAGTTTTCCTACAATAGTTAAAATATAATATTCTCTTCCAGGAACAGAGATAGTACATACAACAGTAATGGTACTTTCTTTTAACTGGCCAAAAGTCACACTTACCATATATAATGCTGCTGACCCCTAAAGAAAAAGAAGAGGAAAAAGAATTACAAAAATTACAAAATTTTTAAGTAATTGATTTGCTATCAATTTAATATATGTACAAACTGCACTTGAAAGTTCAAAAGTAACTCAGATTTCCATAACTAAAATAAATGAATATAAATAAATTTATGAAAATAATTACACATTATGAACAACCAAAGAACATACACATTAGTGTCTATATCTATTCAACAAGTTAACATGATAAACATAAAACATGATATTATTGAATACTAAAACAAATACCATGTAAATTTGTTTATTTGACTTGATGGCAAGAAAGAAATTTAAAAGCTTAAATAATAAGTAACTGCTGATCTAGTCCTATGATCAAGAAACTATCAGAAACTGAAGTCTCTTTCAGCAGACTCTATCAAAACATAAACTACCCATCGCCTTATTATTTATACCTTTCAATGACTATAAGTGAGACATTGCAAAAATAACTTTATTGTCAGATAATACCTACTTGTAATAATAAATACAGTGCTATCTTTAGGGTTGAACAAATTTACTCAAAGTACCACTGGATAACAGGCAATATACATAGCAGAAAAAACATACGATGTAAAGTCAGAAAAGATGTGTTTATGCCCATTTTTTTCTGTGTTAACTATGCATTATATATGATTCATAAGTTTCTCTCTAAGCCTCTAAAATAAATCTTCATCTATAAAATTAAACCAAAATTACTTATTTTGCAAGGTTGTTGCAAGGGCTAGTCTCAACAAGTGGAAGGTGTATGGTACATACCATTATAGTACATGCTCAATAAGTGGTAGATATTATTTTTTCAATAAGAGCAAGAAATTGCATTATATTTAAAAAATAAATTAATTGCACATGAGAAATTTGATCCTAAAATAAATACGAATTATAAAAGGGCAATAGCAACATGCCTATCAATAACCACTTTGAACACATATGGATTAAATTCACCAATCAGAAGGCAATTTAGAGTAGCTAAATGGATAAGGAAACAAGTCATATATATGCTGTCTGCAAAAGACTCACTTCAGATCAAAAGACATTAAAAGACTGAGAGTAAATGGATGGAAAGAGGTATTGCATGTAAATAGAAATCAAAAGAAAAAAAACCTGGGGTAGCAATACTTAGACAAATGGACTTTAAAACAAAGGGTATGATAAAAGACAAAGAAGGACATTATATAATGATAAAGAGATCAATTCAACAAGAGGATATACACTTGTAAACATTTATACACCCAACATTGGAGCACTTAAATATATAATGCAATTATTGATGGATATAAATTGAGAGACCAACAATAATACAGTCATAGGACTGGACTTTAACACCCCATTAACATCAACGGATAGATACTCAAGACAAAAAGTGAAGAAAACAGACAGATGGATTTAATTAATATTTGTGGAGCATTTCACCCTGAGTAGCAAAATGCACATTCTTTTGAAACATACATGGAACATTTTCCAGGATAGACCATGTTAGGCCACAAAACAAGTCTCAGCAAATTTAAAAAGATTGAAATCATATCAAGCATCTTCTCTAATTACAATATTATGAAATGAGAACTCAATCACAAGAAAAAAAATGAAAAACACACAACACACGGAGGCTAAATGATGTTACTATACAATGAAGGGGTTAACAATGAGATCAAGGAAGATATTGAAGGATAACTTGAAACAAATGAAAATGAGAACACAATAACCCAAAATCTATGGGACACAGTGAAAGCAGACCTAAGAGGGAAATTCATAGCCTTATGGACCTCAAGAAACAAGAAAAATCTCAAATAAAAAAAATCTAACTTTACACCTAAAGGAACTAGAAAAAGAACAACAAATCCAAAGTGAATGTAAAAAAGGAAATAATAATCATCAGAGTGGAGGTAGACAAAATACAGTCTAAATAAACAAAACAAAAAAATCAACACGACTAAGACCTGGTTCTTTGAAAAAATAAACAAGATTGATAAACTTTTAACCATACTCATCAAGAAAAAAAGAGAAATAAACCACATATAAATAAAATCAGAAATAAAAGAGGAGAAATGCCAACTGACACCATAGAAATACAAAGGATTTATAAGTAAATGCTAGAAATAACTATATGCCAACATTGGACAATCTGGAAGAAATGAATAAATTCCTACAAACACACAGTTTTCCAAGACCAAATAAAGAAAACAATAAACAAAATCTGAACAGACCAATTACAAGAAATGAAATAAAAGCAGTACTCAAGAAACTGCCAACAAACAAAAGTCCTGGACTGGATGTCTTCACAGATGAATTCTACCAAGGATTCAAAGAATTTGTGCCTAGAGTCCTCAAACTATTTCAAAACATTTGAGAAAAGAAGAATCCCAAGATCATGTCAGGAAGGCAGCATTATCCTGATTTCAAAAGCAGATAAAGATATTACAAGGAAACAAAATTATAAGCCAATATCCCTGATGCACATAGATACAAAAATCCCTAACAAAATATTAGCAAACCAAATTCAGCAATACATTAAAGAGATCACAGTCCCAGAGAGGTAGCACAGTTGTCTGGGCTACTGTTCCTCCACTGCAAGGTTGTGGGTTTGATCCCCCATCATCAGGGAACATAAGAGAGTAGCAGGCAGGGTCCAGGTGCTGACTCATCTGCCATACTGCAGCAGCCATCTTGCTCAGGCTGACCACTCCCCACCAAGTGGCAGCAGCCTGCCAACCCCAGGAGGTACTGTGTGGTGATTATGCTTTACTGCTGAGTGCAGAGTGACTAGATTAACAATCAAAGGAGTCAGCCACAGGCAGTAGAGCCCTGGTAAAGATGGGCTAGAGACACTTGAGGACAGGTGGGGGACATGGAGGCTTTGGGGAGAGAACTGAGTACAGAGTGACTAGACTAACAACTGAGAGAGACAAGCCACAGACAGTAAATCCCTGGCAGCCTAAGGGCAGATAGGATCAACATCTGACATCACTAGAAGCAGATCCAGAAAGAAAAAAGAATGGTAAATACTAGAGGCTACCAAGATGAAATTCCACTGTGGTCTTCTCTGTGATTTACAATATTTTCTTTCCTGCATAGCTTTTTAACATTCATTTCTTGTCCATCAAGTTTGTGCACATTCTGTCTTCTTCATTCCCTTTTTCATCATGATGTAAATTTTACTTTCTCACTTCGCATTGTTCTGAATCCCAACTTTTATTAGTGCTCTCTCTCTGTACTCTCAAAATCATTTTTCTTTCAGTAGGTCATCTCACATTCACTTCCCTTTCTTATAATAGCCTTAATCTCTTTATACCCTTATTAATAGTGGTTCATTTGCTGTTGATAATGGGATTGAAGGAGGGAGTTATTTTTGCAGGTGTGGGTTTGTTTCCTGGGCTTTGCAGTTTTGTTCTGGCAGCACCTGCACAATAGCATATTGTGCTATGTGGTGAGAGGAGTGAACCTCGGTCAAACAGCTGGAGGGAAGGACCCACCAAAGAATGACAAAATAACAATCAAAACCGAATTACATCCAGGAAGCCAACAAAAATGTTATAAAGGGCATCCTAAGAGCATCAAGTTTGGGAGCCCAAGAAGACTGCGCCATTGAATGTCATAGGTCTCCTACCATAGAAGATCACACTGCCAAGTCAGGGAGACAAAACAGATCATTTTAAGAAGCAGAAACAAACAAGAAGAGTCTCACAAATAATGGGAAGACAAAGAAACAACCCCCAATCTAAAGGAAAGGGGGAACCCTCAGATAGTGCTAAGTCAAATAGAGCAAGTCAACTATCAGATATTGAGTTCAAAACAATGGTTATAAGGAAGCTCAGTGAGCTCAGTGAAAATTACCAAAAACTACAGGAAAGCTACAAGGAACTTATTGCAAACTATATAAGCATGAAAAAATGACACAGAAACTATCAACAAGAGGCAAGATGAAATGAAGAAAACAATTTCTGACTTGAAGGACATAGTAGAAGGAATCAAAGGCAGGCTAGGTAAAGCAGAGGATCGAGTCAGCAAGCTGGACAAAAGGTAGAAAAAAACTCCCAGATATAGCAAGAAAATGAAAAAAGACTCAAAAAGAATGAAGAGGTGTTTAGGGAAATGCAGGACAACTTGAAACTTAATAACATCTATATAATAGGGATACCAGAAGGAGAAGAAGAGGAGCAAAGGATAGAAAACCTGTTTGAAAAAGTGATGATGGAAAACTTCCCTATTTTGAGGAAAGAAAAAGTCACACAAGTCCAGCAAACACAGAACGTCCCAATCAAGAGGAACCCAAAGAGACCCACTCCAAGACACATTATAAAGGGGCAAAATTCAAAGACAAAGAGAGAATCTTAAAGGCAGCAAGGGAGAAACAGTAAGTAATATACAAGGAAGCCCTGGTAAGCTATCAACTGACTTCTCAAAAGAAACACTACAAGCCAGAAGGGAATGGCAAGAAATATTCCAAGTAATGAAAAGCAAAGGCCTGCAACCAAGAGTACTGTACCCAAAAAGGTTCTCAGTTAAAATGGAAGGTGAAATAAGGAGTTTCCCAAATAAAAAAAGGCTAAAAGAATACACCTCCACCAAAGCAGCACTGCAAGATGTGCTAAAGGGACTGCTTTAAGAAGATAAGAAAAAGAGTGCCAGAAAAACACAGGTAAAAGGGTGGTAAAATGGCAATGAATAAGTACCTGTCCATTATAACCTTAAATGTAAATGGATTAAATACACCAATCAAAAGACACAGGGTAGTTGAATGGACAACAAAACATGACCTGCACATGTGCTGCCTACAAGAGACCCACCTCAGAACAAAAGACCTACACAGACTGAAAGTGAAAGGTTGGAAAAAAATATTCCAAGCAAATGGACAGGAAAAAAACTGGTGTAGCAATACTTATATCAGATAAAATGGACTCAAGACAAAGACCATAAAAAGAAACACAGAAGGACACTTCATAATACTCAAGGAAAGAATCCATCAAGAAGACAAATATTGTAAACACATATGCATCCAATATAGGAGCACCCAAATATATAAGAAAAATCTTGGAGGACTTCCGGAAAGATAGACAGCAACATAACCTTCCAAAACCTATGGGACAGAATGAAGGCAGTCCTGGAAGGGAAGTTCATAGTAATTCAGGACTACCTAAAAAAGACAGAAATATTTCAAATAAAAAACCTAACCCTAAATCTACAGGAACTGGAAGAACAACAACAAAACAAAGCTAAGAGTGAATAGAAGGAAGGAAATAAGATCAGAGCAGAATTAATGACATAGAGACTAAGAGAAAAATTCAAATTATCAATGAATCCAGGAGATGGTTCTTTGAAATATAAACAAAACTGACAAGACTTTAACTGGACTCATCAAGAAAAAAAGGGAAAGGAACCAAATAAATAATATTAGAAATGAAAGAGGAGAAATTTCAGCTGATACCACCAACATACAAAGGATTGTAAGAAATTATTACAAAAAATCATATGCTAAGAGTTAGAAAACCTGAGTGAAATGGACAAATTTCTAGGAAATATAATCTTCCAAAACTGAATGAAGAAGAAGCAGAAGGCCTGAACAGACTGATAACAGCTGGTGAAATTGAAGAAGTAATAAAAAAAACTTCTGGCACACAAAAACCCTGGACCAGAAAGATTCACAGGAGAATTTTACAAAACATTTAAGAGCTAACCCTATCCTTCGCAGTTTACTCCAAAAAATCTGAGAAGACGGAAGACTTTTAAACTCTTTTTATGAGGCCAGCATCATCCTAATCCCAAAACCAGATAAATACACAACAAAGAAAGAAAACTACAGACCAATATCACGATGAACATAGACACTAAAATCCTAAAAAAAATATTGGCAAACTGCATCCAGCAATACATTAAAAAGATCATCCACCATGATCAAATGGGATTCATCCCAGGGATGCCAGGATGGTTCAATGTTTACAGATTAATCAATATAATACATCACATAGACAAAAGGAAAGACAAAAATCACATGATCATATCAATAGATGCAGAAAAAGTATTTGATAAGGTACAGCACTCTTTTATGATAAAAACACTCAGGGGTCATACTTCAACATAATGAAGTCCATATATGAAAAACCTACAGTCAACATCATATTCAAAGGGCAAAAACTAAATGCTTTTCCAGTAGGATCAGGAACAAGACCAGGATGTCTGCTTTCACCACTTCTATTCAGCATAGTATTAGAAGTCCTAGCCACAGTGATCAGACAAGAAAAAAAAATAAAAGGCATCCAAAAAGGAAGGAGTAAAACTATCATTGTTTGCAGATGATATAACAGTGTACACAGAAAACTCCATAGACTCTATCCAAAAAACTACTTGACCTAAAAAGTGAATTTGGCAAAATAGCGGGATACAAAGTCAATATTCAGAAACTGAAGGCATGTTTGTACACCAGCAATGAAATATCAGAAGCAGAAATCAGGGGGAAAAAATCACATTTCCTATAGCAACAAGAAAAATAAAGTACCTAGGAATGACCCTAACCAAAGAGGTAAAAGACCCATACTCAGAAAACTACACAATGCTGAAGAAAGAAGTTAAGGAAGGCACAAATAAATAGAAGCATATTCCAAGTTCATGGATTGGAAGAATTAATATCATCGAAATGTCCGTTCTACTCAAAGCAATTTATAGATTCCACACAATCCCTATTAAAGTACCAATGACATATTTCACAGATACAGAAATAAGCATTTCAAAAATTTATGTGGAAGCATAAGCAACCCCAAAAAGCTGCAGCAATTTTGAGGAAAAAAAAAACACAACAAAGTAAGAGGGATCACAATCCCTGACACCAAACTATATAATTGAGAGTGGGAAGTCGGGCTGGGTGGAGCAGGGGAAAGTGGTGGCAAGAAAATGGAGACAATTGTACTTGAGCAGCAATAAGAAAAAAATCTTTCCCAAATTTCAAAAAGAAAAAAGAATCAACCAATGAATGCATAGATGGGTTAAACAAAAAATTGATGTCTCTCTCTCTCTCTCTCTTCCCCTCATCTCTCCCTTTCTTTCAGCCCCCTCCCTTGCACTCTCTCTGTAAAAATCAATAAATAAAAATTCAAAAAATGATTACATACTATGATCAAGTGGGATTTATTTCTGGGATGCAAGGTTGGTATAATATCTGCAAATCAATTACTGTAATACACCACATAAATAAAATGAAGTATAAGAACCATATGATCATATCAATACATGCATAAAATGCATTTGAAAAAAAATCAGCACTCATTTATGATACAAACTCTCAGCCAAGTGGGAATAGAGGAAACATACTTCAATGTAATAAAGGCCATATATAACCAACCCACAGCTCACATACAAATGGGGAAAAACTAAAAGCATTTCCTTAAAACCAGGAAAAAGTCAGGGATGTCCACTTTCACCACTCTTAGTCAATATAGTACTGGAAGTCCTAGCCACAGCAATAACATAAGAAGAATTAAAAGGCATCAAAATTGAAAAGGAAGAAGTAAAACTGTCATTATTTGCAGATGACATGATACTATATACATAGAATCTTAAAGATTCCACCAAAAAAATACCAGCACTGATAAATGAAGAAAGTAGTGGAATGCAAAATACATATTCACATATAAGTTGCATTTTATACACCAATAATGAACTATTAGAAAGAGAAACTAGAAAAACAATCCCATTTACAGTTGCATCAAAATAAATAAATAAAATACCTAGGAATAAATAACCTGTACTCAGAAAATTATAGGAGAATGATGAAAGAAATTGAAGAAGATACAAATAAATGGAAGCATATGCACTATTCATGGATAGGAAGAATTAATATCATTGTTTATACTACCCAAAGCAACCTATAGAGTCAATTGACTCCCTATCAATATACCAGTGTATTTTCACAGAACTAGAACTAGAACAAATAATACAAAAATTTATATGGACCCACAGTCTTGAGAAAGAAGAACAACGTTTGTTGTATCATGCTACCTGGTATCAAACTACACTACTAGGCTATAGGAATCAAAACGGAATGGTACTAGAATAAAAGCAGACACACAGATTAATGTTGGAAAATAGAGGACCCAGAAATAAACCCTATATGGTCAACTAATATATGAGAAAGGAAACAAGAACACACAATGGGGTAAAGTGGTCTATTCAATAAACGGCATTGATAAAAATGGACAGATACATGCAAAAAAGAAAGAAATTAAACCCCTTTTTTATACCATATTCAAGAATAAACACAAAATGGAAATAAAGTCTTAGTTGTAAGGCTTGAAACCAAAAAACTCCTAGGAGAAAACAGGCAATAAACTGACATTTCTATCAGCAATATTCTTTTCTGATACATATCCTTGAGCAAGGGAAACAAACAAACACAAAATAAACAAATAGGACTATATCAAACTAAAAAGGTTTGCACAACATTTGAAACCATCAACAAAACAAATGAGAGAAGATATTTACCAGGGATACATCTGATAAGGGGTTAATATCCAGAATTAATAAAGAACTCTTATAAGTCAACATCAAAAAAAGTCCATACAATCCAATTTAAAAATGGGCAGAGGACCTTAAAATACACTTTTCCAAAGAGGGCATACAGATGGCCAATGGACAGAAGAAAAGATGCTCATAATCAGCAATTATCAGAGAAATGTAAATTAAAAGCTCATATCTCTCAGAAAAGCTATCATCAATAAATCAACAAACAAGTGTTGACAAGGATGTGGAGAACCTTGGTGCACTGTTGGAGGAAATGCAAATGGGTGCAGCCACTATGGAAAATTGCACTGATGTTTCTCAAAAAATTAAAAATAGAACTGCATTATGACTCATTGATTCCAGTTTTGGGTATATATCTGAATAAATTCAAAAAAACTAAATTGAAAAAATATACGCACACCTATGTTCATTGCAGCATTATTTACAATAGCCAAGATATGAAAGCAACCCAAGTGCACATCAGTAGACAAGTAGCCAAAAAAGTAGTGATACCTATATACAATTGAATATTACTTGATCATAAAAATAAATGAAAACCTACCATTTGCAACAGCATGGAAGGACCTAGAGGCTATTATGCTGAGTGAAATAAGTCAGCCAAAGAAAGACAGATACCATGTGATTTCACTTACAGGAAGAATCTAAAAAACAAAATAAATGAACAAACAGAATAGAAATAGACACAGAGAGAGAACAAACTGATGGTTGCCAGAGAGGTCAGAGCTTGAGCAACTGGGTGAAAAAGGTGAAGAGATTAAGAGGTACAAATTGATAGTCATAGGAATGGAAAGCACGGCATAGGAAACATAGTCAATAATACTGTAATAATAAGTATGGTGCCAGGTCCGTGCTTGAGATATCAGGGGAATCCCTTTGTAAATTACATGATTGTCTAACCACTGTGCAATACAGCAGAAACTAATATAGAATAATATTAAATGTCAACTGTAATTAGAAAATAACATTTAACCCCCAAAATAAAATTTGATTTGAAAATTAGTTTAATTTTTATCTTAATAATTGATTCAAGTTTAATTTAAAATTGTTAATTTATCATGTATTTTTTGCAGAAAAATATTTCAACAAAGTTAGCTCTACAACAAATATGCAGTTTGGGTATATTAAAAAATTTATATAAAAATTGAGTATATTCAACCTAAAACTTTTAGGTCCAGAGATGTCATAAAAATTTAAGGAGTCAGTAACCACATACATGTGTTAAAATTAATTAACTAAATCTAAATGAACCATTGTATTAATATAAGCCACTAAATCAATGTTGAGTGAGAAAAGTCACCTTAGATAAGGAAACTATAACATACTGTTTATGTAAATTATAAAAGGTATACAAAACAATACTATGTACTACTTACAGATAAATACATGTAATATAAGAATGAAAACAAAGAAAGTTTGCACAGCAATCTCACCCTTAATTGATCAGGGTGAGAGAAATGGGAGTGGAGAAATGTTCGAGGGAACTCTAGCAATAACATCTGTCATGGTTAAATTCTTAAAAATACCTGGATACTGACAAATAAGCTTCAAGCTAATGATTATGAAATGCATTAAATCATTATCAAAATATGGTCATTTAAACTATTTTAAAAATACAATTATTTAATGCCATTCAAGAGTGACCTAAATCAGGCAGAAATTGAAGATCCCCAGTTAAAGAGAGGAACTAAATGGAGTGAGGTTTTTTTTAAAAGGACTTTATTTATTTTTAGAGAGAGAGGAAGGGAGAGAAACATCAATATGCAAGAGAAACATGGATTGGTTGTCCCTCACATGACCCCAGCTGGGGGCTGAACCCTCAACCCAGGCATGTGCCCTGACCGAGAATTGACTGGCAACCTTTTCGGTTTGCAGGATGACACCCAACTCACTGAGCCACACCAGTCAGGGCATGGAGTGAGATTTTGAGTATTTATCTGTATTTGGCTTTTTACCTAATGGAATAAAGAAATATACAAAGATAACTTCAACAATAATATCTAATGTTTCAGGTTTTCAAAAATTATCTGGGTGATAGAAAAACAGTTTTCAACATAGCAATTACAAAATCTGGACAAAATATTGAAAAACAACAATAACAATGATTTGAAGATGCTGGAGAACAAATTAATGAGCACAAGCAGAAACAGATCAAAGCCAAGAGAGAGAACTGCATGCAATGAGACTTGCATATATGCAGCCCAGGGAAATCCCTAAGCCACATGGTGTAGGGAGCAGAAACCCGAGTCTCACTGGCTTGACAAGTCTGAGGATGGGCAGAGCATCTGGAAAGGGACGGGGCAAATCCGAAGGGCTGCTGATGTTCTACTTCTTGACATTTGAATTGGTTGCACAAATACTTGCTTTAGAAGAGTTACTGAGGCACATATGTATGTTTTCTGTAGTTACCTGTATGTGCATTGGCTTCAATAAAAATGTTAAAATAATTTTTTAAAAACCATCTCTTACCCCAGTTCTACTGAGGTTTTCTATGGAATAAAGTAAAATAAAATAAAACAAAATACGTATCTCTGTTGGAGAACAAAGATCTCTATAAGAAAGGCTGTACATTGGGCAAGCTGTAAGATAAGGAGACATCCTGGTGGTCTGAAGAAGCATTAATTAGTAAGAGGGGTTTCTTTATTGATTCAACAGATATTTCCAAAGTCTACAGCATATTTTATTCCCCTTTTACAACAAGTGCCTTTGTTTAAAGAGCCCTGTAGTGATATGAACTATTTAAAAAAAAAAAACAACCACCACCATGTGTGTTCAATTACATAGAAGGCACTGTTGAGATGCTTTACCAAAGAAGCAACTCCAGGGAACCTGGCGAGATCCTTTAGCGTGCTTGAGAGGTGGGTGTCTGCCAACAAACCAGGCCCAGAAATCAACTTGAAGTATGGCATGTATTTGGTTCTTTGAAGGGTCGTAAAGAATTCAATGACTCTCTACAGCTAATATAAAAAACAGAATTTCTTTGCCAACCTTAATTTACCATTGTTTGTATGGGGCCAAATCTTTTTCTACAGTACTACAAAAGTGATTTTTTTTTTTTTTTTTTTAAGATTTGTCCTTCCGCAATCCAAGTCTGCCTATGAGGAAAGTCCAGAATGTAAGTAGGAATAAAAGCTCTGGCTGCAATAAATCACAGACTACTTAATTGTGTTATCCTGGCTAAGGTCAAATTCCCGCCATAACACGAGATCCATACTCAAAAACCTGAAGAGCATCAGCTCACCTGAAGAAGGGGTTCCTTTTCCTTTAGGCGTGCTTCTTCCATGAAAACGTGTCGTTGTCGCGCGAACAGGTATGGTTGTCCTGTGAGTCTGTGTTGCTGAAATATGAGCAGAGGTCAGTCCTTGTGTTGTGTGGAGGCTCTTAATCACTGGAGCATGTACAGCAGTGAATTTTTGTGTTACTGGAACATGCTGTGTAAATGAAGCTTTTTTTGTTGTGAGTCTTTGGGTTTTGGGTGTGGCTTGTATAGCAGAAGAATTTGCCATCATGGGAGTCTGGGCTGCTGGCAGGTTGTTTGTAGACAGAGCATTTGATACAGGGGATACTTTGGCTATTGTGACTGAATCATTTGCTGTGATGGGTTTCTTAGGAGTTGATGGGGTTTCCATAACTGAAATATTTGAGGTGTGTTTCTGAGAAACAGTTAGATCATGTAAGGTAGAATCCTGCAGAATTAGTAGGGTTTTTGTAGCTGAAGAATTTATTTTAGTGGGTTTCTGAGGAGTTGATATGGCTTCTATAGCTGGAACATTTGCTGTGATGGGTTTCGGAGGAGATGAGGGGAATTCTGTAGCTGGAATATTTACAGTGGTGAGTTCCTGAGGAGCTGAAGCAGCTTCTGTAGTTGAGAAGTTTACTGTGGTGGGTTTCTGAGGAGTTGATGGTGCTTTAGTACCTGGAACATCCACTGTGGTGGGTTTCTGAGGAGTTGATGGTGCTTTAGTACCTGGAACATCCACTGTGGTGGGTTTCTGAGGAGTGGGTGTGACCTTGGAAATTGGAGAACTTTCTGTGGAGCAAAAATGTCATTTAAAAATTAGCTGAATAATGCTGTTCAGATTTAGAAACCAATTGCTTGCTTAATGACTCTTCTTCTACCCCCAACAGACACCTAAATGTGACATTTAGGAAGCCAAGCCTTGTTTGTGCATTCCCCAAGGAAACTGAAGTGCTACACTGATTTTGCCTCAATATAAATTATACCTACAGGCAACTAAATGCACCAAGTAGAACTGAGATGATTGAACTGCTTTCTGTGTGAAGAAGGAAAGCCAAAGTCAGAGTTAGCCGTGATCTCATTCTGTGACACACCCCAAATAAAGATATTTTCCCTCAAAAAGTGTCTTCCTTTGCTCATGCCAAGACCAAAGAACAGCAGGATGCAAACGCTGGACAACAGACATAATCACAACAGAGATCTCCACAGAGTTTTGGTTCCCACACCTTTCAGGATATGTTAGTGACCTCAGAAACTTATTTTATTTCACTTCTTTTTTTAAGTAATCAAGTCAGAATGAAATTACTCCCTTTTTCTCCTCTCGTGCTGTTTATCAACTTTACAAACACTAGTTGAGTTCCTTTTGGATTTTAGGTGAGCTAACAAATGTCTAAAGTGCAACTTCAGTTAAGATCTTATTCTGAGAATCACACGTAACGACCTGGTATGGTGACAGGTCCCCAGGCCCGTTTGACTTTGGGTTGCTTATACAACCTCCCCTCCTGGCAGTTCTGCGTAGTGCTGGGGCCTGTTCCACCGCATCCTAAAGACCAAGGTCTCTAATCCCTCTCCACTTCAGTTTTCTCACCTATAGAGTGAGCATATAAACAGAGCAGATTTTATAACATTACTGTGAGGAATAAGGGAGATAATGTAGGAAAGTTATTTCACTCAGTGTCTGTCCCTGAAGAAACATGCTATATCACCCAGCGCTATCACTCGCAGCACCACTAGCTGCATAGTCACATTTCAGTCAGTCATGGACTGCACACACAATGAGGGCTGCATAGCATTATAAAGGAGCCTATGTGGGCAGTGGGCTATACCATCTATGTTTGTGTGTCACTCTATGATACGTGACAGCAACGAAATGGCCTAAGTACACATTTCTCAGGTTATGTGCTCATTGTTAAGCTACACATGACTGTATATCTAAGTTGGTCTCAAAGTTAACACTTATGTTTTACAATGTATCCAGAGCTCCAAATATACTACCCATTATTTAATAGATATTTATAGGCTTCCCTCATTGATAATGTTTAATTTAGAAAAATGACAGATTTTAATTTTTAATATAAAATATTCAACTTATTTTGGTTTTACTTATCTGTAAAAATATCTTGCCAGTTTTATTAATTTAAAATGTGTTAAAATTTTTTCAAAGAGATTTTTGTCCAGAGGCACTGGAAATTGACGATGGCATAATTCAAGGGCAAAACAACTCTTATGTATATAAGCAGCCTATAATATATAAGGTACTAAAGTCTTCATCCTATTTATTGTACTGTAAAGTAAAATATGACCAAAGAGAATGGAGTGGCTTGAATGCAAAGCTAATCAATTTACATAGTTATATTTTTATCCTTATGTCAATATATGGGCTTCAGAGATTCTATGGACTCCCTGAGAAATGAATGTTAAAAAGGCTATGCTCTGGCCCTCCTTGGTCTATGCCTCTCTCTACTGGATGGGTATCTGCAGGGCTGAAGCAATGTGCTCCCTGAGAGCTCCTCTCCCACCCCATTCTAAATCCTGCTTTAGGGACTGGCACCCAGAATTTCTGTGCCAATACCCCTTTCAAGTCCTGATAAATTCCTTCCTCCTGGTCCACACTCTTTTTTCTTTGCTTTCATTTATTCTTTCTTTCTTTTTTAATTTCTCTTTTAGAGATAGGGGAGGAGAAAGAGAAAGAGAGGGAGAGAAACATCAATCAGTTGCTTCTCCCACATCCCCAAATGGGGACTTTGCCCACAACACAGGCATGTGCCTTGACCAGGTTTCAAATCGGTAAACTGGCAACCTTTCAGTTCACAATCTGGTGCTCAACCCACTGAACCACACCAGCCAAGGTCACCCCTTTTTTAAAAATATGCAATGCTTCACAAATTTTCATGTCATCTTTATGCTAATCTCCTCTGTATTGTTCCAGTTTTAGTATTAGTGCTGCTGAAAGGATCACATGGTCCATATTCTTGAGGATGGTCTACACTGCTGATGTGAATACCTCTAGCCCAAAGTTCAGTGGAGTGGGGATAAGGGTCATAGGGCACTTGAGTGTGTAGACTGAATTTACATGCATCAGAGGCCCCTCACAGTGCGAGAGGGGGGCACCTATTTGAGTAAGCCTGGATCTTAGACCAGACACTTCCATATCTATTTTACTTGACTGTTAGAGAAAATGACAAGATAATAAATGACCAAACACAACACAAATTTTAGTTTGTTTTTAATCTTTTATCTCCAAAGCTAATAAATTAAGGTGTATTATAAATAAAAGTTTTTAAATTAGTTAAGACACATATTAGAAGATGAGGGTACTACAAATGTTTACTGTGAACAATTCTTAATGTGCAGAAAATAATTTGTCAGCCCCATAACATGAGTGTGTTTCAACTCTTTCAGTCTTACCTTTGCACTCTGGCAATGGACTACTCCAGTCAACATTATCTCCTTTAACAATACAGTAACTAGAAGCTATACCAACTAAGTCGTACCTAAACAATGAGGGGAGAAAAAAAGGTGAGTTCTCTTAAATTCTCCAGAATATCATCTTAAAATATGTACTATACCAGTAGGTGGAGACAAAACAATAGTTACTAAACATTTGTATGGCAGTTTAAAGAAAAAGAAAAAATTTTTAAAAAGTGATCCAAAGGATAAAAAAATATAAGACACGTGAAACATATCTTATTTGGGTGGAGTACATGTTAAAAACATTAAAGCATTTTAAATCATTTTAAAATGATATAGATACTTGGGGCTTCTGGCCAAGATGGAGGCATAGGTAGATATTCTTTGCTTCCTCACACAAACAAAAGAAGGATAACAACCAAGTTATAAACTAAAAACCACCAGAACTGCCAGAAAATCGAACTATATGGAAGTCCAACAACCGAGGAGTTAAAGAAGAAACATTCATCCAGACTGGTAGAAGGGGCTGAGATGGGAAGCTGGGGCAGGACAAGGTGGTGGCTGTGGTACCAGGCAGTCCCACATTTGAGTGCAGAAAAGCTGGGAGGAACAACTAGGGAGCGAGACAGACCTCACAACCCAGGGTTCCATTGCAGAAAACTAAAGCTCTCAAATCCTCTGGCTATAAAAAGCTGTGGGGGTTACAGTGGAGGGAGAAACTCCCAGTCTCACAAGAGAGTCTGTTGAAGGGGCCCAGGGGACCCCAGAATGTACTTAAGCCCATCCACCTGGGAATCAGCACCTTAAAGGGCACAATCTGCTTGTAGGTAGCAGGGGAAGTGACTAAAAACAGGTCAAGAGCCAAGCAAATGGCATTGTTCCCTCTCTGACCCCTCCCCCACATACAGTGCTACAACCCAGACAAGTGGGTTGCCCTGCCCTAGAGAATACCTAAGCCTCTTCCCCTTCCAATGTAACAGGTGCACAGAGATAAAGAAATATGGCCCAAATGAAAGAACAGATCAAATCTCCTAAAAATAGAACTAAGTAATGAAGAGATAACTAACCTATCAGATGCACCGTTCAAAACACTGCTAATCAGGATGCTCACAGAAATGACTGACTACAGTTGCAAAATAAAGGAAGAAGTGAAGACTATACAAAGTGAAATAAGGAAAAATATACAGGGAACCAACAGTGAAAGGAAGGAAACCAGAACTCAGATCAATGATTTGGAATAGAAGGAAGAAAAAAGCATTCAACCAGAATAGAATGAAGAAACATGAATTCAAAAAAAAAAAAAAAAAAAAATGCGGAGAGGCTTAGGAACTCAGGGACAACTTTAAATGTTCCAACATCCGAATCCTAGGGGTGCCAGAAGGAGTGGAGGAAGAGCAAGAAATTGAAAACTTATTTGAAAAAATAATGAAGGAAAACTTCCCCGATCTGGTGAAGGAACTAGACATGCAAGTCCAAGAAGCTCAGAGTCCCAAAGAAGCTGAATCTGAGAACACACCAAGACACACCATAATTAAATCACCCAAAATTAAAGATAAGGAGAGAACCTTAAAAGCAGCAAGAGAAAAGGAGAGAGTTCCCTACAAAGCATTCCCCTTAAGACTATCAGCTGATTTCTCAAAAGAAACCTTATAAGCAAGAAGGGGCTGGAAAGAAGTATTCAAGGTCATGAAAAGCAAGGACCTACAACCTAGATTACCCTATCCAGCAAAATTATCATTTAGAATGGAATGGCAGATAAAGTGCTTCCCAGAAAAGATAAAGTTAAAGGAATTTATCATCATCAAGCCCTTAGTATGTGTAATATTAAAGGGACTTATCTGAGGAAAAAAACGTCAAAACTATGAACAGTAAAATGACAACAAACTCACAACTATCAACAACTGAACCTAAAAAACATAAACAAACTAAGCGAACAACTAGAACAGGAAGAGAATCACAGAAATGGAGATCACATGGAGGGTTATCAGTGGAGGGGGGCAGGGGAAGAATGGTGGTAAAAGGTAAAGAGGTTAAGAAACACAATTGGTAGGCACCAAATAGACAGGGGGAGGTTAAGAATAGTATACGGAATAGAGAGGCCAAAGAACTTATATGTACAATCCATGGACATGAACTAAGAGGGTGGAATGCTAGAGGGAGGGGGGAGCAGGGCAGAGGGGGATAAAGGGAAGAAAAAAATGGGACAACTACAATAGCATAATCAATAAAATATACTTAAAAATAAAAATAAAATGATATAGATGCTTGAGTTCTGAGTTCCAAAATATCAATACAGGCTTCATAGAATAATAGAACACACTTATATTTAAAGGGTTCAAAGTACTCCCAGATTTGATATTAATGATCCAAACATCTGCGTTTAGTACAGGAAATAAGTGATACTATACTAGTGTTTTTATTTTTAAAAAAATGGGTACACATACAAAGTAAAATATTGTAATTCAATTTTCAGATTTTAAATGACAAAGTCCATATAAAGTTTTCAGCAATGTCTGAGACACTGATAATACTCAATGAGTGAGTTCCTATTCTCTACGTAGACAACTTAGAAAAGACCTTAGGTCAGATGATATTTTCACACCAGGAATAAATGTTTTTAACCTATGATATTTTATAACAGGTTGTTTGCATATAGAAAAAATATGCAAATTTATTATTTAGGTAAATTAAAAACTGGTTTCATTTAACACTTGGATTTAATTTCTGCAAATATCATCAACACATTATAAGGATTTTTACTTTACTAATCACAATTAAAATTTTATCCTGTATCACATATGTACTGAAATCTCAAAATTTAGAAAATTTGGTGGTGTAAGATCTTTTCTCAGCCTACTTTACTAAATTTAACTGTGATATGCTCATGATAAAATCTTTGAACAGACGGATTGTTTTATTGCTAATGGCTTGTAAACACTTGCCACAGATCTAAAACTTTTCACATGAAATCTTAATTTGCTTTTTCATTTGTTAACTATAGAGTGTTTAGTATGGAAAACCTTACCCTGTATCACATGAGAAGGTGATGGATGCACCAAATAATATGTCAGTTGTTATAATGACATGACCATTTATTATTACTCCAGGATCAGGACATGATTTTTCTAGAAGACAATACAAGTTTTTTTTTCATTGAACTTTTGACACATCTATGAAAATTCACCATTTGAACCACTGACAACCTCTTTACTTTAGGCTGCTTAAATCATACATTTTATGTTTCAAAAATGCAACATATTTAGAATACATACTTATTTCATTTCATTCAAGGTGGCTTTAAACTAATTAAATGTGAAACCTTTAAGTAAATTAATGTTCTGATCTCGCAAGTATTTAGTTTGCCTAATTTAAAATAATATTACTCAACGTTGCTTTGAAGAATCATTCTAAATAATAATATGCACACATAGACTTCCTGTATAAATAAAGAATGAAATACCACTTGCCCAAATACCATAAAATTAAGAATCTCTTTAAAATTATACTTACTTTTACAAAATTCATTTGCTTTGGACCATGTAAAATTCTGAAGGCAAGTTACAGTCCCTGGTAGGGAATTATGTCTTATGTAGCCCTTACGACACTCGTATTCCACAACGGAACCCATTGGGAAATAACTTTGTCTGTTATAAGGGTATTTGACAGATGCAAATCTTAGCCCGGTTGGGGCATCACAGCTACCTGAAAGTATTAACAAAAACAAGAACAAGAAAAAGTAATATTACTTTATTTTATAATTTTTATTTAATTATTTGAAATTACCTAGTCCTTCCATCCCTCCCTTTTCTGTGCTTCTTTGCACATATTTGGTATTTAACTATATTACTATCAACATGACATTTATAGTGTATCAAGAATATATTCAAATATATGCTTTCATTTCCTAATTATTAGTGGCCTGTAAAGTAGATTTGGTACATAGATATCACTATGAATGCAATTTGAAAAAACTATAACCATTTAAGTTGCCTGGCACAGTTCTCTCACTGACTCAATACATGCCAGTTCCCTTACCCTGTCCCATGCAGCACAGGGGTAAATGAGAACCAATAATCCCAGACCCCTGGGCTAATGTCCCGGACAACAACAATAGTAACAATAATGACTACTGTTTATGGAACACTTCTAAATGTTTTACACATATCAATTCATTTAATTTCACAACAACCCATTGGGACAAGGATTAGACGAGCCAATGTGTACATTAAAGTATTTTAAAATTTTAAGCACCTAGGCAAGTATGAACTTATTAGAGGCACAGAATAGTGGAAAGGGCTTTGAATTTATAGCTAAAAAACTCAAGTTTGAATCCTGGCTCTTGTGCATAAAAGCTGATCTCAAGGAAGTTATTTAACTCCCTTGGGCCCATTTCCTCAATTGGAAAATGAGGATGAGTCCCCATTTAACTCCTGTAGTTGTCTGGTGGATTAGATGAAGTAATATATATAGGCTTATAAACTGCAGCCTGATACATGTGCAAAGGCTTACAGACTTCAACCTCCTACCTTCTATCACAGAAAGGTTAAAAAACACTAAAGTCCATATCACACCTGGTCTCTAAAAATACTTGTTGTTTATACCTACTTGTATATGTCAAAGCTAATAGAGGGCTATGCATAGCGTTTGAGGATATGTGTCTCAACATAATTGTCAAACATGTTCATATGTAACTTATTCCCTAAAAAACAACAGTACCTATTGTTTATTTTCTCTTAGTTCAGAAGGTACAGTGTAAAGGGGTGTAGAGGGAGTGTTAATGGAGAAGCAGGACCAATTCCCAGAAGTAATGCCATCAATTAGCTGGAGTGTGAAGTGCCAACAGGTGTACCCTGGGGTTTATAAAGCTAGAAAACAATCAATTACCAGTCACTCCAAAGACTGATAAATTTTAACTTAACAAGATACATTCCATTCCCATAACTTTTCCAAAAAGAAATAAAGAACTTACGATTACAAAATTCTTCAATCTCTGACCATTCGCCCTGAAAACAGATCACTGAGTCTGGCTTGCCAGGAATTTTAACAAACCCTTGATTGCATTTGTACGTTACTAACTTTCCTTCAGGAAAATTTGTAACACCTTCCAATGCTGCTTGAGCATTAGGCATCTTTGGGGGAAACTTGCAGTCACCTAAAGAGAGAGAGAGACAGAGACAGAGACAGAGAGAGGGAATGGAACTGAAGGAATCACTTATAGAAACATTCCTTTCCCAAGGCAATAAAGGAAGCAGCAATGGCTTTTGATGCACATGGATATTTCCATCCAGTACCGAACTGACATACCAAGAACTTGCTAGGCTTCCTGTCTTGTCAATAAAGTGGTTTAGTCTTTATATCCACGTAGATACTGTTGTTGCTAAGCATGCAATAAAGACAGACAGCCCCTTGGAACGTTACAGACGGAGACTGTAAATTTGTAGCTCCAGGTGCTGCACACGACTGGATTCCCTTTGGGGCGAGAGTGGAAGGCTTCCCACTCTAAAAGAGATGCTGGGGATTTGACAAGTCACTCAATTCAAGCCCTGCCTTTCTGCTTCCCTATGTTGGGGGGCTCCACCAATTCAGCTCTGTTTCCTCCACTCTCCACGCCTCACCCCTAAAGCCAGGCCAGCTGGGGTCCAGCACAGCAAGACCCCTAATTGCTAGTGAGCAGCTGACAGCCTCATCTTGTCCCACGGGATGGGGACAGTAGGAGCTCTGAGCCTTAAAGGCGGAAGTTAAGGGGAATGACTACCGATGCCCACATCCCACCCCTCACCAGGTCCCCAGACTTCTCGGTTGACATGGAGACTAACGCAGCCCCTTCCGCACAGCCTAGGGGTTCGCCCGGCGGGGCGGGGTCCCGGGCCCCACTCACCCCAAGAAGCGTGTGGACACAGCAGCAGCAGCAGCAGCAGCAGCAGCAGAGGCAGCCCTCCGAGGAGGCGCAGCGCTGCGGGGACGCCCCGCCAGGCAGGACTCATGGCGCGGGACAGGGGCCGGCGCTGGCGCTCCGCGGCCTCCGCAGCAAGATCAGGGTGTCTAGGTCAAACAGCTGTAAATAGCAGCTGAGCCTAGCTGTTCTGCAAATTAATTTAAATTAACGACTTGGGTGGTTCCAGGGCTCTGAATCACCAAAGGGTGGGGCGAAGGGAGTTTGCTAGCACCAGATGTGGGCGGGGCAGGGGCTGGGGCTCTAGGGTTACTGGCCTCACGGATCCTTGACTAGGTAGGAAGGGTCCTGGGTAGGAAGGGAAACAAGCTCTTTGGCACCGGACGCTGGGACTTTTCTTTCTTACAGTGGGGCCTGCAACGAGCTGCCACCTGGAAATCTAAATATCTGCTTTCTAAGTAAAACAAAGAATTAGGGGGAACAGAGGAGAGAGGGGTGTTTCACGTGGCCACGCTTGGCTCCCCAGGAATCTGAAGGGGATTACTTTAGGAGGACCTGAAGTGCCCTTGGTGCTGCAAAGCTAAGCGGCAGGAGCTGTGGCCTCCGAAGCTTGGGGCTGAGAAATGGTGCCCACCCAAGGACGTGGTGCCTTCAACTAGAAATCCTGCCAAATGCCAACAAGAGGATGGGGAACGCTCTGTGCCAAACGCCCCTAGAAGCAGGTGGAGCAATACCCCAGGGAGTTGTCCATACGAGGTTTGGGTGGGAATCACTTTCTTCGCCTTCTTGGCTAGGGTTCTCCTTATCTACCAAGGGCACCTCTTGAATTCCACTTTGGGACTATTCTAGTCTGACTGCTATGTGATATTCATAGTGTGTTGGGTGGAAAGAAATATGACAAAACAAAAACCAGGTGCCAGAAAGATAAATGATAGGGTAGTAGATTTAAAGAACAAGGTCTGCTAGAAGGACTTTATAAATATATTCCAGTGTTTTCCGTGGCTAGCCACACATTAGAATCACACAAGAAGCTTTGTAAAAATCAAAATGCTCCAGGCACCTCAGACAAGTTAAACTAGACTTTCTGGAAATGGGACAGGGACATCCAATTTATTTGAAGTGCTCTAGGTAAGTAATAACACTGTGGAGAACAACAGATGTACACGGTCCTGGTCAGAGTAAAGGTCCACACAGCCCAGCACTGAGCCTGTCAACAACACTAAAGGACATGGATGGAAAGGCCAGACGCTCACATTCACAGAGAGTAATCCCTAGAAATTGTTTCCCTTCAGTAATTGACCCGAGTCTAGTGAGCACAGTCCTAGCATAGCTTTCCTATCTGGCCCTTAAACAGCGTACCTGGTTAAGTGAAATCCCTGTCTTGAAATTATGCCTTAGTGCATGGACTGTGAGGGTAATTGTGTTCTGTTGCGATATTCTTTCCAAAATGCTTTTTGATCACTTTGTATAGGTGGTTGTGAGCTTTATAAAGAGGAAAACATCGGTTTTCAACAATAGCGTTTCCTTTGACTCATGTTTGCTCTACCAGACAAGCGCCCTGTGTAACCGATCCTGGGACCAATCCTGCAGGGATTCCAGAAAAGGAACTCCTGATCTTTCTTAATAACCGACCAGTATTAAAATATTACAGACTCTAGAACATGGGCTTTTTAAATTATCCAGTGTGGCTCTCATATGTTATATTAAACCACCTTACTTTTACTCTCATATTTGATATAAAAACACAAAACTTTTCAGGGCCCAGTAGTGTTTTAGAAGTGATACCAAGTCTTTATTTATTTCCCTTAAGAGACTCTCATGTCCTTAACCTACTACATATGGGGGGCTCTGGCCCACGAAGTCCCCAGATGTGTTGCGGATGGAAGAATCATTCCATACACCATTTGCCTGTCAAGGAAAGGGGAAGGTGATTCCCTCTAGCGGGGAATGCCCGGAGCCCCCATGCTCAATGGCTTTTACTGAGAGGATTAGCAGTGGGGGCCAGGTAGCAGGAATCTATAGGTAATCTAATTACATCAGAAACTTAAGAGTACAGAGTGTAGGTGATGTTTGAAGAAGACAAAGGACAGGAACACACCGATTTGCATGGGTCCAAGATGAGTAAATATAAGAGTGCCAAACAGGTTTTGGATCAGGGTAGATGAACATAAATTTCCTTCCCAGTGTGAGCTGGTTGTCTGGTGTGAGAATAACAGAGCTTGAGGGAGAAACAGAGCATGCTTCAAAGAATATAATTTACTCCTACGCCTGATTTCCCCCGGGGGCCCTCGGAGCTGTTATCGGGTCCGGCCTATCAACCGCATTACCAGTTTTCTGGCCAAGACTAACGGAGCCTCTCCCAGGCCCCCGCTTGTGAAGGACTACAGTCCCCGATATCACTCAGAGTGGCCCCCAACAACCACGCCCTTCTGCCAAGCCCTTATGGGCAGGTAGTCTTTGTTTCTGCTTGAGCTCAAAGAATTGCTGTGAAAGGAAAAGCAGTATCATCAAAAAGAGCTGAAAGTCAAGATCAGTTATGGAGCTGTCAGGAGACAACTTTGATGCCTGTTAGAGGTATTTATTAAGTGAATGTAATAGCTTTTTTTTTTTAATCCAGAGAAAACAATGAGCTCTGCAAAGTGTCAAAAAAATTATCTTGGTCACCCAGCTCAGCTACACTCAGTGCTCTAAGCATTCACCTTCCAAAGTACATAGTTCTTGATAATATTTTTTAAAAGGAACTATTATGAAAAATAACTCGGTGGACTCTTTAGTAACACTTATGGCCACCCTCAAAATTTCAGCATTCTGAGGACAAAGGTAAAAAGAGAAATCCACTATTCATTTACTCAATAGTGTCAGATGGTTACAATTCATCTGGATGATCACTTAGTAAGTTGTATATTGTCTAATCACCGGGATGTGCTCCTGAAACTAATATAATGTTGTATGTCGACTGTAACTGAAAAATAAAATGATCAAAAAATAAAAGTTTTATGCATTAGCAAAAAAGGTATGCATTATTAAGAAACATTAAATATGCAGATTTGTAACTTACTAAAGATTATTTTAAATAATGACCTCAAATTGTTGTGTTTCGATCACTTCATATACATTATACCATTTCATCAACACAACTTCATGAACTGTATATAGTTGTCCACATTTTATAGCCGAAGAAACAAGCTGAGAAGTTAAGTAATTAATCAAAATCTGTGTAGCTAATTAAGTGACCAGGCCAGAATCTAAATCTGATTTGTTTGATTCCAAACCAATACTTACCTCTTTTACTCTACCACACTGCATTCTTTTTATTACAGTCAGTCAGCAAAGATATTTCCTATGTAGAGGACATATAATTAGGTAATTTGGGAGGCTGATTTGGGAACCAAGCTCCTTCTGGTGTCAAGAGTAGATTTGAGTCTTCACACTTGATCTGGCAAAAACTAGCTATGTGTTCTCAGCCCCACCGCTCTGTCCCTCAGGGCCTCATTTCCACATTAGTTAAGAAAGAGTTTAGGACTAAAATCATCCCTGTAGAGCGTTCCAATTCCAAAATGTTAAGTTTAGGTTTTTAAAAAAGTACTTAAAATAATAGAAAATGGGCCCATGATTTTGACAGAAATTAGTAAACACAGATTTTACCAATGTCACAGGAGCCATACAATGACTGCATGGAAGACTTTTACTAAACTGGGAATCATCTAGAACTCAGAAGCACATTAAGAAAAGGTCAATTCTTGTGTTCAAGAATCTCTAATTGTGATACATAAGAAACTGTGATTTATAAGAAATGTATATTGGGTCATTCAGACAACATAAATATATTTCTCATGTATATTTGATCTTTGTCCAGAATTCCTGGCTCACAACTCTCAGGAAATTCCTGTAATTTTTGAATGTTGAGATTGAAAAAGTTGTCTTTTGTTATGTTGAATGAGGTGACTTTTGGATCCTACCAAGGAATGGGGGCTGGTGGCCACTGGAACCAACAGTGTGATTCAAGGGTGTGAACTATAAGTCCTTCCCTGACCTCCTGGGAAGAAAGAGAGGCTGGGGGTTAAATTAATAACCAACGGCCTATGATTTAATCAGGCATGACTGTAATGAAGCCTATGTAAAAACTCAAGAAGCCAAGGTTCAAGAAGTTTCAGGGTCTAGAATACGTGAAGATGTCAGGACAGTGGCCCACCTAGAAAGGGCATGGGAGCTCTGCTTCCCTTGCCCCATACCTTGCCCTATGCATCTCTTCCATCTGGTCGTTCCTGAGTTATATCTTCTTATAACCAGCCAGCGATCTAACAAGTAACATGTTTCTCTGAGTTCTGTGACCTGGTCCAGCAAATTAATTGAACCCGCAGAGGGGGTTGTAGGAACCCCTGATTTATAGCCAGTTCGTCAGAAGCACAGGTAACAATCTGGACTTGCAACTGTCCTATCAGTTCCTCAATTCTGAAATGGAGGGGGTTGTTGGAACCTCCAATCTGTAGCCAGTTGGTCATAAGCGCAGAAAGCCTGGGCTTGCCACTGGCATCTGAAGTGTGTGTTGGGGAAGGGCAGTCTTGCAGGACTGAACCCTTAACCTGTCGACCTGGATGCTATCTCTATCTCCAGGCAGTGTCATAACTGAGCTGACTTTTGGATGCTTTACTGGTAAGCAAATGTTGTTGGTATATAAAGAGAGGGGAGGGGTAAGTCTTGCAGGGCTGAACCCTTAACCTGTGGGATTTGATGCTATCTCTGGGTAAATAGTGTCAGAGTCCTGAGAAATGTTTGTTAGTTTTGGAAATTCCCTCCCTCCATGTTGGAATTGGGCCAAGGACCCCATTTTAATAATCTAGCAGGGAGGTTTTATGTGATAAATGCTGTGGGAATACCTCAACCAATGCAGTGTGGAGGTTCAGAAAAGAGAGAAAGAATCCTGGCGATTAGGGTGGAAGAGGCAATTGACCTAGCGATTTGGCTAAATAATGACAAATACGTCAGTGCAATATGGAAAAATATTAAAAGAAGTAAGAATCGTATGACAAAGATTTGGGGTCAGGAAAGTGTCAGTTGATTCCAAGAATGGTAAGGAATTATGTTAGGTTGAGCACAGGGGATTTAATATGAGCAATGGATGAAGAGGCTGGGAGACAGGCTGGCAAGATATTAGAGAGAGCCTTAAACTCAATGCATTTACACTTTTAGAAGCACTGTAGGACTTTTGATGATTTTAGTAGGAAGTACAAAGTTATTTAGTAAGTTGTGTGCAAGATGCTGCAATGAGAGTGGCCCTGCAAGCAAAGATCCAGAAATATCTTAAATTTTAGTTTTAAAATTAGCAAATCTCTATTAAGGAAACAGTCTTGTTACTCTAAACACCCGCCCCCGCCCCCCGACATAATTATTATAGCTATTTGTGTTTCCATTTCTGTTCTCACAACAGAGGCTTCAATGAAAGAACATACAGAGTTTGTTGACTGATTAGATAAGGGACAAGAAAAAAAATGGTAAAGATGACTCAGAGGTTTGGTGTGTGTGAGACTAGGGGCCCTATTTTAAAATGTAGGGAAGAAATAACAAATGCGGTTGCACCGTGTTGATTTAAAATGTCTCAGCGGGGTGTCTGTGTGGAGATGCACAGCATGAAATGGAAATGTAGGGAAGGCGGAGCTGCGGCATGAATAAGACAGGGCTGAAGGCGAGGCAACCAAGGGAGAGAGTTAGAAACTCCAAGAGGCCCGCGGGGTGAGCCTTGAGGACCTGCACAGTAGAGAACAGAGAATGAAGGGGAAGAACAAGCTAGTTGTAAGAGGATGCTGCAATTTCCTGTAAACCCGTGTATTTAAAATTGTGAGCCAAATAGTATCACCTTCCTGGTATGTGAGGTATCTGGAGCAGCCCCGACCCTGCAGCCTGTGAGGGGTTAGCCGGGGCTCAAAATCTCACTGTTACACTGCTCAGGCATCGCCTCCGGAAAGGCTCCCAGTTCCCAGCATGAGGCACGTTTCCTCTATCCTTCCAAAGGCCTCCCCATGCCTGTCCGCTCCTTGGATCTAAGGAATTCATTTATTTCATATTTACGTTAATAACTCAGCCTAGAATTATTCTCAACTAATCTTCAAGTGGCCAAGGAAAACAGATACATTTTACTGCTGTATTTTGTCATGCTGCTGCAAAGGAGAGCAGTTGTGCTTTGCCAAATAAGTGGTATATTTTCTAAAAATAAATGAAAACAAACGAGCAGACTCCTATTTTTTTATTTTTCAATTATAGTAGAATCCAATATTATATTTGTTTCCATTGTACAGTATAGTGGTTAGACATTTGTATAATTTACAAAATGATCTCTTGTTTCTTATAAAGGAAGTTCATTCTCTAGGAATTCACTAATCAAGGCATACATCAAATATGGTATGTTTTTGTTCACTAGATGCACATTTAGGAGCACCCTATAAAAGTGGCACAACATGATGTGACAGTTCCACCCAACCTGACGGCATCCTGCCCTGCCTCTGGCTTCCCTGTGTTTGTGAGGAAAGGCTCAGAAGCCAAATGGAAGTGCAACGCTTCACTCACATGAGCAAATATTTCTGTGCCAAGCCTGAATTTTCTGAGGCAACAGTGAATTGTCACCTAAGAAGAGGTAGAGGCAGGAGACAGAAAACTTGTGTGGTGTGTGTGACTGTGTGTGAGTATATGTATATGTGAGTGTGTATATGCATGTATACATTACTGTGTGACTATGTTAGTGTATGTATATGTGAGTGTTGTGTGTGTGTGTGTGTGTGTGTGTGAGAGAGAGAGAGAAAGAGAGAGTATGTGATAGGAAACAGTACAGCACAGAGACTGAGTGGGAGGGTTTGGGAGGCTAACTGACTTAGGCTCACATACCAGTTCCATTGCTCCCTTACTTTCTGTGCAGCCTGGTAATCAACTGCTCTGTGCCCCAAATTCTACATTTATAAAACAGGTGTGGTAATATTACCCCATGGAGTTTTTGTGAAGGATAAATGAGATAATGTTGGTAAAGCATGTGGTATGTTGCTTGATCCAGAGCAAATATTCAATAAATAGCAACAATAATTGATGGCAATGACTGATATGAATTAATACTTTATATACCAGGACTTTTCCACTTTTCATGTCATCTATAAAAGAGCACATGTCATGACATGTAATCTGGAAAAAAGCTACAAATTAAATATAAAATTTCCAAAGGAGATTCTGAGATCACTCAGTCATTCTTTCCCCACCCAACAGAATTTGTTTTTCAGCCCAAACTAGGTCATTCACAAAGATCCAGATTTGTTTAAACATTGACCTTTTTTCTTACTTCCACTGTAGTCTTATCTGCACTTTGTTTGCCTTGATTTATGATATTGCCAATTACAAAGTTCATTAGAATTACACAAGGGTGAGGAGAGAGAAAGGAATTTACATATAAGATTCATACACCATGTGCTACTCTTAGTTTGAGACATAATCTCACTGGTTAACCATCACAATAGTGACATGAACAAATTTTTATTACATCCATTTTCACATGATGAAACAGAGGTCCAGAGGGGAAAATAATTGGACCAAAGCATACAGCTGGCAAAGCCAAGATTGAACCTACGTCTGAGTAGGTCTAAAATTATGCTCCTGCCACTACACATGTTACCTTAGTATTTCCTTACTATTTCTCAGAGGTATTCATTAGTGGATAAATATTTTTCTACCACTTTTTTTTTCACTTGTCAAATAAATTATTTACCGAAGGGTTGAGCATCTCCCTAGGGTAAATTGCAGTTTCTCATACGAAGCTAAATAGTCTGGTATAAAGAAGAAAACTTATCTTAAATACACAATAATTGCAATTAATGTTGAAATCGCTACTCTTTCCTCAAGGTCCCCATCTATAACCCCGTCTACTAAGACTTCTATAGTATCCTTTTTGATCTCTTCTATACATCAGTCCTAGTGTTTCCAAAGCATTTATCATCTCTTTGCTACTACTTTCTTAGTCCATTCTACCATGCACTGACTCCTGAAACACAGCCTAAATCTCAAGAGTTTGAATTTATTGAGGGCAAGCATAATATCTAATTTATTTTTGTATCTTTTACTCCATAGTGCAATACCATGCGGATAGTAGACACTGAACAAATGTTTCTTAAATTGGATTTACCAGTCTATTTTCCTTGTGATCATGGAATTTATTAACTTATTCAATTAATACTGTTGATATATAAAATAAGTGATTGAAAATACCATTTGGATATTTTCTCTCTTAACTTATAAGTAAATCTTCACTCTGTGCCAGATGAGAATTTTGGTAGGTAAGAAAGTGGAAAGAGTTTTACAAGTTAAAAGACCTATATAATATGATTTTTAGTTCATCTGGGAAACATATGGAAGTGGCTCATTTTCATATTCATCATCTTTCTCTCTACTTCAAGCCTGCTTTACCTTGAAGAATGGTACCCTCATTCTCCCACATCTAGATGCCTCCCATCTATTGTTTCCATTACTTGAAGACACAATTAAAGAAGATACTGGGATGACAAAGAATAGCACTGGAAAAAATGTTCAACATCATTATTCATCAGGGAAATGCAAATCAAAACACAATGAGACACTACTAACCACCCACTAAAATGACTAAAACTTTAAAAGACTGAAAAAATCCAGGCATTGGTGAAGATATAGAATGACTGGATATAGATATCTCATGCATTCCTTGTGAGAGTGTAAGGATACAATCACTTTGGAAAATTCTCTGGTAATGTTATAAAGTTAAATAGGTACTTTAGAGTCCAACAATTCCATTTCTAAGTATTGACCTAGGGAAAATAAAAACATGTCTCCAAAAGACTTATACATAAATGTTCATAGCAGTTTTATTCATAATAATCTCAACTAGAAAAAATTCAAATGTCCCTCAACAGCTGAATAGCTAAATAAATTGTACCCCTGCATTAAAGAGGAACAAATTAGAGATACACACAACACAGACAAACCTCAGAAACATGCTACACAAAATAAGCAAGACACATAAGAATTCATACTTTATCATTCCATTTATATAACATTCTAGAACATAGAAAACCAATTTATGGTAATGGAAATCAAATTAGTGACTGCTGAGAGTGGGGAGTGCAAATGGGTAGGAAGACTGACTGCAAAAAAGAAAGGGGGAAATTTGCGGGACAACAAAAGTGTTCTATGTATTGATTGGGGTGGTGGTTACATGGTGTATACATTTGTCAAAACCCGTCAAATTGACTTCTTGAAATAGTTCCGCTTGCTTTATGTAAACAACACCTTCATGAAGTTGATTAAAAACTATAAAATGAGATCAAAGATTTCAGTTCTGGAGTCGGTGGGCTTTGGCAACAGAAGACCAAATAGATCATTATGTACGGACAACAAAATCAAATATACTTTTTCTCTTTTTGTCCCCCAGCCCCTCAATTTAGTAATCAGTTTTAAGTAGAGTTAACCTGGCTTGTGAAATACTCTTAGCCTATATGGCACATTAGTGGACTTTGCTGACTTCCAAAAAACTAGTTGTTACAGATATGAGAAAATAGAAAACATGACAAAAGTAATTATAAAAGCATGTCAGTTCAGCCTTTTAATTTGGATAGTATAATCCTTGTTGTTTTCCTATCGGAGGAAGCACAGTATCAAATCAATGATAGAACCAGAACATTACCAGATGTTCATTACCAGAACATCTATGGAAACTTCCAATGCAACTTCCTACCAAATGAGTACCAAGGAGATTCCATTACCCATACAGTTTTGACCCCAGTCTGTTCTTACTGCTCTATCTGAGGAGCTGGTGGTATATGGTATCAGAGCTACCATATTTGGAGTGTTTCTGGCTCTCCTACATGACTTCTCACCTGCTCAGTGAATCACCACAAACCTCATGCCAGGAAAATGTGAAGGACAGAAGTGATGACAGCAACAATTTAGATGTGTGTAGGACTTCATTTCTCTGGAGAGTTTTTCACTGATATCTTGGTAATCCTCAGATCCACTCTACGCGGTAAGTGTTGGGAAACACCCAGCCTAATTTCAGAAGCTATAACCCTGCCAATAGACTGGAGGGCCCCAAGGCTGGAAATAATCAGGAGGCCTTGGAGAAACAGGCTTCTGAGGCGACTTCACCTGTTTCCCCAGGCAGGAGCAGTATGCCCCTGTCCCTCTGCTTTGCCTTGTGATGGTCCCTGCCAAGGACGGGTAAGGCCCCTCGGGGGAGGGGCAACCTAAGACAGGCATCGACCGATATGGGCAGCAGATAAGAAATTGGGGGACATGGAGAAGGGGCAAAAAGGCCCCTGCACCTCTCTGCTTGGCTTGGACGTGGCCAGAGTCCTCATTAGAGCTGAGAAGCAGTCTCCTTATCTCTTGGTGGTTCCCTCCCCAGCCTGGCTCAGGCTTGAAACAATGCAGGAAAAACAGGCCTAAATCAGGTCTGGCGGTCCCTGGGTAATCAGGCCTAAAGGTAAATTCTTTAGAGTGTGCTCTGTTCCTCCCTCAAATATCTGATCAGCTCATGCAGCGAAGGACCTTTGTTTACACCCCTTACCTGGTATTGTTAATACATTTACTTTACACTTTTTACCCTATATCTTTAAGGCACCTTTAAGTCTACTTCCCCCTTATCTATAGTCTCTATTGTTGATTCTAATCTCCTCTCGAACCCAGGTATATCAGTGAATTCTTGTCACTTGTTTTCTTAAAGGTATCTATTCTCTGTGAACCTTAATATGCTAATGTAATTAGATAACGTATGCATTCCTGTTACCTAGCCCACTGATAAGTTTTTCAATAAAAGCCTTGGAACAAAGGGCAATGGGGCCTTTCCCACTGGAGGGATGTAGCACGGCCTTCTCTGGTAGGAGGGAAGTATCCCGTTTGCTCTCGCAGCAAACAGAGAAGTGTTTGCAACATTATTGTGTTTATTCCCCCTCATCCCCGACAACCCCCGGTCTGACTCTGCGGGTTTCAGAGCCCGGCTCCCACCCCCGCAGGCCCCAGCCGGTTTCCCCCAGGTTTCAGGGAGCGCTGCGCTCTCTGCGGCGCTCCCCCGCGGCGGCGAGCCCCTACAGCCGCGGCGCAGTGTGACAAGGTGTTATGAATTTCAAGGATTACCGAACTAGTCCCAAATCATACATCTGGTAATGACTGGGGTGAAACTTAAACCCCAATCATTTGACTATAGATTTTGTGCTTAGTTCATGACACCACTCTCACTTTGCAATGAACTGCAAAATCAATAGCCAACCCCTGCAGGTACCATATTTTAAAGGTGCTATCTGTCCGTTCTGCTCACTCCAAGCACCAGAATTTTTAATCTAAGCGTCAGTGGGCATTAACTGGCTCAGATCTCTCTTTTTAATCATGTCTACTGTTTCCATTAATTTAGAATTTTAAAACAAAAATATAATGACATTAAGAGAAATATTATATCTATACTTCAGAATGTGCTGTGTTCATTTTCCCAGTTAACTTAAATTTAAGGAAATACATATATATGTATATATATATAAATTTAAATGCAATGTAACAACACAAATATAACTATACCATACTTCTAATGTTAATTATTGAAACTTACTTGTACCACCATAGATGTTTTTTATGCTATGCTTATTTCCCATGTGTCATTATCAGTTGTCCTTCAGGGCAGCCTTGTGGTTAAAAAAAAAAGAGTGAATTTTTGGGGGTTTTTTTTTGCCTCACTAAGTTTTTGCAGTTGAACTGTTTTAGCCCCACTTAAAAAGAAGTTATGTTTAAACTGAATACTTATTCCATAGCCTGTTGTGTTCTTGAAGATTTTTACCTGAAAAAAAATAGCCTGAGGAAATGATTTGCAATATGGAAAAAGTATTTAAGCAAAAAGGCGTTACACTAATGTAAAAAGAAAATGTAGAATGTGCTTAAATATCCCACTATATTTGGTTAAATACTTTTTAGTACATATACTCATATTACTGGATGCTATGTAATTACTGAGAATTCTATACATAAGATGATAATCTGACTTTGTATTAACATGAAAACAAAGTTATACTTTAAAAAGATAAAAAAATAAACCAAAATGCTAACTAAATCTGGGGTGAGGTAGAGTGAGCTTACTGATTTTTTCTTCTATTTTATTCATTTACCATATTGAACATATATTACTATTCATTCTAGGAATCATTATTTCATTTTTAAAGAAATCCTATCAGCTGATTCAAGATCATAATTGCTAAACATTTTATTATCCTGGTTTTAACTTCTTTAAATCTAGCAATTTAAACTTACTTTTCAGTAAAAACAATGATTCTACTTTCAATTTAATCCTATTTGAATCATATCTGTTCCATTTTTTTCTTGTTTGAGAATGTTTCTCCTTGATAGAGAAGACAAAATCCAACATTTTTTAAAAGTCTTAATGATTCTTTCCATCCAGAACTCAGCTCTTTCTTTCTCCTCTCACTAACCCCAGTCTAGATGTTAATAATTCTCATTCAGACTTCACACTAAGCCCTTAACTGTTTTTCCCACCTCTTCTCCTATCATTTAATTACTGTATAATATCCAGATTAAGCTCCCATGTGTTTAATAATTATTTACTGTTTCCACCAGGTAAAGCAGTCTTCTTATACTGCCATCAAACCCATTTATAATTTGACATTAGATCTCTTCTGCCTCGTTCTCACTGGTCTTATTTGTGGATAAGCAAAACTTGCCAGAGTAAAGTCAATTTACCTTCTTTGCTGTCCTCTGGCATGTGGTTTATCACCTCCACATCTTGACTCGCTCAGAAGGAATCCCCTCCCCACCTAGCATGGTCCGAGCTCAGGAGCCTCTCCTTATCTGAGTTTTCATTTTCCACGGCTTCAGTTACGTGGGGTTAGCCGTGATCCAAAAATATTAAATGAAAAATTCTAGAAATAACTTATTTATAAGTTTTAAATTACCTGCCATTCTGGGTAGCATGATGAAATCTCATGCCATGGCCCTCCATCCTGCCTAGGAGGCAATATCTTTTTGTCCCAGAGGGTCCCTGCTCACTGGTTAGTCACTTAGTTGCCATCTTAGATATCAGATCACCTGTTGCAGTATTGCAGTGCTTGTGTTCAAATAATCCTCATAAAAACCTAGTGCTTCATCACAATGCCCACATCACTCACCTTATTCTATCTCATCACATAGGCATCATGTCATCTCACATCATCACCAGAAGAGCAAGTACAGTAGAGTGAGAGATTTTGAGAGAGACTACATTTACATAACTTATTACAGTATATTGTTATCATTGTTCTATTTTATTATTAGTTGTTAATCTCTTATGATGCTTCATTTATAAAATAAACGTTATCATAGAGATGCATACGTAGGAAAAAACAAAGTGTTCGTATATGCACATAGGGCTTGGTATTATCTGTGGTTTCAAGCACCCACTGGGGATGTTGGAATGTATCTCCCTCAGAAAAGGAAAGACCACTGTAAACTCTTCCTTGACTATCAACCTGAAGGGGTCTCACTCTCCTCTGAGCGCCTACAGTAATACACTTATTTTTCCTAAAATATGCTTGCATTTGTTTGTGGCATCTCTTCTAGCACTATGTTAAACTCTTTCTTGAACCTTATATGGTTATTTACCTCTGCTTGTTCTTCCCCTTAGCTGCATTGTGAAGCAGTTTGTCGCAGTGCATAACAGCACTGACTCAGGCCTTTTGCCTAGGTTTGAATCCTGGCTCCATCTCTTATTAGCTCCGTAACCTAGACAAGATAACAGTATCTAATTATCTCATAGAATTAAATGAGATAATACAACTAAAGTATATGGAACAATGCTTGGTGTATATTTACTGCCAATTAAATACTAGCTATCATGGATGTTATTAAAAGTCATTTTTATATCTTCCACAATACATAGTAAAGAATGTTTTAGTAGAGAATGATAAATAAAATGTTATATACTATTTACTGACTGTTTTCTTTGTGAGACTTTATGAGACTCTTTATATTGCAAGCTAGCATATCCTGAGAATTAATCAATACTCTGGTGTATCAACACTATATTATGTGCTGTACACACATTATTTTACTAAATAGTCACAATAAATCTTTTGTTCTATATGGCTTTATAAGTGGTTTTGGAATTTGAATTTTAAGATACAGAAATATATAATAAATAAATATTGTTTTATTTATTTATTTGTTTGTTTAGCCAAATCGTACTTTAAGGACATGAAGCAGCAATTTCCTGACCCAGCATTCCACTAAAAGGTAGCAGTTTTCAACATTTATAATTGTACCTTCCTGTATATACCTCCATATCTCTATTCTTTGTGTCTTTCTGTTTCTTTATCCATTTTAGACTTTATCTGTTGACTTCTTATTATGGAAGATTAGAATTTAACTCTCTCATCCTCCCACCTCCAACAATACTTCCCATCTTCCTCATGTTCTCAATATAGTTATATTACAATTTTACTTAAATTAATATTCAGTGTTTATATATTAGTACTATATCAATATTGTTAACAGATTATCATGTATGTACTCTTATGAAATTTCCTTTTGTATTAATCTTTTTATATTTCTTTCCATTGATAATTCTGCCATTTGCTCAGTTTTCCTTTGCACCTTTCAC
The DNA here is from genome assembly GCF_021234165.1 of Pteronotus mesoamericanus. Lineage (NCBI taxonomy): Eukaryota > Metazoa > Chordata > Mammalia > Chiroptera > Mormoopidae > Pteronotus > Pteronotus mesoamericanus. The sequence goes on from NW_026555326.1 coordinate 4,013,666, forward strand.
TAACTTTACGCAGAACTATGCTGTTCCTTAAAATACCAACAGACATTAAATAAACTATGAGTTTCAATTTTTTCTTCTCCTTGGCATTGAGAGACCTTTTGTAGTACTTTCTTATCTTTTACCAACTTGTACTTCTCTCTTTTGGGCGCCTCGTTTACCATGTTTCTGAGAATTTCTCTTTGCCTCTTTCATTAGCGGATTTCCTGCTTCATGCACCCTTGTCTTCCTTTTTCTGGTGTTTCTCCTCATTTTGATGGTTTACGTTCTCTAATAGCTTCCTGGGGAGAAAAGGGAGAAAGGACATGGGAGGTGATTTTCTTTTATTGATTTTTGAAAAATCTTTGTTCTACCTACAAACTTGTCTGAAAGTCTATCTACGTTTAAAAATTCAAGTTAAATCCTTATTCTTAGGATTGTGAGGGTCTTTCTCTGTTGTCATCTATTTTTAGGATTAGTAATTTCCAGATTTTGGTTGTCATTCTGACTTAAAGTTTGAATGCTATAACTTTTTGGCGAATATAACTGTTTGGCCTCAGTTTTATTTGCTACAAAGTTATAGCATTTTCCCTTTAACCTTTGAACTTTTGGAACTCTGAAATTTTAATTGCAATGTGTCTTACATTAGTCCTTTTTGATTTACTGCACTGAACAAGTAAATCTAGATATCCATGTCCTCCAGTTTTGAGACACATTCTTATATTCTTAAAATATTTTTTTTCTATATTCTCTTTCTTGATCTCCTATTAGTTAGACTATTTTTCCTGAAATTTCTATTAGTTCTCTAAAACTTTTTATGTTTTCTTTGTCATTTTCATCTGCCTTTTCTTATATTTCCACAACTTGGCCATCTAATCCTTTCATTGAACTTTTATTAATGCCATGACTATTTTTATTACTTTCAGTTCTTTTTCTCTGTATAGTCTTTTGTTTTTACCAGCATCCTTTTGTCATTTCATAGGTCAATTATCTTTCTTTATATCCAATTAGATTAATTACACAGGTTTGGTTTGGTTTTTGGTGGGAGGTGGTTTTCTTCTGCAGTTTACATCGTCTGTGTGTCTTCTGAGGTTGTTGTTTTGTTTTATTTTGTCTCTAGTGGTTAGTTTTGACCTCTGTTTTTCATGTTCTTTAACTGATTAAGATCTATGACTTTCCTGTAATGTTTAAGAGTAAGTCCCCAAAAGACTGGTCACAAAGCACTGTGTGTATGTGTATGCATATATATGCATACAATGATTTCAATAAATATATATACACACAATGACTTCTCACACACAAACACACACACACACATTTACTGCTTAACTATTTCATGTGATGTTGTTATCACCTTAAGGATAGAGACTTCTTTATCAGGAAGTATTTATTTAGCATCTGGGTAGGCAGGAAATTTGAAAAATCTGGATATGTCAATGAAAAATAAAATACAGGGGCATAAGTTGAAAGTCTCCTTTGTTCCTAAGACACAGACATCCAGCAAATAAAGCATATCAATTAACTCTTTCCTTTTAAATGGCTTTAGAGAGTGGGCTCTTTTTATTCAAAATATTACCTAGAATGCAATGAAGTACATCAATACTTGTCCTCCGAAAGGCCAATTAACTTGTGAATTATAAAAGAAAACCTTCAGGTTCCATTCACATTTCTTAATAAAATCACTTGACAAAATGCTAAATCAAAGTCCAGTATCTAATGGATGTAGCACTGCTACAGAGTAGACAGAACTAATTTTATTCATTCATTTAGCAACTGTTTATCATGCCCCTACTTTGTGCCAGAAACTAGGATTGTTGGCCATTTGATACCAGTCCTTCCCAGGGGTAAAGTAGGAGGGCACGATGGCTCTTGGCAAACTGTCCTCTAACACGGCCAGTCGGGACTGTCGAGGTCACAGGTGCTCAATCTTCTGCACAGAGCACTAATGTTTTTCCTTCTTGTTGAAGTGCTACTTGACAAAGAAAGTGTTCACTGTTTCAAATAGGTGACAAGTCTGTTTCCAAAAGGGGCTCTCAAGAAAATTTCCTGTGATGATATCAGCATGTACTTAAGAGACAAATGAGTTTCTCTGAGAAATGTCAGTAGTTTTAATCTAGTAGCTGAAATGATGTAGCTATATATTCCTCATGGGCTAAGACCAAAAATTTTAAAAGAAATGTCAGCAGTTCTAGTGTGGATGATACAATTCGAAGTCAATTAGGGTTTATCTTTATTTCTTCCTTACAAACCAAATCCAACAAACTATTTCCACCACACATTTCCCTCAAAGTCCCACCAATTATGAGTGAGCAGCTTTAGTTTGCCAATGTTTACACTGAGAAAAATCTGGTAGGGTTTCCAAAGAAAGCCTTTTTTCCCCACCCCCCCACGAAGGACCACAATGTTCAGTGTATCTTCAGGATGAACAGGTATAGTATGTAGATATTGCATGCTGGTCCCAGAACTTGGTGCACATTCTTTGTTGAGACTCTAGGCCTCCCCTTACATCTCCTGCTCTAGGACATTCTTCCAACAATTGTCCCCATTCCCTCCTGTGTCATCAGTTTTTTCCCTCTCAGATCTTTCCTGCAAACATACACACATGCTGTAATACCTCTGATCTTCAAAAAAACAAAAGTCCTTTCTTGACCTATTTCTACCTTCAGCCACTTCCCTATTCATTTTTTATTTCCATTAGAACTTGTCAGAAGGTTTGTGTTCACTTACTGGGTCTAATTTTTCTTTCTTTTCTTGAACCTATTCAATTAGGTTTCTGTCACCCCCACCTTATTACTTTACTAAAGCTTCTCTTCTCATGGGCATTAATGATCATCATACTGCTAAATGGTCATTTCTTGGGAGTGGAAATAGCTTATGTCCCAGTTGACTACTTCCTCTTACACCACTTCCTTCTCTTGAATGCCATATTCTCTTGGTGTTTCTATTTCATTGGTTGTGTCTTCTCAGTTGGCTTTGCTGGCTCTTCCTCATCTGCCCAAATTGTAAATGCAGTGCTTTTGTCTGCAATCCTTTGTCCTGTTCTCTTCTCTATCAATTCTTACTTCCCTGATAACATCTAGTCTAACTGCTATGATTCTGCAAAGTATATGTCATGCCTGGATCACTCCCCTGGATTCTAAACATACATATCCAATCACCTAATTGACAACTCCACTTGGAGATCTAATAGGCATTTCAAACCTAGCAGGTAAAAAAAACTGAGCTCCTATTTTTTGTCCTATCCTAAGATCACAGTTTTTCACTTTGGTTCATGACAACCCCTCCTTCCATGTCAGGCCAAAAGCCCCAGGAGCCTTGTCTGATGCCTCAGATTCTCTCACACCCTGCATAGAATCTGTCAGAAAATTCTTTTTACTCTACCTGCAAAATATATCCCAAATCTGACTCTATCTCTCTACTTCCATCCCTACCCATCTTGTCTAAGTAACCAACATTTCTAACCTGGGCTACTGCAGTAGCTTCCCCTCAGGTCTCCTGATTCCTTCTCTTCTTCTGTAGAAGTATACTCTCAGCATGGCAAGCACAGAGTCACTCCTCAGCTCAGACCTGCTTTGGCTTTCTGTGTCAGGAAAATAGCAGATCCTCACCATGGCCACAGTCCCTGTAGGATCCCCTTCTTCCTTACTTCTCTTACTTCATCTCCCAGGATTCTCCAGATCCTAGAATAGTGCCTGGTACAAACTAAGTACTCACAACATATGTATTGAATAAATAAATTTAAACATGAGGTTTTTAACATCTGAAATTTTTCCATAAAACACCATGTTTGTGGTACTTTTTGACACATCAGAAGATTAGGCAACCCTGGGACTGTGTCTCCCCAGGCCAACAACCACTGGGAATGGTGCAGGGGCTCTCTCCTCTGGGTGGTGCGCGCTTTCCACCACTCCGCTATCTTTCATCCAATGATGAGTGTACGTTACCTGGCTGTATGGTAGCGTCCACGTCTATCCTACTTATGTCGGTAGGAAACAATACTTTCTGTTTTTCTTTCCTTTCAACATAGATAATTTTCAAAATAGCATGAAAGAAGTTAAAGGAAAAAATAATTTCATTTGTGCCCGCTTTATGGATGCTCTGTAGTTCACCTCAGGCCTCTCAGGTTAAGCATCTGAGCTCTGTGCCTCCTATCTAAGATCTGCTTTCATAGCTTTCCAGAAAACCTAGACACTGACTTCCAATTTATACTTTCAGCCTGAATTCTCTCCTGAGTTCCAGGCTCACATACCATCTACTTAACAGACACCGCTGCTGGGAGTTCTCAGAGCCATCTCAAATCCATCTTTAAAAGAGGTGTTTTCATTTCCCTCCCTAACCAGCAAGTAACTTATTCTTCTTCGTCCTCCAACAAAAATTCCATCTCCACCAGTGTTCTTTATCATACTTAATGGCACTATAAGACACCAAGTCCATTTGGGTCAGATCCATTTGGGTCATTCTGGAATTCCTCTACTTTTCTCTCATTTTCAATAAACATTTCGTTCACGTCTGATGAATTCTACCTTCTAAACATCTCCTACTTTCTTTCTCTTTTTAGCACAATAGGATTTTTTTTTCTTTTCTAATAGCCTTTTAAGTGATCTTCTATCCCCGAGTTTCTCTTACCCTAAACTCTGCTCTATTCTCAATTCACGTTGCCATCTAAAACTATTTTAAATTCCATACAACCTTGACATTCTATTGATTAGAATTAAAACTCCTTAGCATGACATTCTAGGCCCTTGAGGATCTGCCCCTTTATACCTTCCCATTGATATCTCTGGTTTCTTCCCTCCACATACCCTATGTTAAAACCTAGCTAATCTCTTTATTCTTTCCTATATGCTGTGCTCTTTTTCACTTAAATTGTTAGGCCCTTTACCTGAAATTCTCTTACTCATAATACAGGTCTGCTATTGTCAGCTTCATGAAGTTCTCTGCAGCCTTCCTGGAGAGACATTCATAGCACTTCATACAGTATTCTATTATAACCCTTAACAAAGATGTGTCATTATTTGTTTATATCACTAGGCCATGGTCTCTCAAGGACAGAGATTAGGAATTAATCACCTTTATGTCTCTAGCAATTAACTTTACATCTGTCTAACAGTGCATAACATAAAAGATATATTTAAAAACAGGAATAAATCGGTAAATAAGTGAAGCTGTCAAGGGAAAAAACTTTGTTCAACTCTTTCTCCCTTCATTGGCCCTGTTTCAGGAGTTGTGTACATAGTTACTATAATCTCATGGGCTTTTAGGAGTAAAATACCAGATCTCTTAATTGTAGTTGAGTGATTAAATGTCTCTCAATCTTCCCTAGAAATTGTGAGTCACAAGGATCTGGGTGTGGCACATTCCACGCTCTGTCATAATACGTCACAAAGCTGTACAAACAAGTGAACAGTTCTACCAGGAACAGAGCAGAACAATGGAGACCCTAAAACTATGATAAACTAGGGAGCAGAAACAGGACTTAAAGAAAATATACAAGCAAGAGAACAAACTACATGTCTATACTAGATGCTAATTCATTTTTTATTTAAAACTTTCCAAAAGAAAAATTTAAAAATACCAACCCAGCCACACTGATTCTTTGGTTTCTATCAGAAAGTGATGTGTTTGTTCCACACGGTCAATTTCAGATCATTTCTCTTCCTCTTATAAAAAAATTTCTGTGCTTCTATGGAGATGGTTCTGTTTCACAATACTACTTCATGCCTTCTGCTTGCTGTCACCTACTGACCTCTCTTTACCACTGCTCTTGATTCATTCAAGACTTTAGTACCCTCACTTCTTTTCTCTCTGCCCACTTTTTAGGATAATATCCTATTCATGGTTGACATTCCAGACATTTATTTCCTCGACATATTTATTTCCAATGAATTCTCTACTTCAGCCACCCATTTCCATAGACACACACATCTTTGGACTTGCTGTCACCTAGAATTGCTCCAACTCTGAAAATATTTTCATACCTCAGACTCTGAACATAACCTTTTATCAATTCCTCTCAATCTGCTCTTCTATCTCCTCACTGACACCTCCAATTTACAGATTTCTCAACTTCCTATCTCGCTCTTAGCTCCTGTTTGTCCTCATTCCTTACTTTCCTGATTGATATTCTCTGCTCCCTCTTTTTCTTTCTAATGCTTTTCACTTTCTTACCCTGCAGTCCTTCCATTGTAACCTGCCAGGCCAAATATCAAAATTGGATGAACTCCCTTGTTGTCCATCTCTAATTTTCAGATGATCAACTGGAGAAAATATGACAACCCAACGGGCACTAAACCATCTGGACTGAACTTCCAATACTGCCTATTCTCATCAACTCTCTGCCATTCTCTTACACCTATTTCATACTTTTCCCACTTTTCTCAAATATCTAGCCCTTTCCCCCAAGACATCTTTTTTAAACCCCTGTAGACAATTTTCCCTTCAGATAGGAGTATAAGGTAAGTATCACCCCCCCCCCTTCCCACAAACACTCTTTAAGGTTCGCTTTACCAATGTTTTAGGAGAGAGAAGGCTTTGTCTCTTGAGCCCTAAAAGCTGCTTCACTGTGTCACCTGCTTCTCTTAACCTCTCCCAGTTCCACCAAGGAAAAGCCTCTCTTTGGTGCCAGCCACTGCCTGGAACACGTGGAAAGAGCCTCCTCAAAGTCACGCTAGGTTTCGCCAGACAAGTGTTGACTTGCCCTAAGTTGTATATTAAGTATTTTGTATTTTCTTCTGACAAACACAGGCAACCTTTGGCTTCATCTCTTTTTTCTTAGCCTCTCATCTAGTCTCCTTGGAATTCAAGTGTGCCTTTTGTAATGTTCATTTACACTTTGTCCAGAAGTTCTTGGTCTACTTAGGAAGAACAGAATATACCATAATTGATTATGTCATGTATCCATCACCACTGCAGAAAGCTATGTTCCTGACCTTTCCCCATAAACTTATATTTAACAGCAAGTTAGCACATATTTTGTCAAGAGGAACCAAGTTAAATGTTACCAGCCCTCATAATTCATGTGGACCACTCCCTCCCTATTATCACCTATAAATACATCCTCATTAGAGAAGCTTAAAATTTTGAGAGGCAGCAATTCTTACCCATCTCTTACCAAGAGGTAAACTAGCAGGGAAGGGAGAGTAAGAGTTAGTAACAGAGTTACAAATGATAATAGAATCCTAAGCCTTTTTTTTTTTTTCCAGACTTATGCTCTTTTATTTTTAAATTGGGAAACAACACATGCCAAGAAAAATGTATAAAGAATAAATACATAGTCCAATGAATTATTGTAGAACACCAAGCTTTTGATTCCTACTGCTCACCCTGACTGCAGGCCAAGAACTCCCACTGTGACCTCCTAAAACCTGTACAAAAATAAACAACTTTCTAACTCTGGAACCAACTCAGCTTGGCTCTGTAAGAGACAAAGACCCAGAGAATCATCCTCTTTTAAGAGGGATATCCCTTCAGGACTTTGGACTCTTCAACATCTCTACTCTCTGATTGTTTTTTCAATGTTTCATGTCACAGTTTGTCTGATTCAGCCTCAGTCCACATGTGGCCCTATGTGTGACTGCAACACGTTTTAATAATTAATGTGACACCATTTTCACATCCTCAGTAGGGGAAATTTTAACATTTAATATGTAAGTATGTAAAGTTAACATACAATTTCTGCATGCTACTGTGAAAGTATGCTGTGAGATCTATTGGGAAACACAGACCGTCTAACTTGAAACAAGAAATTCCTTGGGTGTGGCAGATCTTATCCTAGGTTTTCCACTCCTTAAGTCAGTTGCTGTCAGAATGAACAAGTGGTTTCCCACCTAATGCTACAATCCTTTTTGAATGTTAAAATGTAGATCCTTGCATATATAATAGTTTTACTTTTTGGCACCCTTTGATTAAAAATATATAATGATGATAAAGCTACCATTAATTCAGAAATACTTTAAAATTTTAGTTTAATGAATAGCATTTACATACATTTATAAACATCACTTTATTAATGTGTTTTGCAGAAAATGGCTTCACCAAGCAAAAAGTTTCATCGAAATATCTGTAGCCCCTCATTTGAACTCAGTTTCACTCAGTTTTACATGGGAGGAAATTAATGACTTGGTCATGTTGCAGTTTTTAATTAAAAGAACCTATACCATGCAAACTTCTTCAAGTCCTCTAGTTTTTGCACTGTATAGTGTCTGTTATGGGATGTCACATTATTCTTTATGTTTATGTGGGTCACATAGCATCCCTTCTGTACCTTCTATTCTAAGTGCAGGATGAGGTCAATAAGAACAACTTACACACATGAAGGTGCTTATAATTTAACGAGTATAATAAAGTAGTAGGTTTTTTAAATGATGACTTAGCATACTCAAAAGCAATTATTTACCTTTAATGCAAATGTAATTTATCCATTTTTAAAAAGTTAGTCAAGTATATTTCCCCTTAATTATATAACAGGGATTTACTATTTTGTATCCTTGTTGACAGATTCATTAAATAAGAGCAGTCAGAACCAACTAACAAAGATGCTATATTTATTTCAAATTCAGTGCCTGCTAAACCTTGCTAGGAATATGTTGGCCTCTGTGGAAGTCTTTGTAACCAGGCAAACATAACATCGCTATGGCATTGTCTATTGGAAAAAAATAAGGCCCAAGGTCTTTGGGGAGCTGAGGCCACTTTGGACCTCAGATGAAATTGGAGCCTAAAGAAGTTAACCACAAAGTAAACCTGAGGCATAGTGTATATTCCCAGATTCACCGAGACACCACAAATATAAATACTTGGTTTTCACCATTAATATTCCAAGTGTGTAATTGGCTCTCCTGCTAGGGTGTCTATTTTGTCTTTCCACAGAAGAGTACAACTTCAGCTTTATTTATTTTGGAGTGCCTGAATGACATCTTAGTAGAGCAGTAGATTAAGCAATTAAAAAATAAGGAAGTGAGACCAAGAGGTGGAAAACTTTGTTTCTTTTGGCCTGGAGAGAAGCTTGATTATGGAGGAGACTGAAAGAGACCTGAGTAAATAGCAGTAAGTTGTTAGGAACTAAGTGCAATTACAGTAGAGTGAAAGTACTTTGATGTCTAAAGACGGAAATTATTACTCAAGCATGAACGCACTCGAACACACATTGTCAAGACCATTGCATTGAGATTTAGGCCCTTGCAAAAATGAAGTCAGTAAAAAAGGAGAAAGGACTTTTCTACCCAGCTTGAATCTTCATTTTTCTTTGACGCAAGGTTTTCTTACATCCTATGCGCTTCTGACGCAGGCACACATTCTGGTCCGAGAAACAAGAAATGCGAGTTCTGGTACCAAATCTTACAGTAACGAGTATGCTTACTCTAGGAAAGTCACAGAATAATAGAATTGCAGCTTTGAAAGAAACTTCAGAATTTTCTTAATCTGTCATTTCATTTTACAATAGCTGAAATGGAGCTGGGACCTGTCTGTGCTTCAGTTTTACCGTTCTGTCAAACATGTTCATTACTTCCCTCTCTCCATAAGGGAATCACAGTGAGGGTTAAATGAGAGTTTTGAAAGTGGCTTACTTTTATAATCTTTCTTCCCTAGAGTCCTATGCTATTTACTATTACTCCTATTATTTCATTTCTTATTGCCTAGGGTTGTTTATTACACGGCATTGTCTACCTTTGGTTTTACCTTGATTTTGAATGGAAGTCCTCCGTATTAGGTATATAATACATATTAAGTAAATAAAGACCTGGAAACATATTATCTGTTGAGTATACATTAACAAATGAAATTCACTATGTGATTACTGTGCAGTGGGCCCTGGGCTTCTGTACACAGTAGTCCTTAGAAGTGGGTAACATTGGCCTTCATTTTCAATATAAGGAGACTTAGAGGTTAAGCTGCTGCCCAAGAACTCATAATTCAGAAGCAGTGGAGGAGGAAACAGACTCAAATTTCCCTGGCTCTTTATTCTTTCCATGCACACAGTCTTGGCTGAGTTAAAAGTGATTTTGAAATGTTAAACATGATTATGACCACGACTGTGTTTCCCCCAGAGACCTAGGAGATAAGAGTAGGAACAACCAGGAAGAAGCAAAGGAAGAGTAATCTTTCTGTTGTCATTGAAACCAGCTGTGGAAGAATTTGGACAACTACTCATATGTTTCATATCTCCAAGAATACTGCACAGAAAGTGTCATTCAACCTTATCTTGTACCCCTTTGCTCGGCCTACCTACTGGCCTGCAATATGTTCTCTGGCTCCTCTCTTCATGCTCAAATGAAGCATAAATTTTTTTTAAAAATAGGTCCTTTAAATTTAATCACTGTCCAAGTATCTTCCATTTTACTCTTCAGATCCTTTCCTCTTCTCTCTCTCTGCCAGGGCAGTGCACCGGGCCCAGACAGGGGACTGGCTCTCAAGGCTTGCCTCCATAATGAGTGGAAAGCTACAAGCCATGCCCTCGGGAGTGCTTGAACCCTGCTCTCTGCAGCTTCCATGCCTTCATGAGCCACTGGCCACCAAGGATACCTGGCATTAAAAGCAGCTGCAGTTCTAAATGACAAGTCCTCCAGGAAAAAAACAAAACAAAACAAAAGAAAACAAAAACCCTGTTTATACCTTTCTCAGATTTCTCTACGATTTTAACCCCCTTTTAGCTACTACCTTAAAATTACACCTTGTTGGAAGAAGGCAAATTTCACCTGAAAAAAAAACTGTAAAGAACAAATAATTGGAATAGGTGAAATAGGAACCCCCATGCTTGTAATTTTTTCCGTGCTTATTGATCATCTAGTCTGTGCAAAGATTTGTATAATGAATTTTGAATTGATGGGAATTTGAATTCCTAAATAGATTGCAAGAGCTACAACATCACCTGCACAGCTATATCTGGACTTTCTCAAATTTCTCATTATCCTACTTGCTATTTTCTCTTTCTTCTCCCCTATTCCCTATGCAAATACCACTTTTTGAATCCGCTGGGCAGAAAGCAATCAAAGTTCTGTCATAAGAAAGTCTGAAGAGGCACGACTTATGCTGGAACATAAGACTTTCCACTATGAAGTAAATATATCCTTGACCTGTTGCTTATATTAACTTTAGTTTTCCTGAGAAGGTTAATATTTATTCTTTTATGAAACCCATTTTAAAAATAAATATATATAGTGCTTATATGTATATGTATAGGTGTACACATATACACCTATACATATACATTTTTGTGTTGATGTTCTTGTGTTTATATTTTGGTGCTCTTCAATTTGCAACTTACCACTGACCTGTCTTCACTTTTCCAGTTACAAAAATCTTGAACATTTAAGCCTATTGTTCAAAATCAAAATCTGGATTAGGACATGCGAAGAAAAAATCCATATCATCCCCATATCATCAATTAGGAAAAACACAATAGATGATATGGAGAGATTTAATATCAATAACTTCTCACTTTTCACAGAACAGGAACAACCAAACAAACAAAACATGTGATCTAGGAGTGTCTGGCTTTCTAGAAGTTTGAATGTTCCTCTAAGTCTCTTTTACTCAGAATTACCTCTAAAAAAGAGAAAATAATTAGTGTTATATCACACATTACATACTAATATAGATTTTATATTATTGACATTAAGTAAATTATAAGGGAGAATGGGGAGGTGTAGTAATCAATGTGTACAAATTATCAGTTATGCAAGAGGAATAAGACCTAGAGATCTGAGCAGCATAATGCCTATAGTTAACTATGCTGTATTATATACTTAAAAATTTGCTTAGAGGGTAGATCTTATACTGTGTGAGCTTACCACACACACAAAAATAATAAAGAGAAGGGAAGGAAGTTTTGGAGGTAATATTTGTGTTTATGGTACAGAATGTGGTGATAGTTCCATGGTTATACACTATTTTCAAACTCATCAAGCTGTATACATTAAATATGTACAGCTTTTATATGTCAATCATACCTCAATAATGTGATCAAAAATTATTTTATTAGAATAAAATCTCAACTACAAAATTATTACATCAAAGTATTTTCATAGAAATTTTCACATTAACTTCCAAAAGAATTGTACTAGCATGCAATCCTTAAAGAAAAAAATTAGTGTATCATCCTGGCAAAGCTATTTTCAATTATGATATTTGCTTTACTGATCTATGTGGCACTGTAGCTGGAAGGCTCTCCTGAGTTCCCATGACTTTCCAACAGTAGGCTTGCTGTCAGAGTTAAGAATTTACCTTGTCCCTTTCAAGTTCCAGAAACTTAATTTTTACAGAATGTGCATAAAATCTACATAAAACTTTTAACTTAACTAATAAGCATTTCCTGAGAGCCTACTCTATGCTAAGAACTGTGCCTGGGGCTATGAAATATGCAGTCCTTGGCCTCAAAATACTTACTCGCCAATAGGATAGGTAAGATAATTATGTCTGTCTTCCATGGCATCCACTTCTTGCTGTTTTGTTATTAGTTACACAGCTAACACAAAACAGAAAGTAGTAAGAGCCATAGAACAGATACAAGGATTTTAATGAGAGCAGAAAAGAAAAACACAATTGATGTTATGGAGGGAGTCATATAAATTATTTTGGACTTTGTCCTTTTTTGCATGAATAGGAATAAAATGCTAGAGATAGAGCTTTGGGACCTTAAGATCCTTTTACACAAGGCTCTGGAAGAAATAGGACTTGAGAAATTTTGGAGCATTGTATTGCATATGATGGGATGAAATCTTGTGATTATGTTGGTCATCATTTCTGCTAGTATAAATACTTTCAGTAATGTTGCAGGTAGAATGGATACACAAACTAATGCTCTGTTTCGCAAATACTGTTGACCTATATATTTTAATGTCTTTCCTTTCCCTTTATTTAATAGAGATGAAACTGATTCTTGTGGTGAAGTTTGACCCTAGTAGGCCAAAGGAACGACTAAGCTCTTGGCCTACTAGGGTCCTGGCTGTGTGTATGCACACTGGACAAATAGACAAAAGATGTTCTGTTTTTTTCTTAGTACCATACAGTTGTTGTCCTGCTACTCCCAGTGATCTATACAATGTGGTAGCTGCTGGACACATGTAGCTTTTTAAATTTACTTTTAAATTAGTGATAATTAAATAAAATGTAGTTCCTCAGTCACACTTGCCATAGTTCAACTCTTCAATAGTCCATGTGGCTAGTGGCTACTGACAACCATAAAAATAAAGTCAACTGGGCATTCAATCATGAAAAATAATTTATTCAGGAAAAAGAAGGGATTACAATCCAGTGCATGGAGACATGATGAGTCACATGCGCAAACTAGAGTCCAGAAAAAACAGGAAGCCCCTTTTTACAGAAGGGAAGAGGAAGTTCAGGGAGGGGTGACTATCCCACAGGGCTCTACCATAGAGTTCTTTCTGTAGGGTTTTCATGACCATACATAGCTCCTCTCACAGGCCCTCCCCATTCCTGTCTCAGTTATAAATTTTCACACTGCTCTACTGGATAGTGCATATATAGAATATTCCATCATTGCAGAAAGTTCTACTGGACAATGCTGATCTAGAGTTTTAGGTAGTTTCTTATGCTTACAATCTGGGAAAAACTCACTGTTTTCCTCTCCTCATACTCACACTGCTGAGATCAGATATTTCTGTTTTCATACCAAGCAATCCTAACCCTAACTGTCTGGAGTTTGTGGAGATTTCACAGGCCATGGGCTCCATCTCAAAAACCTGGCCCCTCCTTCAGATGTCTATTGCAACTAGTGGTTCCCTAGTTACCTACAACTGCTAACTAACACAGCTACAAATCTGAGGTTCCTGCCACCCTGTTATCTGATTTCATAATTTTCTAGACAAGTTGCAGAAGCCTGGAAACAGTTCACTTACTATTGCTGATTTATTACAAAAACATATTTTAAAGGGTACCAATGAACAGCCACACTTGAAGAGATACATAAAGGAAGTCTGTGGATTTTCCAAGCACAGGAACTTCTGTCTCTGTGAAGTTGGGATATACCACCCTTCGAGCATATGGATGCGTTCACCAATCTGGAAAATCCCTGAACCCCATACCTTAGGGATTTTTATAGAAACTTCATCATATAAGCATGATTGGTTGTTAATTCAATTTCCAGCCCCCTCTTCTCACTAGAGGATGGGAGGTGACTCTAAGAGTTTCAAGCTTTAATCATGGCTTGGCCTTTCTGGTAACCAGCCCCCATTCAGGAACCCACTCAAAGTCACCTCATTAGAGAAAAAGATGCTCCTACAACCCAGGAAATTACAAGCAATTTAGGAGCTCTGTGTCAGTTGATCTTATCACTCAGGAAATTACAAGGGTTTTAAAAGTTGTATGTCAGCAATGAGCGTCCAAGGCCAATATTAACAAATGAGGGACATAGAACAATATATACAAGATATTGCTAATTACACCATACTCATGAATGTTGGCTGTGCAGTTGGCCAATATTTAGAGATTTTTAAATTAGAGATGAGGGACCCAGTTTGCTAGGAATGAGGGAAGGGGACACGGTTCTCCTGTTGTCTAGGATATAGCTAACAACATTCTTCAAACATCAACTTTTTTCAGAGCATCTTCTATAAAATGGGATCTAGAATAAAGACAAAGGAAAGACAAACACTGAACATTAAGATTTCTAAATCTGTAAAATTTTTGGTTATAAATGGAATGGTTATATGTCACAATTTATCTGGGCATTTCCAGTGTGCTCCTGTTTCAGCACATAGTTATTATGAGTTTGCAATTTTACTCTCAAAGTGTCCCAACTTGGATGACAAATTATGTGGTCACCCTCCTTCCACATTGAAACTTTGTAGGTGGGCAAAAACAAAAGCCTTGTAAACACATTTCCTGAAACAAGCTTTGCCCTGGGCACTTTGGGGTCTATGTTCTTATAGACAATAAAATTGTTTGCCACATATTTACTTACTTGTAAGTACTTACTTGCCAACTTATTGATGACAAAGTTCCACATGTGATTCTTAGACTTAAGTTATTCTCTTACTTAAGGATGAACAATCAGAAAGAACACTGTTTATCTAGAATGTAGAAATATATTAATGACTGTAGGAGACATAAATTATATCAAATGTTTGCATATATTTATTTTTTGCATCAATAGATTTCAATGAATGGGATGGGGAAAAAGAAGCTTGATACTGAATGAAATGCAGGAATAGAAATATTTAGTGGAAAGAGAACTGATCTAGGAAGCAGAAAACATGATTTTCTTGCCAGTTTAGCCATATATATGAACTTAAGTTTTCCTTTTTTGTGTTTTGTCCCTTTAGATTGATTTTCTAGAGAAAAGTATAGTATAAATTTGAAGCATTCTTCATTTGAGCCATTTTGAACTGCTCAACTTCTTTTAGCTTCTTAAACATACCAGCCTCTCTCTTATTTCCTGGCCTTTGCATATGCTCTTACTTTATGCCTCACGGAAGCCTTCTCTGATACCCTGAATCAGGTCAAATGATCTCATGGTCTCTCTATCACATCAAAGCACTGAGCTTTAATTTTCTACTTACTTATCAAAATTCCCTTAAGACTTAAAGCTATATGAGAATAAAAGCCATGTCTATTTTATTTGTTTTATACCTCAGTCCTAGAACAGATTCCACATAGTTGATGTTCATTTATATTTATGGAACAAATGAATGAATGAATGAATGAACAAGAAAATGTGTACACCATTGTACCCAAGGGTATAGAGCCAAGGAAGAACTTGTTCCTATCCTGAAGGAGCACACAGCTAAAACCAAACTATAATAGATTGACTATAATCAAAGAAAAATAAGTGTTATAGAAGTGGTATAAAGAATCTGCAGGAATTCAAAAAGAAATGACAATATGTCAGAGATAGAAATGACTTCTTGAAAGAGCATTTGAGACAGGCCTTAAAGCAAGACTGGAACTTCAATAGGCAGATATAATTAATATGTAGTTAACATTCAATTCATTGTGAACATACTATTTATGGAAAGATATACATAATATCTGTAGGTACTAAGTTAGTAAGAAGAGAAATAAGACATGGATCCTACCTTAAAGGACCAATGATCTAATTAAGAAACAGACATACTAGAAGCTAGGTACAAGGCAAAATGCATTCCATTCTAAAGCTAATGATGTGAACAGAATGCTGTAGGAACTCAGAGGGTCATGATGCAGGGAAGGAAGGGAGAGAGAAGAGGGATCCATTCTGACTGTGCATGTCTCACCCACTAGGGTGGAGAACAGTTGAGCAAAGCCCTGCAGCTGTGGGTTTTAATGAACTTCTTGAAACGCCTTTGTTTGCCTCATTGCTTGGCAACTCTCATTCTTGCTCATGAGATGGTCACCACTGGGAACAATTTATTTAAAGGCTAAACTAAATCTCCCATTTATACACAGACCACACTTGAAAAATTTTCCTCCGGATAACTGCCTGTTTGGACAGCGACCTTGGCTGTGTTAAGAATATTTCACCAAAATTTTACCTCCCCTCTATGTTTGTCTATCCTGATGGGGTAATTGCTGGACTCTTAACTTCAGTAACTCCCAGGGATATTTTGAGCTGGTTTCTTCCAAAGGGAGCTTTGACTGGTTAGAATGTACTTTAGTGAAGTCTATTTATTTCCCCTTTCCCTCTTGGACTCTCACTTTGGGAATTATAGGCTGTGCGGCTCTGCATAGTCCCCATGGTGTGTCTGTCAAATGGAGTGCCTAACCCCACTGGCCACCTCTGCCCTGGGGATGCTCCAAGGTTGCTCAGCAGCAGCCTGATGGGGAGGAAAGTTTTTTTGTCTTTGTTTTTGTCTTTTTGTCTTCAGTTAACCTGAAGTTGATACATGGATTCTCATTTCTGCCTCAGACTCAACTCTACCACGTCTGTGGGTGTCTGGGGGACTGGACAGTCATGTCTAGTGCAACTGCTGACATCACACATTTGAGGATCCCGTGAGTCATCAGAATCATGGCATTTAGTTAATGACCTCTACACAGTCCGCTGAATTATGTAAGATATAATGATGTCATAACTAACTAACATCATCTAGAAAGTCTTTCGACACATCAAGGCCTATAAACTATTCTGTGGTTGATAGAATACTTCCCCTGAAAGATTCCTGAAAAAAATGGAAAAGTTGGAAGTGAACTTACATATTTTTTTTCTTGAGAGGGGTGTCTTCTAGGGAGAAGAAACATTATCAGTGGATTTAAGACTACAAAATGCTGGAATGTAATGATATCTTCTCTAAATGCCCAAATTCACCTAGCTCTTATAAAGGAGAGAAATGCAACTTGCACGAATGATAGGTCACAACCATTTATTCCTGCTGTCAGCACCAAATTGCTTTAGCAACTCTTCCCATTCCACAACTAAGTGTGTGCTATTCGTAGAAATCTTGTTCCAAAGTCTGGAAGCATTATTATATTAGAGCTGGAACAAAACTATGGACTCTAAAGACACTAAAACCTTCATTTTCTTTTCAATTTAAACATAGCTGATGCAGAGCCAAAATACAAAATATTTCAGAGTAGAAATAGCACCCTTTTCCTGTCTCTGGAATCCCTAAATGTGTCCAGCCCACCCAAGGATGTTTGTGTTTTGTCATTTGTAAACCAGAGGCAAATCTGTGGGAAAGACATCTTTCCCAGCAAAAATACAAAATAAAAAATCTGTGACTTTTATGGCTAATTAATGGGGATAGCTTAGTTTTTTATTTACAATTCTTTAAAACAGATGCACCAATATCCAAAAAGAGGATGAGTAAGGAGAAATAAAGACTCTGTATGAAGGAATTTATAGAAAGAGACATATACACTAGTATTGTATCTATACAAATACTTTATGAAGCTATATTTTGGAATCAGCAGTCTTGCTGCCAGGAAGTGAAAGCTGAGAATCTGGTCACTATTGATTCTAAGCTACAAAGAAACTATTGATCAAGTGCCATATCCTTCCAGTTCACTGATTCAGTTGACATTTTCTCTCACCTGGAAATAACTTACTGTGTGTCTGAGAAATCCCTTTCCACAGCATTTAGAATGCAAAGTTCCAGGAAGGGCAGGTTGTGGTTAGAAACAGGCATAGGCCTTGAAACCAGGCATCTCACAGTGGCTCAGTCTATGCTAAACCTGGTGAATTCTGGGAACACTCATGTCTCTGAGGCCTTAGAACAATACGGTGTGAGGGGAAAAGCAGATTTCTAGTTGTTTGTATGTAAAATAACGCAATAATTAATAAATAATAATACAAGAATAAACTCTTTTTCACGTACTCACAACTATAAACCCATTTTTGCCCCACCCTGTATTATAGGAAAGCCAAATGAGTTGCTGACGAAGGTGAGGAGACACACATTTGTTATCTGCTGCTTAAGGGAAGTTCTTATAGAGTGTACTGTGCTGGATGTGTATCACACCCCTCAGACAACTCAAACCTGAGTTATTCCCTGAGATCGGGAGGTGGTTTTATTTATTAGAGCAAAGAAAAGATTAAAAAAAGATTAAAAATCAGGTAAGAACTAAGATACCTCCGAGACAATGGTCTGCAATAACTGTTTAAGGAGTAACAGGTATTGCGCTTGATAGGCATTCCCTCTCAGACAAGAGAGGGAATGTGCTCATTCTCTGTCTTCAAATTCTGCTCTGCACCCTCAGGATCCCCGCACTGCATGCCCACCAATTTGAAATCTCAGGTAGTTAAAATGTTACTCTTCTGCTTATTTATTTCCAGTACCTCAAGAACATGGCTTTTGGTAGCTTCACACAGAACAGGTTCCTGTTAAGAATGGAGTTAAATGTCTGATTTTCGTTCCCAGCTATGGAAACAGACACTGCTGGGTTTCTTAAAATGCCCATGGCTGAGCTCTAACGGTCTGGATAAAGCAGAGATGGAAAAGGTCCCGCTGTACATAATTACATTTTCAAGACCATGAAGACAGTCTTCTGT
This sequence comes from Pteronotus mesoamericanus, assembly GCF_021234165.1. Classification (NCBI taxonomy): domain Eukaryota; kingdom Metazoa; phylum Chordata; class Mammalia; order Chiroptera; family Mormoopidae; genus Pteronotus; species Pteronotus mesoamericanus. Next base: position 4,032,564 of record NW_026555326.1, read on the forward strand.
TTTGTTCTAAATCTTCTTCAGAAGAAAAATCTGTTTTTCCTGAGGTTAAGTACCAAAAAAAAAAACCACCCCAAAAACCAAAAAACGTCAGTTATTTCATCAATAGGATTGTCAATTATAGGTGAATAGGAGTATTGGCTCTTCCACTAATCCTTTTGACCCAAAGGTTTACCATGTCATTTCTGTCTGATTCTTAATTGAACTAACATGGATCTTGCAAATTACAATATTCAAAATACTTAGGCATGCTTAACGGAAAGAGGCTATTAGTAAGTATAAAGTGTATGACCAAAATTCTACCTTCTTTTCAAAGCCTTCCAGCTAAAATGTTCTCTCTTGGCCCAAATTCCTATCTGCGGCACTGGCATGTAACCAAAACAGCTCTGACCTCCCACGTAGGTATTCTGCTGCTGACGTCTTGTTTCGCCAAGTGGTTTTGGGGTTGTTAGAGGGAGGAGGATTGTTTTAGCTTTTCTTTACTTCCTAGTAACACCTGCTTCAATAAGCCTATATTAAGTCCTCATTAAATGCTTGCTTAATTAATGAACAGCCCTTCTTCCCTTGTTCTCCTGTATCTGTCCCTTCAGACTAAATTGATTCCCTTAACATTTGACACCCTAGAGTCCCACTAATAAACTGTGTTTGTATTTCTGGCTATTAACCTTCACAAGCCTGATGGCAGTAAAATCAAACAGGCATCATTTGGGAAGAGCGAGCCAGTGATATTCTTAACGAGTCACTCAGTTTGCTCTTGCCACTCTCATTCTTCAACCTGGCAACAGCCTTTAGAGGGAAGGAGGGGACAGAACCTATTTTTCAACTACAGTGTCATTGGGAGGAAATTAGAACAGTAATATGAAATTACCTAAATTATGATTAAAGTTGGGATTTAAAGTTTTGTTAAATAATATTATTCGTATGTCATTTTCAGGTCATTCCCACTTATAAACTGAAAAGAAATATGCTTAAAAAAACAACTGTGACCAATTCTAAGCAAACCAGATGTAGTTAAAGTTTTCCCGAGTGTGCCTCACGTACTCCCTGTTCCACGTCCCACCCCTAATTCCACTGCTTTCTCTACCACAAATTGGCCCATTCTCTAATATCATTCCTGAAGTCAGAAAAACATCTGTTACAAACAAACAGAAATTGGTAACTTTTTCCTCTGTGAGCAAAAAATTCTTTTAAGAAGATGCAGAAAAAGAATGATAGTTAACACAAATACATTGTAAATGACAGAAATTCAAGCATTGCCCAATCCAGATAAACACACAAAATTTGCGTTTTTTTAATTTAAAGTAAGCAACTGCTGACAGTGAGTTTTAATGAAGCCAGCTCTAACTGTAATAAATGTCTGTTGCAGAAATTAGTGATCAAATATTGTGGCACAAAGTATTTAGTGTTGTTTCATTTTTCAAGGGAGAGATCCCCTCCTTCAGCTGTTTGGTTATGTACTATCCTAAAATGAAAGCAGCTAAAGGTCAGCAATGACTCATCCTGCAATTAGGATACTTTTGCTTTAAAGGGGTGGGTTTTCCTGGAAAGGAACAGCTCAATTTAGCAGTAAAAGAAAAGGTAACACTTCTAAGTTTTCCTTTTTTTTAGAGGACCTTCAAATGGGCTCAACAGGAAGCCAAGGGACTCTGTTCCTTTCAGTCCACTTTCTGCTCCAGGCTGTCACATTTGGTTGTTTCTTCCACCCTGTAGTGACTGCTAGTTGAACTCTGTGCCCTTTAATTTTGGCCAAAATGTGGACACAAACTCAGCTCTTTGTTCCTCCGCTTAGCATTGCTAAGACAGGTTGCAATTTTCACAAAAGCTTTTCTAAATAGCAATGAAAACAAAAAGAGAACACCGAATAGAATCAGAGACATGGAAATAAAGAACAAACTGACAGTAACCAGAGGGGAGGGGGGATGTGGGTAACAGGGGAAAGAAGCGGAAGGGTCTCCAGGGAACTTGTATAAAGGACTCGCGGACAAAGACAATGGGGCAGGGGGCTGGGGAGTGAATGTGGGAGGTGGGGGTGGGTAGGATGAGGGAGAGAAATGGGGGGGAATGGGGACAACTGTAATACAACAACAATTTAAAAAATACCTTCAGAAAAAAAGTGAAAAGGAACATAAAGTATATAAATACATGAAAACTCTGTGACATACAAAAAACAATTTATCACTTTATATATGCTGGTGTGCATCCAGGGCTTATAGACCTTGTCCTAATTTACCCCCATCTGAGATAGTTTTACTTAACCCTAAATAACTGACGCAAATTCTAACTATAGGGGAGGAAAAAGTTTTCTTGATCCACTTAGGGTCCTTGGCTGGATTTAAAAAATTAAACTGACAAAAACAGATTAACAGGATAACAGCATGCAAATTTTATTACATTTTTAGATGCACGTGGGAACCTTCCCAAGAGAATGCAGATCCAAAGAAGTGATCAGAGCAGAAAGCTTCTATACCTTTTAGACAACGAAACAATAAATTTGTAACGAACTGACAAGAGGAAGGAGTTTGGGGTAGTAAAATAGTAAAGTAACAAAGCTGTTTTTACAGCCTCTCAACCCCAAATTCCCTGTCTCTGATGATAAGGATGGCACAGGGAGGGTACCTTCCGCAGGGGAGATTTATCTACTGCTTTCAGGGAACAAATGTGAGGGTAAGGGTCAGCGTGACTTGACTGATTCTACCATTTTTTCAAACTCCATTAGGCTGAAATATTCAATATGCCAAGGTGCCATATTTTAGGGTAGCACATCCTAAACTCCATCATACCTCTGTTCTTCCAAAGTTTCGGCTCAGCTTCCTATGGAGGAAATCATCTGAATGAACATCCAGAATCTCCTTCTAGACATCTTGGCTACATTGAGGTCAAGATCAACAGAGACAGGTTTCTATTCAACCACTAGAGTTCCCCCTTCCCCTCCTCACCAGCACCAACAGGACCTCCTTCTATATTCTGACCAGAGAAACACATACTTTAGTCAAGTGACGAATGCATGAACAACGCTTTTTTGTGTGAGGTTTCCCCATGCCCAAATATCAGAAGATGCCTTTGTACTTCAGAAGGCTGATAACATAAAATACACAAACAATTAATTAACCCACCATTCCAATGTCCATACAATGAAAATAGGTAAGGACGTGGAGGCAGCTCTAGAAAATCAGAATAAACTACCCCTACCCTCACCCCCAATGTAACTCTGGAAATTACCAAGTTTTTCCTTAGCCAGTAGTTCATCAAGTGGGCTATGTCATTAGAGGGCTTATTAAAGCAAAGAGGCTGGATGACTCTTCCACCACTATTCTGTTTATATAAAATACTACTACTGATCTATTTGAATGAGATTTTCATCACTGAAGTCTTGCCTTTTCTGTTACTGTGAGATCAGCTTGCTCAAACCTACACAGAATCCTGAATTCATTTGATAAGGTTGGATAAGCCTTTGCGAGAAGAAGACATGTGGAGTCAAGAGAAGCTGGGCTTGCAATAGGCAAGCTCAAGATCCCAAAATAGAGGATTTGGTAATTGGTCATTAAATAGAGTGTGTATTTGTTATTCTAAGTTCAGTCACTCTAACAGAATGACAAATGTCATGAGGCTAATGAGTAGGAAAAGGAACCTGCTGAATTATGACAAGAACTTCCTCTTCTTTAAAAACAATGGTGAATGAGCTGAAATGAAAGGCTACACTTCTCATGTCTGTCCTCTGAAGCCTGAAAAAAGACAGGTGTGGGCTTCTGACCTCTTGGTCCCATGGAGTTCATAACATGAATTCAAACAAAAACAAAGTGTTTCATAGTCATTGGAAAAGGAAACAGCTCTATTGATCATCTAATCAAATTCAGGAGTGTTTATTTGGAATAAACTATGCCTACATGAATAAATCTATGAACTCGGGATCTTCCTACCACCCACCTTAAACTCCCTTAACCAATAGGATTTGCTCTAGCTTCTTCTTCCCAGCCCTGGCACCAAATGTTGTTCTCAGCCTTCTACTTAAGTCTTCAGTTTCCTTCATCCCTGATATTTACTCCTACCACTTAAAAAACCCAAGCCAAAAGCAAATGAACCAAACAATGACCCCTGCTTTTCCTTCAAAACAACATATATGACTTTAGCCCTGCTCTCTGTCATCAGACTTTGCTGGGCTTGTTGAACAGGTTTACTTTCATTTCCTCTTATCTTTACAGAAACCTATTATCTTGATGACACTCACGTCCAAATGGCTTTCCTGTGAAATCTCCACCTTCCACTCCCACTTGTTTATAAAGGAAAAAAATCTATCCTGTTTTGCTTGTCAGCCCTTCAATTTACTTTTATTAAGCCTTTACAACTCTTAATCTTCACATTAACTTACCTCCAGAATGTAAATATACTGTACATATGTATTTTATTGATGACATTTGCTCTCCCATTTTTCTTTTCCGTCTAGATTCTTGCTATTAGCATTCATTTCACAGACTAACCCTTTTGAAATATCTCCTACGGGTTAGGTTTATTTGTATCCGCTGTATTGACCTCTTTGTCACATTTATGTCCCATTCTTTCTCTGAAGCTCAGCTGACCTCCTTCAACTCTGCACTTTGCACTAACATTTCCACACTCTGACCATAATTATCTCAAAACTCCTGAACTCTATTTCAACTTTCTACTATTTTTTTAAAAGATTTTATTTATTTATTCCTTTACAGAGGGAAAGGGAAGGAGAAAGAGGGAGAGAAACATCAGCGTGTGGTTGCCTCTCACTTGCCCACAACCAGGAACCTGGCCCGCAACCCAGGCACCCGCCCTGACTGGGAATCTAACCAGCAACCCTCTGGTTCACAGGCCAGCGCTCAACCCCTGAGCCACACCAGCCAGGGTTCAACGTTCTGCTATTGAACCATTTTCGTGCTTCTGTTTTATCTTTACCCACATTTTCCCTTTTCCAGGAAACACTGTACCAACTCTTTTTTGTTTGTTTTGTTTCTTTTTAAAAAATGTTTTTGATTATTGTTTAAGCTGTTACAGTTGTTCCCACTTTTCTCCCCTTCTCCTCCCTCATCCAGCCCCACCCTCTTCCCACCCCAAGCCAATCCCCATATTGTTGTTTATGTCCATGTGTTATGCATAAATGTTCTTCGGTTAATCCCTTCACCATAACTATCACCAGAACCTCTGGTATCTCAATTTTTTTCCCCCACTCAATCTGTTACAGTTACACAATTCCTAATTTAACTCTAAACTAGGTATTTTAAGAGTTCCCTGTAATTCACTCATTCACTTATTCTTCCAAAAATCTATTTTGAGCACTCATTACGTGCTAAATACTGGGCTATGACTAAGGAAGACAACAGACATGACCTTTGCCTTCATGGAATTTTCAGTCTAATAGAAGGAACATATTAAACCAGTAAGTATACAAATAAATATACAATTACAAAATAACAAATTGCCAGTTGAGACATATAAAGGGTACAAAAAGAGAATAGGAGGCACACTCCTGATTGGGAGGTCTTGGAAATGCTCTCCGAAGGAGTGGCATTTAAGCTAGAGTATGAGGAACAAGAAAGAATAACAGGTACGTATGGACTGAGACAAGAAAGGGTGGGGTGTATTTGAAAAAAGGCCAGTGTGACAGAAACAAGCAAGAAAGTAACTCCAAATGAAGTTGGAGATGTAGACAAGATTCTGATCATGCAAGATCTTGTAAACCACGTTATCGTGTTTGGAATTTGTTCTAGGTACAGTGGAAAGTCAGAGGTTTTAAGCAGCAGATTATGAGCTGATCTGCAGGATCCAAGACAACAATCTGCTTCAGCACCCTATGGTGCTGGTGAGCAACAAATGCAAGGACAGCCACCACCAGGACTGACCATGAAGGATGGTTCTGCCTATGCATTGGAGTGGAATTGTGCTGTTATAGAGAACTCCACCAAGAGAGATGTCAATATGCAGCTGTTTCACATGCACCTGAACCATGCATGAGAAGAAGCCCCCACCTTGCTCTTGCCGCCCCAGAAGAAATCCCAGGTGTCCAAGGCCACCAAAAAGCAAGTGTGTCATCACATGAGCCCTTTGCCTTAGGAGTCTCACTTTCTCCAACATTGTGGAGAAAACATGGACCAACTTCAGTGTAATGTGTCGTCTGGATGTGACTGATATTGTGCTGTGGTTTGGGTTGTAACAGCTAAATATCAATAAATATCCCTTTTAAGTTCATAACTTTTTTCTTTTACCCAGATGACAGAATTCAAACTGTTATAACATTGACATTGGAGAAGGAGGGATAAAAAGGGGCTCAATGCATTTAAAGGATAAGACTTGATAAACTTCAGAGATGAATGCTTGAAAAAAGAGAATGAAATAACAAAATGAGTTGAAACATGTCACCGCCCTTCTTGTACTCTTACCATCACGCAATGTTTGGAAACATTTCAAGTCCTATAAATGTCTACTCAAATCTTTTCATTGTGTATTTAATTATTAAGAAATGTGTTTTTGCAACAAAAACTTTGAAAAGTGTGACACAGATACATCAAAAAAGATAAATATTTTATAGCTACACATTGAGGGCAGGGGCAGAGAAAATTACAAAAGTGAAACTTGCTTATTAAAGATGTGCCAGTTTCCTAAGACATTTAAAAATGTCTGGGGATTCCACATAGATATTTTACAAAGTATAACAGTTCCACAACTTAATAAAGTTTTTTTTCCTACGTGAAAAAAATAATATGAATAAATTTGCATTTAAAAAAGATTTCTTGGTCTTTTCTGTGGAACATGAATTAAAAAGAGCTAGAGTAGAAACTCAGAGAACAATTAAGAGGTGGTTGTAGTTATTCCAGATCAGAGAGAGTGGTGGATTGGATTACAGAAATGGCAGAAGAGATGGAAAAATTTTTGAAATATATTTTGGAAGTAGAATCAGCAGAGTATGAGGTTAGATTAAGCTGAGAATCAGAAAGAGGGAAAGAAATTAAGGGTGAGGTCTAGGACTCTCGCTTGGGCCCTGGGCCCTGGGCCCTGAGGGGCTGCCTGATGATGTTACAGCTAATACGGTCATGATGGGGAGAGGAGAGAGTTGGTAGCTATTGGGACACATAACATTTGACATTTTTTTGAAATAAGATTCCAAGTGGAGATGTCAATGCCATATCTGCTGTGCCATTTTGCAACTCTGGGTCACCCCTAGTACCACCTGTTTACTCCACACTCGGGTCTGAGATACACTGCTACTGAGGAAAGATCCAGAACCATGAAAATCTGACTCACCTGGTGTGCGGTGAAAATGACTAGCTGCTCTCCAAAGATCTCTAATTTCCTTCCTTAGAAAGCAGTCTTAGCTGTGAAGTAGCAGCTCAGCTCTAAAAATGAAAGAATGTGAGATGTATGCCACTATAATTAGGTATGCCACTTCCAGGGAGACATGGTTAAGCAAAAGGGTTTATTTTCTTCACAGTTTCTCTTTCTTCTCTCCTCTGACTGTTTGATGTAGATAAATATAATGACTTTGGAAGCCACATGTTGAAAACAATGGAGACACAGAGGTGAAGTCTGAGTCCCCAAATCACACCTGAAAGAAAGCGACCTGTAGCAAAAGGAAAGAAGAAACTCTTACTGTATTAAACCACTAAGATGTAAGGGCTTATTTGTTATAGAACTAGCAAACCTTACATATCAATAAACATCTAGTTTCCATTGGACTTCACTTGCTGCGTCAGAAGTTGTAGTGGGATCTGATTTACATATTTTTATGGAAACTCAGATATCAAGACAGATCATTTCATTCATTAGGGTAACTGCCATTGTGGTAGATGGAAAATGAAAGTAAGGTTCTCAGATGCCTAGATTTATTATCTACACTAAAAGATGAAGGCTTCCCTTAACATTACTGACAGGCATAAGGAAAGCTCAAGTTATATCACAGGAAGGTATAAGGCAAATATCCCTCACCCAGACTAATTCTCTAGAGGAATTTTATCATAGACAAAAGGAACTAGATCTTTCAAAAACAAGGTACCAAAAGAGACAGGATTGCTTAGATGTTGCATCATCTAAATGGGACTAAAAGATTTGATACTTCATAGGGAAATGTTCATCCCAAATGGACAAGTGTAGAGAATTTCAGATCTTATTGATGAGCAACTATATATGACAGGAACCTCTAGCAAGATGGGAACTGGAAGAGCTGTGACTATAGGAGCCCTGTTGTAGAATCAACAAAGTCAGCAGTGACTATCCAGGAAAGAAATCAGCAACAGCCCTGGTAGGTAGCAATCACTGTCTAATAATAGGAAAGTGAGGCCAAGGAAAACAGCAGCACAGAAAAAGGCACCGAGAAACCCCTATGTGTATTCTCTCCTTTGTCCTGACTGCTATCACATAGTCCCTATCAGGAGACCAGAGTCCTTTATGAGAGACTAGGGTCCCTTACAAGAGACATTTATAAACAATGGGGAAAAAAGAGGAAAGTGGTATGGGGAAAAAAATACCTTTATGGAGCAAGAAAAATTAAAATAGTTGGCCTGTGTTTTTCTCGGATTCTAACATAAATTCCCTTGTTTGTTGTTTTTTTTTAAATTTTTTTCCCTGCCGCAAGAACAGAAGTAATTGAGTCAACTATTTTGGGCTCACTGCAGTTGCATTTTGCACATGCACAAAGAGAGTAGATAACTTTACTGTCTTAGTTTCTCCCCTTTAGGTTTTGAGTGATCAAATAAACATGTTTTGAACTTTTCTTTGACCTTTGGCTTTTCCAAAAACTAAAATTACCTTTGAAAAAGAAGAGATATCAGACCATCAATAAAATTCAGGAAAATACAATAGAGCAGCGGATAGGAATTAGGAGAACTGCGTGAGGTCCCAAGGTGCCTACTTTGAAGGGGATTGCAGTGTCATGGTCCTATGTACAAGGTTTCTTTATCTTGTATCATCTTCAATAAATGTTTCTATTTTTCATACTACATGGCTGGATACCTTCTGGACAGACCTCGTATATTGATCCTGAAACTCCTTTCTTGAGCATATATCCCAGAGAAAGCTTCAAGAAGTTCTGTAAAGAGACATGTACAAAAACATTTATTGCAGGGTTGTACGTGGTATAGTGGAGTTGGAAGCAACCTAGGTATTCACAATAAGGGGAATGGACAGTAAAATGTGTGTGGAGGGGGTACATGTTATAGAATATTATGCAGCCCTCAGGAGCAAGGAATGTGATGAACATATACCCATTCCAAACCTGCATGCATATTTAAGGACATCTATTATACATTAAAGTTGATTCCTGGAATGTGGAGAGAGAAAAATGTGGAATGGCAATGAAGAAATAAGAAAGAAAAGGGAAACAGATTTTCAAGACGGCGGTAGAGCAGGTGGATCTTGCGTTCATCTCCCTTCAGAACCAAACTGGCAATCCAACTAAATCGAGGAAAAATTACTCTGAATTACCAAATGAAAACTGGCTGAACAACCTATCAGATGCAGAGTTCAAAACACTGGTTACCAGGATGCTCAGAGAATTTCTTGAGTATGGCAAAAAAATAAAGGAAGGAATGAAGGTTACACTAAATGAAATAAAGAATAATCCACAGGAAACCAACAAAGAAGAGAAGGAAGCTGGGATTCAAACCAATGATTTAGAACCTAAGGAAGAAATAAACATTCAACCAGAACAAAAAGAAACAAGAGTTCAAAAGAAAAAATGAGGACAAGTTTAGGAACCTCTGGAACATCTCCAAATGTGCCAACATCCAAATCATAGGGACGCCAGAAAGAGAAGAGGACATGCTGGAAATTGAAAACTTGTTCAAAAGGATAATGAAAGAAAACTTCCCTAATTTGTGAAGGAAATAGACATACAAGTCCAGAAAGCATAGAGAGTCTTAAACAAGTTGGACCCAAAGAGGAACACAAGGAGACACATCATAATTAAAATACCAAAAATTGAAGATAAAGAGAGAATCTTAAAAGTGATGAGGAACTCAGGAGTTGGAAAATTTTAGTTCAGGCAATAGCTAATAAGCTTAGTCATCAATGCATGTAAAAAGCTATTCCAAGAATTGATGGTATGACCCACCTTGACTCCAGGAGACCATAAACAGTTCCACCTTTGTGCTCCAGGAGGACTGCAAGCAATCAAGATGTTATCTGAGACATTGTACTCCAGGGTGAGACATCTACTGCCCAGGATGCAGATGAAAGAATACTGCAGCTTTTATCTGATTAACTTTCTCCCTGAATTCCAAACCCCTTACCTATGTTTTTCTTCTCCTTATGAAAAGGGTCGATTTAAAATGGAGTTTAAGATGGTCTGTTAAGGTATATAACCTGCCATCTTCTGAGATCACTGGCCGTCTGAATAAAGCTCCCATAAAGATTCAATCTCTGTCTCTGTTTATTGGTTTTGGTAGTGACAGACAACACAAAAGCCGGCTTTTCTGGTTTCAGAAGCAGAAAGAGAAAAGCAGAGAGCTACCTACAAAGGAGTTCCCATAAGCTTACCAGTGGATTTCTCAAAAGAAACTTTGCAGACAAAAAGGGACTGGCAAGAAGTATTCAAAGTGATGAAAAGCGAGGACCTACCATCTAGATTATTCTCTCCAGCAAAACTGTCGCTTAGAATTGAAGGGCAGATAAAGTGCTTCCCAGACAAAGTAAAGCTAAAGGAGTTCATCACCACCAAGCCATTATTACAGGAAATGTTAAAGGGACTTACTTAAGAAAAAGAAGATCAAAACCATGAACATTAAAAAGGTAACAAATTCAAAATTATCAACAACTGAATCTAAAAATTTTTTTAAAAAAATAAAAGGAAAAACTAAACAAACAGAACTGGAACAGAGTCATAGATATGGAGATCATTTGGAAAATTATCAGCTGGGAGGCAGAAGGTGGAGAATGGGGACACAATGCAGGGATTAAGAAGCATCATTGGTAGGAACAGAATAGATGGGAGGGAAGTTAAGAAAAGTATAGGAAATGGAGAAGCCAAAGATGCTTGGACATGGACTAAGTGGTGGGAGGGATTGTTAGAGGAAGGGGGGTAACTGGTGGAGGGGGGCAAAGGAGGAAAAGTTGGAACAAATGTACTAGCATAATCAATAAAATATAATAAGAAAAGAAAGAAAACTGGCTGAAGAGGAGATTTATAACCAAGGAGCTGCAAAAGAAGCCACATTGAGACTGGTAGAAAGTATGGAGAAGCAAAAGGGGCTGGCTCTGCCCCTGTGGGCACAACAGAGGTGCTGGAGGGATATCTCAGCTGCAGGAGGTTCCCCAAGAGGCACGAAGCCTAAACCTTAGGCCAGGCTCCCCAGCCCAGAGCACCAGAGCCAGGAAGAGACAGCAGCATAGCATCGGGCTGTGAAAAGCAGTGGGGCAGAGAGCTCTGTCTACCAAGGGGAGGCGGAGTCTGCTGGAGACACAGGCACCCTCTAAAGGGTATAAGACACAAAACTGCGCTTGTAGCCACTCGCCCTGGGCTCCAGCAGAGAGACGGCAGGATGCGCTGGACTCACCTGAGGATAGTGTGTGGGCTTGTGGCTCTGGGCAGGGAGAGATGTGGAAAGAGAGCCACCAGGACCCTAGTCCTGAGTGATAGCTCAGATACTGCAGCAGAATTCTTTCCTGAATAGAGCATTTGGGAGCCTGGAAGAAGGCAATTACCTCACCTTTTAGGAATTTTTCTCACCCCACCCATGTTTCTTAAGGCCAGCAGCATATGCACAGGCAAAGCAGTCTGGGCAGACTCAGAAGAAATTAGTAACTGGTTGTGAGGTGGGGCCATTCACCCCACTTTCCCTCAGGCCCAGGGCTGCTAACAGCTGGCCCTGAAGCACATCTTGGTCTTTCTCAGGTACAGCCAAGTCTAGCAAAGGCAGCCACAACTGTACATTACTTGTAGCTTCAAGCAGGTTGCTGAGGGTAAAGCACAGGCAACATATCTGATATTGGCCTGAGCCAGAGCCCCTCTGTGTTGCAGCCTCTCTAGGCTGGGCAGGTCCACTCGGGGCTCAGGTAGATGGAAGATGTGTGGAGGCTTGGGGATGCTTGGTATGCCTTTATTCAGGAGAGTCACATAGGCCACAAGCCCATGTCCAAGTCTGCGTCCCAACTCCCCACCTTGTCCAAAGCTCCTACTCCTTAAATACTAGCCCTAAACAAAGCAGGCTACAGGACATAAAGTGAAGTAACTATCATGAGCTGAGCATGCAAGCCTACTCAAGGCTATGGGGTAGTTTATGGCATCCAGGCTCAAGGCCATGAGACCTGGGCTCAAGGCTGTGGGAACACTGCTTTATTAGACTCCTTCAAGGTTGTGAGGAGCTTCTCCCTCTAGTTACCCACGCATCTGAGTGAGGGAGCCAGACTGCCTCCACCTACCCTACACAGTCTCAAGGGGCCCAGAACCAACACAGCAAGTGGTCAGCAGCAAACAACATTGGAGCATGATCTAATAAACCTCACAAACAGCATATCCAAAGGGAGATTTCAGCAGGCACTAAAGAGACCCACCTCAAAACAAAAGAATGAGGCTAAAAATGAAGAGAAGAAAAAAGAAATTTCATGCAAATAGAAACAACAACAACAACAAAAAAGCTGTGGTAACAGTACTAATATCTACCAAAACAGACTTCAAAAAAAAGGCCATTATAAGAGACAAAGAAGGTCACTACATAGTATTAATCCAACAAGATGTTATAACCCTTATAAACACATATGCACCCAATATAGAAACACATAAATATATAAAGAAAATATTGGTGGACTTTAAGGAAGAGATCAACAGCAATACAATCATAGCAGGGGATTTTAACATCTCACTGTTATCAATGGATAGATCATCCAGACAAAAAATTAAGAATAAAACAGTGACCTTAAATGACAAAACATCAGATGGATTTAACTGACATTTACATAACACTTCATTCCATTGCAGCAGAATATATGTTCTTCTCAAGTACATATGGAACATTCTTGAGATAGACCACATGTTAGGACACAAAATAAGCTTTGACAAATTCAGGAAGACTGAAATTATATCAAGCATCTTCTCAGAACACAATGGCATGAAACTAAATAAACTGCAATAAAAAAATATGAAACAAACAATGGAGGTCAAATAGCATATTATTAAATAATAAATGGATTACCAATGAGATCAAGGAAGATATCAAATATCACTTGGAAACAAATGAAAATGAACACACAACAACCCAAAATCTATGGGACACAGCAAAAGCAGTTCTGAGAGGAAAGTTCATAGCATTACAGGCCTATGTCAAGAAACAAGAAAATCCTCAGATAAGCAACCTAATTGTATACCTAAAAGAACAAGAAAAATAACAAAAAACAAAGCCAAGATTAAGTAGAGGGAAGGCCATAATAAAGATCAGAGTGGAAATAAATGACAGAGAGACTAAAAAAAAAAAACAATACAAGAGAGCAATGAAACCAAGAGCTAGTTCTTTGAAAAGGTAAACTACGTTGATGAAATTTTAACCAATTTTAACCAGACACATCAAGAAAAAAAAAGAGAAGGGACCAAAATAAATAAAATCAGAAATAAAAGAGGCAAAGTAACAACTGACATCACAGAAATATAAACGATTGTAAGTAAATACTATGGACAACTATTTTCAACAAATTGGACAACCTCGATGAAGTGGATGAATTGCTATAAACATACAATCTTCTGAAACTCAATCAGGAAGAACCAGAAAACCTGAATAGACTGACTACAACTAATAAAATTGAAGCAGTAATCAAAAAATGTCAGCAAACAAAAGTCCTGGACCAGGCTGCTTCATAGGCAAATTTTACCAGACATTCAAAAAAGAGCTAACACCTATCCTCCTCAAACTATGCCAAAAAATTCAAGAGGAAGAATTCCAAGCTCTTTTTACGAGGTCAACATTATCTTAATTAAAAATCAGATAAAGGCACTACAAAAAAATTATGTGTCAATACCCCTGATGAATACAGATGCTAAAACAGTCAACAAAATATTAACAAACTGGACCAAGCAATACATTAATAAGATCATAAGCCATGGTCAAATGGGATTTATTCCAGTGATGCAAGCTCGGTACAATATTCACAAATCAATAAATGTGATACATCACATAAACGGAATGAAAATAAAAATCATATGATCATATTAATAGATGCCGAAAAAGCATTTGATGAAATCCAGAACCTATTTATAATAAAAACTCTCAGTAAAAGAGGAATAAAGGGATTATATTTCAACATAATAAAGGCCATATATGGACCTAGAACCAACATCATGCTCAATAGACAAAAACTAAAAGTGTTTTTCTAAAGATCTGGAAAAACAAGGATGTCCACTTTTACCACTCTTATTCAACTTAGTACTGGAAGTCCTAGCCACAGAAATCAGACAAGAAGAACAAACAACAGAAATCTAAATTGGAAGGGAGGAAGTAACACTGTCATTATTCACAGATGACGTGATAGTATACAAAGAAAACCCTAAACACTCCACCAAAACACTACTAGATCTAATAAATAAATTTGGAAAAGTAGCAGAATACAATATTAGTATTCAAAAATCTATGACATTTTTATATACCAATAATGAACTATCAGAAATAGAAACTAAGAAAACAATTCTATTTCCTGTTGCAACAACAAAAAATAAGGCACCTAGGAATAAATTCAACCAAGGAGATAAAAGAACTGTACATGGAAAACCACAGGACATTGAAGAAATAAACTGAGGAAGATGCAAATAAGTAGAAGCATATACTGTGTTCATGGACTGGAAGAATTAAGATCATCAAAATGTCCATACTACCAAAGCAATCTATAGATTTAATGCAATTCTGATTAAAATACCAATGGCACATTTCATAGATCTAGAACATATATTACAAAAATTTATATGGAACCAGAAAGGCCCCAAATAGCCTCTGCAATCCTCAGAAAGAAGAATAATAAAGTTGGAGGTATCACAATACCTGTTATTAAAACAGGCTGTACTGACATAAGAATAGACATATAAATCAATGGAACAGAACAAAGAGTCCAGAAATCAACCCGTGTCTTTATGGTCAATTAATATTTGACAAAGGAGGCAACAGCATGCAATGGAATAAAGACAGTTTCTTTGGTAAATGGTGTTGGAAAAATTGAACAGGTACATGTAAAAAAATTGAAACTAGACCACCGACTTATACCATATACAAGGATAAACTCAAAATGGATAAAAGACTCAAATGTTAGTTGTAAAACCATAAAAATCCTAGAAGATAACATCAAGAGTAAAATCTCAGACATCTCTAGTAGCAATATTTTTGAGGATATGTCTCCTATGACAAGGGAAATAAAGGAAAATATAAACCAATAGGACTACAGCAAACTAAAAAGCTTCTGCAGAGCGAGAGAAACCATTAGCAAAATGAAAACAGAACCCATTGCACGGGAGAACATATTTGCCAATGATGCACCTGATAAGGGTTTACTTTCCAAAATATATAAAGAACATATAATTCAGCACCAGGTAGACAAAAAATGCAATTAAAAATGGGCAAAAGTTGCAGGCCAGTACTCAATCCACTGAAGTGCACCAGCCAGGGCAATATCAGCAAAATGAAAAGGGAACTAACTGCATGGGAAAATATATTTGCCAATGATACCTATGACAAGGGTTTGATCTCCAAAATATATAAAGAACTGACACAATTCCACTCCAGGAAGATGAACAATCCAATTAAAAAAGTGGGCAAAGGGCCTGAACAGACACTTCTCCAAGGAGGACATACACAGGGACCAGAGACACATGAAAGCATAGTCAACATCACTAGCCACCAGAGAGACGCAAATTAAAACCACAGTGAGATACTACCTCACACCAGTAAGAATGGCCATCATTAACAAATTAACAAACAAGTGTTGGGAAGTTTGTGGAGAAAAGGGAACCCTAGTGGACTGTTAGTGGTAATGCAGACTGGTGCAGCCACTGTGGAAAACAATATGGAATTTCCTCAAAAAACTAAAAGTGGAACTGCCTTTTGCACTGCTGAGAATATACCCTAAGGATTTTGAAACACCTATTCAAAAGAACCTATGAACCCCAATGTTCATAGCAGTGTTATTTTGCAATAGCCAAGTGCTGGAAACAGCCTAAGTGCCCATCAGTACATGAGTGGATCAAAAAACTGTGGTACATCTGCACAATGGAATACTATGCATCAGAAAGGGCCCTGGCTGGTGTGCTTCAGTGTATTGAGCCCTGGACTGCAAAGCAAAGGGTCACTGGTTGGATTCCCAGTCAGGGCACATGCCTGGATTGCAGGCCAGGTCCCCAGTATGGGGCACGTGAGAAGCAACCACACATTGATGTTTCTCTCCTTCCCTTCCCCTCCCTTTAAAAATAAATTTTTAAAAAATTAAATAAAAAAAGAAAGAAAGAAAGAAAGAACTCCTACCCTTCGTGACAGCATGGTTGGAACTACAGAGTATTATGATAAGTGAAATAAGCCGGGAGGTGAAAGACAAATACCATATGATCTCACCTATAAGTAGAACCTAACCAACAAAACAGACAAGCAAGCAAAACTGAACCAGAGACATGGAGATAAAGAACAATCTAACAGTGATGGGGAGGATGGGACGGGGATAAGAGGAGAAAAAATGGGAAGGGCGAAGTCAAGGAACATGTACAAAGGACCTATAAACAAGGACAATAGAGTAGGGAGGACTGAATGTCGGATGGGAGTGGGCAGGGCAGGAAGGAGCAATGGGGGAAAAATGGGGACAACTGTAATTGAACAACAATAAAAAATTTATTTTAAATGGGCAAAGGGCCTGAACAGACACTTCTCCAGAGAGGACATGCACATGGCAATAGAAGTATGAAAAAAAAAAAGCTAAATGTCACTAATCATTAGAAAGATGCAAATTAATACTGCAATGAGGTATCACCGCATACCTGTCAGAATTGCTACCATCAATGAATCAACAAATGCTGGTGAAGATGTGGAGAAAAGGAAAAGCTAGTGTACTGCTGGTGGGAATGCAGACGGGTGCAGCCACCGTGGGAAAAGAGTACGGAGTTTCCTCAAAACATTAAAAATGAAACTGCCTTTTGACCCAGCGATCCCACTTCTGGGAATATATACTAAGAATCCTGAAACACGAAGCAGAACGAATATTTGCACCCCTTTGTTCATAGCAGCATTATTTATAATAACCAAGATCTAGAAACAGCCCAAGCACCCATCGGAAGATGAGTGGATAAAAAAGCTGTGGTACGTTTATGCAATAGAATACTATGTGGCCGAGAAAAAGGAGGAATTTTTACCTTTTGTGACAGCATGTATGAACCTGAAGACTATTGTTCTAAGTGAAATAAGCCAGTCAGAGAAAGACAAATACCACGTATCCACTTATATGTGTAATCTAATAAAAAAAATAAATTGGTGAGTAAAATAGAAACAGAGGCATGGAAACATGGAACAGACTGACAGCTGTCAGAGGGGAGGTAGGGAATTGAATGAAAGAAGGGGAATAGAGTAGCATAACCTATGGGCACAAAAAACAGTGCGGTGATAGCCAGAGGAAAGGGGGGCCGGGGCTGGGTGGAGGGGACAAAGGGGGCATGGGGACATCTGTAATAGTGTCAATAATAAAAATTTTTTAAATTGTTAAAGAATTAGAAGAAAGGAAGGAAGGAAGGAGGGGAGGAGGGAAGGGAAAGGAAAGGAAAGGAAGGGAAGGGAAGGGAAAGGAAGGGAAGGGAGGACAAGGCAAGGGATTTTAACAATGACTAAAGATAACAGTGTCTTGTGAACCAAGGACTAAGTGGCTAATGTCCAGGAAGAAAGAGAAAAAAAATCACATGAGCACTGCTATCTATGTAAACACTCATTGCCCTCCACAACCACTGAAATATAATAAAATGGAAAAGAAACATAACTAACTTTAGAAAGTGGACTGTGCAGGCACTCATATTATATGATCTAGATAATTCAAGAGAAATTAGGAAAAACTGGTACATAATAGGTAATTATTTTAGCTAGCCTGCTAAATCCAGAAAAGTCAAAACTTAAGCTGAGTGTTAATGGTGTAAAATAGCGATAGTTCCACTTTCTGGGGTCACTAGGCATATTAGCAAGTCTTACCAAAGTTATTTACTGCAATAAATGATGATGCTTAAGAGGAGTAGATAAACTGGGATTTTCTCCCTAGAGCAGTATGGAAAAGCACACCTTTTCTCCATTTTCTTGGAAAAAAGAGATGTTCTCTGCAGTTTTCTGCTTCAGAGTTTTGATTTCCAGAGATAGTTTATGTAACTCCAGGACCACTTTTGAGACCCAAGGACTTGGGAGACACTGTAAGGGTCTTTTTCCTTCCAGAACTACCTCACAATTTTCAAGGACTGCCTGAAGAAGAAAATCTAAATGATGATTTCCATAGTTTCTCCATTCTTGTAAAGGGTTGTGCTTCTTCAAGATGTCTTGTGGTAGCAGGAAAATTGGAAGATGAAGAATAACCACAGGAGTGACTGATGGGCAGGAAACCTGAGAAAAATACTTTTGGATCCTAGCAGAGTATTTCCCTGAGAGCTGAATCCTTATCCATCCTTAGGTACTAATTAGTATCAGCTCAAGCAAAGAGTGGGTATATGTGTTTAGGGAATCCCCAAAAATGTCTGAAAGAACAACGGGCATGTCAGTTCAGGTGACCAACCAGAAATGGGGCTAAAGCACACCGTATCCTGGGGAAAACACTGAGAACCCGGGCCATGACATCTGTCAGTGAGACTCTCCTCTTCCCAAGTCTGGACTGACCAGTCATAAATAAGATGAATAAACTTTGCTACCACTACAGACACGTCACAGTGCTTCAAGGTGGAAAAAGCCAGTAAACACCTTATAAATTAGCCCCAAAAAACTGAGCGAGTCATTCAGGACATATTATTAATTTTCTTATTTTATGAGCCATCCCATTTTCCTGTGATTTATTTTAAGGTACCATGTGACATAAAATTCACTGAATGAGTATTTCACCCTTTTGCACTTTGTCATATTCAACCTCCCAGGTTCGCTCTCTGAGCAAGAGGTTCTCTGGGAGCCATCCATCCTATAGCTAGGGTCACACTGGATGGTGACAGTTTTGGGGTTGACATACTGATCCTTCTCGTGGACAGCTTTCCATTTAGTATTTCTGGTTTTAGGCACAGAACTGTAATCAAAACACATTTTATTAGTATCGAGTATAATCTCATAATAGAAGGGGTAAAAAATATTGCTGAATTCTAATTTTTCCTTCTACATCACTAATCCACCAAGAGTACCACCACCATTACCACATCTACCAACACTGCCACAGCTGGTATTTACAGAGCACTTTGCTATATGTCAGCCTATGCAGCACCTTACATGCATTATTTCACATAGGCCTTCAGCAACTCTGTGACAGGGACATTATAGTCATCTTCACTTTAGTGGTGAGGAAACTGAGGCATGGAGAAGCTAAACGACTTGCCCCAAATTGCATGGCAACTTTTAAGTGTGAGAGTCAGAATTTGAACTCAGTACATCCAGTTCCAGATTCTGAGCTCTCTACTTCTGCACTACAGGACCTCCCTTCTTGCTGCAGTTTTTGCTTGTGTAAAACGAAAACAGTGACAGCAACTTAGCTCCTGAAATTGGGGTATTTAGAAAAAACTTTTTCCTGGCTTTTCTTATTGAAAACTCACAGAGAGCTTTCATCTGTCTCGTGTTCCTACATCTCTATCTTAACTTTGAAGTGCTTTCTTCCTCCTCCGATTTAATCAATCATGCCTATGTAATAAAGTCTCCATAAAAAAAGCAGAAGACAAAGTACAGAGAGTCTCCACGTGGGTGAATATTCCTCCTCTTCATTCATCTTATTTCACCTTCTCTGTTCTTTTTATCTTCTTAGACTCAATTTCAATATGTTTGTGGGGGGAGGGGTGTCGCCACACCTCCAACAAAAAAATCCTCCAGACACCAGATGGATATCCTATAATTCATCTCAAGTCTGGTGCTATCTACCCAGCGATAGTGCCCTCACCCCCACTTCAGATGCCTTCTGCAAGCCCAGGTTATGGTTATCACCTGCGCTTCTGGCGAACTAGCTCTAGGTTGGAGGCTCCAAAATCCCCCTTCTTGACCTTCAGATGCAAGTCACAAGTCCAGGTTGTCCCCTGTACTTCTGACCAACTGGCCATAAGTCAGAGGTTCCCACAACCCCCTCCTCTAGTTTAATTAATTTGCTACATCAGCTCATAGAAATCAGAGACAGGTTTTACTTACTTGGTTGCGTTTATCTTAGCAGAATGTAGCTCAGCAGCAGCCAGATGGAAGAGATGCACAGGACAAGGTGTTGGAAAGAGGGGCAGCGTTTCCATGCCCTCTCCGGACGTGCCATTCTCCCTGCGTCTCCATGTGTTCACTAACCCAGAAGCTCCTTGAGCCTCCTCCTCTTCATTTTTTTATGGAGGCTTTATTCATAGGTCTGATTGATTAAATAATTGGCCATAAGGGATGGACTATATCTCCAAACCTTCCCCCTTACCAGAGGTCAGAGAAGTGTGACTTACCATGTGGTTGGCTCACTGGAAGCTAGCCCTCATACTTAAGTGGGGTCCAAAAGTCGCCTCATTCACATAACAAAAGGCACCTTTGTTGATCTATCACTTAGGAAATGCCCAGAGTTTGGAGAGCTGTGAGCCAGGAACTATAAACAGAGGCTTTATATATGTGCAAAATATATTTTTTTATAAATCACAATATCTCACATGTGAATCTCCTTGATTACCCATGGCACAAAACAATCTGGTTTCTTTAAACTATATAGTACTTGTTAGTAAAAACAGGAGTATCTATCTAAGCAATGTGTTAAGCACTTCACTTACAATACTCCCTGTAATTCTCAGAACAACCTTATCATCCACATTTACATATGAAAATACAGATTAACAATAAAGCAGTTATAAATAAAAAGACTAAGTAAATAAATCACACAAGTTTAATCAATGAATGGAATATAATTTAGGTCTGTTTGACTTCAAAATGTGTGCTCTTATCAATGTTATATTCTCTCCTCTGACTTGGCAGCTGTATATGTGTGTGGATATATGTCTATCGATAAATAATGGATGAATATAGATCTTTATTCTAACTTTTGCACCTTGAGATCATGGAGCACATTTCATACTTCTTCAATGCCACAAGCACTTAGCATTTTCCTCTGAAAAGAGTAGCTTCAAAATACGTATTTGTATGAACGTGACATTGTATCTATGCAGAAATTCTAGAGTTCGGATATGGTCTTTTCCGAGCATCATACTAATATCAAAAGAGAGGAGAAAATGTGTACTATAAGAAGAGAAAGAGTATCATGAGTTGTATGTCAGAAAAATGTCTCCTGGGACAAGAATTGAATGGGATAAGTAGTTACACTTGTGGAAGACACTGTATATTTGTGGAGAATAATATTAGCAAGGACAGGAGAGAAAACATGCATGGAGTTAGTAGACTAACTTGACTAGAGAATCATATGGGGAAGAAGTGAGAGGCAGAGCACAAAATAAGCTCGGATCAGAGTACAGAAGATTTTGAACAGACTGAGTTAAACACAATTCCTATGTAGGGGAATTTTTAAGAGAATGAAAAGGAAGGAGCTTATTCAAAAAATAATCCGAAAAGTCATAAGGCTGGTTAACCAATAGTATATGGCCTTCCTTCATTGACTTAGTCAACATGAAAGAAGAAATTCAGGCAAACATGGAGGATTGGTAAAATAAATACAGCACGCGCAGGCACGCACACACACACACACGCACGCACACACAGAAGAAAGAGAATGTGACTACTTAGTAAACATAGTCACACATCATCAGGTCAAGTTTCCAACCAAACACTTGAAGAAGTTAATAATCTTGTAACGGGGCACAGCCGGGGCCTCCCTCAAAGGGTATTTGTAACAGGGTCCAGAGATTGAGGTGTCCAAGAAAAATATATTCTTCCCCACCCCAGGGCGGCCTGCCATGGGGAATGGGAGCCTTGAGCAGGGCCATTGAGAGTCATTTTGTATGTCAGTGACAGGATAGCTTCATTCCTCATATGAAAAGATGGTTATTTTGCATATCACCAAAGCTGATCAGGAAGGTTTAAAAGACTTGATGCAGAATGTAACTAGAGAGGAGGAGGAGAGACAGGGACGTGCAGGAGAGACAAAGAGATACAAACTCTTGGGAACAGTGTGAAGACCACGCGGGAAGAAAGAGCGAAGAAAGGACTCTTGCTAGTAGTGGGCCATGAGAAGGGGCCACATGGTTATGGATTAAGAGCTGGAGATCGCGGCAACGCAGTGGATGGTGCTGAGACCCGCGAGAGGCCTGCCTAGCCGAGCCCCGGACTTCTGTTCTTTTTCTTCTGAAGGATGGTGCCCCTGACAGGGCTGACTGGCCTAACTGGGCAAAAGGGGGAAGGCAGGACTGTGTGTGTGCTGGTGGTTGTTTTAAAGGGATTTTGAGGTTTAAGAGTGACATTTAGCCATTAATCAAACCTGTATAACTTTTGAAAAAATAGTTCCTTCCCTTTTCACCAAACTCTGCCATTCAGAGCCATAATTCCAAGGGCAGCGGGCAAAGAACCTACAACCGAGGGGTCCCGGGGAAGAGGGGGTCGTTTCAGTAATAGCATCTGGGCACGACCCCCCAAGGTCCATTTGTTCAGTAACAGGGGATGGTGAGACTATCCTATATTTTTTCTTGGGCACTCCAATTTCTGAACCCCATTATAAATCCCCTTTGAAGAGGCCTAGCTGCACCCGGTTACACAACTATACATTTTTAGACTTTTGAAATGCCTTAATACCACGGTGACACTGGGACAGTGTTTTCTAAAGGGGATATGAAGGCATTTTTTTTAAGTTTATTTTACTACAAAAAGATTAAAATAATCAAAATAAGGCTGACAGTTAAGCAAAAGAGTCAATGTAAGATTGTTGCCGAACAAAAGGACCCAAGGCGGGCTGCCAAGGAGGATGGGAGACAGGGAGCAGGGCCTTTGAAAGTCATTTTGCACATCAGTAACAGGCCAAGGACCATTGAGAGTTATTTTGAATATCAATAACAGGTCGGCTTCACACCTGACCTGGAGCAGGGTCTTAGAGAGTTATTTTGCGTATTAATAACAGCAGGGTAGCTTTATACTTCATGCAAAGATGGTTATTTTGCATTTCACCAAGGCTAATCAGGAAGGTTTGTGTAACTTAAACCCAGGATGTAACTGGGCAACGGTGCTCCCCTGGTTGCAGCGCCTGCCTTAGGAGTCAGAGATAGGGGTGCTGGGGAAGATTCCGCGGGGTTTGGACCCAGGCATGAAAGCCATGCTAGAGGTTTTTGACCATGCGGTTTTGTGAGTGGAGTGGGGGCTCCCTTGACCACGTGGCTTAGGAAGCAGGAAAGCAAGATGTAGCAGCATGAAAGCAGCTCCCCCCACCGCCCCACCTCCTCCCCCCACCCCCGTTACAGCGTGTGTGCATGAGAGCTCAGAGGTGGTTTGCTCTACCCCACAAGGGAGCAATGCGGGGACCATGTGGAGAGGAAAGGGGAGAAAGGATTCTTGCTAGTGGGCCATGAGAAGGTGCCACGTGTTTCTGAATTAAGAACTGGAGAACATGGTGACAACACAGCAGATGGTGCTGTGAACAGCGAGAGGCTTGCCTAGCTGAGCTCCAGACTTCTGTTCTTCTTCTTCTGAAGGACGGTACCCCTGCCTGGCCTGACTGACCTGACTGGGCAAAAGGGGGAAGGCAGGGTTGTGTGTGTTAGTGAGTATTTTAAAGAGATTTTGAGGTTAAGGGTGGTATTTAGTCAGTAATCAAAACCTGTATAACTTTTGAATAAATAGTTCCTTTCCTTTTCACCAAACTCTGCTATTGAGAGCCATAACATCAAAGACGGTGGGCAAACAAACCTAGAAGAGAGGGACTACAGGAGAAAGGGCAGGGGGGGCGGGGGGGGGAGGAGGGGGGTGTTCCGGTAATAGCGTCTGGGGCTCCCCCCACAATGGGTCCATGTTCGGTGACAGTTGGACTTAAATTCCTTTAGAGCCATAGAAATCAATCAGCGTATCCCTCAATATTCAAAATCTTGGATTTTAATGTCATAAAAACTGATGTGGGAATTTCTAAATAAATATTTTAAAATTCAAGGTAGAGATACGGAAAGTGGGAGGATTTATAAATTAAAAGAGAATTAAAAGATGTATCAACCAATTGCAATGTCTAGACCTTATTTAGATTCTAATTTGAACAAATAAACCATTATAAAAGCATTTATGAGAGAGTTGGGAAAATTCTAACCCTAGATATCTGGTGATATAGAATTATTATTTAATTTTATATATGATAATGCTTTATGGTCTTGTTTTTAGAAAAAAATGAGTATCTTTTAGAGACATATGCTGAAATACTTGGAAATGAAATAGTATGTCTTAAGATTTCCCTCTAAATAACTTAGAGTGGTCAAAGTGAGTATGCATATGGATAAAACAAGATTGGCCATGAGTTGATAATTGTTGAAGCTGGGCCATGAGTACATGGAGTTTTGTGTGTGTTTTAAATTATTTAAAGAAAAATAAAGAAGTCATATCGCCAAATTTTTAAAAATCACTTGTAATGCATACGCATTCATATAAAACATGATGAAATTTTCCAGTCACAGTATTTCCCCAGGGAGTCCTACAGGTATTGTTAAACCTGTTCTATATTGGTTAATTTATGGACATTACTTAAAGTCCAAATAATAAAACTTTATGTTTAGAAAATGTCTTATGGTTTACAAAGAACTTTTATACATTTAACGCATAAATGAAGCCTTCAGTTAATTTTCTCAGAATTAGTGATACCAATTACAACTTCACTTTTGTTTTACAAATGGTAAAATTATAATAACCAGTTAGAAACAAAAATATCACTGGGGATAATAAACTCACTTTAAAACATTTTAAGCATTTATGAATTTATATTTATATATAAGAAAGTGGTTATTTATGATTCATTTTTATCTTTTTACTAAAGCAGATCCCCAGAAATTTATACAAAACAACTTTTTTTCTTCCAGTAGTGGCCTAAAAGAATCAAAACCTTTTGATAATATTTTGGATTTGATCTTTCCATTAATAAAATGGAAATTAATAAACAATTATACCATTGTACAATGGTATTATACCATTGATAAAGCAATTTGTTAATTGTTAATAAAAATTAACAGTAATAAAACAAATTATTATTCCTCCTACAAAGTGGTATAAATCATTGCAATTTTACCATATTTTAAAACTTCCTAATATGGAATGAATATATTTGCAATTGATTGTTCTAAACTACTTTCTCTTCATTAACTGAACACTTCACTCTTGCTTACCTGGGACCCTGAGCACCAGCAACTACCTTACTCACTATGTGGTCAGGCTGAACATAGAAGCCTGGTGAGAACCCCAAAGAGACACAGAACCGGAGAGATGCTCCCTGATGCAACCGCATGGTACCTGTGAAATGAGCTGAAGCACTAGCCAAACTGGAGTTACAATAAATTCCTACAGGAAAAGTTCAGGTGAAGGCTGAGCTCTGAGTTAGGAAGAAGCTGAGCAGAAGAAGGCAGAGTTAGAGTTCCTGGAAAGTCAAAAGGCATTTGAAACCTCAATTCTACCGTTAAGATCCAATGTCAGGAGCTAGTAGCCTCAAAGGGTATTTACAAGTGGAACCCTAATGTTTTCTTTTCATGGTAAGAATGGGAAATTGCTATCTAAGAATGTAAATAATTCATTTTTGAGTAACAAGAGAAAGGATGGAAAAAAAATAACACTTTTGTTGACAGTGGATGGACTCAGCAATCCTCAAAGCAAAGCTTGAGCACAACAGAGCTGGGTTAAGTCCAGTGGAGTTTAAAAATTAATGTGGAAAAAAAAACCCATTTCTGATAAGTGCTTCCTATCAGGAAAAGTTGTGACTTCATTATGAGTTTGGACTGCCAACAGCAGGGTGAAATTAAAACATAAGCAAAACAAAAAATGATGAGGAAATTAAATTTCCTTCCTGAAGTTCTAAATTCTAGTGAGGAGAGAGAAGTCTGAAAAACTCAGGAATACAGACAGACCCGGAAAAATGACCCAGACAATATTTGAGTGGGACATTCCTTTGGAGGTTCTTAAAACACCTTATCAATTGCACTTTGGTGTCATTCTAGCCTGTGAGAAGAAGAAACAGTAGTACCTGCAGCACTGAAAAAGCATGCATCAGACACTAGAGTAGTTGGGAGTAGTGAACAATGAACTGAGGAAGGTTTATAAGACCTTCAGAGTATTTGGAATGTATTAGATCAGCCAAATGATACATCCAGTCGGAATTATATCTCTGACAAAAGCAGCCAAAGACAAGTGTTTACTTGCATAATTTTACCTTTCATGGAAGTAAGACTTGAAGATATGCTGATGTTGATTAAAAGAAGACTTATAAGTTTGGGGAAACTACTGAAAATGACCTTCATACCCAATTCAGCTGCAAAGACCATTACAGAAGTTCAAACTCCAAAGTGCTTTTAGCACTCACCAGAGGTAACTGGGTAAATTGCGATGTAATATTGATTACAATACAATTAAATTTTAACCTTTCTGGAGAGAAAGGAAAGCAAGTAAATCCACCATGAGTTTGTGTGATCTTAAAAAGAGAATCTAAGACAGTACTGGATATTAAAAAAAGCAAGCAATTTAAAATATTCACTAAAAAGTTTTTTGAATTATTCCTTCTATTTATTAAGCACTTTCCATAAATGCTTCCATTTAATCTTACAATAATCCTATGATTTTTTTTATCTCCTTCTCAAAAATGGCTAAGTAACACTTCCCAGAAAATCTAAAATCCAGTAGCTCAGTCAGGATCTAAGCCAAATGTATGCTTTCCACTATAAGCCTAGTACTTTTAAAATAATGTGAATAATTGTCAAAGAAAAACAGATAACTAGGTAGTGAAACAGGAAGGTAAGAAAATGGGGTTAAGAGCTAGAAAGAGAAGTACTATCTCCCTCCTCCAAATCATGAAAGGAAATAATCAACAGCTACTGAATGAATGGATATTGACATTGCTCTTAAACTATTATACCCATGTGTGAATATATTCAACTCTGTACAGTTTTCTCACATATGGAGGTTTGTGTATCCACCACCACAGTCAAGATACAGAACAGTTCCATAACAACAGGATCCCTTGTGTTGTCTTTTTGCAACCACACCCACCTCTCTTCATCCCTAACTCCTGACAACAACTAGTCTAATCTGGCTTCCATTTCTAAAATGTGATTTCAAAGTGTTATATAAATAGAATAATACAATATGTAATGTTTTTGGAGTATATATTTTTTTTCACTCAGCATAATTCCTTTAACATCCATTAAAGTTTTTATATGTGGCAATAACTGATTCTTTTAACTGCTAAGTAGTTTTCCACAGTATGAATGTATAACAGTGTGTTTAACTGTTCAACTGTTTAGGGACATCTGGACCATTTCTAATGTTTTTCTGTCTCTTAATTAGAATCATTGACTTTTAAAAATTTTTTTATTGATTTTAGAGAATGAGAGGAAGGGAGAGAGGGAGGGAGGGAGAAGAGGAGAGAGACAGAGAGACAGACACACAGACATCAATTTGTTGTTCCACTTACTGATGAATTCATTGGTTGTTTCTTGTATGTGCCCTGACTAGGGATTGAACTCACAACCTTAGCACATCGGGAAAAGGCACTAACCAACTGCGATACCTGGCCAGGGTGGGACTGTTTCTAGTTTTTAGCTAGTATGAATAAAGGTAGTAAGAACATTCATATACAGGTTTTTGTGTGAACCTAAGTTTTCATCTCTCTGAGATAAACAAAAGGAATGCAATTGGTGGGTCACGTGGTAGTTGCATGTTTATGTTTTTAAGAAACTGTCAGACTGTTTCCTGAGAGGCTGACCATTTTATAGTACTACTAGCAACGTATGAATGACTTAGTTTCTCTACATCCTGGCCAGCATTTGATATCAATATTTTCTTTTTTAATTTTTTATTTAAAATCATGTTTATTCTATTACAGTTGTCTCAGTTTTTCCCCCTTTGCCCTCCTCCACCCATCCCACCCACCTCCCTCTCCCACAGTCAATTCCCACTCTGTTGTCCATGTCCACGGGTCATTCATACATGTTCTTTGTTTAGTCCCTTCTCCTTCTTTCCACCATTGTCCTCCTTCCCCATCCCCTTTGGTCACTTTCAGTCAGTTCCATGTTTCCATGTCTGTGGTTCATTTTGTTCGTTAGTTTATTTTGTCGAATAGATTCCACTTATAGGTGAGATCATATGGTATTTGTCTTTCACCAACTGGCTTATTTCACTTAGTATAATATTCTCCATTTCCATCCGTGTTGTCACAAAAGGTAGCAGTTCCTTCTTTTTTTATTTTAAATGTATATTGATTTTATTTACTTATTTTTTTAAATGTCAAAATCCATTATAAAATATTTAAAAATGTAAATCCATTATAAAGTCTCAGCAATTAAAACAATATGACACCAGCACAGAAATAATCAAGTAGATCCATGGAATAAAATGAGCATTCTAGAAACATGTATATAATTTTCTAACAATGTAATATATGATTAAATTGATATTTCAAATCAATGGGAAAATAAGGCTTATTCAACAAATAAGGTACATGGACCACTATTACTTGAACTAAATATAGAGCCCTATTTTACACATTATATAAAAAAACATTCAAGTGAGTTAAAAATTAATATATAGAGTCTAAGGAGTTTTAGGAGAAAATATAAAATAATATTTTTTCTTACCCTGAAGTAAAATATTCGAACCCAGAAGCTATAAAATAAAATATTGACAATATGACTATATTAAACATTTAAGACAATACAGTAATATACTTATAAAAAAAGTTAAAGGGCAAGTAATAGAATAGGAAAGTATTTGCAACACATCTAAAAAAGTTAATAATTTGTTTTATTTTAGGGGGAAAAATCTTACAAACAATTAATCACAAAATAGATAAAGAATACCAAAAAGTTATTTAAAGCTTTTAAAAAATAATAGAAATAGTCAAGAAATATACAAAAACAGGTTTAGTTTCAACAAATAATAAAGCAACAATTAAAATAACACCTCATTGTCACAATCAGATTAATAAGTATTAAAAATATTGGTAATATCAAGTATTGGTGACTGTGAAAGGAACTGGGTATTCATAGACTCTTCAATCTTCTTAAAGCAGTCCCTCTGAGAATGCTGGTTTGGTGGTGGTGTAGTCTTTTAGCCTTCTTTTGTCTGGGAAACTCCTTATTTTGCTTTCAATTTTAATTGAGAGCCTTACTGGGTAGAGAGCAGTCTTGGTTGCAGGTCTTTGCTTTTTATTACTTGGAATATTTCTTGCCATTCCCTTTTAGCTAGTAGTGCTTCTGTTGAGAAATCAGCTGCTAGCTGTCCTGGGGCTCCCTTGTATGTTACTACTTCTTTCTCCCTTGCTGCCTTGAGGATTCTCTGTTTGTCTTTGATTATTTGCCATTTTAATGATGATGTGTCTTGGCTTGGGCCTCATTAGGTTCCTCTTGAATGGGACCCTCTGTGCTTCCTGGACTTGTGTGACTTTTTCTTTCCTCATATTAGGGAAGTTTTCCATCATCACTTTTTCAAACAGGTTCTCTACCCTTTCCTCTTCTTCTCCTTCTGGTATCTCTATTATAAGGATATTATTACATTTCAGGTTGTCCTGCATTTCCCTCAATGCCTGTTCATTCTTTTTGAGTCTTTTTTCATTTTCTTGTCCTTTCAGGGAGCTTTTTCCTACCTTATCCTCCAGCTCACCTATTCATTCCTCTACTTCATCTAGCCTGCTTTTGATTCCTTCTACTGTGTTCTTCAATTCAGAAATTGTATTCTTCATTTCCTTTTGTCTCATTGACAGTTTCTATGTC
This sequence comes from Pteronotus mesoamericanus, assembly GCF_021234165.1. Lineage (NCBI taxonomy): Eukaryota > Metazoa > Chordata > Mammalia > Chiroptera > Mormoopidae > Pteronotus > Pteronotus mesoamericanus. Next base: position 4,062,568 of record NW_026555326.1, read on the forward strand.
CTTTTTCATGCTGATATAGTTCACAGTAAGTTCCTCATAGTTTCCCTGTAGTTTTTTTGTAATTCTCTCTGAGCTCATTGAGCTTCTTTAGAACTGTTGTTTTGAACCCAATACCTGATAGTTTACTTGCCTCTATTTCATTTGGTTCTCTTTCCAGGGATTCCTCCTTTCCCTTCAACTGGAGGGTATGTCTGTGTCTTCCCATTATTTGTCAGACTCTTCTTGTTTGCTTCTGCTTTTGAAATTGATCTGTCTTGATTTCATGACTTTGTGGTGTGAACTTCTATGGTAGGAGACCACTGTTTATTTTTTCTGGATCTGCCTCTGATTATGTCAGATGTTGACCTTGTCTGATCTTAGGCAGTCTGTTCGAGAATTCCAGGAATCTACTGTCTGTGGCTGTCTCCTTCAGCTGTTAATCTAGTCACTCTGCACGCAGCAGGCCAGCTTAGACACCACAAGGCTGGGCAGAGTCCCTCCTAGGGGCGGGGCTATTGGGTCCTCTCACACTGCTGCTACACAGGGTAGTGGTCTGCCTGACCAAGATGGCTGCTGCTGTATTGGGGAGGAGTCAACACTGCGATCCTGCCAGTTACTCTCTCAGTTCTCTCCCCAAAGCCTCCTTCCCCAGTCTCTCCTCAGATGTCTCTAGGCCACTCTCTCCCCGCCTTTACCGTAGACCAGGGCCAGTGGCTGCAAATAAAAATTTATGTGTTGTCCCTCTAAACAGCTCTTTGTGTCTCCAGCCACCTGTCTCTGGCAGAGAGCAACCCTGCTGCTTTTTGCAGCTGGCTGTCTGTGTACTTTTTGGGCTCTGGTGCTGTATGTAGGCTGGAGATCCCTGCTTATGGTTTAGACTCCGATCTTCTCAGGGGGATTTAACTGGACGTTTCAATATCCTTCTGGTGCTGCTACCTGTGGGTGCCTCGCCCACTTTCTCAAGTCTCTATCACACTCCTTACCAGTTAGGTTGTGCTAAAGCTGGTTTTTCTGTCTGTCCGAGGTTATAAGCCTTTTCTCTCGCTATTGTTCAGTTGTTTGTTCCAGGTGATTTCTCCACAATTTAGTTGTAATTCCAGATTTGTCCTGGGAGGAGATCAGTGTGACTTCCACTCACTCCTCCGCCATCTTGATTCTCTCCTGATATCAATAGTTTCTACTTTAGACATTCTAATAGGTATATGTTATCTTGTGTTCTTAATCGCATTTTCCTAATGGCTAATGATGTTAAACTTCTTTCTATACACTTATTTTCCATTAACATATACTTGTCAGTGAATATTTATTCATGACTTTTGCCAAGTTCTTTTTGGATTGTTTTGCTGTTGAGTTTTGAGAGTTCTTCATCTATTGTAAGTATTAGTCTTTAGTCACATATAAGGTATGAAAATATTTTCTTCCAGACACTAGCTTGTCTTTCATTCTCTTCACATGGTATTTTGCAGAGCAAAAGTTTTTTTTTAATTTTAATGATGCCTAATTTATCAGTTTTTTTTCTAAAATTATACTTTTGGTTTCAAGTTTAAAAACTCTTTGCCTAGCCCCTGTGGAGAAAAGAGAACCCTAGTACACTGTTGGTGGGAATGCAGACTGGTGCAGCCATTGTGGAAAGCAGTGTGGAATTTCCTCAAAAAGCTGAAAATGGAACTGCCTTTTGATCCAGTGATTTCCCTGCTGGGACTATACCCTAAGAATACTGAAACGCCAATACAAAAGAACCTATGCACCCCAATGTTCATAGCAGCACAATTTACAATACCCAAGTGTTGGAAGCAACCTAAATGCCCATCGGTAGATGATTGGATCAAAAAATTATGGTACATATACACAATGGAACACTACGCAGCAGAAAGAAAAAAAGAACTACTAAACTTCGCGACAGCATGGGTGAAACTGGAGAGCATTATGCTAAGCGAAATAAGCCAGAGGGAGAAAGACAAATACCATATGATCTCACCTATAAGCGGAACCTAACCAACAATACAAAGATGCAAGGAAAATAAGACCAGCAACACTGAAAGGAAAAGAAATCAACAGAGACAAGAGGGAAGGAGGGAGGGGAGGCAGGGAAAAGGAAGGGAAGGGGAAAGTCAAGGAACATATAGCAAGGACTCATGGACAAAGCCAAAGGGGAAGAGCTGAGGGAGGGAAGGAGGGCAGGGGCAAGGGAAAGTGGTGGGGGGTAGGCAGAGACAAATGTATTTGAAAAAATAAAAAATAAAAAAATAAAAAAAACAAAAAAAAACTCTTTGCCTAGTCCTATATCCCAAGATTTTTCTCCTATTTTTTTTGTAATGGTGTTATAGTTTTATACTTTACATTTAAATCTTAGCTCCCATTACATTCCCCTGTGCTTTCTTTCCTAAAAGTTTTTGAATTTTGTTTTACACTTAAGTCCAGGATTCATTTTGAGCTAATTTTTAGATGAGGTGTAAGTTTTAGATTAAGATTTTTTTTTTTTTTTTTTTACTTGTAATGTCCAATTGCCTTAACACTATTTGTCAAAGACCTCACTTTTCTCCGTTGTGTTGCTTTTGCTTTTGGTAAAAGTTAGAGTGTAGAACTGGGCCAATGTTGTAAAGTATTGCTCAGAAGAGGGCACCTGAGTTTCCAGAAGTTCTGATGAGGCTCTTACTCAGATAAAATAATCTCAGCAGAGCATCCACTGTGATGATTTTGAAGTCTGGAAACTCGACCTCTGCCTAACCTGGAAAACGTGACTGATCTTTCTGATCTTTGTCCAGACCTTGATGAGTTCCTTCTGTATTACTATACATTTTTAATATAAGTAAATGATTTGGTTTACCCAACTATCTGAGCTCATCAATATGAGCTTCCTCCTCACATTTGTCAATACTGTAAATACTATCATTGAGTGGTAACTGTGGGGTTGATGGAAAACCCCATATCCATTATGTCTAAATATCTGTGAGGAAAATATTGGGACAATGAAGGAGAGAGTATGGCATTACCAAGCCCAGGATATTTTACCAGCTATAGCTTGAGATACCCAAAACCTTGAGATACATAACATGTAGAATTCACCAGTGGGGCACAAAAACTATACTCTTAACTCTCAAGGGTCTGGTCTAGTAGGGTAATCTGGGGAGCAACAGCAACAAAATCTACTCTCCTGAGCTGGTAAACATCAGTAAGCCAACAGAGGGAGCCAAAATAACAGATGAAATTTCTGGATACTGGGACTTAGTCAATGTCCCACAAAACTGGTGGCAAAGTAACCTTAGGGATATCAGTTATAGTTGTAAAGGGGCAAAAAAGTGGCAGCCGATGAAAACAGTGAAAAGGTGAACTCTGCTATAAGGAAAATGGCAGTTCCTCCAGTATCCGAATGCATTATTGGAAAGCATATTCTAAGTAAATGGGAAAACCTGCCATTGCCTCCAGGTTCACTAGGGTAAGAAAGATCCACCCTCTTTCCAATGTTGTGTTTAGTTTTTTTTAAATTTTATTTATCTTTTACAGTTTACATTCAACAGATTTTTGTATTAGTTTCAGATAGACATACATATAGGTTACAAAGTATTCCCTCCGATAATTCAAGCGCCCACATGGCCCCATAAAGAGGTAATTACTGTATTGTAAACTATGTTCCCTATCTTTTTCCTTGCATCCCTATGTTTTACTTAATTTTTATTGAAATATTTTATACTTACAAAAAAAGCACAATATCAAGTATAGAGCTAGTTGACTTTTCACACTTTAAGTCACACCCATGAAGCACCACCCAGATGAATAAACAAAACATTACCGGAGTCTTCCGAGCCCTCCTCCTTACCCGTGCCCGCTTGGTAAGAGGGATTGCTATTCTGACTTAGAACACTATGGATTTCTTTTGCCTGTTTTTGTACATTGTGTAAATGAGAAAAAGCATGATGTACTAGTCTGTGCCTGGCATCTTTCACTAAACATTTTTGGTTTTGAAAAGCATTCTATTGTTGTCGTACACTTCATCATGTGATGTACTCTAATTTATCCCCTCTACCACATATGAGTATTTGGATAGTTTCCAGTTTGGGGCTTTGCAGTTAAGGCTGCTATAAACATTGTACTACAGGTCCATTGGATAGGTATGTGCATTTCTGAGGGATAACACCTAGGCGTAAAGTTGCTAGATCATAGAATTAGCACATGTTCAGCTTTAGTAGTTGAATAGAAAATTTAAAGAATTTTCCATGACAGTTGGATGAATTTGCAATTTTGCCGAGTTATGATTGCAATATATTCATGCTAACATTTGGTATTTTATCATTTAAGCTATTTTCCTGAGTGCATAGTGAAACTATACTGTGCTTTGTTTTCTAATACCATTGCTCTTTTATTGCGGCTAGCAACAAGTCCAATTTACCTTCTCAGTACAGAACAAATGTTATACTTGAAATTCCTTATGAAAGAGAGCCTGATCTCTCGTGTTTTTGTGAGCGGTCTATGTGTATATGTGTTCCTGTTTCCTTGACCTACTGTAACTCAGGGAAATCAACAATTACTTAAGACATACACTATTTTTTCTCTTTAGTTTCCTTCTCTTAAGAAACAGAATTCACGGAGCAGACTGAAAGTGACCAGAGGGGATGGGGAAGGAGGACAAATGTGGAAAGAAGGGGAAGGGACTAGACAAAGAACATGTATGAATGACCCATGAACAAGGACAGCAGAGTGGGAACTGACTGTGGGAAAAGAGAGGTGGGGTGGGATGGACGGAGAAGGGTAAAGGGGGAAAAGTAGAAACAACTGTAATATAATAAACATGATTTTAAAATAAAAATGAAAGCAAAAAAAAATTCATTGGCCATTTCTTTACTTCTCCAAAGTCCTACTGCACATAAAGTTCATAATATAAGGAGCAAATGCATTTCCAAAAAGAGCTTTGTTTTCTGGAATTCTTGTGCACTATAATACATTATAATATATTTCTTTAGCTATATGCATGAATTTGTAAGGGAAAACATGTCATCAGTTTAGATTAAGCCCTTTCACATTAGAGGGCTTTTTAATTATTTTTTATATTATTTTAAAATTTATTCAAGTTATTTAAACTAAAAAAAAGAGCACTTTACTCATTTTTCTGCCCTCACCCCCCTACTTACCATAATGTTGCTGAAGTCCATCCCTGTTGTATTTCAACCATGCACTGTGGTTTTAATTTTAATTCCCCAATGCCTAAAGAAGTTGATCATCTTTTCATATGTCTATAGGCCAGTTGAATATCCTTTTTTGAAGGCTCTTCAGGCCTTTTGTCCATTCTTTTTTGTGGGTTGATTATATTTTCCTTATCAATTTCTAACAGTTCTTTATATATTTTGAATATAAGTTTTTAACTGGACATAGGTATTACAAATATCACTTCCTGAATTGCAGCTTGCTCTCTTGCCCCTTTAATGGTGTCTGCATTAGTGTGCTAGGGTTCCCGTAACAAAATATCACAGATGAGGTGGCTGAAACAACAGAAATTAATTTTCTCACAGTACTGGAGACTGGAAGTCAGACCAAACTGTCTTCAGGTTTAGTTTCTAATAAGGGCTAGGAAGGAAAATCTGTTCCAGGTTTCTCTTTGTCCTGCAGATTTTCACTTTTTTGCTGTATCATCATACAGTCATCCCTTAGCATGCACACGTATCTGATATCTCTTTTCCTCTGTGTGTGTCCAAATTTCCTCAGTCATATTAGATTAGGGCCCAACTCTAAAGATCTGATTTTAACTTAATTGCCATTTTAAAGAGTCTATCTCCAAATATACTTACATTCTGAGATACTAGAGTACCTCGTATTTGAACATGAGTTTAGGGTATGCAATTAAGTGGCTTTCCTTTTTTGAGATACAATTAATATACAAGAAAATTAACCTTTTTTTAAAAATATATATTTTATTAAATATGCCATTACAGCTATCACATTTTTTCTCCCCTTAATTCCCCTTAACCCTGCACCTCCCTTCCCCCCAGCATTCCCTCCCCACCTTTAGTTCATGTCCAGGTGTCATACATATAAGTTCTTTGGCTTCTCCATTTCCTATACTATTCTTAACCTCCCCTTGTCTATTTTGTACCTACTATTTAGGCTGCTTATTCCCTCTGCCTTTCCCCCCATTCTTCCCCCTCCACCGTCCCCTCCCCTCTGATCTCCATTTCTATGATTCTGCTCCTGTTCTAGTTGTTTGCTTAGTTTTTTTTTGTTTTTGTTTTGTTAGGTTCAGTTGTTGATAGTTGTGAGTTTGTTGTCATTTTCCTGTTTATAGTTTTTGATCTTCTTTTTCTTAGATAAGTGCCTTTAACATTTCATATGATAAGGGCTTGGTGATGATGAACTCCTTTAACTTTACCTTATCTGGGGAGCACTTTATCTGCCCTTTCAATCTAAATGATAGCTTTGCTGGATAGAGTAATCCTGGATGTAGGTCCTTGCCTTTCATGACTTTCAACTCTTCTTCCCAGCCCCTTCTTACCTGAAAGGTTTCTTTTGAGAAATCAGCTGCCAGTCTTATGGGAACTCCATTGTAGGTAACTGTCTCCTTTTCTCTTGCTGCTTTTAAGATTCTCTCTTTGTCTTTAATCTTGGGTAATGCCATTGTGATGTGCCTGGGTGTGTGCTCCTTGGGCCCAACTTCTTTGGGACTCTCTGAGCTTCCTGGATCCCCTGGAAGTCTATTTCCTTGGCCTAATTGGGGAAGTTCTCCATTATTTTTTCAAATAAGTTTTCAATTTCTTGCTCTTCCTCTTCTGCGTCTAGTACCTCTATGATTCAGATGTTGGAACATTTAAAGTTGTCCCAGAGGTTCCTAAGCCTCTCCTAATTTTTTTTAAATTCTTGTTTCTTCGTTCTTTTCTGGTTGAATGTTCATCCCTTCCTTCTGCTCCCAATTGTTGATCTGAGTCCCAGTTCTCTTCCCTCTACTGTTTGTTCCCTGTATATTTTTCTTTATTTTACTTTACGTAGCTTTCACTTTTTACTCCATTTTGCAACCATACTGAACCAATTCAGTGAGCATCTAGATCACTAGTGTTTTGAACTGTGCATCTGATAGGTTGGCTATTTGTTCATTGCTTAGTTCTATTTTTTGAGTTTTGATCTATTCTTTCATTTGGGGCGTATTTTTTTGTCTCAGCATGCCTGTTATGTTAGAAGGGGCAGAGCCTTAGGTATTCGCCAGGGTGGGGCAACCCGGATTGCTGAGTTGTGACATTGTATGTGGGGGAGGGGTCCGAGAGGAAACAATGCTACTTGCTTGGCTCTCGGCAGGCTTTCAGTCACTTCCCCCGCTATCCACAAGCAAATTGGGCCCTTCTGGTGTTGATTCTCAGGTGTGTGGGTTTGTGTACATTCTAGGACCCTGTATGTCTCTCCAACAAACTCTCCTATGAGGCTGGGAGTTTTCTCCTCCGGCCGCAACCTCCACAGATTTTTATAGCCAGAGGTTTTGAGGTTTTCTTTTCCTGCACTGGAACCCTGGATTGCATAGTCTGTCTTGCTCTCCAGCTGTTCCTTTGGTTTATCTTCATGCAAATGTGCGACCACACCTTCTGCCAGCTGCCACCTTGCTGCACATCCTCTCTACCCCTGCTGCCCCTCTCTGCCACTCCTACCAGTCTGGATGAATGGTTCTCCTTTAGCTGCTTGGTTGTCAGACTTCAATACAGTTTGATTTTCTGGAAGTTCTGGGGTTTTTTTGTTTTTAAATTTGTTGTTGTCCTTCTTTTGGTTGTATGAGGAGGCAAAGTGTACCTACCTCTCCATCTTGGCTGGAAGTCCCCCAAAATAAACCCCTTTAACATGTACAATTTATAAGATTGTGCAATAATTATCACTATCTAATTCCAGATCATTCTCATCCCCTACAAAAAGAAACTCCATATCTTTTAGCAATCACTCTTCAGTCCCTCTCTACATCTATTTCTGTGTCTACAGATTTGCTTATTCTGGAGATTTTATGTAAATTAAATCATACAATATATGGTTTTGGGGTCTGGTGTTTTTTATTTAGTATAATGTTCTCAAAGTTTATCCATGTTGTAGCATGTGTCAGTACTTCATTACTTTTTGTGGCTAAATAATATTGCATTGTATGGCTACACCACATTTGATCAATTATTTATCAGTTGGGTTGTTTCCACTTTTTGGCTATTATGATTAATGCTGCTATGAACATTCATATGCATGTGTTTGTATAAAGATATGCTTTCAACTATTATGGGTACATCACTAGGAATGAATTGCTGGATCATATGATAATGCTAATATTTTGAGGAACTGTTGAATTTTTCCAGAGCAACCAGAGCATTTTATATTCCTATCACAATGTATAAATGTTCAAGTGTCTCCACATCCTGCTCAATGCATAATTTTCATCTATAGGTGAAAATATGTATATGTTACATACATATTTTCATCATAATGGGTGGGAAATTGTATGTTATTGTGGTTTTGATTTGTGTTTCTTTAATGACTATTGATACTGAGTAAATTTTCATGTGCATATTGGCCATTTGTATATTTTTGGAAACCTTAAAGATGCCTTTTAACAAATAGAAATGCTTGTTTTAATATTAGACAACTTAAAATACTTTTCACAAAGCTTCTTATGCTTTTGTGTATATTAAATAATTGCTTACTTCAAGATCATAAAGAGGATTTCTGGTCAAGATGGCAGCACAGGTAAATGCGGTACTCAAATCCTCTCACAACCACATCAAAATTACAACTGAACTATAGGACAATCATCATTCAGAACTGCCTGAAATCTAACTGAACTGAAGTCCTACAACTATGGATTGAAAAAAGAAGCCACAGTGAGAATAATAAGAGGGCTGGAGCAACAGAATGGGCTGATCCCACCCCCATATATGGTGGATAAAAATTAGGAGGGATTCTCGGATACAGAAATTCCCCCTGAGGAGTGAGGGTTCCCAGGCCCACACCAGGCCTCCCAGCACAGGAATCCAGTGCCAGGAAGAGGAGTCCCCATAACTTCTGTCTGTAAAAACCAGTGGGTATTATGGCTGAGTGAGATAGAGTGCTTCTGGAGTAGCAGGGAGTTCCTCTTAAAGGGCCCATGCGCAGACTTACTCAGACTCACTCTCTCCAAGCTCCAATGTTTGGGCAGCAGCTTGAAAGGAACCAGGGAACTACGAGGAGAAACGGAATCATCTGGCATCAGGGACACAGCTGGTGGGGGCAGCATTCTGCCAGAAAGAAGGGCTGGCAGAGGACAGTGTCCCTTTTCTGAGACCTCCCTTCCACACAAAGCTAGAAGGCGGGTGCCTTCCCCACAAAGCTAGAAGGTGGGTGCCATATCTGAGACTCCATCAACCTGGTTCACACTGTTTGCCCCACCCTGGTGATTCCCTGAGACTCTACCCCACTCAACTTGCAGGCCCATCCAAGCTGTTTCCAGTGGTTTTTTTAATACAAACAGCCTCTCTTGCCTTACGCTTTGGAATTCCCTAAAACCTCTCAAACAAGCAACATCTGGCCTCTGTGTACCCCATCTTTCTTGATAAATGGCTCCAGGCCTGGCACTAGCAGCAGCCGGCCTTGGTTCACAGCTTGGCTTCTCCTGGGCACCTCCAAACCCAGCACAAGTAGAAGCCATCTGCAGATCACTCTGTAACTCATGCAAAGTGGCCCCAGGCCTGGCACAGGTGGTGGCTAACCTTTCCCATTCTGGGAGGCCCCAGAGCCAGTGCACCCAGCGGAGAGTTTCAGACCATGTCAGAATACAACCTTACCACCTCCATGAACAACACACTTAAGGAGTGGACTCGATGAGCACAAAAACCCCACTGAAGCAAGTCCTGCTCCACATAGTTCGCTGCTGCACAGCAACTTCTCCACTGTAGTCATAGCCAGTCTTCACAACTGAGTGGCCTTGGTGGGAAGGGTGTGAGGGGGGTCAATCTCTCTGTGATGTCAACAGCAATCAAGACTCAACTTTAACAAGACAGTGCACACAGCCAACAATGGGTGTACCTGGAGCACCCTCCATGGGTGACTGAGGAGGTTGTGCCATTGGGCCTTAAAGGACAGCTACTACGCAAGGCCTGTCTACCAAGTCCAGAGGACATAGTAGCTCTGCCTCATACCTAGACACAAACATAGTGAAGTAGCCCAAATGTGGAGATAAAAAACAAACAAACAAACAAAAAAGGCCCCAAATGAAAGAACAGGAAAAATCTCCAGAAAAAGAATTAAATGAAATGGAGGCCAGAAAACTACCAGACACAGAGTTCAAAACAATGGTTATGAGGATGCTCAAGAAACTTTGTGAGAACTTCAAGGAACTGGATAAGAACTTCAACAGCATAAAAAGTAACATGGAAACAATTCAGTTTACAGGGAATCAACAGTAAAGTATATGGAACTGGAATATAAGGAAGCAAAAGCACCCAATCAAAACAGTAAAAAAAAAAGTTCCCCCACCCCCAAAAAGAAGATAATGTACAGAGCCTTTGTGACAACTTCAAGCATACCAACATTTTCATCACGGGCATGCCAGAGGAAGAGAAAGAGCAAGAAATTGAAACCTATTTGGGAAAATATAATGACAGAAAACTTCCCTAACCTTGTGAAGAAAATAGACATACAAGTCCAGGAAGCACAGTAAGTCTCAAATAAGATGAACCCAGTGAGGCCCACTCCATAACACATCATAATTAAAATGCCAAAGGTTAAAGACAAAGAGAGAATATTAAAAACATCAAGAGAAAAGCAATTATTTACTTACAATGGAGCTCCCTTAAAACTGGCAGCTGATTTGTCAAAAGAAACTTTGCAGACCAAAAGGGAGTGGCAAGAAATATTTAAAGTGATAAAAAGCAAGGATTTACAATCGAGATTACTCTACCCAGTAAAACTACCATTTAGAATTGAAGGACATATAAAGAGCTTCCCAGACAAGAAAAAGTTAAGGAGTTCATCACCATCAAACCAGTGCTATATGAAACATTAAAGGGACTTCTTTAAGAAGAAAAAGAAAGAAAAGATCAATATGAAGAATAAAATGGCAATAAATACATATCTATCAACAATTGAATCTAAAAAACAAAGTAAATGAAAAAGCAGGACAGAGGTAGACTTAATAGATGCAGAGAACATTTTGATGGTTGCCAAATGGGAGGATGTATGGATGAAAAAGGTGAAAAAGTTAAGAAGTACAAATTATATTGGTAGTTACAGAATAGTTATGGGGATGTAAAGTGCGCATAGAGAATATAGGCAATAATATTCTAATAACTATGTGTGGTGTCAGATGGGTATGGGATTTATCAGGATGATCACTTAATAAGTTACATAAACATCGAACTACTATACTGTACAACTGAAACTAATGTAATATTGTATGTCAACTGTAATTGAAAAACTAAAAAATGATTTAGAAAAATAACAAAAATAAAATGGCTCACACGTTAGCATGAGTCAGGACAGTGGCGCTGAACTGTAGTAGTAGTCATTGTATTCTTTACTACCATGTACTCACAGGAATAAGTATACCTTTTTCAATTCAGAATGTTCTTGCTAAAGTAGCAGATATTGCTAATTTTATTAAATCTTCACTGTAAACATGTCTTCTTATCTTCTTTGTGATAAAATGGGAAGTACATATAAAGCACTTCTGCTGCCTGTTTAAGTACCATGGTTATTTAAGAAAAGCATTTGTGTGGTCGTTTGAGTTGTGAGCTGAATTTGTGTTTCAGAGAACCATTTTTACCTGAGAGAAACATTGTTAGATTAATTATTGTTATTCATGTTTCAACAGTTGGGAAGATGGACCAGCATTTTCCAAGTGCCAATGCATGAAGTTACAAAAATCATACGTAATATTATAGAATTATAATGTGTACTCCAGAGCCTTGCCAGTAACTGTTACAGAGAAGTAAGTAAAATTTCATTTTAGGTGTCCGGAGAAAAACAAGATCATAAAGATATTTTCTTATGTGGATTATTTATTTAATTTTTTTTACCTTTTATATGTAGATCTATAATCTACTTTGTATTTCTTTAAGGTAGAAATAAAGTAGGGGTCAAGACAAATTTTTTCTATGTAGCTCTCCAATTGACCTAAGAAATATATATTTAAAAAATCCTTGCCTATCACATTGAAGAGTCAAATTTTTCACAATTAAGGTAGGTATATATATATTTCTCAATTTTGTATTCAGCTGTATGGCCAACTTGATTCTATTTGTGCCACCACCAAATTGCTTTTATTAATATGGCCTTATAATCAGTCTTGAAATCTAGCAGTGTTAATCCTCCAATTTTGACCTGTTTCAAGATTTTTTTTGGCTATTCTTGGCCATATTCATGGCCCTGGGCTCTACTGTTAAACCCAGAGAAGAAACAGATAACATGTTTTTGGTTTGTGGCACTACAGAAAGAATTATATTCAGCAGAAAAGTTTTAAAAGTTGATCTTTTGTACCAGTTTTAGCTTATGGAACTTCAAATACTTCTTTGTGAAATGATTATTGAACACCTACTTTGAACAAACCCCATATATAAAATGGTAAGTGTAGTTAGTTCTGTCTTCGACACTCAATAAAATCAAAGTGCTATAAATGATGCAATACAAGAATAGCAGTATGTAGATAGAAGCTGACAGGTGAACAGGGTAGTGGAATTGAACATAAATGTAGAAGCACACATTTCTTCATTTTACATAGCACATAACAAGTAGTAGAAACTCAAGAGAAAAGACTAAGGCTGATAAATCAATAAAAAGGAGATTACAGACATCTTTTTAGGAAGCATTGAACATGCCCCCCAGAAATACCTGTAGATACATATCCATTTCAAAATAAAACAAACATAAAATAGTTAAACTTTCTTGCTGCCCATCATGCTAAAAAGTTTGCTATTAGGGAAATATCACATACATACAGAGATATCAATCAATATTTTAGGGTCCCATTTCTTCAGATGAACAGAAAGCAAAGAATGTCCTTAAAGCCCCACATTTTAATTAATATTTTCAGAGACAGAAAAAAATGATAATTGTTTTAATAAAAAAACACAAGATACTACTTAAAAGTAACATATAGAATAAGAACAAGCTGCTGGAAATTAAAATGTGATAAATAGATTTTAAACTTCGATAAAAATCTTAAAATACAAAGTCAAAAAAATCTCCCAGAAAGTAGAACACACACACACACACACACACACACATACAGAAAGTAGGACAGAAATAAAAGTTATAAAAATATTTTACTAACAGGGGTTCCAGGTGGGTGGAAAGCACAAATAAAACAAAAAAAATAAAAACAAAAAAAAAAACCAAAATTTCTAAAATTTTTTCCTGTTCTAAAGCATGTGAATTTCCATATCCAAAAGTCCCAACATGTACCCAGGTCAACACATGAAAAATATTCTAAAGCAAAACCATAGAGATAAAGAGAAGATGCTAAAATGTCTCAGAATGACAAAGGGGGAAAAAAAAAGAACATTGTATCAAAGACTGGAATATCATAGATTATTCCCTAGCAAAACTAGGAGGCACCTAGCAATGGAAAAATACTGTCAAAATTCTGAGAGAACCCAAACTTCTATATACAAGCAATCTATCAATTAACTGTGAGGGTAGGAAAAAAAAGATATTTTATGACATTTAAGGTCTCAGAAATTTATTACTGGGACATCCTTCCTAAGCACCTTCTGAAGAATCTGTTTCAACAAAAATTAGAAAATAAACTAAAACAGACAGGGACTTGGCATCAAAGTAATAAAGAGACCAGCAAAGGAAAGACCTAAGATTTTAAAGTAAACAGCTCATTTCAGAACCACTGAATAAAGAGCCTGGGAAGGAAATCTCCAGAAGAGGTGGTGGGAGGTGTGTGGAACTGAGACAGCATATGACATGTCTCAGCACTAGGAAATATACTGCTAGACCAAGGCAAATCCATGAGGGCTCATAGCAATGGGAACGTAGACTAAACCAGAAAACAAGATAATTTATTAATATCATAAAAATTCAACATTTGTAAGGAAATATACTCATAGGTCACTGCTTGACTTACCTTACTTAGCTTAGCAACAATCAGAATAGTTATGGAGATGCTTAGTCATAATAATGTAAACACTGAATACTAATTTAACCAAGAAGGAGGATGTAGCTACACCGTAAGGAAAGATGTCAAAGACTGAAACTTTAGTCTCTCTTAATAGTATGTTGATACATAATGTTTAAAAATAATAAATATACATAGAATGAGATTATTTGGAAATATGTAGACAAATATCAGGAGAAAGAGCTAAAGGAGTTGAAAGAGATTATTGGGGAGAGAGAGAGAATAAAACCAAGAGATGAGATTAAATGGGTCAGAATACTCAAGTTTTCATTATAAATCTTTTTGGAGTATTTGATTTTTTTTAATTACTTGCTTGTATTACTTTAATAAAATAGTAAATTATTAAAAATAAAGTTGAATAAATAATATAGGCTTAGATACATTACTGGAAACCATGTAGAAAAGTAATCAATAAAAGAAAAAAATTAAATGAGACTGACCAAAAGAGGGAAAGAGGAGAAGGAGAGTGGAAGCTAGATTGCTTATTTTGTAGCAGAAAATCAAAATATAAGGCTTAGAGATAAAAAAAAAAGTCTAATGATATACTGTGTGTATCTCCTTTTGAGTGATTAGGCTAATCAGTCAGCAGAAAAACTCAAAACAGTAGGCACAGAAAGAGAATAATTTTATTTTTACTTTTTATCAAGCTCTTTGTAAGGTTTTGTAGGGTAAGTGGAGGCAGTAGGCTTCCTCTCCCAGGCGCTTGGGTAACTAGGGGGAGCAGCCTCTCACAACCTTGCAGGAGTCTGATAAAGCAGTGTTCCTACGGCCTTGAGCCTGGGTGCGATAAACTGCCCCGTAGCCTTGAGGAGGCTCGCAGGCGCCGCTCATGCTAGGTTACCTCACTTTCTGACCTGCAGCCGGCTTTCTTTGTGCTAGTACTTAAGGAGGTAGGGGGGAGAGAGAGAGAGAGAAAGAGAGAGAGAGAGAGAGAGAGAGAGACCAACATAAGCATGGGCTTGTGGCCTGTGTGACTGCCAAATAAAGGCATGTCAAGCATCCCCACGGCTCCATGCATCTTCTTCCATCTACCTGAGTCTCGAGTGGACCCGCCCAGCCTAGGGAGGCTGCAACACAGGTCTGAATTCTTTTTTTCACATACATGTATGGGAGGGGGACCCAAAAACCCAGAATTTATTTATAAAAAAAATTGTGTATTTATCCTTACATGTTTAAACTTCAGTCACCTTCAAAGTACTCTCCATTTGGTACAATACACTTATCGAGATGTTTTTTCCACTGCTCAATACAGCTTCTAAACTCATCAATTTTGATGCCCTTTAGTGCTTCTTCCGTTTTTTGTTTCACCTCTTCAGCATTAGCAAAACGTTTCCTTTTGAGGACTTTTTTCATCCAGGGAAAGAAAAAAAGTCACTTGGGGGGAGATCAGGTGAATAAGGAGGGTGAGGCATGGTGGGTCATGCTGTTTTGGGTAAAAACTGTTGAACAACTCAGCGTGTTGTAGGTAGGTAGTCTGATAAATCACCCATCCGGAAATGGGCAAACATGTTGAGAGTCTTCAAAAACAATTCACTGAAACCAAATGCAGCCTCTCACAGCACCACCAGGTGGTACACTGGTGCAGATGGGTTGCTAGAGCACTCACTGAGCAAGGGAAGCCTGTGCTACAAAGGGCTCACTCCCCAGAAGATAATTCTGGGTTTTTTAGAGGGTCCCTCCTCATATTACCTCCATAATTATAATTATTGGTAGTTAATTGAGAATTAACAAAAAAATTGTCAGACAAGTCGTATCTCCAGACTTCTCCAGCCCCAGAGTCTGAGGTGAAGGAAATACAGAAAGACTCATATTTCAAAGATTCCCCCAAATCTTCTCTACAGCACGGTGCCTAAACTTAGTGGATGACCCTTTGTTTATTTGAGTCCATTCATGAATTTTTGGATATAAAGCCCTGAGACTATAGAAAGATAGAGAGCTAAAAATGCTCTCCCTAATAAAGGAACGTGGGTTTCTGGGGCAGTGGGAGCACGAACGAATTGATGGGTGTGGAGGAGAGATTTGAGCCAGGAAAATGGCAGACCAGACAAGCCCGACAGGGTTACGCAAAGAAAGTCAGCCACCAGACATTCCTGGTGGCAGTGGAAGGCAATGAATCTTTTTTTTTTAATAGTTTATTTTTATTGCATTTTTTTCTCTTTACAATTTATCTCACTTATATCCTCTTCCACCTGCATCTACCCATCCCCTCCCCCCGCCAATCACCATACTATTGTTTTAAGATCACAGTTACATAACATCCAGTGTGAAAGTCCAATCCTCCTGTAGCCAGCCTTTTGCCCTTCTGTTAACTCTAAAGCCTTAGTACAAGTCAGTGATGCAGCTTTCTCGTGGGACTGCTATTTTGCTGAAATCAAGGAAAAGAGGCAGTGTTCTCTATTATTGATCAAGATGCAGCGAAAAACCAGTCATCGTAGGTAAGCATGAGTGAGAATGAGATTTCAGAGGAGGCAAAAAATTGGAAGAAATGGTGACTGTCAGAAATATAAGGCTCCCAAGAGTGTCCAAAGATATAAGAGGGACTCATGACGTAAGCTCTGCCAAGCCCCTCGCATCCCTTTATCATTTCTGTGCACTCATCAGCAGGCTTCTCTGTGCTTCGGTGTCTAACGGTCATACCTTCTCCTCCCCTGGCAGGTCCCCCCTCGCTGTGAGAGCCTTGCCCTCACACAGGGAGAGCTGGATGCCCTGGGTGCTTCTGTGCCCCCATAGTGGCCCTCCCCCAATAACTGACTGGTAAAGCAGAATGAACACCCAGTTCCTTTGCCTGGAATTGGGACAAAATTTAAACAGCTTTATAGTCCAGAGTTCCCTTTGGGAGAAGACTAAGCCACTCTCGCAGGACTTTGCCTGATCTCCCTGCTAGGCTGCTACTCTGTCCTGTTCTGCTCACCCTACCCCCTTTCCCATTTCTCTTGGAGCACTTCCTTAATAAAATATTTGTACATGGATCTTCTCAATGTCTGCTTCTGGGGAATCTGGTTTAAGAGAGACACAAAAGCCATTTTAATTCTAAATATTCTAAATATTTAGAAAGCAATTAGATTGAATTGGAAAGTGGACATGCACATGAAGAACGTTTGGGTTGCACATAGATCAGGCTTTCAAAGAATTTCAAGCTGCTTATTATTGGATGGAAGGAAAGTTGAGCAAAAAACAAGTGTACCTTAAATATAAAGTGGAAGCGAGAAGTTGTTCCAGACAAATACTGGTGATCAAATAAGGAGAGAAAGGAGAAGACTTGGAGGAAGACGTGATATTTAACCTGAACATTGAAAGATGAATAAGCAGTGAAGATGTAGAGTAAAGACACCTCGGACAAGGCACAAATATGTATTCTCAAGGACCACATATACACTGAAATATGGTAAAATAGAAAAGAACATTAATTAGAGAAGTATTAGGAAATGATTTATATAGGATCCTAATATTTCATTACACAGGAATCAAAATGGAAAAAAAGACACTGGATTTTTGACAGGTGATTATTTATTTCTGAAATCCCACCAAACCCAGGAAAGCAGAAGCTTAATCTGAGCTAAGATATAGATTATCAATAATTCCACATTATCAGCATCACTGAGTCTCCTAACACAAGCACTTTTTTTTTCAGCAGATAATAGTATTTAAGATACAGTAGAGTTGCTAATAAAAGAAATGTACTTAATACTTTATTTGGTGGGGCCAGGAAGAGGAGGGAGGCTGTGGAATAAGTGAGGGAAACTGGATGCAATGATTTCTAACTGATGTTCCTCTTCGAGTCTTACTCTTGTTTGAGTCGTCTAATCTCCAGAGACAGTTTATACACCTCCAAGGCCATTTTTACCTCTTCTGGTCTTGGGAGACACTGCAAGAGTTTGCTGCCTTCTACCACTTGCTCACAGCCATTACGGACTTCCTAAAAGAGATAAAAGGATGGATTTTGAGAGGCTTCTCTCCAAACTGTAAAGGTTGATGATTCCTTCAGGATGCCTCACTGATGACAGCAAAATTGGAGTATCAAGACCCAGGGCTGATAGAAGAAATCCAAGATACTTTGTGTCTCAGCAAATTGTTCACCCTAGGGTCCATACCAATGTGCTTCCAAAGACACACAGGGGTCCTCTTCAGGGAAAGCTGAAGGGAAGTTTTGGTGGCTATACAAAAGCATAGCACTTATGGTAGAAAGTCCAGGGATGGGGCCAGGTTAACTGGATCTTTGGAAATCTCCCCTCTTATCTAGAGGCTTTGTTCTTCTTGTTATTAAGTGAGAGGATGAGAACTGGCCTTAATGAACACACCAAGTTCTTTGGGGATGAGATTGCTGATTCCAAAGTGATTTAAACAACTCAGAAGTGAGTCCTGACAAAAGTCAGATCGCATCAGCATTGGTTGGGACAATGCTTTGGAGCAGGCTACCATTTTTAGAATGTGATATGACGCCTTGAAATGTGTGCCACTTACCCACTCACACGTAGGCACCTCTGGGTGCCAGGTTCTGTTTTCTGAGCAGGTGATACTTTGATTGCTGACAAGACCATAGCCATTGTCACACTGGATAGTGACATTTTCAAGCTCAACATAGAGAGTCTTATCCACAGACAAATTTCCATTTTCTATCTCAGGTTTCAGACACAGAGCTGTTATGGAAACACAATTTTGATCATCCTGTGATTCTCAGATTAAGATCTTACAATAGTAGAGGATACTGAAGGGTGAAAAACACCCATGATAAATTATGTCTGCATGATTAAAGTTGTTCTTTACCTCTATTTATTGTTATTGTGACAATAAAATTAATAATAATAATTTACATACTACTATCAACATAAAACACTATTACCTACATTTTTGCTAGAGAGAAAAACTAGGTACAGGTAGTTTATGTGACTTGACTAAGATTTAATAGCTTTTAGGTGGCATAATTATGATGTAAACCTAAGTATTGTGGTCCTAGAATCTGAGTTTTCCAAGCTACTATATCTCAAAAACTTACTCTTTTCATAATTCTAAGTATGTAATTTTAAATCTCATACCCTTAACATCTTCCTATATTAAATGGAGACAATGGGGAGAAATAAGCTCCTTGAGTTGCTGTTTACAGTGTGATTTTTTTAAAAAAGTCAAACTCCACCTTAGTGGTCAACCAGAAATCTTTTATCAGGTCAACTTCATTATGAGAAGATGGTTGCAGAAGCAGAAGCGTACACACATGGACCCTTGAAATATGACAAAGATAGCACTGCAGAGGAGTGTGGAAACCATGGTCCATTTAATCAGTGGTACAAGGTTCCACTGGTTATTCATTGGGGAAAAACAAATGTTGACCTCTACTTCCTACCATGAACCCAAAGAAATTCCAAGTGCACTGAGTATATCAATGTGAAAGGTAAAACAATAGAGATCTGGGAGATAACATAGGTGAATATATTTTTGTGACCTTGTTGTAGGCAAATATTTCTTAAACTGAACACAAAAAGCTCCAATGTTGATAAAAAGATTGATAAATTGAACTAAATTGGAATGTAGAACTTCTGTTTATCAAAACTAGAACACTCATACATTACTGGTGGAAATGTAAATTGTTGCTGCCACTTATGAACAAAATTTAGTATCATCTACTAAATGGATATGTGCATACTCTATAAAACAGTAATTTGACCCCTATGTTTACTCCCAACAGAAATGTTGACACATTTGTTCCAAGAAATATGCACAAGAATATACATTAAGAGCATTATTCATAATAGCCTAAAACATTAAAAAATTCAAAATTTTATAAGATACATAAAATATGGTATAGTTATCCAAAAGAGTATTATACAGTATTATACATGAATAAACTATCAATACATGTAAGAACATAGATGATTTTCTAAAACATAATGTTAAGGAAAGATGCCAGGCACAATAGAGTACATACATGATTTTTTTTTTTTTATAGAAAGTTAAAAGGTTAGCAAATTAACCTATGGTGTTGGAATAGAGACCTCCTCTGAGGGGTAAATGGGAGAAGACGTGTGGAACATTTTTAGGGTGTTGGTAATTTTTGGGCTTCTTGACCTGGGTGATAGTTTCATGGGTCAACTCACTTTATGATAATCATTGACCTGTACACCTAAGATTTGTGCATTTGTGCAGTGTTATATTTAAATTGAAACTTTTATTAAAACCAACAAAGAGTGGCCCTACAGATTACCTCTGAAAACATACATGTTGGTAAGAGTGGGATTAACTGCGTGATGGTTCACACCTTAAAAAGATTCTATTGTATGCATGTATTAACATTAACTACATGAAATGAATAAACAAATAAAATACAAATTTCTAAGTGATGCTTCTGGCTGGGAGGAGACTCTACTTTCATGGTGGTTCTATCTTCTTAGCAGGAGCCATCAGTAAAGTTAGTTACCTTTACATTCAGGAGCTGGAGATGACCATTGTGATTTTCTGCAGGTGATTTTGGGGTTTCCTACCAGAATATATCCTTCATCACACTCATAGTGCACCGCAGTCGTAAAGGAAAAATATGAACTCACGTCGTGATGGGATCCATGGGCAATGCTAGGAGGGTTACTGCAATCTTGAATGGTAAAAGAAAAAGGTGGAAGAGAATGAGCTAGAGTTTAATTTAATTAACAATTCAGACTGAGGGACTCCTCTCATTTAATAAAACTAAGTCATTAAATTATAATGCTGAGGTGTATTTCATTTCCTTGACAAAATCATTAGAAAGGATTTGTTAAATTCTTCACCATCGTGTTAATAATTTTATATATATTATACCGTTTAACCCTCACACTCATGCTTTGAGGCAGTATTATCGTAATGCCCATTCTAGAGAAAAGGAAACACAACATTAAGCGGGTAAAATATTCTACATAAGTGCCAGTGACATGAATAAAACTTAACGATTAAAACAATGTTCTTCTTGGTACTTGCATTTTCAGGTAATACCCCATAATTAAAGAAGTAGGTGGCTCAGAACCAGTTTAAGTTAAATTTTTAAAAGAGAAATAGTTGGGGAAGTATTTTTATAAAGCTTTTGATATCCTGTGAACACCGCCCTTGCCCCAGACTGAGCTGATATGTGAGTGCATCTCTCCCTCACATTGAGAGAGGAGCTGTGAGAAAGCCTGATATGTCTCCTTTCAGTCTGGAGGGAACACTAGACATGATGTCTCGTGGCTCTGAGGATGAGAACAAAGAAGGACAGATCACTGGTGCTTTGAGAATGGTCTGTATTCCTGACATTATTCAGAACAGAGGATGAGTACTTCCCGCGTAGTAGAGCTGGGCTGCATTGAGAAAGACAGCCACGGTGGAGTTGTCTTCAGGCCTGTCCAAAGGACCACCTAAGATGAGAGGAAGGCCTCAGTATTTAAAAAAAAATTCAACCTGCTCGCCCACATAAGAGCATTCAGCTATTATTTTAGAGTCGGGATTTTCCCCTCTAAACTATTCCAAATCCTACATTTTTATGCCATAATAGCTGTTTTCAGAAACTATGCATGTAAATTATTATGAAAATTAGTTCTCTTATGTAAAAAAAGTTAGCTAGCACAAGAGAAAAATAGTTTGCTAAAAGGACATTTCCATTAAAAAAAACTATAACAACAAATTAATTTCCGTAACAACAGATCTTCAACCAGTTCTAGTAAGTTCTCCCGAATGCTTTTATTTTCTCTTTTGTTTGTAAATTTTTTTCTACATTTCAATAGCAATGCCTTACGTTTATATAATGGCTTATAGTTTTTGAAGTGCCCTATATTTTGCTCTAGGAAATTTACTGTTTGTGACGACAGACAATATTTTTGCTTTACTGGTGGAGTTTTTTCCCCCAATCACTAACTAAGACTGTAAATGACATAATTAACCTATTTGGAAAGTAAATGTGTTTGAAGCATTTTGGAGCATTTAAATGTAAGAAATTGATTTGAAAATTAGAAATTATTTCATGATAAATCAACCTCACAAGGATTTTTACATATCAACACAATTATTCTAGACATAGTAACAGCCTCTATCTTGAACTTCTTTTCTATTTTAAAATTTTCATTTTTATTAATAACATAGTTCATTGTACTCTTTCAAAAAGGTTATACATCTCACACCTGTCATAATGACTATCATCAATAAATCAACAAACAAGTACTGGCAAAGATGTGGAGAAAAGTGCCCTTTGCACTGTTGGTAGGGAATACTACTTGGCCATAAAAAAGAAGAAAATGTTACCTTTTGTGACAGTATGGACTGATCTAGATAACATTATGCTGAGTGAAATAAGCCAGGCAGAGAAACACAAATACCATATGATTTTACTCCTATGTGGAATCTAATGAACAAACTGAACTAATAAGGAAAATGGGGACAGATTCATAAACAGAGAGCAGGATGACAGCTGAGGGTGGGAGAAGGTAAAGGGGTGGAGGGACTGAGCCAAAAGGAAAAAGGACTTATAAGCATTGACAACAGTGTGGTGACTAAAGGGGAAGAGGGGTCTAAGGGAACTAAATGGCAATGGAAAAAATACAATAAAAAAATTTAAAAAGTAAACAGAAAAAGTTATATATTACCAGCATTTGACTACATTTGATGAATTCAAATTTGATGAATTTGATTGGTATCTTTCTCTATATCTTAGAGGAACTACCTCCTTTCCTCCATAACCACCGTACTCACCACACAGGCCAGAGGGGCACAACAGCGAAGTCAAGAAGCCAAGGAGGCACAGTGGTGGAAGAACGCTCTGCAACTTGTGGGGCATGCTGGAGAGTCTCAGAGGTGCCACACAGAGGCTCAGCATTCTCAAACACCTTGAATCAAGATGAAGAAAAGTTCTCTAACCGTTGAACCTATTCCTAAGCCAAGCAACTCTGCCTTGGCAAAGTCCCAGCACTGTGTCACTAAAGGGGAGAGGCAGTGGGAGTGGCTAGAAGACCAGGTGTTAAGCACAGATCTGTCAGGCCAAGCTGAAAAGGTTCTCTTCTTGATAAGAAAAGTCGTGGGCCCTCTGGGATTCTATACATATTTACTATTGTAAACCCACATGTAATTAGTTTCTTTCTGACATATGAACAGCAACAAAGACATGGTTCCTCTCTGAGTAAACGAAGTCAAAAGGTACAAGGATCGCAGGGCCTGATGCACAGGATACGCAGTAGGTCTCCAGGAATTACAAACCATAGCATGAAAGAAAATAAAATGTCTGAAAAACAGCACTTGTCCAGGAAATGTAGAAAATTAATGTAGAAAATTAAAATAAATGTAGAAAGTTAAATTTCTTTTTAGATAGCCTATGGTCTAGCCAGAACAGACTAATGTGAATCTGTAAGTGTGAAAATTCTCAAATATCCAGTCCAAACAATAATTCTTATAATACTTCAGTGAGAACTTCTTTACTCTACTTTCCGAGTTTGCTGATGTACATAAAACACTAAATGATTCACTCTACGAAACTACTCTAGTGTGGGAACTATTCTTATCTGTATTTTTACAGAAAAAGCATACACTGAAAGTTAAATGTTTGGGGGTGATGAATTAAGAAGAAAGAAAGATTGTGTATGACATTTCAAATATCTGGATGATGCTAAGTGACAAATGAATGGAAAGCACATTTCTTCTTCATGAATTGTTAACCCCAAGACTAAGTTTCTCTTAACTATCTGAGACTACCTGGCTGTTCATCCACATCATTTCCCAAATTGTCTCCTTAAGTGAGACAGATGAAACTACCAACCCGAATTCTATATCTTGCCCACCAAGTGTGGATTTCTGTGTTTAGATAGTTGTTTAAAACAAACGAGTAAGCTGCGGAAGTTGTCCTAACATGATCTTCATTACTCAGTTGATCTGGAATGACTGCTACATACCAATAATAACCAAAATACTTATCTCTCAAAAGCAAATAAGAATTACCAAATACAACCAACTGAAATTCTTTGGAATATTGAGGAAAGCACAATTAAATTTCAACTTTCTAGAGAGAAAGGAAAACATATCCACTAAATGGTTACTTCCTTTAGAAAGAGGAACCACAGTAAGGGAAGTAATTTAGGTGGTTAACCAGAAACCTTCTTTTAGTCTTTCATCATGTCGTGTAGCAGAACTTTATGTAAACTGTCATAATTAATCTTCAAAACACCCTGTGGCATAGCTCCTACGATCCTTGTTGCATATATGAGGAAACATGTTTATATGGACTAAGTGAGCTGCCCTCAAACCTCTCAGATAATTAGCAGCAAAAGGCAAATTCTGAACCCAAGACTGATTTTAAAACTCAAGCTTTTTCTTCATAACAAAATAATTTCCACTTTTTAGCCAATATTAGCTTCCTGTCAGGATACTAAACCAGCCATTTGTGTGTAAACCAACACTGTTGGGCTTTACCTGATGGTATGTCCACCTGCAGATACTTCTGGTGCTACTGTTAATGGCATAGACCTGTGATCTTCTCCAGAGAATGCGCTGAAATGGCAGGACCCTCCTCATCTTAATGTGCGTGGGAAGTTATACCCTGTCCCACAGAGTGACCAGTACACTACTAATGTTGGGATAGAAGAGCCCTAATCCCTCACCTCAAATCTGGACAATTCTGTCATACAGTTTACACTCTAGAGTTCACTATGGATCAGTGAAGCCTACACTAGCTTGTTCAGCTTTTTGCTCCTCTGCCATGCTATTTCATTCCCTTACAGGGTCCCCCTCCCCTAAAGAGCACACCATCAAACATTTACACACATCTGAATCCCTTCTGGAAAAACTGATTGAAGACCACAAGTGGACCTAGAAAGCAAACTCTAAGAATAGGCTTACAGGATTGGATCACCCACCAGTCAGCTGGCAATCATGACTCCATCACTGGTAGTAGATAAAGTATTGACAGTTCTGGCTTGCTATAGCATTGCACCTATGGACATTTTCACCTGGTAAGCTGTCATGGGACGTAGATGCAAGGAGATGCATTGGCTTTTTTAATATCTCTGACATTTGAGAGGAGCAGTGGAAGTAGCAATAATGGTTGTGATATTGGGTGACTTAGGATCATTAATACAGGCTCAGTGCCCCTTAGCTGAAAATGAAAGAGCAAGCAATCAATCACAATTCAAATCTAAGTGTGAAAGACAGAGGGCCTCCCTGTCAGTATCTCAGGTAGCTGGGAAGCTAGCCATGCTAATGGCCAGGCTCCGAATATAATCATAAAAGAAGAGTAGAACTTCAGTAAAGGATGAATTCTCAGCCCCAGCAAGTCTTCTATCAAAAGACAGGGCATTATGGAATGAGTAGTGCCTTTAGACCTCACATGAAAATATATGAATAGATGTACTATAGAACCTTGAACCCCAGAATCCCCTTCACCCAAAAAGCCTATATAATTGGCCCACTTTCCTTTGTTGTAAGATAGTGCCCTTGTTACTTAAAGACCATGAGAAGGAATCAGATGTTTCAAATACCTTATAAGGCCATAATTGTTCACCTCAAGACCTGCTCACACCTCCCCTCCAAGCATCAGACAAATACCTGGAGTCATACCTCAGCATGAACTAAGCATGAGCCAGATATGCTAGGGGAAAAGAGACCTCGCATGCAGGATCTGGGGGACCCTAGCATATGTTAGAAGCCAGGAGAGTGTGCCTGGCGAGAAGTGGATCTTTAAGCTGGATAATGGAGTTTGTCAGCATGGGCACCCTCTTTCATAATGCC
Organism: Pteronotus mesoamericanus; assembly: GCF_021234165.1. NCBI lineage: Eukaryota > Metazoa > Chordata > Mammalia > Chiroptera > Mormoopidae > Pteronotus > Pteronotus mesoamericanus. Next base: position 4,088,345 of record NW_026555326.1, read on the forward strand.
TTGGTAAGAGACCCAGGAGTCAGTTTTGATATGTGTATGTAATGCTTTTGGAAATGTAAGAAAAATTGTGGTTAATGTTAAATGGTGGAGAGATGCCAGAACTGCCATGGCAGGCTAAGAAAGTGATCCAAGGCTCAGAGAAGTGGACAGAGTGATCCATTTTATAAAGCCAAGAAGACCCACTAGCTATTTTCTTCATGAGAAGCCTGAGGATGTACCATTTACCAAAGCAATAAGGAATGTATCAGTGGCAGGGACCAAGATTACAGAGAAACTCAATTGTGACTGGCTCTCTGCATGTTATGGCTGCCTAGTAACAGTGGGGTTTATAGAATGCCTGGAGAGCAGAGCTAAGTGGCAGTACTTAACCTTCAAAATTATTGGAGGACCAGGACTAGGGTGATGCAAGAGATATGCCTAAGATGCAAAGTGAAAGAAAGACTCATTCTCAGAGTTGTGCAAGTACTTACTCTGAGAGTGAGTGTCTCCTTAAGAATGAAGCATGTAGGGCAGCAATGTTGGGATGCAGCCCTGGGAGAGGACATTCAGACCTGTAGGAGCATATGAAGAGGGTTATAGAAGACGGTGTTTCTTAGGGTAAGGGTCAGCTAACATGGGTATTGTTTGATATATAATCAAAAGGCGCCAAGAATAAACCATCCAAAAACTGAAGCCAGCCACTCCAGTAGCAAGTCATGATCTCTTGCCCAGTTACTTCTTTTTTCTTGGCAATGTTCTCACCAGTTCTCAGACAGAAAGCGAGGACAGATCCTTATGAGGAAGGACCGTGCAACACCACATTAAGTTTACATGGGAGTAATTCTCTAGTTTTGCCCCAAAGGAATCTTCAGTAATTTACCTCAGTAATTGTGTCCTAGAATCCTTAGAGATTTGTTAGATCTGAGCCCCAGGAACATAACCCCAGTTAAAACAGGAGATACAGGGGAAAAACAATCATGTTTACTTCCCATGGTGTTTACTTCTCATGGTGATCCACTGGGTTTATGGACCAAGTGAGTGGTCATTTTTGTAGTGCTCAAATATATAGCATTTTGTAGGACACTCATATTAGTTCTCTGGACATTGGAGTGAGAGCTATCAAAATAATAAAACCTATGTATAAAAAAGCCTACAAATAATAGCACTGAATGCTTTTGCCTTACAATTAAGAATCAAAGCAGAGGTATATACTGTCATCATTTCTATTCAGCAATATATTGGCATAATGAAGGTCCCAACTAATGCAGTATAGCAAGAAAAATAAGTAAAAGGCATATAGTTTGGAAGGGTAGAAACAAAACTGTGTTTATTTGCAGACAACATAATTATTTATTTGGTAAATTCCAAAGAATTTATAGAAAACCTACTCACACTCATAATCAATTTAATAAGATCATAATGTAAATTATCAATATATAAAAATTAATTGTATTTTTAAATTCTGGAATGAAAAATTAAAAATTGAAATTTTGAAAGTATGACAATCTCAAAGGCAATATGCTGGGTGACAAAAGTCATCTTCAAAGACCACACATTTTAAGATACCACGTGTAAAACGTTGTCACAGTGACCAAATAATAGAAATGGGGAAGAGATTAGTACTTACCAGTGTTAGGAATGGTAGGCTGGGGAGAAGGATGAATGGAATATAAAGTGGTACTTCAATAGAGGTCTTTGTGGTTATGGAACAATTCTGTATCTTGATTATTGTTATTACACTGTAATAAAATAGCACAGAACTATATACACACATTGAACTGATATCAATTTCCTGATATTATTATAGTTATGTAAAATATAGCCATAGAGAGAAACTAGGTGAAAGATACATGAGACCTTTCTGTGCTATCATTGTGACTTTCTGTGAAATCTATAATTATTTTGAAGTAAATTGTTTTAAAAACAACACAAGCTCTATACAGTGCATGATAGCTGAAAATTGCAAAGCATTCATGAAAGAAGACAAAACAAAATTTTAAAAAATAACCTAAATGAATGGAATGACATACTGTTTATGGATTGGGAGGCTCAACATTATTATTAAGATATCAATTCTCTTAAAATTGATCTAGAGAGTCAAAGCATTCCAAAACAAACCTCAGCAGATGCTTTATAGAAATTGATGAGCTCTTTCTAAAATGTAGAATGTGGATAAGCCAAGGGACTAGAAGAGCCAAAACAACTTTGCAAAAGAATGAAAACTTGAAAGACTCATACTTTTATTTCAAAGCTACAATGAGTAATACACAGTGGAATGGACTTAGGATTGATGGAAAAAATAAAGCCCAGAAATACACTAACATATGCGGTCTATGCAGAAGGTATCCAGCCATGTAATATGAAAAATAGAGATACTTACTGAAGAAGATACAAGATACAAGAAACGTTGAACACTGGACAATGACACCTCAGTTCCCTTCAAAGTAGTCACCTTGGGACCTCACAATTCTCCCAGTTGCCATCTGCTGCCCCATTGTATTTTCCTGAATCTCATAAGTGGTCTGAAATCTCTTCCTTTTCAAAGATGATTTTAATTTTGGGAAAAGCCAGACCTCACAAGATGCCAAATCTGGGATGTAGGGGGGCTGAGTCATCAGGGTGATTTGATGTTTCACAAAAAAACTGCACAAGACATGATGTGTGAGTGGGCATGTTGTCTGAAGAAGCTCTGCCAGTCACTGGTTGCCTATAGCTGTGGCCTTCTGAATCATCCAAATAATTTCTGAGGAGGAATGTTCAAGCTTAATGCAAAATTTGATGCAGATTCATTGTTCTACTCACTCAGTCATTTTTAATGTGATGGCCACACAGCACACATGCTCACTCAATGGTGTCTACCACCCCCACTACTAGTGCAGTGAAGTCATCATTTGTTCACGTGTACGCATTCCAATCCACTCTCTTTGGCTGCCGGTTTACATCGATGTTGTGTAAACCATTCTCATCATATTAACAATGGCTGGCCTTTTTCCAGACAGAACTCACATATGTGGTTAACTGATTGTAGACAAAGGTGCCAAGTTAATTCAGTAGAGAAAGGGTAGTCTTTTCAACAAACGGTACCAGAACAGTTGGACATCCTTATGTTAAAAAAAAAAAAGAACTTTGACTCTTACACCTTACCTTGCTAATTGTTAATTAGTACCAAATTTTCATCTCATGTAATTTTATATGCCCTGTATCCATGATATAATTATTCAGTATATAAACAAATCTTTTAAAGAAATACAAAGATGAATTCCTTATAAAGCAAGGAGAAACTTTCCACTTAAAGCAAGAAGATGAATGTAAACATTTTACTTTCTAAGAATGGGTGCAATCATTTCAAGAAAGGAAGTAAATGCTCTTATTGCTGACAGTACAAAGCAATGTTGCCATGGAAATAGGCTGAGAGGCTTAGGCAGAAGCAAAGAACAGTAATCTCCTAATCTTGCATGGTGGAAATTCAAATTAATAAAGAAGCAGGCAGAAGATTGTAGGAATCATATCAGAAGAAACTGGTCAGCAACAGAGAAGACACCAATAAACTCTGATATTTGGGGAATCCTCTGAATTTGTTAGGGTATAAGCTAAGATGTGGAAGCAAAAGAAAAAGTTTATATTTCTCTCATGCACCAGCTCAGAGGCAGAAGCATATTCAGGTTGGTCAGCATCTCTGTCCAATAAGGTCATCCAGGGGTCAGGTAACTTCCTCTTTGTTGCGTCAGCATCCCCTAAAGTGTTTCCCTCATCAGCATTGTACAAGCTGGTGTGTCAGCACCCAGTCAGCATTTTAGTACTAATGTGGCAAAGAGGAAGATAGGCAGCTTCCTTTTTTAAAATGTGACTAGGGAACTGCACCAAGGAAGGCTCTAGCTGATATTTAAAGTGGTGACAGTAGTTCTATTACTTAAAGCAGGAAGGGGAAAATGGATACTGGGAAACAATTTGCAGCATCTGATACAACCTCGAATAAGAAAAAATTGTTCACTGTTCAATCATCCCATGTACATAGAACTTAAGTCATTTTATGTTGGTCTCACCTTTAAAAAGTCAATGTATAAATGCCTGGCCAAACAGCTCAGTTGGTTAGAATATTTTTCAGTTATGCCAAAGTTATGGCTTCTATGGGCACATACAAGAAGCTACTAGTGAATGCATAAATAAGCAGAACAACAAATTTATTTCTCTCTCTTTCCCCCTTCCTCTCTCTCTCTCTAAACTCAAGAAATTAAAAAATTAAATCAATTTCAATGTAGAATTTTCATTAACAAATTATAGAGAGCAGAACAGAGCTTTCAGAAAACTATTATTAATATTCTCTGACATATATGAGTAGATATTATATCAATAAAGTATATAACACTTTTTTATGTGAGGAGAACATTTTTTAAAGATTTTCACTTATTTATTTTTATACAGAAGGGAAGGGAGGGAGAAAGAGAGGGCGAAAAACATCAGTGTGTGGTTGCCCCTCACACACCCCCTACCAGGGACCTGGCCCGCAACCCAGGAATGTGCCCTGACTGGGAATTGAACCAGTGACCCTTTGGTTCACAGGTTTGTGCTCAATCCACCAAGCCACACCAGCCAGGGCAAGAGAACTTTTTTTAAATTAATAAAGTAGTTAAAATACAAAGTTGGTGATATCATGATACCTGATATCAAACTATACTACAAGGCTATAATAATCAAAACAGCATGGTACTAGAATAAAAGCAGACACATGGATCAATGAAACAAAATAGAGAGCACAGATATAATTATTATATCTCATATAATATGTCATATATTAATTGACCACACCTGTATGGTCAATTAATATATGACAAAGGAAAAAAGAACACACAATGGGGTAAAGACACAATTCAAAAAATGGTGTTAAGAAACATTGGACAGATACATGCAAAAATAAAACTAGACCACTATTTTATAGCATATACAAGAATAAACTCAAAATGGATTATAGACTTAATGTAAGACTCGAAACTATAAAACTCTTAAAAGTAAACATAAATCATAAACTCAGTTTCTCTCAGCAATATTTTTTTGTGGTATATATCCTAGAGCAAGGGAAAGAAACAAAAAAAAATAAACAACTGGGACAACATCACACTAAAACATTTTTGCACAGCAAAGGAAACTATCAATAAAAAGAAAAAGACAACTTACTGAATGAGAAAAGATATTTGACAGTGATACACCCAATAAGGGGTTAATATCCAAAATGTATAAAGAACTCATACAAGTCAAAATTTTTAAAAAATGTAATTTAAAAATAGTCAAACAACCCAAATAGACAATCCTCCAAAGAGGGTATACAAATGGTCAATAGACAGATGAAAAGATGCTCATTGAAACCAATCATCAGAGAAATGCAAATTAAAACCACAATGAGATATCATCTCATACCTGTCAGAATGGCTATCATCAATAAGTCAACAAACGACAAGTGCTGATGAAGATATGGAGAAAAGGGAACGAACCACTGTGCACTGTTGGTGGGAATGCAAATTAGTGCAGCCATGATGAAAAACAGCATGGAGTTTCCTCAAAAAATAAAAAATGGAACTACCTTATGATTCAGTGATTCTACTTCTATGTATTGGAAGAAACCCAAAACACTAACTTGAAACAATATATGCACCCCTGTGTTCACTGCAGCATTATTTACAATAGCCAAGATATGAAAAAACCCAAGTGACCATCAATAGACAAGTAAATAAAAAAAGCAGTGGTACATATATACAATTTAAAATTACTTGACCATAAAAAAAAATGAAATCTTACCATTTGCCCCAACATGGATTGCCCTAGTGGCTATTATGCCACATGAAAAAAGTCAGTCAAATAAAGACAAATATCATATAATTTCACTTATATGAAGAATCTAAAAGCAAAATAAATGAACAAACAAAACAGAAACAGACACATAGATACAGAGAACAAACTGATGGTTGACAGAGAGGAGGGAGGTTGGGCAACTGGATGAAAAAGGTAAAGAGATTAAGAGGTACAAATTGGTAGTTACAAAAATAGTCACAGGGATATAAAGTATACCATAGGGAATATAAACAATAATATTATAATAATAAATATGGTGCCAGGTGGGCACTTGAGGTATCAGGGATTCACTGTAAGTCATGATTGTCTAATTACTATTCAATACAGTAGAATCTAATGTATAATAATATTAAATGTCAACTGGAATTGAAAAATAAAATTGAACTCCCCAAAATAAAATTTGATTCCAAAATTGGTTTTATTTTTATCTTAACAGTTAACTCAAGTTTAATTTAAAATTGTTAAATTATCATGTATATTTTTGCAGAAAAAGCATTTCAACAAAGTTAGCTCTACAACAAATTTATATAAATGAAACATTTCTTCTTGCCTTGCTCTATTAAAATTGCATATATCCAACAAAACTTTTAGGCTCAGAGACATGATAAAAATTTAAGAAGTCAGGAACCACATATAAATGTTAACATTAACTAAATCTAAATGTACCAATCTACCAATATAAGTCACAAAACCAATGTTGAGTGCAATAAGTCAAGTTAGATAATGTAAACATGACATACTATTTATGTAAATCATAAAAAGTATACAAAACGACATTATGTACTAGTTACAGACATATACATGTAACATAAGAATAAAAACAAAGAAAGTTTGCACACCAGTCAGACCCTTAACTGACTCAACAGACCCTTAACTGACTCAGGGAGAGAGAAATGGGAGTGGAAAAATGTCCAAGGGAACTGTAACAATAATATCTGTAATGCTTAAATTCTTAAAAATATTTGGATACTGGCAAATAGGCTTCAAGATAATGATTATGGAATGCATTAAATCATTATTAAAATATGGTCATTGTGTGTAAAGCTATTTTTAAAAACATAATTATTTAATGCCATTGAAGAGTGATCTAAATCAGACAGGAATTGAAAATACCGTTCTGCAGGGCTAAAGAAAACAGCAGCAAAACGAAAAGGGAGCCAACCATATGGGAAAATATATTTGCCAATGGTACCTCAGACAGGGGTTTGCTCTCCAAAATATATAAAGAACTCATATGACTACACTCCAGGAAGACAAACAATCCAATTAAAAAATGGACAAAGGACCTCAACAGACACTCTTTTAAGGAGGACATATGCAGAGCCTAGAGACATATGAAATGATGCTCTTCATCACTAGCCATCAGCGAAATGTAAATTAAAACCACAATGAGATACCACTTCACACCAGTCAGGATGGCCATCATAAACAGATCCACAAACAACGGGTGCTAGAGAGGCTGTGGAGAAAAGGGAACCCTAGTGCACTGTTGGTGGGAATGCAGACTGGTGCAGCCACTGTGGAAAACAGTATGGAGTTTCCTCAAAAAGCTAAAAATGGAACTACCTTTGGACTAGCGATTCCACTGCTGGGATTATACCATAAGAATCCCAAAACACTAATTCAAGTGAACCTATGCACCCCAATATTCATAGCAGCACAATTTACAATAGGCAAGTGCTAGAAGCAGCCTAGGTGCCCATCAGGAAATGAGTGAATCAAAAAACTATGGTACATTTACACAGTGGAACACTACACGCCAGAAAGAAAGAAAGAGCTACTACCCTTCGTGACAGCATGGATGGAACTGGAGAGCATTATGCTAAATTAAACAAGCCAGGCAGTGAAAGACAAATACTATATGATCTCACCTATAAGGGGAACCTAGTCAGCAAAAAAAAAAAACAAGCAAAGAAAATATAACCAGCAACATTGAAAGAAAAAAAAAACATGAACAAGAGGGAAGGAGTGAGGGGGGTAGTGGAGAAAGGAAGGTGAAGGGCCAAATCAAGGAACATGACAGAGCCAAGGTGAGGAGGGATTGAGGTAGGGAAGTGGGGATGGGAGGGACAGGGGAAAGTGGTGGTGGGTAAATGGAGACAAATGTATTTGAACAAATGTTTCCCTATTCTATTACTTGTCCTTTAACTTTTTTATATGTATATTACTGTATGGTCTTAAGTGTTTAATATAGTCAAATTGTCAATATTTTATTTTATAGTTTCTGGGTTTGAATATTTTACTTCAGGATAAGAAATATATTATTTTGTATTTTCTGCTAAAACTCCTTAGATTCAACATACTGATTTTTAACTTACTGGAATATTTTGTGTATAATGTGTAAAATAGGGCTTTATATTTGTTTTATTTCAAGTAATAGTGGTCCATGCACCTTATTTGTTGAATAAGCCTTATTTTCCCCATTGATTTCAAATATCAATTTAATCATATATTACATTGTTAGACAGATATATACATTTGTTTCTAGAATGTTTATTTAATTTCATGGATCTACTTGATTATTTCTGTGCTGGTGTCATGTTTTAATTGCTGAGACTTTATAATGGAATTACATTTTTTATTATTTTATAATGAATTTTGACATTTAAATAAATAAATAAAATCTGTATTAAAAAATGAAAAGAAAGAAGGAATTCCTACCTTTTATGATAACATGGATGGAACTGGAGACTATTATGTTAAGTGAAATAAGCCAGTCGGTGGAAGACAAATACCATATGATCCCACCTATAAGTGGAATCTATTCAACAAAATAAACTAATGAATAAAATAAACCACAGGCATGGAAACATGGAGCAGACTGAAAGGGACCAGAGGGGGTGGGGAAGGAGGACAACAGTGGAAAGAAGGGGAAGGGACTAGACAAAGAACAACTATGAATGACCCAAGGACATGGACAAGAGAGTGGGAACTGACTGTGGGAGAGGGGGGCGGAGTGGGATGGGTGGAGGAGGGCAAAGGGGGAAAAACTGAGACAACTGTAATAGAATACACATGATTTAAAAATAAAAAAAAAATTTAAAAAGGAAAATACCCTGTGAAAGAGGGGGACTAAATGGACTGAGATTTTGAGTATTTTTGTGTATTTGGCCTTTTGCCTAATGGAATAAATAAATATACAAAGGGAATTTCAACAATAATGTCTAATGTTTCGAGTTTTCAAAAATTATCTGGGTGATAGAAAAACAGTCTTCAACATAGCAATTACAAAATCTGGACAAAATATTGAAAAACAACAATAACAATGATTTGAAGGTGCTGGAGAACAAATTAATGAGCACAGGCAGAAACAGATCAAAGCCAAGAGAGAGAACTGCATGCAATGAGACTTGCATATGTGCAGCCCAGGGAAATCCCTAAGCCACATGGTGTAGGGAGCAGAAACCCGAGTCTCACTGGCTTGACAAGTCTGAGGATGGGCAGAGCATCTGGAAAGGGACGGGGCAAATCCAAAGGGCTGCTGATGTTCTACTTCTTGACATTTGAATTGGTTGCACAAATACTTGCTTTAGAAGAGTTACTGAGGCACATATGTATGTTTTCTGTAGTTACCTGTATGTGCATTGGCTTCAATAAAAATGTTAAAATAATTTTTTAAAAACTATTTCCTGGCTTAGTTTTATTGAAGGTTTTCAAGAATCAAAACAAAATAAAATAAAATATCTCTGTTGGAGAACAAGAATGTCTATAAAAATGGATATATATTAGGCAAGTTATGAGACAAGAAAATATCTCGGTGGTCTGAAATAGTATTAATTAGTAAGAGGCGTTTTATTTATTCACTCAACCGGTATTTCCAAAGTCTACAGCATATTTTATTCCCCTTTTACAAAAAGTGCCTTTATTTAAAGAGCCCTGTAGTAATATGAATTATTTTTTTAAAAAATCCCTGTGTGTTCAATTACTTAGAAGACACTTGAGATGCTTTACCAAACTAGCAACTCCAGGGAATCTGGAGGGATCCTTTAGCGTGCTTGAGAGTTAGGTCTCTGTCAACAAACCAGGCCCAGAAATCAACTTGAGAGATGGAAGATATTTGCTTCTTTGAAGGGTCTTGAACAACTCTCTAAAACTAATATAGAAAACAGAATTTCTTCACCAACCTTAACTTAGTGTTGTTTTTATGGGGCCAAACCTCTTTCTTTTTTTGAAGATTTGTCCTACCGCAATCCAAGTCTGCCTCTGAAGAAAATCCAGAACATTAGTATGAAAAAAGCTCTGGCTACAATAAATCACAGACTATTTAATTGTGTTATCCTGGTTAAGGTCAAATTCCCGCCATAACACATGAGATCCATACTCAGAAACCTGAAGAGCGTCAGCTCACCTGAAGAAGGGGTTCCTTTTCCTTTAGGCGTGCTTCTTGCATGCAAACGTGTCATTGTCGCAGGAACAGGTGTGGTTGTCCTGTGAGTTTGTGTTGCTGAAATATGAGCAGAGGTCAGTCCTTGTGTTGTGTGCAGACCCTTAGGCACTGGAGCATGTACAGCAGTGAATTTTTGTGTTACTGGAACGTGCTGTGTAAATGAAGCTTTTGCTGTTGAGAGTCTTTGGGTTTTGGATGTGACTTGTGTAGCAGAAGGATTTGCCATCATGGGAGTCAGGGCTGCTGGCAGGGTCTCTGTAGACAGAGCATTTGACACAGGGGATACTTTGGCTAGTGAAGCTGAATCACTTGCTGTGATGGGTTTCTGAGGAGTTGGTGGAATTTTGTCACCTAGAACATCCACTGTGGTGGGTTTCTGAGGAGTGGGTGTGATCTTGGAAATTGGAGAACTTTCTGTGGAGGAAAAATGTCACTTAAAAATTAGCTGAATAATGCTGTTTAGATTTAGAAACCAATTGCTTGCTTAATGACTCTTCTCCCCCCATCAGAAACCTAAATGTGACATTTAGGAAGCCAAGCCTTGTGCTTTTCCCAAGGAAACTGAAGTGCTACGCTGATTTTGCCTCAATATAAATTATACCTACAGGCAACTAAATGCACCAAGTAGAACTGAGATGATTAAACTGCTTTCTGTGTGAAGAAGGAAAGCCAAAGTCAGAGTTAGCCGTGATCTCATTCTGTGACACACCCCAAATAAAGATATTTTCCCTCAAAAAGTGTCTTCCTTTGCTCATGCCAAGACCAAAGAACAGCAGGATGCAAACGCTGGACAACAGACATAATCACAACAGAGATCTCCACAGAGTTTTGGTTCCCACACCTTTCAGGATATGTTAGTGACCTCAGAAACTTATTTTATTTTTCCTTTTTTAAGTAATCAAGTCAGAATGAAATTACTCCCTTTTTCTCCTCTCGTGCTGTTTATCAACTTTACAAACACTAGTTGAGTTCCTTTTGGATTTTAGGTGAGCTAACAAATGTCTAAAGTGCAACTTCAGTTAAGATCTTATTCTGAGAATCACACGTAACGACCTGGTACGGTGACAGGTCCCCAGGCCCTTTTGACTTTGGGTTGCTTATACAACCTCCCCTCCTGGCAGTTCTGCGTAGTGCTGGGGCCTGTTCCACCACATCCTAAAGACCAAGGTCTCTAATCCCTCTCCACTTCGGTTTCTCACCTATAGAGTGAGCATATAAACAGAGCAGATTGTATAACATTACTGTGAGGAATAAGGGAGATAATGTAGAAAAGTTATTTCACTCAGTGTCTGTCCCTGAAGAAACACATTACGTCACTCTGCACCCTCAGCACACATCCTGCTCTAGGCGCTCAGATGTTGTTCCATTTATTTCTGCATCCTTGACCTATCTCACAGGACGTTATAAAGGATAACTCAAGTAAAGTGCCTAGCAGGTAACACAGCTCTTAGCAGGCACTCAAAAAATGATAGATTTTATTATTAGGGTAACTGAAGTTTTTATATGGAATTTTCATCGAGGCCATCACATATAAAATTTATTCTTTGTTCTACCAAGTTCTCATTTTTGATCTAAAGGATTTCATAGTATTGTAGTTTAAATCTCCGAAAAGTTACTTTTCTAGTTATCTTATTATTTGGTATCAAGTTTAATTCCATTGTCGTCAGCAAGCACACCCTGAAAACTTTCAGCCTCCTGAAATGCAATGTAATTTAAAGCCCACCATAGTCAATGTTTCATGATACTTGAAAAAAATTTGCCATCTCTCCTTATAGGGTTCAGTGCTCTTATCTGTTATTTTTAAAAGTTTTATTGTTGTTCAGATCTTCTATATTCTTACTATTTTTTTGTTACTTATTCTATTAGCTATTGAGAGGGAGACGTGGAATTCTAAAGCTCTAATTGTGGATTTGTCTATTTTTCTTTCTGCCCTTTTTTTTGCTACATATAGATTGAGGATATTTTTCAAGAGTACATAGGTTTCAGATTGTGATATATTCCTGTTGAACTGACTTCTTTATGATGTGTAACTGTTTTATCTTAAAGTATACTTGTATATAATAAAGTTGAATCAGCTTTTTTTTTTCTGGTAATTGTTTGCATAGTACATTTTTTCCATTCTTTCATTTATTTACTATTCTTATCTTATAAACAGTAAATAGTTGTTTTAGTTTATTAATCTAGTTCAACAATATTAATCAAAAGCACTTAATATAATTACTGATATAGCTGGGTTTGGATCAAACACATTACTATCAGTTTTCTATTCTATCCATCAATTTTATGTTTCTTTTTGTTTCTCTTTCTCTCTTGTTGCCTTTTGGATTAAATATTCATTATAATTCCTTTATTACCTTGTAATTTTTACATTCTTTTACTATTATTTTCATGACAACCCTAGAGATTACAGTATTAGTCTATAAATCATACATGCAAATTAACACTTTTACCACTTTTTAGTGCTGCTAGAATTTTGTAACTTTTAAATTGAAGCTATCCTTTCTTTCTTTTGGTTTATTGCTATCGTACATTTGTATTCTACATATAATTCAAATCCCACAAAATGTTGCATTTATTCTTTTGTGAAGTCAGCATTCATTTACCCTTGCCGCTGTTCATTTCCTCTTGCATTTTCCTGTTTTACTGGGATTGTCTTCATTCCACTTGATGGATTTCCTGTAAATTTTTTAGTGTGTGCAGGTCTCCTCTGCTAGTGACAAGTTCCCTTCGTTTTTGTATAAAAGCATCTTTATGTTGTACTTAGTTTCAAAGAATATATTTACTGGGTATTGAATCCTAAGTGAGCAGTAATCCTAAGTGAGACCATATAGATTTCTTCTTATTGTCTTTTGGCTTCCGTAATTTCTGTTGAGAAGTTAACGACCAGTTTTATTGTTGCTGCTTTAAAGATGACAATGTTTGATTTTGTGTCTCAGTGTTTTTACTATTTCTTGGATTTACAAACTTTTGCTATGAGTTACCTGGAAATGGTTTTATTTTCACTCTGCTTAGAATGCTGAGAGCTTCTGGGATCTGTTAGTTGACATATATCATTAGTGTTGGAAAAATCACATGATCTCTTTAAATATTCTTCTCTTCTTGCTTCTATTTCTCCTCCTCTCCTCTTTTTATAACATATGTTAGAGCAGTTTAACATATCTCAAATATTTCAAACTTATATCTATATTTTACATTTTTTTCTCTTTGTGTTGCTGTTGGGCTTTTTTAATTAACCTCTCTTCTGGTTTCTCATGCCATCTCCTGCTGTGTCCAAATTACTCCTAAACCATTTTCATAGATACCAATTCTCTGTTTATCTTTTTCTTTAATATCTTATACATATTAATCACTTATTTTAAAGCCTTTGTCTACTAACTCAGTTATCTGGATCTTCTTTGTATTGTTCTATTTTCTCCTGATTTGGTTATATTTTCTTACTTCTCTGCATGTCTAATAATTTTTTTTGTATGCAATTCATTGTATGTAAAACATTCAGGCCATGTATTCTTCCAAATGAGTGTCTTCTTTTCTGACAGCAAATTGGTTTGAGGTGATCACATCCTCAGCCTATGAAGGACTGAGCTGTGTTACAGTGTTAGTGATACCCACTCTACTTTTGCTCTTGCCTCTGCTCCTTGGGAGTGGCCCCCTGGGCTTCCGATTAACAGCGTGGTGGATTTTTGTTTCCTTAGCACTGAGAGATTGTGGAAGATACAGGTCTATCCTTTCGAGGTCCCGGAGCCCAACTCTCTACCCTACTTCTCCACATAGCTTCACAAGGGACACAATGTCTTAAGGGAGAGAGACAGGCTGTATGCTTGACACGGGCCTGTTACTCTGATGGGATTTGTTGTCAAAATACCATAAGGTTCAGAAAGATTTAATGTTGTTCTTTAGAATCTTTGGGTCTAGCTCCCCAGTCTTACATGCAGCCCCAGAAATCAGCAAATGATCCTTGGGGAAAACTGGGTATGAATTTAAGGGATCCAAGTTCAACATGCATTAAAAACTTTGCTAGTTTCTCTGTTTCCTGGCTTTTATTTGGGTCAAGATGGATCTTCAGCCAGGGAATCTCAGAATGATTTGCCTTCACTCCCCACACCCAGGAATTTTAGTTTTCTCAGTCCGAGTTGTTTCCATAGCTATATCTTATGTCTTTAAAAATGTGATTTTTTATAGGTTATTTTATAGTCTTTTTAGTTTTTTTTCAAATCTACCCAAATTTTGTAATTATTGTAATGGGAGCATTAGCTTGCTATAACTTACTTGGCCACTAATATAGAGTTGTAAGCTCTAAATAACAGATGATTTAATGAAACAGAGGAAAATAAATATGAAGTGGGTCAAATGGAAAAATTGTTTTTTTAAAAAACTAGACAAACAACACTCATAATCAAATAAATTCAAGCAAAATAAAATTTTCACCACAAATATTGTCATATCTCCATGTAATAATAACCATTATCATTAACTATGCAGCGAATCAGCACAATGATGCAATATTGTGAGAGTGTAAATTGGTAATTCTTTGCAAACAATATTAGTAACATTTATCAAAAATTTAAAAGCATATACCTTTGTTATAGTAATTATACTACAAGAAATTCATTGTATAAAATGTATTTACACACATGTACAATGAACAAATGTACAATAATATTTATTGCAATGTCTTTTATAATAACAATAAAAAAACTCAAAAGCTAAATTTCCTTCAATAAGAACACTGGTTAAATAATGCTATATTCATACAATTGATATGGTTAAGAAAGTAATATGTATATGCATATTTATTTTCTAGAACAAAACACAAAAATTAAAAAACAATGGTTACTTCTGAGGAAAGGACTAGAGATAGAGAAGACATTTTTATTTCTTATTTTATATGCATCTTCATTGTTTTAATATTATTTTACTGTTTATATATACCATTTATAATAGAAACTATTTTTAACAAAAAATTATATTTAAAATTCATGCTGACATAATTTAAAGTATAATTATAAAAACAGCATTTGTTTGACTCATATTGGCATTCAAATATGACACTTCTTAAACAAACGCTACCTATTGGTACTGTGCAGATTTATAATCCAACTTCATTGACCTTCTAAATAGCTCTTCAAAACTATATTTTAAAAGCATTTTGAAAGATTCTGAGAGTACAAAAAAGGTATAAAAATGTATTAAGAAAACAGTCTAGAGGAAAAAGAAGAAAGAATGATCAATAAGAAAGAAATCCTGGGGACAGAAAACAAATAAATATAATGGAATAAAGTAAACAGGGAAAAGCTTTTCTCATGTTTTTGTCATGTTTGATCACTATCTAGATCTCTTAGTTTAATTTAAGATTCCATCCTAATTGAATAAAATAAACAATTTTTATGCACTTCAAATTAATAAAAAGATAACTATGTTAACTTATCAAAGGTAACATGGTAAGAACAAGCAAATCTCTGAAGCTAGCATTACCCTGATGCCAAAACCAGACACATTATTAAAAAGAAATTACAGGCCCAAATCCTCAATAAACATGGATTCAAAAATTCTCAACAAACTATTAGCAATGTAGATTTAATAATATTTTATAAAATTATATAACATAACCAAGTGGGATTCATGCCAGAAATACAATAATTGTTCAATATCTATGAATCAATCAACATGACACATCACATTAACAAAATAAAAATAAAAAATAATATGACCGTCTCAATATATTCAGAAAAAGCATTTGACAAAACTCATCATCATTTTTTATTTTTAATAGTTTATCTTTATTGTATTTTTCCATTATCATTTATCCCCCTTATACCCACTTCCACCTCCATGTACCGCTCTCCCCGCCACAATCACCACACTGTTGTCCATGTCCATGAGTCTTCTTTCTTTTTTACTCGACCCTCTCACTCTCCAAACCAATGCCCCACCCCAGAGCTGTCAGCCTGCTCTCTATGAGCGGGTCTCTATTTTGCTTGTTAGTTCAGATTGGTCATTAGATTCTACGTATGACTGAAATCATATGGTATATGTCTTTCTCTGATTGCTATTTCACTTAGCATGGTATTCTCCAGGTCCATCCATGTTGTCACAAAGGGTAAAATCCTTTTTTACAGCTGAGTAGTATTTCATTGTATAAATTACCATATTGTGTCACCACTCATCTACTGATGGACACTTGGGCTGCTTCAAAATCATGGCTATTGTAAAGAATGGTGCAATCAGTATAGGGTGGTTTACATTTTTTGAAATTAGTGTTTCAGGTTTCTTTAGATAAATTTCCAGATGTGGAATTGCTGGGTCATTAGGAGGTCCCATTTTTAATTTTTTGAGGTATCTCCATACCGCTTTCCATAGTGACTGTACCAATGTGCATGCCCACCAACATTGCAAATAGTTTTCCCTTTCTCTACTTCCTCTCCAACAGTTTTTTGTTGATTTATTGATGATAGCCATCTGACAGGTGTGAGGTGATATCTCATTATGGTTTTAATTTTCATTTCTCTGCTGATTACTGATATTCAGCATTTTTTCATGTATCTATTGGCCATCTATGTGTCCTCTTTGGGGGAGTGTCCATTCAGGTCCTCTGCCCATTTTTTAATTGGATTGTTTGGTTTTTTGGTTTTGAGTTTTATGAATTCTATAACTTTTGTTATTAACCTTTTATCAATGTATTGGCAAATATGTTCTCCCATTCAAAGGCTGTCTTTTTATTTTGCTGATGGTTCCTTTGCTGTGAAAAAACTTTTTAGTTTGATGTAGTCCCATTTGTTTATTTTTTCTTCTGTTTCCCTTGCCTGAGGAGATACATCAGAAAAATATTGCTACAAACAATGTCTGAGATTTTACTGCCTATGGTTTCTTCAAGGGTTTTTATGGTTTAGTGTCTAACAGTTAAGTCTTTAATCCATTTTAAGTTTATTCTTGTGTGTGTGGCATAAGGAGGTAGTCTAGTTTCCTTTTTCTGCACATATCTCTTCAATTATCTCAACACCATTTATTAAATAAACTATCTTTAGCCCTTTGTATGTACTTGTTTCCTCTGTCAAATATTACTTGACTATAAATGTATGGGTTTATTTCTGGGCTCTCTATTCTGTTCCATTGATCTATGCTTCTGATTTTATGCCAGTACCATGTTGTTTTGATTACTGTGGCCTCACAGTGTACTTTGATATTAAGTAATGTGATTCCTCCAAATTTATTTCTTAAGTGCATTTTATTAATTATGCTGTTACAGTTGTCCCAGTTGTTTCCCTTTGCCCCCTTTTCTTGATACTCCTCATCCTTCTGTTAACCTGCCCCTTAGTTCATGTCCATGGCTCATGTGTGTAAGACCTTTGGCTTCTCCCTTTCCTATACTATTCTTAATATCTCCTTGTGCATTTTGTTCCTACCAATTATGCTTCTTGATCCCTACACCACTTTCCCCTTTCTTCCCCTTCCTCTTCCCAGCTGATAACCCTCCAGATAATTCCCATACCTATGATTCTGTTCCTGTTCTGGTTATTTCCTTAGTTTTTTGTTTTTGTTTTTTAGCTTCAGTTGATAGTTGTGAGTTTGTTGTCATTTTAATGTTCATAGTTTTGAACTTCTTTCATTTAAATAAGTCCCTTTAACATTTCCTGTAATAATGGCTTAGTGGTGATGAATTCCTTTAGCTTTACCTTGAGTGGGAAGCACTTCATCTCTCCTTCCATTCTAAATGATAGCTTTGCTGGATAGAGTAATCTTGGTTATAGATCCTTGCTTTTCATCACTTTGAACACTTCTAGCCAGTCCCTTCTTGCCTGCAGTTTCTTTTGAGAAATCACCTGACAGTCTTACAGGAACTCCTTTGTAGGTAATTCTCTGCTTTTCTCCTGCTGCTTGTAAAATTCTTTCTTTATCTTTAACCCCTGGAATTTTTGTTATGATGTGCCTTGGTGTAGGCCTCTTTTCTTCTTATTGTTCTGATTGGTTGTTTTTTGCTTCTTTATAGTCCAAATCGTTGATTTGATTTTGTCTTCATACACTCTACTGTTGTTTCCCTGTAAATTGTTCTTTATTTCAATTAGCTAATCCTTTGTTTCTGACTGGATCCTTTTTATGCTGATGAGGTCCTCATTAAGTTTCTTGAGCGTGCTTATAACCAGTGTTTTGAACTACGCATCTGATAGGTTGCTTATCTCCATTTTGTTTCACTCTTTTTCTGGATTTTTGATCTGTTCTTTCATTTGGGTCATGTTTCTTTGTCTCCTCATTTTGGCAGCTTCCCACTGTTTGTTTCTATGTATTAGGTGGAGTGGCTTTGCCTCCGTGTCTGGGTAGTGTTGCCTAATATAATAGGTGTCCTGTTGGATCCTGTAGCTCAGCCTCCCCTATCACCCAAGCTGGGTACTTGAGATGTGCCTTTCATGTGGGCTGAGTACACCCTCCTCTTGTAGTTGAGGCTTGGTTCTTGTTGGCGGATCAAAGGGACGGATTTACCCCATCCTGTCAGCTGCAAGTATTGGCTGTGACCACTGACCACCACCCGCTGCCCTCTGTGGAGGATCAACTGTGCAGAGGCACAGTGGTGGTGCTCCAAAGTGGTCTATAGCTGTCCACTGGATGTGCTGACCTGAAGTTTCCCAGGTGGTGCAGGCTAAGGTCAGCCACCATGAGTTTTGCCACCAGCCATCCTTCCTGAGCTATAAAGCAACCTGAGAAGGCTGCTACTTGTGCTGGGCCTGGAGTCCCAGGGGAAGCCAAACTGTGAAATTAATCTGGTTGCTGTTAGTGCCTGGCCTGGAGCTCTCTGAGGCCAGCTGCTGCTTGTTTGAGAGGATTTAGGAAATTGTAATAAGTGAGCCAAGACCAGCCATCCATACGGAAAAGTAGCTTGGGTGGGCCCGTAAATTCAGTGCAGTGGAGTCTCTAGGGATCTCCAAGGTGGGTCTAACAGTGTCAGCTAGGTTGATGGAGTCTCAAATATAATACCAGCCTGCCAGCTCCATGGCTCTGCAAAGGGATGTCTCAGAAAAGAGACAATGGCCTCTGCTTGCCCTGATGCCAGACAGTTCAGCTTCTCCCCGTATACCACTGGTGCCTTTCAAGGTATTACCCCAGTGCTAGAGCTAAGAGGGAATGAGTCTGTTTGTGGGTTTTTTAAGAGGAACTGTTTGAGGCCCCAGCAGTTTCTTCCACTGACTCAATCCTTGCTGGGATTTGGAGCCAGAAGTTGTGGGGACTTATCTTCCTGGCACTGGAATTCTGTGCCAGGTGGCCTGGTGTGGGGCTGGGCCTCCTCACTCCCAAGCTATCCCTCCTGAATTTTTATCCACCACACCTGAGAGATCAGCCTGTTCCATGTCTGTACCCCTCCTACCAGTCTGGATGGATGTGGTTTCTTTAATTCCATAGTTGTCAGACTTCCACTCAACTTGATTTCTGATGGTTCTGAGTGATGACTGTTTTATATTTCAGTTGTAATTTTGATGTGGTTGTGTGAAGAGGCAAGCTATGTCTGCCTATGCTTCCATTGGCTGGAAACCTCCAAATTTATTCTTCTTTCTCAAGATCGCTCTTGCTAGTCAGGGCCTTTTGTGGTTCCATATAAATTTTCGAAGTATTTGTTCTACTTCTGTGAAATGTGACATCTGTATCTTGATAAGAATTTTGTTGAATCTATAGATTGCTTTGGGTAGTATGAACATTTTAATGATGTTAATTATTCCTATCCATGAACACAGAATGTGCTTCCACTTATTTGTATCTTCTTCAATTTATTTTTTCAGTGTATTATAATTTTCTATACAGGTCTCTTATATCCTTGGTTAAATTTATTCCTAGGTATTTTATTCTTTTAGAAGCAATTGTGAAGGGGATTGTTTTCTTAGTTTCCCCTTCTGGTATTTCATTATTGACATATAAAAAAGCAACTGATTTATGGATATAAATTTTGTGTCATGATACTTTGCTGAATTCATTGATCAGTTCTAGTAGTTTCTTGGTGGAATCTTGAGAGTTCTCGCTATACAGTATTATGTCAT
Organism: Pteronotus mesoamericanus; assembly: GCF_021234165.1. Classification (NCBI taxonomy): domain Eukaryota; kingdom Metazoa; phylum Chordata; class Mammalia; order Chiroptera; family Mormoopidae; genus Pteronotus; species Pteronotus mesoamericanus. The sequence goes on from NW_026555326.1 coordinate 4,108,571, forward strand.
GTCATCTGCAAATAATGATAGTTTTACTTCTATCTTTCCAGTTTGGATGCCATTTATTTCTTGTTCTTGTCTGATTACTGTGGCTAGGACTTCTACTGCTATGCTGAAAAGAGAGGTGAAAGAAGACATCTCTGCCTTCCTCCCAATCTTAAGGAGAATGCTCGTAGGTTTTGCTCATTAAGTGTGATGCTGGCAGTGGGTTTGTCATATATGGCCTTTATTATGTTTAGTGATGTTTCCTGTATTCCCACTCTGCTGAGATTTCTTATCATAGATCTTTGCAGGATTTTATCAAATGCTTTTTTTCTGAATCTATCCATCTGATCATGGGGTTATTTTCCTTCATTTTTTTAATGTGGTGTATCACATTTATCGATCTGTGAATATTCTACCAACATTGAATTCCTGGAATAAATCCCATTTGATCATGGTACATGATTGCTTTTATAGGTTGTTGTATTAAGTTTGCTAATATTTTGTTAAGGATTTTAGCATCTATGTTCATCAGGGATATTGGCCTATAATTTTTTGTAGTGTCTGTATCTGGTTTTGTTTTAGGATAATGCTGGCCTCGTAAAATGAGCTCAGAGGTCTTCCCTCTACTTGAATATTTTTGAAATAGTTTGAGTAGAAGAGGTGTTAGTTCTTCTTAGAATGCTGGGTAAAATTCAATCCATCCAGTCCAGGGCTTTTGTTTGTTGGGAATTTTTTGATTACTGATTCTATTTCACTAGGTGTAATATGTCCATTCAGGTTCTCTGAATCTTCATGATTTAGTTTTGGAAGATTTTATGTTTCTTGGAATTTTTCCATTTCATCCACATTGTCCAGTTTCTTGGCATATAGTTGTTCATAATATTTTCTTACAATCCTTTTTATTTTTTTGGTGTTGGTTGTTATTTCTCCTCTTTATCTTCTGATTTTATTTATTTGGGTCTTCTTCCTTTTTTTCTTGATGAGTCTGGTTAAAGGTTTGCAATCTTGTTTATCTTTTAAAAAAACCAGCACTTGGATTTTTTGATCTTTTGATTGTTTTTTAGACTCTATTTCATTTATTTCTGCTCTGATCTTTATTATTTCCTTTTTTCTACTCACTTTGGGTTTTGCTTATTTTTTTTTCAAGTTCCTTTAAGTGTAAAGTTAGATTGTTTTTGGAAATTTTTCTTGTTTTTTGAAATAGGCCTGTAATCCTATGAATTTCCCACTTAGGAATTCTTTCACTGTGTCTCACAGATTTGTTCTCATTTTTATTTGTTTTAATATATCTTCTTATTTCTTTCTTGATCTTGTTTTTGAGCCATTCATTGTTTAATAATAAGTTATTTAGCCTCCATGCCTTAGTGTATTTTCAGTTTTCTTCTTAAGATTGATTTCCGGTTTCATAGCATTGTGGTAAAAGAAGATGCTGATATGATATCAATCTTCTTAAATTTATTGAGATTTCTTTTGTTTTCTAACATGTGATCTGTCCAAGGAAATGTTCCAAGTGTACTTGAAAAGAATATATATTCTGCTGCTTTGGGATGAAATGCTCTGTATATATCAATTAAATCCATTTTATCTAGTGTGTCATTATGGCCACTATTTCCTTGTTGATTTTCTGCCTGAAAGTTCTATCCATTGAAGACAATGGGGTGTTAAAATCCCTTACTATGACTGATTTTTGTCAATCTCTCTCTTCAGGTCCAAAAGATTTCTTTACATATTTAGGTACTCCTGTGTTAGGTGTTTACTAGGGTTTACTAGGGTTTTATCTTCTTGTTGGATTGTTCTCTTATTCACTATGTAGTGTCTTTTGTCTCTTACTATAGCCTTGGTTTTAAAGTTTATTTTGTAGAATATAAGAATTGATACTCCAGCTTTTTGTCCTTTCTATTTGCATGAAATATCTTTTTCCATCCCTTTACTTTTAGTCTGTGTGTATCTTTCATTCTGGGGTGGGTCTCATGGAGACAGCATATGTACAGGTCTTGTTTTCTTATCCATTCAGCTACCCTATGTCTTTTGAATGGAGCATTTAAGCCATTTACATTTAGAGTGATCATAGATTGATACATTTTTATTGCCATTGCATTTTTTAACTATTTTCTCTGTTTTTTTTTCTTTTTCTTTATCTTCTTCTTAAAGCAAGCCTTTTGACATTAGTTGAAATACTGGTTTGGAGGTAACAGACTCCTTTATCTTTGTCTTATCTGGGAAGCTCTTTATTTCTCCTTCAATTATTAATGATAGCTTTGTGAGCTAAACTAGCCTTGGTTGTATGACCTTGTTTTTCATCACCTTAAATAGTGCCAATCCCTTCTGGACTGAAATGTTTCTATTGAGAAAGAAGATGATAGCCTTATGGGAGCTGCTTTGTAGGTAACTTCTTCTCCTTCTCCTCCTCCCTTTCCTCCCTTTCCTCCTCCTCCTCCTCCTTCCTCTTCTTCTTCTCCTTCTTCTCCTTCTCCTCCTCCTCCTCCTCTTCCTTCTTCTCCTTCTTCTTCTTCTTCTCTTCCTTCTTCTCCTTCTTCTCCTTCTTCTTCCTCTTCTTCCTCTTCTTCCTCTTCTTCTTCATTTAAGATTCTCTCCTTGTCTTTAAGCTTTGCCATTTTAATTATGATGTGTCTTGGTGTGGGACTCTTTGGATCCAAGATTTTTGGATCTTGTTTTGGACTCTCTGTACTTAATTATGATGTGTCTTGGTGTGGGACTCTTTGGATCCAAGATCTTTGGATCTTGTTTTGGACTCTCTGTGCTTCTTCAACTTGTGTGTCTTTTTACGTTACCAGATCAGGGCAGTTTTCAGTCATCATTTCTTTAAATAGGTTCTCAATCCCTTGCTCACTCTCTTCTTCTAATATCCCCATGATGTTGATGTTGTTATACTTCATGTAGTCACAAAGGTCCCTTGAAATATCCTCACTTTTTAATTTATTTTTTTGATGCTCCACATTGCTCTTTTTTCCCCCTTGTTTTCCAAATTGCTATTTCAATCCTCTACTTCATCTAACTTACTGTGTATTCCTTCCAGTATATTATTTATTTCATATATTGCATTCTTTATTTCTGACTGGTCTTTTTTTTTATTGTTTTCATTTCTTTTTTCATTCTGTTGAGCATCCCTATAATCCTTATGCGAAACTCTATATCTAGTAAGTTGTTTGCCTCCATTTCATTTACCTCTTCTTCTGGAAAATTCTCTCGTTCTTTAGTTTGGATCCTGATTCTTTGTCTTCCCATTTTGGTTTCTTCTTGTTTTTGTTTCTATGTATGGGTAAATTTGCAAAGACTGTTTCAGACCTATGTTAATGTTGTCTGTGACTGGCCTTTAGTAACCTTTCCGTTAGGCTGAATCACTGAAAGTGTCTCCAGCTGTACTCCTCAGATTCTAGGCTAAAGCTCCACAATGTGTGGTGAGAAGGATTCCTAAAGGTGGGGCTATTACCTCCTCACAGGCTATGTCACATGGAGGGGAGTGCTCTACCTAAAAAAAAAGGCTTCTGCAGAGTCAGGAATGATTGAGCACAGGGACCTTGACAGCTGACCCTTCAGCTCTCTCCCCAGAGCCCCCAATTCCAGACTGCTCACGTGGCTCTAGTCTGTTTTGCCCTCCATTGGCTGGAGCCCAGGGTAAGAGGCTGCAAATGAAATTTTGTCTGTTTGACCTGTAAGAGACTATTTCTCTCTCTTGTCATCTCTCCCTGACAGACAGAAATCTCACTGCTGTTCATAGCTGGATATTATTTGGAGTTTTTTCCTCCAGTTCTGGTGTTATAGGCTAGGGAGCCCAGTTTGAAGTTTAGACCCCACACTTCTCAGGGGGAGCTCCCTGGCTGCTGAAATACTCAGAACTTCAGATGCTTCCCATGGAAGCCCAGTCTTCCCTCTTGCATCTCTGCACTTCCTACCAGTCTAGTGTTGGCGATGAGTTTTTTTTCCCCATAAGTCCTTGATTATAAGGCTTCACCTCAGTGTTCAGCTGGTTATTTAGAATCATTTTTCTATAATTTAGTTGTAATTCCATGTTTGGTATTGTAAAGAGGTTAGTATAGCTTCCACCAACACTGCCACTACCTTGTTGTTTTCTTATAATTTCCTTTTTTCTAACCACCTTTCTACCTTTTTACCCCTGCTCACATGATCTTCCCTCTCACCCTTTCTTCCATTAAATCCTACTTATTATCCAGATACATGTCTAACACTGTTCCTGTCCTCTAGTCCAGTCTCTACATTCCAATTACAATTTAGTATTTGTGATTCTATTCCAGTTGTGACTTGGATTATAGCTAAAATCTAAAATCTGTTGTCCCCCTAAACTGCTGTGGACCCTGAAGAAAAAGACGCCTATTAATGTTACAGAAATAAAGGGGTTTATTTGCCTACACATATCAAAGCCCAAAAAAACAGGAAAGGGAGTTTCCAGCAAAGAAAGTAGAAATTTATATAAGAAAATGGCACCAAGTCTAGAGACACAAGTGATTTATCATTCTAAGACCTGACTTCCAGGTGGCTTTCAGTGAATAGATTATATATAGGAAATATCATTAATCATGGTGACTAATGAAACTGTTGTTGTGGGCTTTACCAATTGGTTGGAGCCAGGGAAGGAGTAGTTGTGTTAACATAGGTAGTTAGTATTAATAAAGGAAGGGAACAAATAAAATTGGACATTAAGTTGAGGAAACTAGGGAGCTTATCAGAAAATAAGTCCAACTTACTAGGAAGCTATAGCATTTACAGCTACCCATGGGACTGCCACATCGTACACTGAGGAAACTTAATTCCTGAAGTGAACTCTCCAGGGGACAAAAAGCTATTATGTAGGACTACTGAGGGAGAGATAAAATAATAAAGGGGAAATGCCTCTAGTGAGTGCACGTGCAGTAGGAGAAAACTGGTGACCATAAAGGGGAGGCGTCTAATCTGGGGAAAGGATCAGACCTGATGACAGCATGAAACCGCAGATGATCCAGGAAAAGGATTGAGTAAAGGGAGTACCCAACACAAGGCATCAAAGAGCCAGGAAAGAGATTGGTTAATTTGAAAGAAAGCTTACCTTATCCCAAGCCCAAGATAATATGATCAAAATTTAACAAATGCCTCTCTCAGTAGTGTGTGTTTGGCCAATCCATTTGCCTTTTTACACGCATTTACTCTTCATGGCAACCATGTGGCGCCAAGGGCAGATCTGAAGCAGCTGTGCGGGCTCAGCAGCCATGCAGGCCCAAGTTTGAGAGGGCTTCAAGCACAGGCTGGTTACATTGGCACAGTGCCAGCCAGAGTACAGCTGGGAACAAAGACTAAGCTAGCTGGATGGGAGCAAAGACTATCCGGAGGCCGGGTTGATGGCGTTAGAGTTCTGAACTCTGAACCTCCTGGTGGGCCCTTATGCTCACCAGGCCCAGGACTTATTCTACAGTGAGAGAGGGCTAAGCCAATTGGTCATGAATGAGATACCGGGTACATGGGAACATTCCTTTGTGTTTGCTCCAGCTCCAATAAATCTTACCACTATACCTCATCTTCCCATACATGGGTCCCTGAAATGCTTTTTTTTTTTTTTTTGCATCTCTGTGGAAGAACTTCATTCCACAAGCAACAGTTGAGCATTCATTGTCTCAGGTCCTGATGTTGGCCATGGCATGTCGTGTCTAGTTATGTGACAGTGTGGTAGTCAGCTTTCATGGGACTGGAGATAAAACACAACTGAGGTCAGGATGTCATCTTTAGTTTTATCTAAACTCTGCCCCATTGATCAACAAACCTGAGGCTTCTATAAAAGACAGTTTGATGCTGACCAGAACCTGTTGTCTTAAGGGTTTAATGATTAAGAGAGTGAATGTGTAGTATGTCATGGTACTATTAGACTGGACAGAGCTAGCTTGAATTAAAGAAACATTATATTTAATAAATAAAGTTCAGGACCCAGCTAATATGCATTATCTTGAATACTGAAAACTTGAAGGTTCATTTCCTGGTCAGGGCACATACCTGAGTTGTGCATTTAATCCCCAGGAGGGGCGTGTATGGGAGGAAACCAATAACTGTTTCTCTCTCATATGAATGTTTCTCTCTATCTCTTTTTCTCTCCCTTCCACCCTCTTTAAAACAAATTAAAAAAAGGTCCTTGGGTGAGGAAGGAAATAAATGAATAAATAAATAAATAAATAAATAAATAAATAAATAAAATATTCCTGCATAGTTACACTAAGAAGGTATTCTGGTGGCTAACTGGGCTCAAATTGGAAAAACAGAGCCTAGCAGGCATTTCTACATAAAACCTTTTTATGCAAACCCCTTTTTTTTTTTTTTTTTTTTTTTTTTTTCATAAATACACAATTTTATTTGCTATTTTCAGGGGAAACTTAGGCATTAAACTGTAAGCTGATAAAATACGGATACCTAAAAAAGTATAAAAGTATAAATATCCCCTTAGAATAAATTTTAGTGAATTAAGTCTTAATATCTTTAAATTAAAAAAAAAAAAAAAAAGCCTACCTATAATGTCAAGGTCACAAATTAAACAACAATGAGCAACCAGCAGCGCCTCACAGGTATACCCGGAGGCCAGCTAAGGCTGCCCACCTCCCAAGGCTCCATGAGGAGAACGGGTCACCAGGAGCTAAATATGCCCTATAGAAAGGTTGCTATAAATGGTTGAAGCCAAACATTTAACAACATACAACAGACCTTACAAAAAGGAGTAGGTAAGTCCTAGGTGCTGAAGAACTTGGTTAATCATGTTATTTATTGGCAAAGAAGAGGGCACAGGTGAGATGCCTCCGGAAGCATTTGAAACTGGACGTCAGAGCCTCTGCCTGATGTGTCAGCAGCCCCAGTGCCAGTGTGCACAGCTCCCCTGGGAGGCCCAAGGTCAGGAAGTTTTCCCCCACTTCAGGGGGAAAACTGCACTAAAATGACAGAGTCCCACACTGAACTGCCTGCCTGCACTGCATGGCTGTCATTTGAGTCAATTCTTTTTTTAAAATTAATTAATTTATTTTTTCAAATACATTTGTCTCTGCCTTTCCCCCACCACTTTCCCCTCCCCCTATTCTTATAAAGGAGCCCTGGGAATTGTAGTTCAACCAAGGACTGAGGCTTTCCCTGTCTCATAAGAGCTGCACAGCTATATCTCCCAGCATTTTCAAAAATCAATCAAAGATGCTACATTTTAACTGATCAAGACATTGACTATTAGAACAATCAAACTGTGATGATAGGGGTCCTCATTTACATGAGAGTTGACCAATCAGGGACAGAGGCAAGGACTTCTATCTATATAAGCCAGCTACATTTTCACCAAAAACTAAAGACTGCCTTTCCTTGTTGAAACTGAAACACCAAACACGAGACACAGGAGATTGTCTCACCAGAGCAGATCAAGGCAGAAGAGAGTGGAGTGGACTGAAGAAGGTGGAGCAGAGCTGTCTAACATCAAGGCCACCTCACAGCCATGCTGTGCTGTCATAGTGGAGCTGTAACACTATCGAGCTGTTCCATGGCCATGTTGTATGTCAATTCAGCTCTTTGCACTGAATAACATTTCCTCTTCCAGCACACCCAAAACTGGGGATTCCTGTCAGCACTGAATTGGTGCCAACGACCTTCCATTGACACCACAAACTCCTGGGAGTGAGAGGGTGGATTATGATTATCTGCCTTGCACAGAAGTAATCAACAGATGTTTTCTGAATCGAAATTCAAAAGTGTCCAGTGACAAAATATATTTTGGAGGAAAAAAAGTTTCCCGTCCATCTTTATCTTTACATTTCATTGTGTGTATGTGTATGTGTGACAATCAAATTGTACTTCCTTAAAGATAGGCACATTTCTATTATAAATAAGAAACTGACATGTAACTTTACTGTAGGCTACAAGATTCCCCTGACCCATCTTCACCCTGAGTCATTAGATCGTCAGCCGGGCAAAGGATAGCAGTGGGACAAGACTAATGGGAAGGAAAGTGGGAGAGGGAAGTAAAAAGTGGTTCTCCCCTCTCCACTGCTCACTTTGAGTGGGGACAGATGGAAGGCAGCCACACCTACTCCCTACTCTGTGTGGTGAGGAGATTATCTCATTTGTTTTAACTCAACCTCACAAGGCCTCAGCTAGAGTGCTGTCCACACCAGAGGACAGTCTATGGCCCGAGTCAGACAAAGGACCATGGGTTTGAACCCTGGTTCCACCACATGGGAACTGTGTAGCTCCTCTAAGCCAATTCCCTCGTTTCTATAAGAATAATAACCACACATATCTCTCAGGATTACTGAGAAAATTAAATAAGAATATTCTCCATAAAATATTTGGCATGGTGCTTGAAACATGTGTATTAAATATATATTACGTATACAGTGTATACATTAGCAATTGTTAGCTCTAGGAAAAGGAGTAATAGAATTAAAATTAGCCTGGGACTCTGATAGAAGCAGAACTGAGAGTCAAAATACATCATAAGAACCACATAAAACTATAACGATGGATGGATGCTTCACCAAGGTTCGTTGACTAAGCCCCGGAGCCAAAGAAAGCCCGCTGGACTTGGTCCAGGAGCCCTTGGTCGGGTCTTCACGGTGGCCCTTGAGAACAGTGAGACCCAGAGCACTGGGTCCAAACACCAGAGCAGAGCAGAGCAGAGCAGAGCAGAGATGCTGGCCCCGACGAGGGCCTGTCCTGGGCTGCTTCTTCCCTCACCCTTAGCTGCATTCTTGGAAGGGACTCACCTGCTCCCATGACTTTGATCAGCATCCATGAATCACTCGCACACCTCTGGGCCCAAGTGTCCCCTGTGGGCCCAAACCCTTACATGCTCTATAAACTCAATGGTTCATAAAACCTTATTCTGCCCTATGCCCTCCCGCATTTATGTACTCTATAAGAGCTTTAATGAGCTATAATTCACATACCATAAAATGTATCCACTTGAAGTATACAATTCATTGGTACTTAGGATATTTACAGAGTTGTGTAACTATCACAACAGCCTAATTTTAGAATATTTTTCTACCCCAAAAAGAAACCCTGTACTCATTACCGGTCACTTAGCATTTCCACCTCCCCCAGGCCTGGCAGCCACTAATTCACTTTCTGTCTCTGTGAATTTGCCTAGTCTACATACTTCATATAAATGGAATAATACAGTGAGTGGTCTTTTGTGGCTGGCTTCTTCCCCTTAGCATAATGTTTTCAAGCTTCATCAATATCATAGTACTTCATTCCCTTGTATGACTGAATAATATTCTGTGGTGTGGATATTCTACATCTTATTTATCCATTCTTCAACTCATTGATGTTTCGGTTTTAGACTTCTGAGCTATTATAAATAATGCTGCTATAACCATTCACATACATTTTAGTGTGTGTAGGCACTAAAATGTATGTGAATGGTTTTCATTTTTTCTTGATCATATTCCATATGAGTGGGACTGCTAGATCCTACGGTAACTCTGTATTTTAGTTCTTGAGAAACTGCCCAACTATTTTCCAAAGTGATTGCATCATTCTCACAAGCAACGTATGAGGGTTCCAGCTTATCCAGTTCCCCCTCAACACTTGCAATTGTCTAACTTTTTCAATGTGACCGTCCTAGTAAGTACGAAGTGATACTGCATCGTGGGTCTCATTTACATTTCTCTAATGACTAATGACGTTGAATATCTTTTATGTGCGCATTAGCCACACATATATCTTCTTTAGAAAAGTGTTAATTCATTAATTCAAACCGTTTGCTCATTTTTAAATGGGTTAATTTTTTTTATTGTTGAGTTGTAAGAATTCTTTTTACATTCTGGACAAGTCTCCTGTCGTTCTATGGGCTACCTATTCGTTCTTGATAATGTTTGTTGAAACACAGAAGTTTTTAATTTTAATGAAGTCCTATTTCTTTTTTTTATTTTATTGCTCTGTCTATCTAAGAAAAATTGCTTATCCCAAGATCATGAACACGTACTCCTATTTTTACCCTAAATGTTTTATAGTTTATGCTCTTACGTTTAGGTTTAAAATCCATTTCGGGTTAATATTTTTTGCTTCTTCTGCTTCTCCTATTTACTTTCATTTTCACTCTTCTTTCACTACCAGTTTAGGTCAGAACAGAAAAGTTAGCCAAATGAATTGACAATCAATATAGTAGGACGCCATGTTAAGCCAATAGAAAAAACAATGATGGCAATGGAAGGTGAGGAGGACTGTGGCTTTTTGATTGAAAGACTAAGCAGAGGGTGGCCAGTATTCCCTTTTCATCAACTGTAAAGATCTCTGCTCTAAAACATTGATAGCAGGTGAATGAAGTCTCCAGAAAGAAATGTAACAGTTTTGCTGAATGTAAAAGGTCTGTGCAGAAAAAGCCCAGCTGTTCTTAATATAACAAGAATGGTTTGTACAACATCGTGCAACCTGGCAGCCAAGGAGAGTGGACTGGAATGCGCATTCATGGACAATGACGACTTTACTGTACTCATCAGTAGCAGTGGTAGACACTGGTGAGTGAGCATGTATACTGTGTGGCCTTCACATTCAAAATGACTGAGCAAGTAGAGCAAGGAATCTGCATCAAACTTTTCATTAAGCTTCAGCATTCCTGCACAGAAACTATTCGGAAGATTCAGAGGGCCACAGCTATGGGAAACTGGTGACTGGCAGCTTCATCGTGACAATGCACCATCTTGTCTTGTACAGAGTTTTTTGGCAAAACATCAAATCACCCAGGTGACTCAGCCCACCTACAGCCTGGATTTGGTGTCTGGTGACTTCTGGGTTTTCCCAAAAGAAAAATCACCTTTGAAAAGGAAGAGATTTCAGAACATCCATGAGATTCAGGAAAATGCAATGGGGCAGCTGATGGTGATTGGGAGGACTGTGTGAGGGCCCAAGGTGCCCACTTTGAAGGGGAGTGAAGTGTCTTTGTCCTGTGTTCAATGTTTCTTGTATTTTGTATCTCCTTCATTCAATGTCTCTGTTTTTCTAATTACATGGCTAGATACCTTCTGCACAGACCTCATATACTCTGAAACTAAGTCTCCTCATTGAAACGTTCCAGCCACATTCTAGAAAACCTGGCTTACTTCCTGTTTCTACATCCACATGTGAAGGGTGGGCAGAAGAACAAACCAACACACTTGCATTTCAAAATCAGTAAAAATAGCAACACTTATACACTTCTTATATACTTTACAATTTATTCCATTGGTAAACATTACTTTTCCCCACCTATGAATTTCTAAGTATTTTCAAAATCACACAACCCATTTTTTCCCTACCAAAAAGTACAGTAATCCCAAAATGATTTCTAATGAACAGACATTTCAATATATCTGTCTGCCTCCTCAACGCAATGAAATACCAGCCTTTTCCCCAAGGTCGTCGAGTGTTTGCTAAATCACTGGCCTGCAGCTATCTGAGCAAGAAGCTGAACACTCTGTAGTGTTGCCTTGAGTTGTTTCTCTCAGAATAAAACACCTTTGATCTCTGATATTCTTAGCCTCTTTCTACGACAGAACTTACCATAACATCCTTTCCTTTGGAGCAAACACTCAACTGAAAATTCTCTAAGTTCCAGCCATGTAGTTGGTGGTGGGCTTGTCAGGTGCAGGGAATGGGAATGGATGGGAAGGAGCAGTTAATTGTCCCATCGAATGATTAACTGCAGGAAAAAAGCTTCGGTATGTATTTAATGTCACCCTGCCTTGGCTATTACAGCATGCCATAATAGTCTTTCTCCTTCTTCTACCCTTCCTTACCCATGAGAGACAATTGGAAGGGTGGTTCTACTGACCTACTCCAAAAGAAACACACTGTTTGTTGCCCAAAAATGTAGAGCTGGAGACTAGAAAGCTGGGTCTGTGAGAGCTTCCTATCCTACAGTCTCAACCTCTCTTGCTGAAAAATGACAGCATTAAAGTTTCTTACTCTTAACTCATCAGAATGGACCAAAGTCAAAACAGCTACAACACTGAGTTTATACAATGCATAAAAAAAAATATGCACATTAAGTCCAATCTCACCAGCAGTGAACAGTAACTTTGAGGTGAGCCATTTTTCAGAGTTATAAGAAATAAGTTTCTTAAACGCATACCACTTACTTACTCATACTTGGATACCTCTGGGCGCAGGATTTCTTTAGTGAGTAATGCACTGGGATCCATACCATTAAATGCAGTACACGATGGCAGTTTGCAGGCCAACGCTCCATTTACCGACACAGAGACATGTGGAAAATCTACTTTTGAGCATCTTATTCATCATGAAAAGAAATCAAAAGAGTATAGGATATTTAGGAAAAAGATATACTAAATGCAAATTACACACAGGTACTGAGGATTAATTTCGCCATTGTTTTTATAATAATAATGTTAATAATTATAACAGTTACTGAGAATGTCTATGTGTTAACCTACATGTAAAACATTGATACCTGTGTGAGATAAGCACTATTATTCTCTCCATCATATTGGAAAATAGAGGGACAGAGAATATAACTACCTGCTAATGGCTATATGACTTTCAAGTGACATACCAAGGATATAAACTTAGATTTTGGAAATTTATCTATGAAATCTGAATATGCACACTCCGCAACCAGCATATGCACCAAAAGACATGTATAGGAATATCTATAGTTGTATTATAGCAGAAGAACTGAAACCACTTTTAATAAAATGGACAAATATATTATAATATATTTATACAATGGAATAATATATAGCAATGGAAATGAATAAACTATACCTATTTGCAGCATGATCAATCTCATACACTTAAGCAAAAGAAATCAGACACAATATGATTCACATTGCATGAACCCATTTTTGTAAACAAAAACCAAATCAACACTAAGCTAAAAATCAGGAATTCATCCTTATTTTATAAAACTACAAATAACAAATGAAGTTATCACTACACATCAGGAGAGTGATGATATTTCTTAAAAAGTGATAAAGTGAGCCATGAAGAAATAGGTTCTGTAATCACAAGTTATGACAGACTGAGGACTAGTATCTTCATGGAGTAAATTAATATATTTTGGAAGCAGATAGAAACTGAATAGCTGGATAAGAAATACTATGGTATTGAGCCATAGGTCCCTACATGCTGAGTCATCACATATCTATGGATACTGTTTTAGTTTCCAAACACCTCAAAAGGTTTGAATTCAGAAGTGAAACTTGATTGAAACCAAACACATAGGTTTATCAATTGTACTCTAAAACCAAATTTGTTGCTGCAATTAAAGCATGATACAAATATTGTTATTAAATATTTGTTTCCAAAAATATTAAAATAACAATGGTGGTGTATTAGCGCCTTTTTGCTGTAGTGAAGCCCTCTCAGTGTTTTGCAATTTAAAAGTAAGGATAGTGACACACTTGTGAGTGAGATTTCCAATATTTTCTCCCTTGTAACAAAACTTCAGAAGTAGGGGTAAGAGAAATTAAAAAGATTTTAAAATGTCATTGTTCAGAGTTATTTCAAAGTGAGGAAGGAGGAGGAGGAGGAGAAGAGGTGAAGGAGGTGGGGAGGAAAAAGAAGAGGAAGAAGAAGGGATAAGAATACCCAGTCTGTTCCCTCTGAGTCTCACCTTGTCCCTTTGTCACTTCCTTCACTCTCTACTCTTCTGACACTTCCTCTTCCACAGACCTAACTCTAGGTAGTCCTTGAGGATGTGCTTTTTCCTACTTATCTTCTGTTTTCAAATAAGTCCCTTAGGAGAGCTCTAAATGTCTGTGAAGGGCCATACACTTTAGGGGTATAATATTTTAAGCATTGCATTAAAGATTGAAACAATTAAAGGGAAAAATGGTTAATTTGAATATAATTTTTATATCATTCATTATCAAACACTGCTAAGTAAATACAAAGGATATTAAAATACTTAAAAATATTTAACAATTAAGATTTAATGCCTTAAATATGAAAGACTTCTTTACAAATTATTCAAAAATAGAACTATCAAATATAAGCATAAACAAAGAACAAGTAAATCAGAAGACAAGAAACACAAAAGTTCAGGGAACATTTCATACGTTAGGTTCCCTGGGAAACAGATTTGGAGATGGAGGTTTGCAGGGAGGTGCTTCCTCAAGGAGTGCTTTCAGGAACAACACCCTAAAGGAATGAGGGGAGCAGGATTGGGCAGAGGGAAAAGCTGACCTGGGAAGCAGTTAGAACCCTCAGCAGGTCCCCAGGGCACTCTGCAGCTGGGATGGCCCTTCAAAGATGTCCAGGACTAAGTCAAGGAGCTGGGCCTTTAAACCACTATAGTAACCACTCAAAGAATTTAGACTGCCCACAGAGGAGAGATTGAAACATTGGGTGAGGAAGTTCACCCTAAAAATGCCTTGTGCTCTTAAATTGCAGGATCCCGGGAATCATCCCTTAATCAAATACATCTGGCAAGGCTTCAAGGATCTGAATTGTTTTCTCAATGCCCCAGGACATTTCTTATATGCAGTAAATCACAAGTCTAACAGAGATGCTATGCGCTCATTTTTCTATCTTTGTTTCAGAGTAGAGCTTTAGTAGCTATGTGTCTGGACATCAGTAACTTAGCTCCTTGTAAAAGCATAGAATTCAGCTAATTTTTAAAAATTTTATTTATTTATCTTAGAGGGAGATAGAAACATTGATTTGTTGTTCCATTTGTTTATGCACACATTGGTTGATTATTATTATTTATTTTTTTTTAGAGGGGGCAGGGAGGAAAAGAGGGAGAGAAACATCTAGGTGTGGTTGCCTCTTGTGTGCCCCATACTGGGTACCTGGCCTGCAACCAAGGTATGTGCCCTAGACTGGGAATTGAACCAGCATAGTTTGGAGGCCAGCACTCAATCCACTGAGCCACACCAGCCAGGATACTGGTTGATTCTTGAAGATGCTCTGACTGGGGATCAAACAAGCAACCTTGGCATGTGGGACACACTATAACCAACTGAGCTACCCAGCCAGGGGATCAACTAAAGTTTTAATAGGTCAACTCAATTCTTATTTTTAAAAAAACTAATATATTTGACTATTGGAAAAATAACTTTGCAATTGTTGATGGCGTTGTTTATTAGTTATTAACTGTTTTCAGGGTTTTTTTAAGAATTGCTAATTTTTTTAAAATTTATTTTTAAATCATGTTTATTCTATTACAATTGTCTCAATTTTTCCCCCTTTGCCCTCCTCCACCCATCCCACCCACCCCCCTCTCCCAGTGTCAATTCCTACTCTGTCGTCCATGTCCATGGGTCATTCATACATGTTCTTTGTTTAGTCCCTTCTTCTTTCCACCATTGTCCTCCTTCTCCATCCCCTCTGATCACTTTCAGGCTGCTCCATGTTTCCATGCCTGTGGTTTATTTTGTTTGTTAGTTTATTTTGTTGAATAGATTCCACTTATAGGTGAGATCATATGTTGTTTGTCTTTCACCAACTGGCTTACTTCACTTAGCATAATATTCTCCAGTTCCATCCACATTGTCAAAAAAGGTAGGAATTCCTTCTTTCTTTTTTTAAAAATGCAGATTGATTCTATTTATTTATTTTTTAAATGTTAAAATCAATTATTAAATAATAAAAAATTTAAATCCATTATAAATTCTCAGCAATTAAACAACATACCAGCACAGAAACCATCAAGTAGATCAATGAAATAAAATGAGAATTCAAGAAAGAAACATATATATCTAACAATATAATATATGACTAAGTTGATAGTTTAAATCAATGGGGAAAATAAGGCTTATTTAACAAATAAGGTGCATGGACCATTATTACTTGAAATAAAACAAATATAGAGCCCTATTTCACATATTATATGCAAAATATTCAGGTGAGTTAAAAATCATATGTAAAATCTAAGGAGTTTTGTGAGAAAATACAAGATAATATTTTTCTTATCCTGAAGTAAAATATTCAAACCCACAAGCTATAAAGTAAAATATTGACAATATGACTATATTAAACATTTAAGACTATAAGTAAACTACATATAAAAAAGTTAAAGGACAAATAAGAGATTAGGAAAGTATTTACAACACATCTAAAAAAGAGTTATTAGTTTTGGGGGGTTTTTTAGGGAAAAATTCTACAAATATTTAATCACAAAATAGATAAAGTTATTTAAAGTTATTTAAAGCTTTTTTAAAATAATAGAAATAGGCAAGAAATATAGAAAAACAGGTTTAGTTTCAACAAATAATAAAGTAACAATTAACACCTCATTGTCACAATCAGATTAATAAGTATTAAAAATATTGGTAATATCAAGTATGGTGACTGTGAAAGAAACTGGGTGTTCATAGATTCTTTTTCTTTGTCTTCTTAAAGCAGTCCCTTTAGCATATTTTGCAATGCTGGTTTGGTGAAGGTGTATTCTTTTAGCTTTCGTTTGTCTAGGAAATTCCTAGAGTACTCTTGGTTACAGGCCTTTGCTTTTAATTGCTTGGAATATTTCTTGCCACTCCCTTCTGGTTCGCATGTTTCTGCTGAAAAGTGAGCTGCTAGCTGTACCAGGGCTCCCTTATATGTTGCTACCTCTTTATCCCTTGGTGTCTTTAGAATTCTCTCTTTGTCTTTGATATTTGCCATTTTATTATGGCGTGTCTTGGAGTGGGCCTCCTTGGATTTCTCTTGAATGGGACCCTCTGTGCTTCCTGGACTTGTGTGACTTTTTCTTTCCTCAAATTAGGGAAGTTTTCCATCATCACTTCAAACAGGTTCTCTATCCCTTCCTCTTCTTCTTCTCCTTCTGGTATCCCTTTTATATGGGTATTATTATGTAACAGGCTGTCCTGCATTTCCCTAAATGCCTCTTCATTCTTTTTGGGCCTTTTTTCATTTTCTTGCTCTTTCTGGGAGCTTTTTTCCTACCTTATCCTCCAGCTCACCTATTCATTCCTCTACTTCATCTAGCCTGCTTTTGATTCCTTCTACTGTGTTCTTCAATTCAGAAATTGTATTCTTCATTTCCTCTTGTCTCTTATTGATAGTTTCTATGTCCTTTTTCATGCTCATATAGTTTGCAGTAAGTTTCTTGTAGTTTCTCTGTAGTTTTTGTAATTCTCTCTGAACTCACTGAGCTCATTGAGCTTCCTTAGAACCTTTGTTTATAACTCAATATCTGATATTTTACTTGTCTCTATTTCATTTAGTTCTCTTTCTGGGGATTCCTCCTTTCCCTTCAGTTGGGGATTGTTTCTTTGTCTTCCCATTATTTGTGAAACTCTTCTTGTTTGCTTCTGCTTCTTAAATTGATCTGTCTTGATTTCCCGACTTTGTGGTGTGAACTTCTATGATAGGAGGTTTCTGTTTTTTCTTTCTGGATCTGCCTTTGATGATGTCAGATATTAACCCTGTCTGACCTTAGGCAGTCTGCTCGAGACGTCCGGGAATCTACTGTCTGTGGCTGTCTCCTCAGCTGTTAATCTAGTCACTCTGCACTCAGCAGGCCAGCTTAGACACCACAGGGCAGGGCAGAATCCCTCCTTGGCATGTGGTTATTGGGCCCTGTCACACTGCTGCCATTCAGGGGAATAGTCTGCTTGAGCCAGATGGCTGCTGCCATGTGGAGGATGATTCAGCACCGGGATCCCACTGGCTACTCTCTCTGTTCTCTCCCCAAAGCTTCTGTCTCCAGTCTTTCCTCAAGTGACTCTATACCACTCTGCGCGCCTTTTAGGCAAGGATCTACTTACTATCTGTTGCTGTCACTCTATACTCAGCAGTCAGGCTTTAGCACTACCAGGCCAGGGTTGAGTCCCTCCTGGGGGTGGGCCTATTGTGTGTTCTCACATTGTTGATGCTCAGGGGAGTGGTCTACCTGAGCAAGATGGCTGCTGCAGTATGGCAGATGAGTCAGCAGCAGGATCCAGCTGGCTACTCTCTCAGTTCTCTCCCCAAAGCCTCCTTCCTCAGTCTCCTCGGGCATCTCTAGCCCACTCTGCCCCCACCTTTGCCAGAAACCAGGGTAAGTGGCAGTTAGGTTGAGCTAAAGCTGGTTCTTCTGTCTGTCCAAGATTATAAGGCTCCTCTCTCACTATTTTTCAGTTTTTTGTTCCAGGCGATTTCTTCACAATTTAGTTGTAATTCCAGTTTGGTCCTGGGAGGAGGTCAATGTGACTTTTCCTCACTCCTCTGCCATCTTGATTCTCCTATTCACTGTTTTTTATAAAATAACCTATAAGATCAATTCCAATTTTCATTTTAATATTTTTTAATAAAAGAAATCAGTTCCTTTTTCAGAACTATGTTTTATTTTATCAACCAAGTGGAAATATATAATCATTGTATTTCCCATTTTTTCCTTGACTAAAAATAAATCCAAACAAAATTACTATATAAGTCTAAATTTTAATGCATTTGCTGTTATTTTTCAGGAATTTCTCCTCTGTAGATATTACTCCAAACAATTCTTGAGTGGTTTTATTTTGCATTTTTACTTTAGCAACCCTAAGTTATACAGGCTGCCCCAGTTCTCAATGTATTGCTTTTTTGATAGAAATTCACTGTTTGTTACAGCTCTATGATAATGTACTGAATTCTTTTAAGAATTTCTTTTTTTACTTTTATTATTTTAATTTTTTATTATTATTCTATTACAGTTGTCCCAATTTTCCCCCTTTGCCCTCTTCCACCCAGCCCACCTCCTGTTTCCACAGTCAATTCCCACATTGTTGTCTGTTCCATGGATCATCCATACATGCTTCTTGAGAAGCCCTTTCCCCTCTTTCCACCATTATTCCCCCCCTTCCTCCCCTCTGGTCACTGTCAATCTGTTCCATGTTTCTATGACTCTGGTTCTATTTTGCTTGTTAGTTTATTTTGTTCATTAGATTCCTCTTCTAGGTGATATCATATGGTATTTGTCTTTTGCCTACTGGCTTATTTCACTTAGCATAATATTCTCCAGTTTCATCCATGCTGTTGCAAAAGGTAGGAATTCTTTCTTTCTCTCTGCTGCATAGTATTCCAACACAGTGGAATAAGTATTTCTTTTTTAATAGTAAGTATGTAAAGATTTCTGAATAGATGGTGCTAGAGAAACATTGAAGGAAGAAGGAACTCTCCTACAGTTTCCTGCTGCTTCTAGTGCCCCAGCCATGTGCTCAGAAGGCACAGTCCCATGGAAACAGGACAGTCCTGAACTGGCCTGGCCATCACCTTCCTGTGGTTCTCCTGAGAGGGGGTGCTATTCCAGGCTTCTCCCCACACTGGCACTCCATCAACATGCCTGTACACCTGGCTACTAGCTGCCACTTGCTTGCATGCCATCTCTGCCTTGAAAGCTTGCCATGGGGGTCTGCACATCTGTGCACCTGGCCACCATCTGTGTTCACCTCACAGACGCAGAACGACCCAGTGCCCTAGACCAGCTTCAGGCCCATGTGCACAGTCACCAGCTGCAGCTCACTTATGCTCTGCCTGCACTGTGGAGGGTTGGTTGCTGCAGACCAGCTCTGGTCCAGGCAACTGGTGGACTTCTCCGGCATCTAGTGGGTTGCGATTACACCTTTTCCAATGAGGTTTAAACTCCAGCCTTGGAAAGGAGCCCCCTTTGGAGTTTGTCCTTCTTGGAGCACTTTCCTCTGCCCTGCGGTACCATATAAAGTGTTCTTATACTATATAGTTTCTCTTTTATCACAGTCTAATCATTCTTTATGTTACTCTTCCACTGTATAAATCATTGCATGGTTTCTATCTTCTGATTGGACCCAAGGTGGTACCTGCACATCAGGTATTTTGATGTACATTAAAAATAGATGCAATTTAAAACTTGTAATACTTGAGCTCCTACTTGATTAAGACTAGATGATGATTACAGTTTAAAGAAATTACTTTTCAGAAATAAATTTCTTAAATTACATTAATCCATTCAGAGTACTTAGATATATTTTGAATACAGAAGAATTTGTTATGTTTTTAAATCTGCAAATAGGCTTATAATCAGTATCAGTTGATAATTTGCCTAAAATTATTAAAAACATAGATTAGGGCATTTTAGAAAATAACATGTCCCCATTTTAGCTCCCATAAACACAAAATGGCAATATGGTTTACCAATTCCACTCTACATGTAGATGTTAAACTTAAAATTACTTTTATGTTTTCTGTAGCAAGAGAATATTTGGCATCTTGTGGTATTCATAAAATGAATTAAACTTTAGCACCAAATAAACATTTCATATCACTTTATACATTTTTTACTCTCGGTACTATTATTCAGCACCACTGTGGACAAAATTCTATGAGGAAATATTAGTCATAAAGGAAGGCAAAACATTTCACTTAAACCAAGGAGATGAACACAAATGTCTTCTAGGAATATGAGCAATTGTTTCAGAAAATAATGAAAGCTCTCTATGTTAAAAGTGAAAAAGTAACATGGTGGTAGAAAAGAGTGAAGGAGTGAATGGAGAAAATAGAATCCAAGAGAATAGAGAAGCAGTAATCTCCTCAATGCACAGTAGAAATTCAAATTCTAAATAAGCAGACAGAAGCCCAGAGACCTTTCTCTAGAAAAACTGGATAGAAACTGAAAAGACACTAATAAACATTAATATTTGAAGAATCCACATCCAAACAGGACACCTGAAAACTCAGTAACTCAAATCAGGACAACAGTTATGTTCCACAATCTCTCCAGAGGCAGTCAGGACAATTGGACTTCTGGGAGCAACAACAATGGCCGCTTCAGTAATTCTCCCTCTTTAGGCCACCCTCTCTTCCTTGTCTTACTGACCCACTCAAGCACAGGCCTTTATGGAACCACTTCCCATGGAAATTAGTTCCCCATAAATCTTGTCTCAGGGGAAACTCAAAATAAAAGACAAACAAATGGAATTCCTAGCTGCAGGAACAGGTAATGACTTTTAAGGCCCTATGAATAGAAACTGTCCGTTTTAAAGTGGATTTCTCTAATGGTTCAAGCCCCTCTGTGATATCTGTAATTCAATGAAACACTGCTATACAGCATAGCCTCGTTGAAGTATACATATAGTAATTAAACCAAAGAAGCCAATGTTCCCCCTAGAGTTCTGTAGACAAAAGAGAGGAGACAACCAAGGAATCTGAGATATGAATGAGACAGAGAGAGAGAGATTTCAGAAGAAGCAAAGTTGGAGGAAGTGGTGAGTGGAAGGAACAAAGCTTCCAAAATACCACAAGATATAAAGGTGATTGGTACAGGGTTTCTCCTTGTGTATGGGAAAATACTCAAGACGTTTTACTTTTCTATTAAAGAAAAAGAAGACAGATCAGATGAAGGACTTGGGAATGCACAGGTGGCAGCCACGTCGGTTTCGCGTTCATCAGCGTTTCAGAGTTTGTCCTCCTGGGATGAAATAAGTGGGTCAGGCACAATCATAAATGTCCTTTATACAAGGCAATAGTCGAGAAGTAGCCTTAGCGAGCCACGGATCAAGTGCATGGAGTTTAGAAAATGGAATAACTCCCTTCAAATGGGAGAGAATGGACAAGGCTTTTGGAGTATGTTGACATTTAATATAAGAACCGAGGGCCTGAGTGACTTGCACATGCGGAAAAGTGGAGTAAATGTGTAGGGTAGGTGGAGGCGGTCTGGCTCCCTCACCCAGATGCATGGGTAACTGGAGGGAGCAGCTCCTCACAACCTTGAAGGAGTCAGATTAAGCAGTCTTGCCACAGCCTTGGGCCCCTGTCTCACACCCTTGGGCCTCAGGTGCAATAAACTGCCCTGTAGCCTTGAGGAGGCTTGCATGTGCTGCTCATGGTAGTTACTTCACTTTCTGGCCTGTAGCCTGCTTTGTTCAAGGCTAGTATTTTAAGGGGGAGCAGCTTTGGATGAGGTGGGGAGTCGGGGCACCGACTTAGACACGGGCTTGTGGCCTATGTGACTCCCTCCACACGGGCTGTGGCCTAGGTAAGGTGTGGACATGGGCTTTGTGGCCTGTGCGATCTCCCCGGACACGGGCTCGTGACCTGTGTGACCCTCCCGAATGAAGGCACGTCAAGCACCCGCAAGGCTCCACGCACCTTCTCCCGTCTACCTGAGCCCCGAGTGGACCTGCCCAGCCTAAAGAGGCTGCAACACAAAAGGCAATCGGGGAAATGTCACTGATGTGAAGCCAAACCCCCATTCAGGATCCATACGATAAAATTAATGTATTACCCTTCTGTAATGGGTTTGTTTATGGACCTTATTTCATCAAGTCCTAATAATCACAAAGACAAAATTGCATTCGAAAACTAAATTTTAATGGAAAAACATGCCATTAGTGTCCAAAAAAAGCAAAAATATGAGCCACAAGGTAATCAATAATTCTATAATCTGAAAGCACGAGCAAAACATTAGCAAATTATCCTTTCTAGATATTTATTACAATGAATTTTGGTACCAACGGGAGGGTAGAATTGCTAAACCAAAGCAATCCATGTTGAATTGAAGTCAGCAGGCACTTTTTTCTCCCTCTTCTGGGAAAAATTACACTGACTAGAGACTGGATTTCCTTGCCTTCTCTCTCTGTAGTTCCAGGATTTCAATTTCTAGGGACAATTTATACAATTCCAGGGCCATTTTCACATCCTCTGGCCTCTGGAGACACTGCATGAGTTTTCTGCCTGCTACAACGTGATCACAGCCTTGAGGGACCACCTAAAAGAGAGATAGCTGGTGAGTGTGCTTGAGAGGCTTCTCTTCAGATCACGCAATGACAGGACTGCAGGAGCAGATCCCAGACCAACCCCAGGTGTGATGGGCGAGCCGGAAACCAGAAAACACTCAGCCCCGCCATAGTCGTCCCCAGAGGGATTGCAACCTGTTCTGAGAGGCCTTCCCAGAAGGCCTCTGTGGGACAGAGCTATTTCGGCCAACCATCCAGAAACAGAATACAGTGTATTACATAGTCTAGAAAAGGAAAGTTAGGTGTCAGTGCTCCCAGGTCTCTGACAACGTCCTCTCCATAAGGGGCTTGGTTTTTCCTGTTCTCCAGTGACTGCAGGACAACTTGCCCCCTAACTGACCAGAGCACTTCCAGGGAAAACAGGAGAGCTCTTTAAATGACTCAGAAGTCAACCCTGGAAAGTCAGATCTCGCCTTTGCTGGCTGGCACTGTGCTTTGAGGGGGGCACCATTTTTACCGTTTGACAGCACAGGGACTTCCTTGAACTGTTCCACTTACCCACTCACACTTGACCACCTCTGGATACCAGGTACGATTCTCTGAGCAGGTGATACTTTTGGAACCAACTACACCATAGCCGGAATCACACTGGATGGCAACATTTTCAGATTCAACAAACTGTTCCTTATCCACAGAAACCTTTCCATGTTCAATCTCTGGTTTTGGACACAGAGCTACAATGAAAGCACAGTTAAGTTATCTGTAAATTTCAGAAAAAAAGACATGATAATAGGCTAGGGAATATTAAATGAACCACATGTAGGTGCTTCTAATTGATTTATATTTTTTTTATATAGCAACGATATTAGTGCCCATTTTTATTGAGGATTGGCTCGTATCGGTTTTCGGGGCTAAGCACTTTATGTGATTTTCTCATTTAAGTCTCTTCTTACTCTTCTGTATGATGTGAGCACTGTTATTATTGCCATTTATCCAGGAGGAAAATGGGATATAGAAGGGTTAAGAAACTTATTCAAGACATAACATCTTTAAATAACATGACAGGGTATTAAAAATTACATGACCTCAGATCCTCAGCTGTCAATGCAATGATTTCTCATACTGTGATCTCTGCAAGACACTAGGGGTTAAGTTTCTCCCTTCTTGCCTATTATTCTCCTGTGTGCAAAGACGACAATGGCGGCAAATAATTCCTGGAGTTGTTATGGGCAAAGTTGTTGATATTAACCCTGTGAGCATGTAAAAATCAGACCCGATCTTGACTGTTCCTGCCCGACAACAACGAGTTGGCTACTGGGAGTCCCCCACCACGCGCCTCCGTCCTGGGCAGGTGGTGCCCTGTGTGAGGCTCAGATGAAGTACCCGGCACTCCCCAGTACTTGGAATTAGCCAGTGAGAGTCCGCATTCATGCCAGGGCAAGTTTCCGTGAAGATTTTGCTACAGGCCACAGTGACACTAAGGGAATTTACAACCTGCGGACAGTTTCCAGGAACATACAAGCAACGGGGAATCGGGGCTGCCTCAAGGAGGCTGAATTTTGTAACTGGGAGAAAGAAGTAGGGGAGATTCACGTCTCAGTATGCCCCTTGTACTCTTTTGCTTTGGGTACCATCTAAATATAGTAATTATTTAAAATAAATCAAATCAAATGTTTCCGTTCTGCCTTCGGCTAGAAAGAAACTTTATTGCCAATCCCTTCATGACAGTTCCACCCTCTGAGCCATGGGCTGGAGTTACCTTTACATTGAGGAGCTGGAGCTGACCAGCGTGAATTACTGCAGGAAAGTGTGGCCTCTCCAACCAGAGTGTATCCGTCGTCACATTCATATGTGACCTCCTTCTTTCGGAACAGAAATGAACTTTGTTCAAAATGTCCATGGTCAATTTCAGGAGGATTATTGCAGTCTTGATGTAAGACAAAAAATGAGAGAGGTTGAGCTTATAGAATGTAAGAAACAACACATTCCAGAATCTGTGTGGTTTGTAGGAGCCTTCGTCCTGTCATCTTCTCTGCTCACAGGGTCACTTAGCCAAAGGCAAGTCCTGTGCTGCCCTGCTGCAAGCCTCAGGCTGAAGAACTGTGGAAAGGATTGAGTGGAGTTTCAAGCACTTAGGGTTTGCTTCATTTAATTGATAAATTCATCAATCTTTACACTGTTTAAGGACCATTTTGGCATGAAGGTTGGATTCAACCCAAAGTCATACTATACTGATAGTGTGCACTCCATCTATTTCAGGCTAATTGCTGAGATGTGCATCTGTGAGGAACTATTTACGATGCTAAATACATGCACAATCTCTGAATCATTGCCTCCAATCAAAACGGTTCATCTATCCCCACAAAGAAAATGCTTACTGCGTTGTACAATGTTTTAGAAAAGAGGTCATAGAATGATTTAAAATGCTTACTTGCACATATGAATAAGAGACACAAAACATGTATAAACGACCCATGGACAATGACAATGAGGAGGATGATTGAATGCGGGGGCAGGAGGGTAGCAGGGGAGAGTAATGGTGGAAAACGGGGACAGTTGTAATTGAACAAGAATAAAACAATGTTAATAAAATCAATAAATAATCAATAATAGATACAACATGGTGCACAGTACCTTTCTGAAAAGAAACACTGTCAGCATCCTCAAACACTGCATAAGAAATTTAAATAAAGCAGGTTATTAGAAATGTCAGATTAAATATTACACTGATGGACTACAATAGTTTTAAGTTCTGTCATAAGATGCCCCTTAGAAGCATGGAAAACATACCACGACGCAGTAAGTGAAACTGAAATGCTGGACTTGCCATGGCAGGGGGTAGAAGAAGGAATTAAATAACAGAGGAGTGAGCATCCCGAAGTGGATATACTGTATAAGCTGGAAAATATCACCAGATGATTCTGTTACATGGAAAGACCTGAGGAATACATGTACCAAGGTTGTAAGGAATTCCCCAACAAGACACCATTATCAAAGGCAAGAGCAGAAAATAGGAAGGCCTTTAAAGAACAAGTTTCACTCTTAGCAACAGCCGTCAGAGAACTACTCATTTATTTTACAAGTTAAGTAAATGCAATCATCATAATGATTGGTAAGGTAGAGAGACAACCTATGCAGCCAACAAAGATACTACTCAATTTGTACCATCAAAAGAAATTGAGGGTGGATAATCAGGAGACTGATGGCCTTGGCCCAATGAAAGGTACAAACAAGCCCTTGCTCAGTTTCTGGACATGTGCCAGTTGTCAGGTCTGGAGATCACTGGCTAAAGAAAAAGACAGCTCCCAGAAGTAAAGATCCTACCAGACCTCAGTAAGTATGCACAGTAATGAGTTCCCAGTCTTCCAAGAGGACCTATGTCTATTTACATAGGAACTGTGCACTGGTGAAAAGTGCACAATAAATGGAGGATTACCAAATATAGAACCTGGGTTGACAGTGATACCTGTAACCAACATAGTTCCTCTATTAGACCACTTGGTGGTCATTTCCATTATCTTTGAAAATATAATCAGAATCAACAAAATTGGTTGTTAATGCAACCCCCATATTGATCTTTGGCCTGTAGGGTAAGAACTGTCATACCAAAAAAGGCCAAATAGAAGCCATATGTATGACCCACACTCCTACCCCTTAAGGCAAAGGAGGTAATTCTTTAAAAATATCATGTACTGTGGAGGTGGGGGGAATTAGTGCTACTCATAAAGAACTAAAGATGCAAAAGTGGCTTTTCCCATTATATATCTTTATATTTCCCTTGTCTGTCTATTATAAAAATTAGAATTCTGGACAATTATAGTAGACTATTGAAAATTCAACATTTTAGGCCCTGTTGTGGCCACTGTACTAAATGTGGTATCTTTGCTAAAGCAGATTAATGTCTTCAGATCAGTGAGGCCACTGATCTAGCAAAGGCATTCTTTTTCATCCCTATCCCCCAAAAAAGTTCAGAAACAGTTTGAATACACATGAAAGGGTCAAAATCATATATTTGCACTTTTACCCGTACCTATGAAACTCACTTGCCCCTCTCATGTGAGAGTCTGAAGTTTTCATGAGCGTCTGCCATCCACAGAATATCACATTGATCCAGTCCACCAATGACATCATGTCAGTCCTACCTAATAAGCCAGAAGTAAGTGGCATTATGATGTTCTGGAGTATAGAAGGTAAAGAAGGAAGCAAGTTGAGAAAAGCAAGTTCAAATAGATTTTGGCAAGTCTTGTTTTTCAGTTTAAGACATATAGGAAGGGAAAGAAACAGAATAAATACCAAGAAATTTAAAAGGCTAGCTGATCTACTACATGTGGCCTATTTTCACTGATTCAAGAAAACAGGAATAAACAATGTGGGGAAAGGGAGAAATCTGAACTGGAGGAAGTGCTTTTGAGTAAATTTATCCATTCCGAGAATCATGAAGAGTACACAAATTCTTTTATGTAATTCAAAACCCTTCCTTAATAATCTCCATTACTTTGTTATGAAGAAACTTCTAAATAACATAATTCCATCAGCTCTCATTCTCATCACATGCTTCTATTTCAGGACTCCAGGTGCCATCTGCTTGGCAGGAAGCTTCACCAATTTGTCTCCCATGACATGCGTAAGAAATCATGTCTCCATTGAAATAGGCACAGCTACTGGCCAAAGCACTTTTTCTCTGGTGAGTGATTTTGCCATCCTTCAGCTCTGGTTTTGGGCAACATACCTCTAAAAAATAAAACATGACACTAATAGTAAAATCATCCTGAGAAGGCTCCTATGGCTGACAATCTCATTGCCACCTTTGAAAGAGCTCACCACAGCAGAGAGGTTGGGGAAACACTGTGGTACAAGAGATGCTTTGAGTCCTCACTCTTTGTCTCTGACTTGCTAAAGCAGTCCAGCCCAGTCATATTCCTCCAACTAAATAGTTTCATAGATGTCTCCAAAATAAGAAGTTGGATTAAACCTTCCAACTTTTCATTTTCAAAAAATTTTCAAAAGCAATGGCAACATTTATGTTCTCTTGGCTTCATTAGGGCTAAAACCAAGCAATGATAGTTTCAGAATTGTATATTTCTAGAAATAAAAATTTAAAAACATCTATCAACCCATGGTTATTTAGAAGTCCTCCTCCCAGCCTTTCTTATGGAGTCTTTAACCTTTACTATCACTATCTTACATTAACCTTTCTTCCATAGGCTAATTAATCCATCTAACCAAATATGTCACCCACATTCCCACACCAGTACCTGTGCTCATATACTATATCCTACCTAGAATGACACTCTTTTGCTCTGCTAGCTATTCAAGTCCCATTTGCTTTGTGAATGTTTTCTTTTCTTAGTGGCCCAGCAAATAGTCATTGTTTATTTCTCAGCTTCTACAGCAGTGAGTAGGAAGAGATTATAAATTTATCCAACTGTTTATTGAAATCTTACTATAACCTGGACACTACATATATGAGGTCTGTCCAGAAGGTATCCAGCCATGTGATATGAAAAATAGAGACATTCACTGAGGAAGATACAAGAAACATTGTACATGGGACAATGACACCTCAGTCCCCTTCAAAGTAGGCACCTTGGGGCCTCACACATTTCTCCCAGTCACTATCAGCTGCCCTGTTGTATTTTCCTGAATCTCATCAACTGTCTGAAATCTCTTCTCTTTTAAAGGTGATTTCAGTTTTGGGAAAAGCCAGAAGTCACAGGGCACCAAATCTGGGCTGTAGGGGAGCTGAGTCACCTGGGTGATTTGATGTTTTGCCAAAAAAGATTCTACATGAGATGTGATACATGAGCAGCCATGTTGTCATGTTTACATAATCTAGGCATTTCATCTGTTACCTCATTCAATCATTATAACTCTCCTAAGAGGTACACATTATCATTTTCCCAACTTTTTATAGCAGAAAACAGATTCTTGGAGAGCTTAAGTTTTTTGGTCCATCCAAGTGAGGCAGCTACTGAGTAGCAGAGACAGAACTAAGACCTGCCTTGCTCAAAAGTCCATGTTGTCTATGGCTTCACTTTACACACTACTAATTATTTAACAGCTGATTTATACTATCCATATGCACATTTTACTCCTGAGTGCAGGCAATATGTCTCAAGTATCTTTGTATCTTTGCTCTTAAAATAAATTGAAGGTCCAAAATAAATGTCCACTGTATACAAGTCTAAAGTTCACAAATGGAATTTTCTAAGCCTCAGATCAAACACATCATTAGAAAATGCCTTCTTATGAATGAACCCAATAAATATTTATGTAAATTGGCCCTGTAAGTCTATTCAGCACACATTGAGGCACGTTTTTGCAATACTGTAAGGAAAATAAGGCATAGCTGTATGAATAGCAAAACCACAGTATGAATCAGTTTATAACAATGTGTCCAAAGACAAGAAATATCAACAAGATAGATATAAACAAAGAAAAAGAAAACTGAGGGAGAAAGGATAAAATAACATTTCTTAGAGAGGAGTGGAAGTATAAATTAAGATTTGAATAAAAATTGCTTTGATGGATGAGACATAAGCAAGCATTTTGTCATGGAATGCTGATTTGAGCAGAGACTTAAAGGCAGCAGAAAATTGTTATTAAAGAATGGAAGAGAGACAAGCCTAGAAACTGGAGTGAGACAGATTTGGGCATATCCTATACTCCACATGGTCCAGAGAAATGGAAAAAGAGGGGATAAATACAAAGGAACCTGAAGGAATCACAAATCCCTGTGATGCGTTAGGCATAATCTACCTTCACTGCATCATAAAGAAAAAGGAGGCCTGGAAAGTCAAGGTAACGGTACTAGGGGAAGATGATGAGAGTGCTTTGGAAGCATGGTAGATTTAGCCATTTCAATTTCCAAGAGAGGAGAATTGCTCGGAATATGTGAGTTCTTTCACCTACCTTTAAAATATCCATTATTATGATGTTAAAAAATCTGAAGTAATATACTTTGTAACCCACTTTGAAAAACAATTCTGAAGTCACCCTGTGATTTTAAGAAAGTTTATAAGACTCAAAGAGCATGGAATCATTCTGGGACCCTAGAAGTTAATCTTGACAAAGGATGACAGGCGACATCGGGGGCTCCACATTTCATCCTCTTGGCATATAATTCTTATATCATAAAAGCTGGGAAAATATTCAATATCATTTGAATAGGAAACATAGTCTCCATTGAAATAAACACAGCTATTGGTGAAATCTCTTTGAGTGATTTTGTCATTCTGTGTAAAATGTACTACATTAAGTGCTCTGATAGATGATATAAGAGATATGTAAGTATTTTTAAAATATTCTTAGAAATTCTTTCTTTTAAAGAAGAAATTATATTATTATGTGAATAAGAAATGTTACTTTTGTTGGCATATTTCCATTTATAAATGAAAACAGTTGCTCATGTCTGCATTTATAACCAGCACTACCCTAAAAGGACATGCAGGACCTTGCAAACTCTTTCAGTGCTCATTTATTGGGGACAATTATTCCCCAATATTCAATATAATACCTTACACTTATATAAAGTTTTTAGTTTATACAGTACTTTGTAATTTTACTTTAATAAATTCACTCATTTCTAATAACAAAATTTAATTTTCTGGGCTGCAAAAGTGTTCTACTCAATCATGAATGCAATAGGAAAATAATTAACCCTATAAAAGAATTAATTATTTGAAATTTAGGAGCAACATTTTAAATATAATACATTAATATAAAAACTAAAAGAAGAAAAAGATAAAAGTTTTTGTGGCTAGATCAGCTTCTCAATGATGTGTAACATTTTGCTTTCTAAGTATTATAATTATAGCCTATACCAGAAATACTAAAATTATTTAAGTACATTTCTTAATAAAATACTTCTTTACACTTCTCCAAAACTGTACTGAATTATTGACATTTGATTATATTTACTAGTTTTTAATCAGAAATTCTTTCCCATAGCTTGGTTTAAACACATCCCTCTTCCCTATCCTGTCTGTACTCACCACACAGGACAGGTAGGCTTTGCAGTAGAGACAGGACTCCAAGGAGGCACAATGCTGGGGAAATTCTTTGTAATTCGGGAGGCATGGTGAAGAGTCTCAGAGACACAGTGCTGGGGCTCAGTGTTCTCAGCTGTCTTGATCAAGCTGAAGTAGAGGTTCTAAGTCACTAGTAAAATGATTCCTGACAAGGAACTAAATTTTGGCTATGCCACAACTTTGAATCATTAACGGGGAGGGGCAGACTGAGAAGATTATGTAATGGATCGGACCGGACAAGGACAATGCAATAAAGCTCCAAGTCTTGCGGACAATGATATAACCTTAACATGAGCTCTCTCTGGGATCATAAATCCAAGAATTCTTATTGCTAAAGGGAAAACTTGTTGGCTTGTTGCCTGCATCATTTATCTTTAAGTAACAACAACAACAAAAAAAACTAGGAAAATCATTTGTCTTTGACTAAACAAGAATAACCTAGGAAAACTGTGAGTGGCAGTTTCTTCAGGGATCGGGGGGCGGGGGTGTCCTGAGGAATGTCCTCTGCCATCTCCCAGGGGTGTCAGGTCTTCATTCACTAGTGTGAACTCCTAGCACGAAGGAAGGATAAAGAAGGCCTAGAGTTAAATTTTCTTCCCAAATATTCACAGCCTAATTGGAATAGAGAAAGCATGTTAATCTTCAATTGTGAAAAGACAAAAATACAGTCCAAACAATTATTTCCCTAATACCTAAGTTTTCTTGAGTATCTATGACACCAAATTAACCAACTTTGGGATTACACTAGTTGAAGAGTAAAAGGGAAATTTCGGAGAGTGGTGTTTCAAGCACAAATAAAGCATGCAATGAAAATTAAATGGTAGAAGATTAAGTATTATAAATGGACGAAGGATCATACAACTTCAAGAGATCCTCAGTGGTACTGAATCAAAGTAAAGAACCTTCTAGCCCAGCATTATATCTCTGACAAAAGCACTAAATGATAAGTGGTAGAATGCATGTTTCCTAACCCCCAAGACTTGGTTTATTATTAACTATCTGAATTAGGATTGACCCATTAATAATTATCTAGGTTCTTCATTTGTTATTTCTTTTAGTCTCTGCAAGCGGCACAAGTAAAGTTACCAACCTGGATTTCATGTTTTCCCCCTTGGGCAAGCTATGGATATTTGTTGCCTGAAGATACATAGATATTCATCCATAGTGGATGGTAAACACTGAAAAATGTCTGAAAGTGACCTTCATTGCCCTGCTAAATTGTGATGAGCACACTATGAGGCCTTCAACAACCAAATAACTGAGCTCTCAAAAATAAAGAGGAACATTCCTCAGAAGAAAATAAGTGGAATTCTCTGTAATATTGATGACAGAACAATTAAATTTCAACCCTACTAGGGGAAAAAAAAGGAAATAAACCCAACATGAGGTTGTTTTAATTTATAAAGAGGAACTAAAATAAAGGCTGACTCTATCAGTTTAAAAAAATAATTTAAATAGTTTAATAGAAGGTTCTTTTCTAGAGAACAGCTTCTGCTTATTTGTCATTTTCCAAACTTTTACAAAAATCATAGCACTTAATTTCTTAAAGCAAAACTCTAACATAGGTATTATAGCCATATTTTATAAAAGAGAAAACTGATTCAGAAAGACTGAGAATATTTCCCAAGAACTTACTCATCAGTAACCACAACAGATTTTGAACACAAGTCTAATTCAAATCCCAAGCCCTTTCTACTATGCCAAATTAATCTTCATTTAATGGAATAAGACCACAAAATTTTCTTGTGAAATATCCTGAACTTTCGATTTAGGACACCAAGTCCGTAAATCATCTACTTCTACTATCCTGGAAAACCCCCAACAGCCTGCTCTTTTAGGAGATCACATCCTTATATAATTTGCCAAGAATTAGCCCTGTGGCTTAGCAACAAAACTCAGTAACTCAGGCCTCAGCCTCCACATATATTTAAAAAGTGTTTGGGACTAGAGTGGGCTCTATTTTTTCAGTTCATAGGTTCAAAGTTTGTACAGTAATGGCAATAGAAGTGAAGTAAATAGTATTTATTATCTTAAATAAAGGGTAAGAAGGGCAGGAGCAGTGTTAAAATCTTAAGGGATGAAATCCTATTCCTACGGTCTAACTTACCATGCAAAGATCACATCAACACCTAATGAATGAACACAATACATGAATGAATAAGAACTTGCTATT
Source organism: Pteronotus mesoamericanus (assembly GCF_021234165.1). Lineage (NCBI taxonomy): Eukaryota > Metazoa > Chordata > Mammalia > Chiroptera > Mormoopidae > Pteronotus > Pteronotus mesoamericanus. The sequence continues at coordinate 4,141,333 of NW_026555326.1, forward strand.
TGCTTTAGTCTGCCAAGAAGCAGTGCTTGAGACCAGGATTCGAGTACATAAAATTTACCTGTGATGTAATTCTGAAATGCACCATTAAAAGAATGGGGATGTAAAAATGGAAGGGAGGGGAATTAATGAAGCTTGCATTGGTGAGCTGATTACCTCTGTAAGCAACTGAAGCTAACTCTCTTAGGGAACCTCAGGTAGAGAGTGTAGAACATACCTCAGACATATCTTACCTGTGGGACAAGAAAGCTGGCATTTTAATCTACCAATGTCCATTATGGTACCATGTCTCAGGGAGGCCATCAAACCACTTGATTCTTCATCACAGAGGATACAGTGATTTGTTTTTGTCAATAGCAGATTCTTGTCTGGGTTTAGAGTTACCATCCCTGTGGCCAGGCTTCTGTCAGCCAAGCCCTCTGTGGACTTACTGAATGCATCATTCCCTGTCATGGTATGATACTTGTGATGAAGAAATCCATTTAACAATGGAAAAAATAAGTCAATGGACTGATGCTTCTGAGATTCACTAGCCCTACCTTGTATCCCTTCCCACAGAAGCAGCTGACCTAATAAAGGAGTGAAATAGTCTACTGAATGCTCCGTCAGTGGAGAAAGAATATCTTATGAATTTTATATATTGACCTACCGGACAAAGTACATCTTCTGAAATATCAGCCGGTAGCCAGAGCTACCCTGAGGGGTCAGACTAGTGAGACCAAGGATAAACATCATATAAAGACAGAGATGCCAAAGGAGTCTCAGCTATTCTAGCCCCCAGCTAATTAACTCTTCCCCGTTCAGGTACCATACACTTGAATAAGCAAAGCAAACTTTCAAAGGCTCTCAGTCTTTGAATCACCCTAACTGATAGTGAGTGAAGCAAAGTTGTTCCCACAGAGTCCTTCCCACATTGCAACTTTATAAACAAAATAAATATTATCATTTAAGCCACTAAGTGTAAGGTAGTTTATTATACAGCAACAGATAACATTACAGTGTTTTCTTCACTAACAGCAAAAAAATGTTTTCTATCACCTCAGTAGACGCAGAAAGAACAGTTGATAAAACTCAACACTCATCTATGATAAAAAAATAAAATAAAATAATAGAAACTTCTTAGCAAATTAGGAATAGAAGGGACTATCCTTAATTTGATTGAGTTTCTACAAAAAAAACCTACAATAGCATCCTAAGTAGTGGTGACATATTAAAAAGTTTTCCTCCTGAGATCAGTAATGAGACAAGTACAACTACTATCACCACTGCCATTTGACATTGAACTGCAGGTCCTTTACATGAAAATATGATATAAATTATGAGATAGATAGATTATAGGTTGACAGATAGCAGGAGAAGTAAAGAGGAGGGCAAATGTATTACTCATAGGTGACTTAATTAAGAACTTAGAAAATCCAGAGATAAGTCACTGAATACAAAGTCAATAATCAAAACAATTTTATTCTATATACTGTTAATAAATTTATTCTAAAAGACATTTTATAAAGATTTAATTTGAAATTCTAGGTGCCTAGGTACAAATCTAATGAAAGATGTTTAAGAGCTCTTCATTGAAAGCTAAAAAAATAAATAAAAATCTAAATAAATATATTTGAGCAAAAAAGAAAAAGGACTCATTGACACAGACAACAGTGTGGTGATTGCAGGGGGGAGTGAAACAGGTGGGAGTGGAAGAGGGTGTAAAGGGGATAAATTGTAATGGAAAAAATGCAATAAAAGGAAAATAAATAAAATAAATAAACATAGGAAAATACCATACTTATGAATTGGTAAATGTTGTACATATGTCAATCACTCCCAAACTGACCTATAGATATAATGCATTCTATAAAAATTTAAGTAGCATTTTGACAGAAATTGACAAGCTGATTCCAAAATTCACGTGCAATATAAAGTCTCAAAGTTGTAAAAGAAGTTACTAAGAGATGAAAGAGGAAATGGGGGAGGAATAAGAGGAGAAGAAGAACTAAACTGGAGAAACTGCACTGCCAACTATCAAGACTTATTATAAGCCTACAATAAATAAGACATTGTGATATTTGAGTAAAGTATAAAGGGTTAACAATTGAGATTCAAGAAACAAACCCCAAATATATATGGTCGATTGATTTATGACAAAGTGACACTATAGAGCAATGATGGGAAGAAGGGTCTTCTCAATAAAAGTTGTCAGGTCAATTGAATATCTGTCTGGAAAAAAATAAATTTCGGTTCTCCACTTAACATAATAATTTCAGGTAGATCATAGATCTGTAAAAATAAAACCATAAATCTGAAAGCAAGCATGGACAAGTATAATTGTGACTTTGGGGTAGGCTTTTTTTTTTTTTACTACAGGTTTATTTTTAAAGGCACATAGACAATAAACAAGATTAACATTTAATCAGATCCTTTCTCCAAATACTATCCATCCTAGATGTGTCTTAAGTTCCACTCTCTAAACATTTTTAATTCAATAATCATAGTCTTCATCTGAGTCCATTACTTTTCTTCTGTTGAATTTAACTGTTTTTTTGTCTGTTGGCTTTCTTTTTCAAGAATTTCTACTAACTTTGATCTGATGCTTTGTTGCCCATATCCTGGCTTCTGAATGAGGTAATTCTCTACTGCTTTAGTTTTTTCCAGTCTTTACAGCCTGGGAAACTGATTGATCCAGAACTTTGCCTAAAATACTCTTTATTGTTTCTCTTTTACTTGCTTTGCTTCCTGTTGTGCTGAGTTGCCAGGATCCAAATAATTTTTTTTTATTTATTTTTTCAAATACATTTGTCTCTGCCTCCCCCCAACCACTTTCCCTTGCCCCCTCTCTTCTTCCCTCCCTCAGCTCTTCCCCGTTGTTTTTGTCCATGAGTCCTTGCTATATGTTCCTTGACTTTCCCCTTCCCTTCCCTTTCCCTGCCCCCCCCCCCTTCCCTCTTGTCTCTGCTGATTTCTTTTCCTTTCAGTGTTGCTGGTCTTATTTTCCTTGCATCTTTGTATTGTTGGTTAGGTTCTGCTTATAGGTGAGATCATATAGGATCCAAATAATTTAAATGTAGGCCTCACCAATGTGAACTAGATAGCTTTCACTTAGAACAGGGTTTGATAAACTTCTAAAGTCATAATGTAATGGAATATTTTAGAATACAAACAAACCGTAGGGAGTGAAAAGAATGCCCGTACTATGAAACCATATTTTAAGTGATAAGGAGAGTCTCTGGAAAATAAAATGTGCTTTGGTATTGGGGATATTGATGATTCAAATGGCACTCCATCCCTAACATGTTACTCTCCCTCCCTTTATGACATAGTCATATGTCATATGACTATGCTATGACTTGAGCATTTCATCTACAAGATTAGTGTTTAGTGTATGGCTCCCACCCTGGACAAGTAAGCTCAATCAGAGCAGATGTTTGTCTGTTTCTGACTGTACCCTCAGCACCTGCACACAGCAGATTCTTAGAGAATGTTTGTTGACTATATGGGTCAGAACAACCAAATTCTAGAAAACAATTCCGCTGCAACAGTAATCAGAGCAGGATAGATTTAAAAACTGAGGGTAGAGAGAGACCAGAGGATCTGAGGATTCTGCTCATAACAACACCTTCTTCCCAAACAAGGCTGACCTATGGTACAGGCCATGCACCGACTATCTGGGGGCCGCACATGGTGGCTTCATCTCCTCAGCCCCCACTCGACCTGAAGAGGGGTCAAGGCAAGCCTCAGAGCTGACCAGGAGGCTACTGGTATAGATTTCTGATTCAGAATACAAAAAAAGAAAAAAACAACCACTAATTGAAATAAAAACACTTGATAAGTTGTACTATCTTAAATTAGGAATTCGTGGTTATCAAAAGACCCTTATGGAAGTCTATGAAAGTAAAAAAGGTAAGCCAGAGAGCAAAAAATAGACTTTTGCAATACATTTCTCACAAAGGACTTTTTCCATACTGTGTTAAAAAAAACACTCCTACAAATAATTAGAACAAGGTAGACCATCTAACAGAATACTGGATAAAAGACTCGAATAGCACTTCACAATAAAAAGCTATCCAAATGGTCAATACACAAGCAAGTAGTTCAACATCACCAATTATGAGGACAGTGCAAAGTAAAAGCACAAGGTGATACCACTTTATACCCAACAGAATTTCCTCAAATAAATAAACCAACAAACTATAGAAAATATTGTAAATAATGCATATATTCTGGGAGTGAAGTACAATTTGGTACAACCCCTTCGAAAAACTGCTGAACACATACATAAATGCCTCTTATGACACAGCAATTCCATCTTTAGGTATTTGCTCAACAAAAATACACATGTTCAGCAAAAGACATGTGCAAAAATGTCCATAGCCAAAATAATTGAAAATAACTCAAATGGCCATTAACAGTGCAATAGACATGTAAATTGTGGTATATTCATAAGACAGTGGAATATTTATTACGAATGAAAATGAATGAACCTCTACTACACACAACATAAATGAATCTCATGAAAACAATGTTTATCAAAAAATCATGAATAGAATGCTTAACATATGTTTTCATTTCTACAAAGTTAAATGACTTAAAATCAGTTTGTGTTGTTAAAAGTGAGGATAGTGAAATTCTTTGCAAGAACCGAGTGGTGAGTTAGTAATTAACTGCAGAGAGCACCAAAAGGTTTCTGCACTTTTCATAATGTTCTTTTTCATACTCTGGTTTCTAGTTACAAAAGTGTGCTACTTGGAGAATCCAAGGAATTTTGTGCCTTTTTTTTTTTTTAGAATAAGAATAGGTAGGTTTTGAATACTGGGGTGTGGAGTAAATGCATTTAGGCAAAGATAATGAAAAAGATAAGGCAAAAATATAAACATGTTTTTAATTTTCTGGCTTACATTCTTTCTAAGGTACAAAAAATAGTTAATTGCAATATTTGTGGATTTATGTACCAGATGTGTGTGATATTCTACATGACACACTGACCAAGAGGATAACAGACAATCTGATATTGGTAAGTGATTATTTAACTTACCAAAGCAGTACTTTGAGTCACAAAAGTCTTGATTATCAGAAACTAAAGTTTCAGTAGCAAAAATCAGAATCCAGCTCTCAGCCCAGGCATTTATTACAATGAGCAGTGGTGCGTAAGGAACAGTAGAGCTTTTAAATGGAAATTCTGTATATTGATTTAAGCTCAAAAATAAAACCTTTCTTTCTCTTTGTAAGAAAATTTCTTAGTGGTATTCTTTAACTTAACTCTTTCTCATTCCAGGCAATCAAGAGCCCTGATTCATGGAGAACAAAATTCCATCAGGCAGCCAGTCCAAATGGAAACTATCACTAGTTTAAAGCTGCGGCCTCAGAACAATTCTCCCAGGAAGGGATCCCTCCACCCTGGGAGCTACGTAGGAGGTGGTGTAAACACAGAATCAGCCAACAAGATACTGAGTTGTTTTTTCAGAGAAAACAGGCCAAAACCAGAAGTCATGCACCAAAGCATGCACAGAGGAGAGAACCTTTACCTGCAGCTGCTCATGGAACCAAAATTTCACCCCACCCCTTCACATCACTCCACCCACCCCAACACACACACACACACACACACATCACACAAGCACAGATTCATGCACACAGGACAAAGGACCAGGACAAAGGACCAGGACATTGCCAGAACTTAAGTACCAGAACCCTTCAGAAACCAAGGATCCATTGTCCAGAAGGGTTCATTGCTAAAGTCCCTTGCCATAAATGGCCAAGTACTAAGGTCCTCTAATTAACCCCACCAAAGCTTCTGAATACCTGGTTGCCATAGACCTTTAGACACCCTTGTCCTTGTCCAGCGAGCAAGATGGATTTGAGGCACCATTAGGTACCTTCATGATAAATAAATCCTTTCTTACTCCAAACGCTGACATTCTGAGCTCTGGTTTTTGCAAGCACCAGGCACATGGACCTCAGGTTGGTAACACTAGGAAGCAGCCAAGCTCCACAAGCCTGCAGCACCCACACTGCCCAAGGTCAGCTGATGAGCTGGTACCCTGCATTCGCAGGCACACATGTTAGGGGAGCCAGGGACAAGGAAGAGGGCAGGTGCTGGGAGAGGGTTCTTGCGGGGTACAAGACATCTTCTTTATTCTAAACCCTGACCTACACAAACGCATATGTTTCGCCTGAAGGCAGAGCTGGGAGAGTCTGGACTGCCTTTCTGGGGGGCTAGCAGTGGTGTCCTCCCGTAAGAGACACTTGGTCTTAGGAGACTGTTAACACAGCTCTAGCGGCTATTTTTACGCCCTGTGGGCTTGAGAGGCACACGCTGCATTTGTGCCTACCTGAGAGCTCACAGGCTCCAGGGACCTCCTAAAAGTGATTTTTTTAAAAATTTATTTATTTATTTATTTATTTATTTATTTATTTAAAAAATACATTTGTCTCTGCCTCCCCCCAACCACTTTCCCTGGCCCCCTCCTTCTTTCTCTCCCTCAGCTCTTCCCCTTTGGTTTTGTCCATGAGTCTTTGCTATATGTTCCTTGACTTTCCCCTTCCCTTCCCTTTCCCCTGCCTACCCCTCCTTCCCTCTTGTCTCTATTGATTTCTTTTCCTTTCAGTGTTGCTGGTCTTATTTTCCTTGCATCTTTGTATTGCTGGTTAGGTTCCACTTATACGTGAGATCATATGGTATTTGTCTTTCACCCCCTGGCTTATTTCACTTAGCATAATGCTCTCCAGTTCCATCCATGCTGTCGCGAAGTTTAGTAGTTCTTTTTTTCTTTCTGCTGCATAGTATTCCATTGTGTATATGTACCATAATTTTTTGATCCAGTCATCTACTGATGGGCATTTAGGTTGCTTCCAACACTTGGCTATTGTAAATTGTGCTGCTATGAACGTTAGGGTGCATAGGTTTTTCTTTAAAAAGTGATTTTTTAAAAAGAGAGGTGGCACATTCTGAGAGACATTACTGGAAAAAGTATGATTGCCCAGAGGACTGGTGGATGAACAGAATATCAGGAAAGATTTTGCATCCTAGCAAATTTTCACATTCAGGCCAAACCCAGGTCTATTCTTGAAGAGCAACAAAACACAGCTGAAGCTGAAAAGATGCAGAGCAGCAAAGGAGACCCAGAGCACCTCTGCAAGAACAACTGAGGGGTAATTCCAATGACCAACCAGAAATGGAACAGACACACAGCCTTTATTAAATAAAATGTAGAGTGAGGGGTCAGGACATCTAGGTCCACAGGACTCTCAAGTCTAGAGGTCTTGGCTCCAGCCATACTCCAGGTAAACTTGTCTCTCTCAGCTCACCACAGTGCTTCAAAGTTGAAAGTGCTCATTGTGGTGAATTAGTTAGGCATCTTGACAATAGTCAGATCTCACTTTTGCTGGCTGGGACTGTCCTTTGAGGTGGCATCATATTTAGGGTTTGATAGCACAAGAATATTTTTGAATTGTGCTATTTGCCTACTCGCACTTGGTCATTTCTGGATACCAGGTTCTGTTCTCTGAGCAAGTGGCTTTGGGGACTGACCTCTAGTATTACAAGTAATTTGAACTAATTTTACTATTGCCATGATGGAAGGTGTATTTCAGGACAGTTCCAGGTTTAAAGTCTGTTTTATACAACTCATTTTTTGAAGAAACAAATGGTAAGTCAAGTGGAAGATCACCATCTCCTGAGGAGCATCAAGTTATCACTAAGAACACAGCACCTCCATGTTTCAACAGTAAGATTTTTAGAACAGGTACCAGATTTTCTTTTTATCATAACTCATATTATCCCACTATTCAAGAAACATAGTGAATAATTGGTAATACACATTGTTGATTGATGATGATAACAATAATGAAAAATGCAAAAAAATTATTCATCTTTTTCTGTATATATGATAATTTGTCATAAAATGGATGAATAGATCTAAATTTCATCATTCTATTAGATCTCCCACATCTGCCTACTCAGAAAATTGGCATCTATGCCATGCCATGTAATCCTACCTTATTGTTGAAGAAGAAACATATATTTTATTAATAACAGCATTGTGTAAGTTTAGTTGCTTCAGGGGTCAGGGATGAGAATAAGGCATTTCATTTGTGACCTTTTAGATTTTGAATAGATTGCCTACTCAAAAATAAAAATGTTTTTTAACAAAACATTACAAGGTAGAGATGCATTAAAACCTTGAAAAATAAAATCTGACTTCTACTTCCCTGGAAAGAATTAAATAAAGAATTTATTTATTTGAATTGCTCTTGCTACAAAAATTTTAAAAAGAAAACATTACTTCTGTGCTCCTTGGTTGTGGTTATCTGGAAAAAAAATTCTAAGATATCCTAAATTTACTTAAGAAATAATCCTTATATCTAAAGTGATACATAAAATTAATTTTCAGTGACATACAGGGTTTTCCTTTTTCCTCCAAAACCTGCCATAAAATGAGATAGTCTTCTATTAGCATTCATCCTTAATTATATTAATTGCCAACAGGTGCCCACTTCAGTCAAGTCAGTCTTCTCACTATTCTTCCCAAAGCTATCACTGCCCACCTTGGTGGGGAAAGTTTATGGCACCCCTCACACCATATGCAGCAGGTTAACTCTTTCACTGAGTAGAGGCCCAAGTCAGATTCTTACTTTTTAAAACTGATCACACCACTCCTTCAACCCCATCTCCTGCCACCTGCATACACACATACAACTGGTCCAATTGTAACAGTAGGGAATTGTAACAGGGGGGAATTATAACCCAACCCACCATTTCTTTTTTTACATTTTTACTGTAAGTGCTGACTCTGACTAATATGTAACTTGTAGAAAAACAGTATGTCTGTATAGGAATCCTAGGAACTAACTTCAAAAGATACAGACTCTGACCTTCAGGCATCCCAGTTCTGGGAGACTGCTGACCTTCAACCGTGGAACCAGGATGACATAAAGTTAGGGTTAAATAAAGCCAGGATGACTAAGCCAGGGTGATGCACACTGGACAATCGCTTGCCTTATCGGAATGGACTGTGCTTGTCTGTACGTAGAGGACTTTTCAACCACATCCTTTAATCTCTTTGTTCTGCTTACCCTCTCCCTCCTTATAGAAATCTCTGCCTGCATTCAGATGTGAAGGTGGGCTTTGAGACATAAAATCCCCCATCTTCCAGGTGGCCAATATCTGAACAAACCTCATTCCTTTATATTGGCATGTGCCTCTCAAGCATTGGCCTTCAAAGTGGCAAGCAGCAGGATCCGCGTTTGGTTGTAACATATGCCCTATTTATGACTTCAATTCTTCCCTAAAACTCAGTTGACTAATAGCTCATTTGTTTATAACAATTTGTGCTAAATTTATATCGAATAAGTCAGCCTAATATAAAAGTGTGAAGAAACAGAAATCTAAGTTTCTGAAGAATTCATACAGTCCTACTTCTCCATTGCAAGGTGTTCACCTGTACCAGTTTTCTGAGGTTAAAAGGTTTCCCAGGACTCAGGACTTTCAGTACTAAAACTAGGTCAGTCCTAGAAGAACTGGTGGTTAGCTACCCTGTGTCAGGTTCCCCCTTTCTGTACTCGCTAGAACCCCTCTCCCCCTACCATTTACCTCTAAGCCAGAAGGAACTATGGCAAAGCTCCTTGCACATAATGAAAACCAGAAAACTCAAAGCTCAAATAAACTTTAGAAGTATTGAAATCTTCCCAAGGAAAAAAGTCTTAAGTTGTGTGAACAAAAAAGGGGGATTCTGTGGAAAGTAACCTCACAGGATAATGTGACAAATTTCTAACTGGGCAGGTCATAGTAAATAGAAATGCCCCAGGCATATAACTACTTTAGTAAATGACTTCTCTTTGCTTTAAGAGAGCCCTTGTTTCTATGCATCTAGGTTAACATGCCTTTGAAATAAACTATAACCACCCCCAAGAAAGTACATAATCCTGTTAACTATCCTATAACTTAATCTTCACCTTGCATTTTTCACCTCCACGCAATTTCTCTTACTTTCCCTCCTTAATCCAAATCCATAAAAGAAGCTGCAACATCAAATTACAACTAAACTACAAAACAACTATCATTTGCAATCACCAGAAATCTGGCTGAATAGAAGTCCAACAACTAGGGATTTAAAGAAGAGAACACATCGAGACTGGTATGAGGTACAGAGGTATGCAGCTGGCTGGTCACACACCCACAAGTGGTCATTAAAAATTGGGAGGGATATCTCGGCTGCACATGTCCCCGCTGAAAAGCAAGATGTCCCATTTCCACTGTTCAGCCCAGGGTTTCAGTGCCAGGAAGAGAAGACCCCCATAAATTCTGGCTGTAAAAACCAGCCTGAATTGAGGCTGAAGGAGATGGAAGAGGAGACCTGGGCAGTTTCTCTTAAAGAGCCCACACACAGACTTAATCAGACTCACCTGTTCGGAGCTCTGTTGCTGGGAAAGCAGCTTGAAAGGCACCCAGAAAAATACAGGGAGGAACTGGATTGTCTAGCATCAGGGTGAGAGCTGGAGGGGCAGCTTTCTTTCAGAGAGAAGTGCTGGCAGAAGGCATTGTCCTTGTTATGAGCCCTCCCCACATCGAGCTATCTCTGACACTCCATCAACTTGGCTCACAGTGTTTGCCCCGCCCTGGTGATTCCTTGATACCTTGCCCAACCCATTTTTAAGTCTCATCCAAGGGGTTTTCCATGACTTTTCCAGATGAATGGCCTGTCTTGGCATGTGCTTCAGATTTTCATAAAAATTTCTCAAGCAAGCAGCATCTGGACTCAGCATGCTCCGCACCTCCTACTGAATGGCCCCAGGCCTACTAAATCGCACTGGCAGCAGCCGGCCTTGGTTCAGAGCCTGGCCTTGCCTGCTCACATCCAAGCGCAGCACAAGTAGCAACCATCTGTAGATTGCTTTGTAGCTCATGGTGGGTGGCTCCAGGAAGAACGCAGGCTGCAGCTGATTTTGCCCTCTACCTCCAGGGTGGCCCCAGAGCCAGTGCACTCAGTGGACAGCTTCAGACCACATCAAAGCACCACTACTCAACCACCTCCACAAGCAACACATTCAAGGGGCAGACTCAGCAGGCTCCAGAGCACCGCTGAAGTAAATCCTGCTCTCTGGGGTGGGCCCCCACACAGCTGATCCTCCAAGATGGTTGGAGATCGGTGGTTGGTGGCTGCAGCCAGTCTTTGCTGCTGATTGGCCTGAAGGTAAATCCCTCCCACTGACATGCCAACAGTAATCAAAGCTTAACTACAAGAGGAGACTGTGCACCGTCCACATGCGGGTGCACCTCGAATACACAGCTTTGGTGATTAGAGAGACTGTGTTACTGGACCCTACAGAACACCTACTACACTAGGCCACTCTACCAAGCCTGGGAGACATAGCAATTCTACCTAATACATAAAAACAAACACAGGGAAGCTGCCAAAATGAGGAGAGAAAGAAACATGTCCCAAATGAAAGAACAGACTAAAACACCAGAAAAGAACTAAGCAAAATGGAGACAAGAAATCTACTAGAACCATAGTTCAAACCACTGCTCAATAAACTTAATGAGAGCTTCAAAAGCGTAATAAAGGACCAGTCAAAATGAAGAATACACTAAATAAAATTAAGAAAGATTTACATGGAATCAACAATAGAGCAGATGAAACCAAGAATCATATCAGTGATTTGAAATATAAAGAAACAAAAACACCAAATGAGAACAGCAAAAAAAAATGAATAAATAAAAATAAAAATAAATGGGGTTAGTGTAAGGAGCCTCTGGGAACCAACATTCACATCATAGGGGTGCCAGAAGAAGAGAGAGAATAAGAAGTTGAAAAACTATGTGAAAAAATGACAGAAAACTTCCCTAACTTGGTGAAGGAAATAGACATATAAATCAGGAAGCATAGAGTCCCAAACAAGATGAACCCGAACAGGCTGACACAAAGACACATCATAAATAAAAAGCAAAAGGTAAAAGGCAAAGAGAGAATCTTTAAATCAGCAAGAGAAAAGCAGCTGGTAACCTACAAGGGAGCTCCCATAAAACTGTCCGCTGATTTCTCAACAGAAAATCTGTAGGCCAGAATGGATTGACAAGAAATATTCAAAATGATGAAAAGAAAGGAGCTACAACCAAGATTATACTACTCAGCAAAGCTATCATTTAGAATCAGAAGACAGTTAAAGAGTTACCCCAACAAGGAAAAGTTAAAGGAATTAATCATCACCAAACCAGTATTATATGAAATGGTAAAGGGTCTTCATTTGGAAGAAGGAGGAGGAGGAGGAGGAGGGGAAAGAGGAGGAGGGGAAAGAGGAGGAGGGGAAGAAGAAGAAAAAATGAACAAAAAATGGTAATAAACACTTATCTATTAACAATTGAATCTAAAAAATAAAGTAAATAAGCAAAAAAAACAGAAACTCATAGATACAGAGAACATTTTGATGGTTGCTATATGGGAGTGGGGTGGGGGAATGAATGAAAGAAGCGAGGGGGGTTACAAAATACAAATTGACTCTTACAGAATAGTCATGGGGGTGTAAAGTACAGCATAGGGAATATGATTAATAATATTCTAATAACTATTTAAGATGTCAGATGGGTGTGAGATTTATTGGGATGACCACCTTGTAAGTTATGCAATGTCTAATCACTAGAGTGTACACCTGAAACTATAATAATGTATGTCAACTTTAATTGAAAAATTAAAAAATTATTCAAGAACAAGAGAAGCTGCAAAACTGTTATTCTTCAGAACATTTAGATCTTGTTCCCTGGCATGTGTTGTTAGCTTGGCTCAAATAAACTTTTATAATGATTCTCTACGAATCTGAATGTTTCTTACATCAACAGTTGTAGCAAATCAATAATTTATTAGCTTTAGTGACTGGCCATTTAGTGAAACTGGAAAGAATGTTAAAACACTAAAATGTTGACAAAAGGGTAAATGGCTTTTTAAAAAGTTTTTAAAGATGACCCTTGAAAGTTAAAATGTTTCCTATAAATGACTATTTGTACTTACGTTCATCATAAGAAAAATACATGCATTGAATTTATTAGGAAGAAAGCCTTTATAAATGTTCATTAAAAACAATATAGAACATGAGTACTAAACCCCATATATTCAATACATTGAACATTCTTAAAGTAATGCTAAAAAATACATATTCACAGCTATCTTCAAGTAAAATATATTTATATATTTTGTTGAAGGAACTCAAAGAGTCTAGAGGCTTTGTTAGAAATAAATGATAGAGACTAATTCAAGGATCTTGTGATGTTGCAAACTGAAAATAGAGCTAGGCAAACACCCAGAAGTGTTCCAAAGAAGAATGTCTGTGGACAGGAAAAGAGGGGTTCTGTGAAAAGTAACCTCACAGGGTGAGTCAATCATAAATTCCTAATTGAGCAGGTCATAGTGGGTACTCATGCCCTAGACCTATAACTTCTTTGCTAAGAGGCTTATCTTTGTGATAAGTAAGACCTATTCATTGTTTCTGTGCACTTAAGTTAACACACCTTTGCAATGTGCCTTTACAGACCTCTTTTTCTAATACCTGACCACCATTTCTGAAACCCCAATAGAACACATAATCTTAACTATCCTGTAATCTGATACTGGCACTATTTACTCCCATTTTCTTATAATCTTCCTTACACTCCGTCCTCAATCTCAAATGCACAAAATAAATGCACACAGTCATGCTCCAAACATTTATTTCAGTCTGTTTAGAACTTGCTTCCAGGAGCATCCCTTGTTTGGCTCAAATAAATTTTTATAATAATTCTCTACATGTTTTAGATTTTTTTCTTCAATAGTTTATTGTATTTTTTATTGTCATTTAGCCCCCTTACACCCCTCTCCTCCCAGCAATCACCACTCTGTTGTCCATGTCCATGAGTCCTTTTCCTTTTTGCTTAATCCCTCCATCCCTTAACCTCATACCCCGCAGCTGTTAGCCTGCTCGCTGTCTATGAGTGTGTATCTATTCGGCTTGTTAGTTCAGTTTGTTCATTAGACTCTACATATGAGTGAAATCGTATGGTATTTGTCTTTCTCTGACGAGTTCATTTCACTTAACATTATGTTCTCCAGGTCCATCCATGCTGTCGCAAAGGGTAAAATTTTCTTCTTCTTTACAACCCACTAGTATGCCATTGTGTAAATGTCCCATAGTTGTTTTATCCATTCATATAGTGATGCATTTGGGCTGTTTCCACATCTTGGTGATTGTAAATAATGCTGCAATACCATAGGGATGCTTGGACTTTCTTACATCAACAAGTTACAGGTTCTTATAGTAAAAGTACATTGTGAATTACCAGTCTTTCATCCTTAGCCCTGGTGTGGTCCAGGATGGTTATCAGTGAGATGTAAGACTGTCAGGATGATAAATGCCAAGAAGGTTGATCACATACTGGTGGTCTGGATAATGGATGTCTGGTGGGTATATATGTGAGCCCTTTAGACAGTAATCAGGTAGCCGGAATACCTGAGTTATTTGGGGATAGTTAGAGTGTTACCTGGAGGCAGGTGGAGATGTATATCCAGGCACTGAGACAAGAGTGGGTTTTCAAAAAAAGTTAAGTTCCCAGGCTAGTTAGAACAAGAATCAAGTCTTTCCACATACCTCAACCTTCACAATGTTAATAATTATAGCAACTTGGTTAAGATGATTTCAAAATTCTCAATCTTTACTTTATACTCATCTTGAATATATTCTAAAATTTCTAAACACTTTTCTTTTTTTAACAGTTTTTATTGGTTTTTCCAATTACCATTTATGCCCCTTATACTCACTTCCACCTCCCCACATCCTCCTCCCCCCACAATCACCACACTGTTGTTCCATGTCCATAAGTCTTTTTTTACTTGTCCCCCACCCTCACCCCCCCACCCCCATGACTCCCAAAACCAACAGCCTGTTCTCTACCTATGAGCCTATCTCTATTTTGATTGTTGGTATAGTTTGTTCATTAGGTTTCATATGTGAGTGAAATCATATGGTATTTGTCTTTTCTGACTGGCTTGTTTCACTTAGCGTAATGTTTCCCAAGTCCACCCATGCTGTCGCAAAGGGTAAAATTTTCTTCTTTTAAAGGCTGAGTATCATTCCACGTGTAAAAGTACCATAGTTGTTTCCTCCACTCATATAGTGATGCACTTGGGTTGCTTCCAAATTTTAGCTATTGTAAATAATGCTGCAACAAACATAGGGGTGTTATATTCTTTCATATTAGTGTTTTGGGGGTTTTCAAGTAAATTCCCAGAAGTGGAATTTCTGGGTCATAAGGCATTTCTATTTCTAATTTTTTGAGATAACTCCTAATTGCTTTCCACAGTGGCTCCAATCTGTAGTCCCACCAGTGGTGCAAAATGATTCCCCTTTTTCCACACCCTCTCCAGCCCTTGTTCTTAGTTGATTTATTGGTGATAGCCATTCTGAAGGTGTGAAGTGATATCTCATCATGATTTTAATTTGCATTTTTCTGATGATTAGTGATGTTGAGCATATGTACTCTTTGAACAAGGGTCTATTTAGGTCTTTTCCAATTTGTTAATTGGACTGGGGGATTTTTTTGGTGTCATTTTATAAGTTCTTTATTAATTTCAAATATTAGCCTTTATCAGTTGTATTGGCAAATATGTTCTCCCAACCAGTGGGCTGTCTTTTAATTTTGGCGATTGTTTCCTTTGTTGTGCAAAAACTTTTTAGTTTGATACAGTCCCATTTGTTTATTTTTACTTCTGTTTGAGGAGATGCATCAGAGCAATGTCTGAGATATTACTGTCTATGTATTCGAGGATATTAATGGTTTTGGGTCTAAAATTTAAGTCTTTAATCCATTTTGAGTTTATTCTTGTGTGTGGCATAAGAAGGTGGTCTAGGAGCTTCATTTTTTTGCCCATGTCTGTCCAATTTTCCCAAAACCAGTTATTGAATAAACCACCTTTAGCCAATTGTATGTTCTTGCTTCCTCTGTCAGATGTTAATTGACTGTAAAGACATAGATTTATTTCTGGGCTCTTCATTTTGTTCCATTGATCTAAGTGTCCCTTTTTTTTCTTTTTTTTTTTTTTTTTGCCAGTACTGTGCTATTTTGATTAATATGGCATTATAGTATAATTTGATATTAGTTAGTGTGATCCTCCAACTTTTTCTTCTTTTTCAAGATCACTTTGGCTACTTTGGTTTTTTGTAGCTCTAAATAGATTTTTGAAATATTTGTTCTAGTTCTGAGAAATGTGTCATTGGTATCTTGATAGGAATTGCATTGAATCTATAGGTTGCTTTGGGTATTATGGACATTTTAATGATGTCATGGATATTCCTGTCCCTGAGCATAGGCTTTGTTTCCACTTATTTGCATCTTCTTCTAGTATTTTCTTCATTGTCTTATAATTTACCAAGTACAGGTCGTTTACATTCTTGATTAAATTTATTCCTAGGTATTTTATTCTTTCTGAAGCAACCATAAATGCCATTGTTCCTTTCATTTCCTTCTCTGATAGTTCATTGTTAGCATATAAAAATGCAACTGATTTCTGAATAAAATTTTTTATTCTGCTGCTTCACTGAATTCATTTATCAATTCTAGTACTTTCTTAGTGGAATCTTTAGGACTCTCTATGTGTAGCATCATGTCATCTTCAAATAATGAGGGTTCTTTTCTTCCTTTCCAGTTTGGGTGCCTTGTATTCCTTCTTGCCTGATTGCTGTGTCTAGGACTTACAGTACTATGTTTACTAAGAGTGGTGAAAGCGGACATACCTGTCTTGTTCCCAATCTTAAGGGAATGCTTGTAGTTTTCCCCATTAAGTATAATGCTGGCAGTGAGTTTGTCATATATGGTCTTTATTATGTTTATGTATGTTCCCTCTATTTCTACTTTGCTGAAAGTTCTTATCGTAAACATTTGCTGGATTTTATCAAATCCTTTTTCTGTATCTGTGGAGATGATCATGTGGTTTTTCTTCTTTATTTTTATACGTGGTGTATCACATTTGTTGTTTTGTGAGTGTTGTAACAACCTTGCATCCGGAAAATAAATCCCACTTGATATTGGTGTATGATCCTTTTGATGTATTGCTGTATTCGGTTTGCTAATATTTTGTTGAGGATTTTAGCATCTAAGATCATCAGATATACTGGCCAGTAAATATTTTTGTAATGTCTTTATCTAGGGTTGGAATTTGCATAATGCTGGCCTTGTAAAATGAGTCTGGGAGCCTGCCCCTTCTTTAATTTTGGGGGTAGTTTCAGAAGGAGATGTGTTAACTTTTCTCAGAATGTTGGTAAAATTCATCTGTGAGACCACATTTGGAAGGAAGCCAATCAATGTTTCTTTCTCAAATCAATGTTTCTCTCTCTCTTTCTCCCCCTTCCTCTCTCTCTAAAAGTAATGAAAAAACAAAAGTCCTCAGGTGAAGCAATAAACAAACAAACAAATAAATAAATAATAAATAAAATTCCTGTGTGGTTACACTGAGAAGGGCTTCTGGTAACTAACAGGGTTCAGATTGGAAAAACAGAGGCTAGCAGTCATTTCTATCCAGAAACCTTACATACAAACCCCACTTCTGGTGGAAAACTGCACTAAGATGCCTACTTTCCATACTGAACTGCCTGCCTGGACTACATTCCTGCCATTTGAGTCAGTGCTTATACAGGAGTTCTGGGAACTGTACTTCAACCAATAGGACCACGACTTTCCCTGTCTAATTGGAGCTATACAGCTATATCCTCCAGTATCTTCATCAACCAATCAGAGAGGGTCTATTTTGACTGATCAGGACAGTGCTTTTGGACCAATCTAACAGTGATGATTGGGAGTCCTCATTTGCATGGGAATGGACAAATTAGGGACCAGGGGCAGGGATTTCTATCTATATAAGCCAGCTTCCTTTCCACCAAAGATTAAAGACTGCCTTTCCTGGCTGGAACTGAAACAGCAAAGGTGAGACACAGAAGGAGTCTCACCAGAGCAGATCAGCACAGGAAAGAATGGAGTGAATCAAAGGAGGTAGAGCAGAGCTGTCTAACATCAAGGCCACCTCACAGCCATGCTGTGCTGTCATAGTCGAGCTGTAACACTATCGAGCTGTTCCATGGCCATGTTGTATGTCAATTCAGCTCTTTGCACTGAATAACATTTCCTCTTCCAGCACACCCAAAACTGGGGATTCCTGTCAGCACTGAATTGGTGCCAACGACCTTCCATTGACACCACAAACTCCTGGGAGTGAGAGGGTGGATTATGATTATCTGCCTTGCACAGAAGTAATCAACAGATGTTTTCTGAATCGAAATTCAAAAGTGTCCAGTGACAAAATATATTTTGGAGGAAAAAAAGTTTCCCGTCCATCTTTATCTTTACATTTCATTGTGTGTATGTGTATGTGTGACAATCAAATTGTACTTCCTTAAAGATAGGCACATTTCTATTATAAATAAGAAACTGACATGTAACTTTACTGTAGGCTACAAGATTCCCCTGACCCATCTTCACCCTGAGTCATTAGATCGTCAACCGGGCAAAGGATAGCAGTGGCACAAGACTAATGGGAAGGAAAGTGGGAGAGGGAAGTAAAAAGTGGTTCTCCCTTCTCCACTGCTCACTTTGAGTGGGGACAGATGGAAGGCAGCCACACCTACTCCCTACTCTGTGTGGTGAGGAGATTATCTCATTTGTTTTAACTCAACCTCACAAGGCCTCAGCTAGAGTGCTGTCCACACCAGAGGACAGTCTATGGCCCGAGTCAGACAAAGGACCATGGGTTTGAACCCTGGTTCCACCACATGGGAACTGTGTAGCTCCTCTAAGCCAATTCCCTCGTTTCCATAAGAATAATAACCACACATATCTCTCAGGATTACTGAGAAAATTAAATAAGAATATTCTCCATAAAATATTTGGCATGGTGCTTGAAACATGTGTATTAAATATATATTACGTATACAGTGTATACATTAGCAATTGTTAGCTCTAGGAAAAGGAGTAATAGAATTAAAATTAGCCTGGGACTCTGATAGAAGCAGAACTGAGAGTCAAAATACATCATAAGAACCACATAAAACTATAACGATGGATGGATGCTTCACCAAGGTTCGTTGACTAAGCCCCGGAGCCAAAGAAAGCCCGCTGGAATTGGTCCAGGAGCCCTTGGTCGGGTCTTCACGGTGGCCCTTGAGAACAGTGAGACCCAGAGCACTGGGTCCAAACACCAGAGCAGAGCAGAGCAGAGCAGAGCAGAGATGCTGGCCCCGACGAGGGCCTGTCCTGGGCTGCTTCTTCCCTCACCCTTAGCTGCATTCTTGGAAGGGACTCACCTGCTCCCATGACTTTGATCAGCATCCATGAATCACTCGCACACCTCTGGGCCCAAGTGTCCCCTGTGGGCCCAAACCCTTACATGCTCTATAAACTCAATGGTTCATAAAACCTTATTCTGCCCTATGCCCTCCCGCATTTATGTACTCTATAAGAGCTTTAATGAGCTATAATTCACATACCATAAAATGTATCCACTTGAAGTATACAATTCATTGGTACTTAGGATATTTACAGAGTTGTGTAACTATCACAACAGCCTAATTTTAGAATATTTTTGTACCCCAAAAAGAAACCCTGTACTCATTACCGGTCACTTAGCATTTCCACCTCCCCCAGGCCTGGCACCCACTAATTCACTTTCTGTCTCTGTGAATTTGCCTAGTCTACATACTTCATATAAATGGAATAATACAGTGAGTGGTCTTTTGTGGCTGGCTTCTTCCCCTTAGCATAATGTTTTCAAGCTTCATCAATATCATAGTACTTCATTCCCTTGTATGACTGAATAATATTCTGTGGTGTGGATATTCTACATCTTATTTATCCATTCTTCAACTCATTGATGTTTGGGTTTTTAGACTTCTGAGCTATTATAAATAATGCTGCTATAACCATTCACATACATTTTAGTGTGTGTAGACACATGTTTTCATTTTTTCTTGATCATATTCCATATGAGTGGGACTGCTAGATCCTACGGTAACTCTGTTTTTTACTTCTTGAGAAACTGCCAAACTATTTTCCAAAGTGATTGCATCATTCTCACAAGCAACGTATGAGGGTTCCAGCTTATCCAGTTCCCCCTCAACACTTGCAATTGTCTAACTTTTTCAATGTAACCGTCCTAGTAAGTACGAAGTGATACTGCATCGTGGGTCTCATTTACATTTCTCTAATGTCTAATGACGTTGAATATCGTTTATGTGCGCATTAGCCACACATATATCTTCTTTAGAAAAGTGTTAATTCATTAATTCAAACCGTTTGCTCATTTTTAAATGGGTTAATTTTTTTTATTGTTGAGTTGTAAGAATTCTTTTTACATTCTGGACAAGTCTCCTGTCGTTCTGTGGGCTACCTATTCGTTCTTGATAATGTTTGTTGAAACACAGAAGTTTTTAATTTTAATGAAGTCCTATTTCTTTTTTTTATTTTATTGCTCTGTCTATCTAAGAAAAATTGCTTATCCCAAGATCATGAACACTTACTCCTATTTTTACCCTAAATGTTTTATAGTTTATGCTCTTACGTTTAGGTTTAAAATCCATTTCGGGTTAATATTTTTTGCTTCTTCTGCTTCTTCTATTTACTTTCATTTTCACTCCTCTTTCACTACCAGTTTAGGTCAGAACAGAAAAGTTAGCCAAATGAATTGACAATCAATATAGTAGGACGCCATGTTAAGCCAATAGAAAAAACAATGATGGCAATGGAAGGTGAGGAGGACTGTGGCTTTTTGATTGAAAGACTAAGCAGAGGGTGGCCAGTATTCCCTTTTCATCAACTGTAAAGATCTCTGCTCTAAAACATTGATAGCAGGTGAATGAAGTCTCCAGAAAGAAATGTAACAGTTTTGCTGAATGTAAAAGGTCTGTGCAGAAAAAGCCCAGCTGTTCTTAATATAACAAGAATGGTTTGTACAACATCGTGCAACCTGGCAGCCACGGAGAGTGGACTGGAATGCGCATTCATGGACAATGACGACTTTACTGTACTCGTCAGTAGCAGTGGTAGACACTGGAGAGTAAGCATGTATACTGTGTGGCCTTCACATTCAAAATGACTGAGCAAGTAGAGCAAGGAATCTGCATCAAACTTTTCATTAAGCTTCAGCATTCCTGCACAGAAACTATTCGGAAGATTCAGAGGGCCACAGCTATGGGAAACTGGTGACTGGCAGCTTCATCGTGACAATGCGCCATCTTGTCTTGTGCAGAGTTTTTTGGCAAAACATCAAATCACCCAGGTGACTCAGCCCACCTACAGCCTGGATTTGGTGTCTGGTGACTTCGGGGTTTTCCCAAAAGAAAAATCACCTTTGAAAAGGAAGAGATTTCAGAACATCCATGAGATTCAGGAAAATGCAATGGGGCAGCTGATGGTGATTGGGAGGACTGTGTGAGGGCCCAAGGTGCCCACTTTGAAGGGGAGTGAAGTGTCTTTGTCCTGTGTTCAATGTTTCTTGTATTTTGTATCTCCTTCATTCAATGTCTCTGTTTTTCTAATTACATGGCTAGATACCTTCTGCACAGACCTCATATACTCTGAAACTAAGTCTCCTCATTGAAACGTTCCAGCCACATTCTAGAAAACCTGGCTTACTTCCTGTTTCTACATCCACATGTGAAGGGTGGGCAGAAGAACAAACCAACACACTTGCATTTCAAAATCAGTAAAAATAGCAACACTTATACACTTCTTATATACTTTACAATTTATTCCATTGGTAAACATTACTTTTCCCCACCTATGAATTTCTAAGTATTTTCAAAATCACACAACCCATTTTTTCCCTACCAAAAAGTACAGTAATCCCAAAATGATTTCTAATGAACAGACATTTCAACATATCTGTCTGCCTCCTCAACGCAATGAAATACCAGCCTTTTCCCCAAGGTCGTCGAGTGTTTGCTAAATCACTGGCCTGCAGCTATCTGAGCAAGAAGCTGAACACTCTGTAGTGTTGCCTTGAGTTGTTTCTCTCAGAATAAAACACCTTTGATCTCTGATATTCTTAGCCTCTTTCTACGACAGAACTTACCATAACATCCTTTCCTTTGGAGCAAACACTCAACTGAAAATTCTCTAAGTTCCAGCCATGTAGTTGGTGGTGGGCTTGTCAGGTGCAGGGAATGGGAATGGATGGGAAGGAGCAGTTAATTGTCCCATCGAATGATTAACTGCAGGAAAAAAGCTTCGGTATGTATTTAATGTCACCCTGCCTTGGCTATTACAGCATGCCATAATAGTCTTTCTCCTTCTTCTACCCTTCCTTACCCATGAGAGACAATTGGAAGGGTGGTTCTACTGACCTACTCCAAAAGAAACACACTGTTTGTTGCCCAAAAATGTAGAGCTGGAGACTAGAAAGCTGGGTCTGTGAGAGCTTCCTATCCTACAGTCTCAACCTCTCTTGCTGAAAAATGACAGCATTAAAGTTTCTTACTCTTAACTCATCAGAATGGACCAAAGTCAAAACAGCTACAACACTGAGTTTATACAATGCATAAAAAAAAATATGCACATTAAGTCCAATCTCACCAGCAGTGAACAGTAACTTTGAGGTGAGCCATTTTTCAGAGTTATAAGAAATAAGTTTCTTAAACGCATACCACTTACTTACTCATACTTGGATACCTCTGGGCGCAGGATTTCTTTAGTGAGTAATACACTGGGATCCATACCATTAAATGCAGTATATGATGGCAGTTTGCAGGCCAACGCTCCGTTTACCGACACAGAGACATGCGGAAAATCTACTTTTGAGCATCTTATTCATCATGAAAAGAAATCAGAAGAGTATAGGATATTTAGGAAAAAGATATACTAAATGCAAATTACACACAGGTACTGAGGATTAATTTCGCCATTGTTTTTATAATAATAATGTTAATAATTATAACAGTTACTGAGAATGTCTATGTGTTAACCTACATGGAAAACATTGATTTGATAACTGACTGAGATAAGTACTATTATTCTCTCCATTTTATCAAAAGTCAAATCAAGGGACAGAGATTGTAACTAGCTGCTAATGGCTATATAACTTTTAAGTGTCATAGCACCACAAGACAGGTACAAGAATCTCCATAATTGTGTAACAGCTGAAGACCCGAAACAATATTTAATAAAATGTATATATAAGTTATAGTACATTTAAAAATAGAATAATATATAACAAAGAAAATGATTGAACTACTGCTATACAAAATATGAATCCATCTCAGGAAAATGAGGAAAAGAAATGGGAAACAATATGATACACATTGCATGATCCCATGTCTGTAAACAAACAAAAAATATCAACACTAACCTAGTAATCAGGGAGTGCATCCTTATTTTATAAAACTGTAAATATCAAACAAAGTGATCACTACACACCAGAAGAGTGATAATAATTGGGAAAAAAATTGATAAAGCGAGCCATGAAGAAATAGGTTCTGTAAGAGCAAGTTGTGACAGACCAAGGATAGGCATCTTTGTAGAGTAAATGAATATATTTTGGAAGCAGGTAGAAACTGAATAGCTAGATAACAAAAGAAATACTATGGTATTGAGCCATAGTTCCCTACATGCTGAGTCATCACATATCTATGGATACTGTTTTAGTTTCCAAACATCTCAAAAGGTTTGAATTCAGAAGTGAAACTTGATTGAAACCAAACACATAGGTTTCTCAATTGTACTCTAAAACCAAATTTGTTGCTGCAATTTTAAAGCATGATACAAATATTGTTATTAAATATTTGTTTCCTAAAATATTAACAATAACAATGGTGTTGCATTAGGATCGCCTTTCTGTAGTCAAACCTTCTGTGTTTTGCAATTTAAAAATAAGGATAGTGACACACTTGTGAGTGAGATTTCCAATATTTTCTCCCTTGTAACAAAACTTCAGAAGTAGGGGTAAGAGAAATTAAAAAGATTTTAAAATATCATTGTTCAGAGTCATTTGACAGTAAGAAGGAGAAGAAAAAGGAGAAGAAGAAAGAAGGAAGAAGAAGAAGGAGAAGGAGAAGAAGAAAGAATACCCAGTGTGCTCCCTCTGATTCTCAGTTTGTTCCTTTATTATTTCCTTCACTCTTCTGGCACTTCCTCCTCCATAGACCTAACTCTAAGTAACCCTTGAGGATTTTCTTTTTCCTGCTTATTTTCTGTTTTTAAATAAGTCCCCTAGGAGAGTTCTAAATGTCCATGAAGGGTCATATACTCATACTTTAGGGATATAATGCTTTTAAGCATTGCATTAAAGATGGAAACAGTTAAAGAAAAAAAGATCAACTTGAACATAATTTTTTACATCACTCATGTATCAAACACTAAGTAAAAATAAAATATATTAAAATAGTTACAAATATATAACAATTAAGATTTAATGCCTTCATTATGAAAGACTTCTTTACAAATTGTTCAACTATGGAAATATCAAATATAAATGTGAACAAAGGAACACAAATGTTCAGAGAACATTTCATACATTAAGTTCCCTGGAAAACAGACTTGGAGATGGAGGTTTGCAGGGAGGTGCTTCATCGAGGAGTGCTTTCAGGAACAACACCCTAAAGGAATGAGGGGAGCAGGATTGGGCAAAGGGAAAAGCTGACCTGGGAAGCAGTTAGAACCCTCAGCAGGTCCCCAGGGCACTCTGAAGCTGGGATGGCCCTTCAAAGATGTCCAGGACTAAGTCAAGGAGCTGGGCCTTTAAACCACTATAGTAACCAAAGAACTTAGACTGCCCACAGCGGAGAGATTGAAACATTGGGTGAGGCAGTTCCCCCCACCTAAAAAATGCCCTGTGCTTTTAAAATGCAGGTTCCAGGGTTTTGTGCCCAAATCAAATACATCTGGCAAGGATCTGAATTATTTTTTCAGTGCCCCGGGTGATTTCTCATAAACTGATGGGGGATGCTACTCGCTCACTTTTCTATGTATTTCACCATTTATCTTCATTTCAAAATAGAGCTTCAGTAGCTATGTGTCTAAATATCTGTAACTTTACACCTTGCAAAAGTGTCAAAATCAATTAATTTTTTTAAAAAATATCTATTTATTTTAAAGAGGAAGGGAGAGAGAGAGAAAGAAAGAAAGACGGCAGTTTGTTTTTCCACCTATATATTTATGCATTCATTGATTGATTATTGCAGATGCCCTGACTGGGGATCAAACCAACAACATTGGCATATGGGACCACACTCTAATCAACTGAGCTACCCAAACAGGGCTCAACTAATGTTTTGAAAGATCAACTCAATTCTTATAAAATACTTGTAAAATACTTATATTTGGCTATTGGAAGAATAGCTTTTTAATTGGTAATGGCATTATTAGTTATTCACTATTTCTTATAAACTAACTCAGGAGATCAATTTCAAGTTTTTATTCTAATATATTTTAATAAAAGCAAACAAGTTCCTCTTTCAAAATTACGTTTTATTTTATTAACCAAAAGGAAACAACTAACCAGTGTATTTGTTAATTTTTTCTTGACTAAAATTAAATCCAAACAAAATTACTATGTAAGTCTAAACTTTAATATATTTGCTGTTATTCTTCAAGCACTTCTCTATAGGTATTATTCTAAACAATCCTTGAGTGGTTTTGACTTTGCATTTTTATTTTAGCAACTGGCCTTTCCAGTTGTCAGTGTATTGACTTTTGGCTAGAAAATTGCTGTTTATTGCATTTCTGTGACATTGGATTGAATTCTTTTAAGCATTTCTTTTTTTATAGTGAGCATATGTTAAGCTTTCTCAATAGACAGTGCTAGAAAAACATTGTAGAAAGAAAGAACTCCCTTACAGTTTCCCACTGCTTCTAGTGGGTTAACACTATGAGAATATCTAGAAGCGCTCTGCCCAGCCATGCACTCAGAATACACAGTCCCATGGAAACGTGTCAGCCCTTCTCCCCACACTGGCACTCCATCTGCACATCTGTGCACCTGGCCACCATCTGTGTTCGCCTCACAGACGCAGAACGACCCAGTGCCCTAGACCAGCTTCAGGCCCATGTGCACAGTCACCAGCTGCAGCTCACTTATGCTCTGCCTGCACTGTGGAGGGTTGGTTGCTGCAGACCAGCTCTGGTGCAGGCAACTGGTGGACTTCTCCGGCATCTAGTGGGTTGCGATTACACCTTTTCCAATGAGGTTTAAACTCCAGCCTTGGAAAGGAGCCCCCTTTGGAGTTTGTCCTTCTTGGAGCACTTTCCTCTGCCCTGCGGTACCATATAAAGTGTTCTTATACTATATAGTTACTCTTTTATCACAGTCTAATCATTCTTTATGTTACTCTTCCACTGTATAAATCATTGCATGGTTTCTATCTTCTGATTAGACCCAAGGTGGTACCTGCACATCAGGTATTTTGATGTACATTAAAAATAGATGCAATTTAAAACTTGTAATACTTGAGCTCCTACTTGATTAAGACTAGATGATGATTACAGTTTAAAGAAATTACTTTTCAGAAATAAATTTCTTAAATTATATTAATCCATTCAGAGTACTTAAATATATTTTGAAAACAGAAGAATTTGTTATATTTTTAAATCTGCAAATAGGCTTATAATCAGTATCAGTTGATAATGTGCCTAAAATTAATGAAAACATAAGATTAGGAACTGTAACTCCTGAATTTGGAGGAAGTTTAGAAAATAACTTGTCCCCCTTTTTGTTCCCATAAATACAAAATGACAGTATGGCTTACCAATTTCATTTTACTTGTGGTTATCAAACCTAATTTTAGTTTTTTTTAACTATTTCTGTAGTATTTAGCACCAGGGATTTTGTGGTTCTCTTAGGCCAAACTAAACTTTAGCACGAAATTAACATTTCATATAGCTTTATACATCTTTTAAAATCATGGCACAATTATTCAGCACCACTGTGGACAAACCTCTGAGGGAAAAATGAAGAAATATTAATCACAGTGGGAAGTAAAACATTTCATTTAAATCAAGGAGATGAATGCAAATGGCTTCTAAGGATAGGGGCAATTATTTCAGTAAGGAATGGAAGTTCTCTCAATGTTAATAGTGCAAAAGTCACATGCTGGTGGAACTAGGCAAAGGAGTTGGGGGAGAAAACAGAATTCAAAGAGATCATACAAGCAGTCATCTCCTCATCTTGCATGGTAGAAATTCAAGTTGTAAATAAGCAGGCAGAAGACCAGCAGACCTTTCTCTAGAGAAACTGGATAGCAACAGAGCAGACACTAACAAACACTAATATTTGGAAAATCCCCATCCTTAAAGAGGCAGGACACCTGAAAACTCAGTGACTCAAACCAAGTAGAACTTTATTTTTCTATCCTGAAAAAAGAGGCATTTGGGCATTTAGGTTTAGGATGGTCAGCAGCTCTGCCCAACGTTGTCAACCAGGGACCAGGCCCCTAATCTTGCCCATGGAAATCATGTTCTTTTCATGAGATTGCAAGAAGAGCATTTCAGGGACCCATGTATGGGAGGCTGTGGTGTAGTGAGATTTATTTGGGTGGAAATAGAAGGCTACCCCAGGTTCCCAAAGTCTCATCTCCATCCGTTCTGCCATGAAAAAGTCCAGCCTTGTCTTCATCAAGCCCAAAACAAAGACCAGTGTCCAGAAATTCTGTGCCATATTAAAGCTTAGTCCTTTGGAGCCCATACAGTCTGCTGCAGACCCCAAGTGGCTGCTAGAATGGCATGGCTGCTACAAAAAGCACAAACCAACAGGGAGAGTTACTGAGCTGGTGAGGTTGGGGGAAAGGGTGTGCTTTATTGGGCTGATTATATTACCTTGGGCTTGGGAGGGACCAGGAGCTTCCTCAAACTAACCAATCAACTTTCCAAGCTTTTGTGGGCTTTTGAATGGTCCATCCCCTAATCAACCTATTCTCTAGATCTCTCAGGGTTCTGTGCCCTTTATCTAACCTGATCATTCTCCCAGACTAAAGAGGTCTCTGTGGTTGCCTTCTTGGCTTTTACTGTGCACACACTCTGCAGAGGAATCTCTCCGGCTGTTTTCACTCCTCCCCTGGTGTGCCCACTTTGAGGGATTAGATCCCAAGGACAGAGGATGTCCTGAGGAATGTGTGAAGCTGTCACTTCCCAGTGAAGCCGTCCCAATACTAGGTTTAGCTTTCCAGTTTATTACTCTTAATAATATCTGATTCCTTTGCTCCCTCCCTTTAATAATATCTAGCTACCTAACGTTAACAATTTCTGTTCGTTGCTGCAGCGTCCTGTGGGGTGCTCTTCTCAGCATAGCCAAAGTTGGCTCACCAGCACCCTGTCAGTATTTCAGCCTTTAGCATGCGGAAAAGGGAAGGGGAGAGCAAGCAGCTTCCTTTTTAAGCATGTGAACAGGAAGTTGCACCCATTGGGAGGTTGCTCTAAGGGAAGCTCCAGCTAAAAAGCCATGTATCCTGTCGACATTTAAAATGGATGAGCTAGTGGAATGGGAGGGATTGGGCAAAAGGGAAGAAGGACTCATGGACATGGACAAGAGTGTGGATTGCTGGGCAGAGGGGGTATAAGGGGATTAAGAGGTAATATAAGAAAAATACAATAAAGACTATATTATTAATTAATTAATTAAAATAAAATGGTGAAAGTGCTTCCTTAACTAGAAAGTGGAATTAATATACGAAAACAATTAGCAATCTCTATTATAACCACAATTTAATTTTTAAAAAACTCACTGTTCCATCACACTGCAGTGAGCTTCCTGTTAGCAAAATTTTTTCATGCACATAGAACCTTAAATGAGATTATTCAGGCATCACTCCTGTGAAAGAACAACTAACTATCGATTATTAGCAAAGATTTAGAGGGAGAAAAATAATATGATTCCAGTACAAATAGCTCCCTGGAGACAAGAATAAATCTAGGTAGAAATAACAAAATACTATCAAGAAAGAGAGAGAGAGAGAGACAGACACAGAGAGACGAAAGAAAAAAATCTTTTGGAAAATATTATAAAATGTTCTTTCAAAGTTGACAAATTCAACAAAAGGGTTGGATTATAAAGCCAAAGAAATCTTGGAGAAAGGTCTATGGAAACAAGGAAAGAGTTGATAAACATCTGATGTCTGAACATTGGACAAATTTGGTAGAATAAAAAGTCTATTAGAGCATTTATAATAAGCATTGAAAATAGAAAACTAAGCAGGCCAACAAACATACATTATTAACAAGGGCACTATCACACCAGAATAAAGCACAAGCAAGTTGTAAAGAAAGGAAACATGCTCACAGACTACTACTTGGTTAGTGTACTCATTGCATGTAAAAATTATTGATGTACCTAAAATGGTGCAATAACTACTTTGGAAGAAAGAGGGACAAAAAGCAGAGGATTATATAAGAAGATGATTAAATACTTTTGATTAGTAGATAAATGTATAATTTATGAAAAATACAAAATATATATTATATTAAAACATGGTGATAAGTACCAGGGGGGAAATATGCTACAAGAAGTGACACTGGTTCTCTGGGAGTAGGGAAAAGAAATCGTGTGGGGCCAGTTAGTACACTGATTTGTAACTAGAGATGTATTTTAAATTAATTTTAAAGATAAAGTTGTAGGTCAAGAAACAGTTGCCCTTGTAATGTGGTTTATAACTGATAAAATTAAATAAAAATAAAAATTTAAAATATGAAGTTTAAATTTTAAATGTAAATAGCACAAGGCAAAATGTAATGGAGTTGAGCTATTTATACCCACCTTTATCATTTCAATATTTATTTGTGTATACTTATATTTATTTCAGATAATTTTTGAAAGGCATTTAAATAACAGAATAAATTAACAGATGGAGGAATAATGCATAGCAGTGTGAAAATAAGTCTCTGTACTCCTTCTTTACACTCACATAGAATGATAAGGACGGAAACATTAAGGACTGACATTTAAAACCATCAACTATTTCTCTTCTGTTGAATATATTGGGGTGACAGTGGTTAACAAAGTTATACAGTTTTCAGGTGCACAATTCTGCAACATGCTACCTGTACACGGCATTATGTGTTCACCACCTCAAGTCAAATCTCAGTCCATCACCATTCTTCCTTCCTATACCCCCTCCTTTCTCCTACCCCCTTGACCCTGCAGTCACCACACTGTTGTCCATGTTTATGAGTTTTTAGTTTGAGCAAATGCTCAATTCCTCCACACCCCTCACTTGGCCCCACCCAACAGCTCTCAGTTGTCTATCGATGAGCCTGTCTTTATGTTGTAAAAGCCTCAACTATTTCTTCTACAAAACTAAATAATGAAGTTTGAGGTCGATAATTCTTTATCTGAGCCCATTAATAATATTAAAATATAACCATAAAGCTTTTTATTCTTTTCCAACCTAACATCCAAACTCATATCTCTGTAGCAGTAAGTACAAAAATCTACCAAGAATTTCAATGTATATAATGGATTTAAAACAACTATCTAATTATATAATAATTGCTGAACTCATTAATAAGTATAATTGCATGCAGTATGTAATAATACTACACAATATTAAACACAAATTAGGATTTTATTCTATTCAAGAGAATATATTTACTATGATTAAAAGCAATAAAATAATGTTACAAATAAATGATATAAATGACAATTAAATAGAAAATTTTTTTCAACAAGTACATAACAAAAAACAAAATGATGTTTTTAAAATTATTAATGAACAAATTAAGAGTTTTATAAGAGGTTCATTGGGAAGAAAGGCAGATAGAAGGATATAGTCACTCTTGCTGAGGAGAGAAGCTGAGTGAGAATTGGTGAGAGCCACTGAGTAAAATAGCAATTGCCAGATATTTATCCACATCTAAGCCCAAGGAACTTATTAGCATCTTCTCCTCCAGTCCCTGCTAATGTTGGAAGCAGACACAGATATAAAATGGACATCTGCTTGGGTTTCCTTTGCTTACAGTTTTAGTGCTCCTGCTAACACGAGACTATGCTGACAATTCAATATTTTAAAATGATACTTTGCCCTTCCCCATCATGAGGCAATGGAAACTATTATTCTTTATGTTTTAAATTTTATTTTAAATTTTTGGTATAAAATAGCCAGGTTCCTTTTTTTCCTCTCACTCAAACCCTCAAAGAGCAGTAGGTCAAATAACTTCCTCTCCCATAAATTCTTCTCATATGACTTTTCTGACTTTTCTCTGATTACTCACATTTCTAACAGTATCTTCCACTTTCTTAAATCATATTTTCAGTGAATAATGTGAAAATGGTAGTTATAATATACAAGACATTCAAGCAATGAGAACAAATGATGATGTAACTTCATTGATAGAATGTCTTGAGGCATTCCTGGGTCTCCTACATCTTCATACTCTGAACAAAAAGGAGAGAATCAATATTTGCAATAGTGATGTGTTGACTTGTTGGTGAATTTTACTTGTGTAGGTAGTGTTAACAAATATTCTATTTGTGACAATTCACGTAACGAGAAATGCTAAAATAGGCACAGAGCCCAATGGGAGGAGAAAAACTAAATAGTTCACCCTAAAAATGAAAGGAGTTGTATTAAGGGCAAAAAAAGAAAACTTTCACAGTAGTCTGATACAGAGAAATGAGAGATTTGAGTAGGAAAAGTGATGGAATAAAGTAGGACATTGGCAGAGAGCCATAGGGAAAAGGCAATAGTAGAAGAGGCCCTCTGTGTTCTGCCCATATCCCTACCATGGAGGTTACTATAAACAAGTCCCACAGTGCCATTGGCTACTCATGTTTCTATGCCTCATGGTATCCCAGGCCTCAGGAGCCTGCCCCAATAGACCATAGTGTGAGTCAGATATGCTTGGGAATCACTGCTGCCAGAGATATGAGAAGAGACATTTGATGGATAATATCCCAGGTCCTTGTCCTTGGAAGGACAACACAGAGCTGTGTTCCACATGCTCTCAGGAGGCAGTCAGCACAATTGAGCTTCTGGGAGCAACAGCAATGAACCAACTCAATAATGCTCCCTTTAGGCCACGCTCTCTTCCTTGTCTTACTGACCCACTCAGGCACAGGACTTTATGGAACCATTTCCCAAGGAAATTAGTTCCCCATAAATCTTGTCTCAGGGGAAACTCAAAATACAAGACAAACAAATGGAATTCCTAGATGCAGGAACAGGTAATGACTTTTAAGGCCCTATGAATAGAAACTGTCCATTTTAAACTGGATTTCTCCAATGGTTCAAGCCCCTCTGTGATATCTGTAATTCAGTGAAACACTGCTATACAGCATAGCCTCGTTGAAGTATACATATAGTAATTAAACCAAAGAAGCCAATGTTCCCCCTGGAGTTCTGTGTACAAAAGAGAGGAGACAACCAAGGAATCTGAGATATGAATGAGACAGAGAGAGAGAGATTTCAGAAGAAGCAAAGTTGGAGGAAGTGGTGAGTGGAAGGAACAAAGCTTCCAAAATACCACAAGATATAAAGGTGATTGGTACAGGGTTTCTCCTTGTGTATGGGAAAATACTCAAGACGTTTTACTTTTCTATTAAAGAAAAAGAAGACAGATCAGATGAAGGACGTGGGAATGCACAGGTGGCAGCCACGTCGGTTTCGCGTTCATCAGCGTTTCAGAGTTTGTCCTCCTGGGATGAAATAAGTGGGTCAGGCACAATCATAAATGTCCTTTATACAAGGCAATAGTCGAGAAGTAGCCTTAGCGAGCCACGGATCAAGTGCATGGAGTTTAGAAAATGGAATAACTCCCTTCAAATGGGAGAGAATGGACAAGGCTTTTGGAGTATGTTGACATTTAATATAAGAACCGAGGGCCTGAGTGACTTGCACATGCGGAAAAGTGGAGTAAATGTGTAGGGTAGGTGGAGGCGGTCTGGCTCCCTCACCCAGATGCATGGGTAACTGGAGGGAGCAGGTCCTCACAACCTTGAAGGAGTCGGATAAAGCAGTCTTGCCACAGCCTTGGGCCCCTGTCTCACACCCTTGAGCCTCAGGTGCAATAAACTGCCCTGTAGCCTTGAGGAGGCTTGCATGTGCTGCTCATGGTAGTTACTTCACTTTCTGGCCTGTAGCCTGCTTTGTTCAAGGCTAGTATTTTAAGGGGGAGCAGCTTTGGATGAGGTGGGGAGTCGGGGCACCGACTTGGATACAGGCTTGTGGCCTGTGTGACTCCCTCCACACGGGCTGTGGCCTAGGTAAGGTGTGGACATGGGCTTTGTGGCCTGTGCGATCTCCCCGGACACGGGCTCGTGACCTGTGTGACCCTCCCGAATGAAGGCACGTCAAGCACCCGCAAGGCTCCACGCACCTTCTCCCGTCTACCTGAGCCCCGAGTGGACCTGCCCAGCCTAAAGAGGCTGCAACACAAAAGGCAATCGGGGAAATGTC
This sequence comes from Pteronotus mesoamericanus, assembly GCF_021234165.1. NCBI lineage: Eukaryota > Metazoa > Chordata > Mammalia > Chiroptera > Mormoopidae > Pteronotus > Pteronotus mesoamericanus. The sequence goes on from NW_026555326.1 coordinate 4,174,699, forward strand.
ACTGATGTGAAGCCAAGCCCCCATTCAGGATCCATACGATAAAATTAATGTATTACCCTTCTGTAATGGGTTTGTTTATGGACCTTATTTCATCAAGTCCTAATAATCACAAAGACAAAATTGCATTCGAAAACTAAATTTTAATGGAAAAACATGCCATTAGTGTCCAAACAAAGCAAAAACATGAGCCACAAGGTAATCAATAATTCTATAATCTGAAAGCACGAGCAAAACATTAGCAAATTATCCTTTCTAGATATTTATTACAATGAATTTTGGTACCAACGGGATGGTAGAATTGCTAAACCAAAGCAATCCATGTTGAATTGAAGTCAGCAAGGCACTTTTTTCTCCCTCTTCTGGGAAAAATTACACTGACTAGAGACTGGATTTCCTTGCCTTCTCTCTCTGTAGTTCCAGGATTTCAATTTCTAGGGACAATTTATACAATTCCAGGGCCATTTTCACATCCTCTGGCCTCTGGAGACACTGCATGAGTTTTCTGCCTGCTACAACGTGATCACAGCCTTGAGGGACCACCTAAAAGAGAGATAGCTGGTGAGTGTGCTTGAGAGGCTTCTCTTCAGATCACGCAATGACAGGACTGCAGGAGCAGATCCCAGACCAACCCCAGGTGTGATGGGCGAGCCGGAAACCAGAAAACACTCAGCCCCGCCATAGTCGTCCCCAGAGGGATTGCAACCTGTTCTGGACAGAGCTATTTCGGCCAACCATCCAGAAACAGAATACAGTGTATTACATAGTCTAGAAAAGGAAAGTTAGGTGTCAGTGCTCTCAAGTCTCTGGCAACGTCCTCTCCATAAGGGGCTTGGTTTTTCCTGTTCTCCAGTGACTGCAGGACAACTTGCCCCCTAACTGACCAGAGCACTTCCAGGGAAAACAGGAGAGCTCTTTAAATGACTCAGAAGTCAACCCTGGAAAGTCAGATCTCGCCTTTGCTGGCTGGCACTGTGCTTTGAGGGGGGCACCATTTTTACCGTTTGACAGCACAGGGACTTCCTTGAACTGTTCCACTTACCCACTCACACTTGGCCACCTCTGGATACCAGGCATGATTCTCTGAGCAGGTGATACTTTTGGAACCAACTACACCATAGCCGGAATCACACTGGATGGCAACACTTGTCAGATTCAACAAACTGATCCTTATCCACAGAAACCTTTCCATGTTCAATCTCTGGTTTTGGACACAGAGCTACAATGAAAGCACAGTTAAGTTATCTGTAAATTTCAGAAAAAAGACATGATAATAGGCTAGGGAATATTAAATGAACCACATGTAGGTGCTTCTAATTGATTTATATATATATATTTTTTTATATAGCAACGCTATTAGTGCTATCAGTCTTTGGAGCTAAGCACTTTATGTGATTTTCTCATTTAAGTCTCACTCTTCTGTATGAAGTGAGCACTGTTATTATTGCCATTTATCCAGGAGGAAAATGGGATATAGAAGGGTTAAGAAACTTATTCAAGACAGAACATCTTTAAATAACATGACAGGGTATTAAAAAATCACATAACCCCAGATCCTCTCTGCAGGACACTAGGGGTTAAGTTTCTCCCTTCTTGCCTATTATTCTCCTGTGTGCAAAGACGACAATGGCGGCAAATAATTCCTGGAGTTGTTATGGGCAAAGTTGTTGATATTAACCCTGTGAGCATGTAAAAATCAGACCCGATCTTGATTGTTCCTGCCCGACAACGAGTTGGCTACTGGGAGTCCCCCACCACGCGCCTCCGTCCTGGGCAGGTGGTGCCCTGTGTGAGGCTCAGATGAAGTACCCGGCACTCCCCAGTACTTGGAATTAGCCAGTGAGAGTCGGCATTCATGCCAGGGCAAGTTTCCGTGAAGATTTTCCTACAGGCCACAGTGACACTAAGGGAATTTACAACCTGCGGACAGTTTCCAGGAACATACAAGCAACGGGGAATCGGGGCTGCCTCAAGGAGGCTGAATTTTGTAACTGGGAGAAAGAAGTAGGGGAGATTCACGTTTCAGTATGCCCCTTGAACTCTTTTGCTTTGGGTACCATCTAAATATAGTAATTATTTAAAATAAATCAAATCAAATGTTTCCGTTCTGCCTTCGGCTAGAAAGAAACTTTATTGCCAATCCCTTCATGACAGTTCCACCCTCTGAGCCATGGGCTGGAGTTACCTTTACATTGAGGAGCTGGAGCTGACCAGCGTGAATTACTGCAGGAAAGTGTGGCCTTTCCAACTAGAGTGTATCCGTCATCACATTCATATGTGACCTCCTTCTTTCGGAACAGAGATGAACTTTGTTCAAAATGTCCGTGGTCAATTTTAGGAGGATAATTGCAACCTTGGTGTAAGACAGAAATGAGAGAGGTTGAGCTTATAGAATGTAAGAAACAACACATTCCAGAATCTGTGTGGTTTGTAGGAGCCTTCGTCCTGTCATCTTCTCTGCTCACAGGGTCACTTAGCCAAAGGCAAGTCCTGTGCTGCCCTGCTGCAAGCCTCAGGCTGAAGAACCATCATGGCACCCTATTAGAGCAAACGGTGATATTTCCATTCTCTTCAAAAGTATAATCTACGTAATCAAAATTGGTAGATAGTTCCACCTCCTAATTGGGTCATTGGTGTATAGATTAAGAATGATGATATCCATGAAAACCAAGTAAAAGCCATGGATCTGACCCAGACCCCTCCTTCTTGAAGCTAATAAAGTCAATTTAAAATATACATCATATTAACCAATGTCACTCTAATAAATTACATATATGAAAAGGGAGAAATTAGTGCCACTCAAGGAACGAAAGATGCAGGAGTGGCCATCCCCATTATATCTCCATTTACTTCCCTAGCCTGTCTACTACAGATAAGAGAATTCTGGAGAATTATAGTATAATAGTGGCCCCTATTGCAGCCACTGTACCAGATGTGGTATCTTTGCTAGAGCAGACTAATATGTATTCAGGCAAATGAGGGCACTGATTTAGCAAAAGGCTTTTTTCTCATCCTATTAGAAAAGAAGATCAGAATCAGTTTGCACGTACATGAAAGGGTCAGGATCGTACATTATCAGTTTTATTCCTGGGCAATGAGAACTCACATGCCTCTCTTATAATTGAGTCTGAAGTTATCATGAGCATCTGAACATCCAAATACTATCAAATTATGCAGTATATTAATGGTGTCATGTTAATTCTACAGAATAAGCAAAAAAAAGCTAGCATGATATGAGATAATAATTTTATATTATGTATATTTATATGATATATATGATATATCTATGTAAAGATCTGCCCTCAGTTTCTAGCACAGAACTCCTAAAACCATTGTAATTTCCTGCATGAAAAGAGCACTAGAAGCATCTTTTGTTCTAATGAGGCGACCCTGGGTGGGCTCCTGAATGAGGACTGGTCACCAGAAAAATCCAGCAAAGATTAGAAGCTTGAAATTTTCCCATATTCCAGAGAGAACATCAAAAAAGAATTAAAAATTGATCATGCCTACATGAGGAAGCCTCCATAAAGTCCCAACAGTAGGGGGTTTGAACAGCTTCCAGGGGGGTGAACACATCTGCTTACCAGGAGGGTGAAGCCCCCCCCAACTCCACAGGCACAGAGGCTCTATGTTTGGGACCCTCCCAGGTTTTGCCCTATATATTTCTTCATCTGTCTCTTCATTGATATCCTTTATCATACCCTTTAATAAATTGGTAAATGTAAGTATTTCCCTGAATTCTGTGAGCCACTTTAGCAAATTAATTAAACCCAAGGAGGAGGTCAAAGAACCTCTGATTTATAGCCAAGTCAGACAGAAGTTGGGGGAAATCTGGGGACCTGCCACTTGTGGTTGGTGTCTGAAGTGGCGCGAGAGCCGTCCTGTGGGAGTGAGCCCTTAACCTGTGGGATCTGACACTACTTCCAGGCATATAGTGTCATGATTGAGTTAAATTGGAGGATTAAGAACTGTGTGGGGAAAACCACCCACAAGTTTGATGACAAGAAATGTCAGTGTTCTGTGTGAGTAGTAAAGGAGATACAGGAAAAACACAAGAATAAAAAAGATTTGGTTTTCTCAATTCATGTCATGATGCTGCAGAGTATAGAATGTAATGATTAAGGAATTTGCCTCAGCAGTAAAATTGTTTGAGGTCCAGGGTTCAGGGCATGCTAGGCTATCCCATCTAAACTAAAGTTGAATTATTGTAAGTTGTGCGTCCACCACAAAGAAGGAATCACAATGGCTAGCAAGCCTTTTCAGATTCTAGAGGCATCATGTTCCATACTTGGGAATATTATTCCAACCCATATGCTAGGTGACACAAAAGATAATCAGATTTGAATGGGGCCAAAGTTAGGAGAGGCCTCTGTGGCAAGTTCAGTCAGCAGTGAAATCATTCCTATTGCTTGGTCCTAAGACCATGCAGAGCCTAATGTAAAGAGGTGGCTATAGGAAGAAAAGGTATAAATGTCAATGGGACAATCACACCATAGACCCTTGAAATACTGAAGCGTGCCATGCAGTGCAGCAGAGAATTATACCCTTTGAAATACAATTCCTGGTGTGTTACTTGGTCATGATAGAGCTTCTGACTTTGGGTCATCAAGTGACCGTGCAGCCAGGATTACTCATCATGAGCCAGGTCTGTCAGACCCATCAGGTTACAGGGTCAGGCAGACACCAACCCATCATAAGATGGAAGGGGTGCAATTGGGATTGAGCATTAGCAAGACAAGATGGCACAAGCAAGATGCACAAATAAGGAGCCCACATTTTGCTTGTACCTACCCACTGTTGCACTAGTACTTCTCTTGTAGCTCACGTATGGTTATATGGGGAATTCATTACAACCAATTGCTAGAACAGAGGAAAGCCTGACCCTGGTTCACAGATGAGTATTTTTGGTATGTGTGAGCAAGCTAAACTGGATGGAAGTTGCATTAGAACCCAATCCAGGTGGTCTCATAAGTCAGTAGTAGGAGGAAACCTTTCTGATAAGCAGAGCTTTAGGTGGTACATCTGGTCATTTTATTTTTTGGAAAAAAAAAAAAGTGGCCTAAGAGTAGACTAAACTAATGCTTGTCCAAAATGAATGGCTTGTCTGTCAGATCCCTGAAGGACAAAGATTGGAAGATTGGTGATGAGGAGACCTGGGGTAGAAACAGGTGACTGGACATGTGGGAATGGCCAGGAAGTGTCAAGATTCTTTTTTTTTGCATGGTAATACCAGCAAAGAACCCCAAACTGAAGGAGCATTAAACAACCAAGTAGAAAATAATGTCTCAGCCAGTTGAAGTCAGCAATCCTCTGTCACCAGCTTTAGCAGGGTTGTCACAAAAGTAAAAGGATAAGGTGGCCGTGGTGGCATGGATGAAGGACAAGGATCAGCCCAAGCACATGGACTCCTACTTACCCAAGCTGACCAGCTATTGCTGTCCCTGAATACCCAAACTCTCAGCGACAATGTTAAGTCCTTGATATGATACCATCCCTTTAGACAACCAAAAAGCCACTTGGTAGTAAGATGACAATATTAGAGCCCCTTCCACCTGGATGGGACAGCCATTATCCTGACAGAAATAGACAGGTATGAGCTTGCCTTCCCTTGCCTACAGGATTTCAGTCAGCCATCCTACCTAAAGGATTACAGAGGGTTTAAACAATTGGCATAAGATTCCACTACATGCACCTATAAGACCCACTCGCAGCAAAAGAGGTGTGGTATTGTGATACAGCCTAAAATGAACTATTTACATTATAGACTGTGTCGCCCAGAACCTACAGACCAGTTAAAACCTTGGAATAGCCTGTTAAAGGCTTAGCAGAAGTGCTAGTTAGGAGACAACACTTTACAATGATGGGACTTTACAATATTACTTACAATATCTTCCAGAATACAGCATTCACTTTAAATCAAAGATTGACCTTTATATGGTACTGGGTCCCCAGTAAAATAAAGTCCATGAGCCCAGAAACCAAAAGACATAAGCATGGACAACCCCGCTTACATTCACGCTAAGTGAACATTTTGGGACACTGGGATCTGCAGAGACAAAAGCCCTGATGAGAGAGAGGGGGCAGGGGAAAGTGGTGGTGGGAAAATGGAGACACATGTATTTGAACAATAAAAAAATAAAATAAAATGAAAAGTGAAAGAGGAATGAAAAAAAGGAAGGAAGGAAGGAAGGAAGGAGGGAGGGAAGGAAAGCCCTGGTAGGCAAAGAGGAAACACTTCTACCAGGTGAGATAAGATTCCCATTGATTTCTATTTTGCAACTGATGCCTGGTCACTTTGGGCTGCTTCTTTTCACAAGAAAAAGGGTCACTCATTATTTAGGCAGTGGTAATTGTTCCTAATCATTGATAGATAGGGTTATGGAAAAAACATGGAGAAGGGTGGATTGTGTTTAACACTTAAATGCTCTTGGTGAGAGAGAGGCAGGCATTTCCTGAGAAATAGATTGAAGAAGGCTTACAGGTAGCAGAAGAAAGGAAGCAAATTTGAAAAAGCAGTTCAAATAGATTTGGGCAAGTCTTGTTCTACAAGTTAATGCGTATGGCCCATAAAGAAGGGAAGAAAAGAGAATAAATGCCAAGAATCAGAATGCAATAATTCAAAAATCCTCCTGATCTGTTAGATGTGGCCTAATGTCACTGATTCAGAAAAGGGAACCAGGAAGGTCAAGATAATGGGAACAACAAATATGGGGGGAAAAGAGAAATTTGGACTGGAGATAGTGTTTTTAAACAAATATCTACTCGAAGAATCATGCAGGGTTTACAAATTCTTTTACCTAATTTGAAACCTTTCCTTAATAATCTCCATTACTTTGTTATGAAGAAACTTCTAAAATAACATCATTCCATAAGCTCTTACTCTCATCACATGTTGGTGTTTCAGGACTCCAGGTACCATCTGCTTGGCAGGAAGCTTCATCCTTTCGTCCATTAACACATGAAAATGAAATTGAGTCCCCATAGAAATAGACACATTTATCGACCGAACTTCGTTTTCTGGGGGTAATAGTTTTGCTACCATTCAGCTCTGGTTCTGGGCAACATACCTCTAAAAAATAAAAAGTGACGTTAATGGTTAGTAAAATCACCATGAGGAGGCTCGTATGACTAACAATCTCTTCCATCTTTCAAAGAGTTCACCACAGAAGAGAAATTGGGGAAATAGACAAGGGTATGCAAGACACTTTGAGTCCTCATTCCCTGTCCCTGATTTGCTAAAGTAGTCCAATCCAGTCATTTCCCTCCAGCTAAATAATTTCATTAGGCATCTCCAAAATGAGAAGTTGTATTAAACCTATATGAAAATGTAAATTTTCAAAATTATTCAAGAGCAATCACAAATAACATTTATCTCCTTATGACTTCATTAGGTTCACATAATTATTAAGCTTTCAAATAACTTATATATCCCCAATCACAGAAGGAAGAATGTTCTCAAAAGTTTATATCCATCTGACAGCGAACACATAGAAATAAATTTAAATATTACTATGGCCAGGATTTTTCTTTTTTGATGCCAAATTTAAGAGAAATAACTATTCAGATTCTTTCATTATGCAATAAGATCTGATATAAGGATACAAAATTTTTATTCATCAGTAGAAATACTTTCAGATAGAACTAGAATTATCTGATGTAAGAGACAATATCAGAAGAAAATAAAATGTGCTATTTTCCGTATTAGGAGGTTGACTAGCACTACGATGTGGCCATGCAATTGTACTCCAATACTCCCAGCACTCATTTGCTTATGAGTTATAATAAAAACACCCAACACTTATATGGCTTCTAAGTTGTAGCAATATTTATGTAATGCTTTACATTATAGAAAATACTTTTAAATATTCAATACATGAATCCAAATTCATATTCAATTAGATTTTATGATAAATTGGATGAATACATTTCACTTTTGCCTTTTAAATGGAGTAAAGGGTCCTTTATTAAATAATTAAGCTGATAAGATTATAGTCGATATATAATTTAAAAGTAGTTTAAATATGTGTAAACATTCATTTGTATATTAATATTTAATTAATATATTAATTAATTCAAATTTTATTGTTTCTTATTCTTTAAAGAGGATCTTCAAAGGCTCATATGAGTCAGTACTTTGTTATTTAAGTGGTGGCAATAATTTTTGTTAAGTATATTTTTAATTCATTAATTTTTTAAAATCTTTTATTCTATTTCCCCAAAATGAGTTTGAATAATTGCAATTAAACTATTACTCCTAATATGAAATGAATAATCTTTCAATAGATTGGCCTAAACTATTTATTACTTAGGCATTTCACATGTTTTTCCAATTCTCATCTGTAGAATAAAGTTTCCTGTATTCTGGGTATCAGTGTCTTCACCTCTAAGATGGCAAGGTTCTGATACATGTGTTGAAGGAAGCATTTTCTTCCTCTGTTGTCAATTCCACTAAGGCTCAAAAAGTTGCTTCCATCTATGTCTCAGCCCCTCACTCCTCTCAGAAAACAAAGGGACACCTTCTACTAGTGAGACTGGAGAGTCTCCTTTCTATCCTACTGAAGCAAGAACGCCGTGTCAGGGTCTGTCTGCTAGAGACTGTCATAGGACCCGGCTCTTTCGGCCCACAATCCCATGCTCAAGAGACATGAGACACAGGTCACCTTGAAGCTGGTTGAGTTTGTGACTCGTTCATAGACTTCCATCTATCAAGCACTCCAAAACCTACATTAGGATTAAAAAGCTGATGGATGTCTAACTCTGGCAGAGTTAAACTGTATTCTGCATTGACCATTATCAGTAATGAAGCTAATACTTAATCAGCATAATGCTTGACTTCTAAACTGGGATAAGGAAAGGCTATAATTTCTCAGCCCCTCAAACTTCAAGAATTTTATGGTCTTTTCTGACAATAATAGTCATTCTACTGAATTAATATAAATTTATCTTAAGGAATACAATTATATTCATTAATGGTAGAAAATCCTAGCATACACTGGCCATTTAATACAGTAAAAGATTTTAAAAGCAGAAACTCACCCTCACATTTTATATATGGGGTCCAACTCAAATTTTCCTGACAAATCACAGTTGTGGGCTGATTTCCAGCTGGTTTATAGCCAGGATTACAGTTGTAGTTCAAGGCAACCCCAACTTCATATAGTTCACCTTTTCTTGGTTTGGAGTAGCCATGTATTTTCCAGGAAGCATGTGGGATATCTGGTAAGTCAGTACAACTATCTGTTTATAAAAGAAGAACAAGGGAAAAGGACACTGTTACTAGGGATGCGTCATGATCAGTGAGCCTGTGCTATCAAAGGGTGTCATGTATTCATTCAGGCATTAACCAGCCTGCCATGGCTAATGAATCAGCCACACCAGAAAACACATATAGACATGTGCCAAAATTGACATGTGTACAACACCAGAGAAGTTCTTACTAAACATTAAGAAATGGTTTCTGTGTGTCATACCAACTATGCAAATGTTAATTCTCCTTGCTCCTCATTGTACTTCACAAAGCTTAGTCTCCGAATTGAAGCATTAGGCTTGCTAGATAGATATGGCTGGAAAACTGTCCCAGACAAATCTTTCTTATTTCCTGCCTGATTAGGAAAAATGAACAAGTCATTCCCCTCATCCAGATGATACCAGGAATTTTATCATTAAAGGGATAATCAAGAACAAACTCCAAGCACCTTTTGAGCCTGGGCCTTGTGTCTTGTCCTCTTTACACTTTCCTGATATTACTGAGTCATATCATATGGAAATATAATACAAACATCTGCCAACTTGGAGCTGTGAGAAGGAGAGAGGAAGGGGAGGTAAGAACCGGTACTGTCACCTAACTGTGCCCACCACTAAGTGTAGATATTCCACAGCCCAGAGCTAGATCTGCCAGAGTTTGCTGGCTGTCAAATCTGTCCATAATTCTTCTACTCTAGGAAGCTGGGGAAGATGGGAGGTGGCATTTGGCTGCCAAAGCCACTGGAGCAGTTCTCCTGCAAGGCAGGAAAGGACACCTGAATTTGTCACCAGATGCTCCAGTTGGGTTCTCCCTATATAATGAAGGTCAGGGTGGAGGAGCAGGCACTAATGTCTGGCTGCTGCCACTTGAAGCATGGGGCTTTGAAAAATGCTGTCACAAGATGTTAACTGGAAGCCAAATCTCCTCTAAATAGCTATTCCACCCCAACAAGTTGGAGAAGATGGGAATTGCCACTCATAAGTCCCCTGTAAACAGTTCTCCACAAGACTGTTGGGGACTGGGTACATACCCTAACTTCAGTGCAATGTCTCCCACTGTTTGTTCCAAGTCTCTATAGATTATGTTAGATAAATGCTTATTAATTTCTTTTAATTCCTTTGATTAACCTCCAGCAATCTTAATTGGTTGTCTTTGCTAATTATGACCACTTATTAGATTGGAGAGAGGTTTTCCGAAGTGTTTACACTACAAATCCAGAAGTTCCCAAGGTAAGGTTCTTCACATTTAATGATGGTAAAAAGTAAGAGTACAAAACATATGTGGCTTCTTCCCATTTCTAGTTGTATAATCTTGTGCAAGTCACTTAACCTTGAAAAACAGATTTCTCCTCTGTAAAATGAATGTAATAATAGTGTCCACAATTCTTGGGAGGATTCATTGACTAAGTTCTTGTTATACACCTAAAATAGTGCCAAGTTATCATTACTACTATTTATAATATTTTTTATTTTTAATTACAGTTTACATTCAATATTATTCTGTAGTAGGTTCAGGTGTACAGCATAGTGGTTAGACAATCATATACTTCACAAAGCGATCCCCCCAATATTTTAAGTACCCACCTGGCACCATGAATAGTTATTACAGCATTATTGACTGTATTCCCTATGCTGATATCCACACTCCTGTGACTCTTCTGTAACTACCAATTTGTATTACTTAATCCCTTCAGCCCTCCGAGCCCCCCTCCCCTCTGGCAACCATCAGTCTGTTCCCTGTATCTATGAGTCTATTTCTATTTGGTTGTTTAATTGTTTTGTTCTTGAGATGCCACATATAAGTAAAATCATATGTTATTTGTTATTTTTAATGATCCACATGAGTCCATAGTTTCAGAATCAGAATCATAGTTAGTTCATACAATACTTTTGTGCAAGTTAGAAAAAAAGGCATTTTTTTCTCAGAACACTTTATCATTTATCTTTCAAAACAATTACCATAATATAATAATTTTGTTAGAACAGAAAATTTTCTATCAACTGCAAGAAAATTGTTGAAATGAATATACTAATCCACAATGTTTGCTGTGGAAAAAAAGAAAAAAATTATTTATCTAAATTTACATTTTTACTGTGATTCAAGTGGACTTAGGCATACAAATATTCCCTCACTAACATTTCTGGGTATCTTTTAAAAAAAATTTAATATATTGATTTTAGAGAGAGTGAGAAAGAGAGACACAGAGACATTGATTTGTTGTTCCACTTATTTATGCATCTATTGGTTGATTCTTGTATGTGTCCTGATCAGGGATCGAACCCACAGCCTAAATGCATCAAAACAATGCTCTAACCAACTGAGCTACCTGGCCAGGGTCTGGATATTTTTAGATATCAAACACTGAAATTCCTTTATGTTCCATACTTACTGATCTCACAAATGGGAGGAGGAGGATCCCAGTTGTTATCAGCTTCACAATGGATCACACTGCTGCCTTTGAGGATAAAACCTTTATTGCACTCAAATGCAATAGAGTCTTTGTACTTATAGGTGTATCTAAATCCAGTGGCTATCCTCCCATGTTTAACATTTGGCTTATGACAGTTGATTTCTAAAGAATCATGAAAAAAAAAAGACAAGTGAATTGTATAGAGAAATGGCAATAAGGATATTACTGCTATTGTTAATCCATTCCAAGTATAACACAAAAGCCTGTTATAGTACATATCAAGTAAATACAACAAAAGCATTTTAAAAAGCATATATATATATATATATATATATATATATGTATATAATTTCAACGTTTATAAGTCTCAGTAGAATGAGGTCCCATCATGTTGGTTCTGTTATCAGATGATCGTAGGTAACTCCAACTTCCTCATTTTTCTCAAGAAAAACAAGCCATATATAACCTAGAAGAAACACATATCTCAAAGTCCCCAAATCTTTCCCTTATAATGACCTACTTTCCTGGATGATTTTGCTGGCAGGTCAGTGGCCAGTGGTAATTACATAACATTGATGATAACGAGGCAGCTAAGGCATCAGAGATCTGAATCCTCACAAAGAACAAATCTTCACCACCCACAGCAGTCAGTCAAGTCCTGCCACCTTCTTTCCTCTACAACCCCTCAACTTTTCTCCAGGCCCACTGCCTGGCTACAGAAGAAGCCATTTTCACTTCTTGGCTGGATGGTGCCAATGAGTTAAATTTTGTCCCACTTCAAACTGTAGGACATTCTGCAGCCAGTGACCTTCTAAAATGTAACACATAAGATGGCAACATAGGCAGACATGTCACCTCTTCGCACAACCACATCAAAATTACAACTAAAATATAGGACAACCATCACTCAGAACCATCAGAAATCGAGCTGAATGGAAGTCTGACAACTGCAGAATTAAAGAAACCACATCCATCCAGACTGGTAGGAGGGGTGCAGACACAGAACAGGCTGGTCCCTCACCATGTGTGGTGGATAAAAATTTGGGAGGATTATCTTGGGAGCAAAGAGCCCCAGCCCCACACCAAGCTCCCCAGCCCAGGGTTCCAGTGCCAGAAGAATAAGTTCCCACAACATCTGGCTGAAAAAAACCAGCAGGGATTGAGTTGGTGGAAGAAACTGCTTGAGCCCCAAGCAGGTCTTCTTAAAAAACTCACACATGAATTTAAACAGACTCACTCCCTCTGAGTTCCAGGACCTGAGTACCAGCTTGAAAAGCACCAGTGGTATAGAGGGATAAACTGAAGTGTTTGGCATGAAGGTGAGCAGAGGCCATTGGCCTTTTCCTAAACCTCCTCCCACAGAGCTGGCAAGATGGTGCCATATCTGAGACTCCATCAATCTGGCTAACATTGTTTGACCCCCTTTGGAGATCCTGAAACTGTGTCCCACCCAACTTACAGGCCCACCAAAGTTGCTTTTCCATATGAATGGCTGGTCTTGGCTCATATTTTACAACTTACTAAATCCTCTCAAATAAGCAGTAGCAGGCCTCAGTGAGCCCCGGGCCCAGAACTGGCAGCCTAGATTTATAGCATGGCTTGGCCTGGACAACCCCAAGCCCAACACAAGTAGCAGTCAACTCAGCCTGCTTTATAACTCAGGCAGGGTGGTCCCAAGGAAAACACAGGTGAGGGCTGATCATGGCCAGCACCACCTGGGAAACCCCAGGCCCAACACACCCAGTAGACAGCTACAGACCATGTTGGAGCACCACCACCTTGCCCCTGCACAGCTGATCCTCCATGGAGGGTGGAGTTGGGTGGTAAGTGGTCACCGCCAATCCTTGCAGTAAACTGGTCTGGGTAAATCCCTCCCATTGATCTGCCAACAGCAACCAAGTCTCAGCTACAAGAAGAGGGTGTGCTCAGCCCACACAAAGAGCACACCTTGAGTACCCAGCTTCAGTGATAGGGGAGGCTGTTCTACTGGACCCTACAGGATACCTACTACATTAGGCCACACTACCAAGACAATAGATATTTTTTCCACATCTATTGATATGATCATGTGGTTTTTCTCTTTCCTTTTGTTTATGTTATATATTATGTTTATTGATCTGTAAATACTGAACCATCCTTGCATCCCTGGGATGAATCCCACTTGATCATGGTGAATGATCTTTTTTTAAAAAAAATTAATTTTATTTTTAAATCATGTTTATTCTATTAGAGTTTTCTCAATTTTTCCCCCATCACCCCCCTCTCCCACAGTCAATTCCAACTCTGTGGGAATACCAAACAGTCATTTAAAGCTTTTTAAAAATAATAGAAATAGGGAAGAAGTATAAGGAAACAGGTTTAGTTTCAGCAAATAATAAAGGAACAATTAAAATAGCACCTCATTGTCACAATCAGATTAATATTTAAAAATATTGGTAATATCAAGTATTGGCAACCGTGAAAGGAATTGGGTGTTCATAGACTCTTTTTCTTCATCTTAAAGCAGTCCTTTTAGCATATTTTGCAGTGCTGGTTTGGTGGAGGTGTATTCTTTTAGCCCTCTTTTGTCTGGGAAACTCCTTATTTCACCTTCCATTTTAATTGAGAGCCTTGCTGGGTAGAGCGTTCTTGGTTGCAGGCCTTTGCTTTTCATTGTTTGGAATGTTTCTTGCCACTCCCTCCTGGCTTGCGTGGTTTCTGTTGAGAAGTCAGCTGCTAGCCATACCGGGCTCCCTTATATGTTACTACCTCTTTCTTCCTTGCTGCCTTTAGGATTCTCTGTTTGTCTTTGATTATTTGCCACTTTAATGATGATGTGTGTTAGAATGGGCCTCATTGGGTTCCTCTTGAATGGGACCCTCTGTGCTTCCTGGACTTGTGTGACTTTTTCTCTCCTATTAGGGAAGATTTCCATCATTACTTTTTCAAACAGGTTCTCTATCCCTTCCTCCTCTTCTTCTCCTTCTGATATCCCTATTATATGGATATTATTACATTTCAGGTTGTCCTGCATTTCCCTAAATGCCTCCTCATTCCTTTTGAGTCTTTTTTTTCATTTTCTTCCTCTTTCTGGGTGCTTTTTTCTACCTTGTCCTCCACCTCACTGATTCGATCCTTGGCTTCAACTAGCCTGCTTTTGAATCCTTCTACTGTGTTCTTCAATTCAGAAATTGTATTCTTCACTTCCTCTTGCCTCTTGTTGATAGTTTCTATGTCCTTTTTCATGCTGATATAGTTTGTAGTAAGTTTCTTGTAGTTTCCCTGTAGTTTTTGTAATTCTCTCTGAACTCACTGAGCTCATTGAGCTTCCTTAGAACCGTTGTTTGGAACTCAATATCTGACAGTTTACTTGCTTCTATTTCATTTAGTTCTCTTTCTGAGGATTCCTCCTTTCCCTTTGATTGGGGATTATTTCTTCATCTTCCCATTATTTGTAAGCCTCTTCTTTTTTGCTTCTTCTTCTTAAACTGATTTTTCTTGACTTCCTGACTTTGTGGTATGAACTTCTATGGTAGGAGACTGCTGTTTTTACTTTCTGGATCTGCCTCATGATGTCAGATGTTGTCCCTGTCTGACCTTAGGCAGTCTGTTTGAGACTTCCAGGAATCTACTGTCTGTGGCTGTCTCCTTCAGCTGTTAATCTAGTCAGTCTGCACTTAGCAGGCCAGCTTAGACAGCTCAGGGTGGGGTGGAGTCCCTCCTGGGCACAGGGTTATTGGGTCCTCTCATGCTGCTGCTGCTCAGGAGAGTGGTCTCTTCTTGAGCAAGATGGCTGCTACCATATGGGGAAGGAGTCAGCACTGGGATCCCACTGGCTACTCCCTCAATTCTCTCCCCAAAGCCTCCTTCCCCGGTCTCTCCTCTGGCATCTGAAGCCCACTCTGCTGCCACCTTTGCCAGAGACCAGGGTAAGTGGCTGCAAATAAAAATTTATGCGTTAGCCCTTTAAATAGCTCTTTGCTTCTCCAGCCGCTTGTCTCTGGCAAAGAGCAACCCTGTCACTTTTCACAGCTGGCTGTTTTCTATGTACTTTTTGGGCTCTGGTGCTGTAAGCTGGAGATGCCTGCTTTTGGTTTAGACCTTAGTCTTCTCAGTGGGATCCAATTGGCCCATTCAATATCCTTCAGTTGCTCCTGCCTGTGGGCACCCTACCTGCCTTCTTGAGTCTCTACCACACTCCTTACCAGTTAGATTGCACTAAAGCTGATTCTTCTGTCTCCAAGGTTATAAGGCTCCTCTCTCGCTCTTGTTCAGTTGTTTGTTCCAGGTGATTTCTCCACAATTTAGTTGTAACTCTAGATTGGTCCTGAGAGGATGTCAACGTGACTTCCACTCACTCCTCCACTATATTGATTCTCACTAGAAATAAACTTAACCAAGGAGGTAAAAGACCTGTACTCAGAATACTACACAACAGTGAAGAAAGAAATTAAGGAAGACATAAATAAATGGAAGCATATACTGTGTTCATGGATTGGAAGAACTAGCATCATCAAAATGTCCATGCTACCCAAACCAACTCATAGATTCAACACAATCCCTATTAAAATACCAATGACGTATTTCACAGATATAGAACAAACATTTCAAAATTTTACATGGAACCATAAATGACCCCAAATAGCTGCAGCAATTTTGAGAAAGAAGAACAAAGTAGGAGGAATTACAATACCTGGTATCAAACTGTATTACAAGGCCACTGTAATCAAAACAGTCTGGTACCGGCATAAGAACAGACACATAGATCAATGGAAAAGAATAGAAAGCCCAGAAATAAACCCATGTCTCTATGGGCAATTAATATTTGACAAAGGGGGCAGGAGCATAAAATGGAGTAAAAATAGCCTCTTCAACAAATGGTTTGGGAGAGCTGGACAACTACATGCAAAAGAAATTTGACCCCAAACTTACATCATATACAAAAATAAACTTGAGATGGATAAAAGACTTAAATATAAGTTGCAACACCATAAAGTCCTAGAGGAGAACATAGGCAAGAAACTCTTAGATATTCCATGCAGCAATATTTTTACTGACATGTCCTCTGGAGCAAGGGACATAAAGGAAAGAATAAACAAATGCAACTTCATCAAAATAAGAAGCTTCTGCATGGCTAAAGAAAACATCAGCAAAATGAAAAGGGAAGGGAACCAACCGTATAAGAAAATATGTTTGTCAATGATACCTCAGACAAGGGTTTGATCTCCAAAATATATAAAGAACTTACACAACTCCACTCCAGGAAGACCAGCAATCCAATATAAAAAAAATGGGCAAAGGACCTGAACAGACACTTCTCCAAGGAGGACATACATACACAGGGCCCAGAGGCATATGAAAGGATGCTCAGCATCACTAACCATCTGAGAGATGCAAATTAAAACTACAATGAGATACCACTTCACACCAATCAGAATGGCCATCATAAACAAATCAACAAACAACAAGTGCTGGTGAGGTTGTGGAGAAAAGGGAACACTAGTCCACTGTTGGTGGGAATGCAGACTGGTGCAGCCACTGTGTAAAACAGTATGGAATTTCCTCAAAAAGCTAAAAATGGAAATGGAAGACCCAGCAATCCCACTGCTGGGATTATACCCTAAGGACCCCAAAACACCAATTCAAAAGAACCTATGCACTCCAATGTTCACAGCCACACAATTTACAATAGCCAAGTGCTGGAAGCAACTGAAGTGCCCACCAGTAAATGAGTGGATCAAAAAACTATGGTACATTTACACAATGGAATACTGCGCAGCAGAAAAAAAGAATGAGCTACTACCCTTCGCAACAGCATGGATGGAGCTGGAGAACATTATACTGAGTGAAATAAGCCAGGGGTGAAGGACATTTACCATATGATCTCACCTATAAGTGGAACATAATCAACAAAAGAAGCAAGAAAATATAACCAGCAACATTGAAAGAAAAAAGAAACCAACAGTAATGAGTTAGGGGATGGGTGGGTAATAGGGAACAGAAGGGGAATAGTCAAGTCAAGGAACTTGTATAAAGGACCCATGGACAAAGCCAAAGTGGGGAAGGATTGAGGGTGGTAGGTGGGGGTGGATTGGGCAGGGGGAAATGGAGACAGATGTATTTGAATAATAAAAAATTAAAAAAAAAAATTCCAGAAAAAGAGCAAAATAAAATGAAGATAAGCAATCTATCAGTTGCAGAGTTCAAAACACTAGTTATAAGGATGGTCAAGGAACTTGATGAGGACCTCAGCAGCATAAAAAAGATCTAGTCAGAATCAAAGGATACACTAATTAAGATAAAGAACAATTACAGGGAATCAACAGTAGAATGGATGAAGCCAAGAATCAAATCAAGGATAAGAAACATAAGGAATTAAAAACAACCAATCAGAATTAGTAAGAAGAGAAAAAAGAATTACAAAAAGGATAAATAAGCAGCCTCTGGGACAACTTCAAGAGGTCCAAGATTCACCTCATAGGGATGCCAGAAAGCAAAGAGAAAGAGCAAGAAATTGGAAATTTATTTGAAAAAATAGTGAAAGAAAACTTCCCTAATTTGGTGAAGGAAATAGACGTGCAAGTCCAAGAAGCACAGAGTCTCAAACAAGATGGCTGCAAAGAGGCCCACACCAAGACATATCATAATTAAAATGCCAAAGGTTAAAGATAAAGAAAGAATCTTAAAAACAGCAAGAGAAAAGAAGTTAATTATCTACAGGAGTGTTCTCATAAAACTGTCTGCTGATTTCTCAAAAGAAACTTTCCAGGCTAGAAAGGATTGGCAAAAAATATTCAAAGTCATGTAAAGCAGGGAACTACAGCCAACATTGCTTTACCCGGCCAAGCTATCATTTAGAATCAAAGGGAAGTAAAATAGTTTCCCAAACAAGAAAAACTAAAAGGAGTTCATCATCACCAAACCATTATATGTGAAATGTTAAAGGGATTTATTTAAGAAGAAGATCAAACTTATGAACAGCAAAATGGCAAAAAATACAAATCTATCAACAATTGAATTTAAAAAACAAACTAAACAAACAAGAAGAGCAGAGACAGAATCATGGATATGGAGAACATTTTGATGGTTGCCAGACGGGAGGGGAGTAGGAGAGATTGAGTGAAGAGGCGAGGGGATTAGGAATTACAAATAGGTAGTTACACAATAGCCAAGGAGCTGTAAAGTACGGTACAGGAAATGGAGCAGCCAAAGAACTTATACACATGACCCATGCGCATGAACAATGGTGGGGGGGGCGTTGCCTGACGGAGTGGGGGGTGTTGGGTAGAGGGGTGCAAAGTGGGGAAAATCAGGACAACTGTAATAGCATAATCAATAAAATATTTACAAAATAAAATCAAATGCAACACATTACATCCCCTGGTGAAAGCCTTTCCCTGTCTCCCCACCATCTTCATCCTGACTGAACTCCTGAGAGAAGCATGAGACCCTTTATCACCTGACCCTGCTAACTTTCCAGCCTCAGTGTCTGTCATTCCCACCTCCTACAGTCTAGACTCCATGCATTGAACTGTTTGCAGCATCATGCTTTCATCTCCTGATTTGATTGTGTCCTGTAGGGAGTCAGAATAGCAAGTGACACTATGTAGGCACTGAGTAGCAAAGGAAGATTAGCAGACTAGCAATACTATAATATATCTTTTGGCTCAATTATTGCTTACTTTGTCCCGATGACCTTCTGGTGGTTAGTAGGTTTAGCTTACTCTGTGGGCGTATTGGCTGACATTATAAGTACTTACCAAAATTTCCAGCTTGGATTCCTGAACAGATAAAAGATGACATTTCCAAATTCCCTTAGGATTGATAGGGTCTACACAGTACTAATTGTGGACTAAAGGCTGCAGTGTAAAGTAATAGTGGTTACTTCTAGGCCAAAGCTCTTAGTAGCCGGAGCACAGTTTGTTTTTCTCTCTTTTTGTACTGAAGACATTGTGAAAGTGCCTTTTGATATGGAGGTGCCGCAAGAGTCAACCTGGAATACTGAGGTGGTTGCTAAACTAACATCTAGAGTCTCCTGGATGTGCAGTAGGCTTAGTATGCATTAGAATCAACTTCTTTGCAAAGCCAATGAGATATTGGTGCTGTTTGTTACTGTATTGTAATGGTATGGCATGCGTCAGCATCGGCAGACCAAATAAATGACTTCCATTACTGCAATAAGTAGTTTATCTTTGAATCATTTTATTTACCCCCATAAATTTACCTTCCTTGCTCCTTTAAACAAAAGAGAAAAATTCAAAAGAGAATTCAACAATTCAACTTTGACTTACTTTTACAAGTAGGAGGGCTGGGGCTCCAGACACCTCTTGTTTTATTCTCCACTGTGCAGGAAATGGAAGCTTTGCCTAACATTGAGAAGTTGGGGTCACAGCTGTAGGTGACAGAAGAGCCATATGTGAAGGTATCTTCATTCCTAGCATTGTGCCTCCCGTTGCTGATGTCTGGAGGTAACTCACATTGTGCAACTGGGATGATTAAGTAAAGAGGAAGAAATAATTAGGGTGATCTTTCCAAATCTCACATTCATGATGCAAATTCTAATAAAGCATACAAGAAGTAGCAAATATGCACAAGAATTTTATTACCTAACATAGAATAAGTTTATAGTCAAATCGGAGAAAGTCTTTACTTACTTTCACATACCGGAAAAGGATTACTCCAGCCAACTGTTTTGCCTTGGAGATCACAATGACTAGTGGTTGCGCCCACTAAGATATATCTGAATAAAATAGGATCAAATATTTTATTGGAATTATTTCTACCCTAAATTAAATTACATAAGAGCTTCTGATCAAATAGAATTGTTACTCAGAATTAAAAATGAAGAAATAATGTTTTCTCAGGTAACACTTTCCATTGAGCACTCCATTCAGTAAAATTTCACTTCAATGAGATGTGTATATTTGTTCATTTGTTCTTTTGTTTATTAAGCATCTACTAAATGTCAGTCATGGAGTTCATCCAGAGTTTAAACAAGACAATATAGAATTTTAAAAAACTCATTTAAGTGTGTTATGCAGTTTCAATGAGAGTACCAGCTAGATAACTGGCTTTCAATTCTCCTGGTTTAGTTTCCTTTAGGTTTCCAGATGTTTGCCCTTACCCATACACCATTAACTCCCTGTCCACAACTCCCATTTTTATGCCTTTGACAATTTCTAAGCTTTCTGTCCTCTATGCATTATGGTAACAGGAAATAAAAAAGGTTGTTAATGTTTTCAAAGTGTACTGTCATCAAGGAATAACCTAAAATATGATTGAATACTAACATAAATGCTACCTTTAACAATTTAAGGGCCCCTCGAGTTTGTTTAATAATAACTTAAAGAAAATAAGTCATGTTTTAGAAAATCGATCTTTTAATAAGATAAAATACAATGAGAATTAAATGTGTCTTTATTTTGAAATTTCTTTAAAATGCAATCTTTCTAACCTAGCCAGGAAAACAAATGAAAAGTACTGTTTCTGATTATTTCAATAGGAACACATCAATGTTCCAATAGCACCATAGTGTTAAATCTTCTCATTTTTCTTCTTAGCAGATATTTACAACAAGGAAAATAGGATAAACATGAGAAAATCAAACAAAGTGAATATATACGAAATATATCTGAATATAAATGAAATAAAATGAATATAACAAAAAAGACTAGACAAAAATGTGAGATATCGATGATAAGCAAAGGAGAATCAACATATTCTTAACTGGAGAATGTGAAGAAGAAACATACACACACAGAAAAAGAGCTATTTTAAATGTGCTTCAAGTAAATGTTACAAAAGTAGAATAATACTTTAATTTAAAAAATTTTATATCACATAGCAACAAAAATTAAACAAAATGGTTTGTATCAGAACAATTAAGAGTAAGATTATTACATTTCAAAGATAAAGAATAATATCTTCGGACAGCCAAAGACCAAGCCACATACAAGAACAAGAAATCCAGGTAGACATCAGAGCCCTCCACTAACATCCACTAAAATGGATGTGCAGCAATATCTATAGGATAGTCAAGAAAAGAAATTATGAGCCAAGGACTTTATATCTGGTCATGTTATCCTTTAAGTATCAAAACCTGAGATAGTATTAAACCTGTAAAAACTCAATTAATAATTTTCACTTGGAGCTTTTCTTTGAGGAAATCACCGGATGACAAACTATAGCTAACCACAAGATGACAGGGGAATTTGAACAAAAGTGAGAATACAAAATATCCAACAGTAAGCACTGAAAATGCAGATCTAGAACAAAAACAAAGGTGGGGTGACTGAATGAAATATAAATGTTATATTCTCTGAGAGGGTAGAAATAATATAACCAGCAAATAATAGCAGATACAGGAGAGAATGGAAAATAAAACAAATTCCCTCATTGCCTCATCTGCAAGAGTTGGGACTGAAATCAAGCTATAGATATGCATGATTTAACAGTAATGTTAAATATAAGTGCTAAGATAAAAATGATATAAGTTTGCTGGTAAACAAGAGAGAGTAGGATGAAGAAGTGAGGAGGGAATACAAGATCAGCTTACTGTTGCTCATAACAAGGAACAAGATTTTTTGACATTAAGAAAACTTTTGTTAGGCTATAAAACACATATAGAAAACGAATTAATCATGAATGCATGAATGCATGATTAATTCATTTTAGTCAGAAAAAAACAAGTTTATTGTTAGAAATATTCTGTAAAAAAGAGTAATAAGTAGGACTACTCATATTGGCTATTAAAACATATAAAGTCTCAATAAGTAGATAACTGTGAAATAGGTATATGAATAGGACAAAAGAATGGCATTCAATAAAAAGTCCATAAATAGACCCAGGTACCTATAGGAATTTAATATAATATCAAAAACACTCTCAAATTATTAGATTGAAGATAAACTTTTTAAATAATATGGTGGGATAACAAGAAAGCCATTGGAAAAATATATACTAGGATATGTACCTCATACACTATATATAACATATTGACTCTAAATAGATAACAGCTTTAAACATTAAAAAAATAAAAACATAGAAGTAGCAGAATGAATCTTGGCAAATAGATTGAACTCTTGTATTGAGGAAGACTTTTTAAATTAAGATCTAAAGTACATAAGCCATTTTTAAAAGGGAAATTGATAAATTTGACAACATAAAAGTAATTTCTCCATGAAAAGAAAAAATACACCAGTAACCAAGTCAAATGAAACATAATATACTTTGAAGAAAAGTTGCAGTTCATATCAAAAACAAGGTCTAAACCCTAATATACATAGGTTCATGTGGTATATGTGTATGTGTGTGTGCGCGTGTGTGTGTGTGTGTATACACACACACTTATGCTTATGGGGCAAAAGTTTGTATGGAAAATAATACAATAATTAATAAATAATAATATAAGAATAAAGTATGTGTTTCACATACTCATAACTATAAACCTACTTTTTCCCTACCCTGTATATATATGCCCTAGTAATTAAGAATAAAAAGTTAAGTCAAGAGAAAAATGTAGGCAAAGAACATACCCAAGAGTTTACTAAAAAATACAAACATCTCTTAAACATATAAATGTTCAACATCGCTTACAGTAAGAGATATATATATATATATTGAAACTATAGTGAGATTTTATTTTTACTTCTTAAATTGGAAAAATTTTTTTAAATTGACAAGTTTTCCAAAGTTTGACAACACACTTAGTTGGAAAGTTTATACAGAGATAGGCATTTGCATACTCTGCAAAACCATGTGACTCCAAGAGAGAACAATTTGCAATACCTTTCAAATTTTCAAATATATATGTTCTTTGATCCACAAATCCCACTCTGGGAATTTACCCTACAGATTGAACTACATATGTACAAAGTGATGTTTTTACAAGATAATGCATCAGAGCAGTGTTCAGCATAGCGAAGGACTGAAAATATCCATGATTATTAAAATATCCTGAGATTATTAATTCATGATATATCCCATAATAAAATTTAATGTAACTGTAAAAGAGAACCAATGAGAAACCTCTTTATACACAAACATGGAAATATCTCCTATATCTATTCATAAGAAAAAATAAAGCAAGGTTTAAAAACTACATTTGCGATTGAAAAGGTACAAAATAAAAATATTTACTTGAGGGAGGTACCCCATTCCACAGTCTCCCCAGCTGCCCCAGATGAAGAAATAAACTGTACCAGACACTCTTGGTCTGCCAGGAAAAGGGGGTGGTGATTCCCTCCAGTGGAGAAGGCCCCAAGCCCTTCTCTCAAAGTGGCTTTTATTGAGAACAATATGCACAGAAGTATACAACATGCATGCAAAGCTTATCAATCAATGCCTAAAGGCTATGTTTACAGAAAACAGATAGCGGTCCTAGACAACAGTTGAAGGAACAGAAATTTGCCTTAGTTCGGGGTCTGGTAGACAGGGTGATACCTATTCAGCCCTAAAACATGGGAAAGAAACTCATCCTATGCTCAGACCCCAAACACCAGTACTCCTTAACTCAAGGGCATTCTTAGCAAAGTAGGTTTCCAGGAGTTAATGCATTCTTTCTCCAGACCTAATTGCCCCCAGGAACTGCCTGATCCAGATCAAGGCTGTACCTGCCTCTAGGACTGTTTCAAGCCTTCAAGCCAGAGTCAGGTGGGTGGAGGAGAGCAGCCAAGAGATAAGGAGACTTCTTTCAGATAGTACGAGGACTCTGGCCAAGACAAAGTCGAGGGGTGAGGGTCTTTTGCCATGTCTCCATGTTCCCCAAGTCCTTCCCTGATGGCCCCAGTGCAACTGGGCCTATCTAAGGTTGCCCCTGCCATTGAAGGGTCTTACCCATCATTGACTAACCAGCCACCCTCTGGGGCCAAACAGGGTGATGTGAGGGAGGCAGGGGCACAACCCCTGCCAGAGAGACAGGTTTTGTCTCCTCAGTGGCCTGTTTTCCTAAGGCCTCCATGCTCAGCTCCAGCCTTGGAGCCTTCTCACCTGTCGGTGAGACTACAGTCCCTGAAACCAGGCGGGACGGTTCCCAACATTTACTAATTTCATAGCTCGTATTTGTAAAAGTAAACACTAGAAAGATGCATTAAAAAACTAATAAAAGTAGATTCCTGTTTAAGGACAAGGGGTAGATGGCAATAGAGTGAAAGCAAAGATTCCCTGTATATCTTTTTCATCATTTTTACTTCTGAAATATATAAACACATGAGCTAATAATTTTTTAAAGTGTTGTTTCTAGATGGCCTCACCCTTCTAAACAGTTGAATTCTATATGTGATCCAAAAGAGTAATCTGTCTTAATGATCACTTGCCCATTACGTAATTCTCCTGGGTTGCTGCACAGTCTTCCTGTGAGAAAAGTTAAAATGAGGATTAGTGATTTCAAATACTCACAGATACGACGTTAGAAAAGGAGACTGGTTAGCTTAAATCTGTGCTTCCAGGAAGACCAGAAAGAAAGGTTGGAAACTTATTTCTGATCCAGACTCATTGAATTTTTACTTCGGGGGAAAAAGTTTTAAATTTTTTAATTTTTTTCTGTTATATTTTACCAATAGATTAAAATGGCCAATTAAATCATGATGGTGGTGCAGGCCACAGCCAAGGACTCGCCACGGGGCAGGGAGCTCTGCTGCACTCTGGGTCGGCGGCATGGACTTTGCACTTAGACCACTCCCAAACGTATGTCCTTGGCCTCGAAAGGAATAACAAACAAAGTGGAGACTGTACACCCTTACTATTGGAAAACGTCACAGAAAGTATTCTCACCTGAGAGAGTCACAGCATCTTCTTTCAAGCACAGCAGGTATTTTGGGTGAAGTTTCTTTGGAAACTGCATTACCAATTTCTAGCCATTTAACTTTTTATAATTTTATAAAGAGTGAATCTGGTTTTCAATATATTAAAATTGAATATGTAGTTAACTTTCGAAAGAAGTGTTTACTGAATTACATTGTAAAGAACAGACTTATTTTTCAATGCCACTAAGTAGCTCCTAATTTTTCTGTTCTGCTTATTTATTTGTTTGTAGGCTTGTTCATGTTTTTCAAAAAGTGACACATAGTTGTACTGAAATCAGTCACTGACAAACTGGGTGATTTCTTAGTGACCAAAAGTTTTCATTGGCTTTCAGAAAGCTTTGTTCCTGATACAGCTTAGCAAAAAAAGAAAAAGTACAAACAGAAAAAAAAAATGTTCATACTTACTGATACAGGTGATTGACCCATATGTCTCCCATGTGTCTCCCTTACAGATAAGAGAGTAGAATCCTGAACCGGATCTAGTGTAGCCGGGGCGGCAGTGATATTTCAGAATGGTTCCACTTTCGTAGTTTGTCTCATTCAACTCCTTTATGGAAATAGCAGAGGATAAATGGGGTGGAGGACCACAGTCACCTGGACACCAAAATGAAAAAGAGCACTAAAAGTTATTGCTTGGGACACAGCATTTAGTGTTTTCAGTAGTATGATGTTTAGAGCAGGAACCATTTTTTCTCCCCTAATCAAGAAAAATAATAACTCCTATTACTATATCTCTATTGTTCAGTGAATTCAATGACTGATTAGTAATACATGTTTGCTGATAAATGATAAAAGGATGAAAAAAGGCAGAAATTTTTCATCCTTTTTCTATTATATATGAGATCATTTATTTTAAAAGGATGGCTGACATAATTTCATCAGCTATCAAATTTCCCATATCTGTTTACTCAGATGCATTTGTGCAAAGTCAAAAGTCCCTACAACTTTCCTCAACAGAAACATAACATTTCTAATTTGTACTTTTTTGCACCTTTTAGATTTTGAATGATATAAAGGGAGAAACACGAAGCCCTTGAACTGTAAAAATCTTAATCCTCTTTTCCCTTTCCATTCTGGATAAACCCACTGGCAGTGAAAATTGTTCAGTCAGGCTGGTAGCTAATATAAATTTGTTTCAAGTCATGGGTGGAAGACAGATTAGGAAATTACAGGAGAAGAAATCTAGCAAGAAGTGTCTAGAAAGAAAATTGCCTCTTTCATAGCAAAAGCAAATTCCCATAAATTCCAAGTAACTCCAAATCCCCTTAAATTCCAAATGTCAAACAAATCCAAAATCCTGGTCAAATAAACCCTTGGTTGCTGAAGATGGATTTCTGCAAAAAGCTAAAACATCTCTTTGTCAGTCTTAAAAGTAGACAAGTGGATGAACTTGAATGTTTATTGCCAATCTAAACTTGTCTATTACTCACCAAGAACAGTCACCAGCAGAGCAGCCACCAAAGTCATTTGAAACAGAGTTGGATCAAAGACTCTCCACAGCCTAGAGAAGGGCCAGCCCGTAATTTTCCGCTTTCTATCAAGGGTCCTATTTGGAGTTCTTGGAGGGTACATGACCTGAGGCTTCTCCAACATTTTTCTGCTGAAAGAACTCAATTTAATAAAATCATTGAATTCCTAGTTTTCATAAAGCACTAAGATAAATGCTATGGGATCCATGTCTTGAAGAAAATTACAGCCTATACTGGAAGAAAATACATGCACAAATGTTACAACACAAGACAAAAAGTATTAGCTTCTGGATTCGGGAGGAGAGGGGATGGAGCTCTACTAAAAAGGCAGATTAATTCCAAATAGAGAGATAGGAGGTGGCTGTATCTGAGTCTGGTATGCTTTAAACGTTAGAGAATGTATGCAGGGTAAATTGGGGGAAAAGTAGATAATATTCCAATGTGACTAGAAAATAGTGTCTGAGATGGAAAGATGATTGTTAAGGAGAGGCCAGCTTACAGGTGTGTCTGAATCAAATTTAAGAATTTATGGACACTACTCTTTGGGGAATAAAGAGCCATTGTTTTTTTTGTTTGGGATTTTTGTGTGTGTGTGTGTGGTTTGTTTGCTTTAAAGCTAAGGAGTGACACATCATTTTGCTTTAAGAAGATCATTGTCATATGTGTACATGAGAAATTGAACAAAGAGAAGGAGCAGGGAGATTGATTAAGAAGACTATTGCAGTTGGCCAGGTGAGCCACAGAGATGATTTGACCAAGAAAGTGGCAGAGAATTTAGAGAAGAGGGGACAAATGTAAAACAAGACAAAAAAGCAGGAAAACAATGAGATAGAGAAAAGGAGGTGGATCACTACATATAGTTTTGGGAGTGTCTCATGACAACTGTCAACTAAGACAATAAACCATTAAGCAATTTTCAGCTTTGAAAATAAATGATTCTATATCTAGAGAGATATAGATCTACACATGCAGATATATAGAGATATACAACGTTCTTTATTTAATGAGATTATTTAAATACTAGTCTAAAGCAAAATCATGAAGGATATTTTTGTCTTCATCACCACTTTCTTTCCCTTAAGGGAAAAAACAATATATCAAATTTGCATTAGAAATAGTCTCTGTTGTCTTTAAAGAATATTTGAAGTTCACTCCAAATGAAATGTTCAATTTTATCTCTTATTCTGATGCTTCTATTAGATCCAGATGAGTCTACACTCTCATGTGTCCATAATTTATATTAAGCACATCTCCATTTAGATAAAGAGTGTCACCTCAATATTTCCCTCAAAGATGTTTCTGTCCCACACTATAGGGGAGAAAAGTTTACAGTGGCCCTGCACACTATGTAGAGGGGCCTAGCTTCATTGAATAATGACCCAGAGAATCTTATCTTTCCAAAATTCATTTCTGATGAAGCCATTCTTCCATCAGTTGTCAGCTGTGGGCAAATTCACCCTATCCATGCACATCCTATCCCATGAAATCTGCATATGGCTGGTAGGACAATTCTGCCCAAAAAATAAATTCAACCTAATGAACAATTTATCAAATGATTTTTTTTACTAAAAGTATCTTTACAGAATTTGTATTGAATAGGTTGAGGTGTTCTTGAAAGGTTGGGAAGGAGCCAGAACCCTCATTTTGGGCCTTCACATACTTCCTTTCTGTATGTTTCCCCTGCTCTATTTTCCTAGTACATGCCTTCCAATATCAAGTCTCTACTTCTTCTACCCCCTAGCAATCCAATGAGACTGTGGACAGTTGGGGTTGAGGCAAGTTCCATATGATAAAAAAAAAAAACAGTCCATTAAATCATCTATAAAATTTATAAAATATGATATATTCCTCCCAGGCAATAAAAATTCATCTCAATTCTTTCCTCAATGCTTGGTCTCACTGCTGGACTCTGAATAAGGGAGGTAGTGATCATGTCTTAGCGGTCTTTGAGTCTCAAATGGCCAGGATCATGCCTTTCACATCCACAGTGCATATTCAGTAAATGTTTCACACTGGCAGCATAGCTCCAAACACGTTACTCCGCAGTTCACAGCTTTCACAGAGCCTCCTGTCTGCCTCTTGATCATTTCAAGCTCCCATGACACCCCAGACACTCAGAAAATATATAGAAATAACTTTCTTTAAGTTTTGATAAGTCAGTAAATTGGCATGTTTATGGACATCAGTGAAATTGAAAAGATTTAAAAATATCAGTATGTTGGCAAAATAGAATTCTACTATAAAAAATTAGGATAATAGTATAAAGTAAAAAATTTCCATGTGAATCGTTGTAGTTGCTATTACTGCATATATGCATTAAATATACTCAGGAAGTGTATTTATAAAAACATACCAGAAAATTAAATCCTTACTTTCTGGAAATTGAATAAAAATACTTAAAATACTGCTATAAAGAACATATTCATTAGCTATGTCCAAAAAAGAATATGTTAATAATTATTAAATATATTCAAAAGGAGTGCATTTTAAAACCATGATAAGTAAATTGATAATTTGATAAATATGACTTACTGACTTCAGTGAACTGATCTTTAAGAATTGGCATTCACTTACTGGCTTCTGGCAACTAACTTTTCACTAGTTTGTCCCAAGCTCCATGTTCCAACTGACCTGGATGACCTGGATCCTCAATACTTCCCATTTCTTCCCCCCTACCTTGCCCCATCCTTTTCTGTCTTCCCATTTCCTCTCTAATTCCTACTCATTCTGCCAGCCATCTCTCCAAGGCCCCCTCCTACCCTCCAGGCCAGTTTCCATATTCCAATTGCAATTTAGTGTTTATAACTCTGATTCTGACTTGGCTTATAACTAAGATCTGATGCTGGTCCACCACTACACCATAAGTTCCCTGAAGTCAAAGGGTGGGTTCTTATTCATCTCCACCCTACATGGTACCTAGTACTGTGCCTCACACAGTTAAAATACTCAATCAATGTTGAATTTACATTCAAATGTACCTAGGAACAAAATATGTTTTAAAGAAAAATAATACTGTTCATGTCCGTATCTAGTCTTACAGTGTTTGTTTTGTCAAGGTCAGATTTTAACTGGTTTTAAAGCAAGGTACACTTGTGTTTTAATGGGCATGGACCCTAGTGATTTCACCTGAGGCTCTTCCCCACCTGGAATCTGAAGTCATCGTATAATCAACCAGTCAACAGAGGACAGTAAAGTGGGAAGGAATAAACAAAAACTAGTGCTCCCCCCTCCTCAGTTTATGACAGGAGGTAAAAGGAAGCCTCACATCCAAACTCTATGCTGTGAGGAGGGATTTCTATCACTCAGCCTCATGCCAGGGCCACAGACACAGAAGAACAGTATGTGGCCAGGCCCTGGGACACAGATTCTGGAGTCAGACCCAGGTCATGTGGGTTGAATCCTGGTTCCACCACATGAGAAGTGTGTGTCCCTGTGCAAGATACTTAGTGCTCTAAACTCCTCTAAGCTTCAATTTCATATTTTATAAAATAAGAATAACTAACCATGTCTCCCAGAGTTGATGAGAAGAGGTTGGGCTTGGTGCATGAACAGCACGTAATAAGTATTCAAAAGCGATATTAGGAAAGACAGTGAGAGAACTGGTGTTGCAATGTGACTCTGACATGATCAGAACGCGTAGAGATCAAAACATCATTATAATAATGATGTGAAATTATAACAGATGGTTGTATCATCTGGGACTTTAAAGCCCCAGAGCAGAGGAAAGTCCACTGGACTTGGGCCAGAAGCCCTTGGCTGGGTTTTCACTGTGGCCCTTGGTAATAGCGGGACCTAGTGCCACACTCAGTGGCCTAGGCTGCTCCCTTCCTCACCCTTAACTGTCTTCCTGGGAGGGACGCATCTACTCCCATCACTTTGATCATCATCCGTGAATCATTCACAGATCTCTGGGCCCAACTGTCTTCTGTAGATACAAAACCTTACATGCTCTATAAACACAATTGTTAATAAAAATCTTATTCAGCCCTATTACCACCCATGTAAATGTGCAGCCATTCCAGCCTGCTCATCCTTTATTCTTGTTGCTAAAGAGTGGAACTTCAGTGCCGTGCCTAGCCTGAAAAAAGTCGGTGAAAGAAATTCCAGCAAAATAAGGAGGAGATATTTTCTCTTTCCTGCAGCTGCAGAAAAGCAGGTATTTGCATCATAAAACTGATCTTGCCAACTTTCTTTCTAACAAAGGAGTCGTTCTTGGACTTTAGAGATTGTAGCTCTGGCAATTGAAAGCAACCTTTAACCCTAGATAATTCTGACTGGTTATTTCAGGAAATTGTTTTTTGTCTGACATAATATTTAAATTAACATGTGTTTTTGAAAGGTATAAATACTTCTCAGGGTTTTTGTTTTTTTGCAAATCCAGAAATAAATGGCTTCGCTTTCCTCTTCTCTTGCAATCCTAAAAGTAAGCTACAATTTTTGAGTCTTGAATTTTTTTAATTTCAACTTTGTTGAGGTATAAGTGACTAACTGAAGGGTATTTAAAGTACACATGCAGACACACTTGTGAAAGGATCCCCCACTATCTAGTTAACTAACATATCCATCATCTCACATATTTATCTTTTACTTTTTGGGCCAGAACATTTAAGTTCTACTCTCTAGCGAAGTTTAATTATACAATACAGTATTATCAACTGTAGTCACCATGTTTTACATTAGATCTTCAAACCTTCCTCTTATAGCTCAAAGTTTGTACAATTTTACCAGTCTCTCTCTATTTCTCCCATCCTCATTCCCACGCCCAGCCCTGGCAACCACTTCTTAGATTTCTTGTTGAAGCAAGCAAAAAAACCTTTTTAAAACTGAAGTAATACTTTTCAAGGTTCAGATCAGTGTTTATAACTGTTTTATTTCTATTGCTCAAGCACCTTGAATCCAACAGATCCCAAACTAAATGCACTATCTTCCTTTGAATGCTACTTTCTGCTTCAGCTGAAGTAATAATCTCCACACAGCCTCTCAGGCCAGAATCCTGAGTCACCCTAGCCTCCTCTCTCTTGGCCCTTGTCATATTCAGAGTGGTCTAGTCCGATTATCTTGGCCACAGCACCAGCAGAATCTGCTGCTCTCTTCTGCACCCTACTTCTATATTCCAGGCTTAGGTTTTCATCATTTCCTTCACTGCCCCTTAGACCACTGTAAAAACCTCCAAACATTTGGGTGGCTATAATCCTAAAAGTCTGCTTACTTAGAAAATCTCATGGTTCCCAGTTCCTTAAGTCCCCATACGTCTCCTTCTGCTTCTGCTCACTTAAACCACTGTGCTTCAACTTCATGAAGGTGCTTACCTCTTCCAAAACACACCCTGGAATTATTTTAAACAATTTCAGCCATTTGCATAGAATGTCTCTTGTGCATGGATGCTCTTACCTCCAACCTCAAGATCATATGTCACCTCTGTGATGAAGAATTTCCCAACACCACCAAGAAGTATCAGCTTCTTTTATGTTCCCCTAGTATATTTCTGATACCTTAATTGTAGCATCACATTGTATTATATTCACTTTTGCCTCCTGAAGTAGATTGTAAATTCTTGAAAACAAAAAAGTTACTTATTTGACTTTCCAGCCCCAACCTGCTTTTATTGTATGTGATATAAAATAGTTACCCAAGAAATGTGATATAAATGAAACTCAATTTAGTCTTTTCTTCTTAAGAACAACTAATTGCCTTACTGTGCACCAAATGAAATAATGTGTGTGAAGTGCTTTGTGAATTTTGAAGAGATGATACAGTGATCTGACTTCCCTTACAAGTCCTCAGGATGTGTGGCAGCTCAGTTGGTCAGGCACAACATTCGCAGTTCACCATCCTTGCAGTTCCCTCCTTGGGGTTCCTCCGCAGAACCTGCGCAGAGCTCAGCAGGCCACAGGGCGCGGAGATGGGGGCTCGGACTTGGGAGCTGGGAAGACCTGGGCTAGTGTCCCAGCAATACCATCACCTAATTCTGTGATCTTGTAGAAGCTACGTTAGCAGCTCGGATCTCAGTTCCTCATCACTAAAAATAATGACATTAAACTTAGATCTTCTTTTATTTCCCTACAAAGTCTAGAATTGTGAAACTGCCCCCTGAAAAGCTGTGACTTCCCTAGCATATGCTCCCAGATTTCAGTGACCATCATCACCTCTTAAATTCTTACAGAAATAAAACCAACTCAGGAGCCAAAGTCAGTCAGCACTGACCGATGCAGTAAAATTTGAGAGGCACTGGGAAAATCCTCAGCCCCCAAATTTCTTCTTCCATTAGAGATTACGTTTTTAAGTTAGTATATTTATTTTACCTACTTTCCTCCTGTTAAAATTCAGAATATTTTCTCGAGTCTCAAGTGGAGTGTTTCCTTGCTTTCACCTGCATTCGTGGTCACCTCACTTTCAGACTCCAGAAAGAATGTGCTTCCATACTTTCCCTCCTATCCTAGGATTCCTTTATCTACCAGCTCCACCTTTCTGTGTTTATATTATATTCAAAGGTATCTCTACTTTATACAAACCTTCTTGATGTTTCTTTTTATTCTGGATATTCTCCTTTTTATTCTCCTTGTACTACTATATTTAGAGACAAAACAGGAGTCAAAAGAAAGTGACTTAAGAATTGAAATGAGGACCAGAATAGTACTATGTCCTGCCTGACCAAGAAGAGAATTTCAAGAAGAAATGGTAATCAACGTTGCCATATTCAAAAAGTGAAGGGGAAAAAAGGAGGTGAGAATAACTAAGGCCTCTAGTTTCAGGAACGAACTGGAAATTGAACAATATCCTCCTTATTATCAAATTGAAAGGTTTTTACTGTGCATTGGAAAAGGAGGTATAGAGGAGTTAATAAAATCTCCAAAGGAAATTGCATCAATTTTCAGAATGCAGACTATGAAAACCAGGACTCCTTTAACCCGCTTTGGGAAGCCTGGCTTACTTCTACATGGATAGATGGCAAAAAAAAGCAACAAACCAACACACTCAACTTTTAGATACAATAACAAGAGCAATGTCTTCTTTTCTATTTCAGTTTATTTCATGAGTATATGTTATTATTCCACCACTTATAATTAAAAATTGAGGCTCAGTGGCATTCAAAGTACTCTTCAAGTCATGCTATTCCCTAACGCAGTACTCCTCCAAAGATTTCTGCTGAAAACACCCCCAAGTATTTATCTCTGTCTTATCCTTCTCATCTTTCACTCCTCAAAGGGCCAAACCCCCAGCCTTGCCCCAAGATACCCTAAGGAATCCACTGACCTGCAGGTAGCTGAGGAAGAAGTAGGACTCTATCCCGGTGCCTTGGGCAGTTTCTCAAGGAAGAAAACAGCCTTGATCTCTAATAGTCCTAGTTCCTCCCTAGATAAAAGTTTACCGGAAAACCCTGAAGTTCGTTAGAAATTGCTCCACCAAAAAAATCCCAAAATTCCAGCCATGTGGTTGGCTGATCAGAAAGGGCTTAACAAAAATGGTTGAGCAGATTCTACCCGCCCAGTGAATGATTAACAACAGAAATAAAGCACCAGTGTTTACCTAATCTCTTTCCTCTTCATTGGCCCCCATTCTTGATAAAATGTTGCAATCACTTATTTTCTCCTTGCCAACCATTTCCCTTAAATGAAAATGTACTATGAATTTGGTGCCAGATTTTTTTTTTCTTTTCATAAACAAAGGGGTTATAAAAGATGTAATCAAGCTAGCCTGGAAACCTTGGCTACAGCAGGGTTTAGACTAGGTTCACAAACATGATCTTCTTTGCATGATGCTAAGTCCAGCAGGTTTTCCTGGGGCTCAGTGACCTATGGATGACTTTACCTTGTGCTAGTCTCCATCCCACCCTAAGGAAGTACAAAAGGTGGGGGGTTTAACACATTTACTAAGTTCTTGATATGTGCCAAGTTGCCTGCAACAATACCAGTACTCAGTAAATGTTAACTACTACCACCACTACTACTACTAAATGTTGGGCACTAAATGACCTCCAGAAGTTAGTCTATCACTGAGTGTTTCTCAAAAAAATACAAGGAACAGCCAGCCATGTGGTTGTTATCACACAGATCAAGGAAGGATCCCCAACCCTGACATGATCCTGACAGCTTTGCTTTTTCTGTAATAAACACCAAAATTCTCATAAAGCCTTCAGAAAAAGAGTTGAACCACAGCAGATGGTGGGGTTTTTTTAAAAGATTTTATTTATTGATTTTCAGAGAAGAAAGGAGTGTAATGGGGCACAGCTAGGGTCCCCCCTCGCAAAGGGTATTTTGTAACGGGGTCCAGAGATTGGGGTGTCCAAGAAAAATATATTCTCCCCACCCCAGGGCAGGCCGCCATGGGGGATGGGAGCCTTGAGCACCCATTGAGAAGTCATTTTGCATGTCAATAACAGGATGGCTTCATTCCCCATTTGCAAAGAGGATTATTTTGCATATCACCAAAGCTAATCAGGAAGGTTTAAAAGACTTGATGCAGAATGTGAGAGAGAGAGGGTGGGGGGGCCTGCAGGAGAGACAAAGGGACACAGGCTCTGGGGAACAGTGTGAAGACCAGGCGGGAAGAAAGAGGAGAGAAAGGACTCTTGCTAGTGGGCCATGAGAAGGTGCCACATGGTTATGGATTAAGAGCTGGAGATCGCGGCGACGCGGTAGATGGTGCTGAGACCCGCGAGAGGCCTGCCCAGCCGAGCTCTGGACTTCTGTTCTTTTTCTTCTGAAGGACGGTACCCCTGACTGGCCTGACTGGCCTAACTAGGCAAAGGGGGGAAGGCAGGGCAGTGTGTGTGTTGGTGGTTGTTTTGAAGGGATTTTGAGGTTTAAGGGTGACATTTAGCCATTAATCAAACCTGTATAACTTTTGAATAAATAGTTCCTTTTCCTTCTCAGCAAACTCTGCCATTCAGAGCCATAATTCCAAGGGCGGCGAGCAAAGGACCCACCACCGAGGGGTCCCAGGGAAGGAAGTTGTCATTTTGGTAATAGTATCTGGCCCCCCACACCAACGGGTCCTTTTGTTAGGTAAAAGGAGGGAGACAGAGAGGGAGGGAAACATCAATGTGTTGCCTCTTGCACGGCCCCAACCAGGGACCTGACCTGCAGCCAAGGCATGCGTCCTGGCCAGGAATCAAACCAGCAACTTTCTGGTTTACAGACCGGTACTCAATCCACTGAGCCACACCAGCCAGGGCCATAACAGGAACTGTGACAAAAGATAAGACATTTGGGCTGAGCTTTGAATGAAAAGTGGAAATTATTGGATGAAAATGAGAACAATATTAGAGGTAGAAAGAACATGGGCCAAGTCACAAAGGTGAGATTGATTTACTGATTTGAAAAGAATGAGCATAAATGGGGAATGAAGACTGAACAGTTTTGAGAGCTAAGTTAGAGGAAATACCACCTTAAAGTTAGGTCTTCAAAATACCATTTTCCAATCTATTGGAGTTATTTCCTTTCCACGGTGATTGGTTCGAATTTTTCTCTCCATGTCACTAAACTGTCTTACTCTCAGCAGATGATCTTGCCTCCTACTTTACCAAAGAAATCATTCCAAAGTAGCTTCTCTCCACCTCAAGTTTTCTCTCCTATTCACACCTGTTTCAGAAGAGATTTGTTTGTTCTTTTCTTTATTTTCAATGTATGTTTCATTCTGAAATGTTCCCTTAATCTTGCTGAGACCTCAAACACCAGTTTTCTTCTTTTGTGAGATGCTCAACTTCTCAAAAAAAGGCTCTTACGTTTCTTCCCTACTTTCTCACTAACCACTCCACACCCCTGCCTGCTTTCGTGGCCATCCCATCTGGCTTCCTCCTACCGTTCCTGACAGACCTCTTTGAGGCCTGCTCTTGTTTCCAAACCCAAAATTCCTTGAATTCATCTCTTAGGAATTCTCAAAAGCCCAGAACACTGCCTGTTGTCTCCTTTCTGAAACTCGTTTCCTTGGCTTCCATCACCCTCACCTTCCCTGAGTCCCCAGTCTTACTAACTGCCCTCTCTTAATTGTTGTGACCTCATTTCTTCCTTCTCATCTCCAAATATAGATAAATCCCAAGTTCTTTTTAAAAAAGGAGATTTTTCTATCCCATACTTCTACCCCATAACTACATCTTTATCTCTAATTACTCTCCTAAGTGCAGGTGCACATTTTTCTTGACCACTGGACATCTTGCAAGAACCTTATATTCAGCACATCCAAAGGGGAACCACTCGTTTTCTACACAGAAGCCTCACCTTCTGACCCCAACACTAATCCAGGCTCCAAAGAATGAAATTTCAGACTTACCTTCAAATCCTTCCTCTCCCTCCTCTTCTAGCGTTCAATCAGTTGACATGTTGTTTTTATTGGAATTTGCAGTGTTTCTCCTGTCTGCTGTTTCTTTTCTATTTCTATTACTATCTACTGTAATGAGAGAAATAGTGTGCTCTGTCCTTATCACGTCCTTACCTGAAAGTCTTTCATCTCTACTTGCTGCCTACCAAATAAAGTTTAATTCTCTAACATTCTTTTAAACTCTCTGTAAGTTCACTCCAATGGACCTTTCTAGCCTTTTCTCTCATCACTTCCCATGCTTTATCCAGGCCAACTCAGATAATGTGCTATTCTCTAAACAGGCCCCACCTTTCCTGCTTCTTCATAGCATCTCTTAAAAATTATGATTAATTAACTCAATTTAAAACATGAAAGAAGTTTAAAAGAATAAACACCTGTAATTTCATCTGTGCCTATTATTGCCTGGTTCTTTCTATAAGTGTAAGTTTTAATAAATGTGATCATAAATTCTTGTTATTCTGTATTCTTGTTTCAGATTATATTTTTAAGATTTCCTGTCCAGAATTATCACTATAAAAGGCCGCATTACATTTGATGTACAATAATGTACTTAAAACTTTACCAAGATTGGACATTTAAAATGCTCACAAGGTCTTGCTAGTGCAGACAATATAGACAATAATATAATGAATAGCTTCAAATTTTAAATAATTTTGCTCAAGATAGATAAATCCTAGGATTGGTTAAAAATCTCATGACTCCCTTATTACATTTCTCAAATTTTTTTCTACTTGGAATGTCTCCTCCCTAATCTTTGTCTCTAACTTTTACTCATTTTTAAAGACTCAGATAACTATGACCTCTTTCTTGATAATTTTCCTGCCTCCTCCGCTCCCCTGATGGAAGTCATCCTTCTCGCACCTGAGCTCCCATAGCACATTGTTCTCTGAGAGCGTTTATTTCATTCTTACCATCATGATTTAATGACATGTGTATCCATGTCTTGTGTCTATTTATAGACTGTGGGCTACTTGAAAGTCCATCTTTATTCTCCTTTGTAACTTCACCTAGAGATTTTCTATTATTTCAAGCTCTCTTACGTATTTTGTTTGTACTTTACCCAGATTTCCCACGTGTTTTAAGTAAAGGGCAGAGTGTGAGATGGAAGAAGCTTGTGATATCAGCTCAGTATGACATCTTGACAGGAAAACGTTGGGATTCTCGTGTGTTCTGCTTTCAAAAAAAGAAAAGAATATACAACATCTGGCAGAAGTAAGACCTGCTTAAGGTTGATAGGGTAATAATCTGGGTGTAGCAATTTATAGTTTTAATTTTAACATTTCGCCTAAAAGGATATATGGGTGCCTGACTGTGATATTGCTATGTCACAGAATTCCATGCTTATGATTTTGTAATAAAAAAGGGGAATTATTTGTGCTGGGCCCTGTATTTATTTGTGATACACCATCTCAAATTTACCATGCAACATAGGAGTCCTCTCAGACAGGGAACATTACTGCAGAAGGTTTGGAAACCTTGTTTCATAAACAGAACGTAGGGAAGACCCAGGGGAGAGTTTGGGTCCTAATTCAACTTTTTTTCCAATGGGTCATTTAAGATAGATATAACTAACTGTTCTGAGGTGCTGGAGAGGCTGTGGAGAAAAGGGAACACTAGTCCACTGTTGGTGGGAATGCAGACTGGTGCAGCCATTGTGGAAAGCAGTGTGGAATTTCCTCAAAAAGCTGAAAATGGAACTGACTTTGGATCCAGTGATTCCCCTGCTGGGACTATACCCTAAGAATCCCAAAATGCCAATTCAAAAGAACTTATGCACCCCGATGTTCATAGCAGCACAATTTACAATAGCCAAGTGTTGGAAGCAACCTAAATGCCCATCGGTAGATGATTGGATCAAAAAATTATGGTACATTTACATGATGGAATACTACGCAGGAGAAAGAAAAAAAGAACTACTAAACTTCGTGACAGCATGGATGGAACTAAAGAGTATTATGCTAAGCGAAATAAGCCAGGTGGAGAAAGACAAATACCATATGATCTCACCTGTAAGCGGAACCTAACCAACAATACAAAGATGCAAGGAAAATAAGACCAGCAGCACTGAAAGAAAAAGAAACCAACAGAGACAAGAGGGAAAGAGGGAGGGATGGGTGGGGGGAAAGGAAGGGAAAGGGCTAGTCAAGGAACATATAGCAAGGACTCATGGACAAAACCAAAGTGGGGAAGGATTGAGGGACGGAGATGGGGGAGGGGGCAGAGGAGAATGGTGGGGGGAAGGCAGAGACAAATGTATGTGGCAAAATAAATAAATTAATTTTAAAGAAATATAGCTGTTCTAAGTTCACTTTCCTAAAATGAAAGGTTAGGTTTTTTTTAATTAAAGATTTTGTTTATATTTAGAGAGAGGAGAAGGGAGGAAGAAAGAAGGGGAAACATCAAGGTACGGTTGCCTTTTGTGCACCCCCTACTGGGGTGCGGCCCACAACCCAGGCATGTGCCCTGACTGGAAATCCAACCGCGACCCTTGGTTCACAGATGGGCATTCAATCCACTAAGCCACACCAGCTAAACGAAAGGTTAATTTTTACCTCAGAAGTTTTGGTTAATTTGAGGTTAATTTTTGCCTCATTATTCCTGTCTCATATTAATATGAGGCACACTCTTAGCTACGATCTGAGCCTCCCACTTTCTTTACAAACAAAATAAACCCTTCACTCACTATTAATGTGTTGTTAATTGTGGTCTTAAACAGGCAACCTCCATATTTGAGCTTCCCATACAATACACACACACTCACACATAGTGCACTGTACTACTTACTGCACTTGATTACTATGAAGTTGCTTTTCAGTCCAGTGAAAGAAAATTCTAAAACCAATTTCAGAACCAAGAGGAAAATTTATTCATATGTGTATTTCCATTACCCAGTATGCTCAGATGGAATGTCAAGAAAACATTCTGCCTTCAACTCAGCTTTCTTTATTTCCAGAAGATATTTTACTTCCACCATTGTTAAGCCATTTTCCTTTAATCTTTGCATAAAGTTCTCTGTGGCTTTGCAGAGGTCTTTACTCTCTTGAAAGGCAAGCTGAAGAAAGAAAAAAAAATTTGTAAATTACAACTAAAAACCTGAGACCCAGTTGGATACCCTGAAGATAGTAAGTAGTGCACAGGTCTCTGAATAGTGGCTCAGAACCAGGCTAGCTTAAGTGGGGATCTGGGTCTTAAACATGATGCTTAAATATACTTCTTATTATCCCAGTAGTAGATATAAACTAAGAGAGGTCTCAATGAAAATTGACCTGTTCACCATGTTTTAGAGTCTAGAACTTTAGAGACTTTTCACAGCAATACTTGAAAGCCAAATACATGAGTTTATTTATGTTCCTTGCTCTATAAAGCATGTAAGACAACAACTCCTAGCAAGAGAGACTCATGAGGTATTAGTGATGATGGTGGCAAATGGGAGCTACAGTATAAAAAAAATAAGTTTATGAGCCCCATTCTACAGTCAGGCCAAGGCCAACCCATTCAAAAATATCCTAAATTAAACAGATACTTAATAAGTATGTGCCAGAAGCAATGCCAGGCCCTGGAGATACAGCTGTGAACCAGACAGGCAAGAGCCTACTACTTACCAGTGCCTTTTCATACGCAGTCTGTGAAGCTGGCTTGGAAGCTTTTTGGATCAAGTCACAGACCAGAAATTTACTCTTCCACTCTCCATCAATGCACTGCCACTCTTGTGTGCCCACCAAGCGATATCTGAACAGGAATTAGAATGGCAACAACACTTAGCCTTTCCACCTTCTGAACTAGGCAAAAGGTTCGTTTTGTGTTTTTATATCTCAATATTTCATATTGTGATAGAGCCCACCTCTCTACCCCTGATCCATAAGGCAAGCTTAAGTTATCTCAGTACTACAAAGCAGTAATGAAGTAAAACCACTCCCCTGAGGTGTGGAGAAGACCCAAGTGATTAGGCAACCTGTACAACATGCAGAAGTGACAGATTCTGGATAGTGTGCTTACACATACAGTTTTTGGGTGAGGAGGGTGAGGGAAGAAGTTCTTCATTTAGTAACTTCAAAAACCATCTGTCATCTATGCTCTAAAAAGAAATAGAAAGCTAAATAAAGACAGCCTTCAAGTAATCTTAGCAAACTGCCTAAAGAGGACATGCAGCTTTTAATCAAAAAGAACATGACAGTTGACTGCAAAGTTCATTGGAGGTATTAGAAGCAGAAAAAAAGTTATACTTTAATTTGGATAAACAGGCGTATTAGTCTGTCTTCTAGCAATTGGGTGGAGATGGGAGTGGGAGGCAGCTCTCCAAATTAGAATGAGCTCAGAATCTTGAGCAGTAGGAAATCAGAAGACTAGTCTGAGACAGACTGAGACATTCCCAAAAACAATGCTACTAGTTAATGGGCAAGATCTTGTATTTGAAAGGCTGCGTACACTTACCCCTCTTCACAGTAATAAGTAATGGTAGATTCTGAGTTGAAATCGTCTCCTTCAAAATAGCCATGATCTGGATACTCAGGATAGCCACAGTCTCCTGAGAGACAGAGGTATAGGGTTGACAGTTGTGAAGTCCAGTTATGCTCAATTAACAGTGTCCCTTAAGTGCCAGCACCTGCCATCTTCATAGCAGCACATGTGGGATCTAGGAACATGGTCTCCATTCATTTCCTTCTGGTCAAAATCATATTTGTTCATGGTAAAGATGCCTTCCGTGGCTCATCCTAAGTCACTAGCAGTTTGAGAGTATCTTCTGATTGGCAGGAGCTCAAGGAAGGGCAGTTTAAGTTATAGAAATGCTGACTGTCAGTGCACAAGAAAATAAACTTTAGACCATGAGCGGAAGTGGAAGAAGTAACTCCCTGACACTGGAGTTAAATAATGTGAGTTCAAATGGAGGCTGACAGCCTCTGTGGGATAGAATTACACCATATGAGAGCTTCATCAAAAAGGAAGAACAGAGCTGGGAGCATTGAGAATGAGTCTGTAATACAACTGTGGAAAGAGAGCTGGAAGAGGCACTAGATGTTGTGAATTTTGGTTCTGGCTCTTCCAGTAACCACATGGCATGAAAGAAGCCATTCCATACCTCTTGGCTTCCCTCCTAACCTATAATTTGAGCGGGTTAAATGATATTATCTCTAAGGTCCTCTCAGCTCTGAGATTGAGTCTCAATATATTGATCAAGATTAAAGACTAAATCAAGAATAATTACATAGGTGTATATTTACTGACACATAAAAGCTCTTCAACACAAACAGCTGAGTAAAAACTGCAAAACAAAAGAGCATGTATAATACAGGGCCTGACACAAATAATTCCCCCCTTTTTGTTACAAAATCTTTTATTACAGAATCATGGAATTCTGTAACATAACAATATCACACTCAAGCATACCATATGACCTCATAGATGAAATGTTAAAATTAAAACTATAAATTATTACACCCAGATTATTACCCTATCTACCACACTCAAGTAGGCCTTACTTTTGCCAGACCCTGTACAATACTGTTTTTGTAAAACATGATCACACAAACATATATGAACAAAAATGTCTGAAAATTATATATCAAAATACTCTGTTATCACTGGATGGTTGGTTGATATGTAAATAAATGTTTTCTTTTTTTTTACTTTCTGAATTTTTTTTTTTACAACAAAGATGCATTACTTGAGCATTGCTAAAAGATCAAAAACTGAGTTCAAAAGAGGAAAGGAAAAAGAATTTTAATGAGTTGATTAAGGAACTCCATTTTAGATAGGTTTTTCCTGGTGACTTTTAAGGGTACAGTTTTTTTTGTTTTGTTCTGTTTTGGTTTTTAATCCTCACCGAGGACATTTTTTTATTGCTTTTAGAGAGAGATGAAGGCAGAGAGAGAGAGAGAGAAACATTGATGTAAGAGAGAAACATCAACTGGCTGCCTCCCGTGCAAACCTAGACCAGGGACTGCATGCACCTAGACCAGGAAGCGAACCCAAAATGTTGGTATGTGCCATGACCAGAAATCAAACCCACAACCTTTTAGTTATGGGACAATGTTCCAACCAACTGAGCCACACCAACCAGGACCAAGGGTACAGTTTTGAACTGAAGGAGATGATGTGGATCTCGGTTCTAAACAGAAAAGAATCTGCTTTATTTGAGGACCTAGGGAGCTTTCCCTAGCATTGGACAATGAACTAACAAAAATAGAGATCCTGCATTTTGGAGCTAGGACAGGAACTACTGAATTAAAGGAGAGTAAAATATGTTGGGAAACGCCCCATCTGGTTTCAGGGAGTGTAGCCTCACCGCCAGGTGAGAGGGCCCCAAGGCTGAAAATAATCAAGGAGGCCTTGGGAAAACAAGCCACTAAGGAGACAAAACCCATCCCTCTGCTTGGCCCTATGATGGTCAATTGTTGATGACGGGTAAGTTCTCTCAAGAGGAGGGACAGCCTAAGCCAGACATTGGCCAGTATAGGCAGCGGGACAAGGAGTTGGAGGACACGGAGAAAGGGCAAAAAAGCCCACACACCTCGGCTGGGTTTGGACGTGGCCAGAGTCCTCTTTCTATACGATAGAAGTCTCCTTATCTCTTGGTGGCTCTGCCCCACCCGCCTGGCTCAGGCTTGAAACAATACTAAAGGCAGGTACAGCCCTAAAATGGAGCCAGCGGTTCCTGGGGACAATCAGGCCTAGAAGTAAGTTCCTCTAAGCATGCTTTGTTCTTCCCTCTAAAGCGATGATAACCAGCTCATCTAGGGAAGGAGATTTACATTATTCATAGGCCCTGACCAGAGGCAGCTCTCTTGTGTTCCTCCAATTATTATATGTTCTCTGTTTGTTTTCTGCAAACATAGCCTTTTGACATTGATTGATGAGCTTTGCTGTATACTCTTGTGCAAATGGTTCTCAATAAAAGCCTTCAGACATGTGGGTTCAGGGCCTTCTCTCCCCTAGAGGGAAGTCACCATGTCCCCTCTCCTGGCAAACAGAGAAGTGTTTGCGATGACTCGTGTTTATTCCCCCAACCATGACAACCCCGGGACAGGCTCTGCAGGATTCAGAGCCCCACTCCCTCCTCAGCTGGCTCCAGACAGTAACCCTCAGAT
Source organism: Pteronotus mesoamericanus (assembly GCF_021234165.1). Taxonomy (NCBI): domain Eukaryota; kingdom Metazoa; phylum Chordata; class Mammalia; order Chiroptera; family Mormoopidae; genus Pteronotus; species Pteronotus mesoamericanus. Next base: position 4,219,002 of record NW_026555326.1, read on the forward strand.
GGAAGAGCCCTGTGCTCCACCGCGGCGCTCCCCGCAACGCATAGCCCCCCAACCCCACCCCAAGACAAAAATAGAGCCTAGAAAAAATAAATATTTTAAACCTGTGTCAAGCTAATGATATAAATAATCTTATATATTTTAATTTAACAGCATGAAGTATATATGTATGTTTTAAGTAACCCCAAAACTCCCTAAATAATATATATAGTTTGTGCTTTTAAACTGTCTATTACCTTAATAGTTATTGCCAAAAACGCATCCAAAGAGTGATATCACTTTCTCTCACTTTCTATCCACTGACTTAAGTGGATACTCCCTCATATCTTGAGTGATATTAAGTGAGGTCAATTTTTTGGCTAACCTGATCAGTAAAAAATTTTATCTAATTTTAATGTCTATTTCTCTAATTATTAGTAAGGTTTTATATTCTTTCATAAATTTGAGAAATATAAATAGTTTGGGGCTAAATTTTTAATTTCCTATCTGTAAACTTCTTTTACAAAACTAAATATATCCCTAGGGTCCTTTTTTACCATATGATCCGGAAATTTTACTTCTTAGTACTTACTCAAGACAGTTAAAAACTTACGTCCACACAAAAGCCTGCACACAATGCGTATAGAAGCTTTATTCATAATTACCAAAACTTGGAAACAACCAAGATATCCTTAAGAGGTGAATGGATAAACAAACTGCGGTACATCCAGAAATAAGACAATATTCAGCAATAAAAAGAAATGAGCTATCAAGCCCTGAAAAGATTTGGATGAACTTACATGCATATTATAAAGAGAAAGAAGCAAATCTGAAAAGGCTACATACTATATGAGAACAATTCTATGAAATTCTAGAAAACTCAAAACTATTAAAACAGTAAAAATACCAGTCCTTTGGAGAAGTGGGAGAAGTAGAGAGATGAATAGGAAGAACATAGAGGATTTTTAGGGCAGTGAAAAGACTCTGTACGATACTATAATGATGGACATATGTCATGCTTTTGTCCAGACCCATTGAATATACGACACTAAAAGTGAAACTCAAAACCTGCAGTAGATTCACCCTTGGTGAAAAATGTACCATCCTAGTGAGTTATGTTGATAATGGAGGAGGCTATGTATGTGTGAGGGTAGGGAGTATATGAGAAATCTCTGCACCTTTCTCTCGGTTTTACTGTAAAACTAAAACTGCTCTTCAAAGACTTGTCTTTAAATAAATAAATTTGCAATGTTAGATATATACTCTTTCAAATTAGTTTTTTAATTTTTTGTTTCATATTTTTTAATTTAAAGTTCTGGTAAGGGTTGCATTGTATTTTCAAGTCTGCCCATCCAGGACCATGGCATAGCTTTTCTTTTATTCAAGTCTTACTTTACGTCCTTCAGTAAATCCTCTTATAGGTCTCATGAATGGAATTTTTTTACATTTCAGTATTTACTTAATAATTATTACTAGGAAGTAAAATATTCATTTCTTGATATTTTATATTCAAGAATAAAGTTTTTAGTAGAAGTTTTTGGATCTTTTAATCCTGTTTTGCAACTAATGATATCCTGTGAGTCAGCAATCATGCTAGGAATCTATACTATAGAAATAATAGCATAAAGATTTATGTATGTGTATACATATATATGATAATATTTTAGCATTGTTTATAATAGCAGAAATATGAAAATAAAATAACCATCAATATGAGACATGTGGCATAGAGTATGGCATCTAAATACAGTTATTAAAAAGGAGAAAATACAGTTACACATACTGATCTTTAAAAGATTTCCACGTATATTGTTATATAAAAGGAGCAGTTTTTAAAATATGTATAACAAAGTCCCATTTTTGTAGGTATAAATGTGTGTAGATAGGTATGTGTGTGCATTTGTTTATTTAAAATGTCTTCAAAGGAACATGTACAAAGGATTCATGGACAAAGACAATGGCGAGGGGGGAGGATTGGATGTGGGAGGTGGGGGTGGGTAGGGCAGGGAAAGAGTAATGGGAAACGGGGACAGCTGTAACTGAACAACAATAAAAAAATCACCCTACTCAGGGGATAGGTAGCACGAAAAAAATGTCCGCATAAATGTAAGAAAAAGTCATGAAATAAATACATCCAACCAACGACCTCTAAGAGTAGTGAATATAGTGATAGAGAAGGTACTTTCAACTCTTATTTTATATAATTTCATAATGGATGAGTTATGGTCTCTTTTTCTACTTTTGTATATTTTTCAAATAGAAACTTGAAGTCACTATCTTGAAATTTAAAAAAAAAAAAAAAAAAATCAGTTGTCCCAAACTATCCTGTGTTGGACCTAGTAGGACAGGAATCCTCCCTGAAAAAAGAAAAAAGGTGTTGTTTACTATCTGAATGCTGCTCGCTTCATTGGAATATACTGCCTGAGCCGAGGCTCCGCTCTGTGGGCTCCACTTGTTTCTTGGTTGTCTTTTAGATCCTAAACCATTCCCAGGTACAAAGAAGAGGAAAGTACTGAAGGGATGTGGCAAATGGCTAAAGTGTCACTTCTGATCAGCATCTCTGGGATTTGCGTTTGTTTCTATTGTACTTACTGCTTTTGCAGACAGGAAGGGGAGGCACCCAGGTGTGGTCCTCTGCGCACTGGCTCCAATTGCTGCCCTTGAGGATGTAGTTCTCATGGCACTTAAACGTGATTTTGTCACTCACATTCACAGGCCCCAGGGAACTAACCTCACCATTTGCCAGCACAGGGTCAGGACAGTGGCCCACTGAGGAGGAAAACAGGCAGTGAACTGAAAGGGCCAGGACGAAACCCACCACAGCAAACACTAGACCCTCTCCCCCACCCCCCTCCCCCAAGGCTTCATTGAGAAAACCGGGAATTGGAGATAAAAGTGCACTCTTTCAGTAGGGACTGGGAAGCGGTGCCAAACCGGATCAACGCAGGATAAGAAAAGACTGGGCCGGCCGAAGTATGGCAGAAAAGGTCTTAGTCTCACACAAGAGTGACAGCTGGTGCTTAAACTTACGAAAAGTAATTAAGCATATAACTGGAAATCACCAATAGCACATTTATCCTCCTGTTCTGTAAAGCACTGCTCAAAATTCTTGAGCCTGTGTTTGAGGCGAGTGTTTCCTTCCCCTTTATCCAGCCAAATACATACATTATTTTTAACTTCATTTTGTTTTCCCAGGTGGAAAAACAGGAGAGAATGCAGAGAGATGTGAATCTGGTCATATGTATAAAAGGCAAACATGTTGTTGTGCTTTATTCTGGTATAAAGGAAGACTAATCAATCCAATTATTCCTAAAAATAGTAATAATAAAGAGAACATGGACTACGTCTTCTCCACCTTTACAGACACCACAAATGAGTTTTGTGAACTTGAGCAAATTATTTGGATTTCAGTTATCGCATTTGTAAATTGAGAACATAAAGTTTGCCCAGCTCAACGTTATATGATGAGTGAAGAAAAATGATATGATATATTTCCCTCAAAATAATAATGCAAAACAGAATTGTAGATGAAAAAAGATTAGTCATGTGTTGATACTTGTTGAAGCTGGGTGGTAAGTACATATGCATTCATTTCCCTCATCTGTCTTTTGTATAAGTTTAAAATTATTAAACAAAGTATATTAAACAAATTATAGCCCCGCAAGAGTCATTTTATTATGTGATAGAAATTCTTTCCTTCTTGTAGTGGTAATTGAATCTATTAAGAGCTGACCATGTACCATCAAAAAGAAGTTCCACCATTAGAGTTCATTAAAAATTTATTACTAGAAGGATTCTTATCAAGTTTTAACATGGACTCCTGGAGGTAGCATGTGAAAGAATCCAGTGGGATGAGAAGATGAACAAAGAAGCAAAAAGATTATACTTACAGCGGCACTTGAGAGGGGAGGCATTCCATCCCTTGGAGGCATTCCATCCCTTAGTGGCTTTGCAAAAAACGGTTCCCTCTTTTGCCAGGTGGTAGCCCTTAGAACAAAAGTAAGTCCCCAGAATTTGTCCTTTTTCCTCCACTGCAACAAATATGCTATTGTCCACTGGAGGAAGATCTGGACAGCTCTCTGCTGGAAGGAAAAAGGAAACTGATTGACTTGGGAAATCATGTGCTATGAGGAAGTGCTTATTAGGTCCCCTCGCCAAACTTTGACTCTCTTTTTGCTGGATTATTGATTCCGATTCCTTGTACTCTTCCATGTCCATGTGCATCCACATTCCTTCCTACCCAAGAATTCCCAAAGTTTCGTTTTCAAGAGAATAACAGAAATTTCACTCAAATTCAGCCGTAAGTGATCCACTCCTAAAGAAACAACGCTCTTTCCAAATGGCAGTCCTGGAGTTTGTAACATATAAGACCTCTCAAGATTTTGACAGCGGTACTGTTTTTGGTCCTAGAACAGAAGGGGAAAGTAAGCAGGTAGCCACCCACTGACAGAGCAGAACTGTCATTAAATATTTACTAAGACCCTAATGAAGTACACAGAATTCTGCCAAATAATTTGAGATTTTTCAAGAAGGCAAATGTATATCATTGATTTAAATTTCATTAAAACTCTAGACAGAATGTCTCATAACCCACAAACTAATATCAAGTCCCTTGAAGATTGAGTTTAAGAAAAACATACATACCATCTGAGCCAGAAATCAGCCACCCAACCACAAGATAACAAACCAACCGAAAAAACATCTTGTGATCAATTGCTTGACCCAGGCTGGAATTAATCCAGCCCAGACACCCGGTTTGGATCAAAAAAGATCTTCTAACATTGCTTAAGATCAGACCAACCAACCACCTTCCTCCTAGAGAAGGGGTTGTATCGATTCCTCTTTCCTGAAAAAACATGAAGAAAAAAATCTTGCAACAAGAAATAAAAACAACTGTAAGGAAAGTGGCACAGGGAGGGGTTTCACAAAAACACAGAGGGTAGCCAAAGAGCTGCCAGATTTAAAACTCAGCTTCATAAATTGCACAGGCAAATCCAGTTGACCAGTCCCTTTGGACCACAGGCTTCCACAAAAGACATGAGCCAAATATGGTCTTGCCATGACCTTCACTTCTGTCAATATTTGCCAATGTTTAAAGTCCACCTTCTGCAACCCTCTTTAGCATTGTGGGTGACAGAAGGGGTGAGAATCCCCGATGCTTTCCCAAGTAAAACCCAGCTTCAGGTGCTACTCCATACCCCTTTTGAGAATACCAGACATCCTAAGGCTGTGAGCAGCACCAGAGACTGAAAGCCCAGGAAGTTCAACTAACCTTACCTGTCTCTGATCTTCCAGATTTATGACTTTCCAACAAGGAGCTTGTCCTGACTCCAAACCTGAGAGGAATTCAAAAGTCCTGCAGTGACACATTGTCCTCATTTTAGCCAGGCCTGTGCCAACCTTCCCATACTGTGGGTTTTCCTGGATTTGACCTGAGTTTAGAGTCAACAAAATGAACTGAGAGAGAAAGGTGCTGGGAATGCTTTGGTCTCAGTTGCTTTGGGGCTACCATAGCTTCTTGTTCACAACTGTTACAGCAATTAGCTGGTTTTCCATGTTCTAATTATAAAATTGGGGTAAAATTTGTACAAAATTTTAGGTTTAAAAAATAGTATAAAGCATTATAATAAATATAAAACATAAGGATACAGTGAGGTCTCAAATATTATTCTCTTCTCTACTCATTAGCATTACTTTATAATGACTTGTTCATGTCTTTCAACCCTGCTAGACTGTTAACAACTCTAGGACAGGGAGTGTGCCTCGTGTGTGTGCGTTCCTTCCTCTGCACTCTAGAATGCACAGCAGAATTATCTGCTAAATGAATCAAAGGCAATGCAGAATACATGAAAAAAAACACAGTCATCCAGAAACTCTACCACTGCCTCTCAAATCCGCACTGATAATTTATCATTTAATGTATATTGCCTCTCTGGTTTTTCTACATCTTCTCTTTGGTCCATTAATATGTGAGTTCATGGCATGCAAACACTTTTTAAAGTATAATTTCCAAAAAGTTAGTAACATGTCACTCATATAAATATGAGTATGTGTCAAAGATTTTATTCAACTCAATTGATGAGGGAACCGTTAAGATGCTATACCTAGTTCGAAAAAGAATTTGAGGAACCAAGATTTACGTATAGGCAGTCAGCAGTCATTCTGAAATCTCTTTTTCCGTAGATGCAAAAGTGGTTGTTATCATACAGGGCAACAAGCTAATATTGGAAACAGCTTTTCTTTTTATTAATTTATATTTTCCAAAGTTTTTTTTTTTTTTTAGACAGAGAGGAAGGGAGGGAGAAAGAGAGGGAGAGAAGCATCAATGTGTAATTGCCTCTCACGCACCCCCTTACTCAGGACCTGGCCTACAACCCAGGCATGTGCCCTGACTGGGAATTGAACCAGTGACCCTTTGGTTTGCAGGCTGGCACTCAATCCACTGAGCCACACCAGCCAGGGCAGGAAACACCTTTTCTAATTGATGAACATTAATTGAATCTATTGGACAAATTCATTTGTTTTGCTCTGATCAGAATCCTCTGCAGTGTTCTCAGAAAAGAATCATTTGCATTCTTATTCATTTTCTACAAATTAACCTCTACTTTTATAGTTATAAAAAAAGCCTAGTTAATAGAAAGTCAACCAAAGTTACATACCTCTGTGTGATTTCTGGAGAATGGATAATCCCCAGAGTCTGCCAGAGAATACTCAATAATCCCCTGAAAAATTTCTCCAGTGATCCCTTTTTTACCTACTTCCAAGTTTTGAGTACTTTTTCTTAACATAGTACATATTCAGCTTGAAGAATACAATTTTCTCAGTATCTAATGTACATAGTGTTTGTACAACAAATTATTTTTAAAAGTAAAATAAAATTTTGTCTATTCCTAAATATGGGCATAAAATAGAGCATTATTACATGAAATAATTGCAAGTCATTTTTCATCCAATGGTTTATTTCAGATTCAGAATTATTAGGACTTTAGAAAGGTTTAGAAAGGTACTGGTTATAATATTGTTTTGCTAATATTTCTCCATGAAATGCAAAAAATATTTATACTGAGTGGGATATACAGAGACTATAAATACTCTCACAAAGTTCAGGTCAGGCTTTGCTGTCAAATAAACTAGAAGAAAACTTTGTTTTCAATGCTATTTAAATTTTGCAATTTCATATGGGATATAGAATTACATGTTTTATTATGAATGTCCAAGTTTAGATAAATAAGTAAATAAGCATTAAAGTCTCTTCTAGACCTTTGAACATTAAGTACAATTTGATCTCATCCAGATTGGTTTCTGGAGAACTGGGGTAATAGACGAGGTGCAGAAGTTGTAAAACAGGGTGAATGATGCTGGAGTCTCCCTGGCTCCTACAAATGATGGCCCAGAGGCTGTTTCCCATCCCATTCAAAAATTCTAAAAAGGCAGTGAATAAGAAAGGAGAGATCCTGGGAAGTGAAAACTGAATTTAAACATTAAGGTAAGCAGATCATAATGAAGAGAATCCAAATGAATCAACAAGATATGTTCTGAAAGAGGGTTGGATGGTCAGTGGAGATCATTACCCTTTTTGAACCTCATTAGATATGGAATGCTGCTTCCCAGGGGTCCCTCTGCTTCTGAAATGGTTTCCCTCAATTGCAAAGATAAATTCACCTATAGAATCTGATCTGGTTTTCACAGATGAGGTATTGCATACAACCCAAAAGGGCATTTAAATGCCTTTGGGAATTCAGAACGAGTTCTGCCTGTAATGATTAAAATAATACAGCTGGCATGGGCTTAATGACAATAAAAGAAGACTGTGCCTTGAAGTTTGTAAGAAAAATAAAATACCACTCTCCATGATTTCTACAATCCATTCAAATTCTTAAATATTCCACAAGGCCCAGCTCATGAGCCTGAAGGCCAAATCTCCTAACAGGGAGTCACCAGCGAAGAGCTTAGAGTTTAAAACATCATGTAATAAATAAGGTTACAGAAATTAAGCAAGTAATGGAGTACTTTCTGAATAGTCATTTTCTAAGCCTGATATATTTGTTAAGCTTCCAGCTACATATCAAAATAGTACTATGTTGTGTTTGTTGGGCCCTCACCATTACAAATCGTATGGTTTACCTTGTTCTGAGCTATGGGCTTTGACAAAAATTGCATCAGTGTTGAGATGAGCTACTCAGTAAGGGTGTTTTTTATTTCAATGTCTCTGGTTCTATTTGGCTTGCTTTCTTGTTTGTTGATTAGGTTCCACTTATAGGTGAGATCATACGGCATTTGTCTTTCACCCCCTGGCTCATTTCACTGAGCATTAAGAACAATCTGACAGTGACCAGAGAGGGGTAGGGAATAAGTGGGAAGAGAAGGGTCAAGGAAAATGTATGAAGGGCCCATGGACAAGGACAATGAGGGGGTCGGGGGGGGGGGAGACTGAATGTGGGTGGGGCAGGGCAGGGAAGAGCAATGGGGGAAAAATGGGGGCAACTCTAATTGAACAACAATAAAAAAAATTTTTAAAGGGTGTTCATTCACCTATTTGCAAAACAGGGTGAAGTATGCCACACCCTCCCAGCCTTCTACAAATTATGGGTTGATTGCTGAGTAAGAAACCACTTGCAAAGGTGCTTAGATCTAAGGCAATCACACGCTTGACACCCTCACTATTCTTACTCCTCCAGATATATTGCTAAAGCTCAGTATATTTAGCAATACTTATAGCCACTGTCTCTCACTATATTACTAACCTTGAGAATTAATAAATCATTTTCATCCTATCAGATGTCTCGGACTATAGAACTTGCAATTGTTCTACTGCTACTATATTTCATTTTCTCTCTATTGCTACTGACTCTAAAGGGAGTGTTCCAAGTTCCTTTACCATAAACATTTACATAACTATTACCTAATAATGGTTTTGGTCAAGGTTATTCATAAGAGGAAAGGCATCCCCAATAGGGAGGGATAGGTTACAGAACTGCTGTTTACTTTTTCCTTTCCAATAATAAACTCCAGAAAAAGGACAGAGACTTTTTTTCAATTTATTTATTTATTTTTAGAGAGAGAGGAAGAGAGGGAGAAAGAGAGGAAAACATCAATGTGTGGTTGCCTCTCACGCGCCCCATGGGCCCTGACTGGGAATCTAACCAGCGACCCTTTGGTTCACAGGCCAGCACTCAATCCACTGAGCCCCACCAGCTGGGGCAAAGCACAGTGACATTGTCTTAACTATTGCATGGAAACGAATGTGATCATTAAATATTTGTTAAATAAATTAATAAAGCTTTAGAATGTTGATAATGCACAACTGCAATGAGCCCACTGCTATCATTCTGAAATGCTAGTAAATTTGATAAAGGCAGGAGTCCACCAGTTAAAACCACAAGTTGAAAATATAGATGCAATCTAATAATGTAGGAATCATTTTAAAGAAGCTAGTTTCAAATACATTATGCACAATGTTACTAACATTTTGTGTATGTATAATATACCAAATTTCTTTTCTTTGATTTCAAAAACCGCATTTTTAATTAAAAATAACTTTTATTGTATTTCTTATTACAAAAGCAATACATATTACATATTTTAGCATGATTTTATTTATCTGAGAAACTTTTCTGCAGAGAAATGCATCTCTTAATTTATAAATAAAAATCAGTGAGCAAAAAAAGGATTCAAAGAAATCCACTGTGCCTTAATATAATTATCTTTTTACAGAAGACAGATACCTATATTCTGGAATTTTAATTTAAGGTAATACTATGGACATTAGACTTGAATGTTCAAAGTACCTCAATTTCTACCAAAAAACTGACAATACAAATTACCTTACATTCTGATTAAATACATGCAAACACTAATATAGGGACTTAAAAATACTTTACATGGATGAATAAATAACTAAATAAAAAAGTTATATGATCATCAAAAGACAGTGTATATAGACACAGAAAGAAACCTGCATCCCAAGAACAAAATCATTCCAGTACAGCGTGTTATGAGCAGCCAGATGAAAATCACCTGTTACAGAGCGCAGCCAGGAGCCTTTCTGAAGGCAGCTTTGTGTGTATAAAATAAGCTCCCGGTTGCTGGATGCTGAACTGCCTGCAGCCCAGCTCATCACATCTCCGGTAACAGCCACAGTACAAAAGAACCATTTGGGAACGGCTACATTTCATTACTTTCCTTGCTATTCACCCTCTGGCCCAGCAAGTGGGCATCTGAGTGAAAAGGAAAAAACATGTAAAAAATTTACCATTCTTAAAACAAGAAATGATTTTGCTTGTAAGATATCTTTTGTGGCTTCCCTACTCCTTCAGGAGGAGTGACATATTAATGCCATATCTAGAGACATATTTGACAATCACTGATGTAAAGCATAATTACCTGGCTGATCTTTAAAGAGAACCCAATGACTCATGCACTAAGGGCTTGGTTCCCCCTGTACCCCCAAAGTTTCACATGAGACAGGCAGACCAAATTAGAGACCACTAGCTAAGAGGCAGGCATCAGAAGACCAGCTGCTCTTAAAGTCACAGCCACTGCTTTCTTGTATGACCATATCATGGTGACAAAGCCCACAGAATGGTACCTGTTTGGTTTGTTTTGAAACCAAAAGAACTCCCTGATAGAGCTGATTCCCAAGGAACCTTTACTCCTTCATGTGGTGTAAATGGCTCCCCGCCTTTCTCTCCAGTCCTCATTCCCACTCACCAGAGAAAACATCAGCCTTCTTCACCTATGAGACACTCAGGCAGCATCAGGTTGAAAACACAGCAGCCACAAAGGAGAGCTTAGAAGATGGGTACCCATTTGGGGGAGGCTTGCGTTCACATTCTGCCCTTCAGGGGCCTGGAACAAGAAAAACTTCTCTAAAAGAAAAAGTTGCTCCTGACACCCCTCTTCCATCACCACAGGACAGATGTTTTCAGGGACTGCATTTCTCAGATGTCCTCCATTCCCCTGGTGAATTTGCCTTTCCAATGTGACAGAAGAGTGAATGCCAACATATGTAACTTGTCATCTATCCTGCTCACCTGGAATGGATGCAGAGACCAGCTCTTATAGCGAAGGAAGGGCTTACAGAGTTCAGCCCTCTCACCTGGAAACAATGAAATCTGAAGCAACGCAATTGCGCTTTAGGCAAAAAGCAGCCAGCTAGAGCTAGTCACAGGTAGGATGTGAAATGCCAAAACAAAAGCAGATTGACCAACTTGGGCCAAACCCAGCAAAAAGATCATAAAAAACTAACCGGCTCAGCCTGTTCAATGTTTTGAGGCACAAAGAAATGACGTTTTTCAGTGTAGCTGATATTCCCATTAGGCATGAGGGGGAGAAATGTGGTGGTGGTTTTCCAGGTATCACTTTGGTGGTCCCCAATGTCCAATCCCCACTTCACTTCCCGTTCAAACACTCGTGGAGCAGACATCCAAGATTTTCGGCAGACTCCAGTCCCCCAGGGAGGTGTGGCTCAGCTTCCACATCAGGAGAGCAATGGGAGGGAGGCCGGAGAGGAGCGTCTAGGCACAGTCAGCGAGGTCTCTGCCTAGGAGCCAGGAAGGAAGGGAAACAAGGCTGTTATACCCCCACCAAATGGCAAATAAAAGTAGAGCAGAATCCCTCCCCCCCAACCCCGACTCTTCCACTGCCTCTCCCCGCCCCCGCCCACATCCCCACAGGTGCACGCAGACCTGCACACACCCCTTTACTCTCAAGAGTCAGACACACTCCAGTGGCACAGTCATGGGCTCCTTTCCCAGAAAAACCGACTTCCTTGTGCCATGTTGAACCAGGCAGGCACCCTTTTCAAACTTTAAGCTACATACCCAAGATATGAGGCAGAAGCTGTAGGGAGCCCTGTGGTAAAAGGAGAGTATGTTGGCACCATCAGCCAAAAGGCCATGCCAAGAAAGTGACATTGCAGTCAGCAGCTACTTGGCTTCTGAGGAGAGTCTCTACCCTGGTAGTTAGTTCAACCCATCCTGACATCAGTCATTGGAGAAGAAATCAACTTCTTCCCATAAACTGGGATTTTACAGTTTAGCTTGTGAGAAATTCTTCCATCTAGAACAGTGTTTCTCAAATGTTAAGTGTGCATTTGGGTCACCATGGAATCCTGTGAAGATGCAGATTCTGATTCAGTAGGCCTGGGGTGGAGCCTGAGAATCTGCATGTCTAATGAGCTCCAGGTCCTTGTTAACAAAGAGTAAGGCATTAGAATGATGACACAATTCTACCTGTATTCTCCTGTCGCAGAAGAACTTAAACACTGTTTTATCCCACTGGCTATAACCTATTTAGAAACAGGCAGGTCATATTTAGAAGAAACAGCCCACTAAATTCTAAGAGATTTCCAAAGTTGGTCTTTACAGTAAATAGTGAGTTACGTGTTATTAATGGGAGTCATAGTGCAGTGTGGTCAAAGGTAAGAGGTAATTCTTGGAGAGGTGTCAAAAAGTACACAGAACTCCTACAGTTCACTTGCCTTCCATAGTGTCCTTCCCATCTTCCCCAGAAGGTGGTGCAAGAGAGCCATGCCTACACCAAGGACTCCAGCCGCAGTGGGAAACTGCCTTTGGCTTGTGTGGCTCAACCACTAAGTAGTGTGAGGCAGTTTTGAGGGTGGTGGAATGGGTGAGAACACAACCCAAAATACAAAACAAAAAACCCAGAAGCATTCTGAAAGGTTAAAGTTAATCAACAATTTTATTTTCCCATTCTGCACACACACACAAAACACATTTCAAATACAGTTATACACACCTTAGGTGGATCTGAGTGGCATATTTTGCTATAAGTGTTACCAGATTAAATCAGAATGCTGTTAAGGACTTACGTTCCTTCTTTCAACAGAGCTGTGCCCAGGAAATCAGCAAGGTAATTCTATTGCTTGGGTTTCCAATTCAGTCCATTCCCATTCAACCCAGTAGTACACAGCCCACTCCCAACCCCTCCAAAAGGGCACAGTTGATGATCGGGTCCTTTGCTTTTGTCATAGCAAAGCCATCACCACATCAGAATGAGTTGATCTTGTTACTTCAACACAATTAAAAAATGTACACAAGTAATTCAGACACAAAAACATTGAATAGATAAATATTGGTCATAGATTCTCCAGTGAAAGACTTACTGGTCATAGATTCCCCAGTGAAAGACTTACTGGGAGGAATAGTTTGCAACCTCTTAAAATCAATTTTGAATGTAAAATTACGTTTGCATGTTTCTCTATTAAATAACGAGTGCCAAACGCACGTCCGACTAAAAGCAGCGGCATTATCCAAGGGAGTGCTGCAGGCGATAGAACAAAAGCTGTGGACACAGAAGGTTCAGAAATGGGGGGTGACAGCAAAACCCTACCTGTAAGTGGGGAATGAAAGGGATAACTTCAAGCAGAATAATAATTTCAGGCTTTGAGAAGGCGTTTCCTTAGCAGAGTTTACAAAATGTCATACAAGTGATATACAACCTTCATTTTCTACAAACTGATGAAACTTAGGCTGCTACTCTAAAAGAAATGTCTATTAACTTCCTCCTGAAGAAAAAATGTGGAGTGTTTACTTCCTTTCAGTCAATCAGCATACAGACTCTACTAGAGCCAGTCAGTCAGTTAGCACATGAACCCTACAAGAGTCTGTCAGTCAGCATATAGCTACTGCTACTACATAGAGTCTTCTGGACACGAGTTTAAATTAGATTCCTAGACCTACTGCTGATGTCTGTGTCACCTCTATGAGAAGTAAAATATCAATCCTGCTAAACTTGACTAAATCGTTACACAATTTTAAAAATTAAAACACTTTAAAACACAAGTCAAAATGCATACTGGAAAACCTGGGTAAATATATAAAATTTCTTGAAAACAAACAACCTGACTTCTAAGCTTATCAAAAACAATAAAATGCGCATAAGACTATATAACCCAGAAATAGTTCTCTCAATTTTTAGACACGTTTTCCCTTGTCCTTTGACTATCCCAAGCACCCATAAGTGTCTCTGGAACTCAGATCTCCTGATCACTGAAAAACCATTTAAGATGGATTTATTTCCTAACATCTGGCATGTTTTTCAAAATGCCAGTGCAAGTGAGTTACGAAGAGGAAGAGCCAGAACTTCACGGGAAACACTCAACTGTTCAGCCTAGGAATACAAATTTCTTGGGGGGAAAAACAAAAACAAAAAAACAAAAACCAGTGACAGCCTTGGCTAGGTGGCTCAGTCGGTTGGAGAATGTCATCCACACACCAAAAAGCTGTGGGTTCAGTCTCTGGTCAGGGCACATATGGGAGGCAACCAATTGACATTTCTCTCTCACATCAATGTTCCTCTCTTTCTCTCCCTTCCTCTCTCTCTAAAATCAATAAAACATATCCTCAAGTGAGGATTTTTAAAAAAGGAGAGAATGATAAGAACACTTAACACAAAGTTTTAAAAGTTTTAAAATATTTTCCTATTCTATTTTCCAAAGGATTGTAAAATAATCCCTTTACAGAACAAAACCAAGACATTACAGATAATAAGTAACAGCTAATTCAATTCTGAGGATTAGAAGATAGAAAGAGAAGCTTTAGATTAAATCTACTTTAGATTTCCCTTTCAAGTCTGTCACAGAATTCCTCATCCAGCTCTTTGGGGGTTTTTAATTGATTTCAGAGAAAGAGAAATATCATTTTTGTTGTTCCACTTTTTTATGCATTCACTGGTTGATTTTTGTATGGGCCCTGCCTGGGGAACCAACCCACAACCTTGGCATATCAAGACGACACTCTAACCACCTGAGCTACCTGTCTAGGGCCTCATTCAGCTTTAAAGCAATAACAAATAGAAAATGAATGTCAACTATAACTAAAAATAGAAAAAAAATTGAATATAGTGATTTTCCTTTCCCAATTTTCTGTCAATTGATAAATGCTAAAGCCTTCACCAATTTCTCCCATAACAAAACTGAAGACTCAGCAAAAAAGTACTCTGGAGTCCACCCTTTCTTGTAGGATTTGTGATATAGATATAATCACAGTAATGTTGATATACTACCAATGCACAACCAAGTAAAAATGAGAGAGGAGGGCAGGGAAACAAAGACAGGACTCGTGTAAAATCTGGAGCTCCATGCCATCCTGTGTTCTCCTGGCTTCTTCCTAGAGAGGAGCTGAACCCTCTCTAGAGATCTTGCTCTAAAAATTGAAGAATGCTGACACCTTTGCTGTTCTCAAGTTGTAATTTCTTGTGTCCTATCTGAGAGTAGTAAGACCACCTCAGGCTGTTCTTCTGAGGGAAGCAAACTAGCACATGGGGTAGTGCAGAGAAGCCATCCACATGAACATCCCAGTGACCTGTGGCTAATGCTGGGGCTCATACCAAGGTAACAAAGCATTAGTTTGTTAGATACTTCTCCTCTCACTAAGTATATGTGCAGGCCAAATCCAAAGTCTTTAGATCAAAATGCTCCTTCTCATTCATTAACTCTGAATTACTTTCACAGCTCAGCAGAAGAAAAGGTGGAATGAATGCTCATTTGGGCTGCAGATACCACCAGCCAAGCAAAATAGATGAGGCAACCACCAAAAAGTGCTACACATATGTCCTAGACCACAACTCATTCTCCCAACTCTTTTAATCGCATAGCCAAGGACAAGAGAAAGGTCAGGAGAAACAATCTGTACTCCACTTTAGTGCCTGCACTTACAAGGTATTGCTCTTGTGCAAATGCTCACTTACTATAAATTATATGCCCTGTTTCTAAATTAACTTGTTTTGGGGCAAGCACCTTTCCTTCTACTTCTATGTACTCCTCCACGCCTACTCCCACCCAGCCCAAAGCCTCACAAATTGAGACACTGGGTACACTTATGCAAATGCTAAACAGGAAGCGCACACTGATGTAATTTCAAGCAGAATCTGGGCAAGCAGCCTTGGGAAACTCACTGTGATGTCCTATTCAAGATACAAGAATCAAGGACTCAAGGTCACCAGTCAGCTGCCTGTGATGATAACCTTTCTCATCCTACAGGTTTATCTCAGTACTTTCTCCAGGGTGCTTCAAATTCCCAGCTATTATAAAGGACACTTATTTACATCGTGATTTGTTCCACACCACCCTGCAATGTAAAGGGTTAAAGAGGGGACTAGAACCTAGAATAACCCTCAAAAACACAGCAGCCTGCTTTTGAGGGGGTCATTTCATTTAATATTGCGATCTGCTAAACATCTAACTTCATGGGGGATTCAGAATTCCGAGGTTGCTGCTGTGTCCAAGGAACTACTATCCCAGTATTTGTCACCCAATTTCATAGAATGGAGTTTGAACCTGCTGCATGAATCAGGATCGACAGGGAAGACGTGTAAACACACGCGTGTGCAGATCCCAACCCCAGAGATTCTGAGTGAATGTTAAGCCCCAAGCAGACCCAGGCATGTGCACATTTCAAAAGTTCTAAAGGGGGTTCTAACGAATACTCCCAGATAAGAACAGTAACAAAAGGTCTTCTATTACCGAAAACACCCTTGGCAAATAACTAACTTGTTCTCACTGGTTACTTCTAAAAGACAAATTAATAACTTTAAGATGGAGTCATTTCTCTCCTTTTTTTTCCCCAATTTTTTAATATAAAAAATTGAAATTAAAGATTTCATGAGAACTCTAGACTTGCTTCTCAGAAAAATGCCCACGTATTCATATGTTTTGCATACAAATTTTGGGGGAGAAGCATGCTATCATGAGTCACCAAGGGGCTAAGAATCCCTTCTGTAAACATTTCCTGTTTAGCCCTATGAGAAAATAAAATGACAGACGTGAATAGGGAAACACGAGCAGTGAAGAGCTACACCCCACAGGGTCCCAAGACTCCTCCAGAGTTTCCAACTTAAAAAGGAGTTTTGAAAATTACTGGAAAATAATAAGCAGCTCCAGTGAACTCTACTGCCTTTTGACTTGAGCAAGTGAAACGTCAGTAGTGACTCCTGCATCAGCGGGGACTGTCCTTCTAAATGGCCCCAGAGGCCACTGGCCTGCAGCGGGTGGCAAAGAAGCTGGGAGCCACTGGAGAAAAAATATGACCTGCTCTAAAAGAGCCCTGCAGCAGCTAGAGACCACCGCACTCCTAAACTTGACTCCACAGCCGCCAAAAGACCTGTGCCTGGATCTTGAAGTGAAAAATACAAACCAAGGTGTTTCCTACATTCTCAGAGCCAGCTTTCCCCCGGGCATCAATCCCTTAGGACTACTTCTCGTGAAAGAGGCGAGAACTCTCACCCTGTATCCACTTACTGGCTCCAGAGCATCTCAGTATTTGTGAGTGTTGTATAGCCTAGGCTGACCCTTGCAGGACCTAGCTTGAGAGAAAGGGACAAGGGAAAAGAAAGGCTTCCCCCGCCCACACCATGCGGACCCGCTGTTGAGAGAAATCAATGGAGCCTGGACTTCTCTCTCGCCAACCTCCCCTTCCCTCCTAGGCAGACACCACAGTGACAACGGCATGCAGCACACCAGACAATCCAATGCGGAGATGAGGGAGGGGAGGAAAGCAGGCAGGTAAGAACTGTGAGTAAGGCACACCTCAAAGGGGCAAAAGTGATGGGAAAATGGGCTTCTGTGTCCCCCTCCACCCCACCCCCATGGCACCCCCATAACAACTTTAGTGACTTTAGGCGCCACGGGCTGAGGAGAACCAAGTGTACTGGCCATGCTCAGCCTCAGCCCCAGGCATGCTAATCACCCCAGAGGTCATCATCCCTTTTCCTCCTCCTCCAGGCCACCCCGAGTGAGGACCTGCTCTAAAACACACAGCTCGTCAACTTGCCCATAAATGGGGAGCCGCTTCACACTGCAGAAGAGATGGGTTGGGTCTAAAAACACCCAGCCTCACGCGCCGTGTTAAGAGTCATGGCGGGGTGCTGGGGGTGGGGGTTGGAAGCCAAATGGCCCCCCGGTGATTAGTGACGAGGGCAGGAGGCCACGACCGGAGGGAAACACGCAGTCACACCACCGGAATGCTGACTTGGGTCTTCGGCTGGTCGGCCCCTTCTTGCATGTCCAGGGCGCGGAGAGGACTGAGGGGCTTGAGGGGCCGGCTCCCAACACTGTAATTTCTCGGACGCCTTATTGTATTCGAACTGGACAGAGGTGTAAAGCTGTTCCTTCTCATCCTTACAGGGGTTTGGTTCTTGGGCAAGTTGTTCTGATTGGAAACGGAGGGACACCACACAAATGAAAGCCAAGACAAAAGCTCACTCATAAAGGTTAAATAATGCTTATAACCACGACAGCTCCCTCTACGGCTTTTCCTCTGGGACAGTGTCTCTCACAAGATGTGGGCCATGGCCTGGCCCCCTAGTCCCAGGAAGCTAAAGGGTTGTAGAGGGAGAAGCTCCCCGAGCATGATACTCCAAAGCAGTAAAGAGGGACAAAGAAGGGAAGGGACTTATTGAAGAACAAACAGATTAACAGGACGGACCTAGGAACACACCTAAACCTCTTCGCCCCACTCTACAGGTTCTTCTAGATCCTGCTTTCTAAAAGGAGCCCTTTGGGGGGGGGGGGGATTTGCAATTCATTCCAGCCAAACACTTTACATATTTAACTGTATTTCTAGGAGTTTTCAAGGTCAAGACTCATGAGAGAGGTACTAATCCTAAAAAATAATAATTTCAACATCTCTTTCTTTTGAAAGGAAGCAGACTACACAGGATATGAGTTCTGGATTTGTTTTTCTTTTGTATATAAAAGAAACCCCAGTGTCTTGATGCCAAATGTTCAAAGACTCAGGAGCCTGCATGTTCCCCTGCAGGAAAATACTTACAGTTGGCTTGTCCCGGTGAGTGTTCACAGCTTCCACGTTGAGTTTAATGGTTTCCACTTTGCACCCTGGGAAAACAGGAGCAAGAAAGGAGACCATTGGGAAAAAAGCTCAAAGAAAAATTCCTTAGTTTCAATATGGGAAAGCATACCATGAAAAAATGCATACTTTCCCCGGTACATACATTCATTTAAAAATGGAAGGCACTGACGGAACTTTCCTGGTATACAGGGGTGATGAAGCTGAACTTCTACACAAACTTCCGAGAAAACTCAAAAATGCTGGCCTTCCTCAGCCCCCACCTCCTGCCCAGCTCCTAAACTCATAGTTACCGTAGGCCACAGGAGTAAGTCTGAAGATGGTGTGGAGAGGGCACCTCAAGTATGGCAGCTCATCTGAAAGCAGAAAGACCAGATGAGGGAAGACTCTTAGCATGGAGTAAGGTCACGCTAGTGGAAGGAAGAACGTAAGGAGCTCATGAGTTTCCTTTACCTTGGTCTAGAATTACGCATCTCTTCCCCTAACCCCCAGATAAGTATCAAGATGGCCACCAAAGAAGCCACCCAAGCTACTGAGTGGCTAAGGAAGGAAGGAAGTCCATCTTAGATCCTTCCATACAGGCAAAACGGGAGTAAGTGCTGCAGCCACGGCCCCACAGAAGGGAAGATTGTGGCACACATGGGTATGCCAAAGGCCAGCTGGCAGGCTTCCTACAAGGTCAGGTAGGTCAGGAAGGGAAACGTCAGAGAAGCCGGCAGCACTTCCTTTGGGCTCTACCCAGGAACTGTCCTACCCTGAATCCAAAGGATGAAGATGCTTCTAAGATACCACCCTCTTTGCAGCCAAAGTAACAAGCTGGATAAGTCCAATCCCTTCTCTGATGCTTCCAGGAGTGGCAGCTCAGTGCTGCCCTTTAGGCAAGCAGGACCGGAGCTCCAGCAGCAGCCACCCTCCAGCAGGGGCTTTTGTACCAAGAGTCAATTCGGCCAATAGCTGGCCCAGTGGCTGCTGTGAATCCCACATTGCTGCCTGAAGAATGTACTTCAGTTTGAGTGAAAAAGGGAGAGGTCCAGTTGCCAGGGATCCTGGTGCCACCCCAGGTCCAGTCCCCTCCCACAAATGTGTCCCCCAGCCTCTCCCTCAATGGTACCTGCGCCCTTATCCAAGAAGTAGGCCAGGAGACAGCGCATGACCGCCTGGTGGGAGATGACGAGGACGTTGCCCTGGCGCTCCAGCTCCATGATGACAGGCTCCAGCCGTTGCACCAGGTCCTGGTACGACTGTTGGGGGAAGTGGGGCAGGCTGGCAGGAGACCGGATGCAAGCTGGCAGCCAAGTCAGTGGCTGCATCCAGAATAACGAGGCCGCTGCTCCTCCTTCCCAGGCTGGCTTTCCTCCTGGAGGTTCAGCAGCTTCAGGTCGCCTGCTAACTCCCCCAGCCCTGGTATCTCTTAAGAATATTCAGACCTTTCATGAGCAACATTTAGACTTAAAAAACTAAAAGTCAAGAGGAGAAGATCTGAATTCAGCATGTGTGTGTTTCCCCCCGCCCCCCGCCAAAAATTAGGCAGAGTATAAGGCAACAAGGGGCTCCGAGGGGTTTCCTGGACCTTTGCCGTACTGTTTATTTACCTTTGCCTCACACATCCCTAAACTATGAAGCCACTTAGACCAGGAAATAGCCCAAAACACTGATGATGATAAGGAAATCATTCACAGCCCATATATTTACTTGGTACCCATAGCTGGGGTTGGGATTGAGGAGGTGGAATGAAAAAAAGGAAGTAAAAAAGATCATTACAGATGATGTATTATAGAATTGTACACCTCAAACCTATACAATTCTATTAACCAATGTTGCCCCAATAAAAAAAATAAAAGTAAATAAATAAAAATAAA
Organism: Pteronotus mesoamericanus; assembly: GCF_021234165.1. Lineage (NCBI taxonomy): Eukaryota > Metazoa > Chordata > Mammalia > Chiroptera > Mormoopidae > Pteronotus > Pteronotus mesoamericanus. Next base: position 4,239,664 of record NW_026555326.1, read on the forward strand.
AATAAAAAAGTCACACCAAAGATCTAACAACTGAAACCACAGAAATATAAGAGATTACTTTAAAATATTACAAACAACCGTATGCCAACATATTGGATAATCTGTAACAAATATTTAAAAATAAAAATAAATACAATAAAAGATCATGTTGATTCTACAATATACTCAACACAGTATATCTTGTCACTCTTTTCCCTAGAGATCTTAACAAATTCAGACTGCTTAAGCTGAATTAGAGACAGTATGACCCAAAGGTAGGAGAAGCTAAATGATGAGTTAAGTACACTTTCTAGATCTCCAAAATCATATTTCCCCCAAATTAACACTAAACTCCCAGCACAGGACTACCCCACATGAAGGGAATCTCACCTCCCCACCAGGATATCGATATAGATATTTCTCTTGATCTCGAAGTGCAAACTCATCTGGGTACTGCTTCTCAATCTCTGCATAGGTCATCTCCTCGCACACGCCCTGCAAGGAGCCACACTGGCTTATAGAGGTAAACTGACCCACACAGCCCCACCCAAATAAAGAAGACAACACTGAAGAACACTAGTTTCTTACGACGTGCCAGGCACCGTGTCGGGTCCTTTCATGTCCTGCAACTGACTGGCCAGGGTGTGTGGGACTGGCAGGGTAAGGGCCACTGCAGAGAGGAGGGGGCTTCTCTAGCGCAAGCTGCCACTTTCTCCTACTACTGTGGGGAATTTAAAGGTCAAGAAAAGTCAGCAGGATAAAGAGAACAGGAAGCAGGGAAGGAGGGGGAAACTGAAGGGACTGGAGAATTCTTGTAGAAAGCATAAAAGGGTACAGAGGAAGAAAAGGAAATGCCTACTTTTGTGCTCAAGGACAGAGAAAGCCAAGAAAAAATTTGAAAAGGACTTTTTCAGAATAGCTGACCAAATGACCTAAGCAGAAATTAAAGAAATGAGTGTTGTTAGCTATTCGTTTTTCCCAGGAAGAAAACACACCAAGGAACCAAATGGAGCTCCACTCTCCCGGGGTGCCCCAAAATTGGCTTGGGTCCCATTTTTGGCACAGGTGCTCAAGCAGACGGGAAGCCCTAATTACGGGTGCAAATGTTCCTACTTCCTCCCAAACCAGCCATAGTGTCAGCTTCCTCAACATTTCTACTTGGTGGCTCTAGGTTTTCGATGAAACTGCCCACATCGTGGCCCCTGAGAGCTCCTGACTGAATAGGAGACTGTGCTGGCCATCAAAGCTCCCCACTCACAGCATCAATCTCATTCAGAATCTTCCACTGCTCATAGGTCACCCCCAGGGACTCAGCAGTCTGGATAGTCCTCTTCAACTGGCTCGTCCACACTTTGAGATCTGCTATCTCCTGTTCCTCCAGAAACTTCCTGAGAGCTTGGGCAAACTGAGATTTGAAATAAAAAAGTTAAAAGAGGAAAATGCACACACACCCAACTGTTAATTCAGCCTACAAGGGCCAATGTGTATGACCACCGTCAAAATCTGAAAGATGCTACAGGTGATTATCCCAAGCTGGAAACCAGCTTCAACTAGAGCACCCTGTACTCTGCTGAGCACACAAGTTGTACCCAATAAAAATCTGATAGCTGAACTACCACAGCAGAAATGGTTCCAAGTTATCCACACTTCCATACAGAGCTAGAATCAGTGATCATGAAAGCATGTTTAGCAATTGCTTGACCATCTGAACCACATCCTCATCCTAAGCCCCGATGGAATTTAGGAAGAACTCCAACACCGCCTGCTAACTACTCACCTGTTTTCCCCGCACTGATAGGCCAGAGTCACCCCCAATCTTCCCCAAGAGATTGAACTCGCTCTCTCCGTGCCGGCAAAGGTAAATGGTGCGAGGTTGCACATGGATGTTCATGAGGTAGTAGACTATCTTGCTCTGGATGTAGTCCTGGACTCTGTTCACTAAAAATCGCTGGCCCACATTTATCACCTTGATGAAAGAAAGATCCCTGGGACAGGGCGGGGGAAAAAATCCCCTGGGTATGAAAATCTGAGGCAAACAGTAGCAGGGAGAAGGCTTTCATAGTTACTCTCAGGCTCACAGCAGCTCTTCCTCCTCTCCTGTCATAGCCCCACCCACATTTAAGGAGCAGAGTGGTAAGAGCTGGGGTACTCCTCAGAACCAAGATGAAAGAAGTCTCCCAGACTTCTGGTCCATCCCTCAGTGCCTCCACTATACCATGCAATGTAACAAGTGTGATAAACAGAAGTCAGGCCTCCCCTCAGGCGCTGTACTACAACGACCTGAAGGTTTTGCTAACCCTGAAACTGGGTGAGAAGCACAACCCCCACCTGAGGCGGTGGAGACCTGGCCAGAGTGCAGCAGCAGCAGCGGTGAAGGGTGGGCAGGAGGAGGCAGAGCCATGGAGATCTCGCCGCATTCCCGGCATCTACCTAAACCATGCCCCTCTGCAAGGTACTTCTGTGGACTGTTTGCTTTGTGGCCATCATAGAATTTACCTCATTATAAAAATAACAAGTGCTTATTCAAAAAAATTCCAAAAGAAAAAAAAGGGGGGAAAATGATGTAAATAAAAAATCATCTATAAGCCTACCACCAGAGCCTACCATCTATAAACACACACTCAGACACACACAACATTCTTCCAGAATGTTTTTCTGGGCACGACTTTGGGGGTAACTAAAGAATATACTATTATGCCATACTGAGGGCAGTGGTTTTCAACCTCCGTATAAAGAATACCTCCAAATATTAACATTCTGGGCAACCCCTTGAAGGAACTAAAAGACTCAAAGCAGACCACTGAGTGAATAAACAGAGGGTTACGTACACTTGTCTCTCATTAGCTTGGTTGCAGGGCTGTATTTATATTGGAATAGAGCTGGTAACTGCTCCAACTGCTTGCCTTTTCAAAGGCCACGTTCTCAGCTTTCCATGCACACACGTCTCCTTCAAATTCAGCTTCACATTTTGCTAGGGCTCCTACACCTCACACACATCGAGTTAACCTATATTGTATACCACTTTGCTGACAGACTCTGACACAGTAACGGCAGCGAGCATTGACCAGACATTTCCCTAAGCTAAGCATGTTGCTGAGGACTTTCCATGATTTACTTATATACATATTATGTTTTATAGTTGCATGATATATATAACAAATAATATATATACTGCATGTAAATACACATGTACATGTTTTATAGTATATATGTATTATGTTATATATATATATAATTAAATTTACTATATAATTAAAATGTATCAAAAATTTTCCAAGGGGAGCCCTATAATACCCTAGTTCAAAACTTATGATCTAGAGCACTGCTTCTCACCCAAGGGCGATTTTACTCCCCAGGGACACTTGGCAATGTTCAGAAACATTTTTGTTTTGTCACAGGTTGAAAGCGTTACTGGTATCTAGTGAGCAGTGAGGCCAGGATGCTGCTAAACATCCTACAACGCACAAGACAACCCCCTACTACAAAGAATTATCCAGTTCAAAATGTCAATAATGTTGAAGTTGAGAAATCTTGCTCTAGAGGACAGAAAAAAAGATTGATGATTAAAAAAAAAACAAAACAGCACTTCAGTGTGCAAATATAAGAAGCCACAAATCCATACTTTGTTTCTCTGGAGTGATATAAACTTTATGGGGCTAGAACGTCAGAAGGAAGTTTGGAGACAGAGAGAAAAAGGCTTTTTTCTCAAATGAGATCCCAATTTATGCCCTTCAAACTATGGCCTTAACCCTTACTTGTCATAGTTGTCTGGGTCAAGGGGTCGATAGGTGACTTTGTAGCACTCAATTCTCTTTAGGAAGTCTTCCATCACATTCTCCCTGTCCCTTTCAGGGTAATCGGGGCTTGACACCTTCACTTCCTGGAATCACAGAAGGGCAGTACCTAGTCAGAGGTCTGCCTTCAATAGCCCTCCTACAAAGAGCCACTGCCAAATAAAGAACAGGAAGTCCACAGAAGTGGCGTTTCATTGCCGCGCTGGCAATCCCCATTCATTGAGCACCACCCCCACAGAGTCCTATGATCCTGGCAACCACGAAGGGAAAGACAACTGGGGAGTCATGTGCCAGTCCTTGGCTGAAGGACAGAGGCCATGATGCAGCCGAAGCTGCTACTGAGTCCCAATCCCTTCTTTTATCTTCCTGGGAAGACAGAATGTGCTTCAGTTTCTCCCCACAACCATTTAGAATAGGGCGCCTGACTTGTTGCGTCCCTGACTTGGACCAGATACCTCTTCTTAGAACTTTAGATCATCCCAAGTTCCCATATCGCTGGGAGAGCACCACCACGATGCCATGCCTGGGCATCCACTCGGCAGAGCACAACCCATCAGATAGGCACTGGTTTATGCCGTGACCACATAGGGCATGAGGCACTCAGTGTGCATAGAGCACTAACCTGAATATTAGACAACGGGTGGGCAGATGGCATTCCTAGAAGGCGGCCCTGACAGATAATGAAGAGTCTGGTCTATTCTAAGAATACACCTAGGTCCCAGCATCTAGCTAATACCCAGAACACGGGGTCAGAAACCCTACAGTCCCACTTGTAGTCTCCATTCAACAGCTAAAACAGCTAATTCTTACTTTATTCCTCAGAGCCTCAGTCCCTGCTCCCAAGAGTATGGAAGTACAACATGGTGCTCTGGCAGATCAAACAGATCAGTCAGTGATATGAAACGTGTATTTCTCTCTTTCATTACCCAGCTGACTCTCCCTCTTCCCCCACTCCACCCTGCCTCCACACATACAAGGCACAAAGGATAAAGAGGTAGCAGTATGCAGGAGTGTCACCCACCAGGATGTTGGCAGCAATGACATCAGGATCATCACAGACAGATTCTACAAAGAACACCTGGCCAGGAAGAGAGGGCAGTAATAAATGAGTCAAAAATGGCCAGGCTGTACATTAAGAGCACACGCTTATACTTGCCCCACCCAAGCCACTGCATTGCAGAGGATTTTTTCTCCCCATGAAAGTGTCTTCAAGGCCTCTTCATTTAAAAATAACTCTTACCACATCCCCAGGGCCTCAGACATACAGGCTAAGGGTATGAGAAAGTACCTGCAAGAAAACACTCAAGAATTGGGGGCATTGCCCCAAGAGGATAGAATCAGATACCCAGTCTTGTCCTCACTCATCAGTCAAACAGATCCACATGTTCCTTCTAACTCCCACCTCCACTTATCCCTCTTCCTCCAGCATGAAGTCAGACCCTACCTTGAAAGAATTCTCCTTGGCAAAGTTCAAAATCATGTCCCTCCTCTCCCTGGTTGTATTGGTGGCATCAAAAACCTGAGAAGAGAGCCCACAAGGTAGATGAATGGGGCAGGGGAAATGGAATCCCACCAAGATGGACCCAAGGTGAGGCTATGCAGCTTTGAAACGGTGGAGAACAAGAGGTAGACGTAAGAGGCACGTAAGGCTTACCGCAATCTGCCCACTCTCCTCAGTGAGGTAAGTCTTAACGTCTTCCAGTGCCACGACAGCACACTGTCTGCCATGGGAACAGAGGAAATCAGCAAGAGGAGTGCAGCGAGGCGAAGCTCAGGCACAGCCAGAGACCTGAGCAGTTCGCTTCCTGCTTGGTTTTCTCACTGGTCAAAAATTTCCCTAACAAGACCCTTCAACTTCCCCACTGAAATTTTTATATCTGCCTTTATCTTTTCCTTTCCCCTGTGCCATGCATACATCTTCTGCCTCTGAAGGCATGTATCTACGAGCATACATGTACCTACCTGAGCCCCGTCCTTCTACCCACCCAAGCCCAAAGCTGACCTGCCAGGAAAATGACTTCCACTAAAATCTCTACAGGATATTTACTAAAAGGAAAACTAAGCCCCATCACACCCACTCTTGTGATGGCCAAGGAGACTCACTTGCGGATCTTCATAGCCTCTTCATTGTCATGCCGGAAGAAGTCATAAGACTTATATGATTTGACTGCTTCACGCCGATAAACCCCAAGATTAAACACTGCAGAAGACACCAACACCCTCAGCAGTGAAACAACACAATGACTCCACCAAAGGAAACATCTTGATCTAATGTCAAAGTGGCCAAGGAGATGAAAAATGCACCAAGGTATGTTGGGAACAATACCAGATAAAGAGTTAAGTTACACTCAAGTTCAGACTTTATGAGATCTTGGGCAAGTTTTAGGCTGACTCAGTTTCAATTTCCTCAGCCAATTCTGCGATTTCACAGAGGTACTGCTAGGATCAAACAAGATGATATATATGTAAATATAAATGTATATTTACATATTGAAAATGAAAAGTGTATACTATCAAAGGCATTTCCTCAAAACTGGGCCAGAAGGAAAAAAGTCTGTGAACAAGGAATAAATTCAGCAAATCAGAAAGCAACCACTATTTCTGCCAGGAGCACCCTGTAACCTTGATGCCAAGAAGAACAAATCCCCCAGATGCCTGTGAGGTGGACGAACGGATCATTCCCCTTTGCAAAGAATGAATGAGCTGCACCTACCTTTGGTGGGCACCCCGATCCAGTTGAGGTAGCGTGTGAGTTTCTTGGACACATAGGTTTTGCCCCGGGCTGGCAAGCCAATCATAACGATGAGAGTCGGGGAGTTGGTCATGTAGGATGCCCATGCTGGAGTGAAATGGAACAGAATAGAACTAAATGACTAGGGGCCAAGTAAGGTTCATGCACTGAGCTCAGTTACTATCAACTTCATAGTTAAAATATTAGTTAATCCTCATAAACCTCAGTGAGGCAAGGGTCCAGATAGCCTGGGAAGGCAAACTGAAGAGTTATCAGGAAAACCCTCCTGAAAGAGTTAAAGGACCATACAGACTTTCATAAAGTCCCCAAAAGAAGAGATGTTTTGTCCACACGTCCAAGATCTTCACAGAGGTATCCAAGGGGGAAAGAGTTAGAAGGGCAGTAACCATGGCACCTTGCTTAACGCAAGAATATCTGTTTCTAGAGACCCTACCAGTGCAGAACTGAGCGGACTGCTATGCTAGGTCCTGCAGAGTGTCTGGCTGAGGATCTCACTTATCCCTTCAGAGCCAAGGGCAACAATTAGCTTGCCCACCACAAAAAGAGCCTGCCTTCACGTTGTTTTGGCCTTGCACTCAGGACATGGGCTTAAGTCAGAATTTCTAAACCACAGTAAGATTTAGACTACTGTGGAAAAGCCTCCTTGACAGATTCTGACTAGACCTCAGGAAATTTCAGTAAAGCTAAGCCCACAAGGGCATCACGGCCAGCCTGCCTCAGTGGCCCTTATGAAAGCAAGACAATTTAGAAGCAGGAAAGGTCATTGGTCCACCCTTCCTTAGGAAACCTATTTTAGGAATATTCATTTATAGACAGGTCTTACTGGACAGGCAGGGTGAATTAGATGCTCAGAGCCAGTCAGGTGACTTGCCTTTGGACACACAGTAAGACATGGGAAGGGCTGGCATGAGACCAGATCTGGTGCTTCCTCAGTGGCTTTTCTTCATAAAAAGACCCTGTCATTTGTCATCAGCTTGCTCACTGGGCCTGGCTCTTCTCTGCCCATCCTGCTACAGAGGAGTCATGGGTAAGGGCCCCACACTGCTGCCAGCCACTCTCCTAGGCCAAGACCTAAATGAGGTCATCTGGGAGGCTCAGGCTCTGCTGGCTCCTCTGCGCACACTGACAACGGCTGCTGCGGGGGTTGGGGGAGGGGAACCACCTTCGCTTCCCAGCACTGCCTTCCAGAGAGTGCCCTGCAAGTTGTTGCTGCTGCTCTATCCTGGGACAGGGTGGCCCTATAAGGCTAAAAAACAATTCCGTAAAGTAGGGGTACTTGGATAGAAAAGTCATCTTTTATCTTTTGGGAAAAGAATGTGAAAATATCTCAATGGAGAAGTGAGCAGAAGGGCCTGGGTAAAGAACAAACCTCAGAAGGAAGAGAGTTTCCTAAGAACGTTTGGCAAGAAGTACTCAGAAGCCAAAGCGTGGCCCAGGTGGTGAGGGAGGGGTAGACTCCGGGTCCCAGGCTTGGCTTTTGTTCTTTACCCATTATGCACTAGAAAATGCCTGGCCTGACCACCAGAAGTGATTTTCACCTCTGTCCAAATCTGCAGCACAAAGGCAAGCGAACTCACCGTGCAGCCTGACTAAAGTTAATCCCTGACCTTGTCAGGCCAATCTATGATCTATCTACCTGGGATCAGCTGCCTCAGGTTTTAGTAGTTAAATCCTCTTGAGTCTTCACTTTCTCCAGCTCAGTGCCTCTCTCTTCTTCTCAACCCCCCCAATCCGGCTCATTACCTGCACTTCTAGGCCTGCCTTGTCCACACCTTCCAGCCCATTAGGCGATTTCCCAAAGGTTCTGATACCCTGAAAATGCACTAATACTTGGGAGGTAACCAGCTGCTCCATGTTTACCAAACTGGACAGAGGGGGCTCAGAACAGAAGAAAATACAAGTCGCTCAGGCCTCCCACAGTGCCCCCCAGCACCACACCTCCCTCTTCTGCCCACCAGCCTGGCACGCCCACACCGGTTGCCAACCAGGATCTCTCATTTTCCGGAGTACCGCTCTAAATTACACTTCCTGTCTCAAATTGCCACATTAGCGGAACTAGGAGCATACTGTCCTGCCTATTAAAAAATAAAACCGCCACCACCACCTTCATTTCAATAGTAGATGCTTCATGCTGATTAATTTCAGAGACAATGTAACACACCCCCTTGGCATACAATGCAAAATTTTTCAATCCTGAAATTCTCTTCTATCTTGTTTACACAAAGTTTAACTCGCTCTCTCAATCTTAGACTCCTTTTCCCTTCATGAACGCACTCAGAGTAAATGAGGGCTTGATGACTTCCCCGCTATAGACAGAAAAACCCAAGATCAGAGAAGTGAAGAGCTTGGCCCACGATAGAAAGTCAAGGTCAAGACTGGGGCTCTGACCAGACTCCTGGTGTTGGGACAGTCCTTTCAGTCCCAGCCACCAGCCCCTGTCAGCAGCTGACAGAGGGGTTCTTATGGTTAGCACAGCTATGCTCTCTGATCCGTTCCTGAAGAATGATCCAGAAGACCGAGGCTTCCCAGCCTTTTCATAACCAAGGTCTTCTTCCACGATTTGTCCTAAGTAGGCCTAATGTTTTTGTGAATATGCTGTCTATTAAATTGTGTTTCATTAGTACTATCTTATTTGTATTCATCGATAGTGGGCAGTCCTAAAACTGCCCACTATTTCCTGCTGTTGGACTCATAGGTATGAATATCCAAGTTCTGCAGCAAAACACTAAGAAAGTTAAAGTTTTCATTAATCAGTGCAGCTATAATTAATAACACATAAGTTCATCAAGTACTTTGAAATATTAAAATCAGTTGACAATGTAGAACTTTGTAGGACAGTATATTAATAATGCTGATCAACATTTTAAATGTATTTCTATTTTCTTTTATTATTTCTGTAGAAAAGTTGCTAGTACACACATGCAACAATGTATGTGCAGTATTGTTTGCGATGGTAGAAAACTGGAAACGGAAATGTCCATCAGGGGAGACTGACATATCCATCCAATGCAATACTGTGCAGAATGAAGTAAATCTGGATTTACTGACATGAAAAAAAAAGTGTCCAAGATATAGTAAGTTTTAAAAGGGGGAAGAATGGCAGCAGAACCAAGTATGTACAGTGTGAGCTTTTTTCATTAATAGGATGTACCCGAATAAGATGCTGTAAAGAATCGGACTTTACAGGGACAGGAGAAATTGTGAGGGATTTTTTTCACTTTTCACTTTCTTTCTGTATTGTTTGGCTAGTTCAGGAACACGTATTGCCTTTGCAACTAGGGGAAGGTACACATTGGGACTTGTCTGTTCCAGACCTACCAAAATACTAAAGAATAAAGGAAACAAAGAAAGAAAGGCACGTGGACCTCTCCCCCACAACACACACATCCCTGCCTGCATAGACCCCTAGAGCAGTCATCCGAGCCCCTAAAAGATACCTCGGCCGTCACCACTCCCCTTCACCCCCACCCCTGGAGCAGCTGAGGTTCCAGTGAGGTTCCTGTGGAGGTTTTGGCTCCCTAAAGTAATTCCTCAATCCTCCAGCTCACTCACTCCGTAGGATCGAGGCCAGCCAGCACAGGTGTAATTAGCAGCATGGGAATAGTAGCTGAGCTATTAATAACGCAACTCCTGGGTGTGAACGCTGAGCAGCCAAGGTACAGGCAAATAACAGAAAAAGGAAGTGAACTAACACAAATTCTCATAACCATATTTCTCCTTTGACTGTGGCTCTAACAGTCTCACAGTCCAACCGGAAGGGGAGAGAAATGGGGCAAAGAAGAACAGTGGCTTTAGGACAAACCAAATTGTTTCCAGTGAGGCAGTGCAGAGTGGAGCTGGAAAAGGAGAATCAGAGCCCAGACTAGGAATTAGAGTCCAGAAGGTTAGAGACCTGGAATTACTGCTTCCGGGGCTAATCAAAAGCCCTCAAGGCAGAAAAACTGCAGAAGAGTCAAAACAAGTAAGAGATTTCTTTGGAAACAAAAGCAGAGCTAGGACTGACACCAGGCGTTGTGCAGAGTCAGAGACTCCCACAATTATCAACTCCCCCCAACACACACACACACCAGCTCTCTGCTCCCTTTTGAATCAAGTGCACCTGTCTTTGAGATGTACATCTGTGCCCCCAAAACTGGGTTACAATATTGTCAAACAAGAGGAGAAAACATTATTTACTGAAAATATAATTCCTCACAGGGTTCTTGTAAACAGTGAGCTCTCAGCACAGCATTTAGCCCACAATTCAATTTATATATAATGCTTCAAAACTAAATACAACATGCAAAGAGTCACCAGTGACAATAATGCAGCTATAGCTATGTGCCCAACACCCTTCTAAGTGCTTTCCTATATTCACTCATTTAATTTTCACATCACTCTGAGGGGAGGTACTATGAGTATCCCAATTTTATAAAGGAGTAAACTGAGGGATGAAGAAGATAACCAACTTGTTCAAGGGTACACGGCTAGAAAGGATTAAATCCCAGATTAAACGCAAGCAGTCTGACTCCAGCGGCTTCACTCAAACATCACACTACATTAGTTATGTCCTGTTGGGTATTTGCCCTCAGTAACTAGCTTCCTGCCCTAGCAGAGAAAGGAGAGAGCCTAATCGTAGAGGTATGCCAACCCCATATTCACATCCAAACAGCCTGCTTCTGCTACTGCCCAAATCCCAGCAAGCCTCCTTGGTGCCAGGTGGAGAGAGATTATCGCCATTAATCATGAGACTGACAAGGGCATGGCATCAAGGTCGAGACTCTGGAGAAAGCTTTGAACATGAGATGATTCCAGATCTCGTGCTGCTTGGCTATTTCCACCTGCTGATATATATAACCACTGAAGTGAGAAGAACTGACTGACAGGGTTCCAAAGGAAAATGCAATCTGGGAGAAGAGGGAAAGCTTGGCATTCTTTTAGCTTTCCCAAGACATCTGGGGCTCAGTGGCCTGGGACCTTCTGGAACCGGGCTATGCACTGTTGAGGTTTCTAATGATGCTTAAGAATGCAGATGCTTCATCTCTCAGCAATCCCACCTGCCATCTCTGTCTAAAGAATCGGCATTAAAATACCCATGTAAAACCTGTCCCCAGAGGGATGAACTAGCGGGGAAGATAGTTTGCAAAGTTCAAAGGCTAAATCTGCGAGAAAGTAAGTGCCCAAAACACGGTGAAAAGTCAAATGTCAGGGCTGATTCCACTGAGGGATGTCGAAATGAGCTATGGCTCCTATCTGCAGCTTCTACAGTGAGCAGTACCCTCACAAAATGCAGCCCAAGAAACAAAGGTCCTGCATGTTGCCACTCTGCCTTACTAACAGTGTTGTACTAATAATGCTTGCCCTAACTTTTAACATCAAGTGTGCAGATACCCCAGGAGACAGAGACTGCATTAAAAGAAAGCAGTAAGAATATGCTGGGCTACACCAGCTGTCTAGCCCCAAAGAGGAGCATTTCACTGAGTCTAGTTGTTTCTAACAGAACTTCCCCTTGCAGACTCCATTTTAAATTCCCATATCAAAGAATTATTTCCCACTCCCACCAAGCAGCAAAGTCTCGGATTACAACTATATTCCCAAGATAAAATTCTGGGAGAGAGCAACCCGTCCTTTCTGCCAGAACTTACAACATTTCTTCTCTGATATTCGAAGATTTGAGGTTTTTGTTTCATAGCTGCTGTTCTGTCCTGAGGAAGATACATTATTCCCAGACATGGCAGCTCTTCGGGAGATGTCTGCAACGGACAAAAGGACTGTAAGAATGGGAAGAAAGAAGGCACCCTTCAAGACACTCAGTGAAGAAGATCAGTGTGGTATAAGTGAAAATACCTTGGCCAAGAGTCAAGACCAGCCCTCTTTCTCCCAGTTAATAGCTACATACCCTAGGATAAGTCATGAACGCTGAGCCCTCTGTTTGCTCATCTACATACAAATGCAGCACTAGAACCTTGCATTTATAATGCTGATTGAAGAGTGACATTCACATAAATTACTTCCTTCAATCCTTCCAACACTCCTGTAGCAAGGCTATCACTATTACTTCTTCCCATTTTACAGACTGAAAAACTGAGGTCAATCCATTCAGTGGCTCTGGCTCATCCGAGTTCCTTCCTGACCTCAAATTCTAGTTTAAGAATCTGGGGAGAGCAATGACAGCAGTTGGGGTGTGGGGTGGGTTCTGAACAGATAAAGTTCATGATCACAAAGAAGTGGCAGTCCGAAGCTAGGATTCAGTCCTGAAAAAAATGAGAAAGTGGGAAAATATCAAACTTGTTTCCTGAAGTAACTGTAACTGGACACCCCATTTGTAGCACGTCACCACTTCCCCTCAGGTGTTCTTACTCTCAAGCCTCGCTCCGCACATTCTCTCCATCTACCCGTTACAAAGTCTATAGAGAAGGAACACTGGGACACAAAGAGGTGGTAAATGACTTCCTCAAGGTCACCTGCAGAATAAGGGTCAAGTCCTGACTCGAACTGTGGCGGGAGAGCCCCGAGCTCACTTCCCGAGCCCAGACAAGGAACTCCTGAGGAAGAAGGGTCCTAGTGCTTTAAGGATGTTGCACTGTTCTTCCACTGACCGCTCAAGTCCTCCAACCCAAACACCAGCTGCGATTCCAAGTCCCTGAACGTCCGCACTCCGGGTTAGGTCTGGGGGCCGGCACTTTCCCGAAACAGCAAGACATCACCGTCTCGCACTTCACCCGGGTGCGCGCAGGCCCCCCGCTCCTCCTGCCCACCCCCAGGATCTTCCAAGCGCTGTACAGCTGTCGCTCACCCTATGATCCCTAAAATCCCTCCCGGCAGTGGCCCCGGCACTTCCCGCGTCACGCGGCAGAGATGAGCCCACAGATTGTGGCCTGGGGCCCGGTACACCAGTCGCTAGCAATTCAAGTGGCCCAGCCTGGCTCCACCCACCTCCACGTTGGTCCTCACCTGGAGAGAATCATCGACCAATCCAGGGCCCGCACACTTCAGGAGGCGGGGCTCAAATAGGAATCGCTGACGCGAGCTCCTGGAGGAGAGAACTGAGAAGATAGCCAGTTCCCAAGTTTCCCAGCACCGTGGAGGTTGGTTGCGTCGTTGCTTGGCAACTAATTGGGCTGGGGGCGGGGTTCATTAAACGTATTACTTTTTTTCATACTCTCGCGAGAGCGCACTAAAACGTCTGGAGAGGGTGTAGCCTTCTATGACGAAGAAACGTTGCGCAGCTTAACCCTTTCCTCTATGAATCTCAGTTCCCTCGTTAGATTGATAAATTGGAACGTAACCTTTAGAAGGTTCTTTGCTAATCTACCGCAATACTTGAGCTGATTACACCTTAGGGTGTTTGCATATACTTCCCCTAGGTCAGACACTGTAACTCAAGAAAACCAACTAATCGCCGAACCGCGAGCTTCCCTGGACCCACCTACGTACTCCAGTGGACTCCTAACCACCTTTATTCACCCTCCTACCTCCTACGCTATACGTTCTGTTATGATCATATTGAAGAACCAAAGACGAAGACGCTCCAGCAGGAGAAGGGGTCATGAAAGATGTGAAAAGATACAAAGCTTACATAAAACTTATGCAGGGGTAGAGGCTTTTACAGTGGAGGTGAGTTTACACATTTCAAGTGAACTTTTCAGTTGCCCCACGTCCATTTGATGCTTGATTCTGTTGATAAACCCCCTTTACGCAGGTTTGGGCTTGCTGCTCTATCAGAATGGAAAAAAAACAATGAGTATGGATTTCTAGGAAGAGAGGTAAATTCAGAGATGTCTTTATTCCTCTACCTGAGGATTAAATTTATCCTTCAAACCAGCTCTAACAGTATCTCTTCTTTAAAGCCTATTACAACTCTCAGTATATTATAGTGGCCCTCTGTGCCTATACAACTTTCTTTATCCATACAGCAAGTATTTATTGAGCATTTATTTGCTAGGCACAGTCCTTGGTTCTAGGGACACAAGATTGAAAAGGGTCACGTAATCTAGCATTATGTTGCTGTGAAATTCAGTGGTTATGTGTCCTTTACACCCCATCCTCTCCCGATTACAGTGATAACTTGTTATAATGAAGGCAGAAATGGAATCATCTTCATATTTGTATACTCAGAGCCTGAACTGGAATGTGGATGACACACATTAGTCCTCTTTGGTCCTTCTTACACCACCGCCACCACTTCCCTGAAAGTATCAATTGCCCTAGGGCCTAGGGCAATGGCGCAGTATGAGGCTGACCTCATACAGCTCTTTCTGATGTGACAAATGGACATTTTCAAGTTACAGTCTCTTGGAAGTGGAAAGGCCAGTCATCCCTTAAACCTCAATGAGTCAATGTTTGTTGCAGCCATGAGTCTACTCACGAGTACCTGGTTGTTTTGGGCAGGTCCTTTGACTCACTGACCATTCTTGGCATTCGTTTGCGTCCTGAACTATGATTCTGTTTCTCCCGGGGTGGTTTAGAAGCCCCAACTTAATAATTTCCGACCTTAGTACGTGCAAGATTACATTCCAATGTACTGGATTCAGCAACTCCTTCCCCGCCCCCTTTCCTTGAGCATATATGCTGCCGACGCGGAGGGCACCTCACTCGCTTTACAGGTAGCAAGATCTTTTGTTCTTTAGGAATACTGATAACCCTTCATCCTTTGGCTCCTGAAGGGTGGTGACAAAAGTTTGTTGTCACTTTAAGAGAGTCCGTTCTCCCAAAAGCGCTAAAACAGAAGCTGCACCAAAGTATTGCGAAAATAGTAGCCACCAGCGACTTCTCGCGATGTTTGGCCCGGCAAAGGGTGGCCATTTTGGAGTCCACTCCGCGGTTGACTGTCCCGGCGGCGTTTTCCATCCTGCTGCCGGGACCAAGGCCGGTCCCACTGGTGCCTGGCCAATGGGTGGCCTAACCGACACGAAGTGGCGGCTCCGCTGCAAAGCCAAAGGTGGCAACTATGTTTTGCAGGATTTGTCCAGCCAGACCCGGGTGCGGGAACTCCAGGGCCAAATTGCTGCAATCACCGGGATCGCCCCCGGTTGTCAGCGAATCCTCGTCGGATACCCACCCGAGTGCCTGGATCTCAGCAATGGGGATACTATGCTGGGGGATCTGCCCATCCAGTCAGGTAAGGGGATCGAGGCTGGGGCAAGGAGAAGTCCTGAGGGGGCGGGAAGGGGCGTGAGGGAGAACAGAGATAGAGTTAAGGCAAGGCGACTGCCGGAGGCTTTGAGGACAAGGGTAAGGATATAAAACAGAGAATTTTGACGGGCGCCGGGACAAGCGCCTGGCTACACCTCGACTTGACGTATGGTTGAAAGAGACGGAGAGGTTCCAAATTATGTATGAAGCTCAAAGCCTTTGGAGTCCCCCCTTCTTCAGTCGGCTTTCTGGTTTATCTTGAACACTTCTCATTCATTTTGTTTTCCCTCGGCGTCCGCAAAAGTTTTAAAAAAAATGTAGGACCTATTTTCTTGGTCCTGATGGTTTCCCCCCGCGTGTCACGAAAAGAGGATAGCAGGTCTGAAGGATGCAGGATATTTTTCTTTCTTGCTTTCCTGGTTTGTTTGCCCTCACCTTCATATATACTGATTTTGAGACGTGCACTTACTTTAGAGTTTGCTTTTACACATCTTCTCAAGGCCCCATCAAGTTCTAAACAATAGCAGCTATTCCTGTCCAGTGTTAAAACTTGAATAGCAATATCGATAATTAAAATTCTCTGCCGACGTATCCGGGATCCTGTAAACACCAAACACGCTAGGCAACTTTCAGAGAGAGGAGAACCCCCTAGTGGCGTAGTTTATGATAAACACCTTTTGGAAGATCTGAGCTTTTTAAATAGAGGGAGCATCAGGAAATGTTGTTCTTTAAATGTAGCTTTTTAAGTAACCATAAAGTTGTATAACCCAGGCCCCTTCACAAAATTGGAATGCAACCGAAAGTGGTTTTTTTTTCGTTTGTTTTTGAACTTTATGAAGATTCAGTGAACAAGAAGTGTAACTGGTCACTTGTTTGCAAAGCTATATTCTCCCTAGTAATCCCAGCTTATACTTTAACTCCTTCTGTTTGTAATTTACAGACTTGGCTAGTAAACTTTCAGTTTGATCTATAATTTCTGCACAGTTCTGGATGTGTTTTATTTTTAACAGGTGACATGCTGATCGTTGAAGAAGATCAAACCAGGCCCCACACTTCACCTGCATTTACCAGACATGGTGCTCCTAGTTATGTCAGGGAAACTTTGCCTGTGCTTACCAGAACCGTGGTCCCAGCTGACAACTCTTGCCTCTTTACCAGTGTATACTATGTTGTTGAAGGAGGAGTCTTGAATCCAGCTTGTGCCCCTGAGATGAGACGCCTCATAGCACAAATTGTAGCAAGTGATCCAGATTTCTATAGCGAAGCAATACTGGGAAAAACAAATCAAGAGTACTGTGAATGGATCAAAAGAGATGATACTTGGGGAGGAGCTATTGAGATATCAATTTTGTCTAAATATTATCAATGCGAAATATGTGTAGTAGATACACAGACAGTAAGAATTGATCGTTTTGGGGAAGATGCAGGCTATGCTAAAAGGGTCCTGCTTATTTATGATGGTGTCCACTATGATCCGCTTCAGCGTAACTTTCCTGACCCAGACACCCCTCCTCTGACCATTTTCTCCTCTAATGATGATATTGTTCTTGTACAAGCACTGGAATTAGCAGATGAAGCTAGAAGAAGGAGACAGTTTACTGACATAAACCGCTTCACCCTGCGATGCATGGTATGTCAAAAGGGATTAACTGGACAAGCGGAAGCAAGGGAACATGCCAAGGAGACAGGCCATACCAACTTTGGAGAAGTGTGATCTATGCATGATGAGGATTAAAGCCTACTACCTCACAGATCCAGAAGGTTCTGCGTTTTCCAATAAGTTATTCATAACCCTAAAGAACAAAGGACACAATGCTTGAACCATCCTTTTAAATTTAAAACCACTAAGGCACTGAAATTCCTTGTTAAGATTAAAATTAGTGTGCAAGTTTACAGATGTGTGTCTACAGCGGTGATACATGCCCTCTTTCTGGGGTGACAGAATAGATGGTCCATGCTACCGACTGACACTAACATGAAGATTGAGTTTTAGTATTATAACTAGCAGCATTAACTTGTAGAAGAAAACAGCATCATATTTTGGGTAGTGCCGAAGGCCTCATGTGAGGCCATTGGACCTAAACCACAATGTCTCCAATAATTGAGTCCTTTTAAAAACTCTGAGCTAATAGTTTCTAAATTATGAACTGATTCCTCAAGTGAAGATACACGGAATTGTCAAAACTGATTTTGTATTGTAATTTGGTAGACTTTGTAAAATGTGTACTTGGCCAGTTATAAGTACATAACAAGCATTTTTACCGGGATGAGCCTATTCCCTGACAATGTTACCTAAAAACAGGAACTGATAGTGCCCAATTTAGGAGATCTAGTGTATAAAAGTAGAATGTATGAGAGAAAAGGTGCCTGAGCAGCTTACTGAAGCTTTAAAAGACCATTGACCTCGTATTTTAACGAAACTCATTTATTAACCTTTGTCACATTGGATAAAATTTAAATTTAAGCAGGGTATGTTTTTTTAATTGAAGTTCTATAAAATTGGAATGCTTGAATTTTCCTTTTTTACATTAAGATTCGGAGGGATTTATTTTCCTCAGCTTTTTGTTAAGAGACTTCCTCCAAGTCCTAAAAAAATGTTCATCTAAAGTGATAAAGATATGCTTTGGTTTGGTTGTTGTGAGATCTTTTGCTTATCTAAACAGAATTTGTTTTTATCTTAGCCTTATCCTGCCACTAATGCTCTTTTTATAATTTCAGCTTTCTGCAAATTAGCACTTTGCTTACCCACAATCTTTTACTTGGACTTTTGGAGAGTGTAAAAGTAATTGGGATGATGATGTTGAAAGAATTAATTTCACTTCCAAAATATGACAGTTTTTAAATTCTTGCCTTACCTGAATAAGCTTCTTCCTAATATTAGATGTGTAGCCATTTGCTTGGTGGGCTAATCCCTAAGGCAGACCCTCTAAAACTTAGCTTTATTATGAGATCTTCCAGATAAAAGTTTTCTACCTCTTTTTGTAAATCTTCTGAAGATCAGGGATGCTAAATTATAATTTGTTATGTATTATCTCACATAATGTGAAGAGGCTTAGTGTTGTGAAGTTTTGTTATGTTGATCTCTTTTTTTAATTAAGTATCTCACTTAGAAAACCAATGGTATACTTTAAAGCACTTAAACCTCTTTCACTATCTTGACAAATGTTATAAAATTGATACTCACTTTTAGCATTTTTCACTCGGTAAAGATGGCCATATTCAATTAGGGAACATATAAACAATTTAAGAGGAAAGTATCTCTAAGGAACAATTCACAAAGTATGCTTGAAATCCTTAGATGACATTTATTTCGAGTAACTTTTGTGTGAATAGCTGCTTTAGATAAAAGGTATTATGGTGAATATAACTTAAAAGTGTTTAATTTTCTACTTTACTGAGCCTTAAAAATAACACTTATGAGTTTGCGATATTTAATGTTTGACAGTCATAATATGTACAGGTGAATATGATTGAAAATCTCTTAGTACCTGTCTGTCCTCTAAAAGGTTTTTGTGTCTTTTGTTTACCCCAGGACATATTAAATTTAAAACTTAAGAGTATAAACTGGGTAACATCCTTCAAATTGTTTGCCTTCCTTTCTTAGGTACTTCAGCAGCCAAACTTGATCTTTGCTAACTGGAATTTTAGAGAAATATATTTATGCAACAAATATTTCCTGAGTAACTGGTAATCTACCAGGCATCTATTAATGTGTTCCCCAACAAAATTTCTGTCACTTTAAAGTTGAGTGTACTCTATCTATATTAGATTATGTTAACAAATGGAAAGAAAAAGAACCTTGTATTTTATAAAATTAAACACCTCTATTTTAAGTATCTTTATTTGTATGTTTAAGCTATATTTTTATAGCAAGTGTCAAGTGTTTATGTAGGGGATCTTATTTTATTCTAGTTGACCTGTTACCTAGGTTGTCCACCACCTGGAAACTGATACTCAGTCAAATTGCTCTCAGTAATCTCTTTTTAAAATTAATCAGCTGCTGAAAATCAGCACTAGGACTTCTGATCATGGAAAATTCAAGATTGCAGATTATTTGACTTAATTATTGAAGATTAAAAACCTAAGCTCTAAACTCAAGTTTATTATGAGCCTCACAGAATTTAAAGAGTCTTTTACTGCACTTGCTAAACTCTTGAAATTGTGTATTAACAGATAAGTTCTCATCTTTAGAATTTTGAAAACTTAGGGACTTAGTACTTGCAGTAATATTAAAATAAGCTTTTTTAAACTTATTAATTTGAAAGAAGAAGGCAGAGAGAGAAAAATATCAATTTGTATATCAGGGAGATGCTCTAACCAACAGAGCTACCTGGCCAGGGCCAGAAACTTTTTCTTAAACTTGCACTTGAACAGAATGAAACCCTTCCTAGTCATTGTGTTTGACTGCCATACAAGATTTTTTTTTTTTTTTACTGAAATGAGAATTGTTTACATTAGTGGCAAAGTGAAGATTGTGCTTTTCCATCCCCTACTTCTTTCTGTTACTCTTCATTCCCTTACTCTCCTTTGCATTTAAAAATTAGGTGTAGGGCTATGAAGATGCACTTCTAGCTAGAGTGATTTCAGAAGTTAAAATGATATCCTTGGGAATTTTGTGATGTGATAGCCATATGAAGACACCAGTGTGGTACATCTTCCATTAATGGCTTGTGGCCGATTTTTAAATTATTTTCCATGAATGAAAAATGGGCACAGTCCTTGAAAGTTTGGCTGCTGGTCAGCTTGACCCTGTTGGCAAAAACTAGTATAGTTATGCCATTTGATTATTACGAGAAGTTTACGTTCCCACAAAATCAGAATCAGGAATGAATTAATGTTATAGTATCTGTCTATACATGCCCTAAGCATCCATGCCTACCTTGCTTATCAAGCTTTTTCTTTCCTATGTAGCCTTTGTTTACAACATGGATGTTGCAAGTTGCCCTAGCTACGCATAGTTTTCTGTGTCTTTTTTGAAAAAAATTAGAATGAGGAATATGCAAGATCAGCAACAAAGTGATGGTTCTCTTTAAGAATTAATGAGGTGGCTTTTCTAAACTTCCATATGTTAAGATTTATGTTCTTCATGTGTTGAAATATGAATTTTATTATTTGCAGCACTTTAAAAAATATGAAATAGAAGTTTACATGTTAGCCCTTTCCAGGGACCTTATTAACAACATTAAAATATAATTCTTGAGCTGCTTACAATAAGCTCTTCATAGTCAACAATTACCATCAGTGTATATTGTATCCAGTAGTACAACATTCTGGTGTTTTGATAACAGTAGCACTCAATTTCAGAACTATGAGGAGCATGCCCAGTGCCCTAGGATTCAAAATGTTACCTATTTCTATAATATGATTGTTCTTTATACATTGTACAGTGCAGTTTCAAATTTGTCCTTATAGCACAAAGATGACTTAATTTTGAAAAGATTAGATTCTTAAAACTTCCTTTGTTTCTAAGCAGATACTTTAAAGGAGCTGATTTTTAAGTCAGAGGCATTAAAAATACATAATAAGCAACATCATTTTTAAGACTACAGTGAAGCACTTGATTTGAATAAGCTAGCTTATTTACTATAGATGTTTTCTTAACTAAAAGCTATAATATTTCAGCGCATTTCATCCAACTTAACAATATAAAACTTCTCCAATTATGGGAAAGGGTTTTACTTCTCTTCAAAATTGGCTGGTATTTTGTTTACAATACTAGGACTATTTACCTTTGAAGAAATTATTACATTGATAATGAATTGTGGGGTGCTGATTGAGGTCTTGGTTCCTATGACTCTAAAGGAGATTGATAGCCCTCCCATGCAGTTTTAATGTGAAGGGAGAAAGGGGCAGGAGGAGAGAGTACCACCCAAATAGAAGAGATCCTCTGATGGGTGCATTCCCAGGCATGAATTACGCTTTTTGGAAAATTTTTCAAGCAATGCCTTTGTGTCACCTTAGCCCTTCTCCCCTATTTCTTGGTAAAGAATGCAGCAGGATCATAACTGAAAATCTACTCATTAAAATATAAAACCTTGACTATAAGCATTTTGGTATGATGCCTTTTTATATTTGTTTTTTTAAAACTACAAACCCACAACTAGGAGTTTAGGGATAGTGAAGATACAATTTGGTTAAGTTGTAGGTTAAAAAAAAAATAAAGGTTAACCTATGAAAGCTTTAGAATCTCTACTGCGATACATAAGCCTGACTTTATAACTGATCTAGGATATGTAGTTATTTGCAGCCAAAAAGTTACAAGGGCCAGAGCACCCAATTCTTGTCAGTTTTCCAGTTGCCCTTGGTGCCATTCAAGATTCAAGTTTACAGGAAATATAATTTCCTAAGCAAAAAGTAATTCTCCCTTTAAAAAAGGGTCAGACTCGGCTCAAATGGTAGTTATGAAACGATAAATATGTATAGTTTGTCAAGCAGTATGTATTTTCTGTATTAATGCAGTAGAGAAGGAATACCTGAAACAAGAAGAAAACCACAAAACTGTTGACTCAGAGCTTTTGACCATGACTTGAAAAAGTAGTATAAAAAATATTTTTCTTAATGAAATGGACAGTGTTTTCAGTTTTAAAAATGTTCTTTTGTCTGTTTGCCAGTGTTATTTTTCAAAGTTAATGCACTGCTGCTACCGGAAAGATGTCCAGTTTTATTTTGTACAGATTTTATGTGCCATTGCCATTGTCCTTAAGATGCATTGATTTTATTTATAAGGTGTGTGATTTTAAATATCCAAATGCTGTACAAAATGACTTGTTTTAAATTAATAAATGAAGTGAAAGTATTTTTGTCTGAGCGTATTTTGTGGTGAGGGTGGAGGACCAGTGAACAGCTGCTACATTCAAGTTACGTAGTATTTATTATCAAAAGCTAACAGACCACTGCTTTGACTTGTGCACCAGAATCTGCCAAATCTCACTATGTAGGTAGAATCTTAACAACTTTGACAGGAGAAACTACAGCGTTTCTTCTTTTTAACACCAGAGGGCAGTTGTAATTTCCCTCCCTTGGCACCACATTTTCTGATGTGCAGTCAGCTCCTGGGAGTTGTTATTCAATGCCTGTTGCTGACAAATTATCAAACTGAGAAGGCTGAATATTCCCTTTAGTTCATAATCGAGAGCTGTGTGAACTTAGATTTGTTTGGAAACTGCCACAACTCTGCAGAAGAATTTACTTAATCTTTGACAATATTGACATTTAAACATGTATTGGAAACAGCATTGGACTTACTAGACTTGGCCAGTTTAGGCTCTAACTAAATTGAACTATTGATACTTATCCTTTCCTTCACATTGAAAGCTTTAAAATTATGGAAGTGCAACCATAATGTAATTAATCAGTTTGTGCACCAGGATGAAAGGTATCTTCAGAAACAACATAAATCCAGTATAAGGATAAGTCAAGCCGAACCTCGTATTAAGAGACCTGTAAGGAATCCCATTGTCTGTATTATGATAGCTGGTTGAACAGGTAAAAGTACCAAAGCACATTTGTCACATTACCCTGGAACCTCAGAAAGAAGTCAGAAATGAATGAGGGCAGCAACCTTTTTGAACAAGCCTCCCAGGTGATTCTGATGCAGGACCAAGTTTGAGAACCACAAGTATAACCATGGTGGTTAAATCTGTCAACTTGGGGATAACCCTGATGGCTTCTCTCAGCCCTATGTCCTGGACCCCATGCAATTCATCGTCACCCGCTAAGGACAGTTAAGTAAGTTTACAAAAAACTTAACTCCAGAGAAGACCGACAGTACAATAAATGGCAATTCACAAATCTCAGCAGGCTGAAAACGCTAAGATTAAATACTCAGAAGTGGGAGGCCCTGCCCTTCAGTTCTAAAACAATCCATTATGCGAGTCCAGCGTGGGGAAACCTGGCGTTCCAGTCGATTTGACAAAGAAACAGCAACAGTACTTAACTGCAGTTCTGATCCCAACAGGGTGATATGTTGTGGCCTGAAGAAATAATTGCATTTTAATAGTCAAAAGATCTAGAAAAAGAGGAAGCAATAGTGTTCATGTACCCTGCTTTAGTCACATTGCTTTGGAGGATTGGCTAAGCTTTTTAACAGGTAAAACATGATGAAAACTAAAGTTTGACAACTGTTATGTGATAGTTGAAGGAACTGGAGATACTCACCTGGAGAAGAGAAAAAGGACTTCAAATTGACATGGTGGCTAACTTCAAGTTTTGGGAACTATGTGAAAGATTCATTCTCTGAGGCTTTAGAGTCACAACTTTCAACCAGTGCTTCGCAAGAACTTTTAAAACATGCGATACGTGACTATTTAGTCAGGGCCGCTGAACTTCTTTTTCCCTTCGATTGTCAAACTTAAAAAAAAATGACAACGGCCAACACAACAGTAGCCATCCAGTGTGAATAAATAAAAAATGTACCTATTTTTTTTTGTCAGATCGGCAAAAATATATATTTTGGTGTGTGGCAGAATTTTCATAATTATTTTATGTATGCCATGAGATTTTAAAAAAGGCTGAAAATCGCTGCTCTGGAGGAAAGAACTCAGACCAATAAGGGGTGAATGTCACAAGATAAAATTTACCTTAAAAAAAGCTAATACAAATAGAGATGCTTTAATATTAAAGCTCAAGTATTATGATATAGCCTCCTACACTGTAAGAAACAAAGCTAGAAATCATTAAGACCCTTGTGAAAATTTTGTTTTAAATGGTAGTTATGAAATGAATAGACAATTACAAAAAGAACTTCCCTGAGAGATGGGGAAGCTTTTCTTTTTCTCCCCTTTACCATCCCATTATTGTTTGGACAGGAATACAGCAGAGGCTGCAAATCAGAACTTCCATAGTTGGTAATAGTATATACTATGCTCATTATATCTCAGCCTAAAATGAAAGATTCAAGAATAGAAAAGCAGACATCTCAAATACTTTTTCTACTTTAAAAATGTGTTCAGCGTGGATTGTCTTTGTCTCTTGTGTTTATAGATTTTGAGGGCCTTTATCAGGTGAAGTAAGCAGCAGTTTATGAGCATACTTCCCTAAACTTACTACAACTTTTATGAGTTCCCTATGTGTGAGTTTTTCTTAAATCCAAAATTCTCTCTTTGCTTTAGTAACTGCCTATCTCTTAACTGCTTCTCTGCCTTGCTGTACTTCTAAAATTCCTTCTGTACACCAAGAAATGTTTTCTGATCTTATTCTCTGTAGTCAAATGAAGGGCTTTACTATTGAATCTTAAGATAGTAAAGCAGGTGTCACAGTGACTTGGCCATCTTCTAAAACCCTGAAGATGGCCCTCTTAAATAACTGCAGTAAGCCGAAAGCTATTAATTTAAAGTTAAAGCTTGC
Organism: Pteronotus mesoamericanus; assembly: GCF_021234165.1. Classification (NCBI taxonomy): domain Eukaryota; kingdom Metazoa; phylum Chordata; class Mammalia; order Chiroptera; family Mormoopidae; genus Pteronotus; species Pteronotus mesoamericanus. The sequence continues at coordinate 4,264,648 of NW_026555326.1, forward strand.
TTGTGTGTCAAATTCAAAATCAGCGCTGAAGTTACTTCATATTCAAAATAGAGGCAAAATTATTCCTGATAACCCCTTACCTGGCTCATAAAATAGAGTATATAGACATTACCATAACTTAGGAAGCAACACAGCTAGTCCCCACCCGAGCGCTAGAAGAGTTCATGCTCACTTCTGGGGTGCAACTCTTCAAGGTACCAACCTCCAGTGAGTGTAGTTCACTAGGTCCCATCCATGGGTGGGTCCCGGAATCCAATCCCTGACCCCCTGCCACTGTGAAGCTGACAGAAGCACCATTCAGTATCTCAGCCACCCATCCTGGAACAGAAGAATGTCTCCAAGGAAAGAGTGGCCTCACATAGTCACCCAACCTCGATCCTCCCTCTGATCCCAGCTTGGCAATTCTTCAAATTCTTTACTGTATTTCTGGCTCTCCACTGCATTAGCCGGAAGAGTTTGTCGGAATTACCTAGTCCAACGTTACTGGAAATGGAAGTCTTCAGGAACACCTTTCTTAAGATAATGAAGAGACAACTACCATAAAACTTGTTTAAAAAGATATAATCTTGGAACTGGAAATATCAGGTATGAAGCAAATTACTTAATCTAATTTTTCCATCAACAAGGGGGGAAGAGAGGATAGTAAGAATTAGTGTTTACTTAGAACTGTCCAGAAGGAAGAAGCACTTTAGCAAATAATCACGAATATTTATAGCACAGTTTATTTTGGTCCTCTTGGTTACTTATATTGAATTAAATAGAAAATGTGTCATCTTTTATAATGGAATAAGAATCATTTTTTAAAATCTCTTATGTGGGATATTTCACAAAATTACCCATCCTAATTTTGATTAATCTTTCTCTTATAATATAAATTCCATTGGAATGAGTTAGTTCTCCCAGGGCTTGAACACTATAAAGTAAGCTAATCGCATTTTCAAACCTACAACACTAAGGAACAGACTTTGAATTATGTTGACCTTCTACCAAAGTGACCCCTTCCACTAGAGCCATGTTTTAACATCCAGCCTTTTTTTTTTTTCTTACTCTTACACTCTAACAAACTTAGAAAATGATCTTGGATTTGGCTAGAAGCAGCTAAAGTCATAATGTATCTCAGACAACTTGTTAAGCAGTTTAACAAACCCTTATTGAACTTCTGCTTGTAAGATGTGGTACCAAGGCCTCAGGATTACAAGGATAGTCACTCACTCAGTCAGCACTTTTGAATGTTGATGTTATTTCAGGAACTGCCTTAGGCACTGGGTATATGTTGTGGGATTGGGGCAGGCACAAATAATGCTGTAAAATAGAAATACAGGTACCATGAAAAGAATGAAGAGGGTGGGAGAAACTATAAAAGCAATAAATCTGGGAAAGCCTTTTTGAGAAAGTGACATTTAAGCTGAAAGCTGAAGCATAAACAGGAGTTAGTTGAAGACTAAGAAAGGTATTTCAAGTAGAGACCGTAGCATTTCAAGACACTATGTTGCAAGAGGAAATGAAATATTTTCCAGGCCAGTCTGGCCATAGTATGGTAAACTGGAAAAGAGGGATGTGAGGTGAAGTTTTAGAAGCAAGCAAGGATCCAGATTTGCAACATCTGTAAGCTATAGTAAGTGCCTAACTCTATATTTATCACATTTTATTTGCTTATTTTATATTTGTGTCCCTAAGTAGTTTGTCCATGTGAGCAGAGATCATTTTTTTCTTATTACCACTTTGTTCGCAGCACCTAACAAAGTACTGGACACATAGTAGATGTTCAAAATGTTCTTCAATAAATGAACATATATATAAACGAAGCCCACGTGTACTTCAGGAATAAAGTTATCTTAAGATCATTGGGGAGATTAAAGCAGTTACGGCAAGCAACAGACGTGTGTTTCTCCAAGTTGTTTTAATTGCTCTATGGGGAACGAATGGAAGGGGACAAGAGCGAAAGTGAAGGACCAGTCAGGAGGAGCCTATTGCAGTGATCTGCTAAGTGATGATGGGAATAATTATAATAGCACTTGTTGAGGGCTTACAAGGTACTGAGCATTTTTCATGTATTATAAAATCTTCACAATAACTTTATGAGACATACTGTTATTATCTCTATTTTGTAGCTGCAGTGATTAAGAATTAATGAAGTTTATTTAATAACTTCCTCGAGGATAAAGAGCTAATAAATGGATGTTGGCTTGGACTAGGTAAATGTCAAAAGAAGATGATAGATTTAAGGTATATTTTGGAGATAGGATCTTCAGGACTCGGTGCCATGGTGGGAGTAACAGAGAGAGAAGCAGCTAGAATGTCCCTCGGGGTTTTTACTCAAAACAGCCGGTGGATGAAAATGCCCTTTATTTACCCACGGAAAATGGATGGAGAGAATACTTGGAAGAAATATAGAAAATAAGAGTTTGGACATAATATGTTTGAGATATTTGCAAATCACCTGAAAGGCGATGTCATATAAGCATCTACAGGTTGAAAGTTTAAAATGTCTAAAGGTAAAGATCTAAATCTTGGACTTGTCAACCTGTAAATAGTTAAAAGTTATGTGAATAGAAGAGGTCAACTAGAGAGAGTGTGTAATGAGAGGAAGGCTCAGAACCAAACCCCAAGGAACTCCCAATATTTAAAAGTCAGGTAAAGGGAAAAGAGCCAGCATTTTAAAGGGAATTAAAGAAGGAAGAGCCACCAACAAAGAGTTCAGAAGAGGTTAGAGATGCATAAAAATTTCATGTCATGAGATCCAAGAGAAAATAGTTGTTTAAAAAACAAAGTGTGGCAAACTATGTCAGGTGTCATGAAAAGATCAAGATAGAAGAGTCTGTAGAATCTGCTAACCTGGAGCTGATGGATGTCTGAACAAGCTATTTCAGAGGGTAGTGGAAAAAAAGAAGCCAGATGGTTGTGGGCTGGAGTAAATAGAGTATCTGGTTAAAGATAGCAGGTTGACCATAGTAATTGGTCTCCACTTTCCAAAACTGCAATAAAAATGATAGTAATGGGCTTTTGAAATACATAAACTCTAAAGGACAAAGAGATGGTGAGGTAAATAATAGCAACAAAACTTTGGAAGCTAGCCAGCAGTTGGATGAATGGTAACTGACCTAACAGATTTGAAAAAGCTGAATCCCAAGCCAACAAACCCAATTTTTTTCCCTCGATCCTCCTCCAAATGGTGATATTGTACCTATGGAAACAGGGACAGGAAAAATCAGGAGGATGGTTAGAGAGTCTGTTTAAGAAGTTAGCCTCTCACAGCTCCTCTTCCACTCTGAGCAACAAGGAGCTTGCTATGTTCCCTCCAAGAAGGGAGTAAAACAGAGGCTCTCAGAACCAAACCTAAGGGAATGAAGTGCTGTTTTATATACCAGACACTGAGACTGACATCCTTCTCATACTAGGCTCCAAGAATGCTAGCTGCCAGAATTGTCCTCTACAGGCCGCGTTTTGGAATACTGTCCTCTGAGGAATCTTCTCTGAGGATTCCCAACAAGCCAACAAAAAAGACTAAAGATAATTGACATCAAAGATTTCCCAACCAAATTGTCCAAAAAAAATCTCTCTATGGTGAAATCAACCAGCCCCGTTATTTTAGTAGAAAGGTCCATATGATGATGTAAGAGAGAGGATTGAAGGGCTAGAGTTCATGAGAAAGATCCAGAGCACATGTGGATGGTGGGAATATAGGAAAAACGTTTTCTTTGTTGTGCTAAAAGGGAAGACGAACATGGGTGCAAAAGAAAACAGGTCTGTAAGTTTGGTGATGGGAAGAGGGAGTTATTGCCTCTTGGCTGCTGTTTTTCTTACTGAATTTTTCAAAGTCTATGGCAAAGTCACTATCTAAAAATGAAGAGAGCAAAAGAGGGGTGGAAGGTCATTATTGGAGGTTGTTATTCATGAATTTATAGTGGTGCCAATCTGCTTGTTTTATGATCAACAAGAAATATTAGTGGTTTGAAGGAATCCAGTGATAACAAGTTAAAAGCAAGAGCAGGAAATGCTGGCTTGTGGAATGAAAGGTAAAAGCTGCCATTCTGGGACCGGGACACTCACAGCGAGGAGAGAGATGGTTACAGTCTCATCAGCCTCTTGCTTATAATTATTGTTGTAAATGCGTATTCCATGGCCATGTCTATTGCTAACAATGAATAGAATTAATAAATTATAGGATTTTAATGCAAATTATATGAAAAATGTTCCAAGAAATAACAAGTTTGAGAAGCAAAATAAATTCTTAAATTTGTTGTTTCAACAAATTTTCTTTGTAGAGCTCTTAGGAGCTTGATGAGAGATCCAAATATTATCCCTGGAATTTTCCAGTATTGAATATTTGTTATATGTATAGTTTATTGTAAATAGTGTTAAACCTGATAATTATTATTTATTAAACAATTTGAGATATCCACAATAATAAGTAAATAACATAAAGAATTTTAGGAGCATTTTAAGAGAAAAAAATAGGTTAGACTATTGCCAGATGTTTTAAATCAATGCAATATAAAACATCATCAGCTGGGGGCCTTCATAGTAGCTCAGACTTGGGTATATGCATGACAGCAAAAGTTCAAGAGCTCCTTCCCTGGCTGTTGTGGCTCAGGGGATTAAGCACTAGCCAGTGAACCAAAAGGTTCCCAGTTTAATTCCTGGTCAGGGTATATGCCTGGATTGCAGGCCAGGTCCCCAACTGGGGCTCATGCACAACAGAGCAATGTTTCTCTCCTAGTCTTTTTCCCCCACTTCCCCTCTCTCTGAAAAAAGATTTTTTTTAGAATATGGATGAATATGTCATAGGAGACACCAGCCTACGAAGGTCTTTTTATGTCATACAGGTACTTAGAATTTCATCTTGAATGATATAAAAATACGTCAAAGCATTTTGAAAGGAATGAAATTCACATGAACATCTATAAAATGGAAGACATAAAACAAGGCATTTCTGTAGTCTCTTCTTTCTTTAATGACCCGTAATCATACATATAGTGAAGTCCTGAACCAGAGTACGGAGGATGAAGAGCTGAAAAGAGATATAAGAGCAATCTCACAGGAGACAGGGGATATGGCAGGAGTGCTCTGATGCATTGAGTCTGAGTGAGAGTAGGTTTAGTGATGCTATTAGCTGGCATGCAGATAGAGGAGGAGAACACAGATTTGAGGGGGAGGTGCAAGATTAGTTCAATTTTGAACATGTTAAGATTTTGTGTTTCTTACAGAACCCCCTGATGCTAAAAGATGACCTCAGCCCTCAAACTTTCATTAGCACTGGGAGGAAAAAAACTACTGAATCCTCTAAATTTCCATGATAGGTGGGCCAAAGTAACACTGCTCTCAAAGAAAGGGAGAAATCTCCTAGGAACTACTTAATGATTAAGCAATTGCAGAACTCCATCCAAATCTACTTAATTACACCCTTTGGTTTCCATCTAATTATTTTAGGCTTAACTCTAATATCACTTTGGTGAGAACTTGGTGATCTAATTCATGTCTTAATGTGGCCTATTAATTCCAAATTCTAACCACCCTTATCTGAATCCTTCCCTAGCTCTTTTCTCTTTAAAGCCGCTCTTGCTACCTGAGGAATAAAACTTTTCCTCCAAAAAAAGTTTAAAAAAAAAGAAAAAAGAAAAAGAAATTAAAAAAAAAAAAAAAACCAAACCCTTCCCTCCCCTCAATATGTTAGAAACCCAGCATATTGTAACATGCGCAATACCACAAACATAGTGGGTACCCAGTGTTTCTTAGGGAGGATGATAATACATGTTCAAAGTAACTTCCTTTTTCCTTTATTTAAAAAAAGGGGGAAGAAAAATAGAATGTGACCATAATGGAGGATATCCATTATGGATATAATATGATATAGAATGGAGGTCCACAAGTATTTTGCAGAGAGATCAACTTTATAAGGTATCCAAAGAGGAGAGATTGACCAGTGACTACCTGTGGTATATTTTAGTTTTGAAGTTGTGTGTGTGTGTAGAAGTGTGCTTGAGCAGGGGAAGTGAGGTACCTCACCGAGACGTTGTACAGAGAAAAGAAATTGTAAACCAGTCTCTGACAATCGAGGAGATGACTGCACCATAGCAGCATTCCAGGATGGAGAAAGACTGAGGACACAGATGAGTCAGGCAAGCTGAACTGTAATTGGATTGCACAGAGTTAGGTCATCAAACAAGAATTCGGACACGAAGAGCAATGACACACACTCCTCCTCAAAAGATGGCCTGCATCATCAACCAGGGAACCTTAGTCTTTCAGAGATTTCTGATTTTGGAAGTCATTTTCTTCCCCTAGCCCAGACCCCCTTTCCCAATTCTTGGAACCTTAGAATCTCGGTATTTTTCCAAGAAAGCAAAGCAAAAGCAAGAAAGATTACAGGGTAAAACATTTAAAGACATGAGAATAAAAAAAAAAAAAAATTCACCCTGACTGGTGTGGTTCAGTGGATTGAGTGAACCGGCCCAAAGTGTCACTGGTTCAATTTCCAGTCAGGGCACATACCAGAGTTACAGGCCAGGTCTCCAATAGGGCGCGCTCAACAGGCAACCACACATTGACTTTTTTCTCCCTCTTTTTCTCCCTCACTTCCACTCTCTCTAAAAATAAATAAATTAAAGCGTAAAAAACCACCTAATTCATGATAGTGATTTATTTCGGCTGGGATATATGTGTGTTTTAAGGCAGCAGGAGAGGAGGGAGGGGGTGAAACTTGTACATAATTTCAACTGTTCATGTTCTAGTTCTTGAACTGGGTATTAGGTACAATGGTGCTTGTCATACAACGTATCTGAAATATTTTATAATTTTCAAAAAAAGATGCCTAAAAGGAAAGAGGGCAGAAAGGTCATTTTGTCTATGTCCCCACTTCTACCTGTAAAAGACAAGAGCTCTTCTTAATTATCCCAAATTCATTATATACTGAAAAACTGTATTCACAAGACTATATCTACTATATCTTTGAGGTTAATGCTCACAAGTCAATTCATTTTATTTATTTAATTTTTTTTTTTAGCAAATGTTCAAATTACACATCTATGCAGCTGGATCAACTTCAGTGACTTCATCCATGGGTGTAACTCTAGCTGCATTGAACACCTGATTAGGAGATGCCTTCTTGTTTTATTAGTATTATGATATCATACATGTTTGAATGGCACATCAGGAAGAGAGGTCATCGCTCTTATGCTCAGTAAGCTCTGTTATCCATATGCCGCTGATAGGGTACTGGTTTTGGCTTCCTCAAACCTCCTTCCTCCTCATCAGTCCTGCCCTGCCTCCTCTCCACTTTGCCCTCTGGGTCATTGCTCTTCTTATTTCCTAACCAACGATGACCATAGAAAGAGAAAAGATGAAAGCCATGTGTCATCTTGTCATATAAGATACGAAAAGCTCCAAGACAGAAATGAGATGAGAAAGGATGAATCTAATGGCTAGAATCAGACCTGCAAATTATCTGTGTATTTCTCATTTCCACTTAGGATTTTCTCCTAAGATAGAGGCTGACTGGCATCATACTAATACATAGTGAGTTTGATATCATAGTGCCTAAATTGAAATCTCTGCTCTCCCCCCTGGCTATGTGACCTCCCTATAAAATTTGGATATTAACAGCATCTACATTTTGAAGTTGAAATAAAGATTAAATGAAATGAGGGATGAAAATGCTTAGTACAGAACAATACCAGGGTATAGCAAGAGCTTTATAAAAGTTGGCAGTTGTTATGTGCATTGATTTTCATTTTTCTTTCTGCCCTTTTGATATCGAGGATAACCTATAATCAGGAAAAATCAGCTTCCAGGCCAAAAGTTGTATCTGGTAAAACTGTCCTTCATACCTGGAGGGAGAGTTCTTCCTGAAAACATTGGATTCTTCCACCTACTCCCTTCTCCCGCCTCTCTTCAGGTTAACTACAGGTGCCAAAAATCTGCCATGGAAGGAGACAGGAGTTGCTAAACTGGTTGGGAGCCTACTTTGTTTTTATTTATTAATACTTACTGCTACCTTCCATGACAGCTAAGAAACCAGAGACCCAAATGACACTGAGCATGTTCCCTCCTTTGGGGCTGTCCAGTCGCTTTTCATCAGGGACCTCTCAGAGGAGAAAATGGTTTATTTCCCCTAGAAATAAATAAGGCCAAGAAGGCCCTTGGCAAATTGTGGGGGATAAGGGTGCGTCAGCTCTGGCATCCCTACTGTATACATCTTCAGCAGTCCTGAGTGGAGTCTGAAACACTATGAGTTGCTAGGAAAAGGCTTAAGGATGACAGGGATTCTGAAAGACTAGAAAAGCCATTAAATGAACAAGACTGGCCCCTGGGAATTTTAACTTGGGGAATTCAGGGGAATACGTAGTTTCAAGTGGAAGAAGGCTCCAGATAGAAAACCAAGTTTCAGACATACATAAAAAAAAGCACACTATCCAGTGGACTGTGTTTCTTCCTATGAAGATTAAAAAATTTTTTGCCTATTCCCTCCCTCCCTCCCTGCCAACTTGCCTTTCCCAGTCTCAGCCCAAAGCAGTCCCTCCGCCTTCCAGCCCTCCTTTTTCCAAGGGCTCTTTATTGGCTCTAAATGGGGGAAGGGATGGCAAGAGATGATTGGCTAAGTGAGAACAGCAGTGCCCTCCCTGGAGAAACAGCTGGAATGAGAAGTAGGGAGGGAAGGCTGGGATTGGCTGTGAGTCAGTAGCAGGGTGGGGTGAGCCAGCACTGATGAAGCATTTACCTGTCCAGGTAAGTCAGGAAGAGGTCAAAAGAAGAAAACTGTAGGAGGCAGGGGAAGCAGGCTCTGTCTCCTTGTCTCCGTTTCTGCCCTTTGAAATACAGGGGTATTTCTTTCCTCTCTTCTGCCTGCCACTCAGTGAAGGTGAGTCCATCGTTAACCAACTACTGCTTATTCTGTAGAAAGGTGGGGGGTGGATGGAGGGCGAGAGTGGCTGCTCTATGGGAACTCAGAGCTACAGGGTTGTGGGGAGCCCTGTGCACCCCAGCTAGGGGGCTTTCCTGTCTGTTCCTCAACTCTCACAGGCCAACGGGGATCAGAAAAGGTTGGACTGAAGTGCTTTTATGGAGATGAGGGCTGGAATGCTTTTTTTAATCTGCCTATTTAGGTTGGATAAGCATATTGTGCAGACACAGGGAGGGAAAATCAGTTTGTTTCGGAAATTTCCATCTCTGAGAAACTCAAATTGAGTTGTGACTTTGGAAGAGAATAGTTGGAGTAGAGAAGTCAAAATGTAGTACAGAAATCTTCTCGCCAGGGGGAGAAGAGTGGTTTTCCATTGCATTTCTAACAGGAAATTCTCCCATGGCTTTATCAATTTCTCACCTGTCTTTATTTAAGTAAAGGGTGCAGTGTGTGTGTGTTCAATTATGGCAATGTGATAATGGCAGCGTGTAAGGCATAAGTTCTGCTCCGTTGTTTGTAAGGGGATGTGACGTTTGGTTACATTGGGAAACCTCCAGCTCAGGCTACCAGCTCATCTCTGGAAAATCCATGGATAATCTAGTTGCAGAGTCCAGTTTATTAGGGTTCCATTCAATTAATTTTCTGACTTTACCTGTTAAAAGGCAGAGAGACTGGCAAACAGAAAGCTACCTGGCTGTGCTGGGACATCACCCACATTAATATTTCATGGTAGCATGTCGACTCTGGTAGAAGTTCTGAGTAGGGCAAAGGAGCGCAGCAGTGCCCACAGGAAGGAGAACCAGACCAGTGAAGTGGTTTTGTTTATTTTCTGTCAGGTGTCCCAGTTGGCAGCATGTTTGGCAGGTTTACTACACAAGGAAGCTGGATGTAGATGTCAGGTCAGAATAGTAAGTCAGACCTCCATTTGCCACCTTGGGGGGTTAACACTCTGGTCTGTAACTTTGCCTCTTTTCCTCCCTTCTCCTGCTGCAGGAAAGAGGGAATGGGGGAGACCCCCATGCCAGGCTCCCAGGGCCTGACACACACAAGCTCTGCGTGAATATACAGGGTTGGCCCATATCTGTGGCTATACAGTTGTCGTGAGTACTCAAAACACAGAATCTATTTTTTTATTATTTATTACCTATTGTTTAATCTTCCAAACGAACAACTGTAAACCCACTTTTGCCAACCCTTGTATTAGATTTCCAGTCCCGTCAGCTGGAGCTTTAGCCTTTAACTCAGTCCACGCCACAGAGCTGGCCCACCACACTCACTGGCGGAGGGCTGCCGTAGACGGCGAACCTGTCAGCAGTAAAGATAACCTGCAGTATCGAACAGAGCTCTTTTGTGCAGAGGTTTCTACTAACTCCTTCCCTCAAACACCATGGTGAAAATGGAGATTGTAGTGTTGCCTTAACACACACACAAACCTGCCCATGTGCTCTTAGAGAGAGCAACACATGCAGGGCAACTTGTAGTATTCCTGGCAGTTTTCTTGGAATGTTCTCCAGCCTGAGGCACACTTCTGGGTAGTCAGCGAAAAGTGCAGACACCTGGTCTGAGAGAAATAGACACCCTCCTTGACTACCAGGGAAGGAGGCTGAGCTCTTGGAGGATTTGGGTATGGGCTCATGGGAGGAGTCTATTTAGAAGGTATAGAGAAACCAAACTGGAATGGGGCTGAAGCATTCTCTCCACCCCACCCTCTTCAGATGCCAGAATTCCACATGCTATTTATTTACTCTCCTCCAAGGCTTGGCTGGCGTTAGTGGTGTAGTTAATATTTAATGTGCCTTTGCAGGCCCTGACTATAGGCTGTGCACATTTGCTAACCCATTCTCTCCTCCCTCAAGGCCTCCGAAGGGGTGAAGGGTTAAAAGATACCAAATTCTCACCTGAGTGTTTTGCTTGTTTCTCAGGCTTCTTATCAGGATGAAATACCTGAGGTTTCGATAGTTGCCCTAAAATAGCCCCAGGTTTCAAGGTTGTAAAGTTGGTGAAGGAAATGCAGCACCAGATCAGACCAAACCAATGAGGGAGGGTGGAAGTGGGGAAAGAAGACTTGTTCACAGTTCAGGCTCTTTGTGTCAGAAAACAAGGTGTGGAGACAAGGTGCAAGCACTTCCGGGCTCATTCAGCTCTGGTTTCAGGTTCAGTTCATCTCTGCAGTGGTTACGTAGTGCCTGATGATATGATTATCAATGGCATTTGATGTCATTTCTTTACTGTGGAAATGTCTACTGTTGGGGCAAAACCTGGCTTGGAAGCATAAAGCTGAACTAAATGATGTACAGGGGTTAAGGGATAAGTTAGAAGAAGGGTGACTGTAGGGCTTTCAGTGATTAGTCAGGGGCAGCCAATGACCCTTCTTTCAGCACATGGCCCTCTTGCATCTGGACAGTCTGAGATGCCCTCTGGAGGGCCAGGGTCCACAGGCTGCCCTGTGTGTGCAGCTCTTCCTTCCCTTATGGAGGGGATGTGGGAGGAGCTCCAGCTTTCCCACCTGTTGAATGAAAATGTCTCATCCTGCCCACGTCGTAAGGTTATTCTGAAGATCTAGCCAGCATGTCTAAAGCACTTTGTAAGCTACACCATGCTATGTTTTTTGAAGCAGTGCTATGCATACTGTTTCTACCTCTTCCAGCTGCTTCAGGCCATCCTGGTTTTGAAAGGAAAGTGTAATAGGCACCCTGGGAGGAAGGATGGGCTAGCAAATGACTATAAAAGCTGAAGTGTACTTGGAAAAACATGGGTAGTGATTTTCTCTGAAAGGAAGAGGCAGCGTCCTCTCACCTATTCACAGAGATATTATATTAATTACAGTGTGCCACTTGTAATATTTACTGCCCTAGTTTTACAGATAAGAAAACTGGAGTCAAAAACTAGACCCTTAGATGTACACTTGCTTCTTGGAAACAGTGCACACCCAGCCTGTTAGTCTGACTGAAAGCATTGCCCAAATTCCACTGAGCCATGTATCCTCTAGGAAATATATTTTAGAGTTTATAGTAATAGGGTAGAAGCCAAAAAAGAGGTCTTCCAATAGCTTAACCCAATAGACACTAAAATGATGACGAGTTTATTCATCTAGCATTTTTTGAGTGCCTTCCATGTGCCTAGGCTGATGAGAGATGGATCCTTTTGGTGGCAATGGCCTCAGTCCCATGGAGTGTTAACAGAGTTGGTACTCTCCGAACCCAGACAGTTGTCTGTGAGTGTATAGCCAAGGTGGCAGAACTTCATTCACATGATTTCTCATCTTTCTGTTTCTTTGTGGCTCTGGATATTGGGGAACTAACCTCATGAAGGAAACCCAGGGGCTGTCTTGCCCAAGGTAACTTATCATTGGACGTCTTTGGCATCTCTGTCCCTCCTGGTTCCTCTCTATCTCCTGAGAGGCTCTGCACCCTCATAAATTACATGTGTCATTAGGGATCTTCCTTCTTCATTTCCCATTGTCTTGCCCCTCCCTCTCTGCTCCACCTGAGGGCCTTCTCCCAAGTAGGAGAGGAGCTTTGTGAGGCCTTGTACTTGTCAGCTCTGCAGAGCTGGCCGGCTGACTCACCCAGTACAGCCCAAACCTGACTCTGGCACTGGGAGGAGTTATTGGCAAAGGGACAACTAGACCTGGAATGCAAATCCCAAGTCCCAAGATCTCAAATAGAACACATTTTCCTAGGACATTTTACCTAGTATTGGAAGGGTAGAAAAGATGGTAGAAAATAAGATATGGTGTTGTAGAGAAAATATGGATTCAAAATCAGACTGTATTCTATATTATGGATTCTACCTCTCCACCAGCTCTCTGTTTGGCCTGTCTTTTAATCTTTATTCTTTTAGAATTTCATTTTCATATAGGAGAGTCACCCTGGCCTTTCCAACTCTGTTGGAGTGTTTCGCACACAGGAATGAGAAAGTCCTTGTGATTTTCAGAAGAAAGATGACATTGCCCTCCTTTGTTATTACTTTGTTATTGGCGCAATGAAACTTTTTTCCCCTAGGAATTGCAGTTGGGAAGAAACTATATAAGACATTGCTCTTGCTCATTTGACAAATGTTAGGAACACTCATTGCAATAAGTTCAACAGTGGTGATGCACGAGAGGGAAATTGGGTTTGTGCCAACCACTGTAGGCGCTGTGTGTGTGTATCCCAGGCTAGGGAGCTAATGGTGGCTGTGGCAGTGGCTGTGGCAGTGGCTGTCATAATGACGTTGGTGATGTTGACTATGATAGCAGCTAGCAACTGGGCCATGCGCTGCACAAGTGTTTTACATGGAGAATTGTGTCATATGTTCAAAACAATCCTATGGAGTTGGTACTATTAAGGGCCCTGTTCCTTCTTTCAAGCCTATGGTCTCCCATTTAACCCAGGCCCCTCTTTTCTAAGCTCTTGTTTCCTTTTACTTCGATTTATTTGACTCTAGATGGATTTTGTCTCTTTCTTATTATAAGGATAGTAGTAGTTTTTCATTAAGTGTTTGAGTATTTACTACTAGCTAAATTGTACTGTTCTCATTTAATCCTTACATTAACCCTATTTAAGGAGGAAAAACAAACTCAGAGTCATTTGCTTCAAGTCACATAACTGTAAGTGGCTAAACTGTGATTTGAACCCAGATCCAACTACCTCCAGAATCTAAACTATTAACCCCTCTGATATTTATTGTTCGTAGCAATGAGAATGCAGAGTAAGCTCCCTAGTTCAAAGAGAAGGGTGACTAAAGGAAGTGATGGGATTTCCTTTCTGCCAAGACTGCCTCTTCACCCCCCAAGCCCGTCCTTCTGCATGTATGTGAGCCAGCTTGTGTCCTTCCATGCGGGCTGGGGCGTTTGGGTTTGGGTAATGGCTGTCCATGGCCCCTTCCAGCTCTTTGCTTGCTTGGTGTCCCTGCCACCATGCTGTCCCTGGGCCTGGGCAGAGCCTTGCCAGAGCCCAGGTTGGCTCACACATGGCTTTGATTCTTTTCTTTTCAGGCCCAGCTTGGGACATTCTGCGCTTCCCCTCGCTTCCCCTCTGGGAGCCCCTTTCACCGTCCCTGCACCTTGCTTCTGGCAATGCCCGAGAGGGAGCTGTGGCCAGAGGGGCCTGGCTCGGAACCTGTGACCCGCGTCGGCAGCTGGAACAGCATGACGAGCACCACCTCCACCCACTCTGGATCTGTACGTACTCTGTCCTGCAGCCTGGCCTGCTCCCCGCACACCTGCCCTGCCCTGTCCCGCCCTGCCCACCACCGTCCTGTCTCACTGCTCCTTCTCTTTCATCTTCCTTGTCAGGGAGTGAATCATACCAACTGATGCTTTCTGCCTCTGAGTCACTCCTGGTTCCATAGAAAACCCCAGAGTGCAACAGGGCAAATGAGACCTTTTTTAGTTTTCATGAGGTTGAGGATGTGAATTGAGGTGAGAGAGCCGGCCAGTAATCTGTCATGGTGGAAACTAGAATGTAGATCCTTGTAGCACATGGATTCCTGAGGTTCTCTGCAATTAGCGGCATTACTTCAGTCTTTAAAAAGATCAGACAGAGTAGAGTAATTCAGAGCCTGGGTTCTAGAGCCAAATGGATCTGTGTTTCCTAGTATAAGCTGTATGACCTTAGGCAAATTAATTAATTTCTTTAAGCTTTAGTCTCCTTAGTTTTAAATGGGGATAACATTAAACCTGAATTCATAGAGTTCTTAGGTGGAAGTAAATGAAACTCATATAAGCACTTAGCACTTGTCTGTATGTAGAAAAGAAATAGTCTATCTGTGAGCAGAGATTGAGACTGTTCCAAACTCACTATGTTTAATTATTTGTGAGTGGCACATAATAAACTGTAATTTTTCTGGGCATGAATTTAAATCTTAATTGTTGTATGGCTGGTGTGATAGAGTAAATCTGCCCTGTGTCCAAATGTAAGCATTCCTTTCTTGTTGAGATTCGTCACATACATAATTATGCCTGAGAATTTATACTTTATGGCTTTATATCCTCTAGAGGTATTTTAAAAATTAAGGATTATAAGTGTCTCTACCATACATCAAGGATGTTTAATGTAGTCAATGAATTTTGATATGTAAAAATGGATTAGAAAAAATAGCACACACACAAACACACAAAATCCAAAGTGCAGGCAATCTGTATATAATTTCTTCTTGACAGAGACATATTTTTGCCTCTGTAAGGCTGAGGCCAATGTGAATAATTAGAGACCACTGGACACAGAGTACGACCAGGATTAAAGGTTTTCAAAGAGAATCATCCGCAAACAAGAAGTCCAGGGCTGGCTTACCTCTGGCAAGGCTATTTTAGGTGGAAGGGGGCAGTAAAGGAGATCTTTGTTCAGGGAACCCCTGGCATCGGCTTCAGGGCTTCCAAGGGCTGTGTTTGGAGCTTCTCAGTCACCTGAAGATGGCTCTTCAAGGAGTCTGGGGACTGGAAGAGTTACTCCAACAGCCATCCTTCTGCCCAGGATATTTTTAGGGCTGTCCCGAAATCTCCTGGCCATCAGAGTGGGCCTGGAGAATACATAACTCTGAAGTATCTCCAATATTAGGGGGAAGGGAGAAGATGCCAGGGAAGGACCCTGGCCAAATTTCATATGTTCTCATTTCCCCTTTTGGATTTCCCTTCAGCCTTCTTGTTTGGAGAGTATCTCTTCCATGAATCTTCCTGGCCTTGCAGAACGTGGGCAGAAACCATCCAAAATGACCACAGCACTTTTTCCAGATATTCCTATGGCCTTTCTCATAATTAAATTACTTACTTAATATCTACTTAATATTTATTTAATACTAAATTGCTTTCCCCTCCCCATACCCATCCAGTTTCTTCGCCCTGTCCTCTTAAGTTAATATTTGCTTGAGAAATGCACACTTATTTGAATATTAGCAGAACCAAATACTATCAGGAAAGTAAATACACAAGGTAAAAAATCCTGTGTGGAATGCATTTCACAGTCAAGTATAAATTATTTAGTAAATTTATCTGTGGCTAGTCATACCACTGTTCTCATTGGCTTGGCAGCCAGTAGTTGGCTGTGTTTCCTGTTTGTCCTCATACTGTCCTTGACATGCCAAATCAGGTATGTAGAAGTACTTTGAAAAGTTGAAAACAGTACCATTCAAACTGAAGGTCAAACCTTTATGTCACTCATATAAATTAAAGCTAAGTTGGAGACACATGAAGTGAAATATGTGACACAGGCCACACAGAGAAATTGGAAGTAGAACTTGGGACTGCGAAAGAAAGACCACTTGCCATTTGTCTCCCCAGCTACCAGAGCTGGGTGCTAGTGGGAGAGCAGCCTCAGCCCTCCCTGGGGCCTGCAGGTTCAGGAAGCAACTCCAGCAGGTTGGCAGAGTAGCATCGTGGAAAGGTTTCCAGCTCTTCAGCATTCCTTCCCCAGCACAGGGTGGTGCTCAGGCCCCGCCAGTTTCTGCAGAGCTCCCTCTCACAGCTCCCTTCTCCTCTGCTTCCTCCTCTCCTCACTCAGAGTGACAGCAGCTACGACTTCCTGTCTGCTGAAGAGAAGGAGTGTTTGCTCTTCCTGGAGGAGACCATTGGCTCATTGGATACTGAGGCTGACAGCGGACTGTCCACTGACGAGTCCGAGCAAGCCACAACTCCCCAAAGTCCCCGCGCACTGCCCAAAATCCAGCCTGCTCCCCAGGGTAAGAGAGACAGTCTGGGGTAGCACCTCTAGTGAAACCCAGAAAATCTGAACATCCTGCTGTCCACTTTCCACGTTGTTAGCACTTTGCTCGAAGGGCCACAGGCAGGAGAAACAATGACCACGCTCCTCTCCACTCTCCTGGCTAGAATAAAACTTTGTCCCTGGAGGAAGGAGGGACTTCTGACAAGCCAGCTTCCTATGTCTTTCTATATGTACCAGAGGCCTGGGAGGGAAAGGGGTTTGACCAGCTCCCGTCCACTCATGGAGAAATTCTAAACAGATACAACCACAGTGGTGAGGGAGGGGTGGATGGTTGGCTCTAGAGAGACTGAGTCAGTCTAGGGAGCTAATCTGGATGACCCAGAGGCTGAGGCTACGGGAGATAAGAAGAGGGAAGGGCTCCCTTCGCTGGGTGGGTGGCACCTTGAGGCTCTTGTGAGGGAGTGTGGAGAGCCAGTGGTGCTGGGCTGAGTAGAAAGGGGACAGGGTAGCACATGAGTGTGGGGCCGTATGTCCAGGTGAGTAGGGCAGCACTTTACTTCTGAGGAGAGTCCCAATGGTATCAAAGCTGCAATCATTTATTCATTCATTTAATAAATTTTTATTGATAATGTGTTAGACCTTCCCTGAAGCTAGAGCGGTAAATGGGGCCATGAGACTTCATTGCCACCTAAGATTAACTCCCTCGCCCAGTAGGCCTGATGCACTTGACTAGCTCACTGGAAGGAAAGAACCCATGTCACTCTCGTGCGGGAACATGGGCCATTACACAATCATCCAGGTACTTTTAGAAAAGGAAGGTGGAAAAAGGTAGAAGCCTAGGCAAATCAAGAGCAAATCACCTGTTTATGCCATTCATATCCGATGCTCCCATTGGACTCAGTTATCTGGGAGCCCCAAGATAGCTGGACTCTCCTTAATCTCCCCCAACCCTGGTGCAGCTGCAGAGGAAGAGCCTGAATCAAGGACACGCAGCTGTCTGGGGCTGCCCTTTCCCCAGCTATACTGAAAAATTAATCCTTGGTTGAAAGGAATCTGCTAGTATTGACCTGTTAGTCTAAATGATATCCAGACAAGAGTGCTGCCCCTTTAAAAGCAAAGAGACAACAAAGGCAAAACCCATCCATGCAAACTGGAGATCAGAGTTCAGGAACTATTTGCTTTTCCCTTGGCAGTAGGGTTCTCACCTCTGTCCTCTCTTCTTTGCCCATTCTCCCGGACCCTCACAGGACATCCAGAGGAGATTTTCGGCCAGCAAAGACTAGACCAAAGGAGAGCAACTCAGTCCAGCTCATCACATTTGCCTGAACCCCAAGGCCCAAGCTTCAGATCTGGCTCCTACAGCCTCCCCAGAAATATCCATATCGGCAGGAACCAGAGCCTCGGGAAAAGCACCACCCAGACTAATAGCCACCTTCCAGGAAAGTCTGAGAGGCTCATCCCAGACACTGAGAAAGAGCAGATCAGCCAGAGCAGTGAGCCCAGCCAGGCTCCAGCCACCCTCCAGGAGGTGGCCCTTGATTTGGACACAGCTCTCATCCCCCCACCAGAGGCTTTCCGGGACGCCGAGCCAGAGCAGGGTGGGAAAGGTAACCTGCCTGGAGGGCCAGTGGAGAAGAACCCCTCGCCCCAGCTCCATATGTCAAACAGCCCCCAGAAGAGAAAGGAGACTTGTTCAGAGGCCATGTCCCAAAAAGCCAATGAGAAAGTCTCAGTGGGGGCACCGGGACAACCTCAGCCTCCACCTGCCATGTCGTCTCAGAATGTGAGAGCTGCAGATGTTCCCACCCAATCAGAGGGCGAGCCAAGTGCCCAGCTGGCCCCCCTCACAACGCCTAAGCCCCGGAAGCTGCCACCTAATATTGTTCTTAAGAGCAGCCGAAGCAGTTTCCACAGTGATCCCCAGAACTGGCTTTCCCGCCACTCTGAGACTGCCCCTGGAGATTCCGGCCTGGTCTCCTCTTCCCTGCAGGAACAAAGGAAAGCCCGCAAAGAAGCCCTGGAGAAGCTGGGGCTACCCCAGGACCAAGAAGAGCCCAGTCTCCACTTAAGTAAGCCCGCCAGCTCCATTAGACTCAAGGGGACTCAATCCCCTTCCCCAGCTCCAGCTTCTGCTCCCGCTCTGGCACAACCCACAACTCAGGCCTCAGCAGCTGTGCCTGCTGCAGGGAAGGCTTCAGCTCCTGCTCCAACCCGGGGACCTTCTCCAGTAAAAGCTCCCGCTCCGGGTCCAGCTCAGGGCTCTTCTCCAGGGAAGGTTCCAGCAGCCAAATCCATGCCAATTTCCATCTCTACGGCCTCAGGGGTAAATAGTCGCCTGACTCAGCCAAAGGCAAACTCAGGGCTGACTCTCCAGGAAAGCAGCATCCCTGGCCTGAGACAGATGAACTTCAAGTCCAACACACTGGAGCGTTCAGGAGTGGGGCTGAGCAGCTACCTCTCAGCTGAGAAAGACTCCAGCCCCCACACCAGAACCTCTCTGGGGAAAGACTCCTTCTTGAACAAGATCTCACCCAATGTCTTGCGTAATTCCCGGCCCCGCCCTGCCTCTTTGGGCACCGGGAAGGACTTTGCAGGAATTCAGGTGAGCAAGTTGTCTGACCAGGAGCCGGAGCAGAGCTCCAAGCGCCTGTCTTACCAAGGACAGAGCCGTGACAAGTTGCCTCGACCCACCTGTGTCAGTGTCAAGATTTCCCCCAAAGGTATCTCTGATGAGCACAGAAGGGAGGCTCTGAAGAAGCTGGGACTGTTGAAGGAGTAAAGTAGGCCCTGGCCACCAGCATGGCCCGCACAACCTCCTCCCTGCCTCCTGACATACAAGAAGACACTCAGGGCTCCACCTAGGAGCCTTGCCCACCTCACTACTCAAGAGCTGGGCAAGGGTAGTCTTCTTTCTGATGCTCTGCTCTCTCAGATGAAGGGGAAGAAGAAACTGGAGTCCAAGCCTACGCCTATACTCAGGGTGGTTGTGCCAATGAGTACCTGCTCAAATCATCCTGAAGATGATTTCCGTGTGTGTGTGTGTGTGTGTGTGTGTGTGTGTGTGTGTATTAGGCTATATCTATCACCAAAGCTATTTATATGACACAAGGAGTCATTGCTCAGAATTCTGCTCAGGTTGGTTAGAGTTCAGTCTAACCAGAACTGAGTGGAGACGGATGGCTAAGCCTGAGGATAAATGTCAATTGAGACTGTGTGTGTGTCAGTGACATTGGGCAAATACAGCAGCACCTGAAATGTGGGTCTCCTAGAGTTCCTACAGTGGATGGAGACTGGCTCATACCTTGCTGGATCACTCTCTCAGTCTGGCTTTCTGGACAGGGGTCTGGGGACAAGAAGTGTTGGTTTGTTCTCTCTTCACCTGCTGCCTTCTTGCTGTTCCTGGCCCCAAGGATAGGACACATTCCTGTAACTAGAAACTCTTGGTTGACTGAGCCACAGAGCTCCTGTTGGTCTGAGAAGACAGGATAAGCAGCCAAACAGCACACCTCCATTGGGGAGGGTCCTTGTCCATGGACTTGACAAATTCAGTAACAAACTGTATGAAACTGCACAGATCCCAGATTCTGTGATTTCCGCTCCCTGTCTCGTTCTGCTCATGATTGGCCCCAGGGCCGGGCCAACATTGAGATAGACGAGATCCTGAGCCCAGAGGCAGCGAAGAACTGTTTCTGGCCTTGCCCATGCTCTTACAGAGAGTTTTTAACTTCCTCAGTGCCAATGGGCAGATCAACCCAGTACATTCTCTGCTAGTTATTCATAGAATATCAGAGCTGGGACGGACCTTAGAGATGCTCACATCCAGCCGTACTGGAGAAGGAAAGTGACTCATTCATGGTCACTGCCACTTACTCACTGAGCGGGGCCCAGAGCGGGGCCCCCGGTTGCCTCTCCAGGCTGCATGCAGCCTCCCTCAGGCAGCAGTGGTGTGCGTCCCCAGTGTCCCAAGGGCCCTCCAAGATCCTCTTCTGAAATATCAGAAATTAAATGTTGTTTATGTCACATTTAGTGTTATGGCTTTTTATTTTACCTTTGGAAAGTAGCAATAGAATAACTCATTATTAACCCCAAATTTCCTGACCAAATTATACGACTTGAGAAAATGCCAAAAGAAAGTAATATGGGTGGGTTTTGTGAGCTTATGGATGCAAGCTTGGGGATCAGATATAGTTAGATATGACCCCTGCTTCCCCTTAGGAAATAAATATTCATGGCTGTGACCTGGTTGGAGTCCAGGATCCCTGGGTATGAGGGGCAGATAAAGGAAACTCTTGTTGGGAAGGTGCCCTTTAGGGTTGGCTGAGCGTTTTTGGGTTGTGTCCTTAGGAACCCAGCACAGTCAAAGCTCAGCATTTCTGAACATGATAAGGTTAAGGTAAGGACAACAAGTGGCTTGCTCCACCCTGTTAAGGTATGTGGGGTGTGGGGTGGGACAGTTTCTGTGTACTCTCTCACACGCACACCCAAAATTCTGGTGCCTTATTCCTAGCCCTGGGTGAAGAGCTGGTCAGTCACAGCTGACAGGGACTCCCATAGCTGGCCAAGCTGAGTTTTATTAAGAGTCCCCAAAGAAGGGGACCCTTCTGGAAGACTGAGTGGAAATGCTGTATTTGGTTGAGCTGCTTCATGAGTCTATTTCAAGACACAGCCTGAGGAACTATCACTTTATTTTTTATTAATTGCACTGATAAATAGGAGAACTTGAGGCTAGCTGTAAAGTAAGACTTGGGAGGAATCTGGGGCCATGACATCAACGCAAGGCTGAAGGACACAGGGTGGTCAGGAGTAGATCCCCTGTTAAATCCTCACTCCCTGATAAAGGTAACTTCTCTCCAGACCAAACAAAGCTACACTCCGCCTGCCTTTCAGCCTTGCATTCTCAACTTAGTGGCATGCCCACTTCCCCATTCTCTTCATTTGAGAGACTCCCTTCCCTTGTTATTTAAAGACACCATGTGTCCCATGTCCTCATCCTTCAAAGGGTATGTTTCTCTCTAAGGGTGGTCTTTGGGTTTCAGGAATAGAACAGAAAGTCCAAACCCAGTTGTCCTCATTCTGAAGAGGGGAAAAGGGACCTCAGTGAGGACATCTGCCATCCTGAAGGTGATATTAGACATACCTGTGGAATTTATCTTCCTCTGTATCTATGCAGGATTGCCCTCCATTCCGATTGAACTGATTGAGTGGGAGGTGAGAGTGTCTTCATGGTTGTTCTTATCTCTTTTTGAAGGACTTTGGGTGTAAAGGCCAGTCATTTGATTTTAAAAACCAAAGTGACAACTCTACTTCCACTGGACCTTTTATCTCTTCCATACCCTGCTGCAGTCTTGCTGCAGCTGGGAACAACCATCTGCTAAACACAGGAGCTGGCCTCTCATCCTGGCACGTGGGGTCTGTGCCCGTAGGTATATTGGCAGCTGCTCCTCTGAGTCATCACTCAGGTGCTACTCAGAGTTCTACACTGTGACTCTGTGGGGCAGGCCTGCATGCTATCATGCACAGAGGTCAGGGGAGGGGCCTAGGCCTGTCTTAGGTGCTTCCCTTCATAGTGGGATGTGTGGTCTGGCAGAGGCTTCCCTGTAACCTGGGGGTAGGCAGGCATGCAAAAGTTGGTGTCTATTCCATGGAAGGGAGGGCAAGCGGAAGACTGCAGAGCAGATCCTATTTGAAGCTAAGAGGGAAGATATCAGGGTCTCCAATACGTGTAATTATGTGAGAGGAACAACTCCATCCTTTGAGCCATGATCACACATGTAGGAAGAAAAAGATCATACTATCAAAAAATGTGAAGCTGTAGGCTCATAGACTAGAGGAGGTGGAGACCTGAGGCATGGACAGGAAAAAAATCATGTTAATCTCAGGTAGAATCTAAGAAGGAATGCAGATAAAATGCTCCCAAACTCTTTTCCTCATGTGAGTGACTACGGAGAACATAGATCTGGGCTCAGTTCAACCTCCATTACTTACCAACCAGGGAACCCTGGAACTTTCTGAACCTTAAAGGTCTCAATCTGTAACATGTGGATGAACAAGTGATATAAACTCTGTGGAGTTCAGTGCTTGACATAGTGTAGATACTCCATAAATGATAGTACTGTCTTCTGGATCTTATTCCTTCCTTCTCAAAGGGAGCAAATATAGAAAACGTAGGAAGCCAAGAGGACATTTGATCCTGCACTGAGAGAAATGGGAGCGATCTTGCTGCAAATATAAGTCCAAAATAACAGCCAGGTTTTGGCACATCTTCCGGTTGACTCAACTTCAACCACACCATGATTCCTGGAATTTGAAAAGAAAAAGATCTGCATCAGTATGCGGTCTGTGTCTCTGTGAAGGCTAAACTATCTGTTTCCAGCTTCTCTATCCCCAAATTCAGCTTCCCCTTTATCATCAATCTCTTGCAACTCATGACCATACAGTGTGCTTATTTTAATTTTCTTTTGTTGTATGGTTCACTTCAATAATTATTTTTAAAATTGAGGAAAATAACAAACTGATATAAGAGGAGGGAACTCTGGATAAAATCAGGAAGAGATGAGGCTAGAAAAGGTTTCAAGATTCTTGGGACTTTTTCTAAAATATTTCAGAAATTAATTAAGCATTTGTTAATAGGAGGCATGAAGGTAAATTGAATGACCTCTCCAAATCTCTTCTGGTATAAGGGTCAGATGATTCACTGGGCTCATTATCATCGTTGTCATCACCACCATCATTGTCACTATTGGCTTAGAATACAAGTGAGGTAAAGACAACTGATGTCCTAGTTCCAGGCCATCATTATCTCTTGCTCATTGTGTGTCAGTGGTCATTCTTATTCACCACCTGCCAGGTATCCAGAGTTCAAAACAATCTGAAGCAAAATGATATCCTGATAATCTCAGAACCAGGTGAGTTTCAGTGAAAATGTATGTTCAATATTAAGCAATTTAATTAGGAAGACCAACACCCTGTCAAAAAATAATCACAATATAATCTAAAGTGAAAGATACCTCATATTACCTAAGAGCTGGAAGGAAATTGTCAAGTTATCTAATCCAACCTCCTACCTGAAGAGAAATTATATCTATAAGTGGATATAGATACAAGTTAGAAAGATGGATGAATAAATGGGTAAGTGGGTGGATGGATGGATGGGTGGTTGGCTGGCTGGCTAGATGGATGGATGGGAAAATGGAGGAAAAGGGAAGAGATTGAGTGTTTATAGTGGCCAAGAACACAGGCTTAGGAGTCGAGCTGCCAAGCTTTCTACACCTCAGTTTACTTTTCAGTTTATTTCTTTTTGATTCCTTTAACTTCCTTTGTTGCCCTAGAGTCATTTGGTTTAAAAATAGTGTCAAAAAATGAAACTTATAACAGGAATAAACCCTGTAGAGGCAATAATCATACTTATCTGTTGAAGTTATGAGAATAGAATCAAATAATATAATATATAAAAATACATCAAATTGCTCAATAAATGAAATTTATTAATATTATTGTCATACACATATGTAATTCAGATGCCAAGTGGGTCACCCTTGAGAACTGAATTTTTCTTAGCCTACAACTAAATCCCTCAGCCTGAAACAGTCAAAAGCCTTCCTTCAATTTCCAGAAACTTCTACAGCCAGCCTCCTCATAGCCCTCCTGTTTTCTATTTCCATCTGTGTGTGCTGCTTTGGGGTCTCCCCACACCTGCTCACCCCATGTTACTCTTAGTGTCCTCACTCCCATCAGGCCTGACTCAGAGCCCAGGCCTTTAATTTTTCACATAGAAAATTGAGTTACTCTAAGCATTCTGTTCTTTTGAGTTTTTAAGTGAAAATTGGTGTGAGAGATGCGAAGGGACCAAACACAAGGCGCACAGTCTGCCATCAGCTCTCATGCCACCCTTCCTTTCCTCCCTTTTCCCCTCCTGGTGTGTTGCAGCACACCCAGGGAGCTCTCACTTCCACCCATAACTAAGGCCCCTGCTGATCATCTGCCCCAAGAGACTTTTCAAAAGATTGCTCCTCCTTGAATGTGGGTGGCTCCTTGAAATGAGCTCAGCAGGCAACAGCGGGGAGGATGCAACACAAGATGACTTGTGGCACCTCCACCTCCACCTCCTCGCATAAACTTACACCAAGGAGTGAGGCAGGGCTTCCTTTGGATCACTCCCTGTCTGTCCAGTTGTTTGGATACGCAAGGAGGTTTAGTCTCCTCTCCCAGCAACCCCCCCACCCCAATTGTTCAAGTGGGGGTTCCTCTGTAGCAGTCAAGGCCTCAGGTAGGTCTTGTGGGATGAGGAGATATCTTTTAATTGACGTTAGTTCAAATATGGCATCATTATCACTTTAGGGTGACTTGAAATCAAACACAGTTCTAGCCCCAAACTTCTGCCATCCTGCTTCCTCCTTGAGAGGCAGGGACCACCCTGTGACTCAAACTTCACCCTCCCCTGGAAAAGCACGTCCTCTGGTAGCTACCCTGCCCTCGAACAGCCAGCCTCCTGCAAGAAGAGGTTCGGTGATGACCAAGGTTTTGCTGTTGTTTTTTTTCTTCTGCATGAGACTGAAATTGCGATTTTTTAATAAAAATTATGTGAGTTTTAAAAAATATGTGATTTTATATATTTAGTCTTCATCCCCAATTCTGGCTCAGAGATCCTAAAACCTTTGGAATTTCTTGTGAGGAGAAGGATAAAGGTGTGTTCTATTATGTCATTGAGTGACTTTTGAAAAGCCCCAAGGTAACCTAAGGATGAAAGCTGATAACCTGGCAACTTTTAGTCCCACCCTCCCACCCACCCCACTTCTGGGGAAGGCAGAGGTCCTGGAGATTCAGTGTAAGTGCCAACGGGCACCGTTTCAATCAGTTATGCCTGTGTAATAAAGCTTCCACAAAAATCCAAAAGGACAGAGTTTGGAGAGCTTCCAGGTTGGTAAACCAGAACATTCCCAGCCCCAAGCTCCACAGGAACAGAGCTCCTTTTGTTCCAGATCTCGCCCTGTGTATCTCTTCATCTGGATATTAATTAGTATCATTTCATATATTTTGTAATAAACCAGTAACCCAGTGAGTAAGCTTGTTTCCTGAGTTCTTTGACCTGTTCTTGCAAAGTAATCAAACTCGATGAAGGGGTCATGCGAAGCTCTGACTTTCAGAAGCACAGGCAACCCCTGGACTGGCAATGGGCCCCCGAAGAGAAGGGGAGGGCGGTTTGTGGGACTGATGCCTTAACTTGTGGGAGCCGATGCTGTCTCCAGGTACATAGAGTCAGAACTGAGTTGAAGTGTCAGGCACCCAGCTGGTACTGAGACTTGCCCGCTGGTGCGGGGAACTCCACACATACTGGAACCAAGTGGAAAGGCTCCTCTCTATGCTGCTGCCCTCATTTCCTGGCCCCTGTGTCCCCAAGACCAGGGAAGAAGTCAGAGCTTCACATATTTCTCTTCAAACCTCCCCTCTGTGCTTTTTTGCCTCAGCTGCCTACTCCATCTCTACTTCATACTCAACATGTCTAAACATAGGCCCATGCTGGGGGCCCCCCATATCTGCCCCTTTTACAGTGTTCTGTATCTCAGTGGGCCACATTCGTTCTATGAGTAAAACCAGAAACGAAAATGCCATCCAGGACACTGTCCTCAATTACAAGTTTGCAATGAATTACAAATCATAGCAATATCACCTCCAAACATCATTGAAATCAGTTCTTTTCCTTCTTTTCTCCTAAGACCGCAGTCGCGGTAGGAGCGTCCCAGTCGTCTCTCCCCAGGACCATGGAGCGACTACGTGTCCCTCTTACGTCCACCCAGCAACCAGAATCACTTTTTCACCCGCAGTGCACTCCCTTTCATGGAAGGCCCTGAGAAAATACACATGCATCAGCACATTTGTGGAAAAAGAAATATGGGACAGGTAAACCCAAAACGAATGTGATTATCTGCATAGGGTGGGAGGAAAAACTGAAAAGGAAATGGGAATGGAAACAGCACAGAGGGTGGGGGAGGATGGCATTTCTCGGAACATACCTTTTTGAATAGTTCAGATTTTAGAGTTATGGTAATGTTTTGCCTATCCAGAGAATTAAGATATGAATAATAAATAACAACCAGGATGTGTGTGTGCGTGTGTGAAGAGGGGTGTGAGTGTGTGTTTAGAAGAGGGTGGAGGATCCAAAATAGAATAGAAAACAGTGAAAAAGTTAACCTAATTGTATTTTTTTAAAAGAATGAATGACATGACTACACTGAGGGGAGTGGGGAAGAAAAGAACTAATGTAAGTTTGAAAAAAACTTTATTTTTGCTATAGGCTGTCAAAGGCTAAAGACAGATTCTAGTTGCTGAATGTTTTTTTTTTTTTCACATTTGCTGGTTAGCATTCTGATTTTACTTTATAGGTACTACTGGATCAAACAAATAAGTGACTATCCTATGGATAAAAGAGCCAGGTTTCTCACTGGTGAAGAAGGGAAATAAACATTTTAAGGCTATGCAAGTATCCTATTTCTCATCATACTGCCATCCACTAATTTTAGTATCCATTAATGATTCTGGCCTGAAATAATGATCATTATGGTCTTTGCCAAATTGTTATTTTTCTATTTTGATCAATTCTCCTAAATTTATTGTTCAGAATTCTACTGTAATGAAGAACTGTTTCCTAACCCCCATTTAACTATTGGTTCAATTATCTACTTATATCAATATGCAATAATTGTTTATTTTATTCTGTGGGTTAGAGTCCATGATTATCATTTATTTTGTTGCTCAACTTATTCTCTGTTTGGCTCGAGAGACGCTCTTCTTTGGCTCTTTTGTCCTTTGGATATGCCGCCACCATTTTTTGAGTACTTTAAAAGTTTTGTCATGCAAAATCCTTTTGGCCTACCTTGTTCTTTCCCTGTCCTCACCCTGGAATTATCCAAGGACCTCTGGATCCTCTTTTTTGGAAAATAATACCTAGAAATCAAGGCCTGGGTGTTAGAGGTGCTCATTGAGACTGGGACATCATTCTTTCTAGGCTCTCTCAGCGGACAGAGCTCGGGAATGGATGTATGAACTCACACACACATACCCGTGCACACACATCTATATCTTTGTCTGTATTCATCTATTCACATATATATTAAAAGTCTTGAGTTCATACTGTACCACCAATTCCATTCCAATACCACAGGGTTTATTCTAGCCTTTCTCATTTTCTCATTTATTTTTAATACATGTCAAAAAGGACAAAAGAGCCAAAGGAAAGGGTCTCTCAAGAGCCAAATAGGGAATAAGCTGAGTAACAAAATAAATGATAGTCATGAAGGGTAACCCACAGAATAAAGTAAACATACATATTCCATACTGTTATAAGTAACTAATAGAATAAATAATGAAATGGGAATTAAGGCGCAGTTCTTCATTATAGTAGAATTCTAAACAATAAATGTAGAAGGAATTGTGGAAGTAGAAAAATAACAGTTTGGCAAAGAGCATAGTGATAATTGTGTCAGGCAAGAATCATTAATAGCTGCTAAAATTAGTGGAAGAAAGTATGATAAGAAATAGGATATTTTCAATAGTCTCAAAATATCTTCCTGAAAACACTCACTAAAAAGGAAAATATAGTATCTTTGCAATGGAAGAAATTGGCAGACACAAATTTAACAATGATCAAAGTTAACATTACCAGTTATGACAAATATTGACATCATGTACCTCCTATTACACTGTACTGAGAAGGATACAGTATCACAGCCATGGTGTTCTTGCCATATATGTACAACCTGAATTTAAATATGAACATCAGATAAGCAGAAATTGAGAGACCTTTTACAAAATAATTGGTCAGTACTCTTCAAAAGCACTGTGGCCTTGAAAGATAAAGACTGAAGAACTATCACACATTGGAGAAGACGAAAGAGACATGGCAAGTAAATGCAACATGGGATCATAGGTTGGATCTTGACCCGGAAAAGGACATCCTCATTTGGTTTTAATAAGTGTACTATGTAAGATGTTAACAGTTGGGGAACATAGGTAAAGAGTATGTGGGAACTCCTTGTACTATTTTTTTTTCAATTTTTTAAAGTTCAAAATTATCTAAAAATAAAGTTTTAAGGAAAATAATGTTTGCTTTCAAAATAGAAAATTGAAGTAATCATCCCACTGCTCTTAGAAACAGACCAAATTCTTAAAGATGGACTCCAACTCATCAAGCTCCATCTCAAACACCCTAGTCCATCCTTCTAGCCTCCCCTGCACCCTCTCTAAGCTTCAGCTATTCTTTCAGTTCATGAAATCTGTCACTCTCTTTCCTAAAGAGCATATGCTCATACTTGTTACATTAATGTCTGCTAAGTTCCACAAGATCAAAGACTATGTCTCCTTTTAGTCATCATTTTATGACCTGCACATTGTAAGGTTCCCAGCATGCAGTAAGCACTCAGTGAATATTTGTTAGTTAAATGAAGGAATTAATGACGAAATCAAGTGCAGGATGCCACACGGTCTCATCATTCCTACAGCTCAAAAAAAAGTGAGACAACCCTGATCCTCCAAGTATCAGGTGCATCTTGTTAATTTTTCCAAATGTGGCCCATTTATATTGGGACATGGTGTTAGATAACCAAGTGGCCCTAGTGGTCCTCTTGGTAATTAAGTTTGATGGGCAAATATGTGGGCATTTTCTCTACCCAGGTCCTTGAATTATGCTGGGGAACCTTCTAAACAGAAAGAGAGAACCCCACCCCAACTCCCCAAGACCGTGCTGATGTGCCTTGACACATGTTGCCTAACAGAGAACAGACCAAGAGTGCAAACTCTGGGGCCAGGTCCTGGGGCTCATCTTGAGAACTGCAATGCTAGGTAACGTTACAGAGGTAGGCACTTTGCCCACGTTATTCCAGTTCAGTCCTCACAACAACTATAGTATTATCACCATTTTGGTAGAAAAGGCAAATGAGGCATAAAGAGGGTCAAAGACTTGTCCTAAGTTCCACAGCTAACAAGTAGTGCCAGGTCTTCAAATCTGTCTGCTCTACAAACTTTCTAAAATTGTCCTTTCTCCATCTCAAGGAGGTGAAAACTGTCCAACCTTGGTGGATGTTCCAGTGGTCATGTGTTCTTCAGAGAAGTGTAAATGTACAGAGAAAGGAAGGAGGGGTTGGGTCAGTTCAGGTTTGAGAGAATACAAGGTTATCTCCATCTCCTAAGAAGCAGGGGGAAAAGAATCTTATGACAGGCTTGAGTTTAGAAGGGAGGAAGGAAAAGCTGTAAGAATCCTTTGTTCTGAAGGAAAGCAACTGCGTGTCGACTCACCCAATCATCGTTGGGCAGGAAGCCTGAGCAGATGCATCGCATCAGCCTGTCCCAGGTTTCCTCTGGCCCAGAGATGGGCCAGTCTCCTCCTGCTGCACCATTGCATTCAGAGCCACCTACCGAAACCCGGGGGTTCTGAGTGCTCTACCATCTCTGGAGGGAGGATCCAGGCAGGAAGGTAACAATGAGCCAATGTTTAGCCCAGGAGACAAAAGGCCCTTTGATAGAACCCTGACCTTAGCAACCTCTTCCGTCTGCAAACAAGCTTGAATTCCATTCAGGGAAGGCAGGAGCAGGAAGCAGCATTAGTGAGGAAGCCCTAGTCCTTCAGGTGTGGACCCTGGCCTGCATATCAAGCTTCCACTCCTCCCCTCTGATAAGGCCCTCCTCACACCCAGGAATGTTGTACCTGCCCTGAAGGAGATAGGGTCGGAGCCAGGTAACCAAGTGGAGAGAGAGCAAGGACTTGTATCCTCAGTACTCTAGGACTAACACCTGTTCTCAGGTTAGAGTCCCTGAGCCAGCATTTCTAGTGGCCTATCTTCCTCTGTGAAGTGCCAGTTTCTTGCTTAATCTTGTTATTTCAGCTGCTCACATTTCCAAGGAAGAACCTAATAAAGAAAACTCAGCAGGTGCTTGTGGCTCCAAAGGGAAGCAGAGGGGCTGAGCAAGCACAATGGGCTGGGGAGGTGGACACAGTGTGCTGGGGGGTGGGGCATGAGGAGCCATCCATCCAGGGACTGGTCTAGGAAGGGACAGGTAGAAGAGGGGAGCTCAGAGAGGCTCCTGGGCTGGCTCCTGGGCCAACCCCTATGGGTGGTGTTTCTAGACCCAAATACACTATTCTAGAGTTATCCTCCTTGGCACACTCTTTCAAATCCCTCCACAAACTGCAGAATACTCTTTCTTTCCTCTCTACTCTCAGGAGATGATTCTTGGGATAAACAGAAGACCCTTTCCAGGACTGGACCATTCCATCACAGGCGTGCACTGTGAAAGAATGTCCTTCAGGGCACCGTTAGCATAAGCCTTATTCCTTCCTAACTTGGATTAGGAAGGACAGAGTGGGGGACAGAGTGGAATGTTTGTAGGGCTTTGGGGGAAGGGTCAGGCAAATTTCAGCTCATTTCAGGAACAGTTAATCAAGAATTATTCTTGGAAGAGGGAGGACCTGTGCCACAGATTACAACCATTGTTTGGACTATTTGAAATTTTAAAAATTTTTATTAGTATTTATTTTATGCTAAATTTATTCCTAGGCCATATGTTCTTGTTTCATCAGTCTATTCTGAAATATTGTTGTTTTTTTTCCTGTGCAACCTCCTCTTCTGATTTAGGAAGAATCTGCTCTTTTTCAGGAAGATCATCTCAGTGTGGCAGTGAGAGCTCACATGTAGTTTAATTCACCCATGAGCTCTTTAACTTCTGCACCACATCTTGGGAGCTTTGTTCACCTGAATGTGCTCAATGATCAGAGAATCTGCATCTAAAGCCCTAAGTTCAGCATTACCCTCTGCATTTTCAAGCATGTGCAGCAAAAATTCAGCTCTCTTTCTGGGCCATCAACCCTGTGCCCAGCCCCACTGTTTGGCCTGGACGCACCTACCAACTCCACCATTGTAATGACAGAATGGCACACATTGCTCCTGTAAAGTGACATCCTTCAGATGCTTGGTGGCTTTTCAGATACACATACCTTGATGGCCTGGACAGTTTCACAAGTGTTCTTAAAGTGAACCCAAAGATTTGAACCTCGTGATTTGCATAATTTTGTGGGGTTTTCTGGGTCAAGTGAATAGCAAACAATTTTCAAATGTCACATCTGGCCGCTTTTAGGAAGAGGAAGACCATTTGGATTTTATCAAGAAGGGTGGGAGGAACAGCTAGGGTCATATGATATTGTAATTGATAATAAGAAATTTATATAAAATTTATATATAATCTTCCACCTGTTTCCAGCACAGAGCTCTCTAAACCCTTGGAATTTCCTAAGTGATAGAGAGTGATTAAGGTGTCCTTGTTATGTTAATGGGGTGACTTTTGGAACACCTCTAGATCACCTAAGGATGGGGGCCAGTTGCCAGCCAAACCTACCGAATGTTAGGGTGTTGGAACTTCAGCCCCACCCCCCTGACCTCCAGGGAAGGGAGAGGGGGGTGAACCAATCACTAATGGCCAATGACTCCACCAATCAAGCCTATAAAATGAAGTCTCTATAAAAACCCAAAGGACAGGAATCAGAGAGCTTCCGGGTTGGCGAACACGTGGAGGGAGAGCAGCACACGCGGAGAGGGCACGGGAGCTCTGTGCCCCTTCCCACACCCCTTGCCCTCATCACTTCCACCTGGAGGTTCCTGAGTCATGAATCCTTTTAGAATAAATCAGTAATCTAGTAAGTAACATGTTTCTCTGTGTTGTCTGCGGCGCTCTCACAAATTAATCAAATCCCTAAGGAGGGGATCATGGGAACATGCAGCCTAGCTGGCTGTTCAGAGCACAGGTGACAACCTGGGCTTGTGACTGGCCTCTGAAGGGGATGGGGAGGACAGTCTTGTAGGACTGAACACTTAACCTGTGGAATTTGATGCTATCGCCAGGTAGATAGCCTCAGAATTGAGTTAGCTTGAAACACCCAGCTGGTATCTGAGAATTGCTTGCTGGTGTGGGTCTGCCACACCCCTACCCCCAACACACACACACAAACTGGAATTTAGTGCAGAAAAACAGGGCTAAAGTCATGTGTGTACAGGAGGGTTTGGAAAGGAATAGCTGCTGGGAACAGACGTGGGAAGGCTCACTGTAGGAAACTCTCAGTCCACTAAAAGTGAAGTAATACATAAACAAATCAGTGCGCCCCCCTCTCTGCCCCTTTAGAAGCATTGCCAGTCCCTTTCCCTTGCTCCAGCCCTGCCTGTGCTCTGCCTCCCTGGGTACAGAGAAAGCAGGACTCAGCCAGACCTGGTACTTTGGCCTGGGCAATGGAAGAGGGGCCATGAGACCTGGGCCATGGGGAGGGTGGAGAAAGTAGAAGAACCAGCTGAACTACAAGGAAAGATTCTTGTCATTCTCTCCCAGGCTGAGGAGGGAAGGAAATGGGAGAGCATGTGAGGTGAGCTGTGGTGGCATAAGAAGGGGCCTCAAAAGGTTGGACACTCCCCCATCAAGAGCCAAAAGTGAGTGCTGCATGGCTTTCTCCATGCTTTCTGCGGGATCTGCAGAAGGCGGGCTGCTGACTGGCCCCGTTTTGTGGGGCTTCATGTGAGAAAGAGGCATGTTACCTCTTCAGGGTTTGTCTGCCCAACACTTCAAGGCTGATATTCAAAATATCAGATTCAAAGTCAGGAAGGGTTTATTGATTTAGAAGGCACCAGCTCAAGAAGATGGGGGACCTTACAGCTTCTACAAATCCCATTTTAGGAGATCCTAGAATTCAGGCTTCTTTTAGGTCAAGAAAAGGGGAGAATGAAAAGGGCAAGAGTATGTGACATCTGGGCACCAACTGGGATCCAAAGATGAGCATGAAACCTCTCAATCTTCTTGTTCCCTGTCCATTATCCCCTCCTGATCTGAGTCCTATCTTGAGGCTCCTGCAGATCTTTACCAAAAGTGCAAGCCTCAGGCAGAATTCTTCTAACAATTAGCAAATCTGCAGCAGGAGTTATTTGCCTGAAAGCTGTGGGAGAAATGCAGGCTAGAATTAAGATAGAGTCAAAGGGAATGAGCATTGCATTCTGTTACAGGCATGTTAAGTAGCACAAAGGAGAATATAATCTGGTGAGGAGAAGAGAAGCAGGGCAGCAGACAGATTGAGCTGAGTGCTATGCACAGCGTGGAGGGTCCCAGATGTAAGATGGGGAGCCTGAGGCTGGTGCTGCCTCAGGTGGGATGGCCTCACCGAGAGGGCCCAAGGGCCCTTGATGACCACTCAGCATTCTCTTGTTCCAGTTCCAACTCTCTGGGCTGCTCTCAGCCATTGGACAAAGTATCCTCCAGATGCTGGCAGTACAAACGCAGAAGGTGTAGAGGAAGGCAGATGCCACCAGAGTCAGCAGTCCAAGCTCCTCACTTAAACCTGTGCTGGTCTGAGGAAGTGGCCACCACACCCACATGCCTGGCCTTGGCCTGGTATAGACTCGATATAGACTGGTA
This sequence comes from Pteronotus mesoamericanus, assembly GCF_021234165.1. Taxonomy (NCBI): domain Eukaryota; kingdom Metazoa; phylum Chordata; class Mammalia; order Chiroptera; family Mormoopidae; genus Pteronotus; species Pteronotus mesoamericanus. The sequence continues at coordinate 4,298,623 of NW_026555326.1, forward strand.
TAGACTGGTATAGACACTTCCTCCTTGCTTTAGCTGAGCCAAGGAATTATTTTCAAAGGATTTTATAGAAAACTATAAAAAAGACAAAAGCCCTAAGTAAGAAAATGTGAGAGCCATGACGTAGAAGAGTCTGCGGAGTTCAGATTCCTTACTCAAGTACAGCCACAGACTAACTGGGCTGGCAGGAGTCTTAGTTCTGTAGCTCCATCAGAGAGAGCTGGGGGTACTGGGTACCATTCTCCTCTGTCCCCCCTGCTCCTAGCATGCTGCCGGGCATCCTACAGTAAGGTAGTAAATGTGTCATGTAGGATAAATAAATGAATGGGTTCCCAGCATACAACAGCATGGAATGGTTTACTCAAAGGTCACTTGTCCAAAGACCTGGTTGCCCCCCTTACCCCACAGAGAATCCACTTTTCTCCACCGTCTCCCTAACCCTTGCCTCAGGGAGCAGAGAATATCCCAAGTAAAGTAATCACACAAAACTAGGCTAAAGTGATCCAAAAAAAAAGGTCTGGTGTTTACAATACTCCCCTAAAGTAAGATTTACTTCCAATAAAGCAAAAATCTTTCCTGGCTGGACACAGGGCAATGCCCCTTTTGACCTTCCTTTGGGCCTGTCTTTCTCTGGGAACTGCCACCGTCTCACCTCGGCGTGGGTCCTTGGTGCTTGAACCTCTGTGTCCTCTCTGTTTCTCTATGTTGTGAGCCTGATCCTGTAACTAGGAACCCCGCCCCCCCGGCTAAAAATGGCCTCTCTGACTCTGACCTCCAACAGCGGCGCCCATAGCACCTGCAGAGTGTTCCAGGCTGGGCACATATGCACAGACAAGAGACAGTAAGGACCTGTGTGTGCGGGGGTAAGGCGGGGGAGGGGGACACATACCCACAAAGTCACCTGTAAGCACTGTTTCCTTAAGCTACTGAAATGGAATTCTGCCATAGTCTTTTGTAAGAATGATATACACTTGAGTAACACAGTAGCATTTTTTTTTCTTTAGAGGATTTGGCACAAATAAACGAAAACACCTATCCCCACAAATGCATTTTCTATAAAAAGTAAGTTTGCAAAGCACTGTGCCGGCTGATGCCTAGGTTCCCTCATCCACACATATTAAATGGGTCATGTTTTAAAGTTAACCAGCAATGAAATCTAGAAAGTGTAGTATTTCTTCTTCTTTTTTTTTTTCTGGAACTGAATCGGATGATCTATATATGTAGTTTATAACACAAGCGTGCCGCAGACAGTGGATGTAAATTTTGTGGATGTGAAAGGATAGGCTAAGGATGAGATAAAAGAAGCATTATTTGGATATAGGTGATTCACTTTTCACCAAAAGCACAGTGGATTTATTTGAATATCTCTTAGGTTATACAGGAAAGAGGAAAAGAAAAAGGGTGATAAGAGGATTGGAACAAGGCACACCTAGCATGGTAATCTAAATAGAGGAGGTACCACCCAGACAAGAAAAAGCTAAAGGAGTTTATTACCACCAAACCAATATCACAAGAAATGTTAAAGGGACTTCTTTAGGAAAGAAGGAAAAAAAAGAAAGGAAAATAATTACAAAGAATAAAATGACAATAAATATGTACCTATTGATATTCACTTTAAATGGATGAAATGCTCCAGTCAAAAGACACAGTGTTGCTGAACAAATAAAAAGACAAGACCCATATATATGCTGTCTGCAAGAGCCCCAACTTAGAACAAAAGACACATGCAGGCTGAAATAAAGAGATGGAAAAAGATATTTCATGCAAATAGAAATTTAAAAAAAGCTGGGGTAGCAAGAGTTATCTGACACAATAGACTTTAAAACAAAGGCTGTAATAACAAAGAAGGACATTACATAATGATAAAGGGATCAATCCAACAAAAGGATATAACCCTTGTAAATATTTATGCACCCAACATAGGAACAACTAAATATAAAAAGCAAATATTGATAGATATGAAAGGAGGCTTTAACAAACTATTGACATCACTGAATAGATCTTCTAGACAGAAAATCAACAAGACAACAGCAACCTGGACCAGATGGATTTAATTGATATTTTCAGAGCACTTCACCTCAAAGCAGAAGAATATACATTTTTTTAAGTGCACATTGAATATTCTCCAGAATAAATTATATGTTAGAACACAAAACAAGTGTTAACACTGTATTTTGCCATGTATGATGCACGCCCACATTTTTGTGTGCATTATACACGAGATTATTATGCCCATTACTATACCCATAGTATGTAATCATTATACCCATGTATAATGTGCATCCTTATTTTTCCCTCAAATATTTGGACAAAAAAGTGTGCATTATACATGGAAAAATACAGTAAATTTAAGAAGATTAAAAACATATCAAAACTCTTCTCCAGCCATAATGGTATGGAATTACAAATCAATTACAAGAAAAAAATGAAAAATGCACAAACACATGGAGGCTAAATAACATGTTACTAAACAATGAATGGTTTAACAATGAGCTCAAGGAAGAAATAGAAAGATAATTCGAAACAAATTAAAAGGAGAACACAATAACCCAAAATCTATGGGACACAGCAAAGAACTCCTGAGAGGGAAATTCATAGCAATACAGGCCTAGCTCAAGAAACAAGAAAAATCTCAAATAAATAATCTAACCTTACACTGAAAGGCACTAGAAAAAGAATAATAAACAAAGCCCAAAGTAGTAGGAGGAAGAAAATAATAAAGATCAGAGTGGAAATAAACAAAATAAAGTCTAAAAAAATACAATACAGAAGAGCAATAAAACTAAGAGCTGGTTCTTTAAAAGGATAAATAAGATTGATAATCCTTTAACTAGACTCATAAAGGGAAAAAAGAAAAAGGTCCCTAATAAATAAAATCAGAAATGAAAGAGGAAAACCAACAATTGACACCACAGAAGCACAAAAGATTATAAGAAAATATTATGAACAACTACAAGCCAACAAATTGGACAATCTGAAAGAAACTGATAAATTCCTAGAAACATACAATCTTCCAAAACTGAATCAAGAAGAAACAGAAAATCTGAACAGACCAATTATAACCAACAAAATTGAAGCAGTAATCAAAAAACTCTCAACAAACAAAAGTACTTGATCGAATGGCTTCACAGTTGAATTTTACCAAACATTCGAAGAACAACTAACACTATCCTTCTTAAACTAGTCCAAAAAAATTCAAGAGAAGAGAGGTCTCCCAGGTTCATTTTATGAGACCAGCATTATCCTAATTCCAAAACCAGATAAAGGGTCTACAAAAAAAAAATTATAGGCCAGTATCTCTCATGAACATAGATGCAAAAATCCTCAACAAATAGTGGCAAGCCAAATTCAGCAATACATTTAAAAGTTCATACACCACAATCAAGTGTGATTTATTCCTGGGATGCAAGGTTGATATAATGTCTGCAAATCAATTAATTTGATACACCACATAAACAAAATGAAGGATAAAAATAATACAATCATATCAATAGATTCAGAAAAAGCATTTGACAAAATTCAGCAACCACTTATGATAAAAACTCTCAGTGAAGCGGGAATAGAAAAAACATACCTCAACATAATAAAGGCAGTATGTGACAAACCCACAGCCAACATCACACTCAATGGGGAAAAACTAAAACTGTTTCCCTTAAGATCAAAAATGAGAAAGGGATATCTACTTTCACTATTCTTATTCAACATTGTACTGGAAGTTCTCACAACAGAACTGAGAAAAGAAGAAGAAATAAAAGTTATCCAAATTGAAAAGGAATAAGTAAAATTGTCATTATTTGCAAATGACATGTCACTGTGTAAGAAAACCCCAAAAATTCCCCCCCAAATCTATTAAAATTGATAAATAAATTAAGTAGCAGGATACAAAATAAATATTCAGAAATCAGTTGCATGTTTATACACCAATAATGAACTACCAGAAAAGGAAACTAGAAAACAATCCCATTTACAATTGCATCAAAAAATAAAATACCCAAGAATGAATTTAACCAAGAAGGTAAAAGATCTGTACTCAAAAAATTATAAGACACTGAAGAAAGAAGTTGAAGAAGATACAAGTATATGGAAGCATATACCGTACTCATGAGTCACAAAAATTAACATCATTAAAATGTCCATACTATCCAAAGCAGTCTATAAATTGAATGCAATTCTTATCAAGATATCAATGCAATATTTCACAGAACTTGAATGAGTATTCCAAAAATTTGTATTGAACCACCAAAAATTTATATGAAACCTGAAGCGACATAACAATCTTGAGAAAGAGCAGAGTTGGAGGTATTGCACTAGCTGATATCAAACTATGCTACAAGGCTACAGTAATCAAAACAGCATGGTACTCACACAATAGCAGACATAAATCAATGGAACAGAATAAACTCATGCCTACACATCAATTAATATTTGGCAAAAGAGGCAAAAACATACAATGGGGTAAAGACAGTATATTCAATAAATGGGAAAAATGGACAGATACAAAAACATGAAATTAGACCAACTTCATGCACCACCTACAAGAATAAACTCAAAATGAATGAAAGATTTTATTATATGTAAAATTCAAAACAATAAAACTCCTAGAAGGAAACATAGGCAGTAAACTCTGACATTTCCCTTAGCAATTTTTTTTCTGATATATTTCCTCAGGCAAGGGAAACAAAAGAAAAAATAAATAAATGAGGCCACATCAAATTAGAAAGTTTTTGCACCAAAAAGGAAATCAACAAAATGAAAAGACAAACTAGTGAATGAGAGGAGATATTTGCCAATGATACAGTCAATAGGGGGTTAATATTCAAAATTTATAAAGAACTCAACACCAAAAAGAAATGCAACCCAATTAAAAAATGGACAGAGGGTCTGAATAGACACTTCTCCAAACAAGACATACAGAGATGGCCAATAGACATATGAAATGATGCTCAGCATCACTTATCATCAGAAAAACACAAATTAAAACCACAAAAAGATATCACCTCACACCTGTATCAATGTAAGAAACACTTAAACCTGCAGCAGGGATGTCCAACCTTTTGGGGGTCTGCAGGCCACACTGGAAGAAGAAGAGTTGTATTGGGACACACATTTAATACACAAACACTAATGAAAATTGATGAACAACAAAAAAAGATTTTAGGTAAATTCACGATTTTGCATTGAGCCACATTCACAGCCATCCTGGGGCCCATGTGACCTGCGGGCCGCAGGTTGCACACCCCTGCTAGAGAATTTTTGTGAGTTTATTTGAGCCAAACTAACAACTGCCAAGAAGAAAACCTCAATGAGTTGAGATAATGCTCCAGAGAATGTCAGTTTACCAACTTATTTTATACATTACAATCAAAGAGGAGACATACGGGGGTTACATGAATCCATTGGTGATAGATTATGGAGGCAGGAGAAAGCAAAGCAGGGAAATCTCTGGGACTGGATAAAAAGTAAAATGGAAATACACAGACTGTTTTTACATTGGCGGGTATAGAATAGTTAACAATGAACGCTTGCAGCACAGAGAGATGGTGTGAGGAAAAACCATATAACAATGAGGAGCTCCAGAGGTTTCTGCTCTGATGGGAGATTTGCCCTGAAGGGTCTGAAAGAAGGAAATTACCTTGACATCCCAAAGGTCTGTTATCTTAGATGCAAAAAGACAATAGACAGGCTCAGTCTAGGTAAAGACAGACTTTGTTAGGGAAAGATACAGGCCGAGGACACGACTATCTATACATCAATTAATATTTGATTCATTGAACTACTTTCAGTTATTAAGTTTTTAATTTCAGACCATCCTGTGTGGTTACCTCAGGTCCCTGAATTTGTAAGACCACCACACAGGACTCCCCTGAGCTTGTCAGCATGTGGCCCCTCTTCTTCCACATCTGTCAGAATGGCTGCCATCAATGCATCAACAAACAACAAGTGTAGGTGAGGATGTGGAGAAAGGGGAATCCTTATGCACTGTTGGTGGGAATGGAGGTTGGTGCAGTACAGAGGGTCCTCAAAAATGGAACTTCTTTATGATTCAGCAATTCCACTTACAGGTATGTATTGGAAGAAATCCAAAACACGAATTTGAAAGAATACAAGTACATGCACCTCTATTCTATTGCATCATTATTTACAATAGCCAAGGTATGGAAGCAACCCAAGTGCCCATCAATAGACAAGTGGATAAAAAAGTGGTAGTACATATATACAATGGGCTATTACTCAGCCATAAAAAAAAATAAAATCTTTTTGAGACAGCATAAATGTACCTAAAGAGTATAATGCTAAGTGAAATAAGTCGGCCACAGAAAGACAAATACCATATAATTTAACTTACACATGGAGTCTAAATAGCAGAACAAACAAACAAACAAATTTTAAACTGACTCATAGATACAAAAAACAGACTGATGGTTGCCAGAGGGGAGGGGATTTAGGGGCTGGGTGAAAAAGGTGAAGGGAGTAAGAAGTACAAATCTGTAGTTACAAAATAGTCATGGGGATGTAAAGTACAGCATAAGGAACAAAGTCAGTAATATTATAACTCTGTATGATGCCAAGTAGTACTGGAAATATCAAGGGGAACACTTTATAAAGTATATGATTGTTTAACCACTATGCTGTATATCTGAAACTATTTCAAAATAATATTAAATATGAACTTAATTGAAAAAAATTTTTTTTAAACATTTAAAACAAAGAAATAAATAGAGTGGGTGCCTAATGAATGGGCGGTGAATTGATTAGAGGTGATAAAGTCAGGTGATAAAGTCAGCTGGGTGTCCGCAGGGTCCCAAATGAGGAAATGCCCACCCTGGGGCCTTGGGTACCCTGCCCACCTTATCCAGATCCCTAATAATGGCAACCAACTCTTCCACCAGCTCAACATTTCTCAGGAATCAAACATGTTCACAGTTACAATCTTATTTGGATTTCAAAACACAGCAAGATGAAAAAATATAAATTTTAATTGTATTTCACATATAAGAAAGCTGAGGCTCAAAGAGACTTGGTGACTGACCCAAAGCCCCAAAGTGATGCTTCCAGGACTTGAACCCAGTTTTTCTAACAACCAGGCCAGGCTGACCCCTGGCTCAGACTACATATCCTGAGACTTTGCTTTGAGTTCCACTCTCCACATGGCCCCCCACTGGACATTCTCCCAGGACTGACCATGCGTGGCTCCTGACCTCATTTCTTGTTAGATCATGCCCACCATGATACTTGTAGAGCTGGGTTCAGAGATAGGCACACCTATTTTAGCTCAGGAAAGTCTCTTTCTAACCCCAAACCATAAGGTACTATGGCTTCCCTGCCAGAATGACCTCCTAACTGGGCTGTCAAATGCACCTTGTGAGGCAAATCACACAAGCATTAGGTCTGGTTCCTATCTGGCTAAGTAGCCCTGGGTGAGTTCTTTCACCTCCTTAAACTCCAGCTTCTTTATCTATAAAACACAGAATAATACATGCCACTCAGTGTTGTTGACAACATTAAATGAAAGCCTATTAGCTGTTCAGGAAATGCTACCTCTTATCTTTCTACCCTTCCCCCCCACCCCGCCCCTTTCCTTTCTTTCTTTCCCCTTTGCTAGAGTGTATCTTGTACTACACTCTCAAGATGATTTTCTAACTCTTCTTGCATCAGGCTCCTCCCTTGATCACATATCTCAAGTGGCTTCCCATCGCCAGGTTCAGTCACCTCTTCTACTGGCTCCACCTTCCTTTCCATGCTTCATCTCCTCCGATTTAGAACATGCGCGCACGCACGTTCTGGTTGTTCTCCTTCGCTCTGGCTCGGTCCCCTTGGCCTTGCTTCTGCGCTCTCGCCCTCCTGGACTGCCCTCTCTGGCTCCCCCTGCCTGGAGGTACTCCTCCCTGTTGTGGGGATCTTTCCTTCCTCTGATTTCCAATTTCATGTACAGTTCATATCAATTTCTATGGCACCAAAACACAGAGACAACTGTCTGTAGGTCTGTATGTCTCTCTTATCAATGTTACTGTCTGTTCCTCCAGGACAGACCACAGTTCCTGACTTCTTGGAGTCCCCACTGAGCCAGCAGTGAAAATGGGAACCCCAGATAAGCTCCAGGCTCATGCCTGCAGGCCTGGGTTCTAATCCTAGGCCCAGTAATCGCAGCTACGTGATTTAGGGAATCTTGTTTTTCTCAGATATACCATGCGTTATTCAACTTTTTCATCAGGAGATGAAATGTATTTTTCTATTTTTCTATTTGTGTATATTTATTGGGCATCTACAGTAACCCAGGCGTGTGCTTTTTGAGACACATGAGCTCATCTAGTACATATAATCTCAATTGTAGTAACCTCAGCTTTGGAACCCAAATCCTAGCATAAAGATTATGGGTATTAAATAAATTAATTAAAAGTGTACATGAGGTTGTATCATTCTTGACAAACAGTAGATGCTCAGCAAGGCTTTGCTGAATCTCAGTATTAGGTCCTCAATAAACTGAATGTAGTTAACACATTCATAGACAGTACTGAAGATACACTATTGAGAAGAACATACCTGTTTCCGGACCTTGTTGGAGCATTCAGTCCAGCAAAGGATGAAGTTGACATTAAATAAATAATGACAATTGTTACATGGAGTATTATGAGAGCATGGAAGGGGACCTAATGTGGAGTATGGAATTGGGGTAGACTTCCCTGAAGAAAGCACTGAGCTCACACATGAAGGATCTATAGATGATGGGCATTCTAGGCAGTGAAAACAGCAGGTGCAAAGGCCCTGAGGCAGGAAAGTGCAGAACCCTTTCCAAGGAATGGGAGTTTAGCTTGGGGAGCAGTGAGGAGAGCAGGGCAAGGTGAGGCTGCTGCAGAGCATGCAGAGCACGCAGAGCCGGGCAGACCATGCTGAGGCATTTGGACGTGCTGCACAGCAGGAGACCATTGGGAGTCTTGGGCCAGGGGAGTGACAGGCTTGGGGCTGTGTTTCTGAAAGCCCACTCTGGTGGCTGTGTGAAGAATGGATGAAAGGGCAAAAGGGAATTCAGGAGAGTGAAACTGAGTTTAAAAGACACTGACGTCTGGAACAGTCAGGATAAAGGCCCCCAAGTGTCTGGGCCTGAGAGCTGACTTCAGGGGCCGGTGTCCAGAGAGCAGAAGCAGCCTTCAGTCCTCTGCATCCTCCTCTTCCTAAAACACATTTGTCCCAACCGACCACCTCTTGTATTGTCCACACTTCCTTCTCCATGGACAGCCCGGCTTAGGGTGGGGATGGAAAAAATGCAACCACCTCCCCATTCTGAAGTACAGGCTAAGCCACAAACTGGTTTGAGCCTGTTGGTTCAGAGCTGGCTGCAAGGCAAGACCTACCTGGCCTGGTTCAGAGTGGCCTCTCCGCATTCTTGTGCCCATGCTCACCCCGGGGAGGCCACGGCAGCGGCAGGGCCCTCCTTCCACCCCTTCCTCCTCAGGCGGGTGGCAGCGGCCCAGCCTCTGCTTACCTAAGCTGAGCCCAGGGCATTGGTCCGTTCTCTTGTTTGGGGCTGGGTGGCTGCTGGAGGTAAGGTTAACAGGTAGGTTCTGGATTGAAGATGGAAATAAGCGTCTAGCCCCAGTAGCCCACTAGGCCCCAGTGGTCTGAATTTGGGGCATATCCACAACTCAAACACTCAGGGCTCTGGGGGGTCTCTCAGCACTCACTGTTCAATGTTCTTCTCTTCTGTTGTGAGAAATTGGAGTGACCACTGACTGGGGCCAGGGGACTTTGAGTTTAGACCTCTGCTCTACCACCAACACCGGCAAGTAACACAGCTTCTCTGGGCTTTGTTTTCTTCAACTGTAAAATAAGAGGATGATTACTTGTGTTTTGTACACCTCAGTGAGGAGAAAGATCACAGGGAAGGTACCTAGAAAAGTTAGAATCACAATACCGATGTAAGAAGTGTTAACAGCAATGTGAATGGTAACAACAAAAACGGTAGTAATAACCTACGTCCGTCCTCATCTATGGCTGCCAGAGCCCTGAGAATCCATGAACTAGGGCTCCAAAAACAGTGCTCCAACAGCGGGCTGAGGCTGCCTCCCTGGCCGGACCCCCACAGCCAGGGCTGGGACAGAGGCTCAGCCTGCCTCACACTGACGCTGCACCCGGCTACGGCAGCTTCCGCGCGGCACGGAGCACGAGGGCCAGGCCGCCTCTCTCTCAGCTGAGACACGCTTATTCTGAAGCTCCATCTGCCTAAAGTAAGTGCAGAGGTCTTGAGGGAAGAGGAGTGGACATAGGCTCAGAAATGTCATTGCAGCTGCCCCAGGCAGGTTTGAAACGGCTGCCTAAAACTGAGTTTGGTGTCCAGAGACCAAGTGAAAGAGGAGAACTAAGGCCAACCAGAGGACAAAATACAAGGTAGCTACATGTGCCTTCCAAGTCCTGACCTCATTTCCCAAGATGCCTCTCTGGGCTTCCCATGCGGGCTTTTGTGTCTAACCACCCTCCACCACCGTCACTCCCTCCCACACACCCAGGGCTCTGGCACTGCTCGTGCGGTTAAGCCAAAGGAAAGAATCTCTGAGAACACACGTATCTACGCTAAAGCCTAATCTGCCAAGATCGTCAGGCACAAACCAGTCATCTTACACAATCACACTTATAGGTTCAATGCACTAAGGGAGGACATTCCAAGTGAACTTCAGAATGAGGCTCAGAAAGAAGAAAAACAGAAAGTATCTCTCTTAAGATTTGAGTTCCTGCTGAAAATTTTTGAGGCAAGTTTCAGGGAAGTGAGGTTCAGTTCTGAGTTAGTTGCTGTTTCTGATGCAAGATGAGGATACATGGATATCAACTAGGGTTTGGATACTGTCCTGAGTAGAGGGCTGACAGCACCTGGGTCTCTCTAGTAACACATGAGCAGAGCAAAGCAGTCTGGGAGCATCACTGGGTAGTTAGAAAGCAGTGCTCACTCAAACAGGAGGGTCTTTATTCTTTGTGACATTGTACACCTGCAAAATGTGAAATGAGAGAAAAAATGTTTTCTGTTACTTTTTCAACTGTTTTTATCTGTGCCCATCCTCCCAACCTGATTAAGGGCCAGGCTTCTTTTTTTATTTTTTATTCTGAGTTGATTTTCACTCTTTCAGTTTGGGACAAAGTTTTTAGTCTTTTCACCTGCCACCATGGATTAGATAGACATAGGTAGAACCTCAGGTTGTGTGTCTACCTATCTATCACATATCTATCTGTCACATGGTTAAGGTCATAGCTCCTGGACTCAGGCTGCCTGGTTCTACCACTTTCTTATCTCTTAGGCCTTTGGCAAGATATTTATCACTTCTGTCTCTCAGTTTCCTCATCTGTAAAGTAGGGGGAAAAAAATAAGAGCACTTGCCTCAGAAGGTTGTTGCAGAGATTAACAAAGTAATAAATTCTTAGACCAGTGCCAGGCCCTTACTTAGTGTTCAATAAACATACGTTCTTTTTCTTCTTATTATTGTTATTATAAAGATCACCTAACTTCTAATTAAAGATAGCAGCTGTATTATACACATTTTCTTCTCTCCCTTCAAATAATGGCCTTCTCTATATAAAAATAAAGAATTACAGTGTGTAAACTCTGAGCGATGAAGAGACCAGTGGAGAGCTTATCAGCAGATGAGAGAAAATAAGTATGAGGAAAAATCAGGCCGATGGAGGAGGGACAACTGTGAAGCTGAGAGCTGAGCCCAGAGCCGGGAGGGGCTGCCATGCTCTGCAGAGCCCAGTGGACTTGGGTCTGGGAAGTGACCAGTGGCACGAAGCCAGGAGCGAGACATGGGCTTGAAGGGGGGATATGCTGAAGTCCTGCTCCCCAACACTCAGATCACACAGGGGCCACGCACCAGCCTCCTCAGAACAATAGAACAACCCAACACCAGAAAAAAAAACACTCTCAAACAAACAAACAATAAAAGCAGTAAAGGACTTTTCCCTTGAAAAACTGAATGGTCCCAGAGAAAAGATACTCTCGAAATGGCATTTAGATGTCCCCCAGTGTAACCACTGGCTGCTCAACTCCCCCCAGCCTGAAGGAGAGTAAGTTCATGTACACAGAACTCACAATCTAATGTTTTAAAATATGAATAGACAATCGAGGACAATCAGATACCTTAGAGGAGCCTTTACCATTGTGGGGGGTGAGAAGGAGGGGGAATTATAAACAAATGGATAGATAAGAAGGGATTTTTTTTAATTTTTAAAGATTTTATTTATTTATTTTTAAAGAGAAAGAGAGAAACATCAATGTGAGAGATACGTCGATTGGTTGCCTCTTGCACGCCCCCAACTGGGGACCTGGCTGGCAACCCAGGCATGTGCCCTGACTGGGAATCGAACCAGCAACCTTTTGGTGTGCAGGCTGACACTCAATCCACTGAGCCACACCAGCCAGGGCAATTTTTTAAATATTTAAATTAATATCCTCAGAGATATTTATGACAACCATTAAAAAAAAAAAAACAAGCCCCAACTAAACAGCAAGTGTAAGCACATAAAAAAAGGATTTTATTTTTAGAAATTAGGAAATACACACATAGAGGAGTATGTATATCTAGATAGATAAATGATATGTGGATAAACCTGAGATAAGTTGGATAGATAGATAAGATGATAGAAAAAGAGACAGTTGAAACTCACCTTAAAAGATAATATGTACTGCTAAAATAATACCAGGAACACCCGTTTGCCTACCACCAAGCTTCAGGAAACTATTACCATTCCTTTGACATCTTGTAGATCTTCCTGCTCCATCTCCCACTCCCTCTAAAGTAACTACTATCCCAGATTTTGTGATGATCATTCCCTTGTTTTTCTTATATTATTCACATATGTATCTATCCCTAAACAATGTATTGTTTAGTTTTCTTTATTTTTGACCTCTATATAAATAAAGTCATACTTTATGTGTTTTTCTGTGACATGTTTTTTCACTCAACATTATATTTGCTTTTAAATACACTTTTATTAACATGTAATTCACACACCATAAATTTCATCATTTTAAAGTGTACAACTCAATGATTTTTAGTATATTCACAAAACTGCAAACATTACCACCATTTAATTCCAGAATATTTTCATCATCCCAGAACAAAAATCCTATACTTGTTAGAAGTCACTCTCTATTCCCCTCTCCCCAGCAGCTGGAAACCACTAATCTACTTTCTGTCTATGGACTTGCCAGTCCTGGATGTTTCATGCAAATGGAATGATACAATATGAATCTTTTGCATCTGGCTTCTTTCACTTAGAATAATGTTTTCAAGGTTCACCCACATTGTAGATGTATCAGTACTTCATTATGGTAATTTTATGGTAATGCTCCATTGTATGGCTATACTACATTTTCGTTTATCCATTCTTCAGCTGATGGACAATTTGGATTGTTTTCATTTCTGAACTATTATGAATAACACTGCTGTAAATATTTGTGTACAGTTTTTTTTGTTTTGATTTGGTTTTTTGCATGGATATCCGTTTGGATTCTCTTGAAAAATACCTAGGAGTGAAATTGCTGGCTCATAATTCTACATTTAACTTTTTTGAGGAATGCCATGCTGTTTTCCAAAGTGGCCGCACCATTTTACATTCCCACCAGCAGTGTATGAGGGTTAAGATCACGTTTTGAGATCCATTCAAACTGATGCCTGTGACTATAAGTTCATTCATTTTACATACATAACACACTTTATCCATTTTACACTTGAGGGTCATTTAGTTTCTTGCTGTTATACACAACAATTTTATGATCATTCTCCTATAGGTCATCTGGTACACTGTCCAAGAGCTTCTTCAGACTGTATGCCCAGAAGTGGAATTACCAGGTTGCACAATATATACATTTCAACTTTGTTAGATAATTCTGAGTTGTTTTTTCAAAATCTCATTCTAAGAAGCACTTCTATCTGTAGTGCTTAAGAGTTCCTCTCTCTCTACATCATCTCCAACTCTTGACATTAACAGAATTTTAAAATCCTGGCTAATTGAATGAATATGCAATGTTCCCTCACTGTGTTTTTTTTTTATTTGGCATTTCCCTGACTACTCATCTTACTGAGCATCTTTTCATAAATTTGGGGTCCATTTTAGGTGTCTCCAGTGAAAAGTGAGATGACTTTTGTCAACCTTCCTCTTAGTTTATTTTTCTTATAATTTGCAGGGGGTTTTCCTATATTTGAGATATAAAATCCTTCCTCACTTATGTGTTGCAAATATATTCTCTGTGTGGCTTTTCTTCTCTTGTTCTTTATGGTATACTTTGATAAATAGTATCAAACTATTAAATATATTCATATATACGATGTTAATTAATGTATTCAAGTGTATCCACCTTTCCCTTTAGTCTGTGGTTAGTGTCTTGTTACAAAAAACCAAATCTTCCTTTCCTTGAAGTCAGGAAACTCTCTTATATTTCTTCTAAATGTTTAATTTTTGTGTTTTATATTTAGCTTCTTAATCCACCTGGAATTTATTTTTGTGTATGGTGTAATGAGGCACTTGATTCCACCATATAGGCAGATAATCTGCAGTACCCACCCTCTCATATATCGACCGTTCACCTAGGCAAGGAGCCTGTGTCTGGCTTCTCCTATTCTGTTCCATTGATCTCTTTGTCTGTCCTCTGCTAATGTGACACTGCTTTTATTACTCAAGTTTTATAGTCCATTGTGATATCTTCAGGAGAATTTTGGATATTCTTTGCTTTTTGCTCTTCCAAACAGACTTTTTAGAGTAAGCTCGTCACATTCTATGGAAAACCATGTTAAGCTTTTAACTGGAATTTCTTTAAGTTTCTAGAACAAGATAGAGAAAATGAACTTATTTACAAAATTGATCTTTCTTTCCCACAAATATATTGTATCTTTCTATTTATTCAGCTCTTCTCTAATATCTTCCAAAACATTATTATTTAAATATTAAGGACTTGAAATTCATTAACATTCTTAGATTTTTTTTCCTGTTTTTATAACTTGAAATGATTGTTTCTGTTTATTATTGATGTTAAAACTAAAATTAACTTTTGTGTATTGATTTGGTACTTGGCAACTTTGCTAAACTCTCTTAATAATTCTAATAATGAATCTATACGTTACTGGGAGTTTTTCATGTGGGGTTTTTTTTTTTAAATCATTATATAATGAGAGTTTTATCTCATCCTTTTATTCTTATACCTTTACTCTTTTTTTTTTTTTTTTTTTTTTTGCCTTGTTGAGCTGGCTAAAATCTTTACTGAATCTTTATTTTGTTTCTGAATTTAAAAGCAACACTTTTAATTTTTTACCAGTGATTTATAATGTTAAGCTGAAAAAACAAAGATTTCCTTGATCAAGAAAAGAAATTACCTTCTATTTCTAGTTTACTAAGAGGTCAGGTGTTTTGTTTTGTTTTTTTTAATTGAATTTATTAGGGTAGCACTGGCTAATAAAATTACATAGGTTTTAATTGCACAATTTTATATTACATCATCTGTATATCGTATTGTATGTTTACCACCCCAAGTCAAGTCTCCTTCCATCACCATTTATCCCCTCATACCCTTTTCTGCCTTCCCGCATTCCTTTTTTCCTCTGGTAATTACTATGCTGTTGTCTGTGTCTATGATGAGGTTTTTTTGTTTTTGTTTTTACTTGTCTGTTTGCTTTTGGTTTTGGTTTTGCCTAATCCCTTTACATTTTTCACCCAGCTCTGCAACCCCTTTTTCCTCTGAAAGCTGTCAGTCTGAGCCTGTTTCTATTTTGTTAGTGTATCTTGTTCATTAGGTGTCAGTTTTAATTTTTTTAAACAATGACTAAATGTTGAAAAGGTTTTTCTAGACCTTTTGAGTCGAATATCTCTTTAATTCTAATAAGATAAATGATGTTGCTCTGGCTGGTATGGCTCAGTGGATTGAGTGCCAGACTGAGGACCAAAGGGCTGCTGGTTAGACAGACCAGGCCCCCAGTAGAGGCCATGCAAAAGGCAGCCACACTCTGGTATTTCTCTCCCACTCTTTCTCCTTCACTCCCCGTCTCTCTAAAAATAAATAAAATATTTTTTTAAAAAAAGATAAATGATTTTAAGATATTTTCCAACACATCTTCCCAGAATAGACTCATTAACTTAAAAAAAAAAGTTACATTATGTTGGGAATATTTAACTTAGTTTTTTATCTATATTCATAGATGAGACCAACTTGAAAATTTTCTTTTCCATACTATCTTTGTACAATTTAGAGATACAGGTTCCAATAGTCTCATAAAATGAATTTGGGAGTATTGCTTCTTCTACTTTCAGTAGAATTTGAGTAGGTTTGGATTATCTACCTCTACCTCTTGAATATACATGGTAGAACTCACCTGTATAATTGTTTGGATCCATGTTTTCTTTCTGATTCAATTTCATTAACAGTTATAAAACCACTCCAATTTTTTATTTCATGTAGAGGTCATTGTTACCAGTCATATTTTTCCGAGGAATTTGTCCATTTCCCCTAAGAGTATGAGTTTATTGGCATAAAGATATTTACAACATTCCACTCTTATCCTTTATCTTGTAGTTACCCCCCTTTTTCATCCTTGATATTGTTGCAGTGCCTTTGCTTTGCAGAGCTTTGTTAATTAACTAGACTATGTTGGATCTCTCTGTTTTATATTTCTTTTTTATTTTGTAAGTGTTGCCCTTGTCTTATATTTTTACTTTTTCACCTTTACTTGGTTTTCTTCTGTAGTTCTTTTTTTAACATTTTAGTTGCATATTTAATCCAATTTAATGATTTAATGTCCAGTCTTTCTCCTCTTGTAATACAGCAATTTAAGATTATATACTGCCTTCAAATTTCTATATTAGTTTTGAAATTTAGTATTTTTATTGTTTAAATTTAAATATTATAAAATTGATGTTATTCTATTTTTAACCCTTTAGCTATTTAGATATGTTTTAAATTTTCCAGTTTTTTCAAATATTTGGCTTTTAAAATGGCTGTGTTTTTGTTATTGAATTTTAGGATAATTGTTTTGTGATCAGATAATAAGATCTGTTTGATACTTTTTGAAATTTGTTCAAAGTTGATTAATGGTTTACTGTGGTGGTTAATTCTTGACTTTCCTGTATATATTTTAAAATAATATGTTTTCTTTAATTATCAAGTATAGTATTTAATATATGTCTCTTAAGTCAGCCTTGTTAATTGTTTTATTCGTAATGATATTTTTAGAAATGCAAAGGCTGAAGAAATTTACCTACCAAACCTCCTTACTGAGTAAATAATTAACAGCATGCCTCAGCAAATATGGGAGTTGGCTAAGACTGAGAAAAACTTAAGATCCAGGACACAAGCTTCTCACTCAGGAAAGCAGAGACTGCCAGGGTAACAGGCATGCAGCGGGGCTCATGAACTGACAATACCCACTGTGGAGCCGGACATCAAGGACTCCAGGAGGAAGACCTTCAGTAAAAGGAACAGTTCAAGAAGTCCAATCCCATCCTCAAGACTGGGAACATTTGACCCACAACAAACGTCTGTGCACTGACATGCCAAAGCCAGCGACCATTGGAGTTGAGGACCTGGAGTTGATCAGGGTATCCAGAACACATGGCCAAGGCCACACGGGTTTGCCTCTGTGGAGTGGAGCAGGTGAAAACCACAGGGACTGTGGGCAGCTGACTACCCGGCGGCTGGTCTGTAACTGGAGCAGAAGTCACACAGATAAATGCTGGCATCTCTAACCTGGTCAAAGGTGGTTTCTAAGCACAGAAAGCTCAGGGGGTAAAGGGAAAGCTGTTCAAACTTTTACTTATCTCACTCTTTTAACTTCTCTTTATCTCATTCTTTTCATTTCTTTTGTCTGCGTATAAATTCTAATGTACATAATAAATTAATAAAGCAAGGAATGTGCATATGCGAGTATATGTGTATATATGTACACATATACACAAATGCACACAGAGTGCATGCATACTCAGACATTTTTAGTTGCTAATTATAAATAGTTGGAGACCCCTGAGAAACAACAGTTATATAAAGGAGAGGCAGCTAGATACCCTCCCAAAGCCAGACAGGATAATAATAATAGCAACTATTGTTGCACAGTGACCGCATGTCCAGTGTTATGCAAGATGCTTTTAATTGATTGTTTCCATTAACCCTCAAAACCTTTCAAGATAAATACTGTTTTTCTTATCATTACAGGTAAGAAGACAGACGTTCAGAAAAGTTAAAAAACTAGCTTCAAGTCTCATAAGAAGCCACAAGTCCAGAACTCAACCCAAATAACTACACTCCAGAGGACCTGCTCTCTCCATTGGCTTCAGCAATCTCCCTTAGCCGAACATCCCCTTCACAAAGCCCATCACTGCTGCTTGTTATAGACTGAACACTGTTCCCCAAAATCATATGCTGGAGTCCTACTCTGCCACCTGGATACCTCAGAATCTGACCTTATTTTGAAACGGTTATTGCAGATGAGGTCATTAGTTAAGATGAGGTCATACTGAAATGGAGATCCTTAATCTAATATGTATCCTTACTAAAACAAAACCAAAACAACTTCACAAGAAGAGACAGACATGCTCAGGGGAAGAACACATGTCAAGTCAGAGTTATGGGGCCACAAGCTAAGAAACTACCAGAAGCTGGGAGAGATGCCTGGAGCAGATCCTTCCCCAGCCTTCAAGAGAAACAAGGCTCAGTCATACCCTGGCTTCAGACTTCTCATCTCCAGAGCGGTGAGCTACTACATTTTCATTGTCTGAGCGACACAGTTTGTGGTATTTATTACGGCAGCCCTAGCAAACTATACACCATTGATATTCACTTACTTTATATGAGATTAAACTAAATGTTTGGGGTAGGAAATGTGTAACAGTTTGACTTATAATAAGAAATATATATTTGGTCTTCATCCCCATTTCTCGCACAAAGCTCCTGAAACTCTTGTAGTTTCCTACATGATTAGAGCATTAGGAGCATCTTTTGTTCTAATGAGGTGACTCAGCGTGGGCTCTTGGGTGGGCTGGTCACCAGAAAGACCCAGCCCAGATGAAAAGCTTGAAATTTTCAGCTCCACCCCCATCCTCCAGAGATGAGAGAGGAGCTGGAAACAGAGTTAATAATTGATTATACCTACTTGAAGAAGGCTCCATAAAATCCCAATAGTAAGAGGTTTGGAGAATTCCAGGTTAGTGAACACATGAGGTCCTGGGATAGTGGTGTACGTGGAGAAGTGGGGACTCACCCCTTCCCACACGCCTTGCCTTATGCATCTCTTGCATCTGGATGTTCTGTATCCTTTATCACATCCTTTTATAATAAACTGGTAAATAGTCAGGAAACTGTTACCCTGAATTCTGGGAGCCACTCTAGCAAATTAACCAAACCTGAGGAGGGGGTTGTAGGAACTTCTGATTTTAGAGTCAGGCAGAAGCACAAGTGATAACCTGGACTTTCAATTGGTATCTAAAAGTGGAGGTGGGCAGACTTGCGGGACTGAGTTACCAAAGGATTGAGAACCTATTTGAAGAAATAATGACCAAAAAGTTCCCTAACCCAGGGAAGGAAAAAGACACACAAGTCCAGGAAGTGCAGAGAGTCCTATACAAGATGGACCCAAAAAGGCCCACACCAAGACACATCATAATTAAAATGGCAAAGCCTAAAGACAAGGAGAGAATCTTAAAAGCTGCAAGAGAAAAGCAGTTAACTACAAGGGATCTCCCATTAGACCTTCATCTGATTTCTCAACAGAAACATTTTAAGCCAGAAGAGATTAGCATGAAATATTCAAGGTGATGAAAAGCTAGGACCTACAACCAAGGTTACTTTACCCAGCATGGCTATCATTTAAATTGAAGGAGAAATAAAGGACTTTCCAGGCAAGAAAAAGCTAAAGGAGTTTGTTAACACCAAACCAGTATTGAAACAAATGCTAAAGGGCTTGGAAGAAGAAAGAAGAGGAGGAGAAGGAGAAAAGAAAGGAACAGAGGAAAATGGTCAAAAAATAAAACAGCAATAAATACACATCTATCAATAACCTCTTTAAATGTAAATGGCTTACGTGCTCCAATCAAAAGACATAAGGTAGCTGAATAGATAAGGAAAGAAGACCCACACATGCTGTCTCCAAGAGATCTACCTCAGAATGAAAGATGCACAGACTAAATGTTAAAAAATAGGAAAATATATTTCATGAAAGTGGCAAGTGAAAAAAAGCTGGGATAGTAATATTTATATCTGACAAAATAGACTTTAAAACCAAGGCTATAGTAAGAGATAAAGGACACTAGATAATGATAATGGGAACAACCAAACAAGAGGATATGACCCTAGAAAAACAATCACACCCCCAACATAGGAGCACCTAAATATGTAGAGCAAATCTTGATGGACATAAGGGAGAAAGCAACAGAAATACAGCCGTAGTAGGGGATTTTAATACCACCTTGACTTCAGTGGATCGATCTTCCAGACAGAAAATCAACAAGAAGAGAGCAGCCTTAAATGACATACTAGATCAAATGGATTTAATTGGTATATACAGAGAATTTCACCCCAGAGAAAACAGCAGAATATACAATCTTTTCAAGTGCACATGGAACATTTTCTAGGATAGACCACAGGTTAGGACACAAAACAAGTCTCAATAAATTTAAGAAAATAGAAATCATATCAAGCATCTTCTGTGACCACAATGCTATGAAACTAGAAATCAATCACAAGAACAAACCTGAAAAACACACAAATACATGGAGGCTAAATAACATTATTACTTAGCCTCCATTGCCTCTACTGTTACTAAACAATAAGTGGGTCAACAACAAGATCAAGGAAGATTTCAAAAGATACTTTGAAACAAATAAAAATGAGAACACAACAACCCAAAATCTGTGGAACACTGGGAAAGCAATCTTAAGAGGGAAATTCATAGCATTAAAGGCCTATCTCAAAAAATAAGAAAAAGCTCAAATAAACAATCTAACTTTACACTTGAAGGAACTTGAAAAAGAACAACAAACAAAGCCCAAAGTGAGCAGACAGAAGGAAATAATAAAGATCAGAGTGGAAATAAACAAAGTCTAAAAAAACAATACAAAAGATCAATGAATACAAGAGTTGGTTCTTTGAAAAGATAAACAAGATTGATAAACCTTTGACCAGATTCATCAAGAAAAAAGAAAGAGGACCCAAATGAATAAAATCAGAAATTAAAGAAGAAAAATAACAACTGACACCAGAGAAATACAAAGGATTGTAAGAAAATATTATAAACAACTATATGCCAACAAATTGGACAACCTGAGTGCAATGGATAAATTCCTAGAAACATACAATCTCCCAAAACTAAATCAGGAAGAATCAGAGAATTTGAATAAATAGATTACACTTACTGAAATTGAAACACCAATCAAAAAACTCCCAACAAACAAAATTGCTGGACCAGATATCTTCACATGTGAATTTTAGCAATCATTCTGAGAACAACTAACACCTCTTCTTCTCAAACTATTTCAAAAAATTCAAGAATAGGGAAAACTCTCAAGCTCCTTTAACGAAGCCAGCATTATCCTAATTCCAAAACCAAATAAAGACACTACAAAAAAAAAAAAATTATAGGCCAATATCCCTGATTAACATAGGTGCTAAAATCCTCAAAAAAATATTAGCAAGCTGAATACAGCAATACATCGAAAGGATCATGTACCATGATCAAGTGGGATTTACTTCAGGGTGCAAGGTTGGTACAACCTTTGCAAATCAATAAATGTGATACACCACATAAACAAAATGGAAAAAAAAAAACCCACATGATCAGATCAATAGATGCATAAAAAGCATTTGATAAAATTCAGCACCCATTTATAGTAAAAATGCTCAGCAAAGTGGAAATAGAGGGAACATACTTCAACATATAAAGGCCATATATGACAAACTCACTGCCATCATCCCACTCAACAAGCAAAAACTACAAGCATCCCCCTTAAGATTGAGAATGGGATAGGGATGTCCACTAGAACTGATAAGTGAATTCACTAAAGTAGCAGGATACAAAATTAATATCCAGAAATTAGTTGCATTTTTATATACCAATAGTGAACCGTTAAAAAGGGAAATTAAGAAAACAATCCCACTTGCAATTGCTTTAAAAAGAATAAAATGCCTATCAATAAATCTAACCAAGGATATAAAAGATCTATACTCAGAAAGTTATAAGACACTGAAGAAATCAATTAAAGAAGATACAAATAAGAGGAAATACATACCACATTCATGTACAGAAAGAATTAGCACCATTAAAATGTCCATACTACCCAAAGCAATCTATAGATTTAATGCAATTCTTATCAAAATACTAATGATTTATTTACAGAACTAGACCAAGTACTTTAAAAATTTATATGGAATCACAAAAGGCCCCAAATAGCGACAGCAATCTTGAGAAAGGAAAACAAAGATAGAGGAATCACACTACCTAATATCAAACTATACTATGAGGCCATAGTAATCAAAACAGCATGGTACTGGCATAAAAACAGGCACACAGATCACTGGAACAGAATACAGAGCTCAGAAATAAACCCACATCTTCAGTCAACTAATATTTGACAGAGGAAGTAAGCACATACAATGGACTAAAGATAGTTATTCAATAAATAGTGTTGTGAAAATTGGACAGATACATACAGAAAAATGAAACTAGACCACCTTCTTATGCCACACACAAGAATAAATTCATAATGGATTAAAAAATTAAATGTTAGACCTGAAACCATAAAAATCCTAGAAGAAAACATAGACAGCAAAATCTCTAACATTGCTCATAGCAAGATTTTTTCTGATATATCACCTCAGGGAAAACAAAATAAAAAGTGAACAAATGGGACTACATGGCACTAAAAAGTTTTTGCACAGCAAAGGAAAGTAACAGCATAATAAAAAGGCAACCTACTGAATGGGAGAACATATTTACTGATACATCTGATAAGGGATTAATATCCAAAATTTATAAAGAACTAATAAAACTCAACAGTGAAAAAACAAACAACCCAATTCAAAAATGGGCAAAGAACCTGAATAGACACTTCTCCAAAAAGGACATACAGATGGTCAACAGACATATGAAAAGATGCTCAACATCACTAATCATCAAAGAAATTAAAATAAAAATCACAGTGAAATACCATCTCATACCTGTCAGAATGGCTGTCATCAATAAATCAACAAACAACAAGTCCTGGCAAGGATATGGAGAAAGAGGAAGCCTTTTGCCCTGTAGGTGGGAAGGCAGATTGGTGCAGCTACTGTGGAAAGCAGTATGGAGATACCTCAAAAAATTAAAAACAGATCTGCCTTATAACGCAGCAATTCCACTTCTGGGAGTTTATCTGAAGAAACCTAAATCACTAATTCAAAAGAACATAAGCAACCCCTATGTTCATTGCAGTGTTGTTTACAGACATCAAGATATTGAAGCAACCCACCGTCAGTAGACGAGTGGATAAAACAACTATGGGACATTTACACGATGGAATACAGTATAAAAGAGGAAAGCTTTACCCTTTGTGACAGCATGGATGGGCCTGGAGAACATTGTGCTAAGTGAAATGAGCCAATGAGAGGAACACAAATACCATATGATTTCACTCATATGTGGAATCTAATGAACAAACTGAACTAACAAGCAAAATAGAGAGAGACTCAGAGAGAGCAGGCTGACAGCTCACGGGGGGGGGGGGGGGGGGGTCATGTCTAGGTGATGGAGGGATGGAGTGAAAAGAAAAAGGGCTCATGGACACAGACGGGAGCATAGTGACTGAGGGGTTGGGGAGGGAGTATAAGGGGGACAAATGGTAATGGGAAAACACAATAAAATATGCATTAGGGGTAAAAAATAAAATAAAACTTTAGGAAGGGAGGGAAGGAGGAGAGGGAGGAAAGGAGAGAGGATGGAAAAGAGGAAGGAAGAAAAGCAAAGCAGGCAGAGGAACTGACCCAGCAGGGGAGAGAGAAACCGAGTCCTACCTCTGGGATTAGAGAACCTGGGCCCTCAAAAGGGGGTGGGGCAGGAGGAATTCAGCTAAAAAGAAGAGAATTTATTCCAGATAAACTATAAACTCAGAAACAAAGGGCACAGCTGGGAACTGGGGGATTAACCGGCCGCGTACTTTGAATAGGGAAACATCCAGCCTTTCTCCATTTGGTTTCAATAATCCAAGCAGAGGTTTATCCCCCTCCCCCACCCCGGGCAGGGAATTGGGAGATTCTCTGGAGAAACAAGTCAGCTCCAGAGAAAGTGGCCACTGCCGCTGAATGCGGGGGTTTGCGCCAATGAAACGGCCAGGTCCCTGCTTGAAAAACAAGACAGAACAAACAAAGCCTAGAAAGCCTGCAGCGAAGACTGTCAAGTGGATGGACAAACTCTCAAAATATGTGCAGTCCAACCAACGGAGGTTCAGTGCCTCAGTCCACTAGGCACTGGGGGAAAGCCTGTAAAATGAGAGCCCAAGGCCAAAGTAAACAAAGAAAGGGAACTCCCAGCAAACGGATACATGCAGGGATCAAAGAAAACTATGTAAATAACCCTTTCCAATAAACAATAATTAATATCCCTGGAAACATGAGGAGATACTGAATGGGTCAAGAAAATCATGTTATGTTTTTTAAAAGGATTTTAAAAATGAGAATGAGAGGATCAAATATATGGTGACAGGAGATTTGACTGTGGGTGTTAAACACACGAGGCGATACACAGATGATATATTACAGAATTGTACACTTGAAACCGATACAATATTATTTACCAATGTCACCCCAATAAATTTAATTAAAAATTTTAAGAATAAAAACAAGAGAATGTTCTTGTAAAATACAATATGATAGCAGAAGTTTACAAATATAAACATATATAAAATAAAGCTACAGGAATCCTCTTCTTTGGCCCTGCCCCTCTTACCTCCCTCTTGCATCTTAAAAGTGTAATAACTACGTATGGTGCCAGGTGGGTACAGGAAACATTAGCGGGACCACTTAGTAAAGTGTATGATAGCCTGACTACTATGCTGTACATCGGAAGCTAATGCAAAGTAATATGAATGTGAACTGTAATTTTAAAAAATACTTTTTGAAAAAAGAACCTGTGGATTACATGGGGACCACCAGGTAATCCAGGATAATTTCCCCAGATCAAGATCCTTCATTTAATGACACCTGCAAAGTCCTTTTTGTTGCGCAAGAGAACATATTCACAGGTTCTGAGGATCAGAATGTGGACACCTTTGTGGAAACCCTTATTCCGCCTACTACAAGGGCCCTTTGGGGTGGGGGTCTCAAAGGGCTGTAGTCTATTTCTCCTTTCTGAATGGGCCCCCTCCACTTTTAGTTTCACAGAAAACTCACTTTTTTGCCTGGTAGAATCTAAGCAACTGTCCTTGGCTTGCTCCACTCCCCAAACATCCAGCCAAATAGCATCACCTCTCCCCTAGATTCCACGGGCAGGAAGGAGCCAGTCTTCACCCTAACTACAAGGAACACGCGCACTCTAAGCGTTCAACCCGAGCCCACGTCACTATTCGAGCCACAGGCAAATGCCGCAGGCTCCTTCCTTGGGGAAGGAGGTCGACCTCAGCACAGCCCTCTGCAGAGAAATCCGCGTTGCTGTCTCCCAGTCTCCACCCCAGACCCCTCTCATCTCGGTACAGCACTCGCCTTGCCTGTTCTCGTCATAGGATTTTCTCCAGGTCTGCCTCTCACCTCACTCTGGGATTATTTATCTCTTGTATCTTGGTGACTCACTTAAAATATCTAACTTAATCTGCTGTTATGAACACAATAAGAAGAAAACTGAGCAGAAGACACAAAAAGGCAATTCCTCAAAGAATAAATATTCATTTAAAATTCATTCTCCAAGTCCTGGCTGGCGTGGCTCAGTGGATCGAGTGCCGGCCTGCAAATTGAAAGGTCGGGGGTTTGATTCCCAGTCAGGGCACATACTGGGGCCAGGTCCCCAGTAGGGGATGTGCGAGAGGCAGCCGCACATTGATAATTCTCTCCTTCTCTTTCTCCCTTCCCCTCTCTCTAATAATAAATAAACAAACAAAATCTTTAAAACTTTTTCATTCTCCAAACAATAAAATATATTCAAATTAAAATAAGATGCCATCTTCACAAATGAGCTGGGCAAGGTCCTAAAGTGTGGTAATGCCCCGGGAGGGACTGCATACACCTCTTACATGCGGCCAAGGGGAAGGTGTGTGTTTTAGGTGGCCGTGTTTTGACACGCATCAGTCTCTCAAATGCATGCTTGATGAATCCCTGGAGGGTGTACAAAGATGAATGAATAAAGTATTCGCTGACTTGTTATTTTTATTAACAAAAGTGACCGATTATTAGCCAATTAAGGATTGGTTTTTAGTAACTTACATTCTCTGTGTATGAAGTAAAGCTGTGTAACCATCTGAAGCGATGTTACAGAAGATTAAGTGGTATCAGTAAGTAAGTCTGGACACACTGACAAATGAAAAAGCATGCCTTGAAGAACAGTATTTACAGAATAGTTTAATTTCGTGGGAAAATACATATGAAAGATAAACATTCAGATGTTAAAATTGAATCTTTTTACAGGGTGGGATTATGGGTAAATTTTAATTTTCTTCTTTGACTTTTCTGTATTTTTAAAAATAAACTGTGAAACTACACTATAACTTTTATACTCAAGTCCATTTTAAAAATAGCAAACAGCTTGTTCTATCTGCTCAGCACAGTTGTCTTTGGGAATTGGTTTTGACGTGAGCGGAGCCTGTTGGGAGTTGTCTCAGGGCTCTCTGCCTAGAAGATGGGGCAGGAACATGGAAAATTGCCCGACAAGAACAGGGCAAGAGAAATTCCACATTAGGACGAGGAAGGGTGGGGTGAGTGCTGGCTCAGACAGGTTTCTGCAGTGGGTGCGCTATTAATAGATGGCACATCTGCTCCTCAGAGGCCCCAGCAGCAAACACTGGGTCTGTGCCCAGGAAGGAGGGCAGAGGGGGCATGCTGTTTGAGCTTCAGAGGGCGGGTTAAGGAGAGGAAAAAAATACATGAAAGAATTGCAATGGTATGCAGCAGTAAATTCAAAATAATATAGAATTATTTTGATATCCTGACTGGATTATGCCAATGGTAGCAGTGGTACTGAGTAAGTAACCAGGGTTCTGAGAATCAGTTGAGAAAAGGTAGGTGAAATACATGGGTAAATAGATTGGCTCTAGCCAGAAAGCTCCTTAAGGAGTGCCTCCTGGCTGCTCAGCTGTTTGCAGAAAGAAAGAAGGGAGGAAGGGAAGGAGGGAGGGAGAGGAAGGGGAGTAAAAGACAATTCAAGTGAAAGGTATGAATAAGCCAGTGGTTCTCAGTGGGTCCTTTGACCAGTAACATCAACATCACTTGGGAACTTGTTAGAAATGCAAGTTCTCGGGCCCCATCCCGACCTAAGGAATCAGAAACTCTGGTGGTGGGGCCCAGCCTTCTAGGTGATTCTGATGTAGCTAAAGTTTGAGAACCGCTGGGCTGCGCAAAAGCTTGGAAGCTGGCCTGCGCAGGTTTAAGGAGACTGGCTTCACTGGAGGGAAGGAGCCATATCAAGCCTGCTGGGAGGACAGCTGGGAAATACAGGAACTGGGAATGCTCTCTATCATTAGGGGTAAAATAAATTAATTTTTTTCACAAACAATATGGTTGGTATTTACATGTAATGAATATAAAGGAAATGTGTTTTTTATAAAAAATCACCCATATTGTCTTTTCACCAGGACATCAGTTAATATTTCCTTATAGTTTTGTACACATGCACAGATAATGTTAACACAGGTGTAATGAAGTCATGTGGGCAATTTTTGGATTTTGTTTGCTTTTTTAGCATTTTGTAGTGGGCTTTTTGATGTATTAATCAATGATTTTAAATTTTTATTGTGGTTTGTGCTGTCGTATTTTATGTCTTAGGCTGTGTGTTGAGGGTTGTTTTGGCAGAACCAAATAATAAAATGATCAAATAATGGGTTTTAAATTTCAAAAGTGAAGGTCCAGGCCAAAGACAAACACATTTGGAAGTAAATAAAAAGCCAGAACCAGTTCTTCTCACCTCAGAAACTCAATCAAGTACACTGAGCTGGGGCAGGGCTGCAGAAGGAAGATGTGTGTGATTTCCCCACCCACTCACTCCCAGGACCTCGTGGGTAAGACCCAAACCCTCTTCCTGAAAAGAGCCTGCAGAAGTGACAAGTGCAGCAGAGGTCCTTCCACTTGGCACCAAGAGGACAGCTTCCGAGGGGCCACACACCACAGCATGTTAGGGAGGATGCAGTCTGTCGCTGTCTGGCGCCCAGGAAGGTGCCAAATAGCTGAGAGCCCAGAAGAGACCTTGGTTCTGAGTAAGGAAGCTCAGAGTGTGGCCCTCTCTTCACCAGAGGCAATGGCATGGGCCAAGGTGCAGGCGGCAGATGCTACCGTGGTGAGCGTGGGCCAGCTCAGACCCGCCGTACCGTCATGGTCAAGCAGGGCCGAGTCTCAGCAGAGGCTACAGAGGGTCGGGGGTATGTGAGCCAGGCCACTGCTCCCAGACCCCATCCTGCAGGGCATAGAAGAGACCCCTTCATGCTCTCAGGAGTTTGAGCTTTGGATTCACTGCTTTACCTAAAAGAAGCCTGAGAATGAGAGGCTAAGTCACTCTTAATCACCAGGTTGATTGCCCATGTCGCCTCATCCCTGTTTTTAACTGAAGTTAGCATCCAGAAGAAAATGCAGTTAGCCAACAAAAATTTTACTTTTACATTTCTAATATATAAATTTTGAAACTACCAATGCATGCACATGTGCTCATACACACACAAAAGGCTCTTGCTGGGACATTTGTTCCTTTATTGACTTAAAATGTATCAATAACTGAGAACAAAACTTTAAATCTGTTTGGGGCATGCTGTGTCCGTAGACAATGCAGAAAGAGATCTCTTTTTTTCCCTTTTAATAGGCATAGTTGGGACTTTTCTTTGTACTTGTGTCAGAATAACTCAGAACGCTTCCTTGTAGTGTTGTTAGCCTCCTGCCAGGTGGGTAGAACAGGGAGCTTCCCACAGGGAGTAGATGTGGGGAGTGGGCAGTTTGGAAATCTGCCAGATTTGCCTCTAGAGAATCCCTGCACGTCCTCTTGTTCGCTCATATTCCATATGTCTCTGTTTGCCTGGGATAGTCCTGGTTCACACCCGCTGTCCCAACGCAGTTATTACAAGTGCCCCCTTTCACTTTCCGAAGAGACTCTAATCTGCGGGGTAAATTATGTGGTCCCTCGAGCCATGGCGTCTTTCTGCCACAAGGTGGCAGCATCTCCCCACAGTTGAAAAAGTACTGCAGCTGGTGCGCGGTGCCAGTGTCTGGCAGAGAAGGGGGCCCTTCACTAACTCAGGACAAGGTGGAAATAAAGCCCCATTCCAAGGGGACCTTAGAATGCAAAAATTTGTAAGGGCTCACCTTGTCCTTCCCCTGCCGTGGGGCAGATGGCACAGCTGTAACCTGGCAGCTGTGAGAGAGGCTGTCCTCCCTCAGGGCGGGAGCTGTCTCAGCCTGTAAAATTAGACTTGGTTCAGGCATCTTCTGCGTGACACCCAGAGACAGGTCCAGTGCACCCGCAGCTTCCGAGAAGATCACCTGCACTAGTCCTTTATCTAAAGGAGCGGATGCTTAAGTATGACCAGCTGAGCCACGAAGAAGGTGTTTGTCTTCCAGGTGATAGTTTGTCGGCTCTTTTCTTTTTCCTGCCTGTTACTGGGTTGAATTTTGTCCCCCAAAACATAGGCTGAAGTCCTAACCCCCAGCACTTCAGAACGGCCTTATGGAAAACCAGGGTCTTTAAAGATGTAATTAGTTCAAATGAGGGCGTACAAAGCAGAATGGACCCTTCAAGTGTTAGGACGGGCGTTCATATGAGAAGAGAAGAAGCACAGTCCACAGGATGCGGTCGCTCGCGGGTCAAGGGGTGCGGGTGGGGGGTGGGGAGAGGCGAGGGTGAATCCTCTCCCAGAGGCTCGGGAGGGGTTGTGGCCCTGCCCACACCTCGAGTTTGGACTTCTAGCCTCCAGCCCTGCGAGAGAGTAAATCTCCGCTGTGTTCAGCCACCCAGTGTGTGGGACTTCGCCGCGGCCCTGCGAACGGATGCCCTCCCTCTAACGCTGCCACCGGTTCCAACGTATCACTAGCTGTTGCTGCCTAGCAAGACTACCATCCGGTAGCAGATTAAAACAACCCGCATTTAGCATCTCAAGATTTCTTTGGGTCCAGAATCCCAGCACAGCTTAGCTGAATTCTCTACCAGGCTGCAATCCAGGTGTCGGCCAAGCTTGGGCTCTCACCGGAGAGTGCAGTGGTGGATGGATCCACGTCCAAGTTCACAGGACATTCCAAGTAGGACGCTGGGCCGAGAGCCTCATTTCCTTGCTATGCGCTCCTCTCCGTAGAGCGGCCCAAGGCATGGCAGCCGGCTTCAGCAAAGCCAGCCCAGGACAGAGTCCCCCGGAGAGACGGCATGACAATCTTTTGCATCTTAATCACGGAAGGGCCTTCCCATCACCTTCGCCATGTTCGGTGGGTAAAAGAAGTCACAGATCGAACCCACACTTGAGGAAAAGGCCCGAACAGCAGGAGGTGGGATCACAGGCGCCCCACTCTGTAAGCGGGGGAGGGACAACAAATTTCCGGGGGGTTAGGGTTCCAGGCTGGATTTTCAGTGGCTCGGGTTCTACAGCAATTTCTGGCCCCTGTCTCCCCTTACACCCAAAAGCTAAAACAGTAGTTTTCCCTCCCCATTCCCAGCCTGGGGACAACTTCTCAGTGGTCTGTGGTGTGACCCCCTTCGCAACGGCCCCCCTTTCCTGCTGCTGCCAGTTGGACCATGGCACTGAGGGAGGCCCTGAATCCCTGGGCAGGACACAGCGTGCGTGCTGCAAACAGGTGGTCCCAGGCAAGGACGCGCTGTGTCCCTTACAGCCCGAGGGCCATCATCTTCCTCTGAGGAGAAGTGAACTGCGGCTTGTGCTCCTTTGCTTTTCCCTGCCTCTGCTGCTGAGCTCGGGGACAGTGCCACTGCAGGGCAGGGACAGCGCTCTCCCGATGTGTCTCTGCCTTTCCCCCACCCTCCTTTGCAGTTAGGCGGGGGCCCCCTGACTCAGCCAAGCCAAGCACGTTTGGTGTGCGCTTCAGGGATGAGGGAATGAAAAGCCGCTGTGCCTCCTCCGTCCCTGTTTTCCTTGACTCGGCCAACTTGGAGGCCACGTGTTGGGAAGGCAGTGCCCCCAGATAGAAAGACCTTGGTTCCTGAGAGGTGGCCCTGCCAATCCATGTGAGAAATCCCTTGAGAAATAAAGTTTTCTGTGTTAAACCACTTAGATTTTAGAATTCGCCTATTGCATCAGCCCAGCAATAAGTAGCCTATCATCTTTGGGTTTCTTTATCAGCTCCCAGGCAAAACGTTGCAAAGAGAAGCCCAGCCAAACACATCTGAAGTCTCCAGAACCCATGTTGGGATCAAGAAATAGACACCCAGATAGAAATACTGACTAGCGATTCTGTACTACAGCCTGTGTGACCTTAGGCAAATCAGTTAACCTCTGTGCCTCAGTTTCCATACCTGTAAAATGGGTTCTACTAGTACCTTCTTGTATGGTTTTAGTGAAGAGTAAATGTATAGAACAGGTAAGCAGTGGAACGATCGCTACCTCATTATCCCTTTTATTGGCTGGGTGCAGGTATGCATTCAGGGGCACTCACTTTAACCTTGACCCCAATCTGTCAGCACAGGTCCCTGTGGGCTTCTCCTTGGCCAGCAAAAGGAGAAGCCCACTTTTCTCCAAAACAAGCCGCCACTTAGAGTCCTTCCCTGGCTGCCCCTCTTTCAGGCTGTTATCTTCTTTTCTTTAACACTAGAGGGAGCTTCACAACTGACACCATCCCGAACTCCAGGTCAGGTTCTCCCGCAGTCTCGGTGGCAGTGGCTGCTGGCAGGGGCCAAGCAGGTGACTGAACTTGAACTTGCAGCATATAACTTGGAACAAGGAGATGAGCTTCTCACTCGTCAGCATGGCAACCAAGCTGAAGTGCTGTTAGCACACTCTGCTATTTTGACCTGTCTTGGCTCACTTTCTTAGACCTATTCCTTTCCTTTCTAATAATTAGCATTTGTAATTACATACCAATCAGTTTAATGTCCCTCTCCCCACACCAGACTATAAGGGCTATGAAGAGGTGGGCATCCCTATTTTATTCACTATTTCTAACACCCAGCTGGTATATGTATTCTTGATAAATACTTGAAGACTCATTATATTAATCCCTCTATTTCTTCCCACACCCTCTTTCCACCCACCTCCCCATCCCACACACACACACCACTGGACATCAGTCTGACCTTGTGCTACTCATCCCTACCCCTGCAACCTCATCATCATCTTTGATTATTATCACAATTTCCTAACCAATTTGTATTTTTCCAATTGTTTGCTCTCCAATACATTTTTGCCACTTCACTACTCTGCTCAAAAAAACCAAACCAAAACCAAAACAAAACAAAAACAAACAAACAAACCATGCCCTGGCTGTTGTGGCTCAGTGGATTGAGCACTGACCTGTGAACCAGAGGGTCACTGGTTCAATTCCTTAGACACATGCCTGAGTTGCAGGCCAGGTACCCATTTGGGGGGTGTGTGAGAGGCAACCAATCGATGTATCTCTCACACATTGATGTTTCACTCCCTCTTTCTCCCTCCCTTCCCCTCTCTCTAAATGTAAATAAATAAAATCTTTAAAAAAAATACCAACAGGTTCAATTCTCAACTACTTTTCAGATGTACTGACAAAGAAATTCATCTAGAAGAGAGCAACTTAGATAGTAGGGAAGTGGGGTGAACTTCTCTGTGGCTCCAAGATCCTTATCTACATATAGTGGGGATAATAATATGGACTTAGGGGGTCATTGAAACACTTAAATGAGATCAGGGCAGGCATGTGAACTGGCAAAAAATAGACATTCAATAATGTCTATTGCATATTCGCATCAGTTGTAGTCTATGATTTTAGTCCAAAAGAATAGGAACTATTCAGGTGAGCAAACAGATGACTCTAGTGGACTATTTCAAAGGCCACTGAGGGAATAGAGTGCATTTAATCTAATATTTCTCTTTCCAAAAAGTATGGTAAGCATTACCAATAGGTAGGAATTAGACGTTGTTATATGTGTTGCAATTAAAATTTTCTGAAAGTTAGAAATATTTAAAATTAGAATTGGCTTTGTGTGAATTCTCTGTCACTGGAGGTAATCAAAATGAGGTGAAATGCTTCCTTTTAAAAGAAGTCCTCAAAGATGTTGTGCATCAAGTAGAGATTAAATTCGGTCACTTCTAAGATCCCATACACTTTATGATAATTTATAAATCTATGAGAACCTTTTCCCAACTTCTTCCCATTGAATTTTCTCACCCTTTCGAGGTCTTATTTTTTGGCATACGTACGTTTGTGTTGATATTTAAGTTTTCATGTTTCTTCCACAATTAGGCAGTGAATCTCTTGAGGACAGCACCTTTGCATCTTCACCCCGCTAGCCTTCCCGTGTGCATCCAGCACTGTGCCCGGGTCACTGGTTGCTCAACAATGAGTTGTTAGGGAGGAGGGGGGATCCAACCAGGCCTCTGTTTGAGAGAGAAAAGTGTCCACGCTCTTTATGCTGGGTCAGTGGGGCTGCAGGATTCCATTCCCTTCTTTCCTTTGAGATGAACCTCAGCTTCATAAATTGAACAGTTGGGAAGAAAATAACCCTAGGAACATGAGGAGCCTGTAAGTCAGCTACTGAAATGCCCAGTGAAGCTTCAGTGTTTCCTTAGGCATCGCCATAAAGAAGCCATAAAAGGCAGGGGAGGTGAATGAAGGATCAAGGATAATGATCTCTGAAGATAATTTGCCTTCTGAAACTAAGAAATTTTGTCATTGTCAAGCTTAGAGGAGATAGGGGAAACAAACAGGCTTTATTTAGGATTTAAATCAGAATAAGATTCCCATCATCACGGAGCCTGTCACGCTGGAGCCAATCTGGACACTGAATACATCTGCTTGTTTCAGTGTTTGGTGGGAAGATGGTCCTCCAGAGCCCCTTGTTTTCAGCTCCTGTGGGATTTCAGGCAGGTTGGGCGTGCCACCCAACAATCTCTCTGTAAAGGAAAGCTGAAGTGGCCCAACGTCACACACACAGGAAGGCTTAGGTCTGAAAAGAATGGAGACATTTAGGGAGTAAATAGGACCCTAGAACTTAAAATGGGTCAACAGGTGGATGACACCACCCCCCCCAAATTTTTTTTATCTTTCAGGTTCTTCTAAGCTCCAACATACAGCATTAGTTCACCTCTTCCTTTTGAGAGCCAGCACTACTGTCTCTGCTCCCTGCGCCCCCACCTCCACCTTGCTGGAAGACACTGCAGAGACCTCTCCCTCCATCTCCCCTTCTAGTAACGCAGCTGATAACCAGGGCTAAGTCACAACATAACCCACAGGGACGTGCCGGGCCCGCCGGAGGACAGAGAATAGACCCCCAGCAAGCAGAGTCCTGGCCAGTGCGTGCCAGCTGAAGGCAGAGGCGCTCCTCTGCGACTGGGATCTGAAGGTGCTGCACCAAGGGGGCTGAAATGTCAGATAGGACAGGGAAGAGTTTATTGATTTAGGACCCTCCAAGGGTACGAGACTTAACACCCTAGCAAGGACTCTAGGTGATGCCTTTGCTATTCCAATGGCTCCAAGAAATGTGGAAAAAGGTGAGGCTGAAGTGCCAGCATTGCCCCAGCAGGCAGTGGGGAAGAAACGGAAAGGCTCAGGGAAGTGAACATGCTAGTGTGAATGGACACACCTGCCGTAAGGCGGGAAGACCTACCAGCTGACTCCGCTCCGTGGAAGGGCCGCAGGAAATGCAGCACTCACAGAAGCTAAAAGAAGTCAGCTAGAGAGAAGGACACCAGCTTCACCAAGAAGATCAGCCGGGGCTCTCCTCTATGAGCCAGGGCCGGTGGCAGGCGAGATGGGCAGAGACTTTGCTCAGTGACAGCAGCGGTGAAGACAGGCCCAGAGCCGAGGAGGCCCCATGGATACGGCTCTTACAGTGAAGGACAGGGTGGGAGTGGCTGCTGAAAGGGTCCGGACCGCAGGGAGTTTGGGAGACAGTTAAAGGAACACAGTGTCCTTAGAGGCAAAATAACCAGCCAAGTATTTCTGAGTTTACACCATTAGAAGTTAAGACTGGATGACAAGGAATTGAAAAACAGTAGCCCCAATCAAAGGTCATGATCCCTTGCCTGTCTTCTGGACTTGAGCCAGTTTTCAGTCTCACACTCAGCCGGGTCCCCAGGAGAAAACAGCCGGCAACACCGCAGCAAACATACACAGTAATAATTCTCTAAGTCCTTCCGAAAGGAACCCATGGTCACTTACGTGGGTAACTGTACACTGAGGAAAAGGAATTCCCAAACATTCTGAGAACTGTTGGACACAGAGTCCAAGCTGACATGATACCCAGCAGAACCAGAATGTAATCACGGCCCCCTCTTCAAGCTGGTGGGACATACGGGGACAGATAATGAAGTCCTGGCCAAGGTCTGGTTCACAGGGTGCTCGGTGGGTCTGCAGATATACCCAGTGGTAATTTCTCCAGTTCCTGAATGGGGCTGACATGCTTGTGAGGTGCATCACTGGGTCTTCGGCTTATGGGGTAAGAGCTATCATAACAGGAAAGGCCAGGAAGAAGCAACTGAAATGCACACGCCCCTGCCAAGATAATACACACAAACCAATATCTCCTGGTGGGAGAGTTGTGGATAATAGTACCATCCTGAAGGAGCTAAAGGATACCAAGTGGTAGTTTCCATAACATCTCCATTCAGTTCAACAGTTGGTCCCTACAGAAACCTAGGGCACCGTGGAGGATGACAACAAATGGCTGCCAACTCAACAAAATATTAGCTCCCATTCCAACCACGGTATCTCTTTATCCACCACAGTCTTCCACCCCCATCCATGGTTTCAATTTCCACAGTTTCAGTTACCCAAAGTGAAGCTCAATTCAAAAACATTACATGGATACTCTAGAAATAAACAATTCATACATTTTGAATCCCACACCGTTCTGAGCAGTGTGACGAAATCTCAGGCCGTCCCACTCCATGCCACCCAGGAGGTGAATCATCCCTGTCCCGCGCCTCCACACTGTGGACACTCGCTGCCCATAAACCCCTCAGTGGCTGGCGAATTATCAGCTGGACTGTCAAGTACTGCAGCGCTTGTGTTCAAGTAGCTATTGTTTTACTTCCCAGTGGCCCCAAAGTGTGAGCGTAGTGATTCTGGTCGTTCAGATTTGCTAAAAGAAACAACAAAAAAAAACTTTTTTTAGGTGAAAAAGTGAATACAGTGCAATAATAAGATATTTTGAGAGAGACCACATTCACATAACTCATTACAGTGTATGATTATAGTTCTATTTTATTATTTGTTATTGTTGTTAATCTCTTACTATTGCTAATTTATAAATTAAACTCTATCATAGCTATGTACATATAGGAAAAAACAGTATATATAGGGTTTGGTACTATCCATGGTTTCAGGAGTCCACTGGGGGCCTCGGAATGTTTCCCCCACAGACTGGGGAGGGGAGGGGCGGGGCTACCGCAGAGCAGATAGACAGGACCTCCAGCACAGAGCATGCAGCCTTGGCTTGGTGAAGGCAACCTTTGCTATTCCCTTCAGAGAAGATGAGACACCATTTGCATGTATATGGGTGACTAACAACATATACTTATAATTTTGTCCCAAGGCTATGTTAACTCCCCTGCCTTCTGTCATCATATGGTCCGAAGGGATCTGGACCATCTGGACATCCTGAAGAATGTCACACCGATCCACTATTTATGATATTATGCTGATCAGGCCCTGTGACCGAGACACGGCTAGCATGTGGGAGGCCTTGGTAAGGCGCACGTGATTCAGAGGGTGGGAGGTAACCCTTATGAAGATGCAGGGGACGCCGCAGCAGCCATATTTATTTTTAGGGGCCCAGAGATCAGGGTCCACCAGGAAGTCCCATTCCAAGTCGAAGACAAGCCGTTACATGTTGCACCTCCCTCCATACCATGTCTGATGGGCCTAGTTGGTTCCAGAGGCAGCACATTCCATACCTGGA
The DNA here is from genome assembly GCF_021234165.1 of Pteronotus mesoamericanus. Classification (NCBI taxonomy): domain Eukaryota; kingdom Metazoa; phylum Chordata; class Mammalia; order Chiroptera; family Mormoopidae; genus Pteronotus; species Pteronotus mesoamericanus. The sequence continues at coordinate 4,335,822 of NW_026555326.1, forward strand.
AATACTGCTCTAGTCTATACAGCCAGTGGCACAGAAATGCTTCTACCTCTGAGTGGGGCCCAGAGCTCTGCAGCAGGTCCAAGCTGAGACATCAGCAGCCCTGCCACTTCATGTTATAGGTATGGGTGTTGGGCGCAGATGTTATATGACCCTTACAGCAAGGCCCAGTGGGAGAATTGCGACCTAGTCACATAGCACCCTGTGGTTCTTTTGCCAGGCCATGCCTTCGGCAAGGGAGAGTCATGTGTCTTTTGAGAAACAACTCCTGGCATGATACTGAGCCCTGGTAAAGACGTAGTACCTGAACACAGGACGCCAGAGGAGTAGACATCTAGAACTATCCACCATGCACTGAGAACTATTCCACACACTCAGTCATAATATCAAGTAGGCCAGTAGCCATTAGTCATAAACTGGGGATGGTACAGCTGAGGCCGGGTGCAAGAAGGACTTGGGGGCACAAGCAGGCTGCACGAGGAAGTAACCAGCCCCTCATACCAACAGCCACTGTGGCGCCAGTGCCCCTCCGCTCACGGCGGGCCACACAGGCACCTCCTATAATCGCATGAGAGAGGAATGCAAAACCCAACCTTTGCTTATCGATGAGTTGGCTCAATATGCGGGTTCAAGTTGAAAGTGAACAGTAGCTGTGTTACAAGGAGTGACCTTGAAACAGTCGCAAAGCAAAGGCCTTTCGGTAGGCAGAACTTTGGACAGCATACCTGCTCATCTACTTGGTGTGAAAGGAAAGATGGCCTGATTTTAGAATACAGACAGAGTCCTGGATGGAAAAAAGATTGAAAAGCTGGTTAGAGACTCGTGGATGGACAGGGGAGTGTGGCGAGGGTGCGAAGCTCTTTGTATTGTGCGTGAATGTCCTCTACAGAGGATACACCATGGAAGACATTCGGTTTCCAAGCAGACAAGAATGACTTGGCCATCTGACGTCAGCAACTCCAGGCATTGGCCACTGTGGTGCTGGCTCAAAGGACACTGAGGGAAGCAGCCACGGTCAGAGGGGTGGGGCTGTGCGTGGGCTCCCACGGAGAGCATAGGCTCCCACTAACCCAGGGTGAGTTTAGAGGTGTTGCTAATGAACATCCAACTTGTCAGCAAACAGGAACACCAGGTTCCCCACGTATTACCATTCCTTAGGGAGGCCAACTGCCTTCTTGGTGGCAAGTTAATTATTTGGGGCTCCTTCCATCCTGCAAGAGCCAGTGATTTACTATCAGAGGATAATGTCTATTCCAAATAGCATGGTAACCAGGTAATCCCAATCAATAAGAAATATATTCATTTCAATCCCAAGACTCAAATCACTCCACAGGATTTAATGCCAAGAGCCATGGATCAGTTTTTCTACGGCGATTATACCAACATGTTGAGATGAGTTAAGGTCTCAGACAACATGTGTTCTAGGAAATGATCTCCTGGGATTCTTTACTCTGTACTTTTACTAACAGTGTGTACGTGAACATAAACCATCTCAGCCCTCTCCTGACGGCCTGTGGAATGGTTTCAGTGTTCAGAGAGGCTTAATGTTGCTGGAGGGCAGTCTTTGTTATCAGCCACATGATGGTGGAGGCCGTAAAACCTGCTAAATGTCACTATACAGAGACCTTCTGTTATGTCTAGGGACTATACTCCAAGACCCCCAGTAGGTGCCTGAATCCATGGATAGTATCAAACTCTATGTCGTATTTTGCTATCCATTCATAGTTATAATAAAGCATAATGTATAAATTAGGCACAGCAAGAGATTAACAACAATAACCAATAATAAAATAGAACAATTATAATGATATACTATGAGTTATGTAAATGTGATCTCTCTCGCTTTCTCTCCCCCTCAAAATCTCCTCTTGTACTGTACTGACACTTTCTTGTGTCACAATGTGAGATGACACAATACCTACGTGAGGAGAGACACTGAGGTGAATGACCTAGGCACTGTGACTCAGCACTGGGCTCCTGTAAGGGTGACTGGAACCCAAGCACTGTGATACCTTGTCAGCCAATCTAATAACCAAGATAGCAGCTCCTAAGCGACTGATCAGTAGCAGTGTCCACAGCGTGGAGATGCCGGACCAGGGGCTGATTCACGTCCCACCTGGACGGAGCAGGGCCGCGCAAGATTTCATGGCACTACTCAGGATGGTGCACAATGTAAAATGTATGAATTGTTTATTTCTGGAATTTTTCCATTTAATATTTTCAGACCACAGTTGGCCACAGGTAACTGAAACTTGGAAAGTGAAATCACAGATGGGGGGAGTGGGGACTAGTGTAAAATGGTTATTTGTACTATACAATTATTTCCTTCTGTTACCATTTGGAGGAGTGACAACTCTCACAGTTACGTTCTTCTATGAGTTCCTAAATCAATGAGGGAGAACTGACAGGACTAGTAGTAATCCAAGCGTTTTTAAACAATGTTTCTTCAGCATTCAGTATTCTGACCAGAGTTTTGGCGTAGGGCTGTGCCTCTCCCACAAATAACAGGGAGAGAGAAAAGCTCACATGTGTGGGCCCAGTAAGCAGAAAACTACAATGACACATAAGGAGGAGTATGAGCCTTGACTACCGGTCACATGGATGCGTAAAACATCTCTACACATTGCTCTTAATTATTCATTAGAAAACATGTTTTGGAAAGGGAAGAGATCAATATGGATTTTTTTACAGCACCAATGGCTTTCTTTGCACCGGTTAGTTTTCTGTTTGCTGATTATTACTCTTGTGTGTCTATTTAGCAAATAAAATCCTTTGCTAAAACTGGGATGGGGGACGGGGAGTGGGTAAAGCTCTTCAGAAATCTGACATTTGGTCTAAGTATTATTTAGCCTTTTCCTGGAGTCTGTGACCTGAAATCAGAAGATCACAGTGTCATGAACCTATGTAAAGAGGCCACCTGTGGCTTCGCGCTGGGCAAGAGAAGTCAGTTACACTCCCAAGAGAAGGAGCCAGTACACCGTGATATCCCCACAAAACTCCAGAGAGGGGACCATCTGGGCTCTGGGACAGTGCCCTGAACACGGGACCCGTGATTTGCAACTAACTGGGCTCCACTACACTTTGTGTCTTTTGTAACCAAAATGTCTTCAAAGGCTCCAAAAGCAAACAAAATGGAAAAGACACACTTACATGGCGGTAAAATGACTGCATTGTTTGTAAAATAAAAATTTGATATTTACTTTAAAACGCAAAAATCAATTCAGACATGTCCCAAACTATTCCTTTTTAATCTTTCAAATGCCAAAATGAAGTGGCAAAAAAGAAAGAAAAAGAAAATGTAAGAAAGTGGCAGACTTCTGAATAGATGAAAACCTTCAGAAGGACTTTTTTTTTTTAGGGATTGATCATTACAAGACTCCTGCGCCCTGCTGCTGAGAGCTAAGTTGTTATTATTATCACCTACTGTTCCCTGAGAATTTACAGTTCACTTTGAGTTACATGAATTATCACACTTAATGAACATAATAACTTTATGAGGTACATGTTATCATCTCTCATTTTACAGATTAAGAAAACAAAGTTTAAAAAAGGTAAGTAACCTTGCCCATATCACTTTCTCAGAAAAAATTAGGGCTAGGATACTAACTTGGAGGGAAACTGACTCCAAAGTCTATAGGACCAACCCACCAATCAATCAACCGAAATCCTCTCGGCTCCCTGAGGAGCTGGGAGGCGAGAATCTGGCCAGGCATTAACCCTTTCTACCAACTACACGGGGAACATGTCTAGGACAGCCTCTGAAGGTAGGGCCACCATGCAAGCTCCGGCGGTTGTGCACTGCTCAAGCATGCCCCACGGAGGGGGTGCCCTTCACGCTGCAGATGTGAACTAACGTGTATGGGAGGCTGTAGATGATTGAGAGGATACTGAGCTCGAGGACTGGCTCCCCTGACCAGGTCCTGGACAGCAGCACATACTGCTGTGCAAGGTCATAGGCACACACACTTGTACAAGACTGCCTTGGCCCAGCCCAGGCATCCCGTGCAGTTGCCTCTTTTCCTCCCGTTTTGCTTTCAGTGATTCAAGTCTCACCTCCAACCTGTCTTCCAGCCTGGAAGAGACACTGCATAGAGAATACATGCTGCCACTATGGTTATTCCAATTGTGCAGCAATATATCAACTGAGCTTATTTTTCTTAAAGAAGGAGGGTCCTTCCTAATTGGTTCATGGTTGCTACGTTGTCTGCGGGGGTCCCGGTGGATTCTTTACTTACAGTCTTCAGCACCTCCATCCCCTGGAGCCCTTAGTTGCTGAGTGTTTGTGTCACCAGACAGGGCCTGGCCCTGAGTGGGTCTGCCCAGGGCCAGCTGTAGTGTGTGGGGTCCTGACTTCATGTAGGAAAGGTTTCAAACAGGTGATGAAGAGGATCCATTTATTGAAGCTGGGGACAGCAAAACAAGGGAGGGCTTAGCAAAGAAGGCGCCTAGGCTGGGCTGCCTTAGCTCACTGGGGAGGCAGAGAAAAGGGGGTCTTGGGGACGGGTTCAGGGGATCAGCCTGGGGCGAACTGCCAGTGGGCCACTGCCTTGGAGTTTAGAAGACACGTGCCTGTGAAGAAAGGAGTGGGAGACGAAGAAGGGGAAGAAAACGGCGCAGGCTGCTCCCCAGAGGGAGAGCCCATGCCGGGTCCTTTGTCTTGAGTTCTCTCTCTCTCTCTCTCTCTCTCTCTCTCTCTCTCTCTCTCTCTCTCGTAGGTGGAATCTTAGGGGAGGTCAAAGGGGAGGGTTTCAGGAACACATTCCTCGGTTCTCCAGGTGTGCCCTCTAGGGCCATGGTCTTTAATCATTGCAGTTGGTCCCGGCGTCACCCACCAGTGTTACTGCTTTTCTGGGCCTGGAGCTGCAGTACGACTGAGGCTTAGTTTTCTCCAGGGAGGAGAGGTCAGGGGAGGAAAGGTTACCCTGGGGATGAGGTTCCTGTTTCCCAGTTTTGCCCCCTGCCAGGCACTTGGGGGCTTCCCTTTGGCCCTGGTGACCACCTGCCTCTGGCTGTAAATTGCTTGGCCATTGAGTTCAGCTGTCTCAGCTTCCCTATCCCACTTGCCAAGGAATTTCCCTAGGTTCTCACTATCCTGTCTCACTTGGTCTGTGCTAGCCACGTTCGGGTCAGTTTAAAACCAACAGAGGAAAACAGATCACATCTTTTATGAGGAAAAAAACCCACCCATGAAATATTTTCCAAAGGGGAATATTGGGGGACTTTCTGAGTGTGTCATCCAGCTGGAGAAGCCCCACTCACTGTTTCCTTTCCATGGAGATCATCCCGTTTGCTGTGTGGGGCTTTGTCTAGGGAGTGAATTAGTAACTACCAGGCGAGCAGCTGAACTGAACTCAGTGTCCCAAAATGCTTTTCCTTGGGAGTTGAAGGGTCCAGGCCAGCCAGGAGGCACCTGCTGCCTGCCAGTCAGCAGGGGAATTCCTCTCCTGAATTTTCTCTCCTGCCCAGGTTGTTGCATCACTTGTCCAGGAGAGACCTGAATGAGCTGGCTAAGCTGGAGCATCCTGAAAAGTCGGGGACCCTGCGCTGGAGGGGTAATGAGAGGTGGAAGGATGCAGTTCAGTGTGTTCTCTTTGAAACTACTGTCACCACCCCAGGAAAAGTTCTGCGGGAACAAGTGACAGTGAGAACAACAAGGGAACGGGACTGGCTGCCATGTACATTAAATAAAAGCCAAGGCCAAGGGCGAAGTGACTTAATGCAAGTTGTGGAGAGGCGAGTGGCAGAGCCTCGCCATCCTCTGGAGTGGACCCCAGCTGCTTCCCAACGCCAGCCCCATGCTGCCTCCTCAGTCTCCAGGTTTACAGAGAAGAAACTAGAAGACGCCCGACGACCAGCATCTCAAAGGGAGAAAAAGGAAAGCCCGAGTAAAGTTTATTTCTGGGCTGAGATGGATGGAAAAGCCCCAGCTAAGCCCAGAGAACAAAAGGTGAGATGAGACTTTCTCCCCAGAGGCTGGGGTCTTGTCTCTGAATGTGGAATGTGGGTGGTGAGTTGCAGCAGCAGCTGCCCAGCGTGTGCTCAAGTGCCTTTCCCAGAGCAGCGGGGCTCCCTCCCCGGAGGCCTGGGGAGCTTCTGGAGTGCAGGGCACAGCGTCTTCCTCCTCCCTCCCTCGTCTTCTGCTCACTCCCACTCTCCGTGCCACCAGAGAGCATGATTCCTCAGAGGTCCCTGCGTAACTTAGAAACAACAAATGCTAGACAGAGACGGAAACATGGAGATCACACAGTCAAAGCTCTCCCCTTGTTGCAGAAAGGCAGGACGCATTGCTCAAGGTCATTCTGTCAGCCAGAGGCAAGGCAGAACCTCCTTAATCCTGGTTCTCTTCGCTTCCAGCTACACCACACTGGCTCCTTCCTCTCTCGTGGGCTGCCCCAGGGGTAGGAGGATAGTGAGAAGTGCCCCTCAGGAGGGCAGCAGGGACTCGGTGGGCCGAACACCAGCCCGTGCTGAAGTAGTTGCCCCTCCCAGCAGGACGGAGGGACAAGAGAGGTTCTGCATGTGGCCCTCATCCCCTAAAATGTTGTGCAGTAGAACAGAGGCCTATGGCCCCAGGCTCCTGAGCTGGGGCTCCCTGTCTCCTGGAGAAAGGCTTTCTGAAGGTCACTGGCAGGGTCGAAGACTTGGAGACATTGTGTTGCAGCCTGCAATCAAGGCTGATAACTCCCTGCAGACATTTATCTCACCCTCTGCTTCCTCATTGCCCCTCTACCGCGGAGAGGGGGCTGCCCCACTGGACTTCAGAGGAAATCGGCCCCAACACGTGCTGCGTCAGCACTCAGCTCTTTAGGAATATTAGCCCAGGGGCCTGGGCACCAGCCTCAGAATTAGCCTGAACTTGGTGAATATTGATTAAGCAAACAATAAATTAGGTGCGGGCACACCTGGGAAAGCCTCCAAGTGAGAACAGGAAGCCAGAAGCTCTGAAAGGCAGGGAAGCCCTCAGGCTGCCAGGGCAGTGCCCAAGGCAAGGGAGTGGCTGAGGGGAGGGCGCAGGAGGGGCCTGGGCAGCCTGGGCTTTTCGAAATCTGCCCACTCTCGGGGCTCTACCTGGGCAGAGCAGACAAAGGCATTGGTGGGGGTGGCTGGACAGAGCCAAGCTGTGACAGGGCAAGCCCACAGGTTTTCTTTTCTCCTCCTCTCTCCTTTCTCTTACCTTCTTTTCCCTTTCAGCTCCCACCTTTCCATCCCTCTCCCCCTTCTCTTATTTTCTCTGACTTCCGTCCTGCCCCCGCCCCCCCCCCATTCCCCTTTCCCCTCCTTTAGCCTGTGTCCCAGGCTAGCCAGTGACCTCATGTGACCTTAGTGGCTCAGCTGGGGAAGGGAGAAAGGGGATCCTGCCCCTGGGCCAGACCACTGACTTTCCATGTCTGCTCTTAACATTAGTGGAGTATGTGTTAGAGCAGGAAGGAGAAAACAATGGCCCTTTAGTTTGCCTTATTTTTTATCTGTAGATCCCAGGAACTGCTGACAGTAGGTAGATTCAAAGAACAGATTTTTAATCAACCAAAAAGCACCCATGAAAATCCTGTGGGGAATTGAGAAGAAGTATAATGTACACTCTCTGTCGTTCTAATCAGAGGGGTCTGGTCTCGTTCACAACTGTCACACATGGTCCACCTACACCGTTCTGGATCCTGCTTCAGCGCCTGGAGGTTTGCAGAGGAGAAGGTCTTCAAGGAGCTCCCCAGGCCGGTGGGAGGCACCGGGGAAGGGGGAAGAGAGTGTGAACCGGGGCACAGGGAGGGCTCTCCAGAAGCTGTGGAGAAGAAACAGAATAGGACCCTCGCACAGACAACAGCTTGGACTGAGAGAATTTTTAACTCTCTGTTATGGCTGGATGCACACTAGCAGTGAAATAGAAATTTTCCCTGAAGGAATCTGTTCTCCTCCAAAAAAAAAAAAAAAAAAAAAAGGAGGAGCGAGGAGAGAAGGAGAGGAGCTGCATTCTCCCAGACATACTGTCAGCACTGCTAACAAAAATCTCATTGGTGTTATGTAACAACCCCAGAGAGACCCTGTCCCTGAACAGGAAACTAATCCCTGACACAGAGTAACCTTTCCAAGGTTCCACCTGAGGTTTAAACTTCCAGCAGGTAGTCTTTCCACTACACAATGCTCCCCAAACCCCGGGCTCCACGCCGGCAAGTGTGAGCTGGGGCTGGAATCCCACAGAGGGCCCTTCGCCTCTCCGAAACACAGAGACCGCCGAGGTCGGGGAAGGTTAGCCTCGGTGGCAGCCACCCAGGCCGGACGCGTGTGCGTGGGAGCATGGAGATGGGGACCGGCCCCTCTCGTAGTGATGGCCCATCCAGCCCCAGCGCTGAGCAGCCCCGGCCCTCCAGGCGAGAAGGTGCTTGCCCCAGGCCCCGCTGCGGCTCACCCCAGCTTTCTCACTTGCTTCCCTCAGGCCTCTCCATTTTTAGTGGTTTTTGCTTTGCTTTGTTTTGTTTTGTTTTGTTTTGTTTTTGCAGGTCACCAACCAGAGGGCAGGATGGGAAATGAGCATCATCCTCCTACTGTGCCTGCTGCAAGGTGAGACCCAAACAGCTCAGATGCAGCGCTTGCAAAACCAGACCCGAGCCTTCCAGGCTGCAGAGACTCCTGGAGGGCCCCTTGGTGGCATTCAGCATGCCCTCAGCAGTTTGGGCACAGCCATGGCTTTCTCTCCTGGGAGCCAAGGCCATGCAGCGGGTCCAAGGGAGTGGCCAGGTCTGAGCCGAGAGGCAATAAGGGAACCAAGAGCTCACAGGAGAAGGCACATGTCTGATTCGATGATTTCCAGAATATTCAATTTTAATGTTCCCTATTCTCTGTTCTCTTCCATTCAAGTTAATGACTGAGCGTTGGCTGCATTGGCAAGATCAAGGTTCCAGGGCGTGCAAGAGACTAGCATGCTCCATGACCACTTACTCTAAAATCAAGTGCCAGGCCCACAAGTACAAGGGACATAGAGATGAAGATCCTGTTCTACTCTAAAAGTGTTCAGAGTCTCTAAAGCAACTGGATGGATAAATAAAAGTTGTATCTATGCATATACTTATTTAGTCAACATACATTTATGGAGAACCTATCCTGTGCCAGGCACTAGGGACGGATGGATGAAAGACAGGGTCCCTGCCCTAAAGCTCCTGGCAGGATGGTGAGGTGTGGCCGGCCAGGTATATATCAGGCTCAGATGATAAATGGCCCTACTGTCATGCTCTGGAGTCTGGATTTTATTTTGATGGTAATGGGAAGCCATTAAGGAATGTAGCAAGTATATGTCTAGAGTGTCTAGTACCTAGAACCTAGTTCCAAGTAGACACTTAACAAATTTGTTTGCAAATAATTGTCGAATGAGTGAATGTATAAAAATGCTACACTAGTACCAAAAAAAGATTAAAAACTGTTTCAGGCTTATAAACAAATCAGAGTTATAATGAGTCAAAAATAACTAATATTTGAGCGAGAATTCTCTAATAAATCACACCATCTCTTTATTTTCATCTCTCATTACTCCCTTTAATATTTTTCAGTAGGAACAGACTCTTCATGTTCCCAAATGAAAACTCAGGCAGCCCATTATTTTTCTGCTGACATGTAGACAATAGTCCTAACTCAATGCCTTTAAGTTTCCAGCATGCTCAACCTAATAATTTTAAATGTCCAGCTAAATATTTTGGTCAGCACTTTAATCTTCAGTCAAAGACAGGCCCCCTCACGCACCCAAGGCCTGCAGTCAGGAAGACAGGAAAGGGGCTGTGGTGGCCACCTTCTCTCTTCCCCTCCTCTTTCTCCCTCATCTTGGCAGCTGAGTCTTGGATCCCTGGCAGGGACACAGTGGCAGGAGGAAGGAGAGGCAGAAGTCAGGCAGCTCTAGGGATGGCCTGGAGCTCTCTGGCCAGGCAGGGGGTTGAAGCTGGCTCTTCCCCTTGTAGGTGTGCCTGTGGAAACTCACATGGCCCCTGATGGCCCATCTCCTCCCTGCGCCCAGGTTCTGCTCTGACCCCCTCTTAGGTGGCTGTGGCTGGCTTTCTTCCCTCCAGGCTGCACCTCTGGGCCAAGAAAACACTCAGACCCTTCTCACCCCTTTGTTCGTAGTCAGGGAGAGCCACTGCAGGTACAACCCTGCAGACCTCTTGCATCTCCTCAGGCCCGGGCAGGCTCAGTCCGTGGCCTCCCTCCACTGCAGCCTTGCTTGCCCTCCCTGGTAGAAGCCAGAGCAATGGACAACGGCTGGGAAATGGTGGACGAAGGAGAGCAGGGCTACCGCATGTGGGCACCCCACTGATCCTAAAATGCTCGCCCTTTCTTTAATTCTCACAGATAACTAATTTCAAATACCGTAATTACATATAACTAAGAGCTGCTGATCAGTAATCCACCATGTGTTAAGGGTCAGAAAAATTTGGTATTAACAAAAGAAAAAAATGTACATTGCCAAGATGATTAATCAGCCTTCTACTGGGAAGTCGGGCCGCCCCCATCCTGATGCTCAGCGGGGCAGAGCTCCTCTCCCATGGGTCCTGTGTCAATCGCCAGAGTTCCTGAGATCGGGGGTGGGAACACTTTATCAGGACATTATCACTATTGTCCTAAAATAGCCTTTATTTGTAATTGTGACTATTATTGCCTTTTAATGATAAATTGCCATTTAATTTTATTAATAATTGCATAGTTGATAGTTGCTGGCATGTCATTTAGTTGAACGTGCACTGACCATTGACACATCCATAGCATTTACAGCCTTGACTCTTCCTGTCATTAGACCTCCAGACATGCAACAGACAGGGCCAGCGTCATGGGCATGCGTCCTGTGCACTCACATGGGGCCCTGAAATTTCTGAACAAGGGATCTTGCATTTTTATTTTTCACTGGGCCCTACAAATTATATAACCAGTCCTGTCAACAGGATATTAAACTGACCTTTCTTGGGTTCAGAGTCACTAAAGACATAGAACAAACTGCTGGATGTTGAACCACCATGCAGGACTATGGAGAAAGATTGCAAAGCTGGCCGTTCCTATAATAGCCCACCATGTAGCTATCCGAGGGCAGAAGAGCTCACTGCATGAGCCACTTTAAGCCAAGTAAGAAGGAACCTCTAGAAAGCCACTGAACAAGATTGCTATAGATCCAGGGCAGAGGTATGCTTCCTGTGACCAAATGTGGGACCTACAGAAAGGACCTGGCTTGGGCCCCCACCAAGAGGGCCACCCAGAGGGGATTGTGACCATATAATACAACAGATGGCTTGGTGGTGAGGGAGTCACATGAAGCCAGCAGGAGGAGAGCCAGTTATTCCAAGGAGGGAACTGCTGCCAGAGGCCATAGATAGGCCTGAGAGGCAACAGACAAGGAAGCAGCTCAGGCCTTCTGCCATGCCCACGGGGCACCAAGAGCAGATCACCTGTGTACCTCTCACCTCTTCTCTCTCCTCCGTACCCAATCCCAGAGGGGCCTAAAACAGCAGTTTGGGGTAGAGGAAGGGGTAGAGCTAAACAAGAGACCCCAGCACGCCCCTTTCCTCTACACAGGCCTCCAAACATGCTGAGCAAAAGGAAAAAGCTTCAATTGGGTAAGAGATTGGAGATACAGTCATTGGACTGGACTAGTTACATAATTTTATATATGCAACCAGTCTAGACTTTTCCTTATCCAGATGCAGCTATGAAAGTATGCCTGACGTTTCTATCAAGGAGCAGAAGTGCACAGATGGAGTGTGAAGAGGCAGTAAGAGGAAGAATTAACTTTACTGCTGCTTGTACCAATCAAAATTAAGTCACTCAGCAAACAGGCCACATACTGTGGTTCAACTGTGGTTTATGCCTATTGCCAAAGCAGATGTAGTCATAAACGATGATACCATCGCATTCCCCAACTAGGCCCACCCAAACAACCTTTCAGTTCGCAGGTAGCATCATCCACTGCCCCATTAGCCGGCGCTTGAAGCACAGTAAAAGGAACCCAGGCTCTGGATGGACTTGTATGAGAACATTGGGCACATGATATGTTAACCAAATTGTGGCTAAGGTGATTTTTGCATGCTTATCTGGGCTTTGACAGTGGTCCTCGGCTGTGCCCACTTCTACAAAAAGATGGCCACTGTGAACATTTTTGCAACCACTGGTCTGTGGATATACCCATCAGGCAAACCAGGATTCTTGTTTCACCCCTCACTCCCAGCAGAAAATATGTTGATCTGTTCTTACTATTTAACACCTCTCTTTTACATTTCATGCATCTAAGCCACAGCCTTCTACCAGATGTTACCTCAGCCCTCTTACATGTGTTTAGATGGCAGCTTTTTATTTTTTTATTTATTTTTTAAATTTATTTATTTTTAGAGAGAGGTGAAGGGAGGGAGAAAGAGAGGGAGAGAAACATCAATGTGCAAGAGATACATCGATCAGTTGCCTTTTGCATGTCCCCAACTGAGGACCTGGCCCACAACCCAGGCATGTGCCTGACTGGGAATCGAACTAGCAACCTTTCAGTTCGCAGGTCAGCACTCAATCCACTGAGCCCCATTAGCCAGGGCTAGATGGCAGCTTTTTAAACATTTGCATTGAAGCACAGTAAAAGGAACCCAGGCTCTGGATGGACTTGTATGAGAACATTGGGCACATGATATGTTAACCAAATTGTGGCTAAGGTGATTTTTGCATGCCTATCTCTTAGATGGGGCCTTAGGTATAGTTTCATTTTATATCTTGAGCCTATTCCACACCCTGGGACTAAGTTCTCACATTTCTATATAGATTTTTTCTTGCCTCGCTTTTAAGGAGACATTTTCTCACCTGCCCCCTAATTCTGACAGAGTGTGGAGCTTGTTAACTCCTCACACAGTGACTGTACTCGACGATCCCTCTCCTTAGACTTTTTTTTTTTCTCTGCCTGCAGCTGCAAATGCGTTGAAGGGCCCAAGGCTGGTGTCTGGGAAGCCTGGGGGCACTGTCACCATCCAGTGCCACTATACCCTCTCTCCCAGCAACAGGCACCAGAGGAAGTACTGGTGCCGTCTAAACCCCCTGACGGGGCTCTGCCACACCGTTGTGTCCACCAACCACTACACTCACTTTTGCTATGGTGGCCGTGTGGCTCTAAGAGACTTCCCGCAAGGAGGCTTGTTTGTGGTGAGTCTGTCCCAGCTGTCTCCGGACGATGTGGGGTCCTACCGCTGTGGCATCGGAAACAGTAACCACATGCGGTTCTTCGGCATGAAGCTGATCATCTCTGCAGGTACGGGCCGACGCCCGGTGAGTCAAGGTTGGTGAAGTGAATGCCAGGAAATTGGAACAAGGAGGTCCAAGAGGGCTTTACCCATGAGGGGTGTGATGAGGAAAAGCTGGGGCAAGGCAAGGACTTGAGGAAGGCTTTCATTTCTAAGGAAACCTCCTTCAGAAGAAAGGCAGATATTAGGGAAAATGTCCCAACTGAATGCACGTCAGCTATCCCACCTGTTTAACCCCCAAATGTGTGGCATATACATTCAGAGAGAGTTCCAAGAATGTAGTGAATTGGATGATGTGGCTGCTTATGGTCGTTGTGCCTGTGTTCAGGCAAGCAGAGGAGGTAAGACAGGCAGGACAGAAGAACTGGGACGGGGCTCTTCCCAAGACCAAACCCCTCAGCAGACACCCGACAGCTACCAGGCCCAGGCCCTGTGTGGCAGGTTCCGGAGAGCTGGTCCGGAGTCAGGCGCCCCGAGGCTGAGGGAGGCTGTGACAGGCCAGGGGGCTTGTTTCCTCAGATGCCGCCTGCTATCTAAGCACCTGCTGTGACTGGCCGTTCTACTATGACTGGGCTTCTTTTTTTTCTTACTTGACGACAGTACATACTGGGCTGTGGGCACCTGGGAAAGGGCCCTGGATAGCTTGGATAGAGAATATGTGGACCTAGAAAGTAAGATAGGACCATAAAATGTCAGTATTTGCAATAGACTAGAGAATACATCTGGTTTCCCCAAATTGTTATTTTATCCCACATATTGGCCAAAGACTGTATAACTTAATGAGATTGTATTCTGTGTAGCAGACACTTTCAGCCTGGCTTCCTTTGCTAAACCCTGCAGGCCATGGGCTAGCCTTCCCACGTTTCCCTCTGATGTTCACACAGGTCCTCTCAGCCCTATCCCCAGAACCACTCCAGCTGCTAGTGAGCTCGTCAGGGGATCCTTTGGAGCAGCCTCTACAGCAGCCAACAGATGGACCCCAGGAAATACCCAGGCTATAGGAAGGCGGGGCAGAAGATGCAACAGAGTTGCTCTGACTCCAGGAACCAGCAAAAGAACGACATCAGCTAAAGAAATGCAAACCCTGAGAACCCCTGAGGTAGTAGCTACAGGGACAGTTAGCCAGGTAGAGTTTTCCATCTATGCAACCATCCCTATTCCAGGGAGTTCAGCTGCAACAATCAGAATTATGGCGGATGCAACAGAAGGCCCTTGGCTGCGGGGTACCAGAAGCTCTGGAGCAACCCGAGCTAGGGCCAGTGAGGAAGGGAGCGAGACAATGACTGAGGCCGATATACCAAGAGAGGAAGCAGAAAGGGTCAGAATAACCCTAAATGCAGACTGGACGGCCATAGGGACCATTAGGTCATCAACCCTGGCCTCAGAAAAATGGGCGTGGGAAACCCTCCAAGAAGCAAGACTGGTTTCTAAGCCACAAGCCCTGGACTCCATTGAAGGAACTACTCCTGCTGCAGGTTGGACCTGGGGGCCCACGAACACAGAGATGTCATCTACTGAGGGAAGCACTGAAGGGGAGCTAGACCTCCCTGCTGGAGACAATGGTCACCAAATAACACCAAGCCAGGACCTGGGAGAAGGACCCCAAATTCCCCCTGGCAAGGGGTCCTCCATGAAGAGGTAAACCTCCAGACTCCCTGTCTGCTGGGGACCCACAGTGCCCTTTCCCCTTCCCTCCATGAGCTGGCCTCGTGCCCCTCTCCATTTACTCACTTCTCTCCCTTTGTAACCATCAGACAGAAGAGGGCAAGGGAATAAAACCAGCTACCCTCCCTCATTCGAAGTCCATGCTAGGAGAATCTGAGTACTTCATGTGGCTTTCAGCAAAAATCTATAATGGAGACTTTTTTTAAAAGATGAGTGAAAGCTCCAGAAAAGGGAGGTGACTCACTGAAGCCACAAGGAAAGATCATGGCAGAGCCAAATTACAAGGATAGGTTCCCTAACTCTCACCCAATCCTCTTTTCCACTATAGTTCAGTAGTAGAGCCCACACATAGGCAGGGGAGCTGGGAATGGGAGTTAGGGCTCAGGAACCTGGAGTCAGGGCTCAGGAACCTTAAGACAGGACTTCTAGTCCCAGCTCTGCTACTAACCTACCATGGGAATGAGGGCAGCCAACTCACCTTGGCCTAGCTTCTCACCTGTAAGATGAGGGGCAAGGGCCAATGGTCTACAGCCTGTTGTTCAGTTCCAACCACCCCTCTCTGGGGCTCTCCCCAACCCTGCTACTTGCACTCCAGTGCTTGTCGAGAAGAGAAGAACATCTCTCGGATCCTGACTCCTGTCTCTACGGTGCTGTTCCCGCTCATGCTTGGGGCTCTTGTCCTACTGCAAAGGAAACTGCGGAGAAAAAGCGCTTGTGAGTTGAGTTTAAGTAGCCCCCAGGCTGGGAGAGGATGGGGGCTTAGCTTCCATCCGATGCCCTCAGGACTGGGTGGGTTCAGAGTCTGTGCCAGGACTTCTGGATGTACAATGGAAGTGCTAAATTCTAGTCTGAGCCATTTAACCATTCTTGGCCTTGATTCCTTTATCAAAATGGGAAAATCTTCTTTGAATTTATGTCTCGGTGGCATCTCAGAGCTTAAGGAAAAGCTCTTCTGAAGATGGCGACACCTGTGCTAACCATAGGCATGTGAACCACACAAGCAGCCCCAGAAGCAGAGAGCAGGAATGCGGGGCCCAGAACAGGACCAAACTACGTTTGCGCCTCCGCATGACTCAGCTAAAAGTCTCTTACAAGAACGTCCTCAGGTTTAAATACTCCTAAAATGATTTTAGACTCCATGGTGCTTGAATCTGGTGAAGAAAGGATGAGATTTTCTGGGAGCAAGTGGAGGAAGCTAAGATTTTCAGACCCAGCCCCTGTCAATCTAAGGGCTCAGGAAGTTCTTGAAGGCTTGTGGTGGGTGGGGGTGGTTCTCAGGGAGTTAAATTCAGCGCCTAGTACCCTCATAGTGTGCTTTGTATGTGCAGATCAAGAGACGGAAGAGGCAGCAGGAGTCACCTTGATTCAGATAACACATTTCCTGGAGCTGAGCCTCCAGCCAGACGAGCTGCCCCATGTGGAAAGGAAGGTATTCCAGATTGACAGTCCTCCTGCCCATGCCACATGACTGTCCCGGAGAGGGACACTGGGCCCTGAGGAATGAAAAGGTAAGCTGCTCGGTCACCATGGAAGGAGAACCAGGACCAAACACCATGACCCCTTCTCAATGTTTCTCTCCCAGAACAAAAGGAAGCTAATGGAGCTGGGGCTCCGTTTGAGGAAGCAGAGTCTGAATATCCTTGGACTTACCAAGGTCAAGAGTTTGCCACAGTCAAAGATGGCACTATGACTCAAAGAAGGCTTCAAGGAAGGATTTATTAAACACTGATGGAGGTCAACTGGGAAAAATGTGAAATTTCCATTCCTGGAGGTTTGAAAATGTAGGAGGTTCCCAATCAGTGTGAGGAATTACAGGTTTTCAACCATCACTTCTAGCCTGTGCCAGTTGCCCCCTTTTCTGACATCTGTTAGCATTCAGCCTGCTGCATGCAGTGAATTACAACCATGTATACTGGTCTTGCCTCCTCAAGTGGATTCTAAGCTCCTTAGGGCAGTAACTGTGTTTTATCTCACTGTGTCCCCAGAGAACGTCCCATCCAGTAGAACCCCCTGTAAATATTTGTGGCCGAAAGGCTGACTAGAAGGGCAAGAGCTCGGCTGCCTCTGAGAACCCTGCTCACACAGACACATTGGTTCTCCCTTCACTCGGGAGTCCCCTGGATGACTCACTTCACATAGGCAGGTCGTTTTCCATAGAGACCAAAAGGATACCCAGTCATCAAATCACTCCTCCCCATTTGGCCCCGTACCGTACATATCACGCTGTAGACCTTTTGACCCAGTCTAGGTTTTCTGGGATTTTCTTATATTCATGGAAGCGGGGGGGCATTTTTTCAGTAGATCCTTGCCTTCTTTACAAGGCTTCTCTTATTCAACTGCTTATAAACCTTTGATACTGTAGATGAAAAGAGGCCTCATATTAACTGAAACTGACAAGCTCAGGGGAGGCCTGGGTAGCAGCCTTATTAACTCAGAAAACTAAAGTCACCACAAAGCATGGTCTGAAATTAAATCTCATTAACTAAAAGCAGTCTATGGCAGGTAGTCATGTCTTAGGCTAGAATCTTCCCCGACAAAAGTCAATCTTTACCTTAATGAAGGTGTCTATTGTCTTTTTGCATCTACAATAACATACTTTTAGAATGTCAAAGTAATTTCCTTTTTTCCAGACCCCTCAAAACACAGATACCTCACCAGAGCACCAAAGCATAGACAACAAATCCCCTCATTGTTATTGAGTTAATTGTTGACTATTAACTCTCATTTACCCACCTATGTAAAAGAAGTATGTGCCTATCATTTTTTTATCCAATTCTAGAAGTTTTTCCACTTTGCTTTCTCCCACCTCCCTAATCTATAACAAATGGGTTTCATGTAGCCCACTTACTCCCTCTCTTTTGATTGTAATATATAAAGCAGGATGCAGAACTGACATTTTCTGGCACATTTCCTCCATTCATTGAGGTTTTGCTTCCCAACAATTGTTGTCAGTTTGGCTCAAATAAACTTATTAAAAGTTCTTACAGGTTTGGGCGCTCCTTACAATGACAATAGCAAAGATGTAGATGGAGCCAGGCAGTCGTTGGTGAGGGGATAAGAGAGAAGTTGGCCAAAGGGAATTTTATGTAGATTCTGCTTTATAACCACTTCACCCCCTGTCAGGGGACTTTCGCTCCACCCTTGGTCCCACTGACCTTTCGGGAGTTACTTCTGCTTTTTTATTTTGCCAAATCTATTAACCAGCTGCCTGAACTTAATGTCTGGACAGAGAAGGCTTTGAGCAATGGAAGAGAAGGGAAAGAAAGAGTCTGATATTGAGCCGAGAATTGTTGGGTAGACATTCCCAGAAGCCTGTCCTGCCTCCTAAACTGTCAGCAGCACCAGAAACCCTTTATCAATGCCTCTTCATAGCTGGCACTGAACCCAGATACTTTCCCAAGAAAACCAGGGAGATGCTGTCTTCGTGGTTTGTGAGAAAGAGACCCATTGCTTTTGGATAAGTAGGAAAGTTGTATACATCTAACCAAAAGGAATCATACAACTTCAGAACTAACAGATACTTAAAGATTAACCACTCTTAAACCCTCAGACTAATGGGAGGTAACTGAGGCCGTATGGGGGAAGTAATTTATTTAAAGTCACTCAGTCAAACCAGTTAGTAATAACAAAGTGAGGACTAGAAAAAGGGAACTCAGGACCTTGATATAATGCTTTCTCCACATCACCATTACAGCCATGCATCAAAGCAAAACTAATAAAAAAACCCAGTTACACCAAGCTATCTTGCTCCAGGCCATTTTCACGCACGTGATCTCAGTGGCCTGCATTGAAAAACCTGTAAGAGAGAGCAGAACAGGCAACATTATCCCACTCAACCCATGAGGAAGCAGGCACTGAGGGATATACAGTTCAGTCAAGGTCACTCTGCACCTTAGAGGCACAGGTGGGCCAAGAACCAGGCTATGTAAGATCATTTTACCCAATTAAGTGCATGCATACCGGGAAATCCACAGAATGCTAGCTTCTCAGGATTGTTAACAGGTATTCTAAGGAAAAGTAGGTTTTGGTAGATCAAAGGAGTTTGGCAAATGATTAAACCACAAGTTCTTCTGCATAGGAATTTTTAGAGCTTTTAATACATTGAGGTGCATTGTGAATAGCCCCAGGAGGTAGAGACGTTATGTCTGTTTCCCCAGCATTTGGGACCATTGCATTATGGTAACACAATTGTATAGGACTGGGTTCCTCAGATCACTCTTTTTGGGGGTAAGCTTGATGAACTAAAACAGGGATCTATAAAATTTTTTGTACAGCTTTCCGAGGGGACAGCTTAGGGAGCTAGGTGAAAAATGTGAAGGGATTAAGCGACAAAAGAGAAAAAAAAGAAAAAAAAACATAGATACAGACACTACTATGGCTATTACCAGAGGTATAGAGCGGTGATAAGAGGTAGAAGATGATAAAGGGGGAATAAATGGTGTTGGAAGGAGACTTGACTTGGCATCGTGAACACAAAATACAATATACAGATAATGTATTATAGAATTGTACACCTGAAACCTGTGTAATTTTATTAACTGATACCACTCCAATCAATTCAATATAAATAAATACATAAATAAATAACACTTTCCTTACCCCCAGTCTCCTTGGCAGTCAATGACAAGCAACCCTCCTCCTTCCCCTGCTGATCAGATTTCTATCGCCATGCCTTTCTGTGTCTGACTTCTTTTGTGCAACATGTTTTTGACATTCATCCATGTAGTTGTGCATACTAGTAGTCTTATTCCTTTTTATTGCTGAAGAATAATTGTATTCATATATCTCAGTTGAACTATCTATTCACTTATTCATGGACATTTGTATTGTTTCCAGTTTCTGGTTATTATAAATAAAGTTGCTCTCAACATTCTAAAAAAAAAAAAAAAATTCAAGCATGTCAAAAACAAAACAACAGGCCCAAAATGGAATCACTTACGCTAAGCCCCTCACATCACCAAAAAGAGACTTAATGTTAGTTTCAGCCTCTCCCAGAAATGGAAACTTGAACCAGTCAATCAGAACTCCTCTGGTCAGCGGTAATGAGGCAATCTGCGTGCCGGACCCTGCTGTCCCCTAAGGAAAGTGACCTTGCCACAGCCAATTCACTTTTTGCTGCTATGACTTACCTGTCCCTCTCCTTTCTGCCTATAAAAGTTGGTCTTTTTCTACAGTTCCTCAGAGCTCCTTTCTATCTTCTGGGTAAGATGCTTTCCGATTCGTAAATTGCTGAATAAAGCCAAGGAGGTCTTTAAAATTTACTCAGTTGAATTTTGTTTTTTAACAAAGACCAAATGTAACTGTTTTAGACTTTGAAGGTAGTTAACCTCTGTCACAGCTACTCACTTATGCTGTTGTAGCACAAGAAGTGTTCAGAGACAACACATAACTGGCTGCTTTTATCTGCCTTCCAACAACACTTTATTTACTGAAACAGCAGGCTGGATCTGGCTTTCGACCCATCATTTGCCAATCCTTGCTCTGAGCCATAAAACCAAAAAAGGCTCTCCTGTCCCTACTCTGATGCGGAGGATCAGACCCCACTCCTCCTCAAAAACTCCATGCAGACCTCCCCTTCCTCCAAACTCCTGTTACACTTTCTGCCTGAATACCTTTCTGTCTTACAGGGAAAGGAGGAGACCAGCCCAGCAAGGGTATTGATCAAGTTGCTGAAGTCAGAAACAGCTTCAAGAAGTAGAAAAGGCTGTTAAGCTAGGGTGTTGTAGGGAACACTGAGGTCCACCAGCTGGAGGAGCCAGCACAAGTTCAAAGGGCCAGAGCAGAGTCAAGATGAGGGTCTTAGGGGAGAGTTTAGAACTGGGCAGAGATAAGGTGTAAACGAAATCTTTCCTAGGAAGGAAGTGGGGCGGCCCTGGGTGTTTACAGTTCCTTTTTTATGGGCTAACTGATGCCAGGAGTTGGGTAGGAGTGTTTGACTTAAAGGACCAGAACAGGCAAAGCCGGCCAAGTCCGCCACTTGGTATTGTCAGTGGTTTGTTTTTCATTGTAAATCCTCAACTAGCATGACATCCAAACCCCCGGGGTGTGAAGCAGGGAAACAGTTACCACCGGGCTGGAGTCAGGGACAGGTCCATGGAGATTTCTAATCCCAGATCCAGGAAAGCACTGACTTCCCTATGACCCCGCAGACTCTCCCGGTCGGGGCTCCACCCTCCAGTTCTTCCCCTCTATCATTAATGCCACCACCACTTGTTGAAATGGCTCCACACAGCAGGCACTACTCCAGGTGTTTTCACATTCTCTGATAGTATTGGATGCAATGTTTCTGTAAGGTAAGTATAATAATTTACATTTACAGATGAGAACGTGGAGTCAGAGAAATTAAGTAGTTACACTCCTAGGGAAAGGGCAGACTGGGAATTGAACGCCAAGGGAGTGATCGAGCCCCACAGCTTAAGTCCTTGAGCCACAGGACGCACTGCCTTCCTCCCTCCACACTTGAATGTATGGCCTGGGTATCTGGTCAGGTCCTTTCCTGCTGAAGGTTCCAAAGTCTTCTTTGCTTTCCTGCTTTAGACCCGTGTGTAGAGATTTATAAAAATTTCCAGTAATTTGTTCTCTTCAGCCGCCTACCTGGTTTAGAATAATCCTGTCCTGGCTAAGTGACATGAAAAAACTCAGGGAGCTTAAACTGAGAGCTAAAAATTCAGTCACCAGCCCTGAGGTCCTTATGCATTTGTACAAATAGAGCTCAGATCTCAATTACCTGCAGGGGTGTCCGTCTCTCTTAAGTAACTCAGAGCAAATGCCTGACCCCCGACCAACTTTTCCTTATTCTCCACTATCACTTTGGGAGGTTTCTTCCTCCGCTCCCGCAGCCAGTGCAGTCTGGAAATACAGAATCGGTTTCACAGCAGCTGCAGCCAGATGCAAAGAGGAAGGTATTTCCATGGAAAGGCCTATCCAGTGCCTCAGCTGAGTAAACATGGATTGTGTGATTATTTTTCATTGGTGCAGATATTCCAAGGCAAAGAGCTTGACAAACATTGAATAGAGATTGGAGATTCTACAGAAGAGGAAACGAACTCTGTCGGTGCCCCTGCATGCAGGGTCCAGAGCCACCAAGCTCTCCATTTCTCATAAAGTGACACAGCTTGTCTTAACGCCCTGGCCCTCCCAGACCAACTTGTTCCTTTTGCTGTCAGCACAAGGGTGAACTGTCACCTCAGGGCCCATCCTCCAAGGGCTAAGCTGGAACCCAGATAGGCAGCAGAGAGGTGCCAGCTCAGGGAGAGGACCCTATGCCACACTTCTGGAAGCGTGCAGAAGTTGTGAGCACTGAGGCTCTGGGCCAGGAGGCCACTGTTCGCCTCCTGGTCCCACTTCATTGGAGATACACATTCACTCCCTAGTTAGCACAGGAGCCTCCTGTGTCCTGCCTCTTCCAACCTCTGGCCGAGTTCCCTCTCCCTTGCTTATTTACTGCCTTAATCCAGATCTACCAGTTCTGCTCTGAGCATAGAGGGTCAATTAAGGGCCACTTCCTTCCCTAACGTTTCAAGTTTCTGGCTCCCCAACCCTGAGTGTCTTAGAGAGGAGGAAAAGAACCAGGACTCCCGCGACCAAAGAAGTTTTCTCAGTTGCCCTGCAATTTGTCTGAAGAGGATGCACTTCACGCCTGACAAGAGCTCAAGAAAAGGGCACCAGGGAGTTTGTTTCTCCAGAGCCTGCCATGGGAAGGACAGACTGGTTTGTAAATGCAAGGGTCTAAACTCTCCCTTTTGCCTTCCGCACTCTCCTTCACCTGTGCAGCGCAGATGACTACAAATTAATTACAGTATACGTACACAGAAAGAAGCGGATTGCACACCATTGTACAGAAGGAAATGCTGAGGCTCAGATGGGCACAGGCTGCAGATCACGGGATATTTTTCCATTATCTGCCTGCCAAGCACACCTTGGGCTAGAGGCCAGGGTCGGACCAGGAACAAGGAAAGAGCAAGTTTTTAGGAGGACGCCGATGGCTTATGAGAGGGGTTGGACCCTGTCACTTGACCCTCCACTAGTTGACTTTGGATGTCTACTCCAAAAACCTTCCTCCTTCCGCCCCTTCCCAGCCAGGGTATGGAGGTAGGAGAGGGCAAGAGTATGGTTTGGTAACCTCAGAAAGGGTTGATTCATTTGCTCCTGCCTCCCAGGACCAGAACAGAGAAAAGCTCTCTCTGGCCCAGGGGGAATTAAGAGAGTCTTTGGACAAAGGCCAGCTCTCCATTGCCAGGCTCTCTCAAGTTTTACCCCTCACTCCTTGCTCTCCGCAAACAACAGCCTCCTCAAGGCAAGACGCAGCCAGTCTCTGCCTTTACTCCTCCAAGAGCAGAAAAGATGAAGAGTACAGACACATTCCCATCCCAGAAGCCCCAGAAGAAATGTTGTTTTTACCCTTTGATTCTAAGTCAACGGAGCTAGGAAAACAGGTGGGGGACTGGACATCTGAACAGTGACGCAGGGAGGCAGGAGGTTAGGGAGAAGGAAATGGCTTTGTGTGTTCATGCAAAAAGCAAAAACAAATTTGAGGCTCACATGCACACGTTTGGCTACTATGTTACCTTCTCCAACACTATCCAGTGACTAGAACCACTAATCTGGTCACAGTGCTGTCCCCATCTTTCACACCCCCCCCCCCCCGACGCCCACCACCAGCCTGTCATCCTCTGACTTTCTTCTCACAGTGGCTGTTCTTGGCATTGACACAATGCTGCCAGATCATACACACCATGTTCCAAGCTCCTTAAGAAGGGCCTCACAGAACCCCTATAACCCAACAGCCAGGCAAAAATGGAGTATTTATGATTAATTTTCTTCCTACCTACTCCCTAACAGGGAAATCCACCTGACAAAAGGCTCTAGCCTTCGAGCCTAAGTCTGGACTCAGAAGCTCCCCCAAAAGCTTGCCTGAGCCCAGCCCACTAGCCGTACAATTTGGGTCCCTACTCTCTTAGTGGGATTCCAAGCAGTGACCACACTAGGAGCCACCAAGCAAGCCTCTCCCAGAGCACTCAGCTCTCAGCTGAGCAAAAAGGGCAGTAGTCCCCATTCCACGCCCTCCCCCAGCTCAAAAGTTGAAATTTAGAACAAGCAGAGTAGGTGCTGTACTACTGCCAATGGAGGGCACCAAGGGTGAGGAAATACCAGATTATTATTTGCTGATGGCAAAGGTGAGGCTACTCTACTTGGGCATGGATTATTCCAAATAGTCAATATTAAGAGAGAGGAAGAGAGAGAGAGAGAAGAGGACTTACTAATTAGCTTTGGTAGACTCACTGTCACAATTCTATTTTCCAGTGATTGATACTAAAATGACTCTAAATTACTAGCTTACTAAAGAATGCTGGATTTCAGGGCTGGGGGGCTGGTGATTAAACATTGACTTCGGGCAGGGATTAAACATTGACAAAGATCTGCATTGGGAGCAGAGGGCTGGCAGTAAACAGTGGCAATAGACCTTTCATCTGTCCTCTCTTACCTCATTCAAGCACCACATTCATGAGAAACATCCGCAGTGAGAGATGCCAGAGGGCATAGGAGACCTGGGGAATAGCTGTGTGGGTTAGGTCTCACCTTCTGGTGGTAGCTGGGTCACCCCAGGGTCCTGAAGCATCAAGCTAATGATGCCAACCTGAAGGGCTGGGCCTGTGTAGGCCTGTGTGCTTGGTCCTCTCCAATCTCCCCAAGATCAATCAAAGGTGCAAATAGGAGTCCTTTGCTGCCTGTGAAAACACAATTCAAAAGATTTATCTGGAGAATAAAGGTTTTAGGAAATGTCCAATGCTGGGCGACCTTGGTTCTTGACCTATCTATGCTATTACCTCACCGTGCAAACTTGGGCAAGTTGTTCCACTTCTCTGCCCTTGGTTCCTCATTGATCACTGGGGAGTAACTCTGTGTTCAGAAAGCCTGTGCTGTCCCATTTATTGAAGCTGAACCATAAGCACTTAGTAGGCACCAGCCAATACACATATTATACTTAACCTTTAAGTATAAACATACCTATGGGGTAAGTATAAGTAGCCCATTTTATAAATGAGAAAACTGAGGTCCAGAGATATTAAATAACTCATCAAGGGTCCCCTGGCTCGCAGGTGGCAGGGCTTGGATGTGAACCCAGGGCATGCTGGGTCTGGGACCTGTGAGCTTTCCATAAGGCTGCGCTGCCTCTCCACTTTGGCTGCCACCGGGCTGGTGTTCTCCTTGGCAGCGGTGGGGGTGGTGAAGTGATGACTCTTCAGTTAGGCTGCATGCCCCTGGGGAACAGGGATGCATACTCCTGCATGTCTCAATTCTGCCTGGACCTTGAACTGGCCATGGACATGGTAGATGCCATAGTAGGCTAAAAAATGCCGCCACCCCCCAAATACATGTCCACCTCATGATACTCGGAATCTGTAAATGTGATCCTATTTGAGGAAAGAGTTCTTTGCAAATCTGATTCGGTTCAGGATCTTGAAATGAGATGATATTCGATTATCCAGATGGACCCTAAATACCATCATATGTGTCCTTATAAGAGAGAGGCAGAAAAACATTTTAGACACGTGGAGAAGGCAATATGAGCGCAAGGGCAGAGGTTGGAATGATGTCGCTACAAGCCAAAGAAGCCTAGGGTTGCCAGGAGCAGCCAGGAGCTAGGAGACACATGAACAGATTCTCCTTAGAGCCTCCAGAGGGAGCATGGCCCTGTCCACACCTTGATTTCTGACCTGGGGCCTCCAGAACCGAGAGGGAATACATTTCTATTGTTTTAAGCCACCAAAGTTATAGTAATTAGTTACTGCAGCCACAAGAAATTAATGCAGTATTCGGTCAAAACAATCCTAGAACTGGAAAAGCCTTGGAAGCCAGTTGGCCCAGCCATCCCATTTAACAGATGGAACAACTACTGCCCTAAAGGAGGAAACAAATTGTCAAATTAGAGGCAGAGCCAGAACCAGGACATAGGAGCTCTGACTCCAGCGCTCGGCACATCCTCACACTGACTCATGCCAAGTCCCAGAGCCATGAAACTGAAATGAGCAGTTGTTCATCTTATTATTATGCTTCTCATATGATTACTTTAAAAGCAAGGGGAGTGTTTAAGCATATGAAGTTTTGGAAGGTATAGTGATGGCCGTCATCATCATCATCACTGAGTTGGGCAGTTGGACCTCTTGGCCTGTCCCTCCTCCCCAAGGACTGGGATGCAGGGGTTATACTTTAGGGCCATTGAGTCCCAGGTAGGAAACCACCGTGAGAGAGGGGAAGCTGGGGACTCCAATCACACCACTAGAATGTGGCTGAGCTCTAAATAGGACGCAAGGTTTTGACTTCCTTGTTCTCGCCTGGGTTCTACTTCTTATTTCCCCCTTTCCCAGAGCTGGGTCGTAGGGCAGGTGGACTTCAGAGGTGTGTGTATGTCTACACGGTCTGCTAAGATCATTTGGGGGACTCCTGGGAACACACACCAAGACATGATCTAGGAAACTTGTCACTGTCATAGAATAGGGAACATGGGAGGAGATCTGGGGCCCCTGAGGCAGCACAAGAAGTAATAGTTTGATTGGTGTGCTCCTTCCCTCCCTACACTCATCTCGTTTCTGTGCTAGGATTCGGGGGGCCCGCTTACCCCAGATTTAACATAAACTCCAGAGGAGAGAAGGAGGTGAAAAGGAAAGAAAATCCAGAACAAGACTGAATTTCAAATCAGAAATGACACGACTGAGATACTGTTGAACTGGAACTAGTTTGCCTGGAAGTGACTACGTCTTTTATCTCGTATATTAGTCAAATTGTGGGTTTAGGGTCTGAAATTAAGCTCCATTAAAGAAAAAATGATTTCTCTACTTGCCATCCAAATTCGTGATTGTGGGTGGGTACCCACCAGTGAGTGAGTGGTGAGCTAAAGTAAGACACTGGGCTCTGACTGCCTTGTGCTTTCCAGGGCTCTATTTCTCCTTTCCTCTTTCCTCTTCTGGGGTTTGGCTTGCAGGATGCTGGAGCGAGAGCCCGGGTCAGCCCCGCACAGTTAGGGAAGGTCAGGATTCTGTGTGGAGCTGGGGCGGGGGGCATATGTGTGTGTGTTGGGGAGTGGGCTTCTCTGTATGACCCAGGGAAGATCATTTGGGGAACAACTGGGTGCCCTAACCAGGTCATGGCCCGAAGACCACCAGGGACAAACTGAGTTTGTGAAGGAGGTTTCTACCGCAGCTCGGCAGATCAGCACCTTCAAGACGTGACTCAGAGCCAAGGTCTTGACAAGACACGGAGGTTCACCATTTTCAGGGGAGGCCGAAGGCAGCCGGCATCTTTCGTTCCTCTAGGGAGTGGAAAGGAAGTAGCCGAGGTCCCCCGAGTTCCTGGGAGCACTAGAGCTGGTCAAGGGGTGCTGAAGGAGATGTGTAGCCCGTGCTCAGTCCAGGCCGTGTCCTAGAAATTGAGCGGCAGTGTTCCCAAGTGAATGGGGCCAATTCCTGCCACCTGTGCCCCATCCGAAGCATATAAATTTCATACCATGCCCTGAACCAGATGCTTCATCTCTACTATCTGGTTATATCCTCAACCTACAGGTTTGGTGTTACTATTCATATTTTCCTGATGAAAAGAAATATGAAGGTTCAGTGCCGACTGTCTTGCAGCTAGAAAGTGGCAGAAAAGGCTCTTCAAGCTTGGATACCCTGTCTCAAATCCCGTAGCTGCACTTATGGAGGATTCCCAAGTAACATTCTCCCCAAGGTCAGGGGGAGGCAAATGGAGGCAGCCAGGAAAGTCCAAAGGGAAGGAAAGCAAGGGATCTGTGAGAGTCACGTGCACCTGGCTGGTGGCCATGCCTGTGGGAGAGTGTCCCTTTAAGAACCCAGGTGTGGGTCAAGCACGGCACATAGTTTCAGTTTGACAGCAGCATCCAGTGTCCTGCTGGCAGCTTCTAGGAAGGCAGGGGTTGTGGACTGGCCAGCAGGCTGTTCTCCCAAAACTGAGTCGACGGGCGAGAACGAAGTATCTAAAAGTAAGTGCGGCTACTCTGGGATCTCCAGATGGGATGCCATCTGGAAGGGCCTGGGATGGTGGCTTAGGTAATCGCCCACATTCACAACTCTGAGGCTTCCGGAGGGGGGTGAGGAATAGGGCTGCAGCCTGTGTGACTGAGCATATGCTTAGGAGCATGGGTGCATATCCCAGAGAGATGGGTAAGGGCCGACGTGTTTGGAAGCCCCCACCCCTTTTCTGCGACATAGTAGCAGGTGGGAAGAAGGAATGTCTGTGGTTAGCATGTGTAGTTATTCTCTAAGTTTGGTTGCTGAATTCCCTCCTAACTCCTTCACAGATTAACTGTGTGACCTTAGGCAAGTCACTTACCTGCTCTTTGAGCCTTAGTCTTGAAGCTGTAAAATGTGGATAAAAATAACATCTATCACCAGGGTTGATCATTGCACCTCGTGGTGGCTACAGGGGCTCGCCGCCGCGGGGGAGCGCCGCAGAGAGCGCAGCGCTCCCTGAAACCTGAGGGAAACCGGCTGGGGCCTGCGGAGGTGGGAGCCGGGCTCTGAAACCCGCAGAGCCAGACCCGGGATTGTCACGGATGAGGGGGAATAAGCACAATAATGTTGCAAACACTTCTCTGTTTGCCGAGAGAGCAAACGGGGCACTTCCCTCCTACCAGAGAAGGCCATGGCACATCCCCTGCAGTGGGAAAGGCCCTGTCACCTTTTGTTCCAAGGCTTTTACTGAAAAACTTATCAGTGGGCTAGGTAACAGGAATGCATACATACACATGTTACATTAGCATGTTAAGTTTCCCAAAGAACAGATACCTTTAAGAAAACAAGGGACAGGAGTTTACCGATTTATATGGGTCCAAGAGGAGGCCAGTCTCAACAAAAGAGAATGAAGACAAGGGCAAGCGCCTTAATGATAAAGGGTAAGGGGCATAAAAAATGTGAAGGTCCTTCACAGCATGAGCTGACCAGAGATCTGAGGGAGGAACAGAGCCCACTCTAAAGAATTTACTTTCAGGCCTGATTACCCTGGCGTAGCCCCTGCCCAGGGGAACAGGTCAAGTCGCCTCAGGAGCCTGTTTCTCCAAGGCCTCCTGATTATTTTCAGCCTCAGGACCCTCCAGGCTGTGGGCAGGGTTACAGCTCCTGAGACCAGGCCAGGCATTTCCCAGCATCTCCCCCTTTTTTGTTTGTTAGAGCGGACGTTGGGGGAAGTCCAACAAACCTAGCTACTTGTTCTTCCCTCACCCTATCTCTGTGGAACAGCTTATAAATGCATCACAAGGCACAGAAGACAATAATGATCAATAAACATCCTGCAGCACCAATAACCCATACACGGAGGTTCAGACCCTCAAACCAAGTTTTAGGATTAAGCCAATGCAAATTATCATTTAGAGTTTGGACAATTTCCAGCAGAGAGAGTCTCTTAATGTCCTGAAGTTTTTGATGCAGCTCGAGCTGGAGCTGGTCAATCTGGCCCTTCAGATTGGGTGAGAAGGCCCCTCTAAGGCAGTGTGGCAATTCCACCCAAGAGTGTTGGCTGGAGTTGCACTGCAGTGGGGTGACGCACAGCTTGGAGAAGCCTGGATCACAGGCGAGCCCCTGGCAGGTGACAATGGCATCCTATCGTTCTCCTAGCCATAGCATGGCCAATTCCACAGCTGAAAGCCTGGTGAGGATCTCCTGGTCAATTTGAGTTTGCCGGATCATTTCCTGTGTGGTGTTAGTGAGAAGAATATCGACAGCATGAGCAGTTTGGACAGACTCAGCAAGGGCAGTGCCGGCCGCTGCAGCAGAGGCAGCAACAACAATAGCAGACGCAATGCAAGCAACAGGCATGCTTATAAAGCGTTTTACTCTGATCTGGGCGAGGGCCTGATTCAGGGCTGCTAGACCCCCTGGGTCCTGCTCCTCTCGGGTGACATTCACAAGCAGCCAGATTTCTGTTTGCCTCCCTATGACAAAAACGGAAGTAAGTCTACCAGAGGTCACATTAGCATGAGTGAGGCAACTGGCATATATAGATCCAGGACTAACTTGCAAAGTATATGTCCAGGACTCCTTGTTAAAGGACAACTGAGGCTTTCCTGGAATAGCTAGAAACAAGTAAGGATGGGAAGTACAGACAGTAACCCAGGAATTATTAGCTTTCCAGATAACATCATATCCTTTTCCGGTGTCTTGCCTCTAATATACTAATTGACCCAAAGCTCTTTCTATAAATGGGAGTCCCATCTTCCAGGTGTTAGTGTGCCAAAGGCTGGTATGATTCTTAGAATTCTAATGACAGATGCTCCCGTTCCTTCTCCAGACCAGCTGATGTCAGAATACCTTCTCATAGGTTCTGCAGGAGCTTTTGGCAGCCCGTTAAGGCCAAAAACTCTCCATCTGGCACCCATCTGGCCAGGGATGTCAATGAAGGAGGGAGTTTGATCCCTACAAGGGGAACAGACAATTGGTTTATCAGGCCTGGATGTAAATTCACCCATAGATATATCTGGGGGATATACATCTTCCCCATCATATTTTCTGTCAAAATCTATTGCTCCAATTAAGGACATATCAGTTTGGGATTCCTTGTTTTCTAAGGCATAGGAATACCATTTAAAGGTTATAGGCAAGCACAGCATGTCATGCAAGGTAGAAAAACGCGCTGGCAGATGATCAGAAACATATACAGTATGATTTGGGACGACCATCCAATGTCTGTTCCTTTGTAGAGGTCCATCAGCGGGTAGCCAAACACCTCCCATCCACTTGGTGTCATTATTGGACAATGCAGTTTCTGGATTCCCCCAGGTGTGTAGCTTAAACACTGGTGGGTCTAAGATGCGACTCCAGTAAATAAACTGATCATCGGCTGCAACCTGTGAGCTTCCCAAACATAGCAGAAAAAAGCAAATGGCTATTCTCACAGGGTTGGCAGAAAACACAGAAAGATATACTAAAGACTGGTTTTCAGGGGGTGAGAGAGTCCTGATTTTTGACGTCTCCGGCTTCTGGTGGCAGGTCTGCGTCCTCCGTCGTCGCTCGGTTGTGACCACCTGGGATAGCTGATTGGGCAGGTGCTTCCATCCAGTTCATTCAGACTTGTTGCACATGGTGGTCCTGCTGGGACTTAAAAACAAACATACCTTCTTCCCCCAGGTTGGTAACTCTGTCCATCCTTCACAGTTTCCACTCCTAGGGGGTCCCTATAGAATACCAAGGGATGAGGCCCTTCATTGGGCTTACTCCGGTGGAAATGTTTCTCTATTGGAATATTAAGTGATTGTCACAATTAAAATTTACAGGTATATATGGCTATTATTATCAAATTTTAGTAAGTTTTTAGTAAATTTTTCATGGAGGACTCCTGACTCCCCCTTTTTTGTTTGCTGGAGGAGAGCCTTAAACGTATGATGAATGCGCTCCACAATTGCTTGACTGAGAAGGTTACAAGAGATTCCTGTTTTATATTGAATTTCCATTTGTTTAAAAATTCTTCCGATGACTTTGCCATGCAACCTGGCCACTATCAGTCTTATAAGGAGGCTGAGATTGCAGGCCTCAGGCCTCAGGCCCAGCTGAAAAACTGCCTGAGTTTAAAAGTGCGACTTTTTTTTCTTTCAGTCCTGTAAAAACAAGCATCCTGCTGTTAGGATTAGCAAGTTAATTACTTTATTGTTCTCATGACCTAGTCATTTCCAGGTCTGGAAGTTATGGTGTTTCAAAAGACTTTTATACTTATTTTTCATTCATTCATTTTCTATTTTTAATATCCTTTCTTCCCATGCCATACATGGATGTGGCATATATCTCTTTCTTTTATTCCTTCTTACTCTTTTCCTTCACAATCCTTCACCTTCTTATTTCTTTCTCCTTCCCTATCCTTCACTTTCTTCAATTCCTTCTTTTTCCTTCCTTTCCCCTACACAATCCTTCCTTAATGGCCACAGCAAGTTAAGTGGCTTCCAGTACCTACTTTCTGGCAAACTTTAAGAAAGTGACTTGATGTTAAATGTTGTTAGCTTGATACAATTGAGAACAGCTTTATAAATATTATTTGCGTTCTCATAGGCTAACTAATGAAAGAGTTTCAATTGCTTTATTTATTTACTCACATATTTAGGTTCACCAAAAAAAAAAAAAACCCCAAACTTGAAAAACCAATACTTTTCATTCAGGACTAAAAGCAGTTGATTTCTGGCAAGTCCCCTGCTGTGGTTGCTTTAATATGCAAAGGAGCCAAAGTAGTTGTTATCAAGCTCCAAGTAAGAAAATTCTGATGCTCAAAATTTCTGAAGCCAATTTAATTTCTTTTTTACCTTTTTCCATTCCTTAACGATTACTGATTCCTTGTCAGGGAACCACGGACAGCATTCCTTTACTGTCTGCTGACAGCCCGCACCCTTAAGAAGCTGTTGGAGCAGCCTGAGACAGACCTGCTGCACCTGAGAGACTTGCAAACCTGTTTTCGCAGCTGGGAAGTGTTTTAGTGCCCTTTTCCAGTTCCACTTTCTTTCAACTCCGCTCTGTCTTTTATAAAGTGGTTTACCATCTTTGTCATAACTAGATTTACATTGGTTGGCCCAATGTCTGCCTTTCCGACAACATGGGCAAACTGTATCGGGGGGGTCTCCCTGAAATAACTTGCAGAGGGGCTTTGCAGTCCCTGTGCTCATGGCCTGTCTTGCCACAGTTAAAACACTTAATTTCTCCTTTAATGGCGGTGGCCAATAGCGAGGCACGATGCTGCTCCAAGCCTACACTCTGGCAGGCCTGGATGAATTGACCGATACTGGTAGCAGTTGCTCTTATAGGAGTGGGAGCAGCTTTACAATCATTAGCATTCTCATAGGCTAACTGAAATAGAAGGATCTCAGCTGCTACTAGATTCCCAACTTGCCTCTGTATTGCTTCCTGTAATCTGTCAACAACGTCTAAATAAGCTTCCCTGACCCCTTGTCGAATGTTAATAAAGGAGCCAGGTCCCTGGACTTTAGCTTCCGGGACCTCTCTTAAGGCACGGGAAGCCACCTGGGAGCGTTGAATAAAAACCTGGGAATCCATTCTAGCCTGCTCTTCAGGAGCTTCAGACTGACCCATCCCAAGTAGCATATTAAGCCGCACTGGGCTGTCGTTCCTGGTGTTCTCCATGGCCTGTCGGCGACAGCAGTCTACTCTGATTGCCATACAGAGAACTGAGCTGGGGACAGAACAGTCCTAGCCAGAGCAATCCAGTCACAGGGGGCCATTCGATAGCTATCAGTGATGGCAGAGATAAGCCCAAAAGTATAGGGTGACTGAAGTCCATTTTCTTTGATGCTCTTCTTTAAATCTTTATACATTGCAAAAGGCAACGGCTCGTGGACAGGCTGTCCGCGTGCCTAACTAACAATCGGAAAAGCGGATAAAACATCCCAATCTCCTGCTTGTGCAGCCTCTTTTAGACATTGCTGCATAGCAGTGGTGGTCTCTTTAAATGCCAGAGGGGAGTCGGCGGGAGGAGGAGGCGGACGAGGAGGAGGAGGTGGTAAATCTTCCAGCCTGTTCTCCTGAGGCGGGACAGTAGGAGAGCTAAAAGGGGAATCTCCTTTCTCCGTTTGTGGCGGAGGCTCTCTGTAATTAGGTTCCTCACTCCCGCCTGCATTCGCTTTATGGTCTCTTTCCTTTGAGTCTGAGCTTTCCTGATCACTAAAATTTCCAGTATGAAGAGGAACTAGAGCTGTTGTAATTAGGCTCCAAGTTAATGAATCCTGACGTCCTATAAGGATCCCATTTCCTTGAAGCCATTTCAGTCTCTGTCCGACCTTTTCCCATACTTCCAAATCCAAACAACCTTCTTAAAACCACAGACAGTATTTCTTTACTGTGTGCAATAAATTAACTCTATTTTTCTCTTTAACTTTGCATCCTTCAGCCTTAAGAAGATGCTGAAGCAGTCGAGAGTACATCTTCTGTTCCCTAGAAAGTCTTGAGCCCATTTTTGCAGCTGCAATGCTGTTGTTTTGTTTTCCAACTCCGGTTTCTCTCAACTCCACTCGGCTTTTCATGAAAAGCCTGTTCTGACTGAAAGCTAGGGACTGAGAAAATGTGCTGCTTGTGGGAGAGGGCTTCCAAGGGTGTCCCTCCTCGGTTACCACCAACTTTATTTTACTGTGAGTGGAATTCCCTGTGAGGCCCCTGCACGTCTTAGGAAATAATCCCAGACACCTCCGTGACAGCCTCCACGCACATGGGGACACCCAAGCGCCGAGCGCCTCTGCAGGGAAGAGGCGTGCCTCTTATCCTCCGAGCTGTTCTGCCGAGGCCTCATTCACTTTCCCGACTGCTTAATTACCTACTGGCTGGAGACTTCCCATTTGAAACGCGGAGAGGGAGGAGAACTGCACTTTGCACTCCAAGCTAGAGTCTTGCTTTCTCGTTTTGAGAGTTAAAACCTAGATGGGAATGTGCCGCAGGGTTGGGACTGTGAATGCTTTGACCGTGTGCCTCTCGTTGTGTGGACTTCGTCTTCCGGCTGGCGGGAGACCTAGTGTCCTGTGCGGGTCCACGTCCAGCGTATCCCTTCCCGGGAGTCTTTATATCAGCGGGCGCCCTATCGGCATTTAAGTGCTCGACCCAGGCCCGAAATGCAGCTGACTCAAGGGAGAGAAAGCAAGTCTGCGAGGAGGGTTTCTCTCTTTTTTCTCTTTTTTTTTTTCTTCCCTTTTTCTTTTGAGTTCAGATTGAAACTTTCAGATGCTAACTGGGGGAGGGGAAAACACAGGACAGAAATTCTAAATGAACTAAACCTACTCTACCGAATGGGCACCGGCCCTAAGCTCTCCCTGAACCTTACCTGCACACACCCGCAGCTCCACCCATACAGGGACGGTGCCGCTGATGCCCTTACCTAGGGACAAGGCGCCTTTCCCAATCCAGTAAGTGTGTGGTCCGTGACAGGCGTTGCTTCAACAGCCGCTGACCGAGGAATTTTGATGGTCGCTTTTTGACTTCGTCTCCGCTGGGCTCCAACGGGGCCGCGACATACCAGGGGATGTCCATGTTCCGGGCGCCACAATGTCGCACCTCACAGCGGCTGTAGGGGCTCGCCGCCCCGGGGGAGCGCCGCAGAGAGCGCAGCGCTCCCTGAAACCTGGGGGAAACCGGCTGGGGCCTGCGGGGGTGGGAGCCGGGCTCTGAAACCCGCAGAGTCAGACCGGGGGTTGTCACGGATGAGGGGGAATAAACACAATAATGTTGCAAACACTTCTCTGTTTGCCAGGAGACCAAACGGGGTACTTCCCTCCTACCAGAGAAGGCCGTGCTACATCCCTCCAGCGGGAAAGGCCCCATCGCCCGTTGTTCCAAGGCTTTTATTGAAAAACTTATCAGTGGGCTAGGTAACAGGAATGCATACATACACATGTTACATTAGCATGTTAAGTTTCCCAGAGAACAGATACCTTTAAGAAAACAAGGGACAGGAGTTTACCGATTTATATGGGTCCAAGAGGAGGCCAGTCTCAACAAAAGAGAATGAAGACAAGGGCAAGCGCCTTAATGATAAAGGGTAAGGGGCATAAAAAATGTGAAGGTCCTTCACAGCATGAGCTGACCAGAGATCTGAGGGAGGAACAGAGCCCACTCTAAAGAATTTACTTTTAGGCCTGATTTCCCAGCGACCGCCAGGTCTGATTTAGGGCTGTTTTTCCCCACATTGTTTCAAGCCTGAGCCAGGCGGGAGGAGGGAACCACCAAGAGATATAAGGAGACTGCTTCTCAGACTCTGGCCGTGTCCAAGCCAAGCCGAGAGGTGTGGGGGCTTCTTTGCCCTTTCTCCAGGGCCCCCAATTTCTTATCTGTGGCCTTTTCGGCTCAGGACTGTCTTAGGTTGCCCCTCCCCCAAGGGGAGGGGTTTTACCCGTCTGCGGCAAGGACCATCACAAGGCAAAGCAGAGGGGCCGGGGGAACAGGTCAAGTTGCCTCAGGAGCCTGTTTCTCCAAGGCCTCCTGATTATTTCCAGCCTTGGGACCCTCCAGTCTGTTGGCAGGGTTACAGATCCTAAAACCAAGCCGGGCATTTCCCAACAGTTTAAATGTGAAGTTCAAATATGTGTGAAATTGCTTTGAAAACTCTACAACAAAAAAGCAATTGCTTAGTCTTTTTCAATTTAGTTCAGTTACTCAAGGACTTGTTGAGCACCAGACAGACCTGGATAAGACAATGCACAGAAAGTGCCTGGCTACTCTCCTGTCTGACGCTTTCCCCCTCCCCAGCTTTCTGGTGAGGGCTCATGCAGCGCCTTTTCCTCAGCTGGAAGAAGGCTCTGAGAGCCTTTCCAACTTCAACCCAGCTTTGCTCCATAACGTAGATCGCCATGTCATCCTGCCCTTGCTAAGGTGGGGAAAATGAGGTCCCCCCCGGGTAAGCAGGTGAAGTAGGCAGAGCCCTCTCCCAGGCCCGGGCAGCTTTCCAGAGTCCCGATGCTCCCCCGGCTCTACAGCCAGGAGGCCTCAGACATAGGCCTCTCCTCATTCCGTGCTCTCCCTTTGCCCATCTGGACAGTGTTCCCAAGCCAGCCACAGACCCCCCCAGCCCAAACACAGCTGCCGTACAAGCTCCATGTCCCACTACCCCAGTTCCTTTTGTGCAGCTGTCTCAGGCCTGGGACCACCCAAGCTGCTGCGCTGCTCTGGGCACAGCTTTAGCCATCACTCTCCGCTTCACTAGGGGAATTGCAGCTTCCGTAACACCTGGAGAGAGGATGTACCGACTCATGGGTCAGGGTAGAAGGCCACCATCTGGTCCATCCATCTGGTAAAGCCTTCTCCTGGCCTGGATGTGGTGGTGTAACACAAAGGGCCATGAGCCAGAAGTCAGGAGAGCATCTAGCTCTGCAATCACTGCCTGTCCCTGAGCACCTCCAGATCAGCGGTCCCCAAACTTTTTGGCACCAGGGACTGGTTTGCCTGCTTGCCTGCCTGCTTGCCTGCCTGCTGTACAACCTTGATCCTAACAGGCCACAGACCAGTACCGGTCCATGGCCCAGGGATTGGGGGCCCGTACTCTAGATCTCGGTGACTTTATTTAATAAAAAGCATGACAGCAGCAGCTCCCACATCGTAAATCCACCTACCCTGGCTTCAATCTCATTCCCACCCAAACCAAGCCCAGGTGGTAGACAGGGCAGGTACCACAGTCCCATTTTACAGTCAGGAAACTAAGACTCCGTGAGTTAACATGAGTGATGTAAGGTCACCCGCAAATAAAACGATGACATTTCGGCACAGCCATTTTGATTTGGTCATGGGGACATTTTAATATCACACGAAAAAGAAAATAACCAACTTTTTTAAAAGTAGTTTTATTCATGCATGTG
This sequence comes from Pteronotus mesoamericanus, assembly GCF_021234165.1. Taxonomy (NCBI): domain Eukaryota; kingdom Metazoa; phylum Chordata; class Mammalia; order Chiroptera; family Mormoopidae; genus Pteronotus; species Pteronotus mesoamericanus. The sequence continues at coordinate 4,373,055 of NW_026555326.1, forward strand.
CTCAGCAGAGGCTCCCCGCATCCATGCCTTGGACTGTCTTTGAGGGCTGAGGGTCCCCAATTCCATGGCTTTGACACAGCATGACAGAGTAGAAAGAAATTTTGAAGGCAATGTGTCTGGCTATAGGAAACAAATGTAACATGCCCTACACATGGTAGGAGTTGAATAAATAGCAACAATTATTATTTTTCAGGAAGAAATTTCTTTTTGGCACCTTCCTCTGGGTTCAAGTTACTTCCTGTGAAGGAAGTAACTCTTCTGTGAAAGGTAGAAAACAGAGAACTGAACTAAGTCCTCCAAGACTGGATTTCCTTCTCTCTCCTCTCCCAGCTGTTTCCCCACAACTCCAAGACCCGCTGCAGTATTATACAGTGACAAAGTGCTTGTCCTCTTGATCAAGAGTACCTGGATTTGAATCCCATCACAGTCATTTACCAACTGTGTAACCTTGGGCAAATTGTTCACTCTCTGTGCCTCAGTTGTCTCATCTGTGAAATGAGTTGGCCCATTTAATTCTTTTAGGGTATCTTTAAAGATTAAATGAGTTAACACTTGTAAAGCCCTTGGAAATTATTCAGTACGTGCTAGCTATAGTCACTGTCCACCATTTCTATCCTCCTACATAACATGTGTCTCCTCTTTCAGGCCATGCTGGTCCAATCTGAGCAGCTCACCCCCCACCACCATCTCACATTCAAAGGATGTCCAGTAAATAGAATTCTATTCACTTCTCACTCTAAGGAGAGAAAAAGAGAAGACTGCTGGTTTTAGAGAGGAGATGTAAAGACACTAACATCTTTTAAATCCTGACGCCACACTAAAGTTGTTTCATTTAATCCTTATGGCAACTCTCCATATTAGGCACAATTATCTTCAATTTACAGATGAGGACTTGAGGTTCAAAGAGTTTAAACCTCCTGCCCCTCAAATCACATGGCCCAGAATTGAAAGAGCTAAGAACCAAGCTGATGAGCCCATGCTTTGTGCCACTCTCCAAGTGCACAGCAACCATGAAAGTCAAGTGCTTGGATCCCAGTCTTCTGTGCTTAAGTAATTACAACCTCTTACAGTTGAAGTGTACTTTATACTATTTAAAGTGCCTCCATATACATTTTCCCATTATCCCCCTCCATATTTTCCCATGCCACAGTAGCCCTTGAATCTAGAAGAGTCAGGAACTGTAAAGCCCATTTTACAAATAAGAAAATTGAGCCCAAGTGGTAGAGGTCTTCTGCAGCCTGTGACAGAGCAAGACTCTGGACTCTGGGTTATTTTCCATCCTCCAGGCTCTTCTCCATGCTACTGTCCGTATCGTGCCCCAAACCAAGAAGGCATTTGGCAAAGTGAGAGAAGTCAGTTTTGACTTTGGTCTTCTCAGAAAGGAGATGTGAGAATGTAACCATTCCCTGTCCTATCGGCCTTTGCTATGCAGGAGGTTCTTGTCAGGCATTCTCTTTCAAGGCCCTCTGGGGATAAAGAGATTGATCTAGTTGGCCCCTTCCTTCAAGGATCCTGCTGTCTGGTAGAATGAATGAGATAATTACCTACACAGCAAGGTAAAGTAGGATGGAGTCAATTACAGGGCTTCTAAGTCTTTGTTGAAAGGTGGAAATCCACAAGACTTATTCCCAGAGCTTCGTGGAGCTGATGCTTGAAATGCTTAATTTCTGCTTCAGTCTTGCCTTGCCAGCAGGTCACTCAGGGATAGGATCCGAAAGTCTTGGGTCTTTCTAGCTCATGCATTCTTCAATCCCCGTGGGTGTTCTTTCTCCATGTACCTGCTCTCAGGAGTTCCAATTCACTTCCCTCAACACTGCCTTTACTTAAAGACTCTCCCACACTCCAGGGCTTACATAAACTATAAATTCTCCTAAGCTCCCACCTGTCATCACAAGCCTAAGCCCTGCCAAACTATATAACTGCTCTCCCTCCCTTGTGGTGCTGTAGTTTCTGGGCTCACTGTAGTCTGTACTTGGCCCCTGCACCACAAGAGATGACAATGTATTCCCAAAAGGACTCAGGAGTGAGTAGGGGAATAGGGGAAGGGGTTGCTCAGTACAGGCCAGGGAAAACCCCTTCCCTAGCCAGGCCAGCGCTTTTCCTCCTCTGAGCTCCAATCTTCCTGCTCCTCCAAGTTCACATTCACAAGAAATTTTCAGAAACTGTGAACCCAGCTTCAAGTCCCCACAGGGCATGTTTTCTGTCCCCTCTGAAGCCCCTGGGGCTGCCAGGGCTCTACTGACCCTCTGCTATATACTGAACAGACATGGAGCCCAGAGTTGCTGAAGGCCATGTGGTTTATCAGCAGGGAGCCAGGACCTGGTCCAGGAGATCCCTCTCCCTCTGAAGAAGGAGGAAACCTAACATTAGATGGACAAAGTTTTGGACTCAAGCTATGAGACCTGAAGATCATTCTAACTGAAGGGAAGCTAGCTAGATTAACTTAATAAGGAGACAAACATTCTTTTCTAATATGGCCTATATCCCTGCCCTATGCCACTATTGTGTAGCCGTGTTATGAATATGTCAGGACAGGAACTCAGAAAAAAGAATGATCTAGAACATTCCAGACTCACCAGTGAAAACACAACTCTTATTTTAAGGACTAGAAAGGTGCCTTCATGTATGATATACTAGCCTATGTATATCCCAGAAGAATAGGCCCCTCCACTCATCTAAGCAGTAGTGATAATAGGGTAGCGATCCAATTCTGCTTTGGGTCTTGGGACCAAGACTCTCCCTAAGCCTTAGATATACCATCTACAATATGAAGATAATCATATCTACCTCTTGGGTTGTTATGAGGACAGATGAAGTCATATAAGAAGCTAGAAATGCACCAGGTACCTAGTAGGTGTCCGATATATGTTATGCTCTTTCCTTAAACAAAGCCTTTAAGTCCAGCTCCACCATGGCACTTGGAACCTCTATAAGACCTGAATCTCCCAGGTTTGGAAGAAAGTCTGGTTTTGAGAGGAAGAGATCCCTAATAATCCTTTAAGCCCAGGGTTTTTTCACCTGTTAACAGAGAAATCATGCTTCTAGTTTATCTCTGGGCAAAGATTTTCTGTTCCTGAGAGTGTGGGCGCCCTCGCTCTCCCATCCTCTCCCCTGGGACTAGACCATGTGTTTCCTCACCAAGATCATCCTCTGCCAGGTTTGCCCTTCCAGCTGTGCATGCTTAATGCTTTCAGCCCTGGCCCAAGGCTGTGCAAAGAATAGTGGGTACACGTGTGTATCCTCCCCCCACGTGGACACCAACAGCCATCTTAACATGTCACACATGAGAGGAAGCCTGGGCTGGAAGTCAGGACCCCAGCTGGAAACCTGCCACCTGACTGTCTGGACCCCGGGGCAGATCATTTTTATTGACCCAGGGGAGGGCTGCGTGCCCCAGCTCAGTCCATGGGAAGACCCATCCCCTTCTCAAAGAAACATTAGGAAGTTTGCTTATCTAAAGGCAAGAACAGGAACCAGAACCAAGGAGAACCATGGCTGGTTTGGGCTCTTAAAACAGCATGAGGCAGTTTGTCCTCCCATCTGCCAGCGAACCCGAGGCCATTGCAAGTGGCAGGTGGTGGGTTCCCCAGGACCCAGCACAGCAGCCAGCCCATCCCATGTATCCCAGAGGAGACAGACTTCTGAGCCTTCTGACCCCTGCTCCCACCTGGGAGCATCCCTCATGGTGACTCAGGTTGCTCAATCTGGTGGTCTCCCAGCCAGCACCCCCTGGGCACATCCAGCTTGGGGCTGACGCTGGCATTTGGCTAAGACCTCTCTCCAGAGGTTAATCATTGGCTTGGTGTGAAAGGTCCGAGGTAATTAACCAGAATCAAGAGAGCCTCGAGTTGCCACCTGACACCCATATCTGTCCCCACCTCCCCTAACCTGTTCCCTTTCCTCGTCCAAAGAACTAAAGAAACAGAATACCTTTATCTCCATAAGGAAATAAAAAGGTTCCTTGCCGGTAAATTCCCCCACAGAAAAGAAGTAACCAAGATAAACAGCTCTATTGCCTTTGGCTCAAGCTAACAACAACGGGAGTCACTGGGAGGGAAGCAGGGGCTGAGATGGCAAGGGGAGCCTGGGAGATCTGTACCGAACATTCTACTGCTCTGAGCTTTCTTATCTTTATGGGGCTCATTACTGCCCAGGTTTCTTAATATGGTTTTTTCCTTTAACTCTCTTATTTTCAAGTTCATTCCGAAGTTTAAAGCCTGTCAAAGTCTGTGGGAAAGGGGGGACTCCCTTCTCCTTCTGGAGGCTGCACATTGTGTTCTGAAAACAGCTGTGGTCAGGCTGGGCCCTGGACCCTCAGCTCTCCATAGTACTAGGCTGTGTTCACAGACATGACAAAGTCCTCATGTGCTGTACCCTCTGGGTGGTCTTGTCTTGGATTCTCCATCTTCATCTGCCTCTCTTACTCAGGCAGGATAACAAATGCCGTAACACCTGACCCCAGAACCAAGCCTCTGGGAAATCATGGCACATTATTCAGCATCTCAAGAGCTTGATTTTTTAACCCATAAAATGCTTATAATTATATCCGTGTTATCTTATTTAAAGGGAAGTTATAAAGCTCCAGTGAAATCAAGGACAAGGCTTTGATAAGCAATGGAGGCTCTGAGATAACAGGAATAAGCACACGGGATAAGCATGCTGCTGTATTTGAGGTGTAATATGGTGCAGTGGGAGAGGTTACGAGCTTGGATTTTGGAGTCCAGCAAAGCTGAGTTCAAATCTCACCCACCTTCCCCACCCTCACCTACCCTTGAGAAAAGCACTTACCCATTAACCTTTCATTTCTTCCTATATAAAACATGGGTAAGAAGACCTACCCCATAGGGGCTGATGTCAAGTTCAAATGAAATAATACCCCTACATTATTTCACACAGTGCCTGGAACATGATAAGAAAACAATTGATGGTGGTCACTGTTACATTTGTGACTAACTAGGATTCCTCTGTGGGTCTTGGCTTACTCGTATGAACACACCATAAAGTATGCCAGCCCCCGCCCACTGCTCAGGGATGGCAGCTGAGACAGAGAGATGGGGCCATGTACTGGTAGTAACCAACCACCCAGCGAGCTGTCCTGAGCTCTTGCAGCCTGTGCTCAGGACCGTGCCTCCCAGCTGGGAATACAGAAGAAATGGCACTTGTGTCCCTCTCCCAAAGGAACATGCAGATGAATTGAGAAGACAAAAATCAACTTTATAAATTCTGAGGGACAAAAAGCACTGTGGGATGATGAGACTTTGAGCTCTAATGAGAAAGGCGGAGCTATTCCTTCTTTCAATAGGATTTTTGTCCCTTGCTGGAGATACAAAACCAAACAGGAACTCTAAGGTCATGTAGACTTGGGAGACTTAGGAGCTTCATCACTTTGTGCTATTGTCTTTCAGCACCCGAGCAGGAAATTGGCCTGGGCAACACAGCCTGGAGGGAGCCACCAGCGATGACGCTCTTCTTCCTCACCTGCCTGCTGGCTGTCTTCCCAGGTGCGTCTGCCAGGTCACAGCCTACTCCCTGCAGGATCCAGTTTCCTGGGGACACCGAGATCTGGCCCATCCCTAGGAATGCCCCTCTCAAAAGATGCACTCTCTCGTGGAGGAATCACACACATGATTCAGAAAACGCTATCCAAAAATGGATTGGGGATCAGAAACAAGAATGGCAGTTTCTCATTTCAAGGCCAGGGTCTGGTTTTCACTGGGAACTATAAAGAGAACTTGACCTTGAACTACGAGCTGCTCTGGGGTTTGGGAAAAATGACTTACCTTCCTGGCTCTCAGTATTTTTACCTGGGAAAAAAAAGAATAATCTACAAAGTGTTTTTAGAAATGTAAGGAAATAACAGACAGGAAATGCAAAAGTGTGTAGCACCCTACGAAAGTGGGGTTTTTTTAAAACAGTTTTTTGAACTTGCCGATTTTGATGCCTTTAGTGCTTCTGACATGTTTTTTTAAAGGTTTTTTAAAATTTGTTTTTCAGGAGAGAAGGGAGAGACAAAAAGAGGGAAACATCAATGTGTGGTTGCCTCTCACGTGCCCCTCTACTGGCGGGGGGCCCGGTCTGCAACCTAGGCATGTGCCCTGACTGGAAATCAAACAAGCAGCCTTTTGGTTTGCAAGACTACATCCCCCCAACTAACCCACACTGGTCAGGGCAAAAAGTGTTTAAAAAAATAAATAAATAAACAAGGGATAACATTAAATAAGTTTACATTCCACTGTCCTTCAAATGGGTGTCATTAAGACATTACAGTTAAAATTTAATAATGATGAATCAATTCTTTTATCCGCCAGCAGTAATAGTCTAGCTGTAGGACATGCAAAGAAGCCACAGAAGACCCATGTTTAAGGTGGAAATTTTATCTCCTCAATGTGGGCTGTTGGGAGCCTTCCAGCAGGCTTTACCTCCCACGGACTTTAGAAAGCCTCTGTTCTCTGTGTCCACAGTGGTCTCCACGAAGAGCCCCATCTTCGGTCCGCAGGAGGTGAACAGAGTGGAAGGCAGTTCAGCATCCATCAAATGCTACTATCCAGACACCTCTGTCAACCGGCATTCCCGGAAGTACTGGTGCCAGCAGGGAGCCAGGAGCCGCTGCACAACCCTCATCTCAGACGGCTACATCTCCAAGGAGTATGAGGGCAGAGCCAACATCACCGACTTCCCAGAGAGCAACATGTTTGTGGTAGACATTGGCCATCTCACCGAGAAAGACTCTGGGCGCTACAGGTGTGGCGTGGGCATCGTTAACCAAGGCCTATTCTTTGAAGTGAAACTGGTAGTCAGCCCAGGTGAGGATCCTTGGGCTTCTGTGGGAAAGTGAGAGGGAATCATCCCAGGGGCAATGGGAGGGCTTGAGGAAAAAGGTCCCGAGAGAGAGGGTGCCCTAGCAGGAGGTGCGGAAAGCTGTGGGTCCTCCTCCCTCCAGAGGCAAGGGCCTTTCGTAATAGAACATGAGAATGAGACAGATGGCACCTACTTGGGGTGGCGGGTGGAAGGTCTTCAGGGCCTAGTACAATTTAGGGTTTTACTCAGCCCCTAGCTTAGAAGGGCATTAGGACAACTTCTTTTGTTGTGTTTGGAGCAGGTGGAGCAGGAGATCTATGAGCTAAGGGACACAGAAAAGACAGGGAGAGATTTAGAGCAATCCTTAAATTCCTGACACTAGGGTACCCCTTAGATCAAGACTTCAGGTCGCCAGAAGGCTTCTTTGAAAATGCATTTTAACTTGGGATCCATTAGTGCATCAATACTCTCAGCATAAATCAAATGGCCAGTTCTTGCCCAAAGACCAGGGCTCTGAAGAGGTGGGCTCCTGAACAAGGCTGTTCTAATTGAGAAAAGAAAAAAAAAATAAAGGTTTTGTGACAAGGTGTCAATGACAGGGGCATTTCAGATAGGCAAGGGAAATTAAAAGAGAAAGGTCTTAAGGGAAAACATTTGGAGAGATTCCCAAAGACATGTTTTGCTCTTTTGGGATGTGTTTAGTATTATCTGTGGGCTGAATAAAGAGTTCATTTAGGTGGTCATGGAGATTCATAAAATCAAAAAATCTTAAGATCCAAGGAGAGATTAGAGTTGACTCTATATAAGACATCCAGAAGGAGATTGGAGACAATGGGTATGGAGCTTATGATCAAACACGATATTTACATTTAGCAGAAAATTCATTACTTCACAAAGAAGCACATTCCATGTGTAGATTGTTGTAAATTTTAGAAATTCTCTCACAATACACTGATGTCTTCCCCCTTGTACTTACATTTATTCTATTCAATGCATTAATTTAGACACCTACTGTGTATAAACATCGTGCAAGGTGCTGCACGGGATCCAAGCATGTATAAAGACTGCTCTCGAGGGGCTTCCAGTCTGTGGGGAACACAATTAACTGTTACCAGCCTGGAAGTATACGGTACAGATGTAAGAACAGAGAACACGGAAGAGGTAGAGATTAGTGTGAGCCTGGGGAGGCCTTCGTGGAGGAAACAGCAATAAAGCTGGCTTTGGAAGACATTCTGACAGTGTCTCTTTAGGGGGAACATTCCAGGTGACAGGCATACCCAGACCCTCACTGGGAACACTGAGTTGTCCTATGTCTCAAGAAAGTGAATCACAGCTTGCCTCCCCTGCCTCATCCTGCAGGTCCTGGGCTCCGAAATGACACTACAGTCTATACAGCAGACCAGGGCAGAACAGTGACCATCAACTGCCCTTTCAAGTCTGAAAATGCTCATAAGAAGAAGTCTGTGTGCAAGAAGACAGATGGGACCTGTGTCCTAGTCATTGACTCTGATGGGTATGTGAACCCCAACTATATCAGCAGAGCTCACATCAGTATTCAGGACACCAGCCAACTAGCGTTCAGCTTTATCATCAACCGACTCCGGGTCAGCGATGCTGGGATGTATGTTTGCATAGCTGGGGATGATTCTGATGGTGACAAAAGCAATGTTGACCTGGAAGTGCTGAAACCCGAGCCTGAGCTGCTTTATGGAGACCTGAGGGGCTCCGTGACCTTTGACTGTGCTGTGGGCTCAGAGATAGCACATCTGGCCAAATTTCTGTGCCGGGAAAGCAAAGGGAAACCCTGCGAACTGGTCATCAACACCCTGGGGAGGGTGGCTCAGGCCTTTGAGGGAAGAGTCCTGATTATTCCCAAGGAAAAAGGTTTCTTCAGTGTGCATATTACTGGACTGGGGAAAGAGGACGCAGGGAACTACCTGTGCGGAGCCCACTCTGATGGTGAGCCTGAAGAAGGCTGGCCTGTCCAGGCTTGGCAACTCTTCGTCAATGAAGGTGAGACTTGAGAGAGAGAAAGGGAAAAGGTGGGGTGATCTGGCAGGTGAGTGCCTAGTTCACTCCCTGTGAGTCTATTCAATATACATCAGTTAGTCAACAATACTAGCTGACAGACAAGCCATGAACTGGATGCTGTCTGAGCAGCTGTTCAGGAAAGCTAGAAAACACAGCCTTGGCCCTGTGTTATCTTTTAATTCTTCTTTTCTGTCATCATTTTGATGGCTGGCCCTGGTTAATAGAAATGAGGAGAGTCAAGCTCCTGATTGAAGCAAGACATGTAGATCATCCAGGTTTCAGAGAGCTGCAGTGAGGACGTAACTTGGGATCCCAGTGCCATGGCCAGGCTTGCAGATGCCATCTGCCCCTTTTCCCTGACCCTTAGCAGAATGGCACCTCATGCCTCACACTCAGAAAGCAGAAAAAGGGGCTTGCCTTGCTCTCAAAGCTTTCCCAGGAGGGCAACGCCCTCCCTCTAAATTTCCTTTTTGACATCTCTTAGGGTTAATTGTTGTTCCGCAAGATCTGGCTTACTTAGCTCTACTTTGGCGAGCCTTTGGTATGGCAAAATACTTCAGCCCCTGCTCTTTCTCACTCTGGACCACTCTGCGTAGAGTTAACCTCATAAGAAACCACAAACCAGTATTTACAGTTCAATGTCATTGCTCATGTGACTTTTAAGAGGCTTACATTCCTTGGGCATCATTTCTTTGTCTGGCTTGGGGTCTCTACCATTTTCCTCAGCAACTTCAGTCACCCAAGGTGCTCACTGAACCTCAGCGTGAACTCCTTGGAGAAGGACTGTCTTTCTCTTTGAAAGAGTCCTCAGAGTCCTCAACAATTAAACTTATGTGTGCTGCGTAGTTTATATTTTAAATCACGCTGTTCTAAATGTATTTTCTTAATTTGGAGAAAATCCATCGGGACACTTTTGTGAGACAAGCTAATAAAAAGACGAAAGCTTTATAGGGGAAGATTCTGTAGGAAGCCCAAAGAGTCTCTCCATAAACTCCTTCCAGTGTCTGCTCCGAATAAGGTGGGGTGTGGAGGGAACGAGATGTCCCGACTATTGATGAAGATTACAAGGTCTGGTTGTGTAGTTCCAGTTACAGGCTCTATGACATTATGAAAGTCTCATTTTCTGAGGAGGGTGACATGATTTTTTTTTTTTGGATCCATATAAATTTTTATTGCTGCTTTGCCAGGTTTTGATTTCAGGAGCTGACTTGGGCTTATTTCTCTATACTCATACCTAACTGTGTGGACTTACCTTTGTAAAACTGACCAGAAAATTTCATAGTTTGTTGATATTTTCAAGGAATGAGCTTTCCCTCCCTTTTTATTATATGTTGATTTCCTGTGTCTGAATGTCATTCCCCACCTGGCTGAGACCAGGGGGAAGAGACTGCCTCAGGTGATGTTGCCATTCTTCCATCCCATCTCTGTCCTTCTAGAGACAATGATTCCACGTATTCCCTCCGTGGTGAAAGGTGTGGTGGGAGGCTCTGTGGCCATGCTCTGCCCCTACAACCCTAAGGACAGAGACAGCCGGAAGTTCTGGTGTCGCTGGAATGAGCGAAGTGGCTGTCCACAGGTGGTAAGCAGCGTTGGGCTGGTTAATAAGCAGGAGTACAAACAGTACCAGGGTCGGCTCGTCCTGCATGAAGAACCAGGCAATGGCACCTACACGGTCATACTCAACCAGCTCACCACCGAGGATGCTGGCTTCTACTGGTGTCTGACCAGCGGCAACACTCACTGGTGGTTCACAATGGAGCTCAAAATTGTTGAAGGTAAGGGCTAAACTGGGGCAAGAGGGAAGGGAGGCACCCCAGGACACCCCCAGTCAGCAGCAGCATCACCCCCAACCATTCTTCCTTCCACTTAACCAACCTCCATGCTGATGGGACAGACCTCAGGAGAGAGCCCACCCATGGAAAGGTCTCGTTTTCATACATGCAATAAGCACCCTTCTCTGCACCCAGTCTTCACTCTCCAAACTGCTACACATAGTATGACCTATCTGAAGTAGAGCACCGCTCTTTGTGTTGAGTCCAGAAAAGAAATGCAAGGAAAGCAAACTGAAGCCAGTGCGCAAGGTTCTGTGTTCTCTGATAGACTGATTCATGGCGGTCACTCACAATAATTATTATGTAGGTGCATAATTACATTTCTTATGTATTCAGGACAATGTTATTGTTTCTAATGCTGTTCAAGGAGGAAATGGGCTGTGGACCATGGTCCCCACCACAGTCATTTCCTTGCAGCAGCATCAGCAGTGCAACTTCTGTGCCTATTCTTCCATCCCTCCCTGCTCCAGGAGAGCCAAACCTTGAGGTGCCCAAGAATGCCATTGCATGGCAAGGAGAGACTTTCAAGCTGCCCTGCCACTCGCCATGCAAATTCTTCTCCTACGAGAAATACTGGTGCAAGTGGAGCAACAAAGGTTGCAAAGCCCTGCCCAGCCAAGAGGAGAGCACCAGGCAGGCCTCCGTGAGCTGTGACCAAAAGAACCAGCTCATCTCCCTGATCCTGAACCCAGTCAACAAGGAGGATGAGGGCTGGTACTGGTGCGGGGTGAAGGAAGGCCCCCGATTTGGAGAGACCGCGGCTGTCTACATAGAGGTCAAGGAGAAGGCCAAGGAGACAGTGAAGGGTGAGTCTCCAAGGCCAGGCCTACTCCTCCCTGGGCCCCGGAGAAGGCCCCTGCCTGACTCCTTCTCCATCAGGGTGGGGGCGAGGGGCCAGGTTTGGCCCTAAGAGGCTGGGGCAGGAGAGATTTAGCCCCCACAAAGTCTCAGCCTTCTAAAAAGGACATCCCCAATAAACACACAAACTAAGAAAAAAAGAGTGGGTTTGCCATTTAACCTCAGCTTCAAGACAAGTCCCATAGTTGCCCCTTTCAGCAATTTGAAAACCTTTTTAAATGTAGAGGTCTTCCTTTTTATATAACAATTTCTGAGTCACTATCACATGCAATACACTCGGCCAAAGCCTGCTCTAACAGGCAGCCAGATGCCTTCTCCTACAAGGTCAAATAGAAGAAGTTAAAGCAGCCTCTTCTATAAAGTTTGCATTTCACACCTCTTTTTCGAATGTCACACGAATTGTTTTATACCCGGTGAGGGTATTTTTAGTCCTTCTAGAAATGCAGCTGTGCCTGAGTCCTGCTGGTCAGCCTCACTGAGGGACCCAGAGCCAAGCTTCCACCAGGGCCAGCACTGCCACCCCCAGCCCCTCAGCCAGGAGGGCTAGGGCAGGGTTTTAAAGCTGCGAAAAATCTCCCCGTCCCCAAATGTTGAGTCCGTCAGCCCTTACACACAGTTGGACCTATGATACAGAGCTTTGTAGATGAGAATGAATTTGGTGTTAATGGGACAGAGATCACCTGTGACAAACAAAAGACCCTCACTCTATGGGTAGTATTATCCAGGACCCTACCCCCACAGCTTTGAACTCTCACTCTGACTCATAATAAAGTCTAACTCCACAGACTCCCTAACGTCAAGGAGCGAAAACATAGAGAAAAGGCCATAATCCAGCCACACTCTGCTCTCTCCAAGGGCCCCAAGATGTCAGCCAAGTGAACGTGCCTCCTGGTGAGGAGGTGATAGAGCCACATGTCAAAGAGATTGAGAAAAAAGTCGTTCAGGAACCCAGAGTTGTTGCGGAGGATGTAGTAGCAGTGAAGGATGCTGGAGACCCAGATGGCAGGAGCAGAGCATCCGCAGACCCCGGCAGGTGAGGAAGGATTTGGGGCTCTCCATTCAGAGAACATCTCTGAGGAGGAAGACCTGAGGCTGGGATGCCAGATCTAAGCAGGGGAGCCTATCAGCTTCTTGATAGTGGGAACATCCCTCATGGCCGCTTCTTGTCCTCAGGAGAGGCCAGGGTTGCTCTCTGCCCTTCTCCTGTGGCTGGGGCAGTCTTTAATATCCAGATCAATGCCCCAGGCCTGGGATGCAGAGAAGACCCTGCCCTCACTTTGCTGTGTCTGGAAAGGTTTCTTAGAAAAATGGAGTTAGGGGGCTCTATCAGAGGGAGGGAGAACCAGCCAAAGCTGATTTGCCAGCACATCGTGGGACACCCAGGTTTCCTTTTCAGTGACTAACTAACTCAATCTTTCTCCCAACTCCAGCTCAGCCGGACAAGGAGGGAGCTCCACAGTGCTGGTCTCCACCCTGGTGCCCCTGGCCCTGGTGCTGGCGCTGGGAGCCCTGGCAGTGGGGGTGATTAGAGCCCGGCACAGGAGGAACGTTGGTGAGCCCCAGGGTGCTCCCTGCCCCTCACCTCCAAACCCTTGGGGGTGCTGCCACGGTCCCTACTCGTTCATAAGCTCAAGAAAGAGTTTTGGAAAAGCAAGGTGGGGAAAGATAAACCCATACGTGCCTAAAACTTGCATTAAGTGCTGCTGTCCAAATGTTGTCTCTGGAAGGCCATCCCCAGTTACTCAGATCTAAGCTGAGAGACAGGGTTGCCAGAAAGAGGAGAGAAGGATGCTGAGGAACCTGCACTTCTAGCCTAGTTTGGGAGCTAATTGGATGTATGACTTTGGGTGTCCCCATTTCATGCCTCATGGCTCAAGACAGCAATTGTAATACCACCTCAAAGGGCTGATATGAGGACAAAATGAGGCGCTGTGCATTGAAATGTCAGAGTGACAACCAAGTCAGAGATGATTGAGTCTTGGTTATTTATGAAAAGAGACCGGGGAGGAGACTCAGAACATTTCTATTCTGCTTTGGGACATAGTCAGAGATGCGTGACCAGAGACCCTGTCCCCTTCCAGCTGTCCTGTGGGGCTCCCTCTGAGAGAAGTAGCACACCCTGTTCTCCTATGTCCCCAGCCCCATCCCTACACCAACTCCTCTTTCTCCTGGACAGACCGGATTTCAATTAGAAGCTACAGGACAGATATTAGCATGTCAGACTTCGAGAACTCCAGGGATTTTGGAGCCAATGACAACACAGGAGCCTCTCCCGTTGCTCAAGAGACATCTCTCGGAGGAAAAGATGGTACGTCCCTCACTTGAAAGGATGGGTGCCTGACCCCCTGGGAGAGCAAGAATTAAAGCTGACTCTGTGTCAGGTGGGAATATAAAGCTAATGAGAGCTAATTCACCCCCTTCTCTTCACACAGAGTTCATGGCCACCACCGAGAACACTGTGGAGAACGAAGAGCCCAAGAAAGCGAAGAGGGTAAGGATGAGGAGGGAGAAGGAGCCCTCCCTTGGGTGGCAAAGAAATATGACATGAGGAACTGCTGTTAGACATCAGGATAAACTACCTCAAAGAGGGGGCTGATGCCAGAGCGGCACCCAAGAAAAATGCTGCAGGGTGAGATGTATTTTACTGGTTGTGGCACAGATGTGGCCGGGGTAGAGGCAGGAGGTGTTTATAGGCTGTAAACACTCAGGAGGGAGGAAGCCTGGGGGAGAAGGAAGGCAAGTGCATGAAAGACTCGGCCACAGGGTGAGAAGGTCAAAAATCAAAGGCTGGTGAGTAGGTAGGTGCTCCTCCTGGGCTGTGGGAGCAACCCCTAATCACCAGACTTTGACTTTATGTCCCCACCCTCCCATGAGAGCTTGCTCAAGACCACCCTCTTGCCTGGGCCTGAGAGATATTTGCCGGTGGTGGGCAATTTGATAGTCACTAGATTATGAATTCAACATATTTAGTGTATCTTCTCCTTCTGATCCCCACCCACTGAACCGCTGCTCCAAACACTGACTCCTCTCCTGTTACTCCCTGTCTTCCAAGGAGGAAGCTGACATGCCCACCCCCACCCCAACCAAGTGCAATTTCACTTGAAATCATATCAGAGGCCGCTCCTGCCTTTGGGTCATGTATTATCCTCTCTTCTGCCTCCCTAATCCCAAGGTGATAGCATTGATCACACCTACTCTCCCTCACAGAAGTAGAGAGCCCAGCACTTGGAAGAATTAGGGCAATGAGCTAGCTCTGGAGACAACCTTCCCCTCTAGCCTTGTGTTGTGTCTCTGGGCTTGTGGAGAAAGACAAGCCTGAACTACGGTGGCTGATGCCAGGCTAGGCCCCCTTGCCCTCATGAACTGTGTGGGCAGAGCTTCCGGGGACAGGCCCAGGCAGCAGAGGGTTCCACTCCATGTGTCGGAAGGAGGTAGTGAGACAGAGAGAAATATTTTTAGAAGCTGCAACTTTCCATTTCTCAAAATTAGTCTCTGTAGGTAAGCACGGGGTCACCATAGGCTTGGGTCACTGGGGCCACGATTATGAATTCAGGGCCCCCCATGCCCTCCGCACTGAGCCTCTGCTCCAAACACTGACTGCTCTCTTGTTGCCCTTCAGTCTTCCAAGGAGGAAGCCGAAATGGCCTACACCGCCTTCCTGCTCCAGGCCAACAACATGGTGACCAACGTCCAGGACAGCCCCAGCGAAGCCTAGGCCAAGCGCCGGCCACCCTCTCCTTCCATGTTTGATAATCACCTTCAGAATCAATCACGCTGATCCTTAGGGCCTTCAGCTCAGAGGGCTTCACTGCCTGCACTCGCACCCCACCTACACTTTTTCTACCTGTCCTCAGAGAGTCTGCTGGTCCCTCCACAGTGGCATCCAAGCCTGGCCTCATTTCTGTTGGGGGTGGGGAGTTCCCACCTGAGGGAACTTATTCCTCATGAGACAACTAAGGTGTGGAAGGAGAATGGAATTTTTAGAGAGGCCTTGTCGAACAAAGAGAGCCAAAGATGGGTGGGGAGATCGTTTTAGACAGGAGGGCCATTCAGTGCTTCCCTGCACCCTTATTATGGATGTCACTGGGATTCTCCTTTTCACTGCCTCCGTCCATTTCTCATTCCCTCCCTCCCATCCATCCTCTCTTCTTTCCTTCAGTATATGAATCTTCACCCGTACCCAGGCACTCTGCTAGACGCATGAACAGAGAGGCTACATACCACACCTGCAGCTTTCTGTGAATATCACTGAGTCCTTGGAAGCCACAGCTCCTCTCAGGGTATATGTACTCACTACGACCTGAAATCCTCATCAGGTGTACTCGCCTCTCTGCCCATATTGGGAGAAATCCTACAAATATCTGGAGTCCTAAGGCCTTAGGGATCATGTAGCCTGGGCATACATACAACAAATCACAAACACACATTCTTAACATTTCACAGGTGAGAAAACTGAGGTCATGAGAGCTGAAGAGGTTTGCTCAGAAGCACCAAGTGAGATATGCTAGTGTCAAAACTAGATTTGTTGTCTCCTGTTTTCTTCACCAGGGATCTCTCTATAAGAGCCCCCACTCTCCTGGTGAAAACAGAATTCTAGGATGAGGAGGAAAAGTAAGAAGAGGAGGAGGTAGAGGAGGAAGAGGAAACTGTAAATGGATGCTGGTCTTTCACAGGCCCCACCTCAGGAAAGACAACTGTTTCCCTTTCTGTCACTCACATGGACTTAAGAGGATAAGGGAATGGTCAAATACTCATAACCCCTGTGTTTGAAGGGTTCTGAGTGGAAGGAAAGAAAAAAGGATATTAGATGGTGCAAAGGAGGGGCTGATCTCCAAAGAGCTAAGATTTGCCCTGACTGGTGTGGCTCAGTTGGTAGGGTGTCATCCTGCAAGGCGAGGAATTGCTGGTTCGATTCCTAGTCAGGGCACATGCTTGGACTGCCAGTTCGGTCCCAGGTTGGGGCATGTACTAGAGACAACTGATTGATGTTTCTCTCTCATGTCAGTGTTTCTCTCTGTCTCTTTCTCCCTCCCTTCTCTCTATGAATAAATAAATAAAATCTCAAAAAAAAAACCCCAAACAAACCAAAGTTAAGGTTTAAGGTCATTTTCCCTCTGAGTTCTGTACCTCAACCAGCTGGCACTTGCTAACAAATAAGAAATGTGACTTAATTAATAATTAAAGACCATGATTGTCACCAAGGAGGCTCAGACTACATTTGTCCCCCATGCCTTTTGTTTTCCAGACAACCCTTTCAATTTTGCTTGGGTCCCACTTCCAGGCACCCCATGACGTATATCTAAACCAAAGCTTCCTCCATCTCTAACACCAGGTTGATAAGGGCTATGAAGCTGCCTCTAAGTGGGGCTGAGATTATCTTCAATTAAAAAATAGTTGGGGGTCTAACTAACAGCCAAGACCTCAAAGCTCTGTGTTGTAGAATATCATTAAGACTATTTGTTATTATTATTCTAAACAAAGTCAGTCAGAAAAAGCTAAGAACCATGTGATTTCATTCATATCCCACGTGGGATATACAACTGAAACCCATAGACACAGACAGACAGCAGTATGGTGGTTACCAGAGGGAAGCGGGTGAGACATAGTAAAAGAAAAAGGGGGCCAAATATATGGTGATGGAAGATGATTTCAATCTGCGTGGTGGGCACACAGTGCAGTGTGCAGATCACGCGCCATACAAATATACACTTGAAACCTGTGGGACCCTATTAACCAATGTCGCCCCCATAAATTTAATAGAATAAAAAAAAAGACTGTTTGTAATGGAATAAGCAGATATAACCAGTGCCCCTCTTGTCATTAAAAACAAAACAAAACAAAAAACCTTGGTGAAGCATCCATAGAATACTTGACCTTGAATTTCACACTTTCCTGGGATATCCTCCAAGAGTAAGTGGCTGTTAATCAAAACTCAAGTAACCAAATGAATGAACTCCCTCCAGAGGAATATCACCTAGAAGTTAGTTAAAGGGTAACTTACATTTTAGAACAGTTGATCTAAAGTCTCTTGGGGGACAGTGGTTAGATAAAGGACTCCATTGACTACTAAGGGCATTCCTACGTTCTGGCACTGAAACTTGCCATCTTGTAAGCCCCAACTCCACTCCAGATTCTTCTTCAGGGCGTCTGTGTGTGGGGAGTTCTCTCTGGGAGAGAGTTCTTCCCAGCTTTCTATCTTGCACGAGGTGGGGCAGAACCTTTGCTTATACCCTGGCCTCGAACATACTTTTTTCCTGACTCCACGTGCTTCCCAAACCTGCCCTTGACAGGACTCAGAACCAGGCCTGCTCAGTCTCCCTTGCAGCCCCACCCACTGCAGTGCCCAGTCCTGAGCCTTGCGTTTCTCCCTGGCGAGGAGAGGTGGTTACCAGGAACATTTCTCTGATCTCTATAACAGGGATACATATTTAGCTTCTCCTGGAATGAGAACAAATCATTCCAGCAACACCAAAACTACAAGGTGTGTCAAAACCTATCACAGTTTTACCCTGGAAGCTGGGTCATGGTTGGGGCAGAGGATTAAGGTGCAGTTTCCGTATTAACACCAATAACCTGCAGTTCTGAGCTTGGGCAGCCTATTTCAGTGCCTAGAAATGTACTAAAGCTGCAAACAACTCTGTTATTCTTGACTGATAATGTCAATAGGTAATAGCAAGTATAAAAGGTACTACCCAAAGTCCACTTGCTTCTTATGCAGCATGTTGGACAGAGAAACTCTTTTATGAAGAAGGAAGCTGGTCTACAGCCAACATAAGATAATAATAAGTTAAAAGGTCACAAACTGGGAGGAATGTATTAATTTCCTAGAACTGCTATAACAAAGTACCACAAACTGGGTGGCTTAAAACCAAGAATTTATTCTCTCACTGTTCCAGAGGCTGGAAGTCTGAAATCGAGGCATCTGTAGGGTTGGTTTCTTCTGTAAGGGCTGAGGGAGCATCTGTTCATGTTTCTCTCTCCTAGTTTTTGGTGGTTGCCAGGAATCCTTGTCATTCTTTGGCTTGTAGATGCATCACTCCTGTCTCTGCCTCCGTCACCACATGGCCTTCTCCCTGCATGTCTCTCTGTGGCTTCATACAACCTTCTTATAAGGACATCAGTAATTGGATTTAAGGCCTACCTCCTCTAGTTTGATCTCACCTGAAAAGTCCTTGTTTATAAATAAGGCCATATTCTGAGGTTCTAAGTGGACATGAATATTGGAGGAAACTATTCAGCCCAGTACAAGGGAGAAACAAATCAACCGTAGGGTTGATGATGATAAACCAATTAGCAACGATTGGTGTCCAGCAACCATTTAGGGATCTACTTAAATAGTTCTGATGACAAAACAATCTTCCTTAAGTTCTTGACTTATCTTGTTGTTTTGTTTTTCATTAAAAAAACCCATTATGTAATAATTACTATGCATTACTGAGGCACCATAGTGGCTAAGAATCTGTTTATGGTAATAGCTGATTTTTGTGATGCGGTCTGTGGCACCAGTCCCCAAGCCAGAGAAACAAAGTAGAGTAGCCCAACCCTGCCACCCCAAGCTGCGTCTGAAATAATGAACCGTACCTGGGAGTCTGCATAATAAAAACAACAAGAGATCATCTCAGAAAGACTACGTATCTAAGCAGAGAGGGGCACGCTGAGAGAAGACGGAAGTCTGAGACCAGGGGCCCCCAGCCAGCCAGAGAAGTGAAGCAGGAAGGGAGAGAAGACAGCCTTCTAGAGCTGTAAGCTTCCAGAGCTGGAGGCTTGGTAAACCTATCCTAAGGCTGAGGAAGGGACGGGTGGCAAGTCCACCCTCTTATGGTTCAAAAAAGTCTCTGTTTAAATGTGTGAAGGTGAATATTCTAAAATCCAGGTTTTTGCTGATATATCACATTAAACACATATCCAAAATTCTCACGTACTTGGGTTCTAACCTTAGAATGCCAACAGGAATCTGACCATATTCAGGAGAGAAATCTTACCAAAATTCTACCATTTCTTGTAGCAGAAAGTCATAAGTAAGCTTGCTGTGAAGGTTAACCATTCCAAAGCGCTTTTGCAGTGGAGGGGCTCACTCTGGGGCAGGCTGATCTATAGTCCGAGTTCTGGGAGAGAGGGAACTGTGGGACACCGGGCCAGCGGCCCTGCCCCTGGGTGGCTCCCTGGTGAGTCCAGCAGGCAGGGGCAGTCTTGCGGACTGGCTTTGGGGAGAGCGTGCCGGCATGGAGAGGGCCACTTGAGGATCTCTACCCTCAGTCTGGAAAAGCCCAGGAGATGGCCCTTGGGCGCCTGGCCACATGGGAGTTCAAAGTAGGGCAATGCAGTAACCAAGCAGAACCAATAATGATAATATATTCCAAACACTCTCCTAAGCCCTTTGCAATGCTGACCTCGTGCAATCCTCACAACAACTTTATAAGGAATATTCTCCTTATCGCATCTATAACACAAGGAGGATAATAAAATCTAAGTTACTATAGAGATTACATTTACCTAGATGACTAGGACACTCCCCAGGTTATTTGGTCTTATTTATTGCCTCCACCACCTGCGATTGGACTCTGAATTTTTCCATCAGGTTCACCTCTTCTGATCAAGCGCCATTCTGAGAGGACGTGTGGCCACCAAGCCCCTGCCCTCTGCATGCTTCAGCCTCTCAGACCTCCTCCAGGGAGGAGGGGCACCAGGGCAATGCAGCAGTCCTTGAGACAGGAAGGAGAAATGATGTTTAGATAGGAGACATAAAGAGGGAGAAAAGACGAAGGACGGGAAACTTTTCCCACTGCAATTTAGCCAGGGGTCAGCCTTCCCCTGGGACCCTAAGCCCCATGCCGTGAGCCAGCATCTGGACTCAGAGACTAGACAAGCCAAAGTCTAGAAGTTTTGATCCCTCAGACTCTAGACATTCACCTCCTGCCTGGAAAACCTCAGACCCAAAATGCTTGCTCTTAACAACTTAATGTGGTATTTCTGAGGGTTTTATTTGGGCCACACAGGATGTGAAAAACCTCTCCTCCCCATGCACCTCACATATCCTCAGCACCTCCTGGAAGGCCCAGCCATGGCGAAGCCAGCCCCTCATCCTCACACACCACATGTTCACGCATCACACACTCACAGCTACACAACGCAGATTCACAAATTATGCAATACACATTCACGTATCATAAACACGTTTAGCCACATGTCACATAGTCACATGTTACATACCGCACACATCATGCAGTCACACACTAACATGTCACATATGACACATTCCCACTCCATTCCTCACACTGTCACACATGACACATATTTCATGCACTGACATATCACAGTTGTGTACCACTCATCTCTCACACATTACGCACTACACATTCACACTCACACATAGTCACACCCACAACACATTCATTCATTTGTTCTCTCTCTCCAAGGCAATCCCAGTCCTGGAACCCAGCAAATGCCAGTGCCCAGCTGCGTGCCAGCAGTAGGGCACTAAGCAGAGCCCTCCAAGTCAGGAAGGGTGGAGGCTGAGGGGCCCTGGGACCTCTGGAAGTCACTCACTCTAACCAGAAGCCTGAGGCTGCTCCCTGACAACTTGGCCCAGTATGGCTGGAAGCTGTTCTGGGCTGGTGGAGACACAAATAGGAGTGGGCGCGGCAGCCTGCTTCCCCCGCACATGCTTCCTCTGCACCTGTTCTGAGCTCACACTTGAATTCCACTGCGGATGTCATTGTTCTGTGTTTTGAAGGGCATGTGACAAATCTGGTGTGTGGGGGCCAGCAGAGAGCGGTGTGCACTGAGGGGCCCGGAGGCCCTGTTAGCCACATCATCCCCACAAGGGTGGGGGAAGGAGCCTGAGTCCTCTGTGGGCACAAGTGGCAGCAGTGCCTGGAGGTGTGGCCCTGGGAACTGACCTAGCATGTAACCTACAGGAATGAGGTCTTGGGAACTCTCTGATAAGTGATAGCCCCACACGTGTCCATAGTGAAGGGCTCCTAGAGCACTTCCATGAGCATGGTCTCTGCTGGGCCTCATGAAAGCCACGTGAGGTAGGCAGAGCAGGCCCATCCTTATTTTATCAATGACAATACAGAGGCTCAAAGCCCAGAACCCAGGACTCCTGACTGGAACCCAAAGATCTTTCCATGATACCCCATGGCTGTTTGCCTCAGTATATATCTCTCTTCTTCATCAGTTATTGGGCTGTGCTCTTGGACCCTTGAGGTCCTGAAGGGATAGCTGCAGCAGGCTGTTGTGTCTTTAGGCAGAGTTTTGTGTGACCTGTCATACCCTGTGTTCACTGGACAGGGACCCCTGCCAGAAGGAAGAACCTTAGGGAGATAGTTAGGGGAGGTGAAGGGTGGCTTATTTGAGGCTAAGACCCCCGGAATAATATTGTATAGGAGAGAATGTTAGGGATCATCGACTCCCCTTTTTACTTCTAGATAAAGAAATTGAGATTCAAAATACAGTTAGTATTTCTGCATAGTAGGTGCCTAAACATTTGTCAGGTAAGTTCAAAGGCTACAGCCAGCACCTCTGGCTGAGGCCCAAGCTTCTGCCCACACAGCCTTCCCAGATGGAGAAAATGGTGATGAGGCCCTTTTATCCTAGAGACAAGAAAACAGGTCAAAACACTCTGGCTAAGGCAGCAATGAATACACATAAAGCGCAGAGCCTTCTCCAAGAAGAAGTGCCCAAGACAAAGAAATACAATGCTTATTAGTTTCTAAAATCTACCTAGAAGGCCTTTGAACCCTGGTGACCCATTCGCATTCAACACAACATGTTTTCTCAACTCCTGACTTCCGCTGTGGTTTGCCGATGTTTTCTTTTTTAGTCTAAAGCTAGCATGCAAACAAGAGGGGTTGTTATTTCCTCATTTTCAAGCCTTGATTCTCTCACACGGGCCAGAAATCTCTTTCAAGCTCCAGACTGTGACAGGTTCCTGTGTAAGCAGTGGGTCGCTGCCCCTCTGTCCTGGGGCTCTTGGATGGGACCTTGCTCTGGAAGGAGCCATGGACCTCTGGCTTTGTTTTCTTTACTTCCTGCCAGGTAAGTGCCACGGGGAAAGAGCTTGCACATCTTATAAGGTTTGAAATGGCCACAGGTAGAGGAGTAGCTCACATCTCCAGCTCTGATGTTCCTGGACAGATTTAGTTGCAAGCCATTACCTGGTGCAGGACGCAGATGGAGGCCATATGAGGCTTTGGAGACCCTGCCCACTCCTACTAGTGCCCCTTTCTCCACTCTAGACACACCTCCCGTTTGGCACATGTAGTGACCCATAAGGGCTGAAGGGGTCACCTCTCCCAGACATATAGCCTATTAATATGGGATTTCAAAGCAGGTAGCACCAAAGTTTTTTTCTTCTTACCTCTACATTCCCTTTCTTTGAATCTCACTCTTGATTTTCAACTTTCAACTCTAAATCCTAATCCATTCAGAGCCCTGGTCCATTTCCCAAGCTTCCTATCTCAGTTTACAACTGTCTCCTGGGCACCCCCACTTCCATATCCCACCCAGCTCTGAAGTGCAACATGCCTAACACCTTTCAAATTCCTCACTCATCACCATCCAAACCAGCTCATCTATCTAAACTATCTCTGACACTAGCCACAAAATGTTAGAATGGCTCTTTACTACCTCTTCCCCGTTTGTTCCCAGCCACATTTTGACCCAATCAATGGCCAACTCATGTACTTTCTAGATTTGCATTTACCAGGATGAGAAGCGATGGCAGCCTCTACGAGAGAGGGAATGGAAAAGAAAAGAACACACGGTCGGTCATCTCTCACTTATCTTTTCACTTCCTTCAGTTTGACCCGCCTATAGTTCCAGATTATGTTTCCTAAAAGACTGACTCTAACCATAGGATTGCCCTTCCCACTGCCTACTGAATCATATACAAACCTCCCCCTTGTGCTCCTCTTTATTTCTGAGCTTATCCCATCCCTCCGCACTTCCCTAACCCCCAACTAAATAGGACTTCTCCTTGAACATGTGCTAGACTTCTTGCCACCAGCCCTTGCTCTTGCCATTCCTTCTGCCAGGAACATTCTTAGGCTCACCTCCACCTTCTGTGGGTCCTTCAAAGCTAATCTCAACCATCACTTCCTTCCTAAATGCTTTCAAAAACCCTCTCTTCTGAACCCCAATAGCTGATCCCATTCTGCCTTGTATTGTGGTTCAGGGTATTTTTTTTTTAATTAAATGGTAATCTTGAGGATCAAAATAGATTTTTATTCATGCTTGCTTTCTTTGTGATGATTTCTTTGCATATGGAAGAAAGTCAAATGTTTATCAAATTTAAGACTGAAAAACCCTAAAAGCCCAAGGGAATAGGGTTTTAATGAAGTGTCAGACTTGGTGAGAGGTGGCAGGACATATGTGAGTGCAATGTGAGTACAATTAAACATAGGCCTCAGAGGGAAGAGGGGTTGGGTGGCAGCAGAAGGTCTCTAGGAGTGAAGGGTACATAAATTGTACCATAGCCATCTGTCCTAAGCAATACCATCATTCTCTCTGGACCAGAAAGGCCCAGACTCTGGTCCTTGTCCTTCTCCATTTGTGCTCATCCCCACAAGTTAAGGAGTTCACAGATCCAAGAGGATGTACCCACTCCAAACCCCAACCAACACCCCCTCTTCTAGACCTCGAGTTCTCTGTCCATATGCCTCCAGGCCTACTTTCAATGATGGTGTGAGCTTCTATCCTGGGTCCTCTATCCTAGAGTGACCCCTTGGTCTATTAAAGGGTAGCACAGGTGGCTCTTTGGAAAGGAGATAGATGGAGCTTCCACCTGCAAGCTGGGGAATCCATCACATATATACAAGGACCTTTTTCACGTCAGCAGGAACCAGGGATGAGAGAGAAGGGAGATGAGTCAGAAGCTGGGGCAGGAAGCTTGGGGCCTTCAAAGCCCTCACAGCCACATTTTAGAGTGGACATCCAAAGAATATATAAATTTGTAGAAATAAGGGGATAGAATATACTTTAGTTAACAGTTTATTAGTTTGGTTTATAACTTTAAAATATTTAGACATATGATATTTGGGCCTTTATTTGTATTCATGCCCCAGGTCCTGCAAATGTTGGGGTGGTATTGGTCCCTGAAACCCAATGCATGAGTCCCAAGCTTTAGGCAATACTGCCTGGAGACTTAGGTGGTGTTGTGTAACAAGATTGTATCATGTGGTGTAGACTTTCAAACTTTGTTTCCTTGATCACTAATAATAATAATACATACATATATACATGCACTCATACGTATATATGTACACTAGATAGCGTGACCCAGGACACACACACACAAACCTACAGTTTGTTCTTGATTCTTTCATATGGGAATGAGTTTTGGACTTCAGCAGTTGCATAGATGTTGGTTCTATTTTCTGAGATTCAATGTGCTTGTGAAGGATTGGGTTTTCAAAGAGATCAAGGGGTGTTTTTTTGTTGTTGTTTTTTGTTTTGTTTTTTTGCCATTGTAATTTTGAAACACATATTAGATATTCAGGTGGAGTCCAAGTAGAGACATTGGAAAGGCAAGTCTGGAGCTCAGAAGTAAAGACAAGACTGGAGATACATGTTTGGGGGAAATCTGTACGGAGTTGGCATTAAAAGCTGTGAGAGTAAATGAGCTAGTGTGGGGAGAGACTGAGGGAGGACAGAGAAAGCAACAGACCCAAGTATGAGGCCCTGGGGCAACCCAACATTGGAAGGTGGATAAAGAAGGAGAAGGAAATAAGGAGACTGCAAAGCAGCAGCCATTGAGAGTATGATGTCAGGGTAGCCATGAGGAGAAAGTGTTTCTTTTTTCTTTTTCTTTCTTTTTTTGGGGGGAATGTGTGACTTTTTGTTTCTGGTAGGAAAAAAAAACAAAATCACAATGATGAAGCCCAGAGGGATGGCAGCTGAGGAATCCCAGGGCAGGCTCCTGCTCCAGGCTCCTCTGCTGGCCTGGGGCTGTGCTCCCTGGCTGCAGCAGCCTGGGCTGAGGAGAAAGCTTTCAAAGGTTCGATTTCATCAAATGCAGCCTAGAAGGAGAGTAAAATGAAGACAAAGAAGTGAACATTAAACATGGCAATCAGGAAAATTTGGGTGGCCTTGATAAGAGCAGTTTCAGTGGAATGTTAGAGACAATTAATTCTGACAGGTGTAAGTCGAAGAGCAATTGACAGATGTGCAAGTGGATTCAGTGATTTTGGTGACACATTTGAGAAAGAGAACAGACCACGGTGGCAGCTGAAAGGGGAGGCAAAAGTCAACCGAGCGGTTTTCAACACAGGCCCTATGGAGCATGTGTGTAAGCCACGGTGAGGCAGGAAGAGAAGAGAGCAATGAGGCAGGTGGAGAAAGGATAATTGCAGAAGAGAAGTTCTAAAGAAGGTGAGCAGGATGGCGTCAGGACACAGGTGAAGACACTGGCTTCCGATAGGAAGGGGAACATTCTATTCATTGGGACAAAGGGCAGACAGCGGGTCTGGACATACATAGGATAGTGTATGCGGAAGTGGAAAGTTGGGTTGGATATTTCTCTTCCCTTTAAAAATCCATGCTCCATCTGATAAACATAAAAGTCTGAGGCCAGCTTCCTTCTTCCAGAGATTGTGCTATGACATGAGTTATAAGCTCCTCATCACTACTTGCCCCTTAGAGAAACATTGCAACATAGAACCCAGAATCTGTTTCTAGTGCACCGTCACCAGCCAAGACCATGTGATCCTTTACCTTGTTTGCATTATGAAAATTAATTTTTTTCCATGTTCTAAACATCTATTCACATCTAATTATATAATTAGTGACTTTTGAAATTGCATATATCCTTTCCTCCCCTATAGCATCACTGTAAATCAAGTCACCAAATTATAGATTAATGTCACTTAGTAGCTTCTCTGAAATAGCATTAAACATCTTGTTTCCTTTATATAGCTTCTTTCACCCCTGTCTTTCTTCCCAGAATCACTTGGAAATGTACCATAGTTATAGCCTAGAATTATAAAACTTTAAGGGTAACTGGGATGCCCTTATTTACAGTGCAGATGCCTAGGCCTCAACCTGGACCAATATAATCACCTTGACTAAGGATAGGACAAGGTCATCGGCATCCCAGCAAGCCCCCCACATGAATCTTAGCACGTTGTGTATAAGTTCTAAACCAGGAGGTTATAGCTCTCTTTCCTCTGTTAGGGAAACCTGCTTTTCTAAGCCTTGGATAAAAGTTAGAAGCTACTATGAACTCTCAGGAAAGCTGAAGTCTGGTCATTTTCATCTTGTCAACTAGTGCTTCCTTGGAAACAGAGCTCAGTATACCCAGCAGCTTTTCTTGTGCTTCATCTGTTCAGTGTTTGCATAATGAGGATGTCTTAGTTAGCTCATGCTGAGGTAACAAAATACCATAGAATGCATAAACCATGGATTAAACAATAGGTGTCTATTTCTCACAGTTCAGGAAACTAGATGTTCAAGGCCAAGGTGCCCGCAGGTGCCCTCTTCCTGACTTGCAGATGGCCACCCTCTCCCTGTGTGCTTATGTGATCTCTTGTATGCACGGAGAAAATATGGACATGAATCCCATTATGAGGGCTGTACCTCATAACCTCGCCTAATCCTAATCACCTCTCAAAGACCCCACCTCTTGACACCATCACATTGGGGGTTAGGGTGCCAACACATGGATTTTGGAAAGACGCAATCATGTAGCCCATAACAGTGGATGGAGTAAAGCCACTGATAATGTCTGCCTAGGTGATAATCCCTCTCTACTCCGTCACACACCTGACCATTTTATAGCACCTTACTCTTGGGGAAGTAGCATTCACACCCATGTCTGGCTAAGTTGGTCCAAAAACATTCACATGTTCGCTCTCAGGTGCTGAGCTTTACAATACATGCAAGTGTGGGTCGTCTGGACACACGGAGTGATTTCTTCGCCCCCTTGATTGGGTCTTTGTTGTTTGCACAGGTTCACTTCCATTGTCACGTTCCAGTCATGAGACTATCAGGGGATTTAAAGCAATGTTGGGTTATTTGTGTAAGAGTGTCTGTGTCAGGTCTTATGTATCTGGCTGGCCCCGCTGCTTCTCCCTACCACGCTACAATAGCTGCATGGCTAGAGAGTAACATGCTCCTGGAAATGTTCCCTTCCAGCCCCTCTCCAGCCTCCTCTCCCACACTTCATGTCCACAAGACTCTTTCTACCTCTTTAAATGTTTCCATGTTCTTCCCTCTTCCTAAACATCCTCCTCAGGTCTCTCTGTTCATCCAGAAGCCCTAAGCCCCACTTCTTTCCTTGACTCTCCTCATTTTGCCAAACTCCTGGGAGCTATTCTTCACGTGTGTCTGTGGATGAATTTCAGAAAGTCTGTGAACTTCTCTCCAGCCCTTGAACGTACTCTGTTCTCTCTCATACCCCCACCTTGATGGGAGTGGTTTACATTGCTGGAAGCATCTCTTCTCTGCCATCTAAGTCCCCCCAGCCCCACCCTAACACACACATGTCACCCCAGGAACCCTCTTTCCAGAAATATGCAGACACTTACCAGACCCCCTTAGTTGACAACCATACCCAGTTACACCTCCCTCTCCAGCTGGTTCAACTGCATTAGACCTGCCTTCTACAGCCGAAGCATAGCTTTTGATGTCAGGGATTCATGAACCACAACTTTTATCCCCCCCTGCTCCACACCCTCCCCAGCACACACACAACACACACACCCATGCATACATGCACACACACACTCATGTACACCCTTGCTTTCCCTCTACGTTCCCTACTGCAGTGAAGACACTCATCATCCCTCAGTCGCCCTCTGTGCCCAGTCCTTCAGGTCACAGCTGAGATACCACTTCTTCCAGAAAGCCCTCCTCAAACTGCACCATCTCTCTGCAACAGCCTGGATCAGGTGCCCCTGCTTGATGTTTCCAAGGAACCCTGTGTGTCTCTGTGCCTTTTCCTGGGACCTGTGACTGTTGCTGTGCAGTAGTGGCTGTCTATTGGTATCACCCACTAAATGATTCCTTCTGTGAGGGAAGAATGACAACTATCTTACTGTCCCATGAAAGGCATTCAATAACTGCTTACTGAATGATTTAACAAACAGAACTGGGTGTGAATGGTTGTTTTGGCTGAATGGATCTGAGTAAAACAAAACTAGACAGAGAAACCTGTTGCAGCAAAACTGTACCATGCATTCCAACACCACGCTGAAGTCACTTGGGGGTTATGTGCTGTTTGGGGTTACCATGGAATATTCTCTCTCCTTGGAATGGAATAGTAGTTTTGACTATATTCCTGGGGGTGGGGTTGGTGTCTGGGGCCTTATTGAGGATGGGTTTGGTGGTGAGGCTGAGGGTTATGTTCAGGCTTGGGCTGGGGAGAAGTATGACTGAGACACAAGCTTGGGCACAGAGATGAACGTAGAGTTGGATGGAGGATGTTACTAGGAGGAGGCATGGGAAGATGCTGGGGAGGATGGGACTGAGGCTGAGAGCCGGCTGAGGCTTGGGCTGACAAGGGGATGGGGCTGTTCCAGGGATGAGCGTGAGGCTGGACGAGGGCCTGGGGTGGAAGGAAGCCTGGAGTTGGGGATGCGGCTGGGGATGAGGCTTCCTATACGTTACCTCCCTTTCCCTGCAGTATCTGGAGCTCTGAGGATACTCCCAGAAGTCAAGCTGAAGGGGATTCTGGGCGGATCTGTTATCATTGAGTGTCCACTTCCTGAAATGTCCACAAGGGCATACCTGTGCCGCGAGGTCAGATCTGATGTATGTATCACCGTGGTGTCCAGCAACAAATATGTCAAAAAGGAATACAAAAACCGAGTCACCCTGGATCTGCTTCAAGACCAAAACCTCTTCATAATAGAGATGACAGAGGTGACCAAGAGTGACAGCGGAGTCTATGCCTGTGGGACAGGCATGAACACAGACCTGGGCAAGGCCAAGAAAATCATCCTGGATGTCTACAGTGGTAGGTGCCTGACCTGATGGAGACCCAGCCCACCCCCAAAACATTCCCACTCAGGAAGGCTGGGACAGCCATCAAACTATAGATAGCAGTCCCCCAGACTCATGCAATTGCCGTATTAGCCAGTCCAATGATTAATGGGATTTGTATAGTTGAAACCTCGTAGAGTCGATTAAATTCATGGTCCACAGAACTTTCTGTCCAAACAAGACTAAAAAGTCTAGTGCTCTCCTTGTGTTGCCTTGTGTCCATCCTACCTAGGGCATGAGAGGGTGTGGGGGCTGAGACTGAGGAGGAAATTGGAAGCAAAAGGACATAATTATCCCATTGGAAATATCAGAGACGAATATAAAGGAAAAACAGTTGTTTCTCAAGCCACATTTGCAGGCCAAACTTGTTGCTTTATGATTTGATCCTTTCCATATTTCTGCTGAGTCCTGCCTGTCTCCTTTTTTCCATTGACTTCCTCACACACATGCAGCACTAATTCAACAGCCTAGAAATCCAGTGGACAGGGACTGTTGACAGGGTTAGAGTGAAAGAGTTTTTCTTTCAGGGAAGCCCCAAGCCCTCAGCCCCCAGCCCCCAGCCCCTTTCTTTTTCTGCTCTTCTTGGACGCTGCTCTCATCCCCTCTTACCATCCACCCTGGCTGAGTCGGCTTCGGCTCCCACCCCCGTCCCTTCCCCAGGCTTCCTCTCCCCGCAGAGCCCACCACTGGATTCCTCTTGCCTCCCGTAGACTATGGGCCATTCTGGGAAGAGGAGCCGATGCCTGAGATTCCACTGTGGTTTCAGAGATTACTACGTGAGCCGGGGCCCCCTTGGTTCCCAAATCCTGCGCATGCCAGTTCTTTCGAATTCGTACCCAAAGGTCAGTTTCCCGAAGCTCGGGTAGAAGACATGGAGGAGGTGCTATGGCATTGTGAAAAGGGAGGGGGTTTGTGTTCAGTCCCTAGAGTGATTAGCAGAGCAGAGCTGAGTCTCAGATGTATATTTTCCTGCCTCAGGAAGGGATTCCTCCCTGGGAGCTGCTTCTAGGTCCTCCAAGACCCGCCTACAGCCTGGATGCGCAGCTGTGGTTACAGAACTTACATCACCACTAGATGGCACCACAAGTAACTAAGTTTGCGCTCCATTCACAAAATCTAGCTGTTTCATGAATGCTCAGGGAAACCAAAACTGGGCAGACGTTTCCCAGCTGGAGCTCATTATGATTCCTGATGCCCATAGGGCAGTTGTCCAGTTGCTGGCATACAGTGATTTTTTAACAACTCTATTTTGCAGTGAAAAAAAAGATTATACTAATGATACTGTTACATTTCCATATCCTTTTCCTGTTTTAAATGCATTTTGACATGCAACATTTTCATCATATCCTCACATCTACCCTGTGAGGTAGATACACTAATTGAACATTGTGTCACTAAAGGGATAGTGTAACTGTACCCGGGTTGTGACTGACAGATGTGGAACAGGGGAGAAGAGACAAGCACATGGCAGAGTGGGAACCGAACTACAAACAAGGTTTTCCATGATCTGAGGAAGGCAAGGTGTTCTGCCTGGGAAGTCAGGGGAGACTTCCTGGAGAAAATGGCGTTTGAAGTAAATATGGCTAGAATGTACTAGGTGTAGATGGCAGGTTAAGAAGGCATTTCAGGCCACAAGGAGCCAGAACAAAGGTAGTCTAGGTGGAAGGGAAGGGTGTGTTCAGGAAAGAGATGGTGAGCCCTTCCTGCTGGAGACCAGAGTGTACGTGCGGAAGGTCACTGTTTCCTGCTGTCTCCCACAGTAGCCACATCAGCGCCAAGGACAGAGGCCCCTCCAGCACACCACTCCTCCCCCACCACCCCAGTCACTCGCCACCCTCAAGTTTCCAGATCATCTTCAGTGGCAGCTACCAAGCCCACAACTGTCCTGCCATCCACCACAGACTCAAAGACCTCAGCACCGGAAGGGCTGCTCAGGCCCCAGACAGCCAGCTACAACCACCACACCATGCTTTACAGGCAGAGGTAAGAGGCCTCCATCCTCCAGCATAGGCTAGAAACCAGGCAAAACAGTCTGGAGTTAGGAGATCCCCTGAAATCTTCCTGAAATGTCTGCCAGCCAAGACCCTTCTTGGCTTTGTCTCTCGAAGGCCACTGTGAAATAGACCACCTATGAGTATAGCACATGTACCCTTAACATGAACGCACTTGTCAGTGCCCCACAGGCGATCCTGTAGGAGCCAGGCCCCAAATTTTCAGTCGTTCAGCATTCATTCAGATCTGTTTTGATGGGAAAAACTAAATGAGGATAAAACTTACTACTAAAATTAAGTATTATAATTACTTTCACGTGTTTCCTTTTACTTTGTCAATGTGGCTATTAGGAAATTTAAAATTACATTCGTGACTCATGTTCTATTTCTATTGAACAGCACTGGTCCAAAGGCACGATGCACTCCAGGAAGTGCTGCAAGGGACCACTAGGGGACAGCATTAGAGCACCCGCCAAAGAAAAGCTGCAATAATTGGAATTGTTTTTATCTAAGCAAAGATAAACATGTTAGTGAGGAAAGGAGCCTTCGACTTCATTTGGGTGTTGGAAGTGAGGAAACTGAGACTGTGAGACCTAAGTGGTTTCAAATGGAACCAGGATTCGCGACTATTAGTTCAGAAAATTACAACAGCCTATTAATGAAGAATTAAAGTCAATCCAATCAACATTTTCTTACCAAGTGCCAGGGAAGTGCTATGTCCTAAAGATGCAGAAAAATGAAGACATGCAATACATAGGTCTTATCTTACTAATGAAAGTCTGACTGTGACGGTGTTCTAATTGCTATGAACACAAGAATTGGGACAGAGAGAAAAGAATTGATTCTGATTTGCCATGCTTAGGGAAGAAAAGATGACTTATGCACTGGTCCTTCGTGGAGAAAAATGGAGGGAAGACCTTCTAGGCAGAGGGTGCACCATGAGAAAAACATCCTCATTTCCACAGTTAAAAGAAACTAAATCATTTAATATTTGCAATAATCTTGTGACAAAACTGGGGTGCAGCAAGCTAGAAGGGGATCTGACATTTGTTGACTGCTGCTTAGACCAGGTGCACGAAGTTCTTTTCATCCACTATTCAGTTCACCCTTAATCAGTTCTGTGAAATAGGTTTCACTTGACTCATTTACAGGGAAATGAGGCTCAGAGAAGTCAGGAGACTCGTTCAACATCACGCAACCAGTGAAAAGCTGAATCCAAATTTGAGCCCAGGTTTCCTAACCCCGGAAACAAAGCTCTTTGTCTGGAGGGGCAAAAATTCGCTTAACAAAGGGACAAACTGAGCCACGTCAAAAAAAAAAAAAAGTCACCAAAAAAGGCAACAGTGCTTCCTGAAACCTTCCCTCCTCACTGACCTCTCTCCCTCTGCTTCCCTCCTCAGAGCCTTCAACTACGTCCCCGGGTCTCGAACGGACGGCCAAGGATTTCACATCCTGATCCCCACCGTCCTGGGCCTCATCCTGCTGATGATTGTGGGGCTGATGGTGAAAAGGGTCATCCAAAGGAAGAAAGGTGAGCGGTAGGGGCTCGGTTAGGGAGAACCGAGCGGCCCAAAGAGCCGAGCCCCGCGGGGATCCCCGAGGATAGTCCTAAGCTTTGGACGAGCCGCCTGGTGTCTGGGTATCGAGGGACGCGGCTGGGGGAAGCGGAGGGGGCGGGATGGTCCGGAGGTGGGGGCGACGAGGAGAACCGCCTGGGCCCTTTGGTCTTCAGTGAAGGGTAAGCCTGCGCCTGGCACATTCTGAGACGTTCTCCTCTTTCCCTGGGGCTTTTTGCCGAAAAGCTCTCTCCAGGCGGGTCCGCCGACTGGCTGTGAGGATGAGCGCCCTGGAGGCCTCCCAGCGGCCCGTGTCGCAGCGGCCTCGGGTGTCGCCGCGGCCTCGCTCCCAGAACAACGTCTACAGTGCCTGTCCTCGGCGTGATCGGGGGGTGCAAGCTGCGGGTAAGCGGGGGTGGCGGTGGGCCGGCTGGCGAGGAGGGGGAGGTACGGGTGAGCGGGTAGGTGAGGGCAAGGGGGATGCGGACGACGCGGGCGGGGTGGTTGGTGCAGGCAGCAGGAGGTGGGTTCGGGGGAGCGGGGAGCGGGAACTGGGGGCGGCGGAGCAGAGGGTGGAGGGACCAGCCGGTCAGTCGGGCTTGCTGCCGCGGCGGGAGCAGCGCAGACCCTGAGGGATGCCAGGAGCGCTGGGGGCCGCGGGGCCGACCCTTCCTCGCCTGGGCTAAGTGCGCGGCTGGGGGTGGGCCGGCCCCTCGGCCACGCCCTCACCCCGGCCTCCCCGGGTCCCCTAGGTGAGCGAGAGGCACCAGTCTGCGGCCCCGGAGTGTCTACGCCCGCCGCCCCGCCGCAGGTAAGCTCCGCCCGGGCCCAGACCGGCCGCGGGGCCCAGGCCGGGCGGCCCCAGAGCTGGGCGAGGACCGAGCGCAGTTCCTCCAGCCGCGCGTCGCTCCGGGCGCCGGCTTTCCCGGCACTTCCTGGGCGGAGTCCGGAACACGTTGTTTCGGTTCCCTTCTCCAATGGTGTCAGGGGACTGGACTTCCCAACAATGTGGTAGGCTTAAGTCACCTGGCTTTTAGCCAAGCGATGTCCTGAGTACTTAGTAGAGGCTTACAGATGTTAATTCTACAGTGCAGGGCGGACTTCCGGTGGAAGACATTCGATTTCTAGGAGGCATTAAGGAGGGAGAAGCTACACGCTTTGACCCAAAGATGAGGGAGAACATCCTATTACTCCCTAAGATGAGAGGAGTTAGTTTACCCATCACTGGAGACACTCAGGCCTGGCCTAGACGATGACCTGATAGATGTCAGGATACAGAGGATTCCACACCTGGGTGAGGAGGGTTCCTCTTGAAATCTCGGAAAGGACATAGGGAACTCGTGTTTCTATCGATGGCCATTGGCAGGTGGGTAAAAAACCTTTAGACTGTCCACTCATCTTTGTTTTCCTAAATTAAGGAAAAAAGATTTTATTCTCTAAAGTAGCCTACCGTAGATAAAACACTATTTCCTTAGGAACCACGGAAAACTAAGTGTGGCCAATGTCCCTTTTTAAATTAGGGTGTAGACTAAACTAATGCAACAGACCCTAAACTAGAGGGCTCACAAGATGGAAACTGCTTCCTCCCAAGTAAAGGGGGGGAGAGGGGCACAGAAAGAAGTGGCCTGAGTCAGAGGGTCATCCTGGGACTAAAATTCCTTCTATCTTATTGCTCCACCATCCTCTGGAGTCTTGCGTGGTCCATGGTCAACACCCAATAATCACATCCAGCCCACTGAGGGAGAAAGAGAAAGCTGCTTCTTTAAGATGTGCTCCTGAAGTTTCACACATGACTTTCTCTCACATCCCATCGGTGGAGAAATGTAGTCCCTGGCTGGGTAATCTCGTGCCTTGCTAAAATGGGGAGCCTGATGGCAGCAACAAGTGACTGTTCTTGCCACAGTCCTTTCCAGCTTCTTGAGTTTGCTGTCATTCACCCCTGCTAAAGAGGGTTCACAGTGGCGTAGGCAGGTCCAGCAGTGCCCACCTTCTCTACCCACTCTACCTTACATGCACCCTTGTCTCCTGAACTGCCCTGTGACCACACGTGCCCTCACCTGGAACTGTAGCTTGCTCAAATTGTACCCTTCCTTCTTACTTGGAGATCTTATTCCCCCTTTGGGAACAAAAATCTTGTTGGAACAAGTTCACAACAAGGTGCATATGATGAATGACTGAATATTTTAGCCTTCACAAGGAATATTTTAATTTTTTAAGTCAAATAAATTAATCTCAACGGGCGAACTATAACAGGCAATGGAGGATAAGTACAAAAAGTAACAGATCCTTCCAATGAGCACTTACTGAGTGCCTACTGTGTTCAGGAGGCTGGACTTCTAGTTCTCAGCGCTTGTGTTTAAACATATGACCCATCACTACCACAGCCTTCTTGGGTGAATGTTACGATACCTGCACCATGTTGGGAGCATGGCTCAGCCCTGTCCCCTGAGAACTGGCCTGTTCTGAAAGCAGATGATGCTCAAGTTTCTGTCTGGGGAAAAAGAGCACCGTTGTGCCCACATGTCCTACCGCCTTTCTTTCTTTCGCCACCCAGCCCTTTTCTGGAATACACTATCACGCCACGTCACCGACTCTCTGAGCCCTTACAATAGTGCTGGAGTGACTCACCCTACTTCTGAATAACTCCCTAAGAAGATGTATATTTATTCCACAAATCGCATCATCCAATCCCAGAGGGGAAATTCCTCTGGCAACTGGGTTTCCTTCAGGCTGGTGCTTAGCCATGTGACTTTAGTCTGAGCCCCATTTAAGGCATTTCCTGCCCACATTTGATCTGTGTTTTCCAGTTATCTCAGGTGAGATGCCACCCTGAAAATCCCCAGGGCGGAGACACCTGATGGAGCTCAGCCACCTCTGTGCCTTTGCCCTCTGGAAGTCAGGAGCGTAAACATGCCTTCCATTGCCCACTGTAGGAATCCACCTGGGGGAATACTAAAATCACCCTACCCAGATCCAGTGATGCTTCTTTGATTGTTCCAGGTGTCTGAAGCTCCCTGGCCCCATGTGCCGTCTCTGAAGACCAGCTGGGAATACCTGAGCATCTACTACCAGCCTGCTGCTGAGAAGGAGGACACTGATTCAGATGACTATGTCAATATCTCCTGCCTGACTAACCCCTCCAGCTGTGCCCCTGGGCCCAGACCTTGGTGCCAATGAATCTTGTCTGTCTGCTGGTTTCCAACATCAGCTCCATCTGTTTTCAGAGCCCTCATTACCTCCCACATCCCACCTTGAGTCTCTCCCTGTCTGATCGC
Organism: Pteronotus mesoamericanus; assembly: GCF_021234165.1. NCBI lineage: Eukaryota > Metazoa > Chordata > Mammalia > Chiroptera > Mormoopidae > Pteronotus > Pteronotus mesoamericanus. The sequence goes on from NW_026555326.1 coordinate 4,409,378, forward strand.
CCTGGGCATAGCTCAGTCCCCACAGCTTTTCTTGCACACCTTTGCAAAACCCCCATGGCTTTCAGGTGGGCTCTGGCCAGGCAGAGCATTTGTCCTGATGCCACCTGATTCCCCCAGAAGCCATGTTATGGGCTATGGGTTTTGCAGACTATCTTTGATCACGGTTTGTGCTACCTCAGCTCTTGGGTATGTGGCATTAGGCTGGAGCGTAGGCATAGCTGTTGTTTCTGGAACCTTTCCCAGGCCTGGGCCTCATACCAATAGAAGGCCCCTGGACTGCACTGTGAGGGTATGCCTCAGCACTGTGAGCTAGGAGGAGACCTGGTATGAGATGCCCCTGGCAACATCTTTGCCCTGGTCTTAAGGGGGGCACTTACTAGTGAGCTTTACTCACCTTGTGTCCTATAGTAAGGGCAATTTATTTTGATCGTATAAAGGAGCCTAATTTTCAGAACCATATATATCTCCCTCTATCTATAAATCCCCTTTAAGCCTCCCTTTCTGTATACTTATAAGGAGCCTGGCCGTAGCATTGCCCTTCTTTTAGAAATAGTTTTTGTTGCCTCTTTATCCTTCCATTCCCCAGCACTGATATCTGTGCATGTACCTTAACCTTCTTAGCAATGACCATTACATCTCTCTGCTTTCCGAAATGCACATTATCTCTTTGGAAAAGGAAAGTGGCCTGGGTTCCCTGGAGGTCCAGGTGCTCTGCAATAAGCACTATTTCATGGGGGAAGAGGTGTCCCATCTCTTCAATATACTCTTACACTTAAATTTTCTGAGCAAGGGCATAGGCAGGCATTGTATCTTTAGAGTGAAGTCAACTACAAAACTCAGCCAGAGCCTGAGACTAGAGAATGCCCAGTCTTGTGGTTAGAAAGGTCTTTCCCCGACACAAGCTCAGACTCACTGGGCCAGAAATAGAAAGGAAAGGCTGCCAGACTCGAGTTCCCTGCCCTTTATTAGCAGGGAATGTGGTCACAGATGGGAGAGTCCACCCACATACAATGACAGCATCAGCAATGTCAGCTTGGCCCTGGCACCCTCTGAAGTGGCAGATAAGGGAAGAATGAGTAAGATAAGAAAGGAGGGCACCAATGGGGAAGGGGCGGTGGGGCGTGTGAGCAAGAACTGAAAGGTTTAGTGAGCCTCCTTTATGTGGGGCACTTAACACATTATTTCTTTTTATCATTTATATTTCAAACTGGTGCCCCTCACCCCCACCCCCACTGCTCTGTTCTGGAGATGCCATGACAATGTGATTTCCATGCCCAAATGTTCAACTTCACATTCCAGCATCCCTCATTGTTCCTCAACAATTCAGAGACAGGCAAAGAATCCATCCAGGTCATTAAACATTTACTGAGCACCACCCATTGCCCCAGATGGTTTCAAGGATCATGGAGGATAAAAGAGAAGCATGAGGCATTGTCTTTGGTGTTTTCACAATACTAAGTCTCACAAATAAATATAGCATCAGTTAAAACACTGACAGGAATTAAATAGAGTTGTAATAAATATAGAAATCTGTGTAGATTATTCGCAGCATCCAAGGGAACCTTCCATGACTGTTGGGGCCACTTAAAGAATGAAGTCTTTGAGGATAAGCCTGGACCAAGAAGAGGACCCATGGTCAAGGGTGTGAAGTGCCCAGAAAACATCACAGGAAGGGACACTCTTTTGAAATGACATGGAGAACAAGGAGGGTGTTCTGGTCTAGGCATTTAGAGCTGGTAGAATTTTTGCATCCAGGTCAGGAGAATGTCCACTTCTCCAAAGGCTTTGGTCTGCGCTGCTTCTATGTCCAACTGAAGGAAAAGAAGAGGTGAAAATCTGCCATGTTAGCTACAACAATAGGTTTTCTTCCAACCCACCCCTCCTGGAGCTGGCCTGGCTCCACATCTCAGGCAGTGTCCCCTTTGGGATGGCCTCTGATGGAGTCAGCTTCAGCCACACATCACTTGTCCTCCCAACACGTGCGTTGCCTGCTTTGGGGCCGAGGACAATGGGCCAGTAGGTATCCATGGGTAAGAAACAAGGGAAAAGCATTTGGAGCCCCTGACAACAGGAGCCACAGAATCCCAGAGCAGGTGGATCTGGTCCACCTCCTGAGTCTACTGTGTAGATGAGGATACTGAGGCCGGTGGTCCCTCTCCTCTGTGTGTTGTTACGCTGCATTTATTTTTTAGGCTGACATATCTGTTTCTTTGAAAAGTGATCAAAATCATATATGTTTTGGGGGCTGGGATGAAATTCAGATTTTCTTTGTTGTCTTAATTTGGGAGAAGGTAATATATTTTCTCATGGTTTTTTTTTTTTTTTCTCATAAACTAGACCATTTGAGCATTATAGAAAATACTGTGTATGGGGATGCGTATTTGGGGGTTATGGGGTAGTCTCCCTTCTTTCTTCCTCACTTCTGACTCTAACTGCCCAGGTCAAGTACCCATAAGCCCTCTCACAGGAAAAGTCTGCAGTTGTGAAGTCAAATTGGAGGGAAATACAATGGCGTTTTAATTTGAAAACTGGCAGGAAAATACAGTATGTAATTTGTGGTGCTTAAGCAAAATAAATGCTAATTCATCTAAATATACCTGTACTCCTGCTAAATCAGGTGGCTTTGGGGCAAGCCTGGCAGTCACCTGCATTGCATTTTGCATTTGATCTCTGAGGCACCCTTCTGGGACAGTTCAAGCAAGCCCTGAGCTCCTGGCCTCGATTACCTGTTTAAATGCTCTCTGGAACAGCAGGAACCGCCTGCGTGCGCTCTCACTGGTAGAGAACATCTTATTTTCCTGCTGGATGACAGAAAAAAAAGGGTGCGCCAAGGTAGACAGCACTGAATCCACATCCTCAAGGAGCCCATGCAGAACTCCCCGCCCTGTGGCAGGGCCTCTTCTAATTCCCACGGCAGCCTGGCCAGGTGAGGGTGATCATTCCATTTTATCGGTAAGAAAACTGAAGGCCAGAAATGTTGAGCACTTTGCAAAGGGTCACCTAGCTGGTTAGATCAGAGCTGGACTCCAACCCAGGACTGCTGGCGTCCAAAGCCGGTGCTCTTTTCCTGGTCACGGAATGAAAGCCAGGACCAGATACGGGGAGAGGAGACCTCACCAAACACGCCATTTTCCATGGGCCCCCATCCTAGCTTTGTTCTACTCACACTGGGTTGCAGTTTTGACAGGATGACAATAAAATTGTTGGCCAGAGTAGAGAATGACTTCTGGATTCTGAATTCAGCTGCCTTCTTATGGTAGTTTTTGAAAACAGTATTCAAGTAGAAATTCAGCAGGGCACGAATGAGGTAACAGCTTTCAGCATCCTGGGGAGGGTCCATGTCACAGTGGAGCCAAGCATCTGCCCACCCCAGCCCTGGATAAACAACCCATGTGTCGCCAAGGCAAGATAAGCGCAGACGAGGCATGATCTTCTAGGAGATGCTGATAATATTACATCTGAAAGGGACTTCGGGGGCACAGAGAGGAGCGCCTTCGGTTTCTGGGAGAAACCACAGACCCAGAGAGAAGGGTTTGCCCAAGATCACACAGCTAGTCAGTGGCAGACACAGGACTAGTTCCCAGGACTTCTGACTCCCTGTTCACTTAATATTCTTTTTTCTCCACCCCACAACTTCCCTAATAGCCCCGCGAGGAGATAGACCCGTTCCTCCTGAGAAGCACCCGGAACTTGGTGGGTGTGAGTTGGCAGGAAAAGGGACTGGAAGGAGAAGAAAGGAGGAGGGAGGAAACCCCCCAGCATCCTTGGATACAGGGATTGCCCTCCAGCCCCTCGAGTGCACAGAGTAGATGTCAGGGATCAGGGCGGTATGTATGTGTTCACTGACTGACCAGATAGGTGATGAGAAGACAGAAATGGGTGAGGAAAAAAGAATGGAAACAAAGAAAGACCCAAGCAGATGCAAAAGAGAAAGACTGATGGCAACTCTTTGTCATCGATCATGGACACAGGTGTGTAGGAGCCTTAATCTCCACCCACTCTCCATGCCACCGCACACATGCCCACATAACCCAGGTCCTGGGTGATGACCCCATGCATTAACTTCTCTGGCCCACTGCCCAGCTTTGTCCTATGTAGGCCCTGTCCAGGACAGAAGTGAAGTCTTGTCAGCCTCTCCAGACAACCCCTCACTCCCACCCCCAGAAGACCAGCCATAGTCTTTCCCCAAGGAGATCTGATTACCGAGATGTTCTGCAGAACCTCCCTCCGCAGCAGCCGGACACTCTTGATATTATCCTGGGCTTGCTTTGGGACAGAAAGAAGAGAGATCTCCAGGTTGGGGTTGGGCAGGCAACATAGAAACCAACCTTGGAAATACATGCTGCTTCCCCAGACCCCTAAATCTTTGTAGTCTGTAAGATCCCAGTGCCCCAGGAAGGGTGGGGCTGAGCTGGCCCCTGGGCTGGGGGAGCAGGTTTCAGCCACAGAAAATCACCAAACTTGGCCCCCAGGGGCAGATGGAATCCCAGGAGTTCTTAGAGCCTCGATCAGGGGTCTGTTTGATTCCTTCCGTCATTTGAGAGAGGAGGGAACAACACTATTTGGTTTAAGGATCTCTAAGGGCAGGACTTTACCTCCTTATTACAAGAGGGTGGGGAGTGCTTCTTCTCTCTCTCATGGAGCTTCCCCTGCAGCCCAGCAACTCATTCATTTCAGTTATTGGGTTTGAGTCAAAGAATCACTGAGGGGAAGGAGCTTTTGAGCTCCTTTGTCCTACCTCCTTATTGTGCAAATTAGGAAACTGATGGGATTGGGGTGCTGTATGGGTTGGTTTCAAGGTCAAGGTCGTACGTAAGTGTCCGGTTCCCAATGCAGTTCTCTTCCATCCCCAGGCTGCCCCATCGAGCTCCCACTTTCTGCATTGCATCTGGATCATCCTTTAAGGAGTTTAGTGCATTTGTGAGGGCACGTGTTAGAGCACTTGCAGACACAGGAGAAATCCAGTCACAAGACACAAGCTGCCCTGTCCCATCTCTGCACTGACCACTCTTTCTACCTTAAGCCAAAGCATAAACACATGGTAACAGACTAGCAGGATCCTGGCTAAAGAGTAGGTGAAAATTCCAGTAGTTGGGACTCAAAGGACTTATGACTTCCCACTGGTGAAGTCTCATGTCTCCCTGGGTTGCAGACGAAGCCTGGATGAATAGCCTCCATTCCTTATTCTTCCTGGACTGCATTTACTTTCCTGTAGACTGACCATGTCTTTCTGAGCCTCAGTTTCCTCATGTGCAAGAGGAAATATGGGCTTGTGATGCCTCTAACTTTATAAAGCTATTCTGTAGGAAAATAATTAGCACAGTACAAAGAGCTCCATAATCATAAAATATTATCCTACCCTGCCCGGTTACCCCCACAGCTGGGTACAGAACAACATTTCACTCACCACAATGTCCCTCATGGCCTGGAAGGCTTCCCACAGCTCTGGGAAAACTACTCCCTCCACTCGGCAGGGCCCAAATTGGAATTCTTGGCCTTGGACCTCTGGTCCCTGGCTCCAGATAAGCAGGATGAGACTCAGGCAGGAGAGGGCAGCCTTCTGCATTGGGGAGCCCATCCACAGCAAAGGAAGGACCAGAAGGATCATGCTGGGAGACAGGGAAGCAGCCCACTGAGGCAGGTCTTCTGGCCCAGGAGTGGGGTGCCTACAGATACCGCCGCTTGACCTGCCTCAGCCAGCCTTGGGACTCACAGACAGGAAGCAAACGTGAGACCTCTGTGGTGTCTCAGAGGTAGAATACTGCAAATACGTGGTGCACTGTGGTGGGGTGAGGGGCTTTCTGCCCTCATCTCCAACCTGCTGGCCTCACTCTCTCAATATATGCCCACCCCACATGCCCATCCACATCACACACACTCAGCACCGCCTTCCTTACTCCGTACTCCATGCAGTCCTCTCTAGCCAGCAGCATGGTGGCCAGAATTTCATCAAGAAGAGTGAAGAAATGTGTGTGTGTGTGTGTGTGTGTGTGTGTGTGTGTGTGTGTTGGTGGCGGGGGGTGCGGGGGGTGATTACAAGGTGCCAAAGAACATGCATAGGGAGCCTAAACTCCGGAGGATAGAGCTCAGCTAGGCGTTTGCTTGTCTGAGTTCTGCCCTGCAGGCACTATGCACACCTGGGCAGGTCTTTTTCTCATCCCGGGTCATCTCTGATTCCTCATCATGAGGTATTTGAGGGATTAATCCTCACTCTGCCACCTCAACTGACGACTCATTTTGACCATAAGAATCAGCTTTTCAGATAGCTGAACAAGAGGGAGGAATCACATTTCTGGATGAATCACCTTAAAAACTTGCACTATAGGGTTCAGTGGGGAATGACTGTGTGAAGAGGCCCCAGGCTAGAGGAAGATGACCCATTATCTACTTATCATAACTGTATGCAGAGCCTTCCTCCTCCCTGCCTTCTTTGCTCTTTGCTTTTCTTCTCCCTTTCCTCCCTCCCTTTCTTTTTCTCTCCCTCTCTTTTTTCCTTCCTTCCACAACCATTAAAGAACCTTTCATATTCCAGGCACTGGGCTCATACCTGAAGGCACTCAGTCTTCCACCCCAACACTGGGCAGGAGGACGAGAGAAGACCTGTCTCCAGTATGACTGCCAACACATGGGCAGTCACCTCTAAGTGAGGCCCGAGACCAGTGCTCAGTACCCTCCATCATGCAAGTCTGACCTCCAGCGTCTCCCTCGAGGTCTTCCCATTCTGTTCTTTCAAACTCCACAGGCTTCAAAGCCTCTGTTGAAAATCCATGTCTGGCCCTCATAATTCTCCAGCTCTTCCTCCCATCCAGCCTAAATTCTCCTTAGTGTGAAATCAGAGAAAGCAGCTCCTCAGCCACAGTTGTATTTCATCCTCACATTCACACTAAAAAAAACTGACTTCCGTCATCCCCAGGCCCCATTCCCAATGAGGCAGAAATCTGCTGCTTCAAGGCGAAACACGCAGGAATTGCTGTATCACTCACCTCAGGGCCTGGAAAGTGGTACGCGAGGTCTGCTGTTTGGAGGAGGCTGGCTCCTACTACAGAGGGGGAAGGTGAGCAGGCACCCTCCCCACTCACCGGTCAGGGGCGTAGCTGTGGGCGGAAGGTTCCTGTCCCAGCTGTGGAAGTCGTTTCAAAAGTAAAGGTATGCAGGCCAGCAAGGTTTTGTGGAGATTCATATATATATGAGGGCTGGGGGAGGGGCGGAGAAGAGGGAGGTGGAGGAAGGGAAACGGGTCATACTTTCCTAAAGAATTACTTCACTGCCTAGTCACCCTTCACTTTAGGACAGTGGGGCCATGGAAAAAGCCACCCCTGAGGTGAGATGAGGCCTGGGTCTGAGTTCTGGCCCTGCCACTGCCTGTGTGACCAGGGGCAAGTCTCCTAGGTATCCTGAGCCTCAGTTTCTGTGTCTATAAAATTAAAGCAAACAGAAAAGAAAAGGAAGAAAGGGAGAGAGGGAGGGAGGGAGGGAGGGAGGAAGGAAGGGACTGTCCTACCTTGCCCAGAGGCAGGTGTAAGGAACAAACAACCCGGAAGTACCTTGTAAATTCTAGACTCATGTTCATATGTTATTGCCGTGCAGCATACACCAGTCTCCTTACTGCCCAAATCATTCAATAATTATGCCCTATAATGATGAGACAGTAACCCGGAGTCTAAGGATAGCCTATAAACACTCCTTTAATCAGCCAAGGACAGGAATTTCAGGAGTGTTTCCTGACACGCAGCCACCCAGGGTTATAAATACTCAACCAAAATATTCCCCTCCTTAGGCTCCTGCATGTGCACGGCCAAGCCTGAAGCTGGGGGAGCTGGCGTCCTGGGGGCCAGCCTCGGACTGCGCAGCACCGCCTCGGCTTCCCCAGAGGGTGCGTCAGTGTGGCCTTTAGGAAACATCAGTGCAGTCATGAGACCTAACTGCTTGACCGGATGCCCAGCTAGCAAGGCAGCCAGGTTTCAGCTGCCCATGTGTAAAATGAATGGGTGGCCTGCAGCCGTGTTCACAAAGCATATTCCACAGAACCTAGTCCTGAGGAATGCTCGTCTACAAGGCTCTCCATGAAACAAGAGACTCATTGTCAGTCCATTAGAGAAGCCTGGCCTGTGCCACCCCTCTAGGAACCATATGCTGCCCCTGAGAATACTAAAGACTCCGCCAAGTCCCGCGAGGGCAGGGCGGGATGTGTGTTTAGCTTCGTTTAACCCAGCACTTCCCATGAGTATTTGACCACATCCCACAGAAACATTCGGGGAAACGCTAGACTCTGAATCAGGGATTGGCAAATTCCAGGCCAAGAATAAGCTAAGAGTGGCTTAGCCCTATGACCCAAGAATGGGTTTTACATTTTTTTAATAATTAAAAAAAAATCAAAGGAACAATATTCTTTTTTTTTTTTTTTAATTTTTACCCAAGGATATGTTGATTGATTTTAGAGAGAGAGAGAGAGACAGAAACATCAATGTGAGAGAGATGCTGATGGGTTGACTCCTGTATGGGCCCTGATCAAACCCACAACCTAGCTATGTGCCCTGATCAGAAATCAAACCCACAACCTTTTTCGGTGTAGGGGACAACACTCTAACCAACTGCGCCACCCAGTCAGAGCATGAACTACGTTCTGTAAAATGTGAAAACTTTGTGAAATTCAAAGTTCAGGGTCCACAAATAAAGTTTATTGGAACCCAATCACTCCCATTTGTTGACACATTGTCTATGCTGCTTTTGTGCTTCAATGACAAAGATGAGTAGTTGTGGCTGAGACCATGTGGCCCACAAAGACTAAAATATCTACTCTCTGGCCCTTCAAAGGGAGAAGTTGCTGACCCCTGCTCTAAATTACCTTCTTACACAAACATTCTAGGGATCTCCTAAAACCCGGGTCCAGGAGTAAGATGTGCTATGAGGATGTGCTATGAAGATAACTTTCTCCTGTTCAGTGCAGAAGGCAGACACTGAGAGGAACAGCCTTGCCCAGGCTCTCCAGTTGGCACCAGCACCGCTTCCCTCCATCACGCATACACAATGTTGCTTGTTTCTTTAAGCAGACAATCTGCAATCCCAGGCCCCACGCTACCGCTGCCACTGCCTCTACAAGAACCAAGCTTGAGTCTTTAGCTCCAAGAGGATCTGAGTTTTGCCCTCTGGTTGTAGGCAAGACCCTACATCATACCCTTTCCTCCCCCTTGAGGATTGAAGGCATTGCTAAAAATCCCTAACTACTATGGGATGGAGATGCCAAGAGGCATTGTTAAGACAGAAGAGAAGACAAAGTAAGACTCTTAGGGTGACAGATAAAGGGGAGGCAGGAGAGGGCTGGAAAGACTAGACAGTGAAGGCAGGAAGCTGAGAGACAGTTTGAGCCTCCAGGGCAGATGCAATGCTAGATGACGATCTCCCCATAGGCAGGGGGGATGAGCTGTTAGCAGTGCAGGCTAGAACAGAGCCAGGAGGTCTTGGAGAAGCTCCAGATATCCACCTGGGGTCATGAGTGGCTCATTCTGTCTAAGGAAGGATTAATAAAATATGGACCTTCCGGGCAAACACATGTCTGAGTCTCAGGCTCTGTTGAGCTAATTGTAGCACAATTACCTGGGAAAGGAGGCTAAGGAGAGACCTCAGGGACCTTGGCCCAACATCGGCTGTGACTGCGGGCTATGAGGACGAGCTTGCATGCTGGCAGACCTGGACTGAAAATGTTATCGAGCTACCTGTGAGCCCTCGGAACATCAGCTTCCTCATCTGTAAAATCGAGTCCTCATCGCACCACAAGCGCACAATTGCGTAGAGCCTTGCTACTCCAATTGTGGTCCGAGGACCGGCAGCAATAGCAATACCTGGGAGCTTGGGAGAAACACAGAATCTCAAATCCTTCCCCAAGGCTACTGAAATAGAATGTGTGTTTTAAGAAACTCCCCAAGGATAAATGTTAATGGAAAAAAATACGATAAAAAAATAAACTATTTTTTAAAAAAGAAAAGAAAAGAAACTCCCCAGGTTATTCTTATGTGTACTAAAATTTGAGAAGCATATACATAAAACAGAAACAAATGAAGGATTTAACCCAGTGTCTTCCACGTGAGAAGCGCCTAACAAAAGAGGGCTTTGAGTGAAAGGGGAAAGAAATAGAGCCGTGAGTCTCAATGAGGAATTCCCAAGGGAGTTTTGCCAATGCCTGGAAATATATTTGGTTGCCGTAATATATGTCATGAAAGGGGAGTGGAGTGGGGTGGAGTGAAGGTGCTCCTGACGCGGAGTAGAATGGGCCAAGAATGCTGGCAAACAGCGCACAGGGTGGCCCCGCCCCACCAGGTGTTATGTGACCCCAAGTGTCAATAGTGCTGAGGCTAAGAAACCCTGGACTAGAGGAAAGTAGTGGCTGTGGGGAAAACAGCTGAACTAGGAAGAGGAAAGGGTAAGAAAGGAGCAGTGGACTGCTGAGATGGTCAGGGGACAGCAAGATGACAACGTAGAGGGCAGTGCCCAAACGCTCCTTGGCGGGAGCGGACAGGCGAGCCTGGCCTCTGGCTTCCCCCCAGGGACACTCTGAGTCCAGACTTTGAGAGGCTGGAGAAAGTGAGGTCTGTCTGTTTGTCCAGGTCCATATATTTTTATCCAAACTTCATTGTGGGCCAGACTAAAACCTAAGGCTCTTCTAATCTCTCTAATCTTTGTGCTTTCTAAGACTTGGGAAATTTTCTTTACAAAAATATTGGGCGAGAGAAAGTTGCTCTGAAGATAAACTTTTCTTTACAAGGCACTTTCTTTTCCAAAAGGCACCTTATTAGATTTAGGGCCTTTATTCTGCTAATCTCCTGCCCCTCTGCCCTGTATATCTGTCTGCAGAGCTGGAGCTTGCCATTGAGAAGGAAATCTACTCCCACTCCACATCCTCTGCAGATTCCCCTAAGCCTGTAGAGAGAAAGGGACCTACACAGATGGAGAAGGGTCCCTCTCCACTTCTGGGGGAAGCAAGCAAGAGCTTGTTCTTACAGCTGAATACCCCGTCTTTCTGACTGATGAAATGCCACGCAGGAGAGAAGTGACAAGCATATTAATTAGGATTTCCTGAGAGTCCAGAGATAAGAGAAAGTTACATCATCATGTCTTCCATTGAATTGACTTCAATCTTTACTCTAAAAAGATTTTTATCTTTCTGTTGGCTGAGAAAGTCATACAGTAGGAGATGCAGCGCACCTGGGCATTTTGTCAACCGCTTTTCCTGTATTAGCTGCCATTATGCCAGGAGCAGAGATGAGAGGTGATGTCCACTGGTTGGCCCCTTAGACTCACATGTTGCCCTTCCTCTTTCTCCTCTGTCATTGGTCCATTAAATGATTTACTACAGGTATTTCAAAGGGTGAAAGTAAAACTTAAGTCCAATTATTTTTACATCTGAACAGCATGCTCAGATATATGAAATATTTCTCAGTGAATTTTCTCACTGGATATTCACCATAACCCTTTGAGATATTATTTCTTTGTATATTAGAAAGCTGAGAGTCAGGAAAGTTCAATAATTTTTCCTAGGTCACATAAATAAATAACAGAGTCAGAACTAGAGTACAGGTCTTTTGGTTTTTAGTATAGTATTCTTTTCCCTGTACCATCTTCCTGTGTAACTTTTCAAACTTACATCCATTTATTCATTTACTGAATAAATATTAAAAAGCATGTACTGAGAGTCAGAAGAGGCTATGAAGAAAATGAATTAATATGAAACTGTGTATGTAGAAGGTCCGGAAGATACAAATCTATAGAAACACAGAACAGAGCAGTGGTTGCCTAGGGCTTGGAGTGAGTGAGGTAGGGGTGGGTAAATGGCTGGAATCAAAATGACTGCTCACAACTACAAAGGTTCTTTGGGGGGTAAAGAAAATGCTTTTTTTTTTAACTGCTGAAGATGTTAGAAATTATTTTAATGAAGGTGATCATGAAATGTGAGGTGGCTTGATTTTATCAATCTGTCACCAGACCATGTCAGAAGTATTAATATTGGAAATGTGGATGCAAACCTGTCTATTAACAAAACTGTTGAATAGTGTTTGAGAAACAGGATGAAATAAAGTATTTTTCTTTTACAGATACTTTTCTAAATCCGTTCTCTACCCCTCTCTCTTTTGGAGAATTACTTGTGCAGACTGACAAGGAAAAAATTAATTCTTCTTAAAAAACAAATTAGAGCCTATTTACAAACCATGCGAAGGGGGAATTTTAAGTAGGTATTATTGGAGAGCTGGTTAAAAGTGAATACAGCTAAGTAACAGAGTATACCTTTATTTCTGCAAATATGAGTCTTCCCCCCAACTGATTGTTCTTTCACTTAATGATTAATGACTAATGGAAATCAAGAGAGGACAGTGAATCAAATATGACTTAAGAGTGTGGAAGGGGACCTAAAAATGGCACTGACCCCACAGCACTGCAGGCAGGAGTGAAGGAGTGGGAAGAAGGGCCAGGGTCTCAGCTTTTAAGCAAAGGCTTCTGGACAATCACAGGAACCAGACCGCAAGAGACATCCAGTTCTGACAATTGCAACTGCCTCCCAGAAATCAGGCTCCTGTACCCACCATAGCCGCAGTCCATCGACTTTGAATGCCAAGGGCATGGGTATTTTAAGTGAATACATGGCACTGTATTGGTTGGAAAAAATGGTAGTTACAGAGTCTCCTGAATAGATCCAGGTAAAGAATTGTGGTCCTTTTCCCTGTGTCATTTTAACTCTCATATATCCCAGAGTAGGTGGAGACTTTTTTTTTTAAAAGGAGGAAAGGAAGGAAGGAGAAAGGAAGCAGTTTTACAGACTCTCCAGACTGATCCCCCTCTAAAACAGAGGAACTTCCACATCCTAACTCTGATCATATTACTCCTCAACCCCCAAATCATCTTTGGTTTCTCATAAGGAAAGTTCTGTCTCTTCCCCCTCACCCAACTGCTCTTCTTCTGCCTTTCCGGCCTCCCTGCATTGTCTACCACAGAGCCGATGACCTATCTGGTCCAGTAAATGTGGTTGCTCTCAAAACAATTCCAAATTTCAAAACCAGGTAAATGGAATGCATTTAAGGAGAAGGAGGAGTTAAATTGATTTTACTTTTGTGTGATTCTCAACTGGTTATTTCTATGGATAAAAGTTCATGTAATGGAATGCTTGCTGTTCAACCACTAAAAACAATTTAGAGTTACATTTTTAAAAATCTTTTATAATATTTTATGTTTAATACCAGATTACAGGATGACATGTGAAATATAATCCCACTTTTGTAAAAGAAATAAAATGAGCATAAGAGTTGAATGTGATCTAAAAATATAAACACCTTTGAGTGGGGAGGTAATGCATGTTTTCCTTCTATATAGCCAACCTGTGTTTTCCAAGATTAAACAAGTCTAGTACAAGTGCAGAGGTCTAAAAAAGTTATTTTTAATTTAAATAAATCATTAGTTTTACTACTGCCCACTGAAAATTCTTGAAATTCTCTGACCTGGCGGTGCACATTTTCTGAGACCTCCCCAGCTTTATCTCCCCCAATACCTCTACCCACCATGCTCGCAGCCAGACAGAGCTGCTCACCTCCACCTTGTGCCTCCTCTTTTGCTCACAGGATCTGGGGTGTCTTAACCACCATTTATTGTCTTGACATAGAAAGATGGTCATGATACATTATTGACTGTCAAAAGCAGATTGCATATGTGTGTACAGGCTCCTGTACCACCCCGTGTATGTATGTATGTGTACACACATGTGTATACATATATGTACATTTATACAAATACATACATACACTTGTAAAATTTTGTATGTACACACACAGAGCCTGTTAAGAATACTTATTTTGAAAGGGTAAGATTACAGACTAGGTAGACTTCTGTTTTAACCTTTAAACTATTTTGTATGATTGATATAAAAAGAACTCAGTAAACACCTACAGAGAGAGAGATTGGCATTAAAAATTTTACTGTTTTTCCGATGGACATGAGCAATGATGGGGGGATTGGCTGAGTGAATGAGGTGTGCTGGGCAGAGGGGACAAAGGGGGAAAAGTCAGGACAACTGTAATAGCATAATTAATAAAATGAAATTTTTAAAAAATTTACTGTTCTTCGATGTCTTTTCCTTGAAGTTGTTTCCAAAAGCTGAAAAGAATTTCTATCACCCTTGAATACCACAGCAACTTGAGCTTCTTTTGTGACTCTGAATCTACTCTCTTGCTCTCCCTCCTTTCCCCACTCCGCCCCGCCCCATCCCTCCACTCTCCCCCTCTCCCCCTCCCCCTTTTCTTCCTCCTCCTCTTCTCCCTCTCCCCGCCCCTCCTCCTCCTTCTCCTTCTCCTTCTCCTTCTCCTCCTCCTCCTCCTTCTTCTTCTTTCTTCTCCTTCCTCTTCCTCTTCCTCTTCTTCCTCTTCCTCTTCCTCTTCTTCCTCTCTCTCTCCTAGAGTAAGGTCATGGGAGGACAAAGGAATGGATCTTATATACTTCTCTTTTCCTAACACTGCTCAGCCCAGAGGAGTAGGTTGCTGAATAAATGAACAATAAGATACTCAATTTAAAAAGTATTCAGAATGATTTGAAACCTGCATTTTGGGTTATTGTCACCACATGAAGAATTGAATAAAGAGTTTTCAACTTCTGAAAACATTGTATTGTAGGTTGGATTTTCCCTTGAAGGTATGGTAGACATCCCACTGCCCCTCACGTTCAGTTTCTCTCTCCATAGAACACAGGAAACCTGCACTTTTTTTGCTCCATTGAAGCTGGGCATGGCCATGTGACTATTTTGACAAGTGAAATATAAGTGGAAGAAAGGTGCCATTGCAGGCAGAAGAATTCAAAGCTATGTTCTCATATCCTATTGGTATTGAGATGGCAGCATTATAGATTGGAAGCATTTCCGTCAGCCCAGGTTTTGAGTAATCCAAGATGAGCAGAGTCCTCATGCTAACATATACTGGACATGTGAGATAGATGAGAGATAACTTCTGTTGTAATAAACCACTGAGAGAGATCAAGGTATTGTTTGTTGCTGCAGCATAGCTTAGCCTAACCTGACTAGTACATAAGGAATGTTATGGGGAAGAGGGATTTAAACCCCTTTATAATTCCTTTCAAAACTCAGACAATGAATTCAGACTCTTCTATAAGCAAAACTGTGATTCTATATGCTATTTAGACAACTCATTCTAATCACAGAGATTCTCAAAATCCTTTGATGGAAAGCACTGCTTTCTTCTTGAGCTTAATGAAAACAATGCATTCAGCAGGATGGGGTCAGCTTATGGCATGAGGCTGACCACTTTGGACTCCAGCAACTGGCAGCCCAGTCACCCAGGAGTCACATAATGGGACAACAGCTCCAGAATGGAAAGTGGATGGGAGTCTAAAATCCTATCTTCCAGAGAGAGCCTTGTGCTCTTGGCAAGAGGGATGGGAAGGATCCTTCTACTGGCAGGTGCCAGAAAAACATTTTGAACAAGCCAACAGCCACACACACACACATACACACACACACACACACAAGTATTCCACCACACATAGCCATTTAGTATAGATATTCAAACTGTCAAAGAAAAGCAAGCTAGGACCTGACAGGTCTGACTTTGCCTCAATATGAGGATCCAGAGATTTTGTTCCTAATAAGGCTTAAACATGATGTTTGAATTGCAAAATGACTTGAGTTCCTAAACCAAAACCTTTCTTTGTTTGTTTGTTTTGTCTCCTTATCTCCAGGCCTTACCCACAAGTGAATGATCAAATCCAGGGAATTTTCAAAAGTCAAAAGACTGATGAAAAGTAGGTGTTTGCAGCAGCAGTGGGTGGGGTGGGACTCTCTCCATTTAGACTCTGCCTTCAACCTCCTGAAAATATCCTCTTTGCTCATGAAAGAGAGGGTGTTTCCCGCTGTATTTTCTGCCTGAAAAATGTCATTTTTATCTCACCTTCATTTCTAAAATAATAGCTTTATTAAGATATAGTTCACATGCCATAAAATTTGCCTTTTTAAAGTGGACAATTCAGTGATTTCTAGTATAGTCACAGAGTTTTGCGACTAGCACTATTTTCTAACTTGGGAACATTTTCATCACACCCGAGAACCTCGTACTCATTAGCAGTCACTCCCCATTCCTCTCTGCCCTTAGCCCCTGCAAACTACTGGTTTACTTTCTGTCCCCATGCATTTGCCTATTTCAAACATTTCTAGACATTATATTTGAAGAATTATAAAGATAATTCCAAGCTTAAAATATCTTCCTCTGATGTGAACTTATATTTGCTGCTGGAAGGAGAGTACGGAATTGACAATCCCAGATTACATTAGTCCAATCATAGACGGACGATTCAAAGCTGGTGTTCTGTCCCTGCTAGGGCCAGCCTACTGAGGGATGACCGTGACTGCCAGGGTGTAGCACTTTGGGATTTCAACCCAAAGCTTGTCAGGGAGGTTACTAGGGACCCCCTTCAGCAGGCTATGAACACTGATGGTTGTTGCTCCGATCCTGTAAATCTGTGGGGAGTTCTGCTCATCTCAGTTGCCCAAACTTTTATCAACTTCTGAATTTGGATAACTTCCCTCAGGGAAAAGCTGTCCCCAAAGCTGGGCTCACTTCTCTGGATTCCAGCTCCCAAACCTTAGCCCTGGAATTATGCCTGTCTTGTTAACTCTCTAATACCTTCAAACAGGTGTTTTGTTTTTTTTTAATTTTCTGATTTTTTCCAACTTATCTTGAATTCTCAATGAGAAGTTGCATTTAAAAGCCAGCAGCTGTTTCCTCCTTCAGACAGGCAAGGTGAAGAGGAAGATCCTTCTCCATATTCACCTGCTCCCCGACAGCTGCAGAACAACCACTGCACTCTGCTGTTGGTGGGAGAGGCACGCCTACCATGTGGGGTCTGTGGGGCCTGAGTGAGGTAATCTGGACACAGTGCTGAGTGAGTTTTGCAGGATCACACTCCCCTCTTTGTTCCAGACTCTGTAAAGCTCAGGGCCAAATTTTGATCCTCTGACAACTTACAGTTCTGAACCTCATGATCTGTCTTTTGTGGAACAATCTTAGTTCAACTTCAGGGTACTGTCTGTCTTCCAAGGGTTTCATCTACTGTCCTTAAATCTTGGTGTATTGCATATATCTTTATAAGCCACTCTATATCACTTTGATAGGAGGTAGGACATAAAAAAGTAAATGAGATAGGTTATATAAAGTTGTTTGGAACTGCTATATGCTATACATGAGACAAGAAATACTGATGTTCACACAAGATTGAACCACTTTCCTAGGGTAGCAGGACTTCAAGGTCCTTTGTTTTCTCATGCCACTTGCTGACATCCTTGCTCATCCTGCAAGGTTTAATCCAAAGATCCTTCCTTCACAAAGCTTTCCCTGGCCTCCCCACATCGATGTCTTCCCTTAAGCACATCGGGTGTTATAGCAGGTCCAGCCATTGTTAACACAACGAGAACAGTTTGCGTCACATTGGTGTAACCTTGAAGCTAAGGAGAGTGGACATGAGCATGTGTGAACAATGACAACTTCACTATACTAGTCAAGGAGTGGGGGTAGATGCCACTGAATGAGCATGTATACTGTGTGGCTGTCACATTAAAAAAGACTGAGTGAGTAGAGGAATGAATCTGCATCAAATTTTGCATTAAGCTTGAACATTCCTCCACAGAAACTATTCAGATGATTCACCAGCTATGGTCAACTGGTGACTGACAGCTTTATTACGACGTGCCTGCTCATACATCGCATCTTGAGTAGAGTTTTTTGTTGAAACATCAAATCACCCAGGTGACTCAGCCCCTCTACAGCCCAGATTAGGCACCCTGCAACTTCCAGCTTTTCCCAAAACTAAAATCACCTTTGAAAGGGAAGAGATTTCAGGTCATTGATGAGATTCAGGAAAATACCATGGGGCAGCTGATGGAGACTGGGAAAACTGTGAGGTCCCAAGGTGCCTACTTTGAAGGGGACTGAGGCATCACTATCCCATGCACAATGTATCTTGTATCTTGTATCTCCAATAAATGTCTCTATTTTTCGTATTACATGGCTGGATACCTTTTGGACAGACATGGTATTGATGGATAATAACTTCCCCTATCAACCCCATTCTCTTTATATATTTCTGGAATGTCCACAATACCTAGAAAGGAAAATTGCCTGGAATTGAACTCTTTTTTTAACTGATATCAGTTTTACTGATATATAATTGTCATGCAATGAACTGCACATATATAAAATGTACAATTTGGTCAGTTTTGGTGCATAAATATATTTGTAAAACCATCATCACCATCAAGGTAATGGACACATCCACCACAGCTTTTAAACCATCTATTGTTTTTAAGCGATAGATGGTTTAAAAAAAAAAAACATCTAGTTATGTTTTTTTTTTGTTATGGTGAACATTTAGGTTGTTTCAAATTATTATCTGTGAAAAAAAAATGAAGCTACCATGGGCATTCATGGACAATCTTTGTACTGACACTTGTTTCCCCCCACCCTTAGATAAACACCTAGGAGTGGAATGGCTGGGTCATATGATAGATGTTTGCCTAATTTTTAAGAAACTACCATACTGTTTTTAAAATGTCGTATCATTTTACATTCCTAACAATGATAAATGACAGTTTCAGTCACTCCATACCCTCCCCATATCAGTTGTTGCGAAGGATATGAAGGAATTGAACAAAAACTGATATTGTCAACTTTTTATTTTTGGCCATTCTAATAGGCATGTTGTGCTATCATCTCATTGTGGCTTTAATTTGCATTTGCATAATGACAAATGGTGTTGAGCATCTTTTCGTGTACTTTTTTCTTTTTCCTTTTTTGCCATCTGTCTTCTTTGGTTGTTTTCTTATAACTGAGTTTTGAGTATTCTTTTTGTAATTTTTTTTATCCTCACTTGAGGACTTTTTTTTTTTATTGCTTTTAGAGAGAGAGGAAGAAAGAGAGAGAAGCACTGATTGGTTGCCTTCTTGTATAAGCCCGGACTTGGGATCGTATGTATGTGGACCAGGAGTCACATATACCCAGGCCCAAACAGGGGTTCAAACCAGAAACCTAGGTGTGTGCCCTAACCAGGAATTGAACCCACGACCTTTTGGTTATGGGACAACTCTCCAATCAACTGAGCCGCACTAGCCAGGGTGAGTTTTTAGTATTCTTTATATTTTTTAGACTCTAGTTCCTTATTATATACAGACAGGATTTGCAAATATTTACACCCAGACTATGGCTTGTCTTTTGAAGAGCAGGTGTCTTTTGAAGAACAGAAGTGTTTAACTTTAATGAAGTCCAAATTATTAATTTGTTTCTTTTGGTGTCATATCTAAGAACTATTTTGCTAACACAAAGTCACAAATCTTTTTGCTCAGGTTATCTCTGAGAAATTTTATAGTTGTAGATTGCACATTTAGGCCCATGATCCATTTTGAGTTAATTTTTATATATGGAATAAGGTTAATTTTTTTCATATAATATCTAATTATTTTATCACTATTCTTGAAAAGATTTTTCTGTCTTAGCTGAATCACATTTGTGCCTTTGTCAAAAAATTAATTACCAATATATGTATGGGTTTTTTCCTGGACATTTTATGTTCCACTGATTAATTTGTCTATTTTTACATCAATATCACACTGTCTTTATTGCCACAGTTTTATATAAATCTTAAAATCAGATAATATTAATCCTTCAATGTTGTTCTTTTTCAACGTTATTTTGGCTATTTTAGGTCTGTTGCTTTTTAATATGAATTTTAAAGTGAATTTTCAATTTCTACTTTTAGTAAGGTTGCTGTGCTATAATTTTTATTCTGATTGCATTGAATTTACAAATCAATTTTGAGGTAATTGACATCTTAATAACACTGAGACTTTTAAACCATGAATATGATATAGCCCTTCATTATTCAGGTCATCTTTCATTTCTCCCAACAATGGTTTGCAGTTTCTAATGTGGAGAGATCTTTTACACCTTTTGTCCCCAATTTATGACCAAGTATTTAAAAAACTTTGATGCTATTGGAAATAGTGTTTTTTTTTATTTTAATTGTGTACATAGTACATGGAAATACAATTCATTTTTGTATAGCAATCTTGTATTCTGCTACCAAACAGAGCTTTCTTATTAGTTCTAGAAGCCTTTTATAAATTCTATCAGGTATTCCTACCTAACGCAACATGTCATCTATGAATAAAGGCAGTTTTACTTCTGCATTTCCAGTCTGGAAAATTTTTGTTTGTCCTCGAATTGAATTGATGTTTAAAGGTCCTGGAAGTATTGGAACCTGAGTTTTTTTTTATTATATTTTATTGTTTATGCTGTTATAGTTGTTTCCGTTTTTCCTGCCTTGCCCTCCTCCACCCAGACCCTCCCCACTCCCTCAGGCACTGTTGTCCATGTCCATGGGTCATGCAAATATATTCTTCGACTACTACATTCCCTATGCTGTCCTTTCTATGCCTGTGACTATTCGTTAACAACTAACTTGTATATCTTAATCCCTTCACTTTTTTCATCCATCCCCCTTCGCCCCCCTCTCATCTGGCACCCATCAGTATGTTCTCTGCATCTATAATTCTGTTTCTGTTCTACTTGTTCATTTATATTGTTTTTAAGATTTAATTATTGATAGATATATATTTATTACCATTTTATTGTTCATATTTTTTTTATCTCCTTCCTAAAGAAGACCCTTTAACATTTCATATAATACTGCTTTGGTGATGATGAACTCTTCAGCTTTTTCTCCTCCAAGAAGCTCTTTACCTTTCCTTCAGTTCTAAAAGATATCCTTGCTGGGTAGAACAATCTCAATTGTAGGTCCTTGCTTTTTGTCACTTTGAATATTCTTGCCATTCCCTTCCAGCCTGAAAAATTTCTTTTGAGAAATCAGCTGACAGTCTTATGAGAACTCCCTTGTAAATGACTAACTTGCTTTTCTCTTGATGCTTTTTAGATTCTCTCTTTTATCTTTAGCCTTTGACATTTTGATTATGATGTGTCTTGCTGTGGAACTCTTTGGATTCATCTTGTTTGGGACTCTGTGTATTTCTTCACTTGTATGTCTATTTCCTTCACCAAGTTAGGGAATTTCTCTTTCACTATTTTTTCAAATAGGTTTTCAATTTCTTGCTCTCTTTCTTCTCCTTTCAGCACCCCCATTATGCAAAGGTTTGTGTGCTTGAAGTTGTTTCAGAGGTTCCTTACACGATCCTCTTTTTCTTGGATTCTTTTTTCTTCTTCTGATTAGATGTTTTTTGCTTCCTTATATTCCAAGTCACTGGTCTGAACTTTGGCTTCATCCACTATAGTGTTGATTCCCTGTAAATTGTTCTTCATTTCAGTTAGTTCATTTCTGACTTTTTTTATGGTTTCCATGTCTTCTTTTAATGCTTTTGAAGTTCTCTATGAGTTCATCTGGTCTTCCCCTAAGTTTATTCAGCATCCTTATAACCAGTGTTTTGAACTCTGCATCCAGGAGATTGCTTGTCTCTATTTCGTTTAGTTCTTTTTCTGGAGTTTTGTTCTGTTCTTTCATTTGGGCAGCCTCCCTATGTTTGTTTCTATATACTAGGTAGAGCTGTTACGACTTCCTGGCTTGGTAGAGTGGCCTAATGTAGTAGGTGTCCTATAGAGTCCCTTGACACAGCCTCCCCATCACCCAAACAGAGTACTGGATGTGAGCCCAACGTGTGCACTGTGTATACTCTCTTCTTGTAGTTGAGACTTGATTGCTATTGGCAGATCAATGGGAGCATTTTACCCAGGCCAATCAGCTGCAAGGACTAGCTGTGATCACTGACAACCAACCTCTGCCCTCCATGGAGGATCAGTGGTACAGGGGCCCCCTCTATAAAGCAGGAGCTACTTCATCAGGGCTCTGGTGCCTGCTGAGTTTGCCCCTTGAGTGTGTGTCACCTGTGGATGTGGTTGGGTGGTGTTGCTCCAACATGGCCTGTAGCTTTCCACTGTGTGTACTATTTCTGGCATCTCCCTGGAGTTGCAGGCCAAGATCAGCCACCACCTGTGTTCTCCCCAGGGCCACCCAGCGTAAATTACAAAGCAATCTGCGGGTGGCTGCTACTTGTGCTGGGCTTGGAAATGTCCGAGTGAGGCCAGGCTGTGAACTGAGGCCAGCTGCGGCTAGTACCAGGCCTAGGACCGTGTAGCAAGAGGTAAGGGACTCCCTGAGGCCAAGTGCTGTTTGTTTGAAAGGATTTAGGAAAATCCTAAGCAGTAGCCAAGAAAAGCTATTTGTATGGAAAAGTCACTGGAAATGTCTTGGGGGAACCCAAATGTTGGGCGGGGCAGAGTCTCAGAAAATCACAGGGTAGGGCAAACAGTATGAGGCAGGTTGATCAAGTCTCAGATATGGCACCTCCCTGCCTGCTTTGTGGCTCTGTGGGAAGAGGATTCAGAAAAGGAATGATGGCCTCTGCCAGCCCTTCTATTTGGGAGAAAGCTGCCCCCCAGCTCTTGCCCTGATGCCAGACATGAGTTCCTCCCTGTATGTTTCTGGTGCCTTTCAAGCTGCTGCCCCAGTGCTGGAGCTCAAAGGGAATGAGTCTGAGTACGTCTGCACATGGGACCTCTAAGAGGAACTGCCTGGGAATCCAGCAGCTTCTGTCCTCCATAACCTCAGTCCCTGCTAGTGTTTACAGCCAGAAGTAATGGGGACTTATCTTCCTGGCACTGGAACCCTGGGCTGCGGGGCCTAGTGTGGGACTGGGACCCCTTGACCCCAAGATATCCCTCCTGATTTTTATATGCCACACATGAGTTTGGAACCAGCCCATTCCTTGTCTCTGCCCTTCCTACCAGTCTCGATGTGATTTCTTCTTTAATTCTGTAGTTGGAGGGCTTTCATTCAGCTCTGTTTCTGGTGGTCCTGAATAATGGTTATTCTGTAGTTTAGTTGTAATTTTGATGTGGTTGTGTGAGGAGGTGAGCCATTTTTACCTAGCCTGCCATCTTAGCTTTCTCTCTGTAGGAACCTGACTTTTAATGCCAACTTTGCCATCACTCACTATGTAAATTTTGTCAAGTCACTTTTCCTCTCTGAACACCACTTATACCCAGTAAAGTAATCTGAATGTACTCTCCCCGTTCTGACATTCAGTAAACAAAGAATGCACTCTGAAAGGTGGTAGCACTCTCTTTGTAACCCAGAGCTTCCTGCTTCTAGGCCTCTGCTCTCTACTCTCTTCCAGTCAAGGATTGACTCAGTGCTCCTGACAACTGTGTTGAACTGAAACGTATCACCTTTCCTCCTCCCAACCTTCCAGTGAAAAAGGGGAGTGGTTCCATTCAGTCATTCTCTCACCATTTATTCTGCACTTCCTGTTGGCAAGGCCTAATCTGTTTTCTAGCAAAAGGCAAAGCCTCTCAACTCATGAAAAAGTTAGCTCTGGGTTACATAAGCAGAAAAAGCAATTTCATTTAGTTTTTGGATTTTTCCTTTTAAATACATTCTATTCTCTTGCTTTGAATTCAGACCTTATCAGTAATGTAGGGTTATAGTTTGCTGAGATATGGTAGGCTTAAAATCTAAAAAAACAAAGTCCTGTCCTCCAGGAACTTAGAAGTCCATCAGGGAATGGTCTGTTTGTTCTTCATCCCCGAAACCACGGTGAGAATGAATTTTTTATTCTTTTTTATTCTTCTGAGTCTCCGCACATTTGGATCTCATTCCTAGGTTTGGGAGATGCCCTTCCTTGTGAGAAGGAGCCCCCCTCCCATCAGAGGGAAAGCTTGTCCTTTCCCTAGCATCCAGAGCACAACTTAGGCCTGTCCTATCTGACACGCTAACCTCACCTTCTGAATCCATTGTGGGTGATACAGTAGCCATGCAAACCCTGTCAGGTGATGGGAGGCAGCAACAGCTACACTGGATCCCCTGAGACCATAGTAGCAATTCCATTTCTAAAATTCAGAATCTTCTGTTCTGTTTCTGAAATTCAAAATCTTCTTTTATTTTACAAGCGCAGTGTGGAATAAGTGAAGACCACCCAAATGAGAACAGGTAAAGGCTTTCTATTCAGAGCTGGCTATAGCCTGCAGGGGTGAGAAAGCTTTACAGTAGGAAAAAAAAGGGAGCCTTCAGGTATGCCTTGATTGGAGGTTGTTGGCAGGAGGAGCTGTCAGTGGAGTGACCGAAAGCCAAGGGTCCTGTGCGATGGCTTAGGGGTGCATATTTGACTTTCTCCTGTTCATGCTAAGTTGGAAAGGAGACAAAAATTAAGAAAGCTGTTCAGCTATTAATCAAGTTCTGGCCATTTGGGGCCAATTGCTACAGAAGTTATGGCTTGGCTTCCTGGGCTGGTTGCTGCAGACTGTGGATCAGAATTCTACTTTTACTCATGGACTGGTCATTGTCCATTTGTATATTCAATCTTTCAGCAGAAACT
This sequence comes from Pteronotus mesoamericanus, assembly GCF_021234165.1. Taxonomy (NCBI): domain Eukaryota; kingdom Metazoa; phylum Chordata; class Mammalia; order Chiroptera; family Mormoopidae; genus Pteronotus; species Pteronotus mesoamericanus. The sequence continues at coordinate 4,433,790 of NW_026555326.1, forward strand.
GAGGCCCAGAGATGTAGAGTGGCCCATCCAAGCTCTAATAGATAGGAGTAACCAGAGGTGATAGATCAACCAGAGGCTAAGCATTTTTATCTTGTCATCTCCAAAGGAATTTGCATTCTGCTTGTTGAGGAGACCATAGGAAAATGAACTTCAGTAACACAAACATTGTAGAGATAAGATGCAGCAGTAAGTTTTTAGTTAGTGCCACAGCTTGGCAGAAAGGATCATCGCTCTCTTCTCCAGGCAGAACCACTGCTATAGGCAGAAACTCTCTTGATCAACGCTTTTTGTGTACTGGGCATTCCAACCAGCAGCAAAGTGAAGTGGTTAAATGCATAGTTCTCTGGTCTGTCTACCGTATTTATAATTTACTTCCACTGTTGTTAGTTGTGTGAACTTGAACATGATGCATTAACTTTCTGGCCTTCAGTTTCCATGTCTGTGAAATGGGAATGACCATGGCATACGTGTCACCAGGTTCTTGTGTAGTTAAATGAGCGGATCCTTGGAACATGCAGAGACAGTACCTGATACCTAACAAGTGCTTGTACAACTTAGTTATGACAATTTCACTTAGTCCTCGTGTCAATGCAGTATGGAAAGTAGTATAATCCCCACTTTGCAGATAAACAAACTAAGGGTGGCTATGTGAAGGTCAAGATTTTCACTCACGTCTCTATGAAGCCAAAGCTCATTATCCCTTCCCACTGTGTTTCTGAGCACAGAATGCCACTGTCGAGAAAGAGACGAGTAGAGTAGAAAAGCATAGAGGGCTGTGCTGTCAGAGTGTCCACATTCAACTCTTGGTTCTGCCCTTGCACAAACTACTTCCCATCTCAGAGCATATTATCAATTGCAAACAAGTAATAATACCACTACTTTAAAGGGCTTTTTAAAGGATTAAATAACAGAATATATCCGAAGTTCCCAGCACAGTTCCTGACATATGCTAAGTACTTAATGATTTTAATTATTGTAACTGGAAGTGACACTTGTAAACCATTCTTTAGGAACCTGTCCCTCAATGAACCTTCATGGGGTTTTCCTTAACCCCTAACCTGGATTGACCTCTCCAATACTGAATTTCTCATCATTGGCACTATGGTAGGTCAAGCAGAGAAAAGACGATTGACTTGGATATGGTCCTTCAGGGAGACAAATAAAGGTAACAAAGTCAAAGAGGTAACTAAGAAGCAAAGACGTGACAAGTCAATGATGGAATGGAGTTGCAAAAAGACTAAGCCTTCCATGGCCCAGACTTTCAGAAGAGTCAGAAATGTTTCCTAGAAAAACAAATGAAGGAGCTTTGTGAGTCAACCTCAGACACACTAATCTGGAAGACTCACATCATTGGCAGGTAAAACGAGCCTCCTCATTGTCATCCAATGTCTCTTGGAGGTGGCAGTTCTAAGTTTAACACTGAGTTTAATGAAGTTGACTTCTCAACTCTTCCTTGATAGTTGAAGCTAACTTTATGTTGGACTAGTTAAATAAAACCAGGAGACGTGTGACTGGGAAATCTGACGGCAGAGAGGTGACACAAGGTGAAAATCTCACAGAAAATGGGTGATTAAGATGGGAAGCATGAAAGCAGAAAATGCCTCGTCTTCAGAGGAATACAAAAGACCATCTCTTCCCTGAAAAGTAGATATTATCATCCTGTTTTCCAGAGAAAGGAACTAAATTCCAAGAATGTTAAGTTTTACAGCCCATATTACTCAGGTAATAAGGGTAAAGTCATGATTTGAATCATATATTTAAATGTTTGAGTAGTTATCTATGGGTGGTGGAGTAATGGTGATTTTAATTTTCTTCTTTATATTTCTCTGTATTTTAAAGAATTTGGGGGGCGGGCAGTAGTTCTTAATTGCATAATGAGAAAAAAAACTAGTGAAATAATTTAAACAAATCAGGGTGCAGGCTGAAGGCTGGGAGCCAAAACCAGAGGCAGTAAGCACAGCTCTCTGTAGGAACATTAGTCTGCTGTTTCCAAAATTGGGAAAACTAAACTGTTAACTGAACTGTTAAGAGTGAGGTGGGGAGAAAGGAGGCAAGCAGCCCAGTGCAGAATTACGGCTCCTTACAGCCCAGGGTGGCTCAATGTCTCAACATGAAAGGGTCCTGGAGAGAGAACACTGACTTAATAGGTGGTCATGAAGACAAAGACTTGATTCAGAAATAACCTGGATCCTGGGGCTAGATAGAATCCAAAGTGGGAGGGCCTCAAAAGAAGGCTCATGCATCTTTCTGGGCAAGGCTCAGTAACTACGCTTTGCACGTGTGTGTTCTTAACCCTTATGAATAGAGACTCCGGCCCATTGTAATTTGTGTTGCAATCAAGATCTCTGACTCAAGAGTATGGTAATCTGAAATGAGAGAGAGAAAAACCCCAAGGTACGGAGAGGACAGTACTCAAGCCAATAAGGTGAAAGCGAAGATGGCTAAAACCCCTCCCTCAGTCACGGTCCCTTTTTGTGGAAGGCAGAGTCATGAGGTCAAAGATGTGAGTGAACTAAGAGAGAGCAGGGAAGGTGTTCAGGAGGAGAGAGAAGGCTCAGGTGCCCACTTGCATCCTTATTCACCAAAGGAACAAGTGATTCTTAGATGATATAGGATGCAAGCTCATCTCCATCATTGTTTCTGTTCCTGGAACTTTTTAAAAAAACTCCAAACGGATATTATGCAAAGAAAACTTTATTCACAGAATAAATTTCACATTGGAACTTCTTCCACAATCCACACTTAGTAACCATTGTTTCGGTTTATAAAATCATTATGGCAGTCAGTATGTTCTTAACTGAATAAAAATGAGAACCCCTCCCCAGCCACTTGTCTAGAATTTAGAGTTTGTCTACTGGTTAAAAATACATGGCATGCCCTAGTCAGGTTATAAATATAATCCTTGAATTTTTTAAAAACACATGTTCAAGTACAAAAATAAATAGATTAAATAGCAAAAATAAATAAATACATTAACTAATAAATATATCCAAAAGTACAAAAGATATTACCAAAATCTTATAAAATCATAGTCTAGATTAAGAAAGGAAACACATGAAAACAATCACAACAAGGAAACAAATATTAAATAAACAACATACATAGTGACAGCACTAAATGATATAACAAAGAGATGATGGTCTGGGGTCATGTCTCCACAGGACTCAGCACTGGGACTCTTAGCCAGGAATACTGACAGCGGAGTCATCGCTTTCCTCCTATCTCGTCTTCTCCATCCACTGCAGGAGAATGTCTAGCTCTCCCAAAGCTTTCACCACTGCTTCATGAGGCTTAAGCTGAAAGACACACACATATGTGGTAAGCAAATCACAAAGAGACAGCATGTGCCCCAAGGTTAATCCTTTCCTTTTGTTGTCAGCTCTGTTGTGGATTGTAAGCAAAGCATTCTTTTCAACATGGAAGAACTGGAAAGAAGTTCAAGATCTCTGTAGAAAGAACCTCAAGATCTCACAAGAAGAAGGAAAATCACCCTGGCCTTACTTAAGGAAACTGAGGCCCTGGGGGTAGCAGAATTGAGACTGCAACCCAAGCCTCTTGCATCACAGAGATCAAAGCGGTGAGGCTGTTTTTTAAAAAGGGGTATGTATGAGAGAGAGAGAGAGAGAGAGAGAGAGAGTGAGAGTGTGTGTGTGTGTGTGTGTGTGTGTGTGCGCACGCACAGGAGTTGCCTGCTCTGCATGCTTCAGTTGAACAAATATTTATTGAGCCAAGCACTGGGTTGAGTTGGGATCAGGAGAGGAATTGTACAACAATCCAGTGAGGAAGACAGGCAGAAGGAGGCAATGAAAATGTAGCACAGTGAGTAAATGAAGGAGTCCACACAGGACGACACTGAAGGCACTAAACTCAGAAGTTATAGTACCTTCTTGGAAATGATGCCTAGGCTGAGTCTTAAAGAATGCATAGAATTAGCCAGTGAAGAGTGGACTCCAGGCCCTTCTGGCAGATGTATAAAGGCACTGAGGTGAGAAACAGCATGGCGTGGGTTTGTGGGAACTTGTGAGTGACTGTGTTGGAGGATATGTGTGAGTGTGTGAATGTTGGGAAACTACAGTTTCTTATTTGTGCAGAAGGAAGATCGCATATCTCTGGAGTGACTTTATGGAATCGCTGACATTCCCTTTTGATTCTCAAAGTATCTTCCTGAGAAAGCACCCTTCTAGAGCCTGGATTGGTGTCCCTGGGGTACAGCAGAGAGATAGTCCACAAGACCTCAGAGGGCTATTAACCTGAGGACTACAGGATTCCTATCAGTATGAGTACCTATCCCGCCCATCTATGATCTCAGTTCTAAAAAAACACTCATCCCAACCAAAGCCAAAATTGCGTATACCTCTTTGAAGTGATTCATAATCTGGCTGTATTTCTTCATTGCTTCCTCCCCACAAGGACATATCATATGGGCATGCTGAAGAGAATGCCAAAGAAAGATAGGTTTTATTAAATATTCTGAGTTTCTTCCATTAACATGAAAAAGATGGGAATTGTACTCTCTGTATAGATACTCCATACTTATAGAAAAGTCTTCAGGCCTCATCATTTGAGATCATTAACCTAATCATCTGTAAAAGAGGAAGCCAGCTTTTTAGGCTCAACTACAGAGTTCATTGCTTCTTTTTAGAAAAAGGTAGCTCTGAAGGAGTTTGTGGTCACAGTATCCCATCTGGCCTGCACTCCCCACCTCAGCTCTGGTCTACTCCCTCCCAGAGAGCCCCTATAAAAGAGAGGATTGGGTTAATAAGTATTATTCAGACCCTATCTTGAGATCAAATCCAATGGCCTTGATGATTGGCGGCCTGGACCCAGGACACACTATTACACATGCCATCGGATACCTCACCTTAATTCCATAAATAAGAGATAATTGTCATTAACATCAAACAGCAAGCATTTTATAGTTCTTTAGACTTTTTACATGGAGCATATATCCAAAAGTCAGTAAAACTGAGTTCATACTACCTAGTCATATAGCTCAACACAGATTATTAGAACTTTCAGACTCAGTTTTTCCATCTATTAAATAGGAGTAAAAAAGAGTTTATTTGCTAAGTCATTGAAGCTGTGTGCTGAGAGGCATCTTTTTTCCCTACATCCTTACTCACACAGAGTCGGAGGTCCTTCTTGACAGTAAGAAAAGAGTTGGCAAGACTGCTGATCTTTCGGAGGATATGGTGGTCAGTGGTTGGGTAGTTTTTGAATACTGTGTCCAGGTAGAGTCTCAGTATATGGCGGAGGAGGCAGCACTGATCTGCAGGCTACAAACAAAGATGAGTGTGTTGGTGGCAGGAGGGTATCCAGGGACTAGACTGAGGATGATAGAGTTGCCCCTAGTTCATCTTTCCTCCCAGAACTCCTATGAGCCAAGCACATACCTTTGTGTCTTGCAAAGACTCAGTCTTCCTCAAGATTCTGTGATCAATGATTTCATCTTTGGCTTGCTAAACAGAAGAAGACAAGGCAAGAAATGACACACTGCCGATGGCTGCCAGGGACCTAGACATGAAGACCTCTCACCCCTCCTTGCCATGACCTAGCGGGCAGTGTCCCTTTCCAATACACTTTTAAATTATGAACTACAGATATTTCCAGGGAATGCAGCCTTCTGGTTAGAAGTCACCAGCCTGCCTCTTTTGGTGATCATACTGCTGGAGGACAGAGAAAGGTAGAAGCAGCCACAAAATTGGGAGGTGCCTCCCCAACATACCACACGGCCCCGTATCTCAGAAAATCCATTTTGCATTTCCTGAAGGTTTGCGGTGATCACACAGCTTCCCAAATGGAGTGTCTTCAGCCCAGCAGAAGGTTTCCAGAAGAGATAAAACACGGCTGAGAAAAGGCAGAGGGGGAGACCAGAACCTTTCATCTTGTGCCAGAATCTGGAGACCACAGGAGCTAGGAATTCAAAGGAAAGAGCATGACTTACTAATTTCCCCATCTCATGCCATAAGAAGCTAATTCAGTCACCAGGGACATGCCTTCCCCAGATGTTTCATGGGGGTGAAACTTAATAGCTTTATCTGGCTTCCTACAGTCTGTTGCATTCATCTCACTTACAGAGAAAAACTGCTGAGCCTCCTCAAAGAATAGCCTTCGGTGGCTTGCTCAGGATCTGAGTGTGAGTTGGTGCTACAGGTCCCTGTTCCTTTATACTGTCTCCGTCCCACCCCCCATCATCATTGCCCAGCAGCTGAGGCCTGGAGCAGCAGGCACTTGCAGTGAGTAGATAGAGGATGACATCTCTGGGGAAATGTCAAAACTTGTTTCCGTGAATTGACATACATCGTCTTCCCTTCCAGAATGCCAGTGTAGCTCACTCTTCTGATCCCTTTAGACCCGCGGGGAAACTAAGGGAAAACAGAACTCACAGAAGCTGTTGCTAAGCCACCAGAAACACTTGGAGAAAATTGGATTTTATGGCCACCTCCAGGCAAAGGAGCTTAGCTCTCTTTGACATTTGTCTGAGATAAAATCAGTTATTTGGGGAGAGCAGATTTATTTCAGCCCAGAAGGCAAATAGAAAGTCAATGATTTCATAATAATCCTACCGCCAGGGAAAGGCAAGATCCAATGGGCAATCAGCCCAGTTCCACCTAGCACTCCTCCACCCTCCAGCGGTGTGGACTCCACAGTGCCCTCTGCAGGAAGACTGCAGTCGTGCACACCTGGGATGAATCCAAGAGCACCCTCTTTCCTGGCCCTTTAACTCTCGCTGAAGGTCAAATGATCCCAAACACAGAAAAGAAAGGCAGAGGAAAACTGATTTCTTCTTGGAGTGAGCCTTTCTCCATAAGATGGCACTCTATAGTCTCTGCTGAGTTTTAACATGAAATAATAATGAGCGAGGGTTAGCGTGAGGAGAGTGAAACACTTAAGGCACAAAATTCTAGCGGTCCCCAAGTCTCAGTGATCAAGATAAATAATATTTTAATGCAATATCAAAATTAATGAAAAAATCATGATAGACAAAATATCAATATTTTAAATAAAGACAGAATCTGATAGTGCCATGCTGAGCCATATTGGAACCCAAGACAAAAGGGAAAATGAGTGCTCCTATCTACTTATATACAGTTTATGTTTTTATGTATCTTTAGTGATTAAGTTTTTCCCAGAACTATATGATAAAAATATTAGTGATGAGTCTTCACCAGGAAAGTAAAATAATAATAAATCTGTATGGGGCTTAAATAAAATATTTAAATTTATAATGATGTTGTGAGTTGTAATATAGCTACTTTTAAATTTTTCAATATTTTTCAACTACTTTAATGTTTTGGGAAAAAATAACATACATAAAATACATAAAAACATGTGTGTAGGAGTGCACATCTTTCCTTTTTGCCTTCGGCTCCCGCACGGCTGGGCACAGCACGGGTATTCATTACCACTTACTGAATTCTTCCCTCGGTGCCAGGCAGTGCACTAGACATATTTTATATCCACATCCACCTGAGATACTGCCAAATATAGGAAAAAGTAATAAACAAACCAAACCCAAAAGCATTAGAAAGAACTCTGTGTTTGGAGACAAGAGAACTGGGTTCATACCACTGCTCTACAAGTTCCCATTAATGTAGGTTGTCCCAGTTTGCCCTGGATCTAGGGGGTTCCTGAGACACAGGACTTTCCATTTTAAAACCAGAAGTCACAGGTAAGCCCAGATGACTTAGTCAGCCACCCTACATCTCTGTGAGCTTAGACAAGTCAACTCACCTCTCTGAGTTATTATCTTAGCCCCAAACTAATGATAATTAAACTTACCCCAGAAACTTGTTTTGATGTTTAAATAAAATAAAGTCTAATTTGTACACCTAGAACATAATGAATGATTAATTCATTTTAAATAATGACATTAGTTTGCCTTGAATGTAGTATATGATAAATTCAACAATTCAATCAGCATTTATTGACTACCTACTCTCTTGAATATTGTGCTAGGTACAGAAGAACAAAATTAAACACAACAATTACCTACCCTCTAGGATATTTTTTCCTAATGGAAAAGACTACCTTTAGATGTGACCCTGAACACCTTGAGGGAGATGATTGGGAGAACTGGGATGATCCCCAGAACTGTAGATAAAGTAGGCAGAGGAAAAGTTCTCTTACCTGAGCTCAGAAACGGCTGTTGCTTCCTATACCCTAGAAGTCTGTTTCAAAGCCGAGGCTTCCAATTATTTATATATGTGACACATGAAGGAAGTGAGCTCTCATAGGTGAGGGCTGAAACTCCCTTGAAATTTCTCTGTGCATAGCACTTCCTCCCACCTGAAGACAGTTTAACTGCTGGCTGGATTAACTCAACACTTCTAAGAAGCACTTCTTAGGATGTTACTGGTTATAGTTGGATAAAAGACGTGCTCTTTCTTTCTGGCTCCCTTCCAATGGTAATGAGATCACTGAATAAGAGAACTGGAAGAGAATTCATTCCAGGAGGCTTTTGTCTTCTCCTTTCATTCCAGTCCTCCTTACCAGGCTTCCCCCCAACCCCAGACATGGTGGGCTCACTCCTGCTGTTTCTCTTTTGCTTTTGCTGTTACCACCCTTTCCTTCCAACAGCGGCCACCCTTCTTTCCCTCCATCCATTATTAAAGAGTAGACTCCAATTCTTCATTCTTGACCTTGTCCAGACCACACCAATCCCACACTTCTCTGGCTTCCAATAGCAGATTTGTTCTGCAGCACGTGAGAAAGTCTACTGCTGCTCTCTATTTCATAGGCATTAGCCTTTTCTCCCTGAGAACACTGAAAGGTTGTTTTTTTTTTAATAGAGGGACTAATCTGTCAGGTAGGACCACATTTTGGCAAGATTAAATCAAAGCACTGAGATGAACTACATATCATGTTTCACACTCTAAAAATTATCAAGATGGTAGAGATTATAATATAGTCATTTCCAACTTATTCTTACTCAATACATATAGCTCTAAAGTCTTGTATTTGAGTCTCAGGATTCTGTAGTTTACAGGATGACTTTAACATATTATTTCATCTTTTTGGATTACAGTTCACATATTTGTAACATGAGAGCAATATTTTATATTTTATAAAATATTTTATTAAATATTATGCATGAAATAATGCATAAATTCCTTTCCAGTTCTGACATTCAATCTCACTGTGATCCTTTGTTCCTCTACCTTTTGGATCTGAAGACTCTTTTTAATGTCTTCCTAAAGTTCCTTGAAATGAAGACCATAACTTTTCATTGTAATGTTTGATGCATGTTGAAAATATGTGTGAATATGTCCTCTAAATATCTCTTGAGCTCATGCCTGGTTTTTGTTTTTTGTGTTTTTTTTTTTTAATCATTGATGCTGAGTAAACAATTTCTAATGATCAGCTAGAAATCATTAAAGTAAAACTGAGAAATATGACCTGACAAGAATATTTGAAATCAGATTTCAGGAAGTATAAGCAGTACCCAAGCCAGTCACTTCCTTTTCATTAGCCAAGAAGAACCCAATTGCTTTGTTTTAAGTTACCTATAATGATTAATTAAACTTGTTCAATCCTAATTATTCTTGAATAATCAAGTGTCTCCTTTCCCTATATCAAAACACTTCATTCTTTTAAAATCCATTGAACAGATCCCATTCCATTCTCTGTACAGACACCGATTCAGCTCACGTCCTCTACAAAATTTTTCCTACCTTCACCTAACCGTTCTTTCTATCTAACCACAAATTCCCAAGACAAAAATGACCCTTCCCAGAAAGAGATTTAATTATGGCCTGAATGAGTAGCACTAGAGAAATAGATGTGGGTGGACTTAAGAGAATTTGAGTACGTTTTAAGAATATAGAGACTAATTAAATATGTACGTTAAAGAAAGGAGAAATCAAAGATAGTAAAAATATAACTAAGTTGAACTACATGCAATTACCATCTGTGTAGGTCAAAACTGTCTGATATTGGCACTGTCATTGGTTCAACCCAAAAATTATTATTATGATAATATATAGAGTATCCTAAGCCTAGTACCTGGACTTACATATTAAATACTCTGTACACTGTAATCATTTATATATATAAAATATAAGGTACTTATATATAAGTATATAACATATAATGTATATCTACTAATACATATTTAATGTAGATATTCTCATTTAATTTTCATAAAATCCCACTAAGAACATAAGCTTCTGGAGGGCTATATTTGTGTCTGTCTTATCCCTCCCTATATTACAAACACCTGGAATGGATCCTAGTTCATGATAAGCTTTTGATAAATTTGTGTTGAATGTATTATTTCTATGAGACAGATCTTATAACCCAATTTTCCAATGAATAAACTTAAGCTTAGAGGTTGAGTGGTTTGCCCAAGTTCACCCATCCAGTAAGTAACAGAGTATCCTAAAAATATAGCATCTCCTCCTATTGTTGGTGTGAGGATAGTAGAGCCCAGGGAGCAAAATGAAGATTAAGGTGAGTTAGTGGCAGAATGGAAACTTCACCTAAGTTTCCTAATTTTTAATTCATTACTCTTTGCATTAAACTGCTTGTCCTCAGGGACAACAGGGCCCTAGAAAAGTGGTCAGAAAGGGGTCCAGGAAACAGATTCCTAATTTTATTTCTGGGCCTACACATAAGGAAAAGTCTCAATAGTATGTTCAGTCAAGAGGACAGATCACCCATCTCCTGCCTAAGGACCTCCCAATTAACACTCTAAATCTACAATCATAGAAAGAACCTCTCTCATTATAGCACTTCCCATCATCCCTCCTAGGAATCCTAAATCACTATGATAGGAATAATTCTATCCTATCATAGGCAATACCCAGATGTGGAACAGCCTATCCCATAGATGATAAATAGGATATTTAGTTATGGAGTTTGGGAAGCAAATAATACATTCAAGTCCTGAAATAAGAAGATTATCAAACTTCCCCATAAAAAGAAATTTACTGCCTTCTTCTTGAAAAATTAATTTTAATCATGTCATGTTTAAGAACAAGTTAATACAGTACTGCAAATGATCGCCAGAAATAATTGCAAATTATTGGCACACCTTCCCAAATGTAACCTTCCCCCTCAAGTTGTCACAGAAAGATAAGTAGGGTTTTATTGTGAGCCTCTGCCCTTTGCACGCTGGCCCTGCCTGCTGGTACTGTCCCAGGTTTTCTAGAGGAGACAACGGCCTGCAGTGCCTGTGCTCCATGATCTGATCTGTGGGGGACCCAGGGACTCCACTGCACAATATCTTCTCCAGTAAAACCTAGAGGGTTTATGGGTGCTCCGGGTTAAGGAATGGCAAGAATTACTTTATCTGATGATAGACTATCGCTCCTAGACTAGCAGAGCTACAAGTGACTTCAAGTGCATCCAGTCCAACTCCCTCATTTTACAAATGGGGAAACTATGGTTTGCCGATGGGCACTCTGGCTAAAAGACCCAGGAGTTAAAGCCGATCAAGTGTTCTTCCCAATAAAGGATACTCTTGACTCATTATCAACTATTCCTCTGTAGAAAGCATTGTCCCTTGAAAATGAGGCTGAGAGAAGCTTTTCCCACCACAGTTCTGGCAGAAAAACTGACTCTTCAATGGAAAGCATGTAGAAGGTGTTGGCACTGAAGATCACATGGGCCCGAAAGTCAAGAGGCCCAATTCTAATACTTACTTTCTTACCACCAACTTTCAGGGAGATGTTTGGTGACCCAAGACTAGTCCTTATTTATACATTTTAGGAGCCCACTGATTCATCAATAAAATGGAGAGTAACACCTACCTTGCCCGTCTGGCTCGCTGAGTTGGCAGGAGGATTTTCTATATGTGCACAGTTATGCAAACCTTTCAATGCAACAGGTGATTTTTATTTACTCCTGTGCCTGATAGAATAGATTTTAAAAGCCATTCTTTCCATAAAAAATTGCTTAATGTTCATTATGTGCAAGACAGTGCTGGACGCTGTGAGGATCAGCAATGACTCAGTGAGGTCTCTGGCCCCTAGTTGCTTATAGTCTCATGGGGACATAAGGCTTGTACTTGCATAACCATAAAGAGAAACAGTATTTGATAAGAGCAGAAAGCATGGGCTGAGCAGTACAGAGGAGGGAGGGCTCACATAGAAGAGAGTTGAGCTGAACCTTGAAGGATGAAAGAGCTTAAGTGGACAAAAATGCTGGAGAGAGGCAGGGAGGAAAAGGGGCCCAACAAAGGGCATTCAGGACAGAAATGACCAGGTTAGCAAAACTTACAGTGCATGTGAGGACTAGCTTTGCTGGAGCTGGATTTTGTGTAGAGAAGCAGTGGGCGATCAAGTTGAAAATATGGTTTTATCACCAAGGACTGAGAATATCATGCCAAGGAATGCAAATTCAGCCTGGAGTCTAGAAACCTATATTCTAGCTCTAGACTTACCTTCAGCCCAGTGTGAGGTCTCAAAAAAAAAAAAATCACTTCCTTTCTCTGGGCCTGTTTCCACATCTGTGAATTCTGGAGAAATAAATGATTTAAGTCCCACTCAGCTTGGCCTTCTGATTCTATTATCTTTGTTTCCCTCGTGAGGCAATAGGGAGCCATGAAGGGTCTTACAATGGGGGAGAGACATGGTAATAGCTGTGCGGTAAGCATGAGACCGTCAAGGGCAGCAGCTTTGTGCTCACTTGGAACTGATGGGGGATGATGCAGCTGTGGTGGGGAAATACGGATGCATTTCGTGAGCACGTGAAGCTAACTTTAGGAAGTAGGGTTTCAAAACTGGGGGTCAGCATAGAGTTAGTGCCAGGTAATCAAATAGATAAGCTGGGCAGAGGGGAGAGCAAAAGAATCCCTTCTTGTGAAATAAACTCAGCTTTCTAACCAAGCCAATTTTGAGCAGGAAATCATTTTCTAGAAACCAAGAAGAAAACCCAGCCACTCCCTTTTTCCCACGGCAAGTTCTGAGTTTGCAGTTCAGGGTTTTCCCTGTCTACAGCAAGGACGTCACAGTTGCTGGCATCTGGTTTTCCTACCCAGTTGCATCACCTTGCAGAGAAACATTGGCTTCTGGGTTATGAGGAGGAAGAACCTCGGCTCACTGGTGGCCAGGTAGAGGCTTTCCCACCGCCAGGCTCTCGGAGTGCTGGGAGCTCCGCCTGGCAGCCGCTGCCACCTCCCTGCAGGGTGGGGAAGGGCAGAGCAGCCAACTCTATCAGAAGCATACGTTTTCAGTTCCTTGTCCTCAAAGGCAACAAAATGAGTGACGTCATTTCCCTTTCCTGCGTTTTTCCACCATGCTCTGTTTAATCAGCTCAACTTGCTGTCATTCTTTTTCCTGACAACTCCTGCGACATAGCTGGGTCCCCAAAATTGGCTCACTCTCCTTCTCCCAGCCTTCAAAGTAGGAGCCCCAGCACTCCAGCAAAAAGTAGGACATGAAATCTAGGAATAGAAATCCAGGCACAGCCTTGAATTAAGTTTTCTCAACTCAGAGAATAGTAGTGTACACAATTCTTTTCCTTTTTATTCCACAAACAAGCATGGAGACTCCCCATGAGGAGGCAGAGATAAATGACCCAAAGCTCTCAAAATGGAAAAGATAAGGTCTCTTGGGACCTCAAAGAATTGTAGGGGAACAGATTCTCTGGTGTGTTTTTTTTTTCCTTCCACCTTGGGAAAAAAAAGACAAACCACATCCTTTCTTTTCCCCACTAACTTCTATTCAAAGCATTTTCTTTGATTATGAGGCTAGGAAACAAATGCGAAGCACAATAGTATTAGCAGGACCTGTGCCTTTGTCACTGATAGAAGTCACAGATATTTTAGATCGTGTTACAGTTCTTTCAAACACCTCAAAATGTCATTATGCTCCTCACAACTTAGAGATGTCAGTAGCTTGTCGGCCTGCTGCTGGATCTCATTAATTAATGCTGGATCTTGTTAGTATATACTACCCATCGTCATTTCCATATTTTGATAGCTGTGTTTTAATAAAATTGGTTTCTTTTGTACTCTTATGTATTTTATTTTATGCATTTAGAAACATTATTCTGAGTAGGGTTCATAGGCTTTGTTGGTGTGCCAAAGGGTCCATGGCACACAAAAGTTTAAGATTCCTGGCTCTTATGGCAGGTGCAAAGGCCCATGGGTATGGCAACCGTACCTTTCCAATTATGACACCAAGTCTGAGAAAAATTAGGCTATTTATGGCAGGGACAAGAGAGATTGTTTGTTATCAGGACTTTCCTAGAAAATTCTGAGTCTCTTTTCATCATGGGCTTAGAGGGGTATGGCGGGGTGAGGGCTGGAGAGGTTGAGGTTACTTCTGAGGAACGAGAAAGATATCTGGGCTGGTTTCTTGGAGAAAGTCCAGTTTGAGGAAGATTTTGACAAACTGTCTTTTTAAGCTTTGGAGAAGTAGGGACTCTGTCAGGAGCAGAAGGACCCTAGCTCCTTACAGGGCGGGGTGGGGGGCAGAGAAGCCTAGAACAAAATTCCTGGGACCAGAGAACCCTTCTGTACCTGAAGGATGAGGTCCCTGTGGGTGTTGGATGCGGAAAGGGGACAGGGATTGCAGATGGTTAAAAAGGGTCAATGCAATCACTCTGAGGAAGCTGCACTCTGAGACTTGGCATTTCTAAGGATGAATGACTGCTTTGCTTTGCTACCCTGCTCAGGATCTAGATCAACCTCACACACCTCACAGGAGCTCAACACACTTGCTTATTGATGCATTTCTCTAACAAAATTCAAAATACTTTTTTAATGTGCTGGTTCCCTGAAAAGACTGAGCTCTCTGATACCCAGTAATTCTCACATTAGACATCATTGCCAGCCACCTGGGCATAATGCCATTGCCACAGCACAACCACCCCAGAGGTTTCCACAGAGGGATGTCATTTGTACTCTGCCGCAGAAGTATCTCATCTAGAGTTGCACTATGCTCTTCTTAGGCTAGGTGTCAGGATATTTTGGAGATGTTGAGGAAGTGAAGAAGGAGAGCTGATGTCAGTACTTCCTGAGGTCTTTCTCTGCCCTTACAGGGCTGCTGGACCATGTCACTCCCAGGTGAGTTGGGGCCCAGGTTAGTAAGATAATCAAAAGGCTGGTAGCCCAGTAGAAGGGTAGGAGGCACTGATCTTTGGCCTTCAGGATGTGAAGTTAAAGACCATAAGGCAACCATCTGGGGCAAATCGAAACCAAAGCCAGGAAGGCCAAGCAGAAGGGAAAACACTCCTTGCTATGTGCCAGAAACAGGGATACCAAACAAGGGGTAAAGTGTCTCAGTGGAGGATAAGAGGTAGCCTGAGAGATTCTTAAATCCTAAAGACAAAACTATACATTTCCTCCACCAGGACTCTGCCTAGATGACTGGGGTTGCCTTTGCTTCATTCATTCATTCATTCATTCAAAGCACATTTATTCACTGAGTGCAACCATTCACAAAGTAACTGTCCCTGAGTTCACTCTGTAGAGAAGAAATGAACTCTAAGATATTTTTGACTTGTCAAGAACTGGAAAACCACTCTGGGTCCCAGGGAACACAACCAAGAGTGGGGGTGGAGAGGAAGGAGAAGGAGGAACATTGCTTTCTCCCCTGGGGGTGGGGTGAAGGCTCTTGGGAGGTTAAATCTAGACTGGGGTAGAGGTAGGACAGCAACAGGCTGTGACCACAGGCTCTTTTGTTATTTGTTTGTAGTCCACTGGACTAATTGAGCGTCTTTCCATAACAGAACTGAAGGTAGACTATCTCTATAACACTCTAGAACTCATAACAATTTTTTAAAAATTCATCCTCCCCTAAACTCCTTAGCCACACACCCCAAATGTGATACACTCACCTCTAAACCTCCATCGAACATCAGTTTGCTTCTGCCACTCACAATCAAACATTCATTCACAGCTGCATGGGGAGCATCAAGTGACTGGTGTTTGTCAGGGATTGTGCTAGGCGTGAGCAAAGCAAGGTTCGGACAGAGTCAAAGGGCAGTCCTATAGCAGGATGTGTCTGTGACAGAGGAAGGACAGAGAGCAGGCAAGCCCGTCGGAGGCATGTCTCAACAGCAGGGAGAATTGGAAAGTCTGCCTGGAGCCTGGCTGACCGCACAGAAATGGTAAGCGCCCATATCAGGGACCTGGCGGAAGGCCTCCTGGAGGTGCAGACCTCAAGGAAAGTCCTGCTGGCCTAGGCTAGTGTCCTTTGCTTTGTCTCACTTGCCATTTTAAAATATATGTAAGTGGAGTAGGACACTGAGTTTGTAAGAGGAAAGTTTTCCCAAAACAACAGTGTTTTGTGAGAAATAGGATTAGAAAAGTTGAGAATTATTAAATAGCAACAATCATTATTTTTAATGAGCACCTACTATTTATCTACTATAAGTGGTATCTCAAATCCTCATCACGGTTCTGTGAAGCAGCTGTTTCCTGCATTTGTACAGATGAGAAAAATGAGACTCAGATTAAGTAAATTAGCCAAGGTCACATAGTAAGTGACACGACAAGGATTTCACATAAAAGCCTATCCTTTTATCCATTTGCCCAAATTTCTGGGCAAATGCTAAAAGACAGCTGCGCTGAGCATGTGTGGCTGTCACCAATTTGCTCTGGAAGATGGAAGGAAGATAGTATGTTCCTCAGAAGGATCCCAAATGCTCAGCTGGTCAGGAACATCGGGTAATACACTCAGAAGTCGCCCTCTGCTTCTTTGCTCTACATTGGCCTGTAAATTCACGTGTAAGTGCACAGACTTGCTGCCAGTAAGTCCAGGCCCCTTTTTGTGCATGTGGGTTTAATGGTCCGCATTGCTGGCATCCAGTGTAACCACCTGGGCCCTAAGTTATATAGCTTTGGCCACAACAAAGTGAACTTCTCCAGTGGCAAGGAGAAGATCGCTCCCTGGATCTGCCATCCCTTAGCCGGTGACCAAGTCCCCCCACCTCCCTGAGCCTCAGGCATCTACGCTGATAACATGGGAATTGGACCTTTAACCTCCTTAGCTCCTCTGAGGCTTGAAAGTGCCTGGCACAGTCCTGCACAAGCTATGGGTTTCCTCCCCTCTACACCTTTGCAATTGCTAGGTGAAGCCTAGATTTCTCAAGGTGCTGCTAGGAGCTGATGGAAGACAGAAAAGACATGATTTGGGAGAGAATTTTACACTTGGCTCCTTAGCAGGTATTTATTAAACACCAGCTCTGTGAAAACAAAAACAAGAAACAACAACACCACCAAAAGCAAAAACACAACTCAGAACTACAAGAGTCAGGATACATTCTTCAAGTCTGGAAGGAGAGAAAGTACAGGTAAACAATGAAGTGGTCAAAGTGAAGTAGGCAGGCAAGAGATACAAGAAAGAGAGAGAGAGAGAAAGACTCAATATTTCCTCCTTCCCCTCCAGGTCCCTCTCCTCTTCCCCCCTCTTTTCCTTCTCCTCTACAACCATTAACAATTGATATAACAACGATATAACAAGATTTCTTTCATGCGAGCGCAGCTCTCTTACAGCGATGAGTCTCCTCTCTCCAGCCTCCCATCATGCATGCAAGATGTGAGCTCATATTTCGAGGTGATTGAGGGCCCAGGCTTTGGAGTAGGTCACTCTGAGTTTGGAAATGTTAAAAGATAAACTGAGGGCTATCAAAAACTTTACAAATTTATTTGGACAAAAATCTATTTGAATCGGGCAGTGCCAAACCAGAAGGGGTTAGGAGCACTCTGCTGACAGCAGTCAGGGGGAAGACTCACAAAGAGCAGGTGCAGAAGCAAGGAAAAGAAATCGCATATTTGATTCGCTACAGCTTAAATCCTACCTGGTTGTTTGGGAATGGCTGTTCTTCAGTTTCATAACTTGAGGGATTTGCAAACTTAGATTTGAGTTTGCTCGCATAGGCTGCCAAGGCGTGAGTCTCACCTCCACTTAATGACTTCCTTTTTTAATTCATTTAACAAATTCCAAACCCATAGCTAGGACTGTATCATCATAGGTGTGTTGTTGAACCTTACTAAGCTTCAGACTTCATCTATTTAATTGGGTGGTCAATAACTTTCACCTTAGAGGATTATCATGAGTAATACAGGAGAAGGCATAAAGTTTTCACCTCAGTGCCTGGCACATTCTGAGTGTTCAACATGTGTACATTGTTGTTTACATTATAGTTCATTCTGGCACCTGGTTGCCTGGTTTGGAAACCCATGACTCTGCTGCTGATGAGCTGTGTGACTTCAGGTAAGTTACTTAAACTCTCTGTGCCCTGGTTTCCTCCTTAGGGTTTTATTATCTGTATTGTTAGCATTCACTGACATGGCCTTTTTTATTTTATTTCATCTTCAGAACTTCTGTCAAATTGTCATGAGATTTAAATGAAATACATGTATTCATACCATAATAAGCATATTTCTTAGATTATTGCCTGGCCCATAGAAAGCACATGTAAATGCTTGCTAGTATTGTTTTATTTTATCAGATCATTTATTCAAGAAATGCTATAAGTACCAAGCAGTGAGGAAATCAAACTATCCTCACCCTCATGGAGCTTACACCTGAGTAAGGGAACAGATCATGAAATAAGGTGCTGGGAAAGCAATAAAGGGGTATAAGATGTGCTGAAGTGGGAGTGGGGGTCTTGTGCTTCAATAGGATACCTTTTCAGTAAGGCCTGAAGGACATGCAGGTGTGGGAGGAGGCACAGCAGGAGGCAGTCAGAAGAGATAGAAATGCTGTGATGAATGGCCCTGCCATCCTCCAGCAGGTTTAGGATGGATGTCCATCCTAGGTCACCTTGAAAAGGTTGAGTCTTCTGCAGAGGCCTTTAATGGAATTAGTAGCCTATTAATTCCATTAAAATATAACATTGGACTTCTTTTTCAACCCTACCTCAGTTTACATACATGCATGCCAACAGAGTGCAACAGTCCCAAGGTGAGAATATCTGGCATGTGTGAGGAGCACAGAGGAGCCAGTGTTGCTGGGTCAGAGTGAGCCAGGCAAGCAGGCGGGCACAGGGTTAGAGCTCGGCAGGCAGTGTGCACAGGTAGGAGG
The DNA here is from genome assembly GCF_021234165.1 of Pteronotus mesoamericanus. NCBI lineage: Eukaryota > Metazoa > Chordata > Mammalia > Chiroptera > Mormoopidae > Pteronotus > Pteronotus mesoamericanus. Next base: position 4,452,770 of record NW_026555326.1, read on the forward strand.
GCTCCCTAGGCCATCGGAATGACTCTGGCTTTTAAATTATCATACACAGTAGATAGTATAGGGGTCAGTGTCTACAGTACAGATTACTAAGAACTGAAGAATTTAGTGACCTGCCCCCAGAAATTCATGGCAGGAGAAGCCTTGAAAACAGACTTGGATCCTAGCTTGGTGCTCTTCATGCTACACCATGTAGCCTCCCCCTACTGGGCTTACAGTGGGTGGAATGGGGGTTGAGGGGGGCTTCACCTCACTTGAGGCTCAGAGCCACATTTTGAGACTGGTGTTGCATCTCCATTTTACAGAGGAGGACACTGAAACTTAAGGACATAAAGTAATTTGTTCAAAATCACATAGGCTTGGAACCATGTCTGGCTGACTTCAGAAGTCTTGCTGTGTCCACTAAAGCATGCTCCAAGAAATCTCTTTCTCAGGCAGAGATAAGAAAGGATGCCTCAGCCAGGCAGTCACAGCAGAGATACTGACCAAGGGTAGTGAGTATAAAGTGCTGATTTCAGCGCCCATCATATAGCAAATGCTCACTAAGTGTCAGCCGTTATTGTCATTCACCATCTGAGGAGTGTCCATCTAGAAGTTGGTGGCCATTTTGGCCTCTCTCCATTGTAGCTTGAGCCCGAACCCCTCTACCCAGGATACCCCATGCCTGGGGCTATACTTGTTCAGCTTTGTCACCATGACAACCATCCCTCTGTCAGAAACACTCTTCTCTAGCCCAACATATATACCCATGGAACACTTAGGGTCAGGAATGGTGTATTTAGGTCAAGAGCAGTAAGAAAGAAAGGACAGAGAGAGACAAAGACAGAGAAAGTCAGACCATGAGAAAAGCAAAGACACAGAGGAAGAAGACATCGGAAGCAGAGTGAAGTCAAGCAGCCAGGGATCAGAAGCCCTCTGTTCATCTTCTTGATCATTGTGCATTGTGTGGATGACGAGCTGCTGGGTAGATTTTAGAGACCCAGTTTGGAACCCTTCTCTGCACTAACTCACTTCACGACTCTGTAAATTCTTATCCCTCTCTAAGCCTCAGTTTCCCCATCTATTTATGTTCTTTAAGGCCCTATTAATTTCTAACAGTCACCATTTATGATTCCTTAATTGACCCCCCTCCCAAATCAGAACACACTTTCACTAACTGGTGAAAGAGAGAGTTTATTCAGAAAAATTAGTCAGTACAATATGCACTACAGGGTACCACTCAGCTCACATCTCAGGCATGAGATAAACAACTTCACAATAAATTAAGGGGAGACCAACCCTTCTCCTCCAGGGTGGCCCAGAAGACCTTTGAAAGAACACATTTCATTATAAATATGACAGCAGATTATTGGGCTATTTTCAGGTGGTATCAGACAGCCTGGGCTCAGCCAGTGGGACTTCTGGCTGCAGGGTGAGATCTGTCCAAACCTAGATGTTGACCTACAATCTTTCAGGCCCAGAGGAGAAAATTCCAAATGGGCAGAGAGGTTTCTTCAAAATGGTGCTGATATGCATAAAAATGGGGCCTTCCCCACCCATCTCCCTCCCTTTCAAAGTAGGCTCTCTCCTCCCGGAAACCTCACAGGGCTGTGCACCGCCCTGGGTAATCAGATGCTTCGTTGTCAGGCAGTGGGAGTTCCTTGGTGATTCTTGTCAATCCAGGCCAGTAAGATGTCCAGCTCTCCCAGAGACTTGATGGCAGCCGATCTGACCTCCAGCTGAAACCAGGGAAACCATGAAAACCTGCCTTTTCAGACTGCGTCATCATTTTCCAAACATTTTCTCCACATTCTGATCCCCACAAGGTTTTCCTTTCAATCATCAACTATATTCACAGAGCACACAAAATTATTTTCCCAACAGGCAATCCAAATTGTTTTTCACAAACAGTTTTCACATTTAAACCATGTCAGCAACTTCAAAACAAAATTTAAAATTCTTCATTCTTTGCCCTCGGTTTTTCTTTTTCCTGTTTTTCACAGAAAAACTTGCCTTTGTGGACAGTTCTTTTGCCTATTTTCCTGAGAAGGTCTCAATCCCAGGGTGCTGTGCAGGGGATAGGGAGAGGTTGCTGTCCCCAATTTTACATATTAAAGCACCAAAGTCCCTAAGGATCAGTGTCCTACCCAATGTCGCACAACTGGTTGGTAGCAGAGCTGGAACTAGAACCCGAGTCTCCTGACTTACTTTACCTCTTCTTCAGCAGACTAAAAGTATGTCTTGTGGAGCCAGAAGGCATGGTGTAGAGTCCTACCTTCACCACTTAGTTGCAATATGAACGTAGTTAAGTTACTTAACCTGTCTGTGCCTTAGTTTCCTAATTTGTCAAATGCAGATAATGGCTCATAGCAATGTTGTAAGGAATAAATGTGTTTATACCTGTAGTGTGCTTACAATGGTACCTGACTCGTAGTAAGAACAATACAACTCTTAACCATTGTTACAACATTATACTGTGTAACCTCTCCTCAAAGAAGCGGAGCTCTGAACAGCTCTCCCTATCTCCTTGCAATTCAAATAATTGACATCTCTTGAGAGTGTGGCTGGAATATAAAATCCCAGGCCTCATTCCAGACCTATGGAGCCAGAATGAGCATTTTAACAAAAACTCCAAATGCTGCACATAAGAAGCATCACTTCTACCTCCACCTGTGTATGAAGCAGGCAACTACAGCTACATGAGAAGCCTGCTCTTCTGCACCACACAGAATTCTCATGACAGTTACTGGTCACAGTGACACCTGGCAGGTAACATGTTTCATGTAGTGCAGCTTCCAATTGACTGGAGGTCTTGCTTCCTCTGTATTACCCCCATCTTAAACAATACATGCATTCCCTCAAAACTTAATACAGGATAGGACTGATATGTAAGAGCATAAGAAAATGGTGGAGGGATGTGGGCAAGGGGAGCCCAGGAAATTCGAAATGAGGTAAGACCAACAACACACTCTTTTCAAACACACACAACCGGAAAGGCCTGCAGTAAATACTTGTTGAGTAAATGAATGGGTTTGAGTGGAATGGAGGCAAAAGGGTTGGCGCACTCTCTATCAGGCCCTTATTTATCACTCTATCTTCCCCGCCTTCCTCCCTGCCCTTACCTGCTGGTAGTTGTCATGGATGATTCTGGTTGCATTGGTGGCTTCCTGCCGGCAGGGACACAGCCTCTGCTCCTGCTGTGAGAAAGTGGAGGCAGCACCCATCAGAGGACCTTTCCATCCTGGCCCTCCACTTCCACCCCACCCCTCATGGAGTGACTTTGCTCCTTCCTCCCAAGGCAGGAATCAGGTAAGTAAACTCAGTGTGGAGCAGCAGGTAGGAAGTGAAGTCTGTTTGCAGAGTCACGCTGTGTTTGACTGTGTTTTGCTTTTCTGGGTTGACATTCCCCCAGACAGGGAGAGCCAAGAAAGTAGGTGACAAATCTGTCTTGCCCCCACTCTAAATGCAGCATCACAAGACAGGCGCCTAATAAATATTTGTTAGGTTGGTTAATTAAATAACTGGTTCAATGAATCATAATGTAAGTGGAACAAGGGTCACAGATTTTTCTGACAATTTTAGAATCTGACACAGACAGGTAAAGTAACTTGCCAAAAGTCACACAAGAAATCATTGGCAGGGATCGGCCTAGAACCCAAGATTTTTACTGGCCTAAGTTTTTGGTTTACTTGAGTCTGGTTTTATTTCTGATGTTGGATTTTAATAGATAGCAATGAATTTGCAGGTGATCATTAGGGTTAGGCTATACCAGAGAATCACCCAGAGGTTAATTGGTTTGAAAACACCAAAAGGCCAGAAACTAAGAAACTAAGGGTGTGCTTTGATAAACCTGGAATCGCTGGCATGCTCCTCTCCCAGGCGAGTCCTGGGATCACCAAGGGGCCACTTTGACATAATTGGTTACCCCAGGAGGATTACCCTGGAGGAAACCTGGGTCTGGTAAGGTGGCAGCAGGGAGGAAGCCCCGAGCAAGGAGTGGCCACTGGAAGAGGCTGTCGACAGTTCTCCCCTTGCAAGACAGGGGAGGAAATTTCCTATGACTTCAGGAACCATTTTAGAAGGCAACCGGGCCAGCACATCCTAGGCTCCCCCTGGGGCAGACAGGGAACAGGTGTGCGGAACGCCGTCATGGTGACTCACACACTGCTGCAGGACTTTTCGCATGTAGAGGAAAGAGTTGGCAATGCTGCTGATTTTTCTCAAGATTTGGGGGTCCAGCTCCTGATGGTCCTTGAACACCCTGTCCACGTAAAACGCCAAGAGGTTCTTGGTCACGCAGCACACATCTGAGGGCTACAGGCACAAATTAGAGAAAGCCCCATGGCCCTCTTCTCTTTATTAACTTAGAAACCAAAGCAGCCTATTTGTATAAGAGCAGCAAGGAATGAGATAATTAAAAGTTATTTTTGTTAATTCATATTGATTTCAGAGTGTCCATCCCTAGGTACACTGAAGCTACTTAAGACAAAGGCACTGAGGAGAGATTGTGAGTGAACTACTATTTTTGGAGGGCCAGGAGATACATTAACAAGAGATGGAGCCCCATCAGAGACTAGAATTCTCTCCACAGCATCCCCAACATGTCACCACCAACTTCTGCTTAAACCCTTGCAGGAGTCAGGCATCTCCCTTCTGAAAGGACTGATGTCTGAGCAGCTTTCTTGAAAAATACTTCCTTACATTGTGCGGAAGTCTGCCTCTCTGTAACATCTCCCATCCGTGAACATGGATTTATTCAATGGCTGTTGCTTGCCAGGCATATGTTGGTACATATTCCTTCTATTACAATGATACTACTTCACCCTAGCCAACCTGCTCAGCTCTCCTCCAGTCTGTCCTTTTTAAACTACAAAGATCATTTGGATGGAGCTGAGATTTGCAAGAACAGAAACTGACTGCTACGGAAATGGCCTACCCCTGTGCAGGTCCGCAGCTGACTGAGGGCCCTGAATTCCCAGGGCACAGCTCAGAGCAGCTGGCGGGCCGAGATTCTTTCTTGCAGTTTGCACCCACCCTGAGATCAGTGTTCTCTGCAGGAGACTTATACATAGGTCAGTCTGAGAAAGGCAGGGTCTACAGGGGGATAGAGCTTTCATCTTCATTAACATTAAGGCAACAAACCTTCCTTGGCCTCAGGGGTAGCTTTTCCTCAATGGCAAACACTACTTGCCGCCCTCCAACACACACACACACGCACACAGACACACACACACACGCACACAGACACACACACACACACACACACACACACCCCCCCGCTATTTCATCATTCCTGCCAGTTCCCTTAACCAAAGGGGCAATGGGGTATATCTTTGTTCAATCAGGGAGGAAAGGAAGGAGGAAGAAAATTTTAAAAGATCCGCATCCTCATTGACCCTTTCCCTTAGGCCCCATCAGCTATTTCTAAACCTTGAGAGGAGAAGAATCTAGAGACAGAGGCATGAGACATGAGGCTCCATTCCTGGCCCAACTATTATCTAGTCATTCTCCCTCCCATGGTATCAGTTTGATCACTTGAAAATTATGGTTTTGGAATAACTAATCATTAGGGTCACTTTCAGCTGTGATATTCTATGAGTTTCTTATTCAGTTGGCTGGAATAACATTTAGTAAAAGGTTACACATCTGTTTACCACAAATGAACCAGGCCTAATACTTATTAGATGAATCATCTCATGCAGAGAAGCCCGAGGGAAAAGTAAAACTTTCAGGTGTACAGCTTTATAACATGACATCTGTATGCTCTATTGTGTGCTCACCACCCAAAACCTAGTCTCATTCTGTCACCATATATTTGACCCCCTCCACCCTCGTTGTCCTCCCCCCTCCCCTCTGGTTAACCACTATTCTGCTACCTACATCTATGGGGATATAAAACAAAAAGCAACAAATAAAATCCTCATAGATACAGACAACAGAATGGTGGCTCCCACAGTTTTCAGAATCCCTGAGACACGGGTGTGTCCTAACACATCAGTGAATTAATGAGAAGCCAGGAACATTTAGAGTACTCTGGAGATTAGGAAAGAGAAGGGGGCCGAGTGAGGATTTCTTTCTCAGCCCAGGGCCACTTTATTGTAAAAAATAACAGTACAGGAAAGACCAGAAGCAGACCTTTACCTTGATCCTGTGCAGGGTCTCCGATGTGGACAGGATAGTGACATTTTGGAAGGTGTCCTTAGCTTGCTGTGGAGGAAAACATGAGAACAAACACAAGTGATGAGTATTCCATGTCTTCCTGAGACAGGAAAAATAATGAGAAGGTACTTGCTCTTCAAGTTAGCACGTACGGCAAGGCGAGCCCCCTTGCCCACCCCCAACTTCACCCAGAGCCCATACTCACGATGGCTCTTTTGATGTCCTGGAAAGTCTCTTCGACATGGCTCATGTCCATGGAAATCAGACATCTCCTGAGACCTCGGGCGTGCGCTGAGCACAGGGAGAGCATTGTGCCCAGGAGCCAGAGGGAAACACGCTGTGCCTTCATGTCCTGCAGGAAGGGTGGAAGTCAGCTGCCCAGCCAATACTGGAGAACAGTGAAAGAGACCCCAACTGAGCTCCCCTTTGGACCGCAAAGGGCAGACCAGGCTGCAACCAAGAAAACAGACTCAATGCCTCAGCCTGTGGAATTCAGGGCCGTGTGTCTCCTCCTCTGGTTTTCCTGAATCAATTGTATGAGCCCTCCCCCTCCCCCTACGCTCCCACCTCCATCCCAGGAAGCACAATACAGTGCTCTCTCAAGTTCCAGAGTGTGTATTCTTGTGTATATCACTCTATTATGACTCAACACAGCTCACTTTGTCAAAAGGGATGAAAAGCATTGCTTTTAATCAATTAAATAGGAAAAACAGGGTTGTAATATGCCCTAGGAATTAGGCAACACATCTGAAAAACCATAAAAGCACATTTGTTTTTTTATATTCACCCCTGAAATAGGTGACACCCTTTTATTATAAACCCCTGCTGTGCATCTGCTTAAAATCATTTGTGTGAAGCCAACTATGAAGATGTTGCCTTCTGGGGAAGATAGGAAAGGGAGGAGCAAGCCATCTCCCAATAACTAATTAGCCACAGTGAAGAGAAAGAGGGAGGTTGCCCTGGCAGAGGGCAAGTTGCCCTCTTGTTAGTAGCTTGCCAGTCCAGTCTGTAGGCAGGGCCAGACCCTGAGATGCTCACTGCCTCTTCTAATACTCACCCGCTTCCTGTGACAGCTTTCTCTGCTTTTTGCATTTAACCACTTTAAAGGGTGTCAGATAATACACATTGAGAATATTGCACAAAACACAATTGTACAACTTATTGAGCACTCATTCTTTGACTTTTCCCAGCAGCCCAAGTTTCACAAACAAAGCTTAACCTTAAAGTCTTACAATGTGTGTGAATAGAGCAATTCTCTATCCAGCATCTTCGCTGGTGCCCACGGAGCGTTCTCCCTTCCAGCTATGTGTGTGCAATGTTTGTGACAGTGGAGGAGAGGGAGGCACTCAAGAAGGAAGCCAGCTGAGGGGGCTGCAGAGTGACCCTACCTCCTACCTTTAATTATATAGTAGCTCTGACTATAAAACACATCCGTTGGTTCCAGAATGGGAGCCCCAGCTGCCCCCATTCCCAACCACCACTTCCCAGATCTTCCTTGGGACTCCCAGGTTCTTCTCCAGAGAGCCAAGAAACAGCAAATCCTGTTTAGAGAGCCTTTTCGCCTTATCTCCCCTTAATTCGGCATCATCCCCAGCGAGAAAGCAGGTGTATGCCAAGACCTCACCAAGTAGCAGGCATTATACCACAGAGCTTCATTTCTCTTTCTCCAACCTCTCTCTTTCAGACAAAACAAGAATATAGACCCTGCTGGCGCGGAAGTCTGTATATTTCCTCAGAGCGACCTCCCCTCTAAAGGTAACTGGGCTGCTTCTAGAAGCCAAGTGACTAGGAAGAGAGCACAGTTTTTGTTCTGACAAGATAACTGTCAGAAGCAGCGGATGTTCCTTGCTCTCCCCATGCTGCCAGGAGGCCCAGACACCTTGTGGAGGAGAAAGATACTTTCCTTGGTTGAGCAATTCCAGACATATTGGCAGATTCAGGTAACAGTAGTAACAAAAGTTTATCATGCACACCACATGTGTTAGGCATGGTGCCAAACATTTGACATAATTATTTAATGCTCACAACCATCCTGTGAGTATTATCCTGTGAGTTTCTATCTCCATTTTACCAAAGAGGGAACTGAAGCTTAGAGAAGCGAAGGAACTTGCTCAACATGCGTGGCCACCAAGTAGCAGAGGCAGGCCTAGAAGACAGCGAGGCCGGGCCCTTGAGCCATCTGTCCTCACCACTACACCACCCCACTCACAGTCTGTTCCCTTGGGGACCTGAACTGGCGATCCCCACAGATGCCCTCATACCAGGCAGAAAGAAATGCATTTCCAGTTGGGCAGACTGAACTAGAGGTGTTTCTTACATTAAAAAAGGTACTTAATATTGCAAAGGATTTGAAAGAAGATATAAAGTGCCCAGCACAGTTCCTAGAATGGAAAGGTTATAATACATGTTACATTCCCTCCCCTTCTCTTCTTTCCTTTCTTCTTTTCCACTTCCCATCTTCTATTATTGAGAATAAGGTACCAGAAAGTTCACGCTCTGTATTGGGTACCCTTCCCCATTCTTCAAAATAGAATGCAACCTCTCTGCAACTGTAAGAGGAGACGGTTAGGACGAGGAGGAATAAAAGCCTCTGATGGAGGCTGGCACGAGGCTCACCTGTCCCTGGATGCTCAGGCTGCTCCTGTGTCTATTCTCTCTCGGTGCTCTTTGCCACCTGGAGAGGGCTGGTCACTTTTATGCAGGTAGATAAGAGGAAATACTGTCAAGGTTTACTGGGCGGATCCACCTTTGGGAGATTTTTTTCCTCCTTGTTTCCTTAGCTCTCATTGCCTTAATTGTTTTCTTTTCTTTCACCTTTGTAATACAGTTGATTAATCATTATGAAGAAATGCCTCTTTCTCTGGGTCTAGACTTGCAGATTCTAGGAAAAATAAACTTCCTATCTCCATGCAAATGAGAATTTCTTGCAATTCTGTGTCCATAGAGAAAAATCCAAGTTAGGTCACTTTCCTGAGAGCTGTGGCATGTCACCAACTGTACCTGGCAGGCCAACTCAGGAAAGCACTCTCCTACAGCCACACCCTGCAAGCAGCCAGCCCTATGAGACTCTGCAGGTGCAGTGGCTCTATGGCTCATACAGCAGTTGAGCATCTACCAGGTGTCAGGAGCTAGCTAAATGCTTTACATGCATTATTTTGTTTAACCACATGGGGAACGTTTTCCCCCCTCAGGAATGCAAGGATTTCCTCGTATTTCATCCCATTCCTCTTCCTCTTACCCCTGGAGGGTCTTTCCTTTACCATGGATGCAGAGAGAGAGATTGAGACTGGGGAGTAGAGTGCCTGGAGTTCAGAGCCAGGATCAGAGCCTGGAATCCTTGATCTTGGGCCAGGAGACCTTGTATCTAAATTACTTTTTATACAAACTCTATACCATGAATTCTCCAGGGATCAGGGTTTGGGGTGATGGTTATGGGAAGTTAGGATATAAGAAGTTTCTCCCCCAAACACAAACTCTCAAAATAAGCAGACCTTGTTTTCACCAAATGAAGCAACTCGGAGGTGGAGTACAATTACAAGAGACCCCACAGGCCCTTTGAACAATGGGCTGGTACAACGGGTTGGCCCAGACTCTGCCCTGACAGATGAGGGGGCGCAGAGTAGTGGGCAGGGCACCGGCAGGGAAGGAAGAGGGACAGGGAAGACTGGGAACTTGAAGCCTTGCTGTCCAGCATCTTGGACAAAATGAAATAATAATACATGTTGAGGGAAACAGGAGACAGTAGTGCTTACACTTGTGGCTCTGGGTTTAAACCCTGGCTCTCCTTTCTCTGTGAGACACTGGAGAGGCTACTTACCTTTCTGAAGTGCCATAAAACAGGTATAATCAAGTGTGAGGACTTGAATGAGCTAATGGAGTTGGCCCACCGTAAGTACTCCATAAGTCTTATTTATTTTGGTGCTGTGTGCCCGGCACCTGGAAAGAAGAAGACACTTCTGGAAGGAGTTAAACATAAAAGTCTTTCTGTTCCCTCTGAGAAGGTCAGAAAGATCCCTGCTTCCCCTACCCCGTCCTTGGGGAAGGGGACAGGCAAGGGAACTGGGTGCCATTTTCCCAGCTGGGCCTGTGCTGCCTGGCTCACAGCTCACAGATGGTGGCCCAGACCCACAGCTGTGGATTACGTAACTGTCCCTGTGACTCTCACCCCACATCATCCCCTTGTGCTCAGACTGTATGTTCTGACCCAGCTTTCATTTCAGGGCAAAGGTGTCATATGAGGAAGCTTGTAGAGGAAGGGAAAATATGTGATGTGTTTACAGCTCCTCTCCCGCACGAAGGGTGTCTTGGTGGCTCGGTCTACAGCTCTGGAGTCAGCTCCGCCTGGGCTGATGGCCCCTGCTCCCTGTGACTGTCAGACTGAAGGCAAGCCAGCGCATCTCCATGCCTCTGTTCATTTATCTGCAAAATGGTGCTAATCGTGTCCACTGAGTATTCACCATGTAGGCCTGTGTGTAGGTTAAATGATTAAGCCCTTAGCACAGTGCCTAGCACATAATAAGGGATTAGAAAATGATAAGCTTTTTTATTAACTTTACAGCCCCTAGATTGGGAAGAGAGGACAATAAGAAGCTATTTCTCTCCATCCTAAGCCTTGCTGCCTAACACTTAATATAAAAAATAAGAAAATAGATCAAGATGGAATGTTCTCTCCCCCAGAACAGAAATCAAACTATTGACATGCCTTAGAATTGGGTATTCTAGTATTACTTGACCCACTCCTGAGATGCTGGAGCTCTGTTTTCCACATTAAATGGGGGAACAGAAAGAATGTGAAGGAAGATCTGATCTCAGAGAGCCAGAATGAAGAAAGCTCTAAGACACGTGTGCTGGACACAGTTCTCTCTCACTTTCCGATCCTTTCTCCCATCCGCACCCCCAACACACTATCCACTCCAACTTCATGAGTCATTCATGGTGGTGCCGGGATAATTTCCACTTTATAAAAGAGTGGAGGCTGCCCGCTTGTAAGTGCTAAGTTCTGGCACTCAGACAAAAATGAGCCAGGCATTGTACAACTCCAGAAGGAACCATGCCTGCCGCTTTCTATGGGAATGAGGCTCCATGGAGTGGAGGAAAGAGTGGCCCCCCCGAGTGATCTGGATGAAATGGGTTAGGTCTATGTGAATAATTTCAGTTATATTAGAGGGAGAACCCATCATTGCAAAAACTATACCACACTAGAAAGTATGATAGAGAAAGAATGTGTGAAAGAAAGAGATACTGATACGGATAGATGTGCATTCTCTTGGAAAGTAAATAGGGACTTAAAAACAGAAAGAATGTAATTGTTTAAATGTCTTAGTAAATATATCTGGATTGAAATGATATATCTGGAATTTGTATATAGCTTTGAAAATAAAGCAAAAAATGATAAATTTCCTGGTTCTGGGGAAACTTAAATCTAAAAAGTTTTTTTCATCTCTTTGAGATTTAGAAATGAGAGAAAGGATAGCAGTGAGAACCCAGTTGAATGTTCCTGTTACAGCAATGGGCAGTTGCAGCTGTGAGCCAGCTGCTGCCTCTGTTGGGTCACGAACCCTGTCTCACTTCCAACCACCCATCCTTTCCTAGGCCGTCAGACTTTCTAAAATGCAAACCCAGTCTTGGTGATCCTCAGTCTAAAACTCCCAGCATGGCTCCCAGAGAGCCTCCAGGATAAAGGGTGAGCACCTTCCCAGGGCGCTCTGGACCCACCGTAATCCAGACCTTGTCCCATCTCCAACCTCATCTCTGTGGACTAGCCCCACCACGCACCCACCTCACTGTCCTCTCTCACCTACAAAGCGCTGCCCTTGCTTTTCTGCCTCGCAAGCACCTACCCAGCTTACAAGACTTGGCTGCAGTGTGACATCCTTTGTGAAATCTCTTCTCTCCTCCTGTCCTTCCCCCCTCCTCTCCTCCTCCCTACTCCAGAGGGCACAGTGCTCACTGCCTTCTTTGAGAATGAGGCTCCATGGGAATGAGCAAAGTGTGGCCCTACTGAGAAACTCTGGATGAAATGGACTAGGTGTCTATGAATAATTGTGATTCCATACCCCAGAGGTCCCCAACCCCCCAGGGCCACAGACACGTACCAGTTTGTGACCTGTTAGGAACTGGGCCAAACAGCAGGAGGTGAGCGTGAATGTGCTTGAATCATCCTGAAACCGTCCCCCAAACCCCAGTCTGTGGAGATGTTGTCTTTCACAAAACCAGTCCCTGATGCCAAAAAGTTTGGGGACTGCTGCCCTACCCCACCCAGGTTGAGTTGACTACTGTTTCTTTCTTATTCCTACTGTATGGATACCAGATACCAAATTAACATTGAATTTCACGTAAACACATTTCAGTGCTTATCAATCTAAAATTCAAAGTGAACTGAGTGTCTTGTATTTTTATTTGCCAAATCTGGCAGTTCTATCCTGAGCCCTATACAGACTTCAAAGCCAGCCAGGGCCAGACCCAGTTTGTATGGGGCCTGTAGCTCATGGATTGCTTTTTAAGAGAAGGAATTTTAAGATAGAAGTATAAAATTAGGGACAAAAGTAAATATTTACTTAAAATGAGAAATATATCATAACAAACTGCAAAATTTTAAAAGCTGGCAAATACCACAAGCACCATAAAATCCAGAAAAACAACTCAATGCTTTTATAAATTAACTACCTGACACCTCTGTTTGCTTCTTCTGTGACAGTGATTTTTAAACCTTATTTTCTATAAAGAAAGTAAAAAAACAAGTCAATCTTTTTTCTGACATGGTTGTTCGGAATTGGGTTATTGTTCTTAATAGTTGAAATGTATAAAATATGCTACAGTTTTGTGACCTACAAACACAGAAATTCTGATGAATTCTGCTTCAGGACATTCCCATCTAAAGAGGAAGAAATATATGACTCATTTCTAATCATATACATTGCATTGTTAACTAATTTTTCCCATTTTGACTAGATTTTAATGAAAACCAAATCTTTGGCTCTCAGTTTGACATGTCCAATGCCTGGAAGAATCTTCAACACATTTCCTTCTGTCTCCGTACATCTCAAAACTTTCTTCTCTCCCACTATCCACACTTCCAGTAACAAGTCAGCACAGTGCGGGGAACGGGCGTTTCTGGATGCCATTCTTACACCAGATGGGTAGCAATATGTTAACCACACACAGATGTGATTACAAGCCACGTAAATATAATTCTCTAAAGTCAAATGCACCTCAAGTCAACTGCTCCTTAGTCAGATCCCCTAGATATTGTGGTCTCTCTAATGTCACCTGACTTGAAAGGAAGTGTGAGAGAGGGGAAGTCAGGATCAAAAAGGATGATGGTCTTAACTGATTAAGGCTAACGTACCTTAATTTGTGAATTTTACAAGAACATATGACATGTGAATCTATTGCTAGGATCGCTCAAGGAACTTGAAGGGAAACTATGCAAGTGAGGGGCCCAAAGCTTAAGCCTCTTCAGCTAAGCAGAAAATATCCCCTGGCCACAGACCCTGGGATAATATATTCTATTCATTTGTATTTTCTAATTTTATTTTTATCATTAATCAAAGACTTGCTCTTACATAATTTTAGAAGGCATATATATAATTAAAAACTGTGGTCAGTTGCCCCAGTCCTCCCTGCCCCCATTCTATGCCCTGTAGGTAACAGCTTTCAACATTCAGCTTCCTCTTCTGTTATTTAGCTCCATAATTCTAAAGACAACACTTTTATTGCTGTTTCTGAATTCTTGATTTTAGAAATAATCTATTGGCTTACTAAATGGAAGATAAAGATTTAATTATATTTAATACCCCATACAAATGTGCTCACTTTCCTCCCCCTGCCAAGGTAAATACATCACAAGGACACCTCTTCAGAGACAACATGTCATGCAAGTCCACTCATGGGGGTGAAGGCAAAGTCCTGCCCTCCTACACTTGTGTCTCAACTTGCTCCAGGGAGAATCAGAAGAATGGAATCAGGTCCAAATGTTCCATGTGCCTTTCATTCTATTACCTTATGTTTCTCATGGTCACAAATTCAATATTTGTAGACAGAGGAGCTAGACTAACAGCGAATTTAAGAAGTATTGAGCATATATGTCCACCTAGGCACTGTATGAAGCACCTATGTGCAGTATCTCTTTTAACCTTCACACCTGCTCCATGAGAAAGACAGTTTTTGTGTCTTTTATTGTAGGAGAGCTGAGACTTAGATCTGTCAATTAGCTTGCCCAAGGGCATCCGGGCAGGAGGTAGGTGGCAGAGCTGCATGCAGCCTTGGCAGCCCGACTCCATCACCACCATTCTTAGCCATTTCACTCCACCAGACATGAGGGAGCATCTGGTCCAGGCTTCCCATCTACAGACACAGAAACAGCAGGGTCTCAGAAGGAAGCATCTTGCCCAAAGCCACGCAGCTGAATAGTGGTGGATCAGGGACCAGAACCCACATCCTTGAACTCTCAATCCAGTGCTCTTTTTTGCCACATGCCCTTTGTCACCTCTTCTGACTTCAAAACTTCTTCCTATTCCCATCAAGCAAAAAAAAAAAGAAAGAAAGAAAGCACAGCAGCAAATAATATAGAGTATAGCTTAAGAGCACCCTTTCCAACCAACAAATCCAGGCATGTCAGCAGAAACTGTGATTCTGTGGAAATTGGATGCGGTTTTTCCCTTGCTGTTAAAAGGAACCGTGTCACCTGAAAAGAGCTGCTCTCACAGGCACTGGGGGCCAGGGAGTTCCTGGGGAGATCTTCCCCTCAGGAGACTTGGGAGGAGGAGGGTGTCGGGCTGGAGGCTGTAGATGCAGTTGTAGTATGTGGGCAGCAGAGCAACAGCTGACGGATCTGAAATACTTGAGATGTGAGAACTGGCCAGGCACATGGACTACGTCTTGCATTCATTGTTTCCTGGAGGAAATCCCAACCGGGAGCACTCTTCAGTGGTATCATGCCAGCTCTTACGTTCCTGTCCTTTCACTTGGACTTTCTTTCCTAGAGGACCTTCTCCCCTGGGTTGGCTAAACCTGCATTCTACTCCAGGAACAGGTTCACTCAATCTGGCAAGCTGAGTGGGAGCCAGTTGTCGTCATCTCTTAGCAGTGAGCTAGAACTTTCAGCTTAGGGCTCAAACTTAAAGCAAGATGTAGCTCTTCCAGAAATTCCTCTCTGGCCACCCTCATGGCAGTCTTTTCCCCTTGGCTCCCTTCAGCACTGGTGGACTTATTGGTACTCTGTTCACTTTCACTTTACCTCAGTTGAGCCATCCTGAAATCTCCCTCCCATCTATCTGAAGCTTGAGGAAGACTGAGACTCTGTCTATTCCATTCTAGCTGGTGACCAGATGGCTTCTTTTTAAAATAAACCTTTTAGTTTGAGAATCTAAGGTGAAGTTCTTGCTTGGATATAAACCCCATGATAGCAGGGATTTTGCATGTTGTGTTCATTACCTCTAAAATATAGTACATAGTAAGTACTCCATAAATGCTTACTGAAAGAATGAATGAATGAACAACAAGGAATAGGACCCCCCAAAGGCACAGGCAATTACATAGTTTTTTGGTGTTTCCTCACACCCACCTGTACAAGGTTTCACATACCTGTACAGGATTTTGGTGAGTGCAACACAAACAGTTTGTCTTCTAAGCTGGGTGCCAGGTGGTGCGAGGTCCCTGAATTTGTAGCATTGAAACAATATTCTTTATTGCCCCTTAGGTGAAGCCCCTTCATAGAAAAATCAGACTTAAGGCCCAAAAGGTCTGCGTGCTTCTCTCCCAGTGTCCAAAACAATCAGCTCCTCAGAAGGATTAGAGGCAGGAAACCCTGGCTATTGAAGAGGTAGATTGCATTCAGTGTGTTCATCTATGTTGAGGATTAAACAAAACATGGTACTGAACAAAAAATTCTGAACATCGCATGTTTTAGTATTGAATAAATACCAAACAGAAAGAGAGAAAAAAAATTCAATTTGGCCAGCTGTATCCAAGGGAAAGCATTCATTTTGCCTAATGCCCTTGAAGCACAGCAACACCCAGGCACACTTTACATGCCAGAGTAGCTTGCTATCACTGAACCTTTTCTTATAACACAATTAACATTTAAACATAGAAAAGGTTAATCATACACAGGCTACAGATGCAAGAAATCTTATTTATTTCTTTGAGAAACTGATGACATACATGGAATTACCCTCTCTCCAAAAGTACACATACACAACTTTCCCTCTGATGTTCATCTACTGACCATCATGAGTCCATGAACTCCAAGTTAAAGACCTCAAAAGACTTGGATTTAGGTCTAGTTTGGGAAATTGCTGGCTGTATAACATTGGACAGATAAACCTCTCTATGCCTCAGTTTCCCCATCTGGGGAAATGGAGATGATACTTCCTGCCCTGCCCTCCAATATTACAAAATATATGATGTCTATGTGTGTAAGAAATTACTAGCACACAGGGAGGGGCATTCACCTAGAAAGGAAGAGTTGCCTCTTCTCTCTATTTACTGAAGAGCAGGTTATGGCATGCTCAGTGAAAGAAGTCACAGAAACAAGGAAACGGATCTGATGCCAGAAAGGAGCTGCCCACATGGTCTTTCTAAGTGTGTTTAGCCTAGTCCTTCAGTGGAAGGGTATTCCTAGGATTAGGGGCTTAAATCCATTTCTCCCTGAGGAAAAAGCAGGGATGAATACTTTCTGGCTCCCATAGACCTATAGCCCCACTGTGACTGGCAAAGCCAAATGACACTGAGGTACAGAATGAGCACTAGAGTTAGGATGACCAACCATCCTGGAATACCCAGGACTGAGGGGTTTCTTGGGACACGGGACTTTCAGTCTTAAATATGGGAAAGTCCTGGGCAATCTGAGACAAGTCAGTCACCACAAGTTGGACTGTGAAAAAAGAGTTGGGTTTGACTTCTGCCTCTGCCTCTTTAGTTGTGTGGCCTTGGGCAAGTCCCATAAAATTGTCTTCTATTAGCCTTAGTTTTCTTGTTTATAACATGGGACCAAGGAGGATGAGACATTATGATATACAGAATACTTCAGGAAAAGGAGAAACCCAGTAAATGGTTTTTTTTTCACCTAAAAATGCAAACAATAGGCACACAACTCACTGAGGAAAGGCTGTGCTTTTCTCTCCTCCCCTAACCCCCTTCCCATTCACAAATATCATCTGTCTATCATTTCATTCCCTACAGCACCTTCACACATGGTATTGCTTATACTCAAAATCCCATCTAGGAAGGAAAGATGTTCTTATCTCCTTTCCCCAGACGGGGAAACTGAGGCTCGATGATTGGAGGATCATGCAGCCAGGCAGAACTAAGAACCTTGGCTATTCTCTTTCCCTGCCCCATTGGGCAGTTGCTAGAGCTCCCCCATCCTCGGGGCTCCAGGCCTCTGCCATCCACTGATATCAAGCAACAGTGCCAGGGGGAGCACCAGGGGAAGATGTTCTACCCTCAGCACACAAAGGCATGATGGTTTCTTGGAACCACAGGATACTGAGAATATTTTTTTCCCTCTGAAGATATGGAGGCCCTGTCAGAGTTCTAACTTACTTCAATCAGGTCCTTGTTAAGTTGGGAAAAGTGGGAGTTTCATCCCCATAGGCTTGTGCTTTGAGAATTCCCTTGGCAGGAAGCAGCCTGTGAGACCTCCAAGGTGAGGGCTGAGAAGGTAAGTGGGAAAGAGGGCAGAGGCCTAAGCCATCCCCTGCATCATTTACTCATTTTTATTCTTTAGCCACATCTCTTCCCTGCCAGACAATGCATAGTGTTATTTGTTTGATAACATTTTCTCTTTTTTAACCATTAGAAAAGTCACCCTTTTTTTGTATAGAAAAAATGTGGAGACTGCAAAAAAAAAAGAAGGAAAGCCAAGTGGTCGTTCATAATCATCTATTCAGGAATAAGGTCAGTGTCTTTTTTTTAAACTCAGCATCACTTTGAGAAAAATGTTTAGAGGGTATACACAGTGACTTACAATGCTAGGCCCTAATGCCCACAAGAACCCTAACTCGAGCCCACCTTAGTCATTTATACAGTCATTCAACAAACACTCACTGGGCCCCTACAATGTTCCAGGCACTATGCCAGGTGCTGGGAGTACAGTGCCGGACAATGCAGACAGTTCCAGTCAATTAAGCAGTCATTGTCATCACACACCGCTTAGCATTGAAGAACTGTCCTCCCTGCTAACCACTTTCAATGTATTCTTTCGTTTCATATTTACAACCCTGTGAGGAGGTACTATTTTCAGCCACAATACACAGATTGATAGAACTTAGGTAAAAAGAGCTTAATTACATTGAGCTAATAAGGGAGGAGCTGGGGTCTGGACCCCCAGAGTCCCACTCTGAAGCAGGGCAGGGGTTATGACAGTGCTGCCCAGGTAGAGCCGAAACATGAGGACGTCACCTGGTCCACAGGTCAGGGAAGGCCTCCCAAAGGAAGTGAGGTTTTACTGGAAATGTGAGAGGTGTACCAGAAAAAAATCTAAATTCCATTATTTCCCCTAGACCAGCCACAAGACTCCAGAATCCACCCCAAGATTCTTGCCCTGTCCTTGCCCCTAGCTGTGGTTCTTCAGGGCTCTCTATCTGCAATCCTCACATGTTTGCTTTTCAGCCCTTCTATCCTGGGGTGTTTCCCCATTAACCCTTCTCAGGTCACACTGCCCTTGAGCCTCTTACCCAGAACCTTGTCCTGTCTCAGTTTCTCAGAGGCATTTTGGAAATTTCCCTTCTCTTCTTGCCTTCAAATTCTTCAAGCTTATCCCAGAATGCCAGTTTTCCCAGCATCAAATATTAATCACAGTTCAGGCTAAAAATGCTCAAGTTCCCCAAAATTTCAGGCAGGGTAGGGCCAGGACACGTTGAGGAGAAATCTGGGACTTTTCAGCTCCAGCCACCCCAGAAAGGCAGGGCAAGAGTAAGGCCTGAGGGAACTTGAAATACTTGGGCACCTCCTCCAAATTCAAGTAGAGCCCAAGCGTCTCCCCAAATGTAATTAAGCTTCATTCCAGTGGAGGAGCTTTCCCTCCAGCTTTCCAAGTCTCCCACCCCATACAACCCAGGTTCAAAGGGCAAAGAGAAGGGCGATGCTTATCCCAGGGTTCCAGATACCAGAGAAATCTGTCACCAACTCACTTCGGCCTCCCCTTAGCTTTGCAAGATCTGGGGAAGCTCAGAAATACCTGGGAGGTGACTATAGCTGCATCCACCTGCTACAATGGAAGCCAATAAGAGAGAAGCTGGTGGCACTGGAGCACAGACTAAGTTTTGCCAAGAAAAAGGCACACCCAAACTCTATTAACCCCAGTCATATTGCCTCTTCCAGAGGATTCCTCTTTCGGGAATTGTAACTTCGGGGAACTCCCAGAGCAGGGGAGGAGGAGCATCTGAGAGGGTGCCAAGGTCATTCATTGTCCTGTTTAAGGGAAAAGCCTAATGGGAGAGTAAAAATAACTTTTGACAAAGTCAGCTCTACCTCGGAAAGCTGCAGAAGTCATCATTATTATAGTAGTGTTAGTAGTAGCAAACACATTGTGCTTACTATGGGTGAGGCACTGTACTTGAACTCATTTAATCTTGGGTCCAGGAGAAACTGATCACTGAGGTCTTTTACAGGTGCTGGGTTCTGCTGCTAATCTGGTATTTTGGTAGCATCATTATGACTTTCAAAATCTGTTTTATTGTCCCGTCTTTCATTAATCCGACATACTGAGCATATACTCTATCCCCCACACTGGGAGTACAAAAACACAATGGTTTCTTCCCTTAAAGAGCTAAGAGTCTAGTAGGAAACCCAGGCAAACAAAAAATACAATCCATTGGGTTGGCCAAAAAGTCTGTTAGTCTTTTCCATAAAATAAAAGACACATTTTTCATTTTCACCAATAACTTTATTGATTTTATTTCTTAACCTCTCCCACCCAGCTATCAACCTGCTCTCCATCAACTTCAACTGATCCACCCACCTGTGCAGTATCATCCAGCAAGAAATCTCTATCACAAAATTTCACAAATCACTTTTTAAATTTAATCTTTATTGTATTTTTTCAATTACCATTTAGTGCCCTTATATCCCCCTTCCCCCAGCAATCATCACACTGTTGTCCATGTCCATGAGTAATTTTTCTTTTTTGCTCAATTTCTCCACCCTCCAACCTCCCCCCTCCACCACTGCGAGCTGTCATCCTGCTCTCCATCTATGAGTCTGTCCCCATTTTCCTTGTTAGTGCAATTTGTTCATTAGATTCCACATATGAGTGAGATCATATTGTATTTGTTTTTCTCTGACTGGCTTATTTCACTTAGCATAATGTTCTCCAGGTCCATCCATACTGTTGCGAAGGGTAAAATTTTCTTCTTTTTTATGGTCTAGTAGTATTACATTGCAAACCACTTTTGACATGTTCAATCAGTCACAGCCTCTTCTCCATACACTGCACAAATCTTTTTTTGTGTTTCATTTGCATTTTTACCCTTCTTGAAATAACAAAGCATAATATCCTGAAAATGTTGCTTATTTTCTTCCATCTTCAATATTAAAGTGGCTACACAAAAATTCACCAGTTTGGGGGGTTTTTTAAATGCACACTGATATGACAGCTGCCACAATACAATCTAACGAGATTGTCTCAAGTGAAGTTAGAAACAACTAATCACTACTAGAGCCATGTTACAGAAAAAACTAAACAAACTTTTTGGCCAACCCAATAGAAGGAGCCACATAGGAGGGGTAACTATTTTGAAGAAGGGAAACACACAAGCTGTGGAAACACAGAGGAAAGGTGCTTAATGCAAAATGAAGTGTGTGGGGATAGGAGATATCAGAGAAATTTTCCAGGTGGGTGTGACCTCTTTGCTGAGTCTTTAAGGTTGTATAAGAGTTATACAAAAAGGGAAAGCAGCAGAATATACATTCTTTTCAAGTGCACACAGAACATTTTCTAGGATAGACCACATGTTAGGACAGAAAAAGAAGTCTCAATAAATTTAAGGAAAGTGAAATTATATCAAGCATCCCCTCTGACTATAATGATATAAAACTAGAAATAAATCACAAGAAAAAAACTTAAGAACACACAAAAACATGAAGGCTTAATAGCATGTTACTAACAATGCTATTGAAAACAATGAATGGATTAACAATGAGATCAAGAGAAAAATCAAAAGAAACAAATGAAAATGGTCACACAACAACCCAAAAATAGCAAAAGCAGTCATGAGAGGAAAATTCATAGCATTACAAGCCTACCTCAAGAAACAAGAAAAATAAACAATATAACTTTACATTTAAAGGAACTAGGAAAAGAACAACAAACAGAGCCCAAAGTGAGTAGAAAAAAGGAAATAAAGGTCAGAGCAGAAATAAATGAAATAGAGTCTAAAAAAAAGTACAAAAAGAAATACACCAGATCAATGAAAGCAAGAACTGGTTCTCTGAAAAGATAAACAGGATTTACTCATCAAACCCTTCAATCAAACTCATCAAGAAAAAAATAGAACCCAAACACATAAAACCAGAAATGAAAAAGGAAAAGCAACAACTGATAACAGAAATACAAAGGATGTTAAGAAAATATTACACACAACTGTATGCTAACAAATTGTACAATCTGAATGAAATGGATAAGCTTCTAAAAACATGCAATCTTCCAAAACTGAATCAAGAAGAATCAGAAAACCTGAATAGACAAAATACAACTAATAAAATTGAAGTACTAATTTAAAAACTTCCAACAAACAAAAGTTCTGGACCAGATGTCATCACAGGTGAATTTTACCAAAGATTCAAAGAAGAACTAATACCTATCCTCCTCAAATTAGTCCAAAAAATTCAAGAGTAGAGAAGACTCCAAAGCTCGTTTTATGAGGCCAGCAATATGCTAATTCTAAAATCAGATAAAGATACTACAAAAAAAGAAAATTATAGGCCAATATCCCTGGTGAGCATAGATGCTAAAATCCTCAATAAAATATTAGCAAACCAGATCCTGCAATACATTAAAAAGATCATACACATGATCAAGTAGAATTTATTCTGGGGATGTGAGGTTTGTAGAATATCCCAAAATCAATTAACATGATTTACCACATTAACAAAATGAAAAATAAAAATCATATAATTATATTAATAAATGCAGGAAAAGCACTTGACAAAATCCAGCACCCATTTATGATAAAAACTCAACAGAGTAGGAATAGAGGGAATATGCTTCCACGTAATAAAAGTCATATATGACAAACCCACAGCCAGCATCATACTCAATGGGCAAAAACTAAAAGCATTTCCTTTAAGATCAGGAACAAGACATGAATGTCTGCTTTCACCACTCTTATTCAACATAGTACTGGAAGTCCAAGCCAGAGCAAGCAGACAAGAAGAAAAAAATAGAAGAAATTCAAATGAGAAAGAAAGAAATAAAACTATCATTATTTGCAGATGACATGGTCCTGTATATAGAGAACTCTCAAGATTCCACCAAAAAATTACTAGAACTGATAAATTAATTCAGTAAAGTAGCAGGATACAAAACAAATATCCAGAAATCTGTTGCATTTTTATATAGCAATAATGAACTATCAGAAAGGGAAATTAAAAATACAATCCCATTTATAATTGCAATAAAAAATGAAGTAAAATAAAATACCTAGGAATAAATTTAACCAAGGATGTTAAAGACCTGTACTCAGAAAATTATAAAACATTGAAGAAAGAAATTGAAGAAGATACAAATAAATGGAAGCATATACCATGTTCATAGAGAGGAATAATTCACATCATTAAAATGTCCATACTACCCAAAGCAATCTATAGATTCAACACAATTCCTATCAAGATACCAATGGTGTATTTCACAGAACTAGAACAAACATTCCAAAAATTTATTTTAAAAAACCACAAAAGATCCCAAATTGCAACAGTGACCTTGAAAAAGAAAAACAAAGTTTAAAGTATCATGCCAGCCGATATCAAACAATACTTCAAGGCCATAGTAATCAAAACAGCATGGTACTGGCATAAAAACACATACGTCAATGGAACAGAACAGAAAACCCAGAAATAAACCCATCCGTCTATAGTCAACTACTATTTGCCAAAGGAGGCAAGAACAGATAGTTTATCCAATAAAAAGTTTTGGGAAAATTGGAAAGACATGTGCAATTTTGCCACACACAAGAATAAACTCAAAATGGATTAAAGACTTAAATGTTAGGTTGAAACCATCAAAAGCCTAAAAGAAAACATAAGCATTAAAATCTCAAATATTTCCTGTAGCAACGCTTTTTTTTTCTGGAATATCTGCTCAAGCAAGGGAAGTAAAAGAAAAAATAAACAAATGAGACTACATCAAACTAAAAAGTTTTCACACAGCACAAGTAACCATCAACAAAATGAAAAGACAACCCACTAAATTGGAGAACATATTCACCAATACCTCTGATAAGGGGTTAATATCTAAAATTTATAAAGAACTTCTAAAACTCAACACCAAAATAAACAAACAACCCAATTTAAAAAATGGGCAAAGGACCCAAATAGACATTTCTCCAGAGAGAACATATAGATGATCAATAGATATATGAACATACACTCAAGGTCACTAATCATCAGAGAAATGCAAATTAAAACCACAGTAAGTTATCAACTCACACCCATCAGAATGGCTATCCTCAATAAATCAACAAACAAGTGTTGGTGAGGATGTGGAGAAAAGGGAACCCTCATGCACTTTTGGTGGGGATGCAGACTGGTACAGCCGCTGTGGAAAGAAGTATGGAGTTACATCATAACACTAAAAACGGAAATGCATTATGACCCAGCAATTCCACATCTGGGAATTTATCTGAAGAAACCTGAAACACTAACTCAAAAAAATAGATGTACCCCTATGTTTATTGCAGCACTATTTATAACAGACAAGATTTGGAAGCAGCCCACATGCCCAAAGTAAATGAGTAAATGAAACAGCTACAGTACATTTAAACAATGGAATACTACTTGGTCATAAGAAAGGATATCTTATCTTTTGTGACAGCATGGATGGACCTGAAGAATATTATGTTAAGTGAAATAAGCCAGTCAGAGAAAGACAAATAACATATGATTTCACTCATATGTGAAATCTAATAAACAAAATAAACTAACATACAAAACAGAAACAGACTCATACATACAGAGAACAGACTGACAGCTGTTAGAGGTGATGGGGGTTGGGAGGCTAGGTGAAAAAGGTGAAAGGGATTAAGAAAAAAATTAATAGACACAGACAACAGTCTGGTGACTGCCAGAGGGAAAGGGGTTGGGGGAGGTCGAACAGTGTAAGGGGGGGTGATAAATAGTGATGGAAGTCTTGACTTGGGGTGGTGCACACACAATACAACATATAGATGATATATTATAGAATTGTAACACCTGAAACCTATATGATTTTATTAATCATTGTCACCCAATAAATTCAATAAAAATAAAAGTAAAAAAGAAAAAAGGGAAGGAAATACATGCAAGACAGAGACTTAGAGATGGCTGAGGTTGACAAGACCTGGGAAACACATGTTGCTCAACATGGGAAGAGTTTTGAAATGGGACGGGGATAAGGGTGTCAGAAAGGCATGAGGCAAGATCACCAGATCCTCAGAGTTCACACTTCATGATTTTATGTCAGAGGAGCCTCATTGCGCCAGTCCCCAGTTGTCTTTCAAGACAACCCAACTAGTGCCATGTGCAATAAAGGCAAACTGTTCTTGCCAAGCCATGCCCAAATTTCAAATTCATGAGCAAATAAATAGGTGTAATTATTTCAACCTGCTGTTTCAAGATGGTTTGTTTTCAGCAACAGATAATCTCAACCATCACTTTAAAGATGGGGGCAGCTGAGGAAGAGGAGGGCTAAGTGGAAAATGACAAGCATAAATGCTGTGTGTCAATATTTTGATCCTCCCAGGCCCAAGTTTGGTTAGAAGCATACATTGTTTGGCTAACATCTGGAAGCTCACTATTTCAACTAATTGTTATCACTATATGATTCTAGATGGTGCTAAAAGGACTTTATTCTTCAAATACAGGCACATCTTCAGATCTCGAAATAAAGACAGGCTTGGGGTACAGATTGTAAATTGATGTCATCTGAAAGGGGGTTTCTAGTTGTTGGCCATAAACCTCCACCCTTTCCCTTTTCCTATCAATTACATTTGTTGATCACTTGGTTGGATAGTTTAGGAGGCCATGCTTAACAAACTTTCTGAAGACATGCAGCTTGCTTGGAAACGTAATGGGTATGGGCAATGACAGAATGAGAACCCTAAAGTATTTTGACAATCTGGAGCAGTAAGCTTAATCTAACAACATAAAATTTAGGCAAATATAAGAATTTCTGTTTGAATCTAAAAAGTATTTTTCATAAGTATAGAATGAAAAAAGGTATAGCTTAGATACAGGATACATGTGAGTCACCTAAGAGTCCAGGCTTTGGGCTTAGATAGATGTAAGCTTACATTTTAGATATAACACGTAGTAACTATGAGAACTTTGGAAATTATTTAAAACTCTCTGAGCCTTAGTCTTTCCTTATAAGAATTAGAGATAATGCACACTTACAGGGTTGTTTCTGGCACAAAGTAATTGCTCAATAAATGACCAGCAAAAGATCTAAGTTGTTTATAGAGGTGCTGATAAGACTATGGCAACCTTCGGGTCTCTACAGAGTCTAGAGAAGAGCTGTCCAAGAGAACTTTCTCTGATGGCAGAAATGTTCTATAATCGTCACTGTCCAATATGGTGGCCACTGACCACATACGGCTATTGAGCCCTTGAATGTATCTGTTGCAACTAAAGAATGAAATTTTTTGCAGTAATTATAAATAATTTAAATTTGAATAACCACATGTGGCTGTTGGTTACCAAATTGGATAGCCTAGGTCTAGATGGTATTTAAAAATGCTAAACTCTACACCCAATTAAGATCTAAAGAAAGGGGAAGATTTTCACTTGGTTTCTTTGTAAACTTCTGATTTGGTTGATTTTTTCATTATAATAAAAATGTATAATTTTGTAAGTGCTCACATATGTATACACACATAAAACCATTACTTCAGTCAAGATTATGAACATATCCAGCACTCCCATCTGTATTCTCCTGCCCCATTGTAACCCTTCTCTCCTGCCCCTCTCTCTTATGTCTGCGTTCCCTGCGCTGCCCCAGCAACCACTAATCTGCCTTCTGACCATATAAATTAGCTTGGGTTTTCTAGTATATTATTTTAATGATATCATATAGCATATTATTTTTTATCTGGCTTCTTTACCTCAATTTAATTCTTCACACGGTTTATCCACGGTATCACATGTATGAATATATTTTTTGTTATTGCTGAGCAGTATCTATTGCATGGAAATACCACAATCTCTTTATGCATTCACCTTCTAATGGACATTTGGGCTGTTTCCAGTTTAAGTTATTGCAAACAAAGCTACTATAAACATTTGTGTGGAAGTTTTTTTCTCTTGGATAAGTGCCTTGCAGTGAAATGGTTGGATTATGTGGGAGATGTATATTAAGCTTTTAAAGAAATTGCCAAACTATTTTTCAAAGCAGTTGTACAATTTTACATTCCCACCAATAGTGATAAGAAAACCCCACCAACATTTGGTATAGTCATTATTTTACAATTTTAGGTCTTCTAATCCTAATAGAGTAGTATCTCATTGTTGTTTTAACTTGCATTTTCCTACTGACTAATGATGTTGAACATTTTTCCATTGTTTATTTGCCATCCATATAACACTTTTGGTGAAGTGTCTGTTCAAAGTTTTTACCAATTTTTTAAAATGAATTGTTTCTTATAAAGTTAAAAGTACTTGATATTTTCTGTATACAAGTCTTTCATCAGTTTTATGCTTCGGAAATACTTTCTCCCATTCTGTGGCTTGTCTTTACATTCTCTTAACAGTGCCTTCTGAAAAGCACAAGTTTTTAATGTAGGTGAAGTCCAATTCATCAACTTGTTCTCTTATGGATTGTGCTTTTGGTTCATATCTATGGAATCTTGCTTAAGCCAAGGTCACAGAGATTTTCTCCCATGTTTTCTTCTAAAAGTTTTATGATTTTAAGTTGTACATATAAATCTATGTTCCATTTTTTCTATATGGTGTGTGGTAAGAATCAAAGTCCATTTTTTTTTTTTTAAATGTACATCCAATTGTTACAGCACTATTTGGCAAAAAGGCTACATTTTCTTCACGGAATGCCTTTCAATCTTTGTCAAAAATTAGTTATCCTGATGTATACAGGTCTATTTCTGTACTGTCTGTTATGGGTCACTGATCTGTGTGGATTGACCACTGTTTTTATTACTATGGCTTTGTAATATGTCTTGAAATCAGGAAGTGTTAGCCCTGCACATTTAATCTTCTTTTTCAAAGTTGTTTTTGGTACTCTTAACCCTTTGAGTTTCTACATGAACTTTAGAATAAGCTTTTCAATTTCTACAAAAAGTGTTGGTTGGAATTATGATTGGCATTTGTTGAATCTATAAATCAGTTTGAAGATAATTGCTATGTTAACAACATTGAGTTTTCTGATGCACTACCAAGGTATATCGCTCCACTTACTTAGGTCTCTAATTTCTCTCAGCAATTTTTTGTAGCATCCACTGCACCGTTTTTATATCATTTATCAAATTTAAACAAGATACTTCACATTTTCCTGCTATTGTAAGTAGTATCTTTCAATTTTAACTTTTTATTGTTCATTGCTACTGTGTAGAAATACAAGTGATCTTTGCACATTTAGAACACTATCAGTTTCTTGTATATTAATTTGGTCTCCTGCAACCTTTCTTGATTCATTTACTAGTTCAATAACTCTTTTGTAGATTCTATAAAATTTTCTATGTAGACTATGAATAAAAACATATTTCCTCTCTTTTCAACCTGGTTGACTTTTATTTCTTTATTTATTTACTTATTTTATTTTTGGCATTATTACAGTGGCTAACATCTCAAATACCATGTTAAATACAAATGGTGAGAATTCTGGTATTATTTCTGATATTAGGGAGAAAGTATTCAGTATTTCTCCATTAAGTATGATGTTAGCTATAGGTTTTCCATAAGTATTCTTTAGCAGATTGAGGAAATTCTTTTCTAGTATAGGCATTAAGTGCTGTAAACTTTCCCCTAAGTATTACTTTAGTAGCATTCCACAAATTCTGGCATGCGGTGTTTTTGTGTTCATTCAGTTCAAAATACTTTCTAATTTGTCTTTTGATTTCTTCTTCAATTCAAGAATTACTTAGAAGTGTATTTTTCAAATCTCTTCCTCCATTGATTTCTAATTTAATTCCACTGTGATTCAGAAAATGTGTGTGTATGTAATATTTAGTTTACTTTTGACTAGTATACCTTTTGGCATTTTCTGCAGTCTTTTACTTTTAACTTATTTTTGTCCTTAAAGTGTATTTCTTGTAAATGGCATATAGTTGGGTTTTGTTTTTTTCCAATCTAATCTGATAAATTCTGCTTTTTAATTGGGGTGTTTAGGCCATTTACATTTAAGGTAATTATTGATGTGACTAGGTTTAAGTGTACCCTCTGGCTATTTGTTTTCTACATGAACTATCTGTTTTTCAATGCTCTCCCTCTCTCTTTCTGCCTTATTTTGAATTCATTGAGATAATTGAGATGATTGTTGTTGTTATTATTATTATTATTTTACTTTATCTCCTTTTTTGGCTTATTACATATAACTCTTTGTTTTATTTTAGTGGTTGTCTTAGGGTTTAGTATACATCTTTAACTTATCACATTCTACTTTCAAATCACATTGTACTATTTCATATAAAGTATAAAACCTTACAATAGTATACCTCCAGTCTTTATGTTATTGTTGTCATATTTTACCTATACTTATGTTGTCAACTCCAAAATCCATAATTGCTTTTTTTAAACAGTCAATTACTGTTTAAAGAGATTCTTAAGAGAAAAATAATCTGACACATTTGCTCGTATTGTACCATTTCTAATACACTTTAATCTTTTCTGTGCATTCAGATTTCCATTTGGTATTATTTTTCATTTGCCAGAGGAGTTTTCTTTAACATGTCTTGTAGTGTGGGTCTACAGCAATGAATTCTTTCAACTTTTGCATGTCTGAAAAAGTCTTTAATTTTTTATTTTATTTTATTTTTCAATTACAATTTACATTCAATATTATTTTGCATTAGTTTCAGGTGTACAGCATAGTGGTTAGACAATCATATACTTTACAAAGTGATTCCCCTCAATATTTCAACTACCCACCTGTCACCATACATAGTTATTATAATATTGTTGACTATATTCCCTATGCTGTACTTTACATCTCCAGGATTATTTTGTATAACTATTGATTTCTACTTAATCTCTTCACCTTTTTCACACAGGATCCCCTCTGGCAACCATCAGTCTGTTCTCTATATTTATGAGTCTTTTCTATTGTGTTTGTTTGTTTGTTTGTTTGTTTGTTTTGTTCTTTAGATTCCACATGTAAGGGAAATCATATGGCATTTGTCTTTCACAGTCTAACTTATTTCACTCAGCACAATACCTTTTAGGTCCACCCATGTTGTTGCAAATTCTGAAAAAGTTTTTATCTTACCTTCAGATATTTTCACTGAATATAGAATTACAGACTGACAGATTATTTTTCTTTTTTTAATTAATTAATTTATTTTTTCAAATACATTTGTCTCCGCCTACCCCCACCACGTTCCCCTGCCCTCCTCGCCCCTCTACCCCCTCTCTCTCCCACAATCCTTCCCCACTTTGGCTTTGTCCATGAGTCCTTGCTATATGTTCCTTGACTTGCCCCTTCCCTTCCTTTTCCCCTACCCACCTCTCCCTCCTTCCCTCTTGTCTCTTTTGGTTTCTTTTTTCTTTCAGTGTTGCTGGTCTTATTTTCCTTGCATCTTTGTTTTGTTGGTTAGGTTCCACTTATAGGTGAGATCATATGGTATTTGTCTTTCGCCCCCTGGCTTATTTTGCTTAGCATAATGTTCTCTAGTTCCATCCGTGCTGTCGCA
This sequence comes from Pteronotus mesoamericanus, assembly GCF_021234165.1. Taxonomy (NCBI): domain Eukaryota; kingdom Metazoa; phylum Chordata; class Mammalia; order Chiroptera; family Mormoopidae; genus Pteronotus; species Pteronotus mesoamericanus. Next base: position 4,482,961 of record NW_026555326.1, read on the forward strand.
AAATGTAGTAGTTCTTTTTTTCTTTCTGCTGCATAGTATTCCATTGTGTAAATGTACTATAATTTTTTTATCCAATCATCTACTGATGGGCATTTAGGTTGCTTCCAACACTTGGCTATTGTAAATTGTGCTGCTATGAACATTGGGGTGCATAGGTTCTTTTGAATTGGCTTTTTGGGATTGTTAGGATATAGTCCCAGCAGAGGAATCACTGGATCAAAAATCAGTTTCATTTTCAGCTTTTTGAGGAAATTCCACACTGCTTTCCACAGTGGCTGCACCAGTCTGCATTCCCACCAACAGTGTCCTAGGGTTCCCTTTCCTCCAGAGCCTCGCCAGCACCTGTTGTTTGTTGATCTGTTTATGATGGCCATTCTGACTGGTGTGAGGTGGTACCTCATGGTGGTTTTGATCTGCATTTCTCTGATGGCTAGTGATGCCAAGCATCCTTTCAAATGTCTCTGGGCCCTCTGTATCTCTTCTTGGAAAAGCGTCTGCCCAGGTCCTTTGCCCATTTTTTGATTGGATCATTTTTCTTCTTGGAATGGAGTCAAGTGAATTCTTTATATATTTTGGAGATCAAACCTCTACCTGATGTATTACTAGCAAATATATTTTCCCGTAAGGTTGGCTCCCTTTTCATTTTGCTGATGTTTTCTTTAGCCTTGCAGAAACTTCTTATTTTGATGAGGTCCCACTTGTTTATTCTTTCCTTTATGTCCCTTGCTTTAGGAGACATATCATTATTTTTCTTTCACTACTTTGAAGATAATGCTCCATTGTGTTCTCACTTGCTTTGTTTCCAATGAGAAAATCTGCCATCAACTTTATCTTTGTTCCTCTGTATATTTGTCTTTTTTTACCTGGCTGCTTCTAAGACATGTTTGATTATAATTTGCCTTGATCTTGGTTTCTGGCTAAGATGATTAATCCAATTTTACATAGGATTATGCTATTCCCATTTTACTGATTCTAATACCCAAAATTATGTTGATAATCAGATAGGATTGACCTAACCAAGGAATCCACATATGTAATAATAAAGAAAAGGGTACAGGTATCCCACACTTTCCAAAAGTTGTGTTTCTACATTACTACCTATTTTTCCTAAAGGAATGAAATCTAAAGAGGGGTTTCACTTTTACAAAAAGTTATTACCATATTGATGTAGGTATTTCGTAAAAGCAAAGTATAGTAATGTGAACTTTCAGGAAGCAAGGGCTATACTTCATTTTACACCATTTTGGCTCACAAAAGATTTCACGGGAACACTTTACTTTCAGACAGCAGGGGAAACCTGTTCTTTAACTCAGGGTTTCACAAGGACTTGTGTGACTGAAGCCACCCAGTAGAAAAAGAACTCCATCCACTTTTTTCCAATTATCATTTTCAGCTAGACATTCTTAAGGGTAAAATTTTTATTGCTCTTCTAACATTCCCTCAGTGGCAGTTTTAAAACATCGCCCCAAATATTCTTTGACATTCTTCCTGCTGAGAAGTGAGATCTATGTCTTTTGCCCTTGAATCTGGGCTTTGCGACTGCTTGACTAATGGAATGCAGCACAAGCAACATCGTGCCAGTTCCTGGGCCTAGACTTTAAGACGCTGTCCGTTTCCTCCCTCTCTCTTGGGATGTTTGTACTTTTGTTACTGGATGGGCCCTGGCCAAAAGCAGGTCTGCCTCAGGCCGACCTATAGTGTCTGGGTTCTTGACTTTGTGTAAGAAAGATTCTACAACATGAGTCTAGGTAATTTTGAGAGTTCATTCATTGGGGACAGTGAAACAAAGAAGGACTTAGGGTAGAAGAAGCAACAGGAAAGAGCCCAGGCAGTGTTCTGCTTTGGCTCCCTAGAAACATCATAGGAAAGAACTGAGCCAAGGTAGGGCTGCTGTTAGCTCACTGGGAGGTCAGGGGAAAGTGGATCAGGGGTTAGCCCCGGGCAAGCTGCCCCTGTTCCCCTGGTTGCAAGTCTCATGAGGACCCTTAGAATTTAGGAGGAAGTAAAAAGTTCACATCTGAAAAAGGGGAATGGGTATGCTCTAGAGCTCACACTGGGCTCTTTTTCTTGAAGGTTCTTTTTCTGCTGGTAAGAACGTTAGGAGAGGGTTTCAGCAGAATATTCACCAGATTTCCAGGTATGTTTTTAATATGCTGATGCATTAAAATGAGCATATGGTGGGGGGAGGTGGGATTATTCTTTGGTCTGCTTAAGTGTTTTACTTTTATCTTGGGTCTGTCTGGCTTTAATTGGTTTTTTTAATCCTCACCTGATATTTTTTATTATTATTGTGTTTGGGTTTTTTAAGGGAGGGAGAAACATCAATGCGAAAGAGAAACATCTATCAGTTGCCTCCCATATGTGTCTCAACTACGGATCGAACCAGCAACCTAGGTATGTGCCTTAACTGGGAATTGAACCTATAACCTTTTGGTGTTCGGGACCATGCTCCTGAACACTCTGGTGGGGCTTTAATGGGGTTTTTGTTATTTGTTCCCCTGACTTCGTGTGTTCTTGGCACAAATGGCATTAATTTGGTATCTGTCCTCTATCTCACTGACCAGGGTGATTTAAGCTATATATTCTCTGGTTAAGGAGGGGACATATAAATCATTTACTCTCAAGTTCCCTTGATTAGGGAAAATAGTCTTGAGATTCACTAGCTAACTGTAAGTTGCTCAAACTACTTGGGCTTGTTCAATTCTTTTGTCTCAATTTCCCCATTCCACTTGTCTAAGACTTTTCCTAGCTTCCTACTATTCTGTCACACTTTGATCCAGCTCAATGCCATTAATGACCTCAAACTGCCTGGATACAGGCCCACATGGAGTAGAGGCTTACATCCCACTACCTTGGCTGAGCTCCCAGCCAGCCAGCTGCAACCATGTCAGTGACACATCTTGAAAGTGGACCTGGCAGCGAGTAGTGTAAAACAGAAATGGTCTGTCTGCAGTGAGCCCTGTTCAAACTGTAGATTTGTGAGCAAAATAGATGGCGGTTGTTTTTAGATGACTTGTTACATAGGAATAAATAAACAAAACTTCTTCCCTAAAAAACTGGATCTTAAACCAGTATCTCAGACAAGTAGCTTTGGCTTAGATCCACTGTGGTTTTACTTCTTCCAACTTCTAATCTTTTATATGACCTACAGTGTTCTATTCTCTTTCGCACAGGGACAATCTTGTCCTTGTGGAGGACTAATAGCTATTTGTAGACAGCACTTGTTCTTCAAATCTGTATACATTCAAAGTGTTCTTCTGAGAATGATTCTCTCCATTACACACTGAAAAATGTTGCCTAACTGCACTCTGTGTTAACCATTCTGTCCTGCTAGTCTTCTAACCTACACAGTCTCCTTTGGCATCTGTTTTCTCTAAGCACTATTCTATTTACAAGCTGCAACCTCTGCTCACATTAGCTATTTAAACTCACATTTAGTGTGGGGGCATTTATTAAAAACTTCCACCACTTGTGCCTTGCTGAATCAGGGTTCAGTCAGTAGATCAAAACCATGCCAGTTATGTGAATAGAGAGTTTAATATATGTCAGTAGATATAAGGATCCTGAATAGGTAACTGTGTCTGTCAGGGTTCTCCAGAGAAACAGAATCCAAATTTTTTATTATATATAAATAGGTTTATTTTAAAGAACTGTCTTGTACAATTATGGGAGCTAGCAATTACAAAATCTGAGCAAGTCAGCAGGCTGGAAATCCTCAAGCAAGAGCTAATGTTGCAGTCTTGAATTTCTTCCCCTTTCATAAAAATTTAGTTTTTTGTTCTTAAGATTTTTCATCAGTGAGAGTAATCTCTTTTACTTAAAATCAACTGATTATAATTGTTCTTCACATCAAGAACATATTCTCACAGCAACACCTAGACAAGTGTTTCATTAAGTATCTAGATATATAGACTAGCCATCAGAGAAGCTAAAACAGTGAAAAGAAAATTGTAAGAATCATGGAAGTTGCCGTTGCTGAGACCTGAGGAAGCAAAGGGAAAAGGCTGAAATTATGAAAACTTAAAACTTAGTGAAGAGGCCCAGAAGAACTGAAACTCAGGCCTCCGGGTAGGAGGCATTGCTCAGCCCGTGCTAGCTGCCTGAGTTCAGAAGACGGGGCCCAGCAGGCTGGAATCCAGATGGCTGAGAAAGGGGCACTGGCTGGCTATTGCTAGGGTTGCCAAGGGAGACATGAGGCTGCTGCTACAAGTGTTAGAAAAACTGCAAACTGAATTCAGCTGTTGCTATAAGAAGAAAATGCTTATGTTATGATGAAGAAGTTTGCTGGGTAATACTCACAAGAACCACAAGGAGATAACCCTCAGGAAATCCACAACAAGGAGCAAACCCTCTTCCAACCTTGCAATCCCCATCTAGTGTCCCTATTGGCAGAGCCAACTGGAAAAGCAAAATTGTGATTTTCAGAGTCACAGCTCTGGGACACTTGGTGTTCAAGGTCGCCAAGGCCTTGTGAAGTAATTCCAAGTAATTACTTCACAAGGCATGTGAAGTAATTCCAAAGCTCTGAGGTTAGACACCTGTCCACTTTCCCAAACAAGATACAGCTATTTTCTCATTTTAAAAAAAAGGTGAATTTGGAGCTGGAAGGCAATAACTTAATAACTGATACAGTTTACCCATTTAGCTAGTCTACAAATATTTTAACTTTGATATAATTGCAAAAACCTCTTTGTTACCTTCTCAAAATGCATCTTTTCTGCATATAGACCAAGACAGTGTTGCCATCCCCCCAAATTCAGATGTGTAAAGTCCCAACTGTCATTGTACCCATCTCTGAGCAACATTAAGCTTTTCTCAAATTCAGTCACAATGCCATTTGAATAATGTTTCCTGGAACATTACTATTGTTTGCAGTAAAACCAAATTGTAAAGGTAACTTCCAACAAAACTTGTAAAAATCAGAATAGGAAGGCACGAGAAGAATGAAATCCACACACACATAATAAGCAAATAACTGGTCATGAGGTCATAATTAATATTTATAACTTCCTCCTTTCACTATCCATTTCTCATCTCCTTTGCCTTTATCCAGTGCCTCAGATAGTTGGGGATTTTTTTTTTATTTAATGTGGTAATCCATGTCGCCTGAAGGATCTGAATCATCACTGGTTATGCCTTTAGCAGGGGGGAAGAACATTGTCATCTTCTATTAATTTTTACTGTTGGACTTGAAAATCTAAAAGCCACTCCAGAGGATACCCTGGGTCCAGATCTAGTTTTCCTTGCCCCATTGCAATGGCAGCAACCCAATTATCCTTCAATAATCCATATCAATCACCCAGCCAGCAGAGTAACTCTCTTTTTTACCTGTTGCTTTAGTAGCATGAGGAGTACAAAATGGCTAGGTGACAATCTCATCTTCCAAATCAGTGAAATATTGGTATACATCCTGGTAGAAGCATTTGGTTTGGGGGAGGGTAGGGGGTGAAATCAAGACTCCAAACCAGTAAGTACGCAAAAGCACAGGAATCAGCAGCAAAAAATTCATGAGCAGGCTATGAGATTTAACAGTGGAAGGAGCCAGTTAACCTCCACCTCTGATTCCCAGGCTTATGTGACTTGTCAATGGGAAACACATAACTATATATTTGTCTACGAGTCAAAATATAATCTACATCTTTTGAGGAAGAATTTCTGCCCTCCAAGAGTATAATCCCCCAGCTGGTACCTTGAGTAAGCCAGATTTCTAATCTTTCTATAAGGCCAGCTATTTCTGGGTGGTGGGTTCTGTGCTTATACCAGTTAATTCCATTGCTGTGCTTCTTTTGAAATGACTTTCTTGATCAAAAGCAATATTGTTTGCAGTAAGCCATATTTTTGGGCAGCAAAGCAAATATGTACTACGCAGAATACATGTCTCTTCCAGTGAGGAAAATTTTTTTGCTCCCCTCCATGACGGAAGGGGTTCAATATAATCACCTTGTCCCTGGGAGCTGGCTGGGCCTGTTAGGCAATGAGGTCATGTCAGGGGCTTAGTTCAGTTGCCAAGTGACGCACTCAGCAACATGGATAGAAAAGCCTTGATCAGGGTAAGTCCATGTTGTTGAATTTACACATAGTGCTCCCTCCTGCCTTTTCTGCCACTTTATGCACAGGCCCATTGAGCAAGCACTGGAACAGCTGGGGAAAGAACCTATTTTCTTAGCTTCAGACCCAAGCCACAGGATGGGTCATTTTGTCCACCTTCAATCAAAAGACTCTGAGTCTGGAATTGGCTTAGGTCTGGAAATTGGATGAAAGGCCACTCAAGTCAGGTCGTTGGCCACTAAGCTTTTTATAGAGATTGATCCTTTTTCTTCCTAGGTGCACCATCATCAGTTAGTCCCACTAAAGGTCCCTAGATTTTTTTAATTTAAATTTTATTTTTCAATTACAATCGTCATAGACTATTTAGTCTCTAGTGTACAACATGGTGATTAGACATCTATATACCTTATGAACTAAGATCCTTAGGTGTTTAAACAGTTTGGTCGCCACTATGTCCTGGCTGCTTTTTATGGTATATGTGGTCCCCTTGTCTCTGGTGGTTAAATTCTGTCATTTGGCTTCTGGTATAAGGGAATGCCATTATTCCCACTGACGTCAGGGAGCTCGACTCAAAGAATTATCTTTCACCACTATATCTGGCTTACAGAAAGCAGCCGCCGTAGAGTTTTTGAAAGATGTAAATGCCACCAGCAGCACTGTATTTCTCAATGTCTTAATAAAGTATCCTTTGGGCCCTCTGACTGATGGTTTGGGGGATAGGTGTGCAGATCTCATGTGATAAAGTCACTTCATTCCTTCCTTCCCAAATCTTTATTTTATTTTATTTTTCAGTTACAGTTTACATTCAATATAATTTTGTATTAGTTTCAGGTGTGCAGCGTAGTAGTCAATCACATACTTTACGAAGTCATCCCCCGACACTTCCAGTATTCACCTGGCACCATACATCGTATTATAATATTATTGGCTGTATTCCCTATGCTGTACTCTTTACATTTTTGTGGCTATTTTGTAACCACCCATTTGCCCTTCATCTTTTTCAGCAACATCCCAACCCCACCTCCCCTCAGGCAACTATCAGTCTATTCTCTGTATCTATGAGTCTGTTTCTATTTTGCTTGTTCATTTATTTTGTTTTATAGATTCCACATGTAAGTGAAATGATATGGATTGTTTTTTCTCATACTGACTTATTTCACTTAACATAATACCCTGTAGATCCATCCATGCTGCCGCAAATGGTGAGATTTTGTTCTTTTTAATCGCCAAGCAATATTCAATTGTATACCACTGCTTTTTTATCCACTTGTCTATTCCTGGATAAAAATAGACATTTTTATTGTCTTGGGTTGCTTTCAAATCTCAGCTATTGTAATAACACTGCAATAAACTTCGGGGTGCATATATTCTTTCAAATTAGTGTTTTAGGTTTCTTCAGATATATATCCTGGAGTAGAATTCCTGGGTCATAAAGTAGTTCTATTTTTAATTTTTTGAGGACCATCTATATTGTTTTCTATAGTGGCTGTACCAATCCTCATTCCCACTAACAGTGCATGGGGGTTCCCTTTTCTTCACATCTTTGCCAACACTTGTTGTTTGATGATTTATTGATGACAGCCTTTCTGACAAGTATGAGGTGGTATCTCATTGTAGTTTTAATTTGCATTTCTCTGATGAGTGATGTTGAGCATCTTTTTGTATGTCTATTGGCCATCTGTATGTTCTCTTTGGAGAAGTGTCTATTTGAATACTCTGCCTATTTTGTTGAGTGGCATGAGTTCTTTATCAGATATATTCTTTCTTTCTATGTCTTAAATGTCTTCCTTTACATCATGTCAAAGCAGTTTTTAGCATTCCCACCTTCTTACATATATGCCACCATTGAGTCCAAGGTTTTATCAGCCAATCAAGAAATTTTTAGAGCCACTTCCAGTTGTAAGAACTAACACATTAAGCCCAGGATATCTAATAAATATGCCCAATAAGTCTGATCTGATGCAGTGCTGTATTTCATCATCTTTGGTCTAGCACCCTTAGAATATACTCTTACATTTATTTCCCAAGTTTCTCTGAATATATATTACACAATCTTGCATTTCTTCTACTGTATAAACAATTTCCTCCTGGGTCAGAGAAAGCTGTGTCTGACTCTAATTATGAGTTCGGTGGTGATAAAGAGTAGTTGAGATTGGTCTTGAGACAAGTGGACATTCCTTTGAAGGCAACTGCCCCCAGGTAAAGTTGCTGTAAGCTTTTCAAAACCATGGGGGGAATGAATGATTTCCTACATGGTGATTGCTGAGCCACAACATGCCATCCACTGACTAATCTGAGGAAATTCCTGCCAATCTCATTAGAAATGAAGGAATGTACATTGCAAGTCATTTAATGAAAATATATCCTTCTCACCGACCCCAGCCCACTCCCACAGCTACTGAATATCTCGTCTGAAGTAGTTCTCACGTGATGAATGGAGCCTGCTATGGGGCCATCTAGTGTTCAAACTTTATTTTCTCACATGATTTAACAGGTGAAAAAGAACACCTTTTCTGGTCATTCTCCTAAAAACTAGTTTGATAGATGGCAGACTCTCAGAGACTGGGTGAAAAATAACATCATTTTTAAAGTCTCTACCAGAGCTGAGGACTGGGCAGAGGAATGTTCTCCTTAGCTGGCCAACAGAGTCTGTCTTTGAGCCTGAGCTAAAATGACAACCTGGCAGAAAGAGCCAGTACAGGTCAGGCCCACAGGCAGCATTTCCAGAAACTCACACCCCCTACCCTGTTCAAGGCCAAGTATAAATGACCATACAGATTAAAGCCTAACACATATGGGGATCGCACATAGGGATGTGGGATCTTTAATTATACCCCTTCTTTTCAATGAAAACAGTCTTAAGATATTGAACTAACTTGAGATTACGTATATACCAAGTGGTAGAGGCAGGTAAGCCAGCACAGATCTTCTGCCTAAGAATACTATATCTGTTTCTCTCTTCTGTTCCTTAAGGCACCCTAGTCTGCTGGCAGCAACACCCATGGGAGCCACCTTGAGGTACATCATTTTCAACATACAAGTTGTTTTCCAGGAATAGAGAAGAGCTTTGCTCCCTCCCCCTAAACAAGACCTACCCCTGGGTTCTGGGGAGTCATGCAAGTTTGTACCCAGAGCTTTCTGCCTTCCTTTTCTCTCACCCAGAAGCCTCATATACCCCTTTACTTGTGATGCACCTGCTCCCAGGCTTTCCTTTTGGGGACATCACCTCTAATGCCTGTGGCCTCTTTGTTACATCTTTCTCACCCCTTCCTTCTTGTGCCACAAGGTGTCCTTGTTGTCCACAGACTGAAAATCCTCAGTCTACTGCAGGCGGGCACTTGGCCTCTCTCTCTCTCTCTCTCTCTCTCTCTCTCTCACACACACACACACACACACACACACACACCCCAGGTCTCTCCAAGTATAAAGCTTTGAGCTCCTGGCAGCATTTTCTGTGTTTCCTCTGAAGTCTAACCTACTGGGAGTCCTCTGGTTCAGGGAAGTCCTGCCTCACGCCTCATCTCTCACCTCACCACTCTCTCACTGTCTCAATTCTAGACCTCTGCTTATTCAGCCTTCTCCTACCTCCTCCTTCACACACACATACACACAGGAAACAACCTTCTCTCCTCTCCCTGATTCACTAAACGGCATCCTTTCTTCAAGGCCACGGTCACTCCACAAGCGCAGCTCATTCTGTTCCCAGAGCTTCCGCTCCACGTAGATTCATATCAGTTTTCACGTCCCTAAGTCAGGAACAAAAAGCAGTATGTACTGGCTTTGTTCGTTTAATCCAAAACTTTCAAATCTTCCCCTGCTATGCTTTTTAACATTGTAGTTCATCTCTTCCACAGGAAAAGAAAAAATGTTTGCCATCACCTTAGAAAGTAAGTAAAATTATGTCAACTTTGTTCTGTTGTACGAGTATTTATAGTTACCTCATTTCCATGTTTTGTCTTTCTCTTAAAGACATATACTATGCACCATCGCTGTGTCCCACAAAGGGCTAAGACCAAGGAATTTAGTGGTGAATGAGATAGGCTCCCTCCCTTCATTGGGTTCACACTCTAGGGCAAGGTAGACATAACACAAGTAAGCACATTAAGTATGTAATTAGAGATTATGATTAGTGGTTTGAGATAAGACTGTCAGGAAAAATAGAAGGAAGACTGTGAGATCAGAGAGCATCTGAGGAAGTCATGAAAGTAATCTGAGATATAATAGAAAAACAGGAGCCAGCCAAACACAGAATTCAGTGAAGAGAGATCCCAGCAGAGGAAACAGGATATGTGAAGGCCTGAGAGAGGAAGGAGCTTGGTGAACTCACAGAAAGAACCAATAGGTAGCTATGTGACTATAGCGAGGTGAGCAGAGAACAGTGTGGCTGGGGACAATGTGCAGAGGCTGAATCAGGCAAGGTCTTGATGGCCACAGTAAGGAGCTTGAATTTATTCCACATGCCATCCAAAGTCATAAATTATTTTAAGCAAGGAAGTGACATGACCAATGGTTACTAGGAAACCATTGGCTAATATATGGGGAATGGAATGACTTAGAAGGGTCAAGAGTGGAAGAAAAAGTCTAGTTAAAAGGCTATGGCAATGGTCCAAGTGAGAAATGACGGTGGCTTGAACAAAGGCTATAATTGATGTGATGACAGAAAGAGGGCCGATTTCAGAGGAAAATCACGGGACCTGGCGATGACTCTTACCTACTTTTAACTTACTTATATTGTTCTGAAACACATTTTTCACTAGTTTGCTCAAGGAAAGGCCTGGTAATTATATTTTCTGAATACACGTATTATGAGTGACACTGCTCAGGTATAGAATTCTTGGGTCACACAATCACTTTCTTTTCTTCACAATTCAAAAGGTTGTTCTGTTGTCTTTTAGCATTTAGAGTTATGGGAAGAAAAACCTGATACAAATGTGACTTTTTTTCCCTTCCTGCATATTTATTTGGAGGATTGGGTAATCTTGTAGACTTCAAATCTCTACATGAATAGGTCTAAGAGTAGTTCTTTTCTTAATCTGGCAAACACAATATTATTTAGCCTACCCAGCCTTCATTCCTCTTTCTTCTGCAGTCAGCACCCCTATTACCCTCTGGGAAACTGTCTCTCCCTTATTTGGAATCCATGTGGACACTGGGTAGAGCCCACTGCTTCTCATTCCAGGAGAGGGAGTGTGCTGCCAATGAAACTAATACAACACCCTTCTCAGGTGTCTAGGGGTGATTCAGGGGTGAGAGATCCAAATCAGGCCAATCGGAGTCAATGAGGATTAATCCAAAGTTAATGCCACAGTATCAGAAAAGAAAAACTCTTTCTTTCAACTGAATTTGGAAAGCTAAAAGAATATAAGCCCAGAGCCACTAGGTACCACCTCATGAAAACAACTTACCCAAGAATGAAGCCAACTCATAGAAAAGCCAGAGCTGAAAGGAAGGATTTCTGGTGAACATGTGGACTTCATTAAGTGAACCAATAATATCCTTTTTTTTCCTTTAAGTTTGAGCTGGGACTCTGACATGACCCAAAGATCCTTGATTAATACAGTAAGCACATTTAATTTTTAAAATGAGATTTTGCTTAAGACCAGTAAATGTTCTAGTATAGCTTCTGCTCTAAATGATTCTGTTAATCAGTATAGAAACTCCTATTATTTGGGGGTTGGTTTTTGATATCTGTTTTTCAGAATTACTCTATTCTTTCATTTTCATTTCTTTATCTTTTGCTTTTTTGTTCTAGGAAATTTATCTTCAGTTTATCTTTTACTCACTAATTTAGTTTTGTGAAGTGTTCATTTGCAAGTCATGGCTTCCATCTTAGTGTTTCATTCAATAACATTTTTCTAATAACCCTAATAACATTTTTCTCCCACTCAGGTGTAATTTTTTAGCATATAGTATATAGTACTCTTCAATAAATTGAGGGAAAAAAAGACTGGAGTTATTTATTTTTCTGATCAATAATTTTCCTTATCATATTATTTAATTCCCCTTAGCCTATGCCTGAGGATGGTAGATGATAGATAGATAGATAGATAGATAGATAGATAGATAGATAGATAGATAGATATAGACAGACAATCTCCCAGGACCTAGAACAATGCCTGGTACAGTTGGCACTCAAGAACTATTTGTTAGAAATGTAAATGGATTTTCTAAATGCATTAATTTGCTCAGGGCATCCTTGAGAAGGTAAAACCAGCACACAAAGATAAATAACAACCCAAGGTAGCTAATTGAGAACTATCAGAAATACAGACACGATGAAGAGCCAAATGAACTGTGCAGATACAAGTGTACTCTAGAGTCAGAGCCAGATGTGGGCAAGGGACAATACTCAATGCTTAAATGACCAGAGTGGTGTCCACAGAGGAGCCAAGGATCGAGTTCAACTTTGAAAAAGGAGTGTGACTGGAAAAGGAAGGGGGCTGGTGGATTCTTCTTCCAAAAAGCATTCCTCTGGTGTTCAGATCATTCTACCCACAGGAATCAGCACCTATTCAATCCATCAAAGATGCAGCTACTTTTCCCGTAACATAATAAAGTTTCAGGGCCCAAACAAATACAGAATTTTAGATTGAAAAATCCCAGCCCATCTACTACTCCCCCACCCCCAAAGGAAGGCGCCGAAAGCAGTCAATGAGACTGCTCTCTGTAACAGGTCGCTCTCTGGTGTCCGTGTTTGATTCCTGGGTTATTATGTCAGACGTCTCTGGTTAGGGACACTTGTAAGCACCAAATTTCCTCCTGACTAGGCTTGTACTATGCCTAAAAAGACACCGACATCAATAAAATTTTGGTATTGAGATGCAGCCTATGACTCAAATGATGCACACTTGGCAGTGACTTCATCATACACCCTAATTCCTTCCATCTCTAGTCCCTTTCAGCTTCTCACTACCCATATGATTTCAGTGCACCCAACCTGGGGGTAATCCCCAGGTAGGAAATCTAAGGAGGTTTAGAAAAACAAATTGAAATGGTTAACAATGAGGCCAGAAAATGTCTGTTGGGAAGGACTTCAGATTTCATTGGCTCTAACTCTGCCAGTGTGGGGCCCTCTGTACCATGACTTGGACAGAGGCCATCCAACATAGCTCCATGACTTCCAGATACTAGTCCCTTAAACAATGAAATGCTGGGGTGGCTGCTCTAGAATCCCCAGGGATCTTTATATGGACTTCCAGGACCTACCCCTGAAAGTCTGAATTCCACAGATATGGGATGAGGATAGGGAATCTGTTTTTTAAAGCTTCAGATTATTTTTGAAGTGCATCCAGCTTGAAATGCACTTCTTTAAAGGGCTCTGGCCTAGATCACCCCACTCCTGGTGATATAAAAACAAAAGCAAAAATGTTATAGTCCCTAAAACTCATGCAAGCAGACAGCTCTTCCATCCTCTGGCAGTGTTTTTCTGTCATCATATTTTTGTACTGCTGAGAGCAAGCCAATTAATGCTTTCCTGCTGTCCCCAATCTCAGCCATGACCTAAAGCATCACCCAAGACCTGTGTCTGGCCCTCTCCATTTCAGCTTGCCTTCTTTGTTGCGGGCTTACCAAGATGCTGACAGGAACAAAAATGACTTGTTTTTGAGAGTAAAGATACAAGTTATGACTGAGATGACGCACACAGGTTCATGGAGGGAGACTCTCACATCCGACCTACCTTCTTCAGTCCACAGAGAGTCACGTTGCTACTCTAACCACATCACTAATTCTGAAAGATGGGGACTCCTACACACGGTCTCCAGGCTAATGTCTTTGATTGAGGCAGAGACCTAGAAGGTGCCCAACGCCAAGTTTCTGGCACTTCAAGCTCTCTTGGCACCAACAGCATAAGCCCATGAGTGTAACTGCACTGCAGAAGGCAGTGTTCTCAATCTGTAAAATCTCTGAAGTCTTTTTTCTTAAAGAAGACAGACTCAAGCCCCACAAAAATACTTTCTGAATATCTGGGGTGTGGTCAGGAAATCCGCCTTTTGAACAAGCAGTCCCAGGTAATTCTGAGCAAGGCTGATTTTGAATTTCACCCATTCAGGACTGAATCCCTACAAGGAAAAGTACATGGAAAGGGAGCCAACCTTCCCTCTGCCCTCCCATGGCCATTGCTCCTTCTCATCTTGAGATCTTGGCCAAGTCTCTTATTAATTGTTTTTCACATTCCCCTCACCTTTCTATCCATTCTCTTCCTCAAAAAGAGTTCTTAACTGCCAGAAGACTGGTCTTTTTTTAAGACTAACAGTTAATTTTATGGGGCTCTATTTCTGTCTATCTGGGTAGAGGTGTTAGGACAAGTGGCCAGAATTCACAGGGACGAAAGGACAGTGTTGGAAAAGAAGCCCAGGCATAGAATTTGTTTATGTGAAAGAAGAAAACAAAAACAACATACACTTATTTATGTCATTCAGAATTGAATTTTAGTGATGAGTCACTCATTAAGTTATTTTCCAATAAGCCTGGGTTGGAGAATCAAAAGGTCCTGATTTAGCCATGGCTCCATCATTCATTGGCTATCAGACCTTGAGTGAATTATTGAAATTCTCTGAGATTTACTTCCTTTATCTATAAAATGGGGGCAATCACCTAATAGGGTTGCTGTTAGTTTTAATGAGGGTGACATTTAAATGTTTACCACAGGTTTTGGCACATGATAGATGGTCAGAAAACACTAGATATTAATAGTAATACAACTCTGTAATGTACATCTTTCTGCACTTCCCTCCTCTTGCTCCTCTTCACTTACTGTAAGTTCCAGCTGACCTCACAAGAATTACTTGCTCTTCTCAGAGGCCCCAGTAACCATGGGCTTTAGAGTCTAACAAAGGTAGTTTAATCCTGTCCCTATCACCAAGCTATGAACTGTATGACCTTTCTGGGCCTCAGTCTTCTCTGGGAACAAGAGATATCTCATCAAGTCTTTGTAAAGGCATAGTACAATAATGCACATAAAGAGCCCAGCACTATACTTGGCACTTAGTATGTGCTATCCTTCCTTCTTTCCTGACCCCCAGGTTTCTATATTTGTTCCTACCTTGATGCTTTTGCTTATACTGCGTCTTCCACCTCGAATGCCTTTTCTCTATTTTCTACTTGTTGGAGTTCTTCCCAAAGCTGTTGTCATACTACCCAATCACAACAGACAAATGCCCAGATAAACCATCCTTCATTAACAAGTAGAGTTTTTATTGAGAATCTGTTATATGTTGGGCACTGATACTTTTCCCTAGGGATACAGAGATGATTCAGGTCTAGTCCCAGAGGTTAACTAATTCAGTTGACTTAACATAAGAACAAATGACTATAACACCATGAGGCCAGAGTAGCAACAGAAGTCTAAAGTGCTGGGAAAGTACAGATGAGAAGGCTCTTGGGTCAAATGAATTAGAGAAGCCTTCATAGAGAGAGAGAGACTTTGGATTGACCTGGAGGATAAGTAATTGTTGACAGGAAGAGAAAAGGGAAAAGGATGTCTAAGACTGTCCTGGACCCCAAACACCTGAGCTAGATGGGAAGACCAACATGGCTGGAAGCTAATCTGGAGTAGAGAGGGGATAGAGGCAGAGCTGGAAAGGTAGGAGCGGACCACAATATAAATGGTGTTGGGGAGGAGAGGAGACCTGGGGTTCCATGAGAAACACCACCCAGGGAAGGAGTGGTCTCAAGAAATCACTTCTCTCTAGCTTTCATCATAACATTAGCTAAGGGACCACGGGCTATAGGATTGTAACTCAAAGCATTGCCAGAAGTGTAGCTGGCAAAATTGGACCTCAGTTCTTAAGTTCAGCAAAGAAAGAATTCAGGGACAAGAACTCAAATTATAAGAGAAAGGTTATTTAGAAAGTTACAAAGGTAGTAGAAGTGAGCCAGGTGGGCTATATAGACTCAGGAGGCAAATTACAGAAGCAAAAGGTAAGGCCCTTAGAGCTCAGGAGAGAGAAAGGAAAAGATAACATGCCCAGGGCGGGAAAGAGGGAGAAGGGAAAGATGTAGTGTGCTCCCAATGGGGAGAGTACATGCTGAGTTCTTCATCTTGAGGGTTTAAAGTCTGGGGCTTAGGGAAGGTTTTAGGGGAGGATCTCAAGAGAATATTCATCAGCTTTATGCTGATGTACCAAAATAATATTTATTCCCCTGGTTTCATCCCTCCTTGGGTGTGGTTGGCACAAAAGACAGTAGATGGATTTTTGTTATCTCCCAGAGTAGGATGATTTAAGCTTTTTACCCTCTGGTTGGGAAGAAGTGTAAACCATTTACTCTTAAGAGTCCTTGGTTAGGGAAGATAGGATTTTGCAACTTGCTACCTTATTTTGTCATGCATAGTGTACACCCACAGTTTTGTGCATATTGTACACAGGATTATTATACCCATAATTATACCCATGGTTTGTAACCATTATACCCTTGTATGATGAGCATCCTTATTTTCCCCTCAAAAATTTGGGCAAAAAAGTGTGCACTACACATGTCAAAATACCCTAATTTTAATAATTTAGTTTACCCAATATATCCAAAGTATTGTCATGTGTCAACATGTAATCCATGTAAAAATATTGAGATAGTTTATGTCCTATTTTACAGTGGATGGTTGTAAACTGCCATCTCGGTCTCTATTTCACTTTTCCTGGCTTACTAGTCTGTCTCAAAAAGTATGAGGGCATGGAGGCCCCCTTCAGCTGATATTTTTTTAATAGAAGTAGACAACTTTCCTTTTGATTCCTTAAATCCAATTGCAAAATTTAGAAAACCCCTCTCCACTCATGGGGTATTGAATGTTGGAAGATTCCGTACTTCCTGAAGAAGGTTGCGATTTGGGAGTGAAAATTTCATCTCACCAGCTAGCCATCTCTCTCTCTATAAACCAGAGGTCAACCCCAGAGCTGGTCCAGCAAAATGTCCCACCCCAGGGCTTTCTCAAATATGTTCCTGGCCATATGCTGTTGCTGGTCTCCAGGCTTTGCCTGGCCCCATGCCTAAAGCAGCCAACATCATTGCCCTCTAGATACCAGGGCAGCTATCTGTTGATACTTATTCATCACCTACTAGGTTTAGCTACACAAGGCCAGGCAAGGTACCAGCCAACTTCACCATTCTTTGCCTCCATGTTCCTTGTGCTCCAGACACAGCAGCCCTTTCTTAATGTTTGAAATCTCTTCTGTGTGTGCTTGTCTGGAAGGGTCTGATCACTGTTACTCTTAGCTCCTTTCCCCTGCCCCAATCCCCAAATGCACATACACACACCACTCACGTACCCAACTCACACTCTCCCTGGCAAACTCCTATTTACCCTTCAAGTCTACTCATGTGTCACGGCTCTTAGCTCTAACTGAATCCTCCTTCAGCTATCCCCTTCTTCCTTAGGTGATCAATCACTCTCTCTTTGAAGTCTACAGCACTTCTCCCCCCTCCTTTAATAGCACTGTCCTGTTGTGCAAAAACGTATCTGATGATTTGTCTGCAACTCCCAGGAAAACTAGGCTCCTTTGAGGCAGTGCTAGAGGTTTACACATTCTAATCTTAGCACTCAGCATAAAGTCTACTTCATTGTAAACAACGTTTATTGATGGGCTCTCCCATTAAGATGGGAGCTCAAGAGAGAAAGGACTTTCTATGCCTTGTTTAGTGTTGTAGCCTCTGCACAGCCAGGGCAGCACCTGGTATGTAGAAGCCATTCAATTAAAATTGGCTGAATTAATTAACTGGTAGAATTTGTTGATTTAATCAACTCAAAACAATACGGTGAAGTGAAAGACTTGGCCAAGTTGTCTGAGTTTTCTGAAAATTGATTTATTTGAGGATTATTATTACTTCAAATATTCGTTGAGCACATGCCCAATTTTTTTTTTTGCACAAACCACAAGATATATGAAGGTAAACAAACAAGAAGCTTATAGATACATGGAATGAGCAATAAGATGTTTAAAGTAATGCTAACACAAAGTAGAAAACAACAAGTGTCATAGAAGAGGAGAGGTAAAGTGTTACAGAAACTCAAGACAGAGGGGACTTCTTCTGGGGTCTTCTTCTGATTGGGGGGTGTCCTCATGGAGGACAAAGTGTTTATGATGTTTCCCAGTTTGACCTGGAAGCCACATGATCCTGGTCCCCTGGATGTAGTTGATTGGAGGGGGACACTTGACCTGGGCTGAGCCATTAGTCTGTCTTCCAAGAATTGGGATTAGAGAGACTAATCAGTATTTGCCGGTCACTTGAATGAAAGAAAACTGGCCTCCAAAGCTGTGTAGTTGTGGTCTTTTGTAAACTTTTTACAGAGAATGCTGGTCTGGAGAGAGAGCAGAATGCATGGGATATCAAAAAAGCAGGAAGTAGTAACCACGTGACCTCAGCAAGCAAGAGGCTGAGGCCAGGACTTCTGATAGCCTCCATTCTTCATTCCACCCCTCAGTGACATGCAGCAGCAGCTTCTGCCTGGGGATCTTCTAAGACTCCCAGGCTTCTTATAAATGATACCCCTTTTTGCCTCAGAGAACTGGACTGTATAACTGTTGCCAGGAAACCAGGGTGAATGCCGCGTGTGAAGAAATGGGCCACTGCCAAGATGAGGGTTCATGGGGAAAGGGTATGAGAGGGTACAGTCTTCATTTCCATCCCACATTCCCTCACTCCTCTTAAGCATCTCCAGCCCAGTGGCCCCCTCCATATGCTCTAAACCTAGCCAGCAGCCTAGCAGCAAAGGATCTGCATGGCTCAGGCAAAGATAGTCCTAGAGATTCATGGGTATCTGGAAGCCCAGTCTTATGGACCCCTGGAATAAACTGGGTATCCATGGTCCCAGAGAGTGATTCTACAGCCAGGTTCCCTGTAATGGAAGTGACTCACTCCATGAAACAGAGTTCAGAAGTGTCTGCACACATGCATGCTTACCTATATCCACGCGTGGTTGGTGAGGAACATATGAATTCATATGCAAATACTCCCTTTATATATCTTCTTGGAATCAAGTAGGTGCACACAAGCATCTATCTGTGCAGAAAAATCATAGAGAGTCATCATCACAAAGAAAGTCATCATCACTAAGCTCCCACCTCCTGGTGGCTTTGAGGTCTGCAGAAGTGCACACGCAGGAACCTCTTTACAAAAATTTAACCCAGCTACTCAGAGCAGAATCATACCTGCAATCAAGGCTCGTACTGTGTGAGAGGTGGAGGAGGGGTCCGTGGTGTTTCTCAAGGTTCTTGTGAGATTCTGACATTTGTATGATTCGGTGAGGGCAAAGCACAGCCAGAATTGATGGGCCCTGAGGCATATTCAGTTGAAGGGAAAGCTCTCTTTAATATATATATGGAATTATTAACATGATACTAGGTTCAGGACTTTGGAATGGGCTGGTGCATGTGAAAGACCCTGAAGCTATAGGGTCATTTGCTTCACAAGAAATCAACTTGGGGATGGGGCAATGAAAGCTTGAACTTAAACTTCACTTTCCTTCTCCTGTCCTTGTTATTTCCATATCAGTTGAAGTCCCTAGAGGATTTGTAGTTCCATAAAATATCACTTTTCTCCTAGAGGTGATGTAGTGTAGGCTTATACAAGCCTCCTGCAAACTGGGGAGGGCAAGCAGCATGAAACACCTGGCCAGGTGAAAAGCATGTGCTTGGCAGCTTGCCACTCATCTAACTCGGCAGTGTCCAAACTTTTAAATTCTGCTCCCTTTATTTCTACTACTCACAGATCATCCCCTTTCTCAACTCCTCAGGTTACACAACCCCTTCCCTTGAAGGAGACTCATCACACATCTTGCAATACCACTTTGAGTCGTGGTCGTGGAGGAAAAAATGTAGCGAAGACTGTGAGCTTGGAGTGCCTGGGCTTGAAGCCCAGTTCTGGCACTTCTTAGCTGGATGACTTTAGGCAAGCTATTTCAGCTTTCTCTCTGACTTTCAATTTCCTCTCTGTAAAACTGAGATAAAAATTGACCCATCTCATAGGGTTATTGTGCAAATAATTCAAGAAAAATATCTAATCCAGTAAATGCTTGTAAGGTGACTCCCATACATCAGAACTTGCCAACACTGTGAGTCAGCAGTGGATATAACACTCTGGGCATCGGCAGGGTTGTGCTCTCCTCTTGTTAAAGTCTCTTTGCTCACCATCTGTCTGAAGAAGTAAAAGCATTTGGAACAGTGGACAAGGAACTTGGGATGCTTCTCCCCATTGTACAACTGACCAAGGTAAGGCTCAGAGCTGTTAAGGGAAGGACCAAAACTTCAGAAGAAGCAAAGACATGTCTATAAGAGGAAGCAAAGCTCCATGGCCTCTCAGTACTGTCCTCTGAACTGGGAGCACAGTAGGCCTCTCTCTATGGAAGCTTTTACTCTGCTGGAGATCTATGGGGAAGGAGGAGTAGGCAGCAAATGATCCAGAGAAAGTCACCTGTCCCCACAGCCTACAGCAGGCATGTTCTGCTTCCTCCTTCAATTCCAACTCTGCACAACCAAACATGGAAGGTTCTGGATTCCCTGAGCCATCAGGAGGTGTGGCCCTGATCAGTTGCTCTATCACTAGCTAGCTCTGAGATTCTTTTCTTTTGTCTCTAAAACCAGAGATTGGGCTTGATAGCATTCAAGGTTCTTAATCTTAACCTCTTCCCAAATTGCTTCATCTCAAAGCTACATGGAGCAAGGGCCAGAGCCAATACCCCAGAATGTTATATTTCCCAAAAACCAATATACCCACTCTGGATCTCTCATATCCCAAATAGTTCTCACCCCTGATGGGACATAGCCTGAAATGACTGCCTGCTGTCATTCTTTGTCATGGAACCCCTAGTGTTTGTGAATAAGAGGAGTGGGTCTGGAGGTGGCAGTAGAAAGTTGGTTGGGCCTTGAGCAAGAAACAAAAATTAGGGAACTGAGGTGCAAATAAGCATAGACACCTGTCTATTTCCATACTGGCAGGTAAAACAGTATCAAGTTATAGTTGGCAGATATTTAGACATTTACTAGAATCACTGAACCTCCTGAGGCGTGAGATATTGAAATGGGTGACCACACAGAAATGTGGAAAGCCCTTGGTGCCTCTGACTTCCATGTGTTCTGCTTAGGAGAATATAGAACATGATCCCCCCACCAACCCCCACCATGTATCCTCTTTCTGCCTGAGAGTTCTAGAATTGTACATGAGTTGAGCAAGAAAGTACAAAGGAAGACTGACTTGTCAAAATGAATAAGTTTAGCAATGAATTTGTCACAGTGTGACCCCAGACAAGTTACTTAACTTGACCCTGCAAAAATCAAGGATGTTCATATCCTGTTCAGAAAGGCCTCTGTGCTACGGGGATTGAGCCCTGACCCTTAGAGGCTGACCCTGGCATGGGAGTCAGGGAAGGTTCTTCTTCCTCAAAGTCTTACCCTAGCCTCACCCTCAGCACAAAAAGGCGTTGTGACCTGGATCATCAGGCCATGCTACCCACCTCCTGGACTGTGAGCATCCCTGTGTTTGTTGCCCTGAGCTGAATGAAAGGTAAGGATGCAGAGGAAGAAGGCGATCATTTTCACAGGTTTCTGCAATTATGGGGGAAGCAAGCCTATGGACTCTAATCCCAGGAGCTGCCAGACAAATAGGGATAATAAAGAACACATTGACATAATCCTACACAAGCTCATGGAGAAAAAAAACTATACTAAGTGAAAATTAAGATATCCAATAAAGGATGGAGAATGGACTGAATTAATCAGAGAAAGGTTCTTGGAGAAGGTGAGTTTTAAGACTGGTTGTAGAAGGAATCAGGAGAAGGGAGTCATTGATTCAGACACAATTGATAGAACAATAATGTGTTGTGGGAAATAACCTGAGGTGAAGCTCCAATCCTGGGGTAGGCAAGCGCACAGCTATCCAGGTATAAAAGTTGTATGAGTTCACAACAAGTTACTCCCAAGCCCTGAGTCTGTCTTCCCATCCATAGAATGAGGAAGAAGGTAAAGTAGCTAGTTCCAACATCTCATTCCAGCTCCAGCCTTCTACATTGACACATAGGTAAGAGTTTGAGGGTGAATTGGCTTGGGTAGAGTAGAAAATTGGTGATAAGTAAAAAATAGGTACTAAGTAAAAGAGGACAGGCTAGGCTCTTGAGGCATCTAATCTGAGAATAATCCAGGTGCATCAGCTCAGGCTGAGCAAACTCAAAACTTACTCCTGACCAAGCATCATCCAGGACTGGTCCCTGTAAAGCATCCCCAGAACAAAAGTCAGCCTGTGGACGCGACATAATAAACCCATCTGGGTATAAAGAAACTGAAGTGTGTCAAGAAGGTGGGGCTGGGTCTTTACAAAGGTGCTACAGCTTTGTGATGACTCATCCATCCCCTCTAACAACAGACCACTGCCCACAGACTAGTGCTAGCCCTCGCTGCCAGGTGTTACTCTAGGTTCAACCTATTAAGTTGGCCCACATGTCTGCACTAGGTTGGTTCTTGTGCTTTAAATGTTTGTTCAGAGAAAAGAGAGCCCTTCAATGAGACACCTGGTCAGGACAATCAGGGTTGCTTTAATAGAAACAAGGAGATGGGGTGGGGTTTGGGAGGCCCAGTGTGATCTGCAAAGCACAAGGTTTGGGGATCCCTCATCCTACCCTGAAGGATGCAGTCACTGGTCTTTGCCCTGAGAATCCTGAAATTTTCCATCCCACAGCACCTTTGCCAATCAAATGGGTGCCAAGGGCAGAAATAGGTATAGAAAGTACGGAGTGTGGTGGGATTACAGTTTGACAAAGCAAGGGGGTTGGCACAGGTCATGATACACGGTCCAGGGAAATCCCCAAACAGAAGTGCCCCAGCTGGTTTCCCCATCACTTTGGGTAACTTTCCATTGCTATACACCCACACCCACTACCCAGGTCTCTTCTAAAGAACGTATTGCTCACTTACTGACCTGTTGAACATGGGAATCAAAAGAAGAAATAAACTTGGTTCCTAAAGTTGAAAAACTACAGTCTACATAGAAAACAAAACTTACATTCATGCCACAAGAAGGGAGGGCCTAAGAGGGAAATAATAATCAAGAGCAACACTTAAAATACGAGTCTCAGAGAAGGGCAGACAGTGAGAGCTGAAGCAGTGGGAGGAAGCTTCATGGAGGAGGAGCGAATAGAGCACAGCGGCACAGCAATCTGCGAGCGTGGGGAAGGCAGGAAGGCAGCACAAGTAATTTAGAGCAGGGACAGAAATTGGAGTATATACTGGGACAGACCATAAAGGGGAACTGGAGTGAAATAAGCCACCATTTGTTGGGTGTCTACTGTATGCCACTTGCTGTGCCAGGCACTTTCTATCTGTTACTTCATTTTATCTTCCCAACGAGAGTGGCAATGCCCTGGCCGGATGGCTCAGCTGTTTGGAGCATCATCCTATACACCAAAGGGCTTCGGGTTTGATTCCCAGTCAAAGCACATACCTGGGTTTCAGGTTTGATCCTCAGTCAGGGAGTGTATAGGGGCGACTAATCTCTCTCTCTCTCTCTCTCTCTCTCTCTCTCTCTCACACACACACACACACACACACACACACAGATACACACACATCCTCTCCCCCCGACCCCCACTCCTTCCTCCCTCTCTAGAATCAATAAACATATCCTCAGGTGAGGGTTTTTAAAAAGAGTGTTAGTATCTTTACTTCCATTTTGCATATGAGAAACTGAGGTGTTTATATGAATTTAGACTTGACCTGGTGGCCAATAAGAAGTCTCTGTCAGTGGCCAAAACAGCGAGTTAAGTAGCTTGATGGTAATGGTGATGAAGTATGAGTGACCTGGCCATGGAATTCGGGAGGCTGGAGAACATTGTCCACCTACCACTTAAGGGGTCAAGAGGAAAGATGACCCAGGAGCCCTCTAGATGCCTTTGGGAAACTGGGTGATGATCCCTAACCTGGGGCTTCACCCTGGGGCTACACCCTGGGGCTGCACCCTAACTCAGGTGCACTAAAATTAGCCTTTGCCCCAAGGGGGTTGCCCCACACCTGCTGTCAGCCCTGTCCCACTCCCCTTTCACTGGTTCTCAGCTTCTTCATCTGTCAGCAAGAACACTCCTTCCTGGCCGGGCAATTGGATGAGGTAATTCATCATCACCAACTGTTAAGGAGGCCAACGAGGTGTTACCATCACAGCTACCCAAAATGCGGCTATGACTAATCGAGCAGTGTCAGAGACTCAGAAAGCATTAATGATTATTATAATTATTTTTTCCAGCCTTGGGGTTTTTTTTCCTCTTTTTGAAGTTCCAGGCATAAGATGAAGAGTGACAGGAAGGCCCAACCTTTCCCAAAACTGAGAAGACGTGCCATTTTGTTCAGCCTCCCACTCAGTTTTGTGGTGGGGGAGGGCAGTGCCCACCGGGGTCCTATTTGACTCTCCAAGCAGCATCCTGATGGAGGCCCGAGCATCACTGAGCAGTCTGGAGGCTGGGGTGAGTCAGGCCAGATGGCAGAATCACAGGCGTGCTATAAGAATGTGGCCCTGAGACGTGCTGCCGGGGAATCCCTCAAGGGAACCGGACCACGCTGACCCACGCGGACTGAAGGAAAACCCTGTCTTGCTACATGATGCCTGATTCATGGCTTTCCCCGCCTGGAACTTGGCTCACGTGCTGCCCCTGACACAGCCATTACCAGCTACCTCAAATTATTTTTAAAATACTCATTGCCACCCCCCCAAATTCCTCAGACAGCAAACTACCCGAGATGGAGATGCTAAAGTGTCAGATACTCTAAAAGTCACCTGCGAAAGGCCTGGTCAGGATGTGACTCCAGGGCCACCCCTGGTGACTGCCAGTGGCCTGCATGGGCCACAAACACAAGCGCACCGTCACACTTCCAGGCCATGCTGGAATGCGCCCTGAAAGCCCTCATTCTACTGTTATTAGGATGCAAACTGTTCCTAGCAGAGGGACAGAAAAAAAGACAAGGAAACTAACATTTATGAGGGACTTTCTAGGGGCTAGACACCCTCTGGTGAACTTTAAATTCTTCATGTCAGCTCACCATCATGAAGCCCTATGAAATGTACCATTGTGATTCTCAACTGGAGAAAAAACAGAGGCTCAGCAGTTCCTATTTGCCCAAGGTCATCCACCAGAGCTTTCAGGGCTGGAATTAGGACCAGAATGTCTTTGATTCCAAAGACCATGGTTTTTTGAACATGCCACTGGCTGCCCCATAACTCTGTCTACTAAGGAGCAACAGAGTGTGATCTCTGCAGCAACACTGTGCAGGTTCAAAGCCCGGTTCTGGCACTTACCAAGCTATGTATGCTGGGACCGGACACCTCCCCTCTCTGACACTCGGTTCACCACCTGTAAGGTGGATTAATGGAGGAGGCAAAATCAATTACATGGATCCGTATCAGGATTATTACAAAGATTATAGGGATTAATATATGTATACCATTTAGAACAGTGCCTGATACATTCCAAGGGTTAGCTCTAGTTTTATTTCTGTTATTTATTTTAAAGGATAGATGACACTTAGAGTAAACTCAGTCCTGAAAACAGTTCTTAAAAAGAGAGGAAATGTGAATGTGCCAAGTCCAAAAGGGACAATGAGGGCAATCTTATTTTCATCATTACCCAATTTTTCCTAGGATGGCCCTGTCTGAGAACACACACCACTGCCAACTCAACACAGCCTTTAATGTGATACAGAAGGGTCCAAGGCCATAGCCAGGTCGGGACTGGGGAAGGAGGAGGTAGTCTAAGAAATTCAGACTTGCCCTGGACTCGGGGATACCCAGCCACATTTACTCGGGAAGTGGGGGGGAAATTGATGGGAAGTTGATTTGCTTGTATATTATTTCTAGTTTAGACTTTTCTGCTCTTTCAGGCTTTCCCAGAAGCTTAGAATAAAGAAAAGGCATCTCAAACTCAGTCCTTTTAAGCCACAGATATTACCAGGATGGGACAATTCCAGAGAAGCGGACATGTGCTTGTGACTGGCACTATTCATCTTTCATAATGAGAAGGTCAAATAAGATGATACATCCAACCAGTGGGGGAAGGCCCAGGGCCTACGCCCACCTTTCCCTCAAAGACACATACACACACATAGGAACACTCGAAGTTAGACACCCTATATTCAATACCATAGTGAAAAGTCTGAGTTTTCCTGGGAAGGTGAGAAAACGCAGTTATAACCTATTTTCCAGTGTTCAGTTGGTCAGTTACCTTTAAAGAAATGGGGTTTTTGCAGGGGGAGGAGAAGGGAACACCTGGTAAGGGTGAAGCGGTGAAGCTGTTGGTGAAGGAAACCACACTGAAGTTTTGGAAACCAAAAGAGATGATGAGAGGTCTCTTGAGGGCACAGGAAGAGATAGGACTGGGTGCCAGTGTGCAGAGAACTAAAGTCAAAACTTGGGGACACCCTGGACATGGCCAGCAGCAGGGCCCAGCCTTGCCCTAATAACGAACAAATCATGTTTATTGATTAACTCTCTCTATCCAGTCTACAGCCCTCCCAGAAAACAATCTCCTTCTTCCCAAGAAAGAAGTGGAAGAAGTCACTCTGGCCCTATAATTGGCATCTGATTATTGGTGTATGTGGCAGACACTGTTCATCTTTCATACGGTGATCAGCGCATGACGTGTACATCAGACAAGCCCTGGGAAAGCCCTCTGGCCCACAAATGCCTCAAGCTCAGAGGAGTACAACTTAGCAAGAAGAAATGAGGAAAGATATCAAATGTTATCTGTCAAATCATCCTAAACGTTCCAGAAAGAGTTCTAAGAGAAACCCCTATGGAATCTAGAATCTTGCCTCTGTCCTGCCCACTCTGCCTTCAGGCTGCAGGCACATGCTAAGGGGATTCTGAAGATAACAAAACCCTAACTCCTTTCCAGAAAGCACCTCCTACTGCTTCTGCCCCAGCTGGTCTGGCAGCATCAGGGAGGGAGAAAAGGTGGAGGAGGGGAGGAGGTGTCAGAGGCCAGAGTGAACCCCCAGACACCTGCCACAGCCCTAAACCTGCGTCAGAGTCTGTCTCCATCGAAAGGAAAGAAAGCAGTGCGCCACAACCAAATCACAGTAGGCAGACTGGAAAATACAGTTCTGACACGGGCCGTTGGCTCTGGGGAAAATTCTACTGATGAACCATATTGAGACACACGTTATTTATCTTCTATGGTTGCCAAGCTTGGGTTTCTCTTTCTTCCCTCTTTTTCTATTTGGGAGGTGACAGGTATTTCTCATTCCACTGGAATGGAGGGGCTGCTGTCGCCTGTCCTTAGGCATGCCACAATCAGAGAGGGAGGCTGAGTACTGGCAGCGATGGAATCTCATGCAGCTCAGGTTGTCTTCTGGGACACTGAGGGGAAGCGGGGTGGGGAGGACCCCACCATTATACATCAGTTTGTGAGATATAATCGACATAGAACATTATATCAGTTTCAGGTATAAAGACATTTTTTAATCTTCTAAAAATTATTGAAACCACACCATTCATCTTCTTTTTTCTTTTTATCCTCACCTGAGAAATTTTTTTTTCATTGCTTTTAGAGAGAGAGAAGAGAGAGAAACATCAATTGGTTGTCTCCCATTCACGCCCAAACCTGGAATCAAACCTGCAATCCTTTGGTTATAGGACCATGATCCAACTTCTGAGCCACACTGGCCAGAGCCATATAGTTCATCTTGGTATGATGCATTGGGTAAAGAAATGAACTGATTAACAGGAGACCAAAATTCTAATTTCTAGTCTGTCACTCAGGCAAGTTCTTTAAAGACTCTGGATTTCAATTTCCTTATCTATAAAATAAGAGGATTGATATGGAATTAAACTGGAAAATAAACCCCAAAATTCCTCCCAACTCTAATAACCCTAAGTTCTTAGAGTCGAGTCTTAATCCTACACACTCTGCTCTCTGACTTCGAGCAGCCAGCTAACCTCTCTAAGCCTCAGTTTCTTCATCTGTAGAACCGCAATAAGAACTCAGGCCTTGTCTCTTAGGGCAGCTGAAAGGATTGAATGATGCATGTGAAAGTACTTTGTAAATCTTGTTACCTTGGACACATGAAAAGTATTTGTGTAATTTCTACTTACCAGGACAAGGGAAGAAGGTTTTGAATGTCTGAAACTCCTGGTGTTCCATGAAGTTGGTAACAGGCTTGTAATAAAGGAGGAGAAGGTTTTAGTTGGATTAAAAAAAAAAATTCTGACCACCAGGAACATTAGACACTGTGGAATCTTTTCTAAAAGGCCTTGGGAAAAGAATAGACCAGGACTGGTCGCAGCTTGTTTAGTCATGTTTTGTAAGCAAGAACCTACACCAAATGACTCCCACTTAGCTTCCTGTGTTAGAATTTTTTTAAGCTTCCTATGTAGGGATGAGAGTGGGAAGATACATGGATGACAGCCCTTTGGACTTAAAGGGGACCATTTTCTAGGTCTAAGTCTTACTGGAATCTGGGGTGGTTTCCTGAAAGATTCTTTTGGAGTATGTGAGTATGTGGGCAATGTTTTCCAAAGCAACATACTGGGAAAATGGGTGGAGTAGCAAATGAGGTTTAGAAGCAATGTAGAGAAATGCTTTTGTAGTTTCCAAAAACGGAAGTTTAGTGAGAGGTATGGCAGCTTTGAGAAAATTCTTGATCGTACAAGAAGCTACCCATAAAGGGGTTTTTCCCCCTTTCCTGAGGACATTTCTTCATTGCTTTTACAGAGAGAAGAAGGGAGAGAGATACATCGATGTGAGAGAGAAACATTGATTGGCTGCCTTCTGTACGCACCCCAACGGGGGATCGATGGGAGATAGAACCCATCAACTTTCGGTTTACAGGACCACACTCCAAACAACTGAGCCACACTGGCCAGGGCACACGTAGCTCTTTTAAACATCTAATTTTGGGGTCCAATCTGCTTCAACCACTAATAACTGTATGACCTAAGGTGAGTTACTTGAACCTTATTTAACTCTTCTGTAAAATAGAATTAATAATTGTATGAACTCTTAAGGTTGTTGTAAAACTTAAAGTGAAATTATATAAATAAAGTGTCTGGCACATAGTAAGAGATCAGAGTGGTAAAGGAAAACCTATTAAGCCAGGGAGTACTTGGGTATGGGCATGAGCAGGGGTTCATGGACTCTAGCCTTGGGTCAGACCTTGTCAAGTCCATGGCACATAGTAGGCACACACTATATGGTAGCAGACAGCTGGCATCAGTTAGTCATAGAAGAGCTGCAAAGAGTCACATACCTCCCCCTGTACACAAGCACACACTCACACAACAGATCATTGCTTAAGCTCGCCATCTCCAGATCGAGAAGATGAATAAGAGGTCTGCAGACCAGTGTGTTTTCCCAGCCATGCCACAGAAAGGAAGGAAGGTCTTCAGGATCCCATGAACCCTGGGCAGAGGGGGATTTTAGAAGGAAGCTTTCTGAAAAGCTCAGATCCCATGGCTGTAACATGATTGAATGAAAGGAAAGTGAGGCCTGACAGACTGTCCCACCTGGGAGAGTGGGAAGAATAGAGCCCAAGAAAGAGATGTGGCTTAGTGCTTTGTGGCATGGTTAGCAAGCAGAAAGTTCAGGATCCTACTTCTTCTGCTGATTCTAGGAAAAGGCACCAGGGTCTGAGTCAAGGAAAAGACCACAAAGGAGCTAACTCTTTCATGCCATTAGCTATTTTGCGGACTTAAAGCATTTCGACCTATTGACAAGCCTCTTCGATTATCTGCAAGGGAGGAAAAAGAAGTGAGGAGTCTCCCCACTTCACAGAGACAGGAAACTGAGGCTCACCAAAGTTGGAAGACATCTTCATAATCACACAGAAAAAAGACTAAAACTAAAACAGGTCTTCTTTTCCTGGGCCTAGTTCTCTACCATTTGAGAATCCTAAACCTATATGGTAGCCAAAATGAATAAAATGTTCACACCAAGCTAGACTGTGTCTCCTCACTCTCCCTGGCATATGCGAAGCATGGGTCCAGGCCCCAAATGACAAAACACACACATATACACATGCACAACATATGTGTGCACACACACGCAGATACATACCCAGAAAAAGATGCTTCACAACTCTAGGTGGTACACACTGAGTGCAGCCAAGTATAGTCGTAAGCACTGGAGGATTTTTAAAAAGAGAGAAAAAAACTTAGTGATATCAGATTGGTAAAGAAAGTCTCAAGGGAGAGGTGGCACTGAAGCATGCTGTTGGATGGAAGCGGAGAGGGTGAGTACAGTCATTTCAGGCCAATGGAGCCAAGTGGAAGCAAGGAGTTGCGAGAGAGCAGGGCATCATCTGACAACAGGAGAGAGCCCTCATGTTGGCCAGAGACCTCGTGTAGAAAATATTGTGGGAAAGAAGGATGCAAAGACATTTGGGAGTGTGAATGCCACTCTCGGATAACTGGGCTCTGTTGAAGGCACTGGGCAGCCATTTAGGTTTTGGAAGATGAGCCTGCGGTCTGGAGAAATATAAAATGGCTTAAAGAATGCATTCTAGCCCTGGCTGGTGTGGCTCATTTGGTTGGAGCATTGTCCCATAAACTGAAAAGTCAGGGGTTCAATTCCTGGTCAGGGCACATGGCTGGTTTGCAGGTTCAGTCTCCAGTTGGGGACCATATGGAAGGTCCCTGGCTGTGGTGCATGCAAGAGGCAATTGATTGATGTTTCTCTCTTCTTCCATTCCCCTCTCTCTAAAATCAATAAATATCCTCAGGTGAGAATAAAAAAAAAAAAATGATGCATTCCATTTGCTGGCTGCCTGGAGTTGAAGGGAACTGTCACATAAAGAATTAAGTTTATTGTCCTTAGAATGATAATGGTAGTAACTACCAGCAACAGCTGAATGTCCACTGGCCCTTAGCTTGGCTAGGGTGGGACGATCAGGAGACTAGGGTGGAGTCAATATGAAGAAGTTGACACCCTTCACACCATTTGCAAAGATTTAGATCTCTGTTGCACTGACTCCAGCAACCTCAACCTCAACATTCCTATCACTACAGCCCATACGGGAGCAAGCTCTGGCTCCATGTTGCAACTCAGCTCCTCCTCCTCACCTCTAGTTTACTCTAAAGCCCTCTGATTTTACATGAAATGAAACAGAAGCCTGCACTGTAGTCACAGTGACCAGAAGCTCCTGTGTGCTGCTCCCCACCTCATCTGCCTTCATCAAGGGCCCTGTCTTATGGTCCCCTGCAACCCCACCCCCACAGAAAGGATGCAGTGGGGATCTCAACTATTCCTCCACTTGCACCACTCTTTGGATGTTCCAAGTCGTTACAGGAGGCTCAGAAGGGAAAGCGAAATTATAGTGTCAACAGTCATAGCTGTTCTCATAGTAGTGGCTGTGATAGTTGAAGTAATTGTAGCATAGTTATATAGTAGTTATAGTATAAAAACAGATTTCCAGGTAACAGTCATTGAATACTCATGTGGGCCAGGCACTGTGACATGCATTTAATCCCTTTTTCTGCTCATAACCAGGAGATGGGTACTAGTACTTATTCCACCTTACAGATGATAGGGTTTCCTCAGTGGAGATGTACATGGAGTTCTGGATTCCAGTGGCAGAACTCTGGAATCAACAAAGGCCAGTTTGCCCATGACACCTGTGAAGAATGTCCTGTTCTCCCTCCCCTTCCACTCCCTAGCCCCAAGTCCCCACCCCCTCATCTTCACAACACACAGCTGAATCTTGCAGTCCCTTTGACCAGATACATGTTTGTACACATCAGTGCAGTTAGCCTTCAGCTTACACACAGATGGTTTGTTAGTGACTTGTTTGGCAGCTGGAACAATGTCACCGTAGAAATTCATTTTACAAATGCCGATTTTTCCTATCTTACAAGTTAACTGAGTTATACTGTAAATAGCACCAAACTCAGTTCAGATTCATGGGAACTGGGGTCTACAAGATTTACAAAGGAGAGTTTCTTTCTCCTACTGGACACGTAACCTGCTTTAGGCAACATTTGAAATAGACAATGTTGTCTTGGATCACCACTTATCACACTCTACTCCCTCTCCCGGAGACCCCTCTCTGGGACGCTCTTGTCTACTTCCTCCTCTGAGGAGACCTTCCCCTGCCCCACTGAAACCCCTGCCTCCTGCCAGGCTCAACTTACTCTCCTTCCCACCTGTCTGAGCATATGACCACCCCCCCGGGAACTCAGCCTCTGGGTCAGCACACCCAAGGGGCTGCTGCTTCTTCCTCATTACTTCTTCAACAACTCTGAGTCTGAGCTCAATGGCTACCTAGAAGTTGCCAGTTACTTCATCAAGGGTTTCTCAGAAGCAGCATCTTGAGGTAAGGGGTTCCTTACCTCAGAAGGGTGAAAAAGAAGCAATAGATGCCCCTGGCAGCTATAGAAAACAGGCAT
Source organism: Pteronotus mesoamericanus (assembly GCF_021234165.1). Taxonomy (NCBI): domain Eukaryota; kingdom Metazoa; phylum Chordata; class Mammalia; order Chiroptera; family Mormoopidae; genus Pteronotus; species Pteronotus mesoamericanus. The sequence continues at coordinate 4,515,352 of NW_026555326.1, forward strand.
TTTTAAATTAGGGGTGGCCTATGTATCTTCTTCAGCATCTACATTTCTGTCCTCTGGGTCCTCCATCTCCTTGCCCCCTGGAGCTTTCTTCCTTGGATCTGTGAATCTGCTTCTTTGGAGCCTGCATGAGATGAGTGTTCACCCACAGAGGTTTCCCCACAATGGTCAAATATCCTGTTTCCAGTGCTGGTCATTCCTCACTCCCTTCTTTTCTTTTCTTTGTGGGATACAACTGAGGGGCTGAGGGACTTCATTCATTGCTTCAAAGCCGGTGGCAGCTGGCAACCCCTGGGACTCAGGCAACATTCTTACTGGCCTCATTGGGCTTCACCATGGGAATCTAGCACCCGAGGGTCACCTTCACCAACAGAACCTATTTCTGGAGACTCCTGTCATGAGCCAACAACACCAAGAATGCTGCCTCCTCAGCGCTGGCAGCAGACATCAAAATGACACAGACATTTTACCACATGGTGTGGATAATTTCTTAAGAACATGAAGGCCCTTCTGAAAGAGATATGAAGCGATCTCTAGGGCTTTCCAGTAATATTCTTTCCTCCCATAGACAGTCAATGTGAGAAATCCACTTCCGGAAGGTGATCACCTCCCTCCCACACCCCCGCCACCCCCCGGGCCTGTGCTCTTGAGGAAAAGGCAGCATCACGTCCTCCCGTCAAGCGGAGGCCCTCTGATTTCCACTGCTCTCAGCAGGCCTGACTCACAACGAAACTGCAACCTCAAGAACATGAGGGGCCAGGATTGCAAGAAGGAAATACAGGTGAACACACGCAAACTGCCTCAGGAAAAGGTTTTGTTCCTCTTACAGTATGGCACTTCAGCTGGGCAGAAGTTGTGAACTGGAAGTGGCTGAAGGGGCCTGCGGTCATGCTGACCTAGTGGATTTGGCCAAGAGGGAAAGTATGCATCAGAGCCACACGTGCCAACTAACTCCTGTCGAAGAGGACAGATGGGGCAGGGTTGGGAGGGGAGTTAGGGGAATAACAGAAGTCTAAGAAGTTAGATATGGAAAGTATCTTAGAAAAGCAATTCTGTCAAGCCTCCCCCTTACAGATGCAGAAAGGGAGACTGAAGGATGGAGAGGAATGTGTTTGGGATCTCAAAGTAGAAGGTCCAGGGCTGGTTAACGTTCTCCTAGACACCTAAGTCAGACCTCTTTCTACTGTGGGATTGACACCTGCCCCCTCCTGTGACATCCTCAGGATATTGGGGTGGAGATCCTGTTGTGTTCCAAGTCTTCAGGTCCTCAAAGAGATACATCCAGCTCTATAACAGCTGAGCATTACCAGGGAAAAGCATTAGCAACCACAACTCAGATGTCCTGACAGCCTGTTATGTGCCAGGCACTCACCTAAGCACCTGTGGCCATTCCATTCAGTCTCTATAGCAAGAAAATTGCCCAAGGTTACACCAGTGGTGAGGGGCAGAGCCAGGCTACAAGTTTAGTCTGTCCACAGGGCCCACACACTTAACCACCATACTCTACTGCAAAGACCAACCCCAAAGCAGGGCACATAGTGTGCTTGGCAGTGACTGAACACTTGGACCCAGGGGGTGAGGATTGGCAAAGTGGGGGTGATGAGTGCTTTGCTATCAGAGATCTAGCCTTTGCTCTCAGAGGTATATGAGGTCTGCCACAAAAAGAGGATTCAGTGCACAATTCTTAGCCACTTTTTTGTGTAATCAATCAATCGACTCCTTGATACCAATTTATATCCAGCCTGCTGCCTGAGGCTTCTTACCTTACTACTACCAAAAACAGTCCTAGATCACCAAAAAGCCAAGGCACAAACAGATTCTCTTCAATTTTTTTTTTAAAAAATGCTATTTTTAAAAGCATTGATATAATCATCAAAAGTAGCTGAAACTTGTTGGACTTCCTTAAACTTCCACTATAATTTAGTGATGTGTTATTTTGAACTATGTTCAAAGGTTAAATCATCTTAGGGACTCAGGAGTTCTTAGTCCACCTCTAGAAAAAAAGAAGTTCTGTTTCCACTCATTCCATAAGGAGTCTCCCACAGTTGAAAGGGCAACAGGGATCAAGGTTTAATCTGAGTACAAAATATGTGACCCAGTTCCTAAAATAGTGCCCACCTCATCAGTGATTTCTGTGATTCATCAGAAATTAGCCATATTAATAACAGCCCCTGACTGTTAATGCCACTCAATTTTGCATGAGGTGAGAAGAAACTAAAAAATAAATTGTATTAATATGATTGGCTAAATCCTGTCCGGCTGGACTGGGAGATGTCTAATTTTATTTTGTAGATTATTCTGAAAACTGAGAAAGTACAAGGCTAACCAAAGAGAAAGCAGGGTTTTTTAAACTTTGTCTCAGAACTGAAGGAGAGAGACAGAAATATGGTGAAGAATTAGAAGTGGAAGTGAAAAGTAGAACCCAAAATAAGCCTGCAGTAGAGTCCCTCCAATAGCCCTGTGCCGCCTGATCGCACAAGGAGCCCACAACCCAATCCAATGCCCGTGACCCCTTGGAGGAGGGGGTTTACAGTAATAGGTATAACGCAGCACATCAGCCCCTAAAATTGCATGGTTTCTGACTTGAAACCACAAACACTGTATGTGAGGAAGCACTTCAGCTTCCATGACATACATGATGTGCACAGGAGCTGCTGAGCTTAAAGGACCACACTGGCTATTTGGAAACTCTGAATAAAGAAGACAGCAGTGAGGCGGTGGGCTTCCCCCTTCTCCATCCAGGCCAGGTGCCCTGTGGCTGTCTCCCTCACCCCTTCTTCTGAGGCCAAACTTGGGTCTCCCTCCTCCTACTCACCCTCAACCAGAGATTTTTGTTGAACACTTAACCAGCAATTCTTAAAGGGTGGTCCAAGGACCCTTGAGAGGTCGTCCCTTTTCCAACTATATATGTATGTATGTGAGGCTGGATCTTCTTTATATACTTCAACCAAAACAACATAGCACAACAGAATGCAGAAGCAGATATAAAAATACAAGTTCTTCTGTTAAAGCAGATATTTAAAGAGATCTGGAACCAATGTCAAACAATGCCACTCTTCTGACTAAATGTGTTCTGACTTGGAAAATATAGCTATTTCTCATAAATATGTTATTTGTATTAACATGTAATGGGTTTTTAGTATTATTACTTTAAAATGTCATAAATAGGCATCTTTTTAATTTCTCACTTTCAGTTTCTAATATAACTATTGATAGATAGAACTCACATAAGTAAAAGCTCTTCAACAATTTTTAAGAATGGAAAGGGTTCTGAACCCTAATGGCTTAGAGAATCTAGAACCACACTGGACACAGCGGCATTCTCCCACTCCCTCCCTGGGAGAGTTTATGACTCAAGGCTGGCATGTAAATGACATAGTCACAGCAGGAGTGGCATTAATCCAGAATGGTGAGAGCATCTGGCTGTTCCCATGTAATGCAGATGGATGTCTAAAGCACATATTAACAGCACAAGGGGTATGGGCCCTGGCCAGGTAGCTTAGTTGGTTAGAGCAGCGTCCTGATACACCAAAATGACAGGTTTGATCCCCATTCAGGGCACACACAAGAATCAACCAAGAATGCATACATAAGTGGAACAACAAATCGATGTTCTCTCCCTCCCCCCACCCAACCCTTCCTCTCTCTCTAAAATCAATTTTAAAAACACACACAAGGAGTGTGGTTCAGGATTCAGAGTCAGGGGTACATTTCAGAGATAAAGAGCAGAATAGACAAGATAAAGTACTCAACTCTCTGCTCTCTGAATAAGGCTTTTTGAAGGAAATGGTGCTTTAGGGGTACTGTGGTGGGAGGCCATGCCAACCTATGTCTTTTAACACCATGGTGGTTATGTCTCAGAGACAAATACAGTAGAAACTCTTCTCCATCTGCACATATTCTAAGGCTTAAAGGGAACCCTACCCAGAAAAGGCAAGTGGCAGCCATTGAAAGGTTAAGTGGGGAGGGGCAAGTGGTGTTTGGAAATAATCATTCTGGCTACAAAGTGGGGAACAGTTGGGAGAGTGGAAGTTAGCATATCAATTAGGCTTTATTTTGGAGCCCAGAAGAGATAAGATGGTAGCTTGAGTCAGACAATTTTTGACGCTGATGGAAATTGAGAGAAGTAAGCAGATTAGAAAGATGTTTGTGAAGAAAAATCTGGAGGATGTGGAAATAGACTGCACATAAGTTAGCAAGGGAGAAGGAGAAACCAACAAGTTATTACTAGGTTTCTGGCTTGTATAATGGGTTAGATGGTAGTGCTGTTTACTGATTTAGGAGGAGTAGATGAAGGTGAGACCATAAAAAGAAGATGATGAATTTAGTCTCATATAGAATCAACTACATAACCTTTGGGGTGGGTCTATGGCAATGAAAAGGTGAAGCCTGTTGTTCAACAATTATAAGAATTTCAAATGACAGCAGAGCAAGGGCAGAGCTTTTCCAAGCATGGGACCCTATGTGACCACAAAAGTCTCAGGGCCACAAAGCCAATCCTATTCAGACATGCTAGGTTTGAGATGTCAGCCATCCAGAGGAGATTTGAGTAAACTCAACCCCATCAGACTAACAGCGCTGGAGTTGCAAGGATCCATCTGTGCCCCAGGTGTGGGAACCCACTAGCTATTCCAGGTAGTCATGCAACAGAGCAGAAACAGCCTCGTCCTCTGGGTAACAAGGTCTCCAATTCCCAGTATCCTGGCTTCTGTAAGCTCAGGGTCTCATATGACAAGCTACAGATCACAGTGTGCCCTAAGGAAAATCCAAATTGCTTGATTCTCCTCATTGCACAAAGGGGAATTCCACATTGGCTGTCCAGAGATCAGCTCTTCCGCTGTGGTTTACAGTGTCTGCCTTGTCTGTCTGCCAGTCCTCGGAAGAGCACCCAGTCGAGTTTGCACACACTTTGCTTGACTTGGCCAAGAGGTCAGCCCCAGATCAGCTCCTTCAACCCACCAGGCCTTTATTATAAAGCACCCCAGGCACAAGACCAAAGTCGGAGGATCCCAGAAGAGGACAGGGACACAGATTGCTGTCCTCTTGGGCCCCCACCTGGCCACACTTGGGGGTGTAATAGCACACTCTGTGTTGACCAGGCCCGTTGCAGCACAGCCACCGAGGAAGTCTCTGACTAGGGAGCTGAGAAAGGTTATTCAAGAGAATACTAGAAATTTCAAGCTGGGGAACTATTGCATGCTAACTAGATGTCTTGGATAAGAAGAAATGAAAGTCCCACTATCAGCTTTGAAATAATAACTCCTAATGGGTAAGCAAGAGCCAGTCCCCAAGAGGATTTTCATCAGGACAGTTATCCCATTGCCCCAGGAAGCCACCATCCCACCTTCTCTGCCTGCAAAACAAACCTGCCTGTTCCCTCCCAACTGGCCCTATTAGCAGGTGAACTGGCCGAACCCTGAGTCCCGCAAGCCCAGATTCCTTAGCCTTCCTTTTGACGCTCCAGTGCAGCCCACAGGACATTCCCCACTTTTGGGTCTGAGTTGTGGAATTGCTCAAGGCACAGGGCAACTATACCAAGAAGGCTGCTATTTTGCTGACCATGAAGGTAGATGGGAGGTGGCCCCTTATAAAACTTAGTGCACTATAAATTAGACCCTCCAAAATCTACACACACACACACACACACACACACACACACACACACACACACACACCGGCCATTCTTGTCTGCCTAGACGCCTCTGTAGCTAAAGCAGTGAAACTCACTGAGTGGAACTTTCCAGAAAGAGTATTAGGATCTCCTGGGCTGATGTGCTTTTGGACCTTTGGACTTTACCCAGGCCCCATTCTCCCTGACATCCTGCAGCAGTGAATAGCAGAGCAGGAAGGCAAGAAAAGAAGCTTGTGGGTGACATGTGAGAGCTGTCCCAGCCTCCGAATACCTGCCTTTGGACTTGTTGTGTGAGACAAAAAATAATAATAATAATAATATCCTTTCCTTTTTTAAGCCATGCTTATTTAGTCAGATTTTCTTTCATTTGCAGCTGAATACTGAAATTAGGGAATATTTTAGGGCAAGGGAAGAAGAAGAGAAATCTTTTCCCCTCCCACAAACTTCCTCTTATTTTCCAGTGAGTCCTCACTGAAAAATTCATTTATATTCAATTTAATAAGCATATATTGGATACCTACTGTGCATCTGGACTTAGGGAAATTTGGACTCTGACATTTAACCTCAAGGAGCTCACAATTTGCTGAGTGGCATTTTTGTCGTCTTGAAATCCTCAGGATCAAACAGCGGCCAGGCTGATGCTCCTTCCATCCAGAGGTCCTGCTTTCTCACTTCCTTCCCTACATGGGCTCTTCCCTTCAGTCCTTCCCTTGGACTAAAACCCAAACTCAGATCCCCCAACATGCAGATTGTCGACATTTATGGCTCAGAGGTGACCTGTGAATTTGGGACTTTTTCTAATGGACCCTAAGAACTTTTCCAATAAGATTGTCTTCACAGTCTTGAGAAGCAGGATAACTCCTATTTTTATTGTTCTCCTTGTTTTGTCAATATAAAAGGAGAGGGTCTTAATTTTTCCCAAAATGTTCATCCCTATTCTCTTGAACCAGCTTGATGTCAATCCCATGAGATATGTTGATAGGGAACATATTGTTATCTCTATTTGTTAACTGAGAAATTGTGTCAAGAAATTTGCCTCTGGTTATCTCTAGATTCCAAGATTCTGAATCCACTAGATTCTGAAATTTTGAGATAAGAGGGGACAATGATTTCAAATCAATGGGGAAAATATCAACTATTTAACAAATGGTTTATGGATTAAAGAAAGATAGAAATGGCTTTTGCCCACTCCCCTCCTCCCTGCCATCTTGTGCATGAATGCACACATGTGTATATATATGTATGTATGTGTATATATATATAATATATATCTCAAATCATAAGAAAGTGGAAGAGATGCTTCCTGTCTCCCTGAATTGCTCCCCCTATCCCTCTGAGTCTTTGCCTATGCCCAGGCCAGCCTCCTTAGCATTCCTTCCTCCAGCCCTAACCAAGTTTCCCAGGACTATGCTCTGCACATCTTAATATAGTAAAGAGGAAGCCGTGTACCTGGCACCTACCATGGGCCACACCCCATGCCCAGCACAAAGTACACACAGGATACCAAAACAGCATTATGCTTCAGGGACCTCACAGCTGACTGAGGGAGACAAGGTGTGGCCGTGGATGATAGCTATAGGGTTGTAGGTTTAGTAGTGGAGGGAAGCATAGGGCATGGTGGCAAACAAAGGTAAGAGGGGTCCATGCTGCCTGGCTGGAGGGAAAGAACCTAAGAACCTTGTTCTGGTTCAGGTCCTCCACCTTAACTGCTCCACTAACATTAAATCTGCACTCGAAACACCCAGCTCAGAGAGGGGCCAGCCTTCTGGGCTAAAGCAGACCCAGACCAGAAAACCCAGAAGCCAAGAAGCCAAGAGTGAAGGAGAAGGGTGGAAAGGATGCAAGACACAGCTCCTGGCTCTTCCCTGCCTCCTGGCTGTAAAATGCAGTCCTCCTAAGCCCGGTGTAAATCTGGCAGGAAAAGCAATTCCTGTGTTAGTGCCACTCCTGTTTCCAGAAGACTCCTTCCCCCTTCATGGCTCTTAGGTTCTGTATTAACACTCCCTGCAGGGCAGGGAGGAGAGGTTGCGATTCTGATTCACAAGGTACACTTTCAGGATGGGCTGAACCCTCCCCCTCCTCCCTCCTACTCATTCCATCCTGGCCCCAGTGTGTCCACCATGCTTGCTCTGAAATACCAACCTTCTGCGACAGAGTGGGCTCAGAGCCCAGCACCATTCAGGGTGTCCCAGTGCTGACACAGGAGGGCACGGAAATAACACAAAGCAGATGTCCTACATCCGGGTCCACTCATTAACTCCCCAAACCCCATCCCATGGGAAGCCCAAGGCCGTACTGTTGCCCTCCTGGGGCAGGTGGAAAACAGACACGAAGAGGTCAGGGGACGTGCCCCAGGTTTAAAGAGTGACAGACCCAGGGCAGAACCCAGGCCTTCCACCCCCAATCCCAGGTCAGTGTTCTCCCCATTACTGTCTTCACTAGTGGGAGAAGCCCCTGTGGAAGAGGGAGCTCAGGGCATAAAAGACCCCCAGAGAATTTGCAGAGATCTGAAGAAGTGATATCACTGCCCTGTCTTTCCTAACTAGAGGTTGAGCCATGCGCCTCATCACATCTGGCTGCTCCACCCCCTGACACACACATTTACACACATGCATATACATTCACATGTCCAATTCCAAGACAAGATAACAAATGCTTCTTTGGGAAAGGAGAGGAGAAACAGGTCAGAGAAAAGAAAGGAGCCTGCAAGCCAACCTTCACGGAATCTTGACTTATTTTCTGTGTTATTTCTACTTCTTCCTCTCCATCTTTCAAGCTTGAGTCTCCAGCCATAGAAGCTTACAACTGAAAGAAACCTGAAGGCCTCTAATCTGATCTTTTCATTCCACACACTGGGGAGAGTAAAGAACAGAGTAAAGAGCGTGGATGGTGCCAGTGGCAGGCCAGCCTGGGTGCAAACTCTGGCTCCCTCACTTAGCACTCATGTAACTTTGTGCTGGTTCCTTAACATCTCTGACCTCAGCCTGCTCATTAGAAAATGGAGATAATAAGGGTCACGGTGACTGGCAGTTACCAAACTTATGATATGAGTGGACTACTTTTACTAACTTCCCCCAGATACTGAGACAGCTGAGGAGGTACAGATGTAACCCCAAGTGTCTCAGAGAACCCAGGGCCAGAGAAGAGGCCTGGAGAACATCCCGAACCCCTGCCCATCCTGTGGCAAGCCAGCATCTTCAAGGAGCAGCCTTGGAACAGAAAATGAGAGAACCAGAAGGGAGCTTTCAGGATATTTGGCTCCCCCACATGTTTTCACTTAGGGAATCTAAGGCCCAGAGAGTTGAGGTGACTTCCTAATTCAGCAAGGAAAAGCCCTGAGTATTCAACCCAGGTTAGAAAAGGGATCCAATTATTTCTCAACCCCAGTATACTCTGGAATGGCCAATTTGTCCACGTCACTGTGACCTAGGGACACGTGAAGAGAACCCACAACTATGGGCTTCTGCGCACAGAACAGCTGTCCATCCCAGGAAATCAACTTTTTTTTTATTAAGAGAAGCTGAGAAATTATTTTAAAAGAGGTAGCTAATCCTAAAATAGCTGTAATGCAGAAGTTCTTCAATCATCTTTTTTTGCTTATGATGCAAAAAATAAGTACTTAAAGAAGTTCATCGAATGCAAAATTGAAGTGGTCTACCAGAGGGAGGAGCTAGCTTTAATCAGAAGGGTGTGTTTTTTTGGGTTTTTTTTTTTTTTTATGAATGGGGCAATATAAAAGGGGACACAGTAGGTGAAGGTCTACACATCAGGGCCTTGCTCTTGCAAAACCAAACCACAAGGCCGACTTGCAGAAGACAGAGCACCACCATGTCCAGCTCAGCACTTCTCTGTTGCCTGGTCTTCCTGGCCGGGGTGGGAACCAGCCGAGAGCAGAGCATGCCATCTCAGAACAACTGCAGTGACTTCCCAGCCAACCTGCCCAACATGCTTCGAGAGCTCCGTGCTGCCTTTAGCAGGGTGAAGACTTTCTTTGTGAGTATGATGCCCCTGTCCTTCCTCCCTGAGACCGCCTGAACTAGGCATCCTGCTAGAGCTCCAAGAACCCTCCTTGTTTTCCTCTGTCCCCAGCACCTATTGCCCCCAAAGTTAAATTCTTAAGAGACTCCCCTAGTCAAGCTATGGGTTCAATGAGTTAAGTAAAGCCCAGATGATGAGCCAAATGTGCAGGTTAAAAGCTGCCTACAAGGTAAAATTGCTCTCCTATAATCAGAAACTTTTCACCAGATTCTGCTGGAGAGCAATGCTTCATTGGCTGGGAGAAACCACGACGGGGGTAGCCGAAGGTGCAGGAGTTCCCCACACCCTTCGGCAGGGAAACAGACATTGCCTCTGCTAAGAGCGGTCCAGAATCTGAAAGAGGGACGGCCAGGGAAGCGCCGTGCAGTGGGGATCCTGCATGAGGGGCCACCTCCTGTCCCCAGAGAGCCTTCAGGGCTGCAGCAGGGTCGGGGGCGGGCAGACCGCAGCAGGCACTGAAAGGCTGACAGGGGTGGCCTCTTCAAACTTTATGTATCTCTGCAGGAAGAGGACTGGGACTGAGTTGAGCTTCTGCCTTGGCTTCAAAATAGGGCAGAATGCTTTAAATAACTTGATCCTGAGGGGGAGGACTGGATTTAACTAACAGTTCCAGCGCTGTAGAATGCCTCATTTTGAAAACTCTCCAGTTTTGGGTCAGGGCTACAACTGGTTAAATATCAAAAACTCTATAAATAAAAGACATTGTTTTCAGTTATTTCCCTAAACCTCAGGTTTCTTCTCATTTTGTTCACTTGCAGCAAATGAATGACCAGCTGAACAGCATGCTGCTGAACAGGTCCTTGCTGGAAGACTTTAAGGTGAGAGTCGGTGGGAGAGTGTGCCCCAGGGCCAAGAGAAAGGAGGCTCGGCTTCACGCCTGCAGAGAGCTGGGTCTGCTTTCTTCACTCGAAAAGGAGAAGTGGGAAGATCTTAACTCAGCACAGAGCCAACCAGAGGGTTACAGAAGGCTCAGTCCTGGGGGGAGGCGGCTAGTAAAGAGATCCCTGGGGACAAAGCCATCCTCTCCAGCTAGTGGCAGCAGCCCTTTCTTCCATTCACCTCCTCCCCACCCGGTGCTTTTGCCCTTAGGGTTACCTGGGTTGCCAAGCCTTGTCAGAGATGATCCAGTTTTACCTGGATGAGGTGATGCCCCAGGCTGAGAGCCAGGGCCCAGACATCAAGGAGCACGTGAACTCACTCGGGGAAAAGCTGAAGACACTCAGGCTGAGGCTGCGGCGCTGTGTGAGTAGCAGACCAGTTCTCTCCCTTTCGGCTTTTCAGAAACACCGAAACACTGCCTCATCCCCTAACGCCACTCACACCCAGGCACTCAGAGTGGCAGGAGCCTGCTCACATCTTTCTGAGCAGGGGGTGGGGTGGCTGCTAGGCATTTACATGTGAAGATTTGCAAACAGCTTTCCTGTTATTTGTGAGTCATTTGTGGGTTATTAACTACTCCCCTGTCTCTGTATGAAAGGGGCCCGGAGCTTTCGTCAGGGCTCCCTTTCGTCAGGGCTCCTTTGTCCCCTGAGACCTAAGCCCTGGCCCCAGCAGGAGGAGCCAGAAGGTGAGAATCCCAGGGAAGGAAACTCCATTTCCTTCTTATTCTTTAGAAAGAGGGCAAAGGAGAGAGGGAGATAAACATCAATGTGTGAGAGATACATATATGGCTTGTCTCTCCCACATTCCCAGCCAGGGGCCTGGCCCGCAACCCAGGCATGTTCCCTGACTGGGAATCGAACCAGCGACCCTTTGGTTAGCAAACTAGGACTCAATCCACCGAGCCACACCAGCCAGGGTTTATTCTGAACCTTTTGAAAGCAGAGCTCTAAGTGAGGCCCTACTAACTAACAGGATTTTCCTTAGTATTTCAGAAGGGCCCTAAGGTTAGTGTCTGTGAACAATTCCCCGGGATAATCTGCTTCTCCAGCTGAAATTATGCCCTCATCAGTAATTTCCTTGGTTCTCTTCCTGATAATGGGAAATCAGCAGTTCGGGGTCTCTGTTTGTAGGATGGGACTATGCAAAATGTTCAGTCCACATAGCTGAGACTGTCTCTGTTTCACGGGGACTTAGAAAATGGTCCTCGGTGTCTGACTGAGGGGAGGGACAGGACAAGCAAGAAAGGACAGAAAGGCTGGCTCAGCACTAGGCACCACTGTGCACTGCCCGGAAGGAGTCCCCAAGAAGTCAACAAGCTTTGCAAACATTTCAGAGTTGTTCCTGGACAATGTTTCTCCTCTGTTTGGAGGGGAAGAATGAGAGGTCGGGGTGGGCAGGGGAAGACATTCAGGATGATTCTTGTCCCTACTTCTTGCCACCAGCTTGTCCTCCAAGTGCTATGGACTCAGGAGCTGAGAGCCAGTATCTTAAACACTTTCTCTTTTCTTGCACAGCATCGCTTTCTGCCCTGTGAAAACAAGAGCAAAGCAGTGGAGCAGGTGAAGAGTGCCTTTAGTAAGGTGAGTTTGCATGGTGGCCGGCAGGGTTTGGGGAACGGGATCCCTGACCACTCCCCAAGGGGCAGAGGTTGACAGATGCTAAGCAGCCCCCCCTCCGCCCCGTCCTTCCCTGAGAGGGACTATGGGAACCCGACAGATGGTGTGACCTCCTCAGCCAGTGAGGATCTGCCGCCTTGGTTATATTTGTTTTCTGTGAAGTCTCTTTGGGGGTTTCTAAATGACTGCTCCCCGCCTTTGCAGGCCTGTGGGTTGAGCCAGCCAACCAGCCTGTGAACGCAGTGAGCTGGGTGCTGGGGAGAGTGACAAAGGAAACAGAAAGTAGCTTTTTGGGAATCCAGGCTGAAGCCACACGTGCAGGAAGCCGACACGTGAATAAGCACACACAAACACACCCAGGGGTTCAGCCTAGACTCCCCAAAACTCAGACAGAGCAGGAAGCAGGATCCTCGCTTATCTAGAGTTGGTCCACGCTCACTTCCCATCTGCCATTCACACCTCCCAAGGTGCCTGAAAATGGCAACTCTCAAACCAAATGGGGTTTCACACTTCCAGCTGTTTGTGAACATTTAAATCCCATTTCTCAGAAGCATGTGGCTTATGTCCTCTTAGGGGGCTGGGGACAGACCCTCGGCACAGTTCCAGCATCAGGGGACATGAATCCCTGACATAGGCCAGAAGAGCAGGGTGAGTCCTAGTCAGTCTGTTGATGGAAGAGAATAAACCTAAAAGAGGCTCCCTTCTCTCCTCTCTCACTGGCCTGCTTTCAAAGTGGTTCCTCTAATGGTTTTTCATCAAATTCTGAATAAGCATCATGTGAGCACATGACCTTTAAAATTGTTGAAAAGGCACCCATCTGAAGACCGTGCTTTGCAGACTAGATGTTCCTCTTGCCACCCACTGCTAGTCATGCCTCGCATCAATGCACAGCATTTCTCATGGCAGCTGGGCATATCTTCAGGTTCTCTGGGTCCGTTCTTCAAGTCCCAGCCTGAGGGATAAAGTGCAGCTTCCGGGCCCCAGGGTCACGGCATCCAGATGAGAAGCCAGCTTACATATTCACTGAGACTGGGTTTTCACTAAACATTTCTTATCTCCTCACACAGCTCCAAGAGAAAGGGGTCTACAAAGCCATGAGTGAGTTTGACATCTTCATCAACTACATAGAAGTTTACATGACAATGAAGATGAAAAAATGAAACATCCTACGGAACAAAACATCCAGGATGATGACTCTACTAGACTCTAGGACATAAATTAAAGATCTTCAGAATTAGATCCAGAGTTCCAGGAGAGACAGACCAACTCCTTGGAGAACCCCATGGTACCTCTCTCCTAGAATATTTATTACCTCTGATACCTCAATTCCCGTTTCTATTTATTTACTGAGCTTCTCTGTGAACTATTTAGAAAGAAGCCCAATATTATAATTTTTCAATATTTATTATTTTCACCTGTGTTTAAGCTGTTTCCATAGGGTAGCACCCTGTGGTATTTGAGTGTTTTAAGAAAAATTTTAAGTTATATAATGAAAAAAATGTTTCTTAGAGAGCCAACTGAAGTTTCCATTCTGAGCCTGACCATTCCTTAAAGCTGGTGAGCTATTTTCCCCAACCTCCCTCTGCTTTCTCTTGTCCCTGGGCCTGGGGCTCCCAAAGTGTTACAAAGATCTCACCCTCTTAGGAAGAGAAACTAGGGAGCCCCTTTGGTGAATACTATCCTAGTGGCTCAGAGGGATTCCCCTGACCTCATTCCCCAGACACTTCTTTCTTGAAAGCTGTGGTCAGCTTGTTATTTATAACAACCTAAAATTGGTTCTAATAGAACTCAGTTTTAACTAGAAGCAGTTCAATTCCTCTGGGAATGTTACATTGTTTGTCTGTCTTTGTAGCAGATTTTAATTTTGAATAATAAATGGGTTTTATTAAAAATCATGTTGTAGCATCAGTTGATTTCTGTCTGACTAAAATTATTCCCCCAAAGTATCCAAGATAGAAGAGAATAGAGGAATGAATTCTGCATTCCAGAGTGAGACACCAACTACCCTCTCCCAGAAAGAGGGAAGGCTCCAGATCCAAGGCGGGAGGGGAGATATTCTCCCTTCAATAGCTGATATCGAAGGCCACCTCAGTCTTTTCATAAACTCAGTCCTTTAAGGAATTACCCTTAAATCCTCAAAGAGCGTGCTGATTTTCAAGGCTAAGGATAAATTGGAAGAATAGGCAGAGGGAGTTTCTTCGCGTTCTTTCCTTCTTCAAGCACCAAATTTCCAGAGGTGAACACCCAGTTGCCCTGGATCATCACAAGGACTGAGTGGGGTGCTTTCAAGGCTCCCGCACCAGGGGATGGCCCCAGTACACACAGCTGGTTGTGACTGGTCTTCACAACTAAAAACGTCCACCAAATCTTCCCTGAGCTGGGTGCAGTAGAGCAGAATATAAGCAAACTAGACCACTCACTAGGATACCCAAGGATTCAAGCTGCTGACACTCCTTGAGCCATCAGACAAAGGCGAGATTGGCTCCTGACTGTGATCTGCCGGGAGGAGCATGGTGGCTGGGGAAGCCCCGTGACCTGAAGGAGCGAAGGGAAAAGAATGGGCTAAGTAAAGACGGATCCCCTCACACTCTGCCCAGGCAGCCCTGGTTCCGGGGGAGGGTAGGAGCTGACTGCCTGTGGTCAGTTTTTCAGTAAACCTGACTCACTTCGGTTAAAGTAACCATAGGAAGGAAGTGGGGAGCATCAAAGCCGAAATTCTGAGATGAAAGGTTAGGTTTAAGAATGGGAGCTAGCAGAAGAAAAGGAGAGAAGGGGTGGTGTTGTCTTCGCTAAGGCTCTCCATACTGAAATGGAGGAGAAGCTATGAGGCCCTCAGCAGGGAAGGTTTAGGTGTGTAGGGCTGTCTTCCAGGCAGTGCACACCAACTCACGTTTGAGGCTGGCACTTCATGTGAGGGAAGTGGGCATCTGAAGCCGAAAGACAAAAACTCACCTGGGGAAGCCAGGTGTTGACAACAACTACAACTTATTGAGCATATTTTGAGCTAGTCAGTACTAGGCATATACAGGGTCTGACAGGAGTAATGCCTGCTTGGTAGGGTAATAATATGGGTGTAATAACCTATAATTTTAATTTGAACATTGCGCCTAAAATGTCATAAGGTGCGCTTTCCATAGGCTGCCTGCGCTTGAGTGTGATGTTGTTATGTTACAGAATTACATGTTTATGATTTTATAATAAAGATTTTGTAATAAAAAGGAGCATTATTTGTGCTGGACCCTGTATATATCAGGCATACTATATGGTATTTTGTTGCTATTTTCCGTAAGAGGAAACTTGACTCAGAAATGTTGATATGGCTTGGCCACACGGGTAATGGGGAGAATGGAGAACTGGGCATAGCATAAAACACCTTTCCCTTTATATTAATTATTTATTGCTGCCCCCCAAATGCAGCTTGAAACAACAAACCTCTACTATCTCACAGTTTCTGTAGGTCAGGAGCCTGGGAGTGGCAACCAAGGGTTCTGGCTCAGGATCTCTGAGTCTGCAGTCAAAATGACAGCCAGGGCTGCAATCACTGGGGCTGGACAAGTCACATGCAAGTTGGCACACTCACATGGCTGTTGACAGGAGGCCTCAGTTCCTCCCTGGCTATAGGCTGGGTTCCTCATTGCACGGGCCTTTCCATAGGCTGCCTGCATGTCTTCACAGCATGGCTGCTGTCTTCCCCAGAGCCTATAACCTGAGAAACAGACAGCCAGGAGATGGTCAGAGTGTATTTTAGACATAATCTCAGAAATCTCACACCATCGCATCTCTTACATTCTATTTGTTAGAAGTGAATTGGTAAGTAGATCCCCTCTTCAAGGGGGGGAGAACTTAGATTCCACATTTTGAAGGGAAGGATATCAAAGTATTTGCAGACATATTTTTTTCATGTAAAAGCAATCTTTATTAAAGATAGGAAACCATTCAAATAAGCTGTTTCAGATAATGAGGAGCTGAGGGCGGGTAGCTGTTTAAGATCCAGTTTTATAGAGACACTGCCATTTAGAGAATGACTAGTGAATTACTATGTACTTAAAATATCAGTCTTATCATCTGAAATTGCTTCAGCTAGTTGTACTTAAATTCTACATTTCTGACAATTATTTTTAAAACAATGCCTTAAGTGATTTGACTGGGGTCAGGGGAGACCCAAATCCTGCCTCCTGCATAGTAAAGATGACCACTAGTTATTTCACGATCCTTTATATCCTCTCCCTTTGAGATCTAGGCCTGCTCTAGGACTGTCGGAAGAACTAACAGTGTTCAGCCCCAGGCTGCATTTGCAGCTCCCACTTCCTGTCCCTTTGGAGCACTTCCTCTGTAACCCAACTACCATCATGTTACGGTGCTCTAATAGCCTCTGGAGAAGACTCTTTGAAGAGGAACTGAGGCTGCCAGCCAACAGCCAGTACTAACATAAAGTGGCTCCTTCTGCCCCAACAGAGGCTGCATGAAATAGAGATGAGCTATCCCCATCATGTGCTCCCCAACTGCAGATTCAAGAATAAGATGAATGATGACTGGAACACACCTTAAACTTTAATTCAAGGTATTCTATGATTTAAATTTCAAGGAACTATGAGAGGAGTAATAACTATATATTTTGAGCATTTTCTATATGACTAAATGCTTTACACATTCTTATTCCCTAAAACAATCTTATTTGGATTAGTAATTCCTCTATTTTATAGACAAGGCAATTATAGAGATTGCCCAAGGTCACGTAATAAGAGGATAATATTCAATAACCAGATCTAACTCCAAGGCCCATGCTTAGCCAGGAAAATGGGAATGAAAGAAATTCCAAGCTAATGCTAGGGACTTCAATCTTCACAAATAGTGTAAGAATTAGAACATGTGTCAATAAAAAGATATGTCCTGAGGGTGCCCCAATAATTGCTTTGCACAACTTTCAAAATTAAAAGTGCTAACATTTTTTGAAGTATAGTATTCAGAAAATATTTTCTGAGTATTTATAACCTCAAATATGTCTACCAAAAAACCAAAAAATATGTCTACATGATGTGTACACCCTTCTAAGAATTTAGAAGAAGTAGCTCTATCCTAGGTCAAAGGAAGGAGAAGAGTAGGTAGGCACCAGGGAGCATGGAGGAGTCAACATCACAGGAACTACCCTTCTTCAGTTCTCTCTCATTGGCTCAGTCTAGTGATGTTTACTTGTTCTGAGCCTCAGTTCCTCATCTAGAAAGCTAGCAAATCTTCTTTTTCAGCTGTTATGGACTGAATGTTTGTGTGCCCTCAGAAGTTCTATGTTGAAGCCCCAACCCCCAATGTGATGGTATTTGGAGATGGAGCCTTTGAGAGGTAATTAGGGTTAAAGAGACCATGAGGGTGGGATCTCATGATGGGATTATTGTCTGTTTAAGGAGAGACACCAGAGAGCTCCCCCTTGCACACGCACGCTCTCTCTCTCTCTCTCTCTCTCTCTCTCTCCACCCCACCTCACACACACACAACAAAGAAGTCTTATGAGCACACAACAAGATTTTGTCATCTATAAGCCAAAAGAAGAGGCCTCTGAATGAAACCTGCCTTACCAGCTCCTTGTTCTTGGACTTTCAACCTCCAGAAAGGTGAGAAAATAAATTTCTCTTATTTAAGTGTCCCAGTCTATAGAATTTTATTCTGGCAGCCTGAGCTGACTAATATAACAGGTTTGATATAAGGGTCAAATAGAATGTCAACTATGAAGATATATATGTATTTTGGATAGAAAGTATAGAGATGAAGTTTAAATGGGGATTTTTTTCTTCTTTTTTTGCAACAAGCCTTTATTCTCTAAGAGTAATCATCTCATTTCTGTCCATCTGTCCCTTCATACCAGAGTCTGGATAACAGTCGGAAATGAGAATCTCTGTTTGTCAGTGGCCCCAGCTGCAGAAGCGAGAAGGATGGAAGCAGCGAGAGAAGTTCCCAGGACTGTCATGACAATGGGTGATCCTATCTGGCCACTGACAGAAATTAAACAGGTGAAAAGCTCCACCGTGGGAGCGAGGCACAATCTGAAGGAAGAGGATGAGATCAGAAATGAAAAGAAAAGAGGAAAGTGGCGCATGACTTGATGGCTGCAGCTGTCCATTCTACAGCATGGTTCCCCTAAGATACTTGTATGAGCAGATCTGATTGTCGAAAATGCTTGTAGAATGTATCAGCTTTAGGCCTGGGGTGATTCAGGGAAAAGCAGAAATAACCCTCCAAGGAAAGAGGAGTGGGATCATGAGAACATGTACTCAGAATTAAAAATGGCAAGAAGGCCTTTGAACTTTAAAAAACTGCAGAACTGGCTACAGAATGACACTGTCAACTCTGTATTTATGAGTGGTTAATGGGTCCCAGTGACACATGTCCCATTTTTCAGTACCCCTTTTACACACTGACTCACTTCATGACTTTGAAAATTTTCCTTACCTTGTCTGGGCTTCATTCAGTTTCCTCAATAATAAAATAAGAAAGTAGATCTGGATTAATGGTTTCCATCTGGGGCCACCAAGATTGATGAGGGTTTTGGAAGGTACTCACGGTGAAAAGAGTATTGTCTTTAAATAATTTCCAAAATTTGAAGAAGCCTAATGAAATTGTACATTTTCTACCCCAACCTCCCGCAAGTCTGCACAGGCTCATTGAAAAGCACTTGTATGTGCTTGGCTGGAGTAAAAGCCACTTGGTACAGAAAGACAGGTGGTCCCATGTGGATCAGAGGCTCTATTCGATAGTCAGATATTATATAACTTATTAACAAAATGAAAAAATAGGATTATTTCCTTAAAAATTTAATCAGCCAAAATATTTCAAAATAGAGATCTCTGGAGAAAATTAATAGCAGCAGCCTTTTGTAGTCAAAAGTTTCAAAACCAGTGTATTAGATGACAGTGATTTCCCTTCAAGCCCATAGTTCCTAATGGCAGCATCTGATTCCTTTAGTTTTCCAGGTCCATTCCCACTTGAACCTTTCTCTGAGGCACATTCCTATGTCTGCGTAGTCTGCACTGACCTTGAAACATCACCTACCTCAGTGTTCTCTGTACTATGGAGAAAATAATCATTCCTTCAAGGTGTTGCTGTTGTAAAAAATAAAAGCATGAATTCGTGTAAAGCACGGTTTAACACTTGGTTTTTTTTAAAGCAGCTCTTCCTCTTAGACATTTGGAAAAATGCTCATGTGAAGCCAGATAGTAAGATCAGTGCTAAAACCATGAAAATAAGCTGGATATACCTTGCATGCCAACCACCAGACCTGGACCTTTCTTTTAACACCTTCGGCCTTCTTCCCTACCCACCATTTCTAAGTAGAAAGAGAAATGGACCATTCCTGCACTTGGGAGGGAAAGAAGGAAAATGACTTTTTTGTGTGTATGCCTGGAGTTGGTATCAGAAACACCTGACTTGGTGAAAGAAAATACACACACACACACGCACACATGCACACACATAATATATACACATATATAATATATACACATATATAATGAATAACAACCACTAGAGTTGCATAAGTCTAGTGAACTGCTTAACATAATTGTCAAATTGCATTCAGAGCAATAACAGTTATACACACCATTAAATATAGGTTAGAGTAGCTATGTAGAAAGTTCTCATTGATTACTTTGTTTATATATGCTCATTATTCATTATTGTTGTTTATCTACTACCAACCTGAAAAATGAAATGGCCTCCCACCCTGCTTCTTTCCTGACCAGTATTCAAGAAAAACATACCTATTTTCTAAAGTCAAGAAGCCATTGCATAAAAAAGTTCATCTAATATACAACTCAGAACCTCATTCTTATTCAAAGAAGTCCTCTTGGATTAGAAGAGGGGAATATCATTTCCCCAGTTGAACCATATGATACCCATTTCACCAGGGCTGAATTAGAACTATGGCTAGTATGCAGCATAAATAACCAAGCTCATTACAGAATAATTTCTACATTCATATCTGACAAGGATGAGACTCAAATCAAAACAGCAGACTGGCTTCTTCCATGCCTTTGCTCCAAATCTGGTTTTTATGAGCTGCACGATTACTCACTCAGAACCTATTAAGCTCTTAGGTACTACACTGGGTGCTAGAAAAAGCAGTGAATAAACAGACACAGTACCTGCTTCACGAATCTGATAGTTAGGAGCAGAAAAAAGACATTACAAAGTTAACTACACAATTTTACTATAATTATAATAACCACTAAATGAGAAGTGGGAGCTTTTAGCAGAGAAACCAACCTAGACATGGGGTTAGAAGGATGCTTTCATGAGAAGGTGGCAGTCAGCTGGACACGAAGAATGAGAGGAGTTAGCCAAATAAAGAGAGAGGTGACAAGGACCTTAGGCAGAAGGAGCTACATTTTAAAGACCCTTTAGAACTTCAAAGAATGGGGGCACAGGGTGTCTCTGAAGCAAAAGTTTGTACTGATTTCAACATAGTAGACCTGGGCCCTCTTCAGGACTCTCTGATTTCTCTATCTCTTCTCATGTTCTGAGGGCCTGAAATAGAAGGGAACTTAAACTGTTTAAGGAGCTCAAAGGTGGTGCACAAGTGAGGGACAGTATGCATGAGGGAGAGAAATTTAAGATGAACAAGAAGAAATGAACTGGGGTAAAAAATTTTAGACTTTAACCTAAGAACAAAGGGAAGCCATTGGAGACTATCAAATAGAGAGAAGAATATATATCTTCAGAATGAGACCCTTTAGGGGCCATTTGTTTCCAGCCCAGATAAGATAAAATCGCAGTCTGGACGAACGTGATAATAAGTAGGAATTAAGAGAAGTGCCAGTGGTTAAACATTCAGCAACTACTTAGATGAGAGTAGTAACAGCAAGTGAGGGCCAAGATAAATCTTAGATTCCTAGCCCAAACAACTGGGTAGAAAAATAGCAGGTCTGAAGGGGAAGGTGATTAATCTACAATGGCCTTGCTAAACTGGAGGTGCCTCTGAGACTTTCAGTGAATATACCCAGAGTGGTCAGCTGGACGTAGAGATATAGTCTGGAGTATAAGTGAGTGTCATTGCAATAGAGATGGTAAGTGAAGTCATGGGAGTGGAGAAAAATCACCAAGGGAAAGAATCTAGAGTAAGGAGAGAAGAGAGCCCAGAACCAAGCCCTGGAGAACCCAGATATTTGTTAAGTCAGAGCAGGAGATGCTGGCAAAAGAACTTGTAAAGAGAGGACTGAAGAATAAAAAGATATACCAGGAAAGAGTGGCATGCTTGAGGACAAGGAAGGAAACTATTTTAAGAAAGTGGGAATGGTCAGCTGGATCCAATCTTATTGGGATGTCAAGAAAGATCAAAACAAAAGAGATCCTACCGGATATAGCAAGTAGGGGCACGAGTGACTTTATCAAGAAGAGTTCAGGGAGTGGTAGGGGATGGGAGATAGATGGGACTACATTGAATAAGAGGTCAAAAAAGAAAAGAAAAGAAAACCACCATGGGATTACAAGTGTGAATGACTCTTTCAAGACATTGGGCCAAAAAGGAAGAAAAGAAGTTGAAAATCAAGAAGTGAGATGGGAAAAATTATAAAGATAGTTTCCTTAGAAAGCAGGAAGGGGTGCCATACAGGTAGAGGAAAGAGCAATCTTTGAAAGAAGGAGAAACACCTTCATTGAATAATAACAAGAAGGAAGTAGGAACAGTGAGTACAGAAGCAGGTTGGTTTGAAGATATGTTGGCAGGAAGCTGAAGTTTTTTTCCATCAGATGGTTTCCACTTTCTCTGAAAAGAATGAATAAAAAAGAGAGAATTCAGGGAGATTTGAAGAGAGGAAAAAAAGATTCGCAATGATTTTCACAGATTTGTAGAAATTAAGCAGCTCTAGAGAAGCATAGCAGATTTCCAGGTAATATTACGTTGAGCCCATTTGAGGCAGGTGATTATGAATTGAAGTGGCCTGTCAGATTGTATCATTTTTCTCAGAATTCTCTCGTCACCGTGGGGTGAACACAACAGAAAGTAGAATTGTTTTGCCCCATGAATGTACAATAACAAAAGGACAAGAGGGAGAGGACATTAGAAATATAGGAAAGATCCTGATTGGAAAGATGGACTCAAGAGTCAAAGTTGAATAATGAGGGAAGTGAAGACAGGAGAGAGCTGACAGAAAAGGATAATGCAGACTGGGGTTCTGATGAGTACAAGAAACAGTTGTGGGGGAGGGGGTACAAGGGGACTAACTGTTAATGAAAAAATATAATAAAGATTTTTTTTAAAGAAAGAAACAGTTATAATGGTAGAATCTAAATCACCAAGGAGAGGAGGCAGTGGCCAGAGAAAAGAAAGACTGAATGAAGAGGTTTTGGAGGTGGGTAGTTCTGAGGAATGACAAAGTCCATGCTATAACCATTAGAGTAGGTACCTGAATAAAGGCAAAAGAAAAGGTCATTGGAAATCTGGAGGTCATGAAATTGAAAAGCCACGTTTTGGATAAATCATCCATAAGGTCACTGAAGTCCAGATCAAGCTCAAGACAGTAGGAGGGAAGTCAGTAGAAGGCACTGGAAGGAAGAGTATGAGATAGATGCTCAAATCATTTGTGAATGAAAGAGAGATGCAGAAGATGTCTCAGCATCCTGGAGCTTCTGGCTGACTCCAATAGAGTTCTCAGTGTTTCATACACTGAGAAAATAATCATGTTTTTGAGATTATTTTATTGATTGATCTCAGAGAGAGAAAAAAGAAGAGAAAGAGAGAGAGACATCGATTTGTTGTTCCACTTGTTTATGCATTCAATAATTGATTCTTGTATGTGCCCTGACTGTGGATGTAACCCACAACCTTTGCATATTGGGATGATGATCTAACCAACTGAGCTATCCAGACAGGGCCAAAGGATCATTTTACATGTTCTAAATCTTAGAAAAGAACAGATCTAAGCATCAACCTCTTGGGTTTTTTAGAAGATTCCCTATAGACTTCTTGGAATTTCCTAATAAATAAAAGAACCAATATACTTATAAACATATCTTACCAGATTGAAGTCATTTTTACGTCAGAAAAATAACAAATGTCCAAGCATTAATCACACCCAACCCCATAGTCACTCAAATCAAGGAGGCTATAATTTTTGTCACTATGAGTCATCATTCAATGACATAGCAAATCTTTAAACAGAGACCTTTCCTCCTGTGGGCACGTTCTTTAACCGCTAAATCTCTTCTATCTCATATATTCCCATCATGCTCAGTCTCTTTCCTACATACCAAGAGGACAGAAAATCACCATCAAGAAAGTGTTCCCCACCCTGGCTGTGTAGCTCAGTTGTTTAGAGCATCGTCCAGATACTCTAAGGCTGCGAGTTTGATCCCTGGTCAGGGCACATACAAGAACCAATAAATAGATGCATCAAAAGTGGACAACAAGTTGATGTCTCTCTCTCAAATCAATAAACAAAACTTTAAAGGACAGTGTTTCCCAAAGTATAATACAAATCTGTTGATGAAAACAGAATTCTCCATGAAAAGAGCTGTGCAAAATAGCCTTTTCCTACGATGTTTGGCTCGACACTATAATCAGTAATTCTCCACTCCTCCCCCCGCTGGCCCCTGCCATCTCAGTGCTGAGACATCAGAGCACCAGATATCCTGAGCTGAAGTCTAGGAAGGAGGATGAAGGCAGAAAGCTCTCTAAATCAGTGTTACTCAGTTACATCAGTGAAGACCAATGTTGGCCCAGGAACAGTTTGTCACCAGTCATTGGAAAAGGGAATACAGAAACAAAGAGTAGGTGTTTAGAAAACTTGATAGCAATTTGACAGTATTTTTTGTTTGTTAGATTGAATCATTGAAAATGGAGCTTGTATTCTATATATATCTTTATAATTTTTCTCATTTCATTTTCCTAGTAGTTTTATTGTATTTTATTAAAATGATTCATAATAGATTCGATTTTTTTAGCCAAATAGAGTTTGAGAAGAATGGGCCTTTTTTCCCCCTCACCAGAGGACATGTTCATTGGCTTTAGAGAGGGAGAAGTAGGGAGGGGGGGAGAGAGAAACACTGATTGGCTACTTCCCATATGTGCCCTGACCAGGGATCAAACCTGCAACACAAGTATGTGCTCTGACCAGAGATCAAACTCACAACCTTTTGGTGTAGGGGATGAAGCTCCAACTAACTGAGCCACCTGGCCAGGGCAAGAAGCATGGGTCGTAAACACTCCCTGGCTTATTCCTAGACTCATGGAAACTAAGTTGGAATAAAGAGTCAATGAGATACAAATAGAAGAAGGACACTTAGACTAACCCAGTTTCAAATCCCTGTTCTACCACTTACTGATAACTTTGGGTAAAGTGCCTAGTTTCAGTTCCTTATCTGAAGGTGAGGATAACAGTCCTTGACCTGCAGATTTAAGATGAAGATGACAGGAGGCACTGTGCTACTGGTCTATCACAATAGCGGGCCCAGAATAAGGGCTGTGAGTTGCCTTAAAGATCACCTGGTTGAAGCCATAACCCATTGCTCCAGTGAGAATTTCCAGTCCCACCAATGAACCACCCACATATATCCTAGCACAGGCTGCACATTCTGACAAGGACCCCCAGCTCAAGCAAGGCAAGCAGTCCTGGCCAGCTCCCTCTGCTTGTCTCCATCATACCTAAAGAACCTAGCATCCTGACTCGGGAAAAACGTGGCAGCCACTGTTGGCTGCCATCCCTACTCCACCCAATAAAGAACCCTGATTTTGTTCTGATAGCAGGCATCCATGTGCTCCAGGGGAGCTGGGCCACTCTTACGGTAATTCCATTTCCCCTGTCCAGTGGCTGATTTAGGAATGGGTTTGTGGTATAACCTGGTCCATGAGATATGAAGAGAAGTTGGTTGAAGGATTACCAGGAAATGTTTTCTTCTGACTCTTAAAAGCAAGAAAAGTAGACTTTTACTGCATCTTGTTTTTGTCCACTTTTAAAGCCTGGAATTTCTGAAGCTTCTTGAGACTATGAGGGGACTCAACCGAAGAAGATAAATCAATGGGCAGAAAATAGCAAACAGAATAATGGAGAGAAGTTGGTTTCTGATGACTTTGTTAAACTCACAAATTAACCAATCCTAGATGAGAACTATTTCAGAATTTTTAATATGTTAGAAAATGTTCCTTTTTCTGTCACTGTTAATTGGGTTTTCAGTTACTTGCAGCCAAAATTATTTACAAAAAATATACGTGAACTCTCGGACTATGGGGCAACTTCAATCCTGGGGCTTCCCCTACTCCTTTCCTCCTTCTGAGCAGCCGAGTCACCCCTGACTCATACACTGAACCCTAAATATTTGAGAGAGTTCAGGAGAGGCAAGGAGTCCATTCGCTTTCAGCACAGGACATGACTCTCGAGTTTCAGCAAATTCTCAGGCCAGCCTGCATCCCATCTTCTCCATTGGTTTCATCTGAGGAAACCAGAGCTGTGCAGAGCTAAGCACAGACTCTGATGCTGGGAATGAAATGTGTGAGGAGCTCCCTCTAATGCATCTTGCCCATTCCTGCCACCTGCCTTTCTCACAGAGCTATCCCATCCCACCCTCTTTCTCCCGAGGGAGACCCTCCTTTAGAGCCCTTCCCCATCCTCTAAGTCCCCTGTCAAATGCTTTCTTTTCTATGAAGCCCTCCCACAGTGGAAGACCACCCATCTATCTCCATTCACTGACCAAACCACTGTACCACACATTTAGACAATGATGACATTCTGGAAGTTTGTGCCTCCTAATTGTCTCCTATGAGCTTGACATTGTCCCTCAAACCTGACTGTGCATCTTTAAGTGCAGAGCCTTGCAGTCCTAGGTCTCCAACAGCATCAAGCACAGACAAGCATTAAATAAATGTTTGAGTTCAACTAAAAAGAAAACTTTCCATACAGACATAAAAATCACAGGTATTTTGAGTTAGACCCTCAAAGGCTCTCCTGTCCAACTGCCTCCCCCCATGATCCTAACAGATGGACCTCTAGTTTATACTTCAATGTTTGCAATGAAGTAGGACTCATCATTGTGTGCCCCTATTTCATTTATGGACAGCTCTCAATATTGGAAAGTTCTTTCAGTGTTATTATCAGGCCCAAATTTGCTTTCTTGTAACTTGCCTTCCATGTCTTACTTAATACATTCAGGGATAAAATAGAATGAATATATTCCATTTTCACATGATATCCTTTAAAATACTGAAGGTAACTATTATATCTGTTCTAAATCCCCATTTCTTCAAGCTAACTATAGTAGGTTACTTAAATTATTCTGAAAAATGTATGCTTCCCAGGATCTTCTCCAGCCTCAAATTTTTCCTTGCCTTGTTAAAAGAGTCATTTCTCTCAAGCCTCATCTAAGTCAACAAATATTGACTGAGTTCTTACTATGCACCAGGCATACAGCAGAGAATCAAACGTCCAATTTGCAGTTCAAGAGGGAAGGCAATTAAACAATGAGAGCGAGGAACAGAGTGTGCCTGGTGACTGCATTGCACAACTTCAGGGGCACTATTCACACAATACAATTGAAATGTCACCCTTGGATTTGCACAATGTGGTCACTGATGGGAATGAGCAAACTGTGGATTAGGAAAGGCCTCCTTAGAAGAAAAAAAAATGTACTTAAACCGAGACTTGAAATATGAGTATTAGTTCATTAGACAAAGAGAGAAAAGAACAATGTGCTGCGCTCAGAGAACAGCAAGTATAAAGATGTGAGAGAGAGGGGGGAAGGTGTGAGAGTAAGAAGAGGGAACAGAGAGAAATGAGGCTTGAGAAGTAAGCTGGGATCAAGCCATATAGTTTAAATTAGGCCACGTTAAAGGCCACGTCATAGCCTTAAGAAGGTGGGAATCCACCAAGGGGTTTTAAGCAGGGAAGTAACGTGATCATATTTGCAATCTGGCTGTTGCATGGAAAATGAATTAAAAGAGAATAAGGCCAGAGACTGGGAGACCAATTCAAAATCTGTACAGTAACCCAAGCCAAAAAACAAAAAATAAAAAAAGAAATCAACAGTGGCCCAAACTGAAATAGCAGCAGTGGAAGTAAAAAAGAAATTGCATGGATATAATAGTTCAGATGGAGTGTCAGTTAGATGTGATGGTTGTCCAGATGTGGAGAGTGGAGAAAAGGGAGAAATCAAGGATATCTAAGACAAATGGACAAATGATGGTGCTATCGACTGAGACTGGAAACCCTGGAGGAGGCCCAGGGTTTTAAAAATGAGGAAGACAAAGATCCCATGTTGGATAGATTCAGCTGAGATAGTTAAAGATAGGCAAGTGGAGATGTCTAATTGTATTCAAGAGACATCTCCACAAGATTCTGGAGTCATCAAAGTATAAACTGTAGCTGAAGTCGTGGAAGAGGATGTTGACTCAGGAAAAAAAGAATGTAGGGTGAGATGAGAAAGTTTAAAGCATTGAGGAGTACAATCATTGAATGTCTGAGTTAAGAACTGATGTATCGGCAATGGAGATCAAAGAGAAACAGCCAGAAAGATGAAAGAAAAGTAGAGTGGGATGCATGGAAACCAAGGGGAGCAGGTGGGGTCCCGGACTGCAGGATGCCAATAGATGTGCCTGGCC
Organism: Pteronotus mesoamericanus; assembly: GCF_021234165.1. Lineage (NCBI taxonomy): Eukaryota > Metazoa > Chordata > Mammalia > Chiroptera > Mormoopidae > Pteronotus > Pteronotus mesoamericanus. The sequence continues at coordinate 4,543,091 of NW_026555326.1, forward strand.
AGGCAGGTTCAGAGCATCACCCTGCTTCCCCAGGATTCTCTCTCATGAGGGAGCCTCACCACTGTCATGCAGGCCCATTAGCAGCAGCCACTCTCCACTGTTGGCCATACCAGGTATGGTAGTTCAATTGTGTCTCCCCAAAGTTATGTTCAGAGCTTTGGGATTTGCATTCGTTTCCCATGTCTGCTGTAACAAATTATCAAATATTTCTTAACTTGGGTTATGAGCACACAGGCTTTTGCTTTATTATTGTTTTTAAACCATATGTATACATTTTATATACAGATATGATTTCACAATAACAGAAATAAAAATAAACAAGAGCGAAAAAGAAAAAAAAGAGATGTGTTCAAGTCCTAACCCCCTAGTACCTGTGAATAGGACCATATTTGAATAGTCTTTGCAAATGGAATCAAGTTAAGTTATACTGAAGTAGGGTGGGCCTGAATCCAATGACCAGTGTCCTTAAAACAAAAGGGAAATGCGAATACAGAGACAGAGACACACAGGGAAAAGGCCACATGAAGATAGAAGCAGAATTGAAGCTCTGCTGCCACAAACTAAGGGACACCAAACATTGCTGGCAACCATGAGAAACTAGGAGAGGCAAGGAAGGTTCTCTCCTAGAGCTTTCAGAATGAGCACAGTCCTGCTACCTTGACTGTGGAATTCTAGACTCCAAACCCATGAGCAAATACATTTCTATTGCTTTAAGCCACCCATTTTGTGGTAATTTTTTACAGCAGCCCTAGGAATCTAGTACCCTGAGGTCAGCTAAAATCCTAAGTCTTTACAATTTGAACTATGACCAAGTTACCTCATTCTCAGTCTGCATTGTACACTGAAGTTTTTAAAATAAAAGGTATGTCTTACACTCACCCAAGTCTGCTTTATTCTTAGACATTTGGGGAAATTGATCTAACTTTTGATAAACTTGACTTCTATAGGATTGCCTTGATTGATAGAGGATTAAATATGGTGAGTCAAGGCCATTACACATCAGATATCAATCAAGGCCCTTCTCCCAGCTAGAAATAATAGAAAGTTATAACTTACCCACAAATTGGTCATAGAAGATTTGATGAAATTCAAATATACCAAGTCTACTGGAAGTCCAAAAGGTCATGCCAGAGTGACCTTGAATTGGCCCTGTCCACTCAAGACCAGCACCATGCAAAAGCATCTTTTCATTTTGTTGAGTGAGTATGCCTTTCTCTACACCAGGCAATCCCACTGACTATGTTGCTTGTTCTGTTCTTGAATCAGCCTTCAGATTTGAAGTACTTGGTCTCCCAGTCATGGCTCTGTGTGTCGTCTTAAGTCTGACTCAGCACCCATACCTATAGACTGACTCAGGTATCTCCCCAAACACTGTCCTGACAAGTAGTTTATACAGCCTAAAATTGGGACCTGAACAGTGAACCTTTACTGGATCCTAGTGACTGTTGCCTTCCCTTTCACTTGTTCCCACACCCTTGGATTAACAATCTGTCATTCCACCTACTCTGAGGTAGGGAGAAGAAGCAGTAGGGAGCCTTTCACCCAGAAATTGGGAGTGAGGGAGAGACAGAAAGGAAAGATGCACTCATACCAGGAATAACATGTCAGAAGCTGAAGTTTGTTGAGTAAGAGATGAGCGAGATGGAACTCAATGTTCCCTGCCAGAAAGCAGAGAGCTTTGTGTGAGATCTTGAATTCCTAGAGAAGAGGGAGGGAGGTGGGGAAGTTCTTCTGTTGCAGTTCCCATTTCCCAGCAACAACTACGGATGGGGCAGGAATCTCATGAAGAGCCAGTCTTTTCTGCCACAGTGGAAAGCAAGTAACAATGAAGCTAAGAAAAATAAGTAAGGTATAGAGTCCAAGTTAGAAAAGTGTCAGTGCATGTCAGAGTTCTGCAGCCTCTGCTGAAATTATCCCAGGACAATTCTACAGAGGCCACCACTTGCCACTCTTCAGAGTCACCAGAAACAAACCAGGAGGAAAAGGGCGTGGATTCTGACACGGCTACAGAACTCCTTCCATGGAGAGAGTAAACTCTGGGGTCGGATGAATTAAACTATGGAGTCCGTGGAACTCTAGTCTGGATTTTACAAAAACAATGGCAAATGTGCTATTGGGAAAAGTAATATTGTTATATATTTTCTGTTGGTAAAAACAGGTAAGATGGTACTCTTGTGCCCACAATACCTAAAGAAATTATATCCCCTTCAGTTTTGCTCTATATGTAGCTATTCAGTGATTTGGGGCAGGGATACTCTTAAAAAGTTTATAGGGGTGCAGCATGTAAAATATCATTTGGTATTCCATGATTCTAGGAAGTTTGATAAACATCAGGCTCCTTTGCAGGCCTCCGGCCCTGCAAGTCTGTGATTCAGGGAGGCCCCCAACATGTGCAGCGCTCACCCATGCTCTGATGTGCCTGGTAGGGCATGTGACACAAGCCAGAGAGGAGCTAGAACCCTTTGAGAACTGGGACACCCCACTTTTCCTGTAGGCCCAGGAGCAAGGGACATGTCCCCATGCTGGTGACAGGGCTGTGGCCCAGTGTTGCCCTCAGAATGGTGCATAACAGGAGCAATCCAACAAGTAAGTACCCAGACGCCAGCAGGGCTTCAAATGTCTGGGTTTCAGGTTCCTAGTAAGGACTTTTAGGGCATATGCTGCTCTTCTTACTGCCCCATTTTTTCCCCTTGATTTTCTTATGTATTTGTATCCAGCGATATTGCGCCACACTGAATACAATTTTGGAAACTTCTACTTGGGGAAAAAATGGCATAAATAAAATACCAAAACACAAATAAATAAGAAAGTGAAAGAACCAAAATTTAGTTGAAATGATGTCCCCACCAAGTCTAGACACAAGCCAGGTGGCTAGGACTTCTGAGGGCACCCAGGAATCCTCAGCTTCACCGCAGGTTCAGCCGACGCCCACTGAGTGCTCTCTGTGGGCCAGCGTCCAGCCGAGTGCCTGGAGAGGGCCTCCATGAGTCCACCCGGCTCCGAGGATGAGAACTTTCAGCTTGACCCACCGCCTCCCAGCTGCATAAGTCTATAGGCAATTTGTCTTCAACAGCCTAGGGGGCTGTAGGAGAAGATGGGCGGGTGTAGGCTGTGTGGTTGCTGCCGCAGGGCCCACCAGGGGCAGGATGAGAGGAAATGGGCTGAAACAGCGGTGGAGGTACTGGTGGCTGACAGAAGGAAGGACGGGCTACCACAGGTGACAGGTGAGCTCGGAGTTCTGGGGTGCCGGCTAACCTCTTCTAGGAGGCGTTCCTGGCTGTGATGGAGCCCTGGGGGTCACTCTGGCTCCAGGCCTGCAGCAGCCTCTGCCCGCACCCTTGACACCAACTCAGAGAGCTCCGGGTGTTGTCCTCCACATAACGGTCAAGTGCACTTTTATTCTCTACGAAGCACACCAGATGCTACTACGTTTCCACCAACAGTCAGCAAATAGTTGAGGGCCTACTGTGTGCCAGACACTGGGGATGGAGAGGTAAATAAAGCAGACACAAATTCCTGCCCTGTGGACCACCCATTCTAGTCATTACAAGTAAGTAAATGATACAGATTTTCAGAAGATGATCAGATCTATAGGGGAAAATTAGTAGGGTAACTTTTGTATGGACATTATAATTCAATAAAACCAATTTTAAAAATAAAGCCATGGAGGGAAACAGAGTGACCAGAGCGGGGAGTCAGGGGTAGGAGGGAGGATTGCAGTTCTAAATAGAGAGATAGGATGAATGTCAGTGAAAAAGTGGCCCATGAACAAAACTTAAAGCCAATGAGTTGTAAAGATAACTCAAGAAGGAATGTTCCATTTTGGAGGAAGGGTGGCGCAAAATGGCCAGCATTGTACCCCTCCAGCCCTTCACATCCGTGAACGCTCTGTGCCCCTAAACCGTGGCTTGGCCACTGACAAGGGGCCTGGAGCTTCAGGGGCTTTGGCTGCCTCCTCTGTGCATTTGGGAGGTGTTCCAACAGGCTATATAAACTTCTGCTGAACATTAGGGTCCTGCACTATAAAAGATTGTTTAATAGGACTTAACCAGGCTGAGTCTCAGTGTACAAATCTGTAAAAGGGGGATAGTAATTCCACTACCCGATAGGGTTGCTGGAGGTCAAAATCCAAAATATAAAAGAAGGTCGCAAAGGGGGCCAGGGCCTCCAAACAGGGCTGGAGGGTCCTTCATTGGGTATTCGTTCACATGTGCCTGGAACTGGGCTGAAAGATGTACACCAATTAGCTAAAACCCAAACTAGACCCAGCTACTGCACATTTCCTCCCAGTCAGCCTTAATCTGTGGCCTCCTTTGCTAGGATATAACCCAGTGGTTTTCTCTGCCAGATTTTTCTAAGAGAAGAGAACAATATCTCCAGAGTGAGGGGCCTGATTAATTTTGGCAACTGTGGGAGGGGAGGAAAGGGGATGCATTCTCAGAATTGGGGCCAAGGCTGGGGCTGGCGGGCTCCTCTCTCAGCTCATTCTGAACACCAGGGGCCTGAAGGTTTTGAGAAAAACCCTGTGACTCACCCTCACTTCTCATGACCCCTGTTTTACTCAAAGGCACTCTGTCTCCCCACCATCCTCCCTCCACCCCCAACTGCCTGGCTGCTAACGCCCACCCCATGACCCGTGCAGCTACCCAGCTAGCCCATGTCTCAGCATGGGTGGGGTCCTCTCTGCTAGGCTAAGGGGCCACCAAAGTGAGCCTGAAGAGCCCTGTAGCAGACCTTTATCAGCCGTCTGATCCCATTTCTTAGCCAAAGCCACACGGCACTGACCGCCTTTACCCAGGCAGAGGGCAACCAGGGCCCACCAGGCTGCCAACCCGGACAGCTGCCACTGGTACAAAAGGACACGCGTGAGGAAGTGGGTGGTGGGGCAGTAGAGAACTCAGGGAAGGAGCAGGGAGATAAATTTCTTCTTTTTTTTAAGATTTTATTTTTATTCTTTTAGAGAGAGGGGAAAGAAGGGAGAGAAACATCGATGGGAAAGAGGTAACATCAATCAGCTGCCTCTCACACACCCCCAATTGGAGACCTGGCCCATAACTCAGGCATGTGCCCTGACTGGGAATTGAACTGGCGACCTTTCCGTTCACAGGCTGGCACTCAATCCACTGAGCCACACCAGCCAGGGCGGAAGACACATTTCCTAATTCCCAAATCCAAACTCACAAACTGGTACAGTTATCAGACTAGTTACTCTGATGTTTGATCGTGAGTGCTCGCTGTGTGCCAAGGATTAATGCTCAAGCTTTTATATTATTTTTCACTTGTTCTTCACAACCCTAAGAGATGGTATGTTCATCTGAGTCCTGGGAGAAGCAGATGGCAAAGTGAGATGCAAGGGTCTTATTAGGAGAAATGTATATTTTTGTATTAAATTTTATTGATTATGCTATTACAGTTGTCCTGATTTTCCCCCCTTTGTCCCCCTCCACCCAGCACCTCCCTCTCCCTCAGGCCATCCCCCCACCATTGTTCATGTCCGTGGGTCATGTGTATAAGTTCTTTGGCTACTCCATTTCTTATACTGTACTTTATATCCCCATGGCTATTCTGTAACTACCTATTCTGTAATTCCTAATCCCCTCACCTCTTCACCCATTCCCTCCTGTTCCCCTCCCATCTGGCAACCATCAAAATGTTCTCCATATCCATGATTCTGTCTCTGCTCTTCTTGTTTGTTTTTTAGATTCAACTGTTGATAAGTTTGTATTTTTTGCCATTTTATTGTTCATAGTTTTGATCTTCTTTTCCTCAAATAAGTCCCTTTAACATTTCATATAATAATGGTTTGGTGATGATGAACTCTTTTAGTTCTTTCTCGTCTGGGAAGCTCTTTATCTGCCCTTTGATTCTAAATGATAGCTTTGCTGGGTAAAGCAATCTTGACTATAGGTTCCTGCTTTTCATGACTTTGAATATTTCTTGCCAATCCCCTCTAGCCTGCAAAGTTTCTTTTGAGAAATCAGCTGACAGTCTTATGGGAACTCCCCTGTAGGTAGCTACTTTTTTCTTGCTGCTTTTCAGATTCTCTCTTTATCTTTAACCTTTGGCATTTTAATTATGATGTGTTTTGGAGCTGGCCTCTTTGCATCTCTCTTGTGTGGGATTCTCTGTGCTTCCTGGACTTGAGTGTCTATTTCCTTCACCAAAGTAGGGAACTTTTCTTTCACTATTTTTTCAAATAGATTTCCAACTTCTTACTCTTTTTCTTCTCCTTCTGGCACCTCTATGATGAGAATGTTGGATCTCTTGAAGCTGTCCCAGAGGCTGCTTACTCTATCCTCATTTTTTTGGATTCTTTTTTCTTCTTTTCTGATTGATTGTTTTTTGGTTCCTTATGTTCAAATCATTGATTTGACTCTTGGCTTCATCCACTCAACTGTTGTTTCCTTGTAAATTGTTCTTTATTTCAATTAGTGTATCCTTTGTTTCTGACTGGATGGATCTTTTTTTATGCTGATGAGGTCCTCATTAAGTTCCTTGAACATCCTTATAGCCAATGATTTGCACTCTGCAACTGATAGATTGCTTATCTCCATTTTGTTTAGCTCTTTTTCTGGAGTTTTGTTCTGTTCTTTCATTTGGGCCATATTTCTTTGTCTCCTCGCTTTGGCAGCCTCCTTACGTTTGTTCTTATGTATCATCTAGAGCTGCTTTGACTCTATGTCTTGGTAGTGTGCCTAATGTACTAGGTGTCCTGGAGGGTCCAGTGGCACAGCCTCCCCTTTCACCCAGGCTGAGTACTCGAGGTGTGCCCTTTATGAAGCACACCTCTTATAGTTGAGCCTTGGTTACTTTTGGCAGATCAATGGGAGGGATTTACCCAGGCCAGTGAGCTGCAAGGATTGGCTGTGACCACTGACCACCAACCTCCACCCCGCATGGAGGATCACCTGTGCAGGGGCAAGGCAGTGATGTTCCAATGTGGTCTGTAACTGCCCACTGGGTGCACAGGCCTTGGGGTTTCCCAGGTGGTACAGGCCAATATCAGCCCCCACCTGTGTTTTGCCTGGGGAACCCTGCCTGAACTATAAAGCAATCTGAGTTAACTGCTACTTGTGCTGGGCTTGGAGATTCCCAGGTGAAGCCAAGCTGTGAATCTAAGGTGGCCGCTGCTAGTGCTGGACCTGGGGCTCACTGAAGCCAGCTATTGTTTGTTTGATAGGATTTAGGAAGTTATGAAGCATTAGCCAAGACTGGCCATTCACAAGGAAAAGCACCTTGGGTGGATCCATAAGCTGGGAGGGGCAGAGTCTCTGAGGATCTCCAAGGTGGGTCAAACTGTGTTAGCCAAGTTGATGGAGTCTCAGATATGGCACCAGCTTACTGGCTCTGTCGGGGGAGAGTTTATTTAGCAAAGGGACAATGGCCTCTACTCACCTTGATGCCAGACACTTCAGTTTCTCTGTGTATGCCACTGGTGCCTTTCAAGCTGCTACTACAGTGCTGGAGCTCAGAGGGAGTGAATCAGAGTAGGTGAGTCCATGCGTGGGTTCTTTAAGAGGGACTGCTAGGTGCTCCAGCAGTTTCTTCCACCAACTCAATCCCCACTGGTTTTTGCAGTTGGAAGTTGTTGGGACTTACCTTCTAAGCACTGGAACCCTAGGCTGGGGGTCCTGATGTGAGGCTGGGACTCCTTGCTCCCAAGATATCCCTCCCAAATTTTTATACACCACACCTGGGTCTGGGGCCAGCCAGTTCTGCCTCTGTACCCCACCTACCAGTCTGGATGGATGGATATGGTTTCTTTAATTCCATAGTTGTCAGACTTCCATTCAACTTGATTTCTGACAGTTCCAAGTGATAGTTGTTCTATATTTTAGTTGTAACTTTGAGGTGGTTGTGCAAAGAGGCAGGTCATGTCTGCCTATGCTGCCATCTTGACCAGAAGTCCAGTAGGAGAAATGTCTTTATGAGAGAAAATAGGGAGGGAGCCGGACCAGGCCAGGCCAGCGGTGGGGTCGGGGCAGGGGCAGGGAGAAGGGTAGCCACCACACCATGTCCAACCCCTGCTGAAAGGAATGAGGACAGGAGTGTGCAAGTGTGAGGGGCTACTGTGCAGTCTCAGGAAGGTTTATAGAATTGCCAGGGAATCCTCCAGCCAAAGTCAGCTGTCACTAGCATCCTTGTTTCCTCAGGAATCTTTGTACCCTGGCGTCCCTGTTGTTCTCAGTCACTGGTGAAGAACAGGAGAGAGAAGCGTGGGCTCAGTGCAGATGCAGCAATGAATGGACTTCAGAGCACAGCAGCTGGGTCTCTGGGATGATTATGCTGGAAGTGGAGGTCTGTGAGGCATCTTCTCTTAATAATTTACATCATAAATATTAATAATTATTAATTATGACAAATCATATAATAAAAGTATAGTTATCATATATTTATTATAATTATAAGTATATATTTTAGTATAATTAATAATTAAATTATAATTATTAATTGGGGCAGTTCCATAATTATCACCCCTATTGTGCCGGTTGATAAACTCAAGCTCAGAGAAGTCAAGTCACCTGCCCATAGTTTCAACCCAAGTTTAACACTATTCCAAAGCTTTCTCCTGTGCAGTGTGCATCTGAGCTATTGACTACCACATCACAGACTCAGTAATCAGCAGAGGGTTGGGCACACCATCAGCATCCCAAGCGTTTTTGACAGGAATGTGGTTGAGCTCCTGAGTAGAAGGAAAAAATCCTGGCATGTCTCCTGTGTCCCCCACAATACCTAGGACCCTGAGTCAGAGCCATCTCCTCCACCATGTGCCTTTCTTTCCCTGATCTCCCTAATCAGAGGGGATCCCCAGTAACCTCCCCCTCATTCTGGGCCTCTCATAGCATCTGCCAGTCTGCCTTATGTAAGTCATTTGCATGCTGTCATCTCCTTGGTGACCAGGGCACTCACTTCCTAATCTGAGAAGTGGGTCAGGTAACCTGCTCAAAGTCAGAAACCAGAGGGCACTGAACAAGGCTGAATCTCAGATTTGTCTTTGAGCCATCCTGCCTACACACCCAAAATACATGCAAATAACCATAATTTAGTGATCAGAGCTGCTGACATGGGGAGAGATTGAAGGAATCCCCTTGTGTCCTCCAGATCTGATTTTTCCAGACACCCACAATGTGACCAAGGATATATGCACTTATCAGTTTGGGGAAGTGCTCAAATGTCTTCTCATTCTATCCCCAGTTTGCCCCACTGCTAACAGCAAATCCTTTCATTGACCTCTCATTCAGAAAGCAATATGCAAAGTGCATTCATTCATAACTTGATACTTTCTTTTCTGGCAGTGCCTACCAAAACATATATAACCTTTGATCTAATTATTTCACTTCTAGGAATCTATCCTACAGAAATCCTTAGACACATGCACAAAGATATTGTACCAGATCTTTGCAACATCCATTGTAATAGTAAAAAAATGGAAATAAATGAAACATCTATCCATAGCAGATAGTGAAATAAATTATGGTACATCCATATTGTGGAATACTCTGCATCTGTTTAAAAAAATAAAAGGATATGGTGGTTCTGAGTCCTGCCATGAACACTCACTTGGACATACTAAATAAAAAAAGCAAGTTGCATGTTCATTAACAGGTGTGAAAAATTTCTGGAGTTTGATTGCACAACAATGTGAATATACTTAACATTACTGAACTCTACACTTCAAAATGATTAAGAGCCCTGGCTGGTATGGCTCAGTGGATTGAGCGCCAGCCTGCAAACCAGAAAGTCACAGGTTCAGTTCCTGGTCAGGGCACGTGCCTGGGTTGCAGGCCCAATCCCCAGTTCAGGATGTGTGAGAAACCACTGATCAATGTTTTTCTCCCTCCCTCCTTCCGCTTGCTCTAAAAATAAATAAATAAATACGTTTTTTAAAAAATGATTAAGATGGTAAATTTTATGTGTATTTTACAACTACTTTTTTAAAAAGCATGTTGCAGAACAACAGGCCTAATGATTACACCTATACTTATTATAACCTTCAATGAAATTTCTCCCATGTGTTTATAAGCATATATGTATGTAGACAAATTAATACAAGAAAACATTTTAACCTGGATAAAATCAAACCAAGCTGTTAAAAGAAGTTACTTGGGGATCTGGCATAGTTGGGTGGGGTTATAAAGAACTTTCACATTTCACACTGTGTGCATATGTAATTGCGTGTATATAATTGCTTTGATGTTTGAGTTCATGAAATCGCCTTTGTTAATTGTTCTTTAGATGCGTTCAACATCCAACAGCTACTGATCACCAACACTGGGTCAGCTCTCATACTTAGAATCTGCAATCAGATCAGACCAGACTGGATTTCTGTCTATTCTTTTCCTCTTTTTTGCAGACCAGCTAGAGAATGGCCTTCTTTGGCCCCCACTGCGAGTGGGAGAGTGGGGTGAGAGGTAAGGCTAGAGTCTCGTTATTAGTACCTTTTCCTTAGAGCAGGTGTCTGACCAGAAAAGGAGACAGTTGAGTGCCAGAAACCCCTAGGCCCCTCCCGGTCTTACTATAAACATCAGCTCTCCATGCACCACAGGCTCCAGCCACAGCGAACCACAGTCTGGGTCAGACTCAGAGGAGGTCGTGGTTTCTTTGAAAAGCAAACCTCCAGCTGGTGAATTCAGAACCACAGGTTTCCAAATCAGAGAAAAAGAGCTGGGAGAACTCAGCTCATTCTGAAACTTGAGGCCTCCCAGCGCAGGGGAGGAAGCTCAAGCTATTGGATGAACAAGAGGCCCACAGCTGCCAGGATTGAGGAAGGACCAAAATCACGTTTCACACGGTCTCAGATAGCAACAGCCTGTTCTTAGCAACTGGCCTGCACTCAGGCCAGAGCTACCCAGACTGGGGGCTCATTTGCATAACCTTCGCAGATACTTTGCATCCCAAGGCCCCAGGAACACTGCTCCCCTAGGATCAGAGAGGTTAAGGCCAGAATTTGGTCACCTAAAGCCTGAGGAACACAGAGGGAGAAGAGGGTCTGAGAAGGGAGTGGGGATGGCAAAGGGGAAAAGCCACTCCCAGTATTTCACTTGCAAATCCTGGCAGGGTTGCTGGATGGGGGAGGAAACTTCAGTCCCTAAGAGCAAGAAAATTATGCAAACAAGTGCATTTGCATAGCAGCACCCCACTCCCACCCCACACACACACCGAAGCACAAGCTAGAAGCCTGCAGACCTGACAGCTAAGGCTTCCGTGGCCAGAGGCTTTGGCCAAAGGGAAGGGCAGAAACTTCCCTTTGGAGCCATTACTGTTCTCTCCAGCAGATGGTTGTACACTCCAAGGTAACCCCAGGTTTGAGATGTTGGAGTGCAAAACATAAAAAAGTGTGGAAGCTTGAGTACATTAAAATGAGTATTTGTAACAGGGAAGCTCCCAAGGGCTTTGTGTTTAAGGTCCTGAGCGATGGAAGCACCGTGAACTGGGGTGAGAGTTCTGGCTTTTCCATGACACTGAGAGAGGGGAGGAGCAAAGCAGCCCCTGACAACCATTCATCCCAATTTTCCAGAAGGACCCCGCTCCAATTTCACATAAAGTCCTTTTTCACAGTGATTTGTAAAAGGTGTAACAAAACGTGTTCTAAGTTTAAGGTATTATTTCCTCATAAGCTTCTTGAAAAAGTAACAAACTGAAGAGTAGGTAGGGAAATCCCTGTGTTCCCAATTTTGGTTTTGGGGAAGCAAACATGGTGAACAAGGGGGAACCCAGGCTGGAGAGGCTGAAAAAAGAAGATGACCAGAAAACACCAAGAACACCCGCCCGGGGGTAAATCAGATTTCCCACAGACAGAGCCGATGGAGTCAAAGGTCCAGCCGAAGAGCAGCAAGTAGTGCAGACCAGGAGACAAACAGGACGGACCGAGATTCAGTGAAAGAAGACGCTGGCCCCAGTGGGGAAAATCTCTGCCACACAGGTCCCTCATTCTCTGCCACCCACACGGTCCTGAGCACAGCCTGAGGACCCCTCGGGAGGCGCTCCTGGGTCTGCCCGAACAGCTCCGCCTTCCGCACCGGACAGCTGCCCCATCGGTTTTATGAAAGGCTGGTTCTCCCCGCCTTATGTCATGCTAGTGTCTGCCTGCCCCCCTGGGAGGAGCCGCCCGAGCGCTGGACCCCCTCGCACTCGTATCCATGTCGCCCCAGTGTCCGCAGCGCCAGGCATCGCACACAGCACGTGCTCCAGGTGAGCCGAACGAGACCCTGGCACCTCTCTTTATTCTGGGAGAGTGGGGACATTCTTCTCAAAGGGCAGCTCAGGCCTGAGGCCAAAGCACTGACCCCACTGGAAGGGCGGCCCCGGGGGGCTCAGGTCAGTGGCCCTGTGGTCCCATTGCTCCTGCATCAGCAGGGCTTCCTGCCTCTCCAAGTCCCAGTGTGGCTGAGTTTAATCCTCACGTGCCTGGGGTGGGGCTGGGCGTGAGGGGACGCAGATATTATCCCCAAGACGTAAGACTTGACGGCTTCATCCAGAAAATAAGAACCCAGGGCACACTTCCTTTGACCTAACTCATCTCTCCTGTCTCCGAACTTCTAGGGCCCTCGGAGGCTGTCCTGGGCCACCCGGGCTTGGATGGCACACTGCTCACGGTCTGGAGCAGCTTCCAATGGCTCAATTCAGACCACAAAGGGTGTCCATCCTGTGCACGCAGAGAAAGACAAGATCTCTCACCGTGACACATGTTTTGAATCTCGCTGACTGGGAACTGAGCAGGAACCAGTTCTTACTCTTGTTTCTCCCAAAGCACAGTGCATAGGAAGTGCCTGGGCGTTTAGTGATTTGGTTGTCAGGTGGTCTCTTCACACTGGTCTGAATGCAGAGAGAGGTAGATGAATTCCCCAAAAGGCCCCCCAGAGCTGGAGCCTGGTGTCCCTTCCAAATGAATGGCTAGTCCCACACTGGGCCAGACTCCCCCCTGGGGTGGCTGAGATCCCCAAGCGTGGACTTCAAGAGAAAGAGCCAGGGAGGGGCAGTATTTCCAGGGCTGAGGGCCTAGAGGCTGCCCCCCAAAGCCTGCTGCCTGCCGCCCTGGCCCACCCGGGGAGTGCCCAGCAGGCTTGTTTACACTCACGGTGGATGGGACGCCACTTTCCCCAGCCTCGCCAACCCCACTCACCTCCCTTGAGTGACTGAGTTTCCTTCACACCCTGAGCAGACAGACCTACCCCTACCCCCACTACCCACTCGTCACTCACAGCCCTCCGCATTTCCTGTCTCTAACCCAGTCAAAGGAAAACCCCAAATTTACTGTTATTGTTTACCAACTTGTCTCCTCACACCAAGACTCAGAGACAGGCCCTCAGTGTGAGGGCAGGAGCACAGACCCCACCTAGACCACCAGCCCCCCTCCCATCCCAGGGTTCCCAGTGTCCCCTGGGCAGTGCAGCCCACCTGTGGGCCGGACTCTACTAGTGATCAACCTGGCACCTTACAAAGAACTTAAACCATCTCCTCGGATTCCTCACAATAGCCACAGGGCATAGGAATATCACCCCCACTTCATAGAAAACACTATTCAGTGGAGAGGAATCCGGTCTGTTGCTGCCCTTCCCCCACCCGCTTCCTTCTCAAGAGAACTGCAGTGTGTTTTCTGAGGAGCCCTACACGTGGAAGCAGGAGATCCGCGTCAGATTCACCTCTGCCTAGTTCTGAGGCCTTGGGAGAGTCATTTCCTTCTCTGAGGCTCATTTCCTCACAGGTCAGACCGACTACCTCGTAGGGCTTTCATGACTGAAGAAAGCAGGGTACTGAGTCACCCAGCACGGTGTTGGAGCTCAGCAGGTACCCAGGAGTGTCCTTAGCCCTCTTTACATTTCACACCACCTCAGGGTGTTCGAGAATCTCACCCTGTAGCCCCCATGCAAGCCAGCGTCCGTTTTTAGGTACAAAGCGCCATGGTCATTCCATCTGGGAGTTCAGCGGGAAGAGGTTAAGTTGCCCCTAGGGGCAGGGAGAGCATCACAGGGCCAGGCCAGTGTGCCAGGTCAGGGCATCGGGGAGAATGGAAAGGATGGCAAGACCCCGCTCACCCAGCCGGGCATCTCCCAGCCCTTCACCCAGGCTACCCTCCCTGAATGCCAAGTACAGGCCCATCCTCACTGGCCACAAAGGCATAGCTTGGCTCACCCAGAGCGAGAAGGCAAGCGTGTGGGGCAAGAGGATGAGAAGGCTGTGAGACAGGCGGGCAGAGCGGGGATCCTCAGACGCCGCGTCCGAATCGCTGGACCTGTGGGCATGTTACCTCACATGGCAACATGGACTCCACCGGTGAGATGAAGGTTAAGAACGTCCTGGATTATCCAGATAGGCCCAATCTGATCACATGGGTCCTTAGGAGTGGAGGCTCCTTCCTGGTTAGCTGGGAGAGATGTGGTAACAGAAGGGTCAGAGAAGTGTGCTGTGCCTGGCTTCGAGCACCGAGGAAGAGGGCCATAAGCCAAGAAAGGAGGAAACCTCTAGAAGCTGGAAAGGCAAGGCAAAAGGATCCCCCCAGAGCCTCCAAATACAGATGCAGCTGTGCTGAAACCTGGATTTTAGCCCAGTTATACCCTATCAGATGTCTGACCTACAGAACTGGAAGATGCCAATTTTGTGCTAAGTCACGAAATATGACAGCAACAGAAAACTAATACAGCCTCCCCAGACAGCAAAGTGCTGACAACTCCCTTCTCGTGTCACCTCACGTCCCCTCCTACCACCCCAGGCCCTTTCCCAGATTGTCACTGCTGACACCTTCACAGGCTTACACAACCTAACGATTTCTCTGAAAGCAAAACGAGCCCTATGCTGGTTCATCTGAGCAGTGGTTTCTAGAATGGTGACTAGAGTTTCAAAGGAAGACCCAACCACAGCTGTCCTTTCAGGACTTCTGCAGGGACCACCCTGCCCGTGCCCATGAGCCTCAATGGGGGAGACGTGACCTGCCCACCAAGGACACAAGGCCGCCTCGCGTCGGGGCAGGAGGCCTGGTCTGCAGAGGAGATTCCCCAGGCCTTGCGATCCTAGTTCTAGCCCTGACCAGTGAGCGGCGTGCCCCAGGGCACAGGGCTTCACCCTCTCTGTCGGCTTCCTCACTCGTAAAACAGGGACCACCCTGCCTCACCTTCCTCCCCTGACAGCTCTGAGGCTCATGTGAGAAAATGTGAAATTACTAGGATTTTACTACCTGGGGAGGAGAGCAGCAGGGTCAGTAGACCAATTTCTACCTTTGGCCCTACTGCAAACCAAGCCATGTGATCTCAAACATCCCACTCTGGGCCCCGGTCTGTGAATGGAGGGGAATGAGTCACATGAATGCTGAGGACTCGTCCAGCTCGGAAGTGTTTTTGGTTTTTGCCTGATCCCTATCGCCCCCTCCTGGAAATTTCAGGAACTACACCAACCTACTCCCCGGTCTTTCTCAGGGTTTGAAACCAATTAACCACCACCCTCTTCTCCCTAGACCCCCCATGCCAGTCGGCCATGCCAGGCTGAGCGTCCCAGTGTCTGGCTATGGCTAAATTGGTGAAAGAATCACGTGCCAAGAAGCACCTTGGCTCCTGATTCAGTGTTTGGCAAAAGCACGAGATCCTCAGCTCTTCCTGGCGCCTCTGCCCTGCTCCAAAGGACAGCAGCATTAATGCACCCACACCAGCCACACTGGCCAGGCCCTCAGCAGGGCAGGTGCTGGCCGCTGCTCACCCAGGAGGCCCTCCTGGGTACCTTCCCCTTCCCTCGGTCAGACCGGTAGGTCCCCTCCCCTCCCCTCCCCTCCCCTTCCAGGACGCCCAGCCTTTGTTCTCCCAACAAACAGAACCACTCTCCACAGGTGGGAAGAGGAGAGGCAGGGCTCAAGGGGCTAAGCTCCGCGAAAGAAGAGACACAAAGCCTTTCAACTATTAAATCCGTTTAGTTTAGTAAAGACAATTTCGCTCATACAAAACAACAGTTTACAACAATCTGAGTGCTGGACACACCATCAGACACGGGAGGCGCTGCAGGCACTTGGAGCCCTTCCCCCACGACAGAGAAGACCCTGGGTGCCCCTCCACCACCCTGCCCTGAGGGAGATGAAAACTGAAGTATCACTGACCCCGCCCCACCCCTGCCCCAAAGGGACCTCGGCCCTGAGGACCTCTCTGTGTTGCACCTCAGGAATACCAGGGGGGCCCCCTGCCCTCCCCTCACTGGCCTGGACACAAGAAGCCAAGTTGTTTCCGGTGGGAGTGACGTGGCGAATGGGGAAGGGGCTGAGTCGGGACATCTTTGGTGTGAAGACCACCCCCAACCCACTAGGCCACACAACGGAAATGTGTGGGAGGACCACAACAATGATGTTGCCTTTGCCCATAAAGGATAGCCGGCCAATGCCCCCAGAGCCCAAGGCAAAAGGCAGAAGCTTTGGGTCACTTATAAAGTGCCCAGGCTCACCCATGTGAGCTGAGAGGAGGCCTGTTGAGAAATGGCTAAAAATGTAAGGAACACAAATGAGAATGGGTCACTAATGGCAGGAGGGGAAGCAGAGGTTACTCCGGTAGTCAGCGCCTCAGAGGCTAGGACCAGCACTCAACGGGGAGCAGGTCCTGGGGCGGGCGGTCCAGTCTTCCTGATTTCGTGCCAGTGCCTAGTCACTCCCCTCTGCCTCCCAGACCAGCCAACAGAGGCGGCCACGGAGGGCCCCGCTCAGGGTCTGGGCAGGCTTCCAGGCACTGTGACAGGCCCAACACAGGCTGGGCCAGGCCGGCCCGTGCAGGGCAAGGTTCTGGAGCCACAGCAGGGCCCCTCCCTGCCCGCCCCCGGCCCCCCAAACACACAGACCCAGGCACACATGCACAGGCGCACGCGCACACACGACCACACTCCTATCTGCCTGGCACACTGGTGATGTCCAAGGGGTCCAGCAGAGGATGCGGGTGGCATCCTGGCCCTGCCCTCCATGGCCTCCAGCTCCAGAACGCCCCAGCCAGCGGCAAAGCTCAGGCTGCGGTGGGGACAGGGGGCAGGTGGGGCAACACACAGGGACACTCTCTATAACAGTTTCCACAAATACCCTTTAACAAGAGGAAGGGGTTTGGGGGAAGAGGAGTGGGCAAAGGACAATAAAAGAAGTTTCATAAAAATTCTAGGTCAAATTACTCATAAAACTGCAAAGTGAGCACAGGTTCAAGAGCATCTTGCTCCCTTCTCTCCACGCCCTCCAGACCTCCCAGCCTCTCTCTCTCTGGGGTGGCCAGAACTGAAGGCAGAATCCGGCCTCTCATGAGACTCCAGGCTCCATGCAGCCGAGGAGGAGGGGAGCAGCTGTGAACAGTTCTGTGTCTCTTCATTTAAAAAATATTTCCAGGTCGAAAGTTATTGCTTGTCCTCTGGGGGAGGACGGGCCGAGCGGCTCAGTGAGCGAGGGCTGCGGCCTCCAGGGCCCGGGCTTTCTTCCGCCTCTTCAGAAGCAGGGGATTGGAGGCGTCTTCAATCTTTTTTATCTTGATCTGCTCGTAGTCGACGCGCATTGTGGCCAAGGCACTGGTCATCTCCTCCTAGGGGGAAAGGGGTCCAGCCACAGAGAGACATGAGAGACGTACATAAAGGCAGGATGAGGGCAGAGCAGAGAGGGGGCGGGCCGGCTGGGAAGGGCTCCGGGGCTGACCGCAGCCTCGGCCCTGGGCTAGGTTAACCGAGTCGGCCACTGCTGCTGCCCCTCTCCGAGAGCCCTCCGATGACTGCGCAGGCAGGCAGCAGGAGCACTGGCCAAGGAGTCGGGAAACCTGGGCTCTGGTCTGCCCCAGACTCTCATTAGCTGGATGACCCTAAACAGGTCATTCCCCCCTCTGGGCCTCAGTTTCCTCATCTGCAAAATGAGAAGAGAGCACCAGATGGCCCCTTGGGTCTTTTTAGAGGCCCGGGGAGCAGAGTGGTAGGAAACGGCTGAGCTCTGACTGAGCACAGACTCCTCTGGCCCAGCCTGCTCAGGGAAGTGGCTCAGAGGCGCCGTTCTCACTGGGACAGACATCCCCTGGGCGAGAGAAGGCAGGACCGAATCCTCCCCGGCCAACACCGCCAGGCACCCCGTGAGCTGCACCCCACACCTCTCTCGGCCAGTGGTTCCCTCACCTTGACATCCTCCCACCGCTCCTTGTCCTCCTTCAGGACCCGGCTGGTGTGCAGGGGGGTCTGAGGGACCTTTGTTGATTGCTGAGAGGAGAGAAAAGGGGTCGAACTGAAAGCCTGGGCAGGGCAGAGTCCTGGCTAAGGCCTCGTCCCAAGGGACAGTCCCCAAGGGCCCAGGTCTCTCTGGCCTGCCAGGCTTACCATGATCCAGGGGTGGTTCATGAACTCCGTGATGGTCATTCTCTGAGTGGGCTCTGTTTTCAGCAGGTTCCGGATGAGCATCTTCACTGTGGGATGACACAGGGGACAGACCATTCAGGGGCCTCTCTGCCTCTCCTGCTCTTCCCCACAGTCTCCAGGGAGAAGCCAGGGGGTGTCACCCGGGGGCAGACCGCCCAAGGATCTGCCCCGAGGACCATCACAGCTCCCCCCGCCACGGGCCCTGCACAGGCCTGTGCCAGGCCCCTCACACAGGCTGCACACACCCGGCTGCTGTGTGCAGATCCACAGCGACACCACCCACATGAGACAGACACCCACGTGGCCATGTGTACGCATGCACGCACGCGTACATGCATGGGCTCTTTACCTTCCTCTGATACTTCTGACCACTCTGGGTTGGGAAATTCATACTGGCCCATGCGGATGCGACTCTTCATGCCCGGAGAGATGGCAAGGCCGTGGTTGGAATAGAAGGGCGGATACCCACACAGCCTGAGCCCAGTGGAAGCAGGGAAAGAGGAGCAGAGGTGGTGTCATTTATGGGAACCAGGGCACCAGGAATAGAGTGAGAAACAGACTTCTTGTAAAGGTCGCAGAGAAACTGGGACTCGTTGGCTGAGGCACAATATAGAAAGTCAAGGACAGGGCCCAGGGTCCCCATATACCAAGCACCTGAAGCAGAGGTTTCCCTGCCCATTAACTAGTTTATTCCCACCACTTAGCTGCCAGAATCCACTAAGCAAAGGAACATACAGGAAGTTCTCCGGGAACTCCCCATCCAGAAGGGGAGTGCTAACCCTTCCCTCTTCCTCTCATGCAGGAGAGGTACAGGCCTCCTCCCCGCTCTGCGCTGGCCGCCTGGCCCGGCCCCAGCGCCCCCGCCCCAGTCCTTCCCCGGCACACTCACAGGATGTACATGATGACACCCAAGGACCACATATCGCAGGACTTGTCATACTTCTCTGGGCCCAGCACTTCTGGAGCTGCAAACCAAAGGTCGGCGTGGGTGGGCCTGGCCCTCAGACGCTGTGACCTAATCCAGTTTCTCTGGATGACGTTCCCACCCCAGCCCGTCAGACCATCGTGATGGATCGGAACTTGGCATGGGAGGGGAATAACCGTAACCCAGCCCTGGGGTTGGATGGAGGAAAGCAAAGACCCTCCTCCAAGTGGAACCAAGGGCTCGAATCTTAAGATAAAATAATTCCTGGCAAGAGCCTGCCAGACCTTCGATGTCCTCTGAGTTTGACAGACACGTTTGTGAGCTGATCCTGTGCCATCAGCGTGGGAGCCAGAACCAAATCTGTGCACCAGACACCACCAGGAACCTGACGGAGATGACAGCTCTTCTAGGGGAAAGTGCCCATGTGCACAAAACCCTGCCCACAACCTCGGGCTGCCAATTTCCTGTGACACTTCAATCCCAGCTCAACTCTGACGAGCCCTAAGCCAGGTCAGGTGGCACCAGGACCGGCGCCAGGGAGGGCCGCAGGACATGACCCTCCAGGGCCCTGTGGCTCCCAGGGTGGAAGCGGTGGGTCTGAGAAAGCTCGGGGGGCGTCGGGGGGAGCCCAGCCCCCTCTGGACTTACCCACATAGTACGGCGTATAACAAGGAGTGGTCAACGAGTTGTGGCTGGTGGTTTCCTTGGCGAAACCAAAATCAGTGAGTTTCAGAATGGCGTTGGGCCTTTTGGAGGTGTACAGGAGATTCTCAGGCTACAGAAAGAGAGAGAGAGAAATAGCAACCCTGCTGTGAGGGGCTATGGAAAATGGAAAGGGGACAGATGACATCCTTCCCTCCTCCGTCCGCAGCCACTTGTCTAGCCCCATGATCTGCACACCGTCAGCTGCATGTGACTAGTTAGCTCCCTGCCTTCCCAGGGCTCTTGGTAGGCTGGGCAATAAGAGACTAACGCTGAAAACCAGCAATCAACACCACAGGCAGAGAAACCAAAGGTACGACGTGTGGCGCTGACTGAGAAGACCACAGGCAGGAGTGTGGCCACCGAGGCCTCCCTGCTGGGTTTGGGGGTTTGCCTAGAGAGGGCAGCCCCTGCAGAGCAGAGAATGGTACCCTGCTCCCGTCTGCCCTCAGAAACCAGGCAGCAAGGAGGCAGGATGCCCCTGGCAATCCTTCCTGGGGTCACTATGATCCCAGAGCCCTCTGCAGCACCCGAGTTGGGGGGTGGGGGGTGCTGAACAGCTGGTACCTTGACATCCCGATGAGCAATGTTGATTGAGTGCAAATACTGAATGGCCTCGCCAATGCTCTTCATGATTTCTGATGCTTCTGTAAAGGAAAGGGAAAGAAAATCACAAGACTATCATTAGGTTTGAAATCTCAGTACACTGCTCCACCCCCCACACCCCACCCCAGTGCAGCCTAAGGTTCCCGACATCCACCGCCCACCCCAGAAACCAAGACACAACGAGCCACCCAGGGCCAGCTGAGAACAACGGCCCAGGCAGCGAGCTGGAGGGGGCAGCAGGCCTCAGCATCTTCCATAGAGGGGAGGCACCTCAGAGGGTCCCCGCTGCCCTGCCCGCCCAAGGCCCGTCCCATAACAGACCCTTTCTACCTCTTTCTGTGAACGCCTGGTCTCCTCGGTCCTGGATTCGGCTAAAGAGTTCTCCACCATCCAAACTGGAAAAAAGCCACTGTTAGATGCGGGGGATACACACCTCACTGCCGCTCTCCACCATCCCCTCCCCCCGCAAAATTCACCATTCACATTTTAAGCTCCAGGGCACCTCTGACCAGTCCTCAGAAACTGAGGGGCCTGGACGGGGAGTGGGGAGGCTGGGCCAGGAGCAGAACCGGCAAGGCTGCTTACCACTCCATGACGATCAGCAGGCACTTCCGGCCCGCGTACAGGTTCTCGTAGACATCCACGATGCGCACGATGTGCGGGCACTGGGAGGCCCGCCAGTGCAGCTCCACCTCGCGCCGGGCCTTGGGGCAGTCCTGAAGCATCTACAAGCAAACAGTCCCCTGAACGGCTGCACCATCTCTGGAGGGGCGGGCACAGCTGGCTGCTGGCCCACATGCCTGCTGACATCCCCACTGAGGCACCATTAACTCCCCTCTACCGCTGATCCTCTACCGAGCCAGGCTCCTTGGCATTTTCTCTGGCAGCTCCTTCTCCTAAATCCTGACCTGGAGCTTCATGGCTCCCTTGCCTCCTCTAACGGAAACCTCAGTGTGATCCCTTGGCACCTCGGCGGTCTCTGCAGCTAAGGACACAAAGTCTGTTCCGGAAGGCAGGCAGCAAGTAGCACTGGGAGACAGGGGTGAAGGAGGTGTGGGAGAGAGAGAGACTGAGGAAAACCAATCCAATAATGGGGAGGGGTCTAGGGAGAGGAGAGGCTCAAGAATTTAAAAGAAAAAGTATTTACACAATCCCTCAAACCCAGCACACCGAATCCCGAGTGATGTTCTCTCTCTGCTTCTGGGGTTTATCTCATTCAACCACAGATGGCCTCGGAGTCAGCCTGAGGTGGTTTGAATCTTGATCTTACGAGGTCTGCAACCTTGAGCAAGTTCTGTAACTCACCAAGCCTCCTTCACGCCCCCTCATCTTTCATGAACCAAGTCGCCAGGGGCATTAAAAGAGCCTGAATCCTCATGAGTCTCAGGGGCTGAATCTTGACTAGTCCAAGCCAGTCTCATTAAGTCCAGGCACTCTACTAGTGACTGGCTTGGAAGTAAACCTAAGACCCAAGGTGGTCAAGGAGAACTTTGTAAGAAATTGGCTGAGAGGCCTTTTAAAGGGAGCGCAAGGACCTCTCCTGCATAGGACACCCAGGACCATGAGAGTCACCTTGGTGCTAAGGAGAACCAGCCTAAGAGGATGAACCCACACACTGAGGAAGGCAACCAGGGAGGAGGCGGGCAGCTGCCAGGACCCTTGCTGGTATCACCACACATCCCTCATGACTTCTTTATGGTAAGAGCCAAAAAGCACCCTGATACATCCCTTTGTCAATGGGTATCAATTTGTTATAAGGATTAAATGAAAGAATTCTGCAAAACGCCTAGCAGAGTGCCTGCCTGTGCTCAGTAAGAGGAGCTGCCATTCTCATTACAGAAAGTCTACTTAGTGCGCGGTGCAGATGCCAAAATCATTAAGACAAGGACCCCCACAGACTTACCAGCCCTGTGGGAAGTGAAGACTAGCACTACACAGTACATAGCCCCACTGCGTTGGACTGTGAGCAGGCTGGCTGTGAGGGAGGCAGCCAGACGGAGGAGGAAAGGCGCAGGCAGAAGGGATGGCTGGCAGGCAGGGGAAAACAGCGGGAATCGGGGCTGACTCAGAGGGAGCGGGGTGGGGGTGGGTGGGTGAGCTGAGGAACCTGCCGGAAAGTGCGTGAGGCTTGGTACTTGGTAAGTAAGATCAGATCGCCGAGATAGATCCAGATTACAGAGGGCAATGAAAGGCAAACATGAGAATTTCCGACAATAAAATTAGCACTTGTTTATGCTATGGCCCATACTATGCTCTACCTTTTCTAATTTTACAGCAATTGCTATGTTACAGGATGAGAAAACCGAGGCTCAGAGGAATAGGCGTGTGTCAGGCTCAGGTTTGCAGACAGGCAGAGCCAGGGTTGGAATCCAGGACTGGTGGACTGCAAAGCCCAAGCCTTTTCCACTACACACCACGCAGCTTTTAGAGAAGGGAGGAAGGCAGTCTTGTTAGTCTCAGAGCACCAAATGCAGACTGACTTTGCAAAGGCAATATCCAAACAGATGCCCAGTTAATTCAGTCTCCGAAGGAGCAGGCAGGAGGAAGGTACCCATGTGGTCACACTGCCACCTGGTGGCCAAATGAGGCTACAGCACCGGTCTTCAGCCAGCCTCAAATTCATTCATTTGGATGCACCGAAGAAAAAAATTTATTTTCCTTCCCCAAGGTCTACGAGGAGTAGAAGGAGGCACTGACTGATTTCATATGTATGAAATTTAATTCCACAAGCATTTATTGAGCTCCTACGATGGGCCGTATATTGTATAGGATGTCAAGACCAAATGCAAGAGTCCTGATCTGAAAGAACTCAGGCTGGGGCTGGAGGGTGTGATGCACTAGGAAAGGACACACAGGAAATACTTATAACCCACTCAGATAATGGGCTGTAAGACTGACTGATAGGTTCAAAGGATTCAGAAGCAATAGTTCAAAGAGCAACAAAGCAGGAAAGACCTCCACCGCCCCCTACAGGCATATAGGAACGGAGGCCCTGAAAAAACAATGTCAAATTTACTCAGAGGCAACATAAGGTCATGGATCAATTTCTGGTTGCATAACCTCGGAGAGGTCCTTACCTTTCTACGCCTGTTTTGCAGCTCTAAGTTGGGGGGCAGGGGGAGGAGAAATACCTACCTGTCCCCTCCCTCCTAGAGCCATTGTAAACATCTAATGAAATAACACCTCTAATCGTGCTGTTACCAGACAGGCACTGATCACTGAACCAGCAGTATAACTGTCTCTCAGTCATATCTGTGTGGAGGCTGGAGTACGCCATGGTACAGCCAGCACAAGTCACCTGCAGGACTGTAGGCTGGGTTTCTGTCTGCAGCCTGGTGACCACCTCCTGGGAACCAGCTCCAAGCTCTAACCAACCCCAATGGTGCTAAGCACCAAGACCCAAACTCAAGTGCACGCCCTTCCTGAAATGACAGCAGGCACTCGAAGTTCTGTTCTTTCTGCCTTAGACATGACCTTAGAGTGGCATCAGGCAAAAGAGAGCTGCAGTCAGAGAGCCTGGGTTCATTGCCCCTCCAGGCTCACACACAATTCTGCGCCCCGTAGGGGAGCCAGGTGGACTTAGTACAACACACCTGGCCTTGGGGATCCCACACAACTCACATCCCAGGTCTGCCTTCCCAGCTTGTGTCAGGGAGACCACTTCATATTTCTGAAAGGGGTTGCCTCATCTGTAATACTGGATTCCATTTAACAGAATAAGTTAATTGTAAAGAATGGTATTTTTTTAATTCTAAGAGAAATATAATAAAAATTTCCCATGAAGAGTGGTAACCGACATTCAGGGACATGGTTATCACAAGTCCCTGAATGGATATGAAAACCAACGCAAGCAAGACCTTCAAATCAGTCAGGAGGGCAGGCCGGCTGACGTCATGGGGCAGAGCCAGGAGAGCCAAAGTGGCTCCGCAGACAGCTGTGGCGTGCGGGGAGCCTGGACTGAGGAAACCAAGAATGTGCTAATCTCAAGTACACGGCTAAGTAAAGAACAGCCGGGGAGGGGGGCGGGGGTGGGGCCTGAGCTCCCAGCCAGAGAGAAGAGACAAGGAGAGAAAACAGGATTCCCAAGGTGTTGGCAGGGGCAACCAGCAGAGGTGCGGTGGGAGGTTCAACCAGAAGCCAAGATAGCCACCTAGGAAAGGTCCCACCTCTCTGGCATGGGAAAGGACAGAGGACACCAAGAGCCCAGGACTACTGCCCCAAGGGCCTGATTCTGAAGAAGGGAAGCGTCTTCCTACTAAAATGTCACACAGGCTCTTGGGCAAGGAATGTCTGCCTAGAAGGGACTGTGAAATATTTTAAACCCATGCTAAGCCTGGAACAGATACCACGACTTCCCTCCTCCCTCCAAGCTTGCGTCTGAAATTCTCCTGCGCTGTAGAAAAGACTGTGGCATGTGCAGACTGTGCTGGACTGCAACGCAGTAGGCCAGCACTCACTCTAGGGGTCCTTCCCAATGCGGCAGGGGCCAGGCCACAAGCTAGAGAGTCCACTGCCTGGGAGGAAACCCTAGGGTGAGAGTGGCTATTATAGAGATATGGGAGCTCTCCCGACTACCTCTCTGCCTTCTCAGGAACCTGGAGGGAGGCAGGATGGTCCTCTTATCTCCCCCACCAATCTCCCATCATGGGCTCACAGGAAAAGACTGGAAAATAGTCAGCATCCCAAGCCGAGCCAGGAAAAAGGGAGGGAACACAGCCCAGGCCTGAAGCCCTGCTCACCAGCAAAGCAGAAACGACGACAGGAAGGAACAAGCCCAGGCCCCACCGGAGCATCCCCTTCCCAAGCTCCGCCACGACTTACCAAGAAGTTTTTAATCCCTTTGTGCCTCTGTTCCCTATCTGTTAAATAGGGTAATAATAGTACCTATCTATATTAAATGAATTAACACATACATTATGTAAATTACTAAGAGTGGTACTTGACACATAGGAAGCACAGCATTAGTGTTGGTTATGATTGTTCTGCTCCCCACAAACCTCCCGGCCAGTGTCAGAGTCCCATTGGGGTGGGGAGCTGGACTACCACTCCTGGCCGTGGCTTTCAAGGTGTTGGCAGCATGCAGAGAGGGGACCCAGAACACCGGAAGGGAAGCAGCGTTGGCATCCCAGCCCCGAGCAATCCAGCCCCCTCCCTAAGGGGGCTGGACAGCTGGGGGCAGGTCTGCAATGCAATGAGAGAAGAAGCCATCCATTCCCAAGAATTCCCTGTGCCAAGAGTGACGCAAAAGTCTGAATCAGGCTCTGTGTTGTCAGTGTGCGGTGTGTGGTGTGCAGTGCCTCGTGTTAAACAAGACAGCCCCGCGCTCCCAGCAGGGGGCTAGGACATGCTCCATCCCCCAACCGGTACCACACAGAGAGGGCTGAGGCAGGCCTCGAGGCCCTTCCAGGCAGAAGAAAAGGGGAGGACTTGGGAAGGAGGGCTGCTGCTGGGGCCAGGTTTGAGCAACCTCCTGCCACAAAGCCCAGCAAGCAGCAGGCAGCCTCAGATGCCGAGGCGCAGGGAGCGGTGCACCGCCTCCTGGGAGCGCTCCGTATTACTTGGGTGCTAAGTAGTAGGAATGGGGAACCCTCACACCCATCCTCACACTCACCCCGGGAGGAAGCATCCTATTTTATAAATAACAAAACTCAGGCTCACAGACACTAAGCATTAGTTCAAGGCCTTTCAGCCAGTTGTGCGTGGCAGAACTGGAGCATGAACTCCATCCCCACGGCTCCCAAAACCTCTAGTCCACCACCCATGGCAAGGCAAAGGGGACAAAATCTGCCCAAGGCTGTGGTATCAACAGCCAACTATATATCTCCCCATAGTTGTTTACCCTAACTAGACATGGCTAACAAGCTGAGTGCCCAGTGACAGCAGAGATTTATCTATACAATCTACAATCTTCAAAATGATGTTTCAGAATAATATTTACAAGAAATGGATTCCTAAGTATCTATGAGCTTCTTAGCCACCATCATAGTCATTGTCTACTTTTTTTTTTTGCAGCACAAATCCCAACATGTAGCTTCCTTAAATTTATTTATCAGAAAATATCTGATAGTAAGTGGAAAAGCAAGTTGCAAAGCCTATGTACAGTACAGTTCTACATGTGTACCTATTTCTACCTGTGCATATATATACACACATAGAGATATATAATACAAGTGTACACCTATAATAGGAAGGGCATTCATACTCAGTAAATGTTAGTAGTAATTCTAACTTAAAGATAGGATTATAGGTAACTTAATTTTCTTTATTATATCTTTATTTTCTATGTGACTTACAATTAGCATATATACTTTTTAAAGAGGCAAAGAAGTTTAACTCTCCAAATTTTAATTGGAGGCTGTCATCCGTACCCCTGTATGGCCAGGGAACAGCAGCTTGTGACTTACAGGCAGCTCTGCCAGGCAACTCAGCCACCTGAAGTCCATGGACTTCGAGTCTTGGAGCCTTGAGCAAGAAAGCAGCTCATGCCCAGGGGAGACGGTAAGGAGCACTGTAGTAGAGCTTTTCGATCATTTGCTGGCCCCCTGGCTGAGCTCCCCAGCTAGGACTGGGCCATCCATATCTGGCTCAAAGATCTTTGGCCCTCTCCTTTCAGCCCGCAGCCTGGGGAACTGGGTCCCCTGAAGCCCTGTACTAGAGAAAAAGGGAAGTGTGAGGAAGTCACAAGGCTGCAGGACTACGACATAATGTCTTTACAGCATTATTATCTCTACAGGGTCTGCCCAAAGCCTCCATCCCTGGATCTGCAGCCAGGGAAGGGGGATGTAGGGAGAAGACACACAGGGCAGGCAGTACGTGGTCTCACCTTCCCAGAATGCCATCACTCAGCCAAAACCTGGAGCTCCCAGTATGAGCCACACACTGCTTTGGGAGGTCGTGGGGGAAATGAACAGAGAACGTGACAAGTAAGGCCTGTGCCCCCAGGGGATTTACATTTTAATGCACAAGGTACACAATAAACAAGGTTTGCTTGTTGTTGTTGTTATTTTTTACTTTTAATTGGGCATTGTGATTTGTGCTGCAAAGGAAATAAACAGGGAGCTGCTACAAAATCAGCACTGGTGGTGGGGGGACTCTCTCATCCCCCAAATTACAGGGAGCTACTTAAACACTGGGAGATAAGTCTCTTTTCATCTAGCCCAGCTCAGGAACAGAGCGACAAACAAGATGTGACAAACAGACACATCTTGATTGAAATGATGATTTTCCTCTACATCTATTGGGAGAGGGGAGTATGTCCCCCCATTGCAGAACCTCCACAAAGCTCAGAGAGGAGCAACTGAAGGCTTTCCCTAGAAGCTGATCTAAACATAAACCTCGCAGCAGACCTGTTTAACCTTAGAAGGTCGCCGTAATAAAAGATACACAGGAGTACATCACTGAGGTCTCTCACGCTGGCGCACACATCCCCAAACATTTGGTTGGGAGGCAAAAGCCTTTATTTGGCTTTATTTGTTACTGACTTTCATTCATGGTATGGGAGGAAATCCCCACCCAAAACAAAGCCAACGCTTACAATGGGAACTCCATTTCCAAAAGCCGTAAAACAACCACAACCACGCCACACTGCCCAGAAGGTGAGCGTAACCTTTCCTGTGGTCTCCACCCTCGACCTCCATCCAGGACCTTCCCAGGGCAGCCAGAGGACCAAGGTTCCGTGAAAAGGCAAGAGCCTTAAAAGCCACACTGTAAATGACAGTATTTTTTTTAAGTATCTGCAACACATGATGGATAAAAGGTTAACTTAACTCTGGCAAATCAACTGTAAAAGATTAAAAATCCAATATAAAAATGAGCAAAGAATAAGAACAGGCAGTTCAAAGACAGAAACACAGATGGCCAACCAGAAGATACTTGACACAACTCATTAAACGAGGAATGTTTATGAAAACAATGACAATAATTTCACCAGAATGGCTAAACTTTTTAATGTTTGACCAAAAACATAACAAAACTCCTGAGTTTATGCAAAGATTTAGGGAGGAAAAGACACTCTCTCATATAATCGGGAGGGATATAAACTAGTATATTTTTAGAGGAATTTGGTCATATCTGTCAAAATTGTAAACATTCAACCCTGGGACCCAGCAACTACCCAGATAGGAAATCACCCTATAAATGTGTTCCTAAATCGTTTTAATGGCAAAAAAAGAAAAAAACCAAAATGCCGCCCCTAAGATGCCGGTCAGATAAACGGCAGCAAAGATGAACACCAGAGTACCGCAGAGCCGGGCCGGAGCGAGGTCACCCCCGCCTGCTGCGGGCAGGGGCGGGCATGGGCCCACGGGCACGCAGACAAAGAACGGGATGACACTTCAGCTTCACCATTAATGACTAATTTTTTTAATGGAACTGCAGTCACATTACGTAACTTTTTTTTTTTTGAAGCAGCCAACTTTTTTTTAAAGATTTTATTTCTTTATTTTTAGAGAGAGGAGACGGGAGGGAGAAAGAGAGGGAGAGAAACATCCATGTGAGAAACACTGATCAGTTGCCTCCCCTATGCGCCTTGACCAGGGACTGAACCTACAACCCAGGCATGTACCCTGACCAGGAATCGAACCAGCGACCTTTGGCTTTGTAGAACAACACCCAATCACCTGAGCCGCACCAGTCAGGACCGTAACTAACTTTTAACGTGTAATCAGAAAGACATGAAGCAAACACACCAAAAGCTTAATAAGTGTTGTAGGTTTTAATTTCCAAAATAAAATACTGAACAGAATGTAAAATAATACCCCACCTGGGTGTTTTTGTTGTCATTGTTGTTTTGTTGGGGTTTTTTTAAGGCAGAGGTAGAAGATACATGGATCTGTGGATGCTTAAAATTTTTCTAGTGGAATTTATCCCCCAAAAATATATTAACAGTGTTAACCACCACTAGGGTACAGTAGAGAAAAGATTGTATTTTTTCTTTTTCATTTTTATTTTATATCTTTCCATTGTTTAAATATTTACCATCTATATGTATTTTCTTAATTAAGTCAAGGTGTTTAAATTCTAAAGTGCAGTTTTTCTCAGACCTTAATTTGACCCCGGCCTAACAGTTATATGAGAGGTCATCCAAAAAAACCAGAATTTATTTATAAAAAATTGTGTTTTATTCTTACATGTTTAAACTTCAGTCACCTTCAAAGTCCTCTCCATTCGATGCAACGCACCGATCAAGACGTTTTTTCCGCTGCTCAAAACAGTTTTTGAACTCATCGATTTTGATGCCCGTTAGTGCTTCTGCTGTTTTTTGTTTCACCTCTTCCACATCAGCAAAACTTCCCTTTGAGGACTTTTGTCATTGGGAAAAGCAAAAACAAACTCACTCAGGCAGAGATCGGTGAGGAGGAGGGCGGGGCACGGGGGTCATGCCATTTTTTGGTCAAAAACTGCTGAACAGTCCATGTAGTGTGGGCAGGTGCACTCGTAAATCACCATGAAATGGGCAGACACATCAAAAGAGTCTCCAAAAAAAATTCACTGAAGCCTAACGCAGCCTCTCACAACAATGCCAGTTGGTATGCTGCTACAGTTAGGTTCCTAGAACACTCACCTAGCAGAGGAAGACTGTAGTATAAGCAGCAAGCAGCCTTCCCTCCAGTTTTGGGTGGGTACCCCCTCATATCTGCCCCAAAGCAAGCCAACCCTCTCTAGCAGGAGGTAAGCAGAGACAGGGGATCCCACACTGGCCACAGGAAGAAGGACACAGTATAACTGTAAGTATGAGGGTCAATGAGCTAACGTAAAGGCCTGGCATCTTCCTGGAGAATGTAACCAAAATATGGTTAAAAGTAGGCCAAAGCCCCAAAGCACCACTGCTGGCCACTTCCGACACACATGGACGTGAAGACCGCACCCAGCCAGGTATCTGGCACTCCAGAGTCTGGGAGAGAAAACTGAAAAACTGGAGGACACAGATATTTCTGTTTCTGCTAGTAGATAATTACGCCTTCGAAAGAGAAAGAAATTTTCATGTGTGCTGCACCAGCATGTGTCAGGTGCACTTTATATATAGAAAAGAAGCTACACGCAAGCAGCTCTCTCTCAGAGTCAACTGCTGATTCCATTAACAGGTGTGACTACCAACACCCAGTGAAGTAACCGGGCCAGGGCCACGTGCTAGAAAGTGACAGAGATAAGACTCACACCCGATTCAGACTCTAACCTCCAAGTCCTCTTCTTCTTCCCCCACTACAAAGGAGGCTTTGCAAAAACCCTGCGCTTCTAATACTGGCTTACTGTTGCCCTGTCTTGTTGTTCCTAAACATCTCCCTTCCCTGCTCTGTTCACAGGCCTCTACCCCAGGTATCTCTGAATCCCTCAGGCCCAGCACAGAGCTTCATGCAGAAGATTAAAGGGCAGACCGTGTATCAGAACAACTATGGGCCGTGGCCCACAGCAAGATGCAAGGCATCTTTTCCTGGGACACAAAGCAGACGGGGGTAGGAAGGAAACACACTGAACACTCCACGTTGGCTTTAAGTTAAAATATGAGTGACCGGAAAACAAATGCCATGTTCTGAAAATCCACAGAGATGGAGAAATTAAGACAGGAGGGGGTCAGGAATGCAGCTTCTGGCCTACCCAGTCTCCATCAATTGAACCCCACACAGCTGACAAAGCAAATGTCAATTTTTAATTGGAAATCACAAATGCCATCTCATCTTCATCACTCCAATTTAAGGAAGGAGATTTCCGGCAAGTATACCTTAATCAACAGTTCTAATAGGAAGTGAGAGAGAAAGTAGAAGAAGGGTCATATAAATCAAGAGGCAGTGTACACACACACGCCACCCCTTGACAACAATTTCACAATTCTACTTGCCTAAGAGTGGAGGGCAACCGAATAAGGAAAGAAAGGAAAAAGAGCATAAACGGTAACATATGGGAGAATACATGGTCAGGCAGAAGATATAAACCACTCTTTCCTACATAGCAAAAATGGCTCAGATGCAAGACAAAGCTCAAGCTACCCCACGTGGTCACAAGAACATTGGAGAGAGAGATGTCAGTCTTTCCCTGCTAGGAATAGGGCACCTGATAAATTCTTGTGTTGCTTTACTAAACAGTTTACCTCTCACCCAGCTGAAGAAGAAAGGAAGGGAACCATAACCCTAAATCCAATTCTAACCAGGAAGCCAAGTCTAATAAACTATAAACTATGTTCAAAGAAAAAAAAAACACTCAAAAATAACTTAGCGAAAACAACAATAACAAGAATACCACATTGGGAAATAATCTTGTCATTTTAGAGTTCAAAGAAAAGGAACAAAAAACCTGGGGACAAAAACAGTGGTTTAGCCTAGACTTCCAGAAAACCAACATTTAGATGTTGACACAAAGGAGCAGATGAGCAGAGATCCCAAAAGGGAATGCATTTTGAAAAATAAGCCCTGCTCTTTACCAAGTGGGTTGTGATCATCTAAAGCACAATAATTCGGAAAAAGAAACAAGAAGCAGGCAGCCACAGATGCCAAGGCCACAGCAGGGCCAGCTCTGATGAGCTCAGATAATAAAGGATGTGCCCAAAGACACAAGCACCTCCAATAACCAGGACAGACCAAAAGAGAGTGGCTCCTGAAGCAGAATGAGCAGACCTGGTAAAAACGCAAGAACTATGAGAAGCATGCCTTAAACCTACATGCAAAGCTGTAAGAAGAACCAGGGAGGAAGTGGGCCCGTCACGGGGACAGAGCCTGCAATCTACAAACGTAACAGATTTGGGGGAATGTTCATCTCCAATATGTTCCATCGTAACTATGAAGGAGAACGTTCTTCAGATTGGAACGAGCTCCCCATGTCCACACACTCAAGGGAAACCTCAAATCCAAGCGAGACCAAGAGCCAGCTTATTATAATCACCCAAGGGTGAGTGAGTTAAAAGAGGCCAATCTTAGAAGAAACAACACCCAGGATGGAGAAAGAATCTGCACGACTGCCGGTTCTGAAATATGGCAATGCCCTGCTTTGGGGCAGCACACGTTCCCTCAGCACGCACTATGCGCCAGGCACTAGACTAAACACTTAGGCGTTCACATGGTCCAGTCAACGAAACAGAAACAATACATAAACAGATTAGATGATAAAAAAAAAAAAAAGACTGCTCAACTTATCTGTCTCTGGCAAAGCTCTAGAACAGATCACAAACTGGACCATCTCAACCCAGCCTGGGTTCCCTGAGAAGCCATGCAAGCTAGTCTGGTTAGCATTTTTTAGCAAGGTTGCTAAATTATAGACCAAAGGTCAGATACATGGTACTTTCATTCTATAAAAGTATACAAAGTCTCCTGGCAGACCTTTGGGATGACAAAGGAAGAGTAGGTAAGATGACAAAGCATTTTGATAATACTTGCAATTGT
The DNA here is from genome assembly GCF_021234165.1 of Pteronotus mesoamericanus. Taxonomy (NCBI): domain Eukaryota; kingdom Metazoa; phylum Chordata; class Mammalia; order Chiroptera; family Mormoopidae; genus Pteronotus; species Pteronotus mesoamericanus. The sequence goes on from NW_026555326.1 coordinate 4,576,022, forward strand.
TACAAATGACCAATAATAAAGTGGTATTTAATGGAATCTAGGACAGGCTGAACATGCACCAAAATGAACTCATTGCTCCCTCTCACTTGATCCCCAGCATCAGTTAATGACAATGACATCACCATCTAGCCAGACTCCCAGACATAAATCTTGAAGTAGTCATCTTCAACCTCTCTCCCTCCCTCACCCACTGAAGCAATCCAATTTAGTGTTGGAAAGATCTCACAAATTCACCTTCCCTTTTCCAGCCTTGCTGTCACTTGCTTGGTCCCCTTTGCTCTTGGGTGCTTTCTAACTGGCTTCGAGATGGTACTTAGTCTGTCTGTGGATCAACTGTTGGAAGGCAAATCTGAGCAGGGCATTTTTTTTCCTTAAGGCTAACGTGATAAAACCTAAATTCCTTAACCTGGTCCTTCTTAGCTCCTACCCATAATATCTCCGCCCTCACCTCCCAACACATCCCCTCTTACTAAGCTACACTGAACTTCAGTGCCCTCAAACAAGCCATGCCTTTGCATCCTTCATGAACCATTGCAACGTCACCTCCTCTGTGAAGCCTCCCTGAGGACTTCCAGGCAGAGTTAGCCCCTCTGTCTTCTCTGCTCCCACAAGACCCTGTTGAACTCCTACTTCAGTAGTCACTAGTGTACTGACGAGACGGTTCCTTCTCCTACTGTGCAGACTGGGCCCCTTCAAGGCTGGGATGATGTGTTCACCTTTGATTCCAAATCCTAGGCCCAATATACAGCAGTGTGGACAAACTCAGCATCTGCTCATTGGCTGAACCCAGAGAACACCTCCAGTGACAAGCCAAGGAATGCCGCTTTTGGCTTTGCCAAGTATTTTACCAACAAGTTGGATGAAGACAGAGTGGACGCCAAGCTAATCAAACTTGCAGGTGACTAAAACACTGGAAGTGGGTTAAGATTTTAAGAAGACTACAGTAGTGAAAGCATGGGCTAAGACTAACCCAAAACAAAGTCCTATGTTAAGGTTCAAAAAGATCATCTAAATAGCTTGTGAGGAAAGAGGCCCTTCTCCGGTCAGTTCCACATCACACAATGAGTGAGAGCAAAGCTTCCGAAGCCAGGCTGCCTGGGGGAGTCCCAGCTCCTGCATTTAACTCAAACTCACTGCGGGACCCTGAGGTGTCCAAACCTCCTCAGACCTCCACTTTCCTTCAGTGTAATATGGAGATAACAGTATCTACCTCATATGGGGTGTTGTTTAATTAATAATACTAAAAATGTATTTGCAATTAGAATTATGCCTAGCTCAAAAACTCTACTATTACTTTTTGCTGCTGTTGTTCTATTGTTAACAGATACTTCTAAGAAAAGAAAAGCTGTGAAGTATTGTAGTTAAAAGCAAGGGATCTGGAATTAGACTGTTTCGAGTTCAAATGTCAGCTCTAAGCTTAGTAACTGCCTAACCTTAGGCAGTTATTTTACTTTCTCATCATTGTCTTCATGCATTAAATGGGGCTACTGATAGTATCTGTCAGCTATATTCACTCAGCATTTGTTCAAAGTGGCGGGGAGGGAATGGAGATAAACTAAATGCCCATTACTAGAAAACTGATCAAATAAATTATGGTACATCTATAATGGTGCATAGAATAATATGCAATTATCAAGAATGAGGTAGGTCTAGATATATACTGAGATCAAAATTTGTGCAAAAAGATATTCTTCCATGAAAAAAGATGCAGACTGATATATGTAGACTAGTCCCATTTTTGTAAAATGTTCTGAAAAAGCAAAAGAAATGTGACTATAGCCCTGGCTGGTGTGGCTCAGTGGATCGAGTGGGGCCTGCGAACCAAAGGGTCGACGGTTCGATTTCCAGTTAGGACACATGCCTGGGTTGCAGGCCTGGTCCCCAGTAGGGGGCGCAAGAGAGGCAACCACACATCGACATTTCTCTCCCTCTCTTTCTCCCTACCTATCCCTCGCTCTAAAAATAAATAAATAAAAATCTTTAAAAAAATGTGAATATATTCTCCCCAACTTTTGTAAATATCGACAGCCTTTGTTCTGTGCAGGAACATGGAATCATAGAAATGACCGTGCAAAGCAATCTTAATCATCAATTTAAAAAAGTAAGATTGTTCCATGACCTTGAGAAATTTTTGCCAAAAGTTTAAAACCTCTCTCACTATCAGTTAAAAATAAAGGGAAATGAAAAACATATTAAAACTAATTTTTATTTAGTAAAAAAAAATTAGAGACACTGAGAAAGAGTGTTTTACTTCCTTGTAAAAACCTCAACCAAAGTAGTTTGAACAGTGCTTGCCTTGTCACATGCAATACAGATCGATCATCTTTTCTACACTTCTGCCAATTGTCATACCCTTTTTCTACGTTTGGCTCGGTTTCCAACATCTCATCCTTCACACTTTCAATGTTGCAAAATAACCTTCAAGAGTGACTGCAATGTGCAGTTTTTTCCAGTGTCACTTCCTCTGGAATTACGTCATCTTTCCCATCACAACCACTTAGGTCAGTGAGTTCGCCTTCACTGAGCTCTGCTGGCTGTATCTGTAGTCCTGAACCGGGGCAAATGTTAACATTCATACGATCAGTTTTTTACTCTATAGTTGTTTTATGTTCAGCTCAAACTTTTCATTTCTTGGCTGAAATTTCATCTTTGTTGGCCAATTCCCTCTTTTGATTACCTATTTTTATAAAATGTCACATGCTATCATTAAGAGACAAGGAGGTCACACAACTGCACACTTTCCTGTCTAAACATCAACTTAACGACAGATGGGCAGTGACCCACCGACATACTCTGAAAGAAGGGACATGAATGGTCACTGATAACAAACATCTGTTATGTGTATGGTGATCTGTGGACTGAAGAGCTAGTAGCAAAATTTGTACTCCATGCAATTACTCAGAGTTAATGTACACAATAACTGGAATTTGAGCCATGACGTCGCGGGCCTAGTGTTATTTAACTAATCGCGGCGACTGAAATTCATGCACACTGGAACCATGAAAAGCAATAACTATCTATACGAAGGACATAATAAACAAGTATATCCACTAAAAAGTAAGAGTGGGGAAGAACTTTGGGAAGAGCTGTATTAAGTGTTTTTCAATGACTAAGTTCTATATCTTAGGAGTGGTCTCAACCTGAGACAACTTCCCTCCACAGAGGACATTTGAAAATGTCTAGAGATATTTTTGATTGTCACAACTTGCAGCACCTGGAGAGGGTTGTAACTAGGATCTGTTAGGTAGAAGCCAGGGATGCTGCTAATTCCTAAGAAACACAAGACAATCCCCCACAACAAAAAAATTTTCTGGTCCAAAATGTCAATAGTGCCGAAGTTGACAAACCCTGTTTTAATCCCAATGGTTTTTATTAAGTTATTTTTAATACCACCTTCCTCATCAGGCAATGGCAAAGATTATGAGATCATGGCAAGTAGAATAAGTAATATCGCTATGATTGATTAACTAATGCAATAAATGCTATTAATGGCATACACTCTAGATGATCTCAAGCTACATGAGTATCCTAATACCACCTTAGCCTTGTGGTGTCTTTTGTTTTACAAATGTTAACTCATAGATGCCATGATGTCACTGTCAGAAAGTTCATACCACTTTCAGCTCGCTGACAGATGGATACTTAGAACAAGACAGGACTCCAGACCCAACCCACGCTCCACCTCTCTGTCCACATCTAGAATCCAGTGCTCACTTCTGGGCAACACATCGGAAAAATTCCAAAGGATGATGACCAGGACGTAAAATGTCTGAGAACCAAGTCACATGAGAAAGGGCTCAATAGGCTGGGACAATAAGCCTGAAGCAGAGAAACCCTGAAGGAGCGATTAGGAATAAGATGTAATAACAGTCCCGAAATTCTAAAGGGCTGTCACAGAAAAGAGAGCTAACTTAGAATTGTTCTACATGGTTCTCCAAGGCAGAAATGACAAGGAGCTGTCCCACAAAGGTAGGGGCCTGGATGGTAATAAGCTCCTTATCCCTGCAAACATTCCAGCAGAGACTCTCGGGTGGGATTTCAAAGGACTCCTACACTGAGTAAGAAAATAATCTAGATGAGCAATAAGATACTTCCTAAGACAACCTTGGGCGCAGAGTACCAGGGGGTAGTGCGGCAGAGAGAGTCACGAACAAGCAGTAACGGTCTCCTTTGACACAGCAATCCCACTCATAGGTACTGACCTGAGAGAAATGAAAACATGGTGCTCACAAAGACTTATGCAAGAATGTTCACAGGCACTTTAGTCATCATAGCCAAAAACTGGAAATACTCCAAATGTCTGTCAACAGGAAAATGGGTAAGAAAATTTTATCATATGCATACAACAGAACACTAATCAGTATAAAAAGAAACAAACTACCGACACAGGGAACCATGTGGATGGCCCTTACGTAGAAGAGTTCGCACTGATTATTCCATTAATACGATGTTCCAGAACAGGTAAAACTAATCTATGGGGGAAATCACCAAAATGAGATTGCCCGGGAAGGAGCATGAGGGAACTTATGAGGTAATAAAAATCTTTTATTCTATATCTTGACAGAGGTTTGGGTTGCACAGATGGAAGCATTTATTGAAACTCATAAAGTGATGCACTTAAAATTTCGAGCATTTCAATTTTTATCAATTTTACCACCAAAAAACAAAACGAAATAAATGCATGAACAAATACTGAACTGTAATTAATACTTATTCACACCGAAATGTTTAGAGGTGAAGTGTACTGATGCTGGCAACTTACTATAAAAGGCACCCCCAAAATAAGATATGCTGATAAATGGATAGAGAGATGGAAAGATGGAGAAAGCCGTGACAAAGCAAGTAGAGTAAATTATTAATGACAGAATCGAGGTGGTTGGGTATATAAGTGTTTACTGCAGAATTCTTTCAAGTTTGCTGCTTATCTGACATGTCTCATAATAAATGTGGACAAGTACCAGCCAGGAGGGAGCACAAGGAAAAGAAGGGATGGCAAGGGAAAGAATTTCTGCCAATGCAGTGGGCTCTCCAGGGCACGGGTGCACAGGTCTTGGTTGACCTGGGGACAGCTGATCTTAGCCAGGATGGGAAACGTGCGGGGATGGTGCTCAGATCTTTGTTCTCGCAGTTCTTGTTCCCATTAGACCAGCTCCATCACTGTCCTACTCCAAGTCCAGGACAAGTCTCTGCCCCTCTCTGGCCTTGAATCCTTTCCCTGGACTGAAGGGACCAGTTTAGAGGTTCCTTAAAATGTTTTCCAGCTCTGACAGTCGGTGCAAACCATGTTTCTAAACAAGAGCCAAAGGATGCAGAGATGCCAATTACAGCTTCAGCGAGCTCCCGGCAGTTTCCTGCACACAAAAGGCAAGGAGCTTGCTGTTGTGTCAATATGCCTTCAAAGAAAGGGACTGGGTACAACTAGCTCTCGACTGTCCGCCTGTAGATTATCCACTCTGTCGATCAGCTACAGCAAACACTGAATCACTGAGAAGGTGTACCCCACCCCACCCGCCAACACTCAGCAGGGCTTCTGGGACAGGAACCTTGCGGAGCTCAAGACAAGTAAGGAGATACATTTGCTGGAGAGGAAAAATGCACTGATATTTTGAGAAGTCCAATTTCAATAATTTTTACATTATCTACTCTACTATCTCTCCCTCCCTTACCCCCAATAGCATGGATAATTTAAGCTGAATTGCATACAAGACTGTCAGACTTTCTGTGGTCTGATCTATCTACTCTATAGCTCTCTACCCCAAGGACCCACATCCTGGAGTATATACCAAGTGATAGAAGGATACAACAGAAAGCTGGCGACCCGGTTCCAGTCCCCATTCCACAGTTAACTTGCTGAGGACAGGCAGACAAGTCATTGTCACTGCATCCTCCTCTGGAAAATCGAACGTATGCCTCGCCTACCTGAGGCCTTAGGATTTCCTCTAACTCTTACATTCTTTTCCATCATTCTCTCTCCCTAGGTAAGTAACGTAAGCTTGAAATTTGTTTAATTTCAAAAAAAAAAAAAAACCAAACTCAGAGATACAGACAATGAAGAGGAGGGGGTTGAGGGAGGGTGAAGTGGGAAAACCCCTTTACCCAGTACGTGGCATATCGAACTATAATGTTGTACACCTGAAATTTGTATCATGTTATTAACCAGTGTTACCTCAATAAATTTAATTTTAAAATTTGTTTAGTTTGTATATATTCTATAGCCATTCTGTGTATAAGACCACCTTTAAAGTTGCAAACTAGGTGGATCCAACATGGTCCTTCTTTTAGGCACGTGGGAACAAAGGTGGACAGGGTTTCAGGCATCTGCCCAGGTTCCACAGCTGGTTAGTGGCCGAGTGAGGGCTAAACCCAGGGCCCCAAGTAGGCCATGCAGACTTCTCAGAAAAGCGCTGGGGACCCCGGCAGCCCTGGGGAACCCGTCCTAGATTTCAGTACGTGTAACATCCCCTCTTTTCTCTGCCTTACCGACTCAAGAGTCTAGTGCTCTGGTCCTCAGATCTTAAAGGGGAGGGGAATGTGTGAGTGTTTCCCAAACCAAAGACCGTTAGCTCGCAAACCAGTAACAACCAGTAACAACTTTCGGCAGGACTTCCTTCCCGCCATTCTCCTGGGAGCAAGGTCTGGGCTGGGGGCGGGGGGGGGGGGGGTTGGCGCAGAGAGCTTAGAGGTCAAGACTCGGAAATGGGAGCCCGGAAGCCTGGAGGAAATCTCCGGAGCGCCTGGAGTTGGGGAAACCCCACTCCTCCCCTGGAGTAACCGTGGCAAACCACCTAGGGGAGATTTGGGATCATAAAGAATTTCCATAATGACTGATTTGTCTAGAAGTGGCCTGAGTACATTCCCAGCTGTGGTGATGCATCCCCGGCTGATGGGGGAAGAAGGGAGTCATCCTGCTCCTCCCCTATTCCCCGGTCCTCTTCCACCCTTACCCCACACCCACCTCCGTGAGCTCAGAGCTTCCTGGCAAGGGCTCCCCTCTGGGGGCCGCAGCAAGTCCACAGGGGTCACAGCCCCTGGTCCCTCCCGGGACGCTGGAGCCTGGGAGTCTGCAAATGCAGCCCCGGTTGGCAGCAGCAGCTAATGCTCCTGCTTCCCAAACCAAAGCCTGGCCCATCCAGACTTCCTGTGCAGGGGAAACTGAAGGACAGCGTCTGCCCCTTCTACTAACCCAGGCAGCATTTGGAGGGACTGGGTGTGCTCCTCTCCCATCTGAGTGACACCAGCCACTGTGGCTGTGGCTGAGGAAAGGCAGGGAGAAGGCCAGAGGAGCTGGGGGGGACAGGCATCTCACCCTAGTTCCTAAGAGCAGACTAACTCCCCTCCCTTTGAAAAGGTCAAAAGAGGAAAAGCAGCAGCATAACAAAACATAGACACAGTCACACACAGAGATAGGAGATCCCGGGCCTGACTTAGTGAGAGCAAAGTCTACACCCGCAGGAAGTGCATGTTCCCCTGCAGGAGGGGTTGATTCCTACCCACACTCCCATTTTCTCCCCAGATGCCGATTTCCTTAGAAATCCCCACAGCCGCCTGGCAAAGCTGCCCCAGGGGATTCTGAGGCCTGCAACAGGCTCCGGAATTCCCTAGGCCCATCTGCCCTGAGTGAGGCACCCAGTAGGGCCTCCCAGGCCTTTCTCCGGGAGCTGGCCGTCCGGGGGACCATCACTCATACCCACCTCCCATCGCCAGGGTTCTGAAAACAATTCCATGCAGCACTCTCGAGATTTAAAACTCCACAAACTTCAGGAAGCCGTGTCACAATTCTGAACTCTTCCTTAAATTGAAACCAAAATGCCTTGCTCTCCCTCCCCTGAATGATGGAGAGCCAAGTGCCTTTTCCCCCCGGTCCCCCCTCCAGATGCCCTTTGGTTGGCGAATAGGGGAGAAAACACCCAGCCCACCTGTTTCTTCCTGGCCGCCACCACCAGGTTCAACACCACCTCCCCATCGGACAGGGGAAGGCAGGGAGGTGAGGGAGCTAAATCTTGCTCCCTTCCATGTCCAGGATTAGCAAGCAGCTGCCCTGGGATCACCAGCCCCTCCCCGCTCTGATGCTGAGGGGCTCTCAGGAGCCTGGGCCTCAAGCAGGGGAGCCCGCTCACTGCTTGCTCACCCCCCACACTGCAAACTGCCGCTTCCCAGGCATGACAGATGTAGCTGCTATTCAGGATCTTCGAGCCAGGACAAAAGCCTTCTCCAGAAGCACAAAGCCAGCACGGATGCAGACAGGGCCAACTTCAATAGAAGCCACCTGCCAGGGGCCCTTCTCTGCCACACCCCCCAGCACTCACGCACACGCGCGTGCGCGCGCGCGCACGGACACGCTCTTTTGTGCCTCTCAAACCTGTGTGGACCTAGAGTCAGCTGACTTCTTTGAACCACTGGACAGTTCTTCCAGCGCAGGGAGATTGTATTGCCATTTCTCCAATACATTCTGTAGGATGTTAATAAGTGATAAGTAAAAAAAAGGGGTCCTATATATGACAGAAGCACTAGGTTATAAAAAAAAAAAAATCAAATAGGTTTTTTTTTACTCCAGAACTTCTCAGAGCCTTTAAAATATTAACGTGCACTGCAAAATATTTCCCAGATTTAGCTGATCACAGAGCATCTCAGAACGGGCATTCCACCAATACATTCCAAGACCGTAGTGTATGGAGAAATGGGTGGCTCTCTCCTCCACGTTCACCCAGTCCCGCTACACAGCACTTCTACCAGCTGGAGCATATAAGAAATACTTTTTCCCCCTCAGTAAGCTTCCAATAAACAGGGGAATGCAGAATTAATGAGCACATGCACACTTGTGGTATGGCCACCATTCAATCCAAAGGGTGAAGGAGCTGCTGGAGGGACCGTTGGAACTTCGTCAGAGACTGAACCTTTGCACACTCAAGCCAACCTTGGCTGTGAATCATCTGTACTATGCGCCAAGGACAAGGGTTCAACCCCAGAGAAGCTATTTGGTTTTATTCCCTGATCAAGTCTCCCCCTAGACTCCTCCAACTGTTTTGCATTTGTCTCTAAGGGTAACTGGGAGACCACAGTCCACATGCACACCTGTGGTCAGTGAGAAGTCACAACCATAAGTGCCACACAGAGTCTGGGTGAGCTCAGGCACCAATGCCACTAATTCCAACAGAGAAACCTGAAAGGAAGAGCAGGCCGGCCAAGCTTGACCAGCAAGGGTCCCCCCCACCCAACGCCGCACCCCATCAGAGCCAGATACCAGTGGGCAGGACAGAATGACACTCACTCAGACACCGCATCAACCGTCAACATTTCCCAGAGAGCCCAGGATTTTCATATTCAAACTACATCTCAGATTGTCTCTTAGATGCGATTGTAGACCCTCCCACGTGCACCAAAAGACAACTTTTTTTAAACAGTTTTACTTTGGGTTGGAAAAACCAAGGCCATGTACCACAGGATGAACTTGGGGGAAAGACCCTTCAGCAGCCTTTCCATTTTCCCACCATGGGCTTTCTGCTTCATTCAGAACGAAGCAGGCTCTGAAAGGGTGTCTCCCACTGACCTCTCCAGTGAGCGGAGCGGCAGGTGTCCCCCGTGACAGGCTGCAGGGCACTCTCATGCCCCCACCCCGCACACAGGAAGTCATTTCCTCTCGAGCAGCTGCCCTCGCTCTGAAGCCACGGACTGTTCCTGGCATACAGGCACATTTCTTAGAACACCTCCAGCAGAGATGGGGGCTGCGGTTAGCATCTGGGCACCATCAGAGGCTGGGGAATTCCTGGTGCTCTTGTGACCCAGTGGGGAGGAGGCCCTGCTGTCAGCTCTGTCCTCCCACCCCCAGTAGCGCCGGAGGAAAACAAGATGACAGGCCACTAGGCAGTACTGAGGCATCTTTGTTGGTCGCCAAATACAAAGAAATGGATGCCTTATCACCTTAGGAAAAAGCCCAAACTTTATTCCTACCCTATTTTTCTAAATTTCTCTTCTTGCCTACCTGGAAAATTTAGTCAGGCAATAGAAACTGGGAGTGAAAGGAACAACTGACAGCACTTTCCAGTGAAGCCCCCTCGCCCTCCCCATTCCCCACGGCCCCGCCCCAGGAAGCAGAAACAGAAAAGTCCCCCTAGGGCTGTGCCCACTCAGCGGCCCACCCAAGCCTCTTCCCCCTGGATTCCCTCAAGGCAAGAGAGAATTCTGGTTTCGCTCATTATTTCCCTTCTCCACTGGGGGAAAAGGAGGCGGGGACGGGGGGCGGGGGGGCGGGGCACGGCAGTGTTTGGATGTAGCTGCTTCTGAAGCTGACACTGTAATTCTTGATTTTAAAAACTTTAGTGTTTAAATACCAGTTTGCCTCAGAGGCAGCTGAGGCTCTATGCCTACTTGTTAATTATCAGCTGCTAAACACTGCACTTTTCTCATCCTTTCTCATCAGAGCTCATGAAGCCTGAGGCCACTGGAGAGCCAATGTGGATGCTGGGAAAAGGGCTCCATCTCCTGCTGTGGCAGGCTCAGCAAACGCAAAAGAAGACAAACCCGCAAGAGGCTAACCACTCCTGTGGGTGGGCGCCGCACCTCGGCTTGGCTCGGCACCAGCACCACCTGCACTGGGAGATACAGCGCAAGCACACAGTCCGCATCCTCCAGGGGCTAAGGGTCTAGCAGCAGAAGACAGGGGAGTGACATGACAGTCACACAGCTACTGTTGACTACCCTACCGCGGCAGTTATCCTGCCTAGGATTGGGGGCGGGGACAGGTGAACTGTAAGCCTTGAAAGATTAAGTACAATTCTACCAGGAGTTAAAAGGATGAAGAATGGAAGGCCCCAGAGATGCTATGGAAGCACAAGACTGCCCTGCAGAGTGGGAAGGAGGCATCCCCGGGCAGAGGGGTGTTTGTGTGTGCCGGGTAGAGGGGGAATGGAAGGTCAAAGCCAGCTTACTTGAAGACTGTGTTTACCGTCTGAGCCTTACCCTGGCTGAGCCTTACCCTGGCAGTAAGGGAGGCTACGAAGGTCTCTAACAGAACTGGTGTTTATGGTCCTATCTGGCCAGGAACAAAGGCAGAGTCCCTCAGTCCTCTGAAGGAAACCAGACCAGTGCCCTCGAAAAGCAAGTGTGAACCATGAAGAGCATCAGGGACTCTTCTTCCCTGGGGAGAAGCACACAGAGAGGCGGAAGGACACGTGGCCCACACCAGATGGACAGCCCTCGGGACTCCACTGCCAGGGTCTCCCAAGCGTGCGCCTCTCCTCAGCCTCTCGGGAAGGCCTGGGCCTGGCGCCACACCTCTGCCTCCTGGAGAGCCCTCGGCAGGCTGCACTCATGCCTGCAGAAGATGGGACTGGCGCGTTCGGTGAGGGTCTGGACCCCACGACTGGCACTATGCGTTATTACTAATGCAGGAAACCAAATTCGGAACTTAACAGACAGAGAACTTTAACAAGAGCAATTTGTTTAATGCTAAGTTTCTGAAAAGGAGTAAGCTCTCCAGATTGGAGGAATTTAGGCATGGGTTCCACAGATCGGTGGTGGCCAAACCCAGATAATTACCAGATAAAAACACACATTGCTGAATACTACCCCCAGAAGGGTCTTGAACTCAGTAACATACAAAGAGTGGGGCCCAGGAATCTTTACTTTCAAATGTTACCTAGAATGATTCTGACAATACACTTGGTTTGGGAGCCACTGGGCTAGATGGCCATCTCCTCAGATGGATCCCTAAACAAGACAAACTAAATAACCACAGCCCTTAAGATCCCCTTCTGAATGATTACCTCCTCTTTACCCCTGGCCCAGAACGCAAAACCTCCCCTCGGGCTCCTCCACAAATCTCCTTCCAGCTCAGATAAACCTTATCAGGGAGCAGAATGATTAATTCGGGGCCCAGCACTATCTAAAAGAACCTTGTATGATGATGGAATGTTCTCCATCTGTGCTGCCCAACACAGTGACTAGTGAATATTTGAAAGGTGGCTAGTGCTACCAAGGAACTAATTTTTCATTTTATTTATTTAAATTTAAATAGCCACATGTGGCTAGTAGCTACCATATTGGCCAGCACAGCTTCCTGGGAAAGAGCTTCCACATTCACTGTGAAATCCAGGCAAATGAGCCAGTTCTGACTCCCTTCCCTCCACCACCGTGGCTTGGAGCGCATGTCCAGGCTGAAGAGACCTGCCCGATGGTGGGAATTGAAATTCAAAGAAAGCAGCAGCAGAGGAGGAGCTCTGTGTCGGCTGCCCTAGGGAGAACAGCTACAGAGAAGCAAGAGCCTGAGCACCACCTCTCAGCCCCGAGGACTCTGCCCTGCTCAGCCAGGTGAAGCGGCTGCGTCCGGGACCCTGGCAGCCATCGCGGCAGCAGGCAGCTCCCTCAGAGCGGCCAACCTGGCTCTCAGGGGTGACCTCGCCCCTGGTGGGCTAAAGCTGGAGTCTCAAAGCAGGTTTGTACTGGAACTTTTTGGCTGTATTGGGGTATAGAAATCCAAGAGAGAGGAAATGAAACTCACCAACAAAAAAAAAGTTCCACTACTTTCCAGACCTCAAAACTTTTCATCAGGAAAATACATCATCTGAACACTTCCAAACACAACTGGATCCCTGCCCAGGTACAGCACAAAGGCCAAATTCAAACCTGACCAAGGACTCCAGATTAACATGTGTGGTCTTCCAGCCTGGATTTCTGCCTCCCACATTTCAGGCCCCTTTTCCCAGCATCTGCCAAGACACATGCTCTGAAGTGTGTCCCGAACACTGTGGGTATCCGGGCCGAGAAACCAGCTCTGCGTCCACCTCGTGGGATGCCGAATGAACACAGACTGACGCAGGAGCAAGCGAGGCCAGGTGGGGATGAGGAACCACCTGTCACATTAAACAGCCCTCACTGTCAAGGAGAGGCCTCCCTGCCGCCTTCCAGGCATGAGCTGCTGCGGTCTGTCTCTTGCCTGGAGGACAACAGACAAGATGCTTTCTCAAGGCTCCCTCAGCCCAGGTCATGGACACTTTCTCTTTGGAGGGGCAGCAAGCCTGCAGCAGAGGCACAGTCCCTCAGAGAGGAGGGACACTGGAAGGTATGTTTGGGGGAGGAAGGATGGAAGAAAGGCTACTGACAAAAGGCAGTGGGGGAGAGGAAAAACAACCATCCATCAAAGACTAGATGCTTTTTCTAAAGTTTACTGGAAGATGTTTCCCCGCTTCTTGCTCTATAAAAAGAAAGTACAAAAAAAAAAAAAAAATGTTGCAACTTCCTTTGTCACAGCACACACTCAGGAAAAAAGACCCGGCCCGTTGCTTCACTCTCCCATCTGCGCTAACGGTCAGTGGGCCGGCTCCATCCCAAGCCCCGGCTTCTGCTCGCCAGGCCCTGAGAGGCGCGGAGCAAAGATGGCCGGCGCTGGGGACAGACAGCCCTCCAGCCACCCTGCCTGCCGCCTGTCACTCCACCTGCAAGGCTGAACACATGAAAGACATGATTCTTCAGAGCAAGAGAGAAGCCCTGCGAGGGCCCAAAGGGGGATAAAAATAACCTCCGCCACAGCGTCAGCCTGGCCATTTCCTTTGCATTACCCCCTTCCACCCTGGCTCCGTGCGGTGGTCAGGCAACACCCCAGCCCAGCGTTTCCTGTAACCAGAAAGATCCATGAGGAGACACTGTCCCTTTGCCCTCGGCCACACAGGAGGTGAGGATACCCAGTGAAGTTCCTCTGTCTGCCCAACTTCTGTCTGCACAGTCCCCTTGGCGTGTCACAGGGGTGAGTCCGTGAAGTGTCCCTGGCAGTGCCAGGCAAAAGTGACCCCACCCCCCGACCCCCTCCAGCCCCAGGGATCCCATCACATGCCTCTGAATCTTCCGTGGCCTCTCTTTTGTCTGCCTCCATCATTTCCCAGCACCACCTCCCTGAACTTCTTTCTCTGTGTGTAAAACCAGGAATCAAACCACCTGGCCTGTCAGAGAGGTACAGTAAGTCCTCACTTAACATCGTCAATAGGTTCTGCGGCTTTAAGGGAAACACTGGATGATGAAACTAATTTCTTCATAGGCTAATGGATTACAAACAAGAGTTAAGTTCCCACAGCAGCATCTAATCAATATTATAATGAAACAACATTATTATTCCAGGACCTGCTACCTTGCCTGTCAAGAGTATCAAGTGGGAATATGTACGAAAGGGCACAATCCAGGTTTAGGAGGCCGTCTTTTTTCATTCCTTTCACTGTTTATACACACACAGGTGTTCACTCCTCCTGTAAGTGTCCAAAGGCAGAGACTACGTCTGATCACTGTAGCAATTTGCACAAAATCAGCATTCCATGAACACTTGATGATAAAACATAAATTGCTAGGTCAGCTAAGTACTGAATTATAATACAGTCACAGAAGAACTATGCGAGAGGCAGTACTGCAAGCTAGAAGGAGCCCAGGCTTTAGACTTAGATATTCCCATTATTAATAGCCTCAGGCTCTGCACTTGCTATTGTCAGCCTGCGGCCCCTCCTCCCCCCAAATATTTCCAAGGGTCACTCAAATGTCACTTTTGTAATGAAGCCCTGACTGAGCCCCTATTTAAAATGTCAACACCACGCACACACACGCACATACACACACAGCATTCCAGGGCCTCCTCTGCTTCATCTTCGCCTTTATACCTATCACCACCCAATAAGCTGCACCACTTAATTGACTACGTTTTGTCAGTCTCCCTCTGCTAGAATCCAAGTTCCATGGCACGCATGATTAGTTTTGTTTTTCTGGTCTGTTTTGTACAGTGACGTATCCCCAGAGCCCAAAATGATACTTAATACTTAGTAGGTGCTTGATAAATAATTGCTAATAAGTGAATTATTCCGAACATGTTTGAACATGTTTCTTCTTCTGAAATATGCGGACTTTTATGTTGCAGTATTATTTTAATGATTAACAAGAGCATAAGTAAAAACACCTAACACAATACCTGATACATAGTATCTGCTCATACCTGATACATAGTATCTGCTGAATGAAGGCTTGTTATTAATTTAGGAAACCTTAGCAGTGCTGCAAAACTTTCAACAGTGATCTGAATGAGGCAGAAGGTACAAGGTTGTTATATGTATCAAATTCAATCTGCTGTTCTGATTTTATCCTTAGGGAGAATGTAGAAGGCAGTCTCCATTCTGCTAATTGATTTTCTTGAGTAGTATATTGCTTTGGATCTTGGAGGGATAGAAGGCACCTTAAGGCAAATCCTGCTTATAAAGGCAGAGGTCTAGTCTAAGCTGCTGGAAATCAACCCTCATTGTTTGAAATTCCTCTCATCTCATATAGCAGAAGCATTAAAGGGGCCTAAACCCAAGGGGATGGCCCCGATTAGTCTTAGTTGTCAATTCTATAGGCCAGTCCTGCCATCTGAGCCTCCTGATGGCCAGCCAGCAGGGAAGAAAGGAGGCAGGCGTGGAGTAGAATGTTTGTAAACACTGGTTGAATGGCTGAATGAATAAAAATACTACAGCTAGGAGGAGGGCGGAAGAACACTGGCCTGCAGACAGAGAGGATGGCTCCCAGTCCCCAGGCTCCCAGTCCCCAGGTTCCCTGGAACCTGGGCTGACCACCTCTTTCCCAGCATCTGGGTGTTTTCCAAGTAGTGGGGTTGCAACAAAATAAAGCAAGTCCTCCAATTTGTAGTCCTTCCAGTCAAGTCTAAGCCCTTTGACTTACAAAGGAGGAAACTGAGTGAGGCCCATAACTTGCTGAGGACCACACAACCAGGTCTCGGTTCTGTTTCCCCTGGACATCTGTGGCCTGGAGTTAAGCAGCCCCACAAGCTTGAAACCTCTGACCTCAGTCCCAGCAACTTGGGGTGCAACACTGGTCCTCTTGCAACACACGGGAGAAAGGCCAGCAGATAGATCACCTTGGACAGCATCCGTGTGTCTCTGCTGTGTCTGGAGCTAACTAGAAGATGCCAAGAGCTGTAGGAAAGCTGGCAAGTTCCACATCTGTCCCTCCCTCAAAGTTTTCCGACAGGCAGGAGGGTCATCTCCATAGCAGAACAGGAAAAGGAGGGGCTCTGGAACAAGGAGGAGAAGGAGAAGAGGCATCAATGGGAAACCGTGGTCAGGGCCCTTACAAGAAAGAGAACTCCATTAGCAGAAACAGAAGGTGCCAGCTTGAGTCAGCAGATCCGAGTGGGTGGAGAGAAGAAATGCCGGAAAGACTCTTCTGAGAATGGCTTTTTAGGAGACAGGAGGAATAACAGGGACAGACACTTAGGGAGACCTTCATATACACCTGGGTCAGTCACAAAGAGTTCAGCTCAATATGGTACATCTCCCACAACCTCCGCCTCAACCCTGAGGATCACTGCTAGTCCCCTACAGTATTTATGTAGGGAGCACCCACGAATAGTCA
This sequence comes from Pteronotus mesoamericanus, assembly GCF_021234165.1. Lineage (NCBI taxonomy): Eukaryota > Metazoa > Chordata > Mammalia > Chiroptera > Mormoopidae > Pteronotus > Pteronotus mesoamericanus. The sequence goes on from NW_026555326.1 coordinate 4,592,396, forward strand.
GTTACAATAGCGCCCCTTTGTTAGGCAGCTAGGTATAGTGCACAATGCCAAAGTACTCTGGATTTAATCATGGTGTATAGTCACTACATGGAAATAAAAGGATACAAAAGTAATAAACATGGAGGTCTTTGGGAACTTAGACTCCAGTATCTAGGGGAGCACCTTGCATATGGAGAAAGACATTTCAAATGTGGAATAAAAGGTAGCAGTGTCTTGGCAAGTTTGACAGGGAGGGAAGGGGGAACGAGCTTCTGGTGTGAAAGGCTTCACAAAGGCGGCTGCACTTGTACAGGCAGCACAGACAGATACAGACAGGGCTGGGGTGCAGAGACAAAGAAGCTGCAGGTGGACAGATGAGATACATACCACGGTAAAGGTGAGGGGCTGGGAAAGCAGAGCCCTATTAAGGAGACAGCATAGATAAGCCACATAAAATGAAGCAGAGCATGCATTTTCTTTTAATCAAGGTCAGCCCTGGCCAGTGTGGCTCAGTTGGTTGGAACATTGTCCCATAAACAGAGAGGTCGTGGGTTCAATTTCCAGTGAGGGCACATGCCTAAGTTGAGGGTTCAGCCCCCGGTCAGGGCATGAACAAGAGGCAACCAATTGACGCTTCTCTCTTGCATCGATGTTCTCTCTCTCTCTCTCTCTCTCTCTCTCTCTCTCTCCCCCCCCCCCGCCTCTCTCTCCTTCTCCCCCTAACCCCCTTCATCTCTCTAAAACCAGTAAGTATATCCTCATATGAGGATAAAAAAAAAAATGGAGGTCAAATCAGGAAAGGATTTGGAATTCTCTTGTATTCTGCAGGCAAAGGGAATCCACTGAAGGGTTTAAGCTGGGAAACTACATAATCGGAGCTGGAGTTTTGGCAAACCAACCCCCCATACACTCCAAGGAATTGAGGGCCAAAAACTTCCTTCCACAGCTGAGGGTCTCAAGAGTCAGCAACGCATTTCTGCTTCCCTGCCCCCCCCACCCCCCACTGTTCTCTATTCCTTCTTTCTCTAATTACAGCTCTAACCCAATCTTATGCTCTTTTGAAAACACCTAAAGCACAGTAACCAAAACAATTACATGAGATCAGGAGACACATTCAAAGGGGCATCCATGCCCCTCTTGCTCCTCCCTAAGAGCACAAAGGTAGGGGACACAGGGTCTGAGGTCCCTGAGAATCCCACAGGCTCTTTGGAGAGACTATGATGCTTGTGAGCCTGGCAGCCAAAGGGAATAATACAACAGCATTCCTATAAGCATACGCGTCTACAAAGCAGATCACTTATGCAAGCTCATTTAGTGCCTGTGGCCTTCTGCCTTTAGGAGACCTGGGAGCCAGGAAGGAGAGAGGCAGGACAAAAGGTACAAGATGACCCCTTGCTGCCCTGACCAACACGGAAGAGCAGAGAGCCCCAAGCTCTACGACAGTCTCTTCACCAGTCCACCTGCATTCCTAGGATACTCCGAGTTCCACACGTGGCCTCAAATGCACAGGGCTCCCCCTCTCTCCTTCCCCAGGCCCCCAAACCCCTTGAGCTCTGCAGAAGTCAGGCATGCCAAGTAATCAGCAGGTTCTGAGGCTTCCCTTCCGGGCTCCTGTGAAGCCTGGCCTTGAGGACCCTACTAGCCTTCCTCTAAGAACTGCAGGTGCCAGGGAAGGAGGCCGGGCCAGGGAGAGAAGAGGAAGAGCACGGGTTCCCAAGGACAGGGACTCCTCTGTCAGAGTTAAAAATAAACTCTTAGCAATTTACACCCAACTCCTCCCCTACAGAGGCCAATGGGCCTCGGCAAATAAACCTCTCCCTGCAGAGGAAAGAAGGACAGACAGGGGAAGACAGAGTGGAGACACGGTCTGGGTGTGTAACTCCAGCTGAAGACAAAGGGCCTCTCAAGTCCTACCTTGGCTTCTATCACTCTCTCCACACGCCCCTTCTCCCCAATAAACCCTCATCCCAGAACAGACATAGAACCCTCCCATCCTAGGCTGCGGGTTGTACCAACGCCTGTCCAAGGATTAGAAAAAGCAAAGAGAACACCACAGTCAAACAAAAAGAAATAGTCTGCCCAGAATCACCAGTTGAGCAGGTGTCCCAGCTACCTGAGCCCCTTCCCTCCCCTTCTTCTCTAGGTCCCCAGGACCCATGGGTGGCAAGGGAAGAGGTCGCCTTAATGGACCTCAGTGGACACAGATCACCAATCACCCGGTCCCCACAAGTCAGGAGGTCGGTGAGACCCACGCTCTCTGTGACACCATGCAGGTGGCTGAGCGGGGAGGGCCAGAAGAGCCATGGCCTGACTCAGGAAGGAGGCCCAGCCAGGGCCCAGTTATTCTTGGAAGCCAACGAGATGAGGTCACACTGGTGAATGCGGTAACCCGAAGCCCCGGGTGCAGAGGTGGAGAGTGCTGCTTAGCAACAGGGGCAGGAGTCCTACGGCAGGTAGCGCGCTCAGCCACAGGGCAGCTAGGGTGAGGGCCTGGGACGGCTGCAGGCAGAGCTCTCCTCCTCACCCCCGCACCTTCTGGCAGGGAGGCCAGAGCTGGAGGAGGCACAGCCAAGAAAGTCTAGTGAGCTCTGCCGAACTTGTTCACCCCACTCCCTGCCTCGCAGTCCCCCATGGGGAATAAGCAAGGCAGCTCTCCAGGGCCTTTGTGCGCATGCAGCTTACTACCTGGGCAAGCACCTGCCACAGCTCACTCCCAGCGCTCAGGAACAAACTGGTCCCAAAAGACCTACCAAGCTCAGGCTGGAAGCAAAGGGGCCAATGGGGGGGAACGCGAGCAGCTCAGCAGTGTAGCAGGAAGGCCAGGGACAGACACCAGGGCCTGGCAGTGAGGTGAGACTTCAGCAGTGGCAGGTTTATTTTTAGCTGTTGGGACAGAGGGGCTGAGTAACAGTTCGGGACCCTGGGCCGGAGACCAGGTTGGAAATGCCCAGGGTGGGCTGGAAGCCTTGGAACAATATGGATAAGCAAAATGGTAGCAAAGTCATCTGAGGTGCTGCTGGAGGTGGGGGGAGCCCCCAGGAACACGAGGGTGGAAGAGCCGGCAGGTGTGTTGTCAGTAGGTCTCTCCTTAGCGCACCACCTCCCCTACCCAAGACTGCAAAGATTTCACCTTTGCTTCAGGTTCAAAAGAAGAATCTTTGGCCCTGGCAGGGTAGCTCAGTGGGTCAGAGCGTCGTCCCAATACCTAGGGTTGCAGATGTGATCCCCAGTCAGGGCACGTGCAAGAATCAACCAATGAATGCATAAATAAGTACAACAACAAATTGATGTCTGTCTATCTGTCTCTCCCCATCCCCTTCCCTCTTTCCAAAAAAAAAAATTTGATTGACAAATTTTTTAAAATGTTTAATTAAAAAAATATGAATCTTCACAGAGAAAAGCCAAACAGAGAGACGGTCTGGACAGAATGGTTCCCTTTGTTCTCATCTGAGACAAAAAGGCTGCCAAGGTGGCCGTGAAGTGTATACATTTGGTCACTGCTCGTCACCTCCTAGAGGAACCCTGGCCACGGAGATGCCTGGAAACGTCCCTAAAGAGTTAGATGCCCTTTCTTATGACTCTTTGGGACAGCTCAGGTTCCCACCAGAATAAACACACAGCCTGGCTGGTCTTGGAAGGAACATTAGTTACAGATAGGGACTGACCAGCTGGATCGCACACAAAGGTGTTTACTGGATCAGAGGATAAAGACCCCAAGAACTCTACACTGCCAAAGAAATCCGAGGTCCTGGCACATGGGGCCCGACAGTCCAGAGTTCCAGGGCTTTTGCCTTGAATGGGCAGGAAGAAAAGAAAAGAGAACACCCATCCCCGGCCACCCCTCCTCCTCCGGCTTCTTCAGACTCCTGGTCTCCCTCTTACCCGGCCCTACAGGAAAGCAGCGGTCCCTGGATGTAAACCCTGCTTTCCCGTCGGCTCTGGGAATCAGTCTCCACCTCTCCCCCCGGAACAGGCCCTAGCCCATGCTGTATCGTTGAGTAAAATAAAAGAAACCACACACCAAGGCAAAGCCTGACAACTGGACCGTGGGCTAGATTGCAGCCTCACTCCCTCACTCAGCAGGTGCCCTGCGTAGGGCACAGCCTGCGCCACCAAACACAGGGGCCACGTTAGCCCACACAGCAAATGGGAAAGGAGTTTCGGGTGGGAAGCTAGAGAATTCCCTATCTCCACCTTGAGCCTCCACTGCACTACTTCAAGGGAAGTAGATTCACGCTCTGTGGAGTTTCACAGCCCATCCTCTCTGCTAACGGAAATACTTCCCGAGTGTTCCCACTGCAAGATAAGGGTCCCTTTACCAGCTGGTCAGTGATGACAGTTAACCGGACACACGCTGCCCTGAAGCCCAGCATTAAGCCTATCAAAAAAAGGGGGCACCCACGCTGGCCCAAATACTGCTGATGGCCAGACACAGAGCAAGCTGGCATGCCATCCTGCCCGCCCTTGGTCTCTTGCTTCCAGGGCAGCCTTCCACTGTCCCACACGGCCAGTGCTCAAGGAGCCACTGGCAGCCTGACACTGTGATGTGTGCACTAAGGCCTGGAAGGTTTAACCGACCTGCTCAAGGTCACACGCTAGCTAGCAGGGCACAAAGACTAAATCTTTTGTTTCTTTCTTTCTAATCTAGCACACAACCCATTGCAATGGGCTCATCTCTAGATATTTCTATCCATACATATCTTAAAATACAAAATATCAGCATTCTCCTAAAAACTAGAAAAGGTACAAAAATCCGATTTGGATTACATGCCTGCCACAGTGGTGTGGTCCCTTCTCTTTACCAGTGTCCCCATTTATAAGAAATATCCTAGTGACCAGTTAGTGGAGCTCAGGTTTGCACTGTCAGGTAATACTACCTCCAGCGACCAAAACACCAAGAAACCCCACGTCAAGAGGAAGCGGGTCCCAAGACGTGGCTCTTATGCTGGCGCCAGGTTAGACCTCGGACAGGTTAGAGCTCAGCCTTTCTGGACTGGCCGAGCCTTTCCTTCGGTGAGATGAAAAGAGTCCAGAAAGACCATGGGGAGTCTGGTCAGCTCTGAGGTGCTGGGTGGCATGGATCCCTTTACCTCTGGGCCTTACATCATCACTAAGAGCAACTGCGGCCCCTTCAAACACAAAGAACCACTCTGCCTGCCTGTTCACCTCCCTCTGTGACACGTGAAAAGACGTCGTACAGGGAGGAGGGGAAAAGAGAGCCCCCCTGGGCTCTGTTCTGGAAGGACCTGGAATAGAGGGGAAGAAGCAGAAAAGCACCAATCCTGTGGCACAGACATCAAACCACAGGGGAGAATCCTGGAGCAGAGCACGGCAGGGCCACCTGGGACCTGTGAAAGGGCTCAGGAGATACCCATGCCCTGGCTCTCCCCGCTGTGGCTGGCATTCCTCCTGGCTCAGGCACCACAGCGAGTGCGTGACAGAAGCTTCGGCCCCCTCCCCCAACCTTAAGATTTTGCCAGGGATTAAGTGTGCCCCCAGAAGTCCTAATGCTTGGCTCTTCCAGGCCTCAACCTGAATCCCCTGCTCCTGCTTCTTAAAATCATAACTGATACCAGTCCAACCTCTCAGATCCCAAACAGCAACAACATTGTAATCATGGGCACCAATACCTTCACCCTCCTGAAGAGGAGCCCCTTCATTTCCCAGACCCTCACCAATATCTGGTCCCGAGGCCTGGGGCTGCTTTTCTCCACCCCTACACCTCCTACAAACTACTGATCCCAGATCTTAGTTGGAGATTGTTTTCTAGCTTTACCAAAGTCCCACAGGTCACAAGTGAGAAAGAACCATGAGCCAACTCAGCTTTGATCCTGCCTTGGTAGACGCCAAGAGCCCTGCTGCAGGACACGGGGCCAGAGAGAGGGACGGGGTCTCTGAAACCTCCCCTCACAAACCATACACCCAGTCTCAGCAATTCATAACCTTTCTTAACAATATCCTGTTCCCTTATTCCATGACCCTCAAACACGTGGAAAGCTGTCTTTAATACAAAGGTGGCTCAGGTTCAGTTCTGAGCCACCAGCCCCACTTGACCCCTCCCTACTGATCTCCTGCTCTGCCCTCGACTCTGCCACCCAGGGCCGCGGGCACCATCACCTCCCGCGGATCACCGCATTCCTCAGAGGCCCCGAAGCGAGCTCTCCCCAACTCCTTCGATCCTCACAGATTTCCCCATTTCAAACCTCCTCTCTTCCCAAACACACAGTTTAACCTGCAGTCCAGCAAAGTCCAGTGCAGCTTTCTGAGGATGAAAATGTTCTTCTGCATGGTTTGACACAGCAGCCATTAGCCACGTGCATCCACTGAATACTTGAAATGTGGCTAGCAACTGATTTTTACATTTTAATTTAGTGTAGTTTAATTAACTTTAATTTAAATAGCCATGCATGTCTATCGGTTACCACATTGGACAGTGCAGCCCTAGATCACATCTGATAAATTTCACCTTCTTCAAATCAGTTTCTTGACAGCCCTCTCAAACTTTAAGGCCACTTTATATGTCTGTATCCTCCATACAACAACATATGGTAGGATGCTCAGCAAACTGTTAACTACCTGTAACCACAACGGATATAAAAAGGTTGGTTTGGCCAATGAAACTTTCCTCACCTTGTGATTCCATCCAGCAAACCCCAATTTGGAACACTGCCTGTCGCCCAGCCACACTACCAGTCTTGCTCCCCAAAAGGTACACATGAGGCGTGCTACTGAAGGTGCTGCTTGTACTGTGAGGATGTGGGAGCTCTGGCATTCCCTCTAACGGTATCCAGATCAACCATGAGAGGTTCAATCAGCTCCTCTTCAGAACATCAAAGGAGGCCACGTTGCAGGGACTCTATGGGACCTGGAGAGAAAGGACTGCTGGAGAAAGGAAAAGAGAAGAAAGCACAGGACCTTGTTTTCTCTAATCTATGCAATGGAAAGATAAACAGATCAGTTAAGATAGCATGCTGTATTTTTTTTTTAAAGCAATAACATAGTCCACCTAATCAGAGTTGCACAGCAGAGAGGGACAGTGATGCCAACTTTAATTAAATTTGCTCAGCTAATACCTCAGGATCACCATGACACAGTGAAGCAGGAAGCAGCTGGAGAACCCCACAGGGAACACAACCAATTACTACTCAAGTGGGTTGAGACTAGGCATCCCTATCGAAGAAAAAGTTAATAGAATTCCCACATTCTTCTACAAAAAAATAATAAATTTAAGATTTCTATCAAACACTTCCTAAAAGGGGGAAGGAATGGTTAAAGAAAAAGAAAAAAGAAAAAAGCTTGTTCACCACAGATTCAAAACTCATTGAGCTACTGAGCTGGTTCATCAGCTGGCCCTCCGACTTCAGGGATTACTGCAGAGGCTCCGATTAATATCCACCCAGCACCCCCTCACCCAAGTCAAGAAAGGCGTGCGGTGACTGTGTAGCTCCTCATGGGACTTGAGGGGTTCTGGAGCAGCAGCCAGTCCCAGGTCCCAGCATGCCGATGACACTGCAGTTACGAAGTGTGACGAGGCCTGAGACCCGGCATCAGGTGTCCTGGATTCTAATCCTGCCTCTGTCAAGTGCATGGCTCTATTGCCTCAAGCAAGTCTTTGCTCTCGGCCTTACTTTTCTCATCTGCAAAATGAGGGCGTTAGGTGAGATGACCTCTAAAGTCCCTTTTGACTCTGAAGTATGAAAGTGACTCAGAACTCAAGAGAAGCAGCCAGGAGATATGGTGAGGTGAGGTCACAGCACCTGCCAAAAGCATTTACTTCTCTACTTCTCAGGTGGAGGTAGAGAAGTAGCAGGGAGAGCAAACTGAGATTATTTTTTAAGCACTGATTTTACCTTATAGACTAAGAGGTCACAGACCATAAACAGGGAATAAGGGCACCTAGGCATCCACTGCCTCCCATCAACTCTCAGAGCTGTGAAACAGCCACCTCAGAAGCCCCAGCAGAAGCCCCAGCAGAAGCCCCAGCAGGGGCCCTGCTCTCTGCCCCAAACGCCCAGGAATGGCAGACACCCTGTGTAGGGTCGAGGGCTTTCCCTTTTTCTTCAGGCAGCTTCATGATGGGCAACCCCTCCTGCCCAGCCCCCATCTTCCTCCCTTGCTTTATAATCAAAACACTCCAGGTTTTGAAAATCACTTCACTACTCAGCATCTAAGGTCAAGTTAATCAAGACCCAAAACCTAACATCTCTCTGGTGTATGTCCGGAACAGGATTCTTTGAACCAGATCCCTCCCAGCTGTGACCATGTGTTAACCAGTATCTGGGTGTGGAAGCGCTGTTGACACTGCTGTCATCTCTGAAGGCCTCGTCCCTCTTTCTTCCTCTATTATTACATTTTTACACAAAGATGTGTGGGAAATCTACTATTTAACAGTTGAGTCAACTTATAAGATCTGGGAGCAGATTGCCTGTCAAAACAGACTCCGACTTCAATCTTCACCTGCTTCTAACCTGAGAAGGATAAACTGTGAGTGTTATTTAAAATACTGCTGGGTTTTCCCTTTCAGAACTATTCACAGGGGGGAAATATCCAAATCTCTCTTCTATTAACTACAACAGATATCTTAATTGCCACCCAAAAGCATTTTGGAGAGTGGTTTTGCATGCCTATGAAATAGAACAAGGAGCAGAAGTTGAGAGCTTTTGTTCTTAAGTCTTTACACAATATTTCAACTTTTCAAGAAAATGAGCAGCCAGTGTCCCTTTACTGCTGATGGATGAAGGCAGATGGCATCTCAGAGGGGAGAGAACAGTCTCCCGGAAAGAAACGTCTGTCACTTCCTCAACGGTACAGGTTAATTGTGGTCAAACAGCATTCACTCAACTCTACTCCCCAAGGTCAGAGCCACAGCCAAACGATCACTCCCCCCTCAGTCCCCAGTTGTGAGTATGGAAAGAGTGGTCTAAGGCACAAAAAGTGTTCAAGTATTCAAGATACTGATGCATTCCTCCTCCAACAGTCCAACACCAAAAAACAATCAAAAGCCTACGGCAACACCTTAAAGTAGAAACCGAAGAAATCTGACAGTGTTGGGGTTAGTGGAAAGCTCTCCCCCAAAAGGGAGGATGACAGCAGCAAGAAAAAATAACTTATAAAGGCCTAAAACCTGGAAATTGGACATTCTTGCCCTCTACAACCCCGAAGTACATACCAGGGTTTTATTAGATCTAATTATATATTCCAACAGTCCTACCCATTACACATATCTGAGTGTTGTGTTAATAGCTGAAATACAGCTGGCAGTGGGGGTTGAGGAGGAAGAGAGAAATACAACACAGGAAATAATATTACTCTCCAATCATTAAGACACCCCAGGAGAAACAGGGGTGATGTGTCACCTTTAGAGATATGGTTAGATCTGAAAACCCTCTAAGGGGAAAACCTTTTTGTGACTCCGCACACTGGCTCCCACCGCACTGGGGACCCATCCGTCTCTCAGACCTCCAAGACCACTCTGTTTAACTTCTAAAGTACGTATTCTCACTGAAATCCCCGTTCCCCGCCCCCCACAACACCTCCTCAAAAAAAAGGGAAGGGGGGTTTCCTCACTTCAAGGATAACTCTCCCTCCCACTGTCCACCAGTGGCCCGTATCCAAGACTCCAGTGACCACCTCCGATCTGCGGAATCAGCACCGGGCCAAGCGTGGTTTCCAAACCCAGTTTACAAAGATCAATGACGCTATGGAAACAGCAGACGCCGCGCCGGAGCCTGCAACCCTCCCATCTGGAGCCTCACAGGCAGGGAAGGTAGGAGTGCGCCTGCTCTCAGATCAAAACAATCCCTCCTTCACCCGAAGGGGGCGGTGGCCCCGCGGAATCCCCAGGCTTGCACCTACCTCCGGCGCCGGCGCGCGCCCCGGCCCGGCCGCACTCGCGAGGCCCAGGGAAGTGAAATCACACATTCCGGCTCCCAAATAAGGAGCGAGGCTAAATAAACCTCTGAGATCCGACTTCTCCAAACCAACCGACCAACCAGCTCAATGAGTAATGGGCCTTTTGTGCCCACAGAAAGAAAGGAAGGAGGGAGGAGAGGATGGGGAACCACAGCCCCGGAAAATCACTTCCTCGAGACTCGGTGAAATTAGCAGAAGTGGTCCCGGAGCCAACCGTTCAGACTCGGCTGGATCCCGCTTAAACCCCAAAATGGCAGAGTCCCCAAGAGTCCCCTCGGGTCCCCGCCACTCACACCTGAGGTGACCGGAAACGCGGTCTCGGCGGCGTGGTCGGCTCTGCCCTGACCTTCCCGCTGCCCCCGCCTCCGCCCCCGCCTCCGCCCCCGCCGCGCACTTGGCACCCGCCAGGCTCAGACCCACCGCCCGGGCGCCCGGCCCCAGCACAGGGTCGGTGCGGTCACGCGGAGCGGTCGTGCGCCCCGGCCGCCCCAGGGCGCCGGCGCGGGCCCGGGGGGGGGGGGGGGGGGCGGCGTCCCCGGGAGCTCCCCTCTGCCGTGCTCCCCCGCCCCCAAACCTACTTTTAGGGCGAATTTTTCCTGGGTCCTCTTGTTGAAGATCTGCAAAACTTTCCCGTTGATGCCCAGCCCCAGGACCTGGGTGGTGACCTTGTAGTCGTCGATGATGGCGTTCTTCTTGATCTGCAGGCTCGACTTGACATGGAACTGGGGGAACTGCTGCGGGGGCTGCGGCGGCGCCTGGGACGGGGCGGGGGGCTGCGGCGGCGGCGGCGGCGGCGGCGTGGGGAATAGCACCGGCGGGGTCTGGCCCTGGGAGTTGGACAGCATGGTGCCCGGAGACGCGGGAGCAGAGGCGGGAGGGCCCCCGGCCGCCCCCTCCTCCGGCTCCGGACAGGGTCCCCGCCACCCCCCGCCCGGCGACGAAGTTTGCTCCGGGCTGGAGCCGGCTTCCCCGGCCGGGCCCGGCTCCAGGCTCGGCGGGTCGCGGGGCTCCGTGGGTCCCGCCGTGAGCCGCTCGCGCCCACCGGCCCTACTCTCTCCCTCCCACCCTCCCCCCGGGGGCCTGGCGCTCGGAGGAACGCTGGATGGCGGGGGCCCAACCGGGGGGAAGCGGCCGCGCGACAAACTACCCAGCCCCTGGGCCGGCGGCCGCGTCACAGCCTTGTCTGCGTCCGGGGCCGGTCCTTAAAGGGGAGGGTCGGATGGGCAGGGCCTGGGGAGGAGGGGCGGGGCCGGCGGGAGGCGTGGGCGTGGGGGAGGGGTTGGCCTTAAAGGGAAGGACGCGAGGCCCCGGGAGCGTGGAGGGCGGGGCGGGGGGCAGGGGCCAGGGATAGGGGCCAGGGGGCAGGGCGGGAGGGAGGGAGGGCCGAGAAATCCTGGCTCTTTATTAGTCAGACCCACGCAAAGGGAAGGGGGAGGTGTATGAAAGTAGCTGCATAGTTCAGATAGAAAATCCACTTTTCTCCAATAGTCTGGCTCTTAGCAGCGACCAGTTGGAAGATGAGGGGTGTATTTTGCAGGAGGATGACCAGTAAACAGGCGCTGAATGAGACCTCGGGGTGGGCTGGAGCTATAGGCCGTGCACCGCAGGAATAGGTGTGAAGCAAATGTCAACTCTGACTTTTGCATTTCTTTTTCATATATGTATTGTCTTTCAGCAAAGACTTACATAACTTTGAACAATTGAGTAATTGTACCTTTGAACATTTTTTTCACGTGAATTAGCTTTCAAAGAGGATACGAGGTGGTAAGAGGGCGGGTTGACGCTCAGCTTGCCTGGACCCGGGAGCCCTGGCCACCGAGGCCCTGCGGGCCCGAGCCAGCCGCTGCTCCTCTCTCTCGGCGGAAGGACAGTGATACCTGGTCACAGGCATGCTGAGATAATCAGGTAAGACAATGTAACGCACAGGAAGGTCTGGTGAATAGTTTCTGATTTCCAACGTGGGAAAGTTAGACCCTGAACCTGCACCCACGAGAAGTGGGTATTTTTGAAGAAACGGCGTTCCAGTGCAGGTTAGCGCCGCGTCTCTGCAGAAGATACTAAGAATCTAGCTAGACCTACAGCAGTAGCCTACGCCAGAGGACAGGACTAGAAAGGCCACGAATAGAAGCGGCCGGGAGTCCTCTATACACGTTTCTGATGGGTTTGGGGATGATCATGAAATACACCCTTGATGACCTGCCCCCCTCTCTGACTAGTAGACCAGTTGAGACATAAGACAAAGGAATCAGACAGGTGAAGACAAACACTCATCTTAATTACTGATAAGGCCAAATGATAGAATGGGGCATGACCTATGGCCACACATGGCCCCTAATTTATCCCCCCAGCATTGCAGAGCCCCCTTGTCCAGGGAGACCCAGCTTAGGAAGGAGAGAAGGGGACGTCTGGGGGATGGGGCCCTTCGGGACTGAGGCAAGGCAGGTAAGGCGTGAGCGGTAGAATGAAAGGCAGAAGTTCCCCTCCCAGTACAACCCTTCCCCAGATGGGCAGGGCTTACTCCATGGGCCAAAGAGAGAGAGAGTTCCCCAGCCACAAATATTTGTTTTTTTCAAGCAGAGTTCATTTAGCGCACACATTGACTGAGTACAAGGCACCGTGCTCAGCCTTGTGGTGGTGGATGGCATCACTCTGTGGCAAAGAAGACAGACAGGTAGATGGGGACAGCATTGGGAGAGAGGCAGAGACACAGGTCTGGGAGACAGGGCAGAGGGATCTACCACTGGCAACAGGAACTGGAGCTTCCTCCTGCGCTAGAGGGTAAATGCAGTAGGTTCCCCAAAACCTGACCTTCAAAGACAAAGAGACTGCCAGAGGCCACAGAGATCAGGAGGCCTTCACCCCACCAGTAGTACAGTATTGCTGTCACCTCCTTGGGCACACAAGTGAGATACCCATGGAGTGAGATAAGGGCACGAGGATAGGGTGGGGGAGGAAGCCCCAACTGCTCAGTGTCTTCCTCAGCTGATAGGAGGTTCAGGGTCTGGGGCTGCTCAGGCCTCTGAGTTGGTCTTTTGTTCTCAGCAGAGTGTCACTAGGGGCTTCCTGCTGCTTGACACTGAGCTGTCACCTGCTTCTACCCACAAGGCTAGAAAGACAGTAAGCTCTTTTTGTACTTTCGGAGGTGGCCAGGCACCATGGAAAAAGAACAGAATTTAGAGACAAATGACCTGAATTCAAGTCTGTCCTCAAATTGAGTTATCTTGAGCAAGCCATTTATCCTCTCTGCACCTGGAAAAAAAAATGAGAAAAATAATAAAATCTGCTTTCAGGGCTGAGTGAGAATGAGATGGTGTTTATAAGAACTCCTCAGCCCTGGCTGGTGTGGCTCAGTGGACTGACTGCCGGCCTGCAAATCAAAGTGTTGCTGGTTCAATTCCCAGTCAGGGCACATGCCTAATTGGGGGTGTGTGAGAGGCAACCGATCAATGTATCTCTCACACATCGATGTTTCTCTCCTTCTCTTTCTCCTTCCCTTCCCCTCTCTCTACAAATAAATAAATAAAATGTTTTTAAAAACTCTTCATAAAGTATAAAGTATCAGGAAGCCATCAATATTATCATTACTGAGGCATCGCTGGCTTGCTCCTCTGCTTTGTGCCCACTGCCTGGGGATCTGTCCCTGACACCAAATCGGCCTGCCTACCAAGCTGGGGCCCTGGGAAAGCGCTGAGGCTCAGTGATTTTGGAACAACAAGACAGCTGAAACCCCCAGCTGGGGATTCTTCCTGGAGTCACATGGTCCATTAGGCCTGGGGACACACAAGGACCCTAAGGGCTTGTACACAGTGTACAGAATTTACATAAGCTGCACATAATACCCAGAAAACACGCGCATATATAAACACAAACACATAAGCACCATGTTACTGACATGCAACAGACACGGAATAAATGCCTAATGGAGGAATAACTGGGGAGTGAGATGGGCTAAAGAAAGGAGCGCTAGGCGAGAGACAGTCTTAAAGTTCCGTCCCACTGCTAGCTAGCTAGATAACCTCTCCAAAGGCCCTTGCCCTCTCAGCTCCCTCTTTCCCACCTGTAAAAAATTAAATAAGGATACATTAAGAAGGATTAAATAGAATGTTTTGCCTTGGGACACAGAAGTCCAAGGTCCCATAATATCAAACTCAATCATCTATAATGAATTACTTAAACAGTTTTTCTGAATGCACAGAAGGCCTTTAAAAGTCTGTAAAAATAGAAAATACTATTTTTGTCTATGATTTACATGCAGACACATATGTCATGCAAAATTGTACACACGAAGGCAACTTAAAGACCTCAAGTGCATAGTATTGGATTAATTATAATCCTTGATTCGTGACACACCCTTATCATTGGGTCACTGGCCCCTGTATCTCTACTTTTATTTAATTATTAGTTGTTTATAATAATGCAGGAAGCATCTAAAAATCCACTACCCAAAATTAAAACTAGACTTTGACAATAACATACATCTAACTAGGTGGTTCCTCCATCCCCCTCCAACCCACCTGTTTCCCCAAAGATAACAATTATCTTGACACCAATGGTAATCATTCCCTTACTTTCCTTTTATATGCTCTTATTTTAAAAGAACACATTGGAGGCATAGGCATCTGACCTTCATAAGAGATGACTCTGAGAGCGTCTTAAAAGGGAGATGGATAAGGGTGACTTGATCAACAAAATGAGGTTCAAATAAGGAAATACCTTGTCATTGTTTCAAAGTATCTCCCATTTCCTCACGGTGGTGGTGATGATGATGATGCCAATGGTCGCTGAGTGCTACTCTGGCCGGCACTGTGCTCAGCCCTCCACCTGCCTCATCTCATTTAAATCTCAAAAGATCTGTGGCAGATTGCTAGCTGCTTGGGCCCATACCCATTTCCCCCTCTTTGATAGTAAAGAACCTCCAATATTTAGCTAAGCATGTGACTAGCAGAATAAAAATTATGTTTCCCAGCCTCCATTACAGCTGGCTGTGTTCATGAGATTGAGCTTGAGCTAATAACTTGTAAATGAAAGTGGCTGAAGGGAAGAATTAGTTCCTTCTTCACCTCCTCTTTTCTTTTTCCTGATGGCTGGAATGAAAATGTAAGGGCTGGAGCTTGAGCAGCTATCTTGGTTTATGAAGTAGAGGCCACAAGTTGAGGATGACAGAGCAAAATGAGAGAAAGGGCCTATTCCTAAAGGGCAAAAATTCATCTTACCAGCCCTAAACCACTTACCCAGGCTTTAAGAAAGAGAAATAAAAGTCCTTCCTTTTACAGTAACTGATGTACTGTTTTCTATCATTCACAGCCAAACCTTATCCTATTACACAACCATATGAAGTATGTACTACTATCCTCATTTGTTTCATAAATGAGAAAACTGAGTCCTAGAAAAATTTAATAATTTTCCTAGGTTCACACAGCTAGCAGAAGATCAAACTCAGGTCTTTCTGACCCAAAGTCCTTTCATGCCTCCGACTCTGAATCCTGAGCAGACATACGCCCACATATTCTTCTTGATGTCAGGAATATAGTATGTGCCAATTCTGGGCAGGAATGGCCTAAAGAGCTATGAGGTATACTTACATTTTAGATGAACTTTAGATCTCTCACATCCCAATTTCCTTTAATCTTCCAGTATAAGCCTGTGTTAATTTTCATGTCTGGGTTATATTGCAGGACAAATCATGAATCCATGGCAATGTCTATTCGCTTCCCCTCCCCTGCCTTCACACCATCAGGAAGTGAACATTTTCTATTTAACTATGATGTGACATTATGAATAAACAACAGAGGGTGGAAATCTACTGAGGTGAACTCCTTGGAAGTTTTCAGGTGATGTGTCCTTGATAAGACAGGCTCATCCATAGGCTTCTGGATACACATATGCACACACTAAGTGGCTTTTGTATCTCTTGTCTGTTAGTACATCAAACAAAACAATGCAGAAAGGAACATGAGTCACAGGAAAATTCTATCCCCTAAAAACTCTCTCTTGGAAAGGGGTATGACTTTAGGTCAGGGAGAGAGAAGCAGTCTTCATGCCATAGGCTAGTAAGTCTTTCATAAAATAAAAAAATTCTCTAAAACAAGAATGACAGCTCTGTAAGAATCACCAGACACAAAAATTTCTGAAATCTCTGAAAGTGCTAATCCATAGGAAGAAATTCTACCCAACTCAGGTGCTGGCAGCAATGCACTACCCAGAGAAGTGCTCTGCTCCCCAGCCCTCAGTGCCAGCCCTGCAGCCCATGGTTTGACAGTTCAATGCCACAGCAGGGAGCAGCTGGAGCAGTGGGGAAGACTGGGAATGGAAACAGAAAGAGGGAAGTACCCAAAGGGGAAGAGAAACTTAGCCTCAGCACATCAACACAGAGAACATCGTCCAAAGGCACTACAGATGGAACTAATTGAGACTATAGCATGCATAGTTATCAATTCTACATCTTAATATGCAAAGTAGAGGCACAAAGGTAAGTACTCCACCATATTCAAGCTGGACCAAGACTGCTGACCCTGTTTAAAAGCTTTGCCCCTCCAGTCTTACCTACATGTACCATGTCAATTGCAATTCAAATGAGTACTTCGCCTGGAGAGTGAAGTGGGAAAGAGAGAAAGCAAAAGGGGATTTGCTTCTAGGGACACAACCGGAAGAGTCACTGGGTCTTTGCTTGGTGACCTGGTGACCCCTGGATTTTCTTTTCCTCCATCACTTAAGTAAATGGAAGTGGGAGGATAGGAAAGATAAAGAGAACGTGCGCGCGTGTGTGTGTGTGTGTGTGTGTGTGTGTGTGTGTGTGTGTGTGTGTGTGTGTGTGTGTTGAATGGGTAGTGATTCCCTAAGGTTGTAATGATAAATAGCTTCACAGGAGAATAAAATTTTGAGGCAGCAGCGCACGTTGAAATCAAATCCTGAGTTCAAATTCCACTTCCACCACTTACTACTATGTTAACTGCACCTCCACATTCTCTTTCTACAATGATATTCTCTAGATTAAATGCACATGCAACAGTTTGAACTGTTAATGATACATAGTACTTGACCTCTATAACTGTGAGCTGTTATTATACTGTAGGTACTTTCATACCAATCATTTCCTTCAATCTTCTCAACAAGACTATAAGTAGCATTATGATCACTGCTATTTTGATCATTGAAAACACTCTGGCTCAGAAAGGTTACATGACTGGCCGAAGTCATCACATTAGAGTGGGAAGAGCCAGAATCCAGACTCTGGCTTTTCCCACAGACGTCAGAGTCCATGTTTCTAAATGCTCATGTACAAAGCCATCCCGACCTGTGTGCATGGCTCACAGGAAGGAAACACAGTCTGTGACCTGCAAATTAGATTCCAAAGGCTCTCCCTCTAAGAGAGTTACAGGCAATGATTGAAGTTATTTTAGCATGAATAAGTTTGGGATCCTAGCATGCATAAGCTTTTGAGGAACAGACCTAAATATAGAAGATATATGTGGTATATGCTGCATTTTTTGTTTTTTGCCCATTCCATGACAGAGATAGGAGCTAATTTCTCCCTTACGTTTCTCATTAGGTTACGAAAACAGTGATGTTGCAAATCACCCAACCTTTCCCTTTCCTCCAAAGATCACACCTACATCATAATATAGGTGTGTGACCTTAAAAACTTCAGACTCTCAGAACTGCCAATGCCTCAACCACAAGAGGAAGCTCTTCTTTTTGTGTGACCCATATAGCTCATGTTGCAGGCAAGTCCCGGTCATTCTGGAAGCTCACTCAGTGAGCCCGGCGAGGGGTCAGCCCACAGGGCTGGACAAACATTTGAGCCCCCTCCGGTGAAGCAGTGGGTACAGGGGAAAATCGGATGTGTTGGAAGAGAGAAGTTGACTATGGGCCAGCCTGAGGTGTGCACATGCCCCCCTCCGCCATCAACTCTGTGCCCCCTTTCATAGCAACAAACACAGACTGAGTACCAATTAGTGCCAAGTATTGTGCCGGCTGTGGGAACACCCAAGGGCCCCTGGGCTTGAGCACCTTGAAAAGTTATATGTATAAATGGTGATAGTCATGTATCTACATAACATAAAATTTGTCTTTTTAACCATTTTTTAAATGTACAGTTTAGTGGCACTAAGCACATCAGCACCATCCATCTCAAAACCTCTCATCTTCCCAAACTGATAGTCTGTACCCATTCAACAATAACTCCCCACTCCCACCCTCCACCCCCACCTCCACCCCTTGGCAACCACCATTCTACTTTCTGTCTTTACAAATTTGTCTCCTCTAAAAAGCTCACATAAGTGGAGTCATACAGTAGTGGCTCTTTTGTGACCAGCTTATTGCACTTAGCATAATGTCTTCAGGGTTCGTCCATGGTATAGCATGTATCAGAATTTCCTTCTTTGTTGAAGGCTGCAGTGTAGGTATATATCATTGTGTGTATATACCACCTTTTGTTTATCCATATCTCTCCATAGATACTTGGTTTACTTCCACTCTTTGGCAATTATGAATAATGCTACTATGAATACGGATGTACAAATATCAGTTGAGTCCCTACTTTCATTTCTCTTGTGTGTATACTCACAAGTGCGATTGCTGGACCATATGATAATTCTATGATTAACTTTTTCAAGAACTGCCATTCTGTTTTCCATAGCAGCTGCATCATACTACATTCTCACCAGCAATGCACAAGGGTTCCAATTCCTCCAAATTTTAGCTAACGCTTGTTATTTCCAGGTTTTTTTGGTTTATCTTGGTAATAGCTATCCTAACGGGTGCAGCCTTGAGAGGGTTTAAGCATGGTGCTCCAGGGCTCATGAACAGGAGGGGTTCATAGAGAAAGGCCAGTCCTCACTACAGAGGTGACATTCGACCTAGGCATCCAAAGATAACTCTCCAGACAGAGGAAGAAAACAACAGAGGAGAAAAAGTGAACACTGAACAACGGAATGGAGAGAGATGAGAAAATGCATGGCCTGTTTAGAAGCAGCAAGTAGGCAGCATGGGCAGGAATGTAGGGTGTGTGGGGAAAAGTGTCAAGATGTGAGGTAAGAGGCAGATTTAAGGACTAGAAATTCCACTAAGGCTTTGGGACTTTGGGCAATAGGGAGCCATTGGTCATGTACATGAAAGTGCCTGGCAAACATCAATGTAGTCTATAAATGTAAGAATTTAGAACAAAAAAGAGAGAAATGTTTTTAAAGAAACAAAGGTACTGAAGACTAATAAACAATGCCTGGAAGATGGAGCCAGCTTCTGGCATCTGTCTGGGAGGACCCTGGGTCCCCAGGGTATTGACCCTGGCTCCCTTCCTTCCTGTTGGCTCCCAAGTGCACAGGTAACCAAGCAGCACAAGTGGCTTGTCCCTGTTGACCTCTTCAGTGTGTGTGTCTAGGGCGGGGCAGGAGTGGGGGTGGTGGTCTTCCTGCTGGCCATTGCATGGGAGCGTCCTGGCCTCCAGGCCAGAGGGCCCTGTAGAGTAGCAGGTCCATCCTACTCCTCCTGGACCATTATGCTCACCAGTGTGTCCCCTTCTAATGCCACTCAGGGGAAATCACAACCCTGGGTGGCCGCCTGCCTCTGACAGCCTCTTCTGCGCCTGAAGTCAGGCGCAGATGAGGCCTCTCCAGTGCGGACGTCTCCCTGTCCCTTCTGCCACAAGAACAGGGGAAACGGACTCTACTCTGTATTTAACATAGAGGAGATTTACGAAGTCACATATTCTTTTTTTTTTTTTTTTTTTTTAACCTTTACTACATTCACACGGTACAAAATGCAAGAGCCCAGAAGGAGACACTGTGAGCGGCTCCTTTCCCCTAGCTTCTCACGTAGCCTTCTAGAGGTATCCCAGTCAGTCCGGCCTTTCACCTAGCAACGAGCAGGGACTGGGTTTGGCCTAAATCCCAGGCTATCAGATTCTAAACTGAGGAGACACGCTGTTAGGAGGAAAGCCCTGGACCAGCCATGCCACGGGAACTCAGACGCTGGGCAGCCTGTGGGCCAGCGCCAACCTCCAGTTCAGCCTTTGCTCTTGGGCGCCCGGGATCCAGGTGTTCTCCCAGGATTGTGACGCTTCCCATGGCGCTGGAAGAAGAAGTATACCATTCCTCCTGAAACGATGGAGACTGGGAGATGACAGCCAATGGTGGGAACTGGATCCATGAATACGGAAGATAGTGTGAGAAGTCCTAAAAAAAGGAGAGATGGGGGCAGATGATCCCTGGTTGTATGAACCAGGGGGCCGAATCTGGGGGGCTGACCAGCTGCTCACTTGGATCTGCAGAGCTGGTTGGTGCAAAGGCCCCTCTAGCTCAGGCTGAGAGTGCTGGAAAGGTAGCAAAGAGGGACGCGTGGGCAGCCCTCGCGGGGCCTTCCCTAGACAGGTCAGGGCTGAGCAAAGGTGTTTCTTCAAGTGCTGGTGTAATCACAGCCACCTCGGCCACGGAGCTCTCACCCAAGTCACTCCCCGCCCCGCCAACGTCACTCCCCAGGAATCTGGCTCTTGTTTACTACGAAGAAGTGTGGTTATTACAGCACCTAGTGGCCCTCCTCCAGCTTCCCCAGAGAGCCTGCGGAGGAGCCCAGGGCCTGGGGAGGGAGAGCTGCTGAGTGGGAAGACCAGCAGGCTTCCGGGACTCTGCCCCTCCCAGGCACCCTCGCCAGGACAAGTTGGAGAAGGACCTGGCAGGACTTGCCACAAACCTAGGACCTACCTTCCTGGAAGTTGGGAATAGAATGAACAGGGAAGCAGAAAAGCAAATGAAGGAGGGCAGGCCAGGAACCGCTCAAGGAACCAGGCTTTACGCTGTGTTAAGAAAAAAGGGAAACCAGGGCAGGCAGTGAAGCCTCCAAGGAGATTTATGTTCCGTAAACTTTGCACCCAGCCCAAGTGACTTGCCCAAAGTTTATCACAGCACAGGACACATAGTTTGCTGAACAGATGGAATGGAGGGTGGTGGGTGGCACACAGAGAAAGACAAATACAAGTCATGATAATAGCTCCCATTAACTGAGTGCCTATTATGTTCCTGACTTAGTTCAAAGTGCTTTCCATGTGTTAACTCAGTCAATCCCTGTGGCAACCCTACACGGTAGGTGTTAGTAATATCCTTCCAGTAGCCCAGATAATTAAACTGAGGCCCAGTGTGAATTTTTAAGTGTCTTAAAGTAAGGACAGGAGTGGGGACTTGAATGCAGGAAACTAGGACCCCACACTGTCTCCTTAGACACCATGCTCTCCTGAACAAGGATCCGGGCCACTGGAAAGGGACCAGCCAAAGGCAGACAGCTGCTGCCCCTTGGGATAAAGCTCTACCTGAGAATCACCCTGCTGTGGCCTCGTCCCCATTCCAACCCTGGGGTGGACTCCACTGGACCCCTATTTTAGGCTCATAAAAAAATCACAATGAGCCCTGGCTGGTGTGTCTCAGTGGATTGAGCACAGGCCTGTGAACCAAAGGGTCGTTGGTTCTATTCCCAGTCAGGGCACATGCCTGGGTTGCAGGCCAGGTCCCCAGTAGGGGGCGCATGAGAGGCAACCACACATTGATGTTTCTCTCCCTCTCCTCCCCTGCTTCCCCTCTCTCTAAAAGTAAATAAACAAAATCTTTTTTAAGAAAATCATGAGACTAAGATGGTTATACTTTTCCCAAACCAAAATTCCAATAATCTATTGATTTGGCTCAAGATCTTGGTATGAAAGCCATAAAAAGGCATGGGCCTGGGACCTGGAACAGGAGCCCGACCCCTGCTCCACATCTCTTTATTGTCTCTCCTTGATGCTTTTCTCCTTCTGTCCCTTTCGGGTTCCCATTGGCCAAATGAGAAGGTATTTCTGAAACACCAGCTTGGTGCATTCACTTGCCACACAGCTGCCTGCTATTTTCTCCCTGGGAAATTGAGCTAACAAGGTAGTATGAAAATTAGGTCATTGCACTGTTTTTCAGAGTTTCCAGAGGCGATGCAACTGCAAATGGAAATGTCAACGTGGGATCATTACATGACGCCCTGTTTTCTGACTACCACTTATCCATAATCGATTCCTGAAAAAGACAAAGGATCTGAATAATCGGCCAAGCAGATGGAGAGTCAGGTGGCCTGGCCAGAAAAGAAACACAGCTCCCCAGCAGGGAGGGAAGAAATGCCCCTGGCACAGGGGATGCCTCTCCTGTGGGGACAGAACAGGCTGCAGAGAAAGGCGTGGGGCTCGGCCCCGGCCTCAGCATGTAAGGTGTGTGGAGAGGAACCAGTTAATCACTGGAGTAGTCTTTTAACATCTCTGACAGCAGTGGGAAACTCTCTAGGAAATGGGGAAGGAAGTAGTTAGGAAGGACACTGAGGATATCACGTGAAGGAGGAAGCACGGCCTTAGAGTGAGGCTGAAAGACCTCAAGTCCTAGAAACTAGTTATTTAAAGACACTCCTTGTAAAACACACGTGCGGGCATATACACACAAGCACACACGTGGTTTTCTTTGGCTGGCTTCTTTGCCTTTAGGTCTGGCTGAGGAGTTGGGGCCAGGCATTTACCATGGTGCATTTTAGTCAGTTTCACTTCCTGTTTCTCATGCTGAAAGCAGAGTAATTATCATCATGATAATAATAATTCCACAGCTTTGCCTTCACCTCCTATTTATCTAGAGCCTCCCAGAGTGTGTGTTTAAGTGTGTAAGTGGGAGGGGGAGAGTATAGTTTATCTCTTCTATCAGTCAACAGGTGGGTGGAGACAGGCGTGAAGGTGATGGTGGGGGATAGGAATCAACAATGGAAATTATTAACCTCATGTTTTTTTCTAAGAAGAAGAATCTAAATGGGTTGGTAGCTTCCCTCAAATGACTATTCTCACCTTAGAGACGTTCGTATATTTCTTGCCCCAAGATCTCCCAAAACTAAATCCTCCCCGAGACCTTTCCCTCCTCCAATCCGCCCCAATCAAGGAAAGCCCAGACAGTTTAAGCTAATTTCCTGGAGTCACACAGCAGGTCAGCAGGAAAGATAGGAGAAGGTCAGGCTTCTTCTCCAACCTTTAACCATTATAACCAAGAAGGGAATTTCCAACTGTATGGGGAAATAGGAAAAACCACAACTATTTCTGCTAAGGAAAAAATATGCAGTCCCTGCGGACTTGAAACCCTAGGACAGTAAGAGAAACTTTGGTCTTACTAAGGACATGTTGGGAACATCTGAGATTAAGAAGGGGTAAGAGGAGCAGCCTCCAGACTTTGGTCGGAGCAAGGGTTCATGGAATGGAAGTGTCTAGCCAGCAATTTCTTTCTTTTAACTGCCAGTGATGTGCTGTACTCTAAGAACAAAGGTGAGCTCTTTCACAGGCCCTGCAGACTCTGGTGGGAGTGGAGGAAAGTGGGGGAGGGAGCCCTCTTCCTGATCGATCACAACAGGGACAGTCTTCCTTTAGGTCCTGCATGGCCCCGGGGGTCGAAGGGGAAGGAGGTCTATGCGAACAAAAAAGGCAGGTAAAGGGGAAAAAACATAACCTCCAGAGAGACCCTAATTAATTGAGTTAAAATTTAAAAAAAGAAAGGAAAACCGCCCCTCTCAGACACACACCCCCACGCCCACCCCCCACAGCCTCACCCTGAAGCGCTGTCTGGCTCCACCCTGGATGAGGGGATGTGATCTCACATATTTGTTTACTGTGATATTTATTTTTGTTGGGTTTTTCCCCCCTAAAGTATGTATAATCATAAGCCTGGGGCTGGATGGTGAGTGGCGGGTTAAAAATGTGAAAATGAAAAGCTAACTGGGATGCTATGAATAATCATCCTCAGGGTGTCAGGGGCTGAATCAACGCAGGGAGGGAATAAAAATCATATCAAATATCTCCATAGCAATCACTCTATGCCAAACACTGTTCTAAGCACTTTACATACATTTGCTCATTTAATACTCACAGCAACGCTATGAAATAGGCTGTTACTGTGATCACATCATCATTCATACTCATTTCGGGGCCTATAGAAGGACTGCGCTATTTAGCTGCTCGTCTCTGCCTCTCTTCCCAGCAGCCACCGCACCCAGGACCGGCTCCATAATTTGCGGGACCCAGGACAAAATGAAAATGCAGGGCTCCTTGTTCAGAAACTATTAAGGATTTCAAGAGAACAACGGCAGAGCATTAAACCAAGCATTGGGCCCTCTGAGTTCAAGTCCCCGTGTGACTCTCCAGTCACAAGCCCATGAGGCTGGCCCTGCATGGAACCTCCCCATGTCCTCGCACAGACATGTCCTCTCTTGGTTTACCCTGGTGTGTGCCCAGCTCCTTAACCAGGAAAGGGACACAGAGAAAAATGCATCCTACCCCAAATATATTGGGCATGTGTGTGGCTTTGTTGAAGAAGGTGCTCCAGAGCTAAACAAGGTTGCGTTTCAGAGTGAGCTAGATAATTTTTAAGATCTCTCCCAGTGCTGTATTAGGAGACCTGTCCTTTCATTCCTCCCTCCTCTCACACCCCACATCTAACCGGCTGACAGTTTGTGCTGATTCTATCTCAGCAAGGCATCCATCCCATATCCTGCCCTCTTTTCCATCTCCCCTGCTCCTGCCCTAGTTTTCTCTCACCTAGAATATTCCAGTAACTGGCTAACCAGATTCCTTGCTTTCAACTCACAGAGTTTCCAATGTGTCCTTCACACTGCTTGCCACACTTAAGCTTTTATTAGTTTGACTTTAGGACCTTCTTTCCCCTGGGTTATAAATTTCTCCAGGTGGGTTTTCAGTTCCCAGTCTCGCGTGCACCCCTCAGTAACACTGAGAAGAGACACTTGTGCCGCCTGCATAGTGCTGTAATGCCTCCTTCGCACATCTCTCCTTTTCCTCCAGGCCCAGCCTCTGGTAGTCCCTATTACAGCTCGGCCCTGGAAGCATCAATCAAGACAGCACTGCTCTTCTGTCAAAATTCCAGAGGAAAGCATGACATCTAAAGTCCCATCTCCAATTACAATGAAAATATGGCCAATTGGTAAGACAGAAAGAGCTGCCTGCCAATGGATCAATAAGGAGAGGTAACGGTGAGAAGCTGTAGAGAGGGCCGATTGACATTTCTTGCTTGGAAGTGTAGATGTGGGCTTATTTGGCCTGACTTCAGAAGGGCAGAGAGGTCTGACTTCCATGATTTTCGGTGCCCATCACAAAGTAACTGGCAGCTCAGGATTGTTTTAAAGAGGAGGAAGCCCCACCCTGGCTGGTGGGGCTCAATGGATTGAGTGTTGGCCTGTGAACAAAAGGGACGCAGGTTCAATTCCCAGTGAGGGTATATGCCTGGGTTGCAGGCCAGGTTCCCAGTAGGGAATGTGTGAGAGGCAACCACACACTGATGTTTCTCTCCCTCTCTTTCTCCCTCCCTTCCCCCCTCTAAAAAATAAATTTTAAATATTTAAAACAAATAAATAAATAAAGAGTGAGGAAGCCCCAATCAAAGATGCTTGACCTCGACATTTTTAAAGGTCTTTCTGGTACCCTGGTCTCATTTTGATATGACAACCACCCATATCAGCGAGGATGCATTCAGCTGGGGACTAGCAGTGACTTAAACCATACAGACGCTAGTGGTTTCATAATAAGAGGGAAGGCAGATGATCTCAGGCTTTCTGGCAGCTCAACGAAGTCATCGGGTACCATCAAGGAGCCTGGTCTTACCATCCTCATGCTCTGCCTCCTTAGCAGGCTGGACCTCACCCTGCAGCTCAGCTCTTCCCTTCACTGTTGCAGACAGGCGGCCGGAACAGCTCTAAGCTTCACATCCCCAGACAACACAGTTCAACAGAGAAAATAAAAAAGACAAGAGTAAAACAAGGAATACGAATAAATTTTGAAATTCTAAGGGCTTGTTTCCTCCTGTGACTATCTTACTTATCAAGGGAAAACATATTTGCGAAAGAACCTCAGCAGATTTCCCCTCGCATCTCATTGGCCATAAGCAGATCAGCGGCCCATCCGAAACCAATCACAGGGCAAAGGAAGTGGAATTCCCAGGACTTATCCCCTGGGGTGGGGAGGAACCTAACCCACAGGAAAAAACCAGTGGTTTTTGAGTAGGTAATTGACAACATGTCCCACTTGCACTCAGCTGACTTCTTCCATCGATCTTGTAACATGTTGAAGTATCCCTGGCCCTTGAGCCTGCCTCTCCCTACGCTTGCCAGGCTCTCCTCCTCCCTTCCCCGCACACTCACTACAGAAGCCATCTGACTGCATTGTCTGCCCCCTCGTCTTCACCAGCCCTTCCTCCTATACTCTCCTAAAGTCAGGCTTTTGTCTCCCCCACTCCTCCACCTCCTTCTCTTCTTAGCTCACTCCCTCAGTGAGATCTCTCTGCTGGCTTGCACATTTTGCACCATCTTTTTTTCCTCAAAACTCCGTCCCACCTTGGTCTCAGGACAGCATACCCTGGATTTTACTTCTATATCCCTGCCTACTTCTCAGTTTTCCTCACTGGCTCTTTTCCTCTGCCTGTCCTGAAAATATTAGAGCTTTCTGGGGCCCTTTCCTTGACTGCCTTTTTAAAACATTCTCTACTACTTCCCAGGTTTCACCTACCAGCTAACTCTATACCTATGACCCCCTAAATCTACAAATCCAGCCCAAATAATTCTCTTGAATCCATATACGTAGTGGATTTCCATTACGAGGTATACTTAGACATCTTAAGTTCAACATCTACAAAACCGATTTCATTACACACACACGCACACGTCTTCATTCTGCTGCTCAGAGAAGGTACCACTATCTGTCTGGTTGCCAAAGACTGATGCTGGTAGTTGCCCTTGACCTCACTGTCTCTCATGCCCAGTACTCGATCAATGACCAATACCTGCTAATCCCACCTCCCCACTATTTGTTTCCTTTAATTCCCTTGCCATTTATACAACTCAGTTAATTTTAGTTTTATGCTACCAGTACCAAAAAGAAAAAGGAAGGAAGAAGAAAAGGAAGTAACAAAGGGCTCCATTAATTTGCATGTGGAAAGACTCACAACCATTTTGAACTGTTTCCCTAAGGAAGAACAAGAATTTGTTCTTGTGACATCCAGGGTCTGATAGAGTCACAGTGCGCATAGAAGGAATTTACAGTAAGGTGTTGAAAAATAAATGTAAATCAAAAAGACTGTTAATTGATAACGACAAGAAAATAGGCCCAGGACTATGTCTTTGCAGCCAGAGCCCCACAGTCCCCAGGTCACTCTGATCTTCCCTGGCAGGCAGCCTGGGCTGCCAGGAAAGGTGACTTCTCTTCCTGACCAAGAGGGCAGGAGCCTGGCAGCCACGAGGGGCTGAGCCATGGGTGCCTCAGGTCCAGGCACAAGTGACAGCGATGCCAGCTTCCCACAGGGGAGACACCCCAGCAATGAAACTAACTGGGTCCCAGGACCTGGAAGCGCCCCTGCTTCCCCATACGTAGATACTCCCCATTCTAAGTCGGGGACTGCTCACCCACAGCACCGAGGCAGGGAGCGGACTCACTGGGAGGCAGGCAGTGACGCTATCCCCTCCACGATGCAGGTATGGAAACAGCTAGGCTTGAATAGAGATACTCACACAGGTAGGTTTTTTATCGCCATGGAGCAAAGAGGAGAACGGACTCACTCAATGTTCTCATTGGAACCAGGCTCTTGTTCACGGCATAGGTCCAGTGCTTCTTCCATTGTAACGTAGCAATCCATACCTTGAAAGACGCTCCTGGCTAAGGACCATAGCTGCAATCAGGAGAAAAAGAATGAAGCGAGAAGCCTGGACTAACAGCCATCTCTCTTTTGATGCTTTCGGGGAGAAATTACCACAGACTAAGTAAGTATGGTAGAGAGCGAAGAAGCCGCCCCTGGGTAACTCTATCCCGATATTCACCACCAGAGGGGGCAGTTGCTCCACATCGGTGGTCTTTCTGCAGGCTGAGAAGGTACTTGGTAAGGGTGAAAGACCCTACCTAAGGCCGAAAGGGTCATTTTAGCTCTCGCCTGACCATGTGCTGCCTGCATTTACTTAGCAAATGTGACTCTGTTGTAGATAAGGAAGGCACTGCAGGGATCATATGGTCCCAGGCAGCTGGCTGTTTTCCCCACTCTTAAAGTGCTCCAGAAATAGACTCCAGCAACCACTTGGCTGCTGCCACAAGGCTGTCCGTGTGGGCTGCTGGCAGCCCACAGCCCCAGAGACAGGAGCCAGGTGAGGGCAGCTGCCCCACCCCCGCCCCACCCTGGGGACTGTGCATCATCAGTCCCTGCAGAGGAAGCAGGGGCTCCTCCTCCTGTCCAGGAGCCCCCGGTACCTGCTTCCACCTTTCTGGCCACCGCACAGACCATGCCTCAGAGCAACGGTTAGCGCCTTGGCCTGGGATCCCAAAGCCTGGAGTCCCTTTGCCTGCCTCTTGAGCTCCTTGCTTTAAGGAGCACCCTTTGTGGAGATGAGCTTGGGCTCCTGCGACAACCCCATTTAGAATCTACTCCCACCCCTCCTTGCCCCCAATGCATCTGTCTTTGCTTCATTCCATCTGGTGTCCTCAGAGGGATGGCTAATTAAGTTGAAAAGAGTTGGCCTATTTTTGGTGTTTTGCAGTGAAGATTTGGAGGAATAGCCACAAAGTTTGGGAAGAACCCCGGGGAGACTGAGAAGCCCTGGGTTGGTTGGTTATTCTAGGATTGGCAGGTCCTAAATCCCATAGGCTGGCTGGTCCACTTAAGTTTCCATCCCATTCTCTGGGTTCTCACATCTGGGAATGGGGTACAAGCCAACAGGGAAATATCTTCCTGGGTGGTCTCAGTCCACGTGGTCCTAGAAGAAGCAATAAACTCATTTCTTTCTCCTTGTCATTTGTGACAATGGCAGAGCAGCCACAGTTTGGAAATAAAAAATTGGGCCAATTCTCCCTCCCAGGAGATGCCCATGCCTTTCCCTTCCCCCCTTTCTTCCCCCACAGGCAAGAATCTCCTAAACTCTAAGGGTCCCCCCAAGACTTACAACCAGAGGAGCAATGGGTGGCAGCAGCTTATCCTGGGTTAAGCCCCTGATCCTGTCTCCAAGGCCCCTTTCTCTGACTCTCCAGTGAGCTGACCGCAGCTCCACCGTGGCTCACTCCCTTCCTGTAACATTTCTAGGGAGCCAAAGCAGAGCACCACCTAGGCTCTGCTGTTGCTTCTTTCCATCCTAAGCCCTTCCTTGTTTCCCTGTCCCCAGCCTTAATAAACAGACTCTCAACATCACCTGGACTCATGCTGTGAAACCCCTGTGCAAAATCGAGAACCCACACACGACCGGCCAGCCTGAGGCAGACCCACTCCAGGCCGGTCCCTTTTCCAGTAACATCACCACCAACCAAGAGCAGCCCTTACCAATATCGTTATTTCCAATGTGTGCCCCCTCCCCATGAAAAAGGTTAGGGAGCTCTGCTTGTCTCAAGTGCAGAGGTAAATGTTCAGCAGAAAAATCGTTTGATACAAGTATCACTTGAAACACACCAAAGAAGACCCAAGGTGTTAAAAAAAAAAAAAAAAAAAAAGTTGTTCTCTGGAGAAAGATGGCAGGAGCAGGGATGGGTAGGAGGGTATTGTGGCCGGGCGGGGGGCGGGGGGGCGAGGCGGGGAATGGGAGCAGAGGGACAGATCTCAATCTCGGATTCCACTACTTGCATTTGAATAAATGTTTTTTCTCCCAGAAAATTATCGAATACTTTTTCTTGGAAAAGAAAATTCACATTAGTGCCTTGCGTTAAAACATCCTTTGGTTTCTTATTTCTCTGCTCAACTGATCAACTCCTTGAACAGACTGTTAGTTAGTGTCCCTTCACAGTGGCCCAAACCCTTCTCACCAGGCTCAGCCCTGCACACTGTGCTCTTGCCACCTGGAGTTGCTCGCTACCCGCTCACCTCTGGCCGCTTCCACACTTTCACGGGCTCCTCCAGGAAGAATTCCCTTCTCAGCCTGGCAGATGCTGCTTGTGCACGGACTGACACTGCAAACGTTACCTCCCTGAAGCCTTTTTCTTTTCTTTTTAACACCTCCAGGAATTAGCCCCTCTCCACTGTGCTTCCCTAGAACTTTGGTCATACCTCCAGCACACCTCCTAGCAAACACATTTTCATCATCTTTTGCATGCCTGTCCTATGTAAAAACATGAGCTCCTCAAGAGCAAGGATCATGTTTAATCATTTGTATGTCCCAAATTCCCAGCATGAAGTCCTGTGGATTTTTATTGATGACTTGCTTGTAGAAGCCTGAACTCCAGAGAGGATGCAGGCAGTTTGGCAAGTTGATCCTCCCAGCTGAGGTGAGAAGCAACGTGTGGAGTCCCACGGCTACAGTCAGATGGGAGTTTTTGGCCATGGCTGTTACGTAAAAGCATGCCCTTGTGGTCGGTCCAGTTGCTAAGTGGCACTTGTTCCAGCGAAGGACTGGACGACGGCGCTCCCAACCCTTTTCCCGCCCCTCCCGCGGGCCCCATCTCACATGCCCACTCCCTCCAAGAAACGGCCCTGAACGATCCTGCTCCGGCCTCCCCGGCTGGAGGACCAGAGTCTTGAGGTTTTATCCTCATGGACAACACAGTTGTGGTGCGTGTTCTGTGTTTAAAAAAAAAAAAGTTTATTGATGCTGATAACATTGCCTGCTTAGGATCACAGAGACTGTGCTGTGCATACTCTGCCCCGCTGGATCCACTCCCTGCCCTGTTCCCCAGGGCTCTGTGCCCCAGGAGCCTGGCCTTTTGGGACTGCACCAGCCAGACTCTCTTGTCTTCCAGCTTTTGGCCAGGTATGGCCCATGGGAGGCATGAGGGTAAGAGGAGAAGGCAGCATGTTTATCCCCTTGGATTCTCCCATTGGCCAGAGGCTGACAGTGCCTGCCTTCCTCTACTGAAGACCACAGCTTTTGAAGGGCAGCCCTCTTCTCCAGCCTCACCCACAGCCACGCGCTCTATGGTTGCAGCAACCACTCCCTTCCCTTGCCCCCTGTGGCTGTCCCTGCGGACCTCATTGTCCCTTATTGGTTTCCTGTAACTCTGCCCCTGTTTCATAAATGACTCCTCCTCAGATCCACCCCACGTCCCCATTACTCCATTCTGAGTGAGGATTAGCCACAGTATCCATAGGAAATTTCCGGCCCCCACATCCAGCACTGTGCCCGCCAGGGTTCTCAGATGCCTGCTCAACATTTGATGATTACATTTCAGGAACTCAGGTGCTCTGCACGTATCCCAGTCCTCTTTGATTTCTTAAATCTTCTGACCAGAGAAAATGGGCATTTGTTGTCAACCTTAGGAGTCATTTCCATGGAGTCCAGAGTTCCACAATAGCTCTTGGAATCTCAAATACTCCTGTTACCTCCCTATATATTCAGCATGTTTCTGATCCACTTAGATATGCAAATGTGCAGTGTTTTGGTTTTTCGGGGGGTTCTTTTTGGTGCGGGGGCGGGGAGCAATCTCTCCCTTAAACCATCAACCACCTAGTCAATAATCTCCAGAGCTGTTGCATGCGCCCTGCCTTCCTAGCCCACAGCTATCTCCCCAGTTCAGGTTCCTTGAGTTCAGGCTTCTTGGGGCCTGCAACAGCACCTGTTCTCTTGGCACGACCCCCCGCCCCCCTACTCCCGCCATAGCACCGCGTCATTCTGCAGAGAGCAAGTTTTCTGATTGCTCATGATCCCAAGAACTGCTCCAAGCTGCCCCACTGCAGTGAACAGGTGCTCTTGGCATTGCACGCTTCCAGCCCTAATACACGTGATATCCTCTCAGGAGGATCTGAGCATATGACCCTCGTGGCCCAAGGTTCCCCAACATCTCAGGGAACTCAGATCTGAACAGGATCTCCAGCTTGCTAAATCATTGCATCTAGTTCTGGAACTTCAGGAGAAAGATTAGTTCCAGAATAAAAACTCTCTTCCCAGGAGCCTCTCTCTGTCAGATCTGGCCCTCAGGGCCCGAACAAGCTTCCTGAAGGGAAACTGAGGCTCGGAGAGGAGCAGCAGCCGCTGCCCTGAGTCACAGAAGAGGTCGGGCGCGAGAAGGGAGAGGGGTCAGGGGGGCTGTAGAGGTAGACAGACACTGCGGTTCTCTGCTGGGAGGATTAGAATAAAGCTGAGACAGAAAAGACACGCAGTGGGGTGTGCGTTTGTGTGCTTGTGCGCTTGTGTGTGCACATGCAGGGGCAGCGGGTGTGCTGGAACAACAGCTCGGGCCAAATTAAGACTTGGTCATGCCCTGACCGGTGCAGCTCAGTTGGCTGAGCGTTGCCCCACAAAGTGAGATGTCGCCAGTTCAACTCCAGGTCAGGGCATATGCCTGGGTTGCAGATTTGGTCCCCAGTTGGGGCACTTTGGAGTGGAAGACAATTGAACATTTCTCCCTGCCCCCCTTCCCCTCCCTCGACGAATAAATTCTTAAAATCTTAAAAAAAAAAAAAAAAAAAGAAAAGAAAAGAAAGAAAGAAAGAAAAAAGAAAAAGAAAAAGACGTGGTCATGGAACATTTGCCAAGCTTTTTCTCCCTTCGACTCCTTCGCCCACACTGCCCTCATCAGAGTTACCACCCTTCCCCAATGCCAGGGCCTGGGGACCGACAGTTTTGCCCACTGCCTGGCTCCCTCCCTGGCCCAAATTGCCCCTTCCCACTGCTCTTGCCTATCCATCCAGGGCCCACAGAGAAGAGCTGGCACCTCGCCCACGGAGCTCCTCGAGCCAGATAAGACACTTGAGCTGGGAGATTACCGGAGTGCTCTTTTTAACCAGCCTGGGCTCATGTGACTGGCTTCTGTCCAGGCAGACATATGCAGGCCAGCCCTCCACGCAGGGCGCTCTGCGCTATTTATTTCCTACTGGGTCCCCGCAGGCAGAGCTAGCTGGCAGGGTGGGGCTTTCTCATTGTATTTAAGCCTCAGCTGGCGCCACTGAATTGCCCCAGCCTCAGCCTTTGCCCCTTTCCCAACCCCGCAGGTAAAAATAACTCCCCCCCTTGTATCAGGTGGGGGGGGTTGAATGGGGCACTCTTTTTTTTTTTTTGGTACAGCAGAGGATAGTCTGGCTGCAAGCCTTGGCTCTGCCACTAAATGAAGGGACAAGTGTGCTTGTTGTCTCCAGTTTGGGCCTCAGTTTCCTGCTTTTCCAGTTGGGAAGAGCCTGGCACATTCTTTCATGATGGCATTGAACGTAATCGGTGGTCGGGGGAATGGTCGTGGCTAGTGAAGGAGAGGAGCAGTCGTCGCTGTGTCCTTGGCTGCCCCTCATCCTCTCCCTCCATCTTGGTGGTTTTGGACTCCCAGAGCATGCCGTCCCTGTCTACCATCTTAGGCATCCCATTGCATTTCCATTCTTTGTCCACTAAATGCTGGAGCAAGGACGTGTCTCCCTCATATTTGGATTGGCTGGCCCCGCACCCGATGCACAGGAGGTGCTGAGGAGAAGGCCGGCAGAGGACGGTAGGCGCGGGGCCTGCCGCCCCCTAGGGGCGCCCCTGCAGAACGTGCCGCTGGGAGGCTCAGCCGTTGCACACCCTGAGACTCTGGTCTGAGAAATCTCAGTCTGGCCCCCTCCTCCAGCCCCGCCCACCCAGGCTTTCCAAGCTCAAGCTGCACCTTTCTCCTCTGGGAACAAATGAACTGAGGGATTACTCTCTTTTTGAACTGCAGCTGCCTGGGGCCAGATCCGGCTTGGAAGGGGTGCAAGGGGTGGGGTGTGTGGCACAGCAGTTAGGAAACAGTTGTCCCTGCAGGAAGACCGACCACGACCACGGAAGCGGAAGCACTTGGCCGCGCCAGTTCTTTCTGCAGGATTGCGGGAAGCACCTGTGTGGTCACCAGCCACCCACCCTTCCCCACAGCTTTGCCTGAATATCTCTCTGGCATTTTGAAGTAGACAGTGATTTTGGGTTCCATGTTGGGGAAGGGGCTCTTCAATGGAGGGAACTGGAACCAGGACAACATGGGGAAGCTGCTCAAAACCTGTAGGTAAAGATCTCAGGGATGAATTTCCTGAATGCACCCCATGTAGTCACCTCGGTGTTGGGCTCTGACTGGGTTGGATGATGGGACAGAAGTAAACAACGTTGATTTAGCAACCAGAGAAAACAGCAACACAAGCCAGCTATTGTTGAAGGAAGTAAGGGAGAGAAAACAGAGAGGTAGGAAGCCTGGTGCCTGCCTTCTTCCTCCCTGTGGTGGCCCTGGATGGCTTATTTGGGATAGAATTGATGTTTGAGGAGGGAGCCCCAGAAGTCAACCCCTGACCTGAAATCATGTCAAAGAAACCTCGGGGTGCCCCAGTAAATGTAAAAATGGGAGCTCCTGCTGAGAGAGCTGCTGGTCAGGCTCCCAAGGAGACGGTGCCCCCGTCTGATCGTCAACGTCAGACTGAGGGCAGCGAGAGCCAAGTATTCCAGTAGATAGCATGTCTCCCTCGTCTGCCATCTCTGCCATCTCTTCTCCTCCTTCAGCTCAGAACACAAGGCTCAGAGACTCAGAACATAAACTGTATCCTCTCTCCACCCCTTTCACGTGCAGGTTTATACAAATTTTAAAACCAAAACTGAGTGTAGCTAACTTGGAGTCTTCTCTAAACCCATTGGCTGCCTTTTATCAAATTCTGGGCATACGAGCTGAATGCTGTCAATGCTCCTCATCCCTGACAAATGCCACCAGAGTGCTTCCCCACCCCCACACAGTAGTCGCTCAAAAAGTCACTGCAGAAATAAATGCACCAATGAAAGCCTGCATGGACATGCTTCAGAAGGGCAGGGGTGAGTGTGCTTGGGCCAGGGCCCCCCGCCCCCCCAGGAATGAGAGAGTTCTCCGCACTGGTTCAGACTGGGCATCCTGATGCTGCTCCTTCATCAGGAGCTGGGCGGCGGCCAGATGCAAAGGCAGGGCTGGGCAGCCTGTGCAAAATGCGGTCGAATTGTGCCCGGGCGCACGCTACACAAAGGTTGAGATCAGACCTTAGTATCGGCAGGTCCAGCTGCAGGCACTTCAGGTTTCTGCTTCTGGATGGAAATTCCTGGATGTTGAAAAGAAATGGACAACACACCTATGGCTCTCATTGCCATTTCACTGCCTGTTCTAAGTTCTGGTAGTATTTCCCCTAAATGTATGAAAAGCCATGGGCATGTCCTGGCTGGGGGTATACTCGACAATGCAGAAATTTGAACAGCTATGCTGAGCATTGATGCTCTTTTAAATCCCACCTGGCCTATAGCTGCTCTAGCAGCCGGTCACTACCACCCAGCTGCTTCGTGAATATGGGAAGGCCCTTTTCTAGCTTTAGGCCAGGCAGCCATAAGGCAGAAAGCCTGTTCAAAACAGAGAGCAGTCCTTCAGTTTAGTGCCCACTTAGCTCCTGTTGCCAGGGCAGTGATGGCTCGGGGCCAGATCAGAAGCAGGCAGGAGCTAAGCTGCCCAAGGGCCCCTAAGAACATTGTTTCCCTTTCCTTCATTTGCTCAGTTCCCTCTGACTAAATTGTCCTGCGGCGCCAAGGCCTGGGCCAAAGAAAAACAGTGCGACTTTCCGAATAAGCCGTCTTCCTTGAAGCTGCGTGCCAAGCTTTACCCTGAAGCTAAGCTGGGGCCCCAGTAAATGTAAAAATGGGAGCTCCTGCTGAGAGAGCTGCTGGTCAGGCTCCCAGGGAGATGGCCGTCCCAGAGTACGACACGCGTCTTCCCAACTCCCTCCTTTACACAGGTGCCGGGGCTCCTGAACCAAGGCTCTGGGGAGCTGAAAGGATGTGGCAGGCAGAATCTCTGCAAGGCTGTCTCTCATCTCGCTCCTTCTCCCTCCCCAGTATTTTCTTTCTCAAGCCTAACACGCCCTAGTAAGGGGTACTCCCCCACCACACGGGGAGCACTTCAGGGTACAGCACTCAGGGCCAGCCGAGGGAGTTCTCAGCTTTCGTTTTGAAACAATCATGAGATTCTGACAAATGTTCAAAGCATTTCATCCTTACTTTTTAAAAGACGAACAGCCCCAAATTAAAAAAAAAACAAAACAAACCTGACACATCCATGCCAAACTGTGCTTTCCAGAGGAAGCAGGTAAGCAGACTCAAGTGAACAATGCAAGAACCACATGATGCCAGTGATTCACACCTGATGCTTTAGAGGCTGACATCCTGAACTGAAACACACACAGGTCACACCATCTGGCCTGATTTGGGGCAGTCATTTCTTTTTAGTTTATTTGTGTGGTGGCCGAAGAGATGAGACTCTTCCTAATCAACAACCAGGCAGGCTTTTCCTGTTATAGAAAAATTATGAGAGTCTAGGCTCGACTTAGTGGTTGGTGAGCTATATTAAGAATCATATTCTCTCCTTCAAAGTCTAGACAGTATATTTGTAGCTCTGGCTTATCTCAGGGGCTATGGATTCAGGGACCAGAGAGCTTTGAGTCCTTACATGGATGGGTTCACTGTGACTCTTAAAACTTCCCACTGAAATTAGCAGGCATAATTCGACAGACACTTGGAAAGGATCACCCCTCATTTGAGGGCCAGGTTTGGAAATAATTTTAAAATCTTGGGCTTGGCAAAGCCCAGGTTGAAGATGAAAGTGGTACATGTTAAAAAAAGAGCTATTAAAAATATTTGAAACTGGGAGGCAGATCCCCAGCAAAGGACAACTCTTCCTAGATTTGCCCCTCCCCGGCCTTGCCCATCCTTATTTTGAAGACCCCATGCAGTTCATACGATGGGTTTCTGCGGTTGCTCTGTGTATAAGTTCTTGCACTCTACAGGCTGGTCACCCCTGGTGAGTCTGAACAGAAGGGGAAAACATGTTCTGGCAATTCCACCTGATTCGAAGGAGAAGTACTTATCCTTAGTTCACAAAGGAGAAAAGGCAGCCAGGTGCGGGCTTGAACAATCACTGTCACCTTTCCAGCTTCCGTGTTGATGACATCAAGTGACAGATGCCAGAGAAATAATTAAAAATAAACAACAAAGAGTTTTCCATGATTCACTGAAGTGGTAGGAGTATTCTGTTAGTCAGGAAAGCTTAGACCCATTTATCAGCTGCTACCTAAAATTTAGCATTTGACTTGATTATGCCTAGTTAGGAAGCAAAACAGAAGGTGTTGCAACACGACCAGCTGCTCCAGATCCAACTGCCTCACTGTTGAAATGTTTTATTTAATCTTTTGTTTTCTGTTTTTTGATCACACAATAAGCCCCATTCTTAACAGATTAAATGTCACGAAAAGTATTCCTGATTGGTGTGGCTCAGTTGGTCAGACGTTGTCCCACCAACGAAGCGAAAGGTCGCTGGTTCACTTCTAGGTCAGGGCACATGCCTGGGTTGCAGGTTTGGTCCCTGGTAGGGGTGCCTGTGAGAGGCAATCGATCAACATTTGTCTCGCACATCGATGTTTCTCTCTTTCTCCCCTACCTTCCCCGCTCCCTTAAAATAAGTAAGTGAAGTCATGGAAATTAAGATATGACATGGGCCAGCCCACCTGTCTGTCCCAAAGCCCCTGAAACACCTAGGGCTAAAGCCTGCCACTGCAGTCGTGGCATCTCCTCGGCTCCTCTGGGAGAGGAGGGTTCAGGCTGGACTCCCTCCTCTTCACAGAACCCCCAGGGGAAAGACGCAGAACCTTTATGGCAGAGTTAGGTTATGGCTGTATTTTTCTTTTCAATATCATCAATGTGTCCAATACTGGACCAGAAGAAGGTGGCCTTATACAACTCTCATCCAATGATCCCTTCTCAAAAGGTGATCGGAGACTGACTGCGTGGGTCAGTGTAAGAGGACAAGACCGAGCACATGGAAGGGAATGGACCTCCACCCCCTGCACGTGATCAGAAACAACACAAGCAGTTAACTAAGGGCAGCAAGTTTCAACCGTTTTCATCTCACACACAAATTAATTACTAAAATTCTGCAGCACATCAAAAAATAAATATAATTTTGATTCACTCACACCAGATGGCTATTGATGTGTTGGCTACTGTCATTTTTTAATTTGCCAATCTAAGGGAAAGGACTCAGTGCCCCTGACTAAATAGTGAGGTAGTGCATGCTTTAAAAATTCTTGCGGCACACAGGTTGAAACTCGCTGACTCACAGCATCGTGAGGTCATGGGCCTGCCCATTAGCAGCTCACATTCTAATGTGTGGCGAAACCGTGATAGCCCATGACGAAAAAACACGAGTCACTGGGGGAGCAGAACCTGAGACACAGCCAGTGAGATGAGCAGGTATTGGCGAGATGAGTCAATCCCCCATGTTAAAGGACAAACATGATTTTAGGAATGAAATAAAACAAAAATTCCTATCCAACTCTTTTCACTGTGTCAGTAAGAATCTGGAAACTCCATTGATTTTGTCAATTCTAAAATCAGTACAAGAAGTCAACTCACCTGACCTGTTGATTGAAACGACCTGAAGAACACAAGTGGTTAAAGAACAACACAGTCACTCTAGGACACAGTTTGAACCTCTGCATAACTGTGGTCCAATTCAGTCACTCACCACTATGGCTGGGAAACGATCCAAGCAAAAATTTACATGGCTGCAAAAGGGGGCGCAGGGCGACAGCCTCCAAAACCTACCACTTGTCCCTAAACTTGAAACCCACTCATAAACCTCCCCCAATTCATCTGGCCCAGTCACCACCAGGCTTTAAAGCGGCCCACTTTCCCCAAACTTGAATCAGCCTGCAGAAGACTCATGCCAACTTGAATGACTCTGCTCTGCGTCACTCTCTAGCTTGCCAAATCCAGGCAGACACCCATCCATTCACCTTCCCAGAGCTTTCTAGAATTTGTCTAGTGCCACAGGTTGTCTATATCCTGTCACTCAACCCGTTTCAATAACCTCCCAGTCCATTCAACACACAGAAACAAACCACATGCCAACCTCAGCCGCAGGCTTGCTTCTCTCCCAAGTCCCACACGGTGCTGGCTGACCAAGACCTCTCACTGAAAACACAAACACTGAGATCTAGTGCACATCAGTTGTTTGCGGTAGAGTTCTTTTTAACAGTTTTTTTAAAAAGAGCAAGTCTTCCACACTGACACCAACCAGCCAAACCACCTCAACATATGCCTTGCCCA
Organism: Pteronotus mesoamericanus; assembly: GCF_021234165.1. Taxonomy (NCBI): domain Eukaryota; kingdom Metazoa; phylum Chordata; class Mammalia; order Chiroptera; family Mormoopidae; genus Pteronotus; species Pteronotus mesoamericanus. The sequence continues at coordinate 4,631,309 of NW_026555326.1, forward strand.
GATAACAGAAAATTTTACCCCATTTCTTCTGAAGTCAGAGAATTCAGGAGTTTCCATTGCCTTCTCTAAATCAGGAGTAAAGGAAATTGTGACGGTTTTAACAGCCCAGTTGCTCAGCCATCAAATGTATCAGGACATCCCCCTTGTAGACGCTGAGGCCCCGCTCTGGTCGTTTGCTCTTGTTTTTCACAGCCTGCGCATACTTTATGGGTAAGGCAAAAGTTCCTTAAATAATATGCCCACAATATTTTTCTCCTTTTTGTTACTGTGTTGCCTAACCAAAGGAGCCTCCTGCTTTTAGGGAGTTTGGCAATGACTAAACTCTAGAATAAAAAAGGAAGTGGCTCCTCCCGAGAACGAAGCTGTAGGAAGCAACGGTCTCCTTTGAGGAGCACACTTGTAGGACAGAGTTGAGCACGCACTTGTTTCAGGGGAGGCTGGAGGCAGAGGAAGGGGAGGGAGGATCACCAGCAGCAGTGAGCTGCTTGGTTATGGCCTCTTCTCCACCCCTCTTAGTAAGCCATTCATCTGTCTTCACTGTTTAAATCTTAGCAGGGAAAAAAATGCTGAAATGAAGAGAAATTTAATGAGTTACTCTCAGTTTCTGGATTTTCTTTGTATAACTGAAGTACATTCAGAATCTAGGGACTAGTCTCCAGTTTAAGCTGAAAGTGGGAAAACTGGGGCCCACTAAGGTAGCAGATAGCTGGGAAGAGGAGGGAAAGCAATGAAACCATAGTCAGGTTTACCTGCAAGTGATCACTTTTGCAAGGGAGAGAGTCCATAGAAGTGCAGCAAGTAGGCTGGGTCCCAGGGTTCTAAGAAATGAGGGAACTGCAGCTTTGTATGCCGGCTCTACCTTTAACATCTGGGTCACTCAGAGGCAAAGCAGCTGCTTTCTCTTCCTTTGAGACCAGGGAGGAGGGCAGCATCTGGCTCAAGTGTTAACACCAGTACTTGGGAAAGTGGTAAGATGTCTGTGTGCCCAGGAAACAAATCAGAGGCAAAAAAAATTTTTTTTTAAATAACAGCATAAAAGAAAAACGCTGCACCTCACAGAATCAAAGGGAAGACAAATGAGTCATTGAGAAGCAGGAACCCCAGGTGGCCAACAGCTGCCTGGAGCCTCCTACACCCTGCCCTCTGCCATGAGCTTTTCCCTGAGAACGAGCCCACAGGAGGGCCTGCTGGGCCGAGAATCTGGTTTCGGTCCTCATCCAGAGCTGCGGCCATGTCCCAAGTTACCCCTCTGGAACAGATGCCAAGGGGGACCAGAGGGGAGGACTCGTCAGAATACTTTTTGGTATGCCTTCTATCTTGAAAAAAAGGGATTTAAACCAATATACCAACACACATGCTAGTGTAGAACTGACAATAACAACAAAGATACATTGACCTATAAAAAGTCATTTAATGTATATTCCAGGATGGCCAATACAAGCTGGTTAGGTAATTAGCCCTTGAAGAGATCTTTTTTTACAGTTATATAAAAACATTTTGCCTTGTTAAAAAAAAAAAAATCTAGTCTAACAAAAACATCCACCAATGGCTTGTATTCTTCTCCATTTTCAGTTTTGCAAGATAATTAAAAACACATACACATGTCGTCTCTGAGCATATCGCTGCCCATCAGCTGATCAGTTTTGGCAACACACTGCACAGAGGTATGCCTCCATTGGCTTCTGACATTAAGTTAGCTTTAAGCTTATTGGCTATGCCAACAACCGGAGGCAGCTTGGAACCCAGTCCATGGAAAGCATTTGCAGGATTTACTACCCGTTTGCCGGACACCTTCTCAATGGTAAGAGGTCTGGGTGCAGACTTGCTAATCCAAGGGTGCCTTAAGGCTTGAGCTGGGGTCAGGCGGGCAGAGGGGTCCCAGTGAAGACACCTTTTCAAAAACTCTATAAACAAGTAGTCATCACACCCTTTCAGTGCTGTCACCCAGTCTTTGCTGCCTGGGGGACCCCGCTTTTTCCCCCTACGTGAGCGACCCCCCCCAAGCACAACCCTCCCATCTGCCTGAGTAGCCACGGAGCAGTAGCGAGGCAGGCCCTTAGAGTTAATAAAGTGCTTGGCACGTTTGGACTGCTCCAGAAGTTTGGCCGGTGGCATCCCCAGAAGCTCCATCATACAGGCCAACTGGTCTCCTTCATCCTCCCCGGGGAAGAGAGGCTGCCCCGTGAAAAGTTCTGCAAGGATGCAGCCAAAACTCCATATGTCAATGGGCGTGCTATAGCGGCCTCCTAAGATGATTTCTGGAGCTCTGTAGAACCGAGACTGGATATATGTGTAAAGCTTCTGGTACTCGAAGCAGCTGGACCCGAAGTCAATGACCTTGGTTGCACTGCGCCCATGGTGTTTCAGGAGAATGTTTTCTGGCTTCAGGTCACAGTGAATGATCTTATTTTTGTGAAGCGCATCCAAGGATTGCAAAATGGATTGAGCAAACTTTCGTACTAACTGAATGCTAAAACCCTGAAACTTGTTTTTTTTAATTAGCTCGTAAAGGTCTATGCTCAGCAATTCAAAGGCCATGCAAACATGGTTCCGGAATGTGAAACTTTCCAGCATGTGGATAACATTCATGCTACCAGTCTTATCCTGCTTCCTAAGATGCTCCAAAATCCGGATCTCCTCAGCTGCTTGACGATGAAAACGCTTCTCATTGCGCACTATCTTTAGGGCCACGTACTGTCGAAGTTTGTGATCATAGACCCGGGCCACTTGCCCAAAACTCCCCTTGCCAATAATTTTCAGCACCTCATATCGATAAGCTAAATGGTCTCGAGGTACATGAATATAGGCCCCTTCTGCATCATCATACCCCCCATTATTGGGACCACCAAGAACTCCGTGTCTTTTTTTGGCATTTGGACCCACAAAGTAAATTTCTGGATAATTGACAATTTCTGCTTTCTCATAAGCAGTGAGGTGGTGTTTATATTGCTTCAGTGCTTGTTCTGGAGTCAGAGGCACCGCTCTGGGTGCTTTGGGAGAACTGCCGGATTTTACCGTATTCAGGCTCTCTGAACTTTTACCCTGAGAAACAGTAGGAGAGCATTTGTCAGAGTCATTGGTGCCATCTGACTGAAAAGTATCAGCTCTTCTGTTGCCAAATTCTTGAAACAGCTGTTCTACCTTCATTTCACCTCCATTCAGAAAGTGCTGAGTATGATCTCTTGTTAACTGCTCAGTGGTGATCTATGGAAAATAAAAATGAATATAATGTTAAAGTCATTAAAAAAAAAACAAAAGTAGAAGGATAAAAGCCCCAACAAACAACAAAGCATATCCAGTTGTTTAAGTTAAAATGACCCAAAAGTGGGATAAGCAGAAGTCTCTAGAAACTTTGTTATATTAATCCTCAGAGCATTCTAGCCACCCTTAACCCCTGTATATGCTTTGCTTTGTTCAAAACAAGGTGGTTTTTTCACTGTATCCTAATCATTCTAGGTTCCTTCTAATAGGTATGTCTTTCTACTGAGAATCTTTTCACCCCAATCACCCAAATCCTCCACTCTTTCAAGGCCCAATTCAAGCCCTCTCTCCTCCACTTAGAACTACTCCAAGCCCATACTCATTAACCTCACATCTTATCTGCAGCTTTTTTTTTTTTTTAAATCTGGCACTTGATTATATACATATATACTGGTTTATATTTTTTATAAATGCTTTTAAGTACCTTTCCAAATCTGAAAGGCATATAAGCAGGATCGACACAATATATATTAAAGTGTTCTGTAAATAACAAAGTATTATTAAAGAACAGAGGCAGGATTTGAACCCAGGTCTTCTGACTGTCAGTCCAGGGCCCTTGCCATTAACATAACTTGGCACCAGGTTCTCCTACTGCCTGTACTACTGCTCTCAAGTGGGGGAGAATGCTGACCATGGCCTGGAACCAATCAAGGCCCCATCATCATCTTCTCTCAGGTTCTTAAATAAGCTAGTGCAGCCTTATAGCTCAGTTCATTGAATCATAAAAGTTCTAAACTAAAGAGAACTCTTGAGATGACCTAGGCCAATTCTTTATGCATCTGAATAGAATGAGAATCCAATGCCCTGGGGCTTCTTGTAAACCTCCTCTGAAGAGATAGAGTATCTCTCTCCCAGTCACAGGCACGAAAGCCTACTCTTCCTCAGCTGGAGCCCAGGTGATAAAGACAGACTACTACCCTTTTCATTGGATTTTTCTTAACCTTTGCCTGCAAAACACAGCAACCCACAAAAGACAGTCCTACTTATTCCTCTGAAATGAAACAAGATTCTTTGAAATTAGATGGAGGAAAACCAAAACCAAACATACACACACTAAGAAAAATGTAAGAAGGTGCTAGAGGAAAACAAGAGAAAAATGTTAATCCTGTCATTAAAAGCAAACTCTGGGACACGTCAAAGAACATCTCTTTTTCTCAATAAACCCCAAAGAACTGTGCTCAAGATGTGTTTGATAATTTCTGACAGCCTCTATGGTCAGGGGCAGATAATTTCAGGAGATCTCTGAACTATAGTTATAATCTCTAAAAAAATATGATAAAAATTCAAAGCTAATGATCCTAAGTGGCCAAACCTTTAAAAAATAGAATTTTAATATAACCCAAAGAAACAACATCTGGCCTATTACCTTAAATAAATAATAATATAAAAGATGAAAAATATAAACAACAAAAAAGGATAAAAATATTTAAATATTCTGGCATACTCTCTTAAAGACAGCTCCTAATCTAAATTATAAAAGCAAAACATAGTTCTTGCTTCCTCCTTTTAGGTCATTTAATCAACTTAAACATTTATAGATTACTAAAGTTAAGAAATGAGGTATTACACAATTTTACACAAATGGAGCCAGTACAACTACAGTTTTAAAGTAAAGAGATATGGACCAAGAAAAATCTGATACCAAAATAGCTAAGTATCACTAGTCAAAATAACCACACAGACCTGCAGACAGCACCTAAATATCTTGCTAAAATATAAATATGATGCAAGGTTTTTCTCAGCAGTAATTAGTAAGCAGTCAAATAACTACGGGTATTCTTGCTTTTAAGAGTGAAAAAAAGAGGGTCCTACCCATCCAACCAACATTCACATGAACATTCATAGTTCAGTTTCATAAATGTTATAAAAAAACAAACAGGTGTTCTCAAGGCACAATCTATTAGGAGATACTTTGGCTGAATGAGGGAATTATAATTGTTTGGTTTTAGTTAGATTTAAATAACAAAGTGAACATGCATGCACCTCAGCCAGTTTACTTTACAATTTTACTCCCTAACTTAACTGTATCTGAATATGCGCTGTTAGTCTTGGGGACACATCCTGAAGCAGTGTGGAGTCAGAAGGCTGGGGTTGGGGTCCTGACTATACTGCTTAAAAGCTCTACGTCCCTGGGCACTTTGCTTAACCCTGAGCCCAGTATGTTTGTAGAATGTGGACAATACCACCTTAGGATACTGTGTCGATCCAACAACACTAATAATATATGTGAAAGACGCTTACAAGCTATAAAACATTTTAATAACACTAGTAATGATACTTCTCAGAATATTAAGGTTTAAACTCCTATACATCCTCCCTTTCCCCTTTCAGTTCCCCTTCTCTCTGTGGTGCCTTCTTCCATATTGTCAGTCTCCCTCCACTAGACATCCAGCCCTAAACATGCCTTCTGCTCCATCAAGGCCTCCACAACAGGCCTTCCTTTAGGATGCACAGAAACAACTCACCCGCTTTCTCCCCCACTTGCTTTCGACTCACTATACAATTTAACGCGTTACCTCTCCAGAGACATTTGAACTTTAAGGGAAGATCAATGCCTTAACTCAAAGGAGTGACTCCCTAGGAACTGCAGTCATCAACGACAAGCTGGTAGGAAGGGTATTTGTGGTCCAGGGTCCATCCCTGGGAGTTTCACCTACTCTGTCTACATGTAAGGCTGCGCTGGCTCTGGAGGTCTTCGTTTCTGTTTGTGATAAAGAGAGGGTCTCAGGTACAGAACACTAATAAGAACAGATATATAACAGAAATGTAATTTCCACAGAAATTATTACGGTAAGATTTAAAATGTCATATTGATTTTCTGCCTCACAGATTTTCCTAAAAGCGGGCCTAAATATCTCTCCCTGAAAATTGTTACTTTGCCCTCTGGAACACACACACAGGGAAGTATCAAAATTTCATGTGAAAGCCCTCAGACACTTAGAAGGGGCTGAACTGGCCCCTTTAGTATTTTCCAGGTCCACCATCCTTGTGCCAGTCTCCACCTCCCGTGGCTTGTGGCAGGCTCCCTTGCTGTCCTATCCACATTCTCAATACAGGCTTCACTTTATGCCTCTCTCGAACTGTTGCTCCCAGGACAAACTACGATGCTGCAGGTGTAGTTCACTACGGATTATCAAGGTTCCACTCTCCAGTGGATCTGAAAAATTCCAGGAAGGGATTTTTCCACACAGGGAGGGGTTCTCGCTTTAGCGTTCTTTCCTTTCCTGTAAATAACTCAAATATGAACCTGAATCAATTATGTATCAAGCCTGCTGTTCTATAAATAAAATCTTCCTTCCATTGTTCTAGGAGAATCTACCATTTTTACACGTTAGAGTATAACAGTTTTAAAAGACCGTATGTATCTAGTCTGGGTTTATAATCACAATAACCAAGCAATGTATTGATCAACTATACCAAATATCTCAACTATGTAATTTCACATAGCTAGATAATGCCAGATCGATCATGTTTTATTTAAGAATGCTTCACACACACTGTTAATTTGGAGGTCTCTTGACATTTTAAATAGAATCTTCTACTGTGTTAATCCAGTCTTAAGGCTCTTTAGAAATTCAGAAAAGAAAAAAAATCCCTCTCATCCAGATATGAAACACCACCCTCTCTCTAGTTTTTCACCCAAAATCCCTGCAATACAAAACTTAACCCAATAAAAGCCTATGAGCAGATGATCTGTAGTTTACAACGTGAACGTAAGAGCATCTTGGATAAACTATGACGTTAAAAGTCTTTGTGAAAATAGCGATGGGGTGTCGGGATGGATTCATGGCATCATGAACTAGATATAAGTGTAACCAAGAGGTCAAAAAGCATTTTTCAGCGAAGTCTGCAAAGACACCATTGGGTTAGAATCTAAAATCCTGTGTTTCCTAAAAACTGTTACTCTGAATACCATACGGTAAGAAATTCATTTTCAGCCTGAAACATACAATTTAACTGACCTACTAGAAGGTGATTAGCATTAGCAAACTCTGAATTAAAGTTAAAATGAACTTCAAGTCCCATGTTAACACACCAGACTGCTACAGAGAAGTGCTAATTGCCAGCAAGTAACCAAGAAATCTAAAGATCGACCCCACGAACTCTGTGGTTCTGGAGTTCTTGGAGGTTTTTACATATTAAAGAAATAAACTTACAGAGAATGGAAAGGGACCTTACTTCACTCCAGAGAGATTAAATATAGGGTGGGTGACTAGCCTTCCAAATATATTTAGCCCATACTCTGTAATAGTATTAGCCTTGAAAGTAGTGAAAGGTTGATTAGCAAAAGATGACAAAAAGTTGGGAGGAACTATGAAAAATACAAGTACCTTTTTTCATATAGGAACAATTTTAGGCCTTCAACACAGAAACATGAAGGAAAAAATTAGTCTATTCAATTATTCCATTTGTTCCTTAGATGCAGCAAATTTTGAAGTCACAGGATAGCCTGTCCCTATCATGGAACTTGTCCAAACCCTGCTCTCCTCGCTACACTGAGGGAATATAAATTAATTTTTTATTATCTTAAGTAAAACAGTGTCCAAAGCTAAATTTCTGCAGTCTCCAAAATAATTAAATGCCTCAAAAACAAAACTAACCAAACTGTACTGTTATGTTTTATTTATGATCTATAAAATGGGCATCTTCAAACTGATGGTTGCCAGAGAAGTAGAAAAAGGGAAGGAAATCAAGAAGCCCGAACTTTCAGTTATAAAATAAGTCACAGGATGTAAAGTATAGCATAGGGAGTATAGTCAACAGTATCATAACTACGCATGGGGCCAGTTGGTACCAGACTTAACACTTTGATCACTTGGTAAGGTACATAAATGTAGAATCACTGTGTTTTACACCTGAAACCAATATTATATGTCAATTATAATTAAAAATAAATTTTAAAACCAAAAATAAAACTAAAAAATGGTTCTCTTTAGCATGCATATAATAAGCTAAAACTACATTTTATATTGTAGAGGAAAAACCTATAGATCTACGAATCCAGGGATATTTTATATTCCTTGTTTTTCTTAAATGGAGCCTTTGAATACCTATATATATCATCTTATAACAAAATAAACATTACCTAGATAAAAGTAGCATATTATTTTTTTCCTAATGCCATGTAGTTATCCCAATGGTAGACGTAGTTGGTCTCCAAATCCTAATCAATCTGAAAACCTAAACTCAGACCACAGAAGTTATTCTTCCAAAGTAAAAAGTAAACCAAAAGGAAACAAAGAGTCTGGGTTGCCAGCGATATGTAACTGTACCTTGGGCATTAAGTAGCACTTCCTCCTTTCCAAGACAATTATAGCACAAAGAATTATTTCATTTACTTACATTTAGTCTTCTAGGTAGAGGTGGTTCAGAAGGATTGCAGAGAACATTTGAACAGGGTGGGCATTTGGTTTCATCTATCATCATGAAGGTATCATAGACACCATCCCCCAACCTAGTTGAAAGGATTACAGATAAAATCTGTTAGTAACTAAAGTACATAAATTTCTATTTCCAAAACATCCTGTAACTGCTTCACATCTACTACAAAGACTAATGAATACAAATAAATGTCTACACTGCATTTTGGCACTGAATACAAACAAATGGGGTGTTTGGCAGAGGTAAAAAGGAAACCCAAGTTTTCTTTCCTTTTCTGACAAGAAAGTATAGCATTTCTAAGTCTGTACTTTGAAATAGTTAAAACAAGTCTTACTGGATGTTGTTAAAAAGAAAGGCTATCAAAAGGATCTCATTTAACTTACTAATTGAAAATGAAGGCTAGTTTGAATCTGAAGCCTAAAAACTGACCAGAATATGGGGGGCAGGGGCAGGCGGAGGGACAAAAAACAGAAGTAACTGTATTTTCCAGACTTGGATTCTAATCTCAGCTCCACCACTGGCTGCCCTGCATTCCTCCTGAGCCTGTTTTCCACATGCTATAATGGGAATGATAATTCCACTCAACACTCCCTGGCTCTTCCAGGCAAGAAATAAAAGGCCGCCTTAGAACTGTCACCGTCGTCGTCTTTAACTTACTTACCTACTTAACATCTACATTATTTGTAGAAAAATACAGTGAAAATGACAGCAAATATTAAGGGATCCTCTAAATTTCAAAATGCACTAAATTTTATTTCTTTGTATCCACTCCATTTTCTGGTAGATGGTGGAAACTAAATGCTAAATGATGAAGGATGGATCATTTCTTCTTTAACGCTGTGTCTCCACCATGGTTAAGAAAACACAAAAGATGATTTATTTAATCCACAAGATGGCCCTAAATAATGTATTTCATCTGCCCCTAAGAACGTGAATTTCCCAGCTACACACATCAGCATTTCATTATTTCATTTTTACATGATATACAAGGATGATAACCGAATTACATGGAAAGACTATTTAAAAATCTTGTAAACTATGCTGGAGTATTTCAGTTGAATTTAAAAACTGTTTTGTAAAATTAGTTTGAGTGTTATTAATTGATGTGTTACAGGAATACAAACAGTAAAAAAAAACCACTACAAATATTTTTGAAATGTTCTTTCAAAACATGCTCATATTCTGACAGAACCATTTACATCTTAAACGGAAACTGCTTCACTGACATGAATCAAAAATTCTGGATGTGACTCTTTGCCAACAATACCAATAAAACAAAACGGGACAGACGTCCGCATTTAAAGAGAAAAAGGTACAGACCTACAGATTTCTTTCAATCGCCATTGGAAACTACCCAAAAGAAGTCTCCATCCATGCAAATGAAGCGAGGAGGGGGCTCCATGCAAGGTGCAGACTCCCTCAAAATTGGATCCACCCAAAGCCCCACCAGCAGAGCCTCTCACCTGCATATCCCGAGCCAAACCGCACCCCTGACGCGAAGCCCCAAGAGTTCAGCCCTCGGTTACCGGCTCGGAGCAACAAGGCTTCTATGAACGCGACTGCGCCCTGTCTCCCCGACTTGCTAAAAGGTCCCAGCTCCTCATTGTTCTGTAGCGTGTACCTCCGGTCTAGGTCTTCAGGGCTCACCGCGAGGGTGGGAGCGCCGCCTCCCCTAAATTCGCCCAGCTCCCTCCCCGGCTCTCGGGGGATGGGGGGAGGGGAACTGATGAGGAGGAAGAGGAGGGTCGGTTCCCGGGACGCGATCAGAGACCCCTTCCTCCGTCCCTCCTGCTGCGGTCCAGACCTTCCCCACCCCCCTACCTCGCCTGCCAGCGCCAGCCGCTCAATCGGGCACCCCCAGCCCGTTACCCAGCGGCGCCGTTACCTCCGCTGCTGGGGCGGCAGTCCGGCTCCGGGCGGCCCCGCATCCTTCCGCCCGGGCCCGCGAGCTGTGCCTCCCATCCCCTAGCTCGGGACCCCCGGGGGGAGGGGCGGCGGTTGGAGGGTCCGGCGAGCAGCGTCCACTCGCGCTGGGGCGGCTGCCTCCTGGGCCGCGACGCTCCCCGGGGGACTCTCGTGCAGACACTGCAGCGCCGCGTGCCTTCGCTCGCGACTGGCCGGGGCGCGGAAGGAGTGGAGAAGAGGCGGGGCGGGCGGGGGAGCCGAGTGGTGGCCTAGCAACCGCGGCACGCCCTGGTAAACGCCTCCGCGCAGAGACACGTGACGCACGGAGGCGGACCCGAGGCCTCTCCCCACCGCGCAGGCTCTGGGAGGTTCAAAGCGGGGAGCTACCTCCCAGGCCGACGCCGCCGCCGGCGGCCGAGGGCGGTGGCTGGTGGGCGGGGGAGAGTGGCCCCGTCGGAGGATAGTGAAAATGGCACCTAGTCTGCATTTCTACCCCAGAATCCGCTGTTCCTTAACACGTCGCATCCTGGGATTCTAAAACCTCTTCTGAATATGAATTTTAAAATGAATGAAAAAAAATGTATGATTATTTAGACTTCCCTACTGAGCCCTCCCCGCGAAAGAAGTTACATAGGAGGGCAATAATTATAAATCAGGTAGTGACATTATCAGTGCTTTCGAACGTTACACTGTTTTATTTGATCTTACTAACCATACCAGATGACAGCCCTCTTTTACAGATTTCAGCTCCCTTTTCCGGGATGTAAATTGAGGACTGAGTCCCCTGCAATGGGATTCTGCGGATGGTAGGGCTCCAAGAGCCATTCTAGGGATGAGAAAACTGAGGCCTGAGGAGCCGTGCCTCGTAATGATCTAGTTGGCCAAACCTGAGCTAGAACTGTGCAAATTCCCAGCCTCCTCCTGCTGCACCAGACCCCCTGGAAGGAGGCTTTTCCGGTCGTTTTCTTTGGAATGTGTGTGTGGGCAGGGGTGGGGGGTGAGGCGGGGGTCTTTTATGAAAAGTTAAGACGCGTTAGTAACATCAGTGTTAAACGGATTTTGATAGTCGGAACAAAAGTGAGAGGGATAGATGTTAAAATAGAATACAAGTATTGTTTTCTTGAGCGAGGTATCCAATAGGATTTTCTAAACCTGCAAAGCACGAGGCCATCTGACCCTCAAGAACAGAACCAAATTGCAGTTTTGCAAATGCCGAACAAGGGCGCCACCTGGTGGGGCTTAGGGAACTCATGGACCCAAACCAAGGTCCATAAATTGAAAATTTCCATCCAAGGCTCATTTCCGTGTGACTAAAAGTCACATTTCCTGTTCTCCTCCCAAGTAAACATACTTTTAAAATCCAAAGGCTCTTCACTTATTAAATTAAGGCTGTATTAGTTTGGGGAATTTTATTCTTTGTGGTCAATGTTGCTTTAGCCTCTGATATAAATAAAAATGTTTTCTTCCATGATGCTTTTAAAATTTTTTCTAATTTTGTAAATAGGTTCCTCTCCGTCTCTCTCCCCCCAAGCAATCTTGCTTTCATATAGATTTGTATTTGGGCTCCTATGGAAGCTTTTGTTTAAAGAAAGTTCCATGATAACAAGAGGTTTGGACTAGATTGTTGTTGAGGTCCCTTTCAGCTCTAAGATCGCAAAATTCTATTAAATAATCGCTCTTCTTAGTACTTATGTGGACACCTCAGACTACTTTACTGCCCTAAACATTCCAACGGGACTTGCCCCACAAGTTTTCTTATAACCTCACTCAGGATCACTGCTTTGAGAGGACTGGACCTCCAGTCTGTGCTGCAGACGTCGGTCTTTGAGCCACACGCAGACATCTCCGCTCCCTTTCCAGCCCCTGAGGTGGGAAACACAGAGGCCTCCTTTATCTTTAGGCTGTTGTTCCCTTGGTCAAGGGAGAGAGGATTCCTTGAGCTTGCTGGAGTCTCATAAACTTCTAACCTTAGTGACCCAAGTACTTTCCAATATTTCTTCAAAGAGTCCCTGTTTTTAACCATGTGACTGGTTTAAGTCTCCCACTGAGCTACTGCTCTGTGCCCTCCCTCTCCTGAACAGGCATTTCCCATACCATTCATGCCCTTTCTTCTCCTCCAAAGCCCCACTCAAGAGTAGTTCAAAATCTCCATTATCTTCCTCCACGCAGATAATTCCAGATTTACCTACCATGGATTAGTCGGATATCATATAAGATACCTGCCTACCCTTTGAAGCCAGTTCTAAAACATCTGCAAAATAAGGAACCTCTGACAAGCCAACAATAAATGAAACTATTTCAGGATCTCCAAAGATGATTGGGTCATTCAGAATGTGATAACAGCAGTTTCAAAGGCAGGAGTTAAGAAAACATTCCAGTGGCCACATTCTTCTGGAATTTTGTTGGTGAGTTACGTTAAGTTTAACTCATTTCATTGGTATAAATTATTCTTTTGCAGCATGATGTGCCATAATGCATAGTATGACATATGAATCATAAAATTGGAATGCATTTTTAAAAATCATGTGAAGCTCACTCTTTTCCCCAAGCTATTCACCTGAGCCCCAGAAACATGTACTTGCTATTTTTTCAGAAACACAAAAGTCTACCTCACTGAAACACTAAAGCCATGTTTTATTTTTCTAGAGCCTTAGAAAACTGTCTCTCTTCCGAAGGTACCACAAATTTAGTGGCTTAAAACAACACAGATTTAATATCTTACAGGTTTTATCTTTAAAACCTCACTCACTTCTCGTTCTCTCTCTTTGTAAGCTTTGAAAGATGCCCCTATTGATACTTCTGAATCTTGAAAACAAAAACAAAAATAACAAGCAAAATCCTTGTGCTTCTTCCAGTACTGTGTCTCCTAAACCCTAAAGGTTGGCCTTATTAATCTCTAGTATCAGAAACATACTTCTTTTTTCCAAATCTCTGCCATCTCTTTTCACTTGCTCCTCAGTCAGCATGACCAGTTCCACCTACAGCCCTTGAGGGGCAAAATGAAACTACATTTCTCAAGTCTTAAAACCTCACCAGCACACTTTCTAATGGATATTACTATTTATTAAGTATTTATTATGTTCCAGGCACCCTCTGAGTGCTTTACATATATTTTCTCACTTAAAATTCACAACAATTCTGTGAGATAACTATTGTCCCTATTTTACACTTCAGAATACAATCTTGGAGGTGAATAACTTGTCTAAGGTCACCCAGCTGGCGTGTGGTGAATTGGAGTTCAAACCCTGGTCTAGTTCATTCTAAAACCCACTCCCTTCACTTGCCTGTATATTGCCTGTCAGGGCAGCTCAGGCTAGATCACTGGATCCTTTGAACTCTGTGACATACAGTTTCTCTTGATCTAAGATTCCAAAGTGTGGTAGACAGAATAATGATTCTCCAATATGTCCATGTCCCAAACCTAGAACTTGTGAATATGTCACCTTAAATGCCAAAAAGGGCCTTTGCAAATGTGATTAAGTTAAGGATCTTGAGCTGGGGAGATTATCCTAGATTATCCTGTTGGGCTTGATAAAATCATTAGGGTCCTTATAAACTGGAAGAGGAAAGCAGGAGGGACAGAGAAGGAGATGTGACAATGGGAGCAGAAGTCAAAGAAAAAGAGAGAGATTTTGAGATGCTTGTTTTTGGTGTTGAAGGTGGAGGAAGGAGCCACGAATCAATAAATGAAGGTGGCCTCTAGAAGCTGGAAAAGGCAAGGAAACAGATTCTCCCCCAGACCCTTTAGAAAAAATGCAGTTCTGCCACCAACTTCTTTTTGGATTCCTGACCTCCAGAACCGTAAGATATTAAATTTGTGTTGTTCTAAGCCACTAAATTTGTGGTACCTTAAAAACCTTAGGTACTGTAATAGATTAAACATAGCCACACATCCTTTGCAGCAGCTCCAGGTAAGTGGGGAGACTATTTTTCCAGTTCTTGAATCTAACTAGCCACGTGACTTGCTTTGACAAATGGAAAGTGACAGAATTGGTTTGTATGATTATGAGTTTAGGCCTCAGGAGACCACAGCTTCTCTCTCATGCTATCAGATGCTGCCACCACGTGGACAAATCCAAACTAGATTGGTGCAGAACCCTCAGCCAACACCACTGTCAGCAGCAAGCAAGGGAGGCCATCAGCAGAGTGGTGCTGTCAGACGACAGCAGTCACACGAGGATCCCAAGCAAAGACAGCAGAAGAACCAAACCCACAAGCCCAAATCCATGATTTGGGCAAATCAAATTACTATTTTAAGCCACTGAGTTTTGGGATGCTGCAGTAAATAAATAATGCCAGTACTTTTGAAAAATATCAATTCCTACCTCCCCTCACTACCCTCCAATCCCACCAGATCTAATGATTAAGAATTTCTTGGTAAAGGGCCCCGCTGGTATTTTTGTTGTGGCTGTTGTTCACCTACCAGGTTTGGAAATCACTAGTGTAGACCTTGGAGACCAAGACCTATTGGACCTTGGAAACCCACTAAACCTGTGTTCCTCCCCCTCGTCCAAAGATATTTTCTTTTCATTGCTTTTAGAGAGAGAGATGCCAGAGAAAGAAGCATCAATTGGTCACCTCCCGAGCGCCCTCCCTAC
This sequence comes from Pteronotus mesoamericanus, assembly GCF_021234165.1. Taxonomy (NCBI): domain Eukaryota; kingdom Metazoa; phylum Chordata; class Mammalia; order Chiroptera; family Mormoopidae; genus Pteronotus; species Pteronotus mesoamericanus. The sequence goes on from NW_026555326.1 coordinate 4,646,455, forward strand.
GCCTCCAGACAGGGCATCAAACCTGCCACCTGGGTACGTGCCCTCACTGGGAATCAAGCCAGCAAACTTTTAGTTATGGGATGACACGCCAACCAACTGAGCCACCCCAGACAGAGCTAAACCTGTTTTATTCATGGCACCTGGGCCAAGGAAATCTATTCTCTATCACTTATGCACAGGTTGGGACTTTTTCTACTGCAAGTATTTTTAAAAAATGTAACTGCTAAAATAAAACGTATTACAAACATTAAAAAAATTTTAAGCATTAGGGCTAACTTCAGGCATGGTGTGTGCCTGTCCTCTCTCCATTTCTTGGCTCTGTGCTCCTCCATATTGACTTCATTCTCTAGTTTCTTCTGTCCAAACAAAATGATCAATTCAGTGGAAAATCTCTCCCAGTAGTGTCCAGAACATCTCATTGTATACCATTGGCTTTGATAGAGTCCATTCTTGAACCAAACCCACGGCCTGGAAGTGCAATGCGCTGACGGGTCAGGCCTGAGCCACCTGGAGCCAACAGCAGCGTCACCTATAGAACATAGACAGAAAGTTAGGGAGACACGGATTCTGCAGAGAAAAATTGCTATAGTGGGTTCCAGAAAAGGGATAAATGGATGTTGGGCAGGGAAACCAACGGATATTCACTACAGCTGGACATTGGAGATTAGCCCCTTTGGTGTCACCTAAATCCTGGTCCACATCAGGCTCACCTGGCTACTGGAAATCTTGCACTTCCTCAAATCTCAAATGCCTGGACACCAAGCTCTGAAAAACATCTCACTATGTCTCCTGAATAATGGACAGAAGAGGTCCTCAAAAATGCCCCCCATGCACTGTCAAGCAATTTGTAAAGTGCTTTCCATGTATGATAATTTAAGCCCAGGGACTAAGGGCTCTACCAACATGTCTCTATGGTTGTAATCCTCCAATTTAATGTACCTCTTTGTTTTATTATAAAAAGCCAGATTAAAGGATGTTCTAGTCAAACATTTTCCCAGAAAGCTAATCAATTAGGGGAGTAAAAATTAACTAGAAATGTACAAAGATGGAGAATAATGTTTTTGTCTGAATTACTCACATGGAGACAATCCTTTGTGCCTGGAAGAAATACGTGGATAGGAGCCTTGTGAGAACAGTTGGGGGACAAGCAAAAACTCCCAAGAAACATTCAGAAACACTGATGGTGTCTAAAGTGCCTTAGAAGGAGGGTGGGTCCACTTGTCTGCAGGGATTTAGAAGTCTTCTCTCCCCTCTCCCCTGCCTCGCTCAGCTCCTCCTCTGAATAAAGAAGCAAATATCTGGGTTTGAGGGGAAATCCAGATATTTCCACTTGCCCTGATTATAATGATATGTGCATGGGTCCGCCTCACTTTGTGAGACAGGGACCTTGTTTTATTAAATGGTGAATGGATTAAGTATACATTGGTAGTTATAAGAGTCACATGGATGTAAAGTACAGCTAGGGAATATAGTCAATATTGCAATAGCTATGCATGGTGCCAGATGGGTATTTGAAATATCATGGGGAACACTTTGTATAGTATATGATTGTCTGACCACTATGCTGTACATCTGAAATTAATACAGAATATTGAACATAAATTGAAATTGAAAAATGAAAAAATAATTTTCATATTCTCCATATCAAGCACAGTACCCAGCATGCAGTAAGCTCTCAGTGATGTTGATGTCACCAGCATTTTAGAAACTGCCCCCTGATAAATGGAAATCTCTGTCTTACAATCCGCTACTCTTCTGCAAAATTGTATTACTTGTGGGCCACCCTGACCCGGAGGTCTTCACTTTTGTTTGCTTGCTTACTTTTTAAGACAAAAGCCTGCTCTTGCCCATAAAGCCTAGAAACACAGCCCCTCTAGACTGAGTTCCCTCAAGGAACCGCAGGGAATGGGAAACATGTTTCCACTGGGCCCTGGAAAGTGGCCTCTTTCCTTCTGCTGCCGGGGTGCCTCCTGGGTTTCTCCGCTGCCCAGCGCCCCAAGGCCGCTGTCTCGCCCGAATCACCAACATTTGCTGCTCTTCTGGCTGCCGACAGCACTACTGAATTGGGAAATTACAGTTTTCAATGAGGAAAAAAATCGCCCGTTTAAAAAACTGCACTTATACAACTGGTTTGTGCTTCTTTAACAAACTGAGCGTGAAGTTCAAGAACGGCACAGGGACGGGAGAGCAGCCGGTCCTCACACGGGGCAGGGCGTGCCCAGAAATGTCACGGCTCTGGTAACTGGAGACAAATGGAGAGGAAACTTGTCTTTTGTAAAATTGACCTCTAAAAGAGGAGAATGTTCTCATTTTCCCTGGGCTTTAATCATTAGAAGGCAAGACATTGTATACTCTCACACAGTCCTTGATTAAACAAATGGCTTTATTTGTAGAACAGCCCGTACTTCCTGGGAGACACCATAAACATTAATGAGATCCAAAAACCATAGTTTCAGCTTCCTGTCCTCCAGACATGTGCACCAAAATCAGACAATGTTCATCAAGTGTCCTTTTGTAGACAACGCCCTTTGCTTGGTGCCTAGAAGGTTCCAGATCTTCAGTTCCACACCATGATCCTATGGATGCTCCCTCTTTCTCCTCTGTTTTTTTTTTAAATATTTTATTGTTTATGCTATTACAGTTGTCCCAATTGCCCCCCACCCCCTCCACTCAGCCCCACACTCCCTCAGGCAGTCCGCACACCATTGTCCATGTCCATGGGCCACGCATGTTCTTTGTCTAATCCCTTCACCTCCTTACAACCAGTCCCCCATCCCCCCCCCTTACAGCTGTCAGTCTGTTCCATGTTTCTATGCCTCTGATTCTATTTTGCTCATTAGTTTATTTTGTTCATTAGATTTCACATATAAGTGAGAGTATATGGTATTTGTCTTTCACTGACTGGCTTATCTCACTTAGTATAATGTTCTCTGGGTCCATCTAGGTCTCAAAAGGTAAGAGTTCCTTCTTTTTTACTGCTGAGCAGTATTCCATTGTGTGAACGTTCCATAGATTTTTTTTTATCCACTCTTTTATCTACTGATGGGTACTTAGGCTGTTTCCAGATCTCGGCTATTATAAATAATGCTACTATGAACATAGGGGTGCATATGTTCTTTCGAATTGGTGTTTCAGGATTCTTAGGATATATTCCCAGAAGTGGAATCGCTGGGTCAACAGGCAGTTCCATTTTTAATTTTTTGAGGAAATTCCGCACTGTTTTCCACAGTGGTTGCATTCCCACCAACAGTGCATGAGGGTCCCCATCTCTCTCCACATCTCTCTCCTTTGTTTTTCTTTCACCAAGGACCAAACTTCTTGGCTCACAAGCATCAAATTCACACCTATTATAGGAATTTAACAGTTTCCATCCACTTTTCCTAAATAATTTCTTCTCTGGTTCCACCTGCCTTCCCTGGACTGCACCTACCAGGTCATCAGCATATTTCACTGTGGGACCAGGTCTGTAGGCACGGCGTTAGTATGTCCTATGTAAAATCTGAGACACACTGATGTTAAAAAAATTACTCACTTTTCCTCTGAAATTCAAATTTAACTGGGCACCTTGTATTTTTGTTTGCAAAACCTGGCAATCCTAGCTGTAGGGAATAAAATCTTCGTCTGAAATACTTTGAATTAAACTTGAAATTTGGTCTTAGAAAAATCACCCTAAGTAACTCCCCTCTCCCACTTTCTCCCCAAAACACACTCTCACACCCACTCAAATGTATATAATCTTATTCCTTAAATCTTTTTTTAATTTTTGAATTTTTTTAATGGATCAGTTGCCTCCTGGACATGCCCAGACCGGTAACTGAACCCACAGCCTAAGGCATGTGCCTTGTCCAGGAAGCAAACTCACAAACTTTCAGCCGTGGGATGACTCTCAACAAACTGAGCCGCACCGGCCAGGGCTATTTACTAATTTTTTAAAGTCAATTTTACACCCAGAAAGTGCATGGATCTTGAATGTATGTGTTGATAAGTTTTGACAAATGTGTATCCCTGTGAAATACACACCCTAATCAAGATACAGACTATTTCTATAACCCCTTTGTGCCCCTTTCCAGTTAATTCTCATACCCCAGAGACAACCACCACAGATTAGCTTTATTTGTTCTTGAGCCTCACACAAGTGTTATCGTGAGCACTCTTCAGTGTCTGGCTTCTCTCTCTCAACATGATGCTTTCAAGATTCACTCATGTAGTTGCACGTCTCAGTAGCTGGTTCTTTTTTTTAGGTGGAGGTTCTGTTTGTTTATTTGTTTGTTTTTTCCCTCCATAGGGTTGTTCCTTCATAGGAAGGACAGTCAGAAAAAAACAATTTTATTTATATAAAATTTACAAAAAAGCTATAATCTAGTTAGCACATGGAGAATTTTGGCAGTCTGATTAACCTTCTCAGAATTGTTTTCCTTTCCTTTTCTTTTTTTGTTATTGTTCAAATACATTTGTCTCCATTTTCCTGCCACCATTTCCCCCTGCCTCCCCACGCCCCCGCCTGCCCCCCGCCCCCGCCTCAATCCTTTTGCACTTTGGCTTTGTCCATGGGTCCTTTATACATGTTCCTTGACTTGACCCTTCCCTTCTCTTCCCCCGCCCCCCCCCCCTTGATTCTGTTGGTTTCTTTTTTGTTTCAGAGTTGCTGGTTCTTTTTTTTTTTCAAAAAAAATTTTTATTGTTATTCTATTATAGCTGTCCCAATTTTTCCCCTCTTTGCTCTCCTCTGCCCAGCCCACCCCCTCGTAGTGGTTCATTCTCTTTAAGGAGTAGGAGTCCGATGAGTAGACAGACCACTATTTGTTTATCCAGTTTCCTGTCAATGAACATTTGGGCTGTTTCGACTTTGGGGCTACTATGCTTAAAGTTCCTATGAACATTGTGTACAGACCTTTCGTGAGCCTATGTTTTCATTTCTCTTGTATTAGATTTCCAGGGCTGTTGTTAACAAATTGCCACAACTGGATGGTTACTGAGAATAACAGACATTTACTCCCTCTCAGGTTAGGAGGCCAAAAGTCTGGAAGGTGGCAGCGTAGCTGGTTTCTTCTAGGGGCTTCAAGGGAGACTCTGTTGATGTCCCTCTTCTAGCTCCTGGTGGTTGCCAGCAATCCTTTGTGTCCCTTGGCTTGCAGCCTCATCGCTCCAGTGCCTGCTTCTGTTGTCACATGTCAGTAGTCATTTGCAGCCTGAGGGACAGTGGAGTGGAAGGTGGGTAGAAAAGCAGGAAATGGGGCAACTTGACTGGCTGTGCCAATTCTTGCCTCGAGCCTAAATTTACAGGCTCCCTGCAGGCTGGGCCTACCAACCTTAGACTGGGCTGAGACCACTGAGCTGGCAGTGTAAACAAAACAAGCACACACCAACGCCTGCAGCCATGAAGCTGATGTTCCTGGCCTTCTTCCCATAGTTTACCCCTCTGTATATCCACCCCTTTAGGAGCTTTACATCCTCCATCCTGCTCATCTTCCAGGAGTGTTGCCCAGTCCCAGAATCTAGAAACTCTTGCTTTCAAATCCTCTAGATAGGAAACACTAAACAAAAGCCAGCCTGTCTGGGCTTGGCCTTGCTGTACAGAACACAACACAAGAGGAACTATGACATTCAGAAAAATGTTCACAGTGCTTGTCCCTTCCTTTCCCCTGGGTCTCTTTTATTTATGTCCTCTGTGTGTGATTTGTGCAGTTATACCTGGTTTTAATTACAGGACCCAAAAGTACTGTAAGCATCAGTTAAAAAGAAATATTTCTCTTGGGCTCAGGTAGCATTTGAAATCCTGACTTTGAAGTTTAGGAAGCATCTTGACTCAGCCCCAGAGCTTTGAGTCTAGACTCTGCCAGTCCACTGCCTGGTCTTCCCTTAAAACGCACGTCTAACTTCAGGGCTTCCAGCCCCCTCCGACACCCTTGTACTTTGCCTTTCCCTTCTCCCTGCCATGGAATCAGGTCAGAAGCTTAAAGATCCGTGGGAGCATTGGCCATCGTTTAAGGCAGGTTTCCTTTATTTCATAGAGTTTTCCTAGAGTCCATTAGGTTCTAAGAGTTTCCAATGACAGGTTTCTGCCACAGGTTGTGGAGAACATCTTCACCTCAAATCAGTCCTTCCAGATCTATCCCAGGCAGGGAAATAACTAACTTCCTGAGATGCAGAAGGTTTTACTTCTGGGCAGCTATAGGATCTTTTTCTGCCCACTTGCTAGTGTCAGAAGGCTCCTACTGGTCTCACCTGGGATACTCCAGATCCATTCACCTTTGGGGTGTGAGCTGGGGGAGGCCATGAAGAAGAAAGGGGATTTTAAAAACCAAGCAGAATATGTAGTTTGGGCAGTCCCAGCAAGTGAGAAAAGACAGGAGGGCATCCTACTCACAAAGAAAATCTTCACACTCCTGAAGCTGTGTTGGCATGTGAGGCAGGCTGGCTGGGAAGCGGGTGCCTCTGTTCTCACAGGAGGTGCGCTGGTCTCAGCCAGTCGCCAGCCTGGCCAGGGAGATCGGGCAATAGAGCAGTGCTGAGCTGGCCCTGGTGGCTCTCTGCCTTCTGTGAGACGGGCTTGTTGTCTGGTTTTGCAAGAGCAAGGCCCTGATGTATAGGCCTTCGCCTACTGTGTCTCCTCTTTCCATTGTGGGTTCAGTAGGGCCTCCCCATTAATAAAAAATCCACAGAGTCACAGATTTCCTGGCAAAGGTTTTTTCCTATTAAAGCTCCTCCCTGCCATCTACCTCTCCAACTTTGCATTAGTCAACCATCTTAGGCTTTTAAATTTTCAATTTTTGTAGAGACGTAAAGTACATAATAGGGAATATAGTCAATAATATTGTAATAACTGTGCATGGTTCCAGGTGGGTACTAGACATATCGATCACTTCATAAGTTATTTAAATATCTAACTGCTATGCTGTACACCTAAAACTAATATAATATTGAATGTCAATTGTAATTGAAAAGTAAAAATAAAATTAAAACAAAATTTCAATTTTCATATTGTAAGCAAAAGAGCTAGTGGAGGATGATTTCCTGGGAGAAGAGTTTGGCTGCACATAGCTATGGGTTCTATCCCAGTGACACAAACAAGCTGGCTTATTTCAGGATGCACTAGGACTGAGAAATGTTTGAGGTCCTATATTAGTTAATTGCTTCATAACAAACCATCCCCAAACTTAACAACTTAAAACAAAAATTACTGTCTCATGGTTTTTCCGAATCAGGTATTCAGACAGGAAGTAGCCAGTCTCTGCTCTCTGATAGCTGGAGCCTCAGCTGGAAAACTTGAAAACTTGTGGGGTAGGGCTACTTGCTCAGGGCTGGAGGCAGGACCCCCAAGTGTAGCCCGGTTGGGGTGCAAGGGGACAGGGCTCCGTGGCGCTGTCCTCCAGCTCCAGACTTTGGTCTTGTGGCTGCAGTGCTTATGAATAAAGGCCTGCTGGGTCACAAGTGCAGAGAGAGCCCAAGGTGGGGCTGTCCCCTCCGCTGCATTAGGGACCCTTCCAAGAATGGTGTTGGACAGGCACTGTGAGGGCCTGATCCTTGGACAGTCGATGTGGAATTCTCCTTTGTGCAACTATGTCATCTAATAAAGCAATTAGGATTTTTTTCTTGGTAGAGAGACACTCTGCTCTGAAGTTTTCATATGCAAAATTTAGTAGGGGCCAGGACCCCTGGTGTTTAAATCCTTGCCTCCAGGGCACACTGCTGTTCCTCTCAGGGAAATGCAAACTCTCACCCCTGTCTGAGATTGATTTTTTGGGGACTAATATTTACTATTTATTGGAAACTTGCAAAACACTGTGCAACATCTCACATATGTTATCTCAGTTGTTTTCATGGAAGCCCCATGAGGCAGTTATGGTGTCCACCTGTCACAGAGAATACAAGAGTTTCAGAAAGGATAAGCCGTTGGTCCACGTCACACTGCTGGTAGAAGCTACTGTCATTTGATTCTAATCATCTCAGATATCTTTTTAAATAAGCAATATGAGTTAATAAACTCCTAAGTAACAGAATTACTTTGGATACAAAACCCCCAGATAATGCCTGGTCCACAAGGTGCCCAAAAGATGCATACATATGGCCAAAAAATATTTTTAAATAAGACATTTAAAGATCATTTGTAGTTTTTTTTCCTCATAACATGAGGGGCAAATTTGGGACAAAGTGGATTCCCTGTTATTTTATTATCACCCCATGTAAATTAAAAAACAGGGAGTAGAAAATCTTGGAGAAAATCCTGAGACTTTTAGTGTGCAATAAAATGTAAAGATTTAATAAACAAAAGCCCTTAAGAAAAACATTCAAGAGCCCTGCGAGTTTACTAAAACACAAGGGTTGAATTAATCTTGTGGAACTGAACTAAACTGAATGGAACGGGAGTTGGCAAGACTCAGCACACTCCAACAATGATGGCGTGGAAAAGAATACAATGGCTGTTCGCAGGCGCGAGTCTCAGACACCTAAAAGCGCTAGCCCCTTGCGCAAGCGCAGAACCGGGCGGTGGGAGCGGCTGCGAGGACTGGGTGTTCAGGATTCGTCCCGCCTTCCGCTTGCCTCGCGGCGCTCTGCTTCTGTTCCCAGCCCTGCCGCTAGGGGCGGCCGCGGTCTCCGTAGCCGCAACTGCTGCGGGGCTGCGCGGCACAGGTTTCCAGCCGGGCTCTTTTTCCAGCCGGGCCCCAGCATGGCTGCCCCCAGGGCTCCGGGTTGGGGAAGCGCCGCTTTCTCGTTTTCTTGACAACCCCTGGCTTCTGTGCTCTACTTTTCTTCCTCAGGCTATTCCAGCAGACATGTTTGCCAAGGCCTTTCGGGTCAAGTCCAACACGGCCATCAAGGGGTCGGACAGGTGAGGGAAAGAAAGGGCCTGTTCCGCCCACAAGGGCACCCAGGTATTTCTCAAAGCCAGTTGGTCCACAGCCCTTTTTGGGCTGGGTCAGCCGACCTGGGGTGGAGGCTGAGGGTTATACTCGGGGAAGGGACCCCAGGGGCAAGGGCGGATTAGACACACTTTGAGGGCGAAAATGGAAGGTAGGCCTGACATATCTCCCAGGCTGTGTTTTGGATATTCTAGTGAGTTGAAAAGAAAACGTACAGTGCAGCCTAGATTAGGCGTGGAGGATGCAAAAATGAAGGGATAGGGAAGAGCCCCTATCCGCCGAAGAGGTTAGAGTCCCTTGGGAGAGATCAGATGGGGCACAGAAAACTACAGGCATGCAAGGAAAAGTGTCAGTGATTACTTCTGGCAGGAGAGACAGATGGAGGGTGAAGTGGGAGAGGATAAGGCACGTGTGAGAACTGTATCTGTTCAGACAGTGCTGCAAATGCAAATGTCACGTTTCCAATTTTGGAACCAGTGTTCTATAGTTATTCTTTGTGCTCTGGTATAGTTATTTAATCATAATCTGACGGATTTGCCAAGCATCTATGAGAAAGGACTGGATCTGAGGGTTAGACACAGAATCAGGAAGGCAGGGCTGAGATTACAGTGTGAGACCGACTTGAGATGCTCACTGGGTCTCAGTTTTGCTTTCTCTATAAAATGGAAAGACTTGCCCAGGAACATAGAAGGTGAAAATAGATAAGACATTGGATGAGAAACAGAATAGGATGTTTCGGAAGGGTGTGCGAAAATAGGGCATTCTAAATCAGTCTTTCCTTGGCCCTCATAGTTTTATAGTGTGTCCTCAGTCCATCCAGGCAGCATTCGTACCAGGTATTGGTGTGATCTCTGCAGGAGAAAGCTTCGGGCTGATGTGGCAGCTGCTTTCCCCACTCTTGGAACCGATGGGGTCTCTGAGTTAGTACCTGGAAAAGAAGAGCTCAACGTTGTGAAGTTGTATGCTCACAGAGGGGATGCAGTGACCGTGTACGTGAGTGGTGGTAATCCCATCCTATTTGAACTGGAGAAAAATCTATATCCGACAGGTATGGCAGTAGGATGGAGGTGGCCATTACTATAGTCCTTGCCTACTATGTGTTTCTCCTTTTTTCTTCCAATAACCTCTCTTCCTTAAAACAAACAAGTTGAAAATCTCCCCATACCATTCCTAAAGATCTTTTTGGACCCAGTGTCCCTAGAATTGGGTCTTTCAAGAGCAGAAACTGCTATAGGAGTGAGGAATAAAAGGAGCTAATGCAGAAAAGGGGTGGTTGCCAAGGGAAATTCTGAGATGACGGAACAAGTTTATAGTAGGTTAATTAGGGATGGAGCAGAGGTCTTGAAAACAGTGGCATCTCATGGCATGAATCTTTCTGAAAACTACCACTAGCAGGATTTTCTTAATGCACCAAAGAGATACTGTTACAGGAAAGAAGCTGGATTAATTAAACTACGTACTGCACTGACTTAGTGATGTACTTCAGTCAGGATACCTCACAGGGGGTCTTTCTTAGGCTCTGCCTGGCTCTCAGGGTTCTCTGCTTTCTCTCTTTGTCACAGGTCTCAGAGACTCAGTGTTCTTTGTTTGTTTTCTATAGCTACTGACACCTAGAAAGTCACTCGGGCCTTTCTTTCTCCAAGTTTGGCTGAAACAGTATAATGCAGTCTCCTTCGGCCACTCCTACCCAACCTCTCTTTACTGCTGTACAAACACAGGCCTTTCTGATTTAGAGTATTATTGTTAATCCCTATGGAAACAAAATAAAAATAATAGACATGGGAAAGTTTCAGAATTTCTTACAGGGTGGGGCCCTGTTTTTAGGTTACTTACTTCTGAGGTAATAAATGGAATCCTCATTGGGTCTGTGTCCCCATTTTTATCCACTGTGGCCATTTTCTGCTAGTGCAATCCAGGTGGAATAATAGGTGCCTCCAAATCTCAGGTGACATCCAATTTCTTAAGTCTCTGTCTTCTTTAAGAATGAATTCTCTGTGAGTATCCCCTCAACAACCTTCTTGCTAGCTTTGAGCTGAGTTTCTTTTCTATATCCTAATTAAATCAACCTTGGTTTTTGGCTTTGCCAGTGTCCCAGGGGATTGACTCTTTGGCCGTTAAATGTTTTCTGGATCTCTTTTTGGACAGTGTACGCCCTGTGGTCATATCCTGATCTTCTACCAACGTTCACAACATGGCCTCTGGTGCTCGAAAAACTGGTGGGGGGTGCAGGTAAGGATTTTCCTATATTCTGGCTACTGGTTGAAACCTACTTAGGAAGGGCCAGCTACTTTAAGAGATGTGCCTGTTTCCTGAATTCATATGTTTGAAGAATGGAGTTTATCCCCCGTGTGTGTTATGTCTTGCATTTGGCTGCTTCCATGAGCCCTCTGGACTTCTCTGACTGTTTGTAAGACTTGAATAAGATAAATGATGTAAAAGCACCTCAGGAACTGCCCTATCGCTACACTGTAAATCAACAAGCTGAACTTAGGAAACCAGGATAAGATAGATTGTGGAGCTGGACCCTCAACTTGGTGCTTTGATATCACCACTGGCACCCCCCTCCCTCTCCTCCCATCCCCTGCTGCATTGGGAAAGGGTCTGCTACTCACGTTGCCATTTTTAATTTGCATTATGAATAATATAGTTCATAATTATATTAATAAGTGTTTGTTACGCGAATAAATAAACGATGAAGTTAAACGTGGAATTAGATGGAAGCAGAACATGAATTGTGATGCTTCTGTTTGCTGCAGATTTGATGCTGCCAGGACTAGTGGTACCCCCTGCTGGTCTGCCTCAGGTACAGAAGGGTGACCTCTGTGCCGTTGCCTTGGTGGGAAACAGGTACTGTGCCAGCCAGCTGTGCCTTTTGGGCAAAAACTTAAGTAAAACTGGGGAGGGGGTTGGGAAGTGACAACTTTTCAAAGCATATGGATAAAGGATTAAGAGCAAAAAACCAGATTCTTCTGGAAGAAGCAGAAAGTCACAATGAGATGGACGTGTGGGTTGTCCACACATCTGGGCCAAGTGTATTTGCTGCTGCTGCTGCTTTTTTTTTTCTTTTTTTAAAATAATTTTAGATTTATAGAAGAGTTGCAAAGATAGTAGAGAGTTCTGATACACCCAGCTTGCTGTAATTATAACATTTTGTATAAAAATAGTTTAGTTATCAAAGCTAAGGAATTAATGTTGGTACAATACCATTAACACAACTGCAAACTTTATTCCAGTTTTGCCACTAATGTCTTTTTTTTTGCTTTTCAAATATTCAGTCTAGAATACCACAGTGCGTTTAGTTGTCGTGTCTTCTTAGTCACCTGTCTGCCATTTTTCTGGTCTTTCCTTGTCTTCCCTGATCTTGGTTGATACTTTCCCTCCATCACCCACATCATCATCCTCATCTTTTAATTATTTCAGTAGCTTTATTGAGATGAACTTTACATACTATAAAATTAACCTGTTTCAAATGTACTTTTCAATGCTTTTTAGTATATTTACAGTGTTCAGCCATTACCACTGCTATTTAAAAATAATGGTAATATAAGATGTAATAAAATGAACAATTCTGAAAAATCAAAAACCGTCTTATCTCACCATCCTTTTCTCCTAGTAGCCATCATCATTTTGAGGCCTATATTTGCCAACCTTCTTCAATGCATAGATACGTGCGCATATAAAAATTATTTAGGGTTTAAAAATACAAACAGAATTATACTTTATCTGTGTTGTTTTTCACTTAAGAAATCATGGGCAGTTTCCATGTCAGCAAGCCCAGATACACCGAATCTTTTCACCTGCCGTGTGGTGATGGAAGAGGTCCTCTCCTAGTGGATATTCTGCTATCTCCAATTTGTCTCTGTCAGAAACAATATCTTACTGATGCCTCCTGGAATACTAGTGCCATTGTTTTTCTAGAGTAGATACTATTGCCCTGAGAAAAAGCTGTATTAGTTTTCAGTCCCACCTACGGGACGTGATTTCCCTACATTGTCACCAACACTGGATATGATGGGTCACTTTCATTTGTATCATCTTGAGTGAAAAATGACATCTCATTATTTTACTCATTGCTGTTTTCAGAAAGAGAGATTGAAAGCATGGGAGGGGAGTCAGTGTTCAAGGATCTTATTTTTGCTACTGATATACTCCCGTTTGCCTTGAACCTTTGGAACCAAGCACCTAGAAATGTTTCCTTCCTTGTTTACCTGTAACAAAACTTGTGGTTGAAAAGAATGGTGGTGTCAACGTTTTTCCCTCTAGTATTCTACTGAAGAGAGAGTAAAACTCCATCAATGTGTATTTAGCCTGCTCAGTTTGGCCTTTAGAATGCATACGGGGATGATGCACGGGGGTGGCTTGTGGCGGGGGATAAGGGTACAAAGAAGTTTGTTGATACTACAAGCCATGTTTGAGACTGAAGTTCCCGAGTCATTGACTCAAAGGTGGGAGGAAAAGACCCCCATCTCTTAGAAGCTGGGGGCAAAAAACAAATTCAAAGTTTCTGTGGCAGTAATTGACCTATGGCACAGGAAGTGGAGCCACCAAGTGAGCAAACATGTTTTTAAGTTCAGGTGTTGGAACTCTGCTCTTGAATCTTCTCCCTTGGGCCTAGCTGACCTTCCCCCACTGTTCCCAGCTGGTCTCCGGTCCTAACAGGCTGTGTGTGTGCAATGCTTGAGTAACACTGGGATGACAGAGTTCCCGTTTGGGCTTTGGAAGTTTTTGTAGTTACTGTAATTGTGGTTGTTTTTGACATTTTGGACACACCCCATTCTTAGAGAGTTACACAGAGCAAGTCCTGTTATAAAGAGCCAAATCCGAAGGAACTATTGGTGCCACTATTTCTCTCTTCCCTCTTTCCTGTGACATCCCTCAGCCTCACTCATGGCATATGAATGGCCTCCCTCCTGAACTTTGGTATTAGATGGCTATGCCTTCTTCAAGGTAGAGTAAGTAAGGTATATTTTTGAAATTAAAGATACCCTGTCATAGATTTAAATGTCCTGATTGGGTTTAATTAGGAATAAAACAAAAAGTGACAACATCAGCAGAGGAGTTACTTATAAGAAAGGGAATAGTCGGTCAGGGAATTCTTGAAAGTCATATTTATAGGTAATCTGAAGAAAATTGAGACCGGACTGAGTTTAGTTTTGTGAATCCAATGGATGCTTCAGATTTGCAACTGTGGTGTTTTTAGCGTGTGTGTGGAAAGAGGGCCCTGACACGCGCCCCCTGGAAGACCCTCCCTGACCCTCGTCTCTGGCCTCCTCTTTCTAGAGCCCCCGTTGCCATCGGAGTTGCTGCCATGTCCACGTCTGAGATGCTGGCTTCAGGCCTGAAGGGAAGGGGCTTCTCCGTGCTCCACACATACCAGGACCACTTGTGGTGGGTTCAGTGTTTGTCCTGTTTCCCTGCGAGCTGCGCGGGTGGAAGGAGCATGGGCCTGCGTTCAGAAGTGAGAGTTTTGGTCCCTGCCGTGTCCTGAGGCAAGTTGCTGACCCCAGACATTAATTTCCTTGTTAAATGTAAAGAAATAATTTTCTTTTTTTGCCTGTTTACAGAAAAAAATACAGAGAACTTTGATTGTTTTCTGGAGGGATTACAGAATTCTAGGCCTGGAAGAAGGCCATAGGATTGTCTGCGCTGCCTCTCCGGACAGTGATAGTTTTATGGTGATAGATGTGGCTGATCTGGCCTTATCCGCCGTGCACATTTAGGCATCTTTCAGCCTCGTGGCGAGCACTCAGAAAGTCTCACTTCTGAATCCAGCTCTAAGCGGAGAATATCCTCAGGCACCAGGGTGATGATTACTATCATGTCGTTCAGGTTTCACATCCCAGATCTCCTCTCCGGTCACTTTCTCACTGTAGCAATTGCTTTCTGGAGCCATATACCAGTTTACTTCCTGATTATTTTCTTGTCATTTTACCAAAACAGTAAATAGTGCTTTCTCTAGAAAGCGCTATACCTGGTCTTTGGGCCAAGTGTTGTGGCCTGCTGGTGTAGATTCATTCTTCCATTTTCTGCCCTCTTTTGGAGTTGCTCATTTCACAAGTATTGGGTAAGCCCTGCCTTGCGGGGGGTACAACCTCATCAGCCTGTGCTTAGCAGACATTTGAGAGCTGCTTACTGATGTTCTCCCAGCACCTTGTTTTCTAATGGTCTGATCAACGTCAGTCAAGGTCATGTTGTCTTAAGTTGTTTTATCAGTGGCTGCCTCAGCCCACACTACCCCCACCTTTTAAAAATATTTATGTTATTGACCTGATCAGAATAGGTTAATAATACACTCTAGCCTCATTAGTTACAATACTAATAAGCTTTGCTGCAGGTGTTAAGTAAAACATCGTTTGATTTGCATAACTTTGGATAAGATCATCCTTTGTGCTTTTACTTCTTTCCACGCTCTGCTATGTGGCAGTGCTCTTTTTTCTCTCTCCCTAAGGCTTAGTGGTATAAAACCATTGTAATCTCCACTCTGCAAGTTAGATGCGTTCTGATTTAACGCAGAGCAAGTTTTGCAATCCTTGAGCTATCCAGGTGTTTGTAATTTGTTACATCCTGTGAGCCTTGGGTGTTTGTATTTCTCTAAACTAGTCCTACAGATAGATGCATTTGTGATCGTAATTTTGTTATTCAAAATATTTTTTTAATTTTTAACTTGTAGGGACAGAATATTGGGGGGAGGGTTCTCTTTTAAGGACTTTTTCTTTCATCTTTCTCTGTTCCCAGACATGTATTTAATATTATTATTCCTTTGAGATGGGGAGGAGTCCAGACTTACTCTCTCCATTTCAGAGATAAGGAAACTTAGGCATGTGAATTTTCTGGGCCCAGAATTGAAAATAGAGTTGAGATGAGAGCACAGGTTCCCTGCTCTCTCCTGGATACCCCTGCCTCGATGGCTCTTACTCTGAACTCCTGGCTGACCCCTGACCCAGGCTGGAAAGTGCTGTGGTTGCTACGTGGTGTTTCTGACATGAGATTTTTCCAGGCGATCTGGAGACAAGTCCTCTCCGCCTTTCATTGCCCCACTGGCCCTGGATCACCCAGATGTCAGTGAAGAGAAGGGGTCTGTCCAGGAAGACCCCACCCTGCAGGAAGATTTGAGGCACCTGACTCTGGAGGGAGAGGAGGAGGAGAACAATGGGGAGAATCAGCAGGCGTGTGGGAAGAAAACGCTCCCAGGAGCCTCAGAAGACCTGAGTGTTGGGGGCCTGAACCCGGACCCCACAGACAGCAAGATCCTTCAAGGTACAGTTGGGAGCAGGGAGTAGGAAGGCCGTCTCCTCTCAGCTTAGGAGACCGAAGCGCTACGCTGTCCCTCCAACGAGAGCGGCACCGAAACTCTGGGAGAGGAGCGCACATCCTTATTTTTGATGAAGGTGGTGCAACAGCCTTTTGAAATCTCACCAGGGAGTCCCCTCCACAGAAGTCGTCTTTCCCTGGGTGTCAGTCTGCCCTGGCCTTTGGACTACTTTCAGCTACCGAGCCTGTAAATTTTCTTCCTGTCAGAGAGGCATTGGCTCCTGGCTGGGTGGAACTTTGTGCTTGACCCCTTCTCGGGGTCAGCCCTCTTTAAAGGCTCTGTGCTCCAAGAGCCTGGGACCTTTGGGACCCGGGAATGGGTTCCGTCACCAGGAAAAGGGTGAGGCAAGGGCAGAGCTGGGCGGGGAGCACCAAGCATTCTGTATCCCCCAGGAGGGGTGTGGTTCTTGTCTTTTTCTGCAGAGCAAATGGATGAACTGTTACAGCAGTGCTTCTTGCATGCTCTGAAATGCCGAGTCAAAAAGGCCGACCTCCCTTTACTTACCAGCACTTTCCTCGGCAGCCACGTGTTCTCCTGCTGGTACGGAAGGCATGGCGTGGGCCAGCCACTGGCGCGGGTCTCTGTCTTATTCCCTGGTAGTGGGTCGGGAGACGGCTGCTGGGGACACTGGTTGAGGGACATGCTGCGGGAAGAATGGAGTAAGGGATTGATCTAGCAAATATAGTAGGTCCTAAGTTTTAAAAACTTAGCCAGTGGAAGGATGTAAAGCAAATAAAGGTTAGGACTCCCCAAATTCTCAGAGCGCTGCCTCTGCTGCGTGGCTCTCGGTCATCTTGCACGAACCGGGCAGCGCGTCCTGTCCAGGAAGGGTCCGGAGCAGCCTCTGTCCGGAGGCTTCCTTTGGAACTGTGAGCCCCCTCACTCTTCTGAATAGCAGGTGGGCCAGGTTAGGCTGCATCAGGAGGAAGAATTGGTATGAACCCCCCATCGCTCCCCCAAGCACAAGCCACCGGGAGAGGGAGTGTCGCATGTGGACAGGGCCTGACCCACCTCGGTTCAAAGGCCAGCTCGCAGGGTGCTGCCGCAGTGCACGCGAGCTCGCTGCTGGGCTCCTCCGAGCCCTCGTTTCAGCACTTGCCGGATTGCTGTCAAGATTGAATAGCCTGACATTTAGTAAGCACTTAATAAATGACCTATCAGGAGATTCGCTTATTGATTTTTACCTGAGACTGAACTCCTCCCACCCCCCCGGCCCTCTGTTTTGTGAAAAGTGGTCTTACTGTAATTCCCTCCTATTTACATGTGGGCTTTGTAAGGCATCCTACCTAGACAAGAGTGGGATGTGGAGCGTGAGGCAAGCACTTGGTCATTTGTCCTGACCTTGTTGGGTGGCATGTAACTCGGACCCTGGAAGGTGCTCTATGTAGAGCTTCGTAGCCTGGGGTGGTGTCAGGAGCCCTGCTGCTATTGTGTGGCACATGTTCAGAGAAGATGTCCGTTTTGGGGAACGGAAGTGATTACAGCTTTGACTAGGAGCCTCCCCCGAAATCTCGTAGCCCTAGGGCCGGAATCAGCAAACACATTCTGTAAAAAGCCAGACAGTAAATATTTTAGGCTTTGCAGGCCATAGAGCCTCTGCTGCAACCCCTCCTCCTACTGTAGCAGGAAGGCAGCGCAGGCAGTGGGGTGGGCCTGCAGGAGCAGTTTGCGGAGCTCACTTCCCACTGTGAGCTCCGCGTGGGAAAGATTCGCCTTGATGTGGGACTTCTGAGGCTACAGGTTGTCTGGTTTGAGAGGAATCCAAAGCTATACCCAGGACAATAGCCACTAGCCACATGTGGCTATTTAAATTTAAGTTAATTAAAATTAAATAAAATTTAAAATTTAGTTCCTTAGTCACATTAGTCACATTTCAAGTGCTTAACAACCACACGTGGCTAGTGGCTATCGTATCGAATAACAGAGAACATTCCATCTTTTTGGAGGAGCCTGTCAGACAGCAGTGATCTAGATAATCCAACTCCCCCCCCCCACCCCCCCTGCAGAGGGCGGTGGAACGGAGGCCTCCTCCTGAACCGTGGGGAGGCTGGGGAAGGACCCGCTCCTCTCAGTGTCAGGCAGGTCCCGCGCTACAGCTTCGTTCGCTTAACTCGCCTTTTCCATCTGCCATCAGCCCTGAAGGACGGCAGCTGGACATAAAGAAGTCGAGCTACAGAAAGGTGAGCCGGCAGCCCGTGCACACCCGCAGCGCTGTGTGGAACCCGCCTGACGGGGGCTGGGCGAGCCCTGGGGAAGCCCTTTCTCCAGGGCTCAGGCTGGAATTAAGCCTTTGATTCCAGATACGGGGCAGGGTGGGGCGGGGCGGGGGCAGGGAGAAGACGTCCCCAGGCTGAGGTGGTTGGGTGGGCACCCCTTCCCCTCTCTCCTCTTGAGCCCCCTTTATATCTGATCAGGGTTCTGAAAGGCTTCACCGCTTAGTCTCGAGCAGCTTCTCGCCCCTTGAGCCTCTGGGCGGGGGCCTCCCAGTTCCTGGTTTGATGAGGGCAGGCAGTGCCCCACGTCCCTCCCCAGGACCTGCCTAGCGCGGTGTCTGGCACCTCCTAGGTGCTCAGTGTGTATGACGAAGTCCCCCACCACGGGCCCTCTCTCCCTTAGCTCTCTAAGTTCCTGCAGCAAATGCAGCAGGAGCAGATTATACAGGTGAAGGAGCTGAGCAAAGGGGTGGAGAGCATCGTGGCTGTGGACTGGAAACACCCGAGGTGAGTGCAGGGGGCCTGGTCACCGCAGCTCGGCGGGCCCCGGGGCACCTGGGCCGTGGACTGGGACTTGCTGAGACACTAGTATAAAATGTGTTTTTTCTTTCCTTCTGCCGGGTTTTAGGATCACATCTTTCGTCATACCTGAGCCCTCCCCGACCTCCCAGACTGTCCCGGAGGGTAGCAGGGAACAGCCCTATCACCCTCCAGATATAAAACCCCTCTACTGTGTCCCAGCCAGCATGACCCTGCTCTTCCAGGAGTCTGGCCACAAGTGAGTTTCTGGAGAGCGGCCCCGCTCTGCCTGCTTGGTGTTCTGGCCTGTAGTTCCTCTCCGCCCGAGTAGTGCTCTTCTGTGACCGGCAACACTCGCGCTGCCCTGCCCTCCCTCCCTCCCAGATCCAGCTCAAGCCTCCTTCCCTGGAAAGTGTCTCTGGACCAAATGAATGAGAGAGTAGGTCTCTCCCTTTTCTGCCTGTAATTATCCTGTACAGTTTACATGGTCCTGCTTACTACCTCAGTCAGAAAAAGGGAAGAAAATAAGAGCTCAGAAAGCTGGGGAAAGCACCCTACTGAGCAGGCAGTGAGTCTTGGAGTTTGCAGATTGTGTCCTGGCCCACCATACACTAACCTCCTGGTCCCTTCTCACCTAGGAAGGGGAGCGTCCTCGAGGGCAGTGAGGTCCGAATGATCATCATTAACTACGCGAAGAAAAATGACCTGGTCGATGAAGACAATAAGAAGTGAGTGGATTGGGAGGAGACTTGATCTGTGTTGTTAGCGTTCACCTTCAGTGGGCTTGGACAGTTTGTGGAGGATGCCTGGGTGGAGGGGCGTGTAGAAATATGTAGGACCAGGGTTTCCAAGCCATGGGCCATGGATGCCTAGAGTTATTGTCTGGGATGTTCAGCTCCATGTATGCTGCCAACATTGACTGTAGACTGAGTAAGTATGGTCTCGTATCTATCCACTACTGATTTGCAAATGTGGGTGCTTATTGTGAGGGATAAAATGCAAACTTTAAGGAATTTACCACAGACATCACAGCTTTTTGGTCTTTTCTGTTTTCTTAGTAACTGGATGCGGAAAATAGACTACTTCTTCTATGGAAGAAGTATTCCATAGTTTTTATTTTTACTTTCAAAAGACATCCTTATCATAAAGTTGTACGGACCTAATTATGGTTAGTTAGTAGCAGAACTGAACCAAGAATCCTGGTCTTTTTTGAATTTTCCCATCCCACTTTCCCCTCCACTGCCTGCTTCTCCCTTGTTCTAGGAAAGCATACTTCTACCTCCCATCCGCAGGATGCATTGCTTCATGGACTGTGGTACCACTTTTGTTCCAATAATCCTGAATGACTATACAGAATATTATGATCAGAGGGGAGTCCCGAGCTGGCCCTTGGGCCACAAGGGGCGGGGTTGAGATTTCTTTATTAATAACCTCTTCTTTCCCTGTAGTCTCGTGAAACTGGATCCTATCCTAAGTGACTGCATCTTAGAGAAAAGTGAGCAGTACACAGTCATGAAGCTTCCATGGGACAGCCTTCTGACGAGGTAGTGGGGATCGGCAGCCCCTGTCCAACATTTCGGCCCCCTGCCCTTAGTATCTATCACATTGAACTTTAGAATCATCACTATTTTAGGCTAGGCCTTTGTCCCAGAATTCTTACCATGTCAGTCAACATAAACAGTCTTGGGGATTCTGATGAGGCAGGTCTTTGGAACTATACAAGCCAACACAACATAGGAGAACTTGAGAGGGAGAAAGAGAAAGAACCCTAATTAAAAATAAGAACTTAAAGATTTAGAAGCAAATAGAAGGCTGAGGGGGAATTGTCTTGAACTCTACAGAGGTAGATCCTTATACTCATTTCCACAGAACCAAAACTGAAAATAATTTGTATCAGGAGTTTGCAAACCTGCAGCCATGGGTCAGATCTGGCCTGGTCCCTGTCCTGTAAATAGGGATTTATCAGAACACAGCCACGCCCATTTACTTCCGTACTGTCTGCGGGCAGCTTTCGCCACAGTGGCAGAGTGGTGGCAACCTTGTGGCCCTTAAAGCCTAAAATGTTCACTGTCTGGCCTTTGCTAAAAAAAAGGTGGTCAAAATCCATATATATGACAGCCAGAGAAAATGTGATTAGATAAAAGCGGAAATTTGGAAAAGGCATCCTGTAACAGACGCGTTATGGCAGCCTATCAGAAATGTGGCGTGGTACTTTCCCAGGCCGGGTAAGGTGGGGTTTTGAGACGGGTAATACACTCTGTAGAGAAACCTGGGCAAATTCTCAGAGGGCCAGGCCAGTGACAGTTGCCGGCGGTTCACATCGCTGATGTTCCTTTCCCTGAATACTCTAGTGGGTCTCGATTTCGGCTGCACCTGGAGAGCTTTAAAATATGTGTAGGCCCGGTCAGTTTCTGATTTAATTGGTCTGGGTGCAGCTCCCTAGGTAATTTGAATGATTCTAATGCGCAGCCATAGGCAAGCTGCTGCCTGCTGGGGTGGAGCGTGCGCACATGTTTCCTGTTTCCTGGTTTTATCAGTCTATAACTCATTGACGCCCATTTCAGATGTTTGGAAAAATTGCAGCCTGCCTATCAAGTGACCTTTCCTGGACAAGAGCCCATTGTGAAGAAAGGCAAAATCTGCCCAATCGACATCACCCTAGCACAGAGAGCTTCTAATAAAAAGGTAATTTTTAAAAAAGACACAAAGTTTGAAGATGATGATTAATGTTCCTTCTAAGTTCTGGTCTCTCTCTAAAGTGATTGGAGGTTTCTAAATGGACCTCAAACCCCTCCAAGGTGATTTATAAAACACCCATGTTTGTGTGACCAGGCCAGGCCCTTATAAAACAGATAAAGCTGACCCCTCACTCACTGCCCTCTAGGATTTTGTGCCAGGAAACTGGCCAGAACCTGGTTCCAAAGGTAAATAAGATTTCGTTTTTTTCTTAGAACTATGTTACAGGCTTTCAGCTCTTATTCATTCGATTACCTCTCAGGCCTTGCTCAGTGAAAACAACTCGTAAAGAACTGCTAAAGGAACTAACTGTGTTTAGTTTGGCCACACAAAGTCTTAGGGAGCCTCTCTTCAAATGCGTGAAGAGCCGCCCTCGGGCAAGGGAGCCTGCCTCTTCTGTGTGCCCTGAGGAGGCAGCAGCGGGCGATGGGCGGAAGTCCCAAGAAGACAGCCTTGGGTTCAAAATAAAGAACTTTCTAATAATGTGTGGTTATAAATGTGGACTTTGGGATTAGAGACATGGGTGCAAATGTGGCCTTTGCCTCGCTGCTTGGCCTTGCGCAAGTTACTTAGTGTCTTTTTGCCTGAGTTTCCTTATGTAAAAAGATGGGAATAATACCTACCTTATAAGGCACTCTGAGGATCAGTGAAGGAATATACATGGGTGAAGTACTTAGAATAGTATTTGGCTGATAAACATTCAATAAATGAGGACCAATGATAACCTTAATAATCATTAAGATGAGTAATGGTAATCATTAGGAATAGCTATTATTTGAGTATATAATTTATGTGCCAGACTCTATACCGAGCAATTTCTGTATATATTGGCTTATTTAAACACTCAGTTTTATATTAATAATAATTAGAATTGTCCAAAATTAAAATTGGTGCTTTCTAAAATAGGAAGTTGTTTTCTGGAGGTCTGCAAGCAAAGATTAGGCGGCTACTTGTCAGGGTTTCACGCATCTGTCGGGGGCTGGAATAGACATGACTTCCAGTGTCTTACTGATTCTGAGATTGTCTAGGGCTGGAAGCCTTGGCAGATGTAGGTTATGTGGAGCTTTGTGGACTTTACTGAGAGCAGCCCCCCCGACCCCGTCCTGAGGGTGACGCAGTCTACATCTCCAGTCGTGAATGGGCGAGAACTTGTCTTAAAGAAATGGGCAGAATTGTGTCTTTTAAAAAGTATTAATATTCCTTTTCATCTCAAAGTCACCTACTTGTCATTTGTGAGGTTGATGAAAAATAGAAAAATGCATGTGTTACTGATGAGATATTAAGAATTATTGTTTATTTTTAGGTGTGACAATAATTTCATATTTATGTTTTTAAAAGCCCTTATGTTTTGGAGACACATACTGAAATATTTGTGGATGAAATGACCAGATGTCTAGCAGGGTTTGCTTTAAAGTAATGGGGGGGGGATAGATGGATCAAGGTTGGTTATGATTTGATAACTGTTGAAAGTGGTGGCGGGCACATGGGGGCTTGTTCTACTAGTCCATTCGGTTTTAAATTCTCTGTAATAAAAACACCTTTTATAAAATCTATGTTATATGTGGGATAGAGAATATTTATGCCGCTAATATACAGGGTCTGGCAAAAGTAAGGCCTGACTGAGTGTGGTTGGCGAGGTAATAATATGGGTGTAACAAGTTATAGTTTTTTTAAAGTCCTTTTTGCCTATAGTTTTAATTTGAACATTTCACCCAGTATGTCACATGGTGTGCTTGAGTGTGCTATTGTTATGTTATAGAATTACATGCTTGTGATTTTGTAATAAAAAAGGGGCGTTAGTTGTGCCAGACCCTGTATAAAACATATATTAGAATGGGCAAGAAAGAACCAAATTAGAAGTACAAAAATAAATTATTGGGATGAAGAGATGCCGTGCTTGTGAGGATGGCGACCCCAGGGTGACGAGGCTGCTGAGGCTCCGAAGGCCCTCTGGAAGGAGGGCACATCGTCTGCGCCTGCCATCGGTCTTTTGTCCCCCCAGGTGACCATGGTCCGGAATTTGGAGGCCTATGGTCTGGACCCGTGCACAGTGGCTGCCATCCTGCAGCAGCGATGCCAGGCTAGCACCACAGTCAGCCCTGCCCCTGGGGCCAAGGACAGCCTGCAGGTCCAGGTCCAGGGAAACCAGGTCCACCACATCGGCCGGCTGTTGCTGGGTGAGCATCCCCTCGGGAGACGCAGAGCCGTTGATCTGCCTTGGCAAAAATCATGCCACCAACCCAACTCACTCTAGTTCTCATAATACCCCCACGTATATGGCCACATCGTTTTTACCAGCCAGCAACAGGTGGAGCTATTGTTTGAACAGAGAGATCCTTTGGCCTCAAGTTCAATGCTGCTTCCACCGTCCTATTAGAGAACTTTTCCTTCTGGTCCTTCTCTTTTTATAAACTTTTGTTAAACACCCAAACTGCGTTAGGCACTTTGCTGGGCTTTTTGCAGGTATGATCTCTTAATCATAATGATGCTGCAGCACTGTTTCTGTTTTGTAGACAGGGAAACTGAGGTTCTGAGAGGTTCAGGACCTTGCCCTGAGATAATCAGCTATTGGGTGCTGCCCCTGGGCTCTGAGCGTTGATTTGTCAGACTGCAGAGCCTAAGTTCTTTCAGCCAACTCGGGGTCCTCGGTTCAAACCATCTGCCACATCTCTGCCCAAGCCAGCTTCCTAAAACAAATGTGATTCTATCACTTTCCTCTAAAAAGCTTTTTGTGCCTCTTCAGTGCCTTCAGGATAAACTCTAAGCTCAGAAACAAGACCTCTCAGCCCAGCCGACCCCATCAGGCTCTCTGGCAGCTCCCACGCCCGCTCCCAGGCCTTGGCTGTGCTCGACTTGATGCTGTTGCCCAGACACACAAGCACGTGCACACTTGGGTGCTCCCTGGTGCTCCTCCCACAGCCCCCGTCCGTCCGCTTGACCCTAAAGGCTCATTGGCCAGCTTCGGGCTCATGGGAAGCCTGTCTCAGAGCATGCCCCATTTTTTTCCATTTCCTAAAATTAGCACTTGAAAAATTGCTAATGTAGCACTTGTCTTTGTATTTCTGGTTAGTGTCTGCAGCTTGGCTAGTTTTTTCTACTGTCTGAACTTCCTGCTAAGCATCTTCAGTCAGGGACCTTGCCTTTTTCACCTTTTTTTCTTCATGCTCAGGACCTGGCATATAGAAAATGCTCAATAAGGAAATATATTTTATGATCTAAGGCAGTACTCAGCCGCTAACCTGTAAAATTCAGCCTTTTTAAGTGAAGAGCCCTATATGAAGTGCTGGGGAAAAAAGAGGAAAATAGACAAACATGACTGAACAGACACACACGTTCTCTCCCATGAGAAAATTCTAAATGCCTGAACTACACCTAGCAAGTAGCTATTAACCTGAAAATTACTGAAATACACACGTCAACTTCAAAGTATAAGAAACAGCTCATCGCAGGAGACTTTGCATAGGAGTTGAGTTTGAACTGGGTGTAGAAGAGCAGATCCTGTGGTAGCGATTGTTTGAGCAGAGGCTTGACCACAGGAATGAGCGGGGAGCCCATGGAGGTCAGGGCCAAGGAGGGACACTGCGAGGCCAAGGGGGAGCTCTGGGGGCAGGGCGGGGGAAGCTCGTGCCCCACTGATGCATTTCTGCTTTTTGGATTGATTGTAGAAGAATATCAGCTTCCTCGAAAACACATCCAAGGCCTAGAAAAGGCCCCCAAACCTGCCAAGAAGAAGTGACAGATTCTTGTTTCCTTCAGTCACTCCAGTGGAAAATCAAGCTCTGGGCTGGTCATTTATAGGAGCATTTTCAGCTTTTGCAAATAAAAAATATATCTTTACCAAAATAAATTTTTATTCTAATCTAAATCTGATTTCCCTCATTTCCTCCACTTAGCTAAAATGTACTGAATGTTCAGGTCAGGAGCCATTTTAAAGTGACAGAAGAGGCTGTCGCGGAGACCTTCGTTCTCTTGGTGTCAGTGGTTTTAGTTCCTCCACAGCCTCCAGGGCCAGACAGCCCGTCCAGAGCTCGGGCCAGTGGGGCCTTCCTGTTATTTCGAAGTCCCTCTGCCAGTCGTCCACAGCCCCTTGCTCATCTGTTCCTACCACCTGAACAACCTTCTAGCCCCAGCACAGACCCTTCCTGTCTCTAAAGGGTTATTCGTACAGAAAGCAGAACCCAGCTGTGGTCATCCATCAAGGCAAGAGCTGCAAGGAGTAGCCCTGAACTGCAGCACACTTCAAACTACATAGACATTAGAGACAGTACAAGAACACGAGGACGCGGGTTTCTGTACAATGGCTCTCCCTGAGGGTCAGCACGCTGCCATAGCAGTGGGGAACTGCGGGGTGGCTTCCAGAAGACGGCTTCCTTACAGCGACGGCTCACCCACAAACGCTTTCTTTAGCTCTAAACTTCTTGACCACCTTAATGGGGCTCATGGGAGGGGTCTTTAATTGGTTTTCAGAGGGTCCACGAACTCCCTAAAATGGTATGCAAGATTGTGCTTGATCATTTTCCCAAGAGAGGCTACCAGGCTTTTGTCAAATTCCCAGTGAGATCCCTTGATGCCCACAAAGTTCGGAACCACTGCTGTGGTCCCTACTCAGTTCATGGAAGTCATTTCTGTGACTACAATTCTCCTTGTACAATAGGAAGGAGTAAGGGCTGAGCTGCATTCCTTTGGAGTTCTTTGGTTTTACCATCAAAAAACAATCATACTTCAATTTACATATTTTTTCTTTCTCACTTTCTTAAACTGAGATAAGACAGACTTGAAAATGTTCCAAATATATTTATTCACACATTACCTGTCAGAGCTTGAAGAGAAAAGGACAGGTATGAAACTGTGTATGATGCCTCCTACTTTTTGTTACCAGGCCCAGAATAACAGGCTGCTTCATTGAAACTGTCAGTACACTTAATTTTACTAATCCTCTCTCTGCTGACCTGAGCAGATGGAACTGAGAAAGAGATTTCGAGAAATTGACCCCAAATAAGATTATACCAGAACAAAACCTTTGGACAGTTCGATGTGAGGGAGTACGGTATGTATAGAAGTAATGAAATACAGTCCTTATATGAATAGAAATAACATGTACTACTTTATAAGTCTTTCACAAACATGATTTGATATTTTTGCACAATCTCGAAGGGACTGGAGGCACAGAGAAGTAATGTCTCGCCGTGTTAACTCCTGACAGAGTCACAAAACCAGTGAACAGTGGGCTGGGTCTTAAATGACCAGCCGCCTCGCCGTGGTTTAACCTGTTCTGCGGTGACACGCGGCCACCCGGGACCTGTGCTCTGCACAGTGTTTCCAGGATGGGTGCGCCTTCGCAGAGTCACCTTCCTTTTCTCCTCGTGAGCGCACAGGGACATGTAAGAAGGCAGGGAAGAGTTAGGCTGTGTAATGGTTCTTTTTTCTATGTGCTAAGAGCCAAATCTTCTCTATCAAAGCCAAACTTAGAACTTGGAACTTAATCCCATGTTGTAACGAAATGAGTTTCAATGAAAAGCAGAAACTGGTTCATTTCGAGGTTTTGGCAAAATTATTGAAAGACATGCTCCTTGGAGGTCTCGGGGAACAAACGTTACAGCGGTGCCCCCTTTGGGATCATTTTAAGACCATGTATTGGACACCCCTACCGGGAGGTAGGGGGCGAGCTGAACGAGCGCCGAAGGGCCCCAGCAGCCCAGGCCCCCGTTCACTGCATTACGTGCAGTCAACACTGGAAGGCAGGCAAGAATTTCTTCTGAATAACTTTTATGTGGTTCTTTCCATGGTTACTGAGGTGTTCCTTTCATGGTCGTTAGATAATGCTAAAGTGAAGGGACCATTTTTGTCATCTCATCGCGCCCTCTTTCTCCAGGTGATACGGTCTTAAACTCTCACCCACATTCCTATCTATTTTATCTTTAAATACAGGCATGCCTTGGAGATATTGCAGGTTTCGTTCCAGACCACTATAATGAAGCGAGTATTGCAATAAAGTGAATTGTAATCTTGCTGGTGGAGGATTTAGCCTTTAATTTCTAAAAAACACAACATCTGTGAAACAATAAAACTAGGTATGCCTGTAGTCCTTGGAAATAGAAGGCATACACATGGCCAACAGACAGAAAAAGATGCTCAGCATCAGAGAAATGCAAATCAAAACCACAATGAGAGAGCACCTTGCACCTGTCAGAATGGCTACCATCAAAAAGTCAACAGCTCTGACTGGTGTGGCTCAGTGGGCTGTGCGGCGAACCTAGAGGTCGCCAGTTTGATCCCTGGTCAGGGCACGTGCCTGAGTTGCAGGCCAGGTGTCCCGGTTTGAGGGCATGCAAGAGGCAACCAATCGAAGGTCCTTTCCCTCTCTCCCTCCTCTTCCAAGAATAAATAAATAAGATCTTTTAAAAAAAAAAAAGTTAACTAATAACATGTATTGGTGAGGATGTAGAGAAAAGGGAACCCTCACGCACTGTTGGTGGGAATGCAGACTGGTGTAGCCAATATGAGTAACAGTATGGTGTTTTCTCAGAAAACTAAGAATAGAACTACTGTATGACCCAGCAATTCCACTTCTGGGTATTTATCTGAAGAAAGCAAAACCACTAACTTAAAAAGACATATGCATCCTTGAAATTGCTGCACCATTATTTACAATAGCCAGTATATGGAAGTAACATAGGTGTCCATCGATAGATAATTGGATAAAGAAGATGTGATGTATATAATGAATTATTAGCTATAAAAAAGAACAAAATCTTGCCATTTGTGACAACATGGATGGACCTAGAGGGTATCATGCTAAATGAAATCAGACAAAGACATACTGTATGATTTTACATAAATGTGAAATCTAAAAAAAGAGAAATGAACAAACAAATAGAAACAGATTCCTGGATACAGAAAGCAAACTAAGGGTTGCCTAACAGAAGGGGGTGGAGGATGGATGAAAAGGGTGAAGGGGAACGAGTTATAAACTTCCAGTTACAAAACATCATTCCTGGGGGTGTAATGTACAGCGCAGCGACTACGGTCGGTAGTAGCACGATGATTTTGTACAGTTACAGATGGTTACCAGACTTACTGTATTACTCTGTAAAGCACATAAATGTCAAATCACTGTGTTGTACATCTGAAGCTAATATGTTGTATGTCAACTATACTTGAATTTTTAAAAAAAGAATAAACTGGAAGCAGAAAAAAGAAACAGAAGAATCGTTGCCTCGCTCAGCAGCCTGCCATGAGTTCAATCACCCTTAGCTCGAGAGCCCTCGTCTTTCCTGTGAGAAAGCCCCCTTTCCTCCCCTGTGCTGTGGGGATGTAGAACAGCCAGTCACCTAGGCAGCACCCTCCAGCCCATGTATTTGGACAGTTTTCTTAGGATTATTTGAACAGCAGCCTTCACACCTGTTTGCTGGCAAAAGGAAATCTGACTCCGCCAAGAAGTGTGTGCTCGTCTCGGTTCCCTCCTTCTCTCCCAGCTCCCGTTCCATGAGAGAGGGAAGTTCAAGGACGGGGTCTCCAGTCTGAATCGTTTTTGCAACAAGCTTTTATTACTTTTTTTAAAGCCCCTATAAGAAAGACATTTAAAGAGGAAATGTCCTCAACACAAACACACGGGACAACAGGACGATAGAAGGCACTACCAACAGTCATACCCACCTCTGGGAAGGGAAGGATACTTGATCCATACTGTTTTCGGAGGCTTGGACCTCAGACTTGGTCCTGGGTCTAACTGTGCTTTAGATAAAGTCTGCATTTTACCATAATTTTCTTATTTCATAAACACCTCTATCTCTTTATATATAGCTATACACTTTTATGGAATATATATGTACTTGACTTTTCACTCCTTCTCAAAAATAAAGTAGCCACCTCCATCAGACGGAGGTTCTCAGCAGCATTCACAGCAGTTACAGCAGGAGCTGTGCCTTCTATTACTGGTAAAGACATGCAGCATGAAGGAAGAGGACTCTGCCCACTCCCTTTAATACAGAGCAGGGAGACAGCGTCTTCAAGGGAGTGAAGTGATAAGGCTGAGCATGAGATGGCAGACCACTAGGGTTTTGTGGTTTAAAAAATCTTTCCAAGCTGCTAGTCCATCCTGCTTTTGCAGCTCTGAAGATGAGCACAGTTTGCATGGTAAAGGGGCTGCGTTCCTGCTCGGATCAGGGCAGCGCAGGCTTGGCAAGGGTCAGGGAGGGACGTTCTGAGGCTACACATGGAAACTTAGGCTTGGGCCAACCCAAGAGGAACTTGGGAAGGCAGAGGACATAGACGAAATGGTCTCTCAGAGGCTGGATTGAAAAACCTGCCCTGCTTTAAAAGTTCAGTCTTTCTCCTTCGGTACTGGAATGTCTTTGCAGTCCTGGCTACTTGGTTGAGTTGTTTGGCTAGTTTCCTTTTTAGGTTGGACCGGAACAAGATTTCAGTACAAATGGAGAGTAGGGAATCTGATCCATCCTGTTAATGTGGTTTGACATCACTTACGGGAATCAAAGCCCAGACCCCAGGTTTGACCCTGACCCATACTTGGAGGGAGGGCTCTCCTGGCCTTGGCTCCCACACCACCACGGTCCGCTGCCTGGTGGGGACAAGCCAGCAGCAAAGCTTCACGCAAACTCTCCCTGCTTCTGTCTCTCTGGAAACAAAAAGGCACTGAGGTCAGCGGGAAGGCCAGCCCCAGGGCTCACTGCGCACAGTGCCACGGGCGGCCCCAGCTTCAGAGCAAGGGACTCCAGGTTGGCTGAGTTGGGAGGTTCCCCCTCTGTAGTCAAGGCAGCGCCTCTGGCAGCACCTGGAGATTCCATAGGCCGGGGGAAGAGAGAGACAGCTCTGGAGGCCTCGGGACAACGAAGGCGGTCTGGCCCTCCCCTGATCTCCCGCTGGGGGAAGGCTGGAAACAGCTTGGACACATTTGTTGCAAAGCTGTTTGGTTTTCTCTGACTGCCTGAATTCCATACTCAGCAGGAGACTTCAAAACTGGTAAATAACTGGTTTCCTTTTGGTGAAACCTGAGGATAATGGCAATATTAAATAAAGTTGTAACTTAAGAACAAACAGTTGTTGACAAAGCTGCAGCTAAGCACCACACATAGAACTTTGGGCTCACGTGTGCACAGACTTGGGTGATGAGGGCCAGGGCCAGGCTGCAGCTTCTCCAGAAATCTGAGCCAACCTCTGCTCTAGTGCTCCTGGCCTGAGCATCGGGGGCCAGTGGGGCACAGTCCTTTTATGAGCATAATTCTGCTTTCAGCAGCTTAGCTCAGACCTGCTCAGGAAATATACTACAGCTTTTGACTCATAAATAAAGGTATTGCAGGTGGCAAATAAAGGAGAAATTGAAGAATAAAAGCCAGAGAGAACATATGTCTCTAATCCCTTTTTCTTTTCCTTTGCCGGCTGGCGCGCATGGTTCCAGTTCGGTGATGAGAGAGGCAACTATTTGGTTTGTGAAAGGCTTGCACACAGCAAGAGAACGCCGGTCGTCCTTCACACAAGTGCTGCTTGGCAGGCGCAGATGGGCAGTGCGTGGAGGGGCAGGACCCAGCCCCACGCGCACCTGTCCGTCAGAGGCTGTGCCACATCTGGGACTGCCGGGCGAGCACGAATGCATCCATCGGAGGTGTCCTGAGAAAAAGTGTCTGTTGCAAAATAATAATTAATAATAAAAAATAAATCTGTGGACACTGGGAGCAGAGGAAGCAGGACTGGTTAGCCAGGTTTGCCCTGGGACTCTCTTAAAGCCTCCTCCAGTTTCTGCCTGAACTTGTCATACTTCTTCTGCACTTGTTGAATTTTGTCCTGCTCTTCTTTTTCCAGGATTGTTAGGAAGTTCTGGAGCTCAGGGATGGAGAAGGCATCCCACTGTGAAGCGAGAGGGAGACAGGTTAGAAGCGCCGACCCAAGAGGCCTTGCTGCTTCCACGGCCACACAGTGGCACATGGTCCGCTTCTGAACAGGCAGGTGCAATAAATAATGTTTGGGTTTTCCATGCCATATTAGCAACAAAACTTCAAATCCTGGTATCTTAAGACCAAGAGGTACTAGTCCACTAGCCGATTATCCATATTTTTAATCAATAATCTTAAGTGTTCTCTGTAGCAGCTGAGATCTTAAGAGAGATGCTGGGGCCACCCAGGGCCCCGGCTGGCCTGCTCCAGCTGCCTGCCTGGGTGATAGGAGGCTCCCAATATGCAGACTCTCAGAATTTGGAGCAGAGCTGGACTTGGGCTCAAGAGGCTGGGTTTCAGCCTGAGTCCACCCTGTGACCCTGAGCTCATCCTTCCACCCTTCGCAGCCTGCTTTCTCATCTGCCATGAAATGAAGGTATCTCTCGCCTGTGGCTAGCAGGGCAGATAATGAGATAGCCTGCAAAGCTCTGCAGAACCTGGCTGGCCCGGGCCTGCCGGGAGGGGGCCTGGCCTCTCAGGTGACCCAGGAGCTGAGGCCCCCAGGGGTCAGGGGTTTCAACTCCTAAATTCTTTGAGCACAAAGGAGTAATAAGGTTTATGCGGTTTCTCCCCCACATTGCATACATGAGAAAAACAAAGTCCACAGAGGGAAGGTGGTGTAACGACAGTCACCGAGCTTGTGGCAGCAGAACTAGACTCAGACCCCAGGTCTCTAAATTCCCAGGCCTGTGAGCTTTCCTCTGGGCCAGCAGTGTTCAAACATTTTCAGTAGGAAACTTTTCCAAACAACCACAACTGCCTGGCTAAGGTGGGGAGAAGGATAGAATCCCACTGGCCTAGACCCCTCAAATGTCCAAAGGGACCTCCAAGACCACCCTCCCAAACCTTAGGCCTCTGCAGAACACAGCGACAAACACCGCGAGAACCCCCTGCTGCGGGTCACAGGGCTCCACCTTCCGAACATCCCAGGCCACCGGGGGGCGCCTGTCTGTCTGCTTTCAGCCCAGGTTACACCACCAGATCGGACAGCTCCCCTTGGGGGAGTGCGGTTAATTTTTAAGAACCAGGGAGAGAAAAAAGACTCAAAAATATCTCTGCCCAGTGAAGCCCAGAAATGGCACTTGCTGCGACCTCAGGCACCCCCCCCCCCGACCCCCCAGAGCAAAACAACCTGCGCGGAACCCAAGGCGTTTGTCTGTGCCCTCCCACCCTGAGTCTTCAGAAACAAGGCACACGAAGCCCTGTCTTTCCCGCGCCAGAGCCAGGCCCTGACCAGGCCCCAGGGTCCCGACCATCTGCCCTACCTGGGGCAGCACTCACCCCAGCCCAACTTTCGCAGGTCATTTTCCTGCTGCACCTGTGCTGGGCAGTGAGGGCAGCGCCCACCTGCACCTGCCCACTGTGCCCGAGGGCTATGTTTGTGCAGCAGCAAAGGGCCCCAGGCCTACCTCCACCTCTCCGGTCTCGTTCTCCTTTAGCACAAAGCTGAGGACGTCAGTGTCGGGCCCGGCGAGCAAGCGCAGGTAGAGGGGGCAGTCAGTGATGGAGAGTTTCTGGAAAAGCACTGCAAACCAAGAGAGGGGGCTGGGAGCTCGTCTGGGGAGACAGGGGCCAGGGCCCTGGGTGGGTGGGGCAGAACTGGGCAGAGGCGGGATGTTTATAACACTGGACAAGGTCATCCTTTCCACCTAAGGGAATGAACCTGACAAGAATAAATAAAGGAACAACCTTTTTATCTCTGGTGCTTGCTCAGAGTTTGAAGCATGTTTCCATTCACGTCACCTCTCAAAAGATGAGGAGCAGTGGGCAGACTCTCTCCCATTCCACAGATTAGGAAGCGGGAGCCCTGGGTGTGGTTTCCCTTAAGTCACATACGGAGCGAGGGGCGCAGTGAGCAGCATGAGCGCCCCCTCCGGCATGCGGGTGTGGCCTTCCACAGATCCGACGCCACGCAGATGACCTCACTGCGCTCCCCGGAGAGGGCCACTCCTCCCCTCCAAGCCTGGCAGGTTAGCGGGGGCACGGACAGAGTGGGAAAGGTGGTTTCTAGGGGGAGCTCACGCTCTCATACCTTGCCCATCCTTGTGTATCTGCTTAAAAAGTGCAAACTTCTGGGGGTTGTCCACAACCATGAACTTCTTGAGCAGCCCCTGGATGACCTCACTGACTGTGGTGGTGCTGCTGATATGAAGCTGCTTGATGGCGTCGAGAGGCAGGTAGAAGGACGTCCGCTTGTCTGTGGTGGCGGCCAGGTTCACGTCCTTGATGGCATCGTAGATGGACTGGGGCCGGATCCCGGCCGGTACTGTCACCGGCCGCCGGAGTTTCAAATGCACTTTGATGAAACCCGTGTAGGTGCCATCTTCACTCTGCCCGTGGGGGGAGGTCATACGGGGTCAGGGCAGGTCTGTCTTGCAAATCCTACTTGCCACTTGGGCAACTGCCCCAGGTCCCAGGGACTACAGAGGCCTTTCCTAATAGCGGTGCCACCCCGGCAGCCCCACACCTGATTCCCTAAGCTCCTCCCCGCCTCTGTTGGTCTAGGGGTGCCCAGTGGGCCTCGAGAGGGCGCATAGTATCTGAGTACCAGAGAGGATACTTGGCGCTGCTGTGGCCTTTCCTCCAGAGAGACTCAGGCTGCCTGCCCCTAATCTGCCACCAGACAGATGCTCATCGCCTTAGGGGAGTCCCCACTTTAAAAGGCAGGGTCTGGAGTGGCCTCTTTCCAAAAACCCATTGCCCGCGGGACTGAAACCCAGGCCCACGTGTGACTGGATTTCCTGGGGCCTCCCCTAGGCGAAGCCCCAAAGAGCAGTTGCTGCCAGCCACCAGCAGGGGGCGGGGGTCTCCTACTTTCTTCTCCTCTCCCCTCCTCTGCCCGCTAAGGATGCCTTTCTGAACCTGGCACAACGCCGGTGTCTCCTCCCCCCAGCCTCCCACCCCTGCCTTGCTCAGAGCTCTGCACAATCTAAAGAAGCTTCCCCAGGCACAGGCTGTACTTGTGCGGCCACCAAGAGGAGCTGTGAACGCTCCTTGTGCAGGGCTTCCTGGAGGCCAAGCAGTGCCGAGCCCTTGGTCATTGTACATCATTTAATTCCCCAAAGGGCACTAATATCTCAGTTTTACTCTAAAACCCAGGAAAGTTAAGAAAATTTCCCAAAGTCACAAGTGAAAAAGTGGAAGAGCCAGAGGCTGGATGTGTATCTTACACATCCATTCGGGTTCTCTCAAGTATGCGGGCCCTGGCGGGCGCCCGCCACAGCCCCCGTGGCCTCCAGAGGCCAGAAGAAACGGGCCGTCCAGGTGGGTAGCCCCAGAACCCAGAGCGGCTGCAGCGGAGCCCGACTGGGAGGGGGTGTGGAGCAGGCGCGGGGAGAGGAGGCGGGGCACGGGAGGCGCGCAGGTGGGCCACCGCTCACCAACTTCATGCCCAGGCAGTTCTTCTCCAGGCTGTTGTAGCTGGCGATCTTCTGCTTGATCTCCTGCAGCGTGGGCGGGCTCCGAGGCTCCTCGGCAGGTTTGCAGACATTCTGGAACAGACACATAAGTGAGGGTGGGCGTACAATGGTTCTTAAGATTCGAAGGGGAACGGCCACACCCTCCCAAAGGCCTCGGCGCAGCAGCCCCCTGAAGGGACAATGGATCGCGGGACGCATCTATTTGCCGGGCCTGGAGCTGTTACTGCCAACTGCTGAGGTTTCCGCTTCAGATGCAAGAAAAAAGGGTCCTTGCACCGGGTCTATTTGATTGTGGCAGCCAAGACTGAGTAGTACGGGAATACAGGAAAAAACAATGGTGAGAGTTTTTGCAACTCAGAAATAACCTTGTAAGCAGTGAAGAGCCCGTTTTACTCCAAAGAAGAAACTAAATATGAGTTTATGAGAGAAGTGTTGACAAATTACTCCCCTACACCCTTACCCTCTGATTGATTCCACCTTTAAAAATGTAAAGGTTAAAACTAATTAAAATCAAGCCAGTGAGATTTAAAAAAAAAGAATTGCGTGGATTCAGGGTGGGAACAGAGGTCTAATCCCAGCTGTGCCACTGTCTGCTTGTCTGTGAAATGGGAGCAATGCCTCCCCCTCGGGCTCGTTGTGAGGACAGCATGAAGGTGCCCGGCCCACAGGCCCTGACAATGAACCTGGAGGGTCAGCAGAACTGCATTTGCTGACCAAGGGCTCTGTGGAGAAGATGCTTCTAGGTGCTACGGCAGATGCAAAGAAATGCAAGCTGGGTCCATCTCCTCGGGGAAGTAACAAGAGAGGTGGGGCGACAGCAATGTAGGGCGATGCCGGCCTGGGCTGACAGGAATGACAGCAGCTCTCGAGCCCCAGGGGTCCAGGGGCACAGGGCCACCAGTTCAGGCCCTGCATCATAATAAGTAAATATATTTGACAAATGAATGTGTGAAACGGTGGGGGCAGGGGCTGCAGACCTCTACGGTCACTGAGGGATGAACCCCCTCTGCTGCGGCCGAGGGACAACCCGCACTTCCTCAGCGCCCACCCTCTGTGTGTGCACTTGGCGCATCGTCTCATTTAATCCCTGTGAACCAAAACTCTGCAAGACAGTTTCTTATCCCATTTGACAGGTGAACAACTGAGACTTCCAGTTTAGTAACTTGCCTAAAGCCCTACAGTCAGTGTGTCCCGAACTAAAAGAAAATTCCAGGTCTGTTCTCTTGTGTTCTTCCTATGACATCATGGTTTACTCTTCTCATCGCTTCCCCATCCCCGCCACCTACCCCCCCCCAGGAAAATAAATGAATGGAGCTGAGGCGATGGAGGTCAATGTTCTTCGCACTATGGAGGGGAACCAGGGGGGTGAATTCTGGGGTCCATGCCGCTCTGTCCCTCAGTCAATCCCCTGGATTTCTCTCCATTTCATTGCCACCCGACATCCTGGTTTTGTCTCATGCGGTCTGAGTGTGGCTGGGAGTGCAGGAGCCCCAATGCAGGGGAATAAATGAAAAAAATAGGTTGGTTGGTCAAAACCCGCCCAGAATTTGCCTGATCTTAGAAACCTATCTGATTCGTGGAGGCTCAGGATTCTCTTTTGGCAAAAGAGGAAACTGAGGCCAAGAGAGGCAGGTGACTGTTCTCTGGGATGCCTCCCTAACACCAGACATCCAGCGGGCGTCTGGTTTGGTTGGGGAATTTCGCAGCCACTTGCCATCACATCAACACCGAGCTGAACACAACGGCACTCACAGCAGAGCCTGACCTGGCCTTCCCCCCCTCAGCAGCTGGGCTCGTGGGAGACGCGTCACACTCAGCAGCGTGCCATTACTCCCTTCTCTCACTTTCCAAACCCACAGAGCCCATAAAATGTCAAGCTCTGTGGCTGCCAAGGAGCGCTGATGTGGCCCCCCAGGCCTCAGCATGGGGGTAAGCTGACGTCCCTTTTCTGTGACAGCATCTTCCCGTGGCCTGTTCTCCCTCTTTACTCTTCCTCAGGGATCCTGACAGTAACAGCCCTGTGCTATGTGTTTTCACATGTTTTCTTCGCTTTGTCTTACATACTACATATTTTATTCCTATTTTACCGTTTACAAGACTGAGGCTTGGAGAGGTTAAGAAACATGCCTGAGTTTCTTAGGTTCTTTTTTCTTTTAAATTTTATTTATTTATTTTTAGAAAGAGGGAAAGTAAGAGCGAAAGAGAGGGAGAGAAACATCAATGTGTGGTTGGTTACCTCTTGCACACCCCCAGCTGGGGACCTGGCCCACAATGCAGGCATGGGCACTGCCTGGGAACAGAACCAGCAAACTTTTGGTTTGCAGGCTGGTACTCAATCCACTGAGCCACACCAGCCAGGGCAGTTTCTCAGGTCCTACTGCTAGTAAGTAGCTGAGTAGAGCCTAGAACCACGTTCACCCAGGTCTGGCGCCCACCTGCTTCTCAATTCACCACGCGGCCTCCCTAGGATGGCCTCTTCTGCTGAAGGGCGCTGGCCCACCACTCGCATAATGATCGCTGAAGTTCCACGCCGCAGGGCTGGGATGAGCGGCTGCGAAACCAAGGCCTACACACGTGACCTGTGAAACGCTCACCCAGGGTGTACTGGATCAGTGAGTCAGGCCCAGAGGCCTCCGGCGCCGGAGCACCAGGTCTCCTGAGAAGACGGCAAGGAGAAACTTCTAACCTCTGGAATGAGGTGCAGCCGCCAGGGTGTAGGGTCCACCCATTTCCGATCTGGTCACTCAGGTCTCTGAAACTGGAACTTGATTCCATGGAAGACCACCCAAGGGGAAGCATTCCCAGGGACATCTCCCATTTGCTCGAGGTGAGTAGCACTGACTGTCTTCATTTGCTGTCATTCATCCAGAGGCCCTCAAAATGGCGCTTCCCATCCCTTCCCCGGGCGCAGCTCTATGGGACCTGGTCTGACCCTGCCTGCCCCCGGGGAGCTTCCAGTCAGAAGGACTGGTGTCCCACTAGTATTGTGCACTCAATTCTGTCTGTCTCTGAAGCACACAGGCTGTTTTTCCTCAAGGGTGAATAGCTTCCTCATACTCATCGACATAAGAGTTAAACGATGGAGCCCTGACCACTAAGGCTCAGCTGGTTAGGCATTGTCCCGCCAAGCAAAAGATCACCAGTTCAATTCCTAGTCAGGGAACATGCCTGGGTTGCGGGTTTGGTCCCGGTCAAGGGCACATACAAGATGCAACTATAGATGTT
This sequence comes from Pteronotus mesoamericanus, assembly GCF_021234165.1. Taxonomy (NCBI): domain Eukaryota; kingdom Metazoa; phylum Chordata; class Mammalia; order Chiroptera; family Mormoopidae; genus Pteronotus; species Pteronotus mesoamericanus. Next base: position 4,684,687 of record NW_026555326.1, read on the forward strand.
TCTCTCCCTTTCTTTTTTCCTCCCTTCCCCTCTCTTTAATAATAAATAAAGTTTAAAAAAATTAACTGATGGAAAGAAAACTCTAGAAGTTCTGGAAGATCTCCTCTCATAGTTTCCAAATGAACTACAGCCATTTCTCTGTAAGAATAGGCATCTGTATCCCAGCTTTTGAAGGCTGGCATTTCTGACCTGGTTCTGAACACAGCCAGAGTCAGGACTGCCTTAACCCACAGCTTCTTCCTCTTCCTGTTCCCCTTTCCTTCAACAGATAGCCCATCTTCTACGCTGTTCCCACCGCAAACCGAGGGAGTGACACAAGTGGCCCCGGGCACCTCCTCCAGGACTGACTGACGTAGGAGACAGCTGTCCTGCCCTCACCACCTTGCCTGTGAGAGCCAGGAGCCCTGTGAGGCCAACACATGAAACCTCAACACCCTCGGATGTCAGCACCCAGGCCTGGGCAGGCTGCTGCCCACGCTGGCAGACAGGGTCTGACCCATGGAATGAATGAATCACCTCCCAAGCCAGCCAGCCACAGCCACAGGGCCCACCGGTCCTTTCCCAGCCAAGGGATGGTACGGAATCCAGACCAGTGATTCTAAACGTGGCTGCACATGCAGTCTTCTGGGGGGTCTTCAGAAACACAGCGCCTGAGCTCCACACTGGAGATTTAATTGGTCTGGGGTACAACCTGGGCATAGTGATTTTTAAAAATCTCCCACGTAATTCTAATGGGCAGCAATGCTTGAGAACTGGAGTAGACCCCTCGCAGGCAATTTCAGACCTCAAGATCCCCACGCAGTTGCAGCGGCCCACAGCTACCCACCACCCCGAGGGTTTACCTAAAAGGCGGCATCTGCCGTGGGAACAAAAGCGTTAATACGGTAACCTTTAGACATCCTGGGTAGAAAGGACCCCAATTTCTATTCACCTGGCAGATTCTCAAGCACTCAAAATGAAAGATTTGTTTCTGTCCACGGGCACAAAGGTAGGAACCAGGCAGAGAGAGTTTTGTTTCCTGGGGTGGCCCAAGATGGAGACAGAATGGGGAACTCACTCCCTTATGACTGAACAAACACAGGCTCTGGCCTGTAAGGTGTCTCTCCTTGGAGCTTTACACACTCAGTGCATCTGGCATAGAATTCATCCGCCCTGATTGAGCCCAGGCAGTGGCAGCAGATGGTTTAGCCATTCCCAGTGCACCCGGCACATCCATGGCATTGGGGGAAATGCCCTGAGCCATGGGAAGGGCTGTGTCCTCGCCTAGCTCTCGCGGTTACTGGGTTACACACAGCTGACGAGGCTGGGCGCTATGAGTTAGAGATGCCCCCTGAGAGAGTGCTCCTCAAGTTTTTCTATGAAAATACCCTTAACAGCAAAATAAAAAGCACCATCCCCTTGCAGTCTGGGGCCTATCTCCAAGCAGATTTTCCATAAGTTGAATTTTACTCTATTTTAAGAAAAACGCACACAAACACTGGCTAATTATGCGTTCTAATCAATGATGTATGTAAAGTCTTAATTTTGGACCCGGGGGAGTGACCCAACGATCTGAGAAGAGGCAGAGAGGGAATCCCGCGGCCCTTAGTATCCCCAGGTTCAGGCAAGGCAGCCACGACGGCTCCAGCGACGAGGGGGCCCCGGGGGGAGGGGGTGGCCCAGCAGAATGTGTCCCGTCCTCAGTGCTGGGGCCGTCAAACACATTTGTGCCCATTTTTTCTTGCCCTAAATCACACAAACCTCATTTTTGCCAAAACTTTCTCTCTCCCTCTATTTGAATCGGTCAGCCTTCTCTTCCTGCTTTTGCCATCTCACTCCTGTCCGCTCGTCTCTAGTCCCTTCCTCTGACAAGGGCTGGTTCTCTGGTCAGCCTCGTCCGGGAGGATGACAGTGACCATCCTTACTTGTTATTTACTGGCTACGTGCCAGGTGCTGCTCTGCTCACCACCAGTGTATGACAAATGTACCGTTATCATGCCCACTGCACAGATGCAGAAACTGAGACCCAGCAAGGTTAAAACTAACCTACATCTAAAGCTAACACTATGCTACCTGGCACTTAAATATGCATTGACTTATATTAACTTCCAAGTTCACCATCCATCGTGGATTTCCTTCCCAACTAGACTGAAGCTCCTTAATGACTTATACCACGCTTCCACTCCTTTTCTATGCCCAGTGGCCCTGAGCATTAAACAAATAATAAATACTTGCTCAAAAAACGTAAAATGGTCGCACATTGGCTCTAGAGGAAAATATATACAGTGAGCCTTGGATTTCAATCTGGACTGAATTCTGCGGGAGAATTCTGCGCCTGTCTCGTCTGCCTGGTGCCCTGGAGCCCAGTGCCAGCGTGGCACACAGGTAGAGGCTCAGGTACTGCCTGCAGGACATTTCGGTTCTGACCCTCATTTCTAACGAAGTGATCTTAAGAGAGTCAGATAACCTCTTTAAACCTCAGTGTCTTCATCTATAAATTTGGGGTCAAAATGCTTTGCTGTCTCGTAGCTTTGATGCAAAAGTAAAACAAAATGAGAAACTGGGTATAAAAGTGTTTTGAAAAAGATCAAAGTGCCACCCAAAGGCATGTACAGTTCATTCCAGGCATATGAAGTCCTACGCCTGTGAGCACTTACTTTGGATCGGCCCACGTGCCACAGAGTTTGTTCACTCTTTTCTCCACACTCGTGGTTGGCAAACATTTTCTGTGTGGGACCAGAGAATACATACAAAGGTCTGCCTGGAAAAAGTCCAACCATTGTTAATATAATGAGAACAGTTTGGGCAACATGAATGTAACCTGGCAGCCAAGGAGAATGGACTGGAATGTACACGTGTGAACAATGATATCTTCACTGTACTAGTCAGTGGGGGCGGTAGATGCTGTTGAGTGAGCATGTGTATGGCCATCACACTCAAAATGACTGAGTGAGTAGGGCAACGAATCTGCCTCAAATTTTGTGTTAAGCTTGAATGTTCCTCTGTGGAAACTATCCGGATAATTCAGAAGGCCGCAGCTATGGGCAACTGGTGATTGACAGCTTCATCACGACAACGTACCTGCTCACGCATCAGGTCTCCTGAAGAGTTTTCTGATGAAAGATCAAATCACCCAGGTGACTCATTCCCCCGACAGCCCAGATTTGGCGCCCTGCAACTTCTGGCTTTTCCCAAAACTAAAATCACCTTTCAAAGTGAAGAGATTTCAGACCATTGATGAGATTCAGGAAAATATGACAGGGCAGCTGATGGCAATTGGGAGAACTGTGTGAGGTCCCAAGGTGCCTCCTTAGAAGGGCACTGAGGTGTCATTGTCCTATGGACAATGTTTCTTGTATCTCGTATCTTCTTCAATATATGTCTCTCTTTTCCATAGGATGTGGCTGGATACTTTCTGGACAGGCCTTGTCTTTTAGGCTTTGCAGGCCATACAGCCTTCGTTATAGCTATTCAACTCTGCCACTGTAGCACGAAGCAGCCATAGGATGAGCATTGCTGTGTTTCAATAAAACTTTATATATGGAATCTGGCCCCTTGGGCAGCAGCTTGCTGCTCTGCTCTACATGGTTGTTTCTGTTGTTTCTCTTGCCTAGACCACACAGCCCCATCTCCACTAGCTCCATTTCTTTGCTTGGTTTCCCAGTGCAATTCCATAGCAATCTCCTCATTCTCTAATATATTAAATCCCTGACATTTTAATTCCCAAATGGAGACACGTATATACAGGTTTGTTCCGGTCTCTGCCTTTCTCCTGAATCATACTTCTGCAGACAGTCCTGTTTCCTGTGTATTTCCTCACACTTCCAGTTGACCGGCCTATTGTAACATCACTCCCACTAATGGACACTTTTCACAAGCAGACAAAGGCTTTATCATTTCATTGGAGTTCCGCTAACTCTCCTCCCTTATCCAATGAAGGGGCAACAAGCTGGCTGAGGAAGGAGTGCAGGTGGGCATCTCTGCCCTCTCCCTGACTCAGCGACTGACTCCCAGACGCCAGCCCCATGCCCCAAAGCCTCAGATTTCTGTTGTAGCAAAGCTGCAAATTGCCACATGCCATGGACCTCTGCAGCTGCTTAAATCCACTACTGCCAGGACCTATGGATGTGCCTTCATATCCTGCATGGCTACAGGTAGCATCTAATTATATGCTGACTTTTATTGTTTAATTATTGTTCCACATGTGTTAATACCATCTTCCAATTAGATGCTCCCTGGAAGGAGAAAGACATGATGTCTGATGACTACATTTCTTTTGTGCCCCCTGCAGGACCTGGCTGAGCACTAGGCTCCCCTCCAGGGACGTGTCAGGTAAAATACCTGTGGATCGGGTGGAAGGGAGAGGGCAGAGCAGCCAGGGTGGTTCCTGGCCCAGAACCCAGCCACGGACGCCAGTCAAATGCAGGAGCACCTCCCAACAACCTACACCCCAAGAGGATGATGCTAAGAAGGTGTGGGTGGCATGGGGCTGTGGGCTGTGGGCTTTGGCTGGAGGCCAGCCCTACGGTTCAGCTCCTTGCAGTTTCCTGGTGAAAACAAATGCCAGACCATCGAATGACCTGTGATCTCTGGGGAGCCGCTTCCTCTCTCAGGGCCTGTTTCCTCATCTGTGAAATCATGAAGTAAGGCCGGAGAAGCTCTGTGGCCCCCTGGGCAGCTCTAAGATTCTACATATAAGATAGGGTGGTTTCTTTCATCACTGCTTCCTCTTCTATTTCAGAGAATTGGGTGTGGGGCTGAGGCCCTGTCAGAGGGTAGCCGGCCTGACCAGGCTGCCGTGATAACTGGTACTCAAACAGCACTAAGAACGGTCCTAAGCTCCGTGACTCTGCCTGTCTCGTGGCTCATCACTTGCCCTCTCTGATCTTCGGCAAGAGCCCATCCGAGCCCAGCTCAAGTAGGTCTGTACCTTCTTAACTCAAACAATTCAAGAAAACAAAACAAGAAGTCCCCTGAAAGCCCTTCACCATGAGCCTTTGCCACATTTCCTCTTTCTTGGCTCTTAGCAAATCTGTCAGCAGCAATTTTCACGCCCCTCACGGGGAAACATCTCCAGGCCTGTGGTAGGAGGAGAGCCTCAGGTGTCTACAGCACGAGGATGACCATCTGCAGACACCTTCCACTCTGTGCTGCAGCCCAACAGCAGGGCTGATCCTAAGCGCCGGGCGTTTCTGGAAGGCCTGTCCTACATAGGAGCCTCTGAGGGAAGAAAGGGCAGGCAGCCACCGGGCGGGCTACGTTCAGGATGCCCAGGCTTATCAGTCCCTCTGTGAAGGGCTCAACCAGACCAGAAAGAGGAAGCCCCACGTAGCCCCACCTTGGGGACCCCTCCCAACTCCCCAAGGGCCAGTGCTCTGAATGGCTTTCCCAGCAGCCCCGGCAGTGAAGCGGTGATTCCCATAGGTCCCTCTATGAATTGTTCAATGTACGTATATTAAAAGGGTTAGAAACTCCTGAACTGTGTTCTCTGATAGGTTATTCCCAACAGAGGAAGGAAGGAAGGGGCTTCAGCATGGTGCCATCTGTCCAAGCAGAACCATGTGGAATCTGTGCTGCTTTGAGGTGCAGGTGATGTAGAAGAGAAGCAGGTAAAATAAAAGGGGTTATATTTGCGAAACTGGAAAGAGATTGAAATCCCCAAAGACAGAAATGTAGAGCAGATGGTCAATGTAGACAGTCAGTCAACAGTAACTGATTGAATTGCCTTGTGGGTTGGGGACTGTGAAAGGCATCTTGGGACATGAAAGCGAGGGGGTGGTCCCTGTCCTCAGGAGCCCCAATTATCTGAGGAGATGCACGCACAGTGAAACACCACATGAGCACAACACAGCCTGGCACAGAGCCCCAGCAACGTCCTAGGGAGCCCAGGCCAGCTCCGTGCATATGGGTGTGACGTCAGAGAACTCGCCAGGATGCCAGTGTGTCCTAGAGCCTGGGCATGGTGTCCGTCGCTCTTTTAGGTGACCATCTCAGTCTACAAGTCGGAGAAGGTACTCTGGGGTGAGTCAGAAGCAGGGACAGTAGCTCCATGCAGGAGGCTGGGTGAGACCTGTGGCTTTGGAGCTAAAGTGACTTAGGGTCCAGCCCTGAAATGCCTCATTATAATAATAAAGGTCACCAGCAGCCAGACACTGCTCTCAGGCCTTCACAGTCACAATCTTATTTAGTTCCCCAAAATACAAGGAGTGATGTATGTTCTTACCCAGGGTCCCCTGCTCTTGACCACTAGACCATGCAGCCCTGCACATCGGCCACAGGTTGGCCTTTGCCAGCCTTGCTCTTGATCGTCTGTGAACTAGGTCAAGTCCATCCCACTGATAGTCAGAGTTCCTTGTGAAATGCAGATAACAAGGCCTTTTTAATACATTTATTATAGAGATAAAATGAGGTGCACATTGGAAGTGCTTAGCACAATGTCAGTAGAGTAAGCACTCCATGGTAGCTAGTGCACCATCATCGCCAGTGAGCGCTTGTCCGGCAGCACAAAGGACTTTGTTGGTGGGGATGGACCCAACACGGGAGGCCTCTTGCCTTACCCTTGACCCCGACAGGTGTTTCACCTGGGGCCACGTTATGGCTCCTGTGGGCCCTAAGCACTTTGGTCTTCAGGGCCGTGGGCCCCTTCCTCCATTAAAATGATTGTAAATTATATTTTGTGATAGCATTGGTATAAAAACAAATATATTAATTTCACATATAAAAATACTTTCTTCAACCTACACGTTCATTTTTTCCTCCTGATTTAAAAAAAATTAAAACCGTTTTTGTGGGCACTTAAGAGTATTGCGGGCCCCTGGCACTACAGGCCAACTGTGTCTCATGGATAAACTGGCGGTGTTTTCAGCTCTTGAGTCCCAGGCAGGGTGACCAACTGTCCCAGTCTGCCTGGGACTGCACGTTTTCTCAGGATGCAGAGCTTGCAGTGCCAAAATCAGGAGCATCCCAGGCAAACTGGCACATTTCATGGGACTAGCCTCTCTCGTCCTCTCTACTGTAGGCCCCAGGACACTGCTTGCTCCTCTGTCCTCTGTAGAGCTGCACCCCCATTTTCCTGGTACTCCCCCCTTGCCTGGCTGTGGCCTGGACAGAGCTAGCCTGGCTGTCTCTGCAGATCAGCACACACCCCTACAAGCCGATCCCAGAGTGGAAGATTCCTGACAGGCGCTCCCTTCTTCCCTCATGTACCACCCAGATCATTGCCTGGGGCACGGGAGAGGCTCGTCAAACATTTGCTTAGTGAACTGAATAAAAGAGAAAGAAGTAGTAAGACACATGCACGCACGTGCACGTACACACACATGCGCACACAGATACATGTGTACACACCCTGACTCCACATAAAGAAGTTAAAAGGTTTCAGTTGTGTAAGGGTCCCAGAGGATCCTCATCTACAGCATCTATCTCCTTCAGAGGCAGTAACTAGAAATCAAAGGAGACTCCTGTACTGACTATTGAGAGGCTTCATGAAACCCCCTTCTCAGACCATATGTCTAACGTGTAAGCCTAGGCCGAATAGACTGACAACATCCACTTTACTGTGATGGCCACAGGGATTTGGGGGCATTTTCTCATGCCCTCCAGAGCTTCCAGGGCCAAGAAGGTCTTCCTTCGGTTGGTTTTCCATCTCAGCCCCTGTCCCTTCCCCCATGGCAGTCTCCTTTCAGTCCCCTGACCCCCTAGTCTGACCACTCAGCCTGAGACGTCCTTCTTATCTGAGAGAATGCCCCCTCACCTGGAACTGGCATATCCTTTTGGGATATGTTGCTCAGTCCCTCCTTCTATCTAGAATTAGTGGACTTTACAACAATAGCTTAGGACTCAATTATTTCAGCACTGATTTTATCCTCTACAGTAGTATTTGTTGTGTACAAGCCTATCTTCCCCCATTAAACCATGAGCACCCTGAAGCCAAGGATTATACCTTTTCCATCTCTATTCCCAGAGCACCCAGAACCAGAGCACTGAGGGACGATGGTAGGTATGATGAATGGGTCTCTATATCCCGTCCCAGACTCCAGACTCTCCTGAGGCTGGACTGAGCTCTTTCAGAATCATATTAAAGAGGATTTCATTGCAAATCAAATGTCTGACAAGGAATCAATATCTGGAATGTATAAAGAACCCCTACAACTTAACAACAAAAAAACAACCCAATTAGAAAATGGACAAGGGAAAAAAAACGGACAAGGGACTTTAACAGACATTTCTCCAAAGGCATACAAATGGCGAAGATGCATATGAAAAGATGTTCACATCGCTAGTTACTGGGAGAATGCAAATCAAAGCCATACCTCCTAGGATGGCTACTATCAAAAACACAGAAAATAAGTGTTGGTGAGGATATAGAGAAATTGGAACCCTTATGCATTGCTGATGGAAATGGAAAAGGGAATAACTGCTGTGGAAAATGGTATGACGATTCCACGAAAAATTAAACAAGAATTACCATATGATCCGGCAATTCCCCTTCTGGGTGTCTACCCAAAAGAAATGAAAGCAAGCATTTAAACTAATACGTGTACACTCACAGTCACAGCAGCATTATTCACAATAGCCGAAAGGTGGAAGAACCCATTGATGGACGGTAAATGAATAAACAAAATGTGGCATATACATACGCTGGAATACTACTCATCCATAAAAGGCAAGACATTCTGAGATGCTACAATATGTATGAACTCTGAAGACATTGTGCTAAGAGAAATAAGCAAGTCACAAAAAGACAAATACTTTAGGATTCCACTTCCGTGAGGTTCCTACAGTAATCAGATCCACAGAGACAGGAAGCAGAGTACTGGTTGGGGGGCTCTGGGGAGGGGGTCAGGGGGCACTATGGCTTACAGAGGTTCAGCTGGGGAAGACGAAAAAGCTCTGGGGATGGACGGCGGTGACGGTTGCACCACAGTGCGAATGTGCTTAATGCCACAAGACTGCAGGCTTCAGAATGATCAAAATGATAATTTTCGTTACATACATTTGTTACCATAAAAAAAGGTCAGGGGAGCCTGAAGGCCATGTAACCAGCTGGTTTCATTTGGCTCCCATAAAGTTGGGAGCTCCCCTTACTGTCTATTTTCTAAGCAAGTGAGGGGTCAACCCCACTTCTAAGCAAGCTCAGCAATCCCCGCCCACGCCAAGACCTCCAGGAGCAGGCTCCTTCTGGGACGCGGGCCACCCTCCTGCTGGGTCCACTGAGAAGCGGCCGAACACTAGGGATGATCGGGACAGAAGCCCACCTCAGAGGAAATGCTGCAAGTAGGTACTTCCCAGATGACTCGCCAGAGGGGGGCTCAGAGACAAAGAAGCCTGAGCTCAGAAATCCGGGAGGGGCCTGCAGAGGAAATGGTCCAATTACCTACATTCTGAAGCAACCTGAGTCCTTAGGTGACTAAAGCAGCGGGGACTTTCCAACTGCTTCGGATGGTCTCCGTTCACCCTGTCACGGCTGGTCACGGCCAAGAAGCCACGTCAGGCTTCCCAACCTCAACCACCCCTACAGAAATGGATGCGACAGCAAAAGGAAGATTGGGGGGAACACTGGACCTTGTGTCTTCTTTGTCCCACAGGCCAGAGTCGTGGTGTGCTCTTGAAGTCACTGAGCTGGGAGCTGGGGTTGGCTCGCCTTCAGGGCCGTCTGGCCCCGCCCTCCAAATTGCTTCCTCACCCTCACAAGGGGGACTTCGTGCACAAGAATGCTTTGAGTACAGGCTCTTCAGCCTCATATAGAATCCCATGTGCTCTGAGAGCCATAGAGTCAAACCCAGCAGAACCACTGGGCCAGGAGAGAGGGGTGGCTTTAGGAGTTCAGCTCACGGGTTCTAATTGTAGGCCTTTCCCAGACTGGATAGGACACAAGTGTCGTGACTGTAGGAGCACCCTGCAGGGTGCACCCTGTCCCACCACCTGCTGGATCCAGCTCTGGCCGGAACGCCCTGCCAGATAGGGCAATCAGCACCATACATGATTCAGATAATTCGGAGGTGGGGAGCTGCACGTGGAGCCAGCGCCCAGTTCCCAGCATGCCCGCAGTGCCCACGCTTGCTAGGAGGGGAGGGGCTGCTCAGGACTGGCGCCAGCAGCCAGGACACCAGCCTGCGCTGCCCTGCCGAAGGGAGTGCGGTCCTTCTTGTCTCCCTCTGCCTGGAAGCGCCACCTGTGCCCGCAGCTTGGAGGGCTGGGGCGGTGCTAGCTGCTGGGGCCTCTTCACCAGCCCACACATGTCCTCTTGTCACCACGCTGCTTGCCTGATACCCCTCCCTGCCCTGGTGCTTGGGGATTCATCTGTGATACCGAAACGTGTCTTGGCTGGTCATTAAGTAGTTCTGAGTTGTCATGTGTGTGTCCTCTCGCTGTGTCCTCAAGGCTCAGGGGCAGGGACATTTGATTTCCTCCCTCTCCTAACCAGTCTGGCAAAGTGCACTGCCCTCCTTGACTCGAAGAGGAACGCCGCGGATGTGGGACGGCATTTGGGGGCACCGACTGGCCTCACTGCTGGGGCTTTGACTGCCTGGATAATTCTGGAAAGTGCTGTTGGAGAAGCAGTACAGGTTAGGGGCCAGGAGCTCTGGCATGAGACTACTGGGGCCCAAGTCCTGGATCGGCCCTCACTACTGTGTGACGCTGGACACATTACTTGACCCCCTTCTGTGCCTCAGTTTCCTCATGGTTAAATGGAAACCATATATAGTAGTTGTGAGGATTAAATGAGTTCCTACACACAGAGCACTTAGAGCAGGGCCGGACACAGGTCAAGGCCCAGGAATCAATGGTTATTATTATATATTTTAACTCTTTCCCAGCAGACCCCTAGCTCCTGCCCTTTCTCTGTTCTGAGAACACGGCCTTATACCGCCACACCCCAATAATGAACTCCACCTCCCCGTGTCAAATTCAACACCCATCTGCATTTCCCCAAAGCCTTATATTATCCCAGGCTTGAGGCTTCTCCATCAGTCTTCACAACCAAATGCTGGGCCTTCCTTTAGCACCCGTCTGCACCGGAGGGGCAAGTCTTCCCATTTTATGGAAGGAGAAAGTGAGGCTTTGAGCAGCAAGCATATTTCCTGAGGTCACATGGAGAGAAGGCTCGGGTTCCCAGGCCACTGTTGGGCTCCCCGATGTCCTGGGGCCCCCGAGCAGCACGCTCCTGCCTGTTCTCCCTGGGCCCGCTGAGAACGCTCCATCTACTAGGACCAACAGACCGCGATCTTCACTTGCTCAGAATTAAACTGGCAAAGACAGACAAAGGAGGAGTGTCCTCCTCTTCAACCTGCCACTGCCCATGTCTGAAAGCCAGACCGAAGAAACCTGTCACAGTAGGCTCTCCCATCTCCTCACACAGGCCCCTCTGTTCCAGCCTCCAGGGGGCCCCAGCTGAGGAAGGATGGAAGGATTAAGCCAATTCCTGCCAGCAGGTGCCAGGGTCTGGTTGCTTAGGGACCCAGCCCTGCCTGGCCTCATCCTCCAGGGCAAACAGCTGAGCAATCACAGAGGGAACAGAGGCAGCCGCTCTATGTTTGGAAAGTTGTCCTTGCATTTTCTGCTCACTCAGTGAGATTTTTATTTTCGGAGTTACTGGAAAAACCCATTGATTCTGCATCCAGAATCTTAACGAGCTTTTGTTTTAAACCGTCCTGAGATCAGCTCTCACCCCTATTTTGCCCAAAAGCCCTCGCCCACATGTCCCTGGGGTGGCTGTCTCTTAGGGCTCTGGTTATTGAGAAAGAAGCCCCAAGCCCACTTCTCCTTTATCAAATGCGCAGTAAGCACCTACCATGTACTGGGGACACAGTGATGCGCCAGATAGGGTCCCTCGCCCAGAAAATTACAGCCCATCAAAATGAGAGAAGTGTGACATTTGGGGAGCAAAGAAGGGAGCACTCAAATTACAGGCAGAAATACCCTCTAAACTCCCCACTTCACCAGTGCCTGCCTTCTCACGAGCCCCCAGCTGCCCAGCCCGATGTCACTGTGCGGATTAAACCTGCCCACTGCTCTCCACGTGTCCGGCCGACGGGGGCCCTGCCTCACACTCTCACCGCAAGGCTGGTGCCCTGCAGACCCGGCTCCCATCTGTCATCCACGTCACAGAACAGGGGACAGCCCAACGCCACTCCACGTGGGGGGACGGCCTAGACAGGGGAAGGATCCTGAGGGGCTCATGACCCGGAGCTTGGTGAAAAAGCCATAGTAGGGGATGGTGACCCAGATTTCCCAAGACTAGAAGAGGAAAAAAAAATGGCCTGAATTTCAGCATCAGGAAATTGGCTGATGAGAAAAACAGCTTCCTCCAAACAGGCCACCAGGGTTTGAGATGGGTGATTTGAGCTTATTTGGAGCCTTTTAAAGCCTGATCTCACTCAGGATGCCGTGTGCGCAGTGGCAAGAGTGTGTATTCTGAAGCCGGACAAATGTGGGTGGGGACCTTGCCGCTGGCTAAGCCCCTTGGACAGATTACCTCATGGAAGGTCGCAGCCTTTTGGCTTGATAGCAACCGGAATTCTGCCATGTGGTCTGCCCGGCAAAAATGCTCTGCTGCCACCCTCCCTGTTTTGTTTCGTTGTTTTCCCCAAGGACTGTAGCCCCACACGTAGCAGGGATCCAACGAGCTGAAACCATGCTGGGTAGCACCCTGGGCCAGCAAGGACCGGTACGTGGGTTGAAGGAGGACGGTGGTCAGAAGCACAGCTTCACTTCCCCCACCTGCGACAGGGCACGGCGGGCGGTGGGGGGCTTGCTTGGGAGTGGGAACAGCTCTGATGGCCCCGCCCAGGCCCCTCCAGCTCCAGACTCTGATTTCCAGACGTTCCGTTCATCTCCTGCACCTCTCCCTGTGGCTGCTGCCGCTCTCTCGCTGTCCGTGTGCTGTCGGCCTGTCCCCAGCCCCTCGTAGGCTGTTCATGCCCGAACCCCTTGAATCAGGGAGCCAGCCCCTCCATCTTCTGTGTTGGGAGAACTGCCACCATGTCCTGATGAGAGCCACATGGCTGCAGAGTAAATGCAGTGTCTTCCTCCTGATGTCCCTCTGCCTAGGGGCCTGGATCCCAACACTTCACAGATGGGGGAAGGGAGGGACTAGGGTGTGTGGCACAACGCGGGCACCATGAGGTCTTTAAGTGTGGAGACCACGTTTTACCTACCTACCACTGTGTCCCCCAGCCCTGGTGCTCAGTGCCATAAGAAAGTGAGAAGCACAATGTTCTGACTGAGGTTGGATGTTTCAGGGTTTGGGATGTTATACAAAGAGCAGGAACCACATGTGGGCTTCGTTCTGGAAGCACAGAAGAGGCTCTGAAGGCTTTGGTATAGCAGGATGATATGCCCCCGGCAGTGGCATGCAGGGCACACAGAAGGGGAAGAAACAGATGGAAGCTGGCTGGGTGACCTCCTGGCGTATTTGGTGAGAAGTGACAAGCACCCGCCCGCAGAGTAGGGCGGGGCAGAAAGGCGGAGCCTGACCTCCGCAGCACTGTGGAGGTGGAGCCCAGAGCCGCAGGCTGAATGAAAGGGAGGAGGGGAGACCCTGAGGTTTCGAAGCTGCGCCACTAGAAGGGTGCGGCTGAGACAGGGCAAGAAATCAGCCATGGGCCAAACTATGAGCTGGTTCAAGACATTAAACTTTAGGGCCCTGGCTGGTGTGGCCCAGTGATTGAGTGCTGACCTGCGAACCAAAGGGTCGCTGGTTCGATTCCCAGTCAGGGCACATGCCTGGGTTGCGGGCCAGGTCCCCAGTAGGGGGTGTGTGAGAGGCAACCACGCATTGATGTTTCTCTCCCTCTCCTTCTCCTTCTCCTTCCTTTCCCTTCTCTCTAAAAGTAAATAAAATCTTTTTTAAAAAAAGACATTTAAACTCTAGGTATATGAGGGGCATGTGAGACCTCCAATAGGCTATAGAAAATGTTCTAGAGTCAGGATGAAAGGTGGGCAGGGTCACATCGGCTGGGGAGGGGCAAGAAGAGAGTAGAGACAGGCCAGGATGTACCACGGACCGAAGCCACAGGCTCAGTGATTTGAGCCTCAAGTTTTCTGCCACTACAGCTCCCTCCTTCCTCCTATTCCTGAAATTGAATGTTCCTGATCCTAGCAAATTTATCTGGTTCTCTCGTCTATGGAATCTATCAGGCCAGGTCTGGGTCCTGATCCTAGCAAATTTATCTGGTTCTCTCGTCTATGGAATCTATCAGGCCAGGTCTGGGTCCTGATCCTAGCAAATTTATCTGGTTCTCTCGTCTATGGAATCTATCAGGCCAGGTCTGGGTCCCCATGATCTTTTATGGATAGACTGAGCCATCTCACAGAGGACACCAAGGCCCTAGATGATGACAAGGCTGGGTCCTCCACACAGGAGGATCCCAAAGCAGAAACTGCACAGGTGTAGGTCACCTGGCAAGTCGAGAACAGAAGAAAGATGGGAATGCAGGCTCCTGGGCAGCTAGGCTCATGGACTAGAAGTTGGATCCAGAGCCCCACCCTATGGTGTGAACTAAGAGCTGGAATTAAGGACTTAATATCAGCGCATAATCTTTCTTCCTTTCTCCCCGAACTACTTAGGCAGGTGGCTGTTGCTTGGCCCGAAGCTGTAACAGGAATTCCTTTGTAAGGAAAAGCCAGCAGAGTCAGGATAGGTGGGGAAAGACGGGTGGTTGGGGGTGGGGGTGGGGAATCTGGATCACAGTAGTGAGGGCTTCTCAAGTAAGTCCCAGGTGGTCCTGAGGAGAGGACTCACAGTAGCCATTCAGGTCCTCTTCCGGACCCCACCCCAGGGAAGTCCTTACCCTTCACAGAACTGGGTGGTCAGTGCCTAAAAGCTCTACGAGTCCCATGAGAAACTGGTAAGAAGGATCTGCTTCCATGCAAAATGACAAGGGACTCTCAGTTAAGGAAGAAAACGACAGGCTCATGTCACCTGTGTTCTTGCTGAAAGGACACGAGGAAGCCCCTGAGTCTGGAGGGTAAGAGTGACTCGGCCACAGCCTCCAGTTATCAGCCGGAGCTGGGATGAGAAGCCAGGACTGGGGCTGCAGTTCTGTGCCGCTCCCATGACATCACACACCAGTCACGGTCGCCGTGGTCAGCGTACTGTGGTGGGGGTGACGGGGACAGCTCTGAGCAGGAACCCAGGAACCACGAGTCCTCAGTTCTGTCTCATCTGTGTGGCCAGAAGCAAATCCTTTTACTTCTGGGCTTCAACTTCCAGCCTAGGGACCTCTCTGGAATCTGTGGTAAATGCTCGTCTTCTGTTCCAATGGAAGCAATCAGTCCATTACCACATACTTGCACAGATGGTTCCTAGACTTCAGTGTATGCGAGAACCACATGGGAAGACTATTTTAAAAAGCAGACTTGAGGATCCTATCTCCAAACATTCAGGAGCCAGTTAGTCTGGTGTGGGGCCCCTGAATCTCCACTTTCAAAAAGTGATCCAAAGGGTGACTCCAATGTGGGTGGCAGCACCAAAGGCTTCAGATGCCACAGAGGAACCAGGGAAGTGCTGAGTAAGGAAAAGCATGGTCCTCAAGGAATTCCCAGAGTCCTCTGGGGAGACAGGACCCCATACCAGGGACAACACATCCTCAGTGACAGATGAAGGACAGGTACAAGGTCAAAGAGACAGAGGCTATGACTCTTCACCAAGAAAGTAGGAGCAGCACTTCCAAAGGTGGCTGGCAGAGAAGGAGGTAGGAGGATGTGTGACAGAGACATCTAAATGCTTGCCACAACCGGCTTCCTGTTCCACCTGGGGCTCACAGCTGTACTTCATTTCCCAATCTCCACTGTGGTTAGTTGTGGCCACGTGACTGAGTTCTGGCCAATGGCATATGTGTGTGAAACACACACCGTTTCCGGGCCTGATGGGCAGAATCTCCGATGTGTTACTGTGGGTCCCCACCTGCCAATGTAACGTCACTTAAAGGAGAAATAAACTTGATTATGTTCAACAACTGAAAAACAGGGGCTGTTTATTACAGATTAGTCCATTCTGATTACACAGGACGCAAACATTTAGTCAGTGCCTGCTTTTGTAACCAGTACTTGGACCCGAAGCGGATGTGGTTCTGATCTTACAGGTCTTACCATCTTTGCAGAGAAAAGCAACACTGGTAAGGACCAGAGAAAACAGGAATGGAGTACAGACCACAGCCTAAAAGGAAGTCGTCGGGTACCATGAAAAGTCTTTTGAGGAGAGTCTTACCCTGTGTAGGCTTCTGAGATAGCACATAAAAACAGAGTTAACTGGTCCAAAGGTTCTGAAGATTTTAATTTTATTTTTATTGCTACAATTTGGAAATTATTTTTAGTA
Organism: Pteronotus mesoamericanus; assembly: GCF_021234165.1. Classification (NCBI taxonomy): domain Eukaryota; kingdom Metazoa; phylum Chordata; class Mammalia; order Chiroptera; family Mormoopidae; genus Pteronotus; species Pteronotus mesoamericanus. The sequence continues at coordinate 4,700,987 of NW_026555326.1, forward strand.
TTCTTTTCTTTACTCTCATGCCAAGAAGGTCAGGGCCAGGTGCTAGGCCTGAGGCTTGGCGCGCTGCTGCTGGCACAGAGACGGGGATTTCCTTGGCTGGACCGAGGGCCGTCATGCTTGGCTGACATCCCCGACTGCCACAGCGGCCCTGTTCGGGGAGGGGCCGACTGGCCAGGCAAGAAGATGGGACAAGCGCCTCCCTACTCTGACCTCTGAGACCCCTTCCTCTTTGCACCTTCCTTGAATTATTCAATGGTGTCAGCATAGAGCAGAGAAAGTCTCGGGGTGGGGGAGATGGAGGATGGGAGTGTGTTCTACACGTGTGTAAGTTATGATATTTAACCATAGGTGAGGTCAACCTTCTATTCTCCACGTCTATGAAGAAAACACACACAGGGAGGATCTCTAGCAAGTGGTATTTTAGGATAGGCACCAAGAAGAACTTTTCAATGATTAAGGTTGTGAGACTCTGGAACTGATGGCAGGGGCGCCCTGCTAGTGTTAAATGTGGGACCAATGTTCCCTTGGCCAGTATGCCTTATGGAACGGAGGGATGGGAAGGGCCCTTTAACCACTTTCCCAGCCTGAGGTTATTCGGGTCTTCCTATGTTTACAAGGTTTTGAGAAGACAAGCATGGCAGTTTGTCCCAGTCACTCACTAAGAAAGAGGACCAAGAAGAGCACTTGACAAGGAGTCCAAGGTGTGTCAGTCTTGGCCCCACCCGGCTAGCTACATGGCCTGACGAGGTCCTCCCTACTCTCTGGGCCTCAGCACTAGACCAGGTCCCTTTTAGCTTGGACGTTCTGCAAGAAGCAGGCCTTACGAGGCCTCAGTGCTCCCCCGATGCTCTGCATGGTCCCGGAGTCTGCAGAACCGGCAAGGCGCCTGTGTTCCGGCTCCGAAGTCAAAACCCCAAACCTCCACACCTGCAGGCATTCGGGGACCCGACCGGAGTAGCCGTTGGCCCCACTTCCAGGGTCAGATCCCAGGCAGGAATAAAGCAGCAGCTGGCCTCCCAGTCACCAGCCCTACAAGTGCCAAGTCCTGCCTTTTGTCGGGTCAACAGAAAAATCTCTGGGCTGGTAGCTGTCACCCTGGGTCCACTGTAAACTTGCCGTGTGACCTTGGATGAACCCCCAGCCCTCAAGACTCCAAGAGCTTAGGCTGGGGCAACCGGGTGTGCACTCATGCTGCGCCACTGAGCACTCAGGTGGGTTTCCTCATGAGCCACCAGGAGCCCCGCTGTGACATGCACAACCCTGGGAGACACAACCCAACCATGCCAGCCGAGGGGGAGTACCGGAGAGCACGGCCTGGGCCTCCTGAACTTGCGCTGGTGTGACTCAAAACCTCCCTGCCCCTTTCAGAGGAGGCGCAGCGCCCCAGGAAGCTGCCATTTTCTGAAAGGCGAGAACAAGCCGGGCGGGGTCCAGGGCCTGTTCCCATGTTCTCGCTGACTGTCTCTCCACCTTCCCACCTCCCACCAAAGGGGATGGAGAGAGGCCTCGGGAACACCTTGGAGGCCCAATAGTGACGACTTCCAGGTGGCGGCTTCCCCACAGCCCTGTTCCAGCCAGACCCGAGCCCAGCGCAGACACAGGTTGCTCTGACAAGGCTATTTATAGAAGCCCATCCGCTCAGCCTCTCCCGGATGGGGGCCTCTGTCTCTCAGCGACAGGGACACACATAAATGCCTTTCCTTGGAGACAGGAAAAGAAACTCCCTTAGGAGCTCAGATGCGATCCCTCTCTAGGTAGGAAAAAAGCATAGTTAGGGGTCAGAACGGGGTCAGGGTCTGGCCGATCTCTTTGAAAATCCTTTCCAGAAGTGCTCAAAGGGAGAAGAGGGCTGAAAATGTTATTAAAGGGGGGAAAACACTCAGAAGGATGAAACACTGAAACATCTGGTCAGCCACGCACACCCCTGCTGCTCCCTCAGCCGCAAGGCCACCCCAGGGCTGGGCCACCCAGCAGAGGTGGCCCTGCCCCCCTCCCTCTCTGCCTCCACAAAGAGTGCCGCATCGAATGCTAGCCCGCTGCCCAGCAGGGCCGTCTCTGACGACAGTGCTCGGTCTCCAGTCAGGGCTGTCCTCACACTCCCGTTAGGCAGGGACCAGGGGTAAGAGGGGCCATGCCCACCACCTTTCCTTCGGGGAAGCATTAAGCCCTGTCTGGGGTTCAACCAAATGAGTTTCTTAGAAGGGACTCCTGCTCGTGGGGCTCACGGGCTTGGGCAACAAGAGGTGGGGAGATATTCAGAGGCCTAACTGGGACGCAATGGATCAAGACCAGACAGAGAAAAGACAGAAGGGATGTGGGTACCAAACCAAGGTGCATTTTCAGGAAGAAGGCTAGGAAGGAGAGTTTGGGAGGGGGGATGAAGAGGGACAGGTCATCCCCCACCCCAGCATATTTTCTTGTAAAACAGTTCTACTTCTCCCAAGAAATACGAGAAAACAGCTAGCTTTTTCATTTGCCAAGTGAAAGAAACCCCAGCTTTGTGGTGTGCCTTCTTCCACCAATCGTGCAAAAAGCCCACCTTCTGCGACCAAGGGCTTACAGCTGGGCTGGGAGTAAGTGCAGCAGCTAAACTTTGTTTTTAAAAACAAGAACCATTTCCTCCCCAGGCAGCAGCAAACGTCTCTGCAGGGGAGTCCAGCCTTTTGGCATCCTGGGCCACACTGGAAGAATTGTCTTGGGCCACACATTAAATACATTGTGACACGTAATCACACACACACACACACACACACACACACACACACACACAAATCTCATAACGTTTTAGGTAAATTTACAATTGTGTGTTGGACCACATTCGTAGCCGTCCTGGGCCACATGCAGCCCGTGGCCGCAGGTTGGACACCCTGCTCTGGAGCAATGGTTTGCAACCTCAGTTGCACATCAGAACTACCTGGGGAGCTTTTCAAGATTCTGATGCCCAGGCGCATCCCAGGCCAGTCAAGCAGACTCCCAGCAGTGAGACCAATTATCCCCACTTTCTAAAGCTCCCCAAGTAATTCCAGGGTGCAGCTAAGAGGGAGAACCACTGGTGTGAAGGTCCCAGAAAGATGGAGTGCCTGTATGTGTGTGGGGGGATCCACCCATCAGGCAAAAACCGCCAGAGAGAGCAGGACACGTCCCCTCTGCAGCCATGCTGCCCCGCACACGCCCTCCCTTCAGCCTACCTGCCTTGCCCCCAGCCCTCCAGAACAAGCCCTGCTCTCCAGCCTCATGAGGGGAGCCCCAGAAAACAGGCATGGGGTCGAAGGACCAGCCTTAGGAGATTCCTTCAAACACTAAAGTGAAAAACCTCTCCTTCAGTTCCTGGGCATCCTCAGACAGTGGAAAGGTCCATTTGTTTGACTTCAGGGCCCAGCAAATGCGGGACCTACAGGCAAGATGAATTATTAACAAAGGAGGTCTCAGAGTCAGGCCTGGGAAAGTTTGGGGTGAATTCTACTATAGGGCTGCTAAATTAATGATGAGCCTGCACGTGCCTATAAAATTTAGCAGCTCACTTTGGTCTTCAAACAGATCCTTTCAGGTAACCTCTCCAAGGACCTGGCTTAGAGTCCTCTCTTATAAATAACAAAATAAATAAATAAGCAGAGCTCTATCAGCACTGCGACCAACTTGGCTCCACAGCAACTGCAAGGGTGGGGCCTGGGTCCCTGGCCCCGGGACTCAGGTGTGCTGGGTGTCGAGAGGATGGCAATGTTAGGAAGCACCTAGAATTCCATTCAGAAACACATGCAAAACCCATTAGGTTACTTCTGACGAACCCGGGAAGTTAAAGTGGTAGTAGGACAACCACCTAAGACAGAAATTTGAGTTTGCTTCTGAAAAGCATTCTGGACTTCTGCAAAGTTACTGGCTTTAAGATGGTTTCTGGGCACTCACAACACGGAAGTCTCCACCTCTGACTGTTTATCCTACAGAAGGACTGGGTGAAATCTACTTTCCATTTAGAGCTTCAAAGCTCGAATTTGGGAGGAAACGAAAAAAGAAAAAAGAAAAAGAAACAGTTGCCCCATCACCCTCCCAGGTCCAGGTGAGCATGTGGCCAAAACATGAGTCCAGTGCGGACCCCAAATCCTAGAGAGCCATTTTGAAAAGGTCTAGGGACAGGAAACGCTAAACAGAGCGCTGAAAAGAGAATCTTGTTTGCTGGTGGTCCCTGAAGGCTCCACACCCGGCCTATGGTCTGTGCAGCCAAGTTCAAGAGGGTCCCCAGGGCAACGGCCCAGCCACTCTGGTAACAACAGGGGTTGAGCAACATTTCCCTTGGAGACCACAGCGGCTGTTCCCCACAACGCGACCCTGGAAGTCGCCTGTACTCCATTACTGCGCGTACCTTCGAAGGACGCTTGCTCTGCACATTCCTGAAGAAGGTGGTCTTAGCAGTGAAGAAGCAGTCCTCCAGGTCCTCCTCCAGGCTGCAGTACCCACTGCTCATGCTGCGGTCCACCGTCATCTAGCCGGGAGCCTGCGCGGGCAGCGAGGGCACCCGCTCGGCCGCCTCGGAACGCGGCGCAGGGAGGCGGGGCGGTCCCCAGGTTCCCCGCGGGGCTCCGCGCTCGCCGGGGTCAGTCAGCTACCTGGCCCGGCGGCGCGGGCGCCGGCCGCCACCGTGTCTCCCCCGGGGGCCCGTGCGGCTCCGGCAGCAGGGTAACCTGTTCCCTCCCGGCGCGCCGCCAGCGGCTGCGAACACGGATCGGACCTGTCTCGCTCCCACGCTCACTGGGCCTCTGTGGTTTCATGTCCTCGGCTCCCTCCCTCGCCCCGCGCGCTGAGCGCCATCGTGACACCTCCCCCGCCTCCCCGCCTCCTGCCTCCCCGCCTCCCCGCGCCTTTCCTGCCGCGTACGGCCAGAGCGGTTCCGAAGCCACTTCCTCTCGCAAGGTTCCTCAAAGCCCTGCTCGCTGTCAGGGCGCCCTCCCTCTCCTCCTGCCCCAGGCCTGCGCCTCTCCGCCCCGCTGGGTGCCACTGGACCCCGGTGACCAGTGGATTTAGGTAACCACAGGTCAGATTAAGGATGCAGGGAAGGAACGGAGCAGGATGGACCCAAGGGGGGAAATTCTCTGTCCTCTCTTCATCCTCCTGCGAACAGCTCGATGATCGTCACCCATGATAGCTCACATTCACTGGGTTGCATGTGCCAGAAGGTCCACCCCGTCCCTCCCCGCTTCCCCATTCCACCTTCTTACCTCACCCTCTCATTCCCTATTCATTGGGCTAAAGAGCCAGGTCAACCAGAGTGGTTAGAAAAGTAACTGGAGAAGAAGAAAATCACTATTTGGCCTGCCTGGAGAAGTAGCAATATTTTAACTTGGAGAGGCAAGAAAAAAAACTGCAGGCGCCCTACAAGCATATGCAAATCATATGCAAAGTTATGGCAACCACAAAAGCAAGCTGCCCCCGCCCAGGGGAACTTGACCTCAGGGTACCTCAGGATACTGAAGGATCCTGCAGGCAGCACCCCGACTGTTTGTGTATTTCCCTGATAGTCTGGCCAAGAGAGGTCTTTGCCAGATGTTATCATTACCACCATGGACAGCTCATTTACATTTCCCCACCAGATGGCAAAGGAACAGCTTCCTTGACCAGGGCTGAATCCTTCACAGCAATTAGGGCAACCCCCCTCCCTCCCCGCACCTACGACTTCCCAGATCACATTGGTACAAGTGTTCAAACAGGGGCCGCATGTGCCAGGTGATTTACATGTACCCTGTCATTTAACTTTCCCAAAAGCCTGGAGAAAGAGATTATTATTCCCATTTTAGGGATGTGGGAACTGAGGCTCAGGGTTACACAGTAGGACATGTGTGCTGGGACTGAGACCCAGGTCTGTGTGATTCTAAGGACTATGCTCTTAGCCTCTATGATGGAGTCACTTGGCAGAGATGTGTGCTCTGCCATCTTTCTTTCAATACACTGCCACCTGGAGTCCCAGCAAAAGAAGACAAAGCCTTCAGAGCCTGATGGCTCTTGTGTGCTCGTGGGGTCTGATGGCCTGTGGACCCCAGGAGCCCCGAGGAGTGGCAGAGAGGGGTTATCGGACCCTCTCCAAGTCTATGTGGCTTTTCCTGCAGCTCTGGAACAACGCTGTCCTGGGGTACAAGCTGGGCAGAGAGCTAGTCTCTGCCCCAGATACCCAGCTGTCAGCTCCAATTAAAGCCCTGGTTACTTTTATGAGGAATCCATTCACTTCCCCACCACAGCCAAATCTGTCAGTGTTCTGGAGGCTTTCAAAGTGCAGCCCAGTTTGGCTCCATCCTCCCACACCGTCTTTCTCCCAGAAACCTGTGAGGGCCGGGCAGGCACAAACTCGAGGTAGCTCAGAGCCAGCACCCCGGCTGCGGGCCACCAGGGCTCAGAAGACCCTCAATACCAGTAGCTGCCTCCCTGGACAGGCAGATAATACCTGGAGGCAGGCAGCCAGGGGCAGGGAGGGGGCTGGAGGGGGCTACTGGGTGTTTGAGGGGAAGAGCTCATATTAATGGGGTTGAAGATAGGTTCTGGCTTTGTCTGGATCAATCTTTAACTGAATATTTTAGAAGCTGTTTTTTGGAGGTTTTCCCCAGAGACAGTGGTTCAGGCAAAGGAAGCTTCTATCGGCCTCGTCAGTACCTCCAAGGCCAATGCTGTAATGGCGAAGGCAGCAGAAGGAGGGGCTCTGCACAGCCCTCGGGCCATCAATAACAGCCCACCCACTTTGTCCGGGTCAGCAAAGGAACACACTTTCCTTTATAAAAGGAACTTTTTGCTCAGTGGGAATCCAGTACTTAAGGAAAAAACAGGCCCGAGATTCTTTGTGGCCACACTGTGTCCTTGGAGTCACGCAGGGACCTCTGCAGAGCAATGCAGTGTTACACATTCAAAACGTGCGATCTTAAAATGCAGCTAATAACCTCTTTTTAAAACACCAAGCCAGAGTCTCCCAGCAGTCAGCATGAGTCTCTCCTTGTGAGCAACACAGGAGAAGCCAGACCTGATTAGGAAACATTCTAAGTGACACTGTGTTCTTTTAGGTGCTGCTCCAGGCCACCCCAAATATTATGAAAACCTGATGTCTGAATAGGGCTTTTCAAAGCCCTTTCAACACCGATTACTGCACCTGGGTTGCTCTATAACCTTGAGGGCAGGTAGCATCTCCTATCTGCAGATGAGGAAACTGAGGGAAGCAATGCTCATTACTTTCGTCACAGCTCATTCCTTGTCCCTGGGCTCAGGAGGAGGGGTCTGCACCTTAAGCAGCACAGCCGGGGCCTTAAATCCATGGCACTGTGCTGGGGTTCAGAAAGCCCCACTGAAATGATCAGTGGGTGACTTTCCTGTCTCAAAGTGTTAGAGGATGAAAAAATTAGAAGCTTTCTTCATTCTCAAATGAAATCCTGACATGTGGCCAGCCTGTTCCAGAAAAATGGTGATATAAGACAGAAGCTGGTATTCTACTAGTTCCAGCTCCAACTCCAGCTTGATATGGTGTCCTGAGCAAGTCTGAACCTCGGGTTTCCTCATCTGTCCCACTCAGGGATGTCAGAGGTGGAGATCAGTATTCGGAGGCTGAAAACCAGGGTGAGGGGCCACCCTCCTCCTGAAACGTACTTTTAAATCATTAGTAGCCAGTGTGTGCAGGGAATGTATGAATAACTTGATGTGCATCATTTAATTTAATCCCTACAACAAACGATGGAAAAGCTACAGTTACTATCCCTATTTAACAGACGGGGAAAAGAGGTTCAGGCAGAGGAAGTCACTTACACATAGTCACGCATGCTGCGGTGCATGTATGGCGGAGCCAAACCGACCCAGCTGGTCTGGCTGCAGAACCTGGGTCCTGGACCGCCACAGTACTGCGAGTTTAACCTGTGACTGCCCTCACAACAGACGGACTGCCTGAAAGCAGAGCTTCACAAACAAGTCAGGAACTACTTTCCCAGTCTGCCTGTGTCCCTGTCTTCCCTTTAGCTTCCTAGGGTTTTCCAGGGTTCAGCCATTGACTATCTTCTACTACGTGCCTATGTCTCCAGGGGCCGAGTCTCACCTGTGCCAATGGTATCAACTAAACCTCACAGACTCGTGTCTCAGAATTCTTTCTCTCCCAGGTGTCTCACTGGGTACCCAATCCTCCCCCTGCAGCCTCGGTCTCTGCAGGTCCAAAGCTGAGCTCGCTCTTCCCTGCCTCACTTCCACCTTCTCCTTTCCCTTCAGTATTTCCTGTCTCCATGAATGCCGTAGTGTAGATTAACGCAAAGCCTTCCAGTAGTTTTCCTTGTTCCCACCTGTGCCTCCCCCAAACTCCCTGCCCTCTTGTTGCCCAAGTTACCCCTGTAGGCCAAGATCTGATGAGAGCTGTTATAACATAGAAACTTCTAGTTAGTTTTCAACTAATAGGTATGGAATAATTACTATGTGTCAAGCTCTAGTTGCTTATTCTTCCATACATTCATTTATCAAATATTCACCGAGCACCTTCTACATGGCAAGCTCTAGCCTAGGTGTTCAAGTTCAGGCTTGAATACGACATACACGTAGTTCCTGCCTTCTCATAATGTGCAGTCTAGTAGGACAACACGAAATAAGAAATTTTATCAGGCTTACTGGGCTCTTATACATTCCATTATCTCACTTAATACTCACAACCCTGCAAGAAGGTAATTTACAGGTGAGTAAACTGGGGCTCAGAGCGGTCGCACAGCAAGTCAATGGTAAACTCAGATTTCAAACCCAGAGACTCTGTGTCTAACAATTTTCCATTACAACTGTTGTCCTTCCTCTAATGACTCCAACAATATTCCATGCTCTGAGTGGGTCCTTCAAGGCCCTTCACATCACGTGCCAAGTCAACAGTTCACACCTCTCTCTGGCCACAGTCAAGCATCTCTCCATTACAGCCGCACGAAATTTGATTTCACTTTCCCAGCAGCCGCCCTGCCCTCATGGTTTGGCTCTGGCCTGCCAATATCCTCCTCCTTTGTCCTCCTGACCTCCTGACACATATTTGCCAATAGCGACCGCACCTCCCACACTCCCATGCCTCTCAGAAGCAACCTTCCCCTCATGTCTGGGCTGCATCTCAAGAATGCCACCCCCACCCTGAGAGTTGAATTTGACAGCATGAAACCTCCTGGGTACAACAGACAGCTCAGTTTCTCCCCAGATGACTTCCTGTTATAAGAGGTAAGTGGCTGCACACCATTTTGGTTAGACTCACAGAAGATTCACTTTCTTGGGGGTTCTAGCCCACACAGCACTCCTCTGGCTTGGCTGCAGGCTAACAGCTTCGATGGGGGCGACACTTAAAGCCACTGAGGCAGTGACATTAGCCACACTGCGAGGCAGAAGCCCAGAAGAGCTCCCGCTGGATCCAAGTCAGGATCAAGGAGTCTTCTTCAGGAAGACTAGAGAGGCCCAAAAGGTGTGTCTGATCAACAACCACATCCCTCAGGGCCCCTCTCCAGGCAAGGCCAGTCCTCCAATGGCCAGGGTCGCGCGGTCCTCAGTGTGAGATATGAACAGGGCTTGCACTGCCACACACAGAAAGAGGACTTTGTTGTCTCCTCAGAGCCTCAGGCCTGACCTGGCCCAGCCAGAGGTCAGCTCAGGCAGCCCCCTGCCTGCAAGATGGAAAGGCTGTGAGGAGCAGAGGAACGCCTCCAACGCTTAAGGCTCCAGCGCTTAAGGATTCCTCGGGAAGTAAGTACTAGAGCTCTGTCCCTCCTCAGAGTCAAGATCTCCGATGCCTCCTTGCTGGGAAGCCTTTCAGCTCCGCCTGATCAGAAGTGAGCCCCATGGGTTGGCCTGAGCTGCTCAGATGGGCTTTGGGGCAGTTCCTGTGAGAGGCCGCTGTCCACCAGGGCCAAAGCCCTGACCGCTGTGGCAGCACTGCTGGCGTCTGGAGCATGGAGATGGATTTCCATCTGTGGAGGGGGCAGTAGCTGCCCCAGACGTAGCCATAGTGCAGAGGGCTGCTGGGGACTGGCCTTCCTTTGGCACATGAGGGTGGGTTGGCAGTAAATGAGATAAAATGGAATCACAGAGTATATTCAATTAATCCAAAAGAAGATAAAAACATGAAAAAGGGAGCAAATACTAGATAGGACAAATTGAAAACAAATAGCAAGATGATAGACTTATATCTACTTATATTGATAACCACATTAATGTAAACGATCTAAATAACCCAATTAAAGGACAGAGATTTTCCAAATAGATTTAAAAAAATACGATCCAACTATTAACTGTTTACAAGAAAGGACATTTAATTACAAAGACACAAATAGCCTATGGGTAAAAAAATGAATAAAGAAATACCATGCTAATGCTAATTAAAAAAAAAAAGCTGGAGTGGCTATATTACTATCAGACAAAGCAGATTTCAGAGCAAAGAATATTACCAGGGATAAGAAGTTTATTTTGTGCCCTGGCAGGTGTGGCTCAGTGCCTTGAGCACCAGCCTGCAAACCAAAAGGTTGCGAGTTCGATTCCTGGTCAGGGCACATGCCTGGGTTGCAGGCCAGGCCCCCAGTTGGCGAGCCTGTGAGAGGCAACCCTTTGATGTTTCTCTCACACATTAATGTTTTTCTCCCTCTTTCTCTCCCTCCTTTCCCCTCTCTCTAAAAATATTAATAAAATCTTTAAAAAAGAAAAAGAATCTTGCCCTGGCTAGTGTGGCTCAGTGGACTGAGTGCTGGCCTGCGAAGCAAAGCGTTGCTGGTTTGGTTCCTAGTCATGGAACACGCCTGGTTGCAGGCCAGGTCTCCAGTTAGGGTGCACAAGAGGCAACCACACATTGATGTTTCTGTCCCTCTCTTTCCCCCTTCCTCGCTGTCTAAAAATAAATAAATAAGATCTTTAAAAAAAATAAATCTCAAGCAAAAATTGCAGGAAAATGTCCTTAAAATAAACAAAAGGTTATTTAATCAAGTAAAAGGGTCAATTAAAGAAGGAAAAAATTATCCTAAATGTTTAGGCACTGAAAAATGGAGCTTCAAAATATGAGGGGGGACCCAAAAAACCAGATTTTATTAATAAAAATTGTGTATTTATTCTCGCATGTTTAAACTTCAGTCACTTTCAAAGTCCTCTCCATTTGGTGCAATATACCTATCGAGACTTTTTTTCTGCTGCTCAAAATAGTTTTCGAACCCCTTGAGTCTGATGCCTTTTAGTGCTTCTGCCTTTTTTTTGTTTCATCTCTTTCACATCAGCAAAAACATTTCCCTTTGAGGGCTTTTTTTTTCCACCCAGAGAAACAAAAAAAGTTGCTTGGGGCAAGATCAGATGAATAGGGAGGGTGGGACATGGGGGTCATGCGATTTTTTGGTTAAAACCTGCTGAACCTGGTGCATTTGTAAACGCATTGAGTCTTCAAAAAAAAAAATTCACTGAAGTTGAGCACAGCCTCTCACAACACCACCAGCTGGTACACTGACACAGATGTGTTCCTAGAACGCCCACCTAGCGGGGGAAGCCTATACTACAAGGGGCCCACCCTCTAGAAGACAATTCCAGTTTTGGGGGGCTAGAACTGGATGAAGAAATAGGCAAATCCACAATTAAAGTTGGAGATTTCAACATCCCTCAATAATTGATTAAACAAGTAGAACACTTAGTATGACTCTACAAATGGCAGCTACTGTTGTTATCAACCACAATTCAATTTGCTGAATATTTATGGAGCATTTCAGAGGGGCCCGCGCCTCAGAATCCCCTGGGAGTTGTGAGAGGTGAGCCACGGTTGCAAAGAGGGAGGGGCTCGCCCTTAGGAGGGAGAGGCTCCGCCCCCAGGCTCTCTCCTTCTTGGTCCCAGGCTCCCCCGTGTGGTAGTTCTGGGTTCAGCACCGGCCGCTGGGCTGCCCACTGGGGCAGAACTGGCCCCAGATGCTTACACACCCAAAGGGTTCTGCAAAGGCAGATCAGGGGTAGAGAGGGTAGGGAGGAGTGGGGCGACTGCAGGAGTGAGCACAGGGCGGGGTGCCAGGAAACTGAGCTTTACACGCCAGCTGAGTCACCGCTCCGTGACTTCAGGGGCTGAGGGAGGTGGATCCAGAGGGGCCCTGCTGAGGAACGACAGAGGCTCAATGGGGGAGGGGGTGTAGGCAGCAAGGCAGCAGCAACCTGTCAGGCTGCAACACCAGCAGGCCAGGCTGATCTACCCTGGAGCATTGAAAGCCATCTGTCCCTTTGATGATCAAGAACCAGGTATTATTGGCCTTTTTATCAATAGAGTAGAATAATAACTTGGGCTGCAAAGGACGAGATAATCGTTAAGTCTTGTAGTAAGAAGTGCACACCCAAACCACAAAGTCGTAGAGTCCTGGCTTTCTGTGTAGGACAGTAACCCATCTTTGGTATTCTGGAGAATCAGCAGAGCCAGACCATGAAGGCTTTCATGTGCTAATCCACATTTAGACAGAGTTTGAAGACAAGAGCAGGCCACTGAAGGCTTTCATCGCGGGGAAGTGATTAAAAAAATCCAGTACTGCGGGCCATTGGAGGCACCAGAGATGCTCCGGAGGCTCACCCCTTCCTCCACACGTGCGGTCTCAGGCATCGTCCCAGAGGCCTCACAACCACCCTGCCTACTGCCCCATTTCTCAGAGAAGAAACCTGGGGCTCAGAGGAACTAGGAGGCTTGTCTTGGGTTGCACACCAATTATCTCGTCTACACAGTCTGCGTTAGAACCTAGCTCTTCTGTCATCCAGGCCAGCGTCTTTCTTTAAGAAAATATTTATCGGCTTTTAAAATATTATACTAGAAACACGTGTCAGTATCTGATTATTCGAACAACACTGAAGCAAACACAAAAAGTGGAAGTTGTCACACTCTCCCCCTTCCAACGCCCCCACCCCTCCAAGGTGGTATCTCTTCCAAAGGTTGGCCGGGCATCTTCCAGGCCTTCGTGCTACATTTGGATACACACACACCCCCCTACAAAATACAAATGGGTTTGTCCTGTGTGTACTGTGAAGGGACTTGTTTTCAATTCGCACCATTCCCTATCGGTATATGAGGCATATGGCTCCATCTCTCCTTTGGAAGAGCACCTTGGTACTGGACTGGAGGGCTGGGATTTCCTTCCCCGCTCCCTTGGAGCCTCTCCACTGCTCACTCTCCCTGCAGCGCACCCAGTGTAGTCCGGGTGCTGATGACCAAGGAGGAGCAAAGAGAGCGGCCTCTGTAGGCGGCACTTCCCACTAATGGTCCTGGGGATTTTAGAGTAGTTCCAGGCCTGATAAATATGTGCAGGAGGAATTTGAGGCATTCTTTAGACACATTTTTCTTTTAATTTTAGAGATTAAGTATTAATTTGATGTGTCAGGAAAAAACCCTAAGTGCATCAAACAGTGATTCGAGGCTTTTACAAAGTTCCTTGAACAGAAGTTTAAGTTGACTAAAATAAATAAAGTTCAAGTTTACAAAGGAGAAAAGCTAGGTAAACAGTGGCAGCGGCGAAGTACAGCCATGGCCCGAAGGCCCCGTGGAAAGAGCCTCAGTGAGGTCTGGGCGCTGTTGTGGGAGGGCTGGACTCCGCGGCAGCAGACCTGGAGCCTGGTGCCGCAGCACTGTTCCTGGATTCTGATGGGCCCAGGGGAGGCGAGAGGAAGCCGGGCCCGTCAGACAGGAGAACTAATCCCAGGTTGCAGTGATTTGAGTAGAACAAAGAATCCTCGTGTTTCTTTCTTGTCATCTGGGCTCTCCACATACCAAGAAAAATAGCACCAAAGGCCAGAAGGACAGAGCTACCAGGATTGCCTCCGGCTGCAGCAGGCTGTGATGCCAATCAGCAGTTTGAGGCAAGGACTTCCTCCCTTCAAGTCTACTGTTCCACAAACAGTGAAAGGACTGGACCTAACCAGCAGAGGTCTCACTTCATCAGGAGGGCACCAAGGACCCCTGAGGGCTTTTTCATCCCAGGGGTGACATGGCAAGAGCACCCTTAAGTCCACCTAAACTATAAAGTCACTGGGACATGCCTCTAAATGAAAGAACTGCAGCCGGTTTGGCAATGTATAGGGTATTCAGCCAATGGCAACGATGTTCTCTGGAAAACAGGCTTACACTGAAGAAGGGATCTGGGGTGGACTTGAGGAGACTTGCTTGGTCAACAATGGGTATGCCCAAGGGAAACGCTGGACGTCATAGACCTCAGGGATTTCCAAGGAGAAACTCATCAACCCCTGGCTCTGTGGCTGACAAAAGCACGGGGAGCTACCAGCCACCCTTCCTCGGTTCCTCTGCCTGAGAGACAAGCAGAAGCCCACATGGGGCTCTGAGCCCACCCCGCCCCGCACGCCTGCCCCTTCTCCCTCCTCCGCCTCCTTCAGGCATGGCAGAGGGAAGACAGGCCTTGGGATACTGCTTTTCAAAGGTTGGTATTTATCTACAGGATGATCTCAACAATGTTTGGGAAAATGTGTGAATATACAGGAAGAAAAAAAATAAAAAATGTTTAACAATAGTTCTCTCTGGATGGAGGAAAATCAATGATTTTTTTCCCCCTTAAAGAGCAGAAAGGAGAAATGACACCAAGATGAAACCTAACAGCCATATGTCCCCAAACTAGCTGAGCTCAGACCAAGGCCCCAGCCACAATAAACCCCTCAGCAAAATGGCACTCGCACATTAGGTTAGCTAGCCCAGGTGATGATGTCACGGTGAAAGAAAGTCCATCCTGGTATTTAACAGAAAATCAAGCTAAGGCGGAAATCAGCACAAACAAGCTTTTTAGAAAATGCAAGTGGGCCTGGAGAAGGGCCCAGGTTTTATTGATAGAAGGCCAGGTCCTGCCCTGCTTGTGCTGAAGCACGCAGTCAGGCTCGTCCAAGGCAAACAGAGCAGCCCTCCCAGCTGGCGGAGCAAGCCCCACTCCAGGCTGTTTGCTGGCTGGGGCTGTTCCACACCCGCAGGGGACTCCTGGCTCCTTTTGTGTGTTTCTATGTGACTCCTTCTAAAGTTCGTTCAGTTTTTTCCGAACGATGGCTATAGTAGTGCTTAGTTGTCTTTAACTTCCTTCGAAACAATTTTGTTAGATTGCATTGTGACAGCTGTCATATCAGCGTGCATTAAAAAAAAACTTATCAGGCTGTCTCTCTCTAATGCCTGTGCCTCCTCCAGCTCTAGGAGCTCCAGGCAAAGTAGAAGGGGGGGGTGGTAAGTAAAGTAATGAGGTCTCTATAGCATGGCTCGTACAAAGCAGACTGCCTGCAAGTCGACCGGTGGTAAAGCACCAAGGAAGCCGCTGGCTACCAAAGCCGCTCACAAGAGTGCGCCCTCTACCGGGGGGCGGGGGTGGTGAAGAAACTTCATCATTACAGGCCTGGTACTGTGGCACTTCCTGAAATTAGACGTTATCAGAAGTCCACTGAACTTCTGATTTGCAAACTTCCCTTCCAGCGCCTGGAGCAAGAAATTGCTCAGGACTTCAAAACAGATCTGTCCTTCCACAGCGCAGCTACTGGTACTTTGCAGGAGGCAAGCGAGGCCTGTTTGGTTAGCCTTTTTGAAGACACCAATCTGTGTGCTGTCCATGACAAGTGTGTAACAATTATGCCAAAATACATGCAGCTAGCATGCCGCATACATGGAGAACATGCTTAAGAATACACCAAAGGCCAGAAGGACAGAGCTACTAGGATCCCCTATAATGCAAAATATTTCATTCTTTTAAAAAAAATTCTCTTTTTCCTGCTATTGGTAGTTCTGAACATTAGATATTTTTTTCTCCCATGGGTCCAAAAGGTACCTAAGTATATGACTGCAAGCAGAAAATAGGGGACAGCGATCAGGTATTGGCAGTTTTTCCATTTTCATTTGTGTGTGTTTTTTTTAATATACATATGGGGATATAAAACATTGACGTGAGTCAAGATTTTTCAGTGAACAAGTTTCAGCAGTTCAACTTTATAACAATATAAATAAACTTGTTAAATTTTTCTGGACAATGCCAGCATTTGGATTTTTTTTAAAAAACAAGTAAATTTCTTATTGATGGCAACTAAATGGTGTTTGTAGCATTTTCATCATACAGTAGATTCCATCTATTTACTACTATACCTTTCTAACAAGTTGTCCTACATGCAAGTATGTTTTTAATGTTGTCTGTCTTCTGTGCTGTCCCTGTAAGTTTGCTATTAAAATACATTAAACTATAAAAAAACTTACCTAAATTGGTGAACTTTTGTGCGGCCATTTTAATATTGAAGATGGAAGAAAATATGCAACATTTTCAGCTTATTATGCTTTATTATTTCAAGAAGGTAAAAACGCAACTGAAACACACACACACACACATAAAAGATTTGTGCCGTGTATGGAGAAGGTGTTGTGACTGATTCAACTTTGTCAAAAGTAGTTTGCAAAGTTTCTTGGTACTATTAACATTTTGGCCAAATAATTCTTTGCTATGGGACTGTCTTACACATTGGAAGATGTTCAGCAGCACCTCTGGCCTCTACCTGTTAGATGCCAGGAGCACCCTCCAGCTGTGACAATCAAAAACATCTCCAGAAACCACCAAATGTCCCCCAGGGGAAGGGGGCAAAATCGCCCCTTTCAAGACCTGCAACTTTAGAAGAAGGAATAGATGAGGCCCAGAAGTAATGGGGGGAGCAGGCTCCAGGCTGGGAGATGGGCAAAGTAGAGGGGAACTGAAAGAAGAGAGACTTGGAAGCTCCCAAATGAGACAGAAAATTGGGAAAACAGAGAGCCATTGAAATAAGATTTTTAGGAAATGTTGCAATATGGCGTGCTATATGGTGTGCTGAGGAATGCCTTCAGCAAAAATCTGCATTGTTCACCAGGGCTTCGGGAGCCTAACTTGTGCCCTCGCCTCTTCCTGCCTCCCCCGCCCTCCCCCACAACCTGGAACCTGGTTAGACAGGTTCTGGCTAGAGACAAGGCCCTGGGGAGAGGCTGGGTTACATTCAGGCCACACCATACGCAGTTACTATTCCAAAGTGTGTGGAGGATATATAGAATTTTAAAATATACATTTTAGAACTGATTCAATCTCATTTATTAAATCCTCAGTCGAGGATATGGTCATTGACTTCAGAGAAGGAGAGAGAGATGTGAGAGAGAAACATTGATCGGTTGCCTCCCACGCATGCCCCGACTGGGAATCAAGCCCGAAGCCTAGGTGTGGGCCCTCACTGGGAATCAACCCTGCAACCTTTTTGGTGTATGGGACGACGCTCCAACCCACTGAGACAACTGGCCAGGGGTGATTCCATATCATTTTTATAAAAACAAACATGATATGTGCTTTCTAGTAACGTCTTCCCAGTGGGAGAACAAGGCACAGGGGAACAGCTGAGAGGCTGGTAACACCCATGGGCGGATCGGAAGATTGATCGTGCGCATCATGGTCAGCAAAAACATGTGGATGGCTAGTCTGGGGTCTTGGGGCTAAACCCCTGCTTCCCCAGGTTCCCTCAGATTCTCTTCAGGAAATAACCAGTTATCCAATGTCTGTATTGTCTCTCACAATACGTTTCCTTCATAAACATGGGGTTTCTTTGTTTAAAGTCCTGCTTCCCTACTCTACTGCAAGCACTGGAGGGCAGGAGTCATATCTGTTTACTTCATCACTAAGTTCCAGGCATTCCTGGGCCTGCACATGGTCAACATTCAAAGCATATTTGTTAAATGAATAAATGGATGGCATCCTGGAACACTCCTTACTTCCTTGACAGTCAAACTTTGATTCATACATTAAGACTCAGATCAAATGTCACCTCCTTTGGGAAGTCCTCCACGATTTTTCCCAACAGAAACAATTGTATTTTAGGCTCAAAACACTTGATTCATATTTTTATGGCAAATTGTATCACAGTATATACTATTTGGTTGTATTCTGCCTCCCCTGCCAGAATGTAAGCTCTTTGAGGATATAAAATGTGATGTATCATTTATTAACCCCACTTTCACCAGTACTTGGCACAGTGATACTCAATAAATTCTTGTTCAATGCAAGAGTCAAAAAAAAAAAAAAAAAAAAGCTCTCCTGGTGCCCTTCTAAATCCTAGATATCAAGGTACAGACATCCTAATTCAAGTGCCTTGGCAAAGTCCAGAAGCAAGATGTGCTTTAGGCATCACATTTCCTGGCCCTTTAACACAGGGAGGAAATATTTGCCTAGCCCCTCTAAAGTTCATCTGGCCTGGTTGGCAGCCCTGACATTCCCACTGCTCCAGGGCTATGAGGCCTTAAGGGATCTTCAGGAGCCTTCTCTGAGACCCTGCTGCCCCACCCACACCCACACCACTGGCTTAAAGCCCAAGGCCAAAGCAGGCTCTGTACCGGGGACTACAGACCTCTCTGTGTCACTGTCCTATTCCATCCCCTCAGTCTCTTGCAAAGGAGTGTGTGCTGTTGTGATTCATAATAAGAAATATACACTTGGTCTTTGTCCCCATTTCAGGCACAGAGCTCCTAAAACCGTTGGAATTTCCTGAGTGATGAGAGCAACCAAGGTATTTCTTGTTATGTTAATAAGGTGACTTTTGGATCCCACCTAAAGATGGGGGCTAGTTGCCAGCAGAACCTACCAAGTGTTAGAGTGTTGGAACTTCAGCCCCACCCCCCTGACCTCCAGGGAAGGGAGGGGGTTGGAGGTTGAACCAATCACTAATGGCCAATGATTCCACCAATGAAGACTATATAATGAAGTCTCTATAAAAACCCAAAAAGACAGGAATCAGAGAGCTTCCGGGTTGGTAAACACGTGGAGGGAGAGCAACACACGCGGAGAGGGCACGGGAGCTCTGTGCCCCTTTCCACACACCTTGCCCTATGCGTCGCTTCCACCTGGTGGTTCCTGAGTCATACCTTTTCATAATAATCTGGTATGTAACATGTTTCACTGTGTTCTGTGAGCTCCTCCAGAAAATTAATCAAACCCAAGGAGGGAGTTGTGGTAACTTGCAATCTACAGCTGGTTGGTCACAAGGCATCTGAAGAGGTGGAGGAGCAGAGAGTGAAATTGAATTGTAAGACACCCTGCTGGTATCAGAGAATCACTCTGGCGGTGTGGCGGGCAGAAAAAGTAGCCCACCTACACACTTCACAACTGGATGCAGAATCAAAATGTGCATCTGTGAACCCCATCTACTAGAAGGGGACCCTAACATCTGGCACATGTAGAATTCTCATGCCACCCCCTGCTCACCAGAGTCCTGGAGAGACAGTGCAGCCCAAGGTGCCTGCAAAGGCTGTTTGCACCCTGGTCCTCAAGCTTTGCTGCCTACCTGGCCAAAGGTGGGAGCGAGGGTGCTTTCTGGAGAAGGTCTGTCCCGGGATGGGCCTTCCTGCCGACTGCAGTCCAGCTGGATCAGACTGCGGCACTCCGGGTGGCAGGTGAATTTGCAGTCTGCAGGAGAAAAACCACAGGGGGGTTAGGGGCTTCCCAGAGAAAAACCTTGAAGGGCTGCGTTTAGCTCCTAGAGGGAAAAACATGCAGGAGAGAAGTGGAGGGTGGGAGAAGGCCGTGAGGATGATGCCTGGCTCTCCAGGCCATTGCATATGGTGAGCATTAACCAGTGCCTGCCAGGCATACATGGGAGATGGTGCAGGTTCAGTTCCAGATCACTGCAATAAAGTGAATATTGCAATAAAACAAGTCAAGCAAATTTTTTGGTTCCCCAGTGCATATAAAAGTTATGTCTATTAAGTGTGCAATAGCATTACAGCTAAAAAAAAATGTATATACCTTAATTAAAAATACTTTATTGCTAAAAATGCTAGCCATCATATGAGCCTTCCATGGGTCATAATCTTTTTGCTGGTGAAGTCTTGCCTCAAGGTTGATGGCCACTGACTGATCAAGGTGGTGGTTGCTAAAGGCTGGGGTGGCTGTGGCAATTTCTTAAAATAAGACAGCAGTGAAGTTTGTTGCATTGACTCCTCTTTTCACAAATAATTTCTCTGTAGCATATGATGATGTTTGATGGCATTTCACCCACAGTGGAACTTTTTTCAAAATTGGAGTCAGTCCTATCAAACCCTGCTGCTGCTTAATCAACTAACTTTATGTCATATTCTAAATTCTTTGTCGCCATTTCAACAATCTTCACATCATCTTCACCAGGAATAGATTTCATCATAAGAAACCACTTTCTTTGCTCATCCATAGGAAGTTTTATCATGAGATTGCAGCAATTCAGTCACATCTTCAGACTCTGCTTCTAATTCTATTTCTCATGCTATTTCCACCATAGCTGCAGTTAATTCGTTTACTGAAGCCTTGAACCCCTCAAAGTCACCCTCAAGTGTTGGAATCAACTTCTTCCAAACCTCTTTTCACGTTGATATTTTTACCTCTTCCCATGACTCACAAATGTTCTTAATGGCATATAGAATGGTGAATCCTTTCCAGAAGGTTTTCAATTTACTTGGCTCAGATCCATTAGAGAAAGCACTATCTATGGAGCTGTAGCCTTACAAAATATATCCCTTAGAAGACTTGGAAGTCAAAATTATTCTTTGACCCATGGACTACAGGATAAATGTTGTGTTAATGGGCATAACAACATTAACCTTGTACATCTCCATCAGAGCTCTTGCGTGACCAGGTACATTGTCGATAAACAACATATTTTGAAAGGAGTCGTTTCGTCTGAGCAATAGGCCTCAACAGTGGGCTTAAAATATTCATTAAACCATGTTGTAAACAGATGTGCTGCCATCCAGGCTATGTTATCTCATATACAGATCACAGGCAGAATAGATTCAGTGTAATTCTTAAGGGCCCTAGGATTTTCAGAATAGTAAGTGAGCACTGGCTTCAACTTAAAGTCACCCGCTGCATTAGCCCCTAACAACCAAGTCAGCCTGTCCTTTGAAGCTCTGAGGCCAGTCACTGACCTCTCCTCTCCAGCTGTGAAACTCATAGATCCAGCCGGAGAGGAGATCCATAGATCCATAGAAACTCTTCTTCCAATAGAAGGCTGTCTGTCTACATTGAAAATCTGTTATTTGCTATAGCCACCTTCATTAGTTACCTCAGTTAGATCTTCTGGGTAACTTGGTGCAGCTTCTATGGCAGCAATCACTGCTTCACTTTGCACTTTTATGTTAGGTAGACAACCTCTTTCCTTAAACCTTATGAACCTGTTAGCTTCCTACTTTTCTTCTGCAGCTTCTTCACTCCTCTTAGCCTTCACAGAATTGAACAGAGTTAGGGCCTTGCTCTGGATTAGGCTCTGGTTTCTGGGAATGTTGTGGCTGGTTCCATCTTCCACCCAGACCACTAAAACTCTCTGCAGGTCAGCAATGAGGCTGCTCCGTGTTATCTTCCGGGGGCCTCTGGAGAAGCAGTCTTACTTTCCTTCAAGGACACCTTTGCATTCACAACCTGTAACTGTCTGGCACAACAGGCCCACCTTTCTGCCTATCTCGGCTTAAAACATGCTTTCCCCACTGAGGTTAATCATTTCTAGTTTTTGATTTAAAGTGACAGACATGCAACTCTTTCTTTTACATGAACATTTAGAGGCCATTGTAGGGTTATTCACTGGCCTCATTTCAATACTGTTGTGTCTCAGGGAATAGGGAGGCCCAAGAAGATGAAGGGAAGTGGGGGAACAGCCAGACACATTTATTAAGTTCACTGTTTTATATGGGCATGGTTCATGGTGCCTCAAAATAATTACAATAATAACATTAAAAATCACTGATCACAGGCCATCATAGCAAGTATAAGAATGATGAAAAAGTTGGAAATAATGATAGAATGATCAAAATGTGATGCAGGGACACGAAGTGAGCAAATGCTGTTGGAAAAATGGCGCCAACAGACTTGCTCAAGGCAAGGTTGCTGCAAACCTTCAATTTGTAAAGCACCTGGTATCTGTGAAGAGCAATGAAGAGTGAAGCACAATAAAACGAGGTATGCTACACACATCTGCAACCAGATTTTCCCTCCGTTATTTTGTGTGACCCTGCAATCATTATTATTATCACTTTACAGACAGGAAATTGAGGCTTAGGACTTTAGTGACTTTCCCACCGTCAGATCATCTGGCTTTGGACTGGTGTTTTTTCTACTAATGTACATTAATTTGATCAGCAGGGACCACGGATCCCTGGGGAATGAATGAACCCATCTGGGCCTCATTTTGCCCATCTGTAAAAAATAGGTCCTATCAGCCCTACGTGGTACAAAAGGATGTTTGCACTTACAGGGGAGAACAGGTCTTTGCACATTAAAAGTCCCTCCAAGGACAAAGGCATTATCATTAGCAGCAGGAAAGGCTGTTACCTATCTCTGCCCTGCCCCTTCTAGAAATGCGGGGGTAGCCTCTCTAACCCAGCTGAAATAGCCTACAGACAACATCTCAAATCGCTTCCATGGAAGCAAGACTTAATGAGCCTTAGGGACTACATTAGAGATGGGGAAACTGAGGCCCAGAAGGTAAAGCAAGGTGCCTAATGACACACAGCTTAGCGGCAGAGCCACCGCTACTAGTATCTTCCAGGTTCTGCAAGGGCTCTCTCTGGAGGCTCCTTGGCAGAAGGAAGGAAAAGTTGAAGGGGCGGGGGAACAGGCTGGAGTGGGCAGGGTTTGTGGCAGGGCCAGAACAGCCTGGACTTGCTTGGATAACCTGGTCACTAGGGGACAACTTTTGATTCGTAAGGGCTCAGGTTCCTGACATCTCTCCTTTAACAAGCTCAAAAAAAAAAAAAAAATTGGCATGTTTAGACTCTTCTTAAAGCTGTCACGGCAAACTCTATCTTGAGATAAGGATAGGTCTCTTCTTCCCGCTCTTTTGGGCAGTTTTGAAATGAGACCCTCACTCTCCGCTGCTGCCCCCTTTCTTACACCCCCAAAGATAAGCACCTGGGCCACATTCCTTGCACAGGTTTTGCCACTAACATCTGTAGGGAGCATCCTGACAAATGCAGGGACACGCAGAGATTCCAGAAGCCTCCAACCTTTGGACTCAACCTTCCAAAGCTCCCTGCCACATCTGGGATGGCATTTAGAAGCTCTGCTGCTCCTCTCCCTCATGCCTGAAAATGAGGCCCACCGATGTCCCCACCCTCACTCCCCACCCATGTCTAGGCCTCCCTCACTCTCCTGGACGCCGTCCTCTCTCCTGGAGGAACGGATGAAGCCATGTTCTCTGAGCATGCACCAGACACCTACAAGTGCCCACATGCATTTCTGGGCTCCACAGCGGGCGCGATCTCTGCCTGGCACAAGGCCACCTTCACCCCTGGAGCGGTCAAGGGCACAGGGGGATGTGCAGGCCAAGGCTCCCCTGCCCTCATTGCCCAGAGTCGTCCAGGCTTTGATAAGGTAGCGCCGAGGCCAGAGCCCACATGCAGCATCATTGTTCGGGCCCCGCTCCCGAGACACACCTGTGCAGCTCTGGCCGTGCTCAAAGCATGAAGGATGCTCCGGGGAGGTCAACACGTGGAAACGAGGAGGAGGAAGGACTGGAAGCCCTCCCAGCTTCATAGAGAGCAAGTGCTGTCACCAATTCACTAATGAGAAGGTGCCTCGGGAGAGGCGAAGGTCCTCCAGCCTCCTCTTTCAGCAACCTGTACTGTTGACACAGGAACATCTGCATCGGTACATCTGGGTTTCTCAGTTTCCCTTTTCCTCTCCTCCCCTCCTTCCCCCAACTCTGACTCTCTCTGACACACGGCCCCCATGAAAACACCAAAACCTCAGGAAGATTTCTTTTTTAGTAGGCCTTAGTGCTGAGCTGGACAGAGCTAGGAGACAAGACTCTAAGAGGAGTGTTTTGGGATTTTATTCTATGTTTTATAGTTTGTATTAAGTTTATTGAGGTCACATTGGTTAATAGGATCATACAGGTTTCAAGCGTACATTTGTAGGAGACCAGAGCTGTATATTGCACTGTGCGCCTAGCACTCAAAGCCAGGATTTTTATAAAGCACCTTTGCGCACCAGTGACTTGGGTCCATCAGACAGCGTGATCACAGACTGGGGCAAACCACAGAGGCACGTCCTCAGAGTTCCTGGCCCCTGGGAATGCCAACCCTGGGGCTTTTAGGCCAATGGAGGTGAAGTCAGAGCCATCTTGCCCATCTCCAGACACAGCAGCAAGCCCCGCGGACCACAGCCGGTAGCTGCAGGCCAGGTGTGTTGAGTGCGACACCCATGAGATTCCAATGGCAGGGCCGCACTCTGCTGGGACTCAGTGGTTCAACCCCCGCGAGTCACCTCTCCTCCGAGGCAGCTCAGGACAAGGTGCTGCTAGGTCAGCCCTGCCCTTGGCATCCACGTGCTCCGTAGCCTTCAGCTAGTGCTCGCTCTAGGCGAGGAAGGAAGAGGGACTTGAGGTGGCACAACAGACCCCAGGAAGGCTCAGCCTCCATCATCTTTGGCAGCAGCTTCGATGTCTTGAGCACGGACGTCCCCATGCCCTGTGCTGGCCTGAAGGTAAGACAGGATGCCAGGGGAACTCAGGCTGGCCGGGCAGACAGGACACATGTGCAAGGATAACTAGTGGGCGAGACAGCCCACAGCAGGGGCTGAGACCTAGGAAACCTGCTCAGAAGACACAGATGCCTGTCGGCCACAGCTATCAGGGAAGGCTTTGTGGCATGGGAGGCTTGGGGGAGCTTAAAGAATGGACCAGACTCCAGGTGACTCCCAGTCCCTTGTGGCAGGGGCCAAGGGGAGACAGGGAGCTGTGACATCACGGAACACATAGGACGAGGATCACCCCAACAAGAGGCAGCAAAGGATTAGGGAGTACCATTCCTAGGTTCTAACTGTAGTGTCTCAGGGAAAGCGGGCATTTCTTAACCTTAATGCCGTCATCTAGAAAACAGAACTCTCCCTTCCTCTCTCATCCTTCTCTCCAGCTGCAGACGCTGTCTCCATTCCCAGGGATGTTTTGAGGAATAAATGTGCTTTCTGGCTTGGGAAGAGGGGCCTATGGAAACAGAAGGGCCAACTGTAAGGAAAAATAATGCAAATCAAAGACAGCCCTTCGCCAAGGACGGACCAGGAGTCAGGATGGAGAGAGGGCTCGCACAGCCCAGCCTCAGCTCCCAGACTCTATTAGCTTCCCAGCTGCTATAGCAAAGCATCATGAACAGGTGCTTAAAACTGCAAATCATTTTCTCAGTTCTGGAGGCTAGAGGTCTGAAATCACCTTGTTGGCAGGGTCACGCTGCCTCCAGAACCTGTAGAGGGGCCTCCCCTGCCTCCTCCCGGCTCCTGACGGCTTGCAGGCAACCTCCAGGGCTCCTTGGCTTGTGGCTGCATCACTCCAGTCTCTGCCTCCTGCCGTCTTTGCATGGCCTTCTTCCTGTGTGCCTCTGTCTCCACATGGTCATCTTTTTCCAAGGACAGCAGTCATATTGGATTAGGGGACCACCACCTGCTTACTAATGACATCTACAACTACCTTATTTTCAAATAAGGTGACATTCTGAGGTACTGGAGGTTAGGGTTGCAACATGTTTTGGGGTGGAGGTACAATTCAAGCCACAACACAGACCCCGGGCCATACTGGGAACCCAGTGCCCTTGGGACCAAACAGATGGGGGTTTTTCACAGAACCATCTCTACACACCAGCAGGAGACGGGCAAGGGGGAGGCCAGGACCCCCTGTCTACCTCCCCCAGCCCTGCTCCTGGCCTCCTCAGTCCCTCACTGTCCCCATCAAAGTCACCACCTGACACAAGGGGTCAGGCCCGGAGGCCATGGCAACCCGTGCCCGGAGATGGCAGTCCTTCCACTTCAGCCCAGAGACCGTGTGCCCAGCAGACGGAACGCCCTGTGCAGGGAGGCTGTTTTCCCAAAACGCGGAAGCGACAAACCTCCCCTTAATCCCCAGGGCTGCCGGAGTTAGTTCCTGCTCCAGCCCAGCTGCACATGCCACCCACAGACGCTCACTCACAGGCGCACAATCTCCTGCCTAACCTGCGAGGCGGATTTTCTGAGCCAGAGGCATTCCATTGGTAAGGAATCTTGAGGACCCTTTCACCCCAGACCTTCAGGCAAGACTGGAGGTAACATGGAGCTTCCCACTGAACCTTCCTCCCCCTCCAGCGGGAACCAAGGTGGGGTGAGGGGGCGGCCAGACACGCAGGAGGTAGAGCCTGGCTGACAGGGAGCCCACGGGCCTCTGTCGTGGGGGTCACTCCCAGGTCAGCGAAGGGCAGCTTCTCACCCTGTACAGCCAAAGCCACTTCTGAGGCCCGGGGGGGGGAAGCATGACCGCTGCCGGCTCCAGGAGCCGCGCACCCACGCTCTGGGTGCCCAGGCCTTCTCGCAGCTCAGCCCCAGCACAGACCTCACCGCCTTCCGCATTCCTCCTTCGGGGGCCTGGCCGCACTGTGTGTCACAGAAAGAGGAGGGGCTCTGAGGAAGGCCCGGCCTCCTGTCGCTGTTGCACCAACTCCCTGGACCTGGGCACGCTACTGAAATTCTCTGACCGTGGGCCTCCTCAGCTAGAGAGTGGGGGTGACAGCCGTTCAAAGGGCGGGTTCTTGATGTGAACTGCACACGGAAGGCCTGGAACATGGAGGCCCCCCCACCCCTGCCCTGCTAAAGTTCCAACACCCCGCCCTCTCCCACCTCTACTCAGTTCTGTGGGTTCCGTGCCCCTCCGAGCTCCTGGTGGGTAATCCTTGGTTTACCGACTCCGCCTCCACCCCCCTGCCCTGGCTAATCATTTCCAAACAAAGCATGCAAACAGCTTTTAGTTGTAAAATCATTTTGTTCTTAGACGCTACAGAGAAATCCGGAAAAAGCAAAAACAATGTGCTTTGGAAAATGGCATCGTTACAAAAGTTTTTAAAAAGCAGGAGTAAAGGTTGCCCTGGTCCTCCCCTCCCGAGCAAGTGAGTGGGGACAGTCCCCAGTCTCGGGGTCCCAGCCTTGGCTCCCTTCTCACACATTCCTTCAAGAGCTCCCCATTCTTTTTTTATAAAGAGTTTATGTATTTATTTTTAGAGAGAGGCGAAGGGAGGAAGAAAGAGAGGGAGAGAAACATTAATCAGTTGCCCTCGTACATGCCCCAACTGGGGACTGCACCTGCAACCCAGGCATGTGTCCCGACTGGGAATCTAACGCGACCTTTCACTCTGTGGGACGACACCCAACCGAGCCGCTCCAGGCAGGACTGGTTCCTTAGCTTTGACAACTATACTGTGGTTATACAAAATGTTCTCATTACAGGAAGCTGGGTATATAAGAACTCTGTGCTATCTTTGCAACTTCTGTAAATCTAAAACTATTTTAAAAAAGAGAGAGAGAAGGAGCAACAGCAAATACACTTAGTTCAGATGTATGGACGTCTCATTGCCATTCTCTGCTTTTTCCTGCAGGAATTTGTCCCAACCATATATTTATTTGTATGTAAATAAATCTTCACTAAAATGTTCATCACATAGTTGTTTATGACAACGAAATGTTAGCAATATCCCATGTCCATCTACAGGAAACCTGTTATAGTTATGATATATTTTAAAACAATATACTATTGAGCCATTATATAAGATGATACAGGTTAATAATGGGCAACTTAGGAAGATGTCCACAAGCACATCATTGAAGAGAAAAGTGTTGTGTTTTATGGTCCTGATAATATAAAAGTATGCCCATGCCTGTGTCTCTATTAAGCACAGAGAGGTACCTGAAAGGAAGGTGACATGCTTGCCGTGAGTGACGGGACTTCAGGTGCTTTATCTTTCTTTACAATTTCTAAAATTCTGCAATGAACATATATTTTTTTACTAATGGAAAAAATACCACAGAAAAGGAACAAGAAAACATTATGTACCTACATTGCAATGACCATGAACACCATTATTCACTATCTGCAACATTCCAGACACTTATGTGATTTTATATAATCAGTACTATGATACGTTTCTACCCCTATTTTTAAAACATAGACTTCACTTTTTAGAGCAGTTTTAGGTTCATGGCAAACTTAAGCAAAAGTATACAAATGGTTCCCATATTCCCCCAACACATACACACACAGGAACAGCCTCTCCCATCATCAACATTGATGTACCAGAGCGGTACACACAGTATGTTACAGTTGATAAATCCACAAGGACACATCATTATGATCCGAAGTCCACACTTTACCTTAGGGCTCACTCTAGGTGCCGTACTTCCTATGGGCCTGGACAGATGCATAATGCCACGCACCCACCCTGACAATGCACAGCGACGTTTCACTGCCCTAAGAGTCTCTGTGCTCCACCTGGTCATCCCTGTCTCCCGCCAACCCCTGGTGACCACTGATCTTTTTACTGTCTCTGCCGTTTGCCTTTTCCAGAATGTCAAATCTTTAGAATCAGACAGTTTATAAGACAGTTGCCTTTTCAGATTGGCTTCTTTCACTTAGTAAAATGCATTTAAGATTTCTTCGTGTCTTTTCTTAATAGCCCATTTCTTTTTCCATGCTAGATAATGTTCCCCTGTCTGGCTGTACCACAGTTTGTTTATCCATTCACACACTGAAGAACATTGCGGTTGCCTCTAAGTCTTGGCCGCTGTGAGTAAGGCTGCTATGAATGTCCATGTGCAGGTTTTCATGTGGACGTAGTTTCCAGGCCCTCCTTTGGTCTCCCCATATTTCAGAGACGAGGAAACAGACTTGGAGAGGTTAAGAGGCGTTTGACGGCTTCACAGAGTTGGAGTGGAAATCGATCATACCTAGCTGCTTCTCAATAGCTGTTTTCTGGGAAACTGCTCCTCAGAGCTGTCACCTCTACTTGCTCCTGGTCCCACTCACCCTGCTCTGCTTGAGGCCAGGCACAGGCTTCACCAGACATGGGCGTGAGGGGGACCATGAAAAAGGCCAGAAAAGAGTGTGAGTTGCAGGGATTTGGGCGAGGGGTTCACGTTTCCCCGCCCTGGTAGGCACCAGCAGGAGCGTCCCTCCCTGGGGCCTTCGCCTCATCCTGGAAGAGCCAGGTCACAGCTCCCATCGCGGCCCAGCAAAGCCACTCAGCTAGGAGCTTCAGAAGCCACCCATATGTCTGCCACCCTGGACTGGCTCTCGAAACATGGCCCCTTTGTCTCCGGGAGACTGCGCTGCTTGGGCAGCAGCCAGAGGCTCCTACACGGAGCTCCCAGGGCTGCTTCACCAGAGGTCAGCCCTTCAGCCAAGGTCAAGCTCCACAGGTAGTGGGCTCGCAGCCTCCTCCACTCAAAGAGGCCCAGCCTCTGCAACTCTGCTCCCAAGGCCACCACAGCAGAGCCAACCGCCTCATCGTGTGGGGGAGACATGAGGCTGGGAGGAGAAGGGACCCTGCCAGCTCCCAGGCTCATGGAGACACCAAAGTGCACCGCGCCCATTCAGCAGCACACTGTTCCACGCACGTGACAGACGTCTTTGAGAATGGGTGCAAGGGGCGCAGCACTGAATCAAGAGCTGGGCAGTGGACAGGGTCTGGTCTGCAGAGTCACACAGATCAGAGGTGGAACCCGGGGCCTGCTACTAACTGGGTATGGGGTGCACTGGACAATTCACTGAACCCCAGTAAAATATGGCATTTACTCAGCCTCCATTTCCTCATCTGCAAATCAGGAGTAATTTCCCCGCCAGCAGATTGGTTGCCAAAATTAGAGAATATATGTCAAAAATCCAACAGTGCTGCACACAGTAAGAGCTCAATAAATGGTAACTCATTTTCAACTCAGAGCCTATTGAGTCTGAGTACCCAGTTTCCTGTTGACTCAGCATGCGATGCCAGCCACAACAAGCTCTCAATTTTTGAGTCCTCTTCCAATAGATGACGGTAGAAGAATCGCGCAGCTTTGCTGCTCACCTAGGGTCCTCCGCCCTGTGCCGTCCCTCCTCCAGCCCTGCCTTCAGTGGGCCCTGAGAAGTAAGGCAGGGGCAGGGGAAAATGGGTGGCGTTGGAGGGGGGAAGGTGGAGAGACTGTGACTTGTCAAGCTTGCAGGTCTGCAAGCAATTGCCAACATCAACACCATCTATACATTTTTCATGCTCCTGGTTAAGCTCCTGGTAGCAGGTAGTGGAAAGCCCCCACTCCTGGGTCAGACAGCCAGCTCAGGACACCTGCGTCTTTACATCTCCAAGAAGGAGCCTGAATCCAGCCCTCTTGAGACCATGCGCTGTGATTCCTTGTTTCAGAGAACAGGCCACCCTGAGGGCACTCAACATCCCCGTCCCAGCCTAGAGGACCTGCAGCAGCACACGCCTGCCACCTCACACTGCACCCCCCCCCACACACACACACCATGGAACGTGCCAGAAAGCAAGCCAGGAAGCCCCAGGAAGGGTCGATGTAGCGGTGAAGGAGAGACCTGGACCAGGCCCATGTCCTAGGTCAGGGATTGCTGGCCCTCCCTTGGACAGGCTGGGGGGCAGCTGGCTGCACTGGGGCTGTTGTCTCTGCGAAGAGCCGAGAGGGGACACTCCTGGACATGAGCAGGTCAGGGATCAGGTGTTCAGTTCCCCTGTGAAACAGAGGGTTCGACGGTGGCCCTTACGGTGTCAGGCACCCTGAGGCCAGAAGGTGCTGGAGAAGTGGGTGGTGCTGGGGAGCCTGGTGGAAGGGGGACACAAGGCCACCCCAAGACCCTGGCCCTCACCCTCTCCCGAAAGGACCAGGTAGGTTTAGGGTATGGCGCAGCCAGGTGGGGTTAACTGCACTTTTGAGGGACTGTTGTGTACAGAAGGGAAAGGTCCTGCTCAGTTGCTGCTCATGGAGCAAAGCAGGTGTTAAAATTCTCACTGCGACCGTGGGCCCTGCACCCAATGGGCCACTTGTTCATCCCCGAACCTGCTCCCAGTCACATTTCCAGGCAGGCTGCACGTGCCCCCTGCACCCTCTTCCCCTGCACACTCGCCGGCCTGCAGAGGCACAGTCCTGACCCGCGTGGGTGCCTGGGGAGGCCCATTAGTCAAACTTCTCCGACATGACCATGCACGCCTAGGCTGAAAGCGTGACGAAGGGAAGGCGCAGCGGCCAGGCCAGGCGGCTGAGCTGGGCGGGGATGCCTGCGGAGGGGCAGGCAGGTGGCAGGAGGGAGGGCAGGACAGTTCACAGCCAGTTCGGACAGATGACGCAGGAAGTGAGGGGCACAGCGGGCGGTGCCGCCTGTGCCCAGTGAGGCGAGGGCCAGGGCCTGCCCCCGGGGGCACCTCGCCCGCGTGGTCTGTTTCATGCCACTTTGCTCTTCGGGGGCACTATAACCCTTAAGTAGGCACCCCCTGCCCTGGATGTGCATATGTTTAAATTTATAAACGAATTTAATAGGGTTGAGTTGTTTTTTTAACAATTCATGCTTCAACATTAGATAGTATGGCTGGATTCCCTGCTAGGACCCTGCTGGAGCTCCCTGTCCCGCCCCTCCTGGCCCACCCCGATTTTTATTGTATCATTTACACTTCCAATGTTTATAGCATTTACGTTCTGATGCAACCATAATTCCCACAGTTGTCTGAAATGAACTCTACTTTAAAATGGATTCAGTTTTTGCTTTTTTTTACAACAGCAAAACTATTTTTTTTAAATCCTCACTGAAGGATATGTTTTTTTATTGATTGTGTGTGTGTGTGTGCGTGTGAGAGAGAGAGAGAGAGAGACAGAAATATTGATGCGACAGAGAAACATTGATTGGTTGCCTCCTGTACATGCCCTGACAGGGGATCGAACCCACAACCTTCCAGTGCACGGAACAACGCTCCAACCAACTGAACCACCGGCCAGCACAGAACTACTTTTGCTTTTTCATTTTAATCCATCTTTTGGCAGACTGGATTTTGGGGGACATCGTATTTTCATATGCACTATGTTTCCCAACGATGCTTCAGACACCTTAAAGAGACACGCACCAGCTTTACTGGCCTTCTTATACAGCGCGCGGTGGCCCCACGCAGTGCACTTCCACTTTGCTGACGACAACCACGAGGAGGGGCTGATGCGGACGGAAGGCAGAGGAGGGCCTATCTGCAGTCCTCAGCGAGCTGTCTCCGGGCACCTCTGAGACCCCTCCTCGGTCAATAATGGACGGAGGCCATAGATTTCGGGAAAATGTGAAAATAAAATGATTTGAGGTGGAGTCTCAGGGTGGGAAAGCCAAATGGACCTCACTCCTCACACACAAGTCTCTGTAGGAGATCTGTCACCTGGGCCCTCCGACCTTGTATCTGAAAAGGTCCAAGTTGTATTTCGGGTGTGGCCATACAGATGTGCAAAAATGTAGCACAATTTTTGAACAGGGGCAATTAAAGTGTGTGCACCCACAGAACAAACTCAGAGAAGCAAAGAGAGAAAGTATTAAACCTTTTTATATACTCATGTCTCTTATTGCTTCACCTACCCAGTTACTGGTCAGTTTTCGTGTGTGCAGGCAGGCTTCCTCCGGCATGGGCTTACGGAGGGCCTCCTAAGTCACGCTGTTTCAAAAGACAGTCACTTCTAGCCAAAGACTTTCTGTAACGAGAACAGGTCTGAAAGGAATATGTATTCGCATATTTTTTCCAATATAGATCTATCCTATTTTAATTGTCACCGCAGCAAATAACAGATCCAATTGCCAGAATACCTTAAGAAAAAAAAAACATGTTTTAAAATACTGTATACAGTTGGCTTTGAGGGGATTTAACAGCAACGAGCCCCTGGTGTCCAAAGCCAGCGTGGAGCCACCAGACGCCCTCTCTGCCCCGGCCCGCTCAGGAGGGGCCTCCGCCTCCTCTGGGCATGTGTCACTCCGCTCTGGGTGTAAGAGAGACAAAGCAGGTGGGTCTCCTACCTCTGGGCTCAGGGCCTCTGCCCCATCCCTGGAGCCGCTGAGAAGACATGAGGAGGACCCCGGGCAGCTGACAGAGAAAAGGGCAGTAGTGAGAGGCACACAGCGAATGAGAATCTGGACGGTGTGTTTTGCTTCTGTTTTTAAAGCAAACGCTACCTCTGAGGGGGGGGCAAAGGGTGGCCTCGCCTCTTGCTAACCTCGAGCCTATTCCTGGTAGTGTCCCACAGACCCCGAAGATAAGAAGAGCCAAGTAGGTTTGCAAGAAGTCCCGTGGGGGCACTTGCAGACCACAGGACAGCAGAGGACCCTTAGACAGACGTGAGGGTGTGAACGCACAAACAGGTGCGCGCCCACAGGTACGCCTGCTCCAAGTGCCAGGAGGTCACAGGAGGCCAGGCGCAGACAGGTTCAGCCTTCCACGGGACAGCCAGGCTGCTGCGGCCAACTGGTTCTTCCACATCTGTTTTCATGTCACTTGCATTCAAAGTGCCGATCAACAACCCAGCCCCAACCAACCCGGTGAAAGGAGACTTTTTGCAGTGAGAAGAAAAGTAAATAGATTACATCTGAGTCTCTCCCTGTAGGACACATACAAGGGTTTCTTTATAGCTGCATCCCTGTGGCCGGGACCACCAGAGACTTCTGGGGAGACCCAGGCCTGTTTCCTGCTGACCCCCAAGCAGCCTTTTAAAATGATATATGACATGTTCCTTGGCAACATGCTTGCTTAGCTCCTAATGATGCCCGGTGGGCTAATGTAGCCTTGCCTGTTAATTAAGTGGTGTGGTAAATGCAATGATAGGAATTTTCCCAGAGAATGCCTTTAAGAGTTCATACCCCTCCTCCACTTCTGCCTGGGCAACCTTCAAACCCTGCCTCTTCCACTGAGATGCCGGCAGCTCTCCTTGGCCCAGGTGCAATGGAAGAGCAGACGGTTGTGTTGGGGCTTGCATGGATGACTTACTGGGAGAAGTTATTAAAAGTCTTTCTGGGAGCACAAAATAACAGCAGCTGCCAATGAGGGGCCTCAATGTGACCAGTATCACATCAAGCAGTTTACAGCCATATCACACCAGCTTGACCACATAACACCAGCTGGCGGTTGGCATTCCTTCCCCATTTACACTGGGGAAAACCAAGGCTCCGAGGGGTTCACCTGTATAAGGAAGGCCCTCCAGTCAGAAGTCCAAGATCCAGACGCTGTCGGCCTGGCTCCAAACCTGTTTCCTTAAAGCCCACACCACAGGCTGCTCACAGAGTCCAGAAAGCAAGATGAGCAATTCTAGAATCCTGTCCACAGTCTTCCGCTCCTGTCGCTTCTGAGCACCATCTTCCCCCGCCTCTTCCAATCAATTAAGTCCAAACGCTAACGTAAGTTAAACGAGCCAGTCTGCGCTGCGGTGCCGTGTACACCCTGACCTCAGAGCTGCTGCTTCGGGCCGGATTGATTTTATTAAATCCATAACTCCTTCGGCTGAGTAGCAAAGGAGCAAGGAAATGATCTGTTGAATAATTCTTAACGGGAAGGTGGGGGACGATGAACATGAAGACCACCACTGAGCATTTAAATTGAGGAACTCAGTATCCAGCTGACTTCAGAGTGAGGGTCACAATATATATTAGGCTACTGATGAGGATAAATCATTCAGGCTGGCCACACAGTATTTGTCTCCAAATGAGGATTGGGCCTGGTTGAATTAAAATCCCCACTTCTCAAGAGGTAAAACCTTAGTCAGAAAAATTAAATTTTTCACAGCGAAGATCATATTGTCTTTTAAGCTCTGTTTTCAAAAGCTTAGGCCAGAGATGACTTTGCAGTTTAATTCCATCCCTATGGCTCAGCGTTGCGACCACGCGGAGGCCCACCTGCTCCTGGCTGTGTAAGAGAACCGAGCAGGAGCCCCAAGCCAAGCCGATGTGCTCCCAAGGTCCGGCCCCTAAAGGGCAGCCGCAAAGGTGAGCAGGATGAAGAGAATCCAGAGGTGGCTCTGACCCTTAGCAAGGGGCCCACCCTCTCCGAGCTGCCTCAGCTGTGAAATAGTAAATCCCTTTCCTACTCCCACCACACAGCAATCTGTTTAAAAACTAACAAACAAAAAACCAAACAAACATAGATGTTTTGCATCTTTAGCACAAGGGCGCTGTAGAAACCCAAGATGCTGTTGGTGGCCTGAGGAGGCGGAAGGAACCCCAGGCTGGAGGGCAGGTGCTCGGGATCCTGTCGGCCCAGGCTTTTTTCTTTGATAAAGGGGAGTAAGATGACCTAAGTTCTATGAGAATTTGAATTAGTACTGTCTCTGCTTCTCATCTCTCACTCAGCCCACACTGTCCCGTTACCCTTCTCCCGGCAACAACTGTTCTCACACTGATTAGTGCTCCGGGAAGGAAACTTGGCCCAGTCACTGCCCGAGGCAGGGGGCTCCTGCCCAGCTATGTCCCGCCCTGCAGTCTGTCCCACAGGCACCCCCATTAACCATGCAGGTGAGAAGCCCTTGCCAAAACACGCCATGCTCCCTGGTCCTCGGAAGGTTTACTCAGCACCTGACAAGATCTGACGCCGCTCAGAGCCACAGGATGGGAAGATGGGAAACTCCCGCCAGCTCAGGAACCCAAATTAAGAGGACTTCTTGGCCCGAATTCTCAGCCAAGGAAAGGCTGTGAAAACCCATGGCCAACAAAGGCCTCTGAAATGGGCTGACCCTGTCCTTCAGGTCTTGCTGTTCCACATACGCCTGTCAGGATGGCAGCCCCTAAACGTTGGTCCCTGGGGAGTGAGGGGGGCCAAGGAGCAGTGCTGAGCTCAGCATTTAATACCCGGCTGCCAGAAGGCTCCTGCACTCCCTTCCCCTTGGGAAAGGCCTTAGAACCCCCGTAGCCCGGGGCACCCCCCGCTGGAGCAACTTGGACCTACCATGGAGCAACTTGGCTTCATGTCGGAAGCTGTGCAGGGCCTGGAACTTTCCTGATCCCACGTGGCCCTTGGGGAGCCTGCGGAAGAGCCGCTGCAGCCTCGCAGCAATGGTTGCGAAGCAGGCAGTGGCCGCCTCCTCCCCCTGGCCCTCTGTCATCTCAGCTGCAGGAGATCAACGGCTTCTCTCCGGGCCTGGTATCCGGGATGCAGGGACGAGCGAGCGAGCCACTGGCGCCTGGGAGGGCTCTGGTCCTTGAGGTTCTGCTCGAATCAGTCCAGCCTCACGGCTCCCCCAAAGGCAGCCACAGGCACCTGGGGCCCCGGCGGCACCAGCGCAGCCTGAGTGATGCCTTCTCCTTCCTAGCGGAGGTCCTTCCCCTCCACCGCCCCCAGTGGAAAACTTTCTATTCCTGGGGCTTTTAGCTTGATAAGATAAAAATGCCCCCACCGAAGAGGCTGCAGGAAAGAGGCTGCCCAAGCCTCACTCCTCTAGCGCCTGTGAGTCTGAAAATCAATGTCTCCAAAGTTTCTACAGACGACAGCAGTGATCGGTTACCTCGCACCGGGTGCCCGGTCCAGGAGCTCATTAATGGATTTCTTTGGGGATGGTGATTAATAATGCTTTACCAGCTGTAGAGGCTCCTAAGGGACAACCCGGGCTAATTCACATCCTCCCAGGCTAAGGCCGTGGTGGAAGGCGGGGTCGGGGGAGCTCAGCTCTCAGCCATCCAGGCCCAGGAAGAGGTGGTGTTGCTTTAAGAGGGTCAGACAATTTATCTGAGACCAGACACAGGCACAGGAGAAAGAGGAAAGAAGAATAGAGTCTCTCATAAAAAGGGTAGAAATGTTGTCCTCTTGCCCTAAAATGATGTTCACAGGGTCAACTCGGAGTCCCAGAAGCAACCAAGTCCTGGTGGGAAAGTTTCTGGAGGTCCTGTCACTCAGGCTGGACAGGCAACTGGCACTGGACAGGCAGCAGGCCTCCCAGGAGGGCCCCTCAGGTGCCTGCTCCCAGCTGCGGAAATGAAGCCACTGTGCCCTGGTCCCCTAGGGTGACCAGGAAGCCAACACGGCAGTTTGGAGGGGAGCTCTGCTATTCCTCCTGTAAATGCCAGCCTGGCTCCCCAGCTTTGCGCGGCGGTTTTGCCCAGGCCACGGAGGACGCTCCCTGGCATCCTGTCCCACGGGCCGCGGCCCTAGGCCCACGTAAAGAGAAAATGTTGGTAGAACAAACCTAAGCTGCACCCTGACCCTCCAAATAGGCTCCCCCATCACCGCGCGTCTCATAGGAAATGTGGCCAGGAGGTCCCCAGTTTAGGTCACCCCTCACGACGGAGGACTCAGGACTCAGTGCAAAAGCAATAAAAACTCATTTGTAAGCTCAACAATAAAAACACATTGTTACAAGTCATTCATTTAACATGGAAAGGCCCCCCAAATTGCATGCTTTCTCAAGACGGACACTGGTTCTCTCCCCCTAATGCTTCCTCAGTGGGACTGGGCTGCCCAGTTTACCCAGCAACCTCTGCACCAAAAGAGGGTCATGAGTAAGTCTACGTCCTGAAATGACACCTGGGGGCATGCGGCAAGGGCTGGGAGTCAGGGCTCCCCGGCCCCGCGACTCCGATCCTTGCACGTGCGATGCCCAAGAGGGCCCAGGATGCCACGTGGCTGAGCGCACTGCCGCTGCCTCCCTCAGGGTGGACAACACGTGTGAGCTGGCGGAACTTCTAAACGAGCCACACTCAGTGGGGGAAAATCCCCGCTGAATGCCCCACGGGGGCTCCAGCATGAGCTGACCGCACTTCTCCTTTCTCCTCATCACTGAGCTGTTCTCCAACAGGGTTTCATCGGGGAACCAGCAGGAAAGGTCTGGCAGGGCCCGGCCACGAGGCTTTGAGAGGCCTAGAATCTTCCCTACGGAGCCATTGGAAATGGCAGACTTCCTACCTCAGGGGTGCTTTCGGAGGAGCGCTAGCTAGAGGCAGGGGAATGCTTGTGCTGATGAACTCTTCCTGTCCCTGACCTCTAAACTTTGACCAGATGACCTCCGTGTTGAAGAGGGAGTCTAGCCAAGGCCCAGAAAAATTGGAAGAAACGGCCTTCACCATCTTAAGTGCTGGGTTTAAAATGTATTCCCACCTTGAAATACTCCATTCAAGTAAAGGTACCTCCAGGTTGCTTTTAAAAACATTCACCTCTAAAGTAGACATTTACTATTGTATACTGAACACTTTCTCTCAAAACTATCAGGGTATAGCTAGAATTTGTTGCTCCACTTGTACAGTAAAGCATCTCTTAGTTTTGTTTTGTTTTTTAAATTTTGAATACTTTCCTTAGTTGTAGAAATGACATAATTGTTTCAACAGAAACCACAAAACCTCTAACTTCCTTGGATGGAAAAAAAACAGCTTCTTCCAAGTCAGCAAGGAAAGTAGGTGATATCCAAGTGATAGCCTGACTTGAAGAAACATCCAGTCAGAGCTGGAGTGGGAGTCGGGGGCCCGCCCGGTGCGCCCTTCCCCATGTGGCCAGCCCACCGCCTGGAGACAGAGCCAGGCGGCTGTAATGCCACTCAGTTCCACTAGCCAACTCTTCTTCACCCTAACTGTCCCCTCTGAGATCCAACCTAATTTCACTTTGGTTCAAGGTCAGTCCTGTGTCACGCACTCTGACCTGGGTCGCAATAAGGAGGAGGCATGGAACACGAAGATCGTCGACCTGCTTTTCCACACGCACCCTCCTCCACACACCAACACCAATGGGGTGGGAGTGGGAAAGATACACTTGTTTCTTTTATCTTTGGATTTAGAAAAGCGTCACCTTGTGTTGAAAGATCTCATGATTTACAAGCGCTGAAAATCTAGAAACCAAACATTGAAAACAGGCTGAAGTGCGGCCAACTCTCAATTATTCCTGCACTGACTGATTCTCTAGCATGCACAGGGCTGACCCACCACTTGGCTCGCTCCTCTTTTTCTGTACCTCTCTTTTTATGGACATTTCAGCATTTGTTGGCAGAAGAGAGGCAGATGAATGAAGAAACTCAACTAACTTGCATGCTTGATGATGTTAGCTCATAAGGCAAAATGCTATGTTGGGTTCTGGTGCTCGGTTTGCCATAACGACCTGGGACATCTTCGAGGAGCCTTTGGTCCCCAGAAAGCTGTGCTCCCTCACCTGTGAGGAGACTAGATTTCAACCTGCCCTGTCTACCTCGTAAGCCAGTGCGCCAGAATACGCTTCAGGGACAGCCAAGTCGTCTCTGGGACAAAGTTATCTCTACTCCCACAACTTCTTGGCCGTTCTCAGCCCTCTATCTACAGGAATATTCCCATCCAACAGGCTCCTAGAACACCAATTTGTATCTCCAGCAAACACAATGATAATTCTTTCCCAGATCCAGCCTCCAGTAGAAACAAAACTCAAAAGGATTAAAGAAACATACAGGCAAAGAACATCACTGTTCTTTAGGGCTGGTTTTCATGAACCTGTGGTCTGGTTTCTTAAAGGTCCCTGTAGGCCAAGTTTTCATTTCCTAGTAGCCCTAGCCAATGGCCAGTGCAGATAGCTGGGTAAGAGCTACCCCGCCCTGGGAATGTTTGTTCAAGAAACAGGGAGGGGGAGCATAAGGTGGCGTGCAGGCCCTCCAGTGAATAACGAACATGACCCAGCCCACTGTGGTCACAGGCGAGTGACATAGCCAGCCACCTGCCTGCCCGCCCAGCAACACACAGGAATTAACAGGCTGGACTTCCCACACCACCCTTCTTACAAACCCTCAGCACAATGTCAGATCACACTTGTCCCCTGGTGCCCGCAATGGGGCCAGGGTCGCAGGTGCGTGGAGAGTAATCCTGGAGGAAATCGGAACCTGCTACGGCAACCAGGGGTCACGAGACCCCTCAGCCAAGACAGGGTATTCTCCACAGGGAGGCTGGGCATGTGGCCACCAGGCCAGAGGGACCCCTGCTGCCTTCCTCCTTCATCTCCAAACAAGGCAATAAAAGAACCAAGCAGTCACAGCTTCCCCTTATGGGAATAGCTCTCAAGGACGTTCTCTACGCCAGGAACCACAGGCAGGCTAGAGCAGGCCCTGCACGAACCTGCCAGCCACTGTGGCCAAAGCCCACCCACCATGGAGAGCTCTCGAGGCCCGCCAGGCTCTGCCCATGTCTCCGGAGCGTGGGGTGCTTCAGAGAACACCCAAGTACCACCTCCCCCCCTCCCCCAAGACTGTCTTGACCTTGGGGTGGGGCTCCCCATTACTACCCCCCAGTACGATTTTATTCCCCTTAAACCAGGGCCCCAGGGAACCGAGCCTGCTCCCCCACCTGACATCATAACCTCAGACTCCCTCATCTTTCCCCAAAGCCTAAGCTGGCTCAGCTTCCCCTCAAGACCTGGCCCTGAGCATGTGGAGAGAAGCTTGTCAAAACTCTTGGAAAAAAATGAAAGTGACTAAATGCACAACCATCTCCCCAGTCAGAGCTGGCCTTTAGAGCGTCGGCTGCTGCCGGCATTCCTGGGCCTGCCAGGGGAGCGCCGGACAGAGCCCCTGGCGGCGGGCGGTGGCCTCTGAGGTCAGCGGAGGAGGCAGGCGGCCACGTGGAGAGGCCGAAAGCATCCTGCCACCCGCGCAGGCCAGGCCCGTGGGTCTGTGAGTGGTAAGGAGACCATGCCGGGGGTGC
Organism: Pteronotus mesoamericanus; assembly: GCF_021234165.1. Classification (NCBI taxonomy): domain Eukaryota; kingdom Metazoa; phylum Chordata; class Mammalia; order Chiroptera; family Mormoopidae; genus Pteronotus; species Pteronotus mesoamericanus. The sequence continues at coordinate 4,741,337 of NW_026555326.1, forward strand.
TGAGGCACGGGGTGGGAGTCGGGGGATGACCTATCTGCATGCTTCGCACACCCACAAATACCCGCCCAAGAATACTCACCTTGTCATGGGAAGAATTCGAACTGGAAGGCCTCCCATGAGGCCAGAGATGTGTTTACAGCTCCCTCATCAGCCTTAATGGTACCCTAGGCAGGGCAAGGGCAAGGGTGGAGAGTGGCTCCTTCCATGGGGAAACTGAGGAATGAGGAGTGGGTGTGGGGAGCCAGAAAGGGCCTCATGCTGGGCACGGAGCAAAGGAGGGAAATGACTGAACAGCCAGAGGTGGCCCAGGCCTCCAAGGATGGCTGGCTCGCCTAATCTTACCCTGCTTCTGGCCAGGGGACCTGCAACTCCCGCTCGCACAAGGCCCCCCAGGTTCAGACCGCATGAAGCTATTCCAAGGACGAGTGTGGCAGGGAGCAGAGAGTGCTGGGGGCCCTTCAGAGAAAAGGCGCTACGGACCCGGACCTGCGAAGCGTTTTCCTGTGTCATCCTCCCCGGCGGGCCCGGGCCTGCCTGGAGCCTCAGCCACCCCTCCCGGGCTTCTGGGCCCCGCTCCTGGAGCCAGCGAGGCACTTCCCCAGCCAGGGCCTGGGGGCTGGGCTGGGGCTGTCATTCCCCTGTCACTCCCAGCCTAGCAGCAGCCAGGCTTTGCCTAAACTGATTCACTGGTGAACCTGGGAGGAGAGAGAGGATCCTAGATCAAACCCTCAGTGCTGAGGGGAGATGTCAATTCACGTCCACCTAATAACTCGCAGGATCAGCAGGCAAACACACATGTTCATTACCAATTCTAATTAGGCTGGCAGACAAGTGGCATTAATCATTTTTGACTGTACCTGGGATTCAAGCCCCTCTCACTCCATAATCAGAAAATTTCATGCTCTGATGAATAGGGGGGAAAATTAAGCCCACATTTAATCCTTTCACTTTCATCTTTTGAGAAGACAGGAAGCAGGGTGTAGAAGCAACAGAGAAGCTTGGGGAGCTCAAAAGGTCTCTCTCAAAGCATTCCAGGTCCTTCCCCTGTACCCCCACCCCTAGCTCCCCCACACTCCACTAGGACCTTTCCCAAGAAGACCCCAATTAGAGCCAGGGGCAGGCGAGGGGCTGGAAGTGGGGGATTCCACTATCTTTAACAGCACGACATCCATCTTAGTGCTTAATTTTCCTAACCTCCAAAGCCAAGCATGGGCCTGAATCAATGGCAGTACTTCAAGCCTCACACACCTCAGCGCTGCTGGGTGTGCTGGACAAATAAAGCACCAAGTGCCTAGGGTTCTGGGTCTGCTACAGGGATACTCAAGGTCAATGTCCCAGTAATCTCTTCTACAAAGGACCCACGACAAGGCCTGGGCCTGCAGGATCCAGAAGCGGTCACATGTTTGGTTCCGGCCTGCACAGAACAAGTAGTTAAGCCAACCATTCATGCAGCGACAAGACAAGGCTGCCGGACAAGGGGCCCTGGGAGATACCAGCCTCGCTCACCAAGAAAGTCCCCAGTTCTTGTCCCTGAAGGCCATCACAAATGTCTGACACTCACAGAGTAATTAACGGCTATTAGGACGATGAGCCCCAGGGTCCCCCTTTCAAGCCTGTAATTCCAATCATTTAACCTATCACAGCTCTAAACAACACCCCTTCCAGAGTGAGACTAGCTCCAGGAGCAGATACGTGGTGCTCACTGGCAGCATGCAAGGTACGTCCGAGCAACCCGCCCGGAATGTTTGGTTGGACTTAGGTTTCCCCATTCTCCCAGGGGTGTCCAACCCGCGGCCGGCGGGCTGCATGCGGTCCAGGATGGCTATGAATGTGGCCTGACACAAAATCGCAAATTTACTTAAAGCTTTTTTTTTTCCGGTCATCAGTTTTTGTTATGTTCGCATATTTATTGTTTGGCCCAAGACAACTCTTTTTCTTCCAGTATGGCCCAGAGAGTCCAAAAAGCTGGACACCCCTGGGAGACCATTCCCTGGTCCAGGATGGCTTACATATCCACTAAAAGGAGACGGGAGGTCAAAGGTCAACTCTATGTGCCTTTTACAGAGGAAAGGGTCCCTGACCTGTAAGGGACATTCTCTGAGGACAAAGCCAAAGGGCAGCATGTTGTTTGCTGTTGACCGTCCCCTCCTGGAGTGCTGGAAATGGATATTCTCCCCACTGCCCCCACCAAAACACAGGCGTTCACATAATCTTCTCTTCTCCTTTTTTCTCTCTTCTCTCTCTCCACTTCTGTCTCTATCTCTACCTCTCTCCACTCACCAATCTCCACTGGATTTCCTTCTTTACCTAACAAACAGGATTCCTTCGATCCTGGAAATTAATATTAACCCTGAACTTTCCTGCTGGCAAATCCAGCAGTAACCAGAGCTCAGTTACAGGCCTTGAAGCAGGGATAAGTTTAATTAGAGGAACTTTCACTAAAAAGGCAGGCAGACAGTTTTCTAAAAGCTTCCCTCATTAAAAGCCCATTTTGCCAGTAAGGTTCCCCCCCAGTGCCAGCTGCCTACGCAGACAGGTGTCATCCAATACCCAGGGCCCTCCTGCTCGTTTCCAAGGGCAAGGGGACTTAACAGTAATAACAAGCTGTCACCTTCATCAACCACTACTAACCGACACTGTGTCCTGTGCCTGGCACTACGCCGGGGGCAACTGATACAAAGTGCCAATGTCCTGGTGATGGCTAAGCCACTGGCACTCTGTGAGGATGCTCCTCAGCCAGCAGAAAGGAGTGACATTTCAAGAGACATTCACACCCACACTTCCTGGGATGCTCATGGCCTTGCTTCCCCATTTAGCTCAGCAACCAGGCAGAGTTTGAAAACTACCCACTGCTTAGAACGGTGATCCTAAGAGGTGCCCCGAGCCCACAGAAATTGTTACAGCTGCCAAATGGGAGGGATAATAACATTCACATGACATTAAGTGTTCGTAATGCATTTTTCAGGTACTTTCTAAGCGCGTTACCTATATCGATTCATTTAATTCTCACATTAACAATGAACTAGGTAACATTATTATCCCTATTCTTTAAAACTAGGAAGTGAAACATGGGCTCACATGGAGACTCAGTGGCAAAGTCAAGATTCACACCCACGTCTTTGGGTTCCAGGCTGTGCTATTAATTACTGCATAGTGCTACCCTGCCAAAGTTGCATTTCTGACCCTCAGTTTTCAAAATAAAAATAAAATAAACTAACCCCACCATGGAATCAGATCTTCCGCTTAAAGGGAGATGCTCAGTGAGTCCAGCCTGCGGAGTCTCCACCTGCCAGCCCTCCTCTGCACATCAGACCACATCTTAACTGTGCCCCTCCGGCCCCGTCCACAGGCAGTTCAGGATGGGTAGCGACAAGCAGAGGCTCTTCTCCACAGCCCCTCGATTCCAGGTCTGCTCCCTCTCTCTGGTACTCAAACATCCCTGGTTGGTGGTAAACCTGCATGGGGGCCACCAAGTCACACAAAGTCAGAGGAAATGTCCCTGCACCTGGGTCTTCCTGCCACCAGAAACTACGAACTCATCAAATTAAACAATTCTAATGTGAAGTGAGCAAAAATCCATTTAGTCATGGATTATCCTGCGTATTACACACACATACAAGTACACCATTATCACAACTACCACCCCACAAAAATCATAAAACTATGTGCAAAATGTTCAACAATTAAAACAGTCCCCAAATGTCTTACTACAAACTAGAATTTCAAAGAAGCTGATCTCTCCAGGATTCCTGCACAATAAAACCCACTACTGCCCCTGTGTTGATCACGTTGGTGGATGCAGTAAAGTACCCCAGGACCCTGGAGAGGGCCAAAGCTGCTTAACACCTCCAAGGGCAAACTGCATTCAATTCTACCCTAAGGTTATGACATTTACCAAATGACAGCAGCCCTCTCTTACATGCACCTCTATAACTTTCGCTTTTTCCTTTTTAATTGGCGCCTGAACTGTGAGTTCTGGTGTTGCAGGGAGCAGCACCGGCTTCCCTTCCAGTCTTCCCCTTCCACTTGCTCCTGGCTTGGAGTCAGATGCTTCCCCGCAGCCAGCTGCAGTGGGAGGTACACTGCACAGCCTCGGCTGTGGACTGACTGCAGAGAGAGAGACAAAGTAGGGTTTTCCTGATGTGCAAGAGGCTGATGCCGTCCAATGCGGCAATTGGATGAGAGCTCATGGGGGAAGGGCCTTTGCTGAAAGATGCAAACCACAACATATTTCCAGAGATGCTTGATAGAGTTGTGCCATTGTCTGTGCTTTGTGCCTCAGATATTTAAAGTATCTATATAAACACATGGATATCTTCTGCCAAACACTGGCAACAGAGAAAATGGGGGTGGAGGTGGAGAGAGGACACTCATTAAAGAAATACACACACCTAACTGTAAGAAGAGAAAAAATAATAAACCCTTAAGGACTGCAAATTGGCTGAGAAAATCTACACCCTGGGTGTTTTATAGTCAGGTCTGAGAAAAGTGTGGCTCAGGGGAGGCTGGGAGGGCCTGAGAGCTCTGGGGATAAAGGGGCAGAGGTGGGTCGCTGTAGAGCATGATGGCTGGCGCAGTCACATAGGAGGAGAGGAGGCGGCAGGTTACAGCCAAACATTAGAGCAGAGTCCAAAGGTGTGAGGGGCCAGAGACAGAAGACAGGGGGGCCACAAGTCCAGGGTGACCTCACGCTCTCTTCAGCCTCACAGCCATTTCTATTCAAAACCTAACCGCATCTCCTCCTTGTCGCAACAGGTCACCCTGGAAGGAGGGATGTACCATAGGCGGACCTGTACCATAGATGGACAAACCATTTGCTATGAACCCTAATAAGCACAGGTCAAATGGCCATCTTAATACCAGTCTCACAAACCACTCTCGAGAATCAACAACAAAAGCAAGAGTGCACTGGAGACAACAGAATGACCTTGCGGCTGCGGCCATCAAATCCCACCTGCGCGCGCGTGTGTACACACACCTGTGTGTCTGAGGAGGGGGCGAGGCACGTACCCATCAGGAAAAGAGGTATTTGTTACCTCAGAACCTTATGTGGGCAACAGGCAATCACGGAAGGATACGGAGCAGGGGACTAAAGAGCGGAGTCTCCAGGGTTTATCTCTCTTAGTTAGAGTAGAGGTGTCCCCGGAGCCGGAGAGGGCAGTGCCCCCTCTCTCTGCCCAGCCCTGCTCAGTTCCTCGCCCCTGGACTGCGGTCTTCCCGCGCGCCCCTCCCCTGCCCGGCCCTCACACTCACTAGCGCAGCGCAGCGCCTGCCGCAGCACCTCTCGTCCGCACAGGTCGCACCAGCCCCGGCCGCTCCGTAGCGACAGTTCCGTGAAGCAGTGCCCTTCGCCTCGCTCCGCCGGGACGCGGGGATCCTGCGGCTGCTCGAAGATGCTCCGCACGTCTCGGGGCCGGGGCGCTCCGGGCCGCCGCCGCAGTCTCTGCTGCAGACCAGGCCGGAGAGGGCGAGCGGGACGGGAGGCCCGGGGTGGGGGCTCCAGGTCCCCGCGGGCAGCCTTTCGGGCGCCGCGCCCCTCGTGCGCCCCGGGCGCAGTGGAGATGGGCGCGGGGGCGCAGCGGCGGGAGGACCGGCTGGGCGGCGGAGCGGGTGGCTCCGGGCCGCTCAAGCTCTGCAGATAGCGCGGCGGTTCTGGATCCAAGAGCAGCCGATACGGGCGCTGCCCGATGGCCGGGGACGCCATGACCATACCCGGTGCGTGGCAGCGGCGCTTCTCCCGAGTTTGCCTCGAGAGGAGGGCGGCCCCAGACCAGGGCTTTTAAAGGGACCGCAGGCTGCGGGGCGGGGCAGGGGCGGGGAGACTCCGGAGAGGCAGGAAGGACGACCCCGGGGAACCACCGGCCGATGGAGCCGCTGGGTCGGCGATGGGGGGCGCCCGAACGAGTGTGGATTTCGGGGCGTCTTCCGGAAGCGGACTGGATAGCTGAAGGATTTTGTATGGGAAAGGCTCTATTCGGTACAACTCCGTCTGCCTTCAGCCCTGCTTCAGTCCCTCTCGCATCTCTTCCCCCCACACCGGTTCGCTTCTACTCGCACCCCAACACGCCCAGGTGAGGGGGCGGGCGGAAGGGACCGCTTAACATCTAGCAAGAGGTGGGGTCTACGGAAAGGTCCACCCCGAGGCCTCTGCCCGGCGCCTTCCAGACTTTCAGCGAACCCGAGGGTCGTGCCCCTTGCGTTTCCCCCCCGCCCCACCGACCCCCGTCACGGCCCGCGCCCGCGCGCCCGCGTCCCCGCGCCCCCGCGTCCCCGCGCCCCGAGCTGACCCCCGCGCGGGTCCGGAACGCCCGGCTTCCGCTTGCGCTCCCACAGCCGCGCGGAGTCCCGTGACGCGCGGCGACGCTCCCAAGCTGGGCGCGAGAAGCCGCCCCCGCGGCGGGCGCGACTGTCCGCGTGCGACTTTCACTCTCCTTGGATTTCCCCTCTGTCAGCATCCCTGCCCGGCAGGATATTCCTTTCCTGGAAACGGGGGTTAGGGCGATCGAGGGCCTTGGACTGTGAGAACACTCCAGCAGCCCTTGGGTTGGGAGAGCTGCTCCTAAATCAAACCCGTGTTTCCCGGTGTCTGTTCTGGTAGTTACCGTGGGAAACCAGCCCCCCAAGGCCCCCCTTTGCATCTGTGAAGAACAGCTCACCGGAGGCACGCGAAGGCAGGTTGTATTTGCTACCACACCGTGACCAACGCACTAACTCCCAGCCCCTTTTAATGCTCTGCTGTCACGGTCTTGATAGTCTTAATAATTTTTGAACAAAGCGCCGAGCATTTTCTTTCTGCACTGGGTCCCGCAAATTATGTAGCGGGTCTTGATCCTCTCTCGTTGGTGAGGAAACGGGGCTCCTGTATCTTTGAACGTGTGTCCTGACCCAGACCAGCGGCTGCATGGCCGTGGCCCTCTTTAGCGTCTAGTTTTCTTAACAAAATCCGTCTGGGAAGGAGGAGACAGACGCCATCTGCAGCGCTCGCCACTTCCGCCACTGTGACCCAGTGCTCACTACCTGCCTCGTAAAACCCGGGTTCGGTTTGGTGGGTTCATCAGGGGTCTCCAGCAACGAACGCTGGGAATATTCTGAAACCTTTGAAACCTCAGATTCCCCCGCCTCTTCCCAGGCTAGAAATGGGTCTCCCCCTAGTGCCTGGTGGGGGGATCTTCACTTTGCCTTTCGTTTTCCCCTTGGAGTAATTTTTAGGTAATTCTTAACATTCGAGTGGGTGGTCAGGGAATTCCCAGCCTACTTTGGTCCTTGACCTCTCCCTCGTGGCAGGGATCACCATGGAGTGCTCTGCCTTTGCAGCAGAGGTCATGTCGCAGGGGTCCTGGGTCTCACCTGAAGCTGGAGCTTCTGGAGCTTCTTACCTCATGAGGCGGTATTCGGGTAGAGAGAGGAGTAACCACAGCAGCCAACGCCAGACCGTGGGGCTGCAAAGGGAAGGCATTGCGATTCGGGAGTGTGAGCCGCCTTTCCCTCCTCACGTGCCTTTCCTCTCCCGTCTGAACCTTGCTTTCTCTCCATCACTGGTTTTCAAACTTGGAGATGCGGGGTAGGCAGTCCCCTGGAGGGCTTGTTACATCACTGATTACTCCCCCACTTCCCCCTGCACCGCCCCCCCCCCCACAGAGTTTCTGAGCCAGTAAGTCTGGGGCAGGGGGTTGAGATTCTGCATTTTTAATAAGTTCCCAGGAAGTGTTGATGCTGTTGGTCCAAGGACCCCCTGGTTCCGCTCTAAGGTAGTGATAAGACAATGGGCTTCTCCATTCTTTTCCCGACCGGACAGGTGAGGTTCAGCGGACATGACTGAGGAAAACCCAGCAAGAGGACTCCTCCCGGATGCCTTTGGCTGCATGTTTAGAAAGCAAAGCACAATTTGCCTTTGTGCTCTCCTATTCCCACCTCTCCCACTTTTTCTGCAGGCAGGCTCTTGGGGTTGTGCAGAAACCTGTATTGCTTGTAAATATTTGTTTGTGTCTGCCCTCTGTTATACGTCCATCTCCACGGGCCCGAGACTCGTTCTGGAGCTCACTCCCCCCAGGAGGGCCGTGGGCTGGGTGGGGTGCAGGGCATGGGCCCGGTGTGAGCTCTGGGTGCCAGCTTGGTGTGGCGAGAAGAAGAGGGGGCCTGGCAAAGAGTTCATCACTGGAAAGCCGGTTTTCCAATGTCATTTGTGAAACAATTGCCAACAGTCACATCTCTGCCCTTCACCCCCATGCGCGGCCACCAAGCATGAGGTGGGGGAGTGCAGGCCAGGTTCTCTGGGTAGAGGGGTTCATGGGATGAGTGTCTCCTCTGGCCCTGGGAGCCTGGGAACTACCTGGAACAATCGAGGTAAACCCCGTGCAGGTTGCCTGAGCTGTACAGAACATTCCTCTGGTTTCTGTTTTCCCAAGGCCGCTCTGCAGCAGGAGGGGCGGCTGCTCCCAGCAGTGAGTCGGGGAGGAGGCCGTGCAGGGCCAGAGCCATACATTTGGCTTCTGGGATGGGAACAGAGATGAAAATGGAGATAATATAACTTCATGTAACCAATCCAAAAGTTTATTAAGTTTATCTTAAGGTTCATCTCCCTGAGCTAAGCAGTTAAGGCCTGGAGAAGTAGTTGCCTCTCCCGAACCCAACAGGAGACTCCCTGCCTGGGACCTGTTCCTCCTTCGAGGCCAGTCCCTTGTTCCTTGAAAAAGCGTCACCTCCCTCCCACAACACACACATGCACATGTACACACATGCATGTGCACAGCTCATTGCTCCCTCCCCAGGGAAGTACTAAAGCAGCTCTATTCTTATTGTAGGGTCAGCACGGTGTCTGCTGTTGAACGTGAGCATTGTTGGGGTCCCTCTTTGTCACGCAGGCTACAAGGGTAAGGCCACAGCGCCACCAAGACACCTCTGCTGGGAGTTTTTCCCTATGTCAGCAGATCCTCTTGGCCCAGAGCCATGGACTTTTTTCTGTCTGTGGCTCACTCCCAAGAGAATGGGTATGCTGTTTTTATTTTTGACTAAGCAGAAGGATTATGACAGTGAGTTTGAGTGTGTGGCCAGTGTGCGAGGCCACTTCCGAGGTGGTTCCAGAGTGTGACAGTTCCCCCATGGGGTGAGTTGTTTCATGGCTGCCCCCAGCCCCCTCCCAAGCTTTCTAGAAGGAAGGAAAAGGGAAGGACACATGGGGCCTGACTTTCTGAAGGGGAAGTTTTTGGGTCTGTTTGGTTTGAGGCTTTTGAAGTCTCCGGAAACCCCCAAAGCCTTTAGGGACCTTCCGGTGATTCTGATAGCACTGCTCTCCCCACAGGGCCACTGGGCCTGTCAGGCCAGATCGGGTCACACTGCAGTAATAAACAACCCCCAGACCCCCGTGCCTGTAAACCAGAGACTTCTTCTCACGCGCATTTCATGCCCTCTGCTGTTTGGAACGGGACTGTGCATCGAAGCTCGCCGGGGACCCAGGCTGATGGAGCAGCCACCACATCTAATGTTGCCAGTCACCATGCCAGAGGGAAGCCGAGAGGGTCTGGAGGGTCCTACATCCGCCTTTAAAAGCTCCAGTCACTTCCACTCACAACTCATTCATTGGCCAGACCTACAGCTCACCTGCACTAGGAGGGCCAGAAGTACAACCCTGCCGCATGCTCCGAATGGGAAAAGAGCTTGAAATATTTAGCCAATAGCAGTCTTCAAGGGCATGGAGCAGCGATTCGTTTGACAAGTAATTATTTAATATCCACCACATAGTAGGTGCTGTTCTAGGCGCTAATGGTACAGCAATGAAATAGACGTGTTCTTGACACACTTTAGTGGTAGGGCCAGATAATAAACATACAAACATAAATGTAATATACTATCAGGTTAAGTACTATGATGAAAAATGAGGCTCGGTAAGGGGGTAGAGCATGACAGGGCCCATGTTAGATTCGGCGGTCTCTGGGGAGCAGGCATTTAAACACGAACCTGAATGGGCTGGGCCGGTCGCCTCCCTAAGCGAGGGTACAGGGTGAGGAAACAGAAGGCACGACAGTCCCTAAGCTTTCCCAAACCTTGTGACCGAGTTTGTTCTAAATGTATGTTCCCAGTTTCCAGAGGCTGATTCGGCAAGTCCGGATATTGGCCTGTATTTTATAAGAGCCTGATCAATGTGACTCACAGACCACATTTTGCAAATGGGACCAAAGCGGTGTGTTGTGTGTTTGTGAGATTGTGTGACCCTCTGTAGACATTTGAGGGAACATGCTCTGACCCTTGTTAGCCACGGATTCCAGCTCTCCATGCTACTTCTTTCCTTCCTGGGCAGCTGGTTACACACAGAGCTCAGCCTCCCAAGGAAGGAGGTGTTGCTGGCAATGTGTAATGAGGGTCGGTCATACCTTCCATTACTGGACTCTGAGCAGGCACCAGGACAGAACGCTGTCAAGGAATTAAAATGTTTGTGAAAGTCCCTTGTAATATGTGACGTGTATTGAATACCTACTGCGTGGCAGGCACTCTTTGCCTGAATGACTTCATCTTCATGGCCACTCTGTGAGATGGCCCGCATTCCTATCTCACAGGTGAAAAGATTGCAGCTCAAAGGAGCCGTGTGACTGACCGCAAAAGGCGTCACAGTCTACTCAAACCCTTGATTTTGCCTTTGCACTGCCTACCTGGTGTGGTCAAAGTGGCGGCGTTTACACATCTCTGATCTTACTTGGCAGGTGCAGTTTAAAGACCAGCAAAATCTTTCCCCATTTTTCTTTCCCTACCCAAACCCCCTTCCAGCTCTCCAGGTCTAGTCGGAGCGCCAGGTCCTCCACCGCCCTCCCGGAGTCACACAGACCTAAGCCATCGCTCTTTCTTCTGGGCTCCCTTTGTCTCCTGTCTCTACCATTCACGTCATCACAACATGAATCACAACGAAAAGTTCACATTTTCGCCTCCCTCACTTGGCTCATGCTGCTGCTCCTTCTGATCACGTTGTGTGGGGCACATAGGAGGTGCTCTTTAAATGTTAATGAAATGAACTCAGCTGACGGCCCCCCACCTCTACCCAAACCAAGACTTATCTCTTAACATCCCTTCCAGCCATGACCCCTGCACCCAGGGAGGCTGGAGATGAGGGGACTGTCTGGTCTAGGGAGAGGAGAAGGCGCCAGTGACCTGCTGGGCTTGGGTGGAAGTGGGGGAGGTGGTGGGAACTCTGGTTAAGACTCCTGTGTTTTCTCCAAAGTTGCTGGTCAGTGGGGTGGATTTTCCTGTTGCAGGTGCTAGCAAGTGTCCAGGGGGGTGGTGTGGTAGACCACTGTCCCCACTTTCTGGGGATGGCCTTTCTTTGTGTCACCAAAGTCAAGCGCTCCCATGGGCATTATCTAGGTCCTTGAAAGTGCTGGGAGCAAGAAGGGCAAACCAGGGTGGGAATGTGAAGCAGGGATGTGAGGGCTTCTGGAAAGGTGTCACCTTGTAGGGTGGGGTGGGTGGGGCTTGTTTTTCGGCAGCTGAGTGACGCCTCCTCTGTCTGTGTCTCAGTTAATGGAAATTTTCCCTCCCAGGCCACTCCACCAGGCTCACGATAAGCCTGGTTTGTGTGCATGTTTCATCTTTCCGTGTTGGAAAAATTCAGCTGTTCCAGGCAGATTTGTCAGCAGCTTTTTCTCCTCAGCCAGAGGGGAGGCTCCAAGCCGCGGCCGCTTACATTCCAGCACTCAGCCAGCCCTGGGCCCGTCGCTGTGGCGGAAGCCATGGACGGGCCTGTGACAGACCAGCGTGAAGAGAGTGGCCGGATGGCCTCCCAGCCTGCTCCTGCTCCCACTCCAGCCCACTACACATGCTCCGTCTCTCTTCTGGGTCTCTGTCTCGTTCCTCTCATTTCTGCATCATCTCCCCCATCACTCCCCCCCCCCCGCCCCATCCACTCCATCTATTTCTCCCTTTCTCTCCATCCTTCCCTCCCCCCCAGCTCCCCCCTCTCTCCCTCCCTCTCATCTCTTATCTCACCCCTCCCTCCTCCGCCCCCTCTGGCAAAGGGTGCAGGGAAAGGACCCAACTGCTTCAAGTGGCTGCTGTAATTCTGAGCTTCCAAGGACAATAAAACTGAAGCTATTTCAGGTCACCCTGGCCTGTCCATTACCACCTCCCATTGGGGTTGCCTGATTCAGGATCTTTCCTGCAATGGAGGGAAAAGAAGCCAGGAATTCCACCCTTCACAAACCCGTGGAAGCAGTCTGGAAGCGGGCCCCATTGACCAGTGGCAGTGGTCTTTTGAGGCGTCCCCTGCTGAAGGGAGCAAGGCAGCCCCGTGAGAGCAAAGGGTAGGTGCAGCAGGAGAGTGGCCGGGCCTTTGTGGAGACCTGCGCTGTCCCTGCGACTGGCTTCCCTGCCTCAGCTGTCACAGCGGGGCCGGTGTCTGGTCCAGGGGCTCACACTGCCAGTGGCGTCTGCTGGGCCATGCGCGTCTTCTGCAGGACACCTGCAGACTCTGCCTCGGGACTCTCAAACTTTAGCTCAGGTAGGAATCGCAGCAAGGTGAGGGAAGTAGTGAGCAGTGCAGGCTCCTGGAATCCAGCTGGGCAATTGCCAATTGGAATCAGGTGGGGAAGGTTCCAGACTCTGCTTTTCTTTTTAAGATTTTATTTTATTTTTTTTTAGAGTGAGGGGAGGGTAAGGAGAAAGAGAGGGAGAGAAACATTGATGTGAGAAACATCAATCAGTTTCCTCTTGTACCCACCCCCATCGGGGACTGAACCTGCAATCCAGGCATGTGCCCTGACTGGGAATCGAACCAGCGACCTTTTGGTTTGCGGGAAGACGCCCAACCAACCAAGCCCACCGGTCAGGGCCCAGATTCTGTGCTTTGATTCCGGACACCATCCTATAAAGGGGAATCCGTGTGACTCTAAGGGAGAAGCAGAGACTACAGCCCGGCAGCACCAGACCTTTCAGCCTGGCGGCACTTCCAGCCAGGATGTGCCCCCAACGTCCCCCTAGGCAGGCCCCCACTTAACTTGAGCCAGACTGTTCCAAGAGGGTGCCGGTCATGAATCTGAATGCCGCGTGGACTCTTCCCAGATACCTGTGACCAGTCTGAGCTACTGACTGAGCCTTTCTGAGATGAGCTGCTGCTGCTCCACCTGCCCTGCACAGGCTTCATAGCCAAGGGGGGCGGGGTGGGCAGAGAACTCACATTGTGTTTCAGGCACCTTGTGGAAATAGCTGATCTATTTCTACCTATAACTTTGAAAAACGTCATCTCCATTTTACAGGTGAGAAAACCAAGACACAGTGTTTCAATCCACCCCCATATAGGCACCAAAGAGTCAAATCTTCATTTTATTTTTAAATGTTTTTAGTGTTCAATTACAGCTGTCCCCACTTTTCCCTGATTACTCTCCCCTGCCCTGCCCACTCCCTCCCAGAGTCTTTAAAATGCTGGTTGGACTTGGCCTAAAACCTGTTTCTAGGGAGCTCTGAGGGGAAGCCCAAGTTCCTTAGTGGGGTTCATGAGCACATTTTGCATCTAGCTCCTCTCTTTCCTCAACACCGACCTCCCATTTCCACATGCTCTCCAGTGGCACAAATACTCTCAGCGCCGCTGGTGCTGTTGGCCCTTCGGGGATGGCTGCTGTGCCTTCGTTGCAGGTACCTCTGCTCACTGGCCAAACCCCCACCCTGGAGCCACCAGCCCCTACGCCTGCCCCCACCCCCTCCTGGCTGAACTGAGCACCCTGCCCTGTGGTGACGCTGCACTTGAGCAGCGTATTGCTGTTGTCACTGCACTCTCCTCAAGATACCAAAATGCCTTCTGCCCCTGAGGTGAGCTCCTCAGGGGCACGCAAGGGTCTTAGTCACCGGGCAACTTCAGGCGCTCACTCTGCATCTGAGGAACCGAATGGCGCTTCATTTTATTTTCAGTGTGATGTTAGGAATCAGAGAGGGGAGTTGAAGGGGTCTTCGGGTATCTGAGGATTTACAAGCTCCTCCTGGTCATGGTCTTGGTGCAGTCCCCCACCCCCTGTGAAGCTGGAATAGGCTCCGCAGAACTTTGGGTGGGCGGAGGCAGCCCTGTCCTGGCCCAGCCCGGCACAGAGATGAGCTGCAGCCTCTGAGTAGGTCCCCTGCTGGCCTTCGCTCGTGATATCAGAGAGCCTGGGTTACGCATGTCATCCTCCAGCAATCTGCTCTTGGCTTTCAGGGATCCCCTGGCTCTTGCGCTGAGCTCCACCAAGCATGTGGGGTCCAGAGCAGCTGCCAGGGAAAACCCATCCCGGGACTTCCCTGCAGGACCCTTGACGATCGGGAAGTGCTGGCCTGAACGCAGGCCAGCAGAGTCTACGAGGGACCCAGTACCCCTCAGGGAGCAGCTGGCTTCTGGGGCCCCAGAATCTGAACCTGCTGGGCCTAAGTGACCCACGACATGAGGTCCAAATGGCACATATAAAGCCACCCGGGCCAGATGCAAGCAAAGCCCCAGCAACCCTCCCCTGGGTCTTTAGAAGGTGCTGGGCTTTCCATAGAGAAGCAGCGCAGAGGACAGAGGTGCCAGACCCAGCGGCCTTCCTTGCTTCTGCCCGCTACCTGGCAGAGTGGCCTTTGGGGATGTGGACACTCCAGATGGGCAGGGGGGATTTCTGGGGTTATCTAGGGTCAAATATTATGTTGTCTTTACACTTCAGAGCACACCATGGGGCTCCTCAATTGTTCCCCTCCCCTACTAGGGTTACTTTACTGCATGACCCGTCCCCCCCACCAGCCAGGCGGGTGGTCTGGCTCTGGCAGAGGGGCTCTTGTGGTTCTGCAGGGGAAACCGGTCTGAGTGCCTCCTGCAGGCACCATTCTAGCTTCGAGGCAAAGTGAGGGAGTTCCCCAAACAACCCACAGTAACGCTCAAGCTCAGCATTCCGGACACAGCGTAGGCTTTGAACAGTGGTTGGATGTGGCAAAAAAGGAGTAGGCACTTAGATGGTAGATTTGAGGGTTAAAAAAAAAAAAAAGGGCTTCTTTTCTTTCTCCCCAGGCTGCAGGCCCCTTCCACAGCTTCCCAAATGGAGGGGAGCGGAATGAGAGGGCAAGCCCTCCCAGCGGGGGCCACCTTCCTTGGGCTTTTCCCTGAAAGCAGGGAGCATTTAGGGGAAAGGCGGGAATCAGGGAATGTCCAGGCCCGCCTCCATTTCCCAATCCTTCTCCTCACAGATCCCCACCCCATGGCTCTGAGATGCCAAAAGCACACCAGCTTCCCCTGCAACACGACAGGCCCAGCCCAGCGAGAGCCACTCAGAAACAGACAAGAAGGCACGTTTATTCCACCGCGTAAAGGTGCAGGCCTTCCTCCCCTCAGGGCAGGGCTCTGGATGGACAGGCCCCAGCTAGCTGCACAGCTGTCACTGGCCCCTGCTGCCTGCGTGTCCCAGGACTGGGGGTGCCTCAGCGGGACAGGCAAGGGGAGGGATCCTGAACAGTGGCATCCAGCCTCCACCACCCAGTCTGTCAGCCTCGGGTTCAGCCAGACCAAGAGCAGAAGGAATGTCTGACCCCGTGATGCCTGAGGCCGAGTGTGGCGAGCCTGAGAAATCATGGGAGAGGGGAGAGGGCTGCACGTTCGACAAGAAGCACCTTAAGAAGAAGGAAGACTGAGAGTAGGCTGTTTGACCCAGCACCCTGGGGAGCCCCCGGAGGCCTCCTCTTCCTTTCCCTGAGGAGAGGGCCCTGTAAGGCAGGGGGTGGTGGGGAGGCTGCGGGAGCCTCTTGTCCCCAGGGCCCGGCGGGGTTCAGCCATCCATGCCAGGGCGACGGACGAGCTGTCCCTGAGCCTGCCGCATAAGATGCAAAGGTCTGCCCGGTTGGTGGGTCCTGACAGAGATCCTCAGGTCCCGTGGGCTGCTTCCCACAGAAATGCAGTGGGAGATAATGCTGGTGACAACTCCCAGCTGTCGGCCGGGAGGGAGGTAGGCTGATGAGATGGGACCGGGTATTGTCCTGTGTTGGGTCCCACAGTGCAGGCAGGAGCACAGTGTTTGAAAGATCCTAATGCTTCAGGACGCCTTGTGCACCCCCAGAAGTTAGACATCAGAAGCCGACTGGACCCTAATTAACCTGTAATGAAAGGCTCAGGTTAGCTTCTCCCACCCGGGCAGAGCAGCCTGCAGACCATTCCCAGGGCCAAACACAGCTTTCAGGAGCTCTAAGGCACTCTGAGTGCGCAGCTCTCCTCTGGCAGCCTCCCGTCCCCTGAGAAAGGCTCTGTGGTTCTCATCCCTGACCACACCATTAGAGTTGCCGGGGAAGCTTATAAAAATACCGCGCCCTGGGCCACGCCCAGAGTTTCTGGGGCAAGACCCAGGCATCTGCAGTACTCAAAGCTCCCCCGCTGAATGCAAGGCAGCTGGGGTCAGGAGGAGGAAATGGGAATTCATATGGCTTCTTGAGGCCCTCTGGCTGCAGCTCTGAATAAGGAAGTGAAAATTCACTAAAATAAAGTTTTGAGCTCTCTGTAAATAGGCTTCATATCACAGCAAGAAAAATTTATGTTGGCACTAAAATTAGAACTTCCTGCCCATGAGGGCTGTTTGGGAAAGGCTGTCCAAGAAGCTGTCAAGTCTCCTCTGTGAGGGCATGTAAAAGGATGGGTTCTTCCCTTGCTGGAACAGGACATGGAGGAGGTGCCTCCTCAACCCACGGACCTTCAGAAACTGTGGACACAAGCGCCTGCTCCTCCTGGCCTCCCGGCCCAATTCTAGTCCCAGGTGCGTGTGGCCTTCCCTCTGCGCCCCTCCCCCCCCCCCCCCCCAGCAGGTGGCAGATCCTATCCTCTTTAATCCCTGCAGTCACTCCGTGACGGTGGGAGCCCGACATGCCTCCAGGGACACATGGTTGGTAAGGAGCAGAGTCAGGAGAAAAATCCTGTTGGACTCTCTGTGGAGTTTTCCCACCATGCCCCGGGTTCCCCAATGGGGAGGCAACAGACGACATCAGAATAATGGGTGTGCCCTCGACCTCACCTGTGCACGGGTATTGTATGTAAGCAAACCCTCTGACTTCAGAGCAAGGACCATCCTTGATTCTGAGATAATGTCCTTCTTCCTCTTTGGTGTTACAAGTTCTTTGTGGAGTGGGACTACTGGATGGCAGGGTCTGTCTCTTTCAAATGTGTTTATTTGATTATATGAAAAGCAGGTTCGTCCAATTTTCTTTTGTGAATTTTACTGGGGACTCCTCCGGCGCCCTCTCCAGCGCCCCTCACCCCTGAGGAAGGGGATCTACCCAGGCGATGAAGCAGAGAGGCGCTGGCTAAGGCGGGCCTGCGGCCGGGGCTGCCCTATGAGCATCTGCCCAGCACGGGAGCCCCACAAGCCAGAGAAGCGCAGCCTCGGGCAATCCGCCCAGCTCCGGGCCTGTTTGCTGGGGCGGGCCCCACAGAGGACACAACGCCACTCCAGCCCGGGTGTGAAGGTTAAAGATGGGTCTGGGGGAGGCTCCAGGCAGAGCCCCCAGCACAGCCACAACGCCCGTGCTCCGAGGCCCCATCTCTGGCTGCACCGAGAATGGTCTCGGCATCAAGGTCACGTGACTCCCCTGTTGTGTATCCCCCAATTGCTTAAAATCAGATGAAATTTTCATCTCTGGCGGCACTATACCCTCAAGACTATAGCGGAAGCCTACGCCATGAGAGGGAGGCGATGCCCCAGAGGACAGGCCTACGCTCCAAAGTGACTGTTTAGAAAATGGCCACCTGTCATCGAACCTGCATGGAAAGGTACAGGGACCTATGCCCCTGCCTGGAGGGCGGCTTGGAGAGGACCCCGCCCTCCCTGGCACACAGCGGGACTCCTCACCCTTCAATGATGTGGTTGTTGTCCTGCAGGTCGAAGGCCAGCAGCTTCATCTCCTCGCAGAGCTCCTCCATGCTGTCCGGGGCGGAGGCGAGAGAGGCGGCTGCTCCCGAGGCCCAGGCTGCCCGGGCCAGCCCTCCCCCGGGAGGCCCATGCCAAGCCTCGCTTCATCCCTGCCTCCTAGGCCTGCTTGAGGCCGAACCCCTCGGGCCCTGACCTCAGCCCCTGATTCCCCTCCTCACCCCCTGACACACATACGAACGTCCCGCTCTCTTCCGCACTTACTGGAGACCCAGGTCCTTTAGTTCGGGACTGGAAAAAGGAGCTGTGGGGGCTGGTGAGGCCTGAGCCCCCTCCGCTCTGTCCTGAGGGAGCTGGTGAGATAGCCAGTCCAGGATCTGGAAGGAAGCACAGGGTAGTCAGAAGGGAAGAGCCAGCTCCGGGTGGGGCCAGAGGCGCTGAGGACAGGTAAGGAAAGGGTGACAAAACAGCCCCCAGCCCACATCCTCCGAGCCCACAGGCCTTCCCACAAGCCCCTCCTTCCGTCACCCCGGGGGGCACAGGGGCACAGTTGATACAACCCCCTGCACTCTCGGGGCTTGGCTTTAATGATCCAGACTGCCAAGTTCGCCAGTGTCTAGCCTACACCCCTAATGGCACATGTGCCAGGAGCTGCAGAGAGGGAGTGGGAGGCAGCCGGCATGTGAGGAGGGCAGCAGGAGCCACACTGGCGCTCTCCTAGAAGAAGCAGCCCTTCTCTGTTCCTGCTGGCAAAGCAGGCGGCTCCTCCAGCTGCCTGTGGACGGGGCTCCTCACAGAGTGCAGATCAGAGGGTCTAGGAGAGTTCACACTGCGTCTCTCGTCTCTCTCTCGGAGCAGCCTGGAGCCTCCCAGGCTGCGCAGGAGGGGTGGGGGAAGATGTCCTGGCACTCTGGAGGCTCTGTGCTTGCAGGGACCTTCAGTCTGAGATCTCTAGAAAGTGTCTTTCTCCTTCTCCATCCCCACCTCAAGGCACCTTTGTGGCTCAGAGGCCTCCAACACATACCAAAGTGCTTGGACCTGGTCGGGGCAGCTCTGCCCGGAGGCAGAGTGGCGCCCATGCCCCCAGAGTACCAGGTGCATCTGGCTCCCCCCGGGCAGCCCCAGGTGCCCCTGAAGTTCTCGTACCTCGCTGAGGCCCTCCTGGACCCCCTGGGCCTCGGTGCTGCAGGCAGCCACGGAGCAGGCGACCAGGCGCACGTGGTTCCTGGCCTCGTGCACCACCCTGGAGAGAGCAGGCAGAAAGTCAGAGCCAGGCCGGCCGGCAGTCCGCAGGGTCACCACACAGACAATGGAGGAGACGCTTCCAGGCAGCAGAGGCTGGAGCCTCACCGCCTCTGCCCGGCTGGGTGTGCCCTCAGCTGTCCCCTGTGCTGCTGCAGGAGAGCTCATCTTCTCACTGAGTGTCCCAGCACAGCCACATGGGAGCTGCAACACCCCTGTGGCTGGGCAGGTCGCTCAGGCAGCCAGGTCAGGCTGCAGAGTGGCCGAGGACAGCCTGCTCTCACTACAGGAGTTCCTCATGCTCCCCCTTCCAGAGGAAATCAAGGTCAAGGCTCACATGTGAATTATCTTCCCTCTCCAAGTGGAGGGAGTGAGCAAGAACCTTTTCCCGTCGCATGAAAAGGAAACCAAGTCCTGGACATTAAACCAGCGGTTGATCTTCAACACTTGCTACACATTAGAATCACCTGCAGAGCTTTTACGCTCCTGCCATCCAAGCCAACTTCAGACCAATGAAATCAGAATTCGGGGTGGTGTGAGGTAGCATGGGGTGGGGTATGGGTGGGCGAGCGGGGCGTTGGTATTCTAATGTGAGGGTGGGTGGGTGCCTGGGTCTCAGCCCCATAACAAGCCCACGGGTCCCGGGGACCTCGAACAGACAGCACCTGGGAAGCTGCCCGCCCTTCTCGTTGTGTGGGGGGTGCTGTCTGAGCAGGGAGAACCCAACCTCCCACAGAGGACAGTGCGAGGGGGGCCTCTGCCCACCCCTGCTCCCCTGGCCACTTGTCCTTGCCCCAGGGGAACCTGAGAGTGTTGTCCGCCAGAGAGGGAGGCCTTCCCCACACGACCACCTGGGGCCAGGAGAAGGATCCAGAGTTCAGGGGCAACCAGAGCCACACGCTAGTTCTTGGCCTGCCACCTGCGAGACCTGCTCTCTGAGCTTCAGTTTCCTCACATGCAAGATGGGGCGATGGCGTTGGCTGTAGATGCTGAGGGATTAAATAAGCTGAGGCACAGAAGTCGCCCAGGGGACCACAGAACCACCCACTGCTTTGCCTTTGTCCCTTTACTGCCACCTCCCTCTCAGTCAGCGCTCTGCAAAACCTGGGCTGTCTGAGCCTGGGGCGAGGCCAGGAAGGGCCTGGGGTTCGCGAGCTCAGAAGGGAGGGACTGATTGTTACCTCATGCGATTGCCGTGTGTGACTAGAGATGTCTGGTACTTCTGCACACACTCCTCCTGGAACACTTGCAGGAGCCTTTTGGCTAAATGACTAAAATTCACCCTGAAAAGAAGAGGGAAACCGAGGCACAGAGATAAGCAGACAGAGGGAGCTGAGCGCAGCCGAGCGTGCCAGGGTCTCCACGCCTCAATGTCAGCTCCCCGGTCCCTCCACTGAAGGAGGATCATGGAGACAGGGTGACCGGCACACAGTTCCGGTCAGCAGGGATGTGTGGGAGGACGAGGGACCCAGAGAACACACGCACTCTCAGGCTCAGCCTCCAGAGGGAAGCGTGGGTACAAGTGTAGGGGCCAGGGGTGGGTATAGAACTGGGGGAGTGAGTCCCCAGATAAGCAACAAACCAGGGAGGGCCCCCTGGGACCTGAGCGAGCCCAAGCAACAGCAGAGGGGGGAGCCCAAAGGGAGTCCAGGCAGAGGTCAGCAGCAGCAGGGGTAAGTCAGTGAGGACAAGGAGGGAAGGGAATCTACAACCTGGTTCAAAAGTAAGTCCAGCTTCATTATCAGAGCTTCTGAGGGACCTCCTCCACCTCAGCTGCACAACCTCCTCCCCTGGCCCCAGATAACTGTCCTCCTGGCCCCGATGGCCTGGGACCAGGGACCTCTCCCTCCCTTGTCTGGCACGGAGAATTGCTCTGTCCTGAGGACACCCACCCTCCTGCTCGCCCTCCTGCTGGGGGTCAGGCCACTCACTTATCCAGTTTGTGAATCTGCTCCTCGTTGTAGCCGAGCCCTGCAAGAAACAGAAATGATGATACCTGTTCAGTCAACAAAATGAAATGCCCCGAGGGCTGGGAGCCAATTACAAAGATGAAGGCAGCCTGGTTAGAACCTTGCTCCATGGGAGCTCACAGCCCAGTGGAGCCAGGAAGGACAGAAGGAGTGAACCAAGCACCCAAGAAATTGCGCCGTGACAGGGAGGGGCACACCTGGGGCAGGCTAATGCTTCAGGTGGGAAGTGGTGGATGAAACGGGCCTTCAAGGAGGCAGAGCCAGCCCTGGCCCCTCAGCCAACACGTCTCCCAGACTGGCCGGTGCCTACAGCTTCTCGGCCTCACGTCCGAATGTTCGAGCTGCGGGAAAGCCAGCTGGGCTCTGCGCAGGGAGCTGCGTAAGCCAGGCCACCAGCCTCGGAGGGCCGGGCCCCTTCTCCCCCCAGACACTTTGGCCAGAAGGGCTTAAGTTTTCAGTGCCCGGGCACCTCCTGGTGCTCTCTGCCCTGGAAAGATGCTGCCCCCTCCTGGGTTTCAAGGGAATGGCCTCCCAGCCAGCAGTTTCCCAGGAGGAATGAGGCAGAGGCTAGTTACCGGCCCCACCCCACACCCCTAGTAGCAGAAGCCCCTTCCCGGGGCTCTTTATCCTGGTCCTGCTCTCGGCCACCTGGACACTTGTTGAGTATGAGCTACAGGTCACATCGCTGCCTCCTGTTAGCAGGGGGCTGCAAGCACAGGTTCACCGCATGGAGTTAGCCTCCTCATCTGACTTATGTGACACACAGGATGGGTGTGAGGTAGGGCAACAGTGCCCTACTAATCACTACTGACCATAATCAGAATGGGATCTTTCAATACTCCAGGGGTTATTCTTACTGGCTCATTCTTAATTTTAATAAAGGACTCTTGAAGACCATAGAAATAAAACTCTTTCTGAGGCTGTAAAATAAGGTGATTGAAAGCAGCTGGACCTTATGGTACTGACATAAAAACAGACATTTACATCAAAGGAACAGCATAGAGAACCCAGAAATAAACCCATGCCTTTATGGTCAATTAACAGATGGCAAAGAAGGCAAAAACATACAATGGGGTAAAGACAGCCTATTTAATAAATGGTGTTGGGGAAATTGGACAGTTATATGCAAAAAAGATGCAACTAGACCACCTTATTACACCACATACAAGAGTAAACTCAAAATAGATGAAAGACTTAAATGTAAAACTCAAAATCATAAAACTCCTAAAAGAAAACATAGGCAGTAAAATCTTTGACACTTCTCTCAGCAATATTTTTTTCTGATATATCTACTAGGGCAAGAAAAACAAAAGAAACAATAAACAAATGGTACTACATCAAATAAAAAGCTTTTGCACAGCAAAGGAAGCCCTCAACAAAATGAAAAGAAAATCTACTGAATGGAAGAAGAAATTTGCCAATCATACATCTGATAAGGGGTTAATATCCCAAATTTATAAAGAACTCATACAACTCAACAACACCAGAAAACCAAACAATCCAATTGAAAAATGAGCAGGGCGCCCGAATAGACACTTCTCCAAGGTGGACATACGGATGGTCAATACACATGAGAAGATAATCAATGTCAATAATCACCAGAGAAATACAAATTAAACCTACAATGAGGTATCACTTCACACCTGTCAGAATGGCTACCACCAGTATGTCAAAGAACAAGTGTTGGTGACTATGTAGAGAAAAGGGAACCCTCATGCTCTCTTGGTGGATTTGTAAATTGGTGCAGCCACTATGAAAAACAGAGGAAACAGTAAAGTTTCCTCAACAAATAAAAAACAGAACTACTGTATGACCCAGCAATTCCACTCCTGGGTATTTATCTGAAGAAATCCAAAACACTAATTCAAAAAGAATTTTGCCCCCGTACATTCATTGCACCATTATTTATGTAGTCAAGATAGGAAGCAACCTATGTATCCATTAATAGACAATTGGCTCAGGAAGATGTGGTACATATATACAATGGGATATCATTCAGCTATAAAAAAAGAATGAAATCGTTATCAGTTGTGACAACATGGATGGACTCGGAGGTTATTTTGCTAAGAGAAATGTAAGACAAAGACAGACAAATACCATATGATTTTACTTATATGTTTTGTCTAAAAAACTAAATGAACAAACAAAGCAGAAACAGACTCATAGATACAGAGAACATGTTGATGGTTGTCAGAGGGGAGGGGCTGTGGGGCGGATGAAACAAGAGAAGGGATTAAGATGTACAAATTGCCAGTTATAAAAACAGTCATGGGGATGTAAAGTATGGCAAAGCGAATATAGCCAATAATATTGTAATAACTATCTATGGTCAGATGGGTACTAGACTTATTGGGTGATCACTTTGTAAGTCATATAAATGTTTAATCACTATGTTGTATACCTAAAACTAATATAATGTACACCAACTGTAACTGCAAAATTAAAACTTAAAAAAATATATAAAATTGTGTTTATATTTATTATGTGCTCAAATGACAATATGGATATATTGGGTTGAATAAAACATATTATTAAAATTAATTTCACCTTTTTATTTCTAATTTTTAAATTCTGGCTACTAGAGAACCCTAAATTACAAATGTGGCTGGCATTGTATGTCTATGGGACAGGGCTCTGAGATAGTCCTAGGGAAGAAGAGAACTTGGCAACGAAGCCCAAGACCTTCAGCCTGCACATGAGGAAATGCTCGGGGCACGGGTGCGGGGAGCGAGGCCTGGGTCCTGGCATGTTTGCTCCTCAACCCCAAGAGTCGACGGGGCCCCCCTACCTCCCTCCAGCGAGCCCAGCTGTCCCTGGGGTTGGACCCTCTCCTGCCCTGAGACGGCAGTCACCGTGGGCAACCAGCTTGGGTGGCTGAGCCTGGCAAGGAGCTACCCCAGCCCAGATGGCCTCCGTGAGGCTTGTCGATAATTCAGGCCAAGTGCCTGGCCCAGGGAGTCTAAGTGTATTTCTCCGGGTTTTCCCTTTTCTGGAACACCTGACTATTTTAGGGAACCAAAGGCACAATAGACAGGGAAAGAGTCCTTAAACTTTAAAGCGCCCTGCAACGGTGAGGGTTCTCTCTCAAGGGCCACCTCTTCTACAGCACCCAGGCTCCCGCTGCCTGGTCTCCCTCACATGTTCCCGAAGCCCCTCACGTGGCAACAAGCTCAGGTGTAAAGGCTTCATGTCTCTCACTGGTCTGCAGGAAACTGGCGGCCAGGGACCCAGACTTAGACCAGCTGCACCCTGGCTCCCCTTGACCATGCACACTGAACCCCCAGCAGCCACCTGGATGGCAGGAAACAAGGGATGGGGGAGGGGAAGAAGGGAGGGAAGGGAGAGCACCGACTGCATTTTGCTCTCCCCTCGGCTCACCTGGCCTCATCCTGGACTTCCTGAACTGTTTATAGATGAGGTACATTTTGTCCAAGCAACACTGAATCTTCTGGATGCTGCGGGCAGGAGACAGGGACCAGGTGATGGAAGAATCGAACAGCACAGAGTAAAGGGCGAGGGAGCGGATGGGATGGCGGTGGGAGGAGGGAGGAGCTGTCTGCCTGCAGAAGGGGCCTCGATGCCTTAGTTTTGGGGGGTTAATTGGGGAGTGAGGCTTATTCTCCTGTCTCTAAGCTTTCAGAGGCACCTTGGGGCCAGCCAGCTGGCTGCACTTTCATGTTTATTCTCTCTCTTTCTCCCCCTCTCTCCCTGTCTCTGCCTCTCTCTCTCTCTCTCACACACACAGGCACACATGAGGTGCTTAGTAAGATGAGACAGACGAAAAGCCAGGCAGGACAGGCAACAGGAGAGTGACCTTTGCTCCATGAGAAGGTTTGAGGGTAGCCTCTGGAAAGGAGCTTTGGGCCCTGAAACAGGGGCTTCTGACAGTGATAGCCTGGGATGGGAGTGGAGCAGAAACCTCTCTCTGGTCACCTGGCAAGGGCAGGGGAGGTGCCTTCTAGGTGTCTCCAACTCCTGGCACATGGAAGGAACTTAAATGATGAATCAACGATCCTTGGTTAAAACAACAATGAATCAGTGTTCTCGGCCCTGCCTGGAGGCAGGGGAATGAGGGAGATGACCTCCCAAGGACTCCTCGGCCTGGAGTTTAAGGTCATTATTATTTCTTCCTTCCCCTTTCCAGGCTGGACACAAAACACTTTATTTGAGATGTTGGGTGGGGTAGTGTGGGTGGGTGGCGTGGTGGTTCTTCCTCACCCTCAGGCCTCTTCAGCTCCACTCCTTCCCACAGCTCCTCCCATGACCCTGGGTCAGCTGTGTCCCCATCTGGGCTCCTGGCAGAGCCAAGCTTGTTCCCAGGGCTCCAGGCACCTGCCCTCCTAGAGCACAGGCTGGACCAGGCCCCAGATCAGCATTTACCCAAAAGGCTCAGGCCAGGTATGTTCCGAATTTGGACTTGTCTTCTAATGTTGGGAAGGTACGTCTGTATTCAGACACCTTGTTCTGGAACACTCCTGGGCGCTGGGGGCCGCGCCCCTCATCGAACATACTCAGTCTTCAGATAACCGCAGGAATGCCACTGCAAGTGGGATCCGTGAAGACTAGAGAGAGCCTCATGGCAGTTTAGGTCAGGTATTGCAGCCAAACGGGTTAAGGAAAAAGCCCTGCAGGCTACAGAGCTTCTTAAAATCAGAATTAAGGACCTGGGGCTCCGGATCCGGATCCGGGCAGGTGCTGAGGAGGACGCCCTGGTCGGGGCGGGACACGAGTCAGCCACAGGGAGGAGAGTGTTTCGTGTCTGTTAAAAGGGAGAATGGAGTCGTAAAGGCTGTAACTCCCTGGTGTACACTGAGAACACACGCTTTGGAGGTGGGCAAATCTGACCTGATGCCCGGCTTTCGTCACTTGTCATTTACTGGCGGTGACTCAGGGCAAGTTCACCTCCCTGAGGGGCATAATAGTGGTGTTATTGTCTTGAGGATGGAATGAGGTGATATGAGTAGAAGGACCTATCCAAGGATCGGATGCAAAGCAACAGCTCAGAAGGGAAAGGAAACTAAAGTAGTCTTTTATTTAGAATTGTTGCACCTGCTGAGATTTTTGCATTCACCCTCTCAGCTCCCAGATGGGGGCAGGGCTCCAGAGCTTTTTCTCCTGGCTAGTGTAGGGGAGGGTCTTGCTTATTCCCAGAACCCCCACCATTACCCCATGCCCCAGCATCATTGCCAAAGTAACGGAGAAAGCAGGCTGATGCCTAAAAGGGCTGCTGGACCTTTTGAGCTGCACACCCCAGCCCCGCCCCATCAAGAAGGTAAATCCCACAGACCTTCTGTCCTCATGTACCTGATCCCGGTTCTTCACCAGCTCCGAGCTCAGGCTGCTCAGACTCGTCTGTTTCTCCGTGATATTGTGGGAAAATCTGGAGAGGACCTCAGCCAACTATAAGGCAAATGGCAGACAGCCCCATGAGGTCTTCAGCTCAGGGCTCTGATGGCAGCCTGGCTGGACCGCCGTCCCCCACCCCAGCCTCACTCACAGTCCGCAGCCTGGACCTCAGCTCTGAGGCCCTCTTCAGCTCCCGGATCTCGGGCATCCCAGCCATGTTGCTGAACCTTGATGGACAAACAGAGGAAGGTCACATTTGGAGCATGGCATCTATGGGACAGCGTGGCTGGCTTGTGGGGTGTGTGGGCAGTTCTGTGGTCGGGACAGAGGAACAAAATTCAAGAGGCTCCTACTCAACCAAATTGTGACATTGTTGAGCATTGCAGTGAATAAAGATTGAGGTAGACTGGAATAACTTAAATCTATGAAAATTCAAATCTATAATGCAAGGTAGCTGCTAATAAACTCCTTACTTGGAAAATTTATACTAATGGAAAAGAATAAAATTCCTTTCCAGGAGATCCTGTATTTCATGATAACCATTAGCTTATTAATAAGGGAAAAGCTGTATTTTATTGAATACTAGCCAACAATGTGCCAGGACTTAGAACACTAGAACTGTGCTCGCCCAGTGAAATCATTCACTTGGGCATGGTTTTAAAATCACCAATGAATGATTAAGGGATGGACAGTCACGTGGTGCCAAAGTAACACCACACTGATGCTTTCACAGGGAAAACGTTAAGTGTGCGATGGAGAAATCAGGCTGTCCCCACCCAGTGGTGGGCGGGTCTGAAGTGCACCCAGCCTCACCTAGGACGGATGCAGCCTAAAGTTTACCTTGAATGCATCCATCCTTTAGAACTCTCAGTTTTTAGGAAATGCCAGTAAAGAAGTGCAAAAGAAAGGGCATCCAGAGGAAGCATAGCCGAACCCAGAAGGTGGGACAAAGGGTGTTGTTCCTCCAACAAGTCAAATCGGTTGGGGGCGGTGCAGTTTTGTCTAGATTAAATCAGCCTTAAGGACCACAAAAAGCATGGTCTTAGATTGGATCCTGGTTAGATGCAACCAGCAAGAAAATTTGGGGGATAATTAGGGATATTTGAATATGGATGGGTACTAGATCAGATAAAAATTTAAGATGAGGGGAGAGCTCATTCGCTGAGAAAAGCAGGTTATAAAACAGCAAGTACCAGGGACTGTACCACTAGTTAATGCATACACTGATATACACACAGTAGACAACTATCTAGAAGGATATATACTACTAAGCTGTAATGGTCTGTTTCTGGGTAGTAGGATACGGTATTTTGAAAAAGTTTTTATTTATTTCATTTTAGAGAGAGGGGAAGGGAGGGAGAGAGAGAAATATTGATTTGAGAGAGAAACACCTACTAGTTGCCTCTCTGTCTGCTCCCCAATCGGGGACTGAACTCCAAACCCAGGCATGTACCTTGACTGGGTATCGAACTGGTGACCTTTCACTTTGCAGGATGATGCCCAACCTACTGAGCCACACCAGCCAGGGCAGGATATGGTATTATAATTTCATTTTTGCTTATCTATATTTTTTAACTTTCTATAATTAGCATATACTGTTTTTATAATGATAACAGTTAAGAAAAAAGAGGGTGTGTTTGGCCTGGGAATGGGGGCGGGAGGAGAGGAGAGGAGGGGATTAGAACCTGAGAGCTGGGTGGAAGCTCCACGAAGGCAGGGCTGCTGCCGGCACCGCTCGCCATTCCACCCCAGGGCCTAGCACAGTGATCAGTGCACTGAGGTTACTCCATACCTGACTTTTGAATGATTATTGAGCGCGGAAGTGGATTTGGGGGCGTGGAATACTTGGAGACAGAGGATGAGGCTGACCCAGTCAGGCTGGGCAGGGTGTCAGGAGACACAAGTTTGGGTCCTAGTCCTCGCTGTCACACCTGCCATCTGTATGACCTTGGGTTAGTGACACTTAAACTTTCCAAGCCTCAAATTCTCCATCTATATGATGGGGAGATAAGTCTCCTTCCTGCCCCTAACAAGGGCTTTGTGAGGATCAAATGGGACCTCTGAGAGAAAGAGCTTGACTAGAGGGCACGAACATAAGCTTTTTTTGGTGGGGGAGGGACAGTCTGGAGGTCCCTGAGCCAGTCCTGGCTGCCTAGACAGTGCCTCCAGATGGCAGCAGCTGCCAAGGAGGACCAGGGAGCTTTGGGACAAAGGCAAGGACATCCTGCTAAGGGAGCCCCTCTTGGAGAGCCCGAAGCAAGAGGAATGCACTGTGGGAGAGATGAGTAACCAGACTGGGCAATGGCAGCCACTTAGTGTGAGATGCTTCCCCAATCATGAAATTCAGCTCATTAAAATATTTCAGATGCTACTGTGGGAGGAGCTGTGGCTTCAGACTTTAGAAGACTCGGCAGGTCTGAGGATGTTCAGAAAGAAATGGGGTTGCAAAGCTTTGCAGCTGGGGTGCTTCAGAGACCATCCAATCCTTTCATCTTGAAAAAGAAGAAATGGAGGCTCTGCCTGGAGCTCGGACCTGGCCCTCCGATCCTCTCACTCTGCCCAGTGCTGTGTGCTCTCCAAACTCCTCCTTGGGGGGCCGGGGAAAGATGCTTGAAAGCAGGCCCTCCCCGACTCTGAGCTCCCAGACACACCATGCCTCTGGGGGCCTTCAAAACCGAATGGGGGAAACAGTGGCTGACCAGTAGATGCCAGAACTGCAGCCCGGCGCTAGCCTGTCACTCCCCCACACTCCTGGGTCCAGCGCAAGTGGGCAGACAACACCTCAGACACTTGGACATACTTCTTTCCTGTTAAAGAACCTACAATAGACCAATAGGTCATTTTACTGGGGTCTAACCTGTCAACTGGACCCTCCGGAACCTCCATGCATTCTCTCCTCTCCTTCCCATGCCCTTTTCCATCTGCAACTTTACTCCGGGATATTTTTTATCATAAGTGTGGCTTCAGTAAGCCTCACCAGCACCCCCTAAACCCCCCAATCATGCCCCTCTCTGACTCTGCACAGGACCTTCCAGCTGGAGGTATTCTCTCTCATTATGGCCTGAAAAGCGTCACCTCTTCCAGGAAGACCATTGTGATTGCCTGTACCCATCTCTAGTTTCCCTTTACCCAACCATCCTGTCCCCTTGCACACCTGGGAAGGGCTATCTTCCCCAGGGGAGAGGGGCCCTCTGCGTGCGTGACACCATGTCTGTCCCAGGACCCCTTTCTGTGCCCTGGCCAGAGCTCTGCCCTCATCCCTGTCACTGTTTGGAGGGGCTCAGTCATGCCAGGGACTGCAACACTGTCATCTGGAGCCACCCCCCCCTCCACACATACACACTGCCACCACCCTCCAGCTCTGTCACCATCAGCACTGTCGCTGCCAAATGTCGAGAGGAAGCGGGGCTGTGGTGAGTCAACCGCTGCTGGGAAACTCCCGGGACCTTCCTAAGACATGGGCCAGGGGACATGAGGGGTGGGGACATCAGGCATGTATGCCACAGTCTCTGTCCCTCTGTCATCACATGTCTCCTCCCAGTGGGAAAGGCTCCAGCCACCGGCAGCTTCCTGGGCTGCAGAGCCCGTATGTCATGTGCACCCTGGCCCTGTGCCTTCCGAGACTCGGGGGCTGTACCCGCTCCTCAGGACCGACCACGGAACCTTCCTGCTTCTCGCTTCTCATCTCCAGACCCCTCACCTGGTTTCCTCCTTCCTAGTCTCTCCTTTCTCCACCCATCACCCCTAAATAGCACCCCGTCAGAGGAGAGGAGGGCTCGGAGTTCCGGGGGTTGGGGCAGGGCATCCTAAGAAGGCAAGGGCCGTTTAATGCAGGAGGAAGCAGGAGGAGAAGCAAGGAGATGAGACCGCCTGCCAGGCCAGTGGGCCCTGCGTGGCTGTGAGTGTGCCTCCTGGAGTCCTGCTCGGGGCCTGGCGCAGGTGAGGGATAGGGCCCGGGAGGACAGAGGCCCCTTCCCGGGACAGGGAGGCCACCCTGGCTCTGGGAGAGGCAGCGCCCCCGTGGGCCCCTTTCCCCTGCAGCGACGACGTGTGGCGCAGTGGGGGAGATCGTGCAGTCGCCTGGGCTGGGGTGTGGGAAGGAGGGGCAGGGCGGCAGAGCCCTCACTATTCCAGCGTGGCAGGGGAGGGGGGAGCTCCCAGTGAGGGGAGGGGAGGAAGGGATGGAGAGGAGGGCCGAGGGCTTCTCGGCTGGCCTCAGGCCTGCCGCGGCCACCCACCCTGGTCAGGACGCTCACCTCTCAGTGCCCAGGCTGCTGCTGAGGAAGAGGAGGGCCATCTGCATGACCTCCAGCGTCCGCCTGCAGGTGGCCTGGAGCGTCTCCCTGCCGAGAGGAGCCAGAGT
Source organism: Pteronotus mesoamericanus (assembly GCF_021234165.1). NCBI lineage: Eukaryota > Metazoa > Chordata > Mammalia > Chiroptera > Mormoopidae > Pteronotus > Pteronotus mesoamericanus. The sequence goes on from NW_026555326.1 coordinate 4,772,077, forward strand.
CAGAGCCGCCTTCCGCCTGGGGACCCAGGGAGCTGGGCCTGTGGCCACGACCCCGGCGTGGTGCAGCAGAGCTCCGGGTTGCCTGGCCGACCCACCCACCGCCGGGCCCCCTGCCCCGGCCTTCAGGGCACTCACACGAACCAGAGCAGCCCCCGAAGCATCAGCTCCTGCCCGGCCAGCAGGGCCCCTGACAGCCGTAGGGCCTGGTAGCCGGCACCCAACACACCCTGAAAACACAGGGGAGCAGGGTCAGGCTCCACACCCCTTACGCCCTTGTGTGAACCCCCCGTCCTGCCACCCAGGGGCCACCACCCCTAACCTTGGCCGTGTTGTAATCTCCCTGCAGGTCCACTTTAGGCACAAACTTGGGGATATCCAGAGCAGCTGCAAACAAAGACCCTGTCTGAGGGGCTGCCTGTATGGCCCTGGATGAACTCTGACAACATCATTCCTTATTCCTGGCTCACACTCACCCCTCACCACCTTGCTTTCCACCCCTTGGAGTCCCCACTTTAAATGCACCTTACTGTGCTTCTTTACAATTGCTGTCTCTCACTGCCCTCTGGTGTCCAGTCTGGAGAACTACAGCTTCAAGCCCAAGGCCCCCATCTCAACAGCCAGAAAAAGGGTCAAAACCACCCTCCTGCCCAGGAGTTTCAAGATTAATTCCCCTTCCCAGCCCTGGAAACCTGAGTAGGAGGATGAAATAGGCATTATTCAACTGAGGAGGAAGAATAGTTTTGCTAGAACTTGGAGGACAAAGCTCTAGACCCCTGACCACTTTCCTTCCTCTCCCGCACCTCGGGCTCCTGCTTCCCCCAGTCTCTGAAGCTTCCCTCCCAGTTGCAGAGACTATGGAGAGCGCCTCCCTGTGAATGTGGAGTCCTGATGTCCCTGCTCCAACTAAAGTTTCACAGCTCTGGGCACCGAAGCCCGGGGATGCCAAGCCACCAGCCTGAGCCACGTGGCACTTCAGAGGAATACGCAAAATTTGAACCCAGAATTTGGGGCACCCTGTGGGGCCCAAAGAAATACCCACAAAGGACAGGAATCAATAACCTGGATGTGAACCCCTGCCTCTGGGAGGAGGAAAAAAGGAGGGGACAAGGTCCAGCCAGCGTGGCTCTACTCACGGTCCCTGAAGGCCAGCCCCTTGGGGGTCTCGATGGCCATGCTGAACAGCATCAGGGGGCTGCTTGCTGCCGTGTGGGCGATGTGCTGTGCTGAGAGGTTGGGTTCGAGGACACAGAGGTGACCCTCAAAGAGGTACTCCTGGTTCTGGGGGGCCACATTGGTCTGCTTGTACACGGCCTCCAGGAAGATGGCTATTCTAGACATGCCAGGGACGGAGCGGGATGGAGGAGAAGGAGAGTCAGTGGGCAGGATGCAGGCCAGCGTGACCCACACCCCGCCTACGACTTCATCCACGGAGAGGGCTCGGCTTCTCGGAGGAAGGGACTGGGTGACTTTCTCTCTTATCAGTGGTGGGGAGGCAAGGGGTAGAGCTCATGCTTTATAGTGGATGGAGACAGAGTGGAAACGGAACTCAAGAGCTCCAATATCCAGCCTCTGCCTTGGCAACTCTTCCCATTAAAATTCACCTAGTCCCATAAAATTCTCCAGCAACAAATTTGGGAAACACATTTTCAACACACACACGCACACATATATACCTACATACACACACACACACACACACACACAGCCCTCAGGGGATTTATAACACCTATTAGCATTGTAAAGTGTGCAGAATCTCTGGAGTCTAGGGCAAGGAAGCCCGTTTCACTTTAACTTTGTGGAACTAGGATTTTTCCAAACTAAGATTGGACCCAGAATCTTCCACATCTAAACACCCCTGAACGCTTCCTCGGACATGCCATTCTACTTGGGTGGGAAGTGTCTGGGCCTCCGGCCTTTGGCCCACTCACGTGTTGTGGGCGTGGATGTAGACATGGTGCAGCACTGCCTGAGGCAGGGAGAAGACATGGACGACCACTCGCTGCAGGATGTCACTGGTCTCCGCAAAGAACTGATCGAAGCCCCAGCACTTGGCCTGCTCCACCTCCAGGATGTTGGCCAGGATGGGCACCAGCTGGCTCTGCAGCCCCCTGCCCCAGGACAGGGAGGCCGTCAGGGGCCGGCGCCCAGACTTGTCCTCCTCGAGTAGGTAATAGGGGCATTCCATCAGGGTGTCCTGATGACCTGGGCCCAAGGTGGCCAAACAGGGCGGGATGGGGAGGAGGGGCTGGAAGGGCCCTCCCGCATCCAGGTGGAAAAACTGAGGTCAGAAAGGGAACATGGGGGACCCAGTCAGACAGCGTGCAAGGGGCCCTGCTGGGACAGGCCTTAGCAGAGAGAGGATACCCAGCCCAACTCGGGTCCGCGCCTGCCCCTCACATCGACAGCTGGCAGGTGATGGGGAGGGTGTAGCTCCACTCCAGCGGCCCATTCTCCCGCCTCTGAGTGCCTGCAATGGCCCCGGCCGGCTTCTCCGTGGTGATCCGGTACCTGCGTAAGCGAGACAGGGCCAGGACGGTGGGCTTCCCAGACCATGACACTTCAAGGGATGACAAACTAAGCATGGAGGCCCAGAGCGCTGGTTCAAGCCACCTGGCGGCTCTGAGCCAGTCTGAGATGGAACTTGAGAGTCTTGACTCTCAGCCAGCAGGTCGCCTGGGCTCGGTGCTCCCCAAATTCTACCCCTTCCCACTGCCCTTCCCTCCGTCCTCTTATGCGCAGTCACAGCCCGGCCTCCACATCTTTTCCTGCATTGTACTTGGTGCTTGGCCCAAATATCCTTCCCCTCCACACCGCTATTCTCACCCTCTCCTCTCCTCAACGTCCAGGCCACCCTGCCAGCCCCCATCCGCGCTGGCCTCCTTGCCCTTTCCCTAACCTCCCAGAGCTCCCGCATAGCTGACCGCCACACTGAGGGGAGGGGCGTGGCAAGGGCCTTCCTGGGAGTCGTCCTTAAATGTCTTTGCTCTGGGCCGTGCAAAGCGGGAGCAGCACTATCTCCAGCTACTTCTGTATTGGACAGCGGGACACCTGGAAGGTCCTTGGACCTAGATCTTGCCCCACTTCTGGTGCTGACCGTGTCCCGGGAGCCTCAGTTGAGGTGGGGAGAGGGCTAAAGGGAAGCACTGAACTCAGAGAAGGGATTCCGAGCAGCCTCCTGGCAGCCAGGATGATAACCAAGGATGTAAGAGAAGCCTGGGTAGGGTGGGTCGGAGGGGACCACTAGGTTAGAGGCGGAAGAGGAGGCGTAGCAGGGGAGGCATAGCAGGGCCAGTGGGGGTGACCCAGGGCCCCAGCCCCTGCCCGCGGCCCACCGTACATGATCTCCTTGTTGCGCCGTGGTCCACCAAAGGGGACGAAGGGCAGGCTGCCAGTGGCTGCATGGTACAGGGTCACCCCAATGCTCCAGAGATCCACAGTCACCCCAAATGCCTTCTGCTGGGGCTTGCGAAGCACAGCCCGCTCATACATATCAGGGTGCTGCCAGAAAGAACAGAGAGCAGACGTGGAGCGGGAGGGCACACGAGGATTGAGGCCCCACCCACCAGACCCCTTCCCCTGCCTTCTGGCGGCAACAGAACCCTCGGAAGCCACCTTCTCCATCATCGCAAACATAGGCCCCGAGGTGGCCTATCCAGAGTATTTTCATTCGTCCACCCTCCGCCCTGGGAGAGGTGGAGACCAGCAGTGTCCCCTCCTCTGTGAGGGTCAGACCAAGGAGTTCACTGCACCAGAGAGGCCGGGATAGGGAGGCCCGGGGAGGCTGCAGCATTTTCTTTTCCTTCTTTGAATTCTTCCAGTTGGGGCTAGAGGGTGAGGTCTAACCGGCCAGATGCCGGGAGCGGCGGGGCAGAGGCCCTCACCAGGGAGGGGCAGCCAGCTGCAGGGCAGCCTTCCGCTTGGGGCAGCGTGTCCGCAGTACCCTACTCACCAGGTACTCCTCCGTCCCATAGACCGAGATGAACTTCTCATCGTCATCCAACTCCCGGGCAGCCCCGAAGTCCGTCAGCTTGTAGATGCTCTGCCCCTCCTCCCCAACGAGGCGCATGATGTTCCCAGGCTTGATGTCGCGGTGGACGATGCCATTCTCCCGCAGGTGGTTCATGCCGGCCACTGGGGACGAAGGGAGGCTGCTAATGGCTCTGGCTGGGCACAGTACAGTGTCTGGGGCTTGTGGTGGAGGGGAGGCTGCCCTTGGGTCCAGAAAGAGTTCTCATTGGCCAACGGGGCCACAGGAAAAGCAGAACAGCGATGGGCAGAGGGCAAAGGAGGGGTCCCCAGCACGTGCACAGGGTTTGGAGGGTCCATTGGGAGCTTCTAAGAAACTGACAGAAACGGTGGCCTGGCTCCCTGAAAATGGCACTGCCTCCTTGTCTACTTTATTATTTTTTATTAAAAAATTTTAAATTATGCCTAACATAAAAATTTTCCATTTTAACTATTACAAGTGGACAGTTCAGCGGCGCTAAGTGCAATAGCGTCGTTGTGCAACCATCTCCGCCGTCCACCTCCAGGACTTTGTCAGCCTCCCGAACAGAAACTCTGCCTAGTAAATAATCCCCCTCCCCAAGCCCCAGGAAACCCTGCTCCACTTTCTGTCTCTGTGGATTTGACTACTCTAGGTCCCTTACCTGAGTGGGGTCCTATAGTATTGGGGTGTCTGGTTTACTTTGCTTAGCATAATGTCTTCGGGTTCATCCACACTGCAGCGTGTGTCAGGATCTTACTCCTTTCTGAGGCTGCGCAGCATATTATTATATGTGTAGACCACATTTGGCTTATCCATTTATCTGTTTGTGATATTTTTGTTGCTTTCATCTCGAGGCTATTGTGAATAGTACTGCTATGAATATTGGTGTACAACGTGTTTTAAATTTTATTTTTAAATTGGAGTTGTAACCCTGGCTGGTGTGACTCAGTGGATTGAGTGCTGGCCTGCAAACCAAAGGGTCGACTGTTCAATTCCCAGTCAGGGCACATGCCTGGGTTGCAAGCCAGGTCCCCAGTAGGGGGCGCATGAGAAGCAACCACACGTTGATGTTTCTCTCCCTTTCTTTCTCTCTCTCTTCCCCCCTCTCTAAAAATAAATAAATAAAATCTTTTAAAAAAACTAAATTGGAGTTGTACACTGCTGATCAGCAGGCGTCAGATTCTGTGTTCTGTCCATTTATCACTGCTTGTCCCAGGTCTGAATGGAGCGCCTCTTAGGTTCCGAATGTCCTATATTTGGATGCTTGTTTCAAAAGCGCTGCACCCCTCTGGGACTTTGCCTTTGCTGAGGGCCTGTGGCTGGTTAGAGTGGGCGGGGGCTCCTGTGGGTGTCACGGGGGAGCTCACCCACACAGCGCAGCACCACCAGGAACTCCTTCTCTGGCAGCCCGAAGGCGTTCTCAGGGCTCTCCAGCACACTCAGCAGGCTGCCGCTGGAGCAGTACTCCATCACCAGCACCTTCTGCCTGCTGGCCCCCTGCGGGCGGGACAGAGAGAGGTATGGTGAGGAGGGCACGTCTCCTTCCTTTCCTCATGAGGAGAGGACTTAGCCTAGAGCCAAAAACCCTCGAGCTCTAGGTCCCAGCTTCTGGCCTGCGTGTCTCAGCCTCATGCTGATATCACACACCTGAGCCCAAGGCCACCTTTTCCAGGAAGCCCTCTTTGATTACTCCCTGCTTCCCGTCATTACTTTCCCACGTCCTGCCCCACCCCCTACATTCTGTACTTCATTCTACGGGTTGTTGCTCTGGCTGCCCTGCTGATGAGCATATGACCAACTTTCTATTCTTTTGTGACCTGACTCTTCCCAGCCCACGGACGCACCGTCTCCTCCACCGCAAAGAGCTTCACAATGTTCTGATGGTTCAGCTTCCGCAGGACCTCAAACTCCCTCACCTGCACCTCGCGAGGTCGCAGGTAGCTGGCGGTGTTGAAGACCTTCACAGCAACCAGCTCCCCAGATTTCTGCCATGGGAGAGAACAGAAGTCCTGCCCCTGCCCTGGGGAGCACCCTGCAGGCCTCCATTCAGCCTCTTCTGCCAGCCTAACCCCGGAAGTGAGCAAAGGCAACCTGGATGCGGATGGGCTTCCGCCCTCAGTTTCTTCCCCTGTACAGAGGGTCATTCCAGCGCTGAGAGGTGACAAGGGCTTGGCACACTTGACACCCTGCAGGAAATGTTTGTGTGACTATTACAATGGACAGTAATGACAAGGGCAGCTAATACCAGCTAACACTTGCTGGCATTAGCGGCAGCGCTGGGATTGGAGCCTGTTCTGTCTGGCTTCAGCTCTTCAGACAAGAGAGCGCAATATGTCTCATGTACTCAACACAGCTCTGCAATGAAGGCAGGAAAATCCCAAACAAGCTCCACCTCCCACCTCTGCTTCTCCTAGGTCACTGCCATCTCCCCAGATGCCAGCTTTGGGTCTTCATCTCTTTCTCTCCGGTCCTCACAGAAGCATTGTGCCGAGGCGCCCTTCGCGGCTCCGCACACCTCTGCTCAGGCCTGCGGTGTGCCCTGGCCCCGGACCACCCTGGATGCCCGCTGGGGCTGACCGGGCTAACAACTTCCTGGGCAGAAGGGGCTGCGCTGGCCAGGGCCGCGCCCTACCTTGTTTCGGGCCTTGTACACACTGGCAGTGGCTCCCTGCCCCAGCAGGTCGTCCGTGTGCCACAGGTAGTTGACCGTGCTCTGCATCTCCTGCCTTGGCCAGTCGGCCACCTTCTCCCTGGAAGAACAGGCTGGGGTCCAGGATTCCACCACTGGCCCGGGATGGACACGGGTGGCCCGACCAGAAGCTGCGCCCAAGATCATCCTCGAAGGGCGCCATGTGGCCACTCCAGAGTCAAGGGGACAGGGGAAGTATGAAGCAGAGAAAGGTTAAGTAACTTCTCCAAAAGAAGTACCACCGCCAGGCCCTCAGCCCACAGCTTTTGCCTGTCCCACCACAGGGCATTCTACCTGTCTCCATTCCCCAGGTCCCCTCCTAAGCTCTCCCCAAACAGGCCATTCTGCAGAGACAAACCCTTTTGTCTGTCACCTCTCCCAGGCACTGAGAATTCTGGATTTTGGCATCCAGGCCCGGGATTGTCCCAGGAAGCAGAAATGTGCTCAGAGGAAGAGCCCCAGGTCAGACAGTATCAACCACACCACCACAAATCTCCAGGATTGCAACACGAGCCTGGAGCCCCTCCCCTCCCACTTGCCTGGGTCCACCACTTCCTGCTGCTGTGAGCTAATAACCACTGCACCAGGTGGCCCGCGTGGGCAGCTCAGGTCCAGGTGGAGAGGGCCTGCGCTGCTGCAGAGCGCGCGTGAGTGTGAGGGGTGTGTGTGTGTGTGTGCAGGGGGCGGAGGAGGCAGGAGATCATCAAATCCAAGGGCTCAGGAGCCCTGGGGAGGATCTGAAACCCTCCACAACTTTGTTCCCCATCTTCGCCTCCATCCTCTTCTCTCCAAAAGCCAGTTCCTCTAAAGCAATTGGCTCCAGACTGTAGCCTCAGAGGCTGAACTCAATGCCTCTGAGCAGCGTTTCAGGGCTGGTCTTCAGCGGATGGCGGCAGCGAGGAGTGCGAGCAGGGCCACCGCCCCTCAAAGACTCCAATGAGGCCGACCTCTCACAGGGTTACCAGCCCTCAGGTCACCTGGCCTGGGACATGGGCTTTGAGCCTTCTCTCTGTATTTTTTTTTTAATGCAAATTTGCAAATGTCAATTCCTTGATCCAGAGGCCACTTCATCAGACCAGTGGTCAATTCCCAGTTTCAGAAAATGTACTGGTCTAGTGTTTGCATTCTACAGAGGCAACTGAGGTGCCAAGGGCTCCCTGAAGACAATGTAATGGCTCAGGGAGAACGAGCTGGTCAGGTGTCCTCCCGCCAAAAAGGATCAGCTAGGGGTCTGGGGGTGTGAAGCCCTGGCTCAGCCGCTGGTGCCTGGAAGGGCTCCCTGTCCTTCAGTGGTGGTTGGATGCAGGAGGGTGGGTGGTGGAGCCCGGGAGCCAGCGGCCCCACCCACCGCCTCCCATCCCTCCTCCTCCTCCTCCTGCCGGGGCTCTGCTGCAGCGAGGAGTGCGAGCACTTACCCTGTGCTCTGAGCAGCCCTGGGTCAGGCAGAGACTCTCCCTGTCAAGTGTGTGTTTTGCTTTCTGTCTGCGGCAAGTCCAGGAGCTGAGCTACACCGGAAAGAGGAGGGCGGATGAGAGGCACCCTTCGGTGCTGCTCTGTTCTCAGCCTCCATCAAAGGCCACCGGCCCGGCCCTTTAACCCTTTCCTGTTTGTCAGCCTCCCCCCACCGGGCTGGGGGTTTCCAGCCTTATCCCCAGGTGTTCCAGGAGGCTTTCCTCGCCACTTCCCCGCGAGAGGTGGGGCAGGCGCCGGAAGCCAGGCAGGAGAACAGTGCAGGATGGAGCTGAAGCCGGCTTAGGGCGCGGGGAAGCAGAGCCGGGGAGGGGAAGCAGCGTTTTAGGCGGCTGGCAGCTCTGTGTACCACAGTCCTCCCTGCTTCCAAGCTGTGCTTTGCAAGGGTGGCGCGTGGAGATGGAGCACACAGGGCACTGGTGGAGGGGGGGGCACTAGCCATGGCAGAGAGGCACCGAGAGGGGACAAAGGCCTCTGCTCACATGTCAGTACCGGACACTCAACGGAGTGCCACCCTGTAGCTGCCCTCGACCCTGGGCTCCCCCTTCCACCCTTCCCCGGGGACCCTGCACACTCACCACATCTCAGCTATGGGGCATGCAGGCTCGTGGGAACGGGTAGCACCCCCGGAGCTTTCAGGGCTTGCTGTCATCCATGGGCAGTGCCCATAGCGTCCCGGTGTTCACGGGCCCTGGGACTCAAAAGCTGGGCTAGTCAAACAAGCTGAGTGCCACTGGGGAGCTGGGGGAGCTGGGAGCTGGGAGCTAGGTGGCCTCCCTGCCTCGGTGCCTGAGCACCCAGCGCCCTCCCAGCTGCCAGCAGCTCTCTCACACTTCCTGATTTCGTCTGTCTCTCTCTTAAAGAGACAGGCAGCTGGGCCACTCAGCCACCCCGGCAGGAAGGAGAAAGGGGATGCTCTGAGTTCCCAAGTGGGGGCTACAGGGCAAAGGAGTCTGGCTCACACAGGCTGGGGACTACGGCTGGGCAGCTGTGGCAGGCCACGGGGTGCTGCTTGGACATGTCCTGCAGTTCACGGGAGCAGGGAAGTTCATTCAGGGCGTGACCCAGCATCAATAGAGCAGGTCGGACAAGTTAACCAAGGGGAGATTTGCCTGGAAAGACCAAGCACCCAGAAGCCCCAGGAAGGGTCTGATTCATCTTCCCAGTGAGCCTGCAGAGGCCCAAGAGCAAGCCCTGGAGCCTGGGTAAGCCCTCCAGTGCGACCTTGAGCACAGCGCGCAACCCCTCCCAGATGGTTTTCTCATCCAAGGCAAGAGGAGAGAGACATGTGCTCCGCTGGCTGTGTGGATGACATGGCACAATATATTTGGAAATGCTTGGGACACTGGACAGCACTTTACAGACAGGACCGAGGACATCGAGGCCCATGTGGCTTCAGTTATTTGCCCTTGATCTTCAGAGGCTGCTGGGGCCGGAAGCCAGGTGTGCCGAATCCCCAGCCGGACTTCAGTGCCCCATGTGAAATTTCCTAGGAGGCCGCAGGGGTCTGCCCTGCTCTGGTCAGCTCCGAGACAGCCGTTGGGTGAGAAATGGTTAAAACCAGGAAATTCCATGTTTCTATAGAATGTTGGAGGGACTTTCCCAAGGCCACACCTGGTGGTTTCCTCTGGCAGCCCCACCCCTAGCCCAGTGACACCAGAAAAGGAGCCCAGCTAAAAAGTGCCTCCCACTCAGACAGGCACACCTGTGGGCCACCTGGCGGCCGGAGGCGCTGCTGCTGGGCCCTACCCAGAGGTGCTACCAGCTTGCTGTCCCAGCAGGACCAGAAGAAATATCCCCGAGACCCTCCTGCTCTCCACCCAGGATTCCCAGCTTTCCACCCGCCGGCGCACGGTAGAATCGCACTTTCTTGGCGCCCTGTGATTGGGTGGGGCCAGGTGATTTCCCAACCAAAGCGTGTAAACTGCTGATGCAAGAGCCCCTTGCCTTCGTTCAGTGTCGCTCTGTTAGACAGGGTGACTGCTCTCAGTCAAGGTCCCTGAGTGGCTGTCAGGAGCAGAGGCCCCTGCTGACCCACAGGGAACATGGAGCCTTGGTGATTAATAACCTTTGTTGTTTAAGCTATTGAGGTTTGCAACATAATCTAGTCTATCCCTAAAAGTCTACCTATTTGTTCCAGATAAAGGTGCTCAGTCCTCATCAGCACCCCTACTCCTCTCTCCAGCAAGCTTACTCTCTCTCTCCCAGTTTCTGAAGTGTCCTTGAAGCAATACATGTGTGCGTATGGCACTTACTAGGAAGCAGGCATCGTGTGCTGAGGACACAAAGGTGAGGCCTAGGTGTCCCCGAGAACCAGGGTTCAGGGCAGGCTGGTGAATGCTCTGAGATGGAAACTTCAGCCGGTGGTGATTTTGTGAATCTGGCGGGCCGGGGGCGGGGCGGGGTGGAGTGGGGCAGCCAAGAAAGGGTGGTCCAGGAGAGCTTGCCAAAGTCTAGCAGACTTTGGAGAAAAATATAGGCAGAGAATGGAGAGTCAAAGGTAAGGCACTGCAGGCAGTAGTGACACCTGCAGGGACATGTAAGCGTGAGAGGAGGGTGACTTGCCCAGGGCACCATGCATGGCTGGGCTGGAGAAAGAGGGAGCAGTGGGGGCAGGTCTGGAGCCCTGTGCAGGGAGTTTTGCGGGGCACTCTGTAAGGTCACACCATCTGTGCGGACACAATGAACGAACGAACGTCTTGCTGTGGTTTGAGCTGCTGGCCCCAGCTGGGCGGCAGGGCCGTCACTTCATCTGGGGTGGCGAGGAGCCCGGCAGGCTCCCGAAGCGAAGAGGAAGTCTGCGAGAGGCTTCGCCGCATGTTCCCAAGTGGCTCTGAGGAGCCATAGAAATACAAGTGGCAATTCGGAGGTAGGACAAGAACCAGAGGCGGGAAGGATAGGCGTCTTTGATGGCAGCCCTGGGGGGAAAAGCCCACGTCTGCCTTCCATGAAGGGAGGCCAAGCGTGTTCTTTGAAAGGACAGGAGCTTTGCCATCACAGGCGCTGGAGTCCTGACTCTACCACCTGCTCTGCCTGACCTTGCAACTTTTCTCTTGCAGCTGGTGTAAAACAAAACAAGTGCCTGTTACCGGGTAGGCCCTGAATAAACACTAGTTGCCTTTTCTGCCCCTACATGGCTTGAGCCTGTTTGTCACAGCTGCCTCACCTGTCCAGCCCCTCAAAGGAGAGGGGAAATAAGGAGGAACTAGGGCAGCTGGGATTGTGGAGGAGCTGGGCCTGTGTACTCACAAGGCTCAGTCATTTATGCAGGGCCGAGGGACAAGGTCGCAGAGCCTTGCTCTTTACCCCCTTTACCGGTCAGCTCTGGCTAGGAGCTCTGGGCGGGGAAGGAGGGACAGACGCTGCAGTCAGACCTGGCACCCCTCCCCCTCCCCCCAAGCTGTGGGACAAGGTGCCCTGGGACCAGCGTCCCTGAAGGAAATTGGCCCCTGAAATTTCCATGTCTTTCCACTCACTTTCTTGGAAAGTGAGTATTCACTCATTCTCTTAACTCTTCAAACTTCCTGCTCATCATTCCCTCCCACTCCCTCAGCTAAAGTCTTTGCCTTCAACTTCACTGAAATAAAAGCAGCAATCCAAAGGGAACGCCTTTTTTCTCACTCCCACAACCACGGCCTGCCTTGCGCCACACCTGCCTCCCCTCCCACGAGCTGGAAGTGTCTCTGCTGGGGCCCTGGTCAACCCTTCCCTCCATCTGCACTCTGGCCCTCGCCCTTTCCTGCATAGTCACTCTTTCCATTCAACTGGGTCCTGCCCTGGAGTAAACAGGCACCTACGCTGTCCATTTCAAAACAAAACCCTGATCCCTTGACCCTTTCTGATGCTCCCCGATCAAAACAACGCCTTTCACTGAGCTGCCGGGTTCCTAACTCCCGCTTCCCTTCCCATTTGCCGCCCATCATCGGACTGGTTTCCCCTCCACTGAGAGGGCGCCGCGGAGACCTCCACCCAGGTCACCCCCGAGTACCTCTCTTCCCCGGCCTCCTCTTACCCCACCAGCATTTGCTGCTGACCCATCCCTCCTCGTTGAAACATCCCTTCTCTTGGTCTCTGACACTGTGCTCTCCCAGCCACCTACCTCTGCCACTTGCTCCCTCTGGCTTCTTTGCTGGCTCCTTCTTCCCTGCAGGATTTCTGATTATTGACACCTTCTCTTTCCATTTATATGTTCTTCCTGGGAATTTCATAGTTTGAATTCATCTAAAGGGTAATAGTTACTGAATTTGTTTTCAGGTATGATCTGTCCCTAAGTCTCCATATTCATATATCCAAGAGTCTATTTGATATTTCCACTTGGATGCCTAATAGTCATCTCGACTTGACCAGGTCAAACAGAATTCTCGATTAACTATATTACTCCTTGTCCCATAATGGACTTTCTTGACCAATCTAGGCATCATCTTACTCCATTGCTTCATTTTCAGAGTAACACTAATTTTGATGGTCTCTTCTCCCTGAAACTAAAAAGGAAGCTCCGTTATCCGTTTCTCTTGTTCGATATTGTATGACAGTGCGTGGCACACAGTGGGATTAGATAACCATAAAGACCGTGTCCTGACCACACCCACCCTCTCTCCTTTGCTGGTCTCCATCCGGATGGCATGGGCCTGTGTTTCAGTAGTGTCACTGTTACATGTTCCCATGAGAATATGGGAGAAGAATGAAAAGAATCCCAAAAGAACAGCCACTTGGCCTCCCAACTCCCTGACAATCTTTTTGGTCCTTTGCTCACAGCTTAAGAACTGGCTGCGTCTCATAGCTTGCCCCCTGCACTCAGGAGTGGGAACTCACCCATCACACAGGGTGGCAGAAGATTCAGGAACAAATGACCAGCAAGAGAATGCTCTTACCATTGAAGTGAGGGAGGGGAAGATGACAGATTGGAAGGACATGGCGGCTGAATTAAAGACACACAAATAACAGGTGAAGACGACAAACCTTAGAGGATGCTGTGTCCGGTCCAGGGCCCGAGGCAGGAGTCCTTGCATTATTATTGGACACTGGACACTTCCTTTGATACAAGATTCCACCCAGGGTCTTCTGGTATTAGAATAAGCCCACTGTGTGGACCCTAGGGGCTGGAGGATACATTTACGTTGTCTTTGATTAACTTCAGCCTAATTCAGGGCCTGCTAGAATAAAAATCTATAGGGGAAAGCATTTGTTTGTGCCCCACCCCAGTACTCAACACCAACAGCATGAGCCAATCGGTCAGCTCTTCCCCCAGAGGCAGGGGACTGCCAAAGGCAGAACGACTCAGGGCCTTTGTTGTAGATCGAAGGCCTTCAGTCACCCTTGTTTGTGGCTGGCGCTGCTTCCAAGCAACTTCTCAGGCCCCATCCTTCCGAGTGGGGAATCTGACTAGAGATAGAAATGAGAACAGTTCTCACTGAAAACAGGAAAGGTGGATTCTGCTGAGGCAATGGTTCTCATGGCAACAGACTGCCCAATGGAGAGCTGGAAGACTTTCTACACAACCTCTTAGATTTCACCCATGGGCCGAACAGAAATGCTAGGGGGGGACATCCACGTTCTCAGTGCACCTGTGCTGCGCTTGATCGGGGGATGGGGAAGATGGTTGGCTCCCAGTGTCAGCTAATTTCTTGTTCTGTTGCCAGGCAGCGCTGTGTTACCAGCCACATCAAAATCCCTCCTGGGCAGCTGGACTCATGAATTGGAGATTTTAGGGAGTGGAGAAGGGATCTATGAACTGCAGCATTGAAACCTAAAAATGTATTTTATTTCGAAGTTGTGCTTTGGATTTTCCCCAATCCAACATCTGTTGAGTGACAGTCTTAGGTTCACACAAAGCATCTCCAAGCATACATACAATATTCCAGTTATCAACACTATTTAAAGAATATACCATTGTACACAAACGTGACATACAAGTCAGACGCCACAACACTGCAATTCCCTGGAAGCTCTAACTTCTCTTCTGAACGTGAAGTGCATCCACACCAGCCCTTCCAGTGGTCTGTTCCTCCTGTTGCTGGTGTCATCTCTCCTCTTCTCCTTGGGGAGGAACCAGGGTGCCCTGAGGAGGTTGGCTGAGACCAGTGTTTCCAGTTCACAGGCGGCTGGCTGCAAACTCCTCTTTTTCCCACTTGGATGCTGGTAGCCCCACCCCACCTCTGTTCCCCAAAGACTGACCCATCCGAGTCTACACCAGGAACAGGGTCCATGCCTCAAGGGCCAGAGTGGGGCTCTTGGAAACTTCGTGCTGGTTTAGGCAAGCCTATCTGAGGAAGGCTGGTCTCCCTAGGCCCTGGGGTAGCCAGCTCCTTTTGGCTTTGCGGTGTTAAAAATCACAGTGTGCAACCTCGATTCCAGTTGACTGCAATGAGCTCTGCCGAGGACTCTCCTTCTGCAGGTTCCTAGTCCTCTCGACAGGACGTCTCACAGGTGTCAGGAGCACCAGAGAGGGGAAGACAACTCGGCTCCCGGAGCTGGGGGAGCCGGTGACCACTCACACACTGTCCAATTCATGATGCAAATCAGCAGATGGACACTGGCCGGGGGTGGCGAACAGTCATGGACAGGGCGAAAAGGGAAGTAAGGCAGGAGCAACAGAATAGGCCCAAAGCACTGTCATTAAGAAAGCTTGGCTTTTACTTTCTTCGAGAGGAGTGTGCTGGAGGGAGGGGAAAAGGGCAGGGGTGGGTACCAATTTGGATCGGTTGGATCAAAAGGAATGTAAAGTGAAGGGTGGGGTTCCATTGTCAGCAAGGAAATAGATCCTAGGGTATGAAAGACCCTATTGGCTCAAGACCTGTGTAAGTACAGGTAATAGACAAGGACAGACCACCATACGAACAACTAAAGCCAAGAATCCAGTGGACTGGGGGGTTGCTTCTCACAGGCTGAATCACTTCACCAAAAGAGCCCCTCACCCCTCCATCTTTCATGATGGTTTTCCTAGTGCTGCAGGTTATCCTAGGTCAGCACTTCCCACAAAGCTCCTCTTTTCCTTCACACAATAAGGAAAATCCTACCACATCCAAGGAGCAAACTGCCGACCTCAAAACGCTGGTCCACAAAGGACCTTCTAGGCTACAGATAAAATTCAGATTTTTCCTATCCGAATGGCAACCCACCGTTTCTCCTGAACTATAGAAAAGGCTAAAAGTTGCAGCTTTAAAAAGAGAAAACAGACAAGAGGAATGAGTTTCAGCTTTAACTCAAGTAGGTATCTGAGACTCATGAGCCTGGAGCGTGACTGTCCCCAGCTGCGGTCCTCCTGGGACAGCATGATGCTAGGGAAGCGAGGCCCACGGGCACCAGGTTTGGAGACTGGATCAAAGCGGACATGGGCATCATTTTTGCTTTTTGGAGGAGAATAAGAAAAAAAGGCCAAAATATCCAGCATCCAGGTTTTAATTTTCTTAGATTTTGGCCCTGGGGAGATGTTAAAGCCTGTGGGGCCTGGGTTCTCTCAGTTGTCCTTGTGTAAATAAAAGAAAATATGTTTTAAGGAGAAATGTCTCTCTTTAATCTAACTAGGGCTCTCCCAAGCCCCTGTTGGTCCCTGAAGAGAGAGACCTTATAGAATAACCAAACTAGGGGGTGAACTTAGGATAAGTTTTCATTTGGGAACAATTTTAGGGTGAGCAAAGCTGAATTTAATTTTTTAATAGAGTAATGAATTTTATGTCTTAACTGCCCAAATGAGCGGGAGGAGGAAGGATCCATTTCTTACCTTTTCCAAACCTGCCGTGAACTCAAGGAAACTCTCCTAGGAGTCTTTACCCCAAAAGGAACCAGCTATAAAACTGTCTTATACAGGAGAATGTCTTGAATGGAAAATGGTCCATCAGAGACAAAGATAGAAAACCAAAAAATGTCCATACATTCAGAAAAACTCGAGAAGTTCCATAAGAAGATTGAGTTGTGGTTCTAGAGGATGGAGGGGAGTAAAAGCAAACACCAAGGACCAATTCACACCAACAGAAAGAAGACAGAGAGAAAGCCCCCAACCCCTGAACAGATTACAGGATTGAGTCCCATCCTGCTAAATTTCATACGATGGAGAGATATCAAAGGCTAGGTTCTCTGGCCCAGAGAGAACAAGATTTGTAACAGAAACAGAGACCCCTGGTGGCTCCTGTGTGAACTGCCACAATAACTTACAAAGAGACTGGTCTAGAACCAGGAGGCTACACATGCCAGAGATTAGAAAAGCCCGTGCGTGTGTAAAACGAAGAATGGACTGAATGGACTTTATTTGGTTCTGTATAATCAGTACCCAAACCAAGGTGCCACTGAGAGCTGGATGTCCGTAGCCAAGCATCTGGTTAGGCATCCCCTGCACTGCGGGGCACTGAGACTTGAGCCCATGTCCTCAGGACGTGCCTGGCCAGGTTTCACAGTGACCTAATGGAAGAATCTATCTCTGGCGAACCTAAGAACAGCATGTACTGCAGCTGGCTGAGTTACGACGACTGGGGGAAGCAGAGGGCGGTGGGAGGGGCTGGGCAGGGGGATAAAGAGGGCTTCATTCTCAAGGTTTTGGGTGATGGAAAGGCTAATTCCTGCAAGAACAACTTAAATCTAATTTTCAACTGAAGTCCCCAAGCTAGTTAAATAGGAAGATTTTAATAACAGTCAGTCCCTCCAGTCCCCTTGTCTAGAACAATTAAATTATATCCCTCAGACAGTACAAGACTTGTCAGTGGACTGTGGGGAAGCTGATGAGTTGACACCAGGGCTAGTGGCATTTGTTTTGGGAAAGACGGTGGGCTTGGGTCGTGTGGCTGGTGGCTTGACCGGGGCAGCCATCTTGACAGACTTGACAGGCCGGAAGGCGCAGGCGATGTCCCCAGCTGTACTGGCACTGCGCTGGAAGGCGGGCTCAGGGTCCTTGAGGAGCTGGGTGTGCAGGGGGCTGGAGGGCTCTGATGTGGGGGCCACCACCGGGGAGGTTTTGAGGGGCTCCAAGGTGTCCAGAACCACGTCAGGCGTGTGCTTGACGCTGCTCTGCCGCTCCAGTTCCCGCAGCTCGTTCAGGGCAGAGTTCATAGTTGCCTCAATATCCTGCAAAAACAGGAAAAAGGAGGAGGTGAGGCAAATGTAGGGAGAAGTCCCCAAGGATCCTATTTCAACACCATAAGCCAAATCATAGAGAAACCAACTGCAATGAGATGTCCAGATTATTTTGCTTGGCCAAAATCCTTGAACATATGAATGTTCAGAATGTGGAGGAAGGGAGACAAAGGGATTTGCATTATCATGAGATTTTTTTTTTTTCCCCTTTAAAAAGGGTGATTGGGAAGTTTTTAAAATAGAGTCCTTGGGTTTTAGAGATATGCACTAAAATGTTTATCAATGATGTATTTATATAATCCAGTGGGGAGGGAAAAGGTAGATGAACTAAGGGTAACCAGGGGTTTGGTCATGGGTACATGGGATTCATTATGCAATCTTCCTTTGTATATGCTTGAATTAAACATAATGAACGTTTTTTCAAGTGGTAGAACTGAAGTATGATCTTTGTTCTCTTGGACTTCAAGGCCAAAGGTTAAGAAGGTGGACTCTTCCTCCTGAAGGACTGTGGAAAGGGTGAAGATCCCTTGCCCTGAAGATTCATCAGGACACCTCCCCACCAACTAACTGGATGAGGCCATTTCCTTCTACCCGTCACCAAGAGAGAGGACCAAAGAGTTACCAGGAGAGGGAGCCAGAGCCCACAGAGGCGGATCACCTTCGCAAGTCGCAAGTCACAGTGGAACACTCAAGATCTTAGGATATTGAAGTCCTAGCTCAGGAGCTCAAGGCAGAACCAAAGACCCTTTGTATGCAGCCAGCTGCCTCCCAGGGAGACCTCCCAGCTCCTTTCCTTCCTCCCTCCCCACACACTTGTGCCTGGCATCCCCCCAAATCACCACAGGGCTCCTCCCTTGGAATTAGGTTCATATTGAAAGACTCTATGTTTTAAGCAAAGGCACTTGGTTAAGGTGTCTTTGTCTCACAGGGTGATCCACGTGTTTTGTTGACAGTGATGCAATTTCAAGCATCCCTATGATGTTCTCAAACCTTCAAAATGCTCAGGAAGAACTCCATTTCCCCCCATGGTCCCACTCTGCAGTGGGAGTCTGTCCCAGCTATATACTTATTCTGATCTTCCTATTGACACCTGGCCACAGAGGGAGCTGGGAGGATGCCCATGGTGCAAAGCAGACTGCAGTCAAGAGCTTAAGTAAACACAGAAATAGAAATCTAGTAAAGAAAGACATCTCAGCCGGAGCTTCACACTGAGCTCGCCAGGTACACCTTCCCTAAGCAGAGCACCACAATTAAGCGGAGAGAGACCACGTCCAGCCTCCACGGACCCCTGGAAGAGGGTGTGAGGAGAATCTCAACTTGGTTGAGACAGAAGAGGGCAACAATGAGCCTTTAGTTCCTACCTGGTCTAATGAAAATTATAGAGTTGGGAGAGACGTCTGAATGAGCTGCTTGGAGTGGGCCTGGTAGTCGTATTTTTAGAGGTGGGGTTGGATCTCTAATATTTCATGAAAAACAGAGACTTGTCAGTGTAGCGTATACAAAGAAAGAAGACCCCGTAACCACGGAGCTCATCTCCACTGCAGCTGGAGACTTGGGCTGGAAACCCTTCTGGCACCCGAGTCCCCTGTGGTGGAGTATTTTGGGGCCTTCAAGACCAGGAACACGTTGTTGACTGACCACCTATCCCCTGCTAGGGACCAGATAGTACCCTTAGGAAATGGGATGAAGGCAGTGGGCAGGTGATATACAAATGTGGCCAGAGCTACATCTGAGCCTCAACACTCAGGCAGCTTCCCAAAGTCTACCAGGGTCTCAAGACTCAAAACGTGGGCTAAATGGACTCCATTAAAACATTCTATCTGTAACTACTGGCTTTAAAAATTACAACAGACAGTGTGGTGATTGCTGGGGCGAGGAGGTATAAGGGGACTAAATGGTAATGGAAAAAATATAAGAAAGACAAAAAAAAAAAATCTAAAAAAAAAAAAAAATTACAACAGCCTTGCAAATAGCCCATATATGAGCAAGCAGCCTGAATTCTTTTATTCCATCTTCAAGTTCCTCTTAGGGAGAGGGCAACTGGCAAATTTCTTGGAAAGCCATCTTATCAGGTCCAAATGCCCAAGAGTCCCTGAACTTGGGACATGACGTGCAAAGCACTGCGCTGTTTCAAGGTCTGTCATAAACAAGGGCTGCACTAAGCAGTAGTGACAAGTGTAGACATGCCAGCTGCTTGTCCAGGAGCCCTCAGTTACCTGTGCAATGACCTCAGGATCCATGGGCCGATGGTTATTGAAGCTTTTTGACCTTCCGGCTGTCACCGTTTTCCGGATCTGTGGGCTGTCCAGCCGGTTCTTCAGGGATGAGTGGCGGCTGATGGAGTTGAGGCTCCCGTGCCCGCTGACGGAACACTTATCCGGCCCTTCCTTGGGGAGACTCTGGCTCATGATGGGCTGGGAAGATGGTCGGCAGCTAGCCCCCACCCCTGGGGAGGTGGAGTCAGTGAGGGAACCACTCAGCCCATGGCTGTCACTCCGAAATGTTTTCCGGATGCTCCCAGACTCTGGCCGTTTCCTTTGCCTTCAATCACAAACAGAGAGGGCAGTGTGACCAGGGAGCCTTGGCTCCGAGGAAGCCAGGGTGAGTGAGGGAGGGGCAGATGCTGGCACCCAGGGACTTCTGGAAGCAGAGGGCACCAAGCTGGCTCTCTCCTCTGCTTTCTCCATGTCTCTGTTCCCCTACCACCCCGACCTGGGCAAAGGAGAAGTGGATACTTACTTGGTAGTCGTGGGCTTTGAGTTCTCAAGATGTAAGATGCTGCTGTTAGGAAATATGTCTGATTAAGTGAAAGTTTCTAATGGGGGAGAGATTCATGGAAAGGCCCCTCTATTACCTGCTTTGAACAGAAATCAGGCCCGGGCAGGAGAAAAAGTCTCACCATCACCAAGGAGGTAGGGAATTGCAGGTAAGAGGAGACTTGACTTTTCCAAATTTTAGCCCACTTCTTTCTCCAATTACAAGGCTGCAATCATTTGGCCTTTGGCAAGAGGCTATTGTTACTTATTTTATAGACATGGAACACTATTTTTCCAAAGTCTGCAATGTTGCAGAGTTAGGACCAGGTCTGTGCATTTTCTTAGGGTGGGAATACATCTACATGTCCCTAAGTCACCCAGCACTGGACCGAGCCCTGGTTCTGGGTTAGCTTATTTCAGACCACTAAGGTGCTCACATGGAATGCTTTGGCAGAGTCCTTAGTTATATGGATGTTGCCCACTGCTGAATAATTTCATTTTCTTTTGGAATTAGATTCTCAAGGACCTAATCTAAGAAGCAACAGAACATCTGGTCTGGGATGGCAGCTGAGCAGCTTTGATCTTAAATCTACGAAGGGTGTCTGGGTCTGAGTGGAAGCTGAGGAAGGAGGAAGGGTAGGGGTAGGACCTAGTCTCTGAGGCAGGGCCAACATTCTAAGCCAGTCCTGGTACTCTTAACTGGTTCGGTCTTCCTCACTGTATAACCACGGCGCCTGATCCAGGACCTGCACAAAGTACATATTCCATGAACCTTGCCTGCTCAGCAGTTTAACCGTGAGCACCAGCCATTCTTAAATGGAAAAAGGATGTTCTCAGTGTCTTATAGAGCCCAGCTGAAATAACTCTTTCTCTTCCCTGGCACCCAAATCCAACAGTAGGCAGAATCAATCATTCCCTCTCCTGTTCCTTGAGAGCATCTATGGCACTCAGTGCTTTTTAGCTACCTGTCTATAAGGTATTCATCCTGCCAGACTGAGCTCTGAGGCCAGGGACCATCTTATTCCTCTCTGAATAGCCAGCACTGGCGCTTGGTACAGCAGTAAATGCTCAATAAATGTGTGAAATTAAATAAAAATGCCACATCCCAATAACTCTGCTGATTTCCTTTTTCCATTCGAGGATGGCTGACTCACACGGCGAAAGCTGCTGAGAAGATGTGTGGAGTGACTAGAGTGTGCCAGGCCCTGGGCAGGCCCCAGGGATGCAAGGAGAGGAAGACGTAGTCCCTGGTTTC
The DNA here is from genome assembly GCF_021234165.1 of Pteronotus mesoamericanus. NCBI lineage: Eukaryota > Metazoa > Chordata > Mammalia > Chiroptera > Mormoopidae > Pteronotus > Pteronotus mesoamericanus. The sequence continues at coordinate 4,793,298 of NW_026555326.1, forward strand.
AAAAAGCTCAGCCTGCGGGAGGATCTGAGTGCAGCCTGAGTCCTGAAAGAAACAGGCTGCTTTGGACAGACTGAGGGCACTGAACTCAGCCCCGAGGAACTACAAGGCGCCAGAAAGGCTTCCCCAGAGAGGTAAGTCTTCGGACTAAGTCTCGAAAGGAGAGGACGGCCAGATGAGGAGACAGCAAGTGTGTCTGGGTAAGAGAGCACCCGGGGCACTCAGGAAAGTGATGGGCCATAGGAGTGACATGTGGGGCAGGAGTCGGAGGCAGAGTCCCCCTAAGGGCATGACATGCGCCCAGGGGTGCTGCTCCCATGGACTAGCTGGTGCCCAGGGAGGCCGCGTGCTCCGAACACTCCATGCTGATACCACCGAGCAAGGAGCTCAAGGGAACTGCCTTAACTTTCTACCAGATGTTCATCTATTTCAGCTATGATTCTATACAATTCCTTTATACCAATGACATGAAATATACGATGGTTTAAAAATATGTAACTAACGAATTATTTAACTGTCCCTCCACCAGCTCTGCCTTGGTTTCTGGGTTAATTATAGGCTTCTGACCTTATGATTGTAGGTTTATGATTAACACAGACTTGTAAATAAGTGAAAAAAATGTGATTAGCCCACAGTTACTTTTTACTAGCTTGCCCTCCCAGCAGGGTACTATGCTGGAGGGAAATAAATAAAATCCTCAGTCATTTTTACTGGTTTGACTTCAATTATAACTACACTGACTAAGTGAGCTGATTAAGCTACTTTACTAACTCGAGGGTGAAAGAGATGGAGAAGAGCCACGTGCCCCAACCACGCCCCCTGCTACCGACTGGTTGGAAAAAAGCCAAGAGATCTGGGCGACCTGGTGCAGTTTAAAAACAACAAGCATCTTTTATTCTCCTTCCAGTTTCAGTGTCCAGAGGCTACGGTTAACAGGTTTTCAATGTGCAAATCATTTCATTCCTCCAAAGCCAGAGGGGAATAAAAACTGTACATCATCTCCAATCCATATTCATCAGGAGCGCCCTGGGGCTTGTCATCCTGCTGGCACTGGGCCAGGTTTCAGGGTCTGGCGGAAAGAGGTCTGTAGGCTTTGGGACTTGGTGTCTGGCCCCTTGAGATGAGATTAGTTTTCCAATAACCTGAATGTCTCGAGGGGAGGCAGCAGCACACAGGCAGGCGTGGGATCCCTCTAGGCAGCCAGATCGGGTGTGGGTGGAGTTAAAACCCCAGGATGTTGCTAACAGCCACAATGAAAGCTGGGGCAGAGTTTAGAGCCTGCTGGACAGGAGTGGGAATCTGCAAAGGGACTAACAGGGAAGGATAACACACAGGCCTAAAGCAACAGGGAAACAATGGAAAGTTATTTCTACTGGTGTGACAGGGCAGAAAGTAAGGGAGCTGGCGGTTAGACAAGGAATAAAGAGCTTGCGACAAAGCTTTCCGTGGGGGCACAGTGGTCTCCTTTCCTTCAAAGGAGGGAATGCAGGACTGGGTGAAAAACAGACACATGACAACTAAATGAACCTCCGTGGGGTAACATGAGCCTAGTAGAAGACACACGAGACTTCGCATCTTTGGACAAACAAGAGCCAAGGAAGACATCACAGGCTATTATTTGAGTGAGGACTGGAAAAGAGAAGGCACCTCTTAGAAGAGTAGAAAACCAAGTTGCTTAAAGTAACCAAAGCTTTGGCCAAAGCTTTAGCAGTCAGACGGCCAGGAAGGTCGGAGCTGACAAACCCGCGGGAAGTGAGTGGAGCGCCCTTCCGTGGCAGGATGGCAGCTAGCTGGAGGCCCGGACCTGCCGAAGAGGCCTGTGGAAGCGTCCTCAGCCCTGTCCGCCTTGTAGCAGCAAGGAGCACATGCAAACTGTTAGGCCCGGCGGAGCTGGAGCCCTCCGTGCAGCTCGGAATGGAGGGGGGGTTTAGGCCAGAGGGTGAGGCTGGGTGTGGCAAGGCATTCAGAGGAGCAGAAAATGAAAAGCAGAGCTTACTTGTTGATGTTTGCAAGATAAATATCGGCTACATGACCCCCACTGGGACAGCTGGCCCCCGCTCTGGCTGTCACCTTTTCTTCAGGTGGCTCAGAAATGACCTCAATCTCAGACTTGGGGCTGGACCTCTCCACGACACCGTCCTCGCTGGGGGAGAAGGGACAGGCAGGCAGGGAAAACAACACAAAAAGCAGTGTTAAATCAGCAAGATGGCCCCCCAACACACACGCGACCCCGCAACAGCTCTGAGACAGCAGCAACGCCTGGCTGGGCTAGCTCTGTGAGCAGAGGCAAGGAAACCTAAGGGCCTTAGGAAGGTCGTTTAAATAAAAATAAATAATCCCGCTGAGTTCTGCAGGACCCTCAGCTGCTCCGGAAAGCTGCGCTAGGAGACCCCTGGATTCGAGGCATCTGCCTTCTACCCCATGCTGCTTTCCTTGGGGGGGCAGCTGTGCTGGGGCCACCTCCTGGAGAAGGAGGAGGCCAGTTCAGGTTGCGGTTTATCTGCTGAGGTCCCGAGCGCTGCCAGGTAAGGACAGTCCGCTCTGCGGTGGCTCTGGAGATGCCGGCGTTGAGGCAGGACTGCCACTCTCTGTCGTAGTGTATCCAGCCCCACTTAAGAGCGTCCCAGCCGGTCCCAGGTCTCTCCACTGATCTCCTGGCCCCTCTGGCTACTGATGACAAAGAAAGCCCCTTCTCCCCCATAATTCATCTTCTCTCGGTCCTGTAGTGAAGTCATAATGCTAAATTTGGGAGGGTCCTGTCCACGCACAGATGGCCACCAGGTTTGCGATGTTATCAACAGAGGGAGGATTTCCCCGCGGAACGAGCTGGGGAGAGGCTGGGAGGGTGCAGACTCATTCAGGATATCAACCTTTAAAAAATAATATTAAGGGAAGGACTAAAGACACTGACAGCATCATAACCGAGGGGAGGAAGTCGGGAGCAGAGGCAGGGCAATGGGGGAGGGAGGCTGGCTTGCCGGGCCACGGGTGAAGCCTTCCTGCCAGGAGCCACTGCTTCGAAGAACGGGAACCACGTGACAGCCCATTCTCTGAAGTCTCTTGGGGCCAGTTCATGTTCCCTTTGTTTGCTGACATCCTTTTCCCTCCTCTCCCAGTCTTTTCCCAAGTCTACTTCATCTGGGTTAAATGAACTGGGTCATTTTCACAGGCTGCGTAAGCTAGATTTCTCCTAGAACAGGAACTCATCATTTTCATTTAAGTGGAAAAACACCAACAGTGGCCCAACAGGTTGGGGTGGGCATAGTTCTTTTAAGAAAGGGAATAAAGATATTTCCCCAATCTGACCTTTCCGGAAAGGAAATATAAGTGGTCAAATAATAGCCCCTCATTATCACTCATCAGGCTTAAGTGTGGATGAGTGCTGACCGCCGAGTTTTTAAAATGACAGTGGTGGGGATGGCGGTGGAGCGTGGCAAGGAGCAGTTCTCCACGGAGTCCTGGGGTCTTCCAACGAGCTGTGTGACCCCGACACCGTACTGATGCCTCCTGGGGGTTGGTCTCCCTCACCCCCTCAGGCTCCAGAAATAAAGCCTCACTCCCACAGTGCAGCCAGGGAGCCCTAAAGGGGCAGGGGGCCTAACGTACGTGTCTTGAACCACGATGTACTGATGGGGGATGAGTCCGTCGATGCCGTTGTGCCGGCCTTCCCACCAGTCGTCAGAGGCCCGTTGGTAAAGCAGCAGGGATGCCCCCTTCTTGAAGGACAGCTCTCGGGCTGTCCGGCCCACGTAGTCAAATTTGGCAATGGCCTCGATGGGCTCGCACTCTGAGAGGGGCGGAAAAGAAGGAAACACATGTTGTTGGGATTTATAGACTCAGGAAACTGAGCGGAAAAGCCCAATTAGCTGAATGTACAGCGGTGGGGAGATAACCTTATATGAAGATGTATAAAGCAGGTAATTTCCGTGTCTGTGCTATTATATTGAAAGCACTTGTACGCCCTCCCTTGTCTTTGTTCATGCTGCTCCCTACACTAGGAATCCCTCTCTCACCAACCTGATGAAGCACATGAAGTCACAAGTCAAATATCACCTGCTTCCTACAGTAACTTCTTTGGTGTTTTTATAGTCTTTCAGTACAACCCCTTTCACTGACCTTGCCACACTGTATTTTTAAGCATCATTTCTCTTCTGACTAGAAAATAATTCCATTAATTATAGAACATTCATATTGTACTTTAAATAATTTATTTATATTATCCATTCCCCCAGTAGAATGTGAGCTTTTAGTTTCTATAAAGAGAAAGTAACCGTCTCAATCAAATTTCCAAGGAATAAAATATAGAAATATATTTTGGACAATATATGGAAAAATGCACATAAAAGTGATTCGAAAAATTAAAAGGGGTTTACAAATGCAATGTGTTTTACATCTGTGTGAGCTTCCATCTTGTCTATAAAATGGGGATAATAATAGTGCTTTTTTTCATGAGGTTATGAGGAGTTAATACTTTTTAAAAAATTTAATTGGGGTAATATTTGGTTAATAACATTATATAAAGTCAGGTGTAAACTTCATAATATGGAACTGTATACTCTATTGTATGCTCACAACCTGAAGTCTAGCCTCCTTCTGTCACCATATATCTGACCCCCTTTATATCCGCCCCCCGATCTCCTTCCCCTCTGGTAACCACCATTCTGTTATCTGTATCTATGAGTTTGGTTTTTTGGTTTGTTTGGATCAATAACTATTTGTCGAAGTGCTTAGGAAAGTGCCTGGCCCATGTAAGTGTTACGTATGTGTTAGCCATTGTTCTTACTGTCCCCATTATCTGTTCTGGACTGCAGGTAGAGGTCAGAGAGCAAAAAGAAGACCCTAGAAACCTGAAACCTGAGATTGAAGTCAGATATTCTGAGTTGTGGAGAGAAAGGCTGCTTACCAGCAACAGCCTAGACAGCCCTGGCTGGTGAGGCTGCTCCTGAGTGGGCGGGGCCGAGGTTTCAGTACGCGTGGCAGACCAGAGAAGGCCTTCTACACACCCCACTCTCGGTTCTGCACAGCCTCAGGCATGGCACGTGACCTCTCTAACCCAGTTTTCTCAAAATTAGCAGCTCTGTGTCGCCAGGGATTAGGAAATAAGACATCTAAAGCCTCTGGCAGTGGTAGGCACACAGTAAGCTAATCAAATACAAATTTCTCTAGTTCACCTACTTCCCTCCCGTAATGCGGCAAATTGTCACACTGATCCACCTGACATCCGGATCCAAACAAGCAGCGCTGATGTTTTCCCCTTTAAAAGCTGCCTGAGGATTGTAGAATTCATTGCGAAGCTGGGAGGAGGGAACACTCGGCAGATGTGCTATTTCATTCTCATGTCCAGAAAATTTGAAGGCCCCCTGTCAGCTGCTGAGGCTTCCAGAGCCCAAGTGATCGAGAAATGGGGTACAGAACGGTTGGAAGGAGGGGAAATGTGCTGGCTGGACAGGCCCTAATAAATCACGGGCACTGCCGAGGGGCCCGCGGACAGCAGCTGTGCATTCCACCTCGTGATGCGCACCCACCGCGCAGTGCCCACGTCTGCGCTCTGGGAAGGGTCATTTTTTCCAGTCGGCAGGCATGGAAGTGTGTGGTTTCTGCATTTTGATTCCCATTCCCCTCTGGCTTGCTTCTGATGGGTCGCTGGCACTCAGCTTCTGTATGTCCCCGGCTTACTGCTTTTCAAATGAGCTCTTCCTCACTTTGGTCTCTAATTACCTGGCAGGAGTCTAGGCTGCGATAGGAGCTGACATGCTGGCAAAACAAGGAGCTGTTAGGTGGGCAAGGGCAAGGTGTCGCGGCGAGAAGGCTGAGAGGCTATGAAATGTCTAGCTTTTCACCTTTGGTCTAATACAGAGACCGCCCTATTTGAGAAAGCGGGCTGCCTCTTCAAGAAAGGGAAGGAAGGAGAGGAGGGCTCTCTGGCTGGCTTCAGCGGACTGCTGGGCAGGAAGACTCATCCGGAGCACAGGATGGCCTTCACCCTGGGAGCCCCGCTGACCCCAAGTGGGACCTCGTACCGTCATCGCTTGTGTGGTGCTCTGCGGTCACATCCTGGGTGGAGTCTTCAACCGAGGTAGTCTCTCCGTGAGGGCTGTCACTGCAACAGAAGCAAGAAGGGGCCAGGGCCTCAGTGCCGGCTTACCAAGTTCTTGTCTTCTCCCCCGCACAGCTCCCTGGAGCAAGGGCATGGGATCTATCTTATGCTCTTTACATCCTGACTGCACACAACAGACAAACGTAAATAATGAAATACAAGGCTCCTGAGTTCTCTGAGCTCCTGCTACGAAAACGACTTGAGACTACTTGGAGTATCTTGAGACAAAGGGAACCCCTTATGAATTACAAATCTTTTCTAAAATATAGAACAACTCATCCTCTCAAGGGCTGTTTCTCTAGGTGAATTAGTTCCTGAAGGGAGCATGGGAGAAGAAAAACACTAGGCTTTACTATCAGATACAACTGGATCCAAAAATCAGCTCTGACCCTTGGTCACTGTGTGACCCTGGGCAAGTTACTTAATCTCTTTAAGCTTCAGCTACCTAATCTCTAAATGGTCTACAGAGCTCATAGAGTTGTATGAGGGTTCAGTGAAACAAGAAGGGGTGGCCGATAAGCTGCACTTCTTTTCCTTCTTTCTCATTTTGTTTGATGTCTCTAGGCCACTTTGTAGTCTAGTCTATGTACTGGTAAGAAAGTGGGAGGG